>NC_072864.1:6965000-12477500 GCF_028858705.1 Grus americana
CTTTAAAAAATAACCAACTACCAGAACTGGTAAGTCTGCCCTGCCACCCCTGTAGCTAAAAGTCATGAGGGATGTCTTAAAAGCTCATAAGATTGACACCAAATATGTAACATAAAAAATGAATAAAAGTCAACTGATTTGAGATCTAAACTTCTCTAACCCCATGTTTAAAGTGCCCAGGTGACAATTCTGCTATTAACTCTCTGAAGTTGAGCAGGACAATTTTGACCTGCTCAGAGAGTACAGGACAGGATGGTAACACTGTGGCCAGAGACAGGTCTGATTGGCTGGGTCTCCTCCTCAGCACTAGGGCTGCAGTTCACAGGAGGACCAACGTTCCTAGCAAGAACACATCCTGTGTGATTGCCTTCAGATCTCTCGATTATTCACAAAGAAATTACATGAGTTGTCAACAAAAGGTGAGGCCGTCCCCTACTGCTTATATGGCCTGCAGGGCTATTGATGTCCAGGGGGCGCTGCAAGGAGTCCTCCCACTTCTGTGTCTTGTTAAGGCTGAGCTGGCAACTCGCTCAAGAATCGTGAAGTTGTAAAGTTGGAATAAGAACATTTTTGCATTTCTCTTCCACTTCTGGAGGCAGGCCAGAGACTCAGAAACAGCTTGACTAGGATAACAACATCTTAGTGACAGGTATGATTAGCACAAAAGTCAGTGGCAAAGTGGTTTCAGTGGGAAGCTCTTTCTCAGGCTATAGTGCAGAGCAGAGCAACTAGCAGGGAACTAGGTGCTACCCGTCCGCTGTGTGGAACCGGAAAGAGGGTTGCTGTCTCTGGATATGGGAATTAGAAATATCCTGTATATTATGCTGACCACACTGGACACAAGCATTTCTTCTCCTAGTACATAGATACGTGAGGTGAGCTTCCCAGAGATGAGAAGTCTGTGAACGGAAATAGATCCCAGACCCACACAGAGCGGGAAAGAAATTTTGAATTTGGCCCATGGTCCCCTTTGTTATTGTTCACTAAAATTCTTCTGTGAGATGCATTATCAGTTTTGCAGTATGTGGAAATCTGCTCAGCATGGTAAGCTATGGTGAGCAGGTAGGAACAAGACAGAAAGAAAGAAAATTCACAATTTCTTTATGTAAGTGGTCAACTCCCTCTTACTCAGCTTGATGAATCTGAGATGTGCACCACCACAGCCCTTGGAAGAGAAACCTTACAAATCTCCTTTCTCACAAAACAAAGGCTGCTCGCTGAAGTGTTCAGGTACTCAGTTACATTCAACACAAGCTAATTCACTTATCTTCAACAAGTGGGGTATTGATTTTTTCCCTGATTTCTAAACTGCCCGGGGCTTTCTGAACTACAACAATAGCATCCTGCATTAAAAAAAAAAAAAAAAAAAAAAGAAGAAGAAGAAGAAAATAAAAAGGAGGAAATTCAGTGGAAAATATCCCTTTGCTCATCAGTAATTAGCATGACTTAATGTTTGCTCAGTTCTGTCAGTATATTCAGCATAGCCATGGTTTAGGAAACTTTCACAATCCTGTTTCACTTGACTCTGCTATATAACCTGATACCATAAACTGCATTCTACTTATTTCTGGGCTGAAAATATTGCAGATCATTTTTCTCCATCAAGGGAAACTGTCCAATTGCTAGGAGTCATTTGCTAATTGTGCTACCCACGTCCTTTCATAGTCATAGAGTCAGACTCTCATGGCTTTTATGGTTACCACACACAGTCAAGAATGAAATGGCACGTGACCTATGCAATTGTGGTAAAAATATTAAAATTTAAAAATAGATTTAAACCAATAAGTCATATCTCCTATTGTGATACAAGCATATCAACTGCACTGCATTGGAAATTCAGCCTTTTAGAAGGTTGTATAAGAAAGGTGTATCATTGCTTTTGCCCGTCGGTGCACAGAAAGGCTGAGATGCATATTCACAATTTCAGAATTTAGATACCAATGAACCATAGGAAAACTCATAGAGTTTGAACATGCCAAATAAGCTTTGTTTCTTTGCAAGATGAAATTGCTTGTGTGAGTATTTTTTTACCTTTTGCATGCAAGCTTTCAGACACATTTAGCCTGTGTTTTAGTAAGCTGTTGTCAGTGCAGGTCATGTTCTGTTATTAGAAAGCCCATAACAGAAAAATAACTTAATTTACAGAATAAAGCCTTAATAAAGATGACTGGATATTTTATTGCTGAAAACACATTTATAGATAAAACGGGTCTAGTAAGCCAGTATACTGTAATTAAAGTATTTTTCCTTTAAGTAAGAATAATCTTAACAGTAGATTGTAGTTTTGAGGGATGAGTTCCTACACAAGTAAAACAGAGTCCTAATTTTACATACCAAAGAGGAAATCACAACCATAACCCCTGGTCCTAAAGCACAGTGGACTAAGAGGTAACTAAACAGAAGTGTCAGGAAGCTTCCAAGCCAGGCTTTTCCTCATGCTTCCTCAACTGAGGGAATAGCTTATTTGTCCAATTTTTTCCCCTTTTGTCTGCTACCTAAAGTACAACACTACTGGAAATCCATATAGAAATGTGCCCCCGCTTATCTGTTAGACCATTTCTGCTCCCCTCCCCCCCCCCCCCCGTTTTTATTTCTAGTTATATGCTCCCAGTCTCCAAATTTGTTATCTCATGGTTTTTTGCTTCACCTTATGCTTCTAAATTGCAACTAAGAAAAAAAAAAAACATTCCCCCCTCCTGTCATGTCTGAGCAGAGAGGGATGGTGCTGCATTTTGTTTGACAAAGAGGATGACAGTGACAGCTTTAGAAAGCCTGACATGCCGAAGCTCTGACCTGCGAGAGCTCTGCCAGTATCACACAGAGATCTTCCCGCTGATGAAGTCCATATACCATGTGGGCTGTTCCCAGTGCTGTCCCCCAATGTATATAGAGTCCCCTAATGTATTTAGAGGCTTCTGCACTATGAAGGGGGATTCAAAGAGGACGGGCTTCTCACTTGCACATGGGATGTGTTTCTTCCTACCAATCATCTATCCTTGCCAGTTTGTTAGCTTAGCTCTGCTTCCAACTCTTTCCATTGCCTCTTAAAATTCACATTTTCTGAGTAAGAAAGACAAACTTAAAGTGTATCTACCCAGCTGGTAGGGGAGGAATCGGTCAGCTGTAATACAGTTCTGGTAAAGACACCTCCTCTGTTCTCTTTGTCAAATTGACATACACAGATATTTCAATCTATATATACTTCATGGTTAAAATTGATCCTAGCGAGAGGGTATGTGGCTTGATCAAACTTGTGTAGGACTGAATCAAACAGGACTGATGACAAAAAATACCTGCTCTAAAAAAGAAGGAAGTTTTTCTTGTGATAACAGGAAGTTGAAGTCTTGGTGGGGGGGCAGATAGGACAAAAAAAGCTTTAACGTGACCAGTTCGGCACAAACAAGCCCAGTATCACTAAATCCAGGCAATATACAAACAAAAATAAAAAATTATATGTCTCTACATATAATTCTGTGGCTTTGAAAATGGTAACCTTTTACCCTGTGTTTAAAATCTCTGTATTTTCAATTCCTGCCCTGCTGTGCCAACTGTTAGTTCACTGCTCTGTGCCTGGGGAGGGATGTGACTCTGTGTGTGTGTGTGCGTGCACACGCGTGCATGGGTCTTTTAAGACCTAACGAGCTCTGCTTATTTAGGATAAAATAAAATAAAATAATTCATAAGCACAATAGAGATTTTGGAGTAGTGATCCAAAATAATTGCGATTCAACGGCATTTATCAGAGATTAAAAGGTAAAATTCAATATCGTATAAATATGACTACAGAAGCATTGTATTTAGATTAAATTTAATATAGAAAAATGACAGTTTTTATTTATCCCTGTGTAGTCATAACATAATGTTAACTGGATCATAATTTTCACATTATAAAGGATCTGACCAGACAATTAGCATGTTATTAGCTTGGCAAACAATCTTAAATTTGGTGAATATTTCAGAGCCAAGATTCATATGCACCTGCTAGCAAAGAATTAGCTCCCCAAAAACTTTTTTGGGTATCAGATCACACCTTTACATTATTGTACATCTGAGCTTTGAAACATAAGTTTAAAAATATATTCTATAAATAAGGTGTATTCTGAAAACAATTTAAATAATTGCCATAAGGGAAAACCAGGATTGTCAATCCAGTTCCAATATTCTTTCTGTCATAAATTTGCTTGCTTCAGCTTCTTCTCCCACTGAACTGTACTTGGCTGTTGTTTGATGGTCATTTTGTATTTTCATGCCAAAGAAAACAACTAATTTAAATCATAAAAAACCCCAAAATGCTGGTGTCAAAAAGTCATTTCATATTCTGGTTCTGAACCTAGAATAAGATATGCTGGTTTGGGCAAAGATCCTGAAAGCAGCACGTCATCATAGCACTACAGTGGGGAGGTAGGAATCTCAGGCTTATCCAGAGAAATATTATGAAGAAGATGGGAGAATATAATAAAGCTTCGGTAACAACCAATAGGACCAAATGGAAAACAAACTGAGAAGTAAAAATACATATGATAATTCAGGTAACATATAAGTTCAATAATAAAGTTTGGACTAATGATAAAAATAACTACCTTGATCTACAGGTATTCTGAATCCCCTCCTTTGAAGACAAGGATTGGATGGTCAACTACTGCTGAAAATCTGACATGAGAGCACTGGGACTAGTTCACTGCCTCCCAATACACAGGGCTCAGTAGTGATCAACTCCTACAGTTTTGCCTTTCTATTCTTCCTGCAGTCTTACAATTACTATCCCATTTCAGTGAGAAAACAGATGATTACATTAAATATTTGGTATAAATATAAATGTTATAAAGTAATTTATTATTTGTCCTTCCGTAAGGATTTCTAGGTAAGAACCCTTCAAGACCCAGTCCTAGAAGTTTCAGTCTATTAATCATTAGCAGAGTTCTAATGGTAGTTATAAAAATGTGAATTATAGGCATACGTCTAACCAGTATGGATTTTGGCAAAATGAAAAACCATAAGATGCTCTTCAATCCATTATTGCCCACAAATGCAGGAAAAGACAATATAATGTCAACATTTGCCAATCATATACCACAGAAACTTCCTGTAATATATAGAGAAAAACTAGAGTAATCTGAGATTCTAATCTCTATAACCCATTGAAAAATGCAGTTTTATTAAGAGAATCTATAGAGTGCCCAAAAAAGATTTAAAAATGGATAGGAAACAATGACTCTTGAAGGGCTAAAAATGTTACAAAGAGATAGTTTAGGTAATCATTTAAGACCATATAGTAAAACTCAGTGAGGAACTTTAGCACACGTAATGTATCATTCAAAAAACACTGTCAAAACAATCTCATGCAAGAATATTTACTCCAGTTACAGATGCATGAATCAGGTTTCAACATTAGGCAGGTCAATTGTATGTGCAATTTAGCTGATTAAATGATATTTCAATTTTGGAAATCTAGAACAAAGAGTCCCTGTTCTCCCTCCTTGCCGTTCTCCCTGGGGTAAATACAAGCCCAGGCTAAGGAGGTGCTGTTAGAAAAAATGTGCAGCTTAGAAGCATGTATCACATTGTCAAAAGTGACCCAGGCAGCTGGAAGTGTAAATACCACTGAAATTTCGTAAGATTTGGGAACTTAATTTTTAAATTAGGAATTAGCTCTTAACAGACTGAGTTTAGGCATCACTGTCAGTATTTTAAAAGGAGGTTAGAAACTTGAAAAGGAAGCTATGGGCCTACTAGGCTTTTCAAAAGCAGGTGCACTGTGCAGTGGCTTACCTTCTTGGGCTGCTTGAATTTTGTTTTGAAAATTATGAGATGCTTATCTGTAGCTCCAAGTTCCTAAACCATTTATTTGATAACCTACTATCTAATAATTTAGATATATTTTCCAAAGAACACTGAAAGCACCATAAGGGAGTCAAAGACTAGCAGATGACTACTTTCAGAGTTTTTCATTAAGTGGAAAGAACTATCAAATAGACCTTCATAACCCTTCTACCTATGCTAACATGTTATTTGTGCAAATTTTAGAAACGGGTTATCAAGTTAATAACAAGTTTTACAAACCAGCACCGACTTTTATGGTACGATCTAAAACTAAAATTCTAAATTTCCCAGTGTCCAAAAGACAGCCTCCTAATAGGCTCCCTCTCTATGTCTTAACCGATGTTTGGCTGATGCTGCAAATTCATATAGCAAAGTGAAACATAGAATGTATTTTCTAACAAAACAACTGAATGACATAGCAAAGCACAGCATGGCATTTTAAACACAGCAGTGTACTCAAGAGCTGAGATCTGCATAGTCTAATACTCCTACAATTAATCTCACCTATCTCTACTTTTCCACAGAGAAAATAATTTAAACAATCAGTCAATGAAACCTTGATTATATAGCTACGTCAATCTTTTGTTCTTTCCAAAGAAAGAACTGGTGCTGACCGCTATTCCAGTTTGCAATTTTCATCACAATTTTTTCATCCTATTCTGATTGGTGCGTTAATGCATCCCCTTGCTTTCCATTAAACTACTACACGCTTCTGCATTATGAAGTCTGTGTAATTAACTGAGGATCTCTATTTACTGCTCTGCTTTTCCGTGCTCATTGGTTACACAGATGTCAAGGAAGGGCCTACGCTACAACCTTTGGACTGGCTGATTCCTGGCTGCAACGTACAGGGAAATTGCGGAACAGCAGGATGGGATTTGCTTTCTGATTCATGCAGGGCATACCTGCACGCAGGAGGCAATGTAACTCATTCTACCAATGGCAAACTTTTTCCAGATACCCTGTTCCATGCGGATGCTTCATTGCTAAAGTAAATTTCAGGGGTGCCTGTTTCCCAGCACTGATCATCACAGCTGCAAGCTACAGAAAGACATTTCCACAACCTATGGCCTGTTGGCAGTTTTTTACCACGTTTCTGTCACTAGCCAGAGCTAACACTGATTACTACTATCCTGCTTATCATTCGGCTTGACTTTATAGGGAATACAGAAGGATGCAAGTTGGTGTTCAACATTTAGCTTAATTTATATTCAGCTATAGGTCTCCTTTTCCTTTTAGGGATGCTGTTGTGGTGCTGAAAAAGAGCACCATGCTCTTGTGTGATGATATTACTCTGATCTAAAGAATCACCAATGTAGTCAATAGACTGCAAATCTGAGACATAAATGTCTATGTTCCCTGGGATCACCCTCAACTACACAATATGTGGTTAAGAATCATTTTTACCTGAGATTATTTATTGAATATTTTGGATAAAAACAACATAAAAGCCAGGGTTTTAGTCTTTTTTTTCCTACATAAGCCTATCACATGCGTAGTGGAGGTGGATATATGTATGTGCGCATATGTACATGAAATAGGTATTACAGGTAGAAAATAATACTATATGCACACCTGCCTCACGGGATTGAAAAATTCTTCCCTTCCAAGAAACACAACAAATATTTAAAAAAATACAAGTAAACAAAAGCAATGTCAGCATCTCGTATTTTTTATGATTTACCAAAAGTGAGGAAAATACTGGTTTTGATAGAATGACTTCATACTGTAGAAGAGAGATGGAGAAATGACTGTTCAAAACACTCGTGTTAACACACAGCCATAGCCTCCCCTCTCCATCTCACAACATGTCTGTCAGGGGGGAAGGGGACAGGGATGATGGGATTCATTATGCACGACCGTCTCCTTCAGGGAGAACGTTCCCATTTTAAACATCACTGTTTATTAATTCTTAGTACTAACTACAAGGTGCTAGACACTATCAACAGTCATTAGTATAGACCAATGCAAAAAAAAAAAGAAAGGCTACCTTCCCATTTCCTCCATAACTAGTTGTTTTGCAAGAAGTGTACCCACTATAGGACTGTGTAACAGTGCTGCGGTTTCCCAAGACAAGGGTTACACATTACACTCTAGGAGAGATCAATCGAAACACCGCAAAGTTTGACTTAGGTAGCTGCAATAGTCTTTTGCATAAAAAAAAGTGACTCTGACCGAACTAATACTGCCTTGATACCCTCTTTTCTCTGAATAAAAAAAATCAATATTAAAGTCAAGGTATGTAGTATACCAACAGGCGACATTTCCCAGGGAGGTGAATATTGTTTATAGTTCTCTCAAGTCTGAGTGATTGCTTACAGGTCTTCCTCGGGATGACTAGCTCATGAATCATCTTTGAGCCTATATTCCACAAAAATCAAGATGATGAGTCTTACCGAGAAACAAAAGATAATTAAGGTCACAAGTGGACACCTGGGGGTCAGACTGGATGGTATTATGAATGCATATTTGTGTATTTTTCTGTATGATTTTGTTTAATTTGGACTTAGCCTTCAGTGATAGCTAAAGCAGCAGGATAGAATTTAAACTGTTTATATGATCCAACACACAACACCTCTACTTTCCCTGTGTCAGACCTCACAACAGCAGGATCTGCTGCGTATGAACGATACACAGGTAAAGCAGACAAACGTCCATCAGTGAGTAGGTTAATACCACTAAACTGATTCAACTTTAGTGTGACTTGTTTTTTAACCCACACTTCAAGAGGTGTCTACGTGGTATCTAATATGTATGAGGCTCTATACACTATACAGCACTTACAACGCATTTTAAAAAGCTACTCCTTTTATAAGTTAAAACCTACAGTACATTTTTAACCAGTTCTTGAGTATTCTAAAAGGAAATGTTTTCTGTTTCCAAGCCAGAACTGGTCATTTCTTCTACAGAATATGATGTTTGAAAATCAGTTCTTCCTATTATAGATTTCTCCCTCAGCTTGTAGAAAATCCATGATTCCCTAAACATTGGTCTTTGAAAGCACATTGACTAAAATCTTCATGCCTAATTCATGAAGTGTAGTCTGGAGATTAGTGGAGCTGGACATAGACCAGGAATACTTTATCATATTCTAATAAGCAGAGGCTGAAAATTGCATTTCTAAAGCTACAGTATTAAAGGGCACACTGCAAAACATGACCCAAACATAACTCAGTAGTTCTACACTGTCTGTAAAGGCTTTGATATGATAAAGTATGCTGACGAGGGGAATAAACACAACTAGAAATTTCTGTATTTAAGAAGGGGGGAAAAACCAGCAAACATTCCATGTATACATCAAAGCATATATTGTATATTATAAACTCATATAATGTGATCCCAATGGAACAACCCTTGTACTGTTATCGATTATTTGAACACACCAAGGAACATCATTGCAATAACATAAAATTAGCCTTATGTAGCAAACGTGACCGTAAAAAAGGCTAGTAAAAATAGTCTGTAAGGCTAATGTAATCATTAGCATAAAACTCTTAATGACATCTTGCCATACAATACACCAGAAAAATGTGAAAATTAAAGTTACTAGAGGAGAAACATGAATATTTTTGACTTAAGGTGTTTGTGTTATTTAAAAAGAAAATTGCTCACCACTTCTTTTTTGTTTGGTTGGGGTTTTTTGGTTACAACATAACTAGATTAAAAAAGGAATCATATATGCCAAGGTTTCTAATTCCCTCACAGCAGGATCTGTGGGTACTAGAAGCCCTTGGAAAAGGATCTTTTCATATAATAGATTTTTCTTCTCTTGTAGAAGGGTAAAGATAGACATCTCTGCCATCTCCTCTCTTCATGGGAGCATATTATAGTGTCAGGATCTGTTTTGGGAAGAAGACAGACACTGAACAGCCCTGAGTCAGGGAAGCACCACAAATCGTACTGGAAAGAAAGACAAAACCATAGAGCACTATGCTATCTCTATACATCTTTTCCACCTCTGCAAGTGCAGAGACAGCGGAGCATTTCCAGGAAAGGCATCTCAGCAAGAGGCAAGTGAGAAGACAGGGCTGCTGCAGAGGCATAGGGGGTACCCGAAGTGATTCCCACTCATCCAAGCTTACACACATCTCCTGAACATTACTCTGGCATCCATGCCTGAAAATTTGTAACATTTCCTGTCCCTATGCCTCTTCCCCATTTCTTCACAGCTTAAAACCTCCATAGAAGTCCAGCCCTATTTACAGGGTAAGTGCTGGTACCTTGCTCTGGTCCTGGGAAATTTATAAATTAAGTAGAATCAAGATGTTGCTAACCTGGGGAACTGGTGCCATGTTCTGTAACTTGCAGTGGCTGCTCATTACACAGGTAATCAGATAGAGCAAAGCATGAAAAATAGCTCACATATTATGTATAAACCAAAAATAAGTAGTATAAACCGAGAAAACACTAAAATTATCAGCACCTATGTTCACAGCAGTCATCTGTTGTTACTGACACCTAATATCTGATTATCTCTTGCTTTATCTGTATGTTTAAGACAGGATTTCAGCAAGTGACTTCCTGAATTTTCCCAGGAATGAAGACCAACTATTTTAAAAACCAAATGTCCCTCCAGAGTCTAAGGAATTGCTACAAGGCTTTTATTTTCCACTTTAGCAGTGGTCACGGTATACACAAAACTTGAACAGGCAGGGATGTTGTACGAAGAAAAAATGAAGAGAAAGAACAAAGGACTGTTTGGTCAGAGCTGCAAGACTTGGAATGAGTGAAAACCATCAGTCACAGTGACCAACGGACCCTGGCAGTATAAACAAGGTAGAAATGATAGTCAATAAAATCACAATTAGATACATCGAGTGTCAGCGTTCCTGTGTGCTCACAATCAAGGAAATCAATAACACTGAAAATTCTCCACTACTTGCTTTTGGTTTATATGTTCCTTTTATTTTTTTATTTGGCTTCCCCAGCTGATTCCACCAAGAGTATCTTTAATAAAAAGCAGTTCCAATTACTGGCTATGGTGCAATAGGAACCAAGCGCAAGAGAACTAGGCAGCCCTGCTGGTTACTGTTGAAATTAAAGAGGAGGGAGTAAAGACAACAGGTTTACAAATAAGTTAAGAGATTGGACACTGTTCTTCACGTCCAGTCAATTTACAGAAAGGATGTTGTATAAGCTAGCAGCTTTTACTACTCCAAAGCTCCTTGCCACAAAAGAGTTCTTAGGAACTTACAGAGAATGAATCTACCTGCTGAAAAGTTAGAAGTGGCATGTCTCGTGACAAAAGACAACAGAAATTCACAGTAAAGACAACAACTGCCACTACTTCCAGGAAACCGTTTCTCACTTGGCTTACTGCAGGCAGCATACCACCTCTTTCTGAGTACTTTCCAAACACATATATAGCCAAAAGAATTCAAGCAGCTCTGCAGTTTGCCAGGAATGTGTACAACTGCATTGGATAGTTTATTGAAAAATGACTCTTTTAATAATTCTTCAATATTACCTCTGGGAATTTTCATATACACCTACACCCGAATCACACTGATGATTTAGTCAGAGTAACAGTTTGCCAACAAACACAAGCTTTCTTATTGTATCTTCTAAATTTACTGGTTTCATTCCTCTAGTGATACAGAGCAGAAACTTCTTTAGGTCTCCTTATTCTGAACATTCATCATTCAGAGGCATATCAAAGAACCCCTCTCCAAGTGTACAAAGGTTTAAATATTGAAAATGGATGGCTGTAGCAAAGACCCTTCTTTGCCAAAGGAGTGAAAAATGTAAGCTGCTTTAACACTTCTTCAGGCAGATTTTTATTAACAGTGTGCATGCACCATCCACCTGTAAAAACTGGTTCGTATCTTTTGGAAATAGTCATCTTTAGACAGGAATTGTACCTTATTTAAGATAACGCATGTAAATGCACATATAAGACAGAAACAATGATTTGAGTGCCTCCTGACAGCAGAGAGTTCCAATATTAGAATATTCTACACTTGCATGAGAAGGGCTTTGGCAGAAGTTTTATAACACAGCATAGACCAAGAAGTGCCCTCCCTTTTGCATAAATATAAAATCCTTAATCTTAAGCTGTATAACCAGAAGATATCATCCATGATAAATACCCTTCTCTATCCGTGACATTTTCCTCATGCTGTTTTCCATACATAATAGGTACAAATCACACAATATATGAAAAGCAAAAATAGCATTTTGCCTGATCAGTGTCTGTTTACAGTAATCAGAGAGAAAAAGTGAATGACTCTTATAATGACGTTTTATAGCTTGTTTCCAATCAATAAGACAGTTATTTTGAAAGATTCACGTAAGTTTAGAATCAATTATGAATGGAAAGGAAAATGAAAAAAGGTGAATATTACTGGCCTGAGATTTGTTCATTTGAGAGTTGTATTTTTACCATCTTGCCAGACTCTTGTAAGTGATGCAATAAATGCTTCTACAGAATTATTCACTATCCTCAGGAATCAGTCTGGTAACATAAAATTGAGCATATTTATTTCTAAAACACATCTACTGCTTTTTCCGTGAATACTAAATGTTAAAGATATTATTTTTAAACTGCTTTATATACTATACTACTGTGAAATACAGCTCTTGCTACAAGGAACTTTTCTTCTTTTATTTTATGCTCCTGAAAAAGATATAATTTATAAAGAAATGTTAATTTTAAAAGCATGTCTTCATTCTGTGAGCAAGCTGTGGTAGTGGAGGAGGGCGACAAGGAGCTCTCACTTGCGGTGAGTGAAAATGAAATGATAGAGATGTCATTAAAAGTTTTCTAAATGGCAAAACGTCCTTGGGGTCACTGGGGGGAGGGAGATACAGGGAGACAGTGAGTCACTTTATGTGGTTGTTCTCAGCTCTTGTGTTCTGCCTTTAAGTCAGATCTTGTTCCTTTTTAGAACAAGGGAGGAAACGTGGGTATAAAGTGGATACAAATCAAACCATAATGAAATGAGGCTCCTTTTTAAGTTGACACAATTCTTTTATAATAAATGCCCTACACAAGCTTCCTACCAACCGTGGTTACCATTTGGCCCCATAGCTCATGTTTTCTTGTAATTAAAGCAAGTTAATCATAACATTGCTTGTACCCTTTTTGACACACTAAGTAATATTTCTAAGTCTTTTCACCCACTTTGGACATTTTTTATCATTTGAAACAGAAAAAGGTTCTGCATGTCACAGTACTGAGAGTCGTCCTTCTTCAGCCTCTAGTGCTCCCAGAATGCTAGAAATTATATCTCTCTGAGTAAATGTCCAAATTTGGGGCGGGGGAGAGGGGGAAAAATAACCTTAATTTTAATGATGACACATAAGTAATTCATGTAAAAATCACAATTCTGAGTAAAATATTTGGCCTGAAAAATTTGGGTTCCAGCTTCCACACGAGCCACACTGAGGAGCCACCTTATAAAGTAACTTGAACTTTCTTGCCTTTGCTTTTACTAAGGATATTAGAAAGAAGAATAGCAATTGGAATTATGGTTCCTGAAAGAAAAAATGAAAATCTTAATTCCTCACATTTTTGTGGATAAACTTCTCTCGCAAACCAACATCTCCACTGACATAGACCTAACCGCACTGATGTAGCTCCATCACTAAAGTACAACTAACATGTTGTGGAGTACAATTATCTTTCCTATGATTATCCACAATGAAAACAAGATGGTTCCTGGTCTAGCAGCACATTTTACATTTTAACAGTACCCCTGCCAATCCAGAGCAACTCTTAATGAAACACAGAGATAGATTTAAGTCAATGTAAGCGATACCAAAATCCGCTCCTTATCTAACAACGCTTACATTTCATATTCAAATAAGGAGTTAAAATTAAGCCATATGAGTTCTTTTCATCACATATAAATAGCAAAATTTTGATTCAAATTTATAATTATTTTGCATCTCCCCAAAAATAATGAAATATTTTATAGATGGAAAAAATAGCTAACACTCTAGCAAGCTCTGCTTTAGCAAGTTCTGCTTTAACAAAATGCACACTGAAGTCTTAAGGATTACCACTAACAAAGAAAAAAAGTGCAAATTAAAGGACCAAATGACAATGCTTTCATCTGTCAATACACTTAGTAATAAAACCAAATAAATCCAGAAACCAGAGTGTAAAATCTCCATATCTCTTTTCAAGCCTTTCTATTAGAATATCGTGCCTGAGCCCTCTACCTGTTCAAGATACTATCCACATTCACAGGCTGGAGGACCTTTATTTGCAATGAGAATTACCCAGAACTACATGGCTACAGGAGCTGCTGTTTAATAAAAATATTGAATATCACAATACTCATAATGCAGCTTTAAGACTTAGCAAAATCAGTGTCATAAAACTTTGTCTGCTCACAGACATTTGAACACATTGTTTATGCTCAGACTTCTTCCCCTGCACAATTCTTTGCAACCCCAGAGATAGATTGTGATAGAAACTTTCTGGCAGTTTAGTCTCTTGATACATGTCTTTTCACTAAATTTTCTCCCTATGCCTCTTAAAGGAACATATGATCTATAATTCTAGTCTGAGTGGGAACATTTCTGTATTTTACTGTGAGGATTTATATCACATTAACAACACAAACATGCAATATTTATTTCTTTCCTGATTCCTTTTTGTGCAACTTCTCATAATATTTTAGCTGCTTTAGCACTAACTGCTAAAATGCTAGAATGACAACCATGCCATGGAGCAACTTGGATGAAGTAGAATTTATCTTATAATGTGCAAATGCATCCCTGACAGAATTTCCAGTGTGAACTGAGACCTCAAAGGACTTTCAACAATGTCAAAAGAGCACTTGTGTGGAGAAGACACACAGCACCTCCCTGTTTGGTGATGAGACACTAACCAGCTTTAGTTCTGATAAGATGCTTTACCTGAGGTATTCAATTACATCCCTACCAGACTGTGCTGAAGGAATATTTAAAGTCTGCTTTGCCCTTGACTTTTGATTCTGCATGTCAAAACCACTTAACTCAAACCCTTTTGGATTACCAATACTGCATTAAGTTCATTGACTCCTGTACCAGATTATCCAGGACCAGATGAACTGATATCACACACACAGGGATATTGATGCTGTTTTAATATTAGACAAAACCAGCACAGCTTTATAAACATTTTAATTTTGGGGGGAGGGTGGGTTTTCTGGGAGAGAATAAACAGCTGTTACACACAACCTGCAGTCAAGTATTTGATGGAAACCTCCCTTGAACTTATTGTGAAAATTCAGAAATTTAGTGAAATAGATAGATCCTCAAGAAAATGCTCTTATTTGAGAATTTCTGGTTTATGAAACCACAGAACTGTCCACACTAATCTACAGCTCCCCTTGCTGGGTCAGCTGCTGAATTGCATTCAAGCAGTGACAAACAAGTATTTGAAACATTTAGACTTACAAAATGTGCATCGTCCACATGTGCTGTTGTGCACAATGAGTGTCTGTGCTGTACACATTGCTTAGAGATGGAGCTTCACCAGTGCAAGACAAATTTCAGACCACACTTCAGTGCTGAAACTGAAGACATGACTTAAAAAACAAAAACATGTACCAATTTCCCCCTGCCTTCTAGGTTTCTACAGACTTCCTTGATTATCACAGGGAATCCTCACTTTTCTTCTTTATCCTCCCACTCTGAAAGACGTCAATGAACAGACTTATTCAGAATTATGATGAATGAGACTCAAAATCTGGTAACAACTTTACTCAAAAGCATAACCAGTCTTTGCTCGCTTACTAGAAATGAGTATGCCACAGCACATTTTGTTCAGGCCACCTGCAAAGTTAGCGTTTTGTACTCTTTCATAGGACTAGGTGCTGTTACTGTCTGCGAACTCTACGGGCTTTTTTACTTTAATAAAATTCAGGTATCTCAGTATATCTGATTTTTTTTTTTTTTTGTGAAGTACATTGTATCTGTCATCAGTTATTCAGATAAACCCATAAGCACACTGCAAAGGCTTTTCTTTCTTGAAATGTCTTGATAGTTTTTGTAACAAAGAGTAAAATATACCCTATATCTCAGGCAACTGATCTCTAGTGCCACACCAATTGCTTAGACAAGTGATTCAACATAATTTCTTATTCCAAACACAAGGTACTTGGGCAGCAGCATCCAATGATGTTGGGATGGAATTCCAGCTACAGAAGTAGTTACTTTTCCCTTGACCTTTCTGGTTGCAATTTGCATTTTCAGGTAATTCAGAGTGTCTCATGTTTTTGTCTGGACAAGTTTATCTTTGTTGGTTATCTTGACATCACTGTGGCAATATAACAGATAATAATAGGGTTGGAGTGTAAATGATACTGCAGTGGTTTTGACACAAACATGAGATTCTCCCTTATATTGGTTTGGATATGAACACGGACACAGGTGTACAATACACATTGCTGTAGAAGTTCTGTAGAAAAAAAAATCATATCTAGGGAAAATAATAACTTAGGCAACCATATCTTCTAATGACAATTTTTACCTACACCTAGTGAAAATTTGGAAGCATGACACATTTTTCTGGTTAAAACCAGTGCACCCACACAAAGTGTAATTATGATTATTTGTTTGGATAAGAAGTATTCCTATGTTTCTTTCCCCTCAGTCACTGCGTTCCTGTCATTAAAATAACTGTTACAACTGACTTAAAATAATAGAAAAGCAAAAAGGAAAGCAAACATATGTAAGTCAAAAACCACCCAAATAAAAAAATAGTTCTATTTTTTATATGCCTCTGACACCCTTTTGACCATGCATTGACCATTTGTGACCATTTTGCTCAGACTAAACCAATCAATAAATTGCTCATCCAGAATGTAAAACTGAATTTTTTTACTCTTACAAAATTGATAATTCAGAATGAGAAGAAGATTATATTGCTATAACCTCACAGTATGGATATCAACAAAGCAGTGAGACCAAATCTCACTGGAACAATAAGTACTAACTTAAGAATTATTACTGCTTCTAGCAAATGAAATATTTTAGAAATGTTTTGATAGTCAAAGGTAAATTTGACATATTTGTCAATTTTCAAGGGAGTCTGGAGTGATTAGATTTAGGGGTCAGTCACTTTAAGGTCATTGTGAGACCACACATTTTACTTTCAAATTAAGAACAAGAAAAATGATAACCAAAACACATGCGCGCGCGCACACACACACGCACACACAAAAGTGACTCGTCGGTATAGAGATTTGTGAAGTTAGTTTGTCACCCACTGAAACAAATCCCACTTACCAGACATAATTTTTCTGACAAATAACCTTGATAGGTAAAGGTAAAGCACAGAGACAATTTACTGCTATTACCAAGTTCTTCAAACTGTGTGCCAACACTCATCCTCTTCAAAATAAACCAGGGAGCACTAGGTCTCATGTTACAAAGTATCTACAATTACAGAACACTTTCCAAAATGCTAACAATAAATCTAAAACAAAAATCAATACTATTAATTTGTGAGATGGATGCTAAAAAAATCAAAGCTGCCACCGTTCAAAAGTGTTAAAACATAAACACAATGGAAATCATAAATGTGCTTTAAAACTCAATTTAAAAATACCAGTTACAAGTTTTTCTAATCTAAATTTAAGCCCCATGTTGCTTATTTATTCCTGTGAAAAAGGATACAGCAGATGAATTGTGAATTATGTTAACAGACATTTTCCCAGCGACAGAAATTGTTGGCTTAATGCCCAAGGAATACAATAGCCACATGTTCACAATCTTTAATTATCCAATTAATGTAGTGTCGTTTTAGCAATTAGTTCAGATGACCATATGTAACTTTTAACAAATAGCTCTTTCTTACCATGACCAGAATGCCAAACGTACCAAGATGTGTTTATATTAAATGCCCAACTTGAACATTAGAAGGACTTCTATAATTACCTGTGTTTAATATACTGTGACTTTTGCTATTAGACTCTTTCTAAAATTGGTTTAGTTTCTTAAGTAAGGTTGATTTTTGCAGACTTGTTCTTTTGAACCTGCAATCCAAACTCCACATTTTGTTATCTCCTATAATGGTAAAACAACAAGGTCACGATGAGGTCACAGCAAAGCTGTCAAAAACCAGCTTGGTTCAGTTCTGGTGGTTTCTTCAGACAAAAATTGAAAACCAGTCTGACGTAATGTACGTGTAGACTGCAAAACCTTCATCCTCACATTTCATACAAAGCTCTACAGTTGAACTACCTGCATTAGCCAATGTGCCACGACAGCGGTGTACATGGGAAGGGCGAAGGAATGGCACCTCCACATTTTGCAGTACTGCAACACAACCCCACGCTCACTGTGCGCTCGTGCTCGGTTCAGGGCCAGTGGGCTGCTGCCTGTCAGTGCCAGGTGGCTGCCAGGTCAGCTCTGCGAAGGCAATGAGCCGAGGCAAAGCCAGAGCATCGTGTCCCTTCATCGACCTGGAGCGGGCTGCAGGAGACAGGGGTAGGATCTCACCAGCGCAGAGGAACCCTGAGAGACACCATGTCTCCTTCCTGTAAAGCCATTATGCTTATCGAACATGATTTAGCTCCGCAGACCCAATTCTCATGCTTAGTGTTATCTCATGCTTTACAGTTTAAGTTACACTCTAGAAGAAATGAGGACAAGGATGTAGATTACATTACGCTCTCCTTTTTTGAAGCATATGGCATTGGCCATAGTTGGAGGAAAGAAATTGGCTTACATGGAACCTACATGAAAATTAGTTTCCCCCAAAAGTTCAGATTCAACACGTAAAAGCTTTTATTCCTTATATAAGGATTATTCCCATATTCCTTGCAGTAAGAAGTTCTCTATAGTCTCACCAATTTAGGATCTGGTCCCAAATACAAATTCTAGTTGCATCAATGATACAAACAATATAAAAATACTAACAACAAATAGAGAGTGGCAGAACTGATTCCTGAGTTCAGTACAACAGAATACAATAGAAAGCTGAAGATGAAAGCAGAATGTCTGCTTTAAATTAATACAAAATACTTTGATTATTATCTGGCCATCACAGTATTAAGCATTAAATAAATTCAGAGAAAACTATTTTCTGTCACAGTATTTGCAGCAAAAAGATAAGTTATTTTCTCCTTAAGATGTTCAAATTATAATTACTAGTATACAGGTAATTGTTGAAGAAAGGAAAGGAAAAAGCAACTGGTGCAAAAATACCTTGAATTTCTATTGTTTATACAACTGCATTTAGATGAAGGTATACACACAGAAAGACACACAGGTCTATCTCTCCTTAATTGGCTTCAATTCTCTCTAAGGACTTTCTTAATATATAAACTGTAAGCATTTTAATGTAAAATTCATATCAACCTAAATGAATAGGTTAGCATTACATTTTTCTGTCACTATAATTTACGAATACCAAAAATGTTGAATTATAAGGCATATTGTTGTAGATAATTTTTTCATAATAAAGACATTATTTTTGCATCTTTTGTTCTATCCTTCATTTTGATTACCTCTCCACATTTCACAGGGCCTGTTTTCAACTAGGGTTTTTAGGAAAACAAATGCAACTGGCTGACTTCTGATGTCTCATACAAACTACAGCTTCCAAGGTATGTTCCATACCAGCCACAAATCTGCTATCATAGCTGGACAAGCTATTTAACAAGACTTCTTAAGGATCCTTCCAACTGTGCACCTCCGGACTTGAAATACTGGAGGAGCAGTGCTACCTCGGTAGCTCTTAAGATAATTTCTTCTGAAAACAAGAGAACTTCTAGCCAATCACAAAAAAAAAAAAAAAAAAAAAAAGTTTCTATCCCTCAGGATAGAAACTTTTGGGGAGTAAACCCAACTTTTACCATACATTCTCAGACAAAAAATAATAAACCCTTTAAGCACCAGACCCATTTACCACCAGATTCACCCTCTGATTAAAATCTGGAACTCTGTACTGACTATGTTAGAGTAATGCCCTCAGGAGAACGAAAAAGTATCAGAAATGACTCAGTATGTGTTTTGGCCACAGCAATGAACTCTTGCATGCAGATACATACTGGGACGAGTGAAAAATATTTGGACAATTCCCTTATGTTAAAACTTGCTATAGCCTGGTCTTTTCTGCAGAAGTTTGTTTGAAGAATGAAGGGATAGAGGTGGGGCATTTATAAGATTCTTCAAGATTACTCTGATTACTTCCTCCTTTCAAACACAGAGTATATTGAAGCCTCTTTAAAAAATTCATACAGTAGAATCATTCTATGCAACTGTAAGAAGAAAACTGTCAGACAACATTCCCAATTCAATATTACATTGTGCTTCAAGAAAAGATTTCCATATATTCTAGATTAAAAAAAGTCTCATAAATAAATGATAATCCATTGCTTGCACTGAAAAATGAAAACTAATTTTCTGTTTGCATTTTACTCTGCAGAGTAAAATTTAATCTCTCTTTTAATATAGTCTTTGTGTATACAGAGAAGTAAAAAGATGTAACCTTATGAAAATTGATTTTTTTTACATTGTTAAAAATATTTCTATCGGTGTTTATCTAGAAATCTTACTTTTATGAGTGCTGGACTATATCACATATTGATAACTTAAACACATTATTTCAAACAAATTATTATAATGTTCTTTTTTTCAAAGAGAAGGGAGAAAACCTAAGTTTTTAACACTAAGCAGCACAGAGACAATGATGAAGAAAAGGGAAACTCCTAAGAGGCTGCTACATCTGGCCACAGCTCAACTGAAATCTGTTAGCTATTTTATAGTGTTTATTGTAACAAGACTTGTATATATTTTACACAAATCGAAAATAATACAAACATATACTATATATGTGTGCATATTTATAAATAAATTTACATTTTAAGTAATGTGATGTGTTAGTGTTGCACAGAATATAAATTATATAGTACAAACTACCTATACCTAAATTCACTGGCAAGATTAGAAGCATGCTGAGCTTCTTTTAGCTGATACAAGAAAATCAAATAAAATGTTGGTTCTCATAAAACAACTTTTTTAAAACGCTGAACCTTTTTTTAATGATGAAATAAATTTCCCTGATAATGATCAATTTGTCAAGGAAAAAAAAGCCCTACATAATTCACAACAAAACCTTCTGGTTTTGGCTCTTGTATAGAAAAGCAGCAGAAAACAAGGTTAGATTCACAATTCTGTCAAAGAGGCATCTTCCTCTTACTTGTGATGTGGGAGTAACCTGGTTTAATTCCCTTCTCTGCCTGGGGGGATTGGAGCGCATTGCCTGTCTCTGGTTGATAGCTATGCAGTGGCTGAGGGCCCTCACTTCTCTCCTTGATACAATTCCACTTTCTCTAAGTAATTAAAGTTTCAGTGAAGCAGGTACTGAAACCCCAGTGGCCCACTTCCCAGGTAAAAGCCACAATCACCAGCCAAAAGGGTCATTCTCACTTACTTTATTTCTCAATTAGCAGTTTCTCCATACCAGATAAAACAGGAGGAAATGCGGAAATGCTAAAACGCTATTTTGGCACAGCCATTTAGAGACTTTTCTGGAAGAGGTAGGCTCCAAGACAGAAATTGTGAACTTGAGATAGCAGCTAAGATGTCATTTTGCATTCAGTTTTGTAGGGAATAACTGAACAGTCAGTCTGACAAGAGAATGAAAGCAATTCCCTGCCCTGCTAGTAACCTGGGATTATTTATCTGACAACCTACCTCTGATGTGTGAACAGTTCTGGGGCCACTGAAAATACGGTGGTTCCTTCCATCCTAGAATAATTTACTATCTTTCTTTAAACATATTCACTTGCTGTAAAAGCCTTGCCATCAGTTACTTCTACCACTGGCAAAGGAAAGAGTTGCAGTGTCCTGTAGCCATTATGTGGGAGCCTGCATTAACGCTCCTTCCAGTCAAAATAAGTTACAGGTTGAGGAAGCTGCAAAGAGGTCCCAAAACCTTAGAAATTCTATAATGACAATTTTCTAGTCTGAGATTTGGCCCTATAAACGACTTCCAGTAAAATACACAGATAGGTATGCGTATCTTTCAAACTGTGATGGTATTACGTCAGCACTTATCTAACCTGGAATCACATCAGGAAAATGTTATGAAAATAACATGTAATTAACTCCTAACAGGATGCTGTCAGTATGCAAATGTAACAGCAAGGTACTTTTAGGTGACTTGCATACAGCTATAAGAACATTTTCAAAAGTGTGAAAATTATTTCTAAAATGGCACAAAAGTACCACATTTTAAATGGGAATTCTCACTAATGGAATTACTCTCATCACTGCAGGAAGTGCTAATTTTCCTGCTCACTGGAAGCTTGATAAAAGTGCTGTGTTTTGTCCCTAATTGTGATTAATCAGTGTGGCACTGTGAATGGCAGCAATCCCTTTTCAAACATGGCAATTTTCAAAATTTGGCAAAGTGTACATGTTATGCAAATTACTTCATAATTGTACTGTGTGCTAAAAGAAAGGAACAGAACTCCAGGCAGGAAAAGAAAGGGAAAAAAAAAAAAAAAGAATCCATTCTGCAAGATAAGTAGCATCCTGGCCAACACCAGGCACGGGCAAACAACACAACTGCATACAGCAGCAGCCAGCTGAGGACGCCGAAACCTTGTTTCTGCCACCTATCTGCAGCATGCAAAAGCCAGTTACCATTACCACTGACATTGCACAAGGATACGTGGGACAGAGGATCTTGGTGAAGTGGTGATGGTGGATCCACTGGGCAGGGAGACTTGGTGGGGCCCCAGCACATCTCTGTTGTTACCAGTAGCTCCTCTCCCATCCCAATCCCACATCAGCAGGAGCAAGCAAGCCCAGTACTCTGCAAGTCTCACCCCAGCCTGAGCCATTCTCTGTACCTGTCCTGCACTGCAGCAGAAGAGGGGCTCACAGCTTTGGGTTTTGTGTGCGCTGCTGGGAAGCCTTGAGCAGACTCTAAGCAAGCCTAAACGACTTCTGAAACATTTGACAAGTACTGCTGCAAGGTCTACACACAGCTAATTCTTTATCAAACTTGTATCAACACATACCTTGCTGATAAACAAAGTCTGCTGTAAAATAAAAGGCAAAAAAAGAGAAAAATCGTTGCTTACATAATGAATATACCAAAGGCAAATATTTCCACTGCTTCTAATAAACACACAATTTTTCTGTTTAATCTTACAAATTTCCAAAGCTGCACGAGTCAAAAAAGCTGCATTTTCACTGGGTTATTAATTCTTTAAACAAAACAAAATGATCCTTATATCCTTATTATTATTAAAATATAAAATAGTATTCAGAGATGTGATATATCTTCTGACTATCAGAAGCATTGTTTTGCAATGCTTTCTTGTCCCTCGTGAAGCTGAACCTGTACAAAGATCCTGGTAAGTGTAATGGGCCATACATGCTGAAAATAAGGGACAAGAATCTCATTGCAATGGCATCTACAAGATGACAGTATCATCATATGGTCCAACTTGCTTTAGTCATCCATCCCTGGAAGTTAGGATTTTTCATAACAGGGATAACAGCTTTCCTATTTTTTTCTAGCTGATAATGTCAACAATATCTAGGTCTCAAATGTAAACACAATATTGGTTTTGCCAGAGCTTAGCTGAAACTGGCCCTTAAATTTAAAAAAAGTAATAGAGAAAGTTTATGATATACTTACTGAAATCAGCATCTGGCAATAATACCATTTACCCATTCATTTTCTACCTCTTGTTTCTGACAGCCTGAAAGTTCTCTTTCAGAAACATGGAAACATTCATTTTGGGGTGCACTGATTTGGTTATCAAGCAACTCTTCCTATTTCGTATTTTTCATAACAGTAAGTTTCCAAGGTCTGTAGCATGTGCTGTCAGTGTTTCTCAGAAGAGGGTTTCTGATCATTACTTCAGGTTAAAATGACTTACCATGCAGCCATCTGGTCGCATGCATTAGTACACACTTCAGAAATCCACAAACATTTTATAACTGCACTCTCCACTGTGCTCTAAGTGCAGAGATTGTAGCACGCACCCAAGTACAGTATGTAAATAAGACAAAGACTAATAATGCCTTCAATCCTTTGAGCGCAAAGGCTGCTGTAGTATGTAACATAGCAACACATTTTCCATTACACCCTAAGATTAATAAGCCTCATGGAGACCTGGAAAATCTGACAGAAAACAAGGGCAATACGATGTTCATTTCTGTTTCATTAAACACAGGATGAGCTGATGGATCTCTCCACACTTTGTCACTCCGCACTGTTAATGGCTCTTTGACATTATTATTCACCATGGGTGAGATTGTGTAACCTCTGCTCACAGTGGTGAGCATTTACAAAAGTAGTCCCACTGCTGCAACTGCTTGAGAGAGGTTACCTGAAGCATATGGTACTTCTCAGCTCAAGTAAGAGTGGCTGAATCTGACCATAAAAAAGTGTTTGTGAAGGATTTTAGTAATGCGCAGCTAGTTGGTGAAGGGCACTTTAGTGGATACAAAGGTTTAATGCAGCAATTAAAAACTCTGTTTTCTGGCTGGCTAAATAGTTAAACAATACTTCTTCATCCTCTTTATTTTTATCCGCATATTTTCAGCTCTGATGGAATGATTTTGCAATGTTACTTCTTCAAAGCAAGCAAATAAAATACATGGAACAGGGACACCGTGAGGAATAGGAACACAACTCAGGCAGCCAAAAGGTGCCTGCACAGAAGCCCAACACCTCCCTGCAGATATGACACATAACGTGAAAAGCCTTGGGAGAGACAAAATAATTTCAACACAGAAAGTTTATTATCTTTTCTTGGTTATGTATTCAGGGGTTTACCTGTTGCAGTGTATTTATAGAACACAGTCATTGCATTACCTTTCTTGTAGAACTGAATATGCCATATTGAATTGGAAAATAAACAGCAGTGCTGAACACAACCACGAATGTCACAGCAACGAACCAGGAATGAACCATTTCTGTGTACCTTCTCTATTTTCATTTGAAATGACTGTAATGAATGAGAATCCTTTCCTTTTACTCAAGATGATCTCCTCTGTGAAACTCAGAAATATGAGTAAACATTACTGACCTTGGTTTACAAATAGTCCAAATAGGCACAAAAATATGAAACAGCTTTTAGAAGAGAGATACTGGATGGATCTTTCCCCTTAACAAATCAAAGTCTATTTCCAGCTCACCCTAAGTTTCCTTTTCCATTTGAAAATTTCACCCGTCCACAATTCACCCTGAACCAAATCTAATTCAGACAAAGGCACAAACGAAAATATTTCTCATTGCATATGTTCAAAGTGGCACTCGTGCAAAGCAGCTCACTGTCATTTCTAATCTTGTCTGTGATCTGCTTCTTGGACCTTTTCAGTATTTCTTCCACTGGGACATAACCACTGTGCTGAGCTGCTGCACCAATCTACCTACTCCTAAGATCACTACACACTGATTTTTTAAATTTTTGTATTATTTTTATTTTAATTTTGCAACTAATAAAGAAAAATACCAATAAAGTCCTTAAAAAGAAGACACTGGGGAGGGGGACGTTGCAGTCATACAAAAGTTATAAAACTTCACAATAGTGCGAGTAGTGACGTCCAAATGTTCCTTGATGATAGTTTGCATGTGCAAACCCTCATGTTTGAATTCAGATGGTCATGTGGCTTTTCTGTCCAACCGTAAGTGAACAGCAAAGACTGAGAATTTCATATCATAGAGATCAATACATAAGTTACAAAACAATAACAAAGGACATCCATCCAATAAATATAATTAATGAACCAGCTTGAGAAAATTACTATCCTGCCTGTACATATTACACAAATAGGAAAATGGAACATAATGTAAAAAGCATAAATCACTGCGGATTATGTGTTCAACTACAGTTTCAGGGTAAAAAAGCAGAATTAATATCACCAATCTTTCCAATTCATATCAGAAAACAGATTTTAAAGCAAGCTTTGGCAAAGTGATGTATAAATTATACATTCAAAATTATAAATTAGATTTCCCCAGACAATAATTGTGATTCTGCAAATAGTTTCAGAAGTAACTCTGGGTAAGTGATTAGCTTTCTAAGAACTTACCAGACAACTTGAAAACAGGAATTTTTATAAACAATACAATTAATTACATAAGGACTGCTGCATGAGTTGCAATACAAATTCTGTTCTGCCTTGAGCAGAATCCAAAACTAAAGTGGACACTATAATCACTGTGGGAGATATAAACAATAGGCTTTTTGCTACAGCACAGAGATGTCTTTTAAAAAGCTGAGATGGAAGCAAAACCTCAAACATTCAACTAAGTCAGATGCTTGAAACCTAGAACATGAACGGCAGCATGCCAGAAAATCAAAGGTACTAAAATAAAAATATAGCATACACTAAATTAAAAATATAGTCAATTCTCTGTATGCTGAAGATGTTTGAGATACCTCAGACATATCTAAAACAATTTTATTTTGGTGAGGAACAGTAGTAATCAAAGCACAAAAAAGACTCAGGTCCATTGGATAGAGTTGTCAGGAAGCAAACACAATGTGCCTAAACACCTGGTTTGGAATAATTTAGTCTTCCATAACACTGTTCTAGAAGATAAATGTATCTGCTGAGGACTAAGACAGAAGAGCTAAGTAGTCAGATACATCACAAATCCAAAACAAATATACACAGAGGCCTAATAAGCAATGAGTTAAAGAAACACAAAACCTCCAGTCCAGAGTTTTCAGCCATGAGACAGATTCCCACAATGAAAATGCAAAAACTGGAAGATTTTCCTTACATGTAGGTCCTGAGTCCAAACAGTGGACGATAAGCAAATTTGTGCCAGTCTAAGCTTTGACACGCTATTTCAGATATATGTAACCAACACATGTAAAAAATAGTCCATTAAGGCTAATTGAGCTAGCTCCAAAAGTTTTATATTTGTGGAGCAATACTAGCTCTGTTGCTGAAATTAGAAGAGTAAAATAATGACAAGCCTTCAATGTGGAAGCAGGAAAAAAATCTGTTAAAAAATGAATTAATAACTGATTTCTTGCACTAAAGAATCTGAAAGGGACAATGCTGAAAGTAAAACCTGAGAGTAGAACTAGAGACTGAATGATACCAGGAGGAGATATCTGTTCTGTTGACATGTAGGCAAAACGCTTCATCACATCATATTGTCACAGAGGAAAAGTGTGATGCAAGCCCACCTCTCTTCTCTCTGTGTATGCATATGTATTAAACCACTTTACAGACATGCA
Organism: Grus americana; assembly: GCF_028858705.1. Classification (NCBI taxonomy): domain Eukaryota; kingdom Metazoa; phylum Chordata; class Aves; order Gruiformes; family Gruidae; genus Grus; species Grus americana. The sequence continues at coordinate 6,991,988 of NC_072864.1, forward strand.
CTCACACATCTATCTTTGTCTTCTGTCTTTGCAAACTAATTCCCTACAGAATATGAACAAGACTGTTCGTGTACCATAATTTCCCAGAGAAAGAAAAAACTCCATCTTTTACAAGTGTCTTTGTTACCAATGCTACTTAAAGAAACATTCGTTTCAATGTCACTAATTTCACTGAAGCACTGCAATAGCAAACTTCTGAAGACAGAACAGTATAAAAAATGTAGACTCGCATGACAGCTGAAGAATTGGGGTGATCTACAAGAAACGGCACAAACTGAGCAAAGAGAAAAGCGGGTGGATTAGTATTGCGTTCCTGTATGCTTGGGGTCACTAAGATGAATGTGCATGAGATTCTTTTGTCCGTCTGTGCTATAATTTCACACACTAAGAACAAAATTGTGTTCTCTGATATGCTCATAGAAGTCCCTCTGGAATCAGTGAGAATTACACGCCTGCATCTAAGGGCAGAATTTGGCCCTAAGTCATTAGTTAGAAAACTCTCTGCTGAAACTCTACAGAGAATAGGGGGTTTCAGAGGACGATGAGGATCAAAACTGATGTAGCACACTCAGAGATTTACTCTCACAGGAGACCACCAAATACTCTGACATTACAAAAACTCCATCTGTAAAGATAAAAATCTTTACAAGACTAACACATCATATTCATAGAGGCTGCTTTCAGTTAAAACAGTCTTAAGTAGTATCAAAAACAGTGGCAATGTAATCAAATGAAAGTTTAGAGAAAAATGGCCTATGATTTTCAGACCTATAGAGAAGAGCATGCCAACTACTAACAACCATTTCTTATGAAAAGACAAACTCAGTGAAAGAAAAATAACTTCAATACAGCTATTGCACGTATGGTGCCCATGTTCACAGGCAGCCTTAAATCTGTTGAAAAACTGTTCTGTCCTCAGCTAAAGGATAAAATAGTGAAGTTATTTTACCAACATTTCCTGCTACTTCGGAAGATTTTTGAGGTGTGTGAACATATGTGTCTGTATATATATGTCTGTGTATTTAAACATATGTGTATATATATTCTAGCGTTATTTCCTACTTTCTGTTCTGAAAGAACTGCCTGTGCACTAATGAATGCCACTTTAGTTTTAATATTAAGATCTCATATCTATTATTTATTTTGAAATTTAAGTGAGCAGTTGATGCAAAAATAATTACAAACAGTATTCTGCATCAAATGCTTTTAAATTTTTAACGGTAGTATTTAGCAGTATTATTTGTGTCTGGTCCTACCTTCAGACAAATGATGCACTTCTATGATAAGTACAGACTGTTTTATCTCATATATTTCCTGGGCACTTGCAGTACTCTGACTCTAAAAACCAAATCTGTGCTTCTCATCAACTGTAGAGATAAAATTTTTCTTTTGTTTTGATCAAGGACTGACAATACTCCAATTCATACTGGCTGCAAAGTAACAGCTTAAAAAAAATATAAATCCACACTATTTAATTCTAAACTCCACCATATCTCTTGCAGGATAGGCTGGCATTTGCTGTTAAAGCAGAAAATTACAAGAAGGGCCTAATTGACCCTCTTGTGTCTTTGAAAAAATCCTGTCTGTTGTCTCTAATTGACCCTCTAGATACCTTTATGGAACAATGAATGAATCCTCAGTAAATAATGGACGGTGATGATTAATAGCCATGGTTTGGCCGGACCTCTGGCTCATGGAGTTGTACTACTGAACATTTTTTTTTGGTTTTTTACCATCACAGTTCTCTGTACTTCATAAACAAACTACTTCAAGATAACAAATATCCTGTTGTAAATAACATGAAAAGTTAGACAAAATTAAATGCTACCTCATATAATGGAATGAAAAATAGAATTATTGGCATGATTCAAAGTGGCTTTCCATCACCACCTTTTTTCATATTTCAGTAACAAGTCATCATATATGTTTGATTTAGAAAGAAAAAAAGTTTACTATAATGGCTCCCCCTCAGAAGACATAATTTATGCATACTATGCATTGTAGCCAATAATAACAATGTCATATTTCTTTCTCTTGACTCTTCATTGCAATAAAAATCTGCGATACTAAGATACTTCTAGATTTGATTTCATTATAATGCTGTCAGAAAACATTATGAAAACATCTCCAAATGTCTCTTCTCTTATTTAATAACTCTAATGTCTAATGTTTTCAGGCTTGTCACATTATAAACACAAATATGTTAAGTTACACCATTACTCTGAAATACCACAAAGAAATCTGCTGTGTTTTGAAAATAATATTTACAACTTAGTAAAACAACTGGCTTAATGCCAGTTCAAGAAATCACATGCAGCAACGAATGTTCATATACATCATCTATTCTACAGCACAATGACATTTCGTGACGCCATTGTGTGGTGGGTTGACTATCCCTGGGGGCCAGGTGCCCACCAGAGCCGCGCTATCACTCCCCTCGTTCACTAGACAGGGGAGAAAAGGCATAACAAAAAGCTTATGGGTCGAGATAAGGACAGGGAGAGATCACTCACTAATTATCGTCACGAGCAAAACAGACCAAACTTAGAGAGGGAATTCATCTAATTTATTACCAAGGAAAACAGACTAGAGGAATGAGAAATAAAATCAAATCTTAAAACACCTCCCCCCCACCCCTCCCATCTTCCCGGGCTCGACTTCACTCCCTGCTTCAACCTCCACCCCCCTCAGCGGCACAGGGGGACAGGGAATGGGGGTTACGGTCAGTTCAGCACACGGTGTTTCTGCCGCTTCTTCATCCTCAGGGGGAGGACTCCTCTCATCCTTCCCCTGCTCCAGCATGGAGTGGCATTGGCTCTATCAGACACAGGGGAAGCTTCTAGCAGCTTCTCACAGGACCCATCCCTGTAGCCCCCCCCCCCCACTATCAAAACCTTGCCACGCAAACCCAACACACATTGAAAATCACTTTCTAAAATTCAGCATCACATGCTGAAAACGTCAAGCAAATAAAGGACAAATCAACATGTTATTGCAAAATACATAACTAAAAAACCAGGAAGTTCAAACAGATTCATGTTTCTAGATTTAAGAAATATAACAAAGACAAGCACTCTTCTTTAAAAGTAAAAAACATGAGCATGGAGTGTGTAAGTTTATTCAGACAGCTGATACTGACAAAGTAGTTTAAGCTCAACCTGTTAAAAACAACCAGCTAGGAAAGTTCTACAAGATCTCAAACAAAAAACAGCATTCTAGGTCTCCCAGCAAAGAAATAGATCGTATTTATCTAGTTTTCTACATCTTAAACTCTCTTGGATACAAGCTGGGACTTCTTGGCCTATTTATGAACCTTTTATAACACTGAAGATACATGTAGGACCCAAGGTTCATTAAGCAGCTTTGAACTGTTCTTAACAACACTCAGAGAACTTAAGTAAATACTACCATAATTTTATCATGGGAAAACTGACTTGACCAAGGTCACAGAGAATATCTGTAAATTTAGCCTTTAGCTAACCCCAGATTATGTAAAAAAGATGGGTATTTTAAATCCAATAGCAACAGCTTTCACAGTAGCTACCTCAATTCATTGCAACTGAAATATGAGAAATGTTCCTTTTTAGACTAAGATTAATACAATACATATTTAACCATGAAAAAAAATCTTTGCTTACTGAAACCTGCCCTTCTCTTTAATGCAGTTTAATTTTTTTATCTTGATCTCCCAGGAGAAGATGTCTCTCACTGCTAATTCACTGACAGTTGCCCCCACTTAAAGTGTGAATGCTTTTAGAAAGATTTTACAATTTGGGCAAGTAAAGTTTGATGATGACTGTACTAAACTGCCTGCAAATAAGCAATAACTATGGGGATAGGTTAACTGAGAAGTAAGAATATTTCTTAAGTTCATTCATTTAATGTAGGTGCAGCATCCTTCAGAGAATGATCTAAATAAGCAGTTGAAGTCAACCTATTATTGGTGTTTCAATAGGCAGCAATATGATACAGTATTTAACATGTTTCCAAGTGTTATATATATACCACTTGCCAGTCGCAGATTGGCTGAAGTTGGAAGAGAGCTCTGGAGATCATCTAGTTCTCAGTGCTCAGAGCAGGCTCACTGGAGCAGGTTGCTTCACTTTTGAATATCTACAAGGATAGAGATTCCACAACCTGCCCAGACAACCCGTTCCAAGGTTTTACCACCCTCAGAGCAAAAAGTTGTGGGTTTTTATTGTTTAAAAGAAATTTGTGTTATTTCATTTTGCATCCATTTCCTCTTGCCCTGTGACTACACACCACTGAGAAGAGTCAGGCTCTGTTGTCTTTACTAATATCATCAGATTTTTTTACACAGTTTAAATTTCATCCAATAGAAACTTAAGCATAAGTTAGTCATAGAATCGTTTCAGTTGGAAAAGACCTTTAAGATCATCATGTCCAACTGTTAACCTAACACTGCCAAGTCCAACCACTAAACCATGTCATGCAAATTTGAGATGAATTTGCTTCAGACCCTGAAACCTACCTTCCAAAACACCCCATGCTTTGTGTTACTGGGCTTGCGCAAACAGCAAAATGCTACTGTGCGTGTGTTCAGTATATAAACGCAAGCACAAATATTTCTATGCTTTTATGTGCCACCATTATAAATTATGCTCATTACCCACTATCAGCAGGTGTACTGTGTAACTGTGTTGTGTATGCTATGTGCGTGGCCTACCAGTTGCTTTTGTGGTTATTATTAATGGTATAAAAACTAAGCAGAGAAGCTAATTTCCTTGTTTGACTAATAGTAAATATTTGATGTAAATTTATGTAATAAACTTTATCAAAATATAAATATAATTATACAAATGCATTTACAACTACTTTAAAAGTTCTTATTTATTATGATTGAGATACAGTGGAAGATATATATTCTCTAGGGGAACCTTTATGACAGTAGGTAGATTCATATAAATCATAACACAATTTACAGTAGGAAGTTGTTTGTCTAAATAGTAGAAAACAGTAACCTTTGTACAACTGGGGTTAAACTAATTCTGCTTTAATGAAAAGCGAAATTTACATACAGCTTTGTTACCACAATAAATAGGGGTCTTTTAGTCTCTTTCATAGTCATTCCCATTGCGCCTCCATAGCCTCCTCTGCTTCCACTAAAATCATCGTACAGAGCACATTTTTCTTTTTGTATAAGGGAGAATACAGCAATTCAGCCATTAGGTCTGTTTTGGTGAATAAAGATCACAGAGTAAAATAGATGCTTATACTTTAAATAATTTTTTGTTCTCAACAGTATATACTGAGCTCAAACATTAGAAACTCGATTCAATTAGAAACCTGACTGCTAAATACCACATATTGTTTTAGTTATAAGCCTGAACACAGAAATGAAAACTGATTATTTCTCTTCAGCTTTTAAAAATATATATTTAGCTCCAATTATTCCCTCAGAAAAATAATATGGCATATGCACAAATGTTTTCATAGTCAGTAACCCAGAACAGTCATAAATGGATTTCCAGGACTGAAGACTCAATATTGTAATTTTTATCCATCTCTTAAATTAAAAGTTGTTACTTATGGTGACAATGGTGAAATAGTCTCTAGCTCAGGATGTCTGACACTTCCATTTCAAGGCTTCAGTACAGTTGCTCATAACTTTAGCAAGCTCTAATTGTTCTTGCTGAAGTTTCCTATTACAGATGTCCGTGGGGGGCACAGCTTATGTGGGAAAGCTCAGCAAACGTGCTTTCATAATTTCCAAAAAGCCAACAAGGGAAAAATACATTATTTTCAGAAGTTTCAAAATATTCTTACAAGTGTTTTCTGGGAAACTTCCAAGCCCCTAAGGCAGAGAGGGACCTCATAAGTCACCAATTCCAGTCCAGCATTGCAGGAATAGAACATCTAGCTACTTTTAAGATGCAGTTTGCTAAAGTGACCGCATAGCTGGTGTGGGAAAGCCAGAAGCTCTCTCCCACTACTCTAATATTAAATGCAGGAAATTAGAGCTGTGGCTAAGCCAAGAAAGAGGTAGAGTAAAAGGAAACCAGAACAAAAACTTTTATGGGAAAGAAGAGTTAGACAAATGTGTAAAACACCGAAGCTGAAAGAGGTAACTTGCAATGGGAAAGACAGAAAGAAGGAGCTGAGAGAAGATAGGACAAAAGAAGGAAAGGTCAGAGTGGGTCTAGGAAAAAGAAATCAGACTTTTGGGAAAAAAGCGGTAAAAAGGGATAGGGAACATCGCTTTCTTTCAAAACCTGGATAAAATACACAATTCCATTTCCACAATGTTCTAATTTCACAAATATTTTAAAAATAATTTTAAATGTCACTAATCACTCTTTAGTGGCTTGTTGAGAAAGAAGCAACCCATTATTACAGTTAGAAGTGATTAGTTCAAAGGACAGTGTCAGTACTTCAAAGGAAAGAATCCAACACCTACTAATAACTCTGTAAGGTTTTCAACCCTTCCCTTCATCTTCCGACCAGCCATTGTATATTAAAATAATGAAGGAATAAAACAAAACCCTTAAACTTTAGAAAATATAAAATTTAGATTGTTTAGGAAACCTTCAGTCCCTTGGTGTATGCAGATCGGTAGAAAATTTTTAATTACAAAAGAATACTTGACTACGTCATTTCGTCTCATGTTTTTTTGTATTAGCCCTGGTGTTTTTAGCTAATTATTCTACTAACATATGCCATCATTCAATATACTTATCCACACCTATGTTTCCAGTGGAAACACTAAGAGGATCATATTTAGTGATTATGCTAATCTTGCTATCACTTTCTTTTCAGCATGCTACACGTTACATAAATCCATACATACTGTAGCAGGATACAAGTTCAATAAATAAGGCCTCTTCAGTCAAACATCTTGGACTATCCCCAGATCTCTGCTGCTGCCAAGTGACTGATTTAAGAGATGGACAAAGTACACACACAAAAGTACAGATACTATGATTAATGGATGATCCAAATTCCCCTGAACTGCATATCATGACTTAATGTGAAACCCTGAAGAGATTAAAGGCAGGAATTACGTTATCATGAATAATATAAAAAAGTGATATTCTGTTTAAAAGCTTTTGAGTGCAAGTGAGTTGAACAAATACATTAACACAGCTTCCAAAGATTCAGTCAGGTTGAATGCTACCCAGAATTTATTTTGAAATAAGCTTTATATATCTCATATGTGAAGTACAAGTCTATTTGTGACTGGCACTAAAGCTATTAGCATGTAGATTTTTAATTCTTTCTTCAGTTATATAGAGCTTACACTATCTGCATTGTCCTTTTAATAACGGAAACTTCTCTGAATTACATATGAAGTACATCTCAACGCTGCATGTAAGAGGCACATAGACAGAGATATATACATATATACCCAGATCATTATTCTTTCCTTTTATTATAATGTGAAAAACTGTCTCCTTGTTATAGCAGCACAGTAACATGGCTGTTGCATCTTATTTCTCAATATTGAATTCATAAACAGAGGTTTGGAGGGCATTTAGTGTTTCATATTATTTCAACCATATCAGTTGAAAATTTGTATAGAAATTATTCAGGCAGTATGTAAAGCTCTTCTATAAAAGATAGCTGTACATTAACTTACAATTAAATGATGGTTTTAATGAAATTATAGTGTGTGACAGGTTAACGGACTGATGCTGAAAGGCAAATGTCGAAATGAAGCCAAGACGTTTATTTTCAAACTGACAAATCTTAACTCAACCATAGCATATAGTTCCATTAACATTATAGTTATTACACAAAATAATTTGGTTGAAAAAAATACATAATAGACCAAGCTGCCAGCCTGTCAGTAGAGACCCTAACCTCACCATGTTCCATGAAAGACAAACCAAGCCAACACCTAAGTGACACACGGGTTTTGTTTAAGATAGGAGAAAGAGCTACAAACCTAGAACCAACCAGTCAAACATGTGCTTTCTCCTGATCAATGTCTTTAATCTTTACTTTTATTCACTATTCTCAGTACTAAGGTCAAGCCAGCAGCCTCATCATTGCTTAAATACATCAAAAACTGTTAATGGCATCCCGAGTCCTAACCTCTGCTTATTTTTCCCAACTTCTATGGCACAAAGTGGCAGAAAACTGTTAACGTTCAAGTGAGGGATTTCTCTTTTGGAATAGCAAGTCTGGATGGTGTTAAAGACATCATTCCTACAGCTTCCAGCAAGTTAAGATTTTAGACTGTCAAGATACAATCTTGCTGCTATATACAATTTCACAGAAGGGAGTGAGATGTTTAAAAGAGCAAAACCCTTCTCTCTGAAAAAGTCCTTCTGTCCACACTGTTTAAGCATGGGCTAAATATCAGCAAACCAGAAAATGTGACAGAATGACCAGCAGGATCTGTAGAGGTGAAACTGAGCATCTTTTTCTTGAAACAAATAATGGCACAGGACTAAGTTGACATACTGATTTTTGGCACAGCCAGGAAAACACAAAGAAACAACAGAGGTGAGAAGAATACACCTATAGCAATATGAGGTTTTCAGTAACTGGAAACACAACAGACCACTGTAAGGAGAACTGAAATGCTGAAAAGTCTGTCTAAATACTACTACTACTACTACTACTACTACTACTAATGGAAACAGCTCATGGAACCAGCCCTAGGACAGAGACCTCCTCCTTCATGTTCTTAGCTTGAATACACTCTGAGTGGCCAGTGACCAAAAGTGATTATCATACAGCAGATGTAATTTTGCTACTGTGGAATGAATTACGGTCTCAGTCCAGTTCCACCAGACAGCTTTTCACATCACAGAAACCAGGCAGGATAAGGCTGTTGGGGAGGCAGGGAATGGGTATGGAGGCTTTACCCTTTCACCCCTTCAGGTCGGAATGAAATTGCCGTGCTGGGAAGCCTGCACTATGCTTCAAAATTTATAGCTGTTAAGGCCAAAAGGGGCTCTTTGTGACCATCTAATCTGACCTGCTGCTTCACTCAGACCATAGAATTTCAGCTAGCTACTCCTATCCACATCGCACTTTCTTTTCTCCTCTCTCTATGTCTCTTTCTCAGTCTCCTTTTTCTGTTTTGTTTGTTTGGGTTTTTTAAGTACAAGGAAGCTTCAAACTCCCCAGCTGCCAGTTCACCATTTTTTTAAAAATTACTTTGCTTTGTAAAATCAAAACAAAAGCTTGAAAGGAAGCAGTACACGCATTTGCCCTGTTGTCCATCTTGTTACCAAATCAATGTCATAGACTGGGTAAAAGTAATAGAGATTATATGATCCAAAGCACATTTTAAGTGTCTCAGTGTATGTAAGGCATTAAACACTAAAATACAATTTATTTTACAGATTACCTTGAAGTAATTTTCAGTCTACTGCCACCTGAGCTCTAAAAGCTTCCTACACCTGTAACAACTACAGACACACAGTCTCTCAGTAGAGTCATCCAGAGGTGCATTTTCCGGGTTACTGATTGTCCATATATTGCTCAAAGGAAAGTTTGCCTTTGTTCGCTGAGCTGTTGAAAAAGTCTGTGAATATTTCTACTGGATATGCAGATGAACCTACCCACTTGTCCAAGTCATGTCAGTAATATATGAGATATTTGATTAAGAGAAAAACAACAAACAAAAACAAAACCACAGAAGTTGCAATAGATGTTTGAGATTCTTGTTTTGGAGGAAAGAACTCCATGTATGTAATGACCTTTTTCTTTTTTTTTTTTTTTCCATTGAAACCAAGAAACCAAGTATGTCGACAGCTGTCCTCAGCAATGAAGAAAATGAAGGAATGCCAAGTGGTCAGGGAGGAAGCCAAGAAATGAGATCCCCTAATCCAAATCTCTGGTATTGTGCAGTCTAAAAAGTGGGCCAGATTCATCCCACTTTGTTTCACACACTTAACTAAGGTACATGAATCACAGATGTGCTGAATTGTCTTTTAGGGACTAAATAACCATAGAGGAAGACAAAGCCCTTAACTAAGGCACCTCAAATTTCTAAAAATACATGGAATAAATCATCACCACAGTTCCCATAGTGGACACCAGTGATTCTCTTGCTCAGAAGAGTTTTGAGGGCAAGCACATTGGAGACCATGGGGTGGCACTACCAAAGGGCGTTGCAGTAGAATACTTGAAAAAAAAATCATATTGGTACTTTTTACTCATAGCCTTTTGCCTATTCTAATGCCGAACTTTCTACATGGGAATCTGAAGAGAGTTTCCATGTAATTCTCATACAGTACCTAAAGAGCAGTAACTACTGGTATTTCTTTCCTTTTTTACAAGACATTAAGAAGACATATCATATTTTAATGAGCAGTCAAAACTGAAATCGCAAAATACCAAGGAACAACTCTGTGCAACTGTTTGCAACAAGGTAGAACGTGCATTGCAGAACTGATGCATTCCTGACTAAAGGAGAGACATATCCTTCACGTTCTTTCCAACTTCTTCCAACTCTGCCTTTGCTCTAAACCCAGCATATCTTTTGAGGGAGTTGCTTAATCTTTTGCAAGTTAAGACAGGACCCCTATTAGCTCCACTGCACTCCTTTCCAGCCATGTATTGTTTCATAAGACCAAGCAGAATGTGACTTGCAAGAACAAAGGGAAACCATAAATATAATGTAGCATAATTCCAAAATGTATGAAGTATAATGATCTGTATAATGTTAAAATGTTAGTAATGTCTCTTTATATTATTTCATCGCATGCTAGCTGCTATTTCCTGAAAACTCTTTGAAGGATTAAATAAAAACATATGCCGTGAACACCCACTGTGTGCTGTAACAAATCAAAAGTAACTTCTTAGTTTGATGAAACTTTCCACAGTGCTCAGTACTGTAAATTAATGCCACAGTGGTAAACTGCTTTGGAAACAGTGAATGCTGCCTTGATGCCATTTAGTTTCATATTAGTAATATGAGAAGTCCCTACAGTATTTAGAACTGAAACATAAGTGTTTTCTAAACCTAAATTTTGAGAAATACTGTCATAAAATGCTATCATCAGCTGGGTTGATGGAAAAGTGCGGTAAGACAATTAACAAGTTTCTATATCCAAAATAAACATATAATTTGCCCCTGGTGTAAACAAGCAAAAATAGAGATGGATAGGACTCCTCACAATGAAATAAACAGTATTTTTTCTGAAAATGGTTAATTCTGGAAGCTCTAAAAAGAGCCTTTCTTTCAAAAAGAAGTTTAAATAAATATTTTGCATTATTTGGTGTATTTTTATTACGTTTAATTTATTTAATTTATTTATGAATTTACTGAATCGTTGGCCTTTTATATGGCTGTGAGTTCCACAAGCAGATAGATCTTTCGAGCTTTTTTTTTCCCCCCCTTTTAAAATTTTAAATCTCCATTTCTCAATTTCTGTTAGGGATAGAAATATAGATGAAAGATTTCAAATTATAGTCTTTTCACTATTGTTTTGAAAAATCAACCTAACGTCCCAACCTCTCAGCTGCTTCACAGATAAGCAATCCTACCATTTTCAGCCCATCTCGGTACAACAGTATGTCCTTTTCCAGAAGTGTTGCACTGCTTTGGTATATTCACTTTTCCTCTGCACTGTAAACCTACTCTTATTAAGTGCCAGCAAAAAATTTATGATCATTTAAAAATGAAGTATCTAACATATCAGCAAGTAATATCTTTCCCTACCTTAACAAAGCATCGAATAGGCAGGGACACAAAGTGCCATATTCTTCAGCTCGCACCTTTCCTTGTTGGAAGTACTGGCCTAGAACAAAGGCTGAAATGGCTACTACTATACATGGGACATTTTCTTATCCTCACCTGGTCAGACTTTATTTCTTCTCTGCCTCATGCCCTCCTTTCACAGCTGCCAATACCAATTTCCTAAAGCAATCCTATGCCTTGCTATTGTTTCTAATAACTATACATATGTACACCTGCATAAATATTTGTTATTAAAATTATAATCTTCATTATATGAAGTTTAACAAATTATATTTTAAAGTTTTTGAGGTGGTTTGGGTGGCATTGAAGCAATCAATTAATAAATCAGAAGAAAATAAGCAGAATAATGGTCAAATACCATTAACATTTTTCCAAAGGTTTCACTAGAAACAGAGTAAGATAAACCTAAGAGCTTTTGAGAGCCTCACCCTTTATGTCTCCTAGCTGACATGAACTACATTTGAATGAAAAAAGTAAAAAATTGAAATGCCTAGAGTAGAATGCGGGGTTTTATGACATTAGGATGAAGAATTACATCTCACCATTCTGTGTCAGAATTCAAGTCATTGATGGAGTTTAGGGATGGAAGGATCATAAAAGAGGTCAAGGAACTCCTCAAGATTCTTCGTCTTCTATAACCGGTCTGACAATTCTCAATCTTTTGGAGAAAGGCAGGTAAAAATGTCTATTTGTTAAAGAAATAAATGTGTGTTGCTTAAATAAAAGCATTATACATTAAATACACATTTTTACCCTTAACTTATGCTTCAAGTATTATGCTTTCTGCATTTTATAAACTGGCCTTAATAACCAAACATACTGATATGCACCATATTATTATTAATGGTATTTTGAGGATTTTGACACCACTGTCTTAATACAGAACAGCTTGATAATTCTCAGGCTATCAGAAATTACTTTCTATTGTTTGAATTTATCACACAGCTTATAGTACATAATATTTAATTTTCTTGAAAAAACATCCTTAAAATAATTAAATAAAAAATATCAACTGCTACATTACTACCAGACAACAAAAAGCTTCAAAGCACTTCTAAAAATGTGTGTGCGGTTTTGTCTCCCTCCTTTCATTTTTAATATGAGCTGTTAATTGGTTAATAACAAGTACATAAATTGTTTGGAGTAGTACTTTCTAATAAAGAAAGTGAAAACTAAGATATGACTAACACACCATAACAATTTTCTGCAAGTGGTAAGTCATTTTTTCCTATTTCCCTTCCCAATGGAACAAGAAAAATACACATTTTTCTACAGTCTGTTCACTGACATGCTGCTTATCTGATGATGCACTGCTTTGGGTCATTTTCAGGAGCTGCTATTTAGACAGAAAGGAAGAAATAGTAATATGGGGAAAACATGACAAAACAACTTTTCAAGTGCACCTCTTAGGTACGATTCACTTCAAAATGAGTAGAAATAAATAATTCCAACAACACAGAATCTTATGGCATAGAGGTTTTTTCCATTCTTGCAGATGGGAGAGTAACAAATAAAGAAACCCCTCTAAATTAGGGCTTTAAAAATCCAAGGCTACTATAAAGAAACAAGATTAACTTAATCCCCTAACAATCCAATTTATGACTAGTAAAGGGTTATGAAAAATTCCATCTAGATGTCAAATATAAGGAAACACAAAGTCTTTGGAGACACATAATGATAAACTGCAGATTGAGCAATAAGCTCAGTGAACAGAATGAACAGTTCAAGAGTTCAGAACATGTTCATTTGAAAGGTGTTCAGTTAAAGAGAAGGGCATGGTATAGACAAAGGCACAGAAAGGTCATCATTACAGTCATTTCATCTTCATTACAATGGTGCAGTCATAGCATTGGTGCACACACTTAAGTTCACACTTGCATGTCAGTGCACTGCTTTGGAGATGAAACAAAATACATTTTTAATAGATTCATGAATCCTGGGAGCTATAGGCAGATTTATAAGAATTTGTACTTTATTAATTCAGTTTTGAAAAATAAATAGGACATGAAATATCTGTATTTTCTCATCATGTGAGATCAATTAAAAATTACAGTCTACCAAGAATCATCCCGTTCTTCATCAAACAAGCATGGCCTGAATGGAATGCTTCTACCTGTCAGACTGTAGCCCAGAACTCACTTTTTCAAGTCAGTTGTTATCTCAAATGCCTATAATGAGCAGAAGTAAGTAGATGTTTAAAAGGTTTCAATAACATAATGAACTCTGATTTTTGAAATCAAGAGTATCTACTCCTGTTGAAATTTCAGTGAAAAAATTGGCAGGTTACATTCAATAAACCAAAATAAGATTTTGGCCAGAATGTAGAGCAGATAACCCTGCTCTCAAAAACAGACAAGTAATAACCAATGCAGGAAGCCAAAATCCTGGTTTCATATCAGACCTCATTCAGCACCTAGCATTAAGTGCAGATAAAATCACTTTAGCAACAAGCAATAGATGTTCAGGTCTTCATGGGAGGTCTCCAAACCAAGTACTGACCCAATCAACCTTGTCTATAAGTGGCAGGCAATCACAACCATAGGCTGTTCAACTGCAGGTTAGGGACAAAGACATTAAAACTTTTTTTGCTTTGGTATTTGCACAGTACTTTTCATTAATATTTAACAGGAACGGGAAGCCCTGGCACTATCTTGTCTTTGATTTCTAATTCTCTAGAATGCAAACAGATAGGATTTTTTTCACAAGACCATTTAGATGAATATAAACAAGAGTATTTTAAATTTTATATTTGCCTACATATTTTTAAGTAAAGCAATCTAAGATCCTCTTGCATCAATATATATGCATACTATAGACAGATACATTTACAAAAAAATTAATCTATCTCAGATACAATCTCAGTTGTAGACAGCAGCATTGGGGCAGGAGAGTCATTCTATACGATAATAGTGTTAGAATTTGGCCCACAGTAACCCATAACTGCAGCTTTCAAGAGCAGTTACCGAACATTTTGCAATTAAGCATAATTCCCACAGACTTTGGTATCAATTATAGATGATCTGCACTTTTCAAAATCTAAGCCAAATTTGGGATGAAAAAAAAAATCTGCTGTTTAGACAATATCAAGAAATATAGCCGTTTTGCCAGATTGATGTCCAAACTCCAACTCACACACAAATACTCTGGATGCCTCTTGGCTGTTTATGCAAATCCTGAGATTATACACTTCCAAGAGAAGCTAGGAAAAATATATTTAAAATAGCATTTATTTTATGTTATTTACAATATGTAAGGATTTGGGGGAAAGTAAATATTTGTGTATTTCATTGTAAAATGTCATTCTATTGAAAGGGAATAGAAGATTTAAAAACTGCTAAAGGAAAAGGAGAAAGTGGCTGCACCATACTCCATAAATATCACATGGAGCCCTGACAGTCATTGGTGATAGTCTGGTCTGTAGTGCCACAGGGTAGTGTAGTTACAACACAAAACCCACACCAATTAACTACAACTAATCAATTCTGTCTCATAACAATGAAAAGTATAATTCTTTTCCCATCTATTGTTCTTGTTAATTCTCTTTACAGTAATGGTGACAAACATAATAGCTAAGGTGTAGTAAAATGAAAAAATAAAGGATTCTATTTGAAAGCAGCACAAACATTAAACTCATGAGTTATCTTGATTAATTTTCTTCATCATACCCAGTTCACGGCTGCAAGAGATCACATTATTTTTAAATATATAAATAAACCTAAAACTAAATCTAGACTTATCTAGATTATGGCACACTAGGGAGAAAACAGCGGAGGTCATGAAATCGGAGACTGCTGTTTCTTCTCATAATGTAATTACACTTTTGGCTAATGAAATTACTCCAGTCTCAGAGTAAGGGCTTGCAAGTCAGAGCTCTCACATGCTTGTGAGAGGTGGGGTAAAGAAATACTGTTTACCATTTATATCTGAGAGATGCACACTAATCCCCAAGATGCAAGCACAACTTATTTTGCTTCTGAACTCTGAGCAAGACTGAATTTGTGATCAAAGCCCTTTTCTAATTACTACAATAAAAGGAAAATTAGCTTAAGAGAGAGGAAAGTCTGGTAGAGAGAGAAAGAGCATATCATTCTGCACTGCTGGTACCCTCCAAACAGCTGAAAATAAACACAGCTTAGCTCAGTGAAGAGAAGCAGCAGCAGAGCAAAGCAATATAAAAGGATGGCTGAGCACTCAAGGCCTCTATTAGTACCATTTAAGTACTCACAGCCCTACTCCAATCTGCACAAATGCTCTTACTCACAATCAGGGGAGTCATTCAGGTAGAGATCTCTAAGCTTGTAAGGGACACACAGTTTAGGGTGTCAGTGGAAAAAAATGGAGGAAGCAGTATCTTCTGGTCAGAAGTACAAACTCCTGTTCTTGATTCCTTTTTGAGATACTGTGCTAACATCCTAGTTCTGAACCCCCTCAGCAGTGGCTAATGCTTTCCACCACACCAAGTGTGCCAGAGAGTTGTTTTTCCTTTTAGGCAAATTAAGAGTGGCAAGGTGAAGATTTTGACCTATGACTGGCCATTCAGGTGAACCTGTATAATACAATGTATGATTTACCCAGGGGAAATGAATGGAAAACCAAGATTTCTCACTTGGATAAACCTGTCATCCTCTCATTGTCTATTAACAGTTAGGGGAAGGGAAAATATATTATCTAGTTGCTGTTAGTTGCCACTGGAATAACAGTTTCTAGCTCTTGGTAGCCAACAGCACATGGCTGGCAAATTCCAAAGGACAGCAAGAAACTCTGCAGACTCTGTATGAACTAGGCAGTAGTAATGTATATGGGATAAGTGAATGATTTGTGTCTTTCGCTAAATATTTAGGGGGAAGAAAACTATTCTAAGACAACAAAGATTCACACGTTATTTTTTAAATAATTTGAACTAAAGACATTAAAGAGATCAACCTGATTAATACTCAGCAAAATACTCTCTTGATTGGTAGCCTCATTTCCTGCTTCAAACCTAGCTTTGGGAGACCGGCTGGTATCTGAGCTCACACAGGTAGTCTGGAACATACCTGACTCTCGGTTTCTAAGCAGTGAAGTCACATGATGATTAACCTAGCATGACTGTGTTTGAATAAAACCTACATCCCACTAAAATATAGAACATGTGGAAGAAAATGAAAAACAAACCCTTTCGTCTTTTTGCCCAAGTTCTTCGCCAAAGCTTTCAGTGTGAATGTTAAACCCAATGAGCTTACAGAAATGAGACTAACTTACAAGCAAGGATGCCATTATCACCCATCACATTAAATGAACTCATTTCATTTTCAAGTCTAGTTGCAAAATTAGTTCTTGCCTATTAAACAATTCTCAAGAAATTAATGGCAGAAGGTTTTGCTTTGACTGTCATAAAGATCACCAAAACCACTTGTGTTTAAGATGCTAATTACAGGGGCTCAATGCCAAAAAAATAATTCTGGTAAATTAAATCCTATGATTAATTCATAACGTCCATTTTAGCATTAATCCTAGCATTAAGATACAGAGTAGTCCCCATACACACAAACACACACATCTCTCTCACTTTGGGGAATAAAGTAATAGTAATTCCTAGGGGTTTTTTTATAACTCTTCATATTTTATGTATGTTATTTAATTAATATAACTAGATAGTTAATCCATTACTTTGTATTTCTTGTTTGTGATCTCTGTTAAGGCCTGTAGATTTTAAAAACTCAAAATAAGTAACTTCTCATGCATCGTTTATGCAGAAGTGTTCATGAAACCACAAGGACTAATGGATTTACTGTTGTGCATCACACTCCTCTCCTCTACTGTTTTGGGGACAACAAAAATTCTCAACAGTTTATAATTTAAGCTTTAAAAGTAATACCTGGTTATAAATACCCAAAGGACTGCACCAAAAGTATATAAAGACAGTAATATCACATACCTGGAAATTTCCTATAGGGCTTCAAAAGAAAATAATTACTGGATAACAGAGGTCTTAAATCGCTATACCAACATCATGACTCCACTGCTAGCATTCTCTACAATATCGTTTCCAATAAGAGTATAAAGGCTTATATTCTGTTGGGGGAAACGGGAAGAGATCGTGAATCTTAGATGTCTAAGACATCTTTTTCTTGTGTCTTCACTTCACTCACTTTGATATAATACAATTCATCACAGGCACATGTGTTTCTTCCTAAGCATATCGATCAATACAATTTTTATGAGCCAGTGATGTGACAAAGCTTCCCAAATTTAGCTTTTCCATTCATGAAAAAGTGGCCCAGGAAAATATAGTAAAATGAAATAAAACATTAAATGAAGACTTTTCTGTCTGAGTCAGCAAAACATACAGGTATGCCAAGAGATTTATCAAGTGCATTATTTACTTAAAAGACAACTGCTCATACCGCTGTTTCCTTCAGTTCATAATACATAACTATAGAGTAGCTAATAAGCATTTAAAATGCTAATCCTAAATATTTGTTGATAGTATAATGACTCATGTTTTCAACTAGCAGCTGAGAAACCCTTTAAACAACTTACGTATTTAAAAACTATCAGTTTTCACTGTCTATTGTATGTGGTTTTCATTGACTCTCTTTAAAATTTATTTAAAGTCAATGGATCAATCATTTCTGTGAAAATATATTCTGAACACCAATGTGAATAAGACACTTTTACCATGTTTTTGACAACCTATTGCTAACAATGACTTTATTACTATTCGTTTTCTGCTGATACTGTTCCTGATTGTTCACTGCAGACAGCACCTTCTGGGGTTTTTTCCATTTCGTATCTTAAGTCATATCTAAAGCTGTTCTTTTACAGCCTCTACATACCACTTTTTCAAAGTAGCAGGGGCATCTCATCTGCTCAATTACTTATTAGTGTTGCTAAAGAATACCATTTCCTCTCGTGGCTGATAAAATATTAATCAAAAACAGGAACAGAGTGATTTCCCAGTGTGGATGTCTTCTAATGGTAATACATGGAGTCTAAGAGAGATCTGGAGGTCATGTAATAGCTCTTGAAGGCAGGGAGGGGCTCAAAGATAGTAATGACATTGTATACTGGGTAATGAGATTGTATTCAAAGAGCACTGGATAGCTTAATTATTGCTGTTCTGTAGAAAAAAAAAATCACAAGTGTGATTACAAGGAGGTATGCAAAAATTTATTGGAGATAACAGCACACAACTGAAAAAAATCTTTTGTAAACATTTTCGATCCTTGCTATTGCTCAGTATCTAATGTAGAGCCGTATAGAGGTGAACTTTCCAAATTATTACTGTGTTTCATGTCCATGTATCAGTTAATCATAGTAATAAAACAGTAAATAATTATCTGTTCATTCTGCCAGTTATTAAACATCCATCCCATCCTGTCTTTAGGTATTTCTCTTCCTATTTTTTTCATAGGATTCGAAAGAGAAGGGAGGAATTAGAATGAAGATCAGAGAGGCAATTGAAAGATACATGGAAAAGCTGTGACAGCTTGAAAAAGAACCTAAATATCCTTCAATATAATATTATATCACCATGTTTCCTTCTAAAGTTTTGATGCAAATATACTTGCCTGACTTGGAAAAAAAAGTTATCCTAAATAACTTCTAAAGAACTAAATACTGCAAATTCATGATCTTTGTTGGTGATGGAAGTGTATCAATCTGGATCAACCAGTAAATTAATTTTAACACAATAAAGCCACCAATAACAGGAACCATCTTCTAGAAACTGTCCCATCAAACACATACTGTTCAGCTGTGTCTGATGGCAGGAAAACCTACCCAGTACTCAAAATGTCAAATTCCATCAATCTATGGACACTAATCAAGTCTGGTGGCAAGCATATGTTCTAGTTTCCCTAGAAGAACTGCCAGACCACTTCCCCATCACAATTTTGAAGAAGAAAGGAGGACAATGACATATACAAAAATAAGGGTATTTTTACCTCAAATATACATCATATTAGTATCATCCTTTTGTCTCACAATACAGTGAGTTCTAAAAGTGCTGTAACACTGGACAAGATGAAATATGGCTTGCATTCAAGCTCAAGAACAAATGTCATCTCTTGGCACTTGTGTTTTGTAATTCTTTGAACGCAAGGAGGCATAAAGCAGTTCTGTCAGCAGTCAAAAAAAGAATAAATAAAATAAAACTGTTTTTCATCACAGTAAATATACTAGTTCACCTAACAAAACTTTATGCCTTGAAAAAAAATAATTAATATCACTATCTAAATGGTGAATATACTGGACAAACATTTAGAACAAGATAGTAGGAAAGATGGCTAAAAAAAATCAGTTAAAACTTCATATTTAATAGTAATATTAAGCACACAGCACTTTTTTCAGCTATGAATCTAAAGACATTCTATAAAATATAAAAGTGCAATTGACTTGCTTTCCAGTCATATATAGGTAAAACTGAGAAACTAAGATACAAATTCATTCTTACAAAGTCACTCAAACAGGTCAAAGTCTGGGTCAGGAACAGAATGAAGGTCACTTGACATTACTCCAATTTACAAACCATTCTCCTATTTAGCATGGCACACAAGATAATTCATGATTCAGAGAAAAGGCTGAGAACACATATGCAGGAAAATTATATAGGCAGAAGTAACAGCAAATTTATTTCAAAGTATGCAAAATTCCCATTTCACTTACATTTATTCTATTATATGTAGGAAACTATCTTTATATGGGAATTGTTCACTGTTCACTTAAATTAATTTTCCTGCAAGAAAATTTAAAGAATAATTTTATTCATTAAAAATTCAATGTTGTGTCTGCATGATTTTTGCACTAATAGTTTGGGATCCAGTTCTGTTACAAGCATGACATCTCCACTAAGGTTTCTGAGAATCTGCACTTAACACCAGCAAGACTTGAGTCTGCTCAGCATCCTGAAGCAATAGTCCTTAATGAGAAGAGGAGTGTGGGTGGCGAGCTGGTTTTGATAAGTAGTAATAGGATGAGCAAAAAGTAATATACCAACGGTTGATATATTACTTGACATGTCAATTGTTGGAGAGTTGCTGTATTGAATTTGTACCTACAGCAAACACAATACACAAGATTCTAATATACTGCGGTGTTTGCTACATATTTTCCAAGTGATTGTATTGACTTTGTAAACAAAGATTATATGAAAAAATAAAGACTCCTGTACCATATAATATTTACCAAGTGAACAAATCTATCACAGCTGGAAATAAAAACACAATTTCACCAGTGTCAGGAAAGGAGGAAATAAATTGACCATTTGAAATGAGATCAGATACTTCAGTTGGGATCTCAGGCACCTGAGAGAGTCTCCTTCTAGTGCAATAGTTGATTATTATTTTAGTTTTAAATATTGCAGGGAGGAGAAGGAGAAGAGGAAGAATGGAGTGTCAAATGCTTAGAGTGAACAGTTCAGGTATAAAAAAAAAAATCAAAATGAAATAAAATGCTAAATTTAAACTATCCAGGTCTGATTTTCCTCATAAAAACAGGTAGTTCATTTCCCATAGAAATCGTACCAAAAGACCTCCAGCTAAGTCCAAAATCACTTTTTTTGAATTTTACAAAAAGTTGCATCCTTTAGATATAGAGAAATATTGAGATGAGATTAATGTTTAAGTTACATTAAACAACATTTTATACCACTTGAGTATTTGTCCACAAATAAGCACAATAATGAGGTAAAAAGAAGGGACAGAAGAACCTGTTACAAAAATTAGTGAAGTGCTGTGGCAGTTCAAATGGAGATGACCTAGCCAGGAGGTCATGATAAGCCTTCGCTTAATTCTTCCACGGTGGAAGATCAACAGCCCTCAGGAGCCACTCTTATTCTATTGTATTTCTCCCTCTCACTGGTTCTCTCATTCTCATTTTCCCTTTCTTATCACTTCAGCTGAGAGTGCCATTATCAGGCAGTTAAGGAAAAATAAAACTTATGGTCACGTCTGCATTACTGTCACTGCTGTGTTTGCATCTAGATAGGTGTACCAGAGACCAAAGCAGCTGAGGCAATCCAGCACCACAGAGCTCCACAGAGCCTGCCATACCCACCCAATCGCTCTGGATGATAACCTTGTCTAAGCATCCTGCTTTGCTGGCTGCACTGTGGGCAGCACCTGAACTTAAATGCATCCTTAAGTGTTCGCTGGTCTGTTTTTGAAAAACAAAAAATATAAGCAAAAGTTTTAAGTTAATATTGGGGCCTTAACAACATGCAAAATTGTTTTGGTTTTGTTTTTTGTTTTTTTTTTTTTTAAAAAGGATCAGAATTACTTCTGGAGTAATGTTAGTGAAACAAAGTTGTGTTCCTGAAACACAGAACACATTTCAAATAAATAACCTTTTTCTTTATTTTGTGGACTTAGACCAGTGTTCAGATTTTTAAAAAAAAAACTTAAAAATAACCAGTTCTTGTCATGAGATTGTTTCAAATACCTACTAGAGCAGAAGATAACTGCTAAAAACAGATATGTGAAAACAGAGGTCTATAATGGACTTACTGTATAGTATGTAATAGTATAGTATACTGTAAGATTTTAACAACATCAGAAAATGTATTTTATATTTGCTCCAAGTACTTTCTCTATAAATGAAATTATTTGAGGAAAAAAATATATTTCTTTTAAAAAAGATTAGTTTACATGGGATTTTCCTCCTCCAACACCATCACTGACACCAATTTTATCTATTACCTTATCAGACTCCTTTTCTTTGTGCAGCTCAGCTTACTCTTGGGAATATCCATAAAATCCGGAAGTTTTGAAGTTGTACGTTTAGGTTTGAAGCTAATATTGTAAGGCTGCTCTTTAGCGTGCCAAAATATTTGTAAGCAACATATTGTCTTAAGTAAAGCAGAGTCATGCCACCCTAAACATTCCCCACATAATAAAATGTATATAAAAAAGGAACGTGTTAGCAGTAAGCAAACTGTCATAAGCAGAGCACTGTATTTAATATTCAGATCGAGGCATCTCTGTCTCATCCCAGCAAACCCTT
Source organism: Grus americana (assembly GCF_028858705.1). Taxonomy (NCBI): domain Eukaryota; kingdom Metazoa; phylum Chordata; class Aves; order Gruiformes; family Gruidae; genus Grus; species Grus americana. The sequence continues at coordinate 7,014,651 of NC_072864.1, forward strand.
TTGACAAAAGCCATCCAATGTCTGCCAGCAGTATTGAGTCCAGCTGAGGACAAATTTCAAGATGAACCTGAAATCAATTTGCCATCAAATTTTCATGCTTCTCCCAGACTATCTGTGGCATTTTAATTACAAGCACCCTAGGCGGGGGGTACTACAGATATTGACACTTAGCTCCTACAATAAACTTTATTGGCAACCTCTGTCTGAATGTAGTACTCAACTAGAATAACAAGAAATATATGAGGATATGTAAGCAATAAGGTGGCATAATCACTTTGGAGTGGTTTTGTTCCAAATGGTGGACATCTCTACTAAAGAAAATTTTCTGGATTAAAATAAACATCTGTTTGATGGAAAATTCGCTTTTGTAATGAACTTGTACAAGATCCCAAGTCCTTCGAAGATAAGCAACATTTAGTTTCTTCCCCTTCCGATTTAATTTGGTGGTGCTCTTATCTAGCATTTATAAATTTCTGAAGTGGTCCCTGTTAGCAATTGGGTTCCAGTTAGATCAGTGACAGGCTACAGAAGCAAGGAATGTCCTTACATCTGTTTCAATTTCTACTCAAGATTTCTCTGCACAATTTATAAGGGCTACATATCTTAGCAATTAAGGATCTAAACTGGAGATGAACCAGTGATTTGCAAGTTCTGCAATATATGATTTGAAGCTTTTTAGTAAAGATATTCAGAAGCAGTATGCATACATGCAGTGTCTTATTGAGCACAGTGAGGGCAAGGTTGCTTGCAAGCCAATTTTCCTCACTATGAAGCATTTAGGAGAATGAAAGATTTATAAAAGAGACATTTAGAGAGGTTACCATGCCAATACGAGGGTGGTTTGCTATACATGGTTAGGGGAGATGTAGAGAGAAGGAAAAGAAGACAAGGTCACTCCAGACTCCTTACAAATTTGAAACTTAGAAAAGCAGCCTGTAGTTACAACAAGAGGCTAAATACAAAAAATACACAGAAGAAGGAAGAAATAAAACATTATCCCACAATGTTACACCCTAATACAAGAAGAGAGGAAGTCTGTAGCACATGTTAAAGACTGTGACAGCTGAAAAAGATTCAGTCATTAAAAACTGTAGGATGCTTTATTCAGGTGTGGTTTGGTATTTCCTAAGCTGCCAGGTAGGAGAACAGCAGCAAACAAGCTGATTTACAGGGGATATCAAGGTCCCTTGATTATTTGTTATGCTGGAACCCCAACGCAAAATGCACAAAGCTGAAAAACAAAGGCTTATAATACAAGGAAATTTTACAAATTAAAGAACTGGACTCCTCGACATGTTAGTCTCCCAGACCCCATTTATTCAATTAAAGTAATATTCTCTATTTGTGTCTGTTGTTCATATATGAAATTCTGGGTCTAATTGAAACCAATTAACTTGAAATGCAGACTGACACCTATTTCACTGCATAAAACCTGGTGGTGTTCCACTAGACAATAACAAAATAGGAATTAGGTTTCATTGCAGATGTTTCTTGCAACATTAAAACTCAGTTATGTTCTCTGCTGTCGAGTACAAAACAAAATATTGAAAAATAAACAAAAAATTAAATTCTATATAAATATTGATCAAGACATTTACAAATTGTAGTGAAAAAGGCAGTCTCTCACAATATTAGTCATTTTTCACAGCTCTCAGATGGTTTTAAAACATCCTGCCTAATGAGACCAGTACTGCTATTAAAGCTAAGTGTGTGTCACTTTTCTTAACTCTAGCACAACCTCCGGTGTGAGAGGAGAAGTTTGCAGTGAGTGGCAAAGACAGCAGTCAGAAACCTGGGTACATCCCACACACATTAGGCAAATCCCTTGCCCCCATACCTTGGCATAGTACTACTGCCTGCATCAATGAGAATTTTGTCAAGTCTAAATAGAGATCTTTGAGAATCTTATTTTAAAGATGCCACATGAAGCACTATCTTTTTTTTTTTTTTTTTTTAAACCGGATTTGGTTTGGGGTTTTTTTTAACTGTGAAAGATCTAAAGTCTGTTATGTTCCTGTAAGTATTGAAGTCAATACAAGGTTTTCCTTAATAACCTGAGAGAATGCAAGTGCCTCAAATCTTATTTTCAACAAAGTCTTAGCTATATATAATTCCATCTAACATCTCGCAGTATGGCTCCATTTACAATATTCATTAAACGAAACATTCAAGTTAAAGAAAAGGATTCTGCTTACTACTGTCAGCTTTATCCACCGAGCCGATTCTGCTTACTACTGTCAGCTAGACCTACCCACAGGCGAAGCCCCCCTGGAGGCGCTGCTGCCAGCGGGGGGCCGCGGTGCTGGGCGCGGGCTGGGAGCGGCGGCCGGGCCGCGCTGCCCCCTCGTGGCCACCAGCCCCGGAGGGACGCGCAGGCCCAAATCCCCGCGGTCCTGTGCACGGAATCCCCCCCAATATTAAATAGCGTCACCCCTTTCACCAACGAGCTCTACAGCGGATGCCAAATAACATCCATGCGCAGAGCGGTGTTAGGGCATATTATCCATAGGGTGTGTGCATACATATCATTTGTGTGTGGGGGGGAACTACCTATTTCTATATGCATTCTCACAAAACCAATTTAGGTTTTATTACCGAACATATGAAAGCATGTCATACGGAGGTCATTTTTTATTCCACTCCTGGCGGTTGATATAAAGACTGAAATGTTTTCTTCATTCATATAACCTGATAATAAACATATGAACAAAAGTCAAAGTTAGCTGCCAACTCCCTACAGAGAAGTTATATACAGAAAAATAACATGTTAATTACTTTAAATACATGGTGCCCATCCTGAACTGAGTATTTTAAGGTGAATTCTGAAAATCAGATACATGAAAGAAAAGCTGTATGAAGTTAACCTGTATTAAGTATTTTTCTGCAAAATAACACACTGGCATAAACTGGACTAATGGCTTAAAACTAGACTGTGAATCTGACTGCCCATCAGATATTTGTTGTGGGTATCCTGCAGTTTCTTAAATGAAGCAGTAGCTTGACCCACAAAGAATAAACAAAAATTCCCAGTATGATTTTAAAAGCTATTGGGATTATACACCCCTTCAATAACTGAACTAATAGATTTCAAATGTGAACATGGTTTGGACAACATATTCTTTCAATTAGTTTTATTTTAGTATAAATATGCCAGCAATATGGAATCTAATGTCACATCGGGAATTTCCTGAAATGGGCACTATGGCTGTTAAAGTTATCTGATTCAAGCTTTTAGACAGAGTTCCCCACACAGAGCGATGTATTCCCATTTGGAAGCGACTGCAGCTATCAGTAGCCAAGAACAATAAGTTGTTTAAGCCACTCCCTGAGGCATCAAAAGCTCAAACACCTTCAAAAATTGGTGTGTGATAGATAATTCACCCATACATCATTTTACACACCCATACATATTACATAACGAAACCAAGCTAATATTTGTGCTGCGCTTTGAAGATGTAAGGTGTGAATGCTTTTATTACTAATAAACTGTATTTTTCATAGACCAGCACTGAAACTTTAATGAACCTCTGGATATTGAAATACATGTTACAAATCATTTAGTGATACTGGTTTTAACTTCAGGCTCCTACATGAGGAAAGAAGGATTTCAGTTTATGCTCATTTTAGGGTGCCATGGTGAAAAAACTGTCTTATTTGATACAGTTTATTTCAGGTACTTCAGGCATACATTAAGCTGACACATAATGGCAATATACGTACATGTATTACATTGAATACAAAGTGGATTGCTAACACATAGTGCTGTGCACTGGGAAAATCTGGTGACTCAAGGAAAGTCATTAGCAAGCTGTGGGTCAGCTTCCCCTGCTGAGTAACCCAGTAGAAACTTCAGCATTTTAGGCCCAAAATAAACTAAATGCAATAGAGTTGGAACCAATAGCTCAGCAGGATAAAGGGAAATTGCAGAAGCACTACAAATTCTATGAAATATTATGAGAAGGAAAAAATTCTGGGTTTATGTCTCTCTGAAAAAAAATTAGGAAACACCAACAAGAAACTTAGTGACAACAATTCTGCTCTTTCTGGCTTTCCTTCCATGAAACATTCAGTTTAATAAACTGCTCTATCATAAAGCACATCGGCTATATAATTTGATAGAGTTAATAATGGAACAGCTTCAAATACTATGTTCATCAAGTTTTTGAGAATTTTACTCATCCAATACCTGGTACAATGTATTCACACGTGTTTTGTACATTCACTAAGACTAAAATTAATTTTGCATGCAAGGCTATGCATTTTCATTGTCATCAAGAAAAGTTAATTACTGAATAAATTGCAAAGTTCAGAAATATAATGCATTAGGACAGAACCTATCCTTTTTGCCTGAAGAACCTATTAAACTTCATCTCTTCGTTAGCAGACTAAAAATCTTAATTAGCATTTTATTTTGGACAAATCCGTGCCAAGCCTGCACTGCCTGTTGGAAATATAAAAGGAGAGAGACTCAGCAGATGAGAGCTTACATGTGAACACAGCATCATTTTTGAGTATTCCATAAAATCTGACAATATAATCTCTGACTTAAGAAACCAGCAACTGTGAGCAGTTTTTCTGCTTGTCTGTATTCCACTCAGCTCTGAATTCCTTTTCATTTATCAGCCAATGAGCTGTTAAAAAGTTACATATAGTTAAAACCTCATAACTATGTGTTTAACTGTTCAACCTGAGTTTATACCAAAAAAAAAAAAAAAAAAAGGAGGGGGACATTTTTGGCCTTTTTTTTGATATATGCACAAATTCCATCTCATTATCATAGATTTCCCAGTGTAACTCTCACCCAATATACATAAAATGAGACTGGAAACAATCCAACAAATAATCAAGTTTTAACATTTAACTTGATGAATTTCAAGTGAGTTTGTATTTTAGATTTTGGGTTGTTTGTTTTTTTCTTCAGTGAAAGCAGCAAACACAACACTTTAGGGAAGATAGATATTAGGAAAAAACGTACTTCATGATTTCACTTAGTATTTCCAAAGAAACATTACTTTCTAGATTTTTGGGAGTCAGCTTTTTCAAATTATTATTGCAACATAGGAGGAACTGTGCATCCACAATCCCACTAAGAATTAGTCCTGTTAAGACTAACAAGATCACATCCCTTTCCACTAAACTACTCCTCTTGTTAACTTACTCCCTGAGCAGTCCCAACTTCTGGCATGCTTTCTGCCCAGCTGGATCATGTACACTTCTACAGATGTGTCCATCTTTCATAACTTTTGGCCCTGAGGAAGTTTTGACAAAGGCATACCTCCTAAGCAGTAAGTATTGCTGGCTGAAGTCCTTCCCTATCTATAAAGTATAGCAGAAATAACCATAAGACTATCTTACCCACACAAATCATATTGGCAAGTCTAAGTAGACACACACACTTGAAACAATGCAGCCGAAGAAGACAGGGTCCCAATGAGAGTAATCAATAAAGACCACAGCATTTTAGAAAAACAGAGGGACAGAATTAGCCTGGCCAAAACAGCTCTTTGCCAAACAGAAAAGGGTGGAAAATGAAAATATTTTACCGCCATTCCTCTCCTGATTTCGCCTACCTAAGTCGGGCAAAGGAACAGGTGGTTCCTCCTGCCTAGTTCTCCAGGGACACACAGCATCTGAGAGAACAGTAAAGGATCCTTTCACCAGCTCCCCACCAAACAAGGGGTAGAAAGCACAGCAAGTAGAAATGATGTGCAACACAAGTGTTTCTTCAAGATGTCCACTGAACTACCACAGAAACTCAAGACACAACATATTTCAAATCAAAGTACAGAAAAAGCTTAGAAAGAACATTAAAAACAGCATAACTTTCAAAGACAAAATGAGTAACTAAATACTCGTGCCACCCAGTGTGCATACAATATGCAAAGCTGCTCATCAGCAAAGGGAAAGTATCTCACTCATCTCACAGACTGATTTTATTCCATTTCTCACATAGCCACAGAGTAGGAGTAGGTCAGATGAGCCCAGGTTCTTATCTCAGAAGAGACAAACTGACTAGAATGACTAAACATCCTCCTCTGCTGAACAGACAGTCTCTAAAGGGGGCACAAAATCAGACCATTGGGCATTAAAAAAAAAAAAAAATCAAGAAAACATCCAGCAGAAGGACTGTTTATTGAAGTCCAATTGTGCATTTCTCTTGTCGAGTGTAATGAGTGTCGGTATGGTGGACAAGGCAACAGTTTGACCTGTGGAAGAAGATTTCTTTCCAGCTAAGAAATGGGAATGGATTTGGTATTGGAGAAGGCGAGGAAGCAGGAGACTTTTTTTTTTTTTTAAAAGATCTAGATTTGAAAAAGATCTGACTTTCAAACCATTTTCCACTTCTTGATAAAAACCATTCAAAACCCATTCAATTAAATTGTTGGATCTTTTTGCACTAGGTCCTTCAGTGAAAAAGTCATCTTTTTTTCTTTGCTTTTATATTTTACATTTTTGAATGGGTTTCAAGGTAGAACAAGTAAAACTAATAAAAAAACACTGTGGGAGGGCAATTGCGGTGTTCTTAAAGTCAACAGATCACCATAACTTTTTTAACCCTGAATCATTTTGGAATCTAAGACAAGTGCATAAAGGGACCGCAGTGTGAAATAAGAGACAGGTTACACAAAACATTGGAAAAAAAACAAGCAAGGAGTCTTTAGTATGCTCAAAAGCAACAGAAAGGCCAAAGAATGAATGCAGTCAGACAGAGCAATTGAAGATATTTCTGAAAACATTTTGAAAGTGTAAAAGGAGTGGAAGCTAATTTTAACACAGGTAAGGTTGACAGTAGTTTAAGACCTTGAGAAGTTGGTGATTTCTGACCTTGGTAAGAAAGCGGAGTTTAGTAAACTAACATATTTTTTTAAATCAGGGTGTTCAGCAGCATAGTTAAGACTTTTAATCACCAGAAAGGCTGGGGTTGAGGGGCAGTTGATTTTAATTCCTTCTTATCCCCAGGGCCCCTCTGTATGGGCAAATGAAAGCTGTAATGTCCCACTGCAAAAATTAAATCTCTCAAAGACAAAATACAATAGAACATTGATACATAAAGACAAAACTGGGCATAAAATAGCAGGATAACTGCAAGGCCATAACCACATCTTGATAGGAGCTTACAGAGTTTCTTGTTTTGAAGATACTGCTCAAGGAAAGATTTTTAAACCTGTATATTAAAACTAATGAGCTAAATAGGCCATGCATTAAAAAACTAAAATCTGGTGTCATTCTTGGAAGACTGAAGACAAGCATGATCATTTTTTGCTCCCCTGAATGTTGAATTACAGTGATTAGATTCCTCTACAAGCTGCATTAATTTGTTATTTGCATGGAGACAGTGTAATAGGAAAACATTTTCCACATTAGTGCAACAGACAGCTTTTATGCCTGAGCTCTATAAAGAATAAATTTGCAATTTTCCAGAAAGAAATAAGGTAATGAATAACTGGAATTCCAGTGTGGGAATACTACTTCTCTGTACAGTAGCCATTTCAATTAAATATACAAGAGTTGAGACTACACCATTTTCATTGCTGTATCCTAAGAGGCATTGGTTTACTTGAGCCATGCGGTCAGATATTTTCAAATCATGTAAGAAAAAGTTAAATTTTAATAATCAGTAAAGACAGTGAGGTCCCAAAAGAAGACTTTGTAAAAAACAGACTGACATACAGAAATATGTTAAAATAGGCATAAATGACTCATGATTCATATTCCATATTCTTAAGCATGTTCAGACCCAAACTGTGGATATAATATTTTCTTGTTGCAATCCAGCAGTAACTTTTGTCTTTTTTCTTTAGCAAGAGCATTAATAAGGATTCTTTTTTTCCTGATGCAAAAATCTCACTATATTTTATACAATCAAGGGAGGGACAGAGGTAGCTAAAAGTGAAAATTAAGAATAATGGCTTCAAAGTCTAATATAGTATTTTATCAACTTCACTGGGGGCTGAATTTCACACACTTTTTTCCATCTTGTAAGCAAATAAATAGGCAGGCAACTGTTGTTTCCTGCTACCAGGAAAACTGCTAAAGTGTTTACACTAAGTTATTTAGAGTTATCTGCTGCTACATTAGGTGATTAAATTCAAAACATAGAATCAAGTTTTTTCTTCAGATTTTCTTAAATGCAGACATCACTCTGTTTATTCCGATTTGCTTTGTAGAAACTTCTGACTTTTTTCAATTAATTTTTAATAATTTTAACATCAGTGCTTAAAAAGATAACGGTGTCGCATAGTGGTTCAGTATTGAGATACAAAGAGCTTTCCATAAACACTATGTCCTACATCTTTAACCTACTGTAGCTGAAGGCAACCACACGGACCCTGCTGCAGGACTTTCTCTCTTTTTCAATTAACATCAGTGGGCCACAGTTAGTATTTTTATTGTTTCAGTTCAGATGCTTATTCTGAACGTAGAATTGCATACTAAATGCAAAATGGTGATAAAAAAAGAAAAAAAAAACCCCACACTTAAAAATGTTACTGAACATCAAGATAAAGCAAACCAGAAATAGCTTCTAGAAAACTAATATTTGTATCTCTATAGTGTTAATTATGTCCTGGATTTTAAGGAGATTTTAAATTGCCTCTTTCAACAGATGTTCTCTTAAAAGAATGGCTTATTTGGGAAATTATGGGTCTTTGTCAAAGCTTACCCAGTGGAATATAAAAATTAGTATCAACTAACTATAGCCCCAAGTATTACAAACTCTTTATTCTCAACAAAAATATGCCATCCCTGTTAGTAGCTAGCTTACTAATTATATGTAAGATATCTTAAGCCGTTATAAAGAAACAGCAAGTTCAACTCCACTGGTTGAGTTGATAGGCTTCTCCCTTCAGTGCTGGCTGTAGTGAAATCAGTCATACATAGGACAAGTGGTTTGATGGCAAAAAAACCAAACCAAACACATACACAAAAGTCATCCAACCCCAAAAGATACACTGAAATGTGCCCCTCAGGCTGCCTCTTCCCTTCCTTCCTCTTCCAAACAAGAGGACAATTTACAAGAAGTGATCAAAGATCAATATACTTCTGATTGCTATGGGTATTTATTTTACAAAAATAAAGCCTCAAAGGAAAAAAAGAATTAAAACTCTATGTTATTTTTTTAATGCAATGCTATATTTTGGATGTTTTAAGCAATAATAGAAAATATCCCTTAAAGCAGATTTCAGACAAGCAGATGTGAACATTCTCTACAAAACCCTGATTCCTAGAATTAGACTCAGGAATGAGAAATTTACTATTCTGGCATAAATCAAATTTAATCAAAACAATGAGAATCATGGATATTAATTTTCACAATTAATTTCTTACATTGTGGATTAAATCCAGAATTATTCTACCAGATAAATTTGAACAGTCTTTTCTAATTTCCACATAAAGTAACTCACCTAGAATTAATCCAAGTTGCTATCACTATGGAGTACAACTCTTTGTGCATTTAGCTGGTCACCAGTCTCCTGTTAAAACAAGTAACTATGTACCAAGAACACTATAACATCACAGGAGGATAAAAGACCTTCTCCATAAATAACCTATGAATTCTCTGTGTCATAATCCAAACTGTAAACAGTAGAATGGGAAAGCAAATGGGCCTTGTATTAAAACGCACACTTACTTTGGTAATAATTGAGATCTTAATTGAACTACAGTTTCAAAAAGATATATATCTGGTGTCCTCCCACGTCAGTAGCAGAACTCCCTTGACCTTAAAAGAGTCAGGATTTCAGCCCATGCTTACCCTGATATGCTTCTGTGTTATTTTACCCAACTAAATCAGTGGGATTTTTCTGCTTCCTTTTAATAACACCAGTCACTTCCTACCTATTTGGCACTCATCCTTAGAATATAATAGGTTTGGTACTGCCTTTTTCATTTTCGAATTCATGGTTGCTTGGTGGTCTTAATTTTCTCAGAGTATTCAAAGATGACAGATTAATAGTTGGTTCTTTGCAACTATGTGGGCAGATCTTTAATGGAGCTCATTAGTTTATATTAGTGAATAGCGTACAGAGGTGTAGAAGCTGTTCCTAAAGGACAACACTTCTACTTCTAAATAAAAGAAAATAAAATTAACAAAAATTAACATCCTCACTTCTATGATTAAATAAACACCAATTAGGTCAATTTATGTGAAGAGGAAAAAAAGTAAATTATTTATTCAGCATAAACATTAAAGAAAATTCCAAATGTATTTTGATGCTATAGTGGGGGGGTTTGCTACAAAATTCAGCTGTCCTTAATACCAGCAAAAGGGAATCTTTTGAGATTTACCAAGCATAGACATCTGTTTATTGTCTAGAACACTTAGTAGTATAACAGGCTGCTGCTCAGCCCAGCAGAGAATTCTGTGGGATCTCCTATCATAATAAGCCTTGAGCTAGGAATGGATTATGAAAAAAATAATAATCACAGCATTAAATGCAAGTCAAGCTTGGCACTCAACCAAAAAACCCTGGACATTTATATTAACATGGCACACATAAAAGGATTTCATTTTACACAAAACATTTTTTATTTAACTTTATTGGACTTTTTTCCAGCACCTGCTTAGGTTTCCAGGTAACCATAAAGTTTAATAAACCTATACAATGATAATTAAACACTGTAAATAATTTATCTGCTTAATCTGCCTAACTGGCCTTCTATTCCTTTGTAGAAAAGTGATCCTTGCTGACATTCTGAATAAGGTTGGCAAAATAAGTGCAGTGAGGAGTGGTAGCATAAAGTGGATTTGCTCTCAATAATGTATGAAGCCACATGCTGGGTAGAGGAATCCTCACAAAAGCGGTACCACAGCAATCTGTTCCTTTCATCTGCAGCCAGCATTTAAAGTGAAGGTGCTGCTCCGAATCAAAAGCACAATCATTCATTTGTGAGCAGATGTCCTTCACGCGGCAGGCAGCACTTTTTCAAAACAGAGCTGAACAAATGCACTGCTGTGAGACAAGTTCCCCTACCCATTAAAGAAAGAACACAGTATATATTAATTTAGCAGGTTGTTGAATGTTTTAAAGTAGAATTTATGAAGCAGAAAAAGCATGTGGTGAAACAAAATGGCTTTCAAACTAAAATATGAAAAAGCTCCCCTAGTTATTTGTTTGCAAAATGCAAGAGTCCAAGGCTCATGACAATAGTTTATGCAGGAAATAAGCTGAAATGTGAGGTGTGTGACTTTCCACACTGCACTCAGATTATTAACTAAAAGAGGCCATTAATTTGAGAATATGCCTGTGATGGTAAGATTGCATGCATATGTATTCTGTGTTCACATTTGTTCATAGAATTTAGGATTATAACAAAGTGAAAGTTCTTTAAAGCTGTTGGGACTCTGCACCATTTACCAAAGTAAACCTGAGAGCCGCTAAGCAAGTGACTTCTGACACTTTTGGTTAAATAGATTCTTCTAGTTCTCTCTGCATGCACAAACGTTTTTTGGAGAGTATTTCTTTTTCCAGTAAAAACTTTTGGATATGGTCCATGCACACTGTGGTAGACAGAAAGATTCACACCTACTCCTGTGTGAGCCAGACTAGGATCTTTGTTATGAAAATTATGGTGGTTGCTCTTTCAATTTTTGCAGCACATTCCTATTACACACATTAAAATATATATTACAAAATAATATACAAAACCTTTACTCCTTACTCACAATAATTTGAAGCTCCAGATTTAACCATCACCACCCCCAGTTACAGCAGTAACCATATATAGTAACCACCACCACCCCCCAGTTGTATATGCAACACAGACCTTTCAAAAGCAAGATGTTATCAAATGAAGGCACACAAGTCAAACTCTTGTGCAATAAATAATAGGAAGAGGCAGCTACATCCCTTTATGTGTATTGTTTTATAAATACCTATTGGCTAGGTAATGCCCTCTTCTGTAGCCCTCTTCTACGAAGGAGAAGCAAGCTACGAGATCTGTACTGTCATTTTAGCCACAGCTTCCCCAGTCTGGCCAGTCACCCCGTCCTACCTGCAGTCACAGACAGGCTGCATAACACCTTCCCACCCATCACCCATGCACGTGTGGCCTAAAAGCTTCCTGCACACCTTGCTCAGCTCACACAGTACCTGATCACACCCAAACACACACCAAATCTTAAGAGCTATCTGCCTTTGCCAACAAAAGCCACATCATTTCTTCCCTTCTTTCCACTCTCCCATAACTTGGCGTATAAGCACATCAATATTTACAATTACTTTATCCACATTAAATAAACACACTGAGTTTTGCTGCCCACACAGAAAAAGGTTGATTCCTTCTTGCAGAAACATACTATTACTAGCAGTATAATTATTGTAAGGCATACTGCAATTTCTGTTTATATATGCATGATTATTATACCAGGAGTCATTTGTGGATAGCGCACAGATAAAAATGCAGCTAATAACTCTTACTGTAATGATTAATCAATTTATGAATATATTATTTAAACTAATAGTTCAGGTAGGGTATCTTAAACAAGTTACAGAGTACATCGACCAATTCAAATACCAGCTACTAGATCAATAAGAAAGTATAAGTAACTCTAGGGAATAGGTACACTTGCATAAGAAACTGTGAATTTTTAAAATCCCTCTACTGAGAGAACAACATCATCAAAAATAATTGCTTTAGGCAATTATGTTTGGATCTTGGCAAACTGTATGGTAAACTAGAAATTGAAATAAGAATTTTACACTGTGTAACAAACTATTTTTATACTATTTTTATATATTACCAAATTTTTTTTTTAAACTAGTCAAAGAAAAAATGATACCTGATACTTCTGTTTAGTTTTTCAACTCATCAGTATTTAAAATACAACCTGGTTTCTGTAACATGTGAACACACTGTCAAGACTATGTCCTAGACTCAATATAAATGAAATATATTCATTTATAAACATAAAATATTTTTCTCCTACAATTTACAAGAGACAAAGAAGAGAAAGAACTTTAAACTAGGTATTAAGCTGAAATTAAAAAAAAAAAAAAAACAAAAAACAAACAAACCACAAAAACCCAGCAAACCAAGGCAAAAATTAAACAAACAATAAACCAAAAGGAAAACCTTATTTTCTCATAACGCATTTCAGAAATTGTTAATCCTCATACAAAAGAAATTTGCACAATACATAATAATAAGCATTTATCTAAATGTCACCAAAAATAAGTTTCTTATATGCATGTTCCAAGCATAAATATACATATTGTAAAGTCAAATTGGGCCAGCAAATGGCACACACAGTACTGTAGGCACTAGTTAAACCTGGCAATTTAGCTTGTTGGCAACCACCATGAAAAGGTCTCTGTACTTGATTTAGTACTTTTTTTAATCTGATGTATAACTTTAATCTTTCAAAGTAGGATTTTTAATTAAAGGTACCAAGTGCAAATTCACTAAGTAAGCCACTGCCCTCCACTCACTCTGATGCTAAAGGTGTGCTTTATCTCTGTTTCAAGTGATACTGCATTTTAAAAATTAATTAGTAGCTTGCAAGAACAGCCACACATTATTGAGTAAGTAACAGCATTTAAGTGAAACAGATGAAATATTGGTAAGCAATGCAGACCACAGTATAAGTATGTGAAGGGGGTCATAGGCTAATCCCTATTGATTTTCCAAGTATGCGTACAGCACCGCTGGGAAAGGCCAGTTCTGTTGGCAATCAGCTAGCACAAATACATTATAAATCTTACTGTCCACCTTCACTGATCAGTGTCACTTACTTCCTCCACTAAAGACCATTAGGAAACTACAACAAATCCACTGACAAACCAGGAAAGAATTTTAAAACCGTTTTCCTAAAGCATAATTTCAGAATGCTTGTGATGTATGTTAGGTAAAACAGAAACAAGTTTCAAGGAGCAATGTGGTACTTGTAATAACTGTTCAAAGAAATAATCCACAATAAAACTGCTGGACCAGGTAGAGGAGGAACACAAATAATGACGACCAAGTTGTTCACATTAATCTTACAAACTAAGATGAAAATTTGGAGCAAATACTTTGCATTGGCCATGTGCTTGCTTGTTGATGGAGGGAATTGAAACACATTAATTTCCCAAAGCTGGAGACAATATTGCCCTAGCAGAGAAGGAGCAAGCAGACTGCTGTCTAGAACTACGCACAATAACCACCTTTTAGTGCAAAATTCATAATACTGCAGAAGAAATGAGCAGGTCTGCTGCAGCTGTGATTGCACTCCCTTGGTGCTGAATGGATCATTCCAGATACCCATATTCAGCTAAGTACTGTTCACTCATGAATAAACTAAGTGATATCAACACAGCTTCATGTGTATTTATTAATAAGGGTCCAGATCAGCATAGGTGTTGTGAGTAACTTCCATATTGCTGCAAGAGGATACACTTCCTCCCCTAGTTCTGTCTACCTTCTCTTTTTCCTCCAGGAAATCGAGTTCATTCAGGAACACTGCATGTCATTTTAGAAAGGCCACTAAAAAAGGGGTTTTCTAAAAAAGGTGAGATCAGGAAGGTTTTCTGGGAAACTTTTGTGCCACAGGAGCCCATTTGTTGTCTGTTTTTCCTTTTAAGCAAGCATTGCTGTAGTTAGGATTTTTTTTAAGAACCACTCAGCTGTCCCTGTGAAGGAGGATATTCCTGGGCATTTTCAGCCACCTGTGTAAGCCCAGGAATGCTGTGCCACAGATGAGGAGCTGTGTTTTACATATTCAGACTGAAAATTCAAAGCCATGAGTCTACTTCCACAAGGTACAAAACAAAGCAACGTGACCCATTCCCTTGATCCATAATCTATGCTCTTCATCTCCCTTCTTTGTTGTCCTATGATGAAATTTCTTGTTTAGGAATGGTAACAGTACTGCAAAGCAGCCAGAGAAGCATCCAGGTCTTCATTTGATATAAAAATGCTTGTATAGACTATGTTTCTTCTCAGACACATAGTAGGAACAATTTACTCCAGTAATAATACACCTTACTTATGGGTTTTTTCTATCCATTTCATACAACTCATTATAAATTCCTATGCAATATCACAAATTGCACAGATTCAGGAATTTTAGAGTTTTAGGGGGGTTTCTTTTATTGTTTAGTTTTGTTTTTAAGAAATGTTGCTAAATACTCTATAATGTTACACGCTGAATGAAAGAAAAATGATCCCTGGGTCCTAGCAGTAGCAAAGAGCTTCAGTGGCCATAAGGTAGCTCCTGTATGGAGCACAATAAAAATTCAAGGCTTAACCAACTGACTTAGGGGAAACAAGGACAGTGTTGTCAAATGCACACTGGTACTGAAAAAAGAGTAAAGTACAACTTATTTCATGTTATTATCATCATATCGGCAGGTACACGAAATGAGACTGATGGGCAGATTTTGAAATAAGTAGAGCTTACGTAAAAGCAATATATGAGCTTTAAAGCAAATACATAACACATTTAAGCAGCTAATACAGTTAAACACAATTTGGTTAGGTTCAGATCAGTGAGAAAGTAGTATTTAAACTGGTTCTGTATTAACTAAGCAAAGTGCAAAAATCAGATTGCACTAATTACTCTGTAGATGAGACGTTCTGAAACAAATACTTTCATTGTGGAATGAGGTTGTGCTACAATGGACAATTCCAACATAGTTGTACATAAAAGATGACAGGCAATACAACATACAATTCACCACCTTCTCAAATACAATAGATTTAGCAAACCTACAAATCTGGAACACTCCTGAATATAACTTCTATGGTATCGTCTTCTGCTGGAAGCCCAGTTTACACCCACTTTCAGTACAGCATGTGTTCACAGAAAGAAGCATATAAAACGAGCTCAAAACTTCCATTTAAAAATATCTTTTAATGAAATTTTAAACTGTCTAAGGAGATGGATACACCGTGTTTGTTTTCTACATTAACGATCTATAAAAAGAATGGAATAGACCATAAATACAGTATTCTTTTGCAACAGCCTTTACTAAAAATGCTACTACTTGTGTTTATCATTTATATCCTCATATGCAACCTCAAAATTGATTACGCTTTAAACCATACATAACTTGCTGTGTTTTTCATTTTGAATCATATTGCAAACATTTTTATAACTCTGTTAATATATTCCATACTTTGTATTCTTATTGATTACAAATATTTCTTTAGGAGATTTTATTGCTTTTCAAATAAAAAATGTTAGGTATTTAAAAAAAATAGAAAATAGTATTGCAACTTATATACTTTTCTTTCTCATGATAATTCTAATATAAAAATTGTTAGCATTAATATTTGCAGAGTATCGTTTTTCACATTTTAAACTCAAGAAATAAAATGGAAAGAGCTATTAATAAAAGGTACTGCGTAAGTTCCAGATTTTTTTTTTCTCAAATCTCTAAGCTGTTGGGCTGAATCCATAATCATTTTGAACACTTAAAAAAATTAATATACCAAAGGAGTGTCCATATACAACATCATGGTTTTATATCAGGTATACATTATCTTTCCTAATTACTACTGCAGTTTGCAGACTGCAATACAATTTATATTTAGGATACGATTTTGCTATTAATTATCAAATTGGAAAAAAATAAAATCTTGCATTATAAATTCTCTCTTGGAAATTAATGTTATTCTTTTTTTCCATAATCCTATCACACAAGCAATAAGTGCATTGCAGCATGAACACTTTAATTTTTCCAGTTAGTTTTGAGCAAGCCCAGAGGTGAGGTTTAATAAGGATCAATGGCACTTTATCTGGGACAGGGCCACTTCACAGCATGCAAATTACACAGTAACACTTAAAAAAAGAAATAGATTTAATTAAAAAAAAAGTAGAACCACAGGCTCTGGAAATTCAATTAAAGGATTTATGCAAAGGTTTGCTAGGTTTTTATATGCAGTTACTGCTTATATAATGAGCTTTTCATATTAAAAATCAATAGGTAATCTAGAGTAGAAGATCATCCCCTTAAATACATTTTTGAAATCAATTTGAAAAATAGTCCATCAACTGCTGTGACTACTCTTGCTGCTTCGATTAGACTAAGAGCAATATTTAGATTGTAAGACGTGCTATGGAATATCTATGCTTGGATTTTGCTTTCAAGTGTTCTTATACTTTTAAGTGGCCAAGCCAATCATACAGTAATTCAAGACTGTGTACAATGGATAAATAATTAATTTAATTACTAGCAAGGGCATAAAAGTCCTGAAATATGTCAAAAACCTAGGCATCTAATAGCACAATCTGACAATATTTTGTATATATGCAAAACCCTACATCTATGACTGTCTTTGCTATCTTCATTCTCAGCCTACTAGCCACTTAGCATACAGAGATAAATATTTCTGTTTATAATTTATTAAAGTCACCAGCTAAGGAAGCAATTAGCCTAACACTTGTCTGAAGTGCAACTTTCACACATCATGAATTTAAAGATGGATCAGGTCCTGTGTCCTTCAGGTTTAATCTAATTTGCCAAGATGCTGTGGTGATATAAGATCATTATATTAAAGTCCAAATATCCTAGTTAATATTCAGCACTTATCAGAAATTCACATCTCATGCAAGCAAGTACACCTTCAAAATGAATGGAGATGGACCCATTGCATCTGCTTCTCTCTAACCAATTGCACAGTTTGTATATATTCTGAGGTAAGCCTTATAAAGTGGTCACTCAAATGTCCTTTTTCCTCAACCAAAAAAACCAAACAAACAAAAAAAAAAAAACACCAAAAAAACCCAAAGCAGTGAGACCTATGAAGAATCCATGGGATTCACTCACAGCACAGGCTGCTGCTGTTGCTATTGCAGCTTGATAGTCTCCACACAACAGAGGATAAACATAAGACTTCTTCCTTGCACAGGTAGAATTTTCTCATCTGTTTCCATCTGTTTATAGGTCTTTCCATTTCACTCCTTAATTTAGCACCAGGTTGTTAAACATACATTTTAGCCACTGAGAAATTCTTGGACTAGAATATTCTGTAATAGGCTTGCACATAATGCCTAGGCACAGTGCTTTGGTGGGTGTGGATGTTCATGAAATGGAGATTCTAAATAACACATGCTAAATAATGAAATGCAGAGGGGAAACCAGCACTCACTCATTATATTATCTCACATGTTCATATGACAGGAAGGAAGAAACCTTTATTTCTGTTGTTGGCTATACATTCATATATGTATTCACATACATGTTTCGTTATCTTAATTCAATACTTTAGAAGAAACATAATTCCTTTATAAAAGGTTTGAAAGGTTCTGGTATATAGCTTCTATACATGGAACAAAGCAAAATGACAACCATGAAAGTCAGGGATTAGACAAAATTTTCTCTATCTGTAACATGCTCTGCCAAGCAAAGCATTTCAGCATTTCAGTTACAAAAAATCCTCAGAGGCAAACACATTATACAAAAGTTTCAAACTAAGAAGAAAAATAAATAGTAGCTGAAAAGTAACTAATAATTTTCAGTTAAAATGACAATATTTAACAACAAAACTATACTGTTCAGGAAGTCAATTTACCAATAGCTTGCCTGTTAAGTTCGTATTGTTTAAACCTGTCTCACCAATAATATCCAAAATTTCTGCTTCAGTACTCTACACTCATTCTGCATCCATCATTGCAGAATACCACAGAGCTGAAGTAAAGTACACACTGCAAGAACAAATACCCTTGCTGTCATTTCTCGATTAAGTCAGTTAAATATCTTCATAAGCGTTCTCTGAAGCGCATTTCTTTATTGGATTTCAATTGTTTCTTAAAAGAAAAATCTCAAAGGAATCAAAGAAAAATGTTTGCTTACTCTCATTTCAAAAGACATGGGGATACAGACTAATGCTATCTTTTTCGACAGGTTTGAAACAAAGACGTTAATGAACAGTAGCTTTATTTTAATGTTTCTTCCTACTAAGTGAATTGCACACCATATTTTTCTACACTTTTGCATTTTAAACACAGTGTAAGTACATGAGGGGATCAAAGAGTTTCAGATGAATCTGAAGAGTTATAGCAAGGGTAACAAGAGTCCTTAGTTTCTAATGACAGAAGCATATGCTCTCAACTTTCTAAACTGCATCCAACTGAGCCATTTATCAAGGCCTAAAACTTTTTCATTATTTAAAGCACTACGACAGCTTTCCACTTGATGCCTTGGAAGTACACAATAATAGAGACTCTATAGTCATTAATTATAATATCAGCTGGTTGATGAAGTTACTGTACTTGCTGCTTGGTGATTTCATTTTTAATTGCAGCAGGTGGTGTGGAAATAAAGTGATGTACTGACACACACGGTCACCTCAATAGTATTTTCTTTTTTATGTATAGATAAATGCAACTTGGTTTTTGAAAATTCCTTCTGTTTTATATCCCACTGCATATAGCAGCTGCAAAGAAAAATGAGCACAGAGAACACACTGAAAATTAGATGCTTAGAAATTAACTGATAGAAGACATATTGTCCCCATTTTTTTTCTTTTTAAAATATTTAAGATACTAGGGTTTTTTCCCCCATGTAAAGATTCATGGTTTCCAAACACAGCTGTCATAAGTAACACTCATAGCTACATATTATGTACAAGGTTTTTCTTCTAATTTTTGGTCTTACTAATGTATTTGAGTAGCTATTTTTGAACTCTACAAATCTGAAAATAAAGATGTAGTTAAGCAAAATTAAACTTCAGCTGTATTAGATTCTAAGACGACTCAAAATGAGTGTGTGATATTCTAAATAGTGTGTCCTTTTTTTTTTTTTCTTGTTTGGAATTAGTCTTATATGCTCCATTGCTCTAGTAATTTACTAACCCATATATCCACATAGGTTTTTGCAATTTAAAACCCATAAGCATACTGAAAGCAAAAAATGGATTAAGACAACAATTGTGTGTACTGATTTATCCTTTTGTTGCCTTGAGACTGCCGTTGTATATGCTTTCGAATAGTCTATATTGTTCTTCCGATACTGTCCACTCTTAAAAATGTATTTTCCTCCTCTGTAAGGTTTTAATTTCATTAATCTCTAATTTAACAGATTAGATAACTATTACAGGAGATTTTGCTGCCATAGGTTTTCCATGAGATTGATAGGTAATAAAAACTGGTGTTTCCTAATGGCCACAGACATCCGTCTTCTACATAAATCAGCAAACTCCCTTAAGAATCCCTTATATCCAAGTCATAGATCAATTGTACTCAACCCTCATTACAACATGCACACTCTCTGTTCTCTGAAATAAGGCTATGCTACCTTAGCTCAAAACTACATTAAATGTAATTAATACAACTGTGATGTAAATGGACACAGCATTAAAAAGTATATCCCCAGGGAGAACAGGTTGTGAAAGCAGCTATGTGCACTGCCATGCATGACACATATGACTAGGGCAAATTTTAGCACTCTTACTTAGGATTTACAGAAGTTACACCATAAAATTGAGAAGCTGCAGTACCAGGAGGCCAGTTTTGCCTCAGCAGTACACACCTATGGCATAGCAGCAGCAGCCGAGTAGCGGCTGGATACTGTCTCTGTCCTAAGGAAAGATGTTGTGGTCTTGCAAATCCTCTATAACATGATGTTAACTTTTATCTTCAAAAAAGTCACACAAACATCGTTAGAACTCCAAAAATTAAATGGAAGGACATTCGCTGTAAGTAGTGAATGTAGAGAAAAGTGTGAGGTGATGTGAATTGTTTGTGTAAATTAGGGAAAAGGTAGGCAGCTTCTAACAATTTAGTACTTTGTGTACAACAGCTATGTCATTTGGAAGAGAATGCTGTAGAAGGAATTAACTGAGCAAAAAGGAGTGTGTGGAAGTGCTACGAAGTGTCCAAACCAGGCAAACAAAAGTAAAGCTGTTGTTCTACAGACATGACTTCAGTATTCCCTTGATGACAGCACTGTTCATTTTAGGAAAGAGTTTGTCTAAATAACCAACACGCCAGTAGCGCCAGCTTTCATGAATATATCATTTTGCTCAAACAGAAAGCAACTTCAAAGTCTGAGCATAGTCCAGGTATGAACAGGACTTTATCAGTGTGCTCTGGCTCTTGCTTCAGACCCAAAAGAAAGCTACACTGCCTGAACTCTCTGTGATTTGCTGACCCTTCTCCTCTTAAGAGGTCCCCTCAGGTCCTCTGTTGCTACACATAGCAGGTAACAAGGAGTTAGATCTCATAACAAGACAGCTCAAGTGTTTTTGGAGAAGGGAATACAGGCAGTAGTATCTCTTTTTCAAATAGTTCTCAGACAAACGCTGAATTTGTTAAATATAATATTTTATCTATTGCACTGGTTTCCAGCATGGGCTTGTATAACCGCTGGAAAACAAATCACAGAATTGGGGCTCATAATAAGAGTCATATCCACAAAGAAGTCTGGGAATAACTGCTATGAGGTATTTATTATCTGACATACATAACCATTAAATAATTTTTCTTTAAATGTTCTAATTTTGCTGATCACACCTTAGGAAGATGTTTTGCATCCTCCTTTTAATTAGTTTTTTACATTACTACTATAGTGGCCTTACTCTATGTACAAGGCAGGAAACCAGGTTTGGGTTGCTTAATAATATAACTGAAGCATCAAATATTCAAATGAACCCTTGAGCCAAACTCTGCTCTCATGCATGTCAAGTTTCGTAGCACTGAAAAGGGAACAAAGTTTGGCACCTTTTGCTCACCAAACACTGAGCACAGAAGTAGGTTATCTAACTTCAGGGGATTAAGCTCTCTGTATCCTGGGTGCCCGCTGTTTTCTATTGCAAGTAGATTCAAATCTACAAAATGCAGAGCAACCACATATCCCACATTGTAGGACCACCCCTCTAATTTCCTAATGCAACATAAAGGCAAAAAAAAATTACAATAGAAAGCTTGGAATTTGGCCACATTCATTCTTTCATCATTTTGCTTCACTGTTCTTTTCTCTTTCCTTGCAGTTTTGGCTTCTTTCTGGTTTTGTGGAATCTTAGCCATTAACGTGCCTGTAGTGCAAATGTGCAATGCAACCCTAACAGTATCAGCCATATGTATAATCAATGTGAAAATTTCAATAGCCTTCCCATTAACTATTCAATCTAATAAGTAGGATTACACATTATACAAATTTTACCAGCTAATTTCTTTCTTTCTCTGTCCTGACTTATTTTTCTGTCATCTTCTATAAAAGAACTTAAATGTTTCTACACGGGTACCAGAAGTAATACTGTATTACATTTTCAAAGGTTGCACAGCCTCATTTCCTGTTGTACGCTGCACAGATGTAAGAATTATTAACAAGGAGCTGAGACTCACAATGTCATATGATCCAAATGCAAATCCTCGAGGACATTTATTTCCTCCATTTCAGTGGGTAATTGAGCCTCTAAACCACCCACAAAGATTACACTTGTAAAAATAGTTAACCATTTGTGGCATAAAAATATTTATACTACAAAATATTTTTTGCATCTATGAATATGAAAACTAGTAAGATAGTCTACAAAATGGAACTGTTGTATACTGAATCACCAAATCCAAAATGTAGTTGCCCACACTAAAATGAAGTAAACGAAAACTGCAAACCAACCAACCAATGAGTAACATTAGCATCAGTCTCAAAATTAACACAAAAAGTGGCCTTTTGATTCATCCAGCATTAAAGACGACATCCTTTTCAGTGTCTCATTTTTGCACTGGACATAAGATTCCTGATATGTGTATCATAGTTGAAAGACAGTAAAAATAAATCTAGCCTAGAATAGCTTTGCTGCTCTGTCCCTAGCCACAAATGAAAGCAAGGGGAAACAAGTGTAGCGTTAGTTTTCCTTTTGAAGACAGACAATCCCCTTTAAAGCTGAAGCCAGGTTAGGCAGTTACAGAAAACATGCAATACACATTTCTCATGAAAAAACCTCTGGAAACTCAGCTATCACATTAAAAGGTGTTGTTGAGGTTTTTTAAATACATAAAAAGGTCTTGCAAACAACTTCTGCAGACTGCAAGTCTGAATCTTTTGATCCTCAGTAAGAGCCAAACAGATTGCCCGATATTTGCACATGCCACTCTGGCAGAAATACACAAAATGGGAAGGGCATATCTCATAAAATTACCACCACGTCTATTATCTACCACCCCCAGAGTAACAAACAATTGATGTCCACTATAAACCCATGTCAGAAATTGCTAAAACTAAGATTATATTATAGCATAATTACAGAAAAGTAAGGAGCCAAACAAAAACGAGGATGTATCTCAATCAATACTGGCAAGAAATTAACCAAAAGAAGGCAGTTAACTCATCTGTAGTACAGAATATGTTTCTAACTGTTGGGAATCGTTTAGCTTGCCACACAGACAGCTGCTGAGAAAAGATGGAATGCTTTTCATGAAACCAAGGAAAATTCCCTTTGCATTTAAAAGTAACAAGAACTGAGTCTCACAGAACCATGTGCAAAAGATGTACTATTGGGAGGGGGAGAGTCAAGGTAGTCCTATTCCTCAAGAGCATTTTTAAACCTCAAAATATTGGCAAAAATACACACTACTCCCCAGAGAAATCTGTGCCAACGACATTGTCTTAATTATTCAGCATAGCTTTCCTAATTTATCAATTTACCTCCATAAATTTATGATCTTTATTGTCACTATTAATATAGGTATTAACATAATCTAAAGACATCAAGGCATCAGGGACTGGTGAGAAAAGCACAGACATTTGGGAACAGAATGAGACCAGAAAATCTCTGAATAAACATTCCCAACAATGCAAAAGTGTATGCTTTATTTTAGAATTAATACAACTTGAATATGGTTTCGGGTTTTCATTTTTCTATTGTTTCATAAAAATAGCGAGTATACACAAGACAACATCCTGATTAACAAATATAGATAGAGAACTCATATTACCGTACTTCTCTGGAAAACTAAGAGTTTCAGTTTAGCAACGTCTACTCCAAGCTTTTATCAGCACTAATTTCAATGAAAAAAATGGTCATAAAATTCAGAACAGAGGGAAAACAGACCTTAATTAAGCAAAGTGTTATCTCTTTCTATTATAATGAAAGCAAAGTTACAGTTATATTTTTACCAAGATTTTTCCCCACTTAATGAAGACATTATCCGTGAGTTTTCAAAGTCACTTTACAAAAGAGCATTCAAGAGACATTAAAGTCTGCTTAAACTAAAAAGTCTTTTTGAAGTCAATAAACAATAAAAAGAACAATGAAAAGACAGCCTTTGATCTCTTCTTACTCTAAAGTCTTTAATTTCTGTTTTAATCTACTAGATGCATTAAGTCTTGTTTTCAAATATTTTTCATCTGCAAAGTATCGTAAGTTTGCCTTGATTTTTTTATTCATATATATTCTTACTGTTAATGTACACTTCTCATTACCAAGGATGGGTGTCATCTGGAAGTTCTCCCACCGAAATAAACAGAAAAAAGTTTTAAAATTATTTTTCATTCTCTTCTCTTTTAAAAATTTCTTTAAAAAGAAAGAAAAATGTAAAAGGAAAAAGAAAATAGCATCTTCAGCTTTGAAATTTGTGAGAAGATCAAAGACTATAATGCACATAGATTTTTCAAGGGATAAATTATTAACAACATGGGCGAACACATACTGGTCAATAACATGGTCAAAGAATGGTAAGTTAACAGCATCCCTCTACAAGCCAATTACAGTTAATCTGACTTTATTGTTTGCAAGAAATTCCAGGTTATTCACTAGATTTTTAATATAGCCTTTAAAAACCCTTTTTAGCAAAGCTGCAAATCGTGACAAGCTCTTGACTAGGTTCAGCAGTTTGGCATTTTAACATTTCTTAACTTCCGTTTATCCTTTCCTCAGCAGCATGGGCCATGAAAGTAAACGGTAAAATACAAAATTGTAATGAACAAAAGCCTACGGAAAGTCTAAAGGCAGAGGTAGACATTAGTTCCCATTGTGCCACCCGTTTCTTCCAGGTATCTAGTATAACCCCAGCTAGAAGGGGTAAAAACTCCCTCCATACCTATTCACCCTTGATGCAAATACAAGCTTGCTGAATTTCTCCCGTATAAACAAGCATATCCTTCTGGTATTTGCACACCTTCAGGAACATGGGATCATCCACGGGGTAAGACAGAAAGGAGAGCCATATCCTCCCTTTCAGACCCAGATTACTGTAGCAACCTGCCAATTCACTCTTTACATGTGTCAGAGAATTTAAAAATAAGAGAAATCATAAACCAGACATATAGTGAAAGCTGGGCTGAGCAGACATAGTAACAGGCCGTACAGCCATTTCTCTACAATAGCACTGTTCTTGCCTCCTGCTCGCAAAGATACTTTTCCAGATGTGAGGGAAGATGAAAGTCATATCTGCCAGAGAAGCAACCTTCCCCTTCCTCTGCTATGCACAGTTAACTTAGAAACCTGGTAACAAATTAAGTGCTATTTTTGCCTCAGTTTCTCTTACTTCACAGATCAGCCTTTAACTTAAACATGTAGTGTTTGTAGGATTAAAGATGAATCCTGGGCCTTTACTGACCTAGCTTAAAATGCCACTGCTTTTTTGGTATCTAATCATCCATTCTGTCTTCAAAATATTGCTTTCATTTGGGGGAACTGTGAAAGAATTCTCCACCTCCATTTGTTGCTGAAGTTGCCAGTTTTTGCTGATGATTTTTCTAAGAGAACAGGTCTAGAAGTATTTGTTTCACAGACACCACTGAAATTCTGACAAACATGAGATCTTAGTTGCTCATTTCTAGAGTGGGATATGAATGGGAACTCCAAACCATTGTGCTCTGAATTTTGCCAATATAAGAATTTTATCATTTTTCATACAATATATTTCATTTTGATTCAAATAAAACTAAATTCTATGGGACAGATCTTCTCTAAGAAAGAAAATAACCATGTAGAATTTTAAGCAATGTCTTTTTCTTACATT
Source organism: Grus americana (assembly GCF_028858705.1). Taxonomy (NCBI): domain Eukaryota; kingdom Metazoa; phylum Chordata; class Aves; order Gruiformes; family Gruidae; genus Grus; species Grus americana. The sequence continues at coordinate 7,040,539 of NC_072864.1, forward strand.
AAGTTAAGCAAAAAGACAAAAATTTTCACTTTCCTCCAGGCAGATATACTTAATAAAAAGAATCAGACTGAGAGCACTTTACTACGTTCAGACTAGCCTTTTATTGATTTGGATGTGCTATGAACCACATTATCTAATCTACAATAAGCCATTTACCAAGTGCAATGATCTATGGACTAAAAGGCTTAGATTTTTAGTTCCATTGTAGACTTTTTGATGAAATGGTAGATCAGCAGAGAATAATACTATAATAAGATTGTGAGGGACACACGTGTCAATATCAGGAAATTAGAAAGTTTGGCTTACTGTTTTAAATCCTAGTGCTGTTCATTTAAAAACCCAATATCTCTTTTTCTAGACTAATTGCATCTGTATATTTAACAGAGATCCCAGATGACATCCCACGGGGTGTCAAGTTCACAGGGGTTCAAGGGCTCATCCAACTGAAAATATTTTTATTTTGCAAAAACAAAATCATCCATCTGAGCACATGACCACTATTTGGTGATGCATGTGCTAAAATTATATGAGGATACAAGTTATCATGATACTGTCTTCTTGCTATTGCCGTTTGGCATAATCCAGGTTTCATCTGTTCCATAGCAGATTTTAGCAGTTTCCCTTAAAACAGATTTGATGCATTTTGCATCAGAAACTTTTCTTTACCTGAATGCACAGAGCCTGGAACATGAGGTTGAGATCCCAGTTAGGCTTGTGACTTACACATAAACAAATGTGAACTAATGCTCCCACAATCTCATCTCTGCCTCCGCTCTAATTGTCAGCTTTGACCACTTTTGCACATGGAAATTCTCCAGCCACCACCAGGAAATGCCACAGAAATCTCAAGATGATTCATTTATCTACTGTTCTATGTTAATCTGGGAAAGAACCACACATATATGAGATCTGCTTCCTTATTTTTCAATATTGCTTGTTGATTGAAATAGGTAACACTGAACTTCTTGGCAATATATACCATAACTTCATTCTCAAATTATCAAGAAATTCATGCAAAGATAACTTTTTCCTGAAAATGGTTGCTTTTGGCTAACTTGCACTCAGAGGTTTGTGAAAAATGTTACAGTGCAAAACAGATTTACAATGCCATAGGCATCATCAAAATAACATCTCACATTAGCAAAGACAAACAGAACAAAAACTCAGAGACCTTCAGTAGACAGAAATGAAATCCACTATTTAGTGCCAATTAAGTGAAAAACAAAGCATATATATGAGATTATTTTATCTATAGTTCTATGGCAAATTTTACTGCATCATTTCTGAGTAAGACTGACAGGTTACATGCCAAAGTAAATGTACTGAAGACATTAATGTCACTTTAAAGCAACTCAAGTTTTGATGTTCTTATATTTTTGTCGTACTGCAACTATTAGGAAGCATTGCTTCATTTTTTGAAAATGAAAAAAGGAAGTGTAACTAGTTCAGGCTACCATGTAACTTTACGACAACTGACACTAACTATAATATACGCCAGTTTGTATTAAGATGTTATTGCACCTTTCCAGTTCTAATCGCCAATTATGACTCTATTAGTCCTACTTGGCAGTTCATCTGCTCCTGCATCAGCTAAGGGGGACTTGGAGACGGACCTCTGATCTTCATGTTTCCGCTTCAGTGAGTGCTCAGCACAGCGGCTGTCATCTTGAGACATTGAGGAGGTAAGGCATTGCCTTTTCTAAGATAACTACACCTGACCTTACAACAATTTACTAAGGAAATACCTGCCTAATGGCAGTGTGAGTGCAGTTTCTTTTACACTCACAACGGCACTGCAAATTAGAGACAACAGGATAAATCTATGACCAGCTCGCTAGACACTTCATTAAATCACTGTTCCCTTGCCTTGTAGAGCACTAATAGAATCACAGCCCTCGTTAGCTACTGAATAAAAGATCAATCACATTCTTTGAGAGCTCTTGCTACCAGCTTCCAGAGGAAACAAGGAAAAAAAGACATATTTAGGATCATCAGTAAGATTCTGAATGGCCTCACTGCAAGTTGGTTAAATTACCTTTTCCACAACTGACTCCGACTGTAATACTCTGAGGAACTTGTTAAGTCTGCTTTCAAAAGCTGCTATCTAATATATGACTACCAGGCCCTGGTCAAAAGTTCATAATGTGCATATGTAAAAAGGTACTAAATTGCCTGAGGGCTAAAACCAGAGGAGTTTAATTGCAGCAAAATGCTGAAAATGGTCTGTTGAGGGTCTTTCTATTGGGATACTGCTGGCACTAGCTGATTGAAGTACAGCACATAAAAGCCTTACAACAATATTTCCTTAAATGCAGCTGAAACTGCTAGCACTTGCTAGTGCATATATGGTGTGCCAAGAGGAAAAAAAAAAAAAAAAGAAAAAGAACCTTCTCTAAAACAAACAAAGATTTAAGGATTGATATAATTCATAATTCAAAAGTGTGTGGATAAAAGGAAGAATTAAACAACAGTGAATACCTGTCAGTATAAGTCATGTTATAGGCACCACATGTTGTTACAGTGGGAAATCTAAGCACATATGTATACATATTTAATTGGCACTCATTAAGATTCGCTGCAATGAAAACTGGAAAACAGCTTCCATCAATCTATCTATGACCACACTTGGAAATTTTGGAAACAGTCACCTGTGAGACTGAAGATTCCTACACTTAGCCTGAAATCCAAGGACTTGTTTGTAGTAATTTGAGAATCATTCCTCTCGTTACTTACATGATAATGAGAAAAAAAAAAAAAGGACAGCAAGGAAAAAAGAAAACAGTTTTTTCTCTGAAACCATTCAAAATATACTTTTTCTATTGAAAAAGAAAATCGCAACAATATAAATATTTAGGAAAAATGATTATCAACTGAAAATTAGGAAGAAACAGCAAATTCTCCACTTAATTCTATTACAATTATCTCAAATAAAAGTATTCTTTTATGTGAACAGAAACTGTGAACATTTTAACTCTTTGCACAGTGAACAAAAGAATATTTTTCCTTCTATGTGGGCATTTATGAATATGTTGCCTGAGAATTTGGATTTTGACCGTGAACAGTCATCTGAAAAAAATAGCAAGCGACTATCTTAAAACGTTGCTCTTTTTATAGAAAATTCTATGATTTATTCCTCAATATATTATTTATTATCTTGGTCAAAATATATAGTTACAAATATTTTAAATGGCTACGGTGAAACATTTCTCTTTTTCTTAATTTTATTTTTACCTTTTGAAAACCATATTCACATGGAATATTATCCAGCATGCTATAGATACTAATTTGAACTTTTAAGTTAAACTTTGTTGCTTCTGTGCCAGTTTTTCTTTAGCTCAAGCAGGGCTTGATATGGAAGTTAAGGCATGTACTGTGCAGGAAATGACATTAGGTCAGTGTAACAGTCCCTTCATAGAGATCATAGGAGGAATTTTCCACACCCAATTATTTTTTCTCAGTGATGTGTCTGTCTGTTGGAGGCTATGCTACAAACTGCAATAATGAATGAATCCAAGTTAAAGCCTTCATGAAAGGAGAATACGACTCTGCTCTGAGACAAAGGTCTGAGAAGGCACAGCAAAAAACACAAATGCAGGCGATAGGGGAAAAGTCATCAATGCTCAGTACCATCTGTAAGATTTTGAATGGCAAATGTTCACCTACATATGGATGATCTTTTGTCACTACATTCTAGATTGAGAAAGCTAAAATCCACAGCTCATATTTTGTTCATCTACGGCATGTGTTTTCTTTGGGCATGTCATGGCTGAGAAAATTATCTACAGCTTTGCATATAGGTTTTAGTTTATACACTTATAAAAAGTTTTAAAATACCTCATCTGATATTCTGAAAGACAAGAAAAGGGCTTGGTAATTTTTTTACTTGTACTTCAATGAATATAATATAGTAGATAAAACAGCCTTTAGCCAACCATTACCTGGTAAGTGGGAAGTGAGCACTGACTTTGCCATTTTCAGTTGGTATCAGTTAACATACAGCAAAATAACAGTCTTGGACAGAAACAACAGACAAGGTAACAGGAACATAGTAAAAAGCATGAGAATTAGTGAAGAATTCAAACCAGTTCAAGAGACCTCCACTTTCAGCCTTGGAAAATCTACGTATCAATAGTCTGCAGCAGCTTCACAGACTGCCTCCACGGGAGGACCATATCACCTCTGTCTTCTGATATGACAGTTATCAACCAAGTCTTGTTTTACAACATAAAAAAAGCCCAGGCCACTAGGAAGTCTCAAAAGTAAATTCATCTTAGTGCACAACAAAGAAAATCAGTAATTCATTTACCTCACCTCACCAGATCAACTCAGAGAAGTTAGAAAAAGCATGGTTGTAACACTGACAGCATTTACTGTAACAAATAAACTTTGTGAAAATGACAAACCAACAGTGTCTGACAACAAATGAAGAATATGGAACAAGCTTTCATTTATTTACTCTTGACATTCAGTGCTGACACTTATGCAGTTAGGAAGTCATCCAAATTGGTTTAAAATATATGCTTGGGAAGAATTCATAAAAATCTCTGAAAACAGAGAGACCCAACAGACTACAAATATTTCAGCAGACATAATGTTTAAAGCAAATAGACTGACTTCATTCTAAGTCTCTAAGTCTCTATTTCAGGTCTGGACAACCCTTTCTCTCCGGTTTCGGAGCACTACAATATAATTAATTATTGAATGTATCTGCCAGCAGAAGGGGACACAGAATGCAAGCAGAAGAGCTAAGATTTTTTTCTGATGACGATGGTGAACAGGAATGATCACATAATTTGGCCCAGCCACATTTCATTAACAATTATAAGCATTATTTTAGAGGAATAGATTAGCAGTTAGATTGCATTTACAGGAATCTTTGCTGTGGACAGTGACAAAGTTTTCTGATGAGTCTTCTGTCCCTTCCTCACAGCAGAAAAAGCATTGAGCTATGTGTTGAGCTTTGGAGGCCTTGAGTATATGTGCACAGTATTTGATTTTCCAAGACAAGCAATGGTCTGGGTTGCGTTCTGAAGAGCATAATTGGCCTTAGCTGAAGGCCATTTAAAATGCCATGTTACTGTCTATTCAATAAGCATACGTGTAATGCAATAATGATAAATTTCACCTTGCCACCAAAAATAAGGTCAGATATTGTTTCAATAAAAAGACATTTTATATGAAAACATTTCTTTTAGAAACATAAAGCCAAAAGGCGACAAAAAATATTATATCGCAAGTAGAACTGCCAGCATTGTTGATACTTTCTGCTATAATTCCTTTAAAAGTTGGAAATTCACATACATTTCCCATCAAAGGAATTGAAGAACTCAACCCATAATTTTTTCTCACAAAGTCACCACTTTTGGTGCAAAAGCTGAGAGAGAAGCTCACGTTATACATACTAGTTCAGCAAGTGGAATCAGTGTAGCTCTAAGACCATTCAGCTCAGGGTAATACCTTGCTTCTTGGCAGAACTAGTTAACTCATTTCCAGTTTACTCATGGTATCTTGACAAAAAAAAAAAAAAAAACAAAAACATTTCCCAGAAAAAACCCCTTTATTTTACCATCATTAAGTATGCAGAAAGCAATGATAAGTTTTTATATTTATGCCATCAGATTACTAGCAGAATTGTAACACGTGTGCCCAGTCCACAAGAGGAAACATGTAAGGACTTTTCAAATGCCCAACCACACCAAGACCCTGCCTACCTGCTCAAGGACGTTGATATTTGGGGCCTTTGCCTAGGGAAACAGCAGTGGAGAAATTCCTTTTCTACATGGGCGTAACACTGCTCTGCCGTCTCTTCAGTACTGGGGCAGGGAGCACCAGGACACCCAGTATCCTTTTGCAGATCATGCCTCTGCTCCATAATTAACACCGTTAGATCAACAGCACAATTTGGGATGGGATGAACTATTCGACATGAGTAGACAATCAGATTCTAAATGACACTGTTATAAAGTCATTATCATAAAAAATTGCCAAGACAGTTGTTTTATTTGAAGTGCTAAATTAGTTTTCTTGTACTGGTAGTATTCATCATAATGTAAGTTTGACATTTCAGGACAACATTTTAATAGTAATGCTGTTCAGTGGAAAGAAATAGTGTTTCCAATTTTGTAACAAAATGAAAAAACCCTAATTACATTCATTAATAGATTACAGTGACAGACAAGGTAACCCTAAGAAAAATACCTACATTCAAGAGTATTGAATTTAAGTGACATTTTTAATCCCAGTATTTCCAAGTATTCTTATGCTCTAGCTTGTAAACTTGAAATGTTCTTCAATGTTTTTTGCACAATGGTGCGTATAGCATTCAAACAGAAATCAGTAACAATGTGCCAGTTCAGCACAAGGATTTTCAAATTTGTTCCTTTTATATAAAGTTTGGTAGTCGACACTTGAGTAAATGTTTTCATAACCAGTTAGGTGTCTCACCAGCCATCTGTATATGCACAGTCACCTATTAGAAACAACAGAAACTAGCAATGGTGTGATCAAACATTGAAAATGAGCTCACATTAAGTTTCAACTCCTATGCCTGCTTAACATTCTTCTGAATTAATAGCAAAATCCATCTTAAATGCATTCAAGTTGAAAATACCACCCACAGAAGCAGCACAGGTATGAGAACTCCATTTTTGGAAATGTCAATTCTTAAGACAGTACTGCTGTAAGAGATGGAAATCCACAGCACTGGCAAATCAATCCTGCACATTTGGGACAAGTAGATCTGTTTTTTTAAGACAAGCAATTCTCTCTATATCTCAAAAATGACTTTACTTTTATATAAGATGCATCATCCAGCATTGCTATCTTCATCTCATTTCAATGTGATGCTTTTGCAATTGATAAAATTCCTCAAATACCTTCTATAGATTTTTTTGCATGCACAGAAGACTGTACTATATCCATAGTGATATTTAATAACTGCAAAAACATGTTGTCACTAAAATAATGGATGGAATTTGACTATGATGTTTATATTTGCTGTCATCCTCTTTGCTAAGAGAGGATTGATGCTAGTACACTAAAAACTTCCTAGAAACAGCAAAATAAAGAGATCGGAAAATCCAAATGACTCAAGTATTTTAAGTCCCAAAGGAAACTTTAAAAGCTAAGCAAATTCAGAAATTCTCTGATTACAAATCCTCATACAGATTATTGCAAAACTAATAAGTACTGTATCATTTGCTGTGCATTTTACACTGAACTAAGCACGATAAATTCAGTATTATGTTCACTTTGCCCCCACTGAAGAGAATGAGTACATTCTGCCACTTTATCATGAGTAAATCATACAAACTCAGGCCATATAATACATCACAAAACATGGAACCATTTTAATATTTCAACTGGCAAATGGAGTCAAGTAAGTTCCTTTTTGCCAAATCTTCCTCTCCTATTCTTAAATATAATTATTGAAACAAACAAATGTTTAAAACAACTCTTCAAGACATTACCTTCAAGATATTTAACATGCAATCATACATTTGTGCTTTCTTCATTTTTTCAGAAAGGTGAGAAACCACAGACCTAAGGACCAAGACAGTAGGTTAAGAAAAGGAAGAGGGGAGGCTGAAGGATATGTCATCTCACACTGAAAGGGGCAGTAAAACCTATATAAAATTAAGGACAACTTTTTGGTTTCACTAGTTTTTCTGAAACATATATTCTCTCTTTCTTCACTTTCTTTAGAAAAACATAGATTCTTACCTAGAAAGAAGGCACAGAAACAGTAAAAAAATTAAGACTACAGTAGAAAGAAGTTCAGGTTTTGAACAGTATCTAACTCTAGCTTTTTCAATAATTCTCTGAGAGTGATATACAATGGAAGCTACTGAACTGCAAAATACTAGTGAATATCCAGTGGAAAAATTAAACACACTCCCTAAGACAGTCTCATCAACCACAGACCTATTTCCCTCCACATGGGAATCTAGCCAATGCTCCAAGTTGGCCAAGGAACATCCTGCAGTTTGAGTCTTGCCTTTAGAAAAAAGAAAATTACCACACTCATATCCGTAACACCAAAAACCACCCCCAAAACCAGCAAACCCAACCCAGTAAGTTCCCTCACATTTTCCTGAGGAGAAGAAAAGATACCTATATATACAGTAAACTTTGGAATAAAGAACTGACAGGAACTAGAAACACTATTACTATCGCAGTGGGATACCTCCCAAAAGCCTAGAAATATGAATTTTCTATACATATATGTACATTTTTAATAGCTTTCCTGGAAGGAAGTTTTCAGGAATGTTAATTCAGTTATGCAGTTATCATGTCCAGGGAATGTCAACATGATGATGAATGACATGTCACATGCAAAAAACAAACAGATGAATCACTTTTTCAGGAAAACAGACTCTTATTGTGTTCACCTACCCAGGAATATTAAATATATTAAAAATCCAAGTACATTTTTCATTTATATAGGTAGATAGGTACATACACAGACATATATGTTAAAATAGTGAGAATACTGAAAAAACATTATGTAGTACTCTGCATTTGATATACTGTATTATTTTTGGACCCTGTAAATATACTTTTTAATGACTTTGCTCTAAAAGAAGGGACTTTCTAGCTCAGATTACTTGGACACTCTTAGTGTTTACTCTTCCATCTTTTTTGTAAAGTCAGAAGAGATTTCCCTGAGAACTTCAAATAAATAAGATATCCAGCTGCACAAACACTATACATTCTGTTAGATTACTTTGGCTTCCTAAGGCATATTTGACTTTCTCTGAATGTAAATGATTAAAGAGAATCCATTACATGAAACTGATTGGTGAACTGTTTAAAGTGGTATGGCACCTCTTCAAAGATGATATACAGAGAAATAAAAAGACCATGTTATGATAAAGCATCTCAGATATCCAAGGACTTCTAGGGAAATGTTAATGTAACTAAGCACTGCATCCCCCAATTAAGAAATAAGTATTTAAATGATAGTTCCGTAAAATAGGATCTACGCTGCATTCTTTTTTAAACAAGTTGGTATTTCATCTATTCTAAATACAGCCAATAAAAACTTGGTGTTTCCTGAACATCTGTCCATTCATAAATAGCAACTTCAAAAAAATGTAAGGAAAGATAAACCATGTTCTAGAATCCACAAAATTTATATAGCTCCGTGAGTTATGCTCACAAAATGACACGGGCTAACAATGTTCAATTACATAATTTAATTATTTTTATCATTCACCATTTTAAATTTGGGCATAGGATTTTAACTTCTAGAGGTCAAAGAAACCAAACCTAAACTTTGTCCAAAAACCTTACTTTTGCTACACTTTAGATGTGTCGATCAGCAATTCTATTTCCTAAAGAGCTATCTAGAAAGCTTAGTATCAGCAGGTATGTATGCCCATATAAAAGACAAGGAAGAAAGAACTATGAGGAAATAAAAGATGCACTATTGCCTAATTGCCATGTGAAGTGACATGGACGAGAATGCCTCAGTTCAAAGTTTAGTGATACAAGAAGAGTTTGAATTTGATTCCTCATTTAAGGAATAAACAGTGGATTTACATTTAAAAAAATCATAGCCAAAAATGATTCAGTTATTCATCTCTAAACTCAGAAAAAACTTGATTTAAGAGAAGAAAATTGAGAAAGTGAAAAGCACACTAATGAAGCACAATTACTTCTTCCAGCCATTTGTTCATAACCCCCCCACCCCTCCATCATTAAGGTCTTCTCATAGCTTCAAAAATTTGGCAGATGGCAATAGTTTGAAGTGGAACCCTGATTTGCCATCTTACATCTTAAACCACATGGTATTTGGTTTTTCCATTTCATCTTACTCATAGCACCATAATTTCAATAGCTGAAAATATCTGGTTCAATTGAAGTTCCTTGTATAATTTGTGTTTGGCTGTGCTTAATTTACTTGCTAGCTGTACAGCATAGTAGCTATGTGTCCAAAAAGTTAAAAATCATTAATTAAAAACAGTTTTTAGGGACTACTTTTTTAAAAAAAGTTATTATAAACTCATTGCTAGCTAAAAAATCAAGTTTTATCACTGTGAATTGAGACTTTCTAGAATGCTAGCAACAGATCATTGGATCATTATAAATGAACTACAGTGCATTGACTCTGCTTTTGATTACAGTTATCTCATTCATAAAAATGTTATCTCTATTACTCTCTTGTTATTAAAGAAAATGAATAATCCTGTGATTTATGTGCTAGCTGGTAACTAAGGAGGTCTGGATCCTACAGTGTTATTTACAACAAACTGTCTAAGTGACCTTGGTCAGGCACACAAACGAGAAACTGTGGGGTCACTGGCAGGATTGAGTCGCCTCATCTGCAGTTACTGTAACTGGAGGGCTCTGGGGTACAGCGAGGGACACCCGGAGGGCTTGGCAACAAAGCAAAAGGCAATGGAGGACTTTGGGGCACACTTGCATTTGGTCTTCAGCAATATACAGTAATTCCAGCCAGCAATTTTCACTGCTAGCTAGGCTACAAAGTCATCAAAGATTAAACCCTTATTAGGGAAAAAGTACAGAATTATTTCTACAAAAATCCCTTTTGTTTACTGGACCTACTTAAAATTAATATAACAATATACTAATACAATCTGAAGAGTTTTTAAGAGTGGGCGAAGGAAGACGAATAGCACAGGTAAGAATTACCATCTTAGTTTGGAGATACATTAAGAAGACGTAAGCCAGCACATAACATAAAACTGGTTTAGACCATAGCTACCATTTTCCTAAGTTAACAGCCACAGGTTTGCATTAGCACCAAATAAATGCATAAAAAAGAGTAGAGGCAATCTGTTACAGTTTTTAAAAAGATCTTCAAGATATTTAAGTTCACTTGCCTGTTTATATAGGAAATCACTGAATTTTAAACTAGATTACTCCCAGCAAAAGTTACTGTTGTTAGCTAAAGGTAGAAAAAGACTATGAACGTGCACATTTACTTGTTGATTTATACAACTCAAGCATGTAATACATTCAGAAAAGTTCTTCACTGTGTATTTTCCCTTAAATTCTCTTTCCCAATATATTATTTTTGACAAAGCTATATGATAAATGCTTTGCTGTTTTCTTAGCAACGCTTGAAAAAAAATTAGATTTATGTAAACTACACTAGAAGTTTTTTGTGTGTGTGGCCACAAAAGCAGAAGTGTCGCAAACATGTTCATAACCAGAGTTTTAACATTATATCTATGTGGTAAAGCAGCATACACCCACTTTTGAGAGAGAAGAACATATTTCTAATCAGTCAGGAAAAGGAAGGGAGGCCAAGAGGTTGTACATATAAATCCAGAATATTATCTAGTGCTGCTATTACCTGATTTCTTCTGTGTCAAAACAGAATAAAAATATGAAAATAACTTTTCACAGAGCACTGTGAAAATACAGATTCCCATAAGGAGAACCCTTTTTTTTCCTACAAACTTTAAATTTTCATTCTACTTCCACATCTCTTTGTAACACCTGACATTGAAAAAAAGAATATCTGTACAGCAATATGCAAAATAAATGCAAACACAAAAATCAAAAAACCCTCGGAACCTCAGAATTTCAAGCCTTTTGAAAGTACTGAATTACACTACCTAAGCACCTAAAAAAAAATCTTTTTTACAGTCTCTTCAAACTCACAGTACTAAATTCTAGTCATCTTTGCCCATGGAAAATCGATACCTTACTTGTTTTCAGTTATTGCAGTAGATAATCAATTTTTGCAGCAAATAAAACAAATGATGATGTTTCAGTATGAGAAAGATCTCAAGAACACTACCACAATGATGAAGCAAATTCCTAATAGGGAGTATAGTAACAACATACATAAACAAAGGTAAAGGGACAAAAAAAAAAGACTAAATATCCTGTTCAGCTGTTTCTGTCAGACTGCAACATCTTGCCTGTCACCCAAGCACCTCAACACGCGCAATACAACAGAAATTTCCTTCCTTATGGTTTCTCAAATACATTCTGAGCAGATCAATGCTGTGTAACACCTCAGAGACACCATGGCACTTCACCTGCAGTTTAGCTCTGCAAGTATTGGCGAGTAAAAGAGAAGGACTAAAGAAAAAACGGGAACTTGAAATCTTCTTTGGAGGACTACAAAAAACAGAGGAAAAAAAGTACAGTGAAGGAAAGTCTGGGACTTTCAGACAAGAAAGAAGTTATGGATGCATCATACCAGAGTGCAAAAATAAAAAGGATTTACTTTTAAAACCTTTTGTTAAGCACTCATCATTTTATTTGTAATGCAGCTTATACCCACAAATCTGATACTTCCCATTATTCAATAAGGTCTGTTTCTGGACAGTGTAACAATCTGAATCAAGAAATGAAAATAACTGAATGCAAGACTGACTTTCTGCAAGTTTCAGAAAGAGATATGCTGTTCTATGCTGTTAACTACCTATGAGGCCAATCTTTCAGATTTCAGGCAGGAGACAATACGGCATCAGAGCTGGATGTGAGGCTGCACAAAGATTAGCATTTGTGGGTAATTCAGACCTGTATGCAGACATTCCACAAGGTGTATATATAGCTTTCTAACCCAAGAAGGCTTTTTCAGGCTAAAAAATAGGGAAATATGCTTTTTTTTTTCAAATTCTAATTTCATTATATGTAATATAAAACATTATGGACCAAATGTTTCCTTGCCTTGCAGCCCACGTACTTGGCAGGGCATTCTGAAATCCAGGGGGAGAGGAAGAAATTCCTTACTTCCTCCACAAAACTATAGGACATAGTAGAGCTGTTCCACAAACAGCTATGGGGGTGTGTTGAACACAGCAAATTCCGTAGCCATTGCTCCCCCCCGAGCACCGCTCTGCACGCTGAGACCCTAAGCTTTTCTGTCTGGCACATGGATAGGTTTTCATAAAGACTTTCCATTCCTGTGGTGTGGGTTATGGGGCACAGATTTAATTTGCCCTCATATTTCACGCTACATTTATTTTAGCAGGAAGTTAAAATATGTATCAGTTAAATGTAAGTTTGATAATAAACTAGCTTATATTACATTTTATTGTTAGATATGACACAGAAATTCTAAGTGCATAGAAGAATTTTTGCACCATTCTTCCAAAATGATTAACAACTACTTTGGAGGCATTTCTTTACCTTCCTATTACAACCAATCAAAATATTCTGCCACATATGCCTTCTTTTCTTTTTCTCAGTTCAGTCAATTTTAAATAACAGTATCCTGCAAGGAAGCGTATGCTATCAAGGTTCAATAACTGTCCTTCCATGTTACTAGTGGTACAGTCCACAAATCTGTGTGTTAAAAAAAGAGAGCTGTTGCTTAGCATTACTTTAACATTTATACTTAAGGCATTAATCCATAGAACAGGAGAATTGATTTATACACTGTCTACAACAACTGCTAATGTGCAGTAGATAGCTAGTCCCCTTTCACTCTCCCTTCCTTCCCTACTCAATTTGAAAAAAGAAACTGCCGTTTTGATGAAATCTAAACTGTGAGGCTCTTTTGAAAAAGAACTGCCTGTTGCTTTTCAAGAAACCCCAGTGCATTTTCAGGAGTGTCTTAGGGAGGAAATACAAGCCAAATTCTATGCTGATACACGCACATACCCACCCTGCCCATGACTGCTCTCGGAGTTGAACATGCACAGCTGAGGGCAGAATTTGGGCTGAACTGTGAATTCAGTAATGGAAGCCAACATCAACTCAACACAGCCCACACAGATCTTTGGACAGCAAAAAATGTTTACTTAAGGAGGGAATACTATCCCCAGCTCTAAGGGTTATTACAGCTTCTTTAGCAAAGACCAGGGGAGAAAGAGAAGAGATGATGAGACTGCAGGGCCTCTTTTGGGCTTCTATCAAAAGCAAACAGATGTGATCATTAGGTAGAAGCTAGTCACTCCTATAGATGCAGATTCATTTCTTGCCAGAATAGCATTTCTGAGTTGATGTTAGGTGTGAGCGCAAATCATCACATGAAATTTAAATTTAGACACTTCCAACATATGGCAAAAGTAGAAGCAGTTGTAGCCACAGGGGTTTCCTCCTGCCCACATGAGCATTGCAATACATGCCAACTGCCTAAAACACTACTGGGATAATATCAGAATGACAAGAATTTGTTCTTTTATGTAAAACTAAGACATGCAGAAGACTTTGGAGCCCTTAAATATATTCCTTATAATTCTCAATAACGAATACTTTAAATACAAAATCCAGTTCTAAAAAGCTACTGTCTTTGAGGGAGAAGGGAGAAATCAGAGTAGTTCAAGTATCAGTCTCATACACAGTGAGCAATTAAGGGCGGAACGGTCTTACTGCAGCTAACTGGCTGTTTAAAGGTGACAGGTTGAGCTCTTCTGCTTGTAATTTATATCTCAGCAACAGAACCAATGTTTTATTCACAACCATTAAAAGGGGGTAACACATCTGCTAAAACTCTAGTACAATGGCTGGCTTTGCACTGCAACAGGAAATGTAACCCAATAGTCTCAGAACTTCTACAAACCCTAGCCATTTCTTAATGTAAAAGGATTTGAAAATTCAGTTCACCAAAACATCTGTTAAGCTCTTGCTACTTTAACACATGATATTCTTTCTGCTCTGTTACCTGCCAACAAAAATACTTGGTTCCATGTAAGACTATCACAAGTGTGTGATAATGGCACTCTGCTTCTAATTTTATATGCCATTGTACGCTCACAAAGTCACCTGGGGGTGACGCTAGATAACATACTTGGTGTAACCTCGAAACTTACAATAAATGTATTTAATTTTAATCTTGTATGTAAATAGTAACAAATCAGATGAGTTCTGAATGACTAGCATTAATTTAAAGCAAAAGAAACAACTTAGTCAAACTGTTCTTGAGCCAGCTTTCAAGGAGAGAAAGAGAGAGACAGAGGGAGAAAAAGAGAGCAAAAGAGCATGAGAGAGAGAGGTTAAAGGAAAAAAAAAAAAGGTAGAAAAAAGCCCAAGGAAGCCAAACTCTAAAGCCTTAAAGTCAGCACATGCGTGGCCTACGCAGTTACTTTCAGAGCTTCTCTTCCAATCTGTTATTTACAGTGGCCACTTGTTTCCAATTTACATTTAATTATACTATAAGCATCTCCAATTTATGAGTAACTATACAGTGACAAGTAAAAGAGAGGCCCTTTGAATATTAGTAGACCTACAGTTACTACAATAATAAAATGGTAATTTATTTGCAACTATTGCTTTCTAAAAAAATAAAAAAATAAAAAACTTGTTCTCTATTTCTGTCGAGCAAATCCTTGTAGATTTTAGATCTTGAAAAGAGATGGGTGGGGAAAAAAGGAACAGTCTTTCAGTTTCCAGTGCTCTATTTAACAAAAGTACTTCCTGTATACCTATTACCATCAGTGATTTAAATATTGTGTTATGTTTCAAAAGCTGACCAGAGAGCTCTCTGTGATTCAACAGAAGAGTTTGCTATAACCAACACAAACATACCACAATTTTTTATGCTGTAGTGATTCATAAAACAGGTTTGGAAAATGTGAAGTTGTATTTCTTCTTGCAGTAAGGTATGAGCATTTACAGAAGCAACTAAAATTATGCCTCTAAAAGCCTCACACTTGAAAGACACAAAAACCCCACCTAAGTATGTTTGTTCTTTTAGGAAAACCAGATTCTAAGTGATCTGCAAACCTTTTCTTTAAGCAGAAACTTAAAATAGCCTGACTTCAAGAAGTGTCCTAATTACTGAAATCAAGACACCATAGTCACAGCAAATAACAGCCAACAGGTAAGTAAGAGTGTGATATTAGAATACTGATTCTCAGTGCTTCAGGGAATCAGCTAAAACTGAACAGCCAGCAGCAGTGATTCCTAAGCTAAATTCTGTCATGTTGAATATTCGAGTGCCACGTGCCAGAGGCTCCATGACCTCTCCCCAAAATGGCAATTCACAGTATGCAACAGCATGCATTTCTGAAGAAAATACTACATCTTCATCAAAGTGGAGCTATTCAACATTCAAGAACTGAACAACTACATCAAAAATATGTATTTTTTTCAGATACACAGTGTATATTTCTTCATTGTTGGCAACAAAATATTTACTAAACTGTTATGATTTCTAGTAAGCAAACTTTAAACAGATGATTTTATAAATACCACAGAAAATGACAACTAAGTCAAAGGCATGAAGATTAATTTCTCAGTAACAACTTGCAGCCAGGACAGAAAGTAAGAATTATATTGTTCTGGAAAAAACTAGTAGGGAAACAAATGTATTTTCTAATTTTCTCCTGCATCTAGCTTCGAAGTTTCCAAAAGAGCTGAAACTCTGAGGGTTATTCTGAGTTATCCACCACTCTCAGAACATCTAGAAAGTCTATCTTTGTGAAATGCAAATTAAAGATGTAATTAATTTTTATTAACAGCTTTTCCTACAATTATATGAAAAGGCCCCAGTTAGAATCAGGTATGTGCAGCTGCAGTCTGTGTGTGCATATACATACATATATATATACACACATATGTACATGCATCCATACAGACTTCAGGAACCTCTACAGTTCAAAGCCTAGCAAAGAGCTTCAAACTGGCTCCAGAAGGATTAGGTTCTCCACATACCACAATGCTGCAGCAGCTAAAGCTACTGCCTCAGAGATCAAAACTGGTGCAGGCATATCTGAACCTTACCTCTCTCCATACAACCTTGACACAGGTCTCAGTTCCAGTTATGGACCCAGCTCAGTTGCGACTACTTTAAATGCTGCTGCATCATGCTGCATAGTGCAATGCAGACATCCTTGAAAAACACAGGAACGTACAGTTCACAACCTTGGGACTGCAGCTTTAAGCTTTAAGATACACACCCAGTATTCTGACCAAGACACTCATCTAAACTCTGGGGTGCACTGCCACAGGAACACTGGGGGAAGCCCACAAAAAGATCCTCAGCAAAGTCTATTCCTGGTTGGTGACAGCACAATCCCTAAAAAAGGAGATGCAGCAAATCATTTGCTCCCTACAAATCTTAAAATAGAAAAACGGTTACAGTGATGATGTTGAAAATTTCAGCTCAGCTTGTTTGCATACCCAGGAAGGGGTACTTTTCTAGTTTTACTGGCAAATGAAACATTGATAAGGTTCAGGGGAACGTAACAATTCTTATTAGAATATGAGATATAAAACTGATGCTCCCCCCTCAATGCATACCCTCCATCTGAACATTCAAATAACCTCAGTGAAATACAACATGAAGGACTTACTGAAGTGATTTGGCTTGGACTAGAGTGTACTTTTATTCATCGCTGATATTTTTTGTGCTATATTTTGTATTCTCTTTTATGTACCACCCATAAATAAATAGATATTATGAAAAAAAATCTATCAATTGTTTTAAAGAATTCAAAATGAACTTCAGTGCTTTATTTTGTTCCTTAGAGGATGAGATTATCTGAGCAACACACACAAAAGGTTCCTTTGTGAAAAAATGTCAGAGCAAATAAAACTAACAATTCATAAAAGTTCCACAGACTGGATCCTTTTCATGGGTTGTTGATAACATTCACTTATCCATTCTCAAGAGAACTTCAAGAATTTGTTTTACAAACTAACCCTAACACAACAGAGACATGGTTTTAAAGGTCCTGGTCAAAAAACATGCTGTTGAAAGATATTATTACTTGTCCCAGGTGCCAGAATGCTCATTTACCAATTTCATGGACATAAATAGGTTTTGCATATGTACAGGCTGCAAACTGCAGGCAGAGGTTAGAGGTGTGAAGACTCTCCTGACTGATACATTGTCAGGGCACCACACTAGAGTGTTTGTATTTTTCCTCCATGGATCTTACTGAAGATCCAGTATTGTTCAAGAAGCTGTTCTTTTTTGGAAACGTAAGCACAGTTTTAAACACTCTAAGATGTGTTTTTCACATACATTAAGCCAGTATAAATTAAGATCAATTTCATTACCTCAATGATAATGAAATGTCAAATGAACTTTTTTTGTGCAGCTATACATACAAGTTCCATCACTGATTTGCTCAGCTACTATAGGTTATGTGGTAGATTAAGCTACTTGAGGATGGATCCCTCTAACTCAACAATTCCTTCTTTGCTCTTTTTCAAATGAAACCAATTAATTTGGTCCGTATAGTCCGTTCAGGGAGACAGTAAGTTACATTTCACCACAACCACTCTTGTCAGGTGTGAAGTCTTCTATAAAAGGGGCCTGGTTTGGGCTTGAACAAATTGCCATGGTTAGAAGAGTTCTGCAGGGGTATGAATCCTTTCATTTCCCTGATTCATAGCTGCAAACATTCAAGTGAGACCCTCTCCCTACTCCCCTTTTGGGAATACCCTTCTTTATCAGTGAATAAGGGATGAGAAGCAGTGGATAAGTTTAAAGGAAGTCAGTTCTCAATGAAGTAAAAGTCATCCTCCACCTAAAAAAAGACTTTGGACACCTTATAAATAACCTGGGTCAGAGGTTCAAGGGATAAGAGCAACTCCTCCAAGCACTGGAGATGCTGCAAATTCTTATATAGTGAAGCCTCATAAAGTTTGCTATGAAAGAACTGCGTAGCTTTTCATTATGTCATGGTCCCAGTCCAAAGTCCAACGGAGACAAAGGGAAAACACCCATTGCCTTCAGTGCTTTATAAGAATCAAGAAAATTGTTGTGTCGTGTTTTTTTTTTAAATATGAATGAAGGTGCTTTTACCACTGAAAGCACTTTCCCTCAGCCATTAATAATGTCTGTAGTATCTTTTCTAACTAGGGCATCTGTTTACATAAAAAATGCATATTCCACTTAAAAACAAAAGCAATTTTTTTGATGTCTTACGTATACTGAGCACAGAAATAACTCTGAACTTTTCCACAACTAAGATGTACAGCTGCCCTCATCATAGTGAAGATCATATATTCGAAGAAATAAGTCATGCACTCCATCTAACAAGGTACCTTTACTCAAGATTGACAAAGTTAATCTAAAATGGTTGAAGAATCCTTTTCTAGAGCTCTCACTGTCTTGGCATGATGTTTGTCACTGAAATCAGGGTCATCATTACAGAAGGCAATAGGTCAAAGCAGATACTTACATCTGGATTTTTATAACTGTACTCCCCTGATTTGAAAAATGAAGATGTGTAAAATACTGTAAGTCATTCACTTACCATGGATTTGGTGAAAGGTCGAGCCAAGGTAAACAGCAGGGTATACACCCACCAGTTACGATGAATGGAGGAGTAAATCATATTTCCAGGATGGACTGAATTAGACGTCACCCCATGAGGAGAAAGGCGTCGGTTCAGTTCATTGGAGAACAGTATATTGCAAAGCTTGGAACGATTGTAGGCCAACATAGCCCAATACTCCTTCTTAGATGGGGAAAGCAGATTGAAATCAAGTTTTCCAGAGGAGTCTTTAATTTCTGTAAATCTAAAAAACAGTAAATATGCCTTAGATACCCCAGAGTTAATTTTGCTCTCATTAAAAACAACATAAAATGTAGACAATGGAGTAGAACTTGGACAGAACCAACATAAAACAGCAGCTTATTTAGCAGTTGAAAACATCTACTAGAAAATGCCTGAGACCCATGGAATAGTCCCATATAATATGGCAGTAAAATTACTGAATAATTAGCAAAAGCAAATGATAAATTAAAACAAGTCAAAAAAGGCTTTAATGATTCAAAGAATCATATAGAACTTATGAATCACTTTATTTTAAATCCAAAAAAAGATTTTGCCATAGATCCACAAAAGCACAATTAACCTGGAGGAAATAATGTAGGATGAAATAACTCTGCATTAGAAGCAGAGAATACCAGCATCCTTTCATTTCCCCTTCTTCCTTTCCCCTGATTATTTCATCCAGTGTTCACATACCGCACACTTTCATTTAAGTGTTCAAGTAACTATGGATGAGTCTCACTGCCTCTTAGACTCTTTTTTAGATTAAAAATTGATGAATATAAAGGGGTTATAACCTTGGTAACTTGCCATCAATAGTCTTATATGTTTAAAAGATAAATGTAAACAAAGCCAAAATGAGTTCTGGCAGAGTATAATGTTTTTAAGTATACCCATGGCATGGCTGAACACAAATCAAAGTAACTAGTTGATGTTTTTTAATTGGGTCTGACAGAGTCATTAAACACCAGCTGTTTGTTTCTTTCCTTTTTTTTTTTTTTTTTTAATAACAAAGTAGTGAATGTTCTAAAGACATTTAGATGAAGAAAAGGAAGTTTCCATATAACATTCCCTCCCCCCCCGCCAATTCTTACAATCTGATTTATCAATTTACTGGCATATCTTAGTATCAGAAAATAATACTACAGTTAGTTACAGATGTATGTTTCTTTCAGAAGAGCTACTAAAAATAAAAAGGATTTAGCAAGCTTTTTTTATACTCAGAGTTTTCAGAATCAGCTAGGGAGAACAGGGATAAACATAATTATAGTACACACTAGAAAAATGTTTTAAAATATCTTTACTAATTTTGCATCTCACGCCCAGAAATGAAGAGATCAGCTGGAATTTCTGCATTCATTCTGTGAGCAGAATTATAATACACTCTGAGAAAAGGAACTACAGTATTTGAACTCAAGAGGAATCCAGGATGTTCTGTATCTTGCAGAATTAGCCCTTCAATTTCAACAACAAAATTTCTCTTTCATAAATTTCAATTAGGTAAAATACATTTCCGAAATTAACAGGACTATTCTGGGAGGAATTTCCTATATTCATTCCTCAAGTAATCATTTATGACACCAAAAATAATCTATAAATAAAATACTTTGTGTATGCTGTGTAACGGAAACAAGGTGGCATATTTTGGGTCCAGTCCTGCAAGTGTGCTTATGTGAGTCAATCTTACTTATGTCGGCAGTCTCATTGAATTCAGTAGGATAAGGGCTGTACAATCAAATTAACAACACAGAAATAAAGACAGAAGGAAAGTCAACCTACTTATTATTCTGATTTTAATATGATGTGCTTAAAGTACCCAAAAGCTTAATTTAAACAGAATTCATTTGTGCTGAATCCAGAGAAGTAACTAGAAATGAATGAAGAACCAGAGAGGCAAATAAATATTTTGCCTTGGAGCAGTCTAGTATAATATTTTCTGCAAACACAGGACTTTATTTTTCCCCTAACAGGGGGTCTTGACTCCAGTGAAAAGATCCAACCAAGGTTTATGGAAGTAATTAGATACCAACACTTCTGTTTTACAACATAGTTTAAGGCTCAGAGTTCTCAAGTAGGTCAGAAAGTACTGCTACCCAATAATACCTAATGTCTAAACTAACTCCTTACATCAACTTCTTGCCATTAAACAGATTGGGGGAAAAAGCACAGTTATTTACAATGATCAGTTTAAGTGTCAAGATATGCCATAATACATGAATTGGACACCTTAGAAAAATGGAAATTTACTAGTTGTGTTTATTATTTTATTCAAACATAGATTGTTACATATTTTCTGATGGGCTTCTATAAAACTTGGCTGATTGTACTGAGTTAGCAATGTGCACTTTAAAAAATGTTTTCAAAAACACAGATACAGATGTCCAGAGATGTGAGCTCTAGTTACACGTAGCACTTAAAACTGAAAAACAAAGATGCCATTTAAAATACTATCAGAGATACAAAGTTACAAAGGGGAACAAGCAGCTGACAATTCAACATAATCTGCCATTAAATAAGAGCTCATTTATACATATCCCGTTGTGCCCTCCACATCTGGCAAGTGATTGGAGTTGGCAGATTTATTTCTAGAGCTATCTTGCCTGCCCTGCAGTAGCCTCCCTCACTCCTAACAGGACTCTGCTACTTGCTTTCACAAACCTGGTGTGATTTGTGAAGATAAGGATGTCCAGATTTTGTTACCACCTAATTACTAGACATTTCATGTCTTTTAACACCAGAGAGGATTATTACTGGCATTTTCTATTGCTTCCTTTCATTTCAGCCATCATAAATTTAAAATGGTAAAAGTAAATCTATCTGCAGTGTGTCATTTATACCATAAGCCCCTGTGTTTGGAAGTGATAAAGGTTTCAGCTTGACCCTTGGCTGGTCTCTCTCTACCAGGTCCCTGGGGTTACATTTTATGGAAACATGATTAAAAAAATAAGCTTCATTCTGGGTCACTAAAACATTTCAGAAATATGAAGGCAGCGGGGGGGGGGGGGGCAAGAAAGAAGCGCTCACACATTTTTCCTTTTGGTTTGCTAAAGCTATTACACATGACCAAGAGTGAAATAGAAATCAACAGTAATGTTTAAAGCTGGACATTTAGGTCTAATCCGACAGACCCTGAACTAAATGAGAAGGCAGTAAGTGGTTTGTACCCACTAAAATTCCGAACTGGGGCATGCATTTTGCACAAGGAATTTTATTTAAATCAAATCCATCTTTCCAGTTATTAACACAAACACGACAAGCATGTCTGAAATAAGGCAAACCTCATCAACGTCTTTTTTGCCAACTGTACTTCTCCTGGCAGCAGCAAAGACGAGCATCTAACATTTTAATTAAAAAATTCACCAAAAGAGGCATGGCCAGATTTCTAATACGTATTAACTACACTACTTCCCATTTTACAATTATACAGCTAATGTCTGCATTGAATTCCCTAATTTCTCATTATAAAACAATTGGATTTCATCTAGCAGTTTTTAATTGCATTGTTTCTCCTGCTAAAATAACTGCACATTCTTCTTGGCAAGATGTTGAAGTTGTTGAATGACAAATCAATATAGGTCATGCCATTCAGATTTAATCAATTATTATTCCATCTCCTCACAAAATCAATGAGTGGTCTGAAATGCAGCGAAAATCTGCATTCATACAAAGAATGATCAAAAAATACCTACATACTGTTATAAAACTAGAACACACTTTATCCAGCAACACAGCCAAATCCAGTAACAGCCACAGGCATTAGTAATGCTTCTATTTTTAAAAAGATTATTTAAACGCAAATGCTTTAGAGCAGGGCCTTCATTTTCAAAAACTTTTGCAGTTCTGCCATAACCATATTATGCTCTGAGGAATGCAGATTTCAGCTAAATCAAAGGTAATGTTCACCAACCTGTGTGACTCGGAGGACACCATCACCACCCTAGCAGGAGAAGACCGACGTAAAATGTCTTCCAGAAGCTGGACGAGATAGAAATGTCCCAAGTGGTTCACCTGGAAAGTGGACTCCAGGTCATCTTCCGTCAAGCACCAGGGAGCACCAAACACGGCAGCATTGCAGATAAGGATGTGAAGAGGCCTGAGTAATCAGAAGGATTGAATAAAATTGAATCAGGGAAACGATATCTCAATGAAATAGATACATTCCTGTGTGAACTGGGCCAAGGTGTGCCTTGGGTGTAGGTGTGAGGGCTTCGGCAGCGGCGTGGCTGCAGGGGGGTTCTGTGAGAGGGAGCTGCCTCACGCCAGGCACGGCCGGTTCCAGCCGGTTCTGTGGCGGCACCCCCACAGGGCACAGCCCAGGCCCTCAGCAACGCTGGTGGAGCCTCTGTCAGAGCGTATTTCGGAAAGGGCCAAACACCACGCAGCAGAGAGGAGCAAGGGAAGAAAGCAGAAAACAGCAGCGTGAACAGCAGGGTAGGAGGTGGAGGAGGTGGAGCAGGTGCTCCAGGCACCGGAGCAGGGATTTCCCTGCAGCCGGGGAGAGGCCACACTGGGGCAGGTGTATCCTGAAGGGCAGCCGCCTGTGGAGAGGATGCTGCAGCAGAGGAAAAGTGTGAGGAGGAAGGAGCAGCAGAGGAGCTGTTCTGTACTGACCACAGCTCCCCATCCTCCTGGGCCACTCAGCGAGGGGGTGGTAGAGGAGGTGGGATGAAGGAGTGAAGTTGAGCCTGGGGAAGGGAGGGGAAGGGGGAGGAGGGAGAAGAAGGTGTTGGTTTAATTCTTGGTTTTGTTTCTCACTATCCAAATCTACTTGAATAAATTAGCCCACCACAACGTGTCATCTCAAGATGCCTACCAGAGCAAGACCACACAGCTTTTCCACTCTCTTCAAAAATACCAAGTAGAACAGTATCACTTTGCATCTTGAGAACCAATAGGACCATAAGCAAACTCCGTATGTCCTGAACATTCAGAACAATAGTGATCAGCGGGTGCATGGCTGACATGCACGGGCAGGTAACCAGAAAGGCTTCAACACTATCACTCTTCTCCCACTTGCTAATCAGAAAACAGTTTCCTTCTGGAGCATTTACAAAAGAAACTTTTCCTAGGGGAGGAGCAACTGCTACCACTTTCTTATGTGGGGTACACATCTATTCATGACATCTGCACAATTGGTAGGGGGAAAGTGATTAAGAAATAAAGACACAATGCAACAAGGTATATGCCCACATGTTATATACTTCTGCAGCTCGTGAAGTATGCTGTTAAAAAAATACAAGTCGATAAAGACTGATTTGGAAAATAAAAACATCCTCCAGAATCTGTAACCTTTGGTGGAAAAACTGCACACAATACATATGAGATCCTTGGGACAGATTCCTTCCTCACTGAACTCAGCTAACCCAGTTTAAGTAGAAACGCCATGATGAAGGAACTTGAAATGAAGCGTTCCTAATTTGCTTTTTAAAGGGTAAGACTCTACCAAACTAAACTAGAAAAGAATTCAGACTGTCACGTACCCCTCTCATTCAAAAATCAGGTCCAGAAAACTTCAAATTCCTTGACATCTCCACTGTAATCTCAGGAAGCTACACACCTTGCAGCCTTCCCAACCTCCACAGCAAGATCAAGGACAAACACCCTTTCTGTTCTTTCTTGTCTTTTTTCAAATCCTTACGAAACACAGCAAAGTCTCTGGTTTCGGACCTCAGACAGATCTACATTTGCTAGATTGTTCCATCTCTAAGGAAACCTTGGCACCAATAGTGTATTCTTGTCCCTGAGTCAGAGTCTGACGCAGCAGACCTTAGCAAGCATACCTGAGCTGAAAACCTCAGACTTGAGAGTCTGCACCTGACATCCCTGGCCCTGATATGATTAAATAGAAAAGATCACACAAAATAATGACAGCCAAACAAATACCTTTCATTCCTGCACTATCCGTGCACTAATACCCATGATGTCCTAACACCACAATATTAAGATCTGTCATATTTGTTTGTTTAGCCTGTTTCAGCCTATTAGGTCTTTACTGCAATTGGCCAAATCCCATGACACAAAATCAACCACCCAACATAAGCTCTAATTCTGAAGATAATAAATGAAGCACAACTAGGAAAAATAGCTGCTTGCCCTCTTTTCTTTTCAAAGTACTTCTTCACAGCCCTAGACACAAAAGATGACAGGAGACTCAGAGTCAGATCATTTTCCTGCATGGTTGAAGGACACATATACTGCAACTCTGAGCATCTGCAAAAGGAATTCTGGAAAAGAATGTGAAGCATGAAGCCCCAGGTTGTCAAACAAACCTAAGTAATTAGATTCCTTCAGGCATGTTTGAAAAACCCAGATTTTGATAGCCCAGTTTTCAAAAAACACATTTCTGGGGGAATCAAATGCACCTCAGCTGAATACTGAAAAAGCTGCTCAAGCATCGACATAAACAGTAGGTTGTATTTCCTTATTAAAATAAATTTCAACTTCAAGCCTGCCGGGAAGTTACCAATGTAGTCTGCTTTAATAAGAAGTTAACAATCTAATATCTGCACCTGTGCCAACTTGGAAAATTTTAACAAAAGAGCTTCAGAAGCAGTATGAAACATCTGTGTACTTTGGGAAGCTCATTTTCTGAAATGCTGAATTTCTGATCTGCCTTTTGGTCAGTGACACTTATATGCATAATATCTTCAGATACGTACTACACCCACAAAAGAAACTGAAGATAAAGGGGGACTGTCATTTAGCGGCAAGGTTCTCTCTCTCTGTTCAAACCAACTTGCAAAAAAGGGAGTTTGTTCGTTCATCTCTGCAGCCTCACTCAACACAGTGCAAGCAGGCTATTTACTAAGATACGCAGGATCATATTTTTTTAAAAGGTACTTGACCTTTTGGGGCATATTTTATCAAAATGTTTTAAACGTCAGTTCATTTTGCCTGTTCGAGATGCATCTGCCAAGAGGAAAACAAAGCCTCACGAAGGTTGAGAGTGCATGTGTGGAAACTTTGGATGATTCATCATCTCTTCTGAAAGTTTATGAAAAGCTCTAGCAAGAATTAATTTACAGATTTGTAAATCTGCTGGGAAAAAGGAACAAGTTTCTTCATCGTAGATGCAAATTTTGGTATAAGAGCCTCCTGTATGAGAACTGAAGCACACGAGTACAGCAGTAATACTAAAAATACCATCGTCATTCCTTGCAAAAGCAAATATGGCACTTTTAAAAAGACTGTAATTCTATTTGATCATTGTCATATGCACTATGAAGTAACAGACCTCAGTAAGACAGAAAGGACTCACATATGAACCAAAACTATATTCCACCTATCCAAATTGTAGCATCCTTCATTAATACTAATTACACAATAAGTACCAGAGGCAAAATACGCACTCTATACTGAAATATGTCAGCTCAATTAATTAAAAAGATGACTCTAGAATTATAAAACTATAAAATGTAGTGACTTTTAAATTGTCAGAGCATTTAATTGGGTTTTATAAAAGAAATAAAATTATGCTTGTCCTTTTCATGAGATTTGTATTTTTCAAACAACATTTTGTTCTATTTTTTTAAAATAAAAGTAATTAAAATTAAAGAGACCGTAAAGTTAAAAGTATTTACAATATTCTATTAGAAAAATCTGTGAAGAAATATAAAAATAAATACAGAGACTTTTTAAACTAATCCCATACTGAAAAGGTAATATCAGATTCCCTTTCTTTATTTTTAATTAGCATTAGTGGTTTTAAATGGTTAAAAACTGATTTCTCTAGAAAACACCACAGAAAAGAAACCCAAAGGGTTGTATCAATAGATACTCCAGTTGTGCTTCATTTCAGCTTGGAAAGAACCCCCTCTTGGATTTGGATCCATGTCTGTTAAGCTATTGGTGTCTCTCATCAGACTGCTAACAAAGGTCAAATTACTGAAAATTGTCATCCAAGTTTTTGTGACTTGGACATTTACACACCAGGAAATGAGTGATATTACCTGTGTAACAGCCACTATATAGTTATGAATTTCAGCTGCAGATGACAAATTGTAATTTCAACGGTGCAGAGCTCTGTACCACCAAACATATCATTATGCACGAACAAAATTTTTAAGATACATGACAATTCACACTACACATCTGGCGCTACAGCTTTGCTTTATGACAGGAGTATTTTTAAGTGATAGCAGAACTATGACCTTGATTTCACAAGTTCATTAAAAACGTTGCTGTGATCTACATTAGGCTTCCTCCTGAGTCCAAGGAAAAAAAAAAAAATCCCCTCTCGGTTTAAAATAGTTTGTAATTCTACATCAAAGACACAGCTAAGGCCACCAAAAAATGTCAGCAGCAAAGGAAAATTTTCTTTAGTGTTTACTCCTGGTATCGACATTACCAAGCTGCTCCCACTAACCATGACACCTATTTGATATTTCTGGAAACACTGCATAGTTAAAACCTTGCAGAAGGTTTTGAAAATTTACCCCTATGTCTCCTTAAAATGTCTCAGTCAGTGACTTACATCACACCAAGTGAGCTAACGTGGTCTACCATTACAATTTAAGTATGCACTGGGACTTGAACATAAGCTGCTCCATCATCATGTAGTGACTGTTTCTTATCCTTCACAGCATGACCGAGACTTAAGAATGCACTGCTTTTACTGCAAGCCATACAGCAATTCTAGAAAACTCTCACCGTGCTGGTAAGTTTAGCTACAATTTAGTGAATGTTAAAAAGCATGTAGAATTAACAAGGACATTCTTAATTGTGAATATCTCAGCTGAAAACCATCTAATTTCTTGTGCATTTCACAAGTCTGGATATTTCATTAATCCTTGCGCTGGGCAAGTCATTCTGCTCTTATATGCTGTGCTCAATTCACCATTAGAAGCAACAAAGCAATCCAACTGCTCTGCAGTATTTGACAATCCAGTAAGTTAATACATTAGAGAGATACAGAAATTAAGTTGTTGCTATAAATCAGTTAGTTATGAAATTTAATAATCAATTTGTTAACACCTGATGTAAAACTATGATCTGTCAGCAGCCTCCCAAGCTGGCTGTGTGCAGCAGTAGATATTTCCAAGGGAATTAATTACTGATGATTTGCAAAGGTAAGAATAATATTTTTCAACAAATGTAGCCTGTGCACTAGGAGGTTAAACAAACACCACCAAAATGTCAACAGAGTTCTTGGCTTTGGTGTTCTCCCATTTCAAATGTAATGAAATAGTTAACCAGAAATTATGCAGAGGGAATACTTTCAAATCTTCCCATGAAGCAGAATGTCACACCATCTGGGGCACTTCTCAAGTGATTTGAAAAGTTCACACTGTTTGGAATTACACAGAAATTCAACAGAAAAGGCCTCGCCATATCCCCAAAGTCCCATAAGCAACTGTAGACCTATGTCACGGCCAGTAAAGAAGGCAGAGAGTTGTGACTTCTCTTCCATAAAGAAGCAAAGTCACAGCCCACCGAACTTTTCCATCCCATAACTCTGAACACCCATGTTGCTTTCTCTCAAAGTTAGAAAATGGTACTTCCTGCTGTGAGGGAATGCCTGTATTCACAAAGGAAATAACCAACATGCGGGCTAGGCTTATGGCTCTCCAGAAAAAGGGTGAGTTAAACCACCATCTCCAGAAATCCCTCTCAGTTTTATAAGCAGCACTGATGCGAAACTGAGCAACAATATTTATTTGATGAAAACAAACAAACAAAAAAGCACTGCTTAACTCAATGAATTTTGGAAACAAAAGCTCAATGTCTAGCTTCCCTTTTTTTAAAAATATTGACTGAAAAGTCAGCAAAAATACCGCCTATTTCCCCCTGTCATCTGACAGAATTGTGGATCCTTGTCAGACAGGCTTCATTTTAAGGCAAGCCACTAACATAGGACTTAGAGCCCTGATGGATGACCTCCTGCTAGAAGCAAGGAAAATTCTCTCAAATTCATCCTACTGGATTTCTTTGCAGGATTTGACACTGTTGATCGGCAAATGCTTCTGCTCCACTACCAAGAGATTAATGGGAGTGGGCTGAAACTGTTCTGCTTCTTCCTTCGTATCAAATACATGGGAATTATTATGAGCAGCTGCCCCTATGTCTTCATAATATATCATCTGCATACTGCCATACAGGTCAACCATCTCTCAATCATTAGTCATTACCTCTATAAAATCTTGGGTATACAATTTCATAAATGTTTGGAGAAGGAACAGAGGTCTCAAGAGATTTAGAACTAAACAGAAAACATCCATTAGTCCTGGTTTTCCCTTTATTAGCTTTTCTTACACATGCAGGGGGGAAAAAATCCCAACCAAAAAACCCCACATCATCTTACACCTCCAGAAATTAGTAAGTTATTTTCCTTTGAAGAAAAATTCTGTCATTTTAGCTCTAGGGGGACAGAAGAGTTTGAGAGGCCTAGTTTTCCTCTTAATGGGGTGCAGAAGCAATTTCAACTATTATGAAAAGTTTAAAGTTGAACTTCAGAAGAGAAATTCAGACCCAATATTAAATAAAGAAACATTTAAACATTTAACTTTTTTAAACATTCAACATTAGCACTTTAAACATTTGTAATGTTGACCTCAAACTCACTTTAGTAAAACCGCCACTGCCCATAGCACCTTCTCTCAAAAATGATCCAAACTGGGATTTCTCCTTCCACTCTTGTATGAGTTTCACAAAGACTACACACAAAACAAGAAAAGGAGGGATGAGGTTTACTTCGGTGACATGATCTGTCTCCCACACTTGGCTAATGTATACACTGCAAGTATGGTATATGATACTAGAAATCTGAGAAATTAGGAACTTTTTAATCTATATTTTCTTATTTGGTATCATTACATCAGTCTATCACTTTCTTTTGATAACAAATTATTGCTTAAAAATGAAGTATGATTAGTATTCATACTTGCTTTTTAACTTTTAACTACAAGGCAAGAGGGAGAAGGAGAAAGGATTATATTCCACAAGCATGTGGTGTGTTCCTTCCTTCCATGAGGTTCACACCAGGGACTCTCACCTTTTGGGGGCCTGTTATCCACAGCTCTGAATTCCCTTTTGCATAGCTATAATTTAGCCCTAAGTTTCCTCTGACTGACGGCACACAGTATACTCAGGGTACTGAAATTAACCATGGGTGTCAGCGCTGCTCTTCCCTCACCTCAATGCCTCCTCTGAACGACATTTCAAATCAAAATCCATCCAAGAAACGACCTTTTCCTTTGTCAAAGTGTTGCATCTTTGCTAATTCTGTATCCCTGGGGGACTCAAAATACCTCCATACGTATGGATTTTGAAAGTCCTGGGGCCAGGCTGGAGTAGAAGAGGGATAGGATAGGGCTCTGCAACTTAACTTCTATATCCTTTCACGCCTCCAGCATTTCCATGCTGCGTTCTCTTCCTTTTCTCAAGTCCTGGCACAATAATAGGAGAACTGTTTCATTCCTTGCCATGCCTTGCAAAGATGTTTTGTTGTGGTTTAGATCTCCCTGATGCTTAGGAGACAGTAGCAATGAAAATATCCAGAATCTGGTAATTTTCATTTGGCAGCTCACCTAAGGACATTCGCTACCTCAAAGTGGACGCATGTACCTTTTTCAAAATCCCAATAGCAAATCATTATTTACACATATACACAAAGAGTTACAAATAAGCATAAGCCAGCTGTAAAGGAGCATTCAGTTTTGCAATAACCATGGAATAATTTGTTGTTTCTGCATGAACTTCTAAATATACGAATTTCATTTATACACAGTAAGTACTTGTTAGAAAAAAAGAAAGCCACAACTCACAAGGAAGGTCAATTACTACTTTTATTACATATTCGTGATATTTCCCATTGAAAACAGCTAACTCCTTGGAGAATGTTTTTGGGACCACGGTTCATCATTCAAACAATAAAACACTTCATGCATTTTGAACATTTCACTTGCCAATGACAACTCCTTCCTCTGTTTTGCCTAGAGATATATAGAGCTGTAATAGAGTTCAGAAAGCCCCTAGCAGCTGTGTGCTGCCATTCAGACCTGAAAGATTCCATGTTGTGATAAAAATTAATGTACTTTGACATCCTCTGGGATTTTTGGTGCCTTGGGAACAGCTAATGAAGAAATACAACCTTTTCAGACTATAACACAAATTTTTGGATTCTGAGATTAAGACACATGTGTATATGCATGGCCTGTCTAATGTCAGCAGCAAGGCTTCCATACCCAAGTGCCAGCAGACTTTGCCTTCATGTGTTTTAATTACCTCCCATAGAAAGCCTTTAACTAAATAAATACATTTTAATGTATATGTAATTAAATAGTTACTCTTGCCTTATCTTTCAGAATTTTTAGAAGACATCAATTAAACACACAGATCTTCTTAAAACCCATTAAGCTATAATGCTGCAAAATCCTTGTTTTATTTGCAATAGAATACATTTTAATCAGGCATATTAAGTCATACATATTTTACTTCTTAGATACTCAAAACAGCCTTCACAGCTGGTGCATCTTGTGGAAATTTTTTAGGAAGACAGGGCCCCAAAACTTTATGAGCCATCTTAGACTCAGCTTAGATTTAGACATAGACACACAGCTCAAAATGGGAACCAGACCAACCAGTGTGCTGAGCAGAAAGCCACTGGAGGGTTATCGAGGTTTCTTTGTTAAGTTACAGTGAAAAGAGCGCAAAGTGTCCAAAGACAAGTGGAAAGTTTGCAAATCTTAGCACAGTTGTAGTCATAAAACTATGTAACACCCACATAACAAAATCTCTCTCTCAGTAATATGTAAAAACACTTAATAGTTTTTCAGATGCAACTATATGTAAAGGTATGGTCAACTGTCAATCCTGTCCTTATTTTAATATGGACTTTAAAATGAACAAACAAAAAAATATTCTGAGGCAGGAGATATTTCTACAATACAGTAGATGAAATGAAAGGTGATCTGGTGAAAACGTCATGATCTCTGCCTCCAGTAAAAGGGAGGAGGGGTTAAGCTTGAGGGATTTTTAATTTAAAAAATACTGGAAACTGGTTTTGGATCCACATGACTTGACACATGCTACCACAATCGGGTAATTGTGTACAAGAGCTTAAAAACAGAAGAAAGAAGAAAAAAAAAAAATTATGCAGAAAGCCAATCCCTAGGCTTTAATAAGGCACAGTACCACCACAAAGAGAAAAAAAAAGTTTCACCCTAATATTATTATGTATGTTTCAAATGCAGTCAGCCTTTGATCTTATTTAAATTTAAGATACGTGCTGTCTGCAACAGTAACTTCTGAACTATGCATGTTTCAATACTTAATTCAATGTGGATTTTTTTTGATATCTCAAAATGTACAATGTTATCCAGACGTTTGTGCCTCAGTGGCACTGTCAGAATGCCAACTGCATTCTAAGTTGAGAAGAAAAATAAAATAGTTCAACCGTTACTAGTTTTAATTCACAAAAATATTTCTATAAATGTCAAAGAGTTAACAGATTTGTATACAGTGTTGGAAAATATGTTCAAATTTTGAAAGACAATACGCAGAGGCAATGATCATCTCTGACAGAGATACATCTACTACAGAACCGTTAAGCATATTGGCATCACTGATGTCGAGTGATAGGGCAAGGGGTAACGGCCTTAAGCTGAAGGAGGGGAGATTTCAGGAAGAAATTCTTTACTGGCACAGGTTGCCCAGAGAGGTTGTGGCTGCCCCATCCCTGGCAGTGTTCAAGGCCAGGTTGGATGGGGCTTTGGGCAACCTGGTCTGGTGGAGGGTGTCCCTGCCCATGGCAGGGGGGTTGGAACTAGATGGGCTTTGAGGTCCCTTCCCACCCAAACCATTCTATGATTCTAAGATTCTAATAATTCATTTAAATCAATATTCTTTTCTTCTGGATCTTTTAAGTTATCTATGCAACAACTTGCTAAATAGAGCTCATTTTTACATATGTATTTATATGAATGAATAGAATTTATCATGCAATGTATATGATTTAATTGTGGTTAAATTGGAATTAAAAACCAACAGAACACACATGCAATATGTCAGTTATAATACATGAAAATGCAGAAAAACAGTATTCTGGAGCGAATTTTCAACAGGCTCTGAAATCTTAATTGCACCCGCAAGGTTTCAGAGCGCTTCTGCTTGCAGCATGAAAAATGAATGTACTCATAGAGTTTGAGGCCTCAGTTAAGGAAGCCAGCTGAAAATCTGGCCCTCTCCATTTTGGGTCTGGTTAGGGAAATAAGAAGAGACTAAAGTTCCAAATGGGGAATCATAATTCATAACTGCTGTCTTTTCCATATTCCTACACACAGCATAAGTGAATCAACTCTTAGCATGTGCCAATTCTTACCACAAAAAAAAAAAAAAAAATCCTGTTTAAAGTATAGGAAAGTAACTGCGGTGAAAATCTACATATGGAAGTCCTGCGTAATTGTGAATTGCTGCTACCAGTTCAGAAAATTCTAAGTAGCAGCTGTTGGCAAACGCTATTTTGAAGTAATTCAAGATTTTTCAGGATAATTTCGTTTTTTTTCCTCAAACATTGAGAACATTAAATTGATGTCTTACTGTTTGGCTGAAGATAACTTTAAGTCAAACCAAGTGGCACTACGCAGCACTCAAAACTAAAGATGCACATAAAATTTCATCTGTAACTTTACTGCTCACTTCTGCCTGCTAACTGTTTTGACCATGGAAGTGTTCTTATACTGAGGATCAGGCAAATGCCATGATAACATGATTGTAAATATTGACAACAGGTAGCTATTTTGGAAATTTTAGAACTGAAACATTAGTGCTGCCCCCCAATTAAAGTATGCAGGTTTTAGTCAAATATGTGATAATTAAACTGGGAAATAAATACCGAAGTATCACATCCACAAATCCATACCGCTACACAAATACCAAATCCTACAGACCCTGAACTATCAAACACTGACGCTGACTAAATTTAAATGCTATATTACATACAATCACAGGAGGGCAGTCATTTTGTCTATAAACTGGATTAATACCAACCATAATTCCTCACATTGTACCTGCTCAATGAAGAGGAGATTCAATTCAGTGTTTTTTAGTTCCAAAAGCCTAATATGAAAGATTGGTTGGTCTGCCTCTTCCAACTGCAAAAATCAGCTAATGCCAAATCCATCTTAGCCCAGAACATTATTATAAACAGATCATTTATTTGATTTTCCGTAACAGAGACATTCAATCAACTGCCTGAGCTGGAAACTAGCAGAGGGAAAAGACTAGATAGAGATAAAAGAAGTAACTTGAACAAATCTAGCCATTGAGGTGCACTGAGACCTCTTTTTCCTACTCTCATCCTAATCCTAGCACTGTCTTCACATGGAAGGAAGGCGGAGGTCGCTCACTCCTGGTGGAAATATCCAGTGGGGAATGTATCTCCAGACAAGAAGCCAGGAATACTAAGTAAGAGCCAGAAACTACGGGGCGGGGGGTGGGGGGCGGAATTACAGAAATAACAGCATTGCATTTCAAACTACAGAAGAGCCTAAAATTAGTTGCCATTACTGTAACATAATGAACTGGCTTTCTCTAAAGAATTTGTTCTGTAAATCCTTCAGACCTACCTTTTAGTTAGACTCCCATTTTATGTATTAGTCACATTGTGTTCAGGTTGTGCTACAGTGAAATAAGAGGTAGATCTGACATTCAACAGCAATATTGTTTTATTCTGTCTTCTCCCAAAGATGACTTTGGGAGATCCAACTAAGTTATCACGTTTAGCTTATTCTGCCCACAGAATCTTTCTAACTGTGGGAGCAAGAAAAACTGGAGAGCACCGTTCTCCTCGTAAGGAAAGTTTATATTCTGCTGTGATCACAGAACTGCAGGATCTAAAATAATCTGCAAAACCTTTCTCCCCCAAAGCTTTATTTGAAACTGTATGCATAAAAAAAGTCTCAGAAAGAGAAACAGCTGTATCAACTCAAGAGTACAGTTAATGCAAACAAAAATATATTTTTTTCTGAGGATGAAGGATATTCTAGAATATATTTTTAGGAATACGGCATAATTTACCAGTGCTTATATACTCTGAGCCCAAATTTTATCTGTGGACAAGGCTGCAACACCTAACAGATCCAAACAGGAATAGAAGAGTCCTATCAAATCTCTTAGAAGTATGATAACTTGAAGATGAATTGATTTTTACTTTCAAACGAGGACGCCTTCTTAGCTCTTAAGTACTACTCCAATTTATATTAAATGTTTCTTTCCAGAGTAACTCTTTCCTCCCATTTATTATTTATGGTTTTCTCAATGCTCCCTCTGTTGTATCATTTGTTTTCTGTATGCAACCAGCCCCTGTTAAATTCCTGCTGAGCAAAGGATGACATTTCTTCGTTCTTCACGTAGTTTCCACAATCTCTCAGGTTCTCCAGCACATTCAAGAAGGCCTTTTTTTTTCTCTCTACAAGCTATTTGATTAAGGCAGAAGATTTACAATCTCAGCAATTTTCCCTCTGTTCCCTGCAATGCCACCACCACCACCTTCCCCAGCTGCAATAGGTTTTGATGTTTTAACTCAATGAAATGTAGGGATTCTTTCTCTGGAGTAGTTCCAGTTTAGTTTTCTCATCCAGTAAGAGATATGTGAAACACAGTCCTTGAAGACTCTTTTCCAATAGCTATCAGCCAGGGAAGAACAGGCTCCCAGGTTTGACGTGAATATGAGCACATCCTTGTATCTGCTGACAAAAAATAGTACCTAGAGCCATGAAGTGTCCCAGAAAAGCAGCATTTAAGAAGACAAGCAAATCTATTCTCTGTTTTGTAAATTTTCAGTTATTAGATCAGGTGTCACCAAGACCAACAGATTCTGTAGAATACCAAAATGTCCCAGAAAGCAATAGTGGATTGGAGAAATTAAACAGACAATAAAACTATCTGCACCCAGAACTCTAAAATGTTCACCACTGAATACTAAAGGGCACTTCACATAATGTGTTGTGAGAAACAAAAATACAGATTGTTATTAAAATGTGTGCATTCATATAAAATTTCTCCTTCACACTTTAAAATTATTGTAGTTTTTTTCCCAGAAACCAAGATCGTTACAACTAAGAACTCAAATGATAGTTTTGTTTAGAAAACAAAACAAACCAAAACCAAAACCAAACCAAAACAAACTCTTTATTTGCTTTTCTTACTACTTTATTGTTAAGGAATTTGTAAGAAAGAAAACTCTATACTCACAATGCATTTCCTATGCTCATCAATAGGACTTATAGTTACCTCATGGGAACTGGGGAGAGCGTATCACAGTTTGCCTTCTCCTACAGGTACATGATAGCAGAGATACCAAAGCCTTTTAAGAAAGTTAGGCTAACAGACTTGCCAAAGCATAAAGAACAAGACTCAGCCTGTCACTGAAGCATTTAAGATTTCTTTCAACTGCTCATAAAGCTACTACTGCAAAGGAATCACTGATCTGACAAAAGCCTCTGGACACTACGGTGAAACAAATAGAGACGAAAGTAGTTAGTGTACATTAGGGCTGGAAAACACATAGGGCTAGCATTGTCGTAATAAGATGCTACTGCCGTATAATTGCTTTTCTGACCATATCCAGACATAGTTAAATCACAAAAAATCAGAGCCAGAAAGACCTAGTAGGTATTCCAGTCCATTCTCCTGCCAGCGCAGATGACTGTAAGGTAACTCTTCTGTATCTGTATCAGATAAAACATCTCCTGCTGCAGGCAGTGTGTGGGGTCTGGTTTCCATCCAGCCTCAGACTTTAAACAAAATATAACTGGAAATTCATTTTGGTCAAAACCCTACAAGTCTCACAACAGATACAGACCTTAGACTTTCCTATAATGCTTGGAGTGCTCCTGCCAGACACACACATATCTAGCACAGATTTGAGACAGAAATATCTGAAGGCAAGGCAGATGCTATAAATGCTGTCTATTACTAAAATGTTTCCAAATAAAATGAGAGTGAAACATTAGTAAAACCTGTCCATCACTGACAATGTAGCTTAACAGACCTACAGACCAGTAAAACAAGGTATGCCAACAAAAGTAAAACAGGTTTTACTGATTCTGTATCTTTACTAATTCTATATCTTCTAATTTTCTAAGTTCTCTGGCAAGAAATGATTTAAGCACGTTCACGTCTAAGGATTTATAAACATGCATACCAAATGGACTAGCCAGGGATAGCCATGATATGATCTGCAACACACAAATCAAGTTAAGAGCTGCATTTGGAAAAAGGGTGGGTTTAATTTTTCACTGTACCATACAGTTTTTAAAGAAATGTAGCGTATTAAAAGCATGAAGAAGGTAGTTTAAAACACTTACTGTTCTTATATTATGAAACCGAGTTACTATTAAAGCAGCGATACTGCGAGGATTTGTCTTTCTATTTCAAGCAAGTTTTAATATATGAAGATGATATATGATAAGAAAATATTGTTACCAAGGATTTTGGCAGTAAAGGAACTTGTGTTAGAAGTCAGTTTTGACAATTCTTTGAATCTAAAAGACCTATAAGTACTAAAATGTCATCTGTCTGTCCATGTGAGATTTGGCTTTGGCAGTATTTCAAAAGTGAAAAAACATTCTTTGTTATATATTTTCCCTATGACGATATATTTTCAAAGCTGTCTAAGAGGCCATATTCTCTTGAGAAGTACAGTAAGATGTATATGTGTTACAGAAATATTTGCAGAAAAAAATGAAGTTTGAATAGTCACAATCAATGGGTCAAGCTGTGAAGAAAAGCACAAAGTGTGGAATTTATCGTCAAGACTTGGCACTTAAAGATTTCAAATCATTTCTTCAGTTTAGAGATTCATTGTTCCGTCCAGCTAAATTAAACAAACCATTTGGACGCTAACCTGATTATCTCCATATAAATTTGTCTATTGTTAAGTGATGCCATTATCACTCCCTCTCCCCCTTTTTTGTTTGTTTGAGGTTTTTTGGGTTTTGGTTTTTTGGGGGTTTTTTTGGTTATTTTTTTTAATTATGGACTACTCCAAATACAGGTCTGGAAAATGGAGCTGTCTGGCTCATAGGGCTATTTTTTAAAATGCTTTAAAAATAAAAAGAGAGAGAGAAGGTTAGAAAAGAAAGCAAGGCAAGGAGTGCACTAATTGCTCATCCCTGACCTCTTCCAAACCACTGCAAAACTATTAAAAGTTGCCTGAACTGTTTTTTTATGCAGTTCAGCTTTGGCCTTTTTCAATAGCCACAGGCATATCAATGCCCCCTTTAAAGCTAGGGCTACATGTGGAATTAATAAGAGATCTGTAATTATTTTTTAAAGATGAAAACAAATGATCTTTAATTCACATTTAAAAGAATTCCTGTGAAAAGTTTATTCACTAACTGTAGCTGCTGATCAGTGGAACTATGGTGAATTCTGCCAACTGTGCTCAGCTGATAAAGACATTAAAATAACATGAAATTATTACATGTAATTTTCTGAGTACTTACACATTCTTGGATTTGAATGCTTCAGCAAAGTGCTGCACACTCTGAAGAGAAGCAAGGTCTAAGGTCATTGCTTCTACCTTGGCTTTATGCTGGAAGAAGAGAAAATATATAAAAAAGATAAATAACAGCAAGTTTAGTTCACAGTATCATGTTACAGCAAATGTGTTATGAAACTTGTCCGATTCCCTCATTTAACATTATAACCCCAAAGTGAATACAAATCATCAAAAAGAATGGACGAGCACTACATTTAGTGCCAAAAGTAGCATTGCAATTTTGTGGATCTGGTAAAAACGTACACGGTGCAACACGCAGCTTTCTATAATGCAATGAACTGACAAGATAGTGTTAAGGTTAATATGGTATCTTTTGTCTTCCATTTAGCTAGTGAAACTCATATACCTCATGAAATAAAAAGTAGAGTAAGCATTATTCTTAATGCATGGTACTTTTTACATACCATAGTAATTAAAAAATGCTCAGTAAATACTCTATAAAAAGCAGCTAAATTCAAACTTTCACATATTAATCAAAAATAATCTATTGTTCATAGCAGGTGTTATAAAAGACAGTGTAAAATGAGTATAGAAAACAACTGATCAGCCTATACAGTTTTTCATACAAGAGTTTACATAAGAGTGCGTAATGTCTTCTAAAGAAATTGTAAGCAATTGTACTTAAACCAAACTTTTCACCTAGAAGAGGACATGCAACCCCACAAAAATGACAGGTTAACCTGAAGGTGCTAACCTTAGGCACCACCAAAACAACTCTTCCCAATATTTTTAGCTTTAAGATCCCTGTTCTCAGATCTTTTGAAATGCTTACACTCCAAATCTCAGAACAAAATTAACCGAAAGCCTATTTTCATTGCAATCACTACAGTGAAAGTCATCAGAGAATCAAGTGGACTTGTAGTTCTTTCAAGCCACAGTTCTGAACTAGCTGTGACGTGACTGCAGCTGCGTGTCTGCACTGCAACATCCAACAGTTGTCTTTAGTTCTTCCACAAACGCTATACTTTAAGACATCTATGATGCAAAATACCAACCGTCATGACATACAAGTCACGTAGATCCCCATAGGGATTACAAACGTGCATTTGTGCTCACCTTCGCTCTTAGCCTCACTGCTGCCCAACACCACATCAATTCTCTGGTACATAAAAGAAAGCTGGCAGAAGCCCTGTACTCTCCCCAACCTAAACATGTGAACTTTCAGGACACTCTGCTTAGCTTATTCAGGAAAAAAGAAATTAGAGGGTCACTTCATGTAATTCCACCATGCTACCTGCACCTGCGTACAATGGTCATGGTTCAGACTGGACATTAGCACTGCTACAAGAGAGAGTAAGAAAAGATGGAGCAGATATAGCAGTACTATGCAAAGGCAGCATTTGAGTGGAGAGGCAATAGGAGCTCTGTTAGCACTATGGTGTAACAAGGTTATACAGTGAGCATTTCTGGAAGAACAAAAAGGAAGGAAGCTGCATGCATGTCAGCGCAGAAGGAAGCCAAGAAGAGTGCTCCCATTGTCTCCCAAGTTCAAGCAATTCATCTGATCTCCGTGTTACATTACATCTGGTACTTTTCTCCCTACATCTGTTTTTTATTTTGCTAGCACCCATTCTGCCTGCTGCAATTACCTTACAGGTTGGGTTTAAACAGAATGTCACTCAAATTCCTTTTGTCCCACTCCAGCCAGACTTCTCAGGACAGGAAAATAAATACAACTAAAATTTCGACAGGTTCAGTTCCCATCAGAAGTATCAATTGAAGGAGTCTGAAAATGCTAAACCCAGCTTTATTAGAAAGAGGTTTTTTACTCTCACAAGACGCACATCATTCTGGAATTCATTTTGCCCCACTGGGTAAATATTTTCTTCTGTTTGATGGTCAGAGACTTGAGAAAGACGATGCTGCCTTGCATTATGCAATAGAGCTCCATAACAGCATCTCTTCAACTTTGCAGTTCAAAGCTGTTTACTTAACAGAGAAGTAGCATGCATAGTTGGGTTTATTTTGCTTCTGCTTTCCTCAGTTGGAACATTATTCTGTCTCTCCCAAGGGTAAAAGGACAAAAATGCTACAAATACAGGGACATAAGGGGAGTAAAAAAAAAATAAAAATAATCAAGTAGTTCAACAGACTATACCACAAGCTGTTAGCTACTGTCCTTTTGGCGACACAGGTTCTAGTCCACACAATATTACTCAGGTAATGCTTTTCCTCTTGGTGCCACATGTTAGCCTCCTGCTACTGATTCCAAGAACAGAAGAGAGATGTTTGTGTATTTCAAGTCCAAAGGAAAAAAAAAAAAAAAAAGTATGACGCCTCCAAAATACTTTCAGAAATAGAAATTAAACAGACTAAGATTGGCCTGGATCTGTGGATGAATCTATTGAAAATGTAAAAATCAGAAATTTAAAAATCATAAATTATTGAAAGTGATAAATGGTTGACTGTTAGACAGCATATGCAAACTATAATTATGTTTCTTCTGCACCAGTTCCATCAATTAAGTGAAACCTCCTTTCTATTCATACCCCATTTTCTTCAGCCAGTAAGATAATTTATTTCAAACAATTTAACACTACTTCACCTTTTGTTCTTTTAGCTTTGATACACGTACAGTTATATAAAAAGACAAAGAAAACATTTGTTAAGAAATTCAAGAAACTGTACCTAAAATGACCTGAAAAAGCAAAAATGGAGAAGGAAAAAAAGGATGGGTGTAGTAATTTTTTCCACTGAATAGGTCAGCAAAGGCAAATGGCAACATACTTTTTTTTTTCCCCCAACTTTCTCCCTGCTTTTGCTTAAGATCCTGACTGTAACAGACTGTATTTCCTTCATATATACAGAAGGTATATACATATACACTGAGCACAGAGACACCCATTTGCTCTGTTTTCCGAACAGGAGAAACTGGAGCACGTGACATCCAAGGCACTCAGATCAGAATTTGCCACCTCTGCTTCTGAAGCCATGCAAAAAGCCAAGTGTGAGTATTTTCTCCAACAGTAACTGGGGAAGAAATCAGTTTACATACCATGAGATCAGGCAAGTTCCCCAACTTTTCTCTTTCAGATTCTCCTCTGTCAACTGAGATTCAAGCACCTCTTACTCCACAGAGGTATTCTGTAGACCATCAATTCCTACTATAGCTTGAGAACATCAAATGCTAAGCCTTTAATATCAACTAATTTTCATTCCAAATTTTCCCACTCTTGCTTCAACGTTACAATTTCTTTAAAAAAAAGCTATGAATAAGGCAATATACTTGCAAGGTATGTTCTTAATAATGTAAGAATAACTCCAATCAATGAGAAGTAGAAGGTTTTTTGTTTTCTTACAGTACCTCAGTAATACCTTTGTTATAATGTTTTCCCTCTTTCCCTAGGTAGCACACACTGTGGTATTTATAGAAAAAGTAAACATTTTTTTAATAAAAATAAAACTAAAAAACATTTTTGCTAAAGGCATCGCAACTGTAATTGTAATCCACAGTCAGAACTGATTGTTAATGGTATGATGCAAATCCTGATCTAATGTGTCATAATTGTGTTATGCTGATGTCTCTCACCATTTCACTTCACATATTTTCAGTATTGAATTATGCCTCATTTTATGTTATGAAATCTTAAATGGGACTTGTCACTTTCCCAAATACAGAAGACAGTCTTAAAACTGACATTGTAAAATCAACACGCTAAGGCAGAAAACTCCAGAATTTTTAAAATTAAATCAACAAAATACATCAATGCTCCCTCTACTACTTTATTTTCAATTGCATCATTTAAGGGGAAACTAAATAACAGAATGAGTATAGAATAATTCAAAGAGCTCACTTCTAAATCACAGGGTCATTACTACGTGGTGCTGTTGAGAGCCCGTGCAAAATGACCTGGTGCCCTCGCTGCAGATCCCAGGGACAGATGTCCCAACTGTGTCCAGAGCCACTTTCACAACGAGACTCAGACCAGCTTCACAAACTGGCCAAAAGGAGAACAGACACAAGAGGTGGACACACTTCTGCTGTCTACTGCACCTTGTCAAAACAAGGTCAGCTAGAACCAACTGAAACAATGCTTTTGGGATGGCGAGTATTTGCATTTTGTGAAGCCCAAAGAGCACTTCAAGGCTAACAATGTCTAGGCACCAACACCCTGTCTTTGAAGAACAGCCGAAAGCGGATCATTCCGTGGTTTCTAACAAGTCCTCTTTTAAACACAACACAGTAACATTTTGAAAAGCCCAAAGAAAAAAATTTATCTTGTATTTGACAATTTTGTGTCCAGTTATAAAAGGATTTTATTAATATCCCCAGGTAAGTTTCATTACTCTAAAGAACACCGGAAAACAGTATGTTCAGTTTTGTACGTAAGCTGCTCCCTACTGGAGCAAAAGTATTAAAAATGCTTAAGTGCAATTGGTTATATTTTGCCCTCACGCTAGAAAAATGCTTATTGAGCCAGAAACTAACAAGAAAGTTAAAACATCCAGAAAGCAAGCAATTTCACTATATGCAATGTATTCACCTTACAGCTTAAAAACTGTTTAAAAATGAACACTGCGTGGTAGAGTAGTTTGGCAGTAAACATGATTGTGCATTTGTGTCTTGGTATTGAAGAAGGAGCCTTTTTTCATAGTGAATTTTTCATTCAAATGTAAGTGATGATTTACGTTAAATATAGGTAAAGCATAGCTACATTTTCCTGAAGGATTGCAAGGAAGTGAAGAGCAGTACAATAAGTTGAAGCATAAAAGCTTTCTCTGTCATAATATTT
The DNA here is from genome assembly GCF_028858705.1 of Grus americana. Classification (NCBI taxonomy): domain Eukaryota; kingdom Metazoa; phylum Chordata; class Aves; order Gruiformes; family Gruidae; genus Grus; species Grus americana. The sequence goes on from NC_072864.1 coordinate 7,083,933, forward strand.
ATTATAATGGCATATAAAATAGCTGAAATAAATAATAGATGACTAAAAGTAAATTCATATGATAAAGAATCTTTCAGCAGACACCATTACTTCTGACTGCTCCAGTTTCATACAGAGTTGAAGAGTCTTAATAAATATGCTGTAGCCCCTGTATCTTGTGTAAGTACAAGTCATTTTGTAAGGGCCTACTTACAATGTAACCTAGTGGACACTAGATAATTTACTGTATAATTTTAATCTCAAAAAATATCGTGTCTATATCTTTAATATTTAGAACTCCTTAACTCAAAACTGAATACATAGCACAACAGCAAAACCGTCTGACTTTGAGGGACTGAAAATATAATAAATTGGTGAAAAGCAGTTTAATTTGATAAAGAAAAATCTTGATGACAGCATTTTGGAATGCAAATAGTTCTTATATGCAGTGTGAGAAACAAAAAATCTTCAGGAAAAAAAGAATTCGACATCAAAGATGATGAAAAGTCTGTGGAATTATCCTGAAATAGGTAAACAAATAACCAAAACTCAGCATATGACAAGCAATGCCCAAATAAACCCATATTTCCATGCTGAGGACAAAGTAGAGGATGTTTTGGAAGCACATCTGAATTTGACGCATCGCTTATGACAGTCAATAGCCAGTGCCATGCACTATTTATGGAGGTACATAATAGGGAAAAAGGCTTTCACTCAGGATTAGGACTGTAAATATTATTGTCCCTAATGTAGTCAACGTTTGGTACTTCATGCAAAACCGTATTTATGTAATGCCAGCTCCATCTTGTTGTGTGCTCTGAATGCTGTGCAGCTACTTCTCTTGAAACTGAATGGGATGGATGAATCCTAATGCTTGAGGAGTAATCCAACATACGTGCTAGATGCTTTAATAATATGTTCTTCTGCTACATTTGATAAACTTTGATAGAGTTCATGAGAAGACATTGTGGTGGAACAATTTTACAGTCATTTTTCTAGATTTTCTCTTCCACTCCCCCCCAAAATCAGCAATTTCTATACAGAACTTTCAAATTTTCACTAACTTTATGCAAGAGAAGATGGTACGAGACACAAACCAATTTCCTAAATATTATTTTATTAACCCATATACGTGATGGACAAGGAAATAGCTGGGACAGATTGTGATTCTTCATGAAAATCAGAAATGAAAAGGATTTTCTTTCCCAAAGAGTATTGGTTTCACTGGTCCTGGTCCTTCCTGCTTAAGTAACTAGATCTTCATTTTGTCCACAAAAATGGAATTCCTGCAGGGGTTGCTGTCATCCAAGTCAAGTGAATAGCACATATATAAAGAGCTAATGGGTCAGTATGACCCTGCTAATTGATAGGATTACTGATCATCCTCGGACCTACATTTTGTAATGACGAATTATAATAATTAATTATTAATTAATAATAATGTCCTTGTCTCTACCCCTTCTCCAGAACAGTTATGGATGTTGGGCAGAGAACAGTGTTTATCCTTCTGGTATCAACTACACCTTAGAGTGGTAAGAGGCCTCCTCAGAAAAACCTGAAGCCCTCAAGCCGCAGTAGGATTGTACTGCACATGCATGTCTCAAAGTTGCAGTGGCAGCTCCCCGCACATGATAGCCTAGAACAAACACCTGAACTACAGATTTAACTGTTGAGCTCAACTGGGTTATAAAAGCAATAGAGAAGTCTGGATCCTCCTTTAGCTAGAGATTAAATATAAAGGTGACAAATGAGCAATTGAAATTCTGAAGACGAGAGACGTGGAAGAGTGACAAAGATGACCCGATATGAAGGAGTTCGATTTCTGAGAATGCCATACACTGACCCGGCATTTGGTCCTTGCATTTAAACAAATCATTGTTCACGGCAATATTTTTCCTTCTTCCAAATACTTAATTTACCTACCATTTAAAATCACTGTCACAAACACAACAATGTGACTAAAGTCTCCAGGTATAGTTTAAATATTTAAGTTGGATGTGAAAGGGCTTTATTGGTCACACAACAGTCATTTTAAATCCCCCAATAATGTTAAAACTGTATCTCTTTCTATTAGTCAATATCTACACATAAAAAGAAATGCAAAACACACTTATTAATTTCTTTGTGGTTACTTAATTTTTCAGATTTTAATATCTTTTTAAAATAAATCTTCTGTAATAAATACCATTACAATAAGCAACAATGTTATTTCACAATAGTTACATTAGTTAACTCTTCGATCTATATCTCTGTGAGTTTGGCCTTCTATATCTTCTGAAGATAATTATAAAGGAAAAAAGGAAAACCAGCTGCATTTCTTTCTGAAATTAATATCTTCAGAGAAGTAAACTATGCCACAGCAATCCTAAATCATGCTTAAAAAGAGTAAGAGAAGTCAGTCTCACAAGGACACTTTTAAAATTATATATCCCTTAACCAGGGAGAACAAAAAACACACACAGAAATTACAAGACTACAATTTCAGAATACTTCCATTTGTAGGCTCCAAATGTCCCTGATTTTTCCTGGATGCACATGGTTCCATTGCAGGCAGTACACATCTGCTTCAATAACAAGAAATTACATGCATTAAAAAAAAAGAAATCTACCATAGGTTTTGGCAGTAGGAATTTGTTTAGCTCTTAATGTACATGAACTGTGGGTATTTACTTGGTAGCCTACTTTTAGCTGGATTTTTTTCTTTCCTTGGATATAGATCATTTCTTTCCCTCTCGAAACGCCCGTTCCTGTAAAGCTCATTTGAATTTATCTTGGGGAATCTCAAATAATCTTGGCAATATATTACATTTATATGGTTTACTATTCTAATAAACATATCTTCTTGTTTACAGAATAATCGAGGGAGCCTGGGAACATGTAACAGAACCCTGACTGTGGAGAGCCTCCTATTCAAATGCTTTCAATTCTTTTCATTCTGCAAGATTTGAAGTGATAGCAGAATACATTTTCAAAAACAGCAACAAGGCAAAGAGCGCTGGGATAATTTAGAAGCTACAGACTTTGTTTCCTTTTAAAAACTTGCTCAATTTGATGTTTTTAAGATGAAATAAACCCACTTTATGGGCTGCTGAGAAATATGCAATATAGGAGGCAAACAGGGTAACGAGTTTGATGGAAATGGCAGGAAAAACAGTATTTCTAAACTGATTAAACCAGTAACATCCCAATTGCAATACGGTATTTTTGTTGTTGATTACCCATAAAATTAAAGGTGTGTTATCATATATGTACAGCTATACATACACTGATTTATAAGGCTTACAGCAGGATTTCACATACAGATTTTACACCCAGAGGAAAGTTAGCATCCCTACGACAGATGACAAACAAGATGAGAAAAGCATGATGGTCAAAAGGGCAACAATGTTTAAGTAAATACAAAATGAACCCTTTTTCCCTGTTCTCTCATGATCCATAATCATAAGCTATGTTGTTGCCTGAAAGTGCAGACATGCACTGTGCAGTGCATTAATCCTTCAAACACTAACAGATGCTGGCAGGGATTTAGGCTGGAATGTATTTACAAAGTGACAAATTATGTTCCGTATTATACAGAGAGAGAAAGAGCACCCACAAATAGGCTGATAAATGTCAGCTGCAGTCACGACAAACGGTTTATTTTTATTATACTGTAACCACAAATGTTTTTTGCAGGGAGGCCCAAAGATTTATTTGTTGCAGGAAAAAACAAGATTATATATGACACAAAGTAATAACTGTGAGATCACTGATGTTCTGGGCAGCTTGCCCTCCTGGAAGCTATGTGCAGATTGAAAAATGTTGCTTAAAAATGGTATGTTATATGACACAAAATAAATAGTTCATAAATCTGTATTGAAACAACAATAACTAATAATTAAAGACAGTCTTAGGACATGGCTTATACAAGTTAAAAGGAAAGCACACTATTTCCTTCAGCGAAATGTTGAAAATGAAGTAACAATATTAAAATAAATCTGATGAAATTGTTTTAGATTAAAACCAAAGTGCTATAATTACTAGATGGAAGTAACATATATTTTAAATGTGGTCATAGCGCTATATGAACATTTAGTGTAGCACAATTAATTGGCAGAATAGTGACGTCTGCAGGTTTAAAAATGCATTGCAGCTATTTTGAAGTACATCAAAGCTTGCCAAAGCTTTCCCCCTACTCTTAATACCAGGAAAATACAAATATCAATATGGTTAAAACTAATCATTTCTTTAATCATGGATAATTTCAGGATGCTTCAGCATAAGTAGAAATAAATTCATGAGACAAACGAAGAAATGAAAGAATTGAACAATTAGCTGTTTAAGGCATTTTAATTGGCAGTTCACAGTTACCATCTCCTAGCTTTAAACAATATAATACAAATATCTTCCAGAACAGTACCCTCAAAAAAATAAACACATATACAAATTATTTTCTTTCCACAACCGTTCACATTCCCTAGCTAAGAGATACATTGAAATTGGTCACATTGTTATGTATGTAATTTTGGAAAGTGAAATAAAAGGACTGAATCACATTAGTAAAGACCTCTTGTACAAATAAGGGTTGGCAGGATCAGGTTCTTAATATACACTCAATATACACAATATAGACTTGAAGAAAAATACTAAGTCTTTCCGCACGCACAAGAAAATACCGGGCATATTTGAACTGTACTGGAACATGGAAACCTGCCATTATGCCACGTGATTTGTGATCACAAAAGGAGGAAGTTTTTCTGTACTTTCTAAAGACATAAAGATAGTGTGACAAAGAAAATATGAACAAAATGAACACAAAGGCTGGAATTAAATTTCTGTTCAAAATGTGGCCTATCTCGGGAATCTTTTTGTTCTACTTGTAATCAGCAATATAGATATAAAACCAAACACGTGATTAAAAACATAATGTAATTCCAGGGTTGTCTAAAAACCTGAGATCAAAGCGTAGACTGTGGATTTTACAGATGCACAAAGCTGACGGCATTCAGACGCAGACAGGAGGGGTCATAAGGCCATGTCCTGCTGTTCCAATAATTAAGAAAGTTGAAAATGGATTTAGTGTAAATGTGAATGAAGTCCACCATCAACATGAAAAACATTTATTTACTAAATAGACATGAATTTTCTGGTAAAATTTGATTTCTAGATAACAGAAGTACTCCAGAAAATAATTATCTCACGCAGCAATATAGCAGGAGAGTTGACAGTCACCTCTCATTACACTTACTGGAATACTTGTTTCCTAAATATAATTTGCCAGTGAACAATATAGTGACAGGGACGGAGAATATGCCTTAAAAATTATATTCTTACAAGTATTTGTACATACAAAAGAAGGAAGTGCTGCCATTACAGCAAGTAAAGCAGCAAGAAAAGCCTAACAACAACCTACTTTTGACTTGAAATATTTGCCTGAAGAATAGGTGTGCAAGATGGGTATAAATGCTTTATAGGAAAGAGAGGGAGGGGGAAGCCAGGAAGAAAAAAACCCAACCACCACTGCCTTTCCCCTTCATAAAAGAAGCAAAACCGAGCACAAAGAACGGTATGTGAAGAGGAGCAGCATGCTAAGTCTGTGAGTAATACTCTCTCTACTGGACAGAAAGACATTGTAGATGCCTTCTGCAGTTCTGCAGCCGTAAGTGTTAATATGTAGTCATTCAATTATTAAATTGTTTTTAATTTAACAGATTTTGTTACATAGCTAGGTAACTGGCACATATTCTGCCTTAAAATTTTGCTTTTTAATCAAGAGGCTTAGGCTTTTCCCTAATTTTAAGGTGAATACTGGCTGTACCTACCTGAACACCTGAAAAAAATAGCAGCTACTGTATATCTTACCCATATGCCACATGCAAAAATGTAAAACGTATTAAAAAAATTCAAAAAGAAAATTTCCAAGCAGATGTTTATAAACAGAAGGTAACGGATAAAAACCCAAACACAATGCTGCATTCTGTTACATGATTCACTGATGAACCCATTGGAACTACAGCAAAAAGCCCTTCTGGAAAACTTCCAGAAATTAAAAGGTGCAAACAAGCTGCCTAATACCCTTGCGTAGACTGAATTCTTATGAAGAAAATAAAGTTTATTGTCTGGAAACGGAGAAAGCATGAGGAAAGCACTAAAGCAATGGAGGTGAACAATTAGACAGATGTTCACTTAAGGAAATAAAGAGAACAGAAGAAGCCATCACTGAGGAATTTTACGAGAATACTGACAACTCTGCACCTCATCAAGGGCACTGGTAAAGTTAAAGCCACTGAAGCCATTTCTACTCAACTCCAGTATAACTGCTGACCTTGCAAAAGTCTGCATTTACCAAATGTGGCTTAGGAAAATAGCATTATACTTTTCATTTTACTATTTTTTCCCAAATTCCATCTATATACTGTACTGTATATTTCAAGAAAATTGACTTTATTTCCTTGTATAATGTTACATATACTAGGATTTTTTTTCGTAACTATGCTCGTGTATCAGGAAAATCTAGATTTTAAAAGCTTTTGTCATTTAAGTAAAATTAAATAGTGTCAATTACATCTGATCTTCATAAACGTGTACACACGAATAGCTGGAATTGTTTCGCTTAATATGATTATACGTTTCTAATGTAGTCAGTAGTTTGCATAATACACAATATGTCGATCTGGACATGTTTTAAAACATACAACTTTTGGCATTTAACGACTGAGAGAATAATGGAAAAAAGCATATTTTGTTGATAAACTGTCCTGTAGAGCAAAAAAAATACAGACATACACGCAGGCAAAAGGAGAAGGAATTAATAATAAGAGGTAAGATTTTTTTGGCAAGGACAAAAGTCTTACTGTTCTGTGCTCATGCAGGCAGAGGTACAAATGTAATTTGTTCTATAAACATATGTCTATTGTTTAAAATATCATTTCAAAACTCTGTTTGGTTTATGATAATACTTCTCATGCAGGTTTTCAGAAGAAAAAAATCCTCCAAATCTCAAGTGCATTACTGATTTCTCCTTTTCTTTTATCTATTCATGTATTTTTCCAAAATGACTCTCAAATATATCAGAAACTGTAGCTCCGTGCCACTAACACAACTTCCATCGCTTTCTGGTATGCAGTAGGCTGCTTCCCCCAACACTCATCAGTTGTTTCTGAACTGCAAATATAAACATGATACACACACCACAGGGCAAGGTACACAAATGTCAGAAGTGAACTCTCCTGTTATCCAATTCTCAAAAAGTTCCCGCCAGCTTTACAAACTGGACACGTCCAACTTGTTCTGTAAGATCATTAGCATAAACAATTTGAGTATCAGGTTGTAGAGATAGGGAGGAAGTACTAATTAAAAGCTATGTCCTTATCTAATTACTACTTGTACACAAAGAAAAAAAAAATATCCTACGAAGTAGATTTTAATAAAGTACTCATGGTCTTGAACAGCACCAGACTGCCTCTCCCGAGCGTCAGCCACCAGTTCCGCTTACAGAAAGGGACAGCTCGTTCATTCCAAACGGTTTTGCAGCGTTTGCAACGCAATCGCTAGTTCAGCCGGGTCTGCAGGGGACGGCCTGCGTATTTCCCACACGCTAATGTTTGAAAGGTCTCAGTAACTCGGGAGAAATGCACAAGAAAATATCATCATTCACATTTTAAATAATATAAAAGATGTGGAATGTGATTGATTTCGCACTAGAGAGAATTGAAATTACCGTTATGGGATAGGTTTTTTCATGCACTGTGAGGTCAAGTAATAGTAAATAATTAATGAATTATGAAACAAATTTTCTATAAGGCAACACATAAATTCTATTCGATAAGATCTAAAAGTGTAGTTAAACCAAAAAGCCATATAATATATCACAAAATGAAGAAAATGCATGATGCTGAGGAACAAAGGGGGGTTGCCATTATATCGGAATAACTGTTACTCTTATGGAACATAAACAACATTTTTCCATACATACACATCATTTTCATAAGTTTTAAACCTCACAATCTACCAGAAAAAGAAAGGATTTTCAACTTTTTTTGCTGTTGCTTTTTGTAGTAAGATCTGTTTCCTCATCTCTCCAGCAGTTAGAGAGGTTCTCACACGTCAGAGAGTGGAATGATCAAGGAGATCATGGCCTGGACAAAACCATGGGGCTCCTTCTCTGATCTTACTGCTGATTTGGTTTTAGCTAAGGTCGAAGGATTGCTTATCCTTATTCCCTCTCTACCAGTATAAATTTTACAGTCTTTGATGCTGAGGCGCTCTCTGAGAATTTAGTGAAGTGCATGACACAATGTTGTAGTGATCTTGGTTAGATTTCTGTGGGCCACCGACAGACAATGAATATCATGAATGCAAGTCAAGAACTCAAAATGGAAACCCCCAAACCACCAGAAGTCACCCAATGTATTTTTTGCCTTGATACCTTAAAATTAGTTGAATTTGGAGCTTTCTGGCTTAGTAGATGGGAAACTTGCTTCTTCAACTGCATAAAATTCATGCTCCAATTACCTTCTCAATAATTAAAAAAGCTGGAGTTGGCACAGAGATTAAACTGTTCTGGATTTCAGGTTCAACTATGGTGAAATATAACGTACAGAAAAGGAAAAAAGGGAGGGGAAAATAAGCAACTGTTGAAGAATGTATGTCTCACTTATGGTGGCTGCTTAAAGTCATTCAGTCATTTGAAATTGTCCCAGGGGCTCATAAATGAGAAAAGAATAAATTTGGCAAAGTTCCTGCCAAATTTTTTTATCAAATGCAGACAATTTATCACATCTATTTCCCAAATAGTCTGGACTAAAATCCATGAAATAAATGCAAGTCAGATGTTGGGTCTCCAACAGCAACTGTCTCACCATATAATGTACTTGGTTTGCGTCACGGTAATTGAAGATAAGGATGTGGCCGGTGACAGTATGTACAGTCAAAACAGAGAGTAAGTTTTGAGATAATTTGCAAACACCACCATTTACCTAGCTATAAGTTTAAGTAGTATATATAAGTAGTATATATAAGCAGTTTGAACCCAGCCCTACCACGATACATCAATTTCCATTGAGATGTAATTACGGATCCACGAACACCCCATGGCAACAGCGTGTGTTCTACCAGCCTGAAGAACAAAATACAAAATCAGAAATGTAAGGCCTGCGATTTTTTTACTCTTCTAATGGTATAAACTCATTCACTTTACCACTTTTGAAGACATATACAAATAAACAGCCTTGTCAAGGAAATCTAGAACAAATTTCAACCTTTCGCTCTAGAAGAAATGTTAACTTCCAAAAAGTTATAGCAGTTCCCTTTTCAGAGATGCTTGTATTAATGACTGCTTAAATAATGTAGTTATCAAAGAAGTCAGTTACAAAGACTCACTCAAAATGAAAAGGCAAATTCCTTCACTAGAATTTAAAAAAAGAAAGTTAATTTTTGATGAAGCAAGCTGGTTTTATACCTTTATAATAACTACGATCATTTTATGCAATGTGATGCTTAAAGCAGTCAGGACTATGCAGTTTTTCACATGAATCCCATGGTCCCTATGCTGTGCTCCACAGACTGTATAGTTTACAGAATCCTATTGTCCTTACATTATTTTTAGGCAAAATTTTCATAGCCATGATATATCTTATAAAAAGTTTTTAGAACTGACCGTGATACACAATGGCTGTGAACTTTGGAACTAGATTATTTTTCTCACGTACATGTAGCTTGAAAAGCCCATGACCACTGCCAATTTCTATTTTTAACTACGTGGCTGAAAGTTAAGTGAAAATAGCCCTTTTCTCCCCTCCCACGAAGCCATTCAGCACAAGTTTTGAGTCTTTTTTTCTCTTCCTTCATTCTGTCTCCTCCAATCTAGACAGCAAATTTGACCAGTTAAAGAACACTGAATTGCACAGGGTACAATGCAGCATTTTGAAGCATGACTCACTAATTCTCTCAGGCCCATGTGAAAGGATATGCCAAGACGATAAGGCAGAGAAGGTTTATATTTATAAGACTTTGATTAAGTAGGCAATTTTAGGAGGACAGAGACAAGTTAAAGGAAAATGAAAAGGCTCCACAAGTACTGAATTTTGTTTAAAAATATCAACAGCATCACTATAATCGACTAAATCCGTGCATTCTTTAATAAGTGAAATTATCCAGCAATGAAAAATGCCATCAATGAAGTAGATGAGGCAATGAGCATATGTAAGCCAACCATTCAGATGCCTTTTAGCACTTGTAAGCATTTGGTTTCAATTTAGTTTTTCAAATGCCTCACGCTATGGTGCTGGACCTCTCAAAAAAAAAAATCAATATAAACAGACGAGACAAAAACTTGAGCTGTTTCTCAGAACTGCATAAAGAGGTGTGCAATAATTTTCTAAAGGTGTTAAATTTTAACTTTTTGTTTGTTTGTTGCTGAAGAACAGGATGACTATACACCTGAAAATATAGCTCCACCAAGTAACAGCCAGCACTGTCAAAACACATGGTACCATTACAGATCTGGCTCCTAATTTCCAAAGCTCAATCCAATAATTTAACAAGCTTAAGCAAGTACCTATTTGCATTTTTAAAGGTAAACAGCTTGGCATACCTCACCCCTGAAAACTTCTGAAAGGTTTATTAGTGTACTCAGTTCCCGTTTAAGTTGACAGCAACCAAAGCGCACTGAAAATTTCATCTTTCTTTTAAAGATTTCCTTAAAAATAGGTTTTTGTAGTTAAGAAGTTAAATTATTTGCTTTATATAAGTAAATATATTTAAGACTTAAAAACCAACCAGAAACATAACTGTATCAAGAGCAGAGGAAGGGCAACAGCCAAAGTAAAGGCCTGACTTGAATCACTTCTCCATTTCAGTTTGCTGACGTTTGTTTCCAAGCTGCGCGATGTCGTTTCAAAGGTGCCACAAGCTGCAGGGCCCCGTGCTGACCAGACCACATGAAACTCCTCTAACTTAGGCTCCAAAGCTAGAAACGTTAATTCATCATCCTGTCAAAATAATGACATTCATTCATAAGTACCATCCAATCTCCTCCACGCCTGGCTGAGTCTGCTGTTCAGCCTAGTGAAACACACTAATTACACACGTTCTCCGCCTGTCCTCTGGACAGTGTAGCTCACCGTATTTGAAAAGAGTAATGATATAGAACTAAAAACTGGGCAAACACCCTTAAACTTGACAGAAGAACAGACAGGCCAGAGAATCCAGGCATGTTAGGTGCCATACTCAGTCCATCAGATGCCAAGCCCACCTCGTTGTGCACCTTGCTCTAAGACTCTTCCACAAAGCCTTTTAGCTATCTTGCCCATGCAAAATTAATTTAAATGTTTCAGGCTGCTGACTGAAGATTATCTCCGTCAGGGCATCTTGGGTCCATGGCCCTCATCAAAGGTAAAGCATCAAACTGATCGGTGCTTGCACACTCTTGCTTGGGCAAGTGAAAAGGACACAAGAAAGACGATTTCCTTTCCAAATCCCTGTGTGGTAAGTAACTTACTACAGCTGTACTCTTATGCTTCTTGTGTAAAACAAGCAGTAAAGCCTAGAACATCCCAAATGAGTGGCATAATCTTTCCTGTCTCCAGCTGAGTGACTACTTAGAGATTTTAGGCAAAGGAATAGAGAAGGTTCCTTCAGATACAATTACCTTCTGCTCTGAACATTCACCTCTAAAACTGAGGATCCCAATTCAAATCCTTTTAAGCACACACACACAGAGATACAGATCTCCCGTTAAGCATTATGATTAAAAACAGGAGGAGGTGCAATCATGTTATCTCCTGGAACATCCCAATCCAGTAGGCAATATCTAAGAGCATTCACCAAGTAAGGCTCAGATAAACAAAACACACCTAACATGCAGCTCAGTAAGGTTTATGTATTCAGAAATATTAGAACTAATTGAATTCTAAAGATGGGCAAAACCAAGCACGTAAATTACCATGGAAATTTCTTTGTAATTTTACAAAGTTTATGTGCTTCAGAATTTGAGGTTCTTCCAGAGTTTAAGAAATGATTTTGAGGATCCGCATTCTGAAATGTGGTGCTTAGTGAAGCACTAATACAAAATTTAGGTCCCGGTATTTTAAACCGGGCTAGTCCCCAGCACTGAGGCCAGCCTCTCTGCAGCATTTCTTCACGAGCACGTGAATTCTGTCGAACTCACACAGGCCGCAAAAACTTATTTCTCTGTGTGCCAGCCTGCCAGAAACTGTCACCTCTTTCTAGACTGACAGCTAGCCTGACCCACCAAGTCCAGGTTTTAGATGATACTCAAACATTCTTTCTTCCCTTCTGTTAAATTTTATTGGCTTACCAACCTTTAAGAGACCTGTGCTCATCTGTTACCACCTCTGCTGTGTCCTGGTAACACTGGGCAGTTGCAATTAGTGAAACGGCTTCGCTCCGAAATGACCCATCTGCAGCCAAAGCCATTCGTTAAGCAGTAATTCTGAACGGATCTCTGAGTTTTAAAGCATTAAAACCAGACTTACAAAATAATTTCTCAGGGTTACATGGCAGATCAGAGACAGAATCTAAACAGAGTCATCCAGGTCTCACAATAGACGTTAAAATCTTTATGGCATCAGCTTTCATGAATGTCCCTCTTAATAAGGTACAGAAAAAAATAAAATTTAGAACTGACCTTTAAAAAATATTCTTGTTATGCTTTTTAACCATTGGGGTGATAAGGAGGAAATGTTTTTCTGAATGAGTGTACTGTACCTTTAATGGTTCATTTGTAGTTCAGAATAAAATCTGAACTATTTGTTGTTCATTGTTGTTATATTCTGTTCCAAGGTTCATAATTTGAAAATTGACTTTGGGGACTTTTTGCTTGCTCTATTAAAATGATTCATGTTGCATTCAACATAAATTGTGCATACACAGAGGAGGTTTAGCACACGTATTCACAGTATAATAACTAAAGTGAATTTTGTACAAGCTGCAGTTTGTGGCAAGGATGCAGTATCATTTGTCTTAATTTTTCTTCAGCATTACATTAGGCTAGTGCATTTACATTTTCAGGTATGGCTAAACACTTTAAAACTTTCTTTTTACAGCATGAGTAAAGAGAGAATCAAATCTACATGTTTATATGATGTAACAAAGTAATGCCTTTTTACTGTCTAAAGTACACATGGATTTACTTTCCATTTACCTTCCTGCACAAAGGCAACTGCAAAGTGCATGAAATATTCACCACCTATGAATCATGTAGTGTTCCTATTAAAAAGATGATCATGTTCTGTTTTACCTTTCAAGCCACAATATGGTAACAGTCACGGTGTCTAAGTGGTTTTGTCACTCAAAACTACCAATGTAATATACAGTAGGGTATGAGTATGTTTAGCGTTTTATAAAATTTTAGGACAATTCAGTGTCAATTAACTAAATAATTAAGAGCGGAGATATGACGTCAGATGCTAGGTTCAGAAATATTTATTCTGCAAAATTTGAGAAAGTGGATTTGCCACTAAATCACACTAAATAGGTGGAGGGGGGAAAGAGAAACCACGACCGTAATCTAATTGTCACTCTGTCTTCACTGAGTCTCAGAAAAAGTTCATCTGTTCTATGTGTTTGTTTTGAAAACTAGTTTAATATTTCTAACATGGAAATTTTTGAGAAGGTATTTCAACTTTCAGCTGTACTGAGTGTGATTTTTCACTACGGTTATATTCTGGTTTTTGCTGCTGGGGTGCGATTTTCTGCTCACGCAGATGTTTAGGCTACAAGTGCCAATGCTCGAGGCTAAAAAGCGTTCAGAAATTTGTATCTACGGACAAAATGTGTGGGCAGTCTGGACAAATAGGTTTTGTGCACAAAAATTCTTGCATCTTATAACAACAGAATGACCTCCATATTCCAGAACTGATCCATCCCTAGAAGTTAATGTTAGTTTGATATCAACAACAACACAAAACGGAACCTCTAAAAGCAAACAACTTTATTTACATGGAGTCCTATAATCCAGACTGGGTCTTGCACAAAAACAGATAAGAAGCCATTATACACTTAATACTGCATTGTGAAGGAGCCAAGCTCATGTGGGAATTTTAGCCAATTTTTTTGGTGAACCAACCCCACCTTCACTAGAACAATAAACCTTCCTGCTTGAATAGCAAAAGTTTTTTGCTGTTCTGTACGGGCCCAACAAAGATAGTAACATAAATGCACACCTCAAAAGTGTTTTCAGTCTTTAGTTGCTGTCCTAGGACCTCCATGATCTAAATAATTTATTCTCTAAGGGGAGATTAGTTAATGAGCCTGCTTCCACCACCCCGGCACTAGATGAGCACCGTAGAAGAGCTCCCTTGCAGACCACATTAGAGTAAGGGCCGAATTTTCAGCAGCTTACTACCTTTTTTTTTTTTTTTTAAGTAAACAACCCTCCCCCAAAACTACCACATTTTTTTTAATTCTTCTATCAGTATCACATAAAAAGAACATAAGCATAAGTATCAGAGGGCTGCATAACTCATTAAAGGTGCCCTGTTAGGCTCTATTAACCAAGACTGAGGATAAGCAACTCCGACTGCAAGCTGGATAAGAACCACTTAAATATTAAAGGTTTGCTTTTTCCCTTATACACGTTCATATTTTACCTCTGCGTTTATATTTCTGTCAGTACACCATGAGAACAACTCTAGAATAAAAACCACCTTTTTCCACTAAAACTTTCTTCCCGACACCACGCTCAGGCTACGGGCACCCGAACAGTAAGGCACGCGCCTGGAGCAAGTCGCACCACGGCACCTACGGACGGTAAGCAGACTGTGCATCCGAAGAGCGAACAGCGCGTGGACTGTGCAAGGAGAAGCACGCTTGGGCGAGGCTGATAAACGTCACCCGAATCCATCCGAGGGTAAATTTGCAAAAGCCGTGGCAGGGCAAAACTCACTTTTTGGAGGTCGCTACTATTTAGGACTGGAACTATTTTATTTGCCATAGGCCAGCCTGTTTATGCATCCAAGGTCTGAGAAAAGGCAGTCTCACACGGGCAGAGAAGTGGAAGAGTTCATATGCTATCAGTTTACAGCTACTCGGTATGTCTTCCCTTCCTAGGCAGGGCTTGAGAGAGAGAATCCTGACACATCACGTTCCATACAGTATTCTAAGACCACATATCTGCAGACACCATCTCAGGCCCAAATAAAAAAAGAAAATAAAAGAAAAACCTCTTGCCTCACAAATATTTGTTCCTCTTCCACTGAGCAGAATTTTCTCATAAACTTGTTTAATAATTACTATTTTAACTATAAGTAGTAAGACTGATATTCTGAAAAACTAGCAGAGCAACCATTAGGATTACAACAGATTTTATAAGGACACAAAAATGAGAAGCACAAAGAAATATATACTCTTGAATTAAATATGGCATAGAAAATAGGAGTCAAAACACATCTTTCCCTAGTGTTTTTATACCATGAAACTCAAACTGTAGGACTTGTAATTTATTTTTACTAGCTCTGCTTTAATAAGGAGCATCAGTTTCCCATCACATTTTGAAATTACATAAACACTTATTAATATCTTGGAAATATATACAGACTGTTATTGACTATATTAATTAAAATTCAGGAAATTCATATTAGAAATGCAGTGCAGAAAATGAAGAACAGAAATCCATGTAGAAGCACTTAATTCAAAAATGCATTCAGAATCATAGAGATGCAGGTACTGTATGTGTTAAATCATACGGTGTAAAAAAAATAAAATAAAATAAAAAAAAAATCTATATTTTAATCTTTTTGGGCGGAAACAAATTATCTTATTTACTACATGAATGGTTTCCTCAATTTGACGCCAATCTTTGGAGGCAACTTCAACCTGTCTGAATTAAACAGTCTGCAGAAGAAAAGACTAGATTATTTATATTATAGAATACTGTTAAAAAATAAAATTGAAAGATGACTTTACCATACATTGAAAATAAGAACATGCACATCACTCCAGCTTACAAAAATCTAATTTTACTTTTTCTGTTCTGAGAGAGCTTTGATAAGTAGGAGACATGTCTATATACACACACATATATATGTGTATGTATGTATAAATTCCCAAATAGCACCTAAAAAAAGGAGAAATCCACAAAATTGCCTTGCATCTGTGTACTGCCATTACAGATGTTGCAATCAAAAGATCCTTTGGTATTTAACCTCTTTATCTGCAATAACTGCATCGTGCATATACAATATAGATCAACTTTGTATTTTATTCTATACCTCATGAATAAGTCTTGGCTTATGCTTTCTAGAGAAGTCACATTTCTTTTTAATACATACAAGCACTTTGGAATACAAACAGAATTATAATAAATGGAAAATAATTCACTGAAAACATAATAGTGGCCAGACGAAAATATCTCTAATAGATGAACATTTCCTAACATCTAATTTTCAGAGATGTGGGCAAAACAAATGAACAGTTTTAGCTAAAGTCAAACCTGCGTTGTTCACTCGTGTAATTTTACAGTTCACCAATATACAAATTTTACTAAGTCAAGGCCTACTTATACAGATACCCAAACAGACAGTAACACTTCTTCACATACATAAGTCCACCATGTATCACATTGTTTACTTTAGTATACACGACCTCCTGCACTGAATGCTTACACAAGCAGCTCTCCTGTACCAAAAAAATTTGACAGAACAGACAAAACTATCCGCATTTCACAGAAACTCATGGTCTGCTTCACTGCTTGGTGTAAACTCCAAAAGGCTTAGCAGTCCCAGACAAATTCTGAAAGAGAAATATGTTCCTGCCGTGACAGAAAGCAGGAGGACAAACTCCATGTGAAAATACCAGAGGCACCCTGCGCTGTGCTAGCCAAGCCTCCCGGCTGGCCAAGGAGGTCCTGTGTCCACCTGAGAAACCGTCTTCTCTTCCTAACTTCTGGCAGCCGCTGCCTGGCAAGATCTATCTCCCAGGTGATTTCATGAATCTCAACTGAAATTTGTTCCCTGATTTGCCTAAGAATTTTCTTTATTCACTTCCCATTTTGATAGCAGCAACTACTAAACTACTGAAATGGTAACTCACGTGAAGAAGAAAGAAGAAAACTTTACAAAACAAGGGCAAGAAAGGAACAAAGGAGGAAGGATGGTTTTCTTTTGTTTTCTGTGTATGCATTGTTCTGGGGGGGTGAACCTTCAAGAACTGTTTTACCCCTTATTAACCACGAGCCCTCATAGTTTGACAACTGCTCACGTACAATGAGATGTACCATCCATAGATAGGAGGCCCCAGTGCTTCTATATTCTTCTTACAAACATTAAACGAGCATAATAATAATATTCTTTAGTAAGGGCCGCGATCCCTGTTTAACAGATGGGAAAAGGAAGGCATCGAGAGGTCACATCCCCAGATGAAGTCCCGTAACGTTTCCGTGGCAAAGCTGGAAACACAGCCGCATGGAGGCACGTTCCTTGTGCTAAGCGGCCATCCGAACTCTCTCTCACAAAGACATCCGTCCAACTGCCTGGGACGCAGTGGTGTTCAGCAGCCAGAGAGGTATGTGTCATACCTAATGGGGCATAGAAAATGGGCCACGTTCATTGCTGGCATAACTCAAAGGGCTTGTACCAGTGATGAATTTAGGTCAATATTTCAGGACGTGCTATATCACACTACCCAAATATTCTTTTATTCTGCTGATTTGAAGAGCTAGTCTATTCAGCTTGTTGCTCAGAAGCCTGCATAGCCCTAGCGTAAAAAAAGGGTTACATCACCAGTACAATAAAATCATTTTGTGTCCTATTTGATCCAAAGGATCTCTTTTCATTGGTGAAATATTTTAGAGATAATTCTGAATATCCATTAAATGACTGCTGCAAAGCCTGCATGAGAAAGTAAGAAAACTCACAGACAATGTTACCCTCACCAAAGCCAAAAATAAAAGTTGCATGAGTATCTTGAGCATAAACCGAGATAACCCAGACATAGCTACGTCTTGGATATCAACTGTTGCTGTCACATGTGCTAGCAAGAGAATGTCATTAAATTAACATCTACTGCTCCTCTACTGCCACGTCACTTTACATAGAATAACTGAATTTATATCAAAACTGAAACCATACTCATATATTCAACTATTAGAGTAAAATTGATCAGTGCACAAGTAAGTAAACCTGAGGAAGAGGTTGAGAAAATGCTACTGGCATTTCAGTTTTGTTGAAAAAACTATTTTGAATATTTAAGAAGAGGGGAAATACTACTGAGAATAAACTAAACACGGATGTAACACTGTACCCATAGCATAGGGTACTGGTAGACTTAACAAGCTGCGCGGTGCTTGCATGGAGCTACAGCCACTGGAGTTTATGACTATCATTAGGAAATAGGTCATTACTCCTTGAAGCAAGACTTTCTACACAAGTGGTAAGAAAGAGAAAAGGTGAGGAAGGAATGCCTGAAGTATGCATAAAATGCTACATGTGTCATATACAAGAAGATATTGTGGGAAAAGCACCTTCACTGCAACTTCGTATTCTTGGGTTGTTCTTTCCCTCCCTTTCCTTCAACTTCAATATAACGCATCTCAAAAAGATGTAAGCTGCATTGCATCCAACCGCTATGCCCAGCCACTTACTTTTTCTTCTTCAAAACAATACACATGGAAGTGTCAAGGATTGTTTCTTCCAAAAAAATTTCCTTTTCACAACTATCAACACATGCTTGGACTAAAGATTAAATTTGAACCGTTCATAAACCTTCAGTTCCAAGTGGATGAACATTCTTGGATACACAAAAGGCTAATGCAAGCAGTCACTTCGACTGAAGTCCCATGAAAAACACTGGGTGACAAAAGCCCCTTACAGCAATC
The DNA here is from genome assembly GCF_028858705.1 of Grus americana. Classification (NCBI taxonomy): domain Eukaryota; kingdom Metazoa; phylum Chordata; class Aves; order Gruiformes; family Gruidae; genus Grus; species Grus americana. The sequence goes on from NC_072864.1 coordinate 7,102,726, forward strand.
TGCAAGAAGGAGAAATAAATTAATCAAACTGCCAAACGAAGAAGGCTGGGTTTGACCTCCTTCTGATCTCATTACTTCTCTATTACCCTTTTGAAAAACATCCTCTTACAAAGATCACTAATTGAAGATTATGTGGAGGGGAATCGCACCTCTCCATCACCGTGGTAACTTTGACTCATTTGTCATTCTAATAATTCACTTCTTTTCTTTTCTGAACAGACAGAGACACTAATAGACTATCATCAGTTAAAAAGGCAATTTTTCCATTTAATTGCACTCATTAAATACTGCACTAGAACAATTGGAAAAGCAATACTCTCAATATTTAATCATACAATAGCAATAATGAAACATTACTTCAAAATAAACGTGGCAACATGTAGGATGACATAAAATGCATGTTGTAACTTCTGGAGCATCAACATATTTTCTGTTAAAGATATTTGAACATTTTTCCCTTACTTTTTTTGACAATTGGGTATATAAAAGGAGTGGACTAACAGCATCGACTACAACTACACTCCAGAGAGAAACCAGTGGGCAAACTAATTACCTCATCTCTCTCGCCACTGAACCACGACAATACAAAGGATTTCATAAACAAAACCAGCGAGTCGGTGTGTTTGTGGAAAACACTGGACAAGACTGGATTTGCACACTATTGTACTGGAACAAATTGTATCACTTAGGAATGTAATTGAGGATAAAAAGGTTAGTCGCGCTGGTAGAGTGACTGCAGTGGGCACAGTCATCAGGTGTCTATCTGCCTGCGCTATCTTATGCTCTGTCTTCTACAGAAATCGTACATCTGTCTTCAGTGTAACTGCATTCCCATTAGAGCAAGTTCACTATAGTTTAACTATACCTACATAACGTAGTAGGAGCTATAATAAAACCTTTGTGTTGAGGAGATGTGCAGAAAGCTTAGAAGTGCCTGTTTCAATTTCAGATGTCACAATACACAACGGCTGTCAGGAAATGTTTCTATTTTTACTGCAATTCTATCTATAAGCGTAAATACACAAAACCCAGTCAAGCAGTCAGGCTAACTTCACCGGGACTATTCCTGTCAATAGATACCACTTTATCTGTCATTTTCCATCTAGCCTTCTTAGAGCACCAAATTATTTATATTTCATGTAGGATTTGATGAGCACAGTAATCAGGGTTAGTGACTGAGATCCAAGCGTGCTTTGCCATTCTGGATCACAGCTGTTAAAATTGAACCCGTTAAAATTTTTAGAAGGGAAACAGACAGAAATACTAGAAAGCCGTTTGGCTTGAACTACATATTTGCAGGATACCCATTTCTCCCAACGGTTGCGCACACTGAGTAGTATCGTCACTTTACAAATCAATCAGGCTACCTGGTAGATACAATGTTCAGTGGAAGAGTGAGGAGTAATCAGCAAAAGGAAAGAACAGAAGTTTTAAAAAACAGTTATCTGGGCTACCTTTGCTAGGAAAAGATGCACCAAGTGTAGCATCTCCTTAATCAATTATTTATTCAACACTTGCATGTGAGTAACCTTATTGATTCCAGTGAGACTAAGTGCTAGACCAATATGAAAAAAAATGACAGCAGGACAGGAAGTCAAGAAGCATCATGCAAGGCCAGGTCAGAAAGGCTAAGACATATAAGATAGTGGCATATTCAATTTAGGAAAAATTGTAATTTAGTTTTATTCTTCTAATTACAAATCTTAACATCATAAAGTTTTCAATAACCGATCTCCATGTGTAATGTTTTACAGTCAGGGAACAGTCCCTGCATGACTACAGTAGACGAATTAAATATACAGTGATAGCAAGGATCTTATTTATACATAGCTTTTATTATAGTTATTTATATGTTATTATAACCTATGCAACTTGTAACTTGTTATATAAATTCTAACTTACATTATGTTTAGCCATTACTCTCCTTAAATAGAATTTCACATCCATTTAAAATCAAACCTAACTACTGTTAAACTAGCAGCTATGGTCTACGTCAGGAGTTGATGGACATCACACGAGTGCAAACGGCAAGAAAAAGCAATTCTGAAGAGCAGGTAATGGGGCAGCTGGGGTAAACACATCCCCCCATCATTCTACAGTTCTGAAATGCTCCATCATTTACAACATTCAAGAGCAGAAGCATAAGATCCTTCATGGACTCTGTGACAGAAACGACTTGAAAAAACTTGCTTTTCATTCACCACAAAATCTCTTTAGCCAGCCAGTTAAACAGCAATAAGCAATACAAGATATATTCCAACACAGTAAGTTAGAAAAGCAATGTGAGAAGTTTAAATTGTCCACAGGACCCATACACGTGGGCCAAAACCATTTGCAAACCCTACTGATGTAGTATAGAAAATTATGCCTGAATGTTAGACACAAGCAGAGCACGGCTAGACGAGGCTACCTAGACACACCTCAGAACTTCACAGATAAATGTATATTTCATCAGTGTTCTCCTCAGAGTTGAGGTATGTTTTTCAAAACCCTTACTGTTCAGTACTCAGGTTGAGCATCTAGACATAATGAGTCAGAAACGGCTTGCATGAAAAGAGTAGTTATAACATACAAATGAATGTTACATAATGACTGTATAGTAAAAAAGAGTGTCTTTTGGAGGGGGGCAGTAAAAAAGGAGGAAGATTTTGCAGAAAATAAAAGTCTAACAAAATACCATAGTTTGATACTTAAAGTGCAAGTAACAAATCCCCCATAAAGCCATAAAATACCATTATGCTCATTTAGAAAGAAAAGAAGTGTTCATTTTCATTCCAGTTCAGATATAAAACTGCCTGTAAGCATAACATGCTTTTTGCTTTAGAACATGTTCTTGCACAATTTCCAGCTGGGAGGGTACAATCAGGCTTTTAGAGGGGCACAGGGAGAAGCAAGGAATGTCTCCCCTTGCACATGTGCTTTCCAGATTCATCTGGGTAACTGGCTTCTGCCTAATTCTCAGCATGAGAACAAGCTGTATGCCAAGGCTATCTTGCGGTTAAGAAAATGTAACCTGTTATGCTCCATTATCTAAACAGGGTTGACAGTAGTTTTCTGACCCACCCCCCATCTCCATATATTTTTACATATATTAGAAGTAAAACAGGTTTTTCAATCTGTAATCCAATAACCACAATAGACTAGGCTGTTGTCCAGCCTGTGTCAAGTCCAGTTACTAAAAAGAACAGCCAGTATTGAAACAAGGAAATGATTCTCAGCAAAGCAGCGCAGCATTATAAAACCTTCCTCACCTAGACGTGCTTATTCTTAATGATACAGCAGTAATCTTTCATCTTAAGGCAATTCAACGTGTTTATCCACATTGATTGCTTGTTTGGTGTTGAGATATGAAAATTTCAAGAAAAAAATTACATTATTACCAATAGAGCTGCTGTATCAATAACCCCATCTTCATTCTCAGATGTTCCTTGCTTCAAGCCAGCAGATGGTAATAAAAATGCCCTGTGTTGGCAGATCCACACATTCTCACCATGAGCAAGTAAGTCAAGACAAAAGGAGTGACAATTATCAGGCTTTTCATCCTCGGAAAGTACTCAGTAAGAAAGAGGTAAAGCATAAATGGACTATTTTCTTTACCTATTCTAACACGTGTCAGGCTCTTTCCCCAATATATGCGTGCAAAACTCCATTGGGAAAGCAAAAACATAAACAGATTGAAAGTGAGAACTAACAGGTTTACGTAAGATGAGTCTACTGGTGCATATTAAATTCTTTATGTGGGTGCAGCCTCCAGCTCTGAAAGTACCCAACCTGCTGAAGACCAGAAGGGTATGCCAAGGGAAACCCCATTCTGTACATATTCTGTTATTTACTCTCCCTCTTTAACCATCTGCTACTGACCATCCTTTGAGACAGGGCACAGGACCTGATGAATTTTCAATTTCACTCAAACGCTGTACTTGGATTTTTAATACTAAAATCTCAAATCATAAAAAGCAGATTAATGGCTTTATACCAGCCATTATAAGACTTTTATTCTAATGGTTTAGTTTCAATCACCTCAAGTTTTGCATAGGCAGCCCAGAGAAATTGAGTCAATATACCTGTATGAACATAACATGATTTATTGTCTTCTCACTAGAGACATCAAGTGTAACCTTAGGCTGATGCTTTATCGATTCAATATCTATCATGTAAAGGATATAAAATTGGTTTCCTGCTTTTAAGACCAGTAGTCCACAAATGTACAAACTTACTTCCCAGCACCTGAACCGTGTATTGTGGCCACAGTGTGAGCAATGACAAGGACTAGGGTCAGGTAGTTTTAACTCAGAAATTAAAATCATGATCCAAGCACGCAGAAATTAATAGTTTGGGCATAGGAATTTTAACTGTTCAAAGAAACTTAGGGGAAAAAAAAGGCTAAAGTCAAGCCTGCTCTTCACTGCCCAGTTATTGTGAATATAGAACATGACGTATACCTAATGCATTTACAAATATTTCTCATTTATCTAGCTACTTCCTTCAAAGGATTTCAACATTGAAAGAAATCCAGGCAGAACATCTAAACAACAACAATCTATGCACATTAGGCATTTCGAAGGTAGCAAAGTCATGGCAGAGATGAATGAAATAACCTCACCAAAAGCCAAAATAGCAGCACATAGAGGAATAAAACCTGCCTCCAAGAAGCCATAAATCCAGTCCTGATTCCTGTGTTCTCACTCCTCTTTATGTTTATTTGGCTAGAAGGAAGAAAAAAATTCAAACCTAATTTTTCAGAAGGACTAGTAGCAAACCTCAATACCAGCAGGAAAAAATAGGGTAATTTATGGAGTTGAAACAAAATGCAAACTAGGTCACGCTATAAACTAAGTGAATACTACTATACGCAAAAAGTAGATCATACTATTTAAATAAATAAATAAAGTGTAGCTCAAATATTAAAGCATTAGTTTAAAAACAAACCTGGAGGAGGGGGGAGGGGGGGACACAAGGCCTTGCATTGTTAAATGGTACGACTGATAAGACTTCAAACAAGTCATCTGTGGTCATAAACATGAAACCACCCTTCGGCCCTGCTGGGATTCTTATTCCTTCTGAGGCAGAGGCAGGAAATAATGCAAGGAAAAAAACCCCACTAAACTACATTGTAGGAAGAATAAACAAAGTAGGCAAAAAATGTGTACACAGGATGCAAAAACCAGCTAGTTAGCTGATAAAACACATTTTTCTTCTTAAAGTGCTAGGAACTTCTGCATGGAAACAATGAGAAAACATGGCAATAAATACTAGAGCAATCTACAGACTATGCACCAACTGGTTTTAAGCACAGTAACAAAAATATTGTTTTTCCCTCCCTTTCTAGTCTGCTCGAGTAAATGGGTGTTGGGTTCAGTTAAGTCGAAATTTAACTGTGTCTGTTAGGAGCCACTCTTTTGCTGGGTATTTCCAGACATCTCAGTTGTGCAGTGTGTAAAATATTCCACTTGTGTGGCCAGTCATTGCAAAAGGAATTGCTCAGTAGATTGGAAACTGCTTTACTACATGTCCAAGAGATCCACTAGTTCCCTCGGAATAGGAAAACCACAGATTTTCTAATGGCCAAGGACGATATAAAAACCAAGTGACTAGCACATTTAGATTAAACGAGACGGCGCATGCAACAGTTTTCCAGTTGAAAGCATGGATTGGTAGAATTACAACAAAATATGTAAGCACTTATCTTTTTTTTTTTTTTAAAAAAAAGAAGATATCAGACCACATTTTTCAGTCTCTTTAATACAATAGAAATAACAGGAAAATAAGAATGCTACTTGTACTTCTTTAGCCTTTTCAATAAAAATGTATTTAGCTGCTTTACAAACATTTACTGTCAAAACATTCACTGAAATTAAAATGATAAATTAAGTATAGCAAAATAAGTAATTCAAGTAACTATATAAATCAGGACAAAGGAAAAAAATAAAGCCTGAAATACTCCAAGCTTTCGGTCTACATTAATTACCAATTTGCATGCCTGGAGTAGGATGCTCTTTGCAACTACGCGGCGGGTAATAAGGGTCTGGCATAACTAGACTGTCCGAAAGAGACTATCTTTTTCTCAATTTACAATTACAGCAACAAAAATATATAAATATTAAAAGATCATAGAATCGTTTGGGTGGGAGAGGACCTGAAAGCCCATCTAGTTCCAACCCCCCTGCCATGGGCAGGGACATCCTCCACTAGACCAGGGAGCCCAAAGCCTCATCCAAAGATCTCCTCCCATAAGGTGCTGAATTCACAGTGACTTTTAAATAAACTTCTAAGGGAATTTAGCTTTCTTCACAAAGGAGACCTAAGAGGTTGCTTAAGGTCACAACCTCATTCAGTGACAGAAACAAGAGTTAAAATTTTGGAAATCCTGGTTTCCAGTCCTATGCTCAGTTTGTACACACACTTATCTCAGCTTAGATTTTACAACATAGGCAAATACCTTTATCACATGGAGGAACAAAAAAGCAAGTTCAGTGTTCAGACAAACTGTATTGAGCTGATAAATAAATCAATTTTGAGGGTTTTAGCTCCTTTACGAATAGCAGCACTCTTACAGATCACGAACTTTCTAACAAGAAGCTTTGACTGCTGACTATACAATTTCAACATTTTTTTTTCAAGAGTGTGCCAGATTATGCTTACTGGTATAAAAACAGCATAAATTCACTTCCTCTCGATTTACACTGGTGTAACTAAAATCTTTTTCTTAAGTCAATAAAACAGGTTTAATGAAAAATAAAATTTAAAAGTTACAATAAAAAGAAATGATTTCTACATAAAAATGTGATGATATGTGTCAAAGTACTACAACTGAGGGCACAGACAGAAAAGAAGTATTATTCTGAAATCAGAAGGACTAACTAGAATAATATTTGATTGCGGGCAAGTCAGTATATCAGAATTTATCCCTGCTATGATGCTAGAAATCTCAAAATTACTTTTTTTACTGGAAACTTCTTTTTCTAGTCCTAGATCATTAATGACATACCTGGCTGCCACGGTCTTCAGTACCCTGCGCAGCCTCCCCTGCAACCTCCACCCGTGCACCCTTTTCTTTGTGGTCCAGGAGCTCCATCCACACTCCTGATGGTTTGACCCTCCTGTCCTTACCTGAGCTATACCACAGGTGTACCTGTCTTGAGCCCTGTCTTCTAGATGGACCTTGGACCTCTGTTGAAGCCTCATCTCCAGTCCTGTCTCTAGCCCCACCTTCTGCTGCTCCTGCCTGGATGCCCTGGATGGATCCTGGACCTGAGTCACCCCCTTGCTTTTTCTGGGACTGTTCAGGGAACTCATTATCACCACCCTGTTCAGGAGATCCTGTAAGGTTGGGCCCTGGTGGGTGTCATTGGCTTCTGGCTCACCCTGCCTCATGAAGCAACCCTGCCCTTGCTGCGCCTTGGCCGTAGCATTGGTATGTCCTCCAACCATTAACGTAATACACTGCCAACGTCACTCTTTCTCAGCAAAAACCTTCTATGGATCGTAGTGTTCTTTTCTGGCTGTTGTATTCTTTCACTGTTTTTCAAGAATTCCCAGTTCTTCTAGGAGTCACATTTCTGATATAATTCATTCTATCATCCCAACATGAAATAAAAACACATCTTCATTTCCATCCACACCGAGACCAATTCAGATTTATTAAGGCTTCCTTGATATTCAGTGATGTCTTATAAGCACTAAATCATCATGAAAGCTACATAAGCAAGAGCCTGCAATCCTAAAAAACCCCCAAAACCCAATCAAACAAGAAGTCCTCTGAGAAGTATACATCTCCTATAAAGCACAAAGCCTTCTAGAGTTCCCCAGAATGAGCATTGTGCATCTACTGCTCCTCCTTTCCTCTTTGGGTGATCAATCACATCCAGCCACAAGAAGAAACGGAAACACAATCTGATCTCTGGGCTTCTGGGATGGCTAGAAAACCCACAGAGCCGCTCCTCTCATGCAAAAGCAAAACAACAACAACGAGAATGAGCTTCAGCTTCATAAGCTTTTAGGATCCTCACCCTTTAAGTGCCGGCCTTAACTTGTCCTTGGACTCCTTACATGCCATTGCTATATAATATGCTCCATAAACAGCAAGAGACAAGGACTATCGCTTACATTTAGAGACAAAACACAAGTGTGGAGATCTTTTTATTCAGGATTCAACAGCATATTAAAGAAATTAAGCTCTGGAATGCTTTCTTTGGTCCTCTCAGTAAAAGTGCCATACATAATTACTTCTATTTTTCATACCCAAGATTTTAAGAAACTGTGCAATTTTGTTTGAAAATAAAATATTAAGTATAAGGTCAAAGAGTGTATTCACTGACACACAGTGTAAATGTCACCACAGCAACCCGAGAGATGTTTGTGTTTGTACAGAGTTTATCATACGGACTAACTGGAGGTAAAAACAGCAACAGAAGAGTGTGTTTGTGTTTTCAAAATTAGGGCACAGTGGATAGCTACACCTGTTAATCCCGTGACATTTGGGGGAACTATAAACTCTGCAAACTAGGCTGAACTTGTTCTGAAAAAAACCCTCTTGGCAATGTAGATAGCCTGCTCCACGTCACGCATCCATAAGCCCACTAAGCAGAGACTGAATACCTTTGCATAGACTATGTGCCTGTTCCTGGCCTGATTCCTCTACCAACGTCGCACGAGCAGTTTACTGAGGGTTTTACTTATCTCCGTTACAGTAAGATTACTCGAAGGATAACATGGCAAATGATGAACAGAGGACAGACAGAGATACCAATTCCAGCATAGACAACATTCACTTCTGTAGAACTTCAGATGCTCCAATGACCTTTTGCTCAATCAGCAACACAAGGGCGTTACTATTGAACAGTACTTACAATACTTACTCCCCTCCCGTGTAAAAATCTGTATTTAAGCTTCCCTGGGAGATGGCTCAAAGTATTGGACACATTTTAGGTTTGGTTGGGGTTTTTTTCTGTGTTTAAGAGCAGAATCTTTTCAAACCTTCACTGCAAGGAAGCAGAATTAGTTCCAGCTGTATCACAGAACTTAGAAGCTATTTTAAAGGATATTTTCATCACACCAGAATCAGTCGCAAATGCTCAAAAGCCTTCTAAGCGTAAGACACTTTCTGAAAATTGCTAATAGATTTTGTGCTTTGTGGTATAATTAACACAGGATGTAAAAATTGCCAAAATATCAGAAAGACAGAGTCAGATATATTTTAAGTACTTCAGGATGCAGCCTAGCAAAGCTGTTGATCCATCAAAAGATCAAACTGATGCCGAAAGCATCCTCCAGTTTACACAATTGTAAATCGAAGGCAAGAGTCATACAACAAACGCAATCTAGATAGTAGATAATGACTCTGATTTGGAGTGAAAGAGCATTGATAACTCTGCACCAGATAAAAGTGAAAGCTCTCAGAAAATGTACCTAGAAAGGAGTCAAAGGAAATTTGATATTTAGCAGCTTTAGTTCCAACCTCAGCTGCGGTAACTAAACTCACACTGAAAACGGGACACTTTTGCAAATTAACATACCAAACAGAAAACTTGTCTTTGCTAATTTTTCCCCCACACTAAATAATCAAGGTTACTCTATATAATTGAGAAGAAAGCCATTCAAAGAGATTCTGGAGTTTAATGAATGGCAAAAATCTTTGTCAACAACGTGGACAGTGGGATCGAGCTCACCCTGAGCAAGTTTGCTGATGACACCAAGCTGTGTGGGGAACTCGACACGCTGGAGGGAAGGGATGCCACCCAGCGGGACTTTGACAGGCTGGAGAGGGGGGCCTGTGCAAACCTCACAAAGTTCAACAAGGCCAAGTGCAAGGTCCTGCACGTGGGTTGGGGCAATGCCAAGCATGACTACAGGCTGGGTGGGGAATGGATTGAGAGCAGCCCTGAGAAGAAGGACTCAAGGGTGTTGGTGGATGAGAAGCTCAACATTACCTGACAATGCACACTTGCAGCCCAGAAAGCCAACCATATCCTGGGCTGCATCAAAAGAAGCATGACCAGCAGGTCAGGGGAGGTGATTCTGCCCCTCTACTCTGCTCTCATGAGACCCTACCTGAAGTACTGCATCCAGCTCTGGGGTCCCCAGTACAAGACAGACATTGAGCTGTCGAAGCATGTTCAGGAGAGCCACAAAGATGGTCAGAGTGCTAGAGCACCTCTCCTATGAAGACAGGCTGAGAGAGTTGGGGTTGTTCAGCCTGGAGAAGAGAACACTCCAGGGAGACCTTCTAGCAGCCTTCCAGTCCCTAAAGGGGCCTACAGGAAAGCTGGAGAGGGACTGTTTACAGGGGCACGAAGTGATAGGACATGGGGGAATGGCCTTAAGCTGAAGGACGGGAGATTTAGGTTAGATATTAGGAAGAAATTCTTCACTGTGAGGGTGGTGAGGCACTGGCACAGGTTGCCCAGAGAAGTTGTGGCTGTCCCATCCCTGGAAGTGTTCAAGGCCAGGTTGGATGGGGCTTTGGGCAACCTGGTCTGGTGGAGGGTGTCGCTGCCCATGGCAGGGGGGTTGGAACTAGATGGGCTTTAAGGTCCCTTCCAACCCAAACCATTCTATGATTCTATGAAAAAGAGGGGGTTGGTCAAATTTTAATCTGTTTGACCATGCAAACTGTATTGAATCTGATAATGTTCATGAGAGGTCTACTGAGGCACTTGCATCCTTTATGAATTATACCCAAGGCTCTTAAATTCATTTGAATGCATTAATTCCTAACCTAAATCACAGAAAAGTAATATACTGTTATTGTATTTTCAAATGTATACTATACCACAATGCACAAACAGAAGAGTAGTTCATTTATATCATGTAGATTCATTAAAAATAAAATCACCTCCTACATCTGTGTGTGTTGATTTTTGAGTTGCAAACATTCATATTTCCCATGTGTAGGAAAGGAATAATTTTATACTTAGGTGTATTCAAGGCTTTGAACTTGATATAGGTGTAATATTAGAGAAGGAAAATAAAAATATAATGAAAGATTCTCTATTTCATGTGTTAAAAAACAATATGTTTTCCTCATTAAACCCTCAGATATAAATTCTATAAACCATGAAATTACCTTTGAGCCCTTACTGAAATAACCAGTTCACAAATAAATGATCCATGCAGGAAGAAAAGTGAAGATTAAAATAATAAGAGAAAGTTATATTTTTATATCAGCAGTCAAAACAACAGAAAAAAATGCCAAAGAACAATTACTAGTATAGACTTACGCAATACAGATTCTACTTGAATATATAATCCTGAACAATTTAATTCAGCCATATTCTGAGATAGCCATTAGTCATATTGCCCAGAGAGGTTGTGGATGCCCCATCCCTGGAAGTGTTTAGACCAGGTTGGATGGGGCTTTGGGCAGCGTGGTCTAGTGGAGGGTGTCCCTGCCCACAGCAGGGGGGGTTGGAACTAGATGATCTTTACGGTCCCTTCCAACCCAAACCATTCTATGATTCTATGATTTTCCAATATTATGAGGAATTCTCACCAGAAATTAAGGCTAATTGGTCAAGGGAAATATTTGCATAGCTTTTGTTCCATCAGAGTTCTACCAATAGACGTGTTTTTCCATCCTCTTGCAGAATCAGTACCTGAACAATTAAACACTGCTATCTGAGTTAACCATTCATTGTCTTCATGAGCATCCTCCCCAGTTGTCCATTTCAGTTCTGCCAAAGAGGATCAGTTTTCGCTTTGGAGAGCAAAAAGTTAAGAGGAGAGTTACAAGGTTGACTTCCCTGAAGACAGGCCAATTTTCCAACAGGTAGCTAGCTTGTGAGCACTTAATGCCATTAAAATTGATCTTATCAAAAGAGGGGCAGATTTGGTTAATTGGGAAAGAGCCAGCCGGTGGGACATGGTGGCATTCATCATAGCTCACCATCAGCAGCTTTCCCCAGGGGTGTCACTCCACAGGGATTACTCTCCATTTCTATCACAGTCCTCACCAGTCCTGCCTCGGTTTTTTCAGTCTCACCCCACTGCAAGCTGTGAATCTTCCTCACAAGTCCCTCACATCAACAAAGTGGCCACAACTCAGTTCTTTTTCTGGTGCTTTTACACGGCATTTCGTGACTTGTGACACTTCGTTGCAGTCGGGTATGGTTTCATTAGGCTCGATGGGCTTCCCAGGTTTGCAGCCCCCACTTGGTAGGATGACCTTGAACCCTCCTACCCAGCAAGAGCAGATTGTCTCCCCAATGCACACACATCTTGCTGTCATACAGGGAATGGAAAGGAGAAGTCCAGATCTGAGGAGACCTTAGTTAACCTATAGAAAACTGAGAACACCCCCCATTTATTCAACATGCTACGCTGCAGTTAAATAGGTTTTTAGTGGTTTTCTTCCTTTTTTCTTAAAGCATCTTTCAAAGCATTTTACCAGGGCCATGAGGAAAAGTAGGTTAATTTTAGAGATACGGAAACTCAGGAACAGAAAGATGAAATGATTGTCTTCAATTAATCTGGTTTTCAAGGGACAAAACGCAGGCTCTCTGAGGATAGAAACACAAGATGCCCATGCCCTAAATATCTTCAAATATAAATTTAAAAAAAAAAAAATACAGTCAAAATATAAGAAAGTGTTTCACATGTGAACATATGAACAGAGAGACCTCTTAATACGATAGAGAAAGAGAAGGGGAACTACTGAGGTGGAAAAGCATAATAAGGGAAGGACTGGAGAACACAAAGGTAGGAGCTGAACGCCAGCCGGCACAAGGGACAAAATCCTGAAAGTGAACAGAAAGCAGGCTGATTGCATCATCAGTGACAGAGCTAGTACTGCTTCTTGCTTCCTGCTGTGCCAGCTTCAGCCTCTGGCTGACCCCTCCATTCAGCTACTTTCCCCCAAAAAACATGTGCTTGGGAAAGGCTATGCTGCAGGTCCCTGGGGAGCCTCTCAGGCGCAGCTCTGAGTCCACGGAGCATTATAGAAGAGAAGTCATTATGCTTCACTCAATTAAAACAAGGGGCTGCAAGCATAATTGCCTCTATTTTTTAGAGCTGCAGGGTATCATCCACGCAAAACAATGGTGATTCTTCAGGTAATCGAGTGCCAAAGCTTTTAAGTCCAAACCAGCACTATTTACCTACCCTACAATAGTAACAACTAACAACTCTTGAGCAAGACTAGATTGTGACTTCTGCTTGGAAGTTTAGAAAAACCAAACCAAAGAAAAATAGGTCTGAATATCCATCAGACTGCACCCCCAATCCCATCAGCGCTCTGAGACTTTAACGTCTAATTTAGCCTATATTCACTATGTACTCAGTTTATTGCCAAGGACACTAGCAAATACAAATCAAATGTTTTGGACTTAAAACATAGAAAGTGGAGAAGCTTCCAATTCTTTATTTCATTTGTAAGTCTTTGATAGAAAGGCAAACTAGTATTCCTGAAAATTTACTTAAAAATAATACCAACTCCTATTTCTTTTCAGTAATACTGAAAGTTTAGATACCTAATTTCAGCATGACGGGAAATTTTAAGACTGAATTATAAATCCCTAAAAACAAGGGTCTACATTTCAAACACAGCAGCAAACTCTTAAACAGACTGGTGCTATTAGATGTGCTTTAATACATTTTAAACTTTGCACAGATACTTCCAACAAAACCAGCTACAAGCTAGCTCCAGCCATAAAGACAGAAATTTAAGTTAGCACATATTAGCAGCCTGCAGTGGGCAAATGTTCAAACACATTACAGTTTTAATATAATTATAATTGTTGAACATGTTCAACCAATTAACCACAAATATTCTGTTTATCTGAGATGCTGCCAAAAATTGTGCGCTGCAGTCAAAATAACATGACACTGTAGTCCTTCTGCAAAGAATAGCACTAAATCAAGAAAAAAAAATATATGGAAAAAGCCAAAGCAAATACCTTATCTGATATTTTATAAATTGTCAACTACCATATTTTAAAAATTTCGCTCCTACAGATATGAACTGCCACATATATTTTTTTTGATAAATTCACATTTTAAAAGTTCATGTCACCTCCTAAAAACAAGGGTTTCAGCATAACTTTCTGTGTGTTTCTTTTTTTGTCCAGCCCTCAGACATCAAGATTCCACAAAGCACAAACATCACGCGAATAACTGGGAAACACCAGTTAAAAGCTGCCGTGCCTTTAGCATTAACAACAGAATTATTTTGTTGCCTTCTTCTCTGTCTCAGCTGCACAAACACAAAAATATTTTAAACAACCAGATGAGCTCCATCTTACGAGGAAAAAAATATACCACTACGATTTGTCTTTAAGAAAGAATTATTAAAACCCCCTGTTGTACAACTCCTATTTAGACAATATGCAATGCTGCAAAAGCACTTTTTTCAACGGTGCCCCCTAAATAATTAAGCTGTTCCTTTTACCATACTTCCTATATTACAGAAGTCATTTTCCTACAACAAATCAATAACTCATTCCTTATGTCAGTCATTTTTCTCCATTTAACTGAATGGACTTAAGTCCAACACTGAAAGTTAGATTACCTTTGAATTATGTGTGTGATTTAAAATTCAAAGTACTACACTAAGGAGCTTTTTAGAGTGACCACTCTACAGCCTCTTCATATAGACAATCCCTTACAGACCTTCCCGACAGATTTAAAGCAGAACAGCAACTCTGAAACGGTTAAAAATGTGAACATTAACAGGAAACAGCCATCAAAGACCAGAGTCAACGCTTTCCTTTATTTACGGAATTAAAAAGCCAAGCAACCTGCAACACTTACAATAACATCCCCCAATACCCCCCATTCTTTCAGGTTAAGTACTAATTGCATCCGATGGTATAATTTAATCAGACAGTTCAAGCAGCTTCAAGCAACCTTCTTCTGCAGACACTATCAATTAAAAATTCAGTCTCACTATTAAAATACTTGAAAACTCTGCTTATTTCTTAAATAATTGAATCAAAACTAAGAGCAAAAAAAAATTAAGGACTAAAATATCAATTTCTCCACATTTTGATGAGCGTATAATAGAACATCTTAACATCAGCATGTACTTTAGTCACAGGTTAAGGGAAACACTGGTACATTTTACATAAATTTATAGCATAAAATCTCCTCTTATTAGAAATAAATCACTGACAAGAGAATCACCGATATAGACAAGAAAAAAGATAATACATGGAAAATGCTCTAATAAAAATGTTCATACTTTGTGCAAATTATAATAAATTTGATAATATTAAGGGGAAAAAAAACCTCTAGAGACAATCTTCAAACAGCGCAAGCCTGGGAAGCTTCTATCGATTTAATTAACTGTCCTTTCTCAAAAGAATAAAACAATTCAATCCATCCTTCTATATTAAATGTATGGATTTGGTCACATTGCTTTGTCATCTGTCAGCTGTCTATTACTCTACAGCACACGTTGTCGTGACACTTGTATTCTTCAGAAGTAATACCCCCAATTTCACTAACTCAGTTTTTCCATAAAGCCCCCACTTCATAGCTGGTTTCCCACCTCCGATGTTTAACACCAGGAACTAATGCAGCTGGACACCACCTATTGCCATGCACTGCCTAGAGCTGTCAATGGTGAACAGTTTTGGTTTGAAACAACTGATGGCTTTTATTTTTACTCAGCTTTGTTTTATTTTTAGGTTTGAGTTCCCACTCCCTCCCCTGAAATTAGCAATATAGACAAGTACTTTGTGCCAAGATCTCTGATTTGGGGATATGTACTCGAATCAGAATTATTTTTCACGTTAGCACACCCTTACAATCAATCACTGATTTCTAAGATGATATAACTGTAAAAACTGCAAAAATGTATTTTTTATAAATGCAGAAATTCTGATTTTTCAGCCTTAGCATCATCCCACCAGACTCTGAACCTCAGCATTACCTGAAGCAATTAGAAGAAACCAAAGTGGCAAAGTAGTGTTAGGTAATGCTTTATCTTCAGCATTCTGGAAGCTCAGCAAGACTTCCATTCAAAGCTGCTCTCCACTCCATTTCGGCTCAGCACCCTGAATCTGTTCTTTACCAGCTGCTGATGTTCCTTGTATTAAACTGAGAATTTGTGAGAAAAGCAAAACTTCCCGCTGTGTGTTAGCTTTGCATGAGAGCACTCGATCCTAAGTCGTGATACTCTTCGGATGCATTTCTGTAAATATTTTTCATTTCAGGTAAACATGTGGGAGGGGGGAGAAAAATCTATAGATTAAGTACTAATTACAATTATTACAACAATTACTTAAAAGAAAAATGAACACAATGTACAGTTTTGCTAACATAACATTATCTGAAGTAATGTTTTACTGAAGGGACCACATTATTTTCTGATTGTTTATCAAACTGCTTAACTTTTATTTTTTACATAAGGAAATAGAAAGGAAAACAGTATGGCAAGTTAAAATTAATCCGGTAATTTTGTTCTAAATTTATTTTTGATAGGGAAAATCCTTTTTACAAAACTCATGCACTTAGATCTTAAATCAACTTATGAAAAACTAAGATTAAACAAAATTTTAACTATTGTTGGCTGAATTATAAACAAGTTACAGGGTCCGTTCTTTATACAGCAGGACAGTATTTCTTCTGCATGTAGTGCTCATGAGATCAAAATATTATTTAGCTTTCAATCAAAAGATCTGTTATTTTAGTTAAGTCTAACAATACTAGAAAGTAAAATTCCTCATCTGGGTCTGTAATATTTGCTGAAAAAAACCTACTTCAAAACATTAATCAAATTTTTCGCCTACTGGGCAGCCATATGGTAAAGCAGCATGTGAATCTCACAAACTTGCTGATCTTCTGTAACTGGGTGCTATTAATTACGCTTGCTGCATCCATCTCTTAGATTTTCGCTTTGTGAAAAAAGTATTTATTGCAACAGCTTTTACAAAACAAGGGAATGAAAATCACAATTGATTAATGAGCTGAATGGAAATATTTCCGTTAGCAGGTTTTTAAAATGAATAAGGATTAATACCATGGGTAAAAATGAACCCTACTTTGGTGTCGCCCCCCCCCCCCTTTTTGTTGGGGGGGGCTGAATTAGCAGGAGGAGGGTCTAATATGCATTATTCGCTGCATCGGCTTTAGGTGACAAACAATAAGGTTTAAACTAAATAGTTTAATGCTATAAAGGCCAAGGACTTTATGTGTTTTGGTGCTAAATTCCTTAGTATGAAATTGAATTGTTTCACAACTGCAAATCGTATTTGATTTGGTTTTATTTTTCAAATATAACTAAGAGTTTCCCTGAAATCCAGAGAAGCAAACAATTCAGAATGATAGTCTCCATTTTGTCTTTAATTCCTCAGGCCACAGTACGGAGGCTGTTTTGGGATCTCAGCCATAAATCTAGTTAATCATAAATTATAGCTAGAATATAATCCTTGATTCTACAGCCTCGTGTGCCAGCGAAACGGACTCTCAGGAATTACTGAAAGAAGATTGTAGGGGTTGGCCGGAAAAGCTAGCAAATAAGTTAAAATTGTGTTAGTTCACATACAAAAATCCCAGCCTGGGGAAAGGCGATGTGATACAATTAGCCACTCTACACGTCCGGAGTAGCAGAAGTCATGGCACACCTGTGAAGATTTGCCATATCGTATCTGCAAGTTAGAAAGGATGATTTTTTTCTTGCTGTAATCTCCTCTACAAAACTAGCTTATTTCAACGTTTGGCAGAGTGTGTGAGCTTCATCCTAGGTAACGAGGGCAATAGTTAGAAGAAAAAGGTGGGGATTAGTTCCTGAGAGGGACTGAGGATGCTATCAAAAACACGAAAACCAGACTCACTCCTTGTTCTCACCCAGGGTAAAAGAATGAGGCAGACAGAAAAAACAAAGCAGCTCCAACCCAAAATATTCTGCGCATGTGATTCATCTCCTCAGACTCAAGAAAAAGAACAACTGGGAAGTGAAATACCAATAATATTCAAATAATTAAAAAAATAGATTTTAAGTAGTTTCCCCTCAAATAGTTATACTGGCAGCTTATGCAGGTGGAGGAAAGGGAAAGCAGTCTCTTGAATATAGATCTAGGACCTGCTAGAGTTATGATTTACTAAAAAGGGCCCACTCAAATACAGCAGCTTCATGTGGAAGGAGACAAAGAAGTCTTTGCAATAAGACAGATTGCTGAATGATTTAAACCAGTACATATTCCACAGACTCTCAAAACACAATACTCAGATATGCAAAGGAGTCACTTCTGTCCTGCCAAGTCACCTTCCTGAACTAAGGTGTAAATTCCCTCGCCTCCCGGAATTCTTCATGCTTCTTAGCTTACAGAAATTTAAGTAGGTAATAATCAAAATGGTAAAATATTTAATTACCAGCTACTTCAAATTACATGACCACCCACTGGATGACATTTCATTCATCCTAACACACATATCTGTATGTAGTAATAAAGAACAGGAGGGAAAAAAAGTAACCTCAAGTGCTAAACCGGCAAGAGAAGTCTTGCATTGAGAACAAAATTTAAATAGAAAGAAACTATATTAAAAAAAAAACCCAAAACAACA
The DNA here is from genome assembly GCF_028858705.1 of Grus americana. NCBI lineage: Eukaryota > Metazoa > Chordata > Aves > Gruiformes > Gruidae > Grus > Grus americana. Next base: position 7,121,227 of record NC_072864.1, read on the forward strand.
AACCCTCCAACATATGCCTCTCTGAGCATTATTCTTGTCAGAGAATAGAAGCTACAGAAATTATGGCAGTTTCCAAGTCTTATTACTCCTTTTTTTTTTTTTTTTTGCCTTGTGTCATCCTAACACAAATTAGTTCTTTATAAGCAATGAACAATAATAAAACAGTTCTTGTGATTAAGAAGCTTGAAAGCTCTACACCTTTGGAAAGAAAAAGCATTTTAAGAATTAGTATGAAACCTTTTAAACAGGTTTTAATTAGTGATCCAAAATATATGCCGTAACTTTTCATCACCTCTTGGGTGATCTCTAAACCTCTCCCACATACATTGACTGTCTGCTTAAAAGTTTAAAGAGCTAACAAAATGTTTTAACGAGATACAGATCTCAGAGATCATTAATCAATATGTTCAATGTTATTTGTGATAATTCATCATGACATGATATTAATGGGTTACTGTACCCTTCAGAGGTGAGATTAATGCAAATGAGCAGCCACAATTAACTTTACTGCTCCCAACTCACAGGAATGGACAGATGATTATAAATGACAACTATATGTCAATTACAATATCCAATAAAGTGAAGCTTAGAGGGCAATCTATCTACTTTTATAGTTCTTGCTTGACATAGCTGAATTTAGCTCAACCCACTGTTGTCACAGCGTAACCACTGCTTCGAAGGAGGGGTCAAATTTTTTATTTTCTATTTCTTCGGAAGGAATTCAAATTGTGCATCTAAATGTGTTCTCTGAAGAAGAAAAGCTGCAGGAAACCAGGAACAGATGTTGCTTTCTTCATCAGCTGAAGAAAATTGTATCTGTTCTCAAATTGCAACAGCAAGGCCACAAAGAAAATAATCTGTCCTGCTGTGTAATATATTTATTCAATTAAAAAAAGACCCAACATATTAATACAGCAATCGGAAGGAATTTACATTTGGTAAACTGCTTTGTCACACATAGGATGCCAAGTCCGCTCAGGTTAAAGATGCTGAGCGAGGTGCACACTGGTATGTGCATTTCTGCATACAAACACATACTTGTAGCATCACCTCTTGAGCACCAATGCTTCTGTAGTGAAGAGATAAGACTTCACAGGAAAAAAAGCAAAATTTCTAGTGACATCAAAGGAGCTTGAAGCAAAGACTTTAGATGTTCATAAACCCAACAGCTGGCCAGATTGAGGAAATTCTGAAAACATGACAGGTACAAAATCATAAAGATACCTCTGTAAATGATACATTTACAAAAAATGGGGAAATCAGCTCTGATAACATGCCCAGATTCTAGGCTTACTGCTCTCCACCAGCAAAAAAAAAAAAAAAAAAAAAAAAAAAAGCTTCAGCAATGAGAACAAGAGAAGCACTGGTCAAAGCACTGCAGGAAACCATCAAGCAGGTATTTCCTGTGATTTTCAAAACTTTGTAGCATCTTTCCTACGTCTTACGGCCAATTAACCATCACGATGCACTTGGACAACTCTTCTGCATCGGGGTGAGAGAAGAGCCCTTTTGTTAAGGATGGCCTTCAGTGCAATAACAAATATTACCGCCACATTTTACGTTTACTCATCAAGCTTAAACAACAGGCCACCTGAAAGTATGACTTTAGCTCTTCAACACATCTGTAAACTTCAGCACATCCTCAGTTTCTGTAAATCACATACATATGATTTACAGAGTAAGTTAAGCCTGCAAGGTGCTTTGGGATAAATCAAGAGCTCTTCAGACAACAGTGGAACAACTTATCCCAGTTGTGCAAGCTCCCCACTAAGCACCCAATTTTCTTTGAGAAAAGTGACTTACAGAAAGCCCCTTGCTTCCCATTTCAACTCTTCAACATAAAGCATTTGAAATTTATTTTAGCTGTAATTAAATGAGAAATATTGAAAATTATTCGTGATTTATTTTTTGAATTATCTTCTCTGTCCTTATATACGCATCTGGAAAAAACTGCTAGCTTTTGTGGCTTCTGCTTTGCTTTAAGCAGCACCTAATTCTACAATGCAAGTCGCACACAGGCGGTGCAGCCTATAGATACCCACTGAAATCAAGGAAAACGAGCGTGGAGGGACAGGGTAGGGAAGTACCTCACGACGTGCATCGGCAGCTCCACTTGGAAACTGTTCAACAAAAGTCAGTGGGGGTTTTGGCTCAGTAACCTTTTAGGCTCCGTTCAGCAAGTTATACTAGCATATCACGAAATTTTCATCGTGCAGGTAGTAAGATCATGTATGTTCATATCTCAATACTTTGCTGAAGGACAGCAGCAGAGTTCTTGATTTTCTTTAAAGCAATGTTTTCCAAAGCATCTCTCTCCCCCACCTCATTTTGTTTAATCTAATCATCAAGAAAAATGGTTTTCAACTGAATAAAACTGCTGACACCATTATCATCATTTTCAACGTGGGAAAATAAGAGAAATTCTTTACTGCTTCCAATATGGATGATAATACACATTTTTGTGACAATATTTTGTAGAAGTCCTGACACATTCTGAAAAAAATGTGCTTTTGAGAAGGAACAGTTTCCATGCTGACCTCTAAAAAACTGAAGTCTATAACTATACCTTAAAATAACTTTAAGATAATTAGCCTCAGAGTCAATATTTTAGCTAAAAGCAGTATGCCCTATACATCCTCAGCAATCCCAAATTCATCAGCAGAAATCAAGTAAAAAATAACACAGTACTTTGAGCACGGACAAATACCAGATAAATTCATAATTTAAACTATGCTCATAAAAGACGAGGATTTCATTTTGGATTTTTTGGTTTTGACTAATTAATCAACAAATTTGAGTTGGTTAAATAAAACCTCTTCCAACGCCTCCTATTTAATTGCAGTTTGGCACCAACAAATATATATCAAAATTATAGTATCTCCCTTGACAGGAAGCTCCTTGCTTCCACACACAGTTATGGCTCTCTGCAGAGTAACCAAGAACTGCTGACAACCTTGAACACTGCTACAACAATATTACTATACTTGGCAGAGAAGTACCCTTGCGGCAAGAGAAAAGCTGTAATTTTGACTGTCACTTCACATTACACTAGATATTATTTCACTGTATACACACACACACTCACAAACTCTTAATAGACTACAGTTTTCTCACTGCCCAGCTCTTGTATTATAAATGACAATATAATACTCTTGACCTACCGGCAGGATCGCTAATAAAGCTAACGTTTAACATCACTGAAAATTTTCTTTTAAAATACAGCCATCATAAATTGCCTTGTCCTAGTCATCTCAGACTGCTTAAGTAGCTTGAAGTTATTTCATCTATTTTATTATTAATTTCAAAAGAAAATATTTGAAAACAAAGAGGAATTATAATTCAGTTGGATTTTGATAATATGCTCTTAAATATTTGAATAATTGCTAGTATTGTAAATATTAATACCTTCGTCCACAAGCTGCTTTGATAAGAAAATTATTAGTATACTCGAAAAAACCTCAACGAAATCCTCTTTCCAGATTTCCAACAATAACATAAGTACAAAGGTAACGATAAGTGATAAATAACTGGGAGTCAGAAGTATAGCTAATTTGCAGACTTTCTCTCTGGGCCCATTTCTGTAACTAGAAAAATGAGTAATGGAAGCATTTAATTGAAAAAATTAAATTTTGAGCACAAAAGCACACAGGGCAGAGCCCCTACTTTAACAGAGGTACAAAATGTTCTGCTTTGAAAATTGAGTATCTTTGCGACCCAATGAAAAGGTTATTTGGTTCTTTTAAATCGGATCTAATTCTAGGACTCAGAAATAGTTTACACCAAACTTTACCTCTTTAGTTTTTATTTTATATGTTGCATATGTTCAATACATAGCATGCCTACTGATTTCCAAAAAAAAAAAATTGCATGATATATTCAGAATTTGCACAGTAGCGCTGTGCATTAACAAAAGAATCTCAGTGAAGTATGGCCACAATGAGTTACTATACGTAAACCTAACTTGCTAGAAATCAAGTTATATGTTCTGGAATACTTTGATATCAATTCACTATACTGCCAGCAACTCCTCCTTTTTTTGTGTTTAAAGTAAAACAATATTTAATTAAACAAACTCGATTTAAATCGACCCAAATGGCACTTGCAAACAGTTGTGAAAAAAGCGTCATTGTGATTTTACTGTTGTAGAGGCATATTTTGCTCCTACCCTTGTGTTATTGATATAGCGTTTCAAATGCATTTAGAAAGACACCATCTCACTTGCGTTGTTTAGATAAGGAAGCATCACTGAACCTCTTTGCCCTTCTCCAATAAAATGTATCAAAAATTTCAGTACTGTCTGCTGACCGCACCACATTTAACAAGATTCGCAAATGAACCCAGAGTAAGTTTCCCACTGTGACACATTAATAATAAGTTCCTTATCCCATCTATCCCAAGCCATGAATATGTAATGTTATAAAATGAGTCCTTTTCACACAACAGAACCTCAGACGTGAATAAATAAAAACTATCCATCACAAGCCTGTGAAAAATTAATGAGAGTTCTGAGACATAAGAAAAAATTGGTTACTGAGATGATAAGGTCCAGTATGTAAAAACTATGTTCTCCCTAGCTGTAAATTTCATTTTTAAACTTTACAAAAAAAGTTTAAAAAAAAAGCCAACAATTTTCTATAGCGCATTTACCATAAGAAACAGAGAAGGGGAAAATGCTTTAATGGTGAGACATATTTCTAAGTAATCCAGACAGCATTCGGAATCAGCAAGTGGATCCAAACCTGCCATAACAGGGAGTTATATTTCCAGCTACAGCAAAGTTGTAACCTTAGATATTTAGAAACAGAGTTCCTATTCCATTTCTTTTCCCTTCAGAATGGAAATTCTTGATGAAATAAGGCACTATATCTCCCTAAAATTCATTTACTCAGATAAAAGAAGAATGCATAGAAATAAATTATTTTCATTCATGTCTCTTTACTGTACCAGCGAAGGCTTTAATCTCGCCATATACAGTAATCTGTTCTGCAATATGAAAAGAAATAAGGGGGGAAAAAAAAACCCCTACCATTTTTCAAAAAAGTCAAGCTGCCACTATGTTTATTAACACTTTTTCCTAATCTTGCCCAAAAGACCACGGTAATGTCTGAGGAGTATAAGTGCTGTGCCAGACCTACTCAAACGGCATCACCGAGAAATGCTGGAAATTTGTTTCCAGACAAAGCAGATAAAAACCAAGAGGTACTGCCTAAGTCCTTGAAAGACTTTCCCCAAGGCAGACAGCACTTCAACTATTCTACCAATGGACTTCAGAAAAGATCGTGTGATCTACAGTCGATTTGGTGAAGCGTTAGCCATTTTAATGCCTAGCAGTTAAAATGAAAACGATGCCTTGTGATACCAAACTAGGTCGCTTATTTTTCTCCAAAGCCTCTCTTTGCTCACTCATCTCTCTCCCATTAACTAAGTTTCTCTCTTTTATATCCCACCATCATTCCCACATCTAGTATCCATGAGTTCCTCCAGGTGCGACCTCCCAAACCATTAACTGTTTCTTCTTTGTTTCTTAATTCTGACAAATAAAAAAGCATTTCAATCCTCTCTGCTGACTTGAGTGACCATTTTCTATTAACATATCCCATGCTACACCGGGCGTATGCAAACATGCTGGGTAAACATAAGGTTTCTCCTTTCCCAGTTGGTGCTTGTGTATGAAGCAATGAGATCAGCAACCGCGTTACTGACCCTTTCCTTAGTTAACAGGACAGGAAACCATAATGAAAAACGACAGCAGCAGAGCCCTCCTCCCTCCCCAGTGTACAGATTAGATTTCTCTATCAAGGAGTGGCTTCATCACATAAAAACCTGATCGAGCAGGATGTTTTATTCTTGGTTTCTTGAAAGTGGTTATGTCTGAAAGGATGGCCTCCAGAGTGCTGTCAGAGGTGTCTATCTGCAAAATAAATTACCTTTTGAAGTCTGCACTGAGAGTGATTGAGTGACTGTGAAGAATTATTTATTAGTCTTAAAATGCCAGTGGATACAGTTAAGGAACTATTTTTTCTACAAAACTATTGTGGTCTCAAAGAAGAAAGGGAAATACGACCCAATCCCCTTAGAATAATCAGACTGCTGGGTTTGTTTGAGTGGGTCCCCTCTGCAAGGCTCTCTGAGAGCTCAGTCCCTGTTCAAAATTCTCATCTTCTGGTGTGCTTTTGGTCACCTTTGTCATGACCATTTGTCTTTCCTCCATTTAATGCTATAAATGCAGTAACTCTCCAGGGGGGTTATCAGTAAAAAAACCCAATGAACACCACAACCAATACCCCAGTATGGTCCCATTACCATAAAGCTTTTCTGATCATTACAAATATATATTAAAAAAACCACCCAGATTATCTCTATCACAGTCCTGCTTTTTTTGTGTCCTGTTTTTGGGAGCAACACCAAACATACAGTAGTTAACTCCCCTGTTTTAGTATATCTAAGTCCTTTGGTTTGCATTCAGAACTAAGGATTCTCCTACCTTTTCAAGAAATTTTCTTACTAAGGTTTTTCTCTCCCCTTTTTACGCATGAAATTTCAGTCTCTCAAATACCTTCACCCGACTAACTTGTAAGACCCTGCTGCTTAAACAGGTATTAGATTTCCAACTGTGCCAACACAGCTGAAGATTTCTTTCTTAAATACCCTTATTGCAGGCTGACCTTTCTTGACTTGATACACATATTTTGCAGGGGAAGAGCCTTCAGGTCCATAATCAGTCCAGTCACATGCCCACCATACCTATATAGGCACGCATGGCAAAAGCCAGCTAAATATCTTTGACATATATTATTACTACACCTCTAGGTCAACTTACTTATCAACTCCAGTGAAGAAAGGCCAACTAAGGGTTGATTAATTTTCAGACATATTTTAACTCTTACAATATGCATCACCATATGTGAGCAAAAGACATTGAAATATGTTTTTTATACTTAGGGGAAAAAAAAATAAACAGACACTGCTGTTTATTCTTGGGTTCTCCAAGTCACAATGGACAGCAGCGAAGGACGACCAGAAAGGATTTCAATATGCTATTTCCATCTGAAGGGCAGCAGCCCCCATAATGTACTTCCTATGCTGCTGCAGCATCAACGTTGCTCTATATTTTTATGCAATCTATATTTTTACTTGTTTGGCACCACAGTGGTTGCAACTGGCAGTGCAATAGATGAGTGGGCAAAGCATGAAATTGAAAGATATTCTTCCTGCATAACGCTGACCATGCAAAATCTCGGCCAATAACGGCCAAACCCCAGAATGTTTATTTTTAAACTAGGGCAATAGACCATTAGTTCTCAAGTTTAATTCAATTGATTTTCAAGCAAATAACAATAAAATTAACCCATAGATAGGACAATGTTTCAGTGATGGATGAGAGTGCGATAGCAAACACCAAACCTCATGCAATGAATTCTCTGCCATCAGACAACTCCCCCGTGGGACGGTCAGGCAGATCTGGACAAAAGTGATTCTGGGGCCAAAAGGAGTTCCCCGCTTCATCACCTCAGCAAAGATGGATTCCACGACCTTCTGAGAAAAGCCTATATATAATTTTTGCTGAATAGGCCCCTCAGTTAACTGCAGAATCCAATTTGTAATTTAGCCTTAAATGCACACTCCACAAAAAGCTATCAGGTAAGAAAAAACCCTGACATGTAGATAAAAATGCTTTTTGACATACCTAAGTAAAAACTAATACTATGGCATTTCTCAAATTAGCCATTTGAAGTGTGCATACACTGAAAAAGTTTCAGAGTATAAGCATTTATTTTGGTTTTACACTTTTTGGACCAAGAAAATATTTATGAAAAGAATAATAAATAATTAATTTTACTAGCTGCAAGCTGGGATTCTTTCCTGGTTAAACTATATGCAGTGAAATGGCATTTAAATTATATGAGAGAATTGATTCAAATGGCTTCCATTAGCAATTTGGCAGGCTGCTGTGAATTGCTCCTAATCAATTTTAAATAATGCTATCCTATCTGCGAATGGAGACATCCTCATGTTAAACATCTCCACGTTGCAGAACTGTAAATCAGTGGCTAAAACACAAATTTCTTCACTTCTTCTTATAACTCATTGTGTTTAACAACGTGCCATCAGTGAAACTAACGTGGAATAAAATAACCGCATGAGAAGTGCAGACCTCTGAGAAGTGCTCTGGGCTCTAAAGGTTTTTTCTTTTATTTTATGTTAATGAATATTTGAAACTACTGTTGTTCTAGGCCATTTTACAGTACAATTGTATCTTAATTGCTCGAGATTTTATCAATCAAGAGTAATTAGATCCATCTGAGCTTTAAATATTCAGCATACACTTGGCATAACCATTTGAGGCAGGTGTGTTTGTATTATGAGAATTTTTATTAAAAATAATTAAAACTGCAAAAATGTCAGCAGATATTCAGAATTTTCTGCTTGTTGTCTCTGGTTGTTGTTTAGAAGAGACATTCACAATTTCATGGAATCATGGAATGGTTTGGGTTGGAAGGGACCTTAAAGATCATCTAGTTCCAACCCCCCTGCTGCGGGCAGGGACACCCTCCACTAGACCACGTTGCCCAGATCAAACTTTTCACATCAAACTTTCTTGCAAAATCTTTGTACAGCACGAGAGAACAAATTCTACTTGTGACAATCTAACATCTCCTTTAAGTAGCACAAAGGACACACTTTTATGGTGGGCATAAGACAACAGATACAGAAATTAAACCATCACAGTTTCCATTAATCTAGGCACATAGTTCAAAGAAATCTGTAAATAGATTTATAAAAATATTAAGTGTGAAATATCTTAAATTGGCAGCAAAATATAACCCATCATTTCAACATAATTTTTCAGTTTGACTTCGTGTGCCACGCAAAGAAACATAGCTGGTTTAGATGCTGCAAAATCATGAGATGTGAACTCAATAATGGACTTTCAGATGGCCACAATCTTCATTGGTTTGATATGTCTGGCAAAGTAGGTACTAATACGTGAGTTAGTAAGCCTAATGTGCGTCTGTCTGTCACTCTGGGAATAGAATCTCAAAAAGCTTGTCCTGGTGGTTTCAAGGATTCTGGTATTCAGAAAGTCTCTTTCCTTAGTCTGATGTCCTTGCAATGTCCAACTCTTAATGGATAATATTTGATACTGAGTCTTTTAAAGAAAAAAACCAACACAAAAATTGCATTCATCTTATACACAGATGATTGAGCTGTGGTTCAGAAAGCTTTTTGAATACAAGAAACAATTAACATATTAATGGTAGCAAGAACATTATAACGAGACAAAACTAATGGAATAAAATGTAATCCGTTTAGAAAGCATTGTTTAAATACAATGCTATTTATCTTTTAAATCATCTTCCTCATAATGGAAAAGTATATAATAAACTGTCATAAACCAGTGAAAAAACAGATTCAAAACCAGAAAAGGAATTCACATTTTGTGGGCTGGGGAGACCTGGGGAGAGAGGACATGAAGTGCTTTTTGAACATGGAGAAAACAGTTCTTTAACAGGCTGTGACTGCTAAAGTAAATCAAAGATTTATGTTATAAAGCAGTAAACGTGGTGACGAGGAAGCGCTTCCAAAAGACCGTAAAGCAAAGTGCTGTAGTAAATAAAGCCATCCCACACGCTTCCACTGTGCAGTTCCAAACGTTGAAGTGCAGCTTTCAAGTATCAGAAAAGTTAGCACAAGTCATTGCACAGGATGCCTTTGCTTATTTATACTCTACCACCTCCCTCTCCGACTCTTCCGAAAGAAAGTGTGAAAAAATAGAGGATGAACAGGCAGATGGAGCTATACAGGCAAACAGCTGATATTAAATAATGCTTAATTCTGCTGTGTTCCACTTTTAACTGAATACACAGTCTGGTCAGTGAAGAGATGCTATTGTGTACTGAGGTTTAAGAATGTGTATTATGTGCCTATAATGCTCAAATTCCACAGCACCTACACAAAAGAACTCAGTGGCTTCCCAGATAACTGGAACCTTGCATGCCCTTGAATGAAAGGAACACCCTTCCGAGCCCAAGGCTGAAAAGACATAGCTGTTACGGGAGCCCGAAGTCTGGAGATGAAAGGGCCTATAGGTGGATAAGGCTATTGCCTCTGAGGACTAAACAATGCCACCCCTAATGTACAGCTAAACTTGACAAAGTCAGAAGGTAGGTATTTCTATACTGTAACATTTTCATGACTTAATCTCATCCCCAAATCATGCTTAAAATACTCAGGAAATAAGAGATCTGTGCTCATTGCTCTCCTCTACCTGAGGGGACTAATATACCCTGCACGACTCACAGGAACCTATCCCGACCACTCGGCTATAGGTCATTCTGTATGTGGTAATAACTCAGCTCTCTTGCTGAAGTTTAGCTAATGTAGGGGGGGAAAAAAATTACAAAGTACAGCTAAAAGATAGTACACACAAAGCAGCTTATTTCCAAACCTGCTCTGCCCCCGCAATAAGCAGCGACGACAGTTCTGAGCTTTCTGTCAGGGCCTGAGACGTACAGGGCACAGCATCCACCTCTGCTGGCAGAGTCCACTCAGCGCTGCGGAACGGATGCTGCTAACAAGAGGGACACCACGCGTGCCACTGCTGGTGTCCAAATGAAAGCTGGACAGTCTGTGGCTTTCTGCTCAACGGGAGTCCTGAAAAATGCCTCTCTGGTACCGCGAGTGTTTCTAGGTTTCACTTAAACCAGAGAGCAGATAAAACAGTCTAGCCACTTATAAAAAGGAGATGATCATCACTGCTTCCTCTGGATTCAGTTGGGAAAGAAAGATTTCTTCTTCATTCTTTCAGTTTGTATAGCTATATTCCTGAGCTAGCTTTAACCTGGTTTTCAAACCAGTACTACAGAGTCTCAGCAATCAATACAAGCTAGCTACTCAAACTTTCCAAGGTCCCACACAAGTTCTGCAGCCTCCACTGGACCCCACACTGCTATGTATACGTGACATAAGCCCCTCTTCAATTCAGTTTGAAACTAGTTGAAGTACGTCCCCGTTGCACACACTCCCACTCTGTACCATGAACAGAGCTTAAGAGAAGCTCAGCAACGGGATCTGCAGAGCCACCACAGCCACCACGCGCTGCTACGGTGGAGCCACAGGCAGGTCTGGTTTATCTTTTAAAGGGCCTTCCCTGAAATATTTTCCCCTCTCATTTTTTTCACAATTTAAACTTCAATACTACTGGACACATATTAAGTGTACCAATTGTTCTATGAACCCATAGCTATCACTACTCTCAAAAATCTTTTCACCTGACAGCAACGATGATACTGTATCATCTGACTGTAAATGAAATGACAGTTTCTTAACATAGTGTGAATATACAAGACAACAGCACTTATAATAAGAAAAGTTTAATCCAGATTCAATTCTATTGAACAGAATATTTACGGCAATATATTTTCAAAAGCATTCACATTCTTGATATAGTAAAATAATTTTAATACCAAGAACATCTAGATCGTATCAACAGGTGTCATCTTTAAAATATATCTACACCTTTTTCTTTCCATGATGAAAGCAAAAACACTGAAAAAAGATTGCCTCTCTCTTGCTTTCCTTGTGAAATCTACCTAAATCATAACATACCCAAACCAGAAGCGGAAAATGCTTTCCAATGTGAGAAACTCGATATCAAATTTTGTCTTGCAAAACATTCTTGTGGTATGTTAACTACTTCAAAATAGAGGTCTATGGAGAAAAGTATTAATACAACCTACAGAGGAAACAATTAACACAATCTTAATGCTAAACAATCTTTGAACTCAGCACTTTTGGACAAGACTACTTATGAAAAAATTACTGTTCTTATTTCTGTTGGTTGCTAAACAAGGTAATACAGTAATACTTACCAGAACAGTATTATGCAATGATCCAGTTTTAATGCATACCAGCATTCAAGAAATTAGATATAGCGAAAATCTCTCATGACTACTTAAATTTTAATCACTTTTTTATTGTTATATTGCAGGAGTCAAGAGTAGAGTAAACAACGTTCTTAACCCCACTGGGCCTTAAGCAGGTACTCCTTACAGAAATGCGAAGATGTTAGCAATTTGTACCGTTCAGAGACGCTAAAATAGTCTGCCGTCATTCAATACCCCCTTGTATCATTAAAAGATTCTTACACAGCTCATTCACTGTCAGTTCAGATACCTTAAATCCATCAATAGTATTGGAAAAAAATAGCTAGATTATCAAAACAACATTTCAACAACTCTTTAAACCAACTTCTTAGAAAAACATTTTGTTCGAAGATTTTTCACAAACCTGTACAAGATCAAAAAAACCCATACAAAATCACATTGCCTAAGCTTGCTAAACTAATCTAGGATTTCTGCTGAGAACGAGTGCTATAGAAATAAACAGTATTGTCTGGCTGGCTGAGTAGGATAGCTAGTAAATTAAATCTTCCATGTCTTCTTCGAGTGTTTTTTTTATGAACAGGTTTGTATCTATCCCAGAAATAAAATCCTGGAGGTTCAAAATCAGAGTTTTCTACACCAGTTATGGCCAGGCGTTTCCCCAATTTCCTCCTCAAGCACAAAACCATACACATGTGCATTGAACCTATTAACATTTATACAACCTGCAGATTTAAGTCACGGGTACATCTGCTCTTGAACACAACCTCGCAGTGCAGATGCATGCAAGGTCACTCAGATGTGACTCAAATCCAGTGCTGGACCCACTATTCCTTCTAACGGATAAGAGTTTTCTCACCATTGTTACGCAACAGATTAGGAAAAAAAAAATCCTAGAATATCTCAGTACCAAGCTATATCACCTATCAGCCATCTTTATGGCACTTTGAATAAACAATGTAAATAAACACTATGAAAAGTTTTGGACCTCCACTATCTGTATTTTTCTCTCCTGATCTCCCCCATCACTGGTGATGCATTCATCAGTTCAGAAAGCAAAGAAGAAACAGGTACAAAGGCAAGACCTTTTCTGTTCTTGAAGTGTCTGACAAATATAAATATCAGCTTTACATACGTGGCTCATGACATCTTATGACATTTTAAAGTGTATTTAATAGCTTAAAAAAAACCCTCTAAATGGCTTTAGTCATTTACTGTAAATGTCCACTATAGGTCACATGCTCATCAGATGGAGTACATTTAGCATGTATTTATGGGCTTGCTGTTGCTTTTGAAAACAAAAAGATATAAATCTTAATACTCTCAGTTCTAATGTATGGATACAAGCCATTAATCACTCTGACAAACATATGTAGGCTGTAACCCTGTATATGCTTTAAGAATAGAAAGCAGACAAATACAGCTTACTCCTTCAGGGACATCTGTACTCTCCCTAACCCTCATCATTTGAAATTTGGTAAAGAAGTTACGAGATGTGCTCTTCTTCCTGTAAATACCATAGATGAAATTAGATAGTCACCTGTAGGCCACCACCTCTAACGGATTTTGGTTTGCTGTGATTTTTGAATGAACCAAAGCAGACAGTGAACATGCCACCATGAACTGGCAAATTCTTCACACAGATTCAAGGAGTCTTCATTTTCCTTTTTTATTTAACCTTACAAACAGAAAAGGATATTTAAAAGAACAGCACATAAGCGCCAGTCTTAGAGAGCGCAATTCTGTTTCTACTAAAATCCCTGCCAACCTCCCACTGATTTCAGCAATCACAAAAGTGTCATTTCATAAAATGCTACCTCATATTTTATGAATTTGGCTTTCTTCACTGATTCTGCTACTAGAAATATTCCTATTCTAAAAAAAAATGCAACAGATATGTAAATGTGTTGAATTAAACCCATTATTAAAAGAAAGTCTCCCAAATCCTGCACCTTCATTTTCAGACAGGAGCATTACATAGCAGTCTGCAGGAAGACTCACTACTGCACATCTCAACTTCAAACTTCAGTAGTGGAAGATAATAAGAACATTTGATGGAGTTGATGGATTAGTTGAAAAAAGTTTGTAAGCAGTCAAAAGGCATTGTCTGATAAGAAGGAAAAATTAAATTGCAACCATTACCTTGCTAACCTAAACAAAGCAGGATGTAAACTATAATTGCTAATATTGACAGGTGTTATTTCTCCCAGGAAAGCCTGCAATACATTATCTCAGTGACAGCATTCACCAGAGAAGTCAATGTTTCACATCCTCTCTTTACATCTTTCAGCGTACTTGTCCTATTCCACGATGGGTTTTTTTTGCTTGCCCGTGTTTGACCCTCTGTACTCTTTCATGTCAACCTCTGCTCTTTCCACAGGTTCCTATTCGTTCTCCTTGGTTAAATACCTCTTAGTGCCACTTCCTTCACAGAGCCTCCCCAGCTAACTTCCTTACAGGCAAAGCCCTGTGCCCTAAGCATTTACCCACTCACACAACTTAGACTGCGAGTTCGGACAAGGGCTCTCTCTTCTCAACGCCTTGCAAAACAACGTGGCCAAAACATCTGAAACGTGTGTCACGTTGAGGAGCTCTGTTAATATTGAACATTTCCGTAAACTGCTGATTTCCAAAGCTCCCGAGTAACCAGTCCTTCCAACGATTGCTAAAGAACTGATTCTACTATGGATTTTGTTGTCAGAAACTTAGGGTATTTTAATATGAAAATCGCTTTTTTCTTCTGCTCGTTTATCATTGTCTACTTCAAAATGCCTGTAGTTTTACACTCTAACAGTATTCAGTGTGTCAGATAGGAAGGACAAGGGAGAAAGCAAGTAAGAAATATTTGTCAGATTAACAGATAAAAAATACAGGAGATAAAGATGAGCTGTGTCAGGAAAGACTATCGGGACAGAAGAAATGGCATGGAAAGATGCAGATGGAGACAAGAGTCAAGCCAGACAGCCATCGACGGAGTGCATTTTGCATTGTCTCCAAGGAGTGGAGCAATTCGCTGCAATGCACGGGTAAGGTTATTTTGCCTTGAAGGCCAGATTTTAATCTGCAATGCAACATATATTGTCAGGTATCTTAAGGTTTGCTGTTATCTATGGTATGCCTTTATGGCTCAGACAAAAGAGATGCTGAATTAAAAGGGGGGAGGAGATACCTATACTAATAAAAAAATAATATCTAAGATGCTAGGAAAGGAAATAGAAAAAAATTTTAGAGTACATTGGGTACAAGCATTATGTTTTTTAAACTTGATCTATAGCTACAACTTTGAAACAAATTATGAAATTAAGGTTTCTGAAACCCATTTGCTTGGAGATGATGACACACAAGACACTAAAAACCAATTTGTCTGCATTCCCGTAGAAAATATAAGCAACATCAAGAGCCTTTGTACATTTAAAAACAAAACCCATCCTCTCTTAAAAGTCATAAATAGTACCATGTAGAATTCTTACTAATATTGCAGCTACCCATATTGCCCTAGTTCATATGGGTAGTACCAATAAAATATTCTCCCCCGAGTCAAACCTTTCTAAAGGTATCACTTAAAGAATTATCTCCGTTAGAACCATTAACCTCGGTGCTCAGCACAGTTGCAATTCCTGATCCAGCCAATTACTTTAGAGACTAAAATGTGATTTCTGAAAAAAAAAAAAAAAAAAAAAAAAAAAAAAACAAAAAAAAAAAAACCACCCAGCATGTTCTACAGAGAAATTTTATATTGAAAAGATATTTGTAAAAATTTTATATTTCACTGATACGGGTTTCCATCAACAGTACCTCAAACTAAATTACTTTAAAAGTTTAGAATCTTTTGCTTTGAAAATGAACAATATGATTTCAAAGGAACATTTCATGCAGAATGCTCTGCGTACAACTGGATTTGTGCTCTATTGTTGCTGGAACTTTGTAGTGTTTTGTGAAACCACTAATAAAAATGTTCATTATAGCTTCGGAAATGTGTGGAAAGAGATGTCTTTAACCAAAGCAAGGCTTGGTCCATGTTAGCCGAATACCTATTTAGACCACACACAGTGGTTAATATTTGCCAAAGAACGTAGCTTTTTACAGCAACCAGGTCAAAAAGACAGTATATCAACTTTCTATTAAGTTAAAAATAATGCAAAAATGTTTTAGATCTCCAAGACCTCATCAGCTTTTAATTTAAACAGCTGCTGGGAACAGCATACAAAATCATACTTTATTAAGTTTTGAAATCTAGGGTCATCTTTCATAACAAATAATCCAATAAAACTGAAGTTAACCTCCAAATGAATAATTTCAACTACAATAAAGCAAAAAGTAGTTTACAGACACAAATTAAATGTACTGAAACTTTGAATACCTTTGAAACTTAACCAGCAGATTTACAAAAGAACTGGGGCCTCATGCATCTACCAGTCACAAGAAGCTATCAGATTTTCATCACTGAAGTCGGAGCAATTATTGGGCCCCCATTCTAACTACAGAAGACACTCATGTCTTTCATCACAAAAAGCAGCCGACTCAGATTAGTACTCAGAGCATGAGAAGTTTTTTGGGGGGTTGTATTTATTCTTTTTCAAAAATACTTTCTTCTCTACAGCCCCCATACTTGTTACAGCTCTGCACATCCATTACTACACTGTACAGATAGATTTACACATTTTCTGCTAAACACTAATATTATTTGAAGTGCTTAGTATATTTTTATGAACATTTCACAGGTTTCTGACAAGACAGGAATGGTATGTCCTGGCACACGCAATCCCATGATTGTCTCAGAAGGAAAGAACCACAAAAGAAAACAAAAATGAAATTTGTTTTAAACAAGTGTTTTATTTTAAGGATTTTCTTTTGAATGTGATTAAAAATTCAATTAAATTAAAACTTTGAATCAGAAGCAAATTCAAAACGTTCTGTGATTCTCCAAAAGAAAACCAATTTTCTTCATACCACCTTTACGGGTTAAATTCATAGGGGAAGAAGAAAATTAGGTTACTATAAAGAACAAGTTAAATGTTCAAGTGGGAGTAAGATGAGCACTAGTTGGACCCCACTTAGTCACCCATCTTGCTACTAACACATCTCTTCTACCACGACACAGGCTGCCATGATGTCCCTCGAATTTTCAAATCCTGCCTGCACAAGCTATGACAGAGATCCTGAGGCAAAAATAAATAAATCATATATAATTAAAGACCATACCCATATATTCACAGAGTTCTCACTCCCTAATGCCTAGGGAAGAATACAAAAATATGACACTGCCTTGGGATACTCTCCTACTCTCTAACAAGTTTTAAGCTCAGGACATCCAGAGTCAAAGATAGTACCTTGGTGTCTAACAATTTTTTTAAATTAAATTTCCTTTCATTAATCTGACTAATAGCTCTTGGATCCACATAAGTTTCAGCAGCCATGAATTCCAGAAAGTTTCGGCTTTGTTATTTCCTTCTGCAGAAGTGTTCAAATATGACTTTGAATGATAAGATTAATTTGCACTGTTTTTATATGTGAAAGAAAAAGCGCTCTGATAAAATAATCCAGAACACACAAAAACAAGGCACCATGAAAATGATCACATTTATTCAATTAAAATACTGAAGCCTGAGTCTTCAGAGAGTGAAATTCCATCAACTTAAACAGAAAATTCAATAAAAATGTTTCATAAATCTGAGCAGAAGCTTTAGGATTTGACTCATTACTCATTCTCAATTTTCCAATCTTTCTCAAGTATTCTTATACTAACAAACAGATCCTCACCACAATTGATGTTATTTGCAGATTCAAAAGTTTAAGTGCAGCTGCACAAGATAGTATACTTTTTTAAACAGAGAGGCAAAACAAAACACGTCTCATGAGTAACTCTTAATCTGCCAGCAAATCAATTATAGAGAGCTTCTGTAAAAAGCATCTGAAAATCTGCTTCCAGTCAACACAACTTAGCCATCTGGTTCCACAGATATCTGCCAGGAATGGGTTGCAAAACCAAATTTACAGTGATTACACAAAAATATTCAAAATTTAATTTAAGCTTGCCGATCACTTTTATAGTCCTTCACACGCATGTGGGAAGAATCCTCCACTCACCTCTTTGAAGTTACTGACATGTTTAAACCCCCTTAGAAAACTGGTTACAACTGCATTTAGCAGATTTGTTTTAATTAGCTTTGTCAACATCACTGCAAAACGTTAGGAAGGACACACCAACTGTGTGGTCTTCACAGGTTCTTCAGTTAAAACATAAAGGGTACTTTAGTAATTATTTTAGTAGTAATTTAACTTGCTTTAAAACAGAGTGATATCTCTTCTTTTTTATTAATGCTGGATGAATACAATTTTGGACAACATCAGAGGTGTCAGTTTACCTACTGATAGCTATTTATTATGCTTCTGTTCACCAACTGTTCCACCACACTTATTGCCAGTAGCCCAAGTCTATTCTAGATGCTATGTGTGCAACCAACTACTGTAATACTCTTTTTTTTTTTTTTTTTTTTAAAAGGTATCCCAAACAGCCAGTTAGTAAAAAGTCACACTGTTTAATGACTACCAATACAAAGTTTATCTTGCACGGCGCCACTCATCATCCGGTCCTTTTTCAGCAAGCACAATGAAGGATGTGCTAACCACACAAGAGATACTAACCTTAGATAGATGTGCAAATAATCTTTTCACATGGGGATAGTGCTATAATTTTATCCAACTGTATTTTTTAACCAGGAAAGAGTTCAGAAAAATCCCAGAAACAGTTTTATATTTCTTATTGGAAGACTTACAATGAATTACAATAAAAGGTGTAAATACTTCTCTTTAAAATTATCAGATAGACAGTCTTTCATCCCATGCTTTAAAAAAAAGGCAAAGATTAAGCAAAGAAATGAGAAGCACCTAGATTACTCAGCAGCCAAAGTCTCATCATTCCAATAACATCAAATCCCTTTAATTTCTGTTGAAATCTTATAATACAAGTATATAATTCCATATGTAGTTTGAAATACAGGAATCTCAGGCATTACTTGTTATCAGAACCAGATTTTAAGGTACTTTAGAGCCCACGTTTTTATCAAGTTTTGTAGTACTTTTTTTTTAAATAGGAAAGGGTTTTTCCCATGGTTTTTGATTTAAACAGTAATGTTTAAAAGAATTTATTTAAATTACTTGGAGCCCATTTAAAGATATAGTAAAACTTAAGTGTTATCTTTAATTTTAGAGGAAAACACACACATAAATTATCCTAGCATATTAGGAAGCCATATGATCACAAAATTGTATTAATATTTCTAAATTTTTTGTTCTGGTCAAAGTAAAACATAAGCACTCCTGTAATGCAAACCAATAATTCCAAAAGAGTGTAAATTAAAGCACAGAAAGCTATGATGCCCTAATCACAGTTCAGAGTGGATATTAATTTACTTTTGAGACACTAGCTTCAAAAAATAAAAAGACGACATTGATCAATCCACGCAGAATCCTGGATGACTACAGCAGTAAGCTTTTGTTTGTCTCCTTTTTAAACCTTTCCCACAGGATGTCACTATTGCTCCATGTCAGTAAGGACTGTGACCGACGGACATTGGGTAGTTCACTACTCTACTCTCTTCAAGGCAACGTGACACAGATATTTAGGTATCTTCTATTTTTGTAAATAAGATTACAACAAAGACTTATCACTTTCAGCTGCCATTTTACAAGCCTAAATATTTGCTGACCTATAAACGAGTTAAAACCCGTTACGGCTCTTCCGGCGTGGAAAACTAGAACGCTAACAAACCCGCAAAGAGCGATGCCAGTGCCAGTATATCGTGCGCACTCAAGTAGCACATGCTCCAGCTGAAGACATTAAAGAATTCTCATCCTTAAATTCCTACATTTTCACCCTTTAGGGCTATATAATTTATTTCCCAGATATTCATGCCACTGGATAGACTTTTTTCTAGCAAAATAGTGACATCTCGTGGTGACACTCAGAAATCCTCGCTCAGGCACATCCCATTTCTTTTGCATGAAATGGATAACAAACCTACCGCTCTAAAAGTTACAGCTGAAACTCTGCCAGCTTCTGGTGCTGAAGTCACGTATCATCTCTGTAAGAGACGGCATTCAACGGAGATCCCATATCGATCTAGACGTTACAGACGTCCCTTTAGAGACAAGAGGTCTCCACGTTTCCCTGCCTTAAGGCAACCAGCCAACCTCCCCCTACCACTACAGTCAAACACAAGCTGTAGGGTTGGAAGTAACTTCTCAGAATCACAACTCTTTAGCAAAAAAAGAAGGATTTTCTATAATATAGTCGGCCAAATTTAGCTTTGGCATACTAAGCCAGGGAATTGAACTTACTTAGCCGAAGCTAGATTTTAGTCAATATAGTTTTAATTATACTTTCAATAATAACTTTTTAAAGAGTGGCTTCTTTATTGTTTCTTTTCTGTTTAGTCAGTACCTTCTACAGATGGATACTATTTTTCAAAGTTTTTCTCAGAATCTGTTTGTTTATGCCTTTTATTGCAAACATAATTGCCTCAGTATGGTAAAAACAAGAACGTTCATATTGTTGACAGTTCAAAAAAAGTTGAAGTAGGGTTGTTTGGTTTGTTTGGGTTTTTTTTTTTACCATTTTATAGTAAATATTTTCTTGTTATGGAAATGATGTGAATGTTTTGTATAGACCTTTTGCCTGTTAGTGCTGCTTAACGGATACCGACACTTAATGAACAATGTATTTGTAAAGCGCTGTACCTAAAACAAGGTGTCATCAGCAGAAATCAGAAAAGAAAATTTCCCATTCTGCCATTACCATATATGCAATGTAACAATAATGAAGACCAGGTGCACACATGTGTGAGTTGTTTTATACAAGAACAGCAAAACTGTCACTGTGGTCAGCAGTCTGTGAAGAATATAAACTAAAAAAAATTACAATGTTGCAGCGGAAAAACCCCTAAAGTAATTACTGAAGTTTATTTAGCAGAATATGCACCTTTGCTACTCTTAAGGAATTAGTGTTACAGTTTGCGTTACCCAATATTTCAAATAACCTGCCATCTTCAGCCTCGCGTTTTAGCCAATTATGCTAGCTTTTATTGTGCTGGAGATTGAAGTTAAAGCCAACAGGAAAATATCCCATGTCAACAACCCACTGATCCCAGATACAATACCTCCGTTGTTCTGCCCTACATGTTCCAAAACAGCCACTCAAAATGATGCGCAATGGGTCCAGCACTCTCAGATACAGAAATCAATTTCCATTCCCAAAATGATGGATGTAATAATGCATCTGCAACTTTTCTGAAAAAACGTCTGAATCTTGCAGTATTTAATGATTTTTCATGGTTGCAAGGCAGAGGTTAAAATTGAGATGAATCAAAATCCATAAGGGAAATGATTACACCTTTCTTTTTTTAAAAGCCTCAAGATATTTAAGACTATCTGATAATTTTTTGGCACCTGACTCTGGGCATTGACAGCTTTTTTGCCTAAACTCTACAAGGAGCTTTGTAACAAACAAGATTAGAAATACCGAGGAGGTCAAGAACCCAAAGCATGTTGTTGTTATGGAACAATATATTCTGAGATTTGGCCAAGAGCTCTATCAACAAAAAAATTTAATTCCTTTCTTTTTCACTGGAATAATCATCTTTCTCCAAGAGTGACTAAACCTTTATTGTTCCTTTAAGTGCTCTCTGTATATATTCCTGAAACTGCTGTTACACTGTAATGCCAGCAAAACGCTGTAAAACTGCTACTGGAAATAAGCTTTCTGAACTCCTGGCACACTTCAAATGACTGAAGGGATTAGCTTGTTGCCCTACAGTTTTCCACATATTATCAGACACCTTGCTATGGTTTAATCATCACTAACTACCAAAAATTCATATTCAGTCTAATGAGTCTAAACCCAAGCAGATCTGGAGTTTTTGAAAAGCCTCGAGAATTTTCAAGGCCAACTGTCTTTGAGGTGCCCGAGGAATCAATCAGGCTCCTTAGCAATAAAGGAAAAATAAAAACAGAGATGTAAACTTACGATGTCAGCTTCTAAAAATCAAAGGAAAACATGACAAAAACAGTTATAAAAATAGTTGCAAGAATAAAAGTGGTCATGCAGGAGTTAAAAAAACCTACACAAATTATAAAGCATATATTATGGCTTCTCATTTCAGGCATGATACCACAAATCTTAATCATGCAAAGAACTGCTTTGTTTCCTCATCAAAAGATAGGGAACTAGAGGGAAGTTTTAGCTCATTTAACTCATTGTTAATGACAGTGCAAGAATTCTTCCATCAAAATAATTTAAAGTAATGTATTCATTCCTTTATATCTAATTAAAAATATCCTGGAGGGCAAATCTAGATAAACCCACAGTCACCTTGGTAAAGACGGGTTAGGTTAGGTCTCAAAATGCAAACCTCACAGGCTGCTGAATACAGGATGAGACACAGGACGGAGAAAGTCTGTGCACAAGAATCTGCACCAACTCGCCACAGAAAGAAAACAGCTCTGCCAACACTGTTCTTTATAAGCGTGCAGGACTTGGGGATAAGAGTAAAGGTGGAAATGACAATTATTCAAATTCCCTGGCCATTTCTCTTTGAGAAGTTGGCATGGAAAGAGAATGAATGAAAAATTGCAAGTAACTCCAGTGCTGTTCTCCACCGGAAGAAAGAGAAATTCCTTCAAACTCCATATAGCACTTCGCAAGTCCGATCCATCGACTGGGTAATTGAACTGGACGTGATTTGAATCGGACACCAAAGACACAGTTGAACTACTTGAAATGCAATGTTGATTCACCAGCTTTTTATATACCAGAATAGTCCTTTAACAATCTAGCAGTACAAAAAGAACAGGCAATGCTTAAATAAAGCAGAAGTCACAGAGGAAAAAAAGTCAAATACTAAATTGTTTAATTTCTCAAATTAAATACAATAGAACGTAAAATATTTACTTTCTCTTAAAAAAAAGTAGTGATCCTGAAAAAAATCATTCTCCAGATGGTAAAGTTTTCATTCTTACAAACAAAACTTTAGTTTCTGGTAACAAATCTCTTAAGACTTATAGACACTAGGTTTATACAACTGAACAGATGAAGTAGCTTGACTAGTTTAAAATACAAATATGCATTCTGACATGTTTGCATGTATATAATTTTCAGGGGGTTGTGGGTGCCTGTCAGGAAGTCTCTAGATTCATGTTTATACTGGCCAATGACTTGACCATGTTGGCAAGACAACCACCTTCCTGGTGGCACTGCACTGTTAAGTTTAGATGTACTGAGAAATAATACTCTTATGAGTAGGTTATGCAAACTAAACTAGAGGAAGGATTGGAAAGCAGGATTGAAACCATCATCATCAACATCAGATATACTCCAAGATGTAGATCACAAGATAATAAGTTTTGTGTTCAAGCAATGAAAGCATAAAATAAAATGCTTTGTTACTACAGCTCATGGAAAGGATAACATTAGATATCTTAAATTGCTAATCTGTTTTCATCTGGTTTAAGTTCTACTGTACTGTTTCAAAAATTTGACATTTTAATAGAGTTGTTGTTCCTTTTTTTTTCCCCCAGCACCTGCAGAGCTTTATTGTCGTTAATCAAGGCAGCTGCAATGTTCCTAAGGACTACAACATTCACCTCACTGCTCTCTCCTTTTGGAAAGATTATCTATTGCACTTATTACCTGTCCTACATATTGTCCACCATTTTATGGATTAAATCCACGGTCTTCTGAAACCCTGATTCTTCTGCCCCGGCATAAGTCAGGCACAATCTCATAAGTACAACACACTATGATGCATCACTGATATAAAACACAGCTACTACATTTCAAAGGCTTTTATTTCTTTTCATTTCCAGCTGATATCAACCAATCACTGCACCTACCCGTGGGTATCTTTTTCTGCTTTTGAGAGCAGCAATACAGAAATAAATAACAGATTTTTAGAATTTGTATTACAAAACTGACCACAGGACATTTCTTCTTACACATGAAGATTTTTCTGCACATAGATCTATAAGGCAGCTCCAGAAGCAGTTATATGTATATAAAGTATTGCTTTAAATATATCATTCTTGAGACTGTATACATTTTAAAAGGTAAATGAAAATTAATGTACATTTGTACTAGAAAAATACCAAGAGAAAGCTGGAATACAATGAGGCTTATTAAAAAAAAAAAGATACAATTTTCAACAATTTGATTCAAACAAAAGTGATTTTGAAAGTTACAAACCAAATCTTGATTTTCTGACTATATTCTAAACAAAAACTGTGGCCAGTATTAAATAAGTGTTTTGACCTTCTTATCTACCCTTTCCACATTACCAGGGACATTTGCCGCCTCCACCATCTTCCTCCACTCCTTTCAGCTCCAGACACCGTTACTTGCCCACATCCCTCACTGTGGAAGCCTCAGTCCCCCCCCCTTGGGGTGACAGAGCCCCAGTATTTACCTTGCACTGTACTGTCCCAGTAGCGCAAAGACTGAGAGCTGGAGTAACTGGAGAGAGGAGGATATCCGAAAGTATCCTTCAGTAAAGGAGCCGTGCTCCTTTCCCACTTGATAAGTGGTTCTGTTAACTTAAAATTTACTATCGGTTACTTAAATTATAACCAGAAACCCAAACGTCAGTCTATAGCCACAATTCCAGATATAACCATGGTACAACAGTCAAAAAATATTGCAATTTTATCCTTCCTATCTGCTCTCTATAAAATGTTACGCCAATCATGGACACATACTGTTTCTGTTCTTTATTAAATTTGAAGTGACTTGTTTCACAACAAAGTTTCTCAGGAACCCTAATAGGGTTTTTTGTTTGTTTGTTTTGTAAGGTAGTTCATAACAGAAATCCTATTTCAATAAAACTCAAAAAACTGAACCAATTTTCAAGATATAAAGAACCTTAATCAGATTTAAAATGCTTTAACACTAAATTCACTAGATAAGTATAAACCAGGACTCAATAAAGTGCCTTATCCACCAGATGACTTTGGTATCATTCAGATAAAGAACGAGTCCATGTTGCTGACCAGGATCACTATCAAGAATATGACTTGTCGCAGTATTACAGTTCCATTGCTTTTGCATCAATGAAACTCACCCTCTTAAAACATAAACAAACTGCTCATTCGCAAAGTGAGATTCACCGAGTTAAAAAATTAAGTTGTACAGATCAGAAATGTAATCATGGGAGACAAGCTCTGAGAGTTTTTCAATCACTGTGGGGCTGCATCAATTTAAAGTCATGTTACATTAAAGAGAAAAACGTCTGGGAAAGTCTCCCAGTTGTCACTTTAGATTAGATTTGTTGTTGTTATCAGACTGTGCATTTTGTAGGCTTTTTTACATTTTAAAGATATTGCCTCACGCAGCTACACAGTGCATAAAGAAACACGCAACATACAATTTTCTAATCAGATTGCCTAGAGATAAGGAGTTTGCACAAATTAACTGGTAGTCTAAAAAAAAAAAAAAAAACCAAAACAAAAACGCCACCATGCACGCACATCTTCTTGAAGCCTATTAACATTTAAACTTTAACTACCTTAGAGTCACAGGGAAGCCACCCAACTTTTTTTTTTTTAAAGTAAGTCCTGTTTCCAAGTGAAGTCCTGCCGTTTGTGATGACAGAAAGGTCAACAGAAAGTTTCAGTTCTTCCAATAATAAAACTGAACAAAGTATGAAAACCTGATGTTGCCAGTCATCTCAATGGCATGCTTCTGTTGCATAAATAAATGTTCATCTACTTTAATGGATTTATTCATGTAACCTACATTATTTTCTGTTACAATGGTTCTCAGAATTAGGCTCTCATATCAGACAACTGCACACTACGCAGAAGATACAAGATTTACCTTCACAAAAATAAAATTGAAGAAATTTAGTTAATTTCTGCATGATTTCAAACTGATCATGGATTTATTGCATTTACCAGAGCTTCAGACAATTCTCTTAATTACTCTGATTGTCAAGCTGTCACGTAAAGGATTCTTGAATGTCACTGTACGTACTCACGTCATCACATGCTGTCTCACCCAAGTAAACACGGCAAAATCGCCAAATATGTTGCTAGACATTATTTCAAGCAAATATACAAAATAAGATTCATAATGATTTTGACTTGAGTTGCATAAAAACATTTTAGATATTAAAATTGTAGCTTCTAATATGAAGAAGGCGTTTTCTTCCACAGCTTTTAAGTCTAGTATTTCAGTAATTGTAATCTTTCTGAAAAGATAAGTTAGCAGCACACAAGTTTATTTACAGCTCTTTAAAATCAACCACACACCTTTGATCTAGACCCTAACCTTTTGAAATCTGGAAGACAAAATACATTCTCAGAGTGTGCATAATATGCCATATCTTCTTTCTTGCAATTTTCCACATGGTAGGAAACATTCAAAACTTTACTAAGGGGAAACAAAAAACTTGAAAAACACAAGGGTAAGTTGACAGCATATAAACCGCATCCATACTGACCTCAGCAACACCAACCTAGCCCAGATTAATGAAGCAAAGTCAGGTACTTTCTCCTTGTGCATTTTGCTTTTCTATTTAGTTTTTGGAGTCACAAGACAGTTACCATTCTGGTGAGATGCTCAGTATCATGGGGAAATTAAGTCGTTTGAAGCCATCTGTATTTTCATACTAGTAAAGACTGTCTTCCCACTACTAAAAATTTTTGTCAAGTCCCTGCTGTATTCAGAACTGCTGTTACTGTGACAGCTTGTTACAGGGCCTGCACACAACTGGAATGAAACTCTTTTCTACTACATAGTAGTTGGGTGTTGGCATAAAAGAGCCACTCCTGGTCGTCTTAGTTCCAACAGATGGGCCAAACTAAACCCAACCTCTAAGAAAGATCTTTCTACTCCAAGAGAAGACAATGCACCAGCAATGTATGGCATTTTTAAGTTGACCATTTACATGAGACCTACTACATATAGAAAAGTTCAGAGACTGACATCTAAAATACTTAAGAAGTTTCAGACTCTCTACGGTTTTTCTGAAGGTGGACTTTTAAGTCTTGTGAGGACCACCAAAAGTAAGAAGAATCTTATCCCAAAGCGTGACAGCTGTAACGAGCTATGTCTTAGAATAGTACATCTTTAATCTAACACCATAGCGCTAAATCTGTTCTGGTTCTACAAATGCCTCTAGTTATTTCATTTTTATCAGTGAAGAAAATGAAATAAAAAGTATTTCATTCTTGACACCAAACAGACCATGTTATCCCAGAAGACGTGCTTAAATAATTTAGCTGTTAAAAGAATCTTTAACTATAAATGTACTAAATTCCAGCGCGAAAGATTAACTACAAAAGAAATTAACACTGCCTTAGGAAAGAGAGATAACATTTTTGTAAAGCATTTCTAAAGCTTTTTGATATGCTATTTTTTAGAATTATATCTGGAAAGAACTAATATTTTTAAATGAGACTTTCAGAGCTGCTCAAATTACAAAGTAACGTTTGTGCAAGTTCAAGAATTCTGTGGAACTTGCTTTGCTCCCATTAAAAAAAATCAGTACACAGTTTTTACCCATTTAAATAATAAATACATAGCAATCAGAATTTATCAATAAAAAGATATTTGAATAATATCCACCTAAAAAAATGTTGCTCCTGGTTCTATCAACAACTTTGTCACAACATATCAAAGCAAAATAACATTTTCTCCCCTCAACAACTTAAAAGTTTCCAGGGCTTTATCGCCAGTCGAAGCAGTCTGTTTGCATTCTCCAGTACAAACTGACAATCTAGTGATACAGTACATTAAAAATTCTCTGTAGTATTGACTGCCTGAAGCTGATGCTCCCTTGCTAAATGCAGTGCAGTTCAATTAACAGCTCTTCAATATACAATTTAATTTTTCTTTCATCTTGATCCACAGCTGAGCTTGAAATGAGGAATGCTGGAACAGATATACTTTAAATATTGAAGCAACTTTATAAATAAATCTATCAATCTTGTAATGATTTCTGTCATAACAGGACCAAACAGATGAACCTGAATGTCTGGGACTTTCAGGTTTGTGTACTGTTTTCCTCAGCCTTACAGGGCTGTGAATTGCTGATGCAGGGGAGGGCTCCAAAAACTCCCCCAAGGAGTGGAACAGCTTTTCCCTTACTGCACCATTCTTAGGAAGCAGAGGAACACTTTTCTGCTGCCACTTTATAAAGTAAAGCCTTTCACATGCAAAAATCCAACTTATCACAAATGTCACCAGAACTGACTCCAGAATTTTTAATATTTCTCTCATTATTTAAAAAGACAACCAAACTGAGAAGCGCATGGTGCCAATTTCCATTAATTAGCAAATCTGCACTCAACTGGGAGGCAACCAATTCTGGATTGAAAAGTAAATATTTAATGCATAAATACTACCCGGGATACCTTTCCCCCCCTACAGTGTGAACGTACATAGTACACTTCAAATTTTCTCTAGGTAGTCATGCCATTTCACAGGAAAAATCTAAGGTTAATTTAACCAGGACAGAATGAAATATTGCATTTCAAAGTTACTCTAAGTGGGACACTGCTGAAGGAAGCTATTAATATCTCTTACAGTGTGCACGCTCAAGGAAACATTGTGAATCAGCTCATTTCTCATAGGTATACTACACAGCTTTCAAAATGGTAGGATTTACTACTGTTCATCAGAAAAGAAAACACTCTACTTTAAGCTAGAGGCATTTTCTACTCTTTAAACATATTCACAAAACCAAACTTGACAACACTGACTGCCTTAGGTAGCAGAGAAGCAGTACTGACATGGAAGGCTACCAATCAGCCTGAGACGAGTTACAAAGCAAGAGAGGCTTCACCGAGTGAACAGAAGCAGCGTTAGAACAGTAATCAGTTTCAGATGAATTCAGTCAAATTGCCTTTTCTCAATTTATACATTAATGCATAGTGAAATATATAGGTTTACCTCATTCGTGTCCACGTTTAGAATGGTATTAGTTGAGATGCTGACGCTTTATTCTTAATTGTTATACTTCTTCATGTATTTTTAATTATCTTATCTACATTATCACTTCGAATGCTGAAAAAAAATCTTTATAACATTAACCTGTCTCATTTTTGTCACCATTTCCTTTTTCCCTTTATTTCTAGTCCTACATTTAAGAAACGTATCTCAGTACTGTATTTTAAATTGTCACAGAAATAACATTCAGCATTTACAGTAATTAACTCATCATTACTTCGAATAACTACACTAATTGGTATGCTCTACAAACCTGCAACACTGCAGAATTAAAAATAAACATAACAAAGATATAATTTACAACTAATCTATACTTACAATTAAAGATAGTTTCAAGATTTATTTCATTCTATTATTTTTTATTAGCTACAGCAGACACTAAATGGGGTGTACCACGTTCTGCTTTGCAAACACCTAGATTATAAAACATAATTACACAAATTAATTAGAAATGAGTACACACATTCATGTCTTTGTTTGTAACCATAACATGTTAAACATGACTACATTAATGAGCAGTTCCTAAAAATTATAAGATAGTATAACCAAGTAAAATTTTAAAGCTGGCTGGCCACACAGGGCATAAATGTCACCCTGGCACAGAGAGGGTCACCACCACTTAAATTCTCCGGATGTCCTGTTTTGAGGTTGCAGGTAGTATACAGGTTGTTGTTCTACAGCAGATGAGCAATTCTGTGCGAACTCCTAACACCCAGCGTACCATGGCAGGATACAAGCCGAGACTGAAATTTTCCCTGAACTGGGTCCTGTACTTTCTTTCCCACCTATTCTCAAGGGTTCTCCGATGTCTGAGGGCCTGAAGTCCCTTCAGTTCTGCCCACTGATTGCACGCTTACCCTTTCATAAAGCTTACAGGGACCCAATTATCCTAAGAATTTTTATCCTTCTTAAAAATTTGCTTCTAAACACTCCATGGGAGCAAAAGCTATTAGACAAGGAAGGGCAGATGCAGTGAGTGAGCATGCCTTGGTTCCTTGGGAAATCAGACTAGAGATGACTCTCCAGAAAGCAAGGAAACAAAGTCGTTTGTATGCTTTCTTTTAAGACCAAACAAAAAGAGTGTTTGTATATTTATTTGCTGAGACCAGATCTGTACCTGCTGCACTTTCGTAGCAGTGTCTATTATTACAATTACTCTGCTATAGCACTTCAAGTATGTATAAAGCTTGCATCAGCAAGATGCATTTTTTTTCAGTTCCACCTTCGTAAAATAATGGATATTAACTATAAGCTTTTTTTTAGCAGTTTAATTGCATCTTCATAAGGAGCATCTACCAATACAACTAAGCTGGATCAGATATGCCTCACCAGTCTACCGAGCTGTCAAGAATCTGTAGTGTAAAACTCATCTAACATCTCCTTTGAAGGTACCTAACATGGTGTGTTTAAGACCTTTAAGTACAAACAGGTCTTTGTCATCACAATCAACAAATATTCAAGGCTTAAGAGATCTAAAGATGTTTCAGTTAAAACCAAACTACAGTCAGATCACAATATATCCCTTATAAGAATTAGGGAATACCAAGAGACCAGATTTACCCTACAAATTACATAGCTGGCATCTGTATATCAGTAAGGATTTGAAAGACCTGAAAGAGGCATCTGCAAAGTATAAGTCTGAGGTAAAGGAATCCTGATTTATTTTCTTACTCAAAATAACAGTTTTGATAAGCACACTGATGAAAATACAAAAGTATTTAGTAACATATTTTATGCTAATTTTTCCTTTACTCTTCATATGCTAGGATGAGCTAGTCAAGATTTATTTAGGTGGTTCGAGGCTTGTTTTGCATGTCTCCAGCAAAAATAAACAAACAAAAACTACCCCCAAACATTCCTTTTGTTACATTAATTCAATACTTCTATTTGATAAGCAAAGTTTATTGTTGAAGTTAATGCTGTATCTCAGCAACCTCAAATGAAATACGGGAAAGAACAAGTTTAGCACACTATTGCTTATTTTTATATACTGAATAATAAAGCTGCTTCTGCAAAATGATGCACTGAGTATCTTTATTGGGACCAAATTAATAGCAGTTTAGTGCAAAAATCAGAACATTTAGATTGTGTTTTCAATGTATTTTTTCATTGTGAACATCCCCTCATCAGTAGAGTACTATTAAAGGAACAAGAGTTGCCATTTAGAAAACACGAAGAAAGCGTTAACCTGTTCATTGAAGGGGTGGCATTAAACCTAATTCGCTCTGGTTCAGAGTTCTCACATGGCAAGTTCTCACAAGTAAAAATCAAAATGAATTTTTAAGAGGACAAATTGCATTCAGAAGTAATGCATGCTTTCCCCTCTAACACAACTGGGAAAGCACAAATGTGAAGTGCGTCCTTCCAAGACATAAACCAGAAAGGAACAAACTAAAGATTTTTAAATTACCTCGCTTCATAATGAAAGGGTGGTTATATCTTGTGTGTACTCCCTCAACACAGCTCTAGATCTCAGTAACACAGTTCCAGATCCAGAGGGAAAAAAAAGGAAAAAACCCAATAACAAAAGCCCCCCCAAAAAACAAAAAAAAAAAACCCAAACACCAAGCACTAGAGAGTACAATCACTTTTCCATGTTTGACATTAAAAGAACTCAAATTATGGCAGATATTGGCAGATATCTCAACGTTTGTGAATTAAGTGAGGACAAATGGCTGCAGACATACAGCTAAAATTCTGTCGCTTAAAAACGATCTTCATGCATACAGGTATATTTAGGGTCTGATCCAAAACTCTTCAAGGCAACAGAAAATTAGTATTTTCAGTGGGCTTTGGAAACAGATCTTTTAATGAGTAAGATAAATATGCATTCTTTTGAATAGCAGCACAATGCTTAGGTTTACAGCCTCTTAATAAATTAAGCATCACATTTTTTCAGCACAATGAGTTAAATAAGCAGATAATACATTATCCAATTCATACAAAAATAAGAATGTCTGGGACACACCAAAGGTTTCAATGATTGGTTTTTGAAATTACCTCAAGAACCATGATGATTTTGGACCCCACTTGGACCACTTTCTCCTTGGACACATGATAAACAATAGTTCTCATCACACATTGCTAAAATGGAGATTTTCAAAGCAAGCTGTGTAATTTCTTGCAGCTAACACTAAATATCACAAAGTGAGATAAAAGATAAAGTAACAGGCTATTAAACAGAAGTCCAGGGGATCAAGCAAAGTCCAGTACTCCTCTGTTCCCAGCTCACCCTTTCCAAAGACAATTATCAGGATAAAAGGGAACTAAAGGATGAAGAGAAATTAGAAAGGATCATAAATTAAGCAAAAAATATGATGCTTTGGCTTCACAGTAATAAAAGATTTAGAAATATCACTGACAAGCAAACAAATTAATAGTACCTTTTGAGCACTCTACTTAGCAAGTCTACTTTCTATACATGTTCTATATTCCTGTTGAACTCCATCAATGGTTGTTTTATGTCATTTATGCTGCTCTGTAGTCACGAACCAGATAATTATCTTCAGTTTTGTAAGCTATTGTGGATCATGAACCAAGTCAGGGCTTCTTTTGATGCCCTCACATAAGTCCCTTGTCACTGTAAAAAACTATTAGTGATCCAGCAATGAGCATTTTTTTTTATTTTTTTTTTTAAATGCCTATCAGTTATGTAGAATTGTACTACACTGTGCTGGAGTTACTACTTTCCTACTCTATTATATTCAGTGTTACAGTAGAACTGATACAGACCTTAACATTTTTGTCTTTATCAGCAAGTATTCTTTAAACATTATCACACTGTCACAGTGCTGCAGATATACACGGTACAGTTTCAGAAGTAGGAAGAAAATAATCTTTCTACATTTTCTCTCCCACACTAAGTTCAACCAAGAAAAGTTCCTCTATTTCAAAAGACTCATTTAACATAGTGACAGATTGGTTACAAGCCTAAGAAAACTAATCTTAAAGAACCAATTCTTCATGTTACAGACCGTGTGACCCATCAAACTAAACTCTCTGGGATCTGAAAACTTTTATAACTCTAAAAGCATGAAAGCTGAGACATCTCTCTGGTTTACTCTTAATTTCTGAGGCATTTTTAGAGTAAAGGCCCATTTCACAATAAGTGACACAGAAAACCAAGAAAAGAACGCAGCATGTACTAGGTTAGCAACAAGCGTGCACTTCGCTTAACGAGTAAGATTACATTTTACTATGAAGCATTCAGTTTCTTCAAAGTATTGAAACACCTACGACCATTCAATTATTGCCAGCTAAGAGACTGTTTACAACTAACAGATACTCCATCCTGTTCACTTCTGATAATGAAATAAACTAATAAAGCTGGTTTTTTACTGTGAAAAATCATTTGCATGGAAATCTATGAGATCGTGAACATAAGCATTAGTTCTTTGTTTACCTTTTATAAAATTAAAGAAAAGGACCACCAATTTGGGGACAAAAATGACCCACCGGATTTCACCACGACTTTCATAAAAAATTATCACAGCACATATTAAACCATTAGCAAGACACAACGCCGCCTGTTAGTTTTAAAATGCAGAGAATGAAACTCATTGCAGAAGCAAAAGAGGACCAATAATATAATTAGAACACGGTGCCTGTGTAGCCTGAGTTAATGCCGTTACTTGACATTGCAAGGCTATGCCTGCTCCCATGAGCCCCACTGGAGACAAGGTTCACTCTAATTGGTTCCAAAGCACAACCTACCAACAACAGCCTTCCTCCGGCCCAGGAATGGTAATTTCCACACGACTGTAAATAGTGTTTGCAAACAATACAAACACGGTAATAAGAGGCTAGGTGGGTAATTAATGTGGTTACAAAGCAGCTTATTTGCATTTTTATTTAAAACTGCCTTCTTTAAAAAGCAGCTCAGATTTCTTGTTGCAAAAGGAGCCTTGGTTAAGGAATAGAGCACTAATTACTCTCTTTAGGGGTTCTTTTATACATCCTTTAGGGAATTAGAATGAAAAGATAAGCAGAATTATAAAGGGAATCATGTAAAATATGAAATGCACTATAAACACTTAGTACTGTATTTACCATAAGCTAAGATTGTCTTCTTCATTAACGGAATATATTACAAGCTTACGTTACAATCAGATTAATTGTGAAGATGGTTAAAAAAATAAAAAAATTATAACCAGCCACTTTAATTCCCCCTCTCCTCTCCCAGAACTGACAAGCAGAAATCCAGTGATAGCAGAACTCAGTTTATGTAAGAATGCATCTATCTGGACTATAGTAAATAAGTTTTCAATGTCAACAACACTAAATAGTTGTAGAAAATAGATTCTGAGAGAGAAAGGTTCAGAAAAAGATCAAACCCAAGTTACACTAGTATGTGTAAGGTATCAGTGAAAAAAAAAAAATCAAACTTCTCTGCACCCTATAAGCTAAACTCAAGTCGATTTATAAAGGCTATGGTTTGGGGTTTTTAAAGACAGACATCTACAGACAAGTTTTCAACACTGTTGAGCAAACAGTATTTCGTAGTGCCATTCAACTGAAGACTAAGTATGAAGTGCAGTTTTAAAGGGGTTATTCTGATTTTTGTTCCTGTTTGGGAAGGTGTCTTAACACACACACACACAAAAATTAAAAGGCTCCTGCAGCATTTAAGTAGTATTATTACAAAGCTTTAGGCATGATAGGGATTTTGTGACTCACATTTCCACATTAAGAACAGCAGGGCTATGATAAAGACCAAATCACCAAAAAGATCACCTCAACATTTCTATGTATAAAATTCTGCTAACTGGAGTAAAAAATTAAGGAATGGTAAAATACTGTGACTTCTTTTAAAATTGCATTTTAGATTATGGGTTTTTTTAATATGTGTAGCAGATGATGTAAGGTGAACAGAATTATGAGAGCAAAAGCAATTTAGTCAACTCAAAAGACAACTTTGTAAAGTTTTTAACATAGTGAATTTGCCATGATTTCCTCCAGTAAAGACAATCTCATAGCTATGAGAGCACTCTGTTGGTTTCTATCAGCTGTCTACAGCATTATGAATTCATACATTAGCACAACATTCCAATCCAGCCTAGAAATCCAAAATTAAAGACAGAATGTAGGGTAAACCGTACATTCCCAGACCATTTATTCACCACCTTATTCAAGCATATTTTCAAGAACAATGAATCTCTGGCACAAGACAAAACCAAAAGGAGATAAAGTGACCATATCATCCCCCCAAAAAAAAATCTTTAATTGATTTTTTTTCCCCAAAAAATGAAAAACACTCTGGTTTTATCCCTCCACATTTAATAAACTCTGGGCATTCTGAAGGAAAGAACATCTGCAGAGTAAATAATAGTCACCATCATGAAGACAAGAAGTCTGTAATTGGCAGGTTAGCAGGGTCTTGTGAAATTCAAATCTCTGAAAGTCTGTGCCCCTGCAAGTTTTTGGTTTTGTTGGGTTTTTTCCCTAAACAGTCCTCATGCGCTTCTTACAGTAAGAAACCCTTTCTTTCTCTGGCATCCTGGTTTGTTCTAGGGATGGATGAACCAGGCAGTAACAACCGCAGAAACTCTGCCATTATTTGATGAGGGTGCAGTGAACTGCAGGATCAGAAAGGCTTACCAACAGCAATGGACGCCCCACTGGAAGATTATCAGACCCTCTTCCTAGTATTGACATAAAAACAAGCTTCACTTACCCATTCTTTTTAAATACTATCATCTCTCCTAGCTATAAAGCTAATCTGTTGCACTACTCTTTTCCTTCACCAGCATCCAATTTTTCATTATTAGTAGAAATCTTTCTGCTTGCCATATCTATGTTTGTAAAGAAGCCCCAATTTATTTCAACGTGCCTCATTATATGGGTTTTCCTCGTATCTGAGAAAAAAAATTAAGGAAACCAAAGATTTCTGCCTTTTACAGAGTAGTTCCTTCATTCATATTACCAGACATTTTTAAACGTCATTTCCTGCACATATAAAAATTCCACAGTGCTAAATCACTTCAAACTCCCTTCTACCTTGCTAGACATTACTAAACTTTCTCCTGCATTTATTACTTATATTATCACCATTAAAAAGTATTCTCTACTTAAAGACATGCCAACAACATAAACCAGAAGTTTGACAACAAAACAAAAAAAAAAACCAAAACACTACAAAGTGTTTATGTCTATTTCCTTAACCCTCATTTATTAAATAAGAACTGAGTTCCGAGAACACTTAGTAGTAAATTCTTTGCTTGCTGTCAGTACAATGGAAGTCAATGTGTCTATGCGGAGTAGTGAACATAAAGTATCACGAAAAGTAAATCTCTGCAGAGTCCAGAATTGAAAAGCCTTGAGCAGGGATCTAAGCTATTTTTACCATGCATTTTTCCTGTAAATTGTCACATGCATACAAAGAATTAACATTAATGATCTTTGTGTAAATAAAACTCTGTATTTCACGGAATATAGTATAGAAAAGATCATAAACTGACTCAATATATCTGCAGTCCTTTTCAAGTAGATAAAAGCTAAAATATAGCCACATTTTTAAGAAGTATTTTCCTTTTTATCCACTTTTACATTTAGCATTCATTTCATTTTGAATCTCAGCTATCAATTGAATCAGAATAAAAATATCTGAGAGAACCATATTGAGGAATAAAACATACATCAAATTAATTGAACATTTTTAATTTATCCCTGTTTACTGGAAATACAAGCCACAGCAGCTCCTAAATGCTTGGAAAATGCCCACCAAATCCTTTAAAGCCTCCTGCATCACTCACTCTGATTGGTTTTACATTTCATAAATGTAATTACTTTAAAATATCAATGTATTTATCTTGATAATAAAACTCTATCTTTAGTACAGTACGAGTGCAGAGCTAACTACAGATGAAGATGTAGGTATGAAACAGTCCAGCTGCAGCCAGAACATCAACTCTCTCTCACTAAATGATATCAGTATTCAGAAGGATGCCCCAACCCTGAAAGTTAGGGGCTTAACACATCTGCTATATAATTCAGACACTGTTTTACAGCGGTTTCATTACTAACCATAAAAACTGTAACAGTGGAACTGTATAAACAAACTGAACAGTGTTTTTACTGTAAAACATGAATGTAATATAAATATTTGCCTTCCCCTTTTCTCAGCATCTGTAATGAGAGCAAATTCATGCCATATGTTTATAGTGTACAAAAAAATAGATCTCAACAATTCATCCATGTAAATGTTGGTTAAACTGTCTAATGCTTTTAACTTTGGGGGGGTTAAGCACAAATTTCCTTGCAAATCATTGAAAAGGCCCTTGCTCTTGTCAGTGGCTACATTCACTGATTCACAGCTGGTTTTAAGCGATGAATCTGGCAGAACTTGAAGACCACAGATTTCTCGCTGAGAACAAGATCAATAGTTCTGACAGGCTGAGACACATCCACATGGATAGCAACCACCCCAGTGTAGGCACCTGCAAACTGAAACTGCCGCCTCAGAACACGTCAGAAGACTTCAAAATACAAAAGCAAACGCTTTCCAGCTTCTTGTATTGACTGAGCGTATTAGCAGACTGTATTACATTTAGTTTTTATTAGTGCTGTGTATGCATGCTGCTACTGCTTAAAACTATGTCTATCATTATTTAAGAAGTCACTGTCCATCTGTATTTGGAAAATAACTTTGCAGCACACATCACTCTCAAGGTGTCCCAGCTGAGCAGATTACTCACAGGAACTTACTGAATTCCTGAACTGCATGGCCAAAGTCTGGCCATACTTTCCTATCAGTTGTTACTAGCACCAGTACTGGTTAAGGCTAATACTAGCAATTCTCTGCTAGTAACATAGGGTCCAATTCCATTGCAATTACAGTTAGTTAAAAGATTCCATCACTCCAGAAAGATCTGGATCACACCCTTAAAAAAAGCAGCATTATACTCAGCAGTGGCAATAATACTTTAGTTTGAATGTCTACAGCTGCAAGTGAGACAAGTCGACGCAGAATTTTTTTTATTGCATTACCAGTTAGCTTAATAAAAGATACTGCTTCTTCCTGCAAGGCCTTTTCCCCATAGCAAGGTTTGGATAACTACTTTTATCTTGATTCCTCAGCATGGTTACTGTTCAGAGCACTGGAAGATGAAATACGTCTATACATTGCAGGCTTTTACAACTGTATATTACACTGTGATGACATGTCTGCCAATAATACATAGTTTTAGAATATCATGGTTTGAAACAATTCTTTATTACAAGATAACACAATATCGGAAATAATATTTTCACAGAAATGCATGTGCTCTATCAGTGTGATATTCTGAAATATTTTCTATTTTGAATACATTACTTTTAAAGAGCTTTTATTTAGCCCCATTTTGAAACTCTAATTCTGTACTAACAGACTGTGGCTT
This sequence comes from Grus americana, assembly GCF_028858705.1. Taxonomy (NCBI): domain Eukaryota; kingdom Metazoa; phylum Chordata; class Aves; order Gruiformes; family Gruidae; genus Grus; species Grus americana. The sequence continues at coordinate 7,159,485 of NC_072864.1, forward strand.
CATTCAGTATTTACTACACCTCCAAATCCACCTTTTACACATTCTTCAGTTTTTTTTCCATAAAGAAAATCTGCCTCTAATCATGATGAGATGTCCTCCCTGAATCCTTCACATCAGTTAATTTCGAGAACATTTTATTGTGCTGGTTCTAATGTAGTCTTACATAGTCTTGATATGGAAATCGTGTATTAATAGCCTGACTGATTTACAGAAAAAGCTCACAAAACTAACATCCAATAGATAGAAAAGGAAATTTTATCTTCTGTATCAAGATTAGCATCCATTAGTACCAAAAGACTAAGACAGAAGAATATTTTACAGAGCTATCCTGTATTCCAAGCACATACACAAAAAAAATCGTAAGCCAAGGACATCAGTGGAAACGCAACACTGGAAAATCAGTCCCCTTCCTTGAAGAGGAAATGCACAGAGTCAACCCATGAAAACTGTCGCCCATGTTCTGTGTAAGTGTACCTAGTTCACTTCTCATCTTTCTGCACTTTGCAAGATTACAGCTGGAATACAAAGACTCACTTATCAGGTTTTAATTTCATTCAGTTACTTAATCAGCAAGAATATAAATCACTTCTTAGGTGAAGAATACCTTGGGGGAAAGGAATACAGCAAGGAGTCACATTTATTTTGTTGGTTTTCTTCATAGCCATTCTCTCTTGTCACATCTCTACCTTGTGTGTTTCTACATATAAAGGAAACCCAAATTTTCTTCTTACAGTTTAATCTAATCTTTGATGTAGCTGTAGGCTTAACACTAAGGAATAATTACAAAAGAAACATTATACTTTTTATGAAATATTAAACTTACAATTTATCTTTTAATATCTACTTCGAAGACTATTTGACAGGAATAAATAAATGAGAGCTTCTTGGCAAGAAAAGCTGTGATTTATGAAATATTTTATTCATTCATATTCTTAAGTATTTTCTTGAGAATAGTGCTAACATCTGGAACTACGCAGTCTTATCCAAACATTCTGCTCATACTCAATTAGAAAATTATATCAATAATAATGTAAAATAAATTACCTAGCTTCTCTTCCTGGAGCATAGATTTCAATGTTCGTCAGAGCAACTATGTGTACAAACAGCACTGTAGTGTTTTTCATTAAGCCTTAAAGTCAATTAAGCTACGAATTGGAACAATCATTCCTCCTTTGCAAAGTATTGATATTTTTTCTTGGCTGCTTTCAGGCCTTTTCACTACTCAAGGAGAGATTTATGTTTGACAATTTCTTTCTGATTAAAATGAATCATAACTCTAGAATTCTAATTTCCTCTTTTCTGAGCAAGAAATTATCAAACAGTTTTAAACTGATATTGAATGTCATCGTGCGTGAATAACATTCATTTTCAAGATATCAAATTGTAAGGCTGTACTGATCTCTCTTTTTATCTGCTTCTTTTACCTACCTTCTCTTCCTTTCTCTCTCTCTATATACACATGTACATATATAAAACATTAGATTGTACCAACATAAATCAACTATACCTCTCTAAAAATTACATTTGACAGACTAGACTCACCACATTAAAACTTGTTTACAATGCCTTACATGAGGCAATTACCCTCTGTTTGCAATATTAGCAAAATTCTGATTTAGTTTAGAAAGAAAATAACTAGAATACTGCAGGTTGCAAATAAATGTCAGTTATTTAAAGTAATTAGCAAGTTTATACGGGTAATCCCTACTCAAATGGCTCAAACTCTATAAGACAGCTCTTTAGACATAAATCATTAAAAACAAAGCTTTCTAGATTTGTCTCCAACAGCCAATTAAGATCAGTTTAAATTTGTTTTTTAAACATAATGGCAGCTAACATGAAAAAATTTATTTTCTCCCATTATTCCTCCTGTTTTGTCTAAATCTTAACTGGATTTTCTCAAGCCATTTAGCTGTCCCATTTTCTCTTTATAAACTTGATTTTCAGCTTTCATTAAAAGCAGACCTAAACTGGGTTTTTTGCCTACCAACTTATTTAAAAGCACAACAGGCCCAAAGAAGAGCTGTCTTTCTGCAGACACTCAGTTTATGGCATGTCAGACAAGGATGCCACAAGTAGACCCACTAAGGGAACAAGCTGGATGGCTTTCTTAAGTACTGTTACATATGCGGTACTTTATTTTTAAATGCTGCATTACAGTAGGTTTGATTTGGGGGTTTTGTTGTTGTGGTTTGGCAGTGGTTGGTTGTTTGGTTTAACAATTACATTTTTTTTCCATATATATTTCAGGCTTTAGTTAATACAGACCATCAATTAGACAACTGTATCAAAACTTGAAATAACATCATTTGTTTCTTCATACATTTTTAATTTTGTCTTCGTGAAAAATTAGGGGAACTCTCTTTTGTGTCAAACAACAAAAAGAATGAAAAAGGAAATATTCTTTGTCAGACATTTAAACCCCAAGTACTAAACCATACTGTCCCACAGAAAAGCCAGCATAGGATACACATTCCTTTCGGTAATATACATGTTATTATAGAAATACCAATTTTATTACCAACACAGTACACTTATGCAAACGCACTAGAATTCAATATGACAAAGATTATTTTAGTTATAAAAGTATAGTTAATGCAAGTTAGAAGAAAACAGGGTTTGGACATTCAGTTGAAGAGTAGGCACTTATTGACCAAACTTCCATCCCTCTGAATATTGGAGGAAGACAGTATTTATAGCGCAGCTCAGAGACTTAATCTCAAAAATCTACAAGATGACATAAAACAAGTAGGTAGCACTACTGTTGCCAAAAATACTACCCAAGTAACGTGAAGATGAGGCTTTGTAAGGCTGCATCCTAAACAGCTGTATTTTTTTAAAAATTGGTTCCAAACTGAAAAGTAAACCAATTTCCTTTCAATAATTTTGCTTTCCCTAGGAACAAGAGAGCATCCAAATACTGTGCATGATTTGACTACCCTTTTATAGCAGGATAGTTGCAGCTACATATCAAGAATTCATCTAAATCATATGCAGTTGTTGTTGACTTTTTTCTTAAAATCTTTAATTTTAGGAAAGAATTTTCAATTAACAACTTCCTGCTCTGTAGTTACACCTATTAGCTAAAAATTAATATTTTACATCAATATTTTAATATTAGTATCAATCACATTAATCTTTGTATCTTCGTTTTCAGTAACTGACTTTGGGGCAGGTTTTTGTGTTTGTTTTCTTCAAGATTGCTTACAGTTTGATGTAAATTTTAAGCATCTTGTAATTCATCAACTAATTCTCTCCTGGTTACACACTCCAAGTAATTAAAGTTCAGTAATAACTTATTCTTTCTGCTCCAGCACCTGCATTTCATTTGTTTATTTTCCCAGAGTCATAAATCTGAGGGACTGTCAAAGTGCCATAATATTAGTGCAATAATCAAAGTTAATTAGTCCCTCTCAATAAACAACAACAAAGCCATTACAAAGATGCATTGAAGGTTTTCCAGCTACCCAGTTTACAGATGAGATTCTTTTCTGAACAATTAGAATTTGAAAACTGTTAGTAAATAAACACAGTGTTTCTGAAGTAATTTGACCTTCAGTAATGTTAATTCAATTAACAATTCATTAACTTTTGGTGAGATAACATAGGTATTAAGACAAGTACTCCTGAACTCCCGTTGCCTTCAAAGTGCTCGGAGATATGCTTAGAATTAAGGGGGTAACAGGATATTTTTAAAATAAAAGGTACTCAGTACTGCCTTATTTTGGTTACATAAAAACATATATATAGCTATATTTAGCTGGACTGGGACTAATAAATTAAAAAGACAGAATATCACCCAATCCAGTTCTATTGAAAGAGAACAGGCAGATAAACTTTAAGCAAAACATGCTATGCTTGCCCCTGATGGAATTCTCTTGGAATTCCAAGCTATTGAAATAAAAAAAAAAAAGAAGAGAGATTTAGTGTGACATATTGAAGGGGAAAGGAAGATATTTTTCCCTCCTTATCCTTTACTGTAGATCATTAATATCATCTGGCAAGAGAAAAAAAAAAGCCTAAACCCAAAGACTGTTTCTTGAAGAAATATGTGGTTACAAAAATTAGCAATATTATAAGCATCACTTATTTGGAAATACTTGTAAATAAGCACTGTTCGGGTTGCACTAATAAATAATATAATTCTCTGTAGACTACTTATGTGTAAATATTAATACTACTGAGTGCTCTCCCATATCATCTGGGAGCAGTTGAAATCTTTTCAGAGCTTGGGAAATAAAGCTAAAACACTCATCACTAATTTTAGCAGAAAAGAAATAAAATTCCGAGAATCTAACCCTGCGGTTTATTATTCAAGTAAAGTGTATAGGATTGTGTCAACAGATTATCCCCTGGAAGGCAGCAGTCATAGCAAGCTCAGACAAAACTAGCCTGCAATCCTTACTAGCAAGTAAATGATTGTGGGAGGAATAAATTAAGAACACTGAATAAATTTTAATAAGGGTCTTAGAAGATCAGAAAAAAAAAAGGAGGGGGGAAGTTAGGAGTCAAAGAGAAACAAGGGAATAGACTGTACTGAAGAGCTTGTATTTGCACAACAAAAATGGAAGAAAAATTAAAGAAAGAGAGAAGAAACAGGAAGGAAATAAAACATTGAGACGGACTGCCTGGCAGCAGTGCTGTTGGGTCTGATGGACTAAGAAAGAAAAGGAGGGAAACATTCTTGGTTTTGAGAAGTGTAAGAATGACCCCCTGAAACATCCCATAGTATAAAAACTACGGGCAACATAGTGGCTGTCTCCAATATCCAAGTGTGTACCTTCTCCTTCAACTTAGTTATACAGTTTGGTTCTGGAAATGTCCTGTCCAATGAACTACGAAACATGCCTCAGCAGTTCTTTCAAACATTTGCACCCTTACAAGGCATCTGCATGTAACATGGATAATTTGCAGTCCAATATGGTCACACAAAATGAAAAATCTCTATCACCGATATACCAGTGACTGAACAGGATATTACAAAATAAGACAAATGCCTTCTTCCTTAGATTCTTGCCTGGCAATGTAATAGCTATTTAACTGCTTGTAGCGCACAAAATACTTCACATCTTGAGAAATACAACTTAGTGCTGGACGCTATACATTCACTTACCCATTCCGCAAGAATGCGTTGTACAGCATCATTACCTCTTGACGTATTTCTGCAGGCCAGGATAACGTATGCCCCATGCAGTGCGAGAGACTTTGCAGTTTCAAAACCTAAGATAAAACATTTTCCTAGTCAGAAATAGATCTGAATAACAAATCTGAGCTATAAAATTAACTGAAAAGGCGAGCCACACATGAAGTACACTAACAGTACCTGCAGTCTTACTACCTGTTTGATAGTTACCCAGACCCTGCTTTTAAGAGCGCATATGAAAAAAGGTAGACACCTCAATTTGAGCAGGTCTTTGGGACAATAATTGTATATATTTTGTGCAAAATAGGCTTGGGATCTTCAAAAATGAGACTCAGTTGCTCTGCCTCAGTGTCTTCAGCTGTTAGAAGAGCAGGATTATACTTACTCCTGACTCGTTTGACTGTGAAGAATGAGCCATAAGGCGAGACTGCAGAACAATTATGCCTGGCAACATCACACTGAAAGTGATAGAGTATTCTGAAACTGAGCTCTGGGCTCTTTAGATGCACAGTTGGCCTTTGATTCATCAATCTGAGGACCACCTGTGGCAGGCAGATCATCCAATGGCATATGTTATGGAATAAGAATTAAAATCACATGGATATATCTACTCCTTTCTCCGATCCGAACACCATCCCATCCATAGAACACTGCTGCACAAAACCAGGGACTAGAGAAACATCCAAGTGCTAAACCATTGCCAGGATGGGGTTGTCAAGCTCATTCTTAGAAAATGAGATTCTACCTAAGGAGATCTGTAATCTACACGTGTTTTATTATCCAGGCACTTCAAAGTCTTTGCTAAAATTTTCCTTAAGGTATCTATATAAAATCAATTTGGTTTTTTGTCCCATCATCAACTGATACATGGAGAACAATTTTTCACAATTGTTTTCATTATGAATAATCAATCAAATACCATGCAGCTTCAATATATTGGTTATAGTATCATGAGGCTAAACAGGTCACGGCGTACCAGATGATACAGAGAAAAAATAATCCATGAAAAATTCCCTCTTTTGCATAAATCCTATATGACTTAATCTGCAAGTACATTCTTACTAAATGTGAAAAGAAGTGGACAGTTCACACCTCGCTGCAATTAAAGTGCAACATGAATTTGTATCCCCAGGTTTTTTTTTCTCTCATCCACAGAACGAAGTTTCACAGTGAATTTCTAAATGACTGTACACAACCTTTTTTTGCAATACTGTTAATAATTTCTTCCCCGTTCTGAGTTTGGGCACTTCATTTCTCCTTTCTAAAAGGAGACTTCAGATTTCAGTTTAATTTCTGTTTGTTAATTTGGGATGGTACTGCAATTTAATCAGTTCAAATTATGAAACTGTCCAAGAGCTGCAACTCTTTCCTGCAACTTGACATCATCTGCAAGCTTTGTAAGCTCTGTTTCACTGTTCAATTCATTAATAAAAGCTGCATAGAAGTTGGTCCAAGGTAAACTTCACTTAGTTGGAAAAAATCTGTCAGAATTTACACCAGGAGATGATGTGTTCTTGGGAGTGCAGAATGTTCATAAAGTGCAGAGAACTGAGCCAGATTCTGGGCTTCTATCAGGGTGAGCTACTACATAGTTGTGATGTATTCAGTAGTATCACTGGGTACCCATCTCCATGGAGAACTGAAACAATGACAGAAATTTCCGTCTAGTTGAAAGAGGCATAACGTAGCTTAATGAGTTCCAGCTAGACCAGCTTAAACTAGAAAATGAAGAATCAAACTGAAATGCCCAGCAATTTGAGTATGTGAAGAAGTCAAAGAAAAGAGGCATTTGTTTTAGCTTTATAACATTTAAAGCATGTTCATGTTTTCCTTTTAAAAAATTGTTTACCAAAAAAACTATTAAGATGGGCTGTCTCACTTCCAAAACACCCTGGAGCAACAAAATTCAGTTACAGCACAAGACATAACTTACATTACAGAAACAACAGACACCAAGACGAATTTATACCATTTTCTGCAATTACATACTTAGGGTATTTAAGTCCAAGCAATTTTCTTGTATCTCTTTTAAAGCCATTCATTGTACCACACAACTTTAATTACCTGGGTAATTCATTGCATGCACATGAATTCAGCTACAGCACATGCAAAGATTTCCCCTGTTCCCAATTCCACTTTAAGCGTATTTAACTAGAATTTTTCACGTAACTAAATGTAAGACATGGTGTACCACAGTACAATTAGCTAGCTGTATGCTTCTTGTTTTGCACAAAAAATACACTTACTTTGACCAGCTTACCATATTATTACAAACTAGTTGAAATGCCTGGGAATACTGGTTTTATACTGTTATATAAAGATCTAGAGCTGATGGCCAGTTTAATTAGCTAAGCGTGAGGATGTTTTGCAACTCTACTTCATGTCACACTGCAACATAATAAATTCCATGCCATTCTGTGTTACAGTTATTAACTTGATTCTCATTATAAACTTAACTGAGAAAGATTAAAATTTAACCAAGTTACATCCTGCAAAATTAGTTAGTTTTAATACCAGCCCGATTTTTCCCTGCAAACTTGGAGATGAGTGTTAAATGCTCCTCCTTAGGACATACTGACTCTCTTCTGGGCTACCAAAGGACAATTCTTCACCCTTAGGCAGACATGTTCTGAATCTTTTCATGAAATTATGTGCTTAAAAAAAAGTCTTCTCCGAGGATTTTTAAGCAGCAGTCCATCCTTCCATTCAAAATACTGCTACAGGTCAAGTGCTGATATCTCTCCCCATCAGACATATTTTAAACTACTAACTCATTCACAAACACTCTTGTACTGTATTTAGGACAGCTAGATTTATGCAAAAGGTACAAATCCAGGTACCCCAAACCACGTAAAGGATCCAATTCAAGTACTGAATTACTGGCTACTTGGTCCTTCTATCACTTTGTGTGGAGCATAATTCATAAGGCATTTTTTCAGACCATCCACCAAATGAAATGTATCAAGAAGTAACATGATGCCTACTTCACAGGACTCACTGGGGTTTAAGTATGATCCACCAACTGTCATTTCCAACTTGCTCTCTCTTCAAGAGTGCAGCATTTTTAGATATGCCTTTAAAATAAATCTTCATAGACCTGAAAATCCTCATCAAACAAAACAATTAAGTACCTCTACACTTTAAGAACGAACCATCTAGGAGCTTAGAAGAATGTAATTTCTAACTAAAACATGTGAAGCAGGAGTTTGGAAGCACCTTGGTATTCAAGTCCTTTTACAGCTTTAGCTTCTTCTTTCTCCTGCAAAAATTAAGGCTTCTTTCCTCCCCCAGTGTCACACAGCCTAAACAGGTGGGTCTTTTAACAGACCTATTGTGTAAAAACTAAGTTTGCCAACAACATTTGTCTTTCAGCAAATTATAGCCATGTTTTCAACATACAGTAAATTTTAAATCCTCAGCCTAACACAAGGATTGAGTATTTAAACTACAAAACTATTTAAACTCTGTAAAGAGAAGTCTTGCTTATCTATAAAAACTACATTGAATCAAAATCCACGTTGTATGTGGTTTCATACCAAGTTAAGCCACAATTATCATAAATGCCCAAACAGTAAAACTTCAAAAAAAAAAATCACACTAGTGTTAAATAGAAGGAGAAATCTAAGTAACCATGTTAAGGATGCACATAATTAAGGAACCAGAACAACCTTAGTTCTACCCACAAAAGCAACTCTGTGGACTTCAAGAGAGCCAAACAGTTCTTTAAAACTTCACTTAATCTGAGACTGCAGCTACCAATGCACTCCCTTACAGTGACACAGCCTTTTCACAACGTAGGAATGTTAACAGCAATGATACTAGTATCTTTTCCAGGAAACAAATCATATCCTCCAGTGGTGAATCTTCCCTGTACCATAGTGCTGGGGTATTGCAGCTGCAGAGCTATGTAACCCAGGTAGAACAGACAGCACAGCCTACTGCCGACAAACACTACTGCCATTTACATTCTGCTTAGCTGCAACAGCTGGCAAAGGCTGTAAACTGTGCCCAGCCTCAGTGTATTATTGCTCTCTCCTTCAGTTTTCAGATTTCAAAGTAGGCAGCTCAAAAAAAAAGCTGCAAAACTTGAATAGCTTCTTATAGAAAAATCACGTTATATACTAGTCGTGGTTTTCTGGTTTTGGTTTGTTTTTTTTAAAGTAGGAACAACCACAGTAGGACAATACACTCGAGCATCAAGGACCACCAATTCTAGAGAATAAGACAGATGCTTCCCTCAAAAGTGACAGAAGAACAACATGCTTAAGTCCACTCTGGAAAAGCACTCATAGTGTATTTAAATACTCTATACAATATAATGTTGAACAAATGCTCTATAAAACTAAGATAAATTTCAAGTGATTGCCCTGGAAATCTGAAGAGACAAGACTGTCCTGAGACCAACTACTCTTGCTGCTGTTGCCCTAGCTGAATGAGCTCTAATCTGACACTCTAAAGTGACAATCCTGTTATAAGACATACATGAGGATAAACATTATGGCACAGCTCTCTACACCAGCCGCTAACCTAAAGGACCAGCAGCAGAACTAACAAGAGAGCTACAAGTGCATGGGATTTGCGACAGACGTTTAAAACCCTCCAGCCCTTCACTTAACAGCATGCTTTTCATACGGACTCAGACTCAGCACTCAATTTCATTCTTCATCTTCTGTCATGATCATTCAATTCAACACACTCACTATTCTTGTCTATCTGCAGTCAACTACTATCAGTGAGTTTTGGGACAGAGTTTCAGCTAACAGTCTCAATTAAGAAGCAGTTAGCATCGCTCAATTAATGCCAACTACATTGTGTCAACATACATCAGATGAGTATATGGCTCTGTCAAACAGTACGGCCTCCTCTATAAAACAGAGAAAGATTCACTGACTGGAAAAGTAACTGAGCGATTTCTTGTGATTTCTTGTTTAAAGAAGACTGTATATAGTCCACTTATCACTGGGTGACGTTTTGTAACGAATCTGCATCAGGCATTTACATGTTTTGAAACATTCCTTTATTCCACATATAAGAAAGTTTGAATACACAAGAAGAAATTCAAAACCATTTCAGACAATAGCAAGTTTTCTTCAGCTTCCCTACCTTCTCCTAAACACTCCAGGACACCTTGGTTCTGTCATTTCCAACACATTTGAAAAGCAGTCATGCTATTTCTTTGCAACAGCTTAGTCCTCAATTTAAAAGCCTACAGGGTTTGTCTGTATTTAGTTTCTGCAAAATCATTCTTCCTTTCTCTCCACTGATAGCAGAGCTCTGGAGGCCCTGAGATTCTAAAACATCTTCACATGTGCTTGAGTAACAATTTAAAGCTGTCATGAGTCCAGTCATCCTTGAGCCCTATGCTACAGGCAGTTTGAATGTAAACTAAAAGGGAGTCCAAAAGAAAACCTTCCTCCCCTCCACTACAGTAAAGACAGCAAGATCAAGTAAGTGAACAAAAGCGTTCTGTGGAATTGGAAGCAAAAAGCATTAGTCTGCTTGTGTTACATATTTCTGGCCTTTCAGGCACTGATTGGTTTACTTATAGACTGTAGAACAGCAGAAACCAACTCAGATTTTGTAAGCACAAATGTATTATATTACTAAAAGTGTGTATTACTTTCACAGCTGTGTTCCGGTTTTTCTGTTTCCCCCGCTACATTGTTCTCAAACTTTCATGTTGCTTTCTGAATTGCAGCAAACATCTATCAGGTTCTTACAAGCAGACAGATGCCCCATTTGCAAAGTGAAGTGAGTTAATTTTCAGAACAGATCTGGGGGTTTTTGGAAATATATCTATTTTCTTTTAATATAAAATGGACAAGAGACTTGTACAAAATCATTCCTTGATGAACTAGTAGCTGGAAGAGCAATTTCTTTTCCATATATGGTATTATGATATTGCAAGTAAAAATCCAACTCCCAATGAATAGGAAGTTTACTTGTACAATGTGGTTCTTCTTGGGAAGGATCAATAATTTTATATAACCTTCATAAAGTAAAAGCAACAACTTTGTAAATTAATTCTACAAACCAAAAAATATGAAACCTTAAATAAAACATTCTTGGCACTAAGCGTAAATGAAAAAATACTTTCTGGCCTCTTTCGCTCAAGGGCAGTATAGCCACTAGTTTAGGGGGTTGCATTTAAACTCTTGTAATGTACAAAACATACAAGTTAAGAGAACTCCTTCCTCCAGGCAGAAGTGATACAAAGGAGAATGTAAAAAGAAAGATGTGATTTGCTTGGGTTTTTTGTCTCCTTGCTCCAAGTTCTTTCCAGAAAACATAAAACAAGTTCTCAGACACTTCCTCTTGAACTAAACATAGGCCAACGGGTAGCACTTTACTTTTCTGCTCCCAGACATCTTAAACCAAAGTAAAATCATTCTCACTGTTTGGCCAGCATGTTTCCACAATGCAAATCCAAGACCTTGCCTAGAAAACCTACTGCAGGCACAGGACCAGCAGACCCGTGGCAGTTTCAAGCCATCAAACAACAGAGGCCAGTATGTATGCTTCTTTTTAAACCCTTAACATTCTGATAAGGCACAACAATTTTTACTCAGCCATCAGGAAGTTCATCTGCAACATCCGATCATCATCCAAATTATACTTGATTTTATTTTATTTTTAATGCAGAAGTAATAGAAGTATCACAAAAATGTTTTTCCAGGTAGAAGACGTTACTCCCTTCAAACGCCCTTTGCTTTGAAAACAAAACTGCACATTTTTCCTGGATCAAAAGTAAACTTGATTTTTAGATAAAAAGGAAGATAATGAGAAAACCCTTAAGAACAGAACCCTAACAGTATACAATACTAATTCTTTTTTTAAAAATGCAATATGTAATCTACATGAAATGCAATTTAAATCCAGTTTTACTACAGAAGAGAGTTGTGAAAAGGTTAAACACTCAAGAACTTGCAACAAATCATCTTTATAATCCAAAATACTCTCATTCTGACTGCTGCATCTCAGCAAGCTGACTAGGTGATTTTTGGGACCCATATAAATGGGACTACATATAAATGGAAGAGAGACTTGTCTCCTAGACATCACTACATTTATTTCAACTTGGAAGACCTAAACACCAGTGACAGTGAATTAGATCTTATTCAACACTTCCTCAGAAAAGGAGTAAAGCAGATTCAAATGTGCTAAAGCGATGAAGAATTTGGATTTATGCTAGCTCCTTTTCAGGTTGAAATACTAAAACAACGTGTGATTTAGGGAAGAATCTTCTGCCACGAAGATTGTCGCTGCCTGTGCTGGTGGTTTAAGGGTATAACATCCAAGAGATCTTTCACATGGAGCAATGGCAGCCATACACAAAACATTACATATTGACAAACTCATACTTTTCAGAGCCCAAAAAGCACCGTGCATTCTGTATCAGGATTGCTTGGCCACAATCTCTCTGCTTCAATATGGATATTTAGGATAAAAATCTTAGAGGTGCATTATTCGAGTTGTTCCAAATGCAAATTTTCAAACAAATAAAGCACCAAGGTATTTTTAAGAGACTAAATTTAAAATGAGCAATTCGCATGGAATACTAACACTGTCTTTGTTTCTGTGTGTTTGCAGGCACATGGTAACAACACATACTGATATTTTTCATTGAAAAGTTTGATATTATATGAAAGATACATCCTACCTCTCCCTTTGTGTGTAAATTGGACAACATGTTTTTCTTGGAGCCATGAACCACAGAAAAAGCCAACCAAAACAAAACAGGATTACTAATGCATCAGTTCTGTTTTCCATCTAACCAACTTAAAAATATGCACTCATTACACATTGCAAAGAAGTGTAATATACTGTTCTGGGCAAGGCAGAATTATTAGCAATAAGTGCATTGCCATTGTCACTGACAAAACTCAAAAGGGAGCACAACACTACATAAATACAAAAAAAAATCCTTAACTTGATGGGATTGTAAAGATCTGTGACTCATTGCTCCTGTAAAAAATTAAAAATGCATCATTTGCAGCAAATAAAGCTAAATACATAACTGAAGATACTGTAAGCAAACAAAAATATAAGACAGAGACTATGACAGGCACATACCTTACAAACGTGTTGTGACTAAGAGCCACAAAGTTGCAGTCAGATCTGGATCTACTCTAGTTGTACTGTTCAAAGACCCCTACCAACTCACTTTAAAATGCAATTACACAAGACATGAACAAAGCTTGGACTTCAGTCCTTTCGGCTCTTAAAACCTAAGAATGATAATTATCTCAGCTATCCAGAGGCACAGTCTAGCAGCAGATTCAAACCCACATTTCCTATCCTTTACATTGCAGAGGTGCTGCTATCCAATACAAATATTGCAATAACAGCCAAGGGCTCCAGTTGGGAATGAACCCTATTGTGAGATGCAACGTATTAAATACACAGCCAAACTACTTAACACATCCCATGATAAGACCTTGTTTTCATTGTGTAAAGGCAATTCTCACCAACCAGTAAACGTCTGCTCCTAAATACATGGAGAATATATGGTATGGAAAGTACCCTGGAAAACTGTGGTTTTGAACTCAGTTAGATATTCTTAAAGATGCTTTATTAAAATATAGGGGAAGAGAGAACCGAAACTTTAATTTAAATTTAATACTAAACTGCACAGATCATCCCAATTAAGATTCTTTTTTTTTTTTTTCCAGTTGCTAGGTCATGTAAATACAAACAGGTCCTGTTAGGTGCCCGAAGAGATGAACAGAGGCCAGGGATTAGAGTGAAGGGAAGAGAAGAGTTATTGGAGACGAGAACTGAATTTTCAGTGAAACCCTAGTTTTATGTTTCATATCTACTCCTTGCATTAGATGTACATCAGCAACCAAAAATCCCTGTCAAAAAGGATTCAGACATGCATCTTGCATTTCAACTAATCCCAAAGGTCTGTTTAAATAATATATACTCCTTTAAGAAGAAAAAAAAAAAGTCTCAGCCTTCATGTTTCATGTTGCCTGTCTTGATCTATTAGAAGACAGGATCATGCTCTTACCAAACCTCAAACAAATTTTTCCTGAATATTTTTTTAAAGTGTATTGTATCAGTCCAACAGACATTATCAAAGTGGCATTTTACCAATACTAAAATCATTTGCAGAAATTAACACAACTAATCATATCTTAGCATCACATTTGCAACTGCAGATTACTCTGAAATTTTTATTCTGTGTTTCTTCAAGCATAGAATAAATCCATGTTTTCTTTTGATTGTCTTTAAAAATGACAGTGTGGCTTCTTGCAAGTCAGCCAGTCTTCCTAACATAAATTAATTATTGTATTTAAAAATAAATCAGAATTTAGCCTTTGGCTTTATAATTTAATGTTTAAGCAGAATTTATTAGAGTTTATTTTTCTGTTTCCATATATTTTTTTCCTTTGTAACAGATAACATATCATGAGGGAAGATAGGCATCCGAATACATAGCAACTCAGCACACAACTTCACATTTTCTAGACAAAAATAACCTTTCCACCTAAAAGTGCATCTACATGGATTATTACCAAGTCAAACAAAAAGTTATATACATTTTAAAAGAAACCTGAGCTAGCATCTGTGTCTCAAAATGAGAACTCAATTTAGTGTGACTCATATTCCTAATTTTAGTAAAAAAAAGTCTAGATTACTCTATTCAGAATTACATATGTTTATATTCATAAGGGATAAAAAAATACTTTGTTAGCCTACAGTTATGTTAATACACTACTTTTGTTTTTATTGCAAAATAAATGCTGCCAAAATAAATATTTAACTGAAATATAAAGTAGCAGAAAACGATAAATCTGCCCACAATGTAAGTCAACATCAAACCATCTCAATGAAATCTAGATCAGATCTGAGTAGTCAAATTTGATATGACATTTAGGGCATGCTATTTCCCAGTAAGTAATCATTCCTGAATGTTTAGTCACCATGGGATAAATGACCAGGTTTTTTGTTTATTTGTTTAAATAAAGCCAGTCTATTTATAA
Source organism: Grus americana (assembly GCF_028858705.1). Lineage (NCBI taxonomy): Eukaryota > Metazoa > Chordata > Aves > Gruiformes > Gruidae > Grus > Grus americana. The sequence continues at coordinate 7,174,617 of NC_072864.1, forward strand.
ATACCATTACTTGAATATATTAAGGAAATAAATAACGTTTGCATGCATCCTACTGTAGCTTCATCGCTATTTTATAGCAAAGCTGAGGCAAGCTAAAGAGAAGCGGTGGCACCAAAACTCACAAGTCACACACACAAAAAAATCATTAAGGATTTACCTAACATCAGTGGCAAGTACCAAAGGCCAATAATAAAAAGACTCCAGTTACTAGCTAATTCTCGCACCCTTGAAGGGTTTGTGTTCTGGAAAAGTGCCAGCATAAGACCATTCATAACTGGGTTTATAAAAAAAAAATTAAAAAAATCTGTCAGATATTCAGTGTCAACTAGGTTTTGAAAGCTGTATGAGGGGCATATATTTCTTTCAACTCATTACCCAAACTTTGGAGCTTTTTCCCCTCCCCCTTACTGTTGCTATTTTTAACACACCTTCTTAGACGAGCTTACTCAAATGACCAGAAAAAAAGCCCAGAGAACTTAAAATTTATCTTTGACTGTCTCTTTTGGGCTTTATTTTTTTTTTAAATCAGATATTTAAAAAGAGTTCCAAGTTCAGAGAAATGAGGTTGGCAAACTCTCATTCTCTAAAGCTGCTCTTTTCATCAGCAGTAGCTTTAGGCAATGCAACAACTTTTCCCACCAAAGCAAAAATGGAGAAAAAAAACCCAGAAGTTGTCTAGTTTCTTTTCAAGTATACTTCTCTTCTTCTGTAAGCCAACAGTATCAGAGGTTTCTACACTGCTGAGCTGAGCCCTAATTAAACATAACAAAAAAAATTAGTTGCATGTTTTGAATCTCCTTTTGGCAAGTACAACAGTGCAATGTTAATAGAAGAAGTAAATTTAATAAAGAGGAATACTTCATCCAAGGCAGAATAATTAAAGACATACTGTGCTGTCAGCTAAAGTGCTAGATCCTCCAAGCTTTAATCTGTAAGTTATTTCATGAGAAATACTAAGTGTTATATAAAGATACCGAAAAAAGTACTACAACATAAATTGGACCAAGTTTTAAGAAAACAAACTTGTTTTTATTTATATCAGTTACAAAAACAGTGAAAGATTTTAAAATGTATACTAGAATTTTTACAGATAAATAATAACACAAGATTCTGTCCTAAACAGCTCATAATTTAGGTTACAACAAAAAGATGTCTTAGAGAATCAAACATACACAGCTAAGTCCTGTTCTAAAGAGCTCACAGTCTGTGTCATGGGGGAAAGAAATAGATGGGCAGACTGAAAATTAAAACAGTGCTACTTGATTTCTGGCAGTCACTATCCACCTCTGTCTTTGGGCAACATGAGCTAAGACAATTTGTTTAGTTAAGCAGCAGAGGAAGATTTTAATACAAGAGTCATTTCAGGATCCTGTGAAAAGAACTGAACATGGGGAAGATTTGGTTCATTGTTCTTTCTAGTGCAAGCAAATACAAACAGCAGATAAGAGACAGCTAGCAAAGGGCAAGATAACAAGACATGGAGGTTTGGGAATTTATACAGTCCTGGGTTACCTCCTTAAATTCTAGTTTTTCTGGATTAGATGGTATTCAGGATGGGTACCAACCTCCCAAGGTTCAAAACTGGCAAACCTTTTGGGTGTGCTTTAAACTACGAAGGAAAGAGGGAGATGGGAAGCTGTTATGTAACTCAAATGATCCATCATGTGGTTCCGACATACAAAGTAAGGCAGGAGATGGAGTTCTGAAACAAAAGATGAAGAATAAGAAGAGTATTAAAAAAAAGCGTCTATACACAAAAGCAAGGAGAACGGAAAACAAGCAAGAATTAGAAGTCATTAAATTATAACATAAGGCCATGGGCAAAACAATCAAAGACCTCTTTGCTGCACTTTCAAGAAGGGCATGAAAACATATCAGGCATCTTCTCACACCACAACTAACATATATTTGTTTAGATGACATTTAAGGTCTACCTGCTAACAGCTGGAACACCAAAACCCACCCAAGAGCTCAATGACAACCTTCTAAAACAAACGATCAATTACAGCTGCATGTTCTATACCAATTTTTTTTCATCTTCCAAGAAGTTTGACCTTGCCATTTTGTGGAAGGGGATGCTAAATCCAAAAATACACATGCCTACAAAACTTTACATCTGTAAAACAGGAAAAACTGCCAGGTGAACAAGCATACTAAACATTTTCTAAAACCTACTGATTTTGTGGCGATATTGTAATCTAAAATCTTGACTCACAATTTGCAACATTACTGTGAATTAGGTACAAAGCATTACTTCTACTGATAGCCAGAAACTAGTGTTGAATAGTTCACTCAAGAACACACAGAAATGAAGCTGTAGAATTTCTGATCCCATATTGTCTGCCTTGTCTATGACAAGTTCCCCAGTTAAATGACCAAATCTTAGTATGTGTGTATAAAGTCTAGTAAGTGATATTTATTCATCAAATTATGAAGCATATGTATCTAGAATGTAAGGCAGAGATAACTTTTTGTTTTGCAAGAGACAAGTATTTAAAGTACCAGATACAAACAACAGAATAAAAAGTCTAGGTCTCCATTCCTTTGACCACAGATTAGATTCAGAAACAGATACAGGAAGATACCTCCTCACAGATCACAATCTTCATTCACTCAGGATGCCAAAAGAGTGCTGCCAAGTAGGTCATGCACATTTTTATGTACTCTTCATCGCTTATGTTAGTAAGGCACAAAATAGTCCAAATCTACCTTCAAAATTAAAAATCCTTCAACAAGATTAAGATTTATACCCCTCAGCAACTGCTCGCAGCTGGATACAGACTCAAATAAGTAAAGCACTTTTTGGAAAAGCTTTCTTTACACATTTCTAGTTGCCATATTTTCTGCTCTTAATATATCTTAATTACTCCTTCTGCTAAAGAATTACAATAGCTTTCAGAGGAGTATACTTCTTATCCTGTGACAGAACAATCCAACTCCCACTTTATGATGGAATATGGACATGGATATAATCTGTAAATTTAGGTCAGTTACTGTAGCCATATGTTGCTCCATATGTAAAATAAGACTAATCACACATTTCTCAAAATCTTAAGTAGAATAGTTAATGTCTGTAACGTACAAATGTATAGAAACGAGAAATGCTGCTCATGCTTGCCAATGGCAGAAGAGGAACGTAACCAGCACATCTCACAGTTCCTGGATCTCCAAATACACAATATAATATTGTTTTCTTCAATTTGGTTGTCTTAGAAGAAAATTAGAGATCCTCCTTGCAAACTTTTAAACAAGCTGTGAATTTCTGCACAAATGCAGCTTTTTGACTAATCATCACAAGAGGAAAATGTCGCACAAGTTTTATGAACTTGAGTTTAGATATCAAAAATAAAGAAAACCCAATTAGAGAGTATGCTGATAAAGCTGCTTGGATAAAGAATAAATAGTGAGGAGGCAACAAATGTATCTTCTGCAAAGATAACATAACCTGGGAAACATGAAAAGTTTCTAAGCAACACTCATTTTTCTGAACTTCAAGTCACAGTGCATGCGAAAGATTTAAATAAATATATCCAAAACTGAACTGTGACAGTTTTGATAGTAATAAAATCTGTGTGGACAAGGAAAAGTACGATAACAACAAGGAAACCTAACTTGAGTAGTTTTTTAGTATAAAAGAGACACTAACTAAGAATAGGAACTTAGAAACAGCAATCAAGGTAACTATACTTAAATGAAGGAGAGGAAACATAAAGCATGTTACTACAAAACTATTCAGATTTGAAGACAGATGGTTTGTAGGGAGTTTTCTGAAGCAACCGATAAAGTACTAAACACCATTATGTAGAAGTACAGCAAGAAATAAAAACCAGCTAGATGTTACAGGAACAGAAAAACTGAGGTTATGTAGCTGAACAGAAGGTTACGAAGATCTCACATATTAAAAAGAAAAAGAAATGGAAAAAGGAAAAGAAACAACAATAAAAAAAATAAATCCACTTTCCCTCACAGAAGAATAACGACAACAACAGGAAGGCATAAATGTGTGGTCAATAGCAGAACTACAAACTGCATATACCATTAATTAAAAAAACCAAACCCACACAAAAACGCACACCACATCACGGAAGACAAAACTACTTTTGTTTTTGATGGTCTTCCCTTAAGAATTACTAAAACAATGTAACATTTGATGTTATTTATTTTCCTAAGTCACATACTGTCTTTTAAAACGGTTTGCATATTGTAGACTTTAGGATAAATATAAGATCAATTTCTTTCTCACAGTACTATTCCTATTCTATAATTCAGGCAAAACTCTGGCCTCACTAATGCTGAAGTCAGTAGCAAGACTACTGTTAATCAGGTCAGGATTTTGATGCTTATCTTCTCAAGTTCTTACCTGCCTCCTTTCACTTCCTTCTTGGTAGGGATTTACTGTTTCAGATTTAAGTTTCAAAACCTTACAAATCCTTGACACAATCAAGCATGAGGAGTTTGGAAGAGACATCAGATACTGAAATCCTTTCTTCTTGTGACCCTACTGCTTAGCATAGGCATAGTCACTAAGAAATTTTCTGCTGGTAAGCTAAAAATATCATGTCAATTAATTTACATCTTTAGGCTGTAACTAGAGTTGACAGTATCTAGAAAAGTTACTAGATGTCTCAGAAGACACTGTCATTAGAAAACAGCATGCATTTATTAGCCTCTGCTGACCCCACCACCTAACAAGCATTCAAAAAATACAGAACGTACAGCTGAAACTATTCAAACAACTCTTGCAGCACAATTAGCTTTCAAAACATGAAGACACAAGATGATGCAGAAAGTAAGTTCTGTGTTGCAGCAAGATAGACTGAATCATGCAAAAGGTCTTTTCCTCTCTGGACTATGAAATATGCATAAAATAATGAGAACAATTTTTATGAAATTAAATATTTCAAAAGACAGAAAAAAGATCAAGTTATATTGCGGCCCATTGAAAAGTCTTTTTAACTCTTAGATAACAGATAAAGTACCACATATGAAGGCTCCTGTTCTACAAATATGTTATTCCCCTGTAAAAGGAGTACCAGAAGGTACAACACAGGCATATATCTCAATCCCATCCTTTGTGAAAAGATTCCATTACAACTAGTAATCATTATTGAACTTTTTAGCCCAGACGTAATTTCTTACACGTTACAACAAGTTTCACATGCGTTGTGAATTTCAGCCAAGGTTGATGAAGTTCAATAACTTGGCTAACCAACCATGTGTACTACTCATTACAGAAGTAATAAATAGATTCATCAAAATGGACATGAAAAAGCAGTATGAACATCTGACCCCATTTTCAGCTTACTCAAAAAGAAAAATAAGTTACAGAAGTCCAAGAAGACCTTTTAATATTTACAATATGTAACAAGTAGACAGTTGGAGCTTTACATAAAACAGAGCAATATTAGTATTCTGCAACATTAAGCCAGAGTTAAAACAGAGCGATGGCACTCATGGAAAACTCAGTCACTATGATCTACCATAAATTTTCAGAATACAGTACTGTAAATTAAAGAGAACCCTCCTCTATTAACAGCATTCAAAGTCTGAAAATAATAGCTTTTAGTAGTTTTTTAATTGTTCAAAATACATCAGTACAAATCCCTGACTGACAGCTACTAACATCCCACAACAGAACAAGTTAAAACTTCCACTCCAATGGCACGTTCCCCTCCATAAATTGTGCTTTTTCTACACCAATTACCCAGATAACGTACTCTGGCCAAAAATACACCTCCTGCAAGATCCAAGCTCTCCTGCATAGAAAAGCACTGTACTCCCATTCCCCAAAAACACTGGTACAACAAAATTCATGCCTGCTGCAAAGTTTTGGACTTCCACAGAGGAAATACCTGAAAAAAATTAACAAAGTTTGTTTTTTAAGGTGTGTTTAAGTAAGAAGCAAACAACAAAACTTCTATATAGACATCAACATTTTTATGATAGGGTTACTCATGTGGTTTAAGACAAACCATGCCAAGTTTGGTTCACAGCATGTGGATCACAGGACTTTAAAAATTCAGCCCTTCGTTTTTCGGCATTACTTTTCCCATGAATTCTTCATTAAGCAAGCAGTTTTTCCTCAAGAGAATGAATAAGTCTGTTAAAGCCAGAGTAACAACATGAAACTAAAATACATTGCTGCATATAGTATACTAAACTGCATTAGGCTGAAGGATGATTATTTTTTCCCCTCACCTTTCCCACCCAACCACATTTTAAAAGGGCTTAAAACTAAACCTTCATTGCCACTGTTTTGCTGGCAAAGCATGGCAAGAAAACAGTCCTTAAAGAACACAACTGTGCTGGCAGAAGACCCTGCTGTAAAAGTTACATCTACATAATGATCTTTTTATTGGGTAACTTATTTTTCTCATGAGAGGTTATTGTATTCTGCCAGGGCAAAGCGTACACGCACTGGCTGCACCCAGGCCAGCCGTGCTTTTCTGTTAATATACTGCGCTGCTTATAATAGTGAAATATGTGAAACATGGAGCCTAGAATTCACAAAAAAATTTAAAATATACATCAAGGAACAACTCGTTCATGCTTTTAAACGCCCAATAAATACAAAAGTATCCCATGAAAATCTCAGGGACAGCTAGGACTTGGCCAAGAAAAATAACCCATGTTTATATATTGCTGATCTTTCTGTCTGCCTCACAATAAGTTTTGAAACCGAACTTCCATAAATAATATCCACTTCAATTCTCCACATGTGAAACACTTCCAGCATGAAAACACACAACTGAGCAAAGGCTGTAATAGGTCATTCACCACAAGTTATGCTGGTTTAGCAAGAACATAAGATGCATCTCCTTTGCAAAACCCCAGTATTTCCCTTCTCTCTGCACCGAGCTACAACAGAATTATGTACAATAATTCTTTGTAATAAAAACTTACTAATCCACAGGAATTCATGCATTTATGAAAACTAATTTTGATTCAGACAAAGTCTTTTCACTAAATTGGGGAAAAAGATCTGGACAGTAGGAAAAGAACATTCAAGAAGCATTGTCACAAGTTTGCTCCCCATGTCACATCCCTTTTTTCTTGCTCTCCTAAGAGAAAGGGATGCAAATAATAGACAATTACCGGAAAGCAAACACCTTGCTTTTTATTCATCATAATAAAACACACAAAAAAAGAAGTTTACACTTAGAAATCTTTGAGAAAAGTTAACATATGAATAGAGTTGGAAAAAATAACAGAACAGACCAAAATCAGACAGATGTATTTTCTCCTAAAGATTATTTTTATCTAAAACAAACTATCCAACAGAAACAGGCTGATTTTTTTCCCCCAAGGATGACAAAATTCAGGTGTTACAGCAAAAGAAAAATTACAAAACCACACAAGAAATCATAAAATGAATCTGAAACAGACTATCTTGAGCAGATCCTTTGTATAAGTCCTGTCAGTTGTATAACCTTTAAATACCATTTCATCTGGAAACAGATGAGAGAAATTAGAAAATAAACTTTGTGTTTTCAATGAAAAAAATGTACATTTTTTCAAGGAAAATTTGCAATCTAGCTCAAATATAGAGCTGAACAATTTCTTACTGACAGATTCAGACAAACATCTGTGAGCTTAGACCACCAAACTCCATGCAATACAGTGAAAGACAATGAACATATTTAAGACAGTCAGACTAATACTATTAAAATGAGAGTCCTCAATGGTATTTGTAAGGGTCTGTTTTATTCCTCCCATATGATCTGAGTTTGACTTAAATGAGACCATTCACTGGTCTAATTAGGATTCAGCAAATGTTACCTTCTTTGTGAAGGCTGATAAAGCCAGCCTCAATAAAAAATGCTATGTCGCCCACAAATAATGTCAGTAACTTCTACAACTAGACTGGTTCCCCATATTCACAAAATTTGCTTCTCTGCGGGTACAGAGCAGTCAATTTTTTATTTCTTAAGTAGTAAAGGTGTTCTTTTTCATCATACTTTTCCTATCTCTCCATTGCCAATAGATTTAGGGTATAGTGGTGAAAGTTAGCCAGCATCTGAGACCTTAAACGACCTTCATGAGAAATTTAGATAAACTTCAAAAGTTTAATTTTTCTCCTCTTATTAGTAGTAACTTAAATATCCATTACTCAATTAGTTATTACTCAATCAGCATAAGAAATACAACAAAGACTAACCATACTGCCTCTATCAAGGCTCTGAAGGTAGCTTCTGCTTTTTAACTACAAGAAAAATTCAGAACGATACTAATATAGGAAGTGCTCAAACACTACTACACAGCAACAGAAACAATAGCTCAGAAACCAGGAATTCTGAAGCTACGCAGTATGTCACACTGCAGTAAAACAAACTTTCATTAGCTTCTGCCAGTATGAAGTACAAAAGCACACAGTTAAAGCACAGCAGTCTGGCCACGTGTATTGTATTGTTTATGTAAAGGTTTACTTATTTTTTATACCCCTTTGATAAACAGAAAAAAGTAAAAAGCTACTGAAAATAACTTTTTTGTTAATACAATGAAATGATGACAAAAAACCAAAATATCTTGATATCTTTCTGAATTAACGCAAGCACTGTATGCTTACTGAAAAAGAGAGATTCCTAGCTTTCCAATAGTTTAAAGTTCTGTTTCCACTCTGACAGTATCAGATCTTAAACTCTGTTAATTCCAGGACCAGCAGCATCTATCCCACATCCCAGACCACTAAAACTTTATTTAATTTTTTTTCCAGTAAGGGAGACAGAAAAGTTTCTAGTATTTTGGAACAGAGTAATTTAAGAGGGGTAGCCATTCTACATTTCTCACAGATGTAAAGTATTCAAATAATGTCCCATATGAGACAGATTTCTGAATTAGGTGCAAATGATACAGTGAAAGGCACATGATAAATTGGAGAGCTACATAATTTGTATTTATCACAAAAGCATCACCATGTGTGAACAAAATCTAATCATCTACATCTTACCATGATGATAAGTAAATTATCAAGTCACCCGTTGTCAAAATGTTACCTTCTACAGTTTCACAATGTTCAGGTATGTTTGTGTATGTATACAAACCCTCACTACAATTAACTATGACATTTGATACAGGGAATACAGCTCATTAAAAATACAATACCTTTCAAAAGCTGCATAGGCTCTATTCTGATAGTTGAGCTCAAAACACAGTTTTAGCTCTAAGTCTCTTCCCCGATTTCATATACCTGCTCCTCAAGTACTGGCTGATTTGCATCCCCTTAAAAAATGTAGCCATGGGTGTAGCATAAATCAATTTAAAAAGAAAGAATGAAAGAATATAGCTGCTAACTGTATTTCAGTAGTTAAGAGAAAAAAAAATGTAAGTTGCTTTGTATTTCCTTTGTTTTATTAAAATGTTTTTACAAACATGTCATCTTCTGCCAAAATTTACTAATTTTTAGCTGTAACAAATAGACTTTGAGAGTTTAAAAACCTAAGTGATATGCTACAATCTAATTTGCACAAGTATTGCAATAACAATTTTTTATTATTAACTATGTCAAGCTAGCTTTCCACACATAATATAACAACAGAGTCATCAGGAGCATTAAAAAAAGCTGTCAGAAAGAAATAAAACCTTTTATTTATCATTTACAAACTCAAGGGCCAGTTATTCAAAGCAACTTCTTAAATCATAAAGAAAATGTTTAATTGCAATAAATTATAAGCATGTTTCCCAACCTTTTGATTCAGCATGACAAAAGTTGCTAATACTGAAGTTTAGTACAAGAATTAAAAGAAATACAGTAACTTCTCACACCAAAAGTATATGCAGACTGAAAGCTCACTGGAGCACTGACTTGCCTTTTAAGTACTGATTAGTAGTATGTAATATACATTTGTCCTGGCTAGGGCATCTTCATTGCAGAGCAAGAAAAGTGCGGGGGGGGAAGGAAAAAAGAGAATGCCATGTAACAAACATTAACTAACAATTATTTTGAAGAAATAATCCTAAACATTTCCACAATTATAAAGTTACATGCTTTACTCTGGTAAAACATAATCAAGAAAAGCAATATATCAAGCCACATTATGACTGAAGCTTCTGGACTTTCTTCAGTATTTGAAAAAAAAATTAAGCTGTTCAAAGCCAAAAGTGGTTTTCATTTTCTGGTACTAATTTGTGCTTGTTCCGGGAGGCCTTCCTTACAAAAGCAATTAACAGATTTCTTTTGACCTTCGTATAGCAGAAAAATTAGAATTGCAGTTTAAGCAATGGTTTAGTTGTGATGTCAATGTTGGTTTGCGATAAAAATCCTGGAAAAACATTAAGAAAAACCCTACATTGTGGGATCTGCCTTACTTCACAGAACACACACATTCTGCCCTTCCATAATATACTGCAATCCTACTTACATTTTGTTACTCATGCATACTCTAGCAGTCACAATAGGTTAGATGCAACTGCACCTGATACAGAAAACAGAACATGTAGTTTCAAGGTCATATAGCTGTATGAATCTTAAAAACAGATAGCAATATTTATACAAGTCATAGAAAATCACATTAGCTACACAAGTGTCTCCCTGACGTTTAAAGAAGAATATTACTTGGTTTTAAGAAATGTGTTTGAGGACATTGCTTACACATACAGTTGAAAACACCATATCTTTTTATAAAATTAGACCTAGATGAACAGCTGACATGTTTTTTAGAATTTCAAATTCTATCCCTAACAATTAAGAACACAAACAACAAAATTGCAGAGGCATTTACTAAAAACAGGAAAAAGCACCAGGTCTCTTTTGTTTAGTATTTTCAAAGAGCAACACAGCCCTCTAGTGGAAAAATTAGAAATTATGACTCTAGCCATAAAAGCAGCATACTAGGGAAGTATTTTCTCTGTAACCTAACTGATGTTGAGACCTTTAAAACAAACAAACAAAAAAAACACACACACAAAAAGTTGCACACTATCTTTAATAATTCCTCACAGCAGAATAAGTCTTACTGACTTCAAGAGAACAAACTGACAATTTACACTACTCATGTTCAAATGTACATAGAACTGTAAGTTTTAAAACCAGAAGGACTGACACAAGACTAAACTGTTCATTAAGTTAGTCTTACTTTTTTACTACACCACCTTTACTGTGACCAAAAGTCACCTCAACTTCTAATGTGATAGTCAGACTAAAATTTTGATTTAGCTTAAAAAAGTAGATGAGAAAGAAAATCTGAAGAATATTTGGACTGCACTGTCAGAAGAATATGATTCCAAAATTAAAAAAAAAGAAAACATTTTACAAATAACTCCTATCTGCTATGATCTCTTTATACTGTAAAAAAACGAATAATTCATTAACCTTTTCCAAGTTGCTAATGAAAACTAATGAAGCGTTTATAAATCTAATTTTTTAGTACCTTTTTTCCTCCACACCTTTTGCAGCAATTTTAAGGATTAAGTTAAGAAAGTGGGTATGTAATCTAGGAAATTCTTAGTCAATATTCCTGATCGGTAATGAAAAGAAGAACCACAAAGCAGACAGTCTCCCCATTTCACAGACACATTAAGAGAAGTTAATGGCAATGAAGTAATATTTGAGAAGCTCGTACTAGAGATACCACTAAAACTCTACCACTGCTGAAGTTATCCAAAATATTCTCTCAGTAATTAGATAAACACCTCTGTTTTTCAGATTAGGAGATTTTTCAACTATGAGGGGGGAAAAGAAAAAAATGTTCCTGGCAAGCTACGTTGGATCCCCTGTATTAGATTCACAAATAAAGTCAATTAACATATCACTCCATCTTTGTTGATCTGTTTTTAACTTTGCTATCTTAAAGTGGTGTATATGGATGAATTAAAAAAAAACCCAAACAAAAAAATGTTATGTTTACCCATCTTTCATGGGATTCTCAGCATTTTCCAAACTTTATCTTGAGTATCCAGCAATGCAGTAGTTGAAAATGCATTTTTCTGCATTTTGATAGTCTGCAGCCTACTAACTTACACCTTGATCTTTGTTCTACACATCCTGAAATGAAAAATTTCTCAGATACACAGATACCATAAAGATAGTTTCAAATATACCATTGAAACAGTGAAACGACTGAGTGGGTTTTTTTCTTACATTATTAAGTACAAATGCTAAACAAAATCCATTCTTTTTCAATCACTTTCTACTTAATGGACAACAGTATTTCCTTGGAAATATTTACACTTCTTAAAGAAAGCATGTCAGCATTCTGAAAACACAGTAATTGTTTAGTCCTCAAAACACTTAGGGAGAGAAGTATTAGCTCTAAAATACACAGTTTAAAAGGACCATCTACAACACAAAGTGAAGCACAGCACTGAATTCCTAAAATAACTGGGGGATAAGCTCCAAAACTGGTAAGACTGTGCTTGAGCTACCTAATTAGTATTTCCACATGGAGTCCCAAAGTATTGTGTCGATATACTAAAGCTCATGGGATCTCTGCAGCACAGTCCATTACATGACAAGGACACGTTCAAAGCAATTTGCCAAGAGTCACAAAGCATGGCTAAGAGTTAAGCTAAGACTGATACATTTTAAAGACTCAGACAACAGAGTTTCAAGAAAACTTTGAATTCTGCCAATTATATCCAAATTAATTGGATAAGAACACTATTAGCCAACCCCAAAGGGGGAGCATTCCCTTCACACAACACCAAGGAGTTTGAATCTTGTTTTTCTCCATCAAACAGGTCAATCAGAAGTCATAACCAGTATAAACCCAGCTCAGATTATATCCTCTCTCAGAAGCCCTTAGAGATAGGAGAAAAAGAACATAGATTACATAAGAATCATAAACCCTAGAACTACTTTCTCCTGTTGTAATATTTGTGGCTCCTCCACAAATTTAAGCCACAGAAAAAGACATATCCTGTGCAGCTTGCTGAGCAAAACTTCAAACAGCCTAGCAAATTAAGTTGGAGAAGAAATCCTATCTTCTAAGAAGAAAGGCAAAGCCCCTAAGCACCAAAGCTTCATTATAAAATGAAACAAAGGCAGCTAATTAGAATCTCTCAAGTAGTCACCCACTATAGAAGTATGTAACAAATACCTAAACAAGCTGAGTGTCTAAAAGGATTTATGAACCTGCTAGAAAATACAACTAACAGGGATTTCAAAATGTCTTTTCCCCCCCTCCACCAAAGGAGCATCGAATATGACATTCTGACACAAGTTCATCATCAAGTTGACTTGAAAATACCTTCAGAGATAAAGATTCCACAGCCTTCTTGGAAAATCTTTACCTGAGTTTACTTGCTGCTATTAGGAAGTTTTTCTGAATACTTTATCTGAACTCCCCTGCAGCCATAAGCTCCAGATTCTCCATGCTATTTTTTTTTAAAGCAGTACACAAACCTGAACAAAGTTTTCTAACTAGGTTTTATATGGATATAATGCAAATCAAGTTTCAATACCAAAAATACAGATATTTAAACAATAACTGATCATGTGAAGGTAGCCTGTAAGATAAAGATTGCCATATTTTACCTTACGTGTAATATTAACCTACCTATTCCTGAATTTGCTCCCGTGATTATAACCACTTTTCCGCTCAAGTCACGACCCTGGAGTATTTCCATTGCAGTACTGTTTCCATCGTATTTTTGTCTAGTAGTAGGTTTTACTGGATTATCTTCAACTGTAAAGGCCAGTCTTGGGTCAAGGTAGGTAGTCCTTTTGTTTATGTGGCTGCAAAAGAACAGAAAAACTCAGCTGCTTTGACCCTTCTGTACTCTCCCTTTAGATTGTAAATGTATTTCAATCACTGTTGTGTACAGTTCCAGTGGATTATTTAAATTCCCAAAAATCAAATTATTTTTTTCAGTTTTGTTAATATGATCCCCATTACTTTATCAACTCTTTTTCCAATTGTGACAGCATCCATTAATAATTGTATTCACATACTTCACAACATCATTCTGAACTTCACGTGAACCCCTGACACAGAAAGCAGAATTTTGTCAGGGGCAAAATCACATTATATTAGGGAAGATCGTGTTCTCTTAGGAGCTCTATAAAAGGAGCCTACACTACTCCCCTGAAACAATACACCAATGAGAAGTGTACCTCAGTACTTTTTCTCAAACAACTGAAAAACAAATAGTTTCACATCTGCTCAGCAAATGGCAGAGTTTGGATCAGGCTCACCTTTCTAAAATGGAGTTTTAATTTTCTTCAGACAATTATCAGAAAGCAACAAGTTTCTTCAACTCTTAATTACAGGACAGAGAGGCTACACTTAGTATTTTGTGCCTGTGAATACCTTAAATTTACTTGGCAGAATGAAGAATAACTACTGTATTTTGACCCTGCCATTGAAGATATACAAAAGATAGTGTCCCAGAAATCTCTTCCAGCTTCTATGAACCTCCTCCTCCCTTACTTTTCTAAAAATCTTTGGTAGCTTAATCCCTCTCCTCTTTTCTTTCTGTGCTCTAGATTGCAAGAGAGTCAGAGCTGCAGCAATTTTGTCTTCATCTTGTATGTTTAAAGTGCTACTGCAGTGCTAACAATCAGCCACAAAGTTCTAGATACATTTTTAAAGTTATACATACAGACTTCACAAATAAAGGTATACAAACAAAATAAGCCTAAATAAACATTGCCTGAGGGTCAGCTCACATTTGGAGATATGTCTATGCAAGTCATTTCAACCTGCCACCCAAGCTAGTATTTCTGTGCACATGGAAGAATTCAGAAAACCACAGATGGGTGTTTAGATATCTGTAATATCTACATATGGATTCTGAAGTTGTACTTATCAATTTTTTGTCTTTCCAGCTGATATTGTCACAGTATCATAACTTAAAAAGGCTACACAACATGAAACACAGTTGTCCTACTTGTCCATATTCTACATTTTGACATACTTACTCTACAAAATAGACTTGTCCATTTTCATCAGTCTCCTGCTCCCATCCGTATGGCAGACCTAGGAAACACATAAAATGTTACCTGCTTGCAGACATCAGAGTATGCTCAAATTTGAAGCTTAAGTGATTTCTCAGACACATGTGGCAAATTTCGGCATTATTTCTGTAGGCAAGGCAGCTACCTGCTGCACTTGAATATTGGAACTTGAAGGAAGGATTGCTTCCCTAATCACACGCAATTACTCTCTAATAAAAATACAATATACAGGAGATCTGGTACAACTATAATGAGTAGCATATTAAGTATAATCTAAAAATTCTTTAAAAAGATTATTTCATGTTGTAGCACAGACCAAGAAAATGCAACCATGCTTCCAAGTACATACACATGTCTATACTGCACACAGTTTACTATCTATCCCTGATAAATTAAATAGCAAAAACATTGAACTAAATGTAGGAAAAGTTACATGTAACACATACCAAAATTTGGAAGATCAGAACCCTCAAGTGGGTATGGGATAAGTTAAATTGAAGTTGAAAGGACAGATAAAAGAATAAAAATGACAAATCTTTAGAAAACAAATTCTTAGATATAAAAGACCCTACAGAAGTAATGAACAGATAGCATTCCCAGTATTTCTAATCCTGGCTGAAAAGTATTCAATTATAATTTAACTGACTCAAAATCTACTGAAAACATTCCAGTCAGTTATAGCCACATTACCAATGCCAGAAGAAGTATGGTTTGCCAACAGTATAGTGCCCCTAGGTATGCCATATAGCACCTTCTGGGAAGATCTAATTTAAGGCACTGATCCAAGGTCCTTCAGATGTCATATACCTTTGGAAGTGTCCTGCAACATTGTTCTGGCACAGACATTCAATTGGGTTAGGGAAAACAAGTAAAATGAAAACTAATGGGACTTCCTTCTGTGCCAGAGATATTCTATGATCAAATATATTCTTTGAAGAATATAATCCAACTATAAATATTATCTGATGGACACCAGGATATCAGAACCCAATCAGATAATTCCAGCCTTTGACTATACACTTTACAAGCCACAGTAAAAAAAATCCCTTTATGCTGAAATTAGTACTTTGGCTTTATGGAGCAATACAAGAAAGCTATAAAACTGCAAAGTGATCACTCTACACAGACACAATCACATAAGTAAAACCCCACCAAAATCAGCTGTATTTTGCAAGCTCAGTTTGCCTAGGTGATTAGCATCAGTTAGAAGGTCAAAATGAGATCTAGTTCTTGCACAAATGCCAACTGATATTTGTAACAATTTCAGTTCATTACAAAAGCTTCACACAAACCTCCTGCAACACGTTTCCTCTTCCCCGACTTAGGGTGTTCCCACTGTGTTTTTTCTTCCAGGTGGCTGTAGGAAAAGAAGTTTAAGAATTTTAAAGATTTCCTAATATTTTTTCTGATGAAAATTTTTTCATACAGTAAATACAGCTTAACTAATTTTTTTTTAAATATGGTTCAGAAAATGGCTTGTCTTCCACAAAAAAAGAAATGTGTCAATCCCTTGTTTAAGAAACTTCTAATAGCAGTTTTGATCTTATCGGGCTTCCATATTGCCACAGTTCTGAAGGAAAAGTAACTAAGCAGAGAGCACAGGAGTCTATACAAATTCAAATAAATGTTTGACTTCCAATCTAAGTTTTGTTGCTTACAATGAGAAGAAAGAAACCCCAAAAGTCATTAAAGAATAACATTAACAGACTCAGAAAATGTCTCAAAAAGATGGTGATCCTTGGCAGGAAAAAGAAAGAAAGAAGCAAGAATTTATCAGAAACTAGTAGAAATAATATTATAAAGTTTTCAAATTGCAAAAGCACCTTTCTAAAAGTCTTGTCTAATAACATTGTTGCAAGTTGCAAGGTAAATACGTCTTGATTTCTATAAGAGCAATTGCATCTTTGCACAAGTAAGTTTATCCAAAGGCCTTGACTAGCAGACTATTTATTTAACGTGGGTGATAATGGTATCACATCTATTCTTCTAATTCAGGTATTTTATTCACTTAATCACTATAACAGAATTTATATACTCTATCATAAGGTTTTCTGCACTACAGGCTAATAAGCAAAATGACATGCATATAAACAAGGTCTTAATACACCCAAAGTTGGATATTAAAATCTTGTCTTTCATTAAATATTTTAAAATAATAACCAAGTTTTTATATGGAAAGTCAGGCAGGGATTACTTGAAACAGTATCCAAACTGATAGCTTCCCAAGTATGAAATAAAGACTGACAACATTATTAAATAACATACACAAATAATCACTAAACTACAGATCTAGTACCAACAGCAACTTACACACAATGTAAGCAACTTTTCCTTCTTATAATAATCACGCAATTAGCCCACAGTGACAGCATTACAGGAACCACAGCTGTACATCAGTACATCTGTGTGAACCACAGTAGCACTTGAACTTCAGGACATCCATACACTAAACGTAGAAGATCCTGAGTTCCTCCTGTCTGATGTGAGATACATAACCAAATTACCATAGCTTGACAAACACACACATGCCCATCGAGCTTCGGTAACTGACTACGTGCATACCTAGCTCATCACAAAGACCTTTAAAAATCTTAAGCCAAAGTAAACTTATTCCCGCTAAGTTTAAAGTTCATATTGTTGATGAGGTTTAAAAACAAGTTTCTAGAATATGCAGAGGTATCACAGAGAGTTCATATTAAAGGTAGCAGCAGTGAAACACCTCTTCATGTCAAATATTTTTTAGACACAGTGGGCAAGATTTTCAGCCAGTAAAGATATATTAATGTCATGTCATTAAACTAAATCAGTTGTTTCACAACAGTTAAAACCCAGATCTATTGAATCAGTTTTGTAACAATTACACTCTGTAATCTCTTATATTTTGCAGGTTTGCTACTTTCACCAAGTGGTTCCTTCCTGAAAGAGCTTTTGAAGTCAAAGGAAATACACTGAAGCTTGACCTAAGAAAAACAAACAACTACAGAGAATTTGCAGTGTTTACAAACCAAGTGCTGATAAACCAAAACATTCTGTCTGGTGTTTATAAAGCAGAAGTTGGGAAAAAATGCCAACTCACCACAGGTGAGAACGTACTGTACTTTCCCCCCCTTTTCGTGGAAGGGAGTAAATCTTGCAGCTTTAAACAGACTGAAACAGATTCCAAGATCAGCACAGCTACAGAAACCACAAGAGAGAAGAAAATATATATATTCCACTAAGATAGCTAGCCCTGTATCTCATCCCCTTTTGTAACCAGTGAGGATGCAATCATTTTCACAGAGGCACAAGCAGATGGTGCTAGATGCAAATTTTTCTCTCTTGTCAAAGCTGTGGTATACTGAAGAGCTGAGGGAGAGCATTTATAGCTTTTAATTTGCATCATACCTGTTTCTTCTCTATTCCTACGAGAAGGAAAACTAAGAAAACTACAATATTGTGTAAGGCTCAACTGCCTATAAGTGTACTGCAACAGCAACAGCTGTGTGACAGCTCGCTCCTGTACCCAGGAGTGTCTACAGCTGCTCCAGCATCACTCCCACACGAGGCAGGAGGCTGTGGCTCTGCCCGGCGG
Organism: Grus americana; assembly: GCF_028858705.1. Classification (NCBI taxonomy): domain Eukaryota; kingdom Metazoa; phylum Chordata; class Aves; order Gruiformes; family Gruidae; genus Grus; species Grus americana. The sequence continues at coordinate 7,193,081 of NC_072864.1, forward strand.
CGGCCAGCACCGCTCCGACCTACCTGCCCGCTCCCCCCCGGCCGCCCGCGGGGCTCAGCACGGGGAGGCTGTCGCCGGGAGAGCCAAGCCCGCACCCAGCGCTCCCAGGAGTCAGGCGGACTCCGCACACGGAAACGGAGTCACACGGAGACCGGTCCCGCCACCAAGTCCGGCTCCGGCTCCAGCCCCAGCCGCCCCACGGCGGCAGCTCGCCCCTGTGGTAAAGGGCGGGAAATGGCTCCCCCCGCGTCCCCGCACTGAGGGGGCAGCGTTGGCGGCTCCACGGATGCTGCACCAGGGCGAAGGGGCGGGTGGCCAGAGGGCTCCGGGCGTGCTCACCCCCCTCCCTTACTTCGCGTAGTAAACCCAGCCGTCCTTGGTGGTGCGCTCCTCCCAGCCCGGTGGCAGCTCCTCCTCGCTGTCCGTGTCCTCCAGCCCCGCGTACTTCAGCGCCGCCATTGGGACGGGCACCCCGCGCAGCCCCGCACTGCCGCCGTCGCCACCAGCCAGTGGACGCGCAGCACACCGCCCCTTCCGGTCGGCCCGGCCAATGGTGCGGCGCGGCGGCCCAGAGGCACCATGGGAAGTGTAGTCCGGCGGGGCGGGAGGCGCTCTCCTCAGCCCGCGGGGTTTGCCCTTGGTCTTGAGGGTTTTTCGTGTGTCACTGAGTTTTTAACCCCAAAGGGGCCCCGGACTGAGTTGAAATCTTCATGGATGGCACCAGAATCTCAGATTTTGGGGGCATTAAGTGTTCCCAGCCTTCTGTTTCCAGAGATGGACATGAATATCATGAGGCCCTGGAAAGTGAAGAAAAAATGAACTGTTCTTTAAGCTTTTTGCCATTAGTTGTCACTTCCTGATCTCTGGGATGAGATTCTTTGTTGTAGCCGCGTTAGTCAGAGCTCCTCCGTGTTGCTTTGCTTGGCGAGGAAGGCCTGGCTGCAGAGAAGGACCTTGCTGTGCTCAACGCCCTGGGAGGCTGCAGGCTGCCTCACCCACCAGCTGCGCAGGCCCCTTTGCCACACCGGTGTCACCTGCTGATGTAAATACACTCAGCTGCAAAGACTGAAGGACTACAGGTCAGTGAATTGACAGTAACCTATAGTAACTCCTGTGCTGGCAGCTGGAGCCCAGGCAGCCCACTTTGCAGCTGAGGCAGATGAAGAAGTACCTTGTCTGTTCCCATTATTCAGCTGACATGGCGTACACCTCTCACCTACATCAGTGCTTTTGGTCCCGTACCCATATGCTGACATATTCATATCTATTTATACAACTAAACCCAACTGTCAGCATTTGTAATAGCATCTTCCCATTGTAGTCCTTTAGCAGGTGCTTTGGCGGGGGGGGGGGGAAGCCAAAGCCAGTGTTGGACAGAGCCTGTAATCGCCGCGGCCTGCACCAGGTGGCAGTGCAACCCCACAAATGCAGTAGAGCGCGCCGACTCCTTTGGGTAACGTTTTCATGCACTACTTGAGACGCTGACCTGTACGGCTCACTCACTCCCCACTAATGGCATGCATATCTGTCCAGAAAAGAGAGCCCGAACTTCTTTCTGCCCGGCTGCTGCCATCACTTTGCAGGTTCCCCTGAGGAATTACACCTACTAAATTATCTCCTCCTGTTAGAAATAAAAACTCATGCAGCATCAAGAGCCAGTTTTCATGCAAGTATTACTGGGAGTATTAAAAAAACACTGTGATCATGCTCTCTTGGGTAAACATATGGGAAGGGAAACTTTAGTGACATGCTCACTTCTGGTCCAGGAAGCTGCTGAATAGGTGAATAAATGTAAACAGCAGCATTACAGTAGGAGTGCTACAGAGTGCTAAGGGTGTACAGTGTACTTTAGAAAGAGAAATAGAATCTTAAAATCAGGTATACATATGTGTGTGTGTGTTTTTATATACCCATTAAATAGAACCACTGCTTTTCATGTAAAAATATTTACTGACTGAAAAAACAAAAGCTTTGTTTGACAGCACAACATGGATATTAACAACTTGCCTTGAAGTCCTTGGTACATGAGTAATATGATAACACAGAAGTCCTATGGGTTTATATTGTTTTCAGTGCAATTTCAGTTTCTACAAAAACCTTTAAGAAACCCCATACTTCCCTCTGACAATTCAGAATCAACAGAGGATCCAAGGGTTATGCTACTTTTCACAAATATTTCTTCCCCTCTACTTGTAACCACCTCCTACTTTTCAGGAGGTTTTTCACTGGGAAAAAAAAATGTCACAAGTTCTGATAATTTGATGACTCATGTTATTTACTTAATTGATTCAAAGAATGTTGAAATTCAACCATGTATTTCAATTTCAAATTCTGGCAAATGGAAAATTCATTCTCTTTCAGAGGGTCAGAGAAGTTCTTCACCATCTTTTCCAGCTCACTCTTTTTACATCTATTACCTACATATCTTACATACATAATCCAAATTACATCAAGAAACTGCATGCAGACATACAAGATTTAGGTATGATTTCGGGGGGGGGGGGGGGCATGCAAGTTCAGGTTTCTGTCCATTTGTACTAAATTGCAGAACTAGTTCTGCTAGGTTTCTCAAATGCAGAAAGCAATGGCCATGATTTCCATGAGAGCAGAACTGCAACTTTAGGACACAGATTGAGGCCTGTGAAAAGTTTTACCACAATTAAAACACTTTCAGATCCTAAAATGATAGGAATAACGCAGCCTTCCTCCTTATCACTTCTCCCCCATTAGCTCTGTGTTAGGAAAGGAAGAAATTGCATATAAACTGACTGAGTGTACGCATTATCTTTGAGGTATACAGTATGTGCATTGTTCTGGTTGGGTTTTGGGAGTTTGGTTTGGGATTTTTTTAATAGCAGTTGTGTAAAGTTACTGTTTTCTTGCACTACAGAAAAAGAATGGTTCTCTGTATTATTACAGTGATCTCAGTCATCATGTTCATTCAGGCAGGGTAGTAAATAACCCATTCGGCTTAAAATCTTCTGTTGTATTTTAGCAAATACTGCTTCAAAGATATCACTCTGATCCATTGCTGCAGCAATCCTGTAAATTAATTCTTCTGATGATTCTAAGCCTAGCAGACCAAGATTAATTCCACAGCCTGACAGAAAGTGGATAAATTAAAATGAGAAGACATTCAGAAATAATTGTTGATTTCACAATAACATAGATGTCAATTAGAATCTTAATCTCATTTTCTGTTAGCCGTACTTTAAATCATCAAAATCAAAGGTATTTGTCTAGCTTCTCCATGAGAAACATTGACAAAAATTTGGTCATATAATTACACTGGCAAGCCCAAGGCAGCAAAAAAACCTATCATTTCCTTAACCTTAGTCACAGGCTTATATGCTTTGCTGAATGATGGCCATTTTCTGTCAAAGATCTGAGTACTGATTTATCTGACAAGGATTTGGGCACTGAGAATTATCTGGACAAGAGAAAAATAATCATGACATATTGCAAAACATGCAGGTGACACAGCACACAGTTGATTCAGCCTTTTGATAGAGCATGTGTCTATTTCTTAGAAATCATGATTCAGGAATATGACAAAAATCTAAACAGCCCTCAGTTCATAACTTTTTCAGCAGCTGCCAAAACATGTTTGCATAGGCTACAGCTGCTTCTTTTCAGGTGAAAATTCTGCATCCATGACTCATGCCTTTCTTACCTCAGCATTAGACTAAAGCAATGTAGTCTGCATAAGGCTATGATTTCAATCCACTGAGACATGAGAAATGAACATTTGAACTACTGCCTAGTGTGAATGTGCCATGTCCTTCAAGTGAACTATTTATTTATATATTCATTTATTTATCTATCTATTTATTTATTTGAGTTAAACTCAGCTTTCCATAAAAATGTTTACAAGGTCACTTTCAACTTTCTTTCAAGTTATGAGAAAGGTTTAAACTTTTAAAATCCTTGAGTTTTTACCAAAGTTTATTTCCAGAAATTTCAACAATTTTATCCTCCTTCCTTACATACAATAAGATCATCTTCAACATAATTTCAAAGTTAATAGAATTCAAATAGGCCTTGTTGTTGATGATCTTCCAGTTTCCTCTGAAAACAACATAAAGAACATTTTGCATATGGAATCTGTCTATGAAACCTCTGTGGACACTGCAGAGTTGGAATCCCAATCATAAGAGATTTTGTGTCCATTTTTAAATTATATTTCCAGAAAAAACAACATATTAGTGAGATGCAAAAAACTGTGGGATACAATTGTGCCTTGAAATGCTTGTGGCATCAGTAACCTCCGATAAGTTGTATTTGAATATTGTAAAGTCTACCTTTTTAATTTAATTTAATATTCATTTGCTAAGAACATGCACAGTGTGGAAACTGATGTGCAGGGTCATATTAGATGTCCTTACCTGCAAATTCTGATATGTTATTAAACTTGTTCAACATGATTAAAAACAATGGTAGGAAGTGATATTAAACAGTTTTGGTATAAATGCTAAAAAGGACAAGATTTTATCTTTTTATTTATCCTTAAGGTAAGAACTTTCTGTCACTCTCCAGGAGCAAACCTTACCCACTGTAGAAAAGTAAAAGTCAAATAATCCAAAAGATGAAGCAGTGTTCAGCCATATTTTCAGCCTATGTGTATGTTATTTCAAGAGCTTATAATTTTTTGCCTTATAGACTAGTGATTTTTCATGCTGTTTGTTTCTTTCTAAGCTCTAAGTATCCTCAGCCTTGAGTGCTCTGGTTCCACCAGTAGTGACACTTGTAGGGACAAACACACTGATAGTAAAGCATTTCCTTTCTTGTGTGTTGCATGATCAAGAAGTTTCTTTTTTTCTATATCTTCATATGTACATCAGCATGCATAAAAGCCTGTAAGATAAATTCCAAACTTACTAGTGTCAGAATTCATCACTGTGAGAAAAACTTCCTCTGCAATTACATTGACCCCCTCATTGAAGGCAGTTGTAAGCCTCCTGTGAGTCACCACATCTCAGTCTCCCACTACACTGGATGTGATGCAAAGTCTGTTCATTCACCCTGGATTCTATATGCATCTTGGAGGCATTGAAACATTGGTAGAATATTCTTCACGAGCTGGTTAAAAAAAGAACAAACTACAGTCAAGCCTCCGTAGGTACAAAACCCATATTTGAACATACAGAGAAGTATTTACTCACACCTACTAAGTAATTATTCATCTTCCAGGCTGCAAAATTGGACACTGAGAAGCCAGAAAAAAATGAAGTGAAAGTCAGGTATCTAAACTCCTTTAAACATTTGGCTTTAATTACTTTGCACAGACAAGAAAGCAAGAGGAGAATAAAATTAATTAGTGAAAGAACAGATTAATGGTAAAGTTCTTATAGCTCAGTGCAATGAAAATTTTTATTCACAGTTGGTTTTGCAATCTCTCTCTGAGTTCAGGGATACTATTCATGCATCTAAAGTTAAACATGGAAATGTTTGCAGCATCAGACCTGGAGGGTATAGGAGAATGTCTGGTTCATTTTTTGTTATTAGTCCAGCTCCTACCTGAGGCAATATTGAGAAAGCTAAAATATGCATGTGCAACATTACCGACGATGGAAGAAGAAGGGGAATTCCCAGTATATTTTAAATTAAGATGGCAGGTGATGTTTGACCACAGATGTGAAAAAGATGAAGTTTTCGTTCTGATAGATTTAAAAGCATTCAGATGATTTTTCTATAATTTCTCAGGAGAAATAAAAGAGATGGACCATAACTGAAAGAAAATAGAAAAATCATTATAACTGTTTATAAATATTAATCACCAATACCTTTTCTTAATCAAATTAGCTATCACTCCTGATTAATATCATCTTTAATGAGCTTCTTCACACTTATAACAATGGGTGCAATCCATGCACAATGAATACAGTTCAAACACAGTTGTTGTTTAGATAACATCTAGCATTTTGCTTAGAAAAATTGTTCACTCCTAAAAATTGTTCTCTTCTAAAATTATTTCAGCACAATAGCCCATTGTAACTAAGTAACTGCATGCTCCTTTCCTTGATCTAGCAGGAAAGTGACCAGGACTGCCTTATTTATGAAGCAACTCATTAGAATAATTATTGAGCACTCCTGATAGGCAATCATTTTACAGCACTATGGAAGAAAAGGCATTATTTAGACACAAGATCAAGAAGATCAAATGGAAAAGACTTTATGTCCACTAAACAAAGCATTCTAATCCATATTCAAACTGCTATGAAAAAACAGAACTGCTACGAAGAAAATCAATATTTCTGATAAATTTTACAAATATATTGTAGTGGACTTTTTTTTTTTTTCTTCCCATAGGCTGGCTGCTGGATTATGTCAAGGAAAACCAGGACTAATATGTCAGAGAAGTTAGTGCAGTATAGACTGCAGTAAACTTATTTTTTAAATACTCTGAAAAATCTAGAGCTGATTCTGATCTTGCTTAAACTATTGATAACTGACATAGTGACATTTCACTTGAGAGAGATTTGAACTTTAGGAACTTTTGTGTGTAATACATTTGCATAAAGAAGTATCATAAATCCTTCTACACCCCCCTCTCAGTTACCTTTGGATGACCATACACTGTTTATCTGTTTAAAAATGTTGCTCTTGTTTCCTTCTCATTCTGAATCTCTAACAGTCATCGCAGTGAAGCACATCACATCTGGTTTGTGGTAATAACTTTATTTCCTTGGTAAGACTGTGGGAATTCTTCCGTAACATATATTACATACAACCCTGTAACAGCATTGCAAGCTGTCTTATAGAACGTGAGTCTAAAGATGCTTCATCAACTGGTTCAGGGTATCCATATACTTGGTGTGAGTGATACTGTACCTCTTAGAAAAACATCCACAAATGGAGGAGAAAGGGACCAAGTACCTAAATTCAGCTGGATTTCATTCAGATTGCACATGACCACCTGCAAAAAACATATCATGCAAATCTTGGTGTAAGGCCACCTATAACAACAAAATAATGGCAAACCAGTTCTTAGGGCATGTGTGGGTTATGATAGGCTAGCCAGTAGGTTTAGACACAATAGAAAAAGACTCCTCATATTAGGCTTAGTGAGTGTGAGAAGGGATAGAGAGAAGCCTGGCAGCACAAACTTAGTGACAAACACCTTGCTTTTGTAAAATTTCTGTGTCAATCATTAGTCATGTTTCTTTGTTTGAAGTTAAATGGTCTACAGTCTTGCAGTCCTGTAGAGTCAGCCTTGTCATCTAAATAAAATAAATTAAATAGCATGAGGCCTAATGCATGTCCCTGAGGCATTTCACTTGGTACTTCTCCTCAGTGGTCTATTATCTTCTGTTTATGGTCCTTCAGCCAATTTTTGTTCTGCCTGAAAATCAATTTGAATTCAGCAAAAGGCTAGCAGTACATTCATTTACATTCTTGACATCTACTGATTCTGTAATTCAGTAACGAAAAAGCAGTCACAGTCGCTTAATCTACTAACCTCGTGTTAAGATGATCTAATGAGAACAAAAGCATTTATGGAAGTGCAAATTAATGGATACATTTGATTTCATTTCAAATGTTGCATAATGACCTGGAAAACACAGTGCATTTCACTGAATAGTGTGTCCCTATCGGAAGAAAAATTTTAAATGGCTAAAATCTCATGTTGGCATCAAGTAGCTGGATTTTCAAAAGGGCTTAAGTTATTGGGTATTGAATGCTGTTGAACCTTGGGTCTTGAGTCTGGATGTACTCTTAAAAACATGGTCATGAGTTCCCTTGACAATCTAGCTTTTATTGTACAACATGTTTGAATTAAGGTATTCACCCTTCCTTACTGAATGAGAATGTATGTTCTGTGGTTTTGAAGAGGGACCAAAGGGAAAGTTACTTCCAAAAATAGTCTGTGCTTGTGCAGCCTTTAAAAATGAAAAATGGATCTTTAAAGAGTAATGGTTAACAATGTGCCCTCATTATTCATGTTTAAATTGCTTTTCTTGGCACAAAATATTTCTATGCTGGAGCCTCTATTCCATAGTTGGAGAGAATCCAGCATTTTAAATCTTTGATCAAACTCACAAAACTCTTCACAATCACTCTATCTTCAGTGGTAAAATGAAACCCTCAAAATGTGTTAATAAAAATCTTCAAACACACACTTTTGTATCCCTAAGCCAGACACAAGACTCTAATGGGGATCTACTACTGCAAATATTCAACAAGTGTTTGGAATACTCAAATGTAGCATATGACAGTGTTAAAAAGCAGATCTCAGTCCTCTCAGCTAAAGATCATATACCTGAATGTTTTTCACATTATTCATTAGCTTCTAATAACAAATGGGATTTCTTTGGGAGTAGAGCTTGATAACATACTATTCATCTTTTTCCTCAGTAAAAGTCAATGGTGTCTTGATCTTACAGAATAATATGAGGACCTTTCCTAGTTCCTGACACAAGAGGGGGGCAGAGATGCCTATGTAGTATACATACCATTGTCGAGCAAGAAGGGAAGAAGCACAAGTGAGAGAAGCAGAGGTTCTTACGTTACCAAGATATTTCCAGCAAAGTTTACTGTATTATGACCAAAAAAAAAAAAATCACCTTTTGATACTGTCTGGTTGACATGGCAGCTAAGGAAGACTTGTGAAACAGTCACAGACTATGGCAGTTGGTGTGCTCTTGCTTTCTCAGGATTGAGTGTAAAGACAAAAGGTGTACCTATAGCATCTGAAGCAGACAGCTGTTCGCAGCAGAGCTTCTCAGCTCCACGCTTAGTGACTGCATAGCTTCCAAAAGAAAACTTGTGTCTAGCTGTCTCCAGACATGTAACTTAGAGGATTTGACACCATAGATATATCATATTCGTTCTATCCTGAAAAGTATCAGTTCTCATCAGCTGTTTTGGAGAGGATAGCTTGTACAATTTCTACCAGGCAGAGCTGATCAGAGATCGGCTTTTCATTTTTTTGGTTCATTTCTCCGTACCCACCTTCCCTGCATCCAATCTCTCTTTCTTCTTCCCTCCAAGAAAATAAAATAAAATAAATAAAAAAAACCAACCTCAAAATTTTCTGCTCAGTTTGATCATTTTTCCCTCCTGGTTTTTTGGTTTGACCACAAAACCAGACAACCCATTATTCACAGAGCTCTACTAATGAGCTCCTTTCTCAGAGTCTTTGTACCCTGCATAATGAAGAACATCTGCATCTTGTGTAAAGCTTGACATTTCCCTGCCTATTCACCAATGGCCTTTTTCTCTTTTCTTTCAATGACTGAATGAATTAACACTGCAATACTATTAATGCAATGCATGGGAAAGGAAACTGGCGGAGTCTCCAGAGCATTCTAGTCTTATCACCTTCCCTTAATATTTCAGTAGAATTGCCCAATTCATATGGTAATCATTTCCTTCTAATCAATGTTTCATATGTAACCTTGCTTATTCACTCCTACTTACTCCTACTTGCCAAGAAAGCTGAATGAGACTATTGGGGGTATCTGTCTTTCATGATACTGAGAACAGATTAATAATGTTGGCAACATGCTAACAAAAAGATCTTTTTCATTAATTGACACTTACAAATAATTTGTTAAAAGTTACAGAGTGCTTAATGTATGCCTTAATAAACAGCTATTACATGGATCAGCCAGCCAATAAATTGCTTATAACTATAAAAGCTCTTCTGATGTGCTTAGAGTATTTCTCAACATTTCTAAAAACAAAGGGCCACCTACTATACTGAAAAAAAAATGCCGACTGCCTAATCCTATAGAAATGGACTACTTTGTGCATCACTGTCATAATGTGTTTCACAGGAATTTATGATATTTTATTATTCATATTAACATATCCCTTTTCATTTTTCCTTTATGGTTTGGTCATGTGTGTAGGACTGTTTGTCAGACCATTTTTTGGAAGGGAAAGAGACCATTTTGCAGGCTACCTTGTGATGTCTGACAAACCATCAGTGTGATCCAGGTTGAGGCATAGTGATGTATGGTACTCACTGCTCATGTAAGATGTTACTATCAGTTTCTTTATTAACTCTTACTAGAAGTGTACTCATGGACTTAGATTCCAGTCATTAACATTATTCAACAGCTGTGTACAAACACATGCACAGATACAGTTTATATTTCCTAAGAAACCATCTGGGTTTTTTAACACTAGTAGAATATCAAGTTTCAGTAGGGCATCTAATGAAGAAAAAAAAATCTGGATTTAAAAATTTGAAAAAAAGCAGCAAAGCTTGTCTTCTGGTGGATAAGGACTACACTGAGTCTCTCAGTGTCCCTGCTATGTCAGCAAGATCCAGTGGATGTTACTTAATTGCCATATATTGGCAAAAATGTTGTAGGAAAAACTATAGTACAGAAATTATAGTGCTATGCAGACAAAAGATTGGGAAGATCCACATGCTTATAAAATCCCTATGAGCCCATTGTCTTCCATTTAGCACAGTGTCTCTATAGCAGAGTATACAAAAGAAAGCTGAAGCTCTTTTCTTTGTTACCTGTCTCTGATCTCAAAAGCTGCATTTGCTCCATATGAATTCCAAGATTCCACAATGTAATCTGGGCTGATCCCAAGAACAGAACCAAATTCTCCACAAGATATACCACTACCACAGGTTTTTTTGGCCAGTCTCAAGATAAATGCTTCCTTACAGAAACACCTGAAAAATAATTTTTTAAAAAGGATATTTGTATTTTATTTTTGCTAGGGAAAATGCATGAAGTAATTCATGTTCTTTATAATGGGTATACCAGCAAAACAACCTATGAAAATGTAGTCCTATGTCAGTTAAACTCATTAGAAATAAGTTACAAGAAAACATAAAAACATTACACCTCATTTGAAAGATCCCTTGTACAGACTAAACGCACCTGCCAATTCTTTAGAAAGATCTCAAAGTACTGCAGCAGTATTAGTAAAATTTTGCACCTGATAACACTTTGAACTAGTTATATATGTTCCATTTTATAGACATGGGATGCAGCCTAGGAGATTAAGCAGTTAGAATTTAACTTCATTTAAAGCAGTGGAGAAATTTCCACTGAGGTCTTTGCACAGAATTAGTACCACAGTTCTCATGAACTGGAGACTAAGTAACATTCACATAATTGTCTTTACACAACAGATTTTATGAAATGTAGGATTTATGGTTGCCAAAGGGCTTCTTAGCAATGCCTTTCACTATCTTTTATAATATTCCAAAATGGTTACAGTGATTCTTAGTAAGCAATTTTCTCAGCAAATGTTGTGTTTTAATCAGCAAAAGAACATACTAGATGGTTGCAGGTAATATGTATGATAATTAACAATAAGAATGGGTTGATAATGTCAATAACTCCAGAGCCAAGATAAAGTTAGGCAGGAGTAAACATCTTTGAATACAATGTTTGAACCTCTGACCTTGGTGCTTGGAACAGAGGAAGCTGTTTCTCATCTAGTGTACCAACATAATTATGCCTAGAGACTACAGACTATATAGTCTTAAATCTTTGCATTAGCCATATTTTTATAGGAAATGGTTTAACTTTGTAGCATATATGAAATGTATTTGAAATAGAAACAGAAACAGTTTTCTTTCCATTTCTCTAACTAAATAAAATTGTAACATTATAAATATACATTACATATTGGAACAAAGACAAATATCTCAATCTTCAGCAGATTACAGTGAAATTAAGTGAAACAGTGCCTTGCAAACTTGGACAGGTTTCCTAAAATAAAGTGACCTGCAGTATCCACGTTTGCATGTCACTATATTGTTCCCTGCTTAATTAGATACTAGCCACAGTTTGTTTCATGTTTTTAATCTTGATATTTTTCACATTGCTTTAGCTAGCTTAGACTGATTGCTCAGCTAAATATGTAAGATGATAATTAGTTTAACAGCATGTTAGATTTATAGAGCAGTTCAACATTAACTCATTATTGGCTACACTAATCACGTAACACACACTAACATAATTACTCTAGACATACTGGAGTAAATATGAAATATAATATTTATCAACTGAATGCTTGGCATAGCATTACCTGACCCAAGAACCAAAAATAAAGTTAATTTGATATAGGCTTTTTCTTAGGAGGGAAAATCAGGGTCTCTGTCAGAGGACAGGTAGTTCTGGCAGGAACAGTCCTTGGTCTCCTCATCTCCCGGCTGCCATCTTTGTTATCTGGCACCCGCATCCTTCAGGCTGGTCAGTCCCTGTGCTGCTGCCACACACGCACACTGAACTGCTGCGCTTGGGATGGAGGTATAGGTTTGTTATAATTCATCACACACCCTAGATCTGACCTTTGGGAAAGAAAGATAACCTAGTGGCTAAGATACTAGGTCCAGAAGATTTCATTTTCTGCTCCTTGCTTAATGATGCTTTATTTCAATCCTTAACTTCTTAGTACTTCAGCTTCCCCTTTGTAAAATGGGGATAATAATCTTCCTTTTGTCTACCTAGACTGTAAACCTTTTGGAACAGATACTTTGCTTTACCATGTACATAAGAAGGCCCTGAACACAGGACATGCTAATATTTTAAGTTAGATTACATATAGGGAAAAATTAAATAAATCAGTCATCTTTTGAAAAGAGCTAGTTCTGGAGCTGCTGGACACTTCTGGTTAAAGCTGATTCTGCCCTAAGAAAACAGTTTGCTTTTTTTAACCTTACCTCTCTTCTTTCTCAAGAGTCCCACAACTCCTCTTTCTCCTCCTTCTCATACTCTTTTTGCACTCCATTCCTCCAACAACAGACAACAGGACTAGCAGAGATACATTTTCCTACCAGCATGTTTAATACATGGTAAATATCTTTTTGTCTAGACAGAAACTGTGATCAAAACCACATTTCAATTGATTTTTCTAGATGTCCTGAACAAAATCTCACAGGACAGCAGTACCCCTGATATCACACACTAACCCCAGCTCAACAAAAAATTGGCAAAAGTTACCCCCAAAACTTAAAGAAAATCTCCTAAAATCCTACGTATTTCAAAGAGTGAGAAACCAGTTTTGCCATCGGGTGCTGCGCAGAGATGCAGCCCTCACTCAGGAGAGGAGGGTGGAGGCTGAAGACTCCAGAGGGAGTCAGGGGGCTGAGTGTAGCAGCCCTGCTCCTAGCCGGGGCTAGGGAAGAAACTCTAGCGAGTCCCTGCCGTAGAGCCAGAGGGAGCCGTCTCCGCCTTGCGGATCCCCCTTTGGGACAGCCACAGGGGAAGGGGCGCTCACCCGCGGTCTCCTCTCCTCCGGGGCCGCACGCTGCGCGCCTCCTCCGCGGGCAGCTTCAGCACCGGGACCGGCGGACAGCGCCCCGCGCCAGGGCCGCCCCAGCGCCACCGCCGCCGGGGGTCAGGCGCTGCCTGGAACCAGCCCCAGCGCTTCGGCATGGCCACATCTCGATCATTGCTGACCTCGGGGGACAAAAAAATCATCTCAACAACAACAACACCACCACAAAACAAAACAAAACAAAAACAAAAACAAAAACAAAAACAAACAAACAAAAAAAACCCCAACAAAAAAAGAAAAGAAAGGAAGCAGCCCAGCTAGTACTGGGCTGGCCATCGCGGAGCTCTGTGTCTCCTGGACCACCAGGTCCCGGTGCCCCTGGATGCGGCTCTGTGCTCCGGGAGCCGCCGGCAGGTGGGCGGTGAATTTTGTCTGCGTGCACCGAGGGAGCGCAAAAGAAGCGTGGAAATAGCTCTTCCAGCACACGGGAGCTTTCCCCCGAAACACCCCGTGCTCTTGCCCACCACTTGCTCTTTCTGGGTCCCAGCAAAGTAGGCAGGATAGCCGCTCTCATGGTGGAGATTTCTGAGCAGGGACCATCGAGGGACAGTGGTGATGTAGCAGTTGGTATCGATATTTAGGTCAGTAAACACTCATGGGCACTGCTATGCTAGAAGATGAAATCTCTTGATACTGAAATTTTAGTTGTTGCTAGGTAGTTGCAGTGTTTACACAAAGTCAAGGACTTTTCAGCTTCTCACACCCTGCCAGGTGCACAAGAAGCTGGGAGAGCACAGCCAGGACAGCTGACTCAGATGGGCCAAAGGGATATTCCCCACCATATAATGTCATGCTCTGTGTATAACTGGGGAAGCTAGCTGGGAGGTGGAATCACTGCTCAGAAACAGACTGGGCATCAGGTGTGTGTGGGGGAGTGTTTCCACATGTGATGAGCAATTGCATTTGTGTATCACTTGTTTTATACACATTTGTTACTGTTATTGTTATTAGTAGTAGTAGTATTCTTTTCCTTTGTTATCCTATTAAACTGTTGAGGTTTTCTTCTATTTTCCTCCCCCTCCCCTTGGGGGGGAGGGTTGAACAAGTGGCTGTGTGGTGCTCAGTTACCAGCTGGGGTTAAAGCATGACACCTTTGCACTCTGAATGGACTACAGGATTTCGTTAGTGAATACATCTCCAAAGCAAACACCACTAAGACCTCGTTCTGCTTCTGTGTTTCCTTCACTGGGAAGGAAAAATTCACTGTTATTGAAGAAGAAATGGGTCTTTTCATTTACAGTTGAATTTCCTGAAAAAGCAAAAGGACCTGGCAACACCATGTTTTGAGCAGCCATCTTCTGCAGGAGCACTTGACAATGCTTGCCTTAAAGTGGATTGTACTGTAACATTTATGTACTAAGAGTTTGATTTCAACAGGAGTCTTTCCATTCACTTTAAATAACTTTGGGTCATGTCCTAATAATGTAACATTAGGAGGTTTCTGTTCCATTTTGCCTAAGGATGTAAATTTTATTTTTACAAAATTATTACTCTTACATGGGCAAATGAAGTAGTACTTTAGTAGAACAAAAAGAAATGCCACGTGCTACTAAGGAGGCTGAGTATCCCTGTTATATTTGTTTAAATTAAAGAGAGAGATGGGTTTAAGTTCAAAGGATTTAATAATTACTAACAGTTATGGTAGCTCTGATACAGTACAGAGAAAAGAAAGCTAATTTAAAAGTACATAATTTACTTTATCAACTAAACCATCTTTAGACTCTTGTCCCTGCTGTGCTGCTGCTTTTCTTTTTAACTACACCTACATTAATCTTTGGCTATCCTGATAGAAGGGATCTATGTTTGTGGAATTTGCCACATTGCTTATGCATAAGCATACAAGAATAAATCATGGTGCTTTTATGCGTGTATCATGTTTCCATGTTTTAGGTCTGAATATATCCATCTCATAGGCAACCTGTCTAATTACACATGCCATCTGCAGGCACCTGGCCATACTGTATCAGTAACAGGCTCTATTCACTACCAAAAAAAGCTTTTAAACTTCTTTTGTACTTAGTTGACTACAAGTATGAGCCAAAGTAATACTCTGAATGTCATAGGCATCTCAAGAGAAACTGCAAGTGTTACAAATTTGCTCAAACTAGATTATTTACATGCAAGCCCCTGTAGAATTGTCATTTTCCACACAGGCAGTGCAGAGAGGCAGAAGCAACACTCTGCATGCACCCCAGCCTCTGGGCCATTCCTCCCTAGCAAGCGGGAGTTTGGCCATCTGTACCCTCATCTCAGTTGCTGCTGAAGGAGGAGAAGAGGCTGTCCGGCATAGTGCAATATGGTGTCCCTCTATTTCAGTCTAAAGACAGCTGCAATGTGAGAGAGCAAAGATATCTTTATAATACTCTCACGCCATCCCCTCCTGCCTAAAACTTGGCTGGGGGGAGGAATGCTGTATGAAGACCATCACTCCAGGGAAGTTATCTTTTGTTTAGACAACACTAAGTGAGATTTGGTGTTATATTTATCAGTGTAATAAACTGTTTCTAAGGTAGCCAGCACTTCATTTCCAAGATCTAGTACTGCTTTTATCCTCCTCTAAAGTGATCCACAAGATGGAATTTAACAATAAAAGAGGAGCTATGGAGGCTTTGTAGGAGAAAGTCTATAAAACCCCTCCTATATAGTAAATAGAAAATCAATAAAGAAGGAAATATTTTCACACTTTGAGGAGTAATTGCAGGCCACAGAGGGGAAGAAATAAACAGAAAAAGTAGAGTTCCTTTAAAGAAGAAAGTATGCATGTTTAAGCCTTACTATTTTTTCCCCCAGAAAATAGTGCTGGAACTGTTAGAGGTTTAGCTAAACCTACATGGGCCAAATTCTGCCTCAATTTGTAAGCAGTCATCCAGTTGTTAGGACAAATACAAACAATCTAAGATTGTGCATCACATTTTTATTTTAAAATGTGATCTTTAACAACCTATCTACAAGTTTCTTGGTCATCAGTAAGGCTAGCCCAATTCATGGCAGATATTCCTTTTTCATGTGTTGATAGCGATCTATAAGAGGATGTGGGACTCCTTGAAGCAGATTGTTTGCTTCTTTCCAGAGGTGCAGGGACAAGGTTTGTACTAACGAGAAAATTCTCATGCAGTTCCAAGGAGGCACAGCAAAACCCCTGTAGTACTTTTGTTCTGCATAGCACATTTCTCCTCAGAGAGGTTGCAAGGCAGGAAGCTACATGCCTGTGATGCAAGTAAATGGGCTTTTCGTATACAGGTGGCAGCTGTGCATGTAACCCCCATCTGTGTCCTGTGCTCAGCAGCCTCCTGCTCCCAATGGGCTAATCCAGCTCCTACTGAAGGCTTCGTGCTCACATAGGTACATGTATGCCTGGTTTGCTGAGCACAGAAAGGTGCTTCCAGCTAGGATGCAGAAATTTTATCTGGGATTACATCCTCTAAACCCCTATCTTGGAGTCTGGTACAAGAGGACTTTCTCCTTTTATAAACAACCCTACAGTGGTAGGAACAGATCTTTCCTGAAAGCACAGCCATCTCTGTGATATGTAGAGCTGGCTTAATCCCAGAAGAAGGCTTAAATTGGAGATTAAGACCAAGAAAGCTGAAATTTGAAACCATTTCCCAACATTTTAATGGATTTCCAGTTAGTTTTAGTTAGTAAACATTTGACTAGTTTCCATTTTTAAAGCTTTTGCTGCTGAAATCCACAGCACACATGAATCCATCAAAAAACCTGTGCTTCAAGCACAGCTGAAAACTTTTCAGTGCAACCCAAGCATTCAAGTGGGGATGGGTGCTTGATGTATGCTAACAAGCTTGGGCTGAGCTTAAATATCAGCAGAGGGCCTAGCTCAGGCTCTTTGCTCCTACAGAGGAATCCCCCTGGCTCATTGCTATTCAAAGGTAAGGCTGTCTGAGGTTGTTTCATGTTGTTCACAGATACAATTGCTGTCCTTCAGTAATTACCCAGGTTTAGGCAGTTGTAGTGTGTGATTCAGACAAATCATATGCCCCTATGACATAGCAACTGGTGACTTTGTAACTGGTCTAGCTTACTGAGACAACATCAGTGCCTCAGAAACACCAAGTGCCCCACAAGGTACTAGGGTGTTGCTGGTGGATGGAAGGAGTTTAACAAGGTTCGATTTTGCACTGGTTCTAGGGTGAGTACTCAAGCATAGATCTATAAAGTCTTCTAAATTATAGACCTGGCTACAGAAGCAAACTTCTACACTCCTAAAAAATTTTCCTTCCCAGGGGTTAATGTGTATGCATGAAGACTATGGAAAATAAATGGAAGGAGTAGAAGTCAAGAGAGAAAGTGAAAAGGGTGACCAAACCAGTAAATCAAAGTACTGTGCTTATATTCATATGTGTAAAGCTGGCTCTGGGCTTGGCTTTGAATTGTAACTTCCTTCTACTCCAAATTGCTCTATGTTGAGCTTTATACTACTGACTAAGCTCTCTAACGAAGGTTGGGGTAAAGCAGCCAGTCTTGGGCTCTGCTGTGTAGTTTGAAAGCTTGGGAGATGCTCCTGAGCACTTCTCAGTTAATATCAGAACTGTTCCTTCAGGAGCAGACCAAGGAGGGTAACTTTGTAATACAGTTAAGCTCTCAGCTGGACCTTGGTGCTGGCAGTCTTTCTTGCACCTCAGACTCCTGCCTTGCTGGCAGGCGGTGTCAGCAGACTTGCTAGGATGAAGATCAGCTTGGTTTAATATACACAGGCAGGGCTGAGGTGGTCAAAAAGAGAGAGGAAGGAATGAAACTGAGTTGTTGAAAATCCTTTGAGATGTAGCACAATTGAACGTAGGCCAAATGATACTGTATATCATGTGTAATGAACAGGATGAAAGTTTCTCCTTCTGATAACCTCTTGTAACTAGTAGCTCTTATGTCAGAAAGAAATTACTGGTAAAATACATAGCAAGGCAAAAGCAAAGAGATGTGAACGCTGCAAGGGACAACCTCTTGCACTAATAAGAGATGAGTTGCCTAGGGATGGAGTGGGAAATGGTGACCTTCCTTGGGGTGAGACAAAGGAGGAGGGAAATCCACAGACGCATCAGATGCAAGGTAGGAGAATATTGTATAAGTAAGGAAAACATAAGTATAAAATAAGCAGAAAAATCACATTTAACCTGTTGTCATGCTGCAATGTAAGGAGTGGATTTAGGGGGGGGTTAAGTTGTTATATATTCAGGGCACCATCCCTGAGGTTTTTATCACAATGACTGCTTGTTTTGTCAAGATAGAGTCCATGAAACAGTTTGAGTTTTAAAAAAAAGACATTTTTTCCTGCCTAAAATGAAGGTTTGCTAATTTTTGTCATTAAATATAAAAAGAATGTAGGCCTAGCAGCTGAATTTTAAGCACTTCTGAAAATTAGTATACTTTTTCAAAAATGTATTCAGAAAATAATATTTTAAAAAATATTTTCTATTTTCTTGCAAAGATGCTAGTAGATGTTTGGACGCGTTACATCGAACCTTTTTCGTTTAGCAAGCAACTAGAAGGCAGTATTTGTTACACTAATAGTATTTAAGTGTCACTTCAAACTTTGTAAGCGCTGCATTCTCCCGTTACACCACTAGGTGGGAGTGTTGGAGCTTTTCTGTTGGTTTCGCAGTAACGTGCATAAAAAAGTTGCTGTTGTGCCTCCTGTTGAATTCCCGGTCACCCAAGCGATTCCCAACTGAACCGTGATGACTATTCAGTGTGGGAATGGGAAATCACTAAGTGACTGCCCACTCCATGACACAGCACCCATCTGTGGAGCAGAATGCCCCAGCTGCAGGCAAAACTCTGGCTCTTACATCCCTTTTGCCAGCTGTACGTAGGTGTACTGGGGAGCAGGGAGCCCTGGTGCAGAGTTTGGTGTGACTTTTGCAGAGATGAGGAACCCGGAGTTGGAGTTTGAAGGGAAAACGTCACTGGGAGACATCAGAGGATTTCAGAAACTAATTGCGGGAGACTGGTGTAGAGAAGTGAGCCTAATCTGCTGGAATGGAAAAGATGGACAATGCCATGTGTTTATCAGGAGAGAGAAAAGACAGGAAGCGAAGGTCTGGGGATGAGAACTGGTGCAGCAGTGGCTCAGACCAGGTCCACCAGGCAGCAAATGCTCATCCTCACTCTGAGCTCACTTTGCACAGGCACATTTGGTCACTGAGAGGAAAGACAGTTGCAGTTAATTTGACAGGACTAAGTTAGTCTCCCTGCTGTGTTTCTACTTAATTTTTTGCCTGTCTTGCTCCCATTGCAGGCATTTCTGGAGGAGTTTTTTATCCTCCTACCATCTCCTCTCCAACTCTATCCACCTGAGTTTTCCTCCATCATTTTTCCTGTTTACTTTATGTCTCTTTGTTGTTTCTTAGCTAAGCGTTCTGCTGGGAATCTTCAAATTGATTACTGATTTCTGTATGGTGGGTTTTGTCTTTGTGTAGTAAATCACTACTAAACAAATAGTTATTTCTGTCTCTGGTATCTGTATCCACCAATAGTATCTATAAACGTTTTCAATTCTTGTGTACAACTTTAGAAACTTGGCTGAAACAGATTAAATAGGACATAAATTTATAAACTCCTCAAAGGTAAACAAATTCTGGAATTTGTGCTGAATTTTCAATGTGATTGTAGCTGTAGAGATATGCTGAGATACTGACCTATTTCAGACAAGCCAGAGGTAAAGAAGCCATATAAAATTACTGCAGACTTTTAATCACCTTAAAAATATAGGTAAAAGGAATATCGATCCCAACCTTAGCAAAGGTTGGTAGATTTTGAAAGGAAAATTGGAGATATTTGGGGACATTTTGCTCCTTTAACTCAGGAGCTAAGTGAGAGAATTCAGAATCAGGCCTGTTTTACAAATACATTAAGTGAAAATGAAATTAATTACAACACATTACAGTGGTGCATTGAACAGTTCCATCTCATACAGCACTTAGGCAAGCAGGGGTCCAAATTTGTCCCGTGGCATGTAGATACACTTGTAAAGAAAAAAATATAGTATAATGTACCCAAAGAGAGTACCCCTTTTGAATCCTCAAGAAAAGTCCTGGGAAAGAATGTCCTTCATATGGATGCACAAGCTGTCAAAAATACTACTACAATTGAATACCAGTAATGGAAAATTTATTGCATAATTTAAGAAAATCTTGCACAACTAAAAGATAAAAAGTAAGAATTAGCCTCCAAACAGCAATATATTTAAATATTTAAATGAAATTCCTTTACACAAGAGAGAAACTGCTATTTATAACATGAAGACAAATCTCTATTGTGGGGTTAAGAACAGCAAAAAATAACCAGCGCATCTTACTTCATTTTCAAATGTCAGGTGTTAACTTGGGAAAGTTTGCATGTGGCCAAATGAGCTGTGGTTTGGCCCCACTCTTTTGTGCCAACCAGGTGTGCTGCCTGCCACATAGAGAGAGGTGAATGAGCAGTGATGACGTTGTGCTCAGAAAGGAGATTCTTCCTCTCTACTTGTGCTTTCAGGCAGCATGACTGTCTTAAGCACAAAGCCTCTTTCTGATCCTGCAGGAGAGAAGGCTTTTGCACATCTTATTAAGGCGTTACGTAGTAGGGGTATGATCTAGTCCCAGGTTGGCTGCTTCTATGGAAATGTTCCAAATGACATCTAATATTTAACCATAATTGAGACATTTAGAAGCAAACATGTTTAGACTAACCAATGTTTTAGAACAGCTACTTCCACCATTTTCTAGCAGTGTATCACTTTTAACTCCAAGTAGTTTAAAAATTAACATCAGATTTTTCTGTTTCATTTGGCTTTCTTAACCCATAGGTAAAACTCTTGGTTCCAGATCCATCCTGTTAAACTCTATAAGGAAAACAGTTATTTTTCACAGGAGCTAACATAACCTGAAAGTCCCTCTGAAGCACTGGAACAGAAAAGATCCCTACACCTTATATTGGCACATGTCACTATACAGCAATCTTTTGTAAACTTTCAATAAATTCACTAAGGCTCTCAGTTCAAGTAAATACTATCCTACCATGGATATACAAAGTACAGAAATAGAAGGTGAATTCCAGCAACCCGAACATCAGGCTGAAATAATATGCCAAAGCATACCATGTAAGTAAAACAGTAATATATATTCCTGTACATAATGAAAACACTCACTAAACATAAAATTTTTAGCATCTGAATAGAAAATAAATTAATAGAGAAAACTTCTGTTTCAGGAAAGAGTGAGTACAATGCAGGAGATTGATATTTTTAACTCACCACTGTCTAAGTGGGAGGGGTTATTAACAAGCAAAACTGCATGTTAATAACAAAAAACATGGACACGGTCATTTGTATATGTAATTATGGGATCAGAAATTCACAAATATACCTTTTGGCAGTACGACAGACTTCATCCACCCACTTGCCTTGTGATGACTGAGAAAAAAAGACACAGTTTTCACGCTTCCCCCCATTTGGTTGGGCGTGATCCCAATTGAAGTACTGTAGAGCCATGCCATTGACATCAACAAATTTCCCTTCATTTATCATGTCATTGACACCCAACCAAAACTCAGATGCTCTAGGCATGCTTTTTTTGCCATAATCTCGAAGAGCGTTTGTTTCGTCATTATTCCTTGGGATAGCCAGTGTCCCTCCCTTGGCTATGCAGTCTTCGTTGGCTTCATGAAAAGGTTTGGTGCCTTCTGATACGAGGTAGCACTTCTTATGGGCCTTTGTCCCACGAAGACAGACTGTGAATAGATATTGATTTCCATGTTCAGTAAAAGCTTGGGCTATAACTTTGAATAATGTTTCCTAAAGTGATAATTTTCTACAGGTATGTTGGGGATTAAGCAGGCAAGTCCCTCAGCAAGTGAAAGGCTCTTGCCTCCACAGAGTGGGCCTAAAAGTAGCAGTAAGATCAGAGTTTCCTGCTATTCCTCCTGCTCATGTAAGACTTTGTATACAGCCAACATGTTAGCATGCCTTTGGGAACTCTGAACAGACGGCTCACAGGCACTCTGCAAAGCACCTTGCACTACAAGGGATGGCCAAAAGCAGAGTATGCTCTTGGAGCTACTCTGGAGAAGAGATACTTAAGAGGAAGGACAGACATAGCTGTGATCTTAACACTATGAAGTGCTTTGAAGAATCTTTCCTGTGTTTATGCTGATAAACCTGAGGCGTGATCTTGAGCCCCAGATTCCCTTCAGCAATGTAATTTGCTCAAGGTTTATTTTGGTGTTCTAAAAGAGCAAAATAAAATATAACCCAGGCCTGTTGTCAGTGTATCTTATGTCATCTTTTAGCAAATAGTCCTGCTTTCAACATTTTAACCTTATTTCATCAGTCTTGAAAGTGATGGAATGGATGAGGTATGGTTGGTTGTATTGTTGGCAGATGTGGGTTGGTCATCAGGAAGTCTATACTTGGCTTTATAGTAGACAGATCTAAAGGTCTTTTCATATTTATGATATTTAAGTGCCAAAGTGTTATGCGTTAACTAAGCCTATTTCCTAGCAAACAAAAGCAGGACAGAAAAGTGCTATTTAAAGTGTCCTGCGCACCAGAAAAATGTTGATTTGAAATTCATAATGCAAATCTCTGGATGATTGATAAATTATATTGCCACCTGCAGAAGAGTACACGTTTGCCTCCTTAGATCTTAATTTCTGGTCTTTTCAGCAAAGTCCATCCCTTCAAACTCTAAATTCAAATGAGGTAAAGTGACTTAAATCTATAAACACTTTAAAAAAAGTGTACACTTATTACTGAGCTTGCGTGACAATCTGAACAAAATAATCTAAACATTTGCAGTTATAAATCTGTTTGCTTTTAGTTCTACTGGAACATACCAGGGAAGTCTTGATGTAAAGTCCAAATGTACTAGAACATTAATTTGGCATATGCTCTGTAACTGAAATTGCCTTGTAGAACTGCTGTCAGAGTTCTTCCAGCCCAAGGTCTGTGTGGGCAGGCTCGAAGGTATGAATCCTTAAACTTTGCTCTCCAGCTCTCCTAATGCAGTTATGTGAAATACTGATTCTCCCAAGAAAAATACTTACAACAAGAGAACCCTCCTCAAAGGAGTGTTTCTTCTGAACTGAGGAAGGTAGCAAAGGCCTTGAATAAACTCCTGTAACAATTACTTTTAGAATCCTGCATGTGACCACTTCCAGATTATTTAATTTATTGCTTAAATTCATCTTGTACTTAACTAGAAATATGTCATGAAACAATATGAACATCTTCTGTCCTGATGTTTTCTATAATCTGTTTCTAATTCCTCTCATCTGCTCTTGTAAAAGAGTAATTATATATCTGATCAACAGGATATGGAAATCCACTTTGGACCATTTCCTATTTGTCTCAGTTTTTTAGTATTTGTAGTTGTTGTATTCATTGCATTCCTTAGCTGCATTTTCAGGGTCATCATTTTATATTAGGGCTTATCATGCAAGTTTTATCCTTTCCAGCTGCTAATGGCCAAAGAAAAGTAATGAACATATTTGCTAAATGTTGAATACTTTAACAAATGTATATTCATGGGAAATATTAGAGACACCTTATCTACTTCAACAATGCTGCAGAAATGATGGAGACTAGCCCTCTTTAGGGAGAAAGTATGTGCTGCTAAATGGCGTGTGGCAACATTTCACACTATGTAGAAAGGACACCTAGTAAATTCTAGCAAAAGATGAAATCAAATTGTAATAAGTCTTGGAAATATCCATAAGCTAAAAAAGCAGTTCCTTTTTGAAGTATCAGAAGGTCATTAATAAACACAGAGCTAGAGGGGTGATAGACCTCTTTTTGCCAAATTTGGAATCCAGTTGAACAGTGTGGGTTCTGAATTTAGAATATAGCTCAAAATAAGTTTTGAGGATAGAAAATCTCCTGGGTCTGGTTTCATTTCTAAGCCACTGCATACTTACTCTCAAGCTCCTTCTGGAAGCAATACAAGAACTACTTTTAAACAAGAGTTACTTGTCTAGCACAGGCTCCCTCTTTTAAAAAACTTATAAAGTTGTCTTACAAAATATTTTTATTTTAAATTTCTTATAAAGCTCAAAAAGCTCTATGTAACCCAAGATGTAAAACAGGACAACCCAGATATTACTATCCCTAAGGAAAATGTGTTCTGTTTCATGTGAATGATGTCATTTCTCCTGTAGTGTCCTCTTGTACATATTTAAATGCCAAGTTTTCTGTCAACAGCTGTGAAAAAGCACAACTGTCTAGTAGGTGCATGTGTATTTACGCTTCTTATTTTGTTTGGAAATTTCCATCTGGCTATTTAAATACTTAAAGGCTCTGCACATTTATACAGGATTTTTCTTAACTCACAGTGGGTATTACTTTGAAGTTTTATGGCAACGTTCACATTTGAATGTCACAAACTGCACACTTTAAAAGGGCTCAGTCCTTTCAGCTTCCTTTTTTGGGGTATTCTCAGCCTTTTCCATTAATATTTTTGCCTTGATAGTTAGCCCATGTTCATATCAAAGCTGGGGACCTAACTCATTGACCATTTAAACACTCAAACCCAGCAACCCTCATTGTGTTACCTTTATCTGATTATACCTAAAATCACAGCTTGAGGTTGGGCATAGCAAAGACAAAAGCAGTTCTTGCTCCAGATTAATTCTTGCTCTTAGTGAAGAATCATCACTTGTACTCCATTAGTTCAGATGTGATTTTACCTGAATGCTTCCTTTAACATTTGTCTCACCGTTACAGCTATGGCACACCATAGCTCTTAAGGAGTTGTACTTCTCAGTCACAAATCCCCATTAAAGAGAAGGATGGGAGTGAAGGAGAGAGGGAAGGCAGTGATAACTTTTGGAAGCCATTGACCAGCGTAAGCTGCTTTACCTGTCTGAAGTGCTTGCATTTCTTTCAGAGCATTTACTTCTCGCCACAATTTGTCAATCTGCATCTTTAGGTCATCTTTTTCTTAAATAAAAGAAATATAGAGAAATGAACAGCTATGCGCACACAAAAAAATTTAAAAATTGTATGTTAAAAGCTGTTTCAAAATATCATGGCTTTCTGCACTGCTGAGAGTTGTTTTGATTTCTTTTAAAGATTTCTCCTTAATGAAAGGATTCCTGTAGGGTTCTTATTTAAAAAAAAAAAAAACAACACAACACAAAAACCCCAAACAAAAAAAACCCCACCCAAAACCAGGAGGAACCGACCTTTACCCTTCATCCTCATAGTTTAAATTTCATTTTCAGTTGGACTGTATCCTAGTAACTATTTGAAAACCATGGATTGTGGCAGCTAATCACTATTTAGCATGCCTGTATCTAATTTACAGCAAAATTTGCCTATTTGCTTTTGAACCTGCACACCACGGTGTGTATACATATGACATACAAATAATAGCAGAACACAAGTTGTGTTTATTCAAAGAAATGTAGTTTCTGTGAGCATAAAAGTTTCACACCACTCGTTTTAACACAGTAAGGAACAGCTAGAATAATCCAACTTCATAGTCTAAATGTATGCAGGCAAGCTTGCTGAGCTGCAATTTCCCCTCCCCAGGAGGAGCCTTCCTCCCTCTGTTGGTACAGAGAGGGCCTGGTGTTAAGTCACGCAAATTCAGTCTGAATCACCATTTTGTAGCACTTATAAAAGCACCAACAAGATAGTGGGACAAGAAAAGATGCTAATTTGCACATAACAGCTCCATTTTCAGGTCATCTTTTCTATTCTTTTTTTCTTTATTATTATAATAATCCACCACCACCAAACAACTAGCAGGCATGTTTCCATTGCACAAGATTACAATTTGATTGCAGCAGTAACGAGACCTTCCAGAAGCCACAGTAATAAGCATGAGGAATAAATAAACTCTTTCACATGCAGAGAACTAACAAAACCACAGTTCCTACAGATCTGTGTTACATCACCTAACCCTCCAGCTGCACCCCAGAAAGCTCATCTTTTCTCCATATTCCCTAGTGCCTGTGGGGATAACCCCAGCTGTCCTTCGTGACTCCCTGGTTTCCCAAGGCAGGACTCCCAGTTCCCCAATCCATGCTCCTCCCTGTGATTACCAGTTCACAGGAGCCTCTTCATGTCCCCTGTCTGCTTCAAAAAAGGCAAGAAGCAGAACAAGCTGAGCTCCTGGCGCAACTTTTTCATAGTGGGACACTAATGCAAATCTATTTTTTTTTTTTTTTTTTGCAACCCTCATTCTGAATTTCATAAAATATTGAGACACTTATCCTCAGGAGCTCCACTCTTCTGCCAAACTGTTTCAAGTTCAAAAGCTTGACAGACAAATGTGCTGGCAAAACAAATGTATAAGCAGCCTGTCCTTAGAACATGAAACTAAAACTTATAGAGATTCAAAAGGAAAAGGAAGTATATATAACCATATAGCTCCAGAGCAGCATAATCATGTTGTACAATGGCTTTATCAAAGCTGCGGCTTTTTCATTGACTAGGAGTTTAAATATTTGCCATTAGTGTATCCTCCATCATACCCTCTTTTATTAGAAATAAGTCTTTAAATTAAATACACAGACATTTCCAAACAACATTCAGCAGTTCTGTATTTGCTCTGTAAGCTTTGCTCTGGGAATTTATGCTTTATCTTTTTCTGTTAATTCTTTTTCATTAGTTTGACTTGCCATTTCACAGTACTTTTAACACAGGTAAAATAACATTCCACAAATATTAGACAGACGTTCTGTTAAAATTAGAAAATGGTACAAAAATCTGAACAATAACCCTTGGAAACTGAATATTTTATTCTGGTCTTTTCCACCATATGAATTTCCATTCTTCTGATCTCAGTCAATATAACTACATAACTAAGAATGATCGGCCAGAGTCCTCTCAGCTCTTCCTCTGAGTCCTAAATAATGTCGACAGAGATGAATAGGCATAACAGAGCAATATTTACAACTGTTATACAACTCTATTTCCATAACTCATTCTGCCACCTTATTTTTAGCTTTGCTAACTCAAAAATATTTTTAAGACAGATATCATATAGACTCAACTGTCCTTTGTTAATAAGCATTTGTATAATGTTAGTTTCTGGTTCATGCAATGTTGTTTAAGTACATAGTAAACTTGCATAATCTATAAGCCTCTGTCCCTCCTCCCACTTAAAACCCAGTACCTTTCACTCTACGTTTGCTGTGCTTCCTGGCTTTGAATTTGGAAGCCTGGCTGATGGTCTGATCCAGCAGTAGTATGCTTATAAGTAGAAAAATCATAAGTCCAGTTTGTGCCATGTCTCTTCTAAAGAACTTAAGAAGAAACTTGAAGAGAACTTTAGCAGCTCTGAGAGCAAGTCACATAGACACATCTCAGTAGGGACCGACTGAGGTCAGTTTTATAAAAGTGTAGTGATAGGGTTGGCTGTGCTCCTTGCTTACGAAATGTGTCTAATACTTAAGCTGGCTGTAGCATAAGGCACCCCCTTGTTCTCACATCTCATCTGAAATTCCTATTTCCGTTTTGAATTCAGCTGGGACAGGTTGCTTTTACAGACCCCACACCAGCACTGAACAGGGAACTGATTGCCACCAATTGCCATATCTCCTCTTTAACTTTGAAGCCAAAATATATGGAAAAGTAGAGGGATGCTTAAAAACACCTTGTGCAATGCCAGCCTCAAGGAGGGGCAGCCAAAAGATTTCTACAAATAAAATAGGCTCACCCAGCATGGCTCTGACCCACGCTGGGTAAGTCATGGCAATGGTCATGATCTTATTTACATTGAAACAGAAAAAGAATTTACTTACTCCTGGGTAAATGCAAACATTGTAGCTATGCACACACTAAGATCACATCATGTGAGTAGTGCACTAGTTAATTTATGAAGAGTTAATAAATACCTAATAGATATGACTGCATTTCTGATTGAGAAAAGTATATGCTATCAGCAGGGTCTAGTTAGGGGAACAAAAGATAGCGATACTCTTCTAAAGGTTCCCCAGTCCTGACTATATGGTCAGAGGAACAGATGCTGATCTCAGTGAAGCACAAGATGCTCAAAGCAGGACAGTGTTCTCTCGACTCTGGAGAGCTCTCGGCATTTGGATCTTTTATTCGTCCTTGGGCTCTGAGTTTTGTGGGGCTGCCTTTTAACTGGGATTGCTATAAGCAGTAGAACCTCTCACTGATTTTTGTGGACAAATGAAATTGCCACAATAATCTGCCCATCAATCACACTTTTTTTTTTTTCTTCCCCCAGTAAGAGAGAGTTTGTTGGAAATGTTGACACTGAAGTCATCATTGGGTGATGGGGTGCTGGCTGGTGCAGTTCGTGCCCCTCAGAGCTGTTGCTCCAGACTTCTCTTTGCCATCTCTGTCTTGGTTACATTGCTAGATTTTTTTCAGAACTGTAACGGCAGGAGACTTCTTAGTTTATTAAATGAAAGTTGAGCTTTAGGGACATGCTGTTATACTACATGAATGCATACTGGCTTTTTCCAACCCCACATACAGTCTAAAAGAACTTAAGTACTTATAATGTAAAACACACCTAAACCATCTGGTTTGGATATCGTTAAATAATAAGCTGTATTCTAATAATCTATAACTAGTAAGCATCTATTAATCATTAGTTAATAAACTTTTCATAAATGCATCCTGATATGATAAAACTTGGCTTCTGTGGTCCTGCCTCAAAATATTGAAGTATGTTTCATTGTGTAGGAAAACCTCTGGATCAATAATGCTAAGTCCTCAGTGCTATCATGGAGCATAGCGCACCGGAGATGGTTATTACAGGGTCCCACCCACCCAGGACTGTCTAACAAATCACTCACACAGCTGCACATTTCAGTACACAGTTAAATGTGGAAAGGCTGTCATTCCAACCAGCACACCAGAAACTGAAATGCAAGCTGTCAGAGAGGAAAACAGGGAGCTTTGCAAGGGTCTAGTTCAAGATTTAGTCTGTCATTTAGAACTAACCCTAGGTTCAGAGTTGATCCATATTTTATCCCAGTAATATTGGGGCATCCGTAAGTTAATTAAGGGCAGACAGCTGAATCAATAACCGCCTCCAGTTAGTTTTTCACTTTGTCCCACCTCAGAGATTGTGGAATTGCACATGAAGCTGATGCTGAACCACTGCAGCTTGTAGCCTGACATTTTAAACTAATGCTAATTTTGGGTTACTTCAGTAAGGGAGATGTAAACCCCTGGAGTTGTTTCATGTGGAGCTTAGCTGTCCTACAGGCTCAGAGAGAGGCAGGACCAGCAGCTGGGGTCAGTAAGCATTTTTAGTGTGTGTGCGTTTAAGGACTCAGTACCAGAATGTATTTGTTACTGCTGCTAGGAATTTGAGTTTTCTAACACAGGCTTTTTTTTCTTTCTGTGAAATGAGTCTGACAGAAAAAGATTTGTACTCTACTGAGGCAAGCACACAGCTCACTAGAAATGGAGGTATAAAGAAAACACAGATTTGGTATTCTGAGAGTTCTTGGCCAAGAGCCTAAGTAAAAACCTGTGCTTTTTGGAGTATTCCATGTTATGTCCTTCTAAAACAAACTGAAACTCTGTTTTGAAAGCTTCATCCCCCTTGCTCAGTAGTCTCTTTCAGCATTTTACCAGTCTGCAAGTAGCTTAGCTGGACTTAACTCCTAAAACCTGCATCACAAAGATGTCCTTGCAGCTGCTGTGAGAGGCCACAAGGTTGTAGGGGCTTGTTTGTCTAGAATTTGTCTAGAGTACCTGAGAAATAGGTTTCACACATATAACTAATCTATAGCAACTGAGGAAGCAAGTTTAACTTCTTGTATAGCGTGTGTGGGCAGGAGAGTCAGAGAAAAGTCAAAATATGTTGCTGAGAAGACACAAACTCCCAGTACTACTGTGAGGAAGCAGGAAATGGAACCACATAGGAGGCCCAGAGCCTCACTGAAGTGAGTACCTGGTCTGTGTATGGTCTTGAAACCAGCATTACAATATCATTTAGAGTTGTAATTTTTCTTTTGCTAGCATCGTTATAGTAATATAATACAGCCCAGAGAGTGATAATAGATCCCTATACACCTATGTATAGGTGTAATTTTTCCTGGGACAAATTATTCCTCTTTCTGTATCAGAATGTGCTATACAAGTATAGTCAGTCTCGTACCTTTACAGCTGCATGCAGACTAGGATGGGATCACAAGGTTTTATTTACACCAGTACAGTAGAACTTCTGCATGCAGACAAAATTGCAGTTTCTCTTGAAGGGCTTAGTTTTCTTCAAATCACTCTTGAAGTGCTTTGTTTGATAAGAAGCATCTAGCAAAAGCCATAGCTGCTGTACTGCGCAGGCACCTGGTTTTATGGCTCCGGTCTCCCCACCTCATTCAGTTTGCTTTCAGACAACTGAACCATTCAGAGCATAAGCATCCTTTGGTAAAAGGTTTATTTCAATTTCTCCACAGAGGCTCTTCAAGGTAAAAAGTCTATTCCCCTCCGAGACAGTTCTACCTTTATATGCTCCTGTAAACTGGCTCAGAAAAACTCTTCATACAGTTGTTTTTTCCTCTCCATTCTCAGCCATCACTGGGTTTGTGGAAAGAACATGCAATTGGGCACAGAGTATGAGAAGTCGGTGTGAGATGAGGACTGGATGCTGGGCTCAGATCCTGAAATAGGTCTGACTGCAGAAGCCATTTCCTGTTGTGTGGAGTAAGATCCTATGTAGGGAGATCATGTCCTTTACTTATCTCCTGAGGTAGTAGCACTACGAATAAAACACTGCTTGTAAAAAATATCTTTAAAGAGAATTAATGCTTCAGTCTGTTGAGAAGTGAACTGCTCACATATTGCTAGTAGACTAGCTATGTTTTACTGAGATCTACAGTCCCCTCCATGCTTCAGAGCTAATTGTGTTGTGGCCTGTTTGACCAGATGGGAAACCGATGGGCTGTATCTGCTACTGAAATCATAGCAAAGTGGGGGGTTTTCACAGTGTTTCAGTTGTGGAAAATTCAGCTCAGCATAGGATTTGGAAAAAAAGTTTGTATGTGGGTAACTGCCCCTTCTACTCAGAGTATAAAGAGAAAATGAAAGCTGATGAGAGTTGTTGACAGGCTAAGGAATTTCAAATGGGGCAATCTGAAGACCCAGTATAGCCAACAAAAGTAGATAACAGAAAGATTAGTAAAAGGTTTATCAGCTCCCATGCATCAGTTGGCATGACTGTCTGCAGTGGTAAATGGGATCCATTGGTTGATTTTCATTTGTTTCAATTAAATGTAACAAATTTTGCAAATTCTGCTAGTCACGGATTATGTCGTGCTTGGAAAATCACTGTGTGTTTGGTTTCTTTGGCCTTGAAAAGTCTTGCAAAGTCTTAAGGATTTGATCTCAGTCCAGCCAGGTATGAGGCAGGATTATGGCTGACATCCCAACACCAAAGTTATTTTGGGGAAATTTGTACAAATGGTATGTTTAGAAAAGGGAAGGGCTAACCTTATGCTATGTGAGGTACTGTGAAACTTATTAATGATATTTTGGGTTTTTGCAATCAGATCAAGTGGAAATTTTCTGGCTACAAGTGATCTATTAGAATTAAAGGAGGTTCCAGGTTTATGCAAAACCAGGCTGCCCACCAGTGACCTGCACTGAAGGTCACTGAGCGTTGAAATGAGGGCATTCATGTCATCTTTAGATATGTGATGCTGTTATCTCAAATGCATGCCTCACCTTGGCACTGTGGCACTGATAATGGGATTGATCAAGAATTAGGCCTCTTTCTCAAGGTGATATTTTTCAGTTCCAAACCTAGCTGTTACTACCTATAGATCTGGTGCTTTTCACTTACTATGTTGTAAATACAAGCTTAAAAAAAAAAAAAGAAATTTGAGATATAAATAATGTATGTGTACCAAAAGATGAATCAGGGCAGTATTTTGAGCTTCTGGAATAAGTGCTTTTTGTACCTCTTACTTGGGGTCTTTGTCACAAAAGCATTTCACAGCTGGGTCTTAGCAAGCAGAGAGGAGGGTAAACAATTTGCAAGAGGCAGCAGAAAGACTTGTCTGACCTCTATCATACACATTTAAGGCAAATATCATTATCTTCTCTATGTGACCAAACTATCTCACCTGTACTCCTTTCATTCTCTTGTAATGGCAGTGAATATAGATTATAGGTTGTAAAGCTGAGAAACTACTGATTATCAAAGTCAGAAGAGATTCACCAAATCTACATGAAGCAATGTTAGCAAAGCCATTGCACTCTTTTTTTTTTTTTGTTACCTATCCAATGCCGCTCTGCACCTATGAAGTTGCCTTCTTACAGGGTTCAGATATCTCAAAGGAATGGCACAGTTGCCAAATCCTTTTTACTTCAGGCCTTTAGCTGCAAAAATAAGTAGGTGCCGAGTGTTTTGCTGACAGTCATTGCCTATTTCTTTAGGCAGGAAGGACCCCAAAGAAATAGCTATTTATTTAGAGATAAATGTTTTGATGGCTATGTGAAGTGTGCAAAGAGAGCAAACCATAATTCCCCTCAAAACAGACTTTTTTAACAGATCAGCTGACTCTGTATCATCTCCAAAGGTAAGGGACTTTAGGAGAAAATTTAAAGCTGTTTCTTTGCAGTCCAGGTGCAAATAGAAGAGTTGAATGGGATCTTTTAAAATGCTCCTCCTGTGGACTTGGCAAAGTTTTCATGTTGGGAATTACTGGCAGCAGCTCAGCTTGTTTAGCCCTTGGGATGTGTGTGAGAGTGTGTCTCTTTCTCTTTTGTAAACACAAATTACCTGTTGTGCTAATTTTTCTCCTGTAATGTGTGCTGCCTTTTTTCCTTCCTGGAAATGATCTAAAAACATCTTGAGCATTTAACTTCTCCCTTTAAATATTTTATTTTTGATCATCACAGTCTCCCTAATATGAGGTTTTCCAATTTCACATTAACATGACCTTAATAGGTTCTGCTCATCCTTCCATGCGCCAGACAAAACGATTTGGACAAAGCCTTGATTTGTCCAGAGTCCCTCCAGACAGACTGAGCTGCACATTCACAGGTTCATAGCAGGTTACCAACAGCACAGCTTTGCGTACTGCCAGTAGGGCTGGCCAGAGCAAGGATTACGTTTTGGCTTGTGTAGATGTTTGTAGGATTTTCCTATACCAGATGGAAAATCAAACCTCCTCAGGAGTGTGATCATGTCTTCCTTGTGGCTGCATTTCACTGAGGGCTCAAAGGTTCTACTCCAAAGCTGAGGCCTTCTGCTTTGCCAACCCAGAAACTTGAGTTCCTACTTGATGTATGGCCATATGACCTTTGAGGTCCCCAAGTCCTGTGCCATGGCCTTTCTACAGACATGCTCTGAGACACTCCTGGTGCTGCTGCTCCCACCCAGCTGGTGTGACTGCCCACTAACAAGGAGATGCTTCAGCTGCGAGCTGCCAGCCTGGCTCAAGGCAAGACGCCAAACCACGGCATTTAAATGTAAATGCTGGGGAGATGTCTGCTTGTCTCTGAAAGCAAACTCAAGCAGTGAGAAGTGGGAAGTGATCCTGCCTTGCTGGAGGCTGGGAAAGGGGCAGTCGGGGGCAGTGCCTAGCTCCTACCTTAGCAAGCCCTGTCACCACACATCATGCATGTCCCTGACCCCGGGGTGGGATAAAAGTGCAAATCACACGTCGCCTGCTGGATGCTGAGGGTGGAAGAACAAAAATTACCTCTATCAGTGCAATTTTCTCTTAACAGCCCAGTATGTCTATTGAGAGTAACAGTCGTTTCTGGGAATGCTGCCCTCTTGTGAAAGGTCAACAGCATAACGTTCCCTCCCATCGGTAGCTCTCCTACCCTTAAGGCTGTGTTTTGATGATACACAGATGAGTTATATGCTGTTACTGTATTAGATGTCATTTCAAACGCTGTCCCTAAAATTTTCCCGATTACAACACACCGTGAGGGTTTTTTCAAAGTCTTGGTTACTTTTCCCTGCTGAATTGTAGCTTGGGCAGGAAAAACCATGATGAGGTGGTACAGCATCTGCCTTTCCTGTTAGCTGCTGTCTTTAAGGATTTGAAATCTTAGTATGTCTCTTGGGTGGGTATTGTAGCCAGAGTAGCATGGCCTCCAGTGCAAACTAGCAAACCACATATTTACCTATCTTTTCGGATGTGTTCTGTAGCACTCAAGCTATCTAGTATAAAGCCAGCTTGTTAACGCCTATATAAAACACACTCACTGCACTGTCCACGCTGTCTACGCAGATAAACTCTGGTTGAGATACTGGCAATATTTATGGAGGAGAATCAGTCTGTTTCAGAAACTGTGGGATGTTCCAGCTCCTGCACCACGTGTTTGGGAGAACCCCAGAGTTTTTAATGGAAAAGCTGAAGGGATCAGCAAGAAGGTAGCTGCAGTTATACTTGAGCAAATGCACTCATCTGCAGTTTAGGGAGATTTCAGAAGCAGGAGTTATAGGTCCAGGCATGGCATTCTTTGGGACTGAGAACTGAAGGAATTCATGTTATAGCATTATAACAAGCTAAAAGGGGCTGTTGGTCATGAAAAGGGGGATACGAATCCCCACTTCTCCTCATCTTCTTTTCTTCCTGAAAAACAAAATTCCTCTGGTAGAGTTGGGGGATGCCGTAAGACAAGCATGTCTCTCTGCACGCTGCTTGGGCTATCTGTGAACCTCATGTCATACTCCCAGATCATTGTCCATCTCCCATGTATTTCCAAATTGGTGCTGCATCCTCTCCCTGCACCATGACCCCACAAGGCAAGTGCCACCAGAGAACCTGAGCTGTGGGTTTATAGTGTGGGCTTAAGCAGCTGAGGACGTGCAAGTGGCAGGGCCACACACCCTGACAAAATATACAATGTTCTGGGAAGCTCTTTAAAGAGGACTCGGAGTCACATTATTATTTGCAAACAAGACATTTGTAAGCAAGATTTGTAAGTAAAGGGGGAAAGAGATTGTGTGATTCCCCTGTATCCAACTGCAAAGGCAGCTGATGCTCACATCCATCCAAAGCCTGAAACCTGGCGTGTACTTTAGTGTCAGGGCTTCCTCCCAGCACATGATGCTACATGTTGTGCATGTATGTCTGTTGCGTGACCTTACACATCAGGGAAGAAGGGAGTTCAAAGACTGCATTCAGAGTTGAAGCTTTTTCAGACTTAAATTTGATTCCTCAGTGGCAACTAGAACAGCAGGAATAACCAGGCTATTTATTCAAGCATTTTCAAATAGTACTTTAAAGTGGAAAATATTCTGGCATTTGCCAACTAATTTAGACACTGTGTAAATGTAAACTTCACAGAATTTTTCATTATTTCATTATTCATTCTGTCACGTACATTCTTACTGCAGTTTATTCTTGTTTCCAGCAGATGTCTTAAGTACCCTAGGAATGATTAGGAGAGCTCTGATTTTATATTGCTTATCCATCAAAGTAAAAGAGCAAAGACCAGGCTTTCCTTTGCTGCTTCATACGCAGGGTAAATCTGTTTTGTTGTATGGCCTTACACCAGTGTTTCCCAGTAGAGAATCAGGCTGTTTGTTTATACAGTTTCTAGATGCTTCATTACTGTAGGAAGAGCAGTCGCAGACAGACACCCATCAGGTCAAACACGTTTGTACAGTTGGGGTTTCAGAAGGAATGGGAGATCATTTGTACTGGATTTGTCAATATTCTTTCCTAAAATAATTCTATGGGCTCTGCCCAGATTAAATCAGCTCTATATAAAAAGAGGACATGATTTCACAGGTTACATGGACATCTGACTAATTGAATTGGCTGATTATTTTTCTAAAAATCTTTGAATCTCAGGATCATATGTGTTTGACGCCACTTCATTGCAGTGGGAGAATGAACAGGTTAGGTTTGCCTGGATTTGACGTTGACTGCCCGAGTTCATTCTCAGTGCCTCTCCAGCCACAGGACAAATCTTTGCAGTTCTCAGACCCCTCCCTGCAGAGCCAGGTGCCCTGCTGACGTGGAGGCCTGCAGCTGACATGGACCTGCCTGCTTTACCTTGCTCCGTGCCTCTCCTCTTGCAGCACTGGCAGCTGTGCATAGCTGCAGTGCAGTGCTGGCAAGCACAGGCTCAGCTGGCAGCCATGTGCCATGGTTCCTCCCCTCTCACTGGGCAATCAGATAGTGGAGAGTGCTGCTATTTTATGGCTTTATCAATCCCTGTGCTCTCCCTTGCTCAACAGACTTGCACGTTTCTTGAAGGCTCTCAGCCCGCAGAAATGGGGAAGGGGAAGTTCCTGTGAGTTAAATTCTTACTAAAGGCAACAGAGTTTTGCCTGCGTAAGGCCAACAGCCTTTGTTCCTTCTCTGAAAATTAATGGCAAAACAGTCCGGGACCATCTCCCCACACAGAGGAAAAGTGGTGCCAGGTCAAAAAGCAAGCCAATAACATTTGTGCAGCACTAGATCTGAGCTAGTCCAGCCTGCTGAGATGGCAAGACTGCTTCCAGATATGAGCTGGCAGGTTTGCGCAGAGCTACATGCTGCTGCGTAGACTTAACAGCTTGGGTCTCCCTTAGTTTGAGGAACTTGGCACTGCACGCTGCTGCCTGATGTAGGTGCTCCCCAGGTTGCAAGCGATGAATGATCTCTATCAGGGCAGACCCTTTGCAAGGGATCTTACGTGACCAGGAAACAAAACAGCTGTTCTAAAGAAAGGCTAACAAATTCATCTCTCAATGCAGGACCTGTCAGACAAGTGCTTGCTTTACATATCCAAGCTGCTTCTACAACCTGGCACTTGATGCAGGAGCCTGGCTGGCCTTTGCATGCTGCCTCTGGTAGAGCAGAGGGCTGCGGGTCCCCTGGAGCGTTAGAAGCAGCACGGCTGCAAATGCAGAGGAGCAGCTGTATTTTCTATGTGAGGATTTTCCGTTTTGTACTTCAATTACTTGCTCCAGTGGCTCCATAAAACCAGTATAAACCAATACTGCATCCTCAAGAAAGATAACTAGGTTTGGCAATGCATATAACATATTTTAATATGGAGAATTGAGCAAGGATTTAAAAAAAAAAAAAATCCTGGTTTGTTGGGGGTTTTTTCCCCCACTAGAAAAGTTATGACATGGAAATAAATATTACTCCCTGAATTTTTAATACTGCAGCTATGACTAGGTTCATTTAGAGGACCAATCAGCTTGATGGTGTCCCTGTCAAAGCCTGTGGTAAAACTCCTGTGAGATTCCAGTTTGAGTTGAATTTACCATCTTAATGGAAATAAGGAAGGAAGCTTGCAACAATTATCCTTTTATTATCCTGTTTTGCTTGATGATTAGCAAACAGAACACTGTGTAATAACTTTATACGTCGCTGACATGTTGAACAAAACACAGATCAAAAATCTCTTATGAATTATATTATGTATGCTTTATTAAATTAACCTACAGTGCCAGGGAATGTGCTGTTAGAAATACAATATTGAAATGAGGCAAACATTTAATATGTGAACTGTGAGAACTGGTTAGAGCAAGTGTCACGCAGCACAGCCAATGGCATCTAATATGTTTAGATGAGAGGTTGCAGATTGATCATTCAGGTGAGACCTTAAAGACAATTCCTTCTGCAAATCTGTCGCGTGCCTATGCTGAGTGTCTGAGCACTGCCTCTCTCTAATGATGCGCTGCATAAACACACCACTGATGTGCAGGTCCAACATCACTTGTCAATCAGACTTTATTATGGCACTCATTTTTACAGCCCAGTATGCAACACCATTTCCCATCTGATCCTCGGATGGAGCCAGCCAGTTCCATTCATGAGGTAAGGATGAGCCAGAACAGCAGAATCTGCTGTCTCGTCTGAATCCAGGCACCGCTTGTTGGAAAAGGCTGGGTTCAGGGATCTGGGTTGCTCCTTTCCCTGGGATGCCCTACCAGAGGCAATTACTCAGATATACGTGGAGAGAATGATGAAGAAAATAGTACAAAATGCTTATAACAGCCATGCTCAGTGTTGGTTCAGGTTCTAAGCTATTGTATTTGATGAGAAAGCAAGGAAAATTTAGACTTGTCTCTCAGCTGCATTCATTTCTATGGGGTTTTGCTGACAGGGTGCTGAGGGCGTTCAGCGTAAGGTTCTGTGCATCTCCTTTGCTTTGGAGCAGGTATGATTTGAGAGACAGCTTTCAGCCATGGAGAGACAAAATTTCCAGCTTAGCTGCTAAGTTTAATCAGGATTCCTTCAGTAAGTGGAGAATTAAATGCCAGAGAACCTTAAGTCCTCAAACCAAATGGCAATAATATGGCATTGGACAAATCAATTTCATTTTTCCTGTCTACAATAGAAATGGTCCAGGAACTCAAAGGGATGCTTTTATGGGACCAATGAGATACTTGGCAAGTCACAGGAGACTTGGTTTGATTTTATTTTTTTTTACAGTGGGAAAATATTCCTAATATAAAATGCAGACACTAGAAGGGGAAAAAAAAAAAAACCAGCAGAGAAACAGAACAATAATCTGCCAAAGCAAACTGACTTAGAAAAGAAAAATACTTCACTTATCTATTTTCTGTGTTAGCAACAAAAGAAATGTTTTGTCCTAGAAGCCTCTGGAAAACATCACTGATCTGACACATCCTCCAGGCCACACAATGCCTGTATGACCAGAAGACACCCCAGTCACCATTCAGCTAACTTCACCCACCAGCCTTTACCAATGCTGTTTGGTTATTAGCTTATCACCTTGCCAGCCTAAGGGCTAGCCATTTCAGGGAAAGTACAGAAATCCTTATCATAAATAATGCATCTAGCATGTCTGCCGTCTCGCTCTCTTCTTCTAGGGCAGCTGAGATGCTGCATCATTTACTGCTGCACTATATAGTGAAACACATCTCTCCATGTGGGAAATGTATTTACAAAGATTACCCAGCAGAAGAGCACAAAATGATTTGTACTGGAACCTGCAGCTTATCAGGAAAATGATGTTTGGCAGGGACACAGCTAATGTCTGGCAGAACGTAGCACATTTCCAGTGCTGGCAGTTGCAGAGGCAGAGCAGCTTCCAGCAGGGCTGCAGGTAGCAGGAGGCTGATTGATGGCAGCCGGGCCTGGGACGTGGGACGGGCAGAGAGCCCCTGTGCCTGGCGGGCACGGCAGCTTGCAGGAGCTGTGGCCATGGGTGGCACAAGTACTTCACAGCTGTAGCTCTAAAAGCAAACCTGCCTCCAGAGAAGCGCTCACCTCCTATTCCCCAGCCCTCACAGTAGAACAGTTTTTCCTTTACCAAGCGTTAAACGTCATGAGGGTTCACAAGCTGCAAGATTAAAGTCTTCCTTTGTCTTTTTAGGTTGTTTTAGTTCAGTCAGTTTTAAAGCTTTTACAACAACTATAAAGACTGCTCCTTTCTAAATGAAAGCTGATCTTCTATGATGGCAGGTGTTTGAGTTTTTAAGAGACAGGCCCATCAAGGCTGTCAATACTTATTCCTGGCCCTTTTTTCTCATCTTCCCCAAAATGCCTATGGAAGAGAAGAAAGGTTCCCATATGCAAAGGTTCAATCCACCTGTGTTAAGTCCAGTAGGCGTTTGTCACTCTCTGTGGGGGATGAAAGTGGACATGACACGGTATTCTTCAGGAAATAAAAAATTAATTTTCCTGCAGTGCTAGCAGACAACAACGATGATTATTGAATATTGCAGGGACTCTAGAAACCCTGCAGAGAAGGGCTGGGACCCCCACATCAAACCTGGTGAGAGGTAGGGGGCTGTTAGAGTAGCTCCAAGGAGAATACTGACTTCAGCAACAGCAGCATCAGTGTCAGGCACCCCTTTGTACAATAAACAGCATCTTTTGAACCTTCCCTTGTTCAGCTTTGCGCAGGCCTGGCTGGCTAGGGTAGGCAGCAATGGTGCAGCTGGCCCATTTACATCCCAGGTCTGTGTTGCGGGGCTGTTCTGCAGCCTGGTAAACACGCATGGCTTCATACAGAGAGACGGCAGCTAAACTTAACTCAGTACTGAACAGTTTCCCTGAAGCGAGTCAGGTTCCCAGTGATGTGGTAACAAACAAAGACCAGACAGCCTTAGAGGCTGCCACACAGCAGTGCCACAGCCTGGGCAGTGACTAAACCCCACATCTGTAACAAACCACCCCACAGCCTCCCTTTCAGGCTACAAACCAATCAACAGATAACATGCTGCAAATTCTACTCACTTGTTACTCTTGAACAGACATACATGATTCATTTCTTTTCATACACTCATCCACTAACTCTTCATCATCTGCACTGTTCTCACACCACCTTCCAGTTTCTGCACAGCATACAGGTGATGCCCAACACAGCATTGTTAGAAATAGCAAAGATCAAGGCAGCATTCAGAAAACCACGCCATTTGCTGCAGAGATAGCTGACACAGATAGGCCGGGTAAGCATGAAAGGAATGGCTTAGTTAGGATCAACCGAGCACAATCAATCAGCACAACAGCACAGACTGAGGAGATAAAGCTACGTTTGCATTTATTCTCTAACCTGTTCTCTCAAAGGAGAACATTAGGATGTTTGTCTAGATGTTACAAATTACTTAGAAAAAAGATGCCTTGATGCAGATAGCAGTTGTAGCATGTTGATTGTTTTGGCTCTTTCTGCAGTGAAACAAAACACCAGCTCACACCGAGACTTAGGTGCTGCCAGGGGGAGGAACTCCTGCAGGGTTCTGTAGGAGCTGGAGGTTTCAAGGGTGTTGTGTGCTGGCAATCATGGCCACAGTAGAAGAACCTTTTCTGACAAAACCCAACCAGGATTAATCACTAAGCTCACAGAAAATGAGAGGGGAAGCACAAAATGGAGGATGAGGTGAGACCCAGGGATGCTCAGTAGCCTAGGATGATTTTTGCATTTTTTCTGGCCAGATGCCCCACACAGGCAGCCTGCTGCATCCCTGCTCGCCTGGTAGCAGCCTCCGTGTGTTAGCTTGTGTGACAGTCGAATATAGGTGGCCCGATGGGAAAGCTGGTAAAAGGTAGAGCTTTATTAGTAATCACAGAGAGTTTGCAAAAGGCAATGGCTGTTTGCTTTCAGCCTTATCCTGACCCTGTGATTAGGGATGCACTGATCATTATTTGCTTATTAAGACTTGAAAACAGAGGGCAGAAATTTACTCTGCTCTTCACAATCAGCAAGTGTTCATATAAGCTTTTGGATTATAGAGGAGATGCAGTAACTACTGAAGTGAGATTTTCCAGGGACACTACAGGCTTTAGAACATATCCTGCATGACTGGAATGAACCAAAGCTAACACTTCCTCTTTGTTTAGATATTAAACTGGTTAATTGAACCATTTCTTCCTTTCATGCAGGGAGACCTTTAAAACCATGTACTCAAGTACTGACCTGAGGTGACCTGTAAGGTCTGGTAACCATAATCAGTTCTTTGAAAGAAAAGGTGTAAGCCTCCTTGCAGCCCTGAGTTGAGACCAAGACCCAGGAAGAGTGGGATTTTAGATACAATCATGTCCTCCTGCTTTCTATTAGCTAATTCGGCAGTGCTGGTTTGGACCCTATTTTAAGACTATTCCCTTGGATTATCTTCATTTCTGAAAAGAACTGTCTCTCTAAGGATGACTTGTGTGTCAATCCATCTCCCAGTGCAATTTGAATGCTAAAATTCTGGAAACTAGTTTCTACCCATATCAAAATACGCTTCCCTGAACACTTTGTGAACGGTGCTTATATAATGTTTTGAATTTCTTAGACTGCCACATTCAACATTTTATATCTAAATTGTTAATGTTCTGTAAAGTAACACACTCAACCATTTTTAATAACCTCTATGTACTCTGTCATAAACCCCCCAAATTTCTTTGTATATCCCTCAGTGACCAAAATGGAAAAAAAGACCTCAGATTTTCCTCTTAACCAATTCCAAGTCAGTTCCCTAATTTGACCATAATATTAGAATAAAACACGTAAGCCAAGGATAATGCTATGCTCAATATTTTATTTATATTTTTATGTAAACATAATTTGCTTTGTAGGCACAATATAACAAAAGCTCTAAAGCAACAAATACAATTAAACAGTGTTTCAGTTTACTTCAATCAATCAGGCTTAAGTTAAAGAGAAGCTTTCACAGTTCCTTTAAGGCAAATTGAGAAATAATTTGTTTCACTTGAAGAAACTATCCAATTGTCTTAGAGTTGTTTAAACAACACTGTCAGTAGTAAGCACCTTCATTTCTACTACAATAAGACTTGGTCACTAACAAGTCCCTGCATCCTCATTTTGTATAGCATGCCCTCAACCACTTCAGACACGATACTACTGTTTGTGGTATTCTAAAAGGTACTTAGGGCTTATGGGCCAAATTCTGCTAGCACAAATCCTGCTTCCAGAACAGATGCCTGAAAAATTTCAATTAATTTCAGTAGTAACCTTCACATATGCCATATTAATACCAGTAAAACACAGAGTAGAGTTTAGCTTGCTGATGGTAATACTCATCTGTGTTGCACTTAGGTAGATTCAGAAGTATTCCTTTGTACTCACTGCAATTACCTGATACTCTGCTGATCAGAAAATGGCCCTAAAATTGGTATGAATTAGCATGAAGAGTATTTTTGCCTTGCTAACAAAACCGGAAAGAACTAGCCAAAATCATTTCATTTGATTGTTGTCCCTGTGGTGTCTGTGGCCATGACCAAGACCACCCATCTTTCTTTGTCTTGAAGGGTAATTTAACTGTAGAGCCAACCATACTACGGTTTACAACAGAAGAACGGATTTGCTATTCTGCTTGCCCTACTAATTTAAGGCCTTGAGAATGCCACTTTACTGCCAGCTCGAAGGTCACCAGCAATATTGCTCACTTTGGCGTCAAATCAAAATTCCTAGTTATGTTAAGGTTTGTTGCAGGACAACATCATTACACTAACTGCAAAACAAAATTGGGCATGTTTCCTACCATTGTCAGCTTATGAGTTGTGAAAACTTAATGGCCTTTCTTAAAAGCCCAATTGGCAAGCCCAATACATGGAAAACTCTCACTGAATACGTATTTTTTCTGTGGATAAAGTCCCTATTTGGGCCTGATATAGCACTGGAAGTGTAGGCAAGTCCAGTTTGAAAAGAAAATCAACTATAGCGAAGTTCTGTATCAACATCTAGAGAAAACTGAAGTTCTGGTTCAATTAATGTTTCAAAAGCTTTTTTTGCCTTTTTCTCCACAGTTATTTCTTCTCATTATTTTTGAATTTGTTTACCCAAGGGAAACTCCTTCAGAATGAACATTCTGCACAATTATCTGGTATTAGAACAGCAACTTCATGAGTACAGTGTAAAGAGATGGACATTAATACTCAGGCAGCAAAATGAAACAAACAGGAAAAAAAACCAAGAGAGAATCTTCTAAAACCACACATAAAAGTCATCCAGACCCACAAGTCCTTTCCTGCTGAGTAAAGCCTGAGCAGCCCTCCCTCTCCACTTTTCTATATTAATTTTTAACTTCTATCACTACAGGATACTTGTAGATTTAGGTGAACAACTAGCCATGCCTGTGGAAATACTTTCTTTTGAAAAAAATACATTAATCCAAAGATACACATCATTATACAAGGTCTCTGACATTCCTTTAGCATTTCTACTGTAGGTAATTGCAGTCATTTTAAAATAATTGTTTTAATGAGACAATTGAGGACCTGAGTGGCTGCTGCTTGGATAGGTGAAGACATGGAAAAAATATTTACTTTTGTCATGTTTAGATATAGTTTCCACTAGTGGGAGGTAGATAAGACTAGCTGGTCTTTGAATACTTGATCCTGCAAATGATTACAAATGTAACTGTACGTATGGAACAGAGCTAGACAAAGTTACCCCGGTGCATAATTTCTGATGGGATTAAGGCCTAAAACTCATTTTTAACAGGGTTAACTTCTGTAGGAGTTCAGCTCCAGCCTGACAGTTGATCAACACATTAGTGATTTCAGAGCAGTAAACTCCATCAACAAATTTCTTTCCGCATACTGATAAGTGATCCTTACCAATACGATTTAAAAATGAGATTTACAATTGGTTTGGATTTTGGACACAATGAGTCAATGTGTCCTTAGCAGAAGATGTTGATCTGTCAGTAACAATGCTAATTGCTACAAGCAATTAAAGTTCTGGGTCTAAGAAGAATGGCTCACGGACCTTTTTCCTTGCCTGTAATGTATGGGGTGATAGCTTAGGTCAACAGGAAAGCATTGTAGTTGGCACTCTGAACGAAGTGTTTAATTACTGGTGCTGATGACTAACGTGGTTATACAATACTAATCAAAGTCTCTCAATTAATGATTTCGTGCACAATTTTAGATTCCACAATTCTAAATGAGGTATTTTTGAAAATCAAGATAGGATTGCTTATAAAATGATACAGAATGACTGAGGAAAATGAAAACTCATCTTTTTTGCAACTTTTATCTGTGGTTCATAAAAGGAAAACTATTTTAACACTGAAAATCCACAAACTTAAAATCCTCCCTCCAGTTACTAGAATTTTCCAGACAGCAAGTGGGGAATTTTTTTTGTTACTGTTTCCAACTTGCAAAAATAGCCCAAACCCCCCTAATAA
Organism: Grus americana; assembly: GCF_028858705.1. Taxonomy (NCBI): domain Eukaryota; kingdom Metazoa; phylum Chordata; class Aves; order Gruiformes; family Gruidae; genus Grus; species Grus americana. The sequence continues at coordinate 7,237,840 of NC_072864.1, forward strand.
CTTATGCAAAATGTTGGAATTTGCATGAGAAAGATGCCCATCTAAAATTACATAGTAAGTTAATAAGGCTTTTAAAACGGAACAGAAAAATCCATGGGACTCCTACAGGGAAATAGGGTATTACACAGGAATGTCATAATACTGCACTGGATGAGAATGGCACTTGAGTTCAAAACAACAATGATCAACAGCTCATAGCTCAGCTGACTGCAGACAAATACAACACACACTGTACTACAGCATTTGTTCACTGATGCACAGAATAGATTTCCCAATCTTGTTCCCTTCTCCATCAACCTTTCTGCTTCCACCACCTCTGGCTGTTACTGGATGAATGGCATGCGCTCTTTATTCTCATTGTCCCCTTCATGGTCTTCTTCCTCTTCTCCAGCCTCACTTGTCTCTGTGCTGTCGTTGGCCATCTGTAGGATGAAAGAGGAAGGAAATCAGAACACCTTTCTTTTATTCATTCTGATTTCAGTTTGATTCATTTGATAAAGTGACTTTAAAAATGAAAGATGACATGGTTGCAACACGAAAATAAATATTCAGTCTGTGCAAAACTTCTGTTGGCACTATGCCACTTCCAGCTAAAATTGTAAGCTGTTCCCTCATGGCTTACAGCTGAATTATGTACAGAAAGCTGCTTTGTAGGACAGTTCCATAAGTGGACTATGCACTTGTAGCAAGCTGATATTAAGGCTCTTGGATAGGAAATACAACTGTGTAGGAAGTTCACAGAATGTGTGAGACCTCTGGTTTACAACTCCTTCTGTATCTGTTTTCCAGAAATAGGCAACACTATTCTTTAATGCCAGCTAATGGATAGGGTCTGGTCCCACATGAGGTGTAGTGTCATGAAAACTCAGCAACTGTTTTATATTTAAACAAAAAATGAAACTTTATAGAGCAGTGGATATGTAGGTGCTAGGAGAATATACCCATGACAGAGTGCAAATCTTTGGTCACACAGAGTGGGGAGAAACTGCATTTCCCTATTTTATTGAAGATGTCTGTACAGGCAATTGCAGAAATTTGTAGTTCAGGATAGCATTTAAGGAGCACATTGTAGCTTTTTACATGGGAATATTTATTACAAGTTGTGTAAGGGTGCAAGAGTCTCCCGTATTTCACCTTGTTGTTTGACTTGTCTCTGGAGGCACAAGAAGAGTCTGGTTTACTGGACAGGTGGTAGTGTTTAACAGCATAGATTAGCAAGACAATTCTGTTATCCACCAACATTACCTCTCTCAGGACACAAGAAAATTCTTGTATTAGCTTGTAACTATTTCAAAACCAACTAAGCAAGGGACCCATTTACGTTTTAAAGAGAAATGCAGTGACGTTGTACCTTCCCTGTTTGATTACTAGCCTCTGCTGGAAATAAAAACATGAAACACAACTTGATTTTAATGGAGAAAAGCAATGGTCAGAAGTTACCAATATTTTTGAATTAACACCCTTTCGTGACAGTGTATCAAATTTGTTCTCACTTTCTAACCAATCACTACTGTGAATATACAGTATCAAGAGAACTGATGGAGTAAGTGTATTAATGTTGTCTTATCGATCTTGTTTAGAGTTTTAAGATGCAATTCAGCTACAAAATAATGCCCAGTTTCCATATCTCAGGTTTCAAGCCTTCCTTTTCCTTGCAGTGATTTTGTATGAGATTTGGCGGCAATTTTAGAGTAAGTGCGAGTTAGAGCTTAGCTGTAATTCCAGGTTCTTTTCTGTTCTTTTGAAAGAGGAGGTAACTCGGGTCTGAAAGCAAACTTCGTACATCAGTATTGATTGAAGTCAGTTTTTCATTATCTTCTTTACTGCTCTTTCCTACATCATCGGTGAACTTTTAGGCATAAGCCTGACTTTCATTTACTACTGCTCTCTGTAATGTTTCAGAACCATGTTAAGTGCTCTAAATCCAGTGGACCAGAGCTCCATCACAACTATCTTCTTCAGAACATTTCTAGAAGGAAGTATTTAGAAATAGTGCTTCATCTACTACAGAAAAAGAAACTCCTACCAAAGGTATACTCCAACTTTTGTATGGGAATCAGAAAGCACTTTATGTTTGTACGCTAAAGTAATATTGACTGTGTCTTTTTCTGTTCACTCCACTTATTAATACAGGAATTTTGTATTACGTGAAATGTTTGTTTTCCATCACACGGACAGAAATAAATGTGGCAGTTTTAACAGAATCTAAGACTTGCAGACACAGATAGCCATTCAGTACAGAAAAGTAATTGCTGGCACTCTAGGAGTAACAATTATATTTCACTTTGGGTTAACTACATAAATTATGATTATTAGTTGTATTTAGGTGCTATGGACTTAGAAGAAAACAGCATTAAAAAAACGTACGGGACATGTCTCCAAAAGTCACTACCATGCTTTAACTTATGCAACTGTACATCATGTAAGTAGTGCTTTGCACTCACCAGGGGAGTGGGTGCTTTCTCCACATCCAGAATTAGTTTTCCTATATTTCCTCGGTCATGGATTCTCTGCATGGCCTCCTTCACCTGAAAGAAAGATAACCTATTGATAATTTTCAGGCACACATTAAGAGAAGCCTGAATTCCTTCCTTCCAAAACCAGCAATACGTTTAAGGCATGCTATGTGCAAGGTAATTCAAACAGCTGCTTGAAACAAAATTAATAAACATTTTTTAGTGAATTTGGAAGGCCTGATTTTTGCACTATGTCCGCCTAAACAGGATGTGAGCCTTGATGACAGTTTCTGAATAGTATAATACATATATAATGTTAATGTAGTACAAAGTAATGGTTAGCTGAGGTGCAGAGAGCAATATAGGCTCAAGGAGTTAATCCTTACGGGTTGTTCATTAGATTTTCTCCTTGCAGAGTATTTATCGAGAAACCTTACTTTGACTAAAAGTTTTTCTAATTGATCTGTGATATTTTTCAATTAATTTCTTTTGCATTCCTATAGAGTGTATGCCACATCCAGGCAGTGGCTATGATTATTGCAATACTGTGGTTCTCATTGCATAAGCATGTATCTCTTTTTTCCACTTTTTTTTTTTTGTAATTTTAAATAAGTAGTGTCCTACAGATACCACTAAGACCAGCCATTTAGCAGCTGGCTGCAATTAGCACGTGTGAGAAAGGAACAAAAACCTCTTCTTACTAGTGCTCTGGAGAGGAGTTTATTTTGATGTATGAAGCTCATGAGAGCTCAGTGTTGGTGAATTGAAATTCTGTGTGTGTTGCACTGAAATTTCAATGTGCAGCATGCAGACCACTGTTAAATCACTGAAAACTGGAAGATGTCAGGACTTGCATCGCTTTCATGGTGGGAAACTTCAGAAACTCAAAATGTACACATAAAAGCTGTTTCATATCCTCATCACGCTATTTTTTGCCGGCATAACAGGATATGTTGAGACAAGGAGGAGTTTTATGTTAATAGGATCTACCACCTGTGACATAGTTTTATTGAATATTTTAAGAATAATGGCATAGAAGCTTCAAACAATACGCTGCTGACTTGGGAACAGGTGGGTCCCACAATACATTTAAAAGCCTGAATTGGGGTCCAGGCACCTAAGATAATTACTTAATGTCTAATACAGAAGGAGGTATGAGATTTTTAAAGATACTAAGCGAATACAGCTTTCAACTTCCAATTAAATTTAATGGATGCTGGGCACAAAATGTCTTTACCATCTGTCAGCCTTATTTTGAAAGCTGACTGCAGTGAACTCAATATTACAACCTTAATTTTGCCAAGTGGTTCCCTCAATTAGTAAATACCAGACTTAAAAAACCAATCTGTTAGAACAAAAGAAAAATTGTACTGCAAAACACAGTGACTTTCTAACTTAGGGCATAACTGTAAATTAACCTTGGAAAACACAATCTTATGAATCCCACTGGAGAGAAGGTTGACAGTCACTTTTATGAAGTTACCTTTCAGCATAAACAATACCTAACTATCCTAGAAAAATTGCTCTGCACTATGGCCAATATTCCTTTAAGAATATCCAACAAAGACCCTGAAGAAGCAGCAGCTGTATTAGTTTTTATGGCTCTTATTAGCCAAATCAAGCTTTTAGGAGTCTATAGTACAGCATAAATAACCAACATAGATGTGACAGAATTGGAGAAATCAGCAAACACACTTGCCTGTCCATTGAAATTTATTACCAGAACATCATGTGGAAAGCAGGGTATGCAACATTTATTTTAATTTGTACCATATCATATTTAGCAAGGCAAATTGGAGAAAATGTGCTTTCCCTGCATTTTTCACATGCACAGTATCAAATTTAAGACTCTGGAGAAAGGTTCAGGAGTTGTTTCCAGGACACTTCTAAGTAGCATGCAGAGGCAAAGGGAACAATAAAACTTGTAACAATAATAGTGGCTATGGAATCCAGATGGAGCTATTAAAATATAGAAAAATTTTGAAAAGAAATTTGAAGACCTGATACAACATCTGTATACTTTAGTGTTACTTGCAACTTACCTACCCAGTTAGTCAAATTCTGTACTAGTGCAATGCCATTCAGTACTCTACGTCTGAGCTAAGAGACCATGAGCTATTTTATAAATGAGTAAGTTTTATGTTTATGGCTGCTAACAGTCCACTTATTCAACCAAGACTGCAACTACTTGTTTCCCAAGGTGTCTGAATATTAAAACCATTCCCTCCTATGCTACAGAGGGCAGAGAGCATTAAAAACCTTCTTTGCTATGCAATTATGCTTAAGGCTTAAGTTGTTCTATGCAGACTATATAAAAGCATTTACTTTTTCATGTGAACGTTTAAGTGCTGCGTATAGTCTGCCTTTTGCAGAGTGTGGTATGAAGCTTCTGCTAGGTCTGTGCCCGAGTGTTTGCACGTCACCAATGAAGACAGTGAATCACTCTGCACTTGGTTAAAATCAGACCCAGGCTTAACTGGTAGTACAGGGAGGCATGTGGAAATCCTGAATTTGCTGGAGGTTCTCTGAAGTGGTCGATGTTTGATTCAAAATAAATATCCCTTCCAGTAGCAAGGATCAGAAGAGCTTCCCTCTTCTTACAGAACTGGGTTCCTAAATTACTTTTCATCAATTGTTCTGTATTGGTTACTATTTGCATTTGTCAGCTCAAATCCAAGTAAATGGATCCAACATACTTTTGTTTATATGGATAAGTTAATTGAATTTCTTCTGGTGCAGTATTGTCAGCAGAGGGCTTTTGGATTGGAAATAGTGCAAACGAATGTTTACTAATATAAAGAGTTTCCACTGGAATAAAGGACAAAAATTCTGTTGGCCTTTGTTTGCTTTCAGTATACCTCAGCCCTTAGAGCGTTTGTGTTTAAACTAATGCTGAACTACAGATTTTAGCCTTGAGAGCCCCAAAATTGACACAATACGTATCTCAGAGCTCTGCACTGGAATCAGAACTACTTTTTACACATTACTGGACAATTGGAAAATGCTTCCACTTTCTATGTTATTTATGTAAGGAAAGTTGGCAACCAGTTACTGGAAAACAAGAAAGAGCCAGAATGCTGCACAGCTATGCACTGCCTGATGAATCCAACACAGGCACTCCTAGGCAGCAGTGGAGGAAAATGATTAATAGCAGAGGACAAACAAAAGGAATCGCAAGTTTGCCTTTTCCCTCAAGGACACTTGCATTAATTCATATTTTAGTTTGACGTACTGTTTTTAAGCATACTCTAGAGTGGAATCATCTTCCCCTATCTGTTCAGTCTAGTGGAAAATGATAACAAACACAGGAAAAGGACCTTTCTAACTCAGTTTGAAACAATTTGCATTTGCTTTAGGGAATATGCTGTTATAATTGGAGAAACGATTTTGAACAAGTATATTTCTCCCATCCCTTTCAGGTCTACAAATGGTACGGTCATGGATATGTTATCACGTATCCTCATTCAAGTGTTTTTCAGCAATGACAGTGAATCTGGAAATTAAGATGACCTATGCAATAATAAGGTCATCTATAAAACAAAGAACACAGTCTAGAAAGACAAAACCAATGTACCTCAAGGTCCTTTACAAGTCATGCTTACCATGCCCTGTGAGAAATAGTCAAATTCTCATTTTCTGTCATAACTCCCCAAGTGCTGCAGATTTTCTGAGCCTTCTACAAGCTCCTTCCTCATACCATTCTGCTGGACCCAAGCAGAGAGGCAAGGAATATAAAATACAGAGAGCTTAACTGGGACCAGACAGAACCATTGCATTGTGTTAGCGTTATAGGCAAAGATTAGCAGCTTTAACATTTCTTAGAAAATTTTAATCTATTAACACACGCTTGCACATTTAAAAAGGTGTTATGCTACCAACAGAATTCTTCAAAGAAGGCTCGATACAAACACAGGAAAAAAAAATTAACAAAGCTGGCAAAGAAGACCTGCTGTGAAAAAACCTGTTCAAGTATATTTTCCTCAGGGGATGTTATGGGAGGGATCTCCGAGCGTCTCTTGGATCAGAGCCATTTCTGTTCATCTGTATTGTGTTTCATACTGAGAAGAGCAACAATTACTGCAATAGACCTTGGTAGGAGAGTAAGGGCAGAAATGCCCTTGCATTACCAGTCAGAGAATGTTCTAAAAGAGGTTTCACGACAGCTGTCTTTTCTGGAAGTATAAAGGTTGACAGCAGTACTGAGTCATCTCCAAAACTACCACTTTGAGGGAACCAGGTTGGATGAGGCTTTGGGCAATGTGGTCTAGTGGAGGGTGTCCCTGCCCGCAGCAGGGGGGTTGGAACTAGATGATCTTTGAGGTCCCTTCCAACCCAAACCATTCTATGATTCTAACTCCTCAAAAGTATCAAGAACTTTGGATATTGTGTCCTCTTTAAAAAAATCTTATCCTGCTTCAAATAGACTCATCTTCTCCAGCCTCAAATCTTTTCAAAATCAAGCCGAGGCACTTACCTTAACTGACAATGGTAATTTTCAGCATATTGTTTAATACTTTCATCTCCTACCAGACTAGATTTTCTCTGTCTTCAAAACCAAGCTGTAACAACAAGGCCTCCCTCTAACAATTTTTATACAGGTAAGTATTGCAAAAAGTTAGTATTTTTAAAAGTCTGCATACAAACTAAAACAGAAAAGCAAAGAAAAAGCAAGGTGACCAGGCACACTGGGTTCTAAATTGAAGGGACAAATATCTGCCTTATCTTCCTATTTTCAACATCTGAGCTCTACAGGCTTTCAAAGTCAATGCAGGTAATGATATACAGTAAAGAATAGGATTTTGGAAATTCAAATGATGGATAAGTCTGGAATTCCATGTGGGTCTAACAGATTTTTAAAACCAGGATTGAGAAAGCTCAATACTTGTTCCTCCCAATGAGAACTTTGATAATAACTGTCTGTGCCAATAGCTGTTTGCAGATTCAGAAATGATGCCGCACTCAGGGTAATGGCATGCAACATTCTGCTTAATCTTCCTTCACTGACTGAAAAAATAAAATTATTGAATATTATAATCCTGTCCAGTTCATACAAGAGCAACACAAAGAAATCCACAGGAAAATCTCAGCACATCTCAGGACAATGCTTTGACTAGACAGGTGTATGTATTTTGGGGTATTCTGTTTGTGTGTTTTGTGTGAGCATTTATTTCTGTGCTTTGTGATGGGGAAAAGGGAAAAGGGTCTTTACTTTGTGGGATTTTTAAAAGATATCTTTCCAATGGAGTAGGTTGCTAAAATGATTCATTCAGTGTTGCTGATTGTATTGGATTGGGGCAATTTGATATAATTTTAGAAAGACTGATTATGCACCTTGAAATTATTGATACTTAGGTCTTGAGGCTACCTATAACCAAAATAAGCCAATGAAGAAGACACAAAAATTAAATAATTTTTAAAGTTTGTGAAATTTTAAGATGATATCTTTTTTGTAAAAAAATTAAGTTGTCACTGCAGCAAAGACAATGTTTTCAACTAGGCTGTAGTTCAGAGATGCCTATATAGTCTCAGTTTAACAAAACAGCTAATTTAGTAGTGTTGCATTAGCTCTAGATATTGCTAAAGAGAAATAGCATGGTATTATAAATACAAAGTATTTTCTCTTCCTTGTAGCAAAGACAGATTTCCATTCTTCTTTAGCTTCATGGCAGACCACGTGATTTGCAAAGTTTTTATTTCACTAAAAGCACTGAAAAAGAATATAATAACAGCCATAAATTATTTTCCTCTACTGAATACAACATCAGCATGTGCACTGGGCACATGGTATGATTTTATTGCAGTCATTCTGTCATTAGTGAGCTGATAGCAATTCTGATTTAAAATGAAGTACAAAATTGCATAAAGAAAAATAATTATTTTGTTTTCTTACTAGCATTTCTAAACCAATAAAGTACTAATAATAGCAGAATATTAATAGTAAACTACTAATACTGCAACTAAGAAGATTTTTAGGAATCACATTATAGCCACAAATTACTTACATAAGTTTAATGAAGTGTTCTGTCAGCCCTCCTGACTAATTTGCAATACTTTTCTATGTGAGAAATATGTATTAAAAAGCACACAACTAAGGATGTTATTACCTGTACCCACTCAGACTGGAAAAAAGATCTTCAGACTAAAATTAAAAATAGCAGCCAGAACACATTTTTTTTACTCAGTTTCTGCAAATCTAAAATCATGAAAAACAAGATGTATTCCAAACAGAGCTACTAACATAATATGCTAGCAGATTATGACATTACATTTGGATATTTGCAGCTAGCTTCTGATTACATTGGTTTTCTGTAGCTTTTGATGGCACTGTGTAAAAACAGTCCATTTTAAAGTGACTGCAGACTTTTTTCCCCAAAATTCATCTTGTACACCTGCCTTAGTACAAGGTTTTTTTCCTATGGTCTCCTTGGATTTTTCATGTTTGTTTTTAGCACTATGTTCTCCTCAGGTGAAATTAGTAACTGGGACAGATTTCTTGTCTGGCTTTTCATCTTAAGTCATTTATTTCAGGTCTCCACCCCTATGTCCTGCTAGTCATGGCACTGATCCTTCAATTTGCTGAAGCCTGCAACCGAAGTGAGATGAAGTGAGGAGTGCAGTGCCTTACAGCAGACACCTTATGATTTAACCCCTTTGCAAAATAAGCTTGAAAACTGCACTGAGACTGCGATTACTTTGGAAAGTTCCTGAATAGAGATGTTTTCCTGGATGTAAGTCTGACCCTTTATAAATAATATGTGCCTGAAACAGACAACTATGCTCCAAATCTGTATTGCTATAATCAAGCCTCCCCTTATTTACCCATTTTACTTCAAACTAATTTGTTGGCTCTTCTGCGTTTGAAATCAAGAGCCAACAGTAATCTCTACTGAGGTATTCAGATATGCTTGCTGGCATTCAGTTGCCTCTGGAACTTCATTTTGTTGTTAGAATACAGCAAAAGCAGTCTATTGCTTTATAAATATAGGAAAAGTTAAATGGAAAATATATTACTAGTTATCTGTTGCACCATTTCACAGTGTGAAAGAAATGCAGCCTGCCTAAGAAATGGATGCTATTTTCAAGCCTTTGGGTATTATTTTAAACATAATGATCCATTTCTGTATTTGGCTCTTATAAGGAACCAATCTCAGGAGTAAAATAAGAGAGACTGTGAAGCTGGAACACTAAACCACTTGCTATGCCAATAAAACACATTGGGGGCTTTAGGCCCGTGTTAGTAATATGGATGTTTGGTAGAGAGAAACAATGAAGGCAACATGCCATGGAAAAACTTCCTAGTGGAAATGTCAAAACATAATGCTTTCACCATCCTACATGAAGCTGTGCAACTCAGTAATATCATGAATTTTATTATTTTTTTTAGTAAAGTTATACATTTACTTCAGAAAAAAACAAAGAATTGAAAGACATTGGTGCAATAGAAGAGTGGATATTCTTTTAACTCCATGAGGTTGAATGCAGTTTGCACACATTACAGTTTCATTTTGCAGATGACTTCTTTACCCCCTCACTCTCAGCTAAGGCAGGTTTACTGGATGGTGGCACAGGGCTGGGTACTTCCTTTTCTTGGGCCCCTCTGGTGATAGTGGGTTTCCCCACTATTTGAAAGAATTTCTGCTTACAATAAAAGAATCCTTCATTCCCCTTTTTGGCAAATTAGGCTGTAGTATGAAATGCTAAAGAATCTCATGCCAAGGTTACAAATTTATTCCAAGCCAGAAGTGAAATTGGTTCCATTATCTCACTGTAATCTGTCAAACCAATTGTTCTAATGCTATATCATCATGTGTTGTCAAAAAGGGAATGTCCCTCACCTCCAGATGGGCATGGTGGAACACAGCATCCATTTAGTTTATGATCTACGACCGTAATTTTTCCCTCTCATTAGTTCCACACCTTTGGGTTCGATATTGCTGTTTATTTTCACACATCATCTCAAAGAATCACCTTTTGTCCTCTGTTTATACATTGAAAATGTCCAAGCCTTCCAGCATGTCAAGACTGTTCCCCTCTAGCCATGAAATAATCTCCTCATCCATTGTAACCTGCACCGCAACGATCACCCCAAAGTCTTACTTTTCCAGCTATGGCCCTTCCCTCTTTAATCATTCAGCTGATTCTTCAGACTAAAAGCAAAGATGTAAGTAGCAACATTTACTCTCTGCATCTGGCCATCAACCCAAGTCTCTTCTGCCTACATCACCTCCTGTGAGCACTTTTAGCCAATATTATTTTAAGCATCCACGTGATTTTTCCTGTGCTACATTTACACGTAAGAGAGAGTCTAACAAAGACATCTGCAAAGCTGGTGCTTCAGTGATTCTTTACAGTAATTCCCCAAATGGCAATATCACTACACCCCTCTGTTGTGGTTTAACCCCAGCTGGCAACTAAGCACCATGCAGCTGCTCACCCCCCACCCTGCCCCGGTGCGATGGGGGGGAGAATCAGGAAAGGGGGAAAGGAAAAAAAAAAAAAAAACAATCCACAAACTTTGTAGGATGAGATGAAAGTGGTTTAATAGGACAGCAAAGGAAGAGGGGGAAAAAAAAAATGTATGAAATGAGTGATGCACAGTGCAACTGCTCACCACCCAATGGCCGATGCCCATCCCATCCCTGAGCAGGGACTGCGCTCTGGCCAACTCACCCCCAGTTTATATACTGAGTGTGATGTCATATGGTATAGAACACCCCTTTGGTCAGTTTGAGTCAGCTGTTTGTTTTAACTGTACTGTCACTAAAAGAACTTTCAAGTTCAGGAGAAAAAGAAATAGCAGTAATGTACAGGCCAAATACAATAAATGCAGAAACTAGTGATATAGATAATTGTCTAAACATGCAGGCATGTGCTAGAACTTAAAGTTAGAAGCCTTGGTTCAGAAATAGGTTAGAAAAGACAATGGAATATTATATTATCTCATGGGATCTTTCTAACACTCAGCAAGGTCTTTGGTTTGGTATTGCTGTGCAGAACAGGTCCCAAATCTACTACTTAGTGTTACTGTGAGGTTCAGTAGATGTTGGAAAGGAAATCGCACAGCATGACAGGTACTTTTTGAGGAGAATTTGGAATATTCTGTGTATACGAACAAATTTCACTGCCTGTTCCACTGGTGTAACTTCCCTGACATCACTGGGTTGCATGTGAATGAGAAGAGCAGGTACTGAGAGAGGATAAGCGTCTCATTTGGTGAAGAAATACTAGTAGTGTTCAATAGGCTTCAATTACTCCAGCATACATTCTGTAAATGAGTATTATCCTTCAAACATGGTTTTCACACAGGTTAGTCCTCTATGGGCAGCTAAAACTGTAAGTTTAGCTTCTGCATTACTTCCGTGCAGGCTCTCTCTGCCAGAGAGAAGACTTGTCCACAAGAGCATTCCTTACCAATAATTAATTCCTCTCTTCTCACTGTCGTGTGTCTGACAAGCCTGCAACTGCATCATGTCTGCAAAATCACATGGACACGATCTCCATGGTGATAGTGTCATGCGGTATGCAAACATCAGCTGGCTAGTCAAGGTTACTTTGGCAACCCAAGTGTCACAGGTAATGATGCAAATCTTGTTCAGATTTATGAAAGAATAATCGGAATTAAAAACTTGCCCATTTCTCATTCTAGGGCTGGTTTTGTTCTGTTGCTGTTCATAACAGACACTATTTCAATGAGCCCAGAGCTATCTCTATTAGAATTACAAACACTAGTATCAATAATATTTATTCAAGCATCATTTGTATGCAATAATAAAGAAAAAGATGCATAGTCTAGCTGAGATACTGCATAAACAAAGCTTTAATACTATAGCTTTCATTAGTGCCATAAGGCAACATGATTTTTATTATCAGAGTCACTGCTGCGGTCTATTACAAAGCTATGTTGTCTTGAATATGAATTGTGAGCTGCATCGTAATTGTAGATGCTCTTCTCAGACCAGAAGAGTTTTCTTTCATGTCATTGGCATATACGGCTTTTAAAACTGAACACAGCACTCCATATGAAGAAAAATATGTAGTATCTGTCTTCTGAATGATGTCTGTTTAGGTTTGGTCTGTGGAAGGGTGGAAACCCAAGAAACCCAAGGACAACAGTTTTGTAGCTTGCTGGCAGCTCTGAGGGAAGTGAACTGGCATAGTACACCAGGGAGATTTTGCCAGAATACAGGAAGTATAGAACAAAACTAAATCTCCCTTTTAGGCTATATTTGCCACAGCCCTGTTAGCATGGCTTAGGCTAACACAAGGAACAGGACATGGGCTCCCTAGCTATCCTGTGACATACGCATGGAGAGCAGTCACTGGACTCCTTTGCACTGTGTTCTCCTGCTCTCAAATGCGACATCTGTCAAAATTTAGTCCTAGTGTTTGGCTGGCATATTTCCTCCTCCTCAATGATCTCCAAGTGTCTCTCTCATGTTTACGCAACATGATTTAGTGGAGTAATATTTCATCGGAAAACATGCAGGTTTTTTGGTTGGTGGGTTTTTTTGTGGGTTTTTGTTTTTGTTTTTTTTTTTTTTTTAAATGAGTTTGCAATACTTTCCTTTCTCAGGCTAAGTCTTCTGTACAAGTTTTGGTAGAAAAGCTGTTTGCCTGGGTGTGATTACTGAAGATTACCTTATCACAGATGCAGTTATTTGGACAAAACCATCTTTTTTCTGGTAGGGATTATTTCCCTTGGGAGTGAATGGAATAACCTGTATTGACCACAACGCTCTTCCATGGGAATGATCTGCATTCTTGATGGGAATATTTTCCTTGCACTGTGTAGCAGGATAGCTAGCAGAAAATTGCGTCTAGTATTTAATTGACCTAACTAACTGCTGTGACAAAATCCTCCAATTAAGTGTTTGCACGGGAGCTGGGTATATGGGAAGCTGGCAAACACACATCCGCAATTGGCCTGGATTATCTATCCTCTCTTTCCCAGGCCGATTCTCCTTTCTTACCTACGCTATTAATTCTAAAGAGACCTCTGAAACTCTCTTTGTTCTCCTGAAGACTGAGGGTATGCAGCATCTTGCAAGATGGATGAAAAAGCAGCATAACATTTACATGATTTTGAATAGGCTCTATTCCTGCCCACCGTGAATACAGCGAGCTCTTAACATGCAGAAATCAAGCACTGAGCAAGAAGACATATCAAACAGGGTACCTGGGACCCGAATCTCATAAACACCTACTGAAAAAAAAGTGCATGGGGAAAACATGGATACTATCAAAATCAACTGCTAAAGCATTAAAAAGTTAGTATTGCTGGCAATGATTTTCAGCTGATTAGAGTATTTTAGACACAGGACTAGGAAAGTAACTTGGGCCATGGAGTCTATTTCCTTGCTATGAAGCTAAGATGTCATCCTGCTGGTATCCATCTGAAATCAAAAAGGATTTTATCCAACTCACCTGTTTCTGCTCTGTTACGCTGAACTTTCGCACCAATGGTTTTGCCTGCATACATGCAAATAGAAAGTACTTTTAAAATCCTTTTCATTCCTCCATTGCTATTCAGGGCTGCAAACAGCAGCTCTGGCCCCTATTCCCTTCTGCTGCCTGTCAGCAAGGAGGGACCTTTTCTCTAGAATACCTTTTAGCCTCACTGTATGTTGCCATGGCAGCAAGACTAAAACCAGACCCAAGATGAGAAAAATGTCAAAGGAATAAAAACTGACGCTACAGGCAAATTCTGACTCCGAGTTCTCCCTTGGCTACTGAAGATATCTATTAAGTTATACATCTTTTAGATGGAGAGCTACAGCTGCAGAACTGTGCTGTTTTCATTCTTTCCTTATTCCTATAAGCTCCTGCTGACGTCAATGAGTACTTGTTTGCCTCGGTAAAATTCAAAGAAAAAGAGATTTAAAGCCTTGTAATTAAAGAATAACTGAGCCAAACCTTGCCAGCTTTTACTTATGGAGTCAACAGGGATAAAGCAGAAAAAAGGCAGAACCAACATCACATTAAATATTTACAAGTACTAAACAGCAGTGCCTAGCTTATCAATTTGGTGGGAGCTTTCCTACATGGTAAAAGAGGAGAAAAGACACTAAAATTTCATCCATCAACACAAAGAATTCAGCAACTTAGGACAGCTCAGGGGTATTCAGCACTTTGACAGTTAAACCCCACCATTTCGGTTGCAAGCAAAGTGCTACAGAAAGAACATCTCTATAAGACTATGTGCATTATCTCAGAAAAACCTGCACAGAGTGAGAAGGAAAGCTATTTTTGATTTAAACTGGCACAGCACAGCTTTTCTCATTATCACTTGTTATTAACATAGGCTTGAAGAAAAAGGGATTTTTTTCTGCATTAATATGGGAAATAATTACCTTATTACTTTCAAAGTCAAGGGTTGTTTCTGAAGGGTAGAGATCTGGTGAAGAAATCCCTGGAACACACTTGAGCAGAAAAGCCACATCTTGGGAATCAGGATGAAGCTTTAAGGATCCTGCGCTGGAATTTCTTTTAGAGCAGAGTAAAGCCAGAACTCCTGGACCCAAATCTTCTGCAGCAGTTGTTCTAGTTGATAGCACAATACGATCATACTGACTCTACGCTGAGAATAACCAGTCTGAAGACAAGCACAGTGTTGTGTAGAAGGGATATAGAACTTTTGTGAGAAAATTAAAAAGTTCCTCAAATCCACTGACCAAAGGGGGATCGCTTCTACATCACGCTTCTGGTTGCCACTATATCCCTGTGAGCCACTGACTCCCAGCTACTGCCTGAGTCCTTGGGATTGCTGGTAGAAATTATGATAGCATGGTCCTAATTTATACTAGGATGATGGCTTTAAGCACGTCAAAGCCACAAGTAGAGGAGCTCAGAATCGGTCACCTTTATGGTACCTTTCTCCATTCTGAGCAGTGATGCATCTTACAGTAAGTTGCAGCCAACTGTGTACACAGGGATGCCCCAGACATTCCTGAACCTTGGGGTATTCAGAAGTGTAGTGGTTCAGATCCCACTCTGGTGAGTCTGGTTTGGTCCACAGCAGTGGAAAAGTAGAAGCAGCACTGCAGCAGCTGCACTGGGGAAAATTCTTTTGGCTGCAAAGGAGTTTTGGCAGTTGCAGACAAAAGAAACAGGCTCCCTGGTTAAGATGCAGCAGTCTCCTGCCTAAATTGAATGCATATATAATGTTCAGTTCGGTGTATTCCTGTATTCCATCACAATCTGTTATAACAATTTATGGCAGGAAATAAAGTTTATTACATTCATCACTATGCAATTAAAAAAAAAGACATTTTATGTTGTTATTGACTATCGAGCTCCATGATGTCAGTTTTTAAACTCTTGCCTCAGGAACGCTGCCTCGTGATCTCTTCAGAAGAAACGTTTGGAGAAAAACTGCACCAACCCACAAGTATGTATCATTTGTTCTCTTTCACATAAGCATGCTCTAGAGTGTCTCCCCCTCCTCCACCCTCACAACATGCAGACTTAATTATAAGTATACTGCTTTGCGTAGTGTGGTATTGTTGCCTTTCTAATTATAATGCCTAGACTGTAGAAGGTGAATGCTGCTGCTCTCCTCTGCACAGCCTTGCAGCAGCAATCCTGTCTGGTTCCTTCTCTGCGGGAATCTGGCAAACAGAGATCCCTCTTCACAAACAAGTGAAAGATCAGCCAGCCTTTCTGGAACTATGTTGTTTCACAGCCATACGAGAGCGCCGAGTCTGAAATACTTCCAGAACTACAGCTTTTCACACAGACCGTCTAGACACTTGCAGGACACTACTTAAAGACAGAAGAATCTTTTCTTTGACACCAGATTCTGAATTGCCTCTGAGCTAACTAGCTTCAATCCATGTCTTAATTCTGGCTCTGGGCAAATGGGCACAAACATTGCCATTTGGGGCATGGGGGTACCCAACAAACCAGCTTGCAAAATATTAGGTGGTTCCTGAACATGCATTTATCAAAAATCAATACCAATTCTACCATGTTTTTATACACGTATGCAGTTACACTCAAATATAAATGGAATATCAAAGAGTAGGCTCTTTTCTGCAGAGACTCTGCTTCATTTGAGCAACGCTTGGGACTGTGGGGCCCTGATTCCCAAGGTTACCAAGCACAGCTGACTTTACGTTGATGGCAGTGTTAAACCTTCACAGTGACAGCACCTGTGGATATTATCTGTGGATTTAACACTGCTTCGCTATATGGCTGTACGCAAAACCTTTGAGTTTGGTTTCTTTGTCAACATCACACACTATTTACTTAGTCCACAGGAATACTGCTGTGTGCTAGTGAATCAGTCAGGTGGCCCTTTAAACCATACACAGCTTTAGTGTACAGGCTATTACATTTAGTGTCCAGAGTCAAATAATATAAGAAAATTATTCCAGAAAGCTCAAAGTGCCTGCTCTATATGCTGTTTCTTTTGTTGTCTCTCTAACCAGTAGTCCTTGTCATGTTAGAAGTCGGCTAGTGGTATAGATGAAACCCTGTTCTGACCTCATGTGACTGTTCATATGCTCCAAATGCAATCAAATTAGGGGTAACACAACCTGAGCTCACCCAGTTACATTGAAGTTTGAGGCATGAATCAAGACAACACCCAGGAGTTAAATGTCTATCAGTATTGGGCACTCTGCCTCATTCCAGGATGCCGACCTACACACACCACTTGGGTTTGTATGCCTCTGCAAAAGATTATTTGCACTACCACTTTTTTCTACTATGGTGAAAAAACAGTTATTCTTTTTTACAGTTGTAGTTTTAGATCAAAAGCCCTTCCAACTACTTTCTGGATATGACAAAACCAAAAACCCACATGTGATTACTTTCTTGCTCTTTCCCAAGCATTTATCAGTACCTGTTTATTCAAGTTTCTGTTTATTGGCAACAACCGAGTTTATTTTATAGAAAGGAGGTATTTCTTTGTGCATACCTCACTAGAGAGGATTTGCTTTAAGAAGCTGCAAAATTATAGAAAACTTTCCAAAAGGAAGATTTTTTTTTTTCTCTCATATTATTTGACCAGCACTCCATACTGATGACCTATATTACTCCCATCTCATTTGTCTTTCAAGCTTGTTCTTGCTCTTACTGGTTACAAAATACAGTAAACATTCAGTCTTCCAGATAGTAAAGATGTAATCATTAAAAAGCTTTGACATTGTAATTTCCAGAGTCTGAGAAGTTTTATATACAAATCTACCTACCAGGATCAGATTACAAGAGCAGGTTAATATTGTGACTTTGAAAGAAAGCTCCATGTTCTTTTGTGACAATGGACTCTTTCCAATAAAAGTCATCCCTAATCAGTAAACCAATTATGTAAATTCTTGAAACTCAACAAGGCAAACCTCAAAAGTCTCAAAAGATCCAAATGAGAAAGTATTTCTCCTCTGATTTTTTGTATAATTTTTTTTGTTTCAGAAAGTAGTACCATGAGGATTGCATTATTCATAAGTCATGATCGTATTTTTTGATTATTTGAAAAGCTAAGTCAGATCCTACCATTGGGTGCCACTCTGTAACTTCATTAAAATTATACTTAAACAAAGCCCAAATCCACCAATATATTAAACCGTAATACAGTTTTAATGCCAGAGAGTATGCTTGATGCTTATCCTCAGTTTGAGCTACATCAGTTTACAGTAAGATTGAAATTGTTTATCTAGGTAAGATGAAAGGTATTTGAATTTATCTTGCTTGCTAGTTGACAGTTTTACAATATATTTTGCAGTCCTATTTGCTTTATTACTTAATATTTCTCCTGGCACTGTTAAAAAATGTCTCATTCTAAGCATATATTAAAGATCTTAACTCCATATAAGTATTGTACTGATGTGATTGCTATAAAAATTGATTTAGTCTACAAGAAGTTTAATGCTCATGTGTGAATACTCATTCAGCTCAGCATTACATTGTATCGACTGAAATCAAATTGCTATGTAATTGGTAGCAGGGAAGCCAAAGCAGAAGTATTCATGTGATAGCTGAATCAGGGACTTCCTGAGCCAGTTTCTAATCTAATTCAATTAAACTTGCATATATACTAGCTGCAATAATTCAGGAAAATAGGCAAGAACTTTAGTAACACACATTTTTCTAGCTCTAGGCTAATACAGGCTTAACTGTAGGAACTCTCAGAGTTACATTGGATGTTTCCTTTGAATTGAAGGAAAAGATACAGCATTGTGTTAATTCTGCTAAAGGATTCAAAGGTTATCCCCTTCTTCCTCAGGAAGGTTTAATATCTTTGAGATATTTTACCCAGGACATAACCATAGCATATAATAAGAAAAAAACCTCTCAGGGTCTTCTTAAGGTTGTTGGTATTTGGTGATGATAGGGAATTCACTTTTACACAACCTTTATTCTACTAAACTGAATGCATTTAAAGAAAGATTTGGAGCCGCCCGTGATGTGCGAGGCTTTATTTCTTATGGATGTGGCTTACATTTTCAAATGTGTGCACTTTACTAATACCACATTCAAGGCCTGAACTTTGATATTCAAACCAGCATATTCAGTAAATTCAAAACAGTGGAAAATCAGCTGCTCATCTGAAAGTCTTAAATTACACTGCTTCCTTTTGGTACTGTTTTCTTTAAGTCAGTGATCATAACATACAGATTTGCCCTACAAAATACATTTGTGTTCAGTCATTCACAGCAAGCTAATATACATAGGAACCTTTTAGTATTGACAATATATCTACTTTGTTGCCTTGGTGTTAATTTATATCATTATCTGTAATGAGCAATAATATCATTACTAAACTGCAATACCATATAAAACTCTCAATTATCACATTAAACTTGGATTATATTATGCTAAGAGATGTCTTTATGCCCAAGAGTAATTTTGCTTTTAAAACTCATCTGTGTTTAAAACGATTGAAAAGAATATATGAGCCATTTTCATTAGGTGAGAACATTTATCTTGATTAATGATTGTTATGTACTAAAATAAAGTGTTATTTTGGATACAAGCATTGCATTTTGATCAGGGTAAAATTACGTAAAGCAGAAAAGTAAACTTGCTTCCAACTAAAGTTCCCCACTATACTTAGAAAAGGATAATCTAATCATAGCATGCAATAATGTTGTAAAATGTTATAAAATCTTAAAGCTTTAATACTTTAAAGATCACATGACTGGGATTTTTGGATAATCAAAATCAAGTCCAAATCAGAACAGTCTAATAATCAGGTGGCATCAGAACAGAGTTGTACATAGTGTGTGCTGCCACTGGTACTGAGTAAGTGCCCACGACCAACTTTCACAGCCTTTGGGGAAAGTGCATGAGTCTCTTGGTAAACCCGAGAGTGGGCTTAATGCATGGAAGATATCCACTGACTGAGATATTAATTCTCTTGCTCTCTAGAGAGAAGGAATTCGTCCATGATGATCCAGTAACGAATCTCAAGGTGTCTAAGGTAGGACTCAAACACTTGAATACCTCAACTCATGAAGTTTAATATTTAACTGTTGTTCCTAATTACAATCAATACCAGCAATGGATTATCTTGATAATATGTAGAAGATTATCTACATGAAACTACAAAATTATCTTGTCTGCAAGTCTTGCAGCTAAGACAGTAATAATTCCTATTTTTATGATATCAGCAAAGTTGTATGAAAAAGAACACAAGACTTGTGTCATCTTTGCAATAAAGAGAATCTAGTAACCTAGACTATTAGTATGAAAAAAAAATTGGAAACAACCCAGGAGGTGAATTTTGTGCTACTGCTCATGAGATTTCCACAAATTCTACCAGTCTGCCAAAACTAGTCATCAACGTGATTAGTTCCTGAGAGACAAACTGGGTTTTGCTGATGGAACTAATAATTCACTTTTTTTTTTTTTGGCTATTGTTACATAGATACACTGATAAGCAGATCCCAGAAGAGCTAGAATGTTCATCTAAAACTGAAAAAGCCCAATTCATTTATCAGAGTTGTATGTCTACTGACAACTAAACATCCTTCTACTGCCACTAAGAGCTTATGTCAATGTTATCTCTTTATAGGCCAAGCACCAGAAATCCCTAAAAGCAGAAAAATGTGAGCTAGGATATACAGCAGAAATGCTGAAGGCACAGTATCTGCTGATGTTTCTCACCACAGTAATTTTGCGGTCTCTGAAAGGGTCTCATTCTCTTCTGCTCTGCTAACCTTTCTGCTCACTGTCAGTCATGGAAGACAGCCACAGGGACCAATGCTGCCAATGGAGCATCTTTTAGACAAAATGGACCCATCACATTTAAATATAGAGAGTATTTTCCTTATTTCTTATCTCCCACTCCCTTTTGATTCTTTTCAGTGAATCCTTAGATGGCTTTTTAGGCATTCATTGATTAATGAAATATTAGACTCCTAGATTATAGCCAGAAACTCCCCCCACCCCCCCCAAAAATAACTAGTCTGATTTTTTGCAAATCAGCAGTCCAAATCTCATTCAAAATAATCAGGGATCTCTTTCCAGTCTGAAAATGGGAAAGTTTCAAAGGCAGGAGTCTGAAGCGATTTGTATTCTGTATTGTGCCAGACATAAAAGGATGACATCTCTCAGGTCTCTCAACATCACCAAGTAGACTTCATTATTTCTATCTCAGGTTTTTTAAAATCCCTAGCACCTAGGGAAATAGGTCTTTTTAAATTTGAACCAAGACCAAAAAAGTTCCTGACAGAATAAAAACAGTCACTAGGAAATGTTAACACAAGCCTCAGATTTGTCCTTCATGATACCTGGGAGAAGAGCTGAGTTTCTCACTTTAGCAGTCCCTGCCAGTTCAACTTGAACTACTGAGAGCTTTCCTTTCCAAACTAGTCAACTAATTAACAAAGAAGCATGAGTGGAATTTTTTGATATAGAGGAAAATCCCAGGTTCCATTCACAGGCTCTGTGGCTTAAGCTACACACACCAGTACCGCATAGCGCAAGAATGAAATAGCATCTAAATGTGCCTTTGAAAACTTAGTTTCTAATATTTTCCCTTTAGTACCTGTTATTTATCTAGTGTTTTTCATTTATGGCATCCAATAGTTAGTTCTCCGAGTGACAGAAAACACTCACTGTTCCAAATCTTAAGAATTCCTTGCCAGTTAGTGGTACTACCAACTCTGTGGAACACAAGATAAAGTAAACTTTCTGTTAGAATCCATTTAAAATTATTTCTGCTGGTGGATGTAACGTATTGGCTTATATTTAATCAACCTGCATGCAAGACAGGGAGGAGACAGGCAGATGTTCATTGCATTATCAGGTAGAAATAAAAAGGAATTGAAGCATGTTTGGATCGAGCGTGTAAAAGCAAGTAGCTTTTGTTCTCGTAATACTTTATGAAGAGTCTAGAAATTGTTTTTGAATAGGGAAATGGCTCCCTGAAACCCTGTTTTCCTGACTCTTGAGAACAGCTGAAATTCTCTGATACAAACGGTAAAAGTGAAGTGTAAAACAAACATTCCAGATAGAGTATATTTCTTCTGTATTTATCTCCTGGAGTTATGCACACATACTAGTGCTTTTAAATGTGGCCTTGATGCCTAAAGTATATCCCCTGCTTTAGTAAAGCTTTCCCTAGCTAGGTCTCCGGTTATTTTCTTGCAAGAGTAGAGTATCACCATATTAATTCAATACATAAGGAATGTGTGCCAATTTATTACTTAAAAGCCAGCTAAATTATTTCAGTAAGCACATGACTCCTGTAAAATACTGCTTCTTCACAGTAATTAATCAGCAGCTTGCTCCACGTAACAGGTTTGTTCTTATTTTTTTCTAATAAATGACAAACCAGTTTTTCCCATATACAATCTTCTGTTGCTAATTTAATTAACTGGAAGCATGTGACTAGTTTATCTTTAACAGCGCACGCTTCGAGTGGAATCTATCAATGCTTCCTATATTATCTTCCTGCCTATTTGCCCGCCACCCTCACATTATCCACCAGGAACCAACGGTAGTTTATATGTTGTTTTCCTTTGGCCTGCAGTTACAGAAAGCCATTATCTATGTTGCACACAAGGGCAAAGAGAAATGACAATCTGTCCTGACCCAGAAACATGTATCATGACTCACCACTGCACTTTCAACTTCCAGTGTCTCATGCCTTCAAGAAAAGTATTTTCTGCCTGTGTATCTCCATAACTAATTAATTCTTAGTGGAGTGCTTACTAAGTAGATTAGAAAAGTGCTGTAGCTGCAGGCTGTATTTATGTTAATTGGAAAGGTTTAGTCTCACACTAGTCAGCTTCTAACCTTTGTAACAGCAATATTTGAACACAGAATCAGTGTTCATCAGAAATATTGCCAAAATAGTTTCCATGTCTGCTACTTCATTCCAAAACATTAAGATACAATTCCCCTGAAACGGAACAGCTTAGTGAAGTTTGGTAGAACACGTACCATCCTGAGATTAGAGTGCCCAGTAAACACACCGAACCTCAAAGACTGCAGAGATGCTGAGACACTGCCCAGGGGCTTGGCTGTTAGAGGCCAGAACCGGGAACTAGAAATTTTCAGGCTGATCCATGATCTTTTCACTAACACACTGCATGGCATCAGGCAAGCGAAGCCATCCACCGTCTCTTTTGTTGTTTATCTATTAAATGAGTATTATAGCATGAATATTCTCAGCATGCACAGAGAAACATTCTGAAGACTCTAGATGGCAAAATTGTTGAAACAGCTATGCAACTGGCAGGCTAGACAAACTAAATTTCAGAAGCTGTAAAGAAAATAAAATAAAGCACAGAGCTGAAATAAATTACTTGTTTAATTAAATTCTATTCATGTAGCTTGAACTTCATGCAGTGTTTATGACTAATATATAGCAACTAAAAATAATTCACTTCTGCTCACATACTTAAGAAGTGAAGTCTGAGTTTCCGAAAACATCTCATTTACCCAACCTGATTTTGTGGTAATCACAGCTGATGTCATGTATCTGAGACTTATTACAGAGCCACAGTGCCTATATCTAAATCTTGTCTTGCCTCTTTCCATCTCACTCGTTTAATAAAATCATAATCACACTACATTGCCATCAACAGTGTGTGACGCCAAAGAGATTACTGTGTTATGCCATCACATGCTGATACAGGTATGAAGGGTAGGATGAATTATGAAGTAATATGAACTCTTGTTAAACAGCAGTAAGTGGGGAAGAAATGTAAATGAAATTATACAGGCATTTAGTACTAACTTAATTCATGTAAGAGCAGCAAGGATGCCATAATCAGGTATGCAGAACGCTTTAAAAGGAAAAAACCTGCAATACCTAATTAATCTCCAGTACTTTCAAGGTATGTTTTATTCCTTTAAGCACAGAACACTGAAATTATGTGGAGTTTTAATTAATATTTACTGTAGATAAGCATCTTAGGAAAAATTCTTTGCAAAGTCTTTATCACCTTCTTCGTGGCTCAATTTTTATTCATTTGGAACTTCTGCTCATTACATTTAATGTTAGTGAGGTAAAATTCAAGCGGAATACCTTTCCCCTTATTCTTCCCAAAAGCTGAAAGACATTTTGGCCTGTAACTGCATAAAATTTGTTTGTGAACATAGAAGCAAACTCCCCTGAATTATTCATGTTTTGCTTCTCAGTTTGCTTTCCCCACATCACTATTTTGAAACCTGTTACAGCAGTAAGATAGAGCTCCTTGCATTTTTGTATGCTTTGATATCTACATGAAGCTTGTATTAAACTTGTGTTAGACTTGTTTGTATACAAAGAAACACTGGTGATGTACAGATAAAAAATTTAAATTTACTTTGAACTACAGATGTTTATTTTATACAAAGAGAAAAGGATCTCACACATAGGAAGAACAGAGAGTTCTATGGCAGTATCACGGGACAGCGTATGCGCAGAGCTAATACCTGTACATCAGGAAAGCAGTTCATGAACAACGGCAAACAAGGTACTGTCAAAGAAATACTCGCAGCATCAAAACAAGTGGAGTCTGTGCTGTAATGCTAGAGGAGCAATCACAGCAAAGGAAACACTGATATGCCCGTGGGAGTTTTCACAGAACAAGTTACATTTCCCTCTTTCTACAATACAATACTGCAAAGTAAATTGTTTTATGCTTCTGAAAAAAAAAATCTTCTCTTCTCTATTTCAGGGTGGGTTATTACTACAGTTATAAATGAACTTCCACTTCTATCATGTTATTCCAGATTATTCTGCATAGCTTGAAGAACAAATACAGATTCTAAATGCTACAGAAGTCACCTGACTTCAAAAAAAGGTGTAGTTTGTTCAGATGAAGAATCTGTTTTCATCAAGCAGAAAAGAGAAAAGCCTGCTCATGCCATTATTATATTATCACAAAAAAAAAAAGACACCAGATGGCATTTGGTACTCCTAACAAGGTATCAGCCTGATCTAGTATTATTAGATTGCCCTCTTACTATGTTGAGAGTCATGAATGGGTCGATTTTCTCTATGTCTTACTATAGTGATACAGGAAAGGCTTTTTGCCCTAAAGCTAAGATCAGTCAAAGACATGACTAGCTTTTGATAAAATTAAAGTTTCTGCTTTAGGGGGTTCACTGTTATTCTGCTATCATGGGTTTGAGATTTCCCATCCCCCCACCCCAAATAATGTTGATATGTAAAAGCCTGCACTGAGATGGTAATTTATACAAGAGGATGAGTTCCGTGGAAAAAATAGGTTTACAGTACCTGAATCCCCTGAAGCCACAGAGCAGTACCAAAACCAGACATATGGTGATAGCTTTGCCCTCCCCAAAACATGCTATAAATTCTGCATGGCAAGTGTTCCTTTGTCCAGTTCTCGTCACTGGATTGCAACTTGGTAAGGCTGTCATCTTAGACGTAAGGTTTCTACTGTTCTCCTCTGCATGCTAATAACATTGAAAGCTAACACAGAGAATAAAGAGAACAGCAACATCTGAAAAATTGTTTCTTTTAAAGGAGATTTTGGTATCAGCAGGTATTCTATGATGTGATCAGCTGC
Organism: Grus americana; assembly: GCF_028858705.1. Classification (NCBI taxonomy): domain Eukaryota; kingdom Metazoa; phylum Chordata; class Aves; order Gruiformes; family Gruidae; genus Grus; species Grus americana. Next base: position 7,263,266 of record NC_072864.1, read on the forward strand.
ACTCCTTTAGGTTTCAGTTCTTAAACACAGCTTGGTTTTTCCTTCGCAATTTACTAGAGAAAAGCTCTGGCTTCAAGACAAGAAAATCTCACTTATATAAAAATTGTATTTACAGCTAGACCTGCAACATCTCTCATAATTATTCAGCCAAAAAACCCAGCGACTGACAGTGCAGTGATCCTTACAAATTAAATTAAGGTGCAGGGCTTTTTCCAGTCAAAAATATTCTATACACTGACCACGAGGCACAGTCGTTAGAGTCCTCTGATACTCATATCTAGATCCACAGGGCTTGATCCATAAATGCATTTAGTGCCTTGATCCCCCTGATTTCCATCACAGCAGAGTGCCACAGTATATTCCTGTATCTGGGGCTACAGTTGTTGCATTACTATTTGCTAAGTGAGGAGTTGCTAAAGTCATTATCACATTAGCACTACAAAACAATGACACAGGGTGACGTTCAATGCCTACTATAAGGTACCAGCCTGATCTTGTAATGTTATCAGATTATCCTCTTTTTAAGAGTAAGTAGCAACTCTATTTCACAAGTTTCAGTATCTTCATCATTCTTACTGCCCTTAAGGCAGTACAGGCCTTGGATACCGTTATTACCATGAACAGTGCACTCCTCTACATCATTTGAGAGACAAGAATGCAACAAATCCTTTGGTACACAACACAGAACTGGAGTCAGGATGTTTTTCCATAGTCTCACTGGTCACCCATATGGGCCAAAATAGCCCGCATCTGAAAAACTTTCCTTTTGCAATTATAAAAAGCTGAAGAAAACAACTTTAATAGAAAAGTGCAACGTGTACATTTTTGTTCAACACACTAGATTTTCTGAGAACCTTCAGTTTTCATCCTGCTTAATAATCTAGAATCATCTACTGTGTAAAGCCAAAGATTCACAGACCCTCAGGAGAATGCTAATGCATAAATGCACACTACAAATTAATCAGAACGAAGAAGAGTGACTAACGGCAAATTAAGGATTAGATAAGTAGTTACTAACAAAGAAGCATCCACAAAGCTCAACAAATATTCACTGAATACTAATGCTGTTTTAAACTCTTTCTAATGAAATGCAATCTTGCCAATCAGCTTTTTACTACGGAACAGTATTTTAAGCATGCACCATCTACAAATTATCTCGTCTTTTAAACACTTGAACGCATAAACAAATAGCTGCAAAACAGCGAGAAATCTCAACAGCAGCTAATTTATTGTATGACTTCACTCATCTCATGATGAGTAATTCCCCAGTTACATTTCCATTTTAAGGTATCTATGGATTTTGTTACTGTCTCTCTTAGTTAAAGCTTTCTTACATCAACATCATAAAATGGCTCTAATGGCCTACTTGAGAACAGACTTGACCTTACTAGGATTTATGGATGTAAATTTGAGATAAAAATTACCCTTCCCAAGCCAACACCAACAGATAACACAGCAATACAAATAGTTTTGCTCCATAGCAGTAGCCAATAGTCTAGATCCTCATCTCCCTTGTGTCAGCAATAATCTGATGCACTGAAGAAAATGAAGTTCTAAGTTTCCATCCAGAATAAATTCTGTCCCACTCTCCAGTCAATTGGTAAATTCATTTAAGCAGCCTGTACTGAAGAGGTAGGGCAATGCTCATCCTCAAATAAAGGCCAGTGAAACTAGGAGTCCTTCCACGGCCTTTGGATGAGGCTCTAAAAACAGAGAAATAGGAACAGCAGAAGAGATTATATCCTAATTAGAATAAGCTCATTGACACTCAGACAAACCATCATTGTTCAACAGGAATAGTATCGAGCTAAGTCTGTCTGATAGTTTCTGAACACTGCTATCTTGAATATTATTTGACAATCAAGTAGACATCACTTAACATACACTACATGATAGACAAATGGGAATGTAATAACTTTCTCTAAACCCTATATTACTGCCACTTTTAACACTTGAAAATGCAAAATCTCACTGCAATTGCAATAGCCTCTACTCAGTATATTCTTTTAAATTCAATCTGGGTACTCCTGCATTAAGTAATAAAGAAATAGATGCTGTTCAAGGAACCATACCAGGCTTTTAAAAGAATGAAATCTTTTTTTACACAGTTCATGGAGACTTATTAAAATAGACCCAAAACCTTGCCCTGGCTGTTCTCACAAGCACTAGAACATAAAGCCCTCAATTTTGAGGTGATCATGCAAGGAAGTGGTCCTGTAGCAAGCAGCCTTAAGCAACAAAGGGGAACACCACTGTAGATATAACTCATTGTCTTCTAAGACTGCAAAGATGCTTTTCAGCTCTGATACAGAGGGCTATTGCAACTGATACCAGATTGAAGAGAAGTTATTTGTAGTGTAATACCATTTTGGAAGAAAACCAGGTGTCTTCCATGTCAGCTTTAGAGAATCTGCGTTAATACATGAACTGATGATCAGAGGGCTGGAGCACCTCTCCAATGAGGACAGGCTGAGAGAGTTGAGATTGTTCAGGCTGGAGAAGAAAAGGCTCCAGGGAGACCTTATAGCAGCCTGCTGGTACCTGAAGGGGCCTACAAGAAGCTGGAGAGGGACTGTTTACAGGGGCATGGAGTGACAGTACAAGGGGTAATGGCTTTAAGCTGAAGGAAGGGAGATTTAGATTAAATATTTGGAAAAAATTCTTCTCTGTGAGGGTGGTGAGAAGATACAGGAGCAGGTTGCCCAGAGAAGCTGTGGATGCCCCATCCCTAGAAGTGTTCAAGGCCAGGCTGGATGGGGCTTTGGGCAACCTGGTCTAGTGGAGGGTGTCCCTGACCATGGCAGGGGGCTGGAACTAGATGATCTTTAAGGTCCCTTCCAACCCAAACCGTTCTATGGTTCTACAATATATAGATCAAAACTGTTATATGTGATGATACATTCAGGTATTTAACATTAAACATTTGGAAAGGTGTCCCATGGTTAGGGCTCCCCTGAGATTTTTACTTAAAATACTTTCATTTTGAATGTCACTTACAGAATCCAAGCTCATCTCTATGGCAGAATTACTACTTAGAGGACAAATGGATTCTCCCATGAGCCTCTGGAGAGAGTGATATTCTTCCACAGAAAACTACTCCATCATTCATTTTCAAATGCCATGCAGGGAGTCCACCTTTCTGCCACTCTCTAGTTAAACATATTTATTCTCAATCCTATCGTGGGTCAGAAAATTTCCTCAGGAAACATCAATGCTAAGAATTGGTCGTATTAGTTTAGTCTCTAATGAACACAACTGAGAACGGTCAAATGGAAGTGGACATTTGGAGAAAGTCAGGCTCACTTAATAGGAAATGAAAAGCAATCAAATGTCAAACTCCGAAAGGGGGAGATGTTAGAGCTATGAAGTTAAGAAGAGAAACCTCCCAAAACTGAACAAAAATACATACCAACCTTTCTTCAGTCTGGTTCCATTTAGTCCTCAGCTATGATACATTTATCTGTGTATCATATTAACTTGAGAGTCATCCCTAAGTTATTTTTATACCCACAAAAATATATCCCCAAAATGATAATGCCCTGAATGAGTAATATTTCAGTAATACTTTGCAATTGATTAAGGACACCTCTAGCACTGTTACATCCCTGAAGAAACCAGCCAGACATTTCCTTTCTAAATTACCAGATAGCTCACGGAAACTGAGCAGGCGTGATAAATGAGCTGTAGTTTTCTAGACTGCGCTTTTTAACAGATGTATTTACACATTTCACAATCTACCAGTAGGGATGGTGTGTGTTACTGCCAAATGTTAGATGATATGTTATCAAACAAAAGTCTCCCAACAAATTCCCATCATGTTGACTATTAAGATCAGCCTGCCATGTGTAATTTCTCATGTTATGTCCTTGATCAAGATTTTTTTAAGCTATTGTTACTATTTTAATTATCCTTTTTGTACTTACCAATATGTGATAAGTACATATTTACAGGAACAAAGAAATTACAGAATGCTGAGAGACTTGTGCCACTTAAATTTTTAAAATATTTTGTAAGCTTATTTAATAATGAAATAATTTTTAAAAACCTACATCAAAAACCTAAACCCGATCCCATTTCTATTTTTGCTTTTCAAAGGGCTCCCCTTTCAGACAATAGCAGAGATTTTATCTGCCTGAGTCAGCTGCTCTTTATCACAATATCTGATTTCCCTTAAACAGCTGATGGTGAGAATTAGCCACTCCCATGCCATGGCTGGTAAAACTCCAAGGTGTTACTGAGCTGCCATCAGTGACAACGTGGCCTCGGAGAAACCGGAAGAGATTCCAGGGGAAGCTGTCATTCCTCTCCGTTTTGCTGGAGAGGAACAAACGGAGCCTGCGTTGTGCTGCACCGTTTGCATCTGCTGTACCACATAAAGTGGCATGTTGGGGTACACTGGGGCAGATGTAGCGACAGCATGAAGAGACCTATAGTTCCCACACTAGCACAACCTAAGGCAATACACATCTTGTCATATAACCTGGCCCAGGCATGCAGAAGCCCCAGTGAACATGCAATGCATCCCACTCCAAGAACTGTCGTAGGCTGTGGAGTCCCGCCACACAATTCAAGATACCTTCCCTATGTCCATGACAGTGGTGGTGCTATAATGCCACCTGAATAGTGAACAACATGCTGGGCTCAAAACCCTGCCTATAGGGCACTCAAAATCTTAATAAAATATAATATTAAGTCTGATGGTTCCTACTTCCTCATGGATACATGGTAATACCAGCTAATGTGTTCAGACACAAGGCAGAATTTTGTCGCAGCACCTTCTGAATAGCAACCGTACGATGATACAGCCACAATCCACATTCAGCAGAGCTCTTACAGATCACGCATCTTAAGTCAGGCTCATAGCACTTCACAAACACATAAAACACAAATATTAATCTGGTGGTGATACTATAATCATGCTGTTTCTTTCTACGTTAATGTCCGTTCACATCTCCAAAAATACTTACATTCATTTATCAGCATCTTAAGTATAAAGGTCTCTGAAACAGTGCTTTGGTCAAGGGGCTTCTAATTGCCCAGGCTATGATCAGATTACTTTCTTTACAAGTCTTTAACTTCCTGCTAGACTCTCCTTAGAAGGAAAAAAAGAACCAAAAAACCCACACTCCACAAACAGAACTTACATGAAAAGTGATTTCTGATTGACTGCCTGTGATACATTTTCAGCAACTTCCTGAAAACCTCCAAGCTTCCAAGGTTTGCTAGCACAAATATAACACTGAAATTAAAGCTTATGTATTAGGTCTTTTCCTCAGAATAGATTTTAAGTTGTTTTCAATTATAATGGCTGCATTTCACACTGCCCTTGTTAGTCACGTTTCATGCACTCAAGAAACCGAAACAATTTTCTAAGATTGAAAAACCACATTTACTATTAGTATTTTCAAGAACTTTGCACAGAGCATTTGAAACTCCAGAAATATTTATTAGAGAAATGCGTGGATAACTCTGGATCATGGAGTTTCTGAATAGTAGGAGCTTTGGAGACAACTTGTGCACAAACTAAAAACCAGAATACATTAGTAACTAGAAAACATATTTAAATCTAATTTTACATCTAAAAGTGCATATATTTCAGAAATTTCAAAATAGGGAAAGAAATTTTGCTCCTACCTCTTCCAAAGCCCATAATGAATCAACCACAGGCTTGATCTTCTTATTGTTATATAGATTCAGGAGTTTGTCCATCACACCCTTGATCAGGCCACCTCGATTCTGTTTGAAAAGTAGATTCAACAGGGAAAATCCAGCAATGACTTTGTTCTCCTCATACAGCTTGATAGGATTTACTTTCTCAACCTGCCACCACTAGAAAGCAATAAACAACAGCAGAGTTAGAAAAACATTTTTCAAGAAGCATACAGGGAAGTTCACATGAAAACTGTCTGGGCAGGTATGATATGTGACTCATCTGTCAGATCTGAAGCAACAGCCAAGAGAAGCAGTGAGGATTTGATTTAAAGAAGCAGCAAAAAAGTATGCAGCTGACTGACATGTGGAAATAAAACACAGATTTGTGTTGCATGAGATTAGGGTGTTAAAGGAATGGTGAACAGATGTGGTTTATTTGGACCTCCCTTCTTACTTCTGCTATTCTTTGTTATCTCGAGAGCCATGCAAGTTTCCCAAATGTCTGCAAGCAACTCTTGACTCAAAACCAAGGAAACCATGCACTGCTTATCAGGTGCCATTTTCTTTTCACCCATTATTATGTTTGTGATATTTAAGCAAGGCTCTAATGAAATTATTTTATCTCATTTAGCCCACGAGCATCCTTGAGACAGATTGTGCTTCCTAGCAAGTTTTATTTGAATGGGTCAATTTTTAATTAAAGTTTTCATACAATTTTGATGAGTTAATTTTGCAGTGTAATTAAAGAAACTAGTTATACTTGTATACAAAATTTGATATGCTTTTTAAATTAATTTATGCATATTTATGCAGTCAATAAATACCAGTACTATGTGAAATTTCAGTTGAAATCGATTTTGTTGGGCCAACCTACAAATTATATGCATCTGGACATGTTTATATTAACACTAGAAAGGCCACATAGTAAAGATTATCTTGTTTTGGTTCACAAACATGTGAAAATAAAAGACTGTGCCACTGCAACCATTAAGAAAACATAGGAAGCAAAGAAGAGCTGCTTGCTACAGTCTTTGATTTGTCTTGTTTTCAACTACATAGAGACTTTTGAAGCTAATTTCTCCTGGGAAGGGGCTGTTGCGGGAAGCTGTAAATGAGCTCTTGGCAGAAAGAGCATACGATAGATCTTGAGTCAAGACTTCTCCCTCTGTTTATCTTGGCTGAAGGAATCACTTTCACTCCTGGTTAACTTATTTCTCACTAGCAGTTTATTTCATATATTTGTCCCTTTTTCGATCTCTAGGATTTCTGAGCAGATTTTTGTTGTTGTTGTAAGCTGAAGAAAAAAAATAACATTTGAGTTTTGGATCTGTTGACATCGTCAATTAGGAAACAAATGCAACATCATCATCTCTTTGGTATCACTTGAAATGAACACAGAGAACCAAAAAATGCATTTCCATATGAAACTAACTTCTGAAAAGCTGGAAATGACCACACACAAGCTCCATCTTAAAGAGATTTATCTCCTTTAATATCTCCTTTAATTCACTGCACTGCCTGACAGTGGTTTCAGAGATGAGGAACCTACAGGGTACAGTTATCCATATCCATGGATAGGATATTCTGCCATAAGTAAATAAATAACACAGTCTAACTGTAAACTTAGCTGTATAAGATGTATGTCTGATAGCTAACACGACTGCACACAGATCCAATTCCTGTCTAGCTGTCCTATCAGAAGAAAACATGTCAGACCACACTGCAGTCAGAACAACACTCTTTTTTGCAACATCAGAAGTAACAACGATAGTAGAGAGAAATGAGAATGATAAAGATGAAAATGCTAGAGAGAAGAATGAAGTTGAGGAAATAGCAGAATCACAGCACTGGGACACTTACTGATTTTGCGAAACTGAAGAAGCTTTTTGTCTCCCCAGTAACCATGTTAGATGAACCTGTAAAAGATGAGTACATTCACACAAAACTTACTACACGCTGACAAACAGAGCCTTTATTATATGTAAAATAATTTCCATGATTCCTATTAAAGAAAAAAAAAATATTCTCCCCAGGTTTAAAAGGGACTGGAAGACATTCTTATACTTTGGGAATAAATAAAAAAGAGGCCAAGCTGACAGAGCCCTACAAGTTTGTAGGTATTCTGAGATGACAAAAATAATCTATCAAATCTTCCAAAACCAGGAACAGGTTAAGTGCTACTGGGCATCTTGACACCAAAACCCTTCCATAGCGCGCTCTGCAGTAAAATGCCATTTGTCCCTGACACACGATTATTCAGCAGGTGTCCCTTCTCCGTATCTGTAAAGATACATTTCTCTTACCACTGCATATGTGAACATACATGCATTGTACACTACAACCTGTTAACAAGTGCAATGACAATTCACTGGCAAGGACTTCATCACAAACAGGCAACGAGGTTGGCTTGCACAGTCCAAGCAGATATCTAAGTGATGAGGGGTTCCTAGGTGCCACCCTGCTAGCTAGATAAAAGCCCAAGGAAGCAGGTATGCTTATCCATGATGCCACTGCACCTTCCACTGCAATACAGATATATTCTTAATTTCAAAAGTTTAGCAATCCCTTCAGCTGTCCTACAAAAGCTCGGCCTGCTTTATCAACACACAACACGGCAACCTGGCAGAACTGCAGGAAAGACATGGCCACTTGGTGTGTGGAGCAGTCCACGTACACGAATGTAAGTTTGTGAACAGAAGCCTGGGCTTGAATTCCTCAGTCATGTCAAATAAAAACAATAGCATTCTTCCTTAAATCTTCTTCCAAGCTTCCCTCCTCCCACAAGAACTATATTACAGTTTCCTTGGCCACACTGTGATTCCCATGATGTGTAGAATGAGAGATCCAAGTCCTCTCCTACACTTCTCCTGTATCACCCAATAACGTTTAACAATCTGAAACATACGTTCAGTTTCACTTTGGGATTTTTTTAAGAGTTTCTTTTCATTACCTATTGTTTCTCAATAATTTAGTCCACACTCAGCTTCACTAAAATTCTTGATTGAAAATGGCCAAATTGAGAAAGTGTAACATGGCGGCCTCCAGTTCTAGAAGGAGTGGCATGGGTGATTTTAAGAGATTTTAAGTTTTGCAGAGCTGAAATATGTACCTGGCTTTTTCCACTCACCATATAAAATGTAAGTCCCAAGTGGTTTGAGAAGACTGAGGCCTTTCCCAGTATTTTCTCCACACAGGCAGTCCAAAACAATATCCACTCCATCCGCTGAGATTCTAAAAAGCAAGAAAGAAACCTCACTTTGCAATAAGATGCACACGACTGGTCAGCCAGCACAACACAGGCCAATTGTTAACATAACACTAACATTTTTCTAGGCACTTTAGAAAGGACTAAGGCTGAGGCTTTGACTACATGAAAACTTTCTCCTCATTAAAAGGCAATTCAAATTCTTTAAGTGCTGGCATGTGAGTTTGTTGAGCTGGCCAACCCATGTCTTTCAGGGTTAGAAGAGTGGGAAACCATCTTGCTCCCCCTTTTTGAGGTCTTTCAGTAAAACTATATTATCAAAAAAACCCCAGGTGATAGATATAAAGTTCTTTTTGAGTGAATACGAACATCAAAGAACATCTTTTTTTTTGGTCAATGAACATCATAGAGAAAAAGGACATTTTTGTTATTCACATCTTATATTCTTTTTCTGAATCCTAGCTCTTCTCAGATAAAATTACGTCCTTGTAAAGTTATTTAAATGAGTCTTCTGTTTCAGACTTTGTGTCAACTAGACATCAGCAAAGCGTTAAAGCAAGCATAAAGAGAAGTCACCAAGAGCTACAAACCCAGCTCTAAGGATACAATCCGGCCATGTTATAGAAAGCAGAAAGTATTTGTACTGTTTCAATAAATAGTTTGCATATTTAGAGTTTTCCAATAAATTGCTTTGTGACTGCAATGTCAATATGATGCTGAAGAAGAAGAAAAAATACACCCAAATATCCTGATTTAGGTTGGGTTTTTTTTCCTGGCAAAACACCAGCCTGCAAAATCCCATCACTAGTTTGATCTCTTATATCCTACCTCCTAACCAAGTAAACAGCCCCAGCAGTAGTAAATTCTTGATTAATACTCTTAAACAATTATGCAAATAACTGGTGCAGACACTACAAGAAAATTGCAACCTGGAGACTATCAAAGGTTTAAGGGGCAGTCAATAGCATGTCATCCGCAGGAACGTCAATTATGTCCTGACGACCATGCCTTCTGCAGTGGTATAACTGCAATGAGAAGTCAGGAAAGAGGTAAAGCTTTACGGCTTCTAATGCATCTCTCTGTTTCCTCACCAAAGGCGGTACTCAGAGCCACTGGTTACAAACAGCAACAAAATCGGACAACTTTACTCTTTAGGACCGCTGCCGTATGTGGGGTAATAAATTGTTTAGATTCAGGCCAGTGGACAGGCTTTCACTGTAAACGAATAATGACTTTGCAGTCAAACAGCTTTCGGTGGCTTCCACTGTTGAACTGATTCCTCAACCCCTGGGAACATTTCCATATTCATATCCCCTCTGGGTTGGTTTGTTTGTTTGTTCATTTGTTTGGGTGTTTTTTGGGCTTTTTTTTTTTGACTGATGAAAGCTCTTCTTCCCCAGAATACTCCAGTCACGTGCAATAAAGCACCTTCCTACCGCTATCCTTTCCCAGCCACAGACCCACCCTTTCCTGCTCACAAACTCAACAAATGAAGAGCCTTCCCCTTCCCTCAGGGCTGCCCCTGCCCCAGAGCGCAGCCGGCAAACGCAGACCAGCTGCCGTCCTTGCTGGCCAGCCAAACATACAGCTAACATCCAGCAAACCAAACCACTACACTGCTCCCCCACTGCCTCTTTCAAAAGCTAATTTGTCTTTATAGCATTCTCAGAATTACCACTGTACCTTTTTTTGATTTTTTCAATACAAAGTGAAAATACACAGATCTGTGCAACAAATCAGAGTATTACATATTCTATAAGGTGCCAATTCTTGCTTTTAATCAGGACTATCAATTGTGCTAATACTACACACCTCTATACCAGGAAAGAGGCACCAACTAGCTTGTTGCAGCTACGTTTTATGTTTTGTACCCACTGGTTCTCTGCCTCATTGGTCTATTGCAAAGTGAAAAAGTGTGTGAAAACGCAGGATCACCAAAAGGGATTTTAACTGACTTAACAGAGCAGAATTCTATCCCTTTGTAACCAGGTCTCTTTTTGATTTCAATAGTTACAGTCTGTTAAACAGTCAGGGGTGGCGTCAGGGAACTGTCCCAAAAAGAACTGTCCCGAGCAGCCAATGTTATCTGCTATCATGAAGTTATCAGAAGTGAAAGGGGCTTTATTCCTTTTTTTTTTTTTTTAAGCACTGATTTCTGTTGTATCTGTTTCCACATCACATACCCACTTAGATCAGATCTGCTGCTGCCCCTGCCAAGAGTTAGGATTAAGGTTGGTGCTGAACTCTGGTTAATGTTTTCAAGCGTTCTTTCTTGCTGAATCAATGTTTGTAAAGTGGGGATTGCTAGAATTCAGTCTTCATCTCACTACAGCAATTTTCCAGGGCAGCTTAGGTAAGTATACTTTCCCAAGAAAAAGGCTATCAAAGGGCTGAAGAAGCGTGCTGCAATTCTTCTGAGCTGTAACAAAATGGCAGGGGTGTCATCTGCTGGACAAGCCCTATCTTTTTTGGTGAAACTTCCCATACGGAAAAATATTCCTTTGGTATAAAACATTCTTTGTGATGGATAGCTTCAAACGTTCTCTCAAGCCCTTGGGAGTGCTCCAGAAACAGTAGCAAGACACCCTGCTTTCTCCTCCAACACCAGTCTAGAATTGCTAAGAGCTCAGACAGAAGTCTGCTATATACCGAAGGGCCTCTTTGAGAGCTAGCAACCCTCCTTCTAAGAGACCTTCTCAGACTTTGCAAGTCACTGAGGAATGCAGAGGTTTGACAGGAAGCCTGTCAACCGTACTACCTTGGGGTGCCCCTTTGAGAAATTTCTTCTTTTATGCCTGGCTACATAATCTAGTATTTTGACAGGTACAAGATGAAGGGAAAACATTATTCTTATTGGTCTGACAGGTAAAAATCAAAAAGACATTTTTTTGCTATGATTTTCTTATCGATTCTAAAGCTTTGCCACCTGTATCAACATCAGTATCTAAAAACAGACAAACTGGAAAACAAAGTATTTGAAAGCATGTAAATAGAAATACACATCATGACTTCAAAAGGCAACAGGATGATTCTAATCTGAATGCAAACAAACAAAATCTAAGGATCTGAAATTAAAACAGACATCATGTGCTCTAATATCAATCCCTGGCAGAGGATAAAAACCCAGGCAGATAGAAACGCATCAGAAAACTCCAAAACCTGGATAATTTACAGATCCACTGAAAATATCTTACTCTCAGAGCATTACAGAGAGCTACTACATATGCAGATAACAGCAAAGTACATCCTTACTCTTTTTCACTTAATTTACTTTGCTTGCAACAGATGTCCAAGCATGAACACGGACTAACAAAGCTTTGTTGCTTATAAAGAAATAGGGAGATGCTTGCTATCTTGTCCCTTGTAGTGGACAGATGGAATATCTGGAATAAACTACAGTTCCCAAACCCACAAATGTAATCTCTTTCCGTAAATATGATCAACCTGGTGCCTTTCATAGTATTTTGCCAAATACTATACAACCTTTACTCAGGAAAATAAAAGATTACCTTTTTACTTCTTGAACATAGTCTGCATTTCTGTCAAACAGGTGAGTTACTGAGTCTTTGATTGCTTCATGTTTGAAAGATGAAGCTGTTCCAAAAACAGTAACATTGGGAATAGTTGAACAGAGCTGAGCAACAGCTTGACCCTGCAAATACATTATTCTGTTAGTTCACTGACATGGAAATTGGTTGACAGACTTTGCAATTGCTAATTCACTCATGACACAGCAAAATCCAGGACCAAACATGTGCAAGGACTTTACAAACTAATTTCTTGCCAGTGCAATACAGTTCAGCCACAGGAAAAAAAAAAAAAAAAAAAAAAAAAAAAAAAAAACAACACACACTTCAATCAAAAGGGTATTCTGAAGACAAAGCAACCTGGGTTTTGTTTTACTCTTAACACACTAACAAATGGAAGAGAGATGTTTGGTAGCCACAATCCTGCCTCCTGTTGTAACCACATTATTCCACTGGAGCTAGCACAGTTACACAGATATGCCCAGAAGCAAGAAACGGCACTGTCATTCTAAAAATAATGTCTGATGGAATTCAGCAGATTCTTACTTATATATTTACAGCCAGAAGATTGTTATTTGTCAACTGTATACATGACCAGTAAAATCATCCATGGATAAACACATTTCTGTTCATTCTAACCAGAAACCCTGATTATTATTATGTAAATACCAGTAATCAGTGCTTGGGTTTTATTTACAGTAGAATAATTAGATAACCCTGCATACCCCGGGGATCTTGGCATCCTCACATATAATGCTGAATGTAATTGCTAGTGACAATCCTCTGAGTTAAACACCACAAAGGAGGACAGTATTATTATTTATATACGGTAGCATCCAGGAGTTTCAGATTGGTTTCCTACTGGATTACTCAGCAAAGAGCTACACAGCAAGGCAGAGTTTAAGTGATCCTTTGGACAAACACCAATACTGCAGAGAGCAGCAGAAGGGATGCATTCTCATTCTTACTTTACAGACGAGAAAGGGAACCGCACAGCAAATTGAACAACCTGTCCAACAGCTCTGAGAAACTTATAGCAGGAGCCAGGTATGAATGCTGATTCGGACCATGGTAATCCAATACGAAACATAAATGATCTTCTCTTTTTAACATCATCTACCATTTTCCTGCGTTGGAATCCCTTATCTGTTAGAAGTCATAGGAAAAGCCATTCCTGAGGGGCCTCATCTCACCAGATATAATGTCTTCAGGGAGCAGAAAAGGTTTCATTCTTCTCATACTTCATTTCTCTATTACTTACCATCTCATTCTGAAGCCCAGGTTTTAGCCTCCACAAATATTCTAACATAAAATTACAAGAAAAATTAATCTGGATTTTGTATCTCTCCTTTTCTTATTAATTTTCACTAGCAATCTTTTTTTCTCTCTTTCTGTGTCTCCCGGAAAAGCATCACCCGCAGTGATTTAGATAAATCAGTATTTTATAATGTATGCTAGTCAAGTGAAATTCTGACATTATTGATCTATTCTCTAATTAGTTTTCTGCATTTTCAATCTAACTTGGGAAGACAAGGGATAATGAGCATATCCTGAATCAAAAACACTGACTGTTTAAAAGGTCAAATATCAGAGTAGAAAACATGTTGATTTTTATCCTGCAGAAGATGATTTAACATTTAACAAACTGACAGTTGGATGAATAGGACAAATGCACAGAAAACCCAGGATGTGTATAACCTATTTTCCTCCTGACTCAAACTCATTAGTATACCCTTCCCTTCCCCCCAGAGAGATAAGCTTATCTAAAATCCCAGATCAGAATACCTTCCAGCTTTCTGCAGATATTTAAAGCCTAACACTGACTCATATGACCAGTACTTTTATAATTGGATGAACAACTCTCTTTTCTAATCCCTCAAGTCATCTAGCTACCTCTGGATTAGTAGCTAGTGTTTAGAGGGCTATACATTTTAACTGCTAGTATGTGAGGCCCTGCTGTTCAGAATGCCCACAGTACACAAATGAAGTATGCACGAAAGGTTTTGCAGCTGGAAGGAAGAACAGCCTCATCCCGTGGAGGGGCGGGCGAGGCGTCCGTCCTGGCTCCAGTACCATCGCACACTCTCACCAGGCAGCACCCTTTGATCACAGGGGTACACAAGCCTTGTCCAGTTTTTTAGATTCCAAAGCTGTTTCCCTCCTAAAAACTGCTTTGCGGTAAACTCCACCCTGCCCAGCCAAAACCACACCCTTTCTGCCACCAGCTTTCAGCGTGGAGACCACGTGGATATGGAAAACAGGCACCGTGCTATCAGAAATAGCATATGAACTCTAAAACCTTCAGAGAGGGTGTCTAACTGGATAGGCATGATTTGAAAAATGAAATAAAACTCTTCACACACATAATTTTTCAGATATGATGCTAATTTCTGCATGTAAGTACAGACTAGATTCCTGCTTCCTGAACCTAGGAAAATTACTAAGTGGCAAAACATAATTCTCACTTGGACAATTAATTTTACCTTTAACAGGATTTAGCAGTCTTTGAAAAAACTGATCAATTGTTTCACTGAAGGGACAGACATGGTTACAAAATATTCCCTTTAAAATGGAATTAATCTCCTTTAAAATATATATTTATTTTCTATACTGCTAATTATGCAGAACTCCACACAGTGAGCCCTCAGATTAATAAATTGGATTAAAGCATTCTGTGGAAATTATTTGGCATAGGAGTCTTGGGTCTCTTTAGCTTCAAAGTCTGTTTGATGGGTTCCTTTTCAAGGTAACCTGTCAATTTATAAAACCAGTATGTTGAACTTAATCTACACATATGATTACTGCAGAATTTATTATAAATGGATATGCTTATAGTAGTTTTAGATCCAGTAAAAAGATTGAGATTTCTCTATATTCCTTTGATTTAAAACTCAACTTTAAACCTGCAGGATTGGAAACTGAGATGATCACATCAAAGATCAGAAAAGTACATTTTTAGGAAGTAAAAGTTCCGTGCATTTAAGCAATTTCAAAGTAAAAAAAAAAAGTCATTGACATTTAAAAGTCAATATAGAAAGTATGAATAGAAGAAAACGTACTAATCTAATTAGCTTATTAATACTTATTAATTTCACTGGATGAAATATAAATCAGGGGTATAAGTTAACAGATGTCCAAAAGTGTCTGGCCTAACAGCACAATCCAGACCTCAGTCTGATGTGCTAGCTGTGCACTGAATTACAGCAGTTATAGATCAGTATACTTTCAAGAAAGCATCTTTTTTGCTATTATGTAAACTGAGCCCAGCTTTACAGCAGGAGAGAACAGCCCATCTAAAAGATACCACCCTGCAAAACTACATCTATTAGAATCAATAGCATCAGTAAGAAATTATCATTTCTGTGATATATTTTTGCAGCCCAGAGGTGCTACAGCATTTTAAAAAAATCATTCAGACTTAATCTTGCACAAGAAATCTGTCTGGAAGCGAACGTGAGGAGAATCTGTATTTCCAAAATGCTTTGATGCCACATAACCGTATCTGAAGTACACAAACATAGAAAACTGCAAGAGAAGACACTACTAATCTCCTGGCATCAAGGAAAACTTTTCTCTGGTGTTAGAAGTCAGATACACAACACTCCATCTCCTGAAAGGTGTCGTTTTTCCAATTACAGCAGAGGAAATTGGAAACCAAACACTAAGGGGAACATTGCAGAGTGGACAAACTGAAATGTGATTCTTGAACAAACATAAGGCAGCATCTGCTACACTCAGTGTACCACAAAATAAGTTTTGGAATAGAAGGAGGGGAAAAAAGAGTCACTGTGAGATAATGATTTCTTTTACCCTCAAAATCTCTTATTTTCCACAACAATTAGCAGGGTGCGCTTTTTCCTACTCCCTTGCAAAATTGTGCAGCTGAGGCACATCCAAAACTCAGGGCTGAATCTCCACTGGTATAAGTCCTCTTCTGTTTAGCAGAGCTACAACAACGTACCCCAGCCGAGATCCTCACCCAGAGGATATAAGCTCTATCTGAAAAGGTGGAACAGCCAAGGAAGAGTTAAGCACTGCCCATCCGTGCCATGACTCAGCAGGGGATCCAGGGGAAGGACAAGTCCTCTGGGGAGTGCAGGGCTGTGAGAGGCAAAGAGAAAGGCCTTCAGAGACTGCAGCCTGCTTTGGTCAGGGAAATTGCTTTTTGTGTATGACTCGCCAGGCTTTTGTGTTTGATTAACAGATTATGCTCTGAAGCAGTGTCTGGAAATAGACTCGGGCATGGCATTGGGACTCTGCTGAGGGAGCACATCCATTGCTTTAGAGGCATTCAGCAGCACAGGGCAGCTCAGCATCGAGATACCCCATCTGGCTTTAAGTGAGATAGTTTGGGTACTTAAAGCAGCCTAGACTTGGTTACACCGAGTTCTGTATGAGCTGATTTATTCCCTTCCTTGGCTGCTGGAGATGAAATAAGAGGAAAGCACTTCATCAAATGCAGAACGGCTATGAAGTGCTAATATGAAAACAGCAAGTGCAGTCCTGGGAGGACTTTATTGGGTAAGGATTTCAGCAAAGTGGGAAGTATTAATGCCATTGTACACTGTGCTGGCCAGGACCATCAGAAGAACAGTGTAAATTCTAATTATTCACATTCAAGGAGGACTGACTCAAACACAAGAGTGCTATTTAATGTACTCCTACCTGCTAGGTGCAGACAGACCTAAATTCAGTCTACTCATGCAATGTTTAAAAGGATCAGGGATGCTGTGAGACCTATTTTAAAATGCTCTGGCTTTCATACCAGCTTACTGCTGCTTTGCTGCGAACCAGCTCGGAGCCCAGGAAATGTGTATGTATCTGCCTGGACCAGCGTCTGTAGGAGAGCCAAGGACACAGACATCTGACCTTACAAAAAAGGGATATGAAGAAACAAACCGGCTTTCAGCCTGAAAAACACAGGCCAAGGAGAGACTTGATTCTGAGCTTGTTCTAGCTGTATACACATATACATCCTACCAAAAAGACCTGAAAGAAGTGCCCCAAAAGGAAAGAACAGCTAATTTTAATTAATGGACAACACCAGCAGAAAAACAAAGATACCTTAACTGGCCACAAATAAAGTCTGGAAATCGAGAAAGACTTCTCACTGAGCAAGACAGAGCAGAGAGAATTCGAAGAGATAAACATACAGGTTTGAGGGTTTTTTAAGAAGAAATTTGATAATTCTCTTAAAAGGGTTCCTATATGCTACTTGTGATAGGGGGTGACTAGATTTACTAAGGAGTGCCAGTTTCTTGTCAGATAAAATATCACCACTTCAGTGATTCAGCTTGGAACACATCCTCAAATATTTGCAATTTATGCAGGGGACACACAATAAAAAAAGAGGGTTCCTGCCAAGCGGTAACCAATTCTGCCAGGATGACCTAAATCTGTTGCCAAGTCAGATTTACCCTTCAAATTCAAACATGAGAGCTGCATCTGTAACTTACTCTGCTTGCACTTCCTCTGCTGCTGAGCCCGAAAGGGAAGGTCAGATCACTCTGGAAAGCAATCCATGCTCCTGCATGAAAGGCAGCTTAATTTTAGCATCTGTAAAATCAAAATGCTAAAGAATTGGCTAATAATTCTGCCTTGTATCTGAGGGGGTAAGTGATGAAATTGAAGTGTTAACACAATCTTGGTAAGTGACCAAAGTTTTGTGCTCTAAACATTCAGAATAGGAAGTACATAAAGAGCAAACAAATAAGCAAATGGGCATAATGGCTGTTTCTCACACATCTAAATCCCTGAAAGAATTCATTTTCCAGGTAGATATCAGAGACGAGACTAGATTTATTAAAGGTAGAAGAGCTTAAGCTTTTTTTTTTTTGCCTTTTGTTTTTAATACAACAGTCCTGTATTTATACTACTTCAAGTTTACATTAATAATTCCAAGAGCAACTTTATAATCTCATACAAGCCTGTGCTGTGACTTGCACTGAATGCACTGCCTTCAACAGCCTTCATTTCAAAAAAACCTAATTGCTTCATACAGCAGATCAGTCCCAGCGGGGTGCATGCTACTGCTCAGTTTTCTCAGTGTATTTTCTTCAGTCACCACTTTGCTTCACTTGAAAAAAAAAAAAGTGGGTGTATATTTGTGAAGGCAGCTACTCTACCACTGTCTTACAGTCATTTCAAACATTAGTTACAGCATTCTACAATTAAGATAAGCCAATATATGTCCTTCAGTAAGTCATATGTTCTTGAAAACTCATATTTCTGAGCATTAATTTCTATGTATGGATAATAGGAAGTTTTTGAAATTCAAAGTTAGCTGACTTTCTCCTCATTTTACCAATCGGTTCGGAAGAACACAAACATTTCTGTAGCTTTAAGCATTTAAGCTCTATTTATATTACACAGTTATATCTCTTGTTGATTATTGAACTGCCCTGCTACTCAATAGAATGGTTTAAGCAGAAGCGTTAAGCGTCCTGTCAAGCAGTAGCCTGAAAGGGAGTGCATGACAACCATTGTCCCAGTTAGATCTTGGTCAGTAGCAGCTCGAGCAATAACAACAGAATGCTTTGCAAAGTATTAACTTCTCGCTGAAGTCCAATTGAATCATGCAATGCAACTATGAGCCTGCACCATGCTTTCCTAGAGGGCCACTAGGATTTCTCCAGCCTGCTTCACTGTCCAGGTTGAGAGCTGAGAGAGTCTCTCTTAACTGCCCCTACCTCAAGAGGGAAGGGACAGAAAAACCAGACCAACCCCCCAAAGAAGCTCCCTTTCCAAACACTCAAAATCAACAAGCTGGCCCTAGGAAACAAAAGCAGATACAATCTCTGCTTTCAAACCCCCTTTCTAAGCGCTGCAGCAGGTCTTCCTCTTCAGATTGAAGGCTACAATATACCAACACTGTCAAGCAGTTTCTGAGCGTCAACGTCTCCTCCTGGTTCAGAGAGACAAGGTGCTCCCCTAAAACTAGCCACACTTCCTACCATGAACAGGGAAGACTGCATGATGCCCTGACCTTTCAGCTGAGTGGGCAGCAGGGAGGGTACTCATTTGGTGTATGGAACAGGATTCAAGTCGCTGTAACAGAGAGACAGGTACATGAGACTTTTTTCAAGTTAATTTATCTTGGTACATTTCCTTTTTATCTACGTCATCTTCTGATGTCCCCTGAAACTTCTGGAAATAAGTAAATTGACTTATCTAAAGCATCCTGTCAGCCATTAAAGGATATCGTCACATCTAATCATACCTCCGGCACAGATGGGAAAACAACTGCTATAGTTACCTCACTACCAAAAGTATCTATAAACAGAAATAAGGTCACATAAATAAACTGAGGCAATACATAGCTAAAGGTCCGAGAGAATTTTCCAAGACTCAATTTACTGAAAAAGCTGCAGGATCCTCCTAAAGGGGACTGGGGAGCCAGAACAAAGAACCTCACAAGTATCTTTTGAGGGAACAAGGTCTTTTTCATAAACTGCCTGAAGCAGCTAAAATAATGATCTTGCATAATGAGAAAGGAACAATTACAAACTTCTAGTCCCACAGGGAGTCTATTGTCTCATTAAAGTGTTCTGGAATTTCTATGACATTTAGAAACAAACTGGACAGGTTTCCCACTTGCTGAAAGTGGGAATGGGCCTTCTATCTATTATAGCAACAGCACAAAAAATACCTCTTCCCATAGTTATTTCAGTGCCAGTTTTCTGTTTTATTAATAAGAACTTTGTGAGAATGATTTGTTTGATTGAGGCTGTTAAAAAGATTTCAGAGGGGTCTGTGTTACTCTTTAAACTGCTCTAATAATCTGTCTGTTAATCCTTTGAAAAATTTAGGTCTACTTAGCAGAAAGGAAAAAATTCCATGCATCTCCAGAGTGATTTTTTTACCTGTAAGACTTATCAAACAATGGGAAAGGTCTTTCCTTTCCAATTCTAGCTATACATGCTCTTCCCTTACAAGGAACAGGCTGCACGAGGCACTCTCCCCTGTGACACAGTGATCAGCATCCTGCCTTGCAGGCCACCCAGCCCTGTCTTCCTCTTATGCACAGTTCCCTCTGGATCATACACAGACCTTTATCAGTTACTGGCCAACTTGGCTGTTATTCCTGCGTCTCTGGTCCTTCCCTTGGAAACTCTGTTTTATTTAACTGCTTAGCAGGTGATGGATCTGGTTTCTCCTTGTTCGCCTGGCTGCCAACCAGGACCCATCATTCCTTTAGCTTCTCCCAGAGAAGGTCCACAAGCAGCCACAGCAGAGAACCAATCAACAGCTGCTCACTGAGCATCTGTGATAAGAGAAGCCAGCAGCTCCTTACAGGAACAGGTCAGCACAGAGGTTGGGCACTACTGAAGAAGACTATGTGTGAGTCAGTAGAGCATTAGCAGTGCTTCAGGAAGAGAAGGAAGAAATAACAGAGGCGAGCAAGATTAGAAAGAGGGAGATAGAAAGAAATAAAGAAAATTAGCAAGGACACTTTAGCTTAATAAGGAGGAGTTCATTTTGTCTAGATACATGCGTAAGCACAGGAATTGCTTTTGGGTGTTTTGCTAATTCTGTGTGCGCAGCCTGGGTATGCATAGTGTCAGCTGGGCAAATGGCCTTAACAGCTAACGCTGAGCCTTCGATTCCTGTGGAATATAGAGTCCCCCTGAATGTGTGGCCTTATGTTGCTTTAACAGTCCTAAATTCCACCTGAAAAGATTTAATATTAAAGAACAATAAAGTCAGCCATAACGCTCTAGGTTGTACTGTGCCGAAGCATAATACGATTATAAATTCCACTCATTTACAGAAGTATTCCAAGAGGACCATTTACTGCAAGTAGGATTACTGTTAGCTAAAAATGCTTTCCACAGGGAACTCATGTATTTACTCCTTTGATTACAGCCTTCTTTTATGTGAGAACCTGAAAGAAGGTCTAAGGGCATAGAATTAGGGATAAGGTGTTTGGGGCTGCCCACAAGACCTCAGTAGATATTAATTTAGCATAAATAAGGCGTAACAGGAAAACAGAAGAGGTACTCCAATTTGAAAGGCTGAGATCTGCTAATGTTCTCAGGTTGTAAAATCTATCTTACATAAAAGGACTGCATAATTTCAAACAAATTTGTTTACAAACTCCCCGTCAGTATCTTAACATTTTGCACAAGCTTAAGGATTTTCCAAAGGAGAGAGATTTTCCTAAAAGATAGTTCAAAGAACTGGTAGCACAAAATGCTGACTTTATTTCATTGTGTGGCCCAGTATTCCACCAAATTCATCCTACTGTTGCTCTGCCCAAACAACACAATGCCTCCTTACTAATGATCCAAACTATGACATGCAGCAGCCATCGCTGACTCAAATTCAGCATTTATGTATTTTTCTCAGGGTTGACATGATAATGCTTTTCATTGCTTTCAATCCCTCTACAAAGCAGTAGGAAAAAAAGAAGAAAAGTCTTTCCCAGAGAAAGCATCACACACACTCACACGTGGTATTTGCAGGAGTATTCCAAGAGGGTCATTTACTGCAAGGAGGATTATGGTTACCTACAAATACCTTGTGCAGGGAGCTGATTTATTTATTCCTTTCTTTACAGCCTTTTACACAGAAGTACAAGGTGCCTAAGTTCAGGAATGCAAGGTTTGGGACAATACTTGCTCCCGGGACAACACTTGCTCCTTGATCTTTGACAACCAATTAAGGGGTTTTGGGTAGAGTTTGTTGTCAGAACATTATTTCACCAAAAGCTCCTGCCAACCATTCACATCAGCATTTTGATGGGAAAAGAGATGCAGTTCCTCTATTGCAATCCGTCACATAGGGAAGCTTGATATTGAATCAAACTGCAGCATCTGGCTCATTTCAGAAATGGAGATGCATCAGACTGCTTCAGTTACTTGGTGACAGGAAAGTAAGAAAAGTTCAACTTACCACCCCACCTCCTGCTGAGTGAACCAGCACAGACATGCCTTCTCTTAGGTTAGCAACTTCAAAGAGCATCATGTAGGCAGTTACAAAGTTCATGGGAAATGCAGCAGCTTCAGAATAACTCATGTCATCTGGGATCTTGTAGACAAATTCTACTGGGGTACAGACTACTTCAGCCCACGCGTTGTAGTTTACAAAAGCCATAACTCTGTCGCCAATCTACAAACAAGGAAGAAAACAATGTTGAGGATATGGCTGCAATTGAGACTGCAGAGAGAGCAATGTATAAGACCTGCAACTCTCCTGTTCAAGCTGTGGGTCGCTGTCTGTGAAGATAATGGTGCTCCACATCTTTGGCAAAATAGCAGCTAAGCTGCTTAGCTTTGGGCTTGTACCATTTTTTAATTGTATTTATTTAAGAAATTGAATTTAACAAAAATATCCAAAAAAGTTAAAGCCAGCTCTTCTTTTTTGCTATGCTGCTTCTCTGATGGAGCAGTCTTCCATCATCACTAATACAGATCAGCTTTTGCTAGCAGAGCTCCTAAATAACAAATGGGGCAGTAAACAATGAAAACAGCATTCTTATTAGTAACCAGGACATTTTCTTACAGAAAAAAAAAAGATTATAATGATATTGATGAGATGCATGGAATAAACAAAATTACATGTAAGATAATTTCCACTTTGCTTTCTCAGTCTTCACACTAATTTAGATCTACTTTTCCTCTCTGGATTGAGAAAGGAAAGCCTTGTACTCTGGTAGATAGAGCACATGAAAGGGCTTGGAAATCACTCTTTTAGAAGATAACACCATCTGTATCCACTCTCTATTTTTATTTTCTTAATAACGGATTCTACCAAAACATTTCCATTACTGTCATTTCCACAGCCATGTGTCAGAGCAGAATTTGATCCTGCAACTTCAAATAGTTCACCTTAAATATAAAAAAATATACCTCTGGATTCTGAGGCACTACTAAGCCTACAAAGTGAATTTGACAGGATTTAAAGCAGCAGTGAAATATTCTCTTTGAATGCAACATTTCCCTACTCAATTTCTTTGGAAAATAGATAATAGTGAAAGGGTATTTCACTATGGAGAAATAAAAATTTTATGTAAATATTGGATACAGTTGGTTGCTCACAGGAATCTTTCAGAGGTCCAGGCACATCAAATTCACACATTTGTATAATGGCCTTCATTGCAGCTTCAGGTTTTTAAAACGGAGATAGTGACTCCCCACAGATGGACAAGAATAATAACAAGGCAACAGGAGCTCTGAGGCTCCTGCAGGGCTACAACTAGACCTGGAAAGCACCACTTGCTTAGATGTAGAAACTGGTCTGCTGGGCCTACTGGGGAGAGCCACAGCGAGCAAACATTTGGCCGATATATACCAAAACCTTCACAGGCACGACTCTTACAAACTCTCAACAATGGCTTGTCACCAGCAGTCCTTTACCTTGCATCTTTTACCTTCTCTTAGAACTCTTTGCCTTTCTACACCAACACAAATAGCATCCTCAACCATGAAAGGAGCTCTTCAGTGGAGCCACAGTGTAAGTAATAAGGCAGGAATAGCATCAAACTTCAGGACTTCGTGTTTTAACTAAAATTAACAGCAACTGTCCCTCTAAAATACCTTTGCTTATCTGCCTGATGTTCTTCCCTATCTTACATTCTACTAATACCCACTAATACTTCAGAAATACTACAGGTTGTTCTTGGACTATTTCAACTATATTCCACAGCAACAGAGTAAAGCACAACATTTTTACCTTCAGGCAAAAGTTTATAGCACAAGTACATTTTGGTTTCCCAAGTACTTGTCATCACTTTGGCTCTGGGATATTGTGGGTTTGCTGAAAGCTAAGCTGCTGCTGACAGTTCTGAAGGGCTTATCTCTCTTAGAATGAGGATGCTGAAACAGAACTGTCATTCCAGTTTACTGAAATGCCTCCTCCTTTTGAAAAACACATTCAAATTAACAATGCCTTACTGGTAACCACTCTGTGGTTCCCTTTTGCTGTTAGAGAAGCATCTAAAAATCTGAAGTCTGCTAGGATTAATTAGTGACGATGTTAATACATCCTATATCCTTCCAAACAAACATAAATTATTACCAAAAAGAATGCAGAGAAGTCCCTCTTGGTGATTCCCAAGGGATTTATTAGTAATAATAAATACCATATTTTACCACAAACACTGTACAGAGCCTAATCATCATGTCAGATTAGGCCTTAGCTCCTGAGAATCACCTCCACAACTAGAGAGAGATCAGGCCTGATACATTTGAGCTCAGTAGAAATCAGCTTTTTCTTTTAATGGGAGAAGGAATAGACATTACACCATTATTCCATAAAAAAGGCTTTCTTTCAACATAAAATACACTCTCATATATTGCTGTCAAAACGGACCGCCATTCAATGCTGTCATTTGTCATACAATAATGCAATCACAGCAAAGACAATACATGGCTGGCAATATCTGAGGTGTAGTATCTCAGGTAGTACAGGTCAGTAAGACGTATTTTTCCAGAGCATGAAATGCCCACAGCATGACTGGAACAGGAAGAGACCTACAAAGGGAAAGGAGGTCAGAAGATGTAGGGTGCAATCTTTGCCATTCCTGCCACTGCTATGGGCAGTGGTAACGGTATATGTCAAAGAGACCACAAGCACCTTGCGTACTCCTGTTCTGTGCAAGAAATCCATAAAGAAACTGATAGAACGTTCTTGCATCCTCCTCATGGTATGTTCTGTTGATGGGTTCATACCTGTGCACAGTGGTTATTCTGAGCGTCAGCCCTTCTAAATCACTCAGACGCTACCATGGCTATGCAGATTATATGCAAAAAATAAAATACCATAGCTTGTTTCAATTTCAGGGACGACACCAGAGCACAAACACATTCTATAGTCAGAACAAAGATACAACTTTAAAAGAGCCCCAGTATATTCAGTCAGGTGCAATGTTATTCAAACAAGCACCATATGCTGTAGCCTCATGATGCCCTTTAAAAATAGCAAGAACTTTTAAACTGAGAATGCTGACCTAGAGCAGAGACCTTCTATACTCCTTTCATAGAAGGAGCATAGACTAGGGAGCATAATTATAAAACACAGATACTGAGTGGAACAACTGAAGCAGTAGACTTTTTCAAACAGCAAAGTTATTGTCATAAAAAACACTGAAAGATTATGACTTGTTTCAATGCAGAGATAGGGCAGCAGGGGGAAGGTAGAGAAATGTCCTAAGAGCAGCTCATCACTCAGACCCTACTAGAAACCAAATTGGCCCACTCACTCAACGGAGAAACTTTACAGCTCTTCTAGAAGAGCAAAAATGTTACCTTTAAATAAAAATATTTTAGGTAATTGCCTTCTTAAGATCAAGATGCATTTTCTGAATTCTTAGTGTAATTATTGATGACGTGACTGACTTGGCAAATAGCTAAGATAGAAAAATTTTGAAATAAAAACTGAGTTAATGCACATCAATCCTATCTACTTAGGAAATAAAGTGCAAGATTGGAGGGAATATAGATGTTTAACATCAATAATGGAATAGGAGGTAGTACAGAATGCTGTTTATATGTAATAAGAGATACTGAACAGTACATACTGCCAACCAGTTATGAAAGCTTTATTATATATATTAACTATTTGTCCTGTATCACTATTCTGTTAGATGAAAGAGATTCTTTTCCTGAGTGATCAGAAAAAATTGTATGCCCAATTTTATCTGCGTCTCATGAACGTGCATGGTTGTAAGAAGCAATGCTTATTGTAGATGAGGGTCTCACTACCTCAAGACCAAAAGTCGGAACTAGAATCAGCAGCACGTGGACTTTATGGAACAGAACAAAGATGATGCCAAACATGTCCAAAAAAAGAAACCAAACAAGTTAACTCAATTTCTTAAAGCACAGTAGCGATGCTTTGTAGTGCCTCTTTAGTCATCAGGATACGTACACGGCACAAGTGACATTTTGAGGAAGGATTTGAAGGAGATGACAGTGGTGACTCCAGAAACTAATTCAAGAGGTCATTCTCATGCTTGGGAAGCAGCAAGGAAAAATTGCCCTTTCAAATCTCAACAGGGTGGTGAAGGCTGCTGTTGCTGGCAGACCAGAAGGGATTAGGGACAACATACTCAGTGAACTGGTGATTATTTAGTTTTGCTCTGAAAATAAAGAAAATATTACCTCAAATCCTTTCACACTATCTCCAAGAGCTTCTACAATTCCAGAGCATTCAAACCCAGGAACAAGTGGCGTCTTAGGAGGGTTGTCGATATTCCCCTGTCGCACCATCAAATCAATAAAGTTCAAACCACTGTAAAACACAGGAAAAAAAAATAAAAGCAAGACTATTAGCATAGATCAAAGCAGATCACCTGAGTGATGGGAAAGCCAGAAAACTTCAGGACAGCATTAAAAAGCAAGGCTCCACAGCATGAGAGGGACCCAGCAGACATTCACATTCTTCATGCGTGGAACAGGCTGACTTTATGCTGTGCTGTACAAGCCCCAGGCAGAGTACACACACAAGGCAACCACATCTGTCATGAGCCCCAAGGCTTACAAGATTGTTTAAGAGTCACATGTAGAAATTCACAACAGGCATTTAAAAATTCAATGCAGTGAAACATTATGATTTCTATGAATGCATTACTGGCTGGCAAGCCAACCCAATTCAGTTTAAGAAGAAAACTCCAAACCTCGTGCCTTATAGATGTTTTGGGCCAAGAGCAACCTGATATAACTGTCCTAACCTCTGATGTGACTCCAGGAAGGAATCTTGTGTTTGTCCCAGGCAGGAGTCCAAACTTTGACATGAACTTATTAAGTATTGGATAGGCTGTTGTTTTAAAACTATTCCTCCTGGATCACTTTTGTACAGTTTTGCAAACGTTATTTAGGTCTTAGGAGCCCTCAGGGTCGCTGCTTGGAAAAAATACAGGTCTTCCCCTGTAGTCTCAGTTTTGCAAAAAATTTTGAAGCATATTTGCTTTGTTTTTTATATGATATCCAATTTTATTAAGTAAAATTTTGTGGCATTCTAGGCAGCTACAAAAAAAAACAACCACAAAAGGTACTGTTTGTCTACTATGTGCATATACCAATTACTGGCACAAATGCCACACATAGTTAAAGCTTCTCAAACTCCTAACTAGCTACAATACGCTTCAGCATTAATCCATTGTTCCAAAACACAGCCCTGTATTTATTGTTAGCTGAAATTGCTGCATACTAACTCCCCCGACTCTATGAAGCTATGCACATAGCCAGTCCTACTCATGCATATGATACCAGCAACTGCTTGGATACAAAAAATTACTGATATACGCAAGTATTTATAAAATGGAGCTTTAGTCAGATACTAATCAAGGCACAAACAGATTGAACAGACCCAACAAACAAAAAGACAGAGTAGACACACAGCATAAGCACAAAGACAAGACAGCGTTCATGAGATGTAGGTCACTGGGCAGCGGGGGGAAGGAAATTCCACCAAATGTAAACATTTGTAATTGTGGTGCAGGGTTTAAGAGCAACCTGAACCCAGAACTTTTAGCTCTGTAAAAGCAAAATTATAGATTATTTTTGAAAAGCATGACTTTGACAATCTAGCTTGACAAACTCCGGAAAAAAACCTCAATATAAAAAAACCCAAACTAACACACGCCCCCCCTGCCCCGCCATGCTCATACACAAAGCTCATACCATTGACCACATGGAGGGTTAGGAGGGGTTTGGCGCAATTAAGTTGGAAGCTTTGAAAATATTTTGGAAAGGCCACTTCTTATCCAGTGGCTAAGACCACCTCCTACATCGTCACTGTAATGTTGATAACGAAAGAGAAATTCCAAATAAAATGCCTGCAAGGCGGTCATCATTGGGGGGGGGGGGGGGGGGGGGGGGGGGAATAATACAAAACCCACCACAACCCCAAAACCCCCACAATACACATGGTGGCAACCATTGTCTGTGTACATTAACTTCAGTGATGATCTTTTGAATACATCTTTCCACACTGTGAGCATTTTACAAAAACTTAAGTTTTTCTACATCCCTGCAAGAAAGGACTTCTGGAGGCAGAACCGTGATGCAGAAACCTGTGCAGGAACACGCACCATGATGTCACAACAAGTAGGCAACAAGCAGACAGATGGATATGGCAAAGACCATAGCTATTTGATAATAACATATGATTACAAATACATTATTGCAGCTCTTTCTAGAAATGTTCATTCTTACAAAATAACTTGTCAGACAATTTTTGAAAGGGCACGTATTCAGTTTTGCATCTAACAACATAATACTAGCAATTCAGTTTTGCTCCATTTCTCTTTCATCTGTCTTTATCCTCAATAAAAGGCAGCAATATTAAATAAAAAAGAGAGTTCATCTCTATTACAATGAACTTACAAGACTTGATACTAGAACAGGTGCGATAAGGAGAGAAAAAACACTACACAAGGTACATAATACCTAAGTCACATGTTTTTATCATTTTAATTACTAGCTGGAACATAGTGTTGATCAGCATTTCTAATCTAGTCACTTTCCAGTGAGTTTCTTCTTCATTCACTTCACCTTTAGTCTCCTATATAGCTATGTGTTGTCACATCCCTGTTACTCTCATACATGCGTTTGTTTCCATTCTTCTCCGCTTTCAAATAAGGACAGAAATAAGTTGTTTTATCTTACCTGCCAGATTTGAACAAGCCTTAACACCAATAGACCCAAAAGCACAATTACATCGTATGGTAAAACCAGCATTTTTTTTTTCCTTTTGAATAACCTGGAGGGCCCAAAGATGAATGGCTAGTTCTGTAACTACCTCCAAGACACCCAACCTTATCAAGTCCTTCATTGAGATTCAACCTACAGCAGACACAGGAAAAGAGAAGTTTGGCAGCACAGATCATCACAAGAAAACGCATCTCAGGAAGACTGATAGTTTTACAGAATAAACACAATTTATTTCTTCTATCAGTACAAGCCAGCATAGCCTGCTCTGGTGTGCAGCCAGAGAAAGTGACTCCTGAACTTTAAGTAAGGGCGTATGCAGAGGGAGAAATGTAAGTGATTCAGTGCAAAGTGATTCAGTGACAAAAAGTGCACAATTTCTTGCAGTTATGTGTTTTTAATCCTACATCAAGAGCTGGATGCAAATGAAGATAGAGAAGGATATGACTTACCAAGATCAATACACTGACATAGGGGTTCTAGAAGAATTTTTCTGTGAAAGAGCAGCGATATTGGTGTGAACTGCATAGACTGAATTACCTGTGCATCTCTGGAGGCAGAGTTTAATCAAACTTGGAAGTATCTTTGTATCTGACTTTCTAAGTCTGCAATGCTCTGCCTTAACACCAATTTTGAGGATCTTTGAATATTATTTTGTATACTTGTGGCTTAGCTTTGCTGCATTTTTTTTCTTTAAGTGTGGCAAGTCCTGCAGATAGAAAGCTGTATTCTAGACTTCTTTCACCATCAGACCAGCAATAGTCAACATGGTTCGCCTTGCTCTGTCCCATGCACTCAAGAATGCCTAATACCTTCCACTGCAAAATACCAAATCACGCGGACAATCCTTCACGCTTTGGTTTGGAGAGATGCTGCTTTTGATCTGCCTGTCTTATTTCCCTGTAAGACTCCATTGAAATTAATTACTGACATTAACGAAATACAACAGAGCAAATAAGAGAACCACTGAGTTTCACATTCTTAAAATCATTCCTCTTACCCCTGGCCACCAAATTACCTGACAATCTTTAAAAAAACCCAAACTGGAAAGGTTTCAAATTATCAAATCTCATGCTTTTTATCCATAAACCTCCACTGTATATGAACAAGTCTGTCTTTAAGAACAAAACTGATACACTGTCCGCTACTATGCTATACTTAGGATTCTTTTGTTTGCTACCAGGGGTTTTTTTAAGTTCTGTAACCTCACAGTCACAGAGTCAGAAGGGTCACTTCTGCCTCATTCCTCATGACGCACACGTATAATGGCACAAAGAAGAAATAATTATAACAAAGAAAAATAAAGGGATGTAATTACAGGACACCGTTCCTTATTCACATACTCTGTCTGAAATGCTGCTGTGGTTTGTTCTATCTACTTGTCTAACCTTTTAAACAGTATGTATACTTGTGTTCTGCAAACTGCAAATTACAATACGAACAAATAGAGCAATTTCAACTGCTCCATCATTATCAATCAAAAATTATTTCAGGAAATATGCAGAAGCTGTGACTCAGCTTGGACATCGATGGCTGTTCCATTTCTTAGTCACTGAATGAGGCTAAACATGACTCATCTCAGCTGACACATTTTCAATTGGATCATTGATATTCTAGACCTTCAAAAGAATTATTCATCTGGCTTAGTGCTAATAACAACATATCCTCCATCTCCTCCATTTATAGTACCATACTACAAAATGTATACATATGATTTAACTGGTATATACAGATGATTCAACTGGTTTCATCCCCCAGTGAATGCAGAGACAACATAGAACTTGCACTTTTTACTGATACATACTATTTACCATGCATGCACGCATTCTTCTTAAAATAAAGATTGTTTTTCTCAATCAACTTCTGGAGAATGATGGTCATCATCTATAATAACAGTCAACTGCAAAACTGATTCAACTAAAAACATTATTTGTCATCAATGTCTTGCCAGAGCAGCCCATCTTTGCCTGTTCAGCACTGCATGCATTAACACATGCACACTACACTGGGCAAAGCCAACAGGCATTTTTCTCACTCAGTCTCCCAGACTAGACCGCCAGTCCATCGTCCTCCTGATCAATCTTCTGTATTTACAGACTCGGGTCAAGAAGATCGGCAAATTGATTTTGCCTTGTTTGGAAGCACACTTTGGTGATCTGATCACATTTCAGCCCTGTGGCCGTTTCCAGTCAGGACTGACAAGCAGACACTATACAGCCTACAGGCTCCTCTGGCATGAGGGGAAACTTCCAAAGCACACATGGAATTGTGCAATCTGGCAGGAACTACGAAGCAGTTGAGCGGGTCTACTGATGTCAAACAGCAAGCGTGCCACTTGCACAGCTCACTAGTGATAATGCAACTCCGTAAAGCAACCGTAGCTGTAGCAGAGCTGAATATTTCTATTTTACAGCCAAGGGGTCTTTTGCAGGTAACTTGCTGTTTGTGATACACACATATCTACTGCTTTGATGAAAGTGGAATTCATACAGGTACTGGAGAGTGCTGTAAACCCCTCAGGCATTTAAAGGAGTATGTCCACGTGCTCAGAACATTTTAAGTTTTGCATGTTAACTTTTGTTAACTCAATGGCTGAAAAAAAATCACTCAGAAAGCAACACAGCCTATTCTGAAATGGAATTACAGCCCTGCTTGATGGCAAAATGAGCTACTCAGTAGCTACTATGCTACCATTATTTCTTATATTCAGCTAGTATGGGATTTCTTCCATTTCCCATAGCAACTAGTGGAGACAAAAAATAAACAAGTGGGAACGCAAAAAATCTCAGCCTTTCATTTATTTGTCTTCATTTGGATTGATGGATATCACCATTTTTCATGGGCAACAGCTTGGGGGTGTGGTGTGTGTGTGTGCATGAAATACTTGCATAGGTCACAAGTGTTATGAACCCTATTAAGTTCAGGAAGGAAAGCCCAGTGGCTGAACAGGCCAAGACATTTAGCTATATTAACCCACCAGCATGTTCCAAGATCTGAGGCACAGCCACTGGCTACATAGTTCAAAACAAGTTTACTGCCCTATATCGGTATAACTTTTAATGCAAGTTACCTCTAAAATAAACTACTTGGCCTTCACCTTGGAATTTATCTTCTCAAAGCACCATGTTTTCACATAGCAGAAGAGGACAATGAAAAATAAGTCCCTGTCTAGGCGAAATTAATTTGGTCCTTGGTACACATCAAGTTGCGTAGTAAGATCCTAAGGTTGCTTCTGTCACTTAAAAAAAATCCTAACATTCATGAAGGAACATGTGCACTGAGAACCAGCTATCTAGGAAGAACAGTTTGCTCCAATTGTCTGGGAAAAAAATTAGGCTTCTAGGAAAGCTCATTTCAGGATGCTACCAGATTGCTAGCCACTTGTCAACCGGGCACAGGAATTAAACACCGTTAAATTATCCTCAGCTCCAGCTACACTGTCACACCAGCTCCAAAGAAAAATTATGACTGAAGTGATTCCCAGGAGAAAAACAACAGCCAGAATCAGAAGGAAAGGGACAGGTGCTGAGCAGCATACACAAGCTGACACCCACATTTCTCAGAAAGAAAACAACAAAGCCCTGAACACAGTTGGCCAGGTTTTTTTCCCCCATTTCTCCCTGCTGGTACCGTGAAAATCAATGACAATTTTTTTTTTTTCCTTCATAGCTGCTGCTGCCAGCACACAACCTCCCGGCACTACTCCATGCCCGCCTTGCACCGAGTGACTCAGAGCTCAGCCCTGACCCCGGGGTGGGTTTCCCGGGTGCTGCCGCGGGGAACAGACGGTACCTGGGCAGCCGGCGGCAGCGGGGCAGGAAGCTGCAGAGGCAGCTCGAAGCGGGGCTCCCCACCGAGGGGGAAGCCACAAGTGAGGGAAGTTAGTGCAACAGCCGCCCGCCCGCCCCGGGCAACGGGAAGGGAGGCTGCGAGGCTCGCTCCCAGCCCGCCGGGACCCTCCGCCCGCCGCCCTCGGCCCCCTCCGAGGCCAGGAAAGACCCGCGGCAGGGCAAAGCCGCCAGTACGGGGAGAGGCGAGTGGCGCGACGCGGACGTGCGTGGGGGACACCCCCGGCCTCCCGCCCGCCCGAGGGGGGCCCGCACCCGCACCCCGCCCGCGCCCCGCGGGGCTACGGCCCCTCAACCGCCCAGAGGGAAGGAGAGGGCGAGAAGCGATACTGGACCAGGCTTTGACGCGGATCTTCAGCTCCCCCTCCTGCGGCTCCGGCATGGCTTTCTTGGACACGCGGAGCTTGTTGAGCCCCCCGAAGGCGGACAGCACCACGGCTCTCATCTCCTTCGTGTCCCCAGCCCGCAGGCTGCCGGCGGCGCTGCCCTCGGCGGCTTCCTTGCTGCCCTCCTTCTCGATCATCTGCTCCGTCTCCTCCGCTCGCTGCGCTCCCTCCTTGGCCATGGCGGGGCTGCAGCGGCGCGGCTCCCGCCGGCTGCTCCTGTGCGAGGCGCGGTGCCACCGTGTGGAATGGCCGCGAGCGCGAAGCGGCACGGCGGTCGCTCGGTCCGCCCGCCCGCCGCAATGCACCGACTAGCTGCGCAGAGCCATCCGCCGCCCCGGCGCGGCGGGAGGCGGCCCCGCGGCGCCCCCCGCGGGTCCCCTGTCCTCACCCGGCCGCCGGAGCAGGAGGAGGGAGCTGCTGGCGTCGTGAGGAGAACGCCCGCGGCCGCCGCCGTGCCGAAAATCGCACCTGGCGGCCGGGCGGGGCGGGCGTTCCCCTGAGGCGGCCTCGGGCGGGCCCCGCGCTCGCTCCTGTGGTGAGGGGCTGCTGGCCTGCCCTCCGGAGACAGCCTGGCTCCTCTCCTCACGGGCTGGGCCCCCCATCGGGAGCAAAGCGCCTGAAGCCACAGGTAGGAGCCTGCGGCCGCGGCCCTACCTCTCGCCTTTCTCCCCACCGAGCAGGGGTCCGGTGCTTCCACCCCCTTGGGAGGCAAAGCCGAAGAATTCCCCCCCCCCCCCCCCCCCCCCCCCCCCCGATACTTCGGGCTTGGGCCTGGGCACAGCCCAAAACCCCCGAGGAGTGTGGCGTGCAAGCCTGGGGCAGTGCAAAGCATCATGTCATCAGACAAACCTCACTCTCACACCCTTGTCCCTCCATGCACCACACTTAGTGGCCTCATGGCTTAAATCTCCACTTAAGGCACACAGGTCTTAATCATCTCAGTCCTTACCTACTCCCTGTCCTGAAGCTGTTCCTGAGGCCAACTAGGTGAATGCTCTTAGCATCAGGAAGAACCTACAGGCAGGCAGTTACCTCACAACTGACACACACTTGGAAGCAAGAGAGCCAGCTGTGAAACTCCACTGTAACGAACACCTAAGCCCTCCTACAACAGGTCTCTTCCTAGTGATCAATGCCAGTGTTTGCTGGTTTCTGCAGGGAGCTTAATCCTTTAATGTGAGTGCAGGGTGTGCTGTAAGACCCCCACCAGCTGGTGCTTCCTGGGACTGGCCTAGTTTGGGGGCTCTAATGAGGCTCAGGCATCAACACTTAGCACTGTGTTAATGAGGGTGGGTGCCTGCAGCTTCACCTACAGCAGCTGAATGTGGATTTTGGGGTATCGCTAGTTGTGGTTCTATAGGTGTCTAAGTTTTGTCGATTGGGTTCAGTATTAGATAACTGCATCAGTTTGTTGATGGCCCCTCAGTCTGGATGAATTCACTGCTTAAGTACCTAAAATTGTGCATGTATTTATGAAGTTTCAAACTTCATTGCAGTGTGCTGTGTGTATAGCGATCATTCCTGTGGACCTCTTTGTGGAAACAGTTCTTCCATCAACCCCCTGCAGCAGCTGAGTTTGTCTTAAGTTTCAGGACCTTTCGGACTCATGGTAAGGATTAGCACCAACATCCGTGGATTTGTTGTAGTCAGAATTCATCAATATTCCTTAATTTCACAATGTGCATTTATTTAATCTTGGGCTATGTGTTCAACATATTGTGTGTAGAGGAAGCAGAAAAACCTTGGAAATGTCTTAGCTATAACAAGTAATGGGGTAAAACATTTTTGCTCACATTAATGAGTGAAGTGAAATAGTGTAGGAATGGATAGAATTTTCGTATTTCTTTCTACTTACCTGCACTTTTGGGTTTTTCTGTCTAGTCTGTAAAATGTTTGCAGACAAAATATTTTTTAAAGCCCATTTCTGAGAATTTGTCATCTAAGCCTGTCATAAGTGAAGCAGTAAACAAATAACATGTGAGGAGCAAAGGAAGAGGAGTACTAGCCACAGGGAAGCTTCACTAGCTTCGTTATTTCACAAAGTTCAAACAGATTTTATCAAAAGTGAAGTCTGATGCCTCAAACACCTCTTATGTTGTCCGTAAAATATGTTTTGGACAAAGATTCAAAACCAGCTCATTAACACCATTGAGAATTTTCTATGTGACATATTAAAGTGATGCCATCTGATTCATTCTAACAGTTTGTGGAGGGATCTAACCATTTTAAAGGTCAGGAAGCTTTTTTCTTCCCTTGCTCCCCTGGTAATACCATGAATATTCCCTTCCCCATTCCCTTTACTTGGGTAATTCAGTGCTGTAATAGGGAATACAAAGTTCTGTCACTTTAGATCTGGCCATTTGAATGCATGACCAGGCGGGCAGCAGCTGAATAAAGAATAACATGTATTTGACTCCAAATGATTCACTCAGCTGGCATCTTATTACAGTTCTAACTCAAATGAATGGTAAAGTGCAGGATGACTGGGAAAAGTAAAGCAGATCGCATATGTCAACTAAATGACATCCAGAATAATGAAGAGGCTGTGGGGCAGCTCACTTGCGTCACTCCAGCGGTCTGAAACATCCAAAGAAGTCAATCTGGAGCTATAGACTGCATTTGTGTTGCATTGGTTTGTCTGCTACTGAAGTCCTGTTTTATGTTGATGACTTAGGAGTTTTCTGATTGACCTTACCCCTAATGATTTAAAGCTATCTCTATTCCTCCTTGGTCCTGAAC
Source organism: Grus americana (assembly GCF_028858705.1). Lineage (NCBI taxonomy): Eukaryota > Metazoa > Chordata > Aves > Gruiformes > Gruidae > Grus > Grus americana. Next base: position 7,299,275 of record NC_072864.1, read on the forward strand.
CAGAAGTAATTTATCCTAAGTGATTTAACCAGGTACTGTTTGCAAGTCAAAATGGTCAAAGGATGGCCGTTTCATAGAAACATAATATCTTGCTTATGGTAGAACCAGTGCTTGCACATGTCAGTTGTGGCAGCTGAGGTAACAGGCAGCAGATATTTTTGCATGATCCTGACTCCATTATTTTGATTTAATTCACAGCCCCTTCTTTAAGAATAGATGATGCAGTACAGAAGCTTACACTAAGATGTAAGACCAGGATTTATTCTGACAGTTGACTGCAATTTACCACTCTGGAAATAGGCTGTGGGATGGCCATTCGTACCACCTAAGACTTAACTAAAAGCATAGCCAGTTCTCATCATGGCTTTCCACTGACTTCAGTGGCCAGTGGATGAGACCTGTAAAAGTGAAAACATAGGACTTGATTTGATGGGTGTAGTCAAGTGGTGACAATGTTAATGAACGTGAGGCGAGAATCTGAACAAAAGGGAATTAAGCGTTCTTTGATCACCATCTTTATCTGCTAGTCAAGTTGGTGCAATCTATTCAGCTGTCATTCTTTGCAGTAGTGATTTTTAAAAAAACTATCTAGAAAAGAAGGGAAAATGGAACAGTGTACTTACGGATAAATGTTACAGTCAACATCTCTTCCTGATTCAGATCCTTTATTTTCAGAACATAATCATTTATTCAGCAAAAGAACCTATGTCAGGGACAAAACAATCTTCACAGATATTGTTCTGAGGGTTAGTGCCTGAATTTCATGGAGGGGAGCAGCCATTTAGCATAAATCTAATTGTAGCGTTACCATACTTTTGGAGTAAGATAGCTGAAGAAATAGAAGTTGTTACTGGAAACACAGACCACATGGAAGGTCAGTCAAGAAGTAGATGAGTTAAATGCAAGGTTTGATTCTGTGTGGAGATGAAGACTTTGCTCAAAGGAAGTAACACATAGATGGCAAAAACCAAACCCTCAATTAGAATGGATAATATTGCGGTTTTTATCTCAGTAATTTTCTCTGGGGCATAAATCACACTTTTTCTTAGAGAATAAAGTATTAAAAATATTTTTAAGCTAAATGATTTATTTTTCTAATAGTTATAAATAACATTAGTAAAAACATATTGATACATGTTCTGGCTGTTTTAATGCATGAACAGGACAGCTTTTAATACATTGAGCTCAAAAACATTGTTTTCTTTACAGTGTACTGTTATAAAATTCTATTTAGTGCAGGGACAGAAAACAAATTCTCAGGACTCTCTTAACTTTTCAGTCTTATTCAACACCTCCCCCCTACAGCTTTGTGTGCTATAAAACATCCGTATTACTTGACAGAAGTTGCATCTTATATGTTATGTTTTGAGAGCATGTTCAGAATTCCTATTTCAGCTGTTGTTATAAGCTATAGCCCACAACATCTCTTATCAATAGAAAAATGGGTTTAGTGACTTTTCCCCTCCTGCATCCGTGCATAGAATGTATTAACAAAGACAGACATTTCCAAAGGAATCTCTGAGAGTATAGGATGCTAGATTTATTTGGTTGGGTTTTTTTAAAAAACAAAGGAGACCTCTATTTCCTAAGGTTAATTCACATTGAGATAATTATTTTATCCTAGCCAGGGGCTTTCTCTTATTAGTGGAGCTATGTATGAATCACAGAAGCAATGAAGCAATTCTCTGTTTATAGTCACTGAAAAGAACTGTACATTTCCCTTCAGTGGAAAGAAGCAGTTTAAAGCTCCTCAGCATCATCAGGAGTAATGAAAATGTGTTGTGTTTGGAATTAAAGAGGAAAAGAAATTAAAGGATTCACACAGGATTTGGCAAGGCCAATATATGCCAATATGACTTATCCTGTTGACTGCTCAGTTATTGCATTCCTTCATTACTTTCCATTTGTCTTGTACGGAAATTGTGCTCAGATAATTCAGTGATGGGTACAATAGAAATTAAATAAATGGATCACATTATTGTTGATCAAGAAATAATACAATTTAAGAAAATTTAAATGGATTGTAAAATCTTTACATCATGATGATGATAGTTGTCAATAAACAAGGACAGACCAAAACAACCCCTTTTAACAAAGCTTCATTTATATATTTATTTTTAGAACCATACTATCAATTTGTTTGACTAACTGAATACGTGGTATAATGAAAAAAATACTGTTCAGTATCTTCACCTGCTGTCTGTACGTTCTAACACTCCTGTTGTGTTTTCTGAAAGCTCCAAGTATTTTTTACACTGAAAAAATACTATTACATTATTTTTGATCATAAAATTGAAGCTGTATGTTTCCTTTTTGGACTGAACTCTGAGAAATGAAGAAAAAAATAAAGGTCAGAAAACAATTACAGAGATGGACAGTAAATCACAATGAGCAAAGTTACAGGAGATGAGTACATTAGTGCTATCATTGCTTAAAAACGTCACTCAGGACAAGCAGACGGGCTGTACTGTCCCAACTCCATCATTTCAACTCTTTATGACTTGCGTCCCTCTTTGCAAAGCTGAGGTGAATCATGTTGACCTCATGAATAATAACTAGTACTATACACAGTTCACTTGCAGTACTGTGCAAGCACTAAGTACCTTTAGACTTTTTTAGGCTATTACAATGCCATCCCTGAATTCCAACATGTTTGAGACATTATTCATGTCTTGTTCTTTAAGGTAATTCATAGCAAAAATGAAAAAAACATTGTATGTGTTAAATCTCCTGTTGAAAGTACTGTGGTCAGTAACTGGATAGTTATATACCCAGGGATGCACACGATGCTTTATGTACTTATTCATTCCATGTAACTCCAGGCATTGAGAAGGAGTAATCCCACTTGGCATTTTGACTTAATTTGGTCTCAGTAATTATGGATCCAGACTAACTTGTTAGAAGCTGTCGTGGTTTAACCTGGCTGGCAGCTAAAACAACCACACAGCCGTTTGCTCACTCCCCCTTTCCCCAGTGGGGAGAGAATTGGAAAAAAAACCACAACAAACCACGGGTAGGTTGAGGTAAAGACAGTTTAATAGGACAGAAAAGGAAGATTAATAATAATAATAACAATAATAAAAAATACACAAAAAAGTGACAAACAGCATGATTTCTCACCACCCAATGCTGACGCTCAGCAAGTTCCCAAGCTGCCCCACCTCCTGGCCAACCCCCAGTTATATATGGAGCATGACATCATATGGTATGGAATATCCCTTTGGCCAGTTTGGGTCGGCTGTCCAGGCTGTGTCCCCTCCTGGCTTCTCGGGTGCCCCCACCTTCTTGTTGGCAGGGGAGTATGAGACACTGAAAAGTCCTTAACTGCTTGGCAACAGTTAAAAATACCAGTGTGTTATCAACATTATTCTCATCCTAAATCCAGAACACAGCACTATACCAGCTACCAGGAAGAAGATTAACTCTATCCCTGCCAAAACCAGGACAAAGCTTGTGAAAAAATGTCTCTGAACTTTACAACAGAGGTGACATGTACAGAAGAATGAGAATTCAGCCAATACTGAGAATGTTTGAAAAGCATATCCGGTTATACCAGATATATCCAGTTATTATACTGGTTATATCCAGTTGTTATCCACTGTTACAATACAGTGAACAATATAATCAGGAACATCTGTTTGTGAATGTTGTCTTCCAGACAGATTACATCTAATAATTTTATTTTTGATCAAAGCTACCTTCTACAAACTACCAAGCTATTTCACCTTTTTATGGCTCTTGTGTTTTTCTCGTTAAGTATTTATACATATAATACAGGTAGCTCCTACATCTACTCAAGGAAATGAAATTGAGCATTTAGGTTTACTAAGCCAAGCTCTGTTTTGCATATTTCTGAAGTTGCAGTCCAAGAGCATACGACATAAAGGTTGCTGCTCTAGAAGCAGTAATGCTTCTAGCTTGAATTTAAACTTGAATGCTTTATAGTAATTTACAGCTCTTGTGAGAGCTCTGCCACAGCACAGAAGTTCTGTAGGGTTTACAATACAAAGAACTTTCCTTTTCCCCCACAAACTCTTGATGCAGCTTTCAGTACCACTCTGGTTGTGCCCTCTGTGATGGGGCTTTTGAAGAAAGGAACAGGATTTGCTTTAGCATAATTGTGTTTTCTGTGGAGTGTTCTATCACGGTCTATTAATGGTTTCTTTTCGTCAGTTCTATAGCTAGTTACTGCTTTCTAACTCATTGATTTTAATAAACCAACTGAGCATGCCGTTGTATTCTCTTCTACACTCCCTCAGGAGGAAAAAAACCCCCAATATAACAAAAACATAAACACCAGCTTATTAGGAGATTGGTTTACTCTGAGCACTCTTAAGATGCTAATGGAACTGTTCATGACAAAGCTGCTAGGTTAGATCTTACTTGGGCTGGCAGAAATGGGGATTTTCACTGAATAAAAGCATATGAGTCTGCAGACAAGGTTTAGAACCTGTACTGGTGTTTTGCTGGGATGGAGTTAATTTTCTTCACAGTAGCTCATATGATGCTATGTTTTGGATTTGTGACCACAACAGTGCCGATAACATGCCAATGTTTTAACTATTGTTGGAGCAGTGCTTACACAGCATCAAGGCCGCCTCTGTTTCTCACGCTGCCCCAGCAGTGAGTAGGCTGGGGGTGCACAAGAAGTTGGGAGGCAACACAGCTGTGGCAGCTGTCCCCAGCTGATGTAAGGGGTGTCCTACACCATATGACATTGTGCTGAGCAATAAAAGCTGGGGGAAGGAAGGAGGGAAGGGGACATTTGGGGTTATGGCTGAGGCCCTGCTTTCCTGGAAAAGGCTAAACATCTGCTTGCCTGGGAAGGAGTGAATAAATTCCTTATTTTGCTTTGCTTGTACATGAAGCTTTGCTTTACCTATTAAACTGTCTTTATCTCAACCCACAAGTTTTCTCAATTTTGCCCTTCCAATTCTCTCCCCCCTCCAACTGCAGGGGAGAGAGTGAGCAGCTGTGTGGGGCTTATCTGCCTGTGGGGGTTAACCCAAAACACAACCAAAGAGACAGCTGTCTTCTTTTTATAGTAATTGTAACAGGTAACCTAACAGATTAGGTAGGAAACAGGCCTGAAAAAATCTCAATGCCTTTTCTGCCTAGAGAAGTAGTTCCTTACGCTATAGTTAAGCATACTAGGGAAGTACTTTAGGTGAGCTTATACTATTGATAATGGCACTGTACCCAGTAATACCACTAGAATAAGTGTTCTAGTTTTATGACTTATTTATTGCATCTGTAGCTGTATTTCACAGTACCAGAAAATAACTGAAAAACAAGTATTGCAGTCTGAAACAGGGCCCATTTGCTGACACCAGTGTTACTACAGAAGAGGACTGACTGTGCCATTCTGTTTCTTAGGGTCTTTGAAGATGTATTGGCTTAATTTCCAATGTGCTTTTCAATAACAGCTAAGTGTTAGATAAAGGTGATTTCTGCAGACAAAATAATGTAAACCTTGCATAGCAAACCTTCATAGTTGCTTGATATTTTAACCATGAGGTGAGCAGTGTCCTTTCACAGTAGGTAACTAGCCAGCATCTGTCTTTAAATGTGGAGATGCTGACTAGATCTTCAATCTCAGGTAGAAAAGGGGGATTGTGTTACTAAGTCAGATCCAAATACCAACACTATCTTGGTTAAGCTGCATCATCAGAATTATTTCTGCTGAATGTCACCCAAGTTTCCTCAGATACCTTGAAATCAGTGGGATTGTTGGGCAAGTGTAATCCCAAAAGACTTTGAAAAAAGAAATTTTTCAAGTAAGAGGCCAGATCTCTAGTCACCTTGGAGCCACCTCCATAGTAGGAAGATGAAGAGGCCTAAACTACTTTCAAGTCTTTAACTGAAGGGTTTAATTTCTCCAGTTTAGAAAAGATAAAGCTACTGTAGGGTTAATAAAATTAAAATAAGAGCAAGAACCCATCCACAATTATTAGCTAGGTTCAGAAAAGATGAAGAGTGCTCCAGAAAGTCAACATTGTAGGATTTTTGTCTTATTGCAATAAATTTTAACAAGGGGGGAGGGTGGTGAGGGGGATTGAACTTGCTGTGTTTTGAGATATGTGTGGGTAGGAACATGAAGGAATGAAGAGAGAAGGCAGTGCCCTACAGACACACCTAAGCAAAAGAATCTGGTATCATTTCATGGGAAGCAAGCACATCAAAAGAGAAATCCATGTGAAGCTGTTCAAAAAAGGTGAGTTACTTTTGAAAGCGCATGCCCTATCCAAATAAAACATTCCTTTAAGACAGGCAAGAAATCTTTTAAATAGCAGAATGAGTGTTCACTGGTCTGAAGTACTGCGGGTGAGAACCATCAGGGACACAGAACAATACTTCCTTTAGTGATGCTCCAGCTTCGTAGCTACTGAGGCTCACCTCTGCAGGAGACTTCAAAAGTTATACAGAAACAATTAAACAGAACACCTATCAGCAAGCTTCCTGGATGACCAGGCAGCTGTGAATTTTGTGACCAAAGCCACCCTCAAATAAAAAAATAGAGCCAAATCTTGTCAAATTTTGGAGTGAACTGCCAAGAATTTTAGCAATGATTCTGATGGACAGTTACAGTGATCACAGCCCATGCTGCTGGTGAGCAACATCAGAAATGGAACAACTGAAGTTAAAAGGGAAGAGATCATTTTAATCATTAAAATAAGAGGAAATTAAGAGGCCTTTAATTGGGAAACTGTGACATAGACACATCAATGTCAAAAACAGTGACAGTGCATTGGCCCCATCATACAGTATTGCTGCATGAGACAGAATGGCCCCAGAAGGAATAGGTTCCTGCCAGGCTCTGATTTTTCTGCTTGAGCACTACAGCCAGGAACTGGGTTTCTTTCCCAGAATGGAGAACAGGAAATTCCTTTATCAGGAAAAAGCCATTCTGAGAGGGCTAGTCCAGCCCAATAGCAGCATATCCTTATCCTGAACACACGTGCTCCTTGATGGGATTACAGGATATGATTAATGATACATCCTGATAGTAACTCTCCTTTATCATTACTTTCTCCTTTGAATTGTGCCATCTGAGAAGGAAGTGCTTGTGCAGTAGATCTTGTAATACACCATCCAGTGTGTTCACGACCCCTGTATCACAACCGACACAACACACATACACTGCTAATCAGTGACAGAGCTTAAAACAACCTCTAAGTCAGAACTTCCAGTCCTCTCCTTATTGATTTATGCCTGTGATTGATATCATGCCTTGTTGAGTTAGTTCTTGTCATCTGAGCTGCTGTAACAGATTTTGCACTTCCACAGATCATCCCATCTGTGATGTAAACCTCTCTTTCAGCCAGCCCAACACACTGTACCTCACAGCTGGGTAGGAAAAGAGCACATTATTAGTCCACAAAGAGTTATGGAAGATTAGCTGTCAGGAACTAACTAACTATAAATCAAGCTACAACTCACAAAGACAAAGTTTCCAGCAGTTTAGGGTATTCTCACTGACCCCTTGTTCAGTTGCTCACTGCTCATTCCTATTGTCCCAAAAGTGGGATCATTTACCCAGTGTGCAGTACACCAATATATACACAGAGCAGAGGTATTTTATTTATTTATTTCATGTCTGCATAGAGATGGGTGCTAGGTGGTAATTCCACAAAGCTAGCACACCACACACAGAATCTACCACATATTTATCTTGTTACAGGATTAGAAAAACCTGCCTAAATTTACACTAATTGGTTATTAATTACTGCATCATCTACTATTGGTCAAGTATCTTTAAATTAGCAGGCATGCTCCTTGAGGGTTTGGGGGGTGTAATTTGCATAGTCCTTTAATTAGGTAGGTGGTGGTAAACCTGCCCCCCACCCCCCTTCCCATCCGCTGGTTACTGGCAATTCTTGTTGACTTCAGGCCTCTCTGACAATCACCCAGCTCTGGCTGCCTTCTGAGGCAGGATGTTTCCTCTTTATCAGTTTTCCAGCTCTCCTTCAAGGATACTCTTTAGCAAAGCATGCTTTTTATCAGTCTTTTGGCTCTTCTTCAAAGATATAGTCGTCAGCAAAGCAAGTAGTGCATTTAACCCAAAATTAAACAGTGTCTAAGCACTAGCCCAAACACATTTCTGTCCCTGAAAGTGGAGAATTCTACTTTATGGATATAATTCCCACAACTTGCCACAAGATGTTGCCTTCTCAGCTGGGCTGGCCCAGCTGTTTATGTGGCTATGCTGTGAGACACACCAGGGAACTGCTGGGGCTTAAAACACCCCAGAGTGTCAACCACAGCAAAATAAACGTCCATGCAACAACTTAGAGGAACAGTTTCCATACTTTTCACCCAATGATCTCTTTCCCAGTCCTTTTTGTTTCCCTTGCAGTACCACAGAACCTCTTCCCTAACATATCTGTCATCTTACGTGCCTAGCTGTGCCAAGTAACATAGATTTCTAGCTGTGAATACTTGCCAGATTGTGCTAGGACAGGGATATTCCAGTTGCACTGTGTTCAGTGGTAAGCGTTACCACAACGAATCCTAGCTCCCTGCAAATGAAACAATATTTGCTTCATGTGAAAAATTATAGTATTTTATTTCTTGATTTAAATTTAAACTGCTCTATCTTTTCTTCAGGTTACAGTATTTAACATTGAGCAATCAGTCATCTACATTATATACTCAGAGGCTCTTCTGAGCATCATCAGTCTCTTACGATTCTTTATTGGCTTATTTTGTAGGTTCTGAGCAACTCTCCGTTGTTTCAAATTTTGGGGTTCTGGATGAGCCAGAAGAGTGCTTCCAGCCTGAAGCTAAACTCAGTAAAATTCAGCTGTGGTGACCTACTATTAACAAGTAAGTCTGTTTTCCCCCCCCATTAAAACTACATTCTTTAACACTAGTTTTAAGTAGGCTGAACAGAGTTTGCCGATTTTATTGGGAAGTGTAATGGCTTATGTAGAGTCATCAGGTGCCAATGACAACCTATATGCTGTGGCAGTTTAGATGAACTAGTTGTCATGACAACTCAATTAACTAAATAAACATATCTGTATGCAGCAGCAGCTCATGTCCTCTGCATCATCTTTACCTCAGCACAAAGCATTTTGAGTATATGCGCAAATGAATCTGTCCCCCATCCTTTTGCCTCTCCTCCTCCCCTCCCAACCAGGCGATGACGAAAATGAGGTACCGCGCAGTACTGCTCACTTCTGCTGAGCACCTCAACGGAATTGTTACAGGAGTGTAGCTGCCTCTGACAGTGCAGAAATCCTGATCAAGTTCTACTATAATTAAAGGAAAAAAGGACAGTTTGTGGATAAATACACAGTAAACTACCTGCTTGCCAATAAAATCTGTTTTTACATAGAGGACTAGCACTGTCAAATATGACTGCCAGCCTCAGGTTGTCTTTAAATCAGCAGGTTTTGGCAATGCATGCTCTTTTAGAAATACGTAGCATAGCAACTTAAGTTACTCAGATAGCTCTACTCACCAAAGATCTATGGGCTCTGGAATAATTGATACATCTAAGTGAATGCTCAGGTCACAACTAAGTTTTAATTGCCTTCACTACAAAAGGAATGTAATGTTGCTTCATAAAGGAGTAAGTGTTCCGATACCTCCCTCAAAACACAAAGCACCAAGGAAAAGAACAGATAAAAAAGAAAGGTTCCTTATTAGTTGTTGAGGTTACTGCAGGTTGAGGCCTTAAATGCAATATAAAGAACAGATAACATCCTCCTGCAATCATCTTGCACCAATGGCTTTTTTTTATGTTCGAGAGCATCTATTTTCATGTTCCATCTTTTACCTACTGTATATTTATCTGTCAGAAAATATTATTGTGTGGGACTTAACAATAGCAATAAATAGACCTCAGGTAAGTAAGGCATAAACCAGAAGGAAGATGGACAAGAAATAACAAAACAAAGCACAAAGGTACCTGCCATAGTCTTAACAGAGCACCTGGTACAGTTCAACTGTTAGCACCATCATCATTATTTTCATCCCTGTCACATCCTGGTAGTGCCCAGACTGATTTTTGATCCTGAAAGAAGCATCAGATCTCTGACAAAGTCCTGTTTACCCCAGGGAAGTGTTCAGTGAAACCACATTTGAATTTTAAGGCAAGACTTAAGTGCCTCTTGTCTGGTTTGTATTATTCTGTGCAGAACAGTTTACACTGAGGTGAATTTTATCCAATATTGCGTCTGATAGGATAGTGGAAATTTTAAAGAATATAAAATAAGATCTCATTCAGGAAAGCATTTAAGCTACTTACTTTTGTCCTTTCTGGCTTTGGTGTTTTTCTAATGGGATATAAGTTCAAGCCTAAAATTAAGCATTGGGTTTTTTTGATAGAGGTTTTTTTTCCTCTCAAGTCCCTAGTGATTCAACTAGTAAAGTTTTAAACAGGCTGGGTCTGTGAGTTTACCTGGCATTGCTTTAATTGTAATTTTTAAAAAAATTAGAAAAAGGAAATAATTCTACCTTCAGTATTCTTCCTGCTGTAAAAACACATAGATAGAGAGTAAGTGCCAACTCCTTCCTCAAAACCCAAGCAACAATCATCCCCAAAACCCAACATAAATCTTAAATAGTGTATTGTCAAAAGATAACATTTCAGTATCACATTTCTGGGCTGTCAGATTCAAGCAAAGAATGATGGATGAACTAAGTCAGCATTTACTTAAGATACAACCCTCACTTGAAGAGAATAGACATTTGTTATGACTGTTTTTGAGGTTCATCATCCCATTGTACTACTGTGAAAGCTTGAAGCCTAAGGGTTCAGAGCCTGTTGTTCTGAGGCACATATACTTGAAAGTCAATAGAAAGTGCCAAATTGAAGGAATTCAGTCCAGAGAAGGTTTAATTATATAGAGTGGAAAAAAAAAAAAAAAGACTGATGGTTATTCTGAAGAATTTCAGAAATGTCATGAGAAATTTTGAAAAGGATTAGTTTTGCTGCCCAGGCTGGTGTGTGAGAATTGGGTGTTCCTCTGCTTTGCCTGTCTTTGCAAGGTAGCCCAGGACTCTTGAGTCCCTGATGGCTGAAAGTCACTGACTTTTGTGCAAGTGCAAAAGGACTCGTGCTGACAGGCACCTGGGAGAAAACTTGGATTACCAATTCAGTAAGAGCTCTGGTCCTATTTATCTGATCAGTCTCACTGAAAGCAAGGAAAACTTCAAGCTTTTGAACAAAGCACATTTTTTGTACTGAATAAAGCTAGAATTTACCATGCCTGCTTTTGTAATGGACAATTCCACACAGTAGACGAATCATCAGTATCTCTGGAACTGCACTAATTTCCACCAGCTGCAGATCTGACTCACAGTGCCTAAATGTGACTGAAATGTCTTTATATCCTGAGCTCCGCAATACATCTCCAGGAGCCATATGACTGCCCACCACACAAAATTGTGAACCATCTGTCTTTCTTGCTTAATAAGCCTTAATGTTTAATAAGTAAATGAAATATTTAATATTTACAGAAATCAGGCTGCAGAGTTGCCAAGTACAAAACGGCCAACAGAACGTACACAGCTGCATTTCTGCCTCTGTGGATGCAGCTGAGGAACTCCTCTGGTGCCAGACACTTTCTGAAATTAACATTTCTTAACAAGCAAGCTTCGAGAGCAGAAAGTTTTCCTATGTTTTTGTTCAGCAGAAGAACACTTATATTTTAACCAGGGCATAAACAGGATCAATAGTTAAGCAACTAAGAAAATTTTTCCCCCTGTTTTTGTTCCCATTCACCATCCTCCATCCTTCCCTGCCTCTCTCTTTGAATTCTAAATTCACTTTTCCTTCATATTACACTCACAACATAAACTGGTGAAAATGCTCACCTAAAACTTTTCAGCTTGGACATCTATGAATAACCAGTTCAGATATAAAAGACACAACTTGGGGGTGCTGAAAGAGCTTCCTTACTGACAGTTAAGACCCAAGGATATATCTACAGGTGGCATATTAGCAATATTAGATACCAGCTCCCATCTGGGCTATCTGGGAAGAATCTAACTAACAATGCTATTCAATAAAGTTTTACTGGAGCATTTATTTTGACTGATGCTCTTAGAGCAATGTTTTATGTAGTATGTAAATTAGTGTGGTAATCAGTTATCTTTAGTCAAAGCTAGAGTAAATACCACAGTGAATTCTAATAAGTAAAATCAGTTACAGTTTTAAATAACAAATATATTTGGAAGACAGTTCTCAGACCAAAGAGATTTTTTCCTTCTACTTGCAAGAAATATTTTTCCTAGCAGAGTGCTCTTTCTTGTTCATTTCTAGGGCTTAAGAAAACCAATTCGTAATTTTCATGGCTCCACTAAACAGCCATATAATGGACTAGTAAGTCAGAGTGAACAAGGCAGGCTAGGGATATTTGAAATCAGCTATTCATTCATTCAGTCTTGAAGAAAAGCATGAATCCAGGCTTACAGTGTATCTTCATGTTGCTCAGCCGTTGATGTACTGTTGCTCTGAATGAATAGGAAGAATATCATTATTTCTAGCACATTAAAACAAATTCCAGGAGAATTATTTAGTAAACCCATCGTTCCAGATGTCATGATGTGAGCGAAACAGGAAGGTATGTGTGGTCAGTCATGTGATGCTGAGGAGGTCTACGAATATAGTCCCATTCTAAATAGCTGTAATCGTGTGGTTTGGGTAAGCCTGTATCTAGCTGTCCCACAGAACGCACCAGCCAGTCTAAGGTAGTTGTACCCAGTTGCTGCCTGCGGGTTACCTGTGCTGGCCTAGAGGCTGGACCCGGCTTGCTCCTGGGAGGTGGCACCCCCCCGTGGCGGTATGCTGAGATGCTGGCTGCTCATCCCTTCTTTTCTCCAGCCGCACACCACTTCCTTGACATTAGGCACCTTGCTAATTCTTTCCTCTTTTCCCTTTATTGGAAGGGAGATCTAACCGTAGCCCCTGCTAGAGCAACCCCTTCCTATTTCCCCTCACCAGATAGATTCTGTTTCTTTATCACAGAACGCTTGTGCTCTTACATCCAAATAATCTCATTTTTTTCTCAGTCTGTTTTTGCAGCCTTCTAGAGCTCTGTCCCAGTTAACAGGCTCTCACAGATACAAAGCTGTCAATCAGATCAGCTGCCTTTTAGCCCTTTTCAGCCCGATGATTGTAGAGAATGTGCTCCATCGACTGCACACACCTTTTTTCTTTTCCTCAAGTAAAGAACAATTTGATGCCAGGTGTATAACATCAACTTCTTTTCTATTAACAGTATTCATAGTTTTCCAAGCGTTGGTGGACCTTCATTTTACATCTGTTATTAATTCATCAGTTACTGCATTTCTAATTTAACAGTTAATAGATGAAATCCACAAATAATGCATTCTGTATGACTTCCATTTTTAGCAGTGAAACCTGGCAATGAACTATAGCACTCCCATTTTATTCAGTTTGTTTCCCATAAATATCTGCAAATCAGTACTGTAGATGATCTAAAAAGATGTTGCTCTTAGATTTAGAATTCCACCCTAATATTTTAAGAACAACAATATATTCTAACCAAACTTTGGTTTCTTTAAAAGTACTGATTTATTAAGTAGAACCATTGATAGCACCTGTTATGCAAATGTTAAGAAATAAAATAATGAAATGAAAGATACAGGATAAAATATAATTGAGATAATATACATTATTAGTTAAAGTAGGTATGCAGTATAAACTAAAACCTCAGAGCATGTACTTTGGCACAACTGTGCTAAAGTCAATGAAATTACTGTGATTTATGCCAACTACAGATCTGCAGCAATTAAATTATTAGAAAAATAAAATAGTTTCACTAATTTTCTCTAAAACAGAGAATAAAATAAGCCCTATTTAAATGTCCTGTTTGTCAACCCCTTTTCTACAGGTGTTTGTTTCTATATACAAATCCACCTAAATACAGATTTACATCACTATGTCCTTAATCCTTCAAACATATGCAGAACTCTTTGCCTAGAATTATTCATGTTCATTTCAACAACTGGATATCTGACTCTTACTGGGGCTCTGGAAGAACATTATGATCAACCACAGGCAAATCTAGCTTTCCTCTGATGAACAGTTCCTGTTTGTTGGCAGTAGTTCTGGATTTCGCTATAGGCATTTCAACATAGGCATTTCATTAAGAATGGCAATGCAAATATTTTAAAGCAGCTATGCTAGTGGTCAAGCACTGCAGCAGCTGCAGGATGAATTGTAGGGGTGTATCTTTAATACAATATATGTCCAAATGTAGTTTATAGTACAGTGGAGATCAAGATAGATGTAAGTCAATAAATGGTCATGATTGGACGGTCTAAAGGATTACAGAATTCAGCATGAGAAGAGGTAAATGTGCCCAAAGTAATGAGTCTATTGCTAGCCAGTGAACAGTCTTTCCCCTGCAGCATGTTCTGACAAACAAGATGATTATTCTTCATTAATGTTTCATTATTACTTGGATGTTTTCCTTCCTAGCACACATACCTCTCATTTTGAAAAACAAACAAAACCTACCCTAAATCTGAAGTACTAAGTAACAGGCAACCATACAGTATAGTAAATATAATTAACAGCATAAAGCATAAGGAAATTTATGTTGAAACTCGGAATCCCATACACTAAGTGAGCATTCTGGCTACAGAATTATAGCTTCTGCAATGAATCAGAAACAAGTGTGATTCCTTTTTTTGTCTTTCTTATTTCATAGATTACATTTTGGGAAGAGATAAGGTTAGAGGGACAGAGAATTACCTAATGACCTTTTGTACTATAACTATTATTTTTTTAAAAAACTGGAGATGGTTTAACATGTACTGTTGTGAAAACTACATTGCTATGGCAACCTACTAAAAAAAAGAATCATTGTAGGTACATCACATACATATTGACATGTAAGCACTCACATGAGGTTTTTCTTGGAAGACAAAAACACCTCCAGATTTTCTATTTTATATATAGGATTTAGGCATAGGCTGAATCTAAATAATCTCCTTTCTTGGAGATTACATTCTCATCTAACTATAACTGCCTCAACCCTGCATGAACTCTAGCTATGTAAGTGATATGCATATTAATTGAGCAGCATACACTGAACTTTTTGAAATTAAATTAACATTTTATGTTTTTTCGCCACACAGAAGTGCTGTAAACTAGTATACATACTATATCCTTTTTAAAGTAATTTTCATTATTTTTTTCTATATGGTTATAAATGTTAGATACCAATTTACATATCAAATATATATAAATGTTAAATGTTGTGTTGGGTTTGCGTGGCAAGGTTTTGGTAGCAGGGGGTGCTACAGGGGTGGCTTCTGTGAGAAGCTGCTAGAAGCTTCCCCTGTGTCTGATAGAGCCAATGCCAGCCGGCTCTAAGACGGACCCACCGCTGGCCAAGGCCAAGCCAATCAGCGCCTCTGTGATAACATATTTAAGAAGAAGAAAAACACTTAGGGAGAGAGAGCTTTTGCAGCCGGAGAGAGGAGTGAGAAGATGTAAGAAACTCTGCAGACACCAAGGTCAGTGCAGATGGAGGGGGAGGAGGAGCTCCAGGCGCCGGAGCAGAGATCCCCCTGCAGCCCGTGGTGAAGACCATGGTGAAGCAGGCTGTCCCCCTGCAGCCCATGGAGGAAGGATGAGGGGGTGTAGCGATTCCACCTGCAGCCCGTGGAGGACCCCACACTGGAGCAGGTGGAGGCACCTGAAGGAGGCCGTGGCCCGTGGGAAGCCCATGCTGGAGCAAGCTCCTGGCAGGACCTGTGTCCCCGTGGAGAGAGGAGCCCACACTGGAGCAGGTTTGCTGGCAGGACTTGTGACCCCGTGGGGGACCCACGCTGGAGCAGTTTGCTCCTGAAGGTCTGCACTCCGTGGAAGAGACCACGCTGGAGCAGTTCATGGAGGACTGTAGCCTGTGGGAGAGACTCACGTTGGAGAAGTTCGTGAGGGACTCCATGCTGGAGCAGGGGAACGATGAGAGGAGTCCTCCCCCTGAGGATGAAGAAGTGGCAGAAACAACGTGTGCTGAACTGACCGTAACCCGCATTCCCCGTCCCCCTGTGCTGCTGAGGGGGGAGGAGGTTGTAGCCGGGAGTGAAGTTGAGCCCGGGAAGATGGGAGGGGTGGGGGGAGGTGTTTTAAGATTTGATTTTATTTCTCATTCCTCTACTCTGTTTTGCTTAGTAATAAATTAGATGAATTCCCTCTCTAAGTTCAGTCTGTTTTGCTCGTGACGATAATTAGTGAGTGATCTCTCCCTGTCCTTATCTCGACCCATAAGCTTTTTGTTATACCTTTTCTCCCCTGTCTAGTGAACAAGGGAAGTGAGAGAGCGGCTCTGGTGGGCACCTGGCTCCCAGCCAGGGTCAACCCACCACAAATGTTCACATAAACGTTAAATACCAAAAGCCTGATCATTTGAGCACTCAAAAATATAGAAATGTTAAATGCTGAATCACTGCATGTTAACTAAAAGAATGACTAACAACTCACATTAAACTGTATGCCACTTATTTTTTGCTAATTTTATATCATATCAGTAATTTTCTTGTTCTGATACAAGCCTTTGCACTCACTTTACTGTCATGCTAGCATTACTTATCCCATAGCTAGAGAATGTAATCTGAATATATTTTTAATGTCTTTTTTCAACTCAGCAATGGCCTTGGTGATTTCTTTGTGAGAAAAAGTGCAGAAAGTGAATATATATAAAAAACACCTTTTCAGATTGGAAGCTATATTAACATACCATACTTAAAATAAACAAGGCATAAATGCATTTGCAATCAATAATTCCAAGTAAAGGAATCCTTTTAAATCACCACATTCAAAAGTAGATACAAATCTATTTTAATAATATTCAGGTATAACACAGGATCAGTAGAAGAAAACACTGGGACACTCAGGTCATGGTAAGTGCTTTGTTACATGGCTTTAAAGACAGATCTGAACAAGAACTGAGGCACTGTAACGCTGCAGTGTCCAACTGGAAAGCACCTGGCCCACTGAACAAAAACCAGGGCCTTTTTTAGATGCTTAAACATTTGTATGCAGTACAAGGGAAAGCTAATTGTCCTAGGCCATGAACCAGTTTACGGGCAGAATACAGCATTTTCCAATAAGAAATTCTTAGAACAGCACATTTGCTAGATCTTTTCCCTTTTAAGTTTACACAGCTTCTGCAGCCCAAGGGCCAGGGAAAGATTCATCTCCCCGGAGGATTGACCTTTTCATGAGTTTGTTCTCACACAAACAAGGCACAGTCACACTCTCCTTTAAAAACATGAGGTGCAGAGCAGCTGCAACTTCCCTTTAATACACTATATAACTACAAAGGGCATTTATCCAGGAGTGAGGGATACACACCTTCAGTTCTCTCATACTTCAGAGGTAGTATCCTGAAAATGCCTGTATCGCCACACTTCATGATACTCTGCTTAGGGCACTTTCCACTCCTTCCCTCTTGAAGGTAGGAAGGAGACTAAGAACATGACGTGGATTGGTCAGGAGGGCTGACTAGGTTGGAGGGGGTCACGTTCTAGTTTCTGCCTCAAGAACTGTGGAAGAATTTTATCAGAAGATTGCCCAAGGAAACAATTTTCAATTAGTAAATGTGAGACTTGCAGAATTGCAGTTTTAGTAACAAGCACTTAAATTTCCTTCTTTTTGTGCTCAAAGGAGTTTTTTAGGCACTCAGATCCCAGATGGATATCTAAATAAAGACTCTTTTGAGTTAAGAAAGTACTTCCCAAATTTCCAAACTAATGTCAGTAAAATTATTTGGATGCATAATGTGAAACATGAAGCCCCAGTGGTTTTACTGCAAATCACTCAAAGATTTTGGATGGACCTTATGCTGGTTTTGGCTGGGATAGAGTTAATTTTCTTCATGGTAGCTGGTATGGGGCTGTGCTTTGGATTTGTGCTGAAAACAGCGTTGATAACACAGGGATGTTTTTGTTACTGCTGAGCAGTGCTTACATAGAGTCGAGGCCTTTTCTGTTCTTCACCCCACCCCACCAGCGAGTAGGCTGGGGTTGCACAAGGAGCTGGGAGGGAACACAGCCAGGACAGCTGAGCCCAACTGACCAAAGGGATATTCCATACCAGATGACATCATGCTCAGCATATAAAGCTGGAGGACGAAAAAGGGAGACGTTCGGAGTGATGGTGTTTGTCTTCCCAAGTGACTGTTACGCGTGATGGAGCCCTGCTTGCCTGGAGATGGCTGAACACCTGCCTGCTGATGGGAAGTGGTGAAAGAATTCTTTGTCTTGTTTTGCTTGTGCACACGGCTTTTGCTTTACCTGTTTAAACTGTCTTTATCTCAACCCATGAGTTTTCTCACTTTTACTCTTCCGAATCTCTCCCCCATCCCACTGTGGGGGAAGTGAGTGAGCGGCTGTGTGGTGCTCAGTGGCTGGCTGGTGTTAAAACCATGACAGACCTCTGTAAGTTTCATTTTTCAACTGTTCAAATGGTTGATTTGATTCAAAAATCAACAAGATTTGCATTTGCTAAAAGGAGCAACAGCTGTAATTGTTGTCCTTAAAGTTCCATATAATAATGTTTAAAAAGAGAGAAATAAAAACAAACTGAGGTTTGAATTTGTACAATTTGTACAATTTTTGTGCCAGATCTGGTTGAGAGATGAAGAAGAAAAAAGTCTGCTGGGAACAGAGGAGGATGGTAAGTTAGTAATTGTGTCTCTTGGTACCTGTTTTGTTTACTAATTAAAGGTCTAATTGCTTTGCTCTATTTTAATTAACAATGTTCTTATTTTAATTAGCTACTTTTCCTGCATACATTAGCACTGGGAGAAACCACTCAGGATATAAATAACATGATGAAGAGTTTAAAGTTAAGCGTCTAAAAACATTTTAACAATTTCACAATGTTTAATAATTAAAAAATAAAGCTGTTCTTCATATTTCTCCAAGGATTTAATCCTAGCAAAAAAAAAATAAATTGTCTTTTAACTTAAAATTCAACTGATGTCAAATATAATTAACAGAGGCGCCAAAAGAGCTAATGCAGGAATATGAAAGGTTTGATAGTATTTAGGTATGCTAAAATGTTCAATCTGGCCGAATCTTCTGAAATGTCCCAATGCGACAGCCATTCTCTTAAGAACCAATCTCTACATTATTAACAATTATCTTTGAAACTTGGGCAACTTTATCTTCTTCCCTACCAGAGGCTGGGAAAAAGTAAACACTGCCCTATGAAAGAACTGGAGAACTCAAATTGTTCCAATTCCTAGGAAGATAGCAAAACAAATAACCTTTACTTAAGTACTTTAATTAACACGGAGATATGTAGCAACTGTTACCTTTTTCCTATGAACTGTTTTTGACAAGTGTGTTTACTTCCTCTGTGGGGCAGGTAACAGGCTTGGTGTATAGGGAGAACTATAAATCCTCAAGTTTTGGATAAAGCCCTGCCTAATGCTCCTGTGTGCAACCTAAGAAAGGTTGGTCTATGTGAAACTAATAGTAGTATGTTACACAGCTGGTTAGAAAACCACACACAGTAGTTAGTAGTTCATTGTGAAAGTGGCAATTACCAGTTGGGATTCTGCAGAGGCCTATTCTGAGTGTGCTTACTCTAAGTTGTAAATGAAACAAAATATAATAATTAAACTTCAGGATAACAGCAAAATGGAAATGTCTGAAAAACACAGTAGTAGATGATTACAATTTGTTTTGAAAAAATCAGGATGGAATTCAATAAGGACAAATGTAAAGTGCTACATTTGGTAGAAATAATCAACTGTTCAAATACAGAATGCAAAAATTACAAATATAGGAACAATTGGCAGCTTCTTCAGAAAAGGATGAAGCAACTTCAGCAGAAGTGGAATATGAGTCACTATTACCATGCTGCTTCACAAACAGCAGTCACAATGGGATACGTAAAAAGGAGCTGTGGCGTAATCCTGTCCTATCCAGCCCAAATAAACGGTTGCCTAAAATGCTATGACCAGGTTTGATTATCACATATTTGATAGGGGGAAAAATGGGGGAGGAAGGTTCACTGAAAACTCTGGAAAGCAACAGAAATGACAAGAGGTGTGCAAAATGTGATGAAAATGTGACTGATGAAAAAAACCTAAAGGAATCTGATCATTAAGTCTAAAGATGCCTCAGGAAGACACAGCAACGTAGTTTTCAGGAGTGCAGAAAGTAACTAAGGAGCTATTCACCATTCTGCTATGTACAGGACAAGAAGTGTTCCTTACTACAACTAATATCTGTTAAGTTAGACAAACTTTGTAAAGCATGGCTAAAGGACTACAATGGATTGTCTCGGGAAGCTTAAGAAAAAAATTGGTATTTATCAGAATATCATGTATCTGATTCCATCTTTAGGGAGCAAGAGATTAGGCTAATTCTTGAGGCCTTTTCCAACCCAGTATTCTGATTGCCAATCTTGTACTTCTTCAGCGCCACAGCATAAAGAATATTTTCAGGCAGATTACTATAGTCGAATATCTACCACTGAATTACCTCTGGGAAGAGACAGTTAAGTATTGCACAGTTGTAGCAGGGAGAAGAGGCAAAGGGAAACAGTCCTTGCAAGATTGGCATTGACTTTAGCCTTGGTTTGTTTTGGTATGCTTCTGTCAGCTGAGCGCAACTCCAGCATCTTTCTCTTCTTCAGTAAAAGGTCATGCTGCAGTTACCAGTCAAACACAAGCTGATATTTCAGTGCCTAAATGCTTCTGTCCTAGCATAACAGCTGAAGAACGGTATGGATGCAACTATCAGAAGCTTAAAAAAAGAATCTTAGAATTGGGTTTCCTAGAAAATCATAATTAGCTATTCAAGCCATACTTGAGAAACATTTGTGAAAAGGATGCATTTTGCTCAAGTCGCAGCCAACTTCAAGTATACTACAAAAGCTGCTTAATGTAAAAATCTGACTTCGGCTCAATTACAGCACACTTCATGGGAATTGCCAGCAACTTTTTGCTCACGCTTGCATCCATTGGTGAACGGGGGGGAAGCACAAACACCCAGAAGAACAACCAAGTGGTTTTCTTCACCTTACTCAACACTAGCACTAGGGCACGTGATTCTGAGAGACACTGAATGCTTTCAACTCGCACTTGTTACTCAGAGAAGATCAGCTGTTTAAGGACTGGTAACTTGTTTACTTGCAAAATACATCTCAAATCCAGCCTAAGTCGATTGTGCTTTTAAAAACTTAACCATTTGGCAATAAGATCATGACCGCTATGAATAACCTTCTAGTTTACCAGCAATGAGGAAACAAGGACTCACAGCACAAAGAACCCCAGCTATCTGACATTGCCAGGGCAACTGGTAAAGGTTCAGCTACAGATAAGCATTTTAGTCCTCATGAATACTCAACTCCACTTTTCTTTCCTTATGATAACTCCCTCTAGGAGCTGAGCGAGTGATGCCAACAAGATGCTGAGGAGCAAAGTTCAGTACTGTTGCCTGTATAGCAAGTCCTCCACAGCCTACAGAATTTCCTTGTGAGAAATGTTGAATTGAGCAAGAGTAATAAAACTCATTAAACCTCCCTCTTCTCTCCACAAGCCCAACCAAAACAAAACAAGATTGTGAAAGCACCTGCCACCTTTTATATTTTTATTGTGCATTTCATAAGTGCTTAAAGGTACCGCACGAGACGATATGCATTATGTTGTCTGTATGTAGTATGCCACACAGTAAGAGACAGACAGATCCCCAAAACTTTTCATATTCTAATTCAAACAGACAAAAAATAGATAAAATAGTATTATCTCATTATACAGAAGGCAAACCACAGAAAGCGTCTTAGATCACACAAAATAAAGGCATAAACTGAAACAGAGCTTCCAAAACTGTATATTAAGTCCATCAAAAATACCATGTGCTTTTGGCAATTCTAAGACAGATTAAAAATTATATGAATCTAGTTAGGGCTTGTCAATTTAAAAAGATTACTTAAGAATAAATTTTAATAAGTTCTCAATTCAGAAGAAATTCATGTGTGAAATTCAATCAAACAATACATACAGAAGCAATAAACAAAACCCTTTTTCCTCCTTTAATATAAATTAATTGCCAGACCAGTTTGTCATAGATTACTCTTCTTTCTTTCATATAAGGATGCGTATAAATTCATGAAGTTATTCTCAGAGGATGAAATTAAGTTGTCCAGATCATAATCAACTTCAAAGGTAGGTCTCTTTCCAAAAATTACAAGAGCAAGAAATACAGCAAAGTGTGCAGTAAGTCCCCATATCTTGAATGACATTTTATGTTCATCGTCATCATATGTAAAGCAGTGCATCCGACTTGAGTAACCAGATGAGGTTTTATAAGGCAAGGTCTTGTAATTTAAGGGCTTGACAAAGTATTCCAATGGCACGACAAAAACATGGCTCACTTCACCTGGATTAGGAATGGCCTGGAATGTATCCTCTATAAATCCTACAACTGGTGTTACCAAGTGATTCATCTAAAAGGAGAAAAAAACAAAACCCACTAAGTTTGTGCCAAGTAAAAGAATGTTATTTCAAAATTTTATCTCATCAAAATTCCATTGTCTCAAGAAGAGCCTGGTAGCACCTTCTGTATAACCACCCTGGAGGTACCTGAAGAGAGTAACTAGATCCCCTGCTTTCTCTTCTTCAGGCTGAGCAAACCCAATTCTCTCAGCCTCTCCTCATAATCCACGTGCTCCAGCCCCCTTACTATCATCAGTATACCACTGTCTTTCCCATATTCCAGTATGTCCATAACTGGACGTGGTACACCAAACATGGTCTCACAAATACCAAATGCAGAGCAAGAATCCCTTCCCTTTGCTCTGCTGACAACGCAGGCTGTGCACTTTTAAGAAGTGGTGGTTATTTACAGTTACAGGTTTGAAAAGGTCATTATCAACCTTACAAAAGAAAATAATGTACGTTTATTTTCTAATGATATGCTGACTTATTTTATTGCTTACTTTATCAATTCCAGGCACAAGCCTACAGACGACTTCCACGTTCTCTGGCTGGAGTCCCACTTCTTCTTTAGCTTCTCGGAGAGCAGTATCAATTTCATCTTTATCAATTGCTTCACTTTTACCTCCTGGAAAACACACTTCCCCTGGTGATCTTCTCAGCTAGAATTTAAAAGAGTACTACTGTTAAATATAAAAATATTTACATTTCTTCTTGGATCCACATAGACACTTGTTCATATTGCAGAATCACTTTATCTTTCCAGTCAAAGAAGCTGGAAATGGTGCTAAGAAGTTTCTTGCGCCTTATCTTGCTAGCTACATAAGAAAAAGTTGGGCCTATAAACAACTAAATATCAGAAATACACATATCACTTGTACAGTATTGTGTAATTCATACTATACATTGTACTTTAATACTTCTAAATATACATTTTTCATCATTTTGCTTGCGTAAGACTGCGAGATTAGTCTAGACAGATAACTTGAATAGTGAGACTAAAATACTCAAAGTAAGAGCAAGAACTCCTAAAATGCACATTTAAATAATGTACATTTAATTACATTATAGTAATAGGCCTGCACATCAACAATCAGTAAAAAGCCCATTTACAATCAGTTGTAATTACTAGGGTCTTAAAATTTCTAAGCAAGACCCCAAAGAACTTCCATTTTTCAGCAACAGAAAAACACAGAAGGAAATAGCCTCGGAACACAGGCAGTTGATGGGTGAGGGGTGTGTGTGAGGGGGGGTGTGCACGCGCATGCAAGAGTTGTACAAGAAAACGCTGGCAGAAGAGTTCTGGGGTACGTGTGTTGCCACCCTTCCTTTCATATATGAAAGGGAGAGTAGTATTAAATGCAGATTGAAAAGTCATATTAATAAAAGCTGGACTGCATTGTCAGTTTTCTCATTTAAGTAATATTAATCAAAATTTCCTTTTCTGATCTGGAAATCCATCTTCTGTTGTCACAGGTTTCAAGGTATCCGGTATTTTTCTGGCATGTAAATACTAGGCTCACTGGTGTATCTGTGTGTAACCTAGGGCACGGTGCCTGAAGGCCCCGAACATGGGGCAAGGCCGGGACTGCTGCAAACACCCGGGTGAGGACACGGCGACCCTCTGCCTGAGGCGCTCCCGCCGGTGCTGCTGCACTCCAGTCCGTCAGAGCCGAGGGCCCTCCGAGGCCGGGCCTCACCTACCTGCATCGACCTGACGGTGAGCAGCAAGTGCAGCTTCCCCGCCCGCACCATCAGCGGCAGGAGGACAGAGGCTTTGGGCAGCGGCAAGCGGGAGAATTTGTCCCCAACATCGCACTCCCTCAAGCGGAGCCTGGCTCTCTCTTTTATACTGTTTCTGGAAGCAAACAGAAAGGAGCGCTGTAACACCCCGAGGCTGCACCCCGGCTCCCAGCACCTCGCACGCAACGGGGCAGGTGTGCTTCCCCAGCGCTGAACCTGAGGGGTGCCGCCGTGACTCGGCCCGGGCCTGCTGCCGGCTGACCCGCGCAGCGCTCGGCCGCGGGTGCCCGCCCCCGGCCGACAGGGGGCGCTGTAGACACCGCCTTCCCTCCCGCAAGGCCCGGGAAGGTCTCTCCTCCCCGCTGCCTTCCTTCCGGGCCTTCCCCGCAGCTGGCGGGGGCTGCGGGTGCCGCTGCGGGCGGGGCAGCGCCCATAGGCGGTGTCTGGAGGGCCAGGGACGACCGCTACCTTTCCTGCTCATCCTCCCTCTCCGCAACCGCCATCTTCGGCACCCCCGACCCGAGAGCGGACTTTCCTCTTCCCCGTCGCCTCCCGTCCTCCCTGTGACCGACGGCCTGTCCCTCCAATCAACACGCGAGATCGCCGGGCTCCGCCTTCTAATTGGCGGCGGCAGGCCACCCAAGGGGACCTTTTAGAGGACGGCTGCGCGCGATGTTCCCGCTCCCGGGCCGGCGTCCCGCGCCCGCGAGGCAGGCGCTGAGGGGAGGGCTAGGGCTGGCGTCGCCAGGGGCAGGGTCCCTTCCCGGGCCTGGCGAGCAGTCGGCCACAGCTTCCCCCAGCTACATTTACCCCGAGAAGGGCGGTGTTAGCTGCCAGCAGCCCTCGCTGCAGCTGGGAAAAGCAGAAACCCGCGGGGCGGTTTGGTGTCGCGCCCCGCCCAGCGGCGTCCGTGACCTGCCCTCAGGGAGGCCAGGGCGGCGGCAGCGGGAGGGTGGCGCTGGGCTCCAGTAGGAGCCATTCCCAGTGCTTTAGGTAAGGGATCGGCTCGTACAGGCACTAGTGTTGCTTTTCTCATGCGCTTTAAGGGGCAGATAACATGAGAGCCCCCAGTCCTCAGGGTGCTCTGGAAGGCACCGTTGCACCCCTGTCAAAGCCTAGTCACCTGTAACTCAGGACTCACGAACGCTAAAGGACAGCGACAGACCCTCTTGAACACAGAGGCCTAGCTCAGTACTCTTAATTCACAAGATGGGGGATGACCCCAATGTCTCAGATCTTACTTTAATTATTTAGTGCAGGTAAGAAGGTGAGGTGTTAAGACTGCCTCAAGCTTGGTGAAGTTTATACTGCAGTTTTAACTTCCAGTTAGGAACATACAACTAGCAGAAGTTAGTTCCTGCTATAATGGCTTATCATCTGCTCTGAGCGGCTAGCAATCAGTCTTACCTGCACTTTAACACCACAAAGGGTACAATCAACATCTGATCCCTTCCCTCAGAAAACAAAACACAACAGTCCCAGTTACAGGGACTAATTTTAGTGGTGTTACCTTAATCTTTACTTTTTTCATCATTGCATTAAGCTAAAAAGAACTAAGTGTGTTTTCCATGTGATATGTACTTTGTAACTTAAGTAACTTCAAGTCCCTAAATGCTTATTCAGTCTACTTGTTACATAAAGTACATGCATGTATATTTACCCACATGTAAAAATAACTGTTTATATACAATTACATAATGTGTTACTTCATATACTAAATGAAACCCCAAACATAGCTACATACACATGTAGATGTCCTGGCTCATTTACCTTCAAGCTGTTTTACATAATCATAATAGGAAAAAATATATAGAGTAGTGTCTTCAGAAAATGTAGTTTTTCAGCAAAGAGCACAGTTAGTAGATTACTTATTATTCATCCACACAAATGTACATGCCACTGAACTGTTGTTCCAGAAGACCGAATTATCAGATCCTGTATTTCTCTTTGGCTTTCTCTTTCAGAATGCAGATGTGCTTTAAAAAAAAAGTACAACTTTAGTTAATCTTTACCTTCAAAGAAAAATGCAAGAGTGATTTTTGGTTGTATTCCTAGCATTGTAAGAAAAAAAACACTAGAACAGTAATCTTTGTGAGTTTGGTTGCAAGTTTACTACTTGCAGTAAAACTGAGATGTTAATATTGCTTCCAAGCTCATCTGTAACTTAAAGATTCATATGTTCTGAGGAGGTTAGGTTTGTTCAGTTATTGTACCCTTCTTCATATTGCCTTGCAATAGCTTAGATCCATTACATGTCTTTAACAAAACTGGTTTGTCTTTTTAATAAGACTTTCAAGGGAAAAACTTTTCCACTTAACCAGATTTAAGAAAGTGCTTTTGAAAACTAAGGAGTGAAACGGGTCAGCTCTTTCTATCAGTTATGCTTTTTCCAAGTCTACTGCCCAGTGCAGTGTAAGGAGACTATAATGGAACCAAGGAAAAAAGATCTTTAGGGACACGTTATACAGTGTCAGAAAAACCTTCACGCACAGTCATCTTAAAAACTTGGCTAGAAAAGAGCAACGTAGGATTTCTCTAAGACAAACGTGAAATCAAAGCCAAATTACAAGCTGCCTTCTTTTCAGATGGGGCCAGCAGATTGTATGATGCCAGCCATCCTGGGGGATTCAGAATACTGTACAGCACGGCTGGGCCACGAGACTTGTGAAGTAGATTCATAAAAAGGTAAGGCATAAGCAAGTTCTTATGCATGTACATTGAATTATCAGCTTGGCACATTAATAATGGTGGGTTTTCTTCCTTTTTAATGGAAGTTTCTAGTCAGATTTGAAGTTTTGTTAATTGTTGAGAAGCTCCTAGTATAAGCTAATATTCTTGCTGGTTACCTGTGGTAGCAGTGAAGGCACGCATGTATGTACTTACATTTAGATCTCTGAAGTATTCATTATAATCAAGAGCATATCCCACTACAAATTTATCTGGAATTTCAAAGCCTATATCTGTAACAAAATACAATTATTTTTATACTTGGGTGGTGTAAATAGCTTTTAAGTATACACAACACATGCTTCAGCTATATAAGAGTAATACCTAACAAATAGATCATCTTGCTTTCAAGACACTAACATGCTTCTTTAGAATCAGACCTGTAAATTGATGACAGAGGTTACAATCTATACCATCCCCATCAGTTAGTAATACAATTTAAATGTTAAGAGAATGTATTTTAAGAACAAAATAATTAAATTATTAAATAATTAATTAAAACCTACTTATGAGGTTGTCTTGGGAAAGGGAGACAAGGAGTGAGATTTTACTTATGTAAAAATAGATGCACTGCAACTCAGTAGGGATTTTCAGTTTGAAAACAAGGCAAGTTTAATGCAGAGTCAAAACAAATTCCTTTTAGCATCAAAGCCAAACAATACAAAGTTAAGGTTTGATTCTGTTTCTGGTATCTGCTAACAAATAGCCAAACCTGTACTCAGACCAACTAGGTGAAAAAAAAAAAAAAACCAACAAAAAAAAGGTGGTGGTCATGAGGTTTCAGCATGGGATAGCTGGTCATCAGTTTACAAATTGTTATGTATTCTCTCCCCATTTCTCTTAGCCTTCCTGAAACTTGTATACCAGTTTTCAGACTTACTACATGAAGTGAAATTATGAGATCATGTTTTGGACAATCAGAAAAATGCAATACTTACAGTCTGGTCTGTAACTTGGACTTTGATGTGTCCTTTTAACAAGCAGGCTGTAAGGCAGAGCAGAGAAGGTTATGTTTTTTAAAGTATGTAGCTCTAAGCTATATGCTTCACTTCTACCACCTCTCCCATTGAGCTTCTACAATCATGCAACTAAATTAAAACAATGATATTATTGTAACAGAAAGAAGTAGCATTCAGCTTTATAATTAAGGAAAAGTGAAGATTCTCATCTAGGGTCATTCTGAAGGTCCAAATGACTATTGTTTTACATTTAGTTCTCTTCAGTTCTACATCCCCAATTTTTTTTTTTTTTTTTGTATAGCAATGTATCAGCAAACTAGAATAGCACAGACAGGTAGGCAAGTTCAAGTGACATGTAAAGATTTTAGTGGGGAGGGAGGGAGAAGAGGACAAGCTTTGCAATATTGCTATGATTTCTTCCACAAAGTCATATCTGTCCTTGCTTTTCCTATGCAGAAGCTGAGAACCTCCTGGACATTCACTAGGAGGAGCATAACTGGGACATAAAACAAGAAGCATTCTTTCAAAGCATCATGGTTACTTGACAGAGACAGGGATATTCCCAAAAAATTCCTTTTCTAGATCTGCTTTTAGATGATGTCTAATGCCACTTGAAATCACTTCCAAGTGCTAACAAATTCTTAGATTCTGAAAACCTGTATGACTGAGGATATTAAGAAAAGCTCTGAATGTTATGATTCCAGTTGTTATTGAAACAACTGAGAATGTATTAGGAAACCTATGGTAAGAGCTGAATTTCCTTCAAACATGGAAATGTTTAAGGCCAGGTTGTATGAGGCTTTGGGCAACGTACTCTAGTGGAGGGTGTCCCTGCCCATGGCAGGGAGGTTGGAACTAGATGATCTTTGAGGTCCCTTCCAACCCAAACCATTCTGTGATAAGGAGGTAAGAAACAGAGAATCCATCAGTCTTTATGGACTATGCAGAAAGAGCCAGGAAACCTTTTCTATTCATTTTAACAATGAAGGTGGTACTGAGTATCTAAGTTTCCCAGTTTAATACATAGTTTTTCACCAGCTGGATAAGGATTGCTTCCTACTTTTACTTCCTCTTTCTGCAAACTTCAAACCAAACAAAAGCACACAAACACCTGCTGCTAGCATACACTGACTATTCACCTAAATGATTTTGCTATATCTTCATGTTACAATACATTAGTAAGTGGCCATATCATTATACCTTACAACTTTTACCATCTTTGGTTCATTGTCTTTTAGCTTTGACAGTAGCGCTTTCATTGTTCTACCAGTCTCAATAATGTCCTGAAAGAGATAAAAAAAATAAATTATCCTCTGAGTTTGAAAGAAAACCAGACTGCCAGTGGATTAATTTAAAGCATAAAAAAAACCAGTCAGCAATCATGGCAGCACAGCAACATAATTATCTTATATGCAATAGGTATTAACTTGCAAAATGAGGAGAAAAGAGTTCATGTCGTTCCTCCCCCCTGCCTCCAATCTTTACTTACCTCTACTACTAACACATTCTGGAAAAGATCATGTAGGGAGAGAAAGAAAAGAAAATATTTACATGGCAACATTCAGTGAATTACACAGCCAGGAAAAGTTTGCACTACAAACTTCAGTTACAAGTAAGTTGCAATTGATTTTCAAAGGACCTTGTCACTTAACTACTTCCATTATTTTAGTGCTTTCTGAAGAATCTTTAAATATTTATAGAACCATAAAATATTGTGAGAAAGCCACCTATGTCAGGTTTTATATATTATTCTATATAGAATAATACACTTATAGAATGCAAGAGCATTCTAAAACCATATTACATGAGTCAGTTTAAGATGGTTCATTTCTGGGGGCTGTGGGATAAAAAGTGGAACAGGATCTTTGGAAGCATTCAGTGCTGATCACGTTAAGTTTCCACTGAGATCAGTGGGAATTACTCACGGTTTCAAAGCATGGCATTTTAAACCAGTGTTAAGTGGCCATAAATACATAGTATCAAAATCTTAATAAAGGTGAACTTTGTGGAAGATAAACAAGAACCGTTCTTTCCCCTTAAAAGCTGAAGATGCTAATTCATACCTTCCCATTTAGTGTAGAAAGTTCTTCTCCAACAATACTGATTTTTTCTGTAGGCGAATCATTCTAAAAGGAGAAAGTAGAGAGCATTATCTTGTATGTGTATGAATGGTGTGTTGCTCTTGCTTTTTGTCAATCAAATGACACTTGCAACTTTACACAGCACTCCTTCAGTGAAACAGCTTTTAAGCAGCTGAGAGCCAGAAGAGAAAGTAAAGATGTTTGCATGGAACAAGAGTACATCTATATTCATGGAATAGACATCATTGCTTTTAGTTATTTTGTTACCACAGATATATTTTGGAATTCCACGAAACATTTATGGGATATTGTAAACTGTTGTATTTAGCATGGGGTAAATTTTGATCAGTGCACAGAGCTTTAGCCTTCAAAGAAGGGAGAAGATAAAACAGGAAAAAAAAATCATCGGTCATTGCTTTACAGTAGTTGGATCAGGCAAAAGATACCTGTTCCCCAAAAACAGATTATGGAAACAAATCTCTCCACTATTATCTGTAGGAATAAAAAAAAAAGTAATGCAGAGAGAGACAATAGCAAGTCTCTGATGCTAAGCTCCTCTCCATACTCCTTCCCACCAAAGGGTGCCATGGTAAAGAGTAGAACCTGTAGGGGAGCTTTGGGCTGGAGAGGAGGACATTGGAGACCTCAGCCTGGCTTTGTCATGTTAAGTGTTCCACTATATATTCATTCCAGTGAATGTACAATTTCCATCTGATCATTGGAGCAGATCAATAAATCAATTACTTTTCAGTATGTAATAAATTAAGTTGCATTGAACAGGATATATGCATACACTTAATTTTTTGTGGAGTTTTCATGTAAACTACCAGTATTCAGAATGTCAGTCTATGAGGAGAGTCAATTTTCCAAGGAAGAGAAAGTTGCTTACACAGTAGCTTTTTATTCTAACAAAATCCACAGTAATAGGCACAGATTTATCACCGTTTTGATTTAGTGCTTTTATATGGTCCAGCAAATCAGCAAAGAATTTATAGCCTCCTTTAAGGACACAGAGCGCAACAATGTGATGGCTTCCCATATCTTGCATGATATCTCTAGCCAAACGTTCTGTCCTGGAAGAAAAAAAACACCAAATCCTTTAAAGTGTTTTGAATATCATATTTGTCCATATATTAAGCAATGTCCAAGCTAAAATTCTGATCTTGCTGTTAAGTTTTTATAACCAGCAAATTGTGACCACATTAAGACACAGGAAAGTTAGTTATGTATTTGCAGTTCACAAGATGATGCCTACTCCACTTGACATACTGTTGATTTAATCCATATATCTAAACAATGGAGGATAGGAAAACTTGAAGATATCCGAGATAACATGGAAACTTAACTGGGATTGTAGAGGAATTCTCTCTATAAAACTCTTGTATTAAGCTCCAGAACACAAGTGTTATAGCTGCAGCATCTCCATATTTCTCATGGGCTATGTAGGGTACGGAATCAGTCTTCGTTTGGAGGGAAATGGATCATTACCATCACTATCACTACTTTTTGTTGATTACCCTCATACCTGTCCAGGATGAGTCCATGAGGAATGAAGACTCTTTCTAAATCTTCTTCATAATGCTTAGGAATGCAAAATAGATTTTTATTGTAGCCACTTTCTTCATCTCTTATCTGCAAGTGAAAGGGAAATAGCTCTAACACTATAGTTCACAGGAAAAAACCTTCCAGTCTGTGATAATGCAGAGGAAGACTCCTCTCCCCACACTCACCCCTCCCCAGTAATATGTCAAAATAAAAATATATCTGAGAGTTTTTGAACCTTCTAATAGAAGAATTCACAATTGTATAATAATTCAGGAGCTGGTATGCTTGTCTGAGATGTGACTGAATAGGTAACTACTTCACCCTAGACATTATAAGACAAATTCTGACCCATCATCAACTCAACCCCCAAAACAGCAACATAAAGACTCCCTTTGTATTCCTCATTTCCCCTTCTGCAGGGGGCAGTAGCTTGCTTGTGTGGTATACAAGCAAAAATTTAAAATTTAAAGGCAGCTTGATCTCCAGTCAGGAGGTGATTTTAGGATGCTGCGCTACCATGACCATCATTTTCCATTGTGTAAAAGAGAAAACACTGTCTTCTAAGTGTGAATTCACAACTGAACTTTTGACAGAGGTAAGCACATGCCAACCATCAGCTATTTCAGAGGACAGTAGAGATGACTTATGCCAAGGGAAAAGCTTTGAGATGGTAGTGAGAAGAGGAGAAGCTGCAGAGGGTGCCCATAGGTGGGAACCAGAGACCTGCTAAGCTGCAGTTCAGCTCATAGTGCTGCTTGCCCTGCTAGTAGATTACTTCTCAGCACAGTTGGGGGAGGCCATAGCTACTTCCCAGAGATCAGGGCCTTAACTCTTCTGCCATTAGTCTTTAAAAGTACAGTTCTTTTTTCAAGATGCCAGCTCCAGGCTGTTGCACCCAGAGGTGTCTTGATGTGTACAAGTTATATATTCTCCATTTGGGCTTCTCTTCTGACTAGTTTTTTGACCCCAAACAAATCTGTGTCTTTGGCTTCTACCACCCTTCAAGACTATAATGGATGCTTTGGTCTTTGTCTGTTTATGAAGTGGAGGTACAAAAGCAGCCAAGAAAAAAATATCAGGTAGAAACAATTGTGAATAAGAGGGCTAATATGCAAGTATTAAAAATAAGAAAAACCTCAAATTAGTGAGATTGTCACATCTAATATTGCCCCGTTATTGTTAAAAAATACAGAACTAATTCAAAGAAATTCAAACCTGGCTCTAAGCTTCACTAGTGCAAAATAGTTTAACTACATACCAGTCGCATTCAACAGAACTCAATACAGTATAATTAAAAATATGAGAATACTGCATTGTGCAGATTTCTTTGGTGGAGCATATGTTCCTAATAGCAAGTAGTCTGTTTATTGAGCAATGAAGTAGACAACTACTTCAGTAGAAGGCAAAGTTTTAAGAGTTGTTTTGCTCAGTATTCATGCTGAGACTATAAATCTTTTTCCCCTCAGACTTGGCACGTGTAACACCCCTATACCAACTGTGAAACATCCTTCGATTTTCCTAAACAGGCCTCAAAACCAAGGATTTGGTAGCTTGCTAATGGACAGCACAGAGCTATGAACCAGGCAATAACAACACAGAGCATTGCTAACAAACAAGTTAACACCTGCAAACTCTTCAGACAGATGAATTGTTTTTAATTCTCTTTTTTTGGCATAGGAGAGATGAGTGCTTAGGAAGAAAGAAAAAATGGACTGTAGGGAACAGGAGTAGGTTATTACTTGCAAAACTCACAGCAGCCACTAAAATGAGATAACCAATTACTGCTGTTTATTTTAAATTGGCCACAAATAGCCCCTTTGTTTAAAGGTGAAACTAAAGAGACAAGTGTTAACAAGAATTTCAAAGAACAGATTATAATAGTACAAGGCAATGCATATAGAATCTCATCCTGGCTGAACTAACCGTATTCTGCAAGTACTCAAAACTGATAGACCTTGATGTTCCAAGTTAGACTTACAGAATAGCCTTGCAGTTAAGCACTGTTCAGAGTGTCAGCAATAGTGTTTTGCCTGGTTTAGTTACTATTTTCTTCATGGCTGAAATCAGTGAAGTGAAAGCTTAGGTGAAGGATTGTTTTCAGATAAGGTTTTTCATGCTTTATTGATCTTGGAAGAGATACTGGCAGTTACATTGGTATTAGCTGTAGATGAGGCTGGACAGTAGCATCTATGAACAGATTTTAATGCAGTGCAGAACTGCTTATTGTCTGAGTGTTACATTAACCCAGTTAGCCAGTTTGAAATGGGCTAATTTCTGCCTGTGTGAGGTTGCTAATGGTGACAGACAGAATACACATACAGGATATAGGATTCTGTCAACAAGAAGCAGTGACGATAACACATAATTAGAAGCATTGGTCAAAGTTAAAAGATAGTGTTTACTTGAGACTGCTGGAACATAAGCATCATTTTCATTTGGAGTACAGAAAAAGCACCTTTGAAGATAGTCGCTGACATGATAAACACTTTAAAAAGTGCTATAGGGTAGGTTTGGTGTTTTGCTGTTTGTTTTTTGTTCGTTTCCCACCCACCCCACCACCCCCTCCCAAGATTCCCATCTCTATTGCATTGTGCATAACTGCAACTTATATGCCTTGACTACGTTACCTGCGACTTGAACAGTATTTCTTTTGCCCAATCATGACACTGATTGCCATATTTAACGGACTTCAGCCTTACAATTTGCTTTTGCAGTTATAATTTGGGCTTTCATCTGCTCAGCCAAAGTTCAGCCTTGTTACCAATGAATTTAGCTTGCTGATGCATTTGATGAGAGGCATCATAACTGGTTCAGCTGAAGTGAGGGATTAGCTTTGTCCATGTTAATATGTTTATTGAATAAAGCTAATCTTGAAGCATATAGGTGTGCATAGTAATTACTGATTACAGCTACTCCAACAGTGCAGTTCAGTACCTTTTATTTGGTTAACAACTAGGCTTATTGAGACTATTTCATGCAAAAATGTCTGCTACGTTAATATCTTGTTTGTTGCTGTGTGTGAAACATTTTTTTTTTTAAGGTCTGCTGAAAGGTTCATGAACAGCACCTTAAGGATTGCATCAGTTTGAGCACCACATCACCATAGCAACATGCTGCATATACCTTACAGGCTCATAAAAGCATTTGTATTGTAGCACAGGCTAAATAATACAGCAGCATCCCATTATAATAGAGCAATCTACTAAACTATCACACAGTCATTAAATTTTTAAATCATGAGCTTAACTTGAGGAATTAGTTGTTTAATTTAGATTCAATCTCATCTGTTGTTCATTTACTGATGTAGATTTCCGAGTTTAAGGGGGAAAACCAAAATGAACTGCAGCAATTATGTACAATAAAGAGATTCATAAATAAGTATTGTTTCATCAACACAGAATGAAAGAATATGAATATAGGTATATTAAAGTCAAATAAAAAATGTCATAAGCTTGTAAAAAAAATTGAGTCTATTAAGATACCTCTGTTCTGAAAGCCAGTTTTTCTCCTGAGTAAATGTAAGAAATAAGGCCTTTGATTAGTCAGTATTTCTAATGTTCTGCTCTTTTTGCTGAAGTTAACCTCTTCCCCACACCCCAAGCTTCCTTCAATCAAATAACCAAATAGAAGTGCATTATGCTTTCTTACCTGCAGTCCATAAGCCATAATCTTACTTTGAAATATCCTATCAGAGAATGAGATGGTATTATTACTGCAGTTTGTCTTGCTCTATTTTCATCTTGCAGTCAGATCATGACCTGCTTCTGAAAGGTCAAAATTGCCATCATTCCTACAGGAAGCATTACTTCCTTCTACTAATACACTGACATCACAATCCCAGGTTTTTACTTAGTCAGATTAACCAGAAATAAAATAGGCATTAGCCCTGCTGCAACCAATCAGAGTAAAGATGTGGGGAACGAGGGAGATGCAAAAAGGAAGCACGTGAATCAAATTAGTGGGAAGGACTAGGTAGGGTAGTGTTTTTTTAATTGAAAACACAAGCCAGGTATTTGGTTGTAGCATATGGTAATTCAGTGGTATATGTGTTGAAGGTAATTTTATATACCGGTTTCTTACACAATATTTGCACATCCATTGTTGTGATAAAGTCCACATCTTTAAAAAATTCTTGTGCTACCTACCTTGCTGTCAAAAATCAGTATTTGAATAACCAAAGCCACATTTTAAAGATGACTTGAAGCAGAAGTCTGCAGCTGTTGAGATATGGTGAACCCTGTCTGACCTTCTTCCAGGTCATCCTTTCATAAAAGGAGGGGGTGATA
Source organism: Grus americana (assembly GCF_028858705.1). NCBI lineage: Eukaryota > Metazoa > Chordata > Aves > Gruiformes > Gruidae > Grus > Grus americana. The sequence goes on from NC_072864.1 coordinate 7,335,058, forward strand.
GTTCCAGTAACATGCTCCACATCATTTAAAATCAAATCGCATTAAAATTTACTGTAATCTGATTATTTGAGTGTATGAAACTGGACTGTTATCTGGGATTAACATGAAAGTCTTAGATTTCTAAAAATTAATCCTACTAACAAAATGAGCTAAAGCCAGCTTGCCTACAACATATTACAGAATGTTCTTACCAGACTGGGTACATTTTATTAATTCAACTAGTTTAGTGTTTTCTTGGGGAGAGGGCATGTTAATGAAAGAAGATTTTTCTCATTTATTTGTAATCTTACAGATGCTCTTCAGATCACGGCTGATAACGCTTGGGATAATGCAGAAATGCTTTTCCAAGATATGGGCATATCCACAACTTTCAGTGATACATTAAATAGTAGTACTATTTGGGAACTATTAATGCCTTGAGGCTACTTTGCCCCTATTTTATGCAGTTCGCAATACCTTCCTTCTATGAATTCCCTATCGTATTCCCTACCTTACGTATGTGAGCTCCCTATCTTGTGAAAAACCTTGCTTTTCTAATTTCTAGTATAAGGCACTCTTTTCTAGTTGTAGTAACTTGTGTTCAGAAACCTGGAGAATTTCCTTAACAAAATCCTTCTTTGAAAGGAAACATTAACAAAAACTGTACATGTAAACAGTGATGGCTATTGTTTGAGCAGAGATACTCACCCTTCCTTATTCTCAGGTGCCAAAATAAAGGTGAACAGCAGCACTGCTGAGGAACTCATGCAAACGTAGATTGCCTTTATAAGTGCTTGTGGATAAAGCGAGAGAAAGAAAAGGGAAGGACTCCCAGACTAGTTTGTTTCCCTTCACCTGAGCTTTTCAACCCAGTGTAATTTAGCTGTCCTGAACCCATGTTGGTGCTCTAGAGAGCCCTGAGGGGATGATTCCATGATAGAACACTAAGTGCTGCAATATTGCTTATACAGATTGCCTGTATATCACACCTACAGCTTTGTATGACTGGTTCTAGGAATTAAATAATTTCTTTTTTTAGTAATTATTTACAGGGAAAAAAAGCCATCTATGGGTTTCACATTTGTTGATTCTCTTGTAGTTTTCCACATTTAAACAGAATTTAGTGTACTTTTGCAAAAATCAACAGTATAGGTGAGACTACTTGTTTTAAACGTCCTTCAAATGAAGGGGCTAATTATTGGCACTATCTCAGTTTACAATTTCCAGCAGTCTAACTGAGCACAGTTACTCAAATTACAATGAAGAAGTAAATATTGTGTGCATATCTGGTATCATCAGTAGCACCCAACTTAGCTCTCCCCTTTTTTTAAATATTCTGTTCTTCTCTATATTATGTCTTTTTTTGCATGCTTAATCTCTGGGGGAACTTTGACTGCAGATCACACATGCTAGGCAGCCTTGTCTCTGAACAGACACCTTAAAATATTCTCAAGTGTAATATGTATGCTTTGATTCTGTCTATTAGAAGACCACCTCTGTTATGCAAATTACTTTTATAAATCCCTGAAGTCATTACTTGAGGCAAGTTTGATTCGACATTACTCACATTTTTATAAATTATACACTGGACCTTGCAAATCTTTGTGTCTCCTTCAGGCACTATACTGTTTGATCTGATTTGAACTGGGCCCAGTTCTAAAGTCCTGTTTGATTCTGTTTCAGAAAAGGATTGCAGAAAATCCCTACCGCTGACTTTATTTCTGAGTTTATACTGCCTTGGGAGTATTGTCTGAGCTACAAATGAGCAGTTACTTTTTGACTGGAGTCCATGTTTAGAAAGAACAGAAGAATTTAATTCATTAGAGGTGCATGCATATATATGCGTGTATTATATAGTTATATTATTATTACATTTTCTTAACAGTTACTGGTTTCTGTTTAGAGAAACTGACAACGAAAGAGACTGTTGTGACATTGCTTCGTGATGTGGACATCTGTTTAGCTGGAATGAGATTCCTCTAATTGAACTGGGAAAATAGGTCTATTCTACTAAAATCCCCATAGATTGAAAATGTCAGACAGACTGCCATGTGGCCTCCAAAATTTTATGAAAGGATCAATGAGAAATAGTCAGGTCAACAGCCCATGTGGGGAAAAAAAAGTAGATTTTGAAACTCTGGGAGACTTGGAATAGAAAAATTTAGTGTTGGGAAAAACATACACTTCCATTAAACTTTAAGCTGGTTCAAAAGGCCTTTGCATACTCTATCTGAAACTCGGAAAACTACTTCCCAGATCATATTTGTTTGAATGAATTTAGGATTCTCAGTAAATTCCGTAGAACCATGATAGTAACCACATACCACCATCACCTGGCAAGTACTTGAAAATCCAATAAATGTGTTAGTGGTCTCAATTACTAGTGGGCTGAGATTTGCATTATGAAAGTTACTGCTATAATGAATGTTTTTATTGTCACATTCTGAAGAGAGAAAAATTCACAGGTGAAAGGTTCATGCTAAGACAACCCTTTGTCGTTACTGAATAGTGAAAATTAAATGTAGCTGATTGGCCTCCTTAGATGGTTTCTCAGTTGTAAATTATGTGATCATACTCCCATAGGAAAGATCAGAAAGTTTTAAGTGTGTATGTATTTCTTCCATATGGAATCCCCAAGTGCATCTTTTTAAAGTTAAATATTTTGAGGAAACCAGTGCACCAAGCAAGTCGGGTAACTCCTCTAAATAACAGGATACTGAAAGGGCCAGTAAGTGTAGCCCATGCAAACAGACTGGAGATGAACAAGATCAGCACAGATAGCTGGGTAAGCCAGCAGCCAGTCAATACAGAAGAACACTACTTTTGTCTTTGTATCTCTTCCCTGAACTACTGAATGAATAATTGGGTTTTTCCAGGGCATGATTTTGCTGTTTACATACCTGTTTACGTACCTAAGTTTGTTAAACAGTTTTACATTGTATTACAGTTTGAAGTAACTGGTCTTGAGACTGCTGCATTAATTTTAAAGGTCATAGAATCATAGAATCATAGAATGGTTTGGGTTGGAAGGGACCTTAAAGATCATCTAGTTCCAACCCCCCTGCTGCGGTCCTCAAGAAACATTGTTTAGGCACTAATTAAGTCCTGTCAGGCATTTCCTTTTAATTATTTTAAATCAGAAAGCAAATACATGATATTGAATGTATTTGTACGATTGTTCCATTAAATTATTAAAACCTTACAAATACAGCATCAGAGAAAGTGTCCACTAGAGGGAAGCCTCTACCATGGAAGACATTACTTGCCAAAGGGGAAGAAAAACCTACATTTTATGGAGCAAACTTTCTAGACTAAGAAACTCTGTGTTCAATTAATAAGTATACAGTTATGTCACCGAAATACAAATACAATCAGGTAATTTAAAACAGGCATCTTAAATATTTAGACCAGTTCTGAACTTGTGTAATTGTGGATTACAGGAAAACTGCTCTGATTTGCACTAGTAAAGACCTGACCGATGGGCTCCATGTTCCAACTGGCTGATAAAGGCTTAAATTAAAACTGAGCACTTGAATTCAGTGACTGATGTGTTATTAGGAAACCTGATTAATACACTTTGAAATAGCTGGACTTCAGTAATTTGGAGCCCATCCTAAATCTGGGGGGGGTTTGGCACTTTTAAGTCTTAGATAAGACCAGCTGCTTAATTGGCATGCTAAAAAGCTGTTTGGAAAAACCACACTGCACAACAGTGCATGTTTACAATTAGAAATTAGAAACAATTTCACAGTTTTAAGTCCTTATCATATCTACTCCTGTAGATTATGTAGCTCTTTTACATAGAAAATTTCATGAGTATGAACCTTTATACTTTCCTTGGCTATTTTCTCTCTGGTCTGAATATGAGATTTTTATTATTTTACTGAAACAGAAAAGTGAGCTAAGTCTTGACCAATATTGGATATTTATAAATGTTGTGCTTGAAAAGGTCTTCTGCTTTTACACCTCCTCTAATACCCCCAACATCTAGCAAACACAGACTGATTGATGGCAGAACTTGAAGGCAACAACCCTGTAAAAGGTGACTCAGATTTAAGTTTGAAAAATTCTTGAAAATACCCTGACACCAGTTCTTAAAGAGACATGGCACTTTGGGACATGATTTAGTAGACATGGTGGTGTTGAGTTGATGGTTGGACTTGATGATCTTAGAGGTCTTTTCCAACCTTAAGATTCTATGATTCTATGATTGATTCTATGAATGACAAATTCTGCAGACTCAGACATTCTGATTGCTGGAGGAAATGTATAGTATTTATTAACAAAGTCTTTCTGGCCATAACAGAAATGGTGGAGTGACTGTGTGAAGGAAACCTTTATATGCCTTTTGCTGCATTTCTTTTGTAGATAGGAAAAATATTTCAGTCTGCTGGACTGTCTATATTAGTCATTTTGAGAGAGGATCTGGTTAGGACTGGGGCAGTAGAGCAGAGAGACAAGGAGTCAGGACTTCTGGATTTTATTCACAGCTCTGACACACAGTTTATTTGCTGTACAACTGTGGCCAATTTATTTTCCTGACTGCTCCTGTTGTACCTCTGACCTTCCTGTGTGCCTGGTTTTCCCCTGTTGCCTGCTGTAATCAGCTGACCTTAGTCTTCTGAGACATCTCTCATGTGGGCTACACAGGTCGTTGTTATTTTTGGGAAGATGCCATTTAAGAACCACCGTTGCTGTCATTAGCTAGCTGTCAAATTAATGATTTGAAGAAAGATGATGGTCTGTTTGCTTGAATGTCAAAATACAGTTGTTATAGTTTAATATGTCAGTGAGCAAACAGGGTTGCTCCATAACTGCCATAGTGTCCAGTGTATCTGATCAAATTCCCCCCACCCCCCAACAGCTGGATGAATTGTTTTACCTAGGGAGCAATGGGTGGTCCAGGAAGCAGTCTGCTCTCCTCTTGGGGAGCTGGACTCATCTTCACTACAGAGATATTTAATAAAAATATTTGTTGAACAATGGCTTTATCTGAGTGTGTGATCACAGCTGTTTTATTTTAGCAATGTAACAGCAATAACAATTAAATCCATATTCCTCCTTGGATATTTATTTTCTTGAATTCATTCTTAGTGCGGTGAAAGAATTTGGTGTGAATTGCCGAGTTAAAATACAACTGCATGTAGTGGATTTCAGATTACTTGTATTACCTTTGTATGATCTTTCTATTACTTGAGATCTTAAAACATAGTATAAAAATACATACCACAGACAGGCCACATTTTAAAATATTCTAAAATTCTTCCCTCTAGTTTTTTCTCATCACCATTTTTAATTGTTAACAATGTTCTGTTCTGCAAAGCCATGTTTGACTATTAGAAAAGTTCAGTGCCATCTTCCCATAACAGCATGTAAGAAAAATGTAGACTATGCATTTTGGTAAAAAAAAAAAAAAGTGCTCTTTTAAAATACCATGCAATTACTGCATTCAAATAAAGACAGCTCATCTCTAAATCTCAATTTTAGAAAACCAGCTATTTCAGTGTTGCCAATGCCTTTTGTTGAGATGTTGAATAATGAAGATGACTCTTTTGTATGAGCTTGCTTACAAAGATTTTACTGCTGCTACTTGAGTTTACTTATAGGCAATTCCCGTAGTTGACAGCTTGCAGTGAAAACCACTGCTAGTGTGCGTTAGCTGTGCAGGCTTGCCCACAATCTAAAAAGGAAATTCAGTGCTGGTCAGTACAGTTTCATAGACAGTGGAGGGAACCAAGAGAAAGTTTCTGTTACTGATTCTCATGTTTTCAATTCCTTCCTCAGATGTCCATCGAAGTACACCAGTTACTGCCTGTTGAATCTAATGGTATGGGTGACTCTTTGGAATCTGTTTACATAGTTGAGCTAGTTGAGCATCTGAATTCTGTAGGGGGCCTGCACCATTGTAAAGTCAGTAAATCTTATTAAAGATGTTTATAGAATCATAGAACAGCCCAGGTTGGAAGGGACCTTGAAAGATCATCTGGTCCAACCTTTTGTGGGAAAGGAAGCCTAGGTGAGATTATCTAGCACCCTGTCCAGTTGCATCTTGTCATCCCTCCAGTGATGGGAACTCTACCACATTCCTGGGGAGATTGTTCCAGTGAATGATTGTTCTCAATGTAAAAATACCTGTCTTGTATCAAGATGAAACCTCTCCTGGTGCAACTTGTATCCGTTGCCCCTTATCTTCTTCATGTGGCACCTTGTGAAGAGAGAGCCTCTGTCCTCTGTATAGGCACTCTTTAAGTACTGGAATGCTGTGATGAGGTCCCCTGTGAGCCTTTTCTTCTCCAGGGAGAAAAGACCTTAACTCCTTAAGTCTTTCCAAATAGGGCAAGTTCTCCAGCCCTTTGGTCATCTTCCCGGGCCTCCCTTGGACCCTCTCCAGTATGTTATAATACGCCTTTTTCATACTGCTGAAAACTCTGTCTTTCTCCACTTCCAGCACTTGGGTTTCATGCCTTCACTCTCCTTGCAAGTTTCCTCTTATTCCAGTAATGAGAGAAGAACTTCCCTTGTCCTAATATCCTGTCGCCTTATTCACTGAAATAATTTCCACCTGGTTCTTGCATCTCACAAGTAGTATTACAGCTTTTCCATCGTAAAAGTATAATCTCATTCTCTTAATCAGGTATCATCTTTCTATTCTCCCATCATGCGTCGCCTCTAATTTCTCTCCATTCACAGGGTTATCTTCATGGGCAAATGCTAGGGCTCTCATTTATTAATTCTGCACTCATGGCAGCTTTTGACCTGGTCAATGTGTTCCTCCTCGAACACTTGTCCTTGTTTTGCTTTTGATTTCATTATCTCCTTCCACTCAAAATTTTCCAATCTCCTCTTACGTATTTTATATATTCTCGCATTTTATTTTATGAGGGAAAGCTATAACATAAAAATAAGCAAGATTAACTTTCAACATAATTCACTTTTATGCCCATTAGAGATAATAAAATGTCCTTCCTTAATTGAAATGAATGGATTATGCCCTCGATGCACATCACACTATGTTTATATAATTTGATATATTACTTTTTAATTTTTTATTCAGTGCTGCGATGGATGGTGTGAATTATTGTATTGTTCTAATTACTGTATTCAGTTATTTCTACTAGAGTTTTCTGCAAGTAAAAGCCTCCAGAGATTCAGAGTAGTTCACCACATTTCTATCCTGCACATATACCCTAATTCAGGTAATTGCATTTCTTCAGTCTCATAGAACCTATATCCCAGACTGGCAGATTTTATATATATTTAATACATATATTTTGCCAGCCTTAAAACTAACATGGCTTGTTCATGGCGCTTGCCAGCTGTTACTGAAACAAGACAGGAAGTTGGAAAGATGTTATGCTGGAGGCTTCTTATGTTTGGTTTTAGATTACTCTGAAGTAAATCCTTCAGTGTTAATAGCTTAGATTGATCATGAAGCCTCCTTAGGCAAATTTTTTTAAAAGCAGTAATTCTGAAAAAGGATAAGTTGTCAGCACTGATATTTCTGAAACTGATTTATTCGCCCTTTCAAAAATCTTTTGCTACTGTTCAGAAAAGGTGCAAGAAAACAATCATCATTGTAACAGGTGTCTTCAGCTCTGCTTCCCTTCTGAAGTCATCATTCTAACCTAGTGCAAGGCCAAGTCTTGTTTATGTGAAATGTATAAAGTGTTACAGGTTAAATCTCCTGTCATACAAAGCCATATGTGAAATATTGATTTATTCTATGCAAAACCATACATTTTATATAGGACCAAATCTGGAATATTTGCTAGAAGCCATCTCATTGAAATCAGATAGGTTTTTAAGGGATTTAAGCAAATTAGATATACAACTGTCAGCATTTCTGAAGATACTAACCTTCCACTGACAGCCAGCTTCTATTTCCACTTCATTATGCCTAGGTTTTCAGGCCTAGGTATTTGAATTACTTGTATGTCATCTTTACTCTGACCAGAATTTGGAAAATGAGTATGTAGTTTTGTGACTACGCAGAAATTAGTGGGATATATAAAAGATTTTTAATGAAACACATTGTTTCACAGTTTCCTTATACTATTATAATGACTTTGATCTGTGAGAAACATAATTAAACCAGAATCTGAATTGTTGAAAATTAATGCAGTTCTACTGTAATTAATTTACATCTGCTTTAAGCTGTGTATTCACCAGTAGTTAAACCTATGCCATAGTCTGTTTAAAGAGTGGAATTAATGTTATCTAAATTTTAACCCTCAAATAGTACTAATATTTAAAATGTAATAGTTAAGGCTTGTGCCTATTTATATCAAATTGTTTTGTTTGAAAGAGATTAATAAAATCAAAATTTTTCATTTATAAACAGTCTTGTTTCACCTAAAACTGTTTATCCAATTTTGACATACTGCTGGACTGGCACTGCTCTTAAATGCCCCAAACTCAGAGAAATTAATTTCCTGTTCATTCTCATAATGACGATGAACGTGTTAAGTTCCCCGGTAACAAGTTAGGGTTTTTTTCAGCTCTCCTAGAAGCACCTTGGCTCAAAGCAGAAAGCTTCTATGTCATCAACAGGATCTTCCAAACCTATTAATAAGGAAGAGCCACCTAAGTTTTTATGACGCAGTGGACACAGCAACTGGTTTTTGCTCTGTTCAGCCATTCACTAGAGTATGCTATAATGAAGCTAAAACCCATGGTTGAACATTAATGGAGACAAACAGCATGCATTCTTCACTCCTTAACTTGTCTTTTCCACATTTCATTCAAGTGTATACCAAAACTGACATAGAACTAAGAGGGAGCCATCTTATTTAACAATGTGTGATGCCCTCATGTGACATTGCAACTTTTCTTTTTGTGTTGTTGCTGTTAACATGCATTTCAGAAAGTGCCATCCAGCACTGACTGAAAAAACAGATGATTTTGTAGAAGATACGATGCAGTGGTAATCAAAAGAAACCAGAATGTAAGATTGTGGGCTCAGATGCTGGCTGAAGATCACTCAGTCTAGCCACAAGTCTAAAAATGCACCACTGTAGGGTAAAGCTGGAAAATCTCTAACATCTTGGCTTTTACTAACAAAAAAGAAGAAAGTTAAACTCATGGAAGACAGCTGTGATAATTTTGGTCATTTCCAGACGTGAAGTTTTCATTATAGCAATTATTCTTTTAATTATCTTCTTAAACATCTTCCGTTTTAAAACATCATCCACCATGATTGGCTTTTCAAAAATTCATTTTAATCAGTAGGAGTCCAATTTAGGAAAGCACAAATGTACGCATTAAGGACTATCTCTATTGGAGGCAATAGCTAAAACCATTCTTCAGGCATGTATTAAGGCTTCAGCTTGGCTTCAGTCATGGAACTAAAGAAGTTGGAATGATTCAGGCATAGAGTAAACTGGAACTGAAAAAAATCTCATATGTAGTTTTGCATCCTCTCATCTTCTAAGAGAGTGTCTGTGACAGCTGCATTGTAGAGGGGCAGAAGGGAGGGTTGTCTAGGTGTCATAGGTAGAAACGGAGAAATTAAGATCTTCACATTTTCAGTTCAAAAAATTCCGCAAAGACACTGTCAGTAAGAGGCTGTAATAGCAAAGTTTTTGTATGGATAATATGGTGCATATAGTGAGTCTACCCAGGGGAAACAAGACAAGCTATTAAAAGAAAAGTAAGTTTTGGACAGCTAGGGGGTATAATAGTACTCTCACGCAGCTGTGTCAGTGGGCTCAAAGGAAAGGCTTCTGTGTTGAGTTAAAACACACAGTATGTTGTTATGCTTAAGTGTATTTTTTAAAAAAATCCATGATCTCAAGCTGTGTTTTCTATCTGGAAGCTAGAAAAGGTTGAGGAATAGGCTGCCAGGGAGCAGCAAGGGAAAACTGCTGCCTAGAGGACAAGGAGCCAAGCACGATAACAGAGCAGGCAGGGCAGGGGCCTCACAGCCAGGGCTTAATTCCACAGTATGTGACTGAGGTGAACAAGACAGGCCTGGGGATGCAGCTGGGGTCAACCAGGAGTCCAGATTACCAGAAAAGGTCATGGTGATGCAGCAGGTCCAAGGTCAAGCTGGGAAGTCAATCCAGTGACTACTAGGCAAGTCCACAGCGACAAAACAGATCCAGCTGAGCTGGAGACAGGTACACATATGATACAGCTCAGACAAGAACTAAAAGCCCAGACCTGAGCTTAAATGGAGCCACTGGGCCCATGGCCACAGAGTGTTGGTGGAGGCCCCAGGTGAGACTGGCCATGGTCAGTAAGGGCTATTGGTGCACACAGGGCCCTGACACAGGCTATGTCAGAGGCACCCGAACTGCAGGAGGTTTTCTCTTTCAAGCAGCCCAGAAAAGGCATGCTTAGAGTTAACCAGAAGAGAAACCCACAAATAGGACCCACCTTTGATAGTTTTTTACGTAACACCTGTGCATGTTTGAAATAGGTATCTGAAAGACTGGAAAAGAAGAGAAAAAAGAAGTTTTGTTTACTCTAGCTAGAGAGTTACGAGATCACTCAAAATCTGTTCAAACCGTAGAGGAAATAGTAATTTCCAAAAACTCACATATGGCATTAACCTTTCAGGTTTAGCACAGAGCCTTTGAATTGGGTAACAAGAATCTAATCTATTTCCATCAAATGCTTCCACAGCTATGCATCTTTGGAGGAAGTGAGAAGATTGATGGCATGATGTAGAACAGGGCAACTGGTTTGGATCCTTGTCCCCGTGTATGCTGAAAGAGCAGCAGAACAATTATTCTTACTGTAGGCATGTTCAGACAGCCCATCATCACAAAGTTAACAGAAAGCATATATATCTATCACGTATCTAGTGAACTACATACCTCCCAAGCATTGTCAGAGATGTCATTTATATTCCTATGATTCTTTTTCTTTTGTCATTATTCAGAAAGAACATGAAAAAGACCAACTTAATCTTTCATTAACTTATATTTTCCCTGCTGTAGACTGTGAGCTTGGGATATGACAGTCTTTTATATGAATTTTTACATCCTGCATCTGTGTCCAACAACCTTTGAGAAGAATTTTGAGGGAATTACTTACTTTTCCATTTTTATTTGTGTGATGGAGTAATCTGTCATATATGTGCAGTGAAGTTAATGATAATGGGGAACTGGGATAGGTCAGGTAATGGAAAACAGACATCATGCAGGTATTGTGAGATCTGAGATTACAGTGCAGAGATTCCCCAGGAACTCTGTGCAGTTAGTTCAGTTTTGGTGCAGTTTAGCAGTGACCCAGTTAGAAATAGGCTACATGCAGCCTTCTTGGAGAGTCTCCACACTGTGTATCCCCGCTTCTGAGGGCTCTTACTAGCTCAGACCCAGAGTACAGAAACGTACAGAAAATCCTTTTCCATTTGTTGTTTTGCCAGTTCAGAGACACAGCCATATAGGAAAAATGTCTAATTACAGAAATTATTTCAGCTGGGGGGCTGGGAGGTAGGCAGGTTTGCAGTGGCTCCTGTGACTTATCAGAACAGTGCGAACTTCAAAATTGAAATAGTCCTATAAGAGAAACTTTGCATAGCACCTTCTGAGAAATGTGAGATAATATATGCAAAAGAGAATTTCAAAACTGGTATCTAAGGATCAGGAATAAAAGAGAGTATCTATCCTGCTTTTCAGCTGGAATAGAGTAATTTTAACACGAAGTTAGGAGGGGACGCAGCCAGGACAGCTGACCCAAACTAGCCAAAGAGGTATTCCATACCATATGACGTCATGCTCAGTATATAAAGGGGGCTGGCTGAGGAGGAGGAGCAGGGTGGGCTGGGCATTGAGTTCTGGGGGTGAGCAAATTGCATTGTGTGTCGCCCACTTTGTATATCCTTTTATAAATATTGTTGTTGTTATTTTCCTCTTGCTTTGCTGTCTTAGTCAATTGTCCTTATCTCAACCCACAAGTTTTAACTTTTTCTGCCAATTCTACTCTCCATCCCACCTGGGAGGGAGAGGTCAGTGAGTGGCCACGTGGTGCTTAGCTGCCAGCTAAGGCAAACCCACGACAATATCCAACATATAATTTGTATGGTGACCAATTTTTCTTTGAGTTCTAAATGTAACTTGTCACATTGTATGACATTAATTTTTTATTAATTTTCTATGGTTTTCTTCAGTGCTCATTTGAAGGTAATAAAAGGTTTTTCTTTCTTTTTGACTCATATGTCTGATTCTCAGGTTTTGTGCATAGATATTAATTTCTGTGTTTTATTGAACATCTCTGGATAAACTGCCTTATTGCTATCTAAAGAGAAGACTCCAAGTGCTACAGATTGTCTCTGACAAACCTGTACTGTAATACAGGGACTGACCTAATCCCTCTTAGTCATAGTGATAACTTTGGGCCACGTTTAAATATCATTATTTAGCTGACACCACAGATAGCTACAGTTTTCTTAATATGTCTCCTCCTTGAATAAGGAGTTAGTCTGCCTGTGTAACAATGTGAATATATGGACTCAGTATCTGGTCTTATAAAACAGATTGAAAATCCTGTCTGAGGAGCAATCTATGACTGCATTATTGAGACGTTACCGTGTTAGATATGTGCCAAAGGCAGATCAGGTTCTTCTCTTGTTCGAAAAGCAAAAGGAAGCAAGAATTTCTTGATCAACTTTTGAATGTTTGCTTTTCCCGATGGGCCCAGCTAGCTCAGCTTTTCAGCATGCAGTGAAATTTCTATTCTTTTCCCAGTTTGTTCTGTTCCTTCTCTAGATACCTAGACTGTACCCTCTGCATTGCTCAAGGTGCAGACACAAATTTAGAACCAACTTCCCATTGTCAGGCAGGAAGACAATGTCTTATTTTCTTTCCTCTTGTACTGCTTCAGAAGTCCAGCAACAAACTAACACATTGAAATCAAAATGAGTAATTGCCAGCTTACTAATACCCAATATGAACAGATACAGAAGTGATCAAAGTGATAGTGATCAAAACTAGGGAGACTAGGCTGATGGCTCTTGGGTCAACTGACACAAAAGTGATATTTCTAAATTTATCTTCTCATGTGCACTGTGGAAGTTGGGCTTACTAATTTAAGGTTAGGTTCTTAAAGGTATGTGTGTGCTAGACTCTGATTTCCTGTGACTACCTCTGAAAATTTTGTCTATTCATTTTGTGGGAAGCCTCTTTTCCCTCCTCTCGGGAGATAGTGAACTTCTCAGGATAGGGACTGTCTTTGGCTAGTGAGTAGATGATCTTAATGTAAGGTGATCTTACGTCATAATGCAAACAACTAATGATAAAAGTACTGCATTGGATACAACTCAAAAGCAAGAAATTAATTGTCAAAGTATCAGGAAAAAGTATGAAAGCTCCTTTGTACACATACTAATTTTTTCTTGTTTGGAATGCTTAGAGAAGAAGAAAATTAAGCAATATAAATTAAGCAGTATTTTATAGTGCTATAACTGTGAATGCAGTTAATTAGCACAGGGGAAAAATGATCCTGAAAATAATGTTGAAAATGAAGTCTGGTTAAATAGATGGTAATGCTTTTGCTGGCTGTGTGACAAGCCCCAGTACAAGATGTCTAGTCTGTAGATTCCACCACTGAGTAACTCATTGCCATAATTTATGTAAAACAATACAATTTTATCATTCTTCCAATAAAATTAACTACAGACTGGCCTTGTAGCTAAGCATTTATGCTGGCCTCTATGCCCCAAAGGTCATTGTATTGTCTGCATAAAATGTTTGAGTCATATTTGAAAGAAGAGTAATGGGATAAAAATGTCTCTGTTGGAAGTGTTTTCTTCCCTGGAGTGTAGGAGCTCTTGAGTACTTAACCATAGTACTGTAGCAGATGGTGAGCAGCCAAGCCACTATAATGGGATGAAAATCTCTAATGTCAACGTTGGCTTCAGGGGTGAAAACCAGAGTTTTTTATAGAGAGAGTTCTTACTTTTATCTGCAGCATAACAATATGTGTTCAGCTGCATTTTAACTAAATGGTTTTATCTCCTACAGCAAATAAAGTGTCTATGTTAGGATAATAAGAACTACCATCGTTATGCATAAAAATCTGGTTCTGCTGAAATCAGTGACGACTACTTGATTTCAGCAGAATTGAAGCTTCACCAGTCCATTGGAATGTCAGATCACAATAGTAAGCATTTGTGCTTTGAGCAGTATCAATAGCATTCTGGATATTCAGTGTATTAGCACTGACAGCATCAAAATTAGACGTCATTGTGAATGACAGTGTATCAACATTGACTATATGGTTATCCTTGTGCCTAATGACTGAGTTTAAAAGTGGGTCATAGCAGTTCTATGAGACGAATCATCCTTATGCCTACATCTACGCAGATAGTATGGGAACAGAATCCTTTTTTCCCCAGAATAAACAATGCTAGAGGAGACAAGCTTATGCTGAGTCTTCATTCTACCATTTAGAGAAGAAACACAAAGTGGAATTCATGCAAAAATATCACAGAAGTGGAGGCAGACTCAACTGCAGACCAGTCTTGCTCCCTGCCAACCCAAATAGGGAGCACTGCAGTCATTTCAGCACAAAGTTCACTCTCAGCTTGCTGAGTCAGCTGGGAGCAGGGCATCCACTGTTCTCTCTAGCAATACAGCACACTGGGACTTGGGCTGTGAGAACAGTATATGTTGTGTAGAAGTGTTTTCTGAACACTTCAGCTCTGCAGATAACAGAATGTACCTGCTATCCAACTTAGACAGGGCATGTGGTATGTGGAACTGTGTCCTTCCACTGGGAAAATATTCTGTCATGAATGACTACTATTCTGCTCTTTGCATATCAACTGGAGTTGCTGTTTTCAGACTATGATAAAATGCTTTATTCTGGTTTTGCAGCAGAAATACCTGCATTCCCACATCCTATCACACACACGTACACACAGACACTTTCACTGCTGCCTCTTTAAGTCAGGGAATGAAGCATTCTAACATCAATATACTCATAACAACCAAAAAGTTATTATCAGTAATAAGAATTCTCTCTGTGCAATGTTGTTTAGTTTTTGTGTGTGTGTTAACCAGCAAAATCACATCTTACCTTAGTTTCTGAGGTGGTGGGAAAAGGAATTATGCTTGCTGGATGACACCCGAAATGGTTTCACTCTGAACCAGCTGGGAGTCACAGGACTGGAATGACAGGGTCAGGAGAGCAGAGACCATTCTGGTTTGGCATGAAAGAGGAGAGAGAGAGATGAGGGACATGAAAACCATCAAGATGTCTGAATAAACAAAAGGGCTAAACCTCAGACAGAGTAAATCTGAGAAAATGCAATGAATTCAGTGAAATCTGTTCCGGTTTACTCTAGGCCACAGACTTTCCAGGGTTTGACTGATCTAAATCATATAACGATTCTTTTAAAGTGTATCCCATCACTAATTATTGTGATCTAAGGGTCTGACATTCACTTTGTGAAGCTTTTTAAGAACTGATTTTACCAAGAAACCAGAGGATTCAGGGTAACATTTTTTAGACTGTTTGGTGTCAGTGGTGGTTTTTTCTCTTTGAGGTTTGTTTGTTCCACAGCTGTGGGTTTATTGGGAAAAGTCTTCACGTAGCATCTGTTTTTTCATTGCCTGTTCCTCGGCATGTTTGCTGGAAAAAAGCATAGCATTGCAAAGTTGCAAGTGAAAAGTGTGTGCCCTATCAGGAACCTTCCCCCGACCTTGTTAGAGTGCAGGTATGCTACCAAAATCCTACTCAGAGCTCTGATTTTATAAATAGTGGCCAAAGTACAAAAGGCAAAACCTAAACAAACCTGAACATAAGTCTAAAAGCTATAAACCCAAACAGTCCATAAATCAAATTATAAAATTCCACAAGATGAAGAATTCATGAATAACAAGCATGTAAGTTCACTTGGTAGCATGTTGGAAATGTGCCACCTCCTGCAATTGGTAATCAAATCCACCTGAACTAGCGGTTTATGACTTAAATAATGTGAAATATTTTCCATCTACTGTATTAGAAGCTAGATTAGAGAAATCAAAAAGAAGGGTTTAACTACTCAGGAAAATAAGAAGAGAAAGTTGTATTTTCACAGACATTTCCTTTGCAGTAAATCAACGTTTGCCTCCTTTTAGTGTCCTCTTCGCTTATGGGGGAGGAGGTTACCTTTCATTTATCAGAGGCAGCAAGATGTTTCTGCTCTTGGAAACATTGCCGTTGACGAGATGTGTCTCAAATATAGTCTAATTTCTCATTACAATTCTAACCTTTCAGCCTTTGCTGATTCCAAAATGAGGAATTTTGAAAGGTAGTTCAGAAGCAAACTGCATCCTTTCAACAGCCCTTTCTATTTAGTCAGATAAGAACATCTGTGCAATTTTAAGGGAAACCTTTCAAAGTGTTAGTGATCCACTGATTTTTTTTTCAGTTGGCAATTGACATAAAGAAACCCAGGTCTGGACCCAAATGCATGTTTTCTTGAGACTTCATTTTTTCTCTAGTTTGTAAATTTTTGCTTGTTGGTGAGAGATAAAAACCTGTCTGTAGAGGAATACATCTTATGGCTTAACTTTATCATCATGTGAAACTAGATGAAGTGCCCCTAACAACGTAGATGAGATGCTGAGCACAACTCATTCATAAAGTTGCAAGTCTCCAAAAGAAGGCTGCAGTGTTATTCTTAAAATTCATTGCTCTTTGAAGTCTATTAACTAGTCCTCTGAATGAATGCAGTTGTTAGCACAGTATATTGTTTGCCGTGTTCAGGAACAGAATTGAAGCTGTATTAAAATGTTCCATCATGATAGCAAAATTTAAGGAGTTGATGCTGTGAGTTCCAAACCACATCAACCTCTGAAAATTGGAAACTGCCAGTGGTTGTCTTAGATAGCCATGAGAAAACATGTGGTATCACGTGTATCATTCTATGGTAATAATTTATTGCTGATTTTCTGCTTGTAACTAGAACATTTTACTTAGCTATTTATTCAAATAGTTTGATTTAAGTAAACCCTTTAATTAGATTCAAGACTGAGTTAGGTTTAATTGCCTCACATTTCCATTCAGTGAACTGAATAAAAATAATAAATGGTATGCCTTGAATAAGATAGGGGCACAGGGTGGAAGCTTGCTCAGAATCCTTCAAAATAGTTGCACTTTTACACAATGATAGGAAAAAGCATTATTCCTGATGTTTAAAGAACTGACTACAGAATGGACTCTTTAAAGTATGAGAAAAATAATAAAAAATTTCCTCCTGCAAATTTTCCAGAGAAGGAAAAGTAGTAATAGGCCACAAGCTGGTTTAAGTGTTGTTCCTTGGTGTTTTCTTAGACCTCTTACAAGGTTCAGTAGGGGGAGATAAGAGGGAGCAAGTTGCCTGAGAACAGTTAAGGTAGCTCCAGATCTGCAGTAGTATTTAAATTGAGCAAAAGATCTGTAACACGTAGCCTGTTTTAGCATTATATGGATCAGTGACTATCAGCTGCCTTTGGAAAGGGACATGATACAAAGGATGATGTAATACAAAGTAAATTTGTATAAATTACTTTCTAGTAAAAAAACCCTACATCAAAGCAGACCTCATAGCAATGAAAATCGGTGTAATCTTTGCCATGCCAAATGCTCAATCCAAACCCAAACTATTGTTTCACTTTGTTGGGTTCTGGAAACATATTTCCCAACCATTATTTTATATCATTAAGTACTGAATACCATATAAAACCAGTAGACAAACATGTACTGTTCAACTGAGACATGGTATCAATTTCCCCTGTAATTTTTATTTTAATTTCATGGCTTTATTTTAATTTCATGGTTTTCTAGAGAAGTGCTGCTGAGCATTGGAGGAAGCATCAGAGGAATGGCATAAATCAAGACTGTCCCTATATTCCTTTAATTCCAAACATCAGATTGAAATAGGGAAAAGAAAAAGAAAAAGAAAAGCAAGCTTCTTATCTGTATGGTGGCGTGGTGGGCTCAGATCAGGTCAGACCAAAACCCCACTAGGATTCATTTGCTCTTGTCCTCTATAGGACTAAATTTCATGATTTTACCTATTTATACATAGAAGTCCAAGCCTGTTGACTTAATTTCTAAACCATTATGCTGGGAAGGGGGTCAGTCAGGTAGCATCTCTTCCCAGGCCTGCACACCATCTCAGTGAACTTAAAACAATTTCAGCATCTTCAGGAGCTAGAGACCCATAAGTATGTTTGAGTTGAGCAAGCCTGTCAGCTCTGCTCTGGACCAAGCCAATAAATGGCTATCCTGTGCTTTTCACCTCCTTAGTCTCCCAATGAACTTTTGTTTTGTCTTTTCAGAAAGTTTCTTCAGCTCATAGTGAAAGTATCACAGATGTAATCAGAATTTTCACTTCTAAATGTTTTTTTACTCAATGTTTCAAATTAAAACAGCAACAACCGAAAGACTGACAGATTGGTAGGGGTTGGAAGGGACCTCTTGAGATCATCTAGTCCAACCCCCCCAGCTAGAGCAGGATCACTTAGAGCACGTTGCACAGGATGGCATCCAGGTCAGTTTTGAATATGTCCAGATAAGGAGACTCCACAATTTCTCTGCACAGCCTGTTCCAGTGCTCGGTCACCCTCAAAGTGAAGAAGTTTTTCCTCATATGCAGATGGAACTTCCTGTGTTCCAGTTTGTGCCCATTGCCCCTTGTCCTATCACTGGGCACCACAGAGAAGAGTCTGGCCCCTTCCTCTAGACATCCACCCTTTAGATATCTATAAGCATTAATAAGATCCCTAAGATAATAGCTTCTGGTAGATATTAAAGAACAGAACAAGCATAGTGATAACATTCCCAGAATAATCAACTGCCAAAATTATTTTATATTCAGGGACTTTCTGAGCCAGAGGATCATCTTTGTGTTTAAAACCCTTTATTAGATGTTTCTGCAGTGAATTTGTTCAATCCCTTGCAAGCCTTTGCGATCTCCCAGCACCCACAGCATTCTGTGGCAAGAAATTCCATGAGGCAGTCTGATGATTGTGCTGCTATTGTGTTTCTACAATGCACGGAATTAACAACTCTGTTGTATTTTCCTGCTCATTATCTTAACACAGGAAATCACTCAGATATTGCTCAAAGCACTAAGCTAGGTTCTTGACTGATACAAATTGAAATCAATGTAACTAGAATAATTTATGAATAGTATGATTTTATTGCTGTGCAAGAGTGGTCTTGACTTTGAGATTGAAGTCAAATTTTTCTATCTGTCGACACAATTTACCTAAAGAAATTCCTATTAGATGGACTTTGTGAGAACCTTGCTGGTACTCCCAGGAGGAAATAATTGGGCGAGTCCTCTACTCTAGAGAGTGCTCACCTGCTGACAGGACTATGCCTTCCCTGGTGATCTTATCTATCCTGTCTGACTTTGCAGTGCTTTCAAATGGCAAATATACAGGACATAATTTGATGCAAAGTCTTTCTTAAAAAGACCGTAGAATTTTTCACCCTTAGGACCTACGACATTGGTAGAAAGTCTACATTCTGGTTGCTTCACAGTGGGAAAAAGAACATGTGGAGCTGAGCCCTGCAGGCAGTTCAGACTACAGTATTCTTGGTATCTCTCAGATCTTACAGGTAAGTATAGAAATGCATCCCATCGCGCAGAACTCTTCCTTTATACTCTGGTTTCTTTAGGATGGAACTTCTATTTCATCCTCATTACATACATTTAGAATGTAACTTTATGTGCAGGAATCTTAAAGCCCTGAGAAGATACTTTGTTGGGGCGGATTCTATGAGAAGCTTCTGGAGGGCTCTCTTAGAAAGAACTTACTCATGAGACCAATGCAGGTAGCCTTTCTAAATGGAGTTAGAAGTGGGAAGAGTGTATCAGAGTGGGCATGTTTTGAAGAGCCCATACTTAAAGGATTTCATGCGGGACTGCATAATCTATGGATACCTCACTGCCAGTGGTACTTTGGCTGCAGCAGCAATATGCTTAATGCTGGCTAATTGCCCAAGGATGTAGCCTTCTTTCTGGGAAAATTTTGCAGCCTGCAGCCATGTCTTGAAGAAGCTATTGACTGAAAACTTACCTCAGCACATACCTTTTAGCCTGGAAGTTCTGCCTTCTATCTTTCAGAAACTCAGCACATATGTCCCACCTATCCTGCTTCCTCCCAGTTTTAATTGCTTTTAATTCTGAGTATCAGATCATCTTTTCCCTTTATTTTCTCAGCAGACAGCTATTCATGGAAAAAAACATTCCTAGTGTCTGGCTGTGGGTGGATCATACTCCAAATACAAAGGATGACCTAGTTTCGGTATGTGATGTGGCAGTTTTCCTCAAGTCTGACTGTATTTCAGTAGCACTTAGCACCCTCACCTAACTCCTGCCCACAAACTGCTTCCCACTACAGGAGTGTTCATTTTCAGTGTAAAAATATCTCTAACAAAATAACAGATTACCCACATTACTGCTTTTTAATGAAGCAGACTCTCTAATGTAAAATAATCAGTGTGGTTTTCGGTTTGGCTCAGAGGTGGTTTACAATAAAATATTGAGTAGTAAAATGCTAGGTCAGAGTAATGCTAGAGTAATAGCAAATTGTGCAAGCCTATCACATTTTGTTCCTGTACTTGAAGGGTTGCTCTGTTTTTACTTAGAGCAGGGTCTGTTTACCCCATTGGAAAATGGCCATTCCAGGTTCTATCTGCGCTGACTTTCAGAGGACTGAAATTATAGCTTGGCTCTCATTTGTGATCATAACTTATATTTTGAGTTAAACATAGGTAGCTCATATGTTCAACTCCGGACACCTTTGGTAATGCTTCCTGTGGCAGACAGGATGGAGGCTTTCATGCTGCTTTGAGTGCCCTCACTAACAGAGCGCTCAATGACAGTCCTTTAAGACAATGTGTAAATGATGGAATGCCAGTCGTTGCTTACTTGTGCATAAGAATGTCAGCTACAGGGATTTCAAGGAGCTTATCTCTCTTGAACAATCAATATATTCTTCTAGAACCCACCAAAATGCTGACGTAGGAGACGCAGTTACAAAGCTTGTCATGCAGGCCCTAAAAGTCATAGCCAACTGTCTAAACTGTTTTTGACATGAAAACATATTCTGCTTGAAAAAAGGCTAGGTCAGTAGTTTCATGTCCAGTCCTCAAAAGTACTGAGTACTTCCAGTTAGTATCTCAGATCCTTTCTATTCTCTGCATGCTAATGCAGTTCAAACTGCTCAGAAATACACTCAGAAATAAGACCAAGTCTTAAATTATAGCCTCCCCTCATCAATTAATACCTGCTGGCAATGTCTTTGGGGTGAGTGTACATCTTTTGAAGACAGCATCAGGTCTATGTACTTATTAAGGTCTTTATAAGCCCTCTGTTTTTCACTTGATTGCTACCACTGTTGGAAGTGTCACTCATTTGGATCAACAAGAAGGTGTGTCTGTCTCATTTCACAAAGCCATTAACAGGGAATCTTCTGTTACTGCTAATATTTTTAATGCTTCTAACTTCACTGACCTGGCCTAGATTAGTTGTAATGATAACGAGAAGCATGTTTTGAAGATTACCATCCAGGTGCCAGAATAAATTTTTGTTTATTATGAGCTATTATTTAATTTACACAACAGCTGCAAAAGTAATTATAAGGATATATTGAACGACTCTATCTAATGAAGGTGGATTTCTAATGACAGCTACATTCTGAAGTTCTTACTCATAAACCAATAACCAGAGCTTTGAAAATTTAGGACAACTCTAGAGGAACTATCTTGTGAAAGCTCTTAGAGAATAAATTCTGTTCAAAATCATTCAGTGGAAACACCCTAATATATTGCTTCTACTTCAGATATATGTGCATTAAGTGACAGAAGGACAAAAATCAGGTTAAATTATTGTCCGTATGAGGACTAATATATTATGCACATTGCTGAATCATATAAATGCAAGAAAAATAGTACAATTTTATTTATTCAGATGGGAAGAAAGCAAAATAGTTGGAAGAAAGTATTTGCACTATAACAAAGGAGCTAAAATATGGATACTTGGTGATTTGCAGAACACTTCTCATGTTGTCAAAAGATATGGGGCATGGCCTCAAACATTCATAAGCATTTGTATCCTTGCTCCGTACCAGTGGACACACAAGCTGTCTTGTTACTTCTTTCCCTGATGTTCAGTAAGATTATATCACAGTAAAATATAAGACTTTTGTGTTTTGCTGAGAATCACACAGGTGAGAAAGATGGCTGAATAGAACACTGTATATATTCTGAACTCAGTTCTTGGAGGCATGATTAGAGTATCAAGGGGGCAGAAAAGAATTGGGTCGGGGAATCTGTCTTGGGAATTAGGATCAGAAAATATCTCTGGCAAATGGAGTAAGGGAAGATGAATGTGGACTTGAGCTGTGAACGGACTAGACCATTTAGGTAAAGTGGGAGAGGAGCTAATAAGAAATAAAAGGACATATTTAGGTAAATCCAGTATATATTTATTTTGTTGGGACCTCAGAACTGGAGATCTTTAATCTCTTATCCCTCTTTTTTTTTTCTATAAATAAATATCTCATAGACTGCAAAACACTGCAGACTAGCTACCAGCACTACATACCTGCAAAATCTTTCCCTTGACTTCAGTGGATGCGGAATTATCTGTGCGTGTTTATAAACAGTGCAGAGTTATGATGATTTAAATAGTTTTATGTTGAGGCTGACTGGCATTGAGCCATTTCATTCTGTTCTGTGTTCATTGTATGTGTATAGGTTGGATAATTAACTGGACTCTCTTCTGCTTTTCAGACTGTTTCATTGAAACTGCCTTACTATGGAATGCATGTATTTTCCTTTTAAAACATTATCTTCTGCATTGTACCTTATGGCATTTTTGTCTTTGAGACTTCCTCACTTTTTAACAATCTATGGTAAATAAGATTCTGTCACTTCATAAAAATTATGATTTCATATGATGTAGCATGATGTTCTAAATAGCACTTACGTCAGCAAAGATGCAGACCTCTAGCCATTCTCATTGTCAGCATCAGTCTCTATAGGGACTCCAAAGTAGGTCTTTTTTGTGCAACTCATATTGGCTCAGCAATGCATCACACAAGGAATTAAAGTAGAAGCAGTGTTTGTCAGTACCCATGCTTTAAGGCAAACCCAGACCGAAACTGAGATTTGAACTGTAATTCTGATAACTCCTATCAAAGAAGGAAAGCAGTGGTTGTTCATTGCCATCAGTTTTGACAGTCAGCTGCTTCTTACTGCATTAATTTTGAGTCCAAACTCTTATTTGGACTAAAAAGTCCAAATTTCGTGAGAAATGTTTTCCCAGGCACAAGACTGCAAATGGCAGGTTGACCTACAGTTTTACTTTTCTGAATGTTTTCAGTGCTGCTTTTTTCTCACTAATGAACACAACTGCATAGTAATGAACTATTTTTTATTCCATGGAATATGGAACAGCCTGAAGTGGAATGGGGATACATTTTACAAAGGATAGCACAAATTGAGCACAATACAATAAGAAGTAATCCTTGCCTCAGTTCAAGTCTCCATTTTTATGAGGGATGAGTTGGAGGGATATGCTGTTTGATACATAGGACACTGAGCTAGGGTGCCAAGATTTATGTTCTTGTTTCAGCTGAACCCTTGACTTTCTATATTACTTCAGCCAGGTTTTTTTATTCTGGTTCTTTAAGGTCCTTTAGGACTTAAAGATGTAGAAAAAAGACAGAGCATGATTTTTCTCTCATGTCTTCCTGTCTTTTTCCTAATGATCTTAAGGTAATTCAAGGTTTTTGAAAATGCACTACCTTAGATGGGATTTATCTCAACAGCTTTAAATGCCAAAAAGTTCTTTGGGGGAGGATTGATTTCAAATGCCTGTATGTAAGCTTCTGAAAGTTAATCATCTAAGTCTTAACTGGACACAGTAACTTAGGTCTGTATTGTAAGTTTGTTTGGGCATTTCTGCATTCCAAATAATGGAGAGGAATTCAGTGGCTTAGGTGAGCTTTGAGTATGCAAAATGTGTACCTTGAAACCTATATTGGCATACAGTTTTATTTCACCATATTTCATCTATGCATCTTTGCAAATTATAGACAGCAGATTCCCTTTCTTAGTCAGAAACTTTTAAGAAACTCCTGACTCCAAGTTCCTTTTTCTGCAACAGCAGAGTGTTTGTTATGTGAAAAAGACTACAGTGCACATGTTTTGTGAGGTGAATAGCATATATTCAATGTGAATGATTATGCAGTTGTTCTGTAGAGAACATTTTCTCTGGATTCAGCCTAATGAAACATATGCTTCCTATTATATCAAATACATTTTTACAATAACCATTTCAACATTATGAAAGCGTTTAGATGTTTGCTTTATAATTTATATCCTTCTTTCAAATGTCACCTCTTAAAACTCATAATCATTTTATGAAAAAATATTTCAGTTCTTTTAACAATTATTGCACTCAGAAAACAAAGGAAAGCCAGTCATATGTATTCCATCCCAAACTGTGTTTGACCTCATTCAGAACTAATAGGATATTTTTTATAAGGTAAAAAAAAAATTAGTAACATTCATCTACCACTCAATTCAATTATTCTTCCTTAATTGTCTTCTGCAGTTGCACTGTCTGTGTCTGCCATTCTGGCTTTCTCTTCCTGTAAAATTCCTGTAGAGCTATTCTTCCTGTAGACTCTAGGAGCCTATTAGCAGAAGAGGAATGAAGCAAGTGAAGACTGAAGTACACTCTGGCTTTCTTCTTCCATACAGTGCTTTACCAGTGTGCGGTGCAGGGCAGGAGTGAAGCACATGGTGGAGTAGTGCATGAAACCATGGACTTGTTGCTTTTCTTTTAGGAAGAACAATACAGAGGTAAAGTGTGCTTTAGGAATTAAGAGTTTCTCTTTGCTGGAATGCGCCCTCTGGATTTCAGGAGGTCCAGGAATACACATTTTGGACTTTTTCCCCCCCCTTCCTTTATTTCTTTAATCTTGTAGGGCTTAATTCCCGTTTTCCTCAAAGGGCAATAGGTCAGGATTTTACAATTTCCTATCTACTTTGATTTTTGTGTTCACTACAGTTGACTGCAAAACAATTTTGAGGGGGGAGAATTTTTGTATGAATAAGTTTAAAATAAAATCAGTAATATTTTTTCCCCTGGTTTGCCCCCTTATTTCTGGCACCTTGGAATGGTAAGATACTCTCCCAACTCTAAATCACATATCTTTCATTTACTTTCTTACTATATCAAACTAGCAATATGTACATAGGCTTTGAAAAAGACAGAAACTACTGAAATGAATTCTTGTATTGTGGGTGTGCATTGCCTCTCTGCAAGGTGATGGGAAAAAACAAAAGTAGTCATGTTGTGTGAAACAGTTGGGACATACTTTCAGAGGAGAGGAACAAGATCTTCTCTTGTTAAGCAATATGTTTCTTTACAAGCAAACTGATCACAATGAATGTACTCCTGCAGTTTGTTAGTATTCCTGGTGTCAAAGTCTAGTTCTAACTTTGGAGAACTAAAAAAAAGAATCTTTGTACTTCTGATTTCCTTGAGATCCTTCTGATTTTCTTGAGGTAGATTAACGCATAAAGTATGACTAAAAATGGAGGTGTGGAACAAAGGGCATTGGTCAGCACACCATAGGTGGGCGAGCAAACTGAAATTAAAGCCTTCTTTGAGTAGAGAAATCTCACCAATATAAACAAAGGTGCAATGCTGCAGGCCTATTTGGCAATACTAAACCAGTTAAGTGGGTAAAGAAATAACTTCATTTGCTAATAGATAATTCAGTAGGACTGTTTACATAATGCAGACTGCTTACCGGAGTGAAGAGTTCAGGATAAGGTACATTAATTTTTTCTTCGCCAAATAACAGAAGTAGGGGTTTATCTGAAGTGAATTTTAATTCGGTTCTCTCTTGCTACCCAGACTTCTCTATGCTTGTCTATCCTCAGCGGCTGCAACTGTAATGCATTTAGTACAAGTACAGCATTAAAACAAGCCTCACACTTGAATAACGCTACTGGTTTGTGGTTGATCCTCAGTTCTGCTTTTACTCTTCCCTGACACATTCGCCACGTATTTGTCCAGCTAGATGGGACTAACATTTTCATTTAGGCTAAGAGGCTATGTCCAAATAGGGACAGCTGCAGACATTTTAAGATGTAGACGGTAAAATTTTTTGAGTGTGGCTATGCTCTATTTTAATTACACATTCAATCTGCTTACATGCATTTGAAAAATCACATTTGGTTTCCACTTGCCTCCCCAACTGCCTAACCACTGTTGAAAATTGAATGCAGGACATACTTGAAAATGAGACATAGAACGTGTATAGATGTTCACAACCAATCAAGTTACCAAAATTTAAGGACTTCATAAGCTGAAGTGATTTAGGCTATCAAGTTTTACTTTACCACTGGGGATGACTAGGAGTACACAAAGTCTGTTTGTGAAACTCACTTGATGAGTAGAGGCTTATTCTAAGCAGTTGCAATCATCAGTGCACACCACAAAAGTGGTATTTCAGGCTCATATACATGCTGTGACAGAGCTATATCTAAAACACAACATTTTTTTCACCACTGCAATTGCAACCAAATGATGAGAAAATGAAAAAAAACCCCACCCAAACCCTCCCACTTCTAGTCTTCAAAGTTAAAAAAATAGACCAAACCCCTGAATTATGAGCTTTAGTGGCTAGAAGATGCTATCGCAGGAGTCAAGCCTTTTTCAGTTTGCTATGCATGGAAATTGTAGAATGGGATCCTACCCAGTTTTCATATTCATAAATATTGATTGACTAACAAAGAATTTTAATTTCAGATACCTTGTTATGATAATATTTGGAATATAATCACTTCAATAACTTTCCTGCCTAGGGCAAATGTAAACCCTGGCTGTCCTACACCTTTTCTACACATGACAGGTGATGCTAAGATGTATTCCAGATTTTCAAAGTCTTTGAGGGCCAAAGCATTACAAAGCCCATATATATTTGCTTTCCTTTTCTGTTTTTAATTCCCAGACTTCAAAGCACTTTTCAGCTTTTTTTTATTTACTTTGCAAGATCTATGTTTGGTTGGTACTGCCTAGCCACTTCAGTTCTAATGTGGGGACACTGATCTGCAAAGTGTAAGTGTCTTGGTATTAGAGACACAGGGACATTTAGTGGCATGGTGAGAACATTAATGTAGGAGGAGTGAGCCAAAGGAATTTCCTGAATTAAGTGTTAATACAAACAATGACAGTGTATCATTCTATCTGTAAGTTTTTCAAGTTTGGTTTGGTTTGTTGTTTGTTTGGGTTTTTTTAAACAGTTACCCCATTTGCCCACAGCCTCTGGAGGAAAGTTACTGCCTAATTAATCAAGAATATTGTCACTAAAGGTACCTAGGATAATGTTCAGCTTTCGGATCAGGCTCCATTCTCGCAGTGGGCAGTAGCAGGCATTAAGTAACAGCTATCTTCTTGATTCTTAGACTAAATCTGTGCTCTCCTTAGGCCAGGTGATGCTCAGAACAGTTGGAAGGCGTTGCACAAGATGTTTAATGAACTGTATGCTAGTGAGAGGTAGTTGTAGCTTTAAACCCAGTATCTCCCTTCTCAAAACTTGTCCTTTTTCTCTTCTGCACATTTTGGCTATGCCATCTTTATTCCAGGAAGGAGATTACTTTTATGCAAACTCTTCAGTGCCCATTTTCAGCCATGAACGGGACTAATTTCTGAAGCTGTCTCTGAGACAGGTAATTGCCTTTTGCAACAACAAACATCAAGAGCTCAAGGAAAAACAAGGATATTTTGAAAAAAGTAAACATTTTTAAATGTCAGCCTGATTTAATGGTACAATAAAAGAGAGCTGGCAACTTTTGTCATGGACTTTTGCATATTATGTGAGTTTACACAGAAAGCTGAGGACAGGAGGTTTCCCCTTGTTGAAGGTTTCCATAGTTCTGCCTCCTCCAGACCTTCCATCCTGTGACTGTTCTTAATTTCTTTTCAACTTAAGAATTCTCAAAGGTTTTACCCCAAGGCAATATGATGAGAAATTATTACATGCCAAATCCTCCATTTTTTGATAGACATATGGCTTTGTCACTGTATATTGAATATGTGATATATCTTTAATTACATCAGATCTGAAGAGTTTCTTTTTTCTTTGCCACCTCAGTTTGGTCAAAACTCCCTAGAAGTCACAGTGATAACAGCAGAACTTGCACGTGTCTAATCAAAAAAGTTCAAGATTATCTGCAATTTGGTTTGAATGACTCCAATTCATAACTGAAATGCTGTTTAAGTGAATTTTGGAATTCACTAAAAGAGTCTGGCTTCCAAACCCTTTGTTATAAGGAGTTTGATTCATCTTGTAAAAAGATGTTTGTAGTGATTTTTTTAATGCAATTTATGCTATCATCTGCATGAGTTATTAGTACTGATATCCGAAAGAGCGTTCTAATCTTTATGTGCATTAATGGATTAGGATAATGCTAAGGGCTACATCGTAAGATGCTTGAAAATATGTTCCCTGAAGAATTTAAAAAAAGATTGTCCTTAAACAAAGTGAGGTCTTGTGAAATTCTTTGGAAGACAATTTTAAATAGCTATCTGAAATCTCTTTGTTTTGAAAATGCATTTTTTTCAAACCCAAATGCTTTGTACATTGTCAATTTGTTATCTATTAGGCTTGTGAGGCTAGAAACACAGACCTGGTAGTTTTTTTAAATTCCTAAACAGCAGTTCAGCCCTGTCAACAAGAATGAAAACCAGAATGGTGCTGTTGTAGGGCCGTGAAGATCTGACTACAAGTCCTTGTGCCACCATAGACATCCTCTGACTAAGCAATGTTGTGTTATACAAGTTTACAGATAGAATAGACTCGAGAGAAAATCAATTACATCCAGAAGTGTACTTAGATTGGTCAAACTTCCATGTGTTTCAATTAAAATCTTCCTGTTAGTTATAAAAGGGACTGCGCTGGGCCTATGGTGGTTATGTGTTTGCTACAGAGGATTTTGAGGTGGAAATTAAGCAGCAGGAATTTCAGATCCTTATAACACTCATCAGACTTCAAGCCTATTGTGATCAAGTGTATGTTCTTACCCAGGATTTACGAAGTCAGCTGGCACTTCTGCATTCCAGTGTAATCACCTAGTTAACAGAAAGGCTTTTCTCGCTAACTGAAGGTACATAACAGTATGCTGTGCTGTTTTTTGTAAAGGTAGCAATACTTTCTCTCGGCAGTAATAACTGATATGTAAATTGGTAATCTCTTGAGCCAGTAAAATGTTCAGACTACTTTTGAGACACCTCTTCCTTTATAGTGTATTTAAATGAGTGTCTGTGTTGTCACATGTCCTTTGTTCAGTGTCCTTTATCCTTTAATGAGTGTTTCTGGGGGACTGAGGAGTTGATTTGGCAAAGCTCTGATTATAATTTGATTTTGATGTAGATCTGAATTCAACTGACTGGCTCACCCTAGCTATTCTGTTTACTGTAGTCAAGATTAATGTTACAAGGAATTGACTGCCTGTACTTTTCAATAGCTGTGTAATGTGGTTGAGTCCTATGTATGGCAAAATAGATAATTATATAAGGGGAAATCTTAGGATGGTGATAAAAAATAAAATTTTGTATGAACCTAGCTAATGAATTACAATCTTAATCGTTATCTTGAGTCTGGATAATGTAAATGTGTGAGATGCAGCATTTGAAAAATGCTTCCTAGTACTTTCTGAGCATCTGATAAACACTTCTCGATGGGAGACATGAAGAGAATTCCAATTATTTATTTAAGTTACGGAGTGGGAGATAGAGCAGGAAAAAAATGGATTAAAAATGGCCCTCCTTTTTCTCTCCCTTTTTGCTACAAATTGTTGTGGCTACAAATAATTTAGAATTTATGGATACTGCAAGAGGTCTGTGCATTTCTGTTTTGAACTGGGATATTGTAAATAGATAAAATGGTTAAGAAAAGGTTGAAAGCAAGCCAGCTTTTTCATGTTAGTTGTAAACACATACAACATGGTGAACTGCCTTTACTGTTACAGCAGTTAGAAAACATGATCAGAATGTCCTGTGAGTCTACTACAAGTGCCTGCTTTGGTATTTTGTGTGCTCCCAGCAATCCGCTTTCATTTTGCATCTTTTGCATCATTTTGCATCATTCTGGATTTTAGGGGAAGAATTTTCTGATTGACTCAATCCCAGGGTAAAATTTTAACCATTCATCAGATACGTATATACATAACAGCAGGCTCAAAATCACATAAGGAAAGATTGCCCATTGATTTTTAATTTCAAACTTGTAAAACAATCATAAAAATGCAAAGGTCTGCATATATAGGTGCTGTTATGAGTTGTGAATATTTTCAATATCATTGTTTCTGTAACTTCACCAATCCATTATAACAATTTAATATGGGTAAAACCCGTTCTATTATAACAATTTCACACTGGTGTGAATGTTCAATTAGTGTGAAACTTGACAACAGTAGAATTAGCTTAGTGAAAAAATGGTAAATCAGACTCAGGGTAAACCAGTGCATTCTGTGCCTTATACGTTCTCTGTGGAAGTTGGTATGAAAAGTAGTCAAGAATAATATGGAATTTCATTCCACCTTTCACTGAAAGACTGTGACATGTTTGGCAAATATTAAGAATGGCTTCCAAGACTTTGTGAAAAAGGTGGCACTCATAGCCACCCATCATCCTGCTTCACATTATAAGGAAATGTAAGTAAAAAGAAGTTGGGACATTTCCAAACTTGCACAAAGCATGATCTGGAATCTTGAGGCCAGATTTATCCTCCATTTGAATTACATCAGAATAAATTTGGCTTTCAGTTTGTTCTTGGTTTTGACTTGAGACTCTGGAAATGTTGAATTGCTGGAAATGTTTTCAAGTCTGAGACTCAGTAATCACTTCTCTAATAATTAACGCAATTGAGAAAGTTCTATATAAAGACAGTTAAAATTCTTGTATAGATTAAACTTACATAGAATCAGTCCCGAACAAAGCAAGCTGTTAACTTATCAGTTAAGTATGATAATGTCAATTCCTATGCGTATACAATATACTTGCTAATATCTGCTCTGATGGGCATTGATAGATCTTCTAATTTGGTTAAATGAAGATTGGAAAATCAATCCGCATAAAGGCATTTTCTTCCACAATCTGTTCCTAATGTGATCTTCCTTTGTGACATTCAATAGCAGCACAAGAAAAAAAGTCTTTGATATTTCCTCATATACATCCTATAGGAAGGATTGTATTGCTGTAGAGGGTAAAAATGGTACCAACAAACAATGTTATGCAGCCAAACTGTTCATTATTTATCTATGGCCTAACATCTAACATTTGATGAATGAATTTACAGCAAAATAAGGTTACTGGAGCTTGTTCAATTGTTTCATGTGGTTAGGACAGCTGTAGGCAATCTGTATAGGCTCTTCTGCTATTAGAAACCTATACATGTTTAGGCAGTATATATTTCATTTATGATCTGCCAGAAAATATATTAAAACTGAAGATCACTGTATGAATATTCCTCTATGAATGCTTACAGCATAAGAGGAATTTCCCAAGACTAAAAGTAACCACAGTATTTTCATTTGAACATCTCATGTAAATGAAGTCCATCTGTCTTGAATGTGTCTTCTACATGTACACTTCATAACAAGAGATGTTGCTTGATATAGATTGTGTCACTCAGTCTGACCTGTTCTTAAATTCCAAAAAAAGTCTTTACATGCTTTGTGTCCACATATGTAAAATCTCTGGTTTTCTTAAAGCATTGATTCAAGGCTTTGTATTTTAGCCTTTTAAGAAACCAAGATTATTCAGCCAGAACCAAATATCACAGTTCCAACACTCCACATGATGTTAAATGGAAAGAAAAGTAGTCTGAGGTCGAATCATATAACAATCAAATACATGTGAAACTCAGTCCCAGGAATCAAACTCTATCTATTTTGCCCATCCTCCTCCAACTCCCCATAAGAAGGTCTCCAGACATATGCTGAGTCTTTCAGTTCTGCCTCTCTAACTTTGCATCTGTTGTCAATTATTTTGTCTTTGTCAGCTGTTCAAACAGAGTCTAAAAATACACTAAAACATCCACTTGCAAACCTTTCTGCCCAGAAGGAGCCAGGAGGTTTTTGACAATGGTTAGCTCATCATTTATTCCAAACCAAGGAATGAACCTCCATCTTTCTTTCCTGTCCAGGAATCCCTGTAAGTAAAAACATAATCTGACAGCCTCTAAGGTTTGAAGTGCATGAGAGTACAGAGGGCTTCTGATTTACATGGATATACACAGGCAGAGCAGTTAAATTCAAGAAACACAGACTTCCTCACAGATAAAGACTTAGCTGAGTTGAACTTTCTTGGAATTTTAAGGATTTGCTAAGGACAGAGAAGAGTCATTTTGGCCCATTTTTGGTGAGCTTCTAATTGAAAGAGAACATCATACTTCAGTCCTAAAAGCATTATTTATAAATTATTGCCTATCGCATGACTTGCAAGAAACTATTTGGACATCCAGAGAGTTCAGGATACCGAAAAAACGTAATTAAGCTGTGCCATCTTGAGGAGTGGTGCCGTAGTTTTAATTGCAATCCACAAGATGGTACCAAAAAACCCCAAACCTGCAGCGTACCAAAGCTGTCCATAGAGCTTGCTCTGCTTGCCTAGGGGATTGAATGCCTATGGCATTGCCACATGCCTGTATGTTCTGTACTGACAGTTAAACCAGTGTATTGTATTTGTTTATATTTAGCTTTTAGTGGTATATAGCATACGTGTTTCTAAAATGATAGAGATTAGAAAATCATACCGCTACTGTTGTGCACTGGCTTTAAAATTTTGTGATGATTTCTTCCGTTGTGCAAAGTAACCATAGTTACATACTCACTTCCTTCTCTGTAAATAAAACCAGGATTCACCTGACAAAAATGAAACCTCAGTGCAGCACACATTTAAGCTTGGAAATGCATGAAACTACTCATTTGCTTACAATTAAGTATACATTCAAATATAGTAGGGAGTTTGAAATTACTTCAGAACATGTAAATTCACACAACGGTTGAGCTGTGCTTAGCCTTGGTTAAGTCTAATTCACTATGCTTGGTGTTGCCGAAGGAATTTTCAACTGGAATAATGGTGAAACAAATAAACAAACAAGAATTCTTGTGGCATCTTCAAAACAATTAGCAGGAATGCCACAACCACTGTGAGGTTAGAGATACTTATTTTCTTAAGTCCCACAACCTGGTGTGAGATGCCATATTTCACTACCCCTCTTCATTTGAAATGTGAGGCAATTCCAGCAGCATCTCAAAGTACAACTTCCCTCTCCATCTCCATGGGTAGTACTTGTTATTGATCAACTGGACCAGCAGGAAAAGGTGAAAGTAAAGTACCGGAGTGTAAAGCAAAACAAGGATACATTATATTAATTATATGGAAATGTTAGCTAAAGTGCTTTGCTTTCATATACTCATAGACTATGTTCATGCTGCATATTTAGGCTAGGCAAGTCAGGAGCACTCTCACTGCTACGCACCAGTCTCAGCTGAAGACTGCAGTAGCAAAAAACATATTTTACTGATGTCAGTCATCAGAACTCCATTTTTTATTTGACAATATAGTGTGTT
Organism: Grus americana; assembly: GCF_028858705.1. Taxonomy (NCBI): domain Eukaryota; kingdom Metazoa; phylum Chordata; class Aves; order Gruiformes; family Gruidae; genus Grus; species Grus americana. Next base: position 7,368,625 of record NC_072864.1, read on the forward strand.
CCATACCAACACAGGCAACATAGAAACATTGAGTGTCATGACCCAGGACCCATTCCTGCTGCACAGCAGGGTGTGCATCTCACATGTGAGCAAGTGACTTCATAACATTGGTGCATTCCTGATTGCATGTAATCTCATGCAAATGCCTGTGCCTGTTGCTTGAATTTATGTTGTCCATTGTATAATAGAGGTTGCCTGCAGCTGGGTTACAAAATAGAGAAGGAGCTGTTAGACCCTGTCAGAAGTCTGGAAGCTACTTCTTTCTTATGTCTAATGTGCTGTTAGAAAAGGCAGCAACAAGCATGCCTAAGGTCAGACAAATCGTATTGTGGGGCTGATCTGGTTTGTACACCATAGTTTAACCTCTAACTGTTCTATTTCATTTACTGCCCTACTAAGTTATGCTTGTATCCATGCTTGTATTCTTATTCTAATACTTCTCAGTTCCACTGCATGCTTATGAAGAAAAAATAATTGGATGGATCTATGGATTCGGCACATGAGAATCAGGCACATTATTTTGTTCTTTTAGAATATCTTTTCCTGGTATTCTTGAGTGGGTTCCCATACAAAGAATGAACTAGTGTGTCCAAGTGACTGTCATTATCACAAATTCTTTTTATTCAAAAAAATCCACCTTGCCATACAGATAGCTAGTGCAGCATTTATTATAAACATTGTCTTTCCAGTTATGTGTGTTTTAAATGTTTACACAGTCTACTTCAAGAATTTCTTGTTTTGCAAGTTCACACAAAACACCAGAAACAGCTCACTTAAAAAATACATCAAAAGGGAAATGGTGATAACAGATGAATGCTTTTATAAAACTAGCTGGAGACAAATTCGGCTAACAGCAGCTTGGAACAGAGCAGATGCAGCTCAGATGGGAGTCTCTGGGCAAAGTTCACAGATTATATCTATGGGAGGATAAGTTATAGACAGAGCTCAGTTCTGCAGAGGACATGTGCTTAATGCTGGAACCACAGGTGCTAAAGTGTAATGCCCGGTACCGAGTGTGCCTCCCATTCGTACTGCGGTTCCTGAGGTACTGCTAGACGGCTGCCAGATAACCGTCCGTTCCTAACAAAGGGGGGTTCTTCCATGTGAGGCATTCAGAGTCTCCCCTGTCACGTGTCATTCCTTTTAGATACGATAAGACTTTGGAGGGTAGAATCAGATGTGACATGTAATATCATTCCAGGCAAAGCAGAGACCAACAGCTTAGGTCTTGAGGACCTAGAGATTCAGAAGACAACATTTAAAAAAAATTTAGTGGCCCAATTTTGAAGTCCCAACTTTTAAAGACACCGAAAATTGATGTTACAGAGTTACTAGGATTTTGAAAACCACCTATGATATCTAATTCATAGTAAAAATTAGGAACCTGGGCAATTTTGAGAATCTTACTACCTACATAACTACAGTTTCAGGTGCCTAAATTCCTTAAATGTCTCTCCTTAGGTGAATTGAAAACTAAAGTGATACTGGCTTTCACAAGAGCTTACACTCCAAGATCATTTAGATGATGCCAGATGACTATAAAAAGGGTCAAAGGCAGTTTTCCATGTTCTTAGCAGAATGTATTAAGCAGCGTAAAAAGCATGTAACTGTATTTATACTGAGTTACTGTTTGGGTAGGTACTGTGGGGAATAAAGTTTGCTGCATGCAGGCTGTATTATCTGTATTTTCAGTTTGCTGCCTTTTGTTTTTTCACTTTTTTATTTTACTTTGAACTTAATTTATGTATAATATTTCAACATTTTCAGTAGATTCCATTTTGAAATGGACCTTCAGTTGTCATGCACTGAACATACATCTAAGATCATATGTATTTCAAGACAGACTTTGAAGAGTCAAGTACTCTTTATTTCACAGCAATGATGTTACCTAAACCTGAGTCCAATGGAAATCAAGCAGAAATCTGCATGAAGCTGGACTCCCTAATCGTACCAGTTTTTAGAGATGACTTAAATCTTGCTAAGTTGAAAAAACCCATACAGTTGGTACAAGAGTTCAAACCAAATACAGACTGTTATCATTTGCAGTCATCTGGAAAGGAAAATGCTCTTAATGCAATGCCAGTAAAGGATATTCCCTTGAGTTTTCTTGTTCTGAGCTACTGTAGCTTGTTTACATTCCCCAAAGAAGCTGTGTGATACCTTTCACACACAAAGTCAAACCTTCAGAGAAGTTTAAAATAGGCTTATGATGTTAGAATATTTTGATGTGTTTGCTAAAATTTAACGTTTTAACCATAAGAAGTCCCGGATCCTGCTTCCTTTTTTTCTTCCATGTACTAATCACTGCAAGAAGCATTAGACTTCTAAGGCATTTATACTGTGAAAGTCAAAAGAAAACTATCCAGCAGGTCAAGGCCTGGAAAATAGTAACAAACACCTGCTGCTTCTACATAGGGATAGATTTTTCACATAAGTGGAAATCACTTAGCTGAAAATCAAAGCAGTGGTGGAAAGTGTATCAAAGCAGTTAAAACCAGAAAAGTTCATAGAAGTGTTTTATGAGAAAGCATGTAACTTAAAGTGTTGAACTTTCACAAATAAATGTGCAGAATTAGTTAGCTATTTTGTCTCTTTCATTTGCTAATCAATTTTCCCCACTACCAGCCTATGACAACTAGTAGGCCTGCACATTTGTTTCATATGGTCGAAGAATGTTTAACCCCCTAGTGACCCTCTAGTGTTTACTCTCCTTCCCTCAAGGCACGGAAGACTTTAAAGTAGAAAACTGATGAATGAAAAGAATTAATCTCTTGGGGGCTTTTGTCATGAAAGCTTGAAAGGGGATCAGAACAGTCTGACATGTTGACAGCTGAAGTCAAGAGGAAAATTATGATATAATACAGCAAGTAAAAAATGTTATGCGCCATCGTATCCAAAAGGCAAACAAAGTATACACACTGCATTATTTCTTTTTTGACTCTTGCTACTGGTAAGAACAGTAAATTCTATACTGGAACCCCTTGAAAAGGATGAAGGGTATTCATGGCTGCTTTTTAAGAATAAGCTGTTGAGCTCCTCAAAGATGGGTGTAACATGTAAATGAGCTTCTTCTGACCCTTGTGTCTTATCCCTTTTACAGTCTATAATCGATCTCTGGTTGCTCTTACTGTTCTGGACAGTTTTGTTCATGCTTTGTCTTCTTCTAACTAGCTTACTTTGTTGGAAGTTGTGAGGCTTTGGCTTGATAGATTTAAATTTTTCTCCCTGAATACAGCATTAGCCAACTCCTTATGCCAATGGTGGCATTGATTGCTGCATGCACGTGTTTGGTTTGGTTTGTGGTTTGTGGTTTTTTTTTTAATATAGTCTCACTCAAATACCTTTTCAGCTATTTTTATTATTAATTTGAATTAGTGATTTGCCTAGCAGTTCTAAAAGTGATCAAGAGCAGAGTGGGTTTGTAACTTCAATGTCAAGAGAGAGAAAGTTTGTGTATATTTGCATTCAGAGATGACAGTCATATTTTTTCCTCTTGCCTTCCTTCTAAGCTCTTGGAATAGATATTGCATCCATCAGAAAGGTATTGATAAATTACAGCAAAACCAACACATTTTTAGTCCTTCTGTGCTTATTCCTTTTCATTCTGCTCAGCATGGAGAGCCAGATATGGCCACAGCTCAGCAGCTACTGGACAGTGATCCCAAACCCAGATATATTTTCACAGCCGTATTTTAAATCTGTGGCTGACTTTCTGCTTAGCATAACTTTAGGAGTCTCCTGAGCTCCCAGTGAGCTTTGCCAGTTAGGGCAAACTGAGAGGTATTGCTTTGAGTTTCCAAATTATATTACAGTGAGCCAACAAGAATTTTTGCTTATAATTCTGTTAGAAGATTTTCTATTTGCAGTAGAAGCTATGAGAATAAAGCCTATATTATATTAACAACAGGACAGTCCGGTTGCATAGTGGAGTCTGTGCAGCTCCATGGCTGCATTGTGTGACCAGAACCATACATACCAGAACAGGTGGAGGCAATAGCGCATGCTGTATGTATGTGTGAGTGACCAGGAGGGAGCTTGTAGTCCTATTACTTCCTCCTTCAAATCTACTTCTTGGCTCATATTATTGCATATTACTACTGGTTTTCTGGGAGTGAAAGAATTATCAGTAACATGCAGTGTTACCATTGTCATTGCAAGGCAAATCTTGAACTATGTATGCTTTCTGAGAAACAGTGAGAAACTGTCCCTTTCCATGCACAGAAAATGCACAGAACTTCGGGGGTTTTTTTTGTTTGTTTGGTTGGTTGGTTTTGGTTTTTTTTTTTTTCCTTCCCCTTGGGCACGAACGTGTGGTTGGCACGGAGCGGCAGCAGTGCCCACTTGCAGTGACACGCTGCTTTCCCAAGTGCCGCACCAGCGCTGCGGTGTCCTTATTTCCTGGGAAACCCCCGGGGTGCCGGGCCCTTTGGCTCACTGGCCAGCAGGTGTCCCCATTGCCCCAAACAAATCGAGCTGACCGTGTATTTAGCTTAATCTAATTAAGTTTAAACCCTACTTAACAATAGGATTTAAGCAGCTCACTGTGAAAGAAGAAAGTTCAAAGGGCTCACATTTCTGCTCAAACGATTATGCCTATAACTGACACTGGTTGTCTTACCAACCTAAGCAAGGGTACGGAGAGCAGACAAAGGGAAGTACCTTGGAACTGGGAACAATGGAGTGTGAAAAGTGAACCTCCCAGTCTAATACTAGGCTGAACTGGAAGACTAAAACATCTTTGCATGTGTATATACAGACATATACTGTAGGGAAAAATTGAAATGAAGCAAAATGGGATAAGCTTTTCAATTTTCAGTTTTCAGCTGAAAAGAGTCAAGAGTTCATCAGTTGAAATCAGGTCTTTGAATTTTCTGGATGGAAATGGAAAATTTTTACCTTCTAAAAACTGTTGAAGAGATGATACATATCTGCTTTTGAAGTATAATTTGACAACAGTTTTCTAATGTGACTTTTTTTGAGAAGCAAACCATGTAGACCTCGATTATAACCATGCAATCGTCACTAAGAAAGGGACAGCAAATATCTCTATTGCCTTACAAGCCCAGTTCACACTCTGACCACACAGCATAGAGTCTAATCACCTCCCCTAATCATAGGGTGCAGAGATGTAGGTAGCTCATATCATGCTGATTAAAACTGGTTTATAATCTCAGTTTTCTGTGTGGATGCAGAGCACACTGTCAACCAAGCTGTTAAATGTTTACTAACAAAATTAACCAAATTTTTCAGAGTTACTAAAATGAAACGCTGCTCGTTTCCCCAGTGTGTCTAAGAGAAATGTCTCCAGAAATGGAGCAGATGGAGTGTGCTAAAATGAGTCCTAAAACTTGAGAGCTTTCATGATTGTAGCAAAATTGTTCATGTAGCCCTGTGTGCACAAGTCATGGACCATCTGGCCTATACAGAGTGAACTTGGAAGAGTCTCCAGGAGTCCTGAGTCCCGAACTTGGTTCTGTGTGAAGCATTAGTCCACTTTTTCATTCTGAGGACTGCAGACTATGCACTGAGAGAGCCTCTATGTTCCGGTCAGTGTACTGAAGTGCACTTGCAGTATGACCTACAGAGTTCAACCACATGAAGCATTTTTTGGAAGCCAGCTTAAAACTGTCAAGTTTAAAAGCAAATTGAACAGTAACTCCAATTAAGCCTGTCCAGTGAAGGCTGGCTGATTGAATGCAGTTCTTAATTCATGAAAAGAGCAGTTTTATGCTGAAAAGTGGAAGTGTTACAAAAAAAAAATACACGCACAAAGATTAATCATTCTTGACTCAGATACCTCCCTAGGTCCATGTTTCTAAGGCCTTTTGAGAGCATTGCAACTCCTTTCAGGTCAGAACTAAACTGTCTTCAGCAAGAGGATGATAATTTTTGGCTTATTTTACCCATTTTTTGGAGCACGACTGGATGCTCATTTGAGTCCTATCCTATCTGTGGAAATTCCACTTGAGTTTAGTGAAACTGGCTCACAAGGAGGGGCTGCAGGAGAAAAGAGCCTGAAAATTGGATTGAGTTGAGGTTAATAAATTGAAAACTTAATGTCCACAAAAAGTTGGTGGGTTCTGTTTATGTATCCATAGTTACTTGCTACATATCATCCCAGTATCATGCATTGTAAGTGTAACAAGCAGTAAGAGGACAAAAGTTACTTTATCTGAACCTGGAGGTTCAGTGAAGTTCTTGAGGTTCAATGGAGCATGAATTTGTCTTCTAGAATTACGCTACTTTACATGCTTTTAAGTTCCCTTAATGACTCAAAGTGGTTCAACTGTAGCTCAGGGTTGATCATATGTGAAGATAAAGAACATAGGAATGCACATCTAGCAATATTTACATTTTTATGTGCAAAGTTCATACATTTGCAGCTTGGTAAGAATGTTATCATTTACCCAAATCTTATGTAAGAACACTGTGATCAAACTGGAGTTAATGGGATCAGATATTGGTCAATAATATTTGGTTTTCAATATTTGTTGACAAGATTAAAATGATAAATGTATTTATATTAGCTACAGCTCAGCCAGATAGCTAAATATGAATTGAGTTGACATTTACTGATATTTTGGGATAGCTGAAGCATAATTTAATAGTAACCAAATGCTAAAAATATCTAGCAGTTTATGGTCATGTTGCTGAAAAAGTACATATAACTGCCTGGAAGGTATATCACACAAATTATGTCTCATATGTTTTAAGCAGAGCTATGGGTTTCTTGTATTTGCACTAGAATGATACTGACAAGTGCTGCTTTCCTTCCAGAATTACTTAATATTTCTTTTCTTAACTAGTTGCAGTATATATGAATCACATGCTTTGGTCTTTAACTGCTGGAGTTCAGGCCATCATCTGTTATATTATCCTTCCTGTTTGAGTTTATTTGGCAAAGAAAATGAGCACTGCAAGTAAGAAAGTGATCCATTTTCTTTTTCCACTACTCTGGCCTCTACTTCAGTTGTATCATTCTCATTCTGTCAGGTGAGATCATTATTACATGTCTTATCCTGGACAGTTATTCTCATTTGGGGTGTGTAGGTTTTGAAGCAATCAATCAGAGGTCAGATTTGGTCAGGGTGGGACCCTTTCCAAATTACTCCTGGAAAAGGTGGGACCAGTTCCTGAAGCAACATTCTGCAAGTGGAAAAAATTATTTGGTGAAAAGCTGTAACATTTCATGGCTCTTTTATAAGGCAGCAAAGCCTGAGAACAGACTAAAAAGTAGAAAGTGAACAAATGTCTTAATGAGAAATCATCAAAGTTAGGTCTTCATTTGGATTATTAAGTTGAAGTCAGTCTGAATTGCTTCTCAATACAATGACTTTCTGATGATGTAATCAGAATTATGATTCCATTATGGTGACTGTGTTAAATTATTCTTCACCAAATGGGACTAAATCACTGTCCTTTGTCCAACGTTGTGGAAGTTTGACATCAAACCCAGCTCTGGATCTGCCTCTTGCTCCTGGAAATCCATCTTGATCAGTAGCTGAAGCCTCAGTTAAAGTAAATATAAAATAACTAGAAGCCAAATTAAAGCAATTTATCTTACTTCATCTTAATTATTTGCAGAACATGACTTGCTGTACTTAAGCAGCAAACACCAATACAGGTAATAGATGGGAGATACCTAAGTTTAGAACAAGTGCAGAACTATAAATTATGGAGGACACACTTGCCTGTGTGAAAGACAGTTTTAAAGGTTTAAGTTTTCTGAAACAGAAGACTTACTGAAATAATAACTTAAGTGAGCGCACTTTCACTAGAGACTAGTAGTTACTAGTAATTGTGTTGCATATACACTTTAGACATTGACCTCATGTCTCAGACATTCAGCATACCAAAAGCCTGGTTGCTTAGCAGTGAATGCTAAGTGACATATTAAGTTCAACCAAATGTCAGTCATTGCAATGATGTCATGTTGTCCAAAACCCATTAATTACTTTGAAAATTCCCACAGTAACTGAAAAATCTCAGATTGTCTGCCTGAATTAATGGGAGCCCTGTAATTGAATGATGAAACCCGTGCTGTTATTTTGTATCCTATGTACTTTAAATATACATTTTTATAGGGAAATAAAGGTGGTGAATACTGATTTTGGTGATCTCTACTCATCTTAGAATCACTGCCAATTTTAATATCATCTTTAAGAATGATTCCACTACTACTGAGAAAGGCGAAAGGCCATATTCCCCACAGTACACCTGAGAAACTAATATCCTGTATGAGTGATATGGAAAGACTTTGGTGGAATTACGTGGCTGGCTGAGAGTTGGAGAGTCTGCACCAAAACCTCTCATTCCTGTTTTGGCAATGTTCGAGATTCCAAGGGAGAGAAAAGGAAGTTAAATTTTTTTAATATCTCCTACCAATTGAAGTATCATTTTCCTTTTTTCTCTTGTCAGGAATGTAGAAGGTAAGTCAGAAAGTTTTTAAGTGTGATTGTGCACTGAGTTACCAGTCTCTAGTTAAATTCCAGAACAGTGCATGTAAATGCTTGGGGCTTCATGCATTTGTCAGCCAAGCACTGGGAGGTGAGGTCTTCTTTCATAATGACAAGCAATTACAGGATACAGGACACTGTTACTCTCAGGTGCTTTTTGCTCATTCTAGACCTCTCTTTAGGCCCCCTAGGAGAGATGGGGCAGAACCCTTATTTGGGGGTATCAACAGCCAGTCTCCCCTTCTACATTTGCTCGCAAGTCATCAGCAGTTAGTATATTTTATGTGATCTGGCTTTGGTGCTGCTATATTTTGTAGGGTAACACCTATAATAGCAGAAGAAAACTCCAAATCCATATTATGAAACCCGAGGAATTATTTCCTAGTGAATAATATTCCAGACAAAGCCTATCTTTTTGTTGATGGAAACTTTGCAAACACTTTGTAATCTTCTTGATTTTTTTCTGAAGCAAGAAGTCTCTCTTGGAGAGATTGTTCTTTCACTGTAATGGATTCATTGTGAGCAACTTACCACTGTGAACCAATATTCAATATTCAGATTTAGGTTATGTTAGTTAAAGTTCTTCCCAATGCAGCCTGACATCTGTGATTTGTAGGGAGCAGATATAAGAAGGAAGGAAGGAAGGAAGGAAGGAAGGAAGGAAGGAAGGAAGGAAGGAAGGAAGGAAGGAAGGAAGGAAGGAAGGAAGGAAGGAAGGAAGGAAAGAAGGAAGGAAGGAAGGTAGGTTGGTTCTATCTTTCAGGCTTTTTATGATTAATGATCAGGCCAACTTTCTAACTTTCTGCTGGTAAGAAAAAATTATGAAATTGTCTGGTCTATCAATCAAACTGCACTGAAGACAGACATGTCTGAAGCTACTAGAAAGGAAAGCGTGGTTCACAGGACTGTGAAATTAAACATACCTGCACTTTCTCTTTAATAGAGATGCATACTCGTGAAAATAATTTTCTTGTTTTGCAACTGTACATACTGGTGACAAAAGGTGACTTGATGCTTCTTCAATTATGTTTCTAATTGGCCATTTTTTCAGTCTGTTATTCTTCCCATGTGTACAGGGCGTGTTCAAACAGAAGTCTCAGAAACTGCCTAATTTGTGGTGCACTCAATAGGCTTTGGAAGGCAGTTTCTAGATACTTTATTTCTTGTGGTACCCAGCAATAGAATGGTAGGACCAGATGGAGAAGTGATACAGAGTATTTATTTATTTATTCTGTCAAGTTGTATCTTCCAATAAATTACAAACTCTGCATTTGCCAGGCTGGCTTTATATATCTCAAAAACATCAAAAGGGCATATTGTGGGGAATGTTAGGTTCTATTAAATTTAAAATATAACTTTTTTTCTCAGTCCTTCCTTTGAGGAAGAGTGTGTATCTGTAAAAAAGAAAAAAAAGACAGAGGAGGATGTTTATTGGAGTCAGTCAGTCATATGTAGCTTATACTGAGCTTAAATAAAATCATGTATTAGACCTAATATGGTCAGTATTAAAAAGAAATCTAAACCCCAAAAATATACACAAGTAAAAGCCCAATCACAAGCAGCAGTTTGCTATCTAAAAAGTAGGACTATTGAACGTTCAGGGAAGTTTCTGAGGCCAAGTAAACTCCAAATTCAGGTTATCAAAGTTGAACTAAGTCTTCTGGAATCAGTGGAGTGATTTTGGCTTTATTCCAGCCAAGGCCTGGGCAGCAGGATCTATTTTGGGGGTGAGGAATGCCCCAAAATGCTGAATGTAGAAGTTAAGGCCACTAGGGCATATCATTATCCAGTTCACACTGTGGAATGGACTGTGTAAATTACCTTCCTAGACTGAGGAATCAAAAGGCTGCAGAAACCCGGCTGTCCAAGCCATCTTCTGCTTTTAGCAAGCTCATTTGTTTGCAGCATTTTGCTAACGTTGCCATTTAAACTGACTGAGAACCAAAACCATTGTGACTTGCCCCTCCCTAAAGGGATATCACCTTTCCTAGTGCACTAACTCTGGAAATGCAGTAGAAGAATGCAATATCCTTGAAATTTCAATTCTCTGCCAGGAAAATCAGATTTCCCTCCTGCATCTAAATGTATTTCTTATTATTAATAACAAGCATGTATGTAGCAACTGTATTTGCATTGCCCTTTACCAAAAGGAACAGCACATCCTCTTTGTCCGGATTAATTTGCAGGCTAAATAGACCAAACATGGCATATTAAATATATCTGTTTTAAAATATATTTAGCTTCCATTACCATAGACAGCTATCAGTTTTATATTCTTGATGTTTGTTTGTTTGTTTTCTTAAAAATAGGCCTATAAGACAAGGTAATGCTATTATTCCTATAGGGAACAAAAGCACAAGAAGCTGATTAGCTGAAGTTCACACAAAAACATAATATGGCAGATGAGGGACCTAAACTGACATGTTCTGGCAACCACACTGTAGTCCTGACTGACGTATTTCTCTTGAAATCAGGCAAAAGAAGGCAACAGGGAAAGAAACAACTTGTACTTAAAATTATTTGTCTTGTTGGAAATCCTGCAAACAAAGCTCGTGAATTGTTTGTTCATTTTTAGAACCTCAGGAAACACCTGCCTTCAGAAGAAAAATCCTGTAAACCCACAACTTTCAGACAGAATATATCTGATTGTCAGACTTCTCAGTCATAATGTGGGTAGGAGAATGTAAAGGAGCATGTAGAAAGATCATGTTATCACTAATCACAGAAAGTAGAGGAAGTGTTGCTTAAGGCATGTTTTAGAATATTTTAGATGCTTATTGGTGTTTATTATTCAAGTTCAGTGAATTTTTTCTCCACATCTTAGAAAATGAATTTTGAAGTTAATTTTCCTGAATACTGGCATGTTCTACACAACCACGTAAGGGTTCAAAATTGCAGAACTTGCTACCTATGAAAATAATTGCTGCTGGGAATCACCTTTACTAACTTTTCAGAGGCAAAGCAAAAATTAAAAAGTCAAATAAAAACTTGCCTTTCATTTTGAATTATTGAGCATACATACACTCATTTGCTTAAACCTGTCATACATTGACGTCAGTATCCTAGTGGAAATGCAGTAACATGTTGTCAACAACTGGCTGCGTGAAAGCACAGTTTCAGAAGTCCAATTGTGGTATTGCAGTAAAGAAAACATGTAACATTGCCAACTAATTAACCAAACAATATTTTAGACATACTAACTTATATGTATACAGGAAAGCCAGGCTGTTGTAAACTTACACAGGGGAAAACAAGAAAGATGAGTGTGTGTCTTGCAAAATACCTTTATTAGACTGGTTTTGAAAGGGTCCCTTTGGATGTTGATAGAAGAAAAATAAACTAATCTAATGTAGAGATCCTAAGCCTAATATCTTAACCTTGATTTTTTCTTTAGCACCCAGAACCATAGCACCAGATCATCTAGACATAGAAGAGTCCTTCAAAATTTGAATGTCACGACATATAATTTTTTCCACAAAATGATCATGCTCTATCTTAAAAGCAGAATTCATCTGGCTAGGAATTCTCTGCACAGTTTCACCTTAACTGTATTAATAATAATTCTATATTGTTATCTTAGGTCATCTTTTGACTGAAGTAGCTCTTCTTCTGTGAGGAAATTCATCCTTCATATGTTTTATGGGCATCAATTCTATAAGCAATTCCTTTTCTCCATTTTTCTGCCAGCCTTTTCTGCTGTCCTACCAGCAGATAGATTATGCCTTCCACCAGCCACTCTTTTCTTTACAGTTGTTTGCACTTAGAAAATTAGCTCAATAATTTATTACAATGCAGCTGGCTATGCAGCCAACTAGGGAGGTTTCTGTGCTCTGTGTAAGCTGACGCTTCCAGAGGCAGATCTGCAGAGTTGTTTGCAAACTTCTGATTACAACTGGCTATCATCCAACTAGCTTTGAGTGTGGGCAAAGCAAGTATGTGTGCGCCTGTGACATACCAGGGAGACACCTCTTTTGGGTTTTCTATTATTGCCCTAGTTACAGCACATTCTTGCAAATCAGCTGAGTGTCAAAAAACTATGCTGAGGTCTTGATAGACCATTTATCAATCGCAATAGGAAATACCCCAAGTAACTGAATCCATAGGAAATAACTGCCCCAAATCCTGTTGAAGCTGATAGACAACCTTTGACTTCACTGGCCTTTGGAAATAGGCCTGAATAGTCTTCAGCAGTTGAAACAGAGCCAGATCCGACCACATAAGCGTACTGCATGTTTTCATATTTCCCACCATTCTCTTTTCCCTTCAAGTCAAAAAAGAGACCAAAACAGAGTCTGCTGGTTTTTGTGTGGGTGCTCCCAGGCCTCTAGTAAGTGCAAATCAAATAGATAAGGCTGCATTTCTGATGATACAAAATTCGCTGAAATGTAGTCAACACTGACTTTTTTTCCTTCTGATGTGGATTTCTTAAAACTAAGATATAACCAGTAGTCCTTGTTTTCTTTCTATGGATTATGCTTTATCCTGAATTCATACAAAGCATTTCCTTTGGCTTCCAACTGTGAAGGTCTGTTAAGTCATTAATTGCCATGGGGCACTTAAAATCTGTTTCTGCTTCCATTCACTACTGTTTCGGTTGTGTTTTAGTTTAGAATTGCTTTCAAATGTGTATCATAAACATACATTATTTTAGAAAGTGTTATTTTAAAAGCCTAAATCAGTTTTAAAGGAAGTTTCTTTGCCCCAAATGAGCGTATATTTTGATGGCACCTAGTCATACTACATAGGAGAATAATGCAGTTCTAGATTACTTCATTAAATAAAAATGAAATAGAAGTCAGTGAAATTCCCTAATCTAATAAATACCAGATATTCTGGATTTCTTGAGCCAGTCTTGCAAAGTCCCTAACTAGTGACTAATTAGAAGAAAAATGTTGGCAAATTATGCAGAATGAGAACAACAGAAAGAAGATAGATTTGGGAAAGAAATAATATTGAATGAACCTTAAAAGATAGAACATCGCCTTGCTGAACTTCTTACATGTAGCTTCTATTATGCACTGCAGTTTTAAAGTCATCACATATTTATGTCCCAATAAAAAGAGCCACGGGATGGTGGGTTAAATGAAACTAATGGTAGGAGTTTCAGTTGTTTAATGCTAACAGTCTTGTTGCTGAATAAGAAGCATTCCATTCTATGTTTAAAAATTAACCTTGCATATGGTTTAATCCAGGTTTGTAAATAGATTGGCTATATATCAGTTCCCAGTCAGTATCATGACATCGAGCTTTGTGCAGTTTCAGCTGCATCTAGGAAGAAAAGCAGAGACACCTTGTTGTACAGGCTTTGTGTAAATAGTAAGCCAGGTATAGGAAAAAACCTGCTCCTGCTGAAGAAAAGTCAAGTGTGTGAGTTGCAAATTCAGTGTAGTCAGAAGAGACCCAGACTTATTTAAATTTACTTTGGTTAGAGAAACCACACAGTAGCCAATTTGACTTGTTAGATATGGACAAAATTTAAGTAAAATATTAAGGAGAAATAAGTAATAGTCTTCACCACCTACATATAAAAATTAAACTAGAAGTATTGCCACATATTTTGCTCTGCACAAACAGTAACTGATATTTTGTCTTGACTTCTGTATCATAAATAAAAATATGAAGATAGAAATTATTGGATATATAATTTATTCCATTTAGTACTATCTGAATTAGTCTATGTAAAACAAGAAATTGAGACAAATCATCTTCTGTGCTGATTTATGCAAAATAATGCAGCAAGTTCTGAATGTATAGAAAATACACATTTCTTCCACTATTGTATCTAGCATACAAAAACCAGGAAAATAGCGAGCATAGGGACCAGTAAAGCAAGAGCAATAGAAGCAAGGATGGAATCCACCCAATATACTCTAGCCACTAAGCAGTTTCAACATATTCTGTATCTGCTTTCACTAGTCACAAATTATTTGTAGACGTTACCAAACTTAAGTGTGTAGGTACTTTTTCACTTAGAGTGTAGGTTAGCTTTTAGTTAACCTTATGATGTTTCGATTTTGGATTATATGCTTAAAGTATATTTTATCATAGGACTGAACATGAGCCAATTTTATCTTGGCATTTACTGGAATGCCGTATTTTTTTGGAAAATTGAGGTTTCCTGAAATGTGGTTTATTTTGCAAATTCAAAGAAGTGTAGAAAGCCACATTCTTGATCTTCTTTTTAAGAGTCAGATCTTATCAAAGTTGTGTTTTTCTACCATAAATTCCCACATGTATAGAAAAATACTTTATTTCATTAAAATATTTCTTCTAAGCATGTTTTAAATATATTTTAATATGGACATTTACATTCGTGTACATTCATTTTGTATTTCTAATAGATCTTGTCAGACAGAAGAAGTCTATAAATATCATGTATTATACAAGCTGTATTTAGCTTCTGAATAGCTCTGACTCAGCACAGACTGTATAAAGCCTGTTGAAAATGGGTTGGTTCTGTTTGGTTGACTGAGATGATAGAATATGCCAAAAAAAGCACAAACTTTACCAGCACTACTAAATAGTTTTCTGTTTGTATTTGTCTCAGAAGTAACTAAACACTCGTCAGTTTTGCATTAAGAATTATTTGAGTTGATATCTGCTGCTTCAAGTAGGAAAACTTCCATGTTCATCTTTTGGTGTACAATTGGATTTCTGATGTGTTTTTTTTAATATCACTTTACGTGTAATAAGGTATATATATATGATTCAGGAAAAAAAGTGCCTCCACAGATATTTAAATTGAAAAGACTCCAAACCTTGTGTGAATATAGGAAAAAAAAATGTGACGGTGTTCTTAACTTAGATGGTGTCCGACATGCTCACCAACTCTTACTATCACACTATTTTTCTTCAGTTCCACAAATATAGGTGAAATGTGTCCTTTTCTGGAAATGGAGTGGGTGAGCCCTCTTTTTATCAGGCTGAGTTTCCACATTTGTAAGATGCAAAGAAAGAATATCTAATGGCCACCTCTTGGTCTGTGGCCACAGGGAGGATAGTATTTGATGTGCTTGATGTTATTTAATTTTCTCCCTACCACAGAGTGGGATCAATTGTGTTTTATCAATCATCCTGAAATAGCTATTTGCAAAATTGTAACACCTCGGCCAGAGCAAAGAATAATGCTAACTCTCACTTCTTGATTCCCTGCTTTCTCCAGACTAAAAGTAATTTGTTGGTCTCCATCATGCACACCCTTTGATATATTAGGGAAAGGTGGTAACATATCCTTCTCTGCCATTTAGAGAAGTTGTAGAAGTCCAAAGTAAGTTCCTCAGCTCCCTGCATTGTAAATGAGCAGGTAGAGTGACAGCACAAGGTAGAAATGGAATGTAAGATAGGCAGCACTGTTGGCCTTCACAACATTTTCCCAAAGCTTTCTAAATGCAAGATGTTCAAAAGACTGATTCATGTGCTGGAGATTATCTGTCATCCTTAGGTAGATCATTACTAGCCTGTAACAGTTTTATGTGCTCAGCCAGACTCTTGATAGCTTCTCATGCCTTGAGTTGTCAGTAAAGCTGCTGCATAATATTCCTATCAGTCTGTTCTGTGGTTCTGAATCCCACGTCTTTGTACTGCCTCAGTTCAGTTCTTTTCAGACAAAAACAGAACAGAGAATTGTTTAGAGAGTTTCTACTAAGGGCAAGCTGCAGATTTCACACCCACCGCTGGAGTCTTAAGGCAGCTGCAATTCTGTAGGGAAAAGGTTATTTAAACAGAGCAGTTAAAGACAATCAATCCTAGTGACTTAGCGACTGCATGACACAAGTTTGCTTTGAGATGTTCATCCCAGAGCTAGGGCCAATTGAGATCTGTACTATTGTTCTTCCTTACTGTAAGCTGATGAATTTCTGACAAAATTATAGGATGCGTTGCTTACAATAGCAGAGGAGTCGATGCAAAGATCTAGGAGGTCTGTTCCAGTCCTTTGTTTCTACAGAAAAGCAGACTGTCGAGTTCAGAAATTGACTCGATTTCTATGAAAGGAATGCTGAAAGACTGCGAAGCTGCAGTGTTCTGTGGGGAGGCTTGGTGACATACGTAGTTAGTGCCACACCGAAGATATTGAGAAGTCATCTCTGATTATCTGTGTGAGTGTCCTGGGAGTGGCTTGTGCTGAAATCTGTTTAACAGTGGAAAAAAATCTTTTGGAAATAACCACTTAGCAATTATTTATAAAATACAAATATTGCAGCTGTTGTTTTCAGTGTTTAGATTCTACAGATCATGTGTTATTTGTGAAGAAGTTTCATCACTTTTTGTCTCAAAATATTAAAAAACAGAATTGTGTTCTGTACACAAGCAAAAAACATGCGCCTGATCTCAGGAAAGAGGGTTGTATACTACAGTTAGGCAGTTATGTATGTTACATCTTCACCCCTCTTAAGACAATTGCAGAAAATGGTATTGGAAATGAAAGACATTTTAAGATTAGGCAAAATTCAAAGCATGCTGTTTTCATAGTTGACATACTATTTAATAAAAGAATGGGGAAAATATTTCCTGTAGATTTTGAGGATTTGTGACAACCTCTGGGATAGCATGCCTAAATTTATGGCCTTTAGAGTGAAAAAAAAGGCAGTTATTTTTAAGCAGTTAAAGTGATTATGGTAGTTAAAAATATTAGAAGGGGACAACCACTGCATACTATAGTGACTGAAGCACATGCAATCCTAAATTTGCAGTGTAAAATTACAACATGTGGAAATACTGCAGAATGTTAGCATCAAGAATAAGTGATGTTCAGTAATACACCAATTTTTTTTCCCCCTCTGTCTTGTTTACAAATTGCTAGGACCAACTTATAAAGAACTGTTCTTTTACCTTACAAGTGATCTGTAGTAACTTTTTGTTCCTCAGTTTTCCCCTCTGTAAGAGGTGGGACAATTGATATCTACCTTTCTTTTGAGAAGTACCTGTGAGACACAGGAATGATTGTGGATGAATTTCTTTGAAATCATTTGACAAATGAGTCTTTGTGAACAGTTAACAGCTCAGATTGCTTTGGCTTGGCACATATGGCAGCTGGGATGTTTCTGTTCCCTGATGAGCTTGACTCCTCGAAGCAGGACTGGCATGAATGCTCCGTTATTACTAACTCAAGATACATTCAATACAAATCTCTTCGTAATATTAATTCAGAAGTGAGGCTTTGGGCAAACATGACTTTCTGTAGATTTATTTTAAATGATTGCAAACTAATGACAATTGAAGTCATAGTATACACCTTTCAGAACTGCAGAGACTTTTTTGCTGTATTCCCCAAGCACTAATCAGAGTTCATGCAAATATACAATGAAGAAATAGACACAAGTTATCCTAGCACATTTTTGCATTTTAACACGCATATTGCAAATACAAAACCCAAAGATTTTAAACTTTAAATAATGCATTGCCATCCAGCTTAAGTGTTTTTTATTCCTTAGAAGCCATTTCCTTTAGCTTAAAACCAAGGGAATTTGTCTTTTCTCACTGCCAAAGCCACAGTACAGGACAACCATCAGAAAGTAATTAACACTGTCTATCTTTTCTGATTAAATTAAACAGATGTAAGGTATATGTCTAGAGGTTGAACTTACTAAATGAACCTCATCTAAAACAATAGAGTTAGTATCTTTCACCACAGTAATTTATTAATGAAGAATTTTTCCTTATTCAATTTTATCTTAATGCTAGAGCAAACAGTTATCCTGTTGTCGTGATCATTATCTCTTATCCATTCATAATTTTTAAATAACAAGAAAGATGAATGATCATAAACCTGAAATTTAAAAAGAACGACAGTTCAAATAGATATCAGTGAAAAGTCTTTGCACATCATCTATAAGTGCAAGAACGCACATAGACACCCATAAGCACTGCATACTTCCGCATGTTATATCTGTTGAGAGTACCACCTCTGAACTGGATTACAAAATCTCACTAATTAGTAATGTTTGCATGCATGGTAATGTGGCAACAATCTGTGCAACATTGTTAACTGTCTCCACAGGACAGAAGACAAAATGCTTTAACATGGGCTGAGTCTCTGCTGTATCTCCAGTTAATCAGCATGCACGTCAGTATAACCTAACTGCCTGTCTAAATATCAGTCACTGACATTGTCTTGCAGATAAAGCACCTGAACAGTCAGTAAGGATTCCTCAGTTCCACTCAAACAATTAAACACACTTTTTGTCATATACTGTGTTGGAAAGAAGAACATAATCATGGAAACCGGAAGTATTTATATACCTCACTGAATCGTATACTGTTTGAATAGATGGGAAACTTAACAGCACTAAAGACTGCAATGTCTTTATTGTCATATGTTTTAGGCGTAATTTAACATTTCAGCACAGACATCCATTAAGTTATTATGTCATGGTAGCTACTATGAGCTATAGTTCATTTCAGCTTTTGAGTATGCCAGGCCTTCTTCTGTATGTTATAAATGGTGTAAAGTATTTTCCAGAAATACTTTGCTTCAAGGTTGTAGTTTTTGCTAAGTGACATGAGTTGGCAGTTAGTTGCAAGGGGGTTGCCAGAGAAGATAAAGAAGGAAATCATATCAATAAACTACTTTCACTTTTCCTATCAGGACACTGATAATGACCTTATTGTTACAATTGTGCTGTGTGTCCTACGCAGGAGCATGGATCTGTGTTGCACAGAAGTAGAAAACCACTTGTGCAGAATGTTTAGACTTGCCACAGTAACCCCAGCAATGTTCCTCACTAGCAGCAGCTATTTCCCAGTCTTAATGTAACAGTGTGCTGGGTGTGTCGGAGAAAGCTTGTGGCCAAAGACCTGGCTGCACTCCAGCAGTTCCTGTCTCCAGCAGCATTCTAAGCACATTTCCTTGCCAACAAATTTCTTATGCCATTACATGAAGAAGGAGGGAGGAGAAGGCTGTGCTGCAGGCCATTAGAAGCAGGTGTGGCCCTAGAGTCTAACAGCCATAATTTAGAGCATCTTACAGTTTCTTCTAAACAATTCTGGGAACCCCTTGAGGACCCCACCTGTTCTAAGGGAAAACAATAGTGGCTTACAGTAGTTTTGCCCCTTTATCTTCCGCTTAGGTGTGCCAAATGGAGTTAGTGCATCTGAGTGTCTGGCTCTGTTCTTAGGCATTTATGAGACATGGTATATTTTGGACACATCCGACTAAGCTATCTCCAAGGAAATTTTTAAAATTACAGCAGGAAAACAGGTAGAGAACTTGTTTATCTAATTTGTTCCCTGATGAATCTGAGAGGAAAGATTATGCTTAAAAGCTTTAATAAATGGAGATAATTTGAAAATCTGATTCCTTTATGACTGAATAATCTTTCAGAGTTCAGTTGTGTTTATACAATCAAACCCACAGAAAGAGGCCAGAAGAAGCCATCACAAGAAGTTAGAATTTTTCAAAGTTTTTGTCAATGTTACGTATTCTGTTCACTTTACTTTAAAAGTTGATGAACTCCAAATTCTTTGTTAAGCATGCTTTTTTTTTGTATTCCATGTTAGCATGATCCACTTGGCTGTGGTAAATGGTAATCCTTGTTCTTAATCTTGAGAGACATATATTTGGAGTTGAAGGAACAGAATTCCATTATCTGTACCTTGGTGAGACGTGAAATATAATCCAAATCCTCTTATTCAATTAACCTGGCTTACTTTAAAACAATAAAACCTTTTGTCTTCAGCGAGTTGTTCTGTGGAAAAAAATAGTAACTTAATGTAAGGCTGATATTTATCTGGAAGATGTTAAGTGACTATCCTAATATTCAGGGCAACAAACTGTAGATGAAGAGGCTTCACAAAAGGCATACAGTGCAGTTTATATGTCTTTTAGATAATGCTATCATAATGCTCCTTGAGGACTAAGAAATGTAGCTCCTCTGGATTGCTCACAATGACTTGGAATACAATAGGGAGACAACACATTTAAATTCTCTCAGTCTCCTTGCCACAGCATTAATAAATAATTCTCTGAGCAGAATTCACATTATACTTACTTTGCTATATTACAGTTTCATACTTAGATTTTATCTCAGACACAGATCAACACCTTTTCTGAGTCCTCTCAGCTGTCTAAATGCAAGTATTTTGGATCTCCCTTTTCTTGATCTGCCCTCAGATAACAAGTATTCTGATGTCAACATGAGCTGCTGGTACCTTTCTACAACTGTATTGAACTCTCTGTCCTTGCTGATCATTATAAGACACTGTGTGCACATTCTATGGGTTTTATGACTTCTAGGATCTATGTTTGGATTGGACTTTACCTTTATTTTACCAATTAATCATTTTCAGATTCTGTCAAAGAGCTTATAACATGAGGCAGTTACTGGCAGCTGACAAATACCAACCCTTCCTTGCATCTGAATTTCCAGAAATCATCATTCCACTTGGAGCTCAGTAAGCAGCACAGGGTACATTTCCCTTTCTTTAACTAGCTGCAAGTGAAGGCCTGAAAAGAGGTCTTGATTCTGCTAAAAGCATGATTTATTTGCAAAGGGAGTGGCAAAGGGACCAAAGGGAATCATAATGGCTATTTGTGGCAGAAATAACTTTAGCAATAGAAGGAGGGTGAAAGGATCAATTCTAAATGGCAGAGGCTGTACTGTAGAGAGTGGAGAGCAGAAGGGATGTGCGCGAGTGGCCTGTGGGAGTCAGAACAGAAGCTCATTTTAAGAATTCCAAATATATATTTCACGGAGAGGAGTATTAAACTCTAATGCTTTTCTTTTATGTCCAAATGAACATTTTTACTAAAAGACATATTGCTAGAATTCAAGTACTTTGTAGAAGCAGGAAAATTGTGGGATGATGGTGTCTTAGAGTCCCAGGGACACTGAGAACTACAGTTTTTATTCGAGAGCAAGCCTAGTTTTTTAGCTGAAGTCATAGAATCATCGAATCATAGAATGGTTTGGGTTGGAAGGGACCTCAAAGATCATCTAGTTCCACTGCCCCTCCTACGGGCAGGGACATCCTCCACTAGACCACATTGCCCAAAGCCTCATCCAGCCTGGCCTTGAACACTTCCAGGGATGGGGCACTGGAAAAAGTCCTTTGCTTCAAATTTTTCTTGGAGCCCTCAATAGTTGCACATGTTCCCCCCAGGAGTAATACATCACAAGGGAGACTGGCCAAACAGCCTTACAGCTTATATGCACTAATTTTGCAAGACACTTAATTCTAGGCTATGCTTTGCTGTCACACTGGAAAATGGTAATTAAACATTGGTTTTAAGACCTTTAAGAAATCAGTTCTTATACATTATGTTTACATCTAGTTTACAGGTCGGTTTGAAGCTGGTGGGCCAAATCCATATGTTGCTTTTCCACCACAAGTGTCCGTGGAGATCCCTGAATCTTGTAGTTAAGAAACTTGTAGCTTAGTTTAGTGCTCGTTTAAATGACTCACACTCATGCAACTAACACTAAATTAAGCCCAAGTTTGGAGGCAAAGCAATTATTGAGGTACCACCCCTGGGACTCAGTAGGTTCTGGATTATTTCAAGACGTAGGTTAGAAGGAGGCAAATGCAGTTCACCACTGACAATGTAAGATGGCTCTTGGGAACATACACTAAACGGGAACATATCCAGATGTTGGACTCCCAGATGTGTGAGTCATTGTGGAATAATCATCCAATCAATCAATTTGTGTAAAAGCAGGAATGAAAAGGCAAGCAATATATAAATGTGAGTTGGAAATTGAAATTCAGTGGGCTGTAAGGCACAAAGATGGTCCTGTCAGTGTACAGGACACTGGCTGTATCATGTCTGGGAGGCTGTATGTGAGAAAGTCAATATTATTAGACAGCGAAAGGAAGGCAAAATTTATCTTCTCATTTGTGTGTTGATGTGTAACAACAGTAAACAGCAATGAGATGTGCAACACATGAATGACCTTCTGTCCAACTTGCTGAAAATCAGATCCTTTCTTTGTTTACAAACTGTGCCACAGAATCACCATAGATTAATGACATTTAGAAATCATCACTTCCACTCTGTATTTTTATAATTGATTTTTTCTAATTTGTATTTTCTTAACCCGTTGCAGTCACATTTAAAATGATATAAATACAAATCCTTGCGGTTTAAAGGATCTATAAACAAAAAGGAATGAGGGAAAAACACTATGGTACTTTCCTTGACCTAACATTTACACAGAAAGTTTTTAATTTTGACATGACTAGACAGATACCAAATGCCAAATGGTTTTAACTAACATCAGTACACAATTAGCAGTCTTTGTAATTAATCAGGGCAGAAAATTGGAGACAAGGGCCTAACACAGGCTTCTCTCAGTCTTAATGTCCACTCTGCAAAAGTATAAACTTTTTCCCTACTCTTTGGGCAATTTTCAAAATGGCTCCTGCACAATTCAAAGATGACAATTACTATTGTTGCCGTTCATTCAAAGATCTGTCAGTCTTTGAAACCCTGTCATTATTTATGTTCAAAGGCAGGAAATACTAATGAGGTTTGATTTCACCAGTCTCCATGAGACTACTTGCATATAATTCTTCTCACAAGATAAATTCACAATATGTGTTTATTTTGTGAAATATAAGCTTAGATGTAAAACATGAGAAAACAGTAGCTGAGAGATGATATCTTTAAATGATCCTAATTTTGTGGTAAAGGTACTCCAATAAAATCCTCGGCCCATCTGTATCACCACAGCCTATTTATGGATTTATGTGATTTTAGGTCTAGAACATGGCATTTCAAGCCTGTGGAATAGAAACATACATTCTGTTTAAGAAACACTTTGGAGTCCTGGTATGATTGTATTGTTTAAGTATTTTATATTTTTTCTGGTACAAAGTATTAAACAAAAGCTACATTTAATTTTCTTACTGTCATGGAATTAATTAAAAGACACTGGAGTTCAGTCAGCAAAACCTAAGATGTTTACTACTTGAAAATTTAATTGGAATTTTAAAAAAAGTTTTTGCACTGAATTACTATATTCACAGCTGAACTATTTTGCTGTGCAGTTTTTTGTGTGAGAGAATTGTAGAAGGTTTTTGGAGTTCAAATTTTTTACTGTTTTTCCACTGATATTTCTTATGGTCTTTCAGTATGACTCACTTATCACTCACCAGTGTGATTTAGCCATTTAACATTCTGACTGCTAATGTTTCCTAGTCCAATCAAAAAGGTCAGAGAACAATACGTTGCTAAAAAGTCCAGTGTAATTAGGTTACTTGCAATGTAAATTATAGCTACTCAAGTTTAAATGAAATGTACTTAGATTGTTGTTCGTGTAGTAGTTATTATACATTTCTAAATTTCATCTTTTAAAATGTGGATTTAGTGTGTTTTTAGTTTAATGGTTGAAGAATTTTCCATGTGGCTGGTCCTATTGCACAGATTCGGCTTTAAGCTGGGATCAGAAGAAAAAACATGATCATGTATAAGAATTAATTACAGCTTTAGTGGATAAGCTAACTTTAAAAGATACAGGCAAATCTGTACTCATCAACTAGTGATTTTTTTCAAGCTTCTTTGTTGATTGTCTTTGTTGTGGGAAAGTATGAGAGACATTTCAGGAATGACAACCTGATTGCAAAGATAAGTACCAGAAAAGATTTGATCATGTCATTGATATTGATGGGAAAATATAACTTGGGTTTTCATGGGGATTGACTTGATGGGCAAGCTAAAGTGCATGTGTAAGGATTAGGCTTGTCAGTGGGAAACACTAAGTCTGGTCATTACAGTTAGCTCATTTATGGTACAAAGAGGTAAGTGAACATTTGTAAATCTTTGGTCCTTGCTGAATAAAACTGAATTATTACAGTCAAACTGCCGTCTTAGCTGTAAAATATCAGAGCTATCAGATATGAGCAGTGATAAGTGACTGCAGAATTACACAAATCCATATGTGTCTTGGGCACTGAGAAAGCATCAGCATAGTCTGTCCTAAATCACAAGACTACCATAGAAATTATCATCTTGAATAATATGATTCCTTTTTTCAAAGTTAGTGAGGAAGTTAATGATTTTGGTTTACTCAGCTCAAAAAATACTCAGCTCATTGGAAAAATGCATATGTAAACTGTCTGGTTTTCTGCTTTACATGAAGAACTGAAGAAAATTGTTCTAGCTGGCCACTGCTCTGAGAGGTGAAGCAGAGATTGTATAGCCCATGCTGAAAGATTTCAGTGCTCTCAAACCATCTTTGAAATCTCCCAACTATGGTCATCGCCAAGGGCTAGAGAGGCACTGACTCCAAAAAAGCCAGGCTCAGGAAGGCTTCCCCAGTTACACTACCCACCCCCTTTCCTAAGATTTCCTTCTGTCCATCCAGTCAGTGCTGCCAGTTGATGCCCAGGTTCTGAAATAATCACTCCTAGCTTCTTTCTTCTGGAAGGGAGTCGTATGATAGCTTTATGTTTAGTTGTCATAGGGTCTGCAATAAGGGAATCTTCATCTCCCAGGTCTCAGGGCCCCAAAGAGCTCTTTATGCCCCTATGCAACTCAAAAGGAGAAGCATGAGGGAAAGAAGCTGAACTTTCAGCCATCTCTTAGCATTCAGATTTATAAGTCATGTCACACCAAGGTGCAGCCCCGTTTTGTTTACACCATAATCTCAATGCAATTATTTCTGCTTAATCAATTGCAGAGTCATATTTCTGTGTTTCACATGCTATGTTATTACTGATCTTATTGTAGCTCAGAAACGTGTAATTATTTATGCTATTACTATGGCCCCAATGGGAAGGGTATTCTGCACTGCTTAGTGTGTGTGTCATAAAAGCTGTAGTCCCCAGTGAATGCTCCATTTATTATCAGTAATTATTCAGTAATGACAGAACAATAGTGGTGGCTTAATGCTCAAAACACAGACATATTTTTAATCTTTTCAAATATAATAAAACTTCAGGATATAAACAGAGTTCCTCAGTTCCATGCAAAGTTAGTTCTTCAAAACCGATGGGAACTTCCAGAGCCCATGGGTGTGCAGAAGTTTTGAAAACAAAGCTTGAGAAAAGGAACTTCAGTTTTCTACTTGGGCCTGGTTCCTTCTTCAGCCAGAATTCTAATTCAAGTCTGATTTGTGAGAGATGTGTTTGAATTATTTCCCTAACAGGAACGAGGAAGTCAACACAATATTAGTAGTTTGTGTTGCACAAGTAACTCATTTCTAAACTGTGTACGAAACCAGGGTCTTGGTTAAGCAGGCTGTTTAGTATAGGTGTGCTTAACTTTAATCACAGGAGAGTTCCTGTTCACTGGTCAACTGCAATGGGTCACAAACTAGTCCAGAAGATCTTACAGCCTCTGTGCTCCTCCAAGTACATTTGTACTCAGGATTATGAAGAATAATGTCTAAAGATCAAAGTAAAAGGGTAATTTTCAACCTTGTAGTGCCCTACGGTGGAGTCAATTATATGAATAATTCGATATATCACAGGCATGCATTGTAAAACCCAGGAGAGGAAGTAACTTTGTGATAACAGCCTTGCGTCAACGTGTCTCTGCCCAAAGTGCACTGGGACTGAGAGCTTTTGCTTCGTTATTTTAAATCAGTGTTCTTTTTGAAGTTTTCAAACAGTTTTATCCTACAGATTGCAGTAACAATGGTACCTGTGTTGCACTACATCACAGCAGCACTTTGAAGAGGTAAGCAAACATTTGAGGAGTTCTGTTCTAAGAAGCCATCAGAAGGAGACTTAATTTGGCAGTCAGCATCCACCCCATCTTCTCCAAGGTTTCCTTGTGCTCCTTTTCCTTCCCTGAAAACCAAGCAGATCAATGGTTTCTGATCATGTTCCTGGAGATCCTTTCAGATTCACAAGTAACGTAGAAAAGGCAGGAGGGAATCTCTGCTAACCCCGTAATTGTGAAAGGAGATAATAACCTTTATCTTAAAAGGCCTATTCTACCTGTGTAGGATAAATAAAGACATCATATTAAATTTACTTCAGCTCCTCCTCTACACTCCTTTATTTTCATTTTAATCATTACTGATATGTATATTAGGAATGTTGCACCAAAATAATCTAGTGTTATGGCAAAAAGAAAAAAAAATGCAAAATCATGATGTTATTCCTTTCTCTGCCTTATCCTGACTTTTGAGATCTTGGCACACTATTGACAGGCAGAAAGAATATGTAGTTAGATGTACCTTCTCTCCAAGAACAGGCGAATGAGCATTCTCTTCACTTAAAGAAAGTGCTGGCCCAGGAAATTCCTTAATAATAATAAAAAACTCTCATAAGCAAGGAAACAATTTTTTTCTCCATAAGGATAAATTAATTTAAAACATGTTGTAGGGTGTGTCTCATGCTCTAATGGGTATGTCAGACACATGACATTATTTAGTATTACACAGCACAAGGCATCATCTTTAAATTAAAGTGTTGGATGGCCCATATTTTTGCTTGACACTTAGCAGATGCCATTTGCTTACATAAATCTTCAGATGAGATTGTTAAGCTACAAGAATAGGCGCAGTACTGAACACAGAATATTAGAGTGCGCTTTGCAAGAAAAGCTGTTCATTATCAGGAGAAAAAGAGCCTGAACTGTATCGATTCTAATGCCAGTTATAGGCATCTCTATCGAGCAGTGCTGTCAAACTGTCATCCTTCTCTTCAAAGGAAGCTGAGGTAGGTGATGACGTTTGCTTGAAGCGCTGGTTTATCTCCCTGGCCAAACTAAAGGAGCAGAAATAAAGGCTTTTCCTTTCATCCTCCCTACCAGCTGGATCTTTATAAAGCTAGCCACAGTCTTTGAGCATAATCTTCTTCCTTGTTCTCTTGGCATGTGCAAGAAAACTCCGCTCGCTCATAATCAGGAACCAAATCTTCCAGTTCAAGTACAGGAAGAATATACAGGATCATATACAGGATAAACCTTTCAAACAGGAACTATGTGAGCATGGAAGGAGCAGAGCGTCAACAGCATACAGCATGCTAGATCTCATGCTGCAGTGGGCTGAAGGGAAAATCAAAGCTCTGGGCAATAGCTGTTCTTAAGGAAGCCAAGGAGATGGCAGTATTTTAGCAGAGGAATTAAATGTTGCTCTTGAAAAACGGAAAGTGACCAATTTGCGATTCTAAACGTCAAGACAATACTAGATCAGTGAAGAAGTGCAGCATAGCTGTGGCTAAAGGAGATGAGTACTAGTGTTCACAGTGCTGAAAAGATTGGTCAAAAGTCTTTTAAGTTTGGCTTTTGTGAGACCAGCCCATTGGCCTCAGCTGGGTAGCAGGAGTGATGCTGGAACAAAAATTAATTGCTGTTTCTTTTTGAAAATGTTTCTCCTAGAGTCATCCCCAAAACAATAAAGGTTTATTCATTAATCAACTTTCATTAATAAGACTGATTTCCTCTTTTTTTTTGTTTCTTGTTTCCCTTTCTTCTTCTACCTCTTTTTGCCTTTGCATGTATTGCCTCAGACATTTGCATGTTCACTAATCTTTTCAATATTCATAAAGCAAAAGTCATACATAACCTATGGGAAAGGACATATCCATTCATATATTTTTTCAGGGTGAAGTGCAGACCTTTTCTGAAATGGTGAAGAATTTTTATCCTGTACTAATAGCTATCACACATGGCACAGACACTCAATTGTACTCACAGTCAGTGTGATCTCAAGTCACTTTGCCAGGCAGAGATTCAATGTTGACACTAAAGAGGAGAAAGAAAGAGCACAGAGATTCTCTAGGACGTTCTTCAAGATGGAAAAGGGAGGAAAAGCAAAGACAATGAACATAAAAATTAAGAAAGAATAAAGAAGAAAATGTTAACAGAAAAAGCAAAAAGAACACAAGCTGTTGTGTCGAATTTGTTTGTACACGTTATTCTTTCAAAAGAAATTGCTAAATTTTCTACACAAAGAGTATGAACACGGCACTGTATACTGTACATATAATACAATAAACTTTTAAAAGTCCATTTCAAGTCCTTGCTAAAACAAGTTTAGCAGTCTACAAACAAGAATGCTTTTAACATTGCAACACCCACAGCCATTTTATAGGTCTTGTGGCTTGGATCTCATTCTTGGTGGGGGTTACTCTTTATTTCTTATCCAGAGTGTTTACATCTTTGTGGTGTCGGCAATACAGACTCATCTTTATAAGACCAGCAAGAAAAAAACAGCAATAAATCTCTGCAATGTGTTTTCAGTATGTCCATAAAACTGAAATATTTAAATGTAAACCAGTCCTTTTCTTTGAAAACTGTGAATTGAAACTCACAAAAGGATTGATTACAATATTTTTATTCAAGATGATCTGAACAAAGATGAGACTAATAATTTTCATTGAATGTAACCTTGAAATTAAGGGGCACTGTGAGAAAAAAAACCCAGTATTTTATTAAAGGTATTGTTGGTGGTTTGTCACTATAGGACTGAAGCCAAAACTGTTCTTACAGAAAGAAGTACAGTTCACTGATAAAATTCTATAACCTGTGTGTTATAAAGACAGAATAAAATGTTCAGCTGTTTAGATGAAAGCACTAAATATGCATAGATAGATCTCTCTTCTACGTCTATATTCATCATCTTAAATGTAATGTTATTCAGACAGGTGAATACAGATTCCTGTCAGTAATCTGTAAATAGTTTGGGAGATTTCACACAACTGGACATCTGTGCTGTATTTTTTTGATGAACTGAGATTTTAACTTCCTATTTTGATAAATTATAATATTTTCATAACATCCTCAAAGGATCAAAGTTTCATTGTGTTAAGCACTTTTAGAGTGTTCAGCACTTTCTAGAGTCAAAAGCAGTTTCTGCCCAACAGAGATCTTCCTGAAAGGGTGGGACCTGAGACAGTGATAAATAGATAACTGGGGTTTGAAAGGCAGGAGAAAGAAAGACGTATGCAAAGAAAACTACAAAGGCAGATGGATTTGAATAAATCAACAGCTTCAGACTGCAACAATCTAGAGTGACCAGAGAAGAGGTAGAATTACCTGGGTTGTCATTCTCTTATTATCAATGAAGTGCTGCACCTAACAAAAGTGGAAGTGGATTAATATGGAGATCGAAGGAAACAATGCAGATTTTGATTTAAAAAAAGAATCCTTCAAAAGATAAAAGATCAAAATGTTTGTTTTAATTTAAGAGTGGTAGCAGCCCCTCATGTACATTTGCCCTCTCTCATCTCTGTGTCAGTACCTGAGTGGCATGAATTCCCTTCTGATGAGTGTATGTTTTGGGAAACTCACCACACAGTAAAGCCATTCTTTCTAATATGACTCTACCTCTTATAATCCTTTCATGAATCAGAAATACATTACGTCATCTCTTCTCTGAGGCATATACCATAGAGTGTATGTGTACCTACCTTCCAAGATATACTGTTATTCCCAGTGCAAGATTCTATTTTAAAAAAGCCTGTATTCAGCTGTTTCCTCTGAACACCACCATTTTTTACCTCATCTGCTTAACACACTGATTGTTCAGTCAAAATACAGGTTAGTCACTTGTCCTTGGCCCTGGTCTTGTGAGCACCCGATAGAGGTCACACGTCCAATTTTTTCACACTTAACTTGAGGCCACCATATCGTATGTATCAGCTAGGTCGGTAACATGCGCATAGGCTGCCTATGCAAATAATGCATAGACATTTTCAGAGGTCAAGTCAGCCCATCGAAGATCTGGATGTAGGCCACCACGGCGTTCCAGTTTTCAAGAATTTTTACAACAACAGCTTCAAAATATCAACGCAGAATTCATAAGCTGCACATAGACAGATTCCACAAATAGTCACACAAGGCCAACCCACACACCCAAATGGATATTTCCCAGCTGCTGGAGTGAGTGGGGTCCCCTGCTGCTATCTCTGTCTGTCTTAGCAGCTGGGAAGGAGCTTCCTGCTGCTTCAAGGGCAACTGGTCCTTTTTTCCACTTTTAGGATGGAAAGAATGAAAGATTCCTACAACATTCTCACTATCTGAGAAAGGTCCCTAGCCACCAATACTGCAAGAAGAGAGTAGGTCTTACTCTTTGGGTGAAGAAACATCAATGACCTTGTGTTATACTGTGCTGCTTTAATTTCATTTATTGGGGGAAAGAAAAGAAAAATGGAAAGGAAAAAAAAGAGTTAATATTGAATGTAAGTTCTGATGGTGCTGTAGAGGAGCGGGCACCTAAATTCAAGCATCCTAACAAATTGAATGAATTGAATAAACAATTTTTGTGACTATCATGGGTCAAATCCTGGAAAAACACATTAGCAGATATGTTTATGCCAGCATAAACATTTAAGTAAATCACTGTGTGTTGTTACAATAGCATTACATTTGAACTGAAGTTGTTAGAAATCCCCTTCAGAAATTAACCCAGTTATTCTTAATAGCAATTATGGCTTTTTGCAACCACATTCACATTAGTCATCTTAGAAATACAAATATTTCTAATTAACAAAATGGTAATAAAAGTAATGGGACTCATGTATTAGGTTAGCGGGTGGAAGTGTGTTTTTCTGTCAGTTCTGAGCAAACTTTGTGTTGCTACATTGGCCTTCAGAATGATTGCATGTAGTTGTTTGTCAGGAGATTTGCTGTACATGCAGATGTACAAGTGCTTCTGTACTCTAGAAAACAAGAAATGACAAGAATATGTTGTAAAAATGTATCCTCTCTGTTGGGAGGATTTTTATTACACATACATTTAGTCCAAATAATTTTAAACTTACATTTCCACCAAGGCTCATCTTTGCTTTAACAAGTGTTTTTTATTAACTGGAATGATGGGGTTTTCATTTTGAACTGAAATCTCCTTTTTGTGTTTTCAAAAGGGCATATATCTGAAGGCTTATTTTTAAAGCTGAAATGCAATATGTTGAAAAAGCAGTTGTGAACTCTTTTTCTGTAATTGAAAAAATACATGAGTTAGGCTTTAAAGTGTGAAGAATGATACAGCTATCTGTGCTGACTCAGGCCAACTTGCTTCCATGCTGGTATGACCTTCAAAAGGAGTTAGAAAAATCACTTGAGGACAAGAGAATTTCTGTCTAAAAATGTGAATCAAAACTTTTCATCACTGTATGCAAAATATCAAGTGTAATACATGTTATCATTTTGATCTTAACGTAGCTTTTTTCTAATATTAGCAATATAGTCCGACTACATCAGAATCCTAAAAGAAGTTGGAAATTATGCAGTAATAAATTCTTCTTTCTTAAAAATGTAATGAGAAGCAAGTGTCATTGCAACTATATTACTGTAACACAGTGCATTTCTTATTGTATATGGCTGTATGTTAGTAATACTCAGATCTATATGTATTTTTCTTCTTTCTGCCTAACTAGTACTTAGGGATCAGAATGGCCAGGATGATCTGAATGGTCATAAGAATAAGTAAAACATTTTTATTGGTCAGACAAGAACTTTGATCAGTTTTTAAAGACATATAACACACACTGATTATGTTCAAAAGATTAATATGGCTTTATGTTCCAGAATTGTCCTTGCAGGTCCCCGCCTCAGCCAAGAATAATATCGACACAGATTTGCCAGTCTGAAAAGGTTTTAAGTGAACTTCCTGCCCATGCTCAGCTTAGCTTGATTTAACTTGGTCAAAGTCAACTGTTTCACTAATGTGCAGTTTACAGAAGAAATGTGCAAAAATTACACAAATGTGGTTTTGAGTAGCATGTTCGTTAAGTGGTTATGTAATTTGACAAGTTACATAGGTTGTCTGTAGAATTTTTACTGAGAGAGGAAATGATTTAATCTCGTTAAATGAGTAGGATTATGTATCAGTGAGCATTGTTGGCAAATATTCTTAAAAATAGAGGTCTAATTGATGATTGCTAGTATCTTATTGCAGACATACTGGAGAGAAGGGATAGAGCTGCTGCATTAAATATTTTGACAGTTCCCAAAAATTCTTCTCGTAGATGGCAGCGTGTGGTCTGTGTCGCAGGGTGTCACAGTGTGTAGGTATGTCATATGGTCAATGACTTGTCTACAGGTCTACATGTCTACAGATGCCGTGATACTATGCGATACACGAAAGGCTCTGTGCATGGAAGGCAGGTGATCTGCTGGTTAGTTGCAGACCATTTATAATTAACCTGAGGGATAACAGTGGTCATAGTTTGGGATCGCTGCTTTATGTTATACATTGTTTAGTATTTTACCTAAGCTTTAAAGTGACTATTTTTTTCCACAGAGCACTCTTTATGTAGTTCCTTGCACCATTTACCTAATGTGGTATGTCCTAATTCATATAATTCCCACCTGGCATGTGTATACCTGTTTGTTATATCAGGGAATCAAGGCAGCCACTGAAAGGCTAGAACAAGCACTGTAATTGTCCTGCATGCCTTTTGCAGTCTTCTAGTCTACGTGGGTCATTACTGATCTTTCACAGATATTTTGGTACAGCTCTTATCTTTATATGCAGGGAAAATGGGGCATTGAAATTCTTTCCCAGACACTTCACTATTAGTGTCCATTGTTGTTGGACTTTACCAGTTCCAAAGAAGGAAAACCAAAAAAGATCACATTACATGTGTAGTCCAGAAACAACACAATCTCAGGACACTTTTGTGACCAGGACTCCAACCAATTCCTCTAAGTAAGCAATAAGGAAGGATATCATCATCATCATCATGCTATACCCAACACCAAACCATCTGTTTCCTCAAATTCATACTCCATCATCTATTGATCAAGATCAAAGTACATTATCATTTTGCTATAGCATCTGAACAGCTGAGTGAGTGACATAATGTATCCCTGCCAAACTCCTTTCCTGATGTCAGACCATTTTGTTTTGTAGTACCTTTTATTACTTTGACTCCTGTTTTCTGCTTATAATAGAGAATTGGCAAAGTCAATTCACTGAAGAAATATTAGGAATGTCCGGTTCCAACAGACTGGTAAGCTCCAGTGAAGTTGTATAAAGCAGTTTTTTACTCAGTAGCTAAGGAGCAGTATCACTTGCTAGGTAAAGCTTGTACTTTTTCATAGATTGCTCTGCAAGAGAATGCTGCTGTTGTGTTTCATAGCTGGAGTTCTGCAAATAGTATAAACTTCATTTTGTGAAAATGTACACAAATAATATTTTTTCCATAGTCTCTTCCTCTTAAAATGTTCCTACAATCATCTTTCATCTACCTTCTTGTTTCAACCCAGTGTCTGATCTATTACACTCAGCATAAGCTACATGTCCTGATGGCTCTTTCCAAACTGTTGCCCCTCTATTTCTGAAGGCTCACCAGTGATGTGACAGTGGTGCCCATCCTATGCATACATTGACACACTCCTTTTTTAGGTATTTGTTAAACTTTAAACACCTTTGTGTTGTCCCTTGGGCTTCTTCTTCCCTGTGGGAGGAGCATTACAAAAACTTCCATTGGCAGGCTGGAAGCGGAGAACTTCATAATCTCCTGATCATATGGAATCTACCTTATTACCTGATACTTACTGCTGTACAGTGACCAGTGCAGACAGCATCTTCAGTAGTACGTGGTTCCATACCTCCTGTGCTAAACTACTGTCTTGTTCATATGTTGTCACTCCATGGCGGTCAGAGGCTAGAAGGATGTTAAGGCCTGCCGTGGTTATGCCTTGCAGCCTCCCAGTAAACCCTGTGATTTAAACTCGCAAGTATTTCAGTACACTTGATCAAAAAGAAATGCAAGTCTTGAACTTTCTGTCTTCTGCCTGACCATCCTTGTTCATAATTTGGGCTAGAAGCACTGGTTGATGGCAAACTATTCAGGCTATACAGGCATATTTTCTCTCCTCAGCTTAGGTGGAACAGTTTGAAACCACCTGAAGTCGGTAGCACAGAAGCCGTAGTCCAAACTTTTGGGTTGCACAAGAGTGTAACGGCTGCTTACAGAAACAGAGAGTGTCTCCAAGATGTGTATAATTTCAGATCAGAACTGCTTTAACTGCTTCAAGTGCTGGGTTGCGAGACAAAAAAAGGTGATTCACTTGGATGGTGGAGAGAACTACAGCTCTTCTGTAATGAATTCATTATTAACACAGTGAGAGACAGAACCAGGCAGTTTCAAATTCACAAATCATCTCTCTTTTTAGTAATATCTGTATTTTTTGGCACCCCAAGAGCAAGCCCCATTCCCCTGGAGAAACTCTTTCATAATGCTCAATAATGCATCTGTTATTATGAGAAGGATGTTGAGAGATTTGAACACAGCAGCACAGCTGAAGCAGCTGTTGCTTCAGAAACAGCAAAAGCAGAAAAAAGGACATCTAAAATTTTAGAGTATATGCTCCCATGTGGTCTGTTTCTCAGCATTGCAGCTGCCACCTGTCTGCAATGGGGGAAGCTTTGTAAAGCGTTTTCCTGGAGCTGCACTTGGCTGCCCGTTTCAGGCCAAAGCCAACTGTTAAAAACCATTCTAAAGAGTGAATTCAGCTATTCCTCCCTGCTTAGATTTCTCATGACCCTGATCTTCCACAGGGGCTGGCAGTTAGAGTGAGTGACATGGTAATTCTTGGCCAATGAAAGCCTAGCAATCTCCAGAAACAAATATAATTACCTGGCTGATGATAGGTATTCAATTCAAAGTGCCACAGGAAACAGCAATTACAATTTCACGGAAAAATTAAGTGTTGGTAACCACAGCAGAGGTCTGTATATCAGCCAGGTAATGATCCTCACCCTGCAAAGGGAACTGTTGTAGGCATCCATCAGGTTTCTCACAGAGTGAGAGGATCCGTCTGATTGAATATGATAGCAACACTGAGGTTACTTAACAAAGGCTAGTTTCTTTAAAGGATGCCAGGAGAGAATCCTATGGATAAGCGGTGTATATCTTTCAAAGGCTGTACTTTATTTTATGCAACCTAACTGCCTATTAAATGCCTACCACTGCTTTTTCTGAATGGCAGATACTTACTCTAGTTCAGATTCTGCCTCCCCCTTCAACCCACTTTCTCATATTAAGTAACTCCACACTCCTTAGTGAATACAGTTAACTCAGCTGTGACTTTAAAGGAGCAGTGAAAATCAGTTCTATGGGAAGTCTTGTTTTTAAAGCTGTTTCATATAAGATTTTATATCTAACTTCTTTAAGTACGGAGTTGAAAAGCTGAACCATAATTCATGCAGTAGTTCCCTTTCTCTGTGTTTTGAAAGTGTAAATCAAAGGTAAGATTTATACAAATAAAAACCAGCAAGTGCCCGTTAACACAGAGAGTGTTGGAATTCTGGATTTGCCACAGTGATGTGCAGAGACCAATGGGAGTCATATATATTTTCATGCATTTCTAGTCATTTCTAGAATTCAAGAGCAAGTATCCTGTCCCTATTGAATATTATTTTGTTTATCTTCCTTGACTTCTCCAATTAACATGCATGGCCATGCTTGAAGCTATGGCTTTTACAGACCCATGTGGCTTTATACTGACACAAATAGCAGCTCAAAAGAAAGTAAGGGAAAGGAAAATTTATAGTTCAGCCCAATACTGTATGCCAAAATCTAAAAATGGTTTAAGACAGCTTCTTAAATAATCATACTTCAAACAGCACGCTCAAGTTCTTAAGCCAGAGATGTTAGGCATTTTTGTACTTCCCCAAACTCTGTGGAAATAAATCGGATTTTGGTGGGTTTTCTTGTTTCAAATCAGACAATTATTGGAGGAAATACTGGACAATTTTTATCCAGTCTCAGAGCTGCCAGTGCACAGGTTATTAGGATTTTAAAAAATAATTCCAGCTCCTAGAGCATGAATTGCAATAGATTCCTAGTTCTTATTTTCTTTTTTAAAGGTAACTTCCTTGTCCTTCTAACTGTGGAAAGAAAAATGTAAATGTGAACCCTTAAGGCTAAAAAAGTTGAAAGCAAGTTATGATGCTTAAAGTTAACTCCTTCAGTTTTGGGACCTAACTAATGAAGCTACAGCTGCACCAGTACTGCTGTCTAATTTAAGATAATAGGTGCTCTTCTGGAATCAACACTGCTAAATAGAATACTGTAACATTCATGTTGTATACAGAAGTGATGCCCAAACTTAAATGTTTTTACTGCAGATTCTAAGGGCATATATAGGAAGAAAATTGAACCTATATAATTCTTTATGAACTACATATAATTTCTTGCAGTTGCCCTCAAAATAATATCTTTTAAAATCCTCTAAACGTGTCAGATAATTACTGTTCCAGAAGGTACTAGAAGAAAAAAAAATCTATGATGGTTTAAGGCTTAGTGCCCATCAAAAGGGTTTGAGTTAGACTTCTGGTCAAACATCCTGTGTCAGTACAGACAAATTGTGTAGTGTTAAAGTACATGGCATTTTTGTATCTCAAATGCGATGTAGGAGTATCTTAGCAGTAGGAATCATACAGAGATCTAGTGTAGATTATTTCACTACTATTACTAGTTTAGATTAGGTAAGCAAATTTTGGGCATTATGAACTATGGAAGAAATATATTAGCTGTGAAAAGAATGTATATTTGGAATTTTTCTGGAGTCAATGGAGTTGCACAGGCTGCATTTCAGGCAGATTGGTAATATGTAGTTTCCAAAACAAATTGATGTCTGAAAGATCATGTAGATTGCTGATACCAGGTGTATCATTTGGTTATATCCATGCTTAGGTGTGTCACAGCCACACTGACATTGCAGAAGAGTATTGGAGAGAGCTTATTTTAATAAAATAATCCAAGGTTTGGGGCCAGTTCTTGAGCGCGAGTGGTAGGGTTGCACTTTGTGTGTTCTGTCTCTGGCGCAGAGGTGATGTCTTACTCTGCGCAGCCCCTTGCTCCTATCACAGGCTAACCACCTGCTCATCTGTGGACACAGGACAAGCCAGCTGGCTGCTGGGGCAGTGCATGCTGGCTGAATAGCTAATCCCAATCGTTTCTGAACAAAATGTTATGGGCCAGGTGGAAGTATACGCTTGTCTATGACTGGCTTGTGAAACAGCTGGAGTTGCTACACTATTTTCTTTTTACTGACATACCATATATTAACAATCTCATTTTGTCAGGAAGTAGACTGTACTTGTGATAGTACAAAGACATGAAGAAGTAGTAAAGCATAAAGTACAAATCTGTGCATAGGAAAATTAGATTATTTGGCAAAAATGAAATACTGACTGATAGTGCATGATAGCAATGTTTGTACATGAATTTCTGAACTTACGCAGTCATTGACATGGAGAAGATACTGGGGATAAGTAAGATCTCATAATTGCCGGGGAAGTATTCCAATTTTCAGCTATTTATTCTTCCTTATTAATCTCAACTCTTTCATGATAATCTACTGTTTCTTTTTCTTCCTAATCCCTTCTAATATTAATCTATGCTAATAACAAGTATTTGTGTATTTGAAACATGGATGCTAATGTGTTATGTAGCTCTGGCTCTCCACTTACTCTGCTTCTTATTACGCTTATTTTTACACGTTTTATGTTTAAAAATATACAGAGACATACATATAAATATTTTTGAATACACAAATATCTAAATCTATATATATACACATATGAGTAAATATGTCTGTATGTAAGTATCTATGCATTTAATTGCTGTGTGGTTAAGTCAAAAGTACCTGGATACATACCTATATAGTTTTTGCCTTTTGTGTACACATCTTTCCTTAAAAAGAGGATATATTGAGACATATGCTTGTGCATGCACGAACACTAAGAATTATGCAAAATGAGGTAGCATCATTTTAAAAATAAACTGCAGAAGAGTCAGACTGCTGTCTTAAATATTTTTGTATAACATATAAATACATTTGTGCAAAAAGCTAATTTTTCATTGCTGTAGAGATTTATGCATAGGCTTAAGTCAATAAACTGTGGAGAATCTCATTATGAACAGTGGATTGCTACTAGGATTTAGTTAAATATGAACTTAAGTCTTTCTAGAGTTAGGAATATCTATTAATTAAATTATAAAGACCAGACATTTATTTGGATGGATGTACGTCATACTGAGAACATTTGATCACACTGTAGCAAACTTTGATCTTTTTTCTATGTGGAAAATGGCCTTATAGTCAAAACCCTGATGTAACTCTATTGTATAATTGTTCATTTTAGTTAAAACTGATGGTTGGAAGGGTTGTTTTGGTTTGCTTTATGCCCTAAGGGTTGTCTAGGACTTAATCAGACTTCCTGGTTTATTTCCATATCAAAGTTAAGTAGTAAATATTTTATTAACAGATGTCTGCATCAAAACCTTCCATTTGGATACCAGCCCTCAATACAAAGTCTTATTACAGAATAAGAACGGCTCCTGTACTGCAATTATAATTTTCATTGTTCTCAGACAGGAACCCACCAGTTCCCCACTTATGAATGTTCTTACATATTTCCTCCCAGGAATAATCGCAAAACAATCAGAACACATCTAGATGGGGCTTAGAGTTGAAAACTTATAAATCACTCTTGTCAACATTTTCCATCAGTGCTTGATTTATGATATGACCTAGTGCTATAGTGACACAGAGATCCTAATTTGTAATGATCCATACACAAGAACTGAGACTCAACATTATGGAAAGCAAAAAAAGGCACTTACAGATTAGTTGATTAAATGTGCTGAAGGAGAATATACCATAAACAATCCCTTAAATATTGCAGAATGGGATTTTACAAGCCAACATGTGGAAAAAATGTTTGCGTTTCAGGAAAAAATGAAGATGAGGTAAAAATTCAGTTACAAATTATTAATGGTTTTGGTTTGATAGTGGTCATTTTGGTAAGGGATAGGTACAGGGTCTAGCAGAACTATGATACAGTGGAATAGTTTATTTCACTCATTTTACAGCCTTACTACACCATTGCATATACTACACGTTGCGTTACAGTGGTTTTGGGAGGCTATCTAAACTAGGCTTCCAGATTAATTCCGTTTTAGAAGTGTTTCTCCTCTCTGAAAACAGAGAGAGTGAAGCAGCATCCCCTGAAGAGAAGCAAATCCATGGAGTCACCTCAGTTGGAAACTACAATAGCCAGTTAAGTAATTTATTTCATGCTCCTGAATAGAAGCTGATTTCATTCCCTGTGAATTGAGATTGATTCAATATAATTATCCTCTCTAGAGCTTTAAACAAACCAGCTTTAAATATTTTAAGTGATGTGGCTTTTATCACTTCCTTTGGACAATATTTTCATTGTCTAATAGATCTCACTCTGAATTTTTTTCTGATATCCTGCCTAAATTACTTAACCACATATCATTATCTCTTATTCTACTTAGTTAAAATTCCTTATAACAAGCCCTGTCCATTATTGTTGCCAGGAGCTGCTCCTTCAAATGTTTTGGTAGAGATCATATAGCTAAAATCTTTCATCAAAGAAGGCATTCTCATAGGTATTAAAGCATTTGGCATTAAAAATATGTATATTTTTCACAGATCATCTCAGTTTCTAAGCATACAAAATAATCCTTAATTCAATTATAAGGACACTGTCATTTATAATTAATGCAAAATTGAAGACTGGTCTAATGATAAGGAAGATATGCTCCTCTGATAGCACTGTGGATTGTGATGGCCAGTGGGAAAGCCTCCTGCTGGGTATTGAAGTATTTGTCACCAAGTGCCATGATTTGTCTACAAGCACTGTTCATCTCCGGCAGCTGTGGGCAGAAACAGGTCTCTCTCTGTTCTGGCAGACATCAAGGTTCATGATGCTGTGTCTGATGGCCATGGGATGTCAGAAAGGCAATCCTGCTTTCTTGATGAAAAGGGTAAATGAGCCAGGAAGCCTGACTGATGGAGAAGGGAGGGAGCTAGGAAGCTACAGGGTTAGATTCAGGCACTTTCCAAGCTGAAGGCAGATGGGTCTTGACTGTATTGGCCAGGTTAAGATTTGGGAATACGAGATACGAGTGCAAAGAAGAAAAAGCTGATGACAGCTCATTGAAAATGGTTACACTAGCTTTTACACTGGAGTAATCATGTTCAGGTTTGCTGATTAACTAACTGATTGACCAAAACCCCTGATGTGCATATCCACTCGTATTACCCACATGCTGTTGACAGATCTCTTTTTACATGGACTTGCATTAGATAGACCACAGTCTGAATCCCTTGAACTTAAGCAACCATATAATTTGCATTTTTGTCAAGTTCAGTCTACAGTAAATGTTGGAATCTCCTCATTCTCTTGAATCTTTATCTAGTGCATCTTACCATGCTATAAGGGAGTTAGCCTAGTATTTTGCTTCAGTTCTCAGCAAGGAAGATACTGTGTAGACCCAACCTGGGTGCCAGTCAGAAGGTTGTGTAAGACAGAGTAAGCAGGTGTTGCTCGCTTGCATTAGACCTTCAAGTTTACTTCCCTGTAAATCCTATTGCCACTTGGCTAACTGTTATTCCTGTTTGAAGGGTTTGTTTTGCCGAAATCCTGCAATGGAAAGCAAAATGCTGGCATGTGCGACGTAGTGAATGTAGTAAATGTTGGGCAATGCAGCAGGGCTTTTTTGGCGCTGTATGTTTGGCAGAACTAATGGCTGTAGTATACAGGCAGACCTTCAAGTTAGGTCTGCTCCCAGCTAAACTGATCTTTCTTATCTCGTGCTTCAGCAGTTGTGGGTTGAGTGTGAGAGATGCATTTAGAAGCTTGTCCCATAATCATATGGGATGGTAAAAGAATTCCTAACATACTTTCCTTCCCATGGGATGGCAACATCTGCAGCAGAAAATGTTTTCAAGTGGGTTTCTGTCATGCTTTCTATAAACTCTTCTTTTAAGACTTCCTGCAAAGAAAAAAAGAATGTCCAAAATGCAAGATGATTTTTATTTCTGTCCTCTCTCAAACTAGTAGGATATTTGCAAAGGAGAGATGTAAATTACCTGAGATAAATTCCATTTTTAAGACAAACTCCTACCAGGTGCTGTCCTGTGAGGTACTGAAGTGATGAAAAATGGACATAGCAGAACCACGAGTGTGATTTGTGAAAAGAATCTAACCTGAGACATTCTCTATAGATATAGAGTATGCTGAACTAAATCGCTCAGCAGATTTATACGCAGAATTGCATTTATTCCTTTCTTTTATTCTGCTCTGACAACTCCTGTGATGCCTTAATATTGAATACTTCCTTATGAATACTTTACTGTTAAACTGAATCAGTTGCACATCCTGTTCAAGAGATTATCTTGAGGGCATGTGGCTAAAATGGTTGAATTACTTATTATAAGAAGTGACTGATTTTCCAAAGACTGAACAGTTACATAGTGTCATAGGACAGGAGACATATGGCTGATGAGATTAGTGTGAGGAAATACACTTTTAGTGCCATGTTTAAGAAGCCAAGACAGTGGAGCAGCCCATTTATTTCTGGGCAGTTTCACCAACTCACCAATAAGAATGAGTTCAGGTCCACCCTTTTTTTATCCATTAAACATAATCGATATAAGAATGTAAATAGCCCTAAATAACACAAAATAGTAAAAATAATATTTTGAATATACCTGCTAGGTGCTGAGAAAACGAGAGGGCACACTAATGGTTTAAGCCTTAGACTCCTATTGATAAAATGAGCTCTCTCTTCTTATAGTATGGACCAGTGCTGCAAGTCATGATTTCTGTGTCACGTGTCCCTTGAAACTCAAGTTCCTTCAGTTTTAAAGCCTCACATCTATTAGTGTTTGCTTTGAATAAATCTTTTGTAATAGTGTGAATGAGGAATCTCCAATCAGCATTAAAAGAATAACAGTGTAACAGAGTGTATTTCTACCTTCCATAGCTGGCAAAACTGTGAAGTTCAAAAGTCAGAGAACAGGGAGAGCTCCACATATCGTCTTTAAAAAAAGAATCTGATTATCTTGTGTTTGGCTCATGGCGGCTTTAACAGCTGGAGTTGGCAGAGGCATGAGCATGGGAACTGCATACCTTATGGTACCAGCACTTTGTTACATCTTTTCACTGGGGAGGTGCTAGTATAACAGTATTATTTTAATCGTAGCAGCTACACATGGAAGGTTGGCTGATGCCAGAATACTGTGAAGTGTAAAAATTGGTCAAAATACTTCTATTCCATTATATATATTCCCAGGATGGAAGTGAGGAGGAGAGCATAAACAAATGAACACTTGTGCTCAGCAATATAGAGTTAGCGTAGTCTCAGAGAGGACAATGAGAGGCAGAGGAGGAGTGTGACCACATGCTGTGCTGCTGTCCTAACCAGCGGTCCATTCAGCTGGGGCACGGAATACACAAAGACTCTTTCTTAGGTTGGTTGAGGTCTTTTTCATTGTAACGCACCCCAATAA
This sequence comes from Grus americana, assembly GCF_028858705.1. Classification (NCBI taxonomy): domain Eukaryota; kingdom Metazoa; phylum Chordata; class Aves; order Gruiformes; family Gruidae; genus Grus; species Grus americana. The sequence continues at coordinate 7,411,258 of NC_072864.1, forward strand.
GCTGTCCTAGACCTTGTGCTACTGTCCAACAGAATTGTCTAACTCTATATTAGCTATTGAAACCTGATAGCCAGAGTAAGCAGCTTAGAATAGAAAAAAAGACTGCTGAAAGAAACATCAAAATGATACAGTCTTCATGCAAAATACACTGACTTTGTGGGCCAAGTGCAAGATCCTATAACACTAAATAGGGCAAACAACAGAATTGTAAATAACTGACTAAAAGGACAAAGCTGACTACAATAAAATCACAACAATAAAAGGGAGACTACTATAATTCTTCCTCCTGGCTTTTTTTCCACCTACTCTCCTACATGGAAGGAGGATTAATGTATGCACACCCTCCACGTTGCTCCAGCTCTGCACTTCCAGACACAAAGCAGCTGAAATGCAGATCGTATATATTTTGCTTCTGCTGGCAGCTCCTCACATCCTATCAAAGGCTAATAAGGCATTTTGGATGCTTCATCTCATTTGTTATCTTCCTAATGGCATTATCATTCCAGTCAGAAAGGCACTGAATTCAGCCACCTCTGAAATCACTTTACAGCCATGCTAGCAGGGAAAGCATATCCAGAATTATGGTCCCCTGCAAGTTCTTTCTCCTGTTGCTGTCACCGCAGACATACACACCTTTAGAGACTGTGTGCCATATGTTTATTGAAAGAGTTAAATGAAAGTTGACAGGGCAGCTATTTTTCTTTCCCAGTCCTTGCTGTAAGGGTGGCCTTAGCACGCTGGGAAGGGAAGTGCTCAGCCAGTTACTTTACATGCTGCCCACATAGTCTGTGTTAAGTAGGCTTCAGTTGACAGCATGAAAACACTTGGATTTACACATCACTAGTGCTCCACTACAGTATATGGGCCTCTTCTCTGATAGCTTCTGCAGAACAGTGCCCTGGAAGAGCACAATATGACCACTCACAGACTAAAGCTGCCCACTGGAGGTTTGCCATGCCAGGATTCAGGCTGTTCTTTTTCAGCACTGGCATCCAGCCTAACTGCACAGCAGGCTTTAGAATAGTGTAGAAATTGGTACCAGTCTTCCTAAGATGCCATACTCATGAGATTATTTATTAAAAGATTTACATCTTGTTAATGATCCCAGAACCACCCATGGGTTGTTTTGCTTTAGAATCTATACTTGTAAATTGATGATTAGGAAGTAACATAAGGGATTTGTTCCAGTGATTTTCTCTTTAATTAATACCGGAATTTCAGGGGAAGACTCTTATCTCTTACCCCTTACAGGGGCAGTGAATCTTCATCCCAACATCAGTAAACTTTACAACATAAGCACCATTTGGTCTGTATGTATTATTTTTGCAAGTGTAGGTAGTTCAGGTAGTTTGTTACTGGGATTCTTTGCTCCTTGTACTTGAAGGTTGCAGTGAGCTTCACACCTTTGAATGAAATAGAGCTCAAGGGCAAAAAAAGTGTCTGAGCAACGAAAAAGGTTTGTGAGCGTGAGACTCTATAGCGGACCAGCTAGGTGTCATGCTGCTTTTGCATGGTACACTCACTGTGGGGAAGGGAACTGTTAATTATGTCTTGAGGCTGATTAGAGGAGAATAGGAGGAGATCACTGCTCTGTGGCTCTTGCTGTAAGATAACAACATGATCATTAGGCTCTCTTCACAGCCTAAAGCAGCAAGGAGGAGTATGGCGAGTAGGCAAATTCAGGTCAAATAAGTCAATGATACAAGTGAAGTCCTAGATCAATCAAAATTTATAAACGATCAGGCTCTGGTGAACTAAAGGGGATTCCTGTGCATTTTCGTGGTAGACATTCCTGAGAAATTAATCTCCTTGCATGCTGCAGTGGATTTTATTACTGAGGCTGTAGCTGGACCCCACCACAGGTGTGTGACATAGCATGCTTTACAGCCATGTTTTTCCAAACTATTTGGATTAGGAACCTGGCACGATCACACAGGGACTCCCTTTGAAGATCTTGGCAAGGCAGTAAATGTGTGCCAAATTCTCCTCCCAGATAGAAATCTAATGAGAACTGTACCTGTCTTCAGGTCCTTAGTTTACACAGACTAAAATAAGCTTTTAGCACTGAGAAGCTGCTAAATAACTGATAGCTCAAAGAGATCTCTTAGGAGACATGTCGTGACTACAGTAAAAGGGGCAGAGGATTCAAGCATTAAGACAAATCAGTGCTTGTGTAGTTAAATATATGTCTGGTGAACTATATGTTTGGCAGAGACTTCTATGTAGTTAGTAAAAGTGAGTGATTTAAACTAAGGTTTTGGAGGTGGTAATGCTGTGTTCCTCATTTTCTGGGGATCCAACTTGAGACATCTAAGCTAATGTTTCTGGTTCGCAGATGTGGCAAGATCTCTATTGCATTGACATCTGTTCAGAGTGGAAATGTGCTATGCATTGTAATTGCTCTAAAAAGTCAAGCTCTATGCTTCTTAAACCAGGCAACCAAAACAAGATAGCACATTTGGCAATTACAGAGGACTCATGAGTCTGATGAGGTGCAGCAGGGAATGCAGGAGGTTATGCAGCGAAGGAGAGAAACAAAATAAAATACTCAATAGCGATAGTGAGCATTGCCTGTTCCTGTACAAGACATATGGCTGTATGACAGTCTGTACCATAATACATATATGCATGCATGCCAAATTAAAACTGCATAGGCAATTGCAGAGGAAAGCTTAATTCTGGTACTTCCTGGTTGTTGAGTCCTTTACTTCACAAACTTAATGTCCTTTTGTATGTAGGTTTTGGGAGACTTGACATCATTAATTTGCACTGCAGAACTCCCTAAAGGTAGGAGCTTGTTACACTAGGCACTGTGCAAACCTATAAAAAGGGATGGTCCCAGACCAAAGAGTTTATAATTTAAATATAGCAAAGCACTTGGTAGGTGAGAGCTGCTGAAAGAAAAATGTGTGTCTGAGATATATTATATCTCCTGTCCCATATCAAATCTAAAATGCAGCAATTAATTAGTAGTGGTAGAAGATGTTTGTACATTGTTCAGCCCCAGTTTTGTACTGACACTGAACAGGTTAAAAATCCTTTAATCATCACAAGACAGCATCCCTTTCTACAGTCATACTTTCTTTAATAAAAACTATTTGTATCATATTAAAGAAAAACAAATCGCCTCCTACTAGGTCACTGGAAGCAGGCAGTAATGTACCATAGGGTGCCTACTACAGGAGGGCTCTGAGCCTGGAGCCACCCAAAAATTCAATAGAACTGTCCTACTAATAGCTTTGAAACCAAAGATTCTTGAGATCTTCTTAAGTTTCCTGATGAAATCCTGTCATGCTTTTCCTGACCAACCAAAACAACCAAGTACAAGTCCGTACAAGTCAAAGTGCTGCAGGAAAACCTGGTGCAAGTTGAAAAACAAAAATTCCAATGTTGGTGGGCTTCAGAGCTGGATTATTGTGAACTCTGTGAAATTCTAACAAAGCAACCCCCTAATGTTCATATAGGACATGTAAACAGAGAGCCATGTCTGCAGTAATTGGACTGGGTTTCTTCTGTGGGGCAGTTATTGCTTTAGCCAGACCACATGCATGACAAAGTAAAACATATCTTTGTCTTTCCTCAGCCTTACTTCTTACAGAATTAAGTGCAATGTGAAGCTCAGCTTCAGGGAGGTGATGGACAGAACTACATGCCGGCTGCTTTCTCATGGGTACTCACCTTAGTTAGCAACAGAAAAAGTAAAAAATAATAAAGATTTTTATTACTTCTTTTCCTCCAATCCTTCTCACCCCAGCTTTATGTCTCTTCAGCAAAAGGTTAGTCTTTTAAAGCATGATTTAAAATGTGCACCCATAAAACTCACACAGATCCTGGATGTTAAAAATATACTCATCCATAAACTGTGCATTCCTCTTGTGTCAAATGCATACTCCCTTGCTGTGGTCTGGTTATCTTGTACTGTTTTGTGAGATATCTTTGCATGGAAAGAGCTGTTATAAATGATACCTCAGAGGAGCAAATGAAGGAGCGAAGACGCTGATCATGTTCTTCTACAAGACAACTAGTGAGGTGGAGCCTTAATGAAGATCTTTAAAAAGAGAGCCATACTTAAAGAGTATGGCTTGGGAGGGGTCAAGTTGAATATCTCCAGATTCTTATGGATCTGCTAGAGGAGATCCACATGTTTTGCTGCTGCTTCCCTGATAGCCCAGAATAACGGAGGCCTCATGCAATATTCTCCAGCTAATCTCAAAACTCCACTTTTAAGCAGTCCCACAGTCTAGTGCCATTCTGAAGAAAACTCCTGTTAGGCCATAATAGTGTCTCATAGTGACCCGTGAAAGCTCAGGCCTGCAGCAGACTTACCACAAGGCACAGGTTAGACAATTTGTACACTGCGAACGTTAAATACTAACAAAACTGAATGCATGTAAAATGCAGAAATTTCACTTCCCATAGAATGGAGCATTGCTTGAGGCTCAGTAATACCAAAGCCCTGGTTGTGGACTGGTGACTAATGTATTTAATGCTAAGCAGTTCACCTCTGGAACAGCTTGAAAATGGAGGTACGTTACGGAAGGGTGTTACACTGCTTTCTTTCACCATCTTCCTCTGTAGAAACATTCCCTTATCCTGAAAGCCGTGAGTGATCTGTAAGATAAAACAGCTGGCAAATGTGTGTGGAAAAGTAACACACTGCTACTGAAGTTTCTGCAAACACTGGAGATGTGGGAACTCCACCTCCCCCTGCACCTCTGTCTGGCATAGGCAGATCAGTAAAGACAAAGTTGTTGCTTGCAGGCAAGCTGTGTTGCAATGGACCAACCTGTATGCTTTGTTCTAAGATTCATTAGGTTTACTGACATTGTGTAATATTCTTAGCGTGGCAGTAAAACACTTCAGTTTTCCAACTTTGGATCCACTGAGGCCTTTAAAAATCCTGTGAATTTATCTCTATTCGTTTGCAGGGACATTTTAATGGAGAATAAGAGACATCATTATAGATTTCTTTACCTCAAACAACAGGGAAGCAGGGTACCCACTGGCAAAAAACAAAGCCAGAAACAAGAGAAAAAGTCTCTGGGGGACCAGGAAAATACGGTTCTGCCTAGAGATAATATTTTTTATTTAAAGCTTTTATTGTCTAGATTTTCTGACTGAGGCTTCTGCTGTGTGAGAATGGGCTGCGTATTGTGTATGTTTGGGGTTTTGCTGTTGTTTTCCCAGGGATGTTTGGCATCCTAAAGGAATATGCAAACTACAGATGATGCCCAAAGCAAGGAAATGTGCAGTGTAGCTTGGAGTGCAACACAAATGGAGTGCCTGAAAGCCTACTTGGCTGCTCGTGCGGGCCAGGGGAGCAACGCAGAGTAGAAAGACTCTTTGCTCCTATTATGTTATATCAAACTGTTTGCTGAAAGACTGTTCATTTTCCTTTTCTTTCTCTTTCTCTCCGTTGCCCACCCAAAAAATCTAAACATTTAAAAGCCCAGTTTGAATAGTGGAATGTGTGGTACATTCTTGTCTTGCCTGATGGGAACAATGTCCGTGCCATTGGGGATTGCTGAGGTAATTCTTTATTGACCCTGAGTAATGCTGTGAGCTTATTGTATAAAATTCCAATGAACTGTATTGTGTCAAAACTATGCTTAATTTAATATCTAATTTAATTAACTTTTGTATTCCCTGTGCTGGAGAATGATAACATAGAAAGACACTGCTCAGATTATAGCCATTATATTTCATGGGTTACCCTTGCTCTCCAGTGGCTTAAACTGTTTGTAAGTTATTATTTTGGGTTTGGATTTAAGAGTTTTTACAGACAATTAGAGCTCACTTGTAAGCAGCAAAAGCAAATTTAAAAAAAAAATAGTGTTTTCTCATATTGTTAAAGAAAATTAAGAGTTACTGTATCATCTTTGGGATTTATTTATTTCTTAGTTTTGCTTTAATTTGTCAAAAATGTGTATTGTCTAAATGAAGACATCACAATTCTAGTAAATACAGGGGGACTAGTTCTTGCCATCTGCAGTCCCATACTGAGGCATCTACCATCTCTTCTGTGCTAAGTTCATTTACACCATGGCTGCAAGAAAACAAACACACACAGCTGATGATTGGAACATAAATGCCTTATCTTGTGAAAAATATTGAGATTGTGTAGAAAAGAAAGAAAAGAAACATAGGCTTTTAATTATTTTGAAGAAACTAAATTCTGAAAAATACATTGAGTTTTCTCTAAAAGTTGTTTCACAATTTTAAATAAAATCAAATCCTTCTAAAGTGAGGCATATCCAGATGGAACATTCAGACACTTCCAAACTCAACTGTTTCTATTTCATTAAAGAATTTGTTGGAATGGACAAAATAGTTACCTTGGTATTGTCACAAACCCTCTTTCAGAACCCTTCATCCTAAAACCATATAGCCTATACCATTATGAAAGGTGCCAGCTTATTTTTTCTTCATCAGCTGCAGGGGCAGTGGGTCATGGCTAATAAAGGTCAAACAGGGCATGTGATGTGATCCAAGCATAAATATTTTTTAAAATGTATATATTCAGCTTCAGGAAAAGTTGAAACTGCACTATATTGATTGTGTATGATTTAACACCTATGTGATAGCAATGCAATGAAAGAGGAACCGAGTGATTTACATGCAGTCAGAACATGAGGTTGCTGATGTTGCAATGACATTCACATATCTTGAAGATGTACAACTTCTGTAATCAAATTTGTTAGATAATTTAATTCAGATGTTTTGTGGTTACTGGAAAACAAACAAAGACCACAAACTGAGAAAGAGGCCTAAATATCCTCTAATGATTTATTAGGAAAACTTTCAGCCTATAAAATTGACTTAATAACTGAGATACAGAACGCTGTAAAACCAGACATTTTTGTCTTACAGTTCAGTGTAACCATATCCTACAGCAACTTTCTGAAAACTCAAGCAGATGTTCTTTAAATAAATTGTTTCATTAAACATGCCGCTCTTCTTTTGAGCAGAAATGTCCTTTTGGTTGGACTGTAATGGAGACACTTTACTGACTTCAGTGGATGGCAGAAAGAGAACTATAACCCTATTGATTAAAGCAGACATTTTTAGTTCTAAAGCAACAATAATAATAGATCTGAAGACCTTAGTGAGGTGAAAATTTATTTCTTGGTAAAGCTCCATAGCTGTAACTGCAAGAACAGTAAACTGTTTGTTCTCTCTTAGGGGCGATGTGACGCACGGATCCCAAACCGCAGTCAGCATGCCATGACACCCAACTGCAAGGTGAGTCAGAGAAACACTGGAGTGCGTGTTCTGAGTGTTTCTGCTGTTGCTAACATGGAGTGGATTCTCCTCTAGATAGTTCAATAGGCTTATCTGGGTACCACCAATGGAAAGAGGGAGAGTTGATTCTCCAGATGTTATCAGAGTACTGTGTTACAGCAAGGGAATATGTACAAGCCTAATCTAACAAGTGTGTGAGTGAACGGAAAAGACCCCTACTGATTTTGGTGGCCTCTGGTAATGTACTAAAGGATCAATGACCTTTAATACTGAGTAAAAGCAAGAGAAGACGGTGGCCTGGGTGAAGGGGATGATGTAATATTGACAACAGTTCCCTTAGTCAGGGAGCTTTTATTTCCATGTAGGTTAAAGATAACTCTATTTTACAGTAAGAACTTCAGGAATAGACAGTTAAATTATTTTATATGCTTGTCAGTTGCAACAATAGATCCACTCAACACCATTCCTTGCCTGCAGTGTTTTTTGAAAATCCTTTGTGGGCAGGTGGATTTCAGGCTGTGTCAGCCAGGTGGGCAGGAAGTCAATTTTCAAAAGCCTTTTTTCTATTTTTACTCAAAAAGTGAAATTTTCAAAACCTTGTATGCAAAACCTAAAGCTGCAAAGTAGCCTGGACAAAGCTCTTGGAGTTTAAATGGGATTTTGATTTAAGAAATTAATCAGCTCTTCAGATCCTTAAAGATTGTACTATGCTGAGATGAACAACTAATTATTTAAGCAATCAAATCTCTCTCAACTGATTTGTTTGCTACCCTAATGTTCACCCTCTTGAGAAAGACCCTTCTGTGACATGTCCTTTGGGAATAGGCTGTCTTCTGGGTCCTGCAGAATGCGCATGGCTGTATTGTGATCATACAGTGGAATAAATGGTAATATTAATCGGTATAGTAAAGGATCCTCTACTAGGCTGGGAATAGGGGGAATGTTCGATTTAGTCATCAAAAGCTGACATTCGCAATTATTATTAATTAGCAGACCATAAATATGAATAATTTGGTGTCAGGTTCCCTGTAAAACAGAGGTGATATTTATCACTAAGAAAATTCATTGTGTTGATGTATATAAGAAAGTGACAGGTAAGAGTTATGTTATCAGAAATGTATTTTCCCTGTACAATAACAATAACTTAATTAGTACTTCAAACATATATATCTCATTTTTCAGTATATGCCACTGTTTATAGTAGCTATCTGCACATGCCCCCCAGATACACCTCTACATCGTCTTCGTGTATTAGTTTTTTAAGTTGACTGTCACTTCTTGCTGAAAATTTCTTTTGATATTGGGACTGTTTTTTGTCTGTAAGTGTGCAAATTTCCATTTGATTGTGGTTATTAAAAAACCCACAAAGATAGCTTGGAGCTCTGACCTATTTTATAGAGAGGCTGAAATGAAATAAAGCAATAGAAAAACTTTTTACACCCTTCCCTGACTGAAACACAGTAGCCGCAGTTACAGAGCAGCAGCCACAGCTTGTTGAAATTATTTTCTTTGGCATTTGGTATTAACAGTTTTAGAAACAGGTGAAGTCCACTCTGGTGCAGAAGGTGATGAAACTCCTGTTTCTTTGTATGAACTGGTTCTGTGTGGAAAGCTCCAGTGTAACAGCCTTACAAGAGGGTCAGTGCATTATTTTGGCCCAACAGAGAAAAGGTATTCACGGCACAAGCAATCAGCAACGTGGTTGGACTGGGAGAGGGGACCACACATAGCGAGTGTGAACATACAGATTAATTGGCCTTAAAATACTGGGCATGGGGGCATAAAGAGACTGCGGTTAAAATTCCCAGTGTGTCGGTTCACATAATGTCTCTGACTGGGAACATGTGGCTGTAGCATTCAATAAGTTTTGCCTGCACATTCTTTTTATTATTCTGATGTACAATCTCCAGTTTTCTTTTGCTTGATATGATTTTGATTTCCCTCTGTATCTCTGATCGGAGTGAATAAGGTAAAATCCTTTGCCATTTAGTAAAATAACAGCGATTTATGTTATCATCATTATTTATTGGCATACATTTCTGTCTCAGGGATATTTTATATTTGGTAACAGATAGATTTAGTTTTCAGCTGTAGATGTCTCCGAGTCACGTGTCTGTGATGCAGCAGCATAAACATGGCACGAATATAAAAATAGAGAATTTCACTGGAAATAACTGTTACCGTAGGTGTAACATGATGTGAGTAAATTTCCATCAGGCACTAAGGCTGCCCCTGGCAAGCTGCTGGAAATATGGCAAGAAACAAGCATCTATCAAACTCTGAATTCTTGTAATGGAGGTACTTCGTAAAAGTCCTGGTATTTGCTTTTTACTTGAGAGATGAATAGAAATTACTTGCTTGAGTTCATCTGGAATGCGTGTTATAAGTGATGTACCACACACCTGCATCTGTGCTCAGTTTTGTAGTCATATATATTTTAGTGGAGGTATTCAGAAGTAGGGCCTTTTCTAGAAGAAAAAAATTCCTTTTTTTTTTGAAGTAGATGCAGAAATTCAAGTGAAGATAATTTCAAAGACACCCCCAATTTTTCTGTGTAATATGATTGACAAATGGTAAATTTGTATTTGATCTTTTGAAAACAACTTATGAGAAAAAGTTCAGAAAGCTCAAAAGCCCCTAAAATTCTTTCCTCTAGAAACAATTCAGACTGTTTGGGGGAGCTCTTTGTTTAATCACCAGCATCAGACATCTCTTTTATGTGTTTGGCAAATTGTTGCCATTTTTGTTTCATTTTGATTTGATTAATTAGACCACAATGAAGACGTTGGAATAAAATGGACTGGATACTTCTTCCTTTGTTTGAAAAATAAACATTTGGTTTGAGATCACATTTTTCCACTTGAGTGCATGAGAATATACTTTAATGGGACTTGATTTTTGAAGATCTATTTGCAAAATATCAAACATGTTTCTGTTTAGCTTTCTTCATTTGCAGTTATGATTTCTTGTTTATTAATCTATATTATTTGAACCATGTTCATATTAACTGAAATATACTGTTTAGCAACTTTCAATTACTGAGCCCTCTGTTAATAGGACGATGAGAAACTTGTCAAATTCATGAGAAAAAAAGAAAAAACATACCAATTTTTTTCAGCCATTTTAAATCTTTCTACCTCATGACACACAACTTGTACGATCATTAAAGAGTTCCGTGACATAACCATGTGAAATTATGAAAATATATGGGGTGAGAGTATTACAAAGTGATGACAGCTGAATCCTAATTTCGTCATTCATTATATTTCTTGTCTTTATGAACAGCTTGAGATAAGCTGATTTTTGTGGTTGGTATATTCATAGTTAACATGTTGCTATATTTCTTGTGACATATGTACTCTGCAAAATATTTTAACCAGTGGAAGCGCCTGTCTGAACTAAATAAAATAAGGATAATTTAGGATATGCTGAACCCATGCAGAAATCCCCCTTCCCCCTCTTCTGCATCTGCATAAGAAATGAGCCATGAGTCAAACCAGGAAAACAAGTTTTACAATGCTCTGTTTGCAGACCCACTGGATAAAATGGAGAAAGATGGAGTGAAATAAGGAAGAAACCTAGCTACAAACAGAAGTTTAGATTGTTTATCTGTTATGTCTGGTCTGTATATCAGGCTAATTTAACATTGTAATTTAAAGAGAGGAAGAAAAGGAAAAGCCTCACCAGTGTCCTTTGACATGATATTTGCAGTCCACATTAAAGTAACAACTTCGGTATTTGTTGGTAATCAAAGGGGTAGTTCTCCAAAGCCTTATTTCAAAATACTATCTGCTTGCTAGATTATTAATGAATGATAACCTGTGATCAAATACAGAAATAACAGTGGAGAATGGGCCTGAAGTCAGTTCTCCATTATTAGCGTGTTCTTCTATTTTAAGATTTTTTTATGTATTTTATGGTATGTAGCAAGTGTTTCCACATTAACATTTAAATACTTAGCTTTCTATCTCTGTAGTTTAATCTTATTCTTATATCCTTCAGCCTTTCATGACATTACAGTTATCTGATAAATGCACAGTTCTCTGTTTCCTTTGAAGTAGTGAATTATTATACAGTATGGACTAGATTATCCATAGATTATCTTCAGTGCAACACAAATCGTGAGATTCTCGAGAGCCTGGGCATACACTCTACATCAAGCTGCAAGGTCTGGTTTAGTACTTCCTCAAGATTATGGAAGTGAATTTTCTTTGGCGGGTTTTAAGAAGTATCTCTAGCCACAGGCACCTAAAGGCGGCATGAGCTAGAATCTCCACAACAAGCAGCATTTAATTTGTTTTCTCTGAAGAGTGGTTTCATCATCTAAAAGCAAAAATTGTCCCTGCTCTAAGAATAGTCAGTCAGTACTAAAAGGAAGTTCCAAACTTCAAAATTTTGCTTTTTACATCCAAGATTCGATGCTTATTATCAACTTTAGTGATGATAGTAAGGAGGTAATGTCCCAAGTTCTTTGAAATCATGCGGTCGTTTAAGGATATTCCTTTCATGTAACAAAAAAAGCAGCTTCTATCTTGTAGTTGTAAAAGAAAGGCTAAAGTCTATGAAAAACTAAAGCAAATAACCTGTGCACAACTCGTGTCTGCTGCATAAACCCGCATGCAAACTTGAGTACATAACAAGTTAATGACTTCTACATTTCTCTCATGATTTTTAAGATGGCTCTCGTACATCTGATTTGATGTGAAATGCTAAAGTTAGGACTGGCATGGTGCTTCGCCCCTCTCTGCATTCTTCTACCATGCATATCTGGATTGTGAGAGGTGATCTAAATCTGTTAATAAGTAGCCCCAGGGTTACATAGAAGTGAAACATACTTCCATCTATACTCAAGACTACAAAATCCAAACAGTATGAAAATTAATGTTTCTTATAACATCTCAAAAACAAATATTCTGAAATAAAGGAACAAAAAAAGGGAAGATATTTTATCAGCCAGAAGACTAAATGAAGAGAGGTGTTGTCTGAAGATTTATGAACCCTGTAATTCTGGGTGTGGCTCCTGTTTCTTGTTTCCTTGTAGGGCATCATCAAACTCTGATATTCACCGGGATTGCAGTGAAAATAGTTTTGAAGCAAACAGCAATACCTCCACTGCGCTCTTCAATCTCCTGTTCAGGGAAAATATTCTGTCTGCATTGTGCATAGTTGTTCAGGTTTCCTTAACGGATACCTCCAGCTGACCGATCTTCTGTTCTTGTGCTGGACAAGTGTTTAGAAGCTTATGGTCCATGCCCAGTTCCTAATAACTTTTTCCACTCCACAGAGAGTCAGATGGTGCCCTTAGGAAATGTGTGATTCAGTCATTCCAATTCTCTTTTAATTATTAATTTCTACTCTTCATTTATATTTCATTGAACTGCAGAAAATCTCCAGTCATCACAGAGCTGCTTCCGTCTCTTAACAGCCTGAAATATTTATTAAACTCATTAAGCTCCAGTCTCAGTAGCTAATTACAACAAACATATGTTTATGGAAACAAATCTAGCCATGAAGATTAAATTTAAATGAGTGCTAAAAACTCCTTGCCTTCGGAGATTTTTGTTTTTCCTCTTTTTAATTTGTCATGCTGATTTGTAAAGCTTCCTAGTTATTCTGGTAACATTAGCACTGTTGATAATAACAGGCACTGTTTGTCTTGGAGAAGTGCCAGTATTCTAAGTACATATCTAATTTGTCCAGACAGTTTTAAAGTCTCTTGAATTTCAATTATAAGTTTAACCTGAAGAGTTACAACAGCTAATTACAGATTAAAATTTGGAATGAGAATTTTTTAAACAAAATGAACTACCAGAATTCTTTGAAGTTAAGGGCACAGAACAAATTCTACCCCTTTTGTACAATGAATGTCTCCAAGCCATGTATTCCAGCAGGGCTCTCAGAGGATTGAGCATGTGGACTTGATGCTATTTAAAGGTTTCAGCAGACCTTGTGTAGCTGATTTTGAGGCCACTGCTAGCCCTAAATCCATGTGTATATATTTCCTGAGGTAGAAAAACACTTTGCCATTGCTGGAGGCTCTTCTGGAATGCTGTCCAAGTTAGACCTCCTCTGAAGCATCCTCTGGAAGACCGTCTTCCTCTCCAGGAACTATAGACAGGGTACTGGGATGAGCTCTTTAGGCTGTGATAGGTGGCATTCTAGAGTAGTCTTCTGTCCTAGGGGGCATTCTAGACTGCTCTTCAATCTTGCTCTGTCTTCTACAACCAAATCCTCGGTAACATGTTTTTTCAGTTAAGTTTTCCCATGAAGATAGAAAAGTGTGTTTAGGCTGCCATAGCAAAAGTGTTAGCTACTTGAATACTAACTTTACTTGCTGAGAGCAATTGCCTTCATTTCTACTTATGTGTCTTTCTGGAAGCTGTCCCCAAAAGCATTGATGTACCTACACGGTGACTCCCCAAGACCATTGGAATAATTATGTGTACACAGGTTGTACAAAGCTTTCTGTGAGAGCACTCTCCTCTCTCCTTCAACAGAAAGGGAGCAAGCTCTTTCCCTCAAGAAATTCTGGCCATAGGATTTACTGAGTATTACAGTTTGTTTATGAGTATAGACAATATGAGACATCCAGATTAGATTAAAAAGCCTCTTGAATTGCTTTATATTCCCTAGACAAAATTTGCTATTGATGCATATTGCTCCAGTTCTGTTGATTTGTTACACTCTGAGGTGGCCTGAAATTCTGTCTAGCAGTGGGTTTCAGCAAAACATGACTTCAGTCAAGCTATACCAGTTCATGACAGCAGAGGCTTTCAGGAGAATCTGACCCTCTGTTCACAGCAGGGAGCCTGTCAAGTCTCACTGATGCTTTTTGGTAAACTGACACACATTTTTACTACAAATAGGCTTGCTGTGAAGTGATGTGAAATTCAGAGCACTGTGTAAAAGTTGTCAATTATGTGGATTAACAGAACATGAGTCAGGAATTGTAGAACCATAGAATGGTTTGAGTGGGAAAGGACCTCAAAGCCCATCTAGTTCCAACCCCCCTGCCATGGGCAGGGACACCCTCCACCAGACCAGGTTACCCAAAGCCCCATCCAACCTGGCCTTGAACACTACTAGGGATGGGGCATTCACGTCTTCTCCGGGCAACATGTGCCAGTGCCTCACCACCCTCACAGTGAAGAATTTCTTCCCAATACCTAATCCAAATCTACCCTACTTCATCTTAAGGCCATTACCCTTTGTCCTACCACTCCATGCCCTTGTAAACAGTCCCTCTCCAGCTTCTCGTAAGCCCCTTTAGGTACCAGAAGGCCGCTAGAAGGTCTCCCTGGAGTGTTCTTTTCTCCATGCTAAACAACCTCAACATTCTGAGCCTGTCTTCATGGGAGAGGTGCTCCAGCCCTCTGATCATCTTCGTGCCCCTCCTCTGGACTTGGTCCAACAGGTGCATGGGAAGTCCAGAGCTGGACGCAGTACTTCAGGTGGGGTCTCACGAGACTGGAGTAGAGGGGGAGAATCTCATCCCTTGACCTGCTGGTCATGCTTCTTTTGATGCAGCCCAGGATGCAGTTGGTTTTCTGGGTTGCAAGCATGCATTGTCAGGTAATGTTGAGCTTCTTGTCTATCAACACCCCCAAGTCCTTCTCCTCAGGGGTGCTCTCAATCCATTCTTTGCCCAGCCTGTAGTTGTGCTTGGGATTGCACCAACCCACATGCAGGACCTTGCACTTGGCCTTGTTGAACTTCATGCGCTTCGCACAGGCCCACTTCTCAAGCCTGTCAAGGTCCCTCTGGATGGCATCCCTTCCCTCCAGCATATGGACTGCACCACACAGCTTGGTGTTGTCAGCAAACTTGCTGAGGGTGCACTTGATCCCACTGTCCATGTTGCCAACAAAGATGTTAAACAGCACTTTAATCTTCTTGAGGAGGTTTCTCTTCTGAATGAGAAGGGTAGTGTAGGAGAATGAGAAAGGTAGTGGAGGAATTTTTTGTCATTTATAGACTTTTCCTTCAGTTTCAGTAGAGTGAAGGATCTGAAGCATGTACAAAAGGGAGCCCATCATGACTTGGTAATGATGAGACTGTAATGCCACACTTCAATTCAGTGATGTAACTCTTGGTATTACAGAATTTCCAAGTTTCAGAGTTATATAGCAGCATGAAAAATCTAAAAAGCTTAACTATAAAAGATAGAAGCAGATCTAAGAAAACAAGGCATAAAGAAATAGAAGTTATATGCTGAAACAGTAGTTTTAAATAGCATCTTTCAGCTTGAGAGTCAAAAGGTGGAAGCCAGAGATTCTTAAAAAGACAAAAGGCCTCCCAGATAATCACTCTTGCAATGGAAATATTCATTGATTTTTTTAATACAGATGTTTCCTTCTTGATTTATACATCCATGGCTTTGTTTTCTACATTTTGTATAAATTGGGTTCAGTAAATGCCCTGGAAGCAACTGCAGGAGTGTGTAACCTGAAGACTGGCGTGCAAGGCTCGCTGCTGACACCTGCTGGATGGAATTTCAGGTTTGCTGGCAAAGGGAATTTGTCTTGACTTGCTTCTTGGCTGCAGTGGAGTCAGGATATAGAATGTTATGGTTATGTAGAACAGAAGAATTCCTTTATGCACATAATAGGTCTAGCATGTCCTTCGGATGTGCATAGCAAGTTCCACCATTTCCATATGGTCTGCTTTTCGGGCTAGAGCATGCAGAGGGACTAGATGCAAAAGCCACTAGATAAGTGCTGCCGAGGTTGTGATTGCCTGAATCCTACCCTGTGCATTTAGAAAAATTGCTTAGTATTATTTTCATACTGTTTTAAAAAATATTTGTGGGTATGCTTTGTGTTAGGTTACTTAGATAGATAAGCTCAGAGTTGAACATGGAGTGTCCCTCTGGTATTGTATGCTGTAATGAGACAGATTTTAGGAAAAAGTAGCCCTATTTTTTTTTTATCCAAAGAAATAGGAGTCAGATAGGATATCGTAGCTTGATAGGCATCAGTGTAAGTTGCCAAATAAAATCAGATTTTGTCTTAAAGTGTTTCTGTAATTTCTGCCAGTCAATAAGTGTGTGCAGAACTTGGGTCATGGTACAATGACATTAGGCAGGATTCAGAGAAGTAGGCATACAGATAGTCTGCTTTTTGAGCTGCAGTTGTTTAGCCACACTAGAGTAGCACGTTGCACTAACCATTCCAAATCCAGTTATTTCCTCTAGCATACTAAAATATTAATGGTACATTGCTGAGGGTTGAATTACTTCATCATTTGACTTTCCAGTTTTATAGTCCAAGGTAGGGAATGCGTGGATATGCAGCAAGCATTACATTCTGGAGTTCCCAACATTTCAGTCACTCGGAATGTGAAGGACTGTCTTTGCCCATCTGAGGACTGCAGAGCCAGTTCAAACTACAAATACACTGAAGTGCATTTCCAAAAGTGCTTAAAATCCTTAAAGTCTATGGCTAAGGTCAAGATTCTTAGTGTATATGAATCAAACACATCTATTAGGGTGGAAAGAAAATGGCTTATTGGATTTTTAATGTTTTGAAGAATATTCCTCATGAACACCAGCGCTTATTTCTGTCCCTCTTTAAGCAGGAGTGGACAATGACATATTTTTCTAATCTCTCTCCACTGAGCACTCAGGGCAATAAAATGGAATTCTCCATTTCAAGTATCTATGGATTCAGTTCCTTTTTTTTTTTTTTTTTTTTACCTGATGTGAATGATCCTTTTAGATAGTTTTATAATGGTACCATTAAGCAGACCAAATGAAATTTATACTTATGCCATTTACCTAGGACTGCATCTGATTTTTTTTGGATATGTCCTCTTTTTCTACCTAGATATTTTGTCCAGGAAAAAATGAGGTAATATGATGCCTGTTCAGGACTCTCATGAGCTGATCAAGGCCATTTGCAGACATGTCTATTGCATATGGTCAGATCTACTCTACAGTATATGAACAATGGATCCCATGCATTCAGGATGCATGGGATCTAATGTGTGCGCACTGAATAGGTGATCTATGTGAACACAGTAAATCCAATTCACTCTGAAGTTACTGTATGTGTATAAATCAAAGACACATCCCAGACACATTAGTCTCACTGCATTTCATTTCATCTGGGAAAACCTGGACAGAAATATGGTAGCCCTAAGCTTCCCACATTCCATGCTCCACACACACACACGTAATAGGCTCATGTCTTGAACCCTTAGTCTCTCTTGGGCTTTCCATTATTGTTGATACAACACATAAATCTCAGGTTAAGTGGTCTCCTGACTTTGCAGTTATTTGCGATTTTCCTCTAAGCCCAACAGTCTTTAAATCCTTCTGAGTCTCTTGTTAGACTTTTAGGTGGGAAGTAACAGATGCCCCCTGATTTAGCTCTGAGGATCATGCAGTAGAAATCTCTTCTCTGTGTAATGCCCTGGTATCTGACAAACCATTCCAAGTGATTTTTGCAGAAGTGGGCATTGTTCTCTTTGTGTAATGTTCACTGTTGTTTTCTTAGGCAAGTTGCTTTGGTATTTATTAATTGAGAGTTGTAAGTAGTTCAGTTTATCTAACACTTGATCAGCAATTTCAAATCAACATTTGAGAGGGAACATGTCCTAAGGCAGTTGTTATTTATTCTGGTCAGGTAATTCCTTTCTGGGCTATTTAAACAGCAACATGTTTTCTGTAACAGTGAGGCTACCCAATTTAGGAAAGGAGTTTGCAGAAGTCTGCCTTTCTTTAAATGTTTAGCTAAGTAGACTGCTTAGTGTGATAATGATAATCAAGTATTAAGATGGGCAGATAGCAGCGTAATTAAGAATATGCAACACTGCAATATAAAGTCCAGGCATCTGGTAAGAATTAGATTTGCTGCTTATACAAAATCATGAAGATACCAACCATTCTGACAAATCTGATAGGGAAAAGAAAGATGAATACATTACCATTTAAACTGCCCTTGTAGCACTGAGAAATCCTGTAGTGTTTTCCACTTAACATACTTCAACATCAAAAGCTAAACATTTGGCTCTCAGGGAAAAGTTCTCATATTTACATGTATCACCCATAGCTAAACTTCCTTAAGTATTTTAAGTATTTTATTCCTCTGTGGAGGAAATATTGAATATTACTGCTCACATTTGGATTTTAGGAGATTTCTTTTCTCCATTTGGAGTTCTGGAGTATGAGTAAGTCTGACTTGGCATTCCAAAAGAGTCCAATAGTCATGAAGCTCCGTAGCAGAGTTGCTTCTGGGCAGCTCATAAGGAAGAAGTTAGAATAATCTTGCTGAAATATGAAAGACTGAGCTATAATAAAAGCACTGTGATAATTCAGGGGCTAGCATATACAAGCCACATTTATAGTTAATAAACAACCAAGCTTTAATGACTGCAAGTAGATTGCTCCCTTTACACCTATAAAAAAGTGCTTGCAAAGTTAAGCAGCACAGGCACTTAGCGAGAACTCTGACATTACAAAAGTTATACCTCGTCATGTTTATCAACAAGGTAAAGCCATAACACAAGCCTCCTTTCTCCCTTCCTCCTCCCAAGAACAACAACCTGCACACTACCAAAGCATTTAGCTCTATTTAGTGAATTGTTAGAGCAGGTTTTTCCTGGACCTAATAAGGCAAGTGTCTGCAGCTCCAGAATAAAGTGGGAAACTGAAGAAAGCTTTGAATTTCAAACATCTTTCAGTGAGGAATTAGTTTTAAAAGACATACAACAATAAGCCATGAAATAAGTCCAGACACCGTAATTCAGGGATAGAATATACTATGAAACTGGCAGGCATCCAGGCCAGAGCCAGGTGCCTGTTTTGGATTAGATTCAAGTGGCCTTAGGCCACCTACAGAGCTTTCAGGTAAAATCTGGAAGCCGCTCACCTCAGTATGCCCTACCTTACTTCTATTTCAGGTACTTGTGAAGGATTCCCAGATGGCTGGCCCTTGTCCAAAACAATATGCTTTCAGATAGTATTGTCTCTATAGTGTGATGAGGTGGGTTTCAGAAAAAATGTATCTGGAAAACAGAGACTTAATAAACTGCCCATTTCCCTCAGTTTGCAATGAGAAAATTTTACTCATGAGAACAGCATTTATGTCTTGCTGCTCTTGACACCCTTAGTGTGTGCTTACAAATGAGCAAGACACAAGTGTATATATATAATATATGGGACACAAAAAGTAGATCCTGAAAAAAAAAATAATCTTGCAGCTTAGACTTTTATAGGTCATAAAAAAAGAAAAGTACTTTGTCAATCTAATTCATATTTTACCTGTCACTTTTTTTGTTTACTTTTAATTCCATTTTATTCTGGATCATGAAAATAGGACAAGGTGACTCCAGTTGTAGACTTTAGTGTGTAGACTTCTGACTGCAAATAATTTTTGCTTGACCATGGCTAAGTCCTAGACACACGATGCCTTCTGTAGCCCTCTGAAAGATCCTGCACATATCCCAGTACACATCACGCAGTGTGCAACTCCAGTTTCATAGTGTGAGGGCAGCAGGCAGTGCTGGCTGGCCTGGCAGAGCTGGAGTCAGTGCATTTCTTCCTGCTAGATGCAACTCAGTAAAATTATCCTGGAGCACGGGTAAAAAATAATCAGATTACTCTCAAATAGACTAATCAGTTTCAGTTTCTGGTTATGAAGATCTAGCACAATGTTGTAGTGTCTGTGTTGCCAAGAAGGTTTAAATCTCATTTAAATTCAAGCTAAAAAACCCCTGCTCTCATTAAAAGTAAAATGATTGAAAAGGCCATGAAATCACTTTTATTAATGTTACACTCTTAAAGAGTTCATCCATGGAGCAAAACAACAGCACTTTCATGGGAATTGGTATTTGTTAAAGGAGAGGAAGGGAAGGATTTTGATTATAAGGCACCTCCCAGCAAACATGAACATACCTAGCATTAGACTCGTGCATAAGGGTTTGCTGAGTGAAACTTCAACCTGCATGACTCCGATTTTCATGAATATTTTATTCTACATTTCTCTTATTGTCATATGCCTAAAAATCTCTTCTTCTTTAACTCTCCCAGCAACCTTTACATTCTTGCTCTGCTAGAGCGCTTGTCTTAATATGCAAGTTCAAAGTTGCCACCATGAAGGTCCAACTCTACCCTTATTGAATTCAGCTGAAGAGGGGCTGTTAATTTCAATGTTACAGGCGTACAGCCTAAAATGATTTCATTCCTTTTTCTTCCCAACACCCAGCTCTGTTGAAAATAGACAAAAATCAAACACTTTCCACTCAGTACACACACACAGTAAGATATTATTAAATGTTGTCACAGCAACCGGTGCAACACTGAGTTTGTAAAACAACTGTTTGACTCCTCAACATGCTGAAATCACTTTGGAAATGAACACCACAGTCAGGGAATAGTTTTGTTTGCAAATTAGGAATGCAAAGAAGGCTGTGGTAAATTAAAAACTGTAAGCTGAGCTCTTGGGATAGGGACCAATTTTCTGTTCTGCGTGTGTTCAGCACCTAGCTCAAGGGGTCCTGTACAACTACTGCTACCATATTCTTTGTCTGTTATTGTCATCTTTTGGCAAGAAAAATAGTGGTAAAAATTTTCTTCGTTGCAGAAAATAAAAGGTAAGTCATGAAGGCCTTGTTTTCCTGGTGAAAGAGTATAAAGCAAGTTAAATATTGGAGTTAATACCCTTCTACAAAGCTGTGAAGTGATTGCTTGCTGCCATTGTGGTGCAAAATAGCCCACAAGAAATGAGAATTTGGTCCTTAAAAATACAGCTTTCCAATGCCTAACACAAACCCCACTCTTGTTATGGTACAAGAGTTTGAAGTCTTTCAGTACACAGCAAATAGAATATCCATGCAGATTTATTAGACAACGCCTTCTTTGTATAGTATTGCATGGTGCTGTAAGCCTTTTCTTATAGAAACAAATATGGAACAGCTCCATAATTCTGTGGGAGACATTTTCCTGTTTGATTGCCAAGCTGTAGTTAAAATTCCCACTGAGAGGTCCATTTTGAGTAAGAAAGAGATGAAGGTGATGGATCTGGGCAAACAACTACAAAGGGAAGATGAACACACACTGAACCAGAAGTAAAAGCACCTAATTTTCATAGGAAATAGGCTGATACTTAATTGAAAATGGTAAAACAAAGTATTTGTGGGTACCCTGCAACTGTTACACAGAGAGGACTGAAAAGGCTCCTGAACTTCTTTGCAATCTATGTTCCCAGCAAGAAGGCTGAAGTAACAAAGGCTCATTGATGTGAAAAGGGGGGGAAGTTTTTAATAGAGGAATCCCAGGAGCCAGCCAAAGAAGCATTATCTTGTATTAAAAAAATCTGCAAATAATGAAATTCAGAGGAGAGAGAAGCCAATTTTCTTCTTTGCTTGGCCCATGAAATTAGTAGCAAGTAAAAGAAGAAACATGTAAAAAGGACTGGAGACTAAATCTTCCCAGCAGCATTCTTCTCAGGGCATATTGTTCAAAAGAGTACAGGGGTTCATGTTCAGAAATGCTGAGCAGGTCCTCTTGATCTCAACTGGAGCTGTGAATTCTTAGTACTTTGGAAAATTAAGTCCCCAGAGTGCACTTGAAATTTTCATCCCAGAGCTCAGACTCCCACCCTGAAACTAACTGGATACAAGCAGGAAAATTGTCATCACAGATCTTATCTTACAAAGCAATGCAAACCAAAGTTAGCGCTTGTGGGAACAAGTCACATCAGCAGAAGTTACCTTTCCAGTCTAGAAATAAAATTAAAAAGCAAGATAAAATGTCGGACTTGGATGAGATGAAGCAGTACTAATAGGAATAGGGGAGAAAAAAACAACTTTTAGCCTCTGTTGGCTAAACCGAGTATGTTTTGTTTACAGAGATGAAAACAACAACCAGTAAGAAATGAATGAGGAACCATTTCGTCCCAATGTGTGAGTAACCTCATACATTCCTATCATGGAAGACAGAGGTTGCAATTTCCATATGGATTTTCTTTCTTGGCCTGGTTTATCCTTTTCTGGGGTGCAGATGCTGGCTGACTGTAACAGAGACTGGGCTTTCCTTCCTGCACGTGATGCCAAAGTATGTCTGAAACCAATACTACTGTCTTAGAAGTAATTTGCAGGGGTTTTAAATATGTCTTTGTGACTCCGTAGGCTACACAGCCTTCCACGTATAGTGCAAATCAGTACTTATAAAAAGCATTTTCAAAGTGGATCTTTGAACCTGCTGGACTGCACGGTTTCTGCCATGCCATTTTTGATCCATTGTATAAATACGAATTTTGGCACATGCATGACATTATAAACTGCATAATTGTTTTTATTAGAGTTCTGTGAGTTTGGAGGTACCTGTGCTTTAATTACACTTGGCAAGTTTCCAGGAAAACTCTTCTAAAATGTAGTGCTTGCAAAGCCTTAGTCGGGCCACCCACAATGACAGCTTTTATTTTTCTTCTATTAGTGATGGACATTTTCATTTAATTTTGGTCTGAGTATGTGACAGAGCCCCCATGTACTGAGCTGCAGCTTCCCCCTGTTCACTTTTCAGCCACAGACTGTCGGGACACTGTGGCAGCAACTTGTGACATTTGGATCCAAGCCGAATGAATGCTATTCGCGGAGTTTTTAGGTTGTCTTTCTTGCTTCCTTGATCTCCCCTCCCCCTGTTAAAAATTGCTGGTGACACTAGAAATGCAAGTCAGTTAATCTGTTCTAAAATCTAAGCATTAGCCTACAGCACTGACTGCAAGAGAAATGCAGAACATTGCTCTGTGAAGTTTCTGTATGTCAGCCGTAAGCACCCAGCACGGAGGTGGTTTTAGTTCCGCTCCTGAGCCCAAATCTCTTGTGTAGCAGGATAGAGCTAGTACAATGGTAACAAGTCAGCAGGATAGCTGGAACTTCATACTCCATGCCAGAAAGTAGGATGTCCAGCTAGCACAAATAAATGTGTAGAACTAATCAAATTAGGATGGGCATGCTGTGTAATACAGAGAAATGCATGTAAGCAGAAAATTGTGTTTAATATTTGTAATCAAAAGCGTTTATTTGGGACTATAACAGCCCAGTGCTACGTGCAAATTGGGTGAGGAAAAATGTAAACATTGTTTCTTTGATTTTGTTGGGAGTTAGGGTACTGCAGGAATGCTGGATCAAGCTCCTTTTCCAGTGGCTGTGATTAAAAAGCTATGTGAAATGAATTTAGAGGCTTATTGACAGAAAATATTACTGTAAATGGTGGTGAAAACCTATTCCACAGAGATTACTCTTTATTACTTGGAGTTTGCCAGAATTTATAGGATGCAATCTGAAAACCGTAGGCTTAGAGACCATTTGAGGAAATAACTTCAGTCCTAACACTGTGTTTTGAGGCTTCTGCAGAAAGCAGAATTTAATACAGAAACTGGTGAGACAGTGGAATTTTATTCTGGGAACTTTCAGGCACTTAAGGAACAGGAATTAATGGAGGAACCACACTAAGTCAACCAGTAGATTTTTTTGTTACTTAAACAATTTCCATGTCAGCTGAAATATAGGTACCCATAAACAGAATAACCAGGGACATGGTATAGCCCATGCCATGTGTCACTGAAGAATGCGATTAGCCATCATGCAAAAGCAACTTTATTACAGCAGCTCATATTATAAACTGAACACTGGTTAGGAATGCAGAAATATGCTTTTGGGAACACGCTAGACTAGCATTTTCCGTTCCTGAGAATACTGTAGTCAGCTTCAGATTTCACAGAAGTAAACAAAGAAGTCATCATCATTGGTTTTTATGAGAGTAGCCTTTTAAAATTTGGTGGTGGTGGGGAAAGGATACAGTGTAGGAGTGGACCTGCTGTTGGTGGGCATTACAATACCGTCTAGTGCTTTATAGACCTACTCCATGGAAGTAAGAGCAAGTGCTAATGCCATTTGAGCTGGAGGGGACGCTGGCCAGTGTTCCCAGACCATCAGTCTGTGAAGATGTGTCATGTTCCAGCTGTGGCCCTGTGCCATATCTGAGGTGCTCCCTATGGCAGGGAGGTAGGCCATGAACTATTTGTTTACAAGGGATCTTTCTGGCAGGAAGGGTACAGTAGACTGTCTTCTCAGGTTCTGTAACTCAGCCAGATAGAGAAGCTAAGATCATTTATGCCATCTGAAAGGATTTGGCCTCTTCCTAAACTGTATGGTATTGAGTGGGTTTAGATACTGTATGAATAGTCATGCAAATGTTAATTTGACACCAGATGACTACATCCCTGCAACTATGCTTAATCTATATGAACCCTTCCATAAGTTCTTTTTTGAGTTGCTCTTATTTTGTTCAGCTAGAGATTTTGTCCTGCTACAACTGACTAACAGGTGCTGAACTCTTCAGACAAATTATATAAATTCACAAAATGCCTTGAGATTATTGAATTAATAATACAGTGGGAAAGAAAAGCCTCCTTAGTAGTTGTGGTATGTATGGAGCATAACCAACTTTGAAGTATAACTTCACTTTGGAGCCTCTTCAACTTGGGACAAAGATGAACTTGATGGGTTTTGAAAACTACCGGCTCATTCTAAAGAAGGTAATTTTCATTTGTAAAGGGGTTTCCATGAAGACTTCTCTGCAAGGAGTTTCACCCAGCATGTGGTTAATCGCCACTCACTATAAATGAAGGCAAAGGGCTTCTGTGCTTCCTAAGAGTGAAACATCTTCATGAGGATAAACACAAAGAGAGCACAAAGATTGAGCTGGAAGAATCCTGCGGGGTGCTTACATGTATCTTGAATAACCCAACAAGTATGTCATTTGGTAAGAAATAGTCACAAAAATCGTCAAGTAGGAATGAACAGTGGCAGAAACTGAATACTGAGTTAGCAAAAACTGTATCTGTTCCAATTATACTATGCATATTCACTCAATATGATGTGACTGCCTGATTAAAACTCACTGCACCATTTTCCCATTGGAAGTACTCTACTTCCAGTCATCCAATCATATAAATTATTCACATTAATTTCTAATGCAAATATATCTGGAGAAATAATCTAGGTTGACAGAGGAAGAGGTGACAGCTATCTAACAACGGACTTCTGTGAATCATTTACTGTCATCTCAGTGGTCACGAATGTCTCACATGATAAAGAATTTGCTCTAACAAAGATGGCAAACCAAACACGATGGCATTTTTATTCAGGGCATATTTCTTCTGCATGCCTGTCAGTCATGTTACTGATAATGTGAGTTCTGCATGGGGCCAGAGTCTATCATGATGGCCATGACAACATAGTTCTTGGGGGAAAAAGTCTACAGAAATTCACAAGAAGGATTCAGAATTAGAAAGAATAGAGTTATTAAAAATAATAATCCATTTTCTCTGGTAAGCTAGCAAGTGGAAACAAGAACCTCCAACATCTTTGCATCTAGACATCAAGACAATATGGACACTTTGCATGCAGGTGTGATCTGTCTAGGGTGGGTGGAGGAGAAGCCCTGGTGAAAACTTGGGCTCTGGTCTTGTGAGCCTCAGTGTGGCGACGGAAGTGAAGCAGTAACTCACTGCTGATACAGAGTAGCAAACCCCCTGCTTTCCATTGCAGATACCAGAGAAATCCTGACTTCCTGAGTCATGGTACTGTGTTGGTTTTGGCTGGGACAGAGTTTTCTTCATGGTAGCTGGTATGGGGCTGTGTTTTGGATTTGTGCTGAAAACAGTGTTGATAACACAGGGATGTTTTCGTTACTGCTGAGTGGTGCTTACACAGAGTCGAGGCCTTTTCTGCTCTTCACCCCACCCCACCAGCGATTAGGCTTGGGGTGCACAAGGAGCTGGCAGGGGACACAGCTGGGACAGTTGACCCCAACTGTCCAAAAGGATATTCCATACTATATGATGTCATGCTCAGTGTATAAAGCTGGGGGTAGAAGAAGGAAGGGGGGACGTTCAGAGTTTTTATGGCATTTGTCGTCTTAAGCAATCGTTACGCGTGATGGAGCCCTGCTTTGCTGGAGATGGCTGAACATCTGCCTGCCGATGGGAAGTGGGGAATTAATTCCTTGGTTTGCTTTGCTTATGCGCACAACTTTTGCTTTACCTGTTAAACTGTCTGTATCTCAGCCCATGAGTTTTCCCACTTTTACTCTTCCAATTCTCTGTCCGCCATGCGGTAGTGAGTGAGCAGCTGCATGGTGCTCAGCCGCTGGCAATGCTGCGTAAGGGTGACAAGCTTCTACTGGGTCCCCACACTTTCTTGTATTCACCAGTAATGGAGGAGTTTCTCATGTAGGTGGAACACAATTATAACAGGTGGATACAAATAAGTAGGGGAAGAAAAAGACCTACTGAAAACATGACAAAACTGATCAGCATAAAAAAGCAATAGCAGCATCCAACCTGACAGGTTAGGGAAAGTAGAGAAGAGTCCAGTAACAGACTGTAGTATGGTAATGATTATCTCTGAAGGAATATATGCTTGCTGGTCATCTGAGGTGGGAATTGCTAGGGAGTGGGGGAGGAAAAAACCCCTCTGACTGCATTGTTTACTACACTGCTGACTGTGAAGCTTTATTTCTCTAATGTTTTGCATGGTAACTATGTTTGCACATGGTAACGAGCTGCCTGCAGGATTCTCTGATGTTTATGACCATCACTGCTGGGATCTTGATTGACTTGGGGAGCAAAGTATGATGTTGTCTGAGCATGTTAACTGATCAATGTTGCTGCCTACAGGCCAAGAAAGGTTGGGGTCCCCTGCCTAATGCCAACTCAGATTTGGATGCTTGTCATTTATAGTCATGCAAACCAGTGTCGCGTTTTTTTCTTCTTCTTTGATCATACTCAGAAACTATAAATCCCCAGGGTGAAATCTTAACTCCACAGAAATCAAGAGCAAAACTCCCTTCAGTGGTGCTAGGTTTATGGTGAAAGTTGTCTTTTTCTTTCTTGTAATTGCTAGAGAACTGTTTTCATTTCCCTCCCCTCACAGCAAATATAATTTCAGTCTTCACAGTCAAGTAATCTACTGAAAACAGTCAAGTCTGTCTGTTCAGGGTGTGGAGGGCCAATAATAAAATTACAGCCCAATAATTTTATATTTTTCTCCTATTATCTGCAAAGCACAGCATGTTTTATGTGTTCTGCCCCACTGGGACCATCGTAAACCTGTAGCCAGCTATTTCATTTGAATATACTCAGTGGGAGGTGACAGGTGCACTGTTACAAAAAGATCTTGAAACTTTATCATAATATATTCAGCAAGGTGATAATGTAAAACCCACTGGGAAATAGAGAGAGAGGTGAAGGAGAAATTCCACACCTGGGAACTCATTTAATGTTTAAATACAGGAAATGCTTTAGAAGGGAAAATATCTCTGATCTGTCTAATCCACTGCCCCAAACTAGTTACCACGAAACCCCTGGTGAAGGAGGTAGATAGAGGAGATGACCTCCAGCTCACCTCGGCTTCCATTGTGCTCTCCAGCTTGTGTGCCAACTGGAGCAGCAAGGCACCTAAAATTGACACAGCTACCTTTTCTTTTCATGGTGTGACCCTGGGACAGGGGAGATTTTCAGAGAGATTGGACTGAGACACATGCTGGAAAACTCTCTAGCACAAAAGGGAGATCATCAGGTGAGGGACACTTCTCCAAGTGCAGCCAAAAACATCAGAAACAAGTTCTGTGTTGGTTTCCAACCAGGACCAGTCCCATTCACTTCGATACTTCAGTTTCCTTTTAGATTCTTTAGATCTTTGATCCTTTACTGAAGTTTTCTGTAGAGGGGAAAGTGTAACCTAATAGCATAGACTAGATGAGGAGAGATCAGAACCTGGTGCTGCGTTTGGCTCTGTACATGTCAGCCACTGTGTGAAAGTCAGCTCCTTTATGGACATCAGCGTGACTGGTCTTGGCTATCAGAGCTGTATTGTCCTCCCAGGCAACCTAATCTTTGTTTGATTCTTTTGTTTGTTTGCTTGTTTTCCCATGAAGCTACCTTTAAAGATAATAGAAAGTAACAGCATGTTCTCTCCAAGTGAATGGTACTTTGGAAGCTGGATGGCTGATACCGGACTCCTCCTCCCAGCATCCTCACGAAAACTCCGGTCCTTTTGATTAAGCCGTGTGGGTCACCCCCCCATTTTTGCAGCCCTCCTGCCCCAGCAGAGGTGCCCCCGATCTCTTTGCAGCTCACCACAGGTGTGCCAGCACTGGCGCTGCCCTTGCCCAGCCCACCCACTTCCTCGCCTCCCCCGAGGTCGGGGGGGGGGGGGGGGGGCGCAAGCCACCCCCTTTCCCAGGTGCCTCCCCGCCTGCACCGCGAGTCCCGGCCCCGGCTCCTGCCCCGGCCCGGCCCCGCCGCCTCCCCATTGGTCCCGCCCGCTCCGCTGCGCGTCGCCCCCCGGGCGGCGGCCGCGCCGAGACGCGGCGCCGGAGGCAGCGCTGCCCCGCGGCGGCGGCGGCGGCTTAAAGCGTGCGCGCCGGCGGCGGCGAGGGCGCGCTCACCTGGGCGCCGCTCCATGGGCTCCGCCGCCGCGCACGGCGGGGGCGCGGCGCTGCGAGCCGGCCGCCGGAGCTGCTGCGGGGCAGAGCCCAGGTGACCATGCGGGGGATCCGGGCTCGCCCGCCGCACGCTTCGGGGAGCAGGTAGCACACCAGGTGCACGGCGGAACATGGACTGTCTCCTGCTTGTCGTCTGGACTTTACCAGTTGCGATTCTCAGCCGCAGCTCCATGCAATTCCCGACCCTTCCGTGGCTTGGAAGCACTGTAAAGGCAGGTCGAGAGCACTTTCTTTTGCAGTCGCCTAGTGTACTTTTATACCAGGTTACTGCACAGTTTCTGGTGCCTTGTCTTTCTGTCTTCCCTTGTCAAGTAAATCTTGCCCAATACTCCTTTTCTCTCTCTTTTTTTTTTTTTCTCTTGCAGACCCTTCAGCTGTGCTGCCTCTGTTGCATGTCTCATGCAGCAACTTTAACCAGTGACAGCATCAGTGAATTGAATCATGGTTTGTATAGCTCTTTCTGTGTCTGTGTATATGAACATTTGCATGGATGCTTTTTTTTGGTGGACTGAGCATTTAAAGGGAAGAAGACACGGTGTTTGGGGAACATAGAGTGAGAGCAAGTTGGCTGCTGTAAAATAGCTAACCATAGGCAGAGATTAACTTGTTAAGCCCTGTGTGCAAAAGCTAAAAGAAACGATATGTAACAGCAAAGCAAATGAATGAGATAGTAAATACATCCACGTTTACATGTGCAATTAGAAAGATGAATGTGTATGTAGCCAAAACAAAAAAACCTCATGTGTCTGTTATGGAAGCAATGAGACAAAAGTAAGGAAAAGATTTGAGTGGGAGAGCAGAAGCAGCTATGCAATGCAGGCTAAGGGAAAACAAACCTGGAGAGAAAGGACTGGGGTGAGTGAGAGCTCAGGAGCTGTTTGTTCCCAGGTTGCAGACACTAACACTTAGATGCTGATGACTTTGGGAAGTTTGAAGTGCAGTATGTGCTTTTTATTGGGTGCAAGTGGAAACAAAGTACAATAGAGAACCACACCAGGGTGCAGAAAGGAAAGCCCTCTTGTATCCTATCGTCTGCTCACAGGGGGATTCCCTCTTTCCAGCAGCTGCTTGCATTTTTTGGCCACCAGCCTGCTTAGAGTCCTCAACTTCTGCCGTTTATTAACACCACTCAAGGAAAGTGAAAGTTCTTGATGTATTGTTTCCACTGTCTAAGGAAAAACAACCTGTCACTGGTTATGTTTTCAGCTTAATGTGTGTCCAATAAAGTCTATTCAGGCAAAGAGATAGATAGTTTTTGCAACATCTGTTACAACACAAGAAGGAGGGGGTTTTCTTCTTTTTTAATGGTGTTATTTCAATTTAGGAAGATAAATGAATTGTTTTACTGTCAAATGCATGGACATCTTTAAGTATTCAGAGAAATACAGCTCAAAAATGAAATGGGGTTGGGAAGCAGTTTATTCAGCATGATTACTCGTATAACCAGCAATAGGTGCAAAGGTCCTGGTTCAGCAAACAGCTAAAATTCAGACCCAACTTCCAGGACACAAGTAATCCCTATATGGCTGGATCAACAGCAATGTAATGTACTTCAAGCTAGGCACCTGCTTATGCAGCTAGCTGAATCATGGCCTCTGTTTTTTCCTTTCTTAGGTGGTCGTGAGTAGATCTTAGTCTTCTCCTCACACATAGTTTTGTAATTTTGCACATATTTTATCCAAAACAGTAAACTTCTTTGACATGCAATTAGCAATGGCTGACTAAAGGTTATTAGGTAGGATGTAATCTCCTTCTTCTGAAGGTCGGTTACAATTTGAAACCCAGTCTAATCGAGTCACTACAAAGAGATGAGATCTTACTCAGTTAAGGCATTAATAAATTAATCCTTTAATCCATTTGAACAAGTGGTACAGTTCTACAAAGTCTCAGTCATGGTTACCCCTACAGTGATACAAAATTTGCTGCATTCTTAGGAAGGAAAAATCCCACTCAAACCAGAGCAGCCTTCACATTTGACAGCAATTAATACAGGGGGAGGGGAAAATCTACAGATCTGCTGGTGATGACAAATGTCTTCAGAAGAGCGATTGTGGGAATGTTCACAGCTATGGTAGTTAGTCTGTACCTCTCAGTGGGGCAGAAAGGAAACAAACACTGTTTGAGAGCCTGTGAGACTTACAGGGGTGAATTTATGCGGTCAAGCCTATACACACATAGCCTGCAGAGCTTTCAGGCCATTCCCTAAAAGAGGAATGCTTCATGCCATAGTGAAAGCCTGATGCTTATGGTGTTGTTGGATCCTTGTTGGATACAAAAGGTGATGGCTAACTTTTTATCATTACAGATTATGTATTTGTGACACCCGTCAAAGTGGATTCCAGTGGATCGTACATTTCACACGATGTTTTGCACAGTACTAGGAGAAAGAGATCAACTCAGAGTTCAAAGAGTTCCTTGCACTACAAATTTTCAGCATTTGGACAGGAACTTCACTTAGAACTTAAGCCTTCGACCATTTTAAGCAACAGTTTTATTGTTCAGGTACTCGGGAAAGATGGAGTCTCAAATTCTCAGGAACAGGAAATTGAGCAGTGTTTCTACCAGGGATTTATAAGGAATGATAGCACCTCTTCGGTAGCAATATCTACATGTGTAGGCTTGGTAAGTGTTTATTTAAAACAAATCAGCATTAAAAGTATTTTCATATGTGGAATAGTAGCTGGAGGTATGTAATTCATGATACAGTACACCATTTGTTGATTTTCGTAACACCACTAGTTGCTATTGCATTTAACAGAGAGGTTTAGTTATAGTCAATCAACTGCAACACACCCTTTGTATTTTTTGATCACAGTCCTTCAGGAAAAAAACACGGAAGACTGGTAGTCCTCATAATTATCCCATGGCAATTTTCATTTGTTATAGTTTGTGATAGTTTATGCATTTTTGCTTGCTTTTAAGTAAATGCTCTTCCTGCCTTTGTGAATTACTATGAATAAAGAAAAAAAATCAGTCCATAAGCTTATGAGGAAAAGTATTGCACCTTTAAGGAAGGGTGAATTTCCTAGCTGAGCAGGAATTGTGAACCAATTTCCCTTTGTTTCCTTTGACAATTCCAGCCTTATTCAGGTTTATAAGTCTTGATTAGTTGATCTCTTATGAATGTGTTAAATATTATCATTGCATATTTTCCATTTATGGCTGTTATCCAAGTTCATGAAAAATTATTACTCACAAATGATTTTTTCAAAATACATTTGACAATGCTCATTGCCTGCAGAGAAGTCTTTACTGAAGTAATTCAGAAGAATCATGTACAGAATTAATAGTCATTGATGTTTTTTAGGCTTAAACCCTTGCACTTGCAAAGCAATCTCCTATGGATGCAGATGAAAGCAGTGACATTTGATAGTGTTTGGTATATGAAGCTCTCTGTATGCTTTGTGGTTGTCTGAGGTCCAGAGGATATGTTGGGTCACCCTCTAGAAATCTGTTTTGCAAAGGTACTTGTCCGTAAGGGCTATTAAACTGTGTGAGGGGACCAAAAAAGGAGCACTTGAGACACCCAGTGTTTCCTTTGAAATAGTAATCAGTGACTTGAGAAGAGGGTGGTTCATTAGGAAGAGCTGTTGAATACTGATACCTGGTTGAAGTATTCTGGATTATATTTTGAATGCTCTACTTTTTTTTTCAGCAAGTTGGAGGAATTAGTATCTTACAGTTAATTTGAACAGTTGCAAATGTGAGTTTGGAGCCAGTGCCAGGAACTGGAATGAAGCTTGTTTTCTTGTTTTTTTAAGTTGTGTTTGTAGTGCTGAACTGTTAATATCAGATGTGTTTAGTTGTTTTTGTGGAAGCTTCATTTTCACAACTACTAGCTTTTACCATATTTATTCAGAAAAAAGCTGTTTTCCCTTATCGTTGTGTTTGTCTTTTCCTCTAAGAGAAGCACTCTACCTGCACACAACAGTTACAGTTTGGGTGATCTCCCCTGTTTGGTCACATTTTGTTTTTTAACGTGCTTGATGAGCTAAGTGAAGCTGGGCTTGTCAAGTCTTGTCTGGAGAAGGAAGGTTCAAGTCTGCCTCAGGTCACAGAGAAACAGAATGTGGTGATCTTAACTGAGACTGAAATGGATCTTTTACCACTGTCTCGACATAGAGATTGTTATGACTGGTAAGCTTCACTTAGAAAAGATCCAAAAACTGATCAAAAGAGAATAAATATTGTGGCATGAACAAATTTGTTACGACAGAACCTTTTTCAGTACCTAGATTATCACCAATTGGAATCTCTCTCTTTCTTTAATCGGTTCCATGGTTCAATAGATTTCACCTTAAATTGTTATTTTAAAGTGGTAAATGAAGTAAACCTTTACTTATAATTGTCTCCTGCAGAGTAGGTATCACAAATGAAGTATTATTGTTCCTTTCTCCCTATCCATTTATTAATTTCCGTGCACTTAATGAATCCCAGGCAAATTATCAACAGGATTATTAGTCTTTCTGTTTGTAAGGCTGCCTTCTTAAAAAGGTGTCGTCAGCTGTCTGTAATGACAACCACGTCATTTTTTACTGTGATCCAAATTCAGTAATCATATGTTAAGTCTGGACGCTGTGCTCTGATCAAGAGAACCTTGTGAATAGCTTCTATATCCTCTTTGCACCAACTACTTTTGTCACTTGGTTGCCCTTCTTTCCTATTTGCTTTGTTCACTGCAATTAAACCGAAAGTGGTGTTTCTTCTATATGGTTGGTAGCACTAATCTTTCCATTGTTCCTTTCATTAGCAATAGCTTCTCTACAATAAAACTGCAGTGACCCATTCTTTCAAGCCTGGAACACCACAATGTGATTTGGAAGCAATTGCATTTCAATAGAATACAGGGACTCTTTGATCTAATTTTTTGGATGACCTAGAGTATTCAGTCATTCAGCTGTCTGTTATCTGCCATTGCCTGCAGAGTAGACTTTTGAGAGAGTCTATATGAAATGGTTTGTTAGGCAGGGTGACCTTAACTTAACACTGGAAAGGAGCAAGAATTTCTTGCTTTGGTATAGATCTATCAAGAGATGTGTGTATCTTACTCACGTTTTAATAGCTTAGTTGACAGTAAGGCCCCACACTTTTATGCTCATTCGTTGATTTGAGACCAAATGTTTCCATCAGTCAACACAATTTTCTTGATGTGTCAGAAGGCAAAACTGGATCTATGCTCTTTATCTGAATAAGTACTCTAATACATTAAATTGGCGTTTTAGGAGAATGCGTACAAGTTTGCTATGAGTACTGTCTCTTGCCTTTTCATCATCAAAGTGTTTAGGTACTTTGATTTTCAACAGGAAACTTGCTTTCTTCTGTCTTCTGCCCTTTCCTGCGTCAGTCAGCATCCTTTGCTTACTGGAGCATCTGTTATGCAGCAAGAAAGCTGTGATTTTTATTTTTTTAATTATTATTATTTTAAATGAAATTAAATTGTATGCAAGAAATCTTGTTTAGATCTTCCTAAGTGTCATCGGTGCCATCAGGCATTCAGTAGCAGCATCATACTTATTTAGCGATAAGAGTATGACGGATTTGTTAAAATTCAGGCTTATGTTGTACATCACACAGATTTGCTCAGTCATTTTATCTTGGAGTTTCCTTCAATCCCTTGTGCTCTCCCAATTGATAAATCCAGGCCACTGGTTTGTCTTGCTGCTTCATCCTCTGTTTACATTCTCCAATTTCAAATTGTTCATTCTTCCCAAATTAATTTTTTGGAAACTCCTGACTTGAGCTAATTCTTAGTTGTTCTAATTATATGTTTTTATTACTATTATTATTTAGTAATATATTATTACTTATAATTGCCTTTAGCTATCTATTTGGGAGGCAGACCATGCCAAATCCACAGAATGCAAGGGGGTTTCAGTTTTTCTGAAGGAGATAGTACTGGTCATTGTTAGAATAAGAAATTGTTTTTTAGGACTTACTCAGTGTGGCTGTATCTGTATTCCTACCTCATTCTTCTTGCCTCATCCACATGTTGTGCTATCTCATCTGCATTAAAAAGACATATCTATTGTAGGTTCACCATCTTTAACTCCTCTTTCATGATGACATTGTCTCTGAAAGCCTTACTGCTGTCTTCCTAGTCTGTGTATAAAGTACAGTTTTTATCTCACTTTATATGCTAGTTTTTGTCTCCTTTCTGTCTCCTTATGTGCTGCTTATGTTAGGTCTACATATACATAATCTCTCGTATAAAGTGAGTTGTTTGCAGTCCCACAGTAAATCAGGGCAGAAGACAAGAGAACCCCAGAGTTGTCAGTAGGCCAGTTGTGTTGTAGAGACATTCTTAAAAGTAATTTAAAACGTGCATTTAGGAGCAGAAGTCACATTTTCCCTTGTGGACAAGAACTAAGTAAAACAAGTTTACAGGTATTCCAATATGCAACATAGAAAATAGTGAACATATTGAATGAGTAGTTTTTAATATAGTGTTTGTGGGGATGTTGGTGCTGTTTGGTGGAGGAGACAGGTGAGGGTATATAGCAAGTACAAAACACGTGCACCCAGAGGGAAGAAACATATGTACAACATAAAGGAACTCTCCTACCATTAAATCACAGAGGAGACATACATGTGTATTTTGGGTCAGAGAGAAAATCAGTACAGTTCAGTGGAACAGTTCAGGTCTTTTAAAACTATATGATACGCAGTTTTATTGTTCGGCCCTAAGCAAATGCAGCAGCATGGAGGCCTGAGAGGCTGCACCTGCTTACACTAGAGGTGAATGTGGGCCATTCTCTCCCTTGTATTTATGTACCTCAATTAGAAGAGTGGAGTCAGCTTCATGCACTAGCTGGTGCCATCCTTTGTTTTTGGTAAGATGTGATTGAATCTTTCATTATAAGGGGCCTCTTTCTCTTGTCTCAAGTTCTGTTATGTTTGTTAGTGTCTAGTCAAGGGAAGAGAAAGAGGAGGGAAGGATGAATCATGTTACACTCACTGAGCTGTCAGAGGAGTCTATGACTGGAGAAAGGGTTAGATGTAGCACTGAGAGATAAACAGGAGATGTATTAATTCAATGGAAGTTGTGTGTGCATGTCTGAGGGCAGGACTTTGCTCAAAGTATCAAAGAAGCCACAAAATTAAAGCTTCTTAATGCAGTCTGGCCACCTAAGAGGCAGGCAAGGCAACTCATGTACCCGTTCTTTGTAGTAGTTTAATTGCACCCTGTATTAGCATTATTTAAGTTCATGCTAACAACAGCCTCTTATTCCTAGAGCTCACACTTTAAGTCCAATTAAATATGTTGAGACAAATCCCAAGGTTCTTATGCAGACAAACTCCCGTCAAAATCAGTGAGCCAGACTGCTGGTAAAAGTACAAAATAATTGCTGTTCACAAAGAGGTTCCTTTAGAAACCTACAGCTGTAAAAATATGACAAAATTTGGCCCAGTGGGACCTTGAAGAGAAACTAAGTACAGAACTGGTGATTTGACTAATTCTCAAAACTATTTTTAGTCCATCCACAAGTCAATATACAAATTCTACGTTTTCTGCCATTATACCAGCACAACATGAACAGCATCTGGCATATGAGTTCTTTGACTTTCTTTATATTCACACCCCGTTGCATCCCCATCCTTAATAAAACACAAACCATGTTTTACAGGATGATCATTTTGTCCACTGTTTTGATGGACGTTTTGCCATTATTCACTGCATAATACGGTAAAGATGAAAATAAGAAAACTATTTACAGGAACATGAGGTGGCAATGGGAAAAAGCCATATGCTTGAAGATATTTTAACTTGTACTAGACAAATA
This sequence comes from Grus americana, assembly GCF_028858705.1. Lineage (NCBI taxonomy): Eukaryota > Metazoa > Chordata > Aves > Gruiformes > Gruidae > Grus > Grus americana. The sequence continues at coordinate 7,447,795 of NC_072864.1, forward strand.
CAAGATGCCGTTTCTAGTCTCAGCCTTGAATTGACTGCTGATGGGGAATGAATTGTGTGATTAGATTATTGATTGCTCTTCTCCATATCTGTCTGATAAGCTTTCTGTTTAACTCTGGCTTTAGCTCTGAAAGACAAAGACAGTGTTATCCCAGGCATTTTGACCCTACTGATTTCTGATGGGTAAGAAATGGAATTAAAGAGGATTAATGATGGAGAAATAATCTGCTTCTGCTGGATGGGAAAAGTAATAGAGGTTGCATTTCTTCCAGGTTTTGCATTAAAAAAACCCCTGAAACCCTGGAACATACATAGAGGAAATACTGTGTCACTGAGAGCACTTTGGCTCTGTCAGCCTGAACACAGCGGGCTGCGGACATAGAACAGCTCACAAGAGTGCCCACAGGAGCTGGTCCTCTCAGTCGTTTTTTGCCTCCTCTATTATTGCACAGCTAGCAGTAAGAGCATGGAAATTGTCTGCTGGTGTATTTCAGAGTAAACTTCAGGCTGTTGCGAGCACTGCTACTTGCACCTTTAAAGCAATTCCAGAAACAGGGAGCCATCCATTTGCACATAGATAGGAAGTTCATCCTGGCCTTTCTTGTTAAGCAGTAGTCCTATCATAACTTCTAAAGGAATTAGTAGGCTCTATCTATACTTGAAACATGAGCATTTTTCTTGCTGTAGCGAAGTCTTTCCACAGAGCTTAGTTCCCACACTTTCCCTAGTCCATTAGAGAGACGCTTATAGTCAAATGCCCTCGTAAGGGTCGGGAGAGGATGACCTGTCTGCACAGACTTGACCTCTTCATAACAGGACGTCTTTGATGTAAATGAGGATTTTTATTTTAAGCGCCACTATTTTCATTTGGACCATACCATCTCTGCTGCTGAGATGCAACGTATTTTTTTCTGCATAGCTGCGAACTGCTGAACGTCTAAAATACTTCTCTTTTTAGAGGGAGATTCTAATAACTAATAGCACCTTTTGGTCACTAATAATTAACCAGAACAAGGTTTTATTTCTGTCTTTTTCCCCTTCTTCCTCCAGTTCAGAAGTGTTTGAGGAAGATACCAGGTTTGCAGACATGGAGTGTAAAGGCTTTTGTTTACCCAAAACACAATGACAGTCTGTGAAACTAGTTCAAGTCCAACTCAAGCCACCCACTCCTAGAGCTCTGCACCTGACACATAGCAGTAGAGTGGGTAGAAAGCACAGGAGTATTTTGGTTGTGCCCTGGCCCTGCCACAGAGTCCACTTAATTTGAGCAAACAGTGGTATCAAACCTGTTCTTAAGCATTTTTTTTCTGAAGCTTAGCCTCTCTGCAAAACCAGTGCCCTGATTATCATGACAGCTTTGTGATTTGCACACGTGTACTCAGTTGGGAGCTTAACTTTGATTCAACGTAGGCTGCCCAGTCATAACCAGTCTGGATGGTCACGGTTTTGAAATTTGTAGTCCATGAATGGGGACAAGATAAAAGCTGGGGCCATGCTAGGCAAAGGCATCCACAGCTGTGATGCCAGTAATATATTGGTCAATTTTGTAATGGTCTTCTCTCAGTGAGTTGGCAGGAGAGGGGTTAAACTCGGTTACCTCTGCAGTGAGAGCTAGCAGTGGATCTACAGTGAGTTATATCAGCTGAAGCTCAGACTTCAGTATCTCTTCTAAAACCCACTCATTTTGTGTTAGGAAGGCTCTGACTAGCCCTTAAATGATATCTGAATTGAACTGTAGTGGGTAATTACATTACAAACAAGGTTTTCCTCTGTCTTTTTGATCATGTCCCTGGGAGCAGAAATGTTGGTTCTTTCTTGCCTTTTCTTATCCCATTTTAATCCCAATTCTGTTGCTGCAGGTCTACCATAAATTACAGTATGCTAAAGGAATTTCCTATTGATTTGCTCTGACAGTGATTTGACCGGCTATGTGAATAGCTGATGGAAGCAGAACTTAACTTTGGTTCAGACAGTAGAGCATTGACTAAAGCTTTGAGGTAAACATTTACAGAAGAAACCTGAAATCATAATGCCTTGCAGTTCAGCACAATTTACAAACATGTATTAATTAAGCTTCAGTACTGGCTTTACTGTGTGTTAGACCAGAACAGCATCCTGGCTCGTAATAGGTTGACATCGGTAACCTTTTATTGTTTATCATGCTCGGAAGTCACTAAGAATGAGGGTGAAGAAATGTCAAATAATCAGGTCATATGCAAGTGAATGAGTCTTGATGGTTGAAGCTCAGTACCGTGGGAACCATTATTGCCCAGAGTAATTTCTGGAACATGCGAGTTAATTTCTTTTTTACAATGTTAGTTCATAAGCTGGGGAAATCTGCAAACGAGTTGTACAGTCAGATGAAAATCCTTTTCCTGAATCTCATATGTGGCTGCCCAGCTAGTTCCTGCCAAAAAATAGTAAAAGAAAAAAGTTTGATGACAAAGATAATAGGTCTTGAAGTTATTCTTACAGGAATAACAAGGCCCAGCACAAACCTGCTTAACAGAAGAGGAAGCTGAGGCAATAAAGTGATATTTACTTGCACAGACAATAGGGCGTTGCCTTTTCACTCTTCTGCGGCATTAGCATTTCTAGCTGCCCCACTATGTACACAGCACACTCATGGGTTTTTATTCTTTGAGGACTGGATTCTTGCTGTTCACAGTGGGATCACTTGAATGCTTGTGCCTGCCTGCCTAATATATGTTAATTGAAGGACTTTTGTGTCTCAACATCTTTATTAATATTAATGGAATGAGATTTTTAATGGACCATACAAAATATGCTTGACCTAGCTTGAGCCCTCACTTTTGTTTTTATACTCTGCAGCGCAATGTGGCTTCCAACTAATTTAAGAATGTAATATTATATTCTGTGGCAGAATACACAAACTAATGAAACATGGATTACTCTTTAGATCTGCAGTTTCTTTGCCATCAGATATAAAATTTATATAATGCCAGAATAATTTTTTTTTTAAATCATGAAATTAAAAACAGATTTGCTTTTTCTTCATGCAAATTATTGTACATTAGTGAGAAGAGTGAGCATTTAAAAATAAGTTTACCTTGAGCAGGCTTGTCTTACGCCACACACATTTTTTTTTTTTGTTTAGGAAGAAGTCATCAAAACAGTAAGTCTTAAAATTAGGCTTGTCTAAACCTCAAGAAATATTTCAAGTTAATAGTGTAATTAAAGTGTAAGCTGGTCATGGTAAGGGGTAGGTATAAATGCTGTAACACAGTGTTGGAGAAGAAAGTTTAAACTTTTCTAAAAATGTGACTACCCAGTTTCATTTCTCGTTAACACTTGACAGAAAGTTATGCTGTTTGTTTTGGGAGATGCAAGTATAAATTAAAGGATAAAATACTGATCTTGGGCTCTGGCAGAGATCAATTTTTTTCAGCCCACTGTGGATGATTACAGTGCGGACAGGAAAAATGCTTCTGTTACTTTTGCACTTTTTTTGCGACTTTTTCTGACAAAGGATCATTCCTTATAGTCCCCTCTTTGTTACATTGTTTGCAATAGATGTCTGGTCACTGTCCTACCACAACAGTATCTCCAGCCTCTAGTTTTTTCTCTGTTTGCTGACTTCTCTTCATGCTGGAAGTCATGCCGAAGGACGTATGGATATTTTTTGCACACCCAACATCACGTACTGATGATCAGATTGTTATCCTGCCTCAAGCAGCAAAAGCTTGACCAAAGGGTCAGAAAAAGGACAATTTCCAGGCTAAGACACAAGTGAGCAGCTGATGGCTACTGATTCCTGCAGCACAGTATCTTCCACTCTCATTGACAGGTATTTTGTGGTTTGCCTCATCTAAAGCTTGTAGTGAGTAAAAAGTTTTATGCTGACTGCTTTGGATCAGAACCTGGCCTCAGGAGAGTTCTCTTTTCTTCTTCCTAACATCATCTTGGCCCTTGAGTCAAGAGACAGACCATTTCTTTGGGAAACACTGCTACAATTACTATTCGGTTTAGAAAGATATTTTGCAAATGGGAAGTACCACTGGCTCATCAAGAAAGGGAAGCATGTCCATTTCAACTGACAGACACCAAAACACATCTTGTAAATTATCCAAGGTGGTGCTGTATAATCAGATTTCACTGAATCAGAAGTGAGATGGAAGAAAACTGCCTACTTGAAGGGCAAAGAAACCCATCTGCAGACTGACCCTATGCTGTTCTCATGGACCACTCAGACTAATAACAGCCAGGAGTGAAATGAGGCAGGAATTCAGGCAGTTTCCCAGAGAACCGACTGCTGCTACTGCTGCTAGAAAATGCAATGAAGTGCTTAGCATCTGGTGCCTGCAGCTGCCAGATATGTTTCAGTGCACCAATGTCAACTGTTTTCATTCTGCTCTGCTGCCAGAGTGTTATGACAATGAAGGAGCAAAGGAAGCACAATGGCCACCAAAAAATACGAGGTCAAGAGTAAATGTGAAGAGGTTACTTGGCCTAATCCCAATCGAATCCTGATAAAGTCAAGCCTGGCATTGGGAGTAAAAGAGGAAAGTAGCTTTCAAGGCTTGTTTCCCTTGTTAGACAGCGAATGAACTTCACAGTTTTTGATCTACAAAAACGTGCAAGGATATTATCGCTGGTCGTCCTGGGAACATCTGTAGGAGGCAAGACCTTGTTCATCTTCTGCTCTTGATAGAAGAGCCAAATAATTGCAGAGAGGCTAACATGTTACAGAAATAGTCAATTGATTCCTCTGATTCTTGTGATTCTTCTGCCTACCAGAGAGTCCTAGGTGGTTATTTTAACTGCCTGAGGCACAGAGAGTCCTGCGGGTCTCACTGAATGAAGATTATGCATGAACCCAAATACAGGGTGGGAGCCATGACAGAACAGCATACAGTTGGTGCCATGTGTCATTGAACATCAGACTAATGGTATGGTGACGAAGACTTAGTTTCTCCATCAGCCTGTGTGACAGATGAAATACCAAGAAAAGGACAACGTGGACCAGAAGCCGAATCAGAAAGAGAAGCTGATAGATTACTATAGACACTTGAAGCTGGGATCAAAAATGTGCCAGACTTTGGTCTTGGCCTATGAATATTGCACTGGTTCTTTTTACAGGTTCTCAGCTTTTGGGCTATGGTGCCATGAAGAGTTTATTTCTGTTGCAATTTTCCAAGCATTTCTTGAAAACTAGCTTTCTGGTGTGCAGAATAGCACCACGACACTAAAATAGTTAGAAATAGCTTGAGGGCTGACAAGATAGTGTATTGTTGTTGTTGTTGTTGTGGCTGTTCACATAATTTATTTAATAATTTTAAAGATTACAGTTTGGGAAAGTCAAGAGCACGCTGTATTGTGAGAAACAAGACAGAAGGAAGTGTTATTCACCCAGAATGAAGGTCTGTCTTCTGCAAACTAGCATTTGTGCATAGCAAAGGTCACTCTACCTCCATAGCCCTACTTCTGTGTTAGATTTAACAGAAGATGTGGAGCATTTCCTCACAGGTCTATGTTTCTTGCTCACCATCATCCTGCTCTGAATGGTGCCCGTGTGCTCCAGAATACCTCCATGGATATGCCACATGCCCTTAATGATAGCTTAGCTTCTGGACCTGACTTTTTGCATGTTACTTGCCAATAAAAAGGAAGAGAAATTTATATATACATGTCTATACCAATGCACTGAATTGGTGCCAATCTTTTAATCTTGATTTTAGAAAGGACAGTGCAACTCAGTGTCCGTTGTCTGTGAAATATTAATATATTTGTATTTCCATAAAGTTGAACAAGGCAATGCTCTTCACAGCTGTTGTGTCTTCTGCCATTCAATAACTATATTAGATGCTTGCAAAATAGTAATTATAATTTAAATCAACATTGTCATGTTTCTTCCAGGAATGAACTTAAATTTTAGAGAGAAAATTGATGTGATTTGTCTCTGATTTTTGTAGTAATAGGATGGATGTAGGGTTGTTACACTAAATGATAATCTAGAGGATGTATATCAGTCTTACATGACTTCTATCATTATATGTTAATATGTGTTAAAGGAATAAGACACTATAAGTCTGTAAATTATCTTATAAAATTTATTTGCTCTTGAAAAAAATCAAATTTATTTTGAATAGGTGAAAATTGGTAATAATATAAATAATTAGAAAAAATATGAAAGTTCAGTGTCCTATTGTAGTTCTTTCAAGGAGTTCAGTGGAGGTTTATAAAGAGAAGGCCTGGACGGGAGTGATCATATTTGGAATCTTGGGCTGAAACTATTCCAACAGGATAAGGAGTGTACTTTAAACCCTCTCTTATCTTACCAGCGTTCTTGTGCATGCTAGCTTTCCGCAGCAAAATGTGTGATTGATTCCTAGCAACTGATGGGCAGTTCAAAATTACAAAGCTTTTGATTTCCTTGTTCCTGACAGATAAAGAGGGTGGGCATTTCCTGATTATATGGTATATGTTCAAAATATTTAAGTTCCTTATGGTGCTATTTGTGACTAATTTACTTCCATAGCCCATTAGCATTGTTGGTTTTATGCTGTGGGAGGAGTGTATCGTGTAACATGCTGTGAAGAGAGGAAATGTTTCACAACAAGAGGTCCTTCTGGCTTTTCCTTTGTTTACATTACCACCTGGAAAGAAGAAAAGGTGGAGTAAGTGACTGATGATCCAGATGGATTGCATGAACAGTCACATATTTAGTCATGACACATTAGGCTGGGCAAATTCACACTGAGAAGTGGCAGGATTGCACTTTAGCTCTTGGAAGCACATATAATCTTATGTACGAAAATGTGTAAGCACAAATAGAGCTTGACTACCTTCATGCCAGTAGTCTTTTGGCAGGCAGTGCCCCTTTAGTGCTACTAAGCAGCCAGATTATTTTGGGGAAAAGTCAGGGATACACTAATGTGAGGGACAGGGGCTTGAGGGCAGGCTCTCACAGGGAAGTTAGAATCTGAGAATGATAAATCAGTGGCTGTACAAGTGACATGGAGCTTCAGAGAGGCTCAGAATGGGAGGACCACATTTTTCACTTTTCATGTTCACTCTTTTCATTCTTGCCTATGAACGTAGACAAATTATATCTTGTTTATGGGAGTTGATGTGCTTTGATGCACTACTTGACTCATGCAGCACTTCTCAGCATACCAAGTGTATCCTGATTTCTATGTAAGGGCTCAAGATACAACAGCAGCTAAGCTGTGCAGCACTTGTCTCAAGTTATACGTCAAGTCCACAGAGAGCAGCCGCTGGCTGCAGTGTGGCATGGTGCGAACTCAGTCTGGTGTTCCACGGTGTCAAGACGGAGCAGAGAGCACACTCGGGCCCTGGGACTAGGAACTACATATGAGATTGAAGTGTCTGTAATTCTCACACACTTCCCTGATGTCCCAGAGCCTCTGCGACCCTGACAGCACATTCCTCTTCTTGGAGCTTTTTTCTTAACCTATGCTTAACCTGACCTTTGCTTAACCTGCTGTTCAGTGGATTCATTGTGGAGACAAGGTCAGGCTGCTTAGGAAATTTTGCCTCCTAAATCTTCTGCTGATTTTTTTTTTTTATAATCATCCTTTTATAACTTTGCAGCATGCTGAGCTATCAACAAATTCTATATAATTGTATCTCCCTTGACTTTACTGCATTTTTATTTCAATGAGGCGGCCTACAGTGTTTAACATAGTGGCAACATCTGTGGCAATAGACTTCTAGATTTCTTGACCCAATTTAATATAAAGAATATCTCATAGAAGAAGAAGCTACTTTCAAGCACAACCTTCCCTTTGTCACTTTATCTTTCCTATTTCCTGAGATCTCCGAGATCATAACTTAGATCTTTGATGCTCCACAGACTATATTTTGAGAACCTAATATATAAGGTAGTGTGTTGAAAACACGCTACTGTATAAATGCTTTCATGAAGAAATGCTATTCACTTGCTTGAAAATCATTGCAAATGGTGCTTGCTGACACAGGGCTCAAACGCCTCCCTTCTTGTATCAGTTTCTGTGGGACTCTGTAGAAATGGGAACCTTCGTGTCCTCTCCTCAGCTGCTTCTTTGTCCTCTGTTCTCATTTCTGATTCTCAGAGGTGCATAATAGAACTGATTTCTTCAAAGAAAAGACATAAGTAAATGTTCCCACACTGTCTTTCATACTTTTCTTAGAACTCATCCCTGCTAAACAGTCACATAATTCACAGGCTTATACTACAGTCTGCTTATGGTAAAATCAGTGTAACCTCTCATGACCAGTTTGGTTCTGCAGGCTTATTCAGTAAGTACAGATCAAACACGGATCTGAATACCTGGGAAACTGTTGTGTTAACACTCCAATACTGGTTTAGACTTGTATGTTGTACTCTGACCCTGTCAGTAGACAGGATGTCAGGAGATGTAAATTGATGTATTGGGTTGAAGAATTGATTTACATCACTTCATGCTGAAAATCTGGACCAATATTAAGGTAGTATTACTGTTTCCATTTTAAGATAGTTATAGCACGATGGGTTTTTTTCATACCAAACCAGGACCTCTTTGTGGCAGTTTTTGCATGTCATCACAGTTATTTGTATTACAGAGATTTCTGTAATTAGATTAGATTTTCACTGAAAATTATTTCTCATCAAACTTTCATTTGTAATAGTATTAAAAACTTTTCTAGTCTGGGACAAATCCACCCAGGTTTCCTGCTTTTAATTTCAGTACAGTTACACCAGCAGAGCAGTTACAGTATGCTCACCTTTGTGCATCATCCCCTTAAAATAGAAACACAGGCTAATGTGTGGGAAAGAGGAGTGTGAATGAGTGTGCACAGTTTTAAAGCAGGACAGGGATTAGTGCAGTATGTCTGAGCACTGCTGATTGGTAGCATTTGGCTACAGGTAGGAAAACAGAATCTTTGGACCCATGTTATACTTTGCAATATAATACTGTGAAGGCAGATTTCATGGCTGTAAATGGTGCCTACAAATATGAGGCTTTTTTATGACATGGAATATAGATATAAGTTACTACATTTATCTTAGCAAATAACTTGCTTCTTATTCAAATGCCCATTGTAAACTAAGATCCAGATGCCAACAATGTTTCTATGGGTTGTATGGTTATCTAAATGTTACACGGAGTTGCCATTGTACAGGTTTCTTAACGTTGTGAAAAAATGATAAAATATTGAGGTCTTATTTTAACTCAGCAGATCTTTGGGATGATGCTGCCCTGTATTTCAGGTTGAATAGTATGAATGGCATTCAAGGTTTTACTGATTTTGCCATTTCTTGGAAAAAAGAAAAGTGATTCAGACACAGGTAGGCTGCTGTCCTTTTTCAAAGAGGTGATTACACATGAGCTTCTGTCACATGGCAGTGATTTGACGAGGGACAGATCACAGGCAGGGCCATGTTTGAGGAGTGTGTCTTTGAATGGGGCACTTGCCAGCATGGAGCCCTGCTAGGTGACACATACGTAGCTGTGCTGTGACCTTCTGTGCTTAGTGCAACTGGTCACTGGATCACAGCTCAAGCTATTGAGTGACATCTTGAAGGCTGGGGCTGCAGCTTATAGTGAGAAAGATGGAGGCATTTTGTAGAACAACACAACTGGGGTCAAATGTGAGTCCTCACAAGTCTCTCGAGCATTTACTGGGTTGATTACAAAATCCTGCCTATAAAACTGAGAAATAAGGAACAGAGAAACTGAATTGCTGTAGAACTGGGAGTTTAATCCAGATAACTCAGGCGCCAGCCTGACATTCCCACTCTTGGGCCATCTTTGCTTCTTGTTTTCCGTTCCCTTAATGGCCTAAGCTCTTTTGTTCCCCTCCCTTTCTCCTTCCCACATAGATATTTTAACATATGTATATGTCTGTGTATGTGGAATATCAGCAAAGCTGATACTCTGCTCCCTACAGAGTTCCTTGTGACCACTCTCTCATGTAACTAATCCATAGCAATGTATACTCCAATAAGGAAAATTAAAAGGTTGGGAACCACTGACCTAACTTCTTAGTAAGCAATACAGCTGGCAATCAGATGTAACCTGAGCTCCTCGTTATTGGAGCTGCCTGAGCTATTCATAGCAAAGTAAAATTGCTGTGGGAATTGAGCTGGATATATTTTGTTTGAATGCAAATTTTTCCAGGTCAGACAGGTTCAGATCTTCTGCCCCCTCAAATTCATTTGCATTAGCTCTGCCAGGCTGAAACTTTTATCTGGAGGATCTTCACTGGGGAAAAGTGGGTATGGGTAGTGAACCACTGCTGTCTAGAGCATTTGCTTTGGGTATTTGATGCAGTCAGTGTACGTCACTGAAGCAAAGACGTCTGAACAGAGTGAAGGGTCTACCACCAGCTAGCCCTATGTAGTGTCCATGTGCACTGGGTAAGTAAGTGTCACTCTCTTTTAGCTGCAACTTCAACAGGGTACCTTGTAAGGGAGAGGGAGTCTTTCAGGCTTGTCTGCGACTCTCACTTATGATATGAAATGTTCTCTGACAGGTCCAGCTGCCAAAGTCCCATCATCACAGGAAAAGCTGCATTTTCACTAAAAAACTCCAAGTTTGATTCTAGTACACACTAGAGGTAAAAAAAACCTCTTAAAAACTCAGTTGAAAGTGGTTCAAGAAATCAGAAAGAAGATAAAACACCAAAGCCCTTCAGCATTATTTTTTAAAATCTCATATAGTGTTGTTTCCTGCAAGGCCTGATTCATGACTTTTAATGTTTGGAGTTGCATGTCTGATAGGAAGCAATGTCCCTGATTGGAAACACTCAAGCAAGCATCTGTTAATGCTGAGTACCTATGGAAAAGAATTTCCAAGTACTGATTTTAGTTTGCTGTCATCAGTTCTTTGTTTTAAGCTGTTCATTTTCTGTGTCACTATGCCCTAATCTTATTGGTTTTGCCTTTGTCACAACTACAGGAGCAGAAGATTCATTAAGGAGGCATGCACTTTCCCTAGAATATTAGTACATCTGAATTAGGTCCACATAAAGTCGATTAGCTGTACACAAAGGAGGAGAATCTTACCAGAACAATTTCATTGCACCTAATCCTTCGAGCAGCATGAATAATTCATAGCAAACCATCCTTAGGGTGAAATTCTGCCCTGTCCAAAGGTCTGTTAAAGATCTAGGCATCTCAAAGTCACATTTAAGAGAAACATAAATGGTGCTTTTATTTTGCGCTGTCACACAGAATGAGAGGACAGGGAAGGCTGCATTTTCTGTGCTTCAAATTGCCAAAAAATACACCTCCTCTTACACTTTAAGAATTCCCTTAAGCTGTGTGCTCAGTTACATGGGATGCTCGATTAGAGGACCAACTATGCTACCTTCTGAAGTCAGTTGTTCTGTTATTCTTGTTGTACCGTAAGTAACTAATCAACTGTAAGACAGCACTGACAAATAGTGGGCTGCCTCTTTTTAGGAAAAGTGAAGCATAAATGCATTCATAAAACAAACATGCTGTTTCCTGTTTGCTTTGTGATGGATTTCAGAACTGTCATAACTAATAAAATATCTAGATTTTATCTTACAGTTGCAGGGATTTGCTTAAACAGGCCATAACCAAGTGCTTGTACAGCTACCAAACCTAAATTCAAGCTGTTGGTTTTAGCTAATTGCTTTCCAGAACCATTATAGCAACCTAAAGAGCCATACTGATGGTATCATTAATGAAGTGATCTTGAGTGCAACTAGGTAAATGTTTGGCACTTATCTTAAATATCATTAGTGTGTAGTTAGTGTCATGATGCTGTAGTTTACATTAGTATTTTTCTTCTGTTCATTTATTATGCCTTCTTTTGTTTTTAAAAATAACCACGCAAAATATGAGAAATGAGGGAGCTCACGTACTGACAAGCAAGTATTTAATCTGTGGCAAAGCAATCAAATTTGTGTTAGCTCTAGAATATCTCATTACTCTGCAATAAATACCAATTTAATACATTTAAATACCAATGTGACTGGTTCAATTACCTTAAGTGAGGGAACAAATAAGAATATTTCCTTATTTGCCATATGTTGACAGAGGGTTGCATAAAGATATTTTAAACAAGTTCAGTCAACTGCAGAAGTACAAAGGCACTATTCATAGATAACACTGTCTTTGTTCATGTAGGAATAATTAAAGACATGCAATTTTGTTACCTTGTTTTAATAATTGCTGAACGTTCTGCATAGCACTTCTTTTGAGCAACCGAACAGAGTAGTCTTTCATGACTAACTCAGACTGGCAATTTAAATATCATACTCTGCTGAGATCCTCAGATAATAAAATGCTATATTGTTAAGAACACTTAACATTTTACATTTGGAATAAATCTATATTATGTTAGAAAACAGAATAAATTGAGTTATTTTTGAGAGTCATTTAGAATCTAAAGAAACATGTGATCTACTCTACAATTCTCAAGTCAGAATAGGCAACCAGTGATTCTAATGCTTCTTTCACAATAAAAATATTTTAGTGTGTATAAAGGCCATTAACTTAACCTAAACATTTGCTGTGGTACAGAGCCAGATATTCCAATCTGGTGAAAATCGGTAAAGGTCTGCTGAGGGTATGCTCATCAGCCAAGGACCCAGTCCGATAGAACATTACATTTGTACTCCCCTGACTCCAGGGTAGCTGTCAGTAACTGCCCATGCACAGACTTGATACTTTTCTGAAGGATGGGTGAATTTGTTTGGCAAACATAAAAGCTAGGGAAAAGTTTAGTTAACTTAAATTCTCTTTCATTTTGTGTGTTCACATGCCTTTGTACTGCCTGGTTTGGGATAGGATCAAAAATGAACATGCTCTGAGTTTTACTCATGGGATTTCTGACTTCAATAATACATGTGTATTATTGGAAACCTCATGAGAGTCCATTCTCACTAGTTTCCCAGAGCATTTTCTTTCCCAAATTGCTATAAATGAGCTCTGGAAATGCTTGCGGAGACAATGTTCAGCTCAATGGCAGCTCCTGGGTGCTTAACACTCTTTAAAAGTCAGTCATTTATTTCACAACCTGTGTATGGATTTAGGGTCCAGACCTTTCATTCTTTGTCGGAGAATCATGGATCATGTCCCTGTCACTGTGTCTCAGAGGCTTGTTTAATTTACCCAGTGGTTCAGTAACATGGGCACATCTATGTGAAATGCCCTTCTGAGGGGGACAGAAACAACATCTGGAGGCAAAATACCCCTCAGGTCTGTTAGCTGCTGCTGTCCCCTTTGCAGTTACCACCCAGAAAAGGGGCTGTAGGTCATAACGGAGAGGGAATGAACTTCTTTAATTACCATGATTTACTGCCATTGGTTTGGCGGTTTGCTCATGATGCTTCCCAAGGGTAAAGATATCTTTCACCTCAGCAACACCTTCTGCAATTCGGCTCCTTCTTTCTGGTTTGCCAGATATGTTGCTTGTAATTTTTTTTCTACTTAATTTCACATCTTAATTTGCTCATTTTGATTATATTTTCCAGAATGTTGACATTTTGACCCTAACCTGAGAGGTGCTCAATAACCCATCTCTCAAAAAGTCAGTTAGTAATATTGAGTATCTACAATTCCAGGTCAGGCTGTACTATACTGCTGGCTATAATTCTTGGAAGTAGTTTTGCTTAGGATTGTAGTAAGGTTATAGGCTTGCATATTTTTCAGACTACCAACTTAACCCATTCCAAGAGGTGAGTCTACTTCATTACACATTCTCTAAAGAAACAATAATTCATTTAGACTGCTTACATGATGCAGGATTGCTTTGAACAGCCTTGCACTAATATTGGTTGGATATCCTTGCTTTGGAGGAAAGAGGAATCCATAAGATGCATGTTGGCAAACTTAACAGGACTTTATTCTTCTTGAGGTTCCTTGGCAAGTGCGAGAAAACTATATCTTTATACCATTTCCCAGGCTTGACCCAAACCCCATTCTAAACAGCTGGCAATTTTCCTGCTGTTTTGACAGGATTTTGTGTCAGGCTGCGGTACGTGCACAGGGGACTGCCATCTCCACATGGGTTTCTCTGAAATGGATGTGAAACGGATCTGAAATCACTGTCGCTGTTCTCCAAGCTGCTAGCCATGAACTAGATGTTACAAAATGCTATGTAGACACATAGATGTTATGCTGTGCTTGAACTAATAACCCAGTCTCTTAGCAGCTACATTGCTTCTAGTTTGAGCTGGCTTGCCACGAGCTGCCTTGGAGTATGTGCAAAATGAATAGAGGGCTGATTGCAAACATGAAGATCATTTCTGTACTTCGTGAAGGGACTACTGTTATCAGCTTATAAAACCTGAGCGAAGGGCCTCATCTCCCCATCAGTCTGTGGTGGAGTCTGAGCAGTGGTACAGGAGTTATGGGGAGACCTCTCCCTTCTTCTAGCACACGTGCAGTATGTTGGTATTTGAAAACTGGCATCTGCCCAAATCTAGAGGCCAGTCTGGGCCTAAAGGCAACTTATGGCTGTTGTCAGGTAGCTCTAAGTTGTGTGAATAGCTCCGTGTTCTCTGGATCTCCATCGTACACTCTTTCTGCTTCTAAGAGGTGCATTATTCCAGTATGGGAAATGGTCTGGCAGACAAAACCCACAGGTGGGACATCTGAGCTAGAGGAGTCTCCCCTCCAGTGAGGGAATTCTTTGGTGGCAGAGATAGGTCTTCTGTGTTTCCTTTGTGATGCCAAAGTGCCAGAGACTTAACAGAGCATCAGGGCAGAAAATAAGGGTTTGACTTTGATTAAAATGAACTGTAGCTAAGATGATTTCATGAGTTTTCACTGCAAAGTGAGTGAGAAAAGACCCCAATGTGCTGTGACATGAAATAGTACCAACAATACTGTGATATGAATACTAGATATATAAGCATCTTTGACCTAAGATAATTTTAAATAACCAGCAACTATAGTTCTTAGGTCATCTGTTCTTCTTTATATTTCAAGGAAGTTCTTAATTTGCGTTTTTATTTGTTTTAAGTAGAACTAAAAACTGTACTTTATGTCTCTGTACTTTACGTGCTGTAACTCTTGTTAAGATGTGTTTGAATCAATGATTTGTGTTTTTTAGGAGCTGGACAGTTGGGAAATAACACAACAGAAGTCTTGGATCAATGTCCACTGAAGTCTGTGGAAAGCTTTATGCCAATTTCGGTTGGCCTTTTGTCAAGTCTTTTAAAACTTTTCATGAATATTTGGAACTATTTTAATGGGTGTGAAACTATATTTAACTCTTCCTTTTGAGAGGTTTTTTCATCTTGAGTACATGCACACCCATCTAATGGTACAGACTTCATTGATTTCTTTGGCCATTGTTTTAGCTGCTATCAGTTAAGACACAGTGGTTTTTTAATACCTAGTTTTATGTATATAATCATAACACTGAATAAAGCACTCTGAATGTACGTAGTATTTCTTAGACAATACATGCACCCTTTTTAACATTTTATTTAGTTGAGATACTCCTGTCTTTATACAAACTGTAATTTAACTTTGCGTTAGTCAGTATTAAGTAGTTGTGTTTAGCAGAGACATTGCAGTTCATTTATTTATATGTTTTAATTCTCAGTTTCATTTCATTTCATTATGCTTCTTACCTCATTATTTGCATCTGGTTTATGAAACTCCTGTAACTTTAATATGCATATGGCCAAGCTGTTTCTTTAATTTAATTAGCATGTAATGAAAATCCCTTGTATGCAAACAGAGAACCCACAGCCACAAGGCTCTTCTAGCTTAGAGCAAGGGTTTGTCTACCATCTCAGAACTTAGCTTTGTTAAAATATAGGCAAAAAATGTGAGTTCTGAAAATCCTTCACCTGCTGTCACCGCTGTGTTTCTTATGGAGGGCCTGTTTTTTGGAGATGCTGAAACCTCAAAATGAATTAGGTTTACAGGCTAGTAAGCTGCTAAAGGCTTTACTGAGTCTAAGAGCACGGGGGGGAGACAAATGGGAGCAGCCTTTGTGCTGTTCCAGTCAGAGGCCAATGAGACCTGTTAGAAACAGATATGTTAGAGTGTGACTCTCAAAACCATTCCATGTGGGTCTAAAATCAGTGGAAGATTTACCTGGTTTTGTGTAGCTAAGAGGAACTTTCAGTGATTTAAAAAAATGCACCTTATTTTTCAGTTTATAATCTAACTTCAATTAAAAAAAATCTTGAAGCATATATTTTATTATCATTTCCCTTGTCCAAATTTCATTTTGAGATTCATCCTCCTTTTGAAACACACCAAGAAAACAAAAGTAGTGCCTTACCTTGGTGATAACACCCTGATACTGAGGAATTTCACAAAGGCATATTGGATCTTAAAATTCCTTTAGCCCAGAGCTAAGCAAACACTTCGTAACAAATAACAAGTGGGAGGAATGTTGCCTTCTTATCTCAACTTTTCTGCAAACAAACTGCAAGTTCCTCTAATTTATTGATTCAGAATTATTTGTTAACCACACAGATCAACGTATGTCTTTACGTTTACTTTCCAATGGCATGGAATATCCCTTACAGAAGAATAGCAAATATGTGTTGTGAGGGAAGAACAAGAGAACAGCAAATTCCAACTGAGCAATCTCTTGGGTTTTCCTTCCCACCATATTCTCACAATTACTGCTATTATTAGTGATAGCCACAGTGGGAGAGAGAGGGAATAGACAGGAGTCCCTGGTCTTTTTCATGCTGTGTTGTCTAGACTTAATAAAAATGTTAGATTTTGTCATCCTGCTTCCTCTCATGGTGTTATAATTGCAAAGAATCTGAAATAAAAATGGAGTTTTGACCTTTATGACCCTCTCCTTGTTGGGTCCCAAACCCATCAGAGTCAATGGAAAGATATCACTGAGTTCTGGTTCAAGGAAATCACATGTATACTTAAAGCTATGCTGGCAGTAGGAAAACTTAATGCATAAATTTCCATGACAATTTTGACAGTATTTGTTCATCTACTGAAATATTTGAGCTGGATAAACATATTGCATCTAACTCATGATCACAGAGATCTTTCATGTGTTCATAGAAAAAATTCCCAGAAACACTTTTTTTTAACACTTACGCTGCGCAGGAGTACAGACTAGCGAAAATCTGGCATTAGAGAAACTGGAATGGCTTGGCAGTGTAGAGTGAGAAAAGATGATTCTGTGCTAGTATCCTGCCTCTGTCCTCTGGCATTTCTCAGCTGGCATGTTTTCCAGCCAACACGACCATAGCCATAGGCCACTTTGCTTTACTTAAGGCTAAAATTCAAGAACCTGCAGGAAAAGTATCTGGCAGTTATTGCGCAGTTGCCCCCTTTGCAGCCATCCAGAGGCCTGCATCTCTGTCAGAAGCCAGGTCAGCATTCTCAGCATTACTTTGGAATTACCAAAGAGATTATTTTAATATGAATCCTTGAAATTATCCCATACCTAGAAGAAATGGAAAATGGTCTGTGATTGAATGAGTGTCCAGAGTGCTCTGTGGCACTTCCCCTTTCTTCTTGACAACTTCATAAAACAAGATGTTATCTCAAAAAGAAGGTATCTTTCATTCACACAACATTTTTCAATTTGGAGGATGTGTCTGATATAAAACCCAAAGGAAAGAAGTCTTATTGGAGATTTAAGGTCATTTCTGCTGGGAAAAAAGTGAATACGTTTGTAAGGCACTCAGTCAGCTACAGCCTACTTGAAGGTGCAGCAATATACATGCAGTGCAGGGCCCAGAATTCAGTTTGCTTTTTTCTTTTTCCCCCTAGAATTCTCAGTCCACCCTTATAATGTTAAATATAGAAATTACATTTGGGGCTGAAGCTTGGTGTACATCAGGGACAATTTCTTACAGGAAAATGTAGAAAACTCTTTGTTCCATATGGTTTGAATCATTTACAAAATGAATCCTACAGGAATAATTTCAGATGTAGAAACCTTTAAAATGGGGAAATAAAAACCAGATTCACTACATTTCTGTTTTCCAGCTGAAAAAAAAAATAATCATTTAGCAGTTACCAGTTATCAGTGCACTCTAGTAGATAAAGATTGCCTCTCAGAACCACTTTTAAATTGTGTGATGACACACATCATAAGGATTAAAATATTAGTCTTCTTCCCTACAGGAAAGTACTTTGTCATGACCAAATGTGATCTGACATTTGAAATATGCCAACTTACTGCAGTGAGCAAGCAAGTTAAATTCTTGTCAATTATTTAAAGCCTGTCTCTTATTGACAGAGGCAATTTTAACCTTCATTTAGAATGTTAAGTAGATATAGGCTGAGATATGTAATTCTGAATTCATGTTGAAGAAAGGAGAGTGGGCAAATTGTTAATCAGAATATCAGCTGTTTGTTTTCATATTATTTTTCAGGAGGCAGTTAGACCCTCCCAATTCATAGTATGGAATCTCTTCTATTGTCAAAATTAAGATCACAGTACGATTTTATGAGTGCTGTTATTAGGCCCCTGTGAAAGATGCTTATATTGGGGAGTGAAGCTACCTTTGATTTGGAAAGACAAAGGTGAATTTCCATGGAAAGGACATAGTGTATGACTATAGACTTTTGAGGACCTATATATCTCTGATAAATCTTTTTGGTTGGATAGACTGAAAGTCAGTTTCAGCGTTAGCTTAGTAAACAGTTAAAGCTGTGAAGATTTTGTATGTAACTTTCTATTTTCACTTGCTTTTCATTTTCTGTTGAGTTTTCCTCATGGGAAACAGTTCTGAAAGTGCAGAAAATTCCAGAAACCCTTAAGAAATACAATGCTTACATTAGGCGTTCAAACTGCTCTCCTTCTGATACTCTTGGCATTCTGGTCCTAGGAGGTTAGGCTAAAGAAAAGCATCCATTTCAGAAGGGAATAGGAGATACATGTCTAATATGTGCATTTTCAAAGAATACTTTTTGAGGAAGGAGGTGGAATCATGATCTGGGAGGACTTAAGATGTCGGGCGAGATGGTTTGCAATTGACATTTGTTTGTCTGCACATATTTTTCTGAAGCATAAGAGTATGTCGTCCTCGTGGGATGTCAATTTTGGCAGGAGGGTGTTGGCACATTGTAGAGCCTCACTGATCCAAAACAAAAATCTGTATCTAGTATTACGTATATAATGTAATAGAATTACCTGATGAAACAACTTCTTGAGTTTTGACTTGGTAAAAAGGAGTGTTTATTACAACATGTTTTACAAAACCAAGAAATGAAATAAAATCATAACCGATTAATGAGCTGCATGGAAATGCTTCCTCGGTGCCACCCACATTTCCCTGGCCCTGATCCTGGAAACACTTCATCACATGTGCACATTTATGCAAGGATACTATGTGAAAAATACAGTGTAGTTTTCCCATACTTGCTTCTGTCTTTCAGGGATCCAAGAAGGAAAACAGATACTTGCTTTCACTGATCAGTTTTCTCTTGTAGGAGAGCATAAGTTTTAAACTGCCTTTATGATGATTACATTGCAGGGACTTGATTACTGAATGATAGCACTGAAATGTTCAGATGCTTCAGCTTGGTGGTGTTGTACCATAATGTGCTTACTTTCCTACTTAGAGCCACCTTAAGTCTGGGATTCCCATCTGGTAATACCTTGTTTGGAGAAAAAAAAGAATATTAATTCAAACATTTTGTTTTACTAATGTCTGCATTTATTAGAAGTTGCACTTTCCGAAAGCATTTTCTTTTTATGTGAGACAGTATATCCTGTACACAAACACACATACAAACAAATCTATACTGTGAAGAATGGATTAATGTTGCATATTAAATTATTCATGGTACTGTGTGAAGGTGCTATGCTGCCAGTCCCACAACATTCTTCTGCTGTGTGTTACCAAACATGAACCTGGTCATCTCCAAAGTGAAACAATGTATGCTTTAATTGGGAAGACTATCTAGATGATACATTGAGTAAACGTAATTGAGAGGAGCACATTTCAATCTGTCTAGGCTTTGAAGGGAAATCACTAAAGCTAGCATGTTCCAGCTGTGAACCTTGACAATCTTTCCTCTAATTTGTGGTGGTGTTTTTTTTCCAGTCAGGTTTGATAAGGACACGGAAGATCGAATTCCTTATATCTCCATTACCTCAGCAGCTAGCACAGGAGCACAACTACACATCACCTGCTGGACACCATCCTCATGTATTATATAAACGAACTGCAGAAGAGAAGGTGCACCGGTACACAGTAGAGTCCAATCCCAAATGCTTTTCTTCTGGTCATCACAGGATTCACACTTCCCACAAGTATCATGCTCAAGCAAATGGTTACCACCATGGAAGGTTTCAAAAGCAACATTTTTGTGGACGTCGCAAGAAATGTATGTAAGGAAGCTTTCTCTCCTTGTTTGAGATAGTGGCTCGTAGAGGCTGAATGGTGATTCTGACGTGTGGTTCATAGTCGCCTTTGTGATGGAGACATAATAATTTTGAATTATAAAGCAAAATAGATATGAGAAACTTGATTATTCCTTTAAATTGATGTCATCATCCATTTTATTAAGCCGTCAGAATCATTGTTTAGTTTTCTTATTCTCTACCTAGATTAAAAGATCCCTCGCCTGATTTTTTTGACATTGACAGAGTTTTCAGTAAGCAATTCTGTTTTAGATTGCTGCTTTTGCACAGCGATGGATGCCAAGTCTCTGAACTGTCTGTTAGTTTGGAGATATATAACTATTTAGGCTTGAAGGTGAAGAAAAAGTCTTACAAATCATTAATTTCTGAGAGGTCTTTCAGAACTCACCATTTGATAATGAAATTTTCAGCAACTGACATCTTCAAAAACACCCTCCCATGTAAATTGTTTAAATAAGATTTTGGAGCCACCTCTTAAAAAACATATTGGAATATATTATTCTGCCAAGGTCTATTCTGAGTCCTTCATTAGGCCCTCAAATTGCAGAACAGTTTAGAGCTCCCTTGGACCCTATATCCATACTTACAGCAGTCAGTTGATTCTGTTTGAAAGCTGATCTGCTTCTGAGCTGAGTTTCTTAATGAGGGTCTCCAGGACTGCACACAATATTGAATACATTGTCTCAGTCCAGGTACATTCTTCACTTCCTACTTGACTTCTGAAAAAATGAGCAGGTTCCTTTTCCAAAAGATGTGTAGGGAAGAAAGAGAAAAACAAATAGAAGGGAAAGTAAGAAAGGAGGGAGCAGAAAAGGTGGCTAGCTGACACTGAGGCCTGAAACCTGCTTATTAAAAATTGATGACTCCTTCAAAAATCCTTCTCCCTAGATTTGAAAGCTAGACCTCAAATACCAGATACACAAGCCTCTGATTCAACCTGTAAATGTTTGCATTCTGATACAGTTCAAAACTACCTCATTACATACTCCCTTTCCCTCCTGTCTAGTTTGTCTGCTGCCTGCTCCAGAGCAAAGGGTAATGGTGCTAAGTTAGCTCATCTGCTCTACAGTGGTTTATTTTATGCGCATTGTCCACTGTGGTCTTGCACCTTATTTACTGTACCCCTGGGGACTGCTTGTCCAAATTCAGAATTACTCCTGTCCTCTTGAGCTTTTACATGGAGCTTATCCCTATAAGAAATGAGTACATTTTGAACACTGTATTTTCATAACCTCCTGGGATGTGAGAAGATATTATCATTATTCCTGTCCTATAAATGGGACTCACAGACACAGGGAAGGTCAAAAATAACCATTGCTTCTGGGTACCAAATCGATAAACTGAGTTTTTTCTTTAAAATACTTATCAGAATATATGCTCCTGTAATAGTATATGTGTATCTATATATTCAGTAATTTCAGTTACAGCTGTGAGTTCTCAGCTGCATATTCAGGCTGGGTTTATGTTAAATGAAGAACATGCAGTTAGCATCCGACTGTGATGAGTTTAGTATAAGTGATTTACCCATCATTGCTTAGGAACTTGGTGTCAGACGCACTATTAGAATCTGATTAAGCAAGATTGCATTTGATTACCTTAACCACGAAACTCTTTTCACATCCTGCAGTCTTTCACTTCATGCAGTACATACCTGTGACCTTCTGAGAGAAAGGAAGGAGGAGTTCTAAAATATAACAATCTATTTCCATACCCAGCCTTGGTTAATCTATAGAACAAGTCGATCTCATGTTCACTGAATGAATGCAGTCCTACAAATAAAATCATGTGTGATCGTTTAGTTGAGTAGGGGCAAATACAGGATGTAGAAGAAAAACATACCACTCTGGTAAAGGCAACACCCCTTTTATGAGTCTTTGGGATTTTTTGCTTCTTCTTCCTTTCTTTTTTTTATTTTTAGTTTTTACATTGTTTTCCTGGTCTTGTTCTGAGATCTGGAGTCATATCAGTTTGAAATTTTCAGCAAAATCCAGTCTGGTCACCTGTAATAGAAAATTTCAGCTTGAATGAACAAAGGCGTGGAGAGTGCAGTCTTATGGACGGCAGTCCTTTGCTATTAACACTGCCTGGTCAAGGTTCATTTATCCTAACCGAAGAATGAATCCAAGCTTGCTGAACAGTAAGAGGGAAGAGCACACTGCCACTTTTAGTGTCAGAAAAGCAGGTTTTCCCACTCACCATGTTTTAAAATTTCATATGCTGGCAATTTGTAAGCACTAGAGAAGCCAGTTAATCATCTTTCAGACTCTTCTTCACAATCTAAATATTTTTGGATCATGAGAATTGACAGGACTGTAGTTAGTAAATCATGCTTCAAACATTGCTGCTGCTTAGGTTTTATTAGTAGCAGTGAAGTTAATTCAAGAGCAAAACTCCACTGCTCAGGGATTTATGAGTCAAATTGTTGAAGTTGTATTGCCTTCAAAATAGTACATGGAAACTGATGTGCCTTGAACTGAACGCTTCACTCTTGGGTGAGGCATGCCTTCATGTTTTGACGTGCTTCCAGAAGAGAAAAGTTCTTTGAGCTTGTGAAAGACAATTGTTTATAATGAGTGATGCATTTTAAAATCTTACTAGCACAGTCACTTGCAATGTTAAATATAGTTCAGAGTGACTTAGTTCTTGAAAGCAGACCACTGTTGTGCATTCTATGGTATTCTTGATTTCCCAGTTTGGCATGGAAGAAATTAGCGTCTGTTTTAGCTCTGTCATTGGAATAACTTTCTGATGAGGCACAGGCAGGATTTTTTAATTACCTGAGGCTCCCTCACTTGTGTCATGTTACATCCTGTGTCAAAAAAAATCCTATAGTTATCCAAATAGTATGTTGAAGTGGCCTTCGAATTAATTCTTGATGCAAAGGCAGTGTAGGTTTATGCAAAAGAAGCTATGAGTAACTGGAGTATTATAAGATGTATGATATAGATTTCTTTTCCCATTTTCTGGCTCTCAGAAGAAATGGAGTAGAGACCATTCTCTGACTGTGCCATAGACTGTGCTACACAAGCACAGAGGGAAAAAGTGCACCCTGGCATTGGGGTGTGCAGGCTGGATGCACATATCCTGTGGTCAAGCCCTCCTCGCTGTTGCCTGACATTTCCCTATACTAAATAAGTGTGTTCCCAGCAGGAATAATCTCAGTGGCAAATTCGCATAGAAGGCTAATGTCAATCACAATAGCAGGCTGGCAGGAATCTTACTTGTGATGTGTGTCTGCTTTCTGTACTGACGGTGGACATCTGTTGTGGAAAGGAGTTTTTTACCAACTGCTATGTAAGTAGCACATGCCAAACACCTCAGAAAGTTATCAAAAGGACAAGAAAAATGTAGATATTCTGTTAAAAATTGTATTTTTTACCACAGATGCTACCATTTTATTAGATTAATTCCTTATTTTAAACTGCTTAATGCATACGAATGTGGTTCTCCCATGTCCTTCTTTTCCTGTAGCCATCCTTCCCTCAGGAGTGAATCAGGTCTTTTTTCATTAATATACAAGAACTTAGCCATAAGTATTAAATCATATGCTGTAAAAATAATCTAAGGCTCTAAACCTGTGATACTTCATTTTCTGATGAAACTGATCATTGATGATCTGAACCCTTTCCAAAACTGAGTTTTATTTCCTTTTAGATGCACCTAAGCCACCCTCAGAAGAGACATACATTCGCTCGGATGAATATGGGACTTCTGCAAGGTTCAAAAGATCGTCTGCTAAAATTCAGAAAAATGGAAGTCTGAATGTTGAAACCCTTGTTGTGGCAGATAAAAAAATGTTGGAGAAACATGGCAAGGAAAATGTAACAACGTACATCTTAACAGTTATGAATATGGTAAGATGTGCTGTAATCAAACTGTGGTTTCCCTGTAGAATATTGTTATGTCAGAGTAGGATCTTCCCTTAGACAAACAGTGCAAAGCGGAGGGGCACCTTACACAAGCCTTTTGTCAAGCTGGATCTAATGTATTACTTACGTCAAAAAGCTCTTTAAAAATGCATCCCTAGATTATCACAGTTCTGGCAACAGTACTGTAGGGTTGAAAAACAATAATTGGAAAATACTTAAAATGTTAAATTTTAAAATACTTCTTACTTTGTGAAGTACAAAAAAGGCAGGTACTCCGAAACTGAAACTTTCATTTCATTTAGTATCATGAAGCTTAGTCTGTTTTGTCTGATGTCTCTCCTTGAAACAA
Organism: Grus americana; assembly: GCF_028858705.1. Taxonomy (NCBI): domain Eukaryota; kingdom Metazoa; phylum Chordata; class Aves; order Gruiformes; family Gruidae; genus Grus; species Grus americana. Next base: position 7,472,312 of record NC_072864.1, read on the forward strand.
AACTTTATTTGAGAAAACACAAATTCATTTTGAGAAAAATAATGCAATTTAACTAGAAATATATTTTCCTTCATGGCTTTCATACTACAAAACTTGAACTTTTAACTTTGAACTTGATTACGCTTGATCCAGGAGGCCAAGGACAGAACAAAGCCCATTGAAATCAATAGAAGGTTTTCAAGTTTTTTGAATAAGTGTAGTGGTTTGGGGCATAATTATTCTGGGTTAAGGTCTTTTGGATTAATCCTACAAGGTAGATGATAACTCCATTAATTTGTATTGAAAATTGAAGTCCAATGCAATAACTCAATACATATCTTTAGTCCATTAAAAAAATATTGTACATGTAGATGATATTTCCTCTTCAATAATCGTTGCAGGTCTCTAGTCTGTTTAAAGATGGAACGATTGGAAGTGATATAAACATTATTGTTGTGAGCCTTCTTCTTTTGGAACAAGAGCCTGTAAGTTGTGTCAGAATTTTTGTGTGGTATACTTCATTTGCTACTGTTCATAGGGAGCATTGCGTGTTCCCACATTACGTACATGAACTTTCATTAGAGGTTTCTTAAGACATAGAGCATGAGAAGAAGATTAAAATCACAAAAACTTCCAAAATCACACTTTGTACATTTCATTGCTTCTCATTTTTTGATAGTAAAATCTTCATTTCATGTAAATGTTCTTTAGAAACATCGAAATGCTTCCAGTAAGATAAAACTTAAAAATTTCCAGCATTTTCTTGGGATTAAATTTCTGGAATCAGAAATCTAGTTAAGAAATATTTAAATAAATAAAAATATTTTGAACTGGACTTGCCAGGATGTGATGGTCAGAAGAGGGAAGGAGTCAAAAATCCCAAGCTGAAGATAGCATGTAACAAAAGGTGGGAGTGGAGCCAATTCTTTTGGTGAGGATGCTGAGACAAAAGAAGACAAAATCTCTTTTCATGAAAAATTTGTAATGGGTTGATCAACTTGGATAATACTTTTTCTCCACAGAATTATCCAAACATTTTAATCATAAGGTTGAAAATTATTTAGTGTTCAGCTTTATCAGGAATGAAATATATTTGTACACTGTAATTCCAACCACTGACTTTGAAAATGGCTATGTGTCTGGCAAGAGGTGCAGTTTTGTTTTACAGTTGTAATAGATTCACTCATCAACTGAGTTGGTCATCACAGGCAGTTAATGTGGGAATACATAAGTTTATGTAGAACAAATATGAAAAACTAATTCCCTTTTCCCTAACCAATTCTTATTCTTTCAATCGCCTTTCTCAAGTACTGATGGAAGCACCTTATTTCTGTGTATGTGAAATATCTACAGGGTGGATTACTGATTAACCACCATGCTGACCAGTCACTGAACAGCTTTTGTCAATGGCAATCTGCTCTGGTTGGGAAGAATGGAAAGCGCCATGACCATGCCATCTTGCTTACAGGTTTTGATATCTGCTCTTGGAAAAATGAGCCCTGTGATACCTTAGGTATGATATGAAAACACAGAATTTCATGGGCGTCAACAGAATCATCTTGATTTTGAGAGATTAAGATGTTTTAAAATGAGACAGTCCATTTTTGCACATAATGGTAGCCTTCTTGAAGAGTAAAGAACAGTATTATTTTTACATATTTGTTTTTGAGGTACCAAGAAGAAAAAGAGTATTACTAGTATCATTGCCCCAGAAAAAGCTATCTGAAGACATCCTTTTGGATTGTCATCTTTTCAAGGAATATTTTTGATTTTGAGAATATTTCTGAGCCACTCTGATTTTTTTTTTTTTTTGGTGACTACTTGTCCTTTTTGAATGGGATTCATCCCTAATTTGGAAGCAGTAAAGGCATGAGGGGGAAAGAATAATCTTTACAAGTAAAGTGTATTTTGGGAGGTTAGGTTTGATTTGCATATACTTCTTATATAGGAGTCCCTTTATTGTCAAATAAGTCTGCTGTAATTCTTCCATGATAAACCTGATGAAGTAGACAACCATCTTCATACACCACAATAGACTGCCTTATTAGGACCAGTGCAGATGATATATGTATTGAAATTCTATAGAGGAACAAGCTATTCTACTGCTTCCTTCCTTCAGGATTTGCACCTATCAGTGGCATGTGCAGCAAATACCGTAGCTGCACCATTAATGAAGACACAGGTCTAGGACTGGCTTTCACAATTGCTCATGAATCTGGACACAAGTAAGTTATTTTTCACGAATCTCACATGCTGCTTCTATAAATAAATATGTAAGTGAATAGAAACATAGCATCAGTTAATATAAATCAGTTAAATATGGATCATTTATAGAGAGCTATATAATGGTTAGATCATACAGAGCATCCATTTGGTCTTATTAAATATCATCTCTTCAGCAATCATAAAAATAATCACTGAGATTTTGATCGATTTTGCTGCCATAGGTGGAGGGACAGGTTGAGAGAGTTGGGGTTTTTCAGCCTGGAGAAGAGAACACTCCAGGAAGACCTTCTAGCAGCCTTCCAGTGCCTCAAGGGGCCTACAAGAAGCTGGAGAGGGACTGTTTACAAGGGCATGGAGTGATAGGACAAGGGGGAATGGCCTTAAGCTGAAGGATGGGAGATTTAGGTTAGATATTAGGAAGAAATTCTTCACTGTTGTGGGTGCGGAGGCACTGGAACAGGTTGCCCAGAGAGGTTGTGGCTGCCCCATCCCTGGAAGTGTTCAAGGCCAGGTTGGATGCGGCTTTGGGCAACCTAGTCTAGTGGAGAGTGTTCCTGCCCGTGGCAGGGGGGTTGGAACTACATGGTCTTTAAGATCCCTTCCAACCCAAACCATTCTATGATTCTGTGATCTTATTCTCATGCAAGTACCTCACAACTTTTTCTAATTTGACGGGAAGCCATAGGCAATTTTGGGCCACAGTCAATACTCTTCACTCAGAGGTGTGTCCTTTAGCGTGAAATGGTGAATCAGCTGCCCAGGGTGCTTTCCTTTTATTTTTATTTTTTGACATTTTATATATTCCAGGTGATAACCAGAACAAACAGTAAAATCTGACAACAATAATCTACAAGCTTGCCCACTGCTACCATGTTCAGGTAGACAAATTTCTTCTAGTATCAGTGTAGTTGCTCCGAAAAGGAAAGGGACACTGCAGCTTACAGTATGGAGAAGTGATCTCTGTGAGTCTCTTAGAGGTCCCTTTCCCAGAAGACATGGTGTTTCATAGGATCTGGGAGCCACTCATTCCGTTCAACCTGTCCTTCTTTGTCCTCTCTACGTATTTAATGAATGATTTGGCTAAAAAAAACCTTTGTGGAGGTTTCTGCCTTTCTGTATCTATATCTTGGATTTCCATTGGATTTCTGTGGTAACAGGACTGTAATTTTTGTAAAAACCTGCTGTCTTTCAAACAAAATCAGTAATAATCTTCCATGGAGCTTCAGCTATTCTCTGAATTGTTGAATTAAAACTAAAGAAAATGATTAGGTTTTGCTGTCCTGTTTTTTTCCCAAATGATTTTGAATTATTTTTTCACAACTTCTTGCATGGTTTGATTTTCAGTTTTAACACAGCTCAAGCTGGAGTCTGTCTAACCACTGGCAGTCCAGAAGCACAGTTTCTCTATGTGGTACTGTGGTACCTGAAATCAAAGCTCAGGTAAAACATGGGCATAGGATCTTTATTTTGTGCAGCAGAATTACTGCACAGAATATCTTTGAAAATCAGTGCTACTGTATTCTGCTGTTTGGTCAAGCCATGAATCCTTCCAATTCTGCATGACTGAATCAGGACTATTTGGTTTTCATTGTACAAATATGCTCTACAGTATATACTATGACCTAATGTCTACGTGAGTGAGCCTTTCACAGGTTTCTGTACATCTGAAGGGAAACAAGGAATTAAAGAATAATCCAGCTACCAGTGAAGCCTGTGGGAACTCTGCCAAAGCTTTCAATGGGACCAAATATGTAAAATACATATTGTTTGATCCTCCTGTCACATTAGTGCAATTTCACTGACCTCAGTACATTTTTAATGCCCTTCGATCAATATTAAGAATCAGGCCTATAGCTTATTTTTTCAATAATTATCCCCTTTAGTCTCTTAATGTCCTTCCTTCCTGTTAATTTTCTTATTTGTTTTGAGAGATTATGCTGGGAAATTTTTTAATGTTGGGGTTTTTTTCTTTTTCACCACTGCCTTTGATTCTCATATTATTCAGCCTTTCTTTGGTATACTTCCATACTCCTGTCTAATAAAATGCATCTTATCTCCTGGAAGAAATCTACCCCAGATACAAAATGTCTTTATTATTTGTTCGTGTTCATGTTCCTGAGACTACCTAGTATATGATGTAAGACAACAGAACTCCCTGTCTGTGATACAGAGGTTCCAGGAGGAAAAAAAAACTGTGACAGCTATGGAAGTGCTGAGGTCCACTGTGAATACATTAACCTAAGGATTTCATAGTAGGAGAACATTGTATACCGTATAGATCACACTCTGATCCACTGAGTAGCTTCAGTTGTTATACATATTTATGGTTTCCTTTAAGTAGTTTGTGTTTTTACCTGAAAGCTTAACAGTTCCTTTGAGAGTTCAGAGCCCATTGTGACACTGGGTATATAAACTGTGGATTCTTTGACTGCAATGCGTGTGGACAAAGTTAGTATTTTATAAAGGATTCTGAAATACTAGGTCAGTTGCGTCTTTTTTTGTCCATTTATAGAAGGAGCCATATATTTTAGCAAGTTTGGAGCCTCAGCTGGTGGCAACACTTACAGTAATTCTGATGAGCCTGCAATGATTTATAACAGTAGAGGATCAAGTCCAGTAAATTAGATATTCCCTGCACGTGCACAGATTACATTCATAAAGTCGCCAACGTACTACAATGTTGAAGTAACAAATTATGAAATTTCTATTCAAAATACATTGAAATTCACAGATGTCCTTTACAGTGAGTAAATATAAAACAGTGAAAGGAAAAAACCTGAAAATTAGCTTTATTATAACCATAAGCTCCACATCATTTATAATTTTTAACGTGGTTTTTATTATTGCTTATTATTCTTTATATTAACCTAACACCTCTCCTAGTGGAAGCAGGGCCTCCTGATGCTACAGACTGAGCAAAGCACCCAATAAGACGCAATATTCCCACTAAAGAGGTTACAGTCTAGACAAGTTAAGTGATAGTGTATAACAAAGGCGAGGAAAAGAAAGTGATTTGCCTGAGGTAATTTAGCAAGTTAGTGACCAAAATTAGAAAAAGAATCATATTTTTATATCCATACCTTGTATGCTATTCATTCAATCCCACTTCTTTTGCTACAGATTGAATGCAGCTATGTAGTTCTTCCCTCCTATTAGGAATGTTATATTCTTACAGCTGTGTAACTCGGACATTTCCTTGGATTCTGATCTCCGTGCCATTCATGTTAACAAGCATTATCACTAGGCAAACAAAAGCTCAGACTGCACGCATGTTTTAAGCTGATATAGATTTATAGGCAAGTACAAGTGTGACTGAACATAAGATCCACTACTTCCTTCCATCCATCTCACCACAAAACATTTCTCCTTCAGGAAAGAGAAATGGTTAAACTGTAAAACTTCTGACACAGTCTGCAGCTCTGGTACTTACGTGCCAGTGTCTCATCACATTGCAGAGCTCCTGTGCATCACCAGTATGGGTCTTCCTTGAAACTTGACTATTTTTTCTCATCAGGCAAGTGTATGATGACAATAAAATCTGAATGCTATTAATTGGAGCTTGTTTCATACTAATATTCATTAGTATCCTGCATATGTTTTCATCCCTTTGGAATGAAAGGGATGAATTCCACATAGAACTTGTACCCAGAAAGTGTTTCTTGTGCCCCAATTTGTGTCTTGCTTCTGATTAATCTAGATTTTCACTCTCACACCTGGTTCTCTTTTCAGCTTTGGTATGATTCATGATGGAGAAGGAAATCCTTGTAGAAAAGCTGAGGGTAATATTATGTCTCCCACACTCACAGGAAACAATGGAGTGTTTTCTTGGTCTGTATGCAGCAGGCAGTATCTCAACAAATTTCTCAGGTAGGTCAGATGTAAATCTGGGCCGGTGCCAGGGAATGTATCTTTAGTAATTGGGCTTGAACTCTTGAACAGACATAAAAATTACTTAAGTGTGAAATTCACCTCTTTTAAAATGTGCTCAAACCCATGTATGAAGTGTATAGGTGGTACGACGTATAAGTTTTTTTGTGCTGCCTTATTTCAAAAGAATGAATTTCACCCTCCATGAATATCCTGCAGTAATGCCTGGCATATCATTCTTTCCCAGGCATTCCTGTCAGCAGCTAGGTTTGTTAGAGAATTAGTGGGAAGTGAACACAAAAGAGGGCAGACACAGTGGTACCAAAGTCATTACAAAATGTAAATTAACATTAGTGGCCTTTCTCACTGGAGTTTCTCTCTTGATCTAGCTCGTGTCATGAATAAGGACATTTTACATTTTTTGCATACTGTTTCAGGGGGGAAAAAAAGGAAAAAAGAAAGATGCCCATTACTTCTCCAGCATGTTGGCATTACTCAGTGGTACTTTTAAAGGAACTGTTTTTCAGTCCGTGCTTAATGTCATCAGAATTGCTGTCCTTTCCTGTACAACTTTCCTTTTATTTTGTTTGTCGTACATGGGTAAACTATACATGAGTACTAAAAAATACGTAAGCGATACTAAGACCCAGATCCAATACAGGCATTTTAGATGTCAGTTCCTTAGAGTGAGAATCAAGTACCTAGATAGTTCTGTGGATCTGATCTTTGAATTCCAAGTTAGTATCTTAGAGAGGAAGCCAGGAAAGGTGACAGAGTTCTGGTGGGTTTTTTCTGCTGCAATGATGCAACATACTCTAAGTACACAACTAAAAAGTCACATAGGCCCTCCAACATGCAGTATGGTCCAAGAGACTTACACTTGGAAGATAAATCCAGCATAGGGTGGCCTTCTGTATACATGAGTTCTCAAGCATATACAAAGGAGAAAAAAGTAGACCATAGGGTACCTTTGCTCTTAAGCTGGACACGGCCAACCCAAAGCCCACAAGCTGCAGCAGTCTTCTGTTTGTCAATCCACACAATGCAAATGCTGAAATGAGACACTGTGCCTGTGATTCTGTTGATTCCTGATTTTGGGAATCCATTTAAGCGAAAAAAGCAGACTAGATCACCTTGCTCTTGGTTACACAGGAATAAAGGGAGGAAAAGAATTTGACATCATTCTTTCTTGTTGTCACAACAGTCCCAAAGCCTGGAAATTCCTGCTTCCTTAAAACTTTGCAGGTCAGGCTACCAAGAAGATGTCAAGATCTTTTCGCTCCTGCAAGCAGATATTCTTATTTCAGTGCATACCTCTAAAGCTAGTTAAAGGTACTGTATACCATATTATGTGTTTTTGCTGGTCTGTAGCAAATTAAAATATTTTGATATAAAGATCATAGTTATGACTAATATACATTCTCATTATAGTACAGCTCAAGCTGCCTGCCTGGTTGATGAACCTAAGCAAACAGGACAGTATAAATACCCTGACAAACTGCCAGGGCAGATCTATGATGCTGATACCCAGTGCAAATGGCAATTTGGAATGAAAGCAAAACTGTGCAACCTCAGCTTTGTAAAGGTACCTACTGATATACTTCTGAAAAATTAAAATTACATTAGAGAACTGCAGTACAGTAAACAAATACAAGTAATACAGTGTTCTTCAGAGGCCTGGGCTATTTCTGTACTTTATCTTGTTTGACAATTTGCTTTGAAGGTACTGGCCTCTTTTGAGAAATATCACAGTCCCAGGGGAGTTTCAGAAGGAAATGTGTCCTTTCCAGGAGCCATAAGGAGTTCAGTTGAATGCATAAGGCTCAGGAGCCCTTCCCTACTAAGGGAAATTAGCAGGCACTAGAGTTTTGATCAAAACTTGCCTGGGGTGTGGGGTAAGGACGACTCAGTTTCTTGTGTTTTGTTTTACTCATGCATTGACAGAAAAGTCTGGAAAAGATCTATAGGGTTATTTTAGAACAATAAAAGCATAACTTATGCTCTTGACATTGTGATGAAGGATTCATTTAGATTAACTTGTTATTTTAGTGACTGCTACACACACTCCTTGCTGATCTCTTCAGAGAAGGCATTTTATTAAATAATCTGCAGTGCTCATTCTGAAAAGAAGTATTGTAATTTCTTTTATTCCTGTTATTATCCTGGAGTATTTTGGTTTATTTTATACTAACCACATTTATCAGGTGGTGGCAACTGTGTTTCTTCTACAGCTAATAAACAAAGAAGAGAGAGTGAACAGCACTGTGAAGAGACTATATTTCCAGACATCTCCTGTGTTTTAGAAAATCTAGTCTCTTCACAGTATTATCGTCACTGTAGACTTGATGAAATTTTAGCCTTGAACTTTTTAACACAGTTTTTGTTCTGTTATAGTCCCACACTCAAAATAGTTTTAAAAAAATACATAGTGAAATGGTGCATAGACGAGAAGGGAATATACAGGATATGGCTGTGCTATGAATCTTAAACCCTGGATTTTCTAAATTCAGAAAATTCAGCTAGTTGTATAGCTTTTCAGGTAGCAAAGGCATGTATCATTTGTTACTCTTTCTAAACACTAGGAAATAGTGGGAATTGAGTACTATAGTCAGTACTTTTTTCTTTTCAGGATATATGCAAATCTCTCTGGTGTCACAAAGTGGGTCATAGGTGCGAGACAAAGTTCATGCCGGCAGCAGAAGGAACAGCTTGTGGTATAAGTATGGTAAGTTGTTTTATAAACAGGACAAAGTCATTCTAACGTGTTTTTAGAGTGTGTTGGGTCAAATACCAGCTCCTGTCAAAACCAGTTTTATCCAGATCCCTCCAGGTTTGCTGGCATGGACTTCCGGATTGCTCTGTAAAAGATCGTGTTGTGATACATAGTCAGGACTGGTCCTCACAGTGGCACCAGTCTGATGGTAGGGAGTGATGCCTTTCCCATTGAGCTATGGAGTAAGATATATCTGGCAAATCTGAATCAGTAAGAAAAACCATTAATTATAACAGAAGTTAGATGAAGGTTTCAGACTCCACTCTGATATAAACATTCCTTAAGCCATAATATTTGCTATACAGACTAAGGCCATCATGCATATTATCATCAGTGATCACTACTAAAAGAGCATGGTTATTTGTTTTAGTTGAACCTTCTAATTTACACTCATCTGTAGTCACCCAAAATATTTTCTTTTGCTGTAATGTTTCTTCCAGTAGAGTATTGTTACTGACAAATGTTCAATTTCGCTTTTTCTCTTTGTGCAATATTTCATAATTGAATGACAAAAGGGAGAAATTTTAGCAGCATTTTAGCAGGCTACTTTTAAATTACGTGGGAAGTTTTGAGATTCTGACAGCAGAGGACCATAAATTAACATGGATTTTTTGGGGAAGAGTAAGCCAAAAAGATACTCTCCAAGAGAACAGTTTTGAAAATTTGTACCTCAGAGATCTTCAACTCAGAACTCAGACAAATTTTAGGACATTACTTCTCTATACCATTGTGTGGGTCAATGTCCTACTTCAGAGTCCTTGTCCTGTTAGCTGTCTCATTGAGTTCAATGGGTGACCTCATGTTTATTAGGGTTAAGCATTGGAGCTTTAAATGTGGATTTTTTTCTTTTTTGCATCTACTGGGTACCGCTAACTCTGATGGGATATTTTTTGGCGTTCTTTTGGCAGTGGTGTCGAAGAGGACAGTGTGTCAAATATGGTGATCATGGACCCAAGCCTGTAAATGGCCAATGGTCTGCCTGGTCTGAGTGGTCAGAGTGTACTCGCACTTGTGGAGGTGGGGTCACATATCAAGAAAGACACTGCAATAATCCAAAGTAAGACATAGATATGAAAAGGTATTATTTTTATACTAACTACCTAAGTTTTTAGAACAAAAAAAATAAGAGTCCATTTCTGGAGGGAAATAGTATGTGTGAAAATATTTCTAAGACCTTTCTTTCATGTCCAGTGTGACCAGTCAGTAGCTGAAGGACAGAAATATGTCCTGATACTAGAAAGCAGTGGCTGTCTGAAGGCTGCTAGAGTACTAGAACATCTACAGCCCAACTTTCTCAATTTATTTTGTGACACTACAGTTTATCAAATACCTGCAGAAGTAACCAAAGGCCAGACAGACATATTCACACCTAATAATTTAAGAGCAAGGGAAAAATGTCTTAAAAGCTATTAAGACTTATGATGAGATCATATTATCCAGGATAATAAAACAAAAATGTTTAAAGTTGATATCAAAGTGGTTGTAGACAGATGTCTTTGTAGGTCTGTCAGGTTCTTTGCATTCTTATCTGTTTCACAGGTCAGAATAAAGTTGCTGAACCCCAGAATTGTATGCTAACTTATGAAACATTTCTGGTATTTTCCTCTAGTGAGTGTCTTATCACTGGAAAGACTACTATTCCTTACAATACTATTTCAAAGTAGAAGTAAAGTGTTACCTGACTAGCATCTTTCCCAAGTACTCAATTTGCTTCAACTTAGAAGGAAAAAGGATTTCACTGTTTTATTTCATACACAACTTCAACAGGCATAGACACGTGTATTCTTCATTGCACACAATAAAAACAACATTTAAACTGCAGTAATAAAAACCAGAGAAAATATGACACAGTTTATATGAGGCTCTAAAGAAGCCTCACACCTACTATACAGTGCTGCAGTAATAATATCCACGCTTCATATACTATGTTATAGGAAAATGTGAGTTAGTTAAAATAGTCTTTATTACCCTCACTCAGTCAAGCCAATTTTTGCAGATCCACAGCAGAGCATTTTCTCAACCTTTTCTGTTGTTTCTCAGTGTATTTTGATAAATAAAATTACTTGGATAGTTTCCTTTATTAAACAATATAGCAAGAGAATGCAGAGTTTCGATTACATGTCATATATATATTTTGGTCTTCCTACTCTGGTCCCTGTTTTGCCTGCTAAGCTTGTATGTATGCACATTGTTCTTTGCATTTATTCATAAGCCTTCCCTTGCTCTCCCTGTGTGACAGAATAATGTCCAGTAATTGAAATGTTTCAGTTTGGCGCACTATTATAACTGGTAATGATTTCAAATGGTCTTCAAATAGAAGCTCTTTAACATGAAGGGTGTCTTTTACTGCAGCGTTACATATTTAAAACTTGATGCGAGACCTGATGTAACCAAGACTTGATACCAGAACGGGATCGTGTTTATACTAAATTTGATTTTATTATATTAGTGATAATTCAGTTAGAGCAAAGAGAAGATACTATAAATCTCTCTCAGAGTCAGAGTGATGAAATGACAGGACTATAAATAAGCCATCCACACAACAGTGTACAAGTATCCAGGTAGCTGTATTTCCCATCACAGCACTTTTGTATAAATGTGGAATCATTAGAAAAATGATACTATCCATTTTCAGTGTTACACCACATGGAACGATTTATAACCAAGTCACTGTTCATTGTTCACCTCTATAACTACACATAAACAAAGAATAATGATTCCTTTCTTTTTGAACTTCTGAAATATATTTCAGATGTTTATATATTCCAGTACACATATTATTTCATAGGTACTATATTTATTTCACTTTTCCTAATCCAGATTTGTGTAGGACCTAATGTTTATTTTGTTCAAAATCTTGATAGACATTTTTGGATAGCAAAATTTTGCGAATGACAAAGAATAACATGTATTTCTGTAAGAGATTAGGATATGGGGTGTGGATCTCTGAAGAACTGACTGGGCTCTAAAATGAGTTTTCAAATTTCTCAAAGCAACTGACTTCTTATGAACGTTGAGGGAGATTTCTAGGTTTCCAATGATTTTAAAGGTGACGCATCCTGTTAGGAGCTTAGAGGCAGGTGAAGAACACAGGTTCAGGCTGCTGCTTATGAAAATCTCATTATTTGTGTTTGTATGTGAAATTGTCCTCTTGCAAATAATATCCAACCAATTCAATTTCCTTTCTCTTGACAATTTTAAGACAGGCCTTGTGACCACACCCAGACAGCTCTGTGTATGGCTTCTGAATTACCACGAGTTACGTACAAATTCATACCGACAAACACCTATGGAGGTCATCTGCAGAACACAGAACTATGCAGATTTGCTAAAATCATTACGGTTCTGTAAATTGTCACGGTGTGATTTCATGGATCTGGTTTTCATACATCACAACATTTTACAATTGAGGTACTTTTCCAAGATAGAAATAGATTACATAATTTAATAGTTTAGCTGGAAAGAACCTGAAGACTGCCCGAGAGATTTAAATTAATACCTAAATCATATCTGTGGGACTGCATCCTGCCCACTTCACAATAGTGCATTGTTCAGCAAGAGTAGAATGGAGATTTAGGCATGTATGCAATCAAAAAACTGAAACAAAATTGCTTGAACACATCTTTTTAATCTTTTGTGTACAACATCTGTAACAGTGATTACAGACAATGCAGATGTAAACTGGTGCAAAGTAATGATGCCATTTAAAATACTAATTAAAAATGAAGACTGTGAAAGACCTTGTAGACCTTCCAAATTCATGCAGAATAAAATAGTCTACCTTTGTGATACTATCATAATATGGTCATAATATGAGCAGAAATGTTCTCACTCGAATTTAAACAATTACAAAACATGACAAAATAGGAGTCCAGAATTTCAGAGTCTAATTTCCTTTGTAATACATAAAATACTTTCCTTGATCAGATTAATTGCAGGATTTCTCACTCTCTCTCTTGCTTTGTAGTGAATATCCATTTTATTTCCATTGTTCATGAAGTCTATTCTTAAAAGTGTACTGCAAAATTAATTTAAGCTACTCTTGTAGCATTTTAATATTTGAGTCTTATATGAAGTGGAATATTTACATCTTTGAATTTACACTCCTTTTAAAAATCATTCTTTGGAGACTGTTTTTTTGCTGGCCTTTCTCACCAAGTTTCTCACGTCTAACACTATCACCCTAACAGCATCTATTCACGCAGGTATCTTTACCTCTACATGCCAATGCTGGGAAGGTACGAAGATGGATGAAAAGTTTAGGTTATATCTGTATTAGGACCACTGTACCACTATAGAAATACTGGGATACCCTCTGTGCAAGCATTCCTTTGTAAGCACAGTTGTACTAACAGAGCTTCTGTAGGCAGTCAAACCAAAATCTACTGGTGGTATAAACATCACCAATAAAAGCGTGATTTTGTCAGTGTAGATAATAGTATTTTCTCAGAAATTAGGTTTTGCAGATCTACTTCTAGTTGCCTGTAGATTACCTAACTCTTACTGACATCTTGTTGGTAAAAATCGAAGGTGGGGAAGTTTCCATAATTCTCTGGCCAACAGTTTCAGTAATGGGAGTGTGCTGCAATATTAAAATGCCTTAACAGAGCTGGGAAACAAAATGCCTCTTTCAGTGCTCCCTTAGTTTGGTGGAATTTTATACCATCCTCAAAGGCAAGACTGTGGCTAGAAATCACGATCTAGCCATAAATAATTCTATTATATTGCTTGTTTGGTGGCATTTACTTGGAAGAAGGTTGCTTCTTTTCCTTACACTAAAGCAGATTTGCTCTCTGGGGCTGAAGGAGGTCAAAAATCATACATGTGCTGAAGTTGTAAAGGAAGTCTGTAGAGAATTGAGTAAGGACCCAGCAGTTTGGCTGCCTTAACTCAAATCTCTCACCAATTGCACAAAGTCAACATAAATACTCCTTGACTTCACTGATGTTACATATCCTCCCTGCCTGTCACAAACTGAATTGCCACCTACTAGGACAGAAAATCTGACTTCGTTTTAAGACCTTTGCCATTATACCCGGTGTTGGGGTAGCTAGTGGGTGACCTCAAGAAAAGTCACTGGAGGTTGTTTTGTTTCCACAACACATTTTGCTGGTGCTTTAACCCAGTTTTAAATAGAGGAACAGGTGGGTTTCCACCTCTTCCTTTGAATGATTGTTTTGTAGCCCAGAATTCTGGAAAAGCCAGGTATTGTGTACATTCAAAGCTGATTCAAAACATAAAACCCAAGCCCCAACTTGGTTAGAGGCTTACACATATGAGGGTTAAAATTTGTAATAAAGCAAAAAGAAAAAGCACCTGGATTTACTCATCCATGTTGCACCAGGCTGTCTCCATGTTCCGCCAGTCAGATGCATGTCAAGAGAAGTTCCATGGGATACTTGATATGGGGAATAGTTATAACATAGTGTATAGGGATTTAAACAAACAAATCATACTTTTTGCAACTGTATTTTTAATACGATTATTATTAATAATAATTATTATTAATTTATTATTATTATTCAGTATCTTTTATATTAGTCTGATTTTTTTCCTGAATGTGTGTGTAACATGGGCAAACTGTCCACTGAAAGGTCATAGCTTGTCTTCCAAGTATGTATGTTCCCTAATTTTTAAGAATCATTATATAAATATGTGCATTTTTACATTTCTTTTTGCTTGACGCAAGAAATTGTATAATAAGACAAAGAATTTTTAGAATTTGGTGAAGATTTGGTTCAGTACTTGCAGATGTATATCTGAGCATTGTGAAACTGCAGAAATAACACCAGTGAATTCCTGTGTATATCCATAAGGAATACAAAAGTGAATACATTTCTCAGCAGCTTGTGAGAGCTCTCAGTCACTTTAAAAAGAGCGAGTCTTACATGTTACATTTTTTACAGTCGTGTGCATAGACTAAATAGTTAAAAACTATGATTCTGATAACAAAGGATACTAGCAAAGTAATAGAATGTGCTATTTTTATTCAAATTAAGGGAAATGCCCAGGTAAAGTTTGCTGAAGTGGATGTGACATGTTTAAAGTTCTCCATGAATTCCAGTGTTTTCCTAAAGCAGGGCAACTGTGCAGAGTCCTTTTTTCCTTTGACTGTTTTAAAGCACATTTTTTCAAAATGATTTACAAAACAAATGAACAACCAAATGTAATTATTCATTCTGTTTATGTTTGATCAGTGTTATGTTATCCTTTATTAACTCTTATTGTGATAGGTAATTCTTTGCACATGTTCATTCCTGGGTTACAGCAGAGTAAAAATAGCTATATAACAAGATTGAAACCAGCCAATATAAAATAGCCCTATAAATTTAAATTAGTGAGAACATGACTCACCTCTAGATGGTTGCATCTTTGCTGAGTTTGCAGTGATCCAAGTAGATAATTCATGGCAACCGCTCTGCTTGGGTTTAGGAACGGTGAAAATTAATGGCCCGTAGAAGAAATACTCCTCTCCTAAGACAACCTGTCCTTTCATTTTCTCTGTTAATACACATGTAACATGCCAATCACACAAAAAGTAGGTTTTGCAAAAGAATTTTTTTTTTACTTTTTATTTTTCAGGCCACAGTATGGTGGCAAATTCTGCCAAGGTTCCAGTCGTATTTATCAACTTTGTAATAATCAGCCATGTCCAGCCAATAGTTTGGATTTCCGTGCCCAGCAGTGTGCAGAATACAACAGCAAACCTTTCCGGGGATGGTACTACAAATGGAAGCCATATACTAAAGTGGAAGGTAATTATGCCACAGCTCTGATGGACAAAGGCAATTGCAGGAAGCAAGCTGTAAGCTGTAATTCATCCATATTCTCTGGGCAAATATCACCCTGATGTAAGCAAATAGAAATTCAGTTGGCTTATTGGAGATGTGTTTGCTTTCTAGCATAGTTGAATCCGGCCTCCTGTGCGATACTGCCTGTATGAACATGCAGAATTCATTTTGGTTGGGAATTTAAACCTTTGTCCTTAGCATGACTCCCTGGCTGTTGCTACCCCTCTCTTTCATTTTATATTACATATCTGTTAGTGTGAAAACAAAACAATTTCCATGGATTTTTCAGCATGGGAAATGTGAGCTCCCAGAAGAACACTACCAGAATCTTCCTTCCTTTGGAATGTTCTCAGATTTCGAAACGTAACAATAAATCAACCTTTTGACTTTTCTGTTGGTATAGTCCCATGAGAATTGGAAAAACAAACAATGTACTGGCATAAATTTTTTAAAGTCATCTTTTACTAAGAGATCTTTATAAAGTTCAGGTCTCAATAACTGTTTGCCTTTTGTACAAGCAAAGTCTATTTTTACTTTACGCATCTTAATTTTGCAAATATTTTGAATCAGTATTCATTTTTATAGATACAAGAAGTATTTTCTGCAGTTTGAAAACACAGTTTGGAGCTGCAATTGCTACTACTTGAATAAAAGTGGCTGGATTATATCACATTGTAGCTGCTTTGTTTAGCACTTGTACACATTTGCTTTTGATGATAACAAGTGTATAATTTTATATATATATGTACATACACATACATGTAACTTTCATTCATAGCCCAGTTATATTTTCTTCAAAAGACTTTGCAGACATTTTCGTGGGTATTCAGAAATCTACGTTCTAACAGCCATTGTGAACAGGGAAAGAGGAAATAGTTTCACAGCATGTAACAATGGGTGTTGTACAATAGAGAGCATAATGCATTTTGTTTAACAGAAATTAAGGTAGCCTACATTGGTTTTAAAGGTAGAGGCTGCATTTACTGAAAGGAATAGGAGCTTAAAATTAGGGACAAAGGGCATGATTTTCAAAACCAAGATGTCCTCAAGTGACTCTGAACTTGAAAACGCCTGTGTTACTCTCTTAGCTGCTTTTCAAAATCTCCCCCAAGATCTACATTTATAGTCCTGAAAACAGCATCCGGTTTTCAAAATTGCTACAGATGCCTTGCCTCTGTAGAAAGTGCTATTGAAAATCCAGCTGCTTATTTAAGAATAAAAGGATACTATTCTGAATCCAATTTCATGTTCTTCAAAATTTTGTTACACCATTTTATTTGTTGCACTTACTATTTGTATTAAAATTGTGTATTTTGGCAGTTGTGACAATATTTACAATTGTATGACTCTTTTTAGCTATGTAGAATCAATCAGCCCTTTATAAGTGTAAGCTACCACCCGTGTATAAGAAGAAATTTGATTGACAATGGTTGGGATTTTTTAGAGGAAAAGCACTTTTTTTAGGGCAAAATCTGGCCCCAGTCCAAGCTTTCAACTGAACTGATCATTTGTGCCATCTTATATCTTTTTCGAATTTTAACTAAAAATTAAATTATTACAATCTTCCATTTCTCTTAATAAAAAAAGAAATTTTCAACTGTGAACCAGTGGAACTGAAATCAGGGCCACATCAGCAGACCTAATGCAATGTGCATGTTGTCACACTGGTTTGAATTCTTAATTCCATCTGTGGAGAGTGAAACCCACAGGTTCTTTTAAAATAGCATAATGTAAGCTATTTCTGCCCATCTTGGGGTCCTAATATGTCACCACACACAATTAATCCTTGTAGCTTCCTGCATTCATCTAGGATGCAGGAAGAAACAATAGCCAAATGCCTTTTTCGTTTTTTTAGAAAAAAAACCAAATGGTGCTGCAGGTCTGCTAATACTTTCTTGTCTTGTTTTTTGGGTTGTTTTTTCCCAGAGGAAGATAGATGTAAATTGTACTGCACAGCTGAAGACTTTGACTTTTTCTTTGCAATGTCCAGCAAAGTGAAGGATGGAACTCTGTGTTCTCCAAATAAATATGATGTTTGCATTGATGGAATATGTGAAGTAAGATAAAATTAAGTTTCTTACAATCCCAATGTCTATTTTTTTAAGTGGGCAATTCACTCCTTTATGGAAAATTCAGCTGTTTCTTCAAATTCCCTTATGTCTGAGTCCTTCACTTGTGCCTTTTGGTTGCAGCAAGTAGGGTGTGATCATGAACTTGGTTCCAAAGCTGCATTGGATGCTTGTGGAGTTTGTAAAGGAGATAATTCAACGTGCAAGTTCTTTAAAGGCCAATACTTGATCCAGCACAAAGCTAATGGTAAGGAAAGCTGTTCCACATGATCATCAACTCATTGCTCTGCTGTATCCCCATGTAATGTATATGACTCCTTGCTCATTAGGGCAGTGGCTAAAAGTCCAGATGTGAACTGAAAATCACAGGGAGAGTGAGAGGAGAGTTCACATTTCTCCTGTTTCTTGGTAACAAGAAAGCTATGACCATAAGTCTTGGTTAGTTAATTTGCAAGCATTCCTCTTGTTTCTTAAGCCACATTTTCCCTTTACGTGTGAATTTCCTCTTAAAAGATTTTAGGATTCAAGCAAGTGAAAAAATAGCTGTCAACAGCTGCCTGGAATGGGACTGTAGAAGATATAAAAAGCGATACACAGCATAATGCCAAACATGACAGTATTTCCATGTCCATTTTCAAATTAAGTTTCCTGGAAGCTGTCCAGCTGATTCAACAGATGATCCAGTCACTGGGAGGTGGACTTTTCTTTAGTGGACTGTCACAGGCTTCCTCTGAAACAATCTCACTGTGCCTCAGTTTCTCAGGCATAAAATGCAGATAATATTTCTATACCCACAGGGGTATTTTGAGGCTCCATTTACTGTTGTTCATAAGACATGTCAATACTACAGTAATATAGGCCAGGAAATTGTTTAGGATATAGTAATACAGAGATGCAGTGCTAGAAAGATAATTTAAACTGCTCTGCAAAATTCGCTGTGTGCAGTACGTGTTGGAGATTGTCAGCGGTGTCTCGTCTGACTGTAGAATGAGTGAGATCTCATTCGTGCTCACATGCTCAGTGCAATGGCTCACAGCAGGGAGATCCAGTGGTGCACAGGGCTCTGTGAAAACTCTCTGCATCCCAGTGCATCTCAACTCAAAAACCTTGTCCATGATGGAAGCAGTACCTTCCAAACTACTGTAGGGAACGGCAGGGAAAACACGGTAAAATAATTACAGTGAAACCACCATTCGTCTGTTCTGCATTTTTCTAAGGTGAACTTGCTTTTTCTTGTCTTTAATCACAAAGAAAAATTCCAGGAGTTGAAATACCTCTGAGTTACTCTGATTACAGGCTGCGTAGGGGGGTTAAAATCAGAACTGGTTTCTCCTTGTGAAAACAAAGTAACTTTGGTGGATCAGAACAGCTGTCTTCAATACTGTTTAAACTGCAAAAAGTTAAAATTAGCTCAAAAATGATAAGGCATCTCTACCTGTATGACAATTGCAAAAATGTTGCTTACTTCTTTCATTTCAGACTACTATGCCGTGGTCACTATTCCAGCAGGAGCACGCAGTATACAGCTCCAGGAAATGCAAATCTCGACCAGCTACCTTGCAGTGCGCAACCTCAGTAAAAAGTATTATCTAACAGGAGACTGGACAATTGACTGGCCAGGAAAGTTCTCTTTCGCTGGAACAGTTTTTGATTATCAACGCTCTTTTAACCATCCAGAGAGTCTATATGCGGCAGGACCGACTAATGAGACGCTGGTCTTTGAAGTAAGCTTGCTTCTGTTTATTCTTCCCTTGATGTCTATTACAGAATTAGTAACGACAGCTTTCGCTCTGCACTGTAGCTCTCAGCAAGATTAAAGAATAGCGTTGAGTCACAACAGTATTCAGACTTAATTGTGTGGTCATGCTAGATTCAAAGGACTTTCACCAGTTTATCGAGGTCTGAAGTTTAGTAAACTGTCACAAACTCAATGAAAAGGAAGGTGCGTAAAACACACCATATAGCATTATTTCTCAGTTGCTGCACAGTGGTAACAGAGATTATAAACACATCCCATAAATGGCATCCAATAAAATTCAGTGATGTAAAAATTAAATCTAACATTATGGCAAGGTGTAATGGTAACAGTTTCAAATGCTGCTCCTGAAACTGCAGGCACATGTAGCCATGTTTAAATCTACCTTGGGACACAGATGGTCAAACTACCACACATTGGCCTCTTTGTCATTTTGGTTGATTCTGTTTTATTGGTGATAGCATCTAAAATAATGAATTTTATATATGTTTATCTCCCAGTCAAGTTTGTATCACCTACTCTGTCTGCCAGATGTCCTGTGTTGAACCTGTATTTAGCGGAAAGTAAATTTGGTACTTACATGGTTTGTTCCAGTGTTGCAGTTTTGAAATTGGTCACTAATACTTCTGTTTTAAGAAAAATCTCTCTCTGCATTAGGTTACTTTACTAGATTTTCTTTTAAAATGTATCAGAACATTTGAGGGTCAATTTCTGGCTGAATTGCCAAAGTCTTTACTCCCAGTTAGCTACAGTAGTTTGCCTGCTTTGTTAGAAAGCTCTAGCAAACCCTGGGCTTTGTAACTCATCCGTTATGTCTGTTTTGATGAATGCTTCCCTGTGAGAAGGAAGGAGCCCTCCCCAGAAGGGATTCAATTCCTTCCCACACCTTCCAGCAATACTCTGGTCAGCTCACTATCACACAGCTTCCTCTGGCGAGCACTCGAGGAGCGTGAGAGCGAGTGCTCTACGCAGTCTCTGAGGCAGCAATCCGTGGTTCCTGCCCCACCGTGTAACACCGTAACTGCAAACTGCTCTCTGCAGAAGTTTCGCAGGAGCCAAACTCTGCATCCTGTCTCCCTTACACAGCTTTGTTCTGTTGAACTAAGAAACACAGTGAGTATAGACTGTGACATGTAATATATTCTTCAAGGATTATTTAAACTTTCACAACTGTTCAGTAAAGTTTTTATTTGGAATACTGAAGAGCCTTACTGCTATTCATACTGGGTAATGTACTTAAAGGTATCTTTAAGAATCAGTGAAGTTCATGGACCATGAAAACATGTTAAAGTACTTTGGGATGAACACACATTTTTGAACGGCCAGTTTGACATGGGCTAAGGGCGTGTGTTTTCACAAATTATTATCACAATTTGCAATGCCTTTTAAAAACATTTTTTCTGTTGAAGAATTTTCATTTAGAGTGTATATATCAATAGGGACGTGTTAGTCCAAGGAAGAGTTTGGTCTACAAGTAGACTACCCTGTCTGCAAATCATCTCCAAAATAGCCTTACACCAAAGAAACAAGCACACTTATAAATACTATGAAATGTGAAGCTGAACTCTCGGGAATCTTATTGTCATAATACAAAGTAGATTGAACTGTATTATTGTAGAGCTAAAGTATGAATAATAAATTGTCTGCAAGATGACTGACTTGGCTGCGTATTGTGCACATACTTTGCAGAATAAAGATTAAAGAAAAAATTTTAATGCCAAATAACACTTCTATTTTCATCCTATCAAATTATGCTAAACAGTTTTATTAAGATTTAACATTTAACTGGAGGCTATTGCTCCTATGAGAGCTTATTTAAACTTCCCTTGTATTTTTATTGAAATACCTACACCACTGGCATTGGTAACTAGGGACTCTAACGACTGTAAATGTTACAGTTACTTATTCCCCAATTTTTTATATATCTATATCTATATCTATATATATCTATGAGCCGTAGTTAAGATTTTTTTACCCTTTCAATAATTTAAGCAACATTCAACAAGCTGAATTCTGAAAAAAAAAATGCAAAATGTTGTGTGTTCAGATATCTGCATTATTTATGATTTACCAATAACTCTAAGGAGCAATAATGCCAATGAAAATTTAAGAAATATGCTTTAATGAGAAAACACACATATTGCTGAAGATCTGTTTGCAGCAGTAATAATTAAACAAATCCTACTTCAACTATAAATACTAGAAACTGATAGAAGGCTGAAAAACGAATATTTAAGTGTACTACATTGTAGCTTGGTTTTTATTTTTATCTCATCTGTAATTTTCAAAGAAGCATACAAAAAAGTCCTGCCAGCAATTTTTTATCCAATTAAGTTGATTTTCAGTAAGATAAGGCTTTCCAGTGTTTGGACCTCAACTTCTTCCTGTAATGTTTAGATTTTTTTTTTTTTTCATTTTTAACTAGGTCATATTCAAAAGAAATTTAATACTTATTTTCTAGATTAGGTTTTTTTTTTCCAGAAGAATTCAGTGCAAGCCCTTGTAAAAATGCACAGTGCAGGTATTGAGAAATTGAATAAATTGCACGCATAAACACAGGAACTTTTATTATTCAGGTGGGCAGAAAATGTAAGGTTTTGTAGGTGTATTTATTGCCATTCCACTATAATCTGAAAGACAGATTAACACAGCTTGTGCCCGTTTAATTTTGTAGTCGTAGTCTTGCTAGACATTTGTGTAGTGACTCCAACGGTCCAGGTTTTCAACTGTGTTTCTGAATGCGGATCAGCCTGCCTGTACCCAGAAAGTTCAGGTTATTCACGTCCGCTGAGCAGCATTCACAGGAGGGAATGGGACCAGTGCTTCCCAGGGATGCGTCCAGACAGGTCTGGCAAGTCTGTGCTCAAGGCAATCACTTCCTTTGAAATGCAGTCATTCCCCAAAATACTTTCTTGAAAGAGACATCTGAAGCATGTATTAAGAGAAGATGAAACCCAAATAAGGAAAAAAATGTCAAAATTCCCTATTGTCTTGCATATCACAAGTTCAGCCTTGCAATTCTACTGAATGTTTTGTATTTATATCTTGTACAGTTTGTGCCTATGCGTCCGCTTTTCTATCAGGGTTTCCAATAGTTCAGCTGGGCATGTATCATTTAATCAGACTTTGCAGTCCTAACCACTATTCAAAAATGGGTAAGAAACAAGAAAAAGACTGATAAAGTGCTTTTCTTGTTTACCCTGGAATTTCACCAAAAAATAAATACACATATATATATATATTTACATATATTATATGTATGTAATTATGGGAACAAGTCTTACCAAAGAAGACAAAGGGCAGTGAGTCTGTAATTTAACTAGGTTGCGGGAGAAAAAATACAAACTATAGTGGCCAAATATTTTCTGAGGAGGAGGAAGAGAACATTGTGAGAAGAATGTGGAATTAAATGTGTAGGACTAGTATTTCCTTAGCACAACTACTGGAAATGTAAACACATGATGAGATTTTAAGAACTCATCAGAACTCTTTCTGGATTGTTCAAGAATTAATTTCACAGAGGGAGGGAAGGCAAGGGAGGTAACCCAGTAAAGCAGTGCCCTTCAGAATTTGTGCATCTGTGTCCTTCTGAAGGTGCAGTTAGTATTATTGATACTTTGGTGATTGTGGGCTTGTAGAAACCAATAAAAGCTGAAATGAAAAATATTCATGGATTCAGAAGGCAGTTCTGAAACAGTCAGATTCAGGCTAGATGAAATAACAGGCAAAGGTCAAAGTGGTAGAAATATAATAGTTAAATGATAATCTAGGATCAGAAATTAATACCAGGTTTTTCAAATATGGTTTCTGTAGCATAACTGTCTCATCTTAAATGGAAACATGCTGGAATTCTTTTTTAAAGTAGTTAAATATATTCAGCTTATTTATCTGTCATTTGGTCATAGGTAATCTAAGGTCAGCACTTTCAATTTGAAGACCTTGTCAGTGGTTTTCTGTTAACTGAAAAATGCTTAACTTGAGGGGAAACAAACAGCAAATTCATCATTTGTCTAGCTTTGGAAATAAGGGCTGCCATTGGGCACCACTAACTGCTGAAAATTCTTTCCAGAAAAGGCTAGCAGGGGACGAGGGATGTTGCCATCACAGGGCTCTATCGATACAGAACTCGTATGAGGTTCACTCGTGACACCCATTTGTTGAGGTATTCAGTCACCCTCCATGACTGACTTGAATTACTGGAAGGATTCTGAAATGACAAAAGAAACCAAGTGTGGGCATGAAAAACATTGCATGGCCAGGGATTGATAAACTAACTTAAAAGCATGAGAGTTTAATAATTTGGCTTTCCATTCTATCAATAAATGGATGAAGAATTGACTGATTTGAGAACTCAAAGCCAATTGAGAAAGCACTGTAAAGTTTTTCAGGATGAGATGGGATCAGTATCCTCACTGAAGTTTACCTCAAACTTAGTGAAATATTGAATCCAGGAATTGTGAAACCTTTGCGAAAAAAAATTATTTTGACAGCAGTAAG
The DNA here is from genome assembly GCF_028858705.1 of Grus americana. Lineage (NCBI taxonomy): Eukaryota > Metazoa > Chordata > Aves > Gruiformes > Gruidae > Grus > Grus americana. Next base: position 7,496,270 of record NC_072864.1, read on the forward strand.
TAACAGATGGAAGGGATGCATTGCAAAGAGGCAGACATTCACGGGAAGAGAAGATGAATGGAGCTTCAAAGCAGGAATATATCTAATTAAAACCAGTAAATCACTTCCTCTTTATCAATAGGGAAAAAAAGAGAAAGGAGGCCAGGTGGAATGACTTTACTGATGATCTAGCTGCCACTGGGAGAAAGCCAAGTTGCAGTTGTAAAGCATTACATTTATTATTAGCTACTAGATGATAAATTTGTACTGATTTCCCCTAAAGAGAAAGTAAGCTAATGAGAGCTAAGATGTGCTTATAAGATACAGATGTTGATTCAAGACAATGGATAAAAGGGTTCTCCTTTAGTGAGGAGAGATTAGCTGGACAGTATCCCTGAAGGTTGTACATTTAGCATGTGAACAGTAAAAAAATGGAGAGACAATAACAACAGAAGATAAATTTGAAACAGCTGAAGTAGAAATGAGATCATACAGGACCTTTCAAGGATATTCTTTTTTTTTTTTCCCTTTTAATGACCTTAGTGGACTTTCTTGAAAAACAATAGTTTGTTATAAGCTTTTAGTTAAGATGTGTTTAAAGTGACTTTAGAAATATTGAAGGGATAAAACCCCTTTTGTTTTAAGGTTTGGCTTAAGTAACCAACGGGTGATTCTTCCTTTACTGGTGCTTTCCAAACAGGTGTTCTCTCACTTTCCTTTGAAGCTCCTGTTTTAGAACTTGTTTTAAACAGTTTTCCACCATCATCATATGCTGCACGCTTAGATTTATCCTACCGAAACAAGAGTAAATTCATAAAAGTCAATGGAATTAATCTTGACTGAATAGAGAAATCAGAATCTGGCTTAGGATGTTGGTTGTTACAGTATTTATTAAACAGCATGTAGATCCACAGTGGATGAAAACTGCAGGTTTTGCAAGTGTAACACAGCCAGGCACCAGCCTTCCACACAGGTGGACTTGTCCCTCTGCCCTTAGAGGTGCAGTTGATGGCTCGCTGCAGATTGCTTAACTGTTACATCCACCTAAAGAAATAATCAAAGACTTACAAACCATGGGAGTGAGCCAGGAAATGTAGCTGCAATGTGAAGACTCAGATCAGAGCTGCCGTGTATACTGGGATTCAAAGTTTGGGCTCGGGCCTGTTTTGTAAATTGTGCACACGTAGAGTGAGTCAAGATGAAAATACATGAAGCACCTATGGGCAAACAGTAGTTATTCCTTTACCTGGCTTTTTCTCTATGCTCAGCTTCACTCTGTAAGTGAACTGTATATGTCTGTTAGTCCTTCACAGAGATAATGAGTTGTTTTTTTCAGCTTGTTACATGCCAGGCATTAGTATGCTTTCCTATACATTGGACAGAACATTATGGAAGAAAGAGGACCTTATCTTGCATAAATTGATCTCTTTTAATTCAGTGTGTTGCAAGTAACTTCACATACATGTCTTACAGTAAAAAACACCTGAAAAGCACAGAGTCAATCATAACAAAGCAATGTTGATGGGCTGTTTAAAAATTTGACCTGCAAAATGGAGTATTGTATTGGAAACTTAGGATAGCCATGGGAAAAAAAAAGTAATCTCACGCAAAGGAGCAGATGCACAGCTAGTTTAGAAAATTTATTGGTTTAGCTTTGAAATCAAAATTAGCAGCAAAAGGAAAAGGTTCTTTACTCAGGAGAATTCAATTTATCCATTGTTTTAACATTTTGTGCCCTAAGCGAAAGCCACAGTTCTTTTCCTTCAGAATAGATCTGGCAGATTCCAGCCGTAGAGTCTGTGGTTTTCAAACTCAAGAAGCTGTAAATTTTATAACTCTGCGCCCTGCGGTCAGAGCTGCTGAGTGTTGTGTCTGAAGTCAGGTGGTTGGTGTGTTAAAGGTAGACATTAAACAGTTCTACTGAGGAACTGGAAATGTTTAAGGAGGTTGTTTGCCAGCTGTAAATTTGGGAGCAAATGCCAGTTGGCTGAAAAGATGCTGGAATGCATCCAGTTAAGTAGACTAGCACTGGAGGTCTTTCCAAATTTGTAGGTCTGATAACTTGGCTGTATATGCAGACTTCAGTTATTGGGTTGTTAAGGAAGGACTTTATAATGAATGTTTGAAAATACGATAGAAAACTTTTTATATGCTCATTACTTGGGCAAAATTGCAACTTTGCAATGGTATTGCATTCCTGATGAAAACTTGAACATTATACATTGTATACTATTTTTCAGATGAGTGCCAGGGACTTTAAAGTATATGGTTTTGTGCCCTGCAATACTCTGTCTCCAACACTTTTCCAGAGTTTGATTTTGCCCTTTTTCTACGTAGCTGGGACAATACGGGAGGAAAGAGACCTGACTCTGATGCAGCTCTTCCGTTGTAAACATTCCCTGTCGTAGTCTGCTGGGTGGGAAGGGGCTCTAGCTTTGGCTGCCGGCCAGGAAAAGGAGAGGAAGTTCACTTCATCTGCCCGTTAGAACCGTGTCTACTTTCCAACGCACAAGAAGGGAGTGTAGGCCTATATCTTAAAATGTGTATGGCCCAGCTCGCCTGGGATGCAGGATTTACCCCCCAGGCACTCACTCAGCTGGAGGGTGCGAGTTTCTTACATCATTGCGTGGTTGTTCTCTGAAGTGATAGATACTAACGTGTTTTGTTCTAACTCGTCCGAGACCATTTGCTCTTCGGTCTCTTCACTTTGTTCAAGTACCAGGAGAACATTGCTCTAACAGGACTAAAACTGGTGCCACTTTTATCTTCTCGTCCTCCCTCTTTTGTGTTCTGAATTCTGTTGTTGAGGATGCAGTTGTTCTGTTTCTTGCCTCTACTATCACAAAGTAAAGAGCACTTTGATTAGACAAGTGTTCAGTCTAACAGTTCAAGATATTTTTATTAGAAAAGTTTTAAGCTTTACTGGTTTTTTGGCTACTGCCATAGCAGTTTTATGACAGTTGTCAGAATCAAATGAGATGAGGGCTAACTCTTACACAAGGACTTGAGGTATGGACAAAACCTCCTCCTCTTTTGACACAACCTACTAAAAGGCCAGATAGAATTTCAGCCTGTGCCCTTGAAGGAACACAGAGCACCTCCTGAAATGGGAGAAAGTGCATCCCCATAGGACCATGAAAGAGGAAATCTGACTTTGACTGTTCATACATTAGCCAGATCTTTTCCAACACAAGAAGAAAACAAAGCTACTCTTTCAAATTGTTTCTGGCTGCCTACGATGCTGAGATCTGTGCTAATATCTTGGATTCGTAGGACCTTCTAATGAGTAAAAGCAAATTAAAGCATTTTGAGGTCTGGTCTTTAAGAAGAACTGGGAAAGGAATTGGTTTAATTAAGGAATAGTTTTCAAGGGCTAAATTCTTATTAGGATTAATGCACCCTATTTTTTTCCTGAAGCACATGTTCTGAAACTTTACACATTAGCTATTTCTCTGAATTTGTCCTTAAGAGAAGGACAGTAGAGTGAACGCATATTATTGCAACCTGTTTTTTCTAGAAATTACAATGCCCATGGACTTGAGGTTCAAGATTCAAAGTGACTGTGGAACAGCTGTTTTAACAGAGCTGGACTTTTCACTATCAGCAGTCAGACAGCTTTTTAAAAATAAAACTTTATATAGAAGAGACATTTTCCCTCATCTGAAGGGGCTGTTAAATCTTATAAAACATTTACATCAGATAGTGATGAATAGCCAAGGAAAAGGGAAAGGTCCTGAAAAAAGTTACACTGACAACAGTTTGAATAGAGCATTGCAAATAGGGCACAGAACCACACAGTGATGAATGAGCATAAAGTAAAATATGGAACCTTTGTAACAGGCTCATTAGTGAGCACCGTGTGCTGTGAGCACTGAGGCTTTCTGGAAAGGCAGTATGAGTGAGATCCAGAGATTTGGAGCACATCTGTGCAGGGCAGCATGCAGTTGCACAGCAGTCTCAATGTTTTCTAATTTCAGAGTGTTTGATTTTAATCCTGTTCTTGTAAAATAGTTGTGGTATATAGGTATATATATGACTCACCCTTAAAGCAGATATAGAAATATTATTTTTACCGAGAATATTCAGTAAAAATAGAGAGGTCAGTAATCACTCTCAGATCTATTTCTTCCATAATTTCATAGGTACTCTAAGGTGCTCATGAATTAAGCTTGGATGGGTGAGATGATGAAAACTTTCACATGAAAAACTTTAATTTCCCTGTGTTTGGAGGATCTTCTAATCTGAATCTTCCAATGAGAAGGCACGTAACTTTCCAATTCATTTGGAAGTATTTTGCCTTTTACAGTTCTAATTCCTATATTCTCAGTTTGGATCATTATTAAGGTTCACTGACTGAAATAAAATCTTTGGCTATTAAGAATGGAAAATATAGCATCCGTTTTTCTTTCTTCTAGAAAAGTAAACAGTATGCAGTCCAGATCCTTCATATGTTCAACATTATTGAGCTGGAGGTCATGTAAATTTGGTCTGAATTTTCACTGTCATGGGTAATTTCTGTTTTCCAGTAGATACATTTTCAGAATACTTTAAAACCCTTGGCTACATTTCAAAATGTTATTATATTTCTTGGTCTTAACTGACATAAATTGAAGTTTGTTGTTATTTTATGAAACCAGTCTATACAGAGATCAGTTCTACCTACATGGATTGCTTAAGCACTCAGGTTAGACATCATGTGAACTTAACTGATATTTTATTAATATTTTGAATGGTAATCATTAACATAGACTGGAATTGTGCTTGAAATGTAGTGCTTATCAAAAAGCATATTTAGGAACTGAGGTTAACTACACCTGCTCTTTATATTACTATGACCAGATCCATATTGGTGAAGAATTAAAACTTAATAGAGCTCTGTAACTGTAAACGCTTGCACTTTTTCTATGTGCATATAAGTATGAATATAAGTATGAATATAAATGCACTTTACTGCCAAAAATAGTTTCTAAAATAAATGTTGTTAAATAGAAATTTCTCCCCAAATTTAGGTATGTGTCAGATGTTCATGCATCTTGCATTGATTAAAATTCAGACTTCAAATGAATACAGTGAATTTTAGAAAGTTGCCTACCTGAAAGCTGCACTATAATTCACCACTAAAATAGTACACCCCCGAGCGCTAAGCTCCCTGAGTTAAATGACAAAGATTGTTACTATAGTCAGTAATCACACTTTCTATACATTTTCTAACACATTATGCTAAAATCATGAATAAAAGATTTTTCCAATCCTTCTTCCCTTGCAGACCCCCAGCGATGGGTCCTGTCCTGGCCTGAAGTTTTATCAGCTTCAGTCATGAGAAAAAATACCAGCTGAGGGTCTTCCAAACAAAATTTATCGCCAGTCTGCATAGAAATTTTTTTTTACAGGAAAAAAAAAATGCCAACAATATCTATTTTATAACCTGACCCTCAAGAATGAGGAAGCCATCTCTAACTACCTCTATTCCCAGTCCCCACACAGCTATACTACTGCTTTGCTCAAGCTTCTTTCAGTAGAGCGTTTGAGTCCTGCTTACTGAATGGGCAAAGGCTTCTTCATTCATAGACGGCATTGTGGAAGGATCAGCTAGCCTGGACTTTGCTTACTAAAAGAGAGGAAATTTCTCCCATCCCTAAATGCTTAATCCATCCACTTCACTGCCACAGGCAAACTCCAGCCCCTGCCAGGGAGCCCCCCGTGAAGGCGGGGATCCACTTGTTAAGGGCCAGTTGCAGGAGCAGAGCACCGAGAGCTGGGGCAGGGGCAGCGACTAATACTGCATTGCCAAAAGTCTTGGGATGCTATTTCATATCTACTGAAGGATTTTGTACTTCACCAATCAGTCTAATGCCTTCTGATTGAAAGGAGCGTTATGCTGAACCATGTATTTCTGCACTCTTCTGTTATATGCCCTGCAGGGGTTAGTCCAAGCAAACACTTTGCTGTTTAGGAATTACTTCCATGGTTTTTAGTTTATCAAAAAATTAGGTCTGCTGAAAATTCTTTCACAAACATGTTGTGTATAAATATATTATGTGTTTATCACGTTTAGATCATCTTCCTTCAAAATGACAGAATCCTTTTCTTTTTTTTTACCCCCCCCCCCTTTTTTTTCCATTTAAACAAACTCCAAATACCCTTCTATAGATCTTGTTACAAGGCAAAAATCCTGGGATTGCTTGGGAATATACATTTTCCAAAATCAACAATGAAAACAAGACATCTGTCAAAAAACATAGCTACTCCTGGGTGACGGTGCAGTCAGAGTGCTCAGCTACTTGTGGTGGTGGTAGGTGACTTTCCAATTACAAATCCTCTTCTTTCTCTTTTTTTAAACACATCTCAAACATTTCAGCTGCCTTCAATTTTGCAAATGTGTATCAGTACATACAGGGGGTTACACTGAACTCCTGGTCCTTTTTTTTTTTTATCTGACAACGTATAACATAGATGAAGTACCTTCATACTTCCCTTATAGGAAAAAAGAATCCATGCCAGTCTCAACTGATGTCACTTGCAGTGACTCAGTCTTTTTTCTTTAGGTCAATCTGTATGCATACGATACCTTGCTGTTGAAGTAATGTGGGAGTTAAACATGTGCTTTGATGAAGTTGTAATTTGGGAACATAGAAATATATCAAAGAATGAGTAAAATTTATCTTACCTGTAGAGAGTAATTGAAGACTAAAATATTATCAAGACCTTTACTAACAACAGCTGCACCCTGATCTTCTTACTGTTTAAATACAAATATTAGAGTTCTGCCAGGTCGAAGTCTGAAATTCTGTATAAACTAAAGATTTCTTATTACCATATTTCTCTAGGTATTTGCTTTGTGCAGACCATCTATTTGGTTTTCTAAATCCTGGATGTTCTGTCAGTGAAAGTAATTCTGGGCTGTAATGAAAACAGAAAACTGGCATGTGGGAAGTCCTGCAAAAAGAATTGACAATTAAAATTTTAGTGGCCTTTAAATTGGAACTGGATCATATAAATAAGACTGTACGATGCAGTTTGTCTTTAATACCAAGGAATAGGAGTGGGTGACCAAGGAAATGCCATGTTTTGCTCCTGTATTGGCAAAGAAGTCCAGGTGAAATTCAGCAATATCTTGCTAGTGTGTTGTCAGACTTCACAGCATAATATAAATAAACCGTGGAAGAAAGACCCACCAAGAGCACTGCATACATAAAATATGACAACTGTATTTTTCTTGCTTCCCTTCGAAGTAAATGAAGGTTAGAGCATGGATATAAAGATGCTGGAAACAACCGTGTTTCCAGATTGGACTTGCTGGGCCCAATGAACCATGTGTGAGGTGAACGATACATCTCAATTAAAAGATAAATCTATAAAATCACTTCATCTCTTAAGGCATTTGTAGTCTTCTCTGTAATGTGTCCTGATGTTGACACTAGATAGAGTTTAGGTCCAGGAGCCTGCAGAATTCTGAAGTCTGTAAAGACGTACTGTAAACAGCTGCAAAATGTTCTGTGGCTGTTTGCAAGTGCATGAGGAGAGCTCTGAGCAAGCACTGCTAGTTTCTGCAGGGAATTAGGGTTTGAAGAATTACTAATTTTTGCTGGGGGAAGATTCTGCAAATATGCTGTTTATAACTAAAATGTTTCATCTGACTTCAACAGTACCTGTGCTACAGAGAAGGAAATTAATGTTAAAACCATGTTGCCAAATTAAATTCTATTTTATTTAGTTCAAGTCAATGGAATTGTACCAAGGATGAGCTTGGACTTGTTTAGTTAAAATTCTCCCCTACTACTTTTTCTCCTATAGTTTGAGTAAACATTTATTTTACTGTATTTTTTTCTAATACTTCCATAGGACACATTACAGCAAAAGCAATTTGTTTAGAAGATCATCGTACACGAGTTAATTCCTCCTTTTGTGGCCCAAGGATGAAGCCATTAACTGAAACAAAACTATGCAATACTAATCCCTGTCCAGCATAGTAAGTTCTCTTCATTTTTCTACCTTTTTGCTGTGCCTTATGACTGAGTTTGCCACGAAAGAAGTCCTCTCCAATAGGCACACAGAACTGTATAGCCTGCTAGATGAACCCACTTTTATTCTGTAACGTCAACCTGTAATTGTTTAAAACTGTTAGTTGTGTAGGCTTCTGCCCAACGATAACAACAGAGGCAGTATTTCTGATGTTGCTAAGCAAGACCTCCTGAGGATTGCTTGCAGCTCTGTCACCATGCTGGGGTTAGCTATGTGACACTGAGTAAATCTAAGTTACTTAGAGGCCTATTCTGCCACCTTTACTCACCTTGAATCAATAAGACCATTTCCTGAGTAAAGTGCTACTCCCCGTGTGGAAGCTTGGCCCCAAGACTCAGATTCCACATATTAGATTAGGTTAAAAGAATCTTGTGAAGTGTAATTAGTGATTTTTGGACAAAATGTCTCACAGAGTATTATGATAGCAAGAAGGGGACTATCTAAATCAAATAAATCATCAGCAATGCTCCTGGTGCCCACAAAAATAAATATGAAGATACTGCCTGTGTGAACAATCTTATTTCCTGAAAGACATAAGAAAGGTGAGATGCAAAGGAAGACATTGACATATAGATAAGCATTTAGAATGCAGCTGGTCTAAATCAATAGAGCTCCTTTAAAAACAAGGGAGTTACACTGATTTATAGTAGCTGTGGTAAGGGTCCTTTGGAAAAAAAATGTTGTGTGCTTATATAATTAAACACAGTATTATGTGGCTTAGGCTATAAATGGGTAGATATAAGGACACATTGGCCGTCTGTCTTCTGCTGTTTTTTTCACTTTGGGATTCATGACTTCACAACCTTAGCATTATTTTAATTTTATGCTAAAGATGAGAAAAGCTGTATTATGTTGGACAAGACATTTTGACTTCCAAAACAGGATATGTCTAAAACGATATGTGGAAAAAATTAAGAGCGTTTCAGTTGAAGATGCATTGAAGCGCACAGGCAGCAGAAGGCAGAGGAAATGGAGGAAAGCTCTAGACCTGGTGTCATCTGCGGGTTTTACTCTGTGGTGATAAAAGCAATGAGCAGTAAAAGCAATTGGCTAAGCCTGCTCCCATAGTTCATAGAATAACACATTTAATGAAGCTTAATAGGAAGCATTCCCCATCTACCCCAGTCCAGAAGAGGATGATGGGGCAAAGCAAAAAGATGTATGTGTTCTGCAGTGGCTGTGTTTTTACTTAAAAACCATAGTTTGCAATATGTTGAACATACTAAAAAATAGTCCAGTAATAGTTTGGAATTTCCTGCAAAATTTAAAGATTACAGCAGAGTATACAAAATCCAAATGGCAAATTATACACTGTGACCACAAAACGATAGAGATAAGGTTTAAATAATGGTAACATGTGACATGAGAGCCCCATGTTCCTGCTTCAGCAGTTTCTTTAGATTGCATTTAGCCACATGATTTTCTCAATACCAACTTTAAGTAATCTTTGTAGCCAAACACAATCTGTTCGTATGTGACTTATCTTCTGCCAGAAGTATTTTTATCCAATGAACTCAGTGTCATGTACGCAGAAATGTAGTGTCTGTGATGTTCCCAGGAGTCTTTTTAAGCTGTTTATGCTTACCTTTGTTTTGATGTGGCGTTATGCTTCACCAAAATCATATTCAATTCTATTGACCACACACAAAATTTCCCATTTCTATTAACCAGAGATCCTGAGGTATTTTGAACACCCACTGATAGACCTATCACTGAAAATGCTGAATATCCATTTTGACACACCATGCTATGTTTTCGTGCTGAAATTGCTCTGATATTCTTAGATTTACTACTTTAAAAAACAATGAATGACTTGAACCCTAAAAAGAGTACAAAAAGAAAAATCATAAAAGCCCCAAGCCACCTCTAGGGAAAAACAATTCAACTCACTAATTAATTATTTTTAAAATCCTTAGGATATATTAATGTGTGGAGGATCTACATGTAGGACCATGTCTTAAATTAACAGATTGCCATTCAGCTGAGTGAAACTAGGCCAGAATATCTCTGCTGAGGAATCTGCCCAGAAAGTCACAGCATGTAATATTTCCCATAAAACTGCGACTGCCAACATCAAAAAATGTAGTATTAATAAACACCATGGAGGAAACAAAAAATGCTTAATAGCCAACAAATAAATCCAAATACAGTAGGCATAATAGGCAAGGGAAGGAGGTGAGTAATAGATGAGATACAAGTGTGTCAGTTTTGTGACATAAATGAGGCTCCAGACTTGCCAAGGTCAGTGAGGAATAATTACTGCATAAGAACAAAGACTTATTAGTCTGAGTGGGACCAAACTACTGTCCCAACAGTAAGAACACAGAAAGGCATCGGTACTGCACACTGTTGTTGTTGGATTTCAGAACTGCCAAATCTGGTCATAATTATTTAGTTATTTGAGTTAATGAAAGATACTCTTGGATCACAGCCCAGATAATCTTGGAAAATGGCAGGTTACTAGAGGACATTAAAGCAGGTTTATTGCCCTCACCTCTGTGAAGAGGGGAACTCTGGGCAGTTACAGTGAATAAACTCTTAAAATGAACACTTTTTGTTGCTCTAGCAATCACCATTGTCAGAAACATCAAGGTAAACCAATTAAAAGTTGTAGAATGGATTAAAGCTATGACTTTTGTCCGGAAGTTTGCATTGCGATAGTCCAAGTTTTTATAAATCAGACAAGAAGGAAACTTCTGACATGGTCTGGAATTACACAACTACTGACTTTTCACATTAATATTTCTTTGTCCTTAAATTAGTGCTTTTTATATTTCCCACTACTTTTGGCAGATACTGAAGTTACTAGACTGAGAGTTGGGATTTCTTCTATTCCCAAAAGAATTTTTCCAGAATAGGCTTTTTATACATTTTTTTACAAATTAAAATTAGCTTTGTTTTCAGGCAGATGTGAACAGACAGGCAAATGAGATGCTGTTCATCTTTCACACAGTAAGAAAAGAAAAAGCTTTCTTGTAATTTAAACTGTATGTAAGCAGCTATTCCAGTGGTCACAGGACTGATGCTGTGAGAAACTGGAAGTAGGACAGGCCAAGCTGTTGGATTTGAGCTGAGAACCTTTTCTGTGGCATAAATTTTTAAAAATTTGTAAAACTGCTGTTTTAAAACCTCTAGCTTAAATTCAGTGCTGGGTCTTTGAATAAGAGTTCTCAACTTGAGTAATCATTTAGTCATTCATCATTTCCTTTGTTTCTTCACTTCTGTTTTCCCATCTAGCTGTTATTTATGGTCTTAAATCGCAAGCCTTCGAGGATGAAGACATTTGTATGTTTGCAAAGTGTTCCTCTAGGCTGGTGACCCACTCAGTGCTTCAGTAATAGAAATACTGAGCAGCTATTGACATGCCAAAACTGAACTTAGCCTAAGCAATTGGCAATAATTCTTAAGATTTTGTGTAACTTCAGTGATACGATGTGTAACTGGAGTGTGCCTGTGACTGGAGTATAGATTTGCCCAACAGCTTTTGGTGGTTAAATTTCCTCTGTCTTAGATTCCACATCAACTGTCTGCCAAATTTATTAGTCTGAGGACATTTAATCCTCCAGACACTAATGACAGGACTGGTGACTTTAGCCAGGCCAGTAGGGTTTGACATAGATCCCACTGGACAGCACCATGTCAACATTTGTCGCCCTGTGTGAGTGTATCTACACCCAAATGCCCTGGGAGATACATGCTCAGCTAAACCGGCCCCGTTCTTTCCCTGCCATGCCAGCTTCTTCCCTTGTATCAGCTCAGGTGAATGTCCCTCCTCCTCCCTGTCTTCCCAGAGTGATGTAAAAAGGAAAACATGTAACAACAAAGGGCCTACCTTTCCAATAATCAAATCTAATCGATTTACAGAACTCTCTCCATCTGTCTGGCTTCTTCCTTTGACCTCCGGTCTGTTTGTCTATTTGGAGGTCTTTTCGGCAGCTAAAGTGACAAAAGCGATCATCCTACCATTTTTTCAGAAAAGATGTTTCTTTTCCTGTTTTAGAGGTTAAAAAGGAATTGTGATTTGTTAGCCAGACCCATAGATCTTCTAGATACTCTACCAGCCTCAATGGCAGTGTCCTTCTCCATCACCGTGGAATTCCAGATTCCAGGTCAGATTTATAGGCAAGTTGGTTCTGGTAGGTGAGAACTGTAAATAAGTAATTCTAGTTTTTCTAGTAGTGTGATTTAGACTTCATCCCTAGCAAAATGTTCCATGCTTTGAAGATAATGTAACTATGGCTTTTTGATTGCTTGGGCAGATATCAGTACATCAAGAGGGTAGCTAAGCAGAATCTCTGAATAATTCACATTTGATAGGTGGCTTGTGTATTGATTTTATAAAGCTAATCGGACTCCTGTGTTTCTAACACACATTTTCTCCTTTAAGCTGGTCAACAGGTGAATGGAGCGCATGCAGCAAATCTTGTGGAGGAGGGCAACAAAGTCGTCTCATTCAGTGTGTCCAGAAAAGGGCTTTCCAAAGAGAGGAGGTAGTGGCCCATTCCCTGTGTCCTGTCAGCACCCCTACACAGGTGCAGATGTGCAACAGTCAGGACTGCCCACCTGAATGGAGCCCTGGTCTATGGTCTCAGGTAATTTGGAGAAAAACTTAGATTTTTGCCTGCTGGCATAATGCAAACATTGCCAAAAACTGCTCAAAAAGAAGAATAGTGCAAACGTTGTGAGGATCAGTATTTTGCAAGTGGCTCTATTCCTGAAGATATGTAAAGTATGTATATATTTCAACTAGCCCTCCTAAGTGCTCAGACAGTAAGGCTTGCCAGAAGTGGACACGTGGTGTCCTTTTTGGTACACACAGAGAGATCGATATTTTTTTCTGGTTTCATAAACTAAGGCTCTATGAATTCTTCAAAGCCATTAACCCCCCTCTGAGTTCACTTCCCACAGCACTATTAACTTTTCTCAGAGATGACAGGCAGTCAAGAAACAAACATTTGGGGTTAGAGTTGCATATTAATGTACACACATATGTGACTTGTGGGTTGATAAACTTGTGATTTACATGTTCACTAATCACTTCTGTACTTTTGCCTTTGTTAGAGTAAGTATTCTATTGCAAGAGGAGTAGTGCTGCAGTTAATTGCCACGAGGGGCATAAGGCCCCTGGGCAGATTCCTGTGTGCACACACCCTGCTTCACAAACCTACAAACTGCCTGACATTAAACCAGCCTGAGTTAAAAAACACATACACGTTTACACAAAACTCTGCTCTTTCTTTCACTACTGTTGATGCTGGTATGAACTGTTAATGTAAGGATGAATGAAGTACCGGGAAATCTGGGATTTAAGAGAGAGTTGACAGTACATTTATATCAAAAGGAGCTACATTATTTTTATTTTTCCATCTTCATTTAGTGATCTTCAACGTGGATTTAAATTTACTGAAAAATCTATTACTTCTGTGTACACTTGTTGGTACTGTTACTCTTTAGGTGTTCAAGAACATGTTGACCTAAGCATTCCCAGGAGAGAAGCACAGACTGCCTCTCCAGGCGAGTGCCCTGCAATGTACTATGACAGACCAATAACTACTCAATAGTCCCTTGTAACAGAGTTTTAACGCTAAAAAAGAAACTTTTTATTCCAGTGTATGTGGAGGAAACCTTAGTGTGGCAGATTATAAAAAACAGGTATGATGATTAGATACTTAAAAAGGAAGAACACCACATTCACACTTTCAAACTTTCCTTCCTCTAAAATAAAACAAAAAAAAAAATTTAAAAAATCAGTTTTCCTCCTCTTTAGGAGGCGTACAATTCAAGTTGGGATTTTCAAATAAGCCCGTGAAAATTAAGTTCACAAGCCTTGCTGAAATGTAACGAACAGGCCTATTGAACACATCAGTGAAGATTTTAAGATTCAGCTGAAAGCTGTTGTATCACAGGCTCAAAGGATTTAAGAGGGCAAAAAAATGCAAAATACCCAGCCTCTCTACACAAATCACAGTAATTTTAAATGAAAGGAGTTTTTTGTTTGTTTGGGGGAAAGATTAAAACCACAGATTTTCAGAATGCATATATTTCTGTTGCATCCTCTGTACAACTCTGCTTTCAGGAAATCTTTTAAAAACATTTGTGATTTAATACAGATAGTGATAGCACAGGATTCTGCCTTGGAACGTGCCCTTTAATTATTACTAAAAAGAACAATTGGAAGAGGATGCAACAAGGTAGAAAGCTGGCAGCATTATTTCAGGGCTGTTTATGTCTTCATTTCATCAGAAATGGCTCATTCGTGCATTTTGTTGTATGCTAGGGCAATGAAAACTATAGGTTGTCTCTTCAACTGAACCACGGTTCAGCAACGCATATTTATTCACCGGTGACTTGCCCTAAGCTTCAGTTGCAATCTTGGCAATTAAAATACCTTTGGTCAAACTTCTCAACCATTGTCTGTATCAGATTCTGTCTTGTAGTGAGATTCATTTGGTGAAGCAGTAATGTACAGATTCCCTGGGCAGTTTTCTCTGACTCTATCTCATCCCTCTAGGCCAAGGTGAGGACAAAATAACAAATAGCTGAGAACATCTTGCCGTGGGAGATGTTGCGATGGGAGGTTAGAACCAGCTTTCAACTATGCTGTCCAGGGAAAAAAGCATTTTGCTCAAAACTCCAACTTTCCTCATCTACGGAAGAGAGAGATTACTTATCTGTTCTACATGGGGGCTGTAAGAGTTCATAGTTTACATTAAGAAAGCACTTAGAACAATGCTTTAGAAGTGACATACAGATGTTGCTGTTACTTATTTACCAACAGAATTTCAAGTTTACTTACATTATAATGGCAGCTACACATCACATTAGCCATGGTTTCTGTGCTCTGCTGTAAAATGCAAATACTGCCAATTTTCATTTCCTCTAGTTCAAATGAATATTTCTTTCCATCACAGTGCTCCAAGACTTGTGGGAGAGGTGTTAAGAAACGGGATGTCTTCTGCAAAAGTACTGGTTCGCCCAAGGTTAAAATCTTGCCTGAAAGTATGTGCAGCAGAGATCACAAACCTGAATCCCAGCAGACCTGCGTGCTAGGACGCTGCCCCAAAAATGACCGACTCCAATGGGTGATTTCCTCCTGGAGTGAGGTAAAGTGGTGCAGTTACACAGCTCACTGCCTGCCTTTGCTGCTCCTGGAAACATTGACTCGGGGAGACACACACAAACCACATGGGGGAAAGAAAGCTGAGCTGTCATTTGAAAATCAGGTGTTCTAGGCAAGCCAGTGTAAAACCAGAGTTCTTTACATCCAGATGTAGATAAATGTACCCTGATGTCTGTTTTTCAGGACTTTCACTGACTTGGATTTATATTTCAGTTTACACATTATGGAACATGGTCTTTGTGGGTTTAATTATATAATGCTTTTGTAATTTCACGTAATTTGGGGTCTCTTGCACGTAGCACATTCCCCTTTATCTGAGTGCGTCTCTGTAGGTTTAAAAGGTGTCCTTTGCCTTTGCAGTGCTCAGCCTCCTGCGGCCCAGGTGTACAAAAGCGAGAACTAAAATGCGGTGAGAAAAGCATCCATGGGAAATTGATCACCTTTCCTCAGAGAAGATGTAGAAACATCAAGAAACCAAACACTGACCTGGAAGAAGCTTGTAACAAGGGAGCATGTCCATCACAAACGTTGTATAACATGGTGTCTGGCTGGTATTCCTCACCCTGGCAGCAGGTAGGAATGGGAAACTTTCTTGCCTCTCTCCCCCTGTCCCAGCTAGCACTCTTCCTCTGGCACCATTTCATGTCTTGACTTTTATGGAGTTTGCAAAAGGAGCAAGTTTCTCTACACAGTAGCTCAAGTAGCATCCCCTAGTGCTTTTCACTACACAGCATTAAAGAACAAAACAACTACCATGTGACTGCTGACTCTTGGTCTGTATCCACATAATGAGAAGGTGAGGTTGCAGTGCTGGGCTCAGAGAGCACCAAACCTAGAGAAGCCATGGCATCATACACCAGGGAACGGACACAAGCTGGAGTGGCACAAACACCTGGCGGGCGTAAAATGCTGAAGACCACGCCACTGTGACTTTAGGGCAATGTGAGTCCAAGCTACCTAGATTAAAGCTGGCTTCAGTCTTACATTGTGCTGTAGTCAAATGTCCAATTGTATGGAGGAGATATCTTCAGTACTGACAGTCCACAGGTGTCTCCCGCACGTAACCATTCCCTAAAGAAGGTCACACCACTCAGCCACTGAAACACGATGCAGCTGGTCCACATCCATCATGTACTTTGGTGCAACTCATTTCTTTGTCTTTAAACTGAAGAATGTCACCTAAAAATGTTATTCATGCTCGAGAGGCACTACATTCCACGCTCATTTTCCAAGACTTTCTTCTCAGTTCTCTTCGAACTGCACTGTGGTTGAACTATTACATATCTATATGCACAATGCATTTGAGCATCTGCACAGATTGCCTGGAATTCCCTAAATACTATGATTAATTATGGGATCAGTCTGTATTTGTTTCTACATTCTTGCAAACAAGCTTCTGTATTTCTGGAACTTATCTACTTTATGAGTCCCATCTCAATGAGACACACACTCATTCAGTAACATTTACATGAAACAATGTATGCCCGACAACTGTAATCAGATGAAAATGATCACATTTATCTTAAAGACAACTTTTCATGAAACACATACAAGTAAAAGGCTTATTCATTTAAAAATACTTCATAGATCTTCCTGCAAATGCATAGTGGTTTTCCCCAGATACTGACATAATTATGGTTCCAAAGGGAGTTTTCTCTCTGTTCAGATAGCAGAATTGGGCCCAGAGGCTCAGAGTTCAAAAGAAATCAGTGCAGACAATCAGGAACAAGTTTTCTAAAATGTTCAGTTTCTGTCTCGATGCCTAGATAAGGAACCAAATTTTCAGCTGAAAGTTTGGTTAGATAACCAAACTTTTGGAAGAGAGAACAGATGCACACACATCTTTGAAAAGCTGGTCCTGATGGGGCTTGGTCCTGATAGGGATTGCTGAACAGCATCACATCCAATCCTGACCTCTCTCTCTTTGAAAGTCTCACCCAAAGCCCTGGAAAGTCACTCCTTTGGCTTTCATGGGCTCCCAGACAGTCTCTATAATGAAAGACGGCTTTTACTTTTTACCTCTCTACAGTGTACAGTAACATGTGGAGGGGGAGTGCAAACCCGGAGCGTACAGTGCCTGCGCCAAGGAAGACCAGCGTCTGGGTGCTTGCCCCATCAGAAACCAGCAGTCCTGAGAGCTTGCAATACTAACTTCTGCCCAGTCCCTGTGAAAAGAGGTAAAACTCAGCTCTACGTGCTGCAGCAGCTTGCTTAGAACAAGCAAAAATCACCTTTTCCAGTTATAACCACTGAAGATCAGTATTTGGCATGTTCCTTCATAAATGATTTTTTTCCCCAGACTTTACAGCTTTACAGTTACTCTCTGAGACCACAGCATCTCTCTTCTCAAAGTGAATCCTCTGAAAGCAGACTTGAGAGTATAACTGACACAGGAGATTTTAAAACCAGGGATATGTTTTAACAAAAGTACATCAAAAAGTTATGCCATTTGGTTCTGAGCTGCATCTTTACACTATCTTGTTGAATAACATAGAAGCATCCTATGCTGGTACTGTTCTATGATTAAACCCAGCAAATTTGAGCTAAGCAATAAGAATTTGCCATTTATTTTTAGTCTTTTGCAGTCTGCCCAAGCTTCTGCTTGCACCCATATCCTGGGAGTCCAAAAATGCTTTATCTAGAATGTACTTCTTACTGCTTCTGATCAGGTATGATGTGCAGTCAGGGAACATGAAATTAAGTTTTGTCCCCAGCTGTATGTCTGCTGTATCCCTCTCCACCTCTTCCGTGTGTTTTGCAGTTCTAGAAGAGCAGGAGAAGCGAGAGGTTTTGTCACTCTGAATGATGGAAGGGGTGCATGCTGCATTAGCCCCATCCCATAGATGTGCTTACAGGCTGGTTACGGTCTGTGACTCTTTCTTAGCTGTGGGAAAAAAGCTCATGGAGCTCCAGGTTTGTCCCATACAACGCTAGTTATCTAGGTATGCTGAAGCACTTTAAACATTAACTTTAAAAATACCGTACATTAACAGTCTTGTTACCATTTTAAAACTTGGAGCTGAAAGAAACCTCTATAAAATCTAGGCCGGATTGCAAGAGAAAGGTGGCAATAGAGTTGGGAGCAAAGGCCAAGCTCTGGCCCTGCATCTTGTAAGCTGACATTAGCCAGCGCCCCGATCTGTACCGATCCCTGCAGTCACGGGGCACAGAGACCCTGTAAAACCCAGGGCTATCTTACCACGCCATTCTACTGCATCCGCTCAAGACATGCGGAGTATCAGACTGATGTATCAGGGAACCTGAATCCAAACAAGGATATATAGATGAAATGGTCCTAAAAGGGATAAGTAAATAGTTCTGCTGTTTTTATAAGTAAATGTTCTTAACTCTTCAAATTAGCCTTCCTGAAAAGTTCTGCTGTACTTTGGAGTTTTTGTATGACATCCTTTTGTGTCATGATACAGCAAGCACTTTTCTTTCACCTCTGCCTTCCTCTGCTATATTTCATGTCTGGAGTAATGTCTGTTATTAATTTTGGCCTTGGCCTGTTTCTCTCTCTCCTCACATCTGCAGGAGCCCTTTCCCCTTTACTATAACTGGGTCGTCAGGCTCTAGAGATCAATTATCTCTTCACTGCTCTCTAACTTTCTGTCTAAACCAGCAAAACAAGAGGGAACCAGCTGTGCTGGAATCACATTGAAGCAAATCAGTCTCTATTATCAGCCATGCAGCTCCAGCTCAGTGATCACAGTCAAGAAATTAATGTTTCGGGGAGAGTTTACACACTTTCCTAGACAAACTGGGTCATTTCCATCCCTCTGTTAGATGCAGTTACGGTCACCGTAACTCCTAGTAAATCCAACTGCTTAAAATGAACGAAAGTTTAAACAACATATAAATACATGAGTAAATAGAAGTAAGGAAGTGACAGCCCGATCCACATCCATTGAAGTTTGTAGGACTCTGTGTTCATGCCAGTGGTCTTTGGATTGGGTCCCAAGACTAGAGTTTTTGGCCATACCTCTGTAACGTTAGCATTGCACTCCAGTCTTCAAAGGGGGCATAAAGATTTATTAACATTGCCTCCTCAGTGCTTATAATTTTTTTTTAAACAGTAATTTGTAATTTTTGAAAATTTACCCTTTCATGGCAGGAGAGCTTCTTCCTGAATTAAGCAGAACAGCTTTCCTCACTTTGTGCTGTGCATGTTCTTCATCTGTTGTCTCCTTTGGGTCTGGTCTGGTGGACAGCAGGCGAAGTAAGGTGAAAGCTGGTGCTGAACTCCCTGCTGACACCCAATTAAGAATAGAAAGGCAATGCTGTGGAGTGGGAAGGCTGCAGTTCAGTACTGAGCTTCCTAGTTCCTGGACAACTGTTCAAGAACAGTATTTTCTTTACATGACATTGGCATTTATAGACAGGCTTATGTTTTTGAAAACTGAGGAATAAAATTTTAAAAACCTATTATTTTCTTATTCAATCAAATAAATTTGAGGGTGACAAAGGTATACAAAATCACCTTTGCCATCATCTAAAAGGGAATGAAAAAAAGCAAAGTGATGACTGATCAAAAGAAGTTCCTATAGAGGGACGGAGATGACTCCTGGCCCACAGAATATGAAGAAGTTGTCTGTGCTCTGTGAGGGAGCATATATCTTCTGTGACTCAGCTTGGCTGATCTGAGAACGCAGACAACGGTGGCTAGATTTTTCTTCACTGTCTCCTTGTAAATTCCTTTTATTGACCATGTAAACAGTAGTTCTGAGAGTTGAATGGAATCTTT
Organism: Grus americana; assembly: GCF_028858705.1. Lineage (NCBI taxonomy): Eukaryota > Metazoa > Chordata > Aves > Gruiformes > Gruidae > Grus > Grus americana. Next base: position 7,516,135 of record NC_072864.1, read on the forward strand.
TCCCATGCTCACAGGAGATTTCAGTTTAGCTATAAATTTTGCTAAACCTCATTTAAATGTCTTACTGCTCTCTCAGACATGGTGGATTTGTTTATAAATCATCCGTATGAATCATCACTCTGCTCTTTTAAAGAAACATAAAGCATCCACTACAAAACTGTAGAAAGGAGCAGCTATGAAATGTTTTTAAAGTGACTGGGCTGTGTATATAAATGAACTGTACATAAATTTAAGGGAAATAAAGTCTTATTGAAAAATATGGTTTATTTGTATTTGTAATTAAAAGCTGGGCTTTTCAGAACTAAACATTGCCAGCCTGTCTCTTTTCCCATTGCAGTTAATTAAGATTTCATCAACATGGCATAGTCAATGTCCTAAAAGTCTGAGTCACGCCACCTAACTAAAGTGTCTAAGAGGAGAGATTTCTTAGGCTCCCTGCATGGTCAGACGGAGAGAAATAAGTCCCTCTGGCAAGCGTTGGAACGCAAACACACAGCAGAGCACTTTGTGCACACACATGCACAGAGCAGGGTCCACACATTCAAATTTCCATGCATTTTGTGCGCTCACACACATACATTCAAAGCTGACACTCCTCTGAGGTGCAGGTAAACTCCATGTGATGATGATGGCAACAAGCAGTCAGCATCAAGCATGGAGCAGGCTCACTTGTACAAGTACCTAGCTTTAGAACAACATTTGTAATCAGAGATGATTTTTTTTAATCCTCTACGGTGGAACTTCCTGCTGTTTTCCTGACCTTCAAAGTGCGCTCTAAATTTTTTAATTCCTTTAGCCTCTGATCCTCCTATTATATTAGTTCTGTCTTTATCAAATTAACAAATTTGATCTCTTAACATATTAAACATCTCTTAACAAATTAAAAAATAAACTAGTATTTCTGAGATGAAAGCTAGTTCGTGGTTCCTCTTCTTTCAATTCAGTCACCCATCGTGCTTTTAATATTACCAAATGCATACAAGCATGCAGAACTATTGCCTGACTTGTAGACTTACTAAAACACAGTCTTACCATATTGCTTGGATTTCTCTCCTTCAGATGTTCCTTCTTGTGTGGATTTTTTCACTTGGTGTCATCTGGTACCCCAGCATGGTGTCTGTAACCACAAATTTTATGGCAAGCAATGTTGTAAATCATGCACGAAGAAGAACTGATATCAGCGTGTTATCTGAACCCTTCAGTGACAGGATTCTCTTCTTCAATTTATGTTGGAATTAACTTTGCTTTGAGGCAAGACATGGTGCCGCATAAACCACTGATGGAAGAGACGTTTTTTTCTAAGGGAATGTCTGAGGTACAGTAATTGTTGGATAGATGTTGAAAAAGGAATGTTTCTTTATTTTATTTGCTGACCTCACTAAAGTACAGGGTACTATGGATCACTTGAACATTGATACTCGAGGGGCAGTTCTTTCTTTAAAAGTGTCATTTTGCACTGTCATATGTTATGAGGAATTAATTACGGCAAGGAAGCCTTTTCTGGCTAATTTACCAGAATGCAGAGCAGAAGTGATTGGGGAGCTCGAAGAGGAAGGTTACAGCATGGCAGCACGACAGATCACACTATCAAAAGCATTTCCTTTTGTATTTTTATGTGATACTATCGTCCCAGGGTAAGGAAGCTGTTTACTGCCACTTTTGCAGAAAGACATTCACATGGCTGATGTCTGGAGAACGCAGCATCACACGTGTGACCACAAGAAGTAAATGGTGCACTACAAAGATATATGGTGCTTCTCTGTTAGACTTGCTGCTGGAAAAGCAAGTTTCGCATCATGCTAATGTTTTTATTGTTTTGAAGAATTCATTTTCTGCTTTGTGTAGAAACTCAGAGGTGGTTAACTAGTAACTTGAAATATATTCCTAGAAATATTCAGCATTAGAATATTTGGACTTCTAATATTGCTGTGTTACAAGTAAAATAGAATTTCATATCTCAACTAATTCAAGGAACTCAGATTTATTGAGCTCAATGGTTATGTTTTCAACTTTCTAAGCTCCTAGATATGTAATTTTAAAATTTAAACTTGATATTTTAAAGTAGTTTTTTTCAGAAGCTAGGTTGTTTGAATGCCAAGATACTGAAGAATGTCTTCCTTTTAATCTCAGATCTCGCTGCAAGTTTTGATTCATCTGTTACCCAAAGGAAATAACAACAATATTACAGTCTATTAATTCATGGTAAACTTTGCTAAGTAGTTATTTATTCGCACAGGTTAGATATTAGAGAAAAAAAAAAGTGGATGATTTACTCTAACCAAATAAAAGTCAATTCTATTTTTATACATTCTCCTAATATTTTTATTTAGTTCAGAATCCACCAGCAAACAAAAGAAATGTAAACATAATGATATTTGTAGTCATGCAGTAGCAAGATGTTCGGTGACACTCTGTAGCAAATGGTACAATTTAAAAAGTTTCTGCATTGAAAAAACACCCAACCTATTTGCCAAACCCATTCTGAGACAGAGCTGTGTTCTACTGTAATTTTCTGGGGAGTGCCTATGAGGGACATATTTATCTAATTCCACCCAATCCCACAATGTCGTTTGATGAATGTAGTTCAGTTTTACTGTTTTTTTAAAGTATCGTTTCAGCGGCAGATTAGCCAGCTCAGCACTAATGCCAGACAGTGGTCACTTAAAATTAGCAGTTCCTTCTGCAACAATTTAAATTAAAAACATGTACTCTCTGATACTTTAAGAAATGGTGATTGGAAACATATCTCAATCTATACTGCTCTGTCTTGATATTGGACATTGTGTAATTATAACCTTTTTTCTAGGAAAAAAACTACAAGTGTTTTTGTTTTGTTTTTGTAATGGTGTCCTTTTATTATTTGATGTAAAATAATTAATTTATTAATGCATAGCTTTTTCTTTATATTTCTTTGCTCACTTCCTTAAGTGACAACTGAGGAAAGAAAATGGTAGTGTCACAAAATATGAATTATGGTGTAAAAAAAGCAAAAAATATAAGTGTAATATTTAATTATTTTATAAGCTTTGTAATAAAGTACTCTAACTGTTTCATTATATTTCAAATTGTAAAATTCATGAATAAAATATGGAGGTTATAAGTAAATATCAAGCCATAGAAGTGGTGTATGCAGTCATTTGCATTTGTGTTGATTGTTCCATAGTGTCTTTAAGTAAACATTATCCTCGTTTCTTCTGCCTACGTAGTTGGCCAACATCTGTGACTCTGAGCCCACGCCACTTCTGGGGAGAGGTAGCGACAAAAGCTGCCCACAAGAAAAGCCTGTTCTTTGGGGCAGCGGAAATTTAGCCACTGTAGCTAAACGTGACCTCTGCCTAACCATGCCCCTACCATTCAGGTCTTGTAGGGGTTACTATTGGTGGGGAACTCTCAAAACAGTGGATTTGAGTGTTAACAAGCCATTATGATGAATGGGATGGAGGTCATTCCTTTCAGGCACTCAAAGTCAGGCGTATGTGCTAAGGTCATGTGAAACTTCTCTACTTTTGAAGGTCCCATTATACTGGCAAGTGAGGAATGCACCACTGGCTATTCAACAGAGTGAATATGTTGTAGCTGCCTTTTAAGAGCAGAAGATGTTTCTCATTTGAATGACCATCCTACCGCTGAATCAGCTGGCTTGGATTGCGCCCATTTCAGACACAAAAAGGCAAAATGGACATAACTTCGTGGTTTTATTTTCATAACAACATGAAAGCTAAAATACACAAAAATAGTTGCCCCCCCCATGTGCAAGACAAAACTGACCTATTGCTTCTCTCACCACAGTGAAAACTTGTGTGTCACAGAACGTGAGTCTTCCCTGCATGCATTTATCTGCAAGGTGGTTTGCAAGATAAGAAGCCTCATTCAGCACAGCATTAGGTTTTACAGCCTCTCCCATCTGCCTGGGGATACTTTATTTTACCAAAAATGACTCAGCTCACAAGTTTCCAAGCCAGTCCCTAGTAGGGACTACATCGATTCATTGCATCGGTTCATATATATATTCTTGAACAGAGATTTGCTGCTTTTCCCTGCATTCACCATCACTCAGCTGACAGCTGCAAGCTATATAGAGTATTGCTGATAGGAAACACTGGGCATGCTTCTGGCTTCCAGTGTAATCTAGTAGGAGATAATAAGCAATAGATCAGTCTGCTCCTGAAGTATGCCCAGCAAGCACTCTTTTGAACATGATTTGGACTAGTGATTTAAATAATTAATATGTCCACACAAGAATTCAGACTCTAAACTGCTTTGTGTTCTGGGCTAGAATTTTGGAATTAAAATGAAACTGACAGTTGTCAGTGAATTACAGTGTTGGAGATGGATGTTGAAAGGGGAAATATTGCATAAAGATGTGCTATTGTGTGGTTGGATCAACCCCAAGTCTACAACTGTTTTATTTGGTATACAAAGCTTGGCAGTTTTCTAAAAGTATATTGCTGCAAGGCTCACTTTATAAAGCAGAATGGGGTCTTTTCACAAAGGAATAGCTCTGTTTCCTGTAGTCAGATTTCATCACTCAGGTAAAGGATGCATCTGCCTAAAACTCAAACAGATATTTAATGAATGCCTTGATTGTATAAATCAAACTCAGCTATCGTGGATGCCCAGAAGACATGAAACGTTGGAGACAGATGAACGTTTCGCTGCATGTGGTTTTATGGTAACATGATCCATATCCCGTATTTCCTTTATTTTTCAACAAATCCTATTCAAAAGCATCAATAAAATAAATTAACATTATTATTTCTATTGTAATAGAAGTCCAACCCTACTGAGTCACTGGGATCCCATTGTGTACAACACTGTATACACACATCATGAAAGGCGTACAGTCCCGAGCGTACAAGAAACAATAGGAAAAGAACAAGTTAACAGTGAGCTCATTGTGAATAGGAGAAAAAGTGCTGCTCGTGGCTCGCTGTCTGTCTGGACACTGCAGAGCATTTCAAAGGCAGCTCCATGCAGATAAGATCTGAAAGAGCAGTGCTGAGGAACTTTATCTTTACCCTGTTTCGAAAGCAAATGCTGAACATTGCTGAGGTCTGAGAGGGCAGTAGAGGAGCTGGGATACGAATGGGAGCAGAACGAATCAAAAATGAGGTGTGTGCAATGCTGAGTCCTAACCAAGATAGTGACTATCACAAGAGGAAAGCAATACATAAGAACCATTCGATCTGTTAGCCTGGCAGTTATCAGGGACTACAGAGATGTGACGTTTTGGCGAGGCAGTAAGTCTTCTTTCCATTAAAAAAAACCCCAAACCTTCTGAAATAAGGAGATGCAGCTGCTAGAAAAATACCTTAAATGCCTCCCCAGCCAATATTGTATGAACACCAGCCAAATCAAGCTGACCTTCCTGTCTACTTCCCACACACTGTGCACCACTATCATAGATATTCTTCATCCTCTGCTCTTCAGAACAAATCTGGGTCCAGGCTGGGCTGGAACATGTCCTTCGATGTATATATCACATTCCGAAGTTCTTCACCTTGCAGCTTACAGATGACACTTGCTTCCCACAAGAACAGGCAGTGACAGACCAGAAGCAGGGCCGTACTGATTCTCAGACTTGCACTGCACACGGTACAGCCGCGGGTTGCGATTTACAGCATTTGTATTGCACTGCCCGTGGGAAGTCATACCCTCTGCCTGGGTAGAGGTAATCCGAAGCACACTCTGCCCCAAAGAGCTTGCCTTCTAACAGCCAGCACACCCCAGGCAGGGTAAAGGGAAGTAGCGTACTCATTTGCCATGAGAGATACTGGAGCAGAAACAGCCTGAATGTCCCAACTGGGTGAACTAGAGACAAAACTTGATTTTCTCAATTCACAATGCAATGTAGTAACATCAAAACCAGTTTTCCTCACGCTCCCTGAAGAAAAGCATCTGTTACGGGACTTACACTTCAAACTACTAAATATTTTATGTACTTTCTGTTCAATAATAAGTAGTATTGAATCATGAACAGAATCTGTTTTAATTTCTGGATTCTGCCAATGGAGGCAGGAACCTTCAGCTAAGTCCTAACTTCCAGGCTTTCTAAGCATTAAATCAAGGTATTATCACTATACATTTCCTCCTTAACACTATTGTGTACCTACTGCAACTTAAGACAGACCCTTAGTATCCCTTAGGTGACTTGGGCGGCCAAGCATTAATTTATTATGTTCTGTTGTGATAATGTTCACTAATCCTTTCATAATAACATAGGAGAGCTGACACAAAAGCTCATTCAAAAAGAATATGAAAGGGTTTATAATGGAAATGTTTACTCACAAAGTTCTCCCCTATGAGAAGCAAACAGATTTCAGAGAAAAGCATACACAAGGACTCCCTCTTTGGGATCTTCGCCTTCTCATATCACCGTAATATCTGAATTTGGTCTGTCTCATAGGAGAAACTGAAGGCATTCTCCCCAAAGCAGGAATACCCCACCAACACTCCCATGCCTCCATGGAAATCGTGGCCCGCTACTAGGTCTATTTAGATTATAGTTGAAGAGATTCAGGGTACCTGCAGAATTCAAGAGCTGTTCTGTTACAAAATACTTAAACCTATCCGTAATGCCCTTTCTGACCAGCTGCCGTAGTGCTTTTAGCATGGTGATGTATTGCAGCCATCCCGGCTCCTCATCGCAGGCGCTGCAGGACACTGCAGTGATACCCACAGTTCCTGCAGGGCTCAAGCAGAGGAGGCACCTGAACACAGAAGTGGCTACATCTTCCTTCCAGGAAGAAAGATGAGAGAAAAAAAAAAGCCATTCATGTTCTCCCTGGATGCAGTTTGACTGGTCTCACAGGAAAAGCTGTTCTGGTGCAATGTGTTCCCCAGAGCACTGGAACTTACATTTCCACACTGTATATATAACATAAATGTTGAGCTAGTAAAAGGTAATCAAGGTCTCGATTTCCTCAAAATAGAGGTCTTCCTTTGCACCACCAAAAAATGATTTTTATAAACTACTAAACAAAATATTTTGTGGCTTTCATTTTTGGGGGCTTTTGGTAGCTGAAATATAACTTTTAACTGAAAAAGACAGAATAAGTTTTGTAGGTATATTTTTAATATCCAAACAGATCATCTCACTGATTTTTCCCCAAATGATAGAAATAGATAAACCCTGCGGAAAGTGGTCATGTATCATTCCTTCTATTAACGATGTGTCACTATTTATCCACAGGAGCTGGATAAGTTTCAGTACACAAATCATTATTTGACTGTCCACAAAAAGATACTCTATTTCCAAGTCCATTAAAGGAATTCTAACTTTCAAAGACTTTATCTGTACAGCACTCTCCATTGATAGATAATATTTTAACTGGATCAGAATATTTCATTTCCATATTGCCTGTCAGCAGAAAGCTCATCGGCTCAGACTTTGTAAAAATACACTGCAACTGCCAAGTTGCCCAGAACTACCATGGCTTACTCATTCTTGTCATTGCTGGTGTGTGGGGAAAAGTCAACCAACACAGACAATAACAGGCTGTAAACACAGCACTCTCCAATTAAATATAGTGTATACTTCTTCAAACTGTATCGTTTACCACAATTTAATTTTGAGGGTTTTGGTGTCCACTTCCAAAATACTAGTTGCAAAACCAAAATTGTATATAAACAAACTGGAACATCTAATTTGAAAAGCATTCAGCTATTGAGCGAGACGGTTAGATGGTATATGGGCTACTGTGATATACATCTCCCATATTACATGTTCTGAACTTGAATTGGTGCTGTGTCTTGCGGCCAGTTAACATCTAATGCTGACCTTTTTTGTTGTTGCTGTTTCTCAATTGCAATGGAACTTGTCACGAAAATCATGAACTTATAAGCTTAACGTTCAGACAACCATACAGCTTGCTTAAGGGTCAGAAACAGCCTACTAACCCCTACCTAGACTAGACCTAAGCTGCATTAGCCACACAGACTCAAGAGCGTACCAGTGCAACTCTCAGTTAGCTGATAGAAACCACTTAACTCACTGTAACACTTTTAACATCTGGCACACTCATCAGCCATTTCATTTATCCCTTAGCACAGTGATTTGAACCTAGAGCTCACACACTTTTGAGAATCCTGCTCAGTTTCACCAGCCATATTGCTGTTTGTAAGGCAGAGCTAATGCCTTCCTGCCACAAGGCAGTGTTGCAGGTTAGTTGTGAGCACTGGTGAAAAAATTTTATATCTGGGCTAAGGAGCTGAGAAGCCAGAAGTTCAGAGAACTGCTTATATAACAGGTGAGGGTTGATGCCAGAGCTATAAATTACATTTTGGGATTACAGGGCTTCTGAGCTTTGACCTGTCATCATCAACTGCAAGGTTGAAGGGAGGCCAGACTGACTTGTGTTTGCTGCACAGTATTTGCATTGCATTGAATTTGACCCACTCTCCAGTGTTTCTGCTGGTCTTCAGCAGGGGCCAAGAATGGGTTTTTCATCTTAAAGTGTAACTTGGAAACACAAAATAGAAGGGCATTTATCTTCTGACTGACAAAAAACAGAGACAAGATACTGTACAGGATTTGCCAGTACTCTCCTGTTCTTGGTTAAGTGATTTGCTCACTCTTTTTTTTACACCCAATGTTAAATCTGTGGTCAAGAAGGAGGATTTTTTTTTTTTTTTTTAGCCAGTTGAGATCATCTGGACATTTTCAAATACATTCCTAGTATTATTGCACATATTTTAACCTCTTCTACAATCTTCTGCAAATTACCAGGTTTTGAGTCTTTCACCTTTGTATCAAATCTGCTTGATGCTTTTCTTGTGGTAGAAAGTGTTTTTGCAACTTCTTACATTTGCACTGGGGAAGGAAGAGGGGAAGGTGAACAGAAGAGCAGATACTCTTTTGGTTCATTCTGGACTCTATACCAATGACATAGCAATCTGTTGTGGTCAGAGACCGGATTCGATAAGCAATCGCTTTCAGCCCTTTAACCATCTCTCTCTGGCTCACTATATCCACTATCCCCTCTTTGATTAGTTTGGCTAAATGGTTAATTTTATTTAGGGCAGTCACAACTCCCACTGCACGTCTGCATGAAGGCAAACGCAATGGGGCCCTCATGTTGACTGGTACTGATAACAGCACTAACCTGCTGAGAGATCGTGACTTAAAGGGAGATTAAAGGTCATCTTCTTCTTCTAGGTCAGAGTAGAGATACCTCTAACAGGGTTCTATAGTCCTTCCAGGCTGTTTATCTAGCTCTCTTTTAATATAAGGAACTTATTAAGGTGGAAAAAAACCCCAAACTATTTCATACATGCTATGTCGTCTTATTCAGGAAACAGCCAGAGTAAAGCAGTTCCCCAGCTTCCTAGATTACACAATCATACTTTGCCCAGGACCAGAGTACTTCAAGAACTGGGTTATTCTTGGTGCTGGCTTTTGTAAATGCTCTTCCCTGAACTTCTCATTAACCTTCTGAACCTCATGCCTACTGGATGGATCCCAGCCAGCATCCTTCAACTACCAAAGGACTCTTTGAAAGGAGAGTTTACACCTCAGTTTCCAAATTGTGTTACTGTGGCATACTAACTATATAGAAGAGGAAGGCAAACAGCAGTCGATTAAAAAATAAAGTACCAATAATGTGAGAATCATACAGTCCTGAAACTTTCAGACATTTTGGCACATAGCTCTGTCTCTCTCGGACAATTGCATCCCCTTTTTCACTGCTTCTCTCCTCCTGTTCCAAAGCTCCCCCCCGAAGCCATCGGGGGGGTGGGGAGCAGAGTGGGTTGTGAAGTGTCTTGGGGTAATCCACTCTGACAGGGAACTATGCTGATTAAAAGTTATGGCTTTGGAACAGTAAAGCTCCCACTGCTGTCCATGTACAAGTTGCTGCTTTCTATTTAAACCTTAACAGTCACATCTAATCAAGAGAAAATAAGGACATTTTTATGAATTCCATGAGAAAAATTCCCCTCAGGTGTAGGTTGCACGGTTTGATCAGCTCCAGTATCATGTTTTAGCGTTTCATATTAATCCCGCAGATTCTGAGCCAAGAATGCTAGCTTTCATACTCGCCTCCTGGCCAGGCAAAAACATTTTGGCAATTTGTTATTATTTCAGCTAAACTTGCAATATGCAAATTAAGATTTATGGCAAATGAAGGCTTAAAACTATGCATTTATCTTCACGTGGAAAAGGTATCATGTTGTTGCAAGGTGCCAAAAAATACCAGAGCTGGGCAGAGAACAAGCGAATTACAACTCCCAGAAGGCACTGGAGAGTTGTACATCAGCATTTTGTGTCCTGATGACAGGAAACAAACTATTTCACAGTCTGAGATTTTCTGGAAGATATGGAGTTGACCCAGCCCTCAGATTAAGTATCCTGTTTCAGCATTTCCAACTGAAAATTGTTAAAGTGTCAGGTAAATCTAGGTTTTTCAACAAGGCTAAACTAAAAGAAAAAATATTGGTTTATGGAATGTAAGTATCCTGTTGAAAACACAGTGATGGGAAAAAACTGATTAAGTACAGATAACATTTATATTCCCTACTATTCTCCCATCCTCCCCCTCATTTCCCCATGCATAAGCAATTAAGATCGTTCCCAGCCATGTGCCGATTCAGCTTTGCTGCGATCACATTAAGGCAAAGAGACCAGATACTGCCTACTCCCCACCAAATCTTTTTGGGGTAGTACAGAGTAACACAAACCATGTAAGTAAGATTCAGAGGTGCTCTAGAGAGATGCATTCCTGTGTGGTCTTATTCCCTGCTTTATATTCTGCAGTACTGAAGACAATAGGATGACACATGGACTGGAGATAGATCCATGCATACTTTCCTTCATAAGTCAGGGTTTCCAATGAAAGACATTGGAAAACTGAGATACATGCCCAAAGTTCAGCTCAGCCTGAGCCTTAGGGTCCAATTTTCTTCTCAATCAGAAATAATTTCCCTAAAGTTAAAGGATTCATAACCATACAAAATCAGTGTGTTCAAGCCAAATTCAAGCCACATCTGGTAATAAGGACTTTAACAAGAAGGAGGATGTTAAATGAACAGCATATATTTTTTTTCTCAGTCTATCCCCTCACATACAAACCACAATTTCCAGATTTCAGAAGCTGCTTTGCCTCGCTCCTCTAGCTTACTGGAAGAACAAACTAGCCTTAGTTACACACAGTCTACCTTATTCCCTGTTTTTACCTAACTCCCGTGAATACTGCATAGAATTTGAAAAACTGGCGTTGCAAGGAAGCAAATCAAAGCGAGGCTTGGACTTAGTTGATATAAATATTTAACTCTGTCTTGGAGAACAAAGCTGGTTTAACCAAAGGTATCTGGTGTCCAGTACCAGTACTCCCAGTGTGGGGCTGGGCTCCCTCAGCCCAGACCTTGCAGCTGGTACCTGCTGTGGCTGGTGAGAGGGTGCTCTCCAGTGTGAGATCAGAGAATGGCACACCAACAAAAGAGCTGTGTTTCAGCAAGTAAAAGAATATGTGTGTTCTTAGACAGCCACCTAGTGAGTCTAGTGAGGAATCAAGAGCTGGAAGAAAATTCGGTGAACACTTCACAGAGACTGGAGTTACACTACAAATACAGTGCTAAAATTAGCAATGCTTTTCATAGGTTTTTCGCCTCATAGTCAATGCAGTAGCAGAGCAGAAGGGCTCTTGAATTACTTAACAGCTATGAGACAAGATTCCTCATCACTTTATGATTCTAGAAATGAATGTTCAGGTGAGAGTTCAAATATTAAAAAAGATGTCTGAGGGTTAAGTGAATTTCAAAGTTTTGTTTAGGAACAAGCACATGTGTATGGTTTTTCTCTATATATTCACCTCACCTTTTTCTTACCTACCCATTTCTAAATGAAAACATTACTGTTGACTGAAAACCGTGCAATATAAAAGGGGCAAAATCCAGAGGGAGAGATCCTTAGGACTGCCTCTGGGAATACACACAGAGAGCCCGCATCACCAGCGTGTTTGTAGTCTACCATTTCAGCTAACCTAACCTTGAATGTGATTGTGAAAATAACATGAAGTCTTCTGAGTAAGACAAGAGAACCTATGAGCCCCGTTCGTATCAGGAATAGAACTTGCATTTGCTAGTTGAGCATGCTAAATTCTAGGTCTATGAAAGAAAAAGAAAAAAAGCCCTCAACCATAAGGGTTCACAGTAAAATCTTCAGGTATGATTTCTGAGTTTGCCTTTGCAAAGTTATTCCAGGGAGACCTCTGACAAAGTTACACACTTATGGTGCTCTGGATGTTCACAGAACCAGAACATGCCGTTTTATCCTCATGTTAGAAAGACACAGAATGTGTGGAATTATAATGAAGCAGCCAGAGTTGGCACCTCATCAGTCCAGTGGTTACCTATTAACTCCTGCTTGCTAAATTACCTTTTGCTATCAAGACCACCTGCGAGGAGAAAGCTCCCAGATGGTCTCTTTTTATAACTGTGATCATTGAAAAGAAAATGAAAAAAAAAAAAAAAGCTGAAATAAAAATTAAGACACTAGTGGAAAACCTTATCAAAACCACAGTTCTCCAAACTTTTATCTAATATTAATATGCCACAGAATAGCTGCAGGGAGGTGAGTAGGTCAAAGAAGAAACAATTAAACCCTGATGACGATATTCTGGGATGCTGTAGAATTTATGCTTAGATACTGCCTCCTAAAAATCAGATACAGAGAACTGCTGTAGCTGCAGATCATGTCAATCCTGAACCATTGCTGCAGCCTTGGACATGTAGTTTCTTGCAGTGTTTGTAATCCCCAAATCCAACAATGTAATAATGTACTAAAAATAGCGACGAGTGTGCTTTGAATTCTTCTCAGAAACATCAACTAACACAGGCCTAATTACATATCCTCAATACAAAAAAAAAAAAAAAAAATTGCAAGGAAAAAGGAATCTCCCTCATGAGGGCCAGATGATTTTAATTAGGTCTCACTCAACATCTTCCTAGCCTCACATGGCTCAGCTCACAACAAAATACTCAGTCACACTGAGATTGCATGCTGTGCTCCAGGCCTCTCCTTTCCCCTTCATACTGGTTGCTGCTCTTCTGTCCCAATTTCTCCCTGTTCCTTAAGAATTTACTGTCAGCCAGCCGACAGAGCTCCAGTTCCGAAATTCCCCAGACGTGGGGCTGGTGCCATTTGCTGATTTCTTACTTTTTTATACCTCAAGAAGAGCTAGCCTGCACATATGGCATGCTTCTGTGTAGAAGCTGAACATATGCACAAAGGTTCCACACAAAATCTGTGGAGGAGGAGAAACGCTATTTATTTATTCCAGATAAGAGTTACAGCCTCTTTATCCTCCCACAGACACAAGCAGATCTGCTATCATCCCAGCGACCGGAATACAAACTCGGATCTCACTGCCTTCCTTACAGGGCAAGGGGGGTTAAATCTTGATGGCAGCTCACCAGGCCCTGAAGGGTATCACTGGAGGGAGTGTGGCTACTGCCACCGACAGACAAGATCCTGACAAATTCATGCTTCTGCCATCTCCCTCTACAAAACCCAGTTTTCATCTCTTTTGTATCCAGGGAGGAATTTCTGCCACGATGCTGTGGTGTTCTGTGACCGTGACGAGCCATGTAAGATAAGCACTTTTCAGTGTCCCAGTTCCAGCTCAGATATTTAAGGCTTTGGCATTAAAGAACTGGGGCATCTCTAAAGTACAGTCTTCCACCTCCCCCTTTCCCAGCCATACTTATTAATAGTAAGTACTAAAATTCATACTCCATGAGAATTGGAATGATAGGAATATCTAGTTTGCTCTAAGTAGATATTTATAAACACTAGAATTATTTCAATCACTTCAGTATAACAGATATTGGTCGTCATAGCTAAAGTCCTGCAGTTCGTTCTTCTATGATTTCTCCTTTCCTGGTCCTGAGTATTTTTAAGCATATGCTTTTGGTTTGATTTTTTTTGTGTGTGTGTACTATGGGTTCAAACATATCCAGCATTACATATCACAAGCCTTATCCTGGCCCTGAATGTCTTTTGTTTACTACAGTGTTTTATCTGTCGTCTCAAGGGTTCATTCTAGATCTTGCAATGGAACATAGACCTTCTGAAGTATCTCCACCGTGGTGTCATACTTCTCCACTTGGGGTCACCTACAAACATTCCCCAAATTACCACTGGTTCCCAGCACTCCCCTGCTGCTGGAATTCAGCACTCGCAGGTGCTGCGTGTGACATTTTGGTCTGAACTTCTGCCAGCCACTTCTGCAGCTGCTGAGGTTTCCAGCTCTGCCATTAGGAGTTCGGTTCCTCTGTGCTGGGGGTTTTGTTTGTTTGGTTTTTATCTTACTTCTAATACTGCAGCTTGTCCAGGAATTTTATCAAGAAATCTGCTTCTGGTTATTGTCTAGTTACACACTCAACCTTCTTTAAAGGGACAGTCTCCACAGTCTCCATGATTTCTCTATGTGCTTCTCCAGTTTAGTACAGATACCTGCACAGATCTTATTAGCAAAATTTAGAAGCCTTTTTCTTTAATTATTAAAGGTTGAAGCAACAAAATTAGATTAAGAGTCATATTTAATTCGGCCAAAGAGAGAAAGTTGCTTAGTGCTGTTGTATTAAGGTAGTACTATCCTCGTGATTAGTTATAAAACTACTCTAACCTGAAGCAGTTTCTTTAGCTGGGAAGCCATGTCTGTATTGAGCTTCCTACCTACATGTATTCTATATTCTTGCTTTTATGCAGCTCACCTGAAGTGCAAGTAAAATTCATCCCCATCAGACTATGCAGCAGGTATTGCTTCTTAACACTAGAGAATGTATAAAATATATTTCCTTTATGCTGACATGTAAAAGCACTGATTTCTACATTATATGGTTAAAATCATTTCAGTGACAATCCCTAAAAATTGTCCTTCAGAATATCTGAGTTCCCCTGGAGCAATTTGACTGTATGTTCCCATCATATGTCTAGAGGTCCCTTTCTGATAGTATTTGACCTCCATTCCTGCAAAGTGGATGAGTATTGCATGTTTATAGACATCTGCTATGGAGAAACATCTCTCTTGTAAAACCTGAATCAGCTTTTATTTCTTTTTCCGCCATAACCTTTTGTTCTGACACAACCCTGTAACCAGAATCATCCCATGAGGTACCAATTAAGAGCCATAAGACACTGTAGAATTTAAACTTGTAGAAACAATAATGTGAACAACTTCTGAACCTACAGATAGGTTCAAGCATAGCCTGTATTTTTGTTCTAGGACTTCTGCTCATTCATTTGATGATTTGTTCAAATTGCTCTGCTGCATTAAGTGAAAAGTCTAGGCAGGAACTGAAAGGATCCAAGGAACTGAAAGCAGACCAACTTTCTGTGGCCACTGGAAAAATACCCAACGTCTCCTGTGAATGACCATAAAGATGCATCCATCTTTCTGTGGTTTGAAATTAAGGGCAGGACTTGACTGATTATCTTTGTGATCACGGGTTTAACCTTTAATGATTCAAGGCAAAAATTTCTCTCCAGGGTCTTCTGATTTAGAAAGGAATGATACCATTGTCACTGGTGAACTACCCCTGTAAATGGAAATTTGGTATCCCCCAAAGCCTCTGGAAAACACTCCAAGTAGACTGGCAAAATTAGAACCACGACTTCTCTTGCAGAGGACAGTTTGGTGGATTTTCATTGCTTCCCAGATCTTTAACTACAGAAACATCCCTTTTAAAACTTCACAGACCTTTCAAAAAACAGAGTTTTGATTATTTTATTGTTTCTATCCCTGATTTACTAACTGGAGATTTTCTTTTTAAGTTTTGAAGGCAGGCAAGAACATGAAATTACAGTTGAAGCTGATGAGAACTTGAAGTATGGAACTACTAAAAATTCACCTCCAATGTCAGAGTAAAACCATTTAACACGATTAACATGTGCATCGACATGACACTCTCAGCACTCTCAAGCATTTGAAATTTAAAATGTACTGGAAATTATATTACTGTGCTTTTATTTTTTTCAAATCTGACATGCTGACACAGAATATTGCAGAGTAACCCACAGTATTAGGAAAGCATATGCTTGGATCTCCAGTGTATTTTATGTAAAGGTTTGTGTTATCCTGTGAACGAGGTACACAAGAATGCAAATTTAACTATTAAAATTTGCTCAAGTTTTTTGACAAATTCAACTGAACTGCAATCAACCGAACTAATGCAGTGTGTGCTTGCAAAAGATGCTCTGCAGACATGACTTGCCTGAGACTCTTTGCAGGTAGCAAAGTTTCAAAGTCATATCAAGGATACAAGAAAAAAACCTATGTTTGCTAGATGACTTGCTTGCAAAAACTGGTTTGTTCCATTTTAGTGAAAACAACCTCAGAGACACAAAGTTGTCACACTTTTTGTAAAACAGGAGAAATGTTGACCCATCTGAGAAATTAAGATATACTTGCTGATGTAATAACATTACATGGAGTAACAGCATGGTTGTATTGATAATACCACAGGGCTCAGATGGCAGAGCCAATAGAAACACGTTACTGCGCTTGGAGATAGCTTTTCTCTCTTGTCAGTGTTGCTCAATGCTGAGCCTATCTACGTTTGGAAAAAGTCTCGTATTTTGGATCTGAAAGAAATAAAAAAACCCCTCTCTGTTTTTACAGATTTAGGAGATTTAAATTCAGGCAGTCTGTGAAACTTCATAGAAGCAAAAACTTCCCACAGCTCATCTAGAACTTAAAAGAGGTGTTTGCTCATTCTGTTTGATGTTTTATATTCTTCATCTGAGACAATTCCCTCCACTGATCTCCCTTAGTGGTCTTAATTTCAGAACAGAAGTGTTGTATCATAGAAGCAGACTGCGTGGTGAGATGGTAGAATAAGTTGTAGAGAAACTCCTATGTCATATGGGAAAACTTTGAAAGCAAGTTACAGGTGTTTAGATTATTACAAAATGAATGATAAATCCTTCCTTTGTACAATTTTTGGACATTATTAGAAGAAATGCTGTAACAACCATCCCCAGAAGTGTGCTATTCTTGCTGTTCAGTATCAGTAAGACCTGGAAACCTTTTACCTTTTTTCCCCTTGTTCCTCTCTCTACACATCAAGAGGGCTGTGGAACAAAACTACCACTAACAGGCTCTGAAAACATGGGAAGAAAGAGCTTGCAGAGGTCCCCTGACTACGGCTCATTGCTATGTAAGCATAAGAGGAATCGATCAAAGGTCAGTGCAAGATTTGGAAGAGTGTATCGTGCAATGTGGGAAAGGTATGGAAAAACAAGACAACTGTTTCAGTACATCTGACTGGCTTGACCTGCTTGCTAGATTAAAATGTGTCCAGGTTAAACCTAAGCAGTATAAAGTTTACGTTACGCTGCTCAGAGCACAGTAGAAAAGTTGGCTCCTTACCCCTACAGTTACAAGTCTGGAGAGGAGATGGCCTACTTGTGGTCAGACAGATCTGGTGAGTCTTTGCTTAAGGGCATTGCCACCTTCAAAGTACAAACCAGAAGTAGTTTTGGCTTAATTCAGATCATGGTAAAATCATCAGGATGGTACCTAGGGGAAACTTAGCATGAGGAACAGCACAATTCTTAATTTAATAGTACTACTCATGACTTCCTATTTCTTTCTCTGATTTCACTGTAGCTCTTCTCTCTAGCCTTCTGAAAGCACTGCATAGAAGCACATGGCAAAACAGCTGCACTGCTACAAGAAGCAGGATCCTTGCTTCCATCCATGAGGAAAGTCTGTACATAAACATAGTTCAAATGTTTCCAGCAAGTGACAAAACTCAACAAGGAACCACTTTACTCTTTCATGTTATACCCATCTAATTCTGAGCTACCTTTGCCAGTAGCGTCCCCTCTGAGCTGATAAAAATTGAAACAAGTTTATTAATGTTACACCTGTTCCTTTAATATACACCTCCAAAAAGATGTTTAATGAGAGTGCCTTTCATGGCGTGTAACCAAGCTCTCTAACCCTCACTTCACAAGCCTACTTCATTGAACCAGGTGCTAAACACAACGCATAAATGAGCAATTGCATTCGTATTATTTGCCTGAAGGTTTTGCACATATGTGGATCTACTCATATGCTTTAAGAAAAAAATATTTCTGCAAGTAAAAACATGAATGTGTCCTTAAAATTGCCCTTCTGAAAATAGCTCAACCCATTTGTAAGAATTCCTGCAACTTAGCACATGCTTCATCTTTAGCTGAGAACGTTAGCCAAGTAATAATCAGCACTCAGCAAGAATTAGAAAGCCAGTTTGTCACAGTGAGGTCATGGGGAAGATTATTCCTGCTTTATGTCTCCATTTATAATAAATATTCCATAGCCTGTCATGGAAAGGATGTAGAACATATTTATACTTCCAACCTCCCTTTTTAGATACAATTCATCCACTTGTTCTGGTAAATTCAATAGCAGCCTATTCCCTTTTGTCATTTTTTACATGCCTCCTGGCTCAGAAGAACGAATAATGTACCTTAGAGTGCAATGGAGATATTGTATATCTTTGAAAGTTAATGTAGTACAGATCTAGAAAAGGAAAGGTATTTAGGTATTTCCTTTTAAGGTAGAACATAACTGTACAAATCTTCTCAGAGTCAAGTCAAACATATGATGACCTCACCTGATTTTTAGGCTGCTTATGACCATCTGTTGAGATATCATGATTCAATTTCACAACTTCATCTTAATCCTACCCAAGTATTTATTGCCAGATAACTATGGGGTTGGAAAAACAGCCTACATGACAGTGTAATGGCTATCTCTTCCTCTTTCATAAGCACTTAAGAAGAATCTAGTGTATTTCTCAGAACAGAAACACTCTCTTCTCTGAAAAAGGCACAGGAAATGTGAGCAGTGTCTCGCTACATGGCAATGAGCTATTGGAATAACTTGTGGTAGTCATTAAAGAATTCGTACTACCCTAAGGGATCGCATAAGAACATCCCAGACAGTGCAGTTATGTCTGCATCTGCATGTAAAGGTGCCAAGGAAAATGGCGATGAAGTTGGTTATTGCATAGCTTTATAGGACTACTATGTGAAAACATTTTCTGCATACGGGATTGACTATGTTGGAGAAATCAGTAACTCAATTACAGTATCTTAATAGTCAGGGAAGCCAGAGCAACTAGTCTAATCTATAACGGGTAGCTTCCAACATGACATCTCCCATACTCAGATAGTCAGAGTTCAGCAGACATTAGACACAATTCTGCTCTGTCCTCAGATTCTCTAAGGGAATATGGCAAAGGAGCTGGCTGTGCTATTTTTACACAGACTGGAGACTCCTCATACCAGGAAATTCCCTTGAGAATATGTGGAGAACAGTACATCCCAACACCAATTTGCAACTTAGTGTTGCCAAGTTTGCAAAACAGGTTGAAGAAAAACTCTAGCTGCTTTTCCTTTTCACACTGAACATCTTAGCAGCACTGCAGTGACCACGCAACTTTAAAAATAAAGTAACAAAATAAATCAGATTGAGGAATGTATTATAATTCAGGTCCCAAACCACTGAAATGTTATAAAAAGGCAGGAAACAAAACATGCCAGCTAAGATTTCAACATGATGGTATCTCAGAAAGGCTTATAGCATAAAATTAGCCAGCAAACAGAAAAAGCACTTATTTACAAGGCATGAAGATACATGTTGTATCTGTGTCCTCTATAAATATATAACAAATATGTTAATGCTTATTTTTGAAGCAAATTGAATACAGACAGCTATTTCTTTTTACAAAACATATGGGAATGATCATGATGGAATTACTCTTTTCAGAAATTCAGGCATGAAATTTTGGGGAACTTCCAGATGTACTCCAAAAAAATAATTGCTTAGAGTGAAACCAACAATTTTTTTCTAGGAAGAAAGTTTCTAGTCCTACATTTCTTAATTCTGTAATTCTTACCCAAATGGCTTTCACTGAAGTCTACTGCATAGAGAAGTACTCTCAAGTGAGTGAAAAATAATAACGAAAAAACTAGTAACATATTTAAGCTTCACAAAGAAATAGAAGTTTGTCTTGAGACAAACTTGAGAAATAACTTGCGTATGAATTCTTTTCCACAACAGCATAACAATTGCTGATAGGATTTTGTGGCATATCATAGCTGAACTGATTCTGCATTGATGTTCAATGCTTAGCAGCATTTAACTATTTCACAAATAGAGCTAACAGAGGAAATAAGTGCACCTATCCTTCAGAGGAGAGAGGACAAGGATCTTGGAAATTGACAGGAAGGATTTCTTTTTTTGTCCTAAGGCTGAGAATCTGTTAAAACCTGATGTAACTTTGTGGAGTTTTTCAGCCAATTCACACAATTGTTATTTCAGGACAAGAAATCAGAGAAAAGATGAATGAATGAATGAATGAATGAACGAATGAATGAACGAATGGTTAAAAAAGAACCACACTGAGAATGAAGCAGTAACCAGGTGTTGAAAGATGTCAGAATTTGTATTTTTAAGTCTTTAAAATTACCATCTTGCTCCGATGACCTGAAGATAAGTACTCTTACCTCCAGCTCCTGATCTTTTCTCCAAAACATCCAACCCCTCTCAGTTGCTGATCTGACCTGGGTAATTTCCTACAGCCTCTCCCTAAAAGCTCCCGACACCAGCACCTGGCCATTAGCTCTGGCTAGCTAACTTTACAGCAGCCATATCTCATTTTCCATATCCAGGAATTGTTAGGATTGCATCATTCAGTTCACTGGACATTTCCATCATTATTCTAAGCAGGATTCTGTGACATTTTAGCGGTTTTGTCATTTTGGGTCATTTCAGTTCTCTAACCTAAAGCTGCTGGTAATCTGAACAATAGACTGCATTCTGATACATACACATACACAGATTTTCATGTTACATGTAAAATACTGGTGTTTATCTGAACAAAATGTCAAGTGAACTTAAAACCACCAGGTTTGGTGAGTCTGAGGCTGCAGCACTTTACAACTATCAGCATGGGGTGTATAAAACAGTTAATACTGTGTAACTGTCCTTTTCAACCAGCTATTTGCAGTTGAGAGAGTAGCATTAGCACCTCTATGCTCCAGTTGGGGAGACAGAGGCAAGAAGTTTATGCCCCTTCTCAAGTAACACCTCCCATTAAGATCAGACCTGCTTAGAATTCAGGAAAGTCACCTTGAAACCTGTATACAATCCCACCTACCTTACTGAATCCTGTCCTTTCCCATCCTAACAAAACCTAAAAGTATTTTGCTGAATAAATCTTAAAGAAAATAATAAAAAATTATCAAGAGGCATGCCTCTGGAGCTGCAAAGTGAGAATAAGGATTAAACACTTGCAAGACAAATAAAGATATGAGCACTGAAAAAAAAAGACCCTGAATCACGTGTCCTACATTGTGGGTAAGATATCTTCAGTTAAGATGAGCTACACAATAAACCTGTCATAAAAGCCTTCTGCAGTCCCGTGAACAACTATACTTAAGAAAATCCTATAAAAAACACTGAACACAAATCCAATTCAGTGTAACTAAATACTATTTCTTCTTGAAGTAAGCTAATGTAGCACAAGTGTGGCGCTCAGTCAAATCTCTGGCACTTAACAGCACTTACAGAAATACACAATGCAATCTTGGAAGCCAGGCAAAGACAGATGGAAACGAACAATAAATGAACGCGTGGCTAGACAGACAGAAAATCTCACCCAACGTTTTATCTTCCATCTGCTTCTCCTTGTAACTGTACCTTTACGCAATCAATTCAAGCCCCAGATTTCCCTCCCTGACGCTGGAAATGGCACAAGGAGTGTTTATGACACAGTGGAATGTGTTTAAACACAAAAAACAAACAACAAAATTAAAATCTGAAGGTAAGCATTTGAAAGCAGAGACTCTGAGAAAGGTTTCTTTAAAATAAAACATTCTTGTTATTTCCTTTGTTTTCCATATTGTTCTTTAATCTTCCTCCTAGAGGGGGGTCTGAACAACAGCAAGAGATAAGCAGAGAAGAGATGAAAAGGAAAGATGCAGCTTTGAAAAACTAAAATCTCTTTCTTTTTGTCTAGCTCCCTAGTATCACCTGCAGCAATATGGAAAAGCAGTAGGAAATGTGCTGGGGTGGGAGGTTTGCTGCAAGCCTGTGTTATAAACAGTGCATTTTTGTGTGGCACAGAATACAGTCTTTTTCATCCTTCCCATCAGGTCTAATGATATTTGACACTTACAAGTTAACATATACCATGGTATTTCAAAACACTGTAAATCATCTTTCATTGAAATTTATGTTGTTCCTGTGGGGCAGAAGGGAGGACAAAAAAATCCAAGTGGTTAAAAGCTAGGTAGTTACTGAACAAGTTTCCAGGCTCAGTAAACTACAAGAGTTAGTGAAATTCTTTAACGGGTTTTATACGGGTACCTGTGATGCTATGTACCATATCACCGTAGATACCTCAAAGATACATATGGTTAATATTTTCTCCTGTCATCAAATGTGCAGTGTTAGTATGAGACCAAAACTTTCTCTTCCTCTGCATAGGAAGAAATACTTTGCTACCTAATATAAAGTTAGTTCTTCAAGAAATAAGTGAGAAACAAAGCATACTTAGGGCTGAAGGTACATTTATAATATAGACCTAGAGTACTTCTTCAAACAAAACCACCCCAACATACTGGACTTCAGGAGTTCTGACTCACCATCCACATCATACTGCATCTACTGTAACTATCACTTTCTATCCCCATTTACTAGACTCAGAGAGAATACAATAAAATCATTTTCAACAGGATTAGCAAATACAGAATCAATCAGTTTTATTGATGCAAAGGACAGAGGGATTACTGGTAGCAAAAGAAAACACAAACCTCCACTTGAAGCTTCCACTGATTTAGATCTCTTAAAAGCAGCAAAACACTTTTGAGTTGTCCCTGGTGACCAGTTCCCAATGAGAATGGGGTTGGCATGGAGCACTAAATCAGTGCAGCAAAGGACACTATTCCCTGGCACTGATGCAGCGTGTTTTTATGGCAACCCCATACTGATTTCAGGAGCACTCAGTAGTCAAGCATTTCAGAGTGCTGCAAAGACTTTGCAAGCGTTGCAGCACCAAATTTTATCAGTTGTGTCAGTTTGATTGGGTTGTATTCTAGCTTCAGAAGTGCTAGCTATATAGTAGTATTTTACTGCTTGTACTTCTGACAAAGACTGTATTATCTAGCTCTAGTAATGTACTTAGAGGGCTGTAAATAAAAAGCAAAATTTTGCAGGACTAGGATTCCAGGTTGTGAATGGCAAGAGCACACATTCACAGTAGAACACTGGTAGCATTTTCTGGCCCCTAGTTAAGTGTTATTGCTATTTTAGCAATTGAATAATGGTGGAGGAAGCTACAGCAACTTTGCCTTGGGTCACAAGGGAGATCAGCGCTTAAGTTCAAAAAAACCCTCTGCATTTCCATCTCCCTGTACATTAGTTCCTTATCTTAGGGAATACTCTTTGTTGAATAACTATAAAATACAGTCTTTTGATTAAATATCAAAATTAAGTACAGAAAAGACTAATTCTGCTAAGCAGAAACTTTGCATAATGCACATCATAGCACATACACAGCAGAGAGACGGGGCTTCTGAAGATATGTACTAACCTGCATCTAGTGCCTATCTCTACCTTCTAGCATATGGCTCATTTTGCTGAATTGCTGATGTGTTCAGTAATGCAGATGACAATACCCACTCAGCTAATGGAGAGTTTACTTCAGCTGACATGGTGGAGAGCTCCTCTGAGAGCAAGGGCTGCAGAGCGTGCACGTCTGTGTTGTGTTGAACCTGATCCAACATCCATTCCAGCTGATGGAAAGAGTCCTGTTGACTTCAGCATGCATTATATTAGGCCCTCAGTGCAGTTAGCTGCAGTGACAGTGCTTGAATGCTGACGTTCTTGAATCCTTATGCTACATAGATATTCCACAACTTAGGGAACACGTGTAAGACAGAGCTAGAGAAAGTTCTTTTCTCTCCCTTTCAGTGCTCATTTTACAGCCTACCACAAAAAATACCAGTTTCTCCAAACCATTGAGCAACCTTCCTTGCTTTTACATGCTTTGTTCTTGGAAAAAGAATCAGACAAAAATATCAACTGCATTGGGCAGGCTGGATCGATGGGCCGAGGCCACCTATATGAGGTTTAACAAGGCCAAGTGCCAGGTCCTGCATTTGGGTCACAACAACCCCATGCAACGCTACAGGCTTAGGGAAGAGTGGCTTTAAAGCTGCCTGGTGGAAAAGGACCTGGGGGTGCTGGTTGACAACCAGCTGAACATGAGCCAGCAGTGTGCCCAGGTGGCCAAGAAGGCCAACAGCATCCTGGCTTGTATCAGGAACAGCGTGGCCAGCAGGAGTAAGGAAGTGATTGTGCCCCTTTACTCAGCTCTAGTGAGGCCGCACCTCAAATGTTGTGTTCAGTTTTGGGCCCCTCAAGTACAAGAAGGACATCAGGGTGTCCGGAGAAGGGCAACAAAGCTGGTAAAGGGACTGGAGCACAAGTCTTATGAGGAGCGGCTGAGGGAACTGGGGTTGTTTAGCCTGGAGAAGAGGAGGTTGAGAGGAGACCTTATTGCTCACTACAACTACCTCAAAGGAGGTTGTAGCGAGGTGGGTGTTGGTCTCTTCTCCCAAGTAACTAGCAAAAGGACAAGAGGAAGTGGCCTCAAGTTGCATCAGGGAAAGTTTAGATTAGATACTAGGAAAAATTTCTTCACCAAAAGAGTGGTCAGGCATTGGAACAGGCTGCCCAGAGAGATGGTGGAGTCACCATCCCTGGAGGTGTTCAAAAAACGTGTAGACGTGACACTTCGGGGCATGGTTTAGTAGACATGGTGGTGTTGGGTTGACAGTTGGACTTGGTGGTCTTAGAGGTCTTTTCCAACCTTAGAGATTCTATGATTCTATCAGTATTAAACAGCTACTTCAGAGCAATGACTGTCTTATTTTTTCCAACATTTAGCAGTTCAGAAGTGGATTGTGTTGAGTTGAAAAGAATCAGCCATTTCAGTTAGTGAATTACAAAACCCTAGTTGAAATCTTCTTCCATTTCAGGCATGTCCCTAGATCACACAGGGCCATGCACTGCCTTGATCACAGACCAAGAGAAGCAGTTCTCTCAAGAGACTCAGCTGAAAACTTTGTAAATATTACCTCATGCTAAATACTTTAAAACTTGCTAAATGCTAACTACTTTAAAAACAGTTTCAACAGTCTGATTTCCCACCACTACCACTTGTTTCTAAAATTGCTATTGCTTCTGAAATCCCCATGATACGTGTAGGAATGACTCCTTTCATAACTGTAGTTATCTGGCATTTTGTCATACTATTATTGTGATTAAATATATTAGATCTCAACAGGAATTCCTACTGACAAATCAGCAGAAACTGGAAGTGCTTAGGAGAAAGGAAGCTGTATATGTAGGCAGGATTTTTCTCATCTTCCATATTTTTTCTATTCATAAGTGCCTCCATAATATGTCACAAAGAAATTTAAGTTAATTATCTTACACTGTATTCTTTGTCCCTTCTAGCAGCCACTCCTTTCCCTTTATTGTTTAGCAGAACAACGCCTACACTTGGTCACAGTGCTGTGACCAAGGCTTATGAAGTTACAAGCCATTGAGATTTGAAATCAAGGTGAATTCTATTACTATAAAAACATATTTTGTTTTGTTTCACTGTTTTTTAACTTAACATAAGATGGCATCATCAGGAGAATGATATATCCTGGAAGATTGTTTCAAGAGAATAAGGATTACAGGCTATCCACAGAAACAATCTACTTGAGGTATTTCCTAGACATCCTATCAGTGTCATAGTAAAATTTCAATGTGTGAGGCAGATAAATATGGATGGCAACTGAGCTGCAAATTGACCTTGTAGGCTTGGGATAGATTTAGTCACTGCTGCCAAAAAAATTTTCAGGTACATCAGAGATTTGTGCCCAGGGGTCCTCTTCTTACCCAACTAACTTGTAATCACAACTGTCAGTTTCAGAACATTTATATGACCCTGTGGAGTGTAATGTGAGTCAACCATCTGAATGTGAAATTCGTTAGACAACTGCAGCATGCTCAGTGGGAGCAGATTGTGAGACAACAGTGATGTATAAGAGAAGATGAAAGAACAGGTTAAAGGGTTCCCACAGTGGTTTTGCAGGTTTGGGAATAGGTGTGCACATATTATGTGCCAATGTGCCATCTCACACATCTCAAAAGGGGTTGTTTGGATGCTGTGAAAACTTCAGCAGTAACAGAACCTGACACCTATCTCTTCCAGTATCAGGGTATAATAATGATTGGACTACACTTTAATAAGTCTTGTTTATCAAGGACATCAGGCTTTGAAAGCACAACTTGCTAGATTATAATTTTGCTGTAAGATGTGGGAGCAGCCCTCCCCACACCACTCTACCTGTTACCCACAGCACCTCTTAGCCTATGACAATCACTCATCTGTAAATCATTGTAATTATATAAAGGGGTTTTGAACACTACTACCTTGTGTCTAGTACAAGCAGGGTTGATTTATTACTCCTCCCCCACTTATACTTGTATTAGCCTTCAGTAGTCCAAAAGGAATCTATTGGTACAGTTACAAGCTTTGTGTAAGACTGAACCCTTAAGCAATAAGGCTACTGGGCAGGCTCTCAATGAGTTATCAGTTACATATTTTTTTCATTTAAGTCTAATTTTACTTCCCACTTCTATTTTTCTCCATAATTTCTTATTGCTGAGGTGGGCACTTACAGAGAAAAGCAGTACTGCTATTAAGAGAATCAATACTTACATTGCACAATCCTTATACTGCTTCATTCCATTTGCATCCTGTGCCCTTCATATGTCAGGAATAGTGATCAATTATGAAGATCTGTCAGGTTTGTTATTACATGAGATCATTTATTCTGTTAAGAGGATAAAGCAAAGTCAGCAAGCCAAGAACACATCAAGTCAACTACAGTTTCAAAGCCTACAGTTACAGCCTGTTAGAAAGACAAGTATATTTCCTATAGTCAGAGCTTAAGAGCAAAGGGACAATTCTCTTCAGCCTGACTACTAAAGAAATGAATTAAGAATCACAAGATAGAGCTTGAAGATTTCTGAAAAACTTTTTCTAATAGCATTTGTAGCTAAAAACTTTCCTCTAAAGGCCTCCCCTCCATCATAATAACAGTCAACTGGAACAGTACTTATCAGATCCTTTTTATACTGGACCAAGAGAATTACTTCATTTTACTTAGCTGGCCCAGTTCAGGTTCTCTGGGAATTACAATTAGGGCATGCAGCTGTGGTCTTCTCTCGCCTCTCTACGACAATGTCAACTTGAATTTGCCAAAAGTAGCAGATGCCCAAGTGCACTGTAACAGGTAAAAAGAAAAGTAGCAAGCATGAGCAGAATACAGCTTCCAGATCTCTAAGAGCTTGTTATTAGTGTGATTAAGCTCTAGCACTGTAATTGAATAGGCTGGACACCATATCATTAAACTTGCAAATACATTCAGTTGATAACTAGCAAGACTCTAGTTCCATATATGTGTATGCCCAATCCAGGTAAGGCTAAGGTCAAAGATAGATTTTGTTTCTTAAGGTTTTATGGATTTGTTTTTCTTCACAAGATAAAAGACAAAAAGACAAGAGCAGAATTTCTTATAGTGATTTTCAACTAATGCTTTGAAGGGGAATTTCTAAATATTTAAACTTTCCCTCACAGTGGGAATTCTGATATTTGTAGCCACTGCCAAGGAAGGATCTTTTACTACTAAACTGGTTGAAACTGAAAGTGAACACACTGCAGAGTCCGGGAGAGGTGCCAGGACTGTGAGTTCTCTGCGTAGCTACAGAACAGGTACAGTGCAAGTACAGCATGTTCAAGATACTTTCTATCCTTAGCAAACATCTTGTCCTAATTTGGAAAGGACTGGGTTGAGGGTAAAAAGTTTTTCATTCTGCACTTCCATTCAGCAGTGATTTAAGGAGCTAATTAGTGCCAACATTTGAGGTCCAGATCCTAAACAAGCTTAAGCACCTGTTATCTACTGCATCTCGTGCCAGCTGAAAGCCATGTACCTCAGAGGATCTGAACCCAAACTCTGCTATAAGAGGTACAGCCCTATGTGTTGAACCTTTTGTTGCTCTCTAGTTAGAGGAAGCCTAGGTACATGGAGACCAGTTCCCACTTATGCTCAGACCCTGCAGGTAGGAAGAATAGATATGGCTCTCAGAACATGAAGAGGAACTTGACCCTAGGTGCCAAAACCAGTAAGGTTTAAGCTACTTGGATCTTTGAAACCTTGTATGAGCTATCACTTAACATTTAAAGTCTTAAATCAATTTGTTCCTATTGAAATGTATTATGTGCTAAGTATTTGCTGGGAGGTATACATAATACCACCAACACTCCTATGGCATTAGGTCCTAAGCTAAAGAATGATGCTTAAAATATGGGTGTTTTTTTCGTCTTTCTGCTTTATTTGCACTCAAGGCAGAAACTATGGTCTTAAACCACATGGACCCAATTCTCCTCCTAGCTCAGCATGCTCCTGGCTAGACCCATGTAATGTAGCCTGTGCTATTTCCCAGGCCAAATTTCTTTCTCAGTACAGATTTAAATTCTGCAGAATGCAGTGGAGATTTTCCAGACATAGTGGTAGGAATGCATTTAAAGCCAAACTTTTCTTGTTTCTTGTTATTCTCCCATATATTTAATGTACAGTTTTTTAAAAAATGTGAACCATCTTAAGATATGTATTTGCATATATGAAACTAGAGTTTGCATCCTACTCTGAATGTGGCCCGATGGCATTGGTGTTACTGTGCCTGTCTTGAGTCTGCTGATATGTTAGAAAAGCAATGACAAGCTGCAGAGAAACCATTTAGAAGAAAAGAAATGCAATTCTAAATGTATTATGCTTATCTACATTTGTAATTCCAGTCATGGATCCTATCTGTTTGTAAATTTCAAAGCAAAATATCTCTGAACTTGCTAAGTCAGTATGGATATGCTCATCTTACTGCATAAAATTAGGCACATACCAGGCAACTGTGAACTGATTAAAAGAGTGTCTCTAGCAAAATAAAAGAAGATAGGTCTTGTTATCAACTTGGTTGCTGACTCTTGACAGAGGTAAGAACGTAAGGTGCATTGAGATGCTTATGAGATTCCTACTGACTATTGTGAGAACTTTAAGAAGTGGTTATATGCTGAAAAGTGACTCTGAATAAATAGCATTGTGAAGTTCCAAATTTATTTTCTCTCAAAGTCTTACAGAATAAATTTGCCCACTTTACAGGTAAAGATATATTTTTCTCTTGCTGACAGCCCTACAAACTCTGAAAGTTGCAGTTGTGTTCTCCTTGACTTGTGCATTTCATTACTCTTCTGAAGTGGCGTCTTAGTTAAAACTCTATTGTTAATGTAAGAGAGAAAAAAATTATCCAAACTATTTCCCTACTGCTCTGTTGATTCTACAGGACTAACAAGAATAAAAAGACTCTGGAAATTGTTTTTGCCATATGAAAGGAAAAAGGCATGCAGGGAACAGATCTAATGAGTATGAAGGGAACAGTATATGTAGATCCATTTTTTGACCAGGAGAGAAGGAACACAGGGACAGGCAGGTGCAAGCAATGACCTGTAGATTTTCTGAACTCAAAAGAATTTTTTTGTGTTCCTTGGCTCCCCGCCTTCCAGTGTAGGTTGCTTATGCAAAAATTAAGGAATAAATCCCCCCAAATTTAAACAACCCTTGCATTCTGACCATGAAAAAAATCCCGTTTGTGTCCAGTTCAAATTAGAGGTAAAGATGCAATCTTCCTTACACATACTACTATTGTGACTGGCTCAATAGTAAATCTAGAGTGCAGCAAGTTCAGTGATGGCCCAAAGGCAGCTGTGTCCCAGAGCCAGCAGATGAAGGTACCTTATGCACCATGTTCAGTTCCTTTGCTCAGAGATCAGAGCTGGCAGGTTCAGTAGTATCAGCCAGTACAGCTGGGCTGCTCAGGACAGCAAGTGAATAGTCAGAGCTATAGAAACAAATATGTTTAATGCATATGAAGAGCTATGCCAAGTGCCTCTGTTGTGCTTGCCCTGACAGATTCCTCTAAGGAGACAAGTATTTACAACCATGATGGCTGCAGTTGCTGTGGGCTATGAAGTAAATCTTCAGACATCTTTGCTGCTGCTCTGAGGACTTCCCTGACCATAGTGGAACTCCTCTCTGGAAAACCTCTCCCTTCAGCCACATACATGAAGACAATTGGCCTCATGATGTACTAGGAAACTGTGCAACCTGCAGTACATTTACTGATTTAGCTTTAGATATAAATCCTCTAACAGGCCTTGAATATAAAAAACAACTAGTGCACATCCTAAAATTACTATAAAGCTATAACCATAGCTAAGGGGGGACACAAATCACTCTGAGATTTGATTTCTCTGAATCATAAAGATTCACCATAAAAATCTAGTTATGAACATCGTTAAAGAAATGAGCTTCAGAGCATGAAATGTTAGAGACGTTTGCAATCTTTTAGAAAAATAGTGTCTTGTTCAAGATCAGATTTTAAATCATCCTCTCTAAGTTGTCTGAATGCTAACTTCTTGCAGGCAGGTCAAGGAGACGTGTAAAAACATTGGCAAAGTGTGTTTTAAAAGTGTCATGGAACACATCCAGTACTGGGATGTCACGGTCTGCTCTTCTCAGAAAGGGATTAGGGTCACATTTTGACAGACATTTCATTTCTAAAGATGTAGATAAATGCCTATTGACAGTTTTGAAAATTTTAGTATCTCATTCTTGTCAAAATCCTTTACATTTGGAAGTATCTCAGCTGTTTTGAAAATTCCAAGAGGTACTGAGCATGGCAAGTGCCCAAATGACACTGAAAGTCTAATCATCAGTGCCTTTAAATGACTGGCAAAAGAACATATAGAGTAGATCCCTTACATGTTTAAAGCAACAGATCACAAATGTAGTGGGACATTTAACGCTGCTCTGATTCTGTTCCTTTTATTAGGATAGGTCATGTTATGGCATTGAAGTTGACTGTAGTATACAGCTGTATGAGATAAAAATCATGCCCAGTATGAGTATGTAAAAACCATAGCAACATTTCTTATTTGTAAACAGCTAAGATGTCATGATTCATCTTGTGTTGGGGATTTCAGGATTTTGAATAAGAAATGAGCAGAGTTCTTTGCTGGATTTCATCAGCATGTTCCCAGCAAAATCTTTTCCAGTGGTGCACATGAGCTCCTGCATGAAACCACCTGTGAAAGAACTGGAAGTTGTACTTTGCATGGATCACTTTGGGACTCCTGACTTGAGTCCTCTGGATTTTCCCTTCAAACTATGAATATGACGCATGGTTTGAGGAAAGTGCATTTACCTGCTGATCTGGGTTCAAAACTTTCAGGAAGGTTAGAGAACTTTTCTGAAAAACTGTTATGAGTTTGGAGAGAATTAAAAAAATCTAGTTATTTATCCTATTATGTTTAGAGCTTTCAGAGGAAGTCTGGATATTATGTAGTAAAACCCCAGCTCTGATGGACCATTTTTATCTACAGAAAGAATTCTACGTAAGAGAATTATTTCATCATCCTGTTTTCTAGATGGGAAAAATGAAGCACAGGAAATCCAGATTTTGAACTCTTAGCATCCCACAGGTGGTAACTTCATCCACTAAGCCACATGATATACTTTCCAGCAGACCCCTATCAAATGAGGAAATATGCGGTATTTGATGTCTGTCTGGTAGTAACACTGCACATCATTTAAATACCAACAAAAATATGATTTTAGAGGTCTCATTTTCAAAGAAACTCAATATTCCTGTGGATTGCCTTTACTTAAAATTGTAACTAGCGAGTATGGTATTAGATCAGGTTCAATGAGTTATCTAAATAGTGATACAGGGTTATAATTTTCATCACCCACTCTAGCAAACTGCTAGTAGCCTGTCTACTAATATATAATTTTTCTCTGGCAGTGGAACAGTAGTTATTTTGTCCCTACTTTAATGGAGAAGGCACATCTGGACCCCCACTCCCTCACAGTTTGGGACTGTTTGCATCAAGAATTTGTTTTAGACATAAGGAAAGAACTGGGACTTAGTAATTTTCTTCCCATTTCAAATTGTAAATTTCCCTGGAAAGTCTTAGAATATTTCAATTATAATTATTTACTTCCCCCCCCCCATTCTTTGATGCACATCTAAGTCTTGTGGACTAGACATGATAACAGGTCACATTCCAATTTTTTCATGCCATTCTACAACAATGCTGTTTTGAGCTTACACTGCCATGTTTATTTTATTTATATTGGCCCATCACTAAACCAAACATTTTAAACTTTCAGCCACAGGAAAACTGACATTAGATCAAAATGCCCATAAGGCACCAGTGGCTTCCTCTTTGGAGTACAAATAGAGATGTGGATAGCAAAGTAAAGATCCCTGTGCTCCCCCCACTCTGTGCGGAAATGAATATTCAAAGCACTGGTTCTTGGTAAAAACCTTGAATAACTGACCCAACCGAAATCAAGGGACTGCAAAGCGCCTCTTTTCATGGATGTATGGTCACCACTTAGGTTCAGATCTGGCCCTGTCTCTTTGAAACATGCATTTGTTCAATTTTACAGATGGAATCTTCTACATACATTCTGAAGTAACACTAGAGGGCAATAATGCATGAGATATTCAGACCACCTGAGCCTGAGAATATTTGAGATGGGTGGTCTTCATTTGTTAACAGTTAAGCAGAATTCATCATTTGCTTCATGTGTTTGCTTTTATTTGGAAAGGACTTGTGCTGGGATAGGAAAGGAGGAAGAAAAATCTTCACAGAAGACTGGAAATGAAAAATCACTTGTTTTCTCTCACATTGCTACGATATTCTTAAAAGAAAGTGAGAAACTCTTTTGGGAAGGATATCTGCATACAGGGAAGGGGTGTCTCTTCCAGACAAAATATTAAAGGACATTTTAACATCCCTGAAGTTATTTTGTATTTTGGTGAAGCACTGACAGAGAAAAATCCCTTGGAAAGGAAAGGAGAGGGGAGGAAAAAGGGAAAAGAAAGGGGGAACGAGAAGAGAAATATTTATAGAGGCAGGTAGAATTAAAAAAAAAAAAAAAACAACTATGTCTTCATTAGAGGTATCTTACCTGCACAGCCCAAAGATTGTACTTACCCTTACTGTCAAGTCTCTCTAGAAGTTTTATCTTTAAAGCTAGTTGATCTGTAAAGTGAGAGTTTGGCAAGGGAGGGGAGGAAGGGTTTGGTTTTGTTCTCTTGAATCTAATTTATCACCCTTTCATATAGTGTCTTGGGCCACATATTATTTTTAACAACTTTGCTTACTCAGATTGTTATTAGTAAAGGATATTGTCTAAAGCTTGGACATTGTGTGGCGCTGGAAAATAAAAATCTTCGCATCTCACTGCTTTCAAGTCTCAATAAATTCAAGGTACCTGGATGGCTTTTTGTCTTGAATGTACAGCTCTGGTGATTAACATCTTCAGGGTGCATTCAGACATCAAGAGAAGGTTTCGCTTCAAAAAAGCTTTCTTTTAGGAACGTCAAGTGTAAAATTAATGATGCAGGATTCAGTCTGGAAGAAAGAGATATAAGTGTGAAGTGAACCTTTAATGGTCTGTAAGAGGGAGTGACTGCTTAGAAGAGTTTTTATAGCACTGCACTTCCTGCTACTTCAATAATAATAATAACAGTAACAGTAATAATAATACCTACCTCTTATATTTCACTTCCTATCAGCAGAACTGAAGTAATTATGTTCATTTCTTATCTCAAAGCAAGTGTTACCAAAGAAAGGAATGTGATAATGCGGTATGCGTTTTCTGTTCTCTGTGTTTTTAAGCAACGTAACAGGGCCAGTTTTGTCTCCTCTACTGAGGCAGGATGCAGAGAAGGACCAAATAGCAGATAAAACTCTCTTTGAGCACCCACATTTTAGACAGATCACTATAATTTCCTTAAAGGTGAGGTGGGGATCACATCATGGCCATACAGGGCATCTCGCTCTGAGTAGAAAAATGTGTTTGTTAAATTTAAAAGCCTAACCATTTCTGCTTTCAAGTATATAGCACAGTACTAGCATGAGACCACATTAATATGGCACGTTATTGATGGTTGATGCTACCTGTTGGTTCAAGCCAGGCAGTTTAAAAACATATGATTATGTTCTTTTTAAGAAAAGGCATTAAAGAGAAGTCTTAAAATGCTCATTGGTCTGAGCGGGCTTCATTTTTTTTCCTTCTTCAGCCAGTAGAAAATTATCATGCTATATAAAATTAATTCAGGTCATGATAGTGCAGCTGTAAAGCTGGAGAACAATTCATGGAGATTGCTCAGAACAGACTTTCTGTTTTCATGTTGCGTTTAATGAGCCTTTTGGTTGAAAAATTTGTTATGATGCACTTCGTTTCCAGTGTAAGATGAATATGGCTCCTGTGTTTTTGAGCCTTTCCAAGACAATTGTTTCTACTTTATGTACCCACGTAGGTCTACATCCACTTTGTCATTGGCAGGGTATGAAGGGAACAATAAGGATATTCACATAGGTCAAGTTTCCCTGAAGAGATCTTGCCTCTCATACTGGTGTTCTTTCTGCTAATCCAAACGTAAAGATGAATAGTAACAATTCATTTCAGCTATATATTATTCATTTTAATCAGTCTAATTTTTCTTTCAGCCACTTTATATTACCCACATGTAATGACCCTTGCCCACATAAATCAGCCAGGAAGATTTAATTCACTTACTGATGAACCCAGTTCTGTTCATTTCCAGCCTCTTCCTGCAAAACTCTGAGCTCAGTTTTTTCTTAGTCTTCTTGAAGAAGTAATGCATAACTAAACCCTTCAGTGAAACTCGGAAAATCGTCCTTCAACTCCTAAATGCTGACTAACTGCAGGAATTTTAAGTGTTTTGCTCTATTGTATTTAGCTCTACTATGCTACATTATCCTTGATTTTTGCACTGTCCATTTTTGTTGAATGAGGTGATAATTAAACACATGCAGTCTATAGACCAGAAAGTGTTATTCAAAACTAACCAGCAAAGGTCACAGAATAAATACATTGACAACTTGCTAAGAAAGGAGATTATCCAAAGTCTTGACTCGGTGTTATTTCAAATCCCAAGACACAAGAGAGTTTTTATTCCCTCTCAATTCCTTTGCTGTTTGGGGATTTCTATGTATTGCTTAGCTTTAATTTCCGTCAAAGCCATCCAATCAACTCTGTTGACTGCTTGGTAAAATTCCCTTCTACACTTGGGTTGGTATGTACTGAAGAAGAAGGTTATCTGCACTATTAAACCTTTGACTTCTTGTCTTTTGAAGAGATCATTTTGCATTTTGCTATAGCAGAGCTGTAATTAGATCTGTTAATTAAGGACAGAATGAACTTTTAAAAAACTCTAAACCCCTTTGCATTTTTGATAAGTTTGCTTAGGTTGCTACTGACCTTCGTACAGGGTTTGCCACTGCTTATTAATTGTTAAATTTTAATTAGGCATGCTGATGAATGTGCTAGCCTTTGCAATAAATAAAAGGTAGCTTCATTTATAATCGGATATTTACCAGTCTACAGTGAAATTATCTGCTTTTCTAGAACACAGTTAATTTAACATATTTTGATAACAGTAATTGGTGGTATATAAAACCCAAACCCAAACAGATAAATATGACTCCCTGGTTCAGAGATTGGATTACTAGTGCAAACTGAGCTAGGACACTGGATCTTAAAAACATTCCACAGGCACTTGAACTAAATGACTTTAACAGCTGGTCAGATATTCATCTCATTTTTACTGAAGTTCTTTCAAAATGTTTTTCCAGGAGAAGAATCGACCCTTCTTACAGAAAAAGCAGGTCAGACTGGGGAGATAGAGAAGTAAGAGGATGAAGAAGAGTATCATCTTTTATGCCTAAGTGAAATGAAAATTTGCAGCACTAGCTAGCAATCTGCTTTTTTCTTTGCCAGTAATAAATATGTGGCCTGTACAGTGTGACCCACCCAGGGACTCCATAGGCTAACCCACCAAGAAGGCTGTGAAGCAAAATAATGGGAATCTGTCCCAAACTCCCTCAAAATCAAAGGGTACCAGAAATCAAAATAATTCAGATTGACTAATAGCCCCATATCTGAAAGCAAGTATCTATCCTGTTTGATTACTCTAGTAGAATTAGTAGCCACACTGTTTAAATTGGACCTCCTGACACTCTCACCTCTTGCCTCTGTGAAGGGTCATCAGAGAATCTTCTCATGATGAATGAGATATTTAATTAGCCATGTCCATTACCATGAAGACAGAATTAATAATCACTAGCTTCCAACACAGCACACTCACGTATCTAACTTTATCCCCAATTTCACAGCAAACTGTGAAAATAATAGAGACAGCGACTGAAGTCCTGGTTCAGGTAGAGGCAAATGGCAAAAGTCACCCTTAATTCCCACACAGTCCCTGCCAAACTTGAGAGATCAACGGCCAAATGCTCTGCACTGCTCTTATCAGGACCTACCACATACATAATGAAATGCTACTGCAGCCAGAGCTGATTTTCCAGCTGTTTCACTGTTTGCCTTGAAGAAAGACCACGTATGATTCAGTTTTTGCTGGGAAGTTTATTAAGTATCTCTTCCCAAGGACTGGATAATTAGATAATTATCATGTTGTCTGTATTATTACAATGAAATGCTACCTAAATTTAATTAGGGATGGTCCAAACAGGTTTTGAAAGCTGATGAAGTGCACTGCTCAGAACTGTGTGTGTAGTGCCGGGGTTCCCTGTCCTCTGACCATCTCAAAGCATGTGGTCACTGCTGTTTGGTTTGATGCCAGTTCTTCAAGTGTCGAGTGCTGCGTTCAAGATTCACACTGCAAGCAGCAGGGCTGATGATTGACTTGCCAGGGTGATTTCTGGCAGTCGTGAAAGTACTACTTTTCAAAGGCTGGTGCTTTGGGAGCATTCTACCATACTGTGGGAATATTTTGCTAGTGGGACACCTGGTTGCTAACTGGACTTACAGTGAGAATTCAGAGACAGCAGGCAAATTCATTTTCTGGGTCCTAATAAGTATGTCTTCCCAGAAAACAAGTTTCAACAGACTCCTTATGTGGAACTCAGTGATATGTGTTTGATTATCTCCTGACATTGAAAAAGAGACCTAAGCCAATTTTCAGAGAGTGTTCAAGTAACCTGTCTGCTGTTAACCCTGTTTTATCCACAGATGTTCCTGGCAAGTCTACTGAGAATCAATTCTTTTTCTTCTGAAATCAGGTATGATTGCATGCCTGGCTTCACTTTTCCCTGCAACAAAAAAGCAAAAGAAATATCTGAAAGCTTTCCCGCTTACAGACATAAAAATGACAT
Organism: Grus americana; assembly: GCF_028858705.1. Taxonomy (NCBI): domain Eukaryota; kingdom Metazoa; phylum Chordata; class Aves; order Gruiformes; family Gruidae; genus Grus; species Grus americana. The sequence goes on from NC_072864.1 coordinate 7,553,521, forward strand.
TATATCTTCAGCACAGGGTGGGGCATGCTTCATCTGATACTTCAAGACACAGGCTAATGCATCGTATGCAGTGCTGTTGATTGAAGTGAAGACCAGCACCCTAGAAATACAGTTGTTACTGCAACAGAAAATAGGGCATGAAATAGAGGCCACATATCAGTCTTTTTAATAATGATCTCCTCGGAGCTGTATTAACGAGCTGGAAGTGAAGAATTATGGTTGAGCAGAATTTCTTCCCCTTGAACTTAGAATAGCAGCAGGACATGAAGGAGCTGTAATAGAATGTTATTTTACAAGAAGTAAATAATGTAATAGAGTCTATAAGGATGTCAGCAGGAGAGTTAGAACTGTCATAGCATAATCTTGACTTGAGCAGCAATGTGTGAAAAAGTAGCCTGCAGCAGTTTTTCCAGTACTTCAATAATTTCTGCTTTCTCACTGATCTTTGTTTACTCTACTTACCTTGTCAAAAAAATGTTTTACCTTATGTTAAAATGCAACCTAAAAGAGGAAAATGTATTCCCAGAAATCCCAACTTTTCAAGCGTACACATTTTCTTTTCTTTTTGAGTTGTTGTGGAAAAGATGGAAGAATTGTATTCCCTTCACTTAAAAAATATGAAGAGTAGTAAAACCATAAATAAAAAGAAGTCGTCTGTGTCTTTGTTGCTTCTTTTTCCTTCCGACTAATGAATAATTCAAAAATTTGGCAGTATTACACTTCACATCCTTGTGATATGATGGCAGTTTTTCCAATGAGTCCTCAAATGTAAGCTCAAGAGGGTCATGAAACTACACAGTTATCATTACTGGAATACAACAACATCTTCCAAGATACTGCAGCATCTTTATATCATTATTGAAGCAAGGCAGAGAGGACAAGTTTGCAACTAAATAAAACGCTACGTATTAATCTGAAGTTACAAAAAAAGGGCAGGAGGGCTGAGTTTCTTTTTTGTCATTTCTCTTTTCATATGACATCTATTTAACTTTTCTTAAACCATTATTACAGGAATATAGTAAAGACTGGGGGACAAACTAAACCAAACTTTCAGGATGGCTTTGCCCCTGCCTTGACACCATGCAAAGAATTCAGAGTATGTACTCCTAGAATAGTAGTGTCACAAGCCTTCCCTGCACAAATTCAATCTGACTTTCCACAGGATCTAGGCACCTCTACTTTCCTTTAAAAAAGTGTTGCTTCTGTTGCTACTTTGCTAACTGGTTCTCTTGCAGAACCCAAGATCCTATGCAATTCTCTCACCCCGTCCTAGTCATAGCCTCAGGAATACTATGCAATGCTTTGAATTCAAAGTTTGAGACAGACCTTTAACATCAGTTTGGTGTAATGTGTTTGTATGGAATATTTGTCTTGGTTTTAAGGAAATACATTAAAAACCTTTCACTGAGAATATGAGATATTGCATTGTCCTTGAAATTGTGTTAGGTCCTTCAAAGCCATTTAATCTCAATTAAAGCAGAGCATACAAGATAAGGTGCTCTGAAGATGCATTAAAGCGTGTTATAGTGCCAAGCCTCCATGCACTTTGACACATCCTAAAAGCACTGTGGCACTGGTTTAAAGGTACGGTTCAAAAATCTCCTTGCGACCCATTATCCATGGATCATTAGCATAATTCAGAACTATTACAGTGTATTGTGCCAATGCGTGCTAACAAGAACTGTTAATGTATGAAATCTTGACATGATAGATTGTAATGCCTCTGGCTCTGTCATGTCAATGGAAGTTTATGCATTAAATAAAACACACCAGGGGATTAGATAGCTAAGAGATTGGAAATGCACTATAAAGCCTTTTAATTCAAAATCACCGCTAGTAATCTATGCAGGAACTGCAAAGTACAACCAAAAGTTTGACTGCCCAGATGGACAGTCAGAAATTTATTTGAAATGAGTTTCATGTTCTCAGTACAGTCCTTCCTCCACGGGACGGCATCCTTCATATCATTCCTACTGGGATCCTAAGGACTGTTGGCAAAATGAAGCCCAGGCTACCCTCACAGCTCAGTGAGCACAAGACATTTCAGGGTGACATGAGCAAGTTTATGCTGCCATTGATTTTGCTGCACTAATTCAGAGGATAAACAGAGGACTCAATTCTCCAGAGTTATCAATCTGGCACTTTTCAAGCACATTGAGATTGGCATGGGCTTTTGTTTTCTGTTTTCTTTTTTTCTCTTCCTAATTACATGTTAAGTGCAGCAGTGTTAACAGATGTCACTAGAATATAATTCCCAAGGATTTCAAGAGCAAATAACACTAGGAAAAAATTGATTCATTAAAAAAATGTTTAGCTATCATGATCATTCAGAATAAATGACATTATTTTCTTAAATGCCTAGATCAAATACTGTTTTTTAGAATTATTTTGTCATAAGATTTTGCCAAAGTTGCCAGCAAACAGTGTTGAATGACACCCATACAGGAAGAAGATGGTGCAACAGTGAGAAGTCACCAGCCACAAAGATGAAAGGCATTGGGTCATGTTTTTTACAGTGGTCTAAGATCCACACCTATAATACGGTACATATCGCAAAATCCTACTGTGGCAGAAAATGTATTTATATTTGTAACATGCTAACAAATACCACCAGTGCCATGATATCGTGGCTCTACTTCCTATTTGCTTTTTGGGCTTAGAAAACTGTTTTTGTATTTCTGTCCTCCTTAATTCGTTAACTGGGTTTTTTTTTTTTTTTAAGCAGCTCACATAAGTCTGTTGTTAATAAATTTACAGGTGGTTTGACTGATAAATTTAAAAAAAATAATTATGTAGGAACCTGAAGTAATTAATACACCAGGACACCTATATGATTCCTACAAAATAATGATCTCAGAAGCACAGAGTTCCCACAGCTTCCAGGGAAAGCGGTGAAAGCTGCAAAGATTAAGAGCCTCTCTGAAAGCAGAGCTGTTTTAATACATCTGCCCACATGTGGACATACATGCTAAAACTGATGCCCACAAATTTTGTAAGCTCAGGCACAATAATAACTGATTAGTAGTTAAATTTCTTTTTGGAGTTTATTACCACTGTCTCTTCATTTTACAGTAATACACATTAGCAATTTTTAGTATCTATCTATTTTGGACTGTCTTTGTAGTCCATGTACAAGGACTGTATGTTTGTTTAACGCTACCCAGGTCTACTGCCAAAAGTAACACTGATAAAAGTAGTCAAATAATCTGTGAAAATAGATTTCTATGTAAGAAGGCAATATCCCCGACCCTTATCAGAAACTCTGTTGTTCATCTTCTTCTAGACCGCAGTGCCTGGAGCTGTATCAGCACATCAAGTTCAGACAAAGTCTCTTCTGCACGTCCTGAGCTGGCCAGCTGTGAAGGAGGTCTGGCCTGGGAACCATGTGGCCAGGCTAGCTAACAGCCAGCTGAAACCTGACCAGAAACTAGCTTGTCTGGCCAGCTCAAAGCGTGGGGAAAGCAGATGTGTATCTGTCTGCATCTGAGCATAGCTTTTTTTCACTTTTTTCCGCTCCAACTTTGCCTTTGGACTTTGGGATGAGATCTGCTCACTTTGCCCATTCTGAGTGTGGTCTCAGGGAGTTACTATCCCACTTGGAGAAAGTCCATTAGCACCCTTCCCACTGACACTTGCCCACAGGCCCTGAAGTCTCCAACATCAAAACAGAAACTGACCCAACACCCATTGCAGAACAGCTTCAACTGTGTGCTAATGCTCCTTCTACTCCGTGCCATGGAAAAAGTTCCAGCAAAACATCAGAATTTTGCACTTTTGCCTTTACACTAGTGTATTCTCCTCACTTAGTCCATTGTTTAAAATGTGAACAGAATCTGGGTTTTATCTTATTAGTGACCTGGTTCAGGCTTGTATTTCCAATACTTCTGGAACTATTTCAGTGATGAACTGTAGATGGAGTTATTAACACACCAGAAGCATCTGATAGAGGAAAAGGAAAAGGCCCTCATTCTTCTTCAAAACATTTCTAATCTTTGCAATTTTTGTTCATTTACTAAAAATAGTATATTTAAAAGCATAGAATGGCATAAGGCTGGAGTTATTGAGGCATATAACAGATATGACGGATACCTGGTTTGGAAATGCCACATGACTTCTTGTCCAGATACCATCATCCACCTCTGAACACTTCTTAACAAATTCTAGACCTGCAGAAAAAGAACAAAAGCCATAAATGCAACACAAAAAGAACAGGAGAGATCTCAAGATCAAACCCCCCCCCCCCCAACAAAACACATTCTTAGAAACACGAATAGCCAAATTTGCTTGATTAAATTTCATTTTAGAAGTAGCAATAGCTACTCACTGTTCCCCAGCTATCAGTTAACATCACAGCTCGCTCAGTCTGTGTTCCAGCCTTGTTTTCAGCTGAGCTTCACCAGTTTTTGAAGTTGGGCAATCGTTGAACCCTATTCAGTAACATTGCCATTGGGTTAATACAAACAAAACCATCTTCACTTTCCAAGACATGCCAATTGCCTACTGAAAATATTAAGATGACATTCTCTTTCTTCGTCAAAGAAGATCTTCTCTCAATTGTTATAATACTTGCACGTTTCTTAGGAAGCAGAACACCCAGTCAGCAGTAGGTTAAGAAAATCCCCTGGAACTGCATCATAAGCAAGTTTTATTCCTGTTCAGTGATTTATTTTAATGCAGTTATCTCTGAAGGATAAGAAACAAATCCTTAGGGTATTCACAGAACCAGGGAGTTAGGGCACAGGAGATTTTTCACCTTCAGATCAAATTAACTGACTTTATTGTAAAATGAGGATGGTCAACTGGAATGGTCAACCAAGCATTTGTTCAAGACTACAGAACATGACTAGCAGAGGAGCTCTGCTGACCTGAAGGTTTTCTGAGTAATCTGAAACCTCAGCTGTGGGAGCAAGTGAATTAGCAGAGACTGCTGGGGCTGAAAACTAACAGCCAGTCCTAAACAGCATCCTGGAGAGCTGTTTGCTTTTAAGGCACTCCTCACCTCGTCCTCCTCTATCCATTTTACAAGGGGTTTGGTATGCATTTTCTTACTGTTCTCAGCAATACGAAGCTATCAAGATACATTTACAGTTAGGAAAGCCAGTCTAATCTCTTCTAGCCAGCTGTTCTCAGCAACCGAATGCCCAGGCAAACATGGAAACGTCTTTTTGCACCAGGAGATCCACAATGGAACCGCTAGAGCAAAGAGGACACAGCAGCCAGGGCACCACTGCTGACATACTGCACCAAGCAGGAGACACTGCTCTGTGTTTAAAGGACCCTTGTACTCCACCTCAGAGCACATTTGTCGGAGGGTCTGAAGGTGAGCTGGCTTGAGGGGTCCTCTTCCTTCAGCTAGACTTCCTCTGCTCTCTCCCTGTCAGCTTAGTATAATAAAAAAGGCCAAGAGAAACAACTTGTTTTGAGGTCAATATTACTTGTCTATTTTCAATACTCACATAGATTTTTCTTTATGTCTTCTGAACATGAAAGAACATGTTGATTACCCTCATATGACTTTCTTCTATACACATATATGCCCATATTGATACATACTTCCACTGCCTAATGACAGAGCTTTAATTTACACCAGAGCATTGTAGAAGGTGGAATAATTCTGAAAATTGCCAACACAGACATTCGTTATTGTCAATAAGAGCAAGGTGGTCCTAGTAGCTTCCATGTTAGCCTATATAATAGCTACATATGCAGGTTTTCTTATGCAGATAATGCCACAAGATAAATTGCATACAGAAAATTGTTCACATTTACAGGCAGTATGAAGATCTTGCCTTTTAACTATCTTAAAAGTATGCAAAGTTACCATTTAAAAATAAAAAGCTTTCAGAAATGTTTGTTATAATCCTTATGATACTGCAATTATTTGAACTGAAAAAACTCCACACCTAGCAAGGCAATAATTTGATGGCTTACTAAAAGAAACAAGCCATAATAATGTATTCATGTTAAAATCCCACGTTAAATGGAAGAACTATTTGAAAAGATGTATGTCTGATTCTCTGTTACCCTAGGGCCACTTTAGAATACTCTGATAAAACAGCCTTAGATCATCGGTGCTGTTTATGTAGTATAGCAGAAATGGGAGTTCTGGCTAATATTTATATACTTGAGAATGTATAGCTATTTTTTGATGTATTGTATTAAAACACCCTGGAAATGCTAAATGAGATTTAATAGAACTGAAGATCTGGTTATGCTGAGTAGTTTGATTATTAAAAGAACAGGATTGTGTAATTTTTTTTTTTTTTTTCCTGTGGAACACTAGAGGTCTCTCTACACCTGTGCTCTTTTTATATCATCTCACTCTTGGAGTGCTTGTCTATGAACTCGTATTTTGGACCATAGTTTCTGTTTACGCTTTAGACAATTTAACTCATATAACCTGAATGCTAGTGTATAACACCCACTTATTGAATTAATTGTTTAACAGCCCAATTAGCTTCAGCTATTTCTCTCTATAAGTACACAAATGAGATCATTCTCTTCCTCTACATAATAGGACACTATTGTAATGAAAAGTTAAAGGAGATTGGATAAAGCAATGTAGCATTAGTCTTTTGAGCATGATCCAAGAATTATTGCAGGCAGTGGGACTTTTGATATTGATGCCAGCTGCATCAGGATTTGCGAAAAGCCACTTTACTACAACAGAGATGTCCATCAAGCTGTGTCATTTTAACAGATTCACGGATCACTCCACTCACTAACACAGAGTTTACCTTTTAGGTTGTGTATGTGTTACCTAATCTGTCTTCTGTTTTGTATTTCTTTCCAGATCACTCAGCTAGTTGATTTATTAACTATTTTTCACACTCCTTACACATTAAAAACCTGACTTGCACACTCAGTTAGCACTCACAAAACAGTGTTTAGAGCTCAGCTTCTGAGGAAATGCTGCCATAGACATACTCAGGGTAGCATCTGCTCAGTGAAGCACATAAATTCCTTACCATGTAATTCAGTGTCTTTGGCTGACTCATGTCAGCGAGCCTGCACAGAGATCTACCTTAGCATCATCACCATCTCTAAATTAACCTGTGGCAACTAAGGTAGTTACAGTTTCCAGCTGTCTGTGCCACTCTGCTGGAATTCATTGTCTCATGGCAGGAATAAGAGGACCCCTTGTGTGCTCCTCAGGCACTGAGGTTTGCACAGGGACTGTTCATGACAGCATAGCAAGGGCTCTCACCTCAGTGCTTAGAGAGAGATGCATCCCATTTCTCCCTCCTTTCTTCTCCTGTTATTATAGCCTTTATCACCAGTTGTTGGAAAGAAGTGGAGAAGTGCTTAGGATTAGATGTCAAAAACTTTAAATCTGACTTAAGATCCATTGTCATTGATATATAATTTGGCTGTATTAAGTGGGTCAGTGAGCACATGCCTTGCATATGTTAAAGTCCCTCATAGCTAAGAGTCATGCAGTCATCTAGCTTATTTTTTCTCACAGTACATAAACAAGTCTTTCTTTTGGTGTGTGGTCATACTATTATCTCCATTTACAATTGGGAAACTGCATCACACAGGGTCCGAGTAGTTTGCTAAAGGACTGCTCACAATATTTCTGGCAGACCACAGAGCCAAAGACAGGTATGGAAAAGACAACTAAAGACTTGCATACTCAGTGTTTCATCAAGCAATGGGGTACCCAATCTTCTTACCTGGCAGCAGGTTCTTATTAAACAAAATGCTCAATTACATTATGGAGTTCAATATCATTTAATGTTATGGAGAATAAAAATGTAAATGGCTTCAAAGAAGGAATTAGAAATGTTGATCTCCATGAAAGACAGATCTGCTTGTCTAACAGACAGACAGACTTTTTTTGTATTGGACTAAAGATAGAAGTCCACATGCAACTGCAGCAAGTCCAGCTCATTGGATGAGGGAAAAAGGTTCACTGATACATATGTATTCTTTACACACTACCCTCATCTTCCACCCTGCTCACTCTGGAGACAGAATATTTCACAGGAAAGGATTTGAGTTGAAGTTACCACGCCAGCTGAGAGGAGAGAGGAAAGCTCTGTTTCACAAGGGATATCTAGTAAGCAAGTGCAGTTATGGTTAGATAATGCAAATAGGATTTGCAGGGAAGGAAGAGTTATTTTTATGCTTTTCCTCTAAGGTTCAGAGACTTTGTTCCTATAAAAGTATCATGAGTTATTTCAGAACAGCTGCTTCAGGATATGCCGTGGAACAAGCAAACACTAGTGACACTGTTTGCATCGTGGCCAGAAGACTAAGTTGTTAGGTCAATCCAAGTGGGTTTCCCCTTCTGCTAAGAGGAAATCAGGCCTTTTGGACCTGATACATAGAGCTACCACATGCTACGGTAACAGGTATGGAAATCAATACACAGTAAGAGAAGACAGAAGTTTCAAAAGGAGCCTTTCTACCTTTTTCAACCCAAGCACAGTACAATGGTTGTAAGGTTAATTTTGAAACCAAGGGCACTGCACTGTTGTTTTTGTTTTGCAAAGCAAATGCCAGTTCTACAAGTGTAATGGCAACTGATGGCAGCTCAAGGCTATATCCATTTTTATTCCATGAGTGTACCAGGAACTAGTAGTGCTGGGAGGTCACTGTGGAAAATGAGAGGATCTAAACAACTACTTGTTTACATAAATATTCTAAATATGCCTTTAGTAAAGCATCATGGTTATAGAACTAATTACCCTTCTCATCTTCTTACTGACTTCTGTGGCTGCATCTATTCTCTTTTAGGGCAGATCTCCCATTTTTCATATGGATCTGTATATGCCCTGTTTTTAATTGATTGTCATGTGAAGGTCAAACCAGATATGTGTTTTTAACTCCTCAAGATCCTGTTACCAATACTGTATTTATTAAACAAGCATATTATTAGCAAATGTAGCAAAAATTTAAAGCAAATGAAAATAAAACCAAGCACAAGCAGTCTATTTACATGCTTATTCTTATCTAACGACCCACTGCAGTGCATGTCTAGTTAGATACACTCCCTTGCAGTTAGAGAAGACTGGAGTCAACTTACAGCCTTTCACTTTCTTAAGTCAAGGAGCTCTTTGTTCAGCAGAGACTGCTTTACCCAGTGAAGGTCTCCCCCAGGTGGCCTTTGCCTTTCAAGGAAGCTGGATTTCCTCAAAAACAGTCTTTAGCTTCTTTTTTCCATCATTACTTTAGATAAAGACAGTGAGATAGATCTTTGCTCCTAAACAGATGTTACACAATCTTTAAAATACATGCAGCTCAAGATGTCAGTTCCTAAGGTCTTATTTCAGCAAGTCTTACAGATAAGAAAATTAACACAACCTCACCAAACCCGAGCTGAATCAGCCTGCAGGATTCATGGATTTTCAAGTCAGTAAAGACAGCTATGACTATCCAGTTTGATTTGCATTGCTCAGGCCAAAGAATTTCATCCAATAAATCCTGCTATCATCAAATGAATTATTGCTTCCTTCCATGTAAGCAGTCCTTAGATCCAGTAAATTGTGGCTGAATTATAGCATATCTTTCAGGAGGAAATCCAGCTTCCTTCCATCCTATAATGCTTACGAGGCTAGGCATGAAGCCCAATCAGCCATCTCCTTTTCCATTTCATAGTGCTAGAACTTAATCTAGCTATGAAGTGAAGGTAAACTTATGTTGTTGTGACAAGCTGCTCCCATATACCATTGCCCTTACCCCGTGCCAGAATTCTACCTTTACTCAGTCAGAAAAGTATTTCTTCAGAAATGATGACTAGGATACCGGGAAGAAAACAGTCAACAAGAGGATCACTATCTAGAAAAGGAGTACTTCCCATTTGGATCTTTTCCCAATTTGTTTTGCAAACTTGGTGGAATTCAAAAAGTGAAGCAGAGATTGCAAGGAAAAGTGAAAAAGACAAAATAACAAAGGGCAAGAACATGAAAATATCTCAGATTTATTCCCTCACTGGAAATTTCTGAAAATAGTACCCTGAACTTTAGGTGTGTTACCCACAGTCTCCCTATACTGTCAGCAGTGAGTTACACACTTCTAGAGGAGAACTCAGATCAAAAAGGCTCTGAATCTTCTTTGGGTGCCTCTTTATATCTGCGAACATACAGCAATGTATCAGAGCAAGTATATTCCTTACCTAGATACAGGTTTTGTGGGCTACATTTGAACATTAATCATAGTTATGTCTAGATGAAAGCAGACTGAAAGAGGTCCTATTTATTCCACTGGCAGGCACCTGAAATCATCTTGCAGCTTAATTTGTGTTTCTGTTACATCACTGCAAAATAAAATATGTTTAATAAGCAGAATCCCAACAACTTCAGGATGGAGGAGAGATTTTTGTTGTTATAGGTGTTTGCCATTGGTGACATAAGCAAATAAAAGATGTCCCAGCTGCAACCCATTCTCCTGCCTGATTCAAGATTTTAATTTGAAAATGGCTATTTTTAGGCTAGAGCTCATTTGAGGTTGTTCTCTGTCCCCAGCATGTAGCTGATTGCTGATAACCTGTTTGGGGGAGTGGGGGTGAAGCGGTGCAATCTGCAAACATTACGAATCAGATATTGACTGAAAAGCAGAGCAGAACTGCAGAGACCTTTCTGAGATTCGAGTCTGATCTCTGATACTCTGCCTTCTCTTAAAGATCCACTCTTTAGTTATAAGTGACACTTCTTTCACATTTTAAATAGCTGGCAGAAAATAAAAAGGAAAAGGCCCTAAAATGCTTTTGCCAGACTAGTCAATGCATTTAAGATTAAGCTGAACATTTCTATACATCTGTGACCTTTAAAATCTGTTAGGAAGGTGAGACGTTAGGATTTAGTCTCAGCCAGGTGATTGATGTTTTTTTTTTTCAACTGTAAAGCAAAGCTATGGTCTGTAGTCTAAAGCCTATTTATAATCCTCTTTAACAGCACTTGGTATAAAGATACAACTCATTTCTTTGTGAAAATAGCCTGGCTCTGCAATAGCATGATACATTTAAAGAAAACAAAGTAAGGACCTGGAGCTTGCCTCCAAGATATATAGTAAAGAACTGTCAATAATTGCCCTGAATTGGAATTTTGTTAATATGAAAACGTGATAGCATCCCTGTAAGATAAGTGTCCATAAGGGTATTAATTCATCCACTCACTTTCTGAAACAAATTGGCAATGACAATAAATAGGAACAGAAGCAGCTTTGCAAGCGGGGCATTTGTTTCTCGGGCTGCTCCCAAGGATATGTCACTTTATACCACTTGCAAGTAAGTGCCAGCACACAAAGAACAGTCTGAGGGTCAATTGCCTATTGACAGGAATGCTTAATGCAGCCCCCTTCGCTCTTGTTAACCTGGTACGCTCTACCGATCCATTCTTCATGTGCTCAAGGAAAGGTATACATCCAGATGTAAATGTGCATGCCATTTGATGAGGTTTTGCCATACAGCTTTTTTTTCTGTCTGTAAAAAAGTAATGGAAAGAGGGAAAGAAGGTCTCTTGCATTCACTGAGGTACGGAACTGGCCCAAATTCAACAGCTTGGCACCTGAATGTCAAATGGAAGTCAGAGCCTGATTGTTCTTTAGTTCTAACTTCCCATCACAATGATCCTGCTGTCTGCTTTTTGTTACCTCTCATTACCTGACACTGGATTGCACAGCTCACAGTAAACCATTAATAAGCCCAGGCCATGTGCTTACATGGAAAATTTTATACCGGTCACCGGCAAATCTTTACCTTGCTTCTAGAAGGCCAGGCTGATTTTTATTTCTCTTTCATTGTGGTTTTTAAATATGCAACACTGCAAATAACACATCGGAAAATGCAGCAAAAATGACAAGCAAAATCTATTTGTTTTACTTAAAGGGATCTACCTTAAAGTCTGTCCTGATCCACTTTCATCTACTGACTACAGAGCATGTATCACTCTCTATGGGTTGAATAAGTATTAAGGGCACATTCTGCACTCAAGTTTCAATCCTGCCACCACCGAAATTGCTTGATTTCAGTCTTAAAGCTGCAGTAAAAATTTACAAGGAAACACATTTCTGGTGCCTCAGTGCATCTTCTTTTTGAGTTTTGCAGTGAAGGAAAAGGTGGGAACACTGCCCAAGTTATTGCAGTCTGATCCCCCTGTGCATTCAGTCCCTCCCTGCCAGTCAGTCCAGATGGATGTGTTCCTGGCTGCTATCTTCTTTCACTACACTTTTGTCTTACAAAGTGAAGTATGCCTCGCTGCTGGCATTCAGAATGACGGGCCTGCCTGCTCCCTCCAGAGCGGAAACATTCACCCTTGATCTTCACCCCAGGGAAAAGTTCCTTGCGCTCTGCAGCCACCAGGCTCTATCACTATGTGCATACCTTTTTTTCATATTCGGTAATTAGAGGAGTTAGTCATGAGATTTTGCTCAGGGGGATTTTAACATGAAAGGGATGCTATTGAATTTAGCAGTGTCACCTTCCTTTCGCAACAAAACAGCATGTTTGTACAACGACAAAATAAAACTTTCCCTGCAATCGTGGACAAGGAGCTTTCTAGCCTATGGATGTCCCAAGAAGTAGGTGCAAATGAACTAAACAAATTTAAAAACATATAAAGGTTTAGGCTGTGAAATGGAGTCTCGTTTGAGCACCTATCTGTCTAAATACCACTGAGACTTAAGTGTAGTGCATACTCTCAAAAAAACCTAACCAAATATACATTTGGAAAGGGTCAAAACACAAATTTAAGGGCAACGTGATCAAACCTAGGGTTTATGTGGGCAAGGAGAAGGAAATATTATCCAATCTCTCAAAGGAAATACTGAATCAATATAGTGGAAGGAAGGTCTCATTTTATTCTGTGTAGTCAGTTTGGAATTTCCCAGCTTCTCTGAAAGCACTGCTGGAGGAACACAGCGTATATATTTCTTTTACCTGAAACTGATAGATGATCATTTGCCGTTACATCTTGATATGAAAACATTAACTGTTAGTGCTGCACCTCTCAAGGAAAGAAGCAGAAAAGAAAAAAAAGCTCAAGTAGCAGGTAAACATCCCTGCTACTAAATCTTTTTCTGCATGTCCAGCCTTTCTATTTTGGTTCTTTGCTGAAAGGAAGTACAGGACCATACCTAAGAAACATGACTGTCAGCATTCATTAAGACCAATGCTTAATCTCAGTTGACAACATCAATGTCAGAATCGTAGCTGGGAGCTGGCAGCATTTCAATAGAGGATTCTTCTGAGCTCTTACACACTACTTCAATAAATAATCCTACCGGGAAATATGGAGAAGAGCATTTAAAATGATTTTAGCTGGCGCGTCACTACAAGGTTGAACCATCATGTAGTGATGTGCCCACTGCCTAATTCCACTGTGAAATGTTGAAATACAGCTTTTAGCTCCACAGAAGCATGTAGGCCTCTATTTACATGCAAATTGATGCTATTCATGTGTGAACTACAGCAGGTACTGACTCTGCCAGATGGAATAATTTGGGGATGGGCCCATTCTCTTTTGCTGAGGGCTGCATGTATTCACATATGCTGTAGGTAAGTGCTGGAGTTTCTATGTCACCAGAAGTCCCAATTAAATTACTATTTAAATAATTTACTTTTTTCCAAGTGAAACATGGTCATGCATGCAGTTGCATAGACTAAAAATAATGATGATGATAATCACACTTATAATACCACTATTAGTAATAACATCATTTGCAATAAGGGAGAAGCAGGTGGTTCAGGGCAGAGTATCAGAAAACCTGGACGTGTCACTGCCCAGTGATTTTGGACATGCCATTTCATCTCATCTCTTTTTTCCCTTTGTTTCCATCCATAAGCTATTCAGGGAAGGCATAATACTTTATTCACTTTCCTGATTTGAAGTAGGCAAACATCACCACCCCCCCCCAACATTACTGTAACAGACATTTACATGCATTTCGTTGCATTAGCACCCACTTGACCTTCACCAGCAGCGAGGGTCACTTGATTTTAATCAATGGCAGCTCCTTTCCACAGAATTAGGATGATATTGCAAAGCAGTAGGTGGCTAAACTGACTGATGAAAACAGGTCTGGTTTGGCTGATAGTGCTTTATTTGAAGCCCTGATATGCTTAATATTTGTGCAATTATCATCAGCAGAGAAATCAAGATATCAGTGTGTGTACCTCCTCAATATGTAGTGGCCAACCTGATATAAGGCAGTAACAAACATAAGGCCTGAGAGGAATCAAACAACAGAATCAGCTGATCTATTTACAATTGGAAGCTACAAAAGGGTTTTTAGCCAGTGATTTTCATTCTCTTGAAGCTGGAGATGCAGAGACAGATTTTGACAGTTGCACAAGGTAAAGGATTTAATTAAACTGAAGAAAATGAGATAAACTTTGCATAACAAAAGAAAGGAGGAAAATACATCTATCTTGCAGAAATAGACTGGGACAGGATATGAGGGGCTGTCCTTACCACCCGCTCTCTTTGAAACCCGCCTCCACAGTGTGTACTTCAAGTGACACAACAGGGGAGCAGCCGCGCTGCTGCCAACCCGCACTGTTTGCACTGAACCTGCATCCCGGGGTATTATCATAGGGGCAGCCCTCTGACGGGGCCATCCTCCGCAGACTGCCGCCAGCCTCTGCCTGACACCGCTTTGCTAACAGCCTCTGATGGGCCCTCCAGCAGACACCTTCCTGATTTTGCCCAAAACAACCTGCTTCTGCAATGAACATCGGAAGCGTTAGTACAGAAAGTACAGCAAGCAAAGAAAATTTGCTGCACATTGAAAAATCCGTAAATGGAAATGACTGAAAAGATCACAAACAAACAAACCAACAACAACAACAAAAACCAACCCATACCAGAAAACCTCTAAATTCAGGCTAGATATGCAGCCATTAGGAAGGTCAGCAGAGCCCTTTCCTTTTCCAGTTTCTCCTATTCCAGAGCCATTTCATGAGCATTTGGCTTCACTGCTCCCACCCCCTGGCACACTGCCGGATGCCTTTACATTTCAAGGTCTCTAGGGCTAGCGGATGGGTTTGCTTCACCTGTAAATGTTGGCAAGCACTGCAAAACATAGACTTACTATGAAATCATTACAGTGGGAAATACAGCATCATCTTCCAACCATGGAAAAAATCCCTTTACTGTAATCCCTAATTCACAGGAGAAAAGTAAAAAATATTTCTTCCTAAATATAATTTCTGAAAGGCCATTTAAAAATAAGATCAGACAATCATATATTCCTGCAGAAGAGAAAAGAAAAATCTAAGCATCATGGGTAAAATGGCATACCTTCAGATACTAATGTTTGAATCTTTTTTCTTTAACAGAGATGAGTAAACAGCAGGAAATAGTCCATTCTGGACTTTTTCCTTTCCCCATGTGCTTGATTCTAGGACACTAGTTTTGGTTTGGTTTTTAAATCCAATCTTTCTTTGTCAATTCTATGGGATGTTAATAATTAGGTCAGAAAGTGGAATAAAGGGCACTACCATGAAATTCATATCCGTATCTGTGAATGCTTGTCTCTGCAGCTGGTACACACACGTTTGTGAATAGAAAGGCTTGGTTTGCTTGCCTAGCTCACCAGGGGTTAATCAGCATATACTGACAGACCTGCCTGATATGTGATACATTGAAAAAAGCCCTAACAGAGGAAAAACAATGAAAAGCTATTCTGTGCTGCACACTTCCATAGACACTAAAAATTACTGCACTACATTAGATGAAAAGACCACCTAGTTTTGTACTCAAGTCTCCGAGAGTGACCAAGGAGGGAGTACAAGAAATGGGAATACACAAGGACACAATTCAGTCTCTGACAAAAGATTTGAACACAGACTTGCTTTTACTAGCCTCTAATAAGCTTGCCCTTAAAGAGTTTAATCACACTTTGAATCTATGTTTAATTTTATCTTCTAAAAATCCTGTAGCAATGAGTTCCACAAATTAATTACATAGTTTGTGAAAAAGAACTTCTTTTTCTTTCTGTTAAACATACTCACCGTTAAGATTGCTGGTTATGTTCTTGTACACCCGTCTTGAAAAGCAGCAAAGTAATAATTCCTGATGCTTTTCCCTTATATTTATGATTTTATCCACTTCCATCACATGCATCCCAAAGACTTCTAATCTGTGTGATCTTTCCTCCTATTTTGAGCATTCTTGTTGCCTCTCTCCTGTTTTAATATTCTCCCCTGAGCATTACTTTGGGCTTCTCAGTACTAAACTTTATCTGCTATTTTATTAGTTCTGTGAGTTCAAGGTCTAAGCTTTTCAGTTTTCAGTTTGACTATCCTGATAATTTTCTTACTGCCACCACACATGAACCTCCTCTCCAGGATCTCTGATAATACATTGATTAGCACAAATCCTAGCTCAAAGCCTTGGAACCTCCCTTCGATGGAAAAGCTGTCCATATATTCTTACCCTTTATTTCTTATCTTCTGACCAGTTTTTAATACATGAGAGGACCTTTTCTCTTATGCTTTGACAGCTTAGTTTTCATGAGAGTGTCTCATGAGAAACCCTGTCAGAAATGTTGAATGGAAACCACTTGTATGAAATGTTTCCTATCAGGAATTAGAATATTCATTCAGGATCAGCAATCTATGGAAAGGACTATTTGATTTCTGGAGAAAGGGAAAAGGAATCATGAATCATTTATAGGATGTTTTCTGACATTCTATGTCAAAGTAGATGCTGCAGATGACATTAAAATATCATCATTTCAGTAGCTTAGCTGATGTTTTAGTAATATCTGGTGAATAATGACACTGATAATTTTCTCTACATTCTATATAATCCCACTTTCACTTCTTTTCTTTTTTGAACTGAAAACTAAAATGGAAACAAGGATGACCTGAAATTAAATAGAACAAGCTGGATTTGCCTTCAAGCACATTTGGGTGAGGCTGAAGAAAAACATCTGACCTCACAAGAGCCAATATTCAGTGCTGGAGCCCCTTGGCAGGTCCTGTCAATCCTGATTCAGAATGCAAGTCCTGCTCAAGGTACAGGCTAGACAGACTAAAAGAAGTGGCAGACTCTCTCCTTTGCTGTTGTCTGTTCCACTCTTTAACAGCGGATCAGCCTGAACTGCTCTGGCAGACGCTGCGGTGCCATCAAGCATGTGTAAGACGTACAGTTTCGGGTACAGGCCACATTCCCTGCCAGTGCTGGCAGTCACCTCTTGCAGCTCCATCCTGTCAGCAACAGCCACCAAAAGTCCCACTCTAGCAGTCTCCCCATCTTGGCGCTTTTCCTTTCCAAAAGCCTAGGAAGCACTTCAAATACAGAGTGCTCTGATACAGGGCTGCTTCCTTTAAAACCCAGTAAGGAGAGAGTAGAGAAATGCAAAAACTTTAAAGCAGGTGGGAAGTGAGAACCTCTTTCAACTACTCTCGTCCAGTTAGAGCCACTCGGAAGACCACTGTCCTCCAAACTTACTCAGCCATAAACCCCCTAAAGCCTGACTGCCGACACTCTCAGTCCTTTTCCCACTGAGCTGCCATGCCCCTTAGGGGCTGCTGGCAGTCCTCGTCCCCCAGCAGAACCCACTCTGCCATCCCTCCGAAAGGGAATTTTTCCCAGTCTGCTGAGAAGCTATAGAAAAGCAGAGACTAAATGGAAATTTATACTGCTGACACTGAGGAGGTCTCCGTCTGTTTGAAATATAAGTTATTGTAGTAATTTAGAGAGCTAAGCAAAGTGAGCAGAGAATCTGTATAAGCAGGCTTTCAAATTCTGTTTTCTTCTTGCATGGAGAAAAATAATTTACCAAGGAAATGATCTCACAAAGACATAACATTAGAATTAGTAACGTCTAAAATAAAATAAAATAAACTCTTTGTATGTTATATTTTCCTACAATTTCATTAAAAGAAACATTTTTCATCTTGAAAAATCCAAGTTAGCTTTTATTTTATAACCTTGTGTTACTTCCTGATGAACAATCACATGGAGATAAAATTCAGATTCATGCGTACCAGGCATTTAAGGATATAAAATATCAGAGGCATATTGTTAATTCCCCAAGCCATACATTGCAAACCTAATAATATCAGCATTAAGATTACACTTAGAAGACATCTGCAAATACTAGGAACTGTAAAGGTCATTAAATAAACTTAACACTTCCCTGTACTTCAAATACAACAAAGAGTTTGAATTCCTGCTATAGGTGCCAAGCCTACTCTGTTTTAACTCTCTAGTTATGACGAATTTCATACAGAAAGTTATCATTATAACAGAGAAGCCCCCTACAAGGTATATATGGAGCTAGACAACAATTTTGGAATAAAAGCTAAAACTGGAAAATTTAAAAGGCAAAAAAAACCCTCATAAAAAATAATCTAGGAACAGTTAATGTGAGAGAACTCCTGATCCTTAGCAAAATGGAGAAAGATAATCTTAGAATAATTTATCAGAACATTATTGAAATTTTTCTTTTCTTAGGTGTTTTGTGTTGGCTGGGAGCCATTTAGTCTTGCACTGCAATTGAAGAGAACATTTGCCTCCTTGGTTTTCAACTCTAATATCTCATAGCACAAGCAGAGCTTTTGTTATGCATCAGCAGCTGCCAATATTTTAATGAAAGGCTCCAACAAAAATGGTTGTCCTTTGCTTTTGATTTATTTTAGCTGGCAGCTCTTCAGAGTTTCACTCCCCAGTTCAAACCCAGTCCACTGTAGCTTCTATACACACTCCTCCAGGATCTCCCAGTATTCTCCCATTACAAACAGATTGACTACACTGTCAGAACCTCTCAACAAACTTTCCAGTTTCATTTAGTCTGCAAGCCTTTTGTTTTCAGCAAAGCAAATTCCCAATTCTATCCTCATCTCCTATTAAACTGGAAGGAATATTTTACATTAGGTATGTTCCTGCTGAATCTAGGCATTTAGCAAAGTCTCTAATTCTGTCTCTTCATCCTATAATCTGCATTTGTTTCTCAACAAGTAAGGCCTTTCTTTGCCTATTAGTTTATTTAAGGTTTTAATTGTTGATTTTTTTTTTTTTTAATTCTTGTATGAGTGTGTATTTCACTGACACGCCGTCTTGGATGCTGTCATAGGCACAGGCAAAATGTCAGGCATCTAAGTAAGCCTGTGCTTAAGACACATAAATCTGCAGAAGTTAAATACATGTCTAAATGCTCTCTTGAACTGTTACTAACAAAAAGATCTGCGGGCTTTTTGCACTGGACTCTGCTGATGTCTCTGTTTTATACCGTTGGTAACAGCAGCATTTAACCAGCTTCCTTTCTGGTGTGATATACCTAGGAACTTTCAGTAAGTCAGGTGCAATCGGGGTAAAAAAGCCTTGAAAGATAATAAATGTCAATTAATTTGTACAATGAGAATAAAAACCGAGGCTGATTGCAAAACACAGTTTAGATAAAATAGCAGAAACACTATGGATTATATTCCTATGCATGACACAGAATTTAAAAGCACAGAATTTGCCCAGATTAAAAAAAGTCCTGGAGAGATTATATTATTTTATCCATTTCTACTAGCTTCCACGATTTATCTTGCAGTGATGGTTCTGTGGAGATATAACACTGCTTGGCGTACTAAATAGTGTCACTTTCTTCTGATTCTGTCGAGTTTTAATGTCGACTAGCACACGCAAATGTTAACCTCTCCTGTTCTCACTCTTTCAGCATGATTTCTAATACATCTGACACAATCCCTTGCAAGTCCTTATTTCTCTGTAATTACATTAACATGATGATGTGCCTTCATCTGGGACCTCATCAGGATTTCATCTTGTAAAGAAAAAAAAAGTCCTAGATCATTGAAGTACCTTTTTCTTATGAAATCATCTTCAAAGCCTTAACCTCAATGTTTCTAGAGATCTGACAGCTTAGAGCTAACAGCTGACACCGTCAAATTATTGCCATTATCACATCCAGGGCAATCACTCCTCCCTCCCCTGCCATCCCAAGGTTTTCGGAAAACAAAAAGTAGGGTTTCTTTCAACTTTGAAAGTTGTTAACCATGAGTGTAAGTTAGATTTACTGAATTATCCTAGTGTCCCAGGAAGATTTGGCAGAGATGGATTCCAGCCACACTGTGCATGACACATATCAAACTCCTTCACAGATGCTTATTCACCCATCAGATTATATAACGTTGACCCTGGAATTGCTGAGAACTAAAAGGAGTAAAAAGAGAGTTGGATGTGTTTCATCTGGGATGCCAGGTCATTAAGCCTATTCTGGTAAAATATAACAGAATGGTATGATGCAGACTTTATACCTCAGGCTATGAACTTGTCATCTTACAAGTGAAGTGAAGCCAGTCTGCTTAACTGCCTGAGCAATAAATAGAATCTCTTTCCTAGCACATAATAATAGCAATGGACAACTTCTGCTTAACTTTTTCTTCTTCATTCTGTCTTCTAAAAGTGCCCTGAGCTCTGCTGGAGTGCTTATTTAAGAGTGTTCACTGTTGATACTTGTAAGTAATTACCCATAGCAATTGTGCCATTTTTTATGCCATGAATGTCATTATATGTTTACAAATACAACATCATAACTTCATGAAGTTGTGGAACGTGACTTATTTTTTTACAGCCTGAAACAATGCTTAAGAAGGGAAAGAAGAAAAACTGTAGTTGTTTCCTAAAAATTTCCCACATCATGTCATTAAGTAAACTGCAATGTGAGCAAACATAGGACCTAGGTCATTGCCATAGAGCTAAGACATTTCTCTGATGACATAGTCTAATGCTAAATATGCATTCGATTAGATGTTCCATTTTAAGAATTTTTTTCCCTATAGCGGAAACCTGCCTATTGCACAGGGGACAGAATAAATACAGGAAGCATTCAGTTTTGATTCCGGTATTATAAAGGCTGGTTTGTACTGTATTACTGAAAAAGTGTTCTATAGCTGTGAAAAAATGTATTTGGGATTTATTAAAAATCCTACATTGGTGAAGGACAGGTTTTACACTGACTGACTTCTCTCCCTCTCTTGATATTCACAGAATTTAAGGTAGCTGGGCCAATTTGATCTCCTCTATCTCGCAGTAGATTAATTTCAATTACCTCAAGGTTCAGACCAATATCGTGGTCTAGACTAAGGCATTTTGATCCTCAGCAGACAAACCCGTGGCAACCACAGGCAGAGAGTGGAAAAGCCTGATGGTATTCCACACCATGCAAGGCATAGTTCACACAATAGTGCTGACTAAATATAGTCTGAAAAAAGTTGTTTGTATCAGCCCTTTTCCCTGTGTGGCAATATACTAAAGCCACACGTTGAGGCAACTTACATCCTTCTCTGACTGATGCTTTTTAGTTGCCTCAACTTTGCAGTAGTTAAAAGTTGCCTGTCTTGTCAGATAGTTAAAACTTCATTCCTGGCCATTGTGTCATACCAGTCATTAGGCTTCTTTAGCGAAAACATACATTAAAGGCTAATATATGATCTTTGGTGCTCCTGTCTTCTGAGGAGTATGGTTTCCTTCCTATGAATGGCTTCACATTGACCTAAATAAAACCATGGCTTGTCTTCAGTGTCCTGGTACAGTCCATAGATTCAGCTCTAGCCCTCTTTTCTAGGTCTTTAGGCTTTGAGTTGGCAGAATTTGTATCTTCAGTTATTTCAACAAAATTATGTTTACAAACGAGGAAGATAATCAGGTCCCTTTAAAAATCAGGTTTATGGGAACTAATCTAAATGTGAAGTTAACTCATTTTTAAAGCTGCAGCTTAAACTGTCATTAAAACAAAAAAATAAAGGCCTTTAGAGAGAAGGGAACATTAAGAGGAAGGAACTGAGACATCAGGTTACAGATAGAGTTGTTTACTGCCCAGCAAACAAGCAGTAGAGCTAACCACTTCATCTTCCATCCCACATAAACAAGTAGTTGATGATACAATAAACGCAGCAAAAGTGAATCTCAATACTGCAAATGGTTTTATGCCAAAGCGCAACAAAAATCAGGCTCTGAGGTTGTATAAGCTCTTTACAAACAGGCAAGTTAAGATTGCAATATTACATAAGATCATTTAAAGCCTCTAAAAGCCTTTAAAATTTCTCTCCGTCTTTCACTGGCACTTTAATAAGGCAATTCCCAATATTTGACTTGTGAAATAGCCTAGAATATAACAGTTGTATCAGCAGCCTGTAGCTAGGCTGTTCCTTATTGTTCCTCTGTGAACATTTTTAATACCCTTTGTAACATGATGAAAGCCTTACCTATTTCAAGGCTTATTTGCAGAGAGGGAGTAGTTAAAAGTTTTGATTATTGGGACTGCAGATGGTGGGGCTGATCCTGGGACTAGCAGTCTATTCTCCCAGTCCCCAGCAGACCACTGGCTGCACTGGCACCCATTTTTTCTGAGCTAAGTTCTTTTCATCTGATAACAAATCTGTGACTTGCATTGTTCATTTCAGTAATCCAGCACGGTGTCACATCAGCTTTGTCCCCATCTTTAAATATATTCATGCCATCTGTCTCATGGTCTCAACTGGTAAAACAATTGCATTGTAGGTTACGTACAATCAATTCCCAGTTGTTCTGAACAGCTTGAGATGTCTCACATCTTACTCAGTAGCTTGTGGAAGAGACTGATAAATGATTTTTTATAGGAAGATGATCAGTTTAGGATTCCCTTTACTGACATTTCAGATGCCAAGAAGTTCAGATTTTAGCTTGATATCTTTGCACTTTTTCCCCATATGGTTTTGGTTCCTCTTGCAAAGAAATGTGTTTCTCTCCATATGTCTCTTACCTTGAGTGTTCAGTGTCATCTTTAATTAGAAATTGAAAATCAGCTGGTTTGATTTATATTGGTATTTGTCATTGCTGCTATTGTCTTTCAGACAATCACATTCAGATGTTAATGTCAAATTAAAATTATTCTTTATAGGGTCATAAATATGAAATATGCAATTAAAGTGTTCCCATTAAGAAATAACAGAGTGTATGATGATAGACTCTTGTTCAAGACTCTTCAGCAGCACACCCAGTCAGCACTGTCCTTGTGAGAGAGCTTTGTGAATCTCTGTCACTCAGACCTACCACAGCAAAAACCTAGATTAAATCTATGGCTGCAAGTGTGACACAGTTCAAATTCAGACACCAGGGGAGTTAAATTTGCTTTCAGCTCTTGTGATCATGATGAAATTGTCAAAGTGAATGATGACACATTATCCAAATGGAGAATGTAGGTGGTCTTTGCTGAAAGCTGTGTATCAGGAGCAATTGGGTCCTCTTACATCCATGGGAACAAAACCCAAGGGGAGCAAACATGTGGTCCCTGAGAGGATACAGCTGCTCCCTTCTGGATATGAAAGGCTAACCATACGCAGAGAGAAAAATGAAGAACGTGGAAAAGCACAGGCCTGAACAGGCAGGCTAGCACTTGCTACACGGAAATGTAAGCAAAATCACTCTCACCTCAATTCTATTTCTGAAAGTACATCACATTCCTAATTATTTTTTTGGACTTGAAAAATATCCAGCTTCCTTATGAGGTAACTCCACGCTAACCCATGGGTTCTAGTGACAATAGGTAGGTCCCTGCCTTGAAGCCTCTGGAAAGAGAAGGGTTTTGTCTTTTTCTTTAAATGAAAGGAGCCTGAAGAAATGTATAACTTCTTTTTGGTAGGTCCTTTTTCATCCCGAGTCTATAACCAGCATTTCTCTTTCATAAAGAACCCTCTACAGTAACTTAACTGACCCTTTTGTTCTGTTACACATGAGCACAGTAGTGTGAGAATTTCCAGCATTCACTCATTACCTTACCCAGAGGTGGTAATAGGGCCTCAGATAATCCATAAATAGTGCTAAGAGCTATGTGTGAAGAGCTGTACACAAAAGAAACCTTTTACAATGAAGCATAAAACAAGGTATTTGATTTATCCTGCAAATCACAGGGAAAAATGCTGCATACTCCTGCATGCTACCTACTGACACGCTGTCTTCAAACTAGTTATTCAAGCTAGTTATTTTCACGTTCTCAGAGATCAGTTTTGTCATTATGAATGACTGCAGCCGTATGTTCAGAGCTGTCCCGAAGCAGAGTATATCCCTCTTCCCCACAGCCCCTCACACATGGTGGTGGCAGGGAAAAGGGAACCTCAAGGTTCCTGGAGGAATATGGCAAAACAAGAATTTGATAGGACCAATGGCATGGAGGACAGAGTGGTCCTTGTAAGTAAGGCAGCAGGGAAAATGCTAATTTTAGCAAATTTCTAGAATTTTCTGGAATGCAGACAAAAGGGCACAAACTCAAACAAAAACTGCCCTACTGGCTCCTCCATCTGTGATCAACAGTGTCTGGAAAGGTGATAAATACCTTTTGGAAATGGCCAGGATTCTATTCTATGGGAATTTTATTTCTGTGTAACATTTTTGATCATTCAAACCAGTTTTAAAATGGGATTTATTCTGCTCTCAGCCGTTCCATGAAGCTTTGTTTTTGTGATAAGGTGCTAGTCATCTTGGAAATTGTTTTACCACCTGAGATGCTTCAGCTCTGTGTGGGGTTATGGGGACATTGACCATAAAATAATAATATCTGAAGCACCGCTTCTGGATACTTACCTGAGTAAAATCAGTCACATTTTTGGAAGGCACCCAAGTAGTTCTAGCCTCCATATTTCTTGTTCTCTCCTACTAGGTAAACTGGGAATAAATCAGGGTCTTTTACTGTGATACAAAAGAAACAACCTGTTACATTGGGCTTCATGGGTCAGTGCTTTGATGTTTGTGCCAGTATAAATCTGAGCTAAAATGTATTTCCTATCTACACTGGGAGAACAGTAAAGAATGTGAAAGATGCTCAGAGGATAAGTACACTAAAACATGAATAATTGAGATAGGTTTTCAGTAGACATTGCATTCATCTGCATGAGTAAAAAGGGTATGGTCTTGATTTTGCTTCCATCAGAGTCAATGGCAACATTGCCTTGTCTCTACAGGGAAGAATGGGACGGCACAGATTATCACCTACAGTGCACTTACAAATTTCTGCTTGAACAGACCGGTGCAAATACAGTGTCTGAGATATTTTCTGGTGCTCTATTTCTCCTGTAACATACTGACTGAGTAAGAGGGAGAGATGGTAAGAAGACTGAAAGTCTATATTCAGGAATTTGTCCAGCAAGCCTTAAGAGGGGTCAGTGAGATTGTGAAGTCATAAAGTTTATTGAGAAGCAAATTAAAATGCAAAATATGGGGGAGTCATACTTCAATGTCACTACAAGAAGTCCAGTGAATATCAATCTAAATTAATTTTGGCCTCTTTAATCAATCATCTCTTTATGAAATACAAATAAAGCCACATCAGTATGACATGTTATTAAGGAAGAAAAGAGATGTGCCCTAAACTTCTGGTGACAATTTACATAAATGTCATTTGAAGCAGCAAGGTTAGACCTCAGGGAGAGCATTATAATATTCTAAAGAGCATCAGCAACTTCACTGTATACAAACCATGAAACAGAGAGGACTGGTTCCCAGGCACCAGGGGGTGGTGGAGGAGTGAGACAGAAGAAAGTTAATTTGGTATCTCTGTAAATCTTAGAGAGTTTTCATAGCACAGAAGGATTGTAAACAAGTCATCAAAGAAAATGGCCTGAAAGAAGAATATTTAGTGCCATTTTTTTTTTAAAGAACAACTATGATCCTTAACTCATCCAAAAAATTCTAATTTAGTAAAAGATGTGTGTAACTAAGAAGGTGCATGGTTATTGTATTTATTGCATTATATCATTACCATTAGAGTATTTGTATTGCTGTAACTCCAAGTCATCAGATGAAGTGGGACCCTGTTATGCCACACGTGTTTGCTATAGAGGAAAGTCACACTAGGAACTCTATATTCTAAAGAGTGCAGAAACAGGAGGAGACTGATTTCCCAGGGATATATTGAACATGGCTGGTTAAACCACGATTAAAGCTTGGGAAATGCCATTCACAGCCAGTGCCCTAGTCAGTACACAGCCCAGCTCTTGCACCCTGTATGCCTCTGATACACACCATGGGTATTCTTCACAAAAAGGTCATCGGATCACACTGAAATCTCAGTAGCCAATTTCTCTCATCAGGTCTCTAATGTGTCTTTTGCTTTCCTTCCCTCCAGTCTGTTTATCATTTATTCTCATTCTCCTATATCAAAAATGAACAAAGACACTTTCTAAAGGCCATTTCACAGCTTTAGGGAGCTGTATTCAGGAGAGTAATGTGTGATCTAAGGCAAGCTGAGGAGCATTATTTTCCTATCACCACCCCACAGATGATGGGGAGTGACAGATTACATGTCAGTCACAGCACACTAGGCAAGGGGCCAGTCTGCCAGTAGTTCTGTCCTTTCTGGCTCCAGCCAAAGCATTGTTGAGAATGAAAGAAGGGTTTATAAATAGCTCACACTGAAGTCATTCTATCATAGAGGCTGCAGATCAGCCTGGTCTTTATTCAGGCTGTTCAAGATGATGTCTGTATGCTCATGTACACGCAGGTGTTGCATACACAGCCTGTAAGGATCATGTCCCAGAGCTATTCCCTTTCTAGCTGTCACCTTTCTTTGCAAGAAAAATAAAACCTACTGCGAGCACATTTAACTTCACTCCCTTCACTCCTTTTTAACTTCCCTCTCATTTGATAGATTCCACATTAATTTGTACTTTCTTAGAAAGACTTTTTTTTTTTAAAAAGTAATTTTCAAGTATCCATCTTTTCCTTTAAAATCTCACAATGAAAAAAGAACAATATCCTATTAGCAGTCAGGTTAACAGATCTCCCACAGAAAGTGTAATATGGAGAGTAGGTATTCAGCAATACAAGTGAGCAAAACCTTCTGCCAAAATTGAAATGAATCAGTCTGGAGGCATCACAAATGAGTCATTATTCTCTAACACTTCCCTGAATGTTCACACACACAAACTATACTGATTTTCAAGACTTTCTGCTTATACTATGAAATTATCTGAGTCAAATTATGAGTGTTCTCAGTCTGCTGAGAAAATTTCTTAGTAGTCCTAGAGGCACATGACATTTTTATGCAGTCTCCCTACTACTAAACCTATGGGCAGACCCCAGAAGACCCCCACCTGCCCAGGATTTTGTGATGTCCCAGCCTCTCTGTCCTGTAATTGAACACGGCTACCAAAAAGTGCCTGCTTTGCCAAGTGACAGGAAAGACTGGTATGGAGCCAGTTGCGACAGACCTGCAGCAACATTCCCTGTTCTAGACAACTCCTGAGTTGCTGTGGCGTGGTGGCTTTACACAATGGGACTTGAAGAGGGACTGACTTTCTAATGTATACCTCCACCTCGTTTATTTTTAAAGAACCTCTCTGAAATTAACTTTCTGCATTATTCATTGAACTTGTTCTTGGTGCTGCCAATAGGAGGGAAGATGAATAAGGATATTTGTTTCAGAAGAGGAGTCCTCAATGACAATAAAATTTTATTGCCAAAAGCAAAACCAGAACAGATTGGAAGAGAAGCTATGCCCACAAAAGATTTTTTTTTTTAATTATCATTAAATATAATTTATCCTGTTTTAATCTTATGTGCAGAATATCATTACTCCTGATATATTGACCAAGAATAAAACCCGACAAGTTTCTCAGTAGCTGAAGGTGTAAGGTGAAGACTAATGAATTACACACATGTTTTGGACATACCTTAAATCAAGACAGTATGGGTGTAAATAGGGACTCACACCTACCAAAATTATACCATCTGAAATTTTCAGCCATGTACCTTCTGTCTATTCTGCATCATTCTGACATGTAAGAGCAATGACTGTGTAGTGCATCAATAATTGTAAAAAAAAATCACACCACAGCTCACCGATGATACTGCATACATTGTTTGTGGACTTATTCCTTTAAGAAAGGAAGGGGGGGAGAAAGAGGAAGATAGATAAATAGATAGATAGATAGATAGACCGACCGACCGACCGACAGACAGATAAGTTACAGCATGCTTGTTTTATCATCTACACTTATATAAATCACTGAAACAGCCACCGCTTGCCAACATATGGCTGCTATGCAATGGAGAAGTACACAAGTTAGCTTCCTTAGAGGATTAATTTACCCTTTAGAAAAACTCTGCACTACAATCAAAGGCTGCTTCTAATAACTGACACGTTGGCTTTTATACCTAACTGGGTATCTTAATACTGCAGTACTCCTGCATATTCAACAGATCCTGAGTGGAAAATGTATCAGGCTGTCCTTGAGTATTGCAGAATTCATGTTTCTGTATTTGTGGTGTTTTTCCATTAAAAGTGGGTCTGGCTCTGAAAATACTTCCTACTAAAAAGTATTGCATAGATATAAACAGGACAGTTCTCCTGAGTTCACATTGCCTCCACTGTTTGCTGTTTTCTGACTGTGTAGGGTGACCCTGAACTCCTGGCAAGCACCAGAAAGATGGTGACAAGCAGTTCTTTGTGCAACAGCTGAAAATAGATCCGTCTTAAAAGAGAGCCTAAGTATTATTCATTGATCATATCTGTTATTGTCTACATATACAGAAGCAGCTGATTGCAAAAGTCCTCCACTTTGGGAAAATGAGGATTGTGCTGCCAATTTGAGGCCAGATTGCACATGGCTGAACAGCAAACTAAAGACGGAGGAATGGGAAGTGCTCTGCTCAAAGGTAGTAGGGTATTGTATGAGCTTTGTGGTTAATCCTCTCCTAGGGGGTTGTGGTGGGTTGAGCCTCGCTGGGGGCCAGGTGCCCACCAGAGCCGCTCTCTCACTCCCCTCATTCACTAGACAGGGGAGAAAAGGCATAACGAAATGCTTGTGGGTCGAGATAAGGACAGGGAGAGATCACTCACTAATTATCGTCACGAGTAAAACAGACCAAACTTAGAGAGGGAATTCATCTAATTTATTACTAGGCAAAACAGAGTAGAGGAATGAGAAAATAAAATCAACTCTTAAAACACTTCCCCCCACCCCTCCCATCTTCCCGGGCTCAACTTCACTCCCGGCTTCAACCTTCCCCCTCCTCAGCGGCACAGGGGGACGGGGAGTGGGGGTTACGGTCAGTTCATCTCACGTTGTTTCTGCCGCTTCTTCATCCTCAGGGGGAGGACTCCTCTCATCGTTCCCCTGCTCCAGCATGGGGTCCCTCTCACGGGGTGCAGACCTTCAGGAGCAAACTGCTCCAGCGTGGGGTCCCCCACGGGGTCACAAGTCCTGCCAGCAAACCTGCCCTGGCGTGGGCTCCCCTCTTCACGGGTCCACCGGTCCGGCCTGGAACTTGCTCCAGCGCGGGCTTCCCACGGGCCGCAGCCTCCTTCAGGTGCCTCCACCTGCTCCGGCATGGGGTCCTCCACGGGCTGCAGGTGGAATCGCTACACCCCCTCATCCTTCCTCCATGGGCTGCAGGGGGACAGCCTGCTTCACCATGGCCTTCACCACGGGCTGCAGGGGGATCTCTGCTCCGGCGCCTGGAGCTCCTCCTCCCCCTCCTTCACTGACCTTGCTGTCTGCAGAGTTTCTGACATCTTCTCACTCCTCTCTCCGGCTGCAAAAGCTCTCTCTCCCTAAGTGTTTTTCTTCTTCTTAAATATGTTATCACAGAGGCGCTGATTGGCTTGGCCTTGGCCAGCGGCAGGCCCGTCTTAGAGCTGGCTGGCATTGGCTCTGTCAGACACAGGGGGAGCTTCTAGCAGCTTCTCACAGAAGCCACCCCTGTAGCCCCCCCGCTACCAAAACCTTGCCACGCAAACCCAACACAGGGGTCTTAAAGCAACTAAAAGTCTACGTAAGCTTTTACTTATGAAGAATCATCCTCAGCTAATGAAAACTGGCATAGTTCATTAACTTGAACAGTGAGCCACTGATTTACATGGAAGAGTATATGGCCTGACGGTTACACTGAAGTCATTGACAGGAAAACCAGAATCTATGTTAAGGACAACTGAATCTTAGAAATCTAAGCTTGAAATTAATCAGCAGCAGAATTTTAAATCTTTTGTGCCCTGAGGTGTTTTTGTCATGTGCAATACCATTACAATAACCAGTTACAAAAAAAAATTATTTGATTAGGTTATTTACTGCTCTTGTGGTCATTTTTTTAGCACTGCTACTCTGGCCAGAGGAGGCACTTAGGAAGTTTGGCAACAAGTCTTCATTGTGAAGACTGAAAATTTAATGAAAATTCTACTGTTTAGTTGTTGGGGATTTTTTTGTATTTTTTTTACCAATAACTTTATTATTGGTTCATCTCAGAGAATAAGCCTGCTATTTTCCCTGAACCTTGACACAAGATGAATACTGCAGGTTGTTAAGTGCAACTAGAATCACAGCAGGCATTTCTTGCAATGAATCCAAAATAATTCTGTTTTGCTCTGGTCCTTCATCTCTTTCAGTGGCGGGAGGTCAGGACCTGCCCTACCATCAACTGGAAGTTGCAGAGGATGAACTTGGCTTCCAGAAGGAGAGTAAGAAATCAGTGAAGATGGGCCTTTTGTAGAAATCATTGAGAGTCAGGCACCTCAGCACTTTTGAAAACCCCACCAGGGGCCCAGCAACATCATTTGGAGGCTAAATACTTTTCAAAATCCTCCTTTAATGTTTTAGACTCCCTTAAACCTACAACATAAAGGACCATATTATCAAAGATTAAAACAAATATCTTTCGTTTTAGTGCCCTCTGAGTGAAGCTATTCTAAGAGGAAGCATAAAGAATGGAAAAGAAAAGAAATAAAAGCTGTACCACTTATCTCTTTAGTGTATAGGAATAGCAATGCTAAGATAATAAAACTATTGCTTAGCCAGATCCTGTTTTGAAATTCCAGTGGTGCATATAATTCTAAACCAATATCTTTTAATATTGAATTCCCTAAATAATTATTCACTATAAAAGATATTCAGTCCATAGAATTTTTCCTTTTATTTTCAGGGATTGAATCTGGAAGTCCTTATTTAGGTAAGATGCTGCAGAAATCCACAGGGCTTACCTGAGTTAAGAGCTCAGGAACTGGTCCTGCATATGCACATAAATTGCTTTGGGAACTGAAAGACTATAATGTAACAAAAAGAGAGTCCATAATGCATGCAGATTTCTGACAGTTTTTGCAAACATCAAGGAATATGACACCTACCCTTAATATGTTTCTGCTCTGATTATGAATCCCCAACTGCACCGAGTCCATCTTTGCATATGCCAGATGAATCATTTTTTCAACCTGAGCTGTCTGGTATTTCTTTGAGCGGATGAAGAACTTGTTAAAAATGAGATACAGAGTAATGGGTACTTATAATTTAAATGAATCACTGCATGCAAAGTAATTTCTTTAAACTATCTGCCAGGTAAATCTTGAATCATCAGCATGACACATTTGAAATTTTAAAAATTTGAACATATATTATTTAAATATTAGTACCATTAATTGACATTCAACAGAGTACAATTCTTTGTTTAAGGGAAAAATCCCAAGATGCCTGTGCAAGAAAAACTTCCAAAGTCAAGAGAAGTTATACCTGCAGATGGAGAATGGGTTACAAAGGTCCCATTCTTCTCTGTTAGACAGGCTAACGTAATGTTTACCTTTATCAAATTGCAGGGAAGAACATTCAGACCTTGTACGATGGAGGAAAATATTATCTACCTCATTATCTAGAGACCTTCTAGTAGGCAAGCTACAAAAGGCTGAGGAAGGTAAGATATGCAGTTGCCCAGAGAATCAAGATTTTATGTATATGTGCTGTTTGGAGAAGCTGTAAAAATGCACACCATTTACCTTACTTGGCTTCTTCTGAAGCTGGGTCAATGCTATGTGAATCTGAAAACACTTCACTCTAAATGTAGCCTGATATATTTGGAATTGGTCAAAATCTTTCATTTTCACTATATACAGTTAAGATGCTGATGTAAAAGTAAAAATTTTCCCTTTAAGAACAGCACATACTTTTAGGAATGGGCATATCTGGGTAAGAACACAGGAGGATGAGGCAGGGGGTTGGTAGGAAAGGATTTGAGGCGGCGAGATTGTGTCCTACTGCGCTGGGAGATTTTCTGCAATGTTATTTTTCAATCAAATTTTCATCAACCCTAGCAGTAAAATTCAAGCATATTTTCTACATAACTGACTGAAACAGCCAAAGCATTATGATGAGCAGCTGTGCAGATGCATCGATCTATGCAAGTTTTACATGGGTCTAAAGTGAGAATGGACGATGTGTAGATGAGTAGAATTGACCTTGCAGGTATATTATCTTTACCTTTGAAAATGTTGATCAGGGCTTTGCAATACCTTAGGTACACTCCTTAGCTCATGTGACATGAACTAAGGAGACTATGGCATGTACTTCCAGTGTAACAGCAGGATCAGGCTATATATGGCTGTCATTGTGCATATCACAATTTGTCCTGGTGTGATTGTTAATTATGTCTAATATTTGGGACATCTTTCCACTACTATAAAATGCTAAATAATCAGATTGCTGACATCTGGCTTAAGCTAAACATCCTTGTCCTAAGCAGCAGTGCTTTTCATATAGGCATTACTTCTTTTAACAGGGTAAGAGTTTAAGAGCTATCATTGGTTTAGTTCATAAGCATCACTAAGATTGAAAACAGTAACAAGGAAAAAAAGAAAAATGCAATGTGTTCAACACAACACTTTTAGAGTTTGGAAAACTCCATATTTCCCTTTACCAGACCTAAAGCAAAGCTATGCTATGCCATTCTATTTTGTCTTCATCACTGGGAAACCAGAGTGGATTTTTAAAGTACATTAAGTGATGGGACTAGGTCACATGAGGACTGATGCTAAATTGAAGAAAATTGAGAAATCTGTTCTTTAACTAGTTTTCTTTTACATTTGAAGTTATTCTTCCCATGGTGATTTTGAAAGCTTTGCCTCACACTAAAAATAATTAGCCTAATACTCAGTAATGCATTTGAAATCAATGAAGTTAAGCAGGTATACAACTGGTGTAACCAGTATCACCTATTAGAACATATTCTGCAATTATTTGGGTTACTTTATGTCAAGGGGTGGTATCTCATTGACTTCAACAAGCTTCGAATAAAGCTCTAAAATTATCTGCCTCACTTGATTTTGGATTTGTATAATGAAGACAAAACAAGATGGTTCCACTGAAATAAATGGAGCTACACTTGTAGAGAATCAAGAATCAGAACCGGGATTACTGCAATTACATTTTTGGCAATGCTAGCGTTCAAAATCAGATTCCTATTATGGTCATTCTGGAAAAGCATTTTCCTTTTGTTTGTTTTAGTAAATGTTCTTAATAGAACAAAAGTGCTTTACAGGCAACATTCATATTACCAAAACCAATTGGATTTACAATTTCTTTTTATTACCACTAAAGGAACACTAATTCAAGTTTTGGGTGCAATGTAATGCCATGAAACAACAATAATCCTGTTTTTATAGCCCTACACATGTAGAATAGCTTAGGCTTTCTTCTACTACATAGTATACAGATGGCATTATACTTGGTAAATGTGGCTGACAGTCATGATTTGTCTTTCTGCTGTCTTCCTGTTTCTAAACACAAGACTTCCATTCGATATTGGGCCAATTCTTCCGGTTAAGTAAACCCCCTATGTTTTCAATGTATTATAGCCAAAAAGCTGTTGCTGTTTTATCCAGGTCTCTCAGGCCCAATTACAGTTCTCAGAAATGCTGTAAGTGTAACAGGTGGAGTCACCCCAACATATAACACTTTAATAATATTTAGATGTTTGCACAGTTCACTGCTTGGCTTTGTTTACTCTCAATGCCCCTCCTCCTGTCGACTTTAGTAGCCTTTAAACCAGACCTTTAAAGACTACACTAATTCAATCACTGTGTAAAAAGCCAGCTAAATCAGTTCAGCTATGACCCTTTGCTGGAATAAACTATTAAATAGTTTATTTGCTGGAATAAACTTAATAAATTCAGTTTTATGGGGAAATAATATTCTCATTATAAATAACCTGCTGCAAACCCAACATTATTAGAACAAAAGAAGGCAAACTAGCAGATCGGTAAATGCCAAGTTGGAGGCTGGATTGCACATTGAGTAGGCAGAGCCTTCTATCTTGTCCCAGGAGACAGGAAATGTGTTTAGAATGGAAAGTGCCTGAAGTAGATTGCACCCTGCAAGACAGCGGGTTCCAGGGCTTCTGAAAGCCTGACCGGGAACCCCACATACATATGTGTATGCGGTCTCCAGTATTTTTATCTATGAAGCACAGAATATTTTGCAGTTTTCCCTGGATGATTAGAGTGGCCTGAGGAAGAGGACATAAGCAAATCAGAACGTGCTACTAAGGTCATCTGTCAGGAAGGTGTCATCAGGGAAATTGCCACACTAGAGGTGTTGGTAGGCGGTTCAGAGCTTGCTGTGCCTTTGCAAAGGATCGTTGAACTTGATTGTTTCTGTAGAGGTGATTTTACAATGGAGGAATACCACTGATGAGCAGGGAAAGGATTAAATGCAGGGCAGCTGATGAGACTGGGACCTGATGAAGATGGTATTTCTACCAGTTCCTGTATTTGACACGTTTGTTCAAATAGAATTACAGGAGTGAATTCTACTCTTTCGAAAGCTCTGTTTGATTGGTACAATTCGTATTTAACATCTGCCTTTGATTTCCTGGCTTTATAAAGTTATTCCCATGGCTCCTATTATCTAGCCCAGGCATACCACTAAGTTAAAACTGGCAAGGTGGGAAGGGCATGATTGAGGCTAACAGCAGAAAGCCCTGACAAGTACAAACTGCCTAATCTTTAAACAAAGCAAGCAACTGACAATCTTTTATACAGGTTTACATATATATTTTGCCATTAAACATGATACAAAATTTGTCACAGAAAGCAAAAAGTGTATGAGAAATGTGCCATTGCTTTATTTTGAAGTGTGTGCTTAGGAAAAGTTGCTGGGAGACAACAGGAGAATGTCAGTGTTGAGAAATGGTTGGCTTTGTTCACAGCTGTGTAATTTCCAAGCTGATAGATTGTCTACACACAGACAGAACAAATATGTGTTGTCCTGAAAGCCTGAACTTTTTTTGTGTTTCCCTTTAGAATTAGGCTTTTTTCTATTTGGAAATGAACATATTCCATCTGTGTAGAAACCCCAGAGTGCAAATGTAATTTCCCATAGCTAAAGCAGAGCCCCCATAAAGTCACTTATGTCTATCATTCTTACCCAGGAAATAGTTTCTTCAATGGTATTAATAAAATTGACAACTCAAACATTTCCTCAAGTGGCAAAGGGGGATATTTTTGAATATAACTTTTACTTAATATATTCTTCTGTTACAGTTTATCTTTAAAAATCAAAATGAAATTAATATGCCCACCTGCTGCACTGAAGAAGATATACACACAGGCCATGGACTCAAATAGGTTCTTGAGCATTAGTAAGCTACACATAAATGAGAAAATATTGCTCTTTTTAAGGTGAGCACCATTATTCTTACGGACCTTTTATAATACTCTGAATGCATCAGCTTGTACTAGTTATAGGTATGAGATGATGACTGAAATCAGTGTCCGATGGGAAGAAGAACATGGAAATGTTGTGAAGTTTAGAAAATGACATGATAGCAAATTACAACAGAAAAAGCAGCAAAGGCCTGGAGACAATTTGAAAATGTTCCCCCTCCCCAACACGTTTATGTATTTAACAGCAATTCCTGCTATCAGTAAAAACATAAGCATAGCCTCAGAGGTTAAACTTGAGAGACCGTGTCTGAAGTGATACATTGGCCAGACGCCACTCCCGGCTACTGCGCATCTGTGCGCATCAGCGTTTCCACTGGAGTGACTAAATCTAGAACCACTCCACCGGCCCTATTTCTAATTAAACTTTTATTAAGAGAATGTTAGGGATGTTATGGATATATAATGAAAGCAGGAGGTGGTTCACTGTACATAATTTTCCACACAGCTTGTTCACATGTTGTATATCATCTTGACAATCTATAAAATGTTTTTTGTAGCTTTTGTTCTGTGCTCATTTATAATACATAGTGCAATCTAAAAAGTTTATGTGTTGCTATACCATAATTTTATATGTCCACAAGGCTGGTGACCTAATCTTCCAGAACTCTTTAAGCAGGCATAAAAAACCATATAGCTAATGAAGTTTTAAACCTTGTTAGTTTAAAAGCATGTTGCATATACTTAGTGGGGAAAATGCTAATTTACATGTGAGTTGACACCAGTCAGTCCAGGATTTTCTAATCAGTAGTAAAATAAACATACCAAAAGATAAGAAGAATCTAAAAATGTTTCCATCTCCCTTCACTGATCAGAATACTGGTCTTGAGAAAGAAAAAAAAATTTAAAGATATTCTGTTTCTTTGTGTTTAATAACATTCTCTCTTTCTTCTTAGTAACAGGCTTTTGTGAAAAAATAATTGATGTATCAGCCAATATACTTTCTTATTTCAGAAGGATTTCCAGTAAGAATTTATGCTTTGTGTTTCCTTACACAGATTTTTTTCTCTAAGAAGACACTGTACTAATAAAGTCCATTGTTTAAATACTCTGCTAAGTGTTTCAGCATGCCTTTTGATCAAGGAAAGAATTTGGCCAGCCATCAGTAGGTTAACCAATTAATATGCACAAAGCAGCAAATGTGACAGCAGGTACTTACACTCAGCTGTAATTATACCTATTGTGATATAATATTGTTGGAATTCTGCGCCCTAATTGCAGACGTTTGGGATCTGGCAGGTCAGATTCTCAGTGGAGGAGAAATTAGTGTCATGGAATATGGGGAATACTCTTAAAGCAGCTTGTTATTTTAGTCTTGTATGCAGTAATCTGGGGAACAGGGTTGTTTCAAATGACAGTGGTTGCTCACGTCATTCAGCAACCTTGCCCTATATGTCTTTGACATTATCTAGGGCTTGGCTCTGTCTCAAGGGCTGGTTCCAGTTTGAGAAATGAAGACAACAAATTCCTGGGCTGCTCACTAGTACTTCTTCCATAAAAACCCCTCAAGCAAAAGCCACAAAATGTTTCTTCACAAGCTACACACCATTTGTATGCTATCAAGGTAAACTGTAGAGAACTGCCTCTCTTTCCTGCCTTGGGTGACTTCTGCTAAAAATAATAGAAATTTCCTTTCTCTTTAGTACATAAGGGATGGCCAGGTCAAAGGATCGAATGATCCTTACTCAGATTGAAGAACCGTATATTTCCAGCTCATCCTTGCTATGTTAAGGATAAAAATGTACAGTCTGTTCCACACCACCACTTCCTTAGGTTAATGCAGGTGAAGGGAGAGCTTGGAGTGGTTTATGAAAATGGAGGATGATGTAAAATTGAAAGAGGAAGGTCACATGGGACAAAACATAAAAGAATGAATTAAAGAGACAAAGGATGATGGGTGATGTACATGAGGATAATGTTTACACTATATTCCTCTTAAAAGGACTTAATAATGCTCTGTGCCTCCTCAAAAGTCAACAGGCTTTTGGTATCAGCCAATTGTGCCATAGTTTGGGAACTAACTTGAGAAACGATGCCACCTTGTTTGCAGCCTTTCAAACACAGTTAACTTATTCATATTGGCATTGTAACTAATGAAATAAGAAATGAGAGACAGCATCGGCACTAGCACAATTCTAATTCCAATTGATTGTTCATTCTTTAGAAGGGTTTGATTCATTTTATCCCACTGTGATGCTCACCACCATTTTACTTCTCTGAAAATGGAGGTGTGAAGGTCTAAATATCACCCATCAGAAATAAAGCAATTATATCTCCTACACAGAACTCTATTAATCTCACGGATACAATATTCAAGCCCAAAGCAATTTACTAAGACTATGTATCTCTATTTAAATCTAAAAAAAAGAAATCATAACTCTGTACCAATCAGGTGACTTTTAAGGGTGTGGTTATTATGAAATACACATATTTATGGGGAGCACTCAGCTTTTATATAGCAAAATGCCCAAGGATATTATTGTTGCATGATAATCACATCCCATGCTGAGTTTTATTGCTTATAATTCTCACTTTCTTATTAGAAAGACCATCTTCCATTAAGGTTTTTATATTATCAGCTAGCATAGACTGTAACTGAACCTTATCTCCTGTATTCAAAGTAATTATTAGGAGAGTTCAATTGTTGGTGTAGAAATCAGTTATTTTAAAAAAAAATCTCTCATTTTAGTGCTTCTCTAAAAGGCCTGGTTTTTGTGATGTGCATGCATTTTGTTGGCACAGCAAAGTGAACTCCCCAAATCCATCTGTCAAATTTGTGTGCTATGCAAATACATTTACTGAAGCAAATAGGAATGTGTCTGAAAATTGTTGTTATTATTATAACTAAAACCTAACAGTTAAAACTATACAAACATTTTTAATAATGTTTTCTTGCTGTGGCATGTGTTGGGGAACAAGTTTTGTTAGGTACTTGTCCTATTTCAACAGTTTATGTAGTATGATCAAGTCATGAGGGAAAAGAATCACCACCTTTAATGTCATTCACACTGAAGAAATGCAGACGGGCTGTGACCATGACATCTCGGGATCTGGAAACAACAGGCTAGGTCCTGAACTTGGCTTTGGCTATGTGATGCAATGGTACTATTTTCCAGGCAAGTAGTATTACAATTCAGAATCCTATAAGTGATAGCAGGGAAGACCATTTCGTCCTTTGTTACTCTCATATTTTAGGGCACTCCTTGCTTACTGATATTGGTCTGGAAATTTTTTTCATGACGTAGCTGACGTGTTCATAAATAGTGTTGACCTGATATAAGAAAGAAAAAATGATAACAAGGATAATTAAGCACTGCAACAGGAGTCAAGTAAGGCTGTGGGAGTCTCCAAATGTGGAAGTTCTCAAGACAGCCCTGGTCTGAATTCAGAGGTTGGGGCAGGAGTCCTCCTGTAATCCCTCCCAGCCAGACTCGTTCCATGATTCTGTGAACAGTAATGAGGCACTGTAAAGTCACGCTAGAAAGGGATTCCCAACTCTATGGACCACAGGACTTTGGCTGTTAACTCTGCCTTGAGTGTTTTTAAGAAAGAGAGGATACAAACCAAGTAAGCAATAGCTTATCCACCCCTAAAGCATTAAAAACTGACAAAGAATAAATAAATGAATAGTAAAAGCTCCAGGGTTACAATCCTGAGAAATGTACTGTTTGAACTACACTCAGTTTTCTGGAGCTGAAAGATTAAGAGAATATGATAAAACTGTACGTTTTTAGTATGTTCATATTCTTCTTTATGTAAAAGAACCAGCTCAATGCCTCAGGCAAATTCCAACTGGTATTTTGCACAACCCCTCCAGAAAATAGGTTTCATTGCATAGGCTTGCTGGTACAATCTGTCCTTGGGAAGTCATCATTTTTGAGGCATACAAATGAACACTGCATTTCAAATACTATATTCTAGTTGCAGTAATACCAGCCTGTATTACACAGATGGGACTCCCATATAGATCTGGTATTTGTTTTGGGAACTTGCTGTAAGAGGTGACGGTGCCACTGGCCAAAACAGAAACTCTAGACCAAGATAATTTTGCAGGCTGCAAAACCAAAATCTTGAATCTAAATCTAAATGTAAAATTTCTTTTTCACTTATAACTTGGTTGCACTACATCATCCATTGTTTACACAACATGTTACTACTCTTCATGTACAACAGTCAAAATGAGATTGAGAATAAGATCTTGGCTGGTGACCTGTATTTCACTAGGGGTCTGAATCAAGAACCTGTATCCAAATGCCTGAAACAAAACAAAAACGTAGATATGGCCTTTGTCTTTAGATGTTTAGAAGACAAACATAACCAAGGTGGGGTGGGGTTTTTTTTGAAGTTTATTCTTTCTTTCTCAGGCTTTTAGTTACTCTAAACCAATTATGACAGTTCTGACTGATGATGATGATGTTGATACCTAGATTTACATGCTGCAGATTAACTCAGCCAGTCCATATCAGGGTACAATATTAATTGACACAGAGCTGAATGAAAGAAATCTGCTCTGCTTATGTTTAGCATTTACTTGTGGGAAACGTTCTCAACATCCTATTTTTGTCATATGGCAAGTGAAGAGGGAACAACTCAGAAAGCACCAGAGCTGTGACTGGAATGGCTTTTCCATTTTCCTAAGGATTTTGTAATTTTGAAACTGTTTTCATGCCCATCAGGAAGTAAATCCTATCACTTCAAAATTCTCCATGAAAGAAGATTCCAACCGTAACAAACCAAAATACTGTCTCAGGCCAGCTACTGACAGATTTTATTTTGACAAAAATCAAAATGCTTCATTTGGTTGCAACTGCACTTTAGCATAGAATACAAAATAGAAAGACATTTGAAAGGAAGACCTCATTTGAAAGGAAAAATAAAAATATTTTGTTGGAAAGTATAAAAGCTAGGCAAGTTAAAAAGTGCTTCACTGGCTGATGTCACTATTCCCAAAATAAAAATTCAACAAAATTAATGATCTTTCAAAGCGTTTAGGTATGATAAAAATGTAAACTGTAAAAAATGATAATATTTCAAAAATATTTTCAATAAACACTTAAAAAATACCTCAGGGGAGATTTTCTGACCAAATCAGTTCCTGATATACCACCTCTTGCAAATCAGAGACAAAAGTCCCCTTTAGACAGAGCCTGCAACTGAGGGTACTGTACTGACACCATCACTTGCGTCCTAAATGCCTTCCACCCTAACCACGGACAAGATTATGAGAGACAGGACAGCTGATTAGAGCCAGCCTTGAGGAGAGCTGAGCGAATCAGAAGTCTTCCAATCACTTCCCAGTGTGAAGGCTCTCTGCTGCCAAGGGCTCCCATCTCTCTGCAGGTAGTGCACTTTGCTGCTCAGGAATGCATTCAAAGGAACAATCCCATTACCACCTTCTTCTGTGTGGCAGTGCGAAAAGTTTCCTTTCACCTAACTTTATTTGGCCCATCAGGAATAAAAGATGCCTGAAGTCTCTTGAGTAACATCCTGACATGAATATTTTAGGAAAATCAGTGATTTTATTATATGTGTAATTATTGAGTTCAGCTACTGCTTGAGTAATTTCTTGAGTAGAGTATTACTTCGTCTTGAAACTGTTGTACCATAAAACAAAAATATGCTAGCAGGCTTTGATTTTGTCCTCTGTCCCTTGAAATATGATCCTTTTGCAGTTAATGCAAAAAAAAAAATATTTGGAAAGGAATATATTTCCATTTAGCAGGTCAGATTTTAATGCAGTCTCCAATGTAAATTGGGAAATGCTCCAATGAGCTCCATGAGCTTACACAAGTAATCTTCTCATACCTTTGCATTCCTAATTAGTGCACAGGACCAAAATGTTGAGACTCTTAAAAGTTAATAACAGTCATTTATTTGTACAAGGATACAGTACTACTATATCCATATTTCACAGATTCTGCAAGCAGATGTAAGTCAAGGAAGGTATTACAGGCAATGAGAGAATACTCCTACACAGAAAAAAAATGGTTGAATTTTGCAGACATTTCTAAAGTGTATGCTCAAGGAAGATAGCGAAAAAAGGGTATTCATCAAACTACTTATTATTGTTTACACTTGACAGCCACACTGGAACTGTTTTTGTCTTATTTTAAGAAGAGTAATTTCTCATTGACCTTAGATTTATCAAAATTAGGTAGAATTAGGTATAGTATGTCAAACAGGAACACCTGTTTAGTAACATAAACATATTTAAATATCAACCTTTCTCTCTGATTGGTTTTTGTAGAAGCAACTACTGATTAGAAACAGAAATTGCAAACCATGACCTTCCATGACAGGAGCTAACATGTAGTGTCATTAAATTCTGTTACTGAATCATCTCATTAAGTAAAAGGGCAGTTTTCAAAAACTATTTCTTTTTAATATTTGCAAATCAATGTGACTCGCACTGTTATAAAGAAATCTTGAAAGCAAAACTTCTGGTCTGTATCCATGCTTGCACAAAACACTATAGTCAACACATACATTGCGAATTGAAATAAACCACACCAAAGGCATCTGTCACATGGAAAATTTTCTCTTTTCTGTTAGAGAAGTTTGGAATAAGCAGTGGGGGTTTTTTGTGCCACAACTCTCTCCACTGAATTGGAAAAGATATTGTTCAGAATATAGGTAAGATTGTTAGTCTAAATAGCATCTGATAAAAGAAAGTCTATTTTTGTGTTGAACATCTATTACAGCAAACATATGCACCAGTATCACAATTGTTCAAATCCTTAGATTTTTCTAATAAATCCTTTGTTGGTGTTAAAGTTCAAACTTGGAGCCAGTGCAGATGTGAAGAAATTATGTATTTTGGGATTTTTTTGAAACCATAATCTTGTCACAACAGATTATCAAATGATCAAAGCAATAAAAGAATGATTTGGGGCTTAAACTTTTATGAAAAAGCAGTTATTTTGTAGGATCAGACTTTTTAATAGACTGCAGGCATTAAACAGACCTTGTATTAGGCTTTGAAATTAATGGGTCACTGTATAACATTCCAGTCTTCATAGATTGATAAGATTAATGCTTGCTTATATAGCAAATTCAATGGCTCATTTAATTTCATATGAATGTTTAAAGTTAAATTGCTTTTGGATTAAGTCTAAACTCATCATTCATTTTAATGTCTGAAAGAACTTTCATTTTTCTTTCATTTTATTTAATCAAGTGCATCATCATTAAGTAAAGGCTATGAACTTAGATAGCTGAGAAATAAGGAAGTTTATTAATTTAGTTTTTAAAAGATCTATTTGTTAAACTTTAATTTGATGACCATTTTAGGTTCAATAAGAAGTTAGGAAAAATAGGGACTACAACTTATTCAGTTTTTCTGTAATAACATTAGAGGGAGAGGGTGCTTTTGGGCAATATGTTTGCAGTATAGTAACCCCTCTGAGAATATGGAAGGTAAATTTTGTTGTTAAACACAATCTTGTATTCACATCTTTTGCATTTTGAAAGACTAATCCTCCTTCATTGTAACTCAGCTAGACTTTCGTTAACACTTGGCTCACAATGCATATAAATTAATTGATTTCAGTGAACATATATCAGTTTACACCAGGTAAGACTCTGACTCTGCATTGCCCACTGATGTACTGGAGTACACTGGGCTGATAAAGGATTTTTCCTTAATACTGTATTAAACTTCAGAAATAT
The DNA here is from genome assembly GCF_028858705.1 of Grus americana. Taxonomy (NCBI): domain Eukaryota; kingdom Metazoa; phylum Chordata; class Aves; order Gruiformes; family Gruidae; genus Grus; species Grus americana. The sequence goes on from NC_072864.1 coordinate 7,596,598, forward strand.
GAGTGCCAAGCAAAAACTATAGCACACTTTCAAATGGAAGAAGGCACATTAACTTACTTATCAACAGAAGCCATACATCAGTTTCTGCTGCCATTCCATGCAGAGTGCACTCTATTACCATACGCATTCACTTTCATCACAGAATTAGACGTTATGCACTAATTACAAGTTCCAGAATAAATATCTCTTTAAAAACATTCACACATTCTCTTATTATGTAAACCTTAATGCATTTGATGAGGAGCATAGCTGAGGGACCACAAAACCCCTCTCTGGGATTTACCTGGGACTATCAGAGTTTAAGAGTGTTAGTTAATGAATTATTCAAAATGAATTAATAGCTTGGGAGAGTCCTTCACCTGTCTGACACGACTTCATTTTCCTTAGATAAGGTTTCTCAGCAGAGTCAAGACACTGGCAAGCAACTTTGTTTTCCCTTTTTACTGTGTGTGCAATGATTTGCACTACAGACAATGAAAAATATATTTCCTCACAGAATAATAACACTTTCAACTAGCTGCAATGTAATTTAAAGATGGACTGAATGCTTTGCCGTGGAGATGCAATTACCACTATTGCAGATGACAACCTGACTGTGTCCAAAACCCGGGACAGAAATAAAACCCAGGACAAAACCCAGGCTGCTGTGCCCAGTGCTCTGTTCTTTAGGTAGCAAAGGAAGCACAGTTCTCCATAACAATACAAGATAATATTTTAAGTTACTTTTTCCTGTTCATTGTATATAAAAAGCATTTTTTAATGAGAAGACATATTATACTTGTATGATATTTGTCAGTTCCTTTCCCTGAATAATGTCTTATTCAGGAGCTGAAGAACAATTTGCCTGTCATAGTACTGATGTCTTTTATTTATTTATGGATTTATTTCATTAACAAGAGGAACCTACTTTTCTTTATAATTGACTTTGCATGGTGTGTCTAATGCCAGTATCTCATAGTTCGCAAATGGTGTGAATCTGTGTGCAAAGACATATGCATACCTATGAAAATTCTAGCATCATGTCTTAGTTTGTGATTTACTGTAAATTGTTAAGCACTTCTAAACAAAAACACCTTATTATAATGCTTTTTACAATGTTTGAATTAGTGTTAATCATGCAGTAACAGAATAAATTCAAATCAGGTCTATGTCCTTTTACTGGATGCTCCTTTATATAAGAAAGCAGAAAACAATTCCCAGAGCTTCTAGTAACCTGTCACTAAAACCAGACATTTCAAACTAGATAACGACTTTGACTCCATGCTGAGTCAGGGACAAATAAAATTAAGATTCCTTCCCCCTTAACCTCAGATGTCAACCATGTGGAACATAGGTATGCAAGATCAGTAAGTTTTATGGTGTGATACTGCTCCTGCATACCCTGAGAAGCCACAGGAGTTATCGCTGTGCTTTCTCTTCCATCTTACATGATGGGCAGGCAAACTGACCTGCCATCAGTATAGTGTAATTTGTTGCTGCCTTTGGTTTACAGCAAATTACTACTGCCCTGAAGCAAAGGAGAAGCAAGGAGAGAATATGTCTCTGAGGCACATTTCCTTTGAGGTTATTCCGGGGGGGATGGCAGTTTATCTTTTTTGATCAACAACTATCTTTGAAAATAAATCTGCTCAAGAATCCCAGGAGGTTTGATACAGCCCCTCAATCACTCACAACTCTCAGGGGATCCTGCTGCAGCACATCCAATCCTCTCACTCCCCTTTCTCCACCAGGGAACACCAGCCACAGCTGGGGTTAAAGCAGACAATAAGATGGGAAAAGAATATGGACTATGGGCTGGAAGTAACAATAATGAAAATAGTAATGTAACATGGCATCAGTAGTGACAGGGAGGCTGAAAGAGCAGCAATGTTGTAGAGATCAAAGCAGTGGGGAACTGTTCTTTGTTCTGCTAATATCTCCCATATTTTTAAAGTGGAGAAGAAACGTAAAAGCAAACTGTATACTGTTTTCCCTCAGGCCACCACCATTAGAGGCACTTGATAAGTCTTGCAAACTCCTACAGAAGGACAGCAGACCACTGGAGTATAGAATATAACATGTACTATCTAAAAAGCTAACATGACAGATACAAGGAGAGGCAAGTATTCAATTTGGGCTATCACGAAAAGAAAGAAAAACAAGAAAAGAATCTTTTGTGACAGTTCACCAAGGAAATGGCTCTGCTGTATCTGGAAGCATAGCCCTGAGCCAAGAGAGTGCCTGTGTTGTCTGCCTGTATTGAGGTATGTGAGACGGTCCTTATGAGGAGACGTCTTGAGAAACAGACAATTTCCCAAGATTTTTGTCATGTTTTTACTTTCTTTCCTCTTTATTCTTGATGAATAACTCTGAAGGCACTTGTCTTTTATTTCTAGCCAGCCCAGAAAGAAACTGTGTCATTCCCCCTAGGTTACTGCCCTCCACTGTTAGAGCAGAGACCCTGAAGGGCAACATGAGGTATGTACACAAGACCAAGCTTTGCCTATCCCCTGCTTGTAATTAAGCAAGTAGCATGTTTACTCTCATAGGGTTGGACTGTAGATCTTGCTAACCCATGCAGAAAAGAAAGTTTTCTTGCCTGTATAGGGAATCAATTGAATTTTTAAAAAGTAAGTAATTTGCCAAAATGGATTAAGAGGGAACGTGAATCTCTAGAAGTGGTATAGGACAAAGAATCAGGTCACTTGGTTTGTGTTACTCATACAGCCCTTATTTCCCCTACTGCCTGTCCATACTTTCTGTACTTCCCTCTCTGTCTCATATAGCTACACTGCAAGCTCTTTGGAGCTGGAACTGTCTCTCCCATAACTCAGCAGGGGCTCTAGGAGAAGGGGGGTTTGATCTTGGTTGTATCCATGGGTAACATCATAGCACAAATAATAATTTTAGAAGCAAGATTACTGAGCAAAATATTTGCCAAAGACGACAGTGAATATTGTATCAGCAATGCACTGCCTGCTTGACAGAGATTGAATGTAAATGTATCCTTAGATTATAAGCAAATTAATTGGTTTAATATATTTCCAACAAAATAATGTTCTGTTGGAAAATATCAGTGAAATGGAGCTTTACTGATTTTTATTTCTTATTAAAATTTCTTATTAAATATTGCTCATTAAAAGTTCTTATAAAAAACTTCAACTGGTTTATCAAAATTGAATATTTATTTTGACAGTAAAGTTTAATTTAAAATATTCTGTATTTTTATTCATATTATTTCATGACCTGTCAGTAGTAGAAAATGTAACACTATATCCCACATAAGGATATCTAAATCAGCTCCTTCTCTATTATAGTAATAAAGAAATCAGCAGTCTCTCATGATGCTTTTGTTCTTAGCAAATTCTCCCATACACTGTCATTTCTTTAACCAGACTATGACATCAAAATAATAAAAAAGACAATTTTAAACCTAAACTTTTGAGTTTGAAATGCACATTACTTTTTGAAGCTGCTATTTAGAATTTTCCTTTTGTAGGAAAGTTATTTGTTCCATTTCTGAACAAAATTGAACTTCAAGATGTCCACATTTCCCAAACAGAAATTCTACATTCTGTTCAGCTGTGTTTAAAAATTCAGTGTGCTATGCAGTGCTCAGAATAGTGCTATTTAGAATTGTGCTATTTAGAATTGTGCTATTTGTGGAGTATTTGACAATTATTAACAAAATATCATTTCAGCCTAACTTATAACTTCAGTTCAAATTCTACTTGATAGTGTTTATGTGCTAGCTGAAGTGTTTTTCATGTGTTACAATGACATCTTCAGATGTCTTGCACTATCTTACAGTTTTCAAATGAGGCAGCTCAAACGGGACTCTTTTTAGTGGCAATTTCATGAAAATCATCTAAAGAAAAAGGTTATTTAGAAGTAAATGGAAGGGGGGAGAGTAAGAAAAGTAAATGAGGCAATACATTTCCAGCTAGGTTAAATGTCAGATTAGAATTCAAAGAGGCAATAATGGTAGGCATCTGTTGTCAGATTCCAATGACTGAGAAAGGATGGGTCTGATTCTATAGATACTATAGAAGCTGCCATATTTTGTCATTTCAAAAGCTGAAAGGGGCAGATTCTCAGTGGATGTAAAACTTTAAAAGCCCTACAAGATTTCAAATGAAAGTTGACAATTTATCAGATGAAGATCTGACTCATGTCCTATTACTTATATTATTTGATATGTATTATATATGCAATATATAACATATATGCAAAAACATATCAAATATATTACTTACATGACCTTCCCTTAGAGTTACAAAATGGTCCTATCCTTACACTATAACCTTATATTATCTAAGTGATATAGTTTTGAAATATCCCCTGTGCAAACAAAATCCAGACCGTACATTTGTCTCAAACTAAGCATCTCTTTGCTTGTCTTAAGCATGCAAAGAGATGCACCCTGCTGTACAAAATACTTGTTCTACCTATTAAATGTTGTCTATTTCCCTTTTTCTTTTGGCAGGCAGAGATTCTGGTATTGCAGGATCATTTCCTGGTTGTGGCATGTAAAACCATCATATAACAAATTGCCAGATTGGTGGTGGAATGGCACAGACTTCATGTTTGCCGTCCTCCCTGTAGCGCTTTGAATTTTAGGAACAAATACGCACATTTCCCTGTTGGTCCTGTTGGTACACAAAGAATATTTTTTTTTCTTTACCTTCCCCACTCCTTTGTGAATTATGGAGTAGTAAGCACATTTTTAAATACAGCTTTGCAGACAGTGAGATACAGCTTCACTCCGTGCAAGACAAATTGAAGCTCATTTATGAAAGTACATCTAAAAATGCCAAGGGAGTAGACTTATCAAAGAGATGACATCAAGTTGTCACTCATTCTTCGTACATGCACCTGTGATTGAGAAAAGTGTTTTCTTTAATATAACTTGATATTTGAAGAGAATATGACAAAATGAAGTCCCATCCCTTCATCATTTACATTATGCCTTAGGGGTACAAAGTTGATCTAAGACATTTTGATTTATGCCTATTAGTGAAGCTGTACCCACAGATGATCAAAAGGCTCATTCTGATTCCTATAAAATAGTCAATATCACAGTTAGGGGAACCTATTAGGTATAATTAAATTACAGCTATAAATGACATAAACCTGAGATATTTTATGATAAATATCATGTGATATACCAGCCTTTTTAAAGAGTTCATCCCATCCACCCTCCTTCTAAAGACAGGTCCTAAACTACAAGGCATAAAAAATGATGAACATAAAAAATGGAGCTACCCTGCTTAGAGACTTACAGCTAACCTATCAACCTCTTGTGCTTTCCCATTTGACATTGTACAAGCTATATCATGAAAGGACAAGCATAATGAAAGTACCTTTTGTCTTTATTTCAATCACATGTATCCTTTGCAAATCAAGATGTAATAGAGATGTGCGGAAAGGGAAAACAGAGCGATACGCTGCCACTGGAATCTAGGAGAGCTCAATGTGCAATTTACAAAAGTCAGTGGGCTTTTGTATGCAAGTAAAAGCTTTGGATGGGACTGAGGCAAGAAAAGAAAGACAGCATGTTGCAAGAAATTTATTTCTCATAATTGATGTGCAGAAGACAGATGCAGCAGAACATATATCTAACTATATGCAACAAACTCCGTGGCAAACATTAAGGGTCAAGAGTCAGAATTATTGCCAAACGTGCACATTAGCCAGGAACAGAGCAAAACCAGTTATAATATCCTGAGTGCATCTGTTTGGAATTATTAGGTTACCTTTACAATTCTAATAAAAGGTAAGTAGTCTGCAGATACTCTAAGAAAAAAAACCAAAACATTAATACATGGTTTCAATTTGTTTCAGGCACAAAGATGTGGAAATTATTTCCACATGGAGAAAATTCTAGTTAACTAGTGACATGAGGGCAGGGAGCAAACATGAGAACTGCAATTATGTTTGACCTATGCTCAGTCTAGTCTGTTGTACTCTCTGGATGATGCAAGCATCACATCCTTGGGCTAGGTGTAAGAAGCTTCCAGAAAAATAAAAACCTCAAATTGTGCTAAATCCTGTTACTGAAGGAGTTCATGCTACCCTCACATTTGGTAGTAGTTCGCTGTAAATACACATAAAACTATTGTATAATCCTTCCTCCTTATGACCTTTCCACTTCTCAAAGCCTATGAAAAGCTTATTGAAGAACAGGCTGTAGTGCAGCCTGTCATGCCGGTGTCATTTCCAATACCATTTTCTTCCAGCAGTCAGTACTCTTCTGTTAGCTCTCACTTCATTCTGTTGGCTGCAACTTTCCTGGACATAAAATCTTGCATGAATAGGAGAAGAGAAGTGATGGAAAGCAACTGGGCACACGACCTCTTAAGGGATGCCTATGTATAGTACCTAGACTCGCCCGATCAGTGACAGTATACCTAAGAGAAGGGGGGGAAAACAGAAGTCATACACAGGTATGGAGTAAAAAACAGTGACCCGAGAGAGGAAGTACATAGCCAGCTTGGAGTGTCCTACTAAAAAAAAGAACAATCTGCAATGTGGCCAGGCATTTGGCAACCACCCGAAACAAGCTACTCCACTTGGGTCCCGATTCAGCACGGGATTTTGGTGAACACTGACTGTAATTGTTTTGACTTCAGTGAAAATGCTCATCTGCTCAACATTAGACACCTGCTTAATTTCCTGAATGGATTGAGTCCTACAGAGTTAAACATACAGATATGACAAATGTTAGTTCAGGTGGGGGATTATGCCATTTTGAGACAGATGTTCATAAGCCACTGAATGCATCAAAGTCAATGGCACTAAAAGACGGTGGAATTTGGCCCTATTTCTACGTTTATACATCCTACTGCATTATGTCTTTTCATTTCCTTCATTTTTACATTCCACTGTCTCACTTCACTACAAACTGTATGAGACAGAGCCTCCTCGGGGACTAGCTAGAGATTTGAAATTCACATCACTTTTACCCTTAAGCCTGTCAGATGATCAGATAGCTGAGAAAGTGCTAATAGCTTATGCTCTGGTGAAATATGTTTTTCTGTACATGATTACCTTTGTATTTTGTTCCCCTTATCCCTGATTGTCAGCATTTTAATTAAAAGTAGAGGTGTGAGAACATGGGAAAACCTGTCTGCAGAACAAGGCTGACTTTGATTTAAGTTAGTGTACTAAGTTTGTAAATTTGGAACCCAATTTTCTGCTGCTATCATCTGGAGTGGTACCTTGGAGCTTGATGCTGAACAATTCGGCTTGCTTTCCGAGGTACCTGTATCTCTCCAAATAGGGCAGAGGAAGTGTAGATAACAAGTAACCCTTGATGAAACTTTCTAAAGGTGGTTTAAGCTGCTATTGCTACTCTGACTAAAAGTTTATGTCCCTACTACAACGTCGGGACACCATGGAATGTTGACTCAGCTCTGCTTGCTACTCAGCTCCTCCATGGCTGTTTTACTCATGCTTAAAGACTCTGTGTCATCAGCTTTATGGCTGGATTTAAGAGATTAATATCCACAACTTTTGTCTTCCAGGGACTACTGATCTTGTAGACAACACAACAGGTAACTCGCCTGATTTCTCAGCTGCTGTAGTTCACAGACTTCTGAATTTAATGTAAATTAATCCAGTGGTCGGTAAGGAGCACATTTACGTTCATTTAGCAACCTCTGTCATGGGACTGCAACTTCCAAAGGAACATTGAGGACAAGTACAGATGGCAACCTCTCTAATGAGCACAACTTGAATCTCTGCAGCTTCTAAGACCCCTCGCCAAAGAAAATGGCATGCTAATGTGTGGATATACACTCCCCTGTACTGCAGGGAAAAAAAACTGCTGCAGAAGGATGGGAAAAACAACAAAGGGCAGTAACCTTTTAATCTGCCATCACAATATTTGCTAGTTTATTTGCCAACTTCTGTGGTACCTTACACAAGGCTTCATTACATAAAAATCCCCAGTAACCTAATTCATGGACAACAGCCCTGACTTTGATAGGGTTGGCCTGTTCAAAGCCACATTTAAGCACAATCATGATCCAGAATTCAATCTCCTCCATATTCCCTGGGAGGCCCAACTGGTAGGTGCTACAGTTCTTTACTGGATTCAGCTGTGCGTAACTCACTCACTCCTGGAGATAAAAATTTTGCTCCTGAGTTACATAAAGTCTTTTTAAAAGTAGCCAATCTCTAGTGATGTCTGTAAAAGAGAAATTGTGAAAGAAAGAGGAATCTCTATGTTTCTTTTTGTTATACAGTACTTAGGATCATTATTTTATTTTTCTCAGAGTTTTTATGATCAGAAAATACCTTTTTGATGTCAAAACAAAAAATTAGCCCTCCATCACAAGGAGAAAACATACTATTTTATCATAAACCAGTGAGAAGATTAGATTACCTTTTTTTTTTCTTTTTTTTCCCCCCAGGTAGAAATATGCTGTGAAGCAACCATGACAGACCAGTATCTGATTGCTGAGGTGACACAATGATTTGACAGAAAAAACTACAAGGTGAAAGTAAGTAAAACAATATGATAAACATGAAAGATGACACAGCAAAAATACCACGAGGAAAGAACTAGGCATGAAGTAATAGCATTAGGACACAATAAAATATGATGTGATGGAAAAGAATTAGCCTGATAGTTCATGATGCTGCTGCATAGGAAGAAGCATTATGATGATATATTGCAGTGACAAAAGACAATGTTGGATTACACAGAATATAACGCATAAATGGACAAAGCAGAAAAATGCTGCCATACACTGGAAAGAAGGCAAAGTGTTCTGATGTTTATATTTTAATGATCTCATTCTAATTCTATGGAGCTGAAGTCACTTGTTAACTTAATTGAAGACGTTCATTTGATATAAAAAACCTAAAGGTCTCATCAGAGACAGCGAGAGCCAGCAGAAATTCTCTACAGCACTAAAGCCCTCCAGCCAGTGCTGCATGGTGACACTCTCAGTGGTGGCAAGATTGATGCATGACTGGGATTTGGGATTATGATGGAGAGCAACACTTGACCCCCATCTGTGTGAGCAAAGACAAGATGTGCATGTGAGTCTGCTTTATTTCACTGTAATGTACCACACTGTTGGGTCCCTAATAATAAAGTCCAATATCTCTACTGTGTATTGCCATATTTAAACCTAGGTAAAATCACTGAAGTTTAGACAAATCTCAGTTTCAGATTGTCTGTGTGACTTTTAGGATGCTGTGCTTTCTTTCTCTGGCAGGAAAGTAGGTTGCTGATATTCTTGGTTCATCTTCGCTCACAGAGGGAAAATTAGAGGCCTTGAGACTCCTGCTGGTAGAACAAGCTCTCAATTTCTCACTGTCGAAATTCAATCTGATTTCTATCTTTTTCACTAAAAAGCTGTCAACAGAAAATAAGCAATTCCCATCAAAGAGTTATATTAGTTTCTGAGGTATATACATTCGGCTGGTAGATGAAGAAAAACTCAAAGTCATTTAAATTGTGGGATTTTTTTAAATTTTAATTTGTATTTTCTAGGAAACTAAGAAAAAATATTAATGCAGGGCATAACTATAACCCAATCAAAAGAAAATAATAAAAAAGATTCACTGTTAGATCACTAATAACTTCTTTTCTTACTATGGCCCTGGGTCTGATTTTCTCCTCCTTATGCTGGTGTAACTCTGTCAACCTGGTTATCCTTTATCTACTGTGGTGGAAGCAGGAAGACAGCACTTATTTACAGTGAATAACATATGACTCAAATCAGCAGCTTTCTTTGCGGTATAGGATAATATGAGATCTACCAGTAGCCAATGGAACTATCTTGATATGCCAATGATGCAACTCCACTTTTCATATGTGAAATAGCAGCTTTCAAATACAGAGAATGTATAAAGCGGATTTCAGGTATGTTTTAACATTTGCAAGTCACACTTCAAAAACTGATTTATGTTTTATTTATAAAGAAATATAAAAAAATCATTATCCTTTTTTCCAACTACTTAAAATCTCAAAAGAATGGTGGGGATTTTTCAGTGCAGTTTTTACATTACACAATTTCTCAAGGGAATTTTAAAAGTGGACAATTTGTAGTTTGAAGTTAAATCCACACTTTCTGTGAAATCTCCTTCACCTTTCTCAGACCTTTGAGAATATCATCTGAACTGTCTACTTTTCCCTCTTTTTTCTCAGATATTCAAGCAATAAGGTGGTGCAGATTAGGATTCCATGGTCATTTAAGATTTTCTCTTTCTTTGTTATACAAATTTATATAAAGTTTGTTTTTTTTTTTTTTCCTTCTTGAGCACTGCTACTGGAGCTGAAGAAACAAGTAGTTTAGAGATTTCTTCCCCTCCAAGGCAGCTGTGCTAAGTGCTAGCTTGCTGTAGGTAGACTGGTCTCCGAATTATGATCCAGTTTAGCTTTGTTTCTCTTGGCCAAAGAAGTTACTATCCCTCTGTCCACCCTGTCCTTCGTCTGGAGATTACTTCCTCCAGAGCAGCAGTGGCAAAGCAGGTGGTGTGTCTGCTCTTTTGACATTGCAGTTCATAGCCTGGTATATTAACATAAACTGAAACTGATGGTGGGTTGAGCTAATATGCCAGGCTGCAACTTGTGGCAGCTGAGCCTTTACTACAGGTCCCATTCTGCTGTCTTTGCCGTGGGGTTGATAACCTCCTTACAGGGACAGAAACTCCAGCAGCAGGCTTAGCCACTGCCCCTAAAGCCAAAAGGAACTATGAAACTGAGCCCTGATCTTAAAGAGTTGCCTATTTATTGTTTTCTCACAGATCTTTGTTCTTGTTCATTTTGAACAAGAAAAGATGAATGAAAGAGAATGATAGTGTTCCAGCTAAATATAAAAGTACAGCTGCAGTAGAGAGCACGAAATCCTTAAGAAAACCTGCAACGAGAATCCCAATGTGCTACAGAGTATTTCGCTGTACAGGCACTGGATCACACTAGCTATGAGTTGAGCAGCCTATACATACTGAAAAAAAAACCAAAACCAAACCCAAACCAAAAAGGCAAGTGAACGAATAAATGAAATAAATGAAAAATGCAGAGGAAATGATCAAAACATGACACCTTACATGATGAGAGGATAAGAAAAGGTAAGCACACGACGAACTTGTAGCTTGTTCACAATCACTTCCTTAATGGGACTTGCTTAGATGCTTTAGTGCAGAACATCGTTGTCTAAGGGGAAACATGGAAGAGAATACAGAGCAAGTAAAGATCTGAGTATTAAACTCAGTGCCTTCTCCCATGGGCTACATTTGATGCTTGTAATGCACTGGGGATATTTACTGTGCAGCATTTAATGGCACTTAAAATCATGCTTTCTCCCCATGGTGTGTTGAGGAAGTGCCCACTGCATAATCAAAAACCTGTAGGAGAAATAGATTTATCCACAGCTGCTAATGCCTTTCCTTTTCTCTCCCTGAGATTCTTTATTCATCCAAATATACTGCTTTCTACCTGAAAAATATTTATCAGACTGGAAAGACACACTAGGTAGCTTCTTCCCAGGAGAGATTAAATGTTGTCACTTTCAGGAAAAAATATAAATCTCTATTTTATCCTAGCTTTTTTAATAAGTAAATCATTGAGAAAAGAAGAGCTAAGGAAGGAAGCTGAAATTGTTGACATTTATCTCACAAATGTGTAATGCATTTTCTGATGAACAGATCATAACTGCAAAGACAAATAAACTGAAATACTACATGCAGAAAAGTTTAGGTCAATTCACGTGTTTCAGTGAATGCCACTGTTTTTCAAGAGAACAGGTCCTGTGTTAAGATTCAGGACAAGAATATATGAGATCTGAACTTAGGTCTGTGTTCTCTCTCAGAATGTGTGTGTGGCTTCAAGTGAGTCCCGTTCAAAGATGCTTACATACCTAAGGAAATAACTGGACATGAGAGCACTTTGTGTAGGAAATTGACATCTTCATACTTGGCACCACAGCAGCCATTTGGCTCTTTAAGTCTCCAACTGCCTATAGAAAATCCAGCCCTTCATCCCTCTTCACCTTAGTAGGAATTACTAGGTAATAGGAAGAGCATCATTTTTTTTTTCCTCCCTTGTCTATTTAATTTGCAGCTTAAAGCAGCGCTTCTCTTATTAAATAAAGCTATGTCCTCCAGCCTTGTCCATAAACAGCAGTGAATAAACACCTGCATACTCAAGGCTATAGTCAAAATATTCCCCCATCCTGGGGCTGCAATAAAAAAGTAGAAGTCTTATGAGAGGAGAATGAGCGATGCAGAAGAAGCAACTCCAGCTTGTGTTCTCATGGAAATAAAGTGCTTCGGTTTCTGATGCCACCAGAAAGCTGAAGCACCAGAAGAAATGAGAATGCACGCCTCTGTATGTATAAGGATGGAGGTAAATAACTTTTGGGTTTTTTTGTCTTTTAAAGCTTCAGAAGAAATTTGATTCAGTTTTGCACTGAAATCAAAGTATACTGAGGAAAATCTTGCAGAAAATCCATGCAAGGATGATAACAACAGGCAATAATTGTCCCTGCTAACACATGGCTTTCTTTTTGTATCTGACCATTGTGTGTAACTGTGGATGGGTCAGCATCCTGGGGACAAGGGAGGGCAGTGCAGCCTTTTAGCCAGCCTACATGATGTGACCCAGAGGCCTGTGATGAGCTGGCTGATGACAGTGATGGCAAGGGAGCAAAAGTCCCTTTGGTGCCGACGAGCAGTCCACTCCCACACACAACACAGCACAGGAATGCACCCTCATGGGACCAACAAGCTTCTGAGTGTGTCAGAGCTGTAAGAAAACCTGGGTCCAGAAGAAAGAAAACTCAGAACCTGAAGAAAATGTTCTTAACCTGACAGGCCTGAAAATGCATAGAAAAGGGCACAGAGAATAAGATGTAACAGAAAACAAACTTAAAAATATGAACAAAACCTCAGAAATGAAAGGAAAAGGAGGCTCCAAATCTTGCCCTACTACAAAGCATTAGCAATTGGGAATGCTGAACAGCTGCACTTATAAATACTCTGCTCAGTTCTAGATATCTAAAAAGCTAGATTTTCCTTACCCCCTGACACAAAGCACCACGCTGCATATTTTGTTCTGTGATTTTTTTGTACTTGATTGCTGCAGCTGATCTCAATCCTTTATAGTCTTACGGTGCTCAGTAATAAGAATCCCATAATCCAACTGTATTTCCCACACGCTGGGACTGCCACCTTCTTATTACATTGTCCAGGCAGCCAAAGCTCCACAGTAAATTTCTTTACTTTTGAATATAGATAGCTCTCTACTTCTTTAAACCCTCCAGAGATGGACTGAAAAAATCTTTTTATGGTAGCCTTACAGGTTTGATGAGTATTATAACAAGCCAGTGCTTCTATTCTCATAGCAACAAGGTGAGGCTGAGGTGTACTAATATTCTTTCATGATTTACAGACCAAGAACCACAGCATAGACAGAAACTGAGAGTTTGTCTACATGATAAGGGTGAAAATTCCGGAGCCCTGACCTGGTATAATGAGAGGTAGTTCTTGTCTCAAATCCACTAAGTTGTGTTACGCTGGGACTTCCAAATCAAGACAGGCTTGTGCGTAGGATCAGAGGGACTTGAGGCTTGTGGCTGTCTTTTCCTGGCTACATTGATATGTCTTAATCAGCCTTTTCAAGGTCAGCCAAGAACCTATGTCAGGAATTTCTCCTAGAAATTAAGCTTTTTGTTTCCCAAGGAAATCCTCAGGGAGTTACAAAAATACAAATAGATAAAAAAGATACTTTCATTTCCATGCAAATATTTTCCATTCTCTTTCTTACTTCTCAATTCATTCTGATACGCTACTGCAAATTATAATTAAAGTGAAACTTGTGCCATCATTTAACATCGTGCTAGCTGCATGGATCTCTGCATTAAATTGCATTGCCCTGGTCACTGTCATTTCTCCTGTCATTCTACTTTCAGGTATTTGAAACAAACAAACAAACAAAAAACTTATTAACTTTACAGACATCTTTATTTTTGCAGATAAAATAATCTGGGGGTTTGGAAATTAAATAACAACTGTAGCCAGTTAGCTATTTTGATTAACTGAGAAATAACATAGTTGGCCACAATGAAACAGAAAGCAATGCAGAACTCCGCAGAACAGAAGCCAAAGGAAGAAACAGTGGCAGATTAAACAAAGAGATAACGTCACTCAAAGCCATTGTGCATACTATTTAAAATAGTTAATAGACTTTCTCAGAAAACCTCAGAAAGGTTTGACTGGTGAAATACGTAATGGATATATATGCATGTAATGGATGCAATGTAATAAATTATTTTTATTAATTTACCTCAAAAACCTTAATTCTTTATTAATTGATGATTTTTTTCCAGGAGTTTCTGGAAATGTATGTAGCCTAAAGAAGGGAAAAAATATGGATGGATTAATAAAAGTCCAAGCTGCAGTGTTATTAAATAGGACATGAATGAAACAGAGCCCATTTTTACACTCTAGAGCACACACTATACAGCTGGTGTTGCAAAGTTAAAAAAAAAGCCCATTCAACTTGTACTTCAAAAAGCAGAACTGTTCCAAACCTTATCAGGATTTGTGGTTTTAAAATACTTTCAGCAGCAACCATGTCAGAGACTACTAGCAGCTTACACAGACTGAAATGTTCAGTTTTTTCTGAAATTAGTACTGGAACTTTTAGCCTTTTATGATTTATTACTATACAGAATTTATTTGGAAGAGACATAGATCACTAAAAAAACTTTCCATATTCAGATTTCAGTCTAGCTATGTGAACAGGCATTTATTAATGGCTGTTTATGCACTGTTTAGGAATAATCCACTGATGTAGAAAAAATTGTAGACCACAGATGGACAATGGACTGCAACACTTCTTAGGCACAATTACTTTTATCACCAGTGTTCATATTTGAGTATACCAGTTCAGAAATAGGATTTATGTTGGCATTTTGAGTCAGGACAAAAATTGTTTGTGACTAAGAAACTGATATTTTTGGGAAGCAAAACATAGCTTGGTTTTAACCAGGCTGTCCCCTGTAACCTTTTCTTCAGAAAAGCAAGATATTGCATTGGGAAACTACTAGATGAGTGCATAAATGACAGATAAACCACACTCAGTGTGTAGACATCAGGAAGTAACTGTTCAATTCTGAGGACATACCATTTGTGATCTCCCAGGGGTTTGCTCCTTCACTAGCACAATTCAATGTATTCATTGACATCTTGGTGTAAAGGCAGATAAAGTGCACTGCATATTGTAGCTGATGCTAAGCACTCTGGACGACAGGATCAGAATTCCTAATGATTTTGACCCTACTAAATTGGAGAGACAGTCTGAAATCAGTAAGATGAAATTCAGTAAAGACAAGTACAAAGTATTCTACTGAGGAAGGCAAAATAAACTTGTAATTACAAAACTAGGGATTAAGTGGCTGAGGCTAGAACAGTCCATGAACTGTTTCTGGCTGACCAAAGTAACATTTTGGGTTAAAAAAAGAAGACGACAAATGTAAATCAGGGATGTAATTATGAAAGCCTCCTACAGAACATCAGTGAAATAATTATTGCACTTTAAAGGCTGTAGGAATCCTTATCTAGAATACCTGGTCTTTATACTAGGAGACATGCAGTCAAATTAGAAAGATTCCAGAGGATAGCAACAAAAATTACTAGGATCTTAGAAAACATTACTTATTGTGAAAAGTTAAAATAATTGGATTTGTCTGAATCAAAGAACAGAAGATGGATGGAGATATGATAAATGTCTTCACAAATGAGGTTATTATAAAGCAGATGGTGATCAGTTGCTCTCTATCTAAACTGAACCTTTGACAAGAAGAAAAAGGCTTAATTTTCAGCACAGAAAATTTAAGTTAGGCATTAGAAGAACTATGGTAACTGTTAAGAGCAGTTAAGCATTGAAATAAGTTATCTAGAGAGTCCAGAAAATCCCCTTCTTGGAAAGTTTTTAAGAACAAACTAAGGAAGTATTCACTAGTGATGGTGTAGGTTTTCCCACTTTTTCATTAGATTGGGAGACAGAATGAGACCTATTAAATGATTTCCAGTTCTGAATTTCTACAGCTCTTTCACAGATTAGAATTCTGTGATATTTAAAAAAGACTAGAACAACAATTTGCAATAGACAGTTTATGTTAATAATGTAAGGAAACAGGATCAGCATCACTGTATTACTTAGCTACAGGTCTGGCCCTTTTCACAACCTATACACTATTTTTATATTTTTTTGAAAAGATACCAAATTCCTTTCAGGTACTTTATGATGATAAATCTATAGCAGACATTGGCATTACCACTAATGTAAAACTGGTGTAAGTGAAAAAAACCCTGAGATCCACTCTACTGAAACAGGCACTGTAGACACTCATTTTAAATTCACAAACCCCTTAATCTTATCTCAGAAAGTAAGCCCAGCTTTCTATTAATGTATGAACAGCTTAGAAAAAGTGCTGCTGATCACAAACAAATGTAAAATATAATCCAATTCTCTACAAGCAGAACAGGAGGTATTTCTTAATCAAGGCAATTGAAAATACTGCAACTTGTGAATAGAAAGTGTAGAAAAGGTTAGCACATGTCTGCCTTCTCTTTTCTTGGCCTCCTTGCAATTATATGCTGTCTCATTCATTCCAATAATTCTGTTGTACTTAATGGTAAACAGGTCAACGTCTTTGAGTGTCAAAGACACAAAATGGAATTTCATCTGCATTGTAGCTGATGACAATACTTCTAACAACTTCACAAAGTTTCACTAACAGTCTCCTACATTTGTGGGTCGAGCCTGCAAATTTGCATTTTTGACCATGCTTTGATCTAAACATATTATATTGTTTGCCTGGGTAAAGAAAAATCAACCACCTAGCAACACTTCTGTCAAGAGTACACTGTGCAATTTATTTTAGATTGCCTAGAAATGACAACCCATACAAAGCATATCAAACAGAGAGCTCTTGCTTACCTCAAATGACAAAACACAAGTAGTTGCCTTAGATGGGGCCGAGGTGCTCCACACTGACCTGTCACACTGATTCTTTTCCTTCAGTAACGCTGCTAAGATATGCTACCGTTTCATTTGTCTTTTTGCAAGCCTCAGAAAAGTCAGTGGAGAGCCTAAACAGAAGTGTTTTAGCAAATACTTAAATTTATTTACATGTCAGGATAACAGGAAAAAAAGTTGCAAAGGCTTACTAACTGGGAGTTAATAAGGTCAGCCAGCCATGCATAGTCGCAGGTAATTGAGGCTCAATCCAACAATGACTGAAAAAGTTTTTCATCTCTTTATGTAGTATAAGGGAAGAAAGTGAAGAGGATGATTCTGAAAAGGTTTCTATTTTTGTCCAGCATTACACAAATTGGGTCTCTGAAGCTTGCAGATTATTGATAAGACAAATACAAGCAAAGAAATCAAGTGTAGTGATTCTAATTGTTTTTCAAGCCTATCATAAACAGTACCACTGAATAAAAGATGGATGCTACCAATTATGTTTTCCAATATTGGAAAATACTTTTAATCCAAACTATATGGAGAGAAACAGAATACAAATTTGTTAAAAATTGATGGCTATATTTTGCAGCGATCTAGATCCAGGATACTCTCAGATGTATTTGCTGAAACATCCACTGTTTTAAAAGGAAAATAAACCAAATTCTCTCAGAATATGACAGACATTAATATTAATTTGCACTGCTACTATTTGAGAAAAAAAATCTGTTTCATAATCTCTGTGACCTTTCCTTACTAACATTAGTATTCTTGATAAAGTCTAAATACTAGCTGCTACACATAAATACTGTGGTATTTCTTCATTTATGATAGACAGTTTCCCAATTGAGCATCCAGAGGTGAACAGGTTGGTGAATGTTTCATGCATAAGATTATGTCTAGAAAATTTAAGAACTCCACAGGATATCTGACAGAAAAAATAAAGACTAAATGTTGTATTGTCTTGGCTTGCTTTCTTCTTTTACAAAAACTCAGAACCAGATATTAAGAATGAGTTATTTCCTGCAGTCCTATGAAATATGAAATCATGAATATTTGAAAAACCTTCCTAAACAAAAAAATAAAACTATCACCATCATGGCAACTGAGATGCAAGGGAAGGCAAGGGGAAATATGTTGTGAAATTGCACATTCTTTGTGATAACTTTGAAAAAAATTACTAAATTGCAGTGGATCTGATAAAAAAGGAGGCAAACTAAGAGCTTATATGACTCTGAGTTGTCATACACAAGAGCTATCACATCTTTTAATAATATCATGTAGTCAAACAACAGCAGCAGCAGATTGAAAAGGCTGTGTAAAATCCTAGGAGAGGCTCTGCAAAAACTATGTTGGAGTGTCATCTGCTAAGGTAGGTTCTCAACATACATCAGTTACGCCTGACTGCATAGCGGGTCTAATTCATGCATATACCAGACAAAAAATATTTCACGTATCGTGGTATATTAGCGTTAGGGAAGAAAGATTCTGGTACTCATATGAAAATATTCATTGAACCAGTGCTAACTCTGACTTTATAGATTTAAACAGATATAGAATCCCATCCAAAATACTGAATTGAGTAGGCAGAGAAAGTTCACCAACAGGGCACAGGGAAAACATGACAATACAAGAGAAAATATGCCAAAACTCTAAGTGCAAAAGCAAATTCATAAAGAGGAAATAAACAGAATGCAAAAGAAGACCTATTGATACTGTAGAGGAAAAATATGATAATGGAAAATGCCCTGCATATGAGGTCATAAGCAATAATTGTAGCAAAAGAAAACATCATGTCAAAGGTTGTAGATGAAAAAAACAAAGTACAAAGGCATCATATCAAGGAAGCAGGCAGTGACTGAGGGGATGAGATCTTGCATGTCCAACATTAATGCAGCACAAAAATAAATAAATGGTTTATAAAGCTCAGGCTAGCATAAGATTCAAGGGCAGGCACAGAAACAACAAGAAAACTGAATGCCAATGAGAAAGCAGAGCATCAGAGACTCTGCTGGCCTGTGAAGACTCACTTAGCCTTAAATAAGGAAAAAAAACCCCAAACAATCAAAGCAAAATTGCCCTAATCTGAACCAAATTAAAATTTCATTGGTGCACACCTATAATGCTACTAGGATAATGTAAATTATAATCAGAATACAGAAAAAAGTTCATAGACCAGAGTACAGATTGTAAAAATATATGAGATGTAGCTACCAGCTCAAACAAGTGAATTTACGAACCTAAAGAAATTATTAATAAAATACAGGAATGAGCAAAACACAAATAACTCAGAGCAGGCAATTCTACATGGTACCCCTATAGCAAAGCTGCTAAAAATTACCAAGCTCTATTTGAAAGACTGGGATGTCTTCCAAGGATGTTACACCTGGAAATAAATAAAACAATTCAGCCTATACAACACCTGTCTTGCAGAACACCCATTGCATTAAAACAAACCAACAAAATAGTGGGAGCAATAAACAAAATGAGGAAAAAACCCCAACCACCCCATCATTGCTAAACAACTATCAAGACAGTCATTGAGAACACTAGGCAAGCTGTGAATTTGCAATGGCCCAAGCAGTTTAAACAAAATACTAAGTCGAGATAATTACCAAATAATTACCTCTGCAGAAACCTGCTTGATTTAACAAAATCTATTCTACTTCAAAGATAGATAGTATCTGGATTAGGAGGACAGTAACCTCTCCACACATCAACAGAGGCACAGCTTCCCTCTGGCAAGTAACAAAAGACTATCAGTTCTTGATAGTATTCTGCTGTATAGAAGAAAGACTTCAGGGTGGAGTAGACAGCACTATACAGGCAGTAACAACCTTGTATGTTTGTAAGAATGAGTCAAGAACTAGTCAAGAAAAGAAGTGGCTAAATAAGATCAAGACAAAATTGTAAGAAAACACAGTGTAATTCATAGCTTTGCAAGGGCTATAAATCCTTCCCTAAACAAAGAATAAGAACTGTAGACCATACTAAAGAAATCAGGCCAATCTGAAGACTATTGAGATTCATAAACCATATGCAAAACACTCTTTCCACTTTCTCACCTGTTTGTCTTCAGGCCGTTTTCTGGTCAAAAATTCACTATAAATATGATTATTGTTCACTTTACACAGTATCAACTTATTGAAATTCAAACTGAGGACACAAAACCAATACATGGAGTACCAGAAAAAGAAAGGCTGTAGTAGTTGTTTTTAATTCGAATCATATAATCATAGAATGGTTTGGGTTGGAAGGGACCTCAGAGATCATCTGGTTCCAACCCCCCTGCTGCGGGCAGGGACACCCTCCACTAGACCACATTGCCCAAAGCCTCATCCAGCCTGGCCTTAAACATTACCAGGGATGGGGCATCCACAACCTCTCTGGGCAACCTGTTCCAGTGCCTCACCACTCTAACAGTGAAGAATTTCTTTCTAAGATCTCATCTCAATCGACCCTCCTTCAGCTTAAACCCATTACCCCTTGTCCTGTCACTACACTCCCTGAGAAACAGTCCCTCACCATCTTTCCTGCAGGCCCCCTTCAGATACTGGTAAGCTGCAATTAGATCTCCCCGGAGCCGCCTTTTCTCCAGGCTGAACAATCCTAACTCTCTCAGCCTGTCCTCATAGGAGAGGTGCTCCAGCCCTCTGATCACCTTCGTGGCCCTCCTCTGGACTCGCTCCAACAGCTCCATGTCTCTCCTGTACTGGGGCCCCCAGAGCTGGACGCAGTACTCCGGGTGGGGTCTCACAAGAGCGGAGTAGAGGGGCAGGATCACCTCCCTCGACCTGCTGGTCACGCCTCTCTTGATGCAGCCCAGGACATGGTTGGCTTTCTGGGCTGCAAGCGCACACTGCCGGCTCATGTTGAGCTTCTCATCAATCAATACCCCCAAGTCCTTCTCCTCGGGGCTGCTTTCAATCCATTCCTCGGCCAGCCTATAGCTGTGCTTGGGATTGCCCTGACCCACGTGCAGGACCTTGCACTTGGCCTTGCTGAACTTCATGCAGTTCGCACGGGCCCACCTCTCCAGCCTGTCCAGGTCCCTCTGGATGGCATCCCTTCCCTCCAGCGTGTCGACCACACCACACAGCTTGGTGTTGTCGGCAAACTTGCTGAGGGTGCACTCAATCCCATGTTGCCGACAAAGATGTTGAACAGTGCCAGTCCCAGTACCGAACCCTGAGGAACGCCACTTGTCACTGTTCTCCACTTGGACACTGAGCCATTGACCACAACTCTTTGAGTGCAACCATCCAGCCAATTCCTTATCCACCGTGTGGTCCATCCATCAAATCTATGTCTCTCCAATTTAGAGACAAGGATGTTCTGCGGGACAGTGTCAAATGCCTTGCACAAGTCCAGGTAGATGACGTCAGTTGCCCTTCCCTTATCCACGGATGCTGTAACCCCATCATAGAAGGCCACCAAGTTTGTCAGGCACAATTCACCCCTAGTGAAGCCATGTTGGCTGTCACCAATCACCTCCTTATTTTCCATGTGCCTGAGCATAGTCTCCAGGAAGGTCTGCTCCATAATCTTGCCAGGCACGGAGGTGAGACTGACTGGCCTGTAGTTCCCTGGGTCTTCCTTTTTACCCTTCTTAAAAATGGGGGTTATGTTCCCCCTCTTACAGTCGGTGGGAACTTCGCTGGACTGCCAGGACTTCTCAAATATGATGGAGAGTGGCCTGGCCACTTCATCCGCCAGTTCCCTCAAGACCCGCGGATGCAACTCATCAGGTCCCAGGGACTTGTGCACCTTCAGGTTCCTTAGATATTCTTGAACCTGATCTTTTCCTGCAGTGGGCGGTTCTGTATTCTCCCAGTCCTGCCTTCCGCGACCTGGGAAGTGTGGCTCAAGCATTTGCCAGTGAAGACTGAGGCAAAGAAGTCATTGAGTACTACAGCCTTCTCCATATCCTGGGTAACCAGGTCACCTGTTTCATTCCGGAGGGAACCCACATTTTCCCTCGTTCTCCTTTTATCACTAACATACCTATAGAAGTTTTTCTTGTTGTCTTTGACATCCCTGGCCAGACTAATTTCTATCAGGGCTTTGCCTTTCCTAACCTGATCCCTGGCTGCTCGGACAGTTTCTCTGTATTCTTCCCAGGCTGCCTGCCCTTGCTTCCACCTTCTGTAGGCTTCCTTTTTTTTGTTTGACTTTGCCCAGGAGTAAGATCAGTATTTCCAATGGCTCAACAGATTTGCATGGGAAAACTTCAATCTGCATGTTAAGGATGGAGAATCTTTGGAGCAGAAAATGACATAATTGCCAGTGCCTTGAGTGCATTCCTCCACTTTCCCTCCCTGGGGGTTTGACTGCCTGGGCTCAAGGCCAGATTCAGCAGTGCAGCTCTGTGGCCAGGAAAAGCTATTTCAAAAGTCTCAGCTCACTTAGGAGCTACTTTTAAGTTCAGTCTCTCATCCTTGGTCACTACCTGAGTGACTCTGCAACCATGACCATGCCTAGCCTTGTACCCTTTTGATTCTGACCTTGGCGCACAGATTGTACTTCCTAGCTTGACCTCAGACCTGTCTCTTCTCTATAGACTTGTCTGGTGATCTGGACTCTTGACTGAACCAGGTCACTGTCACTGTACCTGCTCTGGTATCCTTGCTTAGGCACTGTGGGACTGTCCCCATGGTAGTGAGACCCCTGCCCCTGCCTGCCCTGCAGTCACACTCAGCTCCCAGCTTGCCTTCCTACATGGAGCAGTGCCTGCCCTTGCTGCCCACTGGTAATAGCCACCAGGAGAATGTTTTTATGACAACACTGCTAAGGACTCCCAAAACCTCCAGTTTATGCTAGTGAAAATCTCAAGAATTAGGCTTAGGAATATGCATGTCCAGAAAGGAATCAATTTCTATTTGGCTGCCTACTTATCCTGAGCAGAACAGCACTGCAAGATCATGAACGTAACAGAAACAGAAAACTCAGGAAGCATCGTCCAAGTCAATTATACACCTGGTTCAAGACAGGGCTTGGAAAGAATCCAGAAATCCACTATAGACAAAGATTTACATGTTCTGTGATCCATCATCCTGTTCAAACTGCCAAGCACTGCAAGAGCAGCTCCACCTGCCACTTGACAGCATCAGAATCACTGTGATTATTTGGACATACAAATTGCTTCAAATAAACAGGTAGGAAAATCACAGTCTTGCTTTCATATAGCCAAATACAAAGCCTCTCTCAGGAACACAGTGATCTAGAACAAAAATTTGTATCCAGAAGGTTAAACATGCTGGACTAAGATTAATAACAATATTTGAGGTCTGGTGGATGGACGCGATCCTTATTAAAAAATGCAAGCCGAGCAACAGAAAGAAACAAATGACTTTTGGAGCACCAAGACCCAGACTGAAACAGGAGCAGGTTTTTTCTCACAACAAACCATATATAAAATACCTCATTACTATAGACAAGTCAGACTTCTATAAAGTAGGTGAACTGACAGACATGATTGTAATGAGAGTCACAGGCAAAGCAATACGGCATGTCAGTAATTTGATGGCAGAACTGGGTTTCCTTGCAGTGAGTTCCTGCAGTTTTCCCAGGAATGAAAACTGAGATTCATCATATTATCACCACTTCCATAATCAGGCAGTCAAAAGCAAAGATGAACCAGTATTACAGTTTCAAAGTTTTGGAAAAAAGAGATGTGCCAAAAACCTTACCATAGGTCAGAACAAATCATTCTTAAGTGGCAAGACAGTCCCACAGAAAGCCCAGTAAATATTCTGATGTTGAGATGGACACGTATGATAATGCCTGTAACGTTACTGAAATTCCTGATAGTAATGCACTAAAAGGAGGAAAAGACATGCTAATATCAAATTCTACTATGGCAAATCGAAGACATCTAAAAATACAGTCCAGATATCATGTTTTGATCAAACTGTTCCTTATTTACACAGTCCTGTGGTGGATTAACATCAACTTTCCTCAAACCACAGAAAGATTCACTCAGTAGCAACACAGAGACAGACAAGGGTTGAGTGCTCCTAAGTCCTCTGAGAGAAAAGAAAGAGACATCTAAGTTCAGAAGCTGTTTTCTGGTTGTGAAACAGGTACTTCCCCACAGTCCCATGATAGGACTGGTAAGTTCTTTGCTCACTCTCAGACCTCCTCTGCTGGGTGACTTTAAGCAGCTGCATACTGTCCTCTGGTAGCTTACTTTTCCTTAGTCAAATGTATTAGATTCCATTAAAGGTACCTAACTCTTCCTATAATCGCAGAAAAGCACCAAGGTGTTTCACTTGGTAATTTAGGACTTCACTGTGGGTGTCAAATGATTAAAAGTTAGATGTTATGAACTGAGTCCTTTACTAGATTTGTTAGGAGTATTTGCAGACTGCATACATTTGTAACTGTAGAGAGGTAGGAGTGAAGTACCTTAAAATGAAATAATTAAAGGAGGCACTGAAATGCACAAAAGATAAAGCCAAAGGACTGAGATAATAGTTATCTGCAGTAATAAACATTAAGTGAGAACAATTCATGATTTGTGATAACATTTAATGTGAGAATATAAATCAGATTAAAAGAGTACAATTGAAAGATGGAAAACACACACACAGCTAGACAGAAATAAAGAAAATATAAAGAGCCTTTTGTTATCTTCACCTTGTAATTGAGATAATGCTTGTCTTTAACGATATACCCTTGGAGCAGCTCTTGCACTTAGCTGCAAGGCTGTAACAAAGACACAATAACATCTAAGTTTATGGGTATACCTGATTAGCATAGGTCTATGTTAGGCACTGCTAAGACTGTTGCTTGCTGAGTCACACTGAAGACCCTGAACTTATTGTATGCCTGGCACTTTGAAACATTTAGATGTAAATCTGTACATCAGGTAAGGATTCAACATTTTTTTAGGCAAATGATGTATTTCTTGATGTTGTCAAAGCCTGTTGTGTAAAGTAATTCATATTTTCAAGGCCTAAGCTGCACCTGCACAGGTGAAATTAAAAAAGGGAAGAATGAAGCTGCCATATGAACAATGGTGTCAGGCTTCTTGCTTTAGGGATGCCATTGCTATTATGGGAGGTACTGCTAGAAGGCAGTTGGAAGGCAGAAGGCAGCAGTTTCTTTTCTTCTTCACAGGAATAACATTCAAAAGAAAAACGAAAAAATGAATTGAAAGAGCTAATATACCAGAATTTTAAAGAAGACAACATGTTCATACTGGTTCCCTTGAAGCTTCTGACATTGCTTCACACAACATTTTCTAAACCTGTAGAAGCATCCTATAGATGAAACAATTACAAGGAGAGAAAAAAAAAGAATGAAAACTTTACCCTGAGATTAGTTATGACTATTTCATGGCCTTACTGGAAGGATATTTCAGGTGAGTCTCCATAGCAATCTGCTTTGTATCTGGTATCATTAAATAATTTCAAATTAATGACTTGGCTAATGGCATAGACATTAAATTTGCACATGAAACTGGGGTTGAAGGAACTGCAAATCTGCTGGAGGAATAAAAATGGTAATACCAAACTGGAGAAATGTTCCAAAGCAAAGTGCAATTGTTTAGGGATGAGAACAAACCTCTGCACGCAAGCAGGACTAAGAGTAATGCAAGACAGGAAACTGCTAGCTGAGCAGAAGTTCTGCGGAAAATCTAGGAGTGTTTACTGGATCATAATCTGAACACCACTCAAAAATACCGTGCTATTATGAAAAGCATGCCACAGAAGGATGAGTATAGGCTGCAAGACATAAGTAGTACCCTCTCCGATTTTTTTAGTAGTGCTAAGACTTTAGCTAGAATACTGTATTGGGCACTGGATGGCAGTATGGCAAGAACTAAAGCAGTGCAAGAAGAATAATTAGAAATACAGAGGATCTGACTTTTCAGGAAAATTTAATGAATTGGGGTACTTTAGCCTGAAGAGAAGGGTGAGGCAGAATATAGTAACAGTCTTCATACGTAAAAGCCAACTTTGAGGAAGAACAAGAGAATGATTGTGAAGTACATCTGTGAAAGATGAAACAAAAAGTAGTCGGCTCAAATTGCATCACAGTGTTCAGGCTAGACCTTAGTAAAGCTTTTGTACAGGAAGGACAGTGAAACAATGATGAAGTAAATTGCCGGAGGAGAATATAGTACTTCCACCTTTGGAGGTATATAAAACAGGATGGCCAACCATTTATCAAGAGTAACAAAGAAATAAAGTGAAATAAGATGACTTCCTGAGTTCTTTCCAGCCCTAATTTTCCATTTCTTTACACTTCTCAGCTACTAAGTTTCAATGATTCAAAGAGCACAGTTCTCTAGTATTCTGTTCTCCCAGTTAAGCCTTTCTCTTCATATTCAAAAATGCTGTGACTTTCCATGACACTGACTAAGCACAAGGAACTTGTCATGAATATATATGGACAGGGAATTTTCACATAAGTAATGTTTAAACATTAAAACTCATTCTCAGAAAACCTAATAGTGTCCCTACCACTACTGGTTCTTTTGAAATCAAAAGGCAAAGCTTAATTTATCTTGACAGTACTTTTTTATTGTCATTTTTACAGCAGGGTGTACAAGGCAGTCATTTTCTTAAAAAAACCAGCACCTTTAACATACATTTTTAAATTCAGGTTGGTGAAGGAAAAGAGGCAGGAAAAATGTCTTAATATGGACAATGCTCTACAGAGCCATAAAAAGAAATGAAATCACATGCAAATACAATATTGCTATTCTTTGAAAATAAATTTTCTGCCTTTAGAGTAAATAATTTACCTGAGAATAAGACACTTTGGAACCTCTCAGCTTTAGATCCCTAAATATTTTTAAAAATCTAATCATGTATGATGCTAATACTGTCAATATTCTCTGAGGCACACAAAATTTAATGAGGTTTTTTTCCATTCTTAATGGCCAAAGAAAACAAATTTTCTAACTGTTCATAAACAAGTATTTAACTATTAGTTGTGGTAGCTCTTCATTTACTTACCCTTAAAAAAGGAAACAGTCTTTTCCATTAAATTTTCACATGCAATCTATGCTTTTGACAATTCAGTTTTGATTAAGAAGTAGCAGAGTAGCAGCCAGTATCCTTTTCTATTTCAAGAATTTTCTAAAGAACCCATGGAAGTCAAGGCCTTTGAAAATCCCCATCTGTCTATTTGCTTTTTGTATAACTATCCTGAATTGTGAAAATATCAGTATAGTCCTTTATTCACTGGTAAAATGTTACTAACACTTTTTAATTTAGTGTCTCCAGCAAGCATTTAATTCCAATTTAGCAAGCCAGATACTGCTTTTTAATTAAATATAAGATGATTGTTAAAAGAGAACTTACTGAGCATTTAGAAGATAAATCTAATAGTCTTGTAATTAGCTCAAAATTACATAAGCAAGAAATGCCTAATCTCATTTTTAGTAGCACATGGACTTTGTAAGGAATTTGTAGATACTTAATTAACAGTTATCAAAATAGCCTAGAGCAAGGCAGGTTTGTCTTAATTGTTAAAATAGTGATATTTAATAAGCTTGTTAAATGATAATACACTTGGGACAACAGACTCATTTAGTTTTTAAGTATTCCATTGTAATTCCCTAATGTCTTTATCGATATATTATATTGCTGGTTTGTCCAAAGTAACCAATAATTTTGCATTATTCAATTTCTAAGTTAAGACCCATCACCTTCAGAAGCAGTTGTTTAGCTCCTCTTAAATATTGCTAGTCCCTGTTCACTTTTGAAGGTTCTGATCGCAACAATTTAAGATTTAACTTTTGGGCATGGGGGAAATCCTTGCCAGTTCATTTTTATTTGCAAACCCAAAGTGTTCATCTTCCACAAGCAAATTACAGTCATAAAATAACCCTATTAGAAATTCTTTCCTTCCCTGTGCCTTTCATTTCCCCTTCCTTACTACTACAAAGAAGGTGGGGTTTTTGGGAAGCTTAGGTTTTTAGCATGAAGAAATCTTTAAGTGGTTAGAGAGGCTATACTGGCACTGTACTTAGTACGTCATTCTCCTTTGCTAACACTCTTTACAGTTTCTCCTACGATAGCATTACCTAGAATACCTTCCTCCTGCTTGAATTTTCAGCAGTATAATGACAAGGTCTAACTTAATTTTAGAGCACTGTAGATGAAGTAATCAAGGCTGCACTTATCACTAATGGAAGAAAAATATATTGATGATGGTATGTAATTGCAAGACCAGAGTTTGGAGCCAGTGAACAGGACACTGTAAATCTCCAAGTTCCCAGGGTAAACTGTCTGCTAACTATCACTAAATGCTGTTTACAGATAGAAAAAGATTTGATAATGCAAGAAATAGTAGCAAAGAAACAGTATTTGTATGGAGTTAAAACAAAGAAAAAACCTCACCGTTTAGAGTTCAAAAGCATAGAAGTACCAACACTATGACAAGTCTCTTAGAAGGGCCAGTAAAATACAATGTTTACAGATATTTTTTCATTTACTCAAAAAAGAAGGGATCTCTGCAGCTTTTCTTCAGTCCATGAACAAAAGGAATCATATCTGTATAAAAGAGATTTGGGAGGAAAACAATTGACTTATATAATCTTTTACAGTGGGGATTGGCTTCCAAATATATTTTCTTCAGAATGTCCTTTAGGACTCTAACAGTGAGAAATTACTTCAACCCAAGTAACTCAGAGGAAAAGTATTTTTCTGCTTCTTTTTGGTTTGGAGATTTTTGTTTGTTTGTTTTGTTTTGTTTTGTTTTGTTTATTAAAGAGCTGGTAGAGTGGAAAGAGAGCACTAACCCATGGCCCCTAACCACAGGAGGTTAAATTAATTAGAGGAGTTAGAATACTTAGTATTATACATTACACAGTATGCTTCATACATTACGCAGCATGCTTAATTCTGAAGAGCTCAGACTACAGTTGCTATTGTTAACTATATAGAGATTGTCGCCAATAGTGTCTTTCTGTCTGTAGGGGAAACAAGAGAGGACTTCTTCCATCTGATACAACTGCAAAAATGGAATAAGCTTTTCAGGAGCCAGTTCCTTCACAACATCTAACAAAGAAGCAGGTAACTCAAATTAACAACAGGTTACCAACGATTCCAGTTCGACATATTCCATCACCAACAGATGGATACTTTGCAAGTTAAATGAGGAATAGTGAAGAGACTGATAGGATCTTAAGTTTGCATTGTTCATACCAGTCTGAATTACACAGTGCATTTGGAAAAGTATTCTTACTGTTTCACTGCACAACAAAGCTGACTGTCCTGGCAATGCCCTGTAGATCACGAATGACAATGCCTATTCAGATTGCATATTGATGTGTACACATTGCTTTAAATGGCATTTATTATTTCACAAGTAGCATGGGAGTCAGTGATGTGATAATTCATTTAATTTGTTTAACCTATTTAATATACTGGAGACACTGTGCAAGTACTTGTCAGTCCATTAGCTGCTACAGTTCTAGGGGCTGTTTCATCTACATTTAAGCCCATTACTTCCCTAAAATATTTGTTAAAATTGACTATCTAATTTATTAAGTAAAAGTAACAATGATGCATTTCCTTATTCATTGTCTGTGATAGATAGAAGTTGAGATGTGATCAGTAATCAGTGAATGACAAAGGAAGCAGGTGTTACCATATTCTGTGAATAACACTGGTGGTGAACACATGGAAATGATCCTCTATAAATAATGCAAGAATAAAAAGAAATACATCATCATTATGGACAAAAGTCTTCTACAGGTAACTCTTTATGATCACAAAGAGGGAAATAAGTACATCCAGTACTATCTGTGGTAAATGTAGTTGCAGCACAGATAAAATGTATGTTTGTGGGTGAAAAAAAAAAAAAAAGATAAGATAAGATAAGGAATAAAATGTGGCTTAAGTTTTTCTTTCTGGGCTTCTGAAGCTTGACATCAAGAACGCTATAGGCAGAAGCTTAAATGTTTCATTTAAAAATATTTTGGAGAATTAATTTTATAGCTGTTTAGGAGTGTTTTAATGTTTTTAATAGTTTGTGTCAATAGCAGCGAGAGCTTTGTGAAATAGCTTCTGAAGTTCTGCCACAGAGGGGCAACTTCTGATAGAGAAAATTATATCTGAGTGGAAAGTATAGTTGCTGATGGAGAACATTTTACCTGCAGAGAAGCACAGATACTGCCAAAGCAGATTTTATCTGCCTGCTAACAGAAAAGATTTTACCTGGTAGTGAAATGCAACTACTGACAGAGAAGATTCCACTCATCAGCAGTTGAACTTCTGTGGCACATAAAACTTTTTCTGTCAGACACTGCACATAAATTTTTTCTCCATTGTAGGATAAAATCTAAGAAAAAAAGTAGTTGCTGATGAAGCTTGTGTGCATTTGTGGATGGGAAAGAGTTCATCAGTTCACTACCTGCTGGGGCATAAAGTTTCACCAGCTGAGAATCCAGCCCAGTTATGCATTACACACACAAATGAAGCACTGCATCTTGGAGCAGGAGCCAAAACAGTAATAAACTCCAGAGAAGTAACCCTATTATGCAAAATTTAGTATCAACACTGTAATGACTTCATTTTTTAGAGCAGTCATGTGGAAAAAAGGATGCTTAATTGTTATTGCCATAGGCTGGAGAACCAAGACGACTGGCACACAAAGAAGGAAACCAAGAGCCCCAAAGCAGCCTTACCTTAATGTATCTGGGTTGGTTTGTTTTTCGGCTTTGGGTTACCTTCCTAAATCAGAAACATAATTTGCTTCTCCAAATTTTTTTGTGAGGTGATTGTGTGAGTGAAGCCCTATTTGTGCAGATACAAAGACTCCATGCATCTAATAATCCACTTGGAAAGCACAAATACTCCCTCAGACACAGGTGAACATGCAGGCAGCTGGCAGAGCGGTAAGTGGCAAAGTCTGAAGAAATATCATGTCATTTGAGGTAGAGATATCGATCAGTAATAAAGACCTTTGTCTTTCTAAATACATCATTGTGTTTGATTTCATAGCTGTATGGGTTTCAGGCAGCTTTCTACTTCTCTACAACTGCTAAGCAGCTTGCTCCTGTGCTTTACTTTTAAGAAGAAAATGCACAACTGCAAAGGTAGCCACAAATCTCTCAGACTGCGAAATATACATATAAAAGACGTTTCCCACTATTCTAGATTTCAAATTCTTTTCACGTAGGCTATTGAAAGAGATGAAAATGGATAAATGTGTAGACACCAATGGCGTCCGCCTCTCACTTTATAGAGAGCTACTATTTCATTAAGTTTGAAGTTTTTGAAATAATATAATCATAATGAAAGAAAGGAAATAAAATTCTCAGAAAGTTCTCAAAGGAGTATTAAAAGATGAGATTTGAATAAAACTGATCAAATGTTGGAATGGAAGATGCATATAGGTCATAAGCCTTTGCTTTTTTGATTGCCCATATTGTCTCGAAACTGTTCAGCAGAACAAAGAGTTTTGTGGATGAAAGACTGGTGTGAAGAAACATGAATGTCAACTTGAGTTCTGAAAGACAGACTGCTAATGAAATATTCTAAAAGTCATTTTCAAGGTGGTAGAAAGTTCTCACTGATGTGCACCAATGCTTCTGATAAAAAGCATCAAATAGTTATGCAAGTATTGGCTTTTAGGTCTGAGAAAATAAAGCAATGCTTGTATGACTCCAAATGTTGCAGAAATATATTTAGTTTTTATACGTGCAGAGGATTAAAAACAATAATTAGGATGTTTGTTTAGATTCTAATTTAGGCATACAAAACAATTCTGGATCAGTTAATTTTCAGTATGACAAAATAAGAAATACATAGTGCAAACTGAGTAGACTGAAAATAAAGACAGATCCTAAATGCATTTTTAGTTAAAGAAAAAAAAATGCACTATTTGTTTGTGCAGTAAGTATAATAAGTATAATTTGAGAGAAACAGTAAATAATACATTTGGCTGCTCCTAGTAGGATAGACTTCTGAATCTGACTGTGTGATATTTAGTAGCTTCTTCATAATAGGAGTTCATAAGAGAGAAACATTTAAAAGCAGTAAACATATTTCCAACAGTTCTAGGTGAGCGGATCTAATTAAACTTTGGAATATAAAAGGCTCTGAAATAATACTGCCATTTCCCATCTTCTACAGGGATTTTCTTGTGCACTTGAACTAGCTTCTAAAAAACTTGATTTATCTCTGATTTCTTGTAGGGCCAAATTTTAACAGCATTGCATTTCATAAAGGAGAGGTCTAATTTACCTTGAGAACCCATTGCTTCTGCCTTGGAAGCCTTTCTCATTAAAGTACCAAAATAAGACTGTAAGTCCATAACCTTGGCGTAAGGACGAGCAGTCAGACAGGAGGACCAGATCCAGGGAAGATATCAAATATATCAAGGGAAATTTAAATCAATTTTGCTTTTAGAACAAAATATCGAAGCAAGAAGCAAGAAGCAGTGATGCCTGTAGCTAACTAAACCCCTTCAGTGACTTTTAGGATATTTTCAGGGACAGCCCTGTTACCCCAGTGTTTACATGGCTAAGGCTCCTCTGCACTCAGCCATGCCCGCTGCTGACTGGCTCTCAGAAGCAAGGAGCTCAAAATCATCCGAGGCACTGGAACCTGTTGGCAGATTCACAATACGCAGACCATAAGCAAGTAGGAGAAAGTACACTATAGAATCAAGTTGCACTGATCAGTTTTTTGTCAAATACAGTCAAAGGAGAGGTGGTTCATACTCAATCCGGTAATTAACACACTCTGCAAGAAGTGAGAGAGTTTGTGTCAGAGTGGCCGAAATCCTACCTTTATCACATTTCAAAAAACCCTAGTGACCAAGCTAAGGCAACTTAAAACCAGGGGAGGGTCATTCCTACCCCATCTTGCTTAAGCGATTTCACAATGTAGGAAAGAAATCAAGTTTAAATAGGTCAGAAGGGAGGTACATGAAACATGATTCCTAACAGGTGACGGTAAACAAGATGGTGAGATGTATAACTCCACTGTTCCCTCAGCATGTCTCAATGGCTAACTCTGAATACCTGCCAAGTCAATCTTTCTTACCTTGACTCCCACTTGAAGGCACCCAGCTCGTGCTGTGCACTGTATAGGGACCTGATCAGCTAAAAGCGAGCTCTGAGCTTCGCACAGGAAGCCTCATTTTAGTTACACTGATCTTCCTAAAATTTCGCTTTAAGTCTGCAACCCAAGGCCATTTTCTTTTGCTTCTATTTTGAGAATGTCATAAATATATAATATATATTCTTGTTTGAGTTACAGCATCAGCTTTTATTCCTAGGGTCACTATTTTCCATTAGATTATGGTAGGGCATAGGTTCTTTGTTCCAAGACAATTCAGCCACGTTTCAAAGAGGTGATACATATTGTACGCTAATGGAATAAAAAGTCTGTACTTGCTTTCAACATGTATCCCTTTGGAAACAGGAAATGACTGGCTGTTATTGGCTGCTCTCCCTTATGATTTAAAAGAAGAACTGTAGGAAGGCTTTGCTGAATGGCCTTTGATTTTCTGTCAATGCGGTTTTGCCAGAATTTTAACCGAGGTCCCATAAGTAAAAGTAAAACATTAATCTGCTCAGTCAGTCAGTCCCTGGATAAACCTCGGAAACTGAAAAAAAGTTTACAACAAAGATATCATAACCCTTTGAATACTTAAAAGAATAACAAAGCAAGTAATTCTCTATTTAAAACTAGTTAAGATGCAACACTATTGTTCTGAATCTAGCTGAACAAATAAAAGCCAAAGATAAGTTGCAGTTTATATTTTAAAGTTACTTAGCCTTTTTCTTAAAATCAGCCCTAAGTGAAATGTTTAACTCTCTTTAAATGTGTGACACCATCCATCACAATTTTATAGTTAGACACATAATAATGTATAATCTCAGCTTGCTGTCCACTTGTAAAAATGGGAATAGACTTCAAGAAATAAGCAATTTCCCAACAGAAAATTGGAAATTCTGCCAACCAATTCCAGGTGACCTGCCATCAATCAGTGTTAAATTCTCCGGAGCTATTGCTGAAGGGTATTGCCATTACTGACAGGCTTCACCTGGTGACTAATGGTATATAACAAATACATTCAAGAACTATAGAAATCCTAAGAATCTGTAATTGTCAGTTAACTTCCAGCAAAGACCTTCTCAGGCAATTCAGAAAGAAAGTGAGATTTCTATAACCTCAAACCTACTCATTTTTATTATAATTTTTTTTTAAATCACAATGACTTGATGCCACGAAACTAAATTAAATCAGACTGAAAAACACTTATTTGTTGCAGAGTGATTTAATGTAAATCTACTTTGCCCTATGCACTGAATATGTGCTAATGTGACAATTACTCTAAGCCTGGACTTACATTTAAGTTTCTAGAAAAACTTTGTGTGATTAGTAATTATGATTAATGTTTGAAGTGTGCTGTTCCAGGGTAATAGTTTCCTTCATTTGCTTGAATATACATTTAGAATTAAGTATTCAAGTGCTTTGGTTACCCATGTAAAGCCAGTATAGTTACGAATTGCTTTCATGGTGAGAAAGGTGAAAAGCATGCTACAGCCAAGAAGTCTTGACTGTGTTCAACCAGCACCAGAGAAGCAGAGAGAAATGATGATGGATTTGTTACACGGAATCTCCAAGACAGGAAAATAGGGTTTTCGCAGTTGTCAAAAACAGAATCCATGAAGATTTAAAGCTCTTTCTGAAATACAGAAACTTTAATTTCCACTGAACTTTCAGATTGAAAAAAAGAAATAAAATTTTAAAAAATAGTGGGAAGTACTGCTGGGCCCATCCTGGAATCAGATCAGATCAGGAAGTCTCTTGTTCCCTAATAGCCCTTTCAAAGTCACTAATCCTGAGTTTAAAGGCCCACAGGACTGTCGTTGTCAGTGAAACTATACCCAGAGACCCAATGCAACAATTCTGCTTGCCTAATTTCTATGGGGCAACTCACAGGGGTGAAGAAAAGCATGTCTATGAATATTAGCAGGACCTAAACTTATAAAACCTGCAACAAGATGGGTAATTAATCATGTGTTAGGGGAGCAAGAGGCAGCAGTACCAGAATACATCTTTTTTTCTATAAATACATCTGCTTCATGCTGTGCTATGTTAGGATAATAATTGTGGGTTTGTTAGATAGATATTGCAACATTTTAATTCATGGTGAAAAGCTGTATTATAGTTCTAATGTCCATAGGACACTGGCCACTCCCAAAAGTAATGCAAGTCAACCAAAAAAAAAAAAAAAAAAAAAAGGAGATGAAAATATTTTATATGCATTCTGCTTTGTCCAAAAAGGTGGAAGACAATGAAGGCAGAGAATGAGATATGAGCAGAAAAGAAACAGTCTTCAAATCTCTGATAATGTTCCAAATAAGAAGCTTCTTCATGCCCTTCACCATGGCGCAGGTAAAATGTAGATGGAAGAAGCTATCCACTTAAGAGAGAGATCTGGATTTTCTGTGTATGTATGTAACAATGGAGATTTCATCCCATGTGATACTGGTGGTTTTGTTCATAACTTATTATGTACAACCTTCTTCTCCGTTGACCATCCAGCAGTGATAAGAGCTGAACCCTTGGCTTTCCAGAATTACTGTTAAGAACAGAAATCTTCCCTCAAGCAGAGCAAGAGCCTTTTACTTTCAGATGATGTCACCTGATTCATTTAGTCATGGTTTGCTTGCTGTTGAGCAGGTTAAATGCAGAAAAGTAAATTTTCAAGAGAGCAGCCAATTTATCAATAAATACAGGGCTTGCTATGATGGGCTGCAAAGTTATGCATGTTCTTTTCTGTTAAAAACCACATATTAGTGTGTTTGCACTCACAGGTCAATGCCAGTGAGGGCAATGCTAGGAGTAGGTATTGGTTATGAATGTAGGACTGAAGTAATGCTGAGGTATTCATTCCCAAAGTCAGGAGATGCTCAGCATTTCATAAAATGCTGTGAATAATCACATCATCTTTGCAGTGTTTATTAACTTTCTAACTGCGTCCCTCTGTCAGAGGTGTTACTTAGAGCCATTTTACAGATGAAATATAAAATGGAGAGGTGCTAAGTGGAAAAAGAATTAGTATCCAAAAGTGGGTTTTGGTCCCTTTGACATACTGAGAAATGATATGTCCCATTCCCTCCATAGCTTGCTGTGTTCTCTCTGAGAGCTTAACATCATTTGTAAAAGAAATCAGCTTAGATTTTCAAAGTAGAGACTTAAAATAGCCTTAAATACTTAATGGCAGATTGAAAGATTAAGGAATAAAAGTAGAAATACATTGAACAAAATAGCATCTAAGATTTTAATTTAATTACCAAGACTCCTCTAAGGGTTCAGTGAGTGATCTGTGGCAGCATGGACTTAATTTCTCCCTTCAAGTTCAGAACAGAGAAGAAGCAGATGACATGATCTTCTATTATTCTCCAGATACATATCAATGAACACTGTATTGCTGTATTTCATAGAACAATGGTCCTTCAAGTTTAGTATCTTGTCTCAAGACATGTTTTCTGAGTACAGTCATTAATGGAACTCATTGAGAGACTTCAAACTGAACATATATTAGATTAAAATCTAGATTTTCCTTTGAAATCACATTTTCTGGGATAATTGCTCTTTTTAAAAATTTTAAAGACAATTCAGAAATTATTTCAGTTTGCTGAGTTAAACCCCAGCCTATCAGATACTAATTGAATGGCTCCCTGCCATTAAGAAGCCTTAAATATTTTCAATC
The DNA here is from genome assembly GCF_028858705.1 of Grus americana. Lineage (NCBI taxonomy): Eukaryota > Metazoa > Chordata > Aves > Gruiformes > Gruidae > Grus > Grus americana. Next base: position 7,633,262 of record NC_072864.1, read on the forward strand.
TGTTCAGTAACTGCCCATAACATATACTGGTAGTCACTGAGTCACTAATGCTTCCAAATGACTTTTTGTAAAACCTGGACTTTGGTTATTTGAATTACTTTAAAACAAATTAAACACAAGTATTTCTCTCATTACTGTTAAAAGCCCCCAAGCATTAGCACATTTCAACACACTGAAGTTTTCAAAACTCTTGAATTCTGACCACATAAGTTCCATAAGCAAAGGATGAATTCTCACTCACCATAATTGGGTGAGTTCTGCTGATTACGCAGGAATAGCAGGAGTGTAAACCAGATGATTTTTAAACAGTTCTAAAGAGATTTAGAGCTGTAAGTAACAGATCTGTATATGACAGGGTATATGCAAGAGATAACCCTAAAAAAGACCTTTCTTCTTATGAATACTTGTACTAAATTCACAGGAAGAGCTTAGACAAATGTATTCTACTGAGCAGGAATAAAAATAGGCCTGTACATGCTGACATCTGAAAGAAGAAATAAGCAGGTATTTTAACAATGTAGTGCTTTTTTAATATATTGAAGAGAGTTGCCTTAGAAATCCAAAGCCAGCATTGCTTAGGACAAATACTAATTAAAACTGCTGAAGCCTGGAGGTGCGTTTCCACTTCAAGCTTTATGAACCTCTTACAAAGCCTATCAGGCTTTTCAGGCCTGTCCCATATTGTTCACACATTGCATACTAGCATCACCATCTGTGACGCTTCACAACCATGACACATAGGAGTGAGAGAATGAGCATTACAGTTCACAAAGAAATATGTGCTATGGGTTGTTTACAAAAATAAGCACATATAAAAAACCTACAGGAAATAGGTGTCCTTACACCTACAGTGTGGGAAGAAGAGCTTTCTATCTGACACATCTCATAGTAAATTAGTATAGAAATTGCAGAAATACTTCAGCATTATATCATCATGCAGAATTATGCCATTTCTGTTACATCACAGAAGTTACTTATAAACCTTAGGATATAATAAAGAGTTTAACTGAAATATTTTCTCAGAGTATTGCACTGTTAGGGAAATCTAGATTTCCTGAAGGGGTAAATTCTGACACCCATACTCATGCTAAGTAGAACCCTACTTGATGCATTGTCTCACTGATTTAATAGACTTATTCATTGAAGAATTTCTTAGAGTGGTCCGGTGGCCTGTAAGCAAGCCCCCACTTTTTAATACACAAAGACTGTTTTCTAAATCCTTTCTCAGCTGACAATATCCCCATCAAAGGCAGAACCGCATTAAAAAAACCTGCAGCATTGCCAAGCTTGAAATAAGCGATTCTGTTGTTTTAAATACAAATACTGAGATGTGGTTATACACTTTGCAAGGAAGACATTCTCCTTCCTTGAAAAATGCAGAAGAGCAAAAACACGAAAGTAGTTTTGATAAATGCTGTCATTCTCTAAGGAAATTCAGGAATTAGAATGCTATTAAACGGAGCTACTTTATATCCTCTTTGAGTTTTCATTTCTTCAACAATGGAAACTGCCTTTGGGAAGATGACAGATGCTCATCCCATGAGTATGCTAAGTGGCACAATTATGTCATTGTGAGTAGACTGAGGCAATGAAAGCCAAAGACCTTACAGTCCCCTGGCTTACTACTTCTGTAGTAAGCCTCTTCCAAGCCATGGAAATAAGCAAGCAAGCAGCTTTACCATTCTTCACACACACAGAGGAATTTCTGTGATTAAGTAAAATTTCAAATATCAAAAAATGTTTGAAAGTGTATACTCTAACCACACATGCTTTTGGGGAACTTCTGTGTTTTGGACCTATCAGTAAGTTTGGCCCAACTGTCTTCTCACATCAATGCTATCAGTGTCACTGCATCTTATTTCCAACCTGCCAAATCCAGACAAGATTATAGGAAATTGTCTCATTTCTTTCAACTGGCCCCTCCCAGCATGAGGATACCACCAGTCTGTGGGCTGGGCATGTGGCACCTTTGAGATTCTGAATAAATAACTGCAATTACAAGCAGGCAGGAGTAAAGAGCACAGTATCTGTTTTGGATTGTAATTGGTAATACCCTTTAACAGGGACAAGCCAATTTGGAAAAACTTACAGTAAAAGGATACATAGTCATGATGGGAGAAGAAATATAAAAGAAAGTCAAGACAGCATAGTCTTAACAACACTGTTCTGAGATATAAATATCAGAGGTTTTAGGAGTTATTCATTCAAAAAATGAATGGAATAGAAGGTTAAAGAAGTGAGAGTGTTCTCTAACCCATAACAGCATGGCTTGCTTCATAATGGCATCCACTGCAGTCTTTCATTGAGCCACTTTCTATTCTCCCCAAGTAGGAGCTGAGAATATTTTGTAAAGTTGCATCTTTTAAAGTCCAGAAAATAATCAATGAAGTAAGATGCATCTCCTTTAGAAAGAGGAATTAAACTCACCGCATGCTCCATGAAGCCATCAAGCTCATGGCTGGGCAACACATTGCTGAATTGAATATAATGAGGCTGCTGTATAATGTCACATTACAAAAAACTGCAATACTATAAAAAAAAAAAATCGTAGTGCATTCTGATAACACAGCTCCCTTTCCCCCTACTAAAAAAGGTTGAGAAGAAAACTAGGAAATGGATTCAGGCATAGCAATCTCTTACACTTCATGTTAATTAGCCAGTTTTTCAGTCCAAATATACATAGTGAAATACTCAACTGAGATTCTTTAGAGATTATCAGAAATTAAGTATATGAATTACACGTTGTTACAAACTGTTCTTTCTTCACTATATATTAACACACTATGGAGAGCAAACCCATGGTTATTTGATTGCTAAAATATTACTTTTATAAGTGACCATTAATTAACTCTACATTTGCGATTTCATTAGTTGACTGCAACTCTTTAGCCTTGAAAACTCTGTTATAAGAGGAATTAAACCTAACTTCTAAATGGTTAACATCTGAAATGGAGGTTGAATCTAATTATTCATTCAAAATCCCTAATTTGGGGCATCCTTGATTATCCCAAACTTAAATAGACATAAATGTGAAAATGAATCAGGCCTTAGACTTTTTCCTGGCCTTATACGTCTGAAACATTTGGAGGCTTACCTTAAGAATAACCATACAAGGAGGCAATAAAAATCAGTTGCTTGGTAGACTACAAAAAAATGGAGTAAACAAGAGTAAAGACGAGAAATCCTCCGTATATCTCTTAAGACTTGACTCTGATGGCAAAAGCCATTTTCCTGTACAGAAATCACTTCCTCATTTGCAATTTATGTTTGGCTGTTTTTCTTCTTTATTTGAAAATTGAAATTTCATAGTCTTTTATATCCTGCATTTTTAGGGGAAGGAAAAGGAAACCCAACAACTAGAACATACTCCCACAGCACTGAAGATAGAAGCTGGCTGCCTCAGTAATCTACACCTGAGAAGGTTCATGCAGTGCTTTCCCAGGGCCATGCCACAGATGCTGTCTTCCTACAAGGTGGCTTCCTGGTACAGCTACAAACATAGTTCATTATTGAACTATATGCCACTCTGTATCAGGTAGGAAGATATAGTTTGTTCTGTGTCTTAATAGGCTATGGACTGTGAAAGGCAAGTGTTGATATGAAATTTTTAAGAGAGTTCTCATAATGAAGCAGTACTAGTGACATAGATCTTCTAATCAGGCATTTAGTAATTTTGCTTTGCGGCTTGGAAAATGTCTTTCATTTAAATTCACCTCCTAGGAGCTGTGTGTCAGGCAATTACTCGCTACCAGAAGATTTCAAAGTCCAAGCAAATTAAATGGGCTCTGTTCTTAAAGTAATACTGCCCTCAAAGCATCATTACTGTTGTTAAGAAATAGCAAACCTGAAGGCAAAGATATCTGTTCTCTCCTATGAATACAGCTGCAATTCCTATTAATGTTATTGGTAATCAGGTGTGCATATTTACAGATCTAATGTAGAGTTTCTCTGGATGAGGAACACAGCTGAATACTCGCAATTCTGAAAGAACTCCACTGAAAAGGGGAACTGAGTTCAGTGTCCAGAACACTGAGACTTCCGAATTAATTTAATCCAAAATATGATGGCCTGATATTAGATCCAAACCTCCCCAGATACTAGCTAGGCAGAATCAAGTTTTGTCAGGAATATACTCCTGAGGAAGAACAACATAGCACCAGGGAGCATTCGTCTTCCCTTGAACTACTACTAGGTGAATGTTCTTGTGAAGAACAGTAAACCACCATGTGTTGCTGAATTTTAGTCTTAGGTTGCCTCCTCACTGAAATAGAATTAAATGGTTGATTTTAATGTCAGACATTCAAAATACTCATGGTCATTTACAATCAGTTGTAATGACTGCCCAAAATACAGGCCATCTGGAAGTCTATTGACGGGTTTGATGTACAAATGTACAGAAATACTCTGAGGAATTATAGGGTGGCTGTCCACTTTTGTAAAGAACCACCATAACCCACAGAGAAGCAGCACAGCCCTGAAAAAAAGCACATGCAGCAAGCATCAAAAAATAGGTGAAGGCAAGTTTTTAACAAGTCAGGTACATTTTCAAAATGTTGCAAGGGAAATCAGGCACAGAAATCCTTTCAAACGGAACAGATTCTTTAGACAGACCTTCTGAAATCCTTGAATTAGAAATTATTCTTTCAAATGCCTTCTCTAGCAATATCATTCCACCTAAAGAAGAGTCAAAAGAAAACAATGTCCAAGTTTACTTGAGAGACTGCAGAATTTCTGGGCCATTTGCTGGTAAAACAGATCTACGGCAATAGAAAGGCAGCAACAGAATTCCAGCTTCTAATCCAGTACAATCTATGTTGCTAAAACACTACTTAAAAATGACAGCATTTCTTCTGATCCCATAAAGAACCAATGCCATAATCAAACAGCTTTTAATGCTATAACACTGTGCTACTGTCATCCTTTCTCAGCCAGGTTCACAAAAGCAATATGCTCACAGCAGTTCCCACTGAGAACACGCGAGTTGTTGGTTGTTGTGCACTTTAGTAAATGTCTCTTCTTCCACTTATTTCTCTGTTATTTCTATGCCCATCCTGCATATCTATTCAGTAATGACATAATCTAGGTTGTGCTGTACTGCAGTCACTGTGGCTATGAAAACCTACCATTGGTTAGACAGCATAACAATTTCATCTCAGTAAAATTTTTCTTCACCATTTCCTTGAGGACAGGGTTTATGCTTTTTTTAGTTGATAAATTGTTTGCATTCTCAAAAAAAAGTATGCAAAATCTGGCATATTCAGTTTACAGGTATTGTCACCTGGTTATAATCTTTGGATTAAAGTTTTCCAATTTAATTAGCTCGATATTTAGGTATTATTTCAGCTCCACTTAGTAGCACAATTTATACTTCAATGTCATTAAACTGAAAAAGGTAAGACAAAAGACAAAGATGAAGGTACCTAAACAGTACTTTCAAAGGTAACTTAAGATAACATTGCTAAAAGCTTCTCAGTGATCAGAGATCTAGACAACTTAGCCTGTGAAGAAAGGCTGAAAGAAGGGTTAAGTCTAGAGGAAAAGGACATTGAAAGACAGCAATTAAATAATTGTATTCAAACACATGAAGAAACATTTCATGAGGAAGAAGGGACTCAGTTATTCTCCACATGCACTTGGAATAGGACAATAAACAATGGACTTAAGTTGCAACAAAAGGGCTGGTAAACTACTAGAATGAGCTGCATGGACAGGCAGTCCAGCATCTAGCACTGGAAATTTAAGAACAAATTAGATGAACTATTATCAGGAACTGTTTAGACAGAGCTGATCCTACCTGGGGATGAGGGCAATGCACCAGATGAACACTTCAGACTCCTCCTGTACCTGTTTTCTATTATGTTACTATTTCCCACTATTGGTTCCCAAGCTCCAGATTTCCAAAGATATGGAGGCATGTGTAGAACAGAATAATGGAAAGGAGGTCAGCTGGCACTTCAGAAATTCTCCTGTGTGCTTATCTTCATTTACGGGCACTTAGAAGCTTTCAAAACCATCTGGAAGTGTCCAAATCACTTTTAAAAGCAGGCTCTGTCAGTTAAGTAGTACTGAAAATGTTATTCAAAGTGACTATTCCAAGTGTACACAGAAAGCATCTAATGATGGTACTTGGGTACTGTCCTAACTACAGGACAGGTCAAACTCAACTGAATAGAACAGTTCATGTTATTAAAGTTAACAGCAATAGAAACACTTCATTAAATGGGGAGCTTATTGCCACAATTGTATCCAGAACAAAAGGAATTCCAGCCTTGAATATCTATGCTGGGTTTTTCTGTCTCCCATGTTTTCAAAAAAGCCAGCATGAGATATAGATAAATATAGGCAAATAGATGTAAATAACCTGTCCAAGTATTTTCTGAAAGTACCTTCTTCGTGCAATATGTCAGAATCAGCTCCTGAGCTGTGTTTTATAAAGGATATTATACCTCATAAATTTAAGTTAACTACTGTTAGAGACTAGGATGAAAATTCTACAGGGCAGGTTACTTGCCTATCATACTTTCACAGCAGCTACTGTCAGAGATTAGGCACTGGAGTAGCTAAAATTTGGGCCAGATGGCAGTTTTTATGCTCCTATAGTAGTTTTGTCTCATGAAGATCCTTACATGCCCTCATGATATTCAGTGAAGTTCATCTATTTCAAGCCAATGTAATTTAAAGTACTCAGTCACTGATTCCAATTAAATCTCTGCTTAAAACCAACTCTTTCCACTCATTTTCCATTCTTCTTGCTCTTTCTTTCATTACTTCACTTACAAATAGAAAATAAACTGTTCATTGTTATTGAACCAAACTCTTGTAAGCACAGTGACATTGCAGCAGTATCTGTGAATAATTTAAAAAGACACTTAATGTATTTTACTGTGTGCATAGCCATGGAGCCTTGACATTTAGATATTAGAGTAATGCAAATAATAAACAATAATACATAACTGTGATTAAAATTGAAACACTGAACAGTGCATTATACAAATGTAAAAAGAAAAGAAAAGGTGGTTTACATAGTAAACAAGGACACAGGAAAATCCATCAAGACTCAAAAATAAGTATACTTTAAGCCATAAAATTACCTTGTGCCAAAACTAATTGAGGGAAGCAGCTCATCACTAATCCAATTGTGCTTTAATAATCAAGATGGCATCTACATGAGCCTGTGAGAAAGGCAGCTCTAAAATACATAAATGAAAACTTTTGAAGAGATCGGGTTTATTCTCTCAGCTATTTGTGTTGTGCATCAAGCTGAAATAATTGGACGCATCGTTTCAAAACATACCGTTTCTGCCTGAGTGGGTAGGAGGACCTCCTGTAGTTCAGGGTAACCCACAGTCTGTTCTGGGGACCTTCAAAATTCACCAGGTGGTCCCCTGAGAAACAACCCATGTCATCTGATCTCCTAGCTCTTTTCTACTCCAAATTTATACAGTCTGTCAAGGTTGTCAATGTGAAAGCCATTTAGATGTTGTCTTGTTTTGCATTCCCTACTCTAAAATGTTCCAGAAATGAATCCACTATCTCTGAATAGAGAATCGGTCTAAGAATTGGCAAGGACTTCATTTCAACTTTTATTAAGGGCTTATCAAGTAAAAAGGACTGGAAGAAAGAAGAATAAAATATTTTATTTCCCCGCCCTCCACCTAGTCAGAATGACAGTCCTTTTGAGGTCAGTATTGCTTAAGCCTGTAAAATGAAAGTGCTACGAATCACAATCAAATAACTGTCAGGCGCCTTATTAAATTTCATTCAATTCCATACAAAATCTTAAGGGACCATCGCTATCTTCCAATTTAGACAAAGATTAAATAAAAGCTGATCAAAGATTTATAGAATTCTAAAGTGATACTAAACACAATGTACTATGCCTGGAAAGCTTTCTCTGGTACAATGGAGTTAGAAGTGGCCTGCTTTAATGGTTTTATTTAAGCACCACTTTTCATTGGAGGAAAAAATTAGCAGTTTACAACCACCTCACCTAATTAAAATCTCCTAATTCACAGTCTAAATCAAGTTTACACTGAGACTATGATTCATATTGTTGGCCAGACAGAATAAAAATCAGTAATAACCTCAACAAAAGAAGCAACATTACTATTCTTTTTCTTTTTAATTCAGAAAAAAGCCAAAACTTCTCTTTTAGTGGGTTTCCAAACTAGCAATTTTCAGCCTATCTGCTGCCAAAGAAAAGGTAAGCTAGGAAGGTCCCCTAAGTGCAGGTAGTAGCAGTAAAGTGTCTATTTTCACCATTATAATATACCTTCTATCCATCTATGGTAAAGTACGCCATGCAATCATTACCCCACTATATTAAAAACATTATCGGGACCTATAGGGAAGAAAAAGAAGCAATGAGAAGAGAAAGGTACATTAACAGAGAGAAGTTGCTTCATATTTTCTTTTCTTGCTGCTGAAGGAAGGAACTCCTAAATAGGAAGAGTCACAAGCAGAGAAGAGTCTGCCTTACACATTTAGAGAGAAAGCTCTTAAAATTGTGTTTATTTGTTTTCAAGGCAACCAGGTTCATTACAAACAGTGCTTTTTAAAGTGTTCCAGTGTTCATCTACAACAGAAATCATACTTCTATAAGAAAGATTTCAGCCTAAGGCTTAGCAAGAAATTTATGACTCTGAACATAAATTCACAATTCTTCTGCGGTAGAACCTCTTGAGAGTCAATATACAATTATAGCAGACATGCTGATTTCTGAAAAGATTTTAATGATAGATAACGCAGAGAATATTTTCACTGTTTTGTATATCTAGTCTACTTCCTTCTACGGGGGCTCTTTGCAACCATATCTGAATACCCACAGAACCATTTGTTAGTGAGGTGGTGCTGACTGCTTCACTACTGGTGACTAAGTGTGCCCTAGAAATGTGGATCTGTATTTATTGAGAAATTAAACGTAGGTCAAAGACACAAAACTTAGATCCTCCCATACCTTCCTGACATTGGTGCAGCCTCACTACCTCAGACAGATGAGAAAGCAAAGGCAACATTTGCAACACAAACACCAAAACCACTTGTGACTCCTACAAGGTGTGGTATTTCAAAATCACTTTCAGACCCCAGAAGGAATACAAAGCAAGATATCAACCACACCATCTTTCTGTTAGCAGTCTATGTAGTTTTCCATATTTCTAAATACTCTTGGCACAAAATCATAAGGAGTACTGTCAATGACAGTTTTTATACTTGTAGCACATATATAAGGTTATTCTGTTATCTACACACGATAAACCTAAACCAGCTCCTGTGAAGACAATTCATAAATGTCAGACACAAGGAAAAAGACAATAAAGTGGTTTACAATAAGCATGTTTACTTTTTATTAAGTTCAAACTGAGAACCTTTCACCTCTACTCTGTAACATCACAGGTAATTAAGCCAATACCTTTTTGCCATGCACTGAAAAAGGAAGATGTAAACTAAACTGAAACACAACAAGCATCATTGCCTGCTGATCACAACTTCAGTGTTGGTATGACTAATTCCTTTTGATACTACTGAAAATATATGATTTAGGACGAATTCTGAAGGGGCAAGGTAGCTGTATAGAGAGATGGATTAAATATCAGTTAACAGGCTTTCTTGCGTATCATTTCAAATAATCACTTTAGTCCTTTCTTTTAGGATTAGCAGACCTCAAGATTCAAGATGACCAGATTAAAAAATAAGAGCAGCAGAAGTGAAATGAAAATACATTGTATGCCACTCATTCATCTGCAAAAGGTTTTCTTTCTGTTCTTCCCTTAATGCAGGATCTTCTCACTAACGTTAAGCGTGTGAATTGTAAGTACTTCTGAAATGTTAATTTCCAACTGTCAGTGCCACAGAAACCTCTGTGAGCCTCTCCAATGGGACCCGTGTCTGAGGAAAGTGCTCCATCTGAATTCAGTACACTAGGATGGTTTAATATTCCTTTTTTGGAACATCTCCAGGGAAACAGTTAGAGATGAATAGGAATGACAGAAAAATTGGGAAATCCCATTTTCCAACTTCTATTGTTAAGAGCCATCTTACAAGCCAGAAGAAAAACAAACACAACAACCAAAATCTCAGAAAAACCAGACATACATATGGTGGGAATTTGGGTTAAAAATGTACATGCCATGATTTTCCTTCTTCTGGGGAATGAGGGATCAAGTTCTGTTATCTGGTCGTGACACAGGCAGTGCTTTTTCTCATCATCTGTTTTTGTCCATGAGAAAAGAATTAGAAGACTCAACTCCTAAATTTTCCCATCTACTGTCTCTTGGCCTCAGGCGATATGAGGCCTGTTACTGTTCAAAACCAGGAAAAAGACATGCAAGAATTTTAAATTACATTACAGAGAAGAAAAGCCTATCCTTAATCCAGCACTTGGTGGCCACAGAGAAATGATATACCAAGAAAAAGCCTGCTTCTCTTTTTCATCTGGCACCTTTCCCAAGGAAGCTGCCCCTTGTATACCAAGACACGCCTTGTATATTCTACATACTTGGATGGGTAAGTTGGCAGAGGAAGGACCAGGGATTCAATAGCAAAGTGTGTTGGGTTTGCATGGCAAGGTTTTGGTAGCGGGGGTGGGGTCTACAGAGGTGGCTTCTGTGAGAAGCTGTTAGAAGCTCCCCCTGTGTCTGATAGAGCCAATGCCAGCCGGCTCCAAGACAGACCCACCGCTGGCCAAGGCCAAGCCAATCAGTGCCTCTGTGATAACATATTTAAGAAGAAAAAAAAAACAGTTAGAGAGGGCTTTTGCAGCTGGAGAGAGGAGTGAGAAGATGTAAGAAACTCTGCAAACACCAAGGTCAGTGCAGATGGAGGGGGAGGAGGAGCTCCAGGTGCCGGAGCAGAGATCCCCCTGCAGCCCGTGGTGAAGGCCATGGTGAAGCAGGCTGTCCCCCTGCAGCCCATGGAGGAAGGATGAGGGGGTGTAGAGATTCCACCTGCAGCCCGTGGAGGACCCCACGCCGGAGCAGGTGGAGGCACCTGAAGGAGGCTGCAGCCCGTGGGAAGCCTGCGCTGGAGCAAGCTCCTGGCAGGACCTGTGTCCCCATGGAGAGAGGAGCCCACACCGGAGCAGGTTTGCTGGCAGGACTTGTGACCCCGTGGGGGATCCACGCTGGAGCAGTCTGCACCTGAAGGTCTGCGCTCCATGGGAGAGACTCAGTTTGGAGAAGTTCATGAAGGACCATCTCCCGTGAGAGGGACCCCATGCTGGAGCAGGGGAATGATGAGAGGAGTCCTCCCCCTGAGGATGAAGAAGTGGCAGAAACAATGTGAGATGAACTGACCGTAACCCCCATTCCCCGTCCCCCTGTGCTGCTGAGGGGGGAGGAAGTTGAAGCCGGGAGTGAAGTTGAGCCCGGGAAGATGGGAGGGGTGGGGAGAGGTGTTTTAAGAGTTGATTTTATTTCTCATTCCTCTACTCTGTTTTGCCTAGTAATAAATTAGATGAATTTCCTCTCTAAGTTCGGTCTGTTTTGCTCGTGACGATAATTAGTGAGTGATCTCTCCCTGTCCTTATCTCGATCCATAAGCTTTTTGTTATACCTTTTCTCCCCTGTCTAGTGAAGGAGGGGAGTGATAGCGCGGCTCTGGTGGGCACCTGGCCCCCAGCCAGGGTCAACCCACCACACAAAGGTAGGTGAATTCTACTTTGGCCTCATTCAGAAGCAATATATAATGCCTTTGCTCACAGTAATATCACTGGTCAAGAACCCTTCTGTTCTCTTACTGTTAATAGTGCTGTTCCTTTCAAAGAAATGCCATTTTACCATGATTTCCCAGTTCCTGCCTCAGCTCCAGAAACAACATTCAGCAAAACCCACCTTGAAACTTTTCCCTGTTTTTGCAGTTTAACCCTATTCTACAGACCTTAATCAGAGTTCCCGGAACTTTCAGATGGCAATGCTGGGAATCTACTGAAGAGGGCCAAATCAGTTTCACAGTGGGCTCTTGGTCTAATATATGGACAGGTGGGATTAATCACAGTTACACTGTAGGGGTCAAACTCTGATGAAGCAATCTTTCTTTGTTTCATCAACAATGCCCACTATTTGATGAGCATATACCTTGAAATTAAGCCAATGGAACCTACATGGAAAACTTGGTATTAACTCTTTAGACAAAGTAAAAGGCACCTGATGAAATTATCTATGTTCTCAACCTGTGCTGTTTCATAGCTAGTAAATTTCTGAGCTCATGTAAACAACTTCTATTTTTCTTCACTTTGGGAATATAAAAAAGAAACATTTGATATTTTTTAAACTGATTTTGTACTTAGAACTAAGAACTGACAGAAAAAATCTGAAATGGAAATTAAAGTGCATAAACAAAGCATTCATGTCCATTAGGAAAATAAATTTATTCCTGAAACCTTTACAGGACAATGTATTCGATAAAAGGCTTACACAGAAAAGAAACATTTTGTATATTTTTGGCCAAAGCTATCTGAAGGATGAAAACTATAGAGTAAAAAGTGTAGAACACATTTCTAAGTAATTTTTGACAAATCAGAGAGAAGCTATTGAACTACTTTGAAATAATAGCAAGTGTATTGAAGTAGAAAGCCTTAGTTGGGCTTAAACATACTGACATTGCTTTTTTGCTTTCTTTTTGTTTGAAAGCAAAGTTGAACAACATATATATTTATTTAATTATTTATAATCAATAAAACCAGCTGTAAAAACATACTCACTCTGTAAAATCAAAGTAGCATCATTTTTAAAGCACGCTCTTAAATTTTCTTGAAACCAGTTTGAGATGTGTGCAAGGGCCTGCTTTTCAACAAATGCTGAGTACTAGACATGATTGAGATGATATTTTGTTTCCTACTCTTAAAAGATAACTTCATATGATAGTTTAGCAATTATTTTCAAGTTTTCTATTCTCTGAATATTTTGCTTTATGCATATAATCTTGCATCAACATTTCTGCCACTTGTGGCATTTCTTTTTAAATCAAAGTCCTTCTTTCCACATGAAAATGAAACTTTTGAATCCCTATTGACAAACTAAGAGCTTACGCACAACACAAAAATTTCCAAAGAACCAAAGAATGTTTAATAGAAAATGGCATCTATAAAGGACAAAGAAGCCAAGGCGGTCTCTCGGTAGCTAAAACACGTGACAGACCCGTAGGCAGCTTCAAAGCTGCTCTGATAATGCATCTGCCAAGCAGCCAGCTGCTCCTGCTAGACAATCTTCTTTGTGACTTGGCATCCAGGTCTTGTGCTTGCCATTCAAAAGCAACAGAAAGAGTCACAGGATATAGGATGGTAGCTACTCCTTCATATAACATCTAACATCTGTAAAAATCCCTGTGGAGATAGTGGGTGCTATGGGAAGCGACATTTCTGCTAAAATGCTGATGTAGTCATTTGCAGGGGGGAAACGCAAAATGAAAAATAAATTTATCATAAAAGCTCCTTTGTCCTCCTGATAAAGTATCTCAGGACTCAGAAAAGCTCCTGTGACATAAAGAAGCAGTATTTTCATTATTTTGAAGACAACTAAGGTACCAAAGATTAGATGGCTCAGGAAAGGTCACAGAAGGTTTCTGTGAGAGTAAGGATTCAAGTATGTCTCCCCAGAAACAAGCCTGGCATGGTACTTAATACATCATCCCTTCTTCCCTACAGAGGATAGATAATTTCTATGTATAGCAATAGGTTTGCCATACAGCAACCATCAGGAATGAAACCATTGAAACTAAGTTAAAATTATAGTTGCATAGAATCTCCTCGTAAAAGCCTTTCACAATTTTAATGAAGGATCATGTATTTCCTAAATATTACATTTTACATCATTCTATACAATATTAAAGCAAATTCATAATTTACTATTACATTCTGTACGATGATTCCGAGAAGTTAGCCGTTTCTCTCAAACCTTAAAAATCTTATAAAAAGAGCAGGCCTGATTTGATTGCTTAGCTCTCTTCTGACTTATATATGAATTCATATTTTTATGGATTCCTTGGAAGTGAACAAATTGCTGTTCAATCCTCTGTAAACTGAAAAGCATCAGGTAGCATCATGATGGAAACATTTGACGTTGATGTTACAGCATGGATAGCCAGGTTTAAAAGCTCATAGAGCACTGATTTCAAAGTCTCAGATTCATTTTCAGCCAGGTTCATTCCCTGGCAAGAAGTGATGAGGTGAACAGAACACCACCTACTCCTCTTGCAGCTGTTTCTATCCTAGCACTCACTTCATATACATTCACTGAGCAAGTTTCTGTGTCTAGAGGGCAGCCTGGCATCAGCTTCTCTGAAACATTCATGTATTATATCATATCCAGGGATATGGCAACATTTAAACAAGACAGATGATTAAAAGATAGTGAGAGCCATGCATTATGGATTAAAGTGTAGAGTGAAAAGTTTTTGGAACATTAGCGTTCCAGAAATATTAACTGTAAACCCATGTGAAATATTGAAAATCATCACATTTAGTGATATTCTGCGTTCTTTCAGTGGAAAATTGAAAACAAAATAGTAGAGAAACATATCCCAGTTGTAGGAACAGATTATATATTTATCATTCTTTATTAGGATTTTCTGAAAAGACAGTGTGCTCATAATCACACGTAGGCAATGGAGGAGTTATGAAAGCTAGTATTTTGGTCTTAATATAGTTTTATTTATATTGCAGTAATTTGTAGGAACAACAATCAAGGATCCGCAGCTTGTATAAAGCTCCAAAACTAAAGAAAACATGAGAAGAGAGATGATGTTCAAAAATACACTGACATGTTCATTGTCTTTGTTGTGTCACCTGTGGATTCCATCAAAAGATGAAGGCAAACTGAAAATTATTTGTCTTCTAAAATATACGTACAGAAAATATTTCTTCTGATATACGACTGATTAAATATTGCATCAGTCTCAGACATACTGAGAATTCTACTGGAAAATGGAGACAAGACATTACCTGGGAGGCTGACAGTCCTGAGCAACTGGGTTGTTCAGGTTGCTAGGTCCTCAAGTTAGCCACATCAAGATGCCATTTTGAGGGTAAATCCTACTGAGCTGTCCTCTCAGCCGCTACAGCCAAAACAAATCTCAAAGGAAGTTCCACTATGATAGAGAATTCCCAGCTGTTGAATCCACCTTAGCTACTACAGCTAAAAAGATTTGTTAGAGAAATGGGATACCTGGCGTATTGCAAGCTTACATGATCTCACTGCCATAAGAAGCCTCCTTATTAGACACCATTTCTTACATCTCAAGGTAGTGCAGAGAGGATGTACAAAAACCCCTGAAATATTTACATTTCACAAGTACACTGTGGAATTAGTTAAAAAAAAAGAAAAAAAAAAAAAAGAAGATGCCACAGCTTAAGAAACAGTTCTAAAGCAAAATGACACAAGTGAGGTATGATCTTCAGTATGAGAAAAGCCAACAGGTAAGACAAGAGGCCAGATTAAGTAAAGAGGGATAGAAGAGTGGGCTAACGACCAAAAGAGATCCCATTCGTGTATTATAGCCATTTTCTACTCTTTGGGAGTTCTGCTATAGGGTTTCAGTGAAACAACACAGACCAATAGAGAAGGCACTGCGCATCCATGGATAAGGATGCTGCAGTAATGAGGATGTCTGGTGAATCTATTTGTGTTGTGAGGCCTGAATTTATGGGAAGTTGTTACATTCATTGAAATCATGAAGGGGAAATAGTAATAAAAAATGCTATGACTGCCTCAAAAAGCTTGCAAGAAGGGCAAATAAGCCTCTCTGGAAGTTACTCAGACTAAGTTACCCTCATTTTTGGGAGTAACTACTTGTTAACAAATAAAACTTTATTATTATGACTATGCTAGTTTGTTGCTCTGTTTTGCCAATTTCCTGATCTCTCTTGACTTAGAGTTCTGAAATACACATTGTCAGGAATGAAAATTATTAAACTGTGTAATCTGTTTATTCAGATCATATGCTGAAAAGTATCTTATTTCATATGTATCTACTGTAAAGTGATTCCAACAAAGCCAGTAAACAAAAAGTGAGCTCTCAGATAAAGGAAGACAATCCTTACCTTCTCTTGACACCTGTCTGCAGCCTCAACTCTCCATTGATAAACTGCCACATAAAAATTTACCTATCTAATTATCTTTGGCATTTAAATCATATCTATCGTAAAGGCAGATGAATTCTAAAAAGCACTGCATTTTGACATGTATGACCTCTGGGTTATACTTCCAGAAACACTGTAGCTCAACAGGACTGTGATATACATGTGTATGGGTTAATAAAAGAAATATGCACGAGACACTCCTTAGCCTCAGCCTCTGACTTCGCCATCATCTGCTTCACAAGATCTTCCATCAGTATAATTAAATATGTCCATGTTATTTCATGGCGCTAAGCCTGCTTATACCAGCTAAAGATCTGGTTCAATTTGCCTATGCAGCTACCTCACGTTTTATCCATCTTTCTGGATACGTGACAAATACAGATGTCCTGCATGAGAAAAAGTATGTAGGATCCAATCCACCAACACTGTCAATATTGGCTACAGCTTACTAATTAACTTGCAAAAAGTAAATGAGCTAATTAGCAGGGCACACTAAATAGAATATCATTAGTCAATCAATGCTGGTTTCCACTAAGTGAATGAGTAATTCCCACACATTCTGGGTCACTGTCAGCCTCTAAAATTTTCCACTGGACTACCCTGTCCTCTCACCAAATCTAAAACTGAAAATACTAACAGCATGACCTGGTTCAACTTACTACTTATACTGACACAGATCACCAGTGGTTACATTCTGGGAAACGCTGAAACAGCCTCAGTTACTTCATACTGGTTTCTGTTCCCTTCACTGAGAACAGCAAATGAGACCATAATTTTTCCAGGTCCCAAGAGATCTCAAATGTTGTTTGAACAAATATCCCCATTTGGGGAAGCATTTATTGAGGTATAAAACTCGCAGCCATAAAGAAACCCTGCCACAGGCACAAGTGACCTAAGGAAACTGCTTTAAGTGGTGCCTAATCTTTGTTGATTGGCAGAGCCCCAAGACATTTTCAGTGCAGTAAAGTAAATTTAAGATTATTGACATCAGGCTCACTTTTCCTAGTTACCTTTCATGGATTCCTCCAAATCAGTCTGCTGACCCCCAGCATGCTGCCAGACCATAGGTCACAAACCACGCTGCAGATATGTAACTCTAGAATCAATAGTACAACACAATACAGTAGGCAACCCCAAAGAATATGCTCAAATATGCTTTCACTACAAGGTCCACTGCCCAAACTTCAGCTCATTTACTTTAGCGCTTAAAGCCTTACGGGAATGTCTCAGCTCTCTAATGACTCTGATAGCTGAAAGTGTAAACACCGACTTTCAGTCATGGCCCTTGCATTTTCACTGAGAGAATGTAATTGTTTATGGTACCCTTTTAATACTAAAATAACAACAAATACTCAGCCAGAAAGAGGAAAAAGATAAAATACTCATGATGCTTTTGAGTCTCGCTATTCTCTGATTTTAGAGTTTTTCTTATACAAGTAGCTTATTTTGACTAATATCAATCCTTAATGCCTGTGCTGTGCAAAATCTCCTGCTACATGTGCATTCAGACATCACAAGTAATATTTTGGAAATGAAACATTTCCATTAGTATAGAAAACATCATCAAATTCAGTGGGACAGAATGACTGATCCATATAAATACTGGCTGGAACAAGAGTGCATGATGAAGCATCTCTTATTGATTAGTAGATTTGCTCTTGTGTATAGTATTTCACAACATCCTTTATCAAGCCTTCTCTGAGAGATTCCAGCAAGATGCAAAGAAATTCTTGATTTTGATAAATAGGCTGACAAGCATGGTTAGACTTGCAATGTTTTTAACCATCAGCTGGACCTTACGTTCTCATTTCAGACACAGACATCCTAATATGTAATACAAAAAAAAGCCCCAAATCACATATACTCCTAGAGAAATTATGTATTTTGCTATGAAAGAGAAGGCATTTTACTTTGAAAACAAAGCTGTTACCAGCATATGAGGTGATCTCATTCTGAGAGGGTGTATGCTCTTTGTAGCCTTCTCTTCACAAATCTATGTCTTTGTGTAATATAGTAAGAAATATATAGCTCTGCAGTAAATATAGGCACTGGAAGTCACTTTGCAACATGATGCCTTGTTTTGGCTGCCATTTCAAAATTTCCACGTAACACGAAAAGGTATTGAATCATCAGGAAAGTCAAAGAGAGAAGCTTGAGATACAAGACTTCTTCTCCATCAAGCATAATTGGGAAATTACAGTGTCAATCAGTGGAGGTGAGAAGATAGCAGGAAAACATGTTTATGTGCACTTTGCATAAAATAGAAATGAGGCTTCATTCAACCTTTCCTGTTTTTCTAAGTTATTCCATCTGCAGGACATCCATCAAGAGCGTTTCTCCCACAATGTTGTCTACTAGAGCAAACACCAGTTTAGAGACACAAGAATGCTTGGTTGCGTTAGTACATAGGGAATTAGTTGCTAATGATGATTAGAATTTGTATAAATGATCAATTAGCAGTATACAGATGCCAAATGTCTGGCAGAAGCTGGAATCAGATCCTTCAAGTATGTAATTTTCTTTTCCTTACACTGTAGCCATCATAGAGGAGATAACTGCACATGATGCTGGCATATAAATTTCAAATCTTTCCAATATGCATCTTTAGGGTGAAACACACGTTTTTTTCAAATGCTTCAGTGAAAAAAAGATTATCTTCAAGTACATAGCTACTGTTTTTCAATGACAATTTTTTACTTTCTCAAATAATATTTGGATTCATTGGAGGCAAGCAAGACTCCAGTACAAAAAGCAAACATTAAGGCAATAAAATACCATCACTTCTTTTGTCCATAAGAGACCTTTCATGTGGAACACCAAAAATGAACATTATCTTCTAATACCTACTGGAGGATTTCAGCTAGCGCAAGTGAAAAGAATAAGCACTGCATCATTGATATATTACATTTTTAAAGTATTAATCTCCTTTTGATTTAGAACTGATATCCACTTCATACTCTATCCTCTCATTCTGCAGGTGTATGCTAAGCACGGAGCATGTGGGCTCAAAAAGCACTGAAATGAAGCAGTGCTCAAAATAATGGGAATGCTTCTTCTAAAGTTAGAGACCTGATTTATTAGAAATGGTTCAAACATTTTTCCTAATTAATGTGAGCAAAGTGCCTAACAAAACTAGAAAAATGTCTCTAGTTTGGACTCCACTGAGACTAATACGCATCCTTCACACTTCAAAGGGCAAAGTTGGGTAGGAGAAAAGAGGGAGCACTGGTTTTAGTCTCAGTGACAACATTAAAAAGGGCAGTTTAATGTTAGTATGTGAACCGTGGCTGATGAACAAGTTCTATGTTTTTTGACTTAAATTGTAAATAAATCTTGAAGTTCAGTTGAAAAGTCTTGCTATTATCTCATACCCATATTTCTCTTCACATCCTAAGAGTCAGATAGATTTAGAAATATATGCAAATATTTTTCCTAGAACTGCAAGAAAGTTGTGCTTCTATTTTCTGACAGATAAAATGAGGTATAAAGTCAACATTCATCTCTGGAAGTGAATCTAAATCAGGCTTAGGTATCTAGTGGTGGGAGTCATGTTGCCCACCTTCAGCTTTCTAAAAAGTACGTGTCTAAAGTAGACACCCTGAGATGCAGATTTACTTCACAGAGAACAATATTAGGACATGTCTAAGCATAACACACATCTGATGGTTTTCACTTCTCTCGTTCTAGCCTTTTTTTCTACTTAAGCAACATACCCATTCAGTGCACTGCCTCTGCCAAAACTGATTCTGGGCTGCCTCACTCTGTAGATTTGTCAGGGCTGTGCATTGTATTCCAGGAGCCAACAAACACCAAAGTCCCTCTGGAGATCTGGCTCAGAATGATTTGCCAACAGGTGTGACCGATGTCATTGTCAGTGCCAGAATTAGGGTTTCAGGAGACCTGGCTTCCAGTCCAAAGCACAAAAATTACTCTTGTGAGAGATATCTAATGCTCAAAAAGATGTAGAATCGTTCCTCTAATTTGTATGTACAGTCACTGTGGAGCCATATGTAAAAATTGCCCAACCAGTCCCCCAGCAACTCCAACTGCTGAATGCAGTCTTGGCATAAAAGCACAGGGGGACAAAGCGATGCCTTCTTCCCCACTGTTTGCAATTTGACTTCCATATAAAATGTCCTGGGTAGAAGGACAGCTGCCAAACTTCATGAAGTTAACCCTTTATAGATCTCTTGTGCAAGACTTTAGCTCAACTATTTATCAATGTTACTCACTTTGTCAAATGTATATTGATGTACTGAAAGCTATTCACTTATCAATTTCCTTTTGCCTGGGCTGAAGTCATGCCTCCAAAAGTAGATTTATTTCCAAATGTACAAATTCTATTTGGCCAAATTAAGACAAACCACTTTTGTTATGAAACTAAAGAGCACTTACTCTAAAACATGTCTTCTGGCTTGGCCTTCAATGGCACAAACAGTATGATAAGTATTTTAATTTTGGAATTTGCTAGATGGAATGTCTCGAATGTCTCAAAACTGTAAAGCTGTTTTTGTCATCCTGCCAGTGGGATGTGAAGAAAACAACTTGTCTGAAAGCAAACATGGAAGGGTTTGAAAGTGCAAATAACAAGGCTGGGATGTGTTGTGTGTGTCAAACAAGGAGGTCACTGACAGAACATGGCACTCCTTACTTCAGTGAAAAACCCCAAACTTTCATAGATCTTTACACAAAGAATAGCAGTATCGACAATACTAGTATGGATACTAAAGGTCTTGTTCTGTTTTGACAACTAGCGTGGTCTTGCCATCAACATGATTTGGTATCAAGAGTTAGTCAAGCTGACACCATTAGCAATAATTTAACAGCCTACTGAATTACCTTTTAACTTTCCTACATGCACAATTCAACTCATTAAGAAAAAACACTAAAAACAGTTTAACTAAATGTATTTGTATGGTATTTTTTTTCCTTGATTCGAGTTAAAAGCAAATATAAGTCTTAATGGTATGCATTTGTAAGAAAGCTGCAGGAAGTCAGGTAGAAAATGACTGACGAACAAGGAAGACTAATGACACCAATAGCAGTAAAATGTATAATAAACTAAAGAATTACTATTTGATAAAGTCTTGTATTCATACACTCATGCATACATACTTCTTCCAGTCACGCTTATGGATGTAGCTTATCATTACGTTTAAGTGTTAAAATGCTGTGTAAAATTTCCTTAGATAATACGATTTTGCACTTTACCATACTGATGTTACTGCAGAAGTAGTTGTAAGTTTTGGCAAGTATGTACACTAAATGTAGGTCTGAAGGCCATCTTTACTGAAAACAATTAGAATATTACTTCTAGCTCTGGGAAAAAAACCTTCAAAATCTGAATGTTTCTACTTAAAGCTTGAGGTTTCATTTAAGATTTTTTTTTTAAATTCTGTTTAGTGTGAAAATAGGACCACCACCCCCCCCCCCCGAAAACCTAAAGAAGCCAAACACCCTTTACTCCAGGTAGACTGAACTACCTTATTAAAGAATGTTTGACAAACTCATCTCATTTTGTTAGTGAACGAGAAGTAGACAAGTTTAAATTTTTACAGACATGTTCATTATTCAAAACCCTTTAGTGAAAGCTTTATTACGATGTATGTCTGCCTACAGCTTGTTCATGAATGAGTACCTGGGACTTTTTTAAAGTGATCAGCCTTTTATTATTCACTCCATGGTGTGACTGAAACTGGCAACATTTAAAAAAGTAGTTTCCTATTCTGATTTGGCAGGTTTTGGATAGCAATCCAGAAGAAAACGTATTTCTGCTGACACAGGATAGACTTGCATCCACTTCCTTTTTTAAGCAATTTGGCTCTGGGTTCAAGTAGTAGATCCTAGCTCTGGCATTGTCAAATGGGGTTCTGTCCCACACTAGATGAACTTCTCAAGGTCTGTGTAAAGAAAATCCAGGGCCATCAAAACCAATTAATCTTAAATGTTTGTATGAATAAACATTTGTGCTCCCCCATTTCCTGCTATTATTATTGCAAGCAGAAATTTGTTAGCAGGATCATTCTCAGAAAGTTGATAGAAAGGGTTACATATAACGACAGAGTGCTTCAAGAAGTACCCTCTGCTTTCACTGGCACTTCAGTTATTTATCTTGCCCAGCATTCAGACACAAGTTAGCTATGTAATACTACCAACATCATTCCTGTTCTCTGGAAAAAAAAAAAAAAAAAAAAAAAAAAAGAGAACTTCATACAGTAAAATCTAGTTAGGGAAGACTGAAGATTCATCTGTGAGCATACAGAAGGACAAACCCATATCATACCTACAGATTCATATAAATGAAATATCTGGATAATACAAAATGTGGTTTACAGTTCTGATATTTCTTTCACCCATCCTATTTAAACACAAATTTGTATAATTCCAAACTGTATGTTCAAAAGCATCTACGGTCAAACTCTGTCACAGAACTAATTAAAAAAAAAATAAAATTCAGATTTAAGCCTCTGTTGAAGGAAAAGGTGCTCCACTGTTAACAGCCAGTTTCTGGCTGACCTTACCCTTCAATTCTCCTTGTGGCAAAGTCATTACAGTTATTAATCCTGGAAATGATTCTTTTTCTCCCAGAATTAACCATAGATCCATCCAAAACAACGATTAACCTACAGTTCTTTAATGCACTAAACACATCAAAATTCAAGTATGTTTGTATCAAACACAGGTGGTAATCCTTTATGTTATTTATGGCCTTTTTTGAAATGAGAATAATTGATTCAAATGGGTAGTTCAAAAAGGTAATTTACGGCCTAGCATCTTGATTTTAAAGCTTTAATTTACTAACATCCACCAAGAGAGTAATCAATTTAGTGGTGAGGCAGGGCTAATAATTCCACATAAGTTTTATAATGCCTTCATGCCTTAGCATGAAGTTTTTGTGTATCCCTGTCCTTAATTTGTGTAATGGAGGCTATTTATTCCATCCACACATTTTCTTTTCATTGCATGATTCACTGAATCACAAAAGAAATATAAAGTTGATCAGCAAGCAATTGGGTAATTATAAACCACTAAGTAACTTTCTGATTACCCTCCATTTTTATTGCAGCCTCCTTTTAAACCTACTTTTGAATCTGATGAACAAATTCCTTCTCTATATGGTATTTTCTTCCCTTCTTTTAAGTGCCTTAATATGCCAAGAATCTCTTTTTCAGTCATACAATTACAATGATTAGACGTTTTTGTATCCATTCTAACTCTCAGGAACTCAGTACTGTATGTAATCTTTCAGTATTACTTTTATGAAAACAAAGGCAGTTAATATGTTTTGTAAAGAAAATTACAAATGAAAGAACTTCATGTACTTTTGGCATCAGTTCAAGTTTTCTTATTATAGTGTTCAAAATTATATTTAGGCAATACATTTGGAATCAAGTGGTGTAAAAAATATAGTGGACATGTTAAAGGCTCAGTCTCATTACTGAAGTATATTGCCACAGATTGTCTACAAATATCCAGATGTTCTTGAGCTTACCTTGAATTTGTTTTGAAAGCCCAGGACCATACATGTGTATTTTGTTTCTCCCCATTCTATAAAATATGTAATAATAATATGCTATAATTGAGAAAAAAATATTCAGATTAAGAAATATGGAGGTACCTTGCCAGTAAAAGAAGAGGCTCACATTTATTGTTTTCTTTACACATTCTTAGAAAGAGATTATGTAAATGCTGGACCAGAACCAAACAAGATACTGTTCTACAGCACTAAGGCTAGCTCACATGGTGCCTAAGCATACCTATACACAGTGCCACTGGCAAAAAAGAAATGAGAAAGGAACTAAGATGGCTGGAATAAAGTTGTGTAATACAGTGACTTCATGACCTACTTTAAAAATGAGTCAGCCCACCTGAACTGGGCAGCATATTCCAGTGTATAACTTCTATTTCTTCCTAATTTAAAAGATAATAATAATTTTAAAAAATAAACAAAACTCAAACTTGGGTTTCTCAGTATTTCATTAGTACCATATGCCATACTTTAGCTACTGATAGAACAGCTTATGGCAGCTGTCTCCTTTGTAAATGAGGGAATTGCATCAAGAAATCACCTTTAACATTTACATTTTTATTTATTCACTAGTATAGAAAACTATTAAAATGCTTTATATTCAGGAAATAATGCAGGCTTTCACAATGATGCTTTCCCACCATGAGTTAGCAAAGTAGTAGTCTTTCTTAAGAGGTATTTTATTTCACTACAGCTAGTGAAAATTTACTACTTGCACACACACTGTTGCTGAAATATGAGAATAACAAATAATAGCTTAGTGTTTTTTCTATAGTCAGAGAAAGGAAGTTCTTCTGGGTTATGAAATATTACAGTTACAGTCAAAGGAGCCGTACTTTGCAACTGCCATTTGTCACACTAAAATACATCTTATATGTATGAAGAAAAAAAAAAGTTTCTTTACTCTTTTCCAAATCATTGTATTCCTGTGAAATTCTGTATCCCGAAAGTTTTGCCTCAAATTACTGCCTCAGCAGAAATCCTCAGCTTCTGCTTTTTCTAGTCACAGTTTATTCTTGTTCTCTTAATTATTATTTCAGCAATTTAATCTTTCTTACCAACAGCAGCAATGAATGTAAGGCTTCTATATGCCTCTAAAATTATACTACTTTCATCCTCTGTGCTTGTCTCTATATCCAAGTCACCTTTATTAAGTAACTCCCCAGTGCAAGCTCTACAATGCATCAAGGAACAGATGTTTTGAGTGTCTGACAATAGTTATTGGGGTATTCTGTTTATTTTAATGGGACCCTGGATCCCTGTAACTTCAAGGAACATTGACACATTTACAAAAGGTTTTATCATGCATTCCATTGAGAAACCACAAGCAGATTCAGCTCTTTTGCACTCATGCAATAAAGAAATGTTTAAGGCTAGAATCTGAACACACAATAGAATGATTCAGCCACATGAGAAGAAATGAGAGATTTCACTTCTCAGGAGAACCACATGATTTGACATGGTTTTAAAACAAACTTTAACTATTAAAGAGTTTATTGTCAGAAAATGTTCACCTCATTCCCTTCAGAAAGGAAAGACAAAAATAGCTGACCATACCTATTCTCCTGAAATGGTCCCTATGCTCTCATTTTTATATTTACTTTTCCTCCCTCAGCCTGAAAACTGCAACACATACATACCGAGCTAACAAGATAAAGGGAAAGATTTTTAGCAGCAGCAGAGATAAATGCAACGGGTAAAATACTCAAAGGCACAATGCTAGAAGAAAATATGACTCAGCATGCATTGCACACAAAGATCCTAAGCCTTATTGAAACAAACTCCTATTGAGCCAAGTGGGAAGTAGATACTTAAGAGGATAGTACTTTACTTCCAAAGAAAGACACATGCAAAACATTCATGCTGTGATTCTAACAAACTGTACCGGTCCTAATCCACCCTTTCCTCTTACACTAGCTACTGCTGCCATTGATGCTTTCTGTCCTCACACATACTGTGGTAAACACTACTCCCTTTATCTTTGTCTTGGTAGGGTAGGAATCACCTGAAACTCTAGCTATCTTATCTCTGTTTTTACAGAAGTTTACTTACCACCAAAAATACAGTCGTGGCTCATTCACCTTCCTGTTCCTTCTTCTCAATCCTGCCATGTGCAGACCTGGACTGGGCCAGATTAAGGAGCTGATATTTCTGAAAATAAAGATATCTTTGATTTGAATCTAATACTACTTCCAGCAGAAGAAAAACCCTGGGAATGAGCAGGCAGAGAAAGGAGAGATGGTGGGACTGCCTCTTTCAGTAGTGGCATGGATTTCAGTCAGACCAAAGTGGGTGTCAACACTTATATGGACTTATACAGTGGGTGAAAATAAGCCATTAGAATGGGTGGCTCCTTGGGGAATCACTTGGACTTTCACAGGATGGCTGTAATAAGAGGGGCTCACCTGAGTAACTGCTTTCAGCTCCCTTCAGTAAAAGAAAATAATGTAATATCTGAGGGGAGGCACATAACATTTATTTCACACACATCACAGTTGTTAATCAGCACCTACATTATTGAAGCCCCTAGGCCCTTTTGACCTCTCCAAGTCACATACAAATAAAATACTCCCTTCCTTCCTTCTTCTTACCTCTTTCTACTCTCCCCTCCTACAGACAACACAGAGACCTTCCTACAACAGTGATATAACAGGGAGAGCCTCAGAGTTAATACCTCCTAAGTTACATGGACACAGAAGACAATAAAATTTATTCTCCAGGGCTGCCCCTCCCTCTTATTGAGGACTGAGAATGTCATTAATTTTTATTAACATACTATGTTAGCATGAATTTTAAAAACTTAAAAGATTTCTCGATGCCTTTGCAAAACAAATATCCCTTTGCAAATTTGAGATAAAAAGCTTTGAACTCCTAAACATTTTTTTTAATGCAAAGTGCTAACAACCACAGCAGACCATGGAGAGTAGCACCACAGAAAATAAACATTAGTGGCAGGAAAGAAGAGAAAGAAAAAAACCCCTCTTTTGTGATTCCTTCATTGGCTTTGCAAAAACTTGCACTTGATACGTGAAGAGCTCTGTCTGAAACCATTAATAACAAAAACAATCACCAAATGAAAGAGCAGCCTTGCAAGCAACCATCCATAAAAAGAAAGCCAGTTAATTAAACAAATCACAAGCTATATCCAGACTGTCTCTCTCACTTTAAAGTCCTCAGTGCAGAAAAGAGAAGAAAAAAAATCTCATCAAATGATATAATCATAACAGCCTCAAAATAACTCACACATATTTCCAGATAAATCACTTCTGAAATACTAAGTGCCTGGAAAAGCTTAGAGGGAAATTGCACCTTAGCTGCAATTCCTGCTTCTTGGAGGGGCTTTGGAGAATACTGTATCTTCTTTCCCTTCACTAAATGTTTATTCCTATTCCTTAGATTGTCAATTTTTAATACAAAACTTTAATTAATCTCTGCATTCATTTTGTTTAATGTTGCAGGGCCATTTCACTGTGTCTCAGAAGGCACTTTATTGGAATCGAAGGCTCAGGGTTAGAAACACAACATTTATCCCTTGCCAAAACCTACAAAGCTTTCTGGGTAGGGCCACAGCTGAACTGGAGAACTGGCTGTGAGAACATGGCTTAAAGGCAGTACTGACCCTATGCACATTATTGCCCTGATGGAAAAGGTAGCAGCGAGTTAATGGAACTGGATGTGCATTAATTTTTCTGAGATTATACACTGTGATGAGACTCTTTCATTAGCTTCTACAGGTCATAGGAGCTGGTAGGAGCCTTAACAGTGTCATTCCATTATAAGGCTATTATCGATCCAGAATCTAATTTGAAGATCAGTTTGGACTGGAATCAGAACCCAATATGACAATGATTTCAAAGCAGATAAGAGGTAATTTACTCCTCTGGGTGCCAGAAATCAATTTTTGGTTTTCTGTACTGACCCAGCTGCCAAAAAAATAAGGGGAAAAAAGAAAAAAAAAGAGCTGAGGATAACGTGCAAATAAAGGATTATAGTAATCCAATCTGGAGGTGATAAAAGTATAAACCCGGCTGCAAACCCATCTGAGGTAAACAAACATTTAATCCCAGCTAAATATCTCAGATAATGGCAAAAAGGCTTCATGTTATTTTTGATGCATTTGGCTAGCACAAGACACAGCTTTGAATTCAAAGCAACTCCTTGCATTTCTCACATAATTCTTTCTGGCAGTCAGCACCCAGGAAGCTTATGTGGGGATCTCAAGACTCATCAATACTATTTGTATTATAGATGTGCTGGACACACTGGTAAATCTGCATTAATGGTCTAATATCCAGACTCACCCAGGCTGTTAAGACGCCAAATCCCTTTGGCTATGCCTACATTGTGGGGTGCTGTGGCTTTTGTTTTTGTCCTCATCGCCATGCATCCAGTTTCTTCCCAAAGAAAGGGAGGATACAGAGGTAGTTGACATGTCTCCAGCTTGCTTGCCATGTGCATCCAAGCCCATCTTCAGCAGGAACAAGGACGTGTAGGTATGCACTGCAACGCATACCTGTGCACAGCGCAGACACCGTGACTGAATCCAGTCCAAAGTTACCTTGCCTGTTAGAGCAAAGATCGCTTGCAAACATACAGCAACTGTGCAGCACCTGCTGCTGCCCACCTCAGCGTCGGCAGACATTGAGAGTAATGTATACTGAGGCCGTTCCTGCCTCAGGGATGACATAGCAAATAACAGGCAAGAGGTGGCATGAAAAACTGAAGGGAATTTTGCTCAAAGTTGTCGGCAGAGCTCAGAATTTTCCGCTCTCTACAGGGCTGGCCCTTAAACCCTTTTCACTTTTATTAAGTGCAGACGTACTGCAGAGAGGCGAGACTTAGTTATCTACAGTGAAACTGGAAAGGGTTTTTTTCCTTCCTTTTTTTTTTTTTCTTCTCCTCCAGACAACCGCAGTGGAATCAGTTTTATTCAGATTTGGCTGTAATTGGAGTGAGGCTCTCACTGAATCTAATTTCAGCTGGAACTAATTATAGGGGGAAAAGGTCATAAATGTAAGACGGCTGCATAACTATGTTGGAAGAATATTGACATCATATAGTATTAACTCTGCCCCTGTAAAGGCCATAAATACTTAGACTAAAAACAGCCATTAGAGACAGAACAAAATGTACCTATTTCTTTTGATTAGAGGGGGAAAATGAGGGAGGAAAAAATCTCTAAAGGGAGATTTAAAATCATACAATAAGGAAGTGCTGCACAAGAAAATAATAAAAAAAACAATCAAGAAACAGAAATTGACTGCCTCAGATGAAATCTTGAGCCGTACTAGAAACAAACAGCACTACTGCATCTGGACTAAGCCCTATTCAAAATCTAATAGGAAAAATTAGTTGCAATAACAAAACCAGACATACAAAATTGCCCAGACTGATAATGAAGCTAAAACCAGCAGCACTGATTCCACATGATCATGCCATCTGCAAATACTGGACACATCAAACCACATCTTAAAGAAAATCCCTTATTACTTCTCCCCTAACCCTCAGCCCACTGGGGCCAGAGTGGCTGCCCAAACCGGCTTGAGGGTGGGGCTGATCAGAGCCACTCTCCAGCTGGGCGAGGAGACCCTGCACCCTCTGCCACCTCTATGTCTTGGACGTATGCCGACACCGAGACCACCCCAGCACCCCCTCTGTGCCAGGGGAACTCCTGTCCTGCCTTCTGGATAAGACTTCCAGCCCTTTTAGGGGAGTGGAGGAGACCACGCTAGGCTCGGTTACTGCTTGCCACTAAGTCACTTGGGCAGCCAGTGAGGGACTTCACTTCTCCTCACAATCTTCCTCACTGGAGAATGGAACCAGCACATGTGACTGTTCATACGAGCCCAGCCTTCATGGAAATGGGATGGATTCACTTCTCACCTGAGCCTCAGAGGCTTCAGGACATTCCCCATGAGGAAACTCACAGGCTGACCCGGCCAGGACTCCTCATCAGGAATCATGTTGTTAAATGTTTCATGGAATTTTCTGATAGATTTGATTAAATGAAGAGCTTTAGCATTTTCTCTATACATATGTTTTCTTGTAATCAACACATCACCAGTACTAGCAGAATGACATTACAAATGAGACTAAATTATACATGCAGCCTAAATTTTGACCATAATAGGTTTCAATTAGTCAATGAATTATTATTTAGACATAGCTGCACACTTACTCATCTTTCTGAAATTAAGTGCTGCTTTGGTACTTAGATTTACAGAAGCTCAATACCTAAACCAGTTACATGGTCTGCTTTAGCCCCAAGGCTGAACTGTAGTGATGACCCAAGTCAAATTAATAAAGACAGAAGCCTGCATCTCATGATGAGTTGCATTGCAATGAGCCTTTGTAGATTCTGTAGGAAGCAGCTGAAAGTCATTTCTGAAACATCAACTGAAATGAGTCAGTAATTAATTTTTCTCTTTCTCTCTTAGCAAGCCCACAAATGCATGACTCTATCAAGGTCTGAAACAGAACATTTTGCAGTCAGTGACTGACTGCAGTCTCTCCATCAAAGCCGTATGTCACAGGACCAAAGGCTTACACTCGGACTGTGCTTCATGTCACCTTCTTCTCCCCTCACTTCAGGCTGAAGCAAATTCCTGCTAAAGTTGATGGAGGTGCATAAAGAGATCAAGCAACCAGTCTGTCTTTGACACAGTGCAGTGTCTTCCTAATAGTGTTTGTTGTTGCATCTGATCAATAGAAAAATCATGCTTCCTTCTGGGTCATTTGCCACCAATAAATTCCTTCTATGATCCCTGATATATGGCCTTTTTAATAAGTACTTCTCTGTTGCTGTCTATTGCCATCAACTGATCTCACCTGTTTTCTCTCTGCTGTGGCCACAGGGAAGAGAATAAGTTGTCCTTTCAACAGAACACATGTTTAATAAAGGGGACAATGATTAGCTTCTCAGAAGTACTCATGACAGATTCAAGACCAGAGGATCATAAAATAAATGACAGAAAAGGTGGAAAGTCAATATCAAACACTTCATCATGAAAAGGAAGAAGGTGATAGGACAAAGGGTAATGGCTTTAAGCTGAAGGAGGGAAGATTTAGATTAGATATTGGGAAGAAATTCTTCTCTATGAGGGTGGTGAGGCACTGGAACAGATTGCCCAAAGAAGTTCTGGCTGTCCCATCCCTGGAAGTGTTCAAGGCCAGGTTGGATGGGGCTTTGGGTAACCTGGTCTAGTGGAGGGTGTCGCTGCCCATGGCAGGGGAGTTGGAACTAGATGATCTTTAAGGTCCCTTGCAACCCAAACCATTCCATGATTCTATGATGATTCCATGATTTTTTATCCATACTTTGCTCTCCAGTCATTATTCTACTTGCTGGAATATTAGTGATTCAAATTGATTTTAATTACATAGCCTAGAAATAAATATGCACCACTATTAGCATGCTGTCAGGTTGAATACAAGGGGTACTCACTTTCATTCCAGTCAAGGTACTACTCCAAGGTGATTTATACTCTCATTTTAGGTTGTTACCTTTCCTAAGTAAATCTGTAGTCAAATATCCTAAAGAGGTTGTGGCAAATAATTTGGGTAACTAATGCAAGCAGCCAAAATCACAGCCATAGGACCTCACAAGTCAAACAGGAGAATTTAACACACACATATACACATGCACATGAACACCACACAAGTACGTTTCCATGTTATTAAATCTTCTAACAGCTTTTGAAAACATGAACCCAACCTACATCAAATTGGTGACAAAAGTTTTTTACTATGCTTAATTTAGCAAACTTCCCTCTCATTATATAAGCTATTAGGCACAAAGGAGCATTAATTAACTTACTGAATTTTTGATCAGATGTTGCAATGATAACTTATCATTTTAATAGTCTGTTCTAGAGTAGATTTTTTAGAAATGTTTCACAGAGTGAACCAATAAATTAATGTAATAATTATAATCTTTTTGCATGATTCAAATATTATGCATTGCTGTGTGTTGTTTAAACACCCTTTCAGTGCAACAGTACAATGGACAAGCATCTTTCCTACATACAAAAAGTCCTTTGCTGATACACCATCAATTAGTTCATGTACCATCCCCAAAGGTAGTGTTTAATATTTTTCTTTGTAATTTAATTTTTTTTTCCTTAAAATTTAGGAGATCAGATTCAGCTTCAAAAGAATCTTCTAAAAAGAGTATCTGATTTTATTTTTGTTTAATTTTTGAACAAATCACTTTTTGGTTGAGATTCCAGGGTTGGACATCCACAGACTGTTTGAAATGTGAGCAGTACTGTATAAAACTTTACCTGGCTGAGAAACTTGCAGGGATTCATGTGGGCTAACCTGTTGTCTCACAGCCAGCCCTGCACCAAGCTAGTCTCAGAGTAGGACGGAATTCAATAACATTCGGATGCCAAACTCTGGAATGCTTAAACTGAGCATATCTGGGCATTACAGAGCCCCACAGAAACAAAAAAGGAAGAAAGAGACTGCACTTTCAAATGGCACTGTACAATTTGTACAGAACTGTGCTGTCCGGATTCAACACTTCTCACTCTTGACTCTCTGCCTCTGCATGCAATTGCTGGTCTTTTAGAATTCCAGCCTTAATGAAACAGGTAAGCTGCAGAAAAGATTAAGCTGAAAAATACAGCAGGAATACAGAATGAGGACAGGTGATTGATCTTTGAGTGGATATCCAACAGTGCAATGAAATTCTCAGGCTGGTTCTTCTTTATTTCAAAATGGTTTTGATTCAGAGGGATTTTATAGCAGCTAAATCATGCAGTTGGCATAGATTGCGCAAGCTTTTCAGCATGTTATACTCTGAAAGATGTCACATTTGGCAGAGGCAGTAAAGCTCCATGAATTTATTGTTGTTTCCCATTGAACACCAAAATCCAGGGCATCAAAAGATGATACAGCACACGTTACAACACTATTGTGTTGAGTCACCTGCTACCCTGGCTAGCATAAACCACTGGTGGAATGCTACAAAATGCCAAATGGAAGCCACCTGTGTATGAAGAAAAAGAAAGCATAACCACGGATAGATCAGTGAGTGACAGTTCCAAACTCAGTCCGTGGTCTTGTAGGCATACTGCACATGAGCAATTCAACTTATTTGCAAATCTATCTTTTAAATGAATGCACTTCAAGACTGCTCACAAAAAGAATAACTTTACTTACAGGAATAGTATTTTTACACATAGTAGGACCTCTCATGCATGTTAAATTATAGATATGCTTAAATATTCCCAGAATCAGGACCACATATTGGGTGTTTAATTACTTAATTTACATATTATGGTCAATTGCCTGTTTCATACTGAACAAGACACTGCTTCATCAGCAAGTTTAGCTTGTGTCAACATAGTGCTAAATAGCTCTGTACAAAGAGTGTGTAAAGACATATGAATTAAGACCAAAATAATTTACTTTTTTTTCTTTTTCTGTCCTAAACTATCAATAAACTAAACAAACTGAAATTTCCCCATGCCTTAGTAATCTCTACTAAATTCCAAGTGAAAGCGACTTTCTGTTGAAAGTGGAGCACAAAAAATGTGACTAGAAACAGATTAGAGTGGCTTCTTTAACACCCATTTGTCTTTTCCACTCGAGCTAATTGCAAACATTGCAGAGCATGCTTGAAAGCTATATAATGATATATTCAAAAACCAAAATAAAAAGCCACTTTCTCATAGAACAAGACACTCCTATGTAAACAATCAACAGAAAAACCTATTTGAAAATTTATTAGGATTCTCTGAAATGGATATAAGACATAGTTGCCCTCTCATTATTTCTTATGAATCTACAAACTCAGAAAAAAAAAATCTGTCTTCTAAGATTCTGGAAGCCTCTTCCTTTAATAATTTATGTTGAAGGCTATGAGAGATGTTTAAGAAGCTTGTGCTTTTGTTTTCCAATTCTAAATATCTAGTCAGGAATTCAGTATCTCAGCAAGTACATGCCTACCACCTAAGCAGCTATACTATGAGCAACTACTGCAAGAAAGTTCAAAAGAGAGTTCTGACCCCCAGTTTAACCTTGCAAACAGTCTATTCTCCCTACTGTTGAATATACAAAAGTAGCATTAATAGAGTTTGGAGTGTGCAATTTCTCTGTGCATGAAGAGCATTAGAAAGGTTTTACTACGTACATCACAAATAGGTAAAGCATATCCAACATCCAAGTTTCTCATTATGGGAGATATTATATTAGATTGTTATTCACAACAGGAGAATGTCACTTTTCTGTATACTCTAGTTCAGCACTTTTCTAATTTCACGGACCTCAATTTACATTTGTCAGTGTTTGAAGTTAGATGATATTGGTCTACTCAGGAAATGAGTTAAAGGGGAGAGAGGTCATTCACCTTTTGGGCAGTACCATACTTTGATGATGCATAAATAAAGCACCGCATGAGTGTGTCAGCAAAAAATGGATGTCCTAAAGCCCTTTGATGCAAAGGATGATGTTTCCTAGAAACAGAAGGTTAAATATGTAGAAACTGTAAGGCTGAAGTGATGATGTGAAGAGAATCTGGCTGATGCCTTAGCAGATATCCACCTTGCCACTTACTGTGAGTTTACAGACATGGAGATTTCAAGAGATTACCAATGCTGATGAGCGAATGTATATGGAAATCATGTTTACAAGCTAAATTGCTAGCAGTTTGTGGTATACGAACCCTAAGGAACTAGTATTCATAATGGGCCTGATCCAAAGACCTGTCAGTGTTTTTTTTATTACTTTAACGGGATTCAGATAAGACCCTCAGATGTTAATCTCCAATAAAGGGGCACCTACACTTACATGTTCACAATTCTGTAGAAGGTTGTATGCCTTGCCACCTGTTACTTCAGGCTAGGAGATATAGCAAATATTTTGTCCTGACCATTCAAAAACATTTTCCTAAAACTGAATGGTATAGTTAAAGATAAAAATCCTTAGATGCTTAGCTGAATTTATCCAAATATTAACTCGAAAATATTTCAGAACTTTTTCCAAATTTCTGTTGTGGCTTCATTCACATTCATGGCTGCAGTTTAGAATCAGCGGGGGTTACACACTATCTTACCAAGGCATCTAGACACCTGAATGAAAATGAACATGTTCTTATGTACTCCTGCCTTTCTATTTGGACTTTGTCAATGGCTTGAATGAGTACAAAAGTCTAACGTCAGAGCTTACATGCACAAAAAAGAAGTCATAAACATGCCACAGGTAAGCTGCCCAACAGTACATGGCAGACGATCTTGGGAACACAGTTTTAGTTCTTCATACTTAAAGTTTTTAAGTCTAACAAGTAAAAAAGATTTTTACTTACATACCACATTTTCCATCTATTGTACAGAAATACAGACTTTGCAAAAGGAAGTAAAATCTTAAACCAGACACAAAAGTCAGAAGAACGGTAAAGTTTTGAGTTAGAACAATGAATTCATTAAACCAAAGCAAACAAACAAAAGCCTAAACTGTTAAAACAAGGCATTTGAATAGTAACAACTGCTAAAATGAGCTCTGAAATCTCCGTGCAACATGAGATTTTTATTGGCAAACAATTAAATCTCTCTTTAAGTGCACTTTCTCTGTAGAACCTAATTTATAATCTTATCAGGCATGTCTCTCAGAAGGATTTGCTACTAGTCTAAGTCTTTATCTGCACAATGCAGAATACTAACAATTGTCTTGTATGTTTGTTTCCAATGTCAAAGACTGAAATTCCAATTTAAGGTTCTGACTGCTTTCAGAATTTGATAGTGTTTTTAAAGTGCTGCCACCTTTGTTCACATGGTGTGT
This sequence comes from Grus americana, assembly GCF_028858705.1. Taxonomy (NCBI): domain Eukaryota; kingdom Metazoa; phylum Chordata; class Aves; order Gruiformes; family Gruidae; genus Grus; species Grus americana. Next base: position 7,668,643 of record NC_072864.1, read on the forward strand.
CAGAAAAAGAAAATGTAACAATAAAAAACCTGTGTTGATAGTAAGAAAGGAGAAAGGTGATGTACTCAGAATCAGCTTGCTATAGCTCATTTACTGTTTTATCATTTTCCTGTTACCCTCCAGGGCCCTATTTTGTTTCAGCCCTACTCATTAGGATTTAAGTTTTACAATGAGCATTAAGGTAAAGGAAGTTAGAGGCAAGGTGGAATTAACAGTGTGCACTTTATGTATATTGCATCCAACTATAAATTTTTGAAACCTGTGGTAGGTATGCCTACACATACAACTCTGGCTGCTGCGTATTTTGCATTGCATAGTTCTCATATCCCACTGTCTTTCATTTTTCTAGAAATCTCTAATAGGTTGATCTTTCCTAGCCATAGACCAATACCACAGTGTACATTTCTAACTAGCATAATAGATAATAATTTCAAGAAAATAGTTTTAATTCTACAAACTGCTAACCTACCTCTTTTTTTCACTTTAGCAGAATTCACAAGAGAATAAAGAGATTTTTTTAGCAAGCAAATCATACAGCTCTGCATTATTATTTCCTTCCATTCCCCCCAGTCCAAGTTCTGAAATTCTTTAAGAAATGGAACCACAGCAGTCACACACAACACTAGCCTAGAGAGTATTTGTTTCATTTAACTTTTTTTTAAATCTCACATAAAATCCTGCTAATTCTTTGAACATAAATAGGACACATTACTATTCCAAGCTTCCCCATCCCTTTTACTTGGCTCAGAACACCTGATGGTTAATTCACAGTTGAGATAATTAGTCCTTGGTTATCACCAGTTATTGTCACCTGTTCAACTTGCAAATGTCTACAAATTTGAGCTTTCCAATTAGCATCATAAGATCCCTATAGCATACATCTAGGGTGTATTTTTTTTCCCCACAAGGCAAATCACTTTTCATTTACACACTCTGCCTATTGAGTCTCATTTGGTAAAAGTGCTTTAAAAATTATAGTGTTTTTCACAGAATAGACTTGTCATTGCCCTACCTCCTATCAAGCCCAGATGGCTGCTACCATAAAGGAGAGAAAAACAGAAAAGGGAATTAAATGAAACCCTCTCCTTAATAAGTATCCAAGTCAATTTAAATAGTTCCATTTCATTTTTACATCAGAGTCGTGCCCTAGTATTAAGGCATGAAGAACATTCTCAGTGTGCTAATAAGCCCCATGACATGTTGAACTGACATTTCAGTAAGCAGAATAAGCTGCCGTTTATTCTTAACTTCTGTGGTATGGAGCAGTAGGTAAACTGTGTTAGAGACAGTGGCCCAGTACATTAGATCTGGGTTGACTTCCAGCTGAACATAATGAGGTGGCCTTCTAACTAAAACCAACACAAAATAATACTAGAAATTTGGAGGAGGTACTTCTGGAAGCACCATTTTAAATCTTCAAAGTACGTTATACAGAGATCACCCAGTATCTTAGTAATTGCTTCACTTTGTTCTCTGTAATGCCTGCAGGTGGTTTAGGGCCCTTCAAAGCAGGTGGTTAGTACACCTCCTAAGTCTGAAGTTCTGCATTAAAAATGAGCTCCAACACTTTTTGTGGAAGTATATCATAGAAACTCTGATAACATCTTTCAAGCCTTCCCTCACTTTTACACAGTGCCTCTGCAAATGTGAGCAGAGTTCCCAGATACGGAAAGTGGAAACTGCTGGCCTTGAAAGGTGGAAAAGGCTGTGCCGCTTGGGAGCCAAGCTCTTCTACAAATGGGCCTTTGCAATCACTGAATCCTGAGCAGATATGGCAAGAAAGAATCTCACTTCAGAGATCTGTGAGTCTTATTATTAAGGATGAAACCTTTTCTGTAAAATCACCAGTTCTGACTGATTTGTTATTGTATGTTTGCACATCCCCCACTGTGGGGAAGTCTCTGAGGATTTTCTTGTACTGTAGCTGGAGTTTTGAGACAGGTTTGGTGACAAAGAAAACCCTCTCTAAAAACAGTGTTTCCTCTAAACAGAATTATTTTCAAGACAGTCATGTGGCCATATATGGCTGTGTAAGTGAGGTTTAGGAGGTAGCTAGTAGCATCAACAATGCTATCGACAGACAGGCACTGAAAGTCAAAAACACTATCTTCTGAGCCTGAAATTAAATAACCCAATGAAAGACTTTATAAACAATACTAGAAAGCAAATGGTTTCATTGCAGAATATTAGGAAACAAATTGTTTCTTTCTAGACTGTACTAATGACAAATCACAATAGTCTGCTGGCTAGAACAGCTGTTAACAAACTCACCTGCACTTTTCTCTTTTCCCCACTTACCTACCTTAGGTCAGGGAATAGAGCTCAGACTCAGATCCATTTGGGCATCAAATTCCCTTTGAAATCGAGTTGTTAGATTCCTAACTGTTTTTGAGAATCTGGGTTTAAATGGGGATACAGTGTCTGCTTATTGCTTTGTGTCTGGAGCCTATGAATCAGATAGACTCACACACAGTGGAATAGGATTATTACTTCATGGCATGGGCAGGCAGTAGCAGTCACGATCTAGCCCTTTGAGATCAAGACAGCAAGAAATTCATGAAGATTTAAAGTAGTTAAAGGAGTTTATTTTCCAGGTGGGAAATCCAGGTGTCAGAAGGAAAGTAACTATAAATTTTCAACCCAGCTTTCCACATAAAATGTAAAGCCATTTGGAGCACACGGAAAGCTCAGTACGAACTATGGCTGATAGCTGGTGCAAGGTATGGTCAGTGGTTTTAAATGATTGATGGAGCTATCTCTGCACAATAGTACCAAGGTTGGAATAGAAGAAAAAAATTGAGATCTGTTATAATGGTGCTTTATACCTTTTTTTCTTCCTCTGATGGTCAAATAGAGTTCAGTTGTACAGAACGATTGCTACTTTGTACTAGTGATACATATGGCAGCTCTCCATACATCTGCTAGAGAACTTTATTACAATAAAGAGAATAATACTGCATGTGGAGATGGTTTTTAAAAAGTCTCTTAATTTATTATTGTCCCTTTAGAAAGGAAAGAAAGCAAAGCATATTCTAATTGGTTTAGGTTTTTTTTTAGTTGAAGATGAACAAATGTACATGTGAATAAATACGTATTGTTGTGCTTTATTCCTATTTAAATGCTCAAAAGAGCTTTAAGGCATGCCAATGAGTCACCTTAGCTCAATAGATTTATTACCTTTCACTTGTAACAGTTTGGAGTTTACCCTCACAGCATTGTGTAAAATAGTGTGGTACATCTAGGAAACTCAAACCCAAGCTGAAATAACAGCACGCTGCAGATACTCCGGGCAGTCGCTGCTTTCTTTTCCTTTTCAAATACCAGAACCATGTGAGTTTTCAACTAAGTATCAGATACTTTAAAATAATTTTCCTGAAATCAGTGACGCTGCTCAAGGACTATACTACATGAAATAGATGAACAAGTGGTGAAGGAACAGAATACCAAATACCCTGTAAGAAAGAGTACGACACACTGACTCCCTTTATACTCAGCTCTGAGATCAGTGTATTAGCTGACTGGCATTTCTCTTGCTGAGAAAAGATCAATGAAGAAAAGATCGGCTGAAGAAAGATCGATGGTGACCAGACAAACCATTAATTCATAAAAAAAGAGATTTTGCTTGGAGAAATAGCACATTACCCTGAGGCTCAAGCTCAGACTTGATCATTCCTATGTCTTACACGTTGACCTGAATTCTCACTCCAATAAACTTGCAAGCCCTGCAAGAAGAGGGTGAGAATGAGCTCCATGCTGGACAGAGTTGCAGACAGACATAGCAACAGTGAAGCAAAACAAAACACAATAAGATCATAAATTCACGCCATGTGTGAAAAGGTAGCCCTCTTTTTCCACAAGTGGAGATTTCGCACATGCTTTTGTAGCAAAATGGGGCTATTCCTGATAACCTAGAATTTGGCATTCCTTCTGTTCTGAGGTCTGCAGGTTGTCCTGCAGTTGTAATATCTGAATGACATCTAGTTTCTTTTTTAATACTGTCACTAGCACTCACAGTGTCACAAGCATCTCACTCTTACTCCTTTCTGTACAGAGAGAAACATATTACATTATGCTGGATTGTTGTATTGTTAGAGAAAGGGGTTTTTGTTTTGTTCTGTTTAGTTATCTTCTGCTTGGAGTGCTGAAACTGTAGATGGTCACTATTCTCAGATTGCCTGGAAAAAAAGCTCTCTTTCAGTGATAAACTTTTGCAAAAAACAAAAGATAAGGAAAAACTCAGATAAATAAGAATATATGCCAGAATGTGTATGCATATACTTACAAAAGAATTCTGCAGTAATAGAGAAATAAGGTGAAAATTGCCAGGTGCTGAGGAAAGGGCTTTGATGTTTTTGAGACATTAAAGGAGTTGTTAAAGAGCAGTTCACCTGTGGATATTGCCAAGGAGAGGTAGCACTACTGTACTGATCATGTTTTAAGTATGCTGCTCTGTGTTAAGTATAAACAGCACAGCAGCTTTAACCAGAGTGTCCTGCTGTTTCAACAGTAGAACGTAGCTTGAGATTAGAGCGTAAGCTTCATTTGGAGCAAAGTTCCAGCTTTTCCAGAATAAAGGAGGAGATTTTATTCTAATGTATTTGTTTGCATCTGATGTTACTTCATCATCTCTTTGAAGCTGCAGAGGATCACACGCCTGTCACTGGCTGCTAACTCGCTGCACTGCTGACAGGGGTATGCTAACTGCATGAGAGGAGGGCAACAATGAGTCATTCGGGGTGAAGCCACAAAAAGGCAGTTGAAGATGTGTTTTGATGAAAAAAAATGGATTTTGAAAGAAAAACAAAAAAAACCCACCAAGTGGTAGTAAAGATGTGTGTTTATCAATGAGTAGTCAGAATTTTCCAGAGCAAAAGGAGTGTTTCTAGGGTTTCTGCGATTACAAACATCAGATCAAGTTCTACTTGATGGATTTAATAAGAAAAACCCCCAAAACATACCATGCAAAACACGGTGTACTCTCCCAGATTAAGCCACTATGCTTCGCTGTTTGTGCCAGGATCCAGATATAAAATCCTAACCTGTCTAATATTTATTTAAGATGGCATGCTACTAATTATGATAAAGTAATTTTTGGACACATACTTAATATACACCTGGAGCCAATACATACTGTCTTAATGGACTGCCACATGTACCCAATGAAACTATTAATTAAATCAAGCTTTACTTCTGTGGTTAAAAGGAGCGTAACCTGGTTTATAAATCTAATCTCATATCACTAGGTAATAGCTATCCCTTGCTTATTAAATTTTGCTACTGTTATCAAAAGGAAAAAAGATCAGATTAAAGTACTGCTTTAACAATATGTTTCAAGAATGCTTTTAGAATATCTGGACCTTCCCCATTGTTTCTTTCCATTGTGAAGTTTCATGGGAAAAATGGAGAGCCATAATTCAGTATTATAGGAAGTCAATTCAGAAAGCATGTAATATAAATGAAAGTGTTTTCCCTGATTGTCTTCCTATTGCTACCTATTCCCTTGGAAAGGTGGGGTGAAAAATCTTGGTATAGCAAGAATTTCCTAAACCAAATACATTTTTTAAATACACATATTTTTATGTGATATATATTTTAACATATAATGTAAGTACTTTCCTAAGGAAACAATGAAGAATTATGCAAAATTAATCTGAACCACTATTTGGTAAAAAGCCAAAAAACCCACCCAAAGCTCTGTTCACACACTGAAGCCCTTTGCTCTGTTCTGTTTGCCTAGCTGCACATGCAGCTAGCCTGCACTGCACTTCTAGCAGGTATTCCCAGAGCCCATGGCTAGGCTGCAGCTGGTCACTGAACTTCACATGTTTTCGTTATTTGGTAAGTGTAGCAGTGTCCCAGATATCACAGGCAGACACTGGGAATAATCTTTAAGAAGAAAAGGGTAACAGGAAGGTAGCTTTAAGATAGTATGATTACTCCAGCTAACAATGTGCACTACTAGCACTTTCAGATTTCTTTAATATATTACTTTTGCATTTTTTGGGCACTGTTCTTCAGTACCCATTATGGGAACGGGTCTTGCTGGTGAATTCGAAGGAGGAGAATACACAGTTTCACATCCCATGAACTGTGAGAGTCTTTTTTGCTTTTGTTCAGATTTCAGCACAACTTAGTGGGTGAAATCCAAACCTCTTTCAAGTCAGTGGGAGTTTTGTCATGGATTCAAAGAGGCAGAGCTGCTTTGTGAGGATAAGCTGGAGCTCCATTTTGCCAAACTCCACATGACCAAAATCATTGTTCATTTATAGCTGCCTTGATCATAAATACATCTCATTTTACTTTATTCTGAGTCACTTCCCTGAAGTTTTAACTTACATATTTATTGTTGATTCAGAAATATCTAGTTAACAATGACAGTCTGACTTAATGGTCAATAAAATTTAGACATGTGTAATTTTTAAGCAGAGCTTCAGAAGGGAAGCATTTAACAAAGTTCACATTCTTTCTGGATGAAACTCCACACTATCTAATCAACAGTCCTACAGCTTTGCCTTTATTGCAATAAATTATTTCCATGCTCTCTTGTCAGAGTTTTATCAGCTAAATGGCACAAGAAAACACTCCTTGATTTAGCTGCAGTCAGAGTTCACAGGCAGGTAGCTAGCTCAGGGAAACCGCACCCCATTCATTTTTAGGGGGAATTCTAGCTCAGCTGACAGTTAACCTCAAAAGCTGAATTTATAGCAGAAACTTCACAGTGCATTTTAATATGGTATTCAGTTTAATTAGCACTTGGGCAATTCCTTTTGTTCTCAGTAAACAACAGTAAGATTTGACAAGGCAGAGAAGAGAGTGTATTTGTTGCTTTCATTTGTCACTCAAACTAGCCCATCACCATTCCCAAACTAATACTTCTTTACATGAACTTCTGCTAAATAGTGTTAGATTTTTAAGTCTAAAACTGGCAGGTTTTCCCAGGGTTGCATCTGATATCAAAATCAAGGTTTATTAACATTACAAAGAGCACTGCTGTCCTGTAGTGCCCCTTTTATCATTCTAAGCAGCTGCCTTGAGGCAATGCGTTTAACCTTGGGAAATGGGAGAGGAATTCTGGGAAGCCAGAAATCTTTGACAGCTCAAGCCTTTTACCTCATCCAAAATCTGCTCTACGGCTTCAGCTCCCACGCTGAAAAAAGATGAGACCCTTATTTTCATTTGATGTTTATCTACTCTATTCATTGCACTTAAAATCGAAAGATAGGACAGCATTTACTTATAGTGATCTTCCATTTGTGCTTCAAGCACAACAGTGATAAAAATTTTCCTTTTCTTTACTGAGATTCCTATTAGAAAGACAGTACCATGTGTGTGTGTGTTGGGGGCACACCGAACAAAAACCCAAACCATTTAGCACTGTGTTAAATTTTTCAAAATAGTTTTACAGGTTATCTTACTCGTACCTGCTTTATGTTTTATGATAAATTTCACATTACATTTTGCTATTCATCACCTGTTGCAATAGCAAAGGAACTGTCACTGGTTCAGTTATAAGCCCTTATTTGTCAGGGTTTAGGGCTTAGCTGTGAAGAGAGAATTCATTTTGATGTTTCACATATCAGTTCTCACTTTATACACAGCTTTTTCTTTCAGAAGGTCCCAAAGTATTTCCTAAGCTACACATGAATGTAACCTTTGAAATACAGCTAATTCCACAGTTTCAAACTGGCCCACGGCATATTGCAAAACACCAAAGCGGTGTGGATACAAATTAACCATCAGACATTAAAGAAGCGTCTACAGTTTTCAATTTTGGTATAGCATCTCTCAAGCAAATAAACCCCAAAAGTTCTTTTTTTTTTTTTTTTTTTTTTCCCCCCTGATGTTTCTGATGGAAATGAATACAATAAGCTATGCTCTTCAGGGCCAAATTCAGAGGAGATAATCTGCAGATCATTGAAGGGAGAAAGGGAATTATGCTTTATCTTAGAGGAAAATTAGACTTCTCTGCCTTCCTAGGGTATAATTACATGGCACAGCATAGTGCTTTTCCTCCTCAGCAGGAAATATTAACCTAGGCAGAAGTCAGTGCTAGCATAACCACACTACTTTTGCCATTTGTAGCCTGCTACTCCATCTGAAGTCAGGTATCTTAGTACAAAGCAAGAGTGAGCCGACAGATCAAAATTGGCATTTTAGCCCTGTAAGCTCAGGGGACATGGTCTGTGCTCTCTCTATTCATAGCTATCTCCATCTAATGAGATTTTGCTCTTATTCAGGTGAATTGCTCAGCTGCTCTGACCATAAGCAGCTTATTGTTTTACTTCAGCTGTATGAAAATGTTTCATCCAGCCAATTCCACCTTGACACATGTTATTGGCCGAGCAGCCTATCTGGATTCTGACAGATCACAGTGTAATTCCAACTGTATAAGGATCCTCTTCACTGAACTATTTTACAGGGCAGCAAGTCCTTTTCAAAATCACAAGTGAAACATTGAAACAAAAGAGGAAAGTGTGGAATCAATTCATGTTTGCATCTAAAACTGGAGATCCTAATCAATACTCAGCAAATAAATCAATCTTTAGGTCTCTTCTAGGATAGTATTTGTGCCCGCAGGTTGTTATTTTGACTACCTGATCCACAGTCTATACCTTCTCTGATGAAGAGGAAGCAAACCACTACAAACCAGGAGAACTGCCCTATGTGAGCAGTACAAGAGCTCACCTTCTCTTACAATAGTATGGTCCAGTCACATGTAACCATCATATTTATATCCCTATTTCCTCTTGTTTCAGCCACTTCACTTGAAGTCAACTTGAAAGGATGATTAGTGCTACCTCCCCAATTTTCCTATCCATCTAAGAAGGCAAGACATCTACTTAAGAAATGAGACAGGTGTTCAAGATGGAGAAATTTCTCTCTGACCACCTTAGCATTTCTAAGGACTATTAACAGGCACTGACCCACTGGCAAGGTAATGTTTCTGGTAAACTGAAGACCCAACATCTCCAATGTATTAAATATAAGTTGAATATTTTTGCAAGCAGCAGGCTACTTTCCAGCATCCTGGTAAATCATTGCATACTCCTCTCTGCAGTCTCAACCAGCTAATTTATGGGGTTTTTTCATTACTCCTCTTAAGATCAGGTCTGCTTCATGTTTGTACATCAAAAGTGATGTGTGTATGCATAAACACTCAACATCCATAAGAATAACTTCTTATCACTGTTGTAAAAGTGTATCACTGATTTATATACCATCCATGTATTATAATATATATTTTACTATTTTATATACATACTCATATAGCATATAAACAAAATATATTTAAGGAAAGTTGAGGCTATGAAATCAAACATTTGAAAGTTGTTACTCTGCTTTTCTTTCAATTATCCTTTCAACCTTACTCCAACCCTTTTCATGGTATAATATGGTTTTTACTTACATCATTTTAAAGTACTTATTCCTCATTCACAAAAAGTGTATTGGGAACTTCTTCAGAATACATGTTTCTTCTATAGTAGACACATAAGGCACAGTTATTACTGCATAGGGGACAATTGCAGCTTGAGGAAGTAGGGCAAGTTTTACATCAATTATCCTGATAAACACAAGTATTACATTGTTTCTTGTCACATGTACTGCAGTGGACTCAGCACTCTGCTTTGGGACCTATATGAATATCTACTGCTTTGTCACAGTTTGAAGCATTTTACACTGAACAGTCATTGCTAGGAGAAAGAGAAGTAATGTAGTTGCCCATGCCAGCAGATTTCACGTTAGCATTTTCTAAGAAAGTAAATGACTGTAGGAGCTTCAATTAGGGATGTCTTTTAACTTTCATAGAATTAATTTTGGTAAGTCTGATGTCCTTCTGCTTAGCTCTCACCACCTGCTCAGAAATGCTTCTCACATTGCCATCTCAATTGGTGGCACTTGTCTGCTTGGTCAAACACCTAGATGTACTGCTCAATGAGGAACGGAGCTTTGAGGCTGACATTTGACACATTATCAAGCTATCTTATTACCACTTTAGGGATGTGACCAGATTAAAATGTGTGCTCTCACATGCAGATGCCAAGATTCTTGTTCATGCTGTCATTATGTCCAGACTTGAGCAGTGCATTCGCTTTTCTCTTTCCTAAGGAATAAAGCTTGCTATCTCACATCCTTCCAAACTTGCTTTTTACAGACCTTTATGGCTATACACTATTTGATGCCCCATACATTTTGGAAATATCAGTTACATGAGACTGGAATATTGTGAAATAATTGAGCATGTAACATTGTAGTACAGGCCAATTTATTTTATCCTTTTTTTCTTTCCTTTGTAACTTTAAATCAACTGACTCAATGGCATTTTACTAAGACTACGGATGAAAATAATGTATTTCATATATACTTTACATGCTTTAGTGATAGCAACAGACTCTTACAGTCAAGCACTTCATTATCATAGCCTCTTATCAACAAAAGAAATTAAAAATTTTAAAAATAAACAAAACTTTCACATTCTTCCCTAAATTCTAAGACACAGATTACATACATGTTTCTTGAATTTAGAGAAAAGTTTTGGGAAAAAGTAACTCATTTTGTTGCCTCTAAACTTGCTCTCTTCTGATGCTAGAGGTAATATTCCACTGTTTTAATTCCTTGGCAAACTATATTCCTTTGACTGATCTCTTATTTGGAAGATATTCAGCCCATGTTTTCCTTTGTTCGATCTCACCTCATTAGTCCTAGTTATATACCTTGTGACAGTGCTAAACAATTGTTTTCCTTTTTTGAAGTTTACGGCTACGAAATACTAGAAGATAATTAGTATATCCCCCTTAGTCATTCTCTGACCAAGCAATGTATATTTAGCACTCATAATCTTTCCTTGTTAATCCCCTTACAGCTTCTATTACTCATCTGCAAAACCTCTCAAGTTTGCTAGCTGTCTCCTAGCACTAGGTAATAGGAATTAAAGCTGTTATTCTAAAGGCAAGATTTACTAGTGCTGTGGATAAAGGGTCTGTCACCACAAGTTGTTTTGCTTCAGCTGGACACACATTGCATCTCATAAAACCGGACTTGGGACTCTCCACTCCCAGAACTGGATCCCAACATTATAGAAGTTGATGAAATGCTCTTGAAATCTCATCCAATTTAAACTTCCTCTTTGCTGTCTTTAATATAGTGTCTGTCAATCCACCCAAAAGTTATTCCCCCAAGGAGATTCTTTTCTTTGGGAAGTTCTTCATTCTCAGCCAGGTCACTGTGACAAAGTGAAAAACCACTTTCCTGAGGAAGGGCAGATTTTCACAGAAAGGAGAACTCCTGAACAGAAAAGCCAAGTTAGAATCCATATTTTTAGGAGTGAGGGAAAAGAGGGGAAATGAAACTCATTTGTCTTTATTGTTTAAACATAAGTAACATTAGCAATAGGAGGAATCATAGACATACTAATTATTAGGCACTAGCTTAGATGGAAGGAAGGTAGACTTAAAAGCTGGAATTCACTGAAAACAGAATATTGGACAGGTATGCCAAGTTCTGTTATTCCAAATAATGTATTTAGTATTTTTTGTATTTTCATGAACTGGACTAATCAACTTTAGATTGATTGAAAACTGGCTGGACTGCTGGACTCAAAGGATAATAATTAATTGCAGATGATGTTAAATTGGAGGAGTTGGGTGGCACACGAAACATCAGACTTCCAATTTAGAGTAACCTTAAGAAAACCGAGGATGAAGCCAACAGAAACCTCTTGAAGTTCAAGAAGTGCAAAATTCTGCACCTGGGGAATCATCCGATTTTGCACCTGCCTCATTAGAGGCCAGGAACCAATTGGCTGAGGAGCAGCCCTGCTAAAAGGACCAGGGTCACAGTGCCAGACTGAATGCAAACCAGCAGTGTGCTCTTATTGCAGCGAAGACAAACTGCATACAAGGCTGTATGAGCAGGAGCACAGCCAGCAGAACGAGGCAAGTTATTAGGCCTTTTTACTTGGCACTGGTAAGGCCACACCTGGAACACTGTGTCCAGTTGTGGAAGGATAGATTTTGGAAGGCTGCCTAGTTCAAGAAGGATGTCGTGAAACTGGGGAGAAACACACAGAGAGTTACCAAAATTACCTCTGACATATGACATCTAAAGAGAGACTCAGGCAGCTGGGCTTGTTTAGTCTGGTGAAGAGGAGGGTAAAGGACAATCTGATAGCAGCCTACAACTATTTTGAAGGAAATTACAAAGACAATGGAGCCAAACCTCAGTAGTGCCAGATGGTAAAACAAGGGGCAACTGCCACAAACTGCAGCCTAGGAGGCTCCAACTGGAGATTAGGAGAAATTTCTTCTCTTTGAGGGTGCTGCAGCACTGGAAGGAGTTATCCAGAGAAAAAGAAGAAGCATCATCTGCGGAGGCTTTCAAGGCTTGAACAGAAAAACCTGCAGCTGTTCTGACCCATATTAGCAGTAGTGCTGTGCCAGGCAGGAGGCTGGAACAGATCCAGAGATCTCTTCCAATGCACATTTTTCTGATTCTGTGAGTCTATGTTTTGCTCAGCGTCTATGTTAGACTTATTGGGAAGCTCCTTTAATGTTTCCTTTCATGGCTTTATGCAAAGGAGATATTAAAATCACAGCAAAAGAATTCTGCCACCAAAAACTGCTGTGGCAGTTCAGGCATTGGCCAGATGTGTTTGTCTCAGCTAGACCTTACCCCAGTGGTCATCATCTGCTACTAATCATCTTCATCTACCACCTATATTCTGCACTCTCTCTCTTGGAAAATGGGACCCTTTGCACTGGATGATTTAAATACATAAACAGTTTCCCTAACCCACTTGTACAGAAATGAAGCAGGTTAAAAACCTTGCTGTTAGGTGTGGTTAATTAGCCTAGCTCATTGTCTTGGTTTTAGCCCAGTGGGTAACTAAGCACCACACAGCTGCTGGCTCCCTCCTCCACCCTCAGGGGGATGGGGAGGATAACGGAAAAAAAAAGTCATGGGTTGATATAAAGACAGTTTAATAGGATAACAAAGGAAGAGAATGATGATGATGATGATAAAAATATAAAATAAGTGATACACAAATGAAATTGCTCACCACAGGTAGAAAAAGCCCCCTACGTCCAGTCTGTTTCTGAGCAGTGATCCCACCTCCCAGCTAGCTTCCCCAGTTATATACGGAGCATGACATTGTACAGTAGGGAATATCCCTTTGGCCCGTCTGGTTCAGCTGTCCTGGCTGTGCTCTCCCAGCTTCTTGTGCACCTGGCAGGGTGTGAGAAGCTGAAAAGTCCTTGACTTAGTGTACACACTATCTAGCAACAACCAAAAACATGAGTGTGTTATCAACATTTTTCTCATACTAAATTCAAAACACAGCACTACACTGGCTACTAAAAAGAAATCAACTCTATCTCAGTTGAAACCAGGACAATCATTTTAACAAAACTGGGCAAGTGAGCAACCACACGTGCAATTATGCCATCAGTGCCAAAGGGAATATAACCTCTGGAAGAAAAGGGAGAGCAGTAGGGAGCAGCTGGATGCAGTCACTGCTTAACCACACTAAGCCGCAGTGAGAACACCACCTCCAACTGCATGCATAGATCCCTATCAAGGAATCCACTGGCAGGACATAAGGCTTATTGTAAAAAACATGAGGCGATTGTGAAGCCATTGTACCATGTGAAGCAGCACAACCAGCTTTCGGTACCTTCCATAACATCTCTTACACATAGAGAATTTCAAATGCATAAGGTAGAAAAGGAGTAAAAGAAGTAATATGTATAATTCATAAGACATCTAAATTATTTCTGTGCATTTCCAGATTAAAAAGTGTTTGGGTGTTTGTGTGTGTAAGGAGGGAAATTCACAACCATGCTGAAGAAAGGTAAGTAGGGAATCTAAAACAAAGAAGAGGTTATAAAGAAGGGATGAGGATCAATGTTCCAACAAACTGGACTAACCGGTCCTGTTCAGACATCTTTTTGTATGCAGAACAGGAGCCATAAGCCTTATAGTAATTCTCTGTTGAGCCTTAAATTTTATGCCTGTCGTCAGCTCTAGATTGCCGCCTCAAGAGCAACCTACTGAAGCAAGGTACAAGTCCAAAAGGATGATGTGCCCAGAAGATTTTATTGCTCATGTGCAGTAGGGGCCATCTCAGGGTCCTTCTTTTATTTGTACAGAAAAGGCTGTAGCATAAGCACAGTATAAATGTAGAGGTAAACCTATTGATGTAGATTTCCCCATTTATTGCTGATGACACAATGTTTTAATAGTTTTTCAAGAAACAGGACAACAAAATCATGTGGATCCTATTTGGGATGAAAAGTAAATTATGCAGAAAGGGGAGAGATATTTGCTTACATGCATGACAGACAATGGCATCCTTCCAGTAGCTGAGTCAAAACTTACCAAAGATACCTAGCCCAAGGCAGAGGACTAGGAACATGGCACTTGTGATGGGAATCCTTATGCATAAATAAAAGATATAATCTGAATTAAGCCATGGCCAGCAAAGCAGCATTATAAAGAAAGGAGCCCGTGGCATCTGTGGATCACTAGACAGAGATGTCTGTTTTGGCAATAAACTACTTGGGACTAAAATTCTAGATCTGCTCATGGCTGTGTTCTGTACAGAGCAGAGAGTCTAGCATGCTTTCTGGACCTGTTTCCTTCTACCAGATGCAGTACAGATTTTTTTGAAGCAGGGAGATCATAAAAACAAGCATTACAGGAGAAACTAGACTGGATTATTTGAGGATTTTCTGGCGTATGTGCAAGGTGGCTAAGAGAAGTATATTCTGACGAACTACTGAAAGCAGAAAGAAATCCATGGCATTTACAAGTCTCTTTCCAGTTCAAACAAACTCAGCAACGATGGATGAGTGCTCCCTTCATGAGAATTTCCCATTGGATTGAGTAGTATTGCCAAGGCTTCTGGTCCACTGCCAATGAGGATATAGCCATGATTTCTTTCTTTTTTTTTCTTTTTTTTTTTTTTTTTCTTTCCTCTGCTAGAAGGAGCTGTAGCACAGCCAATTCAGTCTCTTATACCATGGGGGTTACAACACTGGTACTACATGTACAATTCTTGTAGATCTCTCAGGAGATGGTGAAGTTTCAGAGATAAATTTCTGGAACTAGGCAGAAATTCAGACTTTAAGGAGACAGTATGGAATTAAAACACTCCAGGGAAGCATATTGCTGGAGAGTCCTAACAATAAAGTCCCAAAGAGCAAAGGTATTAAATTAAGCATGTTGTCTCAGAATCCTGACGTACTGACATATGCCATCAAAAGGCATTTCAGGATGAGACAGAGAGGCTCTGACTATTTATAAGGCAAGGGTAGCAGCAGCTAAAAAGACCCTTGTTTACTTTTGGCCACAGGACAGGATTCCAAGTTGGGCTAATTGCAAATGCTGTTGACCCAATACAGATTGAGTATAAACAGAGAAAATGGAGCTTTTTTTTTGTTGATGTTTTAAAGAACAATATCACACAGTGTATTTTCACTTCCGAAGCACTTTCTCAGATTCCCCTTCTGACCATCTGTCAGGAGTTCAATACATTCTTTATCCAGCTTAGGGAAAGAATAACATCTTCCAGGACATGTTAGTATTTGCAAGATTTTAATTCTTCCTGATTGGCCAAACTCATTCTGTTCCATTTTTTCTTGCAGCACTGGTGGGTTTAATTTAGATGGCTGGATCTACTGTAGTACAGCAACTTCTGTTTCCCCCTTCTTTCCTTTAACCCCTGAGTCTGCACTTCTGCTGCTTTGTCACTGCTCTGTACCTTTTGCTTGGTTGTCTCCACACCTTTTCTTTCGCACTGCCAGTTTTTCCTATTCGCAAAACATAGTCGGATGTCGCTGCAGTGTGATCGCTCTGGTGTAACTCATTGTTCCTTTCATTTTACCTGGGGTACTACATTTCATGCTTTTTTTCCCTTTCAGGTTCAGAAACACAGTTAAAATAAAGATCTAGCCTTCTAGTACTACACTATACTGTGTTTAGGAACATAAGGCCATCCCTATGCTCTGCCAGTTCTCCTTAGCATCTATGATACATGCTAGTTCTTTCAGTATCTCATTATATGTGTCATCGATATCTTGCTTGGCCTAAAGCCACATGGCAGCCTGACAAGATTGTGCTGCAGTTTGGCAGTTTCTATACAGGACACAGCTGTCAGCATGTCTTATCCTCCATTTCAGAAAATCAGCTGGTACTGGCAAGAGATCATAAGCTAAGACTAAGCAGTAACTGTGCATCCTTTTTAGCAAAGCAGAAATGGAAAAATCATTCTGTAGATCGTTTTCTGTCCTAGTCTTTTTGGCAGCCCTTTCTTACTGATGGCAAATTTGATAGTTACTTCTTCTGTATTTCAGCACTTCAAATCATATAGAATGGCTTTTCCCATTCTCCTTCTATTACTTGTTGCAAATGCACGGCACAATGCTAGAGGGAATATAAAAGGAAGGTTGCTTATTACATATATAAGCATATGTGCTGCCTGTTAAGAATATACTCTAGCTGCTTTTGCAGGCCACTGTCAGGGACACAGGAAATTAGTTTACTGAAAGAGAAACTGAAGGCTGTCTGCCACGCTGACTAACGTCCCACCTTATTATTTTATGTCAGAAACTGCAAGGATCATATGATGTGAAATTTAATATCAAAGGACAGAGGACAAGAAGCAAAAAGGGAAAAAAGGAGTGGCAGAGAAAAAAAAAGTAGCAAAGCAAAATGAAAGAAAGGAAAATCAGGAAGAAATTGTTTACAGAGAATGCTGAAGAGCACAGCTCCTTCCAGAACACCATGTTGATTTTAGGGATGATTTTTTTACCTCCATTATTTGATACACCTTATATCTTGAGGCTCAATCTGGCAGCACAAGTAAAGAGGAAATATAACTGTCATGCAAGAGAAGGAGGTAAATAGGATATTAGGGAAAGCAGAAAAGTAGAAGTTGTAAGGCTGGGGTGACTGAAGCTGAGAGTACTATTACAGTTTTCCTAGAGAAGCAGGCACAATGAAAAGAATTCTTGATGATAAGTCAGCCCAGGATCATCTATGTGAAAGTGATGTTAATGAAGATAAGTAGGAGTACTGAGGAAGTCTGGGGCAGGGTGAGAATACAGAAAGGACATGAATCTGTTAAACCACAGAGGAAGTCCACAGGTAGTGGTTGCCAGACTTAGAGATGTTATGTTGGTACAATTAGGACCCTTAGGCAACGGAATTACTCACATAAATAACTGCTCATCAGTACCAGCGAAGGAATTGCAATCTGGCCTATTACTGCGAGGCACAGCTGGCACATCTAAGTGCCCCTTACCCTACTAGTGAGCACATGACATCCTCCAAGGGAAATCCTACACAGTCTAACACTCCTGGAGCATTGACTGCTGTATTTAAAATAGATTCTGAGACCTATATCCCAGGCTAGGTATATGTGTATATACCTGATAAATAGCATACAAAATCAGGGTGTGAGTACAGCCCTTAAAAGAGAAAGTGCTCATCCACCAACACAAAGAGGTGCTGTGTAATCAAGCCTATACTGTTTGGATTTTAAGCTGTCACAGCTCTTGCAGCCAACTAAAAGCACAGAGAGGATCTACTTGTACATGGGGAAAAGCAAGGAGGGCCCAGAGAGTACATAAATAAAAAGCCACCTCTGCTGGGGTTGCAAGGTAAATTGCCTGCTTTGCTAGAAGTAGGTTAAGTATTTATCAATTATAGTAAAGTTGTGATGTGGGGTATATTTCTCACCTTGATTATTTCATACTTGAATTGAACCCACATTGCAGTGCCTTGCTAGTGGGATGCACTTAAATCTTCCATGTCACCTTGCAGGCAAAATTGACACCAGTGGTCAAAAAGAAAACTTTTAATAGATATCTTCTTTATTCTATGAAATAAGGTTTTAGACATGTGAAGTCCTAATAAACCTTATTTTCTCCAATATAGTTTTGTCTCATGTCTTTGCCTGCACTCTGCTGCCTTCTTTTCTCTTACTTTTCACCCTGTGTTTTGTTCAGAAACCTTGTCTGCAAACTGCCGGGCCACCTTTGAAAGGAAAGAAAAAGAAAGACTGGATCAAGGGCAGAGTAACAAATCCACATGGTAAATGATCTGCTCTAATGCCTGGCAGGAGCACTGTGGATCATAGATGTGAGGACTTAGCTGGAAGAGCTGATGCTGTCTGGAGTTATCTGCCCTAGCTGAAGCCATGAAAAAGGCTGTTCCAGAGTGGATACATGACCAGCATATGTACATGCAGCCAAGATGCATGTGAATTGATTGCTTTGCAATGCTGTGCTTCACAGAAATCAAGACATTACTTCCTGAAATCTGATGACTCTGTTGTAACATCCTGGTAAGTTTTTCCCGTGAAACAAATTCAAGCAGGGGAAATCATATATGGGTGACTTTCAGGAGTTCTGTTGTTTCCTTAAGTCATCATGTCAAAAAGTCACAAAAGACAAGAGTTAAGACCACAGACATTAAGTGTCTCATTCAGCTGGCAAGGGTTTCAGTCTGACCCCTCAAATCCATGTACACCTTTACACTAACTTTTAGACATTATCTACTGACAACCATAGATGCGCATGCACACACACACACACAGAGGAAATACATGCTGACTGTAGATGTGCAAATGCCCAGGGCCTTTCAGCCCTTATTTTGTGAAAAGCAGTGCCAAAAGGTCAGAACAACAAAGATGTTAAAACAAAACAGCCACTGTAAGCATAGCATTCATTTGATCTCATAAGGAAAAAGGACAAAGACCTGAAATCTTTCTGTGTCTCAATGAAATCCAAGTGATACGGGGAAAACCCAAGAGTAGATTCTTAAGAATTGGTATGAACCCGCAATATCTTGAAGGAGCCAGGGGCAGCAAGTGGAAGAAGCAAGATTATACATTCAATCTACATCTCAAAAAGCCTGTGTATGCCTAGGTTGCTTTCAAAAAGATATATTTTTATCACTTTGATATTTCACTTACAATGAGGGAAAAAACTTCAAAACGATTATAAATCTAGTTGGATTTGGAAAAGAACATTAAAGTCTGAGATCATAACTGAGCTTTTTTAACTCAACAGAACTCTCTTGAAACCTTAATTCTGCATGATACTTAAGCATGTGCTTAATGGTAATCACTAGCTGAAATCTGTGGAACTACTAGCATGCTTACAATTAGTATGCATGTTTAAGCACCTTGCATAAACTGAAACCTATTACTCTCAATATGTATTGGAAGGCTGTCAGAAGATGTGTTTCTTGTGGCATTTTGCTATTCCTACTTTGCAACTGTTATCATATGTACTTGCAAGTTCATAGATTAAAAAATACATTAGTATTATGTGTGTAGCTGCAATAAAAACTGAGCTGGAGCTTTAATGTCAGTTACTTGTCTGCATTAGCAGACAATTGTCTCAATTTTTTAAAGTATTTTCACCTCCTATAATAAAAGTAGGGCTTATAACTTATTGTTATAATAATAAAATATTTACTTGCATTTTGGGTGGTAGAGGTATTAATGAATATAGGAAGCTATTTCTTCAATTAATGGCAAAATCTAGGGATTGTTCACTGCCTCCGTTATGATATCCAGTAGTGTGATCAGCAGATCATTTCTATCACTCCTAAGCAAACTATCTGCCCTGACAAGCAGAACTGCCATGGCTCAATCCTGCCACTACTTTTACTTGACATGCCTGCAGAACCATCGAGGGATACTCTGAAAGCAACTGCCAACATGTCTTTGACAGGTCACTCATGGTTTTTGTTTTGTTTTTTTTCTTATCCAGCTCTGACTGTGCCATCTCAATGAAGATTACAGATCAGAGTCTGAGTAATAAATAAATAAAATGAAAAACATCAGGAAAAACTAAATGAATCAAAGCCTGCCAGAAATAATGTGTTTTAAAGAACCTGTGCATGTTATCACTATTCATCCATTTTGGATGTTGCTGTTAAAGCAGCAATTGGTACTGGTTCATGCTGGGCATCATACTGCCTTCATATTGTCAAAATCATCAGAAGAAAATTCTTCATCATCAGCCAGCAGAAAGGCTCTTCTTAATCTTCTCAGATGATGGCCTGGCTTGTCTTCGTTCCAGGCTGATACACTCTAATTCAGTCTATTTAGGTCTAATCCAAAATTCTTAGGAAAACTGCAGAAAAATCAGAGTTCAGTGGCCTATTTCTGATGCAGCAAGAGTGAATGATAGTATAATGTTCCAGATCTTCCCATCTGCCAATGTCTCCCTATTGACTAAGCTCACTTCAAAGTTCTATCCCTTTACTGAAGTAGGCAGTATCTGAAAAGATGTGTACTTTTTAGAAGTTTGTTATGGTTGTCTGGAATGGAGTGATTGGAGGAGCATGGCCATGAACATGCAGAGCAAAAGGAACAGCCCTCTTGAGTACAAGTCTCTCAAACTAAAGGAAAGCAGACAATGCATTACTGAACACAGACCTATAGCAGAAAGAATGTTTTTTTCTGCACCTCACAGCTACTCTTTACAGGAAGCGTAGAGATGACTGTAGATGAATCTGTCTTTTTTTCTGTCCATCTTGGATAACATATAGTGTTGATTTCTGGACTGAAAGTGTACATACACATTAGTTTATATAAACCATACCAGCACACTTGGAGATCTTACTACCCCACCAGACAGCTTCCTGGCACCTGTATTCCTTTGTAGTCCCTGATCTTTGGAGTAGGTAGTTTTGCTTTGGGTTTTGCAAGAGAAGGGAGTTTGAAGGCTGGTCTAATTTCTTCAAGCAATAAGTCATCAGTGAAGTCATTCCATCATCAGTGCACAATGAGGTACAACATCCTTGTTGGGTTTGTAACATGTGTCCTGTACATCTCCTAAGCTGGGAGAGCATGGGATCAGCAATAGAAAAAGTGTAGTACATAGGCAACTCTAATGCCTTTGTAAACAGACTTGGCTATGCAAGGGGAATTCTTACCTGACTGCTTAATAGCAATGAAAGGAACAGAGCAGGACTGAAAGTCTGCCCCCTGTTTTAAAGTTAGCAAAGCCTAGGCAAGGAAAAAAGCTGTGTTTCATATTGTGGTTCTTTATGTTACAGCAGAGTATTGAAATCCATTGTGAATTTAAATGATTAGTATATACTACGTCTCCAGGTATCTCCAGCAAATCCTAGAACAGGAAAGTATATCCAACTGTTTCTGCTCTGCCAAAGTTAACTATTATTACAGCACGGAGATATAATATTAATTTTGTTCCAATGAAATTGGCTGGCATATGTGTTTCTGTGAGCCAGGCAACAGGTCATTACTGAAATAGCAAAACAAACCTGTTCACCATTCTTGTTCCAGCACATTGCATTTAGATTTTAAGATCATAACTGTTGGATACCTCTCCTGCAATGATGTACAAGACCCACTCTGCCAGAAGCTATATTCTTGCATAAAATGACTTTGCTGTATCTTCCTTTTCCAGACCCATCTCAATATAACAAAATTTAACAGTCTTGCAGACAATGCCAAATATCCTTCATTCATAATTAAGGTGAAGGCAAGTGGTACAAATCTCTAATTATCTTTTGTGTCATATTTATTTTCTAGTGAATTATTAAGTAATGATTTATTGCCCAAATTCCATATGTGTACCTGCTAATTCAGGGGGAAAAATATCAGCCCTTCATACTCATTCAGCTAATGGGCATTGCTAATTGAAAAAATGTTCTTTGCACATATCACTAACTTTTCAATCATTGACTTGTAGAGAAGTTTGAAAACTGAAAAAAAAAAAAAAGTTAAAAAAGAGAGGGAGATTCAGTGGAACTTTGAAAGCTGGGTATGGTGCTATGTTGACTTCTCCCTCCTCTGTGCAGGCAGCAGGCAGAAATCAGTGACAGAAACATCCTGTCACCTCATATTAGTTTCTGCCAAAGTAGGAAGTTGTCAAGAACAACAGCTGAAGTTTGAAACCAGAGTTTATATCCCATGCATTCTTTTTAGTGCTCACTGTGCTTCATGCATGCAGGATATTTTCTGCAGTGGCATGTCTTGATGATCTCAGACTGAAATGCACTAATCTCTTAGGACCGGTATTTCAATAAACTTTTTAATCAAGGCTACAAAAACGTGTCTGAACCTGAAAACGTCTCCGGATTCTTTCACTGAATTGAATTTTTCCTGGAAAAGAGGTTTCCCTTTCAGAACTAAGGCTGCCTCCTGTGCTGGATAAAAGTCCTTGCAAGAATCCTCACTCCATCCTGAGCCACTGCTTTTGTATAATGACTGGTCCTTTGATAGTAGCAAAGAAAATCCCTGAGCACCACAAAGCCAGGAAAAGCAGAATCAGAGACTACCTACTGCAAGAGCTGCAGTACCAAACGCTGTAACCTTACTTCTCTACTTTTCTTTTTTTCATTTCTATTGTTTTCTTCCTAGGTCCAAGTAATTTCTCTTCCCAGTGCAGGTTTTGCTGTGTAGACTGTGAAGTCAGCAAGCTTGGCTCTCTCTGAAATGCATTTTTGTACACACTTTCATATGCCCTAAAAATCAATGGTTTGGGTTGAAATTACCACATATTTTGATATGCTGGCAAAGTAGAAGGGAGTCTAAAAATCTAAAACCATTCTGTCTTTCTTCTCTCTAAATCTCACAATCTTTGGGGAGCTAATTTAGAATTTTTGACCTGTTGTAGCTGGCAATACTGAGAATCAGTCCTAAGCAGCCTGCCTACTCTTTTCACCACTCCCTAGAGTAATTGTGTAGACATGAGGCAGAATGGCTGCTTTGCACACATGCACCCCTCTGTACCTGTCCTTGAATATTAATTAGCATCTGACAACACGTGCTCTTTACAAAGCAGCTGTAAAAAGTGCTACAAGGATTGCTGCTCTCTGGTTCCCCTGAGGCATTTTGGTCTGTTCTCAGGAAATCTCCTGCAGCTGATAAAAAGCCAATCCATCCACCACTAGAGCAAGAAGCAAAGCAGAAATTAGTCCCATAATGTACATATATATACCATGACTTTGACTTCAAAGCTGTTAACCACATGATTTCCTCAGTTACATGTGTGTTGGGTTTGTGTGGCAAGGTTTTGGTGGCGGGGGGGCTACAGGGGTGGCTTCTGTGAGAAGCTGCTAGAAGCTTCCCCTGTGTCTGACAGAGCCAATGCCAGCCGGCTCTAAGACGGGCCTGCCGCTGGCCAAGGCCAAGCCAATCAGCGCCTCTGTGATAACATATTTAAGAAGTAGAAAAACACTTAGAGAGAGAGAGCTTTTGCAGCCGGAGAGAGGAGTGAGAAGATGTAAGAAACTCTGCAAACACCAAGGTCAGTGCAGAAGGAGGGGGAGGAGGAGCTCCAGGCGCCGGAGCAGAGATCCCCCTGCAGCCCGTGGTGAAGACCATGGTGAAGCAGGCTGTCCCCCTGCAGCCCATGGAGGAAGGATGAGGGGGTGTAGAGATTCCACCTGCAGCCCGTGGAGGACCCCACGCCGGAGCAGGTGGAGGCACCTGAAGGAGGCTGTGGCCCGTGGGAAGCCCGCGCTGGAGCAAGTTCCAGGCCGGAC
Source organism: Grus americana (assembly GCF_028858705.1). Lineage (NCBI taxonomy): Eukaryota > Metazoa > Chordata > Aves > Gruiformes > Gruidae > Grus > Grus americana. The sequence goes on from NC_072864.1 coordinate 7,692,175, forward strand.
CGGTGGACCCGTGAAGAGGGGAGCCCATGCCAGGGCAGGTTTGCTGGCAGGACTTGTGACCCCGTGGGGGACCCACGCTGGAGCAGTTTGCTCCTGAAGGTCTGCACCCCATGAGAGGGACTCCATGCTGGAGCAGGGGAACGATGAGAGGAGTCCTCCCCCTGAGGATGAAGAAGCGGCAGAAACAACGTGAGATGAACTGACCGTAATCCCCACTCCCCGTCCCCCTGTGCCGCTGAGGAGGGGGAAGGTTGAAGCCGGGAGTGAAGTTGAGCCCGGGAAGATGGGAGGGGTGGGGGGAAGTGTTTTAAGAGTTGATTTCATTTCTCATTCCTCTACTCTGTTTTGCCTAGTAATAAATTAGATGAATTCCCTCTCTAAGTTTGGTCTGTTTTGCTCGTGACGATAATTAGTGAGTGATCTCTCCCTGTCCTTATCTCGACCCATAAGCTTTTCGTTGTACTTTTTCTCCCCTGTCTAGTGAAGGAGGGGAGTGAGAGAGCGGCTCTGGTGGGCACCTGGCCTCCAGCCAGGGTCAACCCACTACACGTGTTTATTTTTCATACTGCATTTGGCTGCCATATCCACATGGCTAACGTTGGCCTCACAGCCACCATGGATTTTGTGCTGTGAGATATGATTATGACCTAAATGAGGCCTGCAAACACATTCTAGACTTAGAGGACAAAATAGAGGAGCAAGTATTGATTTGCCAACCCCTTTGTTAATATAGAAAAACAGAATATTTAGTAGATAAAATTTTTCTGACCCTAAACTTTATAATAATTTAATTTCCTATTGTTAATACTTTACAAGTGACTCAGAATAATTTTCAGAAAGGAAGATAAAAGAACTAAAGGTTTTAAATGAATTTAAAGAAGATAATTAATCAGTTCATAAAGTACCATATATTAACCTCATTGCCTTCTTCAGGAGTCTAACCTCTAAAGTTGATACAAAGGTAACCCAAATCCCCCCTGTGAGGACTATTCATATCCATTAATCGTTGCAATACAAGATACTGTAGGTTTGAGCTGGTTGCCAGTTCTTCAGTATCTGAAACATACTCTCAGCAGAGTGGAGGACACCACTGGGACTCATTTAACTCTGACTTTCACATTAATTTTGCTGTGCTGTGAAGAGCAAAGACAAAATCAATGTCCATCAGTGATTATTCAAGGTAAAATATCTAGTGATATTGAATACCAATGGTAGTAGTGAGCATTAAACTTACTTAAGGATTGTGGAGTTGACAAAGCCATTTATTCCAGTTTCACTTAATTTTCAATGAAGCATACGAGTTTAGAAAAATATAACAATTACAATGAAAATACTGGATTGCAGTTACTGGCAAGTTAGATGATTGTAAATCAACAAAAAGTATTGTATATATAAGCTTTTTGTGGAGCACAGTTCAGGGAAGGTTTAAATCATGCAAGGACAAGCTAAATCTCTGCAAAGAACATTTCATGAATGAGGGAGCTAGCCTCTGTAACAGCTGTATTAATTTTGGCACTGGATCACTTCTTTGTGGCTTCAGTGCTCAGAGTGTAGGGAAAAAAAAAAATGCAACTTATGTGACAGCTCTCCCACCTGAGTCCTGTTCATTCTCTTCCCTCACTTTCCCCAATAAACCATGTGTGAAATCCTAATTGAGTTAATGAGAGTTTATCATATTTCATCATATAACTGAAAACTTTGTAAATATACCAACAACAAACTGAATGAGCATAAGGCTTTCTATTGACAGTTGTTATGAACATTTGTCAAGTTTTCCCCTGACATTCTCATAAAACCATTTTTCTTTCTTACCTGAAATTTCCCTATTATTACTTCAATGCTATTGGTTATGTCCCACATTCATCAGAGCTCTTAAAACATAGTTTTTATCTTGGCGAAAAGGTAACTGATAGCCCAGTTCTCCTCTCATGTAAACCACTGACATAAAATCAGATCCATTATGCTTAAAAGACTTCATTACTATGGAATGCCAATGGAAATTATTTTCTTTTATTCCTCACAATGAAATTTAAAGAAAATACATATTACAACTTAATGGAAAAAAATACTTTGAAAAGCAAATCTGGATGACTATTTAGTCTTGTTTACCCATGGAAAATAATTTCTCATATATGGAAGGTGGGCAGCTTTCAGACATAAATTGGTATCAGAAAATCAAACTCGTTACCAATAGTTGTGAGGAAAATGTTTAACTAGCCCTCATTAGTAAAGACCATGTTTTGGAATAACATCAAGGCAGAATTAAATTAGCCAGTTTTGATTGTCTCTAGGCAAACACTAGCAGAGATGCCAAGAACCGTCTTGCAAAACTGCTTTTTATTGGATTCTTCCAGCAGTATCCAGAAGGTGACTGATACACAACAGTGGTGAAACATTGTCAGTTAAGCCGAATATTGTCATTTCGGATTTGGAATAGTTTTGCAAAGATGGTATTTTGAGATGCTCTTGGTTTACAGCAAAGTAAGGGATAAAGCAAGCATACTCCATACCTGTTAAAACAGCCGTTTCTTTAAAGACAGTGTACATGGGGTGGTCAACAGAGGGGTTTTTTCACTGTAAAGAAATCCAGTGTATTAAAAGGGCACAAAGAAACCCTGAGGAAGTAAATGAGTCCTTCCCAAAACAAAGACTAAGCTCACAACAATGGTGTATGCAAGCAGAGCAAACAGCCAAATGAGAAATGCCACTAAAAGGGTCTAATAAACGATTATGTCTTTGATTTTCTTGTTTCTCAAGCTGTAAGCACTATTCACTGGCTTTGACCTATAGCGAAATCTTGTTCATAAGACACAGAGGAAAATGAAATAGGATTTAAACAAACAAAATCTTCTTAAAAACATAAGCCACAGGAGGGATGCAATTTTTCTCCTATCTTCAGTTTACACTTTGTCCTTTATTCTGGCATAAAAATTGTTAACTAATTAAATTCTTTCTTCTAAGTAAAATTCCCACTGAATATTTATTTCTATTCTAATGTTGCTTTTTTTTTTTATCTAGCTATAAAAAGACTAGCAGTGTTTGAACACATTAATCTCTGCAGTTAAGCAGACAGTAAAGCCCCTACAGAGCGTCTTTTGTACCACAACTGTTTCATTGTTTGAGGTAGCATCATTTTCCAACGCATTGCGTGTGCAGTACAAAGTACGGCCCTAATCCTATACTGTGATCTGCCCTAGCACAAAATGCATCTGCCTAGCTGTCCAAATCACAGCCAAGACCAGAATGTCTTCAAAGGTTTACTGTACAGATCTACTTGAAAACTGAGTTTATTAGAATCTGAGTCAGAACCTCCAAATACAGCTAGAAAATGACAAAGACAATGAAAGCAAAAAGGAGAAGAGGCAGAATCTGACACTGGGATAATAATTAGCTATATTCAGGGAATGATACATCTACTTTGAAATTAGTGGCCACAGTTATTTGATGTTAATACTTTTTAATTGCTCATTTATAGGTAAAGCACATTGATATTACTGTCTCTAGTTCAGACACTCAAACACAAAACACCTTTCCCAAAGTGACAGTTAGTCTCAGAATCAGAACTAAGACCAGCTCTCCTGCCTCCAAATGCCATGCCCAATTAACTAAACCACAGTTCCCCACAGGAACAGAATCTGTGCTCATACAGGAAAATCTGTGTGCATGCTACTCAAGGAAATTAAAGTGCAGCTATAAATCTCAGCTAGTAGCTGCTGTCTGGCCAGTTGCCCAAATTAAGGCCAGAGGTGTCCTCACTATGAAGGAAAATATTTGCTGCTTGTAAATTGATTTTTGTTTTTTCTTCCAAAGGAAAAAAAGAAAAAATCAGCCACGCAAATCCAGCCTTCTCGATTTAAAATGTCACACAATACAGCCTCACGATCATTCAAGTGACGCTCTAAGTTTATCTCATGCAATGCATTGTAAGTTCAAGGGACACACCAAGGAGAGTTCAGTGACATGTTAATTATACCTCCAGCAAGAACATCCACTCAAAAAAAATGTATGTAGGTATATGTATCCCTTTAGAAGGACAAGAGACTGAGGAGATTGTTCTTTTGTTCTTATTTGAGAAGAGCCATTATACACCTCTCAATAACCAGAAGAGGCAACAACCTTGACAATATACACCTGGCTTAAATCCACTTGCTAAAAAAGCCTGTAGAGTGTCAATAGAAAAATATATATATACACAATAATTATATTGATGGTCCTGGTCTGTTCAGCTACGTGCTTTTGAAATGAAGATTAGTGGCTGAAGATGATAATGTTCAGGTTCAGGACGTGGCTTTTCAAAAAGTAGTTTTGAAAATTAATGCAATGTGAAGCAGGTCCATTGGTTCAGATAATTCTGAATTATATATCTTCTGTGGAGGGAGCAACTGGACTCAACTTCTGTTGTTATTAGTCAGAGCACTTATGCCCCTGCTGCTGAAGAAAAGTTCATAAACTCGGGTTTGCCCAAGATGGATGAGCTATAACATGCTTATCAGAAGTTACTTAATGTTTTATCTTTCATTACACATTTTCAGTGTTTCATTTTTCCATTGCCATACTAGGTTGCTAATGAAGATGGCCAAATGGATCCTGTCAAATTGTATCCCCATATATATAAAAATGCAATATGTCACCATATAAGAAAAACAATTCTCATGCCAGTTTATCATCACTGTTACTATCATCTGCATGGGTTTCTGCAAGTGTCTTTATCAAAAAGGTTTAAAATGGTTCTTTTGGCATCATCTGGAGAACTATATTCTCTCAGAAGCATATTTCTGTCCCTTCCAAACTGATGACAGATTTTTAACTACTGGCAGCAATAAAACAAATTTCTTTCCAGCACATGATCTCCACTGAAAAAACCTTCCAAGCATATAATTTCTCTAATGTTTGACAGTCATTCTTGCATTGTCATGTGGAATGAAATGTACTGTATCATAATATATACATACCTGAGATGATAGTTTTAAACTCTAGAGTCTGGGGGTCAATCACAGTTTAGCAGTGCCAGCAGAGAATTTGGTGTGCATTGTGAAACCTGCATGAGGATTTAGGTACCTACTTTAACAGTTTTCCTGTCCTGAGGTCTGTGTTGCTCCTTAGGGCAGCTACGGGAATCCTACCTCAAAGATAAACAAGCTATATACCTACAGCAACATCTGCAGTACAGATACACTAAACTCAAGATGAATAGAGAATGTTGCCATGAGCCCCATTACTAAATCTTCTTGTATCACATTAGGAAGTTATTCAAGAGAGAGCAATGATACAATTAGTTGGTATTATTATTTTAATAAACTGTCCCTCAACTGTTAATCTTTGGCAGAACTGTGATTTGCCAACAGATAAAAATTATTTTTAGGCTATTCCACCAATACTGCTGTACTCTTTGTAATGCACATCTTTAAAAATCCATTTGTTTCATTATGGTGTCCCTCTAGTGAAAAGAGCAATAATGCTAAAAGGGGTTTTGTATTGGTACTTATCTTAAGCTACTACATCTTTTGCTGAATGAAAGGGAAGAGATTTGGATGTGACTTTGGAAATTAGTTTTAATAAATTGTCAGACCCTCATTTCAGTGAAATGTTTGCCAGAGATGAATATTTGCTATCATCAGTACTTGCACCGCATCTCAAGGGCAAAATTAAACATACTTCTAACTCAAACTGACATAAATTGCAGGAAGAATCCTTCCAAAAATAAAGGGCTGAAGACCATGTCATAAAATGCTTCCCCTACTTCCTCTTCTCTGTTTTTCATCTTCCTGGCAAGGTGAGCTTTCTGACAAAAAATCTTTTGAGTGCAGCCAGGAATGCAAAAGAGGTAAGTAAAACAGAGTCATCATGACATGACTGTTATCAGGTGATGCAGTTATACTGAGTAGATGCCCAGCCACACACTATGTTTAAGAATAATGGAGCCCCCAGGATAGGTTGTCATTTTCTTAGTACAAAAATGGAGTACCTGATGTTCTGAAACATTAGCTCTGAGAAAGTTACCAAATTATGCCATATGCCTGGCTTTTTATCTGGTACTTTAAAGATCAGGTTAAGTCAAGTGTCAGTGAATTACAATGTTGAATGGTATATACATGTCTTTTTCTTTGTTAGAAACAACCGGATGCTCATTATTTGTGAGGCCCCACAAAGTACAGCTTCTAGACAGCTAACATATATTTTACTTTATTCACTAATTATTTGCATATAGATGTTCCAGCCCAGATCATTTGTTTTTAACCATCAGAAGATAGGAAAGTTGGCTCCTGAAAGGTATTGGTTTCAGAGACCCTTAAATATTCTCAGGATACATTAGCTGATACAACACTTTCTCTTTGCTTCCTGCTATTATTCCAGTAATTTTAACCCTGGTAGACAGTGTTCTAGCACAGCTGATCCCAGTTTAACATTTCACATGACCAGTTTTACTTCAGCTATTCATACAACTAGACCAGACAGTTATGAGCTGCATATATGAGATTTTTCCATACGCTATAATGCCTAGAACAACCTTTTGTTCGATGAAGATCTTGGATACGCCCTTTACCTCTGACTTTAGCTTTGGATTATTTGAAAATTTCCAACTGCAACAAGATTCAGATTTTGCTAGCATTGTTATGACCAGAGAAATTTCAGGATTTAAGCAGAAAGCAGAATGTACTTGTGCAGGTACACTTGTTTTTTAACTTTGTAATTTTAATGGTGACTGTATTAATATGCATAACCAGGGATACAACCAGTTATTCACAGAAAGTCCTCTTTTAAAAGTAAATGTTGAGGACAAGTCATCTGCTAATCTGGTATGCTACGATCTTAGCCTCAGGGAGCTGCTCTCAAAAGGAAGAAATGGAAATAGGTCTTTCAAGGCAGGATCGACACATAGAGAAAACCCTGCCATGACAGCCACTACCTAGCCATTTGCCATTTGGCTTCAGCAAGCAGGGCTCAAAGGCCACAAGTGTTATTTGAGTACCATAGATTTGATTCTTTTCTGGAAGGTCTTTGTTTCCACAGCTACAAGTGGATGTTGGCTCTGGTAGTACCTAAAAGAATTGTCTTGAACCTCTGAAAAGTAATACTACTACAGGTTCAATCAGTCCTGCCATACAACACTAAGACAGACCATATTGCCAGCTTTATTTGCAGTGAATCATATCTACACAGGAAGGCTCTGACATCAACACCTCACAGCTCCTGGTTTTCTATCCCTGAAGAGAAATACGCTCTTTAACCTCAGTGGCAAAGTACATAGGTAAGCTGAACAATGCCTGTTCTTCACAGGAATATTACAAAAATATTCAACTATTCAAACATTTGTGTAGTGTTTGAGTAATATTTTCACTCCTTTCTATCAGGAGTGAAATTCTGGCCTGTAGGAAGACACCAGCAGGTCTATAGTTGTGTGGGTGTAGCGGTAACATTCCACTGCTAAGACTAGCAATAAAATGAACAGCTTCGCCAAGGAAATGTCACTGGTGAGGTCCAAGAAGCACTGACACTTCGTATGGGGATGGCTTCTACATTCAGGCACAGGCAGTTGCCATGATGCACTTCGTGCCAGGACTCAGCCTCTTTGCCAGAAGAACATCTGAAGAGCTGTTAGGTTTTTTAGACTTGTATTTTGCACTCACTCTGCAATCTAATTTCATGCTGCGTTATGCCTTTCTACAAACTTCTAATTCTTATCATGAATTACAATGATCATAAGCATTTCTTTTCTTGCAGACAAGTATCAGAGTTTGGTTTTATTTTCAAAATTGCCACAAATGCCAGGCTGAATAAGCATCTGCAGGGGTATTTTCACTCAGGAGACTCTCCTCTTTCCATTTTCAAGAGGCTCTCTGTATGTCATCCTTCAAGGACAGGCAGCACAAACCCTGGGCCCTTTGTAAGCATACTCAATATCTCACATGGTGTACTAACCTTGAACTAGGCTTTTACACAAATATAAACCCAGCAAAGGTGTCCTTCAGACAGTTAAAGTGGGGCAGAAGTGATGTAAGAACAAGCAACTACTCTTCTTATTTTACATAAAAAAAGACACACACAAATATATTTCTTAAACCAGCTTGAAAATGTACAATTCTTGTTTGTGCTTAGCATTATCTACCAACAATTTTTCATTGTGGCCAGAGTATTTACTTTTACGGAAAACATACTTGATACAAAAGGCAATAGGAAAATGGCTTCTGAGACTGTATTATTGTTTGTGAAGCTCCAGAACACAAAGCAACAACAAGGAATTGTTTTCATTTGCAAAGAATTCCTTGAGTGATTACTTTGTTTTCCTGCAATTTAGATCTGCCAGCTTGGAAATGGCTATTTAAAGGTTTGTGAAGATTGTCAGCATCATTTTAGAACTGCATAGTTTTGTATTAGTGGTAGATGCTTTCACAGTCAGCTTGTATCTTGACTGTTTAAATCTCCTAGTTTTACTAGGCAACACAGATACCTTGGGATATATTTTCCACTTGGCTGAGGCTTGAAATCCTTTTCTGGTGGCGTAAGTAGCCCAGTAAAATGTGTGCCTATTAAATAAATTGCACCCACAGTTCAATGAATGGTGCAAAAATGTGTATCCCTCAAGGTTTTAATAATAAAAAACTCCTTTAAATACCAAGCTAGCTTATTGCTTTTGAAATTCATTCAGGTTCCCTCATGGATCACATTTTGACAAAATGGACTTTTTCATGCATATTTTTTAATTTTATTTTGCCAAAGTCACATTTTCAACTGAAAACATATAAAGGGAAAATGTTCAAACTAGCTCTAGCTAGAACATTGCAATCTAAATGATAAGGCCAACAGTCTGTTTGTAACACCTTCAAGGACTAAATTTATTTGTGATGTTAAGGAGGGCTGAATTTAATACTCCAAAAATGTAAGTCAGCATGATTAATATCTATGGAGAAAGGACGTTTCTCATAAAGGTAAAAGGCCATGCCTGTATTAGGCGCATCCCATGGAGTTCTGATGAGCTGGAGGTGTTTATAAAATAGTCTTTATGAATATTCCTGCTTCATTTGTTTTTAATGTATGATGAGACACCTCAGAAACATTTCCATGCAATTTCACCTTAGAAATGGAATGACACCTTTTATATGCTAACCAATCATCTGAGGATATCTGAAGATGCCCAAAATGCAGATTTTGTAAGATCTGCTTGCAGGGTTCTTTAAAACTGTAAAACCCTGGACAATGTAATCATAGACTATGATACTGGCTGTCATTAATGCTTTTCTTTCCTTCCTTAAACACTTAAACACTCATTTTTTTTACATACTACTTCTACATATTTCCCAACAGGAAGTAACTCACATGCATTTATTAACATCTACATTTAAAAAAAAAAAATTAACTTTTCTGTATTGTCTGGGAACATTTTTATAGACTTCAGCAGAAGGAACAGATTCCAAAACACTTGTGGTAGTTGGCAGGTAGTTGAGCTTCCTGGGGTATTCTGAGAAACCCGCTAGTCCCCAAATAGACATCACAAATGATTTTTAATCCTAATTTTTTGGCTTAATTACTGTGTCAGCCATCCCCCTAACCAATGTATAAAGAATGGTGTCTTATTATTCATCTGTCTCTTTTCTAATGAAGTCACACCTTTCTTTTTTGTATAAATAATGCTATGGAGCCATTTAATTGGCTGAAGAAAATGTGTAAATTATATCACAGTTATCTATAATATAACGAATATCTTTACAAAGAAAAAGTTTGTGGCCATGGTGTCCTATCAAAGACAAAACAGGAGAGGATTAATGTTGACAGGAACTATAATTTACCTATGCTATAGTTTTCTGGGTCAGAAGACTTTAGTCCTCTTGCACATAACAGTGTCTGAACTTCTACTCATTTTCTTAGGAGTACGTTTTTGGTCATTAGTGCTTTCACTGGATGTCCTAAAAGAATGCCATGATGCATTTACATCCTTATAGAATCATAGAATCATAGAATCTCTAAGGTTGGAAAAGACCTCTAAGACCATCAAGTCCAACTGTCAACCCAACACCACCATGTCTACTAAACCATGCCCCGAAGTGTCACGTCTACACGTTTTTTGAACACCTCCAGGGATGGTGACTCCACCACGTCTCTGGGCAGCCTGTTCCAATGCCTGACCACTCTTTCGGTGAAGAAATTTTTCCTAGTATCTAATCTAAACTTTCCCTGATGCAACTTGAGGCCACTTCCTCTTGTCCTTTCGCTAGTTACTTGGGAGAAGAGACCAACACCCACCTCACTACAACCTCCTTTGAGGTAGTTGTAGTGAGCAATAAGGTCCCCCCTCAACCTCTTCTCCAGGCTAAACAACCCCAGTTCCCTCAGTCGCTCCTCATAAGACTTGTGCTCCAATCCCTTTACCAGCTTTGTTGCCCTTCTCTGGACGCGCTTTAATAGATTTGCTACTGTCAAAAATAGCAGACTCATAAGATACTAAAACACTGACTTTATCTTGAGTTGGGAACTCAGCTTCAGTTCAGAAGATTTGTCAAACCTGGTCTCGCTTTGGCCAAATTGAATTATAGGTGGTAATACTATGTGATGTGACTGCACAACTCTGTGTGTGCTAGTCTGAGATTTTACAATACAGATGGCACAATAACAGACATGGAAACATGATGTCTTTTAAACCCAAGCCTTCAGAGATGATCCCCCGGCCCAGGATGCAATTGAGAATAGATTTTGGAAACCTCGTATTAGCCATAAGCATCAGAAAGTTTAACAAAATTGGATAGTGCTTGGTTTATGAGGTTGTACAAAACTATGTCAGCCCAGAATCAACATCATGAATGCAGGCAGACACACAGGCACATTTTTCTCAAGACTCCCATTTACCAAAAGGAGGATGGAAAAGACCCTATACTAGCTCTTTACAAGGTACAGCAGACATCTGCTTAGGTTTAGCTTCTGTTTGATGGAGCAGACTTTGTGACCAGGATTGTTTCCCAACATTTTGTCTGTTTGACCTTTTACTGAGCATTTCCTAATGTTCTACAACACGGAAGCAAAGGAATAGTGGAAGTGGGATCTCATTTCCTGGTTGTGCTACAATGAGTTTGTTGCTTATGCTAGATAAATTCATATCATAAAATGTCAACTTATCCATAACAATTTTGCTTATACTGTTTTTTGGAACTAGGCTTAATTGGACTGAGTTTAGACTCAGATACAAGCTGAATATACATTACAAAGGATTCCAGGGGGAACTATTCCTAGAAGATCTGTACTGTGTGTTACTGTAGCTGCTCTACACATAATCCTTTGCCCAAAAGGACGGTCAAAATATTTTACTCCACTGGGTTGGTAAAAGTGAAATGTTCTAAATAAAAAGAGACAGAGAAATAAAAAACTAATAATACGCGATCAATGAACAGTAGTAGTCTAAATGGCTTGACACTAGTCACTATTGATGTGTAGGATACAGTAAGTCAAGAATATTGAATGTCATGTTGCCCAGCAATGACCAGCACTAGTCTGGTCATAACAACAAAATATCAGAGGTGCCAAAATAAATCCAGGCCAGTTGGGGTTTGAAACAAAAGAAACTAGGCATTTGTTTTGCTTGCTTGGCAGTACATTATTGAAATGCCTTACACTGTCATTGTCAGACACAGGACTTACATCTGTAGCTGATGCAACAGTAGAACAAGGAAATCGGAGTATAGCAGGGCCTTGCATATCCTTAGAGAGAGATCAGTTTTGGACTTGCTACACCACCAGCCTCAAAGAAAGGGTGATCACCTACAGTACCTGGGTGTACACTGGGGGAGTACAAAGAAAAGGGACAGACCATGTCCATTAACTCCAATTAATGTAATAAGCCTCCCCTGAATTTTGTTCAATTTTAAGTCCAGGTGTGTATTATTTTTTCCTTCAAGCCCTTAGAAGGAGTCTGTGTCTTTCTTTCACCACAAATGGAGATTCTACACAAATGTGGTCCCACAGCAGGAAACCATACAGTATAGTATAAAGAAACCTTTTATCAAACTTAAAAGGATTAATGCATTTCTTTCAGCAAAAGCTCTGCATGTCTCCCAACTCAAGCAGTTTATAAAAGGACAAGGATTTTTGTTTAACATGCAGGTAAAACCCAATTATCCAACATGAAATCTCAAGCTGTTTGTTTGGGATTAAAACTGAATGTGGGAGAAGCAGCCCTCTCAGTAACATGTGCTAGAATGTTGGTGGATTTTGTAGACAAGGAAGCCACCAGGAAAAGAGAAAGATTTTAGCATTTAACATCTCAGGCTCACACTGTTTGGGCCAGCTTTTTTGTTGCTTAACTGCAACAAAACACCATGTCCAACAGAGCCTGTCACACAATTTCAATTTTCATAATGAAAGATGTGAACAGTTCTTTTTAGAAAATCTTTTACCAGCCATTTTTCATTGTGCTTTTTAGAGCAGTAAAATGAAAATTAGTATCGATTTCTTGTCATTGTTACGGAACCACAACCCACAAAAGCATTAGGTGCTCCAATGGTGGACATCATAGAGCTGAATGGCTGGACATTCAAGCTCTAACAAATCCTGTTATGATGGTTCTAGAAGTTACTTCCCCAGCTGCCCTCTCCACTCCTCTGCCAGTTTACTACTCCCATAGCAGAAGGAAATGTACGTCGAGCCTTCAGCCATTACAATGCAGAGCCTGACATTTTAACATGAATCCACCTTTATGGCTGTACAAATGAAGTGTTCTGACTCAGGAGCTTTGGTGATGGTTTACCACTAGTGTTTACTTCATCTTTCAATACTGAAAATGCCCCCTATAGCAGAAGCGAATATATACTTTCTCCTCAGAAAAGTAGTTCCAAGACCATTATACTAGCTTAAACTGCCAGTGAAGGTAATATTCTGAATAACACATTGATGTTTTTTAACTTGCCTCTTAATAAAATTGAGGATTATATCACAATTACATTAGAGAATTATACTGATAAAGAACTGTAACCAGAGAGTTAAAATCTTGCATTGACATTGAATCTAAAATTAAAAACAAACAAGACAAATTATAGCCCGAACAGACTCCTACCTAATTTGGAATTTCGATGCATTACTTTGCTGTTAATCAAAATCCCCTTTCTTTTAACCTCAACTGCTTGAATATCTCTACAGCCTGAATGTCAATATGTGGCAACAGTGAAGGTCAATGAGAGTCCCTTGCTGTTCACACTGTGTCCTGTATCAACATGTTGTACTTGTTGAGAGTCAGGCAAAGGAAACACTAAGTGACATCAGCAGAACTTACATTCTTGAAATCACAAGATTTTTTTTTAAATATTTCAATTAAATGAATAGCTTGTTGACAGACTCCATGAACTAGAGGCACCTTGGTAAGTGCAGTAGGGAGGTGGGGAGCTGTAAAATGCCATTATGTGTAACTAACTGAGCTGGATAAATGTGACACAGGTAAAAGCAGACACAGTGTTTTTGGGATGGAATAAAGAATATTTGCCCTCAAGAGGCATTTTATTGATAAAGTAACAATAATGTCAATATTTGGAAATTAAATGTCAAATAAAAAGAGGCACAGAAGCATTTGTTCTCAGTATTACCAGGGCCAAGTATTGCATTTCCACTGATGTCTATAAGAATTGATGATGCTCAGCAGATGTGAATATCAGCCTCCATTCGGAATCCCAGCCATGATGGTGGTTACAAGGAAGAGATCAAGAGATGGCTCAGCTGCTCCTTTCCTGTTTTTGCCATGGTATGTGAGGGTAACAAGAGGTGCTGACAATACTAGGTGTTAAACTGCTGGAGTATCCCAAATACTCCACCAGTAGGTTTTTCTGGTTTTCGGACAAAGAAAGCAATCCTCACCCCAGGAAATTTGAAAGGATACAGGAAGGAAAATCTGCATGAAAGAATGGGCTACAACACCATGGGGGGCAGAAACAGGGTTAGTATTTAAGGATGAAAAATGTATGTAGTTTGTGCATATTCTGATACAAATATATTTCGAAATGCTCTCTTCTGTCACCACCAAAGTATCTTGTTAATCAATTAGTAACCCTCTTGTTCTATTACCTGTTTACATATTATTTGGAAATCATTTCAGTTACTAACATTATTCATTAGCCTCAAATCCTCTGCAACCTGACATTCCTCATCATGTGTTTTTGCTCTCAGTGTTCAGTCAGGCGACCTCATCACTCAGCAGGTTCCTGATTCCAGAGATGAGGACTGGGTAGGGTTAGCCAAGGAAAGGATGTTACATGGATCCTATATTACATGCCCTGGTCTCTTTGGTGGAATGTGACAAGGAGACTCACAAGCAACCGTATTTTTTTATTATTATTATTTTTACATTTACAGTACTGGAGAGCTGTAGTATAATGTTTATGCAAAAAGTGAATTTACCTACTGTCAAGTATGTTTCAAGGTTTTAATGGTGTCCCTTAGACACCGCTGTTTAAAATGTGCTTCTAACTACATTAAACATACCAGGAAAATATGGGGAGCTCAAATGCTTAGGAGCTCCCATGGAGTGATGACTACACTACATCAAAGCAAGTTGAAGACATTCAGTATTTTTCTGAAAGGCATTCAGTGGCTAGCATTGCTGTGCCTGAAACCAATTTTGGATGTCCTTCTGCTGGGATTTCAGAAGTGGTTAAAGGGAGTCATTCTCCACCTCCCTGTGCTTTTTAAAAATCCTGGATTTCATGAATAACAGCACCCTAAAACCAATTGAAAAAAACCTGCCAGACATTCCAGCAGAATGAAACAGAATGGAGAGGTATTTGTTCATCAGTGTTTTATACATTTATCTTAAAAATCTTTGCAGATCTATAATGAACATGTTGACTGATCTTTCAATGTTTAGAGATACTTTCATTGTAATTTTGCCATCTGCCATGACCATAAAAGGAAAAAAGTAGATACTAAAAATTGTGAAAAGATTTAATTATGGTACCTGGATTTACTGCATGTGTAAACTATAAAAAATAGGAACAAGCACACTCAACCTTTTCTGCAGAGAAGGCTTTTATGCAGTAAGATCCCATTATAATTTAACCAAGCTCCTTTGGTTCTGCATAGTCTGCATTCACAGCCTCTTGGAAGAAGCATTTAGTCAATTAACTATTTTATTAACCAATTGATTTTTCCTGTTAGTCCTTAACCTCTTTGTACCTGTTAGAAATGGTTATGAAAGCTGAATAAATTGGTTTCTTTCATCTCTAAAAGGCAACAATAAATAATAAAACAGGTTGAACAAGGTTTCAGTGGGTAACCCAAATACAAATAAAAATACCCGCTGTGTATCATATAATATAAAATACTAACTGTTAGGAGCAGCACAGTATTTCAATAAATCACATTGTCACACTGACCTTTATTGATATACTGTTTCTCAACTTAAAGGATTGGCCCTGCTGTTTTAGGAGATCTTTTGTTGTGAAAGGCCTGCAGATTCATCACTTAAAAAGATTATTTGCCCACCATAGGGCTGCCTAAGTCTATATGCTAAGCAGAAGCAAAAAACCCAAAATATTTTAGGGACAGTTTAAATTTAGAGATATATTTAGCATCACAGGAGAACAAATATGCATTCCTGAAATAAGTACAAAATGTGATTTATATTATCACTTAGTACAAAGTAAAAAAAAAAGAAAAGAAAAGGAAAATGAAGAAAAGCTCTTTCATTTTTAGTAGATAATAGACTGCTTGATTTTATGGAATGTTACACTGTGTTGCAACTATGCAATGACAGTCCAGTATTACAAAATTAAATTCACCACAGTGGCTGAAATGCAGCAGAGTTATTGGTTCCTTCGTACCCATGGCTGAAACGAAAGACTAAGGAGGTGTGCAAAGGACACATTTTTGCAGCAACAGAAAAAATCTCAGAGAAAAAAAAAGCATGTGCCCTTCTAAACAACTATTACTTGCTTCAACAAAAATGGCAAAAACAATCTGAACCAGATTCAGACCATAACTAAATTTGTAATGCCTATCTAAAGAAAAATCCAAATTATAGTCTAGAGATTCTTCCAACATATAGTCAAGAGCTGTATAATATTTTCAGTCATATATACAAGACTTCTGCACAAATTATTGAAAAACTTATGAAACCTAATGTTCTTCATGAGGTTCCTACTGCCTTAAATCATAAGGGTCTCCTGGAAACTTTCGTTCCTGTTAATTTTAAGGTTGACTCATGCTGGTTTGAAAAATAATTCTGACTCCAGATGCAGCTGTCCAATGAGGAGAGAAGTGTATTGTTTTGTAAAAGAAATAAACAAAAAAAATACTATTTGGGGAGGTCTCTTCCTCTTACTAAAGCAGTAGCTACTAATATCTCTGGTTTTATGTAATGAAAAAGGTGTTGAAGGCTGAAGGAGAATATATTTAAAGAATACTTCATTGAATGCTCAGTAATTTATACACTGAGCAAAGATCCATGAAGATAGGTGAGGAACCTATACCTTGCATGATTCCTTGTGCTGTGACTCCTTTTCTGTCCATGTTTCTGGTGGTCTTACACAGAATAATTATATGGTAGGAACTAGTTGCTGCTTCTGTATCAGATGTTAGCATAATATTCCCCACTTCTTGCTATAAAGTCTCTCTTTAAAAAAAAAAAAAAATCATGTATGGCTCTTCAAATAGTCAGCCAACTTTGAACAGCCACTATAATGATGCTTTCCCCCTTGCCCCCTTCTTTCTCTAAATCAAAAGTTTTGCTAAATTCCATATAAAAGTATCCATGGCTGGGCTAACCTTCAGGTGATGCTTGGCTGTATTATCTGTCCTTTCTTTTTCCACTGACAGCTTATATTCTGCACTGCCTCTGCATTGCTAGCTATTGGCACAAATGTGTCCTCCCACTTCACCTTCTTAAGACTCTTTTGATGTTCCATTAACCTAGCCTTCTCCTACTCCACCTTTCCAAACTCTGCTTATCTCCATCTGCTTCTCTAGCAAAACACTTGCTGCTTTCTTTGCACCCCTCCACCTGAGCCTCCCTATTCCAGTTGTTCATCCCATATAACTGCCAAGGCACTTCATCCACTGTCCAACTGAGACCACTGCTAATCACCCCCATCTTCTCTTCTATTTCCAATCTTCTCTTCACCAACCATAAATTTCACAAAGGAGTCTGGATGATGGGGGAACAGACAAGTGTTGCACTGAAATACAAAATTAAAATGCCACCATATGGCACAATCAGATCAAAATTAACCAGGATGTGCCAGGGTAATGCCTTTGCTTTCCCAGAATATGCCACCAATGATGCAGACATGCCATTCCTTTGTTGGCAATGTTTGCATTGGGTGGTAACACATAGGAGAGCTGAAGGCAGTAGATTTGTTGACATTTTTGGATATACCTGTCATGCACCCTGCCTTCCTGGCCCCAGAACTCCACAGGAGAAACAGGGCATAATAAAGTTGATTGATTTGTGTTTGTCACTCATCCAAGTGGCTTTCATTTCGGTGTCCCTCAATCTTGCTTTTTCATTTTCATCTGGAGCCACTGAAATCTCACCTTCCAGAGAATCCAAGCTGTTGGACTTGTCATCTGGTTCAAAATGTCTGCACAGCATGAACAAAATTTACTGTCCTTTGTGCAAACTGTTTTGGTGGCTCTAATAGAAAACACAGCAATCCTTCCTTTATGCTCTGCTAGAAAACAATCTGCCTTTTTTTTTTTCATGAGGGAAAAGTTTTTGATAGAATTTTTGCTAGCTTTATAGAAACCAGAAAATCCTCAAAAAATCAGCATGCAGCCAACAGTACTTACAGTGAATTTGAATCATTGAATGTCCTTACCATAGTTTCCTCTTAGATTTAAAATCTTGGTTAAAACAAAGCTTCAGTCTTTTAAATTGCCAAGGCTAAAATGTGACAAAGCAATTATATTATATGACTCATGAAGCACTGTGCTAAGTCGAAGTGTTAATATCATCAGTACTAATTTGTTTGTATCTTTTCTCATCCTAAAGTTCATTATTCACAGAAATGTATCACTAGTGTATCATCTTATGTCTCATAATCTGCAAAACAATTGCATTCCTTTACAAAACTTTTCATCTGTGACATATTTTTTCAGAAATTTTAACGTCCCTGAGTTTTAAACAAGGAAACAGGTTTCTTTTTTTTGCTCCCCCCACCTTTTTTTTTTTTTTTGTTACAATTTTTTATATAAACTATGTGGCTTGCTGCTGTCAGCTAGAAAGGTCCCAATGGGAGACCCAAGGTTACTAGCAGCTAAAAAGAGACACTGCACAAGTAGTTAGCATGAAAGAATATCCCGCTGGGGTTTTGGACTTACAGTTTCTTGGCTCTTGTGACTTGAAATAAATGTATCATCACTGTCTGGAGCCACCAGCCATATTGTCTCACTCAGGAAGCTAACATTACAGTCAGACTTAAGCAGGTGAAGAGGGTAAAAACCTTTATCATTTGTTTTATATATAATGATACTTTGACTTCCCTCTGCTAGGAACAGGATCAAAATTTTTACTGGCTTTGACAAAGCCTGGAATTTCACACAAATATTTTAGGAAAGTTCTCTGCTCAACAATTTTTTGTAGAGATTTAGGGATATGCAAAGTGATATGCAAAATGATGATGACTTAGCAAAACCTCCAAATTCTCATACATGCTTATCTAGTTTTATTCAGAATGTGGTTTACTTTTTATAATCCTTCAAGAAGAATTTGGTGTCCTTCTCAGATTTCCCCCCCCTCCCTCCCATAATTACAGAAGAGACAGACTGAAGTGAAGAGATCTTGTGTTTGGAGCCTTTCAACGAAAGCCTAGGTTACTCTTCTGGTTTTGGTACCGATTTCCCTTGTGATCTTCTGCATGTTGATTAAACCTTTTGGTCCCTATCCTTACAAATGGGATTAAAACACGCCTGTGCTTTATTTGGATATTACAAAATCCTTCACTGATGAGTGGCTACTGTACTAGCTTATAGAAAAAGTCCCAACAAGAATACAAACATATCAGCAAAAAACATCCTGAATGCTTGTCACATGGGACACTCGCAGCCATCTGAAAACTGACCAAAAACTTCACTCTTTCAGAGTAATTTAATGAACTGTCTAGTCAGCTCAGTCTCCTATGGTTGGGAAGAAATAAACAAAAACTCTTCACAAAAATTTCAAAATACAATAAGCCATGCAGAAAACTAAAATCCATCTCTAACCTCCTACACCGACCATCTGTGAACTAAGCTTGGCTCATGCACTTTAAAATCTAGATATGGAGAAAGAAAGGAAGAGGGCCTGTAGATTACCAGCTTAATTCTCTTACTTACAAAATGAAAATGTCCTCTATACCATGCTTTAACCTGTTATCTTTAACAGACATTCAACAGGGAATACAGTCAATTAAGTTTGACTTCAGCTATTATTAATGGTACCTTGGATAAAATGATTTACCAAGCAACCAAAGAATAACTGAATTTTGGCTCCCCAAAGTAATAAAGGAGAAAGCCATCACTGTGATATACTATTGAAACAGGATGGGACAGAAAGTCTAATCTTCCATTGAGCTGACAGGTCTTGAGCAGTGAGTACTGTATGATGGATCCAACTGGACATGAGATAGCACAAGTCACAGTCATCCAGTACAAGATGAATATGAAGCTTTTTCCATTGCACAAACAGGGGTCCTCAGAAGCTAGCTATCAAAATAGAAAACTGCTAAAGGTTTCTCAACGCCAATGCTTAATATTTAGGAATCAACAGCCTCACAAGAAATTCATTTCTGTTCACTCACTGGATCTGGAAGAAAGAATGTCAAGAAATTCTATCTGCCCTTTGGGTCCCAATGAAAAGTGTGTTTTCTTAACAAAAATTTCAAAACTCTATCTATCTGCTTCAAACAGAAATCTTGGATTGTCTGAAACATCAAGGCAGCAGTCAAAATGAGATCCCTGGGAGAGATAATGCATGAGGTCAGAATGCTGCAGCTTCAGAACTTTCATGGTGGAAATAAACAGAGCATCAAGCTAGGTACTACACCAAAAATGGCAAAATTAAGGGCTGTCTTATGTCCTTGGCCTTCAGAATCATTTACAATTCATCTTAACTGAAGTTGCTTGTATATAGATGGAGGAGAAGATAGAGATAAGTGCCTTGAGGGTCTGAATGAAATGACAAAAGGCAGGAATTAGCCTCTTAGTAGATCACTAAATGCATCTGCTTTTAAATTGTGCAGGGACCTCTCTGCCCCCTAAAACCATGCTGCATTTTTTCCCACTGGTTTCCTAAAGATCTCAGAGGAATCCTGACTTTTGCCATTTCTGTTTTTTCTTTAAACAACAAAGAACTGAAACAGTAAAATGTGGCTTTTGTGAATTTGTTACTGATTTTGTTTTAGCTACAGCATTTCTCTCTCTTCTTGGCTGTTGCTGTCCTTACCTTGTTACCGATATGCCTTACTAACTAGACAAAAAATGCAGATCCCCGACTTTTGATCTTCCCTTTGTTCCAAGCATCAGCAACACAACCTTTTAGATCATTATAGAAAGATCACTGGAAAGAACAGACAATTTAAAGTATTGCAATGTAAACATTTTCCTTACTGTTACAAACTCCACTCTACTTGTAAGCTGGGAATGCCCCAGGAGAGATGCAGCCCCAGGAGAACAGCAGCAAAAAGGACACTGCCCACTCTCTGGAGTGTAACTCTTTCTGTCAAGTGCTCTCTTGACCAAAGAGCATGGCTGTCATGATAAATCACTTCACATAGAAAGACAGTTTATAGTCTGAGATACTCTGACCTCAGACCATAGACTGCTAGATCAAACATAGGCTGAGGTATTGTCATGTCTGTGCATCATGTAGAAGAATGTGAGCATTCATTTGGACAGTGGCACAGCTGGTGTGTACTGGATATGGGCCTTTGCCATTTCCATGCTAAGAAATATTACTCAGAGGTGGGATGCGGGACAGGAAGTCAGACTGCACATACCTTTTAACATGTGTTATCTGAATATACTCACAAATATATACAACCAAGTGAATTTTATCTGTTGCTGACACAGGGGAGTGCCTAGCAGGACACAACGTTTCTCATCTCTATTATATAACATTGAGAGGTGCTAATATCTGCCTCTGAGTACATCACTTGTTAAAATTGATCCTCACAGTGAAAAACCTAAGCTCTAGGAAAGATTTTTATATAAACTATGGATACATAGTGAATATACTTAAGTGTAACATGGGACCTTCTAAGGCTGAGTGACAAAAAATTGTAACTGATCACTCGGTCTAAACTGCCAAGAATGCTGATGTTTGATACCTATAGATTTTAGTTCAAACACAGTTATTGCAATGCATAAAATCATAGAAGGGTAAAGGTTGGAAGGGACCTCTAGCAATTGCTTAGTCCAGCCCCCCCTGCTCAGAGGAAGATCAACCAAAGCAAGTTGCTCAGGACCATGTCTACTTGCATTCTGAGTACCTCCAAGGATGGAGCTTCCACAACCTCTCTGGGCAACCTGTTCCAATGCTCAATAACAAATTAATCATAGTCTGCAAAGTTCAGAGCCTTCCCTCCTCACTTCATTTTTGTCCCTATGTTTGATTTCATGTTCTGCCAGATCAAAATAAACCTCATTTGGGTCCTGCACATTCAGCTTCTGTTCCTAGAAGTCAAGGAATGGTTCTCCTGTGATTTCCCTTTGTTTATAAGAGAACACACCTTCAGCAAACACTGGTCTGACCTATACATAGAGGCAACATACTATATCCTTCAATTCACATCCAGACCTTAAAACACAAATGTCTGAAGAATATGCTCTGAAATAAAGTACTGGGAGACCACGCTGAATGTATTTCAGTTAAAAACATATACATACATATACATACAGATAAAACACAGATAAGAAAAATGGTCAATACATACATTAATCATGCATGTATTGAACTTCATTTGCACAAGTAGTCCCTAGAAGTTCAGTGGATTATTTAGATTTGTGAAGTTACACATCGAAAATTATTTCCAAGACTGAAGCCATAACTTTGGAATTATAAAGTCAGACCATCACTCCAAGATATTTCATCTTTTATTGTGTGGAAAGTTTTTCTTTCTTGCTACCCACAATAGTCAAAAGTGTAGACTTGCCAAGAGTAATTTTTTTATTATCCAGTTTATTCAGTATCTCTAAGCCAGCCCTCATTCTCACCTAGCTTTTATTGTTCCTTTCTGAGTTAGCTAAACTGTTTAATATCGTTTGAAAAATGCATACAATTCACTACAGACAATTACAACTGACAAATCAGCAAAACATTTTTGCATCTCTGGACTCCTGAACGGCTCCACTGTATCACCCTGTGAATATCTGTCCAAATTCTTTTAATGAGTTTTTAGGGCTGTGGGAATTCTAGGACCAGCATTTCATTTCACAAAGCTTCAATAGCGATTGGATGGTTGTGATTATCGTCTATTCTGTGCCGAACTTGGTTAAAATTTGAAATGATGAATAAGAGCTATAAATCCCTGCACTTTCCTTGACCATTATATTCATTTAAAAAAAAAAAAAAGTCAGTTGAGCAATGATGTATGTTGCCAGTGTACCCAATCTATCAGACATTTGACTCTGCTCTCAGCTGTAAAGGTAGACTGATATCAATTTTCTTCCTGTCAGCAGCTCAAGTAGATGACTCTCTGGTTTTCAGTTCCATTCACAGAAGTCAGCACTAGGTTTGTTAATTCTGATAAAATCTGCTTTAATTTTGTGAATTCTGATATGCTTAATCTATGTGAAATATCCCTGAAGGATTTCAGAGGATCACAATTTGACCGAGATCAAAGCTCTGGCAGACATTCAAGTTAAGTTTGATTTGAAATGACAAACTGCAGACCATAAGACTTGACTGTGACTACAGCCCTTTGGGATGCTCTGTGGGTTTAAGATACAAATCCAGTTCATGCTTTGATCACCCAGTAAATTGCTGCATACAAGTAAATAAATTGCATCAGAGAAAAATCATACAAAACTTTAAAAAAAATTCATTTTGTAAAATAGTAGACAATAGTACTTTTATGCCAGAGATCATCACAGGAAGTAACCTTCTAATACCAGCTCTATAAGTACTGATCATGGGCATAAATATTGCTTGCAAATTGTACTATAACCATTTGCATAAAGCAATGGAATAACACAAAATAAATCAGCAAGGAGAATTGTAGGCAATTAATATGTTTGCCTTCTCTGGAGGCTTAATAGATCCCAAGCTATCGGAACCATGACAACTGTCTCTAATTTAACTAACCAATACTAGCTTACACCTGCTAAGGATTTGACCTTATGTAGACTGTTACAGTGCACAAATAAAATCCCTAAAAACATCAGTATGTTCTTCTAACCAATCCAGATCATCTTAGGCTGCACAATTAAATAGGTCAACCTGAGAAGTTTGATAAAAGACTTCAAAAAGATAGTGTCATTATGGCTTTGATGTTTTGAAGACCTGAACTGCCTATGTAACTGAATGCATTGAAAGCATTAGCTGAAAGAAAGAGTGCCTACCATAACAAGTGGGAAAAACAGTAAGAGAGTCCATAATAATACCCCCTTGCCTTTAAATGGAAATGCTTTTCATTTAGATAGGAAATTGGACTCATAAACCTTAGCTAAGTATGACCTTATTCTTCTGAGTGTCTGTCATCATGGATAACTATTGTATAGAAAAGAATTTTAGATCTGCAGCACTTTATAGTTAGAAGGGTTTCTTATTATTGTATCCATTGCTCATAAACTGGTGTATGGATTTTGTGCTGCTATACATAACAGTACAAAAAAGCTAATTCAGTGCTCTTTGGGGGGGGCAAAAATCTATATTAGAAGAAAAATAATCTTTTACATGCTGACATCTAATGTAATAATTCTATCATAATCAGACAAAACATGCAGACAGGTCATAGAACTAGTTTAAGTTAGTCTGTATTGCCTACAAGAGAAGATTTACATATTTCTGTAAGGGGTCCTTGGTTCTTGCAATTTACCATTTCAGCAGACTATGCAAATAATTTACTGTCTCTCATCTCACTGTGATTGGCAATTACAGTGATATAGGACATTTTCACTGAGAAAATTGTTATGGAAAGATGTATTACTCATACAGTCATGAGCAGTCACAAATCTGCCTTTGGTATTCCCTTTGTAAGTTAAAAAGAAAATCACCAATCATCTTCCTCTTCCTAAAAGTACATTTGAGGCTTGATTTTTGGCTTCAAAATGAGACTGAAGAAGGAAACATGTACTCCTTTAGCCAATGCTCACAGAATCTTTGCAGTCCAGCAGCATCCACCTGTTTCCAGAGCAAGGGTGCAGTATTAAGGCACTAGGACACCATTTGGAGCTGGATAGTGTATCTCTTCCCCACTCCATCTTGTACCAGATTTTCTTATCTGCATGGAAGAGCAAGGATTTGGCTTTAATTTAGTGAGTTTAACAAAAGCAGATATGAAAGCCTGGGACAGTCATTGGAGATGTGAAGACTTACTCTCCTTATTTTGCATATCTGTCTTATTTCTATGGCTTGCCAAGGAAAAATGGTTGCTTGAAATTGCCTCAAAATCCTTTTGCCCTTTCATACTTGCATATGGCAGGGCAAAGGCAGATTAGGTTCAATGACTAACAGATTCAGACTGGTAATTCATCCTGAAACCTCCCATTTTGGAGAACTTCCGTTGCTGGAATCCAGCTCATCACACAGTAAAAACCAAACAGCTTTCGTGCTTAGCCATAAAAAACGGATCCCAGTTCTCCAATGCAATGTGCCCTGTATGGATGTTTCCACCCATAACAATATGAGCAACTGCAGAATTCTAAATTAGAAATTATTAGCCACTAGAAAAGATTTAGAATCATACTCCAGCGACACAAGCTTGCTTAGTAAGACTCACATGCTTGTTTACATAACTATAAATAACACCTTCTACTAGGAAAAGGCATTGATTAATGCAAGTATGATATTTCTTTTGCAATTTTAGGATGTATTATGTACATACTTCTCCTAAGATGCTGTCCCCTTATTATTAGCAATTTTAAAAAATATAAAGCAAAATAACTGAGTTTTCAGCCTGTACATAACTCACAAAGAAATTGGGATCAATAGGGAAATATTTAAAGCACTTGAATATTCTGATTATGAATGGCATGTATTGGAAATGCGGTTAGTCAACTGCAAGGCTCCACAGTTATCAGTTTCAATATGAAACACTTTATGTCCTTTTCCAAGCAATTTTAGATGAATAATAACACTGGCAGTAATCAGTCTTAAGTAGCATAAAGCTTGTCCTAAAGGCAATTACACCCATTAGCACGGTGTCTCCAAAAATCATCCATGATCTCCCTGAAACTTGGTTGTAGTTATAATGATTCCACCCACTGCAAATTAATACACCAATTTTTCTCTGTCCATTGTGGTCTTGTTTACATCAGGAGTATTTGCTGAATTTATAATGGTGCTGACTTACTCCCACCATATTGATGGCATCAATTTTTGCAAAATCAATAACAAGTTACTTAAAATGAGTAGTTCTCATTCACTACTAGCTAGTTGTTTACATTATTTTAATGGTGACTTAGAGCTTCCTTAATTGAAAACTTTATCTTCCAGCCCAACAGATAGGCATAAATCACAGGGATCACCATACCAGACTAGTTCAGCACCACTTATAAATCGTCTGTGGGTAGCTGGCACATGTTCCATCACTGCTCAACTTCCAGAGGACTGACGCTTCACAGAATCCATTACTCTGCTGAGTGATCATGTTTTACAGTTTAGACATGGATGTGTTTCAGTTCTCAACTGGAGAGACGTGTGCTTCACCAAACTCCAGTGTAGTAGGTGATAGTGCCAAAAATGGAATAGATTTGCACTGTGAAAAAAATATCAGGTATAGACACATCTATGAGATACTTAATCATCATCGTTTCAACAAAAAACATTTTATAAAATAAATAACCATCCTGGAGTTGTTTTCTCATCTGAAGTGTTTCATTAGAGTACACAGAAGCAAAAAGCTCCTGTCTTGGGACTCAAAATGGCCCAAAATTGGAGAAAGATCTGCCTAGGACTTCTCCTGTACTGAGCTCTCCAAAGAACATAGAGAGCTTTTACACTCAAGAAAAGTCAGACTTTATTAGAATATAAATGAGAAGAAAGAGCGGAAATTAAAAGGTTTATAGGTAACTCTTCCTTAGTTAACTCTGTCTCTACAGATGCATCCTTGCCTCCTGACTTTCAGATGAATCAATGACTTGTGAATTGTGAATTGTGGGAACTTCAACCCATCCCCTTTAACCTCTCTAAGTTTTTCTTTCTGGGTTTGCTGTGACCTGGATGCCTGCTGTCTGCTCCTCTTAGTCTCTCTGCTTGATCTACAAACTCGCAAATCCTTGTTGTGACCCTCTCCATATATCCTCCTGCCTGCCTCCCATTGCATTCTCTGGAATCCTCTCTACCTTGAATATTCTCAGTTGCCAACAGCACATATAACCTCTCCTTGTCCTTCCACAGGGTCCACTTGGCCCAGTCCCAGTCACCGAGGAACATAACTCAAATGAAGAACAAATGAATAAAACACATTCTTTCTAGGATATCCACTAAATACATAATCATTTCAAGTATGAATGCTTGCTCAGAGCAACAACACCAAAATCTACCTTTATTTAGAAATGAAGGTGAAAGAGCTGCAATAAAGCCTCTTATAAATCCTTTTCCTCTGTAGATCTCAAGCACTTCACGGCAGAAGACAGTTATCATCTCAATTTTATTCAGATATGGACTAACAAATAAAGTTTACTAAAATACTAGTAAAATAAGAAAACATTGTTCCATAGGTTTCTTCTCAAAACATTAAGGTGGTCAGTATCATTACTTACTTGAAAGCTGGGGAAGCCAGCATGAAGGTGATGTGATATGCTCAAGCTTCCTTTGTTAGTGACCATCACACCCACAGACTAAAATACAGGCGTAGTGCTCAGAAGAGAAAGAAGAAGGGATCTTCACGGAAGAAACAGGACATCTCAAGAGTGGAGTCCTTACCCTACTATGGTGCAAACACCAAGATATATCAAACAATTTCAATTCATGTGGCCACAGAAGCCCATACTTAAACATTTCAGTACTAACCATAATATGTTCAATCCCTATTACTACGTCACAGTGCTTCTGGTTTTCAATGCTCACAATGAACTTAGTTAATTATCTGTTACAAAAAACATTCAGAAGTATTCAGAATAGTATGTAAAAAAAACAGTAATTTGGGATTCCTGTCATTAAGGAATCTCTACCCTTAGTGACTGCTGTCATCATGGATGGTCTGGCAGCCATTTGAGCTCTGTATTTGCTGAGGATAATCATAATACTTCAGGGAAAATTTATACACCATTTAGCAACTCTGGACCTTCTGACTATGCCCAGAGGCAATAAGGCTTTTTATAATGGCTTCAGGAGAATCCCAGTGAGATTTTTTCCCTATGTCTCTCTCCTCCATCTCTCTCTCTGCATGTTCTTTATCTCTTAAGTGTATGCTAAAGAGAGAAGATATAATCACGTTATGTCTGTGAAAATACAAATGAGAGAGTCTCTTAAATGGCAGACCACCCATCTCTTTCAATAATGTTTGGCAGGATGTGATAGGAGAAGAGAGGCACAGTTTCCTTCAGCTATCCTGGAAGCCATTATTAAGCTTCATTTGCTCTTTAGACACATGCCACACAAACCACCAATATTCTGACAATTTAGGAGTGCCTGAATGCATGCACACGCACTGAGCAGAGTACAACTACATTTACTTCTCTTTCCTAATGCTACATCATTATCATTAAAAAATCCTACGTATTATTCTATATAAACCCATAAACATTAACTGATGTACTAATCCTTTTGAAGACAAACAGCAAGCTTCCAGCTTTACAATCAGTCCCACTGACATAGAGATCACTAAAGGGAACCAGATTTCCATATACAGACTAAGAGTCTCTATCTTGTGCTACTTTGTGATTATATCTGCCCAAAAATCAACGGCTTGTTTCATGCAGTATTAACCCAGTTCAAAGTCATTTTGCTGGTGCACAGACTGCAAGAATATCGGTCAGGGTAACTAAATATATAATGACATGTTAAATGAAAGACTTCTAAATCTGTTACAAATGGATTTTCCCACCAGAGTAAGAAGGAGAAGTCAGGAGCATTTTATTAGATGCCAAACAGTTAAGCAATTTGGTTTTGGTTTCCATATTATCCCCCTTTGCTGCATTCAGGTGTGCAATAAGGTTACCCTGGAACACTATACTGTCACTGGTTCCCTCCCAGTTCTGCTGTAATTTCTCCTCTCAAAGGCATATGTGAGTTAATTAAATACTTTTTGTCAAGATATAACTTTATAACATCTCTTGTTTCTTAATACAGAACAAGATGAGCTGAAGTTCTGGAGATATTCTAACAACATAATAAAGCTGACTTTATTAACTGAAACATCTGTGCCTTGTACATATTTTAAAGGAAGCTGATTTTTAATAGTTTAAGAATAATTTACCTCATGAAGTCATTTTTCATTTTCAAAGAATTTTTTCAAATATTACATCATGTCTTCTTTATATTAATGATATACTAAGTAAAAATGAACATTAACATCATGGACTAGCTTTATTTTTAAATTAATGTTGAAAAATATAGCATCAAGCAGACACTTTTAAAGAAAGATTGAATGCTCTGATATAACTAGTACTGCACTGCATTAGCACTGGCAAGTAAAATTAGAAAAATGTTAAAAGACCCAGACAGAGTGGGATTTTTTTTAAGTGTGCACTGGAATATATTGATTGGTGCCAGATTAGTCTTGCATAGCACCTTTCCTGCATCTGTGAGGAGAAATACGACAGAAAACTCTTAGGAAATAATTAAAATAAAATACAGATAAGGTATTAAAGGACAAGGAAAAACCCATATGTTTTTATCAAAGCCCTGCAGGATTATCATGATGTATTGGACACCTGAATAGGAATTATCTCACTTGTACCATGGCTTCAGAGACCACATGGGACAAAAACAGGAGTTGCAAGTCTCTTAATCCTTGGATGTTACCAGTATTAGGCAACCCTGGAAAGATCAGCAAGATTGGAATAGATATAGCTATATTCTGTCCTGGCCAGGAGGACTTTTTGAATTGTTATCTGCTGGAAGCTTTTAAAACTACTTTTGCCACACTGAAATCGGGATTAAAACTCACTAGGACAAAGAATTCACCTGAGATATTGCTTAGTTTAACTGAGCCATATTTACAGTTAGAGGAATAAAAGAGTTACATAGTTGATGCAAGAATTTAAAACATGAACATCTGGCCTATTTAGTTGAAATATGTCCTCTATCATGACATTAAAAATATGTATTTCTTTTTTTTTTTACTTACGGTTTGACCTACAGACTCACAATTTGCTTTGTTTTGAGAGCTGTGTAGAAAGGTGTCTTTTTAAGGTGAACAGAGATTAATGTGATGAAATTACAAAGATATCTAAATATAAAGTCCTTCTGGTGGCTTGGCAATGACCCCAGTGAAACTTTTCTGATAAAGCATGCTAGAAGTGACAAGTACATGAGAAGGACTTTTGGTTTATCTCCAAGACAGCACGGTCATTCATAGCCTGAAAGAAGCTTCTCTGATGATAATATTATAACTTCGTGTTGCATTTAATCCATGCATTAAAAAGACTCTGCATAAAATACTAAACAAAGACCTTCCTGGGGAACACAACAAATAAAATATCATTCAAAGGGTAGCCAAGAAGGAAAGCAGGCAGTGATGGTGAAGAGACAGTAATTGGTTTCCTCCGTACCCGTCAGAAGGCTGCTTCACTGCTACATATTTAAAACTCCGTTCAAGTATAAGCTAGATCATAGGAGACCTGTTGTTCTATCAACAACTTTGTATAGAACATAGAATACAAGTATTACATTTACAGAGCTGGCAGGGAATGGAATTACCAAGTCCTATCTAATCTAGGTTATTAAATTAGCATATCTAGAAACTTCAGGAAGGAAAAAGGTATTTTACGAAGTGATATGGAGGCTGAGGAGGTGACTCTGTGCTTACCCACATCTCTTAACTTCCATTTGCAGTTCCATTAAAAGAGAAGTTTTACCATGCTTTGAATGTTTAACATTTAGGGACAGTATTGTAATATTATTGCAATATGGCAACATTACTGCAGAACTGCAAGCCTGCTTTGCAAAGGGGTGAGCTATTACAGGCACCTGTAACTTCACCTATACAAGTGAAAGTTCCAAAATTTACCTTTTTTTGAGCTAAAGCAAACTGGACCAAATATAATTTGTTTCTGATTTCTCTCTCAGTAACAAACTGATTAAAAACCAAAACTACTCATGAAACCTAAGGAATTACATTTCCTGTACTGTTTATTTTTGGCATAATAATTTTACATTTATCTTTTCTTCTGGATCCCTGAGGAAATTAAATTAACATTTTTAACTGCCTGTTTTAACTTTGCCATAATAAAAAAGAAGAGTTATGGCTAAGCTTTAGAGCATCAAAATAAAATGTAATATTGGTAAAGCAATTTCTCTCAAATTTGTAAATATATTGCCTGGGAGAGCCTGCTGGTTTTAGTAATTTTGGACCAAGTCCTTTATAGCTGCTTATTCTAACATGGTGTTTCCATCCTGTTAAAATGTCATATGGATAAAGGAGTAAATTTTGACAGCTGTGACAAGATTATCATTGCCAAGGAAATCACATTCCTGGTACTCATATGTTTCAGTACATCTATTTTGCTTTGTCTTTGGCCTTGCCTGAACTAAACATTACCTTCTGAGACAAGAAGAGAAACATAACAAAATATTGTTATTCTCTTAAATAACTTGATGCTTGAAATTATAGCAATAAGAAACAACCTTTTAGGGTTGTTATTAAATCCATTGTTCAGATTTTGAGGGAACACAAGGCTTCTCTCTTCAAGGACGTAGCCAATATGCATTTTATCTGGGCATACTGAGTTATAGGAGGGTTTTACTCATATGTATGTTAGATGAGAAACACTATGGAAGATTCTCCTAGCATTAGCCAGTCAATCTGTTCAGCCATGTGCAAAATGGATATGAAAACCCCCAAATGGTATTTGCAGTATTCCAAACATTTGGATCGGGGGAATTGCCATGCTGGATCCATCCAATTTCAATACCCTGTCTCTGACAAGCGCCAGTATCCAAAACCACAGAAACTGCAAGGATTCTGCAGTGAACAAGTGTAGCTTCATGCACTGGTTCTCCTTCTCTTTAAATGACACAACACTGAAATACCAGGAAAGACAAAGCATGGCAATTACTGTTAGTGTTGGCATCCACATACTGCTTCCCAGGGTTTGCTCCTGAAGATTACTTGATGCAAAGGACATGTAAGTTCCACTGATTGAAATGCTGATTTATGGGCTCTGAAATACTATCCCCAGAAACACAATCTCCCAGTAAGTATCAGTTATAGTAGCAATGGTAGTATTAAAGTAATTCCTCTGAGCAACAGGGAAAGGAGGTATAGCATTAGTCTTAATTCATGATAAGGCTGTGTTTAGAAATATGCAACATCGTAGGAATGTTCTTTCCTATTTTGTTGAATACAGCCATTTACTTTTGGAACTAGCAAGATGACTATGGATTTGTCATGACAACTTTCTGTGCTGTATTTATACTGATGTGACTAAATGGACATTTATTGTGACTCTCTGGCTTCCAAAACTGCCACATATGGGTATTTACAAGGTCTGCAAATCTTGATTAATGTCCTCAAATTTTATCTTCACACAGAATTGTACTAATTCACCTATTTTTAAGCTATTATAATTTATACAGTAACAGTATGGGGTACAGCTCAGTACCCCACCATCAGATCTCATCCATATATCTTTATACCCAATAGTAAAAAGACCTTCCTTTCCAATGCCAGTCAATGTGTGTCCTTACATTGGTGGTATCTGTTTATAATGGCAAAAAGATATTCACATCACTAACAGTTTTGTAACAAAAATAGTGTACTGACCACTGTGTTCTCTTTGGCCAATCATGTAAAACACTGAAGTTATACCGTGAGTATGTTCTGCTGCCTTATGGTTCTTTGACAATCTCTTAAATATGAGCTGCATGTTTCAATGTATGATTTACATCACTGAAATACTAACGTTAGCATCATTTTTCATTTACTCTCTTCCTGCAGGGCAGCATATTCCCTTGAGAAATGTGCTGTTCCATCAGAGATGGATCTCATGCTGGTTTATTGAGGCCCTTCATAGTCTGTTTTCGCCTTCACCCTTTACCACTTCTCCCCTTTCATGCAGAAGATCAAAATAAACACAACACTAAGACTCTACAAGCAAGCCCTAAAGAACAATCCAGCAGCAATAAAAAGGCCACAAACATGTGGCCACTTGTGAAACACATACCCTTCTCAAGTAGAAGCAACATTTGCCCACGCTTTTGTTATAAGAATAGCCCCTTTGTCGACTAGCTAATGAAAATATTACATCTGACAGTCAGAACTTAAAAAAAAAATTACAAAGGCCTTAAGGTAAGGGTAGCTACAGAAGTGCCTTTATATATCAAGTGACCTAAGGTCAAAGCTGCCAAGGTATTTAGGTACCTAAAGCTAGATGGTGTGTTAGGAATTAAAAATACTTGAGCGCTTCTGTAAAACTACCTAGGCATTCATATCGTGTTAAATTCCTAAATACCTGAAAAATCTGGTCCCTGATAGGCAAATGGCATCATACGTGAAGCTGATTGTACAGTACATATAATATAATAAATGTTGCTGTATTGTGGCATACGCTATCAGTCTCTAATTGCACACATGAAGCCCTGCAACTGCTTGCAGCACGTATTTCACACTTGCAAGCTTCACCTCACACTTCCACTACTTGCGTGAATGTCATGCTCACTCGATTTGCATTTGTGAATGTAGGGTTTTGCATGGGCCAACAAGTGCACTCAACACTAATTATGTTTTGCAAGGCCAAATGCTAATGGGTTTAGATTTGACAACACACTTCTTTCCCCTTTACACTGTCCTATATAGAAGATGAGGCAAACATAACATTTGACCTATCTTAAAATACTTCTCAAGAATGAACCAACTTGCACAAGTGTCAGTGGGTTTGTATGAAGTCCATAGGATGGCAGTTTTGTTCAAGACTCTTGTTCTTCTCCATTTGTTCCCTTTGATTTTTCACATTGCTTGCATCATGTAAAAGTGATATTCACTGAATAGTAAAAGTAGCATGTACTACACAAAAAGCCTCAGGCTATTGTTGTTTGAAAAATTTCGTAGCCTTAAATATTGACAATATCCTGCCAATGGTCCTTTAGCTGCTTGAGTGAAATATAAACAAGAAATATGCACACAGTTTAAAATCCTCAAGAAAGCCATAATTATACGTTCATAGACAATTTGTTTCTTTGGAGATTTTATTACCCACACACCTCTACTTAATCCTGGAGTTTTTACAACAGCAAAGTTCACAATACAGCAGCTAAAGTTTTGTCAGCACTTTCATTATTAACTTATTTTTACCATGACTACAAAGCATCTTGCTTGTCTGAAACATGACACAGAGGCCTCACTCTTTTAATGGTTCCTCAGGTAAACCCTATGTCTATATCTTGGGAACTCCCAGCTCCGCAAGGAGCAGGCTTAAGACCTTAAGATCATTTTGAAACCCTTCCAAACCTGATGTTTGAGACAATGAGTATTCTTTTTTTAACTTGTCAAGAATCAACGGAAAAATCTTTTAGAATGTTCATTACAGTGAAAATAACCAGCCACTGGTCTAATTTCTGTAGAAGTTTAAGAAAAATTCTTGCTTTGCTACTAGAGACAACTTTCATTGGTAACGTGAACAAGTTTTGCCCCTAATTTTTATGCATTTTGCCCACTTTTAATCATACTTTTCTGTTGTGTGTTTATAAAACATGATTTTAAGAATATATAATTACTAGAAAGACTGGAAGGATTCAAAAGTTCTCCTAGCTGATCAGATTAGTTACTGTATAGTTTTAAGTCAAGTGCAATTAATTAGTAGCCATACTGATGAAATTTTAAGAGTTTTAAGGATCAAGCTGCTTCCACTGTAAGTTAAAATGCTCCATGCACTGCAGCTTCAACAGGTTTCCAAATCTCAGAAAGGATCTTTGACATCTTACATGAGAAGCAGTACCACAGCAATCCAGGTGCTCTAAAGAGGAAAGGTGGGGGAAGAAAGAATTCCCCGAGACTCTGCAGTGAACTACTAGAGTCATGCTGACGCAGGTTCTAGATAAACAAGTTATTTGCTATTTGCCTCAAAGTTCCTGAACAAATGGGAACTAATTCCAATTTAAATCTTTTTCATTGTTTCTGCTAAAAATATTAGTCATACATAGGATTAGAAAATAAATTTTAAATCACTTGGATTTCTGTTGTTTTGTGTGGTTGCCTCTTGCAGTGTGACACATTTTTTACATTGCTAGTAGCACAGTTAATTAGGGGTCAGATTTACAAACGTATATCAGCCCCTAAAGACAGAGAAAGTAATCTCAGAATTGAAAAGTGTCTGAATGAACCTGTTGTTCTTCAGCCCGCTGATGGAAATGAGGGGCTTTTCTACTTCTGTTTGTACTGTAGTACATCATTATGTTAAAGAACTTGGCAAGTCAGTATCGTACAGCCTTCCTTTCCATGTGATAATAGTTTTGTTAGAACAAAGGGGATAATATACTGCTGTGGCATTTTAACTTCTTTTTCTTGTCCTCTCATGTTGGCTAATTATTTCTTTGAGGTTAAATGAGCTAATTATGTCTGTATCAGAGCTCTTTGAGAAGCAGGAATCACTTTCTGTTGTTGATAATTAAATGAATTGAGCTTGAGTTTTGGTTTGGGATACAGTTCTAGGCATTTTTTCTTTATTGTACATAGTATAAAGTGGTAAAAATAATTACAAGTGATATTTTGTTGATGACAGAATGGAAGCAGCATTTCAACTGTGGTGTAAAAGCTTTTGTAAATTGATTAAAATTACTAAGGGTGAGAATAAGGAAAAGGGAAGGGAAATTGTACCCCTTCTACAAGCTTTAACAATCTTACAAGAGTGAGAGAATCAATCAAAAATTCACATGATATTTAGGAAGGAGAATGTTATGTGAATTCCTTTCACAACTAGCATGACTAAAATGTAGATTTTTTTTCCCCCATTAATTTCACTCATCAAGTTATGAGCATATTTTTCCCTGTGACACTTGACAGAGCAGAACTACAAGAAGCTGAAGGCTTTTACATAAAGGTCAGATAGACTGTAGACAGCACCTATTCTTCTCCTTAGCCTAGAAAGGATGCCCTCTTTGATCTGAGAGATATTGTCTGCTGGAATAAAAGAGTGTTTCAGTCTTCATGCTAGTTCAGTTCTGACTCTCTCCTGACCAGAGAATATTACCTGTATCCAGTTGTACAAATCAAATATAGCACAGAAAGGTAGAGGGCTCTACATCAGGGATTAAGCTAAATTCAGTAAGAGCTGAGAGTTGCAACAAGACATCCAGCTTTCACACAAAGTTAGCTTCTGAGCTGGGACCCAACAGCAAATGCTGAAAGTTTAATTAAATGCATATATATAATTCATTCTCTCTTAGGCCACTTCAGCAAAACACACTTCAACCATCCTTGTTGGCATTACTAATGTTGTGGACAGAGGGAGATTAATTTTAATGTGGACATCATCTCACTGTGCACTAATCACATCTGTATAATTTCTTGTCTGTCTATAAGGATTGAATCAAAGGCTATTGATTTTGATGGGAAAATGCGTATTGATATCAATGGGATATGGACCAATATTGGCATAAATTGCCCAAGCGATTTCTGAGCATAGGTGTAACTTGCTCATGACAACCTACACTACAGTATGAAGACAAAACCCGAGTCCAACAGAAAAGGGCCTCTACTGAATGAAAAGAGGTTTGGGGAAATAAGAGCACTGGACGGAGAAGCAGAATCATAGGATTATCTTTTTGGTTAGTGACTGAGTAAGAAGTAAATAGCCGCTGAGATTGAAAGCTCCATACTGGCTCTGTGGGTAAACTCATGTACTTCATTACTTACTGTTAGTTATCTACACTTGAACCTTCTCAAATCTGAAGCAAGCCAATGCAGAGACCTTGATTCATTGTATTTGTTTTTAAATATTTATGTCCTTTTGCAAGAGTTATTCAACTATTTTCAAGCCTATTTTAAATTATTAAAACTCTCATCTCCTCCTCTGAAAACAAAATCTGAATACAGAAAATCATATAACTGACCTATATGATTGATATTACCTGACTAGAAGAGTATATGCTGTAAGGATCAAAAGTGAAAGTCTCGAGCAATTAACCGCTAGCACTCTATGAACCCAACTTTTGTATGGAATTGACTTTCTTCCCCAAACTGCCTAACTTTCACACAAAAAAACCCTGAGCGCAAAGTAAGTTTCCATTCTTATGTAGCCAAGGTATCATTTCATAACCAACTTTAATCTGCCAGATGCTACAACAACGTAATATGTCTATGAATTAGCAATGATCATTTAAATCCAGGCTGGTTTTTTGGTATTGGTATTTGACTATCTCTAGTTGTTATGCAATTAGTTTCATAATCTGTATTTTTAGCACGTGTGAGAAAACATTCCTTTTTGGCTTCTAAAATCACTAAGATTCTCTTTAACATCTCACACCAACTTTAAGGCAATTAATGCTTCATTTGCAGTTCCTTCTCCTGCATTTACATTAATCAACTGTAGAACTACTGAGAAATATAGGTCTCTAGATTATAGCTGTGTCAGCTAGGACAGTTTCAAACAACAAAAAAAGACTATGACCCTTTCACTGGGGTATGCTGTCATATCGGTGTTTGCTTCTCTTCAGGAAACAACATGTGTTGAATATACAAACGTTTATATTGGCAAAGGGTACTAATAAAATAATTCTTTAAAAAATCTGGATCTGTGAAATGGTGATTTTTATGGAAGGGTTCTTCAAAACCCTAAAAGTAAAGGCTTTTGGAATATAACAAAAAATAAATATCTCTTTTCTGTGCTCATATCTAGGTTTGCAGATAGTCTCTATATTATTGCCACCTTTATTAAAAAAACAGACAAACTTATTTGCATTACTGAAAGATATTTTCCTTCTACTAAATTATTCTAATGGGACCTGGTAGAGATAAAAGTAAACTGCTAAAATATTCTGCATGGCTAAGTCAGCTATCTGCAGGTAATATTCATTCACTAAGATAACATTTTTAGGGTTTGGGACCTAGCTTCTTGAGGGTAAAAATAAGCCTTTATCTGTCCTTCAGGATTATTAACAGTAAGTGATTTCCACATTAACATCAATAACAATAATGAAGATGTCCTTTTCAATTCATCCTGGGGAACTTTGAGTGAGAACTGTTATTTGGCGAGGCTTCATTCTTTAATAGAGTCCAAAGATAATTGGGTATTGAAAATTCCATCTAAATCAACCAAATAAATCTTTCGGTTACCAAATTAATAATTCCATTGATGCCATCAGTCTTCAATTTTCTCTTCATTAAATTCCTAAATTCATGTGAGAACAGCACAGCAAACAAATTAAAATGAGTTTCTTATAAAAATGAGAATGATAAGATTATGCCTTCTAAAAAAGCAATTTAACTCAAATAAATTATTTTTAAATTATTAAATGAGGCATTGCATTAACTATAAAAGAGGAGCATAAAAGGGCACTGGCCTATGGAAAATAAGACATCTATAGACCTCTATAACCTTGGACAATTATATCTGTAATAATTGGCTCATAAAACTTTATGGCAACTTGTACAATATTCCTTTTTCTATAGATAGCATTCTGATCAGCAGAATGATTAGACAGAGAGGAACAGAGACTTTTTTCTTCCTCAGGAGCATATGGCTAAATGTTTTCAAATAGTTTCTTGTTGCTTTGCTCAACGTAGAGCATTAGAGCAAAGTGTTACCTGCTTTGTGTGAGAAATATTAAATCACATTTAAACTACATCACATTGCAGTAAGGCAGTTTAGCATCAAGGAGGTCTGCAGGAAGAATTCAGGATACAAGACAAGAAAATTCCTTAACTGTTTTCTTTATACTACGTGCTCGGTACATTGAAGGTTTAAACCTTTAAATGTCAGGTTTGATATGTTGTCTCCTTTTCAGTTCTTGTTCCGTCAACTTCACAGAAGGCCAAAATTCTGAAGAATGAGCGAAAACAAAATCGCAAGAGACTGCAGTAACATCTTGATAGCAAAGCAGTGTGAATAACAAAGGTTTTTATATACTTCCTGAAAAAGGAGTAAACACTACCACCAGCTTGTGGTGGAATCCTATCAATAACATACAAAAAGCAAAACACATGGAGTGGAAGAAGTGTTTCATACATGTACTAGAGCTGGAAGTCTGTACAGGTAAAACTAAGGTCTGTTAAATGAAAACAAATTTAGCCTTTCTACCTCGTGGCTGTCTTTGCATAGGTAATTCCTCCTCCTCAATCACACACACATACACCTCTTTACTGGTGCCTTGTTTTCCCTACCTTCTGTTCACTTGAAAAAACAGAAATAGAAATATGAACTATGTACTAGAGTTAGATAAACTATTCTGTTTGAAAACCTGATGCAGTAAAATGTATGTAAGCTTTTTTTCACTGACCAATGAAGTACCATGCCTTAGATAAGAGAATTGTAGTGAAGTCAGACCTACTCCTTGTTTTCAGAGGTAACAGGCATATATAGCTAGTACTATACCACAACTTCCTAATGAAAGCCTTGTGGGCATGCATTAAACCCTTCTGAAAGATCCTCTGCTTGCCTCCTCTC
This sequence comes from Grus americana, assembly GCF_028858705.1. Classification (NCBI taxonomy): domain Eukaryota; kingdom Metazoa; phylum Chordata; class Aves; order Gruiformes; family Gruidae; genus Grus; species Grus americana. Next base: position 7,731,043 of record NC_072864.1, read on the forward strand.
AGTACAATGAACCAGCCTACTCTCAATCCAGAACCCAGAACCCCTGCTGATTCCAGTAATTCTTGCTTCTATAAGCTAAATCCTTTTGTGGTTTCCCTTCACTCTCCATTCTACTAATTCCAGCTAATTTTAAAATGAAACAAGTACCAAACCAGGCAACATTAAAGAACCAGAGGCATGAACTCTATCCAACAATGTGAGTGTTGTTTGAATTAATGCACTACAGGGTTTAGATATTCCTGATTTCTTCACCTTTGATTTCCCAATGATGTCCAGAATAAATAATTGCCTTATTAAAGGACTTCTGAAGCCAATAAAGCAAGGTAGAAAACACTGAAGTCACCAATTCAGTGTTTGATTCTGTCTGACAGAAAATTAAAAATTAATGAGAAGAAAATTAATAATAAATGTATTCATGGCCTTATTGGGATTCATGACTCTCTTGCCAACATTAAACAAGTTCAACCAATTGTTCCTCTTAAAGTGAAATAGCATCAGAGTGGCCAACTGTAAACTAAAAAAAACCAACAAAACACAAAACCACAACAGAATACTGCCTGAGTTGCAAAATCCTTAAAACTAACTTTTAGCAAAGTCTTTCAAGAAAATTATACTTTCATATCTTAATATAAGTGTGAACATAAACCTCTGTACTAATGGCCTTTAAGCCAAGCAAGAATTTGGAGACAGGCTTTTACCCTCTTCCTTGCATCAAACAGTAACTTGACAACAGCAGAGTTCTCAGAGTTACTGCCCTTCCGCCATCACCCAAAGGACACAGGGCATTTTACTAGAAGTACAAAAATATATTTGGCCTAGCCTTGTTTTCAGATGACTGAAGCTGTACAGGTAATTAACAAATCCTTCTCAAATTTCAGCTCAAACACATTGAATTTGACCAAGTTATAAAACTGTAGCAGCAAAGTCTTGTCATGGAAAATGGCAGAAAATAAAAAGATATATATTGTAATGAGGAGAATCTTAGGGATCATAGGAAATTTCAGGTTAGAAGGGATCTAAGGAGGTCTGTAGTCCAACCTCCTGCTTAAAGCAAGGCAGCTGAGATCTGATCAGTTTGCTCTGAGTTTTATTCATTCAGGTCCTGAAAACTCCCAATGATTGAGACTGGGCAGCTTGTTCTGATGTTTAACTGCCATCCTGGTGAAAAGATACCTCTTTATATCAATTCTGAATTCTTGTTTCAACTGATGGCCATTGTCTCCTGCCCTTTCAACATGCACCACTGTGAACAGCCAAGTTTCGTCTTCTGGACAATCTTCTCATAGGTATTAGGAGGCTGCTATTAGCTCCCCTAGAAGCCTTTTCTTGTCCAGGCCCAGTGCCTTCAGCCTTTACTCACAGGGCAAGTGCTCCAGCCTGTGAACATCCTGGTGGCTCTCTGCCAAACTTGTTACAGTTTAGTGATGTCTTTCTTGATAGGGGGACCCAAAACTAGACAAATTATTCTAGATGCAGTCTCAAAAGTGCTGAGCAGAGGAAGATAATTGCTCTACTCAGTCTAATGGCAATGTTCCTGTTAATAGGTGCCATTGGCCGCCTATGCTGCCAGGATTCTCTGCTAGTTCTTGCTCAGCTTGCTGTCTGCCAGACTCCAGGTCTTTTCCAGCAGAGCTGCTCTGCAGGTACTCGGTCCTCAGCCTTTATTGTTATAAGGGGTTATTCGTTCCCAAGTACAGGCCTTTGCATTTGTACTTTCTGAATTTTGTAAGGTCCCTGTCAGCCCATTCTTCCAACCTGAGCAGGTCCCTCTGAACAGCAGAGGGACTTCTATCCTCTAATGTACCAAATACCGCCCCTTCCAATTTGGAGTCATCTGCAAATCTGACAAGACTGTGCTCTGTCACTAAGCCCCTTGCTCTACTCCACTTGCCATAAGCATCAAGGTAGAGTACGACCCATTAACCACTATGATCTGAACATGATCATAATCAGTTTTTTACCCATCTAATTGTCCATCCAATCAGACTCTATAGTCCTAATTTGGATATAATATCATGGGCTAAAAAGGACACCAACATCATGAGGCAATTGCTTCTCATTATACACTTCAACTTCCTTTCCTAGGGAAGCAAGAGTTAATTCACAGAGGCAATATGTCACAGTTATTATGAAAAGAATCCTTTTATTGAAATGGTGAAACCCTCAGACAAGTTCAAGAGCTAAAAATTACAGAGGTACTTTTCTCCCTTCTGTACTCTCTCATCCGCATATTAAGACTCTCTGACCATGGCAGGATTCAGGCAGCACAAAGTGGCCAGTTCAGTCTGTGCTGTGAAGTTGGGGAATGATATGAAGCCAGAGTCATAACTTGGCATCGTAAGAACAGCCGAGGATCTGAAACTCCTTTGAGCCCAGCAACCTCTTACTGACTGTGACGAGCATCAGATACTTAAGCAACAGTTGCAGATATACCCGTTCTGCCCCCACAGACAGCTGAAGCTGTTCAGTTCTAGTGACAGCGGTTTTTTCACCTCTTCCATGATCAGCCTTGCCACAATTATACACATGATCTTCAACCAATGAAAGTCTGAGAATGAAAGAAGATACCCTTTCAATTGCCAAAATCTGAGAGAAGAATGTTTTACAATTTTCAATGCATATTTGGGAAAATGAAACAAAATGAGATTGAGGAACTTGGCCTGTATAAGACAACAGACAATGAAATATAAATGGCCATGGGTACAGTTGTGAATGAAGTCAGCATGACTTTGATTAGGAAAACACACATTCCATTTAGCTCTGGGACAAAAGTGAGAGCTTGTTCACTACAAGTCAGCCTACTGTGGGTCAGCAGAATGTGAGAGACAGCACAAGAGTAGTCCTTACTCTGCATGGATGCACAAAACGTTCTCCTAAGAGTGGTGTCGAGCTTTGTGTCTACACTACTTCATGTTGCCCAGCTCTGCATAGAGGTGATAGGATCCCATGTGTCAACCATCTCTACTGCAGCTGAGTTTTTCCAGAGGCATTCCAACCTTTAATCTGTCTCTCTGCACAGGACTGTGGCAAGGAAGCGATTAACCAGCAGTTTTCCCTGCTCAAGAGCAAAGCATTTTTGCTGTCCTAAGAATAGGATGACATTCTACACACCAGAATAATACTGATCTATGAGGCTGAAATCAGTAAACTTAAATCAAGATCAGTAAGTGATGGGAAGGAATGTCTAATACAGCAAGTCTTTTAACGTCATGCATATCCCTGTGTTTTAATTCATAAATGACATTATCTACTATTATCCTTTCAATGCACTTGTTTGGTTAGGGTTGACATTTTATATCACTGTATTTACTGATTAGATCTAGAGTCAAAGGAAAATGAATACAAATTAGTTTTTCTAATTACTGTAAGACTACTATACATTGCCAGTCTATTTCAAAAGTAATTTCTGTGGCTGACTCCCCAGAAACCAACTTGCAAAACACAAGGCTAAAACAGCTCTAAATCTTTGACTGGGGGAAAAAAACAGTAAAATAAAAGAAGTCCTGGCAAAGTCTGTATCTGCACAGTTGGTGAGAAAACTGATTGTCCCGACTCCAGCACCAAAGCCTCAACACCACATCACAGGATACCCAGATCAAGTGTCCTATTAAGTTACAAGAGCCCGATATAACCCTGCACATTCAGGAAAATCAAGGAATATCTGCCCTAGTGTCAAAGTAAATCATAGTGCTATAAATAAATGTAATGCTAAAATAGCAGCAAAGAAATGAGGTAAAATTCGTTTGCTTTTTAAAAAACAAATGCCTTCTGCAGCTCAGAGTAATAATAAACACATATTTGTATATAAAAATAAAGGAAATAAGCTTTGCTGGGAGAAGTAGACTTCTTATGTTTATGAGAGTGGTTTTTCTATATTTTTATTTTGAGAATTTATTTAGTATTTGGCTGTTGGATCAAATTCATTAACAAGATAACTCCAGTAACTTCAGTGGCTTTTCAACAGAGATAAATTTAAACCTAATGTAAATATATCTTTTGATTTCAATTGGTTTTGGATCAGAACTTCTATGCAAATTTGCAAAGTGATACAGAATGTGTCTCATTGGGGCACATTAGCTCAAATATTCTTGTCAAAACCATACACCATTTCCAATCCATAAAATTAAATAGGAGCTCATAAACTTATAAATATGTTTATTAGTCTTTCAGAGACAGGCACAGACTAGTAAACATTTCAAAGTCTGCATCCCTCTAGCCCCAAGGGTGTCTTCTTTAAAGAAGTCATTGATTTTTGTCATCAAAAAACAAGTATTCAAGTAACAGTCTCAAACACAAGCTGATGGTAAAGTACCCGGGATTCCCAAAGGTGCCATCTGTAAAAGGATCATTGATTTTGACCTTTTGGGTGGATTTGTCTTTTTTCCTAGTGTTTTATTATGTGCATCAATAACAGGGAAGGCAAAGAAGACAAAATGAGAGAGAGAAAATGTAACTTTTTAGGGATGTATGTTTGGACTTCTGCCAGGAAAATATTTTTGCATTCAAGTATTCCACTGTTACCAACTCCTAATCAAGAACAAAACAAACACACACAAAAACCCCTAAACCCAAAATACCCCTGAAAAACGTGATTGTTTAGACCAATAGTTGGCTATAAAATTATTCTAATTATGTTTTTCTCAAATTCCTTAGAACTTAGCATCCCTCAACATATCCATTACCCTCTCCCCATATGAAATTACAGATCTTGATTTAGGAGGAGGAAGCTGGGATCAGATTCAATTGTCAGATATTGTTGAAAAGAATCTAGAGAAGCACCAGTAAAATCAGCCCATAACCCCACAGAAGGAGAACACTGAATTTGCCCTATGCTATCTTGTATAAATAATTTTTTGCAATTAGCATGTGAAGCTAAAATATGGACTTGTCTGGCTCCCTTACATCTCAAACTGGGTTAGGAAAAGGCTGATATTCTGTCTTCGCACCAGTAGAAATACTATGTGATGTCTAGACTCAGGAAGAAGGGCAGCAATGTTAAAAAAATAAATCTGCTTATTCTACAGCACTCCAGATGAACAGAACAAAGAAGGGGCGTCACTTCAAAGTGGGCATATGCCAGGATATTTGGAGATTATTTCACATGTAGGATGCTGAAAATAGGAGGTCATGTCCAGTACGGCTGCTTATTTCACCTCCAGACTGGTAAAATTCTGTACATAGTGTGACAGGATTGCCTTTATCTTCCCCCAGCAATGCAGCCAGAGAGCCAGTGGAGGAGGAAGCATAGAAAAGTACTTTTACTAGTGCCAGATAGGGTTTGGCAGGGGACCAGTTCAGCAAGTAAAGCCATGGCCTCCAGCCCTGGTCGATATTCACAGGGAGCACGCCAAGCCCTCCCTCTGCATCAGCAGTCTGAGCCCAGTCTAAACACATAAGGTTACATTTTTGCTGCCACCTGTACACCACATATTGCCTATTTTAATGCACTTCAGACATGAAGGACACGTAACCTTTATTTTCTAGCTTAAACTAAGCCATGCCAATATTCTGTCACAGCTATTCACATGTGTCTGGAGTCATATTAAGCATAGGTAAAGAGGCAGTGCACTCTCCAAATGTGGAGTCATGAAGATAAAATGTGTGTGATTTGCCCCATTAAACTAGATGCATCTGTTCATCACTCTCCAAGCATATGCTGCACGTGAAAAATGAGAAGTGTAAGCTACATCCATAGTACCTATCTGTACTCCAGCTGTGAAGGTTTATACTTGTATTCCTTTTCAGCTCCTACAATGGATTTAACTAAGGGCAATTTCGCACATTAGTAAGAATTCTTCTAAACAAAACAATCCTTTCAGTGAAAATGAAGAGGCTTTGAAAATGATTGCAAAGTGGATTAGGATCACTTATGGTAGATAGCTGTTGACAAGATATTGCTTGTGATTACCATGAACATACATTGATAGGTGTCAGAAAGGAAGTTCATCATTGAAATGATATAGACATTTCAACATATGCTCTAACAGAACATGTTATGTCAAAGAATTCCTGTCATTTCAACAAAAATTTTCCTTTGGCTTCCTACCAGAGGACATTCAAAACAGCTCAGCACTGAGCTGAGAGTCAGTTACCCATATGATTCTAATCCACCTCAGAAAGAAACAATTGTACCCTCATGCTGAGTGTTTGCACACAGTCACTTTACTTGTGCAACAGATGTTCAGCAATAAAACAGTTTTAGTGAATATGCTGAATATTAAACATCTCTTGTTTTTACTCTGTTTCATTCTTCTTTATAAACGGGTATTATATTACAGGATTATCACCCTGCCCTGTGGTAATCAGGCTAATATTTAGCTAATGCTCATGAGATGTGCAACAAAGGCTGAAAAAGGTTTAATGCATCATTTGCTCCCACACCTTTCACAAATTTTGAAAATTGTTCCTCCAGAAAGACAATTAATTGCTCTACTGTCCTTTCTCAGCGCTGTCTGCCCTCAAGTTTAAATGAACAAGAAAAATCCAGTTATACAAGTCTCTTGGTCCCTATACATATGCAATTAAATATGTATTTTATATACTCAGGTGAGCAGAGAACAGAATCTGCTTGGATTTACCTGTTTCTACCTCTGCAGTAAAGTGTCACTGCCACTATTGTATAAATCAGGAAATATAATAAAGCATTTTATTTGGGAATGGGTTTGTTTTCATATTGGCATTTTTGATTCCTTTATCTTACTTATTTTTAGCTTTAGATGATCTGCCTTTGTCAGATAATTCCCACAGCTGCCTTTCAGTGCAGAAGGCAACAGCAGGAAGTCAGAATGTGGAAAAGTATGACAGTCTCAGGAGAATTCTTTATGCAATCCACACTTTCCCTCAGCATCCTTTTGCAGTCCCACTCCAACTGCAGTGCTAGGCTTTGGCTCTCTCCAAGCATTACTCTTTATCATAGGTATAGGCTAAGCCCTAGCCCAGGAACCCTAGACATCGCTCAGATGAAAAAATTCACAGGGAAGAATTATTCTTGCAGCCTAATCCATCCTTTGTGGTAGCTTAGGGTCTAGAGTTAAGTTCTCCAGTTACTCTTTGGTCTCTTTGACTTTGGGTCTCTATTCCTCTTCCTGCCCTCCTTCAAGTTCCCTCATATTCAGGCTCCTTTAGTCTTACACATCTCTGTTTTCTTTATTGGCATTGCCATTCCCCCATGCTCACTCTCTCGCATAAGTACCCTTACCCTCACTTCTGCTCTATCTAGTTGACCTTCATTCTTCTGTTTTTGGGGGTTTTTTTGGTGTTTTGTTGGGTTTTTTTCAGTTGTGGGGGGTTTTTTGTTTTGGTTTGGTTGTTTGGGTTTGATTTTTTTGTTGTTGTTCCCTAGAGACATAGGTGATAATGAGGTCAGTACAGCATAGTTTGTTGTCAGTCAGCTGTAGTGCACAGTAACCAAACTTCAATCAATGCCGCTGAAGAAGCTAAAGGACACTAAGAGATGAGCCATGCTTTGGACAATAAAAGAATTCTGAGCCTTTGTGGGGAGAAACATCCTATACATTTGCCTAACATACCTCTGTCATATGCTACCATGGTCTGCCAGGCACTGATAACAAAATAACTGTCCCTAGATTGTGCCAGATTTCAAAACACAATGCTGCTTTTAGAAAGGAAGCAACATGGAAGCACTAACTTATTTCAGATCAATGGCAGAACCTGGATTCAACACAGAATTAGCAGTAACATAGAGCGCTTAAATAGCTCTTTATAGGCTCAGACCCACAAACCATTATTATTTTGCACGAACATGAAACAAAATGCCAGAAGATCACTGAGGTAAGCCATCAGAGTTTGTTTCATCCTGGCACAACCACTCCTTCTTTTGGGATGTTGTTATTGCGTCTGTCAACGGGTGGTCAGAAACTAGGGGAGACTGACCAATTAGTGGAGTCCTCATCTGGCAGGGTGGCATGCTGTGTGTTTGTCCTACGCACTACTGCATCTGACACTCAAAATGGGATTCATGTGGTGCCCTGGCAGCAGCTCTGCCTGAGGAGCCAAAAGGGAGCCTCCCTCTGGGCAAGCCAGCAGGTGTTAAGTGCATGCTAAACTGGTCTCAGCTGGAAGCCACTCTTTCAATGTTAGAGGATTGTCTTGCATATCCAGCATAGTTTGCTGAGCATTTCATTAGAAATACAGAAAGAATAATGCTTCTTTTATCTATTTCAGCCTATCATTAATAATAAAATTAGTTTCTCTCCCTTTTAAGGCAGGTTCAATAATATTGCAAATTTAGAGTAAGCTCTAACTGGAGCAATTAAATCAATTCAACTTTCTGATTATAATAATAATAGTACAGAAATGACATGCAGAAAGTGAATTCAACATGCAATTTGGTACCATGAAAGACTCTGGTGACATAGTGGTAATGTTAATAACATGCTTATTTGTGAAGGGTATGTGTTTTGAGATTGGAGGGGTCAGCCTGTTATTTCCCTTATTGGTACCCCAGAGATTAAATAACACATTTACTATCTATACATATTTGCAATGGTCTGCATTTTAGAATTAAAGACTGAGGTATTCCTCAGTGGACAAAACCATCACACATAGCACCATACTTGGTTTGTGCCTTATCATTAGTTAACAAAGAAATTAGCAAGTAATGGGCTTGTTAAATATCTACCCATGTATATCTCCATATATATATGTATTTGTAAAATATATATACACATATGCAGTGTTACATTCCACTGACTCTCATGGACTGACAATTTAATGTTGTTTTTTTCCATCTCAAGGAAAGCAAGACAGAAATCAAAATATTCTTTAAATAAGCTTTTGGACACTTAACAGATTGTTTAGTAATAGGGAACGGTGATTTCAATAAAGCTTGGAAACACGGCCTTATGGATTGTTTTTCTGTTTCAATAGTAACCATGAATGTTACAAAGAATTAAGGCTTATGTACAAATGCTCTGACTATATGTTCTCTGATAGCTCGTAGGTATGGATTGAAAATTGTGATGGAGAATCCAAAAGTGGATTACCTTATCCATTTATAGTAGCAGTCATGACACTTCTCTCAGTAGCCTGAAAGAGATTCCAGAACTTTCTGATGCAAAAAGGAGTGTAGTAGGGGAGAGGAAGAAACACAAGATACATTTTATCTAACAAATCTGAAATCACAGAGGAAACTTTGTGACCATGTGCGGATAGGGACCCTGCTGTCTTTCCAGGGTCCAAAAGCGAATGTTTAGCATAAATGAAGTATATTAGGCACACAACTCCAAGAGCAGAGTCAGCTCCAACATCAACAGTCCTGTTGGCATGGTGCTGGGAAATACAACAGGATGCACAATATCTGTATCTGCATCTGTTTAGGAAGTCAAGGGGTACCATAACTACCTATACATGTACATCTTGCCCCACTTGAAGGCAGAAACCACTTTAATCTTAATCTTCTTTCCCTGAAGTTTAAACTAATCATGTATTTTGAGTCTTGACTGGGAGAGGATAAAAGGAAGCATGCACACACTCCATGGATAATGAAATACTCTCACACACTGTTGTGGGTCACATTATTGATGTCATAGATTAAAAATTCATTCTTTCAAAATATTTCCAATTGGTATGCTTTTAATGGCCATAAGAAAATAATATCTTGTTGAATATGCACCTGTAATGAGTTTAAAATTAAATAGTCAAGCCTTTGTTCTTTCTTCCAAGCATGGCCTGGACTGTACTGTCTCATCTTAGCTCTTTTCCTAATGAAAAAGTTCTGTCTCCTGTCATTTTAAAAGATGACAATAGAAATGGGAGGCTGGAAAACAAAGGCAGACAAAATGCATTAGCAAGAATGTCTACAAAACAGTTGTTAAAATGAAAAGCTTTTCCCGTAATTGAAGAGTCCTGGCTGGTATCTCTATGACGAAATAAAAGAGAGGGCAAGTGCAGAGACAAAGGAAGAAGATCTTCATTAGGAGTATTGTCTACCACATGGTTCTGCTAAACAAGAACTTTCTAAAGGACTGACATTTCCACTAAAAGGCCAGGCAGTTTGCTATGAAATTACATTCAGTTTTAAAGGCTCAGCCTAGAAGCAATTTAGAGCATGAACAACACTTTCCAATGCCATCTTTTCATTGCTTGGTTGGCTCTTTACGCGATATCACAGTTGCCACATGAACAATAATGAATGTCATTATCACCAACAAAACCCTTTATGTGCATCAGGGGTTGTTATTTACCCCACATTCCCTTTATACTGCTTAGGAAATCAGAATATGCATGCATGACTTTTAGACTCACATAAGGCTTCTATAAACTGACGAAATGGATGAAAAAGAGGTTTTTGATAGCAGGACTCTGGCCTACTGTACAGTAAAAAATATTAATGTCAGCAGCAGATAGTAAAATATCCTTCATCTCCCACTCTTCCCTTAGGAAAAATGTACAGGCATGGACTCTAAAGGTAACCAATTCTTCTAACTCTGTTTCCCTGTTCCCACTTCACAACTACACTCAATGCCACTCTGAATCTGTTAGCACCAGCAAGAGTCTTTTAAGGGTTTTCATCATACTTAAAAAGCAGGACAGGGGAGCTCTAAATTAGCTCCCCAATCAACTTTTTAAGTAAGACTTAATAAGCCTACTGACTTTTCAGGAGTCATTTAGTGCCACTTCCCTTCCCTGTCTTGCTGTGACACTCAGCAGCACTTGAGAAGTGACTGTGCTTGCTTAAATGCCGAACTGGAAGCTGATTTAGGTCTCTTCTCCTTCCCACTACAGCAATTCACACTCACAAGCCTAGGGACAGTTAAAAAAAAAAAAAAAAAAAAAAAACCACAACACCAAAAAACCACCACAACAAAAAAACTCACAACCCCCCCCCCCAAAAAAAAACCCCAAAACCAAAAATAAAACCCACAAAAACCCAAACCAAAACAAACAAACAAAAAAACACCAAAAAAAACCCCAAACCCAAAGAAAAGTTATCAGAAGAGGGAAGAAAAAAACATTCTGCTAAATTTAGGAAAAAAGTCCCTTTTTGCCAACCGCACATAGTTCCTCTTTCTCTCACCTAAGCTTTGAAACAATGGAATCTCTCTCAATATTGTTAAGGACATAGTAATATAGAACTATCACCTTCCTTTTAAATTCACTTTTTATATCAAGCCTAATGGGAAAATGGCTGGAGTTCTGCAATCTTTTGTAAGTTTCTTGAATTATCTTGTAAGCAGCTTGCTGCAGTTCTTTTTAATAACCTCCAGACCTTACTATTTAACCACAAATAGATTTAGGTCGTGCATATTGAATTGTTTTGATGACAGTCTAGTGTTTAATAATAAGCTCTTCTCCAGAAAATTAAACAGTTCCAAAGCTGTGCTCTACAAATGTGGTTTTGGAAAGAGCACCATATGACAGCTCAGATGGGTAAAGAAACAACAGGACATTAGCAATGCTGGGTGCAGAATCTTTCTAAGTCGAATAATTATTTATGGATGATTATGACAGAGATAACAGGATATAACAGAAAATAAAGAAATAAATAAGTATCAAACAGCCAATGCCAGACAGTTGGCTATTAAAAGGCTACCACCAAATAAAATCAATAATTGAATTACAAGTTGTTTAGGACCCTGAGAGTCATCTTTTTCCATATCTTGTAAGCATTTCTCATAACTTTGATAATCTGATGTCCTTTATGGAACTTTATTGTGTAGAGACAATGTAATTTTTAATGGTTTACAAATCAGGCCATCTCAGATTTGCTTTTTTTCCTCCTTTCTATTTACCACAACTTTTTTTTTTTTTTTAATTTATGTATCTATCCACTGAAATATTTATGCAAGTTGGGTCTAGAGGGAAGCAATCTTGTTTTTGCAGATTGTAGTTGGTGCTCTGAGACAACTCTGCAGAGTAAGTAAACACAGAATAAGAGAATTGGTTTTGTGTGTGCTTTCCTCGAGCACATGCTCCCCACTCGCTGTAATATTTGGAATTTCTGGTATTACAGAAGTGCTAGCCGCTCTGCTGAAGCCAACAGGAATGAAACATTTGAAATGTGTTGAAGATCTTTCCAGAGATTACTGGGTTTGTTCTTTATCAAAGTTGATAGAAGCACTTATTCTCTCAAACATAATAAATGGATCAGGTTATCTGCTATGTTGATCTGAGGGTCAACCACCTCATTTGATATGCTATTCACAGAACTTGATTAAAAATGTGTTGGTTTTGAATGTAATGAGGAAAATGGACTACTTTGCAAAGACTAAAGCTTAAAGATGGCTTCCAGAACAGTAAACATAGGCAGAAAACCAAGTATTTTTATGAGAAGTGAATTATTTGGAACTGCAACACTCAACTGAGCCTTTTACTGTAACTTTGTCAGTGAGTATGCTCTATTGTTGTTGATACAATCCAACAGCGTAGTATCTTACCTGAAAAAATTGATGGAGCTCTCTCCAGAGAGGTCATCAGCAACCCACTTCTCACTCCCCAAATTCATATCTGTTGGCAACCTTAGTAAGGACAGCTGTAACATCACCAAATACAGTGCCACACACTAGTGGATGCCTTACAGTGTAATCTACAGCTTTTGTGACTAGGCAGTGTGACACATCCTATTTTGTCACCACTGATTTGTGTAACAACTTCTGTGAGTTAAACAGCAAACCTCAGTCTATAACTGCCAGCTTGATAATTTCTTTGAATGGTAAGATATATGAAATAAACATATCACAGAGGAAGACTATGCAAAAATTAATGAGGTTGTTTTCCTGTTGCACAGACTTTCAATAACTAGAATTTGGGCTCTAAATTTGGAAGTATCAATTACACTTAATGTGTTAACATAAATATCCCTGCTAATATGTACTTTCTTGATTGAAACCCTCACTAAACTGCATCTGTGGATTTTTCTTGACCTTGCAGAAGCTGTAAGCTGTAAATAACATCCTCTCTAGTTATTTTCAGCAGCAATATTAGTGTCTTTTGTTTTTTTTAATCTCTTACTCATCCCATCTCATGTACTCTCCTCTTGCTTCATTCTTAAAACTGACTTCACCTATCAACCATCTATGCTGCTGGTTCACTTCTTGTGGTTAATCCTCTCACATCTCATTCCATGTTTCTGCTTATGATCCACCAACATTTCCTTCACCTTCACATCTTTAGTCAAATTTCAGACTACTTTCTTTCTACCTGTGCTGGTTTTGACTAAGATAGAGTTAATTTTCTTCATAGTAGCTAGTACAGGGCTATGGTTTTGGATTTGTGCTGGAAACAGTGTTGATAATACAGGGATGTTTTTGTTACTGCTGAGCAGTGCTTACATAGAGTCAAGGCCTTTTCTGCTTCTCACACCCCTCCACCAGTGAGTAGGCTGGGGGTGCACAAAGAGCTGGGAGGGGACACAGCCGGGACAGCTGACCCCAACTGACCAAAGGGCTATCCCATACCATATGATGTCATTCTCCACATATAAAGCTGGAGGAAGAAGGAAGGGGGATGTTTGGAATTATGATGTTTGTCTTCCCAATAACTGTTATGTGTGATGGTGCCTGGCTTTCCTGGAGATAACTGAACACCTGCCTGACAATGGGAAATAGCGAACAAATTCCTTGTTTTGTTTTGCTTACACACAGCGCTTTTGCTTTACCTATTAAACTATCTTTATCTCAACCCATGAGTTTTCTCACTTGTACTCTTCTGATTCTCTCTCCCATCCCACTGTGAGGGGAGTGAGCAGTTGTGTGGTGCTTAGTTGGCACCTGGCTCTGGTTAAACCATGACACCACCAAAGCAAAAAAAACATTCTTTTGCTTTCTTTCTCCACTGCCTTGGGGATTTCTCACCATTCTTCCCGTCAATCAGATTACTGTCCGTTAATCTTTCTTCTAACATATGTAAAGTGCTATGAAGTTTTGTCATTTGTTCATCCACAGATTTGTAAATTATCTAGTACTTCTTTTTCATTCTGACAACAAAACTACTTGATAATGCATCACCTGTTTTCCATCTTAATTCAGTAGCCTCCATTTCTTCTCTGATTTTTATGATGTCCACACAATACCCTTTTAATTCACACAAATGGATGGATATGGCAGGCATTCAAGCAGCCTCCCTGGGAGAATTCTAACTCTCTCATATGGCCAGAAGAACAAAAGCAGGCAGCTGTTGAAAAGGTCATCAGGAAATACAAGCTGCAAAAATAGCCCCGTCATTTAACCCATACTAGGTCTACCTTTCAGCCCCTTCACTACACCTGTGGCACATCTCATCAAGCCAAATTTGTTATTACCTTCGTGATATGCATAGCTTTTCCCTGTCTACACCGTAACACTCCTTTCTTGTGAGAAGCTGCCTGACATTTACACCATTACTCTCTAACTAATGGCAGCCTTCCCACCTTGTGACTTTTCTTCTTCCATTCGATTTTTGCCTTAATAGCCCCAAGTATGAAACCACTGACTCACAAATGCTTCTGCCCTACTACACAAATACGTTTTTTTATGCCCATGCTTGGTAGAGTTTGGTAGCAAAAATAAAGCAAGTTAAGCTCTTCATTGTGTCTACCTCATCTTTTTAAAAAATAACTTTTGCCCACAATCTTCTTTTTGCATGTCTGAAGGCTCCATCCACAGCCTGGCCCAGCTTCTCAGCTGGTATGAACTTGCTTCACACTTCAATCCAGTTCTCACATACTGAGGCTTTTTCCCCAAGTTAGAACTGTTATTAATAATAAAACCTTTTGCCAAACAGAAAACTAGAGAAAAAAATAAATTATGTCAACAGTACAGAGAGGCAGTAATGAATGCCAATTTACATGCTATAATATTGTACCTTGCCATATGTTCAAGTAGCTTTCCTTGGAGAATTCCATTTCTCTCACATGGACAGAAGAATGAGAACAACAAACTGTTGAAAAGGTCATCAGGAAATACAAACATCACAGATGGCACAGGTGAAAGCACCGCAAAAAAAGCAGAGTGCACAAAGAATATGTAGGAGTATCATTCTCTAATTGGCAATACTGAGATAGAAAGTGCACTAGTACGCTACCTTTGTTAATATTAAAATTACTATTGCAAGGATACCTTACAATGTACTTGCCAACTGGTCCTTTTTCTAATAGAGAGATGAAACAACTTCTCCTGTCACTGACATTCTGTGCTGAATGTTTCTCCTTTTCAGTAGGTTTTAAGGAAAACTGAGTAATCCAGTGATCGCAGAGGGCACTCTGATGTTCTGCAGAGGAGTTCTCTCTTCACAGAAAGCTACCTTAGAATTCAAGGTTTTAAAGTACACCTCCTGTCCCAAGCAGGAATAAATAAATGTCTTGTCTCCCTGATGTCCAGAGACCCTATACTCCCTGTTGTGCCTGTTAAAGAAACTCATGAAGGCTATGAAGAACTTCACCAGTTTCCTCAGTGACTCTCTTAGATCAGATTATTTTTCTTACATAATGCAAGGTCGTTGAACCACATTTCATTACAGTCAAAAGAAGTATATAGAGAAAAATATTCACATACCATGACTAAAGCACAAGGTGAGCACAGACACTGATAGAGTAGCTGGTTTAAAGTCCAAATTGCTAAAACCAACCAACAGAGTGTTTTCTATAAAACTGGTGTTTTTTCAGAGAGCCCTTAGCCTCAGAAAAATAATTTAAAAAAACCCAACAACCCCCCCCCCCCCAAAAAACCTCAAAAGAACCCCAAACAAAACCCCTCTAACAACACATTACTACAAGAGGGCGGGTACTGGGTACTATCAAAAGCTCAAAAGTTCTCTGTGTTCTGAGACACTGTACTGTTTCTCTACATAGAAAGAATTGTGATAGTTAAGATAGAATAATAAAAAATATAGATGTAGAGACTCAGAACTATCAAATTAAAGAACAACTTTTTCCATTTACCAATACAGGTAAAATGGTGGAGTAAGAGTATATAAGCGTGTCGACAGAGTAGGCACACAAGAGCAATTCTCCACAATTTTTCATACAAGCTAGACTTGACACAACCATTCTTTTAAGATGGTACCAACACTTATATTATAACCCCTGAATTGGAGGGATGCCAGGACAGGTACAGCATCCTTATCTTTAAGCCAATAGAAGTTCTTCCAGTAGCTACAGTACCAGAAAACACTGGAAAGTACTAGCCTTACCCAAGAGCTCAAAACACAGAGGGACACGTTATAACCTTGGACATGACCCTCCTCCATTCAGAACTGATAATGGAGACTTCAGCACTTCACCGTGCAGAATGGTACTATGCAAAGAGAATGAAAAAATGCACTTGGAAGAAAGAATCACAACATCACCTAAGGACACACCAAGATCATTCAGGCTGCCATAATCAAAAAGAGGATGGCAATGACTCCTCATACTGGGAGAGAGAATTGCTTAGCCCAGAGACATTCACTATTTGCAGGAACTAATCACAACAAAATTGTGATGATTTAACAACCATTCTTTTAGGGAAGCTGTTTAATGCTAATCTGCTGCTCATCAGGATTGTTTCGTTCAAACGGAAAGCCTAGGAAAAGCTTAGGCCAAAAGCAAAGCCATAAATAAGCTTAAAAATCAGCCTGATTATGCAGCAAACCAGAAAGCTTAAGATAAAGCTTTTCAAGAAAGCATACAGAGATAGTCTAACCTTAACAGCTTGACTACACAGGGAAATTACTGAGCATAAATTACAACATGAATGTAACATGCACTAGCAATTCCTCACTAATTTACTAGGTGGAAATACTAAGGGGTTTGAGTTAACACAGTCCATGGAGTATGTTAGGACTCCTAACGAAATTATCCTTTCCTATTGTTTGCTACAGCCCCCTCCAAAGGACTTGTCAAAACCAATAAAGTTTAACAGCCCACACAATAGCTCCTTACTTGCGGCAGACTGGCATGTTACTAACATATCTGGCAGCAAGTTTGAAAAGTTCTTCAAAGTCACTACGGGCCATACTGTGGCATGGTAGCAATGGAGCCAAGTCCGTCTCAGAGAACTGGGCCTTGTGACTCTGTCAGTCTTACCATTTTGGCTGTGGGTAATAGTGAGTCAATAACTGTATTTTGTTACAAGAATGTCTTTTAATCTATTTGCAAAAAGTGGATTAAGTAAAGGGTACTCTAATTGTGAAATAAGAGCATCCCTCTAAGAGTTAAATAAGAGCATCCAGAAGTAAAGCTATTGCAGAAGAGTATTACAGGATACACATTGGTTTTAGCTTAAAATATGCAGAATATCAGAGAGAAAAAGAAAGTGTAAAATGCCCATATTAAATGAGAACAAGAAACCAACTGGAAATAACTCTTCCTAATGACTAGATAGTTTGCCATAGCATCCATGTGGCCTTTCAGACAGGACAGTTTCTGTATATAATGTATTGGTCATTGCTCTAGAAAGGCAGGGTTTGCAAAAGTAAGAAAAGATTTTTTTTTTTATCTAAAAAGGTGGGGGGCTTTTTAACTTCAGGCTCCCTACCTGAAGTTCTGGGACTTGAAAGAGAACAATCATTTTCTCACATTCACTTTCATTTTCTTTCTCTCTTTTTATTAATAAAGAGTGATTTCAGAAATGTGATCACACTTTATGTACTTTCTCTGTCTTCACCTTTACACATTTTCACAGAAGCCTTCTATCAGAGCATGGCAATTCATTTAGCACCATGATTAATTGTTTACTAGATCTCTTAATTGTGACAGAGAGGCTTTCTAAGCTCAAGGGAGTACTGCAGTTTCTTAGCTGCACCACAACTGAAGAGCAAGTCTACATTATAAATATGGCTGACAATCCTGAGGACCATATGTCAGATGGCATCTCACAGAAGTAGAATACTGTGCTGGGGCTGGATTCAGAATAGCATGTGCTTTGAGTGGGGGGAAGAGGAAGAGGGCAAAGGAAGACAAATAACACTGTGGGAGAGGAATTACAAAAAGGGTTGAAAGCACAAAGTATTTTTTTCTGTGGAGGTTCAGAGGGAAGGGAATACAGGCAAACAAAGCCACAGAACTAACCTTGACCCAAAGAGACATTCTCCCAAATTGTAGATAGACAGTTGCCAAATATCTGTGTCAAGTGTAAAGATTTATGCTTGGCATTCCAACTGCAGGGTGTCAAAGAGGTTTCTGAGTTGGCCACTTATGGTAAGGATGTGAGAGACACAGATATTCTGTTCATCATGTTTAATTGTTACAAACATTCTGCTGCTCAGGATGTAAGTATGCTTACTGAGAGATCTGGCCTTCCTGTCATTGTTCTATTGCAATTGCACCTAGACTTTAAGCCTCAGGTGGCTGTGAATTTTATTTTAAGTATCAGCATAGTCTCTCTAAAAGGCATGGGTGGACCTCAGTTGGGTTGGCAGGGAGGAAAAAAGAAAGGGAGAGAATTGGTGTGAATGTTAATTGTCGTTGGGAAGAAGGTGGCAGGAATGACCAAATTTACACAGGACGGGAAGTGAAGGACAAAAAGTTTGGAAAACAAAGTGTTAATTTGAAAGCCTTTTGCCCACCCACAATCTTCCACATTTGCTATTTGTTTGTATTACCTTAGTTATTCTGATAATTTTTTTGGAAAAAAGCTTATTTTCCCTGTTTTATTTAGTCATTAGTCAAACCGAGTTTTTTCCCTCTGGCTACAGCACATAGGCTGATGCAGGAGGATGCTAGCCTTTACTCTACTGGCAACAATACTTAGTGTGCTTTAACTCCTGAGAGAAAGGCTGCTTCTATTCATCACTTCTAAAGTGCTTTTGGCCTTTCACTAGGGCATGGTCAACATGGTCCAGCATTAATTATACAACACAGTCAGCAATTACAGAAACTACCATCAGGTTAAGGTCGAAGATTCCCATTATAAGTCTGATTTCCAGAGTTTCTAAACACAGAGAAGAGACTTAATGGAAGCTTCCAGGCTATGACTCAGGTGCTTTTTTTTCTTGCTGGTTCCTGAAATTTTAAGAGTTTGACAAGCAATCAGAAAAAGAATCAGGAAACTGTGGTGAAATCCTGGTCCTCAGTGACACGGGTAGGTGACTAGACAATGGAACCAGGGTGATATGAGACTTTGAACATGTACCTAAAACTTCCCTTGGAATTTTGCAACGTATTAAAAAAACAACCCAAAACCCCCACATAAACTATTCAGATAGGAAATAACAGCAGCTGACAAGTGGTTTTGTTTCTTTGGTCTGCATGAAGACTATCATTATTACCTCAATATTGGCATCTAAATAGAAATTCATGGGTAATTTTCTGAGAAATATGAAGTTCAGATGCATTAAATTCCTGTGTGAACAGGAGAAGGGAAATCATACAGTGGATTGTCTCACCAACGATAAGTCTGGTACAGACTGTTGCAGTATTTTAAGACTTCTAGATCTCTAACCCAAACCCACTGATTTCTCTGCCATAACTAGAGATCAACAGCATGCTTTTTTAAATGTACTTTGATTAGCATACCTAACATTTGCACTTTTACTTAATTGTCCTTAATTAACAGTGTGAACAAGCTTATAACCCAGAAACTACCAAAGCCCCATTCCAAATGAGAACAGGAAAGGGTCATCATCGAGGTTCATTAAACAGGCTAATACTGGTGGGATGCTAACAAGATACATGGGTGAAATTTTTTATATCCTTTGCTCTTAAACTGCTGACAGTGTTGTGTACCTTTAATGGCTTTGTTTTCATCACCTTGGTGATGAAACAAATTTGAATAGTTTTTAAGCAAAATAAATACCTACCACCAAACTACTGGCTGCCTTGTGGTTCAGCTGTCTTCCACACTCAGCACTGGAAACACTAAAAGAACTCCGCTCTTCATCAGAAAGCAAAAGAAAACCAACGAAAATAGCATAAAAGTCCCCTGAATAAAAATATTGCTTGGTCTAAAAACAAGAGAAAAGGATGCTTGACAACATTAAGAATAGAACAGAAAGACAGTGAGTCATAGTGGACAATCTACAGAGGACCACAAATCAGATACAAAGGCAATCAGAGGGATATCAAGAAATGCCATATTAGCATGGGAAAACCAAATCACATGGTACTGTAAAACTCACTAAAAAATAAAATCCCAAACTAGATAGGGCAGCTGGAATCATCATCCTCCTGTGCACTGTATACCTACGGAAAACAGAAGTACAAAACTATAGTAGCGGAAACTGCAGGTTTCCTGGGCACTGTGTAAGTATGGCTTTAGCTTAACACAAGGTGCAAGCAGATGGCAAATTAGGTTCAGGGTGCTCTTGGTCTGCTACCTCTGAGTTAAACTTGGAATACAAAGCTAATGTTGCTGATTTGGAGAAGGACTGAGAGCTTGACTCAGATGATCAGTGTCTCACACACATGGCTTTTTCCACTTCTAAATCAGCATGAGTACATGTGTCAGATTGGGTTTTGCTATAGTGCCATAGCCACCAAATCCCAACACCCACCCCTAGGGTGCTGCTCTATCCTCATTTCAACAAGGTATTTAAGCAGATTCCTTTGTCCATTTGCATTTTAGAAAATACTTATTAAAATTCTTCAGTTTAGGTGTCAGACAACAATGGGACTTAAGAGTCCTAAAAATAAGTCTGCTGGATATAATAAGCAGGAGGCTGAGATGGGGACTTGTGTGCACAAAAAGTCTTCTGAAGGCATTGCAGGAAAAGTTTAACCAGCTGTGCTGCACAGTATTTTAAAAAGCATGAAGGCTGCAATGGTCTGCCTTCTCTCCTCATGTGGAGATGGGGGAAGGTTTTAGCATGAACAGATTATTCTTGTAATAAAATGCCCCTTTATTCACTCATAAGACAGCCACAGGGGAAAGTTTAGAGGAGGATGGCAGGATGAGGTAGGAGGAGAGGAAAATCTCTTTGACATAGAAAAACTTTTGTTGCATTTCTCCAATGAACAAATATTAATACTTCATTTCTAGCCATCTGAAAAACAGATACAGCAAAATGTATCCCCAACAGTAAAAGGCACTGCCCTATTACCCTCCCACTGTACACATTTAAACCAAAGGGCAAACAAATGTTGGCAAACAGAAATGTGATGACTTATAGTATTTTCTTTGTTACAGTAGCTGGGAGGAGAAAAAAAGTCCCCCAGAAAGATTAAGAAGCAAACATAAAACTGATCTTGAAATTCCTATTTGTTGATGCCCCAGGGCAGGTACTTCTTCAACATTACACCTATTTTTGAAAAGTACCTGCCTATTGGGGCACCCGTGCTACTGAAAGCTAGTCTGTTTTCAGATACAGAAATGCTGACTCACTTGGTAGAAAAATAAATTAACCAACGCTCCCCTGATTAAAACAGGTATTAGACATAAAGTCTTCAGGAAAACATCTGTCGAAAAAATACTATTAAATTTGGAGGGATGTTATCCAAAAGGGTGGGAAACTGAATGTACGTAAAAGGACTTGAATTTTAATCCCAGGAATGATTCCTCATTTTGTAAACTGTCTAAACTGCAGCTTGCAAATCAGGAGGAGAAGGATTAAACTGTATCTATCTGCAAACTAGATTACTGCTTTGCCTTAAAGGTTCCTTGTTCCTTTTTCCTTTCCCCGCAATAATTTTGGCATTCACTAGCTAAATATTTTATTTGTGGCACATATACAGGCTAGATTATTTTTATACTTAATGGACATAACATATTTTCACTGGCATAATTGTTAATTCTTAGGGAAACTTTCCTAAGATTACCTTACTCCCCTGCCTATTTTAGCCATTAGCAGGAGGGCATCTTTTATTTGATGTTTACCAATTGCGTTTATTTCAAACACATTTCATTCTTAGCAAAGCTGCTGACATTCTGCTTGCACTTTAAATTTGCAAGTTTACTGTAAAATGCCAGGCACATTGAGATGAATCAAACTTGTCTGAGCATGAATGAAATGTAGTGAGAAAGTCCCTTCTGGCATCATTTCTGGGATTAGTAATTTGTGAAATTGTGGTGATGCAAGGGAACAGCATGAGAAAGCCATTTCCTTCCCCTTTGTCCAGTCTAAATGCAAATCTGAACTTTCTTGGCAGTTCATTTGCATATTAATGCATATAGTATTCCACTCTAGAGATCACTTCAGATTTTCTAAATTAAGTTGGGTGGGTGGGCTGAGGGAAAGGGGTCATTTTTGTCATACTAGCACAAATGTTCTTAGATACTTTACCAAAAAGACAGAGAGCAGGCCATTTTTTTTACTTGCCCTATCTCTATTTCAATTTGCCAACTGGACCGCTGAGGAGATAGAGGATAAAATGCAATGGTTGACCAGAAGGAGGGAAATGCTTCATGTCACTGAAGAAGAACAAACATGATGAAATTAAGAAAGGGTAAGAGTGCACACCAGTCTAATTAGCATTTCTTCCTAGTAGCTTGGGAAATGTCAGCCACCAGTTGGTGGCAAAATAAAGATGTAATGTGAGTAATAATGAATTAAATTGTGGCTATTTGCATTGAAATGTTAAGATAATGATCTGAAATTACTATTGTAAATATTCCCCTTGACAGTTCAAAATTGGACTTAAAGCTAATAGTACTTTGGATGAACTTTAAGCCATGAAATCACTTTTAATGCTTTACACTCCTTTTGGCTATGACAGTGCATTTCACAAAGTTAATTTACCTCTGTTTTGTTCAAGCTGTTTGGTAATTGATGCATACATCATGGAGGTTTTAATGAACAACTACAGGGACTATTTACCCTATTCACTAAGTA
The DNA here is from genome assembly GCF_028858705.1 of Grus americana. Lineage (NCBI taxonomy): Eukaryota > Metazoa > Chordata > Aves > Gruiformes > Gruidae > Grus > Grus americana. Next base: position 7,753,726 of record NC_072864.1, read on the forward strand.
TAACTGAAACACTTGATTGCTACTCCTGAGCCAAATAAACGAATAGTCAAGTACAACAAATATTTTTGGCTGGGGACTGGAGGAGGTGAGATCAGTAAGGATCTGGTTAAATGCAAGAAAAAGGCAACATTTTCAGAAAATGCTTGAACATTTCAGATACATTTTCTTGCAATGTATAGGTTTGCTGTTAGCATTATTAATAGCTTGGGGAGAATTTATGTCTGTATGGTTACAAACTAGTACTGTCAGAGTAAGGCTAGCAAACTGCCAAGGTTTAGCTCCAGCCGGTAACTAAGCATCACACAAATGGAAAAGCAGCGGATATCTTCAGAACATCTGCTATGTAAATAGCTTTCCAGTAATAATGCATCTAAAATGAGGGTTTATTTCCAGACTATAGAGTCTAATTACATTGTAACATTATTTTTGCTATAAGGAATGTTTTTATTTGAAGATAGATGATGTAAAAGCTTTAAGATTACACCGAATTACGTCATGCTTACAAAAAGTGGTTTTGCACAATTAAATGGAATGCTAAAGACTTTTTGCTTCTGAGCATCTAAACTGAGATCTCCTTAGATGTCCTTGATGGCTCTTACTTTCAGAGTGTACTCACCTCCCAGAGGTGTCCTGCAAAGGGCAGTGAAAAATGGATGCACTTCAAACAATCATGAGTTTTTTAGATGTAACTTAAGGGCTGACGAGATTCAGACTATCAAATCTATATTCAGTATATCAATCCCCCAAATCTGTAAGAATAGTCAAAACCACCTTTTCAAACTTCCCCCAAAGTCTGCCCTAGCCAAAGTCCTGCCTCTTTCCAGCTGCCAGTAGTTGCAGCTCTTCATGAACTTTCAAGGGATGAGTCTGTAGGCCCCAGTCTCACAATCTCCTGAAGTCAAACAGCTGTTTGTTTTCATGCACCAACTAGCATCAAATTCTTGAGCCAAACTACCTTCCCTTATTTATATGGATCAGCCACTTTGTTGATCATTCTTCCTTTAGTTATTAGAAATATGTTATATATATGAAAAAAAATATAGAAAAATAAAAGCCAGACATTGTTAGTACTTCAAATTTAAATAGTTTTGTGAAGAAAAAAGGCCCTGTAGTCTGACTACATGCTGCTTACGGTGCTTCAGGTGTTAACTGTTAGCTCTTTTTCTGGATCTGTGCAGCTTCTGCACAGTGTTCTTAACTGGGTTACCAGAGACCAGATGAAAAATAAACTCTGTTGAATCATCTTGCATTTCATATATGCTATGTTATATTTAGGGATGTAACTAAGCAGAAATACTGTCATTGTATTTGTCATACATTAGCCTACTGCAGGAATGGTTAAGAAATGTTATCTTTTCCAGTTCACATTCAGAGTCAAGTGAATCACTGCATTTCTAGTCTTCCTAAGAGTTCGTATTTTAGACCTTCTGAATTATTTTTCTGGATAGATAAAATATATTTTCCATCTCCACAGAAATGTAATTGTTTAGGCAGCATGGAGGCCTTATCAATGAACAAATATCCTCTATTTGCTATGTCAAATGCTGTGCATCCAGGACTGAATATAAAGCTGCAAAGGGTCCCACAGCTTGAGGGAGTTAAATAAGAAGAATTCAAGGTATCTTGGAAAAACACTGGGAGAATACACTGGTATTCCCACTAGTGTGAAAACAGTAAGCACCCCTGGCCACCTCTCTCAAATTGTGAAAGCCTAACGATGTCACACAACATATAGCCAAAAACCTGAAAGCAAGAAACAATTGACAATGTAAAAATTTTAAGGTACAGTGTAACACATTTGATACAGGCTGTTGGTGTCATCTCAGTATGAAGATTCTGTATTGTGGGTATATTTTCTGCAATGCAAATCTATAAAGCATGGATGAATTTGAGTCTTCTGTAAGTGAGCTGTTTTGAAGCAGAGTTATTCAGATAGAGCTTAAATGAGATCTGTTTGGGGATTTGGTCAAAAGGACATGGAATGCAAACAGCTGAATGAGAAATTGGGTGGAGAAGATTCTGCCCTGGAGCCATCTGCCCTGCTAGTCTCCTTCATTTCTTCTAGCTCCTGTTTGTCATCTCAGTTGCTACTTCTACACTCATCTTCATCATGGAGAAGCATAGAAAAGACATGCCAAGTAGCTGCATATCTGCTTACAGCTTTGATGTGGTGAGTGGTGAGTGAAATGCTTATGCAACAGACTTGCTAAAGATCTGACTTTTGTCAGCTATGTGTTTATATATTTAATCAGAAAAACAAAGATGGGAAATGCTATAAATGTGAATACATTTGATCGTACACTCTTAAAGCTCTTGACTTTCCTATTTGCCTCTTACCTTAGCATTAACAGCTTTGGACATTTGGCTGCCTTGATTTTTAAGGCAGGGTGGGGGGTGGGGTGGGGAAGATAGGAGGGGAAGGTGGGGGGAAAGAAGTTTGCTTCTTGTTTACAGTGTTACTATTTAAACAATTCCAGTTAAGCTTTGAAAAACACCTTCCTGTTAGGTCAATAACATGGCTGCAGGCCAAGTTCCCATCTGTGCTTAACTTGTATTTGCTGGCTGGAGACAATTTTCTACTAGGCCTGTTTAAAAAGAAAGCAGTGTAGCGTGATAACTCTCTGCTAGCATGTGTCTAAATGTAAGTTCAGTAACTATGATAGCTCAGAAGTTTCAGTCACACAGATGTAATATATCCCATATAACAATTTTGCCCACAGACAAGAAGTAAAGCCTTAGTGGTAAAAGTCAGGATACTCAAATTGCACTGCAATCATTTACTAAATAAATCCCAGAGCATTCCAAAGAATACAGCTCTGAGGTGTCCTAGAAGAAACAAAAGAAAAGAGTTTGTCATGAAACTGAACATACTTCCTTCTCTCCTTTCCTGCTTCACTCCCACATACGTGGTCCAGCTAAATGAACTGATGACTTTTATTTTCTGTCTTGTCCTTTCTCTTTATGAAGGAATACCAAATATTTAATCAAAACATTCTGAAAATTCCTACATTACTATACTACTGTTCTGAGACTAGTTCTTACTATACAAAGACATTACTTCACAAGAGAGACACCCTACTCCCCACACAGCCAATCAACTAACAAGAGATCCTGGGACAGGAGGTGTTTTAATCTGCAAAGTCTCAGCTTTCAGGCCTCTTGATCCCAAAGCTTAAAGTCCTGAAACTTGAGCAATGTAACATGGAAGCTTGCTTACTCGGTCCACAAGCAGACACCTCTAGAGCTAAATGCCTCAAGTTGTGCCAGGGGAAGTTTAGATTGAGTATTAGGGAAAATTTATTCACTGAAAGGGTTGTCAAGCATTGGAACAGGCTGCCCAGGGAAGTGGTAGAGTCACCATCCCTGGAGGTATTTAAAAGATGTGTAGATGTGGCACGTAGGGACATGGTTTAGTGGTGGACTTGGCAGTGCTAGGTTAACGGTTGGACTTGATGACCTTAAAGCTCCTTTCCAACCTAAACAATTCTATGATTCACTCTGTCACACTTTTCCAGCAGACATTGTAGTTTAGTGGAAAATAATAAGTGTAATAATTTGTATTGGGTCTGACTGAGATGGAGTTAATTTTCCCCAGAGCAGCCCTCACAGTGCTGTTGCTGTGTATTGGTAGCTAGCAAGGTGTTAATAACGCACCAGTGTTTTGGCTACTGCTGAGCAGTGCTGGTACAGCATCAAGGCTGTCTCTCCAACATTTCTCCACCTCATCAGTAGGCTGGGGGTGGGCAAGATCTTGGGAGGGGACAAAGCCAGGACAGCTGACCTGAAGCGAACAAAGGGATATTCCAATCCATATAATGTCTGCTCAGCAATAAAAGGCAAGAAAAAGGAGGAGGAAGTGGGCCATTCATTATTGATGACATTTGTCTTCCAGAGCAAATGCTACACATACTGAAGCCCTGCTTTCCGAGAAGTGGCCAGACATCACCTGCTGATGGGAAGTAGAGAATAAATTCTTTATTTTTCCTTTTCTTCCATGTATGGCCTTTTGCTTTATTAAACTGTCTTCATCTTGACCCACGAGTTCTTGTTCTATTTTATTTTTCGCCCCTCTCTGTCCTGTGGAGGAGAAGTATGATAGAGCGGCTTGGTGGACACCTGGCATCCAGCCAAGGTCAACCCACCACATAATTTCACCAAATCTCTGCTTGGTAAAGTAAAAGTATCTCCAAGTCATATTAAAATTTGGAAAAAAAATTGGTTTCAATCTGATCCTGAAAAATGCCTCCTCTCTCTTCTTTCCTTCCTTGTCCCCTTGTGCATATTACCACAAACAAAACAGCCAAATGAATGTACAATCTTTGCTTCATCTGCAGGTCCTGTCCTTTCTCTCCAGAACAGAACTGCAGCCATTGCACTATCAGTACTTTTGTAGGAATGGCCCTGCATCTCTGAGACCAGGGAAGAACATCTTCCCTAATTGGTGGTGAAAGTGAAACCAGAAAAGGGAGAGAATTTGGGGTGACAACACTGTACAGCAGACCTAAAAGACACAGAAAGTTGTTCATAAGGGAACGCCACAGTACGTCTGTAGCAAAACATACAGCAACAGCACAAGAAACAAAGCAGAACAAGAGATGACAAGGAGAGGTTGATGGGACATTTTGGAAGGCTGAAGACAGGTTGCCTGAAAGGCTGACCTATTCAATATATAGGTCAGCTTGCCATATGTAATGAGCTGTTGCAGTATGTTGTAAAACTGCTGCAAGAAACCACTGCTACAGCTTTATCTCTTTCCTATTAGGAGTAAAGGTCAGGCACAAGCTCCTTCTGTTGCTCTTGGCTGTTCTGAGTGAAGGCCATGGAAGGAACCCATTACAGAATAAAAGTGAATTGCTCCAGGCTCGTAATTTACATTGCCAGTGGGGAGGCATATTGCTAATAAAAATGGCCTGGTAGTAAATCATTTAATTTCTTGGCTGTTCCTACCCTCATTTTCAGATGGAAGTTGATGTGTTAAGAGCTTTAAAATTCAGCTCTGATCAGGAAATGAATTTAGTTGTTTGAAAAGCAGCTGTTTGAAACAGCTTTGTTCCTTCTTTAGCCTCAGTGGGGCTTGAAATCAGCTGCTGATATAGAGATACAAGTGTAAAATCCTCCGGTTTTTGCAGTTGTTTTTTTTTTTTCTTTTCAACAAATTACAATGAAATGTCCTTTCTCATTAGCATGCTGTTTCATCAGTCTTACTAGTGCTTGCTACAGAAGGACCACCTATAGGTCTGTTAACTCATGTGAGAGCCAGGAAGCCTGGGTTCTACCTGTGCTGCTCTCTGCTGAGTGGTTTTAGGAAACCACTCCATTCTCCAGTGCTTTTGTGCCTGGTCCTGTTTTAGGCCATCAGCTCTCCAGGGAAGAGACTGAGTTTATTTGCAATTTTGCCTGTTTTGTGTAAATTTGTGTAAAAGTGAATGTGTCTAACATCAGGTACTGTTATTATAGGACATAAATATCATAGTGAAATAAAAAATAATTCTTACATTTTGGTTCTCAAATGATATGCTAACCTAATTGGGGGGGGGGGGGGGGGGGCAGGGCTTGGACCATGAAGGACTCATTAGGATCATTATAACTGCTAGGTACATTCAAACTTCAAATACTTGTCTTTTCTTTTACCTTCCCTTAGAGACTTCCTGTTTTACACATACCATATAGGCTTGCCAATGTGACACTCATGTACAAGAAGGGCCAGAAGGAGGATCCGGACAACTACAGGCCTGTCAGCCTGACCTCAGTACTGGGGAACATTACGGAGCAGTTCATCTTGAGTGCGCTCACCAGGCATGTACAGGACGACCAGGGGATCAGGCCCAGTGTGTTGGGTTTGCGTGGCAGGGTTTTGGTAGCGGGGGGGCTACAGGGGTGGCTTCTGTGAGAAGCTGCTAGAAGCTCCCCCTGTGTCTGACAGAGCCAATGCCAGCCGGCTCCAAGACGGGCCCGCCGCTGGCCAAGGCCAAGCCAATCAGCGCCTCTGTGATAACATATTTAAGAAGTAGAAAAACACTTAGAGAGAGAGAGCTTTTGCAGCCGGAGAGAGGAGTGAGAAGATGTAAGAAACTCTGCAGACACCAAGGTCAGTGCAGATGGAGGGGGAGGAGGAGCTCCAGGCGCCGGAGCAGAGATCCCCCTGCAGCCCGTGGTGAAGGCCATGGTGAAGCAGGCTGTCCCCCTGCAGCCCATGGAGGAAGGATGAGGGGGTGTAGCGATTCCACCTGCAGCCCGTGGAGGACCCCATGCCGGAGCAGGTGGAGGCACCTGAAGGAGGCTGCGGCCCGTGGGAAGCCCACGCTGGAGCAAGTTCCTGGCCGGACCGGTGGACCCGTGAAGAGGGGAGCCCACGCCAGGGCAGGTTTGCTGGCAGGACTTGTGGCCCTATGGGGGACCCACGCTGGAGCAGTTTGCTCCTGAAGGTCTGCACCCCGTGAGAGGGACTCCATGCTGGAGCAGGGGAACGATGAGAGGAGTCCTCCCCCTGAGGATGAAGAAGCGGCAGAAACACCGTGAGATGAACTGACCGTAACCCCCACTCCCCGTCCCCCTGTGCCGCTGAGGGGGGGGAAGGTTGAAGCCGGGAGTGAAGTTGAGCCCGGGAAGATGGGAGGGGTGGGGGCAAGTGTTTTAAGAGTTGATTTTATTTTCTCATTCCTCTACTCTGTTTTGCCTAGTAATAAATTAGATGAATTCCCTCTCTAAGTTTGGTCTGTTTTGCTCGTGCCGATAATTAGTGAGTGATCTCTCCCTGTCCTTATCTCAACCTGCAAGCATTTCGTTATGCCTTTTCTCCCCTGTTTAGTGAATGAGGGGAGTGAGAGAGCGGCTCTGGTGGGCACCTGGCCCCCAGCCAGGCTCAACCCACCACACCCAGCCAGCACAGGTTCATGAAAGGCAGGTCCTGCTTGATCAAACTGCTCTTTCTATGTCCAGGTGACCCACCTAGTGGATGAGGGAAAGGCTGTGGATGATATCTTCCTGGACTTTAGTAAAGCCTTCGATACTGTCTCCCACAGTATTCTCCTAGAGAAGCTGGTGGCTCATGGCTTAGAAAGGTGCACACTTCACTGGGTAAAAAACCGGCTGGAAGGCCAAGCCCAGAGAGTTGTGGTGAACGGAGTTAAACCCAGTTGGTGGCCAGTCACAGCAGTGTTCCCCAGGGCTCAGTGTTGGGGCCAGTCTTGTTTAATATCTTTATCAATGATTTAGACAAGGGGATTGAGTGCACCCTCAATAAGTTTGCAGATGACACCAAACTGGGTGGGAGTGTCAATCTGCTCGAGGGTAGGAAGCCTCTGCAGAGGGATCTGGACAGGCTGGATTGATGGGCCGAGGCCACCTATATGAGGTTTAACAAGGCCAAGTGCCGGGTCCTGCATTTGGGTCACAACAACCCCATGCAACGCTACAGGCTTAGGGAAGAGTGGCTTTAAAGCTGCCTGGTGGAAAAGGACCTGGGGGTGCTGGTTGACAACCAGCTGAACATGAGCCAGCAGTGTGCCCAGGTGGCCAAGAAGGCCAACAGCATCCTGGCTTGTATCAGGAACAGTGTAGAGAAATGATTGTGCCCCTTTACTCAGCTCTAGTGAGGCCGCACCTCAAATGCTGTGTTCAGTTTTGGGCCCCTCAAGTACAAGAAGGACATCGGGGTGCTGGAGTGTGTCCGGAGAAGGGCAACAAAGCTGGTAAAGGGACTGGAGCACAAGTCTTATGAGGAGCGGCTGAGGGAACTGGGGTTGTTTAGCCTGGAGAAGAGGAGGTTGAGGGGGGACCTTATTGCTCACTACAACTACCTCAAAGGAGGTTGTAGCGAGGTGGGTGTTGGTCTCTTCTCCCAAGTAACTAGCAAAAGGACAAGAGGAAGTGGCCTCAAGTTGCATCAGGGAAAGTTTAGATTAGACACTAGGAAAAATTTCTTCACCGAAAGAGTGGTCAGGTATTGGAACAGGTTGCCCAGAGAGATGGTGGAGTCACCATCCCTGGAGGTGTTCAAAAAACGTGTAGATGTGGCACTTCGGGACATGGTTTAGTAGACATGGTAGTGTTGGGTTGACAGTTGGACTTGATGGTCTTAGAGGTCTTTTCCAACCTTAAAGATTCTATGATTCTATATTCTACCCCATCTTGGATCTGCAAGATATTAGCCTTACACAAGCATTATCTATGATCACTCCTACCACTACACTGCTGGATTAAGAATCTGAAAATAAAGAATACTTCTTAGCTGTACTTGCTGTATCTTTGTGATGGCTTAAAGTGATGCATTATTACTGTAATCAGAATGTTACTTTCAAATATTCATGGAACTGCATTAGTTTTTTGTCTTGTCCAATAGCCAAGATTGATACGAGATTGATTTTAATGGTTCCCCTTATTGATCTTGCAGTTTGCACCAGTCTAGTGGATCAATTTCATTTTAAAGGGGTTTATGCACTCTGTAAAATTAAGGTAAATTAGTACATTTCTTGCACTTCATAAAATCTTCACAGGCTAAACATTGCCATGAAAAGTGCTTACATTCTACTGAGACGATTACCTTGAATATGAGAGGGTTTAGGGGATGTGTAAAGATATCGATGAGCTGCACATAATAGGACCCTCCACATAAAAAAAAATCAGATTCTGAAAAGCAGACTATATTAAGAAAAAGATACTATATTCTCTTCATTGCAGTTTAAGTTACTTGCTACTAATTTTAACATTAAAATAGATTTGTGTAAAAAAAAGAAGATCACTTATGCACTTCAGTGTAGGCATCCCACAGCTAACCTATTTTCCCAAAGTGACGTAAAAAATTAGTAAAAGGAAATCAAGCAGTTTCGTGATACCATGCAGAGGAATAAGTGTTTCTGATATGTTTAACAAAATTAATTTGAATGAGACTGGCAAAAATCTGCTGCTTAGGAATCAATTCTTAGGGTCGCAAAGTATATTGTGCTTTTCTTGCATTTCATGCTAGCATAAGTATTTCCTGTTTTGTTGTTTCCAAAACCATTAATATCAGCATCAACAGTGGGTGGCAGGAAGTAGAAGAATTTCATCTAAGTCATTCCATACTAATTTTGTTTTTGTTCATGTCTAGCATTCCATTAGGTGTCAGAGATAATACTTTAAATATAATCAAAAGAAGGTAGTTATTAATCCGGAAAAGTAGAGAATTGGGTCATTCTTTACTTTTGTTAAAAAAAGAATGTGATTAAAAGAGCTTGTAGGTTTCTCTGAAAAATTGTTACATTTTTCAGAAAAGTCTGAATAGATAAAGAAAAAAAGGAACAACAGGAAAAAGATAAAAAAATAATTTAAAAGATATTTAAACTCTAATTTATGAAACCAATGGAAAGTCTTTTCAATTCCAACTTTGTCTTAGGCTTTAGTTTGGATGAAAGTATGTTAAAGTCCTTACAGTACTTGACTGAATCAGAGTTCTGAGATTCTACTTCCAGCTCTGCTAGTACTTTGCTCTGCATTTTCAAACACAATGTTTCCAATTCTGTACTTAATTTTCCTTCATACTTTACTAATAATGCAAACTCTGTCAACTCACAAAGCATCTTAGAACACAAAAACATGAGCAGTGACTTATGGTACTTGTGGTATTGGGATGCAGTTATACACTGCAATACACTGCCATTTTTAATTTGCTGGACCGACCTAGAGATACCCATGACTACTGCAGTAATAGAGTATCTCAGTTATTTAAACAAGTAACGTACAAGTCATCTATTTTGCATGATAGCAAATGATAAATGATAAAGAATGATAGATTCAGAATTTCAGCCTCAGATAATTATAGAGTCTGCAGTCAGCCTCCAGTAAGCTGTTGATAGGTATATGCAATCCCCCAACTATTCAGAACTGTGCCTGTGTGCTTTGCAATAACCGTTTTGGCTGATGGCATTCCAATTTTACTTTAAAACACATGATTATACAAGAAAAAATAGAAGGCTACCTAGTTTAGTAACTCCTTTGCACTTTAAACAATAAACATTTTTTCTATTATTGCAGATGTACCTTGGCTTTTTGGGATATATGTAATGTAAGTACACATAAACTCTTACCTACCATGCATTTGTGATTAAAGCTTCCAAGCAGATGGTAAAATACAAATACTACTACAAATAATACATAGCATCTCTTTTGATTTCAAATAGCTGCTTGAAAACACAACTAAGGTGCTTACTAAGTTATAGCCTCTTACAGTCTTTTCAGGTGATAAGCTCTTAACAGTACTTCAAGAAAATGTTGTGAGGAATTTTTGGCACCTTTGAAAAAATTAGTAATTTTGAAAATTAAATGTAAAAGAACATTAATAAAGTAAGCCTTTCCCACATTTTTTTTTTTTGCTTGCACTCTTTCAACAAAAGTCTTAGAAGACAAGATTGATACCCATCAAGTCCAACACCGTATTTTTACTGCGCTCCCTTTTGGTTCTTAAGTTAAAATTTCAGATCCTTTGAACTTCACCCATCTTCCTTTTTTTATGCATTGCTCCTCTTCCCTAGACAAGTTGGTTTCAGTTTCTTTATCCCTATCTTCTTCCAGGAGGCTGATAATTTTCATTCGCAACAGCTAAAATGTGGTAGTATCCTGTAAGGCCCACAGTGGATTTCAGAAAGCGGAAAAATACAAACTAATCATGTCTAGATATATCCTCCCAGATTCCAATTATCAGCAGTTAATGGGCTTCCTAAAAAGCCTGATTCAGAGGCTCTACAGCCCTGATGGACTTTTCCTCATGAAATTGCCTAACCCTAATTTATACTCTCTGCCTCCACAACAACCTGTGGCAATGAGTTCCACAGTTTCAGTATTGCTGAGCAAATGTACAGCTGATACACATAGACGTATTACTCATTTTAGTACAATTTCTATGCTTGTCACAGTTAAGGAATATGTCCTTAAATGCTTATGGGATATGCGCATTAGCCTGACTTTATAATCTAAGACATGCAAATCGGTCTTTATACCAATATAAAACCCATTAAGTCAATGGAGTTTCACATGGACGTATGGTCTGCCCACACAGATTGAATTACAGGTTCAGCACTATAATTGTAGCAAACAGCACATAATTACTGGAATGACACTCTTTGTTACCTCTGAACACTGAGAATATTTCCTATACTAAAAAGGTTATTCACAAAGAGAGTATAGTTCTCTTACAAAAAAAATAAAATGAAAAGCTACAAGAAAGCCATAGCCTATTTTTTAATACTTCCATTTGTCATGAAGTGACAAAGAAGTCAAAACTTCAAATTAGTAACGTAAGGTAAAAATGTATATGAAACTTCAGTAGTGTCTGGTAGTTGCATTGTGCAATTGTACTCATCAAAAGCTATCCTGACAGCTTTTTCATACTAAGTTAAAGGAAAGTATAATTATTTGTTTATATTTGGAAGTTCTAAGAATTCTGTGTACATATTTCATTTGACTGTATCACAAAAGAATAATTTATTGCAACTATCTAACAAAAAGCTCCCAAACCTGGCTGTTTCAATTCCTCACTCATTTCCTTCAGAATGTCTTTTTCATATTGCTGTAAGATTTCATCTCTCCAACCCTGTGCTGTAAACTTCTAGACTGTAACAAAGCTCAGCCTCAAAAATGTCAAACAATGAAAAATGGAAATCACCATAGAGTAAGCTGGTCTCAGAGCTCCTCTGAGCCTCACTCACTCTGGCTCCTGGGTCACTGACTGAGCTGAATATGCAAGCTTACCACTACCACCCACGCTGTTTATTCTCTATGCTATGTTACTAGAGTGAAGTTCACAGGGAAAAAAGCAGCCACCATCTCTTTTCCTCCTGCTTCCTTATCAAGAACATAGCATAGGAGCTGTAAATACAGAAAAAATAGTTACCTTATGAATAATGCCTATTTTTCTTAACCTCCACCGTAAGACACACTTGCTAAGGACTTCTGTGAAAAACAAGCCTTTTAAAGAATGTACCAGTATGTTAGAAAAAGTCTACAGGGCTGATCTGGTAATATATTTATTTATTTATTTTTTTAATTTAAGGATTACACTGACTATAAGCTAGGGAAGGAGAGGGTCACTGTCTTTAGACTTGCTATCTTATGACATAAATACAGAATATGATACATGCCTTAATAATGATTTGATGGTAAAGAAAAATTCTAAGAACCCTAAAAAGGAAGATTTGGTCTGCTGTGTCAGTTTTAGCAGTCTGGTGAAGAGAGTTTTCCCCGAGTTCCACCATAGTCAGGCTGGAGCAGGCAGCAGTTAAGGGAAGGAAAATATTTTCTGTTCAGACTAAGCTTCTTCTAGGAGAGAGGAGACAAGATCAACCTTTTGGTAATTGTAAAACAAGAATTCAAAAGCAGCTTTTCAAAAGAACCAACATATTTTCTCAATGCTCATTTAAGATCTGTGTGGCCTCACTGTCTGTCCCAACATTGACAGAGACATTGCCACAGGAGATAAAGATATGGAGGAAGCTGATGTGCTACAGAAATCAAACTGAGATATAGACAAGCAGAATGAGGTGATTATATCAAGCTCTCTGATGTTACACTGAGGTATTGTCTAGTAGACCTAGAAGGAGTTTAATTTTTATTTCCATGGTAGATTGTGTAATGGAGTTTTTTGGGGTTTCTTTTTTTGTTTTGGTGTTTTTGGGGGTTTTTTTGGTGGTGGTGTTTGTTTGTTGGGGGTTTTTTGGGTTTGGTTTGAATTTTCTTTTTTTTTTTTTTTGCTTGCTCTGGTAACCCTAAGGCAAGTTTAAGTGCTTAGTTAGAGAAATGTTCCTTTAAAAAATACAATTTAGTTCAGCTCTGTTTTCTCGCAGATCTTATTCTAACAAGCAGTAAGACCAGATGCTTTGGTGGTATAAGTTACATTGTTTCAGTGAAGTTAAGGCAACCAAAATGATTTAAGACCCCATTTGAGGAACTGGTTGCACACATGGAGTTATCATTAAATTACAGGAAGACAAACAATGACTATCTGTTTGAAGTATATGGATTCCTGCTGGTTCCTCATGACCACATGCGTGTATTTACACACTTTCTGACACAAGTTTAGCTTGGTCAGAACAATGCTTAACATGATTTCAGTATGCACAGTCATATGTTATAGTTAGATGTGTCCTGCTGTACAACAAGCAGTTCTCTAACTCACAGTGACTGGTACAGGAACAATTAATTCTGACATGCAAGGTTTTCTCACAGTGTGTGGGCTCTTTTAAATTATTGATAGAGATTTGGAGAATACAGAGCCATGAATGAGAGTGCAGCTGTTTCAGTTGCTTTTTTATGGTTAAAAAAGACAAACAAATTATATGCCTTAAGTGACAGTCTATGGAGATTAAAGGTAATTTACCTTCCTCAAAACTAAGGTTTTAAAAAATATTAAACAACAACTTTGATATCATTCTCTGAAATCAAAGAACAATGCAAGTACCTGGAACCCTGCTGATTAAGAATACTGATTTCCCAGAACAAAAATTAAAAACTATAATTTGAATCAGACTGTTTTTTTAATAATGCTCATGTGTGAATTTCTTTATCATAATCCAACTTCAGCAGTTCTGCAGACCAGCTGAGGTCCTTGGTGGTGCATGCAATCAGAAATACACCAGTATCATGGCAGGCATGAGACTGTAATGCAAACATGTATCCAACTGATATGACTTTGGTGATTAAAAACATTACAATATAAAACAATCATTGAGAGTTTACTTTTAATTTACTTTTTAATCAGCTTTACTTTAATCAGAAAATTGTATCTTGCAAAGCTCATTAAATGACATCTATAAGGAAAAAAAATAAAATCTTTCTTCTCTGGTGGTAGTTTTTATGTAAAGTTTAGAGTTAGTTTATGGCCAATGAGCAAGCTATAAACAGAGAAATCTCCTGAAAAATGCTAGATATGATACAATCCAGTCATTTAAAAAAATCTCAATGTATTATTTTTGGTAATACTCTCCAGTAAGCTGTTTATAGCATGAAAATCCATTCTGTTGAAATCAAAACATTATCATCATCATCAGGAAACGCATGACTGTATTAACCTGCATTTTATTTTTCTTTATAAAGACTTCCAAAAAGATGGACTAACAGCTTTTGCTTTACCTTTTAGGGCCAATGCCTCTGTATTATTCTTCACCTAATCTCTGTAAGACTAAACTGGCTGGCTTTCATAAAATATCTTAATGAGCAGGCGTTAGTCTAGAGAGGGGTATGGGAAAAAAGACCCAGTTTGGAGCAGTGAGCTGAATCAAAGCCTCACGTTTCCCAGGAAAATTCCGGAAGCTCCTGGTGCCACTTGGCTCCATCTGGTGCTGGTGGTATGAAAAGTATGAAAGGATTTAGTGTTATTCTGATGCTCAAGTTAAAATTAATTGCTTTGTGTAGATTTTCATGTATATGTGATTAGTGATGCCTATACCAACTTCAGGCACTTCAATAAAACAAAACCCAAATATAATGCTGCATGTCTCGTGCAAATCAAGTTCTTTCTCAAGATAGCTAAACTTAGCAAAGAATGATCCATTGAATACAAGATGTTCATGATTCTGCAAATAATATTGTTGCTATCTACCCACTTAAACTATTAGGTTGGTAATTGTCTTTCACATTAACATTGCATTGTTTTTGATAGATATACTTCTAGGACCTTGCTTTCAGTTAACACTTGTGACCATTTCCCAGAATTGCTGTAGAAGGAGTCATTCTGGTAGAGAACCTCAGGGATGGAGAGCATTCATCTATGCAGCTGAGAAAGAGAAATACCTACAACTGGGAAATACCAGGCTACAGGCAAGGTCACAGTCGTATGATGCAATAGTAACAACAGTTACTATTTAAAACTCTGCATGTTAGTTAGGAAGCTGGTGTTGGATTAAGACTGTCCACATGATCAACTATGGCTCGGCTATAAGCAGTACCTTGCCAAACTATATAATTGATCACTTCTAATCATGTGATGATAACCTAATGTGTCAAGGGAAGTATATTGCAATGCAAATTATTTTTCACCATCTGCTTATTGCGTAAATATTTTTACTCCCTCCATTAGTTACCATCTGCAGGGTGATAACCAGTCAGTTTATAAAACTTTATGTCAAAAAGCAAACAGTGCAATAGAGCCAATTCACCATCACTAATTCTGTATGAATATTGCTAAGAAGTTAATGACAACTGTTCTATTATAGACACAATTCTATCAGTTCCTAAATCAAATCAATTAATTGTAAATGGAATTACAATTTCTTATTTAATAATTTAGATGTCTAAATTATAAAAATCAGACAAACTGTCAAGCACAGGTTAGTTTCACACCAGGTTGCTACCATATCTGGTTGCAAGAAATTAGTAATGTTATTTACATACTTAAATGACGCCAATAAAAGGAAAAAAGTTACACCATAGAACTGCCAAAAAGTATTTCCTTTCCATTAACACAGCTAAAATCAATCAATGAATTACATGTAACCACATGTATTTTAGAAGGTTGATTCAGGAACTGCCCTTGAGAAGGCAAATTATCTGGACTGTAATTGCTGCTTCTTTTAGTGAATTTTTCCCAGACCTCTTAGCTAATTTTGATCATTTTTTGCTTAAAAATAAATCAACATTGAAATATTTTTACAATTAAAACATTAAAGTTTTAATATTTTGGTCATAACAAAATTTACCATTTTGTTCAACCCAACGTGTTCTATATTCTGTTTGATAGGAAATACTGAAGAAATGCTCTTTTTCAGAGCAGAAAATTCTAGCCTGCTAATTTTGTCATGCAGATGATACCAACATTATTGTTCCACAAGCTTTAATAAGGAGATTTATATAATGTTTCATAATAAAGATCAGGAACTCATAGGTGTCAGGAACATAACTTTAACAGTATTACAGCAGCATCAAACAAATTAATAAAAGACACATGATATGTATCTATAAGATTTATATAAATCCTTATATAGTACAGGATTAGCTGTGTCTCTACTTCAGTGCACAAATGCTGGTGAAATAGGTGCTGGCTTGGTAACTGTTCCTGTTAGCGAGGTGCATTTTTTGTAGACGCTGAACCCTCAGTAATGCATACATAACCTGGACAAGAATTTGAGCACTCACAGCAGGCACTCCTTACATGAACAGGACAAGCAGTTTCTCCCTACTCTAACTGAAGGTTCGCCATAATCACAACATGGCATTCTGACTAGGTCAGATCAGCATATTTTGTGAGTGCTGAAGGAGTACATGCCAGTTCATGATATTCACTCTGGAAAGAAGCACTTGCAGTCTGCTGTTTAACAATTAAACAACAATTAAAACATATTAAATTCAGACGCAGAGCCAGTTTTTGCAGCGTTCAAGTAAAGTCTCAATGATCAGTGTGCGCAATGCTTCAGACAAAGGCCTATAACCCTTCCTTGTATTTCATACCCACAAATTAGATTACTGATTCTGATTCATAAATATTTAGGAAATCTTGTCCTTCTTGCAGGTGCTCATCTATTTATCTGGTGATGTTTCTGAGGCACACATACAGCAGCAAGGCTGTGATCTTATTAAAATACCATCTACCTTCATGTTTCCCCATGTCATTTTCCAAGTACCTTTTCCATTCTTTGTTTGCAACTGCTTCTCTTGCAGAGTGGAAAATGGGAGAATATTGCATGCAAATTCAATCCTCACTACGAACAGTGCTCGCACAAATTGCTCAAGTGCATACCAGTTCTCAAACATGTTGTTGTGACCCACATGTAGAAATTTACCATTCTAACATCTGGCTCCAGATATTTAACCTTCATCACATTTTTATATTTTTTCAAAAACTCCATATATACAGTTTTTAAAGAATCACTAACAGATCCAAATAGAGAATTGATCTATACCGACAGGTAATGCAAATACATACAGTCCATTTATACTTTGGCCAAGGATATATAACATTAAATGATTCCAAGGGTCTTTGCAACTAACTATGTAGAAAAAAAAAAAATATAGCTAAATTATTTAAAAGACACTAACGCTGGCAGATTTACCAGAACACTCTTTGGAACAGCTTCACCCATTTTGGCACAGTCAACATGGGTTCACAAAATGAAAGTCCTGTTTGATATCCTTCTGTAAGGTCACCTGCCTAGTGGATGAAGGGAAGGTGGTGGATGTAGTTTTTCTGAATTTTAGTAAGGCTTTTGATACTGTCCCTCACAGCATCCTTCTGGACAAATTGTTCAACTGTGGAATAAGCAGGTTCATGGTGCACTTGATGAAGAACTGGCTGAAGGGCAGAGCTCAAAGAGTTGTAGGGAATGTGACTACATCTGACTGGCAACCATTCACCAGCCATGTTCCTTGACGTTCAGTGCTAGGGCCAGTTCTGTTCAATATATTTATCAATGATCTGGATGCAGGAGTTGAATGCACCATTGGCAAGTTTGCTGATGATACCAAGCTAGGAGGTGCTGTTGACAGTTTTGAGGGACAAGAGCCCTGTAGAGGGATCTAGATAGCTTGGAGCATTGGGCTATGTTTAATGGGATGAAATTTAACAAGTCAAAATGCCAGATTCTGCACCTAGGATAGAGTAATACCAGGCACAAGTATAAATTGGGAGAGGAATGGCAGGAAAGCAGCCCTGCAGAAAGGCATCTGAGGGTGCTGGTCAACAGCAGGCTCAATATGAGTCAGCAGTGTGTCCTAGCAGCCAAGAAGGCAAACAGCATCCTGGGGTGCAGCAAACAAAGTACAACCAGCTGGTCAAAAAGAGGTGATTATCCCACTATATTCAGTGTTGGTGTGGACTCACCTTGAGTACTGTGTGCAGTTCTGGGCCCCAAAATTTAAGAAGGATGTGAGAGTCCTTGAATGCATCCAGAAGAAGCTGGTGAAAGTGTTGGAAGGAATGTCCTATGAGGAGTGGCTAGGGACTTTGGACTTGTTTAATTTGGAGAAAAGGAAGCTGAGAAGCTCTCTATAGCTTCCTCTGGAAGGGAAGCAGAGAGGGAAGTGCTGATCTCTTCTCCCTGGTATCCAGTGATACCATGAGTGGGAATGGTTCAAAGCTATGCCAGGGGAGGTTTAGACTAGACATTAGGAAGCACTTCTTTACTGAGAGGGTGGTCAAACACTGGAACAGGCTTCCTAGAAAGGTGGTTGATGCCTCAAGCCTGTCAATGTTTAAGAGGCATTTGGACAATGCCCTTAATAACATGTTTTAACTTTTGGTCAGCCCTGAATTGGTCAGGCAGTTGGACTAGATGATCATTGCAGGTGCCTTCCAACTGAAGTAGTCTATCCTATTTTACAAGCCAACAGTCACATGAAAACAGCAAGCAGATTTACATATTTTTAAAAGTCTAAAGGGGTCAGACTGATTCAGTGGTTCTTAGAATAGATAGCCTGCCATTTGCCACTGCCAGATCCTACTCTTACAAAACAGAATGAGAAAGGTGAGGGTGACTGTTTTATGCTGATGACATCTGGATTTACTATTGTTCAAGTGCATTTTAAATGGGAAATATTAGGCTTTAAAAGAAGTATCAATGTAAAGTATACATAGAGAGTGCAAAACATTGAAGTACAACTGACCAAAGGGAATAAACACTAAAATGATAAGTGAATCTCCACATCTCATGGAAGCTCATTAACCAAACAGTTGAAAGTTCTCACATTCTCTGAAGGTCATGAATTGAAAGGTGATTGGATAATGAGGGAAGATGCAAAACAGTTAAAAGTAAGGAAAATTAGACTTCAGAGGGACTGAGAAAAAGACACTTTGCAGTAGAAGGAAAACCATAGCAATTTAACATACAGCAGCAATTGGTTTTGTTCATAATAAATAAATACATCATATCTGAAATCCAGATCAAAAAACCACTTAACCACCTCTGTAAGTTCAAGGCTAAACAAGCCTCACAATTTCATTGGGACTTTTTAACAAAAAAGAATGAAAATCTGAGTAAGTCCATGAAGAGACTTTTTTAGCTCTTTTCCCACCTAGCCTTCTTTTTCTTCTGTATATTGCTGGAATAAATGGATCTTACTTATTGCATTGAATTCACCAATATTCAACATCTCCTTGGAGCAGTATCATGCACCTTAAATATCATGTTCTCGAAGATGTCAAGATAAGTTTATATGAAAACATATTTTCTTTTCTATGAATGATTTCAGAGACAAAGATTAATCATAATGTATAGCACTACTATGTAAAAAAGAAAAAAAAAGTCTGATATACATGGACATAGATGCACAAGATGTTTCTTCAAGTAAATTAATTCTAACCTGTAATATGATTACTAAGTGGCCAAAACCATTCTTGCTATTTTCTTCAAAGTGCATACACAAGGTTCCTGCCCCTACTGGCACTCTGATTAACATGGTTCATGCACAGAACAAGGTCAGAAGGAAAACAGATTGTGGCTTAAAAAAAAAGAAGAAAAAATATTTAGATGTATATTTACACACACACACTCCCCCTGCCTTGGAAATGTTAACTTGTTCCTCCTTAAACTCTTTAAATCCCTTTTTGCATGACCAACTTATTCTAAAAAATACTAATTACTTAAGGTTTTTGACAATATTATACATGTAGAGATTTCCTCTTTGCAATTTCCTCTGCAAGTTCTCCATTTAGTAGGGAAACCAAGTGTTAACAGCTTGTATTTTACCATTACATAATTCCTAAATTTCAACTTGCCTTACTGGAACTTTCTGCGTGAAAAATAATAGTTTAATACACAAATAAGCAATTCTCCAAGTGAGTTCTGTGTTGGGGTGGAGGAGTATTTTATTTTAACTGATTTCCATTTGTTATTGAAACTATTTCTCCACACTAAATCTACTTTTGAGAGAATCATATTAAGGAGGAATAGAGGATTGTGATAATGTTATTCTTCTGGCCTTGAAAGACTATTTAAATCTTTTCTACAACACGATATAGGCCAAATTGAATTGGATAGTCTGTAGACGGATTACCACGTGGTATCCACACATCGTCCCATTAATCATACTTTAACCTTTCAAGCTGTTCAACACCGTCTCCTCACACATTATAGCCAGATTTTTCAGTGGAGCGAAGGATAAGGAACCAGATGGAACCTGGTGGTTTCTGCTTTTTCACTACTCAGTGATTTTATCTCCTCAACTGTTTTTAAGCTTTGAAAGATGGCAATCGTACAACTCCAAAACTGTGTATATAGAAAGCTTTTGGTAGGTTCAATTTATTAGGCCTAGATCCATTAAACATGAAATTCTTTGCCCTGAGAGTTGAATTGAGAACCTTTTATAGGCAGCTTCTACACTTGTCTCTGTTTGGCATAGAGAGAATTTGGCAATTTGTTGTCCCAGAAAAAATTGCTATTATGATGAGTGGGGGAGCTGCTTGAGCAGCAGTAGGAAGTGGGAACCTCAGTCAGCCAAAGCTGCACCTTTCCTGAAACAGGTGCATCAGACTTCAAATCTCTGCAGTTATGTCTTGTTAAATCATGAGAAATAAACTCAGGAGAACAACCAAAACTTAAAAACCTCAAAACTCCAAACTCTCTATCAAACCATTAAATAAAAAGCTCTAAAAATAAATCTTTACCTGCATGTTTGTACAGAGGAGTCTGTTCTTGCAGCCATGCTTCAGAATAAGGCCCTGGGTGGGGCAGACAGTCCTCTCAGGGGCGCAGAAGACACCACCCACCTTCCCTCCCTCCCACCGAAACTTGCCTTTGAGGCTGCTCCCTGTCACCAACAGTGGTACGAGGTGCCTTGCTTACTAAGTGCCTTCAAGGAGACAACCACTGCTCTCCTCTCCTCCTACCATTTCAGGACAGGGCAAGCCAAAGCTTCTTCCACCAGCCTCATCCTCCTCAACAAACCACCAGAATATAGGGACTCAGCCACAAACACACAATTAAACAATTCAACCAGCTACCACAGCCACAAACCTCACCTTACACAAGATTTCTTCTTATTCTGAAGGCAATGCCTCGCGCTGCCTTTAAAAGGAAAACCAGAAACCGGCGTGAGGCTTTTCCCTAAAGTACCAGCGACGTCCGTCCTTCCTCTCACAAAATAGCGGCCCCCTCAGGGCGCGCAGGGGAACGAGAGAGGGCGCACGAGAGAGAGGGCGCACGAGAGAGAGGGCGCACGAGAGAGAGGGCGCACGAGAGAGAGGGCGCACGAGAGAGAGGGCGCACGCTCCTGCCCCTTGCTTGAGGCAGCTCCTCGCGGCCATTCCTCACAGCGACGGGTGCGGTCGTTTCTCCAGTCGCAGCTGTGCTACAGGATAGGAAGGCAAGCAGCGTTAACAGCATCAGAAAGTGGAAATAAAGCAGGCAGAGAGGTGAGTAGAGGGATTAAAGAATCATACCTGTGCAGTTTTTTACAGTTAAGCTAGTAGTTATTGTGCATAAATGAGCAGCCAGATACCTTTTTGAAATGTGTATGCTACTAGATTGTAGAATCTGGGCCCCTTTTTCTACCTCACCATGTACTTAGAGGGTTTTTTTGGCAGAATTACTCAGTTTTAATGAGGAAACTAGAAAAATGCATCCTAAATAGGCTCCTATCCTTAGAGATGTCCATTTGTAGGTTTGAGTAGACTCCATAACATAACACTCCCTACAATAATATCCATTAATCAGGGGGTCATGATCTTTCTATTTCACACATGGTTTCAAGGTAAATGCTATTTTACTTAGTCCTGCCCAAACTTGGTCCAAGTTAAGGTGCAACTTCAAGTTTAAAATAATGATATAGGAATTTTGGAGCTCATTTCTCTCTAGGATCAATTGAGCAAGCTTTCAAGATCATGATTTTGGACTCACAGGGAACTCAGGTGCTTGAGTCACATTTATGAGTCTACATCTTTCTTTGAAATCTCCTCCAAGGCTCTCTAGTACAACAAGAGATTTACAATTCCTTGGGTGATATTGTTCATTTTGATCATAACCTCTCCTTAGAGAGACCAGGGAGTTAACTGAGAAAAATTTTCCTTGTGGAAGAGAAATGCGAATTGTGAAACAAAATGGGCAGACAGCTTTTTAATTTAAGCATAACTAACACTAAAGTGCTAAGTAGGGTTTGATTAATAAGAAACAGATTCAACCAATTATTAAGACATGGAGTAAATGTTCTTTCACTGATTCCCTCAACCAACTTGCTCCTGGTGATTAATTCTAATAGCGTTTTACATGTAGATAGATTTAAGCACGTGCATAATCTTATGAAAGATTGGGGTCTAAATCATGTGCAGAGGTCAAATTGCTGTTCAGACTAATGATTCCCTACGTATTTGTTCAGCTCCAGCTTATTGTGCCACAGCATCTAATGACGAGGGCCTAAATTTATATGTTAACAGCAAAAGCAAAGATTTTGAACAGAAACCTGTAGGAAGTAGCATTTGTAGACCTCCTGTGGACAGTCCTTTTTTATTCAAATAGATGGGTCAGTGACCTCCATCATCCTCGTATCTGTGCTCAGTGTTCCACTGTGCAGCACAATCCCTTGATTGAGAAGAGCTATTAGAAAACTCAGCTGGCTGAAAAATCTGACCTGCTGAACACTCTTAGGTACTTTATAATCAAATAAATGATCACATATATTCTTTGCTGACAGTTTATGGCTGTGATTGCAGAACTGCTGAATATTGTTAATGTACTACAGTTCTCTAATGAATTGTTTCTTCAGTTTCTGATTTATCTTCTTTAACAAGTTTATTTAATATTTTTCAGGACTGTTATCAACAGTACTCCAAATTTCTCCCATAATTTTGTCACAGACTTCCTTTGATAAGCTTGTTTTTAGCATTTGTAGCTCATATGTTGTATTTGGGACTTTTGTGTTTGGTTTTTTTTTTTTTAGTTCTGGATCATCACAGATGAGTTCAGTGTTTATCTTACAAATCACGCAGGGTTTCTCAAATATATATGAATCTAAAATGAGGTAATATTAAAGTATCTTTTTTAATGTTTACTTAAATATTGATTGCTTTTCTAGTCCTTTATTGGGTAACTATTTCAAAAAGCGTATGGTTCTCAGAACTGTGAATTTATTTCAAGTTGCTCCCCCCATTTTGAGTTAGGCAAACTGTAGTTAACCTGAAACGTGGATTTGCTGTTATCCTGTCTATGCTTTTACCCTCACAGCATTATAGCAGACAAAAAAAGTCACAAGCTATACTGTGGTGGAGATAAAATGGCAATGTTAGCTACATAACCAAAATATTCTAGAATTGTGAATGAAGCAGAGCTATGCTTTTGAGCTTCATTTACCCTTTACCTTTGATGCAACTAGCACAAGCAGAAAGACTTGGTTTAAAAGACAGTCATTTGGCTTCTGTGGAGCAAGATGATTAACGGTATGTTAAAAGCTCTATTCTTTTCTTGTTGAACATTATGATTTACCACTGGAAGGAGCTAGAGTAATGATGTTGAATTACTGAAGGAACTAGCATAGGGACAGCAAAATGGTTAAATAATCTATAAGAAAAGGAAAAAGGGAATCAGAATCTTACCTGAGAGAAAGGAAAAAGGAGTCACTTATTTTCTGAGATGCAGAGAACTGTGGTTCTGGTTTAGAAACTCTTATGTATGAAAAATGGGTTGTGTGAAAAACAAGTATGATAATTTTAAAATGGAAATTATTTTTTCTGTTAAAAAATAAATTATGTGGGTGGAAACAGAGGGAAGTTAGCAGAAAGAAAAAGCCACTCAGATAAAACAGATTGTCTGTCTCGCTTGGTAAGGCTACAAGGTCATATACAGGGACTGTTACCAAAGTAAGAAAGTGACTCAGTTTATTAAGCAGATTTTTTTACTTTAAAACTCATAATTTTCATAGGGATGATGAAAATATGAAAATTGTTCAATAACTTGAAAGGAATAGAAAGCCTTCTAGTATTTTTTCTTTTTCTC
This sequence comes from Grus americana, assembly GCF_028858705.1. NCBI lineage: Eukaryota > Metazoa > Chordata > Aves > Gruiformes > Gruidae > Grus > Grus americana. The sequence continues at coordinate 7,777,608 of NC_072864.1, forward strand.
TTTTTTCTATTTTTTTTCCTCTTTCCCCTCTTTCCCCTCTTTCCCCCACTTCTCCCCCCCTTTTTCCTCCCCATTTTCCCCCAGCTCTGTATAATGTAACTGAAATTTCATCCTGTTTAAAAGTTATTTGTCTTGGAAAATTTGACCTGCATTGCTCACAAAAAATGTGATTTTATTTTCCAAGCCAGGGGAGGGTCAAATGAGGGTATGCATGTGGTCGGGGAAGCTTAAAGACTACCAGGGTGTTTAATCTGTCTATTTTATTGTAAAGTACAGGAGATACCAGTTTATTTTAAGAGAGTAGTTTTGGTATACAACAGCCTGAAAAAGCTGGAGAGAGAAGCAGAGTGTGACTAACAGTTACAGCATAGAGTGGATTTGTTCTGACAAAACCTTCTTAAGTTCAGGCACTCTCCAAAAAGCAAGACCTGAACCAGTGAGTGCCACAGCCCAAGCTTAGCACAAGTGCTCAGCAAGTTACAGTGGAAGACAGAGCTGGCTAGTGCAAATGTGAGCTGTAGACAGAGCCAAGAGTAGAAGAGATTGTGTTCCTAGGGCACAGTGTAGACTTGTTCCAGCAACTTTTAAAATTGCTATCAGAATTCACATGAGCTATACAAGTCATCCTATATATGAGTAGGATAACGTACATGTGATTTTACATTAGAGCCTCAATCATGTAAGCCTTTTCTCATCAGATCTTGATAACTGACATTTCCTTGTTCTGTCATGACTCGAATACTAATAGCATACCTAAGCTTGGTAGCACATTTGATGCCATTTATCTTCTCATGTTCCTCCATCATAGCAGATTTGGGGGTGTTTTGGGTTTTTTTCCCCCCAAAAAATTGGTATTACCATAATCTGACTTGTAGCTATGGCTAGGAAAGCCATGTAATGTGAAGAGCCAAGATCAGCACATGCTTAATGAGGTCTTTCATATTTGCTTGTATCTGTTACTAGGATAGCACAGTTCCTGGCTATCCTCTTTGTTCTTGTCTTGTAGCATCCTTAGGCAAAAGACTTATGAAGAATCGATCACCCAAGCTGATTATCATCATATCTGATCTCATTCAAGAACTGGTGATGAGTTACATACCTTTATCCCATCCTAATGTTCATTATTGATGTTGCTATAAAAGTTGCTTCACAGCGAATGAGAAGTGGGTGGTAGAAAGAGTTTTATGCTTTGGTGAGGCTAATGGTTATTAAAAAATGAGAAAAGCCTAGGTGATGCCATATGATTTAGTGAAAACATCTTCCTTTTCTGAAGAATGGTGCAGGGCGTCTAACCCACAGAGTGTCAAATCATCTCTTGATTTACAAGTCTGAAGCAAATCCTCTCCACAGAACCTGCTGGTAGTTCCCTGTTTCCTGTTCCATATTGCTGCTTGCAACAGTCTCTTTTCTGCCTTATATTCAATGTAGCTATTTGTGTCCCTACACTGTAACCCACCATTTTCCAGTTCTGATTTCATTTACTTACATACTATACAAAACGACCTCACAAGGACAGCAGGAAGGCAGGCCTGTTGCTTTTAAAAGCTCTGTTCCCACATCAGTAAGATACATCTGACACCAGTGTCTTCTGATTCTCTCCCATTCCCTGTATCTTGACAGTTGCTCAAGCATAGCATTTTGTTGAAGTTGCTCTTTCAAATTAAAGTATTTCAGAGCTGTGACTACTATCCTGTCTTTTAAGAACAAATTCTTGCAATGATTGGGATTATGGTGCTATGGCTGTTCACTAATGGCTCAGGAAAAACCCTCTCAAATGTTCTTTGGTGTTTCATTCATTTATTTATTTTAGGCTGATTGATTTTCTAGCTCTGTAACTTTACTGGGATAGCTAAAAACACTCACCTGGAAAAGCTGCACCCAGCTCATTTTAGACTGGTTTAGGCATGGGAGGGTTGTTTGGGAGGAGGGTTTCTATAAGCCTCTTTTCTGGTAATCCTCAGTAACGTTTGTCTCTACTTTCATGCAACACAAAACTGAAAGCTTTTACTTGTAATAGTACAATAAAGAATATCTGAATAATGTTGATTCAAAAAGATCACTATTTGAGATTATGGGATTCATCAAAAGATGTGTCAAAATATACTGACAATATTGACCTGATCACCTCTTTGCAATTTATTCTTTTCCCAGTAGGAGTAGCCATGTGAAAGCCCTGCTAGCTCTTCTGTAAACAAATCCTGCGCACTGTATGGTATATAAAGGCTATATAAATACAAACGCCTGTATGTAGCTTATCTGGGATAGTGAGCTTCCTCAAAGATCATTAATAAGGCTGTAGGAAGAACCGATTGTTCTTTGTCTGAAACTAAAAACTAATGAACGAATAAAAAAAGAAACTTTTTAGCTGGCCCCACACTCAAGTTTTTAAATATTTTGGTAGACTTTGTTTGTTTGTTTGTTTTTGTTAATCAGCTTAAAATTATTTGAAAAATTCAGGCTCTACTTAGAAGTAGTCACTGGTCAGGATGGTATTTTCCACAAAGAGTCTAGAAACTTACAATTTATGCAGCCCCATCTATTAATAAATAAAAAATGCACTAGAGTTTTAATTATATGATAATACTATTTGATGCAGAAGGAGCAATAATTCACCACCACATTTTTAAGCATTGATTCAAAGCAAACAAGTAATGTTTGTAAGACTGCAGAATATGAGTTAATGAACCTCAATTTCTGTTCTAACTATGAAGATACGTATTTAATGCTACTACTGTAAGTGTGCATTTTATATCTGGACTTTTCCTCCTGTACGCTGTTTCACAATCCATGCTAGGCTTAACCAACAGAGATATTATTATGCCAAAGCTGACTATGTTATCAGAAGTGTATGCATCCATTCACAGTAATGTTGAATGTCAAACTTCCTTCGCTCATAAAATTGTTGAAAAAGAGGCATGACTAACAGGTTAGTTCTGTAGATTTCATCTGAAAAATTAATCTGCAAAGAAACAGAGTGTGTGGTAGGAGTATTAGAAATCTCTATTTTCTATTCAGATATCCAGAAAAAAAAAAAAAGGCATAGTCAAAGAAAATGAGTTATCCACTAAGAGAAGGTGCCGTATGATGGACTGACTGTGCATTTAGCAATAAAATTAAGAACAGAAAAACATAATTTCAAAAATTCCTAAGGCAAAGTGTACTGTTCCATTTTCAGGTGCATGTGGGAAAGAAGTATATGAATAATGAATTTTATATAATATTTTTCCCATGCATTATTGAAAATATTAGCGCTGACTAGAAATAGTCACATGCTTTTTCCATTTTCCATTTTCATTTTCAGTTTTGTGATGCACTTAATATCTTCTGTTGATCCCATTATCATAAAGACATCATATTGGATGTGTTTTACAGCTTACAGGTTTGGTTTTTGGGTTTTTGGGGGTTTTTTGTTTGTTTGTTTTGGGGTTTGGTTTGGTTTTTTTTTTTTTTGAAACTTGAGATAACATACAAATATTTTAGGATATGATTCATTACAATATAAATTCTTTATATCAACATTCCAGTGCTGGGGGGGGCGAAGATTCTTTCCCCAAAGGAATGAAGTAAAAATAAAAAACATTTGCTAAATCATGTTTTCATAAATGCCTAAGCTTAATAGCACTGCTCATTAGTTTTGTGATTCACCTTTTATGATATTTTTGAAAGCTCTGTTGACTCTTTAGTAATACATATTATCATGTTAAGACTGCTCCTTACTACACAGCTACAACATGATTTGAAGTTTACATGAAGGTTTCACAGATAAGATGTACATCGTACCTTGTGTGGAGCACCAGGGGATAAGTAAGCCACTAGTTATCAGTGAGTGACACATTTCTCACAAGTAGCTGACCCACCTACTACTTCAATTAAGAGCAAAATCCCAGTTCTGATGGCATCACTGGTACTATCAATTCCATGACGTTAGTGTCAATAGAAGTTTTGCAATGTACTTGAGCAGGTGTAGGATTTTATTGTCTTAATAAAAAAAGTACTAAAGGAGTATTCCACAGTGTAAGTAGCAAGAACTAGCAAGTGAATTTTTTATTCAACTACAAATAAAATTCATATGAATCAGCATATCAAATGTCTGATTAATGCCTGATATAGGGCTTTTTTTATCAGACTAAATCTAAGGGTATGTGAATTTAGCAACTGCTTGCAGATGAGGTAAACATAGTGCACTAGAATTGTAAGGGCTTTGGAGAGAAGTACCATTCACAAAACACTTAAAAATGGAGAAATATTTGTGATAAATTCCCCACTGTAGAGTTTTTAGGTAATGGAAAGCATATTAATTCTGTTATAATTGGCCTTCATACTATAAGAAGATATTTGAAAATTGGCAATAATGTGAACCTACTGTCAGAAAATAAGCATGCATGTTGCCTCAATGAAGTTTCATAAAGCGCCGGGATCCCATTCATCTTATTTTATTGAAGACAATTGATTATTTCTATTAAATCAGTAGGTTCATAAGCTGTACTTCATACTGAACAATAAATGAGGAGTGTTGTAGTTTAAATGTAATTGAAATTCATTATTGAACCCCTTTGGATACAACATATTGATTAGTATTATTCTTTTGTCACAAGTCTTATTGCTTGAGAAACTCTTCTTTTATGAAAACAATCATTCTTGTCTTTAGTATGTCTAAAAATTATTTTGACCTTGTACTTTAGTGACTTACTCTTATGATTTTATTGAAAATTGAAGTGCACCATTATCTATCAGTTACTCGGTCTTGATTCTGTATACTTGGAGGTCAGCGATAGAACCTGCATACAACATTAAGAATTGGATTCATAGTTTTCTTTTCCGCTCAAATAAGTATTGCAAAATTAAATAAACTTACCACTTTAAGCAGTATGGAAAATGCAATTTTAGTTTGCTGGAAAGAAATGAGAACTTCCTAGAATTGTTTATTGCCACTAATATTTACCTTCTTAAACAAAGAATGACAGTTATTATTCCTTTCACTATGTTTTCTGTATTCAGCCTCCATAAATGTGTTACATTTTACAATGGAGCACAATAATTGCTCAAATCCAGGAACTCCTGAAATCAAAGAAGTGTCTATTGCAGGTCAGACCCCTCAGTCATATACCCTAAACCTAACTCAGAGCTGAGTGTCAGAAAAAGTTCTGATTTATGACCAGGAGAGTCAATCTCTTTTGGTTCTTAACAAATAACAATTTTCCTTTAGTAGCAAATTATTTTTGGTGATTTGTCTATAGTGAGAAGTATATTATTCATATCTGTTATTACCAGGCTTTAGCTATTCCGGTAAGCTTTTATTCAAATCAATTACAATCCCATCACCTGCAATCCTATTCTATTAACAAAACCAACCAAACAAACAGACCCTCAAACACCCCACAGTTGTAGTCTGTAAAAATATATGTGAAAAAAAAAATTAAGCACATCTTTTGTTCTTAAACTTTTTCTCTCAGTGTTAATTTGTGGAGGTTTTTCCTGCTTACAGTCCATGATATTATCATTTCTAGAGTCCTTGTTAAGAATCTGACTTAGCATCTTTGCAGGAAATGTTCTAAGGGGATTTAGACTATTGATTCTAGTTGAAGCAAATTGAACAACTGCAAATTTCCATTTATGCATGGACTCCACCTTTTCTTTACTCTGGCCTTTGACCTTTTGCTTTTTCAGACTCACTGTTAAACAGAATTTGAAGCATTTAAAGGAGCAGGAGGAAGGGCTGGTCCTGGTGAAGGGCTACAAGGAATATGAGTTACCCAGAACTTTGAGGTGACTGTGCCCAAGCCTTCTCTTAACCATGAGCTCCCCAGAGAAAATCAGAACAGGATAATATGTATTTGAAATAGAGAGAAAAGGTACTAAACAAGACAAATCAGAAATTAAAGGTATTTCAAAAGGACCTTTTTCTACTTCGAGTTTCAAATTAACTCAGTGACTTTGCGTTTCATCAAACACTGATCCCAAGTAGTTCCTTCAACCTCAGCAGCCCGGCTGGCTGCTTTCTGCTCCCTACAGCAGTCTCTCTCAGGCTAATCACAAAGAATATTGTAAGAAACAGAAGTTAAAACTGAATATTCTTCATTATTCCTCAGTACAATGGTCATTGGTTAAAAAATATGCCATTCCATTTTACAGTTATGAAGGAGAAATAATCTAATTATTTTTCGGAAGGGGGAAGAGGGGAGCAGGCTGATGTATGTAGATAGAAAAACTACTTTCTTCTGAGATCTTTGCACTGCGAATCCCATGTTACTTTTACACAGATTTATTTTTGTTGTTGCAAAGATTTGAAATTTAGAACTGTTACTTTTATTTTCTTAATGTACTACCCCTCTCTCCCCCCTCCCAAAGAAGGGCCTATAATACTAGGTCAAGTTGATCTCTCTCCCCTTCCCCTTCCCCTTTCCCCCCCGAATGTAAATGTTTTTAAAGGTGTAGAAGGGAAGGAAGATCTTTTTCTCTCCCTTCCCTTTTCTCTCCCGTTTCTTTCCTCTCCCCCTCCTCCCCCCAATATCTCATTGAAAAGAGTTTGTAGATTGAAGGTGAGGAGATGACCAAGTTTTAAGTAAGTGACTATGGAGTACTAAACAGGTGCAAAGAAAAGCAATTGCTATTATATCAGCTTGAGAAGAGGGAGAAAAGAATAATTTCAAGCAAGATTTTGCACCTCTTTCTTCCTAATAAGGTAATCAAGATTCAAAGTGGTAGAAAATGCAGGAACAGGCTTTTGGGGAATTTTGACAGTTTCTTTTCTAGGCATCATAAAATGTCCTTTGCTGACTGCAATCATCTTCATACGCTTGAAATCTTAGAGTCAAACCTGTTCATTTTAGTCATCCATATATGTTAGCTCTCATAATTCATCCTGCTCTAAACAGGATGCAGTAGATTATTTAGGGATCAAAAGTGCCATAATTAACACCAAGTTCAAAATCCAGTAAGATCAAATGGAAAAATTGGCTGTCAATAACATCAGTGGGCTTCAATTCAGGCTGTGAGCAGGCAGGTAGAGAGAAGGACTGCAGCTCTTCAGTATCTTTGCAGTTCTAGTGCTAGTCCTCTCCAGGTCACAATGGTTTGTTCTAAATCTCTATTGAGAAAAATAGATGGCCTCTTCAATAGATTTTTCTAATTGTAAGAATGTATTTCTCACTTGTGAGGAAAGACGATTGGTTGCCTCCTGGACTACTATAAGTAGCTATTTCAGGAGCATTTTCACCACAGTCCTAGTTGATTGACAAGATCATTTCATGTAGTGAAAAAAAATTATTGTTGTTACCAGGGATATTTTGTCATGGGAAATTTCTCTGGGAATATTTTTTTCTCATTACTGTACACACAATTGGCAAAGTCTGTCTGTGCAAGACTTCCAGCTCAATTTTGAAAACCCAAGAGGCCTGAATAATTCAGATAATCTGCGGATAAACAAGCTGACTTTGTGGCACTTATCTGAGTTGCCAAGCCTATTGAGGCTTTGTCATCAAATTCTCATTTACCAAAGAGTTAGAAGATTTGTTAATGTTATATAATTTATCATGCCACTGTGCTGGATGGTGCTATAAGAGCTCAATTCTGTTTTCACAAAGTTGCACTGATTTTAAACCCCAGCAATTTCAGTAGATTTAATTTTAAACTGAATGGCTCTGAGTGGAGAATCAGGCCCTTAATGTTTCATGTAAATAATGTATCAGTACTGTGAGTCACAGCACAAACTCCTACGCATAACAGGTCAGATACAAAGTTGCAGTCTTTCTGTATTGCTGGTGTCATGGGAGGAACTGTCAACTGCTCTTAGTTATAAGGCCTCTTTCTACTACTGGAGTTCTGAAAAGTGATCAGAGGCTACCTGCAAACTCAAGTGAAGATTTTAATGGCTTTTGCTCATTTGAAAAATAAAGGCACAAGACTGACACAGCTAGAATCTAGAATCACTTCTTTTTTTTTTTTCCTTAAAAACAAGCCATCACACTTGGACAGCCGGAACCAGATTGTAGAACTCTTTAAGCATGTGATTGTGGGACTAATTTGTGACTACAATTACTTCCCTTATGTGTGCCAGCTGGGTAAGTAAACGTTGAAATGCCAGCATATGATAACTTGTCACACAAGTATCTGTATAATCACAGTAACTGCACATCTAGAATATCTGAAAGTCTCTCCAACAAGAGGAAGAAGAACTGAACATATTTAAAACAATTTTACATTAAAAGTCATACAAAATACTAAAACTTACTGTATGCCACAGTATCTGTTTGAGCCAATACTCAGTTTCTCACCTCCTTAAAATTCTGAAGGCTGATGGTTTGATTAGTTTAAAATAAAACATTTGACAGGGCAAACTAGCTAGCGTAATTCCATCCTTTAACAGGTTTACAGAAAGTATTTTCTTTTGCATGGCAGAATAATTCACAGCATAACCATGGTATTTTTTAAAACTGCTTTAATTGTGACCCCAGTTATCCTCATCCAGATTAGCTAGTTTTGCTGAGCAGCTTCCAGCCAGTTTTAAATACTCTTGATTAAATTCTTCACTAGCACAAAATGCCAGTCAAGGCTGTTCTGGTGTTTAGTCTAGTGACTAAGGGGCCAGCCCTGGTCAAACCCTCTGTTCGGGGAGAGAAGAGGGTAATGCAGACCCTTTCAAAGATAGGAATCCTTAAGGAATTGGATACATTGGCTTTAAGAATCTTGAGTAGTACTGAGTATCTGAGCCATTGTTTTTACTCAGGTCTGCTAATAAAATGATCCCCTGTATCTGGAGGTTTGGGGTTAGCTATATTAAGAAATACTCAAGCTCCATTAATAAAAATCTCCAAAAAAAGTCAGTTTTCCTGAGTCAAACTCAGGTTTGCTATTGTGTTACCAAACTACTACTGTGACCCAGACCTACGGCTCTTTTTTCATATTACTTTCCCTCATATGGCAAAAAGTATATTTGAATAAGGGACAGACACTGAAGAGAAGCAGATAGATGCAGTTATACACATGTATGTTATATTTTATGCAACAATGTGTGTCAGTTCTCTTATCGCTCCCCTCAAGTGTCTCAGCATGGTGTATTGAACAATGTGACTAATATGCATTAGTCCATTCCTTTCCATCAAGGTTTCTTTCAAAGTCATGTGGAAAAGTTTGAGTTGAGGGAAGGCATATACTATCCAGAGACTCGGCTTCAATAAGTCTCTCTAGCTTTTGCAGTAATACTGGCTGACTGCACAAATGTTCCATTCACAACCTGCCTCACCCTTTCCCTCCCACACTCCCCATTTAGCCCACGTACGTTATGAAAGGTCACTTTTTTTTCCTCTCCTTGCATGTATTTAACAAGCCTATGCTTAATCTCTCTGTTTGGAACTTTCTTCCTTTGCTTCCACATGCTTTTGTCTCTCCACCCACCTGTTAAAAGTGAGCCTCAATGCCCTTCACACATTAGCATCTGCTATACTGTATTATTGACTAACCAAAGTACTCCCTCTTCTTAACTTTGATTAGGTAGGGTGCAAAAGCACAGAACTGAGGGTTATTAAGGTTTAACTACTAATATGGTACATTGGACAGCACTTCAGCTTATGAAACTAAGAATGCTAATGCTAGAGTTTATCACATCTTGTTTCAGACACTGTCTGTCTTACCTTAGTTTGCCGCCTTCTCTTTGGACCAAAATACTAATTCCAGCTTTCCAAAGTGCTGTTTCTATGGCTGAACATCTTTGGTATTCTCCCCCTGACTTGTAGGCCCAAGTCTCACAAACTTCCTGAACTGAAGCATGCCTCTTCCAAGGCATCTTTGGGTTCTCCAGAATAATCACCTGCATCAGAAGCAATCCTTTCTAGCTACCCATTTTTCCCTCAAGGGGTCTGCTTTAATCATACATATGCTTCCCAATTACTTCAGCATGTATTTCCTTCACTGGAACAGTTAGCAGCTGAAGGGAGTCTGAACTCCAGCTCCTGCTGAAGCAGTCAGCTCATCCTGAAATACTAATCCTTTAACTGACTTTGGAAATCTCTGATTCAAAGAGTCAGCACAGGGATATTATACTAACTCGCTCCCCTTCTGTTAGAAATATTGTTTTCCTGTGATTTGAAGCTTAAGTATATTTGGAATTCCCTGAAAAGTGTCTTTTACTGCCAGAGCCATGGCAGCAAGTAAAAGTAGAAGAAGGATTTTCAGACATACAGTAGTTTAGATTCTTGTCTCATGTTTAACAGTGTGAATGATTCTGTTGCACTGAAAAGCAATAAAAGGTTTGATGCTGTGAGGTGGGACTGGCCACTTCCACACTACGGAGCACTGATCTCTAACTGCAGACTTTGTTCTATTTTGCCAGATGTGACTTATGTTTATGATTTTCTATGATCAAGCTGTGTTAGTCATTGTTCAGTATAATTCATGAAAATTTTTAGGAAACAATTTCTGTGAGCAGTGGTAGTACCACTGCTGAAGTGGTAACTGAAACAGTACAGTGCAGGTTGTGAAGGTCCTACAGCTGAGGAGAAAAAGAACTTCACTGTAACAAATACAAAATATTATTTTCTTAGGCTGCTGAACATGGACTAAGACCAATAGCTGTCTAAAACTTAATGTGAATAGAGGTTGGGGTGTCATTATTAAATAGAGTATTATAAATGGAATAACAAATCCCATCCTGAAGTTGTATCGCAGACTGATGAATACTTTTTAATCAGCTGAATGTTATTTATATTTCACAGGGCTAATTCAACAGATGTCAAAAGCTCTCTAAAAATCCCTAATCTAGTCCATTTCTACACATGCAAATTTCCTTGGAGTCTCTTTTTGTCTTTTATACCCTTGAGATGCTTATTCAGTACTCTGCCTCTCTTACACTTTTTGTCCAGTTTGACTTGTGCCATGATTGTCTTCCTGTTCCCTATCACCACCACATTGTTTGTCAGTTATAAAAAAAGTTTTACATGCCTCTGCCAATCCATTTATATTTTGTGGTGCCGAGTTAGCTGTTTGCCACATGTGCAGTTTCCTCCATTGATTCACAGACAATAATGAATGGAGTTTTCATCCAAATGAGTGTAATTTACTGTGTTCAGTGGATAGGTATTATTCGTTGACACCAAGCTCCTTACAGACTGGAGCTGCTGTTAAAACAGCTAAATATATGTGTATATTATCTTAGTGAATGAGAGCATGAACTGTCCCACAAAATAAACATATATTTGGTAAATAAATGTAACTGAGGAATATGTACTTTTTCCTTATACTTTTGCAAGCAGAAGAAATGAACTTATATAAAGCAAATACAGTGGAGTTTTTGCTCATCTGAACATAAGTCATAGGTGCGTTATTCCTCTACTATCAGGAGGATCCATTTTAGCTATCTCCCTTTTTGTACTGGATGGCAGAATCGGTATGAGTCATAATGACTATTGAGCTATAGTATAATGACTCTTTTGCCTTATTTATAGAGGTTGCCTAGTTTCCATTCCTAAAGGGGCAAATTATTTGTCTGGTCCAGAAAATAGTTTGAAATACCATCCTCTATTACTTAAACTACATCATAGCTTGCACTGGGTAGTATGTCCAGCCATTTCAGTTTAACATGACCTTTTTTTTTGTCTGACCAGTTTCCTGTCTTTTCTGGAGCAACTATTCACAATGTGGGGATTAGCACTTTTAGTTGTGTTGGTTATTCAGGTTGTAAGTGTTACTCATTGGCAAAAGTTTCAAGAGTTTGTTGATTTTTACAATACCAGAAAAATTTTGTGTGAGTCTTAAAAAGTTAAACTTTATGTTCAATAATTTATGTTACTACTAACCCTCAGTACTTCTGGTAAACTTTCCTGTTTCAGCTTATCAGCTACAACCATGGGCAGCATCAGAGTCTGGAATTGGTTTTGGGCTACTGTATGAGTAATTTGAAAATTTCCAGTTTTATTATTTACCTGTGGAGTACTTGGGTCAATCTGCAATAATCAGTCTAGAATTTATGCTAAAATTAATAGCATAAATGGTCCCATTGATGTCAGCTGCTTTGTGACTGGGTGCTTCTTTGGCTTTCTCTCTGACGTTAATAATATATTTATGATGGTCAGAAATGGCATGTAAGAATTTAGATGGATGCATTTAAAAAGAATCGAGCAATCTTTAGTGTGTCATGTAGTAATTCTCACTCACCTGTAGAATACTACTACTCACAGCAGCTTGGTACGATTGCTAATGAAAGTTAAATGAGGAGAAATTACCTTAAAACAAGCCCAGGGAAGAGATGATGATGGTGAACAGTTGAAAACATCTCAAAGAACATACATCTCTGTTGAACAGTCAGTTCATCTGTAGAAAATGCATTGAATATCTAGATTATTTTATGTTTTAAATGTTCCTGAAAAACACTTTGGTTTTCATTTGGCTTTGGTTTTGGTTTGTTTTGGTTTGTTGGGTTTTGTTTTTTTTTTTAATTTTATCAGTTATTTTTGAGCTTTTCCCAAACCATATGTTTCCTCATGTTAAGCCACTATTTTTCAAGGAAATAAATAAAAATATTTTTTTAATCGGTGCATTCCTATACTGTGAAATCTTTTTGAACTGTATGAGTAGGCATAAAACCAACAAAAATATACTAAAATACTTTTGAAATTCCAGTCTTTAAAATATTTTTTAGTATCAGGTCCTTATTTATACACCTAAGTAGAAGCAAATCTTTTCTGACAACCTACTGCAATTATGGATGCAGTGCAATTGAAGACCTCCTCTTGTGGAACTCATTTGAAAAGGTGTTGATAGCCTATGCGACAAGAAGTGCCTGTGTTCCCTCAGAAGCAGACTTTAACACAGCTCTAAAGTTATGTTATACTGTCAAAGACGACACTGAAACATGACCATTAGTTACATGCTATGATGTAAAATAAATGACGATCCATGCATGGCCTTGTACATCAAATGAAGTTGCAAAGTAGGACACTAAAATTATAAGTATGGTTCTTGACTCACCCATCTCTACTGTTGCTTTGCCATCCCTGACTGAAATAGATTCACGGTCATGATGTGAAATTAATGCTGACTGATGACAGGTAGCCTACAAATCTTTGCCTCCCTCCCCTCTCTCCACCCATGAAAAATACAATTGTGTTCCCATCACTTTAGCCTGCTATTCGTCAACTCCCAAATGTCTCAGTATAATCTTCAAAAAGTGAATCTCGCATAAGTGAGGAGAAATCTTTATTTGCAAATTTCATCTTGTAAAAATTTTAGTTGTGCAACTTCAGAGTCTATTTATTACAAATGAGTTTAATGGACCTATCCAAAATCAATTCTGTCACAGAAAAATAGTTACATTTTACTGCTATGACTGAATTTATTGCTTTTACAGAGAACATCATTCACACATAGCATGTACTTAAATGGAAGAATAATGTCTCTTGAAATAATTGTTAAGATATTTCTGGTAAAATACAAGTGAACAATCTGTAACTGAAGGATATTTTTAAAGTTCTTTCCGCATCTTGATCCACCCCAGCCTTTTATGGCTGAGGTGGTAATGGCAAAAATGACATAGTGATGCATCTGTCTATTTGTCTATATTTCAATCAGTCATGGGTTTGGTTTTTTTCTTGTCTACAGTATGTTTTCCTACAACAGTATAGACAAATTCCAGTGTTTTGTTAGCCTCAAACAATAATGCATAACCAAATTTCAAATATCAAAGCCCTAAGACTTCTTAATTATGACCAAGCATTGGAATAGGCGTGAAGATTGTTCTTCAATAACAGTTTAGTGGCTTTACAATCCAGATTTTTTTAACTCTTAGCATTAGCCTTTTTTCTCTGCCTTAAAAGTAATTCTTTAAAATAAATAAGAGTTTGAGTGCACCTAAGAAATCAGGTTAGCAAGAAGGACGACGTCTCTACCCAACAGAGTGAAGCAGTGCTGACCAATAAAAAGCAGTCATAAAAAGCTACATTATTTGTCTGGTTTTCAAACTGTTCCAGTCCTTTGTGCGTGATTTCTGTTACTACATAGCAAGCACATGCCAAGACCTGACATGTATATAAATAGGAATGAAAGTGTTTGCAGTTGTTGTGCTGAGAGTCCACGTGTTACCATTTCTGTCTTTCCTCGGAAAGCCAAGCAAGAGGCATTTCCACAGTTCTCTTCCAAAGCTGCATTAGCTTAGGGAAAAATAGCCCAAAGGTCATCACAGCCAGCACAAGTGGATCGCCTCAGGGGTGCTGCCTCAGCTTCAGGGATTTGCAAGAGATTTGCAAGGTTTGCAGTCTGGATCCAAAATGGCGTTGGTCCTAGAATACAGGATTAATTCATATCAAACCAGCGGTGGTAAGGACTGCCAGGGACAGTGAAAAGGGCCACCTAAGACACTTTTCCTTAGTGGAAACTGTGTAGCTTTGGAGACTGGTTCTGAGCTTACAGAATAATTGCTATACTCATCTGGGCTCCCTGACCTGATCACCATACAATAGAAAGGTATGTCTGTGTGCCTTCCGCATAGCTTTTTTCTCCCTTTGTAAAGCCTCAGATATACCTCTAAGCAGACACTTCCTTGGAAGCATGTCCCGCCTAACCTATATTGTAAGTGCAGGTAGAAGCAGGGAAAGCTTGACATTGGTAAATGTTCCAGAATTGAGCTAATCATGACAGATGCTAGTATTGTGCAGTCTGGACAAAGACAGGCTGTTGCAAACTGTGTAGGAGAGGTTCAATAATTTATGACTGTAAGCATCCTTCTTCTATAGAGTGGAGCTTCCCTACTCAATTGCTAGGATGTGGTAAATGACCTTGTTGACACTTCCAGTCTCTTTCAATGCAAATTAGAACATGTTAGCCTAAACTGAAAGTGTGTCTTTAAGCCACTTCAACACAATCTGTAAGAATGTGTATGTCTGTGCCCTTTCTTGCTCTTCATGAAGATTCAACTGTAAATATTACTGATACTGATACATATGTTCTCTAGCTAGTTTGTAGCATCTCCATCCCTCCACCCCCTTTTGGGTTACTGCAGTTGAATTCCTTCTATAACTGGTCCTTCCATCTCATTTATGTGTTTAAAGAGGGATATTGATTCCCTGTCATATCTTCCCTTCTTTACATATCAGTGCAACAGAGGGAAATACTTAACTTTTTCCTTCTCAGATTCTCTCAAAGAACAAATCCCTGTGAAAAAAGAAGAGTACTAATGTGTTACTTCTTTTACAACCCATGGCTAATGCTCACTCTGCTAATGAACTAATAACCAGGCAAAGTAAGCCATCTTATGGAAAGATAGACTTAAGGATATAGATCAGAAATATTTGGATAACCTTGAAACAGGGTTATTGAATTACTGTCAGCAGAAAAAAGGGAGTTTCAGCATGGAGTCATAGAATCATTTAGGTTAGAAAAGACCTTTAAAATTGTCGAGTCCACCAGTAAACCATGTCCCTAAGCACCATGTCTACAATGGTAGACGTAGCACAAGTGAAACAGGACTGCCAAACAGAGAAAGGTGATAAAAAGGGCACATTATTAGACTGTTCTCCACACTGCTCCACTAATCACATACTCTCACCAATATCCTTGTAAAGACTTCTGGGATGAGACAGCGTCCCTCTATCACAGAATTTCTACCTCTCTAGATAGAGTGTAGCGATTTTAAAAAAAAAAAAAAACCCACACCAAACAACAAAACAATCCACCAACAAACTAATAGATTTTGCGTGAGGCAGATAAAATAGTGCCCCCCAGGCTCTCGTCAGTTGATTATTAAGTGGCTCGTCACCTAATACAAGAGAAAGAAAATATGAAAGATGCATTTTAAGCAACAAATATTTCCTTTTCCCATTTTCTTTGATGTTTTCTTAAGGGGGAGTGGTGTCGGGAGAGATCTAGGAATCCCATCATAGTTCTTTTTATTCCCCCTGAAGACCTCATAATTTGAAATAATATGGCTCATGCTTCCCAGGTAGTCTATGAAAAAGAAATTTAGAGGAAACACCTTTCAGTTTTCCCTCAGCAACATACAGCCTCCCAGTGTTCAAGAACTGTGAGTGTGAGCTTGAGGTATGAACCTGAACCTCCTGTGAAGTAGTTTATTCTAGTGCCCCTGTATTTCTATTTCACTTCTCTACTTCCTGGCCTCTCCCTCTTATGAATAGGATGAGTATCTGTAGCCCTTTATTACTACATGATTTAATAAACTAGCTACAGAAGGCAAATATAATGGCTCCTGTAGCACTTGTGTAAAGAATAGTAAGAATAGTAAACATCACAGCAGATGTTACTCCTCTTCCCGACATTATTCAGTTCCGATCTCCTTTCCATTAACAAACAAAAATACAAATGCAGAATCTGGCAGATGAGAGGGAGAAACAAAGGAGTACTGTGAGTGAATCAATTTGTTATGAAGGGGCTTTACTATTGCTAGTGCCAGGGGCTATTTACACATCTCTCACTTTTTGTGTAACAACTAACCTTCTTTTCTAAAATTTATGTGTATATGGTGAGTGTGGCTGCTAGCTACCTGGCTCTCAAGCACAAGTTTTTCTCATATGCCACATATAACAGTCACATTTAAATTTGCAGCATGAACTGTATTACAGTTTCTTAACTAGGGTGGAGATTCAATTGTCACAGAGAAAATCCACAGCTGTCTGGGCTAAAAAAATCTTAATGTCTTCTGAATGTTTATCTCTGCTCACTTGCTCTTCTTGTGGTTTTGTTCTATTTTTAATCTTTGACAAGACAGCATTATTGAATAGTGATGAGACAAAACATAGTTCAGTTCCAGCCAATACAATTTTTAGTCATTTTTTGGTAGCCCTCACTATCTGACCTATAATATTTTGGATACTGTTTCAGGCAGCTTAGGCTGATGAATTACATTCTGTTGTTAATTGGGAGTGTGGAGAGAGAAGGTAAAAAGAGACTGGTAACAGAGAACACCTGAGACGATGAGGTTTTTGAACTTTTGCCTGTCTAAGTTTTCCTCTGCCAGTAGATCTTATGTTATTTTTCAATATCTAAAAGATTTTTGTAAAATATCAAATGAGATGCCCTCTACCTAAGGAACTGCCAACATTAGATAGATCCTTAACTGATGTAGTTGCTGTGTTTTCAAGCTGAAAGAGCTTTGCAGGGTTGAGCTATGTGTAACTAGCTCATTGCAATGGTAGAATATACACATTTGAGGTTAGCTGTAGTAAAATCTGGACCATATTTCTACCTGCAGTGTTATGACTATAGAAATCTTGTGCAACTAAGCTGACTTTGTAGCAGATCTATAAGCAAACTAGTAGTTTAAAAATTAGGTCACTTAGATAAATGCCTTAATAGATTTAGGTGAGTACAGTAGCCTTAATAGTTAATACAATTAGTGAAGGGAGCTATTTGGAATATCTGTATAAACTATTCCTCCTGAGCTGGGTGCCTGAAATAGAACCAAGTGTCTACAAAAACCCAATAAAATCTCTATCATATTTCTACATGACTCCTCCCTAAGTCTACACATTTCAAAAGAGGAATTAAAATGACTGTGGTGCACAAAGCTTTCCTTAGCAGCATTGCTCATTCCACATGCAATTATTTATTTATGTATGCATGGTTTCCCCAGTATACCTCCCTTAGAACATTCGAGTTATCAATTCTGGAAATCAATAAAACACGTCTGGTAAGTAAAATTTGGATGGTATCATACTGTGATAGCTTTTGTAATACTTCCTGCATTCATTATTAGTGGTTCATTATGGAATTAATAATTTAAAGCTATCTCTGATAATTTTAACAGTCCCCAGTTTGTTATGAGGTTTTTTATTATTATTATGTTATTTGGGTATAACTTTGTGTTCTGGGGACCAATATCCTTCGTATATTTTCAAAGCTTCATGGACTAATCAAAATGCAGCAAAACTCAGGGAAAATTAATATATAAATATTACTTAATATAAAGAAAAGGTAAGTTGTATGTGAACCTCATTTAATTTTTTTTTTCTTTCTTTGAAGCCTTCTACTTTTTCCTATATCAGTAATTCACTTCTCTCATATTCACTTTAGAGATATAAGGGGTCTATCACTTCTGGGACCTGAATAAAGATGAGGGTGAGAATTCTACCATTTGACTCAAAAATGAATATCCAACAGTTCTTGTAACTAAAGATAGTGGCAGTCCAAACAGGAAAGTGTTTGTTGGATTTTCGATATCAGTATCAACCTATCACTGTAAAGAGAGAAAGTTAATTCTTAGATGAGTTGAACAACAAAATCAGTGGTGACCAGTGAATTAAAAGAAAGTATTTTGTCTATGATATATTAAATACTTTTGTATACTGAGGTACAGAAAATCCAGTATTGCAACATAAGAAAAAAAAAAAAAAAAGGGCAGTTATTCTGCATAACTTTCTAGTGTAACTATCTCAGAACAATTGTTCCAGAAAAATATTTTGTTTCCAGATCCCAGGTAGCAGAGGCAACAAGAAAGGAAGAATATCACTATATAATAAACGTATAAGTTAATGTAATTTGAGTCAAAAAGACTTTTGCTATTAATGTCAATGACATCAGACTTTCATCTCTATGATTTCTTATATTTCTTTTATTTCCATGATCTTCACGATTTCTTCCTCAGTAAAAACTTGCAGAGCAAACATGTTGTGTGTTACAAGTAACATATAGAACTGCATACCTATTCTCTAGTGAGAAAAGATTTTTATGAGGAATAACATATTTGATTTCTAGTTAATATTTCATTTACTTTTAATACTTCATGGTTTTAAAATTGTGCTGCTTTTTGTACAGATTATATATGTTTACCTACCTCAAATTGCATTGCACCAATCAGTAGAAAATATTTAGATTTATGAATAAGAAAATCTTTGATCGGTATATATACACTCATATTTTAAATACAATAATGAAAAGGTCTTGAATTCAGCATGGGCTTAAAGAATATATTTGAATGATCAAAAGCAAAATACAAAGTTTATTTAGGAAAAAACTGTTTTCAATTCCTGTGTCAGGAATCAGGTCATTATAGTTCACAGTATGGGAGACTGGATGAAGAAAAATAAAACTGAGTTCCAAGTTTGGTGCCAACTGAGGACTTGGTGAGAGTCCAGCTACCGTCATTGAGGTGGGAGAAGAACTACTGAGAGTAAAAGTATGCAGGACTGGAGAAAAGATAGATCTGGAGAATCCCAAACTTTATGGCTTGGTAGGCAAATTCTCTGCAAAAGGAAGAATGCTAATTTTTTTTAAGTCGGTGTATCAAAGAGCATCTCTGAGAACTTCAGAAATAGATTTTATTCTGCTTTTGAAGCTCAGACTGAGGAGAATTTTACTTTCCTTTTTTTATTTTTTAATTGGACATTTTTAGGCAGTAACATTCCTACTAAAATAACTGAAGTCTTTTTGAGGAAAAAGAATTCCTACAGCTTTCTGAGCAGAAACTCCTTGGAGGCAATGGAACCATTTGTTCTATAAAACTGAGTTTGGTTGAGGATTCTTCTCAGAGGAATACTACTAGAAAAACTCCAGTGAATTTGGAGTAGGAAAGATCAGTTAATAGGAGAGATCTTTGTTTAGAATGTCCTCAAACAAACAGTTAGAAGTATCTTCATTTGGACAACAAAGTTCACCAAATTTTGTGCACCTGTTCCAGAAAACTGACAAACATCACAATGGAAGACACTGAAAAGGAAGCAATAATCCAGGTTTTGTGCTCTGTGTGTGTGTGTTTTCCTTTTAGAAACTGGATGGAAAAATTGCCTCATTTCTTGCAGATCACAGAGTTTTCTGATGGTTATGTATTTCCAACACTTTGCATCAGACTAGATGTTTTTCTACTGCTATGTAGAAATAAAAGCAGCTTTTAGAAAATTCCAAGAGTAGGAGAGACTGTTGCAGTCCTTTAGTCTTGACTCCTGCATAGCACAGGCCATAGGATTCCTTGGAATTAATCGTTGCTTTGAGTCCAATAGCTGCTGTGTAATTAGAGCTTTTCTCTTAGATAATATTTTCATTATTTTTGTTGTCCTTCTTTGAAGCGTGTCCAATTCTTCAATGTACTTCTGCGGATACTAGAAACAGACAAAGTGGTTTATCGAGTTGCCAGTACTGAGGCAATATGACCTGTTTCTCCCTATTTGTTGCTTTCTTGCATCTTATGTCTAAGGATCATGTAAATCTACTTGGTACTTACTATTTCACTACAAACTCATTTCCATGTTCTTAACAGGATCATTTGTTTCCTAGGACAGATAAGTTTCCTCTCCTGTAAGCATGACCTACATTCTTTGTCACAGACCTGCAACTTTTGATTTGAAATACTTAATCTTGCATGTTTACTAAAAGATCCACTACTTTGTTTCAGGCACCTGTCTTCATTGTTTTCATTCCACGAGTCTTCATATCAGTAATTATGTCCCCAAATACGCAGGTTACCTTAGTGAATACTATATAAAACTAGATATATAAGTAGCTAGTGAGATCAACTTTATCTTTCTTTGTTGCATTAAAGTATTTATGAAATTTTGAGTTTTCCAGCACGTGTCCAGATACTGTAAGACATTAGATGTTGTCTACTATTCGATTTCAACACATACAATCAGGGAACAAAATGAACACAGCTGTTAATATACCTATATTACTCACTCTTCAATATTCAGCAGAAGCCCCAAAATAAGATACCTTTCATACCAGCTCTAAGGAATTACCAGGTTTAATAAAAAGCCTCTTTGTCATCATCTCTCAAGATGGTTTTCATCAAGTTATGTGTCATTAAATGGATAGTTGATATAATAATGCAACCAGCTTGCTCAAGCTGGATCCATCACGTATAAGGAATTTGTCCTATCAAACTGTATTGTTCTATGCATTTTGACAGACAATACTGAGCTAATTTAAACACAATGTTTTAGTAAATAAATACAAATTGTTGTCTTACATTCTTGTTATTTGAATTTTAAGTTGAAAGATAACTTTATTATCTCAGCATTGGATCTGTCAAGTTAACACATGTATGCATTTTACAATGACAAATGTATGAGCTACAGTCTTTTGGCAAGACCTTATTTTGACCCTTATCATCTTTTCAGGGGCATCAGTTTAACACACCTGTGGTTTTATGCATAAGGAGCTTTATAGGTCCTACACTGTATAGAGAGCAATGTGCCTTATATGAGTTTGATATAAATCATGTTTCTTTTGTCCATTTGGGATGTTTACAATTATGGGCCTCATTAGTGTCATAGCATATGTTGTATAGAATACATAATCAGGAATACTGAAATGTGTGAGAAACTAATTTCAGGTTCAGGGCTACAAGCCTGAGGAATTTTCATTGACATTAATGGGAGTCACACATGTGAAAGCATTCATTGACTTACAAAATTCATGTTCCTTCATCAATGTTATCAGTAATTTTTAAGAAATATCTCTAATTTGTATCAAACCTGACCAAAATACGCTAAACAATGCAATAATGGTTAGAGAAATTAAAGTCTTCCTGAATATAGCATGCTAATAAATCTTCTAAAGATTGAAAGTCTTCCAAATGCTTAACTTACAGTGCTATAACATGGCTGGTTGAAAGCTTTCCTTTGAAAGTGTTTTTAGGCAATTTTGGGGTTGGTTTGTGTTTCTAGAGAAATTAAATTAGTCACGAAAATGGTTGCTCCTTCAGAAAATGTCAATACCTTATAAAAAATGAAACCATGTATTTCAGCCAAAATCTAAAGTGATTTGATATGGCACTAAAGAATCTCATGGAAATATGTAGGTGCCTGATATTCTCACTGTCTTCCATGAGCTAGACTCTACTGGCTAGATGGGCCAGTACATCTAGAGAAGGCAGTAGGTCTAACTATGCTAACAATGTTCTTTGAACTTTGGGGGGAAAAAAAAAAAAAAGAAAAAAAAAAGAAAAAAAAGAAGAGATTGACTTAATATTTGGAGCTAATACTTTAAAATGGAAAGCCATGATTCTCTGAGGTAAAACCCCAGACATTTATGAAGAACTGTGTAACAGCAGCCAATTTTCCTTTATGAACGCCTCCTACTCTGAGCCCACCGAATCAGCTATGATTCAGATTATGCCCCTGGCTGTTTGCCAGCTAAAACTGCTGCCAGACAAGTGCAGATGGAAACTATAATCCCCAGAGTGAGCTGAAAATCAGCATTCATAGAAGGGACTCAACTTCCAAACACAGATGAATGTGAGAGGGATAACAGTTCTCTCCTTCTTAAAGAGTTAATTTCATTTGTTTTGTAAGAAACATGGAAGTCATAGCATGGGAAGGTGATTTGGTATACCTCAGGAAGTATTGTGGATGTGATTTATACAAACATTTAAATTAAGAATAGTGAAGGTCATAAGCATTATATTTGCTTTATGTATATGTTATATTTGGTCTCTCAGACCCTGATATCAGATCTCAACCTTGGGGTAAATCAAGGTCTGAGTATGGCTAAGAGCTGATATAAACTGGAGCAGCCTCAAGGTCTATTCTGTTATTTGGGGACTGCCAAAAATAGAGGTCTTGTGCTCCCTAGGAGTCATTTACCCCCGAGGCTTCATCTTTTTCTGGATGCTGGAGTTAAAGTGGCTGGAGAGGAGCTGAAGACTGGCATATTATATCTATATTTTTATCCATCCCCCACACTGTAAGGTGTATCAGCTTTTATTATTCAAAATTATTTGCCTTTGACATGCTGCATTCTGGAAGTATATTTATAGAAATGTTATTAAAGAAGTGAATCTTTCATTGCTGAAAGTATTCTATGATGGTCTTTCCCCCTAACAATATCATAGTGGAGTGTTGGAACAGACAGCTCTATAAGATAGAATTGATAACGCAGACTTACTTGATAGTGAAAAATGAGACTGTCACCAGCCTCATGGAAAATCATTTTGGTAGAACAACCTTGCAACTGAAAGAAAAGAAATAACCCAAATCAGACAACTGGTGTCTATTAAAATTAGTTCACACACTGCTTTCCTATTCCATGCTGGTTTAACACTTATTTCTTGATTAGGCCATCTCTGATCTCATTTGTCATTATCAAATCATTGGACATACTAATGTTTCTCTGAAAGACCAATAGACTAAAACAATCAATAAACCAGACACTTCTTAGGGCAGAATTCAGCCAATCTTACTTGTTTTGAAGAATACTTTATTCCATACCTGCTCCTATTATTCTTTTCTGTGCATCTCTGCTCACTTGCATTCTGAAGGGTTTTGAATAAATATTTTAATCTATTCTTATTAATTAATAAAGAATTAGTTCAATGAGAAAAATGTTACAACCTTCTTCAAACACATGTAGGTTACTAAAAAAAAAAGATGAGAGACATTGCTTATAGTAGTATATAAAGGCTTTGTACTTTAAGTAATGGTATAAATTAAAAGCAATTACATTGAGGGTGAATAGATACATGTGTAGCAAAATAACCTAAAACTGAAAATATATTTCAAAAGAGGCAAAGAAAGTCCCCTGATACGCATGTTTCTGCACTATCAAAGTTAACACATTAACCATCTATATCTGTTTTAAGATGGACCTGAGAAACAAATGAGGAATAAATATGCTCCAGAGGAATTTCTGCATTAGCAAACTTAAGTGGTGTACTAAACCTTTTCCACTTCTAATGTTTGTGATTCTTTGATAGATCTGTAACTAAGTTGCTGATCTTTAAAACACTTTCTAATAACATGAGATGTAGTACAGAATAAGCATTAGTAAGCTAGCCTTTCATAGGCTGGAGATTATTTTTTTAAACACACAAAAGAAGAGTCAAGTGCTGAAAGACATTTTTTTTCTCTTTCTCTCTGGAGTAAACTTTACAATTGTAAGTGATATCCAAGATATCACTTCATGAGACGTCCTTCTTTAGAAGGAGATATCTTTAGAAAGACATCTCATGTATAAAGACTAGAACCTAGTGAAAATTAGCATCACACAAATTAGGCAGATTCCATTTCTGTTAGCATTTTAAATACAACTTTGCTCAAAAGCAAACAGCAATAGCCAGAATTAAAGTGAAAGTTCATAGTTTCCTTTGGAAAAATGTTTTTAAATATCAGTTTCTATGATTAAATGTAACTCTTGCAGAATTGCTCCACCAGATCTTCTGCCATGGCAGTTGGTCTCTGAAAAGCATCTCCCCTGTTACGTCACTAAGTCTCTACTGATCCACTGCCAGCATGCCACCATGGCCTCTCAATCCCATCATGATACCCTGGGTTAGATTTTTTGCCATGGCCTTATTGTCCTCTGCCAACACAGACAGCTCCCCAAGTCTAGAGTCACACAGAGGAAAGGTGATGTTGTAGTGTTCTCGATCTATGGATATGGCACCTCTTAGGAAATGCCTTGCATATGAGAGGCTTTCATTTTCCCTTCCTCATTGCCCCTGTCACCTGTCCCTGAACATGGGACCTCACACACTGGCAAAGAAAAATGTGAAGAGGATAAAATTCGCCTGGTGCACAGAAGCCTCGTGAAATCTCCTGTGATTTCAAAGAAACTATCAGATTGCTGACACGTATGGAAATCACACTTTCAGAATTCCTATGCATTTAAGGGTAGCTCCTTTAAAGTATATTAGAGCCAGTGAAGAAACAACACCAAATACACAGTAAATATGTACGTGTAAAAATTTTCTTCATTTCTTTTCCATGCATTTGGTTTGGCCTTGGCATTCTGGATGTAATGGCATCTTGATTTGAGCTAATGTGATCTGACACATCAGGTTTACTAAGATAAACCTACATGTTGTATGTTTAATAATTCTTTAATAAGAACTATTTTTGGCATTCAGACATGCTGACTGAAAACTCATTTTAAAATGGAGTTAAATAACTAAACTATTGACTGCAATAAAGACAAAGAAGAAACACTATCTTACTGATTAGACACCAGCTTCACATAATTTAAAAAGAGTAAATTTTGTAGGATTCAGTCAGTCATGTAGTCAAATATCATTTGCTGTATTTTATAAGTGGCTTTGACAGAACAAAGATGTTAACTTTATGGAAGGGCTGCTAAGCACACACAGTGGCAACATTCATAGTGTTTTTATTAATGATAAATTATTTCAAAGCTGTCACGACCTGAAATAACATTGTAATACTACTACAATCTTTTCTGCAGCATGTCACTGAAAATAGGCCAAATTAAGTCCTATCTAGCTTTCTGTTCAAATGTGTGATTGTTCTTTAACAACTTTTTGGCTGGCTCAGCAAAGAATAGGGCAATGGTGATACAGAGAGGCTGAGCCGATTTTATTAGAGAAAGTATATTTGCAGAGAATTGGATGCCAACCTAGAATATGAGATGCCTAAGCTGAGCTTACACCTTAGTTATCTTGCTCAAAGCAAGCTTTCTTCCTTTGCTGCTGACTCTTGAAGCCTTAGAGCAGGCTTTCAGGGACAGGTTTTTTAAGTGTTTTTAAGAGGTATCAGTGGTATTTTGAAAAATGTGTTGGTCACACAAAATTCACCCCTTTTTGTACACCAGAGATTTTATACAACAAACATCTCCCATATCCCAAGAGTTCTCAAACTACTGTATGGGGAAAGAGGAAGCATTGCCTGTTTTACTGAAGATGTTCCATTGTGTGAAAAAGCACATCAAGAAATAAAAAACAAGGGGAAAAAAAAAGCAGAGAGTGAACTTTGGCTCAATGGATTAGCTTTTATCTGCTAAAAAAATACCCTGTTTTCCTAGCTGCTGCTATAGAAGTTAGTTCTGTGAATTTTGTGTTGAAGAATTGTTGAACAACATTTCAAAAATATGATTATTTCCAAGACAGAAAATCTGGGTTTTGATTGCATTTGCTGTTTAATAATCTGTATTCAAATTATATATTTGGTTCTTTATTTATATTAGAAACAGTCTTTGTTGACTGCACACACTCCTCAAGTGCTTTGAGACTTGTTGCAGTTGAAAAAAAAAAATTAATACCAAAGAAAAAGAAGGGAACAAAACCAGAAAAGGCATGCAAGCTGTGCCTCTGCCAAAGATGAATAGTCAGCGCTTGTGACAGTTGGAGCAGGGAGCATGATCTCTGTTATCTTCACAAGTTATAACGTATGTGCCTACTGTATAACTATGATCCATGTATCCCTGCTCTTGCATAATACTTTTCTTCATCATATCTCACCTGGCATTCAGTGTACACAATATGGGAATTTTAATCCATCCATACATTTTATCTAGTTGGACAGCCTATTTGGTATGGTATATCATGGTACATTAGAAAATCAGGCTTTCACTTACCTGATGCTCTTTGCCTTAAAACTCTTTACAGAAAAGGAAGTGTTAAGTCCCAGTTTTACAAAACAGGATGCTCAGTCATGTTGAAGAGCAGTAACAGTTAATGGCTTAACCACGTTGTGCAGAAGGCCAGATTAGGATATTCGGTGTTCCCGATACTAAAAGAGCAATGCAAGGACACCCAAACTGATTCTACACAGAGTGGGAGTGTGTCTGGTAGGGCTTATTAGCTCAGCCTCAGCACTCACTCTTGCAGCCCAAGATTGCTCAGCAGGGAAGCTTTCAAATGTTTCTGCACTACTTTACCTAGTGCATCGAGGTTTGAGAGACCTTGGTCTGTTCAGGCTCAGCGTAACGTGAACATGGGTAGATTGCTTTAAGTTTTGGAACATTCCTATGCATGTCTGTGGTGTTGTCTCTACATAATTGCATTTGAAAGTGAGAAGACTTGGGAGTACAATTCAGACAAACATTTTAGAGGCATGTCAGATCTAGAAGCAGAATACAATCAGAATTTTAGGATCAGCTGGATTTCTCAGTGTCCTGTTATCATGGTTAACGGAGAACTCATTGTAACTACTTAGTCTTTGTAATATCAAAGGCTGCACAGACCCCTCAAATGCCTGGTGTTAAGTGAACAATCCAGACCATTAAATATCCTTAGCAGGTCTAAGTCCTCTTAACCTACTTAGCAGTTGCTAAGGCATTTATTTTCTTCATTCCTCTCACATATTCTTTTTAATTTTGTATTTTAAGTATTTAATTACCTCTGGTAGAATTACCACTTCCGTCACAAGCTTTCACATACTAACAACTGTACTCATATTCCTTGGATACAGCCTGAATGTACTCCTTGCTTATATAGATATATATTTATTTTTAATTGGGAAGGGATAAAGCATTCTTTTTAAATGACTTTGTTTTATTTTAACATTAAAATAAATAAATGTTGTTCCCACTGAGGAAATTCTGACAAGATCGAAGCAGTTTATACTTCCCCTGAAATATAAAAATGTTTCAGGTAGATTAAACCTTGACAAAAAGTTAAATCAAATTATATTCTGTATGCTCAATTTTCTTTGGGGAACAAAAACTCACTGAAGTGTAAAAGTCTAATTAATTATGTAGTATGCTAATAATTTTTAAATTAAGAACACTTGTGATTTAACTCTAACATTCCATGAAAGTGTTTGCAATTGTCTATGACAACAAGATTATGAAAGTTAAAAAATATTAGAAAAATAAGAAACAAGTTACCAATACTAGTTTTGCTGTGGGGGTTCATACAATAGTGGTGAACAGAAGAATGGCAAGCCTGACTCAGATGAAAGGGACGTCTCCTATAACACTGAGTCATAGTGAAGGAACGAACAAGTTTATATTACTGTTTTCTCACGTATAAGCTCTCAGTTTCTGGGCAAATACTCTTTAGAGACTTTCTGAGACAAAAATCGCATCATGATCAACATATCAATAGTTATATTTAAACATATTATTACATGCCACTTGTATATCTACTCTTTGAACCCATTTAAGTTTTTGCATGCAATGTACCTTGTGGTACTGCATGGATTTTGCATTGTAGAAAAAGGTATTTCTTTCTTTGAAACCTCATGCCTTATCAGCTTTTGTTGTAAGAACTAGTTAATAGTCCTTACTTACCTTCTTTTTTGCAGTTCATGATCTTTTCCAAGCTTCTGAATCCTGATTTGCTCAGCCTCCCTTGATAGAGTAGCTGTTCCATATCTCTGATAACACTACTAATCTTTCCTAGGTCTATTTTATCCTTTTTTGAGATATGAAAATTGCACATATTAAAGAAGATGTGAATACATCACATGTCAGTGATATAATGCTGTTCATTTCCCAGGTACAAGTTCCTTTACTAATTATTCCCAACAGCCTATACGTCTTTTTCATGGCTATTGTATGCAGAGTTGCTGTTTTATATATCTGTTGTAGACTCTAGCCTTTACATCTGGTTGTAAAAGAGATTTAGACCATTCTAAAACTGACGCACATTGGCATCAAGTGGCTTTCCTTTGACACATGCACATCTTATGTAGGTGTATCTTATTTCTTGAGAGATCACTTTGGAATGTCAACCTTCTCTTGTTTTATTTTTTTATTAAGGCGAGATCTGGTACATAGCTATACCATGTATGAATGAATTCTAGGTACAGACAGTTCTCAAATTTACATCACCCCTTTTCCTCATGTAACCCACTTTCCTGATTGCATCACTGCTCTCCCATGTACTTCGTCTGGTTGATGGTAAGGGACAGTAGAACTTTGATTTCTCACATTCCCTGTCCTCTCTGCGTTTTTTCTTCAAGCTCAACACCTGTTGGTTTAATTCTAGATAGCAGTGGTTAAATACTGTGTGCTTTCATTCAAAACCTTCCTAGAGTTAGAAACCAAATCTGAACAGATGCTATAATACATTCTTGTGGCCATGGAAGGGCTAGAAACAATCTGTGCAGTTTATAAACACTATGAGGCAAAAATAAAACAAGCTTTTCTGTTACCCAGACAGATTTTGAGATACTGATCCAAGTAATCATGTGTAAACCTCACTGTAGCTGTGTAATACTGAATCTATCTGGAATGTGGTATCACATATTTCCATCTCATAGAAAGACATCCAGAACCAAAGTTTCATCCATAATAATAGCATGTGATAAAATATTCATTTCTGCTTGCCTATAGTAATACATTAGGCATTTCTAGAAGATGACGACTTGTCTTAGGATCTGATCTGGTAACTTTTGTTTGAGAGAGAATATATTGCAGTATATCCAATTGAACTCTCACATTTACCAGAGATACATAAAAAATAGACATGTAGGACATCCTGCACAATTGGAAATGAACGTGCTGCAAGAGTAGCAAGAAAAAGCCCATAATAAGAAACTTTTGTTGTATCATATAATATTTAACCAGAATCTCAAAAGCGAGGGAGGCTTTAATGTGGACTCATAATCAGATTCTTGCACCTCATAGGGATGCCTTGTAAAAATTGAATTGAACAGTGGATAGTAACACATTAAACAGTAAAAAAAGTCAGTTTTGCTTTTTGTTTCAAATGATGACATTTTGAGAAGGTTCACAATTTCATATCTGATAGGACAGAGAAGATAAAAGTCTGTAATTGTGTCCTAGATCTCTTAGTGGCATAAACTATAAAAGAAGCCAATATAGAGTCTTATCTGCAATACTGATATTCTAACATGGAAAATCGGACTCTCAGACATAATAATGTTCTATTCTGAAGTACAGCTACAAGTGACAGAACCTTGTTCCTGGCAGTGATGGTATGTCCACTGATATCTTTATAAACTAGAAACTGCTGGCACGACATATGATTTGGTAAGTTAAAAGGAGTTTAATATACATTATAGCAGTTCTAAGTGAAATAATAAGATTATAACAATAACACTACCTACGCTCTATTGTATTTCTGCAAATGCTTTAGAAAGAAAGTTGGTATTACCATCCTATGTTAAAGAAAAAGAGGCCCAGAGAAGGGTATAAACTTACGGAAACGGATCTTGGGAGTACAACAGCAATCTCAAGTGTCTCAATATTTTGCTCTATCACCTTTCATAACAAGGCAGAAGGTGTCTGGGCTGGTGCAGGGATAATAGACCCAATTCTATAAAGTACTAAGTGACTTTGGGAGGGAACTGAACCATCCTGTTCTCATGGAATTAAATATAATCTCCTTTGAATAAGAGGAAGCCCAATTAAAACTGTGTCCAAAAGGCCAAAAGGTAAAAATTTTGAGGAATCCAATATACCAAGTAGAGAGGAAGAGTACTGCTAAATACTTTAAATATCTCTATTTATGAGAAGTATATTGTTATAAAAGTAAAATTATTATGGTTGGTTTTCCATGTATGATTATTATTTCTTATTATTATTATTTCTGCCTGTATCTGCTAAGAGCTGCTGCCTTGTGCATCAGGGTTCTGTCCCCATTCTCACTCCATCTAACTCCCATCAGAGCACTCCATACAAAAGAGTTGAAAGATAGCAGCAGTATATCACACTGTTTCAGAAGTACTTCTGCATCCATCACCTTGAGATTTCTTCTTTATATGAAGAAGATACTGCTATAAATTCTGCTGCAAGAAAATACATGAAGATAGACAGAAATGCAATGAAAACCTCATTGTGAACTACTGGAAAGCTAAACTTTAAAGTAATAAAGATCAGAAACTAACTGCATGAGACTTCTGATTTACTGAACACTATGACTAGTTGCACAGCAAGCAATTAAGAATGATAACTGAGAGAAATTTGTTCAAGATAACAGTATTTATGATGGATATTTTTGGGGTTTTTCCTGAAAATTTTGAAAGTGGATATTTTTTCACACCAGAGTTAAAACTGCCAAGCAGTCAATTTTTTTAATAATACAAATTAACATACATACCTTTTTTTAAAGCTCATGTTTAAAATAGTTCAGGAGGATGACCTGCTGTCCTGGTTCTGGCAAGGATAGAGTTAATTTCACAAAGAGCCAGGACAGGTGAGCAGGGAAGCTGGGTGGGAGGGCCGAGGTGCAGGGGGGAGCCCAGTGCTCCCCCCCCAAGCTGCTGAGAGCAATGTAGGGGCCTGCGCAGGGGTTTGGGCAGCTGCGGGGCCTGCTGTGGGGGGCCTGGGCAGCTGCGGGGCCTGTGGGTCTGCTCTCTCCCTCTGGGTGGTGCTGTCTACTCTCAAGCAGTGTTTGATAGATTGTGGCCAGGGCCCAGCACAGTGCAGTAAGTTGTGTCTCCTTAGAATCCCCACAGCATTTTCCTTTCAAATATTCTACCATTTTATCAGGGTCTTGCAATTGTTCGGGAGTGAAGCTCCAAACCATTGGGGGTGAGAAGGTCTCTAGATACCCGCCCATAGTCTCCCACATGCCATGCCAGCCCTGACCATTCAGCCTTGGGGAAGATCCTTGGGTGGTATTCTTGAAACAATTTTTGCTAACCCTGAACAGGAGTTGGAAAGCATGCAGGAGACATAGCAATAGGAATATACTGGCCTGAACATTCCAAGGGTATTCAAAATTCTCAAAAATTGTTGTAACCAACCAAAAGGGAAAAGGGGAGGTGAAAGAGTGAGAGAAGGTATCCCCCCCTGTCTTTCCCATAGATTGGGTGCAATTATTAATCAATTCTGAAAGATACTGACCGAGGTACGGGCCTGACAGAAATGCTACATACAAGTACCAGCTCAGACTCATGACCGTCGATGATATCTTATCATAAGTCGATATCACACAATACAACAACATGAGAACATAAACCATCTCCCAGAGGTGATAAACAGCACCACAGGGATTACATAGAGTAAACACGGGTTTACAAACCAGAGCCAGGTGACCAAACAGAACATCATTATGACCAGCAACTGTTTCAATAACATTATAGATGCTTATAACAACTTTGTTTTTTCAAACTTGTCGTTATCACAACCCTTCGTGCCCCACGTTGGGTGCCAAAAAAAGACTGACGTGGTTTAGCCCCAGCCGGTAGCTGGGTGCCACGCGCTACTCACTCACCCCTCCCCCGGCGGGCTGGGGAGGAGAACGGAAAAAACAACGGCAAAGCCTCGAGGGTTGGGATAAGGGCAGTTTACTGGGACAGCAAGGGAGAGGGAAACAATCAACAACAGTACTGATAACAGATATTCACAATGGGTGATAACAAAGAACAATTTACCGATCCCACGACCGACCAACCGGACGCTCAGCCTGTCCCAGAGCCACCCCGAACCCGCCCCTGCCCGACTGGCCCCCTGTTATGGTGAGCGTGACCTCACATGGTATGGAATAGCCCCCGGCCAGCTTGGCTCACCTGTCCTGGCTCCTTGTGAAATTAACTCTATCCTTGCCAGAACCAGGACACCTGCCTATTAAAAAAAAACAACCAGAAAACCCCCAAACAAACAAAAGCAAACAGAAAAGAAAATGCTTTTACACTTCTTGAAAGCTGGATAAACCCTGCTTCTTTCTTCAAAATAGCAAGATAGCAATGAGAAAGCTGTCTGAAAACAAACCAAATATTCAGCTAAAACCAATGTGAATACAGAAGGCAAGAGTTCTGAAAATTTTAAGAATTAATGAATCAAGTTCCATAAAAAAGTTCCTGTCACAGTGAGTCGAAATGCACTGAGTAACTAATAGGACAAGACTAAATGGTCTCAAGTTGCGCCAAGGGAGGTTTAGATTGGGTATTAGGAAAAATTTCTTCACCAAAAGAGTTGTCAATCATTGGAACAGGCTGCCCAGGGAAGTGGTGGAGTCACCTTCCCTGGAGGTATTTAAAACACATGTAGATGTAGCACTTGGGGACATGGTTTAGTGGTGGAGTTGGCAGTGCTAGGTTAACGGTTGGACTTGGTGATCTTAAAGGTCTTTTCCAAGCAAAATGATTCTATGATTTCATGACTTCCTTGAAGCTTTCTTAGGGCCAATGGTATTCACATAGTAATGAGGCTCTGTAGCAAAGCAAACCTTTATTGGAATAGCTGTACCAAAATGATGTCCAACAGCTAATGTATTGCAAAGTGTTTTCCAAAAAGAAAGATAGAACTAGATCTCCAGGATGATTTAATCAAGAACTGACAAACAGCACCTTTCACATAGGACTATGCAAGAAAATATATCTTAGACAGGGACCTCATCATAACCAAATTTAAAGTTCATTAAGGTCAATGGAGTAGTTTCAGAGCAACTTGGTGCTTCATACTAGCTACCAGAGATGTGCAGATCCATTTGAAGTCACAAATTTAAAACCTAATGGGACAAGATCCTAATTTACCAAAGCTGTCATTCCTAACTACTATACCTGAAGCTATTTTATAGTTCAGTAGGTTTTTTTCCTAATTTATGAATAATCTAACATAATATCAGAATATCTTTTTTTAGGTTTCTTCTGGATTCTTTAGAAAGTCCTGGTTTGTTACTTCACGCACAAGCATTTGCTTTAACTGGCTTATTCAGCATTATCCACATCTAAACACTCTCAGAATGAAGTGATTTGCTGGCCTGAATGTTAATGTTGTATATACTTGAAGCAGAAAATCTGCATTTAGTTCAGCAGTATCAATATGTAGGTACTGAAGCAGAAGGTAGAAGCAGCATGTGCACCCATGGAGAATAGAGAGCTTTTGCAAACAGTGTCACATTTTTTTGAAAAATACATCTGTTTTGCTCAATTGACACTCCATGATACTGCAATTATGAGCCATATGTGAGTGTGGTAATTTGGGAAGATAAATTAACATTTTAAAATCAAGACTTGGTGATGTTTATGTCGTTGTGCAACAGCTTCCATAAACATGAAAGGGAGTTCCCTTACTTTTAGGACAGGATCTGTCCTAACTGCTATTAGATACATTACAAGAACTGTACAGGGGCTGTGCTGCAACACAAATTCCTCCAAGGAGTCCTGGCAAATTCAGAGCTTGTGTTCACGGCATGGCCTCTGCTGGGTTTGAGCATGCTTCTGCTGGTAGTGTAGCCACAGATCAGGCACCCTGCCTAGTTCTTTTAGACATTAAGATACTGTCTTGGCCCCAGATATGTTAATGTCAAGTTTATGCCACTTCTTCCCTTCAGGGCACCTACAGTTAATTCATGCTGGACCTGACAAATGAAGTATTAAACATTTGAAGTAAATGACATTATATTAGGTGGTATTAATAATTTAATAATTGTTAAATTTGGGCTCGGGAATTGGAAAATTCTGAATTCTCTGATAAAATTGTGAAATAATCCAAAATTAGACTGGAATCAAATTTGTAGTTTAAAAGAAAAATTGAAGGAAGGAAATGTATTAATGGTATGTTGTAGGCAAAAAATTAGCTTAAATCGTGAGCACTAACAGGTGGCAGATAATTAGGAATATGTGCACGTGTGGACAGATATTCAAAATTAAACTTCTGCTCTCTCAAGCAGAAGTCTGTTCCTTGCTAGCTGCAACAAATATGGGCTGGCTGTAAATTTTAATGACAACTGGGCTCAAAAAAAGTGGCATGTCCCAAATCTTCCAGTTTATTAATAGAGAGACACGACAGCGAACCACCAAGTAGGGGGCTGAGCACACATTTTACTTCTGCAGTTAAACTAGTTAAATTGGGAAGATCAGGTTCTGAAGAGTTGGTGGCAGAAAGGATTCCTGAAGAGAAGAAGTTATCTCAGAAAGAAGTTCAAGATCTCAGCTGGAAGACAGATCCTTGAGATCAGAGATGGGTGTAGAGAGAAATGCTGGGGGATGCCGAGGGACCTTGGCCTTCACACCTGAGACAAATCTAACTGGGGAGCTACACAGCACAGACTGACAGAACTTTCTGCCCAGCCTCCCTGGACCAGAAGTGACTTCCTGACTGGGAAAGAGAATCAAGCTCTCATGAATGTAGTGCTGGGGGAGTGTTAATGAGTGAGTGTGTGTAATAATCAGGTAGGGTAAAAGCTCTAGTTGTGTTCGTTCATAAATAAACACCAGTATCCAGATACACTGCAGGACTTTATTTACTCTGCCTCACCCACAACATGGTAGCAGATAACTGAGAGAGGCAAGTTGACAAATGTCTATTCCTTTCTGCATACGAAAAGCAATTGTCAGAATTTTCATGGCGGACTGAAAGTGCTTTGAACAGTGATCATAGGGGAAGCTTGTAAAAAATGTTCATGATTATATTTAATTTAGGAAAATATTAATAATGTTTCATGAAACAAGCTGATTTTATCCAGCTTTATGCCAACCTCAGCTGGGTCTAAACAGTACAGGACACAGAGCATTCCATGTAAGCATAGAGATATGCATCCATAGTAGAGCGAATAGTATACTAAGACTTCAATATCAGTAGATCTGAGTTGTGCAGCAAAACGAGTCTTGAGGAAACTCAGCCTTCTGACTGGCTTAGGTAATCAAAGTGCAAGATTTAAATTTCTTTTATTAGATGAAACAAAGGTCCAGGCTTGCAAACAGCCTTCTAGGATGTGATTAGTTTGAAGCAGGAGATGCAAAGAACTTGAGTTCTTTCTAATTGCCTTTTAAATTTGTATTTATGTTTTTAAGCATCATAGGTGGAAAAGATCTACCAGTGTATCTCATCATAGGCTGAAAAGTTTCCTACAATGTATAAAAGCTGACATATTTGAGTAGTGATAGGAATTTAGCTATCCATCTTCTGTTGCTGTTTTATGACTCAATCCTTGATTCAACTTTTGTAGTTTAAACCATGGTAACTATGTGTTCATTTCAAGGTAAATGAGAAACATAACATTTATCATGGGTAAAGGATTTAAAATACAAATTTATTAAGAATACTGGTTCCTTGTCAGTCATGAAATGTACTGTATTTGAGTACCATGTAGTTTATTTTTACATGATGACTGTAGCCTACATTGAATTTGATCTCTGTGATTGAAGGGAGGATCTTTGTCTATACAAAGGACTGCTAATACAAGTCAGATGATAGAATTAGGGCCTGGTATAACATCACATGTTGCATTGTAAAAAAGCTTTAAGGATTCAGTTAAGAAAGTTTTGTCTGCTACTTTGCAAATAAGCCTATCCTTTTTAATTCTAAATAAAGAATAAATCAGGTATTCCAATCCTGTTACCATACATGAGAAAGAAAAATAATATATCTGCAATATAGGTCATCAGCATAGATATTTTTATCTTAGGTTGCATTTTAATTTAAATACTTTTTTTTTCTGTAGATGTTTTCCACAGCAATGAGACAACAAAATAAGTCTGCATTATAGAGCAGGCAGGTAGAACATTTAAATTATCATAAATAAATGGGGAGGATAAAACCATCATTACAGAAAAATGAGAGCAAATACAAACCTACAGTTTGTCATCAGTCATTTATTAAGCTGTCATTACTTATTTTCAAAGAATTGATTGGAGCTAATGCCAAATATGAGATTCATGCATGTAGTGGCATCATTGGTTAAATTTCTTTGCTAAAACATTGTTTAAAAAATGTAAAATGTCTAAATCCAGGGCTGTATTTTCTACTTTTTCCAACACATTTTTCCAATAGGCAGCTATCTTCCTGTATTTGTGAAATTCTCTTTTTCACTGTAGTTTTATGCCAACTGTAAAGGCAGTATGTTCTGGATTGACCAGAATGCCATAAATTAACCCTTGGCTGTTGTGGTGTTGTCTCCCCCAAATCCACTTTGAGCTGGATGCAGCCATCACGACCAGACGCATCCATCACAACCACCATTGGTGGTTATGACTTGAGCAGGATTACAAGAAATGGTCAGGTGTGTGGGGGAAGGAGCACACTATCACATGGTCTCAAGCCTCCTTTTCTCTACAATGTCTTGAATCCAAAGTTATGTCATCCCAGTGGGAGCCAGCAGTACCAGTCTTGTTGCAGAAAGGATGTTGAGACAGGGTGAGAAGCACACAGATTTATTGGTATGAGCTGTAGCTGACAACATACATTGACCCCAAATGTGAAAGTTACTTTGAAGAAAATTAAAAATGGGAAGAGAGAAAGTGGAAAAGGAAATGAAAACCCACCCCAGCTGTTAGGAAGGAGAAGCAATGGAGTTGCCAAACAAGAATCCTTCCTTGGATGTTTCCCCGGTGTAGTGGTGGTCCCACTGCGACCGTTTCCCCTTAGTGACTATACACTTTTCAACAGGAGCCATGCAAACTTCTTACTGGTTGTTCTTGCTTACGATGCTCTTAGTCCAGCTGGAGAACACTGTGGTCATGTTGCATGCTGATAGGTTGTTAGGCTCATGCATGCAAGTTATTGGGTCACTTATTGTAAACCAAAAGCTGCAATGGAGGGGAGAGGTGATTCTCATGCCAGTGACAGTCTTCCTCTGAGAACTTGCAGGAACAGCAATATTGGGGTTTGCAGGTATGAGGCCATGAGAGTAACAGCACAAGAACTGCAGCAGGAGAACCAGAAGAGAAAAATACCATCACAGAATCTCTGGGAAAACACTGCCACAACACTTGAAAGGTTACAGAGCTGCAAGTTAAAGAGAGACTACCAGAATTGCAGACAGAAGGCCCTTAGCATTTCAAAGGCTAAGCACCTAAGGCACTGTAGCTGCAGGTGATGAGGGTAACTCTGACATTCCTGCATATGTGGCATAGAGCACACCAGCAACACTAACTTATGGTGCCTCAGCAGCCTATAGTCTCTGGGTTCATACAGTTTCCACATTGCTACCTACTAAAAGCTTATTTGAAGGAGGATAATCTAACTTCCCCTTTACCAACTGATTGTGGAAACAATGTGGAAAACAAAGTGGGAAACTTATGCCTTTAAAAACAGATATGGGTTAATTGGGACTGTATCTAGCTAGCAATAAGCTTTTGTCTGTATAATTAAGCAACAGTACAGCAATTGCACCGTAACACTAGCATTGGAGTCTGAAAACAGTTCTTTGTTCCATTTACTGTCTTTCAGATCCTATTGGCTAGCACATACCTGCCTGCCAGGTGACTATTTGCAGTGTAAGAAGAGATTTTTCTTCCTACTTCTCCTTCCTTCTTCTTTGCGGCAACAATAACCTAATAGTTATTTTACCTTTTGCACACATTAGTTAACCCTTCAAGGGGCAAGTGGTAATTGCCTCTCAGCTGGACATTTGATTTTGAATGGGCTTATGCCAAATGGCTGCGTTTGTAGTGATAGTCAGAAAATATCACTTTTTTTGTCTTACTCTGTTGTGGACAGCCAGCTGGCAGTCCTTCACACATTGGAATTTCAATGGACTCCTGGCAACTGTTTCCCACTTATCCCTCAAAGGAGTGGCACACTGTCTTACAGTGTCATTTTGTTACAGTTTATTTCTTGCATAATGAACAACATTGACAGGGATATTTGCAAATTCTTAAATATTCTGGCATCCCACTGATAAAACCAGTAGATTACCATTTCAGTTTGAAAGAGCTTCAGACAAGACAGTAATTTTATACCTTCCAGCCTTCTTATGTAGAAAACCAAAAGTGGAAAAAATTAGTAAGAAGTCCAGATATTTGGAGGATCGTTTGTCAATTTTAATCACTTGTTTCTGGTCATGTCTGGTCATGTCAGTTCTTCAGCTATGATTAAAACTATGAGCACAAAAGAAAGAAAGAAACATTAAGGTTTATCAGTATGGGGTATACATGATTTCCAGTCTATATACAGATCAAACAGGTTTTTCACTGTCATGTTATTATGCATGTAAACTCCTTAATCATGCAGCGCTATGTGGCATGAACTGGACTCTAAAATTGTGAGTTGTTTGTCATGGATTTTTTGTGTGTGTGTTTCTTACCTCATAGGTGAATACCATATCATGTAGGCATGGTCCCGTGGGAGGATAAAGAAAGCAAGTAATGTATTTGTCTAATTCCTCACCTAACAAGGCTTCCTATACAAGTTTATTAATATTTCTTTGTTTCTTTAGCAAAGTTCTTTTCACACTTCTGTGTTCTGTCTTATTTACAACTGAGGAACATGGGCTCTTTTATGTTATTCATTAACAGACATTTATTTGACAAATGCTGGTGGCTGTTTTTTTCATGCAGAACTTCTGTGCTGCAAAGACTGTGCTGGCTACTTGGTTGAAGGGTGTTAATGCGCAACAGGAGGAATACTTGAAAGAGTCTATTTCCCATCTGCATCCAAGGCAAGTTGATTCAATCCATATTTGAACACAAGCAAATACCTTCATTTCACCATAGGAAGAAATGAGACATGTTGTAGCCCAGGATCATATAGTCTACTGAATTACTGTACTACCTGGATGAAAGAGGTGGTCTTGGTCACCATATAAGGCAGAGAGGGATGTTGGTTGCTTTGTCAATGGCAATGGAAACTGTAACTGTAGCTGGCAGATCTGCTTCATCACACCCAGGTTTTGCAATGGAACTACTCTAAGGATAAGCCACATACTTAGAAAGCCCTCAGGAGTCACAGGTGGTATTAAATCTTGATTGGTGGACATGAGTTGCAATTTTTAGTCATAGTTCTTTCCATTGCCTTGCTTTTTTCTTTTTTTGCATGAAAGCTGTACAGTGCTTTCAATGGATTTGAATTCCTGTTGTAAGGCAAAGGTGCAAGTCATCAGAATTGCAACTCAGGTGATATGTCTGGGCCTAGAAATATGATTTTAGTTTCACATGACTTTTGTTTATCAGTTCACATCAGATATGTATGTGCATTTTGTTACTCTGTTAACACCTGAAGTAATGTAATTTCAATATTGGTGAAGAACACTGTATACTTTTAAACAAATCATACCTTCCTTATGATACACAGGAATACTCTTGGCTCACTCTCAGCTCATCCAGATAGTGACCAGAATGAAAACCTAGCCTCGGCTAACCAAGCTTACTAATACATCATAGCTCAAAGGGCTGTGAACTGAATACTCAGGTCGGACAGGCAGTCAGCAGTGTGTATGCAGCAGCAGGAAGCAAATACATTCTAGCCAATATTTTTCTAACTAACCCAGTGATATTAAAATGACTGTTTTATTCACATGCTGATCTTCACATTAAGACATTTTCTTCATCATTCATTTAATGTCATAGTCCTAATTCTATACATATATCATGACTCTTAATAAAAAACCCCCAAAAAACAAAAAACCAAACCAAACCCAACCACCCTGACCTATGTATTTCATAATCAACCAGCAGAACTCTACAGTATGTGTTCATCTTGTCTAAATGCTAAACTAAACGCAAAACTTCTGTTCTCTGACTTCCAGGAGCTAGGCTGAGCAGTGGGGGTTTCAATTAAAAACCACAGGAAAGGAAAGGAATATGTCAATAAAACCACAGACTTGTAAGTACTGCATACTAGTTTGCAAACAAACACAGCAAGCATTCTCCGAGTATGAGTCTATTACTGTAAATTTAGACTGAATGCATGATGTTGAAGGTGACTGTCCCAGCATGATCTTCCTTCATTTCATGTATAGTGAAATGCTCTCTAGCTTTACGTTCAATAGCTTGATCTAGTCAGTCTGCAATGAGACTATTACTAACGGAGGAAAATGCCATGAAGAGGAGAATGGCTTGAGCCAAATTAGCAATGTTTCATTCTATTTCAAAAGAAAATGAGAACTGCAAAGGAGAGAGTAGAAGGTGAAAGAAAAAAAAAAAAAAGAGAAAGTCGTGAATTGATTCTAAGGCAATATCTTATGTGAGATTTTAAATGTAGACATCACTTGAATAGAAATGTAAATGCCGTGATTTGCATTATAAAGCTTTGTTAAATAATAACTGTCACTAGAACAGATTATGTTGATAATTAATTAGTTACAGACTGGGTGCAGTCACTTTTTAAAAAGGTTGCATTAGGGATCACATATTTTATAATGAAGAAATCTTGAGCAAGAATAGCAAAGGTGAAAAATTATAAACAATTCAGAATTCATAGAAAAATATATACTCTAATGCATTTTTTAAAATACAATGCACCCTATGGTGCTTTTATTGCTCTCATATTAAAGAGAGGAACCAGTAAGAGAGAAACAATGTAGTTTACCTAATTAAGTGAGCAAAATGCAGCTTAAATTTACAGAAGGTTAATAACTAACATTAAATGTATTGGCTTCACATTATGTTTGAACTGTTAATAAAGTGAACTCACTGACTGTTCAAATATTGCAATTATTTCTCAACTAATAAAGAAATGAAAAGGGGAAACCTAGTAGCAGAAAAAGTGCACAAATATTCAACTGATTTTTTTCCACTTCAGCAGTCATTTCTTCATGCAACTCTTTCTAAACAGTAAAAAAAGCCACAAAGGATAGAAAGGACATCAGCTTTGAAATTTGGTGCTGAGGTTCTTTGACTATGTAGAGGCTGAGCTACTGATTTAATAGATATTTTCAAAGGTGCTCAGCACTGACCTAATTCTGCTGCTTTTAAAATCTCTTGGTATTTACCAATGTCTTCAGGAAGACTGGAGTCACACAAAGGCTGAACACTTTTGAAAATTCCAGTTTTTATCTTATTCACAAAAATGTAAAAAGCTATGGGTAACAGAGAATTCTGTTGACCTCCTATCTGAAAATTGCAGTGGCGGCATGCTCTAATGATTTTTCAAATACTTAGTTTTTTAAATTGTGAGCTGTTCTGTCCAAATCAATGTGAAAATCTTTGCAGGACATCTGAAATGTCAACACACCACATAACTATAAACAGGTGCCTGACAGTCACCGAAAATTAGAGCCCTGGAGTGTATGTTTTAAGATTACATGAGCTCAAGAATGTACTGCCATAATCCAAGGACTAGTTGCTATTTTATGACTGTGAAGCCTAACTATTTGAAGAAGTGATGCTGGTGATTCTGGGCTAAATCCTATTTAATCTGGTTTCTAAAGATGCTTGGTGTCAGGAAAAGAGAACCCAGGCTGTAAGAATGGTAAGCAGGAGAGATGGCAGAATATATACCTACGTCATTTGAAGAAAGAAAAGTGCACGCTTTACCTGAAGGTAGAGCTATTAATGTGTCTCAGTATGGATGCCACAGTGTGAGTTCTGATCTGATGTTGAATTCTGCCCTTAGCTGATTTAGCTGAAAATAGCCAGATCATTTAGTCTAAGATGTCAAAGGTAACCACATATGATGGTAACTGGATCGCTCTCCTGTGTCCTCTTAGTTAGAGGAAATTAATTTCTCCTAAATGTGTTAATGCAAACAGTCATTTTGATTCAGAGGGAGCCTGGCAGTAGGAAAGGGGATGCAGAGCATTAATTAACTCCCCTTACTGGCCCTCCCCAGCACTCTAGCCTGAGAACTCTCTCTCCACATACCTTCCCAAAAAAACTTTATGGCTACTGCTACTTTCTTAGTTCTCAGGTTTTTTCCACTGAATAAGTATAAAAAGAAGGGCAGGGTGAAGGTCTGGGAAAGGAGATCAAGAAGAGTTTCAAGGAGGACACAGCAGAGATGAAGGAAAAAGGAAGAGGAAGCGGAATGTTCAACATAAATTGATCGTGTTCTGAAGAATACGTTAACCTAATAGTGAGAGGCATGGAAAGTTTATAAAGCCTGCTTCAAATTGGGAGTTGTGATTCAGCTACAGTTCAATGAGTATTTTGTAGAGCATGGACAACTGGTCCTAGAAGGTATTGAGCATTCTGTGTAAGTATTGAGTGTGATCAATGTCCGCTGAATGCTAAGCTCCTCCAACAATTTTCCATCTCCTTGCAGGATTAAATTCCTGGTTTACTTATTTCTCACCCTGAAAAAGAATAAACTAAATTAAATTAAATTAAAACAACAAGAAACAAGAAAGGAAACATAAAACAAAGGATTTTTACACAATGAAAGGTAGATGAATCAGTAGTAACCAGCAAGGTAAATGAGATACAAAAACCCATGTCATATTCTGAACATTACATACCAAGTGTAACATCACTCATTTCCTTTGCAGAGGCAAAAAAACTATTTGAGGGACATGAATATAACCCTGCAGAAGATGATTGGAAAAGATCATCCTAAATGAATACAATGTCAAATAATTAATTTTAATTTGATCAACTCACTTTTATGGGTGCACTTCACTGTGATTATTCAACTGATTTTTGGATGACAGTTATGATGAGGAATGATGATGAATATGTACCTCTTACGAATCTAAAGCACAAGACATTTTAACATGTACTGTGCTTTAATAATGGGAAAGATGCCTTGAGCATCCAAGATTTTAGATACAATATGTCTTAGAATTCAAAGATCTAACTTTGTGCAGAGTTATCTAATTGCATATAAATTACATAGCTGTATACTTGCAGGTAATTGCAGTTCTTTCCTTTTCCTTTTTTTCCTTTGCTTCCTTTCATATTCTCAAGGGACCTTAAAGTTATATACATGAATGTGCGAGATAAAGCAGCGGATTCTAGAAGGACTATGAACAGATCTTCAGTATGTGAATTGGCTGGCTGGCTGAAACTCTGTGCTATATATCACTCCAAGTAGTGCTAAATTTCACTAATTTCACAGTTCCAGTTGTATTTTGTGGTATTACAATGGCTGTCCTTTGCCTCTCTCTTGCAATATAATGAAGGCAACTGCCACCAGCATCCAGTCAGAAGTATAATTGCCCTTTCATTTATTAGACATTGGTTCTCCTACTCCTGATCTTCTGAGACCCCATTCTGAAGTCCAGTTATGGGCTGTCAAAATTAGTCTTCTCAGACATACCATGAAGGCAATCCCAAAGACATATGCAATATAGAAATCCCAGGATAGAAATCCAGAGCAAAACAGAATTTGGGGTAGAATTTATTCTTTAAAATGGAGCCTCCTATTGCTCTTTTTTTAAGCTGAATCTCTTGAAACTAAAATCTATTGTCCTTGCAGTCAGGATGGGTAAATTACTCAAAGATTTTTTTTCTGTAAAATTTCCATACCCTTTTTCTTGAGTTCAGTTACAGTGATGATTAACAAATGCAGCATTATGGATAAGCAAATGCATAATTCATTTGAATGTACCTGGTCAGAGCTACAGATTTCTTTTTCTCCCATTCTTTATAAGCAGAACAGAGATTCTATCTTCTTAAGCCTTCTTGCTCTTCCTTATTTCACAAATGAAACAATTTAAATAATATCAAAAAGACATAATAAGTTTTGAAAACTTTGATATTATATTTTTGGCTGAAACTATTATTTGAATAGTTTCTCAGTTTTTTTCTAAATACCATTTACCAATACTTGGTAAAATTTACCTAGCTGTACAACTTAGTGTTGTGTTGCTTTTGTAAAGTATGTAAAATGCTCTAAAGCTATAAAATGTAACATGAGATCTCGTTGTTACTCCTTTGTCTTGATTTCAGATCATTTCCCATTGGCTTCCACTGACTTTATGGGTGTTATAGGACTTCAGCTTTTTCCAGCTGTAATCGTTCTGCAAAAACAGAAGAGTGAGTAATACGGATACA
Source organism: Grus americana (assembly GCF_028858705.1). NCBI lineage: Eukaryota > Metazoa > Chordata > Aves > Gruiformes > Gruidae > Grus > Grus americana. The sequence goes on from NC_072864.1 coordinate 7,821,782, forward strand.
CAGTGTTTGACAGTCTGCACAGGCATTCCTAGGCCTACAGACAAATAAGTAATAACCATCAGTCTGTTTTTTGGTTGTGCATAAGACCCCGATAACCCTCTCTCTTCTTGTTTTGAGAAGCATAACTCTTCTAGATTAATCCTAAATTGGACTGCATATTAATTATACTGGGTAGTAGCAAGAAACCTTTTCTTTCCAGGCACATTAGATCTATATCTAGTATGTACTTTAGTGATGGGTAAGGATATTACTGTAATCACATAACCTCAGTCTGAGATCAGTCAAAAGTATTCTGGGTTCCAAGGCTAAAGCATGCAGGAATGCCCAATACCTCTACAAGTAAAAAAACTGGAGGATGGAAAGACTGCCTTTCACTGTTAGATTTTCTGTGTGTAGCTATTAAAGTGTTTCTTTTATGGAAGATTTTCTATGTAAATACTGCTTTAACTATCTACCGGAAACACACATATATATTCTCCTTATATACAGAAAGGTCCAGACTTTCTGAAGTCAACAGAGCAAAATCTCTGTTATGGATAATTTTCAATGATCATTACTGGACCTGGGTTTGGGCAATTTAGCAGGAGTTCTGTGTTACAGTAAGCTGTTTCCATATATCTTTTGTATCCCTCTTGTTCATGGGAAAGCCAGCACACCAGTTCTCCTCTCCAGGAATAGTCTGTGTTTGAGTGAAAGAGACCATTACAAATGTGCTGAAAGCAAAACCGGTAAAATAGATGTTGGCCAAAACCTAGACCACAGAACTTCAGAGCTACAATCATATAGATAGTCTTATATTCCATGGTAAAATCAAGAAAACAAAAGTATTGTATACATTTACATTTTAAATTGTGTAATCATGTTATTATCTGAAACTAATATCATGCTGTTAAAATTTAGATAAAGTGTCCTGCAATGCATACAAAATGTTCATTTGTTGAAGGCCATTAAGTTAATTTCCTGGGAACAAGATTAAATGCAAGGCATTTACATAATCATTAGTTGTGAGGTGTAGAATAGATAATTAAATATTCCACCACATTAATTTATATTTAATTAACTGTGCTTCCATGATCCTCTGCCTGAATATTAATATTGTGTAAATAAACAATTAGGATGCATACTCACTTTGCAAAAGCTTTATTGTAAAAAATGTGATCAAAGAAATTCTATGAAATCTACTTAAATTAATAAACACTTAAAGGTTTTGTAAAGCAGAGTTGTCGATCTTGAAAGTTTTGCTAAATATGTCCAAGTACTATGATTTTTAACACTTTAGTTCTTCAAGTGTTCAGTGTGTTGGAGTTGTCATAACAAACTTATATTTATAATATTTCCTATTCTACATTTCACAGCTTCTCATTTAAATTGGTTAACATACATAAAAGCTAGTAAAGAATGCAGAATGAACTTTGCATTAAAGTTGGAAAAGACAGTAAAGCCATAGGAAATTAATGAACATTATATTTTCTAGTAAAGAAATACAGGTTCAGAGCTCCTATTTTTGTATTAAAGGGATATAATTTGAAAGCACTTAGGTCATACCTGAAACCACCAGAAAACACTTTTTTTTTCTTTCCTTTGAAAAAACACCAGAAGCATTTTCAGCTGTGTACATAGATGAACAACGTACAAAAGGCTGAACTGAAATTCAGAGCATGTTTTGTTTCGTGTAAATATGTTATTCAGTGCTATTGGCCCATAAAGACTCATATGATACTGTCTTCTCTTTCTAGTAGAAATATCTCTAGGAATTACCTGTATTCTAATATAGCACTTATAGATGTATACAGTGGTATTTTGAGAAATGGAAAGAAATATGATAACATAACAATAGGGAGAAGATGCCTGTGGAAACCTCTCTGTCTGAAAGGGAGCATGACGAGAAAGGAGACTGTCCAACCAACTCTGGAATTTTGGGGGACAGTGTGTATTATAGGAATCCTCTGCAGAACTATGATTTTCTGTAGACTGCGCTATGAAGCATGGAGAACAGACTTGTTAGAAATTTTACTTTTGTAACTGTAAAATCTAAGTTTTCATTATATTTGATTTGCAGGGTACTGGGACATCTGAAAGTCCAGTTGCAGTTAGTGCAAGTTGAGGCTTTATACTTCTGACTATAGGTCTATTCAGAAGGTATCTTGAGGATTCCTCAGAGCGAGGAAGTGGTTTGGCACAGGCTCTTTCCGTTGTGAGATAACAAAAAGCTTCAACTCATTATATATAAAAATATATACTCTTATATATCAATAGATAGTAACTTTTTAGCCAGACACCTCCCTCACTCTGGAACATGAATACATTCCAAGTGTCTTTAGGTAGGTATGTTAACATTATTGATAAATTATCAATATGTGAAAGGAAGTCTGACTAACAGCAGCTAATCATGCACAGAAACAGTCTGTTGGTAATGCAAAATTACTATTGGTGAAATGCAGACTAAATAAATTAATATTAAAAAAACCTGTAGGACAGTAATGTAATTATGTTACTGTCATTGCATTTAATTAGAGATCTGAAGTTTTATGGAGAAAGGTCTTACTATTTCATAAAAAGCAAAACCTGCTCCCTGCAAACAAAGATCGTATCTGGCACATACAGAATGAAAAATAAAGATGTCTTATTTACAGAGGTGATCTTTTCTCCCACAAATAACCACACCTTCCTGCCTCCACTTCTGAAACGGATCTAATGATTGTATGACTATAGGATACATAGGATTAGCTTGTGTGGAAACAAAAATGTCTGAACCAAGTCATTGTAAACCATGTAGCTGCTAGAAGTGACACCAGGAGTAAGGTAGGATGCATGGTTGGGAGTGGAAGAGGAACAAGACTACCTCTTCATACAGTTGCCTGCTTTAGAACAGTTACAACATACTGTGAAACTGCATCCCAATCTTAATATATTTTTCTGTCTTTGTGTGAAGGGAATTCCATGTTTTCTTCTTCAACATTTCGTTCTAAAACAAGAAGGTAATCCTCTTCATTCAATAACTAAAACATGCTAACCCTGCTTTGAAGGCAGTGGTTTTCCAAGTAAGTGCAAATGATATTTAAATATTCTGTCTTTCAGATTTTCATTAGTACCTTTGAGGTTTGTGATGGCACTGTTTTTCTTCCCAGATTAATTTTTAAAGCTGTTTGGGATAGACTGTTACTCAGAATAAAAGTTGGAAGTTTTGATAAAAATTTATAATATTATACAGAAATGTACTGTGTAACACAGGACAATAAATTACATCCGTTATGAAGACTAGTAATGTAGTAACATGGTGTTTTCTATATGTCACGAGAAAGACAGAAGAAACATGTAGTCAATTCTGAAAGCTGAGTATTGCCACCTGAGGTTTTAAACAGTGTACTCCCTGAAAATATCAAGTTGAGGTGATTCATGGATGTTAGACAATCTTCCTCCTTTTTGCAGTAGTACAAATAGGGTCATGAAGGTCAGGAGGAAAAAGAATAAAGAATGTCTCCAAATAAATTGAAAGTAGTCAGCTGGCATAAAACAGGCAAAGGCTGTGGTAGAAATTAAGAGCATCAATTAGTAAAGGCACACCACAACAGGCATGCTGCTGGCTAGTTGAAATAAAAATTAGGAAACAGGAAACAGTAGAAACTGATTAAAATGAAGAAGGATAAGGCTGTGTTTCTAACCACCCATAAAAATAAATGTAAAGAAAGTGTAGTTGATATAAAGTGTTGCTAAATAAAACTAGAAAACCAGAAAAACAATTAAAAGCTAGGCTCAGAGTTGATGTGAAGGTGCACTAGCAGTTAACATCTGACATTTCTGCCTAGTATGAGGGAACTAATATTAACCAACTGGCCAGAATAATAGTATCTCAGGAAGTATGTGTAGGATTACCTGAGTGGTGTCATAATCATAATTGATTTCAGTAGGTACTTGCAAAAGTAATACTGTGTAGTCTGAGAACGTACCTTTTGAGTAGGATCACTTTGCTTTAACATAGACAGGTACTGCCATTTCTAACTTTGTTGTACTTGTTCCAGAAATTAACTGTTATTCGTGTAGAGACTCATTGTCAAAGTAGGGCAAAACCAACTATCCTCAATGTTTTTTGAAGTAATTCTTCATAACTAGGTGGACACAAGCCTATGGAATGTGCAGTAAAACAGCACATACAGGTCAAGTCAGGAAAGAATGCTAAGTTAATAAGTCTCTGTCTAGAAAAAGGAAGGTTTTGACTGTGATCTTGTTGGCTCTGTGCTTTGGAGTATATCAAAATGGACAGGACCTCATAATTCCTAAATTCTAATTCCATCACTATTATTACTATTCCATTTTGACAGACTTATAGAGGCACTGAAAATTACTAGATCTTCATTAACATCTGAAGGGGCTGTAGTATTTGTGGGAATTACTGTGAGTGATTAGTGATGCGTCAGTTAAGTCTTAATCCACCTGTAAAAATGTAGGATTCTGTAGTCTTACCTAAGAACAATGCTGTGAGACTTACAATTTGTTATAGTCTTGTGCAATGTCAACTAATAGAAACTGCTAATGCAAAGTAATGCCTGTGGAATCTCATCTAGGAGAAGCTTTTAATGCCAAGTATTAAAACCTATAATGAGAGAACTAAAGACTATTTCTCCGTAATATACTATCAAAAAAGCTGTAAATGAGAGTCCTCTTACATAAAGATTTTGTGTAGGATGTTTTGCAGAGACATAGAAGTGTACTACATTGATTTCCACTGCTATGCTGAATAATATCATATAGTTTAGTATGTCTTTTCAACTTAAGACTCTATATTACTGCTTCTGAAAATGTACCATATTCTTGGGAGTTACTGATGCTCTGAGTCTTGTAATGCAATTGTCTTGAGACAAGATGATCCTGTGGTAAGATTATCCCCTAAAAAGATTATATTCTGACTCAGTCATCCTCTGACAAGATTATCTGTAGAGATGATGTTGATAATTAGCTAGGGATGTGGAAGACTGATCCAGAAGATGTAAGAACAGTGCAAACTAGACTGAGTGCTTAGCTGAACCTCAACTCTATATGAAAGTATGGAGTGTGTTAATTGTTTTTATCCATATGAGGATTCAGACTGACTTTCAGATGGGGATTGGTGGGGAAAAAAAGCATGAGCAATTTTTTTTAAAATCTTAGAACTGGACATTTATACTTTATTAGGTCAATCTAGCATTCATTGTAGATCTAGTTAAAGAAATGTCTCTACTTTCACTGAAATAGATTAAAAACTATTGTATTCATGTCATGGCAAGAGTGGATACTAAGCTTAAAATACATAGTACACACATTGAAACTGAAGTAATCGATTGATTGTATTTCTCTGATAATTGCTATTCATCAGAGACATTTTCTAGTTGCAAAAACAATGTCACACTTGGTGTTTTCTCTTCAAGGTGGGTAAAAGATCGATGATGTCAACTTCCTTTGTATGTTTGCTTATCAAATGCATTGATTCTTGATATTACGTGACGGATACTAAGGTGAGGATCCTAATACAGGATCCTAATACAGTGAGAAAAGAGAAAAGGATTTTACTGTTTCCAATGAAAGAAAATATGAAAACATACTAGTTTATCATCAGTTCTTGAAGCCTCTGCAAGTTTGAAGTAAATAATGTTACTGCTGCCAAGAAGCTGTAAGCTTTAGATGAAAGTTAATGTGTTGGACAGTGTCCAAGTATGAAATGATCAAAGGGACATAGGTCTGGAGGTTTTAGCTATGCTGATGAGTTGAAGAATAAGAAGTTACAAAGCCAAACTTTGAGCTGACATTAAATATTCACAGGCAATACTTGTGTGAACAAACACCATATTTTTTCATGAGAATTAAATGTGTTTTCTGGGTTTTTTTTCGATTAACCTAAATGTGGATGTTGCACTTGGAGGTATTAATAGGCTGTAAAATTGAATATGGTTTTGATTCCATCTATTAAAGTCACCTGAAATGAGCAGTTAGTCCCTGAAGTTTGTAATCTGTTGCTTGTGCTATGCACGTAGAAAACTCCTTCCTTCTTTAGGAAAAGAATCCTCCAATCCTCAGAGTGCCAAATCATCAGGAAATGAAGAAATCAGTCTTTGACTTTAAGAGTTAGGAAGGATGTTGGAATGTGTGGGGAGTGGAGGGGTTTTTTTTTACCCTTTCTTTCTATATTAAACTATAAACACAGATCATCTTGGTCAGCTAGCTTTGGAATAGCCAAGAGAAAGGCTTAGAGATACCCTTGAGCAATGGCATATCAACTGCCTGCTAAATCACAGAGCCATCATATACGTGACAAATTTTCTCTCACTCTACTGTCTTCTCAAAAGAACTCTGTGGTTAAAAGAACAAAAAGCATGAAATAGTCTTGAAACAACTCCAGCGGGTAAGCCTGCCAGCTAGGATTGACCTACAGCTTTTGCACAGGGAAGAGCACAGCGCTTTCAATAATTCTGTTTACAGTATTCATAATCTGCCATCCTTCATTTTTTATTACATTCCTCATTTAAATTAAAAAATTATAAAAAATGAAATATTTTAAGTAATCTATAGACATTAAATATTTCTTGATCACTCAGCCTTCATCACAATAAGAATGTATTCCCCTTTTGTTCAGAGATGAGCTTATGTCTCTGCATTAATTTCTTTTCTTCTATTCCACAGATAATTAATAGAAGATACTGGGAAGTACTTAACTTTACTTCAACCTATTTGAAGTTTATTACCCCTGTGACTCATACATCACAACCACCAAAAATGGATAAATTGTAAAATCTACAATACTAAATCTTCACTTCAAGGACTACTACTCCCAAATCTCCTAGCAGTACATTTTTAGACTGCCCTTTCTAATAACTTAGTTTCCCACTGAGTAAAAAGCTTTTAGTATGTTGAAAATGGAGCAGTGTTATTCTTAGCTATTTGATTCTCAAACTTCCAGTTCTGCTATGATTCAAGTGGCAGCTCCTTCATATAGTCATTCAGCAAACCATTTTTATGACATTAATATAAAACATTTTTTGTGACACGTAGTAATTTAACCAAATTGTCATTTGATTGATGTGATTAAAATATATTTGACTACATCTAAATTCCTATATATCTTAAACATTGAGCAAGACATTTTGAAAATGGCACGGAATTCAGAAGATTCAAACATTTTGCTACTTCTTTAAGTTTAGTAAGGTCTGGTAATATTTTTCTGCATTGTAGGAATGCTTGTAATATTCACATGCAATTTACTTATTTGAGTTTGAAGACAAAAAAACATAGCATTTTCCATGATGTGTAAAGATAGTTAGCTATCTGTCAGAAATTACTAAGTAGAAATAAGACTGATTTTTAAAATTAAAAACAAAGAATGACGATAACTTTGAATGAAGGAAAATTTGTTCATAGCACAAGACGAGAACAACATTGAATGTGAGAGACCAAAGAGAGCTTTAGCAATAGCTAAGTAAAATTTAAATTCCAAAGAAGACAGAAGATTAACCTGTATATAGCACACTTTTCATCAGTTCATACATTTTAAGGCCTGAAGACCTGATGATGGTGATCATTAGTTCAATCTCAAATCAGTACTTCCTACATGGCATATGCAAATTCCCCCGTTTGATGGGGAAAATGTATTTGTTAGAAAGCTGCCTAATCCTGATTTTCAAAGGAAACAAATGCTTGAAAGTTCCAAGTAGATACTCAACAGAACATAGAGAATGTAAGTGAGATCTAAAATGAGAAGAATCTAAGTTTACAACCCAATTTTTTCTATTGCTAATTTTAATGTTAGTACTTCAGTACTGTATGTAGGCAAGTAGCTAGTCCCTGCAAATATATATATCATGAGCAAATAATGCAAATATATTGTGTATATTGTAATTTGATGGTATTTCTTACTCCATAATGCATTCACTCCAAACTACACTTATATACTCAATATATTGTAAAAGTCTGTTTTAAGTAGTTACAGAAAGGCTCTTCAGCATCACCTCCGCTTGGCATTAGTTTCATTTAAAGGAAATTTGTGAAATGATAAGTAGAAGCATAATCAAATGATGGGGAAATGAAGAATCAGCAACTAACTCATCTGATATCATTCAACAGCTTTTCTGATTATAGAATGTAAATGACAGTAACTTCTGGTCATCTTCGAGTTACACAGTTGTTTCACAATAGCAACTTTTAAGCAAATACAAGAAAGTATACATACAGTATCCTAGTATAAAGTGAAGCATTCAGAACAAATGACTCTTGTGGCTGGCTCACTATTAACAAAATAACTTGTGAACAAATGTGGCATCAATATGAAATGAGAAAAAAAAAATCTTTTAACAGTGTTTTCCCACTAACTTTTCACATTTTCTCTGTAACATTTACATTTACATCACTTTTATACAAAGTATTTATTCCTTTGAGGTAAAGAGTGAGTTTGAGAACATACTACTTTACACAAGTTCCTTCTGGACTCTGTTCCACTTATTCTAGAATTAGATAGGCATTTACAATCTTTGTCCTACACAGCTATGTCTCCTGCTCTGTAAAATGGGAAATCCCTTAAGAAACGGTTTATATTCAGAAGCTTAAAAACATCTCCTTTTTCACTGTGTGAAGATTCTTAAGGGTGTTAAAAAGAAAAGGATAGTGGCATCAGAAGATATTGAACAGAGCTCTAGTGCTCTGAATCACATTATATTATTTTAGACCATATTTTATAGCATATGCGGAATTCAGATTGAGAGGTCTTCCACTTAACCTCCCCCTGCTCTCAATAATGCATAGCTTAATCAAAATTATTTACAGGATGATGGTTCTTCTGAGATTATATTATTAGCCCAAAGTCAGGTATCTTTAAAGTAAATAATTAGATAAATAAATAAAAGGGGACTGATTCTGCACAAGATTAGTTTATCATTTATCTGTAATATTTTTACTTGGAAAATCAACTGTATTGTATTTCTCCTCTTTTTGTTTCATTACAATTACCATTCCAGTTCTGTTCTAACTCAAAACAGCTTGCCAGAAAAACAGCAAGCAAGGCATGACTGTTGTCCCAAATGAACATAAGTTTGTGAAAACAGTTTATGTCAAGATTTTACTTTTATAAATGTTGAGCCATAGCGTGCTGCACTAGTACTTTTGAGTGATTTTATTCATGGATCAAAGTACTGCTCAACATGAACAAATGTCAAGGGACTGTTTATATAAAGATGAAAGATAAACATAAGCAGGGTGAAGTTATCAAGTGTAATTGCATCAGAGTCCACAGCTTACTAAGGCCCTGGACGCAGATTCTGATCAGGAAAGGCAGTTTCAGCAGTAGTGGTCCTGTGTTGCATTGCTTGCACGAGCACCAGTGCCAGCTATGCTATGCCCTGACACGTAAACACAAGTGAAAGCATGAATCTCAGCAGTATTTCTCTCCTTTGATGCCAGCCTGCTAAGTTGTTTACACATAATCCCAGTATTTCCTGTATGCTGATATCATATACTGAAAACAGCATCTATATTCCAGGTATTTTTTTGAATCATTCTCTTAGTATACATGCAGCAGTGTCTTGATGCCAAAAGGCCTTTCCTTTACTAAATTATTGCCAGTTTTCCTCTGCTAGGGTTCATTTTTGACAAAGAGGAATTTCCCTTTGACTTGAAAATATAACATCCACTAAGTAGTAGTGCTCGTTGAATGTAGCTGCAGGGAGAGAACTCATTTGGAACCTACTCAGGAGTGTGTGATCCAAGCAGAGAGCAGTGAGAGCCTAAAGTTCCACTGGACACTAGGAAAACCTCTGTCCTGGGCTGTGAATATTAATCCCAATAATTCTGGAAGCAAGTCATGCTGTCAAACAGAAAATGTATTACATGCACAGCCTTTTTCATCAGAAAAAACATGCAGGTAGCTTTTTCCCCAAGGTTTTTTTTTCCCTTAAATTGGAGTGTTTTCATACAGGAAGCAATATATCAGAGGAAATAAAATCACTATTTTCACCCACAGCTGATTTTTTTTTTTTTTGTCAGACATTGTCTAGCATTTTTTAAGCAGTTTTCCACTTTAAAAGTCATCTCCACTAGACAGATAAACTGTCTAAAAAGAAATCACTTTTGTCAATCACCATGCTGAGTTTCAAAAAAATCTTCCTTGTGTGATACTGTTCTCATACTAAGAGTCGAAAATAGAAATTTGGGTGGGAAAAGGGACTCTTCCCCTGTAGTTAAAGGAAAAAAAATATTTTCAGTACTTGAGGCTGATACTTGTGGTTTCAGGATTCTTCTCACAGTGCTGAGTGTTTCAGCTAGATGTGGAAGCAAGATACAGGGTCAACAAGAAGATCATTATACCTGTAGGCTTTCCAAGGAAAAAATAGTTCTTGTGTTTCCATTGACCTACGTTCTCAGAGCATTTTCTCTAGGATGAAATGGCAGCATGGTGATAAGACATTCAGAAGTTTTATTATTCAGTCTGGGATCCAGAGAAATGAGAAAGCATAAATAGAAAAAACAAACAAACAAACCAACAAAAAACAAACCCCAAACAAACCAAAAACCCAACCAAAGAAGGGTTAGCTCATTTTGCTGTTTTCCACATCAAACTGTTACTCCAAGTTAATTTATGGAGCTAAGAGGCAACAGAAGTGTTATTATTAAAAATAAAGAAAAAAAAAAAGCAAGAACCTGTGATTTATTATTCTCTGTGAACACAGGTATGACATTCTTTTGAAAAAATGTTATAAAACTATGAAACAATATAAATAACTTTCTGGAAATAGAATGTTTTATAAATAAAGCATAGGGACATTTCATACCTTTACCATCCTTTATAACAGAAGATAAGTCTGTGTTTGAGAGCAGGTCATGAATTATGTGAAGTGACCAAAAATCTCTTCTTATCCCAGTGAAAGCTTTAAGGCAAGTAATGCGACCATGTACAAATGTCTCAGATAGTCACCCATCCTTCTAATTGTAGCTAATCTTTGAACAAACTTGAATACATTCAAGCTTAAATTCATCGTCTGAGAAGCTGAAATCAATTTAACTTGAATTCATTTGATAGGTAAGAAAGGAAGCCTGACTAGAGAAGGGTATGTACCACCTGTAGAAGTTCTGTGTTTGAAATTGGTTATTGCCATACACTGTGCGTGCTAGCATAACAAAGGTAAAGACAAGAAACCTAAAGGTGACCTGAGGTTAATACCTTTATAGCATACACAGCTCAGCAATGATAATAAACATAGTGTTAGTATTAAGTAGATTTTACACCCTGCAAAATTTATTTGAACATTCAAGCATGTTCCTATTCTGCCTGAAGATAAAACCCAAGTCTGGTTAAAGAGTTAATTAGGAATACAATAATAAGCACTCAGATAATCTAGAGTTAAGGATACTCTTAGGAAACACAAAAGACCCAGATTTAAGACTTCACTATTCCCTATTTTGAGCAAAAATTTACATCCTTGTCCATATCTTTATTTACTGTCCCAATTCCCAGGCTATTAGGAAGAGGAGTTTTCCCCTAACATGTCAATCTGTAAGGGCATCTTTTGGCTCAAGTAATTTAAGATGTAGGGGAAAAAGCAAGACAGATACCACCCTCCAACTTTATCTTAGAATATTCCCAACTAATTCTACCATGCCAGTCAAGTTGTAATTTTAACAGTCCTGCCTACCATTACAAACTAAGAACATCATAGTACAGGTCTCAAGTCTTTTTAAATGCTCTGTAACCATAGACCCCATTTGGTAAAAAGAAAAAAAAAGAACAGAATAGAAATCAGAGCAGTACTAAAGAAGCACTTCCTTTCTTCAGGAGTCAATTAAAACCAGATGTTTTAAAAGATTGTGGCCTAGTCAAAACAGCAATGGTACATGGTTGTGGGTTGTAACTTAGCAGCGTTGAACCTGTGATAAAAGGATGCTACGTAGAAAAAGTACATATGGAGATGTTAGAATTTAAGGAAGTAGTGAAGGATAGACAGGGACAGTATGCTATGCCATGCTAGACTATACTGTGCAACTCTTTTTGTGGCAGAAGGAGATGGGTATGAGTTTCCTGGGTTTCTGTCTTCAATCTAATATGAAGTGATGGTTCTGGAGGCAAAAAACCTAATAACTAATGAACTCCAGAATAGGGAGAAGGCTAAAGCTGGGTATAAGCTTTTAGAGAATGAGTTTGAGTTTTCTGTTAGCCTGAGAGCAGTGAGCCTTCCCCTCAGACAGAAGAGGTCATGGGTGAGAAATTCTCAGCTAGATCAGACCTGATTATAAGGGGTATGATAGATACTGAAATTCTTGTGACATATATAACATAGATTCTTCTTAAAGACAAACCAGACTCACAAAGCAACAGCCAACAAGCACCTCATTTGTGTGGGCTTTTTATTACTAAGTGTATTCTTTGAATCCTCTCTGTGTAGAAAGGGAGTACAGCAGCTCCTTACCACAAGTAGTAAATGAAGCATGATAGCTATATCTTCCTAAATGTGACTTTTTTAATGTTACTTTTTAAAACTGAAGATATATGTATTGAATTAGTGGAATATATAGGTATTCATATTCTGTGTTTCTATTCTTTCACCAGTCTCCCTGTGCAGGTGAAATTTACTTCTGTTCTTTCACTATTAAGCATAATTGCATTCTGTACTCAGCTCTGACTGAGTTTAAGAACAAGCATTTGTTTGTAATCACAGATGCTTCTGAGATTGAATTGTGAATCAGCATTTGAATTTTCAGGAATATTTGAAGTTTGTATTTGTGTGTTACTGATAAAATTGTAGGAACAAAGAAACTCCGAAATTAAGCCTAGTCCCTCCTACCACCAATTATGATATACTTTACATGTACAACTAGCAAAACAGTTGAAGATCCTGTATCTTTTTTTACCTCTTCTGCTCCACATTGGCATCCAGGACTATGTTTGATATACAAAATCTCTCATCTATGCTGATTGTGTTTAGATTTGAATCAGTAATCAAGTACATTAAATCAGTCCCCTAAGCTTCATGATCCTCTTAAAAAAACAAATTTAGTATGTAATTTCACAGTACCTGTCCACATTGCTTGATTTCTTACTAGTATAGGATGAAATGGTGCTGAGAATTATTCTTCATAGAGCACGGGAGTGACAATTCTTTTTATTGGTTTAGTTCTCAATAATGTTAGAAATTCTGATGGAAAAAGGCTTCATATTTAAACTAAAAAAGTGTATGATAAGTCAGAAATTCAAGCATTCACATTAGAACTCTGACCTACATATCATCTGGAAAGGAGAGGTTAGCTAAATGAAGCAGCTGGACAATGAATGTGAACGGGGGCCTCTTGTTCACATGCCTCTTGTGAACATCTCATATTGTGAATAGGAAATGTAGTAGCGGGATTTAGAGACTTTGGAGAATATTTTGGTGGGAAAAAAGCCTATGGAAGGAGAAAACTTTCATTTAAAGGAAAAAAAAGATCTGTTGGTTTTGAGAAGATCATTATTAAAATCCATCAATTATATATAGAATTAGAAAAAGTATTTTATTGGTTGTGCATATAAAGCATAGTGGAATCTGTCTTAGGCATAATTCTAGCATTAAGGAACCTACTGATAGGTAGAAAATTCTGTTGTATGAGGATGAAGGGGGGGGGGGAGGAAGGCAAAAATATTCTTTCATACATTTCAGACTTCTTTTTGAAGATATGTCCCAGATAATACATAATAAACTGATATGGCTTAAGCTGGGAACCTAACATTTGGATTTGGATCCAAATCTGAATTTTTCAAAGTGTAGGGAGAACTGAACTTTTACTTTGTGACTAATGCACAGCAAATGCTGAAGTGAAGAAGAAAGGAGGGAAAGAAAAAGATTTGCCTTTTCAAGGAAGGGGGGGAGGGAGGAAGGATATGAAGCTCTTTCTTTCTGTAATATTTATTTAGTTCAAAATTATTGAGGTAGTAACGTATTATTTGATATTATGTTATACATATGTGTATTATGTTTTACCACTGTTACTTTCAAAGGTGCTACATTGGCTTAACAAAAACTGCTACAAAATAGCAACTCCAAACAAGTGTAAATCTCCTTAAGAAAGAAATGTGTTATAAGGAAAGAATCATGAGAGATATATGATAGTGAATGGCATTTCGGAGGGCAAGAAGACTATGACCTTAATATTAATTGAATGCATTTATTTTTATTTTTTACTTAGCTTTTCAATTTAGATTCAGATTTTATTGAAAACCTAATGATCCGAGGCAACTGCTGCTTTAAACGTATGCACGGTTCAACTATTAACTTCAGGAAATTTTGGCAGCCACATTGAAATTATTTTTTTAAAGTATCTTTTTATAAATGTAAAAAATGCAGGATGTCTTTATTACTTGGGAGAAAACATGTTAGAGATTCCCCTGGCAGAATTCGAAGGTAACTACCTCAGGGTCCAGTTTCATGGTCTGCTTAAGCTGATCTGGCTGGAGGGCTGTTACTGGAAAAAACAATCCTGATCCGCTGGCCACTCGGCCTCCCCCTCTCCTGTGTTTCCCATAGCCTGGGTGAAAACTAACCCATTGAGGGGGTAGGGAGGAGTAACAAGTAACAGCCCTGCACAGTAATTAGGGCTGACATACTGATGACAGCAGAGGCGATGAGAAAGCCTTCATTCTCAACATTCCACACATACAAGAACTCTCTATTTGAACAAGATTAACTTTCAAAAATAGGTTGTAAAAGAAGCTGTTTGTACAATATTGAAGGCCAGATTATTCATGTCCTCTGTATAGTATAAAACTAATGTAAATTAGACCTTTACTCAGCTGATCTATTTCCTTTCACTAAATTATCCAAAATGTTCCATGTGTGGAAGTATCTGTTCCTAATAAAGGGCAGCAGGAGATGCTTCCATCCTGCTTTGATCATAATCTCCACAGCCAGGATCTGAATCTCCCAGCTTTCTATCTTTGTGCATTTATGCTCATGCAAAGTGAGTTTAAGTCATTATGAAATCAGTATGACAGTGCTTTGTATGTCAGTGCTTCATATCCAGTTGGCACAGAGGTAAATGGATATAGAAGTGCATACTAGGACCAAATTGCTTTATAGGCTGAATGTCAGGACACAATACCAGCCCTTCAGCCAATACATATTGACAAAAGGTATCATTGTTCTTCTGGAAGCATCACTTTTCATCCAGAATAACTCTGGCTTTTACGTATCAATTAGTATTAATGCAAAAGAAAATATATTTAAATATTTTCAAAGTATTTGTCATTGTAATCAGCATTAGGAATTTTAATAAACTGGCCTTTCAGACTGTATTCTTTTCAATATTTCCTTAGCCATATTTAATTATTCTCTATTATAGTATATGGTTTTTCTTTGCTTAAGCCCACTTCAGGCAATGATAATTCTTTTTAACATACAAGGTTCACTCCTATTTTAGGTCACTGGAAGTGAGACATGGGCTTTCTTGGTTGCCATTCCATTTGACCATTAGTTTTCTCAGTGATGTCTGGCCAGAGTACAAACTCTGATGCTCTTTTGACAAAATGTTGATAGGATTAAAGAGGGTTCATTTTGTTTGAGCAACTACAGTTAATAAGTGAAGTTGTTCCCACAGTGCAGAGAATGTAAATTGTAACAGAAGGACAAAAAAATCTTCCTGTTGTGTTTTAATAGGGTAACACCTAAATTATGATGATTTCATTTTGGTCATATCAAAGGACCATAGCATGATACCGTCTGAAGATGAAAAACTGATTCTTGTTGAACTAGTGTAACAGCAGCATACTAAAATTTTGAATACAGTATTGCTGTGGTTTTTGATTAATATTAGAATATAATGGATTTGTATCTATATTTATGCAGCATTTTCATTGAAGTATTGAACTGCCTGAACAAAATATCAAGAATTCAGAGGTAAGCTCTAGAAAGTAAATGTTTGTCTGCCTTTTGAATGCTGTCAGAAATCTTGTGCCTTCCCTTAATATTTGCTGATTATTGCAAAGATTTTTTGCCTGCTACAATATCTGCTTATGGTATATTTGCTATGCAAATTCTCCACATGGAATCACAGTACTGTGATGGCATATATAGTAGATAACAAATGTAGTAAATAACAGGGAGAGGTTTTGCTGTCAAAACCTACTTTTTCGGTGTCATTTCTGAAAGAAATATAAGCCACCTCCCACTTCTACAGTACCTTTAGATACTACCAAAGTTAATGTGAGCACAATGTATGCACTATGTAACAGAAAATATTTTGCTGTACCCTAACTGTTTTAACTTGCTTTATAGCCCTGTTTCCTTCTCCTGAAGTTTAAGCCCAGCTACTATTTTCAATTTAGCTTCATGTGCACTCTAGCAATGCAAACTCTTGTTTTGTATTTCCTTTGGCAACAATTAAGAGAAAATGAAAAAACAGTGTTTTCATCCAGTGAAGTTGCCTACACCAGAAGTGACAGCTCGGTTGTAATGTAGGCCTCCAGCTTATAAACATGTAGGCAGGTAAGACATTTAACATATCTGAGCACTCCCTTTGAACTAAATCAGATTATTCACTTGTGTAAAATTGCTCAACCGCCTAAATATCTGCAGGATCAGGGCCTCAGATTGCAAACACAGACACCAAAGTAATTTCCCTCTTGCTGTGCTGTTTAGCCCTGCTCTCCCATTCAGTGCAATTGAAGTAGTGGATGGGCCATTTTCAACTCCTATTTTCTATTATCAAAGGCTATAGTGGGAGTATAGGGGTACATAAACACATTTTTTAATTATAAAACATAGTAGTTGAAAACATTTCTATAGCAAGTAAAATCATAGTGTTAAAAAAAAAAAAAAATTGAAAATCACCGTCCAAAGATGAAGGGGAGACTCTGGGAATCGGAGAAGTCCTGGTCATTAAATTCCTGCACAATTTCAATGACAGGATTTTTAAAGTGATGGTATTACATAGTCTAGGATCATATTTAAGTTTGTTGGCAAAAATGTTTTTGAACACAAAGACTTCTGTTAAATTACTAAAAGAAAAGGAAATAGCCTTGCAAGCCAAATGAAGTCTGCATCTTTGTTACCATCTCCTTATAATTTTGTAATATCAACCAGGTTTTCAGCTGTTAGGAGCTGATTGGTATGCTTGTTAAGTCCCGTTTATCTTTCTGAATGTATCTTTTGACATTCTAAATATCATCTTGATAAGATTTGCTGTGCAAACGAATTCTGTATCTTTGAGACATTCACAACAGGAACTTAGAAATAGAAATGACCATGCTTTAGTTTTAATTTTTTTAGCTGTAATTTCTTTTAAACCTAGGATCCCAAAGGCTGCTCAGATAGATATTCTAGCACATAGTAGTCATTCTGCCATGATTAGCCTAAAGCAAGGTCTTCATTACAATGAAGATATCATCTCAGAAATGACATAAAGTTTATCACTGTAATTTCATCCTCCATTTTCTTTGTGTACTAATCAGTAACTAATCTTATATCAGCCTTGGAAAATAAGATATTAAAAATAGAGAACATCTCCTTAGGACCATGTATTCTATAATCCTTTCAGGGTTAGTTATTTCTGAAGTTGTGTGTCTATATATTTTTGATTTCTATTTAGAGGCTCTTTGACTCTTTTCTTATTAGAGTGAAATATGCCCCAAAAAAAGAGGTTATTTCATATTATCACAAATACGGGCTTTTCTTAAAAGGAATGCTAGGTATAGTGATTTGTTTCAGTCAGTTCTTCACTCTGCCTAAAATGACTTTTAATGATTGCATAAATTTCCTAAATACACAAGTCATCTTTTAAGACTGTAGTGTAAAAAAGCTTGTTCTTTCTATAGGCAAGTTATTGAAGCTCATGAAGTAATCTTTCAGTAAGGTCATATTCAGAAAGAGTACTCAGCCGAAACGGTATACAGAGTACAGAGGGAGGCTGTTACTGTTCAGTGTTAAATCTATGGATGCATCATTGCTGAGCATCTCTGTTATATAGACGAAAAACTGTGCTGAAATATGACCTGCAGTAAATCCTCAAGAAGTGTCTGAGGGGTAGGAATGAGCTTGTGTCCATCCTGACTGTCTGCATGGACCCAAATTTGTATCTGACTGTGTGGGTGCTAGAACGGATACTATGTATCCAGTCTGTTATCATGGCACCCTCCTATAGGTGAGAAGCCACCTTTGTGGATGTCTCTGAAAGAGCCCAGACTTCAGCTGCCACAACAACAGATGGGACTGCAGACAAAGGGCCCACAGAACAGTGTGGACACTAGTGGCTGAGTTAAAAGCCTTCTGTTGGCAAAAGTAAGGATGTGCCATTCTGGGTCGGGGAGCTGCTCACAGGCTTACAAAGATGCAGTATGGGTTTGCAGGTGCACTAGGAGCAGAGTGCATGGAGTGCTGCTGCTCAAGGACATTCATCATGTAAAATGAATGCATAAATGGAAGTGGAACTGATTACTTTAAAGAGTTAAAATTTGAAGGGGTTAAAATCTTATAAACTGCATGTATTCAAAAAATGCAATAACCATGGTAAAGCTAAGCACTGCAAAACACAGTGCCTTCAGTGATGAACACCACTGAATTTCAGAAGTTATGCTGGTATTAGTCTGTGTATATAACTCATACATATCACAAGCATCTTCTTGTACCACTTCTGTTTCACAAGTCAAAAAAATTCAAGTGATTTATCTCAATTTTCATATAATAGCAGTAAAGAAGGGATATACAGAGCTCAGAGATTCTTTTCTGTCCCTTCCTCTTCTTGAACCTGCTCCCTTCTCAAAATGATTCACCTTGGACAAGGGGTAGAGGAAGAGGGCAAAGGACACTCCACTTTCAAAGGCAGCATACTAAATCTGTAAATCAAGATAATAAGCTGCTAAAGCTCTTCTAGTTTCTACCTTTTTGTTTGTTTGTTTGTTTTTTGTTTTAATGCATCCAACATCATTAATTGTCTTTTCAATTCTTTTTGAACCCTGGAAGTTGGTGTGAACGATTAGAATGGCATTTGTGCCTTTGCAGGTACTGAAGCACTTCTAAAATGCAAATCAACAATGAATTTAAAGTATTTTATAGGATTTATGAAAAAAAGGCAAAGGTTGATTAAATGTTGAGTCTTGGGTGGTATTTAATTGGTAACCATTGGATTAGGAAATAGACTTAAAATAGTTTGTACCGGACAAATGGGATACAGGCTGTAAACAATGAATGCTAATAAACTCAATGAGCAGTCAATATAAGGGCAACAGCATTTCCTATTGTGAGGAAAAGGAAAAGATTACTTCACTGGTACAAACCTAAAAATGAGAAATTAATCTATATAAGAAATATGATTTCTTGCCTGGCCCTTTGCTGTGAGCTATGTAAAACTTTTGTTATGTTTGTGTTAAATATGAAAGGGGTCACATTAGCCTCCTCAAAATTGAAGTGAGGAAAGGGGTTCACTGCTGTGACAGCAGCTGGGATGACACTGTGGCCTCAGGTCATAGTTAAAAGTTTCTATACCATCAGTGGCAGATTTGATTTAAGAGTTCACAACCTGCTCCATGCTCCTGTGAGTAACTGTTTAGTTTACCCTCAGTTGTCTTAATTTAAATCTTTCTTTCACAAATGAATCGGGGGCGGGGGAAGGGGGGGGGGAAGACGAGACTGAATTAAAGAAGCAAGTTAAAAATTGCTACACAGAAAGCAGATTTCTCTGAAATGGGTTACTTTTAACCCAGGTTGGGGTTTGGTTTGGTTTGGTTTTCTTTAACCGCTCCAGTGATAAGTTCTAGCAGGATTTGTGGCAGTGAGAAGCACAGCACAGAGGAGCTGATTGATGACAACATGGTTATGTGCAGTCATAGTCTCATATGCCTCTGAACACCAAAGAAGCATGTACTGTAGTGGTTATCCTGTCACACATGACAGTGTGTTGCTCTAGTTTGTAGAGTTTCAGCTTGTGGCCAGAAGGCAAGTGAGTCCTTGGAGTTTCTCAAATCTCATAGCTGTGTGGGTCCTTTAGCTGAAATCACAGCATAATTAGTTCCAGGAAAGACTCATACTCCATTTCTGCCTGTTAAGCAAAATTTCAGCCTTGTGGAAGTTGAAAGGAATGATAGACTTGCTGTTAATGGAATTGAATTTTCATCCATTATGCTAGAAAAATAGTGAAAGGCAAGTTAGAAGTGGTACTATGGGTAACAGTGGTGAGGCAAGCTGTCCAGATGAGCAGAGGAGAAGCTGTGTGGAAGTTTGAGTAGTGAAGGACAGAGACCTTGATGGACAAGAATGCGACATTTCAAGCTATTGTCTCTTCATGTTGGAGAACACACTGCTCCTTTGGATTACTCCTTTTCTGAAAACTTTCAGGTTAATGCAGAGCCAGCAGTTACCTTGAAAAGAGGAAAAACTGTGTCTGTTGGGCTACTCTTTATAGTGGTATCAGCTCATGGCTCAGTGTTTGAAAATAAGGAGACATCCAGCTAGTGAAGCAGGCATTAAAAAAGAGAATGGTGAAGGGCAGTAGAGAGAAGCAGAAGGGAGAGGGAACACATAGTATGTATCCATAACAGTGACATTTCCAGTCTTTCTCTAGATAATTCATTTTTCCATTACTGAAAATGGTTATTCTGACTGGAAGAATAACTACAGACGGCTTTTTTAAGAAGCTCAAAAATATGAAATGAGCAAGCTACACTTTAATAGAATTGAATCACTTCAAAGTATATTCAAAGCCTGCTGGCAAATTTCTCGGGTGGCTGACTACACACAGCAAAACTCCCACATTTGTGGAGGTGTGGTTTAGCATGCCACTTCTCTGTACTGACTGATGTTTGTATATTTGTCACTTCGAAGATGATGAATTAGAAATATCAAGCATCATTAAAATCAATGGGAGTTTGCTCTTGACCTTACTGAGGTCAGAATTTTACCCATTATCACTGATCTCTTTGTTCTTCTATTTTGTCACTTCGGTCTGCAGCTGTGAAACTTTTGCTAACTTACGTTTTATCTCCTATGTAGAATTGTAATCAGCACAGGATTGGCTTCCAGGGGAGCTATTCTGTACTCACCATATTATTATCAGACTAAATTACCCTTAATACACTGACTTTACACTACTTTGAGAAGTCCTGTCACCAAGCATTTTTCCCAGTATAGCAAATGTAGATGGCAAAATAATGTTGATGTACCTCTTACCTATCTTAATATAACTTTGATATGGGCATATATGTTGTCATCTGCATATTTGACAGGGTCTCTACATAATAAGATCAGTATAAGCATTAAACAGGGATGTCTAAATGCACCATGTGTTTTAGAGCAGCAAGAATCCTGTGGACAAGTAGCTATTTTCATAGAGCTGACTGCAAATAAGCCTAGGGCTCCGAAAACATAAATGGCTGTTGTTTGGTTGTTTTGTTTTTTGTTTTTTTTTAAAAGACCTCTTCAGTTACTCTGAATGAAATCAATCTTTCTCTAGGAATGTGTTAGTTCTTCAGAAAAAACAGCCAAACAAAACCAAAACCAATCACAAATAAATTCTAGTTTCATTTCAGCACAAGCGACTTGATAGCAAAAAAAAAAAAGAAAAAGAAAAAACAAAATTCTTGGCTCTTTTAGGACACAAAATCCATTTCCTGAACAGGTCTATCCCCAAAAAACATCTTCTTTCAGCTGTGGTTTCTTGTGGTCTCTCCAAAGCCATGTCCACTTGTAGTTTGGCTTTTGGCTGGGAGGAAATCTATTAATACAGCATACTGGAGATGGAAAACATGATGCAGCAACTTGTTAATGGGAGAGTATATTTTCATTGTATGCAAGAAAAATTACTGATTATGTGCAGTGATAAAGGTGCAGGGTCTGCAGGGTCTTTTAAGCCCTCTTTCTGTGTAGTGCTAAGTTCTTATTTCAGTAGGAACTGTAGTAGTTCAAAGTCTTTCCATATTAGCTCCTTAGTGAACCAATGCAATCAAATGTGAAATGGAAAATGAGAAAAGTAATTAATATTACCAATGGCATTTGTTTAAATGTTGCTTTTCAAAAGCACTTTAATTACAATATGCTTTTCATGTTGGTTGAGTTCATTTATATAGGGAATACAATCATTAATTATCATAATTAAGACACCTGAATTCAGCCTGACTGGCATTCCTTCCACCCTGAGTTGTATCGTTGTTTTATCTCTGACAGTTAGGTTTTCAATCAGATGTTATCTACTTTTTCCTAATCATTAAGAAATGCTTTACTAATTAGCACATGAAATTCATCCTACATCAGACTGAATTGAATCAAGGTCTATTATCTTGAACAGTAAGACACTTCAGAATTCACAGTAATAGGGCATGAATATGTGATACAGTTCATACACATTTCATGAACCTCTACGTTACCGTTATTTTTTCAAGACTCTGCAATTAGTTATGCCATTTTCAGGTCACTTATTCCTCTCTCACTGTTTAACAGTCTGTTAGATTACAATGCTCTAAAATCATGAGTTAACTCTTCCCATACCATGCTTTGCTGAGATATTTCTGTTCTCCAATGAAGATGCATTTCTGAAATGTTCCCATATGGCCTGAGAAATAAGCTGCCATGTACAAAACTCTTTCCTTGAATATTGTTTCTTAGAAAAAGAGAACACATTTTCAACCATTATGCCAGTTCTAGTTTTAATTCCTTAAAATGAATAATTGGTAACCACATGTAAAACACAAGTTCTTGCCTTATCCCCAGGACATACAGCAATTGTGCTGAGAATTTAACCATGATCCTCGATTGATCTTCCACTGAAGATATTGTCATCCTAGATGGAATAGGCCTAACCAGCTTGGGACCAATCTAAACCTGATTAAAAGGTTTTAATCCTGTTTCTAGTAAACGATCCTACATGCAAGGGAGGACATACACTTGCCCTTCTCTGTTCTCCAAGGCACAATTCTCTAGTTGTGAGCAGTTTTGGTTTGCCTTCTTTAAGAAAGGGAAAGGGTATGTGGTTTTAGATGTGCTTACTGCAAAACTGCCAGAACAGATGGAGTTGTACGTTATGAAGGCCAGGCTACATTACTGCACAGAGAGATTAAAATGATTCTGCACAATATTAAGACTTCTCATTTATGTAATAAACCTTACACGGTCACAGTCTTTAGATGCATATACTTGGCAGAAATTTCAGACAGAATCTCTTGTATGTGGATTTATTTTAAATATATGATTCTTTTTCAGCTTGCAAACATCTACTCTTTAATGGTTCTAAAAGTTGCAAATTTCTCATTTACGCAAAATAAAAACACAGAAACTTTTTGATCACTAAAAAATAGAATGATGTGGTATAAATACTGGATACTTAGACATTCTCACAAGGCCTTATTTAGGTACACAAACCATAACAGCAAGTGGAAATCCTGCCCTTGGCTGGACTTCCTGTGCAACTACCAAAGTGTAATGGATTTAGGAACTGATTTCCATTATAATGAGGGATCACAACAGACCAGACCGTTCCTGGGTTGTAATACTAAGTAGTATCTAAATAAATATTCCACAATCTTGTCACACTATGAATGAGACGTGTTTGTGGATGGTGGTAACTTTTTCAGGTGGAATGGCTAGAATGGCTTTTGGCTAGATATATCTTATAATCATATCCAGCACTGTGTATTTTACTGTAAAAGTCTGAGAGCTTCCTACCTATGCTGAAGGAATGGTGCTTGCTATTGGGAAGAAAACATGGCTGCATAGCATTGGAATAGGACCTTCTCCACACTATTCAGAGTTTCCCAGTACAGAGCCATGAATACCTCTCAAGCCATGTACCAAGATGTAAACTGTAGCTTCTAAGACAGGAGTGCACTTTTGTGGTGTGCATCTTAAGACTGTTCATCCCTGCTTTATATCATATCAGTCATCTTAAATCATCTTTTAGAGCAATGTATTTCTGACTCATAGGGGCTACTGGAGAAAAATTCTGTTTTTTTCGATGTAATTGAATTGCATGTTTATAAATGAAAGGGCTTGAATTTGCAATCTCTGAGTTAAAAAGGAAGTAGCTGGTAGCAGAACACTTCCCCAAGGGGACTCTTAGCTTTAGAAGCCATTTCCCACCTTGCTGCCTTAGAGTCTGAATTTCTTGACCTTAAGGATAAGCTGTAATGGGATTCTATTTTCCCAGGACAGAATTGTCAACCTTTAGTGCCTCAAGAATTCAGTTAACAATGTTCTTATTTAAAAGTTGAATAAGTGGCCAGAGTTTTACAAGTATTGACTTTGCAACCCCAGTATCTTCCAAATAATTCATCAATGAAATGCTCAGAATATCACAGAGCTTCTGAGATTGCCAAAATATAGTTTGTACCAGCCCTAGTTACTGTGGTCGCTTAGAATTTATTCTTTTGGGGTTTCCTGCTGTAATAAATGATAGTTCATGTTGTATTTCAATATTAAATATTCTGTTAGAAGTGTGTCAGCTATCCAGGTAAGAAATTACCTCTTCCCTGTTTTCCCTTTTTAACAGAGTTAGTGTACCAGCTTATATGAAGCACATTCAGTGAGGAGCAGGAAAAAATACCTCAATCACAATAGCCATACTGCTGAAAATGAATGATTACTCTTGGGGGAAGAATGTAGGGTGGGAGAAGAGCTGCATCATACAATTCAATAGAAAATAATGTTTGTATGGAAGCAGGAGACTAGCATATGATTTCCTTCCACATCCACACTGAGAAAGTATATTTTTGTAGTTCATCATTTCTCTTTAGCTGGTGTGTTCAGTTACTGCTCATCTCCCTGAGGGATTTTTATTGGTAATGGAGGATACTTCACCTGAAAATGGAGTAGCCTGAAATTTGACAAGTTTGAAAAATACTTACTTTTTTATCTGAATGAAAAAGTGTAGTATTAAAAAAAAAGGTCAGAGGGGCAAGTAAACGTATTTCAACAGTCTCAAAAGGTTACTATGCCATTTATGGAAAACTGTAAATATGGCACATAAATAATTAGTTAATTACAAAGGTATTTATTATTCTCATATGGGGAATCATACCATAAATAGTCCATGAATATATTTGTACCCATAGAATCTGAAAGCAAGTAAATAATGTTCTTTCAGTTCATGATCATGTATACTATGAGAGAAAGCATTGCCAAGGTGATGCCCTGCAACTAGAAATGAGGAGATCTGGCTTTCCAAGGAGCTAGGTATGTGTTTTGGGGCCTGAAAACTAAGGGTCCTAGAAGTCAAAGATAAAGTTTATAGGTGGATCTAATGTATGTATGAAGTTGAGGCACAAAAATAGTTTTCAGCCAACTAGGCTATGACTCACTAGTGCTTTCATATAAAGTCTGTGTATAACATTGATTTCAGCAATTTAGTGAGCATAAAGTTACTTCCAGGAGCATCACTGGTCCCAGTGTTTACCCAGCAATGAGAGTATTACTAGACTTTGTAATATTTCTAAAAAATAAATTGTTTCTATGGTATTGTGTGCTATTCCCTTTCCCATCATCTACCTCTGCATCTTGTTACATCTTCCTATTATCTGTTATTTGTATTTAGCCTTTTGCTTTTTATAACTGGGCTGCCTCCTAGCTCTCCACAAAATTCTTGTTTTGCAGAAGAGTGTCTTATAAACTCGTGCATTTCGCCATTAAAGCTGAATGTTGGAAACAAACAAATTCCAAAGTACAACCGAGCAGAAAAATGCCTTCCAAAATGCAACAGGATCCCACAGTGGAAGGGAGATGGAAGTGTATTGTGCAATACATAGCACAAAGAGTGTGCCTGACAGTGAAGAATGATAGCATCTGGCTTCTGAGCTGCAATACCGTGATCAAAATTGGCATTGTTTCCAAGTCAAAACTTTGTGTGAGGAGAAAGTATCCTTCTTTGTGTAATCTTTACTGCATAACAACAGCTCTACCTTGGCAGCACCGAGAGTTGGTAACATATGACAAATGGTTTCATAGGGCCTTGCTAAGTTAGAAAGTGAGAAGGAAGGCAGAGTAAGCACACTATCTTTTCCTTTAGCATTCTTTTATTCCACTCCTTCCCAGGGGCATATGCAGCCCCAGTTTCAATTCAGGGGGATGAACATACCCCATCATGTCACATCATGTTTCTATATCTCATGGTTGTAGGCAGGGAGAGTCATGCACTGTCTGGGGGCCTGTATCTGCCACAGATAGTCAGGAAAATAGAGGACTTTTAGCACTGGGCTGGTTACAAGTGAAATTCTTATCACAGCAAAGGGAATGGGAATTGAGAGTAAACTGTTGGGCTGACATTCTCTACTGAATCTGCACTGTGACTTCAACCCATCCGCAGGGGGCAACTTGGACAGGAGCTGACCTTGAACAGCAATCACAGCTTGACCTTACTATAGGTAGCTTATCTGTGGTCAATCATGACTTGCACTGTTTCCCATTTCTAACAATTTCTTCAAGACAGATGTTTCAGTCTGCGCTCATAGCATTTCCTGTAGGATAGCTCTATCATGAGTGTCCCCACTGTGATCCTTCCCAGAGAAGATGAAGAATGAAGCAGACCAATGTTGTCTTCTACATTCAGAGGCCGATGTCTTAGTTAGAGCTGTGGCACCGCATTAATGCCACATTTTACAATGTTGTTTTCCTCCTTCTGCTCACTGTCTCTTGGTAAATGCATGACTTCAGTTTTCTGTCTTAGAGACGTCATGAGCTGAAATCCATTGTAAGGGAAGAAAAATGCAGAAAAACAGCAAAAGTGCTACCCAGAATGGCCTTGGCTATGAACACATAAATACTTGATGTAGGACAAGAACTTGGAGGGTAGATGACTAAAACGTCAAATATAACAGAGCTTAAGTTAAAGTTATTTTGTTCTACAATCACAACATGCTTATGTGTAAAACCAGACTTACAAGATGAAGAGATGGCGAAAGTAAATTGCTTATGCCCTAATATTTCACTGGTTCCTTTCTTAGCAGTCTAGTTTCTACCCTCTTTTTATAAGCAGTTATTTTGTTTTGTTTTTGAAATAAGAAAATAGAAGGTTGTAGTAAGAATAATTTTCATGTATTCCCCATCTCATATTTTTGTGGGTGTTTTTTTCCCCAGCTGTCTTTCTCTCTCAAAATCTCTGTTAGTTGTGCTTATATAGCAACCCACACATTTTCCAATAGTGTTTCTACTCTCCAGGATAATGTTTTTTTGGACCGATATATTGCAATATTAAAGAGGAAGAAAACATCTTCTACGAATTCATCTTATTTTCACCTTTTGATGTTCTCAACTGCCTTTTTTCTGAAATCTGATGGGTTGCAAGACAAGATTTTAAGTATTTACAACCATCTCTAATAAACCACTTCATGGATATTTATGAGGTGCTGTTTTAGCAGGCTGTATTATAATATTAATCAAAATCAAGGCTGCTGCTTGGAAACACTCCAAGAGTTAGATCTTTGCTGAAATCTTTCCAGGTATCTTTATTTTCCTCATTCCTTTTGTTTTTTGTTGTTGTTAATTTCCAGTTAAGTTATTTATCAGATGATATTTGAATACATATGAATACAGTTTTGACAGAAAGTCAGAGAATCCTAAAATTAATCTTTGTTTTAATGTTTATGCAACACTTTTATATTTGTTTTATGTTTATTTTTAAAGGAAGGGAGCAATATTAGCAGGAAAGGATACAAGGCATCCTGCTGTGCCACTAAAATTACATTGTACAAGTTTATTGCTTACAACTAGAAATGTCCTAGCATGTTCTGAAGACTTGTGAATGAAGCCTTAATGCAATTTTCATATCCATAACTTAGAGGTGGAATGAATCCAGGAGGCCAACAGGTACGTTTTCAAGCACCCCCTTCAGGTTAGGGATTGTTATTTCTGGACGCTCAACTCTTTATTTTCAGGAGCACATAAGTCAGGCTGTAAGTGTGTTGAATGTTTCAAACCTCTAAGGCAGTGAACAAGATTTAGTGGGTATTTTTCAGATTTAGTCCTCACTACAATTTTCACAAGTTCACAAAGGTAAGGGCAGGCCAGCTAGCTACCAGGCACCCAAGAAACTGTATGTCTTCGATAATGTATGCATATATTTTTATGCTGAACATATTACAGCCTTCCTTTTTAGCATGTTAACTTAAAAGTCACTCTGATGTGGTCAAACAGGATCAAGACCAGAAATGATTTCTATTATGTCTTGCTTAGGGTTCAGTACACAGGCAAACATGCCTGCTATTTTATGAATCTCCAAAAATTGTTGCAGAATTGTTGGGGATAGGACTAAACCAATTGTTAGTTCTCTGCTTTAATGTTGTCATTTGCCACAAAATAATTGTTGTTGTATATACCCACACGTGGAAGCTCCATAATAAAACAAAAATCTACAGATAGACCAATGACATATGAAATACTTACACCAAACAGAATCAAAACAAAGCTAATTCAAAGAATAAAAGGTCAATCATGAAATATATTTCCTTTCAAAATATATTTCAACTGTAAAGATCTGAGATATTACCTGCAGCACATGTCATTTGCAATCTACAATATCATTTTTACTGCCTTTCCTGTTGCCCTCATACTGCAGTCGTTGCATTACATGAAGTTATAGTTAGAAATAGAGATTACTGAGGGTTAGTGCTGTTCATTTCTAATTAAACCATCTCTTGTATGTTTTATTGATACATAGTAAGCTTTTCTATAACAAAGGTACTTTGTTACTGAAGTGTGAAACTTGACAGATTCATGTGGATGAGTGTAGATTCATAAAATACTGAGATTAAACCTCTGCACATCATGTTAGAACCATCTGCTTGCTCCATCCAATAAGCTGTAACAGCTGATCTATCTGATCGCACAGAGACTTCCTCTATTCTTACCACAATGTTTTTGTAGAATCTAATACTGTAACATTTGGTCAATAGCTTTAGGGAATATCATGGCAAATGTATCTGAGCGGAGATGACAAAGTCTGAGAAATAATAAATGTTGATGTTCAAACAGTCTTACAAGAGTGTTAGGAGTTGTCATAGTCACTCTCCATCTCTTAGAAAGCTTCACTTAGTTCTTCCATATTGAATTTAACTCTCAGGGCCCAGTTCTCCACTCCATTGCACTAGTTTGATGCCGGTGTAATTCCATTGACTTTCACAGAAATGCAACACTTTCAGACTCACGAAATGAAATGGCCATCAGGCCTGAATTCATACAAACAGTTCCCAATCCACCATTACATTATCTGTTAGCCATTTTGAACAGCAGCATCACTTGGGAAATGTTACTATTTGTAGCAGTCTGATAGCAGGCCATCAATCCCTTCTGCAGCACCATCCTGAAGCTGAGAGCTCTCGCAGAGAAAGTTATTAAAAATCAGATAGAAGGAAAGAGGAGATCTCCAAAAGACCAGCTAGAGATTGGTGGAAACCTCAGTAGAAGAAACATGTCTGTCTTTAAAATACCTCTGAGGGTTTGATACTGTTGTTGTCGAAATCAGGTTATTCTCATTAATGTTATGAAATCAAGTCTGACTGAAGTTTGAGGTTGAGGAAAAGGTTATGGAAGTTGCCTTTAGGAGACTGTGGAAGTTGCCGTTAAGACAATGTGGAAGCAAGCAGAATATGTTTGAGGGCAGGAAGGAGGAATATGCAGGGACAGATATTTTATATCAGCAGCCTGAGTTCCCAGCGGTGTGAGCTTTGGACCATTAGACTTCCATGGAGACTTCAGGTATAGACCTTGCGGCCAGTGATGCTCCATTTTGTGCGCGAGATCATCTCTACTAGAATGGCATACTCTTTAGCCATTAGAGATGTAGGCAAAACAATTGTAGCTTCTATTGTGCAGAAAGCCTCTGGACAAGGCAGTTTTATCTGGTCAAATCCACTTCTGCATGTCAAACCTCACTTCTGTGGTACTGAAATGGCACAGGCATTCTTGTGCAGATCCTCTGCACTAAGCTGAATTTCATCCTAATAGATTGAGTGAATAA
The DNA here is from genome assembly GCF_028858705.1 of Grus americana. NCBI lineage: Eukaryota > Metazoa > Chordata > Aves > Gruiformes > Gruidae > Grus > Grus americana. Next base: position 7,851,683 of record NC_072864.1, read on the forward strand.
TTAAACTTTAATTTGCCTGTGCCTACATTTCCAACACTACAAGTTTGCAGAGAGAGTGCAAACACAGTATTGTCAGGAAGGTTATATGCAGAAATCTGCTCTGATTAACTGCGAGTGCATCAGCCTTGACGTATTCTTGCAATATTTTTCAGCAACAGAGGGAAAGAGAAGGATGCATTACATCAATCAAATTAACAGGGCAAAAAGGCAAATACATGAGAAATGTCAGTTAATTCTGCAGATATAGTTCTTGCCCAAGTTAAAAGGAGGGAGTATGGTGGGCCATTATACCCATTATTGGTTTGCCATACAAAATAGGCAATTACTTACACTTCTGCTGTTTGAGACAGTTTTGCTGTTTTCCTACGCTGAACTGCTGTGTTCAATTCCAGTGGTATACAGTTCTAGCTGGCGTGCGGTAGAGAGCAAGCAGAGAAAAGGCTGTATGCCTGAATTAAAACAGCAGCCAGTAAAATCTATTGTATTTCATATCTTTAAGTAATTCTGATTTGTAATTATGGAAGTTCTTTTATCCAGTGTGTCACAGTGCTTTGAAAACAGCACAGCTTTTACCTCTCTGTGAACCAACTACACAGCATAGGCATTACTTGCTGTAATATGATATCAGCTCTTGGAAATTTACCTCAGGTACACTTAAACTGACAGCCTAGTGGTCAGTGCCAAAGAGGTACATCGCCTGTGTTTGCGTTTTCCAGGTGCCAAGGAGATGAGGCAACGCTGAGTGAACTAAGCCCTGCTGCACTTTGAAAGCTCTATGTAAACTGGGTAAGAAATCTTGAGCCCAAGCTACATATTCAAACTCCTTTCTCTGCCTCCAAGTACAAATGACAGAGAGTATCTGATTCCTTTCCTGGAGTTATCCAGATTGGTACTCACCTCTTTGCGATAGGATGAGTGCTTATGCAGTTTATGTCCCCTGTGGACCTGCCTGCAGGATGTAGCCTGGACATCATAAAAAATGGCTAGATTTTTAAGCAGAGACATTGCCATCTCAGACTGCCTCTCAATAATCACAGCATGAAAAACTCTAAAAGCAGAATTTTAGTAAAGTACAGCTCAGGCAACAGGGGGCTGGTTCTTAACCTCCTTGCTCTTCTGACCCAGAAGGGTATTTAATGGGAAAGGGCTTTGGAGTGGATCTCCTGCTGAAGACGAGGCTGCTCATGCACTTCTCAAGCTAATTTCTCCTTCACTTTCGACTGAGGTGTTGGTAGCCTAAAGATTGCACTAAGTTCCGTTAATGTGCAGAGCACATTCACCCCACATTCAGAAGCTAGCGGCCATGGTCAATTCTCCCTAAAAGCTATTTGGAAATTCAGCCTTTTTGCTTAAACACACTCCAACAATATCAGTCTTTTGCGCATATCATATATCAGGCTTCTGATGCTAAAGGGGTGCATTTCATCCTTGATGAGCCTGTTAAAAACAGGTGCTCACCCCAGGAGTTTAAGATACCTTAAGGGTTTGACTTAAATCCAACAGAATTAAGAAACGTTAAAGGAGGATCTGCATCTTTAAAGTAGACCCATTGTGTCTCCATGTTCTAGATAAGCTTCAGTCAGTATAAGAACAGGAGAAGTTTCACTCCAGTCACAGCAATGCAATTTGAAATGTTGGCAGTTGATAAGTGCAGGTGAGGATAAAGGCATGTCTGTATCATTCACTTGCATTAAATTTTTCTGTGTTGGAAAATCCTGCAGATATATGCACCCTTCTGCTTTCAGTCCACATTATCTTACTGTTAGTGTGCTTAATTATATCCTTTCTACAAAATCCTCAGTTTTAATATTCCTTGGAGGTATATTCTACCATTTCTTCCTAAAATAAAATATCCTACATATCTCTCCAGGCCTCCAACTCAAGAGACCTGTGTTTATACTGCAAATGCAAACAAAAATGTTTTTTCTTCTCAGTGAAGACACCTGTAGACTCCACGATTATGCAAAATCTTGTCCTTATGTCATGATAACTCCATTTTCTGCTTCTGAAAAAATTGACCCAAAGGGCCTTTCCACACTTCAGTCAAAACAAACACTGTAGTTGAGTGATAGCTGTACATGACAAGGTACATTTTAGAAGTGTGCTATCTATTCATACTGATAAATTCTCACACTTTCCCATACAGACTCTGTTAACGTTTCAGTCATGCAGGGAGGAAATAATGCAAAGTGCTTTCATTTACACTACTGAGGTCTCCTCCAACCTACATAATTCAAGGATAATGTGACACTATGTATCTTTAATTTCACTTATTTGCATCAAGTTTGGTTTAACTCTGTGATAATGGGATCCTATTGAAATATAGTTTTTGTCTATTTTGAGTCTGAAAGTACAAGAAATGTCAAAATTTCAGTTGAACACATTTGATTATGCACTTTCATAAAGCTGGTGTTGTCCTATAATAAAGTCAAATAATCACATTGATTTTCACTTGGCATCTAGACTAACTCTTAAGGAATATATGTAGTAATTGATTTGTATGCTAGAGTTGCTGCAGGGTTTATTTTCAAAATGAGATTTTGGGGTAGGCTATTTTTTTGTTAATTAAATATATTTAAAAGGATTTATGTTATCTTCTTGTTCATATTAACTGAATTTTCAATGACTTCTACTGAAATGTTAGGGAATCCTCTGCCATAAATAACCCTTCTAGTAAGATTATATAGGAGTCTGATAAATTCTTATTTTTGCATTACTTCTCCTAAAAAAAAATCAAATAATATTGTTATCATTTAGGATCCTATTGTTTTCATGACATTTTAAGGACACCAGCTGAACCTGGTTTTCCATTTTTTAGTTTAGGTCCTAAATTTTGGCTTTTTGTTAAGCAATTAATTTCCACTTCTACTAGAACATCTTGAATAATTTGAGAACATTTGACACAGATTTCATTGCGGAGTAGCTTTAATATCATCGCCCCTTCTTCTTACCATTGCTTGGTCGTTGTCCGGCCCCTTCTACAGTCCAGGTGGAGAGTGGTGGCTAACCTCCCATTCCTGGAGCTGCATGTGTCTGATGTAGTTGATCTGTATGATGGCCGGCTGCACCTACCATGTGGGCTCCAGAGTTTCAGAAAGGCTGCAGCTGATGGGATGTGTTTCTTTGCCCAGCTACGTCCTGGCTTTTGGCATTTGTCCCAGTGAGAGGGAAGGTAGAGAGCTCTCCTGGGTCAAGTAGTAATTGCAGACATGTAGCCAAACACTCGGTCATTCCCCACAGAGCTGGGCTGGGTGTCCCTGGGCTGAATGCTAAAATAAAATCTAATCATGTGGGATGGGATTTTCAGAGAAATTTAAGTTCCTATTTAGTGATCTGTCAGGTGATTTGGATTTATTTTTAAGTCATCATAAGAGCTCAGAGTGCAGAAATCAGTCAGACTGTTTTTCAGAGGCATGTTTAAGAAGCCAGCCAAATCTGTGAGTCTTGACAATGTTGCAAAGCAGCTGAGAAACTTAACTGCATCTTTCAGTTCTTAATACTGATACTTAGCTGCAATGGACATAAGTTGTATGTAAACATGGCTATTAAAACTGTAGTTTCATCCTTCCTGTGATAGCCTTCCCATATTTATCATATACTTACGTGGTGGTTTCAGGAGATGTCAGCACAGGCAAGATATGACATCTAATAATTGGTTGATAAATTGGGCTAATTTTTTAAATATCTGAGCACCAGCCCCTGATTTGGCAGACTTAATAATGACTTTGCACAGGTAATTCAGCCTTTCTGAGCTTCTGGCACTCACTTTTAATGGAAGCAATAGCATTCTTCTGTCTTGCAGAGGGAAGGAGGATACGTCTGAAAGATAGTAGTAGTAAAGGAATAAACCAGGAAACATAAATACCTGATGAAAATGAAAATTAAAATTAAAAAAAACCAAACCCACCCCATCCCCCCCCAAAAAAAAACCAACAAAAAACCCAAACAAACAAAAAAACCCCCCAAACACTGCAGTCACCAGGTTTTGAACTGGGCTTGCATGGGGCCAACAGTCGTTGACATACTTAGGCATCTCTTCAGGGAATGACTTTAAAGCTTGTCACCTTCAACTGACATACACTAAGTAGGGATATGTTATAAGGATACTTGACATTTATTGAGACAATTATTTAGTCATCAAAACATCTACGTACTTGTGCAAGGTAATCGACCCTTATCTTACTCAGGGGGCTGTAAAGACATACATATTACTTGCCGCTGGCCTTAAAGAGAATTAGTGGCAAATCCAGGTTTACAGTCCACAGGAGGATTCCTGGCCCCCAGTGCTGTGTTTAGACTATTGATGACATCAATCATAGTGAAGGCACAGTGCAGTTGTCAACCCCTCTATGTATTGCTGTTTTTTAAAGATAGCCAACGCCAAGTCACAAGAACGTGAGCTTCTTTGCAGGAAGACAGAGGTCTAGCTGGCGTTCTGTCACTTCAGAAGAAAAATGCAATGCATTTATCACAGGAAAAAAGTGTAGACTTAAGATTTAGGCTTCTAACCATGTATAAAGAGTTGATGTATGGTATTAGAAACTACTTGCCTAGGCTGTATTTCATTTAAGCTTTTAAAGCCATCTAAATCAACTTCTTTAGCTTTAGGAAGATAAAGATTGTAAAACAAATTATCTGAGCATCAGGAGACCTACCATGTTGATTTATACCTGCTACATACAGTAAGTATGTAATTCACTTATAAATCACAAAGCAGATGCATATTTTCAGAATTATCTGAGTATTTGGCCAGTGCTACTTTAAAAGAAATAATATGAGCATGTGTTTACCTTTTGTAAGGCAAGAAAGAACCACAGGCAAACAAAAGCATTAAAAATGATTAAAGGTACCAGGGATACAGGGCCATTTTTCTTATGTTGTCAGTGCTTAGAAAGTAAGCATCTGCCTGCTGAAGCATTGTTCATAATAGTAATATTACCTACATAGATCAGGATGTCTTACCAAGAACTGAATACCTTTGCTCTACCTTCATAAGGCTGTATATGAGAATCAGATGGTTCTCCAGCTGACTGTAACTGAGCATCTGGAATGAATGCCCTCACAACTATTTTAGTTGTATTTGCATGCAAGAGAATTATTTCTTCAGAAATACTCTTCTGGATATAAGCAGGAGATAAAATAACTATGTGTCTTGGTCATTTAAATAGAAAAGTTGTCTGAATTGTGGCATTTCTTTAGCTCCCGTACAGAATCCATTGCCATGCTAACTCAAGACCAAATACCCATCTTGGTTGTAGCAGTCATCTGGGCCAGAGATACAAACCTCTGTAGCCAGCAATATGCAGAAGATGAAGTGGCTAGAATCACTGTACCCATTTGTTGAATTCACTGCTCTTATTTCAATGCCTTGATGACCATAATCCTCTTTTTTTAAACAAAACAAAACAAAACAAAACAAAACAAAACAACGAAAGAAAATATAAGCAGTGGTTTTAACATGGTTGTTTCCTAACGTCTTTGATCTTTGTTTCTAAAAGAAACTGTAGAAGTGGAGGGCAAAGGGGAAAATATATTAATTTTTTTTTTTTTTGACCCTAGGAATTAGGTGCTAGGCAAAGCTGTAGCAGTATTTAGTGTTCTCTTCATTTCCCCTCTTTCTTAACAAACTTGACTAATTAAATACTGCTTACATTGTCCATGGAGTTGTTTTTCAGTTTTGTCATAATTCTCTATTCATAGGGAAATGATGTCCGTGTGTGATATTGTCATATGGCTGACTGGTCTTTGCAACACCCCTGAAACAAGCCCTAAATCATTGTCTTCCTTATGAAGCTATCATGCTCAAAAGCTGAAAAAGTAACTGGATTCTGCTTTGCCAAGAGCTCTCCTTTTAAACAAAAATTTATATTAAAAAAGTGTAAAGCTGTGCTTTAAGAGTTAACATCTGAGTATAGTAGGGTCTTCATATTTCCATGGCAACAGCTTAACATGATCAGTAAGTAGAGTGGACTATTTTGCTATAAGGCATCATTAAAAGAAAAATCATGCTGGGAAACACACATGTATCATAGAATAAAATCTCTTATCCACAGTTTTGAAAACAGCCAATTTCTTTGTTGCTCCATATTGATACATTGTTTTAAAATTACTGTTACAGTAGAAATGGAAGCAGTAATTTACATGGCTTTTAATTACAGTTTTTGTGATTGCAGTGATGTAAATTTAAAGGAGCAACTTTACAACAGAGGTAATCTGACAGCTGCCACTAAACCTCTTATTTACAATATGTATCACCAAACACACTTAATTTTTAGAGCAGCTTTTTGTTGCTGGTGTGTTGCACGGTTCTCTGTGGTAGTAGGGATGGGCTCAGCTGCCATTTTAGTCATTTCTATTAAGAATATATTGATAGCTAGCGCACCAGCAGTGGCCAGCCTTTTCTGCCAAATCTATTATTTTTAAAGGTCAAAGGTCTACAGTGAATGTGATGGGACAGATTTGCTGTTCTCTTTGCTCTGTGTGTGTCATTCACAGAGTATCATGGGAACATAAGGCATCTGTAATTTTTTTCTGGAGGTTCTTATTAATGATTATTACCTGAGTCCTACCACAATTTGAAAGCAAGCAGAGGGAGTTGCTAGAGTATGCTAAACTGTAGTTACTTCTCTTTGGCATGTCACTCTTTTGAGCATGGCCTGGAAGGAGAGAACATCTGAAAGTTCTGACCGATTCTTTACTGTCAATTTCCATCCAAGTGAGGGCACTCTTCCTCATGTGAGGGTGTGCACCAGCTCAAGATGTCAAGCATTATTTTAACATCCCAGAATGAACTAACCTACTTACAGACTGCACCATCTACACAAAGGACTAGTTCACCCCATGCCATAAAGGGGTAAAACAGATTTTTATTAATCTTTTCTTATTGCTGCATGAAATAAATCTGGCTGTAAGATTTTTATTTTTTTATTTTTTTTAAATGATGGAGTTCCTTATTTTTTACTCTCTGAATGTTGGCACAGCAAAGCAAGTCCCTCAATCCCCTTTATTTTCCTCTTCTTTATTTCCAGGTCCTTTTTTTGCTAGAACTTTGAAATCTGTTTCATCTCTTCACTGATAAAATGTTCTTTAGCCCCATTTCTCTGTGTTTTCCAGGTTATGTGATACAGGCTCCTTATCAAATAAAACTGCCATTTCAATTTTCTTTTCTCCTTCTATCGATACACCAGCAGTGGACACAAGCTGCAGTACAGAACACTCCAATTACACAGGATAAAATTTTATCGTCATGAGGGTAGTCAGATGTGGGTCAAACCCATGATCTCTGTCATGGGTTCAAACTGTCAGAGGAGGGGTTCAGAGAGGAAGATTTATTCTTGAAGATATTCAGAACTTGACTGTACAATGACCTGAGCAACATGACCTAGCTGGCCCTGCTTTGAGAGGGAAGCTGGATTAGAGACCTTCAGAGCCCCTTTCAAATGAAATTCTATGGCTGTATTCAATAATCCTGTTCAATACTAATTATTTATTTCCCATGTTTCTAATTTTAAACATAAAATGCATTACAACATGGCTTGGTCTTATTAAAAATTGTATAGTGGAATAGAATCTGGAAGCAAGTTTATTTGGTAATAAGAAAACATGCCCAGTTGTGGTTTTGCCAGGCTAGCGCATGCATTAGTGCCTAGCTGTGTTGCACTGTGTAGAGGAAAAATGAGCCTGCATGAGAGAGAAATCAGTGCTGATACAAAGGGTGGGAAAATAAAGAGAGCAAGACCAGTTACAGATTGAACCTTGCATGTCAGTCATGATGAAAAAGTCTTCCAGAGTTACCTGAGCAGATGAAGAAATCATGCATGAAGATGTCAGTGTGTCTTTGACTGTAGAACATGAAAATCCATTTGTTTTAACCTCCCTTTGCCTCACTTGAGTATTTCAGAAACAAACACTTCTTGGCAGAGGTATTTTACTATACATGTCACAGAGAAGACCTAACTGGACCTTCTAGGCACTAATGTCGTATAAATAATATTATAATGGTGCCCATTTAATACAAGATTCAGAATGTGGTAAATGTGGAAAGTATTATTTGACAGAAATAATAATATTATTCCTAGTGCCAAGAAATAAATAAAGTGTCAATGGAATCCATAAATCAGGTTATGTCATTCTCACTTAATCAAATTTACCTTGACGTGATTTCACTAAGTATCACCTATGTGTTACCTAGTGTCAGCAACTATTTGCATCCTTATGCATAAGAGTAATGCAGAAGACATATAGAACAGTCTTGTATCTTGGACTCAAAATATATTTGTCACATCTTATTGCTGTCATTTGGCACTTCATATCAGACCTACTGAAGTGTAACTCTTAATAAAAATGATGTTAAGATAAGGGTACCTCCTTTCCTTTCAGTTCTGTCATGGAGGAGTGAGCATGGAAGTTGCAGTCTCCTCATGTATTACAGCTGTATATGAAGTAGTGGTAAATCCAGTGGGGTTGGACAAAGTCTGAGGATAGGATTGTCCACTAAACAGAGCACTGACCCAAGTGGGATTCAGGTAATCTCAGTTTTGTTCTTGATTATTCCATTGTCATACTGCATGACATTGTATAAACCGTTTCATCACCCTAATGTTGTGTATCCGTTTCTGTAATTTGTTTCTTTTACCCAGTTAGATTGTAGTTTCAAAGGGACAGGTGCTTTCCCATGGGTTTATTCAGTGGCAAGGACTGTAGCTGAGATTTCTGGAATATACTATTGTACGGATAAGTACAAGCAAAGTATAAAAGTGTATATACAGACTTTGATACTCTCCAATCCATACAGATCTTGTCAACTTCTATGCAGGATCTTTGCTCAGTTCTTCAAAAGTAAAAAAGTTAGATGAGATTTTTTTTTTTTTTTTTTTTTTTTTTGGTACAAAGCTGTCTGAACTTCCAAGACTGTGCTTTGTTGATTTGAGCCAATTTTCTTTTCAAAATAAGGACTGCTGCTTCTTTCCTTTTTTTTTTTTTTTTTAAACCAAGCATACGTTATAAGTATTTCAGTTTCCAAGCCAAATTTTAATGCCTTTTAAAAAGCTGTATGCTGACCCCTGGTCTATAAAAAAATGTTTTATGTAGGCTGTCATCTAAGGGACACATTGCTTTTTGTAAGAAAATAAAAAAGGAGGCAATAAGTTGCAAATCCCAAAGCAGCTAAGTGAGAGTGGAAGAAAGTGCCTTGGGTTTGCAGAAACCGTAAAGTGTGGTTTAGTGATCCTGCTGGAACCTAAGGGAAATGAAAAGAAAAATTGGTGTTAAAAATAATCAAAGGAAAAAATACAAATAGTTCAGAGGAATGGGTTAAGGGTGACAAGGTAACAAGAAATTTCTGGAAGGTCTGCATTCTGAAAATAAATGTCCATCACTGTAAGAGTTCTCAGCACCTCTGCAAAACAGCATCAGACCCTTCCTGGAAAAGGTCCTGAAACAGTGGGAGCTGTGACAGGAGAACAAGAAAATGGGGTGCAATGGAATTACAAGGGAACAGAATGCAAACCACAAGCATGCCCCTCCTTCTGGACATGGAACAAAAGTAAACACAGATGTGACCACATAAAAAAAGTTAAAATTTTCTGCCAACTCAGCAGGGGGAATACAAAAATACAGGTAATGCTGTGATGCAAGGTATTGTTTTGGCTTGGCTGGCCATGAGAAGATCTCCTAGAAGTCTTGAATGGTAGTATTATTCCTTACTGTACACAATCCCTATGGCTCCAGAATGGAATCGAAGGTAAGGCAGTTCCAGCAACATGGTAACAGAGGCTCTCTGATATACAACTTGCCATAGGCTGATACCGGATTTGGACTCCAAACCTCTTTTAGTTCTCAATTTGCATTTTATGCCATCTGTTGAATTAGATTTTTGTTCACTGCTTCTTTTAGTGTGCTTCTGTCATGCCGCATTTGAAAGTTGTGTTTGCTTGTAATAACAGTTATGGAATATTTAATTTCTGTGTTTTACAATTCTGCTGAATTTTGTTCAAAAGTATATTTCTTGATTGGGAGATCTGGCCTATACATCATACTTCCAGAACATCTAATCATCTAATGAACTTCAAATTTATAATTTGTAAAAACAGGTGCCCTTTCAGAAGGAAAAAAGTGACATTTATGCAAATATTTCTTCTACAAATGAATTTGCTATCTATTCATAAAAATGCAAGGAAACTTTATCTCTATGGTTTCCTTGTTCTAATTCATTTCACAAATGAATTTAAGACAGCTAGCAAACTGAGAAAAAATTATCCTTGTTGAGATGTTATTTCATTCAGTTTTAAATATTAATGTATGATGTTGCATCGTTATGTAGTGCTCTTCACACAGATGATATAAACCATTTGTTAAAGAAAATATGAAGCTTCTGAAATGTCTGCTTATAAATGTTTACAAGAGAGATCATAGGTAGAATTATAGGCAAGGAAAATGAAGACTAGGTGAGCCTAGGGAATGCTGGGATAAGTCATGGTTGGCAAGCATCCCAAGCTGGATTTCTAGATGATGACCTCTTCTGCCCATGATCAAAGTGCCTGTATCTTGATTCTTTATATGAAGAGGATATATGTATAGTGAAATACATAAAATCAATAATGAAAATGTATGGAATTTCTCAATGCCTCTATTGTGATTTGTAAGAATTGCTGATATATGAAAAAGTCCTAAAAGCCTAGATTTTTGCTATGGTTTGACTAGTAGAGGCACGACACATATAGTACTAGAACAGAGTAAGGATATGTTGAGAGCTGAGCAAAGAATGGGAAGGACAGGCTTAGGGTCCCATTCAGAGTTATGATTTTGGGAAGCAGTATGGTGCAAAGGGTTTTACAGAGAATCTTTGCATACTGTCTGACTTATTGGGAGTACCCTTCAGCTCCCAGAGCAGATAAATCCTGACTTAAAATTTCTTTTCCTTCTGGGCTGCAAATCTCACTCTAAGCACAGATTCTTCTGGCCTAGCATGCAAAACTAAGGCAAATTTCTTTCAAAATCTTAATAAAAAGGCAATGAAATTAAGCTTGCTGTGAAATTCACTGTGATAGAAATAAAGAAATCTTAATGGATTTTCTTACATGTTCTCTTTGGGGAATTGTAAGCTAACCCCACATACACATTGTTGGGCTTCTGTTTGTTTGTACCCTGCTCCACTAAGTTCACTCTGGTCCATGCAAAGAACATCTTGCTTACATAGTTCAGTGTTACCATATAAAGATTTTATTGAGTTTCCTTAACTAGATTTGGGCTTTATTTTCTGTTTGCCAAGTGATAGGCAATATTAATGCTACTGTTTTCTGCCAACATACAAATTATACAAATGTATTTAATTTCATTACAGCAGTTGAATTAATTGTGTATAATATGATATTGAGGATTGTGCTACACAGGAAGAAAAGCAAATTAAGGTGGCAATGAGCGTAATTGAAATTCTTTACTTGTTTAACAATTTTTTTTTTTTGCATTTTCTTTATATTTGTTCTTCATAGTTTTGGTTGTCCTATTGTTAATTCAAGCAAAAACAAGTCTTCCAGATTTGTAGCTGTTTTGACATGCCACTGTTAGCTCACTGAAATGTGACAAGTACAGAAGAGAACTTCTGATTGGATTCTATTGCAGTATTATGCTATGCCTACCAGTAAAAAATGCAGAGAAAATTGAATCCTAAAATTATCTGCCTCTCTTCCATTTACTCTCCAAGCCATTTCTTCTATTTTTCAATTATCATCTGGTAATAAATGTGTCATAGTGCAAGATGAGACCTCAGTGGAATATAGTAACGCTGAAGACAGAATGGAAAATTCAGGAATATTGAAATTTGTTTGGATGCAAATTCGGTCATTATATCGAACTGAAATGTATGTGCTGTAGAGAAAGTAGTAGAGCTCTAGAAATTTCCTGTGCTAGTGAAACAGTCCTCTGTCACGTCTGCCACCAGGCACCAAGACATCCTTCTTTCCAAATGAATTTCCTGTTCTGAGACAGACCGAGGTTTATGAAGCATTTAATTCCATTTGAGTGTTTATCTGAGAATTAGGTGGGGTACAGACATTGGATAAAAGCCATGTCCTTTGGAATAAATTATTAAATTTATATTGGCTCCTATACGCAGCCAGGATTTCTGTTCTTGTACTGATCCCCTAAACGTATGAATCTCACTCTACATTGTTAACTTTTCCTTACCTGTCTCTGATTTATCACCAGGAGTGTCTCACACAAGTGAGCTTCCCATCCTGCTGTTAGTCTCAATCTCTCCTAAGACATTTGAGTTTCTGAGAAGGAATCTTGAGAAGACAGAACAGTTTTCAGATTTTCAATTTATCTGTAGCCTGAAAGGAAAATGACTGTAAATTCTGGAGCTTCTGCAACTAATTCTAGGGGGAACAGTTTGCTAGCATTTGAATCACTAGGAACCAGCTTGTTGGGACTCTAAACATCATTTAACCTAGCTGTGCAGAACTCTCAAAACTCTCAAGAGTACCCTAGTATGTTTTCAATATGCTAGTCAAGGCTTAATGGCTTTTACCCATTCCAAATGTGTTTCTGCCTAAAAATGCACCAGTTTTCCTGAATAATAGTGTGTAACTGCTAGGATGCTGGTTTGCAGACTCTCCATTACTTCACTGCTGGAGCTAGGTAACTGTGTCTTATAGAAAGGATCAGTAACTTATTTTATGTGGCTACCATTGTGCGTACGACACATCTGCTCGTTTCCTGATCTCATCGTGCCTTTCCTCTCATTTTTTGTTGACTCTTTAGTTGCTCAGCTCAGGGAGAGAGGAGCAGGCCTTAACTTTGAAAGGTCAGTTCATTTCTTGAATCTTCTGCTAAATCTAAAAAGTTGCCAGTTACAAGCCAGATTTAATAACAGTTGAGCACATGATTTTTCTGATGAGCTTTGGCAAGTGAAGATGCTGAGATAGTCATGGCCCCTCCACTCCTCTGATACTTAAGGACTTTAGCTTGTTTATTTTTTTAAATCAAAAGATGATGTTCTATAACATCATCTGTAAGTTCATCATCTGACTGAGGGAAGGATAGCATCATAAAAAGAGCTGCCTAACCCATAGACATATTCATATGTTATACACTGACCATAAACAAATCTGAGGTGGAATTCAAAAGAAGGCTCCTGTGTTAGAAGAGGCATGGTCAGAGGTAGCCTACAAGTGGAGGTTTTCAAGCTAATTTGAAGATGGCACTTGATAATGATATGTCTGTGAGACCAATAAGCTGACATGTGTCATTGGAAGGTCTTTGTATGTCTGAACTCCAAACGTGCTGAGTTCCTGTATGCATGGATGGTGAGACTATAACCAGGTGAACATACGGACCTCATCTGATTGCACAAGCTATGGTCATTGACTGTGCAGCTGAATCAATACAAATAGAAAATTGTGATCGTGTAGGACAGCATGATCTACCCAATGCACTGGGATATGGAAATGCAGATTTCCTGAATAAAACCAGAATCTAAGAATCTTTACATGCTGTTAGATTTTGAATAGTGTGTAACTGTCCTGCAGAAAACTAGCTGATATTTTTTTGTGTTGTTGCACAAGAGAAAAGTGCAGGAAAGGAATGAAATTAATCTTTTGGGTTTTGCCTATATTTCTAGTCAAATTTCCTATCTTATATATTCAAGATAAAGCAAATTAAGAGAGTAATGTGAAAATAGTACAAGATTGTTTAGGAGCCTACTGGCCCACTGATTTCAACATAGGTATTTCTGACTCATACAGTGCCACTGAGAGGAGAATTAATCTAGGACATTTTATAGAATACATGTGTAAATTTTAAGAAGCTTCAGGGCAAACCATTTGAAGACCAGTATTTCCAAGAATGGAAACTTGGTTTCTTTAATTCTTTCAGCACTAGAAAGCACAAGAGTGAGGATAGAATGAGCCTCTAGAGGAATCCATAATCTCCTATGAATTACATTCTTACTGACCTAAAATGAAAACAAAATTAATTTGAATAATGTTTTTTACTTCTCTTTCCAGAGGAAAACTGTTGTTAGATTTGACATTCCTAGATATGTAAATACTACACCTGCATCTGATTAGTTAATCTCTTCCTTCAGAGAGTCTCATACCTCTTGTTCACCGCTTCATTACTGAATCTGAGAATCTTCAGCTAAACCCTTAGAAATCTTGGAGGACAAAAACCAGTGATGAGAATAAGCAACTTACTTACAAAGTGACCCATGCTTCTTTCCCCTCCTAGTCATCTCGGTTGTACAGGGATGCAAAAAAGAGATGCATTCACTTCAGCCAGAAGAGACCACATGGAGAGCTAAGAAAATTCAGGCTATATGTCACTGCTGCCTTCTACTATGACTGTTAGATGTGGTTCTCTGTCTTGTAACCTGGATAAAGTTAGTTCTCCCTCAATCAGGCTATTTCTTCATTTAGCCTAGTAAGAGACAAGTTAAAAGGAAGTAACCCAACAAAGTCCTTGTCCAGTGCTATTATCTGTAAAGGCTCATTGTAAAGGCTGATTTTTATTTCATTTAAAGCTTCCAGCAGGAAAACTTCACACAGTAAGGTTGGAAAGACAGCCCCCTCACTATTGTTCTCCACTTTTGATTTGCTGTGAAAGGATGCTCTATTTTAAGAATCATGATTGTCTTCTTTTAAGGGCAATTTTAGGACTGTTCTCTTCAAGCAGAAGTAGATGGAGGTGGAGATAATAAATCCAGCAAAGTACATTATAAAGGCCTAATAAATGCTAGGGCCGCAGAATGTACTTTAGCCTAAGGGGATCAAGACCATTCTCTCTGTGTCTCTTTTACACACACATGTTCCCTGATCATAACAAGATGAAATACAGATTTTATTGTATTTATGTGACAGTTCTTGCCTAGATCAAGAATAGGGAAATGGAACAAATAGGCATCTAAATTAAAATAAGATTTTGAAATACTTTAGCAAAGCATTTTTAATCTGACACCTTTGAGCCACTGCCTCAGCAGAATGGATCTTGGGAAGAGATTAGTTTTCAGAATCTGCTGCCACATACGTATGATATTGTTTAAACTAGCTTTGATTAAATACTTTTCAGGCTTAAAAATAACAGGATTGCTTGTAGAATTACAATTCTAAACATACCTGCTGTACCTTGTTAAGGGGATGGGAGTTAAAAATGATGGAAATGTAGTGTGTTCGGGTTCATCTTATAAGGAGTGGTCTTCTTCCACAGCTTTTCCAGGAGTTTCCCATCAGCATGGTTCCCCAGCTTTGTTTATTCTAATTTTTTTATCAGCATTTTACTAGAGAATTTCAAAATGACATAAATTAAGAAGTAAACTGCTTTCATTTAAACTCTGTCAGCAAAAAAAATCACTTACCAGGCAGTTGCAAACAATGTCAGCTTGTACTTGGACTTGCAGAAAATGGAAGGTGCCAGAGTCTAGCAAAAAAAATCCCCAAAACCCAAAAAGTAAAAATAAATTTTTTGTGGAATTTCCAGGTCACGGCAAAATGAAAAAATTGAGTTCTTAGATATGTATGGAAACTAAATACAGATAGCTATATAAATTTTTGTAAATGCATTGCAGCCAAATGCATATTGCTCCCTAACCTCTTAATGTTGTGAGTCTTGAGGGGTGCTTACTGCCCAGGCACAGCCTTGTGAAGTCTCTTAACATTGGTGGTACTGACAAGGGCTTCAGCAAATGGAAAGTTCTCAGTTTTTGCCCCAATTTAATGATGTTCATAAAGAGTAACTCTTTTCCATGACTTGAGTAAACTGAAGAGAAAGAGCATAGCACAGCAGTAGTTTAAACATTTACATGATAGCCTCATTAACGCATTTACAGAGGAAAAATATTCTTGGAAAGTTAGTATCTAAGCGTCTTTTCTTTCCCATTTATTGTAAGCTCAAGAAAAATAATCAGAAAAATTTAGGGTTCTTGAAGATAGCTTAAAAGATACAAAACAAAAGCAATTAGGTTCAGTGGCAAGCTATTTGTAAAGGCTGGCATTTTTGGAGGGTTCTTGCTGTTTCGACTTTCAGTTGTATGAAAGATTCCTATGATATCATTTGTGAATATTCTAGAGTCTCTCAAACTCTTGCCTTAAAATGCACCAAAACTTTAACTGATTTCTAAAGTGAAGTTATGAGATATGACAATCATTCTATGTGCATATCAGTATCCCTATTCTACAGGTACTTTTTTATTCATTCTTTTTGCAAGACAGTCTTGCTTTGATACATTTTGCAGAAGGAGATGACAGAAAGGATACAAATGTCCTACCTGAGTACAGGAGCAGGAAAACAAAAGGCTCTTCCTTTGAAGAACACACTTAAAGTTGTAAATTACAGAGTCCAGAATACATAAAAGATCTAGCTCTCTGATGCCTTCTTCACCATCCTGTTCAGTAGCTTATGAATGAGGATATAAAAGTGCAAGGAAGAAGAGTGTAGGTATTGAGGCCCAGATAGATCTATGCCAGCCACAGTGTTTCCATCTTTGTGTAGTACTAGAAAATGGCTAGAGAATGATTTATCTGTGACATTTTAAGTATGAGTTGTTTCTGTATCATACTGGAAATCTCCATGGAAGACACCCATATTTTGTCAGAAGAACTCAGCAAATTAGTGCAGTACAAGTGATGAGGAAACCTTAAGGTCACATCAGCTGTCCCTCCCAAAAGGAGGACTAGGCACAGATGAAACGAAGTGTCAAAATACATGAAGGCTACACAATATTTTACTCTCTGTATCTGTCATTAGTCTCCAGCTGATGCCCTTTTATTGAAGCTTCCCTTGAATTTTTCAGCATTTGTCCTCATCTTAGTATATCAAAGCTTTGTTATATTGGCAGTGTAAAACACAGCTCTTAACAGTATTCAGATTTGCTTTTGCTTTTTGTGTCAGGAACATCATGTCTTTTTTTCTTTTTTCTTTCTTTTTTTTTTTTTTTTGAATGATATTGCTGCCCGGTCAGACCATTAATCAGTCTATTACTGATGTTAAGCAGGCATATCTCTAGAGAATGACCCTTTCTTAGATAAAATTTTGATTACCACACAAAACTTGATCTTGTAAATAGTGATAACATAACCTCTTTTTCTTTTAGAAATCTACGATTCAGCAATAAGTGACTAGGGGCCTACCATTAATCATTCATGAATATCAAAAAGAATATTCAATTAGAGATGTGCTCTGGGACACTTTAATATTTCTAAATATGACATGTTTCTGGTGACTTTAAATAGTACACAAGTGACACATTCAACTTTAGGCAATAAAACAACAAATAATGCAAACTGATATAAAGTGATTAAAATGGATACATATTTTAAATACCTCTGAATTAATTTTATATTTCTGATGCATTGAGATGATATTTGCAAATACCATTAGTAGATGTAGAAGCCTTTTTTTCTTTTCTGTTTTCCTTGGTGTATAAAAACTCAGATGAACTGATTAATACCCAAGTGGATGGATGCTATTCAGATACTCAGATATTACTATTTGTATGCATATGGATATTGAAATACATTTGTAATTACAGCTTGATTTGATTTGCTTTTGGAGAAGGGTTGAAGGCTTTTAATTTAAAGTATATTTTTTATTTCACATTACGTTTTACTCCTACATTTGCCAGATTCTTCTTTTCTAGCCACCTCAGCTCAGCGTCCTGGGTGTTCAGGCTTACAGCACAAGCAGTGCCAACCTTGGTTGCCTTAAAGTAAAAATAAAGAGTTGTCAGATGTTTAGATAGTTTTTGAGGTATTGTTGTATTTCTGAAGATAATTTTCTTGCAACGGATAAAATAAACACCTAATTCCCGTGTTTATGATATAATAAGTCTTCTTAAAGATCACTATCACAAAAAGGTTCTTTCCAGGAGAGCAATAACCTAATCTCTTGAAAGATGTATCCTTATTAGGATTTTTTAGGAAGCTTATGGGACTTCGTCTGGTCCAAATATTACAAACAGTGGCACAGTGGTAAATAAATCAATGGCGCTTCTCTGTTCAGTGGGCATAGGAAATAAATCAAATTCTATCTCTGTATAGTTAAGATGCGAAAATTCCATTGTATTTGCATTTGTGATTTGCTGAAGGCAGTCAGACATGTGTTACATTAAGTTTTTTTATTATGACATTGCTTTTTTATTATCACATTGTTTTTTATTTACATCGTGACACTGTTTTTTATTTACATTTTTTAAGACATTTTTATTTACTTTTTTGTTGACAATGGTTTTTTTATTATGACAACAACATTATAATGTCCTATAAAATATTTTGGAGAATGTTAACATGCACATTCTGAGAAACAAATTGATCACACGCTCTTAATAATTGGAAAAAAATTGACAAGTGTGAGGCATTCCCAACCACTTCTTGCTTGTGTTTGTTCACTCGATAAATCTATCTCTATCTTCTTAATGCTCTGAGAAGTGTAATTAGTATAAGGTTCCCCTGCAAGTGAAAGATGGATAAGTGTGTGGAGAATTCAGGAAAGGAGGAGAGGAAGGAGGTATTAATGTTGAGCAGGAGCAATCTACAGCAGCTGCAGTCAATCTTTTGATCTAAACAGCCGATCATTAAAAGTGTCTGAGACATTCAAATCACATTTGCTGTAGTAATCTCTTCCCACCAATATATATTAAAGGCACTTCTCACAACTATAACATTTCTACGTCTCTTTAGGACCAGATAATGAGAATGGCTGAAAAAATGAATCTTTGGCTTGATATTGAAAATCCAGGTTTATTTTGAATGATGTCCTCAAAACATAAATCATATTGTTTGCAAGAGAACCATTTTGAAGCATTTTATTCCAGGTCATGAAATAAGGTCATATTGTAAAAAAGTAAAAAGTAAATATTTTGTTCTGATTATAACAAGCCATTTCACTTATTTTCTTTTTAGAATGTCACTGCCATCTCAGTTTCATGAAGCATTTTGTTTGGCAAACTGGCATTTACTGATGGAGGTACATTTCTCCACCATGCAGATAAACTTTGAATCATTCCCCTGCTTTTCAATTAGAAGGGACATATGGGAGAATGTACAAGGCAGATAAGGCCAGAGATCCAGAAATCTGAAGGGTTACTGCAAGTTCGTTATTCCAGTTTTGGTATATTCATACTGCAATTTGAACTGTACCGTAAACATTGGAGCTATTCTTTCTGATCAAGTTTTCTTAAATAAAAAAAAAAAAAAGGGCAAAAGAGAATGTTAGAACTGTCTTCAAGCAAAAAGAGAGACCTACACTTTGGCTTTCTAGCTAGTATGTGGGGAGAGTAAGATATCCCCTAAGGATGGTACAAAACTCCCCACGGCCTCTGTGTAAACAGTACAGTTTATTACAAAAGTTGTTTCTGGCATGCTCCTAGGAGCTCCAGACTGGTGGTGCCCTCATCAATATAAAACATGGACATGCCATACTTATCACCCCATTTTAGAAGAAAATAGTTACTGTTGGCTTCTTTGAGCGAGTTCTTGAGGTGCTTTTGATTTTCGAATCCCCTGTGGGACTTTGCCAAAGAAAAAAGCCTGGTTTCTTATTCTGATGGGGCTTATGTGGGATTTAGGTGCTGTGCTCAAATCACAGCAGTTCTGGGTGTTCATAGAAAGAAATGAAAATTTAGAAGGAGATATACTTGGAGAAATTAGGCATTTCCAGGATTAGGTAGCAGCTGGATGTAAAAATTCCTGGCTTAGAAATTTACATTTAGGTGCATCAGTTCTGCCCACATCCAATTTTAAATCTGACCCTGAGACTCCAGCCTTCAGTGAACCCAAACATTCCAGGAAGGAAATAAAAAGAACACAAAATATATTACTTTTTGAAGCATTATCCAATTGGTCTCATGATTTCTTAGACCTCATGCTACCCTGCTAGGCCAAGGAATAGAATATCTACTCTGGAGGAAAACCATCAGAAGCTTGTATGTAATCATAAAAAAACCCCATAAAAATGGTTTTCTTTCATCCTTTCCATCTAACTCCTCTTTCCCCCTTGAGGAGGGGATGTAAAGTAAACCAATGGGATGGATATATGTTGCCAAGAGGAGTTTTCGTTTTGAAGGATGCAAGATGCTGTTGAATGCCTGTACTAATAGTCATTCAGCGTGTCGGATACCATAATGCTGCCCTGTGTGCATGGAACAATATAGGCTGCGTTTATCATAAAACTTGCCCACAGGCAACTTTCTGAGCAGACAGATGAAGGGAATTCATTTGTGCCCTGATCATTATGACAACGTTCTTCAACAGGTAGAAAGACAGGCTGATTTTGTCTTGTCAGTGATGGCCTGTTCAGTACAGATGGCAAAATGTTTATGCCTAATGATGCTCATAAATGCCAGTGAAACATTTTTTCCTTGTCTCTTAAGGTCTTTAGAAGTATAAATATTCCCTCATTTTCTCTTGTTTTCAGAGATACAGATAATATTTCAATTCCTGACAAGTACTCAGCCTATGATTGAAAGTAGGGAGGGTGACAAGGTAGCGGCTGCTAGATAGAGCAAGTGATACATTACTTATATCAGAATATCACCTGATGTTTTTATAAATGACCTACATCTCCACAAATATGGTTTCAATCCTGCACTTGAAATTTGGGTCAAGCAGTTCCACAATTCTGGAATCTCAGCCTAATTTGAGAGTTATATTTTCTATTAATACTACTGCAAAAACACTTCTTCTGCTTAAAAAATTAATCTATCTTAATTCAAGAAAATATCAGTTTAGTGGTAATTTCTGGTTCCACATTATGCCCTCTAGCTTCTCTTTCTTTGTGGCAGGATGACAATGTCAGAATTAAATCATGTCTTTGGCCAGTGGTTTGCCTAGCTGCAGCTCTCTGAATGAAAGCCCAAATCTTTTTTTATTTCTCCATATTCCTTTTTTTTTTTCCCCAGCTCACATGATTTTTTATATGTAGGGAATTCAAAACACTAAAAGCAGTAAATTGGTGAGTGTCAGTTTGATTAGGTCCAGAGCATGACATAAATATAATTTTTTGTAAAAGTAAGAATAGTGGTGCCTGATTGTATCCACTCTTTTGTTTCCAGTTTGGGTTGTTTCCCTTTTTTGTTTTGACTGAGACTGAGCAGCATCAGATCATAATAGCACAAGGGATAGACTGCTTTATTTAAATGAATCAGAGATCTGTTCTTGGCAGGTTGACTCCCTGTTCTGACCTCTTGCCATTTCTCACAAAAGAGGCTCTCTCATGATGATTGGAAACCCTGTCTCCTGTCTTTGTATATCACCACTTCTGGCAAAAGAAAACATAGGCAAAGGGTATAAGCATAATATATTAAGAGGTTTTGTTATAGACCACATACTGTTAAAGACAGATCATTGCCCAGTCTTCTCTGCTCCTTGGAGTTGTATGCAACATGTGAAGTATAGGGTCATACCAACTGCAGTATTCATAAAAAGGTTAATCATTTCTAAATAGCTAAGAGTACAATATCTTACCTTGCAATCTGAAGGCCAGTGAGAGTGTTCTCATTATATAGCACCTCTTACTTTCCTGGGTTTCATTGTGTGTGTCTTTGCCAAAATTCCTGCTGAGAGAGTTGCATAGTTAGCAATTTTTAAGTCAGAACATTCTTCCTTGTATTTATTTGGTAGCTGAATTTAGTTCTTAATAAAAGACAGTTGTTACATTTCCAACAGAGCTTTAAAAATGCTATTACTCCAATCACAGTAGTGAATACTCTCTTTTCCTATTGTCAGTGAAATTAAGGATGCAACCAGAGCTTGGGTCATGAAAAATATAGGGAGAATAGTGAGCAGTCCAAAAAAACAAGAACAGGGGTTTGGACTAGCAGTGATTTCCAAGTTGTTGATCAGCATTCTCTGGGAGTCTCAAGATCACTTGTAAAGGGCTGAGAAAAGGAGAATTAAAAAAAAGGAAACCTGATTTTAGGAAGCTTGCACTTACTATATCAAGGTGTGAATTTCCATCAGAGGTTTGCAGTTAAAAAAGGTTTCCTCCAAAACCAGTAGCTTTCTTCATCTTTTATTCCATACTCTATTCTGAGGGGAAAAAAAAATAAAGCTGTCCTTTCCCCAAAACAGAATTTAAACAAAATTCAGAACCTGAAGTATGAAAGCAAGATGGCTAACAGTGGACCAAATCAGATGAGCATATTACTGTAATGAACTTAATTACATGGGGAATTTATAATTATTTTATATTGCTTTAAAAAAAATCTGGTGTTGAAGACTCTGCAGGGAACGAATAGTCTCAAAAACAAACTGCTGGTAACATTTAATACATGCACCAGAAGAACAATTATTCCCTTAAGCTTTTGTAAAAAACTGAAGAAAGAGAAAAACAGGGAAATAATACACTGTATATCATAATATAGTTGTATGCTTAATTGTAATTATTCAAAAGGAATTTAAAATAATCTGGTGTCCCTTCCTGCAGTTTTATGCACATTCTGAATACTTTTTAGCTGCATTATCTTGTACATAAATGCATAAAGACATATATCAGCCTTTATCTGTGAATAAAGATGAGTGAATTAATAGCTCTTGTCTTAAGCTAAAGCTCTTCTACTGTCTAAATCTAAGCAGGTATTAAAACTCGAGGGGCCAGATTCTAATCTGTTATGCCACTGTAAATTAAGAGTGATTCAAAGGAACTGAAAGTGGTGAATCCTAATTTCACAAAGTGTAACTCAGATTTGAATTTGGCCTTAGGTTCTACAAGTTACATATGAGCGACTGCAGAAGTACTGTGTGTTGAGGAAGAAAGTGTTCTCCCTGAGTGACTGTGGCAGAGTTAGCCCCCAGGTATTTGGTTACGCAAATTTGAAATATTAATATGTCTCGTTTTCAAAATTTCCTATTTTGTCTCTGCCCATGGATTAGGCAGCTGCTCCACTGACTTTATGGTAATCCTGGGGAAGAAGAGCTATGCATTTGCTTGCTGCAAGTTAATTGTGAACTTAAAAAACCTATTCCCCATGCCCTTCCTCTTAAAAACAGATATTGCAAATTTGTATTCACTCTTTTCCTTCTTGAATTCTGCATAGGCGTTATGAGCTTTCCAATGATATCCTTGGGGTTTTACATTCATCCTAACATATGGCATGTATGTGAGTCTCTTCTCAAATTTATTTGAGTTTATGTGTGATTGGGAGCAGTTAGCTGGGTGAATTGCTGAATCATGGAACAGTTATGGCAGGAATTCTCTGCTTTTGTGTTTTTCTACAAATGATATTGTACTATGTTGCATTCACTTCAGTTCTTGGCAGGACTACTGAAAAGTAAGTTACAGCTGTTGCCATCTGGTAACTTTTGAAGCAATTTCCCTCATATGTTCCTGTTGGTTAATAATTCTTTGTTTACTCTATACAGGTAACCTGAACTTCAGTCTCATGGCAAATATAGTGTGTTTCCACTGTCTGTCATCTTCTTTTGTCATTCTCTTAAAGGCTAGTTTCTTACAATGTAGCCTGATCTGACTTGGGGAAAAGGTGCAACTGGCTCCCACATGGAAGAATAGCTTTCTGTATCTTTTCCCACGTCCCCAGGAACTGTTTACGGCTGCAGAAATTCTCTGCAGACTCTGCTCCCACCAAAAAGGTGAGGTTGAAGCCATGCTCTAGCTTTTTCCTTGCCAGACAGCCATCCTAGTCAGTAGTACTGGGTGGGAAATTGCAGCATTCAGAGGAAAGCTAATAATTTGTATAGATGTTAAAGACAACAGGAAAAAATTGTGGAAGAAGAAATTACAAAAGTTTATGAAATGTAGTGGACCCCTGTCTCAGGACACCTCCAAGCTAAAATCATTTGAGGCTGAAAAATATTTGGGAAAGAATTACTATGTGCTTGCTCTATGTCAGCTGCTTTTAGATACACTGGGTTAGAAAGACCTTTGGTTTGTCCCGATGTAGTTCCTATTATGTTCACACAGTGAAAATCAACTTCTTAAATTGAACTAGAAAAAAAGCAAAAGTTAAAGAAAAGTCATCTGCCCATCTCTGTATTTAAACAGGCAAGGTTAATTGACAATTGACATACATTTACAGTGCTTAAGCTGAGCAGGAACAATACTTGAGAATTGCATTTCTATCCTACGTAATTTTAACTTTCCTTTTTTTTCAGTCATCTAATGTCAGATCAGATTTTGGGTTCTTTATACAACTGGTAAGAGAAAGTTTCTGCCTCTCTCTCTTCCTTTAACTCTGAATTTAACCTCAAAATTCCTTAAGCACCTGTCCAGTAACATCTTCCTGAATAATGTGCCAGAAAAACAACTCACTGGTGCAGCTAACAAAAAGCTGCAATCATGAAAAATAGGCTGCTATTTTGTGGAGCAGAAGACTGGAATGCAACAGGTGATCTTTCTCAGTGTGACAGTTTGCACAGCAACCAGAAATTCTGTCCTCCAGAATTCAGCTAAAGACGCAGCAAAGCCTGCAGAAAAAAATATCCCCTCATATTTGCCTGTTAATTTGACTCACATCCCACAAGTTTTGTATGCCTTAAGTGACATTAGACATGGGGGTTTTAGTAGTAATTAGCAAGTACTTTTGCCATTAGTCTCTGACATTCTCTTTGCAAAGCCACACTTAGCTAGCAAAACAGGAGCAGACAAATGGACAATACAGGAGTGAAAAATGCACAGTGTACAGAGTTCAGCAGTATAAAAGTCTATTTCAAAAACTGTCTGGAAGATGGTTAAAACAAATTATTCACCTTCCAAAATCCTCAGGTAGCCAGACTTATTAATCCAAAGGGTGAATTTTGAAGTTAAAATAATGTGATCCAAACTGCATGGAAGATAGATAGCTGGTTGGGAAGGAAACTTTGAAATAACTTTAACTGACAAGCTGGTATGCCTCATCTGATCCCACACACATCAGAATCAGTCTTGCATACATATCCTTGTTTATCTTCCTACCTCCAGTATGTAAGAGTTGTTTCCTAATTTCTATCACGTCCATTTGATCAAATTTTATAATGGTAATTTCCCTTTTCAGCATTATATTATGATATCTTATTAGTGACTGTACTGTTTTATTAACCTGAATAAATCCTGCCATAATAACAGGTGTTATAAGCATTACAATATAATTTACATAAGAAATTTCCAAGCTAACATGAGGACAGAATGGCTACCCCAATGCTAACTCATGGAAACTTGATCTATGCTCAATAGATTTCTTTAGGACCTTTTATTTGTTCCAGAAAGGATGAAGGGTTATCTTCTGGTTCAAGGACTGCTGCTGCTGTAAGGACCAGTATCTTTATGAAATCCTTAGCAATTCTAAGACTAAATTTTATACAGTGAATAGAGTATAAACACGAGTTTCGTTCGGTTGTGTGAAACACTGTAAGTCCTTATTCCTCGTTAGGGATAATCAATTTTGGCAGTGGAGAGAGGAAGAAAGGAGAAGGCACCATTTTGAATAAGGACCAATGAGTAAGCAGCTCCAGTGAAGAGAACTGTGTGTGAGTCGCAGTGCCTCTCTAAACTCCCAAAGGTAGTATTATTTTTACTTCCAATTTAAACATGCAGGATTAATTTGGCTATAGTGGATGGCAAATGCAGGTTTATCTGTCTCCCCTTCCCCATTTTTCCACCCACGCACTTCACCGTCATGAAAGGAGTTAGTTATACAACCTTTTTTATCTCTGTGCATCTTGAAGAACTTGCACAAGACAGTAACAAAGTGCCATCCTCACTCATGTTCCCATGTAGTGGTATATCAGCCAAGTTGCCATCTAGTTCTTGAAACAACTGGAGTTCAGCAAAGAAAAAAGCCACTAAAGTGATAATGGTGGAGTACAGTTAGAATGGTGAAAATTAAGGCACATTTTCCTAACAAATATTCCTAATGAATAATGCATTTACTAATAAACAAAAGGGTTGCCAAGAACATGACAGATTGGAGATAAAGCACTTGAGTTATTGAAAGTGGCAGACAGGTCACAACTTTTATTTATGTTAATAGCTAACCACCTGTCAGATAAATTGGGAAGTAGATACCTCCACAGCAATGCCACCCTTTCAGAACTGCGAGAAAGGACCAAGAGGACAGACAGCCTAGCTAACAGCTAAGAGATGTCTGGTCTTCTCTGTCTCTTCTAGTTATACCTATATGGAAATATCCACTGATTAAAAAGGACTGAATACGCTGTTACTGGTTTTGGTAGATACCTCCCCTAACAGCCCTTACCTGCTTGTGGCAAACAAAAAATTTGCCTTCCTCTTGGCAGAGAGGTCATCAGCTATGGTATTGACTACTGACATGCATAGCTCTACAGCACAAACTGGAAACTCATTGGTACTTATTAAACATTTGGCAGCCCTCAGAGATAACTAAATCTATTTTAGACTTAAATTATTTGGAAGATGACACTGTATGCCACTTCTTTTTTTATGTTTGCAATTTTATGACTTGCCATAGTTAAAAGGAAACCCAGAACCTACCTGGCTTCACAAAGAAGAGAGATCTCCCCTTCTTTGAAGTGATCCCTTAGGTGTTTTCAGAAAAGGAGGTATACTCTACATAGTTCTCCACTTAATTTAACTGATCAGATAACAGATCCATTTCTAGCAGTTCTAATTCAGTTTCCTCCTCTGCCTGACAACATTTGAACCTACCCTACCATTAAGGACTTACAGGATTGATTTTCATCCTACTCTCCACTCTGTTGAAGCTATTTCACTTTACATAGAATAATTAAATACTCGGTAAGACACAGAGAAAGAGAACAAGAGTGCATATTACCCTGCAGCCCAATGATTAGTGCGTTCTGATGTAAGCTGTCATCACAGCTATTTGTGCCTACTGTTCTGTTTAAAGACAGACCTTTAATCCAGCATTTTCACTTGCAGGTGATGCTTTAAACCCTAGACTAATGTGATACTATCATATTAATTCACATCCGGGATTTTTTGGGGAAGACCTTGTTCTTGAAGTTATTTCAAGAAGAAAGTTCTAGATTAATCCCAATCTTCTCTAACTAACATAGGTGTTTAAGGAAGGACAATAGTTTTCAGAAACTCTTCTTGTACACGAAGGAGCCAGTCATCTTCAAAGCATAATTCAGGTCTTAGGTAGTTCCACTGCTTTCTGAAAGTGTCTCTCTTCACTGACCATATGAGAGGTTTGAGTAACCATTGTCATTTGCAATTCATTTTATTATGATATGAATATAAGCTTTTTTTTTTTTTAAATTTTCTCAAATTCATTTGAAGTGCACAAAATACAGTTGTGTCTACAGTACCTTCTTGGCCTGGGAAAGGTACTGGGAAAATAAAATCTGTTCTTATTAATAGTTTGATTTTGCATTAACAGTAACATTGGAACTTCATTCATGGATGTCCTGGTTTCAACAGGATGATTCTCCTGTTCCCCAGAAAAGATACTCGCTACAGTGGCAATTAATACCTCAGCATAAATGTTTAAATATGTGCAAAGGAAAACCTGCCCCATTGTGTTGTTATGGTTGTTTTTCAGCTGGGATGCTGATATTTTATGAATGTTACAACTTAGCCAGATCATCAACATATTCCCAATGACACCATTTGCCAGTAAAATAACTACTGCTGCCTACAGAAGTGTTAAAACTCTCAGACTGAAGCACTGTACATAAAATCTCAGCATTTTTGTTTGCTGTTTCTGTGATTGATAGTAATAAACTTCACTTTCATGAATGAGAGGCTTCTGTATAAACACTTGCAGTGTATTATAAAAATGAATATGAAAATGTGCGTTCTTCACAGACGCTTTTTCCATTTTTTGATATGTGTCCTTATGCCAGCCTGTCTCTGGCATATTCAGAAATTTGGATACCATATGTCCTTATGATCATCTTCAAAACTTCCAAATCCAGGCTCACTCTCTTTAACAAGCTTCTTTTATTGATAAGTGCTGCTGCTGTGGCTGCATCTGCTAAAAGCAACTGTGCACAGCTCCAGTGACTAATCTCATTTAGGTTAATGGTATCTGCAAGGTCACTTGGGAAGGATGTAAAGACACTATTATCCACCTGGATGCTGCTCTATAGGTAGAGATGAAGTGGGTACATAAACTGTTGGAGAGAGACCTGTCATGATTCTCACAGATTTATAGATTACTCTGATTGTTCTTTAGAATTGGAGGAATCTTCCTTAAAATTGAGAATTTAAAAATAAGCAAAAGAGATTTGTACAGTTTGATTTTTCCTAGAAATTCTAGAGTGCAGTTTTGTTATTTCTGAAAAATGTGTTCAGCTGATGAGTATATTTGTTTGAGTTGGAGAGAAAAGACAGCTAAGACCGTCCTCCACACACACGTCTCTCTTGTGTTTATGGAGAAAAGAGGATGAGAGGTGAAGCTTCTCTCTCTAGCTCTGTATCTGTCTTCCCACCACCGCACCCCAAGCCCCCCTGTATCCCTGGATCTCTGTGTCTCTGTATCTTTCTCTCTCTCTGTCCTACAAAAAAGTGGTACGCAGGCAGTGGGTCCCATTCATTCATCTGGACAGCACGAGGGAGGAATACCTGAATTCGCTGATAGCCTTGATGCAAAAGATTGCTCCTTTCTATCCCATCTGGAATAACAGAAAATCCAAAGTTTATCTCTTGAGTCCTTTTTAGAACTCCTCCTAGGGAAATAATACTTTGCTTGGGGCTGGGAGTGAATTCTCATATCCTTAACGATTTCTAATTATTTAGCAGACAGGATTTGGGGATTTGGACTACTGTGATAAAAGTGCTTTAAAATAAATAGAACAACTTCTATATTTTAACTGAGGAACATTAGCAAATTAATGTATTGCTGAGTGACTATCATTTGCTGTATATTGCAAAATACAGATGGAAACAGCACAATCTCCATTGTTGTTAATTGCTATTGTTAATGCTTTTTGGTTAGTACATGAATTTCAGTGTAAATAGCACTTTCTTTTGCTGCTAGCTCCACAGAATATTTGCATACAGCCATAAATTCCTTACTTATAAAAAACCCTGTTAAAAATAATGGAAGATAATATGATGATAATACATCAGAGGCTTTTGTAGAGGAGAGTACAAAGGAGAGATGGCAAATATCCTCCTGCCTAGTCATCTGTATTGCTATACTCTCACTTTTATTTTAGTTTTGACTTGTTAAAACCACATTTTTCTTTGGGAAAAGTCAATAATTGGAAATACAATTTATCTGATAAACTTTACGGCTTCTTTCAGCATTGAGTTTGTGTGCTGTCATAAATGGGGTTTGGCTAAATTTTTTATACACTTGCCCCCACTTTCCCTACAAGGAGTTCCATAGCCTTCAGAGCAATTACTCAAGGTGCTCGAGTAACACACACAGGTCTTTAATGGCATTCAGCAGACCTGGAATCTTCTCTACTAATAACATTTTCAAACTATTTTTTCCCTGTATCTTCCTTCCACCCCAAATGGGTACGTGCTTACATAGAGTTAGTCAGAATGGCACCAAATGATGATAACATGCAAATTCCTTTTTGTCCTGTTTCTGATTTCTTGTTAGCAATTCTGTACATGGAAATGATGCTATATAGTAGGGTCAAATCACTGAGTCATTACTATAATTCTGCTAATGGGGTATTCTTGTTTATTCTGACTGACCTAGTCTGTGCTTTCTGAGTACTATGTACAGACTATTTGCTCTCGTAGAACTAAGGTCAAGGAACAGTATACTTTTGTTGGTATAGAAGCAGCTCAAGCACTGTTTATTGTATTATCTGTGATTTTCATTGAAACAGACTTCCCAACGTGTGTCTGCACTATCCTGTCTTTAAAATATACAGCACTTTATCTCATTTAAATATGAGATATCTGAGCTCAGAGGAGACAAAATTAGATAAACTGATCCCCGAATGATTCAGAAAGTCACAATTCAGAGGTGGATAGTCTCAGCATTAAAAGTTTTTAAGCAAACTAGCTGTGAATACTTAAATTTTGGGAGGCAGAAAGATGGATGAGGAGACATACTGTCAGATTAATATTTGAAAGATTGCACCATAACTTACGAACATTGTACCTAAACACATATAAACTATTTGGTTATACTTCCCTCTTGGTTCTCTTATTTCTGCTGGGAATGGGGGAAGCTGTACTTCAGCCTGAAGCTGTTTTGTGCGATTACATTTATTCAGGGTTTTCCATCTCACTTTGGTGATTATTAGAACCGCTTGTATTCTCAGTATAGCACGCCTTGCCCTGGGTGCTTTGACTTACAAATTTCTGTTTCTTTCAGAGTATGTGTCCATTCAAAGTGAAGAAACCTTTGCCCTAAGTTGTTATGGTTCCTTCATAGCTTGAGAAAGCCCAAAATAACAGATCTTATTCCCAATAAACTAAAAAACAATACTCCCTCTGACTTCTGTGGCAACATACTTTTGAAAGAAAGAAAGAAAGAAAGAAAGAAAGAAAGAAAGAAAGAAAGAAAGACAGACAGACAGACTGTGGCCAGAAAGGCCATTGTCAAAATGATGGACGTCATATTCTAAATCAAAAATATAAGTGTGGAAAATGAATGGAAATAAATTAAAAGGTCTAAATGCTTGAAAATGCAAATCTAGGACAAATGTCTCCAGTTTTATGCACTGTTCTTCAGCTAGAAGTGCAGACAGCTTTTTATAGCTAATATATTCCTTTCTTATAAATATTTTTCCATATTATGCAACTAAAGAATATGTTTTTAAAGGAAAACTACACAGACATGAGTGGAATCTTTGCACTGAGAAATGGCCAGCTTAGTATGCAAGCAACAACACTATCTCACATTCATTTGAATGCTTGCCATCTGGAACAGATGCATTAGTTGTGGCTTCAGTAATGACATGGTGGAGGAGAAGACCTTCCTCACCTCAAGATTTCAATATTACTTAATGGGGCTCCTCAAGTGAGTAAAGTAATTGTATATTCAGCTTAGTGTTTTATTCAGCTGTCATCTTTACTTTATACTATAACCTAGCCATCTTGCTGTACAGTCTTGCTTGAATACATGCAAGATTGCGGCATATATACTGTATGAAAGATGCTATTCCAAATAAAGTCATATTCTATACTTGACTTTGTTCTGTATTGATATTGAATGCATTTCTAGAATGGTAATCTTCTATGTACAATATGTGTCTGAGGAGATTATATCTTATTTTGCACACCAGGATATCTTTAGAATTGTTTATTATTCATGTTATATTTTAAACTGATGCTGGTCTATGCAGATTTTAAATGTGTTTGTCATATACCATTAGTCACTGTGTGAAATCTCTCAGTAATAGTTAGTTCTTGAATTTCTGCAGCTAAGGAGAATTTAACACTGATTGATGGTAGATCACTTAGCTGGTTGGCAGACTTTCCAATTTACGGCAGGAAAATTGCTCTTTTCTTTATGCTCATTCCTTCTTCTGCAGGGGGACAGTAAGATATATGTGCCAGGGTGCACATAACAGCAAGAATCTGATTGACAATACTGCAGGTCTTTTTTACAATTATGATTTTATCATTTTCAAAAACTGTACTGAATGTCAAGTATTTCAGATGCAATTTTTAAAAACCTCTCTATTTATGAAATGTCGATGATATAGCCATATCATATTTCACATGCAAAAAATGACCTAACATATTTTTGCATGAGGAAATGAGTAAGCTGTCAGCAGTTCATCCTTATCTGTCCCAAATTTTCAGTCCTTTAAAGGCTGATTATCTGTAGAGTGAAGATTAGCAGGAGAAACAAAGATATTGATTTGCTGTGTGCCGTCTGCAAATATTTCTCATTAACCACTGATTCAAAACATAATAATAATATACTAGTTATTCTTCAGTGAAAGAAAGATATGGGATAAATCCCTTCCCTTTAACACTCAGTAGTGAGATTTTCAAAGACGATATTTTAAGATTTCACACAGAATGCATATGAAGAACTGCAATATGTAATTTGTAGTATCCACTTTCTTTAAAGGAAGAAAAACAAGACAAAAGTTGTCATCTTTAAAAACATAAAAGTCTACTGAAATGCCACCCATAAATTGCAGTAAATTTAGCAATGGATTTTGTATAAAAAAAGACTTATCTGTGAAAAGGACTGTTTCTTATTTTCAACTGCCTGCAACAACTGAAAGAAGAATCCAATCTTTACCACTTCATAAGATTTACAAGTATAAGAGGTTCAAAATGCTGTCTGAAAGTGCTGACTTTGCATACTGTTCCAGCACATGCAGAGGCATTTTCTAAAAACATACACATAAGGGGAAAAATAATTGCTAAATTATTGTTTCAAAAAGAAATATAAAATATTGCTGTCGCATTGCGGTTTCAGAGCCATGGAGCGCAGCATAACTGACACCTCCAAAACATAGATAGTAAACATGGCAATGAAAACAAATGTGTTAAAGTGTGCACTAGGGCCCAATTATGCACTTGCTCAAGGACTTCAGTGGGAGTTCTGCGTGTACGATGGCTGCAGAATGGTTCCCACAAGGAATGATGCAACTAAGAAAGCTGTTATAGCTACTGTCCCAACAAACCTATTGTTTGGGGAGTTCATTTTCAGCAGCTCCTCCCACATCCCACACTAATGGCAGACCAGTGCTGTTACAGCTTGAAATTTATGCAAGATCAACCGTGTAATGAAAATTATACCAGTTCATAATTATTATCTTTTATTACTACAGACGCTCTGTGGAGTTCATAGAACTGCAAATCTAACAGAAGAAATACTTGGCATCCTTTTCTAAAAATAAAAATTCAGTCCATTTGTAATGCTGAAATAAAGAAAATGGGAACCAGGGCAATGGAGACCAGCACTAAGGAAATAGAACGGTAATACCTTGATTGAATTTTTCTATTCCTTCTCAGCCGGCTTTTACCGATTTCTAACATTTGTGCCTGTCACCCTACTATCTGTTCTGTAAATGCACTTTGAAAAATTTTCATTAGACAAATACCTATTTCGTCAAAAACACATTCTTGATATTAAGTTCATAAGTTTTCTAACTTATGAACTATTATGGCATTGCATCTTTTAACATATAATTATCTTGAACTCTAACACACGTTAGATCTCCCACACTTTCCACCAAGACTTAAGAACTGTCAAGTTTGCAATAGATCAGGTTAGTAGTAAGAACTGAGCTTTGTCCATGCCAGGTGCACTGGTTTTAATCACACTGATGACAGTGGTTATAAATCACTCACGAATTCTCAGATCTCTGAAACTGAGTCTATGATGGTACAGGCAAAAGTCAGTCCTAACTAAACCAGGCCAATCTTTCAAAGAAAATCTTACTGACCCCTGGAAAGGTAGGAATCTAAGAATGCTTTATCAAGCATAAACTAAGCCCTTAAATTCTCATCTGGAGCAAATATAGGCTGGAATATGGCTATCTAAACATATAAAAGGATTCCTGTATGTATTAGGTGGTCAACAAACGTCAGCAACTGGTCTG
The DNA here is from genome assembly GCF_028858705.1 of Grus americana. Lineage (NCBI taxonomy): Eukaryota > Metazoa > Chordata > Aves > Gruiformes > Gruidae > Grus > Grus americana. The sequence continues at coordinate 7,885,087 of NC_072864.1, forward strand.
CTTGTCCAAACCACATATTCCTTCATCCAGGACTATGCAATTTCCCACATATCAGGTAGCAGAATTTATACTGCCATCAGAGGCAGTTTATATCATACATCAGAAAAAAACCTGGAAATTATGACAATTAGAAGAGGTCAGATATCCATGGACCAATGTCCTTCCTAAAAATCCCACCAACTTCCAAAACCACAACACTTACAAAAATGTCTAGTAACACTATTAGTGCTATGCTTTTCTTTATAAAGAAATATAAAATGATGTGACTGATTTAACCAAATGTGACAACTCAAAAGTTGGTATGACAGGCTGAGAAATGTTAATGTAATGTAGGAAAGAAAAAGCAAATTAGAACCTTTAAAAAATATTTTAGGTATTTGGTGTTTACACTTATGAAAAGGGCCAGCCATGTCATATTCATATTTTCTAAGAATCTCTAGTTCCAGTTCCAGTTCATTTTTCAGAGAAGTATAATCAATGTACAAATAGAAAGATAGCAGAATAGAAAGATAGGTAGACAGACAGGCAAACAGACCTTCAGTTTGTGAAATCTGATGCAGCTCCAGTGACGCTGACCAAAACCCAAGCTAGAAGAGGCAGTCCTCAATTTTCAGTGCCCATTGGTTTAGGGATCCAAATGTTTCTACATATTTTTATGGCCATTATGGTCTAAAGATGGAAGAAAAAGAAGGGTTTCAGGAAGGGATGACATTTTTTCATTGTGAAAATTAGACAATTATTCTATTAGACAGTAGAATAGAATATTGAGAATATTGTACTGCACATACAGGGATGTAGAATTATTACAACAAAAGACTAAACCAGCTCTATATCCTCACTTTCTAGTCTGTTTAATGTTTTCATTATTGCTTTTACTGCATTTGTAAACATGTAAACAATAATATAAAGTGAATGATTACTTTTGGTACTGAATAGCAAATCACCAAATAAAGACGAGCTGTTTTCTGACGTTATCAGGAACTTTGCAAGGCAGGGTGTGGGATAGATGTACGGCAAGCCCTGGCAACCTTGAGGGTTCAAGGCCAGGAAGAAACTAACTTTAAATATTGTAGTTTAACTCCTCTGAATAAGCGACCTGGTAATTTTTTATATTTGGACATGTATCTCTCTCTGTATAGTTTTGTGTTAGTTATACGTACACGTAAAACAGAAGTTTCATCATGTCCATAAAATGAAAACACACATTCTCAGGTGGCTGAATTACTGATACTTCATTAGTCTTAAACTTGGTAGTCTTGGCCAGTCTGATTTCTTCTGCGATTCATTCCCAGCCTTTGTCTTAATCCTGAAAGCTATCTATGAAGAAAGAGATATCTGCCTTAGGGAATACTTCTCTAACTCTTCAGCATAACTAAGTTAAGAAAGCCTGTAATGAAAATTGTGAGTTGGGAATGAAGCTTTCTTAAGTAAGTAGCAGCACATTATGGAATGAGCAGTCAGAACAATTTGTATTTGTCTGTTGCAGTGATTTTATATCCTACTACAAATAATTTATGCATCTATTCACAGAAGAAATCTACCACCAGCACACAGATAAGGAAAAACAAACAAAACATAAGGAGGTTTTATTAATACTAGTTTAAGGTAGAATTCTCTACAAGTTTTTCTTTGGCAGCAATCCGATATATTGATTTAACACTCAGACAGATAAAGTATCAAAATCTGGATACTTATCCAAACAATAATCTAAACCCTTTTATGCTAGTGCTGCTCTTCTTATATTTGAAAGCCTCAAAATCAAAATATACAGGTTATTTTCACCATAAATGCACTTCAGAAAAATGAATTCCTCATTTCTTGTATTTTTTTTCTTCAAAATTAGAGAAAATATTTTATTTTTAATGATTTTTTTGTCAAAGTCTATTAGCCATAATGAGTACCTCTTTTTTTCACATCTGCAAACATGAAACTTCGGTACTTGTTGAGCTTCTGATGCGTTTCTGAAACAAAAGTGGCACTCCATGGAGGAATTACACTATATTAGAATAAACATAATGAAATAATCATTCTTCAAAAGTGTATTAAGTTGCACAAGGCTGAGTTTGCAATGTCTTAAAATGAGAAGAAATATCTATTCTAATATGAATAAGTGAGAGTATTTGTAAGAGAGGGAGAAGTCTAGCAACAAGCACAGGTGCTTTAAAGCACAAATCCACACCATTAAGCTCTGGCACAGCTGTTTCATAATAAATAAAAAAGAGAAACAAGAAAAACACCCATTAAAGTCTCGTATGATACAACCTACGAAGAAAAAAAGTCATTTGTTTGTAAACTACTATCACATTAACAATGGAGGCCAATTGAGAAAACCTCCAGATCTGACAAGATGATTTTAAACTAAGAGTGCAGAATTGTTTATTAAGACTTTGAGTGACAGTCTAATATATTAAATCAGTTCAGAAGATTGCAAAATGCATTAGCATTAGCAATTTAATACCTCCAACAAATTTAACTGTCACTCATGAGCATATCTGTCCTTGTTGAAGGAAAAAAACCTGAAGCGCCATCTTTGTCTTGATGGACAATAACGTTAAAAGAGGCAAAAGCCTTTCTCTGAACATTGGTGATGAGAGAACTGTGTTACATTTATCATAATTAACTTTCACAGTTGGCAGCATTTTTTGGCAAATGTATTATTTGCTCAAGCTTGTGAAAGAAGTTTTAAGAACTAATCATTGGAGCCAAGCCTTAGCTTGCAATCGTTTCAGGGCTGGATTTTAATCAATTTAGAAACATAATTACATGCCAAATGTGTACACAGTTACTTTGATTACACACAGAAATTGGCCAGTTTCATAGTCAACTAACTGATTGTAGGCAGTTGGGTGCAAAATACCTCATCTGAATGAGCAGTTGTTAATAACCTTGTGTTACAGCCATGTGTGGAAAGTTCTTTAAAAATCAGGATCTTTAAAGGAAATATTTCCAATTTTCAGTTTTATTCAGGTGCATACATTTTCTATGCTTCTTTTTGTATTAATTTCAATTGTTCCTATTAATAGAACAAAAAATAACTTTTTAAAAAACTAAACAGGAAAAAAGAAGTGGAAAAGCAGGTCACTCAAATATACTGTGTGATTACTTTGCAGTGCAGTAATGAAAATGATCCCAGATGCAATGTCCATCAGACTGCAATACAAAGAACAGAGTAGAGCTGTTTTGATTTTTGAAGAAACAGAATTAGCAAAATGCCAGACAATTGACATGAATCTCTGAATGAAGTGTTTAGCTTACTGTAATTAACATGCCTGTGCTATTCAGGAGTGCTTAGATAACTACTGCATGTTTATGAAAATGTTCCTGAATTCTAATATTTGTGTGACATTCAGTATTATTAATTTGACAATTAGTGTCAATTATTTGATGTTCTCACATTTGAAAACTTTCAGATCTCCACTCAGGGAGCAGCAGCAGTACCCAGTTCCTTTGGTGACCAGTGATGGAGTACGTGAGCAGCAATGAACAGATGAAATGAATAGTTTGCTTAATAATAATCAGGATTGACAGGTTAATAATGAAGTCACTACCTAAAAAGAAGTCACATTTGTGACTATAATTTGAAACAAATACTTTAATTGCCTCTTAGGATAAATGGTAACAACATTGCATGTAAACAGAGCTAGAAGAAACAGACATAATATTAAATAGTTTTCTCAGGATTGTACCTACAGTGTTTTTTCTACCAATATATTTAACCTACACTCACTCACAGAAAACTGATATCTTGGGGCATTTTGTAGGTAAAACACAGAGAAATAGGAGATGACAAGCTGAGTGATGAGAGCAGACACTTAGGACAACAAGCAGTTCTTATTCTTCCTGTGTAGTAAAAAATAATGGGAAGCAGTGCTTGCCTGTTCCTGCTTGGTACATGCCCCATTACAAGTTTTGCAGGTAAAGAATTATCCCATCAGTCTCTATTTAGTAGGACAGTACATCAGAGATATCCCTAAAAACAGCTTTTATAACTAAAAATGTTGATGAAATGTTTCGGGTTTTTTCTTTCTTTTCTCTCAGTAGCTAAACATCAAACAGCAAGTAAAATTGTTAGCTGACAGGTTTTGTTGCTCAATTGTCAGTTAAAAGGTACTTCCAAATCAAGCTGTTTAAAATGACTGCTGAAACCGCTAGCCAGCTGATTGCTATAAGTAGACTGGGGATTGAGCCACTCATTGGAGGATGTTTATCAAAACAAAGGCCACGCTATACAATTAGATGTGATACAATTCTTGAGATCCAGGCAGCAGCCCTCACAGATGATGACGGATCAGACTAGGAAATATTTATCAGTTTCTCCCTGAAAAACATTCCCACTGTTAGATAATCTTCCTAGTGACAGATTCTTAGTGGTGCTGATGTCAGTAACATCATGCAGCTTCCAGCTGAAGAGGCCCAAGGGCTGCTGGTATCTCACAATTGCTTTGTCCTGTTGTCTGACAAGTCGTGAGTAGCTTGGTCATGTTGGAGCATGACTTGGCGTCTGTGGGCAGGCTCACGTGGTGGAAGGGTATCCTTCCTTCCTTGCAGTACAGCTGCTCTGTGTGGGCCCTCTCCAAGCAAATCCAGCCACCCATTTTGGTGTGGCTAACTCCCTTTGCTAACTAACCCCTTTTTTTTGAGTGCACGCAAGGAGTTTCAGATTGCATAGTAAAGTGAAATGGGGAACAGTAATAAAAATAATAATTATTATAGACCTTGTCACCTCCCTGATCCAATTGTCCATTTAGTCCCCAAACAATCATCCTAGCTCAGCTGAGGGCACAGCATGGGGCCAGGAATCAATGTGTAAGAGCAGAGGGGAGGTCAGGGACAGCCAAAGTCAGCACTTCCCCTGAGGAAAATGCTCATCAATCTTCAGCCTGAAAAGGATAATATAGCAACTATGGTTAATATTGAAGAGTTTAAATTTAGAGTCTTCTCCAGCTGATTTGTTATTCAACTTCTCTGTCATTTTACACCTTGATTATTGGTTTATTCCTCTTTACCACTGAAAATACATTACTCCGATGAAAAAAAGAAATGCCATCTCCTTTGCTCATTCCAGTGCCTTTTGGAAGAACTGCTGTCTCCAAACATTCCCATCTCTGATACCACAGTCAATTCTCCACACTTCCTTCCTTTTTCATCTAGCACAATGAAAGGGAAAACTGTAAACAATGGTTTATTTGGAAAACAAAACAACAGAAAGTAAGTATCGTTTACTAGAATTTAACCCTTTAATCAGTCCTCTGCTCTGCTCTGCTTTTCTATGTTTTTTATCCTAAAATATTGAATTCTTTCCAAGTTTACCAAGGACTGTATGTAATGTCTGTTCAAACTCTGGATAAAACTAATCTATAAAAGAGGTATGACAAACTGGGAATAGGAAATCCTACCTGTAACCTCCTTTTTACCATCAGATGTACAAATTAGGTCTCCCCTTTCAATTATAATTACATTACATTGTCCTTCTTTGAACTGGTGATTTTTTTTTTTTGCTAAAGAACGTAAGAAAACCGGGTTTACCCCTTATTGTAAAACTACCATGTATTTAAAAAGATGTATACTTCCTACATGATTTTTTTATCCAAACTGTACCATTAAGAGGCAATTTAGAGAAATGATGACTTTTTATAACTTGATCTTAAAGCCAAGCAAAATCTTCTGCAAAATGTAGATTTACAGACCTGAATAATTCATTTAATCTGTGAAACATGATTGAAACCATGTTTAGAAAGAGCTGCCTTGGGCCTCCAAAGCCAAAGGGAAAGTGTTACATTTGCATCAGTTTGATTTTGTACTTCCTTGAAACATAAAGTGTCAGCGTGAGTGCAGAGATAATAGCAAACCCTCACAGGGGGTTTGTCAGGATAAAGCCAGTAACATTGTGAGGTGCTTTGATAGTACATTAATAGGGGTCAAATAAGCGCCTAAGGTAGGTAGGTACATCCAGAGCAGAACACCCTTTTAATATTTCTTCTTTTAACTATATAACATTTATGGGCAGGTGGTGAAATTTCAGGTGGTTGCTTGAGTAGTTGTATTCCAATCACACGAGCTGAAATTCAGTTTGGGCACCAAAGTCATGCTGTTCGTTCAAAGGTGTCTGGACCCCCAAGCATAACGCCTCTAACAACCATTCTACAGCTTTGCTATCAACAATGAATTAAAAAATGAAACAAAATAATCTTTCTCCAAAACCCAAACAAAATTTAGTGTTAGGGGGCTTTTCCAATAAATAAGTAAATAAATAAATAAATAAATAAATAAATAAATAAAAATATATAACAGTAATTGTGAACTATGTTCTTTCCCTCTAGCTCCTTTTCACCTGCTGCAGTTTTAATTCCAGACCAGGTCATGTACAAATAGCTGAGTTTTACTACACTGCTCCAGTCTGTAAGTTTCAATCATTCTCTAATTAACAAGTTGGTGGTTGGTAACAGAAAAATACTGAAGTTTATAGAAGGGCTGAGCCTATTCCTCTTACAACACATCACATTCAATTTGCTAATTCCGGAAGGTAGAAGAAATTGAATGTGCAATGTAATTTGGTCAAGCTTTGGAAAGTGAATATTTAACTTGCACTCTACTGCTCTTTTTTTCAAGACAAGTTAAAATACCAAAAAGCAGCACAAGAATACATTGTTTGTGTTCAGCAAGCAAGTCTTAAAAAAAAAGGGAGGGGAAGAAGGTTCTTAGTGTGCTGAATGTGCAAGGGAACATATATTTTCCAGGCTTGCTGATCAGTGTAAATCTAACATTAATCTAAGGAAAACTGTTGTGCTACGAAGGTGATGAGAGGTGATATTTTTTCTTCCTTTTTACCAAAGAAAGCAACCAGAGCAAATGTGGTTCCAAATGATCTCTTCTTTAATGGGTTTGTTTTCTTTTTGAGTAGGTTTGTTCTCCTTTTATGTATTAGGTGCCTTAAGGAAGAGGAAGTGGTATTCAAATATCTCAATTCTTCGTTACCCACAGAGTGCATTCCATCATGTCAAATGGGTGCTGAATGCTTCTGCACCCCGAACATTCAAGAACAGTCAGTAAGGTCTGGGAGACACTCAAAAACAAGAAAAAGAAAGCTTCAGATTATCAGTAGTGCACAACATACAGAGGCACTGAAAAATAGTTTTATGGCTATTCCATCAGTGCATGAAACCCTCAGAAAGAATTTAAATTTAGCTATTTTAAGCAAAAGCAGTATTTATAGTCATCAGATATCAGCATACTACAGAGCTACAAAATGCATTTGAGATATAGAATTTAGGTTCACATGATGGAATTCAACAACTCACAGTGTTTGTTATTTCTCTCCACTGGCCTCAGTACTGTATTCTCAGCGGGGGGAATTAATATTGTTCAATGATACCCTAAAGACGGGAGGTACAGTCATTTATTTTGTATTGCTGTGTGTTTTAACTTTAAACAGTGGAAAAGACACCCAGTGCATGGGATGTGCACCTAGGGAATATTTTAGCAATCTGAATAAATGATACAAAATAAATACTGTCATTGCTTCTCCACCTGTGAGGCAGCATGCCAGCACCTGATATTCAACAGTGAATATTTTCTATCAATTTGAGATAGTCAAGTCCCTTGCTAGTCAAATGTTTCTGCAGATGTTTTTGTTTAGATGAAAAAAGATTTTGTTTGGTGTTAAAATAATTTCAAGAAAAGAATTTCCAGCACAGAAAGCCAGCCCACTCTAATACACACTGCAGGAATCTTCTACAAACAGCAGGTCCATGCACAGAATCATTCATGTTAACGAAGACCCCTCACAAATGCAGCTGGGTTCTTCAGCAGCTCTTTCCAACACCTCCATTTTGAACTGCAACATCTGTTGAAGAGACCCGTGAATTTTTCTGAGACTGTTTATTCCTCCCCATGTGCAAAGTCCATAGTGTAACAGCTTTGTTCCCAAGATCAGCATGATTTTTAACCAGTATTATTGTTCTGAAAGCTAAATGTTCTTCCTGACATGTATGGCTACGCAGAATGCTTCCAATTAGATTCTGGTGGCAGTAAATAGCACTATTTTAGTCATACTGACTTCTATCTATCCATCTACCTACCTACCTACCTACCTACCTACCTATCTTTGTTGTTGTTGTTGTTTCTTAGAAGATGACTTCCAGGCAACCACAGACATTAAAATATAGCAACACAAACAGATATTATGGATTTAATTCAGTGATTTGAATATATCAGACAATGTTAATTCCCACATCCCTTTCCAGTCCATTAAATACTCTATTTTTTAATTGAAGTTATAATATTTATTTGCTCATTCTCACCTGTTTTGGTATGCTACATTTCTTCAGTAATTTCTCTAGTGATTTGTGCTTGGATTAGTTTATTCCTTCCATTATCTCTGATTTAATTGTCCCCTATCATATAGAAAAGGCTGTGTGCCAATTTCAAGTTGATGTTACATAATTTAGGTTCAATTTTGTTTTGAAAGTTTCATAAGTGATGAGATACTCATTGTTTTATTGAAAATAATAACCATACTATCTTATCAAAGCAGCTGCCATCAATAAACACGAGACCACAATATTCAAAGACCAAACTTTCATTTTAGAAGGTTAGAATTTACTTCTTCCGTCAAAAAGGAATTTATTCTTTTTCAGTGAAATATGTATTCCCAGCATATTAGAGCAATCTTTCAATATATTGTAAAATATATCACTTAATGGCTGAAATACTTGTTAGTTGAAAGATGCATCCAACCTGAACATGATTGGGCTTTGGTTGTAAATCTCTGCTTAATAACAGTCACTGAAGGGAGGAGGTCGGGGTTTATATATTTTCATTTCACTGATTCTAATTTTTGCATGAATCATGTGAGACGACTTAAGCTCATAAGCTTGAACTTGATGCTTTAAATTCATTGTTTGTTGCAACAGTAATTCAGCTAGGCAGGGCATCTGTGTTCTGATCGAAAGTCCAGGAAATGCTAACAAATTGTCAATTTTTTATTAAGCCAGTCATGTGCAGAAGCCACTTTATGCTCCACCACTAAAAAGCATTATGTGAATTACCCAGGACAAGGCTCACCTCTTGTGATGAAGAGAGAAAGTTAAGGCTGTTTTGTTGTCTCAAGCCATCCGTGCCATGTAAGGAATGTCAATGAGACCAGAACAAATCTGCAATCTGACCACACCTGGCTGCAGTTTTAGCCTCTTGGTCCTGCTAGCAACTGGAAAATGCTAGAGAGCACTCGCAGTGGTTTTTAAAACCAGCCATACAACCATACAGCCATTTCATGACCAGAGTAGGCAGCAGTAAGCACTTCTGCATGAGCATTCAGAGGTTAAGGTTTTATAAAAAACAATGCTTCTAGAAAGGCTGTCTTTGTGTTATGACAGTCCTAAAAATCAAACCAAAGCTCTCTTTCTGTAGTAAAGTAAAGCTAAATTATTTTCAGTACTTGGAAAACAAACAGGAATATCCTCTCTCCCTCAATGCAGTTACCAACAGTCTCTAAGAATAGGGCCTGTGGGCTGACTAGATCAAATACAGTTGTGCTTTGCAATCTCAGTAATTCACAAGAACTTGAAGTGCTAATAAATTCTGCCATTTGAAATTTATTGCAGAATATAAATCTGCTGGATGTTGTTCAAATCAAGGGCATTTATACAGATTTCAGTAAAGCCTGGGATGAGACTGTAATATTCATGTTAGGGGATGATGTTACAATGAATAGACTTGCAAAGAGAAGGTGATTAATTTAAAAAGCAACCAGAAGAAGACACACCATGTATATATACACATCTACAGTGGAAAGTTAGTTTCCTGTGTTTTGACACCCTTTCTAACACAGCACTGAATAAATCTCCATATTTCAATAATATGTGTAAATCCAGTAACATTGTAATTCCAAATTGACAGATCAGTAGGAGGCTGAAATAAAATAATAATAATAATTAAAAAAGGGAGACATTGCAGAATTGCACCAAGTCCAGATTGTAGGCATCACGTTAAGGTAAAGTCTCTGGGCTGGATTCATCAAAGAGATAGCAAGCACAGTTTCTGGCAGTTTTGAATTTCAATGAAAGAACAGTATCGTTATTTGTCATGTGGAGAGGCAGATAAATGCTGAATATTTCCAGCAATAATTAACATAGGCCAGATAACCTCATTAAGAAGCATGAGGAACTTAGAGGAGTAAACCTCAGTGAGGATCTGTTTGCAGACTCCCTTCTAATCCCTACATCTGAAGTCAAGATTGGACTCCTGAAAAAATCCTGCAGATGATCCATGTCTTTCTGTTGGTGCTCTTGCCAAAACAGGCTCCCACTTGTTGGGTCAGGATGACTCCAGTGTATCTCATCTTGATTACTGATAGAGAATTGCCAAGGTGAAGAGTCATCTAGAAAAGGCAGTATAGCCTGGAGTCATAAAACCTGTTTTCAGAGATTTCCATCAGTTCCACGGGCTCCAAAATGCATCATTTTCCTGATGCAATTCTGCTTACGGAATGCAGTCAGCCCCAGTAAGGTATCGTGATAATGAATAGCAGGATTTGTCTGGACAAGTAAGTTCCGAAGTTTTCTCTCGCAGAGAATGACCTGCCAGCTGCCATTTCATCTTGTAAACGTGGGATTGCAGCTCAGGTATTTTACTGTACTTACCGTGGCTGTAGGTCAGCACAAGGAAAGCGGTATTTCAGACAAAAAAAAAAAATATCACTGAGGGTCTTAAAGATCACATCCCAACCTGTCAAAATTCTGCTTTGAAATCTTCTGATGATCAGGATTTCTCAAAGTTTTTATAGCAAATCTTTATTTATTTAGTGCTTAAAATTTTATGTCAGACAAATCAAGTCAAGAAATCAAAGGAAAAAACCAGCCATACTGTGGATATCTATGTATTCAGAAATTTATGTAAAGATATAGTGCGTTCTCTTTCACTAAGTCTTAAGATCCATACTGGATATTTCTGAAAACTTTTTTAGTTCAAGCAGAAGTGTTGAGACAGAAGGTCAGACTGATCTCCTAGTTGTTTCTTCAGTCTTAAAAATTATGAATCTGATAAAATATTCTTAGAATTGGTATAAAACATTATTGTCCTTTGGTAACACATGCAATCCCTTTGAAGTGACTTGTGTATAAGTATGTATGTAATGACTAAGCTAGAAGGCAAGGGAGAATTGGTTTTGATAAATTAGGGAAACCACAGGAAAAGGCAGGAGTGTCAAATTAACATTGAATGAATATGTCAGTGGAGGTTATGGACCAGAAGTTCAGGGAAGACCAGAATTTAGCTGCTTAGACTGCTATCACAATATTCCCCAAAGCACTAAGTATTTGAAACCGCAATGTTGCTGCTTATTAATGAATAGCATAACAAGAACAGGAAGACCTTAGAGAGAGAGGGAAAGGAAAGGATTTTTGATGGATCCTGTAGTGTTCAGTTTAAAACTTAACTTAATCTGCATTAATGTATGCTACTTTGTAATAATACAATATTTGGTCAATGAGATACTTTTTGCTTAGCACAGAGACAGTTGTAGGTGTTTGTTCTTGTTCTGCAAGCCAGTGCTTTCATGAGATAGATTTTGTGTGCCACGCTAAAGTGATTTATGTGTGTAAGCAAAGTCAGGAGAAAGTCATAGATTTTAGTATTCTCTAGTACTTTCTTTAACTTGGGCAGTACTTTCTGTCCTGTTTCTTTGATGTACTGGATGCTCGATATCACTAGCAATATAAATCCTTGCTTCAATCTTATTTACATAGACAGAAGTTATGTAGTGACAAGGTCCCTTCAAGGCTTGAATGGTTTGTTAATAACATGTACTAAATAGCATCTGGTATCAATCTTGTCCTACAGACATGCCTGTAGTGATTTAAAGCTTTCATTCTTTGAATTCAAAATCTAATTTTTAATGCACTTTCTGTCAGCTGTCTTCACATCTTTTAAATGAGATTCTGTCATCTTGACATATTCACAGATACATTGAAATTTAACTAGAAAAAATGAAATAAAAACTTCTCATATCTAAATAAAATGCCTATTCATGTTCATATATATTTTTGATTGTTATTGGCTTTCAGTTATTTACTAATATAGAGATCAATAACATTTTATTTACTGAATGGTAACACAAAAAGTAACTGCTTGTGTGATTTGGACATGGCTGCTTAGTTCTTTTCCAAGATGCAGTTATTATTAGTTAAATAACAAAACAGTCATAGACCTTCATTTTTAGATTATCTTATTTGTAAAGCCCTCAATTAACAATGCTACCTGCAAAGCCAGAGAGAAGATTGCTCCATGAATGCTACGATTCCTTTTTTTTTTTCCCACTCATCTCAAAATCCACGTTTAAAAGCAGAAGCAGGGTAATGATAGAATATCTATCATTGTAGGATACCTATGGGAAATTGTGTTTCAAACTAATACCTTCTCCTCACTGACACTTCTATCAGATCAGCCATTTTAAAATCTATTTACTATTCAATGAAGACCACTAGCTAGCATCAGTTTGGGAAACTCCTGAAATGGACCGTGTAGGTATTAACTCTTTGGACCTGTGCAACAGAGATGGGTATTCAAAAGAATGCCTTTAGGCATAAATAAGCCGTTATGAAGACATCTTTGGCAATGGTGGTGATGAAAATTTTTAGTTTTCCCATCACTAAGCCATTCAATATTTCTTAGACTAAACGGCAACTTTGACTACACTTAAGGCCAGTTTCAAGGAAAAAACAAACACAACATTTACTTAGGGCTCAGCCTTAGGGAAGGGAAGGAAAAAAGAATTCCCAGTTAAACTAAATTAAATAGCAACTGTACAACCCAGTGTGTAAGTGGAAAGACATGCCTACTTCTTAGTGTCTTTATCCACCCCCAGGTACAACCTGACAGGACGTAAATTGGAAGGAGAGCCTACGAAGTAATTCTCTTCCTTCTTTAGTTGCCTTCTGTGTCTTTTGTCCAGCAAAGATTGATAGTTCCAGAAATGACAACACTTGACAACTGAGCTCTCTGTGATGCCACTGGGAGAAAGTCTGGGAGGTTCACGCTGGTGCTTCAGTTAGTAGCACAAGCGTTGTCCGAATGAGTCACAACCTTGCCAGTCCAGCTGTCACGAGTGATGAAGGCACGCTATGAAGAACTTCAATACAGTGGCAGTGGTAGTGCCAAGTAGACTCTTCCCTGGAGTTAACCAAGAAGTGGACACATTAAAATCCTATTTCTGAGTATGACTGATGTGAATAGAGAGCTGCCTAGAGTCTTGGAATTGGTGATGATATTTAACAGTCATTCGTCACCTTAATATGTCATCCTTCATTGAAAGGTGTCAAAATGCTTTACAAACTTTTATTAGGCCTCAAAATGTGCTAAGGAACATTATTTTCTTTTTTTACAGGTGACTGTAAATAACTGCTCCGCAGTCATAAGTGGATCAGTGGCAGACTCAGACATTGAATGCGTAAGTCCTGAATCTCATCCATCTCTGATTACTGAAATATACATTTTCACAGTGTGGAAAATAATGGTAGAATAAATAAGTTTTTGTTCCTACAAGTTACTGCTGGTGTTAACTTTACCTCACTTCACATTACTTATTGTATCCATTTCCTTGTTTTGTAGAACATTAAAATGTAGTCAAAAAAGAGTAAAACAGTTGGATACAAGGCTTGAACCGCTAACTGCATGTGATTAATACTGACAGAGAATTTAAGAGTAAGGTACAAAAAAAGGCCATTATAAGGCCATTGAGCAATAACAATAAAGAACTATATCTTTATTTTTAAATGAATTGTTACAGAAAAAGCCAGAGGGGCCATGAGCCTATCGTAATTGATATGAGGGATAGCATATGTCAAGGGATCTTGTATGCTTCTTTCCCAAGATTACCCTTTGCATGCCTTAGTCATCCATATTGGCTGCCCCTTTTAACTCCATATGTAGTCTTTTTGGATGTCATATCTAATCTGTTATATATTTTTTCTGAGATGACATATATACCTCCTGAGGATAAATTAAATTATCTGTGCACACTTCCGTTTAGAGTAAAACATTAGTTAAACTTATGATAAGGGTGGTTAAGCACTGGAATTGGCTGAGGTGGTAAAACCAGCATTACTGCAGACTTTTAGAACAAGTTAGTCATGGCTTCAGTCTAGTTTTACCTTGGTAGGGGGCTAAGACTTCCCCTCTTATATTCTTTACTCTAAAAAGGAGTATGACAAATTATTCTTCATTAACTGAAGTCTCATGCAGATTTCTCTGTAGATTCCCCAGCTCTTACTTATTTTTCACAAAATGTCTCTATTTTCTTGAACTCCATTCTACAGATCTTCTAGGTATCTTTGCCCTGATATGATTCCATACATATATAAATTTAAGACACTGTGCTATTTTCTTTCTTTCATCTGTCAATAAAGCTTCTACAGTAACAATGTCTTTTATTCTGTTGTGAATTTAAATTCTTTCTTTTCTAGCTTTGATTTCACACACAAATGCTGCCTTCTTTTAACCAGGACTGGTCCATAAAGAGGGCAGGTATGAAGAGTCTATTTCTTCTTATTAAAACGTTGAAGTGTAAGTAGAAAATGTGCTTTGTTTTTGAGAAAGCCATAAAAAAGTTATAATTTAGAGATTAGCTGCTCAACAAGGAAGGAAATGTTGAATATTTCTCATCTCTCATAAACTCAATATCAATTGTTATCTCTTCAATATCGTTATCTCTTTTCCCGCACTTTCCATTTTGTGTATAATTACTATTCATCATAGTTATGAAGTGTTAATTATGAATTATTCATGAATTAATGAATAACTTAAAAGTTGAAATTTAACATCCAAAATGCATTCTGTGTTACTCATTTGCAACTAGTCCTCTGTATTCTGTACTATTGTTTGTCTCCTGATTGTCACACTAATGTCTTGCTGCTCTTGGCTTTGTCATTTGTGTGGTTCAACACAAATATTCCCAAGAAAGGATCCTGAAGTCTTCTTCAGGAATGCTGCATGGCTTAGTTGAAGAGGGTCAGATTCATTCTGGACACACTTTTCAAATAAATTGTGAAAAAGAGTTCATGAACCTTGACTCAACAAAAAATGGGAATAATTTTCCACTTGATATTCTTTTTCATGCTTATTTCAATTCAGGATATGCTCCTGAGGAGGAAAAACAATCAGCTTTTTACTGTATTTTATCTGGTGAGAAAAAATGAAGGATTCAGATTTGATAGAATATTCAGATTTTATTCAAGTACAGGTGAAATATTTAAGTCCTGCAGTCTATATTTAAGATTCCCTCACTGTGCATATTAGAGCTACTTCCTTCATTTATTTTGCTTAGACAGAATTTAGTGATGAAGATTAATTTATCCAACTACTTAAATGTGTTTCAGGTAACGCTCACGACAAGCCAAGCATCATTAAGATCTCCAGAGTCTTATCATTAACTACTCTTCTCATGGTGCTGAGTTTACCATTATGAACTGGCAAAATTCAGTTAGGCTTAATAAAACAAATGCATTTGTCCAATTTTGGATCAATAGCTCTTGTTTTGTTCTTTAGCCCAATGGGCATTAATACTTAATCATCTTTAGTCAGGAAATGGTACTATGACTCTCATTTGTCTTTAAGCAAAAGAACATTCATTATTAGATGTAAAGTCCGTTAGATTTCCCTTCAATGGTATATTCCTATGGGAAGGCATGTAGCAAGAAACATTATTTCAGCAGTTTTACCATAGTGCATCCTTAGTTTTAATTGCCACAATACACCATTTACAGAACTTAAATTTATCATGCTTGCAGCTGAGGAACTGTGTTTCTAACTTCTAGACATTTACATTTATAAACTTCACTTTCCAACTGCCTCTTGTGCAATAAGTAAATTTATTAACTTGGAACAGCTTTGGTTAATTTTCACTTTTCTGTAAGACAGCACAAACTTTTAACAGAGAATTTTAGTAGTGGCAATTATCACCATTTTTGATTACTATGAACTTGTATTAGCCTTTTTTCAGTGTAAAAATGAAATGAAAGCCCTAAGGGATGCACATCTAATATTCAAGATTTTATCACTTTAAAGACTTACTGCAAATTGTGTAAAAGCAAACTCTGCACCTTCTCAAGGCACAGAGTTTTAATCATTTTTATATTTCTTTTATGAAGAGATTTTCTTTGCATCTAAAATAACCTAAAAGTGTCTCTAGGATCAAAATGACTTTTTGCTTCCCTTTCATAACTATTTTTAATATTGTGTTCTTTTTTTTAATACTATATTAACTGCAGTTTTACAGGAACCAAGACTCTTAAGCTCCTTAAGCAGTAACTGTGTATTTGGCACAGGTAGACCTAGTCAAACACGTTGTTCTACCCCCCAGTTTAAGGTCCATAGAGAGGATTGTTTTGACACAGGTGACACAAAAGCCATTTCCTTTCTCTAGGAAAGAAGGCCCCACAGAATACTGCTTGGCACTACCTTGTATTTTTTATTTGTTAGGAAATTTGCCAAAAACAGAGAGGAATTGAAGCTACACCTTCATCATTCCTGATCAAGCCACTCAGCTCGTAGATTGTTTGATACCTGGCTCTTTCTTCATCTCTGAATATAATTTAAAACTTAGTCCTGATTTTGCATATAATGAAAATCTAACAAGAAAACTACTAGAATTATAACAGAGGTCAACTCACTGACATATTCTACAACACATTTTATTGTAGTTACAGAGCATTTGTTATGAGAAAAAAATTCTCTATTAGTGTATTGCAAGAAGTAATTCTAAGTATAAATGGCCTTTTTAAAGATGTAGCATCATCTTCCTTTCATTGCCTGCCATGCTAATAGAAGAACAGCAGATGCTCAGGCAAGATTCAATTCACCTTAATTCGTTCAAGCTTAATTAGCAGCTGGGATGCATCTGGCAAATAAACATGAAAATAGTGACAGCCTGAGTTAAAGGGAAAAAGTAAAAGGCTTTTGTTCATTAACCACATGTTCTTGGTTGTGAGTATTATGTGCTCAAGGCAAGATCATTTTTAGATTCCTTTTTTTTTCCATAAAGGATAGAAACCCTCACACCCATACCTTCATTCCCTGTGTTCTTGTGCAGGTGAGTCATGCAACAAAATGGGAGCAGTCCTGCTATGAGATGTTCTTGCGCAGGTAAATGTTTCTACCATCACAGCTTAAATATATGGCCCAAGCTTGTATAAACAGAAGAGAGTAGTTTCTTCAAGAATTAGGTAGGCAAAATGGACCCCTTGAGACGTAATTAGGAATTATTTACAACCCTGAATAATGATCATGCAGTATCTTGCACAAAGCAAAATAAGCAAAGCCAATTCTGAAGAGATCCCTGCTGCCATTAAGTATGTGACTAACTAGCAAAATGAGGGGCATAACTTTAAGAAATGTTCAATGCCTTTGCAGTAGTTTTAGTTCCAATGCTCTTGCCTGTATAAATCCCATATTTGTGTATTAGCTGTTGCTGAGTAAGTGACGAAAGTAGCAGGGGGTTTTTAAATGTAAAACCAGCCACAGCATCTTCAGTCTATCAAACATTTTCAGTCAAAATCTTAGACTTCCACTTCCATATTCTATATTAAAGAATCCTGTAACAGATGATACTTTATGGCTCACCAGGACACAGTATATCTTCTAACCAGGTCAATGCAATGCTAGTGTTTTCTTGAAAGGAAAAAGTATGAATTTTGGAAAAGCAGGTAAAAAATTTTGAATAAGAGTGATGACAGTATGGTAGATAATGGTATAGTATGGTAGGTATGGATTGGAAGACCACTGAAAGGTGACAAAACCTTATTTAAGAAAACTGTATACCTATGGGTAAAATGCCAATAAACTAGCTGCTGGCTGCTTTCAGTTTTTTCAGGTTTTGCTATCTTCTTCGTAGAAAACTCTTTCAAGATCAGTTTAGGCACAGAAGGTTAATAAGAGAGAGCTTATTACAGAGCTAACAGCTGAGGGCCTTGCACCATCTCTGGTACATACTACCGTATATACTCTTACACAAACTTGTACAGAAGTTTTGAAGATAAACTAATGTAAACATGGCTTTCTTCTGGCCTTTTCGTGTCCAGGGTAGCTGGGCAGTGCTGTTTTCTAGTGTATCAGCTAATCAAATGCATTCAGGGTTTCCACTGGATTTTTTTTTTTTTTCCACGACAGACTATAAAAACCATCTGTGTTTTAGAGGATGTTTAACTTCACTTGGAGTGTAAAGAAAGAATGCCTAAATGAGTTTATGAGGCTGAAAAGGCATCAAAGAAAGATTTGAAAGAGGTAAGATTTGATACAGGACATTTTATTAGTGTTTATTGGCTCATGGTAATTTGGTAGTTGTGATTTGCTAACTTCAGCTGCATTCCATCAATGTCAAATGAGTCAGGGCAAAGCAGATGTGTGATTAGTGTTCAGCCTGGGCATGATGGCCCTCAGCAAAGAGTTGCGTATATGGATACCATCCCTGCCAAACACAGGGCCAACAGTACCGCATGGATAACATTGTATTGCCCCCGGGATGGCAAAAACTGGGGAAGGACAGCTTGAGGTCGTAATGTGAGGTCTCAGACTGAGATTAATCTGAAATACTCCTCAATCCATTTCCCTGATATTTATATTTATACTTCTGCAAGTAGCATACACAGCTTAAAAATATACCTTTTAAACTGATGTTTTCATTTAGATACCAGCAAGCAAAGCAATTCTATTGGCTTGGGTCGGACTACTAATGTACTGTGTAACTGTACATGCAGACCCAAAGGCTGTGATGGGTTTGATGCTATGTGCTTTATCCTCTTCTGATAGAAGCTAGAAACAAAGTTCTCAGCCACCTCAGAGGTGCAGAATCAGGCCAACATTCAATTTTGAGATATAACAGTTTTGTGAGCATAGCAGATGCTGATTGATTAATTATTTATAATGGCACACTGTGGATTATGACTACAGATAAAAACTCAGCAAAAGCTATTGAAAATGGAGTCTAGCTTTTTTATAAAGTACCTGGGGATATTGCATTTCAAAAGTATTCTAGAAGTAAATCTCAGTATTAAAGCCATTTCCATAAGTTTTTAATGTTAAGCCTCTTTAGCTCAACAATGAAAACACTTAACTTCACAGTTTGACAGAGAAGTGTATTAGCAAATGTCATGGAAGGACTATGTCATGCCAGTAATTCATTTGCCTTAGAAAAATTATCCAGCAAAGTCCTTATGATTTATGAGAGGAATTGAACCAAAATTAGCTATCAAATAAGTCATTGGGCCTAATAATTTTTACCCCTATTTTGTTTGAAATATCTCTGAGCACCCCATAGACATGCCAGTGTGTTTTTCATCATATTTTATGCTTTGCTATCTCTAAATATCTTGTTTTGAGTATTTGAAACTGGATCTATAAAGGATTGATTAATTATATACTTCTAATCTGATTTTAGTCTCAAGGATCTATACTGGAAGTAACTTACATAAAGTCTTTGAATTTATAACAATGAACAAAGGCATCACTGGATTACACTGGCAAGCAAGTTTTTATGGGGTTTTGGATGGCTCATGTGATTCACTAGGTGCTCACTAATACTAAACAGAGAAGGAACTTGAGGGGTAACAGAGTTAAAGTGACTTGATCAAAGTAATATAAAGATAAGAGAGTTGGAGGGAAAAGATTCCAAACTTTCCTAGACTTGAAGAAGGACTTTTATGAAATGACTTGGCCTATATATCAAGTAGCTGTTACTAAACAGATTAGTCTTGCTCTAAGTTTGGGATTTGTCTAATACTTTAGTGAGCCATCGCAGTCCACTACCCTGGACTGGCAAACCCGATTAGTGCTGCCTTATGAGGTACTGCTGTTATTTACTGGGTATAATATCATATTATGCAAATGCTCCACTAAAATAAATAGGCCTGGTAGTTTAGAACAGAATTTAATGTCAGTACAATCGGACAATGTGGGTCTGATTACATTAAGCACAGGGTTCAAGTTCTGCTTCTAGATTGGTGATTTAACAAATCATCTGGTATTGTATATACTGTGATCAGATGTGCAGCCTAGGTTTTGCTTTGGGGGAATGTGGATATTTTAACTTAATATCTCAATTTATTAGTGCCAGTATTAAGTAAAGCTCATGCACTTGGGGTGTTCATGAGAGTCCAAAAAACAATAAACACAGTTGAAACAAAAATGACCTCTGAAACTCAGTCTCAGCACACCTTTTTTAAGACTTTCTTACTTCCTGTCACAAGCATTTCAGCAAGTGAATTCTTTGCCCTATTATTAAAATACCTAAAAGATGAGCCTGTATACTTTCCCGCCCCTCCCCAAGCCTTGTCCACCCAAACTCGACAGTAGTGAACCAGACAAGCAGACACCTCCCTAGTGCATGGACTCACCTTCAGTGGAACTATGCGGGTTTACATCAGTTAAAATCTAATAGTCTGGGCTGCCCAAAAAGGGAAGGATTAAGCTTTCCTGGGTGACAGGACTATGCAACCTCCTGGTATAGTGAGGAGAGCTGACGTTATCAGAAAAAGTCAATGCTCAAGAGAAGTAAAAATAGAATAGGCCACCTCCATCAATTTCTGGTCTGAGAAGAGAATGAGGCTAAAAAGCAAAGCAGTGAATGTCTTTAACAGCTATAGATTAGAGAGTGAAAGTGGATCTAAATTCTTACTTTTTCAAGGAGATGTTCAATATCTATCCAGTGAAGTGATCACAGACTCTTAAAGGGATTAAACCAATGATTACACTAAAAAGGCACTGCCACTTAGAAACAGACTTCTAAATCATGGAGGTTGAAGGAAGGGCAATAAGGAGCAAGCATGAAGACGACTAGTGCTAAAGGACAACACCACTAGAGAAGCTGGGGATGAGGCTTGGGTTTTTTTACACCAGCAAGAGAGACTGCTACACATAAAGAGTTTGGAATGAGGTTGACAGCTGGTAAGACAGAGATACTCTTAGGAGGATGTTGTGGGGGGAAGAAATGGAAGAACTATTTGTTCTTTGGTCACAAAGATAAATTGAAAGTATCTTGAGCCTCCCTGAAAATTGTAACAGGTAAATTTAAGTCCTTGCTTCCTAAGCTTAGTCATCAGAGAATACAATGTGATGTATAGGCAGTGTTTGTAGTAAACAGAATAATTAGAATAATGTATAGCCTACAGTATGTATAAATATATGCATGAAAAATGAAGACACTGCTAGTTTTTAAGCACGGCATTAGAAGTATGTTGACTTTTATGTAATTAAATTGATTTCTCACTATCTGTGTTTTATTTAGTTTCTGCAGAATGAAATGTTACTTTTTGGATAAACATTTCTGCATTATGTCATTAAGGTTATTGAATGATGAACAAGAAGGAAGGAAGATTTGTTCCTAAGGAGTTTTATTTTTTTTCATATTAAGGGACTTTAAATGCCAGAGCAGAGATGCCCTATAAATCTAATTGCCAAAGCCACTATTAAAGTGAGAAAGGAATTTAGATGGGATTTGTTCAAATGCCATGTACAGCAGAAGGCAAATAGAGTCTAATCCATTGTGGTGATTCTGGTAGGAAATAAAACACATAGGTCCATAGGATTACTCTATTTTAAGAGGGAGGCAGAAAATAGGGAAATTACATCTAAATCCATTCATTTTGGAAATTAATTGCCTTGAAATGACAACCTCCTTGAAAAAGAATGACACTCAGAGTCTGATCCAGGTCCCACCTATGTCACTGGGAAGCTCTTCAGTGACTCCACAGACTTTGTGGGAAGTTGTGGAAACGGCCTAAATGATTTTTTTTTTTTTTTTAATTTGTACTCAGAGAAGTTGCTCAGTGCCCTGCTATGCTACATGGTTTTCCAGCATATGGGCACAGAACCTGGACCTACTGTCATATAATTGAATTCAAGTCCTTTTTGGGTCTAGAGCACCTCCCTTGGATCATATTTTTCAGCTGCCTCAAATGTACAAAAGGTCTAATATCAGTAGGGATAAACTGAACTTCAAGCTTGGTCCTAGTTTGTAATGGCCCTTTTTGGATATTCCTGACAGATCACCAAAAGAGATGGTTCATTATTTCATCCTAAGCATGTTATTTCTCTGTGCACTACCTACAGTGAGCAGGCACACTGAATCACAGATTCACAGATTCATACAGATCAACACATCCTTACATGCTGAAAGTTGGATGTTCTCAAGCACACAGCTTGATCATGAACATTATGTAAAATTGAATACCCTGTTGTTAGAAAACTAAGCTCTGTATATTGTTAGTCATGAAATCACCCTGTATCTCATATGAAAGATACCATTGCAGCATTTGTTACATTATAGTTGTCTGAGATTTTTCATGTGGAAAGCTTTCCAATCGAAAGACAGAGTGTTGCCAAAAAGCATTTTTAATGAAAAATGCCAGTTCCAATAGAAAGAAATCAATCATTTAAAAACATTGGAAGATTTTTTTCTTTTGGTTCAGTTTTTAAGAAAAATGAAAATGAAAAATGAAAATGAAGTCTTGCACAGTTATCCACATCCTTGGCACTGTGGAGAACACACTGCCTCCTAGGTAGATTTGCCCTTTTCCTGTGAAAGGGAAGACATTTTTCTTGGGGATGCCACTGACACTGATGGTTTTCCCTCAGTCAATGTCAGAACTGTGACTTACATCCATTTGGGGTGTAAGCAGAAACATCTACTTGCCAAAAAAGAACAAGTAAACAGCTTTTGAATAGGAAATGTGCCCCCTTGGGTCCTCTGCAAATGTATTCAGAGTCAGGGTGTTACTTAAAGAGCTCTCACAGATGTGTTGCCCAGGGAATTAATATTAATGAATGATTATGTTAGTAATTTGGAAAATATTTTTCCTCTTGAAACCCCCTACCAAACACCAGCTGGTTTATACACAGTATCCCAGGTAGGTAAGGTAAGAGTCTCAATGCCATTACATCAATGGGGAAACTGAGGAGCAGAAAGGTCTTAATGGCTTATTCAAGTCCTCACTGTGAACATCTCTGGTCAATCTGTAAGGTGTTTTTACTCCCTATTCTAAACCAAAATTAGGAGACAATGCTGCTTCTTTATGCCCAAAATGCTTAATAAGCAGCAATGACTTGAGAATGCAGAGACTTGCATTTTAAAGCTACTAGCTTAAACAGAGAAGCTTAAAAAGCAATTCTAAACTTAACTGAGAGTGATAACTAATATAAGGATCTGATAGCACAGAAATTATCTCTGTTAGCTGGTCTCTCAGTTAAGCATTTCTGTATTAGTTATATTTGGTTCAAAGGAATTACAAGGACTGAATTGTGTTTTACAGCCTCAGCATTCTTGAATATGGAGGAAGGTTTGACACTGAGATCTTTAGATTTCCTGTAGTTTTCCACCAGCGTAAGAGAGCAGACACTGTGCCCAAAAGGCTTTTTAAACTGGCTGCGGACTGCTACTGACTACATGCTTGGTTTAATCTGAATGCCAGTATCTGCAGTGTCCTGATTTCAAATGGCATGAAAGAAAACTGAAGGTGCTGAGAGAGGTGACTAATTAAAGATTATGAAAGAGAGATTAAAATCCTGTGGGCCTTTCTAAAGGGTTAAATGGCCAAATGACATATCGTCTCCTGTGAGAGGGCATGGAGTTGAGATACCTGCCCTGCAGCTTTTGTACTAAGCTAAAGAAAAGCAGTTTTAAGGTGCTCTTAGTTACTTGTCAATGGGGGATCTATATATGCCTTGATTAGTACCGCGATTTAAAAGGGATCATGAATTTGCCCTCTTTCCCTGGCCTTGGTGCCCCAACACAAACTGTCCTTGGGAAGATCATAGCAATTCACCCCATGCCTTTTTTTCTTTTCTTTGTACGGCTGATGCCAAATACATTATCTTAAACACTTTCCATTTTAAGTAATGAAAAGAGGAGAAATAGCAACACTGTGGGAATATTTCAAGGGAATTCTCATCCAATATAAAGACAATAGCAGAAGACGCTGATGTGTAAATTGTGGCCAAGAGGTAAAAGAGAGAGAAAGAAAAGAAAGATAAATTGCAAAAAAGGTTTTAATATAGCAGAAGACAAAGAAACTCTTTCTAATCTCACACTACTTTTACTCTGGTGTAATGAAATGAGAGCTCATGTGCAAAAGTTAAACAACACAGGAATAATGTTTGCTACTATGCAAAACAAACGCTGGTCTTCTGAGAAGAAAGAGAAAAACTAAAAGAGGGCAAGTAATAGCATTTCATGTTTCCAAGCTGTCAAGAATTGCCGTTTGATCAGTTTTATCAAAAGCTGCACTGATTGTCTTCAACTATGTCTGGTTTTAAAAATATTAACCCTCCAGGGTTCTCTTTTGTTTTCTACTGAATCTAAAGGCAGCATAATAAAAGGGTCATTGGAACTGGTGACAGATAACATTTTGCAGCCTGATCCTGTAAGATGCTGGATTTTCTCAAGGTAATGCAGTTCAAGGGTTCTTAGCAGTTTTCTTAAAGCTTAGGAAACAGATTTTCAAAGTGTTGATCAAATCCATCCCTTTCAAGGTATTGAAATGAAATGGCCAGATTGACTTCTATTCTACCTTTACAACCTTTCAGTTAAGAAAAAACCACCCTCCGGTTGATTAAGAGGAAAGGTATGTTTCTGACTTCAATACACTTTGTAGTACTGTTTACCCATCTCAGAAAGGCTAAAATAGAACTACAGGTACAGAGATAGGTGACAAAGCACAGAATGCCTTGTGTCCAAGGAGAGATGAAATACATTAATATTTTCAGCACAAAAAAACCATACTGACACAAGAATACATTAAAGACTATGATAAAATTGTGAGTGGTATCGGGAGGGAACAGGAAACAGGTATTCACTTTCTCACAACAAAAGAATAAGGCAATATCAAATGCAATAATCCAATGGTAGGAATAAAAATAAAAACCAAAACCAACCAAAACCAAAACACTTTGTCACAAAAGCAGATCAGTTAAACTCTGGAACTCATTTCTGCAAGACAGTGTAGAGATCAGAATTGTAAGTGGGTTAAAAGAGTATCTAGACAAATTCTTTGATATAAGATCTGTTAGGACTATTAATGCAAGTTATAATTTCCTGATAGTTAGGAAAGCGTATTGGAGAAATATCACCATATGCTTTTCTTATGTGTCCATCAAAGCTGGAGTCCTGAGTGAGATGTACTTTCAACCCAGAACAGCCACTGTTATGTTCCTAGGAAGCAAATGAACATGAAGTGCTGCTTGCAACCTATCTGGAATGCCTTTGCTAAAAGGAGCAGTGGCAAGGATGTTGCTAAAACCACTCCTGCTATCAGCACACCTACCTATGTATGAAAAAATGTATCATTGTTGTGCCATCAGATTCTTATGCCTTTTCACCCTTCCTGTTATAGTATTTACAGTAGCAATTTGATTCAGATTTGAGTACTTATGCTGAGCACTGCCAATATTCTTGTACGTTTTTCTTGAATGTCATATTCTAGGAAAACAAAAATCATTGAAGAAGTAGGAGGCAGTAGCTTAAAAGACTAATGATTGAGTCATATGTATCTTGGATTTTAATTATAAGGAGGCTCCCAGTTTGTCTCCTCTGGGCATATCAGTTTTTGCAGTTAGCATGCAGATGGACTGGTTCTTTGGTTTCAAGACAGTTATGTAGTCATTACAATTCGAGCAGAAGATAAAGATTGGCTTTGCTGTTGGACTAGCAGGTTCTACAGCTGAATCAGTCTATGGTCTTTGGCAAGTTACTTCATGAGTGAGCTGAAAGTTTTGTTCCTGAATGGGAGAGGAGTTTAAGCCCCTACTTACACAAATCCATTTAAAATACTTCTTCCACTCTGCCGCATCAGCTCACGTGCATAGAAATATCTAAAGCACTGGATAAATTGCTGTCAGGTGCAGACTTGCCAAGTATTGTGCGCACTAACCCTTCCTTGTATTCTTGGCATGGGACAAGTATCAAATCACTCAAGTTAACCACAAGGGTGCTGTCCCTGCTCCTTACACAGCAACTGCCTGGGAAATCCATCTTCTCTGGTAACAGGACTTGTCTCATAGTCAAAACCGTGGCAGAACAAGATCTTCGTGAGGCAAGAAAATTATACTATAAATTCAGGGCCTCTTATCCATAAAATGGAAATTTTCAGATATACTGTGAAATCAAAGGGGTCTCTGGCATGTGTTTCATAGCTGAAGTAGTTGAGTGAAGGTGTGGAGAGTCTGGACAAGAACAGCCCCAAAGCAAATGAACTGGGATTTGACTGCCTCTGTCCAGACTTGAAAACAGATGTTCAACTGGATGTCAGGAGAGAAGGGATTGCTAATTTTATAGTTAGGAAGTGTTTTAGAGAAATTCAGTATGGAGACCATGCCAACCCGCAGTCAGAAAACTCACGTCCTCACTTCGGTGATTTACACACCGTAGGTTCAAATGAAGTCTCTAGGTGACAATGGGAAAAGGCTGTCTTATGATCAGAGCTCCAGCAACCTTCAAGAGAGAGAAATCAGCCACTACATTGAGAAGCTCTTTAAAGGCTTATGGGACTCTTACTGAAGAAAATTTTTTTTCACTTGTTATTGTGCCTCATCTACAAAGTAACATGCTGACTGCTTGAATCAGAAAAACACTACTGTGTACAGACTGGTTTGGAAGTATGCTTGAGTGAATGCTTGGGAGCTCATACTGTTCATTTTGGCTGACTTAAGTTACACTGAAATCATTCTAACAGAGTTTTCAGTTAACCTAGACAGTACGGTATGGGAACCATACAAAAATGCCTTTCATGTTAGTCTGTCCTTGGATAAAACTTGCATATATTTAGGGACCGGTATTTTACTGTAAAAGCTCACAATTTTTCCCTACTACTTTGCCAACAGGGAGCACCTGGCTAATGCTTTTCAGCAGAAGATACTTCTATATGAAGCCCTGCGCTGCCAGGTCCCCACCTAGCCTGCACTGCTCAGTGAGGGCACATCTGGTGTTACTGTTTGAAACAACACATGCAGAAGTTTTGTATTAGGAAGCTCATTTTGGTAAGTGTTTCATGACACCTGTTCTGAGGATTTCTACAGCCTTATGTCTGAAAAGTCTTGGTTTCTTCAGGGATCCTGAAACCACTCTCAGCACAAGGTAAGTAAGAATGATGTATATGAAGTACTTATGTGCGAAATGTGAAAATAGTATCTACTCTGCTATGCTTCCCGTGTCTGATGTTACGCTTTCTGAAGGGACACTTACCAAGTCAGCTTTCAGATCTAAATTTTTCTTGAGGTTGCTCTGATATTCCCTTCAAGTTCTAATCCAAACCACTCTGCTCCCAAGACCTCCTTACTCCTTGTATTTCTGTGGGATTTTCTTGCATTTGTAAATGCTCATGTCCACTCTGCATGGCCAGTTATGAATTCTTCCTACCTGAGTGCTAACAAAAGCTGGGTAACAGCAACCCCAGTGCTTTCACATACTTGCCATCTGGCCAAAATGCATTTTTCTGCCAATCTGTGTATTTCTTACATTGCAGAGTGATGCTTTTTAACATTGGGATTAATACATGCAGATTACTGGTTTTATTTGAGATGAAAAACAATGGTTAACAAATACTTGTGATGATATAACGGGTTTGGTGGCAAACGCCCCCAGCTCTTTCTTTGAGGGACAACAGAGAAAATAGCTGTTTATTTTAATAATTGGAATTGTGCCTCTAATAAGCATCTTCTTTAGTAATTTGTAGAGGGTTCTGTTAGGTTGTGGACATACATTTCTATAAAGAGCAATATTTGTTCAAGTTAAGCCTAATTAAGAAAGAAATGATGCAAGAGTTATTTGGAAGGCTGTAGGGTAACAGTCTATCCTGATTAATTTTAAAGTATTTCCACTTGGTGGAATGAAACTTGCAATTACTCTGGAGGAAAAAATCCTTAGAGAATTAGATGACAATGATTAGAATGATGTTAATGACTTATTACCAATAGTAAATGGCTCATTAAAGTCTCATATGGAAATGGACCAAATGGACAGAACTAGAATTTTTGCAAAACAAAAGTATTGACAAAAAGTATTAATATTTAGCATCTCCTAATCTACTGCTACTTTATTTATTTTTAAAAGCTTAAAGATTTTTCTTCACCTAAAACCTAACAGGTATTAGGAAATTTAGTCCTTATCTGGAGACCGGATAATTAGTACTACCACAGGACATAATACATGGTATTATAAATAACACTTAGGTTCACAAATATCTTCATTCTAAAGTGATTTTTGTGCATGATTTCTTGTATGTCAGATAATTTAATTTTTTTTTAACTGCACCTCTTATTTTTCTCAGGCCAGTGTTCATGCTCTACTTTGAAAACTGTCTTATTTCTTGCCTTCCCTTGGTGTGCCTCCCTAGATGAACCTAGATACCTTTTTGTTGTGCATCAGGAGTCAGAAAGAGTTGGGAAAAACTACTTAAAAGGCCTGAGATTATTTTATAAATTTTCTGTTTATATATTTGCATCTGGTGGTGTCACTTCCATCTAACTCACTGTATCAAGACCCCTGATAAAAATGTGACTCTTGAGATTATTATCCTTATCCATCAATTAGAATGGCACAATTATGAGAATCACCACAATGAAGACATAGCTGAAATACCTATATCGCAGCTAAAAGATTTATACCTGTTAAGTATTTGCCTTCCTCTCCGCTTTCCACACATAAAATGTTGTGGTTTTGAAAGCAACCATAAAGAAACATGTGTCTATTATTGTTGTGTCCCAAAACTCAGTAATTTGGTGAATATTTGATCATCTTTTTCACTTCTACATAGTCTTTAAATGAATTGTTAATCTCCAATTAGATTTCAGGGATAAATATTTGTACATTTAGTGTTAATACTTTTGGAACAAACTTTACAAGAATTTTCAGATTTCCTTTTCAACTCATCTCCCATTTATGATTTCTTGATTAGCTATCCCCAGTGCACTGTGCTTAGCAGCTTTCCGAGAAACAAGAATTCAGCTGACACAGACTGATTCTACAACTTGCTGAGAGCTTCTCCCAAGCACAATAACTGCCACCAATTTCATTAGGATTTGATGTTATTCAGTGTTTTCCAGAGATTCTCAAGAGTCATCCTTTATTTGTGTTGATACCATATTAAAATAAGTATTATAAGAATTGTAATTCAAGCTCTTGTATAAATATCCGAGAAGTCAGTAATAAATAGTCCTAATTAGTAGACAGAAATAAAGTACTTTAATCTAAACTACATGAGCACAAGAAACAGATGGGCTGAAGTGCAAATAATTCTCTTTTTTATAACAAGCTCTTTTTTTTACTTTTTAATATCTATCACTGCAATTCAATATTTTATTTGCCAAACATGTTTTCAGTGAATTGCAAGCTATTTGGGAATACTGCTCAAATTCTCCTAAGGAAGATGTGGCTCTTGTTAATTGAATTAATCCATTTTAATTAATGTCTCTGTACCCAGGAAGTGAAAACCTGAGTTTGCTTCCTTCCTTTATTCCTTTGGGGAATATGAATTTTGTATATGTAAGGAGGATTTAGCCCTTTTGAACCAAGCAAAATTGTTTTTAAACAGATCTACTCGTAACACCGTATTCATAAAAAGCATTCGCTATAGCATTTCTATAACTCATTCATAAATCAAATCTATCGTCTAATTCATTTAGTCCAAATCGTGTTGGACTACTATGCATTTGCTATATAGTGCTGTGTACTTGCAAAGTAGGTCACGTACTTCAGAAGAGCATCAGACTGATTTAGTGCATAATTGAAATATACAGTATGGCTGCAGAAATCCTGATTTTTATCTATAAACTGTGCAATTGTGCACCCAGGCTGTAACAGTCTGTTCATGTGCACACACTAAATTTGATGCATCTCAGAAATTTCGCTTGCACACACAACCTGGCTATGCTATGCAAAGGCAATGAGTTTTTGCTTGGGCAATAAGCTTCTTCCCAGAAGCTTCAGTCTGATTGTGCATATCTTAACTTACTGTGTGTATCTTAATAATAATTGCTGAGTCTGCCTAGGTAATCCTAGGAACATATATGTCTGACCTAAATTAAGCTATGACTTCTCCAGCAGAAAGTCCAGTCTCCCCGTACTCTGCATTTTGTCCAGCAGGGCATAATCACCCAATCCAACCACTGAGTCAAAGGACTGGGTAAAAAAAAATGTAATTCTGGCATCAGTTTCTCATCCTTCAAGGCAATGAGTCTTGCTCCTCTCATTCTGGCTGTGAGAGCTGGACAGCATGGGGCTCTTTTATATTCTGAATTGTCACAAATAGCACTTAGTATTCACTAAAAAGCTATTGATCTCTCTCCCTCAAGTCCTAAACCTCCTTGTAAATCAGTACATCTCATTGAGTGAAGCACTGGAAAATAATAAGAAAGCCTGGATCTAACAGTTTCTCTGAAAAGATACTAGACCCCTTACCAGTGACCAGTGCTGTTGACCTAATGTCCCATCAGTGCTACAGTCCACAGACATGGTTCCTGGTTTGATTAAAAGTGTTACCATGTGAAAGATTCAATTTCACCTCATACTTACATCCAAAATGAGACGATACTGTTCAGTGCTTGACTCTGTTTGAACTCCTATCTGGCTGGTAAACTTCAAAGAACACTGACAACTTTCACAGATTTGATCCAAGAGTGGAATGTCTTCGTGCTGTTGTTATGTAGGCACACTGGAGGGAAGAGGCACATTTACGCAGTTTAGTTTTGGCTTGCAGGTGCTTAGGTTAGCATCTGAGATTGCTTGATAGGTGTAGCTTCCAGGATAGCTTCTTCTGGAGTCTCCCCTAGCTGCAAAAGAAGCTTGAAGTCCTACCTTGCAACTATGTGAGATGCATGAAGTTAGATGGTGTGGAACCTCCTTTCTCCTCATCTCATTTTCCTCCAGGAAGAGTCTTTCTTTCAGACTGATTCAGATATGCTTTCAGAGGCTCTAAGAGGCTGATTCTTCACATTTGGTATACCTCAGCTGGTTATTAGTCCTATTTCAGACTATATCCTTGTGACAGCATCTTAGGACTCTCCAGACTGCTTTGTTTGCTCTGGAAAGCTGATCTAAACACTGCTTAGCCAACCTGGAAGTACCATGTGCTAGTTCTTACTATTTGCCTTACCTCTAGCTGATGACTCTAATCCCACCCCATATTAGTACACTGGCAAAGGCGTTGTTTGATAAATGTATGTCTTGGTGTTGCCTGAAATCTGTCAGTGTGGCCAGTGTTATACAAGGAGAGAACATGAAGTCATCATTTATGCCTGAAGAGATTTCCCATAAGAAAAAAAAGCACATTTGAGTTGATCTGACCCACTCTCTGTCTTCCCTCATCTCCTGTCTTCATGGCGTTCGGATTCTGAACCTGTTTCAGCTGGGTAGCTTATATTAATACATCGCTTACTGATCAACTAGTCTGGCAGGAAAAAATCAAAGAGAATGTCAGAAAACAGTAGCATAATTCTGTTCCCAGCTGGACCACTCTTCTTCTATCTTGTCAGAGTTGCAGAGACATGATATGGGTCACAGAAAACTCACTGTACTGACGGTTGTTACTTTTGGGATTAGATCGATATTTGTCTGTACCCAGGAATTAGTAGAACAACTGCCTGCAGGAATATATTTTAGAGGTGATTTTCTATCAGTGCAGGATGCTTCTGAATTTAATTCTGCTATTCAAGACACCATTTACTTTTCTAATACTTAAAGCCATATGCACTGCTCAGAAGAAATCCTGCAGGTAAAGAGAAAACAGAAGAATATGCGTTAGAGGATTAGACATAATATGGATTGTGAAGTCTTATGTAAAACAGAAAATCATATTTTTTGAGATGTTCTGCAAAGAAATTTTGCACTTGGCAGGGCATTTAAGTTACCTGTCATTTACACCTTGAAGATCAGCAGAGAAAACCTAATAATGCTTACACTCTTAGGAATGATTGTCTTTGTAAAGCAGCTATCTTTGCAGCATTATACAAGGCAAAAAATGTCAGGTTTGTCATCTCCAATAGCTTCTTTATAAAGTGGAAGTGGCTTAATTTCAAAGGACCAAACTGAATAGCATATTTTCTTTCTATTTCTAAATCCTTCTCTGCTACACTCTTGAAAAAACTAATGGCCAAATATTTTATGCTGTTCCACAGTGAATGTTAGTTTAAAAAAAAAAAGCTTAAAAAGTGTAAGAAAAAATACCAGAGTAAATGTATATCTCCATTATGTCTCAGTGTATAGTGACTACTAGTATAGGTAGACTGCCAGTAGAAACCATGGTGCATAGGATGCAAAATTGGAGGCAAAGCTAGGCTCAGTTCTTTGTTTTTCCTGGATCAGTCTTTTCTAGTCTCTAGACACTCCATTTTTAAAGATATTTTGCGGTCTGCCCTTGAAAATTGTTATTAATGGCCTAGTTAAGCAGGGAGAGGATTACTACTTATCTATGTTATATTTATTCCAATTTCTGCTTTAAACATTGTTTTACGTAAATTTACCATGGCATTTAATTCCTTCCATTTATACACTTGACTTATTACATTTTTACAAATACTTATTACAGTTATTTTGAATATCAGTCTTGCATATTCCCTAGCTACGCAGTCTTATTTATTATTTATTTTTCATTCTCATTCATTACCGAAGTTAAAGTAAACCTGTGGAGGCAAGGACAGGTAGATTTGAGCATGGAATGAAGTGCTATGGTCTAAATTGTCATAGAGCAGAACCTGGAAGTATTGGAGGAATAGTCAATCCAGGAAGAAAAATATGCTGAAATTTTACCTTTCTCCTTTGAATGCTCTATGTGACTGTATATGCTAGCCTTAAAGCAAGCTGCTTTGGTTGTCAGAAAGTCTAGGTAGAATAACATGTTGTGGGCTAATTTAGCTTACTGCTGAGCACCGCTGCCCAGCAGAGCTGAATAGATATATCTTCTGTCAGTCTACAACTCTGAAAACAAAATTGTCAAGTCACTCCCACAGTAAATGGTTATTTTCCCTGCACAGTTAATGCAGTTGTATAGAACAGCTATGAATCCAGGAACATAAAAACACAGAGGCTGAAATCTTCTGAAGTCTTTAGGCAACAAAATCCCATAGATGGTGGATTCCCTAATAGGATGATCTTGGCTGTGTTATATTCGTATGTGTTGTAACACAAAAAATACTATTTCTCACTGTGTCTGGCAGAGGTCATAGCACAGTATGGGTAGATCTTTTTAGTAAAGGAATACCTGCAGTTTCTCAACAGAATCTTTCCAGTAAAGAAATGGATCTGATCACTACATCCAAGACACTGAGGCTTGGCTCACAGAGGGATGATAATCCCAAACCAGTGAAGGTAGGTGGAAAGATGTGTAGAATTATTTGAGCACCGAAAAGATGCTGAGAAACCCGTGACAATAAATAATCTGTTCCACTTCCGTGATGGAAACTGATTTCAGGCATATCTGGAGAGATAAATATGATTAACAGAATTTCAGTTTCAAGTCTATTAGGAATCAAACTTTCAGACTCACAGCCATTGTTTGATTGTTTTCAACTATTTTTTACCATCTGATTAATATAATTTTGTTAAAGCAATTTAAATGTTCTTTGCTGAACGGAAACTTACAGGACACAGATTCTCCATCAAAGAAGAAAATACCTTGGGTGAAGATAAGATGATCTATTAGAGAAGAGCCATATCCAAAGGTAGCAGAACAGCTGTACTGAGTTTTTTCTAACCTAATAGGGAATTGAATCTATTTCAGCCCAGGGACAAAATACCGCATCACTTGCGTTTGAAGAAATGACTGCAGAGCATTTGCTACAATTGATCATTTACTGCTCCCTTTTCTAGCTTTAACACTCTAACGTCCTACTTCTTGAACACTGGGTTGTATGAACAAAATGCACCCGAGTGAATGTCTCCAGAATGAGGTTTTGCCAGTACCTTTTGCACAGTGCCCTTTCAGAGTGTGCTTAGCACTATGAATATAGAGAGCAGGAAAAGAAAAAACACTTTTTGGTACTAGTTCTACAGTGTAATCAGAGTTTGAATGTAAAATTTATTTTCCAGAAGAAAACAAATGCCAGATTCTAGTGGCTAGGAATTCAAGCACTGCAGGTCAAAATTATAAGCCAGCATGGCTTCGCTAAGGGCAGATCACGCCTGACAAAATTTGATGGCCTTCTACAATGGGGTTACAGCGCTGGTGGGTAAGGGAAGAGCAATTTATATCATCTACTTGGACTTGTGCAAAGTATTTGACACTGCCCGCATGACATCCTTGTCTCTAAATTGGAGAGACATGGATTTGACAGATGGTCACACTCAAAGAGTTGCGGATAACAGCTCAATGTCCAAGTCGAGACCAGTGACGAGTGGTGTTCCTCAGGGGTCAGTATTGGACCAGTGCTGTTCACAATCTTTGTTGGCGTCACGGACACTAGAACTGAGTGCACCCTCAGCAATTTTGCTGATGACACCAAGCTGTGTGGTGTGGTCAACACACTGGAGGGAAGGGATGCCATCCAGAGGGACCTTGACAGGCTTGAGAGCCTGTGAGAGCCCGTGCGAACCACATGAAGTTCAACAAGGCCAGGTGCAAGGTCCTGCACATGGGTCGGGGCAATCCCAAGCACAAATACAGACTGGGTGGAGAATGGATTGAGAGCAGCCCTGAGAAGAAGGACTCGAGGGTGTTGGTGGATGAGAAGCTCATCATGACCCAGCAATGTGCACTTGCAGCCCAGAAAACCAACCGTGTCCTGGGCTGCATCAAAAAAAGCGTGACCAGCAGATCGGGGGAGGGGATTCTCTCCCTCTGCTCTACTCTTGTGAGACCCTACCTGAAGTACTGCATCCAGCTCTGGGGTCCTCGGTACAAGACAGACATGGAGCTGTTGGACTGAATCCAGAGGAGGGTCACAAAGATGCTCAGAGGGCTGGAGCACCTCTCCTATGAAGACAGGCTGAGAGACTTGGGGTTGTTCAGCCTGGAGAAGAGAAGGCTCCAGGACAACCTTCTAGCAGCCCTAAAGGGGCCTACAAGAAATCTGGAGAGGGACTGTTTACAAGGGCATGGAGTGACAGGACAAGGGGTAATGGCCTTAAACTGAAGGACGGGAG
This sequence comes from Grus americana, assembly GCF_028858705.1. Taxonomy (NCBI): domain Eukaryota; kingdom Metazoa; phylum Chordata; class Aves; order Gruiformes; family Gruidae; genus Grus; species Grus americana. The sequence continues at coordinate 7,920,197 of NC_072864.1, forward strand.
ATTTAGATTAGATATAAGGAAGAAATTCTTCACTGTGAGGATGGTGAGGCACTAGCACAGGTTGCCCAGAGAAGCTGTGGCTGCCCCATCCCTGGAAGTGTTCAAGGCCAGGTTGGATGGGGCTTTGGGCAACATGGTCTAGTGGAGGGTGTCCCTGCCCATGATCTTCAAGATTCCTTCCAATCCAAAACAAACTCATCCACCAAAATCTGTGATTCTATGATAATCTCTCTCCAACGCTCCACTTAGAGACAGTGGAAAAGGAATAGTACCTTTTCTTGCCACTAGTCAGCCACTTTGTCTTTGAATAGGAAGAAAATTTTTTTCTTACAAGTGATCAAGTATTTAGATTACTTGCATGTGTTTCCCCTATTAATAGCAGGTGATCACAGAGGGCAAAGGTGAGCAAATGGATTTAAAACAATACTGCACAAGTAATGTTGCATGCACTAATATTACATGCTTCATTGCATCTTTGGTTATTCATTCTTTACACCAGTCCTCTGGGACAAAATCAATGAGACATTTTATGTTATGCTTCAAAGTCATCATAATTGTTTGTTTTGAAGCAACATTTTTTTCCCTTTTGTCAACCAAGCAATTTGTTGAAGTACCCAATTTTGCAACAACAGTCAGGAATAGAGCCAGAAGCTTTTTAAAAATAATTTGAGGAGGGGAAAACCCAACAGCAACAAAACTCTATGCTGAAGTGCTGTGTTGTTTATAACATGGAATTCTCCCAAAAGGGGAATTGTAATGCGCAAAAAAAAATCCCCATAGTACTTACTTCAAACAAACATGAGCGTTAAACATTATTTATAATATCTGTGTGACAACAAGGTGTCTTTGCATAATTAAAACACCTCAGAAGATGTGTACAGCAAGACATCCCACTGTCAATTAGCTGCTTGAGTGGTCAAGTTTCCACATACAAATCCTGCATATTACTTCTTCAGAGAAGAGCAGCACTGTACTTGACCTTTTCTGCCTTCCCAAAGGATGTTGCTATATTATTTTTTGCACTGCATTACCTATATCTGAACCTGTGCTTTTTGTAAATGCCTGAGTCATAAGTTAAAAAATGACTAATTAGTATGATGTATGTATTAACTTCCAAAAGCCCTGACAGAGTGGTTCCAGACATCGTACAAACACTTGGTAATGAGCTCCTCTAGTGCTTTTCATCAGATGTCAGAACACTTTACTGTCAGTACTGGCCTGTTTGGTATATACGGGAACTGAGGCACAAAGCAGTTATGTGATTCCCTGTAGTCAGCCAGGAGGCTGGTATCAGCCAGGGAAGAAATGAGGCTTGAAAATCAGGCAAGGCTTTGTTCATGCTGGCCCCAAAATTCTACAGCATGGAGCTTGGAAAAGACACCTTAGGTCTCTATCTCTGCAGTCTGTGAATCTAAACTCAAGGCCTCCTCACTAATTAGGAGATTATTCAGGAATGGCTATAACTGAAGCATATTTGGGGGAAAAAAAAAAGAAAAAAGGCAGAAGTATATTGTTAACATCCCTCTGTCATAGTAAGACCCTCTGGGGATGCTACTTGGCTGCTTGTAAGTGTATTTAACATAAAGCAAAGATGATTGAAAAATGTAGCTTGTAGCTCCCTGGGGCAGTTTGCCATTCACAAGATATAGGACAGTGAGCAGTACTGGAAGGAGATGTTGCAGGCAGCCTTATCCATGATGGCCCTGCAGGCAAGAAAAGGCTTGTGTGTACTCAGAATATGATTTGATGATTAGATCCTTTAGCACTTGTGAAAACCACTTGTTTACAAGTCTTATTAAATTATTTTGTATGCTCTGGTATAAAATATTTGTTTCTTAAGATGTGATAAGTTGCTTAAACCTGCAATGCATTTTAAGCACTACATAAGTGCAGAGACGGTGGAGCTCTAAGGCCAAATTCATTAGCAGCATTCTATTGAGTTCAGTGGGCTTATCCCATAGATGAATTTTGCATGTGTTCTGTAAAATAGGTAAGTATTTGACTAAAATTAGCCAAATCCTCCAGAGCCTAATGGAGCGCTTATGGGCTCTGGCAACTTAGCCCAATGTTTAATTTGCACTAATCTAGCCAAGACTGCACAAGCATGAAATATACTCTACAGGGAGAGCGCTGCTCTTTGAAGTTAGTGGCTTAATTCCCATTGTCTCTGATGGGAGCAGGACTGGATTTTATGTGGCATTTACTCCTGTTATTGTATTCAGAAATCTTTTTACATATGAATTAATTTGGCCTGTATTTGGGGAAATTCCAATCTTCTGAATTTACTAAAATCTTGTTAACTTCCAGGAGAGCCTGCACAGCTGTATTTGTGAGTTATGCATATTCTCTATGTAGATATCACGGACTGTGAGATCCTGCAGATTTCACTGCTCAGTGTGTATGCATGCAGCTCGCTAACTAGCTAGCTAGCTAATAGCAATGGAAAGAGAAAGGAAGAAAGGAAAATAGCTCTTTGTACAGCAGCATGAAGTCGACTGACACATAATCCAATTTTTTTTTTTTTTTTAGGGGAATTCTGTAAGTATCAACAATTCAAAATGGATTATTTGATTATTTGTGTTCACCTGCTCCTTTCAGATTCTCACAGCTTGGAGGTCAGCTTACCCTCTGCACTGTGGTGGTTTTGGGTGAGTACACAGAATGCTGCAGCTGGCTGCAGCCGTCCCAGCTGGGCGAGGGGCTGCAGCCAGCAGTGGGCAGCTGGGAAGTGGTGATGGAGCACTCTGGTGTCCAATTCTTCAGCCAGATAAGTGACTGTTTCGTTTATCCTTTTGACAAGAGCAGAGGTTTTCTATTTTAGACCGTCACAAAAGGTGAGCACGTAGTGTTTAGGGGGAAGGCAGCTCAAGCAGTGATCTGGGCACAGAGAAATAGGGAAAAGGAAGAAAAAGTGTCTTTGAAATGATCCCACTTAACCATCAAGTAGCTATTACCATGGCACAAACCCAAATTGATATGCTGCCTCCACAACACTTTGATTCACTCCTGTAGCCAGGTGCTGAGAGTGACTGTAATAATGCAGGGTGTTACAACAGAGAAGCACATAGGGGAGCAGACAGGCAAGACAGTAGTCAGAAAGCAAGCTGTCTACTGTATAGGCAAGGCAGACACTTCAAAGAGTGAGGAAATCTTTTCAAGGAAGTTATTGTCAGAAGCTACACAAGAGTTCCCAGTGATGTTAATGCCCACTGATACTACTCTTTCCCACCAAAAAGAATATTTGTTCTGCTGAGGTGACTTTCCCCATGATGGGGTGACAAGTGATCCCTGATCCTTTTGTTTTATTCCAGTTACTTGCAGATTTCCTGCTTTTCTAGCCCATGGTCACTGCTTCTTTGCCTTGAAAGTTCAAAGTGGCAGAGCCACTAGCACTGAGACACATGAAGAGTTTATTTTAGTCCTAGGAAGCATCACAGAGTCCCACACTTTTATTCTTCCCCTTAATCTATCTGAAACCTCAAACATTCAGCAGGACTGTATATAAAGAAGAGGGACTGCTGTTTCCTTTCTGCATGTTAGTTTCAGCACTTTCTGCCAGCGGATGCTGACAGCAACCTACTACTGAAGGAATCACTACTGGCTTCAGATATAATTTCCCAAGCCTGTTACCTCTAGGCTGCATTACTACACACAGGTATTGTCTATTACTCCAGCAGTTTCTAGTATTTACCATAACAGCTCTCATGTCACATCTGCCTTTCTTATACTTAAGGTGCAGCTTGAGGCAGGTGGAGCAAAATCAACACAGAGAAATCCTAAAGCTGCTCACTTTCCTTGCTTTCATTGCTAACCTGGCATGAGTAAGGTTGCTGTGGAAATGGAGGAGGCAAAATCTCATTCAGGAAAATACTGGAGGCAGGTGATAGGGGAGAATGCTAATATATCAGCCCCACTCTGAGTGGTACAACCCCCCTTGCACTGAGAAAATTGGTTTCTGTTTGATTCTGCTGATCTAGCAAACCAAAACAGCAAGTCAATTTGTGATAGAAGATGGAAGAAAAGAAGTGACCTGGTTTATTAATCCCAGAAGAGACAGGACTACATTAACCAAACCTGGAACCTCCAAGAATGAGTCAATTTACTTCTTTCACCCTTATCTTGATTTTTGACTCTCACAGTCTGGTTTTGCACATCCTGTAAACTTTCATGGTATTCAGATTCCCTTACAGGATTTTGACATGAAAATGGACAGGATTCCAGTCTGTTCCATTAAATCTTCACAGATGATGCATGTTTGAGACAAAATTTATGGTATGTAGTCAGTGTAGCTGACTGATCATTTTGTTACAGTTGCCTATTCTGAGGCAGTTATTGTGTCTCAAAGCATTTTAAGAGATGCAGTCATTTATCAGAGTACCTTTGAGATGATTATAACTACAGGAGAAGCCCTTTAACTGGGAGATTGCGTAAGATGATATTGTATCCTAAATGCGAAGGAACAAAAAGAACAGAAATACAGGGAGTAACCTGCAAAATGAAAATGTCATGAATAAAAAAGGATCATCACTAGATTATAGTTGTATTTCATCTTAACCTTACCAACATTTAATCTTTACATCACATTTTCTACACTAAAGTGCTAAGGCTTGGGATTTCTTTGGCATCTGCTCATACACATTCTATTTAGATTTATGTAGAATTCTATATAAAATCAGGTCAGCTTCGGGTTTCTGGTGTCAGCCTCGAAGGATGGGGGTTGCTACGGCCTTGGACTAACCCCATGGAAGACAGTAGGGTTAACCAGTCCGTTCCCCTTCCTCTTCCATTCTTATCCAAACAAGCGAGTTGCTTTTGAAAACTTGGAATAAATTTCAGGGAAAAACCCCACAACTTGAACCATCCTGAGTCTGACCTAATTCTAATGGAGGTGTCACGCTACCATGTGCTTCTCAGTTTGGCAGCAAATGCCTCCTCACTAAGGTCTATCTCTGCACACGTGTGGCCTCCAATTAAAAATGCTGTCCCAAAATAGATTCCAAAGAATGCATTTAAAAAACCACCTCTTAATTCTACTTGTAAATCTGAGATCTAGCAAAACCAGTGTCTACTGACTGCAGAAAATACACTGTCACCTTCATCATCCTAATTAACGTCCATACAGACCCACAAAATCTCACTTTTATCACTGCTATGATTCCTACTGTGTGACTGTAGCAGGATGCTTACCTGTACAGTTATTCTGCGTTAAATGACCAGTGCTGCTGGGAAGTAGGAATAACATTGTTTTGGTATAAAATGACCCTCGTAATTCCATGGATGATGTTATAAACCAGTGAGTCCTGAAGAGGTTGGCTGTGCTTGGGTGATGACTTCGGACATCAGTGGCAAAAGGCTTTGGAATATGAGAAAAGCTGAAGACCATGTGTAAATACAAGTGACGATCTCTGTAATTGTTGCAGCGCAATATTTATTGTGACAAAGAGGCTCAGCCATGCACATTATTTCTAGGCACTTGTAGACTTTCCTCACCTAAAATCATTTAGTGCTGCAGGTGGAATAGACAGTTCTGTAGAGTGTTTATTAGTTTAAAATTTTAACATCAGGGAAGTATCATTTTTCTTTCAGGAGGAGTGAGGTATTATGTCTTATTTTGAGTGGGAGAGTGATTCCACCTGAGGAAAGGTAAAGTGCAGGATCTGACAACAGCAGGGACAACTCAGACACTAGGAAGGAGAAAAAGATGAAGCAAGGCCTGCAGCTGAGATAAGCCAATTCATTGCCATGAAGGCAAATCACCTCCCAGGTATACTGATTAGGTGGTTGGACCATGCATGTAATAGGGAAATTAATTACTTCATTGATTTTAAAAAGCACTCCAAAATCAAAGAAGACAGATTGTTCCTCTGTTTTATATTGTCCCATAAGACAATACAAATATCATCCACTGGTTTAGCCTTGGTGACACTGTGACTTCCTGGTCACTTTAGGGAGCTGATTTCTAGTACTGTAAGGACAGACTGAGATGGTAAAACTTACTGGTGATTATTTTTTTTTAATATTTATGTTACTTTCACATGTACAAATTCAATAGTGTATATACATTTATTGCACTGACTGTACCAATATTCTGACTGCTATTCTTAACAGGACTATTCTAACAGAAATGGTATTTTACACCTGCCCAACTTAACATCCATTCAAATGGTAAATATCTCACAAAAGCTTGCCACACATAAGGCCAAATAGAGCCACAAATCTCTGCCATTAAGTCTGTCCTGGTAGCATGGCCCTAAAATTGTTCAGAAATTTTCCAGCAGGCACATCCATTTGCAACTAACACAAGTTTGATGAATGCCTTTTAGCTCTAATTTGCTTTTATTATCATCATCACCCTTGACAGGCGCAGTGTGGCACAGCAGAGAGAATGAATTTCCAAATCCCTAGGTTCTGTCATCTCCATGCCACAGCTCTAGGTTTCAGTCATACAAATGCACCTGCAAAGCACATTTTAAACCAGTACATGAAAGTTTTCACTGGCTTTGCATTAAGTCAAAGTTTCAAAATACTACCATGTGGCTTGCATTATCAATCGCAACTCAAATATTGTTTCAAGTAGTCACAGTGAATTGTTAATAACCAGTCAAGGAAGTTTATGAAAAATAATCCTCGTGTAAATTTTTGTTAAACTAATTCAAATAATCAATCTGGAACTCACAATACATTTAATACTTAACCAGGAAATAGACTATATCGTTCACTGAAATTAACATTGAATGAATATGAACTGCATGACTATTCTCAGTCAATGTGAACACTCACATTCAGAAATACATGCTGTAGAAATTTTAGATTTGAAATATCCTTAGCTGCTGTAGCTGTTCTTAAAATGATGCCACAACAAGTACACTAGAATGTGTAATATTGTTCTAGAAGTTTACCTTAATCATATTATCTGCGAATGTCAGTGATTGTCACCAATATTGTCCCTGTTTTTGTGTCACTGAGAGCCACAAGAAACAGAAAGTTAGAGAGACACAGGCAAAGACTGTAATCACTCCTTTGTCAGTCTTGGCTACATTATTGTGTTTCGACCTGGAAAATAAGCGGCACATCAATTCGGCCTTTTCAAGATTTGGAAAACAATCTCCACCCATGTTGTTTTCCTTCATACTTAGTAAGGGTGACGGTGATTTGCTTTGAGTGGGTTTTTAGGCAGAGGGAAAAAAAAATCTTGTTCTGTGTTTTGCTAGTGAATTACAGCGGTTTGCAATCAATGAATGTTCAAAAACTGGAAAGGAAAAGGATGCTTTGACTCATTGAAACTTTTGTCAGAATTATACACATTATCTAGGTGTATATGTAGAAGTAGCACTTGGCTATTTAATGTCTTTCTGAAAAAGTGAGATACTGGACTCTTGCTTCTTCTAAGTCTAGATTTATTTAGTTCCTATTTATCCTACTGGAGTCATTAAAAGAGTATGTTATAGGAGTATTTTTTCATTCTTCAAGTTCTACAGGAAGATAATTACATGTCATAAACATCATGCAAAACACATTGACATTTAATGTGAAACTTTTCCTAAAACTTAATTAAATACTTTTTCTTTAAATCTGAAATTGTATACCAAACTATTTCAGTTTGTTGCTTAAATAAATGAGTAAGAGAATTCAAAGATACATCACTAGTACTCTGAGGTGTATTGTTTGGGAGCCTGTTGGAGGGCTTCAATTCAAATTAAGCTTTTCTGAATTTTCTATTGCATAGAAATCTCAGAAAGCAGCTACAGAGCTGGAGTCAAAGATAAATTCAGTACTCTTGAAACTGAACAAGACAGGATACTTGGGCTGGTCACTCTGTAGAGCAAAAAGGTAGGAAAGTTGGAGGAGCATGTGACATTATTCTTAAATTATTGTAGCAAATATGCATCTGGAAAGATAAATACTTTGTGAGAATACTTAAATGATGCTATTCAGCCCTTTGCCTGCCACCTGTTTCCTTAGCGCTCTCTTATTTTTTAGATTCTTAATAAAGCTTTTCCATTATTAATTATAGTCATGACTCTGCAAACCAAAATGTTCTGATTAGTGAACTTTTTCACAAAACTTCTGGGAAATCTCAATGTCCTCCACCAGAAATTCTTCCTAATGCCCAGTACTTTGCAGATTTAGTATTAAGTGATCAAATAGCAGCCCAGAGCCATTCAAGGTAATTGAATCCCACGATTTGGGACCAGGTGTACAAAGATGTTCAAACTAATTATTTAATAATTGAAAACAATAACCAGTGTAGTTAAATCTCTTGCTGATTTTCTAATGTTTATTAATTTAGGCACCTGTGTCTTCTGTACCACTTTCTTTCAAAATGCTTACAAGGATATGCATAGCATATAAATTTACAATGAATGTGATTACCTTGATACACACTCTAGGCACTTAAGTGATTAGAAGAGCATTATTATTTTAATTGTTATATAGATTTCATTCTTATGAGTCTGCTTATTAAATAGTTGTTTAAATTCCTAAATAGACATCAAGGTGCACAATTTTCATTAAAAACTCACTCTACCATTTTCCACTACCTCTTTAAATGGCCTGATTTAGGAAGAATCACAGAAAATGTTTCCTTAAAAATTAGGCAAATACAACATTCATAAATAGTTAAGATTAAATCAAAAATAACATCGACACTAGCACCCTTATCAGCAGAAAAATCATTGCCCTTTCACTACTGTAATTTTACTTCATTCTGTTGTTTATGCAAACTGCAGTGAAGAACCATCTGAAAGAAAGGAGGTTTATAATTATTATTATTATGAAAAATCAGCAGCTTCCTCTGTTCTGAATCAGTTTGTGTCTTTTCCAAGGGCTTGATATGGTGGAGCAGATGTTAAACCTTGCACATTGCTTTCATCTACCCTTGCTTCTCTTAGCTATGTATATTATTTTAATTACCTTCTATACCTTCAAGGCAATTCCCATTATATTATTTTATTTTGCTAATGCACCTGCTTGAAGAAAGAAAACTGTAAGTAGGGCACTCGGGAAACGGTAAAATGGCAGCAAGATTAGACTTCTTGGTGTCTTTCTTTTTCCTTTTTTCTGCTCCCTTCACTGTGACTAAATAATAACTACTGGAAGGAATAATTTTACAAGAGGGAGTTCTCTGTTATTTTTATTTGGTCCCAATACTGCTAATTAACAGCAGATATGAAAGGTCCTGTAAAGGTGTTAAGAATCTAACAAAATCTGGTTTTAGCTTTTATTCTTATTCTACAAACAGAATTGTTACACTACTATGAAATGGGATGCTTTAGCCTTAAAGTCATAGAAAAGAAGTATGAATATAGCAGAATAACAACACAATTTATCAGCATGAACAAAATAAATGGACAGTATTAACTGTATCATTCCAGCAGCCTACACAGCAGTCCTAATGCCTTAACAGAATGTGTGAAAGTAAATGAAATGGCAGCATGATTACACTGATTACAGTGGCTGCAAATACGTTAGGCTACATTCATGCTTCAGTGGGGCTGTAATTATACTTCAAAGAAATGCTGTGTGCAGGCTGCTCCATTCTTATGGCATCCCTGCTGTTTGTTTCCTCTTATTTTGTTCTTAGCATCATAGGCCCCAGTCATGCAGACACTTACTCATAGGTGTAACTCCCTTTGTTTCAGCAGTGGAAAAAAATCACCTTTTGTGCATATCAGTAGTATTAGCTATAAACTCTTCCAGCTCTTGTGTGCTGCTACAGAAGTGCCATCAAATAATAGAGTTTGGTATGATTTAATACCATTCCTAATCTGTTAGAGAATAAACCTATTGAGCTTTCATTAAATTGGCCGGTAAAGAGTGAAGAGAGCTCAAGATCAAACAGTTCTCATCTCCACCTTGCCCCTAGGTATTAGTACGGAACAGAAGAAATCCAAACCTTTGTGATTTGTCTTTGATTAGCGCTACCTCATGCTGCAAGCACTACTTTGGGAAGAAAGATGAATTTGTTGCTGTTGTTTCTCACTTCCCATTGGCAACGTGTGGCAGCACCTAGCCTAAAGCTGACCATTATATTTCATTTAAGGAAAGGTATAGAAAAGGAAAATACATTTTGATGTGTCTGCATTTTGTCTATACTTCAAAGGCACTGGCATTTTACAGCAGCATTTTTTCTTTTTTTTTTTTCCCCCTCAGATAATGATGTGACCCCATCAAGGCACAATACAGAAGCAGAATGTGGTACTGTCTGGGGGTGGCTGTCAAGTCCTCTAATTTCTCTTCAGTGCCCCTTGTTTCCCTTCAGATACCTGCTGTGATGGTAAGGTAGTGTTCCCCTCACTGTCTGGACTTTTTTGTGTGGTTTCTTACTGTGCTGACCTGTGATTTGTGGAACTTTCTCTGGATCCCACAGCTGAGCACAGGTTTGAACGCTGCAGGTGTGGACTTCAAGCACGTCTTGTTCAGCCACAGGCTCAAAGCGTACTGTAGAGCAAACAACAAAATCTGAATCAAAACCAAAGGACCCACTCATTACAAAAGAAATATTTATTAGTTCCTTACCAAGCAAAATCAAATCTTAAGCTCTGCTCTCCTTGAGGCTGAAGTGCTACTAGAAAAAACCCCCAAGTATTATTGTTGTCATAGAGAAAATGAGGTTGGAAATGCTGAAACCACAAAAGAATCAAATTGAGGAAAACCCAGGATATTGTTATGACCTTGTATCTTTGCGGAGACTCAGGAACCAGAAGAAGCAGTTGAGAAACAAGCAATCTGTTTCAAGGGGAAGTTGGGAGAACTGCTACACTGGAGACACTTTGGCCTCTACAATCCATACCCGGTTCGTCACTACAGTGGGACTTTACCATCTACTCACAGAGACTTTGGCCTGTTTGCATGTATGGATGTGTGCTCACATTGTTCACAGAACTGCAGCTCAGACAACAAGAAGGATTTTCAGTTTCCTCAGGCAGCAGTCAAGCCAGGTGAGCCAAACCCAAATCTCTACCTTCCTGAGAGTAGAGCTAAGCATGTCTAACTGAAAGTTACTCTCTGCTTGTCAGACACAGTGATATATGAAGGTAATTGCTTCCGTGTGCATTTAATTACAGTATTGTAATTAGCAGGTTGCAAGAGCAGATGCAGAGGGTCTTTTCATAGGGCAGGCTCTGATAGGCCATGAAAATATCTCAAAAAGAAAAGGGCAGAGCAATGTCACATTGTAATGCAGCTCTTTGTGCCTTGAAAAGAGGGTTAATTAGCTGATTGCTCCACTCTTCATCTTCATTTTTTAAGGTGGGGGAACATGGCAGGATAGAGACTAATTTATCTTCATGAATTTTTAGAATTAGCAACTAGCACCAAATCTTTCCTCAGCCTGATATCGTGGCTTGGGCTTGATGCTGGGGCAGGGACCAATGAAAAAGGGAACAAAAACTCCACAAAGATCTTCATCCTCTCTGGGGAAAAGGAGAGAGAGAGATGCAATCTTTGAGTAGAGTTCACCATGGCAACTAGAGCAGTCCTTCCTATCATTTCTCGTCAGGAGAGAGCAGTGATGATTCTGGGTTAATGCTGCATGTGGGGACTTGTAACTCACCTGTACTTCCTTAGCACCTATTAACCAAGTTCATTTTTCAAAGTATCCCTTAGTGCTTTGTGGCAGTGAATGGCAGTGAGGTTACCCAGAGCGCTTGGTTTCAGCTGTGGGTAACTCTTCCAAGGTTTTGAGGGTCAGTCAAGTTCAGAGCTGTTTGACAGGGAAATTGTGTCACTGCCTAATGATAAGCAGGGTGAGGACTTCACACTAGATGAGATGTGGTTTTGAGTCCTTTAAGAAAGCTGTGGTCGTGGTAGCTGCGGGAAAGGGAATACAGCAAGGCTCACATTGCAAAGCACTTCAAACTTAAAGGTGATAGTTCAGGAATTGTTTCTTTTGCTTTAAATAAACAAAGAGATCAAAACTAACCTTTTTCTCCTATTAAGAAACTTCACATCTTGTTGTGTTCTTTAACTTTTATTATTATCCAGCTTAAGTATTAGGTTTTAGTATTGGTATTTATTGAAGTTATCTACTAAAGGGATTAAAGAGCATAGTCTTTTTAATTGTGCTTGCAGAAGTCAGTGCAAATTGCACATTTAATTACTGTGTACTTAAAATCTGATAATCATAGAAAATCAAATACACAGCTTGGTTGATTCAGAAAGTATTTTTAATAGGGCACTATTAAATTATAGAGTTAAACATTATTAGATATATTTATTCATGAGAGATAATTTGATATGTAACAAAATAAGCCAATACATGGTGTAACCTCTTGCAGTTTAATTTTCATGGATGAGCTCTTGCATATTTAATATCCTTTGAGGATATATTTTAACCTAGACTAATTACTGCTTTCCTCTTATTTCTGTTCAGTTTGACATCGACGTTTGGCTAAAATAATGTAATATTGTTATTACTGAGCAAATTAAGTAAATCTAGCTTATTTAATTTAGAGCCATTGTTTATACTGTAACTGGCCTGATGTAGGTTATGACAACAAGCATTGTACACAAACAAAAAATAGCTATGGGTGAAAAAAGACTAATACATTAAAATCATCTCTATAAGGAAATCTTATTCACATTGCATGGCGAACACCATCAGGAATATTTTCTGATCTATGAAGCTGTTTTATAATATCTGTTTCTCATATCATCCTGGTAAATTATGAAGAGTAGAGTAGGAAATTAATGGTGATATAAGTTATTCTTACATTATTAAGACAATTTAGCTTGAAAGACTATCAGGATAGCTGGGGACCTTGTCAGAAACTTTCAATAGACAGGATACCTGAGCACAGAGATTTTGTACTTTAAAGTAGGTTAATTAATTAATTGAGAACCTGTGTCACGGTTTTAATATATACATTAATTTTATGTCTGAGAAAATTTTTAATGAGATGTTTTAATTTTGTTCTCAGTGACATCTTAATAAAATGCACTGATAGGTCAGGTTATATGTTTGTACATTTTGGTATAACGCCAGCAGTATCAGCTGGCTTAAGCAGATCAGCTTTGCTTTGCTTGGTTCATCAGCCAAACGCCTTGCTACATTTTGCTTCCTTTGGCTCATCAATTTTTTAACGTACTAAAGTTTTAACAGATCATTCCTGTATGCAAATAATATACAAAAATAATAAATATGAAAAATAGTTACAGAGAAAACTGACATTCATGTAACTTTGATTTGCATTTGATTTTACAGTTATGATAAATGATACCTTCTAGGTGAGCAGTGAAATAAAATAGTTCATCTTTGTCCTGAATCGAGCTTGATTAGTAAAAGCTGAAATTCTCAATGCTTTTTGTGAGGCTAAGATCCTTTTTCACATGTTGCATCAACGATAATAAGTAGTGATTTTGACTACATGCAGATCTTTTGTATTTTTCAACCATTTTAATTTTTTCAAAGTTTTTCAACTGTAAATCAACTAAACTTCAAAACAGGAAAACAATTTGTCACTGAAAATAAAAACTAAATTAAAAAAAAAAAGGCATGTTTTGGCTACTTAAATTTAGGGCTGGGGTCTTGAAACTTCAGGAATCATCTAAACTGGCTCTTTCTCAGAGGTGGTTTCAGATTTGAAGACCATTTTGAGATTCAAGGCATCTTTTGGAGAATTTCTGACCCAGCTGGTTAGAGGACTGAGGTTAGTGAGTCAGTCTTTCATTGTTTTAAGCAGAAACTTAGAATGATACACAAAATGAAGGGACTAATGGTAACTGGAGAAGCACATATGCAAGGATTTGACTTTGTGCCTATATATATCTCTTGACTAACTCCATTTGCACTGATGGGTACTAAATCAGTCAAGTCTAATTAAAAATCAGCCCTCTGAGCTCTATAGAACTTCAGTGGTGATCTCATCATGAACCATGATTTAGGGAATGTTAACAAAATGACTTGTATTACAGCTAGTAGTTTAAGTAATTATGCTTGGCGGTAAAAAAAATCATATGAAAGCAGATAACTTCCTGCTGAAATGAAGTCAGATGAATTTTGGAAGCTCTTAAGGACATACATGTTAACTTTGGAGGTTTCAGAGCAAAGCTCATGAAGAGTTGAGCCATATACTAATATGAAGGATATAAAATACATTTTAATAATGTGATAATCCTTCTATTAAAAGTTTTTCATGTTTGTGTTTGGGGGTTTCTTTGGTTTTTTGGGTTTTGGGGGTTTTTTTTTCAGAATTCCTATTGCATTGCTATTGCATACATTACCTGTATTAGATCTGATAGAAAGGTTAGTACGCTCAGTTGGAATCTTGGTCAGCCTTTTATGAATGCTTGTGACAGTCAAGGTCCCATAACAAGACACAGACAATGAACATTGTACTCAGTCTTTAGCATAAGGAGGCATGGAAACATTTTCCGGAAAACCATCAGAGTTCTATCCGGAAATGTGTTTTATGGGCTCGTTCAGACTGAAACGCAGTAAGATCCGTGAATTAAGAGAGGAAATATGTTTGCCAAGACTGCCATCAGATTTCCTCTCAAAATTTTGACGTTGCTCCTCTAGTAGTTTCTTCTAGAGAATATCCTAAAGAATTAGAATACAATTAAATTCAGTTTTTGGATCAGCTCATTTTGAATTTTGGTGTTGTGCTGGGCTGTGGCAAATAAGAATCTTATAGATGTCTCAATCAAACAAATATTTTTGATGACAAATGCTGAAAAAGTAATTCTTGCAACACAGATTGTGTGTATTTTGAAATGTTGTTCTCTACTGCCAAGAAAGAGTTCAGATTTTTAGAGCCAGGAATACACTGAAAACTTCCATTATTCCCCATGCTGTATAGAAATTTCTTCTAATAAATAAATAAATAACTAACTCTGATGACTTCATCATCATGCTGCTCTCATGGAACTTGATAGGAAAATCTCCCACAATCTTGGATTTTCCCCCTTGAATTTGTTGGATTGCCAGTGCTCTCAGGTTTCTCTGATTTGGCCATAACGGTAAAAAATAGCAGATATGAAATTAATCAGCTGCCCCGAGCTCAAGATTGACTACGCTGGGGGCTGAGGCCATTGTACCGACAGAAATGTCGCAAGTGGGAGTACCCAAACCAGCTTTATGCTATTTTTCACAGATCCCGACATTAACATCAGCAATTGTGTAAATCTGCTTCTTGTGCTAAAGTGAAGAATCCTTCCCCATTATCTAGAATGTATTTAATAAAATATCCCATCATCTTCTGTCTGAGAAAGACACTTCTCTGACACCATCCATCTGTAGAGGTTGCCTGGCAGAAGAGGGGTCTGTGCTTTCAGTGCCTCCCAGCCAGAAATATGCTGAGTTTCATGTAAACTCAGCTGGCTCAGAGCTATGAACTGATACCAATACCAAATATTTTTTCACCTCTGTCAGGTACCGAGAAAGTAAAATTGCTTGTAATCAAAAGGACGTCCCTCCCTTTGCAATTGTTCGCTCAACTATTTTTCTGACTGGTCTGCTCGATGGGCAAATGTTCAAGGAGATGGAAAACTTAATCTTTCAACATGAAAGAATACTAATGCACTGTGAAGAACTGTTTCTAGCTCACTTCTCCTCTCATGTGGATTCACGTTGCTGCTAATTTCCTAAAATTGGCTACCAGGTTAGCTTCTAATTTGTTTGATGATGCATGTCATGGTATCTGGGAACGCCCAGCAACATGCCAGAGGCATTACAGGATTTACTAAACCAGACTTTTCTGCAACTAAATTAAATCACACATCTAGAATACATCAAATTTTTAGAAACTTTGTATTGCTGTTTTCGTTACCTATATGCCTTGTTCGAAGTGCACACAGTATTTCTTCCCAAAGCAACTAAGCTAGTAATATACACATTATTCAGTGTGCATCTTTTGGGACCAGGTAATCAGCCATTAAAGACAGAGAACCAAATCATATTATGCTTCATTTTGCTGACACCTTGCATGAAGCAATGCCAAAATATGGGCATATTTGGTAACCTTTTCTTGGGGGTATTTGGCACCTGGTTTTATGAATTAGTACACTTAGCAAGTAATTTTTCCTCATATCTACTAAAAATAACAACATGAACTCTAAGAGGTTGTCAACGTATTACTTCCCAAGGGAGAATTTTGCTCTTCTCTCTCATTTATCTAAGCATGTGTAGAGGCTTTTGACCCATTTAGCATAGATAAATGACCCATGATGTGAAATTTCCCAACAGTTTAATAATGCATTTAACTCAAAGTGACACTTGCTTGCAGCTGCCTTAAAGCAGTTTCCAGGCTATATATGTCTCTTTGAAATGATGTATGACAAGTAGGAAAGCTTCCTTGATAGAACCCCAGATCCCATGGGTGAGTAACAAGAAAATCCTTTTTAGATTGCCAGCAGCAAATTTATACTTTGCAAGTCTTTATTTAATTTTATCTGTTTTTCAATATCATTTACAGTTATGACCATTAGTCTAAAGCTCACAGTAACTTCTATACAAATTATTTTTTCCTCACAGTAATGCATTGAAAAGGCTTTTATTGATCCCATTTTTTTCACAAAATACCAGAAGTAAACCCCTTGTCTTATCACTGAAAATGTTTCTGTAATCCTTGTACTAACTTAGCTGTATTGAAACTCTATTACTTCTGAAACCCAGGTAGTGAAACAGAGAACTACATTCTGTGTATGTTTAAAATCAGGAAACTTAAGAAAACTCCCTTACGTATTTGAAGACACAAGTCTGAATGAGAGCTCTCATTTTTTGCTTGCATAGTTTTAAAGTAGTTGTCGTTGAGTGTGTGGAAAGATTTTTATTAAATCTGCTTCTGGTGTAGTGAGCAATTTCCCATGATACATGTCACATTATTAGCAAGGAAGATTTAAGAAAGCAAGAAATAAACATTAGACTTGAGGAGACAAACACTTCTAAGTAGACAATCAAATTTATTATTTTAATACATTTATTTCTAATATTAAAATAGAAGTCAAATAACCAAAATCGGATCCTGTAGTGTCCTGAATCATTTAGCACAGATAACTGGTGTAGGGTCTACAAACAGAAACCCCAGTTTCTATCAAATAGTAATAAAAACCCCACAAAATAAAACCAGAAAAATAAACCAGAAAAAGAATCCTGTCCACAAGGAAAGGTTAATGTGGGCAGAGGGAGAAGAGGAAAAAAACCAACCCCGAGACAGCTACAAGCCAGATGATTAGAACAGAAACAGAGTTCAGAAGATGTTTGTTACCAAGGACTCTGATCATTTTTAAGCTCTGTTGCTTCCTTTTCCCTCCAATTTTCATCTGTCTTGTTTCTTGGCCAGTGACA
Source organism: Grus americana (assembly GCF_028858705.1). NCBI lineage: Eukaryota > Metazoa > Chordata > Aves > Gruiformes > Gruidae > Grus > Grus americana. Next base: position 7,937,484 of record NC_072864.1, read on the forward strand.
TTCCCCTTGCTTAGTTTCCCTTGCAGGACTCATCAAGGTCCAGGCTGTTTAGTGATACTTTTTGTTGTGTATCTGTACAGCGTGCGGGAGAATTTGGCCCTGACCCACAATTTGTAATACAGGTATGAAATAATGGGATTTGGAAGTTTACTCCAGCTGCCCTAACTATGCCTGGAAAACGATAGTGGAACAATATCCCAGAGAAGAGCACAAAGGCTATTCTGCTGCTCACTGCTTTCCTATTCATAGCAGTTTAAGCCCATCTTGTCTACTCCATTTCAGTGGAAAGTCAAAGAAGCTAGCTTAAATCACAGCGAGTGGTTTTGATCTAGATCTAAACATGGCTCATATTTGAGCTCTGCTGGCTACCATGCTGAGAGGCACATGAAGCAGCCTACCTGAAGTTTATTCAGAGGCTGCTTCTACTCAGAAGTGTGTGAGCATGGCTGTGTTAGGCCTCTCACGATACCGGCAAAATAATTGGATACAAATTGCCTGAGCTAACTTTACCTATCTAACCAAAGTTAGACATCTGTGCCTTTCAGTCTGGGGAAAGGTGACGGCATTCCAGAGAGGAATCCACTCACCCCAGCCTTGGCCATCTGTGCCTGAATGAGATGAACCAGATTTTGGAGGGTCCTCTCTTTTGTTACTGACTACAAAGGAATCCTTGTTAGACCTGTAACTGTTAGGCAAAGTGACTAACACGACCTAGCAAAACAGGGAATTCTACCCTAAAGCAAATGAACACTAAAGGACAAATAAACCCCATCCCACTGATGACGCAGCTTATTTTATTCAGGGAACAAGATAGCATTTAGAAGTCTTACTGTCAAAAAAACCTTCATTTGTTGACACAAAATACATGTTGACTAGAAGAGACTGGCAGAGACTTAATTCTTTCTAGCCTAGACAAGGTCCACATCACCATTAACAACACTAGTTGGGAGCTCCCTGTGCTTGACTGGCCGGTAGAAGTTGACTGCATTGTGCCTCACCTTTGATACAGAGCGATTCTTCCTAGTTGGGGATGAGAACAGCTTTTACAGGGTAAGCTTGGATAAGCCTGCTGAAAGGGTGAAGCTGCCGACTACCCTGTAAAAAGATAAGCACAAGAAACAGCAGAAGTGAGGCAGGGAGCCTATATCAAAGTTAATGAAGAAGGCACAGGGTCTAAGGAAAGGAGGAAATTCTTCTAGGAGTTTGGGTTTGTATGAACTTGGAGAGATCAATTTGCTGCTGAACCATTTGAACTGAGCGACAGAGTTCATTTTGAGAAAGACATAGAAACCAAAGCTTGCACAGCTAGTGCCTCAGATCAGAGTGACCTGATGAGCTGTACTCTGCGAGAGCGTAGCTCTGAGCTGCAATACACTTAGAGCTTCAGTGCCAGGGAGCAATCTCATTTTGTAACATGCCTGCTTTTGAGAATGCTTGTTTAGAAATTTCCTTCATAGATGAATTAATTAGAAATACCTTATTTACTGGGAAAAGAGACAGGTGCCAATTTATTTTCTTTTTTGAAATATAAAGAAAATAAGTGATATTTACACTTGAGCTTCCTCCTCCTAACTTCAGATACTGGATTTATAAATATGAATGCATTTCAAAGACATTATTACAACATTTCTCACAAATAATAATGTTTTAAAATATTTGTGCCTAAATACTTCCCCAAAAGAAATAAAATCAACCCTCCCAAAGAATATTTTTTGTAAGACGCTTCTCTAAAGTGCAAGTTTATTTTATTTAAGCTTCTTTGCCAATTGTTAATGAATAATTATTCAGTATTTCAAACTGAAACAGATAGCTTCATTTAGTATGATTAATGCTGATGTACAACCTCATTTGCATAATTACAAAATATAATAAAATAAATTCCAAATATGAATCTTTTTTACTTGTGTTACCAAAGGCCTGGAAAAAGACAGTATGTTTCAAAATTATCACAAGACAGTTATAATACTCTGTGACTAAAATTGAAAGGTAAAATTATTTTTCATCACCATGCATTACAAGGCTTTGGCAAAAACAGTTATATCTCTGAGACAGATAGAATTAATCTACTAAAAAGTATGTATCTGCTGAAACAGATATTCTTTCCCTACTTTTAAATATTTGGAGCTGTTTTATGTGAAAATTAACTATGATTCTTCATGGAAAGAGCATTTAGGCTTTTAAAATGTCTGGAGTATTTTTTTACTTCTTAAAAGCTTTAACAAGCCTCGTTTCTCTTGCAAGTTTCTGAGTGCTTTTTACTGCAGTAAGGAGAAGGCTCACTTTCCATTCTGCATGCCACTTATTTCAATGATCTAACGAAGGCACAGTAGACTCAAGAATGCAGTTCTTGGTACGGTTAACACTTAATAGCCAGTTTCCTTTTTCTGAATTTATGGTTTTGATTTCAGCTAAACTGATGTGACATCACAGTGATTACTGCTGGAAGTAGCTTCCTGCATCTTGCATTGTAGGAGCTGCATTGAAAACAGGTGGTATTACTCATATGTCCAAATAAATCAGAAGTAACAGTTAGGTTTCATCAAGACTGTCTTAGGAAAAAAAAGGCTGAGGAAATATTTTCTGGAGAATCAGAGCATCAAGGAAATCCCATGTTCCTGAGGCTGCTTGTTTGGTTTTTACTTGGGCAGTTCCTAAAATCAATACAGTCATTTAGCCAGTAATTAGCCAATAATTTTTCAAGGGAAGTAGGAGAAAGAACCTCAAATGGGAGGGGCAACATAAGTGAGCAAATGAATTAATGGCCATGGCAATAGAGAGCAAAAGCAAGCACGGTTCTGAGAAGGCTTGAAAATGTGTCGATAGATAATAAATGTAAGCAGAATGCAGCTGATTTGTCTCTACCTTGAAAAATGACTAAGTGTCCTTCTATGCTTGCTGTGGTGTAAGTCAAATAATAGGGGATCTGTTGTATCTCTTTCTGGAGGTGAAATAAGGTTTTTCATCTCCAGGTTGTCAATTTGCACTTTCCAGTAGCATTTAAAGATATAATATTATTTTGATTTGCCAACATCTATAGCTCCATAGAGCCACTCTTCTGCAGTAAGGAATGTTTGATTTTTCCAAGCTATTATGTCTGAATTAATTAGCTTAAATGTTTCGGTAGTTAACATATTGAAGAATTCACAGAGGCAAATTGTGTCAGTCCCTGCATGTACATATGTGACCTTGCATAGGGAGAGAGGGACTCTGCCTTTGTATTACACTATTTGGCAGGGCTTATACACAGTCTTAATCATTGCACCTAGAGAGTAAAGGATTATTCAAGGCTAGTTTAAACTGAGGCACGTGACAAACAAAGTAGGATCATACACGGGCTGGTGGATATGGTTCCATATGCTATTTAGAAGAGAAGATATACAGGGATATGTAAGATAGAGCTAACTGAATTGCAATGGGAGGGGAGAGAATGAAAGTAAGTTGAAACGTGTCTAAAGCTGCCTTGCAGTTTGAATACTCTCTTATGAAAAGTGAAATAATATAGTGGAGGCCTACAAGTGCTCAGGACAGTGGATTTATATCCTAGCAGAGTAAGTGCTTCGTAATTCCTGTCTTTCATGAAGATAAATTATTAAGCAGGGACTTGATATGAATCCTGAATCTCCAGAAATTTTCCCTCCTTTGAAGTAGATATAACCAGCACCCAATATTCTAATGAGTCTTATTTGTAACATCTGATTAGCACTTTCATGGCTGGCTGATTGTGCGAGGGTAGGTGCAAGCACTGTGAAGAGATCTGTAGCAAGGCTTTCATTAAAAAGGTGAAACTTGCACAGACTTTTTGGTGGTGACAGAGAAACACATACAGAGATGGGGTCCTGCAAATGCCATATGGGCTCAGAGCAGGTTAACAGGGGCCAATTAACCCTGTCTTGCTACAGGCATCAAGTCTAGCAAGAGTTTAGCTCAGCTGCCTGCTGAAAAGGAGGACAAATGAAAAAATCTCCATGGTAGCTGGGGACTGGAAACAGCTGGATGGTTACGTGAGCCTCCCATCAGATGGCTGTGCTCTGGGGAGATAGGCTAAATAACCATTAAATAGAAAATAGGCCTTGGGACTAGTCCTTTAAAAATATTTCCTGGATGACTGTATTTTTAATTCTTCTGTTTGTTTTAGTCTTATTTTTGAACTCTGATTGCTCAGAAGTGGAACTAAAGAATGTCTGAGGAGGAAGGCTAGGATACCCTTGTGCTGGATGGTGAGATCTGTGGTAGCTGGTCACCTGAGGCTCTGAGGGAGGGGACTTGAGTGGGCTCCAGTAGGGTGAAAACACAAAAGCAGATTATGTTATATAGCTCCTTTCATGTCAATGTTCCCATAAACATAGGGAGTAGAATAATATTCACGGTACTATTGGTTTTCAAATTACAATGCCTTTTCAAAATAAAATGGTGTTTAAAAACCACCCCAACCTCCCCAAAATGGGAATTAGAGAAAATAACTTTCTTTGAATGGCTTAAAAGCTGACTAAGCTGAGCTTTGAGATTTCATTTTTCAGCTCTTAAATATATCTATAACTTTTCAGTATGGGGGATGTAAGAGAAATTGAACTGATTTAAAAAGTAACAGCAACAAAAAGCACCAAAGTAAAAGAACAGTATCTTTCTCTATATGAAGACATTTCCCACAAGTCTGTTGACATAAAGCTTGCAAACTGTTCACCCATGATTATGAGATTAAAAACTATTATTAAAAACAGGCTGAAAAAATAGTAGCTACCTATATACCTCATCTTTTGTGGAAAAAAGTGTTACTGTGATGAATCTGTATGGATTTCTAAAACAAAGTAACTTGTATATAATGGTAATGCTAGGATGAAGTTAAGTGATGAGCCACATGCCCTTTTTTTCTCTACTGAATGCTGCTAATAACTTGAATTCAGTGTTGACAAAAGGAGGGAAGGGAAGAGATAATGACATGAAAAATGTGAATGAAAACAGGGAAAACAATTTTAAAAACATTTAGAATCCATATTGGTTTATTGTCAGATCTGACCAGTCCTTCACATCACCTACAAAAGCCAGTATGTGCTGTGAGAGCAAGAGCACAGCCCTTTCTGTGTTCTGTTAATGGAGTCCTAAGGACTTAGCTAGTGGACTCAGCAATTCTGTAATTGAGCTACGGGTAACACTGCATTTCTCATTGGATTGATCCACCAGCTTCTGACCTGCAGTTACTGGCAGCGGTCGCATCCTGAATCCAAGTTCAGTGGAGAGACAGCATGGCCATTACCTGCATCAAGGCCATGAGGTGGGAGGTAAGTGTTATTTCATCTTTGGTTTGGTACTTGTTGTGTTGTGGGATTCCATTAAGTTTCTACTGATTGTCTTCCATGAAAAGTTATCACTTCTGTTGAAGCCAAGAGCCTGTCTGTGTAAAATCCTTGTTTGTATTATATACTTGATTAAGTATTATATTTTCTTGAAAAAAACTCAGAAGATATAAAAAAGTCACTTACTTTCTCTTGTGCTTATAACACTTAATCATATGAATGCCAGTGACCTGATATTTAAACTAACTTATTTTAAAGAAAAGTGTACAGCATAAGCAATTGGAAGTAGAGAAACTCAGCTTATTATAGTTGAGATGATATTCTAAATCTTCCAAGTTCAAAGTGATCTGCAGACCTCACTACACTATTTACTATTATCCCCAAACTGTGAATGCAAGCACAGGTGAAATCTATAATTGCCAGAATATCGCCTTTTAGAGGCGGAATGTCAAACACTGTTAAAGCGGGCCAGTCCCCTATATATATACTTTTTTTTTTTTTAAGTGTGTTTATTTAGCACAGGTATTTTGAGCCTGAGCAGGCCCAAAAGGTATGGAGAGTTCCTAATTGGGCATTTGCCTATAAAAACGATTAACTAAACTAAATGTGGATTGAGCCTTTGAGATTAAATTGCAAGTATGGAGATCAAATCTCCACAGGCAAGTTAAAATCTACCAATTATTTAAAGGGTTTAATTAACTGCAGATCTTTCTGTAGGCTGATTTAAAAGGACATAACCTAACATTTGTAGCCAATAAAATGCAAGGAATAAAAGACTACTTTTACCATTTATTTCTACTATAAAATGTATGCTATAAACTATGAGGAACATCTGAAGATATTTCACAAGTAGCACCATCTGTCTTCTTGGCAGACTATGCAGGCAGTGTGGGTGGCTTACTTGCTTATGAATCTACAGCATGACTTGCTTAGTCTGCTGGATGGGGCTGCCCCTTCCTTGTTTGGCATGATTTCAACATTTCTGTTTTGGTTCCATAAAACAATTCTTTTTTTTATGTGGCTGCTCTGTGCACCTGTATAAACTAGCCATATAAAATTTGCTTAGAGAATGCTTACCTATAAAGGTATGTCTCTTGGGCCTCATAAAGAGAATACTTCTTGCATGGGTATATTTTTCTCTGTAAATCTTTGCAAGTTTTGAAAGTTTATTCAGTTACACCACTTTCTAAGTACATCAGGATTATAAGCAGCACCAGTACAGAAAAGCATCTTGTCTCCTTTCATCCTGTGGAGAAACAGCTCTCTGCAAATGTCCACATATTTGATGTTAAGCTCTAATCCAGAACAGTTTTTTTCATTATTAAATTACCAAATACTTAATAGGTCCAAAAATTCAAGACAGGCTTAAGACCACTGACTGCAGTAATGTATGTATATAGCAGAAAGATTGGGCCTGAGACACATTCAGCGAGCTGATAACAGCCTTTGAGGAAGAAGCAAAGGAATACTGTCTGTCTTAGCAAGAAATGAATGCTGTAAGAGATGTATTCTTATTAAATAAGTTCACTTATTAGTCAAACAATACAATTCTCAGTGTGTCCTCCTGCCCTTGCTTTTTGTTTCTGTATAGTATTGTAGTCATTTGGTAACAAAGTTTTACACTTTTTATCTTGGCTTTAAAAAACAGCTCAAAACAGAAGACAGCATCATCTGTATATTGATCTGCATATTGAGAAGAATATAAAAGATCTGATGGCACCATTTTACAGACAGAGAACAAATATGTATTTTCAGGCTGACTGCCTTTTTTTACTGAATACTAGAAAATAGTGAAAAAGTGAGCAGGATTACAATGTTTCATAAAAAGAGCTCCATTTCAGCTGCCTTCCATGTTATGTGGTGGCACACACTATACTCTTAAGTACAGAAAACCTAGCAGTTCCTCCACTGCAAGGATTAGGCATAGTGAATTCAAGAAAATACATAAATTTACTATTTCTTTAAAGGTCGACCAATAGCAATTAGTAACAAGTAAACTGACTGCAGCATGTAGCCTTCAATGTTATAAACGTGTGCCAGTAACAGCTAGTAATTACCCCAAATTCTTGTATTAACTAACAATAGAAAACTCCTGCATTTATTAGGAAATTCCTATTTTATATCTTGTTTATAATGAGAGGTCACTTTCCTGACTTTTTTTGATGGAGAGGCAGTTTTGTGATAACTGACATTTTTCATGTGACCTAGTGAACTTGGGCACTGTGTACATGTGCAGGAGTTTCAGATGCTGTTGTGGTAAGGTCAGTTACTTAATTTTTATGTCCTAATGTTTAGGGCATTTGTTTTTCTCTACACACATATTAGCAGTCCCTCACCTTGTGTCTTCTAATATGAAATAAAGGATTTTTGTTGGCTGCAGAGAGTTTTAAACTGTATTGAGAGTGCACTTTCTGTGCACTTTTGCATATTGCAGTTCAATTTCTGTCATAGCCGATGAATTACCAAAGTTGAAAGTTTGCCTGTATTCCTCCTAGTTTCAGGACAAAACACCCCTTAAGCTTCAGCACTTATCTGCAGAACAAAAGAGGGCAAACAGTTATTTGTTTCTATATGTGTGTCATGGTTTAACCCCTGCCAGCAACTGAACACCACACAGCCCCTCGCTCACTCCCCTTGCCCAGTGGGATGGGGGGAAGAGAATTGGAAGGGTAAAAGTGAGAAAACTCATGGGTTAGGATAGGAACAGTTTAAGAATTGAAATAAAATAATAATAAATTGTAACAAAAAGGAAAATAATAAAAAGAGAGAGAAATAAACCCAAGACAGATAAGCAATGCAAATGAAAAACAATTGCTCACCACCAACCGACTGATGCCCAGCCAATCCCCAAGGAGCAGCCCCCCAGCCAACTTCCCCCCAGTTTTATATGCTGAGCATGATGTCATATGATATAGGATATCCCTTTGGTCAGTTGGGCTCAGCTGTCCCAGCTGTGTCCCCTCCCAGCTCCTTGTGCACCCCCAGCCTACTCGCTCTTGGGGTGGTGTGAGAAGCAGAAAAGGCCTTGGCTCTGTGTAAGCACTGCTCAGCAGTAACAAAAACATCCCTGTATTATCAACACTGTTTCCAGCACGAATCCAAAACATATCCCTGTACTAGCTGCTATGAAGAAAATTAACTCTTTTCCAGCCAAAACCAGCACAATGAGTCAATATATTCAGCTAGATAGAAATAGTACTAAAAGTTGCATGCTATCGTAGCAGAAACTTGCTTTATAGCACATGCTGTTTTTCACTATGTTAAACAAACAAAGCAGACCACAGAGGTTTTATTCCTTGCCCACTTCTTTTGCTGATTTTTTTTGGTATTTTTTTTAATAGAAATTGAGTTTTGCAACAACAGCTGGTTGCCTTTACAAATAAGTTACTCCTAAGATAAGAACAGAATTTGTCCTTTACTCAGGAGTGTTTTTCAGTCCTAGTAAATACTCATCAAGAATCTTCTCAATGACAAGAATGTCATCATGCTGTCTGTCAAGTACAACCAGATTCAAGTTCCCAGCTGTGCCCTAAGGGAAGGCAGATTGAATAAAATCCTCCTCAGATGTCTGGATTACCCACATTGATACAAAGATGATCATCTCGGTAGATAAATTATAATATTCTCCTAGTCATCCTAGGCAACAGCACTGTCATGTTATTGTCACTTCGCCGAGATATGTAACTCTATCAAGATATAAATGACAATTCAGATGGCAATGACATGCCCTCTACTATCAGCTACTCTAGATATTATTGCTTTATTCAGGCAAGCAGAGTTTCTCCTCCACTGGCCAATGCCTGCCCAATCTTGGATTCCGCAGTAGTGTAACATTCAGACTCTGCTTTCCAGATACTTCCCCCTGTGAAGGAATTGGCAGAGAATGGGCATAGAATTGGCTCCACACCACTGCTTACTAATGATCAGAATAGCTGGCCAGGCATGAAGAGGAATGTCAGCTGCAATCATTTATTTCCTTCCCTGGAGTGGGAGAGGAGCAGCGCAGGCCTGGGGAGGAGTGTGGCTTGGAGATGCAATGTCTCCCTAGGCTTCCTGAGGAACGGGGCAGCTTTCTGAGCACCCCTTGCTTGGGGCTGTGCCTAAAGGCACAATCTAGCATTACCTGAATTGCAGACGCTTTGAGTCGCTACTTTATATGCAACATTGACGTTCCTTTCATTGCATATACAGTGTTCATCAGGCATTTGAATCTGGATAATGAGAAGAATGCATAATCCAACTGCAGCTCCTGGTTTTATTTCCTCTCATGGCTGACACATTGCTCCAGTTAGTCCCAAAGATTATCTGATTAGCACCACAGCTGTGCTTTTTGGGGGAGGAAATGAGCAGAAATGGACAGTTGAAGGAATATTACTTGTGGGTTTTTTCAATCCTGTCTTAAACAGAAATGACTAAATATTTTTCATTTCGGAATGGGAGGAAACTGGTATGCCACTTACCTCACTAGTCACTTCATTTGACATTAAAATGATAATTAAAAAAAAAAAAAAAAGGAAAGGGTGTGCGCTAAACTAAGTTCCTGCTACTCTAAGGATTGGTTTTAATTTACTGGAAACTTACCCTGACACGGGCTTCTGCTGATAAAGTTAAGACACCAGCTTTCATTTCAACTTAACTTGATGCCTTCAGTGTAATTATAAAAGATGAATTATTCCATCTTAATTTTGCACAGTCTTACTACACCTCACTCAGGATATTTATATAGTAAAGGGCCTTTTGGTGTAAAGTATCAAAAACTGGCCAAGTGCTACATTCCCACCAAGGCAGGTATTTATTTGCTACTGTAAATGGCTTGTAAAACATATGGAATGAATCAGGAGTCATTCAGGGGAAGCTCACATCCCTCCTACTTAAGACTTTGTGAAAACGTAAGCGGTACTTTCTCAATTCCTTCAGTCACAGAACATATTAAGATACGCCTTTGATGAGAATATACATCGTTAACCACACAGGCCACGTCAAGCTCAGTCAAACAAAATAGTTCCTGCAACTGTAAAAGAGTGAATTTGAATTAAAAAATAAATGAAAAGAATATTAATTAGAACACATTCTAGTAGATATTCATCTTATTCTTCCTGCTGCCCTTTATCCAATTGGTTAACAATAACACAAAACCTGACCCAATCTGGATTTTTTTCCCCAGACTCCATTTTTTGTCTTTCTTTCTGGACTCTCCATTGAACAGTCACTGTCTCTTTTTCTGGTGCCTCTAACTTCTCTTGCTAGTGAAAAATACATTCTGTGAACTATTTCTTGAGAGTCCCAATTCTTCCTGAACACAGTGGCAGGCATTAGAAGACAGAATTTGTCTTGAATACTTTAAACCCTCAGCCTTCCCCAAGGAATCCTTGAATTAGTGCTGGTTTGGGAAAAGACTGAGGGCTGATTAGCAGAAGCTGGATCTGTCTGGTTTGGTTTTAATTATTATTTTTTTTTTTTAATTAGCTTTTACTTTATATTTGCTTTCTTGTGTGTGGAACTAAGGCCGTTATAACTCACGGTTATTACAAATACCCATTATCAATATGGTATCTTCTGCATGTACTCTATTTTCTTTAAGAGATCTGTTTAAATTTATCACACTTGTTCAGTGGTCTTGCTTATCCCTGAGCCTCTGTTGTCATGTTTCCTCAGCAAACCCTTATCCAGAGTGAGATGAGTTCTGGGCACTGAACAAAGTCACTTATCTTTCAACTTTTGGGAAAAGTGATAGTTCTTGAACTTGTCAACAGGCATAAAAAGAAAGATGAATGGGAAGGGAGATTTAAGTGTTTGAAAATTGGAGAACACTAAGAAATAGCAGTCCACAGCTCTTCCACCTCAAGGTGGTGAAGCACTTCATTTGAAATGACGTATGGAAACCCTGGACTAAACATCAAAGTGCCTGTGGACTACCTCATTGCTTCAGTAGTTCCCTAAATCTTCCTATGAGGACTTCACTGTCCAGGATAGTTTAAAACTACCCCGTTAGCTCACAGAGTATAGGAAATCCTGCCTAATCTATTACAGTAGGAAAGTTACTGACCTTTGACAACATATGGCTGAAATGAAGCATTCACTGCTTAGAAGTGTTTGACACTTCAGTTTTACACTGCTACTAACACTTATTTGAACACATATATAGACAGCAAGACATTTCTTAAATTTTCAAAAATTCATCAGATTCAGCAGAAACTTCAAACCCACTTAAAATGCAGTGGGCTAGGATGTTTTTGTCAGAACCAAATGACACCTTTAGAAGGCATGAATTAAAAATCCTGTGGAAGATGACTGAGTTCATCTAGCATAGAAGTCAGCTCTTCTCTCAAGACCAAGTGGAGTAGATTGATACTGTTTTCCAAAAGCTTAATAATCAACTAGCTAAGCTAGTGTTTTGTTTTTTTTTTTTTTTCCTGCTGATCTTACTGCAACCGGAGCTTAAACCCAGAACTTGCAAGACCTGGATCTTTGTTTAGTACAAGGATCTAAGAGATACTCAGATGGATTATGGCTGCTCTGGTTCTCTTCACCTGTTCAGCTGAGGCTTAGCCTTAACTAGGAATTTAATAGGGATTTCTGTACTTCTAAAGAATGCTCTAAAAGCTATGATACACAGTCAAATATTCCTCTTCTGTGTTCTTAAGCTTCTGAATTTTGAAGTATTTTCTGTTCAGATACGTATTTTTGACAGCATATCACTACTCTGAATAGCCTGAGTTGGTAGCTAGGGTACTGCCCTAAGAGCAAGAGCTTTGAATGACCTCTCTCAGGTAAGCAGTATGTTTATCTTGCTGCTTTTGCAATTAAGGAAGTGTGTGGGAAGGCTCCTCCTATTAGCTCTCTGGGGAGGGAGGAGGAATAGAGGGAAGGAAAGAGATACAGGTACCTTTATTCGGGAGCAATTTCTGGGCTCTGGATCCTAGATAGATTAAGGCAACTCCCTAAAGCCTTTAATAAACTCCTTGTGCTCAGGGTTATCAATGTAATACTCTTTTTTAAGCTTCGTGCTTAAGAGTTAGGAAGAAGAGTTGGAAGGAGAATTGTGAAGGTGACTGTTAAGCTCAGAAAGTAGCTTTTCCTATGATGAAACCCTCCTCCAGTAGCTTTCATTTATCAAATGTTTAAAACACATATTAGAAAATAAAGATGGAATAGAATATTAACCAAAAAACCAAACAGTGGAATTGTACACAGCTAGGATGGAAAACAAGATGAATGAGATGGAAATAGTTCAACTAAGGGGTAAAAATATCGGTATTATTAAAATCTAAAAATGTTGATTTAGGTATACTGGAAATGCTAACATTGCTGGTTTGATTTCTGCTCTAACATAAGACTATTAGTATATGGGTCTACCACAAAATGAGTAATACTAGACTTAGGATTAAGTAATACATCAGGTATGATTGATTACAGATGTGAAAGGAAAACTGAGAACCAGTAAATATATTTTCATTAGGTCAAATGTGAAGACAGGAATGAAAATTAAAGGTAGAAATCTAAGAACATCAATCTTGAGAGAGTCAGGTCCTAGCATATATGAGTCTAGTCAAACTGGGATGAAATAGTGCAGGCAGCAAACTCAAAAGGAAATGAAAGGTGCTTAGGGTGAAATATCCCAAGCAGGCAGGCCAAGACAAGGCCTGATCCAACACTGCACATTCAGAATGGGGAAGTTTAGATGATAAACAGAATCTGCTTTCCCTTGGGTCCATCTTTGAGACAAACACATTACTGCTTTTCATAAGCATCCAAAGACTGTGATGCTTATTGAACCCAATTAAACCTTTCTCTGGTTCAGCAACTGCTAGATAGTGGAATTTACATTCCCTTGTCAAAACACCCAAGGTATTGGCGAAATACAGCAGCAGAACTTTCACTGAGCAGCTTCAGGGAAGGAATGGAAAGTGAGTGACACAGATGATTAATGAGCCTATTAAAGCTGAAAGTCTGACACTGTAAAGATAAGCTGGCAGTGAAAATGACTCCTACCGTATATGTATCAAGGGCATCAGAAAGAATACCCTCCATATAATAGCTACCTACCATCATTAGTGGCAGGACATACATATCTAGTATGTGTTGCCTCATTGCTATTTAGTCTGCTCAAGTATTTTGAGGTGAAGGGCCTTCAGCTATAGTGTGAAGTCTCAGCCACGTTGCATGAGGCTTTGTAAGGTCTGATTAGAAAGGACACCCACGCATCATTCAGAAGGGACCAGATCCAACAAAACATGGCAGGTGACAAAGAGAAAGAAAGACACAAACAAATACAATTTTGTAACTATGCAGTGGCAAAGCAGGAGGCATAAAAATGATGAGGGAAGGGTCTGATGTAAGGGAGAAAATGATTAAATCCATGCTCACCTTGGGAATCATCCTGCAATTCTGTTAGAAATTGTGTGTTTGTGTGGTGACCATGGTGGACTGAGACTTGAGCTTCATCTCTCTGCCTCTGACTTCCAGTAAAACTCATTACCTCACTTAGGTACTCAAAACATCTTTCTGTACAGGATTTTCCTAACAGAAATATGCCCTTGTGCTATACATGTGTATGCATATTGAGTCCAATGTTCCTGGAAAGTGTCAGATGTACTACTGTTGCACCGCACAGATGGCCTGTGCATGCGCACTCAGTCTGATGCATTCAGAATCCATCAGACTTAGCAGAAACATGCAGGCCATCTGTGCAGCATGTATACAAAAATACGATGCTTACTTTCAGAAGTTTCAGACTTGCTACATAAGTGCTGTAGAGTTATGCTGTACAGAGTCACTGGAAATATGTCTGGGATTTCTGGACTGTTAGCAGCTAGGCCAGGTGCTCTGAAATCTTAGAAAACTGTGCACAATCTTCAAACTTCACCCAAACAAAATTTCTGGATACAAACCCCAGATATTCTAGAAAATACAAGGTTTATTTTAGCTACAGTCTGTGACAGTTATTTTGTGGCAGCTTTCCTTAAAATGTTAACTTCATTTATCTATTTCTAAAGTATACATATTAATATCATGCCTTCTATCTCTGTTGTGCCTATTTAGACAATAAATTATTTACAAAAGTGGATCTGCAAGTTTCATACTGGAGATGTGTAGAAGCAGTTCAATACAAGCAATAAATATTATATGTTGGTCTTGTACAGGCAGGTGGAACAAAAGGATTCTTAGCCTGCAAATTTGGCACTGGATATTGTCACATGAAAGCACACTCTTCTAGTGCAGTATTGCTAGAGCATGTATTTGCCAGAGTTGCTGCTTGAATGCTTGATTTGTTCCTGCTACAGTGTTAACTTTTATTGTCACAGTTTACAAATATATCCATCTTCTTCCAGCCTGTCACTGTTGTTATTTCCTTTCACCCTCGGAAGAGAAAAACATCCTATTTTTTTGGGTAGATCCCTATGGTAATCTTCAGTTGGCAGTGCTGTTATGTGCTTTTGCTCCTGGGGACTAAAACATATAAAGCACTAAGTCCTCAAAAAATATTTGATAAGTCTAGCACATGCAGCCCAAATGGAGAGGAATTATTGTATCATAAACAGGTCCATTAGACTGATTCTAACCAGCACACAATTTTAAAAGGTATAACCCGAAGCTTGAATTTGGCTTCTTTTCTGCAGTAATGCCATAGCACTGTCAATGAGTGATGATAAATCACCAATAATATCCATGGTCCTTTGAGACGCCTAGTACAATGGGAAGATGGTATAATTAGCTGTGCATAAGAGCAGAGATCTTTTCCAGTTTCAATATTGTTTTTTTCTTAACCTTGCTTCTCAGAGATGCACAATAAAAGACATGTCAAACAAAGCAAACAACTCCAAAATGCTATATTCTGTCTGATTTTTTTTTTCTTCTATGCCAATTAATCTTGTGGGCTAAAACCTACAAGAAATATCCATATGAATGTTTTTTAACTTTACATTTCAGCCACATAATCACAAAAGTTAATTCTTCAAAAATTAAAGGCACTGGGTCCTACTTGATTTAGGCCCTCTAAAATGCTCATATTTCGTACAAATATTAATTTAAGGATGAAATGAATCTTGCAATGTGAAATAACTGTTGAAATGTATATTGATAGACATCAGCCGATTTATTTATTTATTTCTCTTGATGGAACCATACTAGTGTTACATAGCTTAATTGACTATATAAGAAGCAAACAACAACTACAGGTATCACTAACTGGTGAGACTAAAGGCTGAAGAGAAGCATTCTGACTTCATGGCAGGGGGTTGGAACTAGATGATCTTTAAGGTCCCTTCCAACCCAAACCATTCTATGGTTCTATGATAAACCTCCTGGCACTTCATCCTGATGGTTTCCTTGGGAAGGAAATGTGGAGCTCCAAACCAAAATAAAATCAGAGCAATTCAAGCAGATTGAATTGATCGATTGCCTGCAATAGATGATCAGAAGACAAGAAAACTCAGCATGCACTTGTCATGCAGTTGAGACAGTGTTTACGAGATTGCTCTGTCCTGGAAGCTGAAAGCAATATTGATCTGATGATGTGGAATTTGGAGCCAGCAAAGGGTAAACTGACAACACAGTAACAAGTATTTTTATTAGATGATATAGTAAAATCTCCACCACTTCATGTAGGTTTTCTATCAGTTTCTGTTCTCTTTATAAAGCTATTTCCTTACACAATGGAGTGAGCACAGAATTGCCTAAACCACCACTGACCTAAGTTAGTAAGTCAAGATAGTGAGGAGCCGTACAAACATTACTCTGGATCTAGAAACAGTATCGGTAACCAGAACAAGTTCCAGCTTCTCTGCTAGTTCTGAAAGTGTATGTCTGCCCTTCTACCCTGGATTTATTACATATAAGCTAAAAATAGAAATATCTGTAGTCCAGATCTTTGGACTTTTTCTTTTTCTTTTGAAGCAGTTTTCAGCTGAAACCGTTACAGTTTTCAGAAGCTCATAGATTAAAAACTGCTGCTTCCAAAAGCCAAATCAGTTTTCATGGGTTTTGTTGCACTGGACTTTTCTGGATAAAAGAAAAAAAAAAAACCAAACCCAAGCCCAATTTTTAACCAGATCTCAGTACTACAATATTCTTGAATAATAATATCATTGTATTTCCAGAATGAAAGTCTTACTAGACCAGATCCTCAACTAGTAGAATTTTACATAGCTACACTGCAGTAAGGGAATTAGACCATTTTATGCTGTTCAACAATTAAATCCAGCTAATATACCATTAACTTGGGTACTGCTATAAATGAGGGAGTGCCACCAGTCTACTTCATAAAATTTTGGTTGCAACTATGGGCTTGGTTCTGTCTTACTAGCTCATTTTAGTTAAAGAAAAGTTGGAAAGAACCAAAGGCCTCTACATAATGAGCTTGGAAGAAGTGTCCCAAATTGATACTTTGCTTATCTTCCACCACAACATATGATTAAGGAAAGCAATGTGTCTTCACCATGTCCCACTTATGAGTTTTCTCCAGGGAGTGACACTATTCAGGAATATGAAAGCACAGCACCCGTAAATTGGACATCCTCGCTTAGCAAGAATAAAATTGATAGATACATTATAAAGGACTTTTTGTTTATTTCATGTCTTCAAATCAGGACACTGAAAATCTATGTTGCTGTGATAATAGTTTTCTGAAAGCACTAAAAAAGTATTTTAATTGTTTTAATATGCGAGACTGCAAAATGTTCAACCTCGCACTGCCTCCATAAAAAAAGACACTGAATTTATATTAATTGGATCTAATCTAGGATTATTGACTATATAAAGACATATAAAACAAGTCATCCAGTATACAAATGTTCTAAAACACATGATTAATAAAAATATTTTGACGTCTATAATCCTTTGATTTCTGTGCAAATGCCTAGTCTCAATGATATATATATATAAGAAATCTTGTTACAGAAAGTAGTAACTATTTCACAGCAGTACTACAATATAACAATTCAGACTTAATGAAACATTTAAAATATGCTATTACTGATATTGTTCATTTAAATATGCTATTACTGATATTGTTTCATTATACTTTTTCTTGTACACTGTTTTCATGCTTAAGTGACCTCTAAATTGGACTATTGCAAATCACTACTAATGGGTTTGCAATGAAATACTTGATATGGGTTTCAATTGGAAGAAAATGTGGCTGAGAAGGTACCCCCATCTCTATTACACTTTACAAAGCCTGTTGGAAATCAGTAGTATATGCAGAGTTTTTTTTAAATTAGGGACCCAGCTCCATTTCTGAGTAGCAAACTATGAATGGTGACAAGGGAGGGAGAAGGGAATGTGTATATTCATTTTATGAAGAGATTATACTCGGCTTTCTGCTGATGGTAAAAGATGAAACAGGTTAGATGGGAGAGAGCTGTTTCCACAGCAAATATTGTAGCTATTCTTAAAAGTTTAATGAGGACTGTAATATGTATTACTAGCAGATTATATTTATAGTACTGAATGTATCCCATGATTTGCTATAAACATCATACTGTAATACTGGGGAGAAAAATTCCATTGTTTTCCACAAAGAAAAATATCACTTGCTAGTTACTGCAATTTAAACATTCAGTCACTGACAACTTGGAGGTACAATATAATGTTTTATTGTAATTTATTAGCCTCCCTCTTTGGAATTGTAGTGAAACTCTGACTTGAATGCACTCTGGCGAGGCACAGAAATGTCTTGGCATGAGCTCTGAATTTCTGATAAACAGTATAAAACAAATAGCATATACAGCCATTAAAACTGTACAGCAGGATATCTTTTCAACTTTTCATTCCCAAATAACAACTGGCCTTTCTGCATTTTCATAAAGACAATGATGCCTTAGAAGGAAGCTCTAGTTGCTTCCCTGCAAGCTCCCTTGCCACAGAGCTGGTGGTGGAAGGCAAAAGCTAGCCTTGCCTTTCTTAACATCTGACAGAAATTATTTTTCAAGTACAGTGAAAAAAAGAAAAAAAAAAAAGAAAAGGCATGTTTAACAATCATGCAGAGGCAGTAGCCCCCTCCCTTTCCTCTTGTCTACTTCCCCTGCCACCACTATCAGAGCAGCAAGCAAGTGTACCTGCATCAGCTGAATCAGTGCCACTGACAGACGTATTTAGGTCAGGAGGAACTTTGGTGAATTAATGCAAGGAAGAGTCACACCACTTTTGATGATCACAATAGCAAATTTTAATTATCAGGATAGTCTAGTGCCCTGATAAAGCTGAATGCACTAGCCCACAGGAACGTGTGCTGCCCAGAATAAGTAAGTAGTAATTCCTTGATCTGAGTGGAAATACACCATGAATTATCGTTGCTGTCACTGTAAGTTTATAAAGCATTTTACAAAGACATAGCAAGACATATTCCCTTACTCAAAGATCTTATAATCTGATATGAGATAAAAACAAGACAAGACAAGAAGCAACAGTTCAGGAGAGATCACTGATTATAAATAAAGGGTAGAAATAATTGTCTGAAGAAACATTTCAGCAAGGAATTCAAAGGAAGACAGAGGGTGCCTGCATACGAGATCAGAAGGATAGTTTCAGGCACACATGGCTGAAAATCAAGAGAATGTGATTACAGGATTGGAAAGAGCAGAGGGACAAGAGGCAGGAGGCAACATGATAGTCCTGTGCTACTAGAGGCAAAATTACACACAGCTCTGCAGTCACTCGTAAATGTAGCTCTACTGGATGTTAGCAAAATATCCACAACAGCAATTACTAAGAGCAGGAATAAGGACAGTTTAATTTAGAAGAGTTTCCACGATGAGGTAAGTGATAGATGATTCAAACATAAAGAAGATGGCATAAATTATTTTTGTTTCAATAGTTGCAGAAACAGATGAATGAAATAGATGTAATTTCATGAACAGCTCTGGTCAGCCCACACATGCAGTTTTCTAGAAATAAAAACTCTGACATAAATGTTTTGCCAGTCCCACTTACTGATCTGGAAAAAAAATACACTAAAAAGGAAAAAAAGCTTTCTGTGCTGTCAGATCCATCTATCTGTTGGAACAAATGAGAAGAAACCACCTCCAATGATTAGAAGCTGAAAGTCCACCACCAATCCAATGATTGTAATCATGTTGAGGGACCTTTATTCTCTCCTCCAAGACAGCTAAAGAAATCCGAAGGTGAACAGAAACGAATATCTGCTGGTGCCAGACTAGCTTCAGAAATTTGACCAAATAATTAACTGGTCATTTACCACAGAAGCTACATCGGATAATATACAGTTAGTATCCTACTGGAGATCTTATATAAATGGAGCTGCTATTCACCTTGATTGACCAATACAAAGAGAAAGGTCAGGACTGGTTTCTCATATGCCTGGAATGTCACAGGCTTTTTTCATGCAGGCATTTTCTGTCAGATATTTCTAATAGTTTTGTGAGAATTTTTAAAAACTAATTTAATATCTGCTATGTTGTGTATGAATGTAACCATGTAAGCATAGAGTAGCATTTGTGGTAGGGTTGTATAGATATATGCAGAAAAATCTTAACTACAAAGTCGTATATGAGCAGCAGTGGTTACTGAGTATGTCGTTGGCTTATATAACACTGAACAAATTCCAACTACAGTAGACATAGACCTACTGCTCTTCTCAAAATGGCTGTAAAGAAATCCTCTTTTCTGCCAACATGTAGTCATTCTTCAGTGATTATTTCAATCTACTTCTCTCCCTACCAAAAATTAAAAGGCAAACATGAACTCTGCCTGTCAGTAGTAAATTTATTCTGTCAAGAGATACTATTTACCTGAGGCAAGATTCACACTTCTATTTTTTTTCACATTAAATGTAAACATTAAATATTTTCCTTACGTACTATCTGGCCATACATAATTTACAGCATTTGAAATCCCAGTCTCCTCCTGAAGGAGAATGCAAAGTCTCTCTCCCTGTGGATGTTTTACAAGGTTGAAGATTTGCATTCTTTAATATACTTACTGAATTGTTGTAGGGTGATGTACAATTTCTGAATTTTCATCAGCGCAGAAAGCAAAGTTTATCTCAAAGTGTCAAAATAACATGTTCCTTTATTTTTGATCAGCACAGTTCCTGTACTTTTGATCATTGCAAAAACTTACACATAGAAAGGATTCTGGGAACTATTAGTAGCTAAGCTTTTTTGGATTAACAGATTTCAAAAAATTACCTCCTTATCTTTTGATCAGAAATGAAGAGTTGTTGAAAGGTAACAACTGTTATACTCGCTCCTATTTGGCAAAGGAGTTGTCTTGTTTTGTGGCAAAGCAGCATGTTATAAAACAACTAGTCAAAACTGTTACATTGATTCAGGGCCTGACAGCATTTCTGTTGATTTCTCATCAATGACCTTGTCTGAAGGAAAAACATGGTATATTCCTGATAATGTTTACCCAAGACATAAGAAATATTTTCAGCAATTGAATGTAAATTGTATAAAATCTCAGCCTATACATGCATTGAATTCCATACTCTCTGGCATTAACAAAAAGCATATCCTGAAAGGAGCACATCTTTATTAGTACTTACAACGCATGAAGAATAATTTTGATAATTGACTCTATGACTGTAAAAATCTGAAATGAACGTGGGTGTGTATGTGTATGAATGAGAAGTATGGCACAGGAAAGCTTTTACTGAAAGCACAAGTTGGCACAAAGGGTTTGCAAAGGCAGCTGGAAATCATCAGCTAAAAATTACTTCTGTGAGTCACAGGGAGTAAGAACAGGCTGACAAACCTGCAGTTGTGGCACAGAAGCTCTGATGTGACTTCCAGTTACATGGAAAGTTTTAGCTAGACTAATCTCAGGTTTAACTGAGATTAGTGCTCAGCTCTCAAGTTTCAAACCCATTTCTAGGGTATCCTTTCGCCCCTCTCAGTTGCCTTCATGGTGAAAAAAGACACACATTCAGTGTGAAAAACCATGCTTGTGCAGACACAACAAGCAGACGTTTACACAGAACTATCTGTCTGAGTCTTTATATGCAATTTAACACAAGTGTACACTGAGAGGCTTTTTAGGAGACAACAAAACCAAATAGCAAGAGAAACCCAAGTTTAGAGGAAGAGATTTATTTACTCAGTCCAGACTCTCGTGTCTCCTGTATCTAGACTGAAATGGTTACAATTAACTCTGAAAAATTAAGGAGAAGAGACAAAGAATGACTGTTGAGACAGAGGAATGGAACAGTCTCTTCAAATATTCTTCCTTCAGGGCAGGTTTGTATAAATAACCCAATTTTTACCCTGACTCTTCAGAGTACAAAGAACACAAATAGTGTGATATAAATAAGATTCAAAGGATGCACAGCTACCTCCTGCATCACTGTTAAAATTACCCCTGCTAATTATTGGCTAGTGCTGAGCTAGGCCATCATACCAAAACTCAAAGCCAAATGGAATTTTTCTCATGTGGAATTTTGTTGCAAACGAAAAATTCAGTGACAGGCTGCTGAAGGGGTATGAACTGCGCAGATGCGCTCTATCGTGACTGCTTGGTTTGTGTTCTGATCAAGGTATGACTCTGACCCAGGGCAAATTTCTGGCTACAGCTACAAGGTGGATGGAGCACTTCCAGCTGAGTTGTCTCTTGAGCTTTATGCATCTGTTTGCATCCAGAACTCAGACTGATAGTCAAGAAAATATGAATCCATTCCAGTTAAAATAACAGGCTCACCAAAAGAAAACATCTACGCTTTCCTAATTTCCAGTAAGAAAGTAAGGTTTGTTTCCATCAGAGCATCTCTGAAATACCAAATACCGATTTACAAAATCAGGCAAGTGGCTATTCATGCTTCTATCCAAAAAAATGTTGATCCTGGCAAAAAAATGAAAAATCATTATATTAATTGCTTACAGCATGGGTTTGTTCTGTCCTACTATTCAGAAAACATACAGTAACTTTTCAAGTTATATTCACAGTTATGGAAGATGGGCAGTGGAGGACAGTATAATAGAGACAAACCTGGCTGATTTATCAAGTGCTGTAAAATCTTTAATCATATCTGCCTATAAAACAGCAGATAAGTCTCTAGTTTAAAACTTTAAGCTTCTTCAAGTATTTTCCAACTCTTTATTCATTCATTCTGTTTATTTACTTCATCGTGCAGATATGCCATGAAACACTGCTGACATCTTTTAACATTATTCACCTGTTCTGAAAACTACTAAAGCTCATAAATCTGCCTACAGTCCAGTTATATAGCCTCTGTTTAGTGCTCCTAATCAATGAATTAATCTTGACAATCCCCCAGTTAGTTGGGAAAGAACAGTAGCTAAGAATAGTTAAGCAAGTTGTCCAAGATCATATAAAATCAAATCTACATTGCCTAGGCTGGAATTGTTACTAGGATAAACCAAAGCAATGTCATTTAAAAAACAGGATTAAATAGTTATTTAAGAAACTCTTTCTGTCAGATAGTGTCTGGAATTACTGTTGTATTTCATATTTATGATTTTGCAATAATTATAGAAGCTTAAAAGTATATTAACATTAAAATTTCCCAAAATATAATCTTTGCATCAAAATACCTGTCTGGTCACCAGGAGGTAAACTAGTCCTTTGCATCTTCTTTCATACCCACCTTACCACACAAGACAGAAGAATATGGAAAAAGAGGGGATTAGACTACGTACCAAATGAGCACTATAGACTTTTGACTTGGTCATCTGTGTCTCAGTAATAGCACTCATTAATGTTTCCTAAGCAGACAGACATCATTGCCTAGAGGTCTACTGCTCCTTATATTTCTTATTAATTACATTCTTAACTGAATATAAATTAAACAAATACTATGGTGATGCTAAGTAGTCCCACTGACCTACACACATTTTCTGTTTTACTAGTTTACTTATAAATGTAGAAAATGAGTTTCTTTTGATTGACACACATGAAAACTAGTCTAAAACTTTGGCTTAAAAAGTTAAGCAACTTGTTTTGGAACCCAAAGGGACAAAAAACCTAAGAATGCCTGGTTTAACGTAGGCTGTTTGCTAGAATGGATTTTTTTTCTTTCCAAAGAGATTTTCCCAGTTTACTGTCGTTGTTCTTTGGGTTTGGATTTCTTTCCCCTCTCCCGAATTATCTATATTTATTTTGTATGGATTATTTCCCAAGGAATTTTTTTGTCGTTTCTTCTATATAAAGTGAACTTCAAGGTCTTCTGATGAAATATCAAATCACAGTAAAAATGTTCCTGTACAATACATCCATAATAAATAAGCATTGATATTGTAAGCTTAAGAGAGAATTCATTAAGAATCAAATAACAAAAGAGAAACTCAGAAAATAAAATATGAAAAATTAATGGGCTTATTGTAGAGGAAAGGAGAGCAAAGAGAATAAAACAAGAGAGCTTACTGTAGGCAAGTATGTTTAATGTTTATTTAAGTAAAAACAAAATGTAAAGAAAGTTAGATTAGTGGATAGATGAAAAAGATATCCAGTGAAGCTAAGAAATAGGAATACAATAATGCCTATTGAATTTTCACAAAATTTCAGATTTGTCTCATTTCCCTTTGTCATTTGTTTTCTCATTTAGAAAAAAAATAGAATTAGCAGAGATCAGAGGATCTGTGTTAGAGTCCTCTGTAAGAAAAGAAAAAAAAATAGTTTGATAACTTTAAAGAATTCAAATATATTTTACATGAAAAATTAAGAGACTCTGTAGGAGTAAAGATCAGAAAAATAGTATTCTTTCTGTTACTATTTTCAGGATTTTCACAAAGTCACAAATACGCTTGTACTGTCAAAATATATCATTTGCTTAGCATTACATCAAGATATTGCAGGTCTGCTAAATAACTGCATCCTGAAACTCTACCCACTCAGCTTTTTGGGCACAAAAATAAACACTGCTGTTTCATTTTGATGTGTACAAATGTATATAAATCAAAGCAGTGCTGTTTTCCTGGAAGTTTTCTTGGACAAGAAAAGCCAATATATTTGAAAATACACTCCCAACTTTCACACCTATACACTTCTTTAAACTACATAGGACACTACAGGGTTGGTAGCGGATGCCATTGATTGGACAAGGTACAAATACTGAGCTAATGTGTCACACAACAGTTTTTTTTTAAACGCTGGTATTTATTACAACCTAAGTATCTGGATCTGTGTGAGGAAGACTATTTGCAGGTTATTTGTACAATTAACATATCTGCACATGCCATCATGCTAAATAAAGCTAATAAAGGGAGGTTCGATATGCCTTTCTCTTCCAAAATATACCCAAATGATGGGAGTACAGGCTGTGGTTCAGTAAACGAAAGGGCCTCATCTACCCTCTGCAGGCTACGCGTGACCTCTCAGCCCTAGCACTTCTGCTGGTTTTACTCCTAGGGTATGAAGAGAGGAGAAAGGTGATCTTCAGGCTATAACAGACCTAAACACAAGGTCCACAAATTACACAGGTGTTTCACAGAAACCTGGGAGTTAAAAGACAATCTGCAAACGACATGCCTAAGCCTTTGATTTTATAGCAATCTTCACCAATAAAAATGCTTACCCTTTACGAGGGGACCTGGTAGTGGTCCCCTTCTCCTGTTGGTGTAAGTTGGGAGGAAGTAGGTCTGTATGGTGAATCTGGTTACAGATCTCCAGTAAGATTCACAGCTTGTTTAAATGTCCAGGCTGTCTCTACCAGACACTTTGCTGGGGAACCGAACAAAACCTTTAGGTTATGAGTCTATATTAAAAATAAGCTCTCTGAGTTTAGAGTGCCTAATGTAAAAAACACTGCTTTAAGAAAAGATTGCAATTGATACTGCTAACTTTGGGTCACTACAGTTGGAGGATGATATTAATTAGTGCTATGAAAAGGGTAAAAACCAAGCAAATTTCAGCATTTCTATTGCATCCAAGTTCTTTTAGGAGTCCATGTCAGCTGTAATATCAGTCAGGTATTGCACTGTCTAAGAGCAGCAGAGTCTTTCTCTAGCATGCGCACAAAGCACTAGCTAATTTAAATATAAATCAAATAAATAACCCTGCTAAACACACCCAAAGCACTAACATTTCTTTGATAGTCAAGGCTTGAAAAATATGTGCTTTGACTTTTTAGTAAAAACTAACTTTTTTTTTTTTTAATCTCTTGGATGAGGATATTTGTTGCACATTTGTTTATAGACTAAATTGTTCACATCACTGTAAATAACTTCTGAAATGTTGTTCCCTCAACTGTGCTAAGCTTTAATATAGCATAGTAATGAGTGGGATGTGCAACTTCTGCTTATCTACTCTATTTTGGACAATGCCAGTGGCTCATGTTTATTAAGAAAGTTGGCAGTGAAACTGAATCTCTGTTTTCCCCGTGGTAGATAAACTGTGTCTGAGCTAACATTCATGAGGATCTTGGAAGACTCATTTAAATACAATGCCTAAGGCTACACAATTTTTCCTGGATTCCAGAACAGCACATAAAGCTTTTACTTTTCTGATGTTCTTTCGGAACTGATGCTTATATATTACAAAGTCTGGCTAGGATTTTGTAGAAAGTACCAGGAGTCTATGTCTGAACTGAATGTTCAGGTATTTTTGCATGTTATTATCCCCATTGCAAGGAAGATACTTTTTTTTTTTTTCCCCAAGACTTAAAGCAAAAGATAAGTTCCATCAATTCTAGCAAAACTGAGCAAGTATTTTTTCACCTTTGTCTGGGACCAAGGATCTCAGCCATTCACAAACGCATAGTGTCTCCTTCATGCCATACTAACCTATGAAGTTTGTTCACTTAATCCAAACATTTATTTTAAATGTCAATTATGCATGATTGTCCAAATAAGAACTTTTTCAGTCTAACAGCATAATCTGAACCTTTCCTGCAATTAAAAGAAGTATCACTTTTGTCAGCTCTTTAGGCAGTAGCCTTTATTTCATATTATCTCTGTGCTCTATTTCTGATGTGCTGAGAATATCTGAATATGTTTGGATAGCTTAGAATAGAAAAAAAGTTGAAAAAAAATATGAATAAGCTCCTAGTCTGCTGCATGGAATCCAAAATCTTATCTTATGGAAGAGGGCTCTGACCAGGATCCTTCATCAGGTACTCTGTGCAGCCTAAGGGAGGGTTCTTTCACACTGGGACTGAAGTAGCCCACAGGCAGAACTGGGTTCCTCTTTTAGTCAATCAACAGGTACCCAACAGCAAGTTAAGCCACTAAATATTAATCTACTCTTAGTGGAGTAGATTACTACGTTGAGGTCTTAGTCCTCTCTGAGAACCTCAGATCTTTAGCAAGCACCCCTTGCTGAAAGCAGGGACCGAGTCCCTTTGGGCAGTATTTGTACTTTTCTTTTAAAACACAGCTGAAGGAGATACTGAGTCTTTCTTTTCTGTACAATAGCCAAGTGGTAAGAATGCTTGCCCTGTAAAAGGCAAGCACAGATTCAATTCCCTCTTGTCTGAACTTCAAACCTAATCCTTTATCTTCCAGATGAGTGCCCAAAACACACGGCTTGCAAGACACAAGGCTACTAGGAGGTGGGGAATGTTGTTGTTCTTTTAGAGCAGTACCTTTGTGCAGAAAAAAGCTCAAAATTCACAAGGTCAAAAAGGATGGATAACTCAGCAGCTCAATGTTTAAGGTGCTCATTACATTTGGTCCCTGCTCCAAGGCCTGGTTCTCCTTTCTGTTTTTTAATGCAATTTCTGTAGAATGTAAAATTCAGTTATATTTTCTATAGAGGAAGAAGGTAAGTACAGACCTACTTCCAAATGAATGCTTTAACTTGTAGGTGAAAGAACTCCCCATCCCTCCACCCAGGGCTCATACCTATCTAAACATGCTAATAATTAAACAAATGTATACCAAGAAAATAAACTAGTGGCTTGAACAACAACAGCCAGGTTTTCAAGGGAAGTGGAAATAGCCATTGGTTAGAAGCAGTTTCCTGTTTGGGAGTCACAGGCAACTTAAAAAAAAAAATCTTCTCCTGGGGAAGGAAGTATATGGAGTAGCATCTAGACTATGCATCTCAACTGAGCTGAGCTATCAGACTTGTCAAGAGTGATGTTATTCAGGGGTGACTATAAAGCTTCAAGGTCAAACAGTAAGATCCCCATGAAGCTTAGGCTTCTGTAGTTTAAGTGACAGCCCAGTGGAGATTTCTGGACAGCAATTTTAGACCCAGCTATTGTTTTGTGTTTTACACTTAATGCTCTTCCTAGGAAAATCATAACTGATATGCAAGCACCTTAACCATAAGCCTGGTCAAACCCCTGAGTTTGAGTGCTGGCGAGATCTGAACTGAATTTCTAATACTGCCCTCATACAGAGCTTGACTAAATATTAGTCCAAGCAGTATAACTTTTATTTTTAAAAGCTATGAAAAATCTCATGGACAATTTATGACCAGTTACCTGATTGCCTGCTGGTTTTAGGTGCTGCAGCTCTTCTCAAGTCTGTGGAATTATGCCAGCTTGTGTCCACAGCCAATGTCACTCAGAATTCCGTTGCATCTTTTTTAAGTGCAAAATGTCATTAGTTGTACCAGAAGCTGACATGAAGTAGCATTTCCACCTAATTGTCCTATCCTTTTACTGACAGCTTGCTGTTGCCCTTCTGAAACCTTGTCAGTTGGAATTTTACTGAGAAAGTGCATTTCGTACCATTTTGAGCCAGCATTTTCCTTGAAACCTATTGTTTGAGGAGTGAAGGAGGAAGGGGAGGTAGACCAGCTATTCTGTCCTACAAATAAAGGGTGAAAGCCTTTGCCATAAAATCAGCTTGATTCTTTGTCTCCCCCCATTGTATTTTCTTCCCCCAAAATACTAATATGCTTCCTTCCTAGAGTCCTTTAAGTTTTTCAGTATGGTAAACTTTCATACTGCCCATTCAGCTGCTATCAATTTTTCTCATATGGAAAGCTGGCGGCATGAAATATTTCACTCTATTTTTGTTCAATGAAAATGTTATTTCAATAATCTCCTGTTAATTGTATTACTGCTAGTATCTCCAGTATTGGAACCAAGATGACCATTAAAATAAATCAAGGAATACTTCCAGATAACTTCAAATAATTAGAGAAATAAACTTGTGCTGGCAGCATCAGCCAAGATTATAATCATGATATTAATATTTGGTTCTCAAAAAAATGATAGAAGCTATAAAATTACTTCATACACAATGAATAGGTATCTTGTCATGCCTTACCAGCCTGGAAGTGACAAAAATGAAGATCATAAATGCAAGCCCATAAAATTATCTGATATGAATAATTAAGGATGAGCTTTTCACATCTTTGGATATAGATTTTCTTTTAGACCTACTAAAATCCTACCCTCTCAAGGTCTTGTCTCCCCAGACCTGTGAGGACTAAGATCTTATACCAGGTCATATTTGTGGGTATCAATTTCATGTTCAAGTATAACCCAAAACTGTTTTTCTGGCCCAAACTGCATAGCTATCTGGCTATTATAGTACAGATGCCTTTCCCATTGCAATTTCTGCCAATAAGAGCAAGGGCTTTCCATAGGAGCAGTCTGAAGAATCAACTGATTTATTTTCCTATGGGTCATGCAGTTAAACACTTCAAATTACCTACTCACGTGAGCCCTGTATCTGACTGAAGGGTCTGTCTTTTATAATTCTTTTCCAGGCTTCTGAGTTGAGCTGAACAGATGGCTTAAACCAAAGTGGGGGAAAAGGCAAGAATTTATTCTTACATGCTCCAGTTTCCAAAACATTTCTCAGCTATGCCTTACTCGCTTCCCATTCAAACTGTGTGTAATCGATATAAGCCAATTGACATTGCTGAGTTCTGGCAAGAGGACACTCACTCTAGGATTGTGAAGACCTCAGATAGGAGGCTTGTATCCTAAAGCTGTAACTTTTACATTATCAACATGAGGAGTCTAGCTTATATTGAGACACAGGTTTAGTATTCAAAATGTCATGGTTTAACCCCAGCTGGCAACTGAGCACCACACAGCCACTTGCTCACTCCCACCCAGCAAGATGAGGGAGAGAATCAGAAGAGTAAAAGAAGAAAACTCGAGGGTTGAGATAAAGACAGTTTAAGTAGGTAAAGCAAAAGTCGTGCGCACAAGCAATGCAAAACAAGGAATTCATTCCACACTTCCCATCGGCAGGCAGGGCTCCATCACATGTAACGGTTACTTAGGAAGACAAATGCCATCATTCCAAATGTCCCCCCTTCCTTCTTCTTGCCCCAGCTTTATATACTGAGCATGATGTCATATGATATAGGATATCCCTTTGGTCAGTTGGGCTCAGCTGTCCCAGCTGTGTCCCCTCCCAGCTCTTTGTGCACCCCCAGCCTACTCGCTCTTGGGGTGGTGTGAGAAGCAGAAAAGGCCTTGGCTCTGTGTAAGCACTGCTCAGCAGTAACAAAAACATCCCTGTATTATCAACACTGTTTCCAGCACGAATCCAAAACATATCCCTGTACTAGCTACTATGAAGAAAATTAATTCTATCCCAGCCAAAACCAGCATCCAACATAAAGTAGCTAGCCACAAATGGTCGTAAATACTTTTTCTTTAAAAAGGGACAGAGAAATAGCAATGCCATTTGAAAATCTCACATCTAACATTTGCAGGACACCACCTTTGAAAGTAAATAACTGTTATATTTAAAACCAGCAAAACTTCCTAAAAGGTTCCAAATGATAGACTCCAAGTCATAGCTGATGAATTTAAATGTGCTCAAATCCAGACCCATTTGAAGTAGAAGAAAATATGTCTGTCTGTTTTGCACGGTAAAGGCCAAAGGTATAATGTCTGAACTTCTGAGAAGCAAATCTTGAAAGCCTGAATGTTGGTTACAATTAAATGAGATTGTAGCAGCCTGTAAAGGAAATGATTACTGTTAAATGTCCATATCGCACAGAATATAGAGAAAAAAATTAAAGAATTCTTTTTCAAAGTTTTGAAGAGGTGGGGGCAAACTTCAGTAGAAATATAAAAAGTCAGACAATGGCCAAAAGAAAACTGGAAGGTAATTATCACTACGTAGGAAAAGGAACAAACTAATTAGAGCATCAGTAACAAGGACATGTGATGAACCAACAGAGAGTGTAAAAGTGATGGATAAAGAAAGCAGGGTGACCTTTTTTGTTGTTATGGCATAGGATACTGACAGAAGCTAGCAGACTGGAAAGAGATGCTGAAAATGCTAAAAGTAAACACAGAGAAGAAAAAAAGTGAAAATGTTACTGTTTAATGTAAAACAGCATGTATCAATACCACTGTTAAATTAGAGGAGAGAAAAGGAGAGCAATTAAAAGACTTGATAGGGAAAGGACCTCCTAGATTTAGTCTTGAAGGCACAGGGCCCTGAAAATAACACAGAAAGCAAAGGCTCAGTCATTAGAGATACGGAAAGATTGCAAAGTAGGAGATTGAGACTTTACTGCATTGCAGTACAGGATATACAATTGTGAAAAGAATAAAGAGATAGCTGGAGAAAAGTGACTTCATTCAGTGTCACAGCATGAATTTAAAGTGAAGAAAGGCTGTACCCTAAAGGAATTAACAGAGAATTCTTTAAAAGAGAGTGAGGAAAAAGAAGGTAACACTCCCCAATAAATAAACCAACATTATCTAATTTATGCTGGCCTTCTCCCATCCTGATGTCCTATGTCTTTATGATTGATGCAACAGTGCACCTTTATATGAATGCATTATTTGCATATAACTGCTTTTACAATTTTCACAGTAGCATTTTTCACCTACTAATATGCTTTACCTCGTGACATTAATTGTTCATCAGACTGCTGAGGGAGACGATTTCTGCCCTTACCTCCTTGCATCGGCCTTACAAATACTCCTTTTCTCAGCCCTTGAGTTTGAGCCCCTGTTGCAAACATGGGTGCCTGAAATTCTGTGTGAATTTTAGTGGTCTCTTCCTAGATGGATGTTACCTGGAAAGTGATACACAGCTGAGGTGAAACACTTGAGATTCTGCATACTTTGTATGCAAACTGGGAGTAGTGGGGGTCACATTATTATTATGACAGAGTGTTCTCCTTCATATTGGAATACTATCCAGTTATTTTAAAGCCGTGAAGAGTTTACATCAGTATTTTTTCTCTGCATATCTTTATTCTTAATTATATTTATGGTTTTAAAGCCTTGATAGCTTTATAATTGCGTATTCTCCTCTGTCAGATAAAGACTGAATCTCAGCTCCTTTAGGAGTCTGTTGTTATTATTGTTTTTATAGCTTTGCTCCAGTTAGGAGAATGATTTAATATTAAACATTAAAGTATTCCCTTTTCGTCTCTCAGAGATAGGCATTTCAATCCTCTGTAAGAGACATCATATGTCTGTCTGGTGAAGCAGTGCCTTGCTCCTGCATTAGCAGATGGGGTGGTGACAAGTTAGAATTTGGGACCAAAGGTGGCATTAGTCAAAGATGTATGTATAGAAAATGCTGTTTATTCCCCCAGTGTTTGTTTGAAACAGAAACCAAATCCTGCAGACAACAAAGAAATTTATAGAAAAAAATGTACAGTTAGCACAGCATAAATCTGAACTCCAGTTTTTAAAAGCCTGGGTTGAGAGGGCATAGTTCGAGTCAGTTTACCCTAACCAGTAGTTCACAGGCAACATATCACCTCCGGCCCCTCAATACTTCTTGTCAATACAGGAAATTGTGAAGTTATGCCAAATGATGCTAGTAGCGATAGCATGTACTGTCCATAGAGCACCACTTCCTTATACTTGCATCCAAGGAACAGCAAAGGTTGGAAACTATTGGGTTGGGGACCTGATTATTCCCCACTGGATGATGTCTCTTAAGGGAATTAGACTGCCACCTTCTGAGAGAATGGTGGCTATAAATGAGTGGAAAAAAAGAATAGGTTTCTGAAGGTGTCCTCATGCTTAAAGTTCACAACCCTTTAACTATTGCCTCTCTTGAACGTTTGAGGATGTGAGCGCTAGGGCACAATTTCCTTTGATGCAACACATATATTTAAGGTTACGTGTATATACACACCTTTCCTCCAAAAACTCCCAAGGCATCGAAGAGAAAAATTAAGAATATCCTCCTAATCACAATAATGTTGACAGCTCATTTTTAGGAAGTGCCCTTCTGAAGTCCTTCATAAGAACTGTCACATCTGTAAAACAGTCACACTCCAGAATACAGAAGCACTGGGCCTGACTGTGTCCTAATTTATGCAGGTTTGGCACTCACTATATCAGTGAATGATTAAGTCTGTCTGTTTGATACTTATATTAAAGGAGAAGTAGTTACATAAAGTCAGATACTAGAAAGCCTATTAAATCACTCAGTTCATATCTTTTCCACTGGTAAATGTCTACATAATATTATTACATGATTTATTTACAAGTTTGCACTTCTATGATCATTTTGAACAAGAAAGATTCTTCTGAAATATATGTAGCTATATCCTTAAGTAATTAAATTTTTATTTAAGTAGCTTCATCTGATTTGCCTATATTTTTTCCCAGAATCATCCTAAAGAACCAGGTTTAACAGTGATGTGATTCAAACTTGTGTAAAAGTCACCTTTAAGATAAGCCATACATATTTATTTATTTAAGTCTTTTCTCATTGATCAGCCTTTCCAAGGCCTCAGTCCTGAATGCCCTTTAAGTTTGTCAATATCTTTTTTTTTTTTAACTGAGACACCATAATAGGGCTTTTCAAACACTGAATAATTCCAGTTATTCTGTAAAAGAAGTATTACCTTTCTGCTCTGCACTGTCATAGTAAGATACATGCAGTTGAAAGCAGTAAAAATAAATCTTTAGAATATTCTGTAAGACACCATATCTAAAACTTTAATATATATTAATCTAATGTGCATCTTCAATGGATCTTATCTATTTCACCTAAGTACAATCTTAATATTTACCTTATATCTATAATCTTAATACTGTCCAAATAGCTATAGGAGTAAAAATGAACTCTAAGGACAATAAAGATTTTTGTTTTGTGATAGAATTTTGCTAAAGAATGGCAAGAATATTTTTTTCCCTTCTCCAAACAGTATCCATTCTTTTGTCGACACAGTGTGTGCTTTCCCCTCTCCCTCTGCTTTAATTCTGATTCCATCAAAAATCAGAATCCTGTGACTGATGTTCAAAATGAGCTGAGGTGATATTGAGGTTTTGAACTTTATCTGAGCATGTCACTCACTTGAAGGCATTCCAGACCTCAAATGGCTCAGTGCCATTCTTCAGAAATGAGACAGGAACAAGTATTGATTTTTTTTTTCTTTTAAACTGAGTACCTAATGAGCAAATGAAGATATGGTTGGTCCTGGATTTATTAGGTGATCTAAAAGAGGCTTCTCAGAGTTCAAATGTATGGAGAACAGTTTATTGCAATTCTACTTTATTTTTCTTTTTTTTTGAGGGAGATTGTTTCTATATTGTTACTGAGAGTTGCAGCATAGATTAGATCAATTACACCACATTGCATTTCCATAGCAAACCAAAGCTCTTGCTTGGTAAAAATACATTCTTTGGATCTGACAAGAGACTGTTACAGTACTACAGCATATTCTTTTTGGTACTTGAGAAAATAAACAAAATTAAAAGCCACTGGGAAAAGAGAATACATTACTCCCTGAAGGTATAAGTGTTTCTTCAAGCTGAAAATTACAGATTTATAAGAAAAGCCAAGTACTTTCTCAAAAAAAGAGTGGTGTCTCAAATCTGCCAAAGTTAAGTGAGATAAATATATTGAACAGACAACAGAATCCAGTGAACAGGTATGAGGTAAATGTATCCTATCTTAACAAAAAATTAGTAGTGTACAGATGAATGGAAAAAATCTTCAGATCAACTAGAACTGGTAATTATCTAAAAACTTTAACACATAAAATGGCAAGTCCTACAGCCACATGTATATAGTTATTTAGGTATATGTCGTGGTTTAACCCCAGCTGATAACTAAGCACCACACAGCCACTTGCTCACCCCTCGCCCCCCGCAGTGGGATAGGGAGGAGAATGGAAAAAAACCTCGTGATTTGAGATAAAGACAGTTTAATAGGATAACAAAGGAAAACAACAACAACATTATTACTAATATTAATAAATAATAATAATTACTATTATTATATTTATTAAACAAGTGATGCACCATCTGCAGAAAAAAGCCCAACGCCCAGTCTGCTTCCAAGCAGCGATTCCACCTCCCAGGTAGCTTTCCCAGTTATATATGGAGCATGACATTATATGGTAGAGAATATCCCTTTGGCCAGTCTGGGCCAGCTGTCCTGGGTGTGCTCTCCCAGCTTCTTGTGCACCTGGCAGGGCCTGAGAAGCTGAAAAGTCCTTGACTTAGTGTAAACACTACAACTACCTAGCAGCAACTAAAAACATGAGTGTGTTATCAACATTATTCTCATACTAAATCCAGAACACAGCACTGTACCAGCTACTAGAAGGAAAATTACCTCCATCCCAACCAAAACCAGGACAGCACAAAAAGATACAGACTTGCTACAAGTAGGGAGGTTTTAAAAGCTTTTAGCAGTTTTTGATGCTACCACAGATGAAGGGATGGGGCCTGACCAGGTCTAGGTCCCACCTGCCACAGAAATGAGAGGAGGTTACAGGAATCATGTAATGGACAGAGAAGCAGAGACAGAAGTTCAGACCACCAGGCTTGCTGTTCCTGCTGTGACCAGCACAGATGGATGACAGAAATACACTTTCAGTGGGAGGGATCACATCTCTTCTCTCTCCTTTTACTAGTTACCAACTGGTGCAGCCCCAAGAAGGCTGTAACAAGCCCAGCTTTCAGGGGTGAAAGTATAGGTAAAGTAGGCAGAAAGACAATGGCTGCTTTGCTGTCTGGGAAGTCTGTCATCACAGTCAACTGCCTATTCTGTCCGTCCGCCCACAGAACTGGTCCGGACCAGTTTCAATTCAGGAAAACCTGAATTTGGTGTTTTAAGTCCATAGATTTTCAAAAAGAAATTTTATCTGCAGATTTAACATAGAATTGTGTTAATTTAATGTAGAATTGTGTTAATAACTCATATATTTTTCTGAATTCAGTGAGAACTGAACCTACCTACATTTTCTGATGCCTAATTACTCTTCTAAATTTTAGTTGGAATGTTATATAGGATTAAATCCTTAAACAGTAATTCATAAATAAATAACTTCACCCTTTGAGAACAGAAATGGGCTTGGGGCATCCTTCTTTGAAATGATCATTGTGTTTTCCTTCTTTTTCTGATCTACAAAGATTACCAATTTATTTTAAACATGTAGAAAAATGTTCACCAGCTGTATGTTTCCAGAGTTAATGTAATAGAACTTGATTGCCTCTTTCAAATTTGTGGTACTAATGATAATTGATATTGATTCAGCTCACTAAATATGCTCATTCTTTAAAAGAAAGACACGCTTTACATATGAAGTTTTAATTCATTATTGCTGGAATCAGGGCAATATAGCTCTTGATATGAGAGAGAAATATATGGAGAATACATTTCCATCTCAAAATCTTCCTTTCACTTGCGTTTCTCTCGGTTCCCATGTCCTGTGTTCTTTCTCAGACGTGACTTCATTATGATACAGAAGAAACCTACCCCTCTTACTAGGTGAAATTTACTCTAGAATGAAGAACTGCTATAAGAATCACAACACCATGTAAGTGAGCAGAGCTCAGGGCTAAGTTTTTATTAAAGGAAACTCCCACAACTGCTGTGTATGTTACTGAAAGGTTTCCCTGTGGGCTGCATGAGGACTTAGTTACAAGTGCTGCAGTACAGTGTTGAGGGAAAAGGTCTCGCTTAGTGAGTCTACTGCCAGTGCTCCTTACTAATTAAAATAGTAGTATACCCTACCTGCCATTCCCATAATCCCTCTGCTGCCAGTGGTCCTTACTAATTATTATAGAAGTAGTATACTCTATCTGCCATTCCCGTAATCCCAGTTACTTCCAGACATCCCTCCTCATGAAGCCAGACTGGTTTTTGCAGGCTAAACTTTGTTAAGAAATTGTTTGGAAAACCAAAGTGGTTTTACTATCAAAGTATTCAGTGAGAGCTTACAATTCAGTGCAGCATTTGGGGATATGAAGACATAAAACAAGCAGGAAAAAACAAGCCATGTATGTGAGTGAGTTTTTTTGTAATTTCAGAGGAGGGGCTTTTTCATACTTAGAATTTTGAAAGTGACTGAAATGCTGTAAAAGTACAGTGGCACCAGGTTATTTATCTTAATTGAAACAACCAAAGAATCATTTCCATTCATCTTCAGAATGCAAAGTTATGTCAGGCTCTGACACTGTAATGTAACAAATGATATATTGTACTGCAGCAGCATGGAAAGAAAATACTGTATTTGTACAGCAGACATTGTACCAACACTGAAAGACCCATCTTTAAGAAAAATAAAATGGGTATTAGCATGAATAATCCACAATCAGATTGCAGTTTCAATGATCTGTTTATGTCTGCCTCCTTGCAGCATTAATGATTAAATGTAGTAAATCAATGTATAACAATTAGCTTGGGATTACAGAATCTATCTGAATGCCAAGCAATAAGTCTTTATGTTAAGATGGAAATTCTACTGCCATCCATTTATTATAAAAGTCTCTCTGAGAAGCTGATCTAATGTAATATGTTGTCCAGAGTATGTATAATAATCTAAATAGCACTGCTAAAATTAGATACAGTACTGTTGATAAGTTAAGTGCATTTCCAGCAACATATTTTTTATGAAGATTGTTTATTACTAACATTGGCTTATATTCAGCTCTAAGTACTTGATAAAAATTCCTGGTGTAAAAAAGATGTGTAATCACTCATTCACCAGTAATTCCTTATTATCTCATTTTCTCTTGGGAAAGAAAATGTGTCGTATGCATCAATCAATTGATCAAATAATAATGTGAAAATCTTAATCATGGTAAATGCATTCTGAGAATATCAATTTAGGACCAGACCTATCAATTTTTACTGACATGAGCTGGCCTTTCAAAGCTGATGTGACAATTTACATAAGCGAAGACTGTCCCTCTCAGCAAGGGCTTTGATGGCCTGATCCTTCAAATGAGCAGAGGGTAATTTTTTGATACACCTGTCTAGTTAGCCTAATCTTGTAAGACTAGAGTTAATTAAAGTCAAATCATAATGAAAATTCAGCTTTTGTGCTGGATTTTTATTGGTTTGGGTTCTTTTTTCCAGTTTCCTCTTGGGACTTTGCAGCAGCATAAACCAGATAGCTTGTCTGACTCTGCATACAGCAAGATCCAACATGCCAGTAGAAAGAAAATAAACTTAGCTGAAGCAGGGAAACAAACATAGTAGGAGAACATTAACTAACTGTCCTCCTACTAAGCCCCAGTTTCACATTGTGTTTGCCCCATAGTCTGTCAGATCATGGGTTAGCAAAGCAATCTGGGGAGTTAATGCTCTTGTAAAGCACAGGTATCTCTGGTAGAAACTTTTCCTCGCTGGGTTGATTTAAGGGTAGATGGCAGTACTAGTAAGTTGTAGAGAATGTTTGCTGCAAAGCCCCTGCAATGCCATCTTGAAAGGCAGACAATGAATATAGTCTCAGACACAGCAGGATATGACTGGGTCCTTTCAAACCATGGAATACAGATATGCAGACCTTTCCAATCTTTACAGCTTTTAGCTTTCCAGCGGGAGCATTATACTTGTGAAACCTTTACAGCATTTTTATGCCCTCCTTTCCCAGTAAAGTTTCCACAGTAGGGTAGAAAAAGGCTATCAGTGTTCCAAATGTGTGTTTCTGGGCACACAAATCTGTTATTTCTCCTGGACCAACTATGCCTACTGAATCCTGCACGGATAATCCAAATGTAAAAATATACAAATATTGGCAGCCAATAGGGGGCTTTTCATCTCAAGCAAGAAAATGGAAGTAATTCTGATAGCTTTTCCAAGAGATGCCTGGTGGGGCTTATTTGCCAAAGTTTGAATCTGTAATAAACAGCTTACTGCTGTTTCTATTTTGAAGTCTTCATATTTAACATTCATTGATGGATTGCCATGTACAGACCGTGTATAAACAAAGTGATGAGAAGAGGCTTACACATGAATGCCACGAAGGCAGACTGTTTATAAGTACTCCTCTTGTTTAGAAATCTTCCTTAGTTCTATGGTTTGTGAAATAATTTGGCCTATTAAATGCAATGTATCATTGGATCCTATATGTGGACAACACACCAGTGGGGAAGATGAAAACTGTTAAACCACCACCTGCTTTGTAGAAAGGATTAGATGTTATGGAAAATCCCAGTGCTTTCCATGGAATTCAAGGTGCAACCTTTCATTCTGATTTTCCTCTCCTTGGAATTGTCATGTGTAGCTCTGCAACTACAAGTCCGTTTTTTCCTTCAGGTAGGAAGAGCTTCAACACAAACAGTAACATTGAGTTAAAGATCACAGCTTTAGATTTTGGTTACAGCAGACATATCCAAACCTTATTTAAGGTATCGTATATTTTCTTGTATGTACAGATATAGACATGGTACATATGCAATATATAGCTATATGGTAAACTGCAATAGCATGAGAAAACAAAGATTTCATGGTATGAATCTAGGACCAAGTATAGGTAAATTTACAAAAATATTCATGAGATTTTTGAGAGGAAAGAACATTGACAGGGGATTGGATACAGGTAATGATGGTAATAAGGGGAAGAATTTGAAAGTATATGAAGAAAAATGTTTAACACTTTAAAAATTACTTTTAATGCTGAAAAATTTCTGCTTTGAAAAACTATTTAGAAGTTTGTAAATGGATTGAATAACTTTTAAATGAGTTTGACCCAAGCAAAACCCATACATTTTGGTTTCTGAATTAAAAAAACCCGTTTATCTGTTTTGGTTTATATTTGACCTCTAAGTAGAAAGTCTCCTCTTTTCTTATTTTTTACCTGTGATATGTTTTAGCATTTCCAACAGAGCACCAGAACAACCATACTCAAAACTGGGTAGTCAGTACACACAGTGTGACATACTACATGTATTATAGATTTTCAAACTAGAGCTATCCTGGAAATATTGTAGAGCGGCAGTTCTTAAGCAGAGCACTTGCTAAGTTTTATGAATATTATGGTACCTGCAACTTTCTCTTAATATTTATTACACCTGCTAAACTATAATAAAAGCTAAAATATGTTAAATGCATTTTTAATAATTTTTCTTGTGCGAGCAGAATGCACAACAGAGAATGACAATTTGAACACATGCCAGTTCAAGCATATGGGGTGTTAGTGGTGGGAACTTAAAACGCTTTAGGCAGCTTCATTTCTCCAAGAATGATGCACAGAAAATCAGTTTTCTCCTTGAGGATGAACTTTGAAAAGTAAGAGATAGGCATTTTCCAACAGAATATTTCTATAACACTGTAGCTCCCCAAATTAATATTTGAGTCAGAATAATGGAACTCAATAAAATTAGCTCATACAACCTATATTTTCTTACCTCTGGATAAAAATGATTGTTTCTTATTTGTGTCTTCTTTCTAGTCCCTACTGCTAATACACCTATTTTTCTACTGCAATCCTGTAATATACCAGACTCTTCTAGTAACTTATTAAACAGAACAGGATCTTGTAGTGTTCTCAGCTTTCTAATGATTTTGCTTTTTGTTAACACTTTAGTCCCTAAACCTCTCGTTTGTGACTTCTCAATTATACCAGCAATTTAATGAAGGCTGGCTTCTTAAAGCACAGTATGTGTGTATGTTCTAATACAACCTGTTGTGTGTGTGAGGAGGTAGATGGGAGGGATATTGATTCATGGGGATTTGTGAACCAGTTATCTCAAGCAAAACAGTTCAAGAGAAGACACTCATGTTCTCTGCCAGTTCAAGGCTGATGATCCCCATGCCTGTTCCCAGTGAGTTTAACAGCAAAATTATCACTGTCTTCAAATAGTGCAAAGATAGTGTGCTCTTGCACAAGCAATTATAACCTTGCCAAAAAAGGTCCATCTTTCTGTTCACTTTACTGTTGTACCTAAGAAAGGTAATGAACCAATAAACTCTGGCCTACGTGAAGTCACTGGCAAAATTCACTGGTGTTGGTTGGTCTGGGATTTTTTTTTTTGGTCAGCTCTTTTTAGTATATAAAGCCTAGTACATTAACTTCTATAGAAAATCACACCATCTGCCTTAGCCACATTAGTTACAGAATGCAGTATAACTGATTAATAGTATGGGGTTTTTTTCTTTTTCTAAATAGTTTTTATCTAGTTACTTTCAAATACCACATATATATTGGCCATTTATGCACTGCTCTTTGTGTTTCAGTGTCCACAAATAAGTTTGGCATGGTCTTGATCTTTTAAAAGTTGACTGCAACTGGTATCAGCCAGTTCTTGGAAGGAAATCAGTCATAATTTACCTTTACTAATCATTTTACATACTGTTTCAACTACAGCGGGTTAATGTGGTGGATGTACATGTTATTAATTATAAAACTGGAGAACATCCTCCAGCTGAAATTAATTAGGTTCTTTTGGGTGGGAGAAGTCTAGTGTGGCAGTTGAGATGTAGGGTCATGATTCCCTGCATCAGTTTTATAGTTGATTGTATTAGACATGACAAGCTTTGCACTGAATCTAGAGTTTTGTTCATACAATAATGATACTGATCTCCTATTTTTGGTGCAACTTAGCAAAAATTGGAGTATTTTCAATCATTTTTCTCATTATTTGTTGGTATCTCTGGACTTTCCTTTTGTAATTATTGTGTACTTCTGAATCCTTTCCTTTTCACAGCAATTCTGCAACAAAACCCCCTATTAATGTTTTTTACTTTACTTGGAAATATTAACAGTTCGAACATGAAGTCAAATGTGTACTCCCAGGTCAATTACTGTTTGGGTTTTTTTTCATAGTTTCCAATGCATGCTGATCCTTGTTGCCAAATACTTGTACCTATACTGAGCTCTTCCACATCCCAGGATCCTGTGTGATTGTAAATAGCCAACAATGTAATGTATTACTCAAAGTGATGAAGCTCTGTTAGGGTGGTAAGTAAGGTTTAGCAAACAGTCTAAAGCTTTAGGACTACAGGGTTGCAAACAGAAAATGAAGAAAATTAAGAGCAGGAAAAGCTGTTTTTGCCAAGTATCCCTCCAAAATAAACCAATCAAAACACGAAGATATAAAAGCATGGGGTTTTTTTGCGATGAAACAAATTGAGAAAAAGTATCAGTTTCCTCTCTTGCTTTAAACAGTTAAATGCAGCATCTTAGGGCTTTTCTCCATAGGTTTTGCCTTCCTCTAATCCTGCTGATTTAGAAGCCAATACAGCTAAAATACAGTAGGAAAAGACCTATAATTAGGATTTAAGAATGTAACGGTATGAAACCAAAAATAGTGCATTCTACTAAATTTAAAGGAATGAGCTATACTTGTATAACACCTTTACACTGCAGCTATATGAGAGGTTGTTTCAGTGTAATTATCCTACTATAAAACTGCACTCTAATCAAAAAGTTAGGGCAAAAGCAGTGTGCAGACAAGGCTGGTATTTCAATGAGCTGGGCTATTTTTCTGTCAGCCAGTATACCCAAACATCAAACAAAACCTAAGCAATTATATACACTAATCCTTCCCAATGTGAAGTTGCAGCCCAATGTGAACTCAAAAGCACCAAGTTGCAAATCCTTCAAAGAGCATTTACAACTTATAACGGAAACTCCAACAGAGCTCTAACTGTAATAGTGTGACTACTGCAGCGATTATTCTTTATTGCCATGGCATTTACTGCTGAAATAGTGGTGGGCAGATCCTAACATTCTCAAAATTAATGTGCAGTAACATCCTCATGTAAGGTATTGCCCAAGGTATGGTGTTTTGAAATGTAATATATCAAAATGATGCTACTTCTCCATTTAAGTTGTTCTGGTCACTCACTTAATACAATTGCCGCTTCAAAGGTACTTTTCATAATTTCAGAATAAATATATATGAAATAGGAAAATCTGAAAAGCATTTGGATTCTGACTAGTATTAATGAGGACTTGGAAAATGCCAACCTATCTCCAGTAGAGCAGCTTTATAGCTGAGAGAACATTATGGTAGAGTGTTCTCTTGTAATGATTAATTTCCCCTTGTGAGCAATACACTTATGGCCCAAATCAGCTACTCCATGTATAGAACTAGTATTGTTTTCTGTCAAAATTCTGCCTGAAAACTAAAAATATCGAGTCTGTCAGTAATGGCCTGCTAGAAAGCAAACACCAGAGTATGAACAACAATGAAAGGGGCATTGTATCCAGGACAGAGTTCATAAAGTTCATCCTGCTAGATTCCTTCTTTTTTAATACAAGAGAAATCATACAGCTGTTAGTTCAGTTTCTCCTATGTGTTTATGCATAGTTGGGCTAGTAGTGATCAACAGCATATAATTAAAAAAAATTTGTTTCAATATTTCAAAGTTCATTCAGATCATGATACTGAAAATGCTGTAAAAATGCAGTGTTACTGCCAGAAATGCAGAAACACTGCCTTATTATTTTTAATATTAAAAGTATTTCATATCTTACCTATATGCTTGTACTGTAATATATATTGGGGGTGATAAGAATCTTGTTATTTTGTATCTTTTATTTGTGATAGTTAGCCTAATAGCAGACTAAAAAAAATCTGTCAAAGCAAAAAGAAATCAGAAATTCTAAGAGATGATGGGGTTAGCTGAAAAAGGGTTGCTCATCTGCCTTCAGACTGAAACAGAGAAAGGAGGGATAAAGAGCAAACTAGCAAGTGGGACCAGCAAAAGGAAGCCCCTTA
This sequence comes from Grus americana, assembly GCF_028858705.1. NCBI lineage: Eukaryota > Metazoa > Chordata > Aves > Gruiformes > Gruidae > Grus > Grus americana. The sequence goes on from NC_072864.1 coordinate 7,980,498, forward strand.
GTAGAGAAATGAGGAAGGGAAGCAGTTCCCCTAATATATATGGAAGCAGTGTAAAATAGCTGTCACTATTTTACAACAAAGATGCAAAGTAAAAATAAATTTTAAAATTTTTTTAAAGCCTTTATGCAGGTCCCAGTGAGAAATCTTTCAGTGTTGCGACTTAACGTATTTATGTTGCAATCTCATTCTAACAGGAACTGTGCTTCCCTTATCATAAGGGCACTATATAAAATATAAATGCAATAAATATATACACAGATATGTAACATGAAGATTAAGGTGAGCTTTAACAGCAGGTCTTCTAGTTAGAACTGGGTGCCTGATGTTCACTTCTGAATATGAAACAAAAGGAGCATATATTTTCTGGAGTTAATTGTAGGTTCGGCTGACAATTCTCACCTCTCTGATTTTTCATTTCAGTCTTAACTTCCTTTATCCAGACTGATATTTCCTTTCAGTCATAAACATAGTTGGACCTCACGCTATCTAACTTCAAGTTCTACTAATCTGAGTGCCAGGGGTAGGAGGGCCAGATCCCTTCTGTTGCTAATAGCCTAAGAGCTAATTGTTACGTGATTTGACGTGTCCTTCAGAACCCATCTTCCTCCTCCACTGACTCTGTACAGAGCCCCTCCTGACCTACATGCCTAGAGTTCATATGTGGTTTTGCCTTTTTATTTTCCTCAGAGGTGATTTTTAGCCTAAAATCTAAAATAAACAAGTATATTACTACCACCACCTTCAGTACTTTCAATGACCCTTTCAGTACACATTATTATACATTATATACTTCCATATACTATAGGAATCACTAAACCAGGATCTTGTTCAAAAGAAATTCTAATGGTTTTACTGAGAAAAGTCTTTTACCCTGTGGCTTTGCTATATATTTTTTATTTTGAAAATTTCTTTTTTCAACCAGATGGTTTATTTTAATTAATTCTTATTAGAAACATCTTTGTCATAAAGTACTTCTAGAACAGATGAGCACAATTATGTAAGTGCTTTTGTTTACAGGATTACTAGAAAGAATTACTATTTCACAGGGGAAATGCTGTTGTAATTTTATCTTTAATTTTTCCAACATCCTTGACATTTAAAGATGGTTTTAATATTATTATTATTGAATTGAAAAAAAGAAGGGTGTTGAATTTGTATTGATTTTACATGTGTGCTTACACTTGGAAAGACGGCATTTCAAAACCTTTTCTAAATATAAGTTTTCTCTTTTATAGTAAACAATACAGTATACATTCTATCGATGCCAGCATTTGACTATAGAAGGAAAAACATTACCTTGCATCACAAAGTACTACAGAATTTAAGAATGTATTTGCCTTCCATTTATCTCTATGGACTACTAACTGTGATGCCATATAGTAAGTTCAGAGAATTTGACTATACAAGCACTGAGTCTTTAACAACAAGAACAACCTTCATACTGAAGGTTATTTTCTTTTGCAATGCAAGGCATAAAAACATGGAAAAGATAACTTGAATTTGTAAGTGTTTGTCACACAAGGTCAAAATCATGCCAAGTTTTGATAGGCTTTGTAATTCTGAAGTTTCTTACTAAACAGAAACAATAATTCAAGGTGTTCACTGGAAAAAAAAAAACACAACTGAATGATAATGTGCAAAGGAGCCTGGACATTTATTTTGTAGGTTTCATTACAAAAGTTATTTTTACTTCAGATGCAGTCCTGCCTTGACCTACAGGTAGTTGAGACTTTCTTGATCTAAAGATCAAAATCAAGATCTAAAGTTCATTGATGCCCATTATTTCGGTAGGATTATTTTTGATAAACAAATTATTCATTAGAATTAGCCTCAAGCCATCAAAGGAATCTCTATCACTGTAATTTATTATGAGATACAGTTCAGTATTGTTTTTCTACCACTTAATGGCTTCAATATATATTCAGAGTGCACAATTTTGTAAGGAAAATAAGCCAATACCTTCCAGAAGGAAAACTGCTAATATACACTACTCCATGGTCTCTACACATCAGCTTTACAAGAATATTTCCTGAAGCATCCACATCAATTCACCTTATCAAAGATAATTCAGCAACAACCGCTTACCACTCTGCCAAATAACCAGAAGGTATTAGTTTATCTTGACAAGTCAAATGTAAAAATAGATACAGCTGATGTGATCTCACTTGGGATATGTAGTGTTCATTATTGTAAATTGATACCAGACTTAATTGGTGAGAACAGGAAAAAAACCAAACCCACCTTAGACTGCATGAAGTTTCAAAACACAATGACAGGACAGTTTACTGTAAAGAAAAAAAAAATAATCACATGCCAACACCATTCCCGTGAGCTCATTCTGACTGAAGCTGAGGCCTACCTGTCCGCAGCCACCCGCGGGAAAGTTTTGTTGAGGACAGGGCAGAGATCGGACCAGGTAACGGCATCCGCGGGGGCCGTTTCACTGACAGAAAAAGGCGGGAGCGGCCGGCGGGGGAGTGCGGTTGCTCTTGCACAGGGGCGGGAACGCACCGCTCGGGGCATGCAGGGAAGGGCCCGGCGCGTGCGGGGCTGCGCGTGAACAGTGGGGCGGGCGCCTGAGGTGGGCGAGGCGGCGTGAGGGAACTCTGCGGTGCGGACGAGGACGCAGCGGGGATGGGGGTCAGGTCGGCTGTTCAGCTCCAGGTAAGGCTCAGCAAGGGTAACCGGTCGTTCGGCTAAGCGCGGCTCTCCTCGGAGCTGGGGCAGGCGCGGCCTGGCGGCACCTCCGGGTGGTGCTGTCGCGGGCCCAGGTCCGTGGCGAGCGGGGCAGTGCGCGTTCTACCGCGGGGCAGTGCGCGTTCTACCGCGGGGCTGGTGCTGGCTGTGGTACGGGCCTGTGAGAAGAGCAGCTCCTGAGGTCCTGCTGCTCTGATTTTGTTCTCTAGGAGGTTTTGGGTTTGTTGTTTGTTTTTGTTTTTGTTTTTTTTTTTTTTTTTTAAATAAGTATAACTACTAAAGGCTAATCAGGTTGGGTTTTTGAGGAATAAAGAGGTAGATAGCTATGCAGGTTTTACTTGCAAAGTGATTTCATCTTTTCCAAATGATTGAGACAATACTCTTGAGTTAAATAGTGATTCTGTTAGGATAATTGAATTATTTGGTCCAATGCTACCCATGGCATTGTGCATTACTGGCTTTGGTGTCAAAGGGTGGTTGCGTGTCCTGGCATCACACTGAGCTGCTGGCAAGCGTCACATTGCTGTGATGCATCATGTTGGTACTAAAACTATTCCTAGAGGATGTGGCCTTTTCTCTCCTGCTTTCAACCATGTTGTTCCACTGAGACAAGGGCTGGCGTCTAGGGCAAGAGAAGCTTTTTTTTGTAGCCCAGTTGGATGGAGGGCTACAAGAAGTTGAATTTAGCAGTGTTCATCTTGAAGTGTTGCTACGGTGAATGGAAAATCAAAACCTCACTCTTTACTGGTGTAAACTGACAGTGAAGCTATAGATTTAAGCAGTTAGAAGATGAAAATATTTCTGGCCTTATAGATGGCAGTGATTCCTAAGGGCTTAGGTCTGCTGTATAAATCCTCTGTTAATGTGACAATCTGTCAAAGACTTTTTTCTTGTTTTGGTCCAATTACTACATATTTATGTGGAATAAGGATAACAGTCTGATTTAGTATGCAGTGTTGGCAAGCACTAAAAACACAGCTTGTACACCTACACTTTTTTAATGTTCCTTTGACTTTAAAGCTCTCCAGTCACGTAGAAGGAAGGAAATAGTGGGACGTTTTTTAGACATGAGGAGAGTATTCTGTTTGAGATGGGCTTGCTTTTAAGGGGAGGTTTTATAAAATTTTCTAAGTCTGGAATCAAAAGCAATTGCTTGAAGGGCTGCTGACTAACAGGCTTCATATACGTTGCTGTAATCAGTGAGACTGCAAGTGGTGATTAAAGCTCAGTGTTTCTGAGAATTATACTGCCATACTTTTTCAGGCAGACCAACATGTCTGAACTATGACCAGAGGGGCACGTTCACAGCCAATATCGTAGTTGTATAACATGGCAGACAGTGTCTGATCAAAATTTTAAAAGAAGTATAGTCAAGAGCAGATCTCTCATTTCTGAAGCCCTAATGAGTGATTGTAACTGTTACAGTACATAAAATAGTAGGCCCTTTCAGTGATGCTAATGTCAAAACTGAATATTTAATAATGTATTTGCTTTTTTGTATAGCTTGTAGAAAGGTATTGCTGAACTTAAATCTACAGAGATGAAAGTGCCAATAGTTAGCCTTTTTCAGACAATAAAGGCTAGGTATTATAGACCTGTCCTATTTTTTGTTGTCCTTAGAAATACTGCTGGTATAGCTTGCACAAAATGGAGATCAGGTATCCATAGCCTGATCCAATTCCTTTTGAAGTCCTTTGCTTGCTGTCTGAGTTTAAGTGGCTATAGGACTTCAAAGTCACTTACCACATAGGTAAGTCCTCTTTGGAGCATTGATTTCCCCAAGATCAATTTTTAAATTTGTTTATTTTAAGTACCTGAAAATTCTTTTTTCTTTATCTTTTCCATCACCAAAGTGGGTATGTAATGAAAGTGAAAATGTGAATGAAGAAGCAGGCTTTAAAAGGAAGCAATTATAAATGGTTTGTATGGCATACAGAAGGGTTTTCAAAGTGTAATAAGTATTTTGAAGGAATAAGCAACATAATTCTCAAGCGTGGCTGCACAGCAAAAAAGCTAAGAGATTAGTTAATCTTTAATCATTCCCATGTCAATTTAGTATTGCTCCCTCTATGACGAGGAAACTTCTAAAATAGGACATCTGCCACAAATTCTCCTTGGAGAACTAGTTCATGCACTAATCAATTTCTTCTTTCAGCACACATGTCCCTCTGAAAAATTTAGCCACAATATCAGTCAGATTCAGATAGTCAAAGTAACAGGGCTTTCTTGTGTGATTAATAATATAGATGATGATTCACTGAATAAATTGAAGAGTCCTGGAAATCAACGTAAATGAAAAAGAAAAGCCCTATTGTTCTATCAAATAAAGCTAGAGAAATTAGAGTCAAAAGAAGCAGGCACCTCACTAATGAAAAAATGTAAAAAGAAATATACAGCTCGACAGTCTCCTGTACGGTATGTTTTTAATTCATTTCTTGTTCCTTGAACAAGGTGATAACAGTGTTCCAGTTTAATCCAATAACATATCTCCAAAATGATCAGTGTTCTTATTTCAAGCCTTGGTTCCTTTCTGCTTTGATTCAGCTCGTATGGTTCCTACCCTTTGATTCTGTGCTCACCTCTTCTCCATGCAACTTGACCTCTTGCAGCTTTTCTCCCCCTTCCCATTTGCCACACTCCCTTTCTCCTCTCTCTTTCATCTTTCCATACATATTAACTCAGCAGGATTTTTGCTCTAACCTTAATTTTCCCACATCCCAAAGCTTCACAGCTAAAAGGTTGCTGCTAATCCTCTTTCTATTTCTCTTTTTTTATAGTGTATTTTATTCATCCATTTTCATTTCCAGAAATACTTTGTATACATAGACATTTACTCAGACTTGTGTATTCTCCAGAAGAAACCATTTTTCTAAGCCATTTTTAATGCATTTTGAGGATCACCGGAGGTGACAAATGTAGAACCATATCCATACGAGGAAAATTCTTATTTTTAGTACAGCATTAAAATTGTACGATATTGAGAAAAAATTGCATCCCAGCAATCAGGCAGCGGAAATCACTTCTATTTACCATAGATGAGAAAAGGACATCCTACTATCCTTCCAAATCAGTCACAAAATTAAGTGGACAGCATATAGATGAAAGTGTCAGGTTTTCAGTGCGCTAAACTCTATTAGGCTAATTCTGCAGATCAGCTTGCCTGAATTTGGAGGTTGGCTAGAGGGCAAAGGTGCTTAAAGCTATTCTAATGTGGCACAGTTCTAGGGCTAAGAAACACTACCCCTTCATGACAGCTTTAAGGTAAAAGGCTTGCAGAAGTCTCCTTTGAACCTGCAGGCACTGTAGTTTCGTTCACAGTTACAGATGGGCTAGGCAGAATAGTCCTTGAGGAAGAACTCTAGGAAAAAGCAAAGCTAGAGCAGAAGTTAGAGCTTTTTGCACAGATGGCCACCTCCATAGTAAAGAGAACAATCCATGGGAGAGGATTAGCTTTGACCTTTTTCAGCATGAAGGGTAATGCTTGGAGAAGGCTAGAAGGATGTTTCCACGGTACCAAGTAGTCTGAATGTTTGTGGGTTTTTTATACTATTAATGATGAAAATATTGCAGAAAATGTTCTCTCTTCTATGGAAACTCACTCTCCTGGAATTCAAAGGATGTTTATTGGCATTAATACTTCCTTTACAGTTAAGTTGTGGGGGTTTTTTTAGTTGAATTTATTAACCATTTTGAAAATGACAGACGTTAATGATCTGCGTAAAATTCATACACTTACTTGCATTAAACCAAACCATCCTGGTAGGATATGGCTGTGTAAATTCTCTGAGATCATAAAACTTAATGCAATAAAATAAATGCAATATAAATTGTTTTTAAAAAAGTGTTAGAACACGTTCTAAAGAAATGACTTGCGTGGAATCCTGAACCTACTGAAGTGAAAAAGTAAAATTCACATCAATGTCAATGAGATAATGGTTCCATCCCATTCAAAACAGGGATTTCAGCATCCCCTTCAAGTGGGCTCTCTCACTAAATGTTTTGACACTATGGAAGACAAAAAATTACTGTCTTCCATTATTAGGAACTATTTACCAGCTGGTGAAAGATTAGGTTCTTTGCTAATGCAATTCATTCACTCCCTGACAGGACACTAAGATGGTCAGTACATGCATGGTGCCCTTTCCCTGGGGTGGAAGGGGAAGAAAAAAAGGTTTTGTGAAGGATGTTCTGTCAGTCCCGTTTGATTGTAAGTAAGTGGGACAGATGGGGCATTGCTCTGTGAAGTCTGATGCAAAACACCTGCAGACTACTTTGTCACAGAAGTCAATTTGCTTGCCAGTTTTCAAAGAAAAGCAATTTGAATTAAAGCTATCAGGTTTTGTATCTTTTCTGGTCTTTCCACTTTACTTTAGCATTTAAGTATGTGCTTGTAAAACAAAAAGATATCACGTGGAAAATTTTAATGTTATCTTAGGAAATAATTCCCCTTTGCATTATTTGCTCTCTATTCTTTTTGCCGAGACTCAGATCTAATACCTTTTTCAAAGGCTTTACTTCAGAGGAAGTACTAAATGTCTAATCCCTCATGCCCTTCAAAAGTAGTGGTCCAAATATTAAAAAAAAAAAAAAAAAAGTATCTTTCTAATAAGCTCCCATTTAGTAAATGCATACCACTCTCTATACTTCTAGAATAAAAGTAATGCTGGCAGAAATAATAAAAATAACCCCAGATGACACACACCCCTGCATAGGAGCACAAGGAATAACCACAAGAAAAAACATTTGTTCTTTAGCTTTGTTTCATTAGGTAGAGATGGTTGTAGTCTCCCCTTTAGGTTGGATAAATGCAAAACCTGTTGAAAACTTGTGTTCAGGCTCTTTCTCAACTTTTTTCTAACATCTAGTGAAGATGGTCTCATGATGGGAAATCTGTCACAAGGGGATGGAGGAAAGTCTTTTGGGGGAGAGGAAACCTTTTAGAGTTTTTATTGAAAATTTCCCTACATCTTCTTTCTGTAAGAAAGGAGAGAAGATTCTAGTACTTAAAATTTCAGTATCTTTTGGCCAGAAGAATTTTGATTCTCCAACAGATTTTTGTCAGGAGCTCCTCAAGAATATGTCTAAAGGGTTTTACATATCCATATCTAGGTGTTTTTCATATTCTGAGACTGGTGTATATAAATTCATATGTATTTTTTTCAGTACCCAAATGTTAAGCAAATGTTTGCCACATTTTTCCTACAGAGTTTTTACAGGGTTTAAAACCTTTTTACAGGATTTAAAACATTGGGGTACTGAAAGAAATGTGTGTCTGATATGGCATGAAAACAGCTTTATAAAACCAGGCAGGAGATCTGCATAAGCAGAAAGGAAAAAAATCATGGATGTGTAATGCATTGTGAACACTGCCCTTTATTGAAATGCTTAATATTAGTGTAGCACTTAGTCAAAGGTTATGTCTAGAAATATTCTAATATAAATAGAAAATAATTTAAACTGGGATATGTGACTAGAAACATTCTGAGATACAGAAGACTAGAATTTGGATCAGTACAGTGATGGCTGGATTTATATCTAGAGATGTGAGCTAGGGTAGATGATTAAACATGAATGTTAGAGAGCTTGGGAGATGATGGCCAGTTCTGTTCCTACTATTTAGATTATCCCTTTTTTCCCTTCAGGATACCTTGACCTGCTCAATATAGTAACTTCTTCAGTATTTCTGAGGTAGAAATAATAACTTTGTAGATATTCCTTCTCCTTATTCCTTAAGTGATTTTTTTCTTTCTTTGTTTATCTCAGGCTCTGGAAAGCAATTCAATGCCCTTGTTTGATAATGTAATTAATTTTTAGTTTCTCTAATAAGCTATTATATACTCAGTCTTAATGTACAATAGAGTATAACCCCTCTATTTTCTTGCTATAAGCTTGGCAATGAAAAATAAGACTAATGGTATTCCAGCCAGGGTATGAAATGTTAGCCTATGCTGGGTTACAGGTTATTACATAATCTGATCTGCAGAAAACATGTTAGATTAGAATAGTATTTTCCTCCCCTTCCCAAAGGATTTAATCTCTTAAAGCTGTTGCTTTACCTGTTAAGTCTAGATCATTTAAATGTTACTGCTTCCACCAGCAGCAGGTGGAAAAATGCTCATGTTATTCTGCTGATACCCTCTGAACCTGTTGAAGCAAATTAAGGATGGCACTGATGATCTGTGGTGGTGTTGAAAACCTGCAGAATTTTTTTTTCTTATTTGTCCAGATGTCTTGTGTTACATGAAGCTATGTAAGGTCTGTACAAAATTACACATTAACCCAAGTATGTTTAGGAATCAAACTGACAGTGCTTGTGGGAGGGCAATCTTATTCTCTGTGTTGTTTTAGTATTTGAAAAGCTGATTCAGTATAGACTGGGCCAGATCCTGATTTTCCATCTGCTATACAAAAGGCTGCAAAGAAGTCAGTTTTCCCTCGCACAAGAATATGTGGTTACTGTCGTGGGCTATTGATCGAAGGTAGTAAAGACAGTCTAAGTGCTGGTCCTCAAAAAGCAGCATAAGATCATGGTGTTTCAGTGGCCTAAAAATTGCTGCTTATTAGAAGAAGTCTTAGAGCATCTAAGAGCGCCAAGCATCTGTGAGACTGCTGAAATTGGAACTGTCCCAGATGGCCCCGATAGCAGCGGTGGGTGAATGAAGTATATCACCGCTACCTCAAACACATTGATCCAATTACACAGAAACAAGTGAAGTTCAGATGCAGCGTAGGTTCTGTATCTGTTGTCACTTAGAAACATTTGAAGGGTTATTTTTGCCCTCTTCTTTTCTGAGTCTGCTTTTCTGGGGAGAAAAATTGAACATAAACATATGAGCCAGATAACCAGACAGAGCAGTGGAAGAAATCTTCTGTATTTGAGTACTCTAGTACAGACTCCTTCCCTTTCAAGGGGTTTGTTTGAGTCAACATGCCTCTGCCTGGAAAAAACAGGATTATGCTATTATATCAACACTACTGAATGTGCCGTATCACCTGAGGATATTTCTATCAAGTTGGACAGAGACATTGTGAGTGCCCAGATCTATCGGGCAGTCTTGCTGTGCCACCCAAGCCTCCAGTGCATGTCACAGTAATTTTTAAAAAAGGATATTTCCATAGCTAGCATACTGACAATTACTTTAATTTGTTTAAATTGGCATAGCCCTGTGGACAGCTTATTTAAAAGCTACACATGCTATTATGTGTTCATTCCCTAAAGGTATTTTTACTGCAGGCACATTTGGCATTGAATTAATTATCATTTTAAAATGTACTTTTGGAGGCAGCCTAGTTTAGCTGGATGAAAAAGCTTTGTGTGGAAGAAATGGTGATTAGAATTTGGGGGCCATAATGGTTTACAAATGTCAGCTCAATTAGTCACTTATGGAAAGTGGGCCCATTCTCCTGAAATCAACTGAACTGAATCTTTAAATGCTATTAATTGAAACTGCTTATAGTTGTCCTTAGCATCAGTGGAAGCTTACAAGCTTCTCAAATAGATATACATGTTCTTTCTGATCATTGCAGAAGTTTGTGGGGTTTTTGTTGTTGGTTTTTTTTTTAATTGATTATTCTTTGCTTTTTTTAATTTTTATTTTTTTTAATTTAGATGGTATCTTTTTCTTACTGAAATATATCCTTTCCGAAGTTCCTGTTAAAGTATATGGTGTTTCACAACCTTAAACAAGGGCAGTAACACCAAAAATCTCTCATGTTGGAGAGGGTTCAATGTAAGCAGTGTGATTCAAAGAGAGACATTTCCTAATCTTATGGCCAGGTAGAGTCACATCATTGCTGTGACTGAGCTCAGATTCAGAAAGGAGTCAGAGCCTGGGCAGCATGCCACCAGAAAGCAGTATGAATTAGGTGGCACTCTCTATAGTTTATTTAGGACACACTGGCTGAGGGCTGAAGCAGTTCTCAGCACTACGTGCATTTTTTTCCTGTATAGAGAAGAAGTGTCTGTCTCTCCTGTTTCAGTATGTGGACCTGGAACAGTCAGACACGAATTCAAGAGGGGAATCCAAGCATCAAATTGTGTTGGCTTTAACTGCAATGGAATTGCATGCCCATAGGAAATCCATGCTAGCTAGTTTTTCTGTTTTATTTGAGGATTCCTGGTTTATGACTTAGTAATCTCTGAGTAATAGTCTTAAAAATTTATTTCATAGAGAGCTTCTAAATGTAATGCTGCATTGGTTTAGTTCTCCAGGGTGCAGTTTTATTAGTTGAAAATTTGACTTCAATTCTCCTGATCAGCTTCAGAATTTGTAAAGTGAAACAAGGTTAACATTTAAAACTGAACATAAACACATTGTAAAAAAAGCAGCCAAAGAAAGCTTTGTCTTTGGAAGATCTTGAGTTGGCTTCCTACCATGCTCTAGTCACCTTTATCCTGTCCCACCATGGAAATGTCAGAGCTGCTGAGATCCACAGTGTATCTCTTCAGAGTTGCTTAGCACAGGTGTTTCTGTAATTATGATACATTTGGAATAAATGTTGTGTTTAATGGTCCTCAAACAGATACTTTTGTCTGTGACAATGGTACTGATATCAGGGTGGTGAGCTGTGATGAAATGCCTTGAGAAATGAGGGGTGCCAAAAGTAAGCCTAGAATTTCTTGCTTTCATTTTTGTCCCTTCTTACTGTATTTGTATGAGAAAATACAGTGGGTTTTGATTTCAAGGACAAGATGAATTAATGGAACCTGTGAAAAGAAAGCTAAAAGGGAACAGAAGAGTGGAAAATACAGAAGTTTTCCACATGGCAAGTTCCCAAATACTTGACTGTTAAAACAAATCAGATGAAATAAACAAAATTCTCATGACATCCTAAATAGTGCAATGAAAACATCAGCCTAGTGTTTGGCAGTGGTCAAAAAAGTGAAGCAAATGTTAGGGACTTCTTAAAGCTTGCTCTGAGTCCAAGAACAAAACAGAACAGATCATGATTGGATAAATGCATGGGTCATCCACATCTTGTCTGACTGTGCAGCTATGGTTTCTCTCTTCAGAAAGGATTTATTAAAACTGGAAAGATTTCAGAGAAGAGAGTGTAATCAAAGATACGGAATAGCTTCCATATGTGGTAATGCTGAGCAAGCTGAGACTCTTCAACCTGATGAAAAAAATCCATGACTCAAGGGGCATGAAGGACTACAAAGTCATGACTGAAATGGAAAACAGGGATAAAGACCCACATTTGCTTTCTTTTCTAGTATGAGAACTAGGGGCTATCAAACAAAGTTAATGGAAGCCAGATTCAAAACAGACAAAATAGTCCTTCACACCACAGCTAGTAGATATAAGTAAATACTTGTTGAATGTAGTAGATGCAAAATGTTCATGTGGGCTCAAAAGACTAGACAGAAATTGAAAGAGGTTTATTGTGGGTTACTAAATGGGCAAACCACAACAGGCTCAGAAGACTTCCTGAGTCAAAGAAGGGTCAGGGGCTGGAAGTAAGAGGAATATTAAGGAAAGCGTCATATGATTGTTCTTATTTTTTCCTAGAGAACCACTTGTGGTCCCTATTGGAGAAAGAATACTGAGCCAGATGGATGCTTAGTCCGAATCAATACAGTCATTCTCATTTTCACAAACTATTTATTGTTTGAGGTTGTTTAGGGAGACTAATAGTGGTGAAGATCCATAGCAGTGGCCGAATGTTTTCAGTCATATTTGGAATACTTCAAATCAACACAGTATTTATGGATTTTTTTTTTCAGTAGTCTAAATGGCAGGAGTATAAAAGTTTGCAGAAACTAAGTAAATGAATGATAGATTTTCTGGGTTGGCTGTTAGAATAATGGAAATACTCTTTGCTGTTTGTGACGCTGCATTTCAAATGTTTTTAAGCACATCAGTATTTCTGAATTAGTAGTGATCGTCTCTGGTTTATATTAGTCATCAAATCAGATAAACTATTATGGGAAATAATGTGTTTAATTGTATATATAGTTTGAAAATTTACATTAAGTTGTAGATAAATTTCAATCCCCAAGGACTTCAGGGACTTTACCAAAGAGATCTGAAATAAAAACTCCTGTATTTTACTAAATGTTAAAAGTTGCAAGTCACAAGGAACTATTGTGAAAAAAACCTTGCTAGCTGAGTATAGCAGCATTTATTTGAATCACCTATACCCTCATCTGCATTATGATTTTTCTAAAGTTTAAAAAAAAACCTACAAAAACAACCTGACAACTAACTATATGTTTCATTTCTCCCTTAGTGTGAGACTTTAAATTTATCATAAAAATTCCTGGCAAGCAATTGATCACATAGTATGCAACAATGAACATTGCTCCAGAATTATTGGCTGTCTTGAATTCATTACAGACAATGTACTGGAGCAACAAATTCTATCTTTTCCCCAATTTAGTTGCTAAATCCTATATTCTAGAAAAGGTTATCAAACCCACCTTTTTTCTAAATAAAAAAACATTCCAGGTTCTGCAGATAATGATATTCATTAGAATACATTGTGCTCAGTGATTTTATTTTATTTTTTCTTAAATAAATGAGATTATGTCTTCAAACCAAAAAGATGTGTGCTGCTGTGCAGCTCCGCTCTTGTTGCATTAGTGGGGTGACTGAGAATGTTGCTAACCTTGCAACACCAAACACACACCACTTAGGGAATTTTCAAATGGCCTCTTCTTTCATTGTGAAATACTACATTGTCAAACTATTTATTAAATATATATACATACACACATGTATATTTCTATATGTGTGTCCCCATTTGTCAGTTTTGCCTGAGACGGTATATTCAGTGAAAAGCAGAAAGACCTTGGCGCACAATAAGTAGCAGTAGTCTGAATGTTGGATCAGCAAAAGGAAGATGGAGCCTGACCTCAGCTTCCTCCTGTATGTAAGACTGGGTTTTATATGTTCTCAGACAGTGATATCTAGGCAACTGGATATCACTCACTTAAGCAAGACTAGGGACAGTTAAGACAGATTAGTATTTATTTAATGATTTCTTCTCCCTTGTTGGAAATTTTATAGAAAGACAGTTTGCAGGATAAAAATACAGAAATGATCCATGCTACTATGTTGTGCATCAATCTGTAAAATGTGCAGTGCACCCATCTGCAGCTAGAGTGTGACCAGAATTTGGTATAGTACTTCTTCTGTGTCTGAGTTGGGCAATACACATGTGTCTTCATTATAAATTCTTCAGCAAACATTTCCCCCATCCTTCCTTGTCCCCAGTAGTTATCAGTTGTGCACGTAAATACACCATCTATGCACTTTCTACTCGGTAACTCCAGAGATACGTACTTGATTCTCTGAAAGGTAGCGGGATGCAATACAAAGATCTAACTTACTAAGGCTGTGAGTGAGGTATGATTCCAGGAGTGCTCTTTCAGTCCCTTGAAATCAGAATACTTTTGTGATCAAGAATTGCCTTTAGTCTCTGAATGAGAGTCTGTAAGATCTTTAAGATCTGGATTTATTGAAGAACTTAAATCTGGCTATAGAATAGGAACCCAGAACCCTTCATAAGGGTTCATAAGTATCTGTTTCCTTTCTCTGGTGTCAGCTGCATCAGAACTAAATTCTAATTGACAGGAAATGGGAATAATTTTGGTATGTGAGATGTTAGTCCTGTGAACTTCTGTGTATCTCATAACTCACCCATTTCTAACATTTCATGCCATGATCAGGACTGGAGGTACTTGTACTACAGATTTGCTTTTGAAGATAGATGCCTAGGAACGTCCTCTTAGAAAGCTGCTTGAACACAGGTGGTTGCACTGATGAGCACATGCATCCAGGCAGTGGGATCCTGAGTTCAGTGCTTTCCACTTAAGAAAATTGAGGTTGTAGACATCAAGACGGTAGTCAATCACCACATTATGGGAAGGGGCTCTCAGCCTCTCTACAGAAGCTGCATGACTGTGAAGAAAAAAAAAATAGTTGCAAGTATCTTGAGATAGAAGAAGAGTCAGAACATTGAGGATACAGTAATTCAAAAGCCCTCTTCCAAACTTCATTTCTAGCACCTGCTCCTCTATTATACAATAGCAAGGGACATAATGGGTTAGATGTAAACAGTGTCAAGTGCATGAACATGAACCCCAAGTTGTTTATCAGAAATCTCAAGATCACTGTTGTCAACTATATGTGTGGTCCCAAGAACCCCGCATTTATCTTAAAAATCAGCCTTTCTGTTAATGTGCTAATAGTATCAAGGTTCATGAGATCAACAAACAGAAATTCTGACATATTGCAAGAAGGGAGGTTCTCAGCTGGGATAATATAGCCTAATATTTCAAAGTCTAAATATTAGTTTGAGACTTGTGAGTAATTCCATCCATTTGCTTTCTGTGTCAAAACAGTCAATTTTCTATGCCTGTTGCACGTTATTAATTTTTCAGGGAGTGTTCTGTGCTTCTCAGCTGGCTGTATTGTTAGTCATAAACTTCCCCCTTTACAGCTGGAGTTCTGTTTTGACCTACCAGTAGATGCAGGGTTTGTGGATTTATTTTTTTTTAACTATTTTTGGGTTTGCTTTTGTTATATTTTATTTTGTTACCAGCCTCTATTGGCTCTTCTCAGGCTCACTCGAGGAGAGCTAAAGTAACACTGTGTGTGTGCGTACTGTTACTAAACTGCCACTTTACATTGTGTTTCTCTCATCAGTATATGAAGTGATTGAGATATTCCCAAGTGAAATCTGTAATAAACTATTTTCTGGTTTTGGCAAAATTTCAACAATGTGTCCTACAACAATATTACATTGATATGTAGACAATCTAATAATGTGTGAATAGATTAAATATAAAAAACCCCTCAACAACAAAACAGAAAACCCACAAAACCTCGGAAACTTTCAATTATTCGAATTTTGAAGCTGAGTACATTGACATTTTAGCAAAGAAACCACTGGCAGATCACTTGGGTCTTTTTGTTTGATGGAGACTTTATGGTCAGCTGAGTTTATTTGTCAGTATACAAAATGTATTCAAACACTACAGTCAGATGGTTTTTGCTTATGTTCAAATGAGAATGATTTCTTTAGCCATTTGGTGGCTTCTCACTATTATGACTAGAAGTGAAAATAAAACTCTGTTTTCTTATCTGATGGCACAGACCTTTTCATCATACCTTAATTTGTCTCCTGAGTCTAAGCTTCATTCACAGCTAGCATGTTCAATTTAGCTGTGGGCTGTACCATCTACTTTTTTTTTTTTAATAACTGCTATCAATTCTACCTAAAATGCCCTCATATGTATCATTATGTTGTGAGTTGGCTCTTCCCTTTCGCTTGCTCTTGAAAGTTATTTTTTAGCTGAGGCTTGGGACCTCTGCCTGTTATTGCCCTCCTGAAAAGATCATCTCTGGTTCACTAGCAGGTGATGCCTTATCATGATAATTCAGTCTTTTTCATATCAGGTTTTAAAAACAAATGAACAACAAAAGCCCAATAAAAAATAAAAAAAAAAAAACCAAAGAATTTTCTCTTCTAATTTTCTCATTGGAATAATACAGATAATTACAGACACTATAGGTGATGTTAATGCAGACAGCTATTTGGCTTTATTTTCTCCTTTTATTCAAAAATATTAAACATTATTATTAAGGGAGGAAAAAAACCCTGAAGTAAAACAATTAAAATGTAATTTAAATGAAGTAATACTGTAGAGAGTTAGGAATTGTACTGAGCAGCTCATTGTGCTGTAACTAGCCAAACTGAATTCAAGACAAAACTTTAATGTAGTGTACAGTTTTAAGTGACCTTATTGTAGCACAGCACTTTGAGAACAAACTTTGGAAAATGAAGGTTTAAGGTGAAGTTTCGTATAAATGTAATACTTCTGCCTCTCCTTAGCCATTTCAGCAGTGAACAGCAGAAATGCAACTGCAATTGTAAGCTGCACTTGCAGCTTTAAGTGTAAGAACACTTACCTTAAAAGGATGTGTGCTTGCAGCCCAGAAAGCCATATGTATCCTGGGCCGCATCAAAAGAAGCATGACCAGCAGGTCAGGGGAGGTGAATCTCCCCCTCTACTCTGCTCTCGTGAGACCCCACCTGGAGTACTGCATCCAGCTCTGGGGTCCCCAGTACAAGACAGACATAGACCTGTTGGAGCGAGTGTAGAGGAGGGCCACAAATATGATGAGAGTGCTGGAGCACCTCTCCTATGAAGACAGGCTGAAAGAGTTGGGCTTGTTCAGCCTGGAGAAGAAAAGGCGTCAGGGAGACCTTATTGTGGCCTTCCAGTACCTAAAGGGGCCTGCAAGAAGCTGGAGAGGGACCGTTTACAGGGGCATGGAGTGATAGGACAAGGGGTAATGGCCTTAAGCTGAAGGACGGGAGATTTAGATTGGATATTAGGAGGAAATTCTTCCCTGTGAGGGTTGTGACTCACTGGAACAGGTTGCTTGGAGAAGTTCTGCCTGCCCCATCCCTGGCAGTATTCAAGGCCAGGTTGGGTGAGGCTTTGGGCAACCTGGTCTAGTGGAGGGTGTCCCTGCCCATGGCAGGGGAGTTGGAACTAGATGATCTTTAAGGTCCCTTCCAACTCAGGCCATTCTATAATTCTGTCATTTAATCGTCTTGGAGCTGGCTCTTCAGGACAATGAATTGGCTTTACAAGAAATGCTTTCACACAGCCAAGACTCCACTGTGCAGAGGGGCTATGAGCTGAAGCAATGGTATCCTAGACTGATGTCCATGCAGAACAGTAGAGCATCCACACAGTGTGGGAAGGCAGACTGAGGTGAGAACAGAGTGTGAAGTACACATGCAGCAAACAGATTGCCTATGTGAAGACTGGAGTTTTGCATTTTGACCTGTCCTGTGTCCTAGTTTCTGTTCCATGAGAGTCAAATGGTAAGCCTTCAGACTGAAGCGTCCGAAGAAAGCCAAAGGAAAAGAAAGGCTAGGCTCTAACAGCTTGCTGAGAGAGTTAGGATTGTTCAGCCTGGAGAAAACAAGGCTCCGGGGAGATCTAATTGCGGCTTACCAGTATCTGAAGGGGGCCTACAGGAAACATGGTCAGGGACTGTTTATCAGGGAGTGTAGTAACAAGACAAGGGGTAATGTGTTTAAGCTGAAGCAGGGTCGATTTAGATGAGATGTTAGAAAGAAATTCTTTCCTGTTAGAGTGGTGAGGCACTGGAACAGGTTTCCCAGAGAGGTTGTGGATGCCCCATCCCTGGAAGTGCTTAAGGCCAGGTTGGATGAGGCTTTGGGTGATGTGGTCTAGTGGAGGGTGTCCCTGCCCACAGCAGGGGGGTTGGAACTAGATGATCTTTGAGGTCCCTTCCAACACAAACCATTCTATGATTCTATGATTCTAAGATTGAAATTTAGTTTCATTCTTTAGCTAAGGAGACCCCGATACCGATGACAATCTGCAAGAAGAATATTCAACCTCTAGGTCTTAAAGTATTAGATCTGAAGTTTCTGTCAGTCCATCTTTTGGAGATATTCCAGGGTGAGTGTTTTTATTTCAATTAACATTGCAAATATGGTCTAGTTTAGATACTTAACCTGCGTTGTTGTTGCAGTGAATTTGTGAGATGAAAGTTGACCTCCATTAAGGAAGAGTTTAAAAGCTCTTCTTATGCCCTGCTTCAAACCACTGTAAAGCATAACTCTTCTGTGATCCATGGGGCTACTTGTCCTCTTGGTTACTATTTCCACAAAAGGCAACACTGCTGCATCTGTCTGGATCTTATTTCCCCCAAAGCTGTGTCTAAGTAGGCAGTGGGGAAGCAACAGGTCTTCCAGATGCTGTCACAGGCTCATTTTTAACAGTGCTAACAGAATAAGGGGAGAGGTTTGCAGTGAGCATTAATTGTGCTAAATAGAGTTTCCTCAAACAGGCTTCTGGGAGCCCTGCACAAATACTTTGATGAAAGATATCCCTTGAAAGAGGAAGGAAATGAATCCAGGGCTCCTATATTCATTCTCAAGTGTCTTTTCAAACGAACCAAAACTATGTAGCAAACTCAAAATCCTATTAAGAGTAGAGATGACTGAAAAGATATGGTTCGGTGTGTTTATTAAATGAAAAAAAAACCCAAAACATGAAGGTTACAAGTAGACATATGTTGCTATCTTTTCATCCTTGATTAGATGATTCTCTAAGTCCTTGTACTTAGTGACTTAAAACTGAATTACTATGTGGAGAGTCTTGTATGCCTTTGTCAGCTGTCCTCAGTCTTTGCATCTGAATGCTTGTGGGAACAAAAAACCAGAGGGATAAAATGGCAGCAGAGACAAATTTGTTGAGGTATCCAAATGTGAGTGCATGCAGAATCCTCCTCCATTTCCCTTGCACACTGCTCAATGTAATCTTTCAATGCTGAAAGTCTCTCCTTAGGTATAGCACTTCTGAATCACCACAGGTGGATTGTGTCTGTAGTCCTTCTTGCTAAGCACAGTGATGGAAAACACAGTGTATGTATTTGGGGCAGGGAGTTAGGGTACTTGTGACGCACTGAGAAAAACAATAGCTTTGTGGCATCTTGACAGAAGAAGATAACAAACCAGTTCATATTTGCCAGTTGAGAATTACAGGCTTGGCCAGGAGTAATGTAAGTATCAACTTTTTAATTTGCTGTGTTTTCAGATTTATTTTTTTTTATTTCCCAAAGAAAGAGACTTCTAGGCAAACACTTGAGGATATATAAGAGAATTACACTTTTAATATTATAGTGCTCATTATTTTAATTAATGGCTGCAAGAAGTTGTGCTGAGACAATTTTTTAAACTTCCTGAAATGATCATTAATATTTGATGAGAGGAAGAACACTATCTCCTCAAGTAATGAATCGGTATGTTATGAAACCATGTATCTGGCATGCTTCTTGGGCAAAACGTGTTCATTTATTTGACTCACACTGCTCCTGAATGACTTTAACCTCCATATAAAGCTATGTTTCCTACCTGCACAGTACTATGCTATTGACTACTATTTTTTAGCACTGCCACACCTTTTTGAAGTGGAAGCTGGCTGGTTTAAAACATCCCCTAATTTTGAGAAGTTGATTTTGTTAGGCACGTAGTTGAAGGGATTTGTGTGTTCTAGAACAACTTGGGGAATAACCCTGGGAGATCGAGCGATACACCTGAGACACAAGCATATTTTTGCAGGCATCTGTCTTCTGTAGATCAGATAGAGGCAGGACAAAGATCTGCTTGGCTGATGTATTTTCAAAGGCGTTTGTGGTTAGTCCTGTAGCTGTACATGTTGAATCCTTGCAGTATGTGCTAGCTATTGTATTTGTAACCAAATAAGTCTAGATAGAATTATCAAAATCCATGGACTCATTAACAGTCTCAACTGCAAGTCATATGGGTTTATTTGCTTTTGTGTGTTGGACTAGTTTGTGTGTGCTGTGGAGAAAAAAAAAAAAAAGAGGAGGGAGAGAAGCTTGCAATGACTGAATTCTGCTGCCTCTTCTCACTGTTCAGGTTGTTTTTCTTTAGTTTTCTGTCTCTTTTTTTTTTTTTTAACTTTTCATATTGCAGAGATGATATTGTAGGGAGATCTTCAGACTCTCAGTCCTCCAGTATCTGCTTCAGTGTTTCACCTTTGTTGGATATTCCATTGTCTGTCTTATTGTCCATTCCCTTCTCTATATTCTTTGTTACTTGTTCAACCAGCTTTCTTAGTGCTTTCTCTGGTTTTCTTCCCTTTTTCTATAATGCATAATAAATTTTCTGTTTAAAAAAAAAAGACAAAAGAAATCTATGGGCTAAACAAGCACTTTGTTAGTGGATTAGGCAGCATAGCAGACTTCTACAAAATATGTAAAAAGAACAGCCGATTTCAGTGGTCATATGTGGTGGGAAATGCAGGCGTGGACCCAGGTCACAAATTCTTCCTTAAACATTGGCAGCTGAATTTTGCCTTTAAGGGATGAAGAAGAAAAAGCATAAAGTATACATACTCTTAATATGTTATTAGTTGACCAAGAGAAATATCCATGCCCCAAATTAGCAGTCTAGAAAAGCAGTCAAGTTGTTTTCAGATTCAAGGTGGTATCTGGGTACCCAGTGTAGAGAACCTTGAAAAGGTATCCAGTTCAGAAAATTAATCAGTCCAGTTAAGGTGGGCATCCAAATTCTGTGCCACTCAGAATCTGTCACTGTTTTCAGAAGAAATCTGAGTACACTTTGTTATTTTCAGTATTTCCTATTCAGGTCTTTCAAAATAAACCTTCATTTTCAATTAATTAAGGTTCACAAGGCAAAAATAAAGAAAAATATTAATTTATTATTGTCCTTTTTTAATAACAAGATTTCTTTCTTTGTATAAAACACACAAGTAATGACTGTACCAGATAACAGGCATGAATTACAGAATACCTGAAAACTATTGTAAGAATTATCTTTAATAATTCCACAAGTTATTTTGAACTAATAAGTTATGGTTGATTTTTTTTTTGTTACTGCATTGGTCTCAGTGGACATAATTAATAGTGAAGTTGTTTTTCATTTTTAACAAGAATATTTTCTAGTGCCCCTGAAAGTGAGGGCATTTCTTCTAATTAATAATTCTCTCTGTTTAAAAAAAAAAAAATCAAATACAGTAATGGCCACATTCTTTGCATGACTGGAAGGCAGCTGCTAAGCATACTGTGAAGTCATATCTCAAAAACACAGTTCTGAATGAAAATCTAAGCTGGTATAAACAGGCATAACTTCATTAAGTTAAGAGGAATTATGTTTGCCTGCTGTAGTCTTGAAATGGCCTTTATTATCATTCAAGATATTAAGCATAGCAGTAAGGCACTGACTTTCTTGCTTTCGAAAAGCTTTTTGAATGTACTGTAAACAAAAGTGGGGTAGATTGTCAATTTAAAATGATCTAATGGTACCATTTCAACAGAGGTGTGTTATTAAACAACACGAATCTTTGAGGCTATGCAGCTAACTCTGGAGTCATCTGTGTCTTTTGTTGTGTGACATGATGCAACTAATACAGAGATTCATTTTGCTAATTACGTGAATAAATAAAGTGTGGTGGGGGAGAGAAAAGAATATTTCTCTTTCATTTAAACTTATCATTAACAAATGTTCTTTTAGGACTGTAATTCTCTCAGCACTTTAGAAAGAACTGTTTATTCTCATTGGTGATTTGCAAAGCAAGATAAGACAAAAAAACCCACCGTTATCCGTTAGGGAAGACATCTTCCCCCTCTCCATGCCCCATCCCTGTCTAAGGGTGTAGATTTATGCTGTCTGTGCAAATCAGTAACTGGTTACCAAGTCATCCTTGCTTGATGTGGCTTTACTTATCTTTTGAAATTTGTTATTTTTGGGGGTGGGGGAAATAAAATGAAAAGTGGTTGGAACATTTCGGGGAGGAAAAAGAAAATCTTTGTCTTGCCCTGTTCCAAAACCTTCTTAGAACAAAACTCATGACTGATTTTTTTTAAATTTTTTTTTCTCAAATTCCTTGGTGTTGAATATTTTTCTGTTCTACATGCCTGAGGTGTTACAGGTGTTGTTACTTGGTTTAATGACTGTCTTAAGTTGAGGAACCACCCTGAGCTAGCAGAAATCTCATGGAAGACTTGGACAGGTTCACTCTCTGGTCTCTTGAAGCTGTGTATTCACCATGCTACAATCACAGTTGGAAAAGTACGAAGTGTTCTGGAAAGCTTCTCTCTGTGATAGTGTCAGCTGAGTCTAGAAATGGCAGCTTCAGTAGCCCTGAAAGAGGCTGTAATTGAGCGGTTTCGAGCCTAATGTGACAGGCTTAAGAGGTATGAAAAGCCTGACACATTTTGAACAAATCTTCCTGAGAACTATCAGAGATACTGGTTACTTGAACCTAACTGTTCAAACCCGTGGCAATTCTCCCAGCATCAGTATTCCACAGACTATACAGGCAATCTTCCCTCTTCTCTTTCTGCCACTGCAGTAGGACATGATAACGTTCATGTAGCTGTCATTGTAAATAGATGTGAATTATATGTAATTGTCCATGTTACCAGTTTATAACATAATAGCCTGATACATGGCCCATTGATGTGAATCTCCCCATTGACTGTAATGGATTTTTGATCAGACCCAGCAAAATAAAGAAGACAGAGAGATGAGAGGAAAGAACAAAACATGAAAAGCAAGTGAATCTAAAGGTAGCATAAGAGTCTCTGCTGAGGTCTGAGCATTGAACATTAGAAAACCCTCACTGAGTATCCTGCATGGATTCACAACTGAAAAATATTTACTGAGTGCGTTTAACTAAATGGAGTTAAGTATACGTAATCCATTTACAAAACATTTACAACTATTGGGTAAATTGAGTTCATTGTTTGTATGGCTGTCTCTGCAATCAAACTGTAATCATGTGTAAACTGTGAGCAACCATGTGCAGTTCATATGCAATTATTTACAAACTGGTTTTGTGAAATCAAATTGTATTACCAGTGATAATGAACTTCAGCGTGTTAGAATTTTTTTTTTTTAGCATCTTTTAAATGCTTTGGTTCCTTTCTTCCTATTTTAAGCTCTTCTGAATTTAAAAATATATTAACATATACTACACATTTCAGGATTACCTTTCATTTCGTGATGAAGTTTATGCCACAAAATACAGTGCATTGCCATAACCTGCTTTATCTGTGCATACTTGATCACTTCAACTCCAGCTCAAATCTGGGGTTCGTATTGTAATTCAGAGTAGCAACTCTGTGGGCTGACAATACAGAGAGAGAAGCTTTAAGCTATACTACTTTCTTTTCAAGGCAGCTAAAAGATGTTTATTGTTTGCCCCTTACCAATCCATAAGCTTTTGAACCTTGAACAGTAAGTCAGCATAGCTTTACAGGTGGTGAGAAATGAAAAATAGTATTAATGGTATTTCTTTTAAAATTCCTCTTCCTAGTTTCTCTGGGAAGGAAGTCACAAAAACTTCATAAAGTTGTGAAGCTATATGAAAGTTTCATTACTATACTTTTGAGAGGACCTCATTAGGAGACTAACATCTCTCTCCACTCTGCTGCTTGCATGTAACTGCTTAAAACTTTTATGCCAAATCACCACAGTGATGGGTCTCCAGCCAATAAACATATAACAGTGGTCTGTGATGGAGCTTCTTTACCATAGTTTCCTCATGCCTCATAAAAAAGAGCAAAATTTGCAGCCTTAGCCTTATGTCACAATATCATAGTTTTCACTGACATTTTGTATACTGGTGATCAGAATGTGGTAGGCAGGTGTTGGAGTCATAATTTTGGAAAGGATGCTTCTACAGGCATAAATCCTGAGGTTACTTGAGACAGTCTTCTGTAAGTTGCTGAAGCTGGGTTAATGAACTAGCTTTTTCCTTCCCTCACAATCACCTCTGCTATAGCAAACAGTCTAAAGAAGATGTAAGAGAATAAGGAGCTTCCCCCCTGCCCCCCCCGCTAAGAATCAGCCAGCTGCAGAGTTCTACAAAGAATTGTTTTCCCTGTCCTAGGAATCATCATCTCCACTAAGAGAGAGCTAGCAGATGGGAACCTGGGCACCAAGAGAGAAAGACAGGAAAAAAAAATATGCTAAAGCAGGATCTCAGAAAATACTGGTAGATTTTACATGAGAAAAGAGAGTCAAACCTATTGTGCTATTAAAATACTTAGAAGATAAAGCTATTCTTAATCTTAACTTCTTCATTTAAATAGTAGCTGTTTCTTTCCTTTCCTGAGTGTATGAGTTCATTCAGATTCTTCCTGAAAAAGAATTGTGTGATCTGTCTTCAAAGAAAAATGTCACAGGACAATAGTCTGCTGCTAGGGGAAAAATGTCAAGGTGAAGTCTGGCCATATATCATCTCTAAACGCTGAGGCACAAGGATTTCAAGGGGGAAGGTATTTATCATGTGATATTGTTCTATTACAATGACTCTATATTTCTGTTCTGCCAAGTGATTGATGCATGCTGTGTGTAATCATTCTTTTAGTGCACTAGTATGTCAATTGTTCACTGTAGTGTTGTTAAACAGCTGCATTCAGATTGACTGCAACAAAAGGCTCGTGTTGGTTTCAGCCAATCTGAAAACAGCACATCATGAAAATGCCAGCACATAGGTTCAGTATTTACTCATTAAAGACAGTACAAAAATGCTAGATTATCCATCACATTACTGAGCAGCTTTCCTAAAAGCTTGTAATAAAGACTATTTGACAACATGGATGGACAGCTTGTGTGAAACATAGAAAACAATGTACACGAAGTAACTGCAATGTATGTGTAGCTTGATCTTCATTTGAGGAGGAAGTATGTGGAGTGTTTTAGAGTGAAATATCTGCCCAGGCCACTGTCAATAGTTGTATTCCAGCCCTGCCTCTCCTCTGAGCAGAACATAAAACAATTCTGGTCCCAAAGTCACATTAGTAGAGCAGTATGGCACACATGAAGTAGCATTTATTGTCACAGTCATGTGCTAATGTGTTTCACTGTTGGGTTTGTGTTGTGGTGTGTTGGTTGTTTTTTTGGGGGGAATGGGTTGAGGGGAACAGGCTTACATCCAGCTAGTTAGAAATGAAGGTGGAGCTAGCACTGAACTATCTACATCTCACAGATGCACCTGATAGCTAGAGGGTGTTAGGGTGAACTCCTGGTCAGTCTATGTAAATTCACAGTGAATAATGATGACCATGTAAATATCCCAAGAAGCTACTTACGTAAATAAGCTTTCCTTCATTATGAAGTGGAAAAAAATATAGCAAAAGAGAAGAACTTGTATAAACTTAGGGTTTTTTTTAAAAAATAGCCTATTTTTTCATGAACAAACATGATGAAGTGATCTTGATTTGTGTGTTTGAGTACACTTATTCATGTCTACTAGTCAAAGATTTATTTGTAAACTAGAATTTGTATGGAACTTTTGTCATGGTTTTGCTAGTACCCATAGCTTTGGAAACACAATATATTTACTTCAAGTGCTTATTGATGTTAATTATTTAACATCAATGTTAAATAACACCAAAATTTCATAATACACAGGTGCTTTCATGAATATATGAGAGACTGTAAATATGATTAAGATCCTTCTGGTTGGATTGGAATCAGCTACGTACAGTTGTAGAAATACCTACACTTTATTGTTTTTATTCACTAAGCTGTAACTGTACCTAATACAGTGGAAGAGGTTTTTTTACAGCTTTGGATACATTACTGTGGAAAATCTTGATTTGTGTTTTTTACCTTCCCAAGGTATGGTTGGTTGAGATTTGGGTCTTTAGATAAAAACACTATCAGCACGCTTTGGGGGGATGGTGGAAGAATCACTGAACAAAAATTGTGTGTGTAATAGAGAGTACATCTGAAAATGAATCTGAAGTGAAGCAATTTTATTCCCTTCTCCTTGCATCAGCTTCACTTAGTTCTTACTTTAAGCCATATTGTAATTGTTAATTGTTACCCCACAGCACAGACTTCACTGCTCCACTGAGCACGAGACATTGCTCTGAAGCCATTGCCTGAATGAACAATCTGCCATGCAGTGGGAATACATCCATTGCATTCTTCTTTAAGAAAAGGGAGAATGCCTTCCTTTCTGTAAGTTAATGACTTCTTCTGCTGGTCCTGCATATTAGTAGAGTAGTTTAGCTACCACATACTTTTCTCCTAGCAAACAGTCACTAAAAAAAGAGGCTACAGAGAGGGGCTTTTCAGGGAACCATCCTGTGGTTCCCAAAACCCACTTAGCAGGGAGTGAAAGCTAGGGTGAAATGTTTCTTTGCCTTTATTGCCTCCACTGTTGTTCAAGTTGAGAACCAGCTACATTTTTAACTTGTGTAAAAATCGTGCACTGGCTACCAGAAAACCGAAATGGGTGTATTTCATTCCATTTAGAAGTGACCATGCTAGAGAAGGCTTGAAATCTATCAAAATACGCATTTCTATCATCCTTAAGAGATGCTGCTCTTAAGTAATTTGATTGTAATGGAGATAATAATAGGAAAATTATTTGACTCTTTGCTTTTGCAGAGGTATGTTTGACTATTATTCTACCTTTCTACATCAAGAACTCATTCAAAAGTATTACGTAGAATGGATTGTTCGGGAAACAAGGTCAGTTTGTTTTATTTCAACAACATATTCACACAGCTAAGCTGATATGACTTCTGTAATAGCGCTCCTTCTGCCCCATTACAAGAAAGGAGATAGTGAATTTAGGTTAGGGTTTTTGGTAGGTAGTGGCTTTTTTTGAAATGTTGTCCACTTTATAAAGTTTGAAAAACCTTTGAAAGCACTTAATCCATCTTCTAATTACATAAATTAATTAGATGCACTAATTAAGATACAATAAAAATGTGTTTTGGACTTTCAGGCTAGATTGAAAATGCCACGACTCAAAATGAAAATCCTGTATATACTCACTTGGTCCTCAGATTTGTTCCAAAAATGTTGATATGTTCTCTTTTTACGAGTTAACTTTCTTCACAGTAAAGAATCATCCGTCTATGAGATTCTTGCTTAATGTGGGATCAAGCACCTTCTCTCCTGCTGTCACTGTAAAGCATAAACTCTAGATTACATGCAGCTTTGCATTACTAACCTAGCTGGAGGTGCCACCATAAGGGTGGTTGTCTATTCTCCAGCCTTATCTTTAAACCACATTGTTGTAATCATGTAAATTCCCGATCTGTGGAATCAGGTAAAAATGTGTGCAACTGAAAAACTTTTGGTTTAGGACTAGTTGTCAGATTTGTGAATCATAGTTCTGGAAACCGGGACTGTCCTTTTGGCAGCAGGCCACATTTTTTAGAAGATTAAGAAATAATGAAATACGTCACTTTATTCTGCCAGAATGTTTCAAAACAGTTTTGAGTGAAAATTCACATCCCTTAGGTTTATTTCTCCTTTGTTAGTGGAAGGTTTAAAGTGTCATAAAGTAAATGAGACTCTGGTCTTTGGGTCAAGCTGAAGATTTCAGTTAGATACATTACATAGCTTCATATTTTTCATCTTGTTTTTTCATTGTCTCATGCAGCAATGTTGAGCTTCTAACTTTCTGAAAGAAGGGTATTCTCATACTATTGTTCGCTTCCCTATATCTTTGCACAACAGATTTTCAGTCCCACTGGGCTGGCACCAATTGCAAAAATGTTACTTACGTTTATTTTTTGTTTTACCACATTCTCTCTCAGGAATTTTCAAGCTTGCAAGACTATGAAACTATAAAAATGAAAAAGATTGGGAGTTTTAGGCTGCATCAAACACTTTTCATGGCTTATGCTCTCTGAAAGTCATGCACAATCAGGTTTCGGACAGTGCTCAAATATATCTAGAGTTGACATTATACCGTTGACTCCATTATCAGCTGTTACAGTCCCAGGGGCTGGGAGAAGGAGGCCAAATATTTTTGCTCATATGGACATCTAAAAATGTTGGCTATTGTGGGATTTCATTTGAATCACATCATGGGAGAACAGGCAGCCTAGAACAATAGATTTGTCCATTGGCAAATTACAGTTTTGTCAATTTCTCTGGGAACTTTTGACCCACTGTTACTGTTGCTCTTGCAAAAAGAGGATGAGTGCTCTCGTGTTGGCATTTTCTAGACCATTACACAAGAAGTCAAGAAACATGTGGGGAGTAGTAAATCTTGCTTTCCCATTGGAATAGAGTTGAAGATTCAGACCAGAGTTTTCAAACTCAAGAGTGCTTTGTAAGGGAAAGGACAGCATTCATATTGTTGCAGTGATAGGAGTACAAACCTGCTTACTTTTAGAGGGATGTTCACCAGAGGGAGGTCTAACCCTCAGCATCTGAATTGGCTGCTTGGAAAGCATATTTAGATGCTCAAAGTCAAGCACTGGTTTTCTCTGGAGTCCCTGTTTTTACTAGACTGTGATACGCTTGGAAGGTAAATAAAACTCATTTTGTAGATATTAAGGAACACATCAGGGATGGGCTGTTCTAGACAGTGGTTGAGGTAAGAAGGGACCTCTGCAAGGTTGTCCAACTTCCCTGCACAAGTAGGGTCACCTAGAGCAGACTGCCCAGGACCAGATGGCTTTTGAGTATCTCCAAGGGTGGAGACCCCACAATCTCCCTGGGCAACCTGTGCCAGTGCTTGGTCACTCTCACAGTGAAAAAGCAGTTCCTGATGTTCAAGTTGAACTTCCTGTGTTTCAGTTTGTGCCCATCCCTCCCTGAACCTTCTCTTCTATAGGCTGAACAGTCCCAGGTCTCTCAGCCTTTCCTGATATGAGATGCTCCAGTCCCTTAATCACCTTAGTGGCTCTCTGCTGGACTCTCTCCAGTAGAGCTCTGTATCTCTTCTACTGGGGAGCCTAGTACTCGATACTGGATTCCTGTGTTTAATTACCATCTTTAAATCTGTTGTTTTCACATATGTTATGAACTCATTCTTTTTCTCAGGCACACACACATGCATTGTTTTCAAGAAAAAAAAAATCTAAACACCCCCATGGAAAATGGTCAGTGAGCCCACAGTTTCAAAAAAAAACAAAACCAAAAAAACCAAACCCAAACAGTTTTTGTTATGGTGGTTTGGAAATAAAAGCCCAAACTAATTCTAGCTTGAGCACTGGATCCTCGTAAATTAGAACCGGTTTATATAATGGCAAACATCCCAATTTTTACAAAACCTGTACCCCTGCTAGAATGGAATTCTGGACAATTTAATAAGCATTTAATGTTATAACAGATCAGTTTGAATCAATGAAAAAAGTTTTAGCATTTTTCTAGGCATACATTCAGCTGAACTATTAATCTCTGGCTTTTTGTTCTGAGTACAGTAATGCCTTTTCCATCTGAACTCTAACTTTGGGGAAAAAATCCTCTTCAGACTCTCCAATGGTACCTTCAACAGCCAATAATTAATTTTTTGGAGTGAAAATCATTGTAATGAAATTGACCTTTCCCCATAGCAATAGGTTCAGTCACTTCCATCTGTCAAAATCTCTTTGCAGAATTTTAATTAATGGTGAAAAATGTTTGCTCCCCGTGTCAATGAGTTATTGAGAATCCCAAATACCTGAGCACTTCATAATATTCTGGCAGTACAAAAGAAAACCCCAAAAAACTCCAAAATGAGGACAGATTTCCTGGGGCAAAATCTGGAAAGCAGCAGAATCTCTATCTTGTCCCAGTTGATCTTGAAGCCAGAAAATAATGAAAAATCATCAGTCTTCCTCAGCAGGCTAGGATTTGATGAATCCAGCTTTCCAAAGAGAAGTTTTGCAGCAACATGGCCACATTCTTTCAGAGAGCTGTGAGAATTACATATATATGAAAATGGCTTATTCTTTTTCTGCCACGCACATCCTAAAACTGCTAGTGTACTGCAGGAGTAATAACTGGACTACTGCCACAGAATTGTAGTCAGATCTGTCTTCAATAGCCAGCTGCACACATCCTCCCTATATCTTGTTGCCTTTTAAGCAACGTGTGTTTTCTCTGGAGGGAAGGCATGAATTCAAGGATAACTCACATCTTCCTCTTGAGCAGCTGACCAGCTGAACATTAGCTCAGATATATCTTGGCCACAGAGAGTGAGCGTTAAAATCATTGCTCATACACCACACCAACAGGGCTAGATGGACACCACAAAGCAGGAAGAATTTGCAGTGTATTGAGGACTGCATGTTTTCACCGTCTCCTTGAAAACTCCAAGAAAATTTCTTCCTGAGTTCTTTGAATGTGGCATGTCACTTCCATGGACAGTGGAGTGTAAATTCCGCAGAGCTGCCTTCAGTGTTTTGTTTTTGCATATCGACATTAAATGGTAAATGGAATCTCTCCATTGCTTACATTTCTGTTCCTGCAAAGCAGATCATTTAACTTATGGCTATTTTAATATCAGATGCTGCTACCCAGGTTTCTGATATTTCATTATCCTTGTATTTAAGCTAAGCCTACTTAGACTTTCACAGCTGCTTACAAACATTAGTCAAATAAGAGTTCTTATAGATGCCATCTACACAAGTAGAAATATGTTTCCAAGTTCTGGTACTGGCGTGAGCCTGAACGCCCACGGTGGCTCAGCAATGCTCAGAGGCAGCTATCGCCATATGTACTGAACGTTCTCACCATGTGAAAGCACAGCAGTTATAATGCACTCTGCTTTCAGGTGTGGTTGGTGGTTTCACTTCTTTCTCATTATCCCTGCTAATACCCTCTGTTCTCAAACTTCAGGCACGTTACAGCAGGCTCAACCATTGCTGCTAAAAGGTAGCTGTGCATTGCATTTGTATCTCAGTTCACAAAAGTCAAGCTGATAGTGTAACAAGACAGTGAGGAGGGTTTAGTTCAGACCCAATTTTAGTTATTGAGCAAATAGCAGCAATGCTGCCAGCCTTCATTACATCGCAGAGACAGATGGTCTGGACTGAGAGACCAGCAATTAATGTGCAATGTGTTCTTTGCTGGCACTTACCACAAAGGCATTTTTTGTGTGTATAAACTGTCTTATTCTTAAAGCTTATTTTGTTTTGTGACTCTAGTGTCTATATGGAGCTGGAGGGAAATAATTCCATGTAGGCATTAAGTGGAGGAGTCATTCTCTTTCAGTTTTCATTGAACATTGTAATGACTGAACAAAATTTTTAAATCTTGAAATACTCTTTGTCATCATAGTCAAGTCTTCCTAATGTATCTTCTGCATTACAATGAGTTCTTTGCCCTCTAGTATTCCTGTTAAATTGGGAATTGTATAATTCCCATCAGGAAAAAATATTTCTCCTTCCTGCATGATAAGTAGAAATTTAAGACATTGAAGTGAAGGGATGCATTTGGACCAGGTGCTTGCCTGGTGAGAATCACTAAAGTTTTGTACTTCACTGACCAGCTGAGAACTTGGCTCATTACTTTTTTCACGTTATTTGTATTCTTCGGTTCTATTACCGGTTCTAGTACCGATTACCTGATTCATTCATTAAATAGAATCCAACATGAAATGAGCCAGATGTATGACTCAAAGCCATGCCTGGTTCCTTGACTATGCCTCAGCTATTTTATATCCTTAATGTTAGTTCTTTTGGTTAGCATGGTATAATTCCAGATATCATCCATAAGCCTGCAAATCAACAGACACCAACTTTTCAGGATTTGCGTAAAAGCCAGAGTACCTGTGGACATGAGTCAATAATACATGTCTGTCTGTTGCTTTTTGCCAGATTCAGGCTATAATTTGAAGCAGAGGTGATGGTCTGCAAAACTTATTTCATCTTAATACTCCTGCCACATTTATTTGATAGTATCAATTCTTTCAGTGAAGTTGGAAGGTTTTTTTAGCTCTGCCTTTGAGGTATTTGGGAACTTACTTGACCAGGATGGCGAGCCTCAGATATTGAGGAGATGAATATGTGATCACGTAATTAGAGTCTGCATCATAACCAAGAGATGAGATAATGTTCTAGGATTAATTTTCTGAGTTCTTTCCTTTTGCCTCCAACCTTTTTTTTTTCTTCTTTTAAAATTGAATTTTATATATGCAGTAGAGAAGGACAGGCAGATAAAAGACTGGACCATAATTATAAGCTATTATAGATAAAAGTCCAGTTTTCCATTCAATAAGGCAAATTTCCTTGGGCAAATTCTTCAACAACACAGATGCCTATTCTTTTATACCACACTTATTTGCACTGACTTTTGTATGAAAAACACTGTTAATACAAGTAGGAATGACTTTTGTAAACATTTGTTGTGCAGTACTCAGATTATGTTATATGGTATTGCACTGGGAATGTTCTTCCTAGTGTCAAGCTTTTTTTTTTTTTTTCAACCACAGTTCCTTGCTATCAGTCTATGGCTATCTTTCTAAACTACAATGATTGTTGTATAATAAACAGAGAAATATATTTAAGTACTTATTCGTGGGAGATGCTGCTGATATGGTGGCTTTTTCTAACATTGCTTGTATCTTCTAAGATTTTGTGGGGGTTTTTTGTTTGTTTGTTTTTTTAATTAACAGTGCAAGAAGTTCTCAGCTTTTCTTCTTTTGTATTCTGTGAAAAGAGAAATGTTCCTGAGTGCCAGACATATATTACTATTGTGATGTTCTTCAGCTCATGTCACATTGTTCATTGTTTCATGGAAGAGATTTTGTGTCTAGGAACAGTTTCTTGTATTTTTTTTCCCCCTCTAGCCCTTTCTCCGGAATTGCTTCATACAGAACTCCAACTCTTAAGCTTCCAAGAAAGCATTTTAAATTTCTCTGAGCAATGCAATTTTCCACTTAGTTCCTCACTTGCTGTCCTGTTTTGTAATAGCCTGAAATTAGAAATAAGAGCAACACCATGAGAATTACCTGGGTCGAGATGCTCTCTTTCAACCAGCAGCATAGTCCCTTCATCCCTCCCCCATATGCACAATGAACAATAACTACAGAGCAATAGCTAGTTCTTGGGATCCTTCCAATGCTCAGAATACAGTTTTCTGTGGACATTAATGAATTAATCAGTCCTGCAACAATCTCACATATCGGACAGAATACATTTTCCACATTTTGTGTATGGAGAAAAAAGAGGCATCGACTCATGAATCAATCTAAGCTATCATCACAGATACCTTATGGAAAGTAAATAGTTGTCTTTACTTCTTTTCTACATTATGGAGTATTTGTCATTCGGTACAGCCCCTGGCTTATAACTTCAGGACTGCGGTAATTTATGGTTGTCTGCAGTGAAGCCCTCTAGGGCTGAGATTATCTACAAGGTCTCAGACATCAGTTGTGTTTCCTGCATATGGAATAGAACATATCTGGCCTGGCACTAAACTATTGGGGGAGACATATGCGTTTGAGCAGTAGCTCTATTTTAAAGTATTTCCCTTCATTCCAAAAACCAAAGCCCATGAAAACATTAATTAATTAGTTACACTGTACAATCCTCTTAAAACATTTCCTAAATGAAATGTTTTCTTTCCTGTGCAGAATGAGCCCTTAACTATCTTTACTGGGGCTAAATGCCTTGCACTTGAATCTTCAACTGACCACAAGGCAGTAAGAAATCAAATAGTAAGTGTCTTTTCCTCTTAATGACAGTTCAGGCATTAGTCTGTCTTTAACTTTTTGATCTTCAGCCCACAATACTCAATGATTTTGATACTGAATCACAGATTGATTTCAGTGTTTAAAATGTGGATTTACTTTGTATAAAAGATTGAGAAATTGCCATTGGAGTAGTTTATTCACAAAAAGCAAAGCAAGGTGCCAAATGTAAAAGAGTTTCGTTTCCACTTCATTCTCTTGGTAGAATAGGGCTATTCTCCACATCACAGATCTCTCTTAGATGAGTAGGAACACACTAAGCCTGATTTGAGTGGATATGGTGGGAGAAGCCAAACTGGGAATGTTAGTAAGCACCTAGTGGTCTGTATATAATGTCAACCCACCTGGTTAATACAGAATGAAGACAGTAGGGACTTGCAGGTTAAATTTTCCTTTTCCCCAGGTTTAGTGAGCTTTCTGTCTGATTTCTTTGAACAGTGAAATAAACTTAAAATGTGTGGATTCTGCTCAGTGGTACATGCTTCTTCTTTTCCCATCTTTTATAGGTTATTTGCAGTTACTATTTGTTATTACCCATATTAATTACTGATGACTAGAGATGATCATCTCTAGTTACCTGTTGTGTTGTCCAAGCACTGTCTGACAAAAATCAAACCCAAACTGGCTTAATGATTTCATATTAGGATTCAAACTCTCTTTTTATGCCTAGGGCAGTCAGCAAAGAACAAAATCTCTCTGGATTATCTGGATGACTGAGAATCACTTTCTCATTACAGACTAATTTACTATGCTGGAATCTCAATATACTTTGTTTTACTACCACTGCTTTATGTAGTAGTTGGCAGGAGCATTAACTCAGCTGTTGCCACTTGGAGTGTTTGCCTCATTGATAGAAGCAGTAATTCGGTGCTAGGAGCAGAGCTCAACTCTGTGCCCTGAAATACTGCAACCCAAGCACAAGGAGTAGGTTGTGAGGAAACTTCTATGTGTTTGTGCATAATACAGAAGATATCTCCTAAAGACCCTGCATGGAAGAGAGAGAAGGCAAACAGTTGTATACAGAACCTATAATTTCTTGAGGAGCTCATGAATCATCCCTGAAAAAAAAAAAGTATTTTAAAATTCCCAATACTTAGCACTAAATTTCTGTTTAGTTCAGGGGTAGCTAGCATCTTTTTATAATGTTAGCAATTTCAGCTGAATTTTAACACATAGTTATTCTTGAAATAGCATTCCACCTTTTTAGAAGAAAAAAAGGTTGTCGTGTAGCATGTTTAGTTTTATTTAGGTAAAAAAATTGAAGGCCACTGTTTTCTACTCTGTACTTTCACTGTCCAGAGTCTTAATGTGAGACCCAAACTTGGACATCTGTAAGTCTGGAAAGAAATAATGATTGAAAACTATATTGACTCTTCCTACAAACAAGGAAGGAGAACTTTAACATTGATCTAGAGCCCACTTCATAAATAATTAAAATTGGCTTTTTAAAATGTTTTAGATCATCACAGTAACATCAGACAAGAGTTTGCGATTGGCTGTTTCTTCAGCTTGGAAGCTATTGCCAACAGAGATGTAGCGACCTTTAGGTTACTATATCACTGCTTGTTTGAAAAAAGCCTATATTCCTAACAAATGTAGTGTAAAGCAAAGCTAATTCTTCCAAACCACAACTTCGCTCCATTTTATTTTGCATGGAAAATGTGATGAGGCTGCCTTAGCCTACATGGAAGTGAGTAAGTGTTTTCAAGGTCCTGCTTGACTGTGGCTTTGTTTTCCCAGTGAGGGCAATGAGGAAAGCTTCCCCCCATCTCCTAGGTGTGGTGCTAGTGTACCTAGTAAAAAATGAAATTCCCATAATTCAGTAATAAAGTAGTTGCTTTGGTCTAAGCTGGTTTAGGTGTATGGGGAGTACAGACAAAGATTACTGTATCCGTCCCTCACTTGTTCAGCTAAAGTGTAGAAATTCTGTAATATGATCTACTTTATTTTAAGGTAATTCCAACCAGAATCCATCTGAGAAAGCAAAATAAGCCTTTGAAAGCTAGCCTGTGTCTCTTGCAGTTTAGCTTTCCCAAAAGCAAAGCTGTGGCAGGTGCAAAAGAAGGAAATAGGAAGATGACGGGGCCCTGCATGGGATGAGACAAGGTAGCTGCAAGGATTAGAGCAGCCTTGAGAGCCCTCACATGAGGGAGATTTGTTTGCCATACTATGATATCTACTTCTCTAAAAAAAAGTAGGTGATGAGGAGGAAATTTGGAATGTGACTGCTGATTGTCTAATATCTAGTAGAGTGACTGTACTGTATTTTCAGATACCTTTTTGAATTCTCACTATGTGCAATACTTGTTTAGCTGTTTTGGAAAGCTGCTGTCATTATGGCAGCAGCAAAAGCTGTCTGTAGTAATTTCTACTGATTTGATCACCAATTACTCAAAATGATGACTTGGATGTGGGGTTTTTTGTTGTTCTATTTTTATGTACTCTAAAAGGAAAAAATTAACATAAAAGGAAAAAAGTAACAGTGGCTGTGAGCAAAAATAATTTTTTTTGAGAGAAAAGTAATTCACATTTTTAGTAATAGTAAATTGATGAATTCTGTAGGGTTACTAACGTTAGTGAATATCCTCAAACCTGAAATATTTTTAGAAGCTTGGCCCCTTAAAAGCAGTTGAAATTTTTAACAATGTCTTAAGATGCATGGTCATCAACAAGATAGAGGGTGTATCAGACATGATTTAGTGCTTTTGGAATGTCAAATAATGCTGATGCCTTACAACAATACGAGTGTTTTAATTTCTGTGGCATTTTAAAGAAGTTAACTTTGCAATTTTATTGCAGAATGTAATGTGCAATTGTTAAAACATCATCAAACTGATTGCTTTATTTGATTTAAAATGTCATATTCAGTATGGTGATTTTCACTCATTAACATTAAACTCGGGGAACCATATGTTAAGACAATCTTGTCTATTGAATGAGTACACTCAGTTAAATAATATGAGCAGCAAAAATGTGAGACTTTCTACTAAGCATTTTTATCTCCATTTTTAAAATCCTCTAACATTCATTAGGACAAACCTAATCCTGCAAATGGTAAATCATTCTATTTATAGATTGCATGGCATTTTGATATTAAAATGCATAAAATCTGCCAATAGTTTGGAAATGAGGCATCAGCAAAGAGGATTATTGGTCTACCTAAATAATAATACAACCATTAAGAGGATAACATTTTCCAATTGCAATTACATGCCTTAATTTTAAAGAAGCTATCATTTACAATAATTTGGCAGATTCAGTCCATATTTCTTTCACAAATTTATTTCTCCATTATGCCTCAAAACAAATTTATGGTGCATTTATGTTTGTGAAGATAATTTGCTTAGTTTATTGTGAATGGAAATCAGTAATTACATACAATCTCATTTTCTACAGACATAAAGTTAATTCATGGTAGTAATTTTACACAGAATATTAGCCTGTGTTAGTTATGATGAAAATGTTACTGTGGCAAATGCTGTATTACAGTATAATTTCCTTGGACTTGGTCAAAAGGAAATACTGACTTAGTAAATAACACTTAAGTCATTGATTTTGTGATGATTTGGGGTGATTCTAAAGATTTATTAATTATTATTGAAAAAAATCCTTATCTGGCCCTAAAATTAGAACCTCTTTTGTGGAATGGAAGCTTATTAAAGGAAAAATAAACACTTCAAGAAGTCTAGCAGCATATATGCCCAAACAGATGCTGGAAATAAGTCTTTGATGCTGGTGATGAAAGCAATAGATCCAGTTCTCCAAGGAATTTGAATGGAATCCCTTGCTTTAGAGATCTAAAAATAGACAAAGCTAAATAAGATGTCTGGAGGCAGTGATTCTATATTAACATTCAAGACAATTTGTAGTTACAACCAGTCTTTTCAATCACATGATGTCTGAGACTAAACCTTTTCTGGCAAGTATTAAAGAAACATATATTTAAAAAAAAAAAAAGTCTTATTTTGCTCATATCCTGCTGATGGATATTTGCCAAGAAGCATGTGTTGTAAGCATACACCTAAATTTTTTGCTCTGGGCATTCAGGTTTATAGTGCATTCCTATAGTTCTTTGATGGACATTCCACTTGAGAAATATGAGAGAAAAGCAAATTACTCATTTTCTCTCTCACCCTAATAAAAATTGCTGAAACACAAACATTTCTCAGGGAAGAGGGAAACAGCAAAGGAATACTTGATGCTTTATTTGAAAGCATTTTAGAGCTATATGCACTGATGGTCTGGCCTTTGAATGTCGTGGTATCCAGTGGCGAAATTTTCTTGTCCTGTGGACTGATACAGCTAAGCTGTCATCTACCCGCTTTGTCGTGCCGTACACTGAAGCAAATATTTCATTAAGCTGCTATGGGAATTAAAATTTCCTTGGTTTTGTGAAAGAGTTGAATAAGAATACTTTGCCATTTTGGAACTATCTTCCTTGGGGATTAGGTAATACTAAATAATCATAGTCTTCTAAATATGATGCTGCAAGAAAGCTTCTGTACTCCCAACCGAACAGAAGGAACACAAATCTGTCATTAACCTTTATATCTCAAAATGTATAAAAATGTTATACACTGTAAAGTATCTGCCATCTCATTAAAAGTAAATGAAGTTTGGCAAACTCTGGATATTTAGATTAAGACAATTACCAAAGTGTTTATGCTCTTAAGAATGAATTAGTTGTAGAATTATTAAAGGAATCTTTGATCTCAAGGACTATTGTAAGTATTGCTTTAGGTAATCCATAAATTGCTATCGCATAGGATTTATGGAAGTATTTAAATATTTAGACTGAACTTGCATTTAACGTGAAAGCATGTGGAGCTCTAGCAGCTGGTGAAAAAGTTTTTTTCAGGTACATATACAGTTGATGTCAAAGGATTTCTGACCTAAAGCAATGCTCTCAAAAATGACAAATTCCAAGGTCAGTAGTTTAAAAATGAGGTTTTGTTGTTGGTTTTTTTTTTAATCTGCACTAGTTTTTAAATAGTCAGCTTAAGTCTTGTGCCTGATTTCACTATGCCACTCCCCTCGCAGAAGTTAGGTGGGAACCCAGTGAAAGAAGCAGTCAGAATAACATCATTGGAGACGTGGCTGAAGGGGCTGTTTCATAAATTTAAAATGAGAGAGTGGTTAGCTACCCTACTCTACATTGTCTCAGTTAATCATTAAAGACTTGTTTCTTCCCTTATCCTTTCTTTTACCAAAAATGGGGAGGGCAGAGGTGTATTTAGACAAAGTATGTGTTTATAATTGTTGAACAGCAGTTGAATTGCAGACCTATACAACTGAGAGTTCACT
This sequence comes from Grus americana, assembly GCF_028858705.1. Classification (NCBI taxonomy): domain Eukaryota; kingdom Metazoa; phylum Chordata; class Aves; order Gruiformes; family Gruidae; genus Grus; species Grus americana. Next base: position 8,019,484 of record NC_072864.1, read on the forward strand.
AGTGACATAGATTACTACCAGGTTGCAGCTGTACAGATCATTGTGTGGGGAAGTCCATACATATATGTCAAACATACGTAAAAAACATTCATTTTCCTTCTGGAAGGGGATATGCACAAAATAATTCTTGTAGCTTCATATTTGGGTAGGTGTTGAAAAAAGCTTCTATTAAGGCTTGGCAAAACCCATGAAACATCAAAAAATACTCCTTTAAAATGTATGCTTAGATTTTTGATCAATATGCAATGAATTCACTTTTGGAAGACCTAAGTTCTTTTTTTAGTTTAAAACCTGATCTTTTTCAGTTTGAGTTGAGATAGTAGGCTATTCCCCCCCACCTCTCCTTTCTTGGTCTTCATTTTTTGTGTATTGTATTTAAGATGATTTCATGGCACAGACAGTCCTCTAATAGGTTCATTCTGTTCCTGTCTGACTGACTCATTGATTTTGTTTGGAACTTCTAAGTGCTCCTGAAAAACAAATTTTTAAGAACAGTCATTATATGCTATATCCGTGCATTCTCTTCCAGTAAGTTCTTAAAAACCTTTAAATCATGTACAAATATGCATATCACCTAGTACAAAGAGCCTAATAGTGGTTAAATTCTGCTTTAGCAGCAGAAATAAATAGTACCAGTAACTAACTGCTTTATAACCTTGCATTTGAGCACAGCATAAAACTGAATAAGAAATTATACCTTTCAATTAGTTGTTGACTTTATAAAATAATGAATTATCATCAGCAACGTTTTCAGTGTGTTGTATTATCTGTTGCCTTCTGAGTCATCCCTTTGTGCTTAGAATTTGAGACTTTATATAGGAGGCTTGAATGCTTAAGGGAAGTATCTTTAAATGAGTTGTGCCCTGGACCAATTGCTGTGGAAGTGTTAAACTTGACAATTAAAATAGTGAATATTGAGCTTGGTGGAATCAAACAGAAGTCTTAGAAGAAGAAGAGGAAAAAAAAACCCCAAACCCACCCAAAAAAACCCAAACCAAAAAACCTACAAACACCCCAAAACCCCAACAACAACCCTGTGTTACAAAATTTGTCTTATAAGAGTTTGTGCGTATACATATAAAAAAGTTATATAAAAACGAGATATTTTTCAGTTTCGTATTCCTGATGAGTTCTCTGTTTTGTCAGTAGGAATGATTTCCACAGTGTACAGTATTCTGCTTCATTTCTAGGGGAAATATTGAGGTGGCAGATGTCAGTCTGTTTCTTAAATCTTCACAGTCAGTGGCCTTTTTTCATCCAAACTCCTATACTGCTGCATATTCAGAGCTCTTAAGATGTAAAGTTGTCTTTTGAAAGGAATTTTATGTATGTGAGTATATATACATTTAGTAAAAAGATAGTTAAAACATTATGTAAATCACAGTATCTCAAGGGGAAGATGAAAGCTACTGGAGACTGCAACATGTCATTCCAGAATAACTTTTTGTTCAAAGAAATACTTTTATTAGTAGTTCAAAATTAACTCAGAAGTGAATATTATTTTGAAGAAAGGCTACATGGACTTTGAAACGATACAGTAGAGCATCAAAACAGTTACAGTAATGATTTGTGATTATATGGACTTTAACAGAGCTAGCTCCTGCTAATGAAGTAGATCTTTCAAATACAGTGATAATTTTTTTAACAATTACAGAATAGATGTCTTATAACTGAAAAGTAGTTCAAGAGAAACAGAATGAGACTTAGTCTACCTCTGCAGTGATCAAAAGATTTAACGTTCTGAAGTATTCATTTCACCTTCTGAAAAAAGTGAGGAAAAACTCTATAGAATGATCGAAATTAAATTTTCAGGCTATTAACAACTTTAAAAATGGAATCATGACATAAAACTCATTTCCTCTTGCTTCTCATTTTCAAATAAAGCATTGTAATTTCTATTAAGGGAGGAGGTTTTTTAGGAAATGGTTTGGAATGAGCAAACTACCGTTTGGCTGGGAATCTAAATGAATGCAACTTCCTATGTCCCTGTTTCTACTGTTGCTGTAAAAACAGCTGTTATCTTCTAACTTCTCCAAGCTAGAAGGAACTGGAAATACTCCACTGAGCCATTACTGGGTTGATTCCAAAGTTATTGAACTTGCTGGAGTTTTCTCATCTATTTCATTTCCATGTTGTCTGTTGAGGTTAGTCTCATTTGTTAGCAAGCTCAGCTATATTGCTCTGGTACCTAGTAACTTTAGTCATGGATCAATGTGCTAAACAGTGAGCAATCAGAAACAAATGGATGGGCTGTGCCTAGAGAGTTTCAAATCCAAATGCTTAAAATGCATAATTTAGCTGGTGTTAGATGTGTCCTATAGAAAATACTACATGGCAAAGCTGGACAGATTAATGACAGAAATTCCTGTTGCACATTACTAAGTACGCAGAAGCCACATCTGTTTCCAGGAGTCCCAAGAACTGCACAAATGGGTTCAGGCTGAGAGAAAGTCTGGGGAAAGCACCACATATGCTTGCCCTCTTCTAATCACCTTTTGAGAGGCTCCAGCCTGACTGGATCTTTCTTTTGACCCAATACAGTTGCTGTGTTCTTATGTTGCTCTCTTTGTAAGATATTCTGTAATGAAGTCATTCACAAAGGCAATGTTTTTTGATGTAGTGAATCAGAGAACTGCAGAAAAAGACGAAATCATTCCTGTTGGTTCAAAGAGTAGTTGTGTGCCAAAAGAACAGCTTCAGCTCCAGGTACACAGAAGTCTTGCTGCCTCACAGCCACTTCAGCTTTCATTAGTTTATTGATTGCTTCCAACTGTTGCAGAAACAGGTTTGGACTGGAGGCTTAGGCACTGCAAAATAGTTGTTTTGATTACTAACAATTTAGGAATTCTGATGGCTAGCAAAATGAGCAACTCTAACATGGGACTTTTTGCTGCATTATTCAGGGAGGAAGGGGATCTAAGATGAATATACAGACTTTGGCCGCAAACACATTTAGTAGGGAGCCAGTGTACTGAAACAGTGTGACTGTTGTTACTAGAGCCACTTATCTGCTATGATAAATAATTATCTAAAACAAAGTAAAAAAACTGGTACTAGAGGAGAACTTGACTGCCACATATTTCATTAAGACCTAGAATATTTTTATGGGAGGTAGTTAACCAACAGTTCCCCTGTTCAGAAGATAGATGTACGCTTGGATCTTTTGTACCTAACAGTTTAGCTACTGTACCACTGCTTTTATTAGGCTTTATTAGCTTTCCTCAATGAAGGGTTAGCTATGCACTGAGTTTACCAACTGATTGAAACCTATGGATGATAAGGCTGAGTACGTGTAGCTTTGGAAGGTCCTAGTAGCTGTGCAATGCCAGAATTGAGCTTGTTATGCCTTTGCCCATCAATAAAAATCTTTTACTGCTCACCGGCAGAAGCTTAAAATTTGTTTCTATGGCACAATGCACTGTTGTGTACGTTCCCATGCTAGCTGTAAAGGAGCTGAGGCACCAAAGCCAGTATATCTGCATGAGTAAAGTGCTTTGCCCAAGCAAAAATGGAGCAAGTAAAAGAACAAGCTCAGGTGTCTCTTCAAAGCAAGGTATTATACTGTGTCAACAAACTCTAGGGGATTTTATTACTGTCAGGATTAGAAAGGGAATTTGCAAATGATAGAGGCGTATAAATGTTGAAGTTTGGAATTTAGGCACCCAAATCCTGTCTTCTCAATCTGGTCTGTTACTGAGAATGTGAGCCTATCTGAGTGGCAGCTTCAGAACTGCTGTTATGAACCTATAATTGGTTTTCCTCTTCTTACAGTGCCTGCAGACTATCCCTGAACGTGGACAGGTTTTCTGCAGCTCACAGGCAGATTTTAAAATTAGTAAAATGGAAAATATTTTTTTCTTTTTTTGTTACTTGCTTAGATTATTATTCTTTTTTCTATTTAAGGCTATTCTATAGGTCAAAATTTTGCTAAAGGTGGTAAACTCTCCAACTTGCAAATTTCAGGCTAGACATTAGTCAAGAGTAAACTCTTACAGCCCATAGTACAAGTGGGTAAAAGATATTGTCCAGCTCTGTGCCAGGATTTGCTTTAGGAGTTTGTGAAATACCTGGAACGATAATCCTAGTCTGATTTGTGAGGGTTTCTAAATACTGTTATAATAAAAATACTCATCAACTGATTAGGACTAATAGTTTCTAAATTTAGTAGGCTATAATCCATACTTTGCTATTTTCCTGCCCCCTATTGTTATGTTTACATAGGTTAGTTAAGTGTTGTTCATGGATCTCTTCCAATTCACATACTTCTCTTTCCCTTATGCATACATATGCAGGAGCTCATATTGTAGGTTAGGGATATTCCCTTCCCACATCATGCAAATGATGTGTAATATCTTTGTGCCAGCCTGAGAATTACAGGCAGCCTTGTCATAAATACTTTAAACTTTACTACACCAGTTAGGTGGTTCAGTGAGACTAAAGAGAGTGTCTAATGGCTGATACAACCCTTATTATGTGATTCTGATTTCTCCACAGAATATAAACATGTTTCCTAATTAGGACTAAGACTGTGAATAGGCCATTATCCTTCAGGTTTCCACCAGTCTATTCTGCTAGAGAGTAATGAAAGTGCGCTGGAAACCAGGTATCAACAAATGGGTATAGAACAATATATTAAAGAGCCTACAGCAAAGTGCTAAGTAAATATGAGCAGATAAATCCTAGATTATGTTGAAAACTGTAGCGTTTGGTGTTGATGGCAATGCACCAACAAGGCAATTTTGGGAGCTGCTAGGCTGGCATGTGGTGGAAGGACCTGGTGGAGTTAGCCTGTCATACAGTCAGCATTCTTGCAGACTGATGCTGTGATCCCAGCATCTCTCTCTGATCCTCCCTATTTGAATTGTAAATACTTGAAAGTGGGGATTGTCTCCTAGGATGTATTTAGACATTGTACGAGGTTAGTCTCTACTGCATAAATCCTATCTGCAGTGCGTGTGATAATTTAATGGTGGTCTTGGCTGCATGTGACCTTTGCCCTAGAGAAACTGTCTGTCCATCGTACACTGTCTGTCCAGGGCAGAATTAACATGTACACTTACATTTTATAATGTGTTTCTGTTTCATGTCCATATGCTGTTTACCTAGCAGAAATGTGTACTTGTTAGAGCCAACCATTATGCTATTACTCGTGTGTGGGAGTGTCCTTGTTTGTTCTCAGCTGAGATGGAGGGTGAGTCCCTCAGAGCAGCAATCTGTACACCAGGCTGGGGCTCTTGATTTGGCGTGATGCATTGAAGGAGTCCAGAAGACCTGAAGAGATGCATTCTGACAACATCAGTATGTGAAGTGTGAAGCTTTACCTGTGTTTTTCTTTTTAGGTTTCTAAATACTTAAATATTGGGTAGGGGAATCAAGGCAAAAGCATTTAGCTTGTTACAACTCGTCCTTTGCTCTGTCTGGAGATAAAGAAACAATAGAAGGATACTAGGTATTTCAATTTGTGTTGTGCAAAGCGTGAATACTCATCTGATCTTTTTTTGTGCTGATAGAAACTTTTTGAAGGCCATGCCTTGCTGCTTCACATGTGCAGAGACAGATCTTCTTTGTCTGGGAGCCTCAGTCTTGGCACAGAGTTTGTAAACCTTCTGCCTGAGGATTGGGAGCCTTCAATCTCCAGCATGCTGCACTAATGTTGTTATTTACTGTAATACACTGGGAGCCAAAAGACTCCTGTCTCATAATAGTAAAATGTACTCTCTCTAACACAGAGTATTGATACAAAATATACAATAAATATCTTCATCCTCTTCCCTCCATTTCAAAGAAGTCTCTGGCAAAGAATAATTCTAAAATTCTAATTTCGGAATCACATCGTTGATGCCAAGGTCTTTCTGCAGTATCAGAGATTCGTTTGTGTTTAGTGGGGATGGAATAAGTACAAATGTTCAGGGCAATTCACACTCATGTTTCATCACTGAAGCACTTGCACCTTTCAGGTCTTTTAATAGTTTGGCCCACTTACCAGCAACAAAAATCTTTATAAAACTCTGAAAACATTTTAAAATTTATTCTAGCCATCTTTATTATTTCTTTTAGCAGAACTATGTTTTTATAAGGGAATATCCTGCTTGACAATCTTTCAGAAGCTGTAACTATTCTCTTCGAAAAAGCAGAAGAATAACACAGTGTTTAGATTTTTGGCATGAAAATTTTCTACCGCCTACAAAGATAAATTATTCAGGCAAAAGCTACGCTTCCTGTGTCTGGCATTAGTAGAAAAACACAGGCTCAGCTCATACTCTGAGACCAAACTTGTATTGTCATTGTTGTTAATATTGGTGATACTTTGTTAGTCCCTGGTCTGCAGTAAAAGCTAAGCAAGATTGCTGGCATTACTAAGTGGAATGAAAACCAAGCTAGATGGGAAAAAAGAATGAAAGAGTCAAGGAAAAGGACATAAAGGAGAGACTGACAGGAGTTAATATCTCATATTTCAAATTTCAGGCATAACCAAATCTGACAACATCAGGTGAGTTCAAAATACATTGAGGATTGGAAATAAGACTACAGTGTCAGGGCTACATGCTGTAATGCTTGTGAAAGTTCACTTTTATATTTCTTTCTGTTGTATATTGTGCTTTTTAGATAAACGATGCCTCCCAAACGTTGGAAATTTTCCCACAGTTGGCCAATAAGAATTTATTTTGGTACTTTTGTTATGAGTCTGTCTCCCAGTCTAGAAAATCTTTCAGCCCCTTTGCATTGTAGCCTCTGATTTTACAAAATGTCTTTCATTTATCCTACTTTTTCAAACATGCAACTGAATTTGGCTCAGTCTGAATGTGTTTTAATTTGTGTTAAGTCTTAGAACAATTTGTGCGATAGTGGAAATTAGATAATAGGACTCTGTTGAAGTGTAGGCATCTACTCAACAGCTTTGAATGCTGGGCTGCGTCCTACCCATCTGAGTTCAGTGAGGTTGTGCACTACTTACAGTACTTCCTGGCAGTTTCTGAAACAGAAATTCTGAAAGTTTCTGAAACATGATGCAACCTGGAGGTATCAAACTGCATTATATATGAAACTCCCTACATGAGGAGGATACTTGCCTGAATGCAGAGGTATTGACAGTACAGAGAATAGTAACAGACCTGAAATTCCTAGTGAAATTTCTGAGATGAAGCTGTTTATGAACTTTGTAGAAGTTCTGATTTGTATTGTTTGAGGCTTATTTGTAAAGTGAAATCTTGAATGCCTGCACACAGAAAGCCATTACAACTCAGAAAGCAATGGATTTTCACACGGGAATAATGTCAATTCCCAAACCATTTTCCTTTCTTCAGAGAAATTTCTAATAAAAGCTTAAATTTTGAACTGACGTTAAAGAGGAAATGAGAAATTGGGAGAGAGGTTGATTTCATAATGCATGAATTCAAATTTCAAGATTTTCATTTTGTTTAGATTCCTTCACCAGCATAAGAAGTAGATGTACATAAAATGTTTTTCCCCCAACTGCAAACAGAAATCTAGCTTATATGATGGTACTTTATTTACTGACAACCTTTACAGATATGTGAATGAAAAGCCATGGTCTCTTTTCCTCCAGGGGAGAAATTTCAGTGCAATTTTATTCCCTAATTGAAGTGAATTTTGCTGGTCTCAGCTCACTTCCTAGTTACTCTATTCCATATTAGATATTACTATAAAAAAAAGGGGGGGACAAATTGACAGCATCTGATAGTGAGAGTCCTTGGAATTGAATTAGCTCCTCAGTCAGGATTGAGGTCATTGCTGGGACAATGTAGCAAAATGATTTTATTCAGTGGCCTTTCACAGTAGCTGTATCTGATAAGCCAGAAAGTCTCTGTGCTTCCTAGTCAGTGATGTCAGAGAATGTCAGAGCAGAGATGCACAATACATTAGAGTGAAGAAAAGTTATCCATAATGACTATTAACTACACTAAGGTTTGTTTTCAGAATCGGAGAGGTTTGACCTAATCTAGAGGAAGATGGTTTTTCAATTTTGTAATTGGAAATGAGAACCGATGACATCAGAATTCCTCTGATTTATTCTTCACTCGCATAAATTATACTAGGGCTTTAGTTTTGTCACTCTGCCTTCTGTTTTCCATTGGTTTTAGAATCAGAATTAAGATACTCTTAGGGTAGTGTATGTTACAAGACAAGGCAGATACCTTCTCTGCTTTAAGAATTAGAAGCTGAAATGGACACGCACGCTTAAATATATTAACTAGCCAGCTCTGATTCTTACAGAAGATCCACACCCACTTTTCATCTTGTTAGGGTTCTTGTCTTTTTGGGGGCCTTTAAACCTAGTCACATTTGTTAACAGCAGAATGGACTATTATTTTGTACAGGACTTTACAACTTGTTTTACCTAAATAGATCCCAGTGATTTGTAGCTTAAGAGGATTTTTTTATCTTTTAGCAGTCTTGATTTAAACCTTCCTGCCCTAATTTACTCATCCGTAGTCCAACGAATATGATTCAGGATTTTAAAATACCAGATGTTATATTTCTTCTTATTTTTCTTCCTTCTTGATCTAACTTGCAAAACAAAAACCACCCAAACCTTCAAATATGGGACTAACATACTGTGCTTAGGTATTGTAGACATGTTATATACAGTTATTAAACTATTCTTTCCCTAGCTATTATTTTACTTCTCATATATATATATATATAAAAACTATTTTATCATCTATTTGATATACTTGGATTAAAATTTTTGTGTAATATTATCCATATGGTGGAAATATTGACATGTTTTTGTGTTCTATCTAAAAGTGAAACAGAGCCAGTTAAAAGAACGAAATCAGCAAGTAACCTGTTGAAATTTTAAAATCAGATTTTTTCTTTGAGCCTGATAAGAAGCAATTACTAGTGTGAAGTTCATAGCATAAAATTGAATGTTTTTCTGATCTGTGGTGTGGTATCAAAATGGAAGTGTCAAAATGAGAGATCTTGTGAAATATTTGCCTCGCAAAGATAATACTCCTCTGGGAGATACTTAATTTAGAAAAATCCTGCTGGTGGTGAAGCACAAGCCAGGCAATACTGATCTAGCATTGCAGTCACTGGGATGCTATAGTGAAACTGCTCTTTTGTAATTACCTGCTCGGTTAATTTCAGAGAAGTATTTTTGATACAAACTTAAAAATTCTTACTGCTCTCAAAACATGCAAAATCCCAGTCTCCACTGATCCTCGAATTCCCTTCTGTCCACTTATACCTTATATCAAGGCAATAAAGCAGCCTTGAATTTAGTTCTAAGCCTTGTTCTTTTAATCTGTTTTCGAAGTGTATTGAGAAAAAAAGCAATAGCCAGTGCTTAATTATCTTCTGCACCAGAAGTTCTGCCCTTGGCAAGTAGAGGCTTATTTGCCTCACGTCAGCAATCCAGTGGATTCTCTGTGTGCTCTGTGACCTACTTGCTGAGAATCTGCAATGACAATACAAGCAGAGGACCAGGAAAGTACTCTGCAGAAGAAAGGTGACAGCATCGCTAGCATGAAAAGAGGGAGTGCTCCTTTCTCACTTTTTTTGTGTCTGTGTTTCTTTGTTATGCTTTGGAGGCTTACACAATTACAACAACTAGAGGAGAAACGTAGTAGTATCCACTCAGTTTAACTGAAACTCTCTGACCTGGAGGGCTTTTCTGCTGTGTCTGACCTTTGTTAAACTGGTTTCAGCTAATCTCTTTGGGATGTTGTGAAGCGAAGTGTTCATGCTGCACTTTGTATTTTTAATATTTAAAAGTAAGTACTTTGGCACTGAGAACACTAGTCCCCTGGCTGTTACTTTGCCAGTAGTGATATTAATTTAGTTCAAGATAAAATGTGTGCTGTTAATTTGTTCAGTGCTAGCTTTCTTCCAGTTCAGTTACTGGTGTATACACGTGTGTATTACAAAAAAGGAAAAGCTAGCTAGCTATTTGTGGGAGTGGGAGAAATTCCAGATAATTTAAATCATCTTAATGAAAGAGGAAAGGGAGCTGAGATTCTCATTTTGGCTTTAAAGTTAAAGCTTTAAGACAGAGGTTGAAGTGCTAAGAACAAGTTTCAAATGTGAAGAATAGTTATGAACTTGATGAATTAATTAGGGTCAAAAATTAAAATATGACTGTGATGCTGTACCTCTGAGTCATTTGAATATACTTGGAATGGCAATGAATAAAAATGCTCAGGCTTACCCAAGCTAAAAATGCCATCATTTTTGGCTGACATAGGGAATATACCTTAAAATGTGTATGTCATTTAAATGCCAGAAATGTCTGATAATTCACAGGAAAATTAAGGCACTTATAATGACAGAGCTGGTTTATCATTGTGATGATGAGAATTGAACCCAAGCCCAGGCATCAAGGCAATTCAGCAGGCTCACAGCTTCATTCGTACTTCTTGTTCCAGTTTTCCTAATCATAGTTGCTTGGGGGCTCCGGTATGGGACACATCGTTGTCACTTTTAGAGTAAATCCAGACATTCTTTAGCAGCTTCTCTGTAGGTAAGAGTTGCACTGTGTTGTTTTGGTTTTTTTCCTCCCTTGTCAGATACATGTGACAGGTTAGCACTGATTTTTGACTACATGCTCCATTTTCACTGCATGCCGAGGCAATTTGCTATCAGTGCACTTTGTTATTTCCTCTGCTTTGTCTTTCTGACCTGCAAGGTGCTTCTCGGCAGTAACTGTTCTTTGAATACAAACATTCTGAAAGCTCTCCAGGCTGCATGCTGTCGCTGTGAGTTTGTAGAAGAGTTTTAATCTGTAAGAACTAGATTTCTATTTAAGTACCCATTTTTGGCTGCCAGACAAGTTATTGTTTAACAGTCAAGTTCCACTGAGTAGGTAATATTGCTGTTTAGCCTCCAAATGATTAGGGCTGGATGAGCTCAAGAGACACTGGGTGTTTGTGCACCTGATCATTCCTCCTGCAGCTTCAACGGACTCTGAAAAGTGTGCACACCTAGAGAAAACCCCAGTGTTTTGAAAACACACGTTATTTTCAGTTGCTAAAGTTTGATGCTTTTGGGGTTTTATGGAAGTCGCTTATTTAGGAACATTAATGTATTGTAACAGGAGAGAAAGCAACTATTATGATTACTCTGTTTCCTACAGGAACTCAGGGGAAACAACCAAAATGAAGATAAAGCTCTGCTAATGGTACTAATAATACACTTGAAAATGTTTTCCTTCAGTCTATCCTCTTCTATTGACTATAGAGCCGAGTTAATAGGTTTGTTCACTTAAGACATATGTATGGGCTTTTTACACATTCTGGTTGTTTCTTCCATCATTTTGTCCATGATATACCAATCTGTTCTCAGGGCTGTACTCACATTTTTTTCCTTGGTGGTGATTTCTCTTTTTTCAAGCTGCTCTTTCAAAATATCATAGTGGTCAGGATTGGCTCCTGATGGTCTCTCTAGGGAACTCAGTGATGTGGCAGGGATGGATTTATATGGGGAGATTCTAAACAAGCCTGTTGGCTTTCTAGATGGAGACTTATAAAAATGAAAAATAGCTAACCAAGATTCTGTACATCTAGAAATTGAAGTCAGTTGATTTTAATCCCTTATGTAATACACACACCCTTGTATTCAATTTAAGTGGCATGTAGTATATTTACATACAACTAATAAGTAGCTAGTACCTTAGAATGGTATTCCTAATAAGACCTGGCTCACGTGTGGAACTCTAGAGCCTTTACATTGTAGTTCTATATTAAATTCTCATTTATTGAGTATTGTCATTTATTAAGTAAGTAGTCAGTAGCAGAGCTGGAATCTAAATCTACACATCCTGATTTCATAAACCCTGTTCTAGCCAGTAGATCTCATTGCTTTCTTGTGGTTTTAGTAGTCAATAATTCTTTGCTCTAAAATATGTATGTATTTCAATAAATGTATGTATATTACAAAAGGAATGTATAGGCATCTACAGACACACACAGTGAAATACAGACTAAGCAATGCAAATCTGCAGTCTTAATAAAGTGAAGCCATTTAACACTATTCTGATTTGCTAAGCAGTGCCTAAGCTGAACAATATTATCAGATTCAGCAGCTGCTCTTTTGTTCAGCCACGGGCTGAAATACAGGAGGTAAACAAAAATGGAGCTAAAAACCCACAGCAACAAAGGCTTGAAAAGCTTGATGAGGGCTTTATTTTGCCTCTAAACCTACATCTACTCCACCTGTCAAGCCTTTATTGCTTCAATGTCTATTAAGACAATAGCCACATGCTTTTGTTGGGAAGTCAGTATGTATCTACTTTTTAACAAGAGGATGAGTCATTTGCTCAGTGAATATTTTCAGAGGCTTTTGCTTACTGTATTTCTATTTATCAGATACACAGACTTTAGGAGGGGAAAGGATCAAATGAATCGCATAGTCCTGGACTGCATTAGATCTGCTTCTTCGACTTTGTCCAAGTGGCACAATTCAGTGTGCAGTAAGGAAAGCCAAGTTAGCCCAGAGTGAATTAGCTTTCAGGACCTGGGCTATGTAGCTGCATAAGTACCCAGAGATCACCCTACCTGCCCAGCACAGGGAGAAGGATGTAGAGCAAATGCTTGTTAACGCTCAAGCTAGCTTGAGCAGAGTATTGTGTTGCGTTGCACTGTGTTCTGTTACTTCTTTTGGCATATTTATTCAACTGTTTCCCTCTTAATTTTAGCTTTTGTTGTACAGTAATGGTGATCAATATTATTCATACTTTGTGATAGCTGGAAGTTACCTTTCCTGTGGAAAGACAAGACATAGCATTTTCAGCTTTATTTGGAATAAAAGATCCTATTAACTCACTACATAATGAAGAAAGCTGTCTTTCAAGAAAAAAGGGGATGGAAGTGAGGCTGTGTATTTTAAATCATATCCATAATATAAACGTTTACTTTCTTTGTGTGTAAAAAGTATATTCTGTCCAGGACTTATATAGATAGCTGTACATTCAGGTACAAACAACTGATTTTTTTTTTTTCAATAAATGATGTTATTTAAATAAAATCTCGTAATAATGAAGGAGCTTCCCAGCTAAATCATTTTTTGGGATCCATTAACTGAACCAATTCAATAATTTGCTGGAGGGCTTATGTTTGTAATGTAATGCTTATGGCCAGACAGATTTATTATTGACTTAGTTTTTATTAAAAACAACAGAGAAGGTATTGGTAGCTTGGTTGCTGTTAGCCAGTTATCTGAGGAAGGCATCCAACCCTTATATCAAGAAGGGCATGAATTCTGAACATGAAAATTGATTGATTCTTAAATGAAATACTTGTACTATTTCGTGGGAAGGACTTTTGTGGCAAACTAATGCATACCACAAGAACTGTCTCTTGGGCAGAAAGCAAACTTGTTTGCTAAAACTTGGGGTTTTTTCTTGAATTAGGGCTTTTTCTACCATGGCTCTGATTTGTAGAAAACATACATTTCATCTGTAGCCAACAGCACCATGGCAGAAAGTGGTATTGCACTAGAGAAACATTGTATCTGGTTTTGCTACTGGTTTCCAAGAATAGCTACCTGTGCAGCTGTTGAAGGTCTCTTGTAAAGGTCTGAGAGTAACCCACATGTTAATTTAGAATAATAAAACTCAAAATTGGAAAAAGCAACAAGCAGGTGATCTCATGACAATAACCTGAAAGCTAGGTAGCAAATGCTAATTTGGACGGTGTGTATTACAGGAATTAAGTTGCTGCTGCAAGTGATATTGTTTTAGTCCACACTAACTACTAGCTCCTCTTTAACTTTTGACTTGTTTCCAGTATTGACTGTAAACTTGTAGTACAAGAATATATTGTCAGTCTTCCTCACACTTCTGTAGTTTCAGTGATGGGAAGGGTGATGTGCAGGAATTTTATAGGCTTAACAGGAATGTAAGCATATAAAAAAAAAGACCTTGAATATGAAAAAATCTTTTTGCATGGAGTTGGTAATACAGTGACAGTAAATATGATTGCAGTAGACTCTTTTACAGTCCATTACAGATCCATGAGAGTCTCATGACTGTTTTCATTCCGATTATAAGCAGCTAAAATTTCCTTAAACAACCCCCTCTCCCCCCCAATTTATAAAACTTCTCCAAAGAGTGGGAGTATATCCTGATAGAAACTAATTGCTATGGATTAAAGGAACAAGCTTGCAGCCTCCACATATTATATCAGCACTCAGAACAGACACCAAAGTTTTTTACGAGAAGGAAATTACATTTGAAGTACTCTCAATATTCATAATCTCTTAGGCTCTCTCAAAACCTGGGTGCGGTGTTATTTTAATGGTGCACAATGATTGGTTGTGTGGAGGAGGTAAAATTGGTTTGTCACAGATCCAGAAGTGATAAAGCTGATTTTCAAAATGGAGATTAAGGCCTTGGGAGTGGAGAAATGACAGTTTTCTTTAATAGAAGAAATATTTAATGCAGTAATGCTCATTCATTTTCATTTTTATGTGCTTGTTCCAGCCAGGTACATCAGAGGTCAAATACTCTGAGACATAGTTTCTAAAGGATTTTTTTTTATGCTTAAGTTATCTCAGAACAGAAAGTCCCTCTGTAAGTATGAACAAAATTCACAGATGCATGGATCTTTGTAGTCAGCTTCAAACCTCCAATAGCCTATTATCTTGAACTGCTTGCCAACTGTGAATGATTAGCCTCAAACCTGGGTAAGGAACAGGAACAAATGTGAACTTCACAAATGGTTTCTGTAAATAATGGCCTAAAACGGAGTTGGACCTGTGCACATAAATGTATTATTCCTTTTTTGGTTGGTTTTTATCTCACTCCCAAAGAAAACATATCTGTGCAAAGGAAATTTGGACATTTCTGACCATTTACAATCTGTATGGAAATTCTCAATGCATTTAAAAGGAGGTATGTTGGCTATTAATAAAGAGAAAGTCATCCACTAATTTTACATTATTTTTAAGATTAAACATTAAAATTCACTAAGTTTAGGAAAAAAACAGGCATATATTTTACCAAGGGAGTGAGGCCACAAAAAAGTCATCTGATCTGTTACTAGAACATTTTAAAATTTTTTTGTCATTCCATCAGGGAAAGTGATATGAGACAATTAAAAGAAATCTAGAATAAACAAAGACAGTTCACAGTATGAAGAGGAAACTTCCTCTTAAGCATACACATGCAAAGACAGAGGAAAACGGAACTTCAGCTTTATCAGCCATATCAATATTTTACTGCATTTACAAATTCACACAGATGCCAAGATATTTTATGTTGCCAAATGGCGCTTTTATTTTGCAGCACATGTTGTGCATTCTTTTTTAGAAGTGAACACATCTGCTATGACTTCTTCCAATATCCATTTTTCCTTCCCTGCAATTTGGGCTATGAAGATTACAAAGCCATAAATCAGAACCATAGCAAATGCAAGGGATCTGATTTACAAATGCAGTTAATCTTCTCCTTTGCAAATGCTACAAGCAGTGCAAGGAAGCTAGGGAACCCTTGGCTTTTTAGGGTGGCATTTCCTAACCTTTGCAGGAGGGGCTTCTGTGTAGAGAAATGGGAAAAATCTAAACCTATTTTCCCAAATATTTTTACTGATTAGATGAGGACAGAGTCTAAGAGCAACTGCTGAACCTAAATTCTGCTTATGAGACAGACGAGCAGGTGATCTGATGGGTGTGGTTTTTGTTGGTATCCAGCTGGTTTCCATCTTGGTTTCTCATGGAGATTAATTCCTAATATGTCACTAGTAGAATGTGAACAGAATAACTTTATATGGAACCCTCTATATTATTGCAAAATACCCAAGCATTGCTTGATTCAAAACACCTTCTGTTATTTCTTTCCTGTATCTTTAGCCAAAGTTTATTTCATACTGTTGAATCATTGCTACATTCACACTTTTGAGGGACACAGAGAGAAGAGCCCTCTCTTGAAAACGAGTGAGCATGTTGGTGAAAAGGTACAAGAAATAGGCCGTGGCTTTTAGGGGTTTGCAGATAATTATTAGAAAAATTGATAACATTTATTTTTTCACTAAGTTAACACGTAAGAAGAATTGGGGTATTTAATAACCTCAGAATGTATTTGGAAGATCTAAATTTAGTTATAAGACAACTAATTCACAATTACATGCTACAGTGACATGCAAAAGCTTATTTAATATCGCTTACATAAATGATATCTCCATCTTAATGATGTCCACTCTTTTGTGAGTTTAAGTTGAGATTCTCATCCTTATGCATTTCCCGATCCATAAAATAAAGATATCCTACATGACTCTCTAGTACACGATAGGGACTGGCTTGAATTGTAACATTTAGATAGAATGGATTTCTAAAGACCCATTCTGCTTCCTTCTAGCACTTTATTAGCCTGTCTGCGCATTCTCCTGGCTTCCAGAAGAGAGGGAGTTGTGGATTTCAGGACTTTGAGTAAATAGGAAGGGCAAATGTTTTTTTAGCTTTTTCTTGTCATTGTCTGCTACCTCCTCATGTTTGTTTTCTTACAAAAAATATTTTCTTCTCCTGTGGTGTAGAAAGCTATTTAAGCTGCATTGCATCCTTCTACTCTGTCTCTTGGCTTGTGAAGTTTCAAAAAGAGGGACATAGTATTGGCTTAGCTAGTCGAAATGTGGAGGTAAAGCAGCTAATAAAAGTAAAATATTAACGTCAAGTCTTTACATTTTCAAAAAGATTAACGTCTATATAAAGGACTAGAGCAGTTACTCCCTGCTAAATACTAATGACCAGCTGGTTGTTTACATTTGGCTATTTACTGGTGAAATGCATTAGGAACCGGAGGTTTTTTCCCCATAATGCCTCAAGTTAGAATTATAGTTGCAGTAGTATGAGCGGGAGTTAATTCATTCTGCTATTAAGCCTTCAGTTACACTGAGGCTTTATCATTCACTGCTAATAAATGGTATTTATAGTTGACATATACCTCCTGTAGCAACAATAACAAATGTGTTGCCTGAGATAACCTACTTTATATAGCTGTTAAAAGGCACTTTTCATTCAAGTTTCACAATTTTAAAAATTCATTATAAACCTCTTGAATCCTCCAAGGACTGAAACAATGCATGAAGCTGGATGTTTAAAGTGCAGAACAGATTTTGAAAAGGGCTCAGAAGAGCCCACAATAGACATCTGATACTTAAGTATGCTAAGCACACAGCAGCTCCTAATGTGATACTTAGATCTAGATTCTCAAAAGAGTTCAGAAGAACCTTGTGTGCTAAGAGCTTTTGAAACACTGGCCATGTCACAACAAGCGCTGCTGGGGACTTTACACTCCTCAAAATCTGCTAAGTCTGGCTTTGATTTCTTTGGGTCTTAAGCACTTTTGAATGTCTGGACCTAAACAAAGATTTATGCTTTATGTGGGATTATTTCCTTTTATCTAAGAATATCATTATTCCATCCTTTCCTATAATTAAATAAAAAAAAAAAAACACGGCACGATGTAAGATGCCTATAAGCTTTAGAGAACTGGGTAGTATTCTTCTGACCACTTTGTATCCTCACTCATCTTGGAAGCCAGCCAAAACAAGGTTGTCAGTATTGCCATGTAAGCACAGCTGAGAATCCTGTTTGTGCAAAATAAAAGTTGATAATTCCTGCCTTCTTTCTGGAAGTTTCAGTCTCTGTAGCCCTCAGTGCAGCTGAGGTTAAAAATAAGCGTGTACTGTGGCTTGGCAATGAGGTGGGGGAAATTTCTATTCCAAAGGTGTCTGGCGCACTTCAAGTAGTTCTCACACCCTTCCATGTTGCCAGGTCTCAAGTTAGCTGTTTGTGTGGGTGTTATCCAACCGAGAAGACACAGACCTTCGGGGCCAATCAGAGAAGTGAGCAAATTGGATGAAATTTATGAAAACACACAAAAAAGGCAGAAAACCCACCAGAAAGTTAAATTCCTGACTATTCTGTGTGGAACCAAAACCTGATTAGTTACCTACCGTTTTTACAGCTCTAGGCCAGAAGAGCAGCAAGTGTAGCTAGTTGGGCCTTGCACGTTGTGTGTCGTTGTTAGAATCATACTGTACGTGTCAGATAAAAAGCAAAGACCAAAGTGCGGTAAAGAGAAAGAGCTGGAGTCCTCGTCTTTACTCTCCCTGATAGTGAGGATTTCATTTGGATGATTCAGCTTACCACTTCCTACATATGCTGTGAATCAGTATTGAAGTGTCATGTTGTAGGAGCTGCCTGTTGATGGAAACTTAAATTAGCGTTAAGGAGCGCCACAGACTTTGCAAGATAATCTGGCTTTGTTTGTGCCTTCCCTTCCTGGCTTCTGTGTGTATATATCTTATTACTACGGAAAATTGTTTTTCTTTGTGCTGCCCTTTAGAATTGTGAACAAATTCCACCAGTCCATTGAATGAACAGTAGCACAGAGATTAAACATTGGGGGTGTCAAACTGGTAAAAGTTAGTGTGCTAAACAGCCAGAAAAAAGCTTTGAAAGGGATAGCAGGGAAGAATATACTGAATTAATCTTAGTATTGTGCGTGACACTGCAAAGACTTTAATTTGGGGGGACATGCGTTCTGTCAGAGCAGAGAAAGTAAAGTTTTGTACCCTTCGGAAGTGGTGCTGGAGAGTCACTTACTGGTGTGCAGAAGAAGACACCTCTTAATGGTGGTGCTGATTCCAAATTCAAAGAATTAGAACAAGTGGCCTGGAAGGAGTGATGAAATGCCTATGTGGGAGTATGGGTAACTAAGCTCTAAAAATCCTATTTGATTACATGCAACATACAGTGGTGCCAAGGATTTAGTCCATATTTGCAGCTGCAGGACTGTGATTTTCTTGTTATCTTTTTGTTTTTCAAATCCCTTAAATATCTAGGGCCAGGTTAGCCTGTGGTCTAAACTGGGAAACTCCATTTAAGTTGAGAGTTACCTTGAGGTGGGGTGAGATAAGGATCTGATCTCAGAGTCATTTTCAGCTGGAACAGCAAGATAGCTAAAGGTTTTTTTTGTTTTGGTGGTTTGGGGTTTTTTTTTAATTTATTTTGGCCTGGCATCCACCAAGACTTTTGGAAAATGAAATGTGTTGTTCCTATATGCTTCTGGACCCTTTAGGGTTTGAGAGTTAAGTGCTAATAGTATGTGTTTCCCTTTATGCAGTGGTCCTTTTTTTACAGGGGCTGAGATTGATGCTTTATGACTGCTGTGCTTGTAATTAGCAAAGCACCACAGATGCTTTATACCAGTGTCCTGTAAACAGATGCATTGTCGTAAGTGGTATGCATTTGCAGCTGGCTCAACACAGTGACCGGTATTTGGCTTCAAACTCCGGATTTCAAGCCTTGATGTATGAGACAAAGCATTAGGGAAGTTTGATTGACTTGCTAGTCATTACTGAGATGAAAGGGTTGGTTTGTTGGTTTGTTTGTTTGTTTGATTTTTGCATCAGACTTCTTTATTCTACCACCTGGACTGGGTTATTTATTGAAAGAACTGCATGCAGAGATGTTAAATTCCAGGGAAAACTCGATGATCCAGCATTATTCTCTATTAGGTAACAGTCGAATGCACTGCCATTATAGGAACTCAAGCACAAGTTTATCTATTTTTCCTGGGGAAAAGATTTAGCTTTCTGGGTCATCCTTGTATGGAGGCAAATTGTGTTTCTCTCCTTTTGCGGTGGAACACTAGAGCTTTCTGAAGTGTGGGTGGGAAGTCCTACTGGTTTTAATAACATTGTTCCAATCCTGATTCAGAGTAAATAGGCAGTACCATAATATTGTAATAGTTGTCAGTAGTTAGGGTGCTGATGAGTCCTTCGGGGTCCTGATGAACATGTATGTATTTTTAATGCAAAAAAACCCAATTTCTCATATTTTCAGAGGCTTACATCTCAGCCATTCCATTGAGATGGAATGGATTTTTTGTTTTGAAAAATATTTAGAATTTATAAAGCAAAAGACAATCTGTTAGTTTATATTTGCTGAATATATTCTGTGTCTGAAGTCAGTGCCTCTCGAAAATACATGACTGCTTATGGAACTTCTAATAATATGTTATGGTAGTGGTAATAATAACTTATATTTAATTAGGCAGTATCTGTCAGATAGCTTCTTTTCTGAAACTGTGAGGATACTTGGGCTTTGCAGCTTACTGCAAAAAGGTCTGGGATGCAGTGTGATTAGAAGGTCTCAGAGTCTGAGAACTCCCAACACCTGCATTTGGCTATGCTAACAATTGTTCCCTAGAAGTATGTTTCCATACCATAAAACCCTAGTAATTCATGGTGTACATATAGATATTTCCAACATTACCTGAAATCAATAATAGATTAGTAGTGCGGAGTGTTTGTGTTAGTATTGGAGCTGGGAAACCATTTATGATTTTTAAATGAAACATGGAAAAGCAAAACCTCTATTTACTGATATTGTACATTGTTTCAATTGGTCTGTACATTCTTCTTTTAAAAAAAATAAATTTCTGAACTAAATTTAGCTGAATTTACATTGCAGGTGTGCAGCCTAATGTGAATTAGCTAACTTTCAAACAACCGAAATTTGTTTCAGGTAAAATAAAATACTGTTTCCAAAAGCTATTTCTGCATTTTTTTATTAAGAAAATTTACGGGATTTTATGTGAATGGGCTTCTGGCCAAACACTTTGCATTTTCTCAGCTATCCAAAATAAACTATGATGAGGTAACTGAGAGATGACCTCCTCAATGTATCACTGTATCTTCAACTAGAAACTAATTGTAGATGCACATTCAGAACATTTGCACGGATTCAGGAACCTTCAGATGAGGTTTCAATACAGAGTATGTTACGTATCCTAGCATTTAGCTATTGTTAAGTGACTTTCAAACTGTTGTTTGAAATGTATGTAAACTTTCACAATAAAATGTCCCAAATCTTTTAGCTGATAAATAAGCAATAGTGAACTCCAGTATTTGTTTTCTCTGTGCTGTTGCTCCACAATGTAGTGGTACTTCTTTTTGGCTGAAAGATTGCATCTTTGTTTCAAGAGAGGTAGAAGGCAACTCAGACTGCAGTTTCAGGTTTCTAAATTGTTTATGTGAGGGATCCCTTTGAAGAAGAGTCTATCAGAATGCTTGGAAGCTATATTTAATCTGCCTTTGTATTGCATGCTTACTTTTTTGCCTGTTTGGTTTATGCTTCTTGTCCTTACTGTATAGAGTTTGTTTTCCCTTATTTACTTCAGGCACATGCATTTGATTTTCAGATAATCATTCTGTTGAAAAACATGAACCTGTGCCATTATAAGAGGATAAAAATAATAACTTCTATGGCAATTTGTTAGCAGGGTGTAATCTACCTTTTAATCCCACTACAGGTTTCTTCCCTTCAAAGTAGTAGCTTTTCCTTTCTCCCAATTTTATGGTGTGTTCCCAAGACCTTTAATATCACCATGATAGATTGGGATTCTGGATAAAAATTAATTATTTTTGCAATTATGAGGATTTGTGTATCTTAATTAGACCAAAAATAAAGCAGTTTTATTCTTCAGATTACAAAATACAGGCTATCAGAGGTAAAGAGACAAAACCCGAGAAAAGCTATTAAGGACAAAATTATGCCTAACACTACGTGATCATAGGTAGACAGATGTTAGCAGCAAGGTAGCAGATGTCCTACTAGACAGCAATAAACACACTGCAGGCAAGTACACATTTCATAACATGGGATTAGAAAATAAGTGAAGATGCAAAAGATATTCCTCCTCTTTGGTTTCGCGAAAAAATGACCTTTATCCCTTGTGTGAGGATCACGTATGGTGCAGATTTTCTAATGCTATTCACATAATTAATGAGATTGAATTCTTTTCCTTTGATGTGAGTTTTGTTATTTTTATGATTTTATTTTATGCTTTATGATTATGATTAAGTTTTAATGGTGCCCCTGTTGCAGATCAAATTCTGCCTTGCTATAGGGCCGACAAACAGCTAAAGTGAGTAGGGCTATAAGACCAGCAATGCCAATAAGGTGTTATAGTAGATGATCATTACACTAAGCCTCCTTTCATTACCCTAGAGATATTTCACCTTCATGGGCACTGTTCCTTCCCCTGGGAGAAGGGAGTGAGGAGAGCTACCAATTTCAGTAGGTTTTGGATTTGGCCTGATGAAGTTAAGAAAATTGAAATATTAAGGAGAGGGCAAAAAGGAGAAATATTTTGAAAGAATGTGAAGTGATTATTTGATGGATACTGATTATATTGTATATAAGAGAAGGAAACTTTTTTTGGTAACATACTGCTAACCAACAATTTGAACAAAGAAATAAAAATATTCATTAAGTTTCAAGTGGTTAATTATTGGGGGTTTTTAGACCTACATAGTATATCTGAATAAAACACTATCCAGCTTGCTTCCTGAGCAAAATTGTAACAGAATTCTGGTACTGCAGATCAGCACAGCTGAAATCCAGTTCTGTTACAGCCTAGAGTGGGCAAACAGACTGTCCAAAATCTGCCTGGGTAACATATATGTCTCACAGGCACTGTTACATCAAACAAACATCAGTTGTCACTTGTTAGGACCATTAACTAGACAAGTCCAAAATAAAACACAGACCAGAAAAGATACATCGTACATTCTATAAATTGTGTGGTCTGAGAATCTATTAAAGCTGACAGAGAAGAGGGCTCTGAATTGGCGAGCAGGCTGATTACACCTCGTTCTTTATTCCCTATTGACTTTGGGTATGCCATACCTTTCCATTTCCTAGAGAAATAAATTAAAAGTCAGAAGTAATTTGCCTGATGGAGGGTGCAGGTGGAATTTTGTTCAGACAAGCATTTGCACATTGTGAAATCCAATTTAACCCCTTGATGGCATATAGCTTATTTTCTTTTGTTGACAGCTTTGTGGCAGCTAAAATAGGAACCTGATTAAATAGAGACAGTGAGAGATTGAGGTCTTGTTCTAACAGCAGGAGGATCAAGGCCTCTAATCTTATCTCCCCGAACACTGAGATGAGCTGAGGATGCTGGCAGCGAGATAAGCTTCGCTATTTTGAGCTATAAAAAGACCCCAAGAAAAGAGAAGAGGTGTGAGGTGGGTGGAGAGATTCTTCACATACAAAAATAATACCGCGTTGTTTAAATACATTTGGGTCAAGTGCTTGGAATGTATAGGGTATTATAAAAGTGGTGATTTCATTTTACTGTATGGGCGTACATCAAAGTACAAATAATAAGAGCTTGCTCCCTCTTTGCAAAGAAAATACATGTCTGCAAATTTCTAAATACAATTCATAATTTATAATCTACCAGGAGCACAGTAATAACAGCAGAGGCCAAGTGGGAGGAGACCACTTCTGGCAGAAGTGGAATTGCTTCTTCTTGCAGTCAAACTTTAAAATATTTTGAATGGAGCAATAACATCAAATCACTGAGGAAAGCCTTTTATCAGGTTTAATGTAGAGCTGTCTGTACAGGGCTGTTTGTTTGGTTTTTGCTCATTTGTTTGGAAGTAACCGAAGAAATGATACCAGCTCTGTTCCCCTCTTGTTCTACACGTGATGTGGGATTTTTTAAACTTCCTTGTAAATTTTATCCCATATCAAATTTCAGGTTGTTAGATAAAAATTGGAAAGAATGAAGAAATGAAAGGTATTAGACAGCACTTAGCTTATAATTAGTTCTGCTCTGTTTCCTGGAAGAGTGAAACGGAAAGGAAAGGCTAGACACAAACATACAAAATGCCTAAGTAAGATATTACACCAAAGTTACTTTTAAAAAAAGTCAGAAAATTCCACTTTGCCAATTAAAGACAGTTGCAAAAAGTTTAAAATGACAGTTAAGTTGATTTAATTCAGATGTGGTCCTGTTTGCTCGTCTGTGGAGCTATGCAGATTCACACTAGCTGAAGATCTGCTGAGTACATAACATCTAAAATTTGATTGTATACTTTCTCAAGCACATTTTTGAAACTCCATTGCCCTGAGTGGTTAAGGATTAGTCTCCAGCGTTAGCTGGCAAAATGGGCTCCTGTTGTCACAAAGGAAAGTACAGCCAGCACATTATGTTTTACCTGGTAGGACCATTGTTCTCTGATCAAAATACCACTGATTCAGTTCCACTCTCAACCAGAATGGCTTTTGAGCTTCATTTTTTTTTTTTTTTTGGGGGGGTGTGTGTGTGTTTAATATACTTTTTTACCATAATACATAGTTAAATCTCTCAATCACAATGTGCATTTTTATTCCTATTATGTTTTTTATAGGAACTTGATGTATTCAAGGAGATCCATAATAAATACTTTTTTGAGGATTTTAAACTATTGGCTATTGCCAAGCTGTGCTCTCAGATGTTTGTGATGATTATTACAATTGATTTACGTTTTTAATATGCCTTGATTCTGGTCATTCAGACTCAGGCAGTCCAGTTAAACTGGACCAGTTGCAATGGTGCACTGATATCCAAAACTTAAGAGTTTTCTTATGGGGATTGTTGCAACAACAGAACAGAAGATCCTGTGCAAGAACCACTATGTGCATGTGAGGTCAGAATTTTTCCTGGGTTCCTATCTTTCTTAAGTGTCTTGAAAAAACATTGTCAAAAAACACTTGCAAACTATCTGTTTTCCTACAAGGCTTTTTGAAAAAAAAAGGAGAAAAATTGTTTAGCATTAACAACAGCGTCATATTTCATAAGAGACTTAAGGTTTTTTTTGCTTCTTCTGATAACTTCAGAGTAGTGCAGTAATAAATTACTAGTAGTGGCTTGACTAGATAGGTACTAGTAGCTAAGTGCTTACCATGTATTAAAATTCAGCTTGTCACTTAACTCTGTTACTGCACTCATATTTGTAGTTCAGTACTTAAAGTTAATTACTTTCAATTGGACAATATTGAGATTGATAGCTATCTATTGATTTGTTTTAAAAAAAAAAAAGAGATAAAAACATTTTTCAGGAAAAAGGGAAGATTTGGAAGCAAAATCTGGTATTATTCCCAGAATGGCATACAGTAGGGAGGAGTTCATTTAAAAAGTGCTGTAAAGATCTATTAGCTACAGAAGAATCACTCTTTATACATCGACATTTTCCCCATTCCACTCTGAATGCCTCATTTCAGAGGAATTTCAATCAAGAGAGCAATATATTTCAAAAAACAAAGCAGATGTAATATAACCAGGCTGAAATGCACATACCCTGCTTTGCTTATGGATTCTCATGGGTGATTCAGAGGCTTGGTTTATGCTACACCCTAGAACTCAGATCCAGTGGGTATGCTGAAGCCCAGGCTGAGCTGAAGGGTAGAAAGGAAGGCAGGAGTGACTACCTAAGCTGTGCTTCCCAGAGTTGATATATAAAGCTACCACACTATAGAAAAATTTGCACATGCCTGCTGGTTAGCAATTTAGCTATAAGAGCAGATGCAGAAAAAGAAGAGTATCGGGAACTTCCATTTTCACGAAATCAATTTTCTTGAGACTAGAGCTTTCTCTGCTTCTCACCCTGATGATACATTGTGCTTAAGGGAATTAAAGGGCTTTGGCTGACTTTTTATAGGGATAAATAGACAGAAAACACCTTTTCCCTCTCTTTTAAGTATTTTTCACATACACTGACATTAATTTGACCCTTAGTTTGAAAGGCCAGGTATTAGGAAAGGTAGAAGATAATACATGATTTCATAAGTGCCATTTAGTTTTAATTACTAATGGAATTACTACATAGTAATCATATGACAGCTAAATATTATTAGGAGTTTGCTCATTATTATTGGAGTTTTGCCACAATCTTTAATGGGAAAAGGACTAATTCTATTATTTCCCTAAGAAAATGTATGCATCAGGCCCTTGTAATTAATTCTGAGCTAGGTATGAAAAAAGATTGCACCATTTGAGTGATAATTATGGGGTATGTGGAATAGTAAATCATCTTCGATGACTGAAGTTGCAATATTGTAGTATCTTTGAAAAAGAACCCATTTTAATATGCACTGAGAGTGTACTTGAAGCAAAGACTGGGCTTTATTTTGTTTCTATTGAAACAAAAGTCAGAAGCAAAATGCTTGATCATTCTTGTTCAGGAAGGTTTTAATCTACTCTTTAAAGGATGTTACTGGTAATCTGTCTTAAATTATGGACATCAATGCCATATTTCTTTTGAGGGTTTTCTTTATTTTAGATTGTATAAATGACAGTCACTCTTAATAGGCTTCAGATAGGATGCTTAAGTACCAAGCAAAGTAGCTAGATTGGCTGTAATGCCCTGTGGACAATCATCCTTGTGCCTGAACTGCAGCAAGTGACTAGCATTTTCTTTACGCAACCACCACTGACTACAGTAAGGTTGTTTTTTGTTTTTTTTTTTTTGTTATTAAATTGTCCTTGATACATAAGCTGCTTTTTTACAGAGCACGGGAGTTCCACTATTATCACAATCAGTAGTGTATTATTACCTAGGGGGGTCAACACTTTTCTAACAGACTTTGCTCTTCATTCACATGGAAATGGCATTATGGAAATGGCAGCCGTAATTGAAGACGATAACATCTATGCAATATCCATTCAAATCATAATTACTTATACAATGCAAACCTCCTTACAGGTGCTGTGAGAAACTGCGCTGCTCTATTTCATGCTTTATTCTGAACAGTCTGCCTTACTCTCTGAAGTTAATAATTTCCCCTGAAAGGGAAGAGAGTGTTTAAAGCAGATGTGATTATGCCAGCTGATTAGCATTCATTTGTCATTGTCACATCCTGAGAGAGAGGAATTTTTTACACTCCCTTTTTTCCCAACTTTTGATTGCTTGATGTAGCAATGCTAGCAACACCCTTTTAGCATCATCTCTCTTTCTGTCTCTCATTTTTTGAATGAATATATGTCCGTAATATATATCTAAACATATCCCATCAGATTTTTTTGTGGTGTTATATTTATTTAGCTGTGTATATGCCTATAGACAAATACTCACATGCATGTATACACACATGTACAAGTATGGAGATGAGCAGGAAGTGTGATTGCCCTTAGAAGTATTGTAAGGAGACTCTGAAGTGGCACCTAACCCATTTGAAATACCCTGTGACTGTTGACAGTTCTGGGTAAAGGCTGATGCAGAAGATTCAGATATGTTAATCAAAAGAAAAAGGTGTGATCTCTGTGTGATAGATGCATGAGCTCTGTGGAAGAGGATCCTTACTGGCCTTACTGTGTCTCATTGCACTTTTATCTTCTGTGAGTGTGAAGGACACACTGATGGTTGCTAGCATTCCTATAGTCATTCATCAATAAGCGTTTAAATAATTCTCCCTTAATTATGAAACCACAGATCACTGTATTCCTAATGATACTTTGCAGAGAGTGCCATTTTTATTCTGATTAAATTTTAATCTATGCAGTACATACAGAAGGACCTTTTCCCCTTACAAGTAAACAAATATGTTACTTCAGAGAGATCCTAAACCCTCAGTGCATGAGTCAGATTTGGAAGCAGATTTATAGCATAATAACAGATTGCCATTGTTTGTTTGCATTATAGCATCTTTTACCCATAGTGTCCTACAAAATAAAGTGTTCACTTGATAACAATAAAACTTCCAACAAATTAATTGCTAGAAGCCTTTGAAAGATAAAGAACATACAAATGATGGCAGATGACTCTTTATCTCTCTCTTAAATTTGTTTTGGGCATTGATTATAGTGTTCGTAATCAGTGGAAGCACTGTTGAGAGTTGAATGGGCTGTGGGCAGGCGCTGTGGAAGAGTGATTTAACTGAATTCTATTGTGCAGGAGCCCAGATAGCCTGGTGTGGAGCTTTTATGAGAATAATTGAAAGCTTGCAACAGATCACTTCATAATGTGGTTTTGAAATTAATTCACCTCAATGTTGAGTTGACCCTGAGCCCCGCTCCCTCTTTTCCAGATGTAGTTCATGCTACATTTAAACTGGGATCTCTCCAAGTAAAATTGCTGTGCTGCAGTAAACGTTACTATAAACTATGCAATTTTCCATATCAAACCATTGGTGGAGTGTATATAATAGCTTGACAATCGAATAGGAATTCTCAAGTTTATGACTAGCTAACAAGATTGAAGAAGATGAACAGGGCTCTAGAGCTTGAATGTATTTGCACACCACAGACACTTATTCTGAAATTGTTTTGATTTGCTTTCAGTGTTCATTGTTCATGAATGGAGGATGCCCTTTACATACTCGTTATCAAAATGATGAAACCACTGGAGTCAAGGATGACAAATGCAATTGGAGATGTATGAGTGAAACTTCAGGAGTGTGATGATAAAAGCCAGCCTGTGTATGATATGAACCTTCCTTTTGCGTGATTCACAGCACTACTCAGCACATGAGCGGGCCTGTTGCTTCTCCTATTGAGTGCACCAGTGTCTGCTGTTCCTGTCATAAGTCCGTGAAGTGCCTGTCTTAATACACATCTCCACAGGTAAAAAACAGTCACAGACTTGATTTAAAATATATAGAAACAGCTACAGTTCAAATGGGGGCTATTGCTGGAGACAAGACTCTTGAAGCTACAGAGTTAACATGGAACTTTCCAAATGGATTTAAACTGTCCAGTAAGGCAATTACAACTGGGGAATTCCTACTAAGTCAAATCTTCCTGGAGCCTTGAAAGTACAGATTCTGACTTACGCTTTTTTTTTTTTTACTTATCAATTTGGAAATGCATAAAATCTGTAGTGAAAACGGTTGGACATTTTGAAAAAGATGAGTGAATAAGATGGGCATGTTTCCAAAACAACTCAGGTCACTTGGCAAAGTAGGTGAAAACAGTTTGTTTTTCACTTCTGACCAGAAGCATTTCAATATGCTTTCAGTATGAGAGACTTCCGACTCAGAAAAGTGTTTCTGAAAGTCTTGAAGATCGTGCTACAAAATCAGTGCAACGTGTGCTCCCACTAAGATGCTGTGCACAACAGGGAGGTACAATGACCAAGGGATTCTTGTTCAGGATAAATGATGCGGTAATGATGTTAAGTCTATCAGACAACATTGAAATACCAAACGTGATATAACCTAACTTCTTAGCACCTGATTTTCCAGTAGAATCTTTTGTTCTAAGCTTGATGCTTATTTCCCCAACATACAGGTTCTCTTTCTGCTCTTTCAGAAAGAGATTCACAGCATCCGAGCACTAAGTGGAGAGCTGCCTAATCTAGTCACTAGAAGATCATGAGGATGTAGTATGTCTTTTTCCTTGCTGGTAAGATTGAAGTTTCATCTTGGTGTACATATTTTGTAGAAGGTGGAAATGTGGTTTTGAAATCACTTTGGCAGACAAAGGGAACCTACATCTGCTGCTTCTCATGTGTGGGTTCAGGCAAATGAAGGGGAAACAGGAGCACCGCTCTCACATCCTTTCTTTGCTCCACCTATTATTTTAAAAGAATGGCAGCCATTATGGCATTCTCCATGGGATTTATCCTGGTTTTTTGGTAAGGAATGATTTATGAACCCTTCCAAAGCAAGGCCCACTGGCAATCTAGGTGAAGGAGTGCCTCACTTTGGTGTCCAGATTGGGCCTATGAGTTAGCTAGGAATCAAATTGATTAATTCTAGAAATATACAGAGGTACACTCTGGGCGTCAGTGAAAGTAAATAGTTAAGGTTGCTGTGGAGTAAGGGGTTTCTGTATTACCAGCAAGATGTTTCCAGTATTTAGGTGCCTAAATTTTATTTCATTCTCACTTTAGCAGCTAAATCCTTTCAAATTTTGGCCCTCTATTATTTCTGTCATACATTACTGGAATCCCTTGTTCTTCTCTGAGATCTGAATTCTTTTTGTTTATTTAAATCAAGATATTAAGGGACTTGGTCAGAGTCTCTAAGTGTCTAGAAGGTGTAGTTGGCTACTTAGTCTAGGAGACAAAGATACAACAAGATACAGTGGCTGTACGTTGAAGCTCACTAAGTGTAGCTAAGAAACAAGGTGATTTTTTTCAGTGGAGGTAACTAACAGTTGGAGCAGTTTGCCAATGGTTTATTGCATTCTCTGTCAATTGGGGGGTTTTGAGGGTTTTTTAGCTAAGATTGAACTTGTTTTAAGGATTTTGAAAATCTAAATTTAAACAGAGATTAATTGAAGGAATTCTGTGGTCCGTCAGTCAGATGTTATCACATCATGTCTGGGCTTTGTCATTCCTGAATGTATAAATGCCATTCATTTTAATGGCTGAAGAACTGAGTTTTAAGGTCCCAGGCTTTTAAAGTATGTAGGTACATGAATTGAGAGGGACCTCAAAGCCTGGGATTAAGTTTTCTAGCTGTGTTTATTTGTAACAATTAATTCTGTTGAGATGAAACTTGGTGTATGTTAAGAGAGTGTTAGTTTCAAATTGGTGTAAATGGACTTGTAGCTGTTTATTAAAATGTTCTCCCTGAAGTGTTAGGGTGGTTGCTGTTGGAGGCAGAAGTCTGGACCAGATGGACTTTGGTCTGAATATGACAGTACAGTGTTCAGTTCAGCTTTGCAGCATTCTGTCCAACACATCTGTCAGGGAACAGTGTCAAAAGAGGGCTTCATTATATGATTTATTTTTTGTTTTTTTATCTACCCATTTTGCTTTGGTAGCAACCCTTTTCCTTCTTAGGAAAAAGGTATTTCTTGTGTAAGAAATTGTCAGGTTAAAATAGTATTTATAAAACAGTAATACAATAGTCTGTTCCATGCTCTTGGGAACGACTGGAATAATGGAAATCTTAATTTTGGTTTAGGGCATAACTGGACAAATACTGTTCCGCTAAGTTGTGTCACAGGTGTAGCTGAATACATACCGGTGCATTTTGAAAGTAACTTTGACTCTCAAATGCGAAGTGACCAGCCTTCCTTGCTGGAGAAGATATTGAACATTCCACACTGGTGCTGTCTTCTAATATGGAAACCTGTTTTTTCTTAATTCATTTCTAGTAAACCTATTTTATAAGACTCAAAGATTAACATTCAAACCAAACAATTTCCAGTGAATGCGGATTTCCTTTTGAATGTTATTTCCCCCACTAGCCAGAAATGTGGGCAATAATAATTCTGTATCTCTTCTACAACCACTTACATGTAATTATGCTTAATAGTATGTGAAAAGTATAGGGTCTGTTCTGGTTTTTAGGTATAAATCAAGCAGTTTTGTCTCTGCAACCTTTTTAGAATTTGCAAAACAGTTCACAAGTTAACTCCTGCCTAGATGAATTGCATTACTGGGCATCCCCCTTTACCCCACCCCGTCATGTCTTCTTCCAGGAGAGCAGCCACCACAGGAAAAACAGCACTACAAGCTTCGTATTAACATTGCCACCACAGATTCCCAAGTGACCATTCAGGTGAATGGAGCTTGATAACTAAGCTGGCAACAAGCTCAGTGGTTGGAATAAAAACAGCATCAGCTTTTCAGATCATACCCTTCTCTAATGTAATTAAATTCTGAGTCGTAGACCTGGGGTGAGGCATGCTTCCAACTGATGCTGCATTTCCTGAAGGTCAGCTGGAGAGCAGTATATTTCATCAAGTGCAATCTATAGAGTTGCAAGTTTCCTGATTAGGTTTGCATTTAAAGAGCTTCCCAAGGCCTAACTTAGTTGGGAAATTGCCCATTTAAGCAATAAAACATAATAACATATGACGCTGCTGCTTAATGTTATCGTATATGAGAGAGTGCATATGGAATACAAAGACAAACTGATTCAGATTCTCCTTTTGCTAAATTTTGTTCTCTGGATTGTCCTATTGCTTTTCTAAGATAATGAGTTTGATGAATAGCATTCGAAATATGTTTGATTCATCTCCCCATACTTATAGCTGTGGATTTATTATTAGATCTCACCAGCTTTTTTTTGTTTTTTAGACTTCCTGAACATCATATTCCTATTTTTGTTATGTTGTATTGCTTACTCTTGTAAGCAGATGAGGCAATTCTCACCCACTGGTTGAGATAACCGAACTGTTCATTAGAAGATGAAGAAAGCAAAAGTCTACTAGTCATTCAAAGGACACGCTGTCTCACGGCATCATTTGCTGTCCCATGATTATACATTGTATGACATGCTAGTTTGGAAAAAGGCTGACAGGAAAGGAAATGAAAATTACATAAATTTGTATTAAATTATCTGATCTTCCTGACTAACCAGTTCAAATTGCTTCCCTTTACTGAGTATTTGAGCCATTTCCCTTCTAAATGGTACTTTTTATGATGAAATGCAGAAATGTCAACCTTGTCATCCTTATTTATGCTTGAGTACCAGAGAAAAGACCATACTTAAATTTACCTGATATCTCAAAAATAATCATAGAAATAGATAATCTGCTGTCTCTGATAGGACAGCAGGGAAGAGTAATGCCGTCTTCAGATGGAGAATTGTGATGTTCTGAATTCTGAAATGTGCCCTCCTCTTCTCTTTGTGGCCCTGTTAAAAAAACACCACCTCAATAGAAGCGCCTTCTTCTAAATAACACTTATAATTGACTACTGACAACTTTTTTTTTTTGTGAAACTCACTGACTCAGTCTTTTGTTTCTCTCCTGAAATGCAGTCAACTTTTCTTTCTCCCTTTTAGAGAGAAAACTCCCTAAAATTCTCCATCCAGTTGGATGGAGAATTTTGTCATTAGCATTATGAAGACGGAAGCCCTGAAGCATAGTGGATTGTCAGTGGGAAAACTCTTGTATCAGTCATGATCCATCATAGCTTCATACAGTATCTTACTCTCTTCCATAAATATCAGGTCCTTCAAAATAGACTTATCCCTGCAAGCTATTTCCCATCTTTGACATGTGCTGAAAATAATGAGAGTACAACCTGCATCAAAATGTGTCTGTCTTCGTTCAGCGTCCCTAGGTAAAAAGATTTTGGGTCTTCTGGAGGTATTTAACCATGTGCAGAGAAGATTTAAGACTGACAGTTCTCCATGCCAAGAGAAACAATTGTTTAACAATAGGGGGTACTTTATATTTTGTTGGGGGGGAGGAGGGGGAGAAGTTTCTCTGTTGCAACAACAGTTACATCCTGGATAGTGAGTAGTTAAAAAAAGAAAAAATATAGCTAGATATATAATGAAGAAAGATAACGGTTTGTTGTTTGAACATAAATATTCCATGCAGTTAGCTGTTTTCTCTTCCTGTAGTAAAGGATGGAAACACTTCTGCAAATATTATTATAGACACAGCTCAGAACTGCCATTTTGGACCCCTTAATACAGGTGCCCTAAAACCTAATAGTGAAGAATTAGATCTCAGTGAAATTCAGATGTTATCTACATTTGGTTCTGCTCTGAAATAGAGAAATTTATATTTTCTCAGGTAGAAATATTCTGAAAGATACAGTAATAAATGCTGTTTTGACACTTTTATTTAAAATAAAACATTTTTGGATCACTGAAGTAGAAATCATTTCTTTTTACTGAAATAGCATAGATTTTTAAAAAGCAGTTCAATATTGTAATGATGTCCTGAAGTGAAAAAGTGGAGTTCCTCTAAATAGCTGATTTCCATGAGTCTTTAATCTCCTCTGGAGTTTACTGGGAGTGGAATGGTTCTTGGATCTAAAACCCCTTTACCTTTACACAGTGTATTCCCAGAAAGAGAAAATATTTCTTAAAATTCTGGAGTGCTGTTGAAGTTGAGAGAACAATCACATCGGAGAAGAGTAGGCAGAGATAGAAGAAAAACATTGAAAAGAGTTGGGTACAGAGAGACGTGTATCTTGTACTTAGAGAGAAAATACTTATGAAAAAATGGGCAAAATGGTTTGAGTCTTCAGTGCTAGAATCAACAGTGGCATATCCTGAAAGTTAGTAGATATTTTGGAAGCCTGACCTTCAATCTACTTAAAACTAAGCTGACAGATTTTTTTATTTTGAAGACAGTAAATGCTCTGAAACACCTTCCAGAGTGTCAAGTGGGTACTCATCAATACCCATGGGCACATGGGTTTGGTCTGCCTGGGAGGTTCAAATGGAGGTAAACCTCAGATTAAGATAAATGTTCATGAAGATTTCATTTTTTTTATAATTTAAGTACATTATCGCTTTGAAGCAGGAGAATTTTTTGGTAGTAGTGCTCTTGGAGAGCACTTGGGAGAACAGCATGTATTGGTCAAAAAAAGAAAACTAAATTTTCCAAAGTCCTATTTGTGTGCTCTTCCCACAACTCTAGTCCATCCCTTTGAAAAGAATGAAACAACTAGAAAATCATGTTGGGAGTTCACAATTGGATTGGAGGAGACTTTTTCAAAGGACACACTTTTTTAGATATTTATGAATGTACCCCAAGAATAATCACATACAAAATCCACATAGAGCTAAAACTTCGCAGATTATTTTCCAGTGGAGGACTAATTTTCCTTCGCCCCAACTGCAGCAAATGTTTACTATCGTACTATATTTTAAAAACCAATGTGATTATCTTAAAAGTCAATATGAAGAATTTTATAAATTTCATTCAGCTTCGCAGACTCCTTTATTTTAGTCAAGGGAAGAATCACTAGATTGGGGGAAAGAGAGTATTTTTCAGTAATAGGCAGTAAATCTGCTGGTTATTTTCTTTTGGGAAATATGGATGGATGGTAATGTCCTTACTGATATTAGGTACTTTCAAGACTCAGAATGTAAAGGACAGTGTCCATCACTTTAAGGAAGTGAGTAGTTAACGTAATGTTTTTCAAAATACTTAGCTTTGCACCTACAATATATTTAAATAATGAAGAGATATAGACTTACATACTTGCTTAAAGTACAAGGCACTTAAATGTATTTGGTTTGGAGTTGATATATGAAGCTAATTAGAAAAAATAAGTTGTTAAATTTACACTCTCTGTAACACTTTCCAGGAAGACCTGATGTGTCAAGAAAGCTGGGAAGGCTGTGAACTTTCCTGGCCTCCACAGTCATTCAGTGACCACAGTGACGAGTAGCATTCTTCCCTTGAAGGCTTCCAATACAAGTGCAAGTGGTTTAAAAAAATCTGAGGCTAAGGATGTCAAAGGCACATAGATATGTGGAAATATTTAAACAGTAGTACTGAACGTATTTTAGGTGTCCAGGCCCTATTGAACTTTAATGATATTTAGGAATCATTTGACATTTATGAAAACCTTATTTAATTTCTAAATAAATATGCTGTTGAGTAATTGGTACCTCTTTGGACAAGTCCTTAAAAATGTGTTTCATAACTCAGCTATCGTAAAAGTCATAACTTCAGTATATGGATCATGGGGATTTCTGTAAAGTTAGATGATCTGGGAAAATGTTCATGAACAACCTTAACAAAAAATATCTTGAACGTGACTGTATCTGAGTGATAGATAAGACTGATACTTGTGTCACTTACAGGATGTGATTTTTAGGTTAAAGAGAAAAATTTGTAACAACGTCTGAGGAAGTTGCAGTCAGTCATTAAGAGCTATTTAGAAACCTGATGGTGAAGATTTACTGTAATTTTTCAGAAGTGCCTAACTCCCATGTAAATAATCTGGTTACCTCTGACAATTGCTTGTTGTATCCTCAGATAGGTAGTTTAAATGTAATTAGACCTGGATGCTCATACAGTTACCTGTTTTGCAAAGTTCACCACAGCTTCCATGGATGTTGCACCTTAATAGATATAGTGAGACATGAAAATGCAATGTTTCATGCATAGCTCCAGTGCAAACCTTTGAAAATCTCTGCCAGAAATTCCAGTGTGCTTACAGTCATTCTATAGTACCTTTGTTCATGATAAGGTGGTGGTCTTTTTCCCAATTAACATCTCTAAGGAAGAGCTCACCAAATAACTTGTTCAGCGTAGACTAACCAGCATGGTAAAAGTCTGCTGAGTACTTTAATTGATGTCCATTAAAAGTGCAAAGCTATTCTGCTATGATCAGACATCCTGAGATGCACCTGTAAAGGGTCTTGATTCCATTAATTCAGTGGATGCTGCTTCACAAATAATGAAAAATTAAGCAAGATTTCACCAAACCTTGGGAACATAACTCAGCAGTTAGCAATGGAAACTCAATTAAAATACTTTCCATGTACTTGTTTTTAAATATTCATGCTATTGAACCATTCCCACTTAATGCATAAATGACAACATAATATCCAACTGTAACAGTTGGTGGAAGCCATTTTAAGTAGCAGTTTAACAAACAAACAGAGATGGATTTTAATTTGCAATGCCAGTTGAGCTGTAATAAAAACTAGTATTCCAGCTGTGAAAAAAAAATAAAACACAGCTTGGTTTAGAGTTATTTACAGATGTGTAGGGATTTTTTTTTTTTCCTAAGCCATACAATGGAGCCATTTGGTCATTATTCCTTCCCAGGAACATTTCTATCAGATGCCCTTCCTACCCCTAATTTCTGGAATCAAACTCCTAAGGAAATACACATTAAAATATTATGGCAATTCTTAATTGTTCATTGATTACAGAATTCAATTTCCTGTTGCAAATGTTACTGTTCAGTGTTAATATAGCTGTTTACTTGTTTTTATGGACTGTGATGAGCTTCTGTTGACTTTGAGATAAATCCTATACTGCTGTCTTTGAATGATTTCCATGTGTTGGCATTGTTGCTGTCTCCTGGAGTGTTATTAGGATTCTTGCAACTTTGATTTCTGTTTGTTTATCCTTCTCAAAATATCAAATGCTGGAATCATGGTATTTTGTGAAAGTTTTAGCACTTTTTCTTTAATAATGAAATTCCCAGTTGCATGAGGGAAAAGTCTGCAAATAAGGGCCAAGCACACCCTTGAAATCTCTTCAGAAAACTCAAACTAAAAAAAAAAAAAATCCAAGCTTTTCTTTTCTTAACATTAGTTTAGGGCAAGAAGAAGATAGGATCCTGCCTGGAGGAACAGTCCTCGGTACATTCCACTGAACAGAAGACGTTGTCACTAACTGGCACAGTGACCTTTCTGCCCTACTTTATGACTTTATTTAATACATATGATATTATGATCCCTGAAGATTCATCTGTAGCTAAACATAAGTTCCCATGAACAAAATGTTCATTGCCGTGCGAAGTGTTAGAGGAAATACTTTTATTATTTGGATTAAGGAATTTAGTCAGTGAAAGTTTTCTTCCTTTTTCACTTTTTTTTCTTTGCTTGTATCAGTATAGTCTTATTAGAGACCGAACAACAGTAAAATGGACTATATTGTAAGCTAAGCACTTGGGGACCTGAAAGTCTGCAAGCAATAAGCATAGCAGCTAAGTTCCCAGAGAGGACAATTTGTAGAACTCATAAGCCTGAAATGCTTTAACTGAAGCAGTAAAGTTCAGAAAAGAAATGGGGACAACTTCAAAGACACTAAGAAGTTGTGATTAGAAGTTTGCAATACACAGGAAAACAAGGGGGAGAAAAAAACCAGGTATGGTGCATTCGCACGGCAGGGCTGGAAATAAGGCTTTATTAGAGAATAGGAGAACGACACACGTTAAGAAGAGGAAACAACTCTTCTGACCTTGTGTAGGAAATCATGTTAATTGTGTCTACCCGAGATTCAAGCTTTCTTATTTTAACTACAATTTTTAGATTGGTCATAGGTTTCACTCTAAATAGCTCAAGTAACATGCAGGACTGTGGAAAATATTTCAGTGACAAATGGAGAAGCTGCAAGTAAATGTTTGAATTATAGCCTCCTTAATTGGTAATGACATCAGGAGAGTTTAACATGAGCTACTGTCACCTGAACCACGCGTGTGTTAAACAGATGAAGAGCACAACAGTAACTTGGCGTACTCATGAATTGTTTGGGAGGAAAGGTTGAGTCACAGTACAGTGTATGTAAAAACCAGAAATATTCTTCAATGCTTCAGCCTACTGCAGTAAAATTGATAGCGTGGAGGAAAAGGTTTTTTAAAAAAAATAATGCCCTGAGAAAGCAGTTTTGAAGAATGCAACTTTTGTAAAGTATGAGATTTCAGTTCCACCCCACAAGCAACTGTAAAAAGTAATTTGTTTTCTCAAGAGTTTTTTTCTTGTATTTCAGTTGAATTGTCTTTCAAAAAAATGAGTAACAAAGCATTTTGCATTAGTGCACATCAGGAAAGCAGACTCCTCAAATGCACTAAAACTTGTCAGAGAGTGTGTCCTGGTGTACTGTGCAAGCCTCAAGCCCATGTGACTTTATCTGACAAGCAGGAAGCAGGGTCAACTGGTCCTTTCAGTCACCCCACCCTGAACTGGTGGAGAGATGAAGGCTGGAAATGGATATGAGGACTTATTGGAAGGTGGGTCACCGTTCCTAACGCGTGAGCTGAAAGGTCTGCTCTCCTGACACTCTCTGTCTGAAGTGCATCTAAGGAACGCTTCAGCAGAAGGGCTAAAGAGTAATGGCTACTGTCTGCACCCAGGGTGAGAACTTCTTTGCCTCAGTTTCCTTTTCTTTAGAACCAATGGATGTCAGTGATGAGTGACCCTTTTGGGAACAGATGGAGAGCAACACTCAAACAGTAGGAAGAACAAATACAAGAGTATAACATGAA
Organism: Grus americana; assembly: GCF_028858705.1. NCBI lineage: Eukaryota > Metazoa > Chordata > Aves > Gruiformes > Gruidae > Grus > Grus americana. Next base: position 8,057,877 of record NC_072864.1, read on the forward strand.
ATCTTGACTCGCATGCCAAGAGAAAGATAGGAAAGATGAAGAAAACCCACGGCCTAATTCCCTTCCATCTTTCTGCAAGACTGCAACACTAAATAGCTGTCTTCTGGGAAAGTACTTGGTCATGTACATTCACTGAAAATGCTACCTTCACTATCACCTTTCTTGTTTCTGCCTTACAATTTTCAAGATGCCAGGGGAAACTTTTTAGAATTTAAGCTGTTTGCTTTGCTGCCTTCAGGGCTGGATTTCTGTCATTCTTAGTTAAAAGCTGGTGGCATGGCATTTTTGCAGAGGGCAACAGCATTACTGCTATGCAGATCACTTAATTATTCTAAGTGTTATGAGTGCAAGTCTCTGAAGATGACAATGTAATGTAGGGAAAGCTGAAATGAGAGGTAATGAAAGGTAATGAAAAAGTCAGAGGTAGACAAGATGATCCTGTGATGCGAGGTCAAACAAAACAAAACACTTAATAAAGGACTGTGGAGCTGGAATTAGCCAGTATTGCTGAATAGGCCACCAGTGTCACAAAAACAATATACTCACTGGGAGTGGGGGAGTGTAGAATGTCAATGCAGTATAGAGCTAACTCCTCACACTACCTGGAGGCTGCTTAAAAGCTAACATTGCACCTACTGAAACAGATCTAGCCTGTATTCAGCTGCTATGTGTAAAAGAAAAGATGAAGCTTCTTGAGGGAAGTGGCAAAGCAATTAAACACAAAATGACTGTGTCATCCTGTCATCCCGTTCCCCCCCTCCCCCAAAGAGCTCTCAGAATTATAGACTTTCCTGAATGAAGGATGCAACCAGAAGCATGGACATCTCCATGACATCTTTTACCCCAGATGAAAATGATTTATTAGAATTTAGGAAAAAAAAATTTACAGAAAATAAATAAAACTTACCTGATTGTTCAGAGCCAGGACCAAATTATTCATTATCAAAATTTCACTTAATGTCTGGGACTAGAATATTGAGTTTACTGTAGGAAACCCTACCACGCTGCCTTCATTATGTACCTCCCTGCCAGGGAACTTGTTGGTGTGGATTATCATATTTATCATTTGAATTGAGAAGAAACTGTAGTATGTTTCTGGCTTGGACCATCACCCTCCTGTGCTAGGTAATTTACAAACAAAAATGAACAAGACACTCCCTGTCTTAAATCACTTTTAATCTTAAAACAGATAACAGATGGATACAGGCAGATGGCAGAGAAAAAAATTGTGACTAGGTCTGATCAAGAATGTTTTCTCATCAAAACCATGGTGATTGATAAGCTCTCCTTTAAAAAATTAGGATTTGACAGTCTTGACAAAACTTTTTATGAAAAGTAAAGGACAGAATTTACAGTCAAGGTAAGAGGACCAGCAGAGAATATTAATGAGGTTGCCATTTAAGTAGGCTATAGTCAAAGTTTAAATGTTTTGTCTGAATTGGGTATGATTTAAATCAGGCTTTCATACTTTTTGTGTGAGTACTACCCCTTAACTTCATCTTGAAGAAGGTCCTGCCTATTTTAAATATATACATACATATATATGTGTAGATATATATACACGGACACATATGCACATATACGCTAATGAAAGCCTCTCAGGTTTGTCTCAGTGTAGAACAAGACTAAAGTTTTCTTGAGGAAACCACTTCCATTTTATAGGTAACCAAAGCTAGTACATGGAGAAGAAAGATGCAGACAAGGAAAGTATAGAAGTAAATTACCTAACAGGCAAATATTTAAGTTTCAATCACTGATTTGACTTCAGCACTAGTCTCAAACTGGTGTAAGTTGCTGTAGCTTGTCCAGCTACAATGGAGATGTTCCAAGCTAAATCCTTAGGCATATGGTCTTAGGGTACACGCTTAAATTTCTTTTAAAACTTAGGACAAGAAGATATACTTGTAGTGAACCCTTACAGAGGAATGAACTGTGGACTATGGGACTTTCTTATGGATTGTTATTATCAGAAGGGCAGAACGCTTCCTTCTGAGTTCTCTTCCTTCAACTATTTACCTCAAAAGAACATTACATTTTGTCTTCTTTAAAGGGGTCTTTAACAGTTTTCAACAGTGTCTCCTGAGTATCCTCAATTCGCAGCATTACAGTGGAAATACACCAAGGAGTTTGAACTGAGATGGTGAGAGGACGGCTTAGAAATGGGAAAAATGTTGTGTGCCATAGAAGAAATTATCTTTCTATTTAAAATTGTCTAAGAAAGCTGTTTCCGTAACCTTCAGAATGTGAAATCTCTGATGAAACAATATGAGACACCCACTAAAAATATTTAGCTTAATATGAAACAATCCCTCAAATAGTAATAAAAAAATATTTTTAGGATATGTGCCATACAGTGCTAAGCATGGGAAAAACAAGCAGGGATCTCCCTGTCTCATCCCCTACAATTGCTCAGAAGTCAAGTTATTTTGCGACAAATTTTAAGAAGGAAATTGCATTTACATATAAATGTGCATCTCATTCAGCACTAAACTGGCAATATTAAGGCTAATTGAGGGTAAGATTTGCATAGTTTAACAGTAAAATACTGTAAATATATGTTGAGATGCAAAATATAATGTGAAACTTTGTTCACTACTAGTATCCCTTTCATTGGTGTAAGGATACAATCAATGAATATATTGGTGTCCCTTCTGTTTTGACGTATTGCAGTGACATTGAAGCTCCCATAAAATAGTGTGATTCCTACTCATGGGAATGTTTTTTTTGAATGAAATAAAACTTTTCATGGCTTAGATTAGCTATAGTTCTTACATATTTACTGTGTTCAACATTTTATCAATTTTAAAATGTTGCTTGAATTTACTTTGTTACCTAATGGGTCATTTCACCATGAACAGTCACGCACAAGCTTGTGGAATTTTAATACAAGCTTTGAATGACATTGTTTTGAACAAGAGTGTTTTTTTGCAAACCAGATCTACTTCTGTAAGGTAGAATGGAAATAGATGCAAGAGTGAATCTTTTTATTTGTTTTATCGTTTTTGTCTTAACCACAATGGAACAATCCGCAGTAGATGTTGAAGCTTTCTCCCCTAGCAGAGTACAAATTATTCATTAAGATATCATAGTTGGATTTTTTTTCAGAAATCCAATTTTTACATTTTTAAGGCTAAACATAGATTAGGAAATGGGATTTGTCTCATTGTACCTCTGGTTTTATTCAGTGTTGAAAGGGTTGTGGTTTGATAGAAACTTTTTTTAGTTCTTAAAGATTTGCAATTCTGTTTCAAAGACTATAAAAAAATATTCTTGCAATTAAAAAAAAAAAAACAAACCAACAACCCTTTCAGTTTTTATCTGAATTTAATTATCCCAGTAAGAAAAGCTTTAATTTTAACATTTCCTTTTAAGGATGGAAGTCTGTTTCTGTAATTTAGAAGTATGTCTTGTGAAGTAAATTAAAAACACTGTCAGTGTACAGAAAGCAACACGTAATGGGGAATTTAGACATTTTTCCTATAACTATATTGTCTGAATTTTGAATTGCTGCTAATTTCCTTGCAATAATATTGGAAATGGGAATAATATAATACCATCTTTTCTCCGGCACAGCCATTTAAATGTTGTTAGCAGGCTAAGTCATGTCTAAATACTTAACAGAAAGTAGAAGGAAAACATTGTTCTGACTAGAAGTAAAGATATTAGTGTTAGCCTGAGAAAACACTTTAAAAGAAAAGTGTAACTCCTGAAAAATGGAGGCTTTGGATTTTTGGAAAGAGCTAATCATGGGAACTTAGTTAAAAAGTGACCTGAGTATAAGGAGGAAGTCTTGATTGACTTGCTCCCTCTCCGCATCGTGGAGTCTGTCTTGCCTTCCCTCTTTGTGCATTCAGTTTCCTACTGGCCCTAAAGCATCCCTCTCTCTTTATCTATCCTGCCTACTTTTTTTGTGGGTTTTTGTTTGTTTGTTGGGGGGGAGGGTTGTTGTTTTTTGATTTTTTGTTTGGTTTTTGTTAGCCTTGAGATACCTGTAAGTTATCCCAGGTAATATTTAACTTACAGATAATGGTCAAAATCAGACAATATTAATAAAATTAATTCATACTAAATAATATATGTTCTGCCTCTGGAGAAACTTCTTCACAAGTTCTTCTTGGGCTGGGCTGGACTGGTTTCCATAGTGTTCAGCCAATATTTTTTTTTTCCCTAATATCATCATCGCTGACTGAGAACCATGAAATTTAATGACCCTCCATTGTCTTTGGTCTGGGACTTATATATATCCAGTCCTACATACCATGGCACATTTGGTGATAGAGCAATTTATGACTTGTACATAAGAAAATTCCCTGAACTGTCACAGAAGCAATCCCCTTTCTATCACAGTTAAAAAGAATAAGAATAAAAATGCATTTCTGTTAAAGCTGAAGTCTCAGCTAGTATATTTGGAACAAAACCAAAATTGCTATGATAGTTTTCCTTTGACTTTATGGCAGTATAAGAAGGATTAATACACTGTATGAGCATACTGGATGATAATAAAATAGTGGAATTAAAATCACTTCGACATATTGTAGATAAACCTTTGAAAATAAGTAAAAATTCAGTCTTAAGTATCAGAATAATTAGAATGTATGAGTAACTTTTCCTAAGAAAAGCTACTTTTAAAAATGCTCATTATCAGGGTGTAACAGGAGCAAGCATTGCATTGCTAGAGATAAAATGTACAGAGGGACACGAAATTGAAAAGGTGGAGAAAGTCTACAGAAGGTTAAGGGCGGGGGGGGGGGGGGTAGAGATGATCCATCTATCATTTCTGCCACAGTAAATCTTCCTTTTTTGAGAGAATAGTGTGACCCCAGAACAATGAGAACAAAATTGCTCTGCTACGCTGTTTCCAGTGTCTTATATCATTATGGAAGTCTTACTGATCATGAACAGATCATGTTTTGTAAGTGTTTATTGTCACAGGAAACACGATCCCTGTGTTTTAGTACAAAGTGCTGAACATTTCTATTTCTGGCAAATAGTAAATCTCTAAAAAAAGCATTGTATTTAATACAAAAGTAAATAATAAAATTTAAAATAAAATGAAAGATGTAGGATCATCTTTTTAGCCAGTAGGTTTCTATTATTCTTTAAATCAGAAAGTAAGTCTTCTGTGTCATTTTTTCAAATAGCAACAACAGAAACTAACAGTGAAGAAACACCCAGGCACTTTAGTTGATGTAGCCATGAAGATGGCAGTACACTTTGACAAATAGTATGCCATCTCAGTCTGGATGTGACAGACTCTGAATGTGGAATGTATGAAATGTATGTTATGGTGATAGTACAGATGTAGATAAATGACATATATGGATTTGTGTTTCTCTGAAAAGCAGTATGGAAATAAAAGCACAATTTCTTTAAAAAAATTATTTTATTAGAAAATCTTAAGAAACTGAGCAGCATCTTGTTTTGATAAGGAAAACATGTATACATGGCACATAGTATATTAAAAGTCATAAATGCCATCACTGCTGATCATAATTAATGTTAAAAGACACAAACAGATCTAAGAACTTGCATGAATCTCCTTTTCTAAATGCTGTAAGTTGCTCTGTGCTTAATTAAGGGGTAGGATAATCTTGTCTTATGGCTAGGCTGGAACTGAGTAGATATTTGAGTCCTGATTCTGCCACATGCTTCCTTTATGATGTTAATCAGAATGCTTTTATCTCTATTTTTTATTTGAAAATTGGACATAACAGTTCCTTTCCTCACAAGAGCAAATATTATATCTTATGCTAATTTTATAGTGAACATTTATGGGGTAAAGCAATTTTGTTTCCACTCTATGTAGATATGTGGAACTGGGGAGACAATGATTTTTGAATATTGGTTAATCTTTTTTTTAAAAAAAAAAAAAAAAGATTGGACAGATGAAATAAAAAAGTGTAAAAGGTCAGCAAACAGTTGAAAGAGAAGCCTGTTCAGAAAACTGATAAAAAAAGATCATAGCAGGGAAAGCAAGAAAAGGTAAAACTGTTTAACTTTTGAAAAAGGGAGACTTAGCTTTACCTTGTCTTGATGTCCAAGATATTTCTGGTTACTCTTTAATTTGTAGAAAAGTTATAAGCAGGTACAGTAAGTGAAAGCCAAAAATGGACCAATTCAGAGTGGAAATGAAGGTTGTTAAAAGCCCAGAAAGGTAATTGTTACGGACAGATTAGAATTTCTATCAACTGTAATCTTTTAATGAAGGCTAAACAATTTTCTGAAAGATATTTTATAGCTCAGCAGAAGTGACAGACTTGATGCAAAAATTACTGGTCTGCATCATGAAGAAGGTCAGTCTAGACTGTCCCAGTAGTTCATTCTGGCCTTACAGTCCATAAATATATGAATTAATGTTTGTGAGTCATGCTGATACCATAATGATGGAGGCCACAGAAGCATGTAAGTTATGCTAACTTACTACATGTCTTGGAAACAGAAAGAAAGAGAGACCGCTTCCAGAAAGCTATCTATGGTCAGATCATTGCAATATTTTTCACAAGTTAATTCTGTGAAGGGCATCTTATGTTCTGTAATGACAAGTTCTTGTGCAAGACTGTGAATCCATCTGCTTTTTCTGTGCGTTAACTGATGAGAGAAAATTGGATTTGTTGGTACAGGGGTTATGTCATAGATGAGTGGTACAAAAATAGGTCACAAAACTGAGAACTAAGCTTGCTTTTTTTTTCTTCTTTTTTTTCCCCTCAGATATTTATTTGCAAAGAATGAACCATGTAGGTTGCCTCCTCACAGATTTGGTCGTATTTACTCAATAATTTCAAAGGAAAGGAAAAATTGTTGTCAACGCTAGATGTCCTGGATGGAGATGTGGGAGAATGGCTTTTTTCCTAGCATCCAGGAGCTCAGCTGTTACAGAATTCATCTGAAATATGGCAAGCCTGAGATCCTCCTGCCTGGAAGAATTTCAGTTCAAATTTCTAACTTTCCAGGGAAATGACCTAACCAGCAGGTACCAGGATATGCCAGTAATGCAGAGACAGAATCAGCTCCAGGTGAGCTTTCTGATTATCTGATTCTCACTTGTCTTGTTTTTGGTATGAATGGATATTTAGGGAGAAGAACTGAAAGTCTGTGCTTAAGTACAGCCTTTGTGTTGGGGGCATTAGGAGGTAGGAGAAATGAATACCATTTTCTTCTAGCAGTAGAGATAGCTGCAGGTTTCCTGTGCTCCTGTGTGCTTTAGCCATGCACCATTATATGTAATTGGATAAGTAGCTTCCCTGGAAATATTGACTCTTAGCCTCCTTTTTCTTTTTTTAAGCTTTTCTTAAGCTATTATTCCAACACCTTGTTTTAGGAACAAATTTTGCATGTAGGGTGAAAATGATTTGTTGAATTATTTTACTATCTCAATGAGAAAAACCCAAATGATCTAAAATCCGTTTGATCCATAAGAATATATTGTTTCTTTTTTTCAGGTCAGCAAATGAACCAAAAAAAGGAAAATATTTTTTATAATTCTGTGGGTTTCCAGGCATGGTAAATATGGAAATAGTCGAACATTTGCTGTTAAAATTCAACAATGGGAATAGTCCTCGTGTCTACACAGACACTGACTTTACTGGGATTATTTGCATGCTTAAGTATCTCACTAAATCAGAACAGAATAGGCTGGAGTTGATTTTGGTATTGTATTATGCTGAGATAACCACTGATTGGGGTGAAAATAGTGTATCAGTTTAATGAATCATATCCATAATATTTTTAAATTGAGGAGTTTTTTTAAAAGCAAGTCCATGGCAGAATTGGACCTTTTTTTCAGGAAAATGGCTTTTTATCTTGCCCCTATGAGAAGCAACAGTTTAACATACAAACGGAGGGGAAAATCGATGCCTTTTCTGAGTCTCTCCCTGTTTCAAGCCCTTGTGCAATGAAGGTCACACACACCTTCATTCATCCCTTATCTTCGACATTTTTCAAGGCATACCTTGTGTTCAGTGTTCATGCCTGAAGCATTATATGTCCTTAGCACATCCTTCAGGACAGTATACAACTCTCTTATATTCCTCGATTCAGGGACGCGCACTGCAGTTTGAGGGGAGGCTGAAAGCTCAGTAAAACCAATGGTCATATAAGGTCAGACAGATTTTGCATTGGTGGACTTTTCTCTTGACCTGGGCTGCACGTTTTCTTTTCTTGTTTCCCATCTGTGTATTACACACTTGGAATTGTTTTAAATCTTACTAAGTATGTAAAATATTTTCAGAGAAAGATATATTTAACATATTTCACATAAGTTCAAGAAAAGTTTTAGTCAATTTGAATCTTTCTTTGCTTAGATTGGCTGGCTTTGGTGTGGGTGGAAGGAAGATTGCATGTATGTGTTCCGGCAGGTCAACAAGAACTGAAGGTGTCAAATAAATTGATAGAAAAAGTCACTTCAATTACTTTAAATAATACACCTCAAACTATGAAAATTGGAGACCCTACTGTTTTCAGGAAACAAATTTTCCCTGCAATTCTTACGTGTTCTTTTATTTATATTTTCTTACATACCCTCACTAACACGCACACAGAGATTGTTAATGTCCTTCATACGTCAGAATACGTTACTTTTAAGTAGCCTATAAGACATGTAAAATCTAAGCAAGATACTGCATTATTCATTCCAGTCACTTTGAGTTATTGATTATGGCATTTTGAGGTATTCCTGCACTTGCTTTTTTTTCTTCTCCCTCCTAGACTGATAATCTAGAAAATGAAAATGAACAGGGAAAAATAAGAGCATAGTCTTGGTTCCATTTTCATTTCTTTGTTACATTCAATAGCACATTAATGAGGCCTTTGTTTTTCCTCATAGCATCACCATTTCCATATCTTGCGTGCGGTCACCCCTCAGAGAAGCCTGGCTGCATGCATTGTGTCAACCTGTGGCTTGATACAAAAGTGCAGAATTTATAGAGGCACAGCATTTTTTTCCTTTATAAATGCCAAACTGAATGAAAAATACTCCTTAGAGAATTAGAAAATAATGAATGATTGGCATTTGGTGTACAATTTCTTATTCTAGTGAGATTTCGACATGCCATTCACTGGGAAATTCAAAGTATTGAATGACATCCACATTTACCAGATGGGCTGTCAAAGCATACTATGTCTCAACACCTTTGCAGAATATCACTTGAAGCTTAATTCCTCTTATTTGTGGGCATCGGATTTGGTGTTTCTAAGTAAGATGTTGTATTTATTTTTTTACTTTTTTTCCCCACTCTAAATCTGTTCATGTTACTAAAGCTATGGCTTGGTCTCTTTATCCACAAAGGGTATCTGAGTGTGGGGACAGGGGTTAGGGGAAATACATGGGAGAGTACACATGCGCTAAGTGATAGAGTGTGCTTAATTCTATGGGATTCTCTTGTGTTCTCTCACATGTTGGTACTTTAAGGCAATATGGATCCTTTGGCATCCAGTAACTAACAGGCACTGGTTCAAATTCCAGCTGGTGGCCACTTAAAAGTTATGTTCCTCAGGAGTTGATACTAATAAAGGGCTACTATTGTTTATGTGTTCAGTAATGACCTGTTTGTTGGGATGAAATCCTCAGCAAGTTGGTGGATGACACCAAATAGAGTGGGAGAGTTGATCTGCTTTATAGCAGAACAAGGCTGCCACTCATAAAGATATAAACAGGATGAACAAACGGGCCGACAAAAACTTCCATGAGGTTCAGTAAAGACAAAAGCACCGTTCTGCACCTGGGAGGTAACATCCCTAAGACGTGGTACAGGAGGGGAATTGTCTAGTGAGAGGACAGCTCTGCATCGATGCTTTGATAACATAGTCCCAAGCATGCGTGTGTGAGAGATGGGTACTGAATTTCTAGTACTTCTTACTTTGTGAATATCAGTGGCCACTGAGAGGTGATATAAGTACAGGTTGGTGTTTGAAATACATAAGTGGCGATTAAGGTTTCATCATATGAATAATTTCCAGCACATTGCAGTTCTGGAAAGAACCACAAAATCAACTGCAACTATGTTATTCCAGACATGCAGTGTCTTCTGTGTTCATTACAACAGGATAGATCACAAACGTTTCAACCCTCTATGTTACGCTTTCTGTAAGTTTTCTTTACTGTCTCAGCAATACCTTATTTGTTGCAATGTAATCTCTCTGCTTGCTGCCCTATTCACCACAGCCTGGAGTGCAGATTGAATTCTCCATTTTTTTGTTTGTTTTTTTTTCTTGTCAGCTGTGTTTCTCAGTCTGATCATTTTTTTTTCTCACTTCTGGATTCTCTCAAATTGGTTTGCGTCTCTCCAAGTGTGTTGCCCAAAAGTGGACTTAAATTAACTGAGGACTTGTGAGGGCTGAGCTGAGCCGAGAGATTTCTTTCTGTATCCTGCAGGTCATATTTTTGCTTATAATCCCAGTACGGTGTTCCCCTTTGTGCAACACCTAAGCGGTGATTCATGTTCAGCTTGCATTCCACTATAACTTCCAAATCCCTTCATATGAAACTGCTATCCAGCCCCTTCATTATGTGGTGATTTATCTAGATTCCTGAATAACAGAGTAGTAGAGTGGTGAACACAGCTGCCTGGAACAGGTTTCGTTCTTGGCCACTGACCATCTGAAATATCTTTAGAAGGATGTACCAGCGGCTTGTTAGAGCAAATAGCCAAGAGCTGGGAAAATTCTGAGATCAAATCCTAATTAAACTGCCGACTTGCTGCATGACCTTGGGTGGCTATACTCTTTGTGTAGCCATGAGCCCCAAATCAAAACCTCTCAGCTGAACTTCTCTCTGAAGACAGATTAAAAAACAATGGACAGAACAAAACCTATGTACATCACCGACAGTAACATTCTGTTTGTATTGAACTTCTAACCTGACCCTGACACTTAATGCAAAATACATCTGTGCCTTCCTATATTCTTCTTGTTCTCATTTGGTTATATGGGTTTGTAGCTGTATTATGATTAACATAGATACATCTGCACAGGATTATCGAAAGCAGGTTTTTGCAGATCTGATTGCCTATTTTATCATACAGGAATGTGGAAATTTTTTTTGTGCAGCTTGTATAAGATGATGCATTTTTGTGAGAAAGTGTATTGTACAAGCTTCAACACAGAAGTTTACTGCTAGGCACTATACTAATAAACTCTAAGTTAACTTAAGTCATGCTGGACTTAGGCTGTATGCAAAAGGCTAATGAGTTCAGGGACAGCAGGGAAGAAAATGGGGATGAATGACCAATGTACTAACTGCCTGTGAAACCTGAGCTGTAGTAGAGAAACAAGGGGGAGGATATATGGTTACAAATGTGAAAAATCGAAAGCACACGTCTATGTATATAGTTTGCCAGGGACCTTGTCTGGAATGTGTTTTAAATGCTAACCATTCATCCAAACAAAACTGTAATATGCCAGTTTGCACAAGCACCAGTTGATATATTTGGCAGCTGAACAGATAGAAAATCTCTGTGAATTTTGCAGGATTCCCGGTCACAAGGGAGTACCAAATGGAGGCACATCTGCCTTACTGTAACTTTGTCCAACTGAAGCCCTCCAGTGTGACCCAGCTGATGAAGGTATCTGGCTTGGTAGCACTGAACTTCCTAAGCTTGAAAGAGATGTTTGCTGTCATATGGTTGGAGAGCTCACAGAGCTGCCCCAAATGGTAACCAGCCAGTGTAGTTTTAAAGATCAGACCATGCTCAAGAACCAAATCCTACCATGCTGCCTTCACAGCATTGTTGCATGAGTGGTACCCACTTCTTAAGTGTAATGCAGATATCTATGGAAATAGGTATGCACCACTGGAAAAGCACAAATTCAGCTTATTATTTACCACACTAGGGATTACAAGGTAAATGAATAAATAAGATGTGCTATCTTAATAGGATTTCTCCAATGATAAAAACACAGAGAAGGAAAATGAGAAGAACAGGAAGAGGAGGGTTAGAGGAGGAAGACAGATGGGAAGGCATGCACTATTCTTTTTTTAGGTTTGCAGTTGCCTGAGGTGATTGGTTGGCTTGTTAGTTTTTTGGCAGGGGGGAGCATTTTTGTTTCCACGTGTGGAATGGTACCTAGTGGTTATTGTCATGATGCTGATAAAAGCTATGGGAATTCAAGTAATACGTGGTCTATCTGTACTACATACTGCAAGGAAGGCTGGATGTACTCAAGTTAGCTGTAAACAATCTGGTTTTATAGTGATGACCAAGGGTTGATCCATAGGGCTAATTTATTCTCCAGTTTCAGTATATTTAGAGCTACTTGGGAAAATCTGTATACTGGAGCATTGTGTGCTATATAGATATTTCCCAGACTAGGTAGTTCAACAGCATAGTTATACAGAGGGTTTTTTTAGTATTAAATAGAAAAAGGAGTCTCTGCTGTTTTCTTGGTAATTCTGTCATGGATATAATGTTGTACAAGTTTTTCTTCTAAGGTAGAAAGGAAGAATTAAATTATGAACTATATCTGCATATCCTGCTGACCATGAGCTAGGAAAGTGTAACCATAAGTAAAGTTTGTGCAAGAGCAGGATTTCTGCTCAAGTGCTGATAGGAACAATGTTATTCTGGAATTTCACAATTAAAATATAGTTCAGTTACAAACATGAACACATATTACCTAGAGTGTTGCATATGAGTTAAGTATTTAAAAATGAAGTGCTTGTATTATTAATAATAGGCATGGCAGTGTTTGATCTGATTTCTCAGCTTGTGGATCCTTAGCAACTGCAAATCAGTTTCTTATTACCTCTACAGGAGCTTCACTACCTTTTTTGTCCTGTGGTACCTGAAACTCCACTACTTCTATCAGTCACAATCATGATCTAATCATGATCTCTTTTCCTATTTCCCTACAGTTGTAAGAAAGGTGCCCCAGTCTGAGGATGCTCAGCCAGTCTTCTGTACAGGAGGTACTACTGAGAGATGGAGGTGGCTGTTTGAACAGCAAGGTTTGTGTAATGCTAAATGTTGCTTTGTACGTTGGTTGTATAACATAGTTCGTTGATAGCACTAGAAAATTATTAATTTCCCTTATTCAAACAGTGGCCATTTCTGTGATTGTTCTCTAAAGTGGTAGCTCCTAAGGTGTGGGCTGAAGAAAGGAGATTCATACCTGGTTTGCTGATCAACTCAGAAATGTGGAACACAGCTTAGCTTTAATGTGGAAGAGTAGCTCTTGCTCACAGAGCTTATGTTTTTACGTGCACTCACTCTTTTGTTCAACATTATATCTCTCTTCCAACATTCTGTATATTTGCATACCTACGTGTGTGTGGAGATGCTGGGGAGCAGTTATGTATCTATGTCTCCAAGTATAGATATTCTTGGGTTTGGACAAAATCTTTCTTTGACTGATTCAGTGACCATTTTCATTAGCAAGCAAAAGTCACAGTGACCCTAGCTACTTTAGGACAAATTTACAGCAAGCAAAAAATAACTGAGCACAAGCACCTAACAAAGGAGTTACTGAATGGGGAAAGGTCAGTAAACACTCTGATAAGCTGACTAATTCCAAAATAATCTAATTTATCCATCGAGTAAGGAGGCCTTACAGAAGTCTACAGAAGCATGTCTGATATGTCTGATAGCTGTTTTCAGCATAATTTTCATGACAGTAGTTAAAGCTTTAAGTTAAAATATATTTTTAATGCTTATAACACAAACTTGTACAGCTGTGCTAATGAAAAGTCATGTTTTTCCTTTCTATTCTTATGAAATTTGTGAAAAATTAAAATATCCCCTGAAAACCTTTTTCACCATCTCACAGGGCTGATACTGTAGCAGTAACTCTATTTCTCATCCAGTTCAAGAATCTGATGCTGAATTTTCCATGGTTTTAAGCTGAAAACACTTATTTATCAAAATGTTATTGTCCTCGAATTTAATACTCAATTTAGGGCAGTAAAATCTGAGGTAGTTGCTAACACTTTTACCATTCCTGGAGAATATTATCCTATCTCTTAAAAAAATGATGGCAAATCTCATGAATAGCTAGTGGCATTATTTATAACTATAATTCTTTTCAGTATTCACCATTGTATAGTTTTCACTAATAGAGTCAGTTCCTTTACCAAGGCAGGATTAAGGCTTCAGGAAGCCTGTTGGCAAAACCACAACTTCTAAGGATAAATATATTATGAATCAAGGTAAGAGCACATGATAATATATCTCTCAGAGCAGGCATCATGCAAAATACTTTAATGACAGCTGACAAGTATAGAGATACCATGCAAATAATGCTGAGATTCTAGAATGGGTAACAACGAGGCATGCAGGGGTATGAAGTTATCCATGCTAAACCCTCAAAGACAGCCTATCTGTAAACAATGGAGAATTTCTGGGCAGAATATGAACAAGATAGAATGTTGTCCCTCAGTATTTCAGGCAGTATAAGCAAGAAAGGAAAAATCATAGAATCATAGAATGGTTTGGGTTGGAAAGGACCTTAAAGATCATCTAGTTCCAACCCCCCTGCCACAGGCAGGGACACCCTCCACTAGACCACATCACCCAAAGCCTCATCCAGCCTGGCCTTAAGCACTTCCAGGGATGGGGCATCCACAACCTCTCTGGGCAACCTGTTCCAGTGCCTCATCACTCTAACAGGAAAGAATTTCTTTCTAAGATCTCATCTCAATCGACCCTCCTTCAGCTTAAACCCATTACCCCTTGTCCTGTCACTACACTCCCTGAGAAACAGTCCCTCACCATCTTTCCTGCAGGCCCCCTTCAGATACTGCTAAGCCGCAATTAGATCTCCCCGGAGCCGCCTTTTCTCCGGGCTGAACAACCCCAACTCTCTCAGCCTGTCCTCATAGGAGAGGTGCTCCAGCCCTCTGATCACCTTCGTGGCCCTCCTCTGGACTCGCTCCAACAGCTCCATGTCTCTCCTGTACTGGGGCCCCCAGAGCTGGACGCAGCACTCCGGGTGGGGTCTCACAAGAGCGGAGTAGAGGGGCAGGATCACCTCCCTCGACCTGCTGGTCACGCCTCTCTTGATGCAGCCCAGGACACGGTTGGCTTTCTGGGCTGCAAGCGCACACTGCCGGCTCATGTTGAGCTTCTCATCAATCAATACCCCCAAGTCCTTCTCCTCAGGGCTGCCTTCAATCCATTCCTCGGCCAGCCTATAGCTGTGCTTGGGATTGCCCTGACCCACGTGCAGGACCTTGCACTTGGCCTTGCTGAACTTCATGCGGTTCGCACGGGCCCACCTCTCCAGCCTGTCAAGGTCCCTCTGGATGGCATCCCTTCCCTCCAGCGTGTCGACCACACCACACAGCTTGGTGTCGTTGGCAAACTTGCTGAGGGTGCATTCGATCCCATTGTCCATGTCACCGACAAAGATGTTGAACAGTGCCGGTCCCAGTACTGACCCCTGAGGGACGCCACTCGTCACCATTCTCCACTTGGAGAGGAGGATTAATACTGAGGATTAAGCCTGTTTCATCAGGAAAGCTGACTCTCCAAAAAAAAAAAAAGTTGCTAATGCACACCCTTGTAGAGTCCACTCTTCACTTAGTTTGCTTGCTGCTCTGTCCAACTATTTACATCACTAGTTACATCAAATCAATCAGAATAAAAGCATAAACTGCAGAATCAGCTTACATAGATTCAAACATCTAAACTGATTAAAGGATAACGAAATGTCAAGGATGTTGGAGTTTAGCATTTCATGCTTTCTGAATCCCAAGGTTCATGAATACCTTACAGTCAATTCTAGAGTCTCACAGTTATTCCAAACCCACGAATAACTGTGGGTCCTGGCTTGTGGCTCTATTTCACTTAGTAATTTTTCAGAACAAAAGTCCTAGGCTTTTATCTCTGTCTGAAAAAGAAGCAACCTCCTCAAGTCTGTTTTCTGTGCTAGAGGTACAAGACTCAGTAGGTAAAAATAAGTCAACTGACTGTAGACAAATTCTTTTGCAATATAAAGGAAGCAGAATGCTTTCTGACTTATGTACGCAGTAGGAAATAATATGTTATTCAAGGCAATTGTTTTCCCCTTGTTTCAAAAAACTGGCAATGAAGTTGATGTAAACAATATGTAAAGACAACTGAATCTTAAACAGAGGCAGGTTTTCTGGAACACTTATTTAAGCTAGCATGCATAGCAATCAGTCATCATCTCTCAGGATTTGACCCCTTATACGAACTGTAAAACTATAAAATGCACAATACACACACACAAAAAAAGAGAAAACAGCAGACCTCGTACAATGTGGAAAAGGAGCTGCACTTTGCTAATGGGGATGAAAAGAAGAATGTGCTTTCACTCCAGCTTATCTGTCTGAAATAGCACTGCATCCAACGTTTTCACTGATTCATCTGAATAACATTAAATTCTGAACTCCAGTGAATGCTCATTGCTCATTGTTTTCCCAAATAGCCACATATCGTTCTGTTTCATCCAGCCCAAATGATCACAGATGTATTTTACTTGAGATTTTCAAAACTGTTTATGTTAGCAGCAGCTGATAACTCTGAATAAAATGTGTCAAATTGCTTTCAGGACCAACTAGTTCACTCAAACACAAAGGCAAACATTTGAGTCTATTTACAGCTTGAAACTTTCCCCATAGAGCACAGCTGTCTTAAGTGCAATTACTTATATGTAGATTTAGTGGCACTGAGGAGTACCCCTGTTTCCCTACCCTCAAATGGCTTCAAAGCTGATGACCTAATTTTCTAATCTTTACCCAGGTATTTTATGTGCATTTGACCAAAGTCTGGCCCATTAAAGTAAACAGGGCATAGCCCTTTAATAGAATCAAGATTACTTGAAAATCCTCTTGAAAACCATTGAGAGTAGCAGTTACTAACCATCTCTCAGCTTTTGACTGATTAAGAATTGGAAGAATATCAAATGGGTCTATTTAGAGAATAAGTAGAGACTAAAGCCACACTTAAATGCTATTATATCTCTAGTCTGGGATACATAAATAGGACTTGTGTCCCTTTTTAATTCAGAATTCCTTCTTCAAGGCATCTTTTGAAGTAGGGTTAATGCTGCCTTGTGAGTTTAGTCCAGTGAGATTAAATTGGGAATGGAACTAAGAAGGAAACTTCTCTTTAAACAAGGTCAAAAGTGTAGATAGACATTTTGTTTCATTCTCCTGAAGTCCGTGGCAGCTGCAAGGACTTGGAGATGCTTAGAGCTAGGCAGATGTGGCAGCTGTTTGGGCTTTTTTGGTTTTCATATTACTAAAAGAAGCTCAATTGAAGTCAGATTTTTTTTTTTTATTAAACTTGTAATAAGTTTTGTGTCAACACAAGTATTAAAGCCCCACTTGTTCCTTAGAAAAAGGTGAAGAATGTACTTTCTTGGATCTTTTGAACACGGACGGTTGATTTGCACACATTCAGAATATGTGAACTACTATTCTGTCTCTGAGTCTCAGCCTAAACAGCAAGAGCTGTAACCATTACTGTAATACTATGTATTGTCTAAGAGTGACTGTTTTTCTGGATATATCATGTATGCAGAAATATTCTATATCAGAAATTTCTGACTAATGTTTTTTCATCAGAAAATATCAGCTTGTCAAAAACAGAGCTTTGCTGGAACACACAAGATTTGAAGGAAGCTTTTTTGGATTGTGAAAGCATTTTCCAGATTTGGATTGCTGTGTGAAAATCAGAGCAGGGATTTGAACCTGGCTCTTTCACATTCCAGAGCAGTGCTGTGATAAGCAGACTACAAGTGGACAGTTTTCATGAGGTTTCCTGGGTTTGTTCCTTTTTAATGGTTTCCTGCTCTTGGTTTCCTAAGATTACTATTTCAGTGCAGAGTGGGAGGATTTTGAAATCTTGGTGCTCTGTGGGACACTAAAATATATTTTCCCTTCAAATCTGTTTCTCGTAATATTTCTTCACTTGAATCAGCCTCCGAGATGCCTCAGATGTAAAACATTCCAGTTCAGTTGAGCTGAGGATGTGGCTCAAATCTTCTGTAGGATTTTTAAAATGCCCATCATGATTGGTAAGAGATAAAGGCCCTGGGATGGGGATAAAAAAAAAAAAAAAAAAAAAAAAAGGAAAGGAAGCTTTTTGACTTATGGAATTATCCCTATCTCCTAGTAAAAACCTAGCAAATTACTTTCAGCCAATTTGTACTAATTAGTGCTTAATTATCTTCCTGTGTGCAGCATCTCTTACTTCAGTTTGCATGTATGTAGTTTTCAGTTCGCTACTGTTTTGCATTCACAATAAAATTTAAAGTGTCCAATCTATTACCTTATCTTGCAAACTACTGAATTTTCCTTCTCCTTTGCCTGGTGGCACTACTGCAACTGAGTTGCTGAATTGGTCAATTCGTTCACTAAAAATAACCAGGTTTTTAGTTACTGCAAGAGGTAGCCACGATGGTTTCCTTTAGGTAGCTAGCTTTTGTCCCGACATAGGAATTCTGGGACGGTGGCTGCAACCCTCAGGCTGAAGTGCTTGTCTTCAAAGGCAAGAGCTGGTGGTTTCACTGTAAAATACTACCTCCCAGTAAAATCACTGCTAAATGTACATATACTGCATAAAAGTTTTATATAACCTTTCATTCCTGCATATTATTTTTCCCACTTCCACTGTGCTCACTGTCCTTAAACTACTTTCCAGTCCTGACATATTTCAACCCCCCCACCTTGCCCTTTTTCTAAATCTCTCTTTTAATGAACCACAGCCTGCTGTACCCTGACTTCCTGCTTAATGGGCCTCTTAACCTGCTTTCAGCTTTCTCCAGCCTCCCCCCCTCATCCTCCTCTGCCTGGTCTTTGTTCCTTTCTTACTTTCTCTATATATGTTATTCCCATCGACATCTTTGTCTCTTTTTTTCACTTCTCCTATTGCTGTATGTCTGCCTGTTCTTGAACCAGTCCTCTTTCTCTTCTGCATTTGGACACCATACAGCAATTCCTAGAAAGATAACTCTGTCTCTCTGTAATTGCTATCTAGGAAAAGAAATGCATCTAATTCTAAATGCAGGTGGACAGTTTGTTTTGACAGCAGTAATTATCTGTAGTATTAATGTATAATAATTATTTGGTATTACTGAAATTAGGAATAAAAACAGTTCATAGTAGTTCAGACATGACTGTCATGTAAAAGTACGGCTTTAAATAGGGTTTTTACATATTCCAGGAAGAAGGAGGAGCTTGGGATTTTATTTTGTACCGACAGTTCCTCTTTTTCAATGATTGTTAGAATATCTGCAGATTCTGTTTTATTCTTGGATTATTTGGGATTAAAAGACCTTAAAGAATGCCAGGAACCTTTATTCTCTCACATAACTGAATTGAGTGTGTTTCAGCAGATGGTTATAATATGTGGACAATAATTGTATATAACCCATTTGTTGCTAAAGAAAACACCCCATCGGGAGATAGAAGTGTCACTAACGCGTTGGGATGTTTGAAAGCATATGAAGCAGGATATTATCTTTAGATAAGATTCATCCAGCTGAAACAGATTTCAGTATATTCATTAGCTTTAATCTTTGCCCAAATCTCCTTTCTTTACAATTTAAATTTCATATCTTATACTCAGAAAGATTCATGTTTTATGAGCATCTGAAGTAGCATTACCAATATGAAAAAGTGTGTCGTACGTTAATAAGGGATTGTTTTACAACTCATTTTTACAATATGGGTATTACACGTAGTATGAGTGCACCATCAAGAAACCTTTTAATGTATTCCCAGTAATATGGCTTCTTTTCACCTAACAATCTATCAAAAAGAAAAAATCCTATCAGCATCACTAAATCCTTCTTTAAGGTTTCATTGATCTTAGCCTTAGAACAAGATTATAAAAACAGTCCTACACAGAGATAATGTCTAGACGATTTTGGCTAATCTCAGCACTCATTTTAGATTAGATCTAGTCATATTCAGACACATAGCTATTCTTGTAGATAACATATGCCCACCAGTGTTTACCCTTAATTAAGATGCAGTAATTGCTTGTGTTTCCTTTGGTTGTAACAAGAGTAATGCCATATATATTCAGAGACCTTTGATGATAAATGTCTTGTACTCGATGTATAGCATTCCAGACTCAGGATCGATTTTCCCTGATGACGAATTCTTTCTAACGGTGAAAACTTGTGAAGTGAATAACGTAATCTTCATGCATCCTAATGTTTCAGACTGTACTTAGGTATTCAGCTCACTTCTTTATTCTTTAGTTTCCATTCTGCAGAAACTTGTATATATAAAGATTATTCAAATAGCTTTTTGTCAGTGAGTGAATTATTTTGGGAAGGACAGCACATAAGAAAATTGTGGAAATTACCGAAAAGTTGAAGAAAAGATTTCATTTTCACTGTATCAATTTTCAGATGTCAGGCTGTAAATAGAGTTTTATAAAGGCTAAGTTAGCAATATAAAGAAACCAGAATTTAGACTCCAGTGTTAAAATAATACTATGGATAATATTCTATACCTTAAATCTGTCATTTGGATGCATAACTCTTCATGGATTTTCAAGCTTAGCAAATCATCGGTTTTCAGAGTGCCGTTTTTAATTACAAATGTATGCACATTTATCCGAACATCTAAATCTTCTCTTCCTTCTAAAGTCATATGCAGTGATATTTTGGGGTATCTTTTATTATAAATATATAACATTATCCAATTCATTGCTTTTCATAAGGGGAAACATAAGCCTCCAAGGGTGTAACATTTGTTTACAGCTGGCTCTTTTTCTCTGCAAGAACATTTTGCTTTGCATTATTAGTTAATAGCAAGGGAAAATGGAGAGCAAAATTACTGCTGCATAAACAAACCTGTTACACAAATGCCTTCAATATTCCAAATGATGATGCTAGAGATTGTATGATTTATTTTTTTTGAAGGGTCGTTTTTGAATAACACAACAGTTGAGCTTACACAGTTTACCAGCCATAGTAATGGCAGAATTATTTAGGGCTTAGTTCTTAAAGACATTAAAGTTGATGATTAAAATCCCCTTGGCTTAAGCATTTGCACAATAAGTCTAGACTGTTAAAGAGATTTGTGTTGTGTAGCTAAAAACCTACTTTTTTCCAGCAACCAAAGAAGTGGTGTCTTCCAGTAACAATTTCTGGTAGGAGACTGACAAAATATCTTCCTGAAAATGCTCTTAAGTGTATGTTCTTAGTATGTCCTAACTTACAGTAGGGCGCGGGAGCATTATACACATCCTTCTTACATGGATGACATGATAGAAATAACATGATAGAAATAACATGATAGAAATGAAAGCTGCAGTAGCAATTGAAGCAGTTACTGTGTTTCCATGTAAGTGTTACAATTAAGTATTGTTCTGATGAACCAGCTAAAGTCATGTCTTTGTACATTTCCGCTTAAATTACACAAACTTCAGTATAATGGTTGTTGTTATTATTTTATATAATTATTTTATGTCTCAAAAGTCATTAATGCCCTATTTTAAATCACCTGTTCTAACTAATGGTGTGTGATCTTAGAAGACAAGACAAAGACAGGATGTGTTTTGCTCTGTTCATGTTAAACAATTAATACACTGAAAATAGCACTGAGCCCAATGAATACTTGTATTATGCTATACTTAAATCTCAGATCACTGAGGTTTTCTTGCCTTTGCTTGATACCTTAGCTACTCTTTTCCCTTTTATTCTTATTCAGTGAAGCACATCAATGTGTTTAACTTTTTGCATCTGCTTCAGACTCAGTGCCCAAGGATATCATTATAATTAAGCTTGTACTGTATTCCTGTTTTGCATAAGCATGGCTGTGCATCAGTGGTTTTTCTTTTTTTTGTTTTTCTGTTTTTAATCTGATATTAGTATCGTCTCCAAGAAAGTTATCTGTTAATTTCATACAAAGATCGCTCATCTTCAGACTAAGTTGAGACAGTGGGCCTTACTCCATTCCTGTAATAATTAACAGTAAAACTCCTAGTGACTTCAGACAGGTTCCTACCTCCATATCCATTTTTTTCCCATTTCACATCCCTATCCATTTATTTGAGATATTTGAGTAACTTAATCACATTATCCTTTGGTGGGAATGGCTATACTTCATTTTAACATGGTTCATCTGAGGTATATAAAGATATTAATATTAAATAATCTGCTGTGTTTAGCAGATCATGAATTTTATAGTCAACGTATTGCTTACTTAGCCATGGTATATCCAATGTGTATTTTCCTAATCAGGCTTGTTATACTCACTTAACTGTAGGGTAAGTTTGCAATGTACTTAGAACATAGCTGCTATTGGTTTTAAAAAGTCTGAGCCAAGGGACTTTTCTGGTTTCTGTACCTGGCTCTGCCATGTATGTGCTGTATAAACTTGCACAAATCATGTAACCAGCACTAAAATTTAGTAACTGAAGTCAGGAACCTGTGTGAATGGTCTTGGTGTTGTGGAGGGTCTAAGAACCCAGCAGCCACAGCTAGCCAAGCCTTCAAGTCTTTCGTCTCTATCTCCCCATTAGTTAATTCCATTTAACAGTCAGTGGTTAATCCTGAATGTGTTGGCACAAGCTTCAGTTTCCCCTTTGCTATCTCTGGAAAGGGGACAATTTCTGCACCTAACACTTGGCTGTAAAATGAAAAAAACAAAAGTCATTACCTGATTAATATCTGGGGTTTGTTTTGTTTTGTGTCAGAGTTTTCAAAAAAGATTATTTTAAATATATTTTTTAAAACTGCAACATATCTACAAGGCACTGATGATGTTTTCCTACTCTGAAAGATATATTGTATATTACATATGCAGTAAGACCAAAACTTTTGAGAAGTATGTGACTTTGTGTACATACTGTACAGCTGATTTCTACCTGCACTGACTGATGCTTTTGGAACACAGTGGATTCATGATACAGTGCGTAAGATATAGCTCCTATGGCTGTTTCTGCCTCTTGGAATTACTGTTCATATAGAAGCCAGCCAGAAGCGCTGGACTTGCTTCATAGATATACATTAGCTACATAAGATATGCACAATTTCCTCCTGAAAGTGAAGATCAGAGATTGAAATACTTCACATTTAGAAATTCCCTTATTTTCACTTTGTTTCTGGCATCTCTGGACATAGCACAGCAGGTGAAAGACATTAATCTTTTAGGTCTATGATAAATTCGGAAATTGTATTAAGGTTTCCAAAATGTATCCAGTCCATATTTCCAAGCAAATACATGAATGCATAGGAGCACTGTTCAGAGTGCAGATGTAGCATGTGCCTTGTAATTTCTGTTGTAGCATGTAAAATATAAAACAAAATAGGACACAGGAGTGGTTAGAAAATAATGTTGTAATTGTGAAGAAGCTAAAAATCTAGGCTTTTCTGCACTCCTAAATTGCAAAGTCAAGTTTAGATGCAGAAACCTTTCAATTAAGTAATTAAGAAGTACCAAATGCTGGGCTGGTTAACATATTTCATTTTTTTAACCCTAAGATTTCTATGTATACCCATTTGTACATCCATTTGTATGCACAAACACCTAAAGATACAGGCTACACAACAGTGGCACACAAGTTCTCCTCCTCAGTGGCTTTTCATTTGAGACTCTCTTCTCTATATAGCTGTGAGCTGGTATATTCATGCCAGACACTACACAAGGGGATGAAAATCAGGACACAAGTGTTAGCCTTGTTGTTTCCAGCAATACAGCCCAGCTACTGAAATAACCATCTGGAGTGGCTCTTCAGGAAAAGGTATCCAGGGCCTATCAGTGCTTATTGTGTTTGGAAAAGTTCAGAGGCTTGAGAAGCATAATGCTTAGTGATGTCTGCTACACTCTAAACATTTTATGTTTTTAGCACAAACTTAATTTATTGTTACAGTGACAGTCTCTCTGTTTATTTCACTGTGCAATCTTTGTCTGATTTCAAGTATGTCTGTAAATGCTCATGCCATTTTGGCAAACAAGTTATTAGCTCTTTCAAAGGTAAAGACATGAGAGCTCTTTGAAAGGTTAAGTCTTCTGGAGAGCAAAGTGCCTCTTGAAGACAGAGGCCACTTTTCCTTTCCTTTGAAGATAATCAAAATATGGAGAATAGCTGGTCATGAACAAAATGATCAGGGTGGCATAACTAAAGCATATTGAATTTGTGCTGAGGATCCCAAAAATGGCAGTTCCATTTGTTCCACACAGTTTTATCCTCT
This sequence comes from Grus americana, assembly GCF_028858705.1. Lineage (NCBI taxonomy): Eukaryota > Metazoa > Chordata > Aves > Gruiformes > Gruidae > Grus > Grus americana. The sequence goes on from NC_072864.1 coordinate 8,081,988, forward strand.
AATTCCTAATCACAATGCTGTCTTATTGTGCACAATAAAAAGACTAATTTGACTAAATCCATTCATAAATGACAAAATCAATAGTTCTCCTTTTGAAAGTCACTCAGCATATAGAATATGAGAATTTATGGTTAGTTTACTGCTGTCATGGATGGGTCTTTCTCTCTCTGGTAGTAACTGATAAAGCAGCTTTTGAAGTCAGACTGTCTCAATAAAGTACTTAAATCCATCTTAATGTACCCCAGGGAAGCAAGTCTGAATTAACCTAGTACCTTAGTTTTGCAACAATAATAAGGTGAAAGGGAGTATGCAGCAGAAACTGATTATAATAAGTGATACAAAAGGAGACAGCAACAATGAGGCAGAAGTAGAATAGGAACTGGGATTAAGGGATCTCTCACCCAGCCATGTGCAAAAATGTTGAAAATTAATGTTGTATTGTTTAGCTAACAGCTGTCAAGTCATTCAAGTCATTGTAATGTGTGGTATGCTTGCTTTCCTCTTCGTCTCACCAAAAGCATATTAGAAATCATATTCTCTTTCTTCTGAAGAATGACAAAGTTAATCCTTCCTTGCATTGCTTTTAAGACAAACTCATAGTAAAGGCTGTCTCTTAAATTTGTCAGTTAGGATATTAACATTGCGTGAAACTTTGATGTTAAACTGGCATTTGATGAATGGGGTTAAAAATCACTTAGGGCCATATTCTTCCTAACTGTTGTATTTGTGCATAGTAGAAGATGTGAAGGATGCAAATAGGCCCTCATACATTTGTAGTGCTGCTGTAATCAGAGAGAACCTTGTATTCCTGACATCAGCTAAATACGAAGACACATTTTTCTTAATAAATGTCTTTATTAAACAGACTTGAAAACCAATATTACCAGACATTCTTAAAATCTAGGATCACACAATGTCCATGCCACTCTATTCTGACATCTGTTATTATTTCTCCAACTCCATTTATCCTGTTTCATTGCTCTCTTTTTTACACAAGTCATAGTATTAGTAAGTTATACTTGTGATTGAAAGGATTTAGTAAATTTACTAAAAAAAGCAGTGCTTAAAACTAATGTTAAATATTAAAATTAATCTTTTTTTTGTGATACCTCAGTATTTCTAACATTTTGCCTGTGGTGGAAGAGAATCAAAAATCAAAATAGGTTGGTTGGGACATATTTATCTCTTGTAGATTCAAGCTTTGTCCTCAATAAGCAGAAGTTTTACATGATGTCTTTTAGCCCTTGGTGTTACAAGGTATGAAACGTGGCGATAATGATAGGTGTTTGGAGTGTTTGCTTAACACTAGGGCGCAATTGGTTTCATTCTGACGTGTTTCTTTCGCTGTGATCCTCCCGTTTGTGAGCTGGGGTAGCTGACCCAAATACCATGTGAACAATAGGCACTTTTTAAGGATATAAAACAGAACAAAGCTTTGCATACATTTCTTTGATGTTTATCATCTCTTAGACAGTGCTAAGGCTTCTTTACTCTTTTAGATGTCAGCTGATTCTTAAGAAAAAGCAAATTGAAAATAGTCTTTCAACTGTTGTGTTGTTCTGGTGCTGATTAGCCGGGAAAACTACTGTGTTGGAACCACTCTGGGGAAGGGGTCTCATCCTTTACCAACAACGTCTTTTAAAAAAAGTCAAAATACATCCACTATTAGATTGTGGTAGTTTTAATGTAGATGGAAAAAGAAGCGTAATTTCATTCAAATCAGAGTAATCTTAATTTTTAGTGTGTGACTTACACCAGAAGTAAGAAGCACATGGAGCTTGTAACAAGTGAGGATGCACTCACGCATAACAGTCTTGACAATTGCTAGCAAATATACTTCACTGCAAATAGTTGCACCATTGTCCCAGAGAAGCTTGTATTCTCTAAGAACACTATGCGGCAATATATACATAATGAAATACTACCTTGCATCAGCACTTGATTTTAGAAGCATGCTTCCTCCATTTTGAGTGACTGCACTGAAGAAATGCTGCAAATGCATTAAATGTTTGAAGACTTCACCATTCCAGACTTCCAGCAATTAGGGAAAACTCACAACTGTGTAGCAACCATTTTTTTAAATAACGATCAAAAATTCCAGAAAGAATTTTCTTCATAATTTGTTGTTACTCTGGATAAAAGTATTATGCAAGATGATACTTACTCAGCCCCAGTATCTGCTTCTTGGTGACCTACGAATGGTTCCGTGGTAGATTTCCATTTGCAGTTTACCCCAATGCTCAGCTTGGTATGACTAGCAATACTTGAGAGCTCTGAAATTAACCTCTTCAAAATTGAGATACTTACACCTTGTAATCACTTAATATTCTCACCACTACCTCTCTTCTCTACACTGTCATTTCAAATTCTCTGTGCTCTGTGCAATATTCTTGTAAAAATTTCTTTTTATGATTCACCCTACAAACGAGCACTACTTTGTTTCACATCACTTAGTTATGCTCTCACTGTACTCATTATGTCACCCCTTGTGGATAGTGTTGCAAAATATCCAAGATACTTGAAACAAGACACTTGGGAACATAAAAATTCAATGAAAAAAAGTAAAATGAAGTGAAAAGAAAATGTTTTCATATCCAAGTATGATTAGCTTTTTATTGATTTTTTTTTTCCATCAAGGAAAATTATTTTTAAAGCCCCCTGTTTATCATCATCTATCAGCTCAGTTAAAAAACTACCAAGCTGAGTTATACCACATAAAGAGTTACTGCTGTGGGTATATTGCCTCTGAGCAGCAGGAACCACTTCATCACTTCATGCTGTGAGCTCTGTCTAGTGAGCCTCTGCAGTACTGCTCCTGGAGGCTCGCTATGAGCAGTAGTCTTGCTTCTCTTGGAGTCGTGTTACTATATGATGTACTTACAGCAAATCACTTCTCAATCCTAGTAGAACGAACACAGGACTGTTCAATTATTCCTTTCACTTTCATACTTTTCTAAATAAAGAAAGTTCCTAGAGCTTTATACTCCGCAAAACAAACACCCAGTACATGATGAGGTTGAACAAGCAATCATCACTAAGCCATAAATATTCACCTGCACCAATACTGGTCACAGACTTTGTATCAGCTGCCAGCTCGTCAGAGGTGAATCCACTGCAATCTAGCTTTGATCCATTAAAATATTCTTTCTTCAGCCAAACTGTCTTAACAGTAGAACAGCTTACATTAGCCTGTTTCCATTAGTTTATAGAGTTGAAAACAACCTTGACCCAGGCTTTCCACTCATTCCACAGCCCTTCTTTTGCATGCTTTTGGCCTGCTAAAAAAGTTTTTTTCCTTAGGATTACAAGGGAAAGATCAACTACAGGCAAATTGGAACAGTACATAAGGTGCAAATTCTATAAACAAATGCTATTTTTCTCTAACAAGTGATTTTCTCATCAATCTGTGTTTTGTTCTTTTTTTTTGGCTGAACTGGGGTCACTCACTTCTGTTGTATTGCTAGCTGTGATTTTTTTAGGATTGTCATCACTGCATAGCAATAATCTGTGCAACATTGTTTTGTACAGGGCATTTTCACCTTTATCAGACACACTTCTCTTTCCTTAACAATTTCTCCCAAATAATGTGCTTGCAGCAGTATTTTGGTGCAACTGTAGCCATTTGGTTTGAAGTTGGTAGTTGAAGAGCCTAATACTGAAGTCTGCACGCTCCATTTTTACAGGAGCAAAAGCATGAGTCTTCATTTTGCAGATACAAATTCCGACTCTTTTTCTTGTGGTTATAAATTGTGACCCTTTTGGGTTTTGTTTTTGTCTCCCAAAAGCTTCCTCAGCTGAACACTTCAGCTGGCAGTTTAGGTTGACAGGTTTGTTAGCAGACGGCAGAACAGGAGAAAGCCAGGCTGATGATGGGCCTGGAAGGTGAGCACAAAAAGCCTAAAAAAGCTGGTACAGCCAGTGAATGAGAAATGACTGCTAGTGATAATAAGATAACTATCGTTGCCAAAAAGGCATTTTTTTAGCAGCTGCTCATTAGAAAGACTGAAAATGATCAGTATCAGCTACTGGAGGCATTTTAAAGGAATCATGATATACCGAAGTCCACATTGATTGTTTTAACATTCAAGACAGATGCAGAAAGGAGCTACCTAGACAATGACCTGGATACAGAAAGAAAATGCAAGAAGGAAGGTAAATAGCACAGAGATGCAGATGCAAGCACTGAAGATATGTAGGATTTTCCAGTGATGATAAAAGGGAAAAAGCTTTTAACAGTGTAGCTGCAAGAGCTCAGTTTTCACTATTCAAGATTTTAAAAAACAAATAAACTTTTTCTCGTGCCTCAGATTTAAAATCCACAGGATGCAAGATGCATAGGTTCTGGAGGGTGGATATACATTGATTTCTTAACTAGCTTTTTTATTTGAAAGCCTGTTAAATAAATTCATTTCAAAATGTAGATATTCTTTCTGAAACTTTCAGCAAATGCTATTTTTATGCCACTATGTCGATGAGATGTAAATTATTACAGTTGTGCATATTGGCTGCTCAGAATTGGGACCTATTGAACAGGTTTGTTTACAAATACAGAAACAACAAAACCCCTTACTATTTAAGAGCATGGAAAAGTTATGAGAGAGATGAATATGAAGGCTAACTTGGCTTCAGAATAGAAAATAATACGTATTTGTATATAATCTGTGGGGTTTTGCAGTCTGAAATAGAGGTGTGTGCTAGGTCTGATCCCCTTTGCCTTCTAGAGCTTCGGTTAACAGGGCATCAACCTCTACCCACAACACATTAGACATAAGTTCTTTCTATTTCTAAGGCCAAATTCATTGAACATACAGATTTCCACTTCTGTTTACAATTCAATTTCACATACATATTGTTTTTTGAGATATAGCATCAGTATAAAAGCTAGCTCAACCAAAGAGTAAATAATATATATTTTCCTTACTGGTTTTACCATGAATCAATGTTTAAATAGTGGAGAAAGTAATGTTAAAAGGTTCCAGGGATTATTTTTTTGAAAGGTGTGCTGTTTTAATTTATCATTTTAAATGTGCTGACAATAAGCACATTTTAAAACCTTATGGCACAATGCATCAGGTTACCTAATATTAATTTACTTTTTATAGTTTATTTAATATAGTATTGATTGCATTAGCATTTGGATTAATGACCTTTTAAATGCTGAAAGACTAAAGCAGTTGTCTAGTAAGATGAGAAGACAGTCATGAGACTGAAATAGTTGGCCAATCAGCTTTTTTAAAATAAATTAAAGATTATGTAAACCAAAGCAATGCTGAGAATTAGGGCTTTCTAATGAGATCATCAGTTCTAAATCAATACCAACAGGGTACGCACTTTTGTTTGATGTTCACTATGTACTTGAGAGAATTTCAGTAATCAATCACTGGCATTCTGACTTGCAGATGCAAAGAAGTCCACCTCAGTGAAATATTTAAGACTGCAAAGTAGAACCCAGCGCAAGTACAAGGAATGTAAATTGGACTGTTTCCAAAATGGAATAGCTGAACTTTCATAATCATATGTTAAACTCACTGAAAATCATACAGTGGTTTGAATTTGAAACTGATCCTTTGTAAAAATAAGAGGATGCATAATTTGCCTAGTCTAAACCTACTCATGAGAAGAATCTCAGCTGCCATTTTCTCTGCTGAGCTCAATATAATTTAAGGGGATAAAAAATGCAGTCATGATGATGGCAGGGAATTCAGGAGAGAACAGACAGTAAAATCTTTCCCACCCTAAGTATGGCATCTGACTCCAGTACTGCCATCTTCAGTTGCTTTTGCCATATCTGCATATCCATTTCTTTTCATGGTTATTTCTCTGTCTTTGTTTCTTTTTTCTTCCCTTCCTCTTCCTGACACTATGAAGACTTTCATGTACTGATTTACAAAAACCTGCGAGCAATTAAGAATATAAAATCAACAATGGGATAATCACTGCCCTTATTATTTCACTCTTTATTTTCCAATATGTTGAATAACTGTTTGCACCTGTGCTTCTTAGAAATGCATTATCTTTTTTTTTAACATACACCAGTTATAGTACGTAGTGAATCCTTTGAATACTTTCTAACTTTATCAGTGAGGAAGTCCAGTTGTGACTACTGGATTCTCGATTGAACGAGACTGATGGATTTGCAGTCCATCCATAAAAGAGAAACAATGAGGCTGTCATGGCTCTGTGCCTCATGTAAATCCAGTTAGTACAATCCGTGGGGTTTTCCTTTAGTTTTCTTGAAACAAGACTCATTATTCTTCTGTTCTTTGGTGGATATCTGAAATAGCTTTTTTTTTCTTTTTAGCAGAGTTACTGTTGTTACCCACAGACAAAACCGAAATTGTAATTTGTCCAAAGCACAAGAATTTGTAGAAAGTTATTTCTCATTCTCTTAAGCACTGTGAGTGGAAGGGAATTCTGTGCTGTACCTCCAGCTGGCAGCACGCTGCACAGAGGACAAGGTAGCTTTAAACCACCTTTGCACTGCTGGGCTGCGTGTGCGATCCTATATAGCTTAAGCAACTATAGGGTTTTTTACCAAATGTAGAAAGGGCTCAGATAAATGCTGTTTTCAGCTGATTAACCATTCCCTTATGAAGTTTCTGCTGTGCTTGTGAAATTATGGGAAACAGTCTTTTGCTAAAACACCATTAATTTTTAAGTATGGTTTCCAATATGAAATATTTTTATTTTGGCTATTCATTTTTAATGACTGCATAATGCAACTCAGTAAAACTATACAAAGCAAACCAAGGAAAAAAATGAAGCTATTAACATCAAATATTTGCATAAAAGCCACAGAATACTGAAGCAAAGACTTTGTAGGTAACTGGCAGTTCATGCAATGAAGACAAAATATAATACAGAAACTGCCATTAAAACATTAATTTATCAGAACAAACTTAAAGTGCTACATTTACTGCATATCCTTCTGGCAGAAAAGTTATTCTTACTTTTAGTTTAGGGATATAATAATGGAAGTTATTACTAATTTATTGTGTCTTGGAGCCACATTCATCAGTTCCTGTTGTGAATTCAGTGGATGATCATACCTGGTATCTTACAGCACACTTTTGCCAGCAGCTATGCATGACAGATAGCATTCACTATGAGTTGGCTGTCCTACCAAGCCCATTCGCTTTAAGTTACTGAAAGCGAATCTCTCACATGCTTTATCTTAGCCAGGAAATCACTTTATAACTTCTAAGCTGTCAGTTAGTAAACCCCATGAAAACTTAAAATAAGGTGGTTTACTTGTACTGTATGTACATCAAGGGAAATGCATGATCTTACGGAATGTCTTTTCAGATGGTCAAAACACACAGTCAAAAATCAACCACTCTTGCTGGATTATTTGAAGAGTAGAAGTGTTACACAGATAGATTCCAAAAACTGTTGAAAGAGCAGAACATCTGTAGCCAAAGTATGAAAGGAAGTTAGCAATCAATATAAACATGTTTTACTGCCTTGTTTTAGGATACAGTTCAACATTTGAGGGCATTAAATATTTTAAATTATTATTTAAAGATCTTTGAGATTTTGGCAATTTCACTTTCACCCAGAGCAACAGGACTCAGTAAGGAGAAGAGAACATAACACAGAATTACACTAGAAAGGACTCACAATTGTTAACCCAGCTAGTCAGAGAAGTCAGGAAACTTATTTATGTATGTGCATTATATAGATATACACATAAGAGTACAGTAGCATTTGAAGATGGTTTCATAGAAGACTACATTTAAACATATAAATGTGCAAATGTGCAAATTGTGTTTTCCTTTACTAAAGTACTCCAGTTGACAGTTGTTCTGGGTGCCCTGAAGACACTTAAAACCTAAGTGAAGGCAACAGTATAATGTAAAGTCAACTCCAAGCTGCAAAATGAGGGATATATTCATGAATTAGTTTTGTATGTCTCAGACCTCTGAGTGAACTCTACAAGTGTTGTATTATTTAATGATGCTACTGGAAATCAACTTGGTATTTCACATGAACTGTACCATGAGAATATATTCATTCCAGGACCAAAGTTGATTACGTTCTTATTCCTTTGATCTTTGCATTTAACTAATGTAGAAAGTTTAACATAAGAATTCTGTTTTCCAGTTGTTTTATAAAAAGAGAAAGAGTTGGAGGCGGAAGGTATATGTACACTGTTATAATAATAAGCATGTGTATGTGTGTGGGTGTGGATATGTGTGCATAAATCTACGCGTATGTAGATAGTGGATGTTTATTGTCATCACCTATTTAAGGGTCTATGGATAATGGTCAGACTTAACTACTAATCTTTGATCTGTTTTTTCCCTCATTGACACCAAGTGCACAGCCCTCATCGCCTTCTGGGGGACCTGTGGTAGGCTAATCCTAAAGGCTTGTGAAATACAGACTTCCTAATGGTTCAAATGGGACTCTATGCACTAATTAACATTTTATTTTATGGCAGCCCTTTCTTCTGTCCTATGCCTGTATGCTCCCTTAGTGGAGTGAACAGATGTAGTCACACATCTTATGCTTGGCAGAAGACGGATGTCACTCTTTAGAATAAATGTACTTCGTCAACATCAACATCTGTCTGTATGGCTGCCTTCCATGAATGGGGTATGATAATGTCGTCTGGAGAGACTTCTGAATTAGTCATTGCAGGACTTTGCTTACTTCTCTGTTGTCCAGGCAACAACTTTTTCCTACCTTTTCTTTGATCTTCATATTCTTTATTTAAGTTTGAAATGTGCAAAATATTTCAGTTTCTAGCTGCTAAAATATTTTTTTTCAGAAAGTATAATGCAGGATCATTTTGTGAGGGAGTAGTACTAGAAGCTAAAATTTGTCCTATTATAATAACTGAATTTTCTGATTTATAAAACTCAATTACTTGAAAAAAGACTCAATATTTTGCCTTCAACATCTCAACCTTTGATGGTGGTATCTTCCTTAATTATAGTACACCAAAGTCACTACATTCACTTTTAAGTGACCTGAGAAGGTGCTATACACTTCTCATGATAACTAATTGGCTAGTTTTGTCAGTATAGATGCATATTCAGGAAAACAGTGTGGGGGCTTTGTGTGACTCAAGGACATCGGTCCATTTCTCTTCAAATGTTTCAGATATATTTACTGAAGCTTTTGCATGATTATTTCAAGATATCATATGCATTAATAATGGGTCTATGTCATTACTAGGCTTTCTTTTTTCCTCAACATTTAAAAAAGGATAGGCATTGGAGGAAACCCTTCTCATGGCCCTGTGCCCTGGGGCACACAATTTTTTCTGTTGTACCTTTAACTTCTTTCAGCAGCCTTCTGCACACTCAGACATCTAATCTGTGCTGCATTCTGTCAACGTTCTCTTTTATTTTCTGTTATGTATGCATATATATGCATGCCAGCACATCTCTCTCCTCTCAACCAACCACACCCCCCCACACTTCTAATTCTCATCTTAACCTTTCCAGTGAACCAAAGGGACTTTTTCACTGAAAACTTTCAGAATGCATGTGTAATAAACAGGGAGAAAATAACAAGAAAGGAGACTAAGATCATCTGGTTTCTCCACAGAACAAGTCTACTAGGTGTTATTGCAAATTAAAATTCTCACGTAACATTTCCCATGTGTGCCTCAGGGAGCAGTCCCCATAGGGTCAAGAGTTGCACTCAGTTTCTGTGCACATTAAAACTTTGTTATCTGATAATCCTGTCAACATACATGTCAGAATGACAGCTCTGACAGTATCCTTATGATGTTGGCACCTGAACACTTGGAAGTAGAGTGAGACCATCAACTTATTTCATGTAGGCCACAAAGTAACTTTCAGAATAGTAGACTTTTAACTAACAGTCATGCAAAAGAAAGACAGTAATGAGATTTCACATGAGATCAGGGCCTATACCTGCCTCTGTTAGATCATTAAATTGCCTTTTCCACCTGCTTTTTGGAAAGAAACTAATTAATGTTCTTTTCTTACATGGCTTCAGTCTGATACTAAGAAGCTCAAAATTTCCATTGATGACTAAAATTAAATAATCAGTCTCTCATAAAAAAGGATATGATTAATTAATAAACTTTGAAGAAAATAATTCATTTTCACTTTCAGAAAGCATTTTACTGGTAGATATTATGAAGGCAAAGGACATGATGATACGTGCAATAAAATGCTGTTAAATTCCACTTCCTCATTTATCTTTTCCCTTATCTTTTGTTCTCTTTGTAAATTCCTCAAAGACCATTTAATTTAATTAAAGTTGAGAAAAGTACCTACTTCAAATAGGTAGGCTAGAGGTGCCTTCTCTGCCACTGGGAAATACCAGTGTGCAAGCAGTTTCAGTTGCCACCTTTCACTTTCAGAAAAAGTAGGAATGGTATCTGCATGGAAGTTGGAAAAACCTGCATTTATATTTCTGTGTAACTCAGGTCTATGTGTTATACTTTAGACAAATGTGTGTGAATGTACACACATGTGTAGATAGTACAGATAATTTGTACCATATGTGATCCTTTCCTTGTATTAAAAATAGTGCCGTGGTGTTTGACCTGCACTGTTACGCTTGTTGGCAAACCTAGCAAAAGAAATTGGCTTGTCTCTCTTAAGAAAAAAAATAAAACTTGTTTCCTCCCACACTAGAAATGGTCCCCTTGACTTCAAAATTGATGCAGTAGGTAGTGCTGCAGTATATTTTGTACCAATTCTGCCACTCAGTAACATTTAGGCCTGTCGGTAGAGTACCATGTACAAATGCTAAATATGATGGATTTGTTTTCAAAACATTTTTCAAAATAAGGAAAAGGTGGAGTGTGCTCTTCATGGAAGCTTCCCTGTGAATTTTAACACGCTATGATGTAAATGTAATAAGCTTCTATGCCAAGAGGCTAAATAGAGACTGATATCCTCAGTATAGGTTATTTGCACTTAACAGTCAAATTTTTAAATTCATTATGACTACAAAGATAGATAGAAAAATGTGAATTATGTGTGTATTTAATGCATTCTACTATTCAACTTGTGGCTTAGGAATCACTACAGGACATTTTTTCAGTTGATCCATTTCCACATGAGATGAGTAGGTCTAATACTCCACAGGTTTTATTAGATGTATTTCTTACAGCATCTCTAACATTAGGAGTAATTAAGGTTTTTTGATCTAGACTGTTACCTAATCATGTGACACTGTCCCACATAATGTTCTTGTCTCTAAATTGGAGAGACATAGATTTGACGGATGGCTCACTCAGTGGATAAGGAATTGGCTAGATGGTCACACGCAAAGAGTTGCAGTCACCAGCTCGATGTCCACATGGAGACTAGTGACGAGTGGCCTTCTTCAGGGGTCGGTATTGGGACTGGCACTGTTTAACATCTTTGTCAGCAACACGGACAGTGGGATCGAGTGCACCCTCAGCAAGTTTGCTAACGACACCAAGCTGTGTGGTCCGGTCGACACGCTGGAGGGAAGGGATGCCATCCAGAGGGACCTTGACAGGCTTGAGAGGTGGGCCCATATGGACCACATGAAGTTCAGCAAGGCCAAGTGCAAGGTCCTGCATGTGGGTTGGGGCAATCCCAAGCACAAATACAGACTGGGCGGAGAATAGATTGAGAGCAGCCCTGAGGAGAAGGACTTGGGGGTCCTTGATAGACAAGAAGCTCATCATGACCCAGTAATTTGCACTTGCAGCCCTGAAAACCAACTGTATCCTGGGCTGCAGCAAAAAAAAAAGCGTGACCAGCAGGTCAAGGGAGGGGATTCTCCCTCTCTCACTGCTCTTGTGAGACCCCATCTGGAGTACTGCATCCATCTCTGGGGTCCCCAACATAGGAAGGACATGGACCTGTTAGACTGAGTCCAGAGGAGGGCCACAAAGATGCTCAGAGGGCTGGAGCACCTGTCCTGTGAAGACAGGCTGAGAGAGTTGGGGTTGTTCAGCCTGGAGAAGAGAAGGCTCCGGGGAGACCTTCTAGCAGCCTTCCAGTACCTAAAGGGGCCTACAGGAAAGCTGGAGAGGGACTGTTTACAAGGGCATGGAGTGATAGGACAAGGGGCAATGGCTTTAAGCTGCAGGAGGGTAGATTTAGATTAGGTATGAGGAACAAGTTCTTCTCGATGAGAGTTCTGAGGCACCGGAACAGGTTGCCCAGAGAAGCTGTGGCTGCCCCATCCCTGGCAGTGTTCAAGGCCAGGTTGGATGGGGCTTGGGGCAACCTGGTCTAGTGGAGGGTGTCTGTGCCCATAGCAGGGGGGTTGGAGCTAGATGATCTTTGAGGTCCCTTCCAATCCAAACCATTCTATCACAGCTCTATGATTCAATCAAAATTTTAAGGATAAAAAAAATCACTGGATCAAGTTGCAGAAAGATAATAGCAGGTGCAAAGGATTGCAAACATTTGAATTGCTGCTTATAATATGTTTTCAACTTCTGGAACTGCTCTGAAGTTCAGTGTATATGCAATTACTTCTGACACTGAAGAGAGAAACTGCCCTTCATGAATTTTAATCCAGTAGCCTTTTGGATTCTCCTCAGCAGCTTTTTCCTGTCTCTTGTTGTTAACGCAATGCAGACATATTTGCGAAGTAGTTTTCACAATACATTTTAAAAGAATGTACTGCTTGAAAAGTTTACTGGAAAATTCAATCTACATTTTGAAAGCTAAACAAAGAACAGTTGAAAAATTATTGTTGTAAATTGTACATGACATAAAAATGTCTCACTTCTGATGGTAACTCATTGATCCACCATTGATTAATTTAAGTGAAACTATTGTAATAATGCTAATAAAAATTCAGAATAAACCAGATTTTCAACATGTTTTATGCCTACGGCTGAAGTCCTGGCTAGTAGAAAAGGGCTTAGTGCTGTGGGTAAGATACTGTGGCTTATGTGACTACTCATGTAGTCAAGCAACGTCACACACTCCACCACTAATTTCACCAGTTGAAAGCAGCAATGTCTAAGATTTGAGTTTTTATCTCACTGTTCAGATCAAAAAGGATTACGGTGAAATCCTCTAATCACCTGTGAAGGTAAATAGCTGCTCTGAGAAAAGCACTATGATCAGTGTGTTGTGCAAAAAATACATGGTCAGATAACCAAGACAATAGAAAATACTTTTATTTCAGGAAACAGGGAAGAAAACATTCAGATATGTACTTTGAAGTGTTCAGCAGTCCGGAGGACATCTTTTATTTATTGAGAGAGAGAGAGATATATATAGCTGCATCACAATGAAGCTCACAATGTAAAATAAAAACCTTTGATATCTTTGTTAGTGTAGAGGTGGTTGCGGGTAGTTTAGTGAGCTTACCATTCTGTTCATTACCAACTCATCAGAAAATATTTTCCTGGGAGTTAGCACTGTATGCTTCATTTTTTGCAAAGTACATCATAGTGCTGTTTCCCGTCTCTGCAGGCAAGAGTGCACAGGTCGTGGCTGCTCGCGCAACTCCTCCCCTACCTCATCCTGCTAAAGAGGTATGTGTCTCATTTCTGGAAGCTCATAGAGATGTCTCTTAGGCCTTGCTTACTGTAATCCCTCCATCTCTCCTTGGCTAGCATTGGTAGAGAATGTTTCCAACACATGTGTTACAGGCCTGTCTTCCACTGTTTCAGCACACTTTTGGAAGAGTCAGTTACATCTTTGTAGTCCACATCTGTATTCATCATCTGCGTCTTCAGTGAGAACACAGATACTGTAAGGCTGACATATCATATGTGAGCATATTTAAAATGCTGTGAAACACCCGACCACCACCATCTTGAAAATTCTTGACAGAAACCACATTTTTCATGCAAATGTTCAAGCCCTAGAACATGTTCAGTAAAGATGGTATAGTCAGTCTCCTAAAAGCATAAGTTATCAATGAAGTCATGAAGTCATCAAGAAGATTCCTATTCCTTTTTTCTTAGATTCCCCCCCCGCCTTGGTAGTCGTAGTCTGTTGAGTAGATTAGTGTAATTTCAAATTCTAAATAGACTGTTACAATCACATAATGTCTGGGGCATCGTTTGAAGATACGACATATATGTTGTCACACATTTGGGCCCTACTCTGATTCTGCATGTAACAAAGATGAAGGTTAAATATCATAAAGTTTATTAAACTAGTTTATTAAACAAGTTCAGCAGACATAATCCTCTTTTTTTGCAAGTTTTAACGAGCATGTTTTACCTGCACAAATTCAGGAACAAGCATTTAACTCCCACTGATTTCAAAGCCATGGGAATTAAGCAGGTGCTTAAAGTTAATGAGGTACTTAATTGCTTTGTAGAACCAAGATGGACTGTTGCATTGCAGGTACAATAAGAAATTGTCACTGATTTCCTTTCTGAGTGAGGAGATTTTTAAGGATCAAGATATCAGTTGCAGCCCATCTTTTTACCATTTATGCATAATTTGATGGTTGAAAATTGTAATGTTGCAATCTGGGTAGATTCATTTACCAAATCATTAAACCCATTCAAAGTTTATCAAAAGATTTTATAAATTTTCTAAATAGTATGACTGAAACCATGGAGGGCTGAGTAATGCCTAAGCATTTTATACCACCGTTTTGGCAAAATACAGTCCACACCAAATCATACAGACCAAAAAGGTTTACGGATTGTAAGATCAGACTTTCATCTTGACAGATGGGGCATGTTGTCTTGATGGAGTGGACCAGGGAGAAGGAAAAACACTGATGCCTAGAAACATGAATATATTTTTATTGGAAGGAGGCATTTTTATCACAGAAGATAACTTTACATCTGGAAACGTTACACCAGATTTTAGCTCTCAGTTGTGTTGGTAACAATCCAGTGTATTTCTGGCCATTGTCATTCTGGGTGAGAGCGGATTCAAGCAACCTTACCAGCTCTTTTGTTAGAGCCAATATGGTCAGATACAAAGCAGGGGGAGTGTTTATTTCTGTCAGAAAACACCATGGCTGTAGTTGTGGTTGGTCACTGTGTAAACAGCATAGCGCTGAGAAGCAGTACAAAAATTCACCTTGAATCTTTAATATTGCATTTATGCACTAAATCTTACCCTAATGGAAATCATTTACTATACACATATGCTCTTTAATTAGCATGGCCAACATCTGTTACATTTTCCTCATCTTTAAAGCACAGAGTAATATTTTACTCTTGCATGCTAATGTTTGTTATGGCAGCAAAGAATCCACTTCAAGAGGAAAGGCAATTTTTACATTTGTGTCTCAGAGTAACTTTAAACCGTTTATGGTATTTCTATTTAGAATAATTCCAGAGGTGTGTCTATTTATCTTCTACATTAAAATTCAAGAAAAAGGTTTAGCTTTTGGCTTGCCTTCGGGGCTAAGCTGTGCAACAGACATGCTTCTCTGAGATAATTTGTTTTCTAATTGCCATTCGTTTGCTGAAATACAATTAAAGTTATTGCTCTAATATTAACATCAACATCTTGATTGCCTTATCAGAATATGAATATGTATTTTTCTTACTCTGCTTAGAGACATCTTTCACTAACTTTCTCTGAACGCGTAGCTCTTAATTAAAGAGAATTTTTCATTCATCTGAAACTGCACTTTTCCAGCAACTGTTGCCAGTTTGTTGGAGGGTCACACCTTACATTCTTGTCCAGGCTGACATCACATACTGCCATTACATCAGGGCATGTGTTAAGCTTGAATACCTGCATCTTGGAATCAGCTCATACAAATCATTTGATCTTTGTGTAATTGCCAAAATTAAGTTTGAAAGCAGGCAAATCTAAGTCAAACACAGATTTCATTAAGAGCTGGAACATGGCAAGCAGCTGTGTGAAAGCACTGACCAGCCAGTTTATCTAAAGTGCACCAAATGAAAAGGGGCACTTGGGCCATGAGATGAGAAAGATATTATTCAGTTTACTTAAAAATAATGAGGGAGTGTTACTTAGCAGTACAGCTGTGTGTTCCCCTTTGTTTGTGGTTTAGAGAACCATTTATTTGGTTCAGAATAACAGAATTACCAAAAGAAAATGAGCATGGTTTTATTTTTAAAATGGTATTTATAAACTTCTTTAGTTTGGCTTTCTTTTTAACGCTGCTTTACAAAGATGTTTAATGAACAGGATTCTTTCAATCAGTAAAAGCAGGAGAATATTCCAAAATAGTTACATAAATGAACAGGCCACTTGGGACGGCAAAAAACAGAGATATAGTGAAGAAGCAGTCCCATTTGGTGATGAAATTGTTCTTTTTACTCTAAGAGATTCTTTTAAAATCTTTTTTTCTCATTTAGTAATTTTCCTTTTATGATAGTGTATCTATTTCCCATACCTCATTAGTTTCTGAGCACATGTGAATATCCCACTGAGTTACATAGAAAATTATTTTTTTAATATGATAGAAATGCAAAATTGAATCCTGATTTTAAAAAAAATAATAATGAAATTGACATTTATGCTCTAGTGAGTTGTTCTCTAAAATGAATTCAGTGTATAATAATCAGCAAAAATTAATTTGTAATTTATATCATGTAGGGGGTAATTGTTCCATGTTACAGAACTTTGTATTTTAAAACTGAAATAGCAGCCTTTATTGACCTTTCAACAGACCTCAGGTAGCAGGGATCAAGTGTGTGTTTGTTTTCTCCGGAGGAAAACATTTTTACATATTATCACAGGTTTTTGAAAAATAACAAGATCTTTGCTTTCCAGTCCTTTTGTTAGTCTAAGTACAGTCCATGGGTGTTCTGCATTGCCTATTTCATGTCATGATGGAGAGGCATCTGGCTTTTTAGCCCCAATCATTCATTTCTTCTGTCTTTGAGCATATTGCTATGAACTATCCAGTAGCTATTATCTGGACAGTCACTCATGTCAGAACTGAAGATAATTATAAGGTTGTGGTTCCACAACACATAATAAACGCTAATGTGAGAAGCCTGCCATGGATTGGGGGGGGGGGGGGGGTGGGTGCAATCTGTAAATGTCTGAGGAAGTGAAAAAATGAAGAAAAAGAGAAATTGCTAGAGTTCATTATACTAAATGTGTGTCTGTAAAGGAGGACAAACAACTGACTGGGACCAGCTATTTGTTTTTCCCCAGATAGGAATTTACATGTTGATTTCAAACCTACAGGTAGATTTGAATTTAGTTTCACACTAAAGTCTTTCATACGTTCATGAGACATTCATTCAGACCAGATCAAACTCACTCTTCAGATTAGTGTCCAGAAATTCTTAATCTGTCTGTTAAATATATTAACACACTTCTATATGGTGTTTTATTTATGAATAGATAATCATAAGAATTAATACAAGTTCAATAACTGTATCAGTGATGTTGCTTTTTGGTGAAGAGTGGCTTCAAGTGACAGAAGAATCAGCCTGCACATTAATAGTGTGGCCTGGATTTGGATTTCTAAGCTCTAAATTGTGAGACTTAATAATAATGTGAGCCTATCATAGTAGGCTTCAGCTGTGCTTTTATAAAAACAAGTTCATTTAGCAGTAGCTGCTGGCTTCAAAAAAACCTATGCTGATAGTCCTTGGAGAGATTTTTCAATTAAAAAAATACCAAAAATGCTAGAAATACTCTGCTGTGATGAAACTCCTAGGATCACTACATCTCCTTATTAGTGCAGCAGTTGTGGAGGTTTTTTGTATGAGTCCCGCTGTGATAAAATGTATAATACTTATTTCGAAGTTTACACAGAAGTAACAAGCCTTGTGGAGCAGTCAAGCTCTTTCATGTTTCAAGAAACTAGTGTTTTCTATTGCTATGCTAGCTCATGTTCAGAATTGCCTAAAGTGCCTTTTTAGTGCATAGATACTGCATAAAAATCAACTTGCCTCATTGATGTCAATGAGCAGTTCCAAGGTCAAATGTTATTCAGCTGTAAAATTATCTATTAAATTTTTTTACTAAGGGAAACCATCTGAGTGTTGAAGGACAAGATAATAGTCCATTTACAGAATAGAAAAGAATGCATTTTGTTTGTTCAGCACATCATAACAATAGGGATGTGCTTTGCTTCTCAGCTTTTATTTATAGCATTACAAACCTTAGGATGATCACCAGTTGTGAACAACATATAGTTAGAAACAGAGGACTGAAGAAATGTAGTACTAGATATATCACAAGCGTATACAGAATAATTAGACCTGTGAAAAAGGAGGAAAGCTTAAGATTTTTTGAAAATTGCCTAAAACAAGAAATAAAATTGACCAACAACAAAAAAAGCCAATAAAAATAATGTGTGACCAAAAGATAATTTTGGGAGTTGTTTTTTAGAGCATTGGGTATGTATGTTGGGGAGAGAGAATAAACTAAACTCCGTTGATTCTACCTAGAGATAACCAACATTTTCCAACAGATCCTCTTTTTCAGAGGCATGTCTGAGCTGCTGCATTTTTATTTTTGAAAGTATTTTTTAAAATAGCTTTTGTATTTTGCTTGGGAGGAGAAAGAACATTAAATTATGTTTTTCAAAATGTTGTAGCAAAAAGCCATTTTTGTTTGAATTTTTTAGTTTTAGTTTTATATTAGAATTTTATTACTAGCAAAATTCAATCACTCCTACAAATAAGGCTGTGATCCTCCATGTATATGAATTCAGGCAGTAAAACCTTAGGCAGAGAACGCTACCTCTTGAAGCCATGCGCTGATAGTCTGTAAGCATGTTAACATGTAAGAAAAGAGTAAGCTAAGTCCTTCTCCTACTTCATAGCTGGGAGCCATAAGAAGACTGTTCAGTTAAGAGAGTGAGACCGAGAGAGCAAAACCCTCCCAGGCAGATCAGCAGGAGGTAGAGAAAGATCCTCAAAGTCTAAAAAGTATTTTCCTGTATTGTACTATCCACTTTTTCCAAAGTCATGAATGATATCTTGCTTTCATCAGGAAAAATGCCTCTCCAGGTTCCTGTACTCCTGCCTTCCCTCATTGAGGGACACTTGGCTTCCCTCAGTCTCTCATTAAATCCCAGTCTTCATCAGAAGATTGTGGTAGTTTAGATTACAACCTTGAGAAATCTTGTTAAAGTTGAGGAGTCCTGATTCTGCAGTTAGTGTAGTCAGGCTCTAGCAGAGTCCAGATGATACAAGGTTAAGCATAAATCGCTTCTGCCCCCGCTGCATACAAAGCCGTGGTCAACATCGGGTAATTGTACTCAATATCTCAGAATCAGCTGCTCACAATGTCATTTCATAGTGAAAACTTACCAGCTTCCCTCAAATATGAACACTCCCATTTCCATTACTTATTTCATTTAGCCAGTTATTTAGCTAGATTTGCCAAAGAAATTCAATAGCAGTTACTGATATTCTGTGCACACAGAGTAATCTCCATCTTTGAGATAATGCGCTGAGATAACCATTTTCATGTGAGCAATTACTTGCTCACCTGGTGATTGTAAAAATGTTTCCAAACAAATTGTAACATATTCCCTTATATTGCATGAGTATTTCCCGTGGGACTACACAGATAACACAGATGTGTCAGGATAACTGGCATTCTTTTATAATGTAGTAAAATAAATTGTGTTTTTATAGGATGGCCTTAATGTACAGTAACACAGAATTCTTTAGAGAGGCATCAACAGTAAACTGAAGTTAAAAGGAAAATTTTACAGACGAGTTGCAAAGAGGTTGTTGAGTTTTCAGGGAATGATGAGGTGTGTGACTGAACTACCAATATGAGTTAGGACAAATGAAAGAGTAACTGATAATTATGAAGCATCTTAGCTAAACTGAATGATTTTCATGGCCTTATTTCTGTGATTAAGATTTTATCCATTAGCATATGATTTGTCAGCCTAGACAGACCTAATAGAATAATAGTTGCAGCTCTGTATGTTCAGTAAGATGTGGAGAATGGATCATATCATTTATCTAGTTCTTTCTTGACAACAGCTTAACGTTTATTACAGTGGTATGCACTGCAGTCTTTCTGTCTGTCACTAAAATTATGACTTCCATAATTTTATCATAATGGTTCTTATCTCTTTCTCTGAGAAGTAATCAGCAGTACTCAATCAGAGCAGAAGTGAGGTAGGGAGAGAGAACTTTATTAGCTTATCTGATTATTAGCAATAATAAACCGTTACTTTTTTCCTATGACTTTATCGTGCTTATATCCTTTGAGTAGCATGGCTACAACAACGAATTGCAATTAGTAGTACAGCAGTCTCTAGGACAGATAGACAGATAAATAGGCAGTCTGTGCACTCCTGTCCTCAGTATTTCCCTATTAGGTAGTTTTAATCAGTTGTGTACTTTTGTCAGTGTGCTGGCTGAATGTCATTATAACACTGTCTGAAAACTGGAATTGTAAAACAACATGATCTACTCTCTGTGTTCCCTGTTGCTGTTGCAAAGCACTGTCGCTCTGTCTCTATATAATTTGAGGCTTTTATGCATAGAAAATCTTCAGTAATTAAAAAGCAAAGTTATTTACAGAATTCTGGTGTAGTAAGAGCTTAAGTAGGCTTTTAATAAAGCTGCGTTATCTACTATATTATGTGCAATGTGTCACCTTAACCAGAGGAAGACATTCTCAAACAGTCTCTGTACTGAAAAGCTGATCAGTAATTTTGCTTAGACTGCTAACCCAAAAGAATATCAAATTACAATTTCACAAAGGGAGTATTTCACGGAAATTCTGTTTATGTTTAGTTACATATTTTTCTTACCTGCTTCTAGTAGTGCCTCCTTGGTAACATTAGAGCTCTGGAGTTCCCCATTTGTCTACAAGATAATAATACTCATTATCAGTGCCATTATCAAGGGCTGTTCTTGCCATTCATACTTATTTTCCCAACTCAGGGAGGAGTTGCATACCACAATAAGGAACAGGTAAGAAATTCCCAAGTAGGTAATACCCAGTTTGAAACAGACTTCTGGGAGAGAGAATGTGATTTACACAGTTGCTTACAAGTGCCAAAATAGGAAAACCAGTCTCAAAACTCAATGGAGTCTTTTAGAGGCTAAGGTAAGCATAGAGAGGAACACATTATCCACATGAGCTTGTGGGCAGGGGCCTAAGTACAGTGGTGAAAAGGTCAACTTCAGGGCCTCAGATGGAGACAAATGCTGTGGCTTCTTCTGATTGTGTATCTCTTGCTCCAGTCTCCGAAGATGGCTGTCAATGAAAGCTTTTCATTTGGTGAATTTCTGCAGGGGCCAGTCCAGAACATGGAGCCGTAGATGGTGATTTCCTCCTGTCTGTCTTGGTTTTTGCTACTGGCAAGTTTTGCATGGCCAGGTATCTGTCTGTATTCCAGCCAGGGAACAGAATTTTCCTGTAATTCCTTTGCAGCCTACCAGTTTCATAGTCTTACTGGGCAACAGTAACTGTGTTTCAGCAACAAGTGTAGAATTCATTAGATTACTCTTGTTACTTCAGAGACCCTCTGGGGTTTGGTGGGCTATTTTTTTCCTTTTTTGAAACTGTTGCAAGTAGTTTAGGCCTTCAGATGAAGAGTTGTCCTTCGTAACTTTCAGTTAATATCTTTACTATTATTATTTGAAGAAAGGAATGTTTTTACAGTTAAATCAATATGCCAGTAAGATCAGAACATAGTGAGGACTGTAATGGCTGCAAAGATTTGGAAGTGGTTTTAATGAACACTCAGCAGGCAAGAAAATACGCTTTTATGTTCACTCCAAACAAAAATATACAAGCTGAGGAGAAAAAAGGCAGGCTGTAGCCAACCTTATTAAATGAGAAGTGGCTGTGAAATTATTTATTTCATCTAAACTAAATAAGGCCAATTATTGGCTCTCCATATGAAACACAAGAGAAGTTTTCAGTGTGCTTATGAAACAAGGATCTAGTTTGATAAAGAATTACATATAGCCAGCTTACAATTAAGTCATGCTTTAAAAAAAAAAAGCTATTATTTTCCTCATAGGTAGAGTAATTGCAAGGCATCCCCTTAACCTTATGGGCTGAGATCCTCTTCTATTTATATTTTAGTATATTTATTTCTATAATGCTATATAATATATATTAATTAAAATATAATTTAATACTGTATTAATTATATTGTATTATAGTTATTGATATTTACCCAAGCGTAGAACATTTGTAAGTGTCTTTACACTGAAAAAAATTTCTCCAGCTTGCATACTGAACCAGGTCTCCTAGTTCCAGGAGACACTGCTGAAAATGTCCACCATATTCCCAGGAATACATTGTTTAGCTTTGTGAAAAGTGCAAAAAACAGTGGAAAAACATCTCTGTGACACTTCTGAAATCCATTTCTGGAATTTCAGGTTTTTTTCTTTCTCATCCACTTTCCCGGGACCCTCTAAGAGGCTGAGCGTCTCGCAGGCTGGTATGGCAGGAATAGATGTATGCATAATGTGCCGCCTTACATTTAACTTTCTGTGAAGTCTCAGGTGATTTAAATGATTTAGTTGGCCTTATGCCCAGAAGGAAATGAGATGGAATACATGATGGAGTGGAGTCTGTGGTGGCAGGCAGGTGGCTGTGGAAAGGGGGCACAGGGATGACGAAGTAAGAGAAAGGACTGGGCAGTACCTCACGCAGAAGTTCAAGCCCTGTAATTTGAAAGGTGATTTCAAGTCCCTGTTCTGCTATACCCTGTGTGTGAACTTCGACAAATCACTTAGTCCCTATGTGCTTCAGCTCTCTGTCTGTAAAATGGATATAATAGCATTTACCTACCCATGGGGTTACTGTGAGGACAGCTTCATTAAAAGGTGCGAGCAACTCGCAAACTGCTACAAGAGATGCATATAAGAACAGAAGCACAAAGCTGGGGTCACCTCTGGACTCGGCAAAACAAGCACACAAACATTTTAGGTGTGGTTTGGGTTTTTTTTCCCCTAGTAAAAAATGTGAAACTTCTGAACACAAACAAACACATGAACATGGAAAATAAGTTCTTAAACTATAGTCAGAAAAATAATTTCCAGACCAATTTGGAAAGCCTAAACAAACACCATAACATCTGTTTCCTGAGTTATTGATGGGGTCTGTCATTGGGCTCATGTCTGCCTTTCAACATCTCCCAAACTATGTCTCTTTCTGGGTGGTTTCAGAAGTCAGAAAAAAAAATGGCTAGTTGTCATTCTGGGAAAAAAGTGTACCTTTTAACATAAAGCTTGTATGTGGCATAACTATAAAGCAAATAATAAGGAATTTGTATTATACTGTTCAAATGCTGCTAAGCAAGTGGTAAAATTACTTTTCTTATTTATTAGCACTATCAATAACCTTTCCATACCTCCATTTACTAGAGCAGAAGAAAGATTTCAAACTACTGTTATTTAAGTGGCAGAGACTGAAACTAAGCATTTAACAATGGCAAAATGTTCATTGCTTTCAGTGTTATTGCCTAGAAGTAAGCAGGCACCAAGACTTACTGCTTGTAGTCTGGTATAAACACATTAACTAATCTGTGCTTCTCACTAAGAGTTATTTTATTTACACTGGTCTTTATAATATCAGCCTATCACTTCTTCAACATGACTATCTCTGAGGTTGTCTGCAGCAGCCTGACTGCTAATATCTTACCCATAATATTAAGTATCTGGAAATATTACCGCACCATTGCTGAAGCCAGACAGAGAGTTCCTTGAAGAGCAAAAAGGAAAAATGTAACCCTCATCGTTCTTTCTCTCCATAATCTGAGGAACGTGGGGTAGAGGAAGGGGATCAAGTGCTACCTTCTCTAACAGACAGTCTGGTATTTTTAGAGTTGCTTTAACTGGCCAGTTATGATAAAAAAATAATTTGAACTGGGTGGTAAAATCAAATTTATGGCTGGAAAAAGAAGCTGGAGCTTGGAGAGATGCGGGCTCAAAGTCTGGTCTGTTCTAGCTTTTCTGTAGGAATCTGGACAAATCAGTCAGCGCTAAATTCACCAAAGTTCAAACTTTAGATACTCGAAATTCTTAGCTAAAGTCAAAGTCTGGAAGCACCTAACATCCAATGTATCAAAGTTTCTAGCAGTGATGTTCTCTATGGATCTTTAGATTTTTTAAATGTTTAGTAGGCAGCAGATGGTTGATACATTCTCTGGTATTCATAAGCCAGTCTTTGTCAAATGAAAGCCAAAGCTCAGATCTTTCCTACCAGCTTAGGTCTCAGGCAAAATATATCAGGAGGAGGAATAGAAGGTTGGTTGGGTTTTTTTAATAGGTCATATATCTAGCACTATAGAGCTTAAAACATTCAGCTGACATAGGAAAAAAATCTCTGGTTCAGTAGATTTGACTCTCTCATCTTCCATCCTTTATGCCACTTTAGGAGAAGTTCTTCTGGTTTGTCTTTTTTGAAGCTACTCTACTCCATACTCCTACTCAAATACTAACACATGGGTAAGGAGGAGGGTGCATTCCCAGATTCACTTCATACAAAGGCAAGAATAGAACCTGTTGAAACTTGCTTTTTTCTTTTTTTTTTTTTTTCCCACAAGCACAGTTAACAACCTGGAAACACTTCTAAAAGACTAATTTTGATATGGACCAAAGTCCTGAAAAAGTTGTGAAACACTGCTTTTTCACTCCACAATGAAAGATGTAATTTCAAAATAGGTTCTAGTGTTTCCTTGTGGCTCCTTGTGTCAGATACACAGCCCGATCTGAGTATATTGAATACTGCTAAAGTTAGCTGTCAGCTGCTTTATACCTTCTGAGTGCACTGAGCTTGGTGACAGGATAAAAAGATTTTTCTGTAATGGCAAAAGAGAGAATTGCAATCATTTGGAAGCTGCAGACTGTTCCTTCAGCAAAAGACTGGATGCTCAGTTTAATTGGTTGTGCTTCACTAGAAAAAATAGTGCACTCATTAAAACATCAAAACTCTAAGTTCCAAGATATCTGCTTCTTTTTTTGAATTAGAGCATGTATAGAATATGAGATTTGATAATATTTCACCCTGATTATACTTTTGTAATCACCATTTATAATTTGCAGACAATCTGTGGGGGACAGGGAAGCTCTGGGTATTATTGATTTACACTGTTGAGATCAATGTTATAAGCATATTCGCATTTGTAAAATAGATGGAATAGCTTTATTCTTCTCCCTAAAGTCCTAAATCAATGTGAAGCTTGTTTTCTTCTTTGCTTCTTTTTTCTCTTTATTACAAAAATTGAAAAATCAAAATAAAATATTAAGATATGCATATAGTCTAGTCTGCCACTGCTCAAGCTGTACTGTGAGTAAGGAACACCATACAGATATTTCATTTCAGCAATATATTTAGATATCCTCCGTAGGACAATATCCCAGAGTGTTATGTGACAAATCATAAAATATTACAAAGACAGTGGGGGAGGGAGGATTATTTAGGGAAGCAAAGACTTCATTTTGTTTTCAAAAGCATTCTGTTGTGCAGTAAATTAAATATCAGATGCAAGAGTTTCATATGGCAGCCGCAATACCCTCCAGTGCCCTCACGCACCACAGAAGGTGAAGACAAGTGCTTATATAGCATGGACACAAGCCAGGGAGCCATCATGGTAATAAGTGATTCACCATTAATTCTCCCTTTTCAGAATACAACCATTTTAATATTACAGATATCTTCAGTTTGCTCTTCCTTCTTAGATTTTTTATTAGCAGCAACAACAGGCATTGTTTGTGTGCAGTACTGTGTTCAACTTTAACAAAGCTTTGGTTTGTCTTCCAGGGGCCCCACTCAGACAACTCTGAGGGTACAGATGTTTACACCCAAGCTGCGTTTGGATAATCATGTTTTCAGTACACTCCACTAATGAACATTGTTCCCATGTCAGATTTGTTGGCTTCCAAGCACCTCGCCTTCTAAGAGGGTTTTGAGCTTTAATTGGAAGGTCTATTGTGTAATTACAGATCTGGTTTCATGGTGTAGCATTCTAGCAGTTGTCTTGACTTACTGTGTCCTCACTGCTTTTTATGCTTCTTAGGATTTAGTTCCTCACATTTGAGGAACTCTGAAGGCTATTTGTAATGTTTAGAGAATGAAGAACAAGAAACCAGGTTATCTGCCCAGATTTTTGTTTTTTCTCCAACACCTTCTCCTCTTCCCTTTTTCCCTGCTTTCTAGCATGCAAGTGGATACAAAATTGATCTGACCGTGTCATATTGGTCTCATTACAAAATAATTTTGTAAAAAAGACTGGCAATAATCACAAATACATGCACGCACCTGACTACATATCTTTACAGCTCTTTGGTCTCTCTTAATGTGCAACAATTTGGAAAGACTGTAGAATGATTCTTCTCTCTTTTATACTAAGGTTGCATTGAAGAGTCCAAAAATTTGTGAGGTTCTTTTTCCCCTTTATTCTAAGTTCATTTAGACCTTAGCAATGAATAACAGATGCCTAAATAATTCTTTCCAATACTGTGTCATTGAACTTGTATGATGTGCCTTCATTCAGCTTTGCGTAGTCACCCTCCCTGAAACTGTCTTCTCGCCTTGTACATCTTAAGAAATTGTGTCATCTCTGCAAATTTTATCTCCTCACTGTTCATCATATTTACCAGTAGCTCTGAGTTTTATAATGACTGTTTGAGAACTCTAAATGTTAAACTTGAAATCTTAAATACTGCAAAGAACTTGCAAAGATCCTCCATACAGGAGTGAATTTCACCAGACTCTCTCTTAGAATATAGATGTTGGGCTCCTTATAATTATTTCCTAAAGCGGTTTCATCTCTGCATCTCTCTGAGAGGCTTACCTGACCGACTGTCATTTTATTTGGAATTCTAGGATAGCTCTCAGCTCACTCTAAAGCTGTGTCAATCTTCAGGTACTGTTATTTCTTGATCCTCTTTTATATGAAACTGATTCTCTTTGATACCTATCTGGCATTTTTTTATATATAGTTTTATTTTCTTTTGCTGTCATTCCCTGGCAAAAAAATATTTTATGTTCTATATCTCTTTTCCCCACTATGGTCCTCCTCTCAGCCCTTACAAACCTTTTTTCTTTTCTTAAGCATATTATAAAAACAATCTCATATACAATCTCACATACAATTTCAGCCTATTCCTTTTTCTTTTACAATTGTTACACTCTTTTAACTTCATTTACTCTTATGTACCACTGTTTGTGAGTGTTTTCGCTCCTTAACCTTTGATTACTTTTTGCAGTTAGACATTTTATTGTGGTATTTGCTGCTGGAGGTCATGCTATGTACTATCCTCTAGGACATAACGTTAATGTCCAGAAAAAATTTTTCTTCTGTATCTTTTTCCTTCATTTCTTTATCCCATTTCCTTTTACCCAATACTTGTATGACTTTTCTAAAGTTCCAGTTCAGTGTTCTCACATAGCAGTCTTCCACTTTTAAGATACAAAATTAAAATAATGGGGCTATTTTTGAACTAGCAACTTCATCAGGTCTGGCTTTCTGCCAAATTTCATTAATTCTTTTAGTTTTTCTTTTTTATTACATTGTGTGCAAATTCTACTTACAGTACTATGCCATACTTTAGTGATTCCTTCCTCTTCAGAATTTTTATCAAATGGACTGAAAACTGATCAGTAACTGTACTTTCACATCTGTGTTGTTTGGTTTTGATTAATGTTTGGTCAAATGTCTCTTTCAAATCATTGGCTCTTCCTGCCAAATTTTTAATTCATTACCTTTAATTCTGTATTATAGTTGTAGCTCCATAATGCACATAATGCTAGACATTACCTGGTGTACATCTCAAATGTAAACCTTTTCCCTTGCATCTTACAGTATTCTCATTTAACGTGTTAAGATTTGTACAACACTGTTATCTTCAGAACATACCATCCCTGTCTTTATTCCAGGCATGAAGGCTGGAATTTTTTGGCTGAAGCACAGTAAGTAATAAGATTTTTTAAGGTCAGTAACAGAAAAAATGCTGAAAAAATTTGGCCCAGTATCTCGAAAACTTATTCATACAAGTCTAAGTGTCATTCAACTAATGCACATGCCTTCAGCGCATGGTTAGAAATCCAGTCGTGTAGGGTTGAAATCATGAATACTAACTCGGTGCTTTTGTTTTGGTAACTTAAAACTTTCAAGTGGTGATGTCCAGATGAAACTGTATTTCTTATGCCTTATACAAGAAATGTTTTATCAGCTCTGACTGCTGAATCTTGCCTTAAGGTCTTTGATCAAGATGGATTAAAAAAACTAGGAAGGATTCTCTTGAAAATAATTTTTAACAAATGGTAAATTTGTACATGTGTTAACAGCGAGTCTCTGATGACAGTTCAGCAATCTGGAAGTTAAGATCTTCTAACAAGCCGTTCTAAGTAAGCACCATATTTTGCATTTGGTAAGGGACTGGCTGACATCTCTTCTTGTATGCTGTTGTTGTTCTTCTGGTATGTTTTTGCCACAACTTTTAAAAAACATAGGCCAAGACGATAAGCAACGTTTGCAGAGTCTTAAGAGATTATACAAGGTATAGGTGTGTATCTGCATGTTCCACACATTGACCCCTAGGGAACGGGAGATTTACTTAACCTCTTGCCTTACATGAAGCTTTCCAAACACAGCTAAGAAAAACAGCACGTTACTGTGTGAGAGACACTTATATTTCGTTATTATAAAGTCTGTTCAGGAGATTACAAATTCTGAAACAAACCCTCTTCATTTAAAAAATTCTCTGTGGGAAACTAATAGGGAATAAAGAACACTTTGTGAGAAAGGAAAATAAAGGCAAATTTAAATTTGTCTGTCGTCCTAATTAAAAGCACGTTGTGAAACAATCTAGAAAAGGATTATCATTAAAAATAAAATATACTTGAAAAGTAAAATGATGTTAATAGGCTGCTGATAAATTAAAAAGAGAATACTATACATCTACCTGCATTTTGTGTTTAGGTGAAATGATGTCCCATTAAGACCATGAGCAAAGCATGCATTCATTTCAAATTCTCAATTTTAATAAATATTTCAGCAGTATAATATTCTTGCTGACTCAGAACAGAAAAAAATACCTTTAATACATTAACTACTCTCAGTGTCATTGACAAATGGATGTAACTTTTCAATGAGTCATAGTTCCAGGAATTATGATTCAAAAAGTCAACATCAGCAAGGAATGACAGTAGTTACTAGTTAAATCCTATAGTTAAACACAGGAAAAAAACCACCTACCTTGTGTCTTAGACCTAGATGCTTTGGTGTAATTGCTGTTGGAACATGAGCATTTTAGGGGATGATAATTGCTACTGCATGCAGAAGACATCTTCCTGTACCCTGCATCTTGTAGAAGACTGCAAGAAAGCATAATCAGCATTTACTGATACTTGCAAATGAAGTAAGATGAGCTTTTGTCTTTGGTAATCATCTTTTTCAGATGATCACTCACGTAAAGAGGAATTACAGCAGGATCCACCATTCTGTGTCCTGGACTGAGCTCATGTTTGTATCTTGGTGAAAGATCTTGCTGAGGTAGTACTGGAATGATTCCTGTAAATTTTAATAGGGTCAACCCAAAGGGCTTTTTGGGTTTTGCTTTTTTGTTTGATTTTTTACTTAGGATCCCTTGGATAGTGGGATGGAGGCCCAAGACAGTCAAGGACTAAAACTGCTACCGAAGAGTGAATAGTCACTCTTGTGACACTTGTCCCCAAAAGGTTTGGGTTTTATAGCCATGCATTTTTTTTTTTGCTCTTAATTCCAAGCTTGTTCACAGCATGCCTGGCATGCAAACTTTACTTTCATGGTAGCATATGGGAATTTTATCCTGTCATAAGCGTACACAATTACCAGGTATCAGTTTCAGATGATAATCTGGGTCTAGCAGTTGAGAGGCAGCTTCTTAAACTGTCAGTGTGTTCATCCTCAGGACAGGCTTTGCTTGGACAAAACCTGAGAGCCTCATGCACAGTCAAAGCCATGGTCTTGTTCTGCTCCCTCCAGTTTGCTGCTTTATGTGAGTTGTGTTTCAAATGAGGTGTGCGTTAGAGTGATTTCCATGCAGACGTCATATTTGTCAGAATGAGAGCAAGCCATCTACGCGTGCTCTCTTCACACTCATTGTACTCAGAAGCAAGAGGTGCTTTGGCTTTTTTATTGAGACTGAGTGCTGATGGCAGAGTGCCAGCAAATGGAAAAGAGGCAAATAGCTATCCACTTCATTGTCTCATGGCAGTGGACTCTACTCTCTCCCTGTCCGTTTTGCTCATTATCAAATATACCAGGACAGGAGAATCTGGTTAATCAAAGGAGAAATAACTGCTGAGGCTACAGTCAATCCAGAGTGATCACTTCTCTTTGTTATTTACAGCTTGAGGAGTCCCTGCTTGTCCTGCCCACATTCTCATTTCATTTGAAACAAGTTTCAAACAGCCACTGTAAGTATCAGGGTATAAAAAGAGGGGGAGAGAGGAAAAAAAGAATGGAGATCTTAACAGTGACAGAGGAGGTTGAGGAACAGAAAGATAGTAGGTTCTAGGGAGGCAAGTGTTCATGATGGCAGTGAGGAAGTTGAAGGAGAAGAGGTCCATTGGCCATGCAGAGAAGGTAGCACAATGCTGGAGCATTCTTTTGCCTTGCCGTTGAAAACAGAAAGAAACAGCAGCCCCAGTGATGTCAAATATCAGTGATTCAAGTGTTGTTGCTATAGTAATGTGCTGGAGGAAACAACCTGATATGCATATTTGAGATTTGCTGTAGGACACAGTCTATCAATGTTGACCCATGAAAACATACTGGTTGAAAATCCAGTCTTGCCTAAATCTGTGAATCCACATGGACTATTGTTTCTTGTATGATTGTGTATAGCTTACCCTTTATCCATATTGTCAGAGGAGAGGTAAGAAAGTAGGCGGGACACAGGCACAGGCCTTGGGGAAACTCACTCCTCTTGGGTTTTAGTACCAGTAACACACATTGTTTTCACTTTGTTCCTCTTTTGTCATCCTCTCCATTGTGCATTCTCACTGCTATCAGCCCATTATTCTCCAGTCTTTGATTCATTGAGTCTTTCTTAACTTTGGATAGCAATGATGTCCCTCTCTGCTACGGAGTCACTTTTATCACACCCTTTATCCTAATCAGCTCCTCCATTTCTCACAGCCTTTCTCACATTTTCTAAATTTCATTTTTCCTACTGATTGACTCCCTTTTTTCCCTCCAACTAATCTTGTTTCATTTTTTTCCTTCACTGTGAAGAAAACATTGCCAAAATGTCACCTCTAATCTTGTTTCCCATTTCTAGCATGTAATTTATTAATCCTCTCTCTCCCTTTTTTCCCTTTTATTGAGCAGCCTACATACTAATACAGCTCAAGTTTTATTTTCAGATTGTCACATAAATAATTTCACAAGTCTTAAGAGTAGGGGGAAAATAAAAAAAGCTTTGAAATAATGATCACCCCTGTATTTCTGCTGAGGCATTTGCTTTTAGATCTATACAAATCACTTTATTCAGGGATGATATAGCTGTCCTGTATCAATGAAATTAATTACTATTTAGGGTATTTAAGGAGCTAAGGTGAAAAGACAGCCTTTGATTGATAAAGCAGCACTACCTAAAAACTTCATATTACTGTAACTCTGGTCTCTTAAAAATAATATTCTCCCCCCACCCCCCAGTCTGTATTGTTGTTGGTTGGATTTGGGTTGGGCTTTTTTTTCTTCCCCCTTCTCACTTTGGCTTTTATAAGTTTTGATTGGCATCTTGCATTGGTACCTGATAGCCTTTTTCTGACTCTTGTGAACACTTTCACTGGATTGCTAGGGAATCTCTTTCCTCGAAAGGAAAGAGAAAACTATCAGTTCTTTTTGAGCATAGATGAATGACCATAAAATACAAGCACAGTTTGGTCTTGGTGCCAGGCCTGCTTTAAAGTGTATTATTATTTTTACTGATAGATTTTTTACCATTGCTGTGTTCAATAGGAAAAGAATCATTACTCCCCAATTTAACTACACTGTCCTCACAGAGCCTAAGACACTGCGTATGCCCTTCTCATTTTTTGGTGTGTTTCTTGTGACTTTTAGTCTTTTTATCAGAGGTGCTAACTTCTCTATAGGAGATCAAGAAGTATGTGGAGTAGATGCACTGTGACCTTTTTCAAATTACATAGCCAGTGTATCCCTCTATGACTGCAGAGTAGTTTCTTACACTGCACCAACCTGGTAACATGAATGCAAGCATTTAGTCAAACATTTAATGTCATTTTCAATAATGAATGTAGGTCCATGCTAAGTTCGTCTAAGCATTACGCATCCCTAAACCTGGTTCCTTGCCTGAGAGCACAATTTTCACCTCCCAAGATAGGTTTCCATGTTCCCAAAAAATGTATGGACTCATACTGCACAGGGAAGGCCTGTTCAGGAGATTGTTTGCAGTTTCTACGCTAGCCTAGTGCATAATGAGGAGACAGGGAGGTAGAACTGCAGCTCTGTGGTCAGAGATGGATGTCATCTTGTGCCCTAGGATTGTCAGTGCTAAACCTTGCCACAGAGTTGGGCTCTCAGTCAGGATTAGCTGCTTTTGTAACCCAGATTGTGTTCGTTTCCGTGGAATAAATGGGTTTAGCAAGCAAATGATGTAAATATGACTCTATCACTGAGACAATTAAGCAGCTACACACGTTTAGTATCTGTTACTATCCAGCTTTTGCAGAAGTGTTAATATCACTGATGGGCAGCTGAGCATCTGCACATGCAATAGCCGTAGATACAGGAAAAATACCATGCCAGGCAGGTAAGTCCAGTATTTAAGTACCTTTGAGACTGTAAAGGTCTGTCTTGGTTGCCAATCAACTCTGTAGGCACTTAAATTCTTGAAATATTTGTCCGTGATCCTCTGCATGCAGATTTGAGCTTACGCTGCCTTCATTCAGGGCAGCCCATGTAGCTTCAGTTAGCACAGCACCAAGGTGAGCTACTAGGCTTGAGAAAGGGTTTACTGTCTCAGGTTCAATGCTGCACTGATGCATTTGAGTAAGGACAGAGCAGGCTCATCTCTGCAAGGAAGTGACTGAACAGGTACAGGGCCTCTCTCCACCCATCACACTCTCCAGATATCCATTTCTGCTTCTGGGCACATCCAAAGACATTTCATTTTTTGACCGTGCTAAATTTGTGGATGTTTTGCTCGTGTTTAATCCTGTTAACAGTTTACATTGCCTGATTTACCTCAGTGGGCCTCACTGGACAGGTGGGTCTCAGAAGGAACCTTCAGCATCAATGTGTTGGCCTGACACAGAAGAGGCAGGCTAGCTGACCAGTAGGAGAAGCAGCTTTTGCCATCCAGCCTGGAACATTTGTAGTTTTGGAGACTGAGTTTCTAGGACTGGGAGTAGAGGAGGAGTAGGTTAGCTTTGTATCACCTATGAGAGTACCTGAAACATCAGGTATAGCCCTTTCGAGGTGGGACTTCCTCAGCCCAAGCTGTTTAAACTGTATTACATTTACCATATTTACCTTATTACATTTACATAAGCTATGAATCATTAAAAAATGAACTGGGGCAGCAAATGTGAGCTAACATTTCCCTTACTCACATTAGTGCTGTGCTCATTACAGTCAGTCACTCGCTTGTGCTCCATCAGGTAAGTACTGCCTACAAACTGAAACAGCTTCAGCAGGAGCCAGAGAGATGCAGTTTGGTGCTCTAGTCAGTGCACAGGGGAAGAGGAAGGGGAGCAGGGGAAGCTTTGTGGTTTATGTACAACCTGATCAGCAGACATGGTCTCAGAATGACGCTTCCCTTGGTCCTGCATGGGAGAGACAAAATACCCAACTTGTACATCCCAGCACGCTGAGATGTGAGCCATGTGCATAATTATTTGAAATATTTAGGCAAACATTCTCAAAAACAGTCAATTTGTCAAGGACTTGGTAAAAACCTAAAGGCTTTAGATTCTTCCTGGTGAATGCAGGTTTTAGTTTACAATTTTGTGGCTAAAATGCCAAGGTCCCTTTTATAGCTCTGCGGCAGATGTTTAACAAGGGTACAGTACAGGCCACATTTCACTCCTTGGGATTTCCAAGTGACAGTGACAGTTCACGCCCAAGTCTGGTGGCTTAGATATGTCATACCTTTTTCATTCCAGTGGGCTGGAAGCCTGAGTGCCTGACTCAGAACTGTGGTTTGCACTAGACAGCAGGTCACTTGGGAATTAAGTACTAATTATTAAAGTCTTTCTGCCCTCCTAAAGTAATTTGTTTTTTCATCCCACATGTGGGTGGAGGTGCAGTGTGAAATTTTTCAGACTGAACGGATTCTAAAGTAATCCCTCCTGGAGTATGACAGATCACATGGAGCTGAGAAATGACTGCAGATCATAGACACATCACGTATTTAGATATGAGCAATCAGAAATTCATGGACACTGCTATAGATGTTCTGCTCTTGGGAACAACAGTAAGGAAGACTGCTACTTAAAGGAAACGCAATGCTCTCCAGTGCCAGAAAAGTAAAAATCAACAAACATCACAACCTGCTGTATCTATCTGGTGCATTATTGACATCTACAATTAACGAAGAGCTCAAATGCTCACTACCAATATCTGTTACCTCCTTGCAAATGTGACAGTTTTCTCTGGCAGTGTTTGTCAAGCTACCATGAATTGCATTCATATTCCATATGGATACACATTTTTTCTTTGTTTTCTTTTGACATTAATGCTCTGGCAGAGCTTTCTAAGTAGTAAAGCAAGGAAATTAACTTACATTTGCTGGCTTGCTAAAGTAAATTAGCTACACTTTTGACTTTCTGTGGTTTTACTCTGAACAGGGAAGCAATAAAAATGAAATAAGGCTAATCACTGTTGTTCTATGGTTTTCTCTGTGGTGTGTTAAGAGGACAAGAACCCATAACGAAAACCCAGGAGTTCATATCTGCTTAAAACAGGTCTCTAATTAGCTTCTATAATCGATCTCCCTGCTCTAGCAGGTGAACCAGGTAATTATCTTGTTTATACTGTAGGTGAGTCACAAAATGCTAGATAGCTTTCTCTGTATCTTTAAAAGATAATGCATTGTAACAAGTGTTCCCAATATGAATGAACCACTGTCATAACCTGTACCATCTGTTTCACACACAGCGATGTGAGATCTCATTTTATTCTTTGTTACAAAGAGCTCCAGACATCAAAGAACTGTCCCTTTGACCACTGTCTCAATCAAAGAATTTTACCTAGACAGTCTTTACTTCCCATTATGATTTCAGTGCTGCAGAATATCAGGTGTTTCCTGGTATGAAGAGGAGGAATCCAGTCACCAGTGCTTTTTTGAAGGGCCAAATCTTGTCACTGTTCACTTCCCATGGGCCTTTTGAGTAGCACAAAAACTCCAAACTCAGCAGTTAATTAGGGGTTAGTTACTTAGGGCCTGAGGCTTTGCAGACAGACTGTGGTGCACTATACAATGTATGTCTTTTATTCAATATGATGCATCTAGCTGTCACCTTCCAGAAGGTGAAGTAGAGATATGTTGGCTAACTGCACAGTTAGGATTAAGTTGATGTATACAGAGCATTATCCCAGTATGTTTAATTGCTCATAGAAAAATCCCCAAATCTGACATATTTTTGAGTCTTCTCTATTCTCATGTTATTCAATCTGGGCTTTATTTACATAATACAGATATTTCTCTTTCTTGCAGGTCATCTCATAGTGAGGTCTACAAAGGAATAATCCCTTTTGACAACCTTTAAAGGGTCACAGCCGTATTTGACGCCTATGACCAGTAGCACTAATAACGGTGTATTTGCAAAGAGAGGACATACAGTGCAGTTCTTCCTAGTATAATGTGGAAGTGTTTCATCTCTTTTGTACTAGAGAAGAGGCTTCTTGCTTGTGGTGAATGGCTGAAATATGACACTACATGTTTTCCGTAATCATTAAAACAATAGTGTACCAGCGTCTCCCCAAGCTAAAAATAATCCTGTCGTGGGCATGCCCCTTTTCCTTTTCTCCTTGATAACTGATTTCAAAATTCCCTTAAATAAGGTCTTTTTTTTTTCCCATTTTTCATAGACTTGTCCCTAGCAAATTTAGTTTCAAGGTCTTTTATTTCTGTTTCTAAAGTAATTATCCTCTGGGCCTCTTCCTTTCTTCCTGGTATGATGCTAGACTAATTATTCTTCTCCTAATGAATGCCTGAAATGGATCCCATATGGTGGCATATGTGCCTTCAGATGGAAGCTTCGTTTGAATAAAATAAGAAAATTCTTCTCTTGGGGCTTTCTTAAATTTTTCATTCTGTAACAATGATGAGTGAAATCTCTGTCTTGGGGATAGATGCAGCCAACATGCTTTCTTTTACACTTCGAGCTTTCTCTGAACTGGAGATTTCCATGTGTGTGTCTCTCTCTCTCTCTCGCTGTGACCAAAGTTCCCAGCAGAATGCTTTATCTACCAGATTACTGAATATTCTTTGGTGCATGTCAGTCTTTGTATCTATATGAGAAAACGTACATTAAATGCATAAACATAAACTGAAGGTTTTCAGGTCTCAGCATTGTAAGCACTGCACTGGCAGTGACAGCACCAGAAGGAGTGGCTACTACCTGGTTTTGGAAATGCAGCATAAATTTACACTGCACTTGGTTCCTGATCGCCTTTAAGAATTATCGGTAAAACATCCAATGAAACCTAGTGCTGCCGCTTTACCTTTCTCTAACAGGATAGAAAAGTTGTAATTACTAACTGTTATTTACATTGTGGTAGACTATAGAAGTCCTGCTCATGGATTTGTTGAGAGCTGTGCAATGGAGAGTATTTGCACCGACTTTAAAATAAGGGGAAAAGAGGGTCATTGATACTATTTTTTTGCAAGCATATATAAGTAAAAGAACTCACAGTGATACACTAAGCTTACATCAAACAAATTAAAATATGTGAGACATTCCAATGCTGTCATCCAAACTGTTAACAAATTCAGGCTTTCTATTGCTTGAGATCTGTAATTGTTCTATAGATTTAACTTTAATTCTGTGGTGTTTTCTGTATGACTGATCTGTGGAAATCTCTGATATGTCATTTTGTTCTTAAACACAAAACATTTTTCTACATACTAATCACTGAAGTAGGCATGGGGAAAATTGTGTTCTGAACTCCATCTACCGCAACACATTGTGCTTGAGTCTACTAAGCAATACTGTAGTGAATGAGTAAGACTGCATCTTCTAATTATGGAGGTGATGCTAATGGCCTGGATCAGTCTGCAGCAGGGTTCTGGTTTGGTACTGCTGCATAAAAGATAGGCCAAAATGGAAATATTTGTAGACAAGTGAAAGTGAAACGCTGTTTTAAAAAACACTGATTCTGCATAAAGTTATTTTAGTAGTGTATCACTTGAATCATGCTAATCACTTGTGAAAACATAATCATTTTATCTGATGTATGTATTTGTTCTTGCTTTCAGAGACACAGTAGGGAAATACTCTATTGATTTTCATTAGAACATTTGATCCCAAGTTGATAAAGAAAAGGACAGTAACTAACTGTGCCACTATTAATATCGAGCTCTACTTGGATTTAAAAAAAGACCTTCAGCAATATGTGAATCTGCAATCAGGGAGAATGTTAGAATAGGAAAAAATGCCTGGTTTTAAGAACTGCTATGAGGTCTTAGTTTCTGTTTAAATGGAAAGAGTGTTTGCCTCTGGGTGGTCTCAGCCTGAGAGTATCAAGCCAACAGCTTTGCAAAATAAATACTGTACTTTTGTGAATAAGCTTATTTTTTACTTGCTGGCAGTTTCTTGTTTTGTTTTCTCTTCGATGAATGAGTAATTGTTAGCATTCCAATAACCCAGCTCAGGCTTTAAAATAACAAACCACTAAACAGATTTTAGCTCCTCTAACAATCTTCAAGCTTGCACATTCTTGTAAGGCATAAC
This sequence comes from Grus americana, assembly GCF_028858705.1. Taxonomy (NCBI): domain Eukaryota; kingdom Metazoa; phylum Chordata; class Aves; order Gruiformes; family Gruidae; genus Grus; species Grus americana. The sequence continues at coordinate 8,119,736 of NC_072864.1, forward strand.
CATTGATTTGGATTTGTTCTATTTTGCTACTTTTTGTCCTATTCTGTACAGAATTTTCTTATATACTTGTGAAGATTTTTAGCAGACCAAACCTGGAAGAGTCCCCAGTGATCTGTTCAATAGCTTGTGTCCTCTACCTGACTTTCAATCATTCACTACAAATAACCAAGGGAACATAAACCATTTTAGGGGATAATAATTTATCTTTTGCAGAACAGTTGGTTTCTTTTCTTTCACTGACTCAATGCAGTGACCATAACAGAATGCTTAATTCATAGTTCAGACAGCAGTTTCTTGTTCAGCTTTCTTATTAAAGTCACAGTGTCATTTTCTGACAGGGCAGTATTTGCATATATAAGCTTGATGAAAGGCCAGTAACCAGGAGGGCTAGGGGAAGGGGTCATTTCTTATCCAGGTCTCAATACTGGTTGTTTTTCCTGCTGGAAGTTAGCTCTGAACACTCTCTTTTAACAAGATACGCTGCTGAAGGTAATAAATAACTCTGGGAATCTGGGCAGCAGTAGCTTTTCTTAGAAAACCAAAGCTTTCAATGTCGGCTACTTAAAGTTAGGCCCCTAAATTCATTGTTAAGTACCCAAAACAAATCGCTATGATGATGAAAAATTCCACTTAGCCACAAATCTAATTTTGACAACGTGAGCTGTGAGTACTCAGAGCTTTGTAGAAGCAGACCACTTTGATCTATGTAATCAGATTTGGCGTTTTGTCTCTACTTAGATCTATCTAGGAGCGATGTTTCAGGAATATTTTTCAGGCAATATCAAGTGCAGGACACTGTCATTTTCCTGACGAGGTTAGAAACTTTGTTCTCTTCCCAAGTCAGAGTTTTTTTCACTTAGTGAGCCCTAGAGCCAGGAATTTCAATAGTTTGCTGTATCAAGAGGACAGGTGCAAAGTCAGCAATACTCACATGCTTCATGGCACCGAGTCTGACCCAACATTTTGGGGCCAGAATCAGGGAACTATGACAGGATTCAAAAGTACACGTAGATGTCTGGTGTGATATACAGAATTACTTGAGCAGAATGTGAACTGTGGAGCAGGATTCCACTGCCATTCAGCAGGAGTTAATTGCCTTGTCTGCTCTATCCACTTTGAAAATGCTGTGGGGGCAAGAATCAGAAGAGACATCTGATATTCATTCCTCTGATACATCTGATATTGCAGGAGTAATTTTCAAAAATCAGTCAAGTTCTCTTGAAAACTAGGTACCAGTTTTACCCACTCCTAGGAACCCACAGTACTTAAATTTCTTCCTGTGGAATTGACATAACCTTGCTGCTGGATAGAAACTTTCTACCAGCCTAAATTTATTTCTTAGCACTGGAGAAGGGTCTATCTGCATCATTATGTACCTTTAGGAATCTTGACTTTTGTGCTTTCTGTCATAAAAAAACCAACAACAGACTACCTACTGGAGTTGCTTTGCCTAGTACAGGTGTGGCAGGTCACTGAGGGACAATGTAATCATCTGCATCAAATACAACTCCAACATGACAGCAAAGGAAAAAAAAGAAAAACTGTTCATGTCCTAAGTGTTAGACGCCCAGGGAGAGAGTGGAATCAAGAGGGTCCTACTGTTTACCAGTCCCACTTCATTTAATAGCAATCTAATGTAGTGACATAATTATATCATACTAAGAAATCTGCAAAGTCGGGAGCTCTTTTACAGCTTTGTAGCTACAATATAGTCGTCTAAATTTTAATATTTCTTTCCCATAACTGGTCATCTGCTATGTGTTGTCACCTGGTAAGAAGCAGAACAAGACAATAAATACAAAGAAGCAAAGAAATTTGAAAAGCTCCAAGCAGTACTCTCAAGCACCTTTGCAGATTTTCTTTGTCTGACACTTTATATTTAAAAATTAATCCAGAGCACCCCCAAAAAAAATCTATTTTACTTGTTTAACAAAATGGAGTATTGATTTGCCAAAGCCTAAACAAAGCAGCCTACATGATTCATTGATCAAGAATTTGGGCTCAGTCCATGTGATCATTAACTTCTTTGTCAGATGCACTCATTTATTCATAAGCTTTGTTTATGGCAGGCCCTTTCCACTGGCTCATTTCAAAATAACAAAAAACAACTGCCTTCTCTACCTTCCATTTCACTAAATACAGAAGACAAAACAGAAGGTGCTATCAACTTCAAAGATGTTATGAGCCTTTTGAAGAATCCAGGAACTCAGGAGGCTTTCATACAAGTCCAGGCTTCAGTATTATTTCGGAAGTGTACATCACGAGTACAAAATTCTCCAAAGAAAGCAACCCCTTGTGCTGCCATGTGGGGAACTGAACCAGATTTGAGACAGTCAGTAGTTAAACTACTGGGAGTTCCATATACCTTTATAGCATTGCTCAGGAAATGCTGGTTGCATGACATAAACTCATTCTTTTGATGGACTGTTGTTGTAATAAAATACACTTGTTGGAAACTTCTGATATACAGTTTAAAGGATTATAAAATAGGATCTGGTTAAAACCCATAGCTTAATCACAAATCAAAACCTTTTAGCTTTTTCTCAGTACACGCTCTCTGGTTTAAAGTAAGTAGAGCAACAACAGGCAAGAGAGTCCTGAATTCTCTTTTTCTGAACATTAAAATTCCAGACTTTGCTGTGCTGTATAGCTTAATAGTAGGCAGGAGATACTAACAATGAAAAATGAGCCCTTATAATCAATATCTGAGTATTTGCTGCACTCCATTAATCCTGTATCAAAAAGTAACATCACAGTCATGAAGAAGTTATTATAAGGTAAAGTAGGGTATGATCTTACATTGACTTAAACAGCCTGTGATAACAGACAGGGTTCAGCATCTTCCCTGAAACACCAGCACGTTAGGTAACCCCTCAGCGGAAGGTGGATAAGCTCTATTGCCTTTCCCTTGAGGTGCTGTGGGTTAAAGACGTACTCGGAGACAGTTACCTCAAAAGAGCTGGCATGTTCCCTCACTTACCTTGTTGTAATTCCACTGTAAGCCTATCTCCTTAGCATGCAGCTGTCAACCTTTTAATGTCAAACATTAAAATAGTGGAAAAAGAAGATGAAACAGTTTGTGATTTTTTTTGGTCTTGTTTAAAGAAAGAATAAAGTAGTCTCACTCTCAGTAATTTATACAACTGAAGTCTAATTTACATGCTGGATGGGCTATAATGCAAACTATGGAATACAGCCTGACTTTGGGAGCCTGCGTATCTCTGAGGATGTGGAATTATGTCTTTCTGTGTATCTAATTCTTGCAAAGACAGTAATGGAAATCCCTCAATATGAATCAGGACATTACCAAATAAATAGCATAAACGACTGCAGAGGGAAATGCAGGCCTCATCTAGAACTGTGAGGAAGATGGAAGTTTTTCCACAAATTGTATGCGGTGGGTTTTGGATTAGACAGCAAGTCTGTAGTTGGTACACAGTTGTGGTGATACGGACAGAGGATTTAGTAGCTCGATTCTTATATATTTGGGTGGGAGAAATGAACTTTGTCCTGACCAAACTTAGTGTGGATCACTTGGTCAAAACTCCTGAATAGTAAGCGCTCAGTTGAGTGTACCTCCATGCCAGGTTATCTATTTGAAACCTCAATGATACAGTTTCTCTCTTGGAAAATTCTCCAACAGGCTGATTATACCATATTCTTTATATGAGATTGGCTGATTTTGGACTTAACTCTGGTGTAACCACAGATTTTGTGCCAACAATAGAACAGAGAACAGAATCACACTTTGCCTGAGGCAAAGTTCTTGCACAGTCTGTCCTATTATCAATACAAGTCACAAACCTTTTCTGCAGTGAGATCTCATTACAAATATTTTTATGCTCTGCAACATTCATTTGATTTAACTCTTCTTCTTAAATTTAGACTATTTACATTTGGACAGAGACAGTCATGTATTAAGATCAATACAAAATAAGACATCAATACGTACAGCATATTCTCTGCATATACAAAATGTATACACACGTGTTAACTGCTCAAGCACGCTCAGAGAATAGAAAAAAGAAATTAAAACATTTGCTTAATACTAATGCTATATATGTATATATACATTTTTCTGTTAGCAGCATATTTGCACTATGCTTTCTTTCAGTTAAAGATTGAATATGTGTCTCAAGAAATAGGCTTTAAATGGATACACAATAGCTGGCTACAATGGGTAATTTCATTTAGGCACAGAATCACAAAGTAGCCATTTTTAACTTCAACTAGATTACACATTTACTAAACCTTCCATAAATTCATCATTTGGCTGAGTCACATTGAGAATTGTTTTAAATAAATCTATGTGAAAATTAAATTTAAGTTGAAAAGCAGCAGGAAAAAGATGTATAGTAAGTACTTCGTTTGTTGTAATAGGACTATTTGGAAGGAATACAAATGCACTTCAAATTGTAAAGAGCATAATTATTTTTCTCCAGAAGCTGAATGAAATAGAGCAGCTTCTGCCTATATAATATTTGATATGAATTATCGTCACAAAATTCAAGTTGTATTTTTAAAATTAACTGTTTTCTTGGTGTACAGGAAATTTCCAAATGAGTTCTCCATTTCTTTGTTTTATTAAAATGGTGAAAAAGAACACAGGAATTGTCTTAGCAGGACGGACCTGTAGTTCAGCTTCTGCATTATACTACCTTTGGCAATGGACACTAACAGATGCTTCACAGAAATTTGAAACCCCATTTATTATAGAAAGCAGAGTGGGGACGATGGGGATGGAACATGAAGGGCATGGGCAAAACCCTAAACCTGAAGGGACCTTAAAGAGGTCACCTAATCCAGCACCCTGCCCCAATAATCCACTGACAGGGGAAATTCCATTCTAACCTGACAGTGAATCTCGGTTTCAGGATTTTTCCCTTTCGCTCGTATCGAACAAAACTGCAGATGTGCATATTATCCATACAACATCTAATCCTTTTCAAATCCTATATGGGGTTAGTGTATTATAGATGACTGCAAAAGATCTGGAGTGCCGGGTAATAATTTATTGCTAATAGATGATTGCTGGGATTCTGAGACATTTTCTATCACTTGGGTTTGGTCAGGAATATCAGCAGGAAGGAGGATATCATTCCAGACAGCCATCCATCAAGTTACACTTAGGAGCTGTTAAGAAACAACGTCAGAACCATTGGATTTAATGACTCTACCTCCTTTTCCAGACAGCCTACAAAACGTGTTCTGACTAGAAATTATTAAGGATTCCCCTGCCCCCCCCCCAAAAAAAAAGAAACAAAAAACCCCAAAAAAGTGGCAAGATTTAAACTAGGAGTTTTTTAATGAGAGAGGGCCAGTCTTTGCTGCACAGTGGAGTGCTGAGCAACTATGCAGGAGCTGCTTCCAGAACTTACAGCAGTATGTTTACATCAACATGGTGCTGGGCTGCCTAATGTGTGCCGCTGAGAGGCAGATGGTCTTGGCTCAGAGCTAGCTCTGTGCTACCACAGCTATAAGCCTTTTGGAGTCTGAACTACTATCCTCCGCAGCGCAACACAGTGCTGTATGAAAGTACCCGCTCAGGTTAATGCGGCTTCATCTGCCCTGTTGGGTCTCCTTGTGAAGTCTGCCACAGGAGAACCAGGATAATGAATTTAGGGTGTCTGAGAAGCTACCCCCACTTAGTCTACCTGCTCCCTACCAATGCTTATGCGAGTGTTTAAAAATCTCCCCTCCAATTTTCTGTCATCTTTTTTTTTTCTTTTTGTCTTAAAAGATTGATGCCCTCAGCTATATGACAAATAAAGAATACTTTTCTTCTAAAAATGTTGTTCTGGCACTGACCCTCCTTCATGCATAGCCCACGGCCTGGTCTAAAAATGAAAAAAATTGTGAATTTCCCTCAAAGGAGCCCTGCGAGCCAAGGGTACGGACTGGACAAGGGAGATGCAACTGAAGCTAATTGTTTAACCAAGACACTGTTTCATGAATGACAATGGACAGTTACACTGCATGTTGATAAACCATTAGCTTTTGTGGGTTTAAAGTGCGCTGCCTTTGTCACTATTAGAAAGTTTAAACAAGAATTTTTGGTTTACCATGTCTGCGTCACCCATAGTTTTGTATAATTCCATCATCTTCACCCTCCTTTATCACAATTATGTTATTTACCCTTTTTGAGACAGTCCTGATCTCTATTCTGTCTGTGGATGATGACATTTCTCTGGTTTGATACAGTATTAATTAAATACTATTCAGGTTCTTTTCTTAAGAGAGACAACACTAAACTCTTTAGAGACTTTGGCTTAAAAATAAAATCGTGTCAAAGAAACCGCATGCATTAAATGCCTACTTTATAAAATAAGTTACTGCCTTTGGAAAAGAAACAAATGCAAAGTCTAGTTACTGTGCTTGAAAGAGGTGACAAGAAGTGCCAGCATCTTGGCTCCTGTTGCTGCTTTATTGTCACAAATTGTTAGTTACATTTGAAAATTATGGATCTCTCTCATTGTGAAAGTTGTGTCTGCCAGTTGGTGCCTGTACACTAGAGTGGGTTTACCCAATTAGCAGAATTTCCTATGCAGGACCCAGAATAGCTGTGCGTGCATCTTAAACGTTACCACAGCTGAGGCTCATCCAGGGACTCTGGTGGTCTGAGAACTGCGTTACCAGGTGAGCTCAATGCAGAAGCAGCTGTACAAAGCATGTCTCAGCCTTGGCACATCTAATCTAGCTGTATTTGTCTATAGTCCTCCCTCTCTCTGACAGATACAGTCTGCCCCAATCACAAACACACTGTGCAGCAGACAGAGCAGTATTTTTAACCCCAGTGCACTCATGAAATGAAACAGGTCACGGAAACAATGACATTTAAGTGCTACTTGTAATCTTCATCATGGGCCATCTCAAGCTATTTGCATCTCTCTTCTGGCACTCAGCCAAGTGAAACTCACCCTCTGCAGAGCTGTGTATTATTCAAGCCACATCTAAGGGTTATCCTAAGATGATGGGAGTACCATCAGGTAACTGCTTTATGGGAAAAACATCTGAGGGACTTAAGAGACTGATTTCCTGTAAGAATTCAAAGTAAAAGAGGAGGCATGAGTGGAGAAATAGCAGTCCTGAGAAAACACGAGCTTAACTGCAGTTCTTCGTCTGTCAGTGGACTGAATTGCATGTTCCCTATTTTGAGGTTCATTAAATGGTAGAAACCTAGTGCTGCTAAGCATCCCAGTGATAATGCAGGGCCGTGGACCTTTCCCTGTCTTTTTGCCTTGTTGCTGTATTTAAATTTCTACACTTTTCTAGTGCAGGCAAGTAGACATGCCACATTTCCAGTTGAGTCACAACCTAGAGATTACAATGGACTTCAACTGAAAGCTATTATGAAAGAACACATTCTAGAATAATATGTAATGATGGACTATAACAGAACCATGAAGTATCTGCCACCTTTATAAGCAGATGGACAGAATGTAATCATTAAAAAGAAACTATAGTTAGCAATTGACATCTTTTCCCTTCCTTTAAATAGTAGGTAGGGTTGGTAGGTAGATTTTTGTTTCTCTAGTAGGCAGTGGAAATGATCACTTCTTTATACAGAGAAACAAAGTCGCTATAGCCCTCCTAATCGGTGTTGTGATGATCTACAGATCATGGCAGGCACTGCTTTATTAATTGGTCCCAAGTTAACAAAACCAGCTTTGTTTACAGGGCCATTCCAATAATAAGTAAGTACTGGGAAAATGCTAAATTTATCAGCAGCCATGACTTATTTTAATGGCTTGAGGAGCATCCAAATATATCCAGATTACTTTGAGAAAATGTGATGAATTTTATTTCTGTTAATCTCAACCACTACAAGCAATCATGTCCTAAATGTTTAATAACTCTGCTTTCTGCTTTTTAATATTTTCTCTTTCGTTAAAATTAATTTCTAATTTATCAATGTATAGAGTATGACGTAAGTCCTATCCTGTAACGATCACCTTAGTGCTAAGCAGTATAAAATGTTAACGTAGTCTACTTAGAACTAATGTATTTTGTATTGTGCATGTCTCTTCAAAATTCCTTCTTTTTTTTCCTTTTTTAAAAATATATCTAGTTCATTCTGATATTTGGATTCCTAAAACTGCTAAGTATAATTTTTCCTTAAAAATAGACACAATAGAAAAACTTTTAATGGAGATAAATATAAAATAGGCTATAAAACATTTTGGTTGAACAATATGACATATAATGTAACTGTTACGTAATTTATGGCGGTATTCTGGGAGGAGGGGAAAGGTTTTTCTGCTCAAAACATTTCCCTTTCGTACCTCCCTAAGCTGTGTTCTAATTTCTGTCTTGACTGTTTTTGTGGTTAAGATACCAAACCCAGCCATTCATTATTCATCCACATCTAGATATGGATGCTCTGGATGCAAGCTGGGACCCCCCATTTAAACAGATCTTAATTGTTCTATACTTTTCATTATTGATCAGTTGCATTTGTTATGTTTTGAAGAGTCACTGTTAACTTCTACATGCTCCACGTCTCATTTTATGTAGTTAAATGTGGGCTCTAAATGAGCACTTCCATTTGTGGCATCTGCTGTGTTTCCCTCTCCAGCCACCCTGTATGTCCCTCCTGCTGGGAGAACCTGAGCTGACACAGTTGCTGCTGGCAGTGTCACTGTCTGCTTTTCATCCAGAAAAATGAGTTCTGTGTCTTAAACACCCTAAAGGAGGCTGAATTGGATGCTTTATGTCATTCTGCATTTTACTCAAGCAGCAAAGGTTACTCCTTCTCTATTCCCTTCATACTAGTGAGCATGTTACTCAATAGCAGTATTTCAGAAAGGCTCCCATGGGAAATGAGGTGAATGAGATCAATGCAAAATTGCACAACCCTGGGATCCAGCGTTCTAGAAGCATTGATTTCACTAGGAAAACTCTAAGCTGAGCTACGTGTCATTTTTAGCATCAAGGACCCTCTTCCCTGTTGTAAACTTTCTTATTTTCAAGGATGTAAGATAAAAAGGCTTCTGGATACATTTCATTTGGGTAGATAAGAAAACAAGGCATATTTAAGCATAGATCTCAGCAAAATAATTATTACCTGCATTTCTTGGAGACAAGCAAAGCTTTATTGTGGTCGGACACTACTGACAAAACCCAGAATATCAGAGATTTTTATGTTGTGCTCCTTCAGTGTGAATCTGAGGATCCATGGATCTATTTGAATTTTAAAAGCATCTTTGCTTTTATGTAAGAAATCAGTGAGCTGTCTGACCATGATTTGTTCAACAGTATGTGCTCTGGCTGGGCACACTTCCCACCTCCTTGGAGTCTGTGAAAGGACAGCAGTGATCAGTGTATCAACCACTTAGTAACAGAAGCTTAATAAATTAGTTCCCATCAGCTGAGCTGCCATAACAGAACAGTTCCTGTGTGTACTCTAGCCTGCCCCCCTCCCCAAGTAAAATGCAACAGCCTGTTACTCTGAGCTTTTCCCTAAGTTGTATTAGCTCTCAAGCAGGGAAGGCTATTAGTAAGCACACGAGCTGTTACTAACAGCTACGAGATTCACTTGGTGCACAGAAACTTCTTATACCAGTGTAGTTCAGTTAAATGTCTGAGCCTCATGTCTCATTTTGGAAATCTATGTCTGTCTTATTTTGGAAACCTATTCTCCCCTCAACAACAAAAACCCCCACCCTAACAACCCAAAAAAAGATTAAAGAAACTTTCAAGTTTCTCAAATGTATTAAACGCTGTTGTTCTCAGTTCATTCAAATTAATGTGAGGCAGTTTGGCACGTTTAAAGGGAATAAAATGAGGCTGGAGGTTTGAGCTCTGATACACTTGACATATTTTGCTATGATAGGGAGGTTTTGCTTCACAGAAGTTTAATTGCCCCTCATGCAACAGTGAGGATAGACTTTCTCAGTCAAGTTCAAGATTCATAGGTGTCAAATAAAAGAGCCTTTCTCTGAATTAGTTCTTGCCCTAAAGACAATAAAACAAATTTCTGGAGCCCACATGGGAATGCTACTTGCAAAGACCAGATTCTATTTTCTCCATTATTACTAAGGAACAAAACTGTTCCAGCACAAAATGCTCATTTTTAATTTCATGAGAACTTTAAAATTTCATGAGAACTTTAAAATGTGGTATTAGAAGAATACAAGAGTGATAATCAATAGTAACTCTTTATATCCAGTTCCTAGAACACAGTGGAGTGCAGGAGATCTGTTCTGAATTACTTCCCATGTTTTAGGGAATCTGAACCTACACTTTTCCTCCCTCTGAGGAAAGTGTCCTAACCATAAGATTAGACTGTAAAGGAGTGCTTCTGTTCCCTAATTAGTATGTCATGCAAAATAAACTGCTTCCCTAAAAAACCTGAGAAAAACGCACTCTCGCATACTTACAGATATACACATGGTGCAACATACAGTGGTGATGCAGCACTCTCCAGAAAGACAGATAAGGATTTAAATTTGAATTTCAATTCCCTGGATAGAAGAAGCTGAGAACTGAAGTACCCTACCTCTTCAGTGAGTACTTTAGCTACTGTGATAAATGAGGGCAGAAGAGGAAACATCTACTTTTTAGCCATCTGTCTAAAAGGCAGCATTTTTCCTTATTTTTTTCAAAAGAAACTCTGAATGAAGATTAGCATTTCCCCCTACCTTAAGTCCATAGAAGGAGGTGTTATTTAAGACATACCTGATCCTTCAGGTTTCCAGATGGGTACTTTAAATGGCTCTCTGCCCATGCTTGCTTTTGGACTCCAGTGCTTTATTCCCACCATAAAAGCTAGACTGAAAAGCAAAAAGCAAAAGATTTCTTTGTTCAAAATTGTCTATGAAGAGAATTTGATTTTGACCAAGACTAACAGGTAATATGGTTAGGTGTCTGGAAAGAAGGCGGCTCAAAGTCCTTTGAACATTATGTACTAGCTACTGCCAATGAAAGTACAGACATGCTGCCAATTCAGGAGGAAAGTTCATTTTCCATACTGGTGTCTAAATTCTAAAATTACATAAATTTTGATGTTGCCCTGCACCTGCACAGAGCCCCAGTTCCAGCGTCACTCTGCATATAGGATTACCCACATAAGACTATGTAGTATATTTATTCATTGTATTTCCTCTTGCACAGCAAATCTGTATGATGCTTAAGACCAAATAATTTTTTTCTTATCTCAATACAATTCCTTAAAATACCAGTATTCACAATAGTCATTATTTATTATATTTGTGTAAAATATTGTATCATTATTGTCACAGAACAAAAATATCAACTAAAGTAATTGCATAACCTTTGAATAAACACATGGCTTGCTGTTTTCTCATATCACTTAGTATTACTAACTGTTCATTCTTAGCTAGAAGCAGAAGGTAAATGCTTATGAAGCCCTAATACAACCTTACTGAGAAAAAGCACTTCCTCTCAGGTTGATAATGTTGATTTTCCCTCAAAAAGTCATGTAAGTACATAAAAAGAACTTGTATTTTGGCTGGATTTGCCAAAAGTGTTTTCCTGAAAAATGGAAGAGAATGTATCCTTTGTAAGTACCCTTAGTGCTCGTAAAAAGGTAGTCGGGTGAACAGATCTGGAGCCAGAAGTCATCGGTTATGTCTGGAAGGTCACTGCATTCCTACTGACCTCAGCACTTCGGACTCTCAGCTCCAAACTGAAACCTGAAGGACAAGAGACAAATGCATTCTCTCACTGTCAGCTGAGCTAGTTACTTGCTGAAAAAACCACCCGCACCCCCAAACAAATCACACTGCTTTTGGGGTTTTTTTTCAAAGCACTATATCAATAAATGCCATTTAGGAATACTACTAACGCTAACCATATTCCTTTGTTACAGATGGAGAATCTTAGGCAGTTTATGGAAATGCACAGCTGTGACTTGCCATCAGTTCAGCCATCAGTCAAGCAAGGAATGGAGCTCCATTCTTCAATGTGTATCCAGTAACGTTATCTGCTAGATTGCTTTACCTCTGAATGAGAAGCCTGTCTTGATTTTCTTACTATTTGGTCTGAGACCAACTAGCAACTGCAACAGTTTCCAACAGGTGATTTTTTGACCAGATTAGAGTCAATGAGTTATTTATTCCATAGCAGAGCAAATGGTATTATTTCCTGGGAACTGTAATCTGTCCATTTATCTATTTAGTGTGTTTACTTGGATTTTGTATTTATATAGAAGAGGTATTTCAATTTTATGGCATATATGAAGCATGTTATGTTGAACTCTTGAAAATTATTTAATAATTTACTAGTCATGCTTTGTGTCTAGTTAAGGATGACAAGTTTTAATATTTTATAATTAAAGGACAGAAATTAAGTTAATATTGACAGTTTCTCGGCACCATAAGGTCTCTACCTATTGAAGAAACATTTTGAATATCCAGTGGAATCTCAAAAACTTGCTCTAATGGTTGGAAGATTCACAGAAAAATTGAGTTCTAAATATTACTGAGAAAAAGCTGTTTACTTGGGAAGAAATTCTCAAAGATAGAAATTGGGAGACTGGATCTCTTTTTCACATTATCTTCATGGACAGATAATCTCAAATGGATTTTGCATGATAGTGTTTCAACTATAGCGATTATTACTTGACATATGCCATGCAAGTAACAAAGTCTGTACTGGGCTTTTTTATTTTGCTGAGAAGTGGGTAAACACAGACTTTCTGTGTGCATGTTCACAGGGATTATGCAAAAATAATACTAGCAGGCTTCGTTTCAGTGTTTTAGTAAATCCTGTACAGCAGCTACTGGAATACTCAAATTAGACCAGATGTCATAATGCCAAACACTCATCCCAGCAGAGTACAACATTAAAAACATTGTTACTTTTGTTTTTAATTTACTACTCTATGGATGAGAGAAGTCCCATCTGCTTACTTTATTTTTAAATGAAAACATAAATGTTGTCCTATGGTGACATTAGGCTAGATATAACATAGAGACAGAGACCCCAAGCAGCTAAAATTTACATCTAACAAATATGTTTTCTCACATACAACCATCTGCATGATAAAGGAATGAATAAGTTTCTGAAACTAGTGTAAATGGGATTTAAAGTGTGACCCATTTTTGTGCCACTGTGGGAATAAGAATTACAGAGTTTTAGGAAAGCCAGAACCGTGATTTCTCCTATGGGAGAAGTCTGGTCACACAGGATAAGGTGAAAATCAGCTGCTGGAAAGATTAGATCTGAAGACAGTAGCAATTCAGCAAGGCTAAAAGCATACAGCTTTTGAAGGATTTCTCAGGACTTCAGAACCACCTCTAAATTCTTAAGCCTGTCTCTGATCCAATGTCAGTGGGAGTTCTGGTTTCACAACCCACTGTTGTAAAAGAGTAGCTGAACACAACAGAGAAATGAAGAGATGTACTCTTTTCAGTTTGAAAGGGAAGGGAAAAAGATGATGGGGATATTGGAATGTTCTTTCCCTCACAAGCACAGTTCTTTGATTGTCAATGGAGGAAAACAAAAATGAGCATGCCAGAATGGTTTTCTGGGATTACTATTAATGAAAGCATCCATATTTTTTTTTTCTGTGGGGAGGTAGTCCAGCATGGACAGTTCTGATAACTTGCTAATCACTCATTTAGCTTTTCAGAAGAATCTGTTCATGACTTAAAGAGTAAAATTTCAGACAAAAAATTGGTTCTTGCTTTTTCTTCCCACTGGAGCTACCTTTCTAATACCGAACTTTATGGCTTCAAGCCTACAACTTCCTTCAAATCAAGCCTGATGAGATATGGCGTAAGAACTGGCATCAGTAGCAAATTCTGCCTGAGTAGAGGCTTCAGGAGTTGCATTGCTCTGTCTCCCCTTACGGAAACATGGAGAATGTTTCAGTGTTTCATTTGCCAGTGAAACTTAATATATGTGCCAAGATGAACAGTGGCTTTTTTATGGTCTAAGATTTTTGGATGTTGAGGTTTTCTTCTATTTAGATTAACTGCCAGACTCAACTGAAGGTGTTCAATAATATTATTTCTTTTCCAACATATAATCAAATTAAAATCAACTCGTGCTTTCTAAGTATGTTGTGTCATAGAATCACAGAATCATTTAGGTTGGAAAAGACCTGTAAGATCATCAAGTCCCAACACCTAATACTGCCAAGTCCACTCACCACTAAACCATGTCCCTAAGCACCACAACTGTACATCTTTTCAATACCTCCAGGGATGGTGTCAGGTCTGTAGAGACCCTGCATGTCAAATGCTTCTGGTTTTGCATCCATATACAAACTTCATGATGCATATATGTAAAGAGCCTCATTTTATATTCCTCATTGGTTCCAAATTTTCCATCCCAGCTGGTGGGAGCTGTCTGCATTCCAAGTGTTTGGCTCTGGGTAGGTGCCTTCGGAGGTCATGTAGAAGGCCTGAGATACGGGAACTGGAGCCAACCCACCTCTGCCAGCCTGCTGTACAGTTGCCCACCCAGGGAGACTGGTGAAGAGCAGAATAAGATTTATCACCTGCTCAACTGACACTTGGCTATCATGGAAATGTTTAAAAGTAGAAAAAAAAAAAAGACTATAGTATAAACTATTGGAATAAGCATGTCATGGGAGTCTAGTTAACTCAAGTGGATTCTGACACATTTCATTCAGGAGTGCAGACAAGAATTTAGGTGTAAATCCCCCTTTTAATTTGCCTCTGGAACTATTAAATGAGTGACTTGAGAAGGGACTGACTGCTGCCAGAGTCACACATTTGGGCTGAAAACTAACATTTGATACACTGAACTATTTTGTAAAATCTTATATTTAGTATGTAAAATGGAAAACAAGGGCAAGATCAACGATAAGATCCCAGCAAGAGGGAGAACCTGTTGAAAAAGGAGGATGATCTCCTGAAAGTAGAACTCTCCAGTTATATTCTACTGCTCAGGCATTGTGGCCAGGCTAGAACAAGCCATATAGGAAGACTTGGGAATTCAGCAGATTTAGTGCAATTCCAAAGCATTCAAATGCTACCTCACTACGGAATAAATTAATTTCTTCAACCTCCATCAGTACTTTTATAACCTTCCCCCCATGTATGAAACAGCAACTTACATAAAGAAGCACAGAAAAGCAAAGAACGCAGCTAATGAACTTATTACTTCTACAGTTTGGGGGGAAGAAAAAGAGAATTATTATCTTTCTTCACATAGTTAAGTAAAAGGAATGGGCTGATGCCTTTGCAAGATAAAGATAGATACCATTTAAAATAGAAAGCGCTTGATGGGTCCTAGGTTTCAGCTCTTGGTGAGTGACTGTACTCTTTATAGTACTTCTGAAATGCCGGTTTCACGTTTGAAAAGGTTCTTCAAGGTTCCTACTGTAGAGAAAAATAACAAAAAATAATTATTTACTTCCACTCTGAATTATTTTTATAGCTTTCTGATTTCTCAGAGTGTGAGAGCATAACTGCCAGTCACACTGTTTTTATCAGACCCAATCTGAATGGAAGCCTTTTTGTCTTCAGTGAGCTTTTAGCAGATGCCCAGAGATTAGGAATCAGGAATTTGCAACATGTAATCTGGCTGTGACTAGTTGCAGCTGTGGCTTCAGCAGGTCTTCTCCACTTTCTGATTCAGTAAAATTAATAGGAATTCTGCTATTTACCTTCTGGGCATATTGTAAAAATTAATTCTTTGATACCCTTGTAGATGGACAGAACTGTAACTGCTGATTATTAATATCCTTAGATTCAGCAAATACTTAAAGACCCCCTTTCATGGAGCTATAGATTTCCAGGCCAGGAGGGCCTTGATCTCGTCTCTGATTAGCTCAATTAGTCTGCCTCCTGTTATATCATTTTCAGACCTTTTAATTGCCGTTATAAATTGGTGTGAAACACAACAGTTAGAGATGCTTACTGAAACATTATAAAGTAATGTACATTAGCATACATGCATACATTTTCATATATATGTATATACAGGTGAAATCACTAGTTTAGTGATTTAGCAATAAATTAGTGAAATCACTAGTATTTTTTGTGATTGGTAGTCTGCATTGCAAAACAAAGATTAAAGGACTTGGCAGAAGTCTTGCTCTCTCATACCCTTTCACTTTCCATTTCCTTTGTCCTTGGAGATTGGCATAATGCAGCTCTGTGCATTTTCAGCTAGACTTTGCCAGATGTCTACTTCTTGCTTATATTTGGAAGAAGTTAAGCTTAATTTAATTGTGCCCCAATTCAAGAGAGTATCCCTATGCTGGCAAGTTGATTAAGCATGGTGGTAATTTTAATTATCTTCTTATCTCTCACTGGAGTGCAGTTAGTGGAGCTGATGAAGTTAACCCCATAGATAAATACCCTTTTTAAACTGGGGCCTCAGACAAGAAGGATAAAGCATTCTTCTCAACATCAAAAATTAGCCTTCACCTGTCTGGAGCCATTTCTTCTCCACTTCTCTATCCATCTGCACATCGCTTCCTCGAGAGAGCCTGACATTACAGTTGAATCACCTTTATTACTGGCTTTTTTTCCCCTAATAGTTTTGCACTTGCCTGTGATTCATTGCTGTCTTTTACCTGTGACACTGCTAAGTCGGCTGCTCATGCCTTTTTTTTTTTTTTTTTTGCCAGCTGTTCCCCTCTCCACATGACTAATTCTATTGTGTGGGTTCAACACAAATGACACAAGGCCAGCATTTAAAGGATGCAAGTTAGTGCACTGAAGATTTGAGATGCAGTGTCACTTTTACATGTCATATTCATGGTATAATCATAGAGATACACAGGGCTAACATTTCATTTAAGAATCAAACACATTAAGATACCATTTTCAAGCGTTGCATTTAAGTGCCTTGTAACTCATTTAATTTTCTTTCTGAAAATACCCTGTCAGAAGCCTGTAGGAGAAACAGCAGCATAATTTAAATGTCACTTTGCTTCCCAATAATGAATTTCATATTCAGTCATTCTACTCCAGTGAGAAAGCTCGCATCTCTGCTAGAGTGTTTCTGGTCATTTGGCCCCATTTTCAGCTGGGTGTGCGCAGAAACTTGAGTGCACTTTTGTATACTTAATGGTCTGGGGTTTAAAAGAACAATAGCTTGGAGAGAAGAACAAAAAGAACTGAATGAGAAGGTCATTCACAAAACAAAGGGAAAAGGTCCTTACTGCAGCAGAATTGTAACATCCCAGTATGCAGCATCTGAACTTTTATTATGTTTTATGAATATCAAGCCATTTGCAGACTTTCTGTGCATCTCAGATTATTAATAAATACAACAGGATTCCTGTTTGCCTAATAAATACACACACTGAGCATTCAGCTGCAGAGGCATTCAACTTGTCCTGGATCTCCAACCTGGCAAAACATCTGAGAACAGTTTAATTTAAGGCAGTACAGAAGATAGCCCCTGATATAGAAATATATATATACACACACACATACACACACATATGCATATATTTACATAGTCCCTCATGCTTTGAGAGACAGAAAGCTGGCTGTGGTGGTCCAGCAGCATAATCCTGACTCATTCTCTTATAAAGCTATCAAATGGACACAAGAAAGCTCAGCTTGTTCATATCCAAGAACAGTGTGGGAGAGAGCAAAATACTCTGCATACATTTGTAAGACTTGAAACTGCTCATTTCACCCCAAAATACTGTATAAAAATTATTCACTTTAATCCAAACTATAATTCAGGCATACCTAGGGTAACGCAGCCTCTGCTTAAACAGTAAAAGGAAACAACATATACTAGCTGAGAGAGGTGAGTAAAGGGGAGAGTATTTTCTCCAATGGCAATTTAAGCAGGAAGAGTACCATTACTGACAGCACAGTCTTACCTCTGGGATCAAATTTACAGCCCTGCCCAGCACTGAAACTGCCACATGCATTTCCTGAATTCCTCCATTTTGCATCTCATTTGCAGAAAGCCACCTCCAGTTATACAGAGACACAAACATACTCTGAGAGGCTGCATCAGGCCTGTGAGAGATTTGTACTAGTTATTGATTCCTCATTACAATTTCTGCAGCCCCTGAGATTTCCATCGAGATCTAACATTAGAGTACTGGCCAGGCCAAATCTTGCTTCACTTAGAAGAGCTGATGCGTTTCCATCTTAAGGGAATATTGATCTACTGCAAGTAATCTTTTTTCATTTCAAGCAAGCTGAAACTCCAGAGGAGAGAGGATGGCAAAACCCTTTGCCAGTGCTTATGGAAAACATCAGAATAGAATAATATTGCTTTGAAAACTTGCAAAGTGAACCCAAAACTCAATGGCAAATGTAATACTGAGAGGAAGCTCACACATGAAGAATGCAATTCATATATGGCACCTCCTCTTAAGTAAGCTTGAGCAATGGCTGGCACAACTAACCCTTTAAAATATCATTGCTGTTTATTTGGTTACCAAGGACTTAAGAGGCTGGAAAAGAAAGTGGAGATGCTAAAGGATAAACCCACTGAAAAGCATCTTCCCCTCTTGCTGGTAAAGCTTTCAGAACAGGTGGTGTCAGTCTGTTACTGTTGCTATCGGCCAATATCAAAAGCAGTTGACAATGCTCTCAT
Organism: Grus americana; assembly: GCF_028858705.1. Classification (NCBI taxonomy): domain Eukaryota; kingdom Metazoa; phylum Chordata; class Aves; order Gruiformes; family Gruidae; genus Grus; species Grus americana. The sequence goes on from NC_072864.1 coordinate 8,138,249, forward strand.
CATGCAAAAATTCCAATCAGATTTCTCAGTATATTCTGATTACTGTAGTGACACTTGTTGTGGGCCTAAATGACTACCTTATCATGGCAGACAGGTCTGCCTTCTATTTAGGGTTTACTGGCTCTTAAATTTCTGCTTCCTCTAATTGCATATCTATCATACCAAACAAATTTAGAAGTCCGCATTTATTCTTTGCCACCTCCTGCTTTAATCCCCTGTATGTTAAAGGTTATGCTGTCACCTGTCACCTACATTGTGATTATGTCCACCCTAGCGTCACCCCAAGAAAGCAAACTTTCTTTTCCTCTCTGCACACGTTATTGTTTTGCCAAGGGGTTCATCCAAACAGTGGCTTGTTCTGCTGGCTGTGTTGGTGGTACCCATATCAGGTACTTTATCAGGAGCTCTAGCACAGAAATGTCATTTCTAAAACCCTGGGTTTTGCTATTGTGCCCCACATGAAAAAGAAGGTTTTTCACATAAACCAGCTAAGGACTGTACATGCTTTTCCACCCTGAAGGTCTTAATTTCATTCATACCTATCAAAAGCAACTGGCAATCACTTTGCAAAGATGCTGCCAAGAACTAACTGTGGCACAGTTAATTGACGCATGTTACTTCACTCAGAAACACTGAACATATCACTTATTTTCCTGATCTGGATCTGTTTCAAATAAGCTGGAGAGCAATACAAACTTCTCTTTTGATGTCATATCCCTAAAATGTGTATTATTACTACTGAGAAGCAAGCATTTATATAGAGCAAGATATGCATAAAAGCAAACTACATTTTGCTTTCACAAGCACATAGGTCAAGATGAGTAAATGAATAAATTTAGGAAACTATAAAAACTGGGAATATATTGCTGTAATTTCCATTCCTCATTTTGGTGTGCCCTAGTTGAATTTTACTCCAAATATTTTAATCCTTTGCTGATCAGGCCATGGATTACTTTTCCAATTGAATCCCCATGTACCTCTCTGCTCACATGGTCCAACTGGTGCAGAACTGCTCTCTGCAATAGCACCTAACTTAACACAAACATCCTTTTCACACTATGAACCTGAAATCTGGAAGTTTTTCCCATTGCATGGTCACGAGAGAAATCTGATGCTCCAGTAGACATTGTATCTCACGCTTTAGATAATCTCAGTTTCATGAAGTTAACCAGGTATACTGATTTTGCTAAGAACAAATTCAGTTAAAATCTGTTAGTGTCAAACTGAGTTTCAGGATGCCTTGAAAGTTACCATAAAGACATGATGAAATTATGGGAGTTCCATAACTGCAGTTGCATACCAAGAAGAAACACACACAAAAAACCCTTTAGAAAAAACCTGAGAGGAACAGGATCATTGATTTTTGTCCTCCATAAATAGAGCACTCTTCCAGAGTATGAAAGCTCTAGTTGCAAATTCCAGTAACTTAAACATGAGATCAACTATAAGGAAACACAAAGGTTGAATCATTGTCATCATCCAAGCTGAGAAAACTGCAAAAACTGAGAAAACAAACATTATGAGGGATTTGTAAATTTATCTCACAAATATAATCTACAGTATTATTATGCTTACAGGGGGAAAAAAAATTGCTTCCACTCTGATTTTAAAGTTTTCCTTACTCCTTTGGTCAATTTTCTCTTATATAATTAAACATTTATATTTTTTTTAAAAAAGAAACTGGCAAGTTGCACATCTTTCCTTGTTCCTAGAGATAAAAGTAAATCCACAGTCACAGTGCGTGATTATTTCTGAAGGAGAACTTATGTTTTGGACAACAGATGGAGAAAGCATTAATTGCGTAATGATCATTTACACAGTTAGAAGATTGTATCCCTTTTCTCTCTATATATTCTCAAAACAAACTGTTCTGTCAGAATATTTATTTAAATTACTTTCTGCTTATGATACCCATTTGTCTCATTGAATGAAGTCTCTTTGTATGAATGCTTTTCTGTATGCTCAGCTACTTTCTTTCATCTCATGCTGATTTAATGACAGCCTCAACACTAATATTACAGTTGAGCTCATTGACCAATGATTTTACTACAAATTATAAGTTGAAACAAGTAGATGATGCAGGCCACATCCCATGTAGCACTAGATCTGCACAATAAAATGATACAGAAATATATGAGGTACAAAGTAGCTTCTGTGCTCTGGGATCATGTAACCATGAGTTCAAAAGGGAGTAGTATTTCATATAAATACTACTACCATTTGGGATAGGAAAGCAGAGGAAAACACCTGCAAATTCTTTAAAACACATATTACAAGTTGCAGTTGAGTCACTAATTTAGGTTGACACTTCTTGATTAGTGATAATATCAGTGCTGCTCATCACTCAAGTTGCTGTTTTATTTTGGATTATTACAATTTTTCACCCACGTCAGTTTTTAATTTATTTGTCCTGATGGCCAAGCAACTACAGTTCTCGTTGTGGAAAGTGCCATGCATACAATGAAACTGGGGGACCTAAGACTGCTCCCCAGAACAAAGTTACCAGCCCTGGCTGCATCATGACTGTTGAAATGAGAGGCAGGGCACAGCACTGGGGCCCAGCTGCCCCTGGCAAGAAAGCCCCAGGCAGGGGAGGAGGAGCTCCAGCAGAGCTCTTGCTTTGGACAACTGGTAGCCAGAATCGTAACGTGCATTTTGGAGCACACTGTCCTACAATTTAGGCACGAATACTAAGTGCCAAGTAGAATTTTGCATCAATCCTCTGCCAATTAAGAATAAGATTAAGTTCAAAAATGAGATTGATCAAACATACTACAGTTTGGAAGAAAGACAATTTTCCATAGCAGAATACTACACTTCTGTCTATTATCAACTTTATTTTTAGATGTCCGGACTGAATTTAATTGTAGCTATCTAAGCTCTCAAAGTAAAGAATTCAGAGGAGGGTTTTTTTATAGATTCATACACAAAAGTACAATTACTCCCCTGGAGCAGGATTTTTTTTTTTTTTGTTATATATCTTTAGGCTTATCCAGCTCTTTAAATCATTCCAGGCTGGTTTCTTTTCAATTGTTACTCATTTAGACGTTGCCTCTGAATTGAACACTGGATTCTGGTGATCATCAGCATGGAGTGCTATTGTTATACACTGGGACAGAGACTGGACTTCCTGCTGAAGGGATGGCCACGGCAGTTACACATGCTGATCCAAAACATTTTCACATGCACATACAACACACAATAGCCCAAAAGAAAAAAAAAAAAAAAAAAAAAAAAAGACCTCTTTAGGGACATAAAGAAATGAAGTCTATAAAATTACTGTGGTACAAAAGAGGCCAGCTGTTTAAATGATTGTATTATACAAGGAACAAATAAGGCTATCTCTTCTGCATACAAGCACTTTAAATTTGCAGCTTTAGCATATTTTTTTTTATGTGGCTTTGGACAGTTAAACAGCTGAGGTTTTTCCTTTTTTTTTTTTTTTTTTTTTAAGTTGACAATGTTTTATACATGCCACAGCTTTTATATGATTGTATAATGCTTTTTCTTTCTAATTTATTTTGTTACCTATGTGGGTAAAATTAACAGTGAATGCTGACTTATTTATTTCATAAACTTTATTAAGCCTTTGGGGAAACTTCAATGTGCTCATATGGAGAGGCAATATAAAATGTATCCAGTGTATCATGACACAGAAATTACAGTTCTAAGCTAGAAATAAATGACATTCCAGACAAAGCAGAAGGAACGACATTTAAGGAGTTAATAATGAACCACTTGTCTTCATTTTCAGATCCTTTAATCCTGCTATTGTGCAGTTTTCACACAGTGCTAAATTGAATTACTGCATCATTTTTTACAATTTCTTCGTACAGTTGACCCAGTTTATAGCAGGTTTGAAAGCATTATCATTGCTTAAGGTTCAAAGATGCTGCAGTGTATTGCATTACAAGTCAATCAGTGCAGAAGTATTTTGGTGTAGTTTTGCTTTTGGATATAGAAGAACAGATATCCAAATGAAGGATAGTATTTTATTTTGTCATAACAATGTCACATAATACAGCATGCCTTTTTTATACAGTATGTATAGTCTCATTTTTATTATGTTTCTTTCTCTATGTTTCTGGTCCTAATAAAGTGAATCCTCAGTTTATGCCTTCCAATGTTTTTATTAACTTGTGCAAGAAGAAAATTGAAAAAAGTTCTAATGTATAGCTTTTTACTGTTGTGTAGCAGATATATTAGATGAATACCACTAAAAAACCTAAAAAAGAATGCAGTGTTTCTAAACATTATGCCACTTCTAAAATGCTCCAAGTGAGAAATTCTTTATCTGAGATTCTCCTGTTCTGAAGGGCAGTGCTTTCTACAGCTTTTTTAGCACATAAACATGTTGCTCAGTTTAAATACAGTTTAAGCAGTGTGTTTTAGGTAAAGCATTTCATTCTCTCAAGGTCATTCTTTATGCTTCAGGTGTTAATTTGTGTTGTTCTTGAAATATTCTTATTATTGATAGTAGAGTCCTTCGTATATGTTATATTGAAATATTGCTAATGTATGAACTGTAACATTAAATTTTTAACCTAATCAATCAAATGGCATGCATATGCAGTAGATGCTTGGCTTTTACTAAGATTAATTACCATGTGCTGTGAAAATGAACTCTGTAAGGTGAAATATTGCATGCGCATAGACACACACAATGAGAAGAAAAGAAAAGAAAGCAAATTGTGCAAAGGGATGAGCACTGTAATAAGTTAATGACTACTTCTGTCATTCAAAACATATGCATAGCCTTTAAGACAACACAAAACAAAGATTAAATGCATGTTAAATCAACTATCTATTAAAGCATTTAGAGCTTTTCTCCAGATTCCACATGAAAATTATGCAATCTGTTGCAAAACTAAACACTTGTCTCCCAGATGGTGCTCAGAGTCTGTCTGAGCAAACACCCCTTCCATGCTCTGTGTAACATTGTGCATATTTGTTGTTCACTGTGCTTCATTTTATGCATTTGAGGACATTTACATTGAACACGCTATGTAAAGATGACTAAATTTGCATTGTAAACCGCAGTGATGGATTTATATACCTGATTGCAGTCATGAAGTGGAAGATACTTCATCATGGAAAATGGCAGTATCTACTTGTTCGCTGGCTGGAAGTTACAAACTTCATCTTACTGCTGATACTGCTCTGGGCTGTAATTCTCACAGGTCATTCATAGTCGTCCATTAAATAATAACTAGTTAATTGCTTTTTTTGAACTGTACCGCAAAGTTAAGCTTCTATGACAGTGTTTTGAGGGAGTGTTTTACCATGCCAAAAAATAGTTATGATTGAAATGGGAATAAGATTAAAGCTGCACTCATACTTTTATAATGTTATTAAAAGGTACATTATTCATGCACTAGAAAAAGAAGGGATTACCCTTCTGGCTGAAACTATGGTCCGGCTAAAAACCTACAAAAAGATACTAAAGCATGAGAAAGTCATCTGCAATTGATGAGGCTGCTATTCAGTGGTTTTGTTCTTGCCATGTTTTTTTAATATTTCCTCTGCCTTGTTTTCTACTTGTAAAATGGAGATAAGAGAATTTACCTATTTCATGAGAGTGAAGATTAATACGCTGCTGTTAACGAATTACTCAAATATGTGGTGGGACTAAATATGTACCTGAGATCAGCAGACATACCTTTTGTGGAGAAGCCCAGTTTGATTATCATTTCTAAACAGTTTCTCCAACCTGACCCTGCACACACAGCAAAATAGTTTTCCTTTGGAAATGTAGTCAGCTATCTGGTTTACAAAAACCCAAAAATACAGGTGTATTTAGTCTTAGTGTCATTAAATGTCCCGTGTAAGTCTCCGTGTTTGAAAAGGCAAAGGTACTCGTGCACAAACTGAATGTAAAGCTTAAACAATGAGGGAACTTGAAATATATTTCCCTGATGAAGTATTCTGCAATATGTCTTTCCTTTGTCTTGTTCATTGTTTTAGCTCCTGCCATAGAAGCAGTGCATGTATTAAGTGCAAGGAGAACTAAAAAATTAAAATAATTTCTTTTTAGTTCATTTATGTAATTCTCTAATAGAGAAGTAATCGTCTCCATTAATCAGCATAACTTTTGTTAAATCCATGGGGCTTTAGAGACACTTTAATATAACTTCCATATTTCAGAAGGATAACAATAATAAAGTTTGAAAGTTGGATGCATGAAAATTAGAGATATATAAAGCAGCAAAACTGTAGGGAAAGAATTTAGCCGGCAAGTCCTCCAAAGCATAATTTTTCATGTCTTCAAAATGCCAGGGGAGACAGCCAGCAGGCCAGATAGTAAAACTCCGTATGATACATCAGAACAGGGTCAACTTGAATGATAGATCAGGGCTTTCTCCAGTCAGATCTGAGTATCAACAACAATAGTTATTCCACCATCTCTCTGGACAACGTGGTCTACTGCTTTAACCACCTGTGCTGTAGGGAAACTTTCCTTGTATCTGTGGAATTTCTCTTTCTACATCTGGTATCTGTTGCTTCTTGCCCTTTTGCTGTACATTTTGAGAAGAATATGGATCAATCTTCTCCATAGTTCCATTTTAGGTTGTTGAAGACAGGAGTGAGATCCACCCTTTGCCATCTCTTCTCTTCCGCCTGTCCTTAAATGTCAGCTGCCCCAGTTCCCAAACCACGTTGTAGCTTTCATCTAGACTTGGTGCAGCATTCTCTCTCTTGTCCATGAGGTGCAAGAGTGGACACAGTTCTCCTGATGAGTGGAGAAGCGTAATGACTTCCCTGGCTATGTTCTTAGCATCAGCACCGTGCTCCTAGTCGCAGCTCCATACACAGTCAGCTGTTGCTGCCACAGAGATGCAGTCCTGACTCACGGTCACTCCTTTGTCCATCAGGACCGGAATTCCTTCTCTGCAGAGCTGCTTTCTAGCTAGTCAGCCCCTTGCCTCTCTCACTGATTGTTCTGTTCCAACCTCAGAACTTTGATTTTGCTCACTTGTTTTTTTGTCAGTTCTCCAGCCTGGTAACATCTCTCTGAATGACAGCTCCAGGGTAGCAAATAAAGTGATCCCTCTAATTTGGTGTTACCCGTGAACTTGCTGAGGATGTATTCCATGCCATTGCCCAGGTTGCTCATACAAATAGTAAAAGAGTGTCAGCCTCAGTATCAACCTCCAGCATACGTCACTTAGAACTGGTTGGTAGTTGTCTCTTTGGATCCAGCAGGACAGTCAGCTCTCACCCTTGTAGCTGTCCTTTCCAGTTCGTATCTCCTCAGTTTGGCTACAAAGATACTAAAGGACACTTCTGAAAAACTGGCTGAAGTATATGGGTAAGAGACATGCACTGCTCTGCCCTGAGCCACAAATCCAGTCATTTCATTACAGGAAGCAATCAGGTTGGTCGTGCGCAGTGTGGCCCTGGTAAGTCCCCACTGGCTGATACGAATCACCCTCTCATCCTTCATGGGCCTGGAAATGCTTTCCAGGAGGCTATGCTCAGGACTGAATTGAGGCTTTATGGCCAGCAGTTCCTCAGACCCTCCTCATCTTTTTTGAAGATGGGCATAGCATTTGCTTTTTCTAGTCCCTGACTGTCATGAATTTTCAAAGTTGACAGCAACCTTCCAATGCCATCAGCGTCTTTGGATGCATCTTGTCCAGCACCATGGACTTGGAGGCTTTCAAAATGAGACTGGATAAGGCCCTTAGTAACCTGCTCTTGTTGACCCTGCTTTGAGGGGGAGAGGCCATACTAGATGATGTCCAGAGGCTCCCTTCAACCTCAACTATTCTATAATTCTGTGTATATATCCAGTTTATTTAAGTAGCCCCTAACTTTCTATTAAATCCACACTGTGCTTTTGTAAGTACATTTTGCATTGCAAAGCAGATTGTCCAGTTTCTTGAATAGAGCAGTCTAACACTTCATAATCTGTGCAATATGATATGCCTGTTTTAAATTTATGAAGCTGTAAACCAATTTCCTGTACTAATAAACACCTCTTTTTTTCATTCCTATTTATCCTCCTTTTAAAATTACTGCAGTGCCTTGCTCTCTTTCTCTTGTCCTTCTCTTGTAAGAAGGAAAAAGAGATGAGGGGAGGGAGGAGGAAAAAAAACCCAACAAAAAACAACAAAAAGGCAGCTCGTAGAAAAAAATGATACTTGGGGAGAATCCAAGATCAACAGACCAGCAAGCCCACTCATTGTTCTTTATCGTTTTGGCTCTCGTCCAGCCCCTCTAGGTTTCTCTCTCTTTCCAAACTGCTTTCTGCATTCTCACATATGTTATAGAAAGTACTATGATTTCAGAGAAGTGCTTTAATTTATAACAGCTTGATCTGCAAAAGAAGTCCAGTTTTTAAAGGAGGAGATGAGAGGAGCCTGTTGCTCTGTCTCTCCTTAATGTATGTGTGTAAACTTGGTTGTTCTTAGCAGAAGATCCATATGTGTATAGTATCACTGAAGGAGAAATGGATGCCTTTTCATATAATTAGTGGGCATAATTATCTGTGAAACTGTTTGGTTTTAGATTGCTCTGGCAGTACAATAAATATTTCAAATCCAGCACACATCAGACCTGCCAACATCTTTACAGTGAGAAGCACAATAGTTCAGCTTTGCACTTTGTCACAAAAATGAACTATTTTTCTAATGCAGCAGAAAGATGGTAGGGTGCTTGTATAAAAAGGCATTGATGAGAATTATTTTATCTGTATTTTTATTAGATTCTTTCCAAATGTAATAAATTTTGAAAATTACTGATAGGATCTGCATAGCTACTAGAATACTTCAAGCCTTCTGATCTGTGGGGCTACAGGTTGGAAACAAGTTCGTAACTGAAGAGCTTAAGCCATAAAACTTGATTAATGCAATCGTTATTGGAATAATTCTCCAAGTTTAAAACCAAAAGGCCAAACTCTATCTTTGACATTCTATCTATCCAAGCATCTACCTGACGTTCCCCTTTGCACAGCACTACTTGCTCTGCATCCGGTAGGAATCAGAAGCTGCATAGTTTGGCACAGACTGCGCTCTGCCAGGGCTTCCTTTCGTGCCACTGGATGTGGCCTGGATGTACAAGGACATTTGCAAGGGGAAGCTGCAGTCAGTCTGCAACTACTCAGGTCCACTAGTCAAGCCGGAGTGATGGGGACATCACAGGGAACATGGGCACAGTTGCGGGAACAGCATGAGAGCATCCTCATCCCATTTAGAGAGAGCCTTACAAGGACTGGCTCTTGCTGCTGCTGCTTTACCTGCTTCTGACCGATTCCTACAGAGTTTCCAGAATTTCAATAAGGTTTTACAGAAATCATGTTTCAGAGCTGGAAAAGGGCCTGGGCATCACAGACTTACACCTGGGCATCTCTCATTTTTAGAGAACTGAAAGCAACCGATGAATGCAGGTCAGGACCTCCAGGATGACAACAAACTCTGTGGTGATGATTGGCGGGGGGGGGGGGGGGTGAGGCGGGGGAGCAGCCTCACAGTACTGTTGCCTGGGAAAGCCTGTTATGTTTGGATTATTCGGGGACATTCATTGGACTTTCAGTCTGGGATCAGGCTCTGAAAGAATGCAGACATATACTATGGCATGAATATATAGAATCATGGATTTTTGAAGACTAACTGTTCCTTTTTGCTTTCATAGTTAAGCTGAAGGAAACTGGTAATTCGACAAAACCTGCATAGTCCAAGAGATTACTTAAGTGTTTAAAGATAGATGGAAATGTGTACGTTCAAAAATACTTGAAAAATCTGAATCTTCAAACTTTTCTGGATATTGTACTTCAAATTACTAAATATTTTTTTCTTCTTATTGAGAACATTGTTCAAACATGTAAATGTGAGAGATAAGCCCTGGTTATTCTTAAATGTGTTGCAAGACATGCATCTTCAAGTGAAGAGGGAAGGTTGTTAACAAATCCTGATTGAGGTCTGCAAATCCAGCACTGTATTCCAGGGACTATGCATGGGGAAAAAAACATACTGAGACTGAGACAGGCTGATTTAGACTAGCTCCAAGCAGAGACAAACCAACTCAGCTCAGCATATCACTACAAGAGCTAAATAAATAAGTAATGTTTAAAGCTCCTGTATATCCCAGCTACCCCCATGCTTATTCTTTTAGGAGTTTTCCATCTGTAGATGCAAGAAGCTTTCACAGAGACATATATTTAAATTCTCACTTTGACTCCTTCTTTTCACTGCTTTTACTGCATCCCTAATAACAACAACAATCAGATAAAGTTGTTCATTTGACTTTCAGAGTCAGTGTTCCGTAGGGCTGGAAATGTGGAGGTTTTGGATGCAGTCTGCCTTTCAGTGCCAGAACGTGCCAGTCACCATTATTAATTATGACATTACCTCTCTTCAGTGGTTCTAACCATGCCCACCATGAGCTCTGTGGCATGTAAATACTGCAATTTACAAATGGGTGAAGAACAGATTTACAGTTTTACGATTTATATTGGTTGCAGTTGCTCAGTGAAAAGCCTGGCTTTCAGGGGGGTTGTTTTGGGGTTGCTTATTTGTTCTGTGTAAAAGAAAATCTGCCTGCTGCCCAGTTGTGATATACATTACAGAGCTGTGCAAGTAAGTCTAGCAAAAATGAGAAGCAGTTGAACTGGCACATACACAAGCTCTGGTCGGGTGTTTCTGTGGCAGGTGACTAAAGAAAGTTTCCTCTAGTATGAGTCTTTGTTTCTTACTAATGCTGTAATAATTTGGTTACACAAATCTATAAACTTTTGTATCCATACAAAATACATATTTGTATATAAAATATAGTGGAAGGAAGAGATATTTGTAAAAGCAAAGCAGCAGTATGTTGTCTTGCTAGTTAGCCAAGTGGATCATAATTTGCCATGCCTTTGAATGGTGTGAATTACAAAGAGGCCGCAGTGTGCTTGGAATTCTGCTTGCAGTTCGGTAGCTAAAGTCAAAGAGAAAATAAAATGTGAAGCAAGTAGCTTGAGGGACTTTCAAAAGGGACGGATTTGTAAAGCCTGATTGCTAGTACAGATAGCTACATGTGATAAGCTTAGTTTTATGTCTCTATTTACATATTAATTGTAATTCATCTATGGCATAATTAAAGAGGCTCAATACAGGGTTTTATCCAAACATCAGTTGCATCAACAATAAGCTGAAGACTTTTGAGGACTGGCACTGACTTCACTTAAAATGCTGTGATGGCACTGATTGATTGGGGTTTGTGACAGGTAACTTTCTTGTCTAAGGACCTTTGCTAAAGCTTTTCAGATTCATTTACAGAGATTTATAAAGTAGAAATGCCAATTTAAATGAGCATAAAATGAACAACCTAGAATACCACATTATTATTACTATTCTTACTATTTCTGCAATTACTATCAAGCATATGTAATGCCACAAGTATGTCTCCTGAAGAGCTAGCTGTATAAAAGACAACGAGCGTATAATGAAAGGAAAGGATGGCAGAGAGAGACAGACCGTCACTCATAAAAGCTGTTAGGTATATGTTGTATTTCAGGCATGGAAATAATGTCATTGGCTTCAGTCAGATTTTTGGAGTAAATCCACAGAGCAAAACTATATAAATACTGTTTCTTACCCAGTCATTTATAGTCACAGAAGAAATGGCTGAGATTTGAAGGAGAACAAAAGGAAACTATGTAAATAGGACACCACAGAAGGCAAAAAAGGCATTTCAGGGAGAGGTGAATGGCACGGTCAGTGGGGCAGACAGTGGGATGAGAGTCAGGCAGAAAGGGCACGCTAAGACACCAAAGAGTACAAAAAAATTGACCTCTAGTACAGCAACATAACGCAAATCACAAATGACAGCAATTCTGTTCACGATACAAGGAACCTGTCACTCCTGAAGGTGCTGATCCCACACACATTTGCACATCCCCTGGCCCTTTTACATTTCATAGGGATTTTATTCTGGCTATTTCTAATTTGACCCTTAAAAAAATGATGGGTCTGTTCTTAGTGAAATATCTAACCTCTTTCTGTAGTCCATCCGCTTCAGACATTTATTGTGAATAGAATAATCATTCTATGATCTATGATCTATTTATCTTAGCAATAGGCGAAGGCGTCTTTTCTTTCCATCAATTTAAGAGGCTAATATGGTTTATGGTAGTCAGGATGAATTCCCTTAATTAGTATTCCAAAAATAGATTTAGAATCATTTCCACGTGCAAAATCAACCCTGAATGCTGTGGGGAGGGGTAAGGTCAGCAGAACTAGAGTATCCATCAGCTACAATGCCCTTTTCCCGCTCTCACTCCATGTTTCAAGAGTCTAATCTGGGACACTACACATCAGACTTTTTCTTCCTCCTGCTCTCATGTTGTTGTCTTTCTCTAGATGTACAGATTTGGATCTCCTTCTTGGTCCTTTAGTCAATGAGACATTAAGTGCTTCTAAACATTAGTCTCTTTCTCACACACTGTCGCTCACTAATCATCCAAATCTTGTTGTCAGTTTCTGGTTCGGGAGTAATAAATATAAATTAGACATTTTGTTATTATTTACAAAATCAGCAATATATACAAGGCTCTGTGTGTATGAACAGATGGACGCAGATTACATCCAGAGGTAGTATAAATTCAAAGCTTCCCTATCTGTGGGGGTTTTTTGGTTGGTTTGGGGTTTTTTTAGCAAAAAAGATTGAATGATGTATAATAAAGTATTGGTATAGTAACAAAGGTTCAATAATTAACATAAAAAATCTATTCAGAAGCATACAATGATTTACATTCAAACCCTGAATATTTAAAAATTAATAGAAAATATTAGCATGTTAATAATTGAAATCACAGGAATGTATAATGAGATTTCACTTATTACAGTACATTACCCATTATCTGCAGCTTGATGGGAAAATGTTTAACCTCAGAATAAATAGGATGTGCATTCTATAAGCCCCTACGGCTTTGTTACTATTAAGCCAATGTGATCCTTGAAAACATGTACATGTGTGCATCTTGTGAAATCAGAAGTACAACATGTACTCTCACAGCATTTTCCTTTGTCTGAGAATAGTCCTTTTATCCGTAAATCTGGGAGGGAAAAATGAAAGCACTGAAGAGTGACTTCACTACAAAAGAATGCAATAAAATTAGCACTATATGAATGTCATTTCTCTGAATTTTTCACTGTTTCACATACTGTTTCCTTTATCTTTCAAGAAATTGTGGTGTATCAGCTCAGCAAGCTGGCAGCAGAAACAACATACTGATTTTTTTTGGTCAACTGGTTTATGACTTCACACCTATACTGAGAGTTTTAACCTCCATCCATATTTATATTTGTCCTCTACTTCTTGGATTCAAATGTCCTTTCAGAGGAGAATGGTTTCATGCAGAGAGAAGATAAAAATCAGAACCCTTACCTCACATGCAATAAATTCATCATATTTATTCGTCCCCAATACTGGTGAATTAGAGGAAAAAAATCGCAGATTGTAGTACCTAACATTTAATTCATATTCTTCCTAGAGCTAAAACTATTAAAAGGAGCTGGGGGGAAAAAAGGAGATGCTCCCCCCTCCCCGCCCATGTTATTCAGAGCTACAAACATTGAAATATTCATATTAGAAAGGTTACTAAATTGCTGTGGCCCAGAATCATGCAAAAATGTCTGACAGCATGATTACAAAGGGTCTGTTGCAACTGTGCTGCGGACAATTTGTGCTACTGTTGTCTAAACAGGGAATCTAGCAAAAAAATAAAGTAACCCACGTTCTTAGGTATAGACACAATCATGAGCACGATGGGTTTGGAGCTTCTGTTTATTCCTGCAAACTGAAATGAGGCGAGATGGACTGCAGCAAAGCCTTTTGAACAATTGGTAAAGATGCATAAATTACTGTGAAACGCAAGTCAAAAGAAATTGGCATTCGGGAAGGCCAGACAGCACAGACAATCCATTATCCCTTTAACCACATAACTGACTCAGACACAACTGCTTGATCAATCTGGAGGCAGATGCTACAGCTAGAAAACTATTTTAACAGCTTGGCATCTGGGTGCTGTGATTGCTCAAAGGAGGAGGACTGGTGCAATCTGATGACGTGAACTGCAGCCTGTTGTGGCCTTCAGGTGATAATTAAATATGCTTTCTTCATAGGAAAAAGCAGGTAAAGGAACAAATGTGATTAGAAAATGCAACTTATGTTTTTCAATTACAAATAAGCCATGTGGCATAGAAAGCCAATCATGTAGTGAGTTTTGCCCATTAACCCCTAGTAGAAGTTTTAATAGAAAGGCTGCACTAATAATAGTTTACAAAGGTGTTTAGCACTAAGCCCTGATTCAGCCAAGAATTTCTCAAGCATGTGAGCTCAAAGAAGTCCTACAGCCAAAGGCATTTCTACGCCTTGCCGAATCAGAGACTGTAGCCGTACCTCACATTAAGAATATTAAGGAATAATAATGTCATGTTATCTGGCTTATTGTAGTAATTTTTTCTCATCTTTCCCATGCATAGCAATGTCTGCACATGTTTTTCAAGTTCTGAGCAAACTACATATGGGAAAATACGGGTCAAATTTGATCTATAGACCACAAGTGATATAAATCATTTATGGGTTCAGTATGGATTTATTCTAGTTGAAGGTCTGACCCCGTTATGAAACATTTACATGGAGAAGTCAGTCAAGTATAATCATTTTCAATGATATGGAATTACACAGCCTACGTAAAATACTTGTTTAATGCCTTGTTGATGTTTATGTGAGAAAATAATAGATTTTTCTTGAAATATTAATGTGGAACAATAGAGGGGAGCCAAAATACACCTGTTTCATGCTGTTCTATGTTAAAATTAAATGCTGTATAAAATATGAGTGTCTTTTGTCAGCGCTGGAAACAAAATACCTCTGCCCTTTACTCCCCCGTCCCCCCATCTCAACAGCTCTGTGGGTTTTGGTGTAGTGTGAGGTCACTGTTGTATGCAGCTCAGTATCTTGGCTTCTGAAAGGACCAAGGAATTCTTGGTGTTGTAGAGAATCTGATTCCTCCTATATGTGAATCCTTCTTAATTTCTGACAAACATTGCTAAAATTAACATCCTTTTCACCTGTGGGGGTGAAAAGGTCTCTAGATACCCACCATACGCTCCCACATGCCATGCCATGCCAGCCCTGACTATTCAGCCTTGGGGAAGATCCCTGGATGGTATTCTTGAAACAATTTTCGCTAACCCTGAACAGGACTTAGAAAACATTCAGGAGACCTAGCAATAGCAATATACTGGCCTGAACATTCCAAGGGTATTCAAAATTCTCAAAAATTGTTGTAACCAACTAAAAGGGAAAAGGGGAGGTGAAAGAGTGGGAGAAGGTATCCCCTCCTGTCTTCCCCATAGATTGGGTGCAATTATTAATCAATTCCGAAAGATGTTGACCAAGGTACGGGCCTGACAGAAATGCTACATACAAGTACCAGCTCAGACTCATGACCGTCGATGATATCTTATCATAAGTCAATATCACACAATACAACAATATGAGAACAGGAACCCCTCTCCCAGAGGTGATAAACAGCGCCACAGGGATTACATAGAGTAAACACGGGTTTACAAACCAGAGCCAGGTGACCAAACAGAACATCATTATGACCAACAGCTGTTTCAATGACATTATAAATGCTTATAACAACTTTGTTTTAACACACTTGGGTCAGACTTGTTGTTATCACAACCCCTCGAGCCTCACGTTGGGCACCAAAAAGGACTGACGTGGTTCAGCCCCAGCCCCAGCTGAGCACCATGCGCCGCTCGCTCACCCCTCCCCCGGCGGGATGGGGAGGAGAACAGGAAAACAACAGCAAAGCCTCGAGGGTTGGGATAAGGACAGGTTACTAGGACAGCAAGGGAGAAGGAAACAATCAACAACAGTACTGATAACAGATATTCACAATGGGTGATAACAGAAAATGATTTACCGATCCGACCACTGACCGGACATTCAGCCCATCCCGCAGCCACGCCGAACCCGCCCCTGCCCGACTGGCCCCCTGTTATGGTGAGCGTGACCTCACATGGTATGGAATAGCCCCCGGCCAGCTTGGCTCACCTGTCCTGGCTCCTTGTGAAATTAACTCTATCCTTGCCAGAACCAGGACAATTACGTTGACTGCTGTATTTCTCTGTTGTGCCCAACTCATTTTCTGCTTTTAGAGACTAGATTTTGCTGTCATTAGATATCAATGGCATTACTTAAGACTTAGAGACTTTTCTTGCATCCCCTTACACCTAATATGCTTCAGCATGTATGTGACCAGAGGAAAACTACAAGCTGAAGCTGTCTAAAGAACCTGCCAGTGTAAGAAAAAGAGTAAACTGATGTTCTTCAGGCCTTGCACTTCAATAAAAGTGTAAATACTGTTAAATCATAAAATGGCTGAGCTGGGCCATTCAGTTTACTAAAGATGCATATTCTGTTTTCCATTTCCTCTGTCAATTGACTAAAGCTACCTACTTCTTGTAAATACTTCTTCTGTTACTAACCTCTGGACTTCCTCTTTTCAATGATTTTATTTGTTAAGGTGGTTCTCCTGAAGGGCGCAGAGCATGAGGAGTCATGCTCTCCTCTCATTTGCATCCTCACTGTCCGAGGATATATAATTCCTAGAACCTCTATTCCATCAAAAAAAGGAATCATTATCCTAAAAGGGTTTAAAACAAACCCGTAAAGTAAAAGGGTAAAATTAAACCAGTTAAAGGTCAAGATGTAAGGGAAAAAAATAGAGAGAAAATACATAATATCCCCTGCACCTACATGAAGAACAAAACAGTCATATGAGATGGGTGGAAACCCCCCAGGAGGATGTGGGGCAACAGGGAGAGAGATGGGAATACTCAGGGTAGTTGAATGTGGAAGCAGGATGCTGCAGGGGTAACTGAAGGCAGGTATAAAGTTTCTCTATACTTAGCTATATGCTAACCACAGTGAGAACTGAAGATAACTGGATGTGTCTGACCCTAATTAATCTGATACAATCGGATCAGAGATATATCTGAAGTATTTTCAAATGGCACAGCACAAGGACATTAGATTCTTAAAAAACCCAGACATTGAAGGAATTAGAACTTAAGACATTTGGCTGGAATCAGCTATTATGCAGGAAAACCACTGTGGAGAAGTAAATGATATTTACTAGGTGGTAAAGAAATATCACTAAAGTGAAATCTGAATTCCAGTAATAAACCTGAAACTAGTGTGATTACTAATAATCAGAAAAAGAAAGAATAGGTATATGAACAGCTGGAAAGACAGATTGGTGGCTATGTGGTTTTTGTAAGTTAAATCATGTAGAAAAAATTACTAGAGAGGATAGCATCAGATAGCCAAGCTGTGTCATACATCCATAGCAAGATTAAAAGAGTTGTATAAAAACATTTGCACACAGTAGGACAATACAATGGGAAAAAAGGTCAAAGAAAAATAGTCATGATTCTATAATACAAAGGATTAGTCCTTTAGTTTTATTGTAAGAGCTGGTCTTGAGATTGAAACCTAGATTGCATCACAACCCGAACTTTAAAGCCAAGATGGATGTTCAGGTTCTTAGGACAGGGGCTGTCATTACAAAAACACACAATGGGCACAATAATGACTTTTTTTTCTTCTACTGAATACAGAAGGCTAAATAAATTAAATGCCAACTCAGATCTAATTCTGAATTTTGCAAGAAAAAAAATGGGGGATAGAATGATGCAAGTGGTTGTGTTCAAAACTGGGGTCCAAATGCTGCTGCATTTAGTTACTGGTAAATTAATAACGGAAAAGGGGTTGGTGTACACCAGTCAATTTATATATACTTGTATTTTAAGAACCACAAAACTGGCCTACCCATTTAATTGCACTGTTTTAATTAAAAACAGCATATAAACATCTACTTCTGTGCAAATCCCTATAAAAACACCCTCAGATTTAATTGCTTATCTTATATCAGATTATTGCCAGGTTTTGCTAAGTTGGTATAAATGGATCTAGGAGCATTTACATAGAGATTATAGTGATTCAGTTAATGCAGCCAAGCCAGTGTATGCTTAATTACTTATATGTGTATTTATCAATGTATGTGTGTACATATATCAGTGTGTGACCTTACTGTATGAGACACTTCATAGTGGTAGTCATGATTTTACTATAAAATACTCCCTGTCATAATTTTTTAGCATTTAGCAATTTTTTGATAAAAACAGCCAAAAAAGAAAGATTTTTGTCAAAAATTCATTATAGTCTTCTATTAGCTATCAAATCATTTTGATCTTCAACCATTTCATCACATTTCTAAATTATAAAAAGAAACATTAAAATATTCCTTAACATTTTCCTTATTTTGTTTCTTAACTTAACCCCAGGTTTTCAAAGCAAAAATAGCTCACATTTGAGACAATTACTGTTCCAAATGTTTCAGACAGGAACATGACCACCTTTCAGTCTTGTGATTCAGAATCTTTGATTTTATTCCAACCTCATTGTTTCAATTATATCGAATTATGGATGTAATGTCCTTAATGCAGATATGCTCAAAGTATCCTGAGCCTCAACTTTTTTCATCTGGAAAATGACTAGTAATTATAAGAAGCCATGGGCTTAGTTTTAGTCCCTTACCTAGATCAATGAAGATCTGAATTATGGAAAATTCCAAACTTCGATGCTCCAAAAATTAACTTTTCTTCAAGTGCCCACATCAAAATTACAGAAATTGAAGCATCCCTGAGAATTAGCTACTTTTGAAATGGCAGCCTGCCTCTTGTGTCTGAAAAGCTGTGAGTATTTCTGCTGGTAATCACAGACATTAGCCAACCAGCACATATGCCAGCAATAACAGTTCAGTATTAATGAAGTGTCTTTTTTTCTGCTAGTAATGAAATTCATTCTTGGCATTAGAACTCTGCCTTACATTGTGAAAGTAAATAGAAGATGAACAGAAATGGCATTTATTCATTAAAATTGCAAAATAGCAATTAAATCTTCTCCTCTTCTCTTTCTGAATAATCTGTTCCAAAGTATCTAAATAACAGGTAATGGGAAACAGTGGTGGGTAAGGCTGATCAGATGATAACAACTCCATTTTGTGTCAGCCTCTGAGTTTTTGAAACTTGTTTATATTTGAGCGTGTTCATTTTCAAAAAACAATACCCTTCAAACAAATCCATAATGAAGAATAATCTGGAGAAGGCAGGAATTCACACCATGGTCAGATGAAGCTTCTGCATCTTAGCAGCCAAATTGGGACCCCATGGCATTCGACACACATTTAAATGGTTATTCTGTCAAAGAGGAAGGGGCTTTTCACCTCAGTCATTACAAATCTAGACAGATACTGAGCTAGTCATCTACCTATACTGACAACAGAGCTCTGCTCCAAACCCAAACTATTCCACAATAGAAATTTTAAGGAAACCAGGAGGTCCTCGGGAAACATTTCAACCACTCGGAAGTCAGCATGCGCTCTGAGCAGCCGTGGGCTGATACAGTAGAATAGTTTGCTAACAGTCCTCATCCACCTAATATTTAATGGTACTATAGCACTTCAGCTAAAAGTGCTTGTCAGTGGGAGTTAAGTATCATCATCCTCATAACACAATACATAACACAAGTGCAAAAAAGTAAAGGCATTTTTGAGATCACTCAGCTCCTATAAAGCTCTGCCAGGACACAGACTCGTTGGAGTGAATGTTTCATTAGCAACATCTGTTCTTTTCGACATGCTATTTTCTACACTTCCTTCCACTTTTCTCATAGTGACATGGATCTGGCACAACCACTTTGGTCTGCACTTGAAACCTTCCCTGTAGTAAGGAATGTCTTTTTTATTCCCTAATAGATGCTCAGATGGTAAAAGGGGCATACAGGACAACAACAACAAATTGGTTCCCATAAGTAATGCTGGGATCCTGCAGTGATTCTGTCTGAGCTGGATGAATTAAAAAGCCCAAGGTGATATTCCTCTATCTCTCCTCCCAACATCATTTGCTATCATTCCATATGTTCCATCCTCCTCAGAAAAGGTAAGTGTCAGCCTAAAATAATTAAGAATTTATCTCCTTTCTGGGAAAGACAAACACCCCTGAACAAGATGAGGACCTCACAATGTGGCAAGGATTATTTATCTCATTACTCATGTGTGAATCATACAACAGGTTAAAGCAAAGGCATGAATGACAGATCACAAGTGAGGAGTTAAGCGGGATACTGACAGAATTAAATATATCACCTATTAATACAAAGCCAGCTTCCAGTGCCGTTGCACGCGCAACATTAAAAAACCCAAACAGCAGAATTGAATATTACTGTTGCCCAGTAAATCATTATAAGCTACACTAGTCATAACATCCTGAAGTCTTTCTGCCATGTGGTATTTTACCTGAGTAATAACTCTGAGATTGGTTTAATAGTTTATTTCTGAAACACTAATTTAATTAAAATATTCTCAGAGCTCTATTGCAGTAATGCAGTGTGGATTTATATCTACATTCTGCCTGGGGTCTCAGTGAAATTGCATCAGACTTACCACGTGTGTGGCAATCTAAATCTACAAATTTAAATGCTGGATAAGAAATGCTGAAGCTACTCGCCTCACCAATTTTTCATCACATCAATCAAAATATTGCATGATAGCATCAGCCTTTTGAAATGGGAGATCTGAAAACGTCAATTTTGGTTTTTAAACAAGAAATTTGTTAAGAGCCACTGCTCCTCAGATAATGCTTTTTTTTGATTGATTTTGATTTCTTCCTTTTGTTTATCTCTTTTTCTAGTTAAATAAATTTTACTGAGAAATTCCCAGCCAGGGACAGAGCAATGTCTGCTGCCTCTAATGTCCATTTTCTCAGTGCCAAGGCATACAGGAAAGCACTGCAGATATGTATAGAAGGGATGTGGAATAGGGGAATTAGCAGTTTCAATGAAGAGCCCTGCAACAGCAGAGAAAGCCATTATAATGCTTAAACGGGAGCCGGGGCAGTGTTTCTCTAAAGACACAGATGCATGCTGAACATAGAATTCAGAAGACATGCTTATGAGCAGCTACCTGAAACCCTGACTTCATGTCATATTTATTAGTGGGTGTTAAATGAGGGTAAGGCAAGAAGAGCTGTCTTTGCCTGTCTTGGCACCCATAAAGGTGCAGCAGAAGCACTCATCTGTATTAGTGGCCAATACAAAACCTACTGAATTACCCAGAGGCTTTGGATCAGGCCCTGGTATTAAAAGTGCTTTATATTTTTGAAATCGGTAGTTAATAAATAAGGGGCCAGCAGATGCTCCAAGAAAACAAAGCAGTATAGTTCCTGGGATTTATTGACCAATAAAATGTGTTGTTATTGTGAACTGCAAATGGTTTCCTCTGTGCGGCTCTTTACATCAGTTTTTAACAGCTCCTATAGAGAAGAAATCCTTTTTCATTACATCATTAGTGTACCTAGGCCCAGATAAATGGACAGAGAAATGTGGTACAATCAGGGAACATTTAAAACAATAAGCCCCAGAGAGCAAAAGAAAGAGTGCACGAGGAAGTGCAAACAAACAAGACAGTCAACAGGCTGATCAGAATAGAAAAATTGGCACTTGTTACAGAAACAAACCTCAAAAGCTTTTTTCAGCCTTATACTTGGCTGCTAGTGAATAAGATAAACAGGCTGGTGGGAGGTGAGCTGAGGGAATACAATGGGAATCAAAGCAGGCGGTGTTATTGCCTTGCAAGGCAATGGTTAGACTTCACGTAGAGTAGTATATCTAGCATTTGTCATTCTTTCTTAGATAAGATATAATTTCTCTTGAAGGAATGTAGAACTAACTTAAGTGATGCCAGACTTCAAAGATTTAAAATGCGAAGTAGGATTGAGAAAAGTTATGCATAGCCAGCCTGATAAAAATAAAGATGATAAATTTCTCTTCAGATTGCAAGAGATTTAGGAATTAGAATTACGCCTCTCAGTCATTTTTCCTACTTTGCTTTTCTCATTCCCCTTATTATCACATTAAATAATGCTACTCTGGGCAAATGGCACAGTGGCAAAAGTTCTGGAGGGGGGATCGTGTGTAGTAAAACTGTACACAAAACAGTCATCACACATTCACAGGCTCTTTTGATGTGTAAAATAGTCTTATCCAAAATTGGGATTAAAAGGCAAAATTAGGTTCCCAAAAATGTGAAAAAAGCCAGATGAGGAAAACTGAAACATTGTTTCAATTATTTCAAGAATGTTTTGGGTGGTTTTGTCTTTTAAATATTGCACCTATATGCTATTTATATTTCAAAACAAAGTGCATTTTGTTTTCATTAGAAAAAGCTGACACATCAGCAGCTTGAAGCCATTTTTTTCAGCATTTTTCCTGAAGCAAGAAGTTCACAAATGCCATTTTTTCCTAAGTGTTAACATTTTCCAAGGGAGAAAAAAATTCTCAAAAGATCTATTTCAGAGCCATCCTATGCAGCCTGACACAGCTTGATCCAAAGGCCACTGAAGTTAATGAAATGACTGTTGTTGTTTTCAGTTGGCTTTGGGTCAAGCCATTTAATGACCAGAAAGGGACTGAAAGTCCTAATGTAGTACCTCACACTGAAAACTGACTAGTAGCAAAAAAGGAGTAGAGATGCTCCATAACTCAGAACATCACTGATCTGTTAGCACTGTGGAAAAGCAGGTTTGCAAAATTAAAGCATGGATGACAGGGGTTCAGCAATTGCTTCTGAGCTCCATGTTCCAATCTAACAAAGCCCACAGAAGAAGAGAATGATTGCAATTCTGCTGATGTGTGGGGGCAGAAGTTCACAGCCTCTAGGCAGAATATTACCATGCTGCTGAATGGTACCCAAGCATAAAAAGGTGGGGGGGGCAGGGGGGGAGAAGGCCTAAAGGATGAGGGTTATGATTAGAATACATGTGAATGAGAAGACGTAGAAATCTTGACTAATTAAGTACTTAGCATTTCTCAAGTGCCACTTTTAAATTATGGCATGGAAATGTTTTGAGCTAGTAACTTATTAACCCATTCTTGCTGTGACCACCCCATCTACAAGAAGTTCCTTTCATATGGACTGTCACTACGTGCCGTCTAGGCAGCAATAACAGGTTTTTTCCTTGGCAACAAGCACAAAGTAATTTACAAAGTGGGGAAAGAAAACTATTCTCCCTTTCTGAAACAGCAGTCAAAGCTGCCCCTCTGATGCCTGCAGAACATCACAAAACAACGGGCCTTCTGTCCCTGGTGAGTAACTGGACAAGTTCAACAAATACACAACTCCACATCAATTAGCCTAGAACTATGCCTGTGTGAAAATTCACTAGTAAAAATTCAGTATCTGGTGAGAATTGCCTGGTTTCTAATTTTGTCACAAGCCTGACACTTAGGCCAGTCTTGTCAGTGAAGCTTAGATCAATTTTCAGCTTTGCGTGGAAACCAAATAAAATCAGGAAAAATTATTGTGGTGATTGTCAGGGCTTTGTGTTTTGCAATTCCATGTATTAGATTGCCAGCTTGTAGAAAACTGTATAGCTTCACTGAGCTTGGTGAAATGATACTAATTTACACCAGGTGAAAACCAGGCCTGGAATGTATAAGCCTACATGAGCAAAAACAAAAGGGTTTTATAATCCAGAGTTTGCAAAACAAATGGAAGACCTCCTGCCCTGCACAAAGAACTTGAGATTTCAATTATCACATGCAAAGTAAATATAGCTGGCTGCACAGCAACTGAGGCCTGTAATTTTGGCTTGCCAAACTCGGAAGGCTTAAAGACCTGTGAAAGGAGTCACTGCTAATAATTCTTAGAATAGGTCCAACTGATATTTAAACTAGCACTGGGAGAAAAAGCAAGCAAAAATCAGCTGTGGCTCATTCATTACTCATATTCATAGAATTATTAAAGCATAAAAAAGGAAAAAAAACCACTCAGCCATCAGCAGACCAATGGGGAATTGTTATCATCTTACTAGAGGCCAATACCTCAAGAATAGCGGGATTTAGGGAATAATGAGGGCTTTTTGAAATTGAAAATTGCATGTCTGGTAAGCAGACAGTTTTCAAGACAACGAATAAAGGCAGCTAGAGTATGTTACAAGACTGTACAATCTATGCTACAGTGCACAGATTGAACAAAGCAAAAAATAATAAAACAAAAGACGATAGCCAAATTAGCATATGTGAGGGCCAGTTACATCTAGCTGGTGCCTATACACAGGGTTAGAAAAGGCACATAGATGTTCCATCCTTTTTGTTCTCTGCATCTTCCAAATCCAATTGATTTCAGAATGCTTTACTGCCAATTTTGTTTGACATGCCGTTTTCCAAAGAGAGAGAGAGAAGGATCTTTCCAGCCACAGAAAACAAGAGCCCAGTTACATCATCCTCAGTGGGAAACTGCAATGCCCACTTTCTCCCCACATGCTCAGGAAGAGCAGACCTCCTGCCTCTCTCAGAGCATCCCTCTGCTCCACGCTGTCCCTGGCACCAACTTCACCTCTCATGGCACAGTATGACTTAATCTGAGAATTTCAGAATGTGTGATGAAAATTGGCTCTGCTGACTTTTAAGTTTCCATGTTAGCAACATTCATGCACAAAACTGGTTTGTGTTAGACCCATAGTCACAGACTGCATGAGATGATTTTCATGCGTGCACCTGCATGGGAAAAGGCTCGTATTATGAAAATCAAAGCCCCAGGTGGCAGATTCTCAAAGGCCTGTGCAATGAGTGAAACGCATAAAAAATACATGTAATAGGGACTATGTATATCAGAGTGATATGCCAAATATATAGGCCTTTTGAAAACCTGGTTTCATGTGTCAAAATTCAATCTCTCTTAATCTACCTTTTAAAAATGGTTGGATTCCTAAAATTAGACTTAGAAGCCTGTGATTTCTGGCTGGAGAGGCAGCAGCATTCTACTAGCAATTGAGTCAATTCTCGTTAGGAGTCATGACTGTTTGCATAAACAGAAATGACAGTTTATAGGTAAATCCTACCCAGTGTGGAGTCCATTCATTTTAAATGTTATGCTCAAAAGGCCACAGCAGCATAATAATGTGAAGGCTGGCATGAAGCCTCCAATAAAACTGCACCCACTGGGTCACTGCCATTGCATAGCATGCTCTGGATATTTACAGAATGATTATACACTGGGTGGTCAATCAAAGCTCAGTCTGTCTGTCATAAATATTAGACCTAAAGGCTACAGGTGTGGATTTTACAGAACTGTTTCTTGTCTCCACTCTCATAGGATATAATACCTATGTACCTTTATAAAGAATTTGTTCTCATTCATTCAAGCCTTTCTTAAAGTGACTCTTCTGCACACTGCATTTAGTATGTTAGTTTATTAAGGGTACTCCCCTGATGCTCATACCTCCTGGCAGAACTGTACTGTCATTTTTTTCAGCTCTCTTGTGGTCATGCAGACAATGAACTAGGAAGTCTGTTGCTTACATTTTTCCACTTACGCCGTCTTATCAATTGGTGGCAGATGGTTTGGGGGAATCTTAGGGAGAAAAGAGCCACTGCTAATGTCACCGCCGTATCTTGAACTTTAGTCTTTCCCACTGCATGTTATTTGTTAGCAAAACATGGACACCAGAGCAACAGAGCAGCCTGTCTGAACAGTCAGAGCAGCTTTTCTCACCAAGAGAGACAAACAACAAATAACTCTTTTCTGTATATCAGATGGAAAAAAACCCAAAATAATGACCCAACAACCCAGAAACACTCCATTAGAGTAGTTCTGCAAATGTCAGGTGTTAAATGCTTTGTGGTACACAAAACGCAATAACAGAAATTCAATATAAAATAATGGTTTTACAGAAAGGGGTCAAAAAACCGAAAAGACGAAGAACAGAAAAGTTGTGAGATAAGAAAACAAGGGGAGCAGAGCATGCACAGGATCTCCACAGTAGAGGCAGCATTCCTAGGGGTAAAACAACACTAACTACAACTATATAACACAGCATGGCTGCAAAGATTGCCAGTGCGGAGAATCATAAGCAAGCATCAACCCGTGCTGGTCCATCTACTGTTTTGCCTCCACAACAGCACAGTGCACTGAGTCTGTCTTGAGCCTTGGAAACCACTCAGCTGTGTTAGTGCAGAGCTCTCCCAGATTGATTAAGAATTAAGCATCAGCTATATTGAACACCACAGGTGTGGTATCAGATGGATGGTGCTGTAGTCTTCCAGGCAATGAAGGACACCACCTCCATATGATGAAGCCCACTGCCATACAGGCATACCAGTTCAGCCCTAGGTAGGGGATTATGGTAATGCAGCTTTGCAGGTTATGGACAAGTCTAGTTTTTTCCTTTGTGGGTAGCTTTTTTTTTTGGGTTGGTTGGGTTTTTTGACACACAGCAACATCTTAAGCAAAACACATTAATGGCAAGGAACTGCCTCAAACAATATATCTCATCTATGCTAGAAAAACTTATGAACTTAATTACAGTATTTTTGTGTTCCCTTGTGATTTAAATTCCATCTTAATGGTTTAAGAACGATGCTGAAGGCTTCACAAACCTAGGGTTTTTGCATAATTCTTGAGCATATTTAGACCACAACTCTAAAGCAAGCAAAGTCACACTTAAATATGTAGCAGTACAACTGAATTGCACAGGTCTCCCAGCAGAGAAACTTGAAAGAGACACAAGCAACATTACCATTAAGCTATAGAACTCTGCTATGTATTCAATCCAATTTTATAAACTCAGACTGCTCCTCTCACAATTATTTTAGCCCAGAAAAAATCAACGCTATTCACAATAACTCATGGTTTCATAAGTGCAGAGGACACGCTACTCTTGGCATTACTCTACATTATGTAGGGCTTTGAATTCTTTCCTTGGGGGAATTCACCCTGACTGGAGTTAAATGAACTGCATTAGCCTCTGTCCTAAGCAGAAAGCGGTTGTGTAGGAAAATAATGAATTTTATATTGTAAATTCTCTTGGCCCAGCCACTGCCAAAAATCTGTACCTCGTCTTAGGCAGGACTGGATTTAGCAAGGTTTAGGACTCGCTGAGCAGCCTGCCCAAAAACATGTCCAGGCAATCCAAACCATTTTCTAAGTATCACTGGAGGGCTGCAGGGATTCTTTGCAGTGCTGTGGCAGGACACCAGCACCAATCCTATATGCTCATTTTCCTATTTGAGGACTGCAGCTGAGTTTTCCCTGTGACATTCAGGAAGCAAATCATAGCCTGTGTGGCTTTGTACTAGAACAAAAGACTATTTTCATATAGAATTAGCCAATTGTCAAATTTTAGCTAGAGGCTCAGAGGAGATTTTTTTACACGACCAGGAGGAGATTATTACTGCAGTCAATTTTTTCATGAAACTGTGAAACATGCTTCATCAATATTTAATGTGAAAAAAATATAGCTGTTTTATACTAAAATTCATGTACAAATTAGTACTAAAGGAGACTCTTCTGCCTCCTGAAGCATTTTAAAAACACAGTATCAGAGTACTAGTCACTTCTGCTGAGAGTTTTAAAATTGGAAGGAAATATTTATTGCAGAATACTAATAATCTGTTTACACATAGTAAATGTTTCAAAGAACTGTCAGATACTTCTCTTTCTCTCCAGAAAAGAAGGCATTTTCCATCCGTAAATAAAGATGCAAAAAGTATTGCCAAAAATTGGGTGTGCAGTGCTACGACTTAAGATCAGACATATTATTGTTCAAAATGGGAAATGTTGCATTCCTTACCAAAGGAAAAAATCTCACAGAAGTGAATGCATGCCCATTTACCAGATTTTAAGTATTATCCAGGATACAGGAGGCACTGGGAACAGTACTGGAGACAGCATAAGCTTACAGTACTGTGGTGGGTTGACCCTGGCTGGAGGCCAGGTGCCCACCAGAGCCGCTCTCTCACTCCCCTCATTCACTAAACAGGGGAGAAAAGGCATAACGAAATGCTTGTGGGTCGAGATAAGGACAGGGAGAGATCACTCAGTAATTATCGTCACGAGCAAAACAGACCGAACTTAGAGAGGGAATTAATCTAATTTATTACTAGGCAAAACAGAGTAGAGGAATGAGAAATAAAATCAACCCCACGGGGTCACAAGTCCTGCCAGCAAACCTGCCCTGGCGTGGGCTCCCCTCTGCACGGGTCCACCGGTCCGGCCAGGAGCTTGCTCCAGCGTGGGTTTTTGTGGGGTTTTCTTGTTTTGCCTGTTTTATCTTGGAGATACTCACATAATTCCTCTTTCAAAAAAGAAACAATAAAAGAGAAGAGAAATTGCTAGCAGAAGCAAAATAAAATGGGTAGCAGAGCACGTAGCATAGGTCTCCTAGGTAAGTATGCTTTCTTAACTAAACTTTTTCTCTGCAGCTTCCAGTACCAAGGGAAAGAACTCTGGGCCAGTTTTGCAACAGCATTTCTGAGTATTGTCTGACTGCAGCATTATGATGGAAAGATTTGTTGCAAGCTGCCAAATTAGGGACCATGATAATTACCTGAACCAAAGACTCTGAAGACTAGCTTCTGGGTAATGCAATTTGATAATACATGTTGTTCCTTTCATGCCATGCGATACAGTATTATCCTAGAACTGTTGGAAGAGTGGCAACAACTCCATGAAGCCTTCCATGTGCAGATGAGCCGTGTCGACATGCCGAGCAATGCCCATTCAGTGCATACTTTCCTTTCCTTTTCTGTTATAGAACTTCTGGCTTCAAATAGCCTGCAGTAAAGCTTAGTTTTATTTGTCTTTCTCAATTATCATAGACCACTGCATGCAATAATCCTTTTATACATTCTTTTAATTAGGTTGTAAAATGTGACCAGTTCCTTTCTGAAATGTATATTTATCCAATTAAGAAATATATAACTACTAGTATTTATCATTAATTATTATTTCACAGATACAAGGTAGGCATTTGCATTTTATTACATGCCATCAATAAGTCAAGAAAATGCAGAGTCAAGTTCATTTCCCTGCAATTACTAAAGTTGCACATAGTCTAAAATTTGACTCACTCAGTCTAGACACCCACAATTAAATGATACCGGGTGAGTGTGGGACAAATTCTTCAGCACATGTTTAGATTGCCAGACTGTTACAGGAAAATATCATCAAATGCATCATACATAATGTTATTGTGACACTGGTAACCATGTACAGCAGTGCTCATTTCCCACTTCAATCTGAATCTAAAGTGCAATCTCATATTTCTAAGATCATAGTTAGACTAAAGCTAGATATACACGTTTTCCATTGAACAATGTCAGCTAGGAGTATTTTTGTAGTAGCAAAAGCCCTGGGGTAGACACAGTCACACTGAGAAAAAACATAGCTTATTTCATCCAGGAAAGTGGCATAAGTGATTCCGACAAAAGCACTCTTTTACTGTTATAAGTTGCACCCAGACCAGGAGGATTTTCAAGGAGAGTAGCCTGTCTTTTTGGTGAATGTCTGAATGACTGGGATTCAGTGAATTCCGTCTGCTGGTTTAATCATCAATTTTCCCAGTAAAGACCAGGTACTGACAGGGGACATGATAAGAACACTGATTTATTGCTCTCCTCTATAGCTCTACCAATATATATAGCAGCAAACCTTTGCTATAAGGACTAGCTGAAAGGACTGAATAAACCCAGTGTTACTAAGTTAAGGTCTTGTCTACACACAATAGTTCAATTTCTTTAATTATATTGTAAACTGTATTGATAAAAATGTTCCTTTGCTGCTATAATATACTCTCAAATATTTAATATGCTGAGCTGGTCTGAGGCAGTGGTATAACTAAAAACATATGAAATGAATAATTGTATGATTACATTACATAAGTGGACCACACTAAATTAAGGTCTTGCAGTGAAAGCTTACCAGTTAAAACAAACAGGGAAAAGAAATTCTCCTGCAGGAGACAGTGCAGGTAGACAAAAATTAATTTTTTATATCCAAGAGGGAGAGACAAGTAGGAGAGTAGGTACTACAACACATAGAAACTAACCTAGTTTTTACTTCCCAAACCACGTGCAAAGCATTCTCTTGTTTGGAAGACAGACAGACAGAAGATTGGCATCTTGGTCCTTGGAACGCAAAGAAACCAGCAGTACGCTTTTTAGGCTCAGATCCTAGGCAGTGACAGTCAGGGCTGTCTTAAACTCAGCTTCTTAAAAGAGATAGACAAGAAGAGAAAAAGAGGATTGGCAGGGTAAACTATGGCTGCTGTAGGTTGCAAGATAATATAGTAAAAGATGGAATATGTAACATAACTCTGTTCTCTCACTGTAATTTAGCAACACAGACTATGCAGCTTGCTTGAGAACTCAGTCAAGAGCCAGATGATAATAATAAATTTGTAACGAAGTCATTCAAAATCTTTTTTCTCTTTTCAAATTGTTAATTAAATTACTTCATTTTAAGAACATGGTCTATCAACCTCTTTCAGAAAAAATACAGTCAAAACTACAGGGCAAACAGACTGTCATGAAACATGAGGTTGTATATGCCAGTCTGGACGCAGTCCTACTGTTATATCAAAGACTCACATGACAGTGTTATTAACAGTGTTCTTGCAAAATAAAGCAATACATGAGTAAGACTGTATTAGATAATGTGCTCCCAGAGAATATAACATGATAAAATTCTTGGATAGCTCCTCAACTGGCAGGACCCCATTGCAGTCCTGCCACTTACACCAACTGAAGATACGGCTGATAACCACATTTTTACGCTAGGCAATAAAAAGCGTGTTTTGCAAGGTGTCAACTGCACCTCACATGCAAGCAGAGATCCATAATCGTTAATGAGTGGCAGTTAATTCTTCCTGTACATGCTGGCAGAAATTATTAGTGGCTAAAGTAATGAATGGAGCTCTACACCAGTACTCAGACAACTGTGGTGGGATTTCATCTTGTTACTCAGCTTCAGGGAACATCTGACTTCAATGGCAGTATAGCAATGCTTATGTTAGTAACAACTCCCTGAGTCACCACAGGATCCCTTTGCTCTAGTGAACAATATTCATAGACTATTCAGTATCATGATACTTTCAAAAAAATTATTGGACACTTCATTTTTATTATTTACCCAGTGCTAATAACATCACCATGACTTGGCATTAGATCTAATGTTTAACAACAGGGATTGAATAACAGAATTGTATCCAACTTGGACTCTGAAGTTGACAGGTTAAATCAATGTAGTGCTAAGAAACTATGTCCCATTGATAATGCAATAAACATACCGAAAAAAAAATTGGGAAGGGAAGTGAATCTTACAGGGCTACTAAACTAACAGAAGTGAATGGCAGGATTTGGTTAGAGATGGGAAATAGCAAAATATTTGAAAAATGCCCCAAGCAAAAAAAAAAAAAAAAAAAAAAAGTCTTAAAGATGATAAATCCAGAACAGAAGAGTAAAAAGGAGACATTTCCTGTGCTGGCTTATAATAACAGTAACATCAGTATTTGTAATTTACATCTAAAAGATGTTCTCCAGCCACTTTCCACTTAAGCCAGAGTTTCTCCTTGCCTGCAACTTAGACCAAGTTTTAGCCTCTTTCCAAAAATTCTAATTCTCTACTTTAGGTTCATTTCTTATTAAAGAAACCAAAATCCATACAACTTTTTCTGAGGGCATATTTTGGGAAAATAAATATTGCTATGACTACACCTCCAGACATCTTCCCCCCCCTCCAGATGAATCCTGAAAACAAAATACATGTCTCAGGAGAGCAAAGGGGATTGATCCCTTCCTCCTTCCTCCCTGAACAGTAAGGAAGTTACTCTCCCCTAAGAGACAGCATCAGGCTTTAGGTGCTGGGTTTGACGTTCAGACTCCTTCCTTGACTCCTGCAATGGCAGATAAGCAGAATTTAGGCACCTATGTTAAAAAAGAATCAGCAGGATTAGCAACAGCCATCTGAACCTTGAGGGTATCTAAAACACAATAGATAGCTCTCTGGCTCAAAACCTTTGAGCTGGAACATGTAAAGACCAAAATGTCCTGATATGGGAAAGAGAGTGTCCGCTGAGCCTAAGCAACTTTGTGAATTAGACATCCATTTCTGCCTGTGTTTTTGGAAACCCCAGTTAATTAAGCATAGCATATGTACACTTAACATGCAGGGACTGTGCTTCCTGAAGGGAGCCAGCAAGCAGCCAGAACTGAAAAACACAAGGACTCATTAGAAGCATTACTATACTATTTATTGACCAAGGTACTGGAAAATGTTGGTATTCTATTTTTCAGACTGTTTTATTCATTATAATAGATTCAAATACTCCATACTACTGACTAGCTTAATACCCTCTGACTTTCCAACTGCACAGTGGTCCAATTTCAAAAAGAATATTTTACATTCTGGTAGTTAGTGTCTCCTAGGTATCTGTTATTTCCTTTATTCTTTCACTCCCTCCTTCCCCATCTCCCTATCCCAACCTTTCCCCAGTGCTCTTAAGTGCTCAACTGAGTCTCAGGACCTGTAGCTTAGAGCTACATCTTCAAAGAGTAGGAGCAAGGTTTAGAAAGAGTGCACAAGAGAAGCAGGAAGAGAGTAACACCCCTCTCCTCAGCTGTTTCAGCTAACTTTCAGAGCTTTCCCTTGTCTCAGTGTGCAGCTTGTCTGAAACACATTCCCAGGCATCAAACCTTTATCTCCTAATACAGAATTTAATCACCTTAAATTATCTATGAATTCTATACCTGAATTATCCTGTGCATCACAGGGAAGTCTCTTTTTTTGGTCAGATCATCGGTGCCTAAAACATAAGTCTTATGGTGCATATGTAGTGAGGTCTATCTTTCACCAGACTCATGCGATCTTCAGGTGGTTTGGCATATGGTTGATAATGTTCCCAATTCCGACAAGACAAAAAAAAAGTAGCAATAAAGGCCTCTAAAGATTTGGACCTTGGACTAGTCAATGGTGAATGGAGCCTATCAAAATCCATTAACTTAAGTAACGTGAGTCTCCGTGCCACATTCCACCACATGTAACACTACCTGCCTCATCAGCTATCAGACATGTGCAAAAGGAAATGGTGAAAGACTGCAAAGTGCTTGGGTACATCTCAAAGCAAACTGTAAGCGTATATGTTGTGTGGAGATATTTATTTTCTCTTTCTCCACTACTTTAAGAAGAATAATAATACAGCTGTTAAAATTTGGCTCTCTTCTACATCTGAGGTAAAAAGTTACCAGTGGCTTTCTACCTTTCATTAAATTTTCAATATTATTTTTTAACTACTATGGCTGTAGCTAGTGACAAAGTTTCCATGAAGAAATTATGGTGCAGACTGAGATGCTGGCTCATCTCTGATGAGACTAGTAACGCCAAACTTACTCTATAAGCAAAATACTTGCAGGGCTTTCTATTCTCAAGTTTATCCCACAGCCACTGCTGTGTATTTCACCATTCACACTGAATTTAATTCTATTTCACTTTGAACTAAGACTTTTCTTTAAGCTTTAACGCCCCATCAGTACTTATAATCAATGAAGTAAAATCTTCAAGAAGAGTGAGCACAACAATAAGAATTACACAGAGGAAAGCATGCTAAAACCTACCAAGCAAAAGTATTCCTGTATACAATCATCCAAGAACTGAGGACTATGACCCTACTTGTCAAATAAGCAACAGCTTAGGTCTGTTTGTACTTAGATGAGAAATCTCTGATATCTCTGATAACACAATCTGAGGTTCTGAAATGCACAGTGTTGCTGGTAGATGAAATGGTGCTCTTCCTTTTCGTTCGTATCTAAATCAGTGTTACGTGGGTCTTAACACAGGTATCAGAAGCAGAGTGGTTTAGTGAAGTGATCCTTTGGCTGAGAGCCAAAAACTTCTAAGTGCTATTCTTAGAAGTGCATCATATCGATGTGTGCTTTTAGGCAAATCGCTAATCCAAACCACATCACTCTCCTTATTTGCAAAACTGAAGAATAAAGATACTTTCATATTTTTGCAGAGTTCTTTGAAATTCATGCCTTGAAAGGTTCATAAGAGCATTTGATATTAATGATTACTATTGTTACCTAAGTCATAGGAAAATTCAGAACAGCCACTAGTTAATATTTAAAAGGCAGTATGAATTGTGTTTATCTCCAAGGCATGAGTTAAAGGGTGTCTTTGACCTCCTCTCATCACTTGTTATGGAGGAGAATATTTCAAATAAAATGTGGCAGATAATAGTTGTGTCTTGGCCATTTTCCAGTGCAAACACTTGCATTTTGCTTGCTTAAAATTCAGTGAATGGTGTGTGTTATTCCTCAGAACGTGCTCCATATTATTGTGGGATGTTATTGAAAAATGCCTACAATTGCTACTCTTAATACCTGTATTTACATCTGATAGTGGTGTGTGGTCATATTCTGCTCTCAGTGCCCATGCAAACCCAGGAACATCAGGCAACCACAGGAAAATCAGTGGAGTTTCCTGACTGTAATCAAAGTCACAATCTGTTAAATTGAAATTGAACTCTATGATCTTCCCAGATGAAAAAAAAAAATTATAAAAGGGGGAAGGGAGCACAGTCTTGAAGAGTGACCAATAAAATGTACTGAAGGCTACGCTGCTACCATGTGGCCCTTGTGACGTGCCCCTAGTGCACCACTGCAAAACTGGAATGCTTCTGAAAACTTCAGCTGGGCCTTTATCACAAGCCGATACTGGACTTAGCTATGCACAGGCAGAATGTAAAGCAGAAATTCACTGAATGACCACAAAGTAGCCTTAGGTTTATGACAACAGTCATACAATTTCCTACGAGTTAACCACATAGGTGATGGGTTCTACTTATGGAGCTGCCACAGAGTTACGCAGTTTGTTCTAGCTCCTTGTGACTGGCTTACAGACATTTGTAGTTAAGTACTGGACCAGCCTTACTACAGCCTAAGAACCAGCCTTATTAAACTAGCGTGCAACATGCTGACAGTTTAGCTTACAGTGGCAGAGAGAATAGGCAGTACTTGTGTGGATATCATTACATAATGATAAGTATTGTCTGATCATCTCTGAAAATTATGATTTTTAGTAATAACATCATATACTGCCCTTAAAAGGGAATGGTCAGATAAGCAGGATTTACCTACTAATTTTGCCTTTGCAGTGTGGAGGATGCAATGGAAGCAATATAAGCTGCAGAGAGATGTGTTTTATCACACGGGAAGCCATCAAGAAACTCTTCTAGAAGAGACCATATGCGGACTACGACAGCATGATGTATGAGTCACATTGCTGAAATCAACTCTTGGATTCAACAGTGCCATTTGAAGGGACAAAACCATTATTTTCTTTAGCCATTCAAGCAAGGGAAACATACTAACTCAATTGCCAGCACAGCTACCAGAAGGAAATTGTGTATTCCTTTTAGTATTCACGACATTGCTCTATTGCCTTATTCATATGAAATTCAGCATCTTTTTTGAAAACAGCAAAACAATAACTTTGTCTCCATTTTAATTTGGAAGGAGTCCAAATTAAGCTGTTATGAGAGATAAATGATATAATGAGAGCTGCATGCAATTTACTGTAAAAAATGAACAAGCAAAATGACCTCTCAAATGTTTGCATTTTTCTTTTTTGAACTTACTGAAATTTTAATGTTCTAGGTAGTGAAGTCAAGTTTCATATTCAGCTTTCCTGTTAATGTCAACATGCACATGACAGGTTCCAACTAAGCAGAAAAATAGGACATTAGGATGCCAACCTAGTGTTCCATTACTATCAAGAATAAATGAACTCAACTTACACAGAGGTTCTATATTAACTGTTTCCAGAATACACTCCTATGTACAATACTGTCTCATAGGAATTTGTCTGACTGGCAAATATTAGATGTTCTGGCAGTGAAAAGAAACTCTGAGAGCCTTTATTATTCTGAGGCTATAATTGTGAACAAAAATATACTGGAAGCACTGGTGAAAACACAGGACCCTGGACCCTATGATCACAAACCTTTTGAGTAGTAAAGTCTGCCAGCTCATAGCAAAGGTCATCTTCAGTTTTGCAGCTTCAGGCTTTTAATCCTAACTAAGCCAATCAGAACCTTATTAAGTGATGACCATATTATGTTAATGAGCATAATTATGCTAATGAACATTCCTTCAAGGAATCTTCATTCTTGATTCATTAGTTAGATATTATCATTTGAAACCAATGGAAAATGTTTTTAAAAACTCAATTAACCCCTTTAGGGCAATCACAGACCTCAACAGATTGGCTTTCAATACTACCTCTCTTCTTTATTCCCAGACTTGTACCTGTTTATGGTCACCATTCCACGGGGAAATCTCTGCCTTTTTCAAATTCTTAATTTTCTTTCTGACAGGGACTTCAACCCTGGCAGGAAAAAAAACCCCAAAACCCAACCACCCACACAAAAACCTTATAATCATGTTTTATTTCTGAAGCCATCTGTATTTCTTTGCAAGACCTAATATCTTGATTCACTGACTGGTGTTTCTGGTTCTGCAGACTATCCCAGCGGTATCATCTCCTGAACGAGAATGGGAAAACACTGAAACAGCAGAAAAGTTGTCAGAGTCTGCCTGCATAGGACTGAAGTAGTGTGACTAGCCAGGGACTAGCTAGGACTGGCACTATCTGGGCCAGTATATATGCTGTATTCTGTAGTAAAAGGAGTACTTACTACAGATGGTACTTACTGTTATCTGTCATACAGTTCCTGTTTCACATTCCTGATCCAACATGATTACATGCATTTCTCAGGTTACACTTACACTCCAACATGTTAAGGCACACCCAGTATCATGCACAAAACACAATTTTGGAAGGCCAGCAAGCTATTTGGCCAGATGCATTTGAGGCATTTATGTATCATTCCATCCATGTGCTGGTATTAATAGCATCTACATGTGTAAAATTTATGCCAGTGGATATAAAACATCATCACTCCAGTAAATTCAAGGCCACATCATTTCAGCTCAGCAGCTGGCACTACAGGATGTAAAAAGATACACTTAAGACACACTTTTCTAATTATGAAATACAGAAATGTTTGTTGATGGTTATATGTTCTCCACAAGAAGCGTCTCTGTGCTGTAAGGTTAGCCTAGTTTACATTCCATAATCAGCAGTGCCCCACCAGTGGGTTTTTAACATGCTTTATTAGCTTAATATGCCTGAACATTGCACTTGTGTGTAGAAAGGCCA
Source organism: Grus americana (assembly GCF_028858705.1). Taxonomy (NCBI): domain Eukaryota; kingdom Metazoa; phylum Chordata; class Aves; order Gruiformes; family Gruidae; genus Grus; species Grus americana. Next base: position 8,175,366 of record NC_072864.1, read on the forward strand.
GGGGATCGTCAACCCTGCATTGAGCTGCAGTGAGAACAGAGCTCTGCAGCCCTGAAGCCCCGGACTGTCCGAGGGAGTGCACACATGGCATCTGAGAGGGCTAACGGGCCTGAGAAGTTACAGGTCTTGTAACTCTCCTCTCATCATTGTGTCATTACTTCACTCCATCAAAACTGAAAAATAAAACATGAGAAGCACTCTGCAGTGACCTGCATAATCCCGCAGAGGTCACAGCAGAGGCTGATTTATGATGATTGACAACTGCTGATGATTATGAAAATTGGTAGCCAGTATAGCATGTATTACTCATGCCTGCAAAACAGGGCACAGAGAAATAATTTTCCCTTTTAGTATTCCTAGAGGTTTACTGTTCTTAGCTTTATTCAAAGAAACTTAAGGCCCCGGGAAAACGATGTAGCATATATAAACAGGGCAAACATTATGTCAAGCTATTTTAAAAATGTCAGGCTGTTAGTTGATGTAAGGTTCTGACTTAATATGTAAGAGAAAATGAATGAGTCTGAAAATCTCAGTTTAGTAGTTTAGAAAATGGGATCTGAGATTGCTTTAAACAAGGTCATAAAGACCTCTCAACCTTTCCTTTTATTTATTTTTTTGAAAATATATTGACTGGCTTGATAGTGCACCACAGACAAATATCTACATGCTTCACATAATGAAACAGTGTCATTACTTTATCTGGACAAACTCCCAGTGTAATTGCAACCAAAGTAAAACATCTCCGAGGCTGTGAAGAAGTGTCAAAACAAGAAATAGAATAGCATAGACCTGAGATGTTTTCCATTTGCAGACCTTCATATAGGTGTCTTTTTTCATACTTTTAGCTGTATATTGGAAAGCATAATTTGATGATAGACGTGAAACTGTGTATTAGTTTTTATTTTGACAAATTCATTAAACATCACATAGCTTGAAAAATGAACCAGGAGGCACTAAGCCAGCCTAGGAAGATTGTACTTCATAAACTGAATTGCTCACATGGGCAACATTTTGGTGGAAGTTATAGATTTTCTAGCATATCCCTGATAGATAGCACTAATATAACTTCAATAAAAACTCCGGATATGTCAATATAAAATTTTTTCTAGCATCGAAAGATGTAAGATACTTCAGCTAATAAATTGGAAGACTCTCTATTCCTCACGGTACGCTAACTTACACATCAGATTATAACAAGTATTGAAACCATCTAAGGTACAGCAGGCAGCTGTAGCTTTGCTGCTTATAAAAGTTGCACTAAATTAAGTTATCAATGTACTATAGGCAATAATTGGAATTTAAGATCTAGAACAAGTATTTCTGTAAAATGTTAGCATTCTTCTATTTTTAACTCTTAGATAACATACAATTTTTCAAAATTGACAGATGAATGAAAAAGATAAACAGTGTTCGCTGCATACAATTGATGTTCTTTCTCTTTGTTCCCAACATATGACCCTTCACTTACCTGCCTAAGATTTACTGACTTTTCTTAAGTTGCTACCACTTCCAAATTGATTTGGTACACGGAGTGCAAACAGGTATCTTGTTCTGAAAGAAAAAAAGATAAAGGACTTAGAAGGCTGTCAGTGCATGAGGACAGGATAGCGTGTATACACACACACATATACATACATGTGCATACATGTATGCACGCAAACATAAACATACAGCATTAGATTTTGTCCAAGTTTAAATCGTGCATCTATTTCTGCATCCTACAAACACTGACCCACCATAATAGGATGCACACTCACAAAATGTGACTGGAAATACCTGCCTAGTTTTTTTTACACATTCAATTAGCAGTGACTGTAAATAGAAAGAAGACAGGAAATGCACCAATGCTTGCATAATGACAGTTTTTAAAACTGAAGAAAAGACACCATGGAAGAAGGTTACCAAGTTTGAAGTAGGATGTTGGCAGGAATTTGAAACGCTACTTGGACTTGGATAAGAAAATTCTTCAGCTTTTGATACAAAAATTTATTGTGGACAGGATGAAATGGGTAGCATGTACCATACTTAGATGGCCATAGATGGCTTCCTCAGGCATACTAACCATTCTGTATTTTTGCAGGGTTCAAGAGAGACTTCCTAGCCAATGTTACAAATAGATTGTACAGACTTTGTGATTATACAGTACTTTCAAAATAAGTATTGCATTACAAACCAAAAACTATGTTCAAATTAGTTTAAATAAGTTATGTTAATGCACTTCTAATACTACAGAGGTAAGTATTCAAAGTCAGTGCGTCTGAACAAGGCATGAGCAGTGTGATGCAGTTCCTTAATTGTATGATCTCAGGTTAATAAAAAACACTTTAAAAGCCCCAAACACTGCAATGCATCTGACAGAGAGAAAACAGTGTTAAATCACTAGCTTTCGTATTCTTGACTCACAGATTCCTCGCACCAACACAACATAGGGCTTAGGTTTTTTTCCTATCACAGGCATTTTTCTGTACTTCTACCTGGTATTTGCCTCTACTCCAGCATAGTGACATTATAATATATTGCGAAAGACTTTTGAGTTAAAAACAGAGAAAAATACATTCAATCTCTTCAACTGGTGAAATTGCCAAATTTTCAGTGATCTGCAAACAGCTGGTATGCATTCAATGAAGGCAGATGCTCTATATTCATATGAGAAATGTTTTTATCTTTACTCAGGAGCCTTAATATTCAGGTTTCTGAATACTAATGGATAACATTAAACTGGTCAATAGGATCTGACAACATATCAACACCTAATATGGATATACAGTTCTGCCATACTTGTATGCAACTTCTGGCATAAAATGCAGTTCTCTAGGACAGACGTACTATTGGCAGTGTTCGGCTTCAGCTAAGTACTTCCAAGTACACAGTACTAGGAAGAAAGAGATGCAACTTCTGAGTGGTCTGACTGCTGGGGAAAGCAAGATGTGTCTTCAGTATCATTTTTTTAAAAGAATGCGCTGCGATTCCCAGTACACTCACACTGCAGCACAAAGGGTTGAAGCTTGCTTTACCTACATCTTTGGGCCCCTGGCAAAGAAATTGCTTTCCTTCTTCCTCAATTTATGCAGCTCGTGCTGTTTCCAGAGTACCAGAGTGATCTATTACATCATCCATAGTAGTCTTCCCTAATACCCAATTCCCATCTAACTAGGAAAAAAAAAAATCAAGACAATAAATTTGGATGTTTGAAAATCGTTATTATTGCCATATACTTTCATTGCTTCCAAATAACCAAATATTGACATGACTCAAAATTCAGTTTCTTGACTCTAAAAATCTACATTGGATAATTTGGAAAAACTATTTATTCTTTCAGTTAAGACAATGGATGATTTTATTCTTCCTAAAAAATACACACAAACTGTCTCTCTTTTTGCTGTCTGAGGCAACGAAATGAACAGATGTAGAAAACCTTTTGGTTCTGTTGTTGGTCAGTACAACAGAAGGGGAAGAGGGTGTTATATCCACAAGATGGTTGAACACAGTACTGGTAAGTACCCGAATAAGATTTTCTCTTCTGTGAACGAATGCAATAATTTCCATAATTTATTCATTAAATGTAGAATAAATGTGCAGGGCATAAATTCCTTTATGTTTTTTCTCTTAATAAATATGTGATTAATCTAATATCCATACTGCATATTCTTCAAAAACGATTATTTCACTTCTGAAAACTGATGAACTCAGAAGACAAAAATCAGCAGATGATACTATCACTACACTGGTTTCCAGACAAATATCTGTGGTTAAAGCAGAATTCCCAAACTGTGGATCAAAAGCAGAATTTAAACTGAATTACTGAAGTACCTATAGAAATGTTCTCTGTAAGAAGGTTAGACTGGAGGAAACACCATCCTGTACAGAAATACTAACTTGCAAACCAAATTAGTGCTACAGAGTGCTCACTAGAAGCTGGAAAATCAAAACCATTTCAGTCCTAAAATCTTTACTCCATAAAACATGTTTTTACATGCTCTGTATGCTTCTTGTTTGAAAAGACATCATTGTGAAGATAAAGGCTCTTTTGAAGGTGAAGTATTTGTCAAAATCAGGGGTCTAGAGTTAGGAATGTTTAGAAGGAAATTCTGGTAGCAAAGTTGCTAAGGCCACACAGCAGTTTGCCTTGGTTTGTCCTCCTGTCAGGAGACAAAAGCCAGATCCCGCTTTTCTTACATCAGTCTTGTTTCTAACAGCAAAGCCACTTCTTGATGGTCCACCCATACTGCTTGCGAGCCATAATGCACTGGAATACTAAATCAGATAATAGTAGACATTAATAAAATTTGGAGTGCTTAGAGGTTTGACTAGGCAGAGAAAAGCTCTTCAAGTTCATGAATCTCCTTACACTACTGTTACATTTCAGCAGAGCATTGCCCACCTGTTAAGAGGAAGCAATTACGGTAGCTGAACAGACTGCATGGATGACCTGAACCTTGCTCACAACAGATGAGAAAATATGACATATTGCTCAAATGTTTGAAAGATCTTTAAAGATGGTGGAGAGGAAATATCAATGAAAGCGGGGAGATTGAAGGCTGGGCTGGGGGTAGGTCTATGAGATCATAAAAGCACTAGAAGTAGGACTTACTGCATAGACATACTTGAAATGGCATTTTATAAGAGCAGCAACTTAAAATGAGATATATGTTTTATAGTAAACATGTGTGTGTATGTGTGTGTGTATAAAATACACATATATATCTCGTATCACCAGTGATGACAGAAAAAGTAGCTTGTGTATGTGAGCATCTGCATGCTGGCAAAGCTCTATCTGACAAAACAGGCACAAGTTTTCTGGGGTACTTTTCAGTAGGCTAAAACTTAGCCTCTTGTAATGTGAAGGAAGTTGGCATCAATTTAAAATTTAATTTCAAATTGATTCAAAAATAGTCCAATTCAGACTTGAAGGGCAGTACTCAGAAATTACATTTATTGGACTGGCCGGCAAAGCCATATTATGATTGAACATATTTCCTAGCTTTAAAACTTATACATATTATTTTTGACACTGCAACTGTTAAAAATTTATGCAGACATAGAAAAGGAATAATGTTGCTGAATGTTTAATGCTATTCGTTTCCCAGCACTGCCTAGGAGTAAACAGGAATGACACGTTCCTTTCTCATTATGGGCTGTGAGTAAGATCACCCGGCTTCTTCATGCTGATTTCTCTGTTCTGTGTGCTTCTCTCATAAACCTTCACATCTGCCTTAGTCTTGCTGCCCACTAGCATATGGTGCACTTGTGTGTGAACATACTTGCGCAAAAAAAGAATAAAGTGGCTTTTTGATACATTTCTTTTACCAGAAGTGGAAGCTATTCCTTTCATATTGTACTAGACAGATAATGATCTCTAAACACACTAATTGCCTTAAAGTTTTTCCTTCTTGATTTTAGCTACGCTGTGATTTCTTTCTTATCATATCGCCTATTCTCATCACAATAAAAATATCTAAGAAGAATACATAAAAAAGGGAGATTACAGTTTTCATCTGTACAGAAATGTATTTTTGGGGGCTGTGTGAATCAATCTTGTGAATATCACCCTTGGATTGCTTTACCAGTGTATCTTTACTTACACAGTTAAGCAATTGTTATTCGATTGTCAAATCCAATGCAAAACAGATATATATCTGAAACTTAATCATATTATTATCTATTTTAGATTTATAGAAAACCAAGGCTGAATGTATGAATAGGGCCTTATTCATGTGCTTTAATGCCCACTCAGGCATTCCTCAAAATGATGGCCAACATGTTGATTCTGACTAAATTAAGCTGAAAATCAGATTTTCTCAATATATCACATCAGCATACATCTGCTGATCGGTGTTAATTAGTCCTTTATTTTCCGATTTGTAATCTGTGTATGTTTTATGGGGATGTAAGTAGTAACACATTAGCATATATAATCTCTCTTTGGAAAGCTTTTGCTGAGCAAGTGACCAATAAATTGCTGTTAATGTAAACATTAATCAAATTGAATGCCGGTATGGAAAAGTCTCAAGTTTAGAGGGAAAATCACCTTTCTACTGTGTATCTTACTGTTGAAATGTCATTAAGACCATTATATTTTCTAAATATTCAATGACAAATAAATATATTTGGTTTAGCATCTTTTATGCCACCTTGAAGAGCTAATCATTTCACCATTAGTGTGAATGCATGCCAGTCAGTCTACACTGGTGAATTAAATTTCCATCCATTGGACCAAGGAATGGGGGGGTGGAGGGGGTGGGGAAGGAAAAAAAAAGAAAAAAGAGGGGGAAAAGATTGCATAAATTAGTATGAAATTATTTAATCTGAGAAAGAAGAGGTCAGCATATAATACCACAAAGTGACGAATACTTCACAGAAATGTAATGACCTATATTGGCCTAAACAAGCTATTGTATGACCATACATGTACCATTACTGTGAACAAATGAGGATTGCAGTTATAGTATGTAAACTGTAATAAATATATAAAATACAACCTGTTGTCATGAACAGAGAAAGCATTTACATTACAGTGCTGCTGTGCACCGTAATGACATTCTTTATGCTATTCAACCTTCTAAATTTCTCTTGTCCTAACAGCACTTGTCTTTCCTCAAAAAATCCCAATCACTGAAAGAAGTGAAGCGAAACCAGAGTCTCGTTATGAACTTCCCAAGGTGTGACCATACACATACAAACTGGACCAAACATTTCTACAGAAAGAATGTTTATCTTTAAGTCTGGTCAAGTAAAGGAAGAATTTGTGAATAGTTCACAGAGAGGCCAATTGAACACTGCAACTTCTCAGATTCAGTGCAAATACAGATAAAATAGGTTATCTAAAATAAAAAAAAAGCATTAAGTCAAAGAAGGACAAAGAAGTGAGATTTTTTTTTTTTAACTACAATGAGGTATATACAGAAATCTACTCATTTAAAAACACTCTCCTCCTAAAGCTAACTGAAATAAAAATACCTTCAGTTGCACATTTCTACATAATAATTAGAGGGACACAGACCACAAAATAGAAGTGATCATCCTGAGGAAACCTAGAGGACCGTGATGATGTGCCAAAGGAGATAGGAAGCTTAACTGATGAAATGAAGAAAGGCAGGAGGAATTTCTAGACAAGAGATGGTAGGGCGTGCGTTCGTTGTTGAGGGGACAAACCCTGGCACTCTGCCACTAAGTGCTGACAACCATCAAGCTCGCTCACGTCAACACAAACTGAAAAGGCACAATGTTTCATAGCAACGTGACTTTAGAGAACAAGACTGAGAAGGTAAAAAAGGATGGAAATAGCGTGTGAATTTATGCAAATTTTAAGCTGAAAGTAAAACAGCAGAGCTGAGGTCTTAAAAAAAAAAAGGTAGATTACTTGTCAGAGCCTGGAAGTCTCAATCTACCAGGGCTAAATAGTCAACAAGAGGAATGTAAAATGGGAGGTCTGGGGTTTGCTTTCTATACACAGAAAGCTGGGGAGACTGGTTAGTGAGAATTATGTTGCAGTGTTACATTTATTTTCTTCATTAAAAAGTACCATTGTTCAAGTAGACCCTACACTACAAGAAACATGCAAAGTTTTTGCAAGAACATGCACAGGTATGTGGCAGTTTTTCTCACTGCTAAGGAGTGAGGGAATACTTTGGGAGGGAGATGAATGCTAATAAAGAATGGCTGCCTTTTGTAAGAAAAGAGGTGGTTCATTTCTTGAATTGGTTTCTAAGTAGGTTGGTCTCCTGATCAGAATAGCCATTTGTTTTTATGTTATTTCTTACTATTTCCTTTTAACCTTTTATGTGAAGTTTATTTTGACTGATACTGGCTTAATTGCAGTAATAACCACCAAAAGAAAACTAAAATACAATGATCTTTTAAATTAGCATTATTTACTGTAAAGAAAGAGGAAACACTATTTCTCTCTGCAGCAAAACCAGTAAAAGCTCAGCAAGTTTTGGTACTGTGTTCAGTACAGTTGCAAAGATTTCATGGGAAGGTAACTATAATTACCATCAAGTACAGCTTTGACCTTAACACATACCTCAAAGGACAATTAGGTTCAGCTCTGAAGGGTTTTATCTTTAAATCTCTTACTGAATAAAACCACTGTCTTTCTATAGTCTAGACTTCCCATTACATGCCAAGCATCGTATTTGTGGCTGCAAAAGCTCACCAAATATTTCACATCCTGGCTGTTTATAGCATGTGCATCATAATCTACAGATTGTGCAACCTCCTTAAGTTTTCCTCTGCTGACTCCCTTCTAATGTATCTTACATCTGTGTTATCATTCATTATTTCTTTTACATAGTCCTTGCACCCATTGTGGATAAACATGAATAAAACTTTTGGAGGTTATCAGAACAATTATCTGCATGAAGATTTGGTTAGCTTTCAACAATATACACAATAAATATGCTGCCAAACATGCAAGTCGTAGAGCTCTGACGAGGTAACACTAGGCCTGAGCAGCAGATATTTTTTTTTTTTTTTCCTAAGAAACTATTTGATCAACCTGTGAATTTACATGCAATTTCCGGGGGAAAAAAAAAAAAAAGAAAAAAAAAATTTGCAAGCTGCAAAGACCATGCTTTCAAAAGGAGTAAAGGATGAAATTGTATTCCCTGTTAACAAATTGCTCTCTAGCATATCTTAAGTAAACTAGCCATAGTTTACTAGGCTATACCTCAGTTATCATATCTAAAATAGTTATTTTTTCTCTCCTTAAACATAATTAAAAAAAAAAGCTTTTCTCATTGTCCTGTGAATCAAGTGCTTGACCCACATGACCTTCTTCATAACTATTAAAAGCTCCAACCCTCCTTATGCACAAAATGCACTGGTTTCCTTCTGATGTCTTTTGAATCTGCCACAATGCAAGTCTTCATTATTACTTGTGTGCTCACCCTCGATCCATTTGGAAATTTTTATAGCTACGGAAATTTGGAATCTGCCAAAAAAAGAAAGCAAGAACCTGAAATCTTGATAAAAAGACTCTTCTCAATGGATTTTGCAAAAAAATTGTTGTTTCAGGAAGGTAAAGCAGTATTTTATTAACCAAAAGTCAAAGCATATAGGTACCCAATTCTCTTCTGAAGCAATGAGATTTAAGTGTCTAAGTATTTCTGCAAGCCTGGGCTTTAGACAAAGATGAATGATCACATAATGTGAATTGAGGTGTATTTTTTTCCTTATAATTTAATTTAATTTTTCCCTCATTATTCCTTATTCTCTCCTTCCCTCATTCCATTCACTACTTTTACAACTCCTTTGCTAGAAACCAAACAGTTCACTCTTCTAATTCCTTGACTTCAGTGTGCCACAAATCAGCCTAAGGACTACGTAATTTCACAAATGTAAGACAGAATGAATAGCAGAATAGGTGACAAACAAGACAAAGCAAATATGTCCTGACTAGTTCATGGATCCAGGAAGCTAACTGTCACCATCTGCATGAGCGAACTCAATAGACACCCATGCACAATGCAGAGAGTAGTGTGACGTGCTGTTGCTGTATCTACATTACGAGACAGCAGAGGATGGGGCAACAGAACCAGCTGTTACTGGAGACTTGACAGCCGTGCCACACACGTTTAGGAGGATTTATTCTGGACTAACTTCAGGCAGGTTCATTAGGGTTTGGAAAACATCTGCTGGTTTAGGTTAAACTGAATGGAATCCAGTTCATGTGCTCCAAGATTACACATGATGTGAAACAAAGCACGGCAACTGAAAATGATCAGCTGAGTTTTAAAGTGCCCTCCTGCTTCAAACCTAACACTAAGTGCTACGTCATTTAAAATTATCTTGATTTCACAAGGCTTGTATGTAATTCTCCCAGTCAATTTTGGGGAAATGGACCTAAATGGAAATTGACTTTTAAATAGTTAATGATACTGTCCGGATCAGAGAAAATAGTAATTTTCCATTGTAATAGGAAGTTTATGTGTCTTGTTCCAGATTGTCTGGATGGACAGGAAGAGTATGTATGGAAGAGTTGTTACAGACTAGGATACCTATAAATGTAAAGGTTAAAAAAGTCTACAAAAATGTCTCCTGAAAATTAAAATATTGTTTATGAAAGAACTGTTTTTAAACTTTTTAGAGCAACTACTAGCAATATTTTATCCTTTAAGGATGAGAAAAATAGTCTGAAACATAAAAATAACAAGATCTTTTTTTTCCCCTCCAAATGTGGAGCACGCTCAGGTGAAGCTGAAACTGAATTCCCAGCTAGAACTCTGCTGCAGCTTGCAAAGCTACCTAAATCAAAGTGACAGTCCAACCAGGAACTGAGAAATATGTCACAACAAATTCCTTTAAAATATAAAATAATTTCACATGCTCGCCAGACCATTACCATTTTTTAATTGTAAAGAGAGATGAAGATTACACAAGGATATTTCACGTGTTCTTTACTTTTATCCGTATCCACATTTTTAGTGATTGCAACTCTTTTATTCTATTGCTATGTTTATTAAAAAGGCGTATGTAGGATATCTTCTAGCCTATAATCTTAAGGAAATCTTCCTCTACATTGTGTCATTTGTGTTTTTCATTATTTTCTTTAACAGTAACCTGTGTAACTCATTCTGTGAAAAGATTTTTTTCTTTAAAGAAATTAGACCTACTTTTTGGATCATTAAGTAGCACATAATCTTCAGATGGGACATTAAAAACCGTAATCAGTGACATCACCATGACAACCGATTAAGAAATGTCTAGAGAAGCTTCTGAAAATGTAAGTTTTTAATATAATACATTTAAATGAGTTCATGAGAACAAAGGACCCTAAGCAGATTTATTGTGAACTGAATATCTAGAAATAATTTGGCTATGTAACTAACACTAAAAATCTTCTCAATGTGACTTCAATAGATTGGGGGGAGGCATCAAAATTTTCCCTGTGACTCTGATAGATTTAGCAGGGGGCAAGCATCAAAAGAAAAATTTGGTTTTCATGCACTAACAGACAAACCTTCAGGTCAGTACATGAGTTGCAGAAGTATGGGTACTGATCCTGCCACCACTTTGCACAACAGCACTGCTTTTATTCAGACGGCAGCTCTAGCAGAGAAAGGTGCTCTCTCTGAGCACAGAAGGCAGATCTGATCTTTATGACAAACATCACCGAAGACATTATCTGATTTATCTGTTTTAACTATGTAAAGGTCCAAAAGCTAATTCTTCAGAATCCCTGCACAGAAGCTACCCAACTTTAAAAAGCTCTAAAGTTCCGCAGTAAATAGGTCTGTATCCTTAAGGATGAATGTACTTCAGTTGGAAGCATTAAACAAATTAGCTCCTTAAACATCAATGAGATTTACAGACCAAGTCTTTTGGTCTTGCTACATCACACATTACATTTAATTAATTGTTTTTTGGTGCATACTTCTTTCTATATCATTTACAAATTCTACTAACTTGTAGCTACATATTACACCCGGTGAGGGGCTCTAAGAATTAGGCATTGCTGAAATCCCTATTGTGCTTTAGCTCCTACTTATTACAAGATGCTTTGCCCATCGTCCTGCCTGCTCTAATGAGTGAAATTGGAAGCAGCAGAAACATCATTATGGCACACAACAGTAAAATATAAATAAAATATGCCATAAAATGCCTACGTGCAATATATTGTGTTACAAGGTTATATAAATGATATGCTCAGTAGTTGAGGAAAAGGCACTCATGAGAGTAAAAACCAATCAAAATAATATGTTTAAATGTATCAACACAAGCTTAAAAAAAAAAAAAAGTACTTTTACAGATAATCTGTTTGAAGAGATTAGTCATACTTCACAAAAGTAAACTACCTAGCACGCTTGATGTAAAACTCCTGGCTCATCCTCAAAATAGCTAAAATAGTATCGGAATTTCTTCCTCACATCTTCCATTTTCCAATCTGTCCATTCAAGTTACAGCTTGTTCTCGTCTTTTATGGTTATGTCTCCTGACTCTGCCAGCTGTCTTTATTATGCCCTTTTCTAGATTAGATCTTGCATTAGGTCTGTTGCAAGCAGAATGCATGTTTAAAATAAAGCATTTCCAAAATACTGGATTGTGGTAAGTTCTGTGGTTGCATGACGGGGGGGTGGAGGAGTGGGGGTTAGCTTTCCACATAACGTACAGCTTGGCCTTAGAATGATAGGTCCTTTTCCGACTGCAAGGAGTTCATGGAAGGGGCAGTATCTCAACTACTGTAAACTGGCACTGCTCTGTCTACATTGTCTGGGTCTGTGATATTTTATATCAGCTGCAAATCTGCCTCTTAAGCCACGCTGTTGCCTCCTAAAATATTGTGAATCTAGGCATTTTTTAGTCAAGAATTTTGTCTAAGACTGATAAAACAGTCTACTGACTTTGGGATGCTCACTCTCAAAATGCTTTAAAGCAGTTGCAGGAAAAGGTTTTAAATGCCTTCTGAAAATTGGGTGTTTTGAATTGGTATCAAAACTATAGGCATTCCCAAATCACCAATCCCTTTTGAAAGCCCAGGCCATTATACTTACAAAACACTGGCTCTCTATTAAACTCCTTGTTATTCTTTTACTAATGAGACACTTTACCAGCCTGTCATCACCCGCTGTGATTAATTCTCTACTTGTAAAATTTTAGCTCCCTCTCTGCTGCTGCTGTTAAAGTGCTTTGTACCAAATAAAAATGAAGTTGATGTTTACAAATCCTGTCTGGAGGTTGCTTTAAAAAAGCTCTTCTTTGGCTTACATTAATGAGGCCAAGTGTACTGATTTTTGTTCAAAATTGTTCTGGATAATTAAACACTGTAACATGCTACCATGGAAAGTGTGAAACACACCGTTGCATGAAGAGCTTTATAACATAGTATCTTTTAAAATATATGCTTCGTTATTACCTGCCTATGGTTCACAATCACAGAAATTTAGATTTGAAGATCATATGCATTCTTTTAATCTTAGTTATGTTTGTGAATCTAGGAATAAGCATGAGAAAACATTTCTAAAAATCAGCATCTATGCAGTCATATAGTCATCTTGAATGAAAACTGATATGAAAAAACTACAGCAGAGAATCTTGCACTGTGGAGTGCACATCGCATCAATAAGAACAGTGTGAAATCTATCTCAAGCAGATAGGGAAACAAGAACTATAAGTAACAGAAACCTGCAATTCTGTACTGTGTCACCCCTTCTCTTTGAGCTGCACAGTTCTCCAGGAAAGGACTTGCCCTGGAGTGTTATCTAAAGTTATAAGTCAACATGCAGATGTTGACTAGTATAATGATGAGTATTCTCCCTCTCCCAATTCTGCATATTCTGAACCCAATCCAACTCACAGTCCAAGAATATGTAATACTGTCCATAACGCAAGTGAAATGAAGGGGGTGTTAATACTGTTAAGTAGATCTTTGTCGGTAGATCTTTGGGGTGGTCTCGGACCTTAATAGACAACACGAGTGAAAAATGGTTCTGAATTACACTTTCACTGTTACACAGTAATGTACTTGCAATTCAAGATTGGATGCCTGAGCATCCTCCTGTATTAAAAGAACTTCAGAAGCTATTCTGCCTCACAATTTACAAGGAATGAAGGAAGACAATGTCTAATTCATCTAAAAAAGCACAGTGGCAATGTTCAGATTGCAGGCATCTCAGGAACTAATGTATTTAAAGAGCTTTTATGTTCGAGACAGCTTTCTCCCTTTCTCATACTAAATAAATTTCATTAAATAGAATGAAGCCATCTGCTTTCTTTGGCTTCTAATCTTAAAATCTTCCAATGCCTTGCAAATCTCAAATGTCCAACTTCATACAGTAGATGGTTCTTGCAACAATGCAGATTTCTAATCATATTCATCCTTCAGTTTACTCAGATACACATATTTACCAAAAAATACACACAATTTTATATTTTAGTGCTGTGATTTTATATGTTTGTGTCTACTGTTTTCCCAGAGCTGGGGGAGGATTCCTACTGTCACTCTGGGACAATGCTTCAATTTCAGAAATTTAACACACAGTAAAAAGGAACTGATAGATGAAACTTCTTATTTATTATAAAACTAGAGAAAATGTGGCAGAAAAAACTCGAGCATACAATAAATGAGTGTGTATAAATTACAGTCACCTCACTGAGACAGTGGAAACCAGGTTATAATAAAATCTGAACACACAACAATTGGAAGCCATGATAAAAGAAAAACTGACTATTGAATCTCAAGGACTGCATTTTTCTTCCCTAAAGTATGGAATGAAAGTCAGCAAAATCCCAACCCATCTCCTTCCACTTGAAATCTGAAGCAATCCTCAAAAACGGAGAACTGCAAACCAGCATTTTAAGCTATGCTTTTAGAATGTTTATAAATCAGACTCATAATGAGAATTAATGGAAAGATATGCATGGGGTTTTTGTCTTTACCAGAGGAGAATGATCTCTTCTGAAAACATTATGGCAACCACAATTTTAATTTTTTTTTTTTTTGAGATAGGGTTTTTTTTCTTTTTTATATAGCCTGAAATGCCAGACAAGATTTATATATGGCAGTTAGATATATACTTAAAAAGAAGTATATGTATCCTATTTGCTTCATTTTACTACTGTGTCAGTTTGGGTGTAAGATGTGACAGTTCTGGCACTGGTGGACACCTATCCATGGGAAATTAAACTGAGCTCAGCAGAGTATTTCACAGGACCCATGAATAATGGGATCCTTCCTTTATTTCTTTCTTAAGATCTAAGCTGAAAATCTAGGGTATGTCTACATGGATGGGTATGGACAAACATGAGTTCTCTCTGCCAGCTCCCGGATGCATGAATTCAAATAATTTCCACTCAAAATGTCATGTAGGTTTGTTAGTGCTTAGTCAAGCTAATAACACCCTACCATGCGGCACAGTACATACAAACTTTGTAAGTGCAAACTCCTGAGTACCACTGTGCCACCTTGCCACTTATACTTAGTTTAAAAGTACCATTTTAGGATTGCATCATTTGGAGACATATATGGAAAGCATTTAAAAGCGTATCTTTATGATAATAGCTGTTACAAACTACAGCCCAGATCTGAAGTGAGTACAGAGAAGCATCATTATGCATCACCACTGAATCCAGTACTGCATGCCTAGAATACTAGTCAATATCAGTCACGGTGCTACCTAAGTTATTTCCAATTGTACTGAGTACATCAGTAGAAAGTAGTTATTGGACTGACCATATTCCACATGAACTCAGTTTAAAAGTACCCATTAACTTCTATGAGAAAAGCCAGCCATTAAAATACCAACTGTTCGATTCCATTTCTTTATTCTTCTGTCATTGCATTTTCATTAAAATTATTTCTCTTTCCTTACTAGGAACCTGTCACACTGATACTAATGAATAATCAATGTGAATACTCTACCAGTGGCTTATTAACGTGTATTTAAAAAAGGAAGCCAAATGCTTCTGGGTTATTTCGATACTTAACAAAACCAAAATTACTATTTACTACAAGGGCATAGCTTAAATAATTTGGTGTACTCAAACTCTTACAAACCTACAACAAATCAGAAAATACCCTGAGAAAGCTTTGAACTCTGAGATTTTACTGCTTTTAATGCATTTAAAGCCATGCATTTTGTGACCAAAAAAGGAGAAAGAAACATGGCAATGAGGTTCATAAGACAGAGTTATCTGTTCAGTTGTGTTCAGTGTGAAATACTGAAAGTCAAGCTTTGTATTTGAGTCCCTATTGGATTAGTTACACTACAGCTTTTCAGTTCTCTACAGGCCAACTTCCAATAGCGCGATCAGCCCGAGTGTCTTTCACATCTGGGCACTCCCACTGAGCTTGGTGGGAGTCCGCATGGGTGCAGGTAGTCCTTCCTACCGACTGCACTGCAGGATTAGGTTAGAGCTGCTTGGAATTTTTAAAGTCTCTCTATTACAGTTGTCCAGACAGTTATGCAGTAAATAGCATTAATGTTTTAAAAAGGTAAATAGCAAATATCACTATCGCTATAAACTAAGATGACAATTTTTGACAAATGGATAACGAGTCTAGGCATGGCTTTCTTAAGTTAAATTATTGCAAGTAGCTCCACTGTATAACATATGAGAGAGACATGTATAAATAATATTAAAATACATTACTACAGGATGCTATCCATTATTTCGTAGCACTTATACATTATAATGTGCATTAGTTCTTACTGTCCTACTCAACACTGCCCTAAATAACTAAGGGGGAAAATATGTATTAATCATTTACTGATTACTAATATATTATTTATAAGTGGCCATAAATTAAAAGTGTAATTTTTACAATAAAAATGTGTTCCTTAAGGCACAGACACAATGAACTTAATGTAGATTCTATACATTCATATGTTTAACAAAATTTATATATAGTTTAAGGTTAAGAATGTGGGATAACCTTGTAAAAATGAAAATTATATATACTAACAAAGTGCTACTGCCCTAAAAAGAACTACACAACATATTGTGGTATGCAATACTAGAGGTCAAGTTTTATTTTCCTCCCATAGTTTACTGATCTCCAAACTACAGATTCCATTAAAGTCAATGGAAAAAAGTTTCAAATTACCTAAGCCACAGTTGATTGAGCCATTTGATACATCTGAAACTATATTCAGTGCAGAAATGTCTTCTCCCTTCTTGCTGAAGATATATGCAGGAATAAAATATGTTAGCGAAGATATAAATGTCAGGAATGTCAATAGGATTTAGAGATAGATTATATATGCTGCAATTTTCAAGATATCCAAAATGGTTTTGGACCATCTTTAATGACAGGCAAAATGCAGTGCTTATCTGGGGAATGACAGGGACATTGGCTCACCTGTGATTTACCTGCATGCTATAAGATGAAAGTTGTATTTCTGCTACTGCAGAATCAAATCAGAAACCCGGTTAAGAGTTGCCCCATAGTCTCCCTGTACTCCTGGTACGGAAGAAATAATCTTTACTTGGGGCACCCTGCCAATTCTAACTTTTCTT
This sequence comes from Grus americana, assembly GCF_028858705.1. NCBI lineage: Eukaryota > Metazoa > Chordata > Aves > Gruiformes > Gruidae > Grus > Grus americana. The sequence continues at coordinate 8,192,322 of NC_072864.1, forward strand.
ACCAACTCACCTCCACTGTGTTGGAGACTCATCCACTGCATGGCTACCTGGACAGGAAAGAAAGCACTCAGGCCTATCACCTACCCCGGTAATTCCAACAGTCAGCACACAAGAAACTGAAGTATTGCCTTCTCTCTATGAAGCAGATTGTCCACATGTAATGGGAAGCTGACAAAAAAATAAGTTTGAGTTCTGTAAACTTGTAATTTTTCCAAAAAATTTCGTGTTTACTACAGCAATTTGGAGGAAGATGATGCAAGCAGCACGAAAATACCATCAGCAGTATTTTTACCAACTGCAGAACCAGATACTAAATCCTCCCCATCCCCCCTGCACACCACTTGATACTATGGATAGCCTGTCTGACATGAGTGTGGAGCTACCTTCTAAAGTAAATGAAGCTCCAAAGTATTTCTTCTACAGCCGTTTTAGTCATGTGAGTTTGGGGTGTTGATTGAGAATTTTCTCATTCTATTGATTACACAAAGCCCTTCCAGTGAAAAGACTGTGCATACCACTAACACTCGTCTTAGACACGGAACTCCTGGGATGCTAGGAAAAAAGCCTTATTTAGTCAAATATGGGTTTCTTTTCCACAGGTAAGTTTTCTACAATTTGTTCTTCATTTTCTTTTTCTTTATGCTCAAAATGATTTTTAGACAAAAGCACCCTTTGGTGAGCAGCATCTGTTCAGCATACTAGTTCCGTTAAATACTGCCTGATAACTAATGAAGCTCATATGTTTTCTACAGGTTTTTCTTGAAGCAAACTTTGCTGTTACTTGTATTTGAATTTTCTAAGAGTATTTCTCTTCCAGGGAAGCATTCCAAAACAAAAAGAAGACAGCAAATTATCTACACTATATTTCAGTGGCCTGAAAGTCTTATTACAATTAAAAATCTAAAACATATCCCTTTTATTTTTAACCTACTAATGGATAGCTTAACTAAATGGCAATAATACTTAGCATTTTACATAACAGATAAAATACTCAAATATAAACTAATCCATTTTTAAAATCATATCTCACTGAGCATTGCTATCCCCATCTTCTAGTTAGGGAAACTGAGGCAGGAAGCAAGATGACATTGCTGAGGGCTACCCAGTTACACTTTGCTCTCCTTACAGTCCTTTGTGCTTGGCAACCCCCATTGGCAATGTAAGCAGGGTCAGAACTCAGATTAAAGACAGATACCTGCAGCTCGTTTAACAGCATAAAACAAATACATGCAGCAGTACCAGATGGTATGCAGTTTTTTACATTCAAGTAAATCTTTAAGTATTCTTATTCACATGCCCCACAGACCCTGAAAACTATTTCCTACTGATAGAAAGCTACTGAAAACAATAAAGACCTCATACATGAAAAGGAACCTGTTAAAAAACATGAACAAGTTTCTCAAGTAAGTGAAGGGACTGTGTGGCTCAGGGGGATGGTTATTGAATTTTAGAAAGCTTTAAATCTAAGACACCTTTTGAATCCAACCCCGATTCACCGTGAATGAAAACCATTACCATTGTATATGCGCTGAGGTATGTGAGATGAATTTGGTGTCTCAATCTAGTGTCTTCTGAGCAGTCATTCGGATCACAAAGTCACTACGACATCTTTCAGTAACTGGCATCCTTATTGATGGAATCAACAGGATTTAATGGCCATGGAGACTGAACTACCTTCACTCACACTTCAGGCATATTGATGAGGCAGAGGGAATGTTTGTGCTGTCATTGACTATACTATTGCAGCCTGAAGATAAACAGAGGGATTTCAGTTTTCAAGGCTGTCAATCTGGCATTTTCCACAAGAAGGAAATGCACTAAAAACAAAGAGGGGAGCAGTCCAGCTCCAAATGACACTAATAATGATGAATGGCTTGGAAGATCATTCATGTTTGTTTAAAATAAAAGGCACATGCCAAATTTTCAGTGTCCTGATTCTTGGTCCTTTTTAAAAGAACCAGCCATATGTCGAAAGAAAAGGAAGAGACAGCACAAAAGTGTATGCTGCAGCGCTGTATTGAAATGATACCATACTGAAATGACAGAAACTCTGTATATAGCAGTTGGAAACCCAAATGTAACATATTTCTGTATTTCAAGCAGCTCAGGCACAACACCTGCATCTAACCAGAATGCATAAGGAGTAAAAGTACTTCCACAGAGTAATAGTTTCAGTAAAATTAGTCATTACGGATGGGAAACACATTAATTTTTTATTTTTTCTTGACAACAAGATTCCTAACAGTTGACAAGTTTATCAGGAAACTTGGTGAGATTTATTATGACATTTCATGGTAACTCCACTTTATAGGAAAAACTCAGATGCTGCCAACATTTTGTGGAGAGAAGGAAAAAAAAAAAAAGAGAAGTACTTTTATAGTAACAACTGCTGAGTGAATCTCAAAATTTGGAGACTTGTATTCTTCTATTGACTAAGCATCTGAAAGGGAAGGCTTTACTTTGAAAGGATAAGAACTTAGGCAGACTGCTTTAATAATTGAAATGGAAATAGAATATCATTCTTTAAGTGCTTGCTTTTCAGCAAGAATCATAGAATCATAGAATATCCTGAGTTGGAAGGGACCCATAAGGATCATCGAGTCCAACTCCTGTCTTCACACAGGACCAGCCGAATCAGACCATATGACTGAGAGCGTTATCCAGACGCTTCTTGAACTCAGTCAAGCTCGGTGCTGTGACCACCTCCCTGAGGAGCCTGTTCCAGTGCTCGACCACCCTCTCAGTGAAGAACCTTTTCCTAATATCCAACCTAAACCTCCTCCATCGCAGCTTCATTCCATTCCCTTGGGTTCTATCACTGGTCACCAGAAGGAGGAGATCAGCGCCTGCCCCTTCGCTCCCCCTTGTGAGGAAGCTGTAGGCCATGATGAGGTCTCCCCTCAGTCTCCTCTTCTCTAGGCTGAACAAACCAAGGGACTTCAGCCTCTCCTCATACGTCTTCCCCTCTAGACCCTTCACCATCTTTGTTGCCCTCCTTTGGACACTCTCCAATAGTTTTATGTCCTTTTTGTACTGTGGTGCCCAAAACTGCACGCAGTACTCAAGGTGAGGCCACACCAGCGCAGTGTAGAGTGGGACAATCACTGCCCTAGACCAGCTAGCAATGCCATGCTTGATGCACCCCAGATACGGTTGGCGTACTTAAGATTAAGTACTTAAGAACATACTTAAGATTTTTCTCTTGAAACAAAGAGGACATTAACCACTGAAAAAGGTTTTAAAAAAAAACTTGTAAGAAAATTTCCACAGGTCCAGCTATTAAGTTGAGATACATGGCAGTAATTTCACAAAGTTATGAGATGGAAGGGGAAAGACCTACCAACCACTTCATTTTCTTCACAGCTCACTGGGACAGGCAGTCTCAAAATACTTTTCCTTGCAATGCTGGTACAACCATTGAAAACCATGCAGAACTTTTCTAAGGGAATCTTTTCTTCCTATTATTACTGGCTTGCTTAGAAAACAACATACCAGAAATATCAAAGGAGGACATTTTTCAAGATAAATACAACCCCATTTTTCAAGCCCAGGCAGCTTATCTCATTTGTATGAGTTTCAAGCAGGCTATACAATTCTGTATGCTTAACTGAATGAGCTGCTGATCCTTTTGGTATGTTCCCAACATTTCAAATAAAGTCCTCCTTCATTCAGTCATTTCATCTCTGGGCTCACAACACTACACATAACTGTATCAGTCACCTGTACCTAACGAATTCATAGCCTGGAGTAAGTCAGAAGACATACGGTTTCTATCACAACTAATATGTATTCTAGCAGTCAATCAATGCATTACGTATCTGTAAAGATACATAGGACAGTTTGTCAGTAAGATGACCTTTCTGTCACCCACTCATTGAGGTGCTGAATTTACCAGCCTGGAGGATACAAACTGGAGGCTGCAACAATTCTTTCATTGCATGAAGGTAGCCTAAGAGAAGAAGTTGACTTTCATAAGCCAAGTGATAAAACACCATTGTAACAGGAGCATATGTGAACACATTTGCTTGCTACTCTCATCTTTTCAATGCTCAGCTTTTGGTTCTTTATTGCTTTTCCTTGAGTTTATTTTTTTGCATTTTTTTAACCTGCAACACTAATTTCAGACATTAGTTGTAGCTTATCTGTAGGAAACACTAATTAATTATAAACCAGAATCTTCCAAAATTTATCATGTTTCAATCAAAGAGTCGACACAAGTAACAAAATCTAGCCCCCCTCTGCATTTTTGTTGGTTCCACAATAACTACCATAATTTTGGAATAAGGAAAGACTTAAGTTTTGCCCTTATTAAGCAGGAAATATTAGCACAGCTGTGTGAGTTACAGGAATAAATTCCACAGAGTTTTCATGGTGCTCTAAAGGATAAAAAGATATTAGTAGAAATCAATGGATACTGCAGTGTCAAATGACGCCTTTTAAAAAGGTCATTTCATGGAAGGGGGTAAAAACCTGGATTCCATCACTTAGTTATCCTCTGATATATGTCCTCCAAAGGCCTCTTATCAGGGAAAACCAAACAGAAACAAGCTCAAGTTGTCACTGAGGGCAAGAAACAGCACAGGGCAAAAGTTCAGATTTTGGTTCCACTTCACTCCCTAAAGTCAAAGTCAAAATGTTCACTGTAACTATGGATTTGGTTTTTGATCCACACTAGTGAGGAATCTTTCCCTTTTGCTGGAAGTTACTTTATAAGGCATTATGTGTACCTGTAGCAAATGTGTATGTTAGAAATACATGGGGAGAGAGAGAGAGAGAGTGTGAGTCTCCTCGCTGCTCCCTTGCTGCTCACTGGTCATTGCTATGGGAAAGCCTTCATCAGAAATCTTGATTTTTAAATATTGCATTATACCAATTTATTTTCTCTTTAATAAACATCATATCTCAAGTGTTCCTTGAATCCAGTATACAGTTCAAAACTGGACTGACCAGTGAACGTTTGATAATGTACAGCTACAATACTGACAAAGAGGCTTACGAGTAATCCTTTCTCGGTTTTCAGTGACAAATTAGCCATATCCAAAGCAACAACACAAAAGCTGTATTTCAGCTGGCTGCCCTAATTCATTATAGCAGTTTCTGAAGGCTTCTAATGTAAACATTAATAAAGTCTATACCATATTTGTGGTGACAAAGTGCAGTAACAGAGCACAATATCTACCTTTCCAGATTGCCAGTATTAAAAACCTGATAACAGCATGTTTCCCTGGTTGGTTGTTCTCTAGAGATAAAGTTAAGAAATTATTCCTGTAACAGTGCAGAGGGTAGAAAATATTTCTGTTTAATGATAAATATCTACACATTCTTGTCTGAATAAAGTAAAACAACCCAAACTAGTGTACATACATGTACAACATCCATGAAAATGAAGGACAGTTGTACACTTAAACAGAAGGACCACTGTCTAGACCACAGTGCATTGCTGAGGATGTCAATAAAATTTCAGAGGTACTGCTCGGCTTTAAACGGGTATGTTATTAGGAATCACATTATTTAATGGAGGGCTGTCAACATGGACATACATAGCAAGATCCAAAGTCATTGGCCCATACTCCAAGACATTGAAACACAACACAAAGCAGCCTTGTGTCAAATGAATAAGCCCAAATATGCACTAGGTAGCAGAAAATCAAAGCATAGTTGGCCAGCAGAACACAACCAGATACAAAGTTTCCTTCTTACAGCTATCTTACATACACTATGTGGAAAAAGAGCAAGGTACTTGAATCTTTTGCACCTATTTTTATGACTACCAGGACTGCAAACTACCATAACACAGAAACTGAGCACAACATTCCCATACAAAACATCACACTCACATAAGAAACTCTTCAAAAGGATCATGTTGAGAAAAAGAATGGGGCAAAAGAAAAAGAAAAGCAAGAAGACTCAGCGGTTCAATGAAATGCAGCAGGGCTAAAAAACCCACAACCCGCATCCTTTACTTTACTATACCCTATTTGCTTAGCTCTAGTTCTTACTTCAGCTCTGTATGAATAAATACACGTTTGTGCCAAATCGAGAAAACTGTGTATATAACAATTCAGAAACACTTGCTGTGTCCTGGTAATCCCTGCTCCGTGTTTCCTATTAAAGGGACATGGGATTATGGGCTTTTATCTCAAGTTTACTGGCTCTTTAGTTTATAATTTTGCCTTATTGGATTATACTTGTATAATGTTTCACTAAGACGCTATGAGGCTATTAGATATGTGATGTCAAGAAATGGAAGTCATTCACCAACCTTAAGAAACACCACATTCATTTGGATTTCCTTTTTGCCTAATTCTAGAACACATTATGTGTTAAATCTATGCTTAATATACAGAATGTATTTCTTCAGTATTGATCTGCCACTGCACTGTGTAAATCAGTTTTCATGCCCAGAACAATAAATAGCTCTTAATCCTGTTTTTTGTCTCTGCCATAGGGAAACCACACCACACCTTTGCCTGAGCTTTCAAGCTGGTTCAACAATAATCAAGCACATTGAAAAAAAAAAAAAAAAATCGATCTGCAGCATATAGTCTCACAGATATTATTTACTTCTTTACTCTATATTTTCCTGTAAGGATGTTTGTTCACACATATTGTCTGCCTGTAGCTCTACATGCTCACTTGTAAACTGCACAGCTAAAACCAGTGTTGCACAAGCTCTGGGAATGTTCTCTATTTTAGTGCATATTATTAGTGCGTTCTGTGTAGCTAGGAAACCTTAGGCAATGAATTGTACCCATGCTGGATTCAATGATGAATTCTGAATTTAAATGACCAAAACACTATAGGGTGTAGTTTCGTATCTATGCTTCCTATGTTAGAATCACAAAGAATATTCTATCTGAAAATATCCAGCAGAGATTTTTATTGAAATTAATGTGATCCTTATTGGTACACGCATTCCAGCCTTATAGTTGTACTTCCTTGCCTTCAGCTCAGGGATGTGATCAGTTAAGCACACAACATGGCAGAATGGCTTCCTAATATAGTTATTCTTTTTTATATAGAGTCCACTAAATACACACACCCTGGTGAAATCAGAGCTGTCTGATATTAAATAAGTTTCTCAGGGACTCTGGGATTACAAATCAAGAACCAGGACCTTCACTAAAGTACCTGCTTTGTCATAGACAGTATTGGATCTCTGAGAAAAATCCATTGCAAAGTATTCAATGCAAGCAAACGTAACCCAAGGAGTGAAATGATAACACTGTAGTTGCTTCATTACTATCGTGACCATTGCTTCAGATGTCTTCATTCACAGACTGACCTTCACCTTAAAACCAAATCAATTTCCTGAGTACATAAAGGCACTTCATTAGTCCACTGTCTGCAGTATTATCCAATAATAATCTTTTACATCTTACCCACAGAAATACGTAAATATTGCTTACTTATATAATCTAGTTTAAACTTCCACTCATCCCATACACTTTTAACCTGACCACTCTCATCTCTGCACAGGACAGTTACACAGCCTGAGGAGTAATTTCTTTTTTCTTAATATATATAATTTTACACATACTTGTATATGTATACACAATACATACATACAGAGTATATGGGAGAAAGCTCAGTAGTATGCTGCAAGTTTTAGGTTCATCATCTATGGAACAATGAAGCATAACAGGTAGGGAACAAAAAACCCACAGTTTTGGCAGGAAAAATAATTGCACAATTACCTTATTCTGTATGAGACTTAGATATCTTTAAAAAAACAAAATAAATTTGCATATTTCTGTTGTACCAACAGAGAATGTGAGTGATATCAATCAGCAAAATAAAGGAGAAACTTTAAAGGTACTAACACGTTTCACTCACCACAGAAGAGGCATAACATATATAGGTAATGAGATACAGGATGGAACCATTACTTGACTTGCTGAACACAGTGGCACTACCACTCTCCTGGATTCTATAGCTCCCACATAGGCACTACTCCTCAGTGTCCTCAAATCAGCAATCAGCTGGGCAGAAGGTCTAAACCAACACATCAAAACTGGCCTAAATGGATGTGAAACAATACATAACACCTGAGATTCAGCACTGAATCTGGACTGAATTTAATCACTTAGGAGGACTTACTGATGGCAGTGTCATGCAAAGCCAAGCCCAATGATATTTTGCAAGACTGTATCTGTTGCCCTGAGTTTGGTGTTAAACACACATCTCAGTAAATGTATCCATTTTTGTTTGCCTATTTTGATGCAATAAAGCACTGAAAACTGGGATCTTGGGGAAAAGGAAAAAAAAAAAAAGAAATTGCAAGCCTTTCATTTACATAAATTGGAAAATTATTTGAATTAAACAGACATGGTTTTTCTTTATAGTTGCTAACATTCTACATGTCTGAAAACTTTATGCATGAAGTGGTTTATCATAAATAGATGTTTCTGAAGGTCCCTCAAGGCAGACAAGTGCACTTCTAGAGAATTAGACACAGCTTTGTTTGAAAGCATCCTTAATTTCTTTAATTTCAATGAGAGAAAAATTGTCAAGTAACATGTAACGTCAATTTTACACTGATCATTTTTGATGGAGTTTGTCAGTAATATCCATTCTTAACTCAAAGTAAACTAATTTTATTTTCCTTTTTCTAAAACAAAATATCCACCTCAATTTTACTGCTTATAAAATAACTAGCAAAGATTATAAAATAACTAGCAAAGAAAACAGGTAGACTCTATTTAGGCAATCACATAACCTTGCAAACTCATTTTAGTAAGTGTCTCTGTAGACAGCTGTCTCCACTACAAACAGAAATTACGATCTCTAAGGTTAAAAGTTAGGACATTTCTTTACCTACAAGTCCATCTCCTCTGACCCGGTCCTTTGCTTTTTCTGGCAGAGTGCAAGTGCTACATTTAAAGCCTCTGTTTAATTAATTAACATGACAAAGAAACGGATTTAAAGTTTTTAAACTGTTTATGTAGATACTTCAAGGCAGCTCCCAGTGAAATTTCTGCTCTCACACCGGTATATAATGGAGTAGATGTACTGACATCAGTGAAGATACTCTAGAAATTCATCATTGTAGTATAGGTCAGATGGTGGTCCCTGGGCTCTCTAAGATGTTGACCTATTCAGAGAAAGGTCAGTTTGCTGTAGAAGACAGTTTATAAGCGGAAAAGAACCTAACATATACTGATGCTAAATGCTTTTGATCTGACCAGGAATATTTTGCACACACATGAACTAACAGAACACAGGTATCGAAGTACATGAAAGCTGATCTTGTGTTGTGGGAGATTTTGCAACCTCAGGCACGTATCATCAAAAGAATTGAATTTAGCCTCCTCTTCATGACACTTGAACAAAAACTTTATCAGTCTTTTAAAGCAGAAATTTCTACTCCCTAACATGTGCATGTTTTTACATACTTACCTCTGTCAGTGGCTTACAGCATTTCAGTGAATTTTGCAAGCGTGTAAATGGGATCTTACCATACAGACCTTGATTCTAAAAAAAAACCCCCAACACCCAAACAGAAAAGAACTGCGATGAGAAACAAGGAAAACTATAATGCTTACTAACGAACGTCACGACACAAAAGCTCATCCACGAAGACCTGCCCAAGGTCCTGAGCTCTGCTGTTCTCAGCTTTTCATCAATTTCAGATGCAAAATTAGTTGCTGAGATTCTTTCTGCTTCGGATAAACCATTGTGAAATTTGGATATTTATTTCACATTTTTACGAAGCTGAAATGAACAAGCTGCCAGCATAACTCACACTATATTGATTCAATGCCAGTGCTAGTTAATGGAGAAGCCGATTCTCGCTAAATGTATGACCTACTGATATCCCAAGGCAGTTTTTGTTTCAAATACCTCCAAACACACTGAATTATTTAAAGTGCAAAAACGCTACAAATGCTTGGTAGATCTGCAATATCTAAACCTATGTATATAGGTATAAATATCTATCAACACCTTTGTAAACATATATATGCATTGAAATTTGGCTGAATATACCACCATCAGCACATTGCTTTAATAAATTTGTAAATCAAAGCTAGAAATGACTATTTAAGAATGTAGAAATATTGACAAAATTTAGCAATGTGCAATCTTTAAGGAAGATACGGATATGTAAGCACATCATAAATTTCTCCTGTGCAAGGTCCATTTGATTTCACACAATATAGATTAGAACTCAGAAACTTGTCACAGAACATCACTGTTAAAATACACAGTAACCATATGTCTTTCAGTCTCTCAGAAGACATTACTTGCAGATTCATTGGGCCAAATCATTTCAACTGTAATTTTATTAACTGTAATGGACTTACACTAGTGACAAATTTAGTCATTGTTAGTCTATCGCCTTAAGATTGCCATTTCCTGACCCTTTTTATGTCATTAACCACTATTTTTGACGGAGTATACCATGGTATAGGGTATTTGTCTGCGGATAAGCAGTCTAATTTTTTCTGTAAAGTATGAAATCTAAGTCTTTCTTAAATATTTAAATAAAGCTTTGAAAGCGTCAGCCATGACATTTTTTATAAATATTTTCCAACTGCCCCATGGATATTGGCATGTATGTGTTCCAACATTAAGAAATGATAAGAGACTTAAGAACAGATACACCGTGAGAAGATATCTTCTTAAATTCTTTACTCAATCAGGTGTGAAACAGTATAATATCTTAAAAGGACACATTTAGTAGCATGAAAGACAAGTGCAGTGAGGCTTGAGCTTGCTAAATTCATTGCATTCTTCAACCTTAGAGCTGCAAATAGATTATTTTTTAACCTATCAAGAGGATGGCAGTTATTCTGCAAGCAACTGGCATTGTGAAGCAATTTAAATCATCTCTATTTGTTAGCTGGTTTAGTGATTGCTAAACTGTATAGGTTAAGTTTCTTATAGGCTTTTTGCTTTTTTTATTTCACTCAGCAACTTCTAGGCTAATAGCTTGCGTTTCCAAGCCTGACACAGACAATGCATCCACTGCTTAAAATGGATTTGAAGGTACAGCTTTAGGAAAGCTGGAAGCTTGACTTTTGAAGCAGAGTTTGCAGGGTAAGTTAAAATGTGTCTATGGTAAAATACAGACATAGCTTTTGCTTTGTGAACTGCAGACCTGCCAAACTACTCTGAAATTATTTGCTTAGTCTCCGGGAAATTACTGCAGTTATCTAACCAAGTCCATCCTAGACTATTATGACAACAAAGTATCGTTTGCTTCTCTCTTATGTTTTCCTGATCTTTTGGAACGAGAAGAGCTAGAAGCATGATTCAGCCTCACAGGTTTTTATTAATTACATTTATGAAATGGATTTCATTTATTTTGAAAACTGTATAAGCTTGTTTATCATTTCAATCTGGCAACATCTTACTATTAAAAAGTTATTGAAATTTGCTGAAGTCCTAAAGTTTGCCTGCATTTTTAATTGATGTATATCACTTATCTTCCTTTGAAACTTGCACTTAGTACACAGACAGATGGATGCACTGAAGCATAACATTAATCAAAAAGAAATCCAAAGATATGCCATAGCATACGGGCATCTTAGGCCATACACATACTTGAGTGTGCATTTCCAATCTGGGCAGCGTTAGGAATCCCCTTGGTTTTGCGTAGATAGCTACACACATTTTCACACAGATAGAACATTTTACATGATATTTATCAACAAGGAAGCATCCTTCATCTAGTCTACTAATGTGGCTTGTTCTGATGCTGCAGCTTCTGACGCCCAAAAGGCTGTTACCTCCATATGCTCGCTGGTAACTGCCATGACAAAATCTCTGCTATAAAGAGACAGAAAGGGAGCACAATCTCAAGCTTCACACAGGAAGAGGAACAAAGTTGTCACTGCAAAAAGGATGGAAAGGGTGGTTCAGAAGGTCGCTATTTGACACTGGCAACCAATCGGGAATTCTAAAAATGCAAATAATACATATACTGGGACACGTTCGGTGGTGTGCTATTCTATACATAATATTTTCCAAAAGTATTAGGAAGCATTGCTTAGAGTGTAATTCTCCTTGTAGTTTACTTCTTCATATATCAGAAAGAAAATACAAAGCATGTAATGAATGTATATGTATGCACTTTAGGTTTCACACATCTTTTAAAACAATTCAATTGCACAGATTTCTATACATATACATGATTCCATACTTACAGTTAATACCAATGCAATCTATCTAGGCCAATCAATATAGTACAAAAATATAATTATTAACATAGCCTAGTTGTGAATAGAGTGCATTTTAAATGCTACTGCCTCCTGCATGGTTCTATGACCCGACTCATGCCTGATACCTTCCTTTTAGCGCTCCTTAGTTTGACAGCAGATCCAACCAATAACTTCTTGGTTGCTAGTACTAAAGGTATTTGTTATTGTGTGTGGTTTTCACCTCACAGACCAGGTAAATAATTTAATTATGATCCCTCTGACATTTTATGACATGAGAAATTCAAGCAAGCTGTATTTTTAACAGGAATGTTTTACTACAAAGGAAGTAATGGCAGGTGAGTTTGAAACTGTCCTGAGAGACCAGTAGAATCAAGAGAAATGCAGATTAATGGGAGGGTAAGACCACTTTCCTTGTGTAATATCTTCAAGAGCTCAATCCCACCAGAAACAGATGAAAAAGAAATTATATTCCCTGTGAAATCAGCTGTTCCTGATCAGTCAGATTTTTCTAAGTGAGAAGCAAAAAGTTCAGTTCTTTGCTTTACTGAGACCCATCTTATACGACTGTTCACTATGCCTGCTTTTGGTTTGAACCCATCTTTCCAAAGCGTTTCTAAAGCCCACAGATGTTTCAGGAGGCCCTTTTTCTGCCAACCAAGAAGGTAGGCACATGTAAACAACTGCATTTGGATGTATCTGTTTAAAAACACCTCTCTCTACCCTGGAATTCGATAGTCCACCTCCCTGTGCATACTGGGAGAAGTAGGTTCTGGGTTTTGAATGTCTGTGTAAGAAACAGGTTATGCAACTGAACTTACTCTGAAGCCTGTTGAAAACCACATTCAACATTCACTCTACTGGGCTCTGGAACCAGCTCAGGGAGCAAAATGTCTGCAGTGCGGGCAGAGACTGATAGCAGGACAGAACAGTGCGAAACATAATCATAAACCAAAACTGTTATGCATCACCTTTATCCAGAAGCTAATCACAGAAAGCAAAATCCTTTCTTATTATTGTTTGCCACACAGAGACAGAATAAAGATAATGGGCCTGGTAGTGCCACACTGAAAACTTAACATCAGTATGAGTTCCTTCACACTTTGTACTTTTAGGACTATTTTCAAGTTCTTCTCAGACAACAGTGTTCTTAAAGTTTTATGTTTGAGCATGCTATTTGTTTTTCAGTCTATTATTATACATGACCAAGGATTTTTCAATGTGTATTTCTCTGACAGTATGAGCTCTGATAGATTTTAGCATTCACATCTTACAGTCTAGCTTCAAGCTTTTCTCACACTTGATTTGTATCTCGTGTCTTAGTGGATAACAAAAAAAGTGCTTGCATATGAGCTATGAATTTTATGCAGATTCTTTTTACACTGAACCCAATATTCAAAATCAAAATTACATATAAACAGTATTTGCCAAGCAGTCAAATCAATGTCCAAATAATAACTAAAAAAAAAGTATTTTCAAGAATATAAGACAAATTAATATAAAGAGCATTACGAATCCTTTGAAGCGTAACAAAAGGAGCCATGGTTAAAATTTTAACAAGTTAGAATCATTAGCTAAACAAATTCTGACAGCCTAGCTTTGCACTTCCAGTCACACATGCTCAGAACAAAGGCTTGATATGTGAGGCAACTTTAATAGGTCCCTCTGCATATGACTAATTTTTCCTCAGTCATTCTTTATTTCATATTTTACTCTGGATTCTGAAATGCCAGATTTTATTAATCTATGTCACTCATATGGATTGTTAAAAGAACAGACTAGCATTGAAGGAAATGCATCTCATCATTACCATACATATGTGGGATGACAAAGGAATGTGTTAAAATTTGGAAGAGTAACAATTATTAAAAGTAGAACAAGCTAGAATAGAATATAACCTGTTTTTCTCTAAACTACATTCCAAACCGCACATAGACAGACAAATGGCAATAGCAAGAATTTTTCCAGAAAAGTCTTATTTTGCATTTGCACTCTCTGTAAACAATAAAATGGGGACACAGTCACTGACATTTGCACCAGCTATTGTACAGCTAAGTCGTTCTCACTGAAGAACCAAAGATGATAAAACTGGGCATTTGTCTTTATTGCTTCTAGAGAACCCTCCCTGTTTGAAACAGTACCATCATGTTGAAAACATTTTCATGTATTCAGTAGAACTGGGCAAATGCAGAAACAATATGCTTTGAATAAACTGACTGTCCCTTTGGATAATACTAAGGTAACCCGACTCGAAATACCAACACAGAATTCAACATAACTGCATTGTATCTTAATGAAAGTATAGTATGCGCTTGGGGCAGAAAGGGAGTTGAGAAAGATGTTAAGGTTTATCTAAGCACAGAAGTCTTTTCTAAAGTTCATATACATACAATAAAATTCTTGTAATGGTGCATTTTAATGGCATATCCTTTCTCTTAATAACAAAATGTAATTGGAAATCATTTCTATTAACAGACAAGGAAGGAGTGGAAAGAAGAGGCAGAAGAAAAAAATATAGAAATCTGAAGAATAAAATATACAAAATCTTAATATAAAGTTGTCTAGAAGACAGTATTTCTAATACCAAAATATTTGCCTGAGGAACAGGCAGTACAAACCCAGTTACATAGACTATCCCAAGGAGGAAATAAAACCAAACAAACTACTGAAGTAATTATCACAGTTCAGTTGTTTACCAAGCTGCTCAAATCAAAACAAAATATTATCACAAAAATAAAATAGCCGCACTACACTGGCAAAACCAGTGAGTGGCGGGGGGATGGTATCCAAGGTAATAGAAAGATACGTAACTGTTTACATCCACTAGATGTAAATGTATTTTTTTTTATTTGATACAGCGAAAGAGCTTATGTGGTAATGATCTCAGCTAACAACCCACATTTATACTACAGCTTTCTTGTCTATGCTTTGCAGAATTTCCTAATTCCCATCTTCCTGAATTTTGAGGACCAGTTTAAGTCTGAGAAGTGGCTGGAATGAATAAGAAAGAAATCCTCTTCCTCTCACATAGTGCAAAGGTGCAGATGAACACAAAATGCAACTGACAATTTTCCTTTTAATTGATTTATATTAGGAGTCTCTCCAACTTTCAAACTGTTTCCTAATGAAGTGCCATACGAATGATGGCCCTGAACATAGATGTTTGAAAGCTGAACATTTGAAAGTAGTAATGTAGCAGAAAATTATCTGCTGTTAAGGTACTGAAATAGTGATGGGATGAAAATCCATACAGGTCAAAGACATACTTGTAATGAAAACAACCTAAGTCTTACTCGTGCTGCATGATAACATATGGTTGTCTTTTATATTGCTGTCACCTCCTATGATGCTTCCACTAAGCTCATGTTTTAAGTGTCTGCAGTCGAGATAAGCTGTAGGACTTTGAGCTCCCCCAGATATTCTGTTATCTGGAGATCCCATACTATTGCAGTATCCTTATTGCCCACTCTTCTTCCCCTGCCACCTCCCCAAACCCCACTTAATCTGTCCAATCTGTGGTCAAGAAATGACTACTCTGTTACCCAGGAACTACTATAGAACCAGACAAAACTTGGACCATCTGTTCTTTTTTATTCTGTCTAGAGAAACAGATCCAAGAGCCGCTGAAAGAATCCAGTGGAGTCTATCCTACCTATAAGAAAGGTGACATTGGGCAATGTAGCTTTTGTCCCTAACATACAACCACAACTTAAGAATTATTCACACTTGTATCTTTAAAATTTTAATATATAGACTTGTTCAGCTATTGGATAGCAAAAAATTTGCTAAATATTGCAGTACAGTTAGCATATAACATAAAATGGCATTTCACCCTAACTCTCTTTTATTTGCTCCCCAGACTACTTGTTTGGGCATCTGCCTAAGAAGAAAACATGACAACAGATGGATATATAGAGAGATGGAGATCTACAGAAAAATAAGCAGACAATGTTTGTCCTGGTATCACCACACCATGATTAAGTAACTAGGCTTAAAAGATGAAAACATCATTCCAATAGCATGCCTATTTTGCTAGCCATCACATCAGACAGAAAAGAGTAACTGCTATATCGATGTCAGTGCAATATATTAGGATCTGAAAACCTGTTCTCAGCTTTCTCTGAAGAAGACAGAGGAAAAAAATGGGAGACTTTTAAGTCAACCTAACACTTGATATTTTTTTTCTGATGAAAAAAACTAATTGCAGAAGTTGAAATGCATTCAAAACAAAGTAATTGTATCCACCTAGGTTTAGTGGGGTGGAAGAAGAGAGTCTAAAGTTAAATTGAAAGCTATATAGAACAGGCAAAATCACAATTCCTAGCCTTGGCTGAATATGTGCAGAGCAATTTCATAGAATCATAGAATGGTTTGGGTTGGAAGGGACCTCAAAGATCATCTAGTTCCAACCCCCCTGCCACGGGCAGGGACACCCTCCACTAGACCACGCTGCCCAAAGCTTCATCCAACCTGGTCTTAAACACTTCCAGGGACGGGGCCTCCACAACCTCTCTGGGCAACCTGTTCCAGTACCTCACCACTCTAACAGGAAAGAATTTCTTTCTAACATCTCATCTCAATCGACCCTCCTTCAGCTTAAACCCATTACCCCTTGTCCTGTCACTACACTCCCTGAGTGTTTGGCAATTATTCAGCTACATCTGGATTTGTGTCACACCCAGGAATACCCTAGTGTCTCCCTGCAAAAGTTCTGATTAATGACATATTGTTTCAAACCTCCTTGTAAGCAGTCTTCTGAGGAAAGTTGTGTTTTTCACCCAGTTTGTTAGATAGACAGGAATTATAAAGAAAGTCTTTCTTACCTTTCTCTGGTTCTCCACGTGGCTAGCAAGACTTCCCAGAGAGGAGGAGCAAAGAAAATCATTAGACACTACTAAATGAATATAGTGATTTCTGTCCCCACATATTGGATGATAAAAGCAAAGAAGAAAAGTTGTCCCAAATTTTTGAAACATTTTTACTGAAAAAATTTGCACAAATCAAACAGTGCAATTATACTTAAGAGAGCCTTACAAATGGTCCATCACCTCATCAATCAGATCTGGGAAGGATTATTTTCCAGACCCAAATCTGGCAAACAACATAATCCTGAGACTATGAGTAGACCATACAAACCAGGCCTCTCAGAAATGAGATATGATGACAAGTATAAAGGCTACTAAGTCAATCAACAGCAAATCCCTTGAAGCCTATGACTTCTAAACTAGAATAAGAAATGAACAATTATTTTAAGTTCAGGCTGTATTTGGATCTGGCAGGCATTTAGTTCTGGCCCACTTGACGTTTATTCCTTTGGCAGGCCTGAAGATGGGAGAATTACTTTCGAACCAGAGTCTTGCATAGCAATCTTTCATTTATTAATATAGATTTTTTTAAATTACATTTTCCTCAAAAAGTAAGATTTTAAATTAAAGTTCAGTCTTCCTGCCCTCACCTTGGAGGCTCTACATAACTCTGCTCCTCCCTTCTCATTTGATTTAGTCTCTTCTGTCATCACCCTTCACCTATATCACTCCAAAGTGATACGATATCACTCCAAACATAATCAAGTGTCCACCTCTCCCAAAGCCACTTCCACATGCTTACTTTCCCCTTCTTCAAAATAATACATTTCATGAGGTAGTTTACTAGTACTATTCTCCCCTCCCACATTCAACATGAAGGCTCAATATTTTCCATTCCCTCTTCAGAGTTACCATACAATTTGTTTGGAATCCTCCATTTCATCTATTTATCTAATTTCTTTTAAATTTCATTAAGCTAGGCATTGTTTTCACTCATGCACAGTCAGGTTGCTTTGATCACAGTAAAATTTGCTCAGGGAAGCAATTCCTATTTTTACTTAATATTATATCTTAGCTTTAAAAACAACAAGAAGATAGTTTGGGGCTTGAGGTAAATGATCGAATTGCTCATATTTTATAAAAGCTGGTTTACTTAATACTAATAGTGAAGAGATGTTGACAATTTAGGCAACAATTTATAAGAGTGGAATGAAATCACTATGATTTATTCTAGTGCTGTTCTGTGTCTATATTTCTGGAAGTTACAGGTAAGAAGTCTGTACCAGAGAAAAGGAAAATACAACCTGAATGTGTTAGCATTTCCAGGACTAAAATACTGTTTGCAGATCTACTGTTATGTGGAGATAATAGCGTACTACCGTGATTGAAAGACAGTCCCACAGATACTGCTCAACATATGTTGGCATAACTTCCCTACCCAGGGCGCAGTGAGTAACCCCAATCTGAAATAGCTTCGTCTTCACAGGAGTACTTGAAACACCTCTAGTCAGAGTTTCTTTAAGGCACTCTATCGTATAGATTCTAGATATTTTCATCAAAACCTAATGTTTACCATTTTACTCTGAATGAGCCACTGCTCCTCCACTGTTTGATGAAAAATCTTTTGAAGTTGTTGCACCAAATAGCTGACAGTAATTACATTTACACCATTTTCTTTATCCCATTTTCTCACTATAGGCATCTGTGTGCCATGCAGCTTCAGGAGGCAAACAGAAAAAAGCTCTGCAACCTCTTTGACAAAGAATATTTTTGGCAAACACACTACATTAACATGAAGTGTCAGGATATCAAAGACTCCCTGAGGAGTTCAGCAAACATATCTAAAGAAATCCAAAGGAGTGATTATGAGTCCTTTTCAAGACTGCTAGACCCTTCTTTAAAAAACTGCAGTCTGAATAAAGATTCAGTTGCTTATCCTGAATGACCTTCCTGATAAGGTAAAAAAGGGGAATGAGAAATAAAAGATGTTGAAGTTAAAAATAATTCTGTCCAATCCATGATATTTCCATGTGTAATTAGTATTTGAATATATAGCAGTTTGTTAAGATACTATTTCATATATACATTTAAGAAATATAAATGTTCCTTCATCACTCAGGCATATGTGTATTAATGAAATGTAAATCAAATGCGTACCTTGATATTAAGATCTCTCTACCAAAATAAATCTGAATGTTTTTAAATTCATATAATCATATGGAATTGCTAAACCACCACTAACGTGAATACCTCTGAGATACAGATGACCTGTTCAAAAACTGTCTGATTCAGCTTTATGTGAAGTAGCACCTGAATTAGTTTTGCTCAACTAATATTAATTAGCACAACATGGAGATACACCAAAAACATTTTCATATTTATATAGAGTGCTATCACCTGATACTTTTTGGATGCTTTCTACTCTAAAACTGAAATCAAGCTACCACTACACATCAACAGGCTGTTCATGTGCTGTGAATACCGGCTACAGGCTGAATGACAGCTACTCTGTTCCACTGGGCAGTGACTACACAAGAAAGTGAACAAAAATCTACCGATCTTGGCCATTATCCTGACTTCTCCCTCCACATTCAGCATATTCTCCTTTTTGCAAACATTTTCTTCTCAGAAACCCATCACCTCATTGCCAAAATCTAATAGTTTGCAAGTTCTGGTGGTCCCATTTTTACCTTTCATTCCCCGTGGTGGTTACTTCCCAGCTGATATGAGACTTTTCCCAAGAAGTCTAACATCTTTTGAGACCTTAAAAAAAGTTTGGTGGATTGTTTCTAATTTATCTGAAGAGTGCCAATTTTCAGAAAGGCTAATTTTAGGAATGGGAGTCAATCCAAATTCAGTCCTTAGAGAACTGAGAGTGCATATCTACAATGAATATAACTTCAAGAAGCGAAATGATATCATTCACTCCACTCTGATGCAGTTATTAAAATTTCACCTGGAATTTCAGTAGCATTCTTGAACCTTCAGCCCTTCGCATGAATAGACAGGGCAAGCCAGTCATGGATATGTTTTAACCTTGGGAGGACTGACATCTTTTTACATATGAGCTGAGAAAGCCATTTTCTTCTACTTTTCAGTAACTAAAACTGTATTCAAACAACTACAATATATAAAGTACCCATTTAGCAGGGACTGGAACAGTACAAAAGATTCAGGAAAAGAAAATGATTAAACCAAAGAAAAAACCTCCTTTAAATTTGACCAATTACCAGCTGTTGATAGGAAAAAAACCTCCCAGTACTTTAACTATTAAAGAATGTGCCAACTAAATATACACAAAAAAAAGAGCTCATCAGTATATTCGGAAAGGAAAAGAACTGCTACCATCTCATTTAGCAAGCACAAGGGCACATCCTCAGCTTTTTATAATTACACGTCACTCAGTGAGACTGTGCACATCCCAGCTTGTTCTTCTGTGACAGCAGTAAACACGGTTTGATGAAAACTGCTAATTTAGAAATTAGGCACCAAAAATAGAATCTTAATCTGCCACTCTAGCAAGTATGACAACATAAGGGATAGATTAATCCGAACTTTCCTACAGCAGACAATCTGGTCTCAACAACGGGTGTGCGACAAGCAGGTTATGGATGATGATCTTAATGAACCACTGCTTCACCATGTAGTTCCAGTAACATCCTTCACTTTATTCTGTTTCAAGTACCTTAAGTAAAAACAACAAAAAATTTCCATTCAATCTGATGCATTTAAGCTGAATTTTTCTTCTCTTTTAGTGCAAATCTGTTTGCTGTCTGTCGTGTAAGTCAGTGATAGATACTTCCATCACTAGCGATGGAAATGGAGCTTTGTATGGCACTTTGTATACCCCTACCTCAGCAACAGAAATAAAAAAAAATAAACACCGTCCCTTCATTACTAAACATTTAATACTGCAAGAGATCTGTAATTTTGGATTTCTGCATTGCAATAATTTTTGACAGGAGTGGGCTCCAACCTATGGACAGGTCTGAGCAGAAAATTGCCTTTCTGCAGAGCCTTATTGCAGTAATTCCAGACAATACATTCAGGGAATACTAAGAATGAGTGACCTTAAAGCGTATGCAGTCTTTACTTAAACATGTCCTTGTTTGGTGAAGTGATGTTGTATTTTAGTGTCAGTGAATGCTTACTCCAGGAAAAAAATAAGCACACATCCTCTTTTGGTAAAACTTAGAACACCCTCCTATAGTAAGCAATCACTAACATATAAACTATATTAATTTGATTATTAAATTATTTTTAAACTAATTAATGTTGAAGGCACTGGTCAATAAAAGTAAGCAGTTTCTTTTCTGTTATTAACAGTTTATATAGCCCATATATACAAAATGTGTATATATGTGTGTGTATAAATATGTTACATATAAAAATGTTTTTTAAAATATATATTAAAAAATATGTAACAGTGAAGGGTATTTCAAAGTGATGACTGTATTATCATATTGCTTCCTAGGTTTCTGAGGAAGCATGAAGAAGCAGTCTTCTTCCTCATCTGGGGATGAATAACTCTCCTCTTATTCATCTGCAGTTTCGTATTGTTTCTCCTCTATAGCACGATAAACTTGCACAGAAATCATTCTTTGTGATATCTGAGAGAGACAGATTCCCAAGACACACAGAAAATTGATTCGCAAGACGATACATTCATACAACACAAGTGACAATATCTCATTTCTGTACACCCTGAGCCACAAACCATGACTACCGCAGACATCCGAAACAGGGATGGAACCCCATCCACTTCTATCCCTCTAGCATAGCCACACAGGCTTATAAATGTTAGAACAGAGTTAATTGCAACCCAACACTATACATAGTGTTTTTCTTCCAATCTCTCTGCAAGTTTAGCCTAAATTCAATATGTTTCTACTGTAGGCTATGTTTACTGAAATAAAGCTACATTCAACTATGGGCAACCTGTCTTTGAACATATGCTGTAGGCAGCAATCTAGCAGAGAAATGGGCAACAAGCTGTGAGACTAAACTTTTATCATCATCTCTATAAATCAAGATGAAAGCTATAGACTTCCTCCTGTGGACCTCATACAGCCTTGAGAAAAAAGTTAAAATATTTAGATTGAAAGAACAAAATAATATAAAGAAAAAAAGAAGTCAAAATTAAAATTAATTAAAGTATTTGTCCAGTAGTAAGCACAGGTCCAGTTGCCAAGAATGCATATTTTTATTTATTTTTTAATGATATACCTGACATCAATGACTAATTAGTAAGATTAATGATGGCTGTCCCATCCAGAAGTGCTCACTCTTCAGTTCCAGTCATGTTGCTAGCACAGACTACAACTAAGAATGAATTCCCACTAAACCAACTGTACAGCAAGTTGTAACAGCACAGCTTTAGTGCAGTAAGTGAGAGACACTGCTTGGTAATTCTCACCTTTCAGCTAATTAAGCCATTTATAGTATGTCATATAGGTGGGTAATATCACGTGAAGTCCCTGAAATATGAAATCCATATAGATTCCTTTAAGTTTCCAACATATATAAAATTATTGTAGTGAACGGGTTTTGCACTCATGTTTTTATACTAGTAATGAATTACAAAAACACTGTCCTTTGTGCTTTCTTTGGAGGATCTCAAAATTCTTCAATATCTAGTTAAAAGAGTCTGCAATTCTATTGTGGTCATGTTTGTATTTTGTAGTGCAAATATTAAGGTACAAAGATGTTTAGAAACTCACCAAAAGTCAGAATTAATCTGAACTAGAAGCCACACCTAGTGAACTGTATCTGTACGAAACACTTCACCCCTTGCTTCCCGTAGAGAAAGAAAAACTGAATTAACAGCTACTACCCTTCAGCTGTCACCTGCCTTTGGGCCATAGGTTGTCGTCCCTGCAACACAGTCAACAGAAAACAACATTGACTTTGACTTAACTCAGTTTACAATCAGACAGATTAGCTTAACCCCCTACTAAAGAGGAACTGGAAGCAATGGGGGTCTGCCCTGTTCTACTGACCCTCTCATAACACATAGGAACCTCTTGCAGAAATATAATGAGAGATAGCCAGAGGCTGTTAACAACTTAAACACCTGTTTCCTTAGTGAATGCAAGTTAAACTGCACTGTAGGCTGCAGAATGTCAAGAATACACTCCCTTCGTTTATATTTACACTATTGTGATACAAAAATACAGAAGAATCACCTCAGTCATATAAGAATTTAGTGCACTTTTCTGCACTCATTCTTCTCCACTTTTCCTCCCTCATTCTAGAAACCACTCACTTTTGCATTACATTAAAGGATTATTGTATTTATCAGGAATGCTGTACTCTGTACCTAAATGTGGTGATTGGTCTGATTTGGGAGAAAGAATGCGGCACAAACAAGGTTGTGCGATTATCTTCGAGGAACTGCTTTCTGAGGTCACTCTTGCATTGCTCCTCTCCAATTCGTTTGGCTGGATTCAAGCTCTACATGTAGACGCTGATAGCTCACTTCTGCCTTCCTACACTGGATCCATACTTAGCCACTTGCCTGCTTTGGAGAACTAAGAGGAATTGTCCTATAAAAGTTGGGTTGACTGAAACTGAGCAGACTCTTCTGCCTTCCTCTCAGCATCAAAGATAGGACTAAAAAATATGGATTTGTCATGTGCTTGTCCCAAGTGAAGTACAGTTGGTGCAGTCAAGTGCCACTCCTTGTACAGCAAAATTTCTGTGCCAGTCAGACACACAAATAGGAGGCAGAGACCCAAAGATTTTGACAGATCTGGGTCTCTTCTTTTATTCCCCTTAGTATTCTCTGAACACATCCACACCCATGTGTCTGCACAATGGACTAACTCTGTCTGGAGTCACCAATTTGTATACATTTTTGGCAATTTTTGGCCTACTGTTTAAGCTATACCTTCCCGTGTTGGCATCATTTTTTTGTTATCAGAGGGATAAAAGAAATAACCTTGCACCAAGCACTAGCGTCAAATGTAGAAGCTGCATCTAAAGATATAGTCTACACTTAAAAATAAAAAATCATACTTAAGGTAGAGATGTCCTCTGAAGCATACAGAGCAAAGCTCACCTCTAATACACCGTTCTTAACCTGCATGCAACAGTGCCACTGATCCCAGTGGGTGATCCACTCAAAGTTAGAGCTGCTTATTACAGTTGAGCTTCGATGTGCAGATCTAAGAGGGAAATTTTGTCCTTCAGACAGAACTATGATCAAGACATAAATTTAGACAAAAAGGAAACAGGAACATGTGGACAACTACTGTACTTGCACAAGCAAAGTGGGTAGGAAGACAGCCAATGCGAGTGCCTTGAAATGACCTTTACATCGCTGCATAGACAAAACTGTGTAGAAATGTAATGCAAGGGAAAAAGGTATTCCTTCTGTACAAAAGGCATATACTAAATTATGAAGTTCATTGAAACTAGCAGTAGAAAGAGAAACTACCAAAATAGTTTTGCCCTTATTTTTTATCTACTAGTTGTCATGTCCTCTTCTACTATTTCTCTAGTATTCTACACATTCCAGCCTTTCATTTAATCCTCTGTCTTGGAAATAATGAACCACAAAAAATCAACAGTAACCTTCATGCTTATCGCATTGACTTATAATGGCATCAAATAATAAAGAGCTGTAGTATCTTCCTGACTTACATTCCTGTTAACATAGCTCTGATAAAACGTACATTTCACAGACCTCCTATATATTTCTTTGTTCTTTGAGTATCAGTTTTCCTATTCAAAGCTATTTATCATAATAATTTCAGACTAATAGTAATATGCTGAAGAACTAAGTACAAAGTATCTTATTATTAATCTTTATGCCTTTTAGGAGCATTGTGCAAGATTTATCATCTCCTGATTTGACATGGGAAATGACCAGTACATGCCACAACTATCCCTGTTATATAAAATGGCAAATTTTTCTTACTTCATTTCAAGACAAGATATTTTTCAAACTAAAATTAATATACACGCATATTATGTCTTCTCTTAAATAAATCTATGCAAGATGCTACGTAGGGTGTGTCTTTTTTCCTAACCACGAATTTTTCTAACATCAGACAAAAGAGATTTATTGTTATCTTCCCATTTTATCTTCTAACTTTTGCCTAGTGGGAAAACATAAAGGATACAGGTGACACCCCCCACCCCCATTTGGGGGTGCTTACAAATTCCCTGAGATAAAGCCTACTGAAGAAGGAACATTCTTGTTTCTGTTTTTCTTAAGACTTAAATATTTGACACCACATTTAGAACTACAGAAGGTCAACTTACCTATCAGAAATTTTAGAAAACAGTAAGCATTTCCAAAATGCACTCCATATATTTGGGGTTTAATTGAAAAATCTTTGTAATGAAATAAAATATTTAGATGTCTTGCTAATTCCAATGTGTCAGTGCACAGTATGTTACTGAGGCCAAGAATGCAGAGATTCCAGGTGACGGGCATTTGTAAGAACAAGGGTGTCTAGAACCAGAATATTTAACACTAAAAAAGAATTAGCAGACACAGAACTTCAAACTCCTATCTTCAAATAGTCAGACTCTAAATATTGGAAATTCGATGACAGGATGCTCTATTCAACAGTCCCTGTGTTATCCCACACCATGATGTTTGTTTCTGTTACACAGTGACCATGACCATTGTAACATTTAACAAGTTTTGAGATCAAGTGGCAGTGCCTGGCAGCGTTCCACAACACTCTTCAATTTATTACTACAGATACAGTCTCGACCTTACCTCAGAGAAGGACTTTTGAGAAAACTTCATGGGAAATCAAAGGACATCAAGAATAAGTGGCCTTGATAAAATGCCTGTGCTGGCTCTGCTTCTGTTTAGGCCGCTGCCACTTGGATATGGAAACTAGGACTCTGATGGCCTTGTGGTTACAGAATGGCTCCAGATCTATTACTTCAGTGGAGGAAAGAATCTGAGGAGAGGACCAAATTCTGGTCACGGACTGAATGGATAAAGTTGTTTCAGGAGGGTGGGATTGGGTGTGTTATTGCAGAAAGTGTGAGAATAGCGAAGATATGTAGTGAAAAGTTGTTTATTTAACTTGAATCGCCCAAGCTGAAGCAGTTCAAATCCTACAACAGATTTGAGAATCTCTGATTTTCAAAGCAAATCGCAGTAAATCTCTCATATACCATTGTGCACATGAACAGCAAATCTCTGTTATACCTACATAGTAAAATTTAAATAGTAAATGACATCGTAAAATGTCATCATGAATCATTTTTGTGAAGATAAGTATTTTTGGCCTGTAGTTTTGGAAATTATAAACTTCAGCCCTTTGTGTTCTAAAAAACCGAAATAAAATCAGATTTAACTGCAGATAAAGGAAAGATAACATCTGCTGTTAGATCCCTAGTTTCTTGAGAGAAAGATGATGCCTACATTAGAAACAAAGAAACATTGACTATACAGGTCGTGTAACTGCTACAAATGCACAAGAATTACATAGCACAATTACAGGAGCAGGAGAAAAAACAAAAACAAAAACCCTTGTTATTTTATTTAATCAATAATGTATTATTGATTAAAATAAGTATATTTATTCTTTTAACAAATAACACATTATTTAGTATTTTCTTTCTTTCAAATTGTTTTCTTCCTAGACTTACAGTTCTACATTTCTCTAACACTTTTGAAATGGATGTTTTATGAAACAAGGAGACAAGAACAGAAAACAGTTTCAGACAGAACAACAGAAACAAAACCTGAAAACAGTAACATTATTCATCTGAACCAAGCTCTCTATCCACCACTCAGGTTTATGAATCTGGATACTACAGTGAACTGCTGGACTCCACGTTCATCTGCTTTTGCCCTTACCAGGATATGTTAATATTTTGCTTGTGATTATATTAAAAGTGGAAGTTTGAAGATTTTCCAGCTTGGATAAGAAACATTATTAAAGTTACATAGTCCATTTGACAAATCACATTACTTTGTTGAAATTATGGTACTCCAGTGGATACTGATGAAAGCATGGGCCACACTGAGGTAGTTTCATCAACACCTCAGAACATCTTTTTTTCTTTATCTTTTATCTCCATCATATGCAGTTATGCATACCTGCACCATCCACTGATAATTTATTCTCTCTAGTCTCGACTCTCTCACCCCACCTGAAATGCACATCATCACACACGTATTCTTTCATAAGAATTTCTACTATAAAAGACAGGGGGTTTGTTGCCACTGTAATTCTGAATAATTATAGTAATTATTGTATACTATGATATAGTAAGCTACGAGATACTATGTTGTTCTTGGTCTGACTTTTTATTCTGGCTTCTATCCCAGCTTTTTTTGCACCGCAATCCATGTGGCAGATGAAGGGTATGGCTTATTCATGCCATAACAAATTCACCAGACCTGCATCACCTGGGCGTGTGGGAAAGATGGTGTGGTGGAAGTAGGTATTAAAACCTACTTCCAATGACTCTTCCTACTCACCACTTGCCACTGCACCCTCTCTTACATGGACTCATTCCCTGGCAGCCTGTATGTTAGCATCGTACTGCTGGGGAGATGTCAACCATGCTTTCTAGTATCTCTGGTGTGATCTGTCTGCTCCTGAGACAATCCAAAAACTGAGTTCGATTCTCTTACTGTTTTGATGACATTCAAAACTTTAGTTTGGCATCCATTAAATACAGTAAGCAGAAGTTAGTATGTTTATCAAATATATTCCTGGTATACACAAAAGCACCAAGACAAAGGTAGCCTCTCCTCCTGAACAAGGTACTGCAAGTAACAAATCTCTTTAAAAATTAACCTCTTTCCTCCACCCAAACCACACAGAAAAGTCAGATCAACAAGAAACACTTTAAAATCAAATGTAGAGCCAACGTGAATAATCCACTGTGCATTGAACCCAGGATAGCAAATAACAATAGTTCTTTCAATTACCACAGAGAGGAAAAGATTTTTTTTTTAATAATAGAAAAATGCATATGTTAACCACACTCCCTAGGGATGGTAAGAAAACACTAGCAATGCAGAAAGGCTCCTCCTATTAGTAATATGATTAAAGAAGTATAGGTATAAAACCTCTCGAGGAGTAGACGCATGAAAAGGAGGCTACTAGAAAACAGGAGAGAATAGCATGATAAATAATATCCACAGTACATGTGACAATTTAAAGACAGCAGGCACTGTTGCTCTTCACAGCCAACTTCTTGCTGCATAGAGTTCAGCACAGAATATGTTACTGTTGTGGTTTAACCCGGCAGGCAGCTAAAGCAACCACACAGTCGTTCGCTCACTGCCCACCCCAGTGGCACTGAGGAGAGAATCGAAAAGAAAAAGGTAAAACTAGTGGATTGAGATAAAGACAGTTTAATAGGAGAGAAAAGGAAGATGAGGATAATGATGATGATAATAGAAGAATATACAAACAATTGATGCACAGCACAATTGCTCACCTTCTGGAGTCGACGCTTAGCTAGTTCCTGACCCATGTCACCTCCCAGCCAACCCTCCAGTTATATACTGAGCATGATGCCACATGGTATGGAATATCCCTTTGGCTAGTTTGGGTCAGCTGTCCTGGCTGTGTCCACTCCCAGCTTCTTGGGTGCCCCTTGCCTTCTCATTGGCAAGCCAGTATGAGAAGCTGAAAACTAAAATATTACTGTGTTATCGACATTATTCTCATCCTAAATCCAAAACACAGCACTATACCAGCTGCTAGGAAGAAAATTAACTTTATCCCAACCCAAACCAGGATAATTATGCTGCTGAAAAGCAGACATGTGCCTGCACTTTGGGTCTACCCTGGGTTAATTCTTCTCTAAGACTGTTGGTGAAGAGTAAGGATCAAAGTAATGGACACAACTATCATCCACCCTGGATGGAGGCTTGTAGTTCTCCTCTTCCTCTTCTGCCCTGTATTTCACGGGAATAAAGCAATACACTTGAGCATGCAAGCAATTTCATTCACTCTGAGTAGACTGCTAAAATGTGCAAAAGAGCTTTCCAACACAAACACATTCTTCCCCACAAACTACCAAATCATGAGCTGTGGAGAACAGTTTTGACTGTATCCTATACTGCTCTATCTTCATGCACAAATAGCTTCCCATGAAAACATATTATGGTTATTGTATCTTATCTCAGAAAAAAAACCAGTTTATCTACAGGCGATCCTATGTGGGTTATTTTATTACATTAATATTTATGCATTTTAAAACTACATGCAGTGCATAGGTCAGGCCCAGTAATGTCTTGGCTGCAGAGTAACAACAGCAGGACCCTCACTGGGACTCTAATTGCTAGCAGAACTCCTCAGCTCTCTTTCATATGTGTAATGTGTGTATATTTTCTTGGTTAAATGCTGTCTTGCCTTTTGATCCTCTTCCTGCTGATGTTGCTGAGAGATAATGATCTGCCTGTCTGGCCTATTGATATATATATAAAAATTAATAGTACAGTTAAAGCCAGATGGGAACTCTTATTTATTCTGACCTAAATTAATAGAACAACGGAAATTTCAATGTGACTAAAAGGCAAGAAATTTAAAGCCAGTCTAAAAATTACCTGCAACTAATTTTTCAAGTCTCAAAATCTATTGAAACAGACTGATAAGATTTACAATAACACCAGGCATAAAGCTCACCTCCGATAAGAGCTTTTCCAATTATACCCAATATAGAACTACTACAAACTTTTTATGTTGTAGCATGACTGTCCCTTCCCCTTGTATAAGGCAAATACTTGTATTTTGCTGAATTTGCCTTAGACCACTAATAAAATCAACAAAGAAAAACTACTGCATGGACCATTATTTTTCTGCAATTAATTCTCTCTATTCCCTCCTACTCAGACCTTTACTAAATGCTGAATAGCTAACTGGAAGTTAAATAAAACACTGGATTTGAGCCACTGTAGGAAATATAACAAGGGATAGTCTCCGAGACACACAAGTTAGACATAAAGATAAGAAAAGAAGAGTCAGGAAAAAGTGACAGAAAGGTCACTTTCACATTGGATTGTGTATTTTATTATATTCTGTATGCATCCAGAAAGTTGTACCATCGATTCAGTTCTGCCACTCCCAGCTCTGCCTTCGCACCAGCTCCCCAAGATAAATAGAGGCTTAGGAAGGACTTTGATGAGGCTTTGGGCAACGTGGTCTAGTTGAGGGTGTCCCTGCCCGTGGCAGGGGGGTTGGAACTAGATGATCTTTAAGGTCCCTTCCAACCCAAACCATTCTATGATTCTATGACTGACATTATATTAGAGGACATATTAGATCATTGCATGACTTTTTATCTGCAAAGCAATTACAATAAACTCAATAAATATCATCATAGGAAAACCTACAAATATCTAACCCTTCACAGCACAGTATTATTTTGCAATCAAAAAAGTCCTGATAAAATCGGGTTTGTACAAGTATAATCTATACTGGAGAATTTCAGGTTGAAAAAGGAAGGATGTCCTCGCGTAAGAAGAATTTAATGAACCCTGAGTAAGCAAGTAACAAATAACAATCTGGTTACTTCAGTTTCACACTTCGAAAATAGTGGCAATTAGAAAGACTATGATTTTATTTCAAGACATCTTGATTTAAGCACAAATCAATGAAAACAGAGAAAATATTTAAAATGCACATAATCACATCACATTATTAAGTAAAATATTCCATTGGTTTAAAGTTTGATGGCATTATCTACCAAGATTGATATTATTACAACAGATTATCCTTTCCAGTGAGACTGCAGACAGAAAAGTGATGCTGTAGAAGTATAATATCACATTTAATCAAAGTTCTTAGAAATAATAGTTCCATTATATTAGCATTTGAACAGCTTTTCAATGAACCAATGGGCAATGTGTCTTCATCTTTTATTTCTAATCAGCTAATAAATCTACAAGGTGCCAAAACCATGCCGAAATGTTGGCATGCATTCTCATTCATCATAATTTGACTTCAGTAATGTGCAGTCCACTTTATGACTTCTGCACACAATGTCTAGAGCAAATAAAAGCACATTTTTACAATTACCTTTCTGTAATTGGTCCATCAAGCTGCCACCCTAGTATTTTGTTTATTGACTGAACATTGTAGTTTAGAGCCTTTTATAGAATAAATCACAGTGGGTGAAGAAAAAATGAAAGCACCGTGGCATGTTGGGATTTCCTAGGGGTAGAAATGGGGCGGGAGAGGGGGAAGGCATAGCTCCCAAAGTCTGGAACAAAAAATATAGGAAAAGAGTGGAAGCAGTTTAAATCTAAAGTCTTACCGGGCAAAGTAAAGAAGGTCAGGTTTAAGACTAATCGTTCTTAGGAAGTTACTGGGAACATAGGTAAATTTTATCAGGTCAGACCAAAGATTCCTCCAACTGTTTTAGACAGCAAGGACTATCTATGTAGAAGACTGTAACAGAAATTCAAGCATACCATGATACCTCCTCAGAATGCTCTCCCCTCCCCTGACAATCAATAGCTCTAGTACTCTACAAGCCTGAGAGATTCCTCTGTATTTCAAAACCCTTCATCACAATTGGTGCTCCCCAGGGCTCAGTACTGGGGCCAGTTCTGTTTAGTATCTTTATCAATAATCTGGTCAAGGGGATCAAGTGCACCCTCAGTCAGTCTGCAGACAACACTAAGTTGTGCAGGAGTGTTGATCTGCTTGAGGGTAGGAAGGCTCTACAGAGGGATCTGGACAGGCTGGATCGATGGGATGAGGCCAATTGTATGAGATTCAAATACTCTAAATTCCCACAACAATCTGTTGAACATTTATTCTGGCTTAAGCAGGAGCTTCATCACATGATTTTGAAGATAGGGTTTTGTTTGTTTTTTGGGTTTGGGGTTCTTTTTGGGTTTGGGGTTCTTTTGGGAGTCTGTTTGCTTTTTTTCTCCCACCTACAGGTTTAATTTAGTTCTGTAGTGGAAAGGACAGAAAACAAACATTCCAAATTCACCTTCTACATGCCACTCACAATTGAATAGATCTCTACTATATCCCACTGAAGTCATCTCTTTTCCAGGCTGAGAAGTCCTATTTGATTGAATGTTCCAGATACAGAATCTGTCCCATATTTGATTATCTCTGGTTTGCTTCTTGGGAAAACTGAAATGCTTTTAACACACAGACACGTTATTGCATAAAATCCTTGGGACAGTACTGTATCTGTCAACTGAATATATCTTAAAATTAGACCGGAGCTATTTTAAGCCAAATGACTTGGATGCAGATAGCAGTGTAGTCACAACAGCCTAGATTGCGGCATTTCCATTTGTTCTGAGTAGCCTAGCCTGACTTCCTTCAAGTTTTTCAAAACACAATGCAGGCTCTCTAGTCCACCCTGAATGCCAAGCCACTGCTATTACAAACTGCGTAGTAGATAAATCCTACCAGCTAAGCACGGAAAAAAATGACATATCAGAACTGTTAAGCTCCACAGCTGCGAGAACGGTGCTTTAAAAATGGAGTACATAAACTATACTAGAGAAGTGCTTGATAGTGATCCCACAGTTACAGTCCAAAAGGCTGCCTGCTCAACAGAAAGAACCTTTCAGGGACTTGCATAATGCTTTCTCTAGCTTTAATGTCCCAGTTAGGCACAGCATTATAGCTGCTCAGGCCAAGACAATTCTGGCTATGCGGAGAAAGCAGAATGGCAGGCACTTAAAAAAACCTTTACATTAAAAATGAAGGTTTTCATCAATAGACAACTTTTCAAGTCAAAACTAACCTCTGAATTGCAATTTCAGATTTAAGCATCTGAACCCTGCTTGTGTCTTGTGAAAAGCCATATGCGCTGGTTTGTAATCATTGCTCAGCACTGCTCTATTGGTCTGACCTGATGGTTCAAATCATGTGAAGATGATGAATCTATTTGGAAGGATGATTGATATCAGTCTTTTAATTAGACCCATCATCTACATAGGAATTGAAATAAAAACAAATAAAAGCTTGATGGTGAGCTGCCTGTTCAGCTACCCATACTTATTTTTCCTGAAAGGTCAGTTAATTGAAAAGTGCAATTTACTTTGCTTGGAAAAAACCAGAATAAAGCAGAAGCTGTGATACAGACTTCCTAATCGCATAGTCAAAACACGTTGTTACACTTTGCTTACCTCATCTGCATTGTTTTCATTTACTTAATTTCAATTAGATTGCAAATTATACAGGGATTAAGGTGTTTCTACTGTGTGACCTATTCAATTTTGCAGTCAATTGATTTCTACTTATTTAGTAAGTGTTTGGACATTAGCTGCCTTAGCAGTTAGATTTACACTTGAAGTCAACTCTCCAACATAGCAAAATGCTCACAATGGGAGTTCCTCATGAACATGATAGAGGAAATAGTAAGTTGCAGGAAAGGAACTGGATGAAGATCACCTATAACAGGAATTAAGTCACCAATGGCATAATTAGACAAAAGCTAACACTATAGTAGGATGCACTGACAGAAGTGCTTTGTAAAACATTTGTAGTCATCCTTCCATGCCACCAAGGTCTTCAGCTGAAGATGTGTCTTCAGTTTCAGCACTTTTCTTCAAGAAATACTGATGGGAAAATACTAATGAGGCAGAGTTTCAAAGAGAACAATGCAAATTGTTAGCTACCCAAGCCAAGAAGGGGAGGAGAAAGGGAGAAGGCTGAACCAGAGTTCCTCAAGCCCGAGAAGGAAATGCTAGGGGGAGGGGAGATGGGATGGACGTAACAACAGTCTTCAAAATATAGTATGCTGCTGCATACAAGAACAGTGATTATTTATGTGTCTGGTCAATATGATAGCAAGAGGATTAAGTTGCAGCAAGGAAGATCTGGGTTAGACATGAAGAAAAATGTTCAAACTACTGAAGTACTGAAGAAGTTAACTGAAATAGTTTAGTCTGTCAGCAGAGATCTTCAGAAGTTAGACATGAAACTGTCAGAAATGACAGAGAGTTCATCTTGATTTTCACAAGGGACAGAAATGATGGCCTTTTGAGGTTCTTTCTAATCATATGAGAATCTACACAATATTAGTCCTCTCTGCCATACTAATAAATTCCTGAAAACACTTAGGGCAATTACTTTCTTGGGCAAAGGGATTTTAAGATACTAGATTTAGTGAAAACAGACTCCCTGCTGGCAAGCCAGCCACCTTAATATATTATCAGCACAGATGTCATAAGTTAATAGGGTGATACTGAGACAGATGCAATCATTAAGCGCTCATCTTCTCTTTGCATGTTATCACATTGGCAGGCCAAGTTTCTTCTGACTCTTCACTGCATCAAAGATTAGAAGCTGATAATGGCATTAGGATAATAAGGCAGTTAAGAGTGATTCTGGATATTCTGATGAAGTTTTTAGAGCTTTCAGTGGAACACTGGCATATAGTAAGTAACATGTATTTACAGATGTGTAAAAGAAGAAGGTGTTTCAAGATCTGCTGTCAGGCTTAGTGCTGTGCTGAAGGACTATAACTAAAGGAAGCACAGCTCTACCATTACTCAAGAGCAATTGTACCTGAGTCTCACACAGAAAGCAAGATCAGCTTTTGCTTCAACTGCTTGCATGCTGTTTATAAGAATGACTGTCTTTGACCTCTAGCATTCACAGGGAAAGAAAATCTGACAGCCCATCCCCTCTTCTGCCTCTGCAATTGTAGTTTTCAACATATTTCCTCCAGGAAGTTTGGTAAGAGCAACTGCAATCCTTGGTCCTCCCCTCAGAGCAGACTGACTGCACAGAATGAG
Organism: Grus americana; assembly: GCF_028858705.1. Taxonomy (NCBI): domain Eukaryota; kingdom Metazoa; phylum Chordata; class Aves; order Gruiformes; family Gruidae; genus Grus; species Grus americana. The sequence continues at coordinate 8,227,001 of NC_072864.1, forward strand.
TATGGGGGACACTATCTACAGCAAGTCCGGTACATGGAAGCACAGGGGAATACTACTGACACTAACTCAACCATTTAAAATCAAATATAGGTAGAACTCACCAGATCTTCCCCAAAAGTGTATTACAAAGTTGATTTTTTCTTTTGTCCAAGTAGAATTTTTTCTATTTTGTTTGGAGTTCAAACAGTCTTTTACCCAGTCCAACTCAGAACTATTAAGTCACCCTTTACTAAAAGCCTATCAGGAAGACACCTGCTAGTAACTGAGAGTGCCATTTTTTAAGTTAACATTTCTGCTTGCTGATCATGTTTTATGTTAGCTCAATTTGCATTGCTCTTGTTTAGCCTTGCTGTTTAGGGGGTTGTTCTAACCTGCTTTGCGGATTGAGTGGATGTGTTTGCCACAAAGTATTCCAAGAAAAATTGCTCCAGATTACTATTCTGGGCCACTGTTCTAGTTGTATTTATTTTTTCCTTACTGAGTTTGCAAAGCATAGAAATGGCAGTCCTCCACCGTTTCCACCATGTTTATTTTCTCAACACTTGTGTTTGCTCTGTTTTAGCTTTTTTTCTTTAGAAGCTTGTTTTATTTTTAAGAGCAAGAGCACAGTTACTTAAGAGAAAAGCAATCAAACACGGGACAGATATTGCTCTGTCGATTAACAGATAATGAATAGTATGTTTGTATGAAAGACATATATTTATGTGCCTCATCCTAAAAACCACTGATGTCAATAGAACACGTTCAGCTTGTAGATGGGAATCAGTACTTAACAGGAAAGGGATTGGAAAGAGAACAGATGATTCCACTGTATTTGTTAAGTAAGTGCCTTAAAAGTGATCTAAACGAATTATGAGAAATTTACTCATGAAATACCAGTATGCAGTCATACTACTGCTAAGTGAGTGTTTATCAAGAAAAAACCCCAGTGTGATTTAACAGGAAGGTCTTTGAGAAGAACATTGAAAGAAAAAGCATAATTAAATCAAGTAGCTACCATAAAACAAGCAGCAGGAAAGAAAGAAAGAAAGGAAGGTAGTGAAGAACCTAAAGTAAAAATATTCAAGAAATGGTTGACACCCTTTTCTCCCTCAAGCCTTGTTCTATGATGTATAGCTATCTGTGATGTATATCCCCAACATGCTTCCAACCAGGAAATCACTCTGGATGCAGACCGGGAAGTGCAATGAGTCAAACAGAAACAGTCAGGAAGGAGAAAAAATCCTGAAAAATACAGTGGCTATGCATAATGCATATAGACAGTCAGCAATGTGGTCTACCATTACTACATTGATTTCTAAACTAAAAGGTAAATACAAATAAATAAAAATCTAATAGTTACTCTTACTCAAAGGCAAGTTATATATAAAAAAAGAATAAAGAAACTGTTACCACTATTCTGACTTTGAGTATCTAGAAATAATAAAGGAACTTCAAATGATTTTTCCCCATTATAAGTAGAACATGAAATGTAGCAATGGATCCACAAAACAACAGATCTACTGGGCCTCTGCCCAGTAATGCCAGCAATACCTATTACTGCACAGTGATCATGGCTCTTTGGGTGGTAAGCGAGGCACATTATCCAGACTGGATTCCCAAGGACTTCCCACATCCATGTTGCCTCTCCACACAACATATCCCTTTGCACTATACAGAAGAGGCACAGGGGTCATATGCCAAGACAAAACATGCTTTTAAGGCTTTATCTTTTAGAAGGCTATGCTGTCTAATTCTAAAGTCCTGAGATGGAAGCAAGTGCTTCAACTTACTAAAGCCAATGTAAAGATTCTCACAGTCATTGAAAGGCAAGCATCTTCCTTAAATACTTTGCTCACCCACAATCAGAAAATTTTATGCAAGACTGGGATCTTAGAAATTAACTGCGGTTTTGTGCCTTCTAACGCGCACTGGCTTTGTGCATTGAATAGACACTGTTCTTGTAGGAAGACTGATTGCCTCTCCAATGCAACTGGAGACTTAGTTGCAGCATGAAAACACAAGCTCAAATCATCTCCAATCCCATAAACTTAGAGATGAGTAGCTAAGAATAGAACAGTGAAAGACTTCAGCAGAACTATACAAGTTCCTGGCAGTGATTCATGCAGCTTGAGTCAATATGTAGGTGTGGCACAGTACCTATGCATAGGTCATCTGTTTGAAAATCAGAGGTATGACTGGAACACGGACAGGCATATTTAATCTAGCTTTCAACTAGTGCATGCATACACCAGCAACAGTGTGACTGGGAGACACGGGCTTCAGCTAGAGCAGGTGTCTTTAGAAACCTACGTGGCTCCGGACTTCATTTGTATTAGTGGCTCAGACCTTCTATATCAAAGTTGACACACATATGCCTGTACCTGCTGTGATCACACTAGCAGTGCAATGGAGACATTATTGCTTCACCTGCTGTTTGAAGACTGTTTTCCAGAGTGCACTGAACAGACAGGATGTTGCTAGCAGGCTCTTATTTCTTTGTTATGTAACATTTCAATAAAAATAAGCTTACTTGTTAAACAATGGTTTTCTGCACTTAATAAAAACAGTGCAGCTTGCAAGAAAGGCAAGGTAATTCCTTAACATATGGCCCCACAACTGGAAGAAACACAGCCCGATGAAAGCAAACAGTTAAATAGTCCATGGAGAATTCTAAGCACTTTGACAGACATGAACATTGGCATCTGCATCAGAAATTCACTGTATGCCATTCAGTCCTAAGCTTATCCTAGCAAGATAATCCCAGAATGTAGTCAATGTGTATCTCTGGGTTCAAACAACACATAAATTTTACACATGAATTCTAAGAATTTCACACAATTTCCCAGCAGTTTTATCACCTTTGTTCATGCCATTATATTCATGTGCTTCTACTATCCTGCTTGTCATTATGTGTCATTTTGTTTGCAACATGTTTTCTTATAATACAAGTAAAATTTGCAATAAAAAGACCTCTTTTTGCATTCCACTCTCATTTCATAATTTATATTAATGAAACTGTAGAAATATAACTCATCTCACAAAGCACTAAGACTACTTGTAGCCTCCAACTAGAAAAAAAAATTAAAATCAGAGGAATGTTTAAAAGAATGAAGACAAGTGCAGTTAATTAAAAAAGGGCATTAATTACATGCAAAACAGATAACAAATAAGATGCTCAGAGCATATATAAATAACATATCTAATGCATGAAAAAATCACCACATCATCCTATTTTGCCCATATGAACATTTCATAAATAAAGCTGGTTTGATAAATATTAATATTCAATTTCTTTTCACTTACTAAAATTTCAAAAACCCACAAGACAGCAATTTGTGTAAAATGCATTTACTCTATAAGAAGATAATATTACCTCATACAGAGAAATCTGAAAATTATATTGCATAATCCTTTTTTAAACAAAAAGATAAATTTAAAGTATAGTAACTACTGATTTCTGAATTTTATATGGAAAATATTAATAAATCTTCCAAAAACTTAAGACATGCAAGTATAATTTGAAGTTACAAATAAAAAAAAAAATAGTTTTAATAATGATTATAAACTCCTATGCTATGGGTAAGAAAAGGACTTTTTCTTTCCATACCTGGAAAACCCCTTGTTAAAAGGATAATTTTCTATCTGTGGATTCTGCTTTTTTTTTTTTTTTTTTTTTTGAAAAACCAGCTGAAAGGAACTCAGAATGACAGGTTTTAAGTGAAGCCACAGCAATTTGACTTGCATCACTGGAATTTTTTATTTTTTTTTCAGATGACTAGTCCTCACACACTGCTGTTGAAAAGCAGCAGCAAAAAGCTGCTAATACTATTTTTCAAAGTAAAGATCTGTGTAAATGCCAATTGTTGACCCTTGTGGCCCCCTACCCACCAACACATGTTTTTTCTCACAGCCATTATTTGATTTGTTGATGTCGACATGAGCCTGTCTGACAAGCCTACGAGTCAGCTTGCAGTTTTAAGCCACGTAAAGCTATCATGTTCTTCAGCAGAGACTGCAGAATACACAGATGGGCTTCAACTCTACAGCCAGGTAAATGATCTAGCACTTAACAGTTTTATTTTTCTTGTTTAACAAAAATCCCTGACTAGTGTAGCATGAATAACCTTCCTCAGGATACTTTAAAAACATACTATAATGAAGTATGCATGCTACTGCAATGATTACAATGTCATCTATTCAATTTCCGTATGAACAGCCCAAATTGTAAGTTATTACACTATTGCTTGCAATTTACTATTTTTTTAAACTATGAAAACTCATATGCTCATGGGGTAGACACTGTAAAAGACTGAAGTATAGAGGTCAGTTAGGATAAAACCATGCTGCAACTGAGTTTTTAGCATTTCAGCATTTCAGTATGGCCATCTTTGCATACAGTCTAGTTCTCCAGAAGGCATGAAGACACCTTTCCATCAATCAAACTGGTTTTTTTTATATTCTAACTCATTTACATTTTAAAGTTTAAATGTACATTTAATATGTAATATTATACAGTCACTATAAAAAGTGATCTCAAATGAAAAATCCAGTGCTTCATTCAAAATCTTTTAAAATGGGGTGCTATAAAGTACTGGATAGTTTTCTTCTTTTGTTCTAGAAGACATTCTTTCAAAAATTCTTGATCAGCACCCATTGTAATGTTTTCACTGTCATCTCCAAAAGGGAACTGAGAAGCCAAAGAGTTTGCAGAACTCCAAACAGAATTCTGTGAGAGCGCAGCATATTCTGCTCTCAGCACAGTCTAATGCACATTCGCATAGATTTGTCCTCCTCTTGCTTCATTCTGCCTGCATCCTCTAACATGTCAGTCCTATTCCCTAAATGTCCAAGAATTACATCGTTCCCTGCTGTGCAACCTTTTAAAGGTTCAACGCCTAATAGCAGTGGATTTTCTCACTGTTTATGTTCACAGTATTCCGTGATGTGCAAACATGCATGGAAGTGGGAAGTGCTTGATGAATGCAACCTCTTACAGAATGTACAGACTGATGAGAATCAATCTCCAAGTCGTAATTTAACAATAACTAAAAACGTTCAAAATTAGAGAATATCATGCTACAGAGAATAATGTTCACTATTGTTTCAGAATAAACATCTCCCTACTCCAGTTCTCTTTAGATATTCAATGCCCAATTTTAGAACAGGCCTGCACAACTCCCTTGGCATGCAGGACTTTATGTGCACTTAACCCAAAGTTTAGGCTCCTACACATTTGGACATCTATATCTGTATATTAGCAAATCTATCGATCTGGCACATGATTTACATGAATCTAAACTGTGTGTTTATTATGAAATGCACCATTACGTGTATCTCAAAGTATGTTTACATTATTTAACATTTGGTAAATTCTCACTCTCCAATTAAACTGCCTGGACAGTATCTCTGAAGACTGCACCTTCCATAATAAGGCCATGACATCACTCATAATTCAGTGTCAATGTATTAAATATATGAAACTTCTTCTGACAAGAATACTTTGGGGAGTGATCATATAATTATTTTTTCTATACTAGTATTTCCACAATTGGCAGGTGATCCACATATTCCCTCAAAGCCCCTATTGCATGTTGAGCACAAAATAAGCATTAAAATTGTATTTCTAAGATATCTAGGATACAGCACTCAGATAGGGAATACCTATTATTCCATGCTGTTCTAGGCCAATTGCTTTCTGAAGGACTCCAAGGTGAAAGGACCACAATGGCATGTTGGAGTTTACTTTGTAGTGCTTTAAACAATTCAGCTGGACAATTTCTAGTTCTTGAGTTTTTCAGCAATGATAAAACATTAATACAAAATTATTAAATTCTAGATGTTTATTTCTTGGAAAGAGTAAATAAGTTTAAGATATTAAAGCACTTAAAATATGGCATTTGCTCTATTTAAATTTGGTTTTGAGGCTCAGTCACATTATCATGAAAGAGGTGAAACAGTCCTGAATTGACCAAGAGTCATTTGTAAATGGCTTCCCACAGATAATACAGTGAGATGATCACTCACTGTGGCATCGCTATATCTCTATTAAATGTGGGTCTGTGACCCATGTGTAAATCAGCCTTCGCTTTGCAGAGGTTTTCCTTAAGTTTTTCAGCAGCTCCATGGAAATTACCTGGTAAGAGACCACGTTATTAACACTCAGGCAAGCATAACTGATCAATAAGGCTTGAGAAAAAAACCCAGAGCGTGCCACGGTGACGATATAGAAACTGTGAGACAGAACTCTGATTAGAAAGACCTCTTTACAAGGAAGCATTTTAGCTATTTTCTCAAGCTAATCACAAAGTTTGTCTTAATAAGGACGATATATTAAGAAGGAAAGGTTAAATCCAGAAGGCAAATATGAATACAGTCGTCTAAATAGGAACATCAATTCTAGCTAGTCCAGAGTTCATGGGAAAACTGATTTTTAGTTTCCCTTTACTATGAAAAGTGAAAAATTAACTGAGAAGAAATTCTAGACAGCCTCAAGCTCGACCCCCAAAATCTCTTAACTGAAATATTTATTTCTCATGGGGGCATAGTGGGAATCTTTCTAAACCATTTCAAGAAAGTGTGCCCTGTCCCAAGCCACTATACCCTCATGAAGAGGAGAAACCAAGAAAAAGTCATTTTTGAAAAGTGTGCACTGACTGAAAAGTGTATGCTGGTGGAATGATGAATTTGAAGACTGCCTTGACCTTACTAAAGCAGCAATTACTGTGAAGAGACAGATGGACTCAGAAGACTGCGAATGACTTCTATAGTGGGGACCATGCCACAGACATCAGCAAGTACTTAATGTAGAGTAGTAAAGAAGGTACTCTAGAGAAAAAGAGAAAACACTGTTTCAGGATTCTGTTTCTGTCTCAAATCCAACCTGACTCATGGCCTTTACAAGAACTAATTTGAAGACTAATGTTGTGACCTTTGGGGCAAAGGTCATTTCTTTATGTACAGTTACTAAAATATAGTAAATGAACTATACACTTACCTGAGAGCTAATATCTCTCTATTGTTTCAAATGAGAGGCCTTATCTAGACAAGCTCTTTCTTAAGCATTCACTCATCTTAAGACCAAAGACTTCAGAACTGAAAAAAATCAATGAAGAAATCATTCTATAAATGAAAGCAGCACAGGAGCTACTTCAGCGTGCCAACAAAAGAGAGGAGAAAGCAGAGATTTTCGACCTGTTAAGTGTAGAAAATATGTTGCCAAAACTGCTGGTAACTCTCATGTAAGGGTGTGCTTATGATGTGCTAGCCCAGGCACATATCCTCCGGTCTACACCTTCACAAACATTGAAGTAGTAAGCCATGTACTAAGTGCCACTCAAGAGGCAGGGAATCCAGAATCTACAGGAAGGTGTCGCTTGGCAGTGAGATTTGACTGTACGTTATGTCCAAGTCACTAGGAAGCATGCAGACAAAGCAAAGATTAAAAAGCTTAAGAAGATGACTTATCACTTTGGTTTGAAAATGAAACAGTTGTTCCGCAGAAAGAGACTCGATCCTTATCATGTTAAAGTCAATCTTGTGAGTCTAGGCAGATGGACAAATGGGAGAGGTAAAGAGCTGTAGAAACACCGATGACAAAAGAAAATAAGATACGGTTATACAAAGGAAAATTGCTGAAGATATTATTTAGAGAATTAAAAATCAAAAGGAAATTTACAATGGCAATAAAAAGGTATATGGCTGAGGATGTATATAACGGAATAGTGCAAGCCAATTTCAATGCAATACTACGTACAACTACCAAAGAATATGGAAGCCAAAAAGGACTACAAACATTGTACTCATTCACTTCCCATCCAAAAAGTAAAAAGGAGAGAATCATAATTGTCAGTCAACCCAACTTCAATTGCTTGACAGAGTCTAGAAAAAAATGACTAAACAATCAATTAATTATTACCTACAGGATAATAAAGTGATGAAAATAGCCAACACAGATTTGTCAAGAGCAACCTGTGCCAAACCAATTAAATTTCCTTCCTTTACAGCTAACTAGTTTAATTGAGAAGGTAGAAGCAGTAGATATAATACAGCCTCACTTTAATAAAGCTTTAAACACTGCTAGACATGGAAACTCCATAGGCAAGCTAGGGAACTATCACCTGGATGAAAAAATCCTTGAGGTAAATCCTTAATTAATTTAAAATCTTATTTTTATGGTCAAGAAGCAATTAGCCATATTCTGATTTTGAACTGAAAACAGGTATTAAGATGGAAATTCATAGGGGTCCACGCAGGCAATATCTAAATTACCCACCAGTGAAGAGGGTCAGGGAAAAAAAGAGCAGCTGAAAGAAGGCAGAAGAACATGCAAGCATTCTGGATCTTTGTGATCCAAAACAGTCTTTACAAATTGGAAACAAAGTAAATAAACACGTCTAGGATGAACTTTGGTAAAGAGATATTCAAAATTTTGCACATGGGAATCGTTCATGAAATGCACCAAGACAAACTAAGGACTAAAGGGCCAGAGAACAAAACTGAAGAAGAGAATAGAGGGCCTAGAACATAAAGAGTATTTTAAAAAAAAAAAAGGCAATTTCACTCTTGGGGTACTAGCAGGACTGCCAAATACAGAAAGACAGTTATTCTTGACACTTATAGTATGAGCCAGGTCCTGAGACCCCAAAATAGATGCTGTCAAGTTGCAGACTACATGAGAAAAAGAATAAAGACACCAGATTTTAGAAAACAACATATAAAGAGCAGCTGAAGTAACTTGATGTACTTGATTCACAAAAGAAAACATTAAAGTGAGATTCATGAGCGACTTACATTGCAAAAAAACACAAAAAGATAGTCATCCTATGCAGGGCAGGAAAAAACAAAAGACAAGTACTATAATTTGGTTCAAAGATTTACTTTAGGTATTAGGAAAAGTTTTCTGACTAAAAAGAGGTACTAAGCCTTCAGAGATTTCCAAAAAGGCTGTAGAAACCCTTTTGACTTGTTGGTGATATAAACACATTAGACAAACAGCTATTTTGGTGCAAAGGGATGCATAAGATGATTTCTTACAGAACTCCTAGCCTTAAATTCCTATAGTTAATGGATTATCTTGTTACAGCCTTGACCAACAAAAGTCTGAGCAAACTTAAGAAATTATTTCTAATTGCTTAAGGAAAATTAATCTTAGCAATTTTTAGTGAAAGTCACTAAAATACATACAATAAAATCGATATTTAATTCTAAATGTGATTGAAACTCGTTAGAGGTGGCAAATGCTAATACATTGTATATTTTTATTGATTTTACTTTATTTAGAGGAAACTTTTTTTTCCAGTGATTTACTACAGATCACGTTACTTAATGGCAAGGACAGCTGAGCTTACATTGCTCATTGGGGTTCAAACTTTGCATTCAAAGACTAATTGCAATTAAGAAAAATGTGAGAACTTAGTACTTTTGGCAAAATACTTCTAAAAACAGCTCCTTCAGATGGAAAAGCTGAGCCCCTTTGACATTCAGGACAAGAACTTAATGAACTGTAAACCATCACATATGGTGACAGCATCCCTGCTGTAGGAAGAGAGGGACAGAAAAATGAATGGAAGAAAACCACCTATTCTCAGACATTTTATCAAATGACTCTCATTAAAAAATCTGAATACAAAGTGCCAGCATCAGAAATAAAAATTTTCACCTTATGAGTACGGTTGATCATTTACACCTGTTTTGATCAACAAAGAAAGATATCTAGTGATTGTTTGGTACAAATGGCTTACTACCCAATCCAAATCCTGTCTTTTTTGAAACAGTAATGAGTTGGATTAAGCATGTCCTCAGGAGTGAGATTTCCAGCCCTATGGAGAGGATGCTTAGAACATATCTCATATAGTAAACCCATCTGTTTCCCTAATATAACTCCACTGGCTGATTTATTAGTGGTTGCCAAGAAATCGCACTGCTCGTTTATTTTCAATGTTAGGGGTTTTTTACCTGTTGGGTTTTAATATAGGCATTTAATTAATACCTTTCGTTTATTAAGAGAGTTAGTGCTTTTGTAAATATGAACAAACCACCAAGTAGTCAATGTGAAGTAGTATGAAAGGTGGAATATTGACATGAGAACAGAAATAACCTGAAGATCTATATAACAGAGAATTGACCGTCTATTTAAAAGTGGCACTTATTTCTTTCTCTTTTGCAGCCTAACAACAGAAATGTCTAGGCTTTAGGAAATGTTTTTAAACACACAAGCAGTTAAACTTGGATTTTGCAGTCAAAAATTGCTCCAGCATTGTTATTACCTGACGATATGCTGACCAATTTTTGTGCTGCTGTGATATCCTGTTGATAAAGCTGAATACATTCATACAAAACCAGAAACAAAACAAATTCTATTGCTTTTCTGGCTAATAGACTAGCAGGCACATAACAAATAAGTAATGTAATGAACATACTATGTGGTAGTCCTATTTATTGATAATTATCTTTTACATATCTGAGTAAGCTTATGTTCCTGAAGGTATAGGGATGCCCTAGAGGAATAAAAGCAAGAATTAACACTCTAGTGCACATGCTAATTAGGATTTAATTAGGGAATTTAAAAAATGCAGAGTGCATGTTTTCAGCAAGTGCATAATTACCAACTTACTGCTTGTAGGGTTTCTTCCCCTGTATTTTTTCATTGTAAATATTGTAATTGTCATTTTAGGTAAAATTCAAGAAATTAAAATTCTATTTTGGCTTTCAGGAAGAAATATTTTTCCTCTGGCATATTTTCAGTCATTATAATTCTTTAACATTCCATCCTGATGTATAATATTTTCCTATATTACTAATTCAGCATGAAAGATATTAAATTGCTTTTCTTTTTCCTTTTACAATGTACACAGAATGTTCCCTACAAATTACACCATAACATTTTCCTTCAGCCTCTGCTGTTAATCTGAATAGCAGTTATGACTATGGGTTAATATAACTAGTTCCTCCAAACAAGGTGCAGGCCTTTCTAGAGTAGTTTTTTCAAGACAGACAACATCATGAAAATGCCAATCTCTATTTCCACATAACAGTACTCCCCACACACCTTCCTGCACCCACCTTTCTCTACCAACTAGATGTCCCACTTCATTGGGAGGCTGATGGATCCTGACATCAATAGTCCACGAATTTTGAACCTGATCTGAAACTGCACAATGCTAATGGGAATTCTCCCCATCATTTCTGTGCATTTGGGAATTCTCTATGTCTGCTCACTGGAAAATCCACACAAGAGAGAAATAAACATGAAGTAAGGGCAAATTTTAAAGATCTCTCTAGCTGGGCTTTGAAAGGAACTTTTGACTAGGGACTTTCTAATGAAAGGGAATTAACAAGATGATTAAAGCTTTATGAAAATTCGATTTGCATCAGTATTTTAATTCTTTCAAAACACACTCTTTAAACATAAGGTAATCTTGTCAAATACTTTTCCTCCTTAATTATTAATGCTAATTGCTGTTCTTCATTGTTTTCTTTTCAAAATAAAAACTTTTTCAGTGAGCTTCCTTTGTTATTTCTTGATTTCTATTTTTACAGCTGCAGTGCTCAATAAACCCTAAGACTATACTATGCACAGTGTATAATTTGTTCACTGGAAGATCATCACAGTAACAGCCCCCTGAGACTTCCCACTTTAATCCTTGGACATCTGTAGAACGTACTAATCAGCCTCTAGCATGGCTAACATTCTTGCAAATGACTATATCCTTTCATTCACTCTGAATATGACTGCAGAGAGAGAAAGGAAGCAAAATGGTTGACTTTATAAGAACTTCTGGGATATACTACCAGTGAGAGCATTTATAGCATAGCCTGTCAGATCCTTCAGAAAGCCGCGGCAGGATTTTATGTGGCACAAAACCCACATATGAACCAACAGTACATACAATACTTGTTTGGGTTAGTAGTCACTACTGCTAACACTATGGAATAGTGGTAAATCGACTTGTGAGTTTAGGGATTTGAATGTCCACATTTACTTTTTTGTTTTCGTATGCTGCATTTTTACTAATTTGCTGAACTGAGATATGAAAGAATGAAAATTAAATTAAAACCAATGAAAAAACCCCAAACAAACAAGTGAAAGATCCTCCAATAAGATGGAATCCTGATACTATGTTTAGTTGCATGAGTGACTTTTCCTGCTGTTATTTAAGCAGGCAATTTGGGTTCTGCGTCACTGAAGCCACCAGGGTATTACTGGCAGCAGGGGTTTGCGGGGAGAGAGCAAACCTTTAAACACACAAGCACTCAATACAATGGGGTTAGCCAGAAAGAAAACAATACCTAAGATGTTAAGTGAGAAATGTTGGTGATATGCATTTATGTTACCATAATTAATACATCTAACTTCAGACAGAAATACTTTCTCTTATAAAGAAAATAAAAATCTCAATTCCTCCCTTGTTGCAAAAATTATTGAATCACTTTAAAATGATGTAGAGTTTAGTTTAATGCTAGTACTGAAGCTTATTAGGACCTATCAAAATATTCCAGAAAACAAATTAGGAGGAAAGATTTCTGACATTTAGTAGTCACCTGTTCCGAGTTAAGATCAAAATTCATTCCTTCCAAAGATTATGCCCCATCTAACAAACAAGTGAAGTAAATTCTTAAATACATGTGCATTTGATTGGCTTAGTGAAGTTACATTAAAAAAAATAATAAAAGCTTAAGCAACTTTATTGCAGTATGTCTATATTGTTAGAATATAGACCAGCAAAAAGCCAAGACTTGAGAATTTATTTAGTCTTCCCTTGGCTTTCATTCAGCATACAGGTTCACCCACATTCAAACATACTAGATTATAACATAATACTAGGCAATAGCTAATAAATTTGTGCTCTCAGTACCTCACTCAACTGCCTTTGATATCACAATATTTAAATAATCAATCACAGCATGAAACATTTCAGCTAAGTCTTTGTAACAATTACAAATTAAATCCTTTAAAAACATTTTTATAACCCATTTTGTTCAAAACAGTTTTTCTTTCCAGTAGCTGTACTGAATTTTAAGACATCAGATTATCTTCAAAACAGCACAAAAAGGCAAAGCCTTTATTAAAATATAGTTGCATGAAAGATTTCAGAATGGATGAAATTTAGCAGATGTTTTGTAGATAATTACTAGGTCACTAACAGAAATATTTATTTTTTGACTGCTTACCCTGTGTTTTCCTACTAGCACTGTTTAAAGAAAGATCTTGGATAGATTTTTGTTTTGTAGAAATGAAGTTTGTCCTAGTGAAATACCAAATGTTTTCAACTGAAATACTTCATAAATTTTTGCAAGATGTAAGTCTTTGCAGAAAAACTGAAAACATTTGAAAACATCAGACCAAGAAATTATAACGCTGATAACCCATTCTGCTCTTTTTTCTCCACAGGTACAAGACTTCAGTAACATCAACATCTAGCATACCACTGTAGAGCTGAATGTGTTACAGAGTTTCAGTCACCTCTGTACGTCTGCCACAAAACAAACGGAGACAAACTATTTCAGAAAATAAGTATGCTCTCAGTCACCATCCAGAGAAACTCACCTCTCCCTAGTAACTACTACAGGAAGCCTGACAAGACTGGGTTTATGTTTAATTTGTAGGATGAGGGATTTCAGCTGCTTAAGGCAAGTCTGCAGACTGAAGTATGATAGCGATATATCCAAGCTGTTTTACATACAATAGCATTTTAGGTACTGGAATTTTTCTAACTGCAGTGACACCACATTTTCTTTTGTGGAGATTAATAAAATAAGACATATTTGGCTTAACAACGCTGCTTCTACCATCCAAGTCATCTCCCCTAGATGACTCTATGTCACATTAGAATCTGCCTCAAACAGCACCAAGTAGCAGGAATAACTGCTAGGGACATCACAAGCTCTGGCATTTTGTGTTCACATTTTTGTCATGAAACTTTATCCCATAGCATATTTAACACAAATTAACCCCTAATCCCATCACTTCAGTCTTCTGTATTATCTGAAGTTCTGCAAATAATTGCAATGACTGATTTCACAGCATTTCAACAAGGGGTTCAGTGGAATTCAAGGTTTTATTGGTCTTAAATTATAATTTGGTTCTGCAAAACTAACTGTATGATTTTTTAAAAACCGTAAAGCTGTGGGGAGTTTTCCACAAGTGATATTTTGTTGGTATGAACAATGTAAAAATGTAGAATCTAAACACAGAAGATATAAAGTTCCTGAATCAGTTACCATTAAAAACTGTAAGCACTGTTCCACTGACTTCAGGTGGAGTGGGTAGCATGTTCCAGGACTGTACAGGAGTGGTAGAAATAAGCACTGGAAAAGATGTGACTGGAGTTTCTGGGCTGGTAGGAAGAGGAGAGACCACAGTGAAACTAAGCTTAACTTCTGCAGAGGAAACAGCTAAGATGAGAATATGAGAGTTTTTTCTTTCTCTGTACTACAGGAGACTACAGATAATACTATATATAAAAAGTAATTCATTGTTAGCAATAACACTTCTCTCCCTCTTATCTTTACTTCCCCCATCCCATTTTCTTGAAATAAGCTAAATAAACCTCATGTTGTACTCCTGTCACATTTTTAGACAAGAAATTTCACTTTAATCAGACTGCTAACATTCAGATGCTTTTCTTAAACCAAGTATGTGAAACTTCTAAGTAAAAAAAAACCCATCTGAATAATTCTAGCTCCTTCTGGAAAATAGATCCATTGTATTTAATGTTATTAAAAGAACAAAATATAAGATACAGCATTTAAAATTGGAGTTTGTAAATCCAGAAAGAGGTAGTATTTATGCTATTTCTCTTACCTAATTGACTACATTATCGTTCTAACAGTACACATAATGGTGTCAGAATGATGAAGAAAACTCACTAAGAACTGAGTTTCTTTTTTCTTTTTATTCTACCTCTCAGCTGTTTCTATAGCTGTTTTACTGTCTTCCAACACTACTTGTTACTTTACTTTCTCAAGGCCAACTATTTACTGTGTTGGATCTGTAGATCCACATTTAGTTGGAAAAAATCTCACATAGATACTCCCTCGTACACATCCACAGCTCTTCACTTCCACACTTTGCTTGTGTCACAAGATGCTCCATGGCACCCAAATCTACACTATGCTTCTAGCTCAAGACTGCTTGACCAAGAAGGCAAAAGGAGTTTGCATACTGACACAGGTCCAGTTGGACTTCTTTGAAGAAGATGAAAGATTGTTCACCTCTTACTGTAGAAGTTCCCAGAACTTCTAGGGCAGTTTGCTGCAAAAAAAATTCTGTTGTATTCTATTCCACTAGCATAGCAGCTTATTAGAACAAGATAGGGAACCATCTCTGAGAGTTCAGTATTCACATGAATAGCTTTTGCTCGCAGTTCAGCCCCAGATAGAGGGAAGAGAACAGACGATCTGTCATGACTAAGAAATTTTCTGCTTAGGGAATGTGCTATTCACAAACAGAAACTAGTGAATGGCTTCTGCTCCAGTTCACCTATTCCACTTTTAGTACAGAGGAGGAAATGAGAATAGTTACTATTTTAGTCACGTGCCGCATACTTAAATAGCAAAGTTGTGAGTCCCAGTAAAGATAAAGCAAACTCTTTATTCACAGTGCATCCTAATGAGAACTCACATAAATTTCCAATAATTTATGCAGTGGGCCTTTTAAATCAATCATTTTCCTCATCACTGCCTCCTCCATCTCTTCTTTCTTCCTCCCCGACTCTGCAATTAAGTCATAATGCTGAACTTGGGATATCAACATCCTGGCTTTCCAAAATATAAAGCCCACTGAATGGATCAGTTCCCCTGATCCAAGCTTTAATGTATAATGTGGCTTTGCCCAAAGGTAGAGAGAGCAGCAAGTGCTTCCATTCATGGGTTTTGATGCATTATTATAATGCAGTCAGTAAGCACACTGATGGACAGCTAACAACTAACCTTATAAAGAGGATTTCAGCTTGCCTGCAGATTCAAAAAGAAGAGCCTGTCAATGTTGTTGGGAGCTCACAGAGAACAAAACAGAGCTCTACTACTAGATACATAGCAGAGGAGTGTATGAAAAATATTCCAGTTCTCATTTGGTTGAAATTCTTATGCATTTGCTTATGAAATGTCTACAGTATTGCACACAACACAACCTGCCTTACAGCTACAACATGGCCTTATTTAGTATGCATTAAGCACATATACACCCTCCTAATACACATAATACAACTCTCCTGGTATTGATTAAACATACAAATATACATTGTGACAACCAACCTGCCATAAAATATCATACCTAGTACTTCAGCTAACAATACCTTTTGGCTTTAACATCTAGTTACATCTATTCTATTCTAACATCATCTTCATCATAAGCTCAAGGCTTACTCTCATTAGAATAATTCAATTATTATTATTTTGAAAAACAGCAATAATAGCAAAAAATTCATACCTAAATTCCTTGTATCTCTGTAAGTGACATGTAGCTCAACTTTGTGCCCACTATCCCATACTTGTAACTTTTCAAACAAAATTAGGAAAAAAGTGTTCCTGCCTGTGATTACTTTTTTCTTTTTTTTGGTCATGCATATGAGTCGCTGACTGCACAACACCAATACTGACTAATGAATAACAAAAGTGAACAGTACTTGGTAAAAGCTTTCAGGATCTGCAAGTTATACATGTTATACATGTAACACTTGTAATATTTAATATTAGTGCTTAATAATGAATGAGAGAAACAATAAAAAAAATCAGTTGTTTGTGCTAAAAAATCCTAACTCTGGTTCCTAAACAAGGCACCATTATTTTAAAGAGCCTTATATGCAAGAAATATTATACCTGTAAGAAGTTAAGTGTGATGCTTTTACAGCCACAGAGGATCTAGGTCTTTAATTCTTTATTCTTTAGTTCTACCTCTTTAAGGCTATTTTTGTAGTTTCCTAAAACGTACCAGTTCTTTCTAAGAGGCTCTCACTTCTCAAAGAGGCCTTAAAAGTAACATATTTGTAATGTGCTACTTAATCACTAAGATGGGATAGCTCATGGGTCATTAACCCTTAACTGTGAAAAGTGGCACAACTCACGCTTGCTTCCTCACTTCTGACTAGCCACCACTGTAAACTTATGCGAGAAAATCTTCATATTTTGTCTAACCACCAGGTACACTTTCTATGCAATTAGAAGCAAAACAATAATGTTTTTAACTCTCTCTCTCCAGAGATCTGAAATAACCTGAAGCTGAAAACATGAAATTTGCCAAGATGCTGCAAATTTTATTCTCTGCAGATATTTCTGAAAGGCCTGATGCTGCTCACAGCTGTACCAGAGGTACGGTGGCATGCAGGGAGATTCAGGGAAGGGTAACAATTCTGAAAACACTACTAGACCTCATGATCTGAGAAAGTATTTGAGTCTTCACTGCAAGAACAGAAGATTAGGAAGGGTACTTGCTGGAACCTTTTTGCTGGAACACTTGCATGCATGAGGCATGGAGCTCATTCTGACCAGAGATTTCATGCATTTGCCAGAACAAATGATGATGTCCATAATAGAGTTTCTGGTGAGGATTAGCCACTGCACAGCTGATTCGTACTGAAGAGAATCTGTTTAAGATGACAGGTAATTATCTTTGATTCAAGCTTGACTGCAGTTTACTTGAAGACAGGAAATTTTATGAGCTTTTCCAGTATGGAATACCTCAAGGTCCTCACAACACGTATCAAGCTGGGATGGTATTGACTCACCTTTGACAGGGAGATGAATTCTCTTGCTCCCAGGAGATTTTACTTCCAGTTTTTATTCACTGTAAATGTGGTGGTCGGGACTTTAGACCTTTACTGCAGTTCAAATTCATCTTACATAGTTTAAATACCATAACATATATCTTTCAAACATATTCATAATTTGTACATCATTGAAATACCATTTTGTTTGCAGTTTAGACGTGCTTTTGAGCTCTATTGCTCATGATCACACATTACAAACATTCTTTACTCCATCAATGTTTCCAGCTTTTTGAGGTCTCCTACCCACATAGAACAACAGTTTCACAGGGTCTACACAGCCTTCCCACACCCAATCATGCTGCCAGTACTCTGAGCTGGCTGGAAGCAAGGCAGAAACTTCAGCTTGTACCTGAACCTGCCTTAGAAGCAGCTGACAGCCTTCCTAAAGAGCTCTGGCTAGGGTATGTCTTCTATACAGACCTGATTAAGAGTTTTGCATGAAGACAGACATTTTCTGGGGATAATATATATTTCAATAGTTCTGCAATGACAAGAAATAAGTAATATATTCCTGAAGGTCTTTTACTCCTGCCTCTCTCTTTCTGTTTCACAAGCATCTGCTAGCACTTGTGAAACATTCCCTCATATTTTTTGAGTCTATTTATATTAAGCCTGAATGTGGAAGAACCCTTTCCTCGGGTCCATTGCACACAGAATAAAATACAAATACACAAAAATCTCCCTTCTATTGTAACATATCTCCGTGCAAAAGTATGTTTTTCCCTTATTGCTCATCCTTTCATCCCCTTTGAAGACATTTAGTGAGCAACCAAGCTGAATGTGTTTTCGCACTGGCATACTAACATGGCTTTATATATGTGGAGGCAGATTTCTTGTAGTTCAAACAGGTTTGTATCCCCATGAACTTACTTCTTCTTTCAAAATGAATGATACTAAAGATTCTCTAAAAGGAAAAGGTGAGGTGCAGCTGACAAGCTATTAGGTCAAGAGAAAGGTGAAAGTTTTGAAAGACTCATAAAAAAATAAAAACGCTTTGCATGCTTATAATGGCATTTCTTCTAGTACAGTGGGGAGGAAAAAAACACCACTGCAAGGTGATGGAAAAGGTGAGATGGGGAGAATTTCTGTTGTAGGAGGAAGGAAAAAAGGAAGTAAAATCCTGCAAGGACATCTCAGAAACCCACAGTGCTGCTGTGCAAGAACAAAATAGAAAATTGAGAAGAATTTTTTGTGAATGTTGGAGAAGTTTAAGAAGGGATCATGGCATATAGAATTCTGCTAATAAAGAAAATGACAGGAATCAAACTAAAATGCAGCTTCTTACTCCATTCAAAATTGAAATCTACAGACCAGGTGACACTTGATCTAAAAGGTTATGGTCTGGGGCTTGGATCCAGCATTCTTTCATCTTAGCTTCTGCCCTTTCCTGGAGAAGCTGAGAAATACAGAAGTCTGGACAGTGAATACCAATCCCAGTGCCCATAATTTTTGTTGGCATTATATTGACCATGAAAAACTGCTGTTGCTCTGCCACCTAAGAGGAGCAGATAAGCCTGTAGGCATATATTTCACTGCACACTGTGGTAGCTATTGGCAGTAGCTATTACTGCAACTGCAATTCAAAGCTTGGGTTCAAACCTCCACAGCTTCTGAAATGGTATCATTGTGCAAAAGAAATTATATTATTTCCCCCAGACATACTTCTTGACTGCAGTTCCATGACCAGCTACTGCTGTGTTGATTTGGCAAGCGGCAGAACACATACCAACATAATACACAGAGCATAGGCTAACTAAAATGGCTTTGTATTATCTGAAGTATTTGTTCAATCAGGTGTGTATGGGGGACAGGAATAGATGGCTGGCTATCAGAGAAAAAAGCTCAGGCTATGTAAGAATAATGTAATATCACGTCATCCCTTTAATTTGCATCACATTCTTCCTTTAGCTTGCTATTTTCTGCTGTAGCAAGACTCTGTCCTCTGCCAGTGAATTGTATTAACTGTCAGGCCAACAAAGAGCTTCAACAAAGCTTCTCGGTCAAAGCTCTCCAAAGTCAATGGTAGCGATCTAATTTGGGTCTGGAAAATCCAGGCAAATTCCAGTGAAAATTAATTTTTTTCATTAAAACATATTTGCTGGGCTTAAGTTATATTCAATGTTACCAGCCAAAAGTGCCATACACAACCCTGTTCACTATTCCTTCTGGATTCTTTAGCAGTTTTCAGAATTCTGCTAAATTACACATATAAAAGGGACAAGTCATTTCAGTTAGTAGCATCTCAAATTTGCTTCTGCTTTTAGTTGCATGCATATTTAACTGAGTTGTACTTGTAAGATTTAGCTCCACTTCATATGAAATAATATGCAAGTTTCAACATGGATCTACTGCAGATTAAGGCCTACTCAATTTGCAAACTAAGAATTAACACAGTTTTCTTTAACACTGTAAAATTTTGAAAACAAACAGATCATGGGAAGTACCAACTCATCTCATTTTAACTGACACATTCACACCTTTGCTGATAGCATCTTTTGGCTAGAGAGAGCTTTCTGCAAGGTTGGGTTAACAATGCACCAGAGTTTATGTTTACATAGTGATAGCTGTATCCTGGAAACTGAAAGAGACAGTTTCTTGAGCAATTAAAGAATATAATGTAGCATTGTATATTCTAGCTTCTTTTTCAGCTTTTTTTTTCCCCCTAGGTTGTGTTGGTTTGGGGTGGGTTTTTTTATGCCTAATGCTGCCTCTGATACTAAAACCATGATCACTGGAAAAGTTTCTGGAAATTCCATCGAATTAACTGTGGAATAAGCCAAGCAGAAGTGGTCTGACAAAACTTCTACCTATAGCAAGGCAGTGAAAAATGTTACAGAAATTCTACTGGTTTCCTTAGCAAACAAAATCAGGCTTATCCTGCAACAGTCTAAATTTTATTTAAATCCATTTCAAATTCAGGGACAATCTTTCTGTTGGACATTCGAGCATTCCTCAACAAAAAACACACTTAGAGGTTCTAAGAATGACCACTATAATCATAAATATATGTATGCTAGAACAAAAGTGAAGAGAACAGTTATTATATAATGGCTTTTTCATTAAGCTTTACTATAAGATCATTACTATCCTCAAAAACAAATTGAAAAACTAATTATATATTTTTCTTGAAATTTGCTAAGAAACATTTTAGCACAACTACCCACATGCACAGATCTATATCTTCAAGCACAGAAATTATTCCTCCCTTCAACCCCCAATTTTAATTTGAGGCTACCTATAAGCCATAGCAACAAGTATTTCCTACATAGCCTGTTCAGTCAAAGTCCAGTTATTTTTAGCATGGCTGGAGATCTTTGGTTCATACCTTCACAACCCAAAGGGTAGCATTTTTTTTCCCCAGTGAATATTACAGAAAAAAAGCTTAAATCATTAGGGTCTTGCCAATTCCTAAACGGGGAAGTTGTACAAACTCATTAGAAAGAGCAAAACCACTATGTCCCCACCGTGGGTCATACAAACAGCTTCAGAAAAGGATCTACTTGCAGAAGAGAAATATGCAGAAATGTCTTGAATTGTTTCAGTTCATTTCATTTGCTTTCCCTTATTTTTTTTGTTTTGACCTTCAAGTGCCATCACAGGGAACAATCACAACACAGAACACTAATTAAAGACACTCAGCCACTCTTAATAAGCAGTCTTCCTGTACTATATGAATCAGCACCATTGTATGAAAAAATCCTCCAGTTTTCAGGCAATATTCCATCACATTACGCACACTCCTCACATTGCCCTTGCCAACAACAAACTTACCATCACCTCTGCCGAAACTCAACACACTGTTAGGGTTACTTTTACTTAAAATAAGATTAATGAGGTACTCAGTTTATTTTTTACTCATTAACAGTTTATTCAACTTTAATGTAGCCTAAATCAACAATTATGGGATCTCTGTTGTTGTTTGCTTTTAACGCTTTAGGCACTATCACGATTTACTGTTCACATTTGAAAAAACTGTGAAGGTGCTCTGGATAATTTTTCCCCTAGAAATGTACATTTACAATTAAAATTAATTGCAATGATTAAACACCAACACTTTGCCTTAATTATCTGAGCACTCACATTAGAAAAGAGAAACAGTAAAATATTTATTTTCAAGAATTAGAGAACATTACTTTTGGCCTTAGTGAAGTCTAAAATGCTCATTAAAGGTCTGAGTGAGCTTTGGAATACTCAATTTCCCATTAAAGCTAAAATATTGACCACAGCACACATATTTCTTCTTCTGAGCTCACCTACAAGTCTAAATCAATTACTCAATTTTCTGATACTTTGAAGCAAGTGGCTTTTTGAAAATATCATGATACAAAGAAACTATGAGCATCACTCTCTTGAAAGAAAGTATTTCCCTCTTTTGCCCTTTCTTGATTCATAACTTTCTTTAAAGAGGAAAAGAGCAGAAAAATCCTCCAAACATCCTTACCAGTTAAAGTTCTATGCAACAACTCATTGCTCTGTAAAAGTGTTTTGTTTTTTTTGTTTTTGTTTTTGTGTGGGTTTTTTTTTTATATGAGGGTCCAACACTGTGAAATTCAGTGATATTTCTCAAATACTTGCACAAGTATTCTCCATGACATATATGGAACACACTAAAATGCAAGTTCAATACATTTCTACATGCTGTTCATTAGCAAACCCATAACTTGGTTCTAACTCTGTGCTTTGACACATCCTGGCTAAAAGGTCTTGAAATATTGATGATAGCTTCCCAAAACTGGTCATCCACAATTTTCAACAGGATCAGTGGTAGCTACTTGAACTGTACAAAGTGAATCTGCTAGAACTAAACAGAAAACTCAGAAGTATTTAATAGCATGTTTTTTGATTCATGTGTGTCATGGGACCTCTCTGGATGGTCCATTCTTGCTTTTCAGAGACACAGTAAGATTCCAAGATCATCCAGGGTATAAATAGAGAGTTCAAAATTGTATCACAAGTTTATATCTTTTGCAGTTAAACATTTGCAGAACCAAAGAAGGCACGGAAATTTCCCTGGCTCTCCTACCTCCAAAGTTGAATCCAGTCTGGCTAATACTAACACCTCTTTTTCTTTGGGCTATATTAATATCCCAATATTGATATTAACTCTACTTTCACTTATATCAGTGATAAAAACATACTACTCCAAAGAAGTAAATGTAAGTAAATAATTAAGTAACTTTCCAGCCTAAGACAATTTCTTAATTTTGGCTGTGCTCATTTCTGCTCTCTCAAATGGGATATAGAATACAAGTAATCTATGGAGTTTTCAAGAAGCAAATTAAAGCAAGAAATATCTCTATTTTGTAATCCAGGTAATATTTTATTTAATTCTAATGAGCTTGAATTAATCAGAGTTTCCCCAGCAAAACATTATGTTGTATTGACCAAAGACAAGCATCCCAGCCTAAATACGTAAGTCTACTGATTTCACACCTCCTGATGAAAGCAACTTATTTTCTCTACTGCATTAATTTCAAATAAGCAAACATCTTTTTGCACTGTAATAATTAGATCTATACAGCACTGCTATACAACAAACAGTACCACCACTGTTACTCTGAGGTTGCAAAATAGTCAAACTGGGTCACTAAAAAAGGTTGGTGTAGAATTAGTTGAAAAAATGTTACAGCTCACCTCAAAACTGCGTGGTCATGATGAGAGAAAAGGCTAAAAAGTATGTGAAATCACATACTTCAATAAGCATGAATCAACCTAGCAGTCAGGCTGTTAAAAGTTTCATCCTCTTGGTTGACAGACTTGGGAAACATTATATATTATTAATATGGCTGGCTAATTTCTAATTAGAAACCCATTAGCAGTTCTAACAACTGCAGATTTTGATGGATTTGCAGTCAATCTGGCCAAAAAAATATATAAATTACTAGGTGACCTCTTGCATGGGATTCCTCCCTCTGTCCATTATCATTTAATGCCACTCAAATCAGAATTAAAAATGGAAAAATGCATCTTTGTTCTGACCTAATTTCCTAGGTGCACAATGATCTCTTACCTTCTGTGGACTTCCCATCAGAGGATCATGTTAGTTTCTCTTCAAACTGATTTTTCTTAATTAAGAAGAAAAAAGTAGGGTATTTTCTGGCTTCTTAGAGGTCATTTATACATCTAAGTTCGAATGTGTAATGTGTACCCTAACAGAAAAGCATATATAAAATCATATGTATATGGTCTATTTGTAAAATGGAAAAATAATTTACATTAGTGGGACCTGAGTTCAGATGAGAAGACAAGACAGTTTCACTGAATATGCAATGAAGCTCAGAGAAAACAAATGCATTTCACATAAGGTGATGTGAGCCTACAAGAAGGCAGACAAACTGACATGAAATATGAAGAAACTGCTCAAGGCCTTGTTCACTGAGATATACAATAATAGCATCACTCTACCAGAGAGATGGAATATTGAGTTAAACAGTAGTTAGGTTTTTTTCTTTTTGTTACTTAGGCTCATAAAAGCCAAATGAGTCTGGCAGTCATGAAGGAGTTTTATTGGATTTGTTCATATCACCAAGTCAGCTTATAAATTCAACACAGGTGGCAGTTTCTTTTCTGAAAAAGGTATAACATAAGAGTGACAGTGCAGCATTTGCAAAAGAAAGATTGCAAACATTTATTAAGTTCAGTTTGCCCTATGCTGAAGAGATGACAGAACTTTCAGTAAGAGAAGATGTAGCAACTTAGAAAACATCCAAATGCATTTTATGTAATAAATGGAAAGTGTAAATGGAATGTCCTCAGAATCAGTAAGACTGAAGAGATGCTTTGACATATGCATGTACTGCTAAAGACGACAGTCTCAAGTATCTAGGTCCATATTTCTAAAGAAGATTAGAAGGCTTTTAAAAACTTCAGTGATCATCAAGGAACTGCTGCTTTTTTATAATAAGTCTTGTTTCAGATACTCTAGGTCTTAAGTACACTATGGTGCCATATCTATCATTTTACTGCTGTCACATTTGTGGGTTGGTATGAATTAAATAAGTACAGGAAGAAGTTCCAAACTTTCAGAGAACAGGATGCAACAGACTGATCATTATCTTGTGTCCCAAAATGAATAAAGCATACATCAAATACATAAACAAGATATACTGGGAAGAACAATGCCAACCTGACAAAGAATAACTACCTACGAAAACTGATCTAGTGCTATTTGTCTCAAGCCTGTGGATATTCACCGGAATAAAATGGACTGAGTGGCAGCACAGCTTTCAGCTAGGTCAAAGATGGATTTTTGTAGATAATAATTGGATGCCAAGTCACTGAAAAAAGGCATGTTTTAATCAAAGAAGAAAATTTCTCATGAGATTTCACTTATGAAATTAAGCAAGAAGCTCATGTATTCTCCTGTGTCTGCAAGCTGTACTCTGTGAACCTGTAATCCCACTCAAAGTAGCAAAGGAAAGGTCTCATTGTTTTTCTTCCCCCCACCCCCCTCTGGTATACACAAATCCCCCTTTCTTCCCCTCCTCTGTTGAAATACCAAAACCAGGGTGGTTTTGTTTGGTTTGGGGTTTCGAGGGTTGGTGGGTTTTTTTTTTTTTTTGATGAAACCTGAACCAGATTAAAAAACTCCCCACAAACCCAAAATGAAAAAACAAACCCCCCCAAAAAAACCAAAAAACCTCCAAGAACTAGTGTTAATTTATGTAGTATTTATTGGAAAAGCTTATTGCACTAATATTAACTAATCAGAGAATCTCACTATTCTATATTTCAGTAATAGAAAGAATTAGTTCGGATTTTATCCACTACACTATAATGAAGGTTTCAAGTAAAGTATACATTATAAGCACTGAAGATGGCTACATCGTCAGGAGCAATCAGAGTGTTTGGTATCCACTATTGTTCCCATTCAGTCACTGGCATTTGAAAATTTGGTCAGTAGCTTGTTCAAACACAAGAGAACTGCAATTAAATTACTATGTGCCCTTCTACCAGTTTTACTATATTTTCTATAAAATGAATACAGAAGGTAATTTAATAAATTATTATTATTACATATCCAATCAATAGACATAAATTGCCATGGATAGCAGATTTATATACAGCTCTAGCCTGTAATGCACATGAAAGACTCTCCTTCCCCTCTCATGAAATAAAACTTTCTTCTGCTGCACCTTCAATCAGAAGTTGATTTTAAATATAGCCTTTCATATTTAATTAGTTTGATATGTTTATTTTTAATTCCAAGCACTGCCTCCCATAGATGATTAATTATTGCTCAGTGTACTTGTAATATATTTTTTTTAAAAAAACATACAGTTTCCTGTCTGATTCTGAGGCCACACTCCTCTCTAATGACTTGGACACTTGACTTCTCTTCCCAAACCTCCCTTTTATCTCTTGCATGATTATAGGCAACATCTCCATACCTCTGTTTTTCTAGTTCAGAGGATAAGTTCATACACTTCAGTCTCAAGGAATGGTCTTGTATTGAGAAAATAGTAATAAATTGAACTTTCCTTCTTTTAAGGAGACTGAGTGCTATGGTAATCACCACTTCAGAAGACATTTTACCTTCAGTCAAGATATACAAACACAGGAGTGGTATGAGATCATATGTGAAAACTTCCTTTTCCACTACCTTTGCTGAATCATTGTCAGGAAGAACAATATGCTCTTAAATACTACTGAAGAATATACACTTCAGAAAAAGAAATAACAAAAAGCCCTCCACTGTTAACTTTCTGTCTTAAGAAACCATTGTGGAGGAGCCTAGATAAAAACAGTAACAGAAGAAGAAAAAAAAAAATTTATCACAAGCCCCTAAAGAGCTCATCACCCTGACAGTCTGTAAGAGGAGGAAATGAGAAATTACTTTCAGACAAGATTATTTACTTTTCTTTCTTATGTTTGCCTTTTTGTCCTACCACAGTTTGCAGATTGCAAAAATATCAGAAAGGATCATTTGGGGCAGGGGCCAGAAACTTGTTTCTTTTCATTCACAGGGTTCTTTTCATTCTTTCATCTCCGAGAAAACAGATAGGATAGAAATCTGAGTGCTGGAGTACCTATAAAACTTGGGAAAAATCTTTTCTACAACTGAAGATTGTGCTTATTCCTTTAATGATACACTTAGTCACAAGGCTTTTCAAACATGCATGGAACCTTAAACAATAATAAGTATGTAAAAAGATGCCCTAGTTTTAAAGGCTGAGCACACATACCTCTTGAGCTAAATATCCAATCACTTGTTTGGGGTATAAGGACTTTCAAATAACTTGAATTTTCACTGGGTTTTGTTTTCTTTAACACTGAGGAATATCAGCTCCGTGGCATAAGAGGGAACTAGCGAAAAAAGATACAGATAACTTTAGAGAGGAAAGGTAAAACTGTGATACAGGGTCTGGTATTGCACATGCAAATATGAGCTATGCACATCCAAATGCTGTCAATTTTGTGGTGAGGTTCTTGAATATAACAACAGAATTATGACTGTTATCAGTGGTTTGATTTTTTTTTCTTTACAGCTTTCCAATTCTGTGCTTAATTTTTCTGCACTAACTATATTGTTTTAACAGATCCTAGAACAAAAGCACATTTAGTTAACTGAATGTAAAATACCCTCCCATGCATCAGCATTTCACTATCATCTCATCCCTGAATAAAACTAGAAAATCTTAAGCATTCTGGAGAAGACCAGGGTGACTCTTAAACAAATGAAGCAGAACAAAGCAGAGATCCAGCTAAAACAAACAAATCCCCCAGGTCCTCTAGGGGGGATCTGATCTTGTTTGCAAACAAGATCAGCAGAGAATATGGAAAAGTATAGCCTCTGCTGATCTCTCTTCTGTCCCACACATCTATATTTTTTATTATTTTTTTACTATTTCATTATTTTCTTTTTTTTTACGCAGTGTATCAGATGCTTGGATCATGTGGTCCAAGTTTACAACAATTTTATATCTGATTCACAGTGATGACATCATCAATAAAGTCTGCTCAGGTAGCTATAATTTGCATCTCTTGTCAGGAGATTATATTCTAAAATCATTCATATAAAAATCTGAAAAAAGATGCAAGAAAACTGTTCCCATGCTCAACATCTCATGTTAGCCTAGAATAGATATAGATTAGAACAAAGTCTGTTTGAATTACTCTCTTCACTCATGAGCAAAACTGAGTTTCTATTAAAAATACTTTAAAAAGTATGGTTTCAAAGCTAAGCCCACACAATACATTTTTGTGTCTTTTGGGAAAGGACCCTCTTTTGATAAAAAATTTTAACACAGTATAGTCCCAGTGGCTGCTCTAATGATAATACCTTCATGGAGGTCAGTATCTTATCAATCTGACAGAATTATCTAATCAACTCCCTAGGAGATATTAGGTTAAAAAAATAAAAATATCATACAATCTCTTCTCCATCCCTCCCCCAAAAGTAAGGTTTTTTACTGTCTAGACCGCAAGGAACACTGTTTTCTGATTGAAAAAATCTGTGTCTTTGAAAAAGAAAGTGTTTATAAAAATATTTCTCACTTATTTTTAAAAATCATTATGAATGAGGAACAGATGTGGGACAGACCGGTAGGGGAAGAAGAAAACTGAATGGACCTTTATATACTTGTCAATCTAAATTACAACCTTATGACACAAGCTCTCAAGCACTAATTTACAGTGGCCATACTTTAATGGAAAAGCATATAACTTGATTTTTGTGTGTGTGTGTGTGTGTGCATGCTCTGCACACAAAGAAAGGTACTTTTTAACAGGAATTTTCCCACAAGAGCTACGTCCCTCTGATAAAGACAGATTACTGAAGAAAGTAGTGCTTTTTATCCCCAACACAGAGGAGGAAATTTTAATATTAGTACATGTACAGGACTGTGTGCACAAACACAATACATAAATCTAGTAGATGTACTAAACAACTTTGTGGTTAAAATGCCTTTGTCGACTTACTTCATGCTGTTATCGCTGAAGCAAAACGTGTGACCAAATGTAACCAGAGTCAGACTAAATCCTGTGTTCCTAACTGGTTATCTTAAGTAAAATGTGACACAAGCTTCTAATCTTTGATCTGTCTTGGACACAAAGTCTATGTTGTTTAGGTTCACAGAAGAGATTCCAGTGCTCCTGCAGACAGAAATTCATCCTATAAATACAGGTATATTAAAAAGCGTCTAAATAATACTCATAACCTACAAGATAGAGAATAGCTGAATCTCTGTAATTGAATGAGTAAGATGCACTTCTTAAGACCTTGCCTATAATTCCTAGTTTGCAATGATTTCTGCAAAGGGAATCTCTGTAATATTATTTATTTAGAGAAAGCTGAGGACCCTTTTTTGCAGGATAAGATTCACCTATACAACATGTAGTATTAGGAGATTCAAAATTAATCCAGATACATAAAATGAAGGTTTACGTGAATAAAGTGTTAACATCCAACATGCTTCAAGCTGTTAATACAAAGTAACATTACTACAATGCAAAGCATTAATGCTGAGCCTGGTCTATGAGAAGCCAAAATTCTCATGAAGCTCATGGGCATGTAAACTACCATCTTGTTTGCTATATATAATAAGCTTTTTTAAGACTGAAGGCAATTGAAATAACTAGTTACTGCCAAAACACTAGGATGGCCAACAGTAATTGCAAAGTATTCCCAAAAAGCGAAAAGGAAGAACCAGGTTTGGAATGGATATACAATCCCAAGGCACTTTGATGATTTTGGCCTCAGCAGCCTATTATGCCCAACTAAATTCATAAGCCATGAATTTAAACTCTCTGCAATCTTTATGCCAGTGCAGCATGATGGCTCAGGGACAAGACGTTGATCATTTACACACTATTATTAGACAATATCTGGGCTAAACAAGCCAGTACTGAATGTGAATTTTTCCATCCTTCCCAAGTCTGAGCAGTATGCTAATGAAAGAACATGCACAGATATAATTTTCAGAAGTAGCAAGAAGCAAGCTTTCCAGAGGAAAGGGAGGATACCCGGGTGTCACAAAGTCTCGTTCAGAAAGAGATGTATTATAATTGCTTATGATCCGTAAGAACAATTGCCTACCTAGAAGTTACAAAGCTGTTACCACATTTTACGTTCTAGTCCCATGTGTAAGCTTCCTCAGGCAGAGTGTGCCTTCCAACTATGGAAACTACAACAGCAGCCTTGTGATTTCCATGTTTATCATCCTTTTTCTCCTGGAGATCACGGATCTGTTGAGACCTGTAGCAGCCACAATACTAGCAGGTTTCCCTATTTCTGGATGGCTGCAAAAGCTACGTTCATAAACACAGTTTGAGTACTGTAAAGCCTTTTAATTTTCTGGGAAGCTGGGAAACATGATTCTCAAATCCTTCCGAACTGCTTACCTCATTTTTTCTATATAAAGCCAGAAAAAAATCTTTCGCTGTGCCAAAGGAAAGAAGAGGGGCAACCCACCAACAGGGAATGTCAATCTTCCCTCCCTCCATCTTTCTCGCTGTTCTGTTGCTATTGCTCAGATCTAGGATCAGTATAATGACAGCAGTTTCATACTTGCAATTTTGTTTAATAATGATGAAGATGGTATTAATGCTATAAAACTACTGCTATCATGCTAGGCTGACCTCTGTACCTCTGTGGAGGAAGAAGCTTTAATATACTTCTTCCTCATAAGCCACAGCTCATCTTTTAACTTCTTACACTGCATTAGTTTACAGCACATTGTGCACATTCCAACCAATATTCAATGCCGTTTCTTGATGAGGATTAGTATTTACACATGACTTAGCAATTAGATTCAGTTGAAACAGAACTGAGATAAAGAAGTACTCTGCTTGGATAGTAAAGACAAAAGATTCAGTCACCCTCTATCAACATACCTTAGCACGTAGGACGCAGCCAGAGCCAACAAATCACCTTAAATCCCATGTACTGTTTAAAGATTTATGATAAAGCAATCCACACTGGCTGCCTCGTTCTGAATGTCATCAAGTAGAATGCAGTCTCCAGTATGTAGCAAACAATTTACAAAGATAATTGAATTATACTAAGTCCAACATAAAGAGCCATCAACTATGACAAAATACAAATCTTTTAAGTACATTCTGTCTATTTTCAATTTCTGTTTCTTAAAAAGCTACAGCTGTCTTACTACCAAAACAAAATTCCTACCAGATTCTGAAAAACTGAGCAGAATTTTAAGGAAAATAAAACCTCTTTGTTGCACAATAGTGTTCAGGTGCTCTGAACATCAAACATGCATCGCTTTCTCAACAGTTCAAATGCGAACATTTGCAGTTTTATACACTTTCAGACTACGCGGATCTTCCTTGTTTAATTGCCTTAGAACACACATCAAACATGATTGAATGAGAAAGATAAGTCCTTCCTTTTTGAGGAAAGATTTGTTCTAAATTCTATTGAACAGGAAACTAAACCAGTATGAAACGTTTCTCTTCACATCCCAATCAAGGTATCAACAACACTGAGCAAACAGATTGTGTTTTATCACCTGTTTTATTGTCTCTTTATGTACAAGCACCATTGTTATCGACTGGGCACATTTCTCAAGTCTCTGCAACATCACAGCCCCACAACCATTTGATCTACAGGTATAATTATGACAAAATATGAGAAGGTTGATATATTTGTCAGGCAGAGAGGGAATGTGGAAAAAAAACCCACCCAACTGGAAAAGGATAAAATATCACTGAGTGTCTTCTATACTTATCTTTATGCTTTAATCCTACCACGTAAATAACTTTATTATATTCCATTTACTGAAAGTAGATTTGCAATTTGTACATATACATAGCAACCTCTAATATAAAATAGGATTTTATTATCACTTGAAATTGAGATAGAAATATTTTGGATTTAGCTCTTAACAAGCACTACTAGATACATTTAATGTATCTGAACTGAACAATATTAATTGCCATAAATACTAAAAATTATTTTTTCCACTCTGAAAAATGTCAGGAAAATGATTTGCTAAGCAGACCAAGAGGTTAAGAATGTCTTACACCTGTGTGACAAAAGCAGGAGATGCATGCATTTCCTCATGCATTTTCCCAAACTAATACATGCCCAAACACAATAATTTAGAGAAGGCAAATGTATTATAAGAGACTTTCTTCTAAAAGGTTACATGTAAACGGAATGAGAATTTCTCTACTGAGATCAGAGGACTCTAAATCTAGTACAATGCATTAAAAAACCCGAATGTATTTAACTTCAGTTCTCTGCAAGAAGTGTACAGAAAAATGTCTTTCAATTATTAGAAGCGAATATGTCTACCTCTAGTTATTACCATGCCAATAATATGATGTTCTATTTTTGACAGACTGGACTTCAATAACATTGAGCTAGAAAGCAGTATAGTCACTTTTCTGAATTACCACATAAGTGTACAGAATATCAACTATAGCAAATATTTCATAACTATCACATGTACTTGTATTAATGACAAAGATGAAAATGCATCAAACAGAATCTGATCTCAGTCAGGGAGTCAATCAAAAAAAGCTTATGCTAGGACTAAAAAAAAATGCAAAAGGAATCTGCAACAAAATAAAGCATTTTTATTTGTTTCTGGGCTTCCACATACTATTGTTCTCCCTTCTGACTAATAATAATTAATTCCAATATAGAGGTTTTTGAAAAGTGCATGTCTCCCTTCTACCTTCTGTTGCTGTGAGTTTCATTGCATATGGCCATGATGCCTTTAATTCTTAAGAGAAATTATTCCTGAATAAAATGAATGCGAATGGGATCCTCTGCACAGAAACTACTTTACATGAAAGTGCAAGTTTACACTTCTACTGACAGTTGTTTCATTCCGATATCAGGTTTGTATTTATTGCTTGTCTTAAAGAGCAGGGCCATAGATTTTGTATTGATGTACAAATAATATTAAATATAGTTAATTCCACTTATCAAAAGTGCAATTCTCTTAACAGCTGGTTTAATATTTTTTTATACTGTGATGTTTAGTAAAGAAAAGCTTTAGGGTCCAAATTAATCTAAATGGATTTGATCTGTAGGCAACAGCAAATGTAGAGGCATGGGAAAGACTTCTGCTGTTCATTCTTTAAAGATAAAATATTTGCCCAGGCAGACTCTTATAACAAACTTAATTCTGAGCACATTCACTGAATAAAAAAAATAAATAAATGTAGAAGCAGGTAGAAAAAGGTAGATCACTCTAAACATCTGATGTTCTATCTTTAAAGTTCTATGGTACGAATTTATCATAGAATCATAGAATGGTTTGGGTTGGAAGGGACCTCAAAGATCATCTAGTTCCAACCCCCCTGCCACAGGCAGGGACACCCTCCACTAGACCACGCTGCCCAAAGCCTCATCCAACCTGGTCTTAAACACTTCCAGGGATGGGGCATCCACAACCTCTCTGGGCAACCTGTTCCAGTGCCTCACCGCTCTAACAGGAAAGAATTTCTTTCTAACATCTAATCTAAATCGACCCTGCTTCAGCTTAAACCCATTACCCCTTGTCCTGTCACTACACTCCCTGAGAAACAGTCCCTCACCATCTTTCCTGCAGGCCCCCTTCAGGTACTGGTAAGCCGCAATTAGATCTCCCCGGAGCCGCCTTTTCTCCAGGCTGAACAATCCTAACTCTCTCAGCCTGTCCTCATAGGAGAGGTGCTCCAGCCCTCTGATCACCTTCATGGCCCTCCTCTGGACTCGCTCCAACAGCTCCATGTCTCTCCTGTACTGGGGCCCCCAGAGCTGGACGCAGTACTCCAGGTGGGGTCTCACAAGAGCGGAGTAGAGGGGCAGGATCACCTCCCTCGACCTGCTGGTCACGCCTCTCTTGATGCAGCCCAGGACACGGTTGGCTTTCTGCTGCAAGCACACACTGCCGGCTTATGTTGAGCTTCTATCAATCAATGCCCCCAAGTCCTTCTCCTCGGGGCTGCTTTCAATCCATTCCTCGTCCAGCCTGTAGTCGTGCTTGGGACTGAGGCGACCCATGTGCAGGACCTTGCACTTGGCCTTGCTGAACTTCATGCAGTTCGCACGGGCCCACCTCTCCAGCCTGTCAAGGTCCCTCTGGATGGCATCCCTTCCCTCCAGCGCGTTGACCACACCACACAGCTTGGTGTCGTCGGCAAACTTGCTGAGGGTGCACTCGATCCCACTGTCTGTGTTGCCAACAAAGATGTTAAACAGTGCCGGTCCCAGTACCAACCACTGAGGAATGTCACTCGTCACCGTTCTCCACTTGGATACTGAGCTGTTGACCACAACTCTTTGAGTGCGACCATCCAGCCAATTCCTTTATCCACCGAGTGGTCCATCCATCAAATCCATGTCTCTCCAATTCAGAGACAACGATGTCATGCGGGACAGTGTCAAATGCCTTGCACAAGTCCAGGTGGATGACGTCAGTTGCCCTCCCCTTATCCACCAACACTGTAATCCCATCATAGAAGGCCACCAAGTTTGTCAGGCATGATTTGCCCTTAGTGAAGCCGTGTTGGCTGTCACCAATCACCTCCTTATTTTCCACATGCCTGAGCATAGTTTCCAGGAGGGTCTGCTCCATAATCTTGCCAGGCATGGAAGTGAGACTGACCGGCCTGTAGCTCCCTGGGTCTTTCTTTTTACTCTTTGTGGTGGGTTGACCCTGGCTGGGGGCCAGGTGCCCACCAGAGCTGCTCTCTCACTCCCCTCATTCACTAGACAGAGGAGAAAAAGTATAACGAAAAGCTTGTGGGTTGAGATAAGGACAGGGAGAGATCATTCACTAATTATCGTCACGAGCAAAACAGACTGAACTTAGAGAGGGAATTCATCTAATTTATTACTAAGCAAAACAGAGTAGAGGAATAAGAAAATAAAATCAAATCTTTAAACACCTCCCCCCACCCCTCCCATCTTCCCGGGCTCAACTTCACTCCCAGCTTCAACCTCCGCCCCACCTCAGCAGCACAGGGGGACGAGGAATGGGGGTTACGGTCAGTTCAGCACACGTTGTTTCTGCCGCTTCTTCATCCTCAGGGGGAGGACTCCTCTCATCGTTCCCCTGCTCCAGCATGGAGTCCCTCTCACAGTCCTTCACGAACTTCTCCAACGTGAGTCTCTCCCACAGGCTACAGTCCTTCACGAACTGCTCCAGTGTGGGCCTCTCCCATGGAGCGCAGACCTTCAGGAGCAAACTGCTCCAGCGTGGGGTCCCCCACGGGGTCACAAGTCCTGCCAGCAAACCTGCCCTGGCGTGGGCTCCCCTCTTCATGGGTCCACAGGTCCGGCCAGGAGCTTGCTCCAGCGCGGGCTTCCCACGGGCCACAGCCTCCTTCAGGTGCCTCCACCTGCTCCGGCGTGGGGTCCTCCATGGGCTGCTGGTGGAATCGCTACACCCCCTCATCCTTCCTCCATGGGCTGCAGGGGGACAGCCTGCTTCACCATGGCCTTCTCCATGGGCTGCAGGGGGATCTCTGCTCCGGTGCCTGGAGCTCCTCCTCCCCCTCCTTCACTGACCTTGGTGTCTGCAGAGTTTCTCACATCTTCTCACTCCTCTCTCCGGCTGCAAAAGCTCTCTCTCTCTAAGTGTTTTTCTTCTTCTTAAATATGTTATCACAGAGGCGCTGATTGGCTTGGCCTTGGCCAGCGGCGGGTCCGTCTTGGAGCCGGCTGGCATTGGCTCTGTCAGACACAGGGGGAGCTTCTAGCAGCTTCTCACAGAAGCCACCCCTGTAGCACGCCCCCGCCCCGCTACCAAAACCTTGCCACACAAACCCAACACACTCTTCTTAAAAATGGGGCTTATGTTTCCCCTTTTCCAGTCGGTGGAAACTTCGCCGGGCTGCCAGGACTTCTCAAATATGATGGAGAGTGGCCTGGCCACTTCATCCGCCAGTTCCCTCAAGACCCGCGGATGCAACTCATCAGGTCCCAGGGACTTGTGCACCTCCAGGTTCCTTAGATATTCTTGAACCTGATCTTTTCCTGCAGTGGGCGGTTCTGTATTCTCCCAGTCCCTGCCTTCTGTGACCTGGGCAGTGTGGCTCAAGCATTTGCCAGTGAAGACTGAGGCAAAGAAGTCATTGAGTACTACAGCCTTCTCCATATCCTGGGTAACCAGGTCACCTGTTTCATTCCGGAGGGAACCCACATTTTCCCTCGTCCTCCTTTTATCACTAACATACCTATAGAAGTTTTTCTTGTTGTCTTTGACATCCCTGGCCAGACTAATTTCTATCAGGGCTTTGCCTTTCCTAACCTGATCCCTGGCTGCTCGGACAGTTTCTCTGTATTTCTCCCAGTCTACCTGCCCTTGCTTCCACCCTCTGTAGGCTTCCTTTTTTTGCTTGACTTTGGCCAGGAGCTCCTTGTTCATCCATGGGGACCTCTTGGTGTTTTTGCTTGACTTCCTCTTTGTTGGGATGCATCGCTCCTGAGCTTGGAGGAGGTGACCCTTGAATATTAGCCAGCTGTCTTGGGCCCCTCTTCCTTCCAGGGCTTTGTCCCACAGTATTCTATCAAGCAGACCCCTGAAGAGGCCAAAGTCTGCTCTCCTGAAGTCCAGGGTAGTGAGTTTGCTGCATGCCCTCCTCGCTGCCCTGAGGATCTTGAATTCCACCATTTCGTGGTCACTGCAGCCAAGGCTGCCCTTGAGCTCAACATCCCCTACCAGGCCCTCCTTATTGGTGAGAATAAGGTCCAGCATGGCACCTCTCCTCATGGGCTCCTCTATCACTTAGAGGAGAAAGTCATCAACACATTCCAGGAACTTCCTGGATTGCCTGTGCTCTGCTGCGTTGTCCCTCCAACAGACGTCGGGGTGGTTGAAGTCCCCCGTAAGGACCAGGGCTTGTGAGTGTGAGGCTGCTCCTATCTGCCTATAGAGGGCTTCATCTGCTTGGTCCCCCTGGTCAGGTGGCCTGTAGCAGACCCCCGCTATGATGTTCTCTGCCCCAGCTCTCCCTTTATTCCTGACCCATAGGCTCTCGGTGGGCTCCTCATCCATCCCCAGGTGGAGCTCCATGCACTCCAGCTGGTGATTGACATAGAGGGTGACGCCCCCTCCTCATCTGCCCTGTCTGTCCTTCCTAAAGAGCCTGTACCCTTCCATCCCAATACTCTAGTCATAGGAGGTATCCCACCACGTCTCTGTAATGCCAAAGTTGTTATGAAGAGGAAGATAAGTTAAGAAAGAGTTATAAAAAGTGCAGCCAGTTAGGGGAGGAGAGAAGAAAGCCTAATAGTAACATCTACCTCATGGAACCTTCACCTTCTAAAGACATCTATCACTACCACCTAATTAGACCAACCAACACATTCATAATCGTTGCATATACAGGCACACACTCACATATATATGTGTGTGTGTGTATATAGCATATTTATATGTAAAACAAGCTTAATACTCTCAGATTGTGCACTATTTAATTTCTTGCTGCATTTATTAAGATAAAAAAAAGTTTGTGCTTACTGAAACAATACCACTATCTATTTTTTATGTGTTGTTTACACTGGGGAAATTATTTCTCTAGGTAACCATTTCCTGATTTTGTCTCTTTTTTTTTTCTTCTTCTTTTTTTTTTTTAATCCCAAATGATGCATATTACACTTGAAAGGCACATGTTATGGGACTGCAACTAGCTTTGCAATACCTTTAGGTTTTACTCCCCATGCAAATTTTTCCTCGGTGTAGAAGAGCAAGAATAAGAATGGCTTTCCTTGGAAGGCACTTCCAATTTTCTAGCTTGTTTCAGTGTACAAGGAATATTGAATATAAAAGGAGTTCACTTCCCCCAAAGGCACAAAGTACTACGGTTATAATTGTTACATAATTTCACCATTCTCTGACCTCTTCAACAAATGAATGAGGATGAGGAATAGCCTATAGAGCATCAGATCTTCAGTTTCCACTTTGTTTCAAAAGGACAAAGACATTCTTAGAGTTTCAGCTGCCTATCACAGTCATGTTAATCACTCAAGCGTACAGAGTTACCTCCTTATGACCAGGCAACAATCAGAGCCCAAATACGAATCACAAGCATGCTCTTGACTCCTTGAACCTGAAATTTTATAGTGTACTGTTTTTCTTGAGAATAAGAATCATAAAATGACTTACTGGATAATTATGGCTTGAGAAGAAATGTGTTAAAAGCGCAAGCTGTTTAAAAACAAAAACCCTACTCAAATTCACAACTTATTTACTGTAAATGTTTCTGCTTGCGGCAAGTTGACCCTGGGTGGACGCCAGGTGCCCCCTAAAGCCGCTCTATTACTGCCCTCCTCAGCTGGACAGCAGAAAGAAAATATAACGAAAGGCTCATGGGTTGAGATAAGGACAGGGAGAGATCACTCACTAATTACTGTCATGGGCAAAACAGACTCAACTTGGGGAAAATTAATTTACTACCAATCAAATCACAGTAGGATAATAAGAAATAAAACTAAATCTTAAGTCACCCTCCCTCCACCCCTCCCTTCTTCCCAGGCTTAACTTTACTCCTAGTTTTCTCCACCTTCCCCCCAGCAGCACAGGGGGACAGGGAAAGGGGGTTGCGGTCAGTTCATCACACGTTGTCTCTGCCGCTCCTTCCTCCTCAGGGGGAGGACTCCTAACAGTCTTCCCCTGCTCAAGAGCGGGGTCTCTCTCATGGCAGACAGTCCTCCATGAACTTCTCCAACGTGAGTCCTACCCACAGGCTGCAGTTCTTCACAAACTATATAATGCATAATGCACTAATTCATATTCATTTTAGGATATTCAAATACAGAACATTAAAATCTGATCAGTCAGACAATATATAATTTTTCTTCATTACATGGAGTTTTTCTTGAGAAACTTTCACTGCATTTTTAGGGACAATCTTCAAGACCACACTATTTCTTTCTCTAAAATACAGATATTCTTGTTGTGGATTTGTAAAATGCAAAGTCTTTCTTCAGTATAGACCTTAAAAACCTTTACCAACACACTGCTAAGTTTAGCAGCTTAATGGAATTTTTTAATTAAACTTCTCCTTATTTAGCAAATTTAGTGGGATCATTCAAAACAGATTTACACATTTTTTTAAATATGAGAGTGACAGATCATAAAAGGAACAAAAAAATTGATTTTACTCACTGGATTAAATATTGCTTGAATGTCTACATCCTTGCTGCACAATGCATTATGAAATCTTTTGGATAAATATTTTGTAAGCAGAACAAACCTACTGCATACAGTGATAAAGTATGTACCTGGGGAGGTATCTAGCAGGACTCCATTTTTCAGAGCTGTCCTGAAATCAAACTTTTAGCCTTTACATCAGTAATTTTACTGAATATTGAACTAGATTCCCATGCAATAATTAGCTTTAAAATGGATTAATGTTTCTAAATGTCTGCTAGCTTGGATTATGTGAAATCCTGGGTGATATTATTTAGAATATGTACATACCTCATACATAGCTTTTTTTTTTCCCCCTTCAGTGACTGAAGCCCATGAAACTGCTATTGTCAAAATGATTGCTGGTAACTCCCTCCTCAATTAGTAAAATGGGTTTTTCAGCTATGTTTGGAGTAGCCAGGATTCTGGCAGTGAATGATGACTAGTACAGATGTTTTATGCATCTATCTTAATGAACAGCCAAGACAGGGAGATTACAACTTTTAAGAAGGATGCCAAATAGCAATTTGTTTATACACTTCCTATATGTTTCTCGCGCTTTTACTTATGATGGGGCAGCTTTTCCATTTTTTGTGCGATACATTGCAGAAACAAACATTGGAGGTGGATTGGAAGATGTATAGCAATACCAAAAAGATAAAGCAAAATAAGACAACAGCTTTAACACTTCCAGAGAACAAAGAGCTGAAGTATTGACTAGATAGGTTACAGAGAGATGTCACCGTCCAAGTTAATTACAGTTTGCACATCAGCTTTGCGGCTGGATAACAAAGTCCTGGTTATGTTTATGTATCATGACTCCAAGATTTGAAACACGTAAAAGGATGAAGGAAATCACCAGCACTGTCATCTTTTTTTCCTGCCACTAATGCAGGAGAAAAAGAGAAGATGTTTATATGGTGTGACTGAATAAGACTTAAGCTGTAAGGGAGCATAGCCATTTATCCTTGTTTACAGCAAAAGAGAAGGATAAGGAACTGTTTTGTGATAGCAGAGGCAGAGCTTTCATTATCAAACACAGTCTTCCCAGAAACTGAAACGTGTATTTTAGAAACAAACAAAAACCCCAAACAAACAAACAAAAAGATTGGGTAAAATACTTCAAGAAACTAAGAGGGTAGATACACAATTACACAAATCCAAAAGAGCTAAAATGTAACAGTAACACTAGATATGCCAGTATTTGAATCAGTCGTTGCACCTTTTGTATTCCGAACAGATCCTGAGAAAAAGATAAGGTAATCATCTTCTTGATGCTTCTATGAATGTCAAGAAACTGACTCTTTATGATAAGTAAAGGTCCCATTACAATTCACCAATCCAAATTCAATTTCAGGCAGTCATGACAATTTGCCTTCCCAGGAAGACCTCATTTTGCATTTCCAGTTTTGTCCTAAGCCTTTATTGTAGCAGGTTTGCTCTCTAACAGCTGCTGAATTTCTCTGCAGAAGTGCCTCTATTGATTAGGATGTAAGCACAAATGAATTAAGAATAGAAGAGTTGATTTAAAGTGGGAGGCTGTAACTTTATTAACTTTTATCACAAGTGGAGTTATTACACTGAAATGTTTTTACTTGGTTCAATATATTGCTAACAGTCTTCCAAGCCAAATAAACATCATACAGCCTAGGCACGCTGATAGTTAGGTCTTTCACTAAAAAGGGAGGAAGGCAAGTACAGAAGAGCTATCTTAATCAGAGAGGATTTAAAATATCTTTTTTTATTAATTTAATAAACCTATATTGCTCATTATCTCCTTAATCTACTGTATTACAGTGGAAGTAATCTACCTGTGTTAGCTGAAAACTGTGACAAAAATATGAATCCAATCTAAATACAAAATTTAGAACTTCCTACTCCCCAGTAGCCTGGCTCTAAACATCCAGGCTGATAAGAAGATGCCTTGGCAATTCAGGTTCCCTAGAAAAATGTATTCCTGATTCTGTATCTTAGTAGTTGGAGAGATGCACAGTATCTTGGGAATATGATACCTGCACTTTAATGCAGGACGGGCAAGGTGGTCTCAGTCAGATTGGCTTGACTGCCCTGTTTCCACACATACACAAAGAGGAAACTACAGAGATGAGCAGCTTTGCTCTCTTGTACTGGCGTCAGACCGGCAGTGGGCAGGTACATATGGTCAAGGTGAAATCAAGTGGGAAAGGACTTCAACCTTGACTCTAGGGTTCACTTCCAAGGGTCAGCCTTCTCCCTGCCTATTTGATCATAGGCACTCTGTCTGGACAGGCAGGAAGATTACAACTGCAGCAGCACCTACACACTTGCACTGAGAAGGGTCCAAACTCTGCCACACACTGTTCAAATATACACAAAGAAAAGCAGCTTTAAAGATTCCAAGAATACATAGCCTAAGTTTTCAAATATTACAGAATTTATAACAATATTACTAATTGTTCTTTGACACTTGAACATGTAATTTAAAAATACACATATTACTTCATCCTCTATGCTTCAAATACCACCAGTGAACTGTGTTTCTACCAAAAAGCAGACTTTTCTGCAGCAAGACACCACTGCTGTGGTATCAGTTATTTGTATTTGCATGACAAACAGTTACTGGCTCTTTGCCTAACGCGTTGGTGTTGAAACATTTGGTCCAAACAGCGCGTCTGCCAGCTAAGAACTGCGCTGAATCTGTCAGAAGGCATGAGATAAATGTGTCACCCTTGACAGCCTGCATGTGTATAATTTGAACTACAATAAGTGCAAGTTATTGACCACAAAGCAGTCTGTACTAGGATTGCACACACTTCCCACGCAGACATAAATAGTGATTGCAGCTATAGACCCATTTCTATTTTCTGACTGAGGGTGTTGTACTGTTGCCCACCACTTCAAATACTATTTCAATTTCAAGCAAGCAACAGAAGTGGGCCAAACCAGTCTCTACAGCCAAAAAAATCACAAACAAAATAAACAGGAAAAAAAACACCCCACACTCCTATCCCTGGAACTCAAAAAATCTGTTGCATACATTAGGATATTAAATACCATAAGCAAGTTCTCAAACCACCTTCCTCTTAGATTCTACCACATTCACAATGTGTCACTACAGAATACCTATTCCCCTAGTCAATATATGCAAAGTGAGCAGCCCAGGCAATCAAATCGTTCAATCAAGAAAATGAGCCACCAGAACTCTCTCCAGTCACTCTTTGCGTATCTTTTGCTATATGATGCCAGATGTACTCAAATCCACTTGTTTAGCCTGTGCTGAGATTGCAGTAATAAATCAGAGGCAGAGCTTGGCATAGCAGCACAGGCTGTTCTGTGAAGGCTATTCTCTGTTTCACTGAGGCTCTGACCCTACTCACTTTGAACTCAGTGGGGGCTGGCTTTCAAAGAAAAGAGGAGTAAGCCCAAAGGTACCCACAGTACAGGCAGTACCAGACAACTACTCTTCCAGTGGGATTCCACTGATTTAAGGCAAACTTATTTTTGGTGCCCCACTCAAATGCAGAAAAGCATTCTTTACAAAGCAAATAGAATGAATTGTAATAATTGAAAACAGCGTGAGCCCTCACTGTTAATTTGGGGAAAGGGATCTTGAAAACTGAACAGTTACCATCTGAAGCAATGATAAAAAACTTACCAGCAATTTATATAAATACCAACCAAATGTAATAGGAATTTAACTGAACAGCAGATGGAAAGTAAAAAAAGTTGTCTACGCTTTTGCAGAACTGCTTACCGTAAATGAAGCCAGCAGGGTATGTACTCAGTGACATCATACTTAGATAATAAATAGATCTTCCCTGGCAAAATTATGACCCAAAAATGTAACATACTTTTTGAAAGCTTAAAAAAAAAATACAGTATACAATTTTTATTTGTGCTGTTCTCTGGAATACTAAGAAGTGACTGACAAAATCCTATCTTCTTATCTTCATACCACATTATGGGCACCCATTCTGTCAATTTTTAACACTTTGTTCCTCCACTTTAAACAAGAATTAACTATATTGTGCTCTTTTGTTGTTATTTTGTTTCTTTTTGGGATGCTGAGCACTTAAGTCAATAAAAACAAGTGATTGTACTCATCAAAACAGAAGACTTAACCTTGCTTGGAGTTTCTGAGCATGATTTCTACTTTCAATATGCTCATGATTACTGCAGTCATCAATATACCTCAGCTCACTGCAGTCAATTATGGCAAAACTATGTGTCTGCATATATTTTACCCTAATCTTCAACATAACCACCTGAAAGGAGGTTGTAGTGAGGTGGGTGTTGGTCTCTTCTCCCAAGTAAGAAGTGATAGGACAAGAGGAAATGGCCTCAAGTTGCACCAGGGGAGGTTTAGATTGGGTATTAGGAAAAATTTCTTCACTGAATGGGCTGTCAAGCATCTGAATAGGCTGCCCAGGGAAGTTGTTGAGTCACCACCCCTGGAGGTATTTAAGAGACATGTAGATGTGGCAGTTAGGGACACAGTTTAGTGGTGGACTTGGGAGTGCTAGGTTAATGGTTGGACTTGATGATCTTAAAGGTCTTTTCCAACCTAAATGATTCTATGATTCTATAAATGGGCTTGAGCATGGGAATTAACCTACTCAACCGTACT
This sequence comes from Grus americana, assembly GCF_028858705.1. NCBI lineage: Eukaryota > Metazoa > Chordata > Aves > Gruiformes > Gruidae > Grus > Grus americana. Next base: position 8,270,443 of record NC_072864.1, read on the forward strand.
TAATTATATCCATTGGAAGAAAAGGACAGTTCAGAGATTGCCCTTAAGATCAGATTCACATCTCATGCAAACAGCAGTTCTGCTTGAGAACTCTGGCATGGCCTGAGCAAATTCTAGATAGGTTAGTAAAACCACACAACCAAGTGACTGCTTCTGCAGGAGACAGGCAAAGACAGAGGTCCCCAGGTTGTTAGCCATGACAGAGACTGTTCTGTGAAACAGATGAGGACACAAGTTTTTTCCAGACCCAGATGTGCCACACAAAAAACTGTTGCCAAGTTTCTTGCAATTGTTCCTACTTTCTCCTCCAAAAGCTCCTTCTGTGACTGCCATTCTCACTTGCCTTCAGTCAGAATGAGCAGGATGGCTTTAACCAATTTCTAGAGCAAGTCTCTCTGAATCCAGCTTTCTGACTGAAATGGGTCAGGGAGCTTTCAAAAGAGCAGTTGTGCTGGTAGGGGAGAAGACCCTACAGGGGAGAACAGCGGGGAGGAAGGCATCACTTACAGATGATAATTGCTTCCATAGGCATAACTAGATGCCAAAGAGGACATCTGTCGCTAGCCTGTGACTGTTTATGAGCTTCTAGTTAAGCACACGCACAGCTGACTGAAGACTCCAATTACCACAATCCCTCAACGTACCTAGCACAGCTACACAGGAGTGACACACACGTCCTTTCCTCTCCCACATCAACCTAAACCTCAATTTATTTTTCCACTGTGTCTGTCCATGTGGAAAACAGACTGCAATCAACCCAAGTCAAAGAATTGTTAAATATTTTACTGATCTTTTCACCCATATTCTAATGATTTTACTTTCCATACAATTTTAAAGTACTTTTCTGAGAATCCTTTGAATTATTTATATATCATACAGTAAGGGCAACCTAGAACACCAATAAATATTATGTAGACACTGAATGTGAAAGCGCTTTGTCTATTTGCCATGGTGTTATTTGTACAGAATTCCTGAATAAGAAGAAAATTTGACTACCAGCAATAAAAATAATCTTTTTTTGATATTTGAGGGTTCACAGACTTTGAAAATGTACCATGCTCAGTGTAATGCTAGTAAAATTACACTTTGCCTCTCAAACTAACAAGCATTTCCATTAAACATAGCATTCTCAGCAAGATGTTTTCTCAATAGTGAATACTTTGATTGACAAAGGATTAAATTACTGCTGAGCCATTCGTTATTTATGGCTCTTAACACCTGTTAGGTGTTAAATTTACCTTTTCACATCTCTACTGTGCAAGATATCTGCTCCCACTTCATTAACGTCTTGTGTTTTACACCAGTGATGACATTTCAACATACAATGGAATAAAACTGATGCCTTTTTGAATATAATACTAAGGGGTTTTTTTCAAATTTATGTTTAATGTTTTCACAGAGTATGTTTTCTCTCCCAGAATGGATTCAAAGAAGGAATTTTAGAAGAAAAGCAATGACGAATTTGGTGGTTTTCTTGTTGCCCCCTGCAATTTGACATGATAAAATAAAGATATTTTTGTTTGCACTGCCTAACAAAATGTCTATAGACACTGCTGTTTCTTTGAATAGCAAATGGCAAACAGCAATGGACATAACACATAAATGCCTTGAGACTGTCAAGAAGGGATTCCCTTAAGCACTATAAATAATAAAATAAAAGGGACTCAGTATATCTGTGCAATCAAATATAGCATATAATTAAAGAGAAAATGTATAATTATCACCTGAATTTTCTCTTATACTAAAGAAAATCATTATACTGTTGCAGTAATACAGTTAAAAACCATTGAGACTATCAGAGCATCACAGTGTATTTGTACAGGCAAGAAGTGTTCAAATGTTTTAATAAGGTGCTGTGCAGTAATAACTTCAGTGTGTTCCCAAATCACAGAATTAATTTACAGTCCTTTTATAAAACTAGATGGATTTAATAAAGTCTGATCATAAATTAACACTAACAATTGATGTAAATTGCACTGTTAGTGAGATTTACTTCAGCTAAGTTACTGTTTACAGTATTATAAACCAGACTTTTAACATATTACAGGCTGAAGGGCAATCTGTTTAATATGGGAAACAGATTCGAAGGCAGGGAGGTGACCTGTTTGCAGAACTCTCCTAAATCCCAGGACAATTATTAGAGAAGCACTTATATATAACCTTGACAAAAGCAGTGGAATGTGGCACTGTAGCAATGTGCTTTCTTGAGAGATCTTTTAATTAAACACATGCAAAGGAAAAGGTTAAGTGAAAAATAAACAGTTCCTAAACAGGCATGATGATCAGAGCTTAACCCGCATAAAAGCAGCAGAAGATGGCTGCAGTATTAAATAAGACCTCAGGAGCTCGGCTGGCCAGAGGAAGCCTCAGAGTCTTTTATGAAGTGCGCATCTGTATAACTCAATCTATTCACGTTCACACTGAACATATTCAGACACTCAATAAAATATGTATAAAAGTATTCAACTTCATACTAAACCACAGCAACCTGCTTTGCTATTTCCTTCTTATGGAATTTTTTTCCATCATAAAATTTTTAAGCCAACTCCAATCCACTGCTTCAAGATTGAGGACTACCACACTTGTAACTGGAAGAACTGTGTAAAACCTACAGGAAGGTCAGACAAAACTCGCATGTGAATTTTCTGTTCTCTTTAGATGATATTTCTTTCACTGAGTTAGTTGAAGTGGGATCTATTTTTCAGATGCTACACAAAGAGATGGGCAACAGATGAAAATCGTATGATCAATGTGCTCACACAGCACATAATTCTGTTTGCTTTTGAGGAGGAGGAGCTCTCCACCAGCTAGAAATGAAGCTTGTGTACTTCACCAAGGTGAAAACTGGTACTTCAATAAGGCCTTTGGAAAATCCCTCAAAAGATAACAGGAGAGTCTCTTCTTCCAAATGCATTTATAAGAGAACACACAAAACTACTAAAATGTAGTGAAGAACAAGAATCCTTGGGAAGACAATTTCTCAGAAAACTGATAGACTCATGTTCACATTTGAGTCAGGTGACTTCGTGGAGTCCAGAGAGGACGTGCATCTTCAGTCAGTATTTCCTGCTATTTCAACAAGTTCTAAGTGGCTTGTCTGTCATTATGTACAATTTTGTGCCTCATCTTCCTAAGATCCATACCATCGCTTCTTTAAATCCTACTGGGAACACACTCTGAATTTTCAAATGTGCAAAACCTTAATTGGAAACACCAAATGTGCCTTTCTAAATCTCATCCCAGTAGACAAGAGACCATGCAGATTCAAAATTAGATATACACACCAGAAGTGAGATTTAACTGGAATTTACGTGCTTTAATCCACAAGAGCAACGCTCAAAATTCTCCTCTACTCCCTGCAAACACATACATTTTCACCAGTAATATTTCAGGTGTTACAGACAGGCTTTTCTGCACATGCCCAGAAGGATCACAGTCTTATCAGAGCTGAGCAGCTTGGTATCATCTCACAGAGACTCCCTGCAGAATCTTCAGCATAGATGCTCTCCTGCTATGTTCCCCAAAGGGAACATTTGGGAAGGTATGACAGCATAAAACGCAGCACCAGATGCTATTTTCATTCAAAAACACAGCTTGGAGTGGAAAGAGGCAGTGTTCCACATTTATCCATGAGCTGGTGAGACTAGACCTAAACTAGAATAAGCATGCTCGTCTGTTTGGTTTCTACCTCAGCAGCATTTGTCTTCACCACTAAACTAGAGAAAGGGGGTTCTCTCTCTCCTTCTAGCCCAGTCAATTTGTCTCTCGTTCTTCTTCAGGTCCACTTTTATGGGACCTAAACACATTAACAGTTTACATGGTGCTGTGGAGCTCATCATCTGCTCCCTCTATCTACCAAATCTTTTTTTCCCATTCAGCCTTACTCCTGGCCACAATCTTCACATGGACAGGCTGCAGCTTGTCTGATCCCTTGATGAGGTAATTCAACACGCTAACCCAGAATAACCATTTTTCTGGAGAAGGAGACGGGGATTGGGCTTGTTTTTTCTGGATCAGCTAGTTGAATCTGGTCAGCAAAGCACCAGACTCCAGACTCGCACAAGCGACCATGCAGCTGGAAGCAGAATTACTCTGTGAAAGTGGGTGTTACACCATTGTCTTTTCTTTTGGAAGATGCAGTATTACAGAAAAGAGAGAGCATAGCCGTTTTTGAAGAAAGTGTTTGGGACCTATTACAAACAGGGTTTCTGGGATGTGAATCTCAGTATGAAGTCAGGTGCTTTCTGCCCCAAAGAGAAGCAATAAACACCTCAGAGAGCTATGACGTAACCTGAAAAGCAGTATTTTGATATTTCTGTTAACAAGTATATCAAATGTGCAATATTAAGTTCTCTTCTATTCATTCCTTAAGCTTTTGATACCAGGTTTCCAACTTTCTTCTTTATCTGAGTACCCTGTGGATTTTCTAGTTCCAAACCCAACTAATCAATTCAGCACTTATGAATAATGCTGACTATATTTATAATGTATGGATTCTTCAATACAAAATCAGATAAAAGATATAAAAAGGAACAATAATTAGTTTTCTTACCTGGCTTTCTGTAAGGAAAGAATTTATCAAGCTAAGATAAAAACAGTCTTTTTAAGAAAATCTAAATATTATTTTATATTGATTTGGCATATTTTCAAACATTATGAAAATAGGAAATAATATTGTTAATGAAAACATCTAAACAGCCTAAGGTATTTGACCTTTCACAAAGCTCACTATAAATAGCTTCCAATACTGTGACTTACGCTCTGCAACTGCAACAGATTGATAAGAACAATGGCAATGCTAAGAGAGGAAAACAGATTATGAAACGCTATCCACTATTTCAGATACTGCAGTGTAAAACATTCCTGTTAATACACTGTGAATACCAAGGTTATGTGGTTGAATTCAGTCATGTGATGAACTACTGAAAAGGATATCAGCAATGCACCTGAATAAACAGGAGGAAAAATGACTCATTTCTGTAAGAGCAAGTTCCATTTGTTTTGAAATAACCTGTTTCTTTTAATAATTCCCTAAATAACCTGTGACTGTGTTATGTGACTTTAGGCAGTATCTTAAGTAATACAGCTCTCATGCATTTTGGCAAGGAGAAATACAATAAAAAAAGAAGATAGGGTGGAATAATGTTTTAAGAAGAGTTGCGCTCTCTCAAAACGCACTATTCCATACTGCTATGAAGCAATCTTTTTCATAGTAAATCCATCTTCAGAATGAATTTATTTCGACTGCTTGGAAAAACCCCACATAATTCGTAACTCCACATGAAGTCTAGTATAGAGAGGGGCTTTATTTGTTAAAGACAACTATTTTCTCTCTGTTGGGTGTAAAAATAATGCAAAAAGCATGCTATAAACATGGGTAAACAGAACTGTTAGCTAGGTATGCCCTTCCACAGCACTTTAGTATTCTTAATATTGCCCCAAAAAATAATGCCTTAATTTTTTTTTTTAATTTTTACCTTATAACCAATGTTTTTCTCTTCCAGAATTCTTTAGACCCTGCCAAGACTAACTGGTAACCAAAACACCAGATCTATTTAGTATCCTATAAGCATTCACAGCAAGCCTTGGGGTGCACAAGTTTTAGCCCCATAATTCCATCACAAAATGTTTCCTGTGCAGTTGTGATTTCTTTGCATATGAAGATCAGCATCTTAAACACACGATAGTATCTGCATACTAATTTCTAGTGAGAGTTACCACTAGTATAAGAATCATCAGTCTCTGATAAAGTATTAAGTATGTTAAAGCCAGAATTATTCCTTTATACATTTATAAATGCCAATAAACTACCTCAGTCCCCACAAGTCTGTCATAATTCATGCATGAGATTATCCTGTTTTACTACTCTGGAGTACATTCTGAATACAATTCTTGTTATATTTCTTTTGGGAAAAGGAAGAGGTTACTACTTCAAACTGCTTCATCTGAAATATTTCATAATTAACTCAATGTTAATTCTGTGCTACAACACAAACATAATCATGTTATTAAATTAATATTTAATTATAAAATAATCACTGTGCAATATAAAGGGTAAAAATGAATTACAGAATTATTATAGGATAATTAAATATTTATCATTGAAACATATGAGTGACAATTTGTGACCATAATGTGCTGAGAAGAATTTTGTCCATAGCAAAATGCTGTGAACCACAGTCAATCTGTTTCCTTATCTTTTACACTCAGATTAATATGTCAGGCTTTATCATCTTCCTGTAAGAGTAACCATGGGGTTTTACTCAGATATATGATCCCATGTCAGTAAATACATAATTATTAATACAAAATGATATTATTCACTCAATAGGAGTAATTAAGTTAATTTTTAGAACTGTTCATTAAGAATACTATAATTTATAAATGCTTTCTTTTCCTCATGTGGATTTGCAAAAATAGAGGAAAACTAGAGGCCTGAAAACTTCGGAGGCATTTAAGGGAGTGAGACAAGAACTCCTCCATGGTCAGGTAAATACCTCACCTAAAAACCCTTGGTTTCAGCTCAACCTACTTTTTATATTCTAAATTTACAGTGAAAAACAGTGCCACAGAAATACTTATAGCTGCACTGACAGACTAATTCTCTTTCCCTTAGCCACAGATACCGGCCACAGGTACAAACATTTCCATATGCAGAATACTTCTTTTGACCTAAAAATCTGGGCTCAGAGATCAGCAGTGTTGGAACAGTCTGCACCACATGATGGAAAAGAACATTAAAATTTTCACAAGGAACTTTTCTCCCAGAAGCTACTTCTTTTAGAAACGGAGACAAAAGCAGACGGGGAGAAAGCAATTATGTTACTTCACTGATAAAAACAACTTCCCTTGAAATTTTCGCTGTATGATCACCTAAAGGAAAGTGATGATCCTTATGAGTATGACATCTAAATGTTAACCATTAGCAGTATCCTCACTCTATGTGTGGTAGGAAAATAAAAACGTTCCAGGAAAAAGATGCTAAATTTACCATAGGTCTAATACATGATGCAAGGGATAAAGTTTATTCTGTGTCCGAAGATGATTGGTTTTTTTCTGCAAGGACAGATAGCAGTGGTGGTGGCACGGGGGGAGAAAAGATGTCACTAGCCTGCTTTATTCTCTGTGTACACTGAAACCTAGTGACAAAGGTAGATATTCCCAGTGAATTTCTGCTGTGAAGCTCGCCATTAGATGCAGAAGGCCCATGCAAACCTTTGCTTTGCCTATTCTCCCCTTCCTTTTATCAGCACCAAATCTAAATTACTTGAGAAATTGTGGAAGATGAACAAAATAGCTCTGATTTTATCCCTACAGTATGGCAAAAAGCCAACTCTCTTAGAGGATTTAAGTTTCCAAATTGAGAATCTCTGCATTCCTGTTAAGTATTTTACTGTGAGGAGTGTAAATGAGCACAAGAAAGTTCAGGAGAAAGAAAAAAACATCACACTTGGGAAAGGTACACGTCTGTAAAGAATTCTCCACAGCAGGTTATTATCAATGGGATCTAATGCAACTTCCTAGGAAGATCAGCTGCTAAGTGAATGGTTGAAGGAACTAATTACTCAACAGTAAAAATACAGCACATAGTGCTGAAGAGGTCTGAAGTTCTCGATACAGTTGGCCTGCTTGTTACTTAAATGAACAAACTAGATAGGAAACTTCATGCTAATAAGGAGTACAAAGAGGTGAAAAAGTATCTTCTTGAAATGAAAGGGAAAAAACCAATCTAAATCAGGAAATGAAAATCAATCCTGGGCTAACTGCAAATCATAGACACTGTCAAAGGGATCCGTTAATTGGACTGTGCTAGAAGGGTTCCTCCACACATGGATATTGAAAAATTTAACAAAATTCTGAACTGAAATAATTGAACTACACGAAACTTTTCTACGGGGATTCTTAGAAAGAAATAAAACATTCTTAGCTTTAGTTGAGTTTAAACATTGCTAGACAGCAATAAGCTTAAGACAGCTAATGCCTCCACTATAAATTCCTACCTTATCATTAATACCATTAGTAAGACAGACAAAACAAATAAATCAAGTAAAAAGTTGCAAATATACATTTGAAATAACTTCAATATCAAAGGTAACTAAAACTTTCCTGGTACAATCTCTGCTTAGTCATGTCAAATATTTAGTGAGATAAGGAAGAAATACCTGATGCAGACAGAGTAAGGAAACTTTAAAAACTTTGCAATCTGGAAAATAACTGATGGACAGAGATGAAAACCAGGCCCCCATTTGGTAATCTAACCGTGTATAGCATTTTATTAAAAGTGTGTACTTCTCAACCAGAAAGCTTAATTTATTTTCCTAAGAGCTTTAATACTATTGTAGTATCTGTAGGGAAATGTCAGGAAACAGAAAAAAGAAGATATGTACACATTTATTACTATCCCTGGTGGCACAAAATTGATCACAAAGTCCAATACCTTTAGTCTTTTTACTGTTCATTATATAAACCCACCTATATGATGGCACCAAATTATCAGTAAAATGTATTTTTGGGGTTTATTTTTGGGGGTTTTGTGGCGGTTTTAATTTGTGTTTGGTTTTGGGTTTTGTTTGGTTTTGTTTTTTTTTTTAATCTGTTAACCCCAATCTTGTTCTCACAAATACACTACATGCCCAGAAAGAAGGTAAACATAGCATCTGATGATGAAGAGGTGCAAAAGGTTTCTTGCTATTTCCATTATTAACAAAATCACTTTCACTGACACCGCAAAGAAAATACTGTGTAATGTATTTGAAGGCTTGTAGGGAGACAGAAAAGCGCATGTTATCAGCTGCAAAAAGTCCTTCTTCAGGTCTGAATAAGAACTTTCCTCTACCTGTCATTTGTAAAAGCTTTAAAATCTTCTCCATAAATATGTATTTTTGGGGAACTCATTCCACAAATAATTTGAAAGAATCCATTTAAAAGATCGATTTTAACATCTTTGTTGGCAACATAGACAGTGGGATCGAGTGCACCCTCAGCAAGTTTGCCGACGACACCAAGCTGTGTGGTGTGGTCGACACGCTGAAGGGAAGGGATGCCATTCAGAGGGACCTTGACAGGCCGGAGAGGTGGGCCTGTGCGAACTGCATGAAGTTCAACAAGACCAAGTGCAAGGTCCTGCACCTGGGTTGGTGTAATCCCAAGCACATCTATAGGCTGGGTGGGGAATGGATTGAAAGCAGCACTGAGGAGAAAGACTTGGGGGTACTGATTGATGAGAAGCTCAACACAGAATCACAGAATGGTTTGGGTTGGAATGGACCTTAAAGAACATCTAGTTCCAACCCCCCTGCTGCGGGCAGGGACACCCTCCACTAGACCTGTCGCCCAAAGCCTCATCACCGGCAGTGTGCGCTTGCAGCCCAGAAAGCCAACCGTGTCCTGGGCTGCATCAAGAGAAGTGTGACCAGCAGGTCGAGCGAGGTGATCCTGCCCCTCTACTCCGCTCTTGTGAGACCCCACCCGGAGTACTGCGTCCAGCTCTGGGGGCCCCAGTACAGGAGAGACATGGAGCTGTTGGAGCGAGTCCAGAGGAGGGCCACGAAGGTGATCAGAGGGCTGGAGCACCTCTCCTATGAGGACAGGCTGAGAGAGTTAGGATTGTTCAGCCTGGAGAAAAGGCAGCTCCGGGGAGATCTAATTGCGGCTTACCAGTACCTGAAGGGGGCCTGCAGGAAAGATGGTGAGGGACTGTTTCTCAGGGAGTGTAGTGACAGGACAAGGGGTAATGGGTTTAAGCTGAAGGAGGGTCGATTGAGATGAGATCTTAGAAAGAAATTCTTCACTGTTAGAGTGGTGAGGCACTGGAACAGGTTGCCCAGAGAGGTTGTGGATGCCCCATCCCTGGAAGTGTTTAAGACCAGGTTGGATGAGGCTTTGGGCAACGTGGTCTAGTGGAGGGTGTCCCTGCCTGTGGCAAGGGGGTTGGAACTAGATGATCTTTGAGGTCCCTTCCAACCCAAACCATTCTATGATTCTACGAAAAAATTTTGTTATTGAGAAGGAAAAATTTAAGGACAATGCCACCCCAACAGAAGTTGAATGATAAATGATCTCATTCCTAATGAGAGATTTCTAGAGGAGAAAAAAAAAAAAAAACAGGAGGAAGTAACAAAGCTATTAAACTAGCAGACACGTTTAACAAGCATTTAATATCAGAGACTTTTTTTGTTATGGTGATTGTACTTAATTAGGAAAAAGTAGAAGGATGGATCTTTGTATGGTACGGGATTTCAGAAGACAGTAGAATCTCAAGGACTAAACGCTGTCATGGCCTCACTCTGCCTATACGGAAGCCCTTACAGATTGTATTGAAGTACCTGCTCAACTATAAACTCACATGTTACCTGGTTGACTTGAATAGGATTAGTCATTTATTCAGATACACTCGCAGGCTGAAGCGCCAATAGGGCCCTAAACATCTTTTACTTATGCCAGCACAAACACTTACAGAAATCTTGCTTCGCATCAGCATGAGACAGAAATGCAGAATTTAACACCAATAACAAACTGGCTCTTCCTTTAGCTGTTGCCAAATAACAAGGTATTATTTGTTGCTTCCTAGGTATCTTGGTGATTAATGAAGTTTAAGAAGGGCACCTTCACTAATAATATGTGCCTCACATTGATCATGTTTCCAGCAATCATTAGTATTCATTAGCAGCAGTCAACTTCTTAATTCCTTTTTGCTTAAGTCCAAATTATTGTAAGTTATTTACAACACCCTGTAGGAAAGAATAAGGTTCTCACCAATCTTAATGGCTTATTCCCAGATCTTCATATTCCAGCACTTCAGGGAAATACATGCACACTGCAAAAATATCCTAGCTGCTAGTCCACAGAATTAACTGCACATAAACCACTCCATACAGAGCAAGCAGAAGAGAAGCTTGCATCAGGCACATGGCAGAAATACAAGATATAGGAAGGCAAAATAACTTCTGCTTTCCCATCTCTCTCTCTCCTGTAAATTCAGTTTTGTAGCCTTCTCCTTCTCCAGGCTGCCTGATGCCGTCTCTTTGGACCATAGGTATTTTCTAATAGGATCATAAAATTTGTCAAGAGAATTTCATCGGTAAATTCCCAAGCCAGTCCCATACTAGGAGCTTGTCCAACATGCCTATCCATTTAAAATACACAAACCCACCTTTTCTTTTCTTTTCCTGCTCCCCTAATCACCTCAATCTATGCTGAATTTCCCTCTACCCCTGTGTTGGATTTACCTGATGAGGAGTGGTGGTGAGGGAGCCACAGCTGCCTCTGTGAGGTGAGAGCGGGGCTGCCCTGCACCAGATGTGGCCGGTTCTGGCCGGTTCTAGCCAGTTCTGCAGCGGCGCCTCCCACAGGGCACAGCCCAGCCCCTCAGCGACACTGGTGGAGCCTCTGTCAGAGCGTATTTCAGAAAGGGCAGAGGACAAAGGAGCAAAGAAGTACTGAAAACCAGCAGTGTAAAATCAGGGTGAGAAAAGGATGAGGAGGTGCTCCACGCACCGGAGCAGAGATTCCCCTGTGAGAAACCATGGGGGACCAGGGGAAAGTGGGAGACGGAATGAGCGGCAGAGAGAAACCGCTGTATACAGGCTGTACCTGGCACCCCAGAGCCACTGGGGTCTGGAGAGACAGAGTGAGGTTAGGCATGAGAAAAGGGGGAGGAAGTGTGCTGTTTTAATTTTTGTCTTTTTGTTTCTTACTACCTGAATCAGTTGGGAATAAAAATTATTTTTCCCCAAGTCCAGTATCTCTTGCCTGCAACAGTAATCAGTAAGGATTTTCCCTGTCTTCACCTCAACCCAAAAGCTTTCTTATCCTATTTTCTCCCCTTGCCCTGCTGAGGAAGGGTTGGCATTCGGCTGTTACCAAAGGTTAAACAACCACAACCACAGAAATGGGGCAAAGGATACACCACAGTATCTGCCTATACATCATAGAATCATAGAATGGTTTGGGTTGGAAAGGACCTTAAAGATCATCTAGTTCCAACCCCCCTGCCACAGGCAGGGACGCCCTCCACTAGACCACGTTGCCCAAAGCCTCATCCAATCTGGTCTTAAACACTTCCAGGGACGGGGCATCCACAACCTCTCTGGGCAACCTGTTCCAGTGCCTCACCACTCTAACAGTGAAGAATTTCTTTCTAAGATCTCATCTCAATCGACCCTCCTTCAGCTTAAACCCATTACCCCTTGTCCTGTCACTACACTCCCTGAGAAACAGTCCCTCACCATCTTTCCTGCAGGCCCCCTTCAGGTACTGGTAAGCCGCAATTAGATCTCCCCGGAGCCGCCTTTTCTCCAGGCTGAACAATCCTAACTCTCTCAGCCTGTCCTCATAGGAGAGGTGCTCCAGCCCTCTGATCACCTTCATGGCCCTCCTCTGGACTCACTCCAACAGCTCCATGTCTCTCCTGTACTGGGGCCCGCAGAGCTGGACGCAGTACTTCGGGTGGGGTCTCACAAGAGCGGAGTAGAGGGGCAGGATCACCTCCCTCGACCTCCTGGTCACGCCTCTCTTGATGCAGCCCAGGACACGGTTGGCTTTCTGGGCTGCAAGCGCACACACATCTTCACAAACAAATACAAAAAGTGGTGAAATTATTTCCCCATGTTTCACCTGGCTGCATTAACACACTTGTACTGAGACTGATAGGAAAAAACCCTTACAAGCTTAGCTGCAACAGCTGAGGACAAGCTGTAGCTCACATTCTACAAGCTCAGCTCACAGAAGTCACGCGTCTGTACACACACGTGTGCACTTAGTAGTACTTTTAAAAAATGTTTGAACAAATACATTTCATCTTACATAAGCACTAACGCCGTAACATGCTACATGGAGGAATGCTAAATCCTCACATTACTGTAGTTTACACTGAAGACCAACCATTGCTAGACTGGTACAAAAGAGTATATCCTCAGCTTGGAACTTTTCCCCACTAACCTTTAACAGCTCTTTCTTTAACGTGAGGAAGGGAATGAAGGTGGATTTCAAAGACTTCTTATTAACATGATATCATCCTATTATTTCAAAATCTGGTTCGGGATATTGCTAGGTCTTTCCAATCAGGTTCTCCACTTTACACTCTGTGTATAAATAGTATTCCAAATAATATCCATGCATCCTCCTTATCACTTTTCTGATTAAAATGCTCAAATGCTACAATACAAAGCATCAGAGTTATAAGATTTATGAATACATATCCCACCTGGCATTGGTTGCCACAATCCGTGGTTCCTAACTGCAAGTAGATGAGTAAATCTGAAATTATAATTCCTTCAAAGACCATCAGGATGACATAAATTTGCTAAAATCTGTAACACTATATGAAATACATTGCATGCCTCAAGATGCAGTGTATACATACTTCATAACAGGACTTAAAATATAAGAAAACAAGTTAAGTCTATGACAATTTTTGCACTGAGGGATACAAATAAACTGTAATACCATAAACACGGAGACTGTCCTTTGGAGAGTTAAGTTCTAATCCTGCTATTGAATTTAAATGAAACTGAAATACAGTGATTCACAACTGTAGAACACAAATATACAGGAAAAACACAGACCTCAGGTCAGGGGAAGTCTCTTGAAGAAGAAATAGTTCACTGCATTTGCAATTATCAGATTTCTGTAGGCACTGCTTTCAGGAGAGACTGTTTCTTTCTTTCTAGGGTGAATTTACCATGTAATAGGAGAACTAAACCAAAACCACTGTCAATGTTTTACTAACCCAGTGTGCCAACACTCATATTCTCTTGCTATTTGTAGTCTTGAACTTCTAGTGCCTAATGGAGCTTTCTGGAGCCATCCCATTTATATTTGAACCTGCCCAGGTAGCCCTAGGCCCACCTAAAGAAATGGAGGTCCATAATGGACTCCCCTAGCCAAGGAGTTTACTGTCTTTCCACTCTAGGCTCTCTCTTCTCCTCTTCACATCAGTGGAAGAACAGTGAGGGAATGGGGAGAGCAAGAAGGCAAGATGTGGATGTAGACTTCGACATGCGAGGCGGAAAACTTTTCCACATGGTGGCCTGTGGAGCTCGACCCTGCCAGTCACTGTCACAGGACTTTCTGCACCCAACGAGGTGGCCCGTAACTGCCAAAGCTGATTTCTCTCTATGATCCAAACAATGTACTGTCTTGTGATATGATATGGTTTCTGATGTAGAAACTTCACTTTGATGAACACTTCTATGTCATAAAAAGAAATAACTAACATATCTTCCTTAAGAGCTAATTTGAAAGCCTGACAGCTAATAACATGCATGCTTGTACACATGGACCTCCAAGCAGCAGCTATTAATGAACCATTCTGGCTAGTTGGGTTTTCCTGTCAACTTTTCAGGCCTGAGTAAAGAGTAGGCGACCTCAGACTTGTCCATATGAATGATCATGGAGGTTTCTGTCATTCACAGGCCCAGTTTCATCTATTGGGTAACTATGGATTCACCTGTGTGGATTGGCATATGGCATACAGCCAAAAAACAAAGCAGCACTTCAGCATTCAGTTATACAGAAGACAGCAAGACATAGTAAATAACCTGACCTAGCCAAATGGTAAAGCAGCTAAGGCATTCATTTTACACTGGATTTCTTTGTTGCAAAGAAACAGCTAAATAAATAATAAAGCAGATTTTAGAGAAAGGCTTGAAAAATTAATGGAAATCTGAGTGATCAAGCCTGGAAAAGCCTGATGTGAAGCTGGCTGCGTAGCTCTGATCACATCAGAATAGTCAGGGAACTGTTTCACATCAATGCAGACATCTCTGGGAATACTTTTATAGTGACACCACTTCAGCACACTTTATTAAACTTGTTAAGATACATTATAATCATATCTGACAAATGAGTAAGTTTGGATCTATTCCAAAATGAACCTACATATCACCATAGATAATTTACGTGCTGGCTTAAAAATACGAAATTATGCAGTAGACATAATTGCCTCCTGAAAGGTAGAGTATAAAAGCAAAATGAATAACCAATAAAATAATTTGCTTTTCAGATGATATAACTCTTAAACCTCCTCTGAACCCTGACAATACAAAACAGCTCATGATGAAGGAAAAGAGCAATTCCACTTCAATTGTCCTATTACTGAGTTCTGAAACCTGGAGCAAATTAAGGAAAGTGAATTTACAGTAGAAAGCTCTATTCTCACTACTACTTACATATAAAAAACAAAAACAATGATTATTTGGTGCTGATACTCAGGGAACTCCAGGTTGCGCTGAATACTAACACTGCATTACTGTTCTTTCTTCAACATTCTGCTTTTTCTGGCTCAACTTTAGCCAATTGTGTTACAAATACAAATACACTGGGTCTCTCTTTGTCTCTCTCTGGTTGAGTTTTTCATTTTTGGTATTTTCATCCTGATCAGCTCAGCCATTTCTGACACTGGCAGTGGGAGAGAAGAATTTTGCACATGTAAAATAGTTCCCAGACTTTTTTGTTTTGAAGCCTGCTAGCATTTCCACACTTCCCACACATGTAAGCAGGCACTCAAAGATTAACAAGCAAAAGAATCTATTCTCAGTGACTGAACTGGAGCCTCTCACAGCTCACACTGTTGGATTTTGCTGACCAAACTTTACAAGTATTGTATCTCTGTAGGAAAGTGGGTATTAAATTCTGTTTGTAACTAGACACAGTGCATGTTCCAATACCATAGACTGAGTAAGTACATCCTGTTCCTTGGTACTAAGGGTGGAGAAGGGTTTTCATCATAATTGCTGCTACAAGATGCAATAAGGTATTTGTATTAAAAGCAGAGATCTTTTGTCTCCTTGCACTATGCTGGCATTTTAGCACCACTAAATCACAAGCTAAAGAAAGAAAAGGAACAGTCTGAAACTGCAGAGAAAGTGCCAAAAAGCTGACTTATCAAAAGAAGAGGAAGCTAATGGTCAGGAAGAAAACAGGATTATTTAGTATTTATGAAGGATAAAGAGCTGAAGCTTGGGAGGGCAGGACCAATGAGTTGCTGATTAAAGAAGCTTAGGGTTTGTAGTCAGTACATTCTTGCTGGGGAACTGCACATAATCATAACATACATGCAAGAAAGGGCTAAATGCTCAATCTGGTATTTCTTAACTTTTAAAGATATGTATAATTTTGTTTCACTTTTATTTTGTATATGTTTGGTGGAATATACACATGCTGAGAGCAGGTGCAGAAATGAAATTTCAGTTTCTGGGAAATTTTTATTTGCAAGAAAAATAAGACTGAATCAGGACAATAAGCCAAAACTTGAAAGTGTGTACTTATTGCCAAACTGTGGCATTTCTAGAATGAAATAACCATGCCAAGGTACCAATCTACATGCTAAACTGATCAGTGGTCACACAAGAGCTGGACATCCAAGCAGCTTTGGCAGCTCTAGATGGATATGGAAAAAATATCTGTCAGTTCCATGGGTAACACTTCTGACTAGCACAACAGAGTTTTATCTGACTATGGATCTTAATTTCAGTCTGCACCTGCCACAACTTCTATCACAGCTCATTAGAGATCTCCCAGAGTCAGGAAATCTGGAGACCAGATGCCAAGCAAGTTATCCAGCCTAGAGATCTACTCTAGAAGCCATGGCTTATGAAAGCACATGGCAAGTGATCCCAAATCCATGACCCCAAGAAGCCTCGAGGACTTGGCAACCCATCTGCATTCATCTAGAGCCAGATGAGCAATTTAAGAGAAAATGAAGTTTCATTATGAGCCCATAAAAAATGAAACCACTTATGTGAAATACGTCCAATCAGTCAATTTGGCAAATCCAGCAATTGAAAAAGTCCCAAAATACAAGACCTATGGTGAGCACAACCATCTGGTAAATAAATGCAAGGAAAAGTCTCATTTTCATGTTGTTCTCCTCCTTCGCTAGGTCATATCCTCATAAATTCCTGAAAACTCTATCAAAAGAATATAAACATCAGTTCCCTCCTATGGGAAAACACTCTTTATTGTAAAGGCAGCACTTACTACAATTTATAGTTTGCTACCATGCTACATTATGCACATACAGGATGTTACTGTAACATATGTAGCATCAGTGTTACAGTTTTTTAAAATCATACAAAAAGTGGATATTTATTGAGAAGAAAATCTGAACCTCTGACAATGCACAGTTGTTGTGGATGATAGAGAAAATAATATAATATATTTCACTCTGGGACTTAGGAGTAAATGCTTCAAATAGAATGTACTTTCTGGATGAAGAAGAACACATGCAGCAAAGCCACACAGAGAACTAATGATACCAGAATACAATTACAATTACAACTGATCCAAAGACTGCTCTCCAAAAGCAAACATTTTTTTAGAACTGCTTTGGGATCTATGTGGCAATTTAAGGTGGCTTCTTTAATGATGGAACTCTTACAACAATGGGAAAAGCTCTGTGCCATAAACTTGAAAAATGCTTACTTCTCCTTTCCCATATAACACACAAGCATTTTGATTACCACTCTACACTAAAACGATGTTTCAATTTAAAGCTCTTCAATAGGCTGCCAGGAATGCTCTGCTCAATGATAAGTCTATTGTACAAGACAAGCGAGGAGAACATTACCTTTCTAAGTGGCCAGGAAAGTATGTTATTTACAGCCAAGTGACAAAACAAAATGAAATGTGGAAAACGTCAAAGAGAATCCAAGACCACAAGCATTAACAAATAGTCTGAAAAAAACACTTTTTTTTTCCTCTCCCCTTCCTCCATCCCCATTGTTCCTTATATACTTTGAAGTTTAAAAGTTATTAAAAAAACTTCTAATGAAAGACTCAGATAAAAAATGTCTCAAGATGAAGTTTAGTCAGTGATAATCATCAAATGAACTGTTTCAGGAGAATGCAGAGGAGGATCGTTAAAAATTACCTACAAATAATTTGAGACCTATCAATGATAAAGACCCAGGGGGACAGGGAATGGGGGTTGCAGTCAGTTCATCACACGTTGTCTCTGCCTCTCCTTCCTCCTCAGGGGGAGGACTCCTCACACTCTTCCCCTGCTCAAGCGTGGGGTCCCTCCAACAGGAGACAGACCTCCATGAACTTCTCCAACGTGAGTCCTACCCACAGGCTGCAGTTCTTCACGAACTGCTCCAGTGTGGGTCCCTTCCACAGAGTGCAGTCCTTCAGGAACAGACTGCTCCAGCAGTGACCCCATGGGGTCACAAGTCCTGCCAGCAAACCTGTGCTGGCGTGAGCTCCTCTCTCCATGAGGCTACAGGTCCTGACAGGAACCTCCTCCAGTGCGAGCTTCCCACAGGGTCACAGCCTCCTTGAGGTGCCTCCACCTGCTGTGGCATAGGGTCCTCCACAGGATATCTGCTCCACCATCATCCCCCATGGGCTGCTGGGGGACAGCCTGCCTCACGATGGTCTTCTCCACAGGCTGCAGGGAAATCTCTGCTCCGGTGTCTGGAGCACCTCCTCCTCCTTCCTCACTGACCTTGGTGTCTACAGAGTTGTTGTTCTCACATATTCTCACTCCTCTCTCTGGCTGCAATTGTGCAGGTTTCCCCCCATCTTCTTAACTCTGTTATCCCAGAGGTGCTACCACCGTTGCTGATGGGCTCGGCCTTGGCCAGCAGTGGGTCTGTCTTGGAGCCAGCTGGCATCGGCTCTGTCAGATATAGGGGAAGCTTCTAGCAGCTTCTCACAGAAGCCACTCCTGTAGCCCTCCTGCTACCAAAACCTTGCCATTAAAACACTATCATGGGTGACATCACAGTGGGTGTCTGGTACAGATCACCTGATTAAGAAGACAAGGTAGATTAACCCTTAAAGAACTGGAGGCTGCCTTATGATCACAGTCCTCGCTTCCCAATGGGATCATTGCTGACCGAACATTTGCTGGAAGGGCAACATGGCAGGACGCAACAAATCCAGGAGATTTCTGGAGACAGTTAATGAGATTTTTTTGACACAGATGATCAACAAGTTAACCAGGAGAGGCCCACTGTGGCACCCACTACCTCATAAATAAGAAAAACTGTTTGAGGATGTGGAGGTCATTGACAGCTTTGGCTGCAAAGACCACATGATGGCGTTTAAAATCCTGAGAGAAGTGCGAAAAACAAACAGCAGAATTACAACCCAGACTTCAGGAAACCAAGTTTCAACTTGTTTGGGGATCTGCTTAGCAGATCACAATGGTAGACTGCCCTAAAGTGCAAAGGAGTCTGGGAGAGCTGGCTTACCTAGAAGCAGGGTCTGAGAGAGTGAAGCATTTTAGTAGAGGAAAGTTAAACTAGAGACTGCTTCAGCAAATGGACAGATGTGTCCGTGGGACTTGATGGTGCAAAGAGAGCTCGTCAGTGGCATTGAGAGGCCATTCCCTATCATCTCTGAAACACTACAGGAGCCAGAGGAACTGCCCAATGGACAGACCCTGAGCAATTTGCATGAAGTCTTCACCACTTCAGCAGGGTGGGGCTATATCAGATGATCTCTAGAGGGGCCTTCCAGACTGAATAATTCTATGTTTTTACAATTAAACTGAAGATATTTTGGCAAAATAAATGGTTATTTAGAATATCATGGCCAATTCTGAAAACAAAAATAAGAACGCATGTGCATGAATGAGTCGCTTTAATCTTTCTTCCTAATGCTGTATGTATACTATGATAAATACAAAATACAGATAAAATGCATTTAAGAGAGAGAGAGAATATAAACAAATGTAATACATCTGTTAATAAAAACAAATTAATGGTACAAAAATTTAAATGAAAAGCACTGTAATAAAAACTATTTCCTTTGTTAAATATCTTGTGCAATGCTTGCTATTGCATTTATAACAATCTACCACTGGCAACAGATTACAGGCCTAATACTCACTGTACAGAAAAAATCTTTCTGAAATATTTTGTGAAATACTAGTCTCCTATTTTTCATTATGGTTCTGTCATGCAAAAATCTAAGCACTAGCTGAAGGTCTGTAAAATGCATCTAGATTATTCCAATGTCTTCACTGTAAATTGGATCAGACTCAAAGATCAGGAATGGCAACAGAGGATTGACTAATCCCTCAACACGAGTAATGAAAAAAAAAAAACCTTCATAAATTAGTAATTGTAAGAATGCCTTACCTCACTTCTCACTTTCTCCAGGCTTTGTGGTGGCTAAACTCCCTGAAAGATTGAGGAGAGGTAGAAGTTTATCTATGGCCCAAAAAAAAAAAAAAAAAAGATCCAAGTTGTTTGGTGAATATTTACAAATAGTTTACTTATAGGAAAAGTGCATCAGTCCATCAGGAACCTAAGTTTTTTAGTTTGTCTTTACTGTATGTTTTGCTTACACCAGAGCATAGAGTTCTGGCCTGGTGAGCACTCTGACACACTGTCACTATGTTTACAATAATACATACTGTTAACTCTCACAAGGAAGACAGCAAATAATAAACTACAACTTAGGTGGCCCTGACTTTGGAAGGAAGATATACAACTGACAACTGCCAATTATTTAATCTTTTGTGCACATTTCGCCACTGGGACACAAACAGTATCCACTGCAGAACACTAATAAGTTCAAAATGTCTTTATTCTTTTGATGCCTATGCTGCCCAAGGAATTTAATTACAGAGGTTTTTTTGGAATGATTCACATTTGTAAGCATCAAGTAGACGAGAGATGAGAAATAAAAGAAAAATAAATGTTAATGTTGGTAACAAGAAAGTAGACACGATGCATAACCTTTATAATAACAAATAAACATTACCTATTTTGTTTAAAAATTGCAGTACTTCATCATGGCAAATAATCATCCATCTTTGTAAAGTGACCATAAAAATAGCTCAGGAGTATTCTGGGAGTTTACTATGGTCTCAGTCAAGCATGGCATGTAAGCATGAGTTCAATTTTAAGAACCTGTACAACCCTGGTGACTTCAAAAGATATAAAAATGGACAAAAAGCCTATTTTAGTTGACCACAGTGACATTATTCACTTGTTTAGAAACTTTTGTGGATATAGATATGTCTAAGCAAAGCACACTTATCAGACCCATTGTAAGGAGGACTGTTTTGAAGTATAAATTTGTATTTTGGAAACCCCAATAATCACATCACTGTTGTTCAAAATCTGCTTGTTTATTTTATCATGCTAGCTTGTGACAGTAATATCATTCTAGCTACATAAATAAATAAAGTTACTGACGAGCCAAATCAGAATTATTACAAACCGTATTTTAAATTATAGCACACCTCTTATTTTCCAAGCAGTTGACATAGCTCACAAGATGGGGGGCACTCAGTGCAGATATCTAATGACAACCTCCATTTTATCAGTCAGGAGCCAGTTCATAAACTGGTACCAAAGATATAAAGCTAAGTTGGATTTTAAAGCAAAAAGCCCTTTAGCTCAAGTTTAGTATTTACTATTGCATTCAACTACAAGTACCAACATACTTGGTTTCCTATACAACTACATCATCTCTTCAGGAAAAAGCAAATGCTAAATAAACAACTCCGGATATTTTATGCTTCTTCATAAGACTTATCTATTAAATTTTGGTAGTCTAGTATCTCAAGGATATTTTCAGACACTTGCTTAGAGTAAGTATACACTTACGCGCTCTTCAGAACAAAGGCCTATGCTGGTTTTGTTCAGAAGTTGCCCATTTTCAATAAACACAACAGTAAAAGGGTCTCCCCCTAAATCCATCAAATAATTGCTCTTCTACAGCTTTTTGCAATAGTTTTGCAAGTGAATTGCAATACAGACAGTATTGTTGATGATACGTGTTGGCACAGCAGGAACTCCATAATAAGTTGCAGAGGCGGTAAGCTATTGCAGCAATTCACCACAGAGACAAAGAATTCTAGCCATGAAATCATCTGTCTACACAAACCTAGGAGAATCAGGGAAAATGACATCTTCACTGAGGCAAATAATGTTCCAAACATACCAAACCATGTAAATCATTCCAGGAGAGCACATGTTCATCTTCATGAAAAGACTATGCACAGACAGGTAGATCATTCACAGCACTGGCAGGCATGTTAAAACTTCTCTTTTCTCTTACTTGAGTTCCCAACGCTATGCTTACTTCATATGTATGAGTTTGAGAGAGTAAAATAATCCAGCAACAATAACTGCTGCCACAGAGATTCTTCTGGTATTACATAATTAACATACATATTTTCTTCATATTAACTAGACTACAACTTGCAGAAAGAGCTTTTGCTACTAACCAACTGGGAGATAAAGTCCCGTGTTAGTTAAGTCCAAAGCAATTCACACTACAGAAGGAGTGTTAAACCATACATTCAGAGATGATCATTGAACCAAACCAAACTAAAATTGTTCAGAAAAGAGATCTTTAAGTCACTGTGGCCAGCTCTCCAAAAAAAATATAACCCATGTAATTCTTATTATATTGTACACAGGAATTCTCCTGGATTTAAATCCATGGAAAAATGGCATCTCATACTGCAGGCTTTCTGGTCCCTCATCTCAAAAAACCAAATGAGATAATTAAATTGTAAAATTCATTGCCACAAGACATGGTGGAACATAAGAATATTTTTAAAAAGTACAAGCTATAATTCCTAGAAGATTCTCCACTAGTAACAATAAAATGCAGTAAATGCTTTTTGATGCAATTTCCAACTCAGTAAATCCCTGTCATTGTCTGCGAGAAGCTGGAAGAAGGGGAAAGATCACTATGCACCTCCACCACTTCTAATACTTTTTCCGCAAACATGTAGTAAAAAATCTGCAGCTCCAGGTGTTAAAAACAAGATATTGTGTATGAAAAGTCTCAAATTCAGATGATCTCCTTAAGAATTCGAAAGGAAATCACAATTAGACTGCACTATATTAAGGGGGTTTTCTTTACATAGGTGAATTAACTAACTAATCAATTCAAGCTTAAAAGCAGAAGTGCTGAAGACGGAAAGATTAACAGAATCTACCCTTTCAATGATTGCTGTGTTTTCAGCATTATGCATAACTATATTAGTTTCTAGCAAGGGCAGACAAATATGACTAATTGATAAGATGTAGACATTTTTATGAAGTCATTTCCCAAAATAGCACTAAGTCTCAAACTCACTAAGCTCGCAGATGAACTAAACTTCTCAAAATCCTGCTTAAACAATGAGCTACCTATTTTGTATCCTGGACAATGAAAGTTCATGTCATAGATTTCTAACCCTTTAATACTGCAATAAATAACAGCCAAGACACATGAAACCATAAAAAAAAACCCCAAACCCCCAAAATACCAAATTATAGCATGTTGAGGTTTTGGTTTTTTGTTGTCTTTTTTTCTTCACTGATCCACTGGTAGGCTTGGTGAGTACCCTTCTGATTACAGTTAACAGGAACTGCGATATTAAATCTTTTCTTTTTTTCTGAGGAACTATAGAACTAGAACAAAAAGATACAGCTTCACTTCCATTTAACATCATGCTACAACTATTGTAAAGAAAGTCTGTATAATTCCTAAAAAGATAAAAAAATTTCCACGTAAAAATTACATGCTTTCTTTGTGCTACATTCAAGCCAAAAGAGATAAAGCAGAACTACTGGAAACGTCATGGTTTTACACAGTATTCTCCAAGTATTCACAAAATCCTATGCTAATTTACCATGTATACAGGCAACTTCTGAGCAATGACCACACTGGAATAATACACAGGAGAATACTATCCTGCTACTATATTGACTTTGAAAGAGAATGAATGCAAAGATCTACAGTTACCGATGTTACATTCCTATCGGTTACACTTTTATGAAAACTGAAGGATTGGCATCAATTAAGATTCTAGTAAGAGTTCAGCGTTCAAAAGGCTGTGGCTGTGGAAATCCAAATGTAGAAGATCTCTGCCATGAATTATTTCTTGTTTACAACATTTGAAATAAAATATAATCATTCGAGCTATATTTAAATTACAAGAGTGACAAAAAAAGGAGTCCTGAATGCTTAAGGAAATGAAGCACTGGTGTAGTCCTTTTGATCCTAGTATCCCAAGCTCCCTGAAAACTCTTTCAGATACTTCTTAAGTTGCAAATGCCTCTGTAACTGAAATGTTGCTTTAAAGAAAACAACTACAAACTAATTCAATCTGCAACAACAGCAACTCATAGCTAGCATGGTCCTAACTGTCATTGCCATGTGAAGTTCTGGTCTGTAGCAATCTAATGCTGCTCCACAATGCATATGTGTCGTCATAACAGAAAAAAAGTGTGTTGGGCTGATACTCTGCTGTGCAGAGAATGACCATAGGTGTTTCCACCCACCCTTACAATGCAAATGATTGTGCAATGGACTCAGTACATATCAAAAGTTCACCTACTGGATTAAAATAATTTAAGTAACTAGAGAAGCCATCAGTAAATATAACAAGTTTTAAGATCTTAATGTGGTCTTAAAACCATAGATCATTATTGTATTAAAAATCTCAATAAGAGAGACTAAAATGTGCTAACAACAAAAAAACTGTTGTATAGTTCAGTCACCACAACATTTGTGAATGAACTTTTATATTGATTGACAAAAATCTGCAGTCTTCTGTCTAAAAGTGGTACGCTTAACAAGGAAATGTAACAAGCCAACCCCCCACAAGCAACAGAAAAATTTAAATTCAAAATTATGTACAGCATTTGACTTTCTAATTAAATGCTTGCTACATTCTGGATTTGATAAGGTGCAGCCACTCACAAATGACACTTGTAATGTATATTACTTATCAATATTTGGTCACTTATTTCTCCAAAACCAAATGTGTAAGTAGTTGAAAAGGTTGTGAAGGAAAAAAATCCACTTTTTTTTTTAAAAAAATAACAGTAAGAAGCTCCTTCATTCTCTCTTCTCTAAGATTTGAAGTGAGAAAGTGGAGTTGTTAAATATATTCATTCTGTGTTTGGCTGGTATGCAAAACTTCACGTCAGTGGACTTTCAGTCAGCAAAATAAATTCATAAAAAAGATCTGCAGTGTAGATAAGAGAGCTGCAGTGAGGATTGGAGAAGAGAATTTTGCCTCAAGGACAGCACAGAAAAGAAAATATATGTCAAGTTCAGAACAGATGTTAGAAAGCTTATCAGGAGATTAAGCTGGTGAAATGGCCTGAAACACAATAGATTCCTACATCTTGTAAGATGCTCAGCAAGATGCATCAACACCAACCAAGTACTTGCAAGGAGAAAGGGGAAATTTTCTTTTGTTGTTTCCATTTCCTACATATTCCTTAACCTATCCTGAATCTGTGCTGCTGCTTCTTAGTAAAGAAGCTACCTCTCAAAGCATTTCAGCCAGCTCTCTATCTCCCTCCCCTGTGTAATTCTGTCTTCCTCCTAGGGACTGCACTATGATGACACCAGCTATAGATTTCCCTCTCCTCAGTGATAAATGATCCTACTTTGGAATATTACTTTCTTTTCTGCAAGAATTCCACAAAATATTGGAAGGTGCAGGCTAACTGTACAACATCAGACTGAACAGAGCAAGAGTGCGAGAGCTCACACGACAGTGTGAGCCCACAAGAAGAGTTTGCAGCTTCTTTTCTAACAGCCTATTACTGGAAGCTCCAAAAAGCATGGTGGTAGGACAACAAATTTCCTTCTTTCCCCTATTTTCTATATTGAATGTAGAATTTGAGACTTCACATCAACACTGGACTTTCAGGCACCACGTTAACCACATAAGAATACAGAAAAATACCACTATTTACTTACAGAATTCTAAAACTGTCATTCCTACTGTATTAAACTTTCATCAACCGATTTAATGTCTCTTCCTTGGTAAGCTAAGGAAAGTTAGCATTGATTACACCAGGTCATTTCAAGTAGTGGATAGGTGTGCTTAATGTACTGCTTTTCAAAACATATAGAT
This sequence comes from Grus americana, assembly GCF_028858705.1. Classification (NCBI taxonomy): domain Eukaryota; kingdom Metazoa; phylum Chordata; class Aves; order Gruiformes; family Gruidae; genus Grus; species Grus americana. The sequence continues at coordinate 8,296,280 of NC_072864.1, forward strand.
TAAAAATTATCTTTTTTTAAAAAGCTATCTTCATTCTCCATAGTAAATTTCAATTTAAAGTTTTTGCATTGCATTTTCAACTTTTGGTTCTGTTTTTTTCACACTTAACCCATCGCTTTCATGCTTGCTCAAGTAAGTATAATTGAAATGTAAAGTTTTTCAGAGCAGAATCTCTAATTAAGTTTGCATAAATTAGACAAAACAATGTGAAAGCAATCTTTTTTGAAGACTGAGAATCATAATATGCAAAAATGAATGTGTAAAGTAAAAGCAATTAATACACAATTCTGTGGGTTTTATAGTTTAATATTAAAAGCTACTGTTGTAACATGGTAGACCTGCTACTTCAAGAGATCAGTGAATTGGCCAAGAAGACATTCCATTCAACAATTCAGCTTCTTTTTCATCAAATGATATTAAAATATCTTTTCATATGGTACTGTGAAATTCTTGTCTATCAGCAATTGTATTATTCTCCTTAACCTACAAGCAAAGTAAAAGAGATAACTGGTTTGTCAACTGACAAAGCAATACAATCCTTTTACTATGCTGAAGTTTCTTTTTTTACCATAGAGAGTAGGTCAGCTGGTCAAGTCAGTTCAGAAGCACTGTTAGCTTCTTGGCTGATACTAAGTTCACAAACACTACAGCTATGAGCAATTCCATCTTGGCTGTGATTTGCTCATGATTTCATCACTTCCCAGCTGAACCACATAACTTTCTGAGTCAGGGAACACATCTAACACTTAATAATGTAGCATTAAGTGCAATGTTAGCATACCAGATGCGTCCAGATGTCCACTTAAAAAAAAAGCCCCACCAAAACAAACAAACCAAAAACCCAAACCATAAACCCCAGAGGCTTCCTAATTATCATGTTATCCTACTCAGATTTAGTCTTCTGTATTAAAATGTTCTGTCATCAAGTCCAAAGACATCTAAAAGACTCACTGATGTCCAGGATAAAGACCATGGTCAACAACAACTGGCACAGCTAAGATCTCTGTAACAAGTTCAACTGCATGTGGGACAAAACTTTCAAGGTAACTGTCCCAGGACACAGGTACAATCCCAAATCTCACTACACTTTGCTCCAAGTGCAAAGAATATATCTTTGCCAGACCAAAACACTCTAACTTCAATGAGAGACAAATAAATAAAAAATTAAAACAAGAACAAAATATCTCATGCCAAGCAAAACAATTCATTTCACTATACACATTTCTTTTTCAACAGTGAGTATAAAAGATCAACCAACCCATGACAGACCAACCATTGTTTAATGTACCTGCTGGCACTTCAGTACACCACTAATTCCTGTAATACAAAGACCTAAGGTAGATATACAGAATCACAGAATAACCAACGTTGAATGTGACTCTCTGGATGTCATCTGGTCCAACCTCCTACCTAAAGGAATTTCAGCAATGTTAAGATTTTTCTGTGGCCTTTGCTTCTCTAAATCTGAATAAAAGAATTTTATCAATAGAAACTCATGAAGAAAAAGACAAGAATATCCATGGAAAGGCATGCCATGGTTCAATGCCACCAAAACCAAGCTGCCCTTCTCTACAGAATGGAATGCACAAAGCATTTACCAATGAAATCAAAATGGCTCTTCCCTGTAATCTCTAATAATCTACCTTCTAATTGCTACTGTTTGTCACAAATGTAAATACAAATGGCAAAAGAGAAAAAGCAAGGTTTATTCATTATTTCATTACTCTTCCTTAACACACTTGTCCCTAGACTTCCAACCAGAAATAGCGAGAAAGGCCGAAGCAGTAGTTGAAGCAGTCTAAGCACTGACATACACTTTGTCTGCATTCTAACTGGCACAATCAGATGATGGGCCATTAACCCCAAATTTTCCTTCCATTGCCTTCACAACCCCTTGGCCTTTATTTTACTGTTCCATTCTTGCCCTCCCTTATCCACTTCATTCTACCCTCTTATTTCTCACAAGTTAATCCATTATCCTTCACACAGCAATTTCTACTCCTCTTCCCTGAAAAACAGTGTAGTTCCAGAAAAAAAATACAGTATCTTACCATCATATTATTCGCTCCTAGATACATTATTTCTTTCACTGTATTATCAATTTTCATTGCAAATTCTTTGATAAAAGGATTACCTGATGATCTCTGTACCATGTCTTCTGTAATGGTTATCCACTAGTAGCTGTTTCCTTTGCATTAACAAAACACATAACTTGCAGGCAACAATAACAAGTTCCATGGGATTTCATTCTGACCTACACCTCCAGAATTAGATCCTTACTTGTGATTCACTCTACTAGACATAACTCTTTTTCACCATCTACCACAAATGTTGAGTTTATTTTTAAAAGCTTTTCAGTAACACACAACTTCACTGTCTTATCTACCTTATTTTAATGGACATTTTTTGTAAGAACACATTACACTTATGCACCTCGCAAAGAGCAAAATTTATACCTTCACTCATACATCAAAAGAAGAAAGTTTATCTTCAATTTTTTAACTGCCGTCATGGAATCTTACAGCAATTTTATTGTGAAATAAATCAGTTCCTACATAAGCCAGAAGGGCACTCTGCATTCTGACATTTGAGCTCTGCTTAATAATTGACATTTTCTATTCAGTTGTTCATTGAAAACTCAAGTTTTGGATACCAGAAAACTCAGTTTTGAATTAAAACAGGATCCCTGGAGAATTTAATAGCATACTTCCCATAGTTTAGAGTTTCTGAACAAGTCAGCTTTTACCAGCAATAATTGAAGTTGCCAAATTCAAGAACAGAACTGATGTGGCTACACACTGTGAAACCATTTAGTGACAGCACAAATACAGTACACTGTAATTAGTTAGCTAACTGTTGTTACAAAAAAACTGTGCAGTGTACTGCCACCGCTACATAAATTCCAAAGAAGTGCTTATGTCGTACATTATTTCTAGAGTCATCAAAATCAAGTGCTTCGGTTCACCCATCTGTACTTGTAATTGACTGATTCATAACTTTATGTAACTGAACAAAGATATCTGAAATGTATTGAAGTAAAACATTGTGTTATTGAAAGATCATTATTCAAAATCTACAACAGTACCATCATTTGAAATTTCAGATTTTCAGTTACTTTGACTTGTGAAAAAACACTCTGAAGGACTATCTAAAGAATTCTTCAAACGTAATTTTAGTTTCCATCAACTACATGATGTTACTTGCCTGAAGCTATTTTAGAGCCTTTCTCATTTAGTCAACATTTTTTACTTCAAAGAACTGAGATTTACAAGAGGTCTCCCCCTCGGTGGAACTTCAGAGCTGCAAAGGTTAAGAAAAATGAGTGACTACGAAAGAGAAGAAAAACAAAATGTATTTTCATACAAAACTCTGGAAAAAGAAGGCTATAAATATATTTTTTTACTTTTGACTTACATTTTGTATAGACTACTTGACTTACAATTCAGTCTAGCTTTTCTTCTGCCCATGAGACCCAAAATATGCACAGAGGACACATGTGTGAACACACAAAAAAGCAAGAAATATACACCTTTTTTTTGCTGCTTCAGAAATTTACCCATTATCACAAAGCAGTTTATTGCTTTACATGCAGCAGTGTTGCTCAAAACTTTAACCTTTACCAGTCAAAACTAGAAGACATAAAGGACATTATATTATACTAGTAACTTTCATCAGTCCAAATTATTCAAATGCAGCAAAGTGGTGTATATCAAGGAAACTTATGAGGAAAAAAGAAGTGATGGGGATCTTCTTCCCATGATTCTTAATGTATAAAGTTCCATATTTATGCAAGTTATTTAATACTTCAGTTGGTTTATTTTACAAATTTAGATGTCCTAATTTGCGAAGTGAGATAACTAGTTTATAGTACACAAATGCAGAGCATCTTATTTAGTATCTTCTTTGCCCGGTTCTTTCCATCTCTCACTTGCACAGGTATCAAATTATGATTCAGTCACTTAGCCAGTTTGAAGACTGCCAGTTGTTCCTGTTACAAGGACAATTTGAAGGAGTATGTTACTCCTTGGACATGCTCTCTGTAACTTTTAAAACTAGATTCCCCTCATAGGCAGGAAACAAATGAGACACAGTGTCATTGTTCATCTCTCCAACCCTCTCCTCCATCAGCTCCTGATGCTAAAACTCTCCTTCTAAGCTTTACTTTGGACCACACTTCATGATATTGTTTAGGTGGCGGCTGAAGTTTCATACAAGCCTCCTTCACTAAGGATTCCTGGTCTCTTGTACCTTGCTTTCACAAGCATGAAAATCTTCAAAAGAAACAGACAATTTCTAAAGGACCTGACATTCTTGTGCTTTTTCTTGACTTAAAGACTGGCTGCAGTTTCAACTCTCTGCTTCTCTGATGCATCTGAAATACTCTTCAGATTCTGAAGTGAATGGCAGCAATTACACTCAGTCCACAACAGAACTACAGAATATATGTTTAGGCACATGCACTGGACAGCACGCAGCTATCAAAATCGACTTCAGGGATGCCTCAAGACTTGCTGTGTATGGCTAGACTGTGTATGCAACAGCTATTCACCCCAGGTTCCTGGACATCAGGAAGCTGAGCAGAGCTCCAAAACAGCTGTCTGGCATCTAGAATGACTGAACAAAAGACCAAATACTGCAAGTAAAGAAGGTTATAAAGAAAAGAAGAATTTAACAAGCAAATTCATACTTGGATTGAGAAGTAGTCATCTGTGTGTTCCTCTACAGCAATTAAGCCTGGATATTAGTAGAGCTTCTACTAACACCTTTTATCAGTGCAAATTAATATTTTAAAAGTAATCACACAGAATGAAGAATTTTGGAGGCAAACCCACATTCCTTTATTTTGTACAGTACTAATTCCCACAAGATTTGATATGGCTTCAGGTAATACTAGAAATCTACACTTAAAAAAATTGGTCACTCTAGAACACTTCTCCTGTGTAGTTTCATGTGCTTGATCACTGCATTTGTTCACTGCAATCATTATGCAAACAGAAGGGAAGTCCAATCTATTTGGAAGAAAGTTTCCATAAAATTTCAGAATGGCACTGCATATGTGTGCCATATATATTAATATTTCTGGAGAGGGGTTAACATGGGATTGAAATGGAGTAAATAGACATTACAGCTTGGAAAAATGACTGCAAGACAAGCCCTATGCACACTTGCTTTTATCTAATTATCCCAGTTAGGGGTAAAGAATTCAACTATCAGAAACCTCTTCTATAACAAACAACAATGGAAAATGCAGACTTGGTGCAGAAATGTAAAATAATTCATACTGATTAATTATGACCACATTTAAAAAGCTTTTCTATCAAAACAGAAAAAAATTTCCACTTCACTTTCAATCATTTCCAGTTCCAAAGACCAAACACATTTTTTAAAAAGATAGAAAAAACTTAAGCCATTTCTCAACCATTACAGTACATGTAAAATAGCATTGTTCAGAACTCCCCATTGGAAATGTCATTTGAAATGGACAGATCGTCAAAAAGCCTCTTTTTTGTAAAATTTTTATAGCCTGAGATGATTTGTTAAAAAAAAAAAAAAAGGAGGCAGAAATTATTTATACTTACACAGTACCCATTCGTACTGAAGAGTAACCAAGTGAAACTCTTCACACATTTATGGGGCATTTCTTATGTGAATATATACATGTTTTTCCACACAAATAATTTGAAATATTTTTTATAAGTTCAGTTGGAGAATGGCATTCTAGTGTACTAACTGCAACATAGGCTAACTACACGATTGCCTGTATTTATTACTATGGTTTAGCTTATAGAGGAACAGATGGTTTCTGTGTGCTCCCAATCAAATACTCTCAACTGCTTATTTGATCATCTGCACTAGGTTTTTTTGATTTAAATAATTGAGCTTTAGCATTCTGTACTGCTTAAATTTGACCTGCTTCTTGCAGCTCTTTTGACTTGTGGCAATTGCTGTTGGCTGATGGCCAGCAGCCTTTTCCTCAGACTTCAAGTATAGTTAATTCAGCAGTGAATTACAAACAGACACTCTCTATTCCTTTGGACAACATAGTCTAAATTCTGTTCTCCAAATAATCCCCATACATGCATGCAAGCATAATTAATAATTCAACCATTAACCAAAAATGAAAGACTTGTTTAATCTCATTTAACACTGTACAGTCTTATGACACGTAAATGAGTGGTTTTAACCTACTGTTTATATAATTCTTTAAAGAGCAAAGTCATTTAAAATACAAATAAATAATTTACACAGAGACAAATAACATTTAAAATCTATCTTCTATTTCTCTCATCTGTTTGTTTTAGAGCCAAGAAACACTGTAAAATCATTCTATTATGCTCTGCATCTTAGGTTATTTAATTGAAGAAAAAAATATGTACATTACTGAGTTCTTTAATTATTATTCATTGCAAAGAAGCAGCACATAGTTTTATTTTGGGTTTAGTTTACCACCACCACTGAAGGTGGATGTTACAACAAGATAATATAAATTCTCTTGCCTAGCAAATGCAAGGAAATAAGCATGATAGCATTGTCTGATTACTGAATGATGGAAATATATGGGTTTTAATTACCTGAAAAACAATTTGGCATATGCTCTCTTTTGGAAGATTTTTCCTTTAAATAAAAGGGTTAAATATCAGGGTTTCTTTAGGATAAAGCAGGGTTAACTTAAATATTATAAACAATCTAAAAAAAAAAAAAGAGCAAGAGTGCGAGACAGAGCACATGAGAGAGAAAGCGCAAGTACAAAAAAGAAAATGTATTAACATAAAACTTAGTTCCTTATAAATATGTATCGAAGGGTCTTCTGCAAATGGAAACACATATAACTGCACCAATGCATGCGTGCCTAATAGTGGGATCTTCTATGGAATTTAAAATATTAAATTAAAAGACTAAGTTTGAGTTATTTTTCTTAGTTTTCTTATTTGGTCTGTAATGCTGAGGTATAAAGAAATTTGTATGTTAGATCACTCACTGGCTATATAATATTCTAACAAACCCTCTGATAGCTAAGTCAGGTCAATTAATTTCTTAGACTGAAAATTACTAGGTTGTTTTTCTCTTTTTCATGTAGTTTTTTTTGGTCTGTGTGCAGTGAAATAAATAAAAATAATAATAAAAAACAACAAAAAAATACATAAGGATAGAAGGACCATTAAGTTAGTTCATTGCTCCCATTCTCCCAGACTTACAATAGTCAAGAATTTGCCTATGTATGCCAGCAAAATACCTTCAAAGCCAAGCAAGGAAAGTAAAAAAAAAAAAAAAAATTAAGAGTTTTTAAGTGCTTCTAAATGTAACAATTATGCCTGACTGACACACTGGAAAATGGGAGTGTGGCGGGGGGAAAGGGGAAGAAATACAGTGAGAAGCAGTGGGTCCAGACAAAAGACGGATGCACTCTAACCCCACATTGTTGTTCTGGATTCTAGGTGGTCAAAGAGCAGAAGGTTACAGTATATAGAACAGGAGTTTCTGCAAGGGGAAGAGGAATAATAGTAAAAAGGGCAGTACTACCAGCGCTGCCAAAAGCAACAGCACAATCCAGGAGGAGGAGGAGGATTCCATATGCCAGAAGGATGTAGAGCCAGATTTTCAAAGATACTTCAGTACCTAACAAATCTTACTGAGCGCTTAGCTGCAAGACATGTTAACAGTTGATTATTCTCATTGATTAAAGAGTTATACAATAGTTAAGTCTCTAAATTCCTCAGGGACCTAATAGGGTATTTTCAGTTGCACACATTTTTCAGCTATTTTCCACCTAATCAGATCTAGTATCTACAGGTTTTTGGCTATATTCCTTTGTTCCTGATTAGACCCTCAGATTTTCCTAATTGTTGTAATATTTAGGTTTAGGAATGCCTACTTAGAAGGTATCTTAACAGTTTGTAAGATACTAAAAACCTCAGATAACACTGGTAGAAAAAATCTTGCAGTTCTTCCAGTTTCATCTGTCCAAAGTCTCTACATTTAAATTTTTTTTATTATTATTATTTTCTGTTAATTAAGATAAGAAACTTAGTGGAATAATTACTTAAAACAATTGGATAAAGCAGTTGCGTGAGTTGAGGTAGGATGGGAAAGGAATCCCTGCTCCAACTTATTAAGAGCAGAATGTTGAGTATATTATCACAAGCCCTCATTCCCAGGCTATGGGACATTATAGGGCTGCTCTCGCAATTTTCCTATGTCAGTTATTTCAGACCGTAAAACAATAAACCACTTGCTAAGCAAAAACCCAGAAGAAACATCTTGTAGTGGTGAGGTACTTTACAATGGTCAAATGGAAAGAACACCTACCTGCAGCACACAAAACAAGAGTGAAATCAATACTGTACACGAACGTACTTGATTTCAAGTGTGCTTGACAAGTTGGCACCAGCACCAATAGAAATTTAAGTATGAAGGACTTAGGACACTTTAAGCTGTGACAGTTTGGAGATATATTGTCTGACTCAAGCACTGTGTCTTCTAATCTTTTGCATTCCTCCAAAGTAGGCCACCAATTTCACTAAGCCCTCAAGACATTAGGACCTGAAAGTACCACAGACACCGTATCTACTTTTCTGTCTTCAAGCAGTGATAGGAGGCAGGACTTCAGTCAGTTCCTAGATGCTTTGAAAGAGCATGTATCTCAAAATTTTGGCCTAGGGCCAGGCAGATCTACTAAACTGGCAAACTCTTCATTGCTTTTGAAGACCAGGGAATAATAAGATCAGAGAGAAAATAGAGAAACACCTTAAAATGAACGGTTTCAATTCAACAAAGACCAAAACAAGCTGAAGAGCACCAGAGTGAAGTTCAAGGGAAGGTATATTACAGAAAGAACATTGAATAGAGGGTAAAGAGTACAGCTGCTTGCTGGCAAATCAAAGGGGGCTTGGAGGTCTTTCAGGCTTTATTTTTCAAGGTAATTAAAAATATCTTGGTTATGTAAGAAATTCCTACTAACTTCAAAAGTATGCATATGCTCAAAATGCTCTGCAAGACCAAAGCCAAACAATATGGAGAAAATAAACACCTTGATCATTACCAGAAGGAATTTGTGTATTCAGTGTTACTTAATTTCATAAATACTTAATCATAATTAAAGTCACTGGATGGTTCTTTTAAGAGTAGTTAGTTAAGATGATTGGCAGTTTTCCTTGCTGTTGATAACACCTAATGATACATTGCAGGATAGAGAGCTACATTAAGAAATCCAAAAATACCTTCTCTGAACTCACAACATTAGATAATTCTAAGTTTTTCTTTCCACAGACATTTTATTGGTACTTACCACTTAAAGAAGGCTGATGGATGTCAAAGGCTCTCTAAGGATGCTTTTTAGATCATTCATTCAAAGGTTTCTTCAAAAGATTTCTAGGTGGCGTTTGGGGTTTTTTTCCCTCCAACTCTATAGCTCCAACAAAGACAATTGGCAAGTTTCAAGATGCCAGGCAAATTACTTCAGAATTTCATTAATTTATATCTGTCTCTAAATAAGAAACAGAATTACTACATACAGCATTTAAACTTAAGTCTTGGATTATGATAAACTGTTGGTACATGAATAAGTATCTTCACTTGTTTAATAGAAGAAAAAGAGAATATAATATGTCATCTAGATTTCTACTTCATTTTTTCCTTCTGGTCTGCAGCATCACTGGCAAGTTTCCCCTCCTTATGAAGGAAAGGAAAAAATAAAAAATCTGCAAAGCTGACAACCAAAGTTTGTTATTTCTCTTGGAAGGCTCTCAATTCCAATGAGAACTTTGCTTTAAGTTATACACAATTTAGTATTTTTAGTCTGGACAAATACAAACACAACAAAACAGTTACTGGCTAAAAGATTTAAGCCTTCCTTTTTCCTAGATTTGTAAAGAAATGCCCAATTTCTGTGAAAGTTGAGTTTCCATTTCTTCACAGTACATTCAGCAAAAACTGACAGGGCTAAGCACTTAAAATTCAGGATACTTTATTTCTCAAAAAGACATAGGTAGAAGCCATATGTTAAGATCAATGTTGCACCCCTGTTCCATGGAGGTTTCTTGATACCCACAGAAGTAATTGAGACTTGCTTTTCTTGGACATTAGAATGAAACCAATAACCATCTTTGGACTAAAGGCTAAAATTAGCATACCAACTACATCAACAGTTGTCCTTTAGGTCACTTCTGAAGAGGCAGACTTCATGCCTACCTTTACTTGTAAAACTTGAAGACATGAAAGAACTAATCTGGAATCTACATGCAGCTAATCCATCAGCTGCTACTACACACGATGATTTAAGTGAAATTTGTCTCAGAAGTACAAAATATTAGTGACTAACGCAACCTAGGAGGCCACACAAGATGAAGGAATGTAGTAGAATGAAGGAATAGTAATTAACTTGGTTGTGTTAGTTGGACTCAATCATTTTAAGGGTCTTTTCCAACCCATATGATTCTATGATGCTAGGATTATACAGAACCCCTACTACCTATATGCTTCCCTAAGTACATTATATTGCCTACTGCTAAATACAGAATTATCAGAATACACTGATGTTTGCCCTCATGGTGTAAGAAATCCTTAAGTTCAGACAATAAATGAAAGTGACTCTTACCAAGGTATGTTGAAATCATTGCTAAAACCCAGGCAGAGTGCCAAAACATGTCTCCCTAAGTGGATGGGACTGCATCCTGCCTCTCTGCTCCCCCACCCCAAGTCCAGTCTAGTGCCTTAACAAGAGGAAGAGTCTTCTTCCATAGCTAGACTTCATTCTATTAGCCCCCACAGAGGGCAGCAGAACTATAACCCATCCTTGCAGCAATCAAGACTCAATTAGTGTACTAATGCTTTTGTTAGCACTACATAAGCTAACTGTGTCTACCTGTAAAGAACAGAGCTGAGATGCCTGAAAGGTTTCTGTGGCTAAACAGATTCCCACACAGGATCTCGGGCATACAAACCTAGTGAAGCCTGCAGTCAGAAATTGCCCCACGGCTTAGCCAATGCCATCCTCTGTAATGTGCCAAAACCCATAACATATGTACAAAACAGCAATGTACTTCATGCCACTAAGCTTAACTCATGCTACGTAGTATTAAAAAGACCCAGCTGATCTATAATCTGACATTCAGTTTTCCTCCAGCAATTTTTTAACGATGCTGAAAGAAGAGCCGCACCTTGTTCTTAAAATAAATGAAGTATTTTGCTTTTTCTGTAACCTCTGACAGCACAAGGTAAAATGATTCATTAAATGACTACTTTATGGTTATTTATGAGATGCTAACTAGGTGTATGATGTGCTAATTATTAAGAAAGCACACATTTGGAACATCTCCAGGTGTCTTTCCAAATCTTTTTCCCCAGGTGCAGTTGTTTTTCAATTTCTTTCTGTTTGAATGAACATTACAGCATACACAATTTCTTCACTTAGTTTCATTGTTTCATAGACTTTAACATCAGAGCAAATTCAGACAACCTGATCGCTAGCCATGCTACTTCATCTGGACACTTCTATTGACAAATCCACAAACTTATTTAAGCAAAAAAACACCACAACGTATTTTTTAAATTAAAACAGAGAAGATAGAAGACTAAGAGGCTGCTAACATCTGAAGCCTCTGCAAAGGCAGTGAAGCAAATACATTAAAAGCTTACAGGAGCAAAAGGTTAAAAAATCTCCCCAGATTCATCCCAGTCTAACTTAGGAGAAGATTCCTTTCCTAATGCCAATCATACAAGTCAGGACAAGCTATGCAAGGATCTAGAAAAATAACTGGCAGAACACATACTCCATGCTATATGCCATTTCCTGGGCTGACTGAACTGTCATGCTCTAAAGGAATCTAAACAGCAAAACAGGGTGTGCGATTCTTGGAGCAGGAAAAGACTGAGCTGTGTGGAGTTTCAGAGGCATAGCGGGTACCATGGCAAGCAACAGGAGCTCAAAGGACTGAATTTTATGCTGAAGTCAAATGACTTGGCAAGTCTTACTACACTAGAACGCACAATTTGAGAAGATCAATACACACACACCATTTCATGGACTATTTAATAATCTGATAGTATGACTGTATCAAGGCTAAATGAAAATATATTTTAAAAGGATTCACTTATGTGGACATCACTGTCACTGGTTACGCTGACGCGGACATGTCTGAAAAGATGTTTAAGTAGCAGTAGAATTCAGAATTAATCAATTTTGACACATGTCCAAGTGCAAAAATACATGGATCCACAGCACAGAACTAGGAAAATAAATAGAAGATAAAGTACCATCAGGCAGTGATATTATTTAACCCAGTATACAACCTTTGCTATCTCACCCCTAGTGTTTTCCATAGAATTTTATTAGGATTATTTTCACACTAAATTGGATGTTTACACGCAGCATGATCATATCTTTCTGCTTCAAACAAGCACTAACTAAAAACTGAGTTTCAGGTTACAGCAAACTGAAGGATGGAAAAGGAAGATATTTTTCTGACAACGAATTTGAAATTAAGACAATAGTAAATAACAGCAGGTAGCACATGTGTGGCAAGCCATGGTATTATAGATAAGGCACAAAGCATACTGTACACAGCAAATAATTACTTTAAGTTGAATACTGACATTTTCTAATATAAAATAAATAAATTTTGGATTGCAAATAAAAATTTCATTCACCTAGCAGTAATAGAAAAAAATAAAAGATTTTACTTATTATTTTGCTAAATCTAAATCACTGATCTTGCCACAGAACAGTCTTTTTCATTTGTTTTTCATTTCTTAAGGATACCTGCACAATTCTGGGAAGTTAAAGTTTTTAGATCTTTGCTTATAGCCTGCATTTTTTGTGGTTATATTAACTATTTTAAGTTCTATTCCACATGCTAAGGAAATTATTTACATGCAACAAAGTACTTGGACTGTGTTACAAGTGGCATATAGTGAGATAAAAAAATAATTTCATTGTACTTATCCTTTAAATTAAGCAGAAGTTGGGGAAAAAAGGTTAAAGTTCAGACTGAAGGTAGAAGTTTTGTGAAAACTTGAGCTTGTGAATTGTAGAAATAAAAAATATTTCTAAAGCATTTTACAAAACTTGGAACACATTTTCCCTTTTCTAAGCAGAATGTATGTTTTGCTTGGTTTACAAAAAACAGTAAGGCATTGTTGAATGCAACAAAGAAGAAATATTCTAATCCAGAAAATAATCCAGCTTGTTGCTAATATAGCTAATTGTAACCTCAAGTTACAGTTTTATTCAAATGCACATTATTTCCCCCCTCTCTCCTGTCCTACCCTGAAGATGCTAATGCAGATCTGAGTGACCATGACACTCCCATTTTAAAAAAATCTGGTCAGTAGCTGCTTGATAAATATATGCTTAATCTAGAACTATCTATGCAGTCTAGAAAACAAAACCAGGATAGACTTAACAGAAGGGTTATGAAAAACTTCTGGATATTTTTTTCCTAGAAAATATACTATATTTTGATTTATTTTCATCCATACCACGTTAAACCTAAATAATTTTCATGAAAGATTTTTTTTTCCTTTCACTTCAGATCATTCAAAATTCAAGGTCAAGCTACACATGAAACTAGCTTTGAGGCTTCGCAGTCTTGTTATTATTTTGAAAATGACAGAAAGTAGCAAATGAATCTCTAGTATAGGCTTAGGATGCTGTCCAGGCCCCAAAGTGCAAAGTATCCCTTTACCTTCTTACCTGACCCTGCAAGTAATGATTCACGCAAGTAATTTAATTCTAATGGGAAAAGCCCTAAGGTATCGATAAGCAAGAATAAGGATCAGACCCCTCGTTTAAATGCTCAGAGTATCAAAGAACAATTAGCAATCAAGATGAATAACAGAATAAGTAAAAAATAAAAATCAATATGCTAACACCTTTCTTCGGAGAGTCTGAGTCCCTGGGATGATGACCTTCGGTTGGGTTGGACTTGTTCTGCCTTTCACTAGAAATGCTTCTGCTCTGTTTATTCCCATCAGACACAACACATACAGCTCCAAATCAATCAGCCAGAACCTGCTCCACATGCACAGCATTGCTGATTGCAAAGTCTCAGATCACACACACTTTCTCAACATCATAGAGAACCTGTGGTGGGAGTCCTTTGTTCAGCACATTGCAACAGACAAACAAGGAGATTCATTAATACCAGGAAACACTAAAGTACTGTAGGGCTGTTTCTGTAAGTTTGCTCACCGGTCAGTACAGAAAGCAGGCAGGCTTTCAATATACCTCTCTTGTTAAGGCGCCCACACTGATCTCGCCAACTTTCAACGCACCTAATTTTTCCCATAAATGTTGTAGCCAACTCCTCACCTAATTTCATGGAATGTAACCACCACTGAAATTACATGATCAAGATGACGACTCAGGCTAGCCAAATACTTGACTACTCGGAGCTCATTCTTCATTGACACTTCCAACTCATGTACAGAAACTCAGAGGCTTCTTTCCATAATTTTATCTAGAATTAGACACTGGAACCACAGCAGTTCTTTTTCAAACAGAACATAGATAAGAAAGTCTTGCTAGATTTTTTTTTTTTTTAACTAAAATAACAATGGCTACAGCACTGGGTTTGCTGATACAAATTCCAAGTTCTGGTCTCTCCCAAGCCTCTGACAGTCACATTACGGAAACCACTGCAACTTCCATGACTAGTACTACACAGACTTGAAAAGGATTCTTTTACATCTTGTAAAAGCAGTGAAGTCAAAATGATGTAGGCATTTTGCTAGTGAAAGTAATGAAAAATCTTAACAAAACAATGCACAGTTTTTTTTAAATATAAGTATTTTATAGCCAATGTGGTGTTAAGTATTCCAACAAAGAAATTAATTTCGGTTTGTTGGTTTTGATTGTGGTTTGGTTGGATTTGGTGTTTTGGTTTTTTGTTTTTGTTTTTGTTTTTTTTTCCCAAAAAATATTTGCTTTGTTGTTTCAGATTTTTTTAGTGCTTTTAGAAAAATAATAAATTTCACCTCAAATAAAAATTTCTAATGAGCATTAAATGTTTGCTGAAAGATAAGTCATTAAAAATAAATTCAAATAGAAGTTGATCTTCAGCCAGCAAGGATTTAAATGCTTGCTTACTATAGATGTTTTTAATGAGGATACTACACTACTTATGTGTGAAATAATTCTGGATCAAGACTGTAGTGAATTCTGAAACAAAGTAACAAGATTAGGAAAAAAGAGATTTACAACTGTAAAGAAACTGTCTGGATTTTACAAAATAAGTTGGAAACTGAGGTAGTTAAGATAAAGCAAGACCTCTAAAACACTTAATTATTTTAGAAAGCAAGTATTAAAAAGTGGCCAAGGTGGACAAGAATACTCATCTATAATCAAGCAGAACCCAGATAGTGTATTATTTCAGTGCAATACAACAGAAAAGGCTTATAGGTGACATTAAATCTTATTACAATTTTCCTCATTCTACTGGTAATTTTCATTAATATAAAAAATAAAAAGGCACATTACTATGACAGTGACATGATGTGAGCAATTTTATTGAAGTAGAAAGCTAAGAATGATAATATGCAATAATTATTTTATTGATGCACAGGAAATGAATTATTCATGGTGACAAAGTATCTGTGGATAATTCTAATTACCTGCTTTTAAAGTATATGAGATCCACAGAAAATACATTAACAACTTTGATTGAACACCTGCTATCCTGTGGAAGATAACAAGAACCAGATTCCAAACTTTTCTGACATTGAAGTCAATGGCATTAAGTCTTCCAAGTGTGTATTACTGAAAGAGCGTGGAGAATTTTGTTCTATTCTGTGTTTCAGTGGCCTGTGATAACTTTTGATATAACCAGGAAAACACTAATAGTTTAAGTTCATGTCTTGTTTCATATTTTAGTTCATGGTTTGTTTTGTATCTTTTTTAAAATTAATGCAAGGTTATGAATGAAATCAAAGTCTATATCTATGAAGAATGTCCTCTGTGATAAACCTACTGGCTAAATTCTTTAACCTACATAATTCTTCATGCTAGCATGTAGTGATATATATTGTGATTCTAGATATTAAATTAACTTGCTAATAGTTGATGCATCTGGTCTTTGGTAGTACAGGTTTTGGTATGTGAGTCCAAATTGGTAAGTCCAAATTCTGTGTCTTTACTCTAAGCATTACCTTTAGACTAACAAAAATCCAGTATTTCTGGTAAACTATCAGTTTTTCAACTAGAAGCTAAGTGTAACAGGGAAGAGAGTAAACTTTAGTAAGATAAAGCACTTAAAGGTAAGGTGGAATTCTTTGGAAGTCCTTTCCAAAAGTGTTGTGCACCATCAATCCTTTTGTTACTTATCTTGCTTTTAAAAGAGACAGAAAGCTCACAGACTATTTCAGTATCCTCTAAAAAAAAAAATAAAAAAAAAATCTAGAGAATCAGGTGCGCAGGACAACAAATTTTTACTGAATCCCTACTTCTTCAAAGCAGCATCAGTATTTCTTTAACAAAAAGACCCCTTCTGACCTGTTTTGCAGAACAAAATATAGACTGTGAAACATATTTCTGAAAAATACCTATGAATGCTTTATTAGTTATCTGGGCATAGACTGATCTGACTTAAAGGGCAGGTAATTACCTATGGCCTTGGAGTTAATCAAGTTAATTACAGAAGCAGGAAACATACCTCTATATGATACTGTACTTTTTAAAGTTTCCTTCTCTATACGTTCTGCTGAACTACAGCACATATTCCAGAAAACACCAAATAATCTTTCCCCCCACTATTCCCCCATAAACCCATTTATTTCCTGGGTATTCTATACCTTTCATTACAGTACTCCACACTAAATAAAATATCTATTCATAAGTTTTCATAAAAGACGAAATACACTGGGCATGTGGTAAGTTAAGCTGTGCAATACTTACTGTTCATACAGTGTGTTTGGACTCCTCATACCCAAATAGTTTTCATTTTACAAGCAATCATTCCATTGTTAGCTTTATTTTGTCTGACTAAATGTTGACTTTGCTTGTGAATCTACTTATAAATGTGTTTGCTAGGACAGCTGTAATAGCTCAAAATAAAGGAAATGTCAAGAGAAACTAAAGTGTTGGAACTGAAGGTCAGCTATTTTTTCCTGTGTACATTTGTTAGGCTCAATAATTATTTATCCTTTTTCACTTATGTAAATGTTTAATCAAGCAGATGTAACAGAATTATGAAACAAGAGTAAATACATCAGAATCATTTTGCTACAGACTTAAAATCAGAATGGCAGGGTTTGAATTATTCCCAATCAATCTGGTGTTTGCAACTGCCAATGACACCCTTAAAAAATTTCCGTAAGTCTTCTGTTACTTAGTAGTAGCTCAAGCATCCCTTTAGCTATGATGATGCAAGACACACAAAAGCAGTTTAAGAGGTAGAAAGATGGCTCCACTTTCATACTTAGTTCTGTTTTCCAGCTGCTGCATAAACGTGTGTGTTAGTGTGAAGTGCAATGGAAGGAATTTGTGTAATTATCTATAAGAAACAGAGTAAGAATATTATATACACCCTTAAAACCACCAAATGACCATCTGGATATGATTTTATCACTGCCTATCACACCGTTGGATTTCAGCTGATGTCCCATCATTGAAAGATTACTCATTTTATTATCAACCTATGAACATGCCATCTTTTACTATTTGCTGACCACATTGGTTTTTAAGAGGATATTGATTAAAAAAACCCCACAACACTTACTAAAGAAAAGTTTCTTCATATTTTACTAAATGTAAAAGTTCAAAGGGATTCCCAATTTTAGCTAATGCAGACAGTTAGATATTCCCCTTCTCTGTAACGACACCTGCACCAAAAAGTACAAACTGCTCTTCATGGAATTCTTAAAATATCAAACATATTTGTGCTGAGAGGGGGCCAGACAGTAGAGAAAGAGCGACATTAAAAAATGTTAACAAACCCTCCTGACAGTAAATAATGATGGAGCATTAAAATGTATAAGAATAACAAATGTTTACTGGATCTGTGCAAGCCATAAGTTCTGTCAGTACAGATGAGGAGTTAATTTGTTGGTTTGGCATGCCAGTGTTTAGAGGTTAAAAAACCAAGCAGCAATGTGTTTATTACTGATAACCAATAACACATCTGAAGAAGATCATTGATTCTTTTGGCGAACTAAAAACTGAAGGGAAAGAATACCTTTCCACACCAGAGCTGAAAGTTACTAACAGTTAACTCAGCTGCTTAAGATAACATTTTGCATTTTGGAATATGAGAGGATTCACTACCTTACATGGGTGAAATTCCTAGCAAAGACATGCAAAACCAAACTTATACATGCACAAAGTATTTGAAGAGAAAAAGAGATAAATTACATTGCTAAAAGAATTACGACTTTCTTTTCATCATAATTTAAAACGTATACATAACCAAGTGATGGGTACAGGGAACTGTGGGCTGTACTAATAAAAAGCATTGTGATTCCTGGTTTACTTCATATAAGCAAAAGGAAATTAAATTACAGAAAGTATGGAGCTTAGCTATGACTCAATTAATCTCTATCACTTATTTGCTTAGGATAACACACACCTTGGGGTTTGGTGTAACTCACTGAAAATTATATTTAAATGGCAGAAAATGTGAGAGAAATATACTATAGCCGCCTACTCCAAAACTTTTTTTTAGTTGGTTGTTAGCTCTAAACTATATTTCTAAATCCACTATTATCTTGCATAAAATTCTCACAGTTCAGTTAATCTAAAAATATAAACATTTACTCATTTATGAGCTTCAGAATCAAACAAGTTTCCAAATGTAATATATGTACATTACAGAGGAGGCTGCATGTCTAGAAATAACTGATCAAAGCAACACAAAAAGAGCACAGCCTGCCCTTGAATTCACATTCAAATGCTTTGCTTGCCTTCAAAAAGACACACATGTAGCATGTCAGGTAGGTATAGTGAATATAGTTTCCATTTAACTCATCCACATTTTGATTTGCACAAATCTGCTAATTTATTATGAAAAATAGGGACTTATTTTCAAAGCTTTTACAGCTAAAAGGAGAACAGAAATGTTATAATCAGCAGAAACTAAGTGTCGTGGTTCAACCCGGCAGGCAGCTAAAACAACCACACAGCCGTTCGTTCACGCACACGCACCCCCTCCCCCCAGGAGGATTGGGGAGAGATTGGGGGGGGAAGTTAAAACTCATGGCTTGAGATAAAGACCCTTTAATATGACAAAAGGATAATAATAATAGTAATAACACCAGCAAGTGATTCACAGCACAATTGCTTACCACCGCGCAGACCGTTGATGCCCAGTTAGTTCCCAAGCCGCAGTCTAAACCGCTGGCCAGCCTCCCCCAAGTTACATACACTGAGCATGATGTTATATGGTATGGAATAACCCTTTGGCCAGTTTGGGTCAGCTATCCCAGCTGTGTCCCCTCCCGGCTTCTTGTGCACCACCAGCCGCCTCACTGGCCGGGCAGTATTAGAACCTCAAAAGTCCTTGACTTTTCAGTGTAAACGCTGCTTAGCAACAATCAAAATATCAGTGTGTTATTAACATTATTCTCATTCTAAATCCAAAACACAGCACTATACCTGCTACTAGGAAGAAAATTAACTTGATCCCAGCCGAAACCAAGACACTAAGATTTGCTGGGAAATTAAGATCTACGTCACTTTCTGTCTGTGAATGAAAAATAAAGTCATAGCTGAACTGTAATTGTTCAGAAAGTATGAGGCAATTTCATATGCTAAAGTTCAAAGGAAGTGGTTATGTACTTGTAAAATGGCAAAGATATCCTTAGTAAGGTAAATATAAATGAATGTATTTCTTTAGAAAAATGAATGTTCTATATGAATGAACCTGCTAGTCAGAAATAATTAATAGTTATTATAAGACATGCTAACTACTAGCAGATTGATCATTCATGGTTTAATTTTTAGTATTACACCAGCACATCCTCTAATAACAGTGAAGGAGTTCAGCCTTTCCTGGAACATTCTAAAAATGACAAGATAATCTCTTAGGGGAAAACATTATCTGTTGGAATTGCAAAAAAATTCCTTCTCAGTTTAAATCCTGGAAAAACACAAATAAAACCAGCAGTATATCATTTACTGTTCAACAAAGCTGAATGAAGAGCTATATTGTTAACATAGCTTCTTAAAATATTTTAGGCTTTAAATAAGAGTTCAAAGATAGTAAAAGGGAACAACATCAACAGATAGACACTCTTCTGACCATAGGTTGATATGAAACTTGCCATCATGTGGTAACCACACACACAAAATGAAAAAAAAAAAGAAGCGACAAAAAAAGAAAGGAAAAAAAAAAAAAGACCAGAGCGACCTATTTATTGTAACTACTGCCATTTTTGAAGAGTCCAGAGTTTGATATGAGCTTTGTCATACCATGACACAAATATTGCTTCATTTTCAGATAATGGATATTTTCTTTTGGCTTACATCGGACATATATTTTATTCTCCTATAAAAATGCAGTTATTGTCATTAAAAACCCCCCAACATTCTGGACATGAAGACAACATGAAAAAATCTGATAATCAGAAAATAAATGTGTGCATCTAACACATTTATTATTGACCAAATTCACTCTTACCATTTATTTGTACAAGACCAAGTATTATATATGACCTTGTGCCTTTCAATGCAGTGTGTTCAATTAGTATGAACTGGTAAAAGTCATTCTCTGCATGAAATCCATGTAAACTCCTTTATACATATAGTAGTCTAGTGTTCTTGAACACGTAACACAATTCTTTGACATAAGTATCAAACAGGTAACTCTAAGTTGCCAAGTCATCTTTGTAAAAACAACATATAAAACCAACTTTATATGTGACAGATTCACTTCAGAGGGTATTCATAAAGAGTCACCATAGGGTTCAGATTAATTTCTTTTTACAAAAGGTCATTTTTAGGCTAGAGGAAATTAGCTGCACATTGTTTTCTGAAGGTTCATGTCTGTGTTAAAGGTAGCAAAGAGAGAAGCTGAAAAAGGAAACAGCAAGGAAGCATCTAATATGGTCTGAACAACCACTGAGAAGGAGCAAAGTCTAAAGAGACCTTTTAAGTTAGTTAATCAAAATGAAATTTGAACTATGGGCAAGAACTGCTGCATTCAGGGGACCAGAACATCATATATGTCCTAGAAACAAACAGTAGTGCAACAAAATGGAAAAACCCTATGCCTCACAGGAGAAATAAAATGCAGAACCCTGAATTTGGAATTCTACACCAGTGACCAAATGTGACAAAGCATTTGCCACCTAACTAGACCAAAAAAGTCCAGAACCATAGCATCTTTTATGATTAGACATCTTAATCATTACCTGAACTATTCATATTAAAATCTCCTACTAAAAAAAGGTATCTTATCACCTACCACTGACTGAAACTGTGAGCCAATAGCTTCTACAGAATGTTTCTGATTAATTGACTGACATCTGATAGGCCTTTCCGGGTAAGATTAATGCTACTTTCACAATGTCTCACCCCTAGGTAAATAAAACTAGCCAGTGAATCAACACACCAGCTAGAGTGGAAAAACCTGTCTACAAAAGAAATCACTACATTTCTGATGAACGTCAGATTTAGAAAAGATTTTCAAATTCACAGATTTATATATAACAATGGGAAAACTCCCAATATTTTCTATGCATTTTCCTTGTCATGTTAAAGCACATGAATTACATACATGGTAACACTTCAGTTTCCCCACGTGCTCTTCTTTTATGTATACTCTCCAAGGCACAAGTTGAAATGAAAATCTTATTTTTAAATACGCAATCCTTAACAAGCTCCAGCTTTTCTTTATATTTATTTTACATACATATGTATATGTATTATACATATATACATTAAAGTATCTGAAAAAGGGAATAGAAGTGTATTTTTCAAAATTGGAACTGTATTTCATTCTGAAGAAAGCATGGTTACCTTAATTTTGAGAATTAACTTAGGAAAATCCAATTTATATAAGTAGATTTAGAATCCTTTTATGGAATTGCCTCCCCTGAAGCTTTTTTTGATGTCTGTCTCTTTTGCTAGAAGCATTACCAATTACTATTTTCTGAAAATATTTGACAGGGGTAATATTATCAAATGCACAGAAGGTAAAATGTATTATTTTAAATTAAATGAAATTTATTTACACAAAATGAAGAGATAGTCTTAACCCCTTCTTCAAAATCAGCATCAGGGCAACTTTTGAATGAATAAATACTCCATGGCTGTAGTTGCTGCTTTTCAAAATAGGGGTTCCTATGAACAGAAATAGAAAATATAACTCTAAATAACTGTACACTTTTCCTATATAATACATGTCTGAGGTTGAGCTTCCAGTTTCAGATATTATTATTTTTTATATATATCTATATTAAATCATTCCAAACACTACCACCTCTAACGCAGAGACTAGAGAAAACATGCTAAATCAGAAAATGACAAGAATTTATTTGAATAACAAGTGTAACTGATATGTGTTGTCACTGGCCCTCCAGTGTCAGTGCATCACTTTTCACATCACCACCTCTCCCATTTGGCTCCCACATGACACATACATAAACAGCGTGGATAAATCTCATACAGCAGACATCTGAAAATTCATATACAATAGTAAGCCTGTCTACTCCACAGAAAACACTCCAGCAACACAAGAAGATAACTGAAACACCTTACTGGCCAAAAGAAGCTTTAAGTCTTGCACTGGTAGATCATAATGGTGAAGAGTAGTAGTAGGAAGGAAATCCTATTTTTCCCTACGCAGTTTATGGCATTCTCACCCAAATCACTGGGGCCAGGGGTACATGAGACTTTCAAGTTACTGCAGTTCAGTTCCTATGACTTTTCCAGCCAGTTTGAAGATAAATATTAATAATACCAATTAACTTTATGTTCACACCCCTACTCTTGCTTTCACAAATCCCCTCTATTTTTCATATGAGTTCCTACAAAGAAAGTAGTAATAAGCTCTCTTCCCCTTTCAGAACCCGTTATCAAGTAAAAAGACCCCATATTTTTCAGAATCTATATATTTGTATTCTAAAATAACCAAAACTACTTATTTGTATTCCTATTTGCCACATAAAACTAGGGTCACTTTGAAAGAAGAATTTATAGCCCTTGCAAGCAATACCACTGGAAAATGTCATATCATAATCATGATAGATTATTTTGTTTAAAAGATGATACTGAGAATTATTACTAGTCCAGTAGTTCTACATCTAGCAATACTTCATTTCTTTCAGTACCACTTATAACAGAAACTGAAAAAGCATGGAGCATTTTTTTATTCTCCGCATACAGCTCATGAATCTGTATTTATCAAGATTATATTTTGTATTCAGATAGCTTGAATATTTTTATTGTATTTGTGACACAATTACAATATCAATAATCCCATTAAGAAAATAAAGAAATGAATGGTCATATGCATATACCTTTTCTATATGTTTTCCTAGATAACAGCTTTTCATTATAGAAAATCATTAGTATCAATCTTAAAAATCAGTAGACAGCTTGTCAATTTTCCCACTGAATTTCATTCATTTTTAGTAATTCTCAACTAAATCTCAATTAAACCCAATTTCTTCCCATTAATTTAATTCTGATCTCTATCAATAGCCTTTGTTAATTTCAATTACTTTCAATAAACCTTCAATTAAATCCTTTTACCTCTATTCATTTTCATAAATTTGTTTCCTTTGAACTCATTTGATAGCTTTGAAACCAATGCTACAGATACAATGTTTGAAAGATTTTTCGCTTGAAACATTATATACACATAGAAAAAGTCATAGAAGGTACAGAGATTTTTGTAGAAAATAATGAAACAGAAGTTTTTTTAGAAATCTGACAATTTCCCACTTGCCTATGGAATTTAATTGTGCATACTCTGATAAAATAGGGAAAACTCTTAGCTTTTCCATCTATTTATACTCATGTAGGCGTCAATGGTTTTTCAGAGAGCCACTGTGGTGTACTGTCCTTTCCAGGATATTCTCTTGTGATACAAAATTCTCCTCAAAGACACCTCACAGACTGTATTTAGAGATCCATGTTGATAAAGAAACAGGACCAGGGGTTTAAGAAAAGAGTGAATATACAACTGGTTTTGGACTAAGTAAACATTACACCTCTCCTCCTCTGGTTCTGTGATGAAAGAGCATGCTACACAGCCTCCAGTGTGGTGGCAGTCACCTGCCAATAGCGATATATCATAGCCTGCTCAATGTTTGACTCCAAACTACCAGGATGCAGAATTCAGAGTAGAGATACATACAGACTACTATGGGTCTGAATGAAAGGCATAGGGAACAAGCACACACTTCCAGGGAAGCACTGCTGTTCTGATAAAACTGAGTCAACAATGAATGACATTATGATCACTTTTAATTTGGAACAGGTCATTATGCTTTCTGAAGCTCAGTTTGAATCTTTATTCCCTCATTAGCTAGAACTTTATCTATGAAGCACAAGACAGAATTAAAAAATGCTTAATGTTGGTATCAACTCAGACTGTTCAAAAACAGTTTTCACAGCTAGGTGAGCGTTGTGGATGGCTGCTTCTGATCCTTCTATTCTTTCTCTATACCTAACTATTGAGGCTAACACTTTTTAAAGATACAAGTTGACCAAGTACAATCTGCTTTCTCTTAACTCCAGAACCTGCACAAATCCTTAGCTGCTCAAGCTAAGACCATCATCGTACACCCATTAGACAACAGTTTGCTATTTAGCTAAGCGTCCATTTCACAAAGGTGAAGCATATTACACAATGGAGGCATTTCCCTCCCGCTAGATAGCCAGGTTGCAATTCAAGTGACAACATCAATATTCCCAGTCTCCTGTAGCTTACGTCCCCTGGTTTCGCCAGGCAGTGAATCTTACTACTGAGTCTTACTGAATTCCATGAAAACAATCCTACTGTGTCAGAAAAGATACTGTTTCTTAGTAAATGATGCAGAAAGTCCTTATGAAGGTTGATTTATCCCCTTTGAGTCACTGATGAAAATACATGCATACATTTCTAGCAGAGTAAGTCAATATCCATAAACGTATTTTTCTTCAAGGAAATACACTCTGAGTACCTATTTTCTTGTGTCTAGCCCCCCTCCCAATCTAAGTATTTCTTTTAAATGTCTGAAAAAGCCTTTCAGACTTTTTACAGAAATATATCAAATGCTGATAAAAATTTACATTGCTATTATAGAGCAATAACAGAAAAATAAATACACTGAACTTCTACGAAGATGTCTTCCTTTTCAAAGAAAACGTGTATGTTTTAAGGCCATTCCTGTAACAATCCTCCTGATTTCCCCTTATTAAACAGCATTCAATAAGCACTCTCAATGCTTGGAGTTGCTGATAATTAGACCATGAGGGATTCTTTCCACAGTGGTTTGGATGAGGACCTGAGTGCCCTAAGGCCAAATTCCATCCTGTTGAATGGAGCAAATGAAAAAAAGCTTGGCCGGTTTTGTTTCTTTAAACAATTTTTAAGGCTTCCTTTGTTCAACATGAGATTTGGTTTTGGTTTCTTTCAACTTCTCAGGGGTTTAATATAGAATGATAACCTGACTGAAAGCATTCTGAACCAGGAAAAAAAAAAAAAAGAGGAAAAAAGAAAAAAGAAATGTAGTCAATAGAGTACTTTCTTCACTCTACAGATTTTCCTCAGTTAAACTAAAAAAAAAAAAAAAAGAGAGAAAGAAAAAAAACACCAAAAAACAGCAACAAAAAACCCTGGACAGGAAACACTCCTCAGACTTTTAGAATATTTTTGTATAGTATTCAGCTTGTTTCACCACTATAGATTTAAATAGGACTTTCCCCAGGCAGTTATTTGCAGTTTAGTTCATGAAACTCTTATTACCTAGCTAGAAGTTTCTAAAAAGAAATTTCAGATTTCTAAAACCTAAACTGAAACTTTAACATTTTGTCAGTTTCCCCCCTCTGGTGTATGATGATTTTCTGAAGTCAGCACAAGTAAATAAATTGTAATTCCACAAACGTGTTTTTGCATTTTAAACTTCCACTGAGAAGTAGAAAAGGGTTATATAAACTGGACTTTTGGACATCCCACATAATAATCACTAATCTGCAGAACAAACTTCTTGAATGCTGATGTATAGTTACAGAATTTAAACATTAACAAAAAAATTTAAGTGACAATGGGTTAAACTCACTACAATTTAAGATCTAAAATTCCCTTAAAAGCCCACCTGAATTTCTTAACACATGCCAGATAATTAATAAATAAGTAAACAAATAAATAAATAATTTCCCACCTTCACTACCAGATATAGGCTTGAAAAAGCATTCAGGTGAATGAGATGAAACTTCAAAATGGAACATTTTTTATGAAATTAGCATCTCTCACAAGCTATTTGGCACAGAAATCACGTATGCCAATGATATTTTTAAAAGTACAAAGAATCCATCCCCTATGTATTAACATAGAAAACAGCCATTATGGCTGATTGCTACTGAGAAACAAGCATTATTTCCTTAGGCCAATGCTTTTCAACAGCTGATCATGAAAATAATTAAAAAAAGAAGTCTATTATTTTACAAGGAGCTTTATTTGAAATTATTTGATTGGCTTTAAAAGCTAAAATGGAGTTTTACACTTACACTGTCTGTAACAGCCATATAGTGTTAGTTTTCTTCATCTACAAGGCGCTGAGCTTGATGGAGGACTTCAAATTCTAGTCTCTATTCTTTGTCTCCCTTTTCTTCATTGTCCAAACCTCATAATGATAACACAGCAATTACTTGTTTTATCCCCACTGCAATGTACTTCAGATTTTGTCAGCATTTCCACTTAAATTTTGTATTATTCTTTCATGCCCTACTTTGAGGTTTCTAAGTAGCTTGAAAGTGTCTTCCCAATAGAAATATCTTTGCGTAAATATGATTAACAAGATAATATTGTTGGCAACTAGCAGAGAACATATCTTGTAATTAAAACCAATTCTTTTAGGGCTTATGCATGTTACTTCTAAACTGAATATTTTATCACCTCTGTATCCTCTTCATCTATTAAAATATAATTTTATTCTGTGACCAAAGTATTTATCTGTTTTACAGTGTGTGTGTGTAAGTATTTAGAACTTCATATATGGGTTTTTAAACTGCTTTCATTTTTCCAAATATTGTTAGCTCTAAGATAAATACTAAACAAAACACAGCTGATTTTTAGCAGATATGTTGAGGATAGGGTCTATTTAAGGAAAATTGTTTTTCTGCTAATCATGTGTCATTCTACCTTCTCAACAGTGTAAGTAACTCTGGTCTCTTCAGAATACTTGTCAAGGCATACAAAAAGCTGTAGGTTTACGCACACCTGGAATTGTCAGGGCAGTGGGTAGAAACACAAGCATGATACCCCCAAAAGTCATCTTTGTGCCTGATAACTGAACAGTTCAAATATTTTCCATTACCAGAAAAAATGAATTCATATTGATCTTCATCCTCTCTAGAGCATCCTTTGGAAAAATGATATATATGTATAGATGAGGCACTGTTCACTTCAGTACCATAATGATTGGTTTCAAGTGAAAAATGAGGACAGCAACTCATTATACAATACACATGGGGCAATGTCTTTGTTTCCTTTTCATATCTTTTTTTGCCAGAGTAAATGTTCTTATTTAAAACTTCATCACCAAAAATGCCTGTATCTAAATTACAGCAAAAGAAGGCCTCACTCAGCTCAAACACACATGCCTTAATAAAAAAAAAAAAAAAAAAAAAGGAGAGAGAAAGGGAGGGTAGAGAAGCAGTGCACATTCAATACTACTGCTATTGTACGTGGCATAAATCACTAGCCATGTTTATGGAACATAATCTATTACAATTTCTTATTTCTCTATAATCATTATATCATGTGCTCTATAAACATTGATGAAAGAAGCTAAATTATCTCAATGAGGTAATCAGATAGGGGTTTGCAGTTAAAAAAACCACAACAACAAAAAAAACCCCAGACCCACAAGTTCAGAGAAAAAAAAAGCCCAGTATTTTCTGCCAAGCTTTTCCTTACTGGTACTCCAAATTAAGCATACAAAATATGAAATGCCCACAAAAATTCCCAGAGCAGGTTGGGGTTCAGCAGTAGCACAGCCCAGAGAGCACACCTGTAACCAGTGAGGTTTCTCCTGTGCTCTCTCTGGATGTGTCTGCACTGAAAACCACAGCAGATGCAGAAGTATTTGAAAGAGTTCCAGCAGCTAGCTCAGGCACTGGCAGTCTAGACTGCTGCCTAAATTTATGGACCTACTAATTTAACTTGCTTTAGAGCTTTGTGTTACCATCCCTTAACTAGTAATATGACTACGCAAAGTTGAAACTAGTGTATCTGTTCCACACATTCTTTTGCAGATTAGAAATACCCATTGTTGCCTTACTTAGTAGCTTTACTAGTGATGGAAATATTTTTTACATTATATTGCCTATTAATTTCTACATCAAAAATCATCAGATTCTCAAACATTCCCAATTCAGCTCAAAAAAAACCCCAAAAAAACCTGGAATAATGGGGGAAAGACTGAAAAACCAGACCAAAACAAAAAAAAAACCCACCCCAACAAACAGTTGCCAGCTACTATTCTAGGTTGAAAAAAGAACACACAAAACAGTTTTGAAAACAGTTTTCAGCTACTGAAAAGCTTGTGCTCAGAAACCAATTACAGCCATTCATTTACGTATTAAAGCCATTCTGCCAAAGGAAGGGGTCCCTTTTTCAGAACATGACTGTTACTAAATAAACAAAAAATTCCAAAACAAACTGGTGAACGCTTAGGTATCCAGTTATTTATAAAGGAAAATCTCAATGTAAGTCACATGGCAAAGATACTAATTTGCTGGTATATGTCAGACACAGGTCCACAACTGAAAAGTCTTAGTTCTCTTATCTTGCGCAAGAGAACTGAACTATTAGCAGCATTTTTTCCATGGATATTTACAGTGGCACAAAAGGATTCAACAAAGAGTCAGAATATGGCATAACTTGTTAGTTCGTGTGGAGCTTGAAAGAAACCAAGATCCTGAAAGAAACCAGGATTTTTAAGTTAGCCAGCTCTGTCTAGCCATCAAATGCTCCATCAGGCCAACCTAGCTGTGTTAACATTCCCTAATATCAAAGGTCTCTTCCTGCATCAAGGAGAGCAAAGCAGCCAGGTGAATGCTGATTGCAATCTCCACAAAACAAACAAATGAGAGACAGGGGCCAAAAGCATTCATATCTGTTTCTGCATGTACACCATTTGAGGGTTAATACTGAAATGTGGGATATTCTCTCCATGGCAGAAAATTCAGAGACTGAGCACAATTTCCTCATCTAAATGAAATGTGGAAGATCTTACCACCTGATAGTTTAAAGTCTAGTAGTTAATTATCCTTATAAGAGGAAGAAAACTTGTGAAGAAATTCAAGAGAGACAAAACAATATGAAAGCAATGCCAAAATTAATTTTATAATGAGCTACAAGA
This sequence comes from Grus americana, assembly GCF_028858705.1. Lineage (NCBI taxonomy): Eukaryota > Metazoa > Chordata > Aves > Gruiformes > Gruidae > Grus > Grus americana. The sequence continues at coordinate 8,325,782 of NC_072864.1, forward strand.
CCCCTTTTTCCTTCTACAAATTCTCTGCATCCAAATGGAGACAGTGTCACAAACCATCTCTTAAGGAAAGTGTTATGTTTTCGCATTTCAGCCCTAAAAACCGCAACAGAGAAGCAACAACAATAGGTGTTAATTTTGCCTATTATGAAAGTCCTGTATAGTGACTCTTCTCCAAAGAATCTCCATCAAGCAGATTCACTGAGAAAATATGGAGCAGTGAAAAATTCTAACCAATTAGCCATACACCAAGATATCCCTTGAAGTTTTCTGTGCTTGCCTCACTTCCATATCTAAGGACAGGAGTTCTTATTGATCTGAAAAAAAGGAGGAAATAAAGGTATCCCATCAATATTTTCCCTTCTGGACTCTTTCTAGGAACAAAAAAGACATATTGTTCTACAGCTGAACTCCTTAGAGGACAGTTCTCTGTTTTGCATATGGTAAAGTTTTCTCTACTCTAGATCAGCAAAGGAAGCTGCATCAAATAAAAGGATTTCTGTTTGCTTTGTGTAGAAAGATATTTCTCAGCTTTAGAGATAAGCAGAAAATTTCTCAAAGGTCTAATCCTACAGTCACTGCATCCCTAATTTCAGAAGCAGCTGAACAATAAAAGACATCACTGTGAGTTGCAATATTGTTAGATGTTCGGTACTTTAATCTTTGGGGAAATCTGATAAACTCATTTGTATTTAATCCAACCAGTAGCAGAGACCCACTAACAATGGCAAGATAGAGTCACATCCAAACAGGCACCACTGTACTTTAAATATGCAGTAACTACAGTAGACTTTTAAAACAAAGTAGAATAATTTATGAGGAGCATATGAGGGGTTAAGAAGGTGAAAGAAATTCTATGCAGAGAGGTCCTGGAATAAAAGCTACAAAATGTAGCTGTGTAATCAGTCAAACATTTTATTTGCATTGCAGTGTTTGGGTTTCTTTTCAATCACAAGCACTAAAGTCAAAGTGGGACTCTGATCATCTCGCTGCAGTTTACCAATCAGGATTATATGCCAATGTGTAATGAAGTGGAACTACATGATGTGACAAAATATGATGTGACAAGTAAATTTTAAAGGAGAACCCACTAATTTGGAACCAGTAATTGCTACAATTCAAACAGCCCTATTACTTATATACTGAATTTTCAAAGCTGCATTTGTGGCATATTTTTAACTGGATTAAGTGTCAACTTCAACGGAGCAATTAGCATTTTTAAAAAATATTTCTCATCAACAGAGTACTATTTATCACCTGGCAGGTAATAATTTCTTATTCCTACCTTTAGTACTGCTGAATATTTTCTCTCAAATAATATATTCAATCAAAAAACCACAACATTTTATGCTAATGTAATCTTTGTACAGCTTTAGTTAAAAACTCAAGTGCTGATAATTACAAAAAAGTCTGTGATGGCATTCCAGAAAACTGGCACTTTATTTATTTATTATTATGGGGACAAAAATTCAGCAAATTCTTGAACAATTTCAATAGTACAAACTGCAAATATTATCTTTGCATGTCTTGTATTACTAGTCTAGGTATTGAAAATAGCTCTGGAAAAGAGCAGATGACACACTGCAAAGCTTCTGGAGAACTTTGCCATCTATAAACAACACATACTACTTTGGAAAAGCAACACTTCAACATTTCAATCTGTCAGTTTCTTAATAAAACAAAAGTCCAGGTTCTACATAGAGTAGCACTCTGGTACAGAGTAACAGTATTTTAGGATCACAAAAGTTACTCTGTGAAAGTTAATATAAGGTAATAAATAGTCCACTGGGCACCACCACAATGCTTTCATAGATGGAGATTTCGAATGATGTGGGAGCATTCATAAAAAATAACCTGTAGCATAAAATATGAGAGTAATTTTAAATATAAGATTATGAAACAAGGACTGGCAGGGAAGACTGCAAATGTATACATCATGAGTCTCTTCATCTTTCTAGTTAAGAACTTAAAATTTCTGAACTAGTGTTCTTCAGTATGCAGTAAACAGTCAAACTTCACATACAAACCACAAAAGCTACATACATATCTTCCAAAATAATGTCAGATCACACCTGATATCACTAACAATGAACACATAATTTGTCTATCCTAATAACAAAATGACATAAATATTCAATCTCTTTAGGAACAGAAAGCATTGAAAAATCATAATTGTCTATTTCTTAAAACAAAAGACATTCCTAGTTCATGATGTAACAAAATCTATGGCTCCCTCTTGACAATACTTTTGGAAAGGAGCAATGGCAACGTTCATTTTGCAATTAGTTTTTAAAAACTGAGTTTTGAAAGGGGATTCTCCTTGACAAAAGCTCTCCGTCTTTGATAGGTATTGTTTTTGCCTACAGCACAGGGCATCTCAGATCTGTTACAAATAAAGTCTGCATATTGAATCAAACAAATTCTTAATTGGTCAGAATCCTATTTGAAGCCTTAGTTTAAAACCTTCTAATTAGGAAAAAACCCTAGTTTTTCTCATAGATGTGTCCATTTGTAAAAATTTTCACATATTGAAGCAATTAATACACATAGCTTGCAGTAGGTATTCCAGAAGTGCTAGAGTAGACTGGTGACTGAGATGACACAGATCTTTAACAAAAAAGTTGGAAGTCACTGATCTTGGGCACTTCTCAACAGGTATACCAAACATGATGGTACGCAAAATTGGCAATCTGAAAAGGTATTAAAAAAATAAAATGTTTTCTCTCCTATATATTACAGATATTGATTAATTGATTATATAGTCAATTGACAACTCAAGGAAATACTTAGAAGCAGCCTCACAAAACCAATACTTAAAAGGCAGAGATTTTATACCTCTTTGTCAAGTTGTTATAGGAGTTCAAATTGGAAAGAAGATAGCTGCAAGCCAGTTGAGAGCTGTTGGCGTTTAGTCATCTCACTCCCTATTAAAACTGTAAATGGCACCTACTTCAATGGTGGTATGTGTTATGCCTTCTGATAAAACAGCTATTTTTGTTTTTCTTTTACACCTACACACTGATAATCTACTATCCTGACCAATTCCATTCCCAAATTTTAACAAATGTGGACTTCAGTACACACATTTTTAATTTCTTTAACCTATACTTTGGAAGACTCATCATATATGGACAGCCAGTCCCTGGATGTCAGAAAAGCCATTTTAAGAATAATGTGCAAGATAAGGCATCAAAACCAAGTGTAAATTATTTTACACTTTGACTAGTACTGAGTTATTAAGCTCTTTCAAAGAATATACAGCAGCATTAAGGCAGAACCTCCTCTTCTCCACTCTTTGAAATTCCGTTTATTACCACAATTTTCTGCTTTTACTAAGCTTGTGTTACTAACTTAAAATAGGGGGTGGAGGGAAAAAGATAGTCAAGTTAATTTTAACTCCTAACATAGGTTTACTTATCAAAATCATCCACTGACAGAAGACTGGTACTGGGACCAGCACTGTTTAACATCTTTGTCAGCAACATGGACAGTGGGATCGAGTGCACCCTCAGCGAGTTTGCCGACGACACCAAGCTGTGTGGTGTGGTCGACACGCTGGAGGGAAGGGATGACATCCAGAGGGACCTTGACAGGCTGGAGAGGTGGGCCTGTGCGAACTGCATGAAGTTCAGCAAGGCCAAGTGCAAGGTCCTGCACATGGGTCGGGGCAATCCCAAGCACAACTACAGGCTGGACGAGGAATGGATTGAAAGCAGCCCTGAGGAGAAGGACTTGGGGGTATTGATTGATGAGAAGCTCAACATGAGCCGGCAGTGTGCGCTTGCAGCCCAGAAAGCCAACCATGTCCTGGGCTGCATCAAGAGAAGTGTGACCAGCAGGTCGAGGGAGGTGATCCTGCCCCTCTACTCCGCTCTTGTGAGACCCCACCCGGAGTACTGCGTCCAGCTCTGGGGGCCCCAGTACAGGAGAGACATGGAGCTGTTGCAGTGAGTCCAGAGGAGGGCCATGAAGGTGATCAGAGGGCTGGAGCACCTCTCCTATGAGGACAGGCTGAGAGAGTTAGGATTGTTCAGCCTGGAGAAAAGGCGGCTCCGGGGAGATCTAATTGCGGCTTACCAGTACCTGAAGGGGGCCTGCAGGAAAGATGGTGAGGGACTGTTTCTCAGGGAGTGTAGTGACAGGACAAGGGGTAATGGGTTTAAGCTGAAGGAGGGTCGATTGAGATGAGATCTTAGAAAGAAATTCTTCACTGTTAGAGTGGTGAGGCACTGGAACAGGTTGCCCAGAGAGGTTGTGGAGGCCCCGTCCCTGGAAGTGTTTAAGACCAGATTGGATGAGGCTTTGGGCAACATGGTCTAGTGGAGGGTGTCCCTGCCTGTGGCAGGGGGGTTGGAACTAGATGATCTTTAGGGTCCCTTCCAACCCAAACCATTCTATGATTCTAAGATGCTTTTGGAAAGATAACTGTACCAAAAGAACTGATGTGCACTATTACATCCTACGTAAAGCTCTGTTGTGTACAAGTACATTTAATTAAGGTTAGTAAACATTCACACACTTGTGTTTCGGGGTCACTAACACATAACTGTGATTGTGCATGTGTGCATGGAAGAGCACATTTACGTTTCAATACATGGGACTTAAGCACAAAGTCTTGCTAAAGGTTTCCAGGTATCAGCCTATATGCACAGTAAATTGCCCATTTCTGGTTGTTTATTTACTGCTTCAGATGTTTTTCTTACACCTAAATGGTTTTCCGCCTAGAGATTTCATAAAGGATTCAGCCACAGTTCAAGCTTCTGCACAACTTAAGTACCTTCAATACCAATACCAACCGAATCTGAATAGTAAACAGACTGAAATTTTTATTTTTGTGTGTATAACTGGCTTGGAACATTTTTTAAGCTAACAAAATACTAGAAATTCTCAACACTCACTTCAACACTACTGCACGTTATCAGCTCTATTTTGCAGAAAACTATACACTATCTCAATTTTTTGGGTGATATACTAATGTTATCATGTATTAAACAGTTCCGCGAAGTACATAATCATTTCTAATCTTGCACACCTTTAGGTTTGTCATAGTCAATACCCATGTTTGTTTCAGTATTAATCGCACAAATTTCAGGCAGGATTAAGCGGCATATTAAAAATAAATAAAAAAATAACATCAGAGAAACCAGAAGGAAGAGGTTTCTTAAGCTCTTTTAGCAGCTTAGAAGCAAATCATAAAATGTCAAGCTACAAAAATTGGCTCAGATAAATATGATTTTTCCTGAATTAGTTCACTAAGCTTTTATCCTTCCTGAACACTTTCAAGTCAATCCTAAATGCTGTGCTTACCTTAACATTGAACAGTTATGCTACAACACATACAAAAGATTGAATATACGAGTTATTCTCAAAGTGAAAGAGTTTGTCTGTCTTTGTTTAAATAAGGAAAATAAGGAATTTGTTTGGCATTGGAAAGAAAAGCGAAGTTATTACAATAATGTTTAGGTATTTTTCTTCCATTTAGCTAAAGGCTTCCACTGGATGCTATCTTATGTTATACCCATTATACACTTCAAAACTTTGTATCTTAAATCTTGTAGCTATTTAGTTTAATATATTCACATTTTAACAATAACATAGTAATATCTGTTAGTAATTACACTGTAATAATTATACCATTATATTTTCGAGTGTTTAATGCTTTAAAAATTTCAAACAAGCTGTCATTTCATATTGCACAGGGTTTTCATTCTTTTTTCATGACCTGTGGTAAATCCTGTTAATACTAAGTCATACACTATAAATGGATGTATATGGACATACATAGAGTATACAATTTAGATAATGTATCCTCAGTTTTGGATACAATGCCCAGAATGTATGAGAGGAAGTGTTATAAAGGAAATATTTAAAAACAATTATGTAAAATTTAAATTCTAAGCCTGAAAATAAAACATTATCAATTTTTTCAGCATGCCAATAAAAAAAAAAAAAAAGGCTACAATATTAGTGACATAATTAACCACAAATTCCAATGGAGTTTTGCCTTCAGCTAGAGTTTTGGCTACACACCTCAAGTTTAAAGTTTCCATTTATCCCCCCCCCCCCCCAACAAATGCCAACATCTTAGAAACCTCTCTAATAACTGAGATTAATTTTGCTCTTGTTCCTAAACCTGCAAGATTTTCAGGAGAGGTAGATTACTCAGGCCAGGAAGAATGTTGCCAGAGAGCCCGTGATTGTGGCCTCAGTAGATAAGACATGATTTTATCAGCACTGACAGATGTTCTTTCCTCTCAGGAAATCGCCACCAAGGATAAAAGTTGCTATCTGCATATAAAGAAGATTAATTTGCATTTGAAGCCCTATATCCATTCCCCAGAATCTCCATCACTGAGAAAAATCAGGCCTGCACTTCATTTACAGTATCGGCAGACCAATGTAAACACAGAATTTTTCAGTTATATTTACCTGCCTCGAAGGACTATCATTCGGTATGTAGTATTAACGTTACTACCATACATACTGTGTTCTAAACATTTGGATCACCTCCTCCTAATGCAAACTGAAGTCCGAGAGAATATTTTGTTAGGCAAATATATTTGTGCCTATGTATATCTGAGAGGAAATACATGTTAAAAAAAAAAAAAGAAAAAGAAAAAAAAAGAAAAAGAAGTAGAAGAAAAAAAAGACAGACTTTGCTGTGTGCCTGGAAGCTTATACAAAAGTCATTATTGTGTATAGATCCATGTTATCCATGAAACTACCCAGAAACTACCTGCAAATAGCTACTTTCATCAATAGTGTATTTAAAAAAAAGGCTAATATTAAGACTAATAAAAGGATTAATATTAACATCCTCTCCAATGCATGTATAAATATATTTGTAGTGTGAGTCGAGCATACATGTAACAGCATAGGTTATAATTCATCTAACCTTAAATGGATCTGCAGTTTGGAAAAATAATGTGTATTTTCTCTGAGGTTAAAGACATTCTAGGGCAAAATAACATGCCATATTCACAATACAAAACAAGGGGGAGTAAAACTTGTACTATACAAAGTAGAGTATTTTTGATCCATCTGATATTCCTGAATCTGCTGAGAGATGGTGATCAGATGCAGTACAACAGGCTTTCTTGGATCCAAAACAAAGGATATTGAATGTCAGCACACAACAACGGCCAAACTCCTCTTCCCCAGGGCAAATTCAAGGCTTGCAAATAAGCACAAATATACTTTAAAAGTTTGTATTTAAAATATTGCACTTAATAATTTATAATTGAGCAAAATCCATGTGGTAAATGAATCTCCTTCATGATTCTTATAAATTTTACTATGCTGTCCTGTTTTTGAAAACATTTGGTAAACATGCCAACAAGCAAATTAAACACATTGCAGACAATGGCTATAACATATTAAATCTCCTTTTTCAACAATAATTTTCATCTTAAAAATAGGTACATTCCCACAAACATAAATTAGCATAAATAATTCATAAAGGAATACATCCTGTTGAGTGTCATCTTTGTCGACAAGCAATCAAAAGGTGCTTATATAATGCCAATGGAGGTCAAGGAGTTTTTACAGTACTTCAGTAATTTTAAACCAGTCTCAAGGGAAAAATGCATCAAAGAAGCAGGTCCCTCTCATTAAACAAAATATTTTGCCTTCTAACTATAAAAGATTAAATCAAAAGCAAGAAAAATTCAAATATTGGATTAGAGAGCAATTATTTCTTTAAAGTGCTGAAAGTAATCCCTGTAGCTGTTCTTTAACAGCAATATAAGCATCACCGGTAATTCTTTTGGAAACATATAAAGAACATAAAATACATTTGGGATACAAACTTATTCCAGTGTTCATTTTTAATACTGTAAACTTATATACTTGTATTTATTCTTTTAGAAAACATCTTTGCCATAAACTATAAGATATTTAAAGAATCAGTCTAACTACTGTTTAAAGTGCAACTCCAAACTCTCTGTAATAATTTCCTGAATCAGTATAATTTTATTATGGAAATATGCTGAAGTTCATGAAAAAACCATTTGACAACTAACATGAGTTTTCTATTTTTAGTGCACCTTAATAATCTGCCAATGGAATAGGTGGATAAGTGAAGTACCTATAACCTTTACACTGCTACCACTGAATCAGCCTGTTCAGTGATCAAACACAACAGAATAAAAGTTCTTTGTTACATACTGCAGAAACATAAAAAAATGTAAGCAATGAAGAAACCGTATTTTCCAGACACCAACATTTAAGAAATATCTGCATCTTAAATGCCTTGATATGGGGCGGGGGGGGGGGGAAATAATTTTCTTTGATACTAATACTAATCTGATACAAAATCAGATAGCTTGTGAGTAATGAGGCAGAAATATCCAGTTCATGAGGACAATCATGAACATGCCTGTAAAACAGAGGTTGAGGAAGAATAAGAATAAAAGATAAAGTTGTAATGTTAAAAAAAAAAATCTGTTCCACAAAACTATGAGGATTAAAAAGGTCAGTTTAGAAATACAAGCATATTTTGGCACAGACATGTTAAAGACTTGACTTTCACTAGCACCACATTAACAGCAGCACTGCAATCCCACTAATAAAATCAGTCAGTAGACTTTGCAAGAAAAGCAGTTCTTTTAAGGAAGAAATTGCTTATTTCTCCAAATAATTTACAAAGGCTTGTTTCCTGTAAAAATAACAAAGAAAGAAAGAACTCTGAATACCATATACTGGAAAAGAACAATATTATGACCATCTCTAAACACAATAGATTCAGTGACAGTTCTACTACTAAATATTCTCTTCCAGTTCCCAAAAAGTAGTTTCTCAACCTCGCAATAGTGAACGCTGATTTGGTTTTTTACATGAAATGTAGACCTTTAATTTTTTAATAGAATTATTAGGAGAGGACTAATTATGAATACAAAATACTTTTGATATTAAAACTGTTGTACATTCTTTATCTTGAAGATGAAGAATAGAATAAGCTATGTGAATTTAAACTATGAATATAATTATGCATCTCCTTAATATATAAGGAAATACAAACAATATAATTTGAAATTATGAGATTACTAATGAAAATTTCACTGAAAAACTATATAGAAAATATATCATTAAATAAGCCTTCCAATATTTCTATGACTTCAGTAAATTGTATTATTGTAATTTTTAAACAGAAAATAATTGACATATCTGTATATTTAATACAAATTTTAACTAAAATTGTGACAGAGTAGGGAATGTAAAGAGAAATACTAACTCATTTTCTTGTTCTAATTACTTACTCAAATCACCCACCACATTTCAGGCACAGGAGTGTTATAAACAGCCACTGTGGGCTGATCCAATTCCTGTTCAAGTCAATGGAAATCTTTTATAGACATTAGGCTAGAATGCCGTATGAATAAAAAAAAATTAAAAAAAAAATCTACATTTATTCCTATTCCTCTTCTGCTTTTCAGCTACTCCTTTCCTTCACAGTCCCCAAAAATGCAGGGAATCTATTTAAATTCTTTTTTTCCTTCAGAAAGTGACTTAGAAAGGACAGTACACATTTTGGTGTTGCTGAATTCCAAATGTCTAATGGAAAGAATGTGAAAATATTACTGAAAAGAATCCAAGACTATATCTGTACGTATTTTCATTTTGTGTATCAATCCATAATGTCCTTCTAAACATCATCTGAATCTTGGTTTTTTACTGCTTTTTTTCAGACTATAGAAATAAAACAGAAGCTTTGCTTTTCAAGCACAACCAAGCCAATTAAGGGATCCAAATTAGTGGATAATTGATCGCATTTTGACCTTTGAGAACTAATCTAGGGAATAAAATGGCAGATCATTAACAGCTCAAGAAAAACAATTCCTGTCTACAAGTTATATTAATCCTTCATACAAAATGAGTATAAAGATGTCTACGTAATTTACTTATCAGCATTTTTGTGCACTTTTCATCTCTTTTACATTAAAAAAGCTAAAATCTGTTTAAGTATATTGTAATCTCAGGTCTATTCTATATGGTGTTCAGGAGTACTCATCATAAAAAAGAAAATTTAATAATATAAATTAAAGGTGGAAAACACCTATTTGTTTATCATTACTATGATTTTGATTACAGATGAGGACTGGGACCAAAGCACACAAATGCCCTACAGTTAATATTAAATTTTGCAGACAGCGTTTGGGTATGTTAATGTCCAAATCTAGGGTTGAAATTTGGAGCACCCTATATCTGCACAGAGATATTCAGCATGGTCTGCATAAAGCTACTAGGAAGATTCCTGCACTTGATTCTAAGTTAGGTGGGAATCTCCGAATAAGGCTGGGGCTAGTAACAGATTTCAAGTTGGAGTTCAAGACTTAAAAGACTACAAAGAGTTCATCTTAGATGACCAGAGCATGAAAAAAACCTAAACATTTCTACAAGATAAAACAGCTCTACTTTTTTTTTTTTTTTTTGCTATATTTTTGACATTTAGGTATTTATTCCACTTGAGACAAAATATACAGTACATAACTAAATACGGAGATACCCAGGAAACTCAGTTGTACACAAAAATAAAAAGTGAGTGTATTAATGAGAGAAGACTACAATAAGTTAATAGTACATTTTGATGTTAAGCAGGTTGGGCCACTTACGCACACAATGGGAAAGACTATTGTTCACAAGCTCTCCTGTGAACTTTGGGAGGCTGTAAGATCTAAAGAGGCAACCGATTAATGCCTTCACAACCAGAGACGGACACAACCTTTGAAGAAAGAAAATTTAAATTCTACAGATTTGTAGGCAGGGTGCCTGAGGTGACAGTTTGCTCAGCTCAAAGAAAGAAATCTACTGTTTACACTTCCAGCATCACCAAGTAGCTAACCAGCTAGAATTTTCTAAATGTCTGTGCCTCAAAGGGAGATTCACAGGTGCAGGGGCATCTTTAAGCTCCTTCTTGATTGCAGCAAAAGAACAAGAAAAAATATTGTAAAGTTCACATGACAAACACAGCCAGCCAAACAGCTTACGTTATATAATAAATAAATAACACTTGAAGTAAATGCCATATGGGTATTTCAGAGATCAGTTGCAAAAAGGAAAATAAAAATACATTAGAGAAAGCTTAAGTCAGAAGACTGCTTTGTTAAGCAGATGCACAACCACTCACCCAACTTTTACAAGCATGTGTCAGATACACTGAAGATCTGAAGAGACATACCATGCACACTGAAAGATAACCTACAATATCTGATGAGAACAGGCTACTTTTAAATAGAACTGGAAGACTTCCAAATGGCTGTTACTGCAGGCTCAATTCAAATGCCTATATTACCCTCCTTCAAGATCATCTCTGTCTCAAGCTGAAGTAGGTAGGCAAGTGATTAAGCTGAAATTTCTTGGTTGCTGAATGCTAACTATCTGTATTGTTACCATCAACTTCACATTCCTATGGACTGTCACAACTTCAGTCTGAGCCATCCGTTAGTGCAAAGAAATCTTTAACTAAACACTAGTGAAGCTGAAACCAAACATTCCTAAAATAGAATAAAATGCTTTGGAAACTTCATCTTCGACTGTATAATAGTGTCCAAAATATAGAGTTAATAAAATCAAATACAGTTATACTTCCTAAGAAACTGGTAATCAAATAACTAGGATTAATCCACTGTAGTCCTATGTAATCCTAAAGCTAGCCATATGTAGAGACAACATCTATCACGCTGATTCAAAGCCATGTGGACTTGTCACCACATGTGACTGAAATCAGAGGCTATATCAACACCCACGAAAAAAAAAAAAACAACCCAACAAACAACTCAAAAAAACCCCCCAAAAAACAACCTACAAAGGTCTAACCAAGTCATTACTTAGTGGAAGAGACTTAACACTCCTTTGGAAGAGTCTTCTGTAGGAATTAGTAAGTATTGCCAAGTCACTGCAGAACAGTTTGGCTAATTCTTGTAAGAGGGCTGGTTGATTGTTTTCAAAGGATGGACTCAAACAAATGTAAACTAATCCAGCACAAACAAAATGTCCCTTAAATCTCTGCTTCTAAAAATTTGCAACCTATAAGCTGCGAAGTTTGCCTTAATAGCAAACTAAGAATTGCCACAATTCAATGAAAGCGCGTACCTTCAACTCCTCTCACTGGAACATCTAGAATCCAGTATTATCAACGTGCTTTTATTCATCCCTTGTTACATGATAAAAGTGCAAACAGGAATTAAGCCTTTTTTAAATTGATGCAGGTCTCAGTTAATATTAACAGACTAACATCAGCATAAAATTTTCAAATGAGCAAAGAAATATTTTCACTGGATGTTTACAATTTGTGACAACTTTTCAGGACAATGTCTGTTTTAATAAGACTCCTAAATTAAAAAAATTATGAAAGGAAAAATTTGAAGTTATTTAAAACCCCCATTCTTACATTGTTCAAATGAAGTTTTTTAAATTGAATCATAGTTACTTCTGCATTGAAAATGTGAATAAATGTATACTTTAAACTTCAAATGAAGGAAGAAAGTCAACTTTCAAACAAGACATTTGAAAAAAAAAAGTTAAATGAAGTACTTCAAGTAACCCACAAGTCCTGTTTCAATAGTTTTACTTATTTCATTTAGGATTTTGAAAAAAAAATTTTTTTTTTGTACCAACTAGTAAAAGTATACAGCTTCCAACTGAAAGCTGTTTTTCAGCCTCACAAAACTTTCTTAGAGAACAGGAAACCAGGTTTATATCAGTTACTGCTCGTAGGCACTATGAGCGTGTTATTACACACTAAGTGCTGGACCTAACAAAATTTAAGAGAAAATTATTTTTCCCTTGCTTGCAACTCTCCAGATGCATGTTAACAAATCCATAACACCATAATATGCATGGAGGAGCTATCATAAGTGTGTACATAAAAAAGAATAACGTTGTGTCACCTACTCAAATGTAAACCTAGTGGTTGCATACAGTAAAGATGTACAATAGCTGCTGGTAAACCTGTAATGTTGGGATTTTGTTAAGAATTATAATCATTTCCACTAACTCAATTGTGTAATAGAGCAATTCCATCTCAGTGCTTGTTTGTTAAATACAGCAATTCACATAAGATATTAGTCAAATAGCTAGTTCTACCAGTTAGAACAAGGCCGTAAGTTGAATGCTGCAATAATTAACACACGCACACATTCACTTACCTTATCCCACGAGTAAAAATTAGCTTAGATCTCTTTTAGGAGTTGAGCAGTTTTTTTCCTTATAATTCTAAAATCACAAAATGTCTGTTGTTTACATTTTGAGAACAGATCAAATTTTTTGTAGTCTCACCTATGGGTCAAAGGCTCCCAACAACTGACAACATGATGTGAACTAAATCAAGCCTAACTGTTGTAAAGAGAACTAGAAAAGTACTACAGGCAGTCATTAACAAAGTCGCCCAGTAATAAGTATGAGGAATTTCTTTTCATAGAAAAATGAAAGAGGAAAAAAAATTTAAAACTATGACTATACTTACCAGGGGAATTTTTGTTTACAGGTCTTGAAGACTGTATTTAAAGTACAGTGCAAGATGGCAGTTAGTAAACAAAAACAGAGAAACCAAAGCAGATGACATAGGTCACTGGCCATCTAGCATAAACACTGAATTGTGAGTTTCAACTCCCTCAAGCCAAAAGTTCTACAAGCTCCAGAGAAGAAGCTATTTCCAGTACACATTAACAAGAAGTTTATTGATATTGTAAAACTCACAAAAAGGTCAGCACATTTCTTGGCATCTGCTGCTGCCACTTTATCTATTAACTATTTGCATATAAACATATGTAAAGACCTTTTTCTTTCATGTCATGAAGCACTGCTGAAAAGCTACGGCTATTATATCAGTGGAAAAATGACAAGTCAATACATATTCATAAAGTAACAGATTTTAAAACCAGTAAGAGACAATTATGAGCTGGTCTGACCTCCAGCAGAACAAAGGTAAAATAATCTCACTCAGCATTTTTGATCACACCAATACATTCCTTGCTAATTTCTTGCAGTGAAGATTTATAATTAAGAAGGAAGCTATCATTTCTCTCAATAAGTAAATATGAAAAATATGTATATATTTCAAATATCCATTGGACCTTATATGAGTTTCTGCTAGATTAGTCTACTATCAGCAATTTCTTCCCCCCTCTAAATCATAAAAATGAATATTCAAAACTGTTTAAATACAATAATTTTAAAAATCATTTTGTGGCTTTTAGCTGAACACAAAACAGTAATCCATGCAGTAATAAATAATGCTCTTTACAGTTCACCCACTTCTAGTTAAACATTTTGTTTTTCTGGATGACAATTTAAGACAGGTTTCTTCCTATTTTACTGTGATAGCTAGGTAAATATCTCAGATCATCTACTGAAGTGGATACTGTAATTTGATTTGGTTTAAGGTGCTTTTTCCCACATGTTTGAAGAAGACAACATATATCACAACAGTCTGCACAATCAAAAAATACACCACAATCAAAGGAAATTATAATAAACTGATCATACATTTGGATTAACAGTTGCTAATGAGATGAAGCCAACTTTTTCTGTATCAGTTTTGCTTTAAAGGATTCTCCCCCAAAAGGATCCTGTAATTATAAAAACCTGTTACCATGATATGGTTCTAAAGTCTTTATTTGCTCCTCTGTCCCAAACTATTCCTCACAAAATACAATGTACTAATCTTTATTGAAAAACAGATTTATGGCAAGCCAACTTCTCTGAAGTTCACAGGGTTGTAACCAATCCATTCATTTGCTTTCCTACTAATAGAAAATTCAAGTTTTATCTTCTTGTGCTTTTCCTTCACCATTTTAAAGATCCAGAGATAGCAGCACAGATACGACCAGTGTTCTAATCTCATATGGTACATTCTATATTCCTAATGGCAGATTCCTGATAACTAGATTCTAAAGTGCTCAAGTCATTTATGACTCAATCCTTTGAATAAATCACCTGTATCTCTTTTCATATGGCAAGCACCAGTCGCAAACCTAGTGTTTTCAGATTGCTGTATGAATAATCTGTGTAACGTTACTACACACACTCAGATTACTGTGATCACTTTACAACAGGAAATTCATTCAGTTCACTTCTCTGAAACCTTGAGCTAATTTCCACAGCACCTAGTGCCATTGCAATGCAACTACAGCAAACCAAATTACCGGTTTCTTTTTCGGATTTTAATATTTTGTTTGAGGAGAACTTCATAGCAGCAAGATGACAGGATATCTTTTCAGCTGTGAGGAAAACAATGTTTTCTCTCTCATATACACTGAGCCCAGAAGGGTACAAGAGCAGCAGAAACTAATCACTGTGGTTGTACATGCAGAATACAGTGAGTCCCTTCTTTTTTCTTGAAGGTAGCTTAATAGTCTGAGAACAGTCTTATTAATGTAAATGAAGCTCTAATAGCATATTGCATGAAATTCTTTTTATTAAGCATTTATTTGGAAAACAGCCTACAAACTGGATTAATCCACTGCACTATTTTCTGTAAGTACCTAACCAAAGTCACTTTTAAAACAGATTGCTGAGTAAACTTTAAAGTAGCCAATAAAGATACTTCTGCTGTAAAAAAAGTGCTTCATATGTAGTTAATTTCACACTTATTTGCACTGGAAAATTAAATTTTTACTTATCAACATACCACAGAAATACTGAGGAAAACTCTGCTCTGATGTTCTACACAGTATTTTTTGCTTTAGGCAAACTATAATAAAATTAATTGATAATTAGGAAACTGACATTATAATCCTGGTAATATTGTCTAACTCTCCAATGGCACTGTCCATACTGCCAGTCGATTTCACCAAAAAGAACAAAAACAGTTTTTGTAATGCCTGAGAATGCACCTAAATTCCTGAATTATTTTTAAAAACAGAGTCAAGAAACATCAATCATTTATGTGCTTTTGAAAATAATACTTTAAGCCTGCTGTTTCTGAGCACTCAAAATTCTCTTTAACTATAATGAGAAAGAAAGTAGGATTGAGTCTCTGTAACTGACAGTAACATTTTACATTGATTCATTATCCATTTAAAATGAGAAGAAAAAGTGCAAATATTTTGTTGGCAAAAACAAAGAAAAATTAATTATCTGCCATTTAAAGTAAAATGCTCTGGACTATTTCTAGATAGAGTTTAAGAGGCTATCATCAACAGTCTGAAAATCTGCTTTATTTGTAAATAGTTTTCAAATCAAGAGGCATTCTTAATTTGTTTTTAAATTTCAAATTTGTTTTGAGTTGTAAATATTACTGACAGAGATGTTTTTCTGCTTCTTGTTCTCAGGCTGTTCTCACAAAACAAGTGTAATATCTAATACATTATAAATGAACTCTTCCAAACAGAATTTGAGGTTTATCCTGTAGATCAATTAAGACTAAAGCATAGCTGACAATGATGCAAATTTGATTACTCTTTAACAGTCCATCAATAATTTCTTATGCTTTTTTCTTCTTAAATATTGAATCAAACATCAACACCAAATCCTGTTATAATTTTGCCTCAGTGGCTTAAAGATTGCATCCATTTCAGTAGAAATATTATAGTTACTTTAAATTCCTAGGAAATTGTGTGTCAGTAACTACAGAAAATTTCTGTCCTAGAAAGCAGTGTATAGTTACTGGTTGAATTTATTTAAACTCACAAGATCAGGAATGCAGAGTTAATTTGCCACACAATAGAGAAACAGTCTCAGATTTCCAGCAATGGCTTCTTAGCTGCACCCTAAGATTCTTGCACCTCTGTGAGCACCCTTAAATTCTATTATTACTCTTCATGTTCTGTGGTGTAAGAAAACAAACATACTGTGGTGGTTTTGTTTGTTTGCTTGGTTGGTTTTTGTTTGGGTTTTTTGGTTTGTTTTACCGCTTGGTATTTCATGTCTGTAACAAGAAGTTGGAGAAAACTACCTTTACCTAGGAAGGTAGCTAAGGATAAGTTCTTTATCACAAAGTTGAAAGTAACACCAATACAATAAATCATTTTGTGATCTATTACTGACATTTATATTACATGCCTAACATAACAGCTGAGGTTTCAGACCCATTTAAACCAGCAAAAGCCATCCCACTGGTAAATATGTCCATTCTCCTTCCTGCTGTCCTGAATCTCTTCACCCAGCTATTTTTTAAGAGAATTTCTAGCGTTACACAGTGAGCAGGTCTGGTAAAGGGCTTGTAGCTTCAGGTTCCAAGACGATATGGGCAGACTTTGTCTTCCCTACTATGATCCATTATTTACAGCATTTGCAACAGGCCTTCCCCAAGTACCCTTGGGTGCAGGATACACAGCTGTCTTCTTGGAAAAGATCCCTGCATTCACTTAATTCCAAAAGACTTACAAGGACACATTTCCCTGTTTCTAACAATTTACTGGGCTAAGTCCACTGGCCCTTAAAGTTTCAGGAAAGCAAGTTACAGACAGGCTTTTTTTCCTGTATTATCTACTTTTAATAAGTATTAAAAAGTAAGAGTCAAAAGACTTATCAAAAGGTCCACAGCATCTTATAAACAGTGTGCAGTACTCCATATAAACAGGAAGTATAAATACTGAGTCGCTGGCTGAGTCATTCTCTCTACTGCTTATCTTCAAGTTAAAAGCCTGTTTTGTATGTAAGTAAACCTTCTCTTACTGGCTTTCATTGATGCCAAATGATAAAATAGAAATCCAGCCTGAAGAGTGCACATCATTTTACAAGGCTTAGAAGATCTGAACAATCCAGATGCAAGATGCTAAAGGCACATGGTTGTAGCAAATCAGTTTGTTTCCTCATTGAATAACACTTAGAAATGTATCTAATGCGTTGCTTAAGGGGTATACTTCTACATATTACTAATGGACTTGTTACTCACAAGTAGTAACTATGGAAGAGTTATGAAAAGTAATCAATCACAAGTAACTAACGTACAATGTAGCCATTTAGTTGCTCAATCCTGCAATGGTAATTATATTATTTAAATAATTACACTGGGATGGGTGTTTTTTCCACCAGAGGTGCTAGTTAGATTAGATGTTTTTACTATTTGCTTAATTTTTAGTGTTTTACATTAAAGATTTATATTGAAACAAGCCAGGAAATTTTCTTAAAAGACAGAAGAATCATTAATGCTGAAGTTTAAGTACAAGTAAATCAGGAATGGCTGGTGATTTCAAGTTTAAGCAACTGTGTTGCAAGTGAGGCCTAATAATTTATTACTGCAAATAGTGAGAGATCTGTAGGTGGAAGACAGTTTAAATACAAATAATTACTAATATTAACCATGCAAATCAACACTGTCATGATTGTCATATTTACACTCATGCTTACATATTTGGCTGTCATGAATGTAAACACCCATGTCTTACAAGACTTAATTTCTCTTCTCAGTGTCAGATGCTACTTTTCTTTTGATATTTTTCTTTTCCTTTGAGAGAGCTTCTGCTTTAATTCTTTTCCTGGGGAAAATTATTCCTACATGTAATTCCATTAGAATTCCAGTGGAGCCAGGGACTAATTTATCTGTGTCTCTATCAGTCTAACAATTTTTGTGCTCAGTTCAGCATTATTAACCTTTGTTTTATTTGTATGAACTTAATTTTGCATTTTCCCCAATCTTAGGTTTTTTTTCCTCTTTCCCTGCTTCTGTCTCTCTTGGTATGGATAAATCATCAATACTATGTAAATAAAACCAGCCTTGTCAATGGTGAACACTGTATATATTTATATATATATTCTTCGGGCACAAGAACTCTTACCTTGCTTCTCTGTTGGAAGGTATCATTTATACAGTGTCAGAATGCTCTATCCACATCACAGCCCCCCAACTGCCATTCCCACATATATAAAGAAATCCTTCGGCTCCAAATGCTCCCTAGGAGAACTCTGCTTGGACTCTAGTTTTCTAAGATTTTATTATCACCCATTTTTCAAGATTCTCTTACTATCAATTCAGTTGGAAATTCATCAGTGTATCAGAGGAGAACGGCATACACTAACTGTGCTCAGAAATAATTTCAGCATGTAATTAAAGAAAAATTTCTATTCCCTCTCTCTTCTTTCCCTCTCCTGTCTCCCCTTAGCAGACAGGGATGATGAAGGTAAGTGAGGGCAGGAGCAGGAGGGGGAAGAAAACTACAAAGGTTATGAGTCAGGAATATTTGTGGACTTCTTTCTTTTCCTCCTCCCCTGTTCTACTATCCTAAGCTGACCTGGCGGATGAAAACAGACAAAGGACATGAGTAAACATACTGCAAGTACGTCAAAGTGTCACATATTATTCTAACAGAGAGATCTGACTCTGGAGCAGACGATGCTTGCTTAGAGCAAGCCAGCTCAAAAATAGCATAAAGATAATTGTTTGGAACTTTCACTTTTACTGGAAAACATCTTTGCCCTCTGAGGTGGAATAAGAGATCTCGAATTTTGCTCAATGCTGAAAATTTCCTTAGAAGGAGTAGGTGGCCTTCATACAGGGTTCTACTGTCCCAGTAAGTCATATCAGTGGATACACTGGTGATACCAATCAGCATCTCAGGATTTTCCTTTTTTTTTTTTTCCCTCTCTTCAGAGTTGGATCCATAGCCTACCAGTGCATTGTCTTTCACTTCTCTCACAGCGTGCTTATTCCTTTCTTTAAATTGTTAAGAGTGTTTAACATACTCTTCCCCAATGAAAACCAGCAGCTAATCTAGCTAAAGGCTAATAAGAGCACAATAGAAATGGGTTGCCAGATAATACTTACTTTGTTTGAACATACTCATATGGTCCAATGGTCATTTTCAACATACTTTCTCTGCAAAAGATAAACTAAAGAAAACCTCTACTTTATATCTCTCCGTGTGTGTGTGTATACAGCCTGCCTAGACAGATAGGAAAATTGAACAAAATGCCAGCTCAGCTCTAACATAAATGACAAAGTCAAATAACGATATTCAAAAGGTCTTTTTCTGTATTAGGGAGTTTGAGATTTCATAAAAGGATCCAAAGACCATAGAAGTCTGCTGCTTTTTCTCTACAATGCCTTCATCCTTTTTTTTTTTTTTAATTTTTCTTCTATCCATGTTTCACATTTCATAAATTATGGGCATTATGACAGTATCTGCAGGTCCCGCTTGTGATCAGCTCTTCATGCTACTAGACATTGAACTTCAGTCATAGTTCTGAACTTCTAAGTACCTGAGTGCTTTTTAAAAAAATCATGTTGTCCCATTTAGACTAAAATCAATTATTGGATAATTGATAGCAATTAAAAAAAATTCTAACAAACCAGAATCCCTGCTGTTTTACCAACTCCTAATCTCAGCTAAAATATTTTTTAAGTTTCCATCATTTATTTTATGAAAATAGTAGCAAATTCCACAGTGGCTAAAGAGACATGTACATGGCAAGATCTGTGCCTGCAATTTAATTAAGGATGCAAAACCATACTAAAACTCTGGTGCAGTGTCCATTAAAAGCAGAGGCTAACCTTGTTAGAATCTCAGTTGAACAATGCTTATGAGATAACACTAAGTACTTAAAGGAGCATAACCATTGTTCACAGAATAGACCAGACCAACAGGGATTTGAACATATAATTTGAGTGTGGCTAGATACTGCATCTGAGGTTCAGATACCCATGTAATGACTTCCATTTATGTGCACTAAGAAATATTCATCTATGGCTCAAAAATATCTTGCCCATAATTATATCTAAAAATCAGAGAAGCTTCACATAATTTCCTACAATAAAACAAAAACATAAGCGTGTACTGTGTATAAACAATAGTAACAGTAACAAAGACAATTTGGAAACTAGGACTACAGTGTTGTGGAAATAAAATGACTGCTTAGGTTCAGGGAAGTAATGCCTGTGAAAATGGAGAAATCCTTTGCATAGTTTTCATATTACTCTAACAAATGCAACTCTGATAATAAGAACACTGTGTTGGGTTTGCGTGGCAAGGTTTTGGTAGTGGGAAGGGGTACAGGGGTGGCTTCTGTGAGAAGCTGCTAGAAGCTTCCCCTGTGTCTGATAGAGCCAATGCCAGCCAGCTCCAAGACAGACCCACCGCTGGCCAAGGCCAAGCCAATCAGCGCCTCTGTGATAACATATTTAAGAAGAAGAAAAAAATAGTTTGGGAGAGCTTTTGCAGCCGGAGAGAGGAGTGAGAAGATGTCAGAAACTCTGCAGACACCAAGGTCAGTGCAGATGGAGGGGGAGGAGGAGCTCCAGGCGCCGGAGCAGAGATCCCCCTGCAGCCCGTGGTGAAGGCCATGGTGAAGCAGGCTGTCCCCCTGCAGCCCATGGAGGAAGGATGAGGGGGTGTAGAGATTCCACCTGCAGCCCATGGAGGACCCCACGCCGGAGCAGGTGGAGGCACCTGAAGGAGGCTGTGGCCCGTGGGAAGCCCGCGCTGGAGCAAGCTCCTGGCCGGACCGGTGGACCCGCGGAGAGAGGAGCCCACGCCAGGGCAGGTTTGCTGGCAGGACTTGTGACCCCGTGGGGGACCCCACGCTGGAGCAGTTTGCTCCTGAGGGTCTGCACCCCGTGAGAGGGACCCCATGCTGGAGCAGGGGAACGATGAGAGGAGTCCTCCCCCTGAGGATGAAGAAGCAGCAGAAACACCGTGAGATGAACTGACCATAACCCCCACTCCCCGTCCCCCTGTGCCACTGAGGGGGGCAAGGTTGAAGCCGGGAGTGAAGTTGAGCCCGGGAAGATCGGAGGGGTGGGGGGAGGTGTTTTAAGAATTGATTTTATTTTCTCATTCTTCTACTCTGTTTTGCTTGGTAATAAATTAGATTAATTTCCTCTCTAAGTTTGGTCTGTTTTGCTCGTGATGATAATTAGTGAGTGATCTCTCCCTGTCCTTATCTCGACCCACAAGCATTTTGTTATGCCTTTTCTCCCCTGTTTAGTGAATGAGGGGAGTGAGAGAGCGGCTCTGGTGGGCACCTGGCCTCCAGCCAGGGTCAACCCACCACAAACACTAAAGACCATAATGTATTTTAAAATACTTGGTATCTCTAATGACTATACTGACCAGAGGACAAATGCCAAAGCTACAATTTTTTAAAAATTGTATTTTTAAGTAATTTTTTCTTATAACTTTTTTTATTCTCATTACAGTAACAGCTAAAACCCGTGATTAAGGATAGAGAACAAGGATTAAAAGACATCACTTACACATCGTTGTACTTACAAAAGTGCCTATTGTGATACAAATATACTCTGTGTGTGTATGTGTAAAGAAACAGCAAGTTTTGCTTCAAATCAGTATTTTTCTTAAATACTTTCTACTTAAAACTTAAAACTTTCTACTTAAAACTTAAACAGACGACTTCACAAAAATTTTCATGCAGCCAGGAGATAGTATCTAAAAAGTCTAATATTGCCAACTTTCAACCCTAACAAGAAATTCAGGAGACATTTCAATGCAGTCTCTTCACAGAAGCTAGAAATATGCTGAATACATTAAGAGTCAAAACATTCTCCATTACCTTTTATTTACCAACTAACTGTTTGTACCACTTACAGTTTGTTTTTTGGAGCCAGCTGCCCTAAATTATAACAAAGTACCAGCTCTTCTACACATATAACTGACCGTGGTTTTCTGCTTTAAAGTCAACTACTAGCAAAGCCTCATATTTCTTAAAGGATAAAGGTATGCTTAGGCATTATGGACAGTAATGTCTAGTTTTTGGATCCCAGGGGATATGGAGGATAAATCCTGATCTGCTCAGGTCTGTCAAAGTTGAGATGTTCCAAAAATATAATATGCCTAAAAAGTTTTAGTGTAAAAAGACATACACAGTACTACTAGTGCAATGCCTCCAGGATTAGACAGTGTCTTTACAACAGTTTAGGATTCCAACTTTTATAGCCTAAATTCAATGAAGTACCACTTTGGAGGAATAAATCCTTTCCTTGACAGACAATGATTTTCCATTCTTAAAATTCAAAAGGGAATGCCAGGCTATAAACCCGTTCACAAGATTCTCAAGAATTTTGAAGACTTTGCCTTGTAATATATGGGGTAATAAACTTCACAGGTTATCTAGGCTGTATCCCAGCCTAGTGCCAAGGGCTTCTCATGCAAAGACATCTTTAGGATGACTTCCCGTAGCACATACATGATAAAGTTACCAATAACGACTTTGTTCACTATTTTCTTTTTTTTTTTTTTAGGAGATCATATCTGGTTACTCCCTCACTGGTCTTCAGTACAACTATACTGTTCTTGACAGTATTAAACTATGTGAATATAATGATAAAAAAGGAAAAAAAAGGAGAAAGCAAAATCACATTAAAACACAGGAAAGTACGCACTGCGTGCACTAAAATCAGAAATCCCTCTAAAATAAAAAGAACTTCAAAAGTTTCTTCACATATTGTTTCTACTGTGAGGTGTATTATTTACATAAAATTATTCCTGCATCTTGTGTTGTTTCACTTCTGCAAAGCACATGTACATGCTACAGAATCACAGTTTGTATGGATTTCCATAATGCAAAATTCAAGGTTACACCTTATACAATGGTTGCAAACAAGTCTTCAAGGAGTGGACAACCGGAGGTACGAATAAAATATTTTCCAAATATCCACAGAGACCTTAATGATCCCAACTGCTAATTCTGATCTCTACTACCAGAAAATAAAGTAAGTTGTTACAATGGACATTTTGATGAGCCTAATGAATGCCTCAAACAATTCTGACTTATCTATTCAATGCAGTGTAAAATAAAAACCCAACCAAACAAAAAAACCCAGCACGCCAAAAGAGAGAAGGCAATGAAACTTGGATAAAACAATCCCAATGACAATTTTTACCTATATGCACTAGTGGCATCATGAGCTGATTTCCAGGAGCAAGATATGGGGTAGTTAAGCGTATGGAAATGTCAGTTAATGTTCAGTGTCAGTCAAAACAACACATCAAATATTTGAAATTACCGGAGGAAAGGAATAGAACAGAATAGACATACTAACATTATGTCAGTATAAACCCATGGTGCACTCATGTTCTAGTTCTGGTCCCACCCTCAAAAAGATACTATGGGAATTGAAAAGTCACTATGAAGAACAATCAGCAGCAGCAAACTGGTTTTGTACAAGAAATGATTAAATTGCCTAGTTCTCTTCAGCCTGAATAAAATATGATAGAACAGTATCATAGATATGAAATACTAAGCAGAACAGAGAAGCTAATTAGGGACCAATTGGCCATTATCTCTTCCACTAGCAAGAATATATAGATTTCATATGCTAATGTTTACATTTAGTCAAGAAAAACTAAGGTGACAGTGATGCTAAGTTACAATAAGAAAAGCAAAAACATAGCAAAGATTATTTCAGATGTTTCATTACCAAG
Organism: Grus americana; assembly: GCF_028858705.1. Taxonomy (NCBI): domain Eukaryota; kingdom Metazoa; phylum Chordata; class Aves; order Gruiformes; family Gruidae; genus Grus; species Grus americana. The sequence continues at coordinate 8,350,096 of NC_072864.1, forward strand.
GGTTTGGGTCTCAGTTGCTCTCAGCAATTCAAAGAGCACTCATAACCTGAACTGTTTTTACATTTAATTACACTAAGATGAATGCAATTCATTCTATTTTGTGTTCCTTATGAATGCCTTCAGTTGTCTACAAAGCACTCAGTATGGCATTATCCCTTGATATCTACTGGAATGCTGAAGACAATTCAAAAATTTAATTTACCTCTTCAGTATGTTCCTCATTACAAGCACATGATAAACATTGATTGCCTCCTAACATTTAAATAGCCACAGGTGGAGCTTTTTTTAACTATAAAATCTCAGACTAATCTAAAATTATGTTTAGAGTATCACAAGTGCTCAAGTTACTAAAACTAATGAGTTATTGCTCACCAACTGAGGTCATATAACACATAGAGCACTGTGTGCAAGCCATCAGTACACGCTGTGAACTACAGTGATTTAGTTTGGACCACCATGAAAGCACTTAAAACCAAGTACACATTCATGGGAAAAGAAAGCACTGTTACCTAAAGCAGCTTTAGGCATTCTCCATTCCTTGAAGCTGCATCCTGTGAAGGAATTAAAATATAGTATTTTCTAAAGTATTCACAGAGGGATCAACAAAAACCATTAGTTGTCATTAAAGTGTAACTCAATCTATTTCAAATAAAAGATGACACATTAGTAGAAAAGCATGCAATTAGACTGATACTGTTTTGTGACACTTAACTAGATCATAGAATCATAGAATGGTTTGGGTTGGAAGGGACCTCAAAGATCATCTAGTTCCAACCCCCCTGCTATGGGCAGGGACAGCCTCCACTAGACCATGTTGCCCGAAGCCTCATCCAACCTGGCCTTAAACACTTCCAGGGATGGGGCCTCCACAACCTCTCTGGGCAACCTGTTCCAGTACCTCACCACTCTAACAGGAAAGAATTTCTTTCCAACATCTAATCTAAATCGACCCTGCTTCAGCTTAAACCCATTACCCCTTGTCCTGTCACTACACTCCCTGAGAAACAGTCCCTCACCATCTTTCCTGCAGGCCCCTTTCAGGTACTGGTAAGCTGCAATTAGATCTCCCCAGAGCTGCCTTTTCTCCAGGCTGAACAATCCTAACTCTCTCAGCCTGTCCTCATAGGAGAGGTGCTCCAGCCCTCTGATCACCTTCATGGCCCTCCTCTGGACTCACTGCAACAGCTCCATGTCTCTCCTGTACTGGGGCCCCCAGAGCTGGACGCAGCACTCCGGGTGGGGTCTCACAAGAGCGGAGTAGAGGGGCAGGATCACCTCGCTCGACCTGCTGGTCACACTTCTCTTGATGCAGCCCAGGACACGGTTGGCTTTCTGGGCTGCAAGCGCACACTGCCGGCTCATGTTGAGCTTCTCATCAATCAATACCCCCAAGTCCTTCTCCTCGGGGCTGCTTTCAATCCATTCCTCGGCCAGCCTATAGTCGTGCTTGGGATTGCCCCGACCCATGTGCAGGACCTTGCACTTTTTTTTTTAATTTTTGCCACAAGCTAATGTGTATTTACAGAGAACTCTTAGAAGGGCTATTTAGAAGTGGAAATGTATATGCAAATGTATATGATCATGTAGATGATCATACTCATTGCCCTTTCCAGACCTGGAACAGCACCCTAATCACTGTACATAGTGTACAAAAAACAAGATAATGACTTTTCAGGTTAGCCCAAATTCTGTGGCTAGAACCTGCCAATAGAATTTTTTTTGAAAATATGATTTCTATTTAACATTTTTATTGTAAAAAGAATATTACAGCTTCTATAGAACTATGTAATCTTTGATCTGGGACAAGAACTTCAGAACTCTTAGGCTTACCTGAATGACGCATTTTATGCTGGTTCTGTATACGAGGATAAGCTTCAAAAATGAAAATTTATTTCTGCACATGATTAGTCACTGCAAGTACAAGATGTTTGTATGTGGAGATATAAAAGTTTGCAACCTAACTCAACAGTTGTGCCAATAAAAATATTGAAAACTACTAAAACCTGATGTCTGCATAAAAATAAAGCTATCCTGTAGAAAGCTAAGAAAGTCACCAACCTATATGTCTCTCCCAGTTGCCCTCTAAGGCAGTAGAATACACATATGTATTTAGGCCTTGCTGTATAAATGAAAGGAGGATACTACTGTAATCTGAGCTTTAAAAACACCACAAGTTCTAATACCTAACCAGATTGTCACGTTTTGAGACAGAACATACATTTTTCTAGTAGAAAAAAAAAATCACAATGAGATTTATAAAAAGTAAATTAAATGTCTTTTAAATTATTTGTAGTGACATTTTCAATTAAACAATAATCCCAACAAGGGATATGAGAAAAAAAAAAACCAACAACAAACCTGCTATTCTGTGGAGAGTGAAAGCTGAAATGAACTACAGTTAAAATGAAGGATGAGTTTTACATGAATTAATAAAAGGAAAAATGCCTCTCAACAAAGAAGTTGTGCCTTCATAAACTCCTACATATCAGGACACTTAAATTTTATTTGATCCCTAAATCTACGTACTTCCAGAAATGTTTTCTGCAGTTCAGTTACACTGAAAAGTAAGATTATGTTGCTATTGAGTTCATTTTCTCAGTATATAATACCAAACTGAGTTGCAGTCTATGACAGATTTATGTCTATATGTTTGAAAAAATAGGAAATAGCAGGCATTTCAATCTATGCTGTACGGCAAGACCTCAAAAACACTTTAAGAAACTCAATGTGTTACAATGGAGAGGAGGACTGAACTTTTTTTAAGCCTTGTCTAAGCACTTTATGTATATTTCCAGCAATATTCTTTAAGATACAATGCACACAGTCCACTGCATTTTCTTCTGAAAAGCAAATACCTCCTATGTGAGGCCTAAGTGTAGCTCATAGGCAAATAAAAGCAAAACATTCAGAGACAGATTTACTGTGAGGACACTTGTGACAACAAAAATTGATAGCTTGTTACTATGAAAAAGTTGACATTTACAAAGGAATTACCACATGATATTTCAGTGTTTTTCAGCCTATGGTTACCACACAGAGATGGCAAATTGCAAAGAAAGAAATTACAAAGAAAAAAAATATACTGTATTGCTATGTAATGCGTAGTATGGGCATGCAGCTGCACATGTAAAAATCAATGACACACATAATGGTTGTTTGGTGACATAAATTGGCAGCCTCTGTTAAGCTCATAAACAGGAAGATATCTGCATCACAGAACCCATCATCATGACTAGCACAAAAAGACAACCTTGCTGGCAATCTAAGCAGAAAACTTGAAAGCTGAATAGAAAAAAAAAAATATTTGAAGTATTCTCTCAAGGAGATTTTCTGCTGATCAGAGTTTGAGGAAGCAACACTGCTTTGTAGTTTCCATTGGCACCACCAAGAGCAATACATTTGCATCATTGGAAGTGTTCAAGGTCAGGCTGGACAGGTTTTGTTGATCCTGGGTTAGTCTACGTGACACCAGGCCTGCTGGCGACAGATGGGGTACACCTGTCTCAAAGAGGGAAAAGGATATTTGCACAGGAGTTAGCAGGGTTCATTGAAAGAGCTTTAAACTAGATTTGAAGGGGGAAAGGGAAAAAACCAGGCTCGCTAGAGATAAGCCTAGGGGTGGCGCACACCAATGTTTGAGGGATGGTGTTCTAGCAAGGGCCTTCAATCTGCCATCTCAGTGGAGGCAGGGGATGGAGATCCGCGTGGCAGCAAAGACACAAAGGTTATTGATGTGCTAGAAACCACAGAAGCACCTAAGAATGGTCACGAGGGAATTAGGGCTTCCCCCACAAAAGGTGGCGGGATCAATAGTCTAACTTAAGTGTATCTACACCAATGCACACAGTATGGGCAACAAACAGAGGGAGATGGAAGCCACTGCACATCAGGAAAACTATGATATAGTTGCCCTCATGGAAACATGGTGGGATGACTCACAGAACTGGAGTGCTGCAATAGATGGTTATAAACTCTTCGGGAAGGATAGGCAAGGAAGGAGAGGCAGTAGGGTAGCCTTCTATGTTAGGGAGTGTTTTGATTGTTTAGAACTTGACGATAGTGATGATAGGGTTGAGTGTTTATGAGTAAGAATCAGGGGAAGGCCAACAAGGCAGATATGGTGGGATGCTGTTATAGATCACCCAACCAGGATGAACAGGCAGACTTAATATTCTATAAGCAGCTAGGAGAAGTCTCAAAGTCACTAGCCATTGTTCTTGTGGGTGACATCAACTTACCAGACGTTGGCTAGAAATACAATACAGCAGAGGGGAAGCAGTCCAGAAAGTTCCTGGAGTGTGTGGAAGATAACTTCCTGACACAGCTGGTGAGTGAGCCAACTAGGGAAGGCACACCACTGGACCTGTTGTTCGCGAACAGAGGACTTGTGGGGGATGTGGCGGTTGGAGGCTGTCTTGGGCATAGTGATCATGAAATGATAGTTTTCAGTTCTTGGAGAAGTAAGGAGGGGGGTAAGAACTGCTACCTTGGAATTCTGTAGGATGGACTTTGGCCTGTTTAGGAGATTGGTTAACAGAGTCCCTTGGGAGGCAGGCCCAAAGGGCAGAGGAGTCCATGAAGACTGGACATTCTTCAAGAACAAAATCTTAAAGGCGCAGGAGAGGATGTCCCCATGTGCCAAAAGACAAGCCAGCAGGGAAGAAGACCGGCCTGGCTGAACAGAGAGCTTTGGCTGGAACTCAGGAAGAAAAGGAGAGTTTATGACCTTTGGAAGAAGGGGCAGGCAACTCAGGAGGACTACAAGGATGCCGTGAGGTTATGCAGAAAGAAAATTAGAAGGGCCAAAGCCCAACTAAAACTTAATCTGGCTACTTCTGTGAAAGACAATAAAAAATGTTTCTATAAATACATTAGCAACAAAAGGAGTGATAAGGAGAACATTCATCCTTTATTGGATGTGGGGGGAAATACAGTGACAAAGGATGAGGAAAAGGCTGAGGTACTTAATGAAGAACAACTAGTAAGATCAGTCGTTCTCTGGGTACCCAGCCCCCTGAGCTGGAAGACAGGGATGGGGAGCAGAATGAAGCCCCCATAATCCAAGGGAAAATGGTTAGCAACCTGTTACACCACTTAGACACACACACAAGTCTATGGGGCTAGGTGGGATCCACCCAAGGGTACTGAGGGAGCTGGCAGAAGGGCTCACCAAGACACTTTATAACATTTATCAGCAATCCTGGCTAACCGGGGAGGTCTCAGTTGACTGGAGGTTAGCAAATGTGATGCCCATCTACAAGAAGGGCCAGAAGGATGTTCCAGGGAACTGCAGGCATGTCAATCTAACCTCGGTGCCAGTGAAGGTTATGGAGCAGATTATCTTGAGTGCCATCATGCGGCACGTACAGGACAACCAGGTGATCAGGCCCAGTTAGCATGGGTTTATGAAAGGCAGGTCCTGCTTGACTAACCTGATCTCCTCCTATGACAAGGTGGCCCGCTTAGTGGATGAGGGAAAGGCTGTGGACGTTGTCCACCTGGACTTTAGTAAACCCTTTGACACCGTTTACTGTACCATTCTCCTGGAGAAAGTGGCTGCTCATGGCTTGGACAGGTGTACTCTTTGCTGGGTAAAAACACTGGCTGGATGGCCAGGCCCAAAGAGTTGTGGTGAATCGAGTAAAATTCAGTTGGTGGCCGGTCACAAGTGGTGTTCCCCAGGGCTCAGTATTGGGGCCAATTCTATTTAATATATTCATGAATGATCGGGACAAGGGGATTGAGTGCACCCTTAGTAAGTTTGCAGATGACACCAAGTTGAGCGGGAGTGTTGATCTGCTTGAGAGTAGGAAGGCTCTACAGAGGGATCTGGACAGGCTGCATTGATGAGCCAAGGCTAACTGTATGAGGTTCAACAAGGCTCAGTGCTGGGTCCTGCACTTGGGTCACAACAACCTCATGCAATGCTACAGACACGGGGAAGAGTGGCTGGAAAGCTACCCAGCAGGAAAGGACCTGGAGGTGTTGGTTGACAGCTGGCTGAATATGAGCCAGCAGCATGCCCATGTTACCAAGGCAGCCAGCAGCATCCTGGCTTGTAACAGAAATAGTGTAGCCAGCAGGAGCAGGGAAGGGATCGTCCCCCTGTACTCAGCACTGGTGAGGCCACACATTGAGTACTGTGTTCATTTTTGGGCCTCTCGCTACAAGAAAGACATTGAGGTGCCGGAGTGTGTCCAAAGAAGAGCAATGAAGCTGGTGAAGGGTCTAGAGAACAGGTCTTATGAGGAGCAGCTGAGGGAACTGGGGTTGTTTAGCCTGGAGAAGAGGAGGCTGAGGGGAAATCTTATTGCTCTCTACAACTACCACCTGAAAGGAGGTTGTAGCCAGGTGGGTGTTGGTCTCTTCTCCCAAGTAAGAAGTGACAGGACAAGAGGAAATGGCCTCAAGTTGCACCAGGGGATGTTTAGATTGGATATTAGGAAAAATTTCTTCACCAAAAGGGTTAACAGACTGGCCAGGGTAGTGGTTGAGTCACCATCCCTGGAGGTATTTAAAAGACTTTTAGATGTGGCACTTAGGGACATGGTTTAGTGGTGGACTTGGCAGTGCTAGGTTAATGGTTGGACTTGATGATCTGAAAGGTCTCTTCCAACCTAAATGATTCTATGATTCTATGGACAGCAGTGTCATGCAAAGAAAGGAAAGACCACAGTTTTCTTCTCCAGGGTTTTCTTGGACGTTATATTAGACCTCAAAAGTAATAAATATAACTATAGATTTCTGAATATTTACATTTTTTAAGAAAACTTGAAACCCTAACACCTAAAGAGTAAAAGTAATTGATCTCTAGCATTATGTATATAGTAGTATCTGAAGTATGTTGTGGCTAGTCATTACAGTCCTACAAAATGAGTACTTATGTTACCCCTACATTCTTCAAACAAAAAGCTTGTAAATGGTTTACTGTCAACACTACAAAAGGTCAGTCAGTTCTATTTTGTACAGTTAAAGTACAGTTAGACTGGAGTTATATCTGGCTTAAGGAAATCTGTCACTTTTCCCACAAAATATACATAACAGCATCAAGTGTCATTCTTCAAGATGATGTGCTTCACCTGTGCATCTTAAATTCTGAACTGCAGCTTCTAAGTCCGTTACAAGTAGGCTCGATTTCCATACAGTGTCATCAAAGTACAAAAAAGGATATATATAAATATTGAACAATCCTACTGTAAAATAGTATTTCTTATCATGTTCATGCAGTTCACTTGTTTCTTAGTGCCTTGCTTCTCATTTCTCCTGTGGTGTGGTGGGTTTTTTTTCCCCTCCTCCTTTTAACATTTTGAAAAAAATGAAAAGAAAAAAACAATCCCAAAAAGCTCACGCCAGTTGGCAGGGAAATTAAAAATCACAGATTCAAAAGTACTTTCCTAGTTCATGAAAACATCTCTAATGAGACAGATGAAAATATGAATTGCTCCTAATGAGCTCAAAATTGCACATATTTCCCTTAGTTTAATTTTGTAAGTCTTCACAGATATTTTGTGTTATGCTTTATTATAAAACAAGAAGTGGCCACAAGGCTGTGATAACCAATTTGTGAGATTAAAGTACTCAACTTGAATGGTTTCATTAACTTGTAAGTCATGAGTCAAAGTTAGCATAAAATACAACTCCTTTGCTATTCATAGAGGGTCTTACTCTCCAGTGACCTCCAACCTTTTGGAGTCATTTGTACCTGAGAAGAGTAACACTGTTATTCTTGACTTGTCAGCACTATACTCACTTGCATAGCTATAAAAGGATAATGTACTGCAAAAGCATGAAGAATAAGGCCTTAACATCTATTTGATCTATACCGTGGATTTCAGCTATGACACAGCAGAACCAATACAGCTTCTGCACTCTGTAGCACTCAAGTCAGCCTAAGCTACAGTCTCCATTAATACATTCTAACCAGATTTGGAACAGGATGAAACAAAGCCAGTGCAAACACTTTAGTCTGCTTCTATGAAGAGATTTTAGAATGGCCAGGAATGCACTAGGTCACATCAGAAGTAAATACCTTTACACTACAGACAGAAAATGGAAAGAAATTGTTACAGGATTTGTAAAAGTTCCATGTCAGTTCCAGCCTATGTTCGGTTGTGACTAAATCTTCTGGATCCGTGGGTGCATAAAGCAAGTAACATGGGGGAGGACAGGGTGATAACAAAAAAAAAAAAGGGGGGGAGGGTGGCGGGGGGAGAAAAGCAAAGACCACATGCGGCCAGGCATGTGCGCTCATGAGACCCAGGAACATGTTCAAATCTGTAACTCAACTGATTCTGAGGTTGCAGTATAAATGTTAGGATAAGCCTGTGAACTTCATACAAGTTTTTGCTGCAGAAGTGGACAAAATCACCTGCCCCAGACCACAAGATAGTTTTGGTGTGCTCAAGAAGGTAGATAAACTATACAAGCTACCTGTTAATTGTAAAGAAGTACAAACATGACCAGAGGCATCCAGAACAAGAACTTTGAGAGCAACAGCAATTCAGAAAATGACATCAGAGTTTGAACAGACTAATGACCAATGAGGTATTCCCTACACAATTCTATAAACCAGGGACACTTAAGGCAGCAAGAATAGTAAAATGATGTGGGGGCCAGGGTGCGGAGAGCAGGGAGAAGGTGTCCACAACCCATGACTACGTATCACATGGATGGAACGACTACCAGGACCTGGCACCATCTCTTTAATACCCCTACCTGAACAACTCTGCTAGGGGAAACCCATGAACCTGCACCAGGATCTGTGACCACCTCTTCAACCTTTTGGGTAGTCAGGAAGTAGAGAACTACCCAGAGGAGCCCATGACTGAGCCAGGACTACACATAGCACAGCTGGACCCACCACACTAACCCACTCAACTTCTCTCCTGCACTGTATCATCTCTCCCACAGAACAGGGAAATTGCATAAGGAACCACTATGCTAACGTGCCCAACTTCGAGGCAGATTATACTATTTGTCCTATGGGAAAGTGAAGTCATGTCATTAGTAAAATTGCATATATCTGTGATTAAAATGTTTTGGTATCCAAATCCATTTAGTCTCCACACTGTTATCTGGTTTTAAACCACAGCACTGAAAGGATCACTGCTTTACCACATACCTAAAGCTTAACATTTTATTATAGTGAAGAACTTCATTTTCTCACCAGTTCTACTTAACGCTTACACAGTTCGAGCTTCTAACTATATTACACTAAAAAGGACTATGATAACACACTGATCACAGAAGAGTAGCATACAGCAATATACAGCAATAGCATAGTGTGCAGTACAGAATCACATTCAGCATGACAACATAACAGAAGAAAATATCGCTACTGAATATCAGAATGTACTCACGTTCGTCTTGCAAGCACCTAAGGGAACTGTGTGCAGTTTTGTAACAGAAGAATGAAAAGGAAGAAGTACATTTGCAATAAACTTCCTAAAACTTTGAAGAATTCTGTGTATTAGTTAAACATATTTTAGTAAACTGACAGAGTCTAGACAACTGTAATTTAATTTATGAAAATTTGAAAGACAAACCAAAAGCTAACATATTTAACAGCAAAAAGCAATTCCTCCTCATATTACTGCACAGGTCATTCAACCCACCTTGTTTGTTTCAATGTATTTCTCTCCTCTTTCACAAGTCTCTCTGGTTGCATTCCACCTGGCAAGCAACATGTTGTTGCCCAGCTCATTTATGCACTTTCTCCAAACTGTTCTTGGACTTCTGCCTGCAATGCACTCATCTTTCTCATACACTACATTTGCTGTTCAGCGTGCTGTATTTCTCTTCTGAGCTGGGTGCATACTGATGCAGAGGAAGGAACTTTAATACAATGCACGGCAGCACGACAGAGATTACTACTACTAAATATACTTTAATGTTCACAATTCAGACTGTGTTGCTAAACAAATATTAACCCATTTTACAGATGCCCTTAGGTAGTACAGCAGCTGGACCCAACAATCATATATATACACAGCAAAAGATAAATGAGTAACAACATGCAGTAGGAGAAAAGAACATTGATATCTTCCTCTAACCACTGCTGTTTGCTCCCACTCCCTCTCTCCATGCTGGGAACTGAAATAAGCTTCTCTATAACCATGAAATCTCAGAGGACAATTTATTCACAGGATCAGGATGTTCCTTTTCCATTTTGTAATACCCAGCATTGCTAGAGGACCCAGGCACAGGTAGTTTCTGTTTCTCTCCCTTCCCCACACCTGCAAAATGCATCCATTTTTGACACTGGATCTGACCTCAAGGTTTGTGACTTAAGTAGCAGGGGAAGCAAAGTACCCTGAAGGTACTTAGCGGTTCAAGAACCAGCATAATTTTGACATCCAGTTCAGATGAACTCAACTAAATCATCACTACACAATCTTGGTCACAGTGTCCAGCTAGTCAACTATTTATCCACTTCTTCCAAATGTATGGAAGCGTAAGTATAAGACCTACTCTTGCAAGTTGAGAAGACTGTTCTCTGTCCTTTCAGTTCTGACTTTAGATTTATTCTTTGCCTAAACAGTTTTCCTATGAAAATACCTCTGCTGTACTTATAGTTCTGCTTAGCATTAACAAAGGGAGCATGCTTTTGACATTCAATAAATGAAAACATATCTATACATAATTTAGTGGTAATCCAATAGCTTTTTGCTGCAGAAATGGACTCACTAAGGTGGTCCTTTTCTACTCCCAGTTTTTATGTTAGTATTTTTATGAGTATATCCCTAATACGCTCTTCTAAATATCTGTTTACGCTCTTCAGAACAACAAAAAAAGCACATATAGAAAATCTCAACTGAAAATTGTGGTCCTGACAGTCATTTGCAGACTTCCACAAAACTCCAAGGAGCCTTGATTGAACATCAGTCAAACAGGTACCACATTTTATCTCCAAGGACAAATAACCATATCCTGCATGTTCACAGTCAGAAAAACCTTCATGCATATACTCTGTTTCTAAAAGCTTGAAGGTACTTTGAAATCTACATTAACCCCCTCCCCAACTTTATAAACTCCATTTTTAGATGTCTAATAAACATATTAAGTAAAACCAAAAAATAATAAATCCCTCAAGACAGATTTCATTATTTTGTACCTCCTTCAGTAAGAGGTAAAGGTGAGGAGGGGAAGAAAAAAGGAAATCACAGTTTCTGTGGTTTCTTCTGCTAAATAAAACTATTCATTTAGGCAAAAAAGTACAACCTTAAATAGATTCCAAATCTTCACAACTTCATTAAAATGGCTTTTAAATAAATCTGCTTACAGTGAAAGAAGCAGCCTAGGACAACATGCATTCGGCTTCCTTTTTAAGACCAGTTATATTTCTTAATTGGTTTCAGAAAATGTCCGACTATTGAATCCTATAGAATGTGCATGTGGCCTTTAAAAATCCTTGTAAATGAGAACTGCTGGCAGAACAATTAGCATTTAAAAGCTAGAATGACCTTAAATCTGTGCATCATTGTGATTAGTTTGGACTTTAATATCAAGTACAGAACCAAAAAAATACCTTATTTGCCAAGATAAAGAGCTCCCAGCACCAACAAAAGGACATTGGGTAATAGGGTGAAGCGTGTGCAATGAAACATAAAGGACAAACTTGTATGATTATGTTTGATTTGTGTTGACTTAGCAACCAAGCAGAAGGGCCTTCCTGGGCAGTGAGCATAGCAAACTAAGAGAACAAATCTGTTTCTGATATAACATGGATGCACTACATGGGAGAACCAGCCTAAATTATTTATGCCTATAGTGATTTTCAAGTTGCAGAAGATAATAAACTGTGCATAAATTTTGTTTCCAAGGAATCACTGGATAACTCTAATTGCCTAATTGTACTGTGAATCAGACATCATCTAAACAAAATAGATGGAATACTTCACTTTATATATATCACATCTAAATATATATATCACATCTAAATATATATATTATGATTATATGTATATGAGGTGTCATTTCATTTTAAATATAATTTACATATATTGCATACAATTATACTAATTCATGTACTATCCCTCCATTCTGAAAACGAGATGACTTCTTTTATCTCTAGAAATGACAGCACTTGCTTGGGGTTGGGAGCTGTGGTATGCTACAGCTGCTGATCTTACTAAAAAGAAGGATTCTTAAGTCAAAAGCTCAACATGTATATTGGCCAAGTATGCAATTAAAACAGAATAATAAAGTACAAGTGTCCCCTATTTACAAGTTTTTTTTTTTTTAAAAAAAAAAGAAGCATTTGGTCCAATTTTTGTTCTAGCTTTCATTCTTCTATTCCAAACTACTCAAAAATAAATATCCATATAAAATAGAAATTTAATCTATATGGAAAATATTGTCATAATTTTCCTACATTGTAATAAATACAATTGAGGTAAATCATTAAAATTATACTGAATATAGATGGTATTCTAAATATCATCAATTGTTTACATGAATAATTCATAAAGATTCCATTTTCTCAAAGGCAGTGCTACTTAACCAAATAGCCAATACATCAGTTACTACTGATATTAGTAGTACTGTAGTAGTAGTATCTGGAAAACCCTCTGATGGCCAAAAATCTCACAGTACACTGGTCATCATACAAATAAGAATATACTACAGTGAACACTACTGCTTGAAACGAGTGAGATTTGGTCATCTGCTGTTCTTCCAAGAAACAGGCCTACCAACATTTCAGAGTGCTTTCCACAGATTCCCTGGCGTAGTTTTGCTAAACTTATGGCAAGTGCATTATCTTGTCAGTTTTGCACTTTCTATGTGGATTAAGTTTGTGATGTGCAGATTGTTACAGAGGAGACTATTTAAATCAGATGTTGAGTCACATTAAGTAATTTACGCACTCATGCCAGGTGCTCCATATAGATATTTCAGATAGCAATTTTCTTACTATAGCTTGAGTAAATACTTGAAATTTAAAGAACAGTAGGTACATCAGTAACAGTTTATCATTCAGGAAATGACAGGTCCATATAAATACAGATTACCAAAGTATGTATGTGATTGTACATGGATTCAGAATATTAAGGTATTTAATAATTCACAGGGATGTCAAGGGTCAAACTAGGCACCAGTTTGACACATACACAAAAAATACTGAATGTAAAGGCTTAACAGATCACTGTGTTATGTTCCTCTGTCACACATCCAGCAAATCCAGACCTCCTACCAAATTCCTTCTGTGGTCTGACTACTTTTACCAGTTTCTGTCTAATAATGTTCTATATCAATATTCTTACAACATCAGAATATGTAATTTTTGTATAGGAACTTTCTACTACAGACACTCTTCATGCTGAGTTCTCAAAATGTGTTTGATTCATAATGCTTGCTCAATTTTGGGTGCTTGACTTCCAAGGAAAATCCCAAACTGTTGCCATACTCGGCAAGTTCATACCTAAGTTTTGTGACTCTCTAATGTTAGAACAAGTGCATTGGCAAAATTTCAGTCTTCTACCTGCCTCAATCTCTCCTGTCGTTTGAATTCAGTAAGTTATTTAGAATTTCCTACCAAGATTGTATTGTAGATTTTACAATTAACTTCCTATGTCAGAACACAGAGCACTGATTCCTATATAAAAAGCGTAAGTTCAACTCACTGAAGTCAAACAGTAGCATGGTAATGTCATGTTTAATTCATGTGTAGTATAGTTTGTTTTATAAAATTATGATCATTATTTTCTGCCTCAATTTTGGTTTACATATAATTATAACAGCATTTTACAAACTAAGGAATATTCCTGCTCTGTTTATCATCTTAAGAGACTAGCAATGAAGGTGAAGAGGAGGAGAAAACTACTGGCTTGGCATACTGTGAACATAATCAAGACTTCCAAACAGAACTGAAAGTTTAATACCAATATGGTTCACAAAAAATGGTAGGTATTGAAATAGTTCTGAAAGAGCCCAGCAGATTCAAACTGGTAGTATGGACTGCAAGAGTTCAATAAGTAGAAGGAAGTAAAAATACAACAAATTAGAGACGCAGAAAAGATAGAGGTTAACATATGTATTGGTGGTATCAGGAGCAGTGAAACACAGTTTCATCAAGTTATGTGGTTACAGCACTGGTAGCATCTGAACAGAGTGCATTCAGTCAGCAAGCAAGACAATGAGATCTGAAATTAGAAACAAAGGTCTAGACAAGTAACATATACGGGAAGAGACCTGGGAAAACACTCTTCGAAGATGGAAGGTATTAAACTGTACAACCTAGTGTATTAGAATAACTATGTACATATATATAAAATAAAAATGGCAACAAAGCAAACTAGGACAGGGTTTGGGAGGGGAGATGAAACCATTCAGAGAGTGTGCAAACTATAAAGAATACTGACAGTTATGCTTGTCCTGAAAGCAGTAAAATGAACAGGATGCAGCTGCCTATAACCAAGCTTCTCTCACTGAAACTTCTTCCTTGCAAACTGGTAAGACTCCCTAAAGTATGGCTGGTCAAGCATGGGCAGAAAGGGTTGACTAAAATTGTTTTTCCTGTAGTTAGAACACAAGTGATTTTTCTTTTATTGCATTTCAGTTTCTCTCACCTTCATAATAGTTATCTAACCGACACTGTGAGTAATAGGGCACAAATTGCAACTGGTTACACACTAGAACTGAATTTCAGTGCTGCTGATGTAATTTTGAAAAGGATTGCATGCTGTGAAATTGCATGGGAAGGTGACAACTGAATGTTGGTATTAGATAATATGTTTATTTCCATTAATTTTACCAAACTGCATTCGGAACAAAGAATGCCTGAGGAAACCTCACACATATGATTTGCGAGAGATAGAACAATAAAATTGTGTGTGAAACAGCTTTGGACTACTCATTTTACAAAGTACAAGTCTATTCTATTAAATACTTTGAACTAGAATGCCCAAAATTAAGGTTTTATTCTGAGCCTTAAATGTTCTGATTTCAGTGGGAAGAAAAATTCCAATTTGTAATGTTGCATTCACTTAGCTTTCAAAATCTGATCTATGTAATGCTCTGTGTGTGCTAACATGAGTAGTGTGGTAATCAATTTCATTTAGCACACTGAATTGATAGAAGTAATTTCATTACTTATTAATATTGAAAAAGTGCTGGGATGAAATCTTCTTTACGAAAGCCTTTTAGCAAGATCTACTTTTATTAGTAGTTAATATACCGAAAGGGTACCATTAAGGTTTGCTCTTCAAAGTCCTAATCCAAATTCTTCTCCAGTTATATGTGAATACCATCATTAACAACAATTATGTTATTTCAAGTTTACAATGGAATAACTGAACCAAATTCGATATTGGAAAATAATGGTGGAAAATGAGAGGATGCACTCCATCATGGGACAGATTAATTTCTTACAGATTTTTTGTTTACTTAGTAACACCATTTGTATGGTCACTCCGCTATCCCGTAATTTCTACAAGACTCATTCTTGAAAACCTCTCTCATTGGCTTTATATGGGTTTACAGAATTTAACGTGACTATGAATAACATGGCACATGTTTTAGCACGTCTTACATTTACTGCACTGCATAGGAGAGAGGAAACTGAAGGTCAGACATGTAGTCACTCAGCCTTACAAAAAAAGAAGGCTATCAAGCATGCCTTCTCTCACATAGTAGCCACAATCAGAACAGATGTTATGCCTTTTTGTGATGGATGGCATACCACGTGAGACTTCCATATTACTTGTGTATCACTGATTAAAACAACCCCTAAATACCTGCTAGTGGAGACAAACAATTCAGTTGTCTCGGCTCTGTGTAGTAGGCTATTCGCTTTTAGTCAAAAAGGGAGGAAAAATATGTAGTTGCATCTTTGAGAAAAAAATATTTTTCCTCAAAAAATGGAAAGAAGTATGTTCAGGACGTTTCTTTGCTCTTGAATAGAATTGATACCTCATTCATTGTAACCTTCCTGTAATGGATAAACATTAAAATGTCAGAACTCTGCCTCAACCAACTACGATTAGTTGTCTATTAAATGACATGAATACTTAACCTAGTATGCTAAAAAACTAGTAATTTATCTCAGTATCAAAAAAATCTCATAATAAAAGCCATTACCCATGAATGTAAAGCTGTTTATATATTCTGTGGTATGATCCAAAAACCAAACTGTTGTTTCCATTTTCACATTAGGCTAGAATCACATCTTTTTTCTTAACTTCATAGATCTATCACTGCAGAACAGGCACAAGAAGTTCCTTATATTTTTCTCCATAGAAGTCTCATATTAGTTTAAGTTTGAAAATGAGTCCACTGAATTTCATTCACTATACAGGCTCTTTGGATAGAAAAGAGATTCCACAGGAAATGGGACTGAGGGAATGGATTGAACTGAGGATCTGGCTTCTGTAAAACTGTATCTATAGCTTCAGGTCTCAAGTTTCAGGTTCAAGTGAGAGATATGAACTATAATTGTCATTGTGGTTTGTGCAGAACATGATTCTGACAGCCAGACGCTGAAAATAACACATTAATTTCATGGTATTAGTCTACCTATTTTGAATTCATAGAAAACTTGAGTTAGAGTTCATCTTAAAAATGCACCCCAACTACAGTCATTTTAAACAGCCAGTCTCTTCCTTCAAGCTTACTATTTACTTATGATTTCTCAATGTAGAGAAATATTGTAATGTGGCCTGAACCAAATAATCAGATTTAGGCCTTTTCAACCAAGGTGAATGAAACTTGGAAGTATTCTATAGAGACAAAGGTAGGAGCACCTAAAGCTGCATACATTAGTAATACACCTCATGGTCTCGGCTCCTCACCAAAAAAAGAAGAGTGAAAGAGATCCTCTTTCTTTATCCTAAAATGTTTTACGTTTAGACTTTGAAATGTGAAAAATAACATCTTAAAACTTCACCTGAGTAAATTCATCTGAGACTTCATATGCAGCCAATGGAAGCTTACCGAGATGATTTAGAGCACTGAATTTAGTTCAAGTTTATCTGTTTTTCTTTTTAAAGATAAACTTTGTTAAGAATTACCATTGAAGCATGTTTTCTTGTTTTCCTTTTGGACTCATTTACCTACAAGCCCTGTTCTTTCTTTCTTAACTTCATCCTACAAGAAAAGCATCTATTGCTGTCTCAATTCTCTCCTTTGTAGAGTTTGTCATTAACATCAAGCCCAGGCGTAAACTATTTATTGGTGACACTTTATTTAAAAAAAAAAAAAAGTATGTTGTATAATTGTGGCTGCTTCATAAAAAAATTCTATAGTTGTGACTATTTTGTAAATTACATGCAAACATAATTTTTCATTTTCTCAGTCTTTTAGTTGTTCTTTGAGAAGTCTTGGCAGCTACTTCACTAAGAATTCCTCTCACTATATACAACTTTACTACACAAAGTCACATTGAAGTGAAAGATACATGCACCATTGAGTTTAATATGATTTTGTATAAGAACAACAATATGCAGTTATATTATACTGTGATGAACTATATTGTAAGGCAGGAAAAGTAGGCTTAAATATACAATGTTTATGTGGTGAAAAGGCCAACATTCAAAGACTAAAGGCCTAAAGGCTATATTTCTCAAAATATAAGCCTGTAATAATTTATTAAATTTTGGAAAACAGATTAATTTCCTCACTCTTGCCTAACCCTCGTGCTTTTTAATTAAACATCACTTCTTCCTCACAGCTTGCAGGAAGGCCCCATTCCTAGTTTGGCAATTCAAATGCAGGATGGATTCCCCTTTTTACATGTAGCACTGCAAAATGGAAACCAAGCTCTGCCTGCCTAGATGTCAGCTCAGCCACAGAATTGCTGGTTCATTGTCTTTTAAAAACAGGGGAAGAAGCAAAACTCAGTTTTTCTGGCCAAAGTTTCAGATAATGTTTTACAAATGAGTGATGAGATAACATCCAGCATTTTCACTCATAGGTGAAAATCATTCCTTACTAAAGAAGGGTATTAAGAGAAAACATGTGAGCTAAACTATTTCCCCCCTACACACCCCTTAGGTATGTATTCGTGTGCATCATTTCACACTGCATAATGCAATATTTCTCTAAGAGAAACCCCTAAAAATTTAACAACACTGTATGTGTGATGTGTTTATGAATGTGCCAGTTACTTGGACTTTGCTGAATTTTCTCAGATAACTAATTACCACTAGAGTACCTCCCAGGGAGTTTTAGCTAGCTGTTGTAAATTAAAGTGTAAGGTCTTATTATATTAATTGAAGCAGAAATTTAAAAAAAAAAAAAAAGAAGAATAAAAAGGGAATACCTTAAGGTTCTTCTTGTCAAAAGAAACTACATGGCTTTAGAAATTCCTGTAATTTATTATAATTTTCTTAACTGTTTTTTTCTCAGCCCCCCCCCTTTTTTTTTGTTGTTCTTTCCCCTTTTCCACAACATTCTTCAACATTCTGATGTCTACCAAATCTGTGCTGATAAAAACTTTTAAAGATTCAAAAGAATTAAATGTTTTGGTTGGCATACATATATAGCTAATGAGGACATAATCCTATTTTCCCAACAGATAAGCTATCAGAAGCTTCCAGACCCTCAGAGTTTCCAAAGAAACTCTTTGTGAGTACAATCCCTCCCAGCCTGGTCACATAAAATGACCTTGGATAAACAGTGAGGTGCTTTGGAGACTCCCAAGGAAAATGTTCTTTGCCTAAAAATAATGTCTTGAGGACAATCAGACACAAAATCTTGGGCTTTTAGAATTACAAACTTCTGCAAGATTGAAATCTAGCAAAAGAAGCTTTCTTTCAAAGTTAGTAAGATTCCCTCAAAAATCTAATATTAATTTTGTAGCACTCATCTCAGGATTACTGGGTGATTTAGCTTCTTCATTACTATTTCTGCATATTTTGAATCATATATGAAGACTTGCTAGACATCAGCACTTGCAGACCTTCCCATTTATTAGCCTGTGTTTGTTGCTGAAATACTATATGCAAATGGTGTGGGGGGTGAAGAACACCACCTGCACTGGATACAGTTGTGTTTGGTGCTATTTCTCTAGACTGATGTAAATAAAAATCTTCTTAAACAGAGCAACTGTCTCTATCAGATGCAGAAATTTCAAATCTCTACTTTGGACAAAAAAGTCTGTTAAATGTTTTATAAACTGCACGAACACAGTACTTTTACAACAACTGATGTGATTCTGCATCATTTTCTCACATCAAGAAATAGTACATTTCTGCAGTGAAATATGAAACACTGAGCCAGCAGACTCTCCCCATAACTAGCAATATAGAATGCATCTGAGTAACTTCCCTGATTTTAAAACCTTTCACAAGATTTATACAGGAGTGAATTTTTATTCTGTGAATGTGTCTGCTTTTTTTCTTTTCTTTTTTTTTTTTTTAATTTAAGTTAGCTCTGCTTGTATAACTACACAATCAAATCTCCTGGAAAAAAAAAAATCCTACCACACCTTATGAGCTTATTACATGCATAAATCTCCCAAATTCAGACATTTTAAGATCCACATCACCATATGAAGTCAACGAAAGTCAAAGGTCCTCAGATACTCTTGTTGTGAGCAAATTAAAGCCTGGGGATCCAGTTCTTAAGACCAAAAGTCACAGACATTTTTTAAAACGTGGGTCTTCATTTAGTCATTGGTTTGAATTATTTTTGTTCTTTCTCCCATTAATTCTCTAAATTTCTCCAAAGCCAGTGACAATGTTCCTCATAAGCAGACAGGCATAACTATCAATATATTATCTACATTCATCATCAGAACTCCTATAAAATGATAAAGAGTCTCTCAGGAAAGATACCTGGTTGGTTTTTTCAGGTATGGAGAAGGGAAAATTGGCTGGATTTTCTCTGATTTGAATTCCATCTAAACATTTTAAATTTTGTTTATCAAGATCCAACTTGCCTTTGGAAGCAAGTTTGTTATTCATTAGAGAACAGAATTACTAAGAAGATGTCAGGCTATAGATTTTCCATCTCACATTAGGACTGCTTGGTGCAGATTCTGTACTTGATGACATGAGGAAACAATTCAGTCACTGTATAGACCATTCATCATACTCTTATAACCCCATGACGTACATGCTACATCACTTCTTGACGCTTTCAATAACGCAATTCTTCACTGTTACATTTTATTTGTTTTAGTGCTTAAGCATAGATTTCTCTTTAAAACTTGCAAGAGTGCATGCGAAAAATAAGCAATTACATTAGCCACTTCAGTATTGACAAAATTAACTGGATTACAGTCAGCAAATCTTTAATTCTGGAATAACTGAAAATTTTCAGGGAGAGGATCAGCACTGAGCATATGCATTTAAATAACTTCATACTTATATAATGATCTGCATTGCAAAGCTAGAAGTATGTATTGAAGTTTAAGTACTGCCAGGATAAAATTAAAACAAAACAAACCCCAAACACACCCACCACACACACATCCTCTACTAGCTTTAAGAGATTTTCATAAAGATACGTGAGAGACAGCAAGAGGTTCAAGTCCTGAAAATGCAGAATAAAATTTTATGTTCATCTATTAATTAGTAGAAGGTTACTGTGGGACATTTAAGTAGAAAACCACAGTAATAATATGACTAGAGGTGAAGTCGTTTAGCTGTAGATTGCAATAGTGATGAACAGAGGTTGCCACGAACTTGAAAATATAATCCGAAATTACAATGCTGTATCAAGGGTCAATGCTAGCTTTGTTCATTTAGTAAAAAGTTAATTATATTTACATCATAAACCACTAGAGTTATCAAGCAATCCAAAAAAAAACGTTTTTAGAAGTGAATTAACAAATTGATCAGTTTTCAATTCTACAAGGTAGTTGATTTAGAAACCTAAGCCTCACAAAATGTGACTGAAGGAAAACTTCTTGCAGAACCTCTTGCCTCTTTACTGCATCAGGAATGTTTTAAGTGTTCTCCCATAGTCAAATCAAAAGCTACAAGTTGAGGTTACCAAACAGTCTACTCAAGATGAGGAAAAGCTACTTGCCATTGCTACCAAATTTGCAATCACACTGTATCAACTGGGTCACTGGCTAACATTTATTCTATAACCTACACTTCAATAAATTACAGAGAACAGGCAGACAAACATAGCTTTGCTAGGTACTAGACAATTGTTTCCAGCAATGGGAAGTTTGCACAAAATTTGTGCATTTAAACAGCCATTCTGAAAGTTTTCCACAATTATAGATCTCAAAATTACAATATACATTTTATGTTAAAAGAATTAAGTTTGTGCAAATGCTGAAGCTGCATTTTTGGAAAGACACAATACATTTGTTTTGGGGTGATAAGATAATGACAAACCTGCTAGAGAGCTTTGAAAAAAACAACCAAAAAAAGAAACAAAAAATAACTCCCAAATCCTCCCCAAAACACACAACAGCCACCACACTGCATAGTATTTCCTAGAAGACCCAAACCCACATGAGCAACACAATAACTCTTTGCCTCATGCAGGAAATGGATCATATAGTTACCACCATGAGTGTTTCATATATGCTGACAACAATTGCATTGACTACTATCAGAAACAAAAGTCTGTATTATATCCTTTCAAACAGGGCAAAGGCTGAGAAGACAGACAAAGCTGTCATGAAAGACAGCCCCGTAGCCAGTAACTTTTTTCATTATTTTCAATTTCCGCTTGGGTCTTCTCTTTTTCATCACCTGTCTGAACATGTAATTTTGACACTGTTAATATTATAGTGAATAGTATATTCACCACAGTTACAATTAAATAAGAAAAATGCATATTCAGGATGCACAAAAACAATGTGAATGAACTGGTTGCAATGTTCTTTGAACTTGACTTTTAGTGCTTTCAGGGTATTATGTTGCTTAAATAGCTGAGTTTTTCTGCATTCTTATTCAAATTGTAGCACTAACATTTTTCAAGAGACATTTCAAACAGAAAGGAAGGAGGAGAAACTTTTCTAAACATGAACGTCTACATTCACACAGCATATGGTGGTAACATAGGCAAATAATGATTCTGTTATTCTGACTTATGACTTAAAAGTTGCATGTCTTACATACTGCATTATTTTACACTTAGCTAAAAATAATGAGACAACATGAGAAAAATCAGAGGTTTTAATGTTATTTAGGATGGAAAATGTCAAATTAAGTCTTAACTGTCCTCTGAAAGGAAAGCATCAGCTGGAAGAAGGTGAGCAATGGGGAATATTATTCTTGGAACCAATCTTTTTATTATTTTCTTTGTTTTACCTTGGCACAAGAAACAGACAAGCATGGCTAAAACAAAGTTAAGATCACTGTTAATAAGGAGTAGAAAGGAGATATCATACCAAATGAAATGGAGTACCTCAATGACTAGAGTTACAGAAAGGGAATGAAAGGCAAAAGTATAAAAGTCAAGATGATTCAGCTAGTAACCAAGAAGAAAAAACCAACACTACACCAAAGATCTCATCAATCAGAAATGACTGTGGAGAATAGGGATATGGATGCATTAGAAGTCACCACTGCAATACACCCTTATTGTTACAGATTGTATTTGCAGATGTCAAATACAATGTCATAACGCAAAAAGCAATGTATATTCACTAGAGGTATTAGTATTAATCCTATGTAAAAGTGTACTGGCGAAACAACATTTCAGATAGAATATGCAAATAGAATATGACCTTAATTTGTTCATGCATGAACACAGATGTTAAATGGAAATGAATGACTGGTACATACATACACATTGCGTCAGGGTTATGCCATTCAAAGGAGATGATGTTCTGTAAATATTATGCCTTTGGTAGCCTCTGTTGTTATTGTTGCTGCCAGGACAGCTAATAAAACTGGCTAGCAGGCAGAGCTCAGCCTATTTGAGCTATTACCTGTTAGAGCTCTCACATCTCCTGTTCTCGTCTCTTGCCTTGGGCCAACCCTGACAACTGGCTCAGAGAGACCCTCCCTGACTAGAATGCCAGGTAAAAATGTCTGGTCCCCAAGGCTCTGTGGGTACATTTGCAGAGGATGCTGTTAAAGCTCTGGTACGGAATGGATACAAGCAGAACCTTGACGTGTTGTACAGGAGAGAGAAAGAAAGGGAAGGAGCAAATTAAAAGATTAAAAGAACTGTATCTCAAAGACCAACGCAAATTAGGGTTGACAGCCACTTTACAGATTTAAGTTGGAAATTACCAGTTTTCTGCCATTAGAGCTATCAAAGTCTGGAACACCATTGGAACACCTTTCACTATGAGAAATAGTAGGGACAAAATAATTTAACTTTTTAAAATGCATCTTTGTAAATTTAAGAAAGGAACATTTCACTTGGTAAGTGACTGACTAGACCCAAGGATCTTTTCAGATGATAGCTTGAAGTCCGATAATCCCACCTCTCAACTCAAATAACTGCTTACATACATCAATATAGAACTTCAACACATTGTTCTTCATTCTCTTAACTAATAGTACATATACATGAAGTACACTGGAAAATCATAGTGTCAAACTTTTACCAAAATTTGTATTCTAATATGAAAGAAGAAAAAAAGTATCAAACATACAACCATTATATTTCCTGTAGAGAACGGGTCAAAATTATTTGCAGCCCACAGCTAGTCAATTATAATTTATCTTTTATATCTAAATGATCTTGCATGCATAGCTAGACATCATAGATTCATTAGCAGTTGATATGTACTTTACACAATTAAAAAGAGATAAACAGGTCCTACCTTTATACTTAGGAAACTATTAGGAAGTTGTTACAACAGCTGTTGCAAATTAATCCACCATAATCCTTCTATGTTCTGCCGTTAGTTATACAATAAAATCAGAGCTTCCTGAAAACCAAAAATAAAGATGCGTGAAATTGTTCTAATTACATACTTATGAAAAATGAGACTATTCCATTTGTCCCAATTCAAATCTCCTAGAAAATTAAAACATAAATTCCAGCATCTTACTTTTCACCTGTTTATATTTCACTACAAGATTTCCACCCAGTGAGACCTTACCTTAAATTACTTTGCCTTAACATTCTTATGACCAGGGAATTTATTTTCTAGCTTCACCTAATATATTAAGGATTTATCTTCAATTGAAAAAAAACCACTCATAATAAACTATGAAAAATAAATAATGTTACATGAAAAATAAATAATAATAATAAAAAATCACAGTAAAGTATTCAAGCACTTTATTTCAGTTTATACTCAAACTTCAGGAGCTTTCCATTGCCACATTCTTTATGAAACCTGACTGGGAAGACAGAAGTGTGAAAGGAATCAGAGAGGATTTAGGAATTCTGAAAAGTAAGAAAAGTTACAAAGAAAAATAAAACCTCTTTGGAACATTGGAAAATTACCTGTCACCAATGACATTCAGCTGTGAAATGATGGCATCTTAATATCTTCATCTAAAGAATCTTGATTTGAAATATTTATAAAATACATGAAATGGGACCCCTGGTAACAATAAGAACTGTCAAGTACTGAAAATAGTGAGTATTGCAATGCAGTTTTTTTCCATCACACTTAAATCCTGTATTTCAGAACTGAGGAAGAAGTATCACCTATAACGCAGAGTTATTTTTTTTCCTTCCAACGAATGACTTACAATACTATTATTTCTGGTCATATAGTATGCCAAGTCACATCACTAGCTATGTTCCTCTCCACCAATTAACAGTCATAGTAAACAACCTCTGGAAACTCTCAATATCAAAGGGGATGGGGGGGGGGTGGCAGGAAGGGAAGGGAAAGCCAGCATACAAAACCCCATGTTTATTTCTACACCACCACAATGGGGGCATTTCTTCTTTAAGAAAGCTTTGTCTGCACTGTCACCTTAGAGAGAGAGTTTATTGGTACAAAGAACCCCCAAGCTATCAAAAATGTATGCTTATAATTTTTAGCCCACTGTGCTTCGGAGACTTCATCCTTGTATACTTGGTGTAGCTCTCTTGGTTTTTATTACAAATAAGGACTGACACATTTTTAACATAACCATGAAAGCAAAATTTGGATAAACAATATCATATGAATAAAGATGAAGCAAAATCTGTGCCATTGAGTTTCTTCCCCTTCCTCATCAATAGACACCTTCAAACAGCTCACTGTTTCTTTTCACCTATCACAGACTGAAAAGGAGCTGTCTGCACTGTACA
This sequence comes from Grus americana, assembly GCF_028858705.1. Classification (NCBI taxonomy): domain Eukaryota; kingdom Metazoa; phylum Chordata; class Aves; order Gruiformes; family Gruidae; genus Grus; species Grus americana. The sequence goes on from NC_072864.1 coordinate 8,375,212, forward strand.
CTGCAGTGCCAAGAGATACAGATGAACCTAGACCAAAGCATCCTTCTCAAAAGGTATGACTGAAAAGACAGAAGACTTCAGCGATAGTTTCTGCATTGCCAGAAGACCAATGTTTTGCCTTATTAAAATGGCTTTTCTTCAACAACTATCAAAAGAGAAAAGTGGAAATTTTGAAAAGAATTCCTGGTGTGGACTGTAATAATTTCAACCAGGTATCTGCAGTCTCCAATCATTCCCGTAGTCTATGGCAATGACAAATATCATTGGACAATGACATCACAGGATTTCTGCAAGGTGACCTAGTTTCTCAAGCACCTTAAATTATCATGTGAGCCGATTATTTTGGAAGACTTGGCAGAAAGTAAACCTCAGATCACACCCCTGATCAAGAAACTAATTTCACAAACCCCATAGAATGCCAATATATATAGGTGTTATTAATACTCATTTAGTTAAAGATGCTAAAAAATAAGGGCGAAAGGCTGAGAGCTCATCTTGCCTGTCCTGGTGGGTTAAGACAAGAAAAAAGTCCTCACACATGTTTTAGTCTTTAAAACCTCCAGTGACAGAAAAATACTTGTGATAATCTCCCCAGCAATGAGAAAAAGATAAAGAAAAGATTTTTACATACTTTTCCTCCCACGCACAATAAACTACATGCCCTTTGTTTCTAATAAAGCCATTTTCACTTCCTACTGTGATTTGTTAGTTCTATTTATTTTATGAAATGCTGCAAAATGCTACTAACATTTCTTGGTAAATAGAAATCTAAACCAAAGCCCCAAACCCCGTAATCTTACAAAAACATTAAATCTTACTTGCTGCAAAGCAATTAAGCATCAGAAGATGAAAGAATAATATTAAGAATACTGAAATATTATTTCTTAGTTCTATGCAATAGTATCACTGGTTTTCTCTACAACTTTGTTTATGTTTGGCCTCTCCAGTATTTGTATATCTGATCTGCAGCAGCCATTCAATCCAGGTCTTAGAAGATTAAACAAGTTCACTGATGTTACAGGCATTCCACTGACATTTTCTAGTCATGAAACCTCAAATTATAAGCTCTCATATTAATATACTATTAATACATTATTTAAAATTTATCTGGTTTTATTGCAAGTGGAATACTATTCAAAATAGTCTATAAAAATAGGAATCCATTAAATGATAAACTGCTCATAAGTGGCTGAATGATTACATGCATGTTTGTTTGTATACATTCGGGTATGAATCTACATTTCCTGAATTCAGAATTAAGTGCATGAAAAGCCAAGGAATTGAATCCTCAGAACAAAAGTGCTTTCAGGCTCCCTGCAAAAATGTCCTAATAAATGAAATATTCATTTTATTCACACCATACCCCAGTGCATTTCAGCCCAGACTTTGAAAGAGATCTGTACAGGTAAGAGTCACTTTTTTCATTTTGTCAGAGCAAAAGCTCATTGGTTTCATTTCTTATTTTACATGAAATTAGAAGGAGTTCATGGAAAATATCAATGCTCTTCCAGTAATCCGAAAAGATTAAGTTTAAAGGTTCTTTTTTTTTTTTTTCTAAGCATCTGACATTAAACTTTTCAGTTGGGGGTATATGTGTGTGTGTGTATATATGTGTGTTTGGTTTCCCCCCCCTCCCATTCATAAAGAGAGAGAATTTCCAACATTCTTTTCAAATTTTAAAAATATCCAAAATTAGAGTAACTGATCTTTCAGCCCTAAGAGTGCACTTTAATTTCCATTCAACAATCTTTGTCGAGATTAACCAAAACTCACCAAATGCAAATAAAACCCCATTATTTCCCAAATGCTTTTCTTGTTGCTTAATCCATCATTTAAATAAGCTCATGTCCCTTGATAATGGGCACAGAATAAGGACTAGAAGTATAAGTTCAGCTATATTTGACAACATTGGCCTGACTTTTCAAGATTGAAGTGTAAAAGCTTGAAGTAAAACTTAGAATCACCAACATGCTCAACTCTTTCTGAGATGGAAATCAAAGGAGAAAGTAATCTGGAATACTAAACTACTTTTAGGTGATCTATAGCTCCCTTTAGTAGATCTTATCATGAGTATTAACAACTTTTGTTTCGAACTGTGTGGTGGGTTGACCCTGCCTGGCGGCCAGGTGCCCACCAGAGCCACGCTATCACTCCCCTCCTTCACTAGACAGAGGAGAAAAGGCATAACAAACAGCTTATGGGTCGAGATAAGGACAGGGAGAGATCATTCACTAATTATCGTCATGAGCAAAACAGACTGAACTTAGAGAGGAAATTAATCTAATTTATTACTAAGCAAAACAGAGGAGAGGAATGAGAAATAAAATCAAATCTTAAACACCTCCCCCCACCCCTCCCATCTTCCCGGGCTCAACTTCACTCCTGGCTTCAACCTCCTCCCCCCTCAGCAGCACAGGGGGACAGGGAATGGGGGTTACGGTCAGTTCAGCACACATTGTTTCTGCCGCTTCTTCATCCTCAGGGGGAGGACTCCTCTCATCGTTCCCCTGCTCCAGCATGGGGTCCCTCTCACAGGAGATGGTCCTTCACGAACTTCTCCAATGTGAGTCTCTCCCATGGGGTGCAGACCTTCAGAAACAGACTCCTCCAGCATGGGTCCCCCACAGGGTCACAAGTCCTGCCAGCAAACCTGCTCTGGCATGGGCTCCTCTCTCTACGAGTCCACAGGTCCTGCCAGGAGCTTGCTCCAGCGTGGGCTTCCCACGGGCCACAGCCTCCTTCAGGTGCCTCCACCTGCTCCGGCGTGGGGTCCTCCACGGGCTGCAGGTGGAATCTCTACACCCCCTCATCCTTCCTCCATGGGCTGCAGGGGGACAGCCTGCTTCACCATGGTCTTCTCCACAGGCTGCAGGGGGATCTCTGCTCCGGCGCCTGGAGCTCCTCCTCCCCCTCCATCTGCACTGACCTTGGTGTCTGCAGAGTTTCTGACATCTTCTCACTCCTCTCTCCGGCTGCAAAAGCTCTCCCAAACTATTTTTTTCTTCTTCTTAAATATGTTATCACAGAGGCGCTGATTGGCTTGGCCTTGGCCAGCGGCGGGCCCATCTTAGAGCCGGCTGGCATTGGCTCTATCAGACACAGGGGGAGCTTCTAGCAGCTTCTCACAGAAGCCACCCCTGTAGCCCCCCCGCCACCAAAACCTTGCCATGCAAACCCAACACGAACTGGTACATAGAACACTTCAGCCAGTGGTAAACATTATTGGAAAAATCTTCACCATTTCAGAGACGAATAAAACTAGACAAGTATACAGAAATTTATATAACAATGTTTTGTAAAACCTTTTTATTTGTTCAATTAATAACTACTCTGTTACTTTTATCCAAGAAGGATAAAAATATTTAATGATATTGACTATCACAATTCTGTGCCATGTTAACAAAACAAATCAGTAGAGGGATGCTTCACTAAACAGAATTAATTACATCTCATATATTTACAGTGAAATAACCATCCAGTACATACAGCACCAGCTGTATGTAAGTCCAGGTAATTCAACTCCAGTATATTGTTAGAAAAGAACAAAGTCAAATATAGTTCAAACTTATTTAAAGCAGTATAAGAGATTGCAAACCCACTTTTAAAAACGTTCAGTTTACAGACATGTTGTAAAACCTTTTTTTTTGTACCTGCCCTAGGAGGTAAGACTACCTAGATCTATGCACAAGTAAAAATGCTTGAGCTGACATCTGGTGCTATTTGAGAAATGTACAAGACTGCTAACTATAACTGTAGAGTAAATTATGAAAACAGAAAAGAAATAAATTCACAGAAAAGACCCAATCATATTTAGTATCAAGAGATAAACCTGAGACACCAATCACACACAAAACTGGACTCCTTCCAAGCAGTGCCTAAGAAAGCTATCATCAGAAAAAAAAAAAAAAAAAGAAAAAACAACCAACACCCCACCAACTACTAAAATTCACACTGTCAAGATGCCAAAGTTGATCAAGCTAAGAAATAAAGGATCATTCCATCTCATACATGCATCCTGCAGTTCACAAGGACAGTAAGTAAAGTTAGGGTTTAAAACTGTTAGATCATTTTCAGTAACACAGAAGTTGCAGGGGTCCATCCATTTGCTTAGGAAAAAGGTTAAAGCTAGTTATATAAGAAGCTTAGGATTCGTTATAAGGGAACATTTGAGAGTGCAGTTTGGTCAATAGTAAATGTGCACCAATAAAGAAAAAAAAAAAAAGAATGTCAGAGTCACTGAATAAAAGTAAAAATCCATATTGCCTTGTAAGAACTGAACAATAATAAAAGTTTTACATTTTCTTCATCAGCCTTGGGTATTTTGTTGCAGTTCATGTGATCACTTCTGTCAACACTAGACAAAATATTAATTCCTGCAGATATATCTAATTTAAGCAAGTTCACATCGTAAGAATTTTATGACTGCAAGAGGAATGGCAAAATAAGATCTGGTTCCTTTAAAATGCATTTTATGCTGAGTTTAATCTTCCTGCGCTGTCTTTTTCTTTTCCAATTTAATTTCAACATTGAGACATACAATGATTCAGTAACAAACATGACTGGTTGCCTTTATGATATTATATGAATTGTCATAAAGAATGCTTTCTAGTTGAATTAACGTGACAGGTATGTAACAGATTCTGTAAAAATAAAGTCACAATATGCCATAATATTTCACAATGCTCTAAAACTGACAAGCGGTACTCTAATTACTGCTTACACTGAAATCCTAAACACCATTTTCATATATTTACTTTGCTAAGCAATCTATTATTTCAGTGTCTCCTATGCTAAAAATGCAATTGCAGTTAGAAAGCAAAAATGTGATATATTTATCTTTCATACTTATCAGAAAAACGTCAAGAGCTAACATGATAAATTAAACAGCTGGCAACTCATGGAAAACTCTGGATTTATAAACAGTACCAAGTGTACAAAGAAATATTTGGTTTTATTTCTGAATTTTATTCTTATTGGCTAAACTATTTACCTGCAGTGCTTCTCCAATCTCTAGAACTTATTTACTCTCGTTGCTTATGCAAATCAAGTCTCAATGCATTGAAAAGTGACAGGGAGTCCTTTGCAGAAAGCTCTTTTTGAGGACCAAGCATCCCAAGTCTTCCCAAGGTGCTGTTTTCTTGAGAAGAAGATATAGTCCCCTCTTCAAGGAAATCTTCAAGGGGGTTCAAGTGATGTAGTGATCTCCTACCTATGCATGTACTTAGGGTACCAGCAGAATTTTGACAATAGAATTATTCTTCAGAAAATACCAATTTATGAAAATTAGAACAGTTACCATTATTTATTTCTGTTGCTAAAATATCTCCTATTGAATGTGAAATTTCTGATAAAAGCCAGAAAATAAGGACTGCAAAACCACCTACAGGCCAATAGGTTAGCACTAGGAAGCGTGGGGGGGGGAGCAGAACAGGGATTCTAACCTCTCATATTTTGCTAAATTCCTTGAGAAATGAAAACCAGTAGTACCCTTTTTCAAGGCCTGCCTCCCCCATTAGCCACAGACCCTTATTAGTATACTCCCAGGGACCCTAAGCCATGGCAGGCACATCCAAGACCGCACTGGTAAACCTTTGTCTTCCAGGAATACAGTGTATTACTCTACTCTTGGCCCCAGTAGTTAATCATAGTCTATCCTGTGCTTTTAAACTAAAGTACACACACAGGTAGCAACAGTAGCTTATGTTCAGTATGTGATTTGCATCTTTAAATGCTGTATTTAAACATTTCTTAATCTGCATATTCTGCTCTATCTCTTGAAGTGGCTATTGTAGACCTTATTAGTCTTCCATATATTATAGGCATCTTGCTCTTAGTTTCCCATCTAACATTTTGTCAATCTTTTTATCTAGCTTCCTTTATTGCCTTTATCATTGTTACAGTCATTCTTTCAGGTTTTCACAGCTTTGCTTCAGTCTACAATTCTGATTAAACGTTGTGTTCACCATAAATTCAAATTCCAGTTCTCTACATAAACACAAAAGTACTTTATCACTTAAAAATTAAGAGAAGTAAAAGAACAAGATAAATCACATCCTAGTGATGCAAAATACTACATAATTTTTCAGTGATCTTCTAGGATTGTAACTTTATGAATAAGCAGCTATTTTCAGTAACTGCATAGCATGTTTCTTATCCCTTAAACCAAATGAACATTAGTATGTTTTCTCCTCTTTAAGAATACGGATGACTTTGTTGTTTTCATAAAAAAAACATTATTCCAACTGCAAGCTGTTCACAGCACAGACTATCACCTAGTGTGCATACAGTTGAGCCTCTAGGCATATCTGTGAAATGTTTCTCAAATAATCAGTTTATAAGAGTTTGAAAAGATGAAGGTTTTGTGAAATTCTTCAGAAAATTTTCAATAGAGATGAAAATAGCATACAGTGTTAGTGTAGTAAAAACCTTATTTTGCTGAAATTGAAACTCCAAGGGGTGAAAAAAAAAAGAAAGAAAAAAAGAAAAAAAAAGTAAGAAAATAAATAAGACGCATTTTCTTTAAAAGCAAAAATCAAATTCGATTAAAAAAAAAAATCACAAAATTTACTTGAGTTTTACATTTTTTTAAAACTTAGCAACCTTTACCCTAAAACATAGAGAACACCCACTGAATAGGTCTCCTTTATAAAAGTTTACAATTTAGAGCTAAGCATTTACTGTAGCAGTTAAGACCTCTCTATTTAAAAAAATAGTTACTGGTAAAGCTGGTAATAATGTTAGCACTTCAAATCACAGAACTGACTTCATTTTTTGTTTAATTAAAGCAGTTACTTTTAGTACCCTCAAGAGCAGACACCAAACTCTCAAATGTTTTATTCTATGAGGCAAATAATAGCTAAATAAGCCTAACCACAGATTTAATTAAGATGGTAAAGTGGCTCCAAAGGAAGCCCTGTGGTCTACTGTGAGGTACCACAGTCCAAGAAAATCCACAGGAGGATTTAAGCCAGTACAAATTAACAATCTGAAAAGAGTTAACCTAGGAATAACTTTATGGAATGCACAGCTAACAGCTCAACAAAGCTGCTTTTTTTTTTTTTTTAAATCTTCAAATGAATATGAATATGTTTAGCTGCTGTGCAAAAAAACCCTGTGAGATCCAGCTGCAATTTTATGTTTACTCTCACAAGTAGGACGTTACAGATACAGAATCCTACGAGCATGGTTATTTTTCTTCACACCTACAGAAAGAACTTTTGCTGCTTTGCTTGTCTGGTGTTCGGTGCTTTTGGGTTTTTTTTTTCCTTACACCCCTATTCCTCCTTTTTTAAACAGGCAGAGATCAAATTTAACTAGATGTTTTATTGAATATAAACTCACAGGACTTTGCTTGAACATTAAACATTCACTTGTTACTTAAATGCCTCGTTATTCACTCAGTCTGATTCTATCCAAATCCCTGGAAGGTAATACTCTACTTTGGAGTTTATCCCCTGTTATTGGAGCTCCAGTACCTCATTATAGCTTCCAGTGTATCTTTATATTGTACACTGGTACAATGCAGCACCTCCTCTCTAACTCCCTCTACACTGCCTTTAATTCTCAATACATAGTGACCACAACCCAGATTTCTAATAACTGAAAACAGTTTTCAGCTTAAAGTTGTTTTTCTTTTTCCTTTACATCTTTGGAACATTTTCTCTTTTTACTGGTATGAAGCATCTCTTATCATTGGGATGGGTGAGCGTCTCTGCACTTGAACTTTTTAGTACTTGGTAAAACTTTTTCTCAGCCTTTTACCTTCCTGTCCTAAACATAGTAAGTACACGTGCAAGCGCCAAGCCCGGCAGCAAAATGTTAGAATAGAAAGTACATTGCAGCTGTGCTGTAGTCATCATTGGGATTTTCCATGGCTACTGCTAGCTCATGGAAGTACGCACACACAAATTCAGGCTGGACACAAAAAGCAGAGGATAAGAATGAACGTTAGGTTACCTGGGATGTTGAGACCTGTGATTCCATTCACGAGGGAGCACAAGGATTTATTGTATACCTGTGTGCTTCAACTCTCTTTTTTGTGATGAGGTGAGCAACATAAAATTTTATGTTAAAAAATAAATCCAGTAAAAGAATCAGATCTGTCATGCACAAGACGGGGATTTTACTGACTACCCTCATGCTTGCAGAGATAGACATCTGGCACTCAGGCTGAACACAAAAGACATTACACAGGAAATACCTACAAGGTCTTTCACAAGATAGTTGTCCGTGTTCTGTGATTTTTCTGACATGTAAGTAAATAATTTAATCTTACCAGCATTATTTTAATAATCTATGCTGTTGTTGTTTTGTACAATATTTTTCTTAAATTTCCACTGCATTATATGCATGCATGTGAACACACACAACGGTCCTACAAAAACTTTGCTGAGACCTCTACTAGCTACAAAGCATTAGTGCTGCCACTGTTATGTTGAAAGTATAAGCTTGTTTCTTTGAAACGGCTGTTTATTTGGAACACCATTTCTAACCACATCATATGCCACCAAAGCTCAGTATAACACAGACATAAGGGTTAAAATTCTTTCAATAAAAGAAAAAGCTAGGCAATAAGAAAAGCTTCTATACATAATAAATAAAAGGAAGACTAGGGAAAATGTGTCGTCCCCCCCAGAATGATACAGGAGAACTGGTTACCTGGGATATGGAGGTATTCAATGACATTTTTTGCCTCAGTCTTCACTGGCAAGTGCTCTAGCCACACCGTCCAAGTCGCAGAAGGCAAAGGCAGGGAGTGGGAGAATGAAGAACCACCCACTGTAGGAGACGAGCAGATTCCAGACCATCTAAAGAACCTGAAGGTGCACAAGTCCATACAACCTGATGAAATGCATCTGCGGGTCCTGAAGGAATGATGGATGAAGTTGCTAAGCCACTATCCATCATATTTAAGAAGTTGTGGCAGTCCAGTGAAGTTCCCGCTGACTGGAAAAGGGGAAACATAACCCTCTTTTTTAAAAACAGAAAAAAGGAAGACCTGAGGAACTACAGGCCAGTCAGTCTCACCTCTGTGCCCAGCAAGATCATGGGAGCAGATCCTCCTGGAAACTATGCTCAGGCACATGGAAAACAAGGAGGTGATTGGTGACAGCCAGCTTTGATAGACCTGCTTTGTAATTGCTTCAGATACTTACAGGGCAAAAAAGTAACAGATGCTTCTATAGAATAGTGCTAATAAGTTGACTATTTTATCCTTTCTCTACCTAGTAAATAAAACTGTTGCTTTGCCTATTCCATATATAACACTTTAACTCACTTGTAGGTAATCAAATAGATTCAAATGTGCAGCCACATCCCACACGCTTTCCACTCTGAATACAGTCTTAAGTTCACTTTTAAGTCCTGTGTGGTTGTGCAATGTGTTGTGGGCTATACCGTCCTACCCAATTTAGCTTAGTGAAACTGAGCCACGTGAACCACAGATAACAGTAATCCTTTCAGTAGTTAGATAAGCAACTTGTGTCTTTCTGACCAGATATTACTTTAGTTCTCAAATTCTTTCTTTGGTCCCTGGTTTGTTGGTCAAAAAAGTGATCAGTACATACTATTGAGGTGAGTTCCCCATTTGCTTCTTCAGATGCAAAGGAAGATTTCAAATAGTGCAAACATATCTATTAAACGTGAGCAAAGCTAGCAAGACTCTGGAAAGTGAGAGAAGATGGTATTTCAATAATATTAGATAAATGAAAAGAAGTGTTTCCTACTTGCTGCTGCCATAATTTATAGCAATTCCACATGGGAAATTAACTTCATAGACCCTTTTCAACCTCTTATTTGTTATTTTTAAATCAAGAGAAGGCATTTTAAAGTAAAAAATTAAACCCCTTAAGTTTGGTATATTTATGACATTGATTATCACATACAGACACATAAACAATGAACCGAATCACTGGGTTGCATTGGGTCTGTTTTTTTCAATACAACATGTGTAAGACTCATTGCTATTATTGCTTGCTTATTCTTTATGGCTGTTGGACAACTGATACAACAGAACATGAATGGCAGAACCATCAGCTGTGATTCTACCACATGCTACAAGAAAAAAAAAATATCTCTAGAAGTGCTCTTAAGGTTATATATTCCTCTAAATGATCATAGGCCACGCATTTCTTTGAATTACTCAGGCGAGAGCCAGGGCTCTCAGCAAGCTCGAAGCAGCTCTTACCAACAACTTGTAAGAATTAGGGAGTTGTCAAAAAATATCATTAGAGGTTTAGTGATTATTTCCCTTTAATAAGTCACTCCAAATTAGAATCTAGTGCTTTCTTTCTTTGATGGTTTTTAGTTATCTGCAGATGAAAGAATACAAGCCACAAAAGAAATCTATGTTTGTCATTAATTTTTAATTTGTTTTGAAACATTTTCCAAATATCCTCATAGTATTCCTAATTATTTTTAGAGACTGTACAGTACATATCTGTTAGTAGCACAGTGATGGAGAAGTTATTCTAAATGTCAAATCCTAAAAGTTAGCTTGTATAGGTAGTATTGCTTTCAGTACAGTGGCAATGAAGGATGTTTCTGAAGTTCACCATGAAGAAAGCCCTCCGGCCCTCCTGGAATAATATATATAAGAAACAGCTTCTTTTAAAAGTAGTTAAAGATTTAGTCTTTTACTTGTAAACCACAGCCCACCACCAACACCCTCCCCCCCAAAAAAAGTTACCACCAATTTGGCATTACTGATTTGTTGGAATCTAAATTTAGAGCTAAAATATCACAGACTGATATCTAAGCATGAGTACACTGCCTTTATGACTATGATTCCCATATAGTATATAATTAACCTTATTATTTTGAAGAACTGCTACATTTTATTACAATTAACCCTTTGTCAATACCTGCCACCATTAAGAACACACTTATACTTTCACCAGGCAGACCTGATGCCCATTGTAACCACAAAACATCCCAGGAATGTAAAGTCAGCAATACCATTTTTTACAGGAAACTAGAAGGACTACTATTTTGCGTATCTATCATGCCTTCCATACCAAGATCCCAAAGGGTCATGCTTGCCCCTAGTTTTTACCTAGCTAAATTCAGGAGAGAATGGAAGGAGATTCTGCCCTAGAGCTCCATGTACCAGAAAAAAAGTAAAGTATCTGCACATTTTGGATCACATGTGTAACAACATGTGGGTAAAAACCACACAATGCATGTTCCTTAGTGCATCTAAATATAGAGATACAACTGATTCCTAATGAAAAGCATTCTTAATTGTGCCTCCATCTACAAGCACCCGTGATACTGTTAAAAAGGCTGAATTTGTAACACACAATAGTTTACCATGCATTTAGGGTTTGGGGTTTTTTTTTGCAATCTAGTAATTTCCTAGAGCCCCAAGTAAATTCATAACAAAATGGTTAGTTTTGAGGACTGTATGATTACTTTCGCATAAAGAGGATCTCATCTTCCTGCTTCTTATATGTGTTAAGATTATTTTCATATATTGTGTTCTCAAAGAATACTGATCACGACAGATTGGAGAATACTCTATTTCCAGAAAGCACTTTGCAAAGTATATAAGCATAGCAAGCTCTTGGTTTCCCTGGTTACCTTCAATTTACATGCCACTGAATTAAGAACAAAAAAGAACTGATTTTTAATCAGAATCCTTATCGGTTCCATCTAGAAAGAGATTTTTAGAAACTCCAAAAAGATAACAGAAATGGAAGGAAAAAAAATTACTACAATGGTGTTATTTTCAAAACAATTGTCAAAGAATTTCAATGATGCTTTTCATGAATTCTAATTTTTCTCACCTTTTTTTTTTGTTGTTTTTAAATGAAGCATGTATGTTATTGCATTAACAAAAGACAACCCTTAATGATTTGTCAGAAGTTTGCTTTCTGTCCTGTCAGCCTTTTTTTGGTTGAGGAAATATAAAGGAGGAATTAAAAAAAAAAAAAAAAAAAATCAATACCAAGAGAACAACTGAAAATTAAACTATTTCAGGTGATATGATTCATTTCTACAGCGCACTTGACTCAAAGGCATTGTCTTTGTATCGTGAGTACACAGTATTGCCGTTTTAAAACACGCTCCTCCCAAAAACTGAGAACAGCAATTTTGCAAGAACCCAGGAACCTGCAAATAAAGGGATGAAGCGCTAGATTTAATTATAACACGCTCTCAGTCTTTTCATTAAAGTTAAGAAGATTTTCATTTTCAGGACATATTTCTCTAAAATGAGGAAAACAAAAGTAATTGTATACATACAAAAAAACCTCTTAATAATAAGCTGTCAATGCACTGATTTCTTCTAACACCGGAAATAAAATTACACATAGTGCAACAAGCCACTGGCAACACACAACTGTATGTGCTTCTTGCTGCAACAATATTTACCTTAAGGAGGTGGGGGTATATACTTATCAGGTATACCCAAGGATAAACCAACAGCCATATCTACAGGGTAAGAAACAAAGTACAGAACAAATATGTAACATTATGGTTGAAATTTTATAGAGACACGGGTCCAGCACATATTACTGTGCAATCAGAAGTTTCTTTAAATACCAGTAAAGGGAAAGAAACTGCTCTAGAATGCCAACTCCTCTTCCTACTTCTCTCTCTTAAGAGAGCTTTTCCAGTATGTGGCATGCAAACCATTAGAGAAATAAATGTGTAACTGCAATTCTACTCACTGCCTGAGGCAGTAAATAAAAATACCACTGATAAAAGCATTTCACACACCAACATCCTTCTCTATTTAAAGGAATTACCTCTCAAATTTTAGGAGTGTTTCATTACCAGTCTCATATAAAAGTCTGCAAAAGCCAAAGCAAAAAGCTGCCCCACATATTAGAAAGACAAAGAATTTCTTGTGGCATTATGCCTTGAATCTCTGCTAACATTGAATTGCAACTAGATAATCTCCAGATATTAAAAGAAGAAAATAGTTCTGGAACAGAATCCTGCTCTGTAAGACAGTGATGGAGTTCTCCTGACCAGGATCTCTAGTGACCTGTAGAACAGAAGTATGTAAAAAAAAAAAAAAACCCTGTAAGCAACAACTTTAACACAGGAGTAATGACAGAGACTCTACATCTGCACTCTGTTGCTCTGCTGGTTGCTTTATGCAATTTTCTAATTAAAAATTAATTTTGCCTTGGTTAAAATAACATTACTGTTTTCACTTTAAACTTGTCTAGCATTTACTCAACTGGCTGACAGTAAGCTAAAAACCTTCACAGAGGCAACTGAATCTGGAATCATGCACTCCATTTCTGACATAACTGCAAACAAAAAAATTTGCAGATCCCAAGACTAGGAAGTTAATACCCATCAAGGTGCAAAAGCATATAAGGAAGGTACTATTGCCAGCTATTAAGTAAAAAAGTGGGAAAGGGCAAAGAGGGAAAACACAACCCAATTCTTTAAACCCCCCTTATGATCAAAAGAATCTGGCCTTTAAACATGCACAGTCTGCCCGATTTTTTATTCATTCTCATGTTACCTTTTCAAAAGGCTTTCTTTTCACTTTAATGAACTGTATTGTTCTGACACTATGACAGAATGCCAAAACAGAGATGTTTCAATTAGCTAAATAATTGAACTTCTTGACTTCTGCAGAAGTCAATATATGATCTATAAATTTAATATCTTGCTGGATAGGATATAATGAATGTCATGGGACATAATGCTTGCAACAAGTTATGAGGAAGGATGACTGGTTTTAGTTCAGCTTTGAACCAAAACATTTCAAGTTTAAGCCTTCTCTCTAATTCAGAGCTAAGTCTTCAACTTAGATTTCCAAGTTTTGTGCAAGTGTACCAGTTAGACTGTATTACATTTTGGCATGCATTGATCACTTTTGCTCAAGCAATCCCACTTTGAATAAAACTGATGGAATAGTCATGAAAACAAAGTCTAATATCCATTCACCTCACTTTCCAGGTGACGACCTAAAGCATGGTGATTAGACATGTGAAAGCTTTCTTTCATCCTCCCCTAGAGGACTAATCCAGAACAGAATGTGTAGTTCCAGCATCTGAGGGACAAGGTTATTTAATAAACCTTACCAGGCTACAAAAGTCATCTTTTCCTGATGAAACTTTCTGGTGAAGGTACAAAGCATTTCAGGTCAATGGAAATTACCTTTTCCCAGGGGACAGGGCACACAGCTAATCTACTTCTGATAGAAGGAATCTAATCTTGGTTTTTCATCTGCAAATATTTGTGAACAACTTTGTGTCTCTCCTAGGAACAATGAAATGATTTGGCAAGACACCTCTTCTTTTTTATTGTAAAAACAATGGTTCAACCTTCTCCTCCTCCCTCTTCCCTGCCCCTTTAGCCCACATCAGTTCAGTTTTGTTACATGCTCTACAAAATACTGGAATTACTTGACTATTGACAAACTTTCTTGAGGACCTCCCCATTTCAATACATAAACTGGCATCATCAGAAGTGTCCTGTAGTCAGCAATGACCACGCCATAATGGGCACGATCAACTGATTCATTTTGCCAAATCCAAGCTCTCCAACCCAGAAGCACTTTCATATTTGCAATGCTCTGCTCTTATAGATTTAATTCAATCACAGTGGCAAAAATGGTAACTCCCTTATGTCTTTGATAGCTTTGGATGTGTGACATTCATGAAAGTCTCCTTCAAAAGGAGAAAAAATATCCCATGTTCTTATTTCCTAAGAGCATGTTTAACTGCCAAGACATAGGTTACTCTAGACTACAATGAAAGGAAAAGTACACCACATCTCACTATATAGGCTTCTCCATTTTTATAATAGATCATTTAAAAATTCATTAGTTCAAGGAAAAGGGTAGGGGGAGGCCAATTGGGCCTCTTCAAGGTTTGTTATACAGTAAATCCACAACTGATGTGAGAACCTAAATGGACCACACACTGACAGTATACATACCAGTTTAATACCCCACTAGGAACATGACACAATCATTACAACATTCATGATTACACTGTCACAAAAATGTACCAATAGCTACTGAGCAAAATAAAGTATGACTTTTATTCATGGTCCAGTATGAAAGATGAAGACTCTTTGTTCCAATCCCAAGTCTGTGTTCTACTGTATACTAATTTCTCTAATCCCTAACTTGAACTCAGGTTTGTATCTTCTCCTTACCTTTTGCATTCCTATTTTTCAAATTCAAGTCACATCATTATAATCAAATATTGAGAATCTGCTATACATGTAAGTTATCTTGTATTTCCTATGGAGAAACAATAAATACCTGAACAGTTACTACAGGTCAGCAGACAGTTATTCATTATCTAATGGTAACTTGCTCATACAACTAAGCCTTATAATTTATTCTGCTCAGGGCTTATATCATTTAACCTATCTGAACCTGTACTTTAAAATGCATTTGATATTTATTCAAGACCCTTTGGTTTATTTTCAGTTTATTTTAACTGTAAAGTGTTCAATTCTCCATTTAATCTCATATCCACATGTATTAATCAGTCACTGCACTTTAATGAACATAGGTCTAGGAGCTGTCCCTCTATTTGGTTACATCCACTAGATTTATTTTTAACTTTTTTTTTTCCCCAAAAAAATCACAAGTCCAACTATGATTTCTTCATTATCATTGATGTGTTCTCTTTCTGAATGCCAATTATTTCAGATGGTCACAGGCTATTGAACTGATGCAGAGAATTATAACTCATGGTACTTCTGAACAATATTACCCAGGATCATAACAGGTAGCAAAACATATTATAAATATCACAGCTTAACTAAGGGACAAAATTATTACACACAGATAATAAATATTTAGCAGACACTTGCCACAGCGACCTCAAAATTAAGCTGTTAAAAGTACAGACTGAACATTTAATACTATAATGCTTACATTATTTTTTATTTAAGTAGTAAATTCATATTTTGAAATGCCACTGAAAGTCTCAGAACACAATGATTGTCTGGACTATGGCAAACATTCCTTGAAGTTGCTCCTTTATTTACAGTCAGGAATTGTAATTTAAAGTCCTTCTCAAATAGATCTACCTCTAAAATCCTTGACATTAAATTTTTCTCAAGGGGAATTCTTTATGAGCCAAAACATTGCTACCAAAAACATGCTCTAAAGAATCAGAAGTATAATGACTTTGTAGGACAAAGGACAGTTCAAAACTGTATCAAGTTGTTTACAGTACCAATTTAAAAAAGGTTTCTAAAAGCAATGCATCTCATGTTTAGGTAACAAAGTAATAGCTGCAGGAAAAAAAAAAATAAAAATGCAAGGAAATTATTTCCAGCTCTGAAAGGCACATTAAACAATTCACCTACTCTTAACCTATTGTGTTTTTCTTTCTAATTTACACTGCAAAGCATATCAGATACCTAGTATGAACTTGTCCCACAGGAGAAACACTTGGACTTTTACAGATGACAAAGTGTAGCGAAGGCTTTAGATGTGAATTTTGCCTGGAGATGAGAAAAGTGAAGTTTTGGAACATGTAAGAAGATGGCAGCATCTCAAAGACATTCTCCTCATGCAAAATTCTTAGGGAGTATCTTTGAAAAATGTGAAAGTTCAAGGTACACAATGTTAAATTATCAACAAAATTTTGTGATTCAACTGCTAGTGGGTTAATGAGTTTCTAGCAGTAGTGTTCCAGATGTACACTACTAGGAACTGCTGAACAAAATGCTGTTTCAGACTGGTTTTACTCAACAAGTAACCCCTCAATTTTCAGAAAACTTTGAAAGCACATAAAACAAATTTTCAGAATTCTGCTCATCTAAATTTTAATAGCAAATCGTATTCTTTCATTGCATTTAAATTATTTAGAAGTATATGACATCACTTAACACCAAACCTCCACAACACTTGAACTTAAAGCTGATACAAAGTGTTTAGGTATGTAATCCTTCTTTAACAAATGACTTGTAGCAAAGTAACTAGATAGCATGTTTAATATTTCATATTTTTTAGTTTCATGGTTAAATGCTAATTAAATTATGAAACTTTTCTCAGAAGTCTAATATAACAATATGGTCACACAACTACTGGCTCTGCTAATTTGAATTAATTACATGACAAGTAGATTTATCTTTTATAGTCTACCTCAATAGGTGCACTTTCCACCAACAATCAAATGGGATTTCTTTGTAATTGCTCTTAAATATATTTAGTAACAGTACAACTACATGCTTGCAGATTCTTTAGTCAGTGTATTACTTTTGTTTCTGACATTTTAATCCAGTTTTGACATTGTGAAGGGATTGAGATTATCTAAAAAAAAAAATCAAAACATTTAACTTCCATACAAAAAAAAAATGCTGATGCTTAAGCATATACTTCAGAAAATCCGCTAATCGTGAGAACCTCAGACTAGATCTTTCAGTGTCCCACCCTCTTTCAGCAATCCCCTTTCAACTGAGCCCCATCCACCTATCTGCCTTCTTAAATCGCAACTCATTTCATGGGGAAGACAAATGGCAGCAGCACATCTCACTTTTACCTGTTACCACACTGGGAACAAACAACACTAATGCTCCCCATATATTTAAATTTCTCTTTGCAGCCACAAGATTTAACACTCTACTTAAGACTTTACTTAGTAAGACTGAATAGTCTGATCTTATCCCAGAACTTCAGGATCTGTAACTTTTGACACATGTTCATAGTTGCTATATCTAAATATGTCTATGTACCTTCCCTAGTAATTATACAGGGCTGATCTCTCACTTCATGTCCTCACAGGATAACCAGTATCAATACATACAGATTGTTAACATTTTGAAATTTTGTCTCCTTTCTTACAATATTTTAAAATAAATTTTGATGTAGCTTTGAATAATGTCTTTCATTCCTTTAAAAAAAAAAATTACTTCCAGAAGATTTAAAGAATCGAGTATTCACACCTCCATGCCCTTCTAATATCACATTTTCGGGACATGGTTTAGTAGACACGGTGGTGTTGGGTTGATGGTTGGACTTGATGGTTGGACTTGATGGTCTTAGAGGTCTTTTCCAACCTTAAGATTCTATGATTCTATGATCACTTCCCCACATCCCCTTGGCTGATTAGTTCACCAGTAAATTCATTGTCAGTTTTGTCATGACAGTCAAAAAAAATATGGAAGATGAGTAAAGCAGAGGAAAAACACAGAAACTTTCAGTGGCAGGTTAAACAAGTATTTTAAAACTTACAAAATTAACCTATGCACACATTACCACCTGCAACCTGAAACAAGTACGCCAGCTTATCTGAAGGAGTATCTCAAAAATTATTTTACACTATTAAGAATTACAGTAATAATTTTGCAAAAAAAACCCTTATGACTTGAACATGCTTTATCTCTCTTCTTACTATAACAGAGAAAGTCTGCTTTTAGGAGAGTCACTATTTGCTCTCCAGAATCAAAGTGCTGTGCAAGTACATGCTACCAGTATCACAATTCAATTATATGAAGAAGAATTAAAATATTTAAGTCTGTTCAGAGTGATGGTATGTTTCATAATAAGGATAATCTGTATGTTATTGCAATTAACAGCAGTTTCACCGTTAAATTTAATAAAATGCAGTAGTTGAGCATCTCTGTATCCAGCTGGAAAAAAGCCAACTTCCCTCAAATACAAAGTCCAGACTTAAAGGAATGAGCTTCCAGCAACTTAAATCTTGAATTGAACAGGATTACAGAAGTCAGGGACCTTTTAGACCTTCAAGGGCAAGATAGAATAAAAGAAGCATCAATTTAAATTGACACTACTTTTTATGTAGGCCAAAAAGGTACGAGCTTTCTCTGCAGTTCAAAGTCAGAGCCAGACCCACTGGTCTCTAAACATACACCTTTTTTGATTTCCTGCTGCTGGTTCATACCTTTTACCTTATTAGGAAAATCAGTTACTAGACAGTAGCAGAGTCCTACATGTTGGTCATAAGATTTTAGAGTTTTCCTTGTTAGACTATATGCAAGGCTCAGGAATGTTAATGTGCTTTCAATTTAGAGTGTAATCTTTTTCCTTCCCCTTTTGAAACAGAGGCTGTATTTAAAATCTTAGCCAAGAAGTTTGAAGTCAAGAGAGCTTCCTAGCAAAGAAAATTTACAGGCTTCTTTAGGCCCCAGGCATAGGTTAAGGCCTTCTCGCCCCTGCTCACAAATGGATGATACATGCTGTCACATAACTTAGTCTAGAAGGACCTTTATAAGGAGTTGAGGCCTTAGGCAAATGCCTACAGATCAAAAAGTCTCTAGATCTAGCATGATCATAAATGCAGGTTATGCCTTTTTTTCCATAACAGTTACCTGCAACTGTACTATCACTGAATTCAGAAACTGTATATTCCAGTGGGAGGCTTTCCCAGAGGTATAATTTCTCAAACGTTACAATTAAAGTAGAAAATTTATTATACTGGATGGAATTTTTCAAAAGCAAACACACAGTCTCTGTTTGAATTACGTTGGAAAAGATATTTCTATTAAATCTCCAGTAAACTATGTTCAATAAATCACAGCATTTGTAATTAGTTATTTCAATGAAGCATGCTCAGCATATCAAATATTCACAAACTGATGATACAAGGCAGAAATCTATGAAATATAGGAGATAACTGAGTTCCTATGTGATTGTTTCAGAAACAACAGCATTCTACATATTCTGTTCAACTTGTGAGTAATGTGTATGTTTTAACAGGCACACAAAAAGATTTAACAAGGTGGACATCAATTCAATGGATTGTGTTTGATTGCTCAGTGTCAGTTTAGATGCACTTTCACTAATAGATTTTTATCTGTGTTTTGTAAGACACTTTTTCTTGCAACCAATTGTCAATTTTTTAAATATATTTCTGTAAGTTAGCATCCAGCTGGTGGTTGGGGACACACACGTGTGTGTTGTGTTTTTTTCTAAATAACCTCTACTTCTCCACAACAAAACTTGCACATTAAAAAAAATAAGTATGGATTTTACATCACAAAGACAGTTTGGATATCGGTAAGATATTTTCATGGAGTAGTGTGATCTGAAGGATCACTACAATCAGATCAAGAAGTGCCTTAAATCTCATTCAGAAGTGCCTTAAATCTCCTTGTGCCTCTAGAGTGTCTCTCAAAACCTTTAATAAAAAAAGCAAGACAGAGTAGCAACACACTATTTTCCTGTAAAAGTGAATAAAAAGTATAGAAGCTTCTATAATATCTAAAATCATTACTTAAATATTGCCTACTTTTATATGCAGCTAAATGCTGAACAAAACAAATCAGTGCTAAAATTAACACAATGCATTCAACTTTGAACTCCCTGCATTTGCTAAGTCAATCTATAGCTATAACATTTTAAAGTGAACAGGTGAAAGAAATAATAGTAAGAGAACAATACCATGGAAAGATCTACAGCTTTCTGAGCATCTTTCTCAGCCAGACACTATAGAAGTTACAGATAGAAGCAGCCTCCTGACTGTCAGTGTTGGATTTCATCCTTCACAAAGGCTTTCCAAGACTTTATAAAAACTCAAAGCTATGTTTTCTAGTATTGTAAGAGTCTGGTTTTAACCATCTTAAGTGATGAATCTTGTACTATTTCCTTTGGAAGGCTATTCTGCAATCTAAATATAGATCAGGAGAAATGAGCAGTTAGTAAGTAGCACTTACAGAACCTTTTATATGCTTAAGGAGCTCTACAAATATGACATAGTTTTGAACTATATCTGTCAGCTGTGGCCATATTTAAACTGAAGACATTTCCTTATATGCCCTTATCTCATCTATTCAATAAAATACTAAAAACATCTTTGGCATCAGGCACTCTCAGTGTTGTGATCCAGGTAAAGCTTACCTCTAGCTTTATCATGGACACTGATGTGAGACAGCCAAAGTGAATGAGTAGAGCTATCCATTCAGATCAAAGTTAGATAAGTTGGTAATTCTAACATCAAGCCCGAGAACAGCAGAAATTTCACTTGTACCCCATCGAGATGAAGACAATAGATGACAGCCTCTGCCTTGTCCAGAAAATACCTTTTACAAGCCCAGTGGAAGGCTTCTTTCTTTCACTCTCTCCCCGCCACTCCATCCTCCAAGACCAGAAAGTATCTCTTTTTTTTTTTTTTTAAGGTTAATGTTCTCTGATCTTAATCTCTTATTTCATTGTATAATTATTTGATATTGATAAGCAGAAAAGAACTTCAACATTTGCAATGACAGTTAGCACTCAGGCACAGAGCAAGTATTTACATGAGTATTTTCTTTGCTGTTCTAACCTTTCACTTCGTACTGTGAACAGTGAGCTTTATTACCATCTTACTATATTACCATATTTACTATTTACCATATTGCCATTATCATGGTTTTATTACCATTGACTACTGGAAATTTTTGTAAGTATGTGAATTTGTTGGTTTTGTAGGATCTGTAAATTTTTATGCTGAGTTTCCAACCCTATAAATGAAACAATTTTGCATGTGCAAAGTACTCATCATCACGAGTGAGTTGCCTCATGTGAGTGTGAACACAGATTCTCTGGAAACAGTTCCCTGGTCTCTCAATTTTTCATTAGAGGTAGTAGAGGGGATTCTAGTTTGAACACTTTTTTTATCTTAGACAAGAAAAAAAGTACAACTAGGAGGATAATAACATTCCTTACCCATTCTGATACAGTAATTTATTTTCCATAGTGATTCAGCAATAATAGCAATAGAATCAGCAATGACTGTTATAATATAAATCTGCTACCTAAATATTGTTACTTGTACTTATTAAAAGCAGTATCACCATCCCTTGAGCTCAGCAATTTAAGTAACTACATCAACTGACAAAAAAACCCAAACCAACTCACATCTAAAACCAGCAACAGTAATACTAGAAAACTGAAAATGATCAAAGCTTTGAAATGCTCTGAAGTTAGGTAAACTCCACATCACTTTCACCTGCCTATAAAGAGGCCCTTAGTTCTGTTCCCAAGTAGCCCATCCCCAGTTCTAAACACTGATGACAAGTAAGTTTGTAAATG
This sequence comes from Grus americana, assembly GCF_028858705.1. Taxonomy (NCBI): domain Eukaryota; kingdom Metazoa; phylum Chordata; class Aves; order Gruiformes; family Gruidae; genus Grus; species Grus americana. The sequence continues at coordinate 8,397,179 of NC_072864.1, forward strand.
CCATACTATTCCAATAAAATAATGGTTTATGCATACACCTTGTGAAGGGAATCACCACAGTGCGTACACAAGGGTTAAAGAAAACCTTCCATTCTTTGATTTTATACCTAATATTTGTATTGATTACAAATGAAATCATAAATCAATCCCTAAGCATGTACCGGACTGAAAAATGACAGGCGAATACCATAGGTCAACACCAAGTGAATATTTAGTTACAGTGAGGTACTCACAGACACCTGGGGTATTCTTGAATTACTGAAAAAGCATGCTACCATAGTGGGGAAGGGGGATTCTTCTCCTCCACAGTTATTCATTAACTGCTCAGATTGTGATTACAATTATGTAGATAGCTAGGGCCTGGCAGCCGGAAGATGTCGCGCTGTACAGAAAGATAAGACCCCTCTCCTAATAGCCAATAGTGTTTAATTTACGACGTAAGCAGACGGATGTGATGTTGTAAACCCAAGCTATATAATGCTATGTCGCCCACCAATAAACGCCATTTGCCGTCCACCACATTGGTGTCTGTGAGCTGATGGACCGAACGACCTGGGGTTGGTCGTCGTGCCGTTCCTGAACCAGGTCGTCACGCCAACAATAGGCAACACAATTAAAATCTATGTGGATTCTCCCGGTTTTCTAATTCGTACAACAGAACATTCTAGTGACAACTGGGAAGTATGTAGACATTTATTACCCTACTTTAAATATAATTCACGGCCCTGTGCTGTGCTAATACTACTAATATCCTAATGAACTCTTTCATACCCTACCACTCCAAATTTCTGCAATTCCTTCCTGATAAGGGCATTTTTTTCCCTGCTGCTAACAATTCCCAGTAAAAGTCTTTAAGACTTGGTCCCTCTTATCCCATCATCTTTTTCAGATCAAGAGGTTAAGTGGCCTCCCAAGAGATACTTAGCTGCTCTATCAACCTAAGTATATGCTCTGTACAATAGGATCTTTGAATTTCACAGCTTTTACTACACATTTTCTTTATCAGATATCCCAGGTTTTTTAAATAGAACTTTTGCCTGAACTTTTCACTCGCAGTACTCCCCAAATATCTCAGCACTTGAAAAAAATTGAGTTGTCTCTTTCCTATAGCAAGACTATTTAGCTCTCCTAATTATCTTCTACACTGCATCACTCTTCTTCACTGTTGCTGGAAACCCTCTGAAAAGAAAATCAGTTCTGTAGTTTTGCCTTAGTATCCTCAGTTTCTGAAGCTGTCATTGGTAGTTAGTGTCAACATAAATAATGTAGTCTAGGGTTTGAGAGCATATCTTTTTAACAACTGGCTGTATCCCAGTGTTACCACTTACTGTTGGTCACAAAGCTTTCCTCATTTGGAGGATCTTGCTGTTTGCCTTTCCCTGCCCAGTCTTATGACAATACTGTTTGACAACATAAGAAACATTACACTACTTCATATGGATTTATAAAACCAATTTCTGCCTATGGAGACTAACTTAGTTTTTATTATAGGTAGCATAACTGACTGTTCTTCATCACCAGCAGAAGCATTTACCTGGCTCGATACAAGCAGTGTTTTTAATGCCATATAGGTTTTTTAGTGCACAGTGATGCTCTTCAACAGTAAATGTGACATCTTCCCTCTACGTTGTTTCTGGGAAAATTGATAGTGTTGCCCTGTGTAAAACCACATATTGAAAAGTGCAATATCTAAATACATTTTAATGACTGTACCTTTCACCTGTTCACTTGGTCGCTATAAATATTCCCAAATAATTTCTCTCTGAAGAAATGGGTGTCCTAGCATCCTTTTCAATACACTATTAATTTTGTTAACTTTCCCAGTTCTGAATCAGTATCCAGTTTTGAAGCACTTACAAAACCTTTTATACACTGTAAATTCAAGTTTCCTCCTGTCCTCAATGTTCTGGGTTATCTTCTTCGGTCACATTACTTCATGAAGTGATGTTTCAAAATAGATTATAACTCCAAACCTATCATACACAAATATTACAAAGTTCAAAATTTAGATGGTTGCTAAAAGAAATAATGTGAAGGGAATTTAAGATTATTCTTTATTTCAAAACTGATACAATCATACAGAAAGACAATATTATATGATCTGCCTTTACGTTTAACATCTTTAGTAAACACTTACACTGGACCTCTCTATTTCTATTAAGAAAGGATTACTGTTTTAAATTTCGTATTTCTTAAACAAGATTCAAAAGTCTTTACAGACATATTACTGCACATGTAAATGCACACATCTTAATGCTAATGTGAACAAATATATTCTGACTATCGATATTGGCAGGTCATTGGACAAGAAAAAAAAAAAAAATCAGATTTTATAGACAGACTGCTTCCTTCTAATAACTGGCCTTTCTGGCTGAGAGGCCAGACTCTTGATTGTACTCCTTAACCGATACCAGATATGCCTATCAGTTAAAGATGATGCACATTTCCAAGTAAAGCTGTGCCTGAAGTGAGGCCTGAGCTTGTACACATCTAGGAAAAATTGTATTTTTATATTTGAAGTTTCTCAGAAAGCCAGATCTTTGCCTTTGAAATGCAACTATCAGTCAGTGACTTTGCTGGCAGAAAGGTGAAAAAAAAAAAAGCTTGTGCTATGTTTTACATAATAAAATTGCACAATACAAACCTGATGTGCACAATAGATTATGTTACATATATCATATTACATATGCACAGGTAAATTTTTTAAAAGGGTGACCTTCTATAATTTCATATGCATTCTAGAACAGTGTTAAAAATACATTTAACATTTGAAATTCAGATGGTTACAGTTATAAAGCTGCTGACTCATAATATCTGAAAATGTAATAGCAAGTAGGATCTTAACTTGATGCATGATTTACTGAACCTTTATAGTTTCTATAAATTATTAAATTAGCTCTGTGCTACTTAGAAGCACTTGTACAGAATTTCTCATAGATTTGAACAATTAATATTCCTTGTATTCAGTCTACTTTCATATTTTTTAATTCAACCACCATGTTTCATCAAAACATCTCAAAGCTCCTCTATTATTCTTAAAATCCTTGTGGGGGAGGAGGGGAAAAAATAATAAATGTATCATTGTGTTTTGCAGGCAGATGGACTGTAATCCAGGATTCAATCTAATGAGGATCAACTGTCTCTAATATAAGGCCAAATTCTGCAAAGCACACCTGTATGACCCTGGCTAAGCTTCTAAAGCAAAATACTGCTGCTGAAATGACACAAAGCAAGCATACAAGCTAAAGACTTGAAAGATTATTTTCTTTAGTAAGCAGAAACAAACAACAAAAACTTTTGAGTTGGTAGTAGTTTATAAGTACATTAAGAGAAAAAATACAGACATGAGGCACAAAATCATGAGAGGGAAAACAAAATGAGTTTGAAGATAGTAGTTCAGAAAGATCAAGGATCATCACATTCCAACAAGGAATACAAACTGACACCTTTCCATCTGACTGATGACTTCCTGGCCAGCAGCGAGTCATGGGTGATTCCATCAAGGATGGTGAACATAATACTTAGCCTATAGTAGTTCCAGCCACTTGCTTTCTGCATTTGCAAATAAATAGCTCTTCTCTATACAATCAAAACCTTATCTTCTATTCATTATGATCATTACTTACTATTCCTTGACTTTTTTTTGCCTCAAATTAACAAAATCAGACTGATAATTCTTTGAGACCCAACTGAAACATTATCAGCACCTGGTGCTTTGTTATTCCTGAAGGTTCTGACTGCCTTCTGAATTTCATCATGTTCTATTTCTTCACACACAATTCTGTTGTCTAGAAAATAGCTGTCTGTCTCTACTCATTTCACCATTAAGACTCTCACTACACTACTACCTCAAACTTTCTATAATTACATTCTTGGTAACTATTTTGGATTCTCAGCTCATTAACTCTTTCACACATTCATATCTCTGCCTCACCTGTTCCTTAAGGATTCAATCCTACAATCAAGTATCATACCAGTGTTTTATACTCCTCTCAAAGAAAGAGATGCTGGATGTATTAACACTATTTACATTTGTATTATGTATAGTAATTAAGTAATGCATAAAAACTAAGCAGAAGGTTCAATGTAGTAAAGGGACTTAGACTTGTGCATGAAATTACCAGCTGAGAAAAATTCTCTTTTTATGTATCTGACCCTCATTCACCATACAGCAGCAATTTACTAGCAGTCTAGTAAAATAAAAGAATTGTCACCTAAGGTAACCATTACCACTTTAGGGCAAGGAACAGAAAAGGAGTTGGGGTGACTTTTTGGTTGGGGTTTTTTTTGGCTTTTTTTGGGGGGTGGAGTGTGTTAGGTGTTTGTGGTTTGTTGTTTTTTTTTTTTTTTTTTAAGTAAGTTCAGTAATCTGTAGGGTAGCATGTAAAATTCCATTCTAAAAACAAATTATGGTTACATAATCCTTTCAAAGAGGAAGAATGTGAAAGTAGAGAACATAGCTTGCCCACAAGCTACAGTGCTGTGGTACAGTCCAAGCATTATTATATTATATTTATATCTGAGGACTAAACAATGCCACAGTACATTACCTATGATGTGCAAAGAGTTCCTGTCTACATGGATTTTATACCTCTAGAACTCTAGTTGCAAAAGAGTGAAAAACATCTGAACATTTTTTTTTTTTTTTGCAAGGAAATGATGCATTCCCTGTCCACTTATGTCACAAGGGCCTTTGACAGCAATTTAACACCCTGTTAATTCTGAATTTGCTTGCTAAGTACTTCTCCATTTACCTTAGTCTGACTTCAGTGAAAGATTTCTTCACAATACTTGATTCTACTCCCATGAAAATGCACCATTTCACAAGGACTCCAAAAAAATTTATGCTCCAGTACATTTCTACCAAGTATTCACAGGGTAACACTAATGCTGAGACCTTGTAAAGGTCTTCCTGATTAAGAAAAAACTCAAGCATTTGCAAACGTAAAGGAATATACCTGCTCTTGATGGTCCTCTAAAAAACCCTCAGTTATACTTCTGATCTGCTTCATCTTCTCTATTAAAGCACACAAATATAATTTTTTGTATTGTATTTTATCTTCACAATGTTAATCAAACTATAGCTAACTGTGATTGTGCATTATCTACATTCCACATCAGTCTTCAATTTCTTCATGCAATCTTCGAAACATCTTTTGTTCTTTATACTTCCAGATATTCTCATAGTCCCTTTGCGATTCCCACTGCCATATCTCTGAACATTCTCCCACCAGCTATCAACACGCTCTGTAACCTTTACATAGTTTTCTAAACCGAAAGACCTCTTCTTTGTTAACAGATACTCCTACCTGTATTTTAAATTCCTCACAGATACCTGTAACTGAGTTTTTTTCAGCTGATTCCTTATTGCGACATGGCTCCTTCTCACCCCCAGTCTCACAGGATGGGGGCAGGGGCTCAGTCACAATCAGGTCTCCTTATTTATCCAATAAAGCTGGATGTCACTTGTTCAGGGGCGTATCTTGAACAACTGGCAAACTAATGCATTTCATATGATTGCTATTAATATCATGCCCCGTTAAGTGATTTCCAAACATTTTTCTTTCCTATTTACTCAGACACAGATGAAAATCACATAAACAATGAAGTGCTTGAACAGAAGGCTACATTTTGTTTACAGCTATATATAGATAGACTTTTATTGAAGGAGTATGATTTCCTATGCTTAAACACACTGTTCCTACTGTATTTGGACAATTCCAAATCCTTTACATTAGTCAGAAATGGGTTTGAGAGGCAGCCTGGCTCACCAGCATCTGGCAACCTGCAACCTCTGCCCAAAAGCTGAAGGCGTACCAGCCCAACCTCTTACTTTTTGCAATAAACTTGATGTGAGCTACAATTCAAACTCCCCCCAGCCTTCTACCAAATTTGTTTCTGAGAAGCAGCCGTTTGCCACCTGTACACATTGGACACCCTAACTAGACGTGACATCTGCCCGTGTCTTTAAGTTTAGTCAACCTATTGAATGCAGTTCTAGTATTATCTAAACAAATATAGGTATACCCCATATTCCATAAATAGGTATGATCATTTGCACAATATTTTCTTGTGAACAATTCCCACAAATGTGTAATTGAGCATAATGCATGCTTTGATAATGCATTGTAGTCATGTACTGCAGCATATTAATTTCAGCATCATTCCTGAACAGAGGGAACATTAGGGCATGAGCAGAAGCACCTGTAGCTATCATCCCTCTATTCTTTTCCACTCTCCACAAGATAGCTTTCTACAGTTGTTCTGTCCCTGACTGGAGGACAGGAGGCTTTTCTCTAACAGCTAAAAAGGGGCCAGGAGTGTAAGTTGGTCTTGATGTGTACTTATTTTTGCAGCAAAGCATAAACGCATTGCAAAGCTTAACTTCTATTCCCCTAGTCCCTGGTACTTGGGCTTCATTTGTGAGATGTTTCTTTTACTGAAAAGATGGACAAAGTACACTCTCTCATACTTCTACCTGGTGATTCATATTATCATTTGCTGTTTATAAATCTGATTTTAGTTCTATAAATACTTGCAAAATTTTAACCAAAAAAGGTACCCTGAAACAAAAATATAATGAAGGCAAACAACCAAGGAAAGGATAATTGGATTTTTCTCAGGCTATGCTAATCTGTAGACTATAAATGCTGTCTGGTTACACTTGAATACTGTTAATTTGCATGTAGCTGGGAGCACTGGCATGAACCACTAACATATTAGATCACGACACCTGACACTAAAGGCTCTTTCAGACATCTAGCATTTCATACTGGAATTACTTGATGTAGCATACTTAGACACATAAACCTACACTTTTTCTACAACAAAAATCAGAGGAGATTACTTCTAATACAGTTTAGAAAAATCAAGTGCACAAGTATTTGATCAAATATTTCTAGTAAGCAGAAGCTAACTACAAGCTATACATGCAATAGCTGTTTATGTCTTGCTTGGTGAAAACAATCATTCAGACATTGGTATTCAGACAGTAAAGTGCTTGTCAAGATCAAAATGCTAATCATTGCTTGCTGAGAAATTCAGTTGTTCCCAGCTGTAGTGAAAACAACATGCTGCAGCTGCAGCATATTATCACTATCCAGTCTTAACTGAAGTAGGATTCCTATGCAAGTGTTTCAGCAAATGGTCACCAACAAGTCCTGGAAAATTTACAGAGCATGGGACTACAATGCTTGTACTGAAGATTTTTTTAAAAAAAAGTTGGTATCAGAAGGTTCATAAGTCCTAAACCACAATGCCACCTTTTCAATCAGCAAAACAAAATGCATTTTCTGGGGTTTCCAATAATGCTTCTTTCTTTGAACAAAGGATTTGCTCATTGAATCCAGAATAAGTCATAACTGTTATTCAGTTATATTAACACACTATATTAAGTCATAGATACATAAATTCTCACATCTATTTTTTCCTAATAATACCATTTCTGTTAAAAAAAAAACTTTTTTTTTTTTAAGTTGCTCAGTACTTTTATCTTGCTTATGTATTTTGAAAGAGAGCAAAGTTTACGGATTAAATGAATAAGAGATATGATAAAAGGACAAGCCTCGACACAGCCACTGTTTCAGATTTAGCCTGCAGTCAGATTTATGTGTAAGAATCCTTGCATCAGCCTCACTGGTTTTAATAGAGTTTCACACCAGCACTAGAATCTATTCACAGGGTCTTGATTTCAGAATTACAGCCTAGATCATCAGTGCATGCTGCAAAAAAAACCTGTTACATACACCCTTTGAGCTACCATACACACTGCAGCTAGAACTGGGGCTCCGTATATTAGGTCATTACATGCTAGCCTCTAACTATACTGCATCATTCTATCCTAATACTGGCAAAACATCAGAAACTAAGTGCATGCTATGAAAACACAATAAAAGTCAGTCTTTTAATTAAAAAAAAGAGCCTTTATAAGACATCACTTCACAATGCACAAACCCATATTTAACTAAATACTCAATCTCATCATACAGCTAACTAGATCTACCAAAGATATTACTTCCACCAGCCTTTCCTTCTCAGAGGAGCTCAGCAGCTGGCAGCAAGAATTGCAAGGGTTATATATGCTCATTCTCTAACCACAGGGAAGAGCCTGCCCTTGTTTGGAAGCATATCATAAACACAGTGTCCCCAGAATACATAATCCTGTATTGAGAACCAGTTTAAAAAAAACCCAACCAAACAACAAAAAACTATATAGAAAGATTCCTCACAGACCAAACTCTGGCTTACTCTTTCTCAGGGATGTAGTGATAATGCTGTTTGGTCCTACCTTCTCAGGCACACAAAATATTGTATGCGCTCTGGACAGTCTTGATCTTCATGTTTAATCCTCTTAATCTTCTAGTATTTCGATCTACTTTCGTCATCCTATGTTATCCTCTACTCTTGTAATACATCTGATGCCAAGACTGCATCCATCAAACTACAGTCCCTTAGTCTGATGATTTAGCTGACTGAGTTTTCTATGATCTTTAAGTGAAGTAGTAATAACACCGGATATGCTATGAACGTTTCTAACTTTCCATAGTCTGTAATCCTTTATATTTTGGGAGCTTTTCACATTTTCCTATAACATACTGAAGTTATGACAATAATTGAATACACGGAAGACAGTCTACTGATAGCTACAGTGGAAATCAAAACCTGAAAATATAAACATTTCTACTCTTCCAATATTAAAATACCACTGACATCAGAATAACCTAACAGGCACAGACACAGGACTTTGGAGTCCACAGTTCAATTTCAGGCTCTACAGGTCACCTCAATGACTTTGACAAGTCACCGCACTTCTGTTTCTTACTATTTTGTGAAACGAGGATAATCACAGCACTTTAAGATCTATGGGGCAATATTGCTATATAAGAGCCAAGGGATACAATGCTGATTATTACTATTAAAAACACAGAAACCAGTATCAAGCTCTCATCCAATGTCTGCTAAAACCAAACTATATAAAGGTAATTGTTGATATATACCTGCCAACATTAAGTTCTTGTATTTCTAGACAGCCATTACAATTACGTAATTAGAGTAACCAGGAACACATCTGATGACTGGTACTACTGCCACAGTATTCTTACATGGCATTTTTTCCCCCTCCCTTTTTTTCTTTTCTCCCCCCCCCACCCCCCCCCCCCACCCCCTTTCTCATTTGAAATATTAAGTGTAATGGCTTTGTATATGTAATCCGCTTAATTTCCAGGAACACTCTTGCTTAATATCAAGGACTATTGTTTTAAATAATGGAAAAGATTGCTTTAAGCTGCCCTGTTATTCTAGCTGATATATTTTATAACATGCTTATTAATTCCTGACAACAAATAGCTTCTTTGGGACTGTTTTTTATCCAAAGATTCTGGAAGGATTGGAAATGCATTTAGACAACTACTGAAACCAGTTTCACCTTTACATGAAGGGAAAAATTAAAAATATTAAAATAAATTAATTTTTAAAATAGTAATTGTATCCATATAGAATTCTGGAGTTATAAGCACATACTGCATTAAGTATGCAAAAATCAAATTAAATATTGTTATTAAAAACAGAACTTGCCAAACTTTACTTTGGGGCTATAGTACTGTTTGTTCATTTGCACGTTACTTCTCACTTTCCAAGTGTTAAAAACAGGAGGAAATTATGGGACTGAGATGCGGCAGCCTGAAGGTTCAGGTTGTTTATGTTTCTTTGATTTGACTCTTTAGGTACAGATATAAATAAAACCTATACCTCTGTACAGAGCCTCAAGTATTCAACTGTGTATCTTGAGTAGTACCTGATATACAAGTTCCAGTGAACTCAGTTGAGTAGCAGCATTCAGAGGTACTCCTCTGTCCCAACACTATACATTTAATTACCATTTTATACACGGTGTTCCACTGAACTATTTAAAGACTTCATACTTGCAAAGAAATTTAAGGGAAATCTGTACATGAAAGACTCTAAAGATCAGGTTCTTAACTTCATTGAAATTTGAACAGCGTTTTATCATTATGAATTCTATACATTAAAGCTATCTGCATAAAAGTGTTTTAATAACAAGTATTCAATCCCTAATTTTTGAATATAGGTTTCAAAACTCCTATTGCAGAGAAGAATCTTATTTTTGCACATCCCACAAGAAATTTCACTAAATAAATTCACTATATGAATTTAGCAATGCACACTAATTTGATACTTTGTATTTACCCCAATAGGTTTCACTTACCCTCCAATTTCTTGAGCATTGTATTTTTCAAATGAATCCCACAATGAAACAAGTCATAATGTCCCTAGGAAAGTCCAAATATTGGCTATTACACTCATAAAATACACATCTAGTAGAAATGACTGAAATCAAGACCATTCTAATGCAACTTCTGAGGAGAATATCAAGTATATTTTCAAAATCAGTGTTGTATTTTCTTGGGCATTACACATAAAATTCAAAGACTAAAACCAACATGTTATTCTAGCAACAAGCGATTTTTGGAATAATCAGATCCTGAGCACTTTTCTGAGATGCCTGAAGAGTAATAAGTTACAGCAGAATTGCTCTGTGTTGACTACTACAAAATTTATAACTCATTATGTGAAGGTGAAATCACTTGTTTTCAACCTCCTGTTTACATAGAGATTAATCTTTTTTTTCCCCCCTCTTTAATTTTAAGTTAGCACAGTCATCTCACTGTTTTAGAGCTTTGAAACACTTATGACAAAGCCAATAAGCAATTCTAACAAACAGGTTTTAAACGAAACTTGAATGCAACTTTTGACACTGCATACAGTATCAGATTGCGCAAGCCACAAAAGTCACACTAACTTCAGGCAAAGTCTGACTTTGGTACCGGAGATTTCCCAAATACCACTGCAAAGCAATAAGACAAAGTTTGTCTATAGCCTTGATCCCTCCTGATTGCAAATAAGCAATACTATTCACAGACTTGAGAACATCAGAGCCATAGGCTCAATAAGAACTTACCTTGAGAATCAATGGCTGCCCTCTGTCCTGTAAGGCAATTAAGATGTATGACACTGCATCTGCTTCTAAGGAACAGCACATGATTTGCAACTATCATCTTGAAATTATAGACAAGATCCTTCTCTGCACCCCAGCCACTTGTGTCTAGGACAATCAAAGGCAGTACTCAGGAAGATAAATAAAACCCTCAAATGGCTGACACAAATGCTTCTTTCTCTCTCTCAAACATTTTGCTGCTGAAACACCAGTAAAAAGAAGCCATGGCTTTGTAACCACTTTTTTTTTTTTTAAAGTATCCTTTATGTATGGTTGACTCGTATAATGTAAATTCACTTACTAAACAACACAAGGAGACAGGACCCTGTTATGCACTGCTGCATTAGGATCAGCAGAGAGAGGTGAACTATAAGCAATTTTATCCTTTGCAGTAAAAGAAGATTTTGGTCACATCTATTTGTCAGAATTAAACCCCAGGTTCTGAAAGTTTTAAGTGTACACAAAATATCTTTAAGTGTATAGACAAAATAAATGTAAAGCTATCATTGGCCAGTGACCCTAAAAGACTGAAATACATCTACCAAAGGGTAGACGTTATCCCCATATACTTACCACTTCACAAATATGCCTTTGCAGCTCACTCACAGAAAAGCACTTCCAGAAAGAAAGTTGTAGCTATACAAAAACAAGGCAACAGTAGCAATTTTCAGAATTCAGGAATTTGCAACTTAAACAGACTTGTAACAAAGGCAAACACTATTTGCCTTTGTTGCAGGGTTAGAAATAGAAGGAAAACTAAACACCTTTCTGCAAATAAAAGATGAAGTGCCACCAGATAAGTGAAATACTGGTTTATATTATTCACATGTTCATATGAAGATGTGTTTAAAGTGTAGATGTTAAAAAAAAAAAGAAAAAAGACATCTAGCTTCCAACAAAATAAACAGATAAGTAGTCAAATACTTGTTAAATACAGTGCTAACTTTGCAAAAAAGTCAAAGAAAAATAACCCGCAAAACACACATTTCACTGAAAAACCTTTATTGGAATGCCATTTTTTTCATTCACAAGTAGCTTTATAGCCATAAAAAGCAGAGTACCCACTCAAAACCAGGCAGATGATAGTTAATACAAAAAAGTAGAGAAAATATGTAAAGAACAGCATTATTAAGAACTATGATTAAATTGCTATATTTAAAGATACACTTGATCAGTCCAGGGTTCAGAATATCACATTCAGTTCTCCTGGCATGGCACAAGCTTTCTCCATAGTTCTCCAGAAATAATCTGGCACCATGGCTTTTTATGCTTTAACATATGGATAACATACCTCAGGATACAGCTTCAGACAACGGCCAAGCCAACGATTACTTGATTCCAAACGATGCAAACCTATTCTCCATCACTACCTGCACTCTACCATCACATCCTGTGCCTCAGGACCAATACTCCGCTGAATTCATGGTGTAGCAGTTCACAATATAAGTTAGCAAAACACCTAATTATATTTCTACTGAGTCATGAAAGTAAACAAATAATAAAAATATCATATTTTGCACACTGTGCCTCAGTTCTCTAGGTCTGTATTTTCTTTTTCTACTGTTTGTTTACTATAACTTTTTCAGAGTGCTGCCATGTGATACATGGAAAAAGTATTTTTAATATACATAGAGATATGCACACAGGTTTATATATATATACGCACACACATATGTATGTGGGTGCATGCATATACACAAACGTGGGAAAAATTATTTCCTTTTCTCTTGAGAAAATGAGTAGAGTTTTTATGTTTTCCAACTGGCACTGAACAGAGAAGCATAGAAAAAGAAAGAAAGAAAAAAAAATCACTGGCAGAAGATCTGATAGATCTTTGCCAAACATGGGTTTGAGCGGGATGAACTCCATGTGCGTCTCACCTTATGACAATATTTGTACATAATTTTTTCATAAGCCTTATTTTTGCCCCTGCCATTTCATGTAAAATTCACGTTTGTTCATCTGTTTCAACATACCACTGCAATAAAGAAAGCGTTGAAAAATTCTGAATAGGATTACTATTCTGCATTGATACTTGTTCACATTAGACTGTGCCAATGTTATGGAACGCTGAATATATTTACTGTGACAAGTGATCTAGTCACAAAGCTAAATCTCTAGGGAATGATGATTTTGCCCATCTGTCCAGGACTGGAAACTAGACTGTATGCTTATGCCACAATATTTCATTTCCCATGTGTTAGTCTGAGCATGCTAAAGCTGAATATCTATCACATGCCACCGAGAAAAAAAACCCTGCATACTGTTCAGAGAATTTCAAAGTTACAGATAAGGAAAACATGCAGTATAGCTGCAATCATGACATACAACTCTTGCTGTAATTTATTGCCAAAGTTGTTCAGCATACTGTAGTATACTGAGTGAAAAGACTCAACAAGGATACTGAATAATAAATTTCAATGTAAATGTAATTGGTTTACTGTTCTGAAAACAAGAACGAAGAAGTAGCTTTTTTATTGCAATTAGTATTTACAGATTTGGAATACATTTCAGTTGGAACTCAGTTCAACCTGAGTTGAAGACAGTTCTGTTTATGATTATTCTGTTTATTTCTAGTTAGAACATTTGAGGTAACATCTTTTTCCACCCAGCCTGTTTAACCAATGAGCATCTAACAAGCAAAAAAATTCAATTTTTACTTTAACAGACACAGGTTATGGATCTTCCCCTAGTTGCCTTGGAAAACCATCAGAAAGGCAAAACTGTTCTCCCACAACCTGTCTGAACCCCAGTTCCAAACACATGGTTAAATTATATGAGATACTATGAGCTAGGTTAAAACTAGACAAGTTAATTTGCAGAGCATTAGAACGTTCTTGAGATAAGAAATTAAAAAAAGATTCACTGCAAGTATAGTAACTGTTGTATGCTTTGCACTTCACACATGTAACCTTAGAATCACACACACACTAATATTCAGTGGGGCTTGCAAAATATCTGAGGCCTTAAACATCCTGCAGTGTTTCTGAGGCCTCACTAGGGACATATACCCTTGGTATCAAGGTTATGAACATACTGCTAATAGAACAAAACAGGATTATCTTGCTCATTCTCTTCCCATCAGACAACTATACACACAGGCATATATGTAATCCTTGCAAAATTGCCTAGCTCCTATATCAGCTAATTTAACTTTCCCTAAATCTGAAACATTACCTAGTAGAAAGGAAACAAATAGATTTGTCTGGCATGTTGTGCTTATCTCCACATTCCTAAAATAAATTTTCATATTCCTAAACTAGAACAAAAACATGAATATTATTATCCCAAATACAGATCCATTAGTATTTCATTGTAAAGATAAATACTGAATCCTCTAACAGTCCAAAAGTGCTTCAAGTAATTCAATTTTGAAGAAGGTCTTAATAATATATGTAGGAGCATTTTACCTGTAGTAGCAGTAATATTGATCTCACACCATTAAGGTCTGCAGCATTTTTAAAACCCATTACCTTCCTGCATATTAGCTCTCACTAGCAGAAAGGACATCACTTTCACTGTTAACTTCTGGCAGACATCAACACAAAAAGGTAATTCTACCTGCTAGAGTGTCTGCCTGACTGCTTGATAATGTCAATCAATAAGCAAAACCACATTCTTATAGTTATCATAAAACAAGATGTCTGTTACCAATTCAAATACAAAAGTTGTATTTCTATATTCAAAATATTAATGAGTCTTAAAATACTTACTCATACATTTATTAACATATACTTCATGAATATCAGTAGATACGCTAATCCACTACTTTTTATACTTTATAAAGTAACAGTGGCTGAATAACACCGGAACGGATTTACAACATTGACGGCCAGTGTGTACAGCAGGTCATCACAGACACTACTGAATCATAGAAGAAAGACCTGTCAAGTTTCAGATAAAGCTGGCACTTGATGATGATAAATTATTTACTAAGTGCTCTTGTTGAACCATTAGGGAAATCCTTTCTTCTTCCTTCACCATCCATTCAATTCAAGAGAACAGTATGTGCTAATTTTAAAACAACATATAGCAACAGAAAGCACATTTTCAGAACAACAAACAATAATGAAAATAAATATTAGGATACCAGCTAGGGACAATCCTGTGTTACAAATTTGAAAATGTTGGGATTTTCATCAGCAATATCAAACTTGTTCAGAAGAATGTATCTTGTGAAAGGTTATAATTAGGTTAGCAAGGGGACTTACTGGGTGGGTGTAAAGGTGTTGAGAGCACACACGTAAAAAACCCACCTCTGGTAGCAATGTTTTCCCTCTGAATTCTTAGGATTTCCTAGGAATGCCAGGAGAAAAGCAAAGCAGTTCTACCTTAGTTAGCATTGCTTCCTTATGCCATAGAATTTTGTGCCCTGCCTACCCATTCTTCAAGAACAGTCTTGTTCTACCTTACCAGCTTGCTACTGACATCTGAGCTGTGCATGCAGTTACCTGAAGATTTCAAAACCCCAAAGACATTCAGCCCCACTATCAGTTTGTCTGGGTATTCATTTGAAACCCAAGCAATTAAATTGATTCTACGTTCACAAAATATCTCTAGCAGTAACCAGAGGATTTTGGACATGCTCAGTTCAAGCCCCTTATCAGAAGTTAGTATTAACAAAATATTTAATCAAAAAGTTATATAGGATTTGCCCAAATACAGAAGATGATTTTGAAAGTGAATTAGTAATTTGCTATTCTTCAAAGGCAAAAACCAATTTAAAATAGGCTACAAATTTCCCTCACTATATAAAACTAACACACATCAATGTTGCAGCAAACTTTTAAGCTACTCTGGGATAGGATATACTCTAATCCACTAAAACCTGAAATATCTTGAAAGCAGACAAGTATATAGCATAAAGTAGCCATTAGTGCATTAATACTACATGAACCCACTACATTGTTTCCACCTACTAATATAATTGTTAATAATAGGGTGCTGAGAAATCAATAATTTTTAAATGTCAAAAGAAAAAACAATATCCATAATCTTTCACAATAATTCAAATTTTAAAATAGATCAGTGATTGCATACATTCTGTGTATAGATTTCTAGGCACTCCATTCTTAAATTAGACTAGACAAGCATACAGTTTCACCTACCAACTTCACAAGTGAAAAAAACCCCCTATAAAACCTAAAAACATAAAAAACCCCTCCAAAACCAAAAAAACAACAAAACAAAAAACAGAGAGACAACTTCAGCTGGGTCAAATGTGTTATTCCCTTTAAGTCACTGACCCTATGGAAACTTATACCAATATAAGATTTGTGTCTGAAAAACTGCATGCTTATAATATCTATATGCAGGTAGTTGTTTGGTGTCCAAGGACTAAAATATACACATCATTTACACTGTGTTGTTAATATTCCAGTTGAATCTAAAAAATACAGCTTGAGGAGTAAACATTTTTTAGAAAACTTTAGCCCCTTAAATGTACACTTACAAAAATAAACATGTATGCGCATCAACCCATTATTAATAACCTCTTAAAAGGTG
Source organism: Grus americana (assembly GCF_028858705.1). Lineage (NCBI taxonomy): Eukaryota > Metazoa > Chordata > Aves > Gruiformes > Gruidae > Grus > Grus americana. The sequence continues at coordinate 8,413,698 of NC_072864.1, forward strand.
CAAAGCTTAAAAACTGATTTAACATGTATAACAAGTTACATACAGAACTATTTTTCCCATTCGATTTCAGCTTGCTGTAAGGTTTTACTTTGTGCCATAATGACCCTAGAAGATATTTTCAGGTACTTGCTGAGGGACTGCTATCTTGTTTGGAATGCCAGAATTCACAGTACGGGTGCACTTTTCACCCTAACATCCACTGAGACTTGGCAGCACCATGTAACAGTGACAGTCTTATCCTAAATAGACAATTCTAGAAAACAACAGAGTTACTGATCACCTATTAATAAAATGCCTGCCTAACTCTGTTCTCCTGACAGTACAGAGTCCATCCCAGAACTGGGAAAGATCTTCCAGTTTGATGTGTCAGCCCATACTGCAGCATATATCCAACAGATACAAGTTCTTCAACAAAATTAGAAACCAGTAAGAACTGTTACTTTTAAAATTCAGTCATAACTGAGTTCCTTAATAAAGGAACTCTCAGTTTTCATCAATTACCTTCATAGGAAAAAAATATCTGTTATTTCTGGTGTCTAAATAGAAGAATAATCCTCAGAGAAAAAGTATGTTCTTTTACAAGATCAGGAGCTACAGGAGCTCAGGCCTTACAAAGAACCTGATCCAAAGTCTTCTAACTGTTGATGAATGCTTCTTCAGGCTTCAGTGACTTTTCCATCATGTCAGCCCATAATTAATATCACCTTCTATGAAAAAGACTTAGGTTACTAGACATGCTTAAGTATAAAAATCAAAGCTTACTTGTACCAAAGGGATTACTTGCTTCCACTCCCTCAGAGGTCAAAGACATTTTCAGCTTTAACAACAAGGTATTCTGATTATCTAGCTCATTAAATGCATTGGGGATTTTTTTTTTAATAATTAACATACCTGAAGTTTGATATGATTTCTAGCATCTAATTTACATGGTAAGATGTTTGTGTTTTGAATTTCTGAATTGCTTCTGTGTGAGAGGTAGACTTTGATAAGCTTTTAATTAAACTGATAATATCACTTTAAAAGCTAGTACACCTAGAGTATAAAGGACACAAGTAATAACAGATTTTATAAGGCTTAGCAGCTTTATAAAGCTTGCTTGCTTTGTGGAAGAAACTGATTTTGTGAAAATGTGTATTTGCCATCTGATTGCTTCTGAAGAACATTTAAAGAAGGTTAGACACCTCTGGCTTTAAGAAGTATTGTGTATTACCGTTCCAACAATACAGTTTTGTTCTGTATTTCAAAATGGGAGGGCTGTAAACCTTTCCTACTGAATTAAATAGCTCTGCATTTCATGCTCTCTGCTCCTCTCAGAAAGCGAGCTTTGCCTGTGCATTAGATTGTGTGCTATAAAATGACATTTCTACTTAATTACATTGTACTTGCAGTTTAACTACTACAATTATTTAGAAAATATTGCTAACATCCTAAGAGATGGCCACCTTTTAAACAGGTGGGTTCCAATCTGGCTCACAAACACTGAAATTAGGCAGTACATCATCTGTGGAATGTTTTATATGCAACTAAGGAAGGAAGAAACCAAGTAGTTTTCAAAGACACGGAGTGCCTGTAACTGGGGGTAAAGTATCTCCAACAGAAACTGAACATTCTGAGCTTTTGAACACCTCTGGCAAAATGACCAAATAGCTACAAAAGTTAAAAACTGGCAAGACTCTGGCAAGTCTACCTACATAGAAATTTACTAAATTCAACAGTAGAACTCTTTCCTATATGGGAATGGATATCAACCTAAATCAGTAAAATCCCAGAATCAAGGCTTCAGCTGCCACACTAATGATTTTTGAGAATTTCATCAAATTCTCTTCACTGAAGAGAATATAGAAAACCTCCGTTGGCATAGAAAAGCAGATCCATCAAAAGACGCACTGCTGAACATTTTGCCCAAAGTCTCCACATCTTTACCTGATTGATGGAAAAGCTGATTCTTATCAGATACGCTGGAAGTGAGGCTACTATTACAACTGACTAGATGTTTCTGAAGCCAAACATTAGACAGCAGTAGCAGGAGACACAGGACTTGGGTCAAAGTCAGGCTTTCTGAATCAGAGCCAGATACCTGTTCTTTAATCTAGTCTCAAATCTGCATGGTTTACCACAGAAAGTCCATTGACATCAACATGATTCTACACAGGCACAAAGTGCAAAATTTTTAAGTGAACCACAGTGCAGAGAAGATTAATACTGCAGTTCTGTCCTTGCTTGAATGAAGTATTCAAGGAAGTCTCAATGTTCTCTTAAATCATGATTTAAACACTTGCCAAGCATGAGTTTGACCTCATAGTACTGTATGTTCAACACAATGAGAATCTGACACATAGAAGATCAAGACCATCCTGTTTGTTATGTACCTAGAAAGGAAATCACTACTTTTTTTTTTATTTTCCCTTTATTTTTATTTTTAAATTTCCACTACCTTTGCATTTCAGAGGAAGTATCTTATGATAAACAACTGAGTGCTTGATTTTGTAAGTAATTTATTTTTAAGTCCCGTCATTTCCTAAGGAGCACTGAATTGATAGATTAAGAAAACTGAAATTATAATTAAGAACTGGTTTGAAAGATACTTCACCAAATACGTGTATATTTTAAAAAAATCCTTCCACAGTATAAAGGTATTCATTCTGACCTCAAACAAGAAATGTAGTCTGATACCTTACCAGTAACAAAAACACAAGACCAATTACAAACATTAAACAATTTTACAGAAGCAGATTCAATACATATTATTTTAGTTTCAGTTATGTTATTTTTCCTCCTGAGAATCTGCATAACATGACTATTAATTGGAAGAGTCTGAAAAACATCCCTGCACACATTTTTCTTGCTCCACATCAAAACAAAAATTAAACATTTTTTGTTTCTTCTGACAAAACAAGTGTAGCCCATATAAGCTCTGGAGTCAAGTCTCTTGCTGTGTATTTGAGTATCAAGGCTACCATATAACAGGGATCTTATTTAACTTCATCTCACATATGAAAAATTTTCTGTAAAGCTAAGGCAAACTCGGCAATACCTCTCTGCTTGTATTTAGCTTTGAAACCTGCTATTTCTATTTCAGACTGTGAGAAGGGTTTATGTGCTTTAAAACTCATCTAGCTTTTCCAACTGTAACACCTGGTCCAGTAAAAATTATTACAAGTCTTGGTCTCCTCTACTGCCTTAGACCATCATGCCAACAGCAAAGTTCCATCCTATACAGGCCTTCAAAAATTATTTGAAAATGTTCATTCTCCGAAAGAATCAACTTTAAATTTCACTCATCAGATCATTACCAGCAAGTAGCTAAGGCAAACAACTTTGTGCTTTTATCTTGTACAGAGACAGGGAAATTTTCTCACTAATATTGTGGAATTTTGCAATAATTTGGCTACCTTTCCCCCTTTCCCAATTGAAATACTCATCTGAAATAAGATACCTGGTGCACATGCCACATGGCCTTTCCAGGACCATAGCAGAGAAATAATAGTTTGCTGTGTATTTTACCTTTTTTTTTAAAATGTTTTGTTTCCCTTAACTCTATTAAAAGAGATTCATACTGCAGTCATCAGCTCTATTCTCATCTCAGACCAGTTATAACATCTAATATTGGTAACTGCTAAACACTGAGGTAATTTACCTCTGTATTTGATGTAATTAGATTTGAAAAACTGAATAATAACAGGATGGGGGGATTTTTATTTATTGATCATTGAATATATATGTATATTTATAGTATATGTTCTTTTCAAAAAAGTGTGAGTGAGCCACAAATAAGATGCCTGCCTTATTTATCATATCTAGCATCTGTACTAGTGATGTAAGCAGGAACACCTTTTTTTGTTTTATTCCCAAAAAAGCATCTTCAGAAATTGGCAGTCTCTGGCATTTCTTTCAAAGAACAAAAGTTAAAGAGTTCCAAACCTTTATCTCCAGTCTCTGACTAAACAGACACTGTTGCAATTAACACATTCTCTTACACAGAGTACTAAACCATCTGCGCAGAAATGTCCCTGGATCGAGTGTATTTGGTCAGCACTTTATAATATTCTGATCGTATATGAAAATATATTAAGCAAATGTTTCTCACAATGCTCACTTGGAGAGATCCCTATTAAATTCATTTTTTTCATATAGGAGGATTGTATGTAAACACTAAGCAACCAAGGCTCAAATTCTGAGATGAACTAACCACCATAACAGTTTTTAGACTGCTAAAACATAGCAAAAGCTTATAACTCAACAGGTGACAGGCTTGAAACAGAACTCTAAATCTGCCAAAACTCTGGCAAGTTTTAATCTGTTCTCATATTTTTGATAAAACAAAGTTCTATGATAAGAAAGTCACAGAGAGGCTACAGAAAGCGACTCTGCAAACAAACACAGGAAGCCAAACATACTTCAAAAGACTGGCATGGTAATTTAGCTGTTGGACTCCCATTAATTTCCAACTAAGAGTGGAAGCATACAAGAAAAAATTCTGCATGCTGCTTTCAAAATGTAAAGAGTAGGTGTACCTGTACTCACAACAGGGCTGCAAATGTTTTAGATGTCAAGGTTTCCCCCACCCCTAGCATTTTTTTATTTTTTTTAAAGTGTTCTCAGAGCCTAAAAAGTATGCTAGGAAACAATTGAAATGTTATTGAAAAAATGCTACAAATTTATCCAGAATTCAAACTATTTCTGTGTTACTTATAATAAATATTGTGGAAGCTTTAAGTTGCTCTTGTTTTATTTAACTTTCTGCCTTCAGTAACAAGCCTGATCCAAATCACAGAGTATCACTGAATGGAGATTCTTAAAGGACTGTTGCTATGAGATACTCGGCCAAACTCTCCCAGTACTGGAGACGTGGATTGTTCAGACAGACACAAAGAAATCGATGTTATAATGTGAAGTTTCAAATACATAAAAAAAGGCAAGTTGTCCCACTATGTACTGCAGTGCAACATGGCACACAAGAATATGACAACCCTCATCTTTAAAACATTTTAAAATAAAAATTGAACCCTATATCCAAGGTGATAATTACCATAACATTATCAAACGATTACTTTCTACTTCGATTTCCTACTATCAACTACTCCATTTACATCTTATACTCTCCCAAGACCTTGCTATAACTGAGGTTGTTTCATACACTGTTTTCAAACCTTTTATTATAGTGCTTGTTTAAAAATTCCCAAGAAAGTAGATTGAGTTAATCTACAAAGACAGATAGTCAAGAATTTATTTATTTATTTAAATCTTAGATAGCATTGACAATCAATATTTTGCCCTTCAGCAAAAAGACAATTGCCTTAGTAACAGAAAGAAAATGACAAACTAACCAACAAATATGTTTTAATAAGCTATTTATTAAAAAAAAAGTTTATTTAATCTGTACTTATGTTACTACAGAATATAAACCCACTAAATGCACGCGAAGTGGTTATGCATATAGCAGAAAGAATCTTTCCTAGACAGAAACTCCTGACCTGTCAACCCTAATGTTAAGCCACGTTTCATGAAAGTCTGAAATAGTAATGCTGAAGAGTTTCTCTTATTTACAAGTGTGGATCTGAATACATCATGAATTTAAGATTTCTGTCCTCATTTGTAACCTCAACTATCAATCTTAAATTAAGAATCCTATTGCCAGCAATTTATCCGTGTTTTACAAAGGCATCCAAACTTCAGAAACACATAATATTTGCTATATATCACTTTAAATATTACCATGCATCCCTACAAAAATGGACACAGTAACATGAAATTCATTCAGACACATCCAAATATCACAGAAGTACCCATAAAATAGACTCCTTTACATTACAACATTTGAATTGTGGTAAAGGTACCACATTTTTCCATAGCTTCCTACATTACTAAGATCATCTTCTAAGGGATTAACGTTAACCAAGCTGTGAACACTCCAAGAAAAAAGTATACATTTTATAAATTCAGGTGGATTTTTGTTAATTCTCTATTTCAACAGGATTTTCTTTTTCCTATCAGTGGAGGCAATGGCATAGTACTTTTAGAAATGCCTGAGGAGAAAGCATTAACTGTTTAACATTACACAAGAAACTTATCTGCTGCATTTTACCTCTACATGAAGATGTGTGAAGAAGTAAATTGGGGAGGGATTCAGAGAGATTAAGAAAAAGGTTTAGAACTGTGATTCTTATATTAAATGGACAAAAATATTAGTACAGACTAGTAAGCTAGAAGAAAAATATACCAAGAAAACGCAGCCAATGAAGGAAGCATGGACTATATAAAAGGTTTCTCCACACACCCATTAGAACTCTCTTTCCTTTCCTTCCTCACTAACATCGTAAAATATCTAAAATGAGCAAAGTCTGTTTTTCTGTGACACTTTATCTAGAGCTGGAAAAGAACCATGACTTGGTCAGAAGGAGGTATGTAGTATATAGGCTAGTTAAACACAAACCATTTGGAATACATAAAAGTGGGTCATACTTTTATCCTGCAGATGAGTTACATGAGACTGCTATACAAAGGTAAGAATTCTCAAGACATCTGATGTGGATGGACACCAAACAGGGATTGAGGATACACACAAGAGGTCACCCAGGACTCTCCATGAAAGAAAAATAATGGTTAGCTGGGTTGGGGGTTTGTGTTGCTTGTAGGTTTGGTTTACTGTTGGTTTGGGGTTTTTTTTTGGGGGGGTGGGGTTTTTGTTTGTTTTGGGGGTTTTTTTAGAAGCCAGATAACTCCTAAGGGTCCCAGCATCCTTTCCTTTACATGCTTTTGTGCATAAAGCCCTTTCACAAGTCACTCATTTCTGACAACCCCATCAACCAATAAAAAGATATCAAGAACAGCGTAATAAGAACTACATATTGTTTTGGTAGGGAGTTTATTTCCCTACCAGCACATAATTTCAATACATGATACAATACAGAGTACAAGCCAGTATTTTTGTCCAGACTACATATTTATAACTTTCAGAATTACTATACTGTTCATTGGATGCTTGACTATGCCAAACTACAGTAAAAGAGATCTTAACTAAGCAGCAGCATTATTAATGTATGATGATTTAACTTAATTTTTTTAATCAGTTTGATGTATAGTGCATTCTTATTGTTCAGTAAATTATTACCTGAATAACTTATTTACAGGCAACAAAAAATTGTGTCTGCCTGCCTGTCTAAGAGCTGTTTGTAAGGCTGTAGGGCTTAGAGTGAGAACATCACATATTTAGGGGAAGATACTTTAGCCTAGTCTCATACAGAAAGAAGGCTTAAAAAACCCAAAATCTTCTTCCCAATCACTTCTTAATCTATAAGCCAATTTCTTTTTTGGGTTTTTTTGGGGTTTTTTTTTTTGGTTTTTTTTTAGATGGCAGTCTCAAATAAATGACAGTCATTTAAGTTTCACAGAAAATAAGATAGGCTAACAGATTATTAAAACTCCTAAGGGACAAAAGGATACAAGAAAATTTACGTAAGAGACCCCACAAGAAAAGCTCCTGTACAAGGGTGCTCATAATTAGGTATCTGGCAATTCTGCAAGACACACCCTTACAACTCTTCTAGTATTAGTGCTTGCAGGATTATTTGCAAGTATTCTTACCTTCATTACAAGAATGCAGTAACATAAGTGCTGAGTATATTACAAGGGATGGATAGATGTGTTTTGATATGTAGGTTGGCTTAGGGTTATAAAAATACAAGTTTAGTGGTAAGTACAGCCTGGAATAAGGACTGATGTTTACACTGGTAATAACTCCAGGAGTAAGTTTTTGAGGCTTAGGATTTAGATTTCAATAAAATTCTCTTTTTATTGTCCTCCTCTGGGAAATTAAGTATGATTTCATGCTTTAGAAGCTTCAATAACAATCAGCTAATGCAAACACCTAAAGTTGGATCAACCGACTTTATCACTGAAGCTCCAGAGCCTACCTCCAACCTGTTACATCTTCACTGACAGGCTTGGGGAGACACTAAGCAGGTATGAATTTGTCTGAAGGTCATGCAGTCTGTCTATGCACCACACGGACTGTGACTATCCAAATCACCTTACCTTCATTCATCAGCTCACCAAGCTAAAAATAGATGTGGCAATAAAATTGCCTAGTGACCACAGTTAGCACTTACTTATCACAATTTGATTTTGCAAACATAAACCTTACACATATGGTAGATACCCAGTGCATCACACACTTCTCATACATCAGACCTGAAGGATAGCTCTACTTGAAAAAAAACCCTACTTTTTTTCCCTGAATAAAAAACGAGGGAAAAAACCCCAAACTTTAAAGTGAAAGAGAAGAGTTGTTCCATTCCAACCCCCCAAAAATCCAGTGATTCCTTTGCAGAAAGCTCTCTAATCATTGTACTGAAATTTAATCATTTGTAAGACCAGACTTGTCAGAAATCTATTGAACAAAGTTGAAAGTAAGAACCTGCCTCCATAATCCAAGCTGTTTTAGGTCTGTGCTGAGTCCCAAAGGGGATAATTAGGTTTGCAAGTCTAATCATCCACTGTAATAGAACAGCCTTTGTTCTCACCAAGCAGGCCTTGTTTCAGTTCACCATCTGAGAAATGGGAATATCTGATGTCAATAATCAATTGACCTAAAGAAAACATTTTGCACTTCAAGAACTTCAGAGGTTTTGAAAACAAAGAGTTCTCCCTTCCTCCCCCTGCACCAAATACAGATATTTGTGAAGAATATTTAAGATCAGCTCTTTGAATCCTAATGATTCAAATGCATCACACAACCAATTACAGATATAAAGTATAGATCACACAGCCTCTCCTTATGTAATATGGAAGCAGAATTTAATATGGCTTGATCCGCTGTAAAATTAAATTTAAACTGTGTGTAAATTATAGTCGACAGTTCTCAGGTGTCAAAAATTGAACAAGCTTATAAACATTTACGCTACCACCCTTGATACCTCACATTCTGACCAGGTTTAGTTGGAATGCCAGTAAAAAACAGGAAAACATTTTAATTAAATGCAGGATTTCTCTCTTGGCACAGACTTCCATACTTTTGCAGCAGCACATCTGCTGGAAAGAAACACGTGCATATGCACTTTGCTTGGTGCAAATGATTTGCTACACAAATTATCTGTACATAAGCATTAAGTCCAACATGTCCCATGCATTTTGTTTTGCAAAATGTGCACAATAGCTCTTACAAATTCAGAAAGCATAGAGTTCTTGTGCTCAGTCTAAAGATGTGAACTGGATTCCTGAATGTCTACCAGTTTAGCTAGAAATACTGCTCACTATACAAATATCTGAAAACTTTAGACACTCTTTGTACAACAGGTCTGGAAGGAAAAGATCAGCTGCTTGTGGAATTCATTCACAGTATTGATGGGGACAAAAATTTTTAAAATACTATATCGTGTTGGCATTTTTTTAATCTTTAAATTACTCAAATATTAACAGCCATGATAACTGTTCCTTAAATGAACCAAATTCTTTTCCAATGAATCTGGTTCACAAAATGTATAGCAAAAAGCCCAAACTGGAAGTAACTTTTGCTCAAAGTTGGTTTATTTATTTATTTAAATGGTTTCTCTATTTCTTTAAGCAAGTTGTTCACTGGTGTAAGAAACATATGGTATATTGATCATACAGGAATTCCTTGAAAGCAATGTGTTCTTAAAGCTACAATTTCCCCCACCTTTTTATAAATGTGAATATGTATATCTGCCTAAAAAAAACTCTCTCATGAAATGAAAATTTGAAAACAAATAAAAAGAATGTCTGTAATGCATTATAGCACTCCTAAATTTCTGCACTTGCACTGCAACAATGTATTTTATACTAGATACCCCAAAATAGGGGAACTCACACATATAGTGCAGAAGAGGCCTTGACCTGAAGTTTTGGGTGGTTTTTTTTCCTTCTGAATACTTAATAGTACCTTTGCTCCCAACAAATCAGTTTCGACAGAGCTACTATTCATGAACGGCACACATCAGATATCACACTATCAAGAGTGACTAGTAGATATTTTTAGCCAGCTCAGGTTTCACATTGTGAAAGAAACTTCTTTAAATGGTATTGTGGTTACAGACATTGTTACAGAAAAGTCCCATTTTCATTTTAAGACACCAGAGAATTATTGTTCTGTAAATAAAAAGTACTAAAAGTCAGCACCCTCCCTGTTGATAACAAAACACATCATTGAGACAGATCTGCCTCTATGTTTGAAGACTCTGCATTCTAGATCTTTTTTCCTGAGAAGTATGATCTTTAACCAAACTGGTTGTCTTGCAACAAGGGATGTAATTCACAAAACAGAAATCCAGATCTCAATCTAAAAGCATCACAATAGTAAGATGAATTTGGAAAGAGAATGTAGTTCACACTGCGAATTCTACACAACACACCTTCCCTGCACTTTAAACAGGATAGTACTGCAGTGAAGCGCAGTCTCAAAAGAGCACTAAAAAAAAAAAAAACATAATTGATAGAATATGTAAATTGTGTAGTTACTAAATCAGATTCTCTTGCCATAACATACCGCTTTGTCAGTGCCATTCCATTTTCCCAAACTATGTCTGTCACAAAGTTACCAAGCAAAATTAAGTAAACTTCATTCACAACTGATACACTAAGACCAGGTTACTCGACTGAAGAAAGCCAATCCTTTGTTTCTCAGATTAGGACATTTCCAAAACAACACAATGGTAACCAGCATTTTCTTAGAAATTGGTTTCAACATATGGATAGCCATCAACTTGCTTCTTCCACTGACTTTCTCAATGGGAAAGGTAGGCACAAAGTATACAAACACGTACGTGACTTTCAACAAACCAAGCTTGCATATCATATGTTTTTTCATTGCTAGGAGCGTGAACTATACAACGTGTACACGCAACATGGAATTTACAGTTTTAAGTACTAAAATCCATTTTGAAATTGGGATTAGGTCAAACTAGGCAGTATCTCCTAGCCAATACTAGACTCCCTTATAAATTATACATATTAGTACATGTACCTTACTAATTCAGAAACAATGAAAACACCTCTAAAAATTCCAATGATAACAGTCAAGTCCTCAAATTCCACTGCATTTACTCAGAGGCAAGTTCACTACTCCTACATCAATAACCTAAAAAGGATTACTTCTGCTAACAAGAACATTCCTCTCCACAATCAGAACACTTTTTTTTACAAAGCCAACCAATCAGCACAGAAGAATTTTTTCAGTACAGTAGTTCTTCCATTACCACTCTCTAAAATTCAAATGCCACCTCCTCCCCATTTTACTAAACTCATAATCAAAAGCAAATTTTTTATCAGAACATACCAGAGAGCCCACATTGTAGAAATACAAAACATGCTAATACATCTACCATTAAAATAATAGGCATAAGAAAAACAAACATTTACAAAGCTTTCACTCTAGAGCTGAATATACTTCATTTGACCTATCAAATGCCCTCAGGTGAAAATAAACAGCTATTACATTAGCTCATTAACAGGGGTAGGGGGGAATCACTCTACCAGAAAAAATCACGCTTGACTCTGGAGTCTCTCAAAGATGAGCCTAGAAATTAAAAATAGTAATTTGGACTCCAAAACTACTGACTCAATAGAAAGGACAGTGAAGCTTGAAGACCAGTTTCATAAAATTGTAAAGCAACTGTGACTCTATCCTATTCTAGCTAGTAAATGAACATTATTAAAATTTCCTTACCTGCTGCATCCCTGCAGGCAGGTCCTCACTTCTGGGTTGGTGATGCTGATTTGACAACTTCCTCGACTGCAGCAAGCTTTGCCTGTTACCCTCTGGGTCCACAGGAAGTTCCTCTTGAGCTGTCTTTGGCCTGGCTGCCTGGGTCTCCCTCTCTGCATGGGAAGCTCCAGTGGCACCATTCCTACCACACCCTGCCGTCTCTTGAAGCTTCCATTTCTTGAGAGTGCCTGCTCAGCAGCTCCCTTGGCAGACAACCTCTCGTTTCCTCCAGGAGGTTCCTGTCAGCAGACACTTCAAACAAACATGGTCTAACACAGAACAAAAGAAAAATTAAACAAAATTCAAATATTTCTGTCACAATCTTTCACTTTTTTTTAAAGTATTTTCTCTCATAGCTTTGAAAAAGCTTACAACATCTTACAAAAATTTTGTTGGGAAGAACACAAAAGAAATAGGAAAACAGAAAGGAAAAGCAAGGAATGAGGGCACCCTCCAGTTAAAGTAAAAAAATAAAATAAAAATAATAACCTGTTCCAATAATATTTCTTCAGAACATATAAAGAAAAATTCATTCAGCTCAAACATTTAAGATTACTCAATCTTAGTAAGATTTTGTAGCATATCACTTGGATTCCTTCTCAGATTCATAATGTGAACATTACTGAACATATGAAAGAATCCCACATAAGAGTAAAACCTCTAACATATATAAGCTCACCCCAACCACTCCCTGTCTCATAGAAGGGGGAAAGCTATTAAACAAAAGTATTTTGTTTTTCTTCTTTTCTCAATGCACACATTCTGCATCATCTGTTTGACCCTACATCTATCCCTTCCCTTCAGAAAAAACATACAGCATAGCACATAAAAGGTCACTCTCTAGAATACAGTCATTCACTTCAGCAGGTCCTAAGCTGATGTCATTTGCATTTTTCCACAGATGGAGCAGCGCAAGCATGAGCAATGTCTTTAGATTCATTCTTCACGGCAAATGTGGCAAGGCTGATGAAAATTAAACCTCTGAGGCCAACCTGAAGACTGCTTACCATTAAAACCGGCAAGCTTAGAGCAGCTTTGTTAGCCTGAAGACACTGCTGAAGTGCATGCCTTCGTGTAGCCCCAGGATATTTCCAATTCACATACATACCACTGCAAGTGATTCCTAGTAATAATATAAACATTGTCCATTCTATCTACTGTTCTTTCTAAATTTTACGAAAATCTAATCTTACTTGAAAAGCATTATTATGATTAATTCAATATTTTATTTTCTTGAGACTACATGAAAAAGAACCTTGTTTTGGCACTTGTATATAACATAGCCTTTGATCTATTTATTTTCTAATACATAGTAATTCCCCACTCTCCCACAAAGAAAAAAAAAAGTAACGAAGCATTCCTTTCTTTCCATAAAATAAATGCTAGGGCTGAGCCACTATATAAGTTTCACCTGTTGAACATGAAGAAGAGCAGTTAATATCTGGGACATGCATCTCGGGGAAAAAAAAAAAAAAAGCAGGATTTTATCAGAAGTTAGAAATGAACCAAAATTCACAACTGATTCTCTAAAAAGAGATAGGCCTCACTTCCTTAGCATAAAAAATAAATATACTGGGAGTTACAAAGCACTGAAATATTTAATGCTGTTGAATTGAAATGAGAAAGATACTGCTTTAAAGTATTTCATCTTCTATAATATTTTTTCTTTTTACTCTGTTTAAAAAGAAAGAGCTACTTCAATGTTTTAATAAGCAGAAAATATTTCAAACAGAAAACAAAGAATCCATGTTTCAATAACTTATTTAAAAAGAGGTTAAAGAGCAGCAAATTCTCTTTTTAAGGAGTAATTAAAAAAAAAAAGTTGTCATGGATATGAAACAAAAATCTATTCCTCCCTACCTCCTCCAGCTAAAACACAAGTATTTTAGACGACATTTGAAAGTGTTTTGAAATAAAAAAACCATACACAATGTATATTAATAGTGTAATTACTCTGTAAATGTTCACTAATGAGGCAAAAGTCCAAATGTCTTGGTCTCACCACTCAGTCGTTACTTAAATTAACACCCCCCAATGAAGCAGATGATAGGCTACTTTTACAAACAGCCATGAACCCTTTTTCACCATTAGTGAATGATCTGAACTTCAAAGTGGTCAGTTCTGGCCAAATTCTACATTCCTTAAATTGCCACCTGTAACACTAACAAAAATAAGAAACAATCTGTTATCCTTTAAAAGAAAGGAGGAAGCAGAAAGGAGTAGAAAACAGATGCTGTAGGGAGTTATGAAAACCTATTTGAATATTGAAGCTATTGATTTCTTTTTTTGCTGTGACCCCTCAATCTACAGTTTTATCATACCCTGCTTTAAATTAAACTGACAGCACAGCACTGAAAACAAGTCATTGAAAGTGGTGAAACTTTGACCTCATAAATCTCAAATGAAGACAAGAGGCTACATGCTTGGTAGAATCAACTATGGAAATTTTGGCATGGGCAGAATTTTAATTACAAAATTGTTGTCTGGACAGAGCATCTCAATGGGTAAAAGATTGATTAAACTTTAAGGAATTTATCAGAATTGTCATCAATCTATGCGTTCTGGTGGCTGAAGATACAGAGCCCAGCCCAGAACAAGGAACACAGATGCTCCTGTAAGTGGTTCAAACAGGGACCTCCACTTCATCCTACATTAAATCCATCCATGAACATGAATTCAATAGAAGCAGACTTGAAGTCCAGTACAGAACTGCCAAATAGCCCTATGCTTTCTAGTATGCTGTGCAATAGGGACTACACCCACTGAACCCTCTGAATGTGGCTTATAGTTTTGTATAAAACCATACACTTTGGTTATCTGGGAGCTTATATAAAAAGGTTGTTTCAGCATTCTTAAAACACTAGTTAGAAGAAAAACCATAGAAATTAAGGTGGCCCCATGCACCTAAATTTAGTGAACCTGCATGAATGGAAACAAATAGTGCCTACATTTATATGTGAGTTGAATTTCCTTTAGTCTGGTAAAATGTAAAAATCACTTTGAGAAAACATCTCTCATGCACTTAAGTCACACTGGTAGAGCGAAGGCGGACAAACAACTCATTTCTTCAGGAAACCAAACTACAATTGGTTGGTGACCATGCAACTAGGTGCTTGGGAGATAAACACTAACACTCTTTATTGTTAAGTGCTTTGTTTTGTAATCTTACAAAGTAAATAATAAACTTTGCATTTTTTTCCCCTTGGAAGAGACTAAACTCCATCAGTTTCTTGACAGTTTCACTATTATGTAACATCCACAGGGATTAGCAACCAAGCTGGCACAGGTAAAGCTGCAGCACAGGTGCCTACCTACCCTTTGCACTAACCAACACAAGCTGGAGGTTGTCACTAGTGTGTGATTGATTTTAGAAAAAGAGGTAACCAACACTCACAACAGCAGAGTACGGTCACACCAAGGAAACTAAAACTGTGGGAACAACAATTCTCACCATTTTTTTCAGGTAAGTTGAAAAAGTAGCAGTCATCTTCTCACAGCAGTAGTTACCCAAAGGGCTAAGCCTTTTCAGTCATTTCCACTGTTACTGAGGGAGAAAAACCATGCAGGATTCACAAAGCAGAGAAAACAAAGGCAAACAAACACACAAGCATGATTACAGCAGCGCTGGATAGCCAGCCTGCCAAAGGCCCTTGAGAAACCAGAGCACAGCAAGAACCACCGCCTGCTGCTGCCTCCCGGTCCCTCAGAGGTTCCAGAACGTTCTGGGCTGCTGAACAGGCTTCGCCTCAGAGATGCCTCGTGCACGGCGCCCGCAGCGTTCAGCCAATCCCGCTCGGGCTGCAGGGGCGCGGGTTCTTCCGATTGGTGTACCCGGCCCACTCCTTTCTCACGCCTCACTACCGCTGCCCCCCCCTCACCCGCGCCGCTCGCCCTCATCCTTGGAGCAGCGCGGGGGCGCTCCCGCTTTCGCGACGACGGCAGCTGCCGTTACCGCCTGTGAGGGGGGTGCCGCTAAACGAGTGTGCCCCGGCGCTCCCTCTCCGCCCTTCCACGTCCCTGAAGGTGAGACAGAAGAAGGGAGAGGCTGTAGGCGTTTGCGGGATAGAGGGATGCCAGCCCCCTGGGAATGCTGTTCTGCAGGAAGAGCAGAGCACGGAGCAGAGGCAGCCTTTGCTGCTCGGCCGTTTCCCTTTCCCGGCAGCCTGTGGTCCCGTTGCGTGGGAAGACAGTGCTAGAGGCATGTGCCCAGCTGCCGTGGATCGCTTTTGCTTTTTCTCCTCTGGCTTTTCTCTGTGGCGTTTTTGGGGCAAAGACACTTCAACTTCAGAAAATTCATACAAATGTTAAGATTCCAACGGCATCTCCCAAAGAAGAAAGGAGAAAATATCCAGTCCACGTATAAAAAAGAGAGCGCTTTCAAAGGAAAAGATTGCCTTTTCTCCCTCAACACAGGCAAAAGCAAGAGCCCACTTTAGAAGCTGCTTGGTAAACCTTTTGTCCTGTCTTGTCTCCCACTCTTCTGTCATCCCCAAAATCAGAGAGGAACATCCAAGCTGGAAACATTTTAACTTATGTAATTGAAACTTGCTGAAGTCAAAACCAAATAGAAGTAGTTTCCTGTAGAGACAATGTCAGAAAACTTTAATGATAGGTGACTATGTCTTTCCCTGAAGTAGATTTCATCCTGTTGAAAGATCTAGCAGCAATGGCGAGTGACCAATTCTCTTAAAGACTTAAACCTATTACTTGTATCCATAAGGAAAACAGTTGAGAAAAAGATAAATAGAGAAACTAGAGGAAAATCAGCAGTTGTTAAGGTTAAAGTACAAATCACTTGAGGGGATTGTAACTACTTGGCCTCTAAGTGAAACTTAAAGGGATTTCTAAAGCATTAGTCCCAGTTTTATATTTGCCCGTTAGACGTAAACTCAATAGACTGTGAAGAAAGGAAGCAGAGAGGCTGCCCAACTGCTTTGATAAAAGATCAGTACAGCTTTGGGTGGAAGCATGGAATTTATGAAACTAGAGGAATTTAAACCTCAAGTGAAGTGAATTTATTTTTGTCAAATATGCCAGTGCAGAAGACATTATAAAGTAGGGCTTCATCAGGCAATGTGCAGCTCAAGAATGAGGAAATGGCCAGGCCACTTCTTGGCTGCTATCAGTACTCAGAGGACCAGAAGGTAGACAGCTACTGCAAGTTAAGTCAGCCTGCAGACAAACATGAAATCCATTTTCCATCATTCTGCAAACATACAGCTCTGCGGGTTTACTCTGGCCTGTCCTTTCATGTTTATATCCCTGTAGTTGAATAGTGTAGAGCCATAAGAAGGGGCTCAGTTTCACAGGTAGACTTTTCCTGAAAATAACAAGGCTTAAGCAATACTAATAGATAGGTAATTGTGTAGTTACAATGAAATCAGCTAATTAAAGTGAAGCCAAATGGGAAATATCCACTGTTCTGTTTTGGCAGGCAACACAGAAAAAATTACCCACTCCTTGTATGTATCCCTAAGCCATTTATATCTCTAATTCCAGACCTTTTTTCTGTCTGAGGTAAGGATTAAAATCTCTTATGAAAACAGTGTTAACAAGAGAAAAGCAAACAGGAAAGCTTAGTTTTGAGATGGTAGTTGCATTCTGAAATTTCAGTCTGGAAAATGGTATCCTCCCATCCTGATAAGATTTGATCTTTACAGTTCTGCAGCACATGCTTGTTTATGGCAAAGCCAAAGCCAAAATTTCTTTTCACCAAACAATGAAATCAGAGATAAAATTAGAATAAATTAATTTTTAATTGCTTTTTATGGTGTTGGCCGCCTAAAACAGGTATAAACGGGTAAATGGGATTCTGTGCCATCTTCAGACTCAGTACCAAGCATTTACTGAATCAGGGCTACACAATTAGTTAGGCATTACTGAAGATACAAAAAGAATAAAAAAAGTAAATATATCCTATCCTTTTACTACTTCGAGAATATTTGGGACAAGCATGGTGCCATCCTGCTTTCGTAAGAAAACAGAAATGGTTTGGCTGGACGACAGCTCCAATCTCTGGGCTGTGCATCCTACTCACCCCCACTGGTATGAAAGATGGAGCACAGACAGAATAGATAAGAAAGCAAAAAAGTAATGGAATTTATTCAGTAAGTTCACCCATTTATATGTAATGCTGTTGTTTTTATGAAAGCATGTTGTAGTGCATTTTTGTTATGCAATATGAAGTATGATTTTTTTTTTTAATTACTTGTATGAAGGGGAAAGGGAGTGATCCCTGTTTTAACCTGTAGAGTCTTTAGCAGCAAGAACAGTCTTTAGAAGTAACAGAATGAAATAATTAAAAAATCTTTTAGTGGAAACAGAAGGTATAGGGATAATGTTGAAGAAATACTGGAAATCCATTTTCTCAAACTTTTTAAAGGTAGCCAGAAAAGCCATTAGTAAAGCTAATGTAAGGCAAAATCCTACAATACCAAAAATGACTACATGACTTAATGCATCCTTTCCATTTTTCTGTCTCCCACAATTCTTTTGATAATCTTATCATTGTGTAACCATCACAAGCAGCATCACCAGACGTAATGGTTAGCTATTCTCAGACCACTTTTAAATTATTCACAGCAGCTATGTTTCCATTTCTCTGACTCATTCTTTTAGAAATAACAGGAAGTAGAAAACATGGAAATGGAAGAGTTATGACATTACATTTTTTAGAAAAACAGAAAGCTAAAAATTATCCAGTCTATTATTTGTTTTCTCAGCAATGCAAGAAACATTGTCAACTTACTGAACAATGACCCACTGAAGCACTAAAAAAAACCCCAACACCAGAACTTGCTCAATGCTGGACAGATCCATAGGTTCTTTGCTGCTGCTCTTAAGGAAAAAGGATACAAGTAAAGATGAAGCTTTGCTAGGACAGAAACAAGAGGGTTTTTTGTTTTGTTTTGTTTTGTTTTTAATATTAATGAACCTCTACAATAAGAGTAGCCCGAAAAGGACAATCTTGGCAGGCACCTTTTAGTGCATCTTGCACAGGAAGAATGCTTTTAAATTTCACACCCCTCATGCTCTCCCCAAATACTTCAGTCCTACTTTCTGGGTTTTGGGGTGGTTTTTTTAAAGTTATCAAAAAAGGAATAATCATTCCAACTTATGCTTTTTATTACCCTTATTTTAGGGAAGAGAAGACTGAGGCACAAGGTGAAAAGTCTTGGCAAAGAGTTCCAGGTAAAGAAACAGAATTGAGGTCTGAATCCCAAAAGCCTACGCGCTAGCTCTCACTACCATCTAGCAAGTGGGCAGGTTTAAAAAGAGAACGAGTTCTCCACAATGCATTTCACTGTCCTTATTATTTTTAATTCTTTTTGACAGTATTATAAAACAAGACTGTAACAAATAAGCAAGTAAACTGGTATTTCTGTCAGGTGTAAGAGAGGGAGACGACAACAAGCATGACATGGGGATGGGGACTTTACAGCCCCTGTCTGCCACAAGACTATTCACTCTGTTGGAAGAACTCCTCTAAAGATTTTGTAAATTGGCTTCATGGCTGCTCCCTCTTACAGAAATATAGAAAAATACAGGGGAAAAAAGCTTCTAAAAGGATGATCTGGCTCAAGATCTCTATAGTAATAAACTATTGGACAGAATGTCTTACACAATCTTCCAAAAGCAATTCAAAATGACTTGGAAACAAGCCAGCTGGACTGGAAGCTGGCTGAAGAACTGCAAACAAATGGTGATGTTACACAGTAATGTATCAAGTTGTCCGCTCAGACACCAGAAAGAGCAGTGTTCTGTCAGGTCTTATTTAAAGCATTGCTCTGCTCTGGAAAGTGACAAGATAAAATGGCACCTTCTTTCTCAACAAATCTGATCTATATATGTATCCAGTCATATCTAATTCGTGACAAAAGTTTATTCCTATTACTCCTGCAGAGCCAAAATAGTTTAGAGTTAACTGAAGGGTAATGCTTCCAGTACATCATTGAAATAGTTTGGTTGGTTCCATTCAGTTCTAGCTGCACAACAGAGGTTGCAGAGGTGCCACTGGGGGCTTAATTCAGCAAACGGACTCTTCATTACCAGTAGTAGTGCTTGAAATGGGAAAAAAAAATTACCCCAACACCTGTCTGACTCTCTGAACACAGCTGGAGTTTTCCAGGCTGGCAGCCAGATCCCTCTTCTTAAGGGATAAGTACATTCAGTAAAGACTCATCAAGGTAGAACAACCATGGAGCCCTGTAATACTACATTTACCAAGAAACTGTTCACAGTGAACTGAAATAGTGAGCTTGTTTGTAATTTAAAAGTGGTCAGCTATGGGAGTTCATCCCTGGTGCTAATGAACTAATGTAAAATGATGACCTAAAAGGAAAGTTAAAAAACCTTGACAAGTTTAATATATAGTAGATAAAATTGGCCTTTAGATATCATTTCCCAATTTCAATAATTCTACCCTTGAATCCTCTTCAAATGCTTTTAACATTGAATTTCTTAAAGCATACATAAGCTGCTTTAACTGGAATTCTTTTATGTGATAAAAAAGAATATACATTGTGATTAGGTGCTCATCTTCCTAGCCACAATGCTAGTGAATGTCTTGGAAACAGTACCAAATTCAGCAGGTGATATTGATCTATCTTAAAATAAACTAAGCTAAATAATAAAATAGTCTAAGCTAAACACATGCAATATACTGCAACATTAAAGGCTGTAGCATACCACGTATAATGGATTTCTTGTGGTTCATAAGTAAGCATCAAGTATTGACTGCTCATAATAGAACCTAGCACAAATTGGGGATGGACAGGAGTCTCAGCAGACTCCAGATGCCAAAAATACTGTGAATTTCCAAAAAGTAAACCAAAAACTTCCTTATAGAAGAAATAAATAAAATAAGAGTGAGAAATAAAGAGAAGAAATTAGACAGTGTTTTCTGGTAGATTTTGGTATAAAGACTACTACATCCTCATTAATGAGCAGAAGACTTACCCGCCCAATTCTGGAAGATATATTCCCACTTCATGTAAGAATATTGTTTCTAGCAAATAGCCAGGAAGCAAGAATGCAGCCTATATTATTTTTTCCCTCATGCTGCCACACTTACTGCTGCAGAAAGTCACATGTAATCATTTGCAAAATATGCCTGGTATGAGGGCTTAATATTTGCATTTTGGGATGCACATTTACCAGGAGAAGGCCTTACGGATGGCTCCTGTCCTATGGCCAACATTAAGAGAGCTTGCCATCTACCCTTAATTTGCCCTTACACTCCCCAAATGTGAAACACACCGTTTCTACAGCAGCCAAAGACTAGAACACAAACCCAAACATCCTCTACTTACCCATATGAAAACTTAGCGATACAACTGAGTTGTTCCCCATGCTACATGATGTTTTTGTAAAAAAACCCACAATCACAGTTCATCACACAAAAGTAACTTTGAATACAAACTTCATTGTTTCTTGCAGAAATGAACTGGTGTTAACTTTCACCATGATTTGTATATTTCAGCATGTTCATACTACGCCAATCTTTAGAGTTCCTTCCATTTTTCATTGTGACTTGCAAAGTGAGACTAAGACCTAAACGCTACTACCAGGCTGGATTATAAAAAGAGGGTCTATAGCACTATCAGCAGCTTAATTAAAGATATTATTTCTCCCAGCAGTCCTTGATTCTCTTACATTCTCACACCAACTCTCAGTATGACTACTGCACACTTTTAAAAAGTTATGTGTCTGCTTAGAATAGCCATATGGCTGAATTTTGCATTCTAAGTAAAGTGACATGCTTACTTCTATTACTTGAAAATTAGTCCTAAAATCAAGATCTTCTTTCAGGAATCCAAAAGACAGTGTCAACTTACTCTAAAGAACACCAATTTTCTTTATTATAACTGAAGCTCAGTAAACTTCACCTTATTCTCTCACTTTGTTGCTTGTCAGTGCCCATGACAAGAACAGCATGGTATAAAAACAAGTTGTTGTCACTAAAAATAAGTAAATGTGACTAAACAAACAGATAAAATGGGTAAAGAAACTGCGATTTCTATAACTACTTGTCAAGTGAAATCACAATTTGGAACACCTGGTGATGTTTTAAGTATCTTTACAAATATGTACTTCCATTACCTAATTTTTCTCATTGTTAAGGGTTTTTTTCCCTAATGTCTGATTTAAATGTTTCCTTTTATGCAGTAATTTCATGCTATTGCTCCTTATTATGCCATTTTCAGCCACTGTCAATAACACAACAGGGATTCTTGCTGCTTAATTATTTGTAGACATTTATGTCCCTATCATAGTCCCCCTTTGACTCCTTTTCTCCTGGTTGTGCATATCAAAGTGTGGTTCTGTCTGCAAACTTTAAAGTATATATAATGGGATATAGTATTTATCATCCATCATTTGCCTTTGTACCAAAATGATACAAAATTTGCATGTCAAAAGGCTTTCTCCCACTTCTCCAACTGCTAGAGCAGCAAACTCAGTCTGGTATCTGAAAGTCAAGCTGTGTTCCTTCTGCTTCATACATCATCTTTCTAATAAAAGTTCTACAGTGAGACCCAGCTGCAATTCTGCTGATGACGCATGCAACAAAATATATACCAGCTCATAGTACCATTGGCTCGACAGTCATAACAGAAGTAAAAACTAGATGCCACTCAAGTGATTGTGAGTGACTTGAATTAATCACCTGGAAGAGAGTGATGTCAGTAGCTTATGCCCAACACCTAGCAGAAGTCTTTCATTTAAATGTAATTTCTGAAGCTTAGCATTGTGTACAAAATATTGTCATTCTAGAATGTGGAGTACATAATCTTAACACATTTTCACAGGTTTAAAGTAGTGATTCATATTTTGCTATTTTCTATTGAGTTGTTTTCCAAAAGTCTTAAACTGTCATTAAATGTAGTTCCTTCTTTAATGTGAACTCTCACTGAGGGATTTAGAGAATGTTCTTCTGACATGTAAAGGAAAAAAAGAAAATTAAAAGCTAATCGTGAGTTTTAACTGAGTAACAGCTTGTTTAATTTATTCCATTTGAGAGCTATCCAGAATTAAATCCCTCAGTATAGGACACAGGTCCTTGCATAATCTTTCTACCAGAGTGAAAGTTGCCAGCAGCCATCCACAGCCAGTGTTCAACCCATGGCAAAGTGGTATTTCCTTCTGTATGTCCTAGGGGCCCTATGTTATGTCCCAAATTTTCCTGTGCAGATCAGTGTATTAAAGAACTAGACCTCCTATCCGTTCCATGAGAAACTGTCCTGAACACATGATTTGGGACATGGTAATTTTTGTGATTGTCTAGTCCATGCTAAATATATCGGAAGGTAGGTATAGACCATACCTTTCTTGCAGTAAAAACTCCCTGTCCTCCTTCTCTTCTTGCCAGTCTGAACTTAGATTCACCTTTTCACGGAAAGTCCAGGAAAAAAAGTCATAACCTTTGTAGAGCCACTACCCTGACAAAAGCGCTCTCTGCAAATACATGGGCTTACATTCATTCTGTGTGATGAATTAGAACAGTTTTATGTAACATTGTATGTCCTGCAGGGCATTTTTTGTATGTTTACCATTAATTTAAGCATAAGGTCAGCATGTAGGCCTGATATTGGTAGTGTTATTAGTTACAGAGTCACCAGACTTCTTAAAAATCATTGGCTTTTATTAGATTTGTGAAGTTAGTCTGACACTGATTAAGGTCGTAAAGGAAGTAAGTTACCTAAGGTTTGCTGACTTCGTTGGACTATGGCACAGATCCTATAATGCAGATTTCACAAATTACATTTAATTCACATGAAAAGTGAGCATTGTTTCACTTGAACTTACAGTATCAGGGCTGACTCTCCCCTGCCCACCAATGTCTAGCAATATAGACTAAATATTAAAGTGTGGAAAAGTTTGTGGGATTTTGTGAGGTTTTTTGTTTTGTTTTTAAGTAAGCACCTGACTTTGCATTCCGTTTGTCTCTTTTCCAGAAACAGTTGACTATAAAGATTTCAGAAGTCCTGAAAGCAGCTGTCTATTTCTCTGCCTATCCGTATGCAGTGTAAAGAGAGACCAGAATAAGCAGAAAGCACAGTGAGTAACAGAAGAAGCTTTTCTTTTGTTTTGTTTTCATACAAAAGTTTCTCGGGCAAAAATGAGATATTGGAATAAGGGAAAATGATAAATTAAGACTAGACTATGTTTCTTTTGTAAAGGACAGTATTAAAAAAGAATGCACAAAAGTGAGGTAAGCTCAATGGAGTAATGTCTTAAACTTCTGAAAACAATAACCAATTATTTTCAAAACAGAACAATTAATAAACTTTGCATGAGAAGACTAATACTTAAAACTGAAATACTTGAAAAGATTGAGACAGAAACAGCAAAACATGTAAAATGAAGGATCCCTATGATAGTAACTAAAGTACGCATAAGTTAGTCAGTGCAATACAGCATCATTAAGCATGGTAGAAATCTGGTCTACCTATTCCTTAAAACCATTGGACATATGATGTCACAGTGTATTTCTTTATTACAGCACACCATGCTCAGGCTGACAGGTTATTTGAAACAATACTACTATTTTCAAAATACAGAGATGGAAACCTTTCCTAAAGCTACCTTCTCAGATTATTGCATTTTAAATATATTTAATAAAAACTGTTAGTTAATGGAGACTGTAAATGCACTACTGAGCTACTCTCTATTTGTGGTATTTTAAATTTGATTGAAAACAATTAGCAGACGAGAGAGATGCCTGTGAGCATTCATTAAAATGAGGCTTGTGGATTGTGACTGCTGAATTTCACTGTGCATCTGGAGCTGTTTACACTGATGGCACAGTTTTCCATCATAATAAAAAAGGGACTCTTCCCTATAAAGGTTATGCTGGCAAAAAATAAAGTGTATTAAATTTTTCCAAAACTTCCCGTTGAAAAAGCAGCAGCTTGTTACCCAAGGGGAATTTCTATATCAGATGACGATGGCTCATGGACAATTTAATTTGTTGTTTCGTTTAACAGCTTGTAAATCCCTCTCCTATAAATAACATGCAGTTGTAAAAGCTGACTGCTAATGAGATGATTGACCCTAAAGGTCATACTGGCAGAATCCCCCATTGTTTGCTTAAGGATATAATTTTCATTTCATCTAACTGAAAACTGACATTCAAGCATAATGCGATGAGAAATTAAACAAAAATATTGCATTACTGGAAGAACTATGCTATTGTTTTATCTTTTAGAAAAAAAAATTGTTAACTTGAACTGAAATACTGCTAAGGCAGTCAGCTGATGAATACGTGGTTCTCAAATAGACTGTAGGAAGAGATGAACACACTAAAAAAATATCTAGTGAACAATATCAAAAGTGAGCATGTTCTGAACTTGAACATTCAATTTTGTTTTTCATTAAAACCAAGTTCAAATCCAAAACTCATCTCAAAGTGAGCTGAGTGGGGTAAGGAGGTAGTTTTATTAAGGTTTTGCTTGTTTTATATTAGAAATTTTTGTTGCTGCCTGCATTTTTAATATTGAATGGATAGAAGATTCTTAGGCAAGACTTAAACTTAATGCACTAGAGGACAAATAATATGGACAACAGTCCTAACTTAGAAATGGTTAATACAGTAAAAATCTCTAGACTTGCTTCACCCATTCTATGTACCCAATAGTCTGAAAAAAGCACAAAATTATGAGGCTGCTATCTTACCTTATACTTTTCTCAGTATCTACCATAGTAGATGTACTCATATTTCATTCTTTCTGCTCCACTCCAAGTGAAACTCAAGCAAAAGAACTCCAAATTAGTCTAACATTGTTTAGATTCTACCAGCTGTACATCATCTCCAGCATTGCTTGTGTGATTTCACCTACACACAATTCAACAATTGGAATGTGAAGAATCAAATAGGAATACTAACAAAGTTAGCTCTTGGGGCAGGATCAAGATACCTCTTTGACTTAGATTAGCAATAGGAGTTGTCAGAAATTCTAGAAATACAATTATGTGTCATCACAAAATAACTACTTGAAGAAGGCTGGAATTTAACTTATTTGCTCAGACCCATCATTAGTTCTCATAAAGTTTAGTTACCATTTATGTCTGGGGAATATTTTTGGCTTTTGTGTCAATGTGCATCTTGAATCATGAATTACTTGGTTAATGTGTAACAGTATACCCAAAAGTGAAATATTTAACAAATACAGGAGAGAACATGCGTTACTCATCTGAGTTAATCCAGTAAGACTAAATAATGTAAATGAAGTGTGCAATACATTATAATTTTCAGCACATTAATTTGCGATAATCATGGTGATTACATAACCAGCTATCTGATGAAGACACACATGAACAAATCTGTAATAATACCTCAGATACATCAAATATATTGACAGAGATCCCAGTACCTTTGTAAACCTCTGATATCTACTGCAGAAATCATCTCCACCAGAAATACTATCAGTATTCATATATTGTTCTTATCAAAACATTAGTTATATAAAAAGCTCAAAATAATAGACCACTTGGCAAAGGTAAAATGATTTTACACAAGATAACTTTGTGCATTATTCCAGCTTCTGGGTACACATTTGAAAATTCAAGGAACTTTAAGAGGGCAATCTCTGCCATTTAGTTCATAGCAAACATGACATATACTAACAATAAGGCCAAAATTAGCACTAATACTCACAAATCAATCTGAAGAAAATTATAGGCTGTATGTAGGTAGATGATACCTCATTTTTATATTTATGCATATTCAAAACTTAATAAGAGCTATGTGCTCTGCATGTCCCATTTACATCTCTAAAGGTTCAACAACAGGGTATTCAGGAATTCCAAGGTCTCCATGGCAATGATGTGTGTTGAGCATCCGTCCCTTTGAATGAAAAGTGATGACCATATTTTTATTCTACTTGGCATTGGTTATCTTTGAGTATAGTCACAGCTCAGCTTTTTATGAGATCTTCACATTCCATCGTATTTTCCTCTATTCTTAGAGGAAGCAAAACCAAAGTTTGCTTGCTGGACAGAAGAAAGAGTGAGGATTACAATAGTTTTCAGGAAAGATACGGTTATACCCTTGAGTTTCTAATTAAAATTAATGAAATATTCAAATATCTTTAAGTTTCTTTTTATTGCACTGACAGACAAGCGGTATCAGCAAGAATGAGTCATCATCTGCTTAATGTCCAATTCTTAAGCCATTTTATCTCTCTTTTTTTTTTTTTCTTTCTGCTACTCTGTAGACATCAACCTAACGTTCAAGAATTCAGTTTTCAGTGTATATCAGGGCATTTACTATAGCATCGCCTGGTTGTATTCTCCCATAAGATCCATGTTCTTTTTAGCCCACAGCACAGATTTGTACCATCTTAACACAGATTCAAACACCACAATTTTCTAGTGCAGGGAAGCTGTCATGGAGTAATGATGTAAACATCATTTATCCACTATAGATCCGACTATTTGTCATTTTAAGGAAATTTAAAAAAAAAAAAAATCAAAGAAAAGGTAAGTTTTGTGATTTAAAAAAATCCCCAGAGAAGTTAAATGTTAAGCATCAAACACATCGCAATGGTAATTCCAATTACAGATGCTTCAGGATTTGCCAGATTCCTGTATACAAATCCAGTGTTTAGAGATTACCCATCTAGAATCGCTCCCTTTTTTTGTCTATTGATCAGCATCAGGGCTGCTGATTTCCACTGATATGTTCTCCACATTGGCATATTGTTTAGAAAGTAGAGATGCCTTGAATAATCATAAGACTATTATATTAAGTGTAATTCCCAGACCCTGTTATCAATTTGCTTCTTAGCTTCCTAGTGTCATGCACAGCCAAGATCACTTAATGTTGTCCTATTTAGGGCATTACAGTCCTCTCTCTGAAGATTGCTGCTTATAATTAGCTAGCTAGCACTGGAGCATCCATTGGTGTTTTCTACTAAAAAGGCTAAATTTTTACTCCCCTTCTCAATCACCAAAAAAGGCCACAATCTAAAAACCACATCTTGGTCTTTGTGTGAACAAAGGCTGCACTGCGATGTTTTCAACAGCCAACATTGGTACAGGAAAAATGCCATACTGTTCACACAACAAAGCTGAAGCTAAATGACAGGCCGCATCATCCAAGCAACATTTCACATTACCAATTGATACATCCTTTATATACAATTACTTCGCTGATACAAGAGGTAAGATAGCGTTCCTCCATCCTCTTTTTCTTTCTCCTTAATAAATTGAAAACTTTCTTATTTAATCCTTAAAAAAAAAAAAAAAGACAAGAAAAAAGAGAAGATGACAAGGAGTTGAGGAGGTTAAATTGCATGAAACTGGTATTTTTGCAGCATAAAAGTGCTGAAAAAGGAATTAAATACTTTTTATTTCCTTAGAATATGTCACACTTGATACTTTCACTGCTGCAGAAACATGGAAACAAGGTTTTTGTGGACTTTTGTTTTGGGGAGAAGTAGTAAAGAGCAGCAGATGAAAGTATCACAGCTAAACATACAGGTTTTTTCACAAAAGGGTAATATCTGTCAGTTCTTCCTCACTGCCATTTGACTTCCAAAAAGTTTTGTGTTTTCTGTAAGAATGATAAAAAGCTTCAACTTAGAACAAATTTCTGAAACTTCACTTGTGAATTTTAATGAAACACTGATAGTAGTTTCCATTCCTCTGCTACTGTGAATATACTGTCTATGTGCCATTTTTCATTTAGTATCTGCATATGTGTTTGGAGTGATGAACATGGGTGATTGTATTTATGCTAGTATAGGAAACAATACATAGTATGTTTGTTTACACTATCTGGGAAACCACAGTCTTCTATGCATTACATTTATGGCAGATACATATGATTCAACAAAGTACCTACAAACAATACTTAAATATCTTCAGTAAAGAACAATTGAAATATTTACATGACAAGAATTGTTTAATGTTACTGGAGAACCCAGAAGAATTAGCAACTTACTGAGTAGAGCCAATTGATTAATAGATAGAAGAGATGGCAAGGTGGTACAAGAAAGAATTGAACAGTGGATTAGGATGATGTATTGGCCTTATGATTCTTTGCAGTACGAAAAATTTACATTAAATTCCGAGTCACTAGAGTTTCCCTTTATCCTCCAAATGGAAACTAACTCACTTTTAAGTTCTCTGTCCAATGTGTATCTGAAGATGCTCCCACGTCTTAATCATACCAGCCCCTCCTAGCAAACATTGCACCTCAGCAGTTTCCTATGGCAGTACCTGTAGACAGGAGTATATAAACAGAAGTACAATAAAAATTTCATTCGTATCACAACTGCAGGAATATGACTTCCTTGTGTTAGTGCAAGTCAGATCAAGATGGGGGTCATACACCAGCTTTGTAGGCACATTGACAGTAGGTAGAAGAACCCATCTAATAGGTTGAGCTCATTTTAGTCACTTCATTCCTAGCAGTTGGAGGCACTGCTTTGGCTTATAGGAACTCAGTAGAAGGGGCACTTTTAAATACTCATGTGCAGCATAGCTGTGCAAATACTGCGAACTGTTGACAGAGCTCTTCTTTGCTTTCTTCTGAAGGAAAAGCGTCTACCAGTAAAATCATACTGGCTGGGGTCACGTGGGAGAAAAAGCTGTCCAACTGTTAGCGCTTTTTAGAGTACAGACTGTTAACTGCTTGTTCCCTGCCGGGGAATGCATGATCATTCTTAGGTCAGAGCTTGGATTTCTAGATTGGAATTGAATACTGAGAAAGCTAAAAGAACACAATAAAGGCATTTAAGGCTCAAGTATTGTGTATCAATGAGAAAATAAGTGTCTGTGGCTAGAATAATTTTACTTTATTCATAGGATGGCAATGCAGGGTAATACTCTGTCTGAAAGAATCGCACAAAAGGTTTTATTGGACTAATCGGAGCCCCTGGTGAACAGACCTAATTACTAAACTGCCATGGAAACATCAGCACAGTTCCAGGTGATTGATAACTTTTGTTATTTCCAAAACACAGAGAGCAGGGAGAAGGAAATATTTAGATAACAAATAATGCATAAATGTGAGGGGAAATGTCATACCTTTAAAGTATGCTGCTCTTTTATGGAACTACTGTTATCCTTTTATCCATAATCATCATAAAAAGCAAAACAGAAGTCATTTGCAGATATATTCTTCAGGCCTAGTCTTTTTCCTTAAAACACCGAAGGAAGAAATGCCTAGGACTTCTTATCATATGGGACAAATAAAATAGCAAACAAGATGAAAGCAAAAATGCTAACAGGGATTGTTACACAGATGTTACCAGGGATCAATGTCCATATGTGGGCATGATTACTCCGGTAGAAATTGAGAAGCAGGATATTAGGCAAACCCAGTGATGTCAGTTCTTTTCACTGGCTTCAGCTGGCTCTGGATTATAACTTCACTGAAATTACTGCAGATTCACATTGGTGTAAGAAATGGTTAGGAATCTGGAAAGACAGTTTATGGAATGTTGTTACCTAAAGCCTTCTGGATCATAACTATTACAAACAAAGCTTGTCTGTCTAGAAAGCCACCCTGTTTATTTAGTTGACAGCCTGACACATCATGTTGTAATAAAAAGGAAGAGTAACAGGGTTGTCAAGCATAGTGCATTTCAAGGATTTGAATGAGAAATCCGCAAACTTTCTTCCAGTTTTACAGAGATGCTGTTATTTCCTTTCACAAGACGCACCCTTCCATTTTTTCCCCAAGATAAGACCCCCTGTATTTCCTCCTTGCAACCCAGCTGAGAACAGACGATAATGGTCATTTGTCCAAGATCTCCACATGTCAAAGCTGCTCATTCAGAAGAGTAGTGCCAATCAACTTCAGAGCACATGCTTAGCAGGGCCAAACTACCCAAGGATACACCGCGCTCACAGTGCGTGCAGTGCTGGGCTAAGCTAAACATCACTGACGTTTAGAATCTTCTCCTCTAGTCCCAACTCTCTCAGGAACATGAACAACTAACCCATAATAAGTACATTTATTCCCTAGCTTGCGGACAGCACATTCCAGATTCAGGGCATGCTCAAATCACTACTTATCTCTATATGCTTAGATCTAGAAATACAAACATATCATTGAAATGTAAAATTTCTGAGCATGGGAACAGCAGCCCGTGCCACATGATCTCCACTGAGATTGCTGTAGAGTGAATAAAAGCCAAATTCAAACTAATGTCAGAAAGAAATAATTTTAAACAGAGTAACCTTCATCTTCATTTCATCTCACTGATGTGATGCAGAAAAGGCCTTTTATGAGGGAGGGATGATTCTAAAATTTTTGAAGGTTCATTTCAAAAGCTTTTTAAATGATTATCCAAAGCATCCCTTTGGTATAAAAAGCAGGCCAGAGTAATTTTTTCATCTCTTGAGACTACCATCCCCCTTTGGACTACTCAGAAATACCTTTCCTACATAGTACTTCCATTCCACTCATAGGTACCTCACAGGAGTGCAGACACATACAAATTATTAATTTACAAACCAAAAAAGAGAAGGATTTTGAACCGAGTAAGAAATTCTAGATTGGTTTATTTAAAAATATTACTAAGGAATGAGGCAGCTCACTCATCTGAATGTTGAGAAATCATCAATTAATTAATCAGTTGGTCACACTGACATTAGACTCAATGGAAGGTTCTTGTTTACCTCAGAAGCTGAACAACATCACAACTCTATTATAGGAAGAGATTGTAATCAACAGAAACATTATATCTGGTATTTTCTATTACACTTTCTTCAGTTATAATATATTCTGTTAACTCGTTCAAGTTACTGTATAGTCTGCTTTAATACAAATAGGAAAGAAGGCTATCCTGGTCTTACAGGACATACATAGGTTTTAGGTTAAGGTTCCTGTTTTATTACATTTTCTGTGTGGCCTGACACAAGTCCTTTAGTGTCTCAGTTTCAGTTCCTTAATTTGTGCAAGGTGGTTAATAGCATGTTGTTACAAAATAGAGTTATGAGGGTAACTTAAAAAAAGCAAGGCTTACTACAGTAATGGAAACTAATAATGTACATTTAAGAGGCAGAAGTATATACCTCCCCTTCAATTCTCTTGGACTCTTGATGGAATCAATCTCTCAAGAAAAAAATCTTATAGTGTCTTGAAATCCTAGAGTCTCTAAAGACTGGCTATTAATTAAACTATTAATGTGTTCTTTGCTCCACTACGGAGGCAAATAACCAGGCTTATGCTTTAGGAACCTCTTGTGAATAACAGCTGGGGTTTTTTTAACCTCCATTATTATTTTGTCTCTCACCAATCCAGTATCATTCGCTCCTTTTTTCCTTCTTTTCTACCTTTCCGCTAACTTCAGGCAACATAAGGGCAAATTGTTCATATTCTTTCTTTACTGATGAGATAGACTTCAGAAATTATCTAGCTAGCTTGAATATCACATTTTAATTTTTTTTCAGAGACTCTATAATTTAAAACAACTTTGTCTTCAGTTCTTTTCACACAGATATCCATAAACACAGCACCAGTTCCTGAAAAGGACACTATTTTGGCACATAACATGCCCATTTAAATGAATGAAGTTATGATTAAAAATCACTTATTACCCAGACCTGTGATGAACATATAATTCATCTATACCATACCAAGGAGGTGTATAATTGGAAAAATAACTGACTAAATGGTATTCACTTTACTAAAATACATCTACCTTCTTGTCAGAAAACAGAGTAGAGGTGGGAGAGGAAAGGAGAATTGGAGATGAGAATTGGCAGGAGAGTTGATTTTTTTTTTGTTTGTTTCTTTGTTTGTTTTGGCCACGACACATTAAATAAAAAGTTTAGCATGCAACACATTCCACTGGAACATCATCAGCAAAGCACACAGACATGTCAGGAATATTTTTTTGGGAGAATAGCACATAAAATAAGACAGGCACAGAGTAAAGGGTAATGAGAAATTGACCATTGTTCTGAAGTATCTGCTTGGGAACTGTATAAATCCTCTTTATTGATCCATGTATTACAATGACAATTCCTACTCAAAAATTCGATTTATTTCTAGCATCATATAACTTCTTTAAGCTTATTGCATATTTTTACAAAAAAAGATAAAAATCTGAAAGTCCTTTTTCCTTAACTCTCAAGAGGAATTAATCTTGCAGGGTGTGTTGGGTTTGCGTGGCAGGGTTTTGGTAGCGGGGGTGCTACAGGCGTGGCTTCTGTGAGAAGCTGCTAGAAGCTCCCCCTGTGTCTGACAGAGCCAATGCCAGCCGGCTCCAAGATGGACCCGCCGCTGGCCAAGGCCAAGCCAATCAGCGCCTCTGTGATAACATATTTAAGAAGAAGAAAAACACTTAGGGAGAGAGAGCTTTTGCAGCCGGAGAGAGGAGTGAGAAGATGTAAGAAACTCTGCAGACACCAAGGTCAGTGCAGATGGAGGGGGAGGAGGAGCTCCAGGCACCGGAGCAGAGATCCCCCTGCAGCCCGTGGTGAAGGCCATGGTGAAGCAGGCTGTCCCCCTGCAGCCCATGGAGGAAGGATGAGGGGGTGTAGCGATTCCACCTGCAGCCCGTGGAGGACCCCACGCCGGAGCAGGTGGAGGCACCTGAAGGAGGCTGTGGCCCGTGGGAAGCCCATGCTGGAGCAAGCTCCTGGCCAGACCGGTGGACCCGTGAAGAGGGGAGCCCACACTGGAGCAGGTTTGCTGGCAGGACTTGTGACCCCGTGGGGGACCCCACGCTGGAGCAGTTTGCTCCTGAAGGTCTGCACCCCGTGAGAGGGACTCCATGCTGGAGCAGGGGAACGATGAGAGGAGTCCTCCCCCTGAGGATGAAGAAGCGGCAGAAACACCGTGTGCTGAACTGACCGTAATCCCCATTCCCCGTCCCCCTGTGCTGCTGAGGGGGAAGGTTGAAGCCGGGAGTGAAGTCGAGCCCGGGAAGATGGGAGGGGTGGGGGGAGGTGTTTTAAGAGTTGATTTTATTTCTCATTCCTCTACTCTGTTTTGCCTAGTAATAAATTAGATGAATTTCCTCTCTAAGTTTGGTCTGTTTTGCTCGTGCCGATAATTAGTGAGTGATCTCTCCCTGTCCTTATCTCGACCTACAAGCATTTCGTTATGCCTTTTCTCCCCTGTTTGGTGAATGAGGGGAGTGAGAGAGCGGCTCTGGTGGGCACCTGGCCTCCAGCCAGGGTCAACCCACCACACAGGGGACTAGATATTTTGTTTCTAATCTTTGCTTTTTGTGGTTTTTATTCTAACACCTTTCTGTACTCACACTTAGTAATATGTTCGGTATTACTATGAGATAGCAAAAAAGTCATACTCTGGTCCCCTTCTGAGACAGAACAACACCTTCTGATAAACATGAACTCATTTGGGCTACATCTAAATAGATGGTCCCAGGAATGCATCCAAGGGTCTGTATCCTACCTCTGTGTACAGTCCTTCCTCATGCACTGATTTTCATGGAAAGACATGCCATACTCACAGGGGTAAGGAAGCCACTAAAAATTCTGGACTTATTTAGAACTTGTGCCAGCAGGGGAGCAGGTCTCAGGAGGTCTCCTCCAAAATAACTTTTTCTATGATTCTATGGAAAATATGAGAACGCTCTCTGGCATCATGCTTCTGTGATATTCACTGTCTGCTAGACAGCTGTGCAGTGTGGATGCTCATTCCCAGCTCAGTCAGTATTGCCCACAGTGCACGTATCACGCTGAAGGATTCATTGGCAATCAAATTCAGGCTTACACCTGTGACTTCAAGAAAAACTTTGAGTTATCTAGCTCTTTTTAGCATCAATACTAACATCATCAGGATCATTGTAGTTCTCTCCCTAATACATGTACAAATTAGTGATGATGGGGAAATCCATCTGTTCTGTAAAATGGCCTCTAAAGAAAAAAAATATTACTACAGCCCTTTGTTGCTGTGAAATTCTACCATATTAGAAGAAAATAATTTCTTTACTCAATGCTGTTTCTCTGAAAGTTTGGTTTTTTTCAAAAGATGATGACCTCACATAGCTTTCTTTTAGTTTGCAACAGGCAAAGGAGCTGTATAAATATCAAATCAAAGAGATGAAATACTGCTACATCAGAAAGAATTACTGTAAGATGTTTGATTGTCTTTCGCCTTTGGGTGAAAGGCAATCTGAAATACGAAATTCTATTTAAGGCATAGTGAGGTGATCAGACATACATTATTGTTCAGATCATGTGACTGATGATTATTCCTTTTATAACAAGAAAAAATAAAGTAACTTGTGTTGCAGATAAGAACAGTGAAGAAAATAACCTAAGTAGATGTATAAGTTTTCTAATAGTTATCTCACCAGAATAGAAATGCTTGAGAACTGTATAAACTGGACCATTAATCCTGTTTATAAAGACTCAATGTCAGGGTATTAAATGTCCATGTTTGCAGAATTTTTTTCAAAATTTTGATGATTTCTTTGTCATTCTCTCCTATACTCCATCTCATATTTGTAATACATTTGCGAGAAAGAAATTCTCATTTATACTGCTTTCTGCTCTGCTACTCATCCCAGAAATCACTACATTCCCAATCTGATTTGGGGTTTACTGTGTTCAGAGTAAAAACAATTATACTCAGACTCAGATTGCAACACAGTGATTTGATTATAAGTGACACCTTATGTTTTAGCTGCTCATTCACTTTCAACTCTTGTACATTATTTGAATTCTCACCAGCTGACTGGTACAATTTTGAACATTTTCAGCTTACACTGCACTACAAAATTGTAAAACCATTGGGTACAGGCATGAAAGTTACAATGATGTATGAGACTGCCAACATAATGGCAATAGCCTGCAAGTTTGAAGCTTATTCTCTATGTTTGTGTCCTCAGAGAAAATCACTGCAGTGCTGCGGGCCATATTTTGTGGGTTTAAGTGTTAATTAAGTGGTGTATAGGTCTCACTCTGGTTCCCTGCACAGGGGAAGCTTTTAGCCTTTGAGTTCGGTGAACTATTCACAGTAGCAGTTTTTTTTTCTTTTTTTCAGCTGTAACCCGTTTTCATCTTTCATACCTTCTAGAAACTTGTTTGAATGTTTTATGTAAAGCATCAAGTACTATGAATACAAACAACATTCTATAAGCACTTCCAAATATTCACAATTTGAATTTCAGCTTTCAAAGAACAATGTTTAGGTTCCTGGGACAAATACAAAAATTATTGCTGTACACTTACCTGATCAGGTATTAGGTTAGATCAGGATGTGTTGTATTACATCTGATTTAGTACCTCAGTTTGCTTTTAGGTGGTAGGTGAAGCACAGAAAAATCAGCAAGAAACAATCAGAAACAAATGCCAAAACAGAAATAGGCAAATTAGCCCTTCTCGGTCTACAGCACTCACACCTGGTGCAGCTGGTGCTTACTAGGACTAAGCAGTTCATTACCCCTTTACTCAGTAGTGCATTCCTTACTCATAGAAATCTCTACAATAACATATCACAGTGTATGGAGCCCTACACACTTCCTCCTCTATCTTAGGCTACTATATAACATAAAGGGTTGCTTACTTCCCACCCAGAGTTTGTGTGGCTAGGTCCACTCTCTGAAATGCTTTTTCAGCCTACTGCTTTTTAGTCTCCTATGAAAACAAAAAAATAGGATGAGGAAGCATTTAACAGTGTAACACTGAAACCTGGAGCACAATCTGTGTCTTCCCAACAACTCTTCTTACACCCTGTAAAACTCCTGTTCACTCTGAAGTTCTCATGTTTTTACCTGTCAAGACTTCCAACAATTGAATGTATCCAAGCTCTCCATGAGGACTACAGCTCCCATAATTCCTTGCTGAAAACTAAATTGATATCAGGCCATCAAGTTTCATGATCCATGTGAAAGGACCACTCATGGCAATAATGCATGTTCTCTTAAAAGAGACAATTTTCCTGTAACTGTCAGCACATGTAGTTGTTTCCACAAAATATTCCACAGAGCACACTGAAAATACTACTGAAATAAAGTGGTATAGCTGCTGCTCAATTTTTCATAAGGAGAAACAGTAGATTTCATTTTGCAATAGAGTTGTATGTATATTGGTATTTATAATCAGGCTTAAATGATGTAGGACAAACCCAAGAATGTCCAGCAGTGGAGACATGGTTTTCAATGTAAAATGTAACTTCCTGTCAAAAAAACTTACTTGAAGTCTCATTATATCATCTCCTGAGTGGAGAATAATGATTTCATCCATGTACTCTGTTCCACAATGTAAACATTTGGTATAGCATTTCTTGGGACTAAATCCAGCCTCCTTTGTCACGCAAAGCTAGCTAGCAGCCATTGATTTCAGTGCAAGTATCTTTGGGGATTATTAGAATCCATATGTGGGAAATGAAAACTAGACTGAATCATTCTGAAAATTTAGGAAAAAAATATTAATTTTAAATGTCTTTCTTTTTTCTTTCTATTCTGAACTAGAAGTTGGTTTGTGATAACAAAACTCTTCACATCATTATGTGCTCATTTAACCATTATGACAACATAAGAGGAAGTAAATTCTCAAAAGTAATACATTCTGTTCGTGTCACATTAGGGTTGAAAAAAAACCCACTCACCTTATTCTTTCATGAATCTTTAAGTGATAAAATATATTCAGAAACAGAAACTGTGGAAAAACTTGAAAAACAGTTATTAAGGCAATAGCAGGTTCATAAGATAATACTTTTCTTCCCTATCTGATATTAGCCCACTGCCTGAAGGGAAAGGGTTCTTACTGGAATCTGAGTCAAAAAGCTCTCAAACAAACTGCCACATGGACAATACTAGACACAATGCTAAATTTAATTAATTAATTACTTAGTTAAACAAGCCAAAAGCATCCATGAGGATGGGACAGAAAAAAGAGAGTAATGTAGTCTTATGCTTTGGTCAGATATTAGGCTGGGTCTATACAATCATGGGCTGAAAATTTCCTATTTTTTTGTAAATTATCAAAAAGAACTGGCAGACATTATGACAGTCTAAATAAAGCACCTTTATCATCAACCGTTACTTTCATTTAAGGAAGAAATATTATATACAATAAAATAAATGGCTGCTGTTTCATGTGAAATAAGAGGGTTGGAAAATATCCGTTAAAAACCTACAGCATTTGATGATTCATACTTGACCTTTTTCTGCAAGGATTAATTGTATCTCCTGCTCTATGTTGCAATGACATTTTACCTAACAATACCCTGCCTTTATTTGGTATAACAGGTTATACTGGGTAGCTACAGCTTGAAACAGTTAAGACCTGAAACTGCAGAAATTGAAAGGAAGGCAGTGCTGACTTGAAGGCTGTAAAAGTTGTCTTAATACAAAACTATAAAGCTGCATCTACCCCTCTGTAGATGACAGGTTCTTGGCCACCTTCACCACTTTGCCATGGAACTTACCTGGCAGGATGCTGGGATAACCCCCTGCCTCAGGTAACCTACAAAATAACCTTCTGCTTGATAGTTACAAGAAGACCCCTTGGTTGTGTGAAGGAGGGAGGCCATATGTATTGCCAGAATAATCTGTTACTTACTTCTAATCAGCCTAATCAGCTGTGAGATCAGCTGAGACACTGGACCAGGATTTTGAATTCAGCTCTGTATTCTACTTGTACATGTGTTTTTGAGTATAAAAACCTATTCTTTCTTTGTCCATAGGTTTAAGTCATGACATACTTTTTTCATAAACTATAGGAAACTTATTCCTCAACAATTTCTAAAGAGACTGAGGTATTCCCTTGCATGTAAAACTCACACCAACTGCATGTGAATACAGGTATACCAGTGTATTTGAAAATGAGTCCAAAAATGATCATATCTGTGGCTGGAAATGTAGGACCGTTGGAGTTTATTTTAAAGGTGATTCAACTGGTTCTGCATTGCTTCCAATTATATAAATCATATTTCAGTTAAAAAAATGCACATCTTTTATTTTCATACTAATTGTTAAAACTGCCACTTTGTGAAATTTGGCAGAATGAACTGTGTCAGTGTTGCCACCAATGCAATTTCCATTAACAAAGAAAGAAATTATAAAAAAGACCCCCCACCTCCTGTGCCCTCCCAAACGTAAGACCTTTTTTATAATTCAAAACCCAAGCTGTTATGAAGAGCAAGGAATTGACCTTTTTGCTGTTAAAAAAATATTTTGAAGGTAAATATCTTAGACAACACAAAGACTGAAGTAAGATACAAAACGAGGACCCAATCCAGAATTATCCATCCTTATACCATCAGTTATCTATGCTACCTGCCTTCTGTCTTACTGGCTGTTTGTTCCAAACTTCACAAATCAGAACCTTTCCACATCAGCAAAGAAATAAATCTATGTGTTCATAAGCACCAGGGAGTGAGTTTGCATATCAGTATCTAACACAGAATACATGGCCTGTGTTCATTTGATGAATAGGAATTTGAGATGCCAGTATTGGAATTTAAGTAGATGGTTCAGAGCGAAGAAAAGAGCAACAGTTCTCATCTCTGTACTTTGAGGAGGATCTTTTCCCTGGATATATGTGGTATGATGAGAACTACAAGATTTTTATTTAACTACAAGATTTTTATTTTGACAAGACTTTGAGGAGAGAGTGCTACTGCCCTCATACCATAAATGCTTTCTCCATTCATGCAATGAAACAGGTAACCTCTACTCATCCCTTCTATCTACCTGTCATCATCACACAAACTTCATTCAAGCAAGCATCTGAAATAGTGGAAGGAGAAGAAAGGGAATTTTGTAAACTATTACATAGCCCCTCTGAAGAGAAGGCTGAAATTTTCATTTTGTTCATTTCACTGGTTTAATTTTTGCAATGGGCGAGGGGGTAGGGGGAGGAAAAAGAAGGAATAATTGTGTTGCAATGCTAATGAGTACATTTACAAGGCTCTGCCAGAAACCCTGTGCTTCAGCTTGCTTTTATTAGCCATTTTGGAAGATGTCTTAGTTGCAGTTGCACAAAAAGCATTGTCAGGGCTTTTGTATTTTCTCATTTAGAATACTGTGACATTATTTGGAGAGGGACTAGTTCTGGAGCACATAAGCCGGTATCAGTATTGTATAATACAGCAGCTAGACTAATTTTGCAGTGTGATTACAAAACCCATCACAGTGAATTATACAGCAAGTTAAATTTGTTTCCACCTTCTGCAAAGCCAGAATATTATCTTCCACAAATAGTGTACAAATGTAGAAATAATACAAGTCCAACTTATCTGAACGATAGACTACAGAAAGCTTCCACTGTTCATTCCATCGATACTCTCTATCGGCTGCTAATGACACCCGCTACATTCTGAAAGCAAACTCTAATAATGGTGAGGACTCCCACTTTTTTTTTTTTTTTTTACTAAGCTTTAATTTACTAGAACATCCTGCCACTGTTAAAAACTTTCCAAACCTGAAAGTAATTTTTGGGAGTAACATCTTTTCACTTCTCTTGATCAGAAATATTTGTGAATGTGTGTTACTACTGAACATTCTATTAACTAAAAAGCACCATGATTGGCTTTTGACTTTTCAGCATAATTTAAAATACAGAAACAGTCCTTTAATAAAACTAACCCAGACTGTTCACTGTAAGTCTTCCTATGATAGTTTTTTCTATTGCTTCTAGTCATGTTTTTTATTTTTTTATGCAGCACTTGAACTTGTTCAAGCAACAATACAGTCCTCTGAGTATATCTGAAAAGTAAGCCACTTGCATACAGTTTTTTATTAGGTTTTTGTTTTGGGTTTGTTTTTTTTTTAAACATAAATTGGATAATAAGAGAGAAGGAAGAGAGTCTGGTGAACTTCACTGTCCTGGCTTACCTGCTTGTTTCCAGTCACCGAACAGACCAGCTAAAAACAGCTGAAAAAGAGCTATGTGGTCTTAATGAACTTACTTCCTAACATTTTGTTCACAGTACTATAGGTCAGGATAAGTGAACTGGTGGAGGGAGGGGCAGGGAAAAGGAGAGATAAAGTCAAATAGCACAATTAAGACAGAAGTTATATCCCAAGAAAATCAGATACAGAAACAGACTACCTGCCAAGGTTTCCTCTAGCCAGACAGACCTTGGAGAAGCTTTCTAGACCCGTTTATCCATTTCTAGAATTCAGTGACCATGCAGGCCGTTAAAAAAATTTGCCATACACATATATAGGTTTTTCTCTGTATATTAAAATCAGCAGATTAATCTCCGACAGAGCAGTACAAATAAAGTTATTTCAAACATACTATTTTGCAGACATTCCGTCTGTTCTCCAGATTGAGAATTGTTACTGCTGTGCTCTGACATAGTTGATGATATTTGGAGTTGCCATAGTGTTAAATGTTTTTCCTGTGATCAGCAACTGCTGATTTAAATGAAAATCTTCAGATATTTTCTCTCCTGTATATTTCACAGTCATTTCAAATTCATCACAGACAAAAAGGTATAAATGATACCAGATGAAAAATGTATTGTGTCTAAATGAGCTTTCCATGATTTGATTTCAAGGTCATAGCACACAAATGGCATATGCTTTTAGTTACTGTAAAGGATACAACACACTGAAGACCTTTAGTCATCTGAGTTATAATCTGTAAACATATACACTCATTAACTTCACAGTACTTGCATATTTAAATGCCTGAGCTAAATTTTGTGTCTGGACAATGTCCAGGCCAAAACCTTAGAATTCCATCTTTTATGTGTGGGATGATTTACTTTAGCAGTTCTGACAAATGAGTATGAGACATAGCTAGGTGAAGGCAAGCCAGAATCAATGGGACTCTTAAGGCGCTTGGCACTTGTAAAAGATTTTGAGAATTTAATTCTCAAATTTATCAGTATTAATAATTCTAATTTAATGCATTTTCCTTGTCACTTACAATGACTCAATTGCTAATTAAATGTTGTTGAAAAAGATGAATTGCCATTTTACATGCTTAAAAAGAATGTCGCTAATATGTCTAAATCTAGATCTGAAATGTAGAACGATATGATTGTAATCCCCCTAAATACCATTGTTATCCAAAACAATTTTATACAGAATTAATTTCATTGTCAAAAAAGGAGCAAGTACTGGAAAACTCAATGATCAATATTTAACCCTCTAATATGTATTGGTATGAATTTTATATTCAACTTACATGGAATTGGATTGCAGAAGGAATCATTTCCCTTTGATGGGGTACCAATGACTTCAAGAAATAGCACATCGCTGTTGATGGATGACATATTATTTTTTTTCTCCCCATTGCATTGTAGATATTAATGTTTAAAACTTGTATAAAT
This sequence comes from Grus americana, assembly GCF_028858705.1. NCBI lineage: Eukaryota > Metazoa > Chordata > Aves > Gruiformes > Gruidae > Grus > Grus americana. The sequence goes on from NC_072864.1 coordinate 8,455,643, forward strand.
GGACCATTTACAGCTATGCCCAGCAGTAGTAGCTGCCATCTCTTTTTGACTGACAATGATGCGATTTCTGGCCTGCTTTCCCTTTCTTACAGTTCCAGTGATGGGAGTTTTTTTTTCTTCGAAATCTTCATAGAATGATAGAATGGATTGGGTTGGAGGCGACCTTAAAGATCATCTAGTTCCAACTCCCCTGCCATGGGCAGGAACACCCTCCACTAGACCAGCTTGCTCAAAGCCCCATCCAACCTGGCCTTGAACACTGCCAGGGATGGGGCAGCCACAGCTTCTCTGGGCAACCTGTGCCAGTGCCTCATCACCCTCACAGTGAAGAATTTCTTCCCAATATCTAATCTAAATCATCCCTCTTTCAGTTTAAAGCCATTGCCCCTTGTCCTATCACTCCATGCCCTTGTAAACAGTCCCTCTCCAGCTTTCCTGTAGGCCCCTTTAGAGACTGGAAGGCTGCTAGAAGGTCTCCCCGGAGCTGCCTTTTCTCCAGGCTTAACAACCCCAACTCTTTCAGCCTGTCTTCATAGGAGAGGTGCTCCAGCCCTCTGAGCACCTTCATGGCCTCCTCCGGACTTGCTCCAACAGCTCCATGTCTGTCTTATACTGGGGACCCCAGAGCTTGACGCAGCACTCCATGTGGGGTCTCACAATAGCAGAGGGGTGAATCACCTCCCTCGACCTGCTGGTCACACTTCTTTTGATGCAGCCCAGGACACGGTTGGTCTTCTGGGCTGCAGGCACACACTGCCGGCTCATGTTGAGCTTCTCATCAATCAATACCCCCAAGTCCTTCTCCTCGGGGCTGCTCTCAATCCATTCTCTGCCCAGTCTGTATCTGTACTTGGGATTGCCCCAACCCACGTGCAGGATCTTGCACTTGGCCTTGTTGAACTTCATGCGGTTTGCACAGGCCCACCTCTCAGCCTGTCAGCTGGTTTCAGCTGGTATGTTCAGTGACTGGAAACAGGCAGGTAAGCCAGGACAGTGAAGTTCACCAGGCTCTCTTCCTTCTCTCTTATTATCCAATTTATGTTTTAAAAAAAACCAAACCCAAACCAAAAACCCAACAAAAAGGGAAGGGATGGCATCGCTTCCCTTCAGCGTGTCAACTGCACCACGCAGCTTTGTGTCTTTGGCAAACTTGCTGAGGGTGCACTCGATCCCACTGTGCATGTTGCCAACAAAGATGTTAAACAGCGCCAGTCCCAGTACTGACCCCTGAGATGCTTATACGGCTATAGAAAATAATATGATCCATATCTCACAGCACTTTTCTCCCAGGGTTGGGATGTAGACTAGGAATTGGCTTAGTTTCAGTTTCAATTCAGACTTTTCCAATTTACACTACTATTAGATTTGGCATGGCAATTCAGAACACCCTGGCACTTGGTGCAAGTGATTAGTAAGAATGTGTTTGGCTGTTATTATAGTCTGTTACATAAATATGTTTGATTTCATTGAAATATTGATGACTGCTTCTTTTCTATCTTTAGATGACTTCACTGTTTAGTTTATAGTATTACCAAAATTGCTACATCAAGTTATTCACAGGCAAAAAATTTTAATGCAGTGTAACTTAAATGAATTGGATTCTTCATTATTTTCAACAAAATCTTTATAATACATGAAGAAGTGGTGCAAGCCTATTAGTTGTCCACAAACTACAGTCTGTAAAACCACCCATGCCGAGGCTAAATCAAAGTAAATGTTTCCATCTTGAAATACAGGCAGAATTGGGGGTGATGCATTAAGACATTTTTGTTTGCAGAACAACTAGTGAGGAGCTTAAAGAGAAGAGATTATTTTTACTAGCAATACTTTAACAAAAAAACTGTGAGGTTTTTTTCAGCGTGGTACAGTGAATTAGACACGCATAACTCCTGTGGCCACAGGCTGCTACATATCTAATTCTGCAAACACTGTCAAAACTGCTTCAAATATTATCCTTTTTTATTTTGACTGTATTCAACTAATAAATAAATTATTTTGAAGGAACTACATTCCTCAACAAACTATGAAGTTATTTAGGTAGATTCCTTTCTGCAGTGTACAGGTAAAACTGAAAGAAAAGCAATAACAAGAAAAGTATTTATAAAAATATATTTCACAAAGTAGGAAACAATACAGGAGTTTCTCTGAATACAATACATGGAGTAAATAAACAAACAATAATATAGCTTCAAAACAAAGTAGAAAATTAAAATGATTTGCATGTAATACGTAGTTTTATTATACAATTGCTACTTCTAAATGGCAAGTTTGCATTACAAATTGAGTATGCTTGCAGCTTCTAGTGTTGTTCTTTCTCTGTGTGCAAGAGCCCTGGTGCATCACTATGAATATTATAGAAAGGAAATGCTAATAACATAAGCAGTAAAATTATGTACACACTGGTTCCTGCTCTAATACAGTGGAGAACTATAAGCATGTTTTTTTACTGTACTGTGTTATGTGTGGATTTCTAAAAGTCTATAGTTTAAATATTCACATGAACCAGTTTACTTCCAGCTGTTTGTGCTTGTATTAAAAACACCAGGTACTAGATTTATGAAGAAGATATAAAACTGTCAAAAGTTTCCTCTGGGAAAGTTTTATTCCTGCCAGCATTCTCTTAAAATTCAGCTACTGCAAATGGATAGGTTACTGCTTTAACCTGCAACAATTTGTCAGTTTTCTTTTCAAAATGTACATGTATTAAACATTCATTATACATAGAAAAAAAATCTAACAGATATAATTTAGTTTTCTTCATAATCTTACTCTATAGATTATCAGTCTTAATAAATAAAAGCAGTAATGGACATCAATAAAATATTTATTTCAAAGATTAAACAAATAAATTCGATCTTTAGCAATAAAATCAGCAATTCTTTCATATATGTAAGTCCATCCCCTTTCACAGTTTTTTCTTTCCTTTCAGAAGACGAAGCACAGGATTGATCCTTCTTCTAGAAAAAGATCCTTTTGTAAAGCAAGGTTTTGTAGCCCTGCCTCTGAATCTCTGCACATTAGTAGGATTTATTAACCTTCACTGGAATGGATTAAGAACATGTGAATATTTTAAGGCTTGACACAATATTTAAAGATGATATTCAGTCTGTGGTTACGTGGCCAACAATTACTGTATGTACAATGTATGGTCACTGCACAGTAGAAGCCAGTAGGAATTTACAATGCTATTTCTATTCAGCATTGCTAAGAAGACCAAGATATTGCTTTTAACATTTCTGTGGCGGGATCTTTGTTGGCAACGGAGAAACAAACCTTTAGCTTTACACATACTGGCAGGAGCTACTGTTCAACAGCAAAATCCCTGCAAGTCCATTTTCTAAGAAAGCACCAATTTCTTTTTGTTCTTTTCAATTCACTGGAGATAATCAAAGATCCAAATCTCCATCTTCAGAGTGGTCAAGTGAATATCAAATATCCAAAGACTTCTAGACACTCCACATACTTTACTTCACACTCCACAAGACTTAACCTCCTAACATATACTTTTTTTTTTTTTTTTGGTTCAACATTACAATGTAGTTGATTTTATAGATGACTGGCGCTAAACTTGCCTCTAAAACAAAAAGCCACATTAGTTTTAACTAACAGCAGTGGCCCTAGAATATTACATGATCATTAAGTCAACAGTGAAAAAGTTTGTAATCCACTGTCAAGTTTCTTTGTCACTTTCTCCAACTGAGTAAAGTTCTCCAAGTCTTTTAAAGCGAGGACCCCATTCACTGAGGTAGTCAAAATTCTGATCTGAGTCTGATGCAGAGGACTCCAATGAGCTAAGGGAACCAGCCGCTGACCCTCTTCCTTCATAGCCATAAATCTGGATAGAGTCATATGGTGGAGCTGTGGGATCATTATCAGCTTCATGAAGCCTTACATTAATAAATTCATCAACATCAACACCATTAGGAACAGGTGCAAGACCCTGCCTGGGCATAAATTGAAGATCAGGCTTAATATCCTTACGTGGCAAAAATCCATTAATTCCATCCGGATTTTGCAAAGTTGCAATGTCAAAAGCTTCTGTATCTTCTTCTCCACCTCCTTCATCATCATAGCGAATGATATTTTCCCTCACATCTTCATCATCTTTGATGATTAAAGGCTCATTTTTATGTCTTCTTAGTGTTACAAACAGCACCACAATGACTGCAAAGAAAGCATCATAGGCTGATTAGATAAAAAATTTCCAATCAAAGCACTACAATTTAAGTGCAGTTGTGGAAGGTGATAGGTTGCTTTTTGTGAAAATAAGAGTAATAAGGGTAGTGAAAAGCTGAAAGACGTGTAACTTCAACCCCATTCAAGTAATGAAAATTTGATCAGAAGCTCTGGTTAGTCCTCTAGTTTTATATTATCAGCTCATATTTACATCTGAAGATCAATTTTATATAAGCAATAAGAATTTGCATACTTCCATTTTTGAGCCTCAAATTTAGACAACTTTTCCCTTTGGAAAAGTTACAAACATAGGTGAAGTCAAGCTATCACCATTCATTGAACATTAGTCTATAATGATCTACATTATGGATGGAGCTTTCCAAAATTAGAGGGTGTTTTTCTGAAAACATAGCCCTGATGACAGAAGGAAATTGGTGTCTTTTTTTTTTAATTTTTACATGTTGCAAGACTCACACTATATAACTGAAAGGAGAATGAGACAGTAAAGGAGAAAGAAAGAGCTGAAGATACATCAGTTTCAGAAAAAAGCTCTAAATTGGTTACACTTGTTTCTGCACCTGAATGCTGAAATCTCAGCTACTAATGTAAATCTCAGTTACAAAGTGCAAAGCACAGAAATAGGCCTCTTCCTTCACTGTTCTCTCCCTCACTTACTTGATGTATACAAATTTTGTATGTTTCATTAAAATAGACAGTGCTTCTTATCTTGTAAAACTGTAATGTCTCTTGTGCCATTACAAGCCAAAACAAACTCATACAGGTCTCAAGCTACAACAAATCCATTTTCCCTCATGTGCAGTATATACTGTGTGGACCTTTCTGCTTAACATACCTGATTTGATTTTCGGTTTCATGTTCCACACCTGTAACTTGTGTGTAAGACTACTTCAGATTGGGATTTTGCTTTATATGCTTTTGTTCAGTTCTTAGTACAGTGGGGATGCAGTCCTGACAGGTCTCTCAGTACTGCTGCATATTACATTGTGTTAGATTGTATGTGGTTCTGTGTGACTGCTTGCTTACAGCCACCCAGGAATCAGAAAAATTTTGAACACCAGGCTGTGCAATGAATACATACCTAGCAGCAAAATGATGCATGCTAATATTGCAATTAGGGCTCCCATACTGAGTCCAATGGGAAGTACATATGCTTCAACGTTACAGGACTGGACAATACCATCACTGCTGCAACCACAGACTCGAATAGTGAGAGTGCTAGTACTGCTCATGGGAGGATTCCCACTATCGCTTATTATGATTGGCAGCAGATATACTTCTTGCTTCTGCCGGCTGAATCCACTATGCTTTGCCAATATGCTGAGAGTATTATCTGAAAAAGGGAAAATTTGCATTGATTCACCACATAAAATAACTGCTAAACCCACAGCTTTTTCTTAATGCACGCAGAAAACCTGTGTATGAACACGAACAATGCACTTTATTACACAAGCAGCATGTGACACAGAAATCCTTCCCCTTTCTGTCTGGCTGCCCATGCCCAAATGAGCAAGTGCAACATACACATTTTCTTGTGTCATGTGGTATGATCATAATGGCAAACCCTCACTTTCTCCTCTGCATACATCCCTGTAGATGTCTTCCCATCATGATTCATCACTGTTTTTCAAGTCACGCAGTCATAAAAATTCAACCAGTACAAAAGAGAGAAATGAAATGTTGAAGTAACCCAAACTTAATAAAGCATATTCACCAATTAAAGCAAATGTTCCATGCATTATAAGGACAAATTGCAAAATATTTTGCCCTGCTATAAAAGATTCCTCTTTTTTATTAATGAGCAATATAAAGACAAAAGAAAAGCCGAATGTGTGTAAAGCTGAACATTTAACTCATGAATTATACATACTTATTTTGTCCTCTTTTTTGCATACACAGTTAAACCTCTCATAGTTACTCAGTTCTCAGTTCACCATCAAAATGATTACAATGTAATTCTGAATACTTACATATAATGTGGTACATGTGATACTTTAAATACTATTAATTGTAATTAATAATTGTAATGAATTCAGAAATTACTTTATTTTACTTACGGTAATCATATAGATTCTATTGTGTATAGTTGTAAGAATTACAGATTCTAGCCATTTAACAACATACCACTATCAAATATCAATGATCTCATATGTGCCAGAATGCTCAAGGATAGACCATGATTAGTGAACATGTCAAATATGCAAAACACTTTTATTTCTTTACATACTTAAATATTCACTTTAGCTTTTAACTGCTTTATTCTGTGGAACAACAAAAAAAATAATTCAGTATTATGAGTTATATACTAACAGAGTGCATGTTGACTTGTACTAGTTTGTTTCTTGTGTTCTTCCATCAAAAATAACACCAAAAATTAATAAAAAGATTCCGGCACACAGAATAGGAATGCATGTGTGTGTTCCTGAGGAATCCAATGACAATTTAAAAATAAAGCTGCACATCATATGTGAGAGGAGATTGTAGCTCCTTTCATTAACCTCCCTTCCCCTGCGCTACCAGAGTTAATTTTCCTTAAGTATCATGAACAAAAGTAAGCCTCCTGATATTTTATGCTATAAAATGGGCACATGCAATCACTGAATGCCATTCCATGGAAGGAAAGAAATTACTGAGAGTTGTGTGGCAGGCATAAGGAAGAGAAGACTTGAAAGACAGGGAGTGTTCGTATATGACGGATATGACGAAGAGCCAATTCTTGTGAATTTAAACCAAAAAGGGTACCTGAAGTGCATGACAACACATATATGCATATACATATAGTGACTGTAAGAAAGCTTTGTATCTACTTTGATCTTGGTACTGGTCAGGTACTCACTTGAAAACATGAAATAGTTTAGAAATGTTTAATTTGTACTGTGATCACCAGGAACATTTCTGCCAGCCCATGGCATTTGTGCAGCATGTATCACTGCTCCAGCGTAAAACACCTATGTATGCTCAAAACAGCTGGCAGTCTACAAAGCACAAAAGACAGACAAAGATGCAGGGAAGGAAGAACGGGAAAACATTCATGAAGCCAATACTGTAACATGGTAACAGATCAAAAAAAAAAAAAAAAAAAGTATTTTATTCTTGAAGTCCTTAGTAAGGAGGCATATTAATAAGGAATAAAGGTAGTTATAGAATATAATGATTATAGAATTGAACATTGCTAAACTTTATCATATCCTGAACCTATATCAATATATCAATCAGTAGATAACTCCTATCTTTAATTCATTACTACCATAAAACCAAAGATGAAGAAAAAAATTATTTGATATTTAAGCACATGGGGAATTGTCTCATACAAGAGAACAAAGAAGGCTTGTTTTCCCATTCAGTGACTAAGAAACTGAACTTCAAGTAGTCTCCTTCTGAAGTTCAGGGTCTTTGATTTTATCCCTTCCATGGTGGAATCACCTACCAGTCACACTTATGCAGCCTAGAGAGGTTCTTATTATAATTTATATTGCAGATTATGGAATAATTTCTACATTTTTCATAGCATTTAGAGTACATAACCCATAAAGATCAACCTAAAAATCAACTACTTTATAAAAAGCAGTATAAATATGGTCACTTCATAATACCTTTGCAGAACAAAAAGGATTCCTAACAATTTTTCTTTCCAGGAATCCTGAGTTTTTATCTATTCAAGTTAGAAACAGTCACATCAAAACTGATGGCACCCTGGAGCTAAATAAATAGTCTAGTCCTTCCTTGTGCCCTTTTTAAAATTAAAGGAAGCATATGTGTTTACTGAAGATAAATTTCAGGTATAAGCTCTTAAGAATTCTGACAATTCAAATAAGACCAAACTCCTTGATGATATCCAGTGTTACATGTGCCACTGTGATGCAGTGGAAAAGTCAAGTGTGTTTTAAGTCAACAATTAGCACACATTTAGGATTAAGCAAAAACTGCACTCCTCCTTCTTGGCTGAATGCATCAGAGATTTAAACACATGTGTGCAAGTTAAACCACGTCCAGTGTCATACCTGCTCTCTAGCTGAACTGCAAGGAAAAAAGGGAAATGTTACGTTAGTAAAATAATATTGTAGCTAAGTTTCCTGAATATCAGTGTGTATAGCTTTACCAAAGTGACTACCACACCTATTGTAAGGTGTAAAAGGTATATTTTTTTACCTGACAGCATTCTTTTCCTCCTCTGCCCCCCCATTTCCAAACACTGAAAAATAAATTTATCTGTCCATTTGGCTTTCTCCTGGAAAATTAAAAATATCTCCATGTAAGTTGCATCCTTAATCCTTTTGCTTTAACCTTTCAAAGGAGAAAAAACTATGTGGGGATCAATTTCCAGCTTTTTCTGTCTTTGAGACAAATCCCACTCAGAAGTGTCACATCTGTAGTAATTTATTCAGAACTCCAGAGACTTTTACAGTTCTATTACACGGTGACTTCTGTGCTCTAGAAATCTGTACTCATACAGCCTGTTCCTTCCTATAAGCCTGGTACAGTCCTTCTCTGTCCAAGCTGGAGGAAAGGATTGATATGCTGAGCCCTAGCATGCCTGCCCTTTACAGATATGCAAAAGAGGTAAGGCACCTGCTTTAGGAAGAAATGAAAAGAAGCAGCTGCTCTTGTTGGTGACAGCTTCAGATCCCTTCCATCTTTCTGACATGCTCACCACTGCTCTGCCTGGTTCAGAAAATTCTAATAAGCCAGAATCAGAGAGTAAAACAAAATGAAAAAGGAAGAGCACTATAAAGAGACAAATAGAAGAGGGCAGAAAAAATGAGAGGAAGGAGGAGGGATGGAGAAAATAAAGTGCCCATTTCTGCCAATCAGTGAAGCTACACTGAGTATAAGAAACTACCTGGTACCAGTAATGGTTATCAATTCAAGTTCAAAAGACATGAAAGTAAAAGATATGCAAGATATTTTGGACGTTAGCTGAACTATGTAAGTGTAAAAGAAGTTGTAATGGTTGAATACTTAGTACTATGTAAGAAGAGATGCAAGGTAAAGAGAGAAGAGAATAAACTTTCCTTTTTTAACAGAGGGAGGTTTTGTGTTAAAAACGGCTGTGTTAGACTAAAGTTGAATTTGTTGTGCCAGGGAAGAAACTGTCAATCAGAAGTAGTCAACAGGAAAAGCAAAATGAAATGACCAAATTGTTTTGCCAGTGGATGGCAAGTACTCAATTTTGCCTTGGGAATTTTGTTTAGCAACAAATTCCTTCCTCTTCCTTTCTATGTCCTAAAATAAATATACCTTGGTGTTGTCGGAGATGTGACTCTTGAGTGAAGAACAATGACTCTCTAATTGACATTTTAGTTGGTTCCTAGAACTTGAAAATAAATCCTAGCAGCTGATTAGCAATGAACTAAATTTATCTGATTTGCTTTCTCCTCTCTGTGGACGTTTCCCTTACCCATAGCTGACAAAACAGCAGGAATCTCCTCCAGGAACAACCTCCAGCACTGCTGCATGAATTAACTTGGCAGCAGGTGCTCAGCAGGAGAAGGGACAATCACTTTCCACTCATCTTTCCAATTAACCCGCTGATCCTTCATTATAACGCTGTTCAGGTTATTTATTTATTCATGTCACTTTTAGCAAAACAAGGAAAATTACATGCAGAAAAAAAGAACCCTTCTCTGTCCCCTCTCTGTAAATAAAGCTCTGAGGTAACCTGCCACAAGCAGAGAGACACTAAGTCCTTACCTCCAGTCAGTGAGGTATATTCAGGCAGTCCTTTGACATTCTCAATCAAAATGAGCCTCCCTGAATTCTGTACCCTTCTATGTGGGGAAGGGATTGAAGAAATTCATTGAAATGCCAGAGTCCTGTTAAATGCCATCTCACTGATGATGTACCAACTACACAGGGCGGCCTAGGAGCTAAATTCTGTCCTGCGGGCTTAAGGAATAGTGTAAGATAAGTAATCTTAATGGTTGTCTTAACTTCTCAAGAATTTCTGCATCACTGTAAGGTCAGAGTAACACAGCTCCAGGAATACATAACTACAATTTAGATCTGGAGATCATTTTTACCCTTTTTTTAAACATAAAACCAAATCAGTCATTTAGATCACTGGATGACTCAGTTTCTGAAGTTTACCAGCAGATTTGTGAAACAACCATGAAAGAGACTGCTATGGGAATATCTCCTTCACAGCTGGAACAAAGAATAACAATGCAGAAGGTCTTTACAAGATGTCCAGTGTGATTTCTAGACAAAAATAGTTTGAATAACCGCAACTGAGGACATGCTTACCACAGGGCCAAGTGCTTCCTGCAGATTCCCAACTGTTCTCAAGACCCTCTGATCTCTTTTGAGGTTCTTGGATGAAAGATTTTGAGAAAAAGTATATGCAATAATTTTAATACAAAGCTACTTTTGTATTTGCTGGACATGAGTGACTTTAATGGGACTGACATCAATCTGGATGTGAAATTAGCAGGCAGGAGTCAACTTCATCTTCTACTTTGTAAAAGAACGTATGTTGCAATTTTAAGCCAGATAATAAAATGACAGAACAAAAGTAAAAATGAGAAGCAATCAGTTTACATCCAAGTGTCATTTTCTTGGCACACATTATTGCAATTCTTTAATTGCTTCATGGTGTCTTTAATGTTTTGAGATCAGTGGACTTCCCTGCTGTGTAACCTTACACCTACATAGCTCTCTTTCTTTCTTTTTCCATCCCTTTTATAATGTTCTCAGAAAGACCAAATCATTAATGGTATTAAGGACTTTGTGATAGAAATTGTTATCTATGCTGGATATGTTACTTATGTGAAGAAAGAATTTGAATTGGAAACTTTATGGCTGGAAACACTAGAACAACAAATATATGTTTCTTCATGTTTGTTAGAGCTCTCTTTTTGTGTACATTTTTTAGTCTAAACCAGATTCTCTGTAATACAGAGTCTTTCGGCACAAGTAGATGAGCAGCAAGAATATCCTTATTGTGATACTCCCTGCTTATTTCAATAATGAGAAGACACAGACAGCTCATTCATTTCCTTTCTCAGTTCATAAATGGCAGCTAATCTCACATAAAAACTTGAAATAACTAATTAATTTATTATAAAGGTTTCAGTGGAAACTACCAAAGTACAGGCAGAAAAAACCAAAACATATGACATTCTAAGAAATGTTAGTTATATAATATTTAGCAGTCATCTCCAAACGTACTAGAAGAGAACATTCATGAGAATGCTAAGATAGCATTTCAGCTCTTTGCATAACTATTAATTCATTCATCATCTGTAATACTTACTATTCAGTACTGGAGACCTTACAATGTTAAACACAGATTTTCAAAAGATCTATAGTAATACTGTGGGTTGGTTTTTTTCTTCAAAATTCAAACCTAACGACAGAGAAATAATGGAATATAGGGAAGATTCCAATCCCCATTTTAGAGACCGGAAACTATTAAAGTTGTCCAAACACATGGAGGTGTCTCAAAAAGTCTTTATATAGACTCCATGAGCTATAAGCCATACCTTAATCATTATTCTTTTAGATACTTTATCAATAGTACATAACTTTCTATGAAAGGATTTACAAACAAAACACATTTAGATTGGTAGTATCACAGTGCCAAAACAAGACCAATGAATGCAGCCCCAACAATTCACTATCCATAGTCCCACATGTGATATCTCTCTGTCAACGCAACTATTTTGAAATCTTTTTTAATTCTCATAATTACAAAAGCAGTGGGAAAGAATATTCTTGACCTGCTTTCTGATCTAGCACAAAAGGCAGAAGATGCAACTCAAAGCATATCCTCATCAGTGTTCACCTAGTAAAAGAACACTATTCATAGACACGCCCTGAGCTGAAAACCGATTTGTATGTTTCAGACTACGCTTAAGTACAAATTAGAAGCATCAGTTTCTTGCTTCCAAAAGAACGCAATTAAAAAGTGCTTTGAGAGATACACCCATGTCTGTGTAAGACGGGGTTTTTTTGTTTCTGCCTTAGGACATTACACTTTTTAAAGGAATACCTGTTTAAAAGGGAACAATGAGTTTGCATGTTATAAATTTACCAATTGTTAGTAGATGAAAAAACTATATATTCCTTAGTATAACAATTTTGTTTCATGATTAAACTTTGTATTTTCAATGTGGATATATTTATGTATACCAAATACATTTTTATGAGAACTCATATATGTATATATGTTAATATATATGCATGACTGTGTCATGTAATTTTTTACACATGTACTAGATCATCTTCCTTGATGACTGTCTCAAAATCCTGTTGAACAGCGTTTTACAAGGAAGATGACCCTTTGCCTAATCTGTATGGTAAAGGCATAAATGTTTTATTCAAGTAGAAGGTTTATAAAATAATCTGAAAATAAAAAGATGCCATTTTTGTAGTATATTTTGTCTGATTTATGATAGCCAAACCATATGGGCACTGAAGCATTCACAGGTATTTCAAACTGACCTGCTTTTCATGAATGTAAAAAATTTGTTACGTCTTCAAAAAAGCAGATTGATGAGTGCTATCAAATTTGATAGCAGACATCAGGTTCAAAAGAAAAAAGTTTTTGTACTATAAAAATTCAGCTGACTGATCAAACTGTCTCTCCTGCACCATAGTAAGTCACATGCCATACTGACATATATAATGGGAATTCACAAAACATTCCTATGACACATTAGCAAACACTTGAATTTTTTTTTTTTTTTCCTAGAGACCTGGACTTTCTGGAATCCCTTAAAAAACCATTAAGAACACAGGAAAAAAGTATTTCGTGGGAGAAAATATAATGATGAGGAGAAGAATTGGAAAATGTCACATATTTTGTATCTTTGAGTTTCTTTTTTCTTTAACAATTGGCCTAAATAATAATAGCTTATGCCAGAATTGAACTGCTGAATCAACTAATGAATTAAAAAAACTAAACACATTTCCAGGACATGTATTCCTTTGCAGAAATAAAAAGTGCTGCTGGGAATTTTGAATCATGAGCAAAGTAATGTTTAATCATGTTCAAGAATACATCACTCTCATATGTTAAAGTGTCTTGGAAAGGGGAATAATCATATTAATACTGCTGTGATGCAGAACTTGTAGTAAATAAATTCTTGACAGAATAAAAAAACCCAGACAAATTAACAGCAAAGTGATGGAATAAATATTTCCTCCTACCATTTTCCTTTGAAAAATGTGAACTTTAGATAATAGTCTGTATAATTTCTAGTTCTATTCCTTTGGAAAAGTCTGAACTTTAGATAATTGTCTCTTAAGTATTCTAAAATTTTCCTTTGACCTTTAGTCCAGCGGAGCTATAATCAAACATATCTATATGGTCACTTGCAGTCTAGCAACAACTCTTATATTTTGTTCCTTGGTTTTTTAACCCATTGAAGGAAGGGTAGAAAATCCCTGCTGATGAAATAATGATGTATATGATAAGCACGCATTGAGTCTGAAACAATCCTAGTTTTATTGTTAACAGGGTAGAGAAATAAATAGGACATAGTATCCCTCTCTCTTTTTAATTTACAGATACTTATGGCAAGTCAAACCAGGAAACTTTGGGCTCTGGGTCTGTTTAAGCTACATAGTTACCACAGTTGTCTGAACTGTACCCAACAAACCTGATTTTAATCTCACCCGGTCTGATGTTATGCCCATTTATCTCTTCTGAATCCCCTGGTGCCAATTGTGATTGACATTCCCATAATCTGAAGCAAATTCAGTCCAGTGAAGATGTAAGATAGGCTAAAACAGCAGTGGCTTTTGCATCTCATTTTTCTCTTCTGTATTCAACAAGCCAGCCACAAACTTGTTTACTAATAATCACATTGCTTTGACATGCTTTACTTTATTCGGATCACATCACTACATGGCATGTGCATTGAATGTTACATCTGTAAAGTGTAAGAATTAATGCAGGTTGCCAAGCTCTAGTTTAGAAAGAGATGAAATGGCTGTCAAATGTGCTTAGCATTAAAAATACATTATTAACACAGCAATTTGCATAGACTGATGGATCATTTTTGAAATCTACATATTCTAGTTAATTCTATTATCTTGTTATTTTAACCAAAAAGTTTCAGAAAGTAATACTGTTTTTTATAATGCTTTGATGAAATAATGGCTGTATTTTGCATTTGAACCAAGAACTTTCCATTACTGTGTTACCAGATTCCAACAAAATTCTGCAAAGACAAATAAAAAAGCCAAAATATCCCAAGGCTTTGCCATCTGTATTTCTCTTGAGGGATAATGGGTTGTTATTCTTTCTATGAATGTGTACTTACAAGTGCAGTCTAGGAGGTGAAATTAATGAAAGACAGGTATCTAAGCCCCTTAGGCCACTGTGAGGTTTACAGTTTTACACATTACATGGATTTGGGGTTCTCTTATGTGTAAAACTAAATCTCAAGCAGATTCAGTGAAATTTGTAGTACTTTTGGTAGGTGATGGAAGAGTTCCAAGAATTCCATCCTACGCTCTTCACCTTCCTTGCTTCACACGCATTCTTCAATTCTTACTTCAGTGACTTACTTCTAGGGTCTGGAAAAGTTCAAAGTCTTCACGACTATGAAGACAATCACAGATGTTGGAAGTGAATCTTTCTTTCTAGAATGTAAACTATGAATACCTAAACTATGAATAACTAAGAAAAATAAAATTTAAGCAGGAACGCTTTGGTTTTTAAATGTGATGTGTTCTTGGCATTGAAGTGAGCTGCATACTAAGAAACTTAACACCCACTTCTCCATGCCATGATGATTGTCTTTTCTGTTCCAATACTGTATGGAACATAGACATGCACATGGTAAGAATTTACAACAATTTACCAGTAGATCATATGGCAGTCCTTTAAAACTGAATCTGGAATCAGACATACCAGCCATATTGAAGTTTTGTTACAACAGTTAGGGAGCCAAATTCAAGCCGTACCAGTGTATTTCAATTATGCTATTACTTTTTTTCTAATGTTCACTTTGAAATACAGTGGCAGAAAGCAACCACCAGACTATGAAAAAACCAACCAGCATTTATTGGAACACTGCTTATTTGTACTGGTGTAATAAAGGTCTTGTCAGCACATTACAAAATGCCAATTTTCAGGGGTTTATAACTCTGACATAACAACTTAACTATAAGAAGAAATTTACAGTGTGTACTCTCTGCCAAAAAGCATTGAAAGTTAAATACAACTTAGGTTGGATGAGGCATTTTAAGTCAGAAAAGAAATTTTAAAAATTTTTGACTTAATATTTTGTTGAGCTAGTGCCACTTAAGAAAAAAATGTGGCTTTGATTTTAAGAAGTACCAGATCCTGCTGTTCTTATATACACAGAAATCTCTTTAACTTCACTGAGAATAATTTCTATGAGAGAACTGAAAGGGGTGCCGTTATACACTTTTGTAAATGTCATCAAGAGTTATATTAGCTTTTTGCAATTTGAAAGACTGAAATGCTATGGTATAAGATTGCCCCTGGGCACACAGGCAGCATGATAATGACTTTCTGAGACATTCTCATATGCAGATTACATATAACAATAACAATTTTTTATCATCAGGCCATTAATGGCAGTAATTTATACCTCTGTCTTACACCCAAAGTATACACATAATGTGTTATTATATGCACACCTCTCAATGAGGACATGTCTCCCATGGTGAAGATTAATGGTCATTTGAAAGGCAGGGACCAGCAAAATGCATCCAGAGAAGGAATTTCAGTAAGTGAAAAAAACAATTGCCTGTCTATAGAGTGGATTAGGTTGTATAAAGTTTTCAAATGAAATGTTCAAGATACTCTTGGGAACATTTCTGCACACCATGTAAACACTACATAGAGAAAACTTGGCATAGCCAGAAGTTCCAAACTAGCATACACAGTCAGATTTCTGAGCATCAAAGCAGGTCTACAGGAACACGTGCATATTCATTTAAATTTCAAGACTGGGACATACTGCAAGACTTTGCTATATATGTTGCATGACACAACACATAACTTGGAAAGAAGAAGGAGCCAGGGGAAGATGTCAACATTTGAATTCTGCCTCACCGCTGTACAGATATTACAAAGTCAACACTTATATTGGTAAATATCTGCAGACACAGCATCAGTTCATAAGATGTTCTAGAGTTTTCATAGAATCACAGAATGGTTGAGGTTGGAAGGGACCTCTGAAGGTCATCTGGTCTACCCTCCTACTCAGGCACAGCTACCCAGAGCCCAGGACCATGTCTGGGCAGCTTCTGAATATCTCCAAGGATGGAGATTCTGCAAATAGCAAAACATTTCTTAGTCACAATTGAAATAAGCGTACAACAAAACAGAAGACATTTATTCATTCATTCTCTTCGTATCAAGCTGAGAAGTTACAAGGTATGAATATATAATGCATCTCTATGCTAGGAGAACAACTTGCGTATCACAGTGAAATTGTTCCCTGTTGTCTTCTAATTCATAATGAAGAGTATCACAAAGTACAAATGAAGTGTATCAGCAGAAGCTGCAATAAAAATATGAAGCAGGATAAAGTAAAAGTATTACAAGAGACTAGCCAGTTGTACTGGCAAAGGAGAATACATCTCAATATGCCAAAAAACCCTCCATGATCACGAAAGAAAACTTAAATAGTCAAAAAGGAGAACAGAAGAAAACAACAGATACTTTTAGAAAGATACATGTTTCCTTACTGGGGGGAAAAAAAAGAAAAAAAGATTAAAAAAACCCCAATTTTAGTCTATAAAAAGGTAAGTTATTTATACAAAGTTTTGAAGCAAGTGGTTCTGCTAGACTGACTGCATTAGAACTCTAAAGTTTTTAGCAAATACATCTTTTGGTCTTGTGTGTTAGCAGGAAACAAGCACAAAATAAGAGAAAGTTGATTTGTTATAAAAAATATTTTTCTCATTTAAAAATAGAAAATAGTAGTACAAAGACAGAAGTTGTAATGTTGTTGGACAGATAAAGGGTATAAAGGAGACATATGGTGTAGAACTGAGTCTAAACTACCTTTCTCTATATTTGGTATTCCAGCTTGTATCAAAGATACAACAATGCTTTAGCTACAGCTGTCATTAGACTGGGCTCCACCATTTCCTTCCCTGCGCTGCAGAATAACTTCTACATTTTCTAACTGGGAGTTTCAGAAGAAACCAAAGAGACACCATAAGGTACTCTTGAAAATCTCAGTCCTTACCAATCCATAGGGAGCTGCTAATAGGTGCCTTTAATGTCCTATGTGAGCATCAGATGAATGTTTTAAAAGAATGTCTGCAATGTATGCATAGCACAATGACAGGCACGGTGATTAAATGACTTATCCAAAATCATGCAGGAAAAATGTAACTGAGCTATACAAAGCTATTCTGAACTCCAGAACAGTTCCTTAACCAAAAAATCATCATTCCTGTAGAGTGCTCTGAGATCACAAGGGCTTAATCTTTATTGGGGTGAACACTGTATAATTTACAGAAGGGTCATATAGAGTGGATGAAAATGTTACAGAAAGTGACATGACAGAGTTAAGCAAGGTTAGGGAGCGACAGATTCAAACAGCTACCTGAAACATTTTTATCTTCTTTCTTATTATTTCTTATAATGTAGATTTTAGCTTTAATTTTAAGTTAGACTGAATGAAAGTTTCCTAACAAAACACAAACAACCCCAAAAAGTTCTATGTATTTTTATGAAAGCAATGTGAAACTGGTATATCATTTATTACATTCTAAAACTTAAAGAGAAGAAAAAAGTCAGTGTTCATGTTCAAGACAGTCCAACATTCTACAGAATACAGCAGAGCACTTTCATCAACATTCAGTGATTATTATTGATGCTCTTTTTAAGGTTTATGACTGCAATACCTAACTCCATTCAAAACTTCATAGATAAGACTTTATTCCTGACTTATCTCTTATTATAGAATCAGATGTATGAAAAAAATTACTATGGTGTTACAGTTACTGCTCAACAATGTACATAGCCTATAGCAATAGCGAAGTTTACTTGAGCCCATGATTAGTTTAGGCCATGCTGGGTTGATCTGACTTTGCTATCTTAAATACGGGCAGACAGCTACCTCTGCTTAGCTGATTCACTGCAATTTGACTATGCATCCATCCACGTTACCTTCGAAGGACCCCACTAGCTCTCCCTCTTCAACATCATCAAGCAGACATCTGGTCCTTTTCTTGAAGTTCTTCTATTTATCTCTCCCTAACAAGCTGGCTTATTATCTCACTTCAAACAGGGGCCCATCTTCACTCCCTCTATAATCAGCACTGATTACCCAGTATGCACATCCTATCATTTTAGGATATGCAAACTCTCCCCAGACTAGACAGGTCAACTTGTGTGTTTCATTATTTTCTGCATTTGGCTCAGCATGTAAGATCTTTGCATTCAGCAAAATCATGTACTCTATCTCTTTTCTGGCCTCTGAATGGATTGCCTACTAGACATATTTATTATATAAATATTAAATACTAATAATTACATAAATATATCACTAATTACTGGATGCTTGCCAAATAGAATTCATTCTAATTAGATAGAATTAAATGAAGACCAACAGTGACTCATTTTACAACAAGGCCACTCATACAAATTACAAAATCAGACATTGAAGCGAAAATATTGTAAGTGGTACAAAACCCCCCCAACCAACAGAATAAAAGCTTTGTCTTATTCTTTAAAGCTTGATGTGAGAAGCTCTGGTCAAAATGATTAAAAATTTCAGATTTCCTTCAGTTTGTCAATGCTATATTTGAACTTGCCAGAGAAATGCCCGTCCTTGAACAGTCACCTCCTTAAAAGGAGTAAGGAGGAAATGAAAGGGTATGTAGCTATAGGACAAGGGGTAATGGCTTTAAACTGAAAGAGGGATGATTTAGATTAGATATTGGGAAGAAATTCTTCTCTATGAGGTGGGCGAGGCACTGGAACAGGTTGCCCAGAGAAGCTGTGGATGCCCCATCCCTGGAAGTCTTCAAGGCCAGGTTGGATGGGGCTTTGAGCAACCTGGTCTAGTGGAGGGTGTTCCTGCTCATGGCAAGAGGGTTGTACCTAGATGATCTTTAAGGTCCCTTCCAACCCAAATCATTCTATGATTCTGTGATAAGGTATAGAATAAATGTGATCACTCCAGACAGGTTCAGGAGAACATATAGACATAGAGTTCACATAGTATCAATGTAACGGTCATCTCGTAGGAAGAATGACTGTGATTCCAATAATATTTACTTCTATCTTGTATACCACTTGTGTAACTGGTTCAAAACAAGATGCAAATTGGAACATGGTCTTTGTCTTCTTAATTCACATTATAATGTTAGCTGTGCAATAGTTTTATCAGATAAGCCTTGAGGCCAAGTGTGAAAAATTAATACCTTCTATTTTAATGGAGGAACCATGTGCGAATAGTCTGTATACTTTTCAGCTGTTATAATGACAAAAGGAGATTTTTACTAATCAAAGGAAAATTTAACAGCCAATATGTGATGAATCCTGCTTACATTGTTTTCATTTTTAGTCTGTTTAGATTCTTCCTCTAGTAGAAGACTGTTGGGGTTCTTTTAATCTTTACTACAACTGAAAGTTTAAAATGGGACTTCTATCTAGTTTCTCATTAATTGATGAAAGAAAAGTACAATTAGAGCAACTAATAAATTGTTATTCCCCCTCAACAGCCTGTATTTAGAACATGATAATGAAAAATTCCATAATAAAAGCAACCAATAAATTTACAAGGTGCAAAAATGGTCTTGTGCCATAATTACCAATTAGGCACTTAGAGAGAAAATCCAAATATTCAAAACAAAACCTAACAATGAGGTGAAAACAGAGGGGCACTTCTTAAGATGCAATATGTCTCTGTCAGGTAATGTATTGAGCTGGTGAAGGGGTACAGGCTCTACAAGAACCTTCAGCTCTAGGACGTCATTCCACCTACTCAGTGAATTAAACCCATTTACAAGAAATCAAACATAGTCAGTATGTTGTCCATAAACCCTTCCACTACAGGAACTGTTTCTTGCAGAAAACCTGGAGGAATTAGATC
The DNA here is from genome assembly GCF_028858705.1 of Grus americana. Classification (NCBI taxonomy): domain Eukaryota; kingdom Metazoa; phylum Chordata; class Aves; order Gruiformes; family Gruidae; genus Grus; species Grus americana. The sequence goes on from NC_072864.1 coordinate 8,475,874, forward strand.
CACTCATGAAACCCGAAGTGGTACTTTGGCAGAAATCTCGTAACAGATTTTCAGAAGATAGTTGATTAAAAATCTGGAAACTTATCTCCAAATATTCTGTATTCATTTAGTTATAAATACTACTATGAAATACTTTTAAAGCCCTAGAATATAATTATCACGGGTGCTTCTAGCTTTCCAGGAGTTATGTTGTTAAAGCATTTAGGGAACCTTTGAAAATTAAAGCGCTATTGGAGCACTGTTTCATTGGAAGACAAATTCCAGAGAGATGGTACTGCAGATCTTACTGTCTTCCCGACAGCACTTAGTTGAGAAGTTTTCTACTCATTAAGAACAACGCCTTTCTGTCTGCTAAGCAGCTCAGTTTTGAGACCCTGATTTAATATTTATTTTCCCCATTATGTGTCTGAAATTAAGTCACACTGAAGATTCAATTTGTTCTTATCTCTGTTATTTCTTTCATCCGTGTTCCATATTATTACTAAACCAGATTTATTTTCATGCTAATTTGCTGACCAAATTCTTTTCCTCTTCTGTTCTGTTTTCATAACCTTTTATCCCTTACTTAGTCTTTGAAAGTTATGGAAGTGTTGTTGCTCACTTTTCTTTAGTTTTAATATGATATTAAAGAAATAAACGGGAAAAAGAGAGAGAAGTATGTTACACTATCTGAGCATGATGAAACTCCTACAGCAGGAAAATTCACAGCTGTCCAATCCATCTCCTCATTGTGAGTAAGCACTATCATACATATGGTGCCCAACACTGACCTCAGATCTTTTTCACTCAGATTGCATCTGGTTCTTAATTAGTTTGATTTATAAAATGAAACATAATTGATGCCTTGGCAACATTATGTTGCTAGCAGCACAAATAATAAATTAAGAACGAGTGAAGTAAAAGTCTCTTTGGTCATGTAGCCATAATGGCACGCTGCATATATACAGTATTATCCTGTATTTCATCACTCACATTTTATGTTGGTTTGGTCTGGGTCATGTTTACATAAATGTCCTGAAATAGCTATGTAATTGTGATTGATTCATATGATTTAACAAAAAAAAAAAAAAAAAGTGCACTCTGCAAGGATGTCATGCTGTCGAAATAAGTCTTATTTTCAAGCGTGCATATACAACTTCTGTAATTGTCTGAAAGTTTGTATTTGTGAGGCTTGGAAAGAAGTTGTTGTCATCACAGAGCTAAACTAAAACAGGATTGAAAGGTTAAACAGCATTTGGAACAGAAGTGCTCCCAGAGAAACACTTTGCCAGCTACAAAACTATAAAAAGTACAGACGTGCTGGGGAACACAGCAGAGCTGAAGAAGAGCCTAAAGATGCCTAAAAGAGGACAATCGGCTTACCAGATGGCCCCCTCCTTGCTGGTTCATTCATCAGGTTGGCCTGTCCAGTCGAATGAAGACTTGGTGGATCACATCTGGTTTAGGGCGGAGAAGAGAGGGAATCTGTCTGGAGCCCTGCATCCTGAATACAGGAGAGGAGTGAATAAGGTTTCAGATGGACAGAATAGACAGAATGGTCAAAGTGTGGAGGAGCTTGGTAGCTGAGTTAGCCTTTGAAGAGCCGACTATTTTTCTGACATTGTTTCAGCTAGAGCTGCTATGTGCACCAAGAAGGATTCATCTCTTTAGCCTATCGAAGTGGGGAAAAGCACATAACCATTGTAAGAAGGTGTAAATCATCCAGATAGGGCTAAAAAGTATGTCTGCAGAGGAACTGCACTTAGTCTTCACTTGTTCTGTGGTTCTAATTAGAAGGGAGTCCAGAAAGAGCAGTGATCTGCATGCAAGAAGAAAGATGGGAAAGACAGCAGAAGCAGGTGTCAGTGAAGGAAGTGGCACACAAAGGATTGGAGTGGAAAAATGCTGGTTTCCCATCTACATTAACGTAATCTTCAGAAAATAATATCACGTTCTTCCATATCAGGGAAGTTGTTTCAAATCGCACTCAATTGATATTCAACATCAAGGAAAAACAGAACATCAGGGAATAACAGAACATAGTCAATAGTGATGATAGTAAAGAAAGAAGGGGAAAGGAAGCAGAAATCTATCAGGTATGAAAGATATATACTGAGAATATTTTCACCGACATTCTCAGACTAGATGGGACTAACACTGCTGTACCATGGAAAAGTGTAACCTTGCTAGGACCACAAAATGATATAGCAGAAATAAGTTGAATATATTACTTCAACTGCATGTGAAATCATACAATGGAAATGGAAATGCATTCCGTGCCTTGCAAGACAGAACTTCTGAGCATTACTGGAATGTATTAGGGTCCCTTGGTAATATTATCAGTAACTTGAAATCCTACCAGTCTTCTAGATTTTGAGAACAGTCTAAAGATCTATAGTACCGATTTCCACCTCACATTGCTTATCTCTTTATCACTAGCAGAAAGGGCTCATCTTTTTGAGTCTTTAGACACAGTCTATTACTTCACAGAATGACATTACTTCTTAGAATTCTGTCAGATATGTAAATAAGAAAATTGATTACTTTTCCTACAAAGAACGATCTAACATAGTTTCTGATCCAAAGCTGTTTCAATCAGGTCAATTGTCTAAGGACTAAGGATGAAGGAACCTGAGTATAATAAATAAGGAACTGCACTTCCTCTGTTATAAAAACAAATTATTTCAGAGACTCAACACTTGCCACGTAATGCACAACACTCGCTTCAGGAAAAGTATTTGCACTGGCTGAATACCATTTTTTTGTATATTAATCGAGTGGAAGCTAGAATCTGTCCTTTCCTTCTTCCGGCCATCATATCCCTGCCTGCCTGCTCCAATAGTGAGAGAGGTAAGGTAGCATAGCGTTCTCTTATCATCACACAGCCGGATTCTAATTCTTACATGCTTTCTAGCAGACAGACCAAGACATGCTTGAGACTACATTCTTAGAAAGGGACTCAGACCCAGCAGTGTAGTGTAACTTGTAGATCATAAGTAGAATGTGTTAGTTCAGACTTGTAAATCACATTTTGTTTTTAACTGAGAAAGGTAAGCATGCATCCAAAATAAAATCAAGAGTTTTCTGAAATATGATTTAATGTCAGAATAGTCTAAATCCACAGAACTAAAATGTTTCATGGCGCTTAGCTACCTTAACTATCACATGATTTGTTTTGATAAAACTTAGACCTTTCTAATCAGCAAAATATCATCTTTATGCTTTCCTGTTTTAAATTCTATAATTTACAATTTGTAACATAAGCAAAAAAGAACTTACTGAACAAGAACCACACTAAAAAGGAAATATTTCAATAATTTTATATTAACAATTTCATTATTAACTATATCATTCATAAAAAAATCAATAATCTGAGGTTGTTCTGGTATCTTCAGTTTATAAAAATGTTGAACTTTGCTATTTAAACAGCCTCAGTTTTAATGCCATGCTGAGAAAAAGATTGATAGTATGATATTTATAATACGTTTTTTTCACACTATGAACACTCCTGGAGAAACATGACGTGTGCCTATGGATGGCAGATTCTGGCACAGAAGTGCCAGATTATAGGTTAGTTTGTGTTTGTTGGTTTTTAATACATCAGAATAATTTATTTTGAACTCTACTACTTTCACACTGAATGCACCTTGCTATGCAAGTATTGCTTGTGACTTCTCGCGACAAAACTATGCCTGTTAAGAGAGATGCTGATCAATGCTGTTTCCTAGATTATGCAGCATATTTCAGATGCAGTATTCTAAATGCTACTGCATATCACTAATATTGATAGACACGGTAGAAAAATATTTACAAGACATCTCTGATCGCTTAATTTTACTTTTCAAGAAATCCACTAACAAGGATGTGATTTGGTATGTTTTAGAGTTGTACTTTGAACGTCTAATTATTGATATATAAAAGAAATAAGTATGATAATTAAACACTTTAGAAATATATAAGCATGTGTTTTCCCTCAAGAATTGCCATTGTGAAACACCCTCTGGCGTAGATGGCAGCTGGGCTGCAAAGTTTCCCAAGGCTCTTGAAAAAATTGCATGAAACTGCAAAAATGTATGAGGATTTACTGCTCATATTCAAGGGACCATATGGGTGCTGTTATTCTAGATGTTCGTTGTACATCCATCAAGAAATGATGGGTTTAATGATATCCTTGGCTAAGGCAATTTGTACCTGAGGTCACTGGATTAACTTTGAAATTGGGCAAAGTGGAAGGAGGGCAATGAAATAGCAGTGCCACCTCTTAGCTCTCTGAGTTATATATTTGGAAAAAAAAAAGTCAATCAAAACCACAGAAGGAGCTTTAGCTGGCAGCTGAGACAATGGCAGAGAGACTTATCGAGAAATGCCAAAAGAAACTGATTCAGGGAAAGAAACTCATTTTAACACATGAGAGTTACTCTTGTGGGAACAAAAGACTCACCCTCCAGGTATACATTTGACAGATGCTGCTAAAAATATTTTCAGGAAAAAGATATTTAAAAAAAAAAATCTAAGTTTTATTACATTAAAAACACAGTGACACAAAAGTACGTTCAAAAATGAAGTAGTGCTCATAATTTGTTTTTATTATTTGGGATATCTAAAAGAGAGGTTGCATGTAATTTTCTTCTCTGGATCTTTCTAAATAGTTTAGAAATAGTTGTTTATTAATGGTAAAGAGGTGATGAGAAATAGCAAATATTTTAAAATAAGATGTGCAATAGTATACAAAGGCATGCAAGCCAGTTAGTGATTGAAGTGATTATACCAGGCTATTTCCTTTTAAATACATGAAACATTGCCTATAATTTCAAGGCAGCACAATGAGGACATAAGTGACAGATTAAACTTGCTAGATGGACAGAACAAAACAAATGGACATTTAAACACAAACATTATTGGAGCTATTATAGGTATCAGAAGTATAATAGACTAAGCATGGCTGAGAATAAATATTAAGTTCATTAAAGAGAACCAACAGAACAGTTCATCACTGAATTATATATAATGCTTCAGTTTAAAAAGAAAAAAACCCCTTCTTTAGTATGCACTCACTAAAATCAGTTTGGCCCAAATTCAGAGCTGAAATCACCAGATAGACATTGAATATTTACTTGTAAAGCTATTGGACTTCTGCAGAAATATGAACATATGCCATTAAGATGGTTAACTTAAGAGAGGCCTGCTCATGTTCCAAGCAACCCTGTGATTGTTTCTACTACATAAGTCCTACTAAGAGGTATGTAATATCACATTTATACAGTAGAGATGAACCATTTCTTCTGCCAGAAGAGTTACTGCATCCAAAGACACTGTAGGACATTTGATTTGGGGTTTACTCCATTAGGAAACAGAATTTGGCAAAGGAAAAATGGAATAGCAATGGAAACATCTTTTGGGAAAAACTTAAATCTCTTTATGCCAAAGATGTATTTGGTAGTTTTTGAAAGTAAAAATTACATCGGCAGCATATCAAAATGTTTAAATCTGTGAAAACGCTTTTATCACAAAATTTTGTTCTCACTTGAACAACCTAAGGAAACCATCAGAACATTAAGAATTCAAAGTTGAAAACGAGTCTTGCTGTGAGCCTATTGTTTGGGATGCAGGAGACCATCCATGTACTGGCATTACATTTTAGGTAATGCTTTGTGAAGACCACTCACCTGAAAAAAGACTGTCAACAAATGCTAATTCCACTTCCAGAGGTCTCATTTCAATCTACTAATACCATGACAGTACAAAATCCTTATCAGTTGTCTAAATTCCTGTCAGTTTTTTGTCACTGATTGTGATCCTACAGCTTTTTGGAAGGGTTCATTTCATTCAGCTAAGGAATCTACGACACGTTGCTAGAGTATATTAACACCTGTCTAAACATCAGATATTTTCATCTGAGGTTTTAGGTTTTTTTCTGATTTGAAGTTTGTTGGAAACATTACATGAAACATTTCTTTTCATTTTTCCCATTTCTGCTCCTACGCAGAAACTCATCAGAAAGACGTGTGAAAAGTACAGGACCAGACAGTCAGTCTATATGAGTTTATGCAGTCAAGGATTTGTTTTGCCATGGAGTCACAGGTGTAGTCACTAGGATTAACATAGAAAACCTTAAATGATTTTCATGTTGCATTAACTTCTTATATTTTTATTACATAACTTTATTATTTCTCTTGTGACGAGATAAAGGCATCTGGCAATCTAAACAATGAGAGTTCCTTGCATTACAGTTTGAGAGAGTAGGACTGCTTTACTTCAGAGCATCAGTAGCTGCCCATTTAGCCAAGGCAGAAAGCCTAAGAAAAACTACTCAGTAACAGACATTTGAGCTGAGAAAAGAACAGAAAGAACAGATCAGGAGATATGAGAAATAAAGATTTCTGAGAGATGATCTACAGACATTCAGTGAGATGTATGATGACATTTAAATTTACATTTTTACATTACTTACATCAGAAAGGCACAACTGCCTCTACAGTTTTGGGCATCCTGTCTCCAGAAGGGACTGTAAATATGCAAATTTAACAGACCAAACAAATAAAGGATACCAGTATATCATTTCAAGGAACAGATTCTGCTGTGATCACAGGATAATTTCTATAATATATAACATCATCTTAGGAGAAGTGGGGGTTTTTTTGGTGGCTTCTGATGAAGATATGCTGTTGTGTCACTCAGTTAAACATATTTGGCAACAACAACATAGCCAATCATAATATTTGTAGTACATTTGGGCAGCACAGTTAATTACTGAAGTATCATGTGAACTTGCCTTAGGGCAATCTGGAAAGTTTAAACAATAGAATTAGCCTGTAGGCAACAAACTAAATTAATTAATGGTTATGCTTATGTTCCATATAGCACGAGAAAATTCCAAAATACATGCATCGTATATATTCTTTAGTATGAGGGACAGAAACAGAACATCACAGCTTTCTTCCCATGGCAGATGCCAAATCTCATTGTTTGCATACTAATGCCACCAAATCAGATAACATCATTACTTTGTGAAGTAGAGAAATAATTGTCAAAAAGCACAATGTTACCTAAAGCACAAAAGAAGAATCCAAAAGGGTAATATAATTTCAAAAATGCTCTTGAGGAGGGGTACTTTTGTTTATCTCTGCACTTGAGAGAATTTTGGAGAAAGGCAAGATATGAAAAATCTTTTAAATGAAGAAAAGAATTACTAATTCTAGCAAATAAAAGATTGGGTTTCTATATTAGGTTTCCTGAGAAAATGCAATCCATTTATAATATCCGTAAGAGCATAGCATTGCTTCAGCTGCCATCAGGGCAGTCTCTGCTGCCTTGAAGAATTTAGCAGGGCCAAGGATATGGGAGGAAGTTGAGGCTTAGGTCACAGTCAGGAAGATGTCAAGGATTTTGTCCACCAGTATGAGGAAATGTTTTTCCAGTCCAAGCCTAAGTGAGTTGTGCACTGATCTGATCCTCAGAAACACAGTTCTTCAGAAATGAGAGTAGCGTTTGTTATAGGCATTTTCTTATATTGCTTCTAATAAACCATACCAAACTGGCTTTTGGACAGCCCAGATGCTCATTAGTACAACTAAGGAGAAATTTGACTTATGAGTTCAGTTTTCAAGAAAAATAATCACTAATGCTTATCTAGCAGATATATGCAAGACAAAGTCATGGTCAAGTTCATTGTTTAAGTGGTATAACTAAAGAAAGACTTAGTAAAGATTTATGGTGTTTAAATGACATGAAACCTCACCTCAACCAAATTATACCCAGATTTTGGCTTTGATAGGAATATTTGCTTCCTGTGAGAAATCATGTTCTAGCATCAACCACGGACTGCATCCCTGGCTGAGCAATCCTGATAGAAGAGGGTGGTATGCATAGTTGGAAGTTTATTCTTGGATACTGAATGATTAAATCAGAAAAGTCTCTTCAAGTGGATTTTTAATTTCAGAAGATTTCAGTTGGTTGTTTTAAGAGGATTTACACACTTAAGTGATTCAAATGCATTAAAAACTATGTAAACCTGAGTGGCAATATTGTAACAAAATTGGACTTATTTTTCTAAACCATGTTATATAGAAAGGTTCCTCACTCCCACTCGGATCAGGACACATTCTGCCATTGGCTGTGACTAGGAGTGAGAGTGGGTCTTAAATGGGTAACAGATGGGAAGGACAAGGCTAATTAGTGATGTGAGCTAAGTATTTAAACATGAAGAGAAATTCTAAGACTTTTTTTACTTTGTCATGCTGTGCAAAGCAAACGACCTCATCTTTAGGATGCTTAATTCAATTTGTGTTACACTACTGATGATTATGAAATACATTTTGAAGAGGTTTGTTTTATCTTCTCCTCTAAGTGCAGAAAACATACAGAGACTTATTTCCTACATGAAAGTACAAATATAAATAGAGACACTCTTTGTGAATGCTGTAAGAGAAAAATATCTAATGAAAAGAAAAATTCAGAAAATATTTAAGCAGAGAATTTAAGAATTTAGGTTTTTATAGAATCATTGAACAAAATGGTGCCATCATTCTTCTTGATTGGAACAGCTAGAATAAAAAACCAAACCCAGCATTTTCTCTTTATTTGACATTTCAGGTATTTTACACTCATGTGCATACACCTCATGCATACATCTTCCTATTAGTAATGGACTAAATAGAGATTTTCTTCATTGTCATTTCAAATAAGAGACTGACTTTGACTAAAATTTCTGCCAGGGTAGTGTTTTATTTAAAAAAAAAAAAAAAAGCCCAAACTTTTCTGAATATTCAAGTAAGTACTAATACATAAAGCACTATTTATAGCATTCTTGTGATCAGTCTTAGCTCCTTCTCACATGACCTTCAAATACATCTGTGTGCCAAAGAAAAGGATCAGTGCAAATTTATTGCTCAACAACATTAAATGGGTCTTTTTTCCCACCACACATGAAATTCCATGCCTATAGTATTACAAAATGATATTATGCCATTCCAGAAGTGCTCTAAAGCATAGTGATACAAAGTGCCCTTCTGGGCTTTGCTGATCTATCAGATTTCTCTTTCTAGTAAAAGTGCCTAACTGAAATACTTTGGAACCTTTATATACACAATGAACAGGCCTAAAAGGTGTTTCCTTTGGGGATTTAGTAAATACTTAATTTTATGCTCCCATCTATATGCAGTCAATGTAGGATCAACATTTATTTATCAACATAGTTTCAGATTTTCATTTTAGAGCATATCTCTGGAATTTCAAATTAATAGAAATATAAGAGGCAGTAAACCCAATCTTGCATTTGAAGCTAGTGAGCTGTCTTCTGGATCTAAATTCAGTATTCATTTTATTTTCTTCTTATCTACTGTAAAGATATTGGAAATAGCTTAAGAAATATAATGAAGGTACCATTAAACAGATTATCTACATTGTAATTGCCCAAGGGACAAACTGGTAAAGTAACTGGAAGTCAACAAAGCAATTCAAAACTAAGCTGTTCAGATACATGTTATATAAGGTTTATATTTACCTTCATTTTTCTTTATCGTGAAATTTGGATTGTTGACCATTTCAGGAAGAAGACTGTACAGGAAATAATGCCCGTTTTTAGGATCATCTTTGTCAATGGCACTGACGATCTGAATTACCTACAACAGAAAACACTCCCATTAGGTATTCGCACTCCTGATAAACATACAGAATTGAAACAACCATTCCATTCTATTGGACACATTCTCATTTGTCTACATGCCAGATTAAAAATGCTAATTTATAATCTTACTAGGCTTTTGCAGATCTTTGAAAGTCTGGGACTGTATCTGGCCCATTTAAACTGTTTTCAGAACAAGGAGGCAGAGAATGAGAAGAAACAGGTTCACAAGAGAGGCCAGTAAAAGCTGCTACTGATTTAGGCAAGTAATAAATTATTATTTAGCAATAAAGAAGGAGGAAAATTGTGTTTCAGAAACACTCATGGTGGCTATCGTAGTCTTTCATTCATACAGTCATGCTTCTCACTGGACCAAAATTCATAATCTACCCTTTTAATCCTTTTTCCTTTCCCCCACCATTTTTTACTTCACTGAATAAATATTTTAACTTAACTTTTGGTGTGAAGCTTTATGTGATAAATAATCTAATCTGAAAAAAGAAAAGAAAATATCTAAGTCTATATTTGGATTTTTTTCCTTAATATTAATAGAACCTCAGTTATTCCTGCACTAGGAACATGGAATTGTTTTAAAATACCATTATTAACAAATGATTCCCAGGATAATGCAGGATACTAAGGTTAGAAGAGGAGAGAGTGTTTGGATAGGCTGAATGACTTTGAATAATTGAATAACTTTGTATGAAGCACCTCAAATGATTAATGTGACCAACTACAGTATCTGCAGTGTATTTACCTCCATTTACCTCTTTTACCTCCAACATTACTCAAAGATACTGCAGTTGATCATCTTCAAACCATGCAAAGCTGCATAGGGATATGAAAGGAGGAAACATTGTTTTAAAATAATCAGGAGATTTTTTTTTTTTTATATTTGGTGCAATGACTTTTGTTTCCAACTATTTTCCAGAGAAGGAGAAACAAAGACAACTATGGGTCCAGATCTCACACTCAGAGCTGAATTTCAGCTGTAGTTAACTCATGCTAGATGAGGTTTCTAAAAAATTTAATGAGAATTATTGACCTTTCCCATGTCCATTGAATTCAATAACATTTTTGTCTTATGCAGTCATTTTTGCAATGCCTAAAGCAACTGACCAATAATTTCTTGGACAATTAAATTCAAATTAGGAATCATTACAAATTTCACTTTTCAAGAGTATAGGAAAAAAAAATAGAAACAGGGTCTGACGCTGTCCAAATTCATAGACTTATACTTTAAATTTTCAAAGCTTCACTAACAAAATGCTAATAACTAATATGTTATACTGGTTTTACTGGGACAGAAAGGACTATCGATCTGTATATGTTACATATATGATAACAGTCAATATACCATTCTTTCTTCTACGTTCTTCAAGAGTCAAAGAAAGAATAAAAACTTACTAGATAACCAGAAAGAGCAACATCAGAACATAAATATTTGAAATTAGGTATGTAAAAAGATGTTTGACCAGGTATTGATATAGACATATATAATTTGTAAGAAGGAGTTCGAGACAATTAATTCCTTGCCTAACCATATTCTGGATAGGTCAGATTTAGAAAAAGTTTTAGATTATTTAAATAGATTCTTTTGTTTTATAACTGCACCTGCCAAGGGGGAAACCTTGACTGATATGATTTCAAACACATGTATTAGAAGAGATGGACAAAAAAAGGCCTAACATAGCTTTTGCTCAAAGCAGTAGGTCTCCAATTTAACAGCTGCATAATAGATACTAGAAAGCTACACAGTGTGGGGGGAAAAAAAATCCCCAAAAACAAACCAGCTGAAAAATATATACGCAGATGCTCTCTGTCCCACTGCAGAGATGGATCCTTTTACAGATGTGGAACATTTTCAGCTGTCTCTTTGCAGAGGTGTAAGGTACTAACCTGTCCACATGCGTCAGGCCCAGGGCTGGACTAGGTACTAGTAATTCTGCATCATACGTAAGTGCAATTTAGAATGGAATTGCAAACGAGTACCTTTAGACAGATGTATTTTATGATTGTTCCATTTCTGAAACACTGCTAGAATGGGAAAGGAATAGGGAAAAAGGATAATGGCCCAGTGATGTCTGGAAGGTCAACCGCACATAATAGGTGCAGTTTATCAGACGGTTATGCAATTTTATCTCTACTGGCTACATAACTGCTAATTCTTTCCAGTATTATGTAAGAGAGTTGACTGTAAAAATTCACTTCACTGTCTCCAGGTTTTCAATTAATATACCTGAAAGCCAGTAGCCAAAAGCATTAGTAATATGGGTTTTCAGCTCACAGAAATTTTATGAAATAACTTAGAATATCATATAGATTGGAAATTTTCAAGAAATAGAAACTGGGCATATTCTTTGTCCTTTTTTTTTCCAGGAACTATAGATATCTCCTAATGTCCTATAGAATTCTTTCATCTTTTCACATTTCAGTTCTTTCCATCCATTCCTTTCGTTGTTTACCAAATCATTCTTTCTCTGAAAATGCACTGAAAATTATATGCAAAAGACAGGCTTAGTGGAATACTACATTTGTTGTGTTACATGCACACATCAAGGAATTAAGAGTTAGTGTTCCCATAGCAACCTTATTTCTTTGTGCGTTTGCATTAAAATAAGCTCTAAAAAAAAAAAAAAAGGCATAACATATATACGGTGATACAAAGCTGCTGTACCTTTTACTCCATAGGGGTGAGAAAAGTCCAGTAATTCTCATTACCACATTTTTATTAGTATGCTGATGAGCATACTTTATTGCTCAGCGTTGTGTGATCATGTAATGGAACACTATCGAAGTAATTCTCCAACTCTTAATTTGTGGTTCATAACATGGTAGAGAATCTTCCTGGGCTGGCCTGCCTTACCTATCACTATAGATATTTTTTTCTTTCCTAGTAACAACATGCATAACAAAGGCGTTCCATATAACAAAATTGGTCAATACTAATAATAAAGAATACAACTGATTTTTTTCACTATGTATCCATAAGTGCTATAGTGAAAGTTAATAACCCTTTGGCTATTCAATCTTGAAATTTCTGAAATTCTTCCATGCAAAATTTCAACTTTGATGTTGTATTAAAAATTCATGCATATATTTGATTCTGTACATACATTTAGTAGAAACATAGTAAATCATCCTATTTTGCTTAACAGGCAGCTCTGGATTGAAATTAATAGTTAAATGATCCCCTAGGACAACTCAGCATTATAGTCTGCAGGTTTGTATTGCACTTCTACAAAGCCACATATGCCTGAAATAATATTTATGAAAGATTATGAGTATAATGAATGATGTAGAAATATAAATAGCAAAACAAAGTTCTTATCAATGTATCATATCTATGTGCAATTTTAATATGTGATACTGTTTAAAATCTTTCCCTGTAATGCAACTTGTTAACCTAACCTTAGAATGGCTCCTTATCAGTAGTAAACTGTTCCCTACTTCTATTAAAACTGTTCTTCCAACTCTGAAAAAACTTTTGCAGTTACATTGGTGTTTATGTTTATTTCTGAATTACTTTGCAGACTCCTAATACTCTAAGCAGTATTCTCATCACAGTACAATTTTAACTTTGCCTTTTCAGCTAGAGCCAGCCCCTTGCAGCTAGAACCTGCATTTTGCCATTTGAATGAGCTTTGACTCTTCAGAGAGACAGAGATCTATCTGAAGATTTCTTCCATTAGAAAAAAGCCAATTCTATTAGGAGAACTGAATAAAATAGAAACAAATGGCAAGAGACTGGAGGAACATTGTATTCAGTTTTATACTGCTCTAGTTTGAACACTGGCTTGAGCACCAATACATCATTGTCTGCGCTACTTAAGTGTTTGAAAATTTTGTAGCTTTGTTTTGAGCAAACAGCACTTCACTGGAAAAGTCTGGGGATGGACTGGGGAACAGCGAGTGAGGCACTTTTCTTATGCAGCACTATGGATTTTCTGTTCTAGGCATATAGGAAAATCATTTAGCTGGGCTGGAGAACAATCTACTATACAGCTATACCCAGCAAACCCATGAACGTTCTGGTTTTAGTAAGTGGAATTATGGAAGAAAAAAAAAAAGGCATAAGCTGGTTTATGGTTAGCTTAGAGGTACTGTAACAGTATATTCAATTATTTTTATTTTTTTTCCTCCCTATAACTGACAAAAAACATATCTGGCAGCTTTCTGTTGTGTGTAAAAATGTGGAAGGAGCACATAAATATGTGCATGAAGAAATACATTTCCCCCTCCTCTCCCTTTCCTCTCCTACTAGCTGTAGTACCTCTACTGTTAGAGGTAGGTTAAAGCAAAGAAAATGCATCTGGCAATGCTATACATCAACAGTTTTTAGTATATTCTGTCACATCACCAGCAGCTGCACTTGCCACTTGCAATTATATCAGAACCCAAAACAGAACACTTAGAAAGTGAACTGCAATAGATGGTTCAATATATTTAGGGGCTGCAAATAAGGTTTCATAAAAGGTTCAAATGTAATCTCCCTAATGGTAATTCAAATTTGATTTAAACTTAGACTGAAGTTGAACTGCAAATGTAAATAGATTGGAATACCATAACACAATTGCGCCTTTCCTGCAAATGTAAAATTCAAGTTTAAACTTTGGAGAACTATCCAAATTGGGCTTTTGCTACTATTTAAGAGAGTAGTATCTTTCTCACATTAGCTGTTTCATAGCTGAGATATATTTAATTTTTTGAGTTCTACCTCTTCACTGATTAATATGATTTTTTCATTTGAATATAGACTAATAAGCATAAGAAAAACCAACTGGGTAGTGTAGATACTACAATCTTTACATGAGCAGGTAATTTTTGAATGACAACTTAAATTTAGAACCTAACCTTGGTGATTATTCTGGACTGGTTACTGTTCCAATAATGTTATTTGTTTAAAACACAGAATAAATTGCAGGATCAGTGCCACCTCATCCATGCCGGCAGCCAAATATTTAATAACCATCTGTAAAGTTCACAGAAGGATTCATGCTCAAGAGTGACATCTGCCATCAGATCAAGAGTGTAAGAGGTGATGGTAAGATGAAGAATATCGCGGTTTAATGAAAGTTTTCTTTAAGTGCTTAAACAAAAGCCTCTTTTACTAGCTGGCTCTTAATTATCTCATTATTTTATTCCAAAATAAAATGTGAACATTTTTCACCATCTCTTAAACCAGCGGAAATTTGATAGCAATACCCAGATAAATATATTCAGAAAACACTGTGCAACACAGCTTTCTGATTTCAGGGAAGCTTATTGAGCCCTGGATAAGGTATACTCATTAGCTTTTAATATATCTTAGAAAATGTAACTACTCAGCATCTGAAATCCACCCTGAGCTAAACAGAAATCCACTCTGAGCTAGAAGAACTTAAATACCAACAGCAATGTAACCGTCTGCCCATAAGGGCACATTTCAATAATCTGCTCTTCAGTGGTTTGAGAGAATTCTCATTTCTGAAATGACACATTTTTGACACCTTTTTAATAAACAAAAAGGGGTGCTAGAAGTCAAATCATCTTCTGTAACAATTCAGTCTTGGCAGAGGTAGGTTATCATATAGTACTACATAGGCTGTCATTTAATACTACTAAAAGACAATAATTTCTAACTCTATTGTCGGGTAACCTTCTTTGGAGAATAGTGAATTTAATGCCTAACACCCACATGAGACACAGGAATAGTTGGATTAACAAGACTAGTGTCATGCTGTCAGCTGCTGTTTATTTAAATAAAATGTCACAATCTAGAAATAAATTAGTTTAAAAACAGTGATTTCTTGTAACATACAGTCTTTCTCAAGCTGGACAAAAGTTAAATCTCATTTACGCTGCATTACATTCTAAAAGTCTGTACATTTTCTTGAATCTTTATCTTGTCATTTATGTGGCATATGAGATATTCCTCCCTATTGCTGTACATTTGTCCTTCAAAATGGATGACTTTTAAGAAATCTGTTTCATTTTCTTTGAAAAAGGCTATACAGGTTAAATCTTGCTTCCTATATCTTGCTATGTTTATTTCACCTTGTAAAGTGTTGTATAAATTCCTTTGCCAACCCTTTTATGTCATTAAATCAAGAAGGAAGTAACCTGTTAAGTCTTCTTTTTTTTGTGAAGTATAATGAAAACTTGAACTCAACTTCTCTGATACCTCATCCCTCTTTAGATACTCTAAATGCAGTTACAATTTACTTGACTTTCCATCAAGTTCTGTCTAGCTTTCCTGTTTTTTCCCAATTGTCATAGAAAAGTAAGAACTAAATGGATAGAGATTATAACTGAGATATGGGTAAAGGAGAAATGGTTTCATTGTTTTAAGTGTTTCTTCTAAATTATAATTGGGCTCAGCTGCAATATAGTTCAATAACTGAATTGGAATTCAGGTTGGATTATACTTTTACCTAGGAACACACATGAACCTATGAAGTGATGCACTCCATCAAACAGAGCGGACACAGTGGGATACAGCATTTTCTCTAGATATTGTCACAAGATACCTACCTTTAACTTAAAACCTATACTTTAAAAATTACGTAGGTCCATATATAGAGAGATGTACTAGGGAATTCAATCATGAGTTTATCTTAAATGAATGTTAAGAGTTGTTAGCATGAACATATGGGCACATATTTTGGCCAAAGTACACAGTATAATACCATGGAGATACTTACTTGCCCAGGCTTTCCATTCTCACATAGAAAGGCTTCGTGCTCTGATGCAAACTCAGGAGCGTTGTCATTTACATCAAGAACTTTGATAGCAACAGGCACCCGGGACACTTGACTGTGGTTCCCTAAGAAAAGAAATCAAAGCATAAAAGGTAAGCATATTTAATTTGAGACTGATACATAAATGCTTACATAGTAACCATACTCTTCCTGTCTTCGGTCCTCGCTTAATTGGGTTGTCTTATCTGTAATGGATCGTAGAATTGGAGCATGAGATAAAGGAGGATGGCCAGTATTTTATGGTTGAAAAGAATAAATAGATTCCTATTGCAAACAGCATTTGTTGGAGATTAGCTCAATGAAGACCTTTCTTGGACTAAATTGGTAAGATTTTTCTTTGATGAAGTTTGTATTGTTTTATTGATAAAGTCCATTATACACGGAAAAGGGAAGGCTGTAAACAACATAGATTTATTTCGTTGTTTATCTTTGGCAGAGCACAGAGTATTTTACTCTATTAGTTGTGCTGACTGCACATCTATTATTTCTTCATTACAAATACGATTAATGTGGAGATCCACATTGTGAGAGATAGATGGTAGATTGATGTAGGTAAAACTAGATAGTACTTTGGACTATTAAAGCACTTTGATTCATCTGCCACTGACCAAAAATATGACCTGTTAACTTCTTTCTTCACCAAAATAAAGCCTCGTTATTTATAATATAAAGCTATTTTGCAAAAAAGTATTTATCAATGTAAAGAATAGAATAACCTTGTTAAGCTGCAAGGAAAGAAAAGTTAAACCAACCATTTGCATTCTACTTTGAATAGATTTCGCAGTCAGTTTCTAGTGTCTTTCCTTCAATTTGGTATAGCTGATTTATTTTAAGACATTATTTATAAATATTTTAGATTTTTTTTCCCAAGGAGAAAAACATGAATTCAGTTTAAACTGAAGTGACCAGTTGATCTGAGGAGTTTAAAACACTGTTCTATAGCACATGCATACCTCTACAAGTAACTCAATGCTAGCTCTAAAATCCATCTCTTAGTGAGGATTATTTTACAACCATAGTATTTTATCTTGTTTATATCACCAACAATTTGAAGAACTGCACACTGTGTGAATTAAACTCTGGGTCTGACTTGCAATTGAACAACGTGTTTTTGCCTAAATTATTACTGCAGGCAAGAAAGCTGCTACCATAAGTCAGGATATCAACTTACTCACAGTTGTTGTGAGAGCTTAGCAGCTGTTTAAAGCTGTCGTCAGTCCATGCGGGTTCTGTTCTCTGGCAATACAGACCTGGCTGAGGGGAAGGCAGGACGGAAGTTCCTGTTGCCTGGTATTCAATGTACCTCTCATAACAAATGTCTACAAAGTAGAAGTAGGTCAGGCTCCACCAGTGGGCAGGTAGCAACTGGTGGCAGCCGTATAAGTGGTAGTGATGATTAAAGGAAGAATTACTATATACACTGTATTTTTTGTGGTTTCCATCAAAGTTAACTGTGTTGTGACCTAATCAAACCCTACCTCTTGCAATTTTTTTTTTCCTTGTATGGTAAAGACATCCATAATTTTTGAGGCTTCACCAATAAACCTAAATGTGAATATTTCAATTGCTCTACTAACATTACTTTGAAATAGCATAAAAATAACTATTTCAAAAGACACAAAACCAGGCTATCATCGAATGTACTAATGCTATAAAGGCTTTATGTTTGCTGGATAGCCTGAAATATTAAAATTCCACCTGTATAGGATACGGAAGATTACAAGACATCAGACTTTAAATGTTTCCCTTTTGAAGGAGTCAAAAGTTTGAGTTCAGAAACATGTTACAGAAGAAAAAGAAATCCCCACCAAAATACCGTGAGTAATATTTATGTGTTTTGCATCATATGATCTTAGTTACTAACAGATGAGGTGAACAGTTTTGCCATGAGATAATAATGTATTTGAAATTGAATAGAAGTTAATATATAAATCATGAATCCCAAATATTTTAAACAGATTGTTTTATCTTAACTTGATAAAAATACAGACAATGAATCTTGAGCTTATCAGAATTCTCAGCACTAGTGTCATATTTAAACACTAAAGATTTACTTTTATCTAAATTAATGAAATGATGGCAGTTCAAATTTAAAGACTTTACAGACAAATGTAATTAATTAGATAAGCTTCTAAAGAAATTATTCATGTCCCTTGTGACTGCCCCCAAAATGTTTGTCTTTCATCAGAAATACAAACATTAAATTTAAAGATATTATAATTAGAAACTTGATGAGAATTCATTTAAAAAATTAATTTACTAAACACAAGAGAGACCCAACTGGTTTGGAAATCTCCAAACAAGGGGATATCCACCACTTATTAGGGTTCTTGTGACTATGGTGAAATTTATTGTTGAGAAAGAGAGAGACAGAGAGATGGAGAGGGAATTTTATCTACTGCTAGTACTGGCCACCACACTGAATACATTGCATTATTTTGTCATTGCAAACTTTTCAATGAAATTTCACTTTATGCAAAATGTTTTCCCTGTAAATAAAAATCAGCCTAAACATCCCTATTTTAAAAAAATTACAAATTCTCACTAAGCAAATCCAGATTTCACTTGTGGATGAAAATAGTTTCATCTGCCCATTTTCACACTTTTAATGTTTTCAGACTTCTCAGCGATAAAACTTGGACACAGAGGATGTTCCTCTCAAGTTTAAATCCATGGCTGTTACCAATGCCCAATATCCTTGAACTAAAAGTAGACAGTGATTGAAGTGGATCCACTGTGATCCACAGAGTGCACAGTTACGCTTGCATGGGCAACTGTCCTTCATACAGTTGGCCTTCATACTGATTAGTATTCAATGTTCAGAACCTTTCCTCATTTGTATGAATGGAGAGTCAGTTCTTTCTGAACTAGTGACAAAACTGAGTTTTAATTACTGGGGTTTTTTGGTCTGGTTTGTTTTTTTTCTCAATGAACCACCCAGTCAATAGAATTAAGTGAACCTGAGTCTTCTTGCACGTACCAGGTAGATAGTAAGACTGATTGCTTAAGTTCCAATCCACTGTTTTATGCAAAATCATCAAAGAGCGTAAAGTTAGAGACTCTCTCCAAGGGACTAATCGAATTTGTAAAAGCTTCATCACCTGTATTTATTGTGATTCACAATTTAAAAAGACCTACCTTGAATTTTGCAATACAAGTATATCATTAGGACTGTCACTTGTGAAGCAATGGCTTGGTTTGAAAATTTAGCACACTGAGGTGCAAGATTAAAAAATATTGAGAAAATTTCCACTAATTTAGTTTACCAAAACTCTTTTCAGAGTAAGGCTGCACAGAATGACTTAGGTTTAAATTTCAAATACATTCAATTGGTCATCCGCAGACACCACTGCTACAGCACACCATATAGCTATAAGAAACACATATGCAAATTGTGTCCATAATTTCCTAGAAACACAGCTCTTTTATGTCTCTGCTGAAGTCTCAATTGCTGCCCAGAGTTCTAAGGTCCAGTAGCCTGCTGTAGGTGAGCACAGCACACAAAGGAACATCTAGACAGGTAAAAGAAAAGGATGACTCAATGTAAAAATAACTAGTTGAACTTACCAGTGATAACTAAATTTGCAAAAATAATGGAAAGTCCAGCTGACTTCAGAAATGTATATTGAAAGGTTTACAAGAATTATAAGGACCCAAAAAAGCTCTTCTGCTTTTCTCCCCAGTTCTCAAGATTCTATTGGAACATTAAATGCTTCAAATACACACCTTGCTGGTACTCATCTTTGAGTAACATACCCATTGACACTTAATCAGCATTAAAAAAGGCTGCCGAGTTTGATACAAAAATGAAGAGGTAGATGAGTGTGTTGGGTTTGCATGGCAAGGTTTTGGTAGCTGGGGGGGGCTACAGGGGTGGCTTCTGCGAGAAGCTGCTAGAAGCTTCCCCTGTGTCTGACAGAGGCAATGCCAGCCGGCTCTAAGACGGACCCGTTGCTGGCCAAGCCAATCGGCGCCTCTGTGATAACATATTTAAGGAGGAAAAAAAAACAGAGCTGTTGCAGCTGGAGAGAGGAGTGAGAAGATGTAAGAAACTCTGCAGACACCAAGGTCAGTGCAGAAGGAGGGGGAGGAGGTGCTCCAGGCACCGGAGCAGAGATCCCCCTGCAGCCCGTGGTGAAGGCCATGGTGAAGCAGGCTGTCCCCCTGCAGCCCATGGAGGAAGGATGAGGGGGTGCAGAGATTCCACCTGCAGCCCGTGGAGGACCCCACGCCGGAGCAGGTGGAGACACCCAAAGGAGGCTGTGGCCCATGGGAAGCCCACGCTGGAGCAAGCTCCTGGCAGGACCTGTGGACAGAGGAGCCCACGCCAGGGCAGGTTTGCTGGCAGGACTTGTGACCCTGTGGGGGACCCACGCTGGAGCAGTTTGCTCCTGAAGGTCTGCACCCCGTGAGAGGGACCCCATGCTGGAGCAGGGGAACGATGAGAGGAGTCCTCCCCCTGAGGATGAAGAAGCTGCAATGTGTGCTGAACTGACCGTAACCCCCACTCCCCGTCCCCCTGTGCCGCTGAGGGGGGAGGAGGTTGAAGCCAGGAGTGAAGTTGAGCCCGGGAAGATGGGAGGGGTGGGGGGAGGTGTTTTAAGATTTGATTTTATTTCTCATTCCTCTACTCTGTTTTGCTTGGTAATAAATTAGATTAATTTCCTCTCTAAGTTCAGTCTGTTTTGCTCGTGACGATAATTAGTGAATGATCTCTCCCTGTCCTTACCCCGACCTACAAGCATTTTGTTATGCCTTTTCTCCCCTGTCTAGTGAAGGAGGGGAGTGAGAGAGCGGCTCTGGTGGGCACCTGGCCCCCAGGCGGGGTCAACCCACCACAATGAGATAAAGTCAAATTTAAAAAATCCCATTATCAAGCCATTTAGTTTCTCCAAACCTGAACTTTTGGAGGCTACAGACGCACGCTAGTTCTTATTATGATCAACAGATTTGTTCCTTCCTGGAAACACCCTACATATCCGAGATGTGCATGTATGATTGGAAATTTGTAATACAAAGCACTAAGCATTGTCAACATTGTTAGTGCATGCAGTAAATATGCTGCATACTTGAGTAACTAGAGCTTATAAATAAAATTTTTGGTCTTGTGCATAACCAACAGAAAATAATGCAGCTATTCAATTCCCATAAACACTTAAACACTTTATAAACATGCTTAAAACACTTCTCCACTGTCTTTCCTTGACAGACAGACATACAAGTGGTCTTAAAGAACAGTGGTCTTTAAGAAAGAGTAATATTGGCTGCACAGAATGAAGTTCATCATTTGTTTAACCCAAAGAAATGAAGTTTAATCCATTTTTCCTTTATTTAATTAAATCATTCAAAATCACTTCAAGGTTCTCTTAAAAAGTCATAAACTGTCTTGCATTTTAACTAAAATTAAGTACCTGAGTAGAAAGTAGACTCCTAGAAAATAACACATCTTTGATTATTATTATTATCATCGTCATCACCACATGGCTTGGAAATGGCTATTTCATGCTTCTCTGATTCAGTGAAATTTCTGCTATAATAATATTGTAAATTACAAGTAGAAGAAGTCCCAGTTCTAACAGAGAAATCAAAACAAAATCTGAATCACTGACAATAAAAACAACAGCATTTGTTTTATCTCCCTTATGTTTCAAACTTATTAAGTTGTATTTTAACACGTCCATTCCCCATGACTTTATCAAGGTTTTCTCTGATGACTTTACTAAGATAATCTACATGCAGGACAAGTTTATTTCTCCCGCTAGGGTTTATGTTGTTTCTTTGTGCAATTCTTTACCTACACAACAACATGGCTTATAACAAATTTTTTTCGCCATATAACACTGACAAATCTAACTTCAAGAATCCTGAGAAACAGACTCGCTATTGTGTAACTGAAATTTTATTTATGATGAAGTTTAACTAGAGAAATCACATACTGCAGCAAATACTGTGTTCATTTCTCTGAAGTGTTGTGTAATGATCTGATTCAGGAGAGCCTGAGTGCCTGAAACTGACTCTGAAATTGTCAGGAAAAGACATCAGTAATTGACAATATTTCTGTTAAAAATAGCAGAACACAAGCTATTTCTGAATTAGAATGAAATTCAAACAACCAAACAAAAAAACAAACAGGATTGGTC
Organism: Grus americana; assembly: GCF_028858705.1. Taxonomy (NCBI): domain Eukaryota; kingdom Metazoa; phylum Chordata; class Aves; order Gruiformes; family Gruidae; genus Grus; species Grus americana. Next base: position 8,498,355 of record NC_072864.1, read on the forward strand.
ATCACAAAGATTTAGATCCTCCCTTAGATTCTTGCATTTTTAAAGGATGAGAAAATACTAAGAGTTGTGGAATATCTATAAAGAAATATAAACATATCAGTGCATAGCAGAAAGGCTTCTGTACAAGTTGCTAAGACAAGAAACAAACACTGCTTCAAAATTAACGTTCCATTTATATTTATTTCAGCACACTGGAACATATTAGAGGAGTACAGATTGTGGCGAGTCTCTGCATGTACATGTATGTGGGAGGGAGGCAGAAAGAAAAAGATGTGAAACATATTTTTCGGGTTCGTTCCTTAAGTCATTCTTTGGGAGAAGAATAATAATGGAGTTGAAAAGTTTTGTCTCTTTTCAGTACATCACTCGGTTTATTTTATTATGGTCTCCAGAAGAAAGATGAACAAGTCAAGAGTAAAACTATGCTACATTCTATTTCTATTTCCTCGCTGATAGACTGTCACAAGTTTAACCAAGGACTTGCTCAACATCTTCCACCTCCTTCATTTTTGTTCACTTTTCTACCTCTCATTGCCATGAAAAAGATGTCAGACTCTTGCAATATGCATACTTCCACAGGCATGGACAAATGCAGAAGAACCATACATACCCGCTAACCAGGTGGAGTGCGAGGCGTGTATTTCGACTGCATATCCTGGGAAGGAGGACAAGGAGGAGGGGAACCTGAGGACAGACTACATTTTCAAGTCCTTGCCTTCAAAGCTGAATTTGTAGTTAAGAGGTTTCCAAAGTTCAGCAACTCCATCTGCAAAGAGGTGACTGAGATAGGCCACATACACCTACTTTTAATCAATATATAAGATGTATAGCTTGCGACTAAAGGACATATTATACTTTCAGGTTGCTGATAATACCAGAAGGAAAAAAAAGTAAAATTTCTGTGGTAGATGAACAAGCAATGCCAGAAAACGTTAATTAAATAAAGCCATATTCTTCAGGCTCTGTTCAAAGTGTTCCTTCACTTTCATTTTATGTGGGATTTTCTATTTTTTCGCATTAGTGCATGTAAGACAAAAATTGCTTATTATAGCCAAGAACCGATGAGAATTTTGAATCAATTACCTAAAATTTGCAGAAAAATGAAACAAGCCTGCAAAAAGACCAAACTTATTATTTTTTTTATCAGTGGCGTTCCACCTAACCCTGCACTGAGTTCTTTGCTTGCCATTGTAGTAGCAAAGTAATGTAAACAGAGTATGTTGGCATGCCCTTCTCCCTTTCACTTCAAGGCCTGGTTCAGCTTCTACTGAAGTTAGTCAGGTCTCTTCTCTGGAAGTTTAATTTAGTCCTTGTCTTTAATAGTAACTTATCTATTCCCTGCATTTAAAAGAATTTAAGATTTAAAATGTAAATATGATTTAAATTAAAACAGGGACATGAACCGAGTACTTTGTTAACTTCAAAGCATCAACATTGATTTATAAAACTTGATAATCAAAATTTTTAAAAAGTTCATATATTTTTTTCATACAGATACAATACGTATTGATGGAGTCAGCCCCCATTTTGCTTATCTGAGGGCAGGCTATAATTTGACATTCAAATGCAACCTCTTTGTTATTTTTCATACCATTAAGCTGTGCAGTTATTCAGCAGCCTAACAAATAGTTACTCTGTAATTACCTCTGATCCTCTCTGAATTGAAAGATCCATTTGCAAAACTGGGAAATGTTTGTGTTTTTTTGCAGAAGTATAATATTTTGTTTCATGTATATGCATGATATCATCTTGTCTGAATGCACAGAGAGATCAAAAGGGCTTGGAAAGGCAAAGCTAGATTGGAAAAGCAAAACATCCTCTCAAATGTAGTTTACAGCTGTGAAGAGGGTCTCTTCTACCATAACCCTGGTCATAAGGGAAAATCAAAAGACACCGTTCTGTTTAAATTTAGCCATGCATGATAAGAGAGGAATAGTTATCTGGTGCTGCAATGGGATTGAGAACCAGGGAGCACGGTAAGTGAGCTGTAATTTTGTCCTTGAGGGAGCAGAGGATGCTGAAACTAATTCATATCCACCTTAGAGCTGGAAGGGAATGGTAAACATGGGCAACACCTACCCCTCGTACCAACCTCCCCAAAACTCAACCACCCAGAAACTCAAGTATTCCTGGTTATTAAAAATCACTTTGAATGGTGCTCTCCCTTTAGTCACAATGTTTGTGTTTTGAAAACTCCACCTTAGTTTCACCACTTCCTATTATTTTTCATGAACTAAAAAAAGAAAATGCCAGAAGATACAGTAGATACTGGATGTAGTAGGTGACACACGAGTGCTCATTACATGGAACCTACGTATTGCGTAAGAGAGTGATCAGACTGCACGGGATACGCACTAGGGGAGGGAAGGGGGGCTATTAAAGTAGCAGCAGCAAAGGGATGGGATGAGGCTTGAAAAGAGTTAGAAGGGGCATCCTAGTCAGAAACTGTAGCACCTTTTCAATATTTGAGTAGCAATTACAGGTACTTGTCTCTTGTCAGAAGCTCTGGATGCAAACAGCATGTCCTTAGAGACTGTTCTTCTGCATATCTAATTTTGACCACAGTGAGCTTTATATTCATAGTGACACATAATCAAGATATATGTGACACATGAATATGAGTAAACAAATACATAATTCAAAATAAATTATTAGTATAGCTGCTTGAGCAGGTTGCATTGGAAGCTGCTATAGTCATGTCAGGTTTATGACAATGAAAACAATTCTGTTTTATTCACAGATCCTAAGTAAATCCTTAAGGGGGGAGAAAAAAACCACAAAAATACACTGCCAACATCCTTCCACCCACACATCTATCCAGAGACGAAACTGAAACAAATGCTGGCAGAAAACAAGCTGTATTTCTGATACAGTACTGTGTTATTGAGCCTTATTTGTCTCTAACAAGGATGCAAGTCAGGATGTAGTTTGCAGTTATGTCATTTTCAGTAAATGAATTGTTTTACGTATTTCGGTGGTGAATTGTTACAAGTGCAAAAATGAAATATATGGTTTAAGTTTAGCAACTATTAGCAGTGGACTTATAAACTGTAAAGAAAGGGAAGCTAGAAACATTTCAAGTTATACAGTTACATTTTTTGCAAAAATCAATGCAAATTAAAAGAAAGAAAAAAAAAGGAAGAAATTATACCTAACTTCAAGAAAAAGCAATAGCAAAACAGCATTTGCAATCCCTGGAAGCATCTGCAACTAGGAAGCACTGATCTACTGACCCATCATTTTAGCAAAAGTCAGAGTCTACTAAAAGCTTTTGAAAAAAGTTTTTTCTACTTCCTGGTGGCAGCTGCCAATGAGAAGGAAAAAAGAGTTAGGAAAACAGGGAACCACAGAAAAGCATAGGGAACCACATCTTTCTGTTACTTTTATTATACACACCAGCAATAACAACAGTGCGATGAAATGCTACCGGATCTTTACTTCTTGTGGATCACAGCACCACCAACCTAATTAGGTTTCCAGATTTTCTGAGATACTGCAATGCCTTAATTGTTGTGAGGAAGTAACAGGTTTTAATTTCTAAATATAATACCGAGGGGAAAAAAAATCCAGAAAATCATATGGTGCCATTAAATGACAGAAAAGGATTTGCCTTAAAAAACAGGCAGGAAGAAAACTGACTGAAGAAAAGTTTTAAGATAGAACAAATGTACCAGGGCACAATTTGCTGCTGTGTTGCTCAATTCCAGCTTAATCAAGGAAGTTGTGCTAGCATAAAACAGTCAGGAATCTGCCCCCCACTTTAGAGCAATTATATTGTTAATATGCTAATACATCATGCATATTAAAATGTTATAAAATATTGACTTAGCTATGCAAGGTCTTATTGTCAATTATAATTAGCTTGAAATTTTATAATGTCTAGCAGCAATAATAACAACAATAAGCAGACTGATTGAGGACAAGATGTCTGGAATATTTTGATTTTTTTATTTTAAATGATTTCATGATTGAAGTAAATTAATAGCTCAAATGAAATCCCTCACTGATAGACAAAAGATCAAAATGCTTTAATATTTTTTTTTTAAACAAGAATTTATTACAGAAGTATTTAAATGTCATTTTTTTTAGAGCTCATATTCCTTTCTGGGACTGATTTTCTTAACAGTGCAATTCTTACATTTCCTTCACAGATAAAATATTGCTGGAAATCCTGGATTTGAATCAGGTTCTAGGAGTTTAGCATCAAACCATGCTTGCTTGCATACCTTCAGCAATAAGCAAAAAGATCTCCCTAGCATATCAGTATGTACCTATAAAAAATTCCGCTCCTCTGTTTTTCAGTCAAAAAATAGTCATTCTTTGCTATCCAGCAACTTTACTAGAAGTTCAAAGCATGCTACTCTGAACAGAGTCTTCATTCTAGAAAGAAATGTGCTTAAAGAAGATTGACTACAATGATATTCAGTTACAAACCTCTACTCTGACCTACTCTCATGCCTTGCCAGAGATTTGAGAGTCACATTCCCCTTAGAAGTAGATGAATTCTGCTTATCAAACTAGATGAATACTACACAGTACTTTTCATCAGATTAATCATATGTTCTTCAGAAATTCTAATTCAAAGTGCAGATGGCCAATTGTTATTTGTTAGTTTAACAATGCACTCATTTTGCTAATATAATATGTATAGTGTCAGTTTAACCATGCTTCCAATTTTCTCAAAGCAATTTAGAAATGCACTTCACATGAATTAGTCAAGTTCTTACTAAGGACTCCTGTATTCCTTACTTAAGTCCTTATCTGTTTTGTGCCCTAGAAAGTCTTGTTCCCTTCTAAAACACCACCTAGTATCCCAACCTGTTGTGTTTTAAGCCATGAACAGTGTTCTCAATTGCAGTGTGTTTGTGTGAAATCAACATTTGCAAATCTAGAACTAAGATGTCTAGCCTGGCTTTATAATGCCCTGAAACCAGAAATAAAAGAAGTTAGACTGTTCATGCAAATCTCCCCTTTCCTTGCCATATTATGTTTATTACCTCCACTGACTTTTTATTTGCACTAAATTACTCAGATGCTTTATTCACAGCTGCCTTACGTGCTTTCCTCTGAAATCAGAGGTTGCTAACTTCTATTCAGCATCCCATACCTGAAGTTTAATGCTTGCTCCTGAACTACTGTGACCAATTTATACAGAGATTGTTTCATAACTACACTCCATTCCCATTCTATTTCCTCATAAGATGGCCACTCCCATGCTACTATCCCTGTGGACCACCTCTCCTGCTATTCCTGAGCTGTGAAAAACACTAATGGGAAAGTCTGTGGCATGTCTGAATGCACTTGCATAGCGGAGGGCTGCAAATCAGCTTTATATGATGTCCACTGACCAGTGGCAAATGCTCTGCAACCTGTTAGAATCTATGTGTAGCCCTGTATTTATGTGCAAATGAATAAAAACTACCTTACTAAATTCTGTGTTTATGTGCAAAACTGATGGATTATCTAGTTTGAGTTCCACTAAGTCAGAGAAAAAAGGGTCAAGCGAATTCCTGAGCTTCTGTTTAAACCTCCATAAAGGCTTATTTCCTTCTCTTTCTAAAACTTACTGAAATTTACTCAGTCCTAAATTAGAGGTAATTATATGATGCACCAAAGTAACTTCCTAAAATGTTATTTATTGCTAATAATGCCTATAGTCATTTTTACAATAAAAGGCTAAATAAAATTAAATAAATGAAAGCATGAGCAAAAGTATTCATGGCATTAAAAAGCACACTGTAGCTGAAAGCTTATTCTGAAGAGTAATTATGTCCCTCTTCCTTTTTAATTAGCGTCCTTGTATTTTTTAAAAGAATATACAATATAGATAACTTTAGTAGAGCATGTGCCAGGTGATGATTCAATTATTGTATTTATATTCTTGGTAAACCATAAAGAGTCTTTCTGGCTTTATGCCCTTTCCCATTAGGTGATAAAATTGCCTCATACTTCTTCATTTCTAAAGAATGCAGTTGGTATGGGTAATTACCTTTGTCAGATAGAGCCCACAACTTTGTCCTTGAGATTCCTATGCTCTGTGCCTGGAAAATATTTATTGTGGTCAAATCACCATTTACATTTCAAGAGCTTGTCTATATTTTCCTCTATTGCTTTGACTAATAATTCACAAGAATTTCTACTAGTTGTGGCAGTTCTGGTACCTTGCCAAGTACTTGGGCAGGGGGCTTAGCTAGCCACTGGTGTGCTTTTTGTTTGGCACGTGAAGCTGAATACCAAGAATCATTTGATAGAGCAGTCAATCAAAATGAAAATAATAGCTCCATGACTGCAGTGCCTGGAGAATAAGGAAGACACAAATTCCATTAAACCCCTTCATTCAGAGATTTAAAACTTGGCTAAAAGCATTGCTCTAGGCTAAGAGAAATATCCTCTCCCAGGCAGCGCTGCACTGGCTTTGGAATTCCCCAGCGGAGTGATTTGTGGTATGTCTGTGCATGTGATGCACAGAGTGTGAGAACAGGGAGAAGTTTTAGAAGAGCCTTCTTCTTGGAACCTGGCACAACAGAGCAAACGGATGCACACTTCACCTCTGTATCTCCCAGCATGTCTGAAGAGGCTTGAGTCCATACTAATTATAAAAGAACCTGCCTATGCTTGAATATGCTCAGGGTAGTACCTCACAAACCGTAACTGCGCTGCGACCTGACTGCAGTTTGAGGTATCCAGTGCTGCACGTGGTCACAAGAAGGCTAGGAAGAAAATATAAATCGTAAGTAGCCCACTCAATGTTATGTCAGGTGAAAGAAAGCTTGGGGACTTTAAAGGGATCATCATTTAGTTATCTTTAAAGTTTATGAGCCACGGTTTCCATTATTTGTTGATGTGTTTTTCTCAAATTTCAGAGGCTGCCAACTGGAATATGTTTAGAAGTTTATTTCTTTTCGAAATCTATGGTATTGTTCAATGAATTTCTACTATGTAATAACACATATTCTTGAGAAAAGGATTACCTCCCTTTTTAAAAAGAGAATTCCAGATAAGCATTGCTAATAGTGAATGCATTACAGCATACTTTTTGTTTTCAAGAATTCACTAGAATCCTGTATCTCAAGCAGATCTCAGCTACAGTTTAGGAAGGATGAGTATGCAAATATCAGGATATTCATATTTAAATTGGAGGAATGTTGTGCAGTTAAATTTTGTTACTAATACACTTCTTTCTTGCCTAAAACAGCTTCTCTGAGATAGGTCTTTGTTTTGGTTTCAAACTACATTAGTTCTGGATTGAGAATCCAAATCTCAATCCAACCTTTTATTACTGTTTTTGTTATATCAATTAACCAGAAATGACGTGTAGGGTATTTGCTTAGTATTAATATGACACTCGGTGAGGATACTGGGGAAGTATCTGCAATGTGGCTGTTACAGCCATTAGAAGATGGCAATGGAACTCCATGGAGCTGGAGGCAGAAAGAAGATAGAGTTTAATTATTATATGCCTTAGACATGTATGACAATCTGGTAGGCTGATGGATCAGTGATTCTGAACTCCATTCAGAATCTGTGCAAACTGTAGCAAAAAATTTTCCAATAAATAAATAATGGCTATTTGATTTTCTTTTAGTAGCTGAGTAGCATCGACAACACATAACTCGGTAAGTACTGCAAAACCTGTACAAGAAACTGAGAGAATACTGAGGAGGTTAGCCCTGCCTGAACTCTGCTCTGCTTCACTGCCCAGCAAAATTGCTAACCAGTTAAGGCAAGCAACACAAGCATGTCAATGTGAACAGTAGTTATAGCTACAATTGTCACTTATACAAACTAAACAAATGTATTTGTATGTTCAGATGAATGAGATCACATATGACTGTAAGGATCCTGACTTTACTAGATTTTACTGAATGGCAGAAAATTCCATGTCAAAAAAGTACCAAAGAACCAAAGATGTGATGAGCCTTTGTACATACAAAAAAGATGCACCAAAAGAAATGTCTGTAAGTTAATCATTCATTCTTCCTGCACTGCAATTCAGACTCTCGGAGAATACTCACATATGCCCCCAGATTCCTTTCCTGTTCAGGGCATAGCTCCAGAGAGCCCAAACATACGAGCAGCATAATCAGCCCCCGCTTACAAAGCACGCCTATATCTACCCTTGTTCTCTCAAGCATCTAGCTAAAATAAACCTTCCAACCTTGGCACGCAATTTTAAGCTCCCATAAGTCTCAACTACATAACAAAACAATGAGAAATCTCATTAGTCCAGCATTTAAAGTCCAGAGTCAGTAACAGAAAACAAAGTTCACCTTTCATATCCACAGACCAAAAGGAACATTTCTCAGGGAAAGGTCATTTTGCCAGGGAGCCTGCTTCCTCCAACCTGTAATCATCTAGGTGTTCCAGCTCCTGACTCACTCAGCAGAATAAACTTGGATGTATGGCAATGTAGAAAGAAAATTTAAGAATCAATTCACAGGTGCAATAACTTTCAGTATTCCTCTTGCCATGAGTGCTAATACGCATATTTCTTCTGTGAATCCTAAGCCTGTATTTCAGAGTGATCTTTCAAAGAGGTCAAAGTTCTTTCTAATATTCTCTTCCCTTAAAAATCCATGTGACAGAATTCATCAACATAGAGGAGTCACCGCATGACCAGAAAGGAAAAAAGTTGAACAAGGAAGCAAAAATTCATTTGACAACATAAGAAAGAACTATAAGAAATCACACAATAGAAAAAACATGCAAAAGGAATGGAATTTTTAAGAGTAGACAGATTTCAGTGTAGTAGTTGAGAGGATCAAAGCTGCACAAGGTAGTTATCTACTGATTTTTCACTAAATTAACGGAAAATGTATAACTAAATCTGAAATACTGAAACTGTCACCTAAATATCACCTGTACCATGTTAGTGAGTTTCAGTCCAGTCTTTTTAACTGATCACTTTTTACATTGTTTTACCTTTAGTAACCAAAAAAAGATTCAGACGGATGAGATATTTGAACAATTATCTCCAGGGGGCATGCAACCAGTATGCAACATAGTTACTGTGTTTTAAACCAGAAGCATAAAACTACGTGCAACTTGTCTACATATTTTGAGAACCAGAACATAAAATCAATACAAAAGTTTGGGCAAACTGTCTGAGGGAGAGCCACTCAAGGCAACTAGCTTTTCCTTCGTCTGTCTGGCTAGTTAACCACCCGAGAAGAAAGGCTGCAGACAACTAGAACCTCCTTCACAGAGGCTGGAAGGAGTCTGCTGGTGATAGGAAAGTGAAAAGAGGGAAATGCCACCCTCCAAAATGTCTCACTTTGCGCAGGTCTGAGAATACGATGGTAGTACTATTTGTCACCAGTAGTACACATTTGTTCTGAATTATACCTAGCAGACGCTTGCCTATGAATAAGAAAATGTCGTCCTCCTAAAAAAAACCCAAAACAACCCAAACTGGTCTTTTGCCTGTTAAGTACTTACAGAAAACAGCCACAGTCCCCACTGGCTCACGCTTTTCTGTTTCTCCTCCTAGTTTTGCTAGACATGAAAGGGTTAAGTTCGCATATTGGGACACTCAGATTAAAAAGAAGTAGCATGTTTAAAATTATCCACACACATTCTAAATCTGATCACTTTCAAAAAAATCAATCTGAATCTTCATCCTCAAGCCAAGTGAAAATGCAGAAGTAGTTATGCTCAATCCAGCCAGACCAATCTTGCCTTGGAAGATGCCCACCCGAGCCAGTGGCTGAGCGAAGAATTACTTTGTCATGGTGACAGCAGAAAACTATCAAAAAATACCTGCGTTTAAAGCACAAATTTAGCTGTAGGTAACTTACCAGCACAAAGTTCTGAAATAGTGGTTTATGTTTTGGCAAAACTTGGTGTTTACCTGTGAAAGTGTTGATAAATCAGGGTATATTTAGGTTCTACCATGCTGGGAATCAAGAAGAAAAAAACCAATATCGTGGCTTAGGATTAGTAAGCACGCCTAACGGCAATGAAACGGTCTGATCATTGCCTCACAGGAATAGAGGGGAGCCGTGAACTGAACCTGGAAAGCAGCTAGCCTAGGAAGAGAAAAAGCTCCTGTATGAATGATGCTGACATATTTATTTTTATAGGAGAGATCAGCACTCCATTAATATTGCTGTCAGTGAAAGCACCATCATGACACATTTTGTATTTTCATTTGCTGCTGGTGTCTGCCTCTGACAGATTTCTGTTGGAGATCTTGCTTTTTATTGTGTTGGAAGAAAAAAATAATCTAAAAATGCCCATTTTACCCTGCTTGACAGTTCTATGAACACATTTAGTTTCTGCATGAAGAGTTTAAAAATAATTTCTCTTAAATAAGCAAAGATAGCACTCTATGAAATTAAACTCTTGTTTTATGTAAATGTCAAATAATTATATTAGGAATGCAAAAAAAAAAAAAGCCATCAGCAGGAAGGCAAATGCTTAGAACAAGATTTGCATTATTATTTTCATAGCCACTCTGATAAGAGGCAATTTTACAATAGCGATAGATGCTGAGGCTCCCATGAAGTCTAATGACAAGGCTGATTTCTTACAAAATTCTTGAGTATAATTATGTTTTAAAAATCTGAAGATGCGACAGGCAGACTTGATTCTGATGTAAAGTGCACTTCTGTTAACTTTGCTCTGACACACACGTATAAGGGAGATAAAAAAATGAATTGGAGGAGTTTCTTGAAAAAATATTCTTTTTATTTTCTTCTTTTTCAACTTTTTGGAGGAAACAAAATGTAAAATTACTTCACTTTACATCTTACTATTCCAATATCTGAAAACTTTGGATTACAAACTAATAATTCTGCTTTGCATGTCATTGGTAAATCTCATGATCTGACATTCCTCATGTCTTGAGAAAACTGGTATGGAAATTTTATACCTTTCTCCTTTAAAAACATCAAAATTATTAAGTGGTTTGATATTAACCTGGGCAAAATATGCCCTATGAAACCAGAGCTTACTTTCATTCCTTATGTAGTTTGATTCCCTGTGTTAGCTTGGCTTTCCTGCAAGCAGAAAGTATTCTTGCTAATTTATCATAGTAGTGTTTGCCTGCAAGATTTAACAGTAATTAACAGGGCACTCTTGGCACTACTGCACTATTGGCAATGAAAGCCACAAAGTATTAAGGTAGGTCACTGGAACACAGTTTACAGGGGCTGTACGTTGAGACCTTAGTTTATACTCAGACCTATCTTTCTCATTTATGTATGCCATTTTAGTTACCTGCCACGGGTTCCCCTAACATATTTGGTTTTGAAAACAAGTGCAACAGAAAAATATTGGACAACAAAAATGGGCCAAATAAGTGTCTTTTATCCTCTCCTTCATTGTGTTCATAGCTACAGCATTATGAAACTGAGCATTAAGAGTTCTGTAGCATAACACTATATTCTTTAAAAAAGATACTCTGGGGGAAAAGCAAGCATTAACATCGCCCTATTTTCTATATGCAAGAATGAGCAGCACTGATTATCAGGCTCTGAAGACAAATATTCTTACGACAATGTGTCAAGTGTGTGTATGCACGTACTGGAATTATGCATATACATTGATTGCAGCACAGATACTTTAGCAGAAACATTTTCGTAGCTTGTTTCAGTTAAGATGACGACAAGGGATGACAGACCTACGTTCTGAATTTGTTCTTTTGCTGCAATATGGTTATGTCAAATGTATAGTCTAAAATACAGTGCTAATAGTAATAATAAATTATATGGTTATATGCGATCTTGCCCGTAGTTCTTACTATGTGAACATTCCAAATTAATCAAGATATCTTCTGGATTAAAATCCAGGACCCATATTTCCAGACAGGGTGACACTCCTGGCTCCCGATGACTTGGGTGTACAGATCAGTCACAATGGTTTTGTGGATCTGAACAATCCATATTCTTGTCTATAGCTGTATATGAGTAAATTTATTCACATGCATCAACTAGGACTACTTCCATACAACATTACCCATGCACTTAATCATTTATGGTACTGAAACATAGTATCACTCAGTGTTACGAACTTTTGCGTTGAGTCTATTTACTTCTCCGATAGCAAAGCTTTCTTTAACTTTTCTGACTTAATATAACTAACTAAATACAAGGCTTTGGGTGTGGGGTTTTTTTAAACTTTTTTTTAACATTTACCCTATATATCCTGTACAAATGTACTCATACATCTCTTCAAAATCTATACTATCTTACTCAGTTTTGAAAACTAAAAGAAATGGAAATTCATTGGAAATTAAGGGTTTTTTTCCAAAAAATCTGTAATTTAAAAATCCAATATATGCAGTTTCCCCCACATAGGCTGTTAAAATGAATTATAAATCCAACAGAACTAAAAGTCAGGATATACAAATACTTACTAGTTTCAGTAGCTACAATAGTTATGTTGTGCCATGTATTTGTTTCTCTGTCCAGTGGTGTTGCCAAAGTTATTTTCCCATCTTCTGCGTTAATGTTGAACTGTCTCTCGAGGTCAGTATGCCGATCAATGGAAAACCTACAAAATAGACATCCCTGTAATCTACTTAATTAAGTTGGTGTAATCCATACAATCACAAGACAATTTAGGGAGCCCTCTAAGAGCTGCAGTTTTATAGCCAAATGGATTGAGAAGCTCAGAAGCATAATAATTTATAAGACAAAATGACAAACTGAGACTAAAAAAACTTAATAATTATTGCCCAAGGAGTAATTAGCTGTATACCCAGTGTGAAGGTCATAAAATGTCCTCAGGTTCACTGGGTAACATCTTTGAAAAACGGTGCTGATCAAGAGTTAATTACACAATCCATCACATTTATTAACAGTTTCTATGGCATTTCACAGTAACTGCTGATAATTTCAACAGTAATGTATTAAGCACACAAAATGGTGGGCTTCATGGTTATTTTAAAAAGGGCTGAATAACATTATTTTACCAATAAATTTCGGATTAATGAAGCATGAACTATTCACCAAGCACATTATTTGGTTATGGTTCAAGCGGCTTCATGGGCAGAACGTAGTTAGCAAATCACCATTTTCCTATAAAACACTTCAAATGCTGAAGGGCTGGTTGTTTTATGGATGGACATCACTGATTTTTAACAAAAGAAGTTGCATCTGACAGGTAGTCGGAGTTTGCAGATGTGAATGTCCAGGTGAATTATGCAGCCTAAACAGAGCCAGCTTAACAACAAGAAAGAGCTGCAGTAGATTGCTCCAGCGGTGCATTAAGCAGGATGATGATTTAAAGCTCAGAACAGGATCTCCAGGAAAGCTTTTATGTTTGTCCATTTTTGCAGATTTATTCTATTAATGTATTATTTGCAAAAAGAAACTAAATCACAAAATTAAGCCTTCCGATTTTTTGACAGGAGAGGTACGAAATAAGAGAGTTCAGTGATAAACTATTGATACGGTTCAACAAAAATTGACTTCAAGGGGTTTCACTGAATCCTAATTGTGGATTTATATAAAAGCTTTTTAAGCCTTTGTGTCTCCGTATTACAGAACCTAACAGCATGCACTGACAATTTTTACATCTGTTCTGCATCGCATCTAGGCATAATAGGGTGAGTTAGGCTACAGTATCAGACTGGATTACATTCTATAGTGGTCAGAAAAGTGACTCAGACTGTCAGTTTCTCGTTACATTTCTACTTTTTGCATATTTGCTGTTAAATTCACCGATAAAAGAACAAGACCGTATTTTGCTACAGTGACAATGGCACAATTATGTGAAAATCAGTTATTCCACTCTGGTTTATGCTTTATCATAAGCAATTTCCAAAAAAAGTTCTGCTTCGGAAGTCCCTTTATATGCCACAGTAAACACATTCTGATGAACTCAAACTCATTGCAGCATAACACAATTGATTTTGATAGACACAGCATTAGGATCTGATTTCAAAGCTGAGGATTATGGCGTTTGTCATTTTTATTTCAGTGTCAGATATTTTCTTATTTAGAATGAAAGATACATCACAATTAGATTGCTTGTGCACTGCATTCAGTAAGATACAATTCACTTTCAAAAATTAGTTCTAAATTATGAAAATGTATTAAAATCTTTAAACGTTTAAAGACTGTATTACTAAAGATCAAGGCTAGCATGATCACACTGGTACTTAACAACTAATGGACTTAAGAGTGAAACCCCCTGTTTAACTAGGAAATGAGATTTGTTAGACATTTAAGTTTTCTGGTTTTAAACTGTGAGAAGAACTAGTTTTACTCACTTCAAAATGGTTTGGTTAAGAAGAGTACCAGAAAAAATAGGAAGTAAAATTCCAAATATATGTGCCTAAAGCTAGGCACATGCATCTATATTTGGACATTTAAGTAAACTGATTTTCTAGTGAGCTCCACATACTCAGTTCTCCATGGTTTAATGGGAATTGTACTATCCTCAGCATTTCTCAAAATCAGGTCACTTGTGTGGAAGAAAAAAGCTGTAGGTGCCTAACTCCAGGCAATCATTTTCGAAAATGTATCTTAACCTTATTTTGATGTCTCCCTAGTTCCAATTAAAGTATTAGAAGTAAAATTCTCCTGCTAGTGAAGTTAGTGAAAAATATCTTACAGACTTTTACAGGTTTAACATTGCACTCAGGAAAATATGAGAAAGACAGTGATCAAGATAGTTTTAAATGATGATATCTTAAAAAAAGTTATCTTTTAATTCTTGATGTTTATGCAATGATGCAGAAAGAACTCTTCTGATATCAAACATTTATGAAATCTTTACAGTCCGCAAACAAAATAAAATATGAACCACTTATACGCTATTTAATGTTTAGTTGACCGGGGCTTGACATAAATTCCATTGAGATAAGACATAGCTTTTCTCTAGGGATCAATTCTTTTTTAAACTTTCATTCACAGTCTTCCTACAGTACATTTTTTGACGTTATAAAACTGGGAGCATAACATCTGTGAGTTTATTATATTGCATTTCATCTCATCCCAACAGTATTTACTCACAATGCAAAACCAGCATTCAAAAGGAAACATTTTTAACATAAGTTACTTGGCTTTACAACACTACAAAAATGTAAAACCCTCTCCTGATTTTAATTTGATAAATATTTGGTACAAAATAAAAAATAAAATCTGCAGTGTCATAAACCTGGGAAAACTAATAGTACATTTGCAGTTTCCTTTTCACGATAATGGTATTGTAACTCTTTTTAAGGGGAATGCACTGTCAGATCCATAAGCTATACATAAAACATACATTTCTCTAAAAATGAGAAAAGAATATCTTGGGAAATAATATCTTTTCAAATTGCCACAAAGCCAGCACAGGTTATTGGGAAGTTTTGGTTAGTTTATGGGTCTGCTATGGCAATGACGGGAACTAACCCATAGTGGTTTAACAGAAGACTTAAAATGATTCTCAGTCCTGCTCCTGCACTATTGATATTGCTGTTATGAGTTAATTTGATCTATTCTTTATTTGCACCGATGTAAATAAGAGCAGAAATCCTTTTTTGCTGCACCTGCTGAGATTTGAATCATAGTACTGATACCTCATCAGTGGTAAATCACCATTGTTTATTAATGCCAGGCAGATTGGACATGCTACTTAGTGACAGATAAACAGCTGTACCATTAGGGAGGCAGAAAACATCGTATCTAGGGTTTTAAGGCCTGCTGTGAATTAAGAAAATGATCAACTGCTGCCAAAGATGAAATCTTTGTCAATATGAATGGGGAAAACTTGCCATAGTGAAGCTTATCTCTCCGCAGAGAAAGACACTGAAGGGCAGTGATTTATGGGAGGGCAGAGGCAGTACAGGAAGAAAGATTATTACTCATGCTTTTTTCTATACACTTGCATCATGCTTTATCCAAGATAATTTACTGCAGATAAATAGACCATGTTTATAAAATAACAGCAGAAACGTGAAATAAGTACTACTAGAATCAATAGATTTGCATGCTAATAATGATCTTTCAAGCCTAATTATACTATAAGCCAGAATGTACCACCACCCTTACTAAATAAACCACAGTGAAACTTTACAACGAGCCTAGCTGAATTCACAGGGTCCCTTTCCCAGGAGATGCAGGCTGTCTAGATGCGGGAAGATGTGAGCCACTGACACGTGCTTCTGAAATGACTAGAGTAAGACAAACTACTGACCATGTTTACAATTATCAGCCAAATTTGTAAAACCTTTTCACCATCAGGCTTAAAGTCGACCCTTAAGCAACATGCACAGCAGAAGAGCAAATAAAGATAGAGAAATTTTGCTGCTTATTTTAAAAATACTAGGTTATGAAAGGCATGATATAATTAGACTAGCCAACCAATATGAAAAGCTAATTTATTGGAGAAATGAATAGTGAAAGCATAATTCAGCCGAATATCACCTTATCACTTAGCCATTCAAAGGTGCCTTTGTTATCCACAAGTAGGGCTCAACATCACCAATGAGAAAAGTCCCTTACAACATATGCATCCTTTAGTCCCATCCATCTCATAGTGTCTAAATTTCTTTTTGGCTGATACGGAGATTTCAGACTAACAACCACGGCCAAAACTCTGCATTTGACGTAAGACGTTGCTAAATAACCGTCTTCAGGTATTTCCATCAGGTGGGCACATTCAGAACCAGACTGGTAACCCATCTGTACACAAGCTTGTAAATCTATGATGGGCTTCATGACTTTTTAGATCTAGTGACAGAAAGGTCAGAGAATTTGTTTCATATCTTCTAAGCAAGAAGTTATTGGATAGAAATGAAGTTATTGGATTGGTTATTGGATAGAAATTAAGTTAAAACTTAAAAAAAAAAAAAAAAAAAAAAGAAGACATGGGAGAAGTTTCTTTCCAGGCTGTTTTCTATTATAATTTTTCTAAATTCTTTAATGTTTTGTCTCATGACTCAATTATCAGAATATTTCCATCTTCAGAGATATCCATATTTTATTTCATTTATGGTACAGCAATAGTCTGAGTTTACTGAGTCTGTGTATAAGACTAATGTGCAGCACATGTGGTATTGGTAGCATATAAGGTGATTCATATTTTCGTTTGTGTTGCTAGGAGTTTTATAACAAGTGCATACAAAAACTCTAACCAAAATATTGATAGAACAGATATCTATTGAAAAATATAATTTCCTTAAAGTGTAATTGGTTGTTGTCTCCTAAAATTCTGTTTTAAAAAAAAAAAAATCCATTAAAACATGGCCAGGCAGTATTAAAAAAGTCCATTATTTTTAGAACAAAATGTTTAAATTTTGGTTTTCAATCTTTTAACTTCCATTTAATGTTTTTGGAAGTGTATCATAGAACGTATACATAAAATTTACATCATATATGTGATAAAACGACAGAATAAACAATTGAAAAGCATAATCAAAATGAAACATCCTAATCCAACAAAACAATGTTGCCACGTATTTTTGTTAGAACCTGCCATGTTCCAATTTTGTTCTGAATTGGAAAGAAAGTAACTGCATTTCTGTTCCCTACTTGTCTCATGAGTATTTTTGCTCCCGTAACAGTAGAATTTCTAACTTGAAAGATTTTTTTTTTTTTTTGCCTTAAAAAATTTTTCATGCAAAAAAATGCAAAAAAGGAATTTGGACTTTCCAGAGATATCCCAGATAAAGCCAAATTAATCAGGTGAGCAAACAAGAAAAAAAAAAAAAAAAAGAAAATTGAGCTCTGTATAATCCTTAAGTAGCTTTCAAACCAATACCGTAGAAAAATTAAATCTTATAAAATACCGCATATAATATTTCTAAAGAAGATATAAATTACACTAGTTAATTACCTTTTTGTTTAAATGTAATGAATTTGGGCCAATTCTGTTTCATGTATTTCAATTGGTTCTATATGACTTGATAAAGTAAAAATATTTTAATGCAGTTTGCACATATAAAATATTTTTTGTTTTGAAAGTTTGAAAATACTTTGATCTATAAAATGATGAAAAAAGTGGAAATTAAGTATATATTTTACTCACCTCAAATTTTTGGGCTTGGACAGAATAGAGAGGCTCAATTTTAGGAGACACATAAGCTTGCAGCTGGTCTAAATAATTAGGAGTTTGGGGCAGGAATAGAAAAGATTTTCTTTTTTTTTTTTTTTTTTTAAGCTGAAGGTGTGTAGATACAGATTTAGATTAGATATTAGGAAAAAGTTCATCTTGATGAGGGTGGTGAGGCACTGGAACAGGTTGCCCAGAGAACCTCTGGACGCCCCGTCCCCGGTAGTGTTCAAGGCCAGGTTTGATGGGGCTTTGGGCAACCTGGTCTAGTGGAGGGTGTCCCTGCTCATGGCAGGGGGGTTGGAACTAGATGATCTTTAAGATCCCTTCCAACCCAAACCATTCTACACTTCTATGAATTCCAGGGAAACAGAACAAGACTGGACAGAACATAGCCAAGGTAAAACTAAAGCAGAGTTGAAGCCAGGCTGAGATGAGGAACAAAGGGGATGCAATCAAGAGGCAGACAAGCACAGGACCAAGCCAAGAGCAAAGCAGAACAGGGTAGGGGGAAGCAACTAAGGTTAAATTGAAAGAGAAATTACTATCAAGCTGGAATAAAGGGAAGAAAGCCAACTTGCTGTCACCACGGCCGGTCTCACACAACTTTCAGAAAACCCTGTCTTTGTAGCAGCAGTGCAGCCCTTTTTCACAGATGCCAGTGGACAGCAGTAATAAAATCAGGGGTGGAGCCACTGTGTTAATTGTGATAGATCAAACTCTGTGCATTCTGTGTTACTTTTTTTCTGTTTACATAACATTTTTCTAACCTGGGTAACTACCCTCATTTATTTCCCATTTCTATGATCAGATTACCATCTTTGATCATCCTGAGAGCTTCTCTGATAAGAAAATAAATTTGGTGTCTATTAACACTGTCTGGGTTATATGCTGCAGTAGAAAATATATTAATCGATTAATTTGTATAGAAATCTGTGACAGTAAAATGCTACATTTGTCTAGTTTTGAAAGGATGATTTAGAAATGAGAGACTCCAACATACTCTCCAGCATGTTCATACACAAGTTCTAATACATCCAAACATGTTGGAAATTCTGAGTTTCTAATTCTGAAAATACTAAAATATGATATGCAACATGTAGGCCTCCTGAACAAAGGTTTAAAGTTTGGGTCTGTGACAAACCTGATATAAATGATGATGATTAGAAAATGGTCTGAAGTGATAGATTATAACAATTAGCATCATCCTCACAATGCTGAAGACTGCTTGCGACCGCAGCTTAAATTCTCTAAGGCACTAATGTAGCAGTAGTGATGATTACTATTAAATAGACTCTCTCCAAATATACCTTTACTATGAATATGCGTTTTGGTGTTTGTTTTCATAATGCTTTTAGCAGGCAGTGCTATACACAGCAAAATGTGTTTTGGGAACACTTGCATCATACCATACTAACCATTACAAATAGGGAGGGGAAGATGTGTGCTCATCAAAATGAGATACAAGCCACTGATCTGATGAAACTGGAATAACAGATTTTGTTCAAGTTAGATCAAAAAGGGAAAACACTGTAAATCGAAGATGCAAAAGTCATATGGGCATAATCATCTCTGACTGTATATCTTTAAACCAGGAATGGGTTTAGCCAAAGGAATACAAAATGTGTTTTTACAATTACATGGAACAAACTCAGCATTGTTAGTGCAGACACTACCGGATTACTTAAAATAACTGCAGAGATACACACAGATGATTCAACCCCATCAGACTTCATACACCCTATTTCTTATTTTCATTACACTCCTACTGTTTCATAAGACTACTCATGTCGTAAGGAACATTTTTGTAATTTTGAAAATTATCTGAACTGATAAATCTAACATCATAAAACAAATCCTATACAAGTATTTTCATAGAAATAAAACAGTGTAAGAACAGTCTCATACAATGTATGGGAAAATATACTTGGTATTCTGCCAGTAGTTTTTTCAGTGAGAACTTTAAAGCAGCACTACCTTATAGGACTGGAAGACACGTCAGGGTCATGGGCAGTCACCTGACCAATCACAGAGTTAATAGCAGCGTTTTCATGCACTTCCAGTAGGTAAGTAGGTGATGAAAAGACTGGTGGTTCATCAGCGTCCTCTACTACAATTTTTACTGTTGCTGTATCCTTGAATGGTCCTCCACTGATGAAGCGAGGATCAATGTGAACGTTGGCTGCTTCTACCTTCAGAGTATAGGATTTTTTGGTCTCAAAGTCCAGCGGCTGTTAAAAATGAGAGATAAATGTCTTTTACTAATGGCCATAGAGAAAGAACAAATGGATATAATGCTGATGGATGAAAGTTATGTGCATTTAAGCACATTCAGTGAGTTTTCATGCAATCATTTCCCACTCCCAGAAATCCAACCTGCAAATTTCCTAGGCATATGTTGATATCTGTTTATTAACCAGCCTCAGAGAAAACAAGACTCTCTGTTTTCTTGCTTTTCACAAGAAATTTACCAAAATATTCTCTCTCATGAATTATACCATTACAATTACATATCAGATAAATACTACAAATCTGTTGAGAATGACACGACTTGCATACTAATAATGCACTTAATCAGTGTTTTGTTAGTTGGAGATAAGAAAAAAAATTATACTGGCTCCACAAAGAATAAATATTTTATTACTTCCAGAACAATGTGAGAAATACAAAGAACTAGCAGTTATTATTTGCTGGACACGAGGCATTATGTGGAAAAATGTAGAGCTAATCATATAGGAAAGTACTTCAATATTATTGCACTTCAGGTAACTCTGCATTTGTTTATAGGGGTAAATGAGGCAGACATCTCTCAGGAATTTCTTAAAACTATAGCAATTCCTATTTCTGTATTTTATTTTTTTTTTATAGAGAGAAACACGAAACCGATTACTTTATTCTGCCAATATACCTGCCATGTCACCATTGTTTTTACTATTTTACAGTTCCATATTAAAATATAAAAGATGAAAACACAGTGGATTTAAAGGAATGAAATACCAAATAAAATCCAAATCTGTGACACTTTTGAATATTAGAATTTTTCATTAGAGGAGATTCAAGTTTGTGTCTTGAAGCACATCAGTATATTCACTATATAATTCTCTTGTGTCTCACAAAGATTCAAATTTCAAAGATGCAAATTGCCAAGCATTGGAAAGATATTAAGATTTGCATTACAATGTTCCAGGGATAAAAAGAAAAGGACATAGAAACTCTGAATCTGCAATGCAAATACCAGCAAGAGCACAAACAGGAACTTTCAGGAAGTCTGTCAAAGCCTTCAATATGTATACTTACAAATTTTGTTGATTTTTTCAGGTATGAATCAAGCTCTAATGGGATTTGCTCTTTCTCACAAATTCTAGTAAACATGAGAAAACCTTGCTTCTTTAGCAGCTCTTAAATTAGTAAGCTTTTGTAATTATGAATGGTGATTTATAAATCAGCATATTCACAATTTGCCAATCATAGCTCCTATATAATTTTTTTCAATTGCTTTTCATATGCTTTACAGAAATGAGAGCACCCCAATACATTTAGTCACGCTTAATCAGAATATCATATTGAAAATTTACTCTGCATTGTCTATAGCTCATGAATTTATGCTGGAGAAAATCTGTTGGTGAACAGTACCCTCCATACATCATCTACTGTAGTAGAACCAAAATGATTATTGCTGTCAAAATGAATATATGAAACAACATTATGTTAGAGACTCAGTTATGAAATAAAGCCAAGGGAAGTGGGGCAAAAGGCTAATTGCCTTAGTTTACAAAAGAGGCCACAGCATACAATAAATAACAGTAAGGAATTTATATCATAATTTTCTCTTTAGGAAAAGAGATCTAAATTTAGATAAATATACATCATTTTATTATGCATCTACAGTGCTGACCTACTCACTGAGAAACAGAAAACATAAACTTTTGACAGGTATTCTGCCTGACCTCTTCAATTACAGGTACAAGTTGAATATTAATTACCTGTACTCAGTGGATTCTTCTTTTTTCATTGGAATGTCATGTTTTGGTTTTTTGGTGGTTTTTTGTTTTTGTTTTTAGCTTTTTTTTTTTCTCCAAAGAAAGATTCATATAGAGTACTTTATGCTACAGATTTGAAACCCTGTATGCCAGTGTTATAAGTTATATTCATATCCTTTTTAGGAACACAGCATGACAATCAGCTCTCTTCTCCTTCCCCACAAAACAATGAAAACTAAGTCTGCAATTAATGTTTCATTGACTTTACTAGCCAAGTTTTGTCCTAGATATGCTGTGTCTCCCCATATTTCTGTATATAATTGGATGGTCCTTCTGTTGTGTACATGCAAATACCTCATCTTGCATACATCAAGGCTGTACAAGCATAGAAAAGGTAACAGAGTTGTAGCCTTCTTCAGGGCCTGAACTTGGCACTTCGCATGTGAAACAGCACTGATGTCCTTGATAAGGTTCACTGAAATCACTATTCATTGAGCAAAGAGAGTTTAACATGAGAAAAGGTGGAAGATGAAGCCTCTCACACATCTGGTAATTTAAATAATATGCTCTGATTTTTTTTTTCTTTGAACAGTATTTGACCAGCTATACAGCAAATCAAATAATAGACACAGTTATTTGATGAATACTCAGGCAAGTTTTTACAGACGTTTACACCACCAACAAAGCAAATTCTAATCTACTCTTCTCCTTTGGAACCATGGAAGCAAAACCTGTATGATTTGACCCTGTGGAAACCCAGATAAGATTAACACATGTCCAGCACAGAAAATACTTCCACAGACATCTCCCCGGTTGTCACCTAAATGGCAATATTGAGGGATGTGGCTAATACATCCCTTTTTTATCACTTCACTGGCTTGACACCTCATCCACAGATAAAAGAATCCTTGGAAATTCAGCATCTTCTCACAGTCTGGCTTGGTAGTTGTATGTACAATAAACATTGTTTTTTAACAGAGATATTTACCTTTCTCACTCTAATAATGCCGTCCTGAGTTTGGGAATCTGTAGTAATTTCAAATATATCCATTCCGTCTCCTTCAATAATATCATAGGATGATTTAGCATTTTCTCCAATATCCAGGTCATTTGCTTTCACCCTTCCTATTGGTTCACCAAGAGCAACATCTTCCATTACTGAGAAGTGATACAGACCTTACAAACAAGAGGAAAAGACTAAACATTACACCTGATTCCAGTATCTCCTGTGTGCTCTTCATTTGTTTATACTTTCTTGAGATGTGCAACTGATACAAACCACATTTACACAAGTTATTTACTGAAAGCAGCAAAACATGTTCCTTATATAGGTCTATTCAGTTTACTGTCTGTGAATGTTCTTTTCATTACAGTAGTCCTTGCAGGGTTGCTTAGTGCTGGCAAACACAAATATTAAGCTACTTTCCACACTGCAAGTATGCAACGTTCTCTACTGCAGACACTGTTGAACTTACCAGTTTATTTGCAGACATGTAGTTAGAATTCAACTATGAAACTTGGGCTTTTACTCTCTAGAAAACTGGTCTAATACTTTAAAGATGCATTACACAATTTCAAATATTTACTACTTTTTTGACCCTTTCAATTTGATTTGGTTTTGTTTGTTTAACCCCTTCCACCTCCCTTTTGTGGTGAGAAACTAATTAAGAAACATTCAAGGAAGGTCTCAAAATTTATGTTTTAAATGTATGTTTTAAAACTTTTTATAGCAATCATTATTGTATTTACTATTTGGTTATAGGGTTAGACTAAAATCCACTAAAAAGTGCTATTTAAATTGTCAGCATTTTTATTTTTTGTAACACTTGCCTCAAACCTTCTGACCTAAGGAGTGTCAAAAATTTATTTAGAACTTGTAATATATTATTTTAGGTATTTTATTCAAAGAAAACTCAAAATATCCATTTTACTATTATATCTCCCAGTTCTTAACAGTATTCTGAAAAACAGAAGACATGCATGTTTTACATCAAAAATTCTTTATGGAGTGCCTATTTTTTTACCTCTTGGTCATTTACACTTGAAGCTATGGTTAATACGTGATCTAATCAACTGCAGTGCTACTTAGTACTAAAATAGTCAAAAGGAATTCAAGGTTAGCAGATGAGACCATTAAAATAGGTTTTGACAACAGGTTCTGGACTTGTTCTTTTCTGTCCTCACTGTTGTTCTGAGACAACACGCAGTTTTACTGTTCTGTGCAGCTAGTGATTTTCTAAAACCAAAATGCTCTGGAGTTGTTGCTGTAACTGTTTGTAGGCTGATTGCAGTGCCAACAATTGAAAGTAGGAAGGAAACTGTGAGAAATTCACACATATGTGTATTCCCAAAGTGAAATTTTTTTTTCTTTAATGTTTCTAGGCTAAATTATTAGAGATAATTTGAAGATCATCAAGATTCCTCAAGAATATACATAATGGCTCACAAACAATGAGCAGCCAAAACAATCAAGTGCCTCAGGAGACTAAATTATGTGTACATAATTTATACTGCTGTCCACACTTTGTGGTTTGAATCTCCAGACACACTTGATTGCATTTTTAGTTGGTATTTTTCTCTCAGATTTATTAAGATAGTTTACAAAATATTGTAAAAAAAAAAAAATTATTATGATGCAGCTGACTCTTTTACACAAATTGCTCTCAGGAATTATGAATTGTCCTGTCAAGATATCATATTGCAGAGCTGACCAAAAATCCACATTACACATCTTTGAAAAACTTTGTTTTTTCACACTGTTTTTTCACAGCAGCGCACAGTTATTCTCAGTACAATCCTATCGTAAGCTGTCAGGTTAAAAACTTCTGTGACTTATAAAATGCCTCTAAAATTATTTCAAAGAGATCATAGAAGTAGTGAAAGTTCATCTTTTTCATTTCTAAACCCCAGAAGGCTAACACTCTTTGAAATCTAACCATAAATATACATTTCTGTCCTGCCTGGAAACAATAAACCGATAAACCACACTGCTTTCCGAGTTCATTACAATTTATTGTGAAAGCAGCATGTATTACATCCTATGAATTTCTATTTCATTCTGGTTAGGCTCTATTGTAAGTTTGATCCTTTCTTATTTTCCTTTCCAGGCAAATGCAGACCGTGCTTCAACGGTGTAAAAAAATGTTAAAGGCTTGATCAGGTCTTGTATAAGGCCAAAGTCATGACTAATCTCTAATGCTAGGCAGCATGCTATGAATACTTAGTTTTAAAAGGCAGAATTTGTAATAACATCCAGTTACAATATTTCCTATGGCTCATCCTCACTAAATGCAATATATACATAATAGAAAGTTATAGTACATGCAGGTTTTTTTCTAATGAAGTTGCGTAATGGTCAGTGTTATAACAGGGTGCTTATTCCTAGATGGTAGCTTGAATTCTGCACTGGAATGCACCGGCTCTAACAGCTTCAAAGACAGCAACGCACGCTTTGTTGGAGAAAAATTAATCTACGTTTTCCATATAGAAAATATATTTCAGGGATCTGTGATGCAGTATTCCTCATGCTACCCAGTTAATGCGTTACTGTATCCAAACTACAGGAGAACAGATACGAGTGAACTGCACCGGGAAAGCAGAGTTTCCTCTCCGTATGCATTCAACCTTTTGCCTCCTGCTGAGACCTCCAGCTAACGTACGAATTAGTAGTGGTTGCGTTGCTGATTTTCTGATCAGCTTTTCTCCTACTGGCAAGCAAAGGCTTTTTGAGACAGAACGTGCTGATACAAATACAAAAGACAGGTAAACTGGCAAAAGTAGACCTGTAGTCAGAGCTATAGTACTTTGCAGGTATAAAGGAAATGTCCCACCGCATTCTGGTGATACAGGAGTCTCATCTGTAGATGTTTACATTCGTAGGGAAATTGTCGTCATATGTTGGAGAACACTACTACACAAGTGCAAGCAATGCAATGTCATATGAAGTAAAAAAAAAAACTATGCATTTTTTATTTTATAATGAAAGAAAACCTTTTATTGTGCACAGAGTGCTTACCTGCTAAAAGCCACTATGATGCGATAATAAAATATATATTTTGCAAATAAGCTTTTACCTCTAGTTATTTATTTTATATTTTTTGTCTCTGTCTGTATGTGCATTTCTAGACTATAGGAGAGTATTTATCACATCCTAAGTACTAGGACAAACCCATTTCACTCTGCGTTTTCAGAACAGGGCAAAAGTGGACTTCAAGTCATACATATGTGGAAAAGAATTAATTTTACATTGGGTGCATAAGTGCCTTGTTAGAAAAACATGCTTCTAATAAAGTAAAAATGATACAAAGTCTAGATGTGAACATTCTCCAACCCCCAAACAGGCTTTTAATAGGTTACAACTTTAGTTTTTCAGAACAAGCTGGATAAAAAGATAAGTTTCTAATAGTGCATTAGATTGCACCTGTTCCAAATAAAATCAATCCAGTCATTGTGTTCTTCCCTCTTCTTTTTGTCTTCATCTTTCAAATAAACTACAGAGCTGGTACAGAATCTCAGCAGGATGCCAAACCATTTTAACCTAGCCCAGCAAGGTATCCATTGGAACCACGGTAGTAAATATGGATTTTGAATTAAAGATCAACAATTATTTAGACTTAGACTTATTTTCTTTGTTGTCTTCACTATTAACTAATTAGTCAAACCTTTATTTCTTTTATCAGTTACATATGTCTTTTACTGGTGGTGTCAGTTGTCTGCATGAGATGGAAGCTCGTATAACAGCAACTAACACTAGCACTTAGAAACAACTGCACTGAAAGCAAATAAATATATGAAAAAAGTCCCCAAACCCTTCTCTGTGGATGTGAGAGGGGTAACAAGGAAGACAGAGAGTGGTGTACATTGTTTTGGGCATAATTCCCTCTTTCCCAAGCTCTTAATCAGGCAGAGGACTATTAATCTTTCTCTAGTAGCAGCTACATATTTTTAAATTACTTTACAAACCCAGGAAATATGATTATTAGAAAAAGAGTTTCATGTAAAAAAAACCCCAAGCATTATATTATTTCCTTATACAGAAGAAGACATATACATAATAGCACTTACTCTGTGCAAACTTAGGAGGATTGTCATTAACATCGGTGAGTGTAATTGTCACTGTTGTAGTTCCAGAGAGTCCACCCATATGTCCTCCCATGTCCTTTGCTTGGATGACCACAAAGTATTCTTCTTTGGCTTCTCTGTCCATGTTGGGAAGAGCTGTTTTAATTATAGCTACAATAATGGGGGGTGGGGGGGAAAAAGTCAGGTACAGACCCAAATTCAGTTTTGCAGCTATCTTTATGGACATATGTAAATATTGGTATAAAATTTGAAAGGTCCAGTTATGTTGCCTTTTAGTACAAAGGATAAAGAAGAATTTGAGATTTTCAAAAAAGTATATTAGAGGTCACCTACCTTAATTTAATCAAAAGTGCAGTGAAATTGTGGTCCAAAACCCAAGAATTAATCATACCTGTGATACATATTAATTTTTACTTTTTTTTTCCTGATAAGTTTTTGGTTTCTGTCCTACCACCCACAGAAATCCATTGTTTCCCCACAAAATTCACAAACAGAAGACAACCACGTAGTAAACTTAATCTATAAACACTGTTAACCATATCTGTCAGATTGTTTCAAATATTTTAAAACCAAGCCCATTATTTAATCTGCTCTTGTATATAATGCAGGCTACCGTTGTTCCCTTACATCCTAAATCAAGTGCCTAAACTTCTACTGGAGAATGACGACATGTCTTTCAGTGTAGTCATGAGTACTGCAAACTCCTAAAGTCACTGCATTGTCCCTACTCTAGGAGGGCCACTTGTTGGACAATGATCTCAATAAGCTGCTATCACCTGCTTTATTAGGCTAGAAGGTTTTAAAGATAGAGAAGTGATCTGCAGTATATCAAAATATAAAATGTCAGTGGGCTAGCAGGAAGATACCTGCAAGGGACAATCCAATTAAATACGGGTCCAGATCCATTGCAAAATCCTAGAGATTTCATGGACATCTAATAGAAGTAATAAAAAAAAAAAAATCTTTTTTTCTTTCCAAAACTGTTCCATTATATTCACATCATTCAGTATGGATAGTGCAATACCAAAAGTTTAATGGTAAATTTAAATGGTGTTCATCACAGTCTAGTATTGTCCACTATAAGTAAAAGATAATAATTAACTAAAGAAGTCCTACTAAACCTAGGGAAAACAAGTCTAAATGTTAAATTGAAATGCAGTGCTTTTTTTTCCTTTTAATCCTGTATTTGAATTTTATTTTTGAAAAAAATCATTTGTCTGTGAAAAGAGAGCACACAGTTCAAGTCACTGAATTATCTTAGTGGTTAAGTGAAGTGTAAGAGTGCCGAGGGTAATTGCATCCACCATTGCAGTGGTTCCTTTAAACCATGGTGCTTGAGGGTTCTTATGAGGCATAAAGAAGAGTGTCTCTTTTCATGGGCCTGTACTTACAGAGCTGAAGGACACAGTTTATGGGCAGGCATTGACAGTAACTTGCCAAGTCTTTGGAATTCATAAAAAAAAGAAGGTAAGAATTCTATATGGTACTGTATATTTGTTAAGATTTGCATGTTGAATAGAGTGGCCAAGTTCACACCCTGGATCATACATACCTGTTTACTGGGCCTGATCATACATGTCATTAGCTCTCACACTGTATTTTATTTTTTTACCTGCTCTTTGTTAAGTATTGTCAAGAGTTTTTAGATATCAATCAATACTTGCTGCAAATCTATTAGTTTTGATTTCTCTACTGGGACTAGCAGAGCTGTGGAGACTTCAAATAGCTCTTTTTCTTTCACATGGGATAGTTTCTATTAAATAAGCTTCTTAGAAATGACACTGGCTGAAATGCTGAGATTATCTATTCATGTATTTATGGTCAATAAAGGAATATTCCTGGTCTTTATTATTAATAGAGATGCATTTAAATAGATTCTAAAATTTACTAAACTTTAACATTGTAATATTAAGAATCTGATCAGACCTTCTTTTCTTGGCTGAGTACAAGACCAAGCTAATAGCAAGGGGGTGTAAGGCATTTAGAATAAAGCAATACGCTTGCTACATAAACCACCAAACATAACATAATGGCAGTCTTGTAACCTACACTTTTGTAAAGGATTTCCATAAAATATTTTGGGTTGTTGTCTTATTTGTTTTATAAATATAATTCTGGATAAAAATGAAACCTCTCTCTTATGTCTGCAACTGCCAAGCCAGAGTAATCTCCTGTTCCCGAGGAACTCGATATGTAATCAGCGATTTTTCATTCCAACACGTGGTAAGCGAGGTTAGGAGCAGCAAGGCCAACTGCACTGTGGTTAAAGGTGACGTAGGAGCAGAGTGTGGAAACAAGGCAGACAGGAGCAGTGACCTCACCAACCAGGAGCCAGACTGCAGAGTGGCAAGTCAAGGTCCCACTCAGATCCAGTGGCCAGGCAGAGCCACAGTCTGATGATCACCCAGCGAGCCCACAGCAACAGGGTCTGGCTCTGGGTCAGAACCGAGAAAATAGGAGACCGGGCGCGGGTGTAGCAGAGCCGGAGGCCAGCAGTGGAACCTCAGCCTAAAAGCAGCTCCCAAGGAAAAGGAGGGGCAGCCCCTGCATGAAGCGTTCTTCACGACAGCTCCTATCAGTGAAGGAGCTGACCTTGGACGCAGCCAGCTGCACTTCTAAACTTAATAAGTAAACTCCTTGAAGGAGGTTGTGCTCAGGACCCTGACAAATGCAGTATAATCCAGTGCTCGTAAAACCAGTGAAGCAGCCTTGAAGTACAATGTTCATGTAATTTAACTATTCTATACCACCTGTAGGAGGGGACATAAGTTATTCTGGAAAACATTGAAGAATATGCTTCTGTGAAATTTTTTGAATGAAAACAGGGGAACCCAGAAGATAATAATAAACATTTATCAGATGTGATAGGTGCAAAACACATTCAGTAAAAGAGTAGGGCCATTTCCTCCATAGCAGCCTGGGTAAGGAGAGTGAATGATGTTTATTTCTGAAAGCATTTGACAGTTGTGACTGGTTTGGATTGATTGGTTTACTATTTAGGAATAATAATGATGCATTCTGCAAATAACTCTATTGTTATAAATGAGATGACTCATAAAAAGGATGTTAATGCAAACTTAGGGTATCAGAACTTCATCCACATTAATTTTTTTTCACTAATAGAGCTGATCCAAAGATCAGTGAAACCTTATTTCAATGGCTTTTGTATTAAACGTACTGTAACTTTTTCTCCATTATTATCTTTTAGGCAGAGCTTCTATTTTGGTTTTGGTTTTGTTTTTTAAACCTAATTTACATAGTTAAATCTAGCGTACACATTACTTGTATAAGACGCCACATTCTGTGTTCTACAGTTTCCTCTGAAACAAGTTAATTATTTCAATAAAGTGATGATTTTTCCTAGACATGTATTTTAATTTGTCTCTTAATATATGGAACAATCCAGCCCTTGTCTGTGGTTTAAAAGATATCAGGAAGATTAAATACCTTAAGGAGTGCCTAAACCAGAATTACAGTTTCTGACTGTTAAAACATAAAAATTTGGGGTTTTTTTCTGTATAAAGATACTAACACAACCTGTTATTCCAATAGTTTTATACATATTTCTATCTGCTGTCTCAGCCCATAAACCATTTGCCAGAAGCTATGAGTCAAAGTCAAGTTTCAATTTCAAACACAATAAAAAGCTAAAAATTTGTTTACTGTTTTAATTACTGTAAGAGAAGCTGAACGTTTTTAAACATCAAATATATCCAAATTACACAGGCTGATTGTAACCACCAGTATTTCTATATTCAGCATCTACAGAATGGAGGTCAGCAAAAGAGAAGTGTCGGTATCTCTTATGAAGCAAATTAATAAACACAAAAAGGCTCCATCCTCACCTAAGTAATGTGATTAAGACAAAGACACACTAAGAGAGTTACGCATAGAGAATTTCAAGGATATTTATTTGTTCTTTTGCTTTATTCACCAGTTCTGAGGCTTGGCTCACAGGAAGTACTGAAACTTTCAATCTATTTTTAGAAAACAATTCAGGCTCCCCAAATATTAATACGCATACAGCACACAGAACATTAACTCATTGAGCATTCAACCTGTTCTACTTCAATTCAACCCAGAAACAAAACGAGAATAAAAACATAATCACTTTCAGCACACTATGATGGATGAAAATGATGTGCCAAACGGGAGAGTAGTTTAAAAGAGAGGGATGAGAATTACTGTAAACTAATGTAGGGCAGGTAGGTACTTGTTGGAAGATTGTATTCAGAACAGTTATCAATAGCTTACTGTCAAAGTGGATAGATGGATGAAGGGGTTCATAGGGTTTGTTCTGCTTCTAGCATCATTCAATATTTCCTGAATGATGGAAGGCAGGAAGAACTTATCAAGCCTTTGAGATGACACAAAGTTGGGAGCCATTGCAAGTATTGGAAGAACAGGATTAGAGTTCAAAACAATTTTGACAAATTGGATAGTCTAATAAAGCAGGTTGCAACTCAATTTGGCAAATAAAAAGTATTTTGTGTGGGTGAAACAATTAACTTCCCAATTACAATAGAGCAGATGACTCACAAGACAGAAAAGAAAGTGGAGTCAAAATGAGCTGAATATGAGTCAACAGTGTTTTGCTGATAAAAATGCTCAAACATTTCCTGGTGTATTAGCTAGTATGTTATATGGAAGAACTGTGGAATAATCCTGCCTATTCACGCATACTGGTAAGGCTGCAGCTGGAACCATGTGCCCAGTTTTGAAAAAAAAAATGGTTTATATAGTTAGGGAAGTATGAGGAAAGACTTTACAGCCAAATATGTAAAAATTACTGGGAACTACTCTCCTTTTCCACTGGGGATAACAGAAGAGATGATGGGACTGTAATATAAACCACAAAATGGGTTTAAATTGCAGCAAGAGAGATTTCAGTTAAACATTAGGGGAACACTTTCTAAAAGAGAAGGTAAGTACAGACAGAAGGCTGCCTGTAGAATTTCTAATATTTCCATTACTGAAAGTTTTTAAGAACCTATCAGAAAAATGTCTGTCAAGAATGAGAAGGGATAAACCTGATCCTTTTTTGGAGCAAGGGCACTCACTGCATTCTCACTTGAGGTCCCTTCCTTACATATTGCCTAAGATAAGGCTTTATCTCTACGTACTTTAAAACATTACACAAATCTGAGTCCTGTGAAAACATCAAATGGACATGTAGTACAACCACTGAACAGATACTTGCATCATAATTTGGCTACGGATCCTCTGACTAAAGCTGGAAACATCAGGAAGCAGGTTGGAAGGTAAAGAAATCAAGTAATCTACTTCTTCAAAGAATGAAAACATCCCCAATATTGGAAGTACCTTTTCTTTTTTTTTTTTTTGGCTGAGTTGCTTTTCCTAAACTACTATTGGTGTCACACTGCTCAATAGCAAATAAAACAGCTGCAGAATGGGATTTACTTTTACAGTGGTCCTAAATGCACACACTGAGCAATTTGCACAATCTGCCTCACAACTTGAATCGGTTAAAATGCACCCCTGTGGACTACTTTCAGAAACCTATTTGAAAGAATATACAGTGTCTCACACTGAAAAAGATCAGGGGAAAAGCAGCAATGTGTCAGAGGCAATAGCTGATGAAGAAGAAGAGAAGCAAAAGGAACAATAGAAATAAGGATCTGTTTTTCACTTTTCACTTTCCTCTCCATTTTTTTTAAGGATCTCTTTATGGTAACACTATAAAACTACACATAATAATAATAGAGAACATGGAACAAAACCAAGCAAGCACTATGCAAAATTGGAATCTGGCCCTGAAAAGCCTTTCTTAAGCATCTCGTTCATCTCACACATTTTGATGAAGACTTCCTGCTATTTCAACTTGCATACTTTGGAACTTTCCCTTCTTCGTTTTGGAACAGCTAAGTAATTGCTTTGATCTCCCTTCCATGCTAAAATCTTGGTGGAGATTCTTAATAAACGTAACAGTCATTTAGGACCCAAACTCCTGAAAAATCAATCTTGTAATTTCTTCAAAGAGCTGTGAGATGCATTCTTTGTATTCCCATGAAGCACACTGACTTTAGTGATGTTTTAGCAGTCCATAAAAAAAGTTCACTTGGAGATCTGTGGAAAACCCATACCATAATTCCTAAAAAATGAATAGATCACAACTAACTTCCTTAAAAATTAAAAAAAAAATCTAGTACTTTGATGATGTGATACAGGCATACCAGTCCACTATTTTTAACTCAATTTACCCTTCATAAAAAACCCCAATATTTTAAATAAAAATTATCATCAAATATTGTCTCTACTTACCAGGCATTCCCTTTTCCCTGGGACCAAGTGTCACTGGCATAGTGAAAGGATCACCCTCTCACCAACTGAGAATGAATGCAGTAAATGAACAAACAATCCGCACTGCATTTATGACCCTGCTTCCTTACGATTTTATTTGTAATGATCCTCTAATACCAAAGATTATACTAAACACGTTACAGAAAGTAGCCTTGGATTCTTTTTCAGATACTTTCCAAATCCATCTGTGTAGTTCAAATTCCTCTCTCTAATTCAGTCTCTTGAAGTACAACATTATTTAGATATGTAGCCCCTGTTTTCCTACTCAGCATGAGGAAAGTAGTTAAGTCCTAACTATCACACTGGCTTTCTAAAATGATAGACGTATTGCTCTGAAATGCTAGAAATATGTGTGGTATCAGCTTTTTTGTTACTACTATTATTAGATAAACTCTAGAAGCAGAAATCACTTTTTTCAAATGCCAATCTGTCTTGATCTTAAGCCACTCATCTTTACCAACTACAGACCATCAGAACTGTTTTCAAACATCTCTGCAGTGATTTTATACTTCCTTTATTAATCAGAAAAGACAGCTCTTGCTGCAACTGAAGGACCCAATCCTACATACCTTATCCATAATAGTTGCACTTTATACATCTAAGTAAAAAGCAAGAACTGTAGGACTGACCCTCAGGTCTGCTGTGCTAGCGGTTTGTCAGTACAACTCTCTCTCCTAATGGGCTGTCACCAAGACAACTCTCAGAATCACCAAAGAATCTCTGTACAAACACCTTAACGTAACTCTTAAGGTTGCACAGTATACTTAGTACACAATGAGAAGAAAAGGTTTATACTAGTTTGAAAATATACTTTGTTTTCTACATTGCGCCTAAATGCATCAAATGCTGTCAAGACAGAGTTGAAGGTGCTGTAATGGAAGCAACCAGGTATAAGCCAGAAATCCTTGCACGTGCTGGAGTTGCTTCTGCTACCTTGGAAATGTTGCTATCTGGGCCACATGAACCTACCTTCTGTATGGTGCTGCACACACCTGCCTTCTCCTCTAGGAAGTTCCTACACCTCACTTGCTAAGACAGAACAACATCTACCTATCTCAGTCCACGCCTCTCAAAATTATTTCACTTAAAAGATCAGTTAGCTTTAATTGAATCTGTAGAAATTGGCAAGGATATCACAGCAGCACTAGTTAATAAAATGAGCTAGACAGCAGCAGTTCAATCCAGGCTCTGACTAATGGCGAACAAATTCTTTCTCTACACTAATCCCATGATGCTTTAAATCTAAACTATTTAGAAACAAAACTATTTAGAAAGGCTCTGTTGAACATGAGCTAGTTCTCTTCCCAGCAGTTCATTACTTTCCCCTTACAGTTGCAGATTACTTCCTGTATCAAAACTGTTTTCCCATCTCGTTCTAGTTTGAAAAGACTACCGTGTCATTTTATCGTGAGTAATTACAGAAACAGTCCCCGTGCCTCTCTTTTATTAACACCTTTCAAATATTTGTGCAGTGATTTCATATCCTCCTTTAATCACCTCTTATCCAGTTTATACAAATTAAGTTCAATCAATCTTTCATTATAAGTAATATTCTCACCTTAGCTACCCTGCTTTGAACTTTCTTCAGTATTTTGGTAGTCTTTTTTATGGCGATGGGTCTCATCAATACTACATGCAATATTCTCAGGGCACCTTGTGCTGTCATTGATATGCACCGTTACTAGTAAACTGGGCATAACCAGATAGAAGTAGTAGTTTGTAACATCACAAAAATGCCTGTAACTCAGAAATTGCTGTCATTTATCCGCTTGCTACCTTACTTGGTTTTATTCTGCTGGATGGTATTGCAAGCTCTATATGGAAGAAGATAATAAGGACTCAAATTAAAATAAAAGATTTGGACCTGACTTCTGCTGAGTGCTGTTTTCATTCCTCCTAGGCCTACTCATTTATGTTCTGATTTCAGAAACACAGGGTGTCGCAGGTTCAACACTGTGGTCCAGAGAGGGCCATATACTAAATCATTAACAGCTCTGTTCGTTAAAGCATGTGCTCTTTCACCTGGAAGTTAAAGCTAGGTATAGAAAAAAAATCACTTATTCACTCTCCAAAAAAATATCCACATTCTATTAGGAGAGTCTTTAATTGTCTAGGTCTCCTGCCTCCTCTATTCATCTCGGTCTTACTAACTTGAACTTTGGCTTTGAACTAAATGACCATATCCAAGATGGTAGTGTTTAAAATGTATTCTCTTTCATATATACTAAGGGTTTGTGCTTGAATAATACAATGTGTTTTCTAGTGCAGTAGGGTGTTTGGTGTAATTTGCCTTGTTCACGTAACTGTATTTCAGGTATGTGTAGGCGTGACGTTATTTAAGTTCATGTGAAATGTAAATAAGTCAGACACAGCTGAAAATCTATGTTCTCTGCCATGCCTATATTGTAGAACATAGTGTCACTTCATATTATGTGCCATTATGATAATCTTATTTTAAAGCTGACAGTCATGATTTAATATCCTTGAAAAAGCTTAAAAGTGAGAAGTGTACTTTAGCTACTTGTAGCATTCTTAAGGAACCCCCTTCCCCAGCATTTCGATTGTCATTATTTGGATTATGAGAGAATACATACAACTTGTATACCTTTATAAATAATACACACTAGTCAGGAAACCTGACATCAGTTAGTCAGATGTAATGATAATGATTTATGGAATATATTTTAGTCCACCATTAAGTTTCGTTACTAATCTGATGTCATCACATTGTAGGTTTAGCCTCTTGTAGAAAAGCTGAATCTGTATCTTTGTAAGGTATTATTTATGTTTACTCTCTATCCAATAAACCAGTGGTCATATTAAAATTCACCTATGAAAAACGAAAAATACTCAGAACAAGCCATCAAAAACCCATTTACCCTAAGCCATATTCAGAACACTGAATGAAAAATAACTTCTGAATTACCTTCCTTCATGTGTCTATAACTCATACAGAAAAATTTGCAAACTAGAACTGCAGAAGCACATGCATTTTTCACCTAAGGTAATGGAAAATTATTTTATGGGTCACTTACCAGTACTTATTTCTGTGCATTATAAAATTGGTACAGCAAGAAGGTTGAGAGTACCATCAGAGTTTCAACCAAGCACTACACCTAGTTAATGTCAAGTTAGTAGGAACAAAAAAGCAGAAGAGTAAGCAACTGCTTTATTCAGGTTTACCATCAGGTGCAGCAATCCTTTCTACTGTAGGCACGAAGCTATATCCTACACCTTTGATCCCTCTTTTTGTTCAGAGTACTACAGAAGGGAGAGGAATCAGGAGGCATGATTGGGATTACTCCCGATGGTCAGCTCTCAGTGTGCCATTAAAACAAAGTAGCAAGGTCAGACAATCCTTAGTCTGAGCCAGGAAACGAAAAAAAAATTACAGTCAGTACAGCCTATCTGTGGCTGCCCTGGTGCTGGTAGCTGCACAGATCTAAATCTAGTCTTAATTTCTAATATACAAAGCTAATAAAAGGCCAGTCATATAGAAAAAAACAGTAAGTAGATCAGCACTAGCTATCAATAGCTGTACTTTTGATAAGATTTGATACACTCCCACAAATGACAGAAAATATTTACATTCTGAAGTGGATCACTTCAAGATAGTCCATTTCTTAAAACAGCAATTCCATTTTGGGAAAGACACACTTCTAGACACCCTATCTGCATTCAGACACAATTCAGTTTCAAATTAATTGGAAAGGCTTTCAACTTAGCAGGGGCACTAATGAAATGTAACCACAGAAAAAAGTGTAGCTATACACACATCCCTGCCAAAAAAGAAACCCAAACAAACCCGAAACCCTAAAATATCTACCATGCTTGGAGGATCACCTTCAGGTTTGATTTGATTTGGAAAAGACACTACTATACCTGGCTGTTCTGCTTTAATTTCCACACTGTCACAATAGTATCCAAATATCTTCCACATGAAAACTTTAACTGAAGTTCCCAGTACTATATACAAATGTGCAAGATAATGTGTATTCCTGGCCTAGTTATACGAGCAAACAAATAGTTGGGATGGTTCATATTGCTAAGGTTGGATAAATATAAAGAAAAGAAATCTACATATTTTCTATTTGCTTTGGACATTTCCTTTTTGTTAAAATGCACCTTCCACTCTATCTGTCCATGGTGAAAGCACTACTGTCCAAATTATATAGCTGCTAAACTAGTGTGCACGTTTATGCACCACTACCTCTAAAAGGTGAAATATACAGTGCCACAAGCTACTGCAAAATTGTAGCTATCTCAGCATAATACTATCGGCATTTTGAGACTGCATGTAACAACCCATAAAACTCTCTCTGGTATGTAATAAACACTATCGTACCCATGCTCCAAAATTCTGGTATTACCTAGAAAATGTATTGCATAGTTCCTTACGTTTTCTGAAATCAACACCTCTTCAGAAGAACCACAACTATAAGGCTGCTGGGTTTTAGAGCAATCTTTTTCACCCTGGCTGCAGTTTCTACATGCCTACCTGCATCTAGTTTGCTTAATAACTAGACTTTTATGTATATTTATTGTTTACATATTCTAAACAAATATATGCTGGAGGGCTCTACAGAATTTGATATTTAGTATGGCTAAGATTTCTCTAGGTGAATGAAGACACATCTCAGGCACGAGAACAAATTCTGCAAATTTTAAAACATTACCAGCAATGGATAGGTTCGTCTAATATCATAGAAACAACTGCAGACTCTCCAGAACAACAAATTATTTTCTGGGTAGCTGTAAGAGTAGTATGGTAGTTACACTAGAGATGAAGGCTATTACAGAGAGATGGCAAAGGAAGAGAGGCTGGCCTCAGTACATAAACTCATTCAATTGTACGGGTTTAGAGAAGAACATAATTGATGTCCTCCATAGATCTAGAAAAATGGGGAATCTGAAACCACTTACTCATTCAGAAGCAGCTCTGTAATATGAAGCCACTTACTCAGGGACTGTTGCAAAGCCACAGTTGAATTCTTCATGATTAAATTTCCTTTAGAAACTAACATGTCATTTTCATGGTAACTGAACTGCTACTCAAAGGAATATTTATAAATGGAAATGAAGGTAGGAGGGGGAATTTAATGCTAGTGAAACAGGAGAAAAATCATGATTTTCAGGTTCACCAAAAAGCTTTGGAGTTTTCTCTGGCTTTCATGATAACGGAAATCACTTTCTTAGGTGATGAATAGTTACTTCATTGGATTAAGCATAAAGTTCTAATGCAATACAAATAATAAACTTGAATAAAATTAAACAATTTTTTACATTTGGAATATTTTCTTTCAGGCTATTTTGTGTGAAAGAAGGGAAGAATCTTCTGTGTAGGTAGAGAATACACTTGGCTCCTCTGTGAATGCCGATGTGTTTCCCTGCTAAAGCACTAAATTTCCCTGGTAGAAAGTGGGAAAGCCTACAGCTAATCCCCCTCTAATTAAGACACCTAACTGAAGTCATTACTGCATGCAATAATTCGTAACATTAAATAAAACCAAATCATATAGTTTGATACCTGATGGTCAGGGGTCTGTTCAGAGTTATATTTCCACACGACTTGTGACAAATCAGCCAGCATAAACTAAGGGGCTTCACTAATAACACTCTCTTGACGTAGTTATTTTTGAAACAAGCTACTGTTTTTCCATTGTGCTCTGCAAGAGTTATCCTTTGTAAAACTCTATTTTACATACAGCATAAAATAAAATACTAGATCACATTCCAGAGGTTGTTTTCACACTCAGGATAGCTGTCCGTCAACCAGAAGAAAATACTTTAATGAATTAATCCATTAACCCATTAATATTTATTGACTTACACTATTTACCTAAAGTCCCAGCAAATTAGGGCATTTCTAGGAAAGGGAAATAATTTTTCCCATGCAATCTCACCAGAAAAAGTTAAAGAACTTCCAGACTTTAAAAAGTCTAAGAGTACTCTGTTTAACATTCATGAGAAAACTTAGCGCACTTGATCTATCAAAATCATCCTTTAATAATTTTTCCTAGCATTTATTTCATAATTTTGTTAATCTGCATGATGACAAGAATTTTTACTTCTGCTTTACTCCTTTATGGTCATATAAATTCAGGTGGGTTTTGTATGTTTTAAAATGGGTTACAGTTTTCTTCTCCTTAGGAGATCACAGCTGCTTGACTCGCAGGGACTAAAACCAGCTTCTAGTAAGAGGTGAAAGAATATAAGAAATAATATCAAGTCACTTTAAAAAATATGTCCTCAAACAGAACTAAATGAATTTGCTCTAAGTACGACATATGTACAGGAAACAAGAGGGAATGGATTTATTGGCAGTTCTTTCAGATGACTTTCCAGACTTCGAAACCACAGAGAAATAGAGTCATCCTAAATGCACGCTAATAAAACTTCATACCAACACTCAGTATCATGTTCTTTCTTGCTCCCTGATTCATCCCATCAAGAAAGAAAAATAATTTTTATGAAAACACACAATACATTCACTAAAATTCCCAAGCTAAACAGTACTTTAACTGGGAATACTATAGTCACATATTGAAAATTACATTATGCTCATTAAATTCCTCAGGCCAAGTCTTTCATTGCCTAATCAAGTCACACAGCACTTCCACTACCTTCAGTTTTGCTTCAGTAACTTCTGTAATATTAGCATCACCATTACTTACATTACCATTAATACAGATTTTTCTTTGTCTTTTCACATGATCAGACTCTGATGGAATACAAGTGAGACACGTGTTACAACTCGCTAATACTGACAGACATCTATTTATGCTCCCTGTTTAAGCATATTTTATGGAATACTTAAGAAGTATGGTCGCCTGTGTAAATACAACCCAGGGATTCATAGTCAGAGTCACCTACCTGTATGTGGCTCAATAGAAAAGTAAGGTTGTCCTTCCAGAATGCTATAAACCAGCTTGGCACTGTTTCCATAAACTGGATCATCTGCATCTGTAGCTGTGACTTTAGTAACAAAGGTGCCTAAATAGAAAGAACATACACAATTAATATTTCTATTCTTACTAGAAATTTACATAACATTAAAAATAATTTGAAACAAAAATTAATTTCCTTGTGAGTTGTACGACAAGAATAAAAGAAGAAAAAACATCAGTAACAACTTAAAATATCGCTGGTGGAACACAAACAGAACATTTTCCTTTGAGATGATATATGCCAGGAGACTGAATTTCTGGGTAAAAGAAAAACCTTTTTAGTA
Organism: Grus americana; assembly: GCF_028858705.1. Classification (NCBI taxonomy): domain Eukaryota; kingdom Metazoa; phylum Chordata; class Aves; order Gruiformes; family Gruidae; genus Grus; species Grus americana. The sequence continues at coordinate 8,538,954 of NC_072864.1, forward strand.
GCTGTATTATTTAAGGTTTCTTTGTAGAATGCATTTAAAGCTACCTGATAGATCTGTGTAGACTTCAAGCATTTGCAAAGGAATCATATCAAAGCCATACGAAATACAAGGTTAATAATACAATATAATATGTTGCATTTAAGACTTACAAAATCACATTTGAAAGACCCTTGCCAAGTTACAGAGACTGCATAGAAAAGCAATAATAAAAAGGATTCTTTTTTCTTCTCTTGGCTTGCAACCATAATAATGGTTTGATGTGGCCACAGTGACAGAGTTAGGACAACATCTATTGTCTCCGAAATGACTCTCTGCCACTGAGGGGATCATTGTCTACCCAGAGTTATAAATTCCATACTCTGCCCAAAAAATTAGAAGAAAAAATTAAGGAAATTGCCCTTTTTATTTCTTCGGCAACATAGCACTTTCCATTTCTGTAAGAAGCAAAATCGAATGAAATTCAGTCTGTTACATTAAGCTTGCTGCAGAGATTTCTTTTTTGGATAACTTAAAAATATAATGACATTAATTAGGCTAACAATAAAGGCAATATCTGTGGAGGGAGAGAAAGTAAGAGTAGGAGAGAGGTTAAGGGCTGAATTATGTTTCTTATGTTCAGAAAGGAAAAGAATTACAGCACCCACCAAAATACCCCCCTTTTTGGATATGCCAATAAAAATAGCCTCCTCTTCCTTCTCACACTTTGTGCTGCTGAATCCAAATTACACATCGCTTCAGGACAGGAACAGTAAACTAAAGGGGAGGAGATCCCTTTGGCACACCCTTGCATTGCATTCTCTTTTCTCTGTATGGCACATTGCTGCTATAGCTTTGGGCAGATTTGTGCATTACAGTACATGCAAATTATTTAGAGGAACATTTGCATATTTAGACATAATTTGCATGTCACCCAATAGCTTCCATTTCACGCTTTTCCACCTGGCCACTTTGAGCATCAGAGCAAGATATGGGGCCCGCAGGATTTGGGAGTGTCTAGAGGGGCAGATGACACCTCACTTATGGAGTGGAAGTTCTGCAGTGCCTGAAGTTGTGGTGGGTGTGCTGCGTGGGAACAATGGGATAATTCCTGGGGAGGGTAGGTTGCAGAAATACATCTCACTAGAGAAAAAAATGCCTATGGTACTGGTCATTTATTCTGGCTACTGGCATAAATTTATCCGTTCTTACAGGGGGAGAATACCAACAAAGGGAAGCAGATCAGCTGGTTGCCAAGCAAGCTCTGACCCATCTGGCAGGGAAGTGTCCCATCAGCATCTCTGCTGCTGCTCAGCAGAGTCCAGAAGAATCCATGTGGCCTGCAGCTGATGCATACCACGTGGAAGAGGAATAGAACATTGATGAATATTTTGTGGCATCTTTGACAAATGCTTGCTGAACCTGTTCTTATAAACATACAAACTGTTTATGTTTCGAAGCTTAACTGTTTTTGATGTCAAAAGGTGATCTTAATGCCTAACCTTTAATACAGTAATTTTTAACCTTCCACTGGACATAAGAAATGGACTTTATCCTCAACTTGATAGCTGGTTTGTAAGGAAATAACATCAGAAATTTGTTGTCTGACCAACTACAATTTTTGCTGTATACCCAGATGCTAACAGACAATGCCTGGTAGCTTTGAGTGAATGATAAAGGGGATAGATGACACAAACATGGTCCTCAGCCTTGTAGCAAGTACAGCAGCCTCAGCCTACCAACGATATCCTGAATGACCTCCTTCACATAGAAGAGAATAAAAACAGTAACAGGGAAGCAACCATGGGGCACACAGAGGCCATGGCAAAGGCTACAGAAAATAAATGAAATAGGGAACAATGACAAGGAAGTATGCAGGAGGCTTCAGTTTGGATGTTGCAGGAACAGAGGAACAAAAGGACCCTTTGTGGCTTGCCCACAGTGGTTACAAAGCATGAAAAGATGTAGCTATTGGAATTGTCTCACATATTTAAGTTTTGTTGGCTCACCCTCTGTAACTCGTACACCAATTACAAGTACTCTATTTTGTTGTTCCTACAGAAAACAATCTCTTAGCCAACCTGTACCTCCCCTCTCACAGAATTCAGTCTATAACCCCACCATCCCAGCAGGACATTCCCTGTAGTTCACAGCTGCTGTCCCATGTGTGACACCAAATAAGAATATAGAGGTCTGTGGTGGGTTAAACCTGGCTGGACACCAGATGCCCACCAAAGCCACTGTAGCACTCCCACCTGCACTGGCGTGTGGTCCTCCATTGGCTGCAGGTAGATACCTGCTGCACCATCATACTCCATGGGCTGTAGGGGGACAGCCTGCCTCACCATGGTCTTCTCCACAGGCTGCAGGGGAATCTTCACTCCGGCGCCTGGAGCTCCTCCTCCTTACTCACTGACCTTGGTGTCTACAGAGTTGTTCCTCTCACATATTCTCACTCCTCTCTCTGGCTGCAGTTGCTATTGTGCAGCAACTTTTCCCCCTTCTCAAATACATTATCCCAGAGGTGCTCACTGATGGGCTTGGCCTTGGCCAGCACTGGGTCCACCTTGGAGCCGGCTGGCATTGGCTCTGTCAGATATAGGGGAACTTTCTAGGAGCTTCTCACAGAAGCCACCCCTGTAGCCCCTCATTACCAAAACTTTGCTATGCAAACCCAATACAAGGTCACTGCTTTCTTCATCTGAATTCAAACTGAAATAGCAGGTGACGTACCAGGTTTCCGTGGGAGCGGCTGCTATCATAAGACTTTTGTTTTGTAACCTTCTAAGACAGAAGAGGTTTGTGCAGAATATCATACAATGGGACAGGTCAGGAATAAGATACGGTTCATCACAGAACAGTGAAAATTTCTATAAAAGTATTTTATCTAGGCTGTTCCAGTTTGTTTCCATGATATACTTTATACACAAAGGAAAATAAAGAAGCGAAGCTGTTGACTTCTTTGAGATTGTGTTTGATTTGCCTAGCTGGCTCTCATTTCAAAGGACTTCAGAAATAATTACACTGCTTGTTTAGAAAGATTTGATATATAATGTCTATTCTTTTCTTATTTCATTTGAGAATCCCTGAAGACTTTTATAGATATTTATTTCAAGATTTCAAAACTTAAATGGGTATGCTGATTCTTTGATAAATGCATCCTTTATCCCAAGTGTTCATTAGACATTAAAGTTGACTATGCCTTAATAAAAAGAGGCAATCAGTGCCTAACATTGCTTCCAATCCTGACGCTCAGCTCTCAAAATTTTTTTTTCCTGTGATATAATATAATTTACTCACTTATTGAGGCCCCAAGTTTATCTGAAGTTTATATGTACCTTAAAAATACATACATAATAGTCAGTATTCCCATTCACTGTTTATATACCAAAAAAGTGGGGGGAAATGGCATACCCTTCTTTTTCTTTCCCTTACAGGTCACTTGAAGTGTGACAATAACCTCGCTTAATAAAACTAATGAAGGGAACGGAAAAATAAAATATTCTCCCAGCTCCTAGAAATTGATTTCTTACACTGCCAGTCTCTGCCACTCAGCACTTCATTTCCGACCATCATACACAGTTCTGAGGTCTGTCAAATTCAGTAATTTGCTCCCAACAATTTTATTGATGAAAATTGTTTATGAAAGATGTAAGCAATCATGAAACACAAATTAAAGAAATTACTTCCGCTATTGAAATTGGTTAAGCTTTTACATAGTTTAAATTTTATCACCTTTAATTTGAATTTTTTGTTTTATGCCTTGAATCAAATCTTCTGCAGGTGTGAAACGTGCCACATTAATATGTTCACACTGGCAATAAGTAGTATATAAAGGAGCAAACTCTGTGCCCTCTGCAGCTGCAGAAGATGTTCCTGCATCAGTGCTGCTCTGGTTCCACTGCAAGATGCTAACAGTTCAGAAGAAGTAGCAACCTATCCCACTCCCATAAGTGACAGAACCCTTTTCAACTAAGCATGAACAAGAGATTGGGAGAACTGAGATTCCTGAGGGGTAAAAGTAATGCAGAAAAAAGGAACTCACAGCCACCCTGGCTGTTATTTAGGCAATCTCCCAAACACAGCAGAACTCTTTGTTCTTTGGTCGAGAGCTTTGGATTATCAATATTTAAGTAGGATTTTACTCCACTACAGACACTGCAGTTATAAACTACATGTACGTAAATATTTTTTACACGCATAATGTGCTTTAAGTTTTAAAGATAAAAATTTTGCATTGAAAAAGCAGTAATAATGCAGGGAGGAGCATTTATTAAGTAAATGCTCTTTAAAAAACAACATTCTGGGTTCTACCCAGCAAATAAACAGCTAAGGTTTCTGTTTGTGTTTAATTTTGAATGGATTTGGCTTGTGTTTGTTTCTTTGTCAATGCTACAACAAACTCATTTAGCTAGAGACTATAAATTTGAAATGGTGCCATTTTTACAAGAAAGCCACTATTATAGTCCAAGTCACTGTTGTCCTAATTACAATAATATAGCAGTTTTATATAATCTGGTCCAACAGCATAATCAGTTTCTTTTTTTCTTTATGTACCTAATATTGCCTTATGTAAAACAAACCCATTTTTTTGATAGATGAGGTGAATTTTAAGATGTTCAGTTAAAAAACTTTCTACGTTTTTTTCCTGAGGTACGCTTTTGCAATGCTAATGACCCTGCGATTAAATATGGAATGCAAAGAGATTCAACAGATTTTAATTAATGAACACTTCTAATGTGATTTAGCCATTAACCATTGCTGATTGTTTTACTCCGTTAGTGTCAGGTTTCATAGTTTCTCTTTGCAACAGGCTAGCAATCAGATGCAATTAACAATAGAAGTATTTTTACATGGCTAGGTAAGAAAGCCTGTGTTTGCTGGCAAACTAAGATTAAAAGCAATCATAAAAATAAGACGTGTGTGCTCAGCTAGTGCTCTTCTGTTGTTTTGGCTGTGTTTTTATGTGCAAGTCAGGGTACAGATTCTGCACATTAGTCAGAAAGAAAAATGCATATGCTGCCACAGGGAGTAGGAAAGCAAATTTTTTGGTGTGGCAGTGAAATGTGCGTACTGAAAAAAAACCCCAAACCTGTATGTTCTAGAGGACGTAACGCATAGTCAGTGCCAGAAATTTACATGAATCCATATTCAATGAAGCAACCATTTTGTTGAAAGATTGTAATGGCTGGTAAGAATAAAAAATGTGACCATAATGCAAGCTAGTGGGACCATGTTTTCTCATTTTCCCAGGGACTTGTGGGGTTGTTTTTTTTTTTTTTTTTGCTTTTCTGATGCCCTTTTTGGGCTCCCTCACTCTCTCTCTCCTACTCTTCTGAAATCTCCATTTCATTTCAAAGATCTGATTACCAATCTGACAGGGCATTAAGAGTATATTTGCATGAAAAAGACCTGCCATTATTTACCAACTGTTTTGTTTTTCTAAGAGGATTGCTGTGCTTCAAAATCTCTAGCTAGATTTTGAGTTTGGCTGATAGTAGGCGTGCAGTCAGTAGTGGTCAAAGCAAAGCATTGTTTGTATTCAGCAGGTCAGATAAGCATTCTTTCCAAAATGAAGCCTTTTCTTCACTGTCCTTCTTTGCTATAATCTCACAGGTAGCATGACAGTTGTTGTCATGGTAACTATTTTTTATTGAATAAAACTGCAATAATCTCATAAAAACCTGTATAACTTCTTGACATGTAAATTATTACTGCCTCAAAGCTGAAGAAACTTATTCTTATTTGTTTTTCATTGTTGCTGATTTTTTAAAATACAAAAATATAGTTTTAATCTTTATCATCCTCTATTATTCTATATGAGACCATTTCTAAACACAAAATCTATGAATTGGAGATTTCACTAGCCAAATAAAGAAAATGTGTATGGAAGAGAAATCTGTGTAATGCACTTCAGAACTTGTTAACATATGCAAAACACACACATAAAATATTACCATTGTATTTTAAATTGCATAGCTTGGTGTGTATGCAGATATACACACATATATACGTGGGTACGTTGTACGAGTGTTTTAAGGTTCTTTTGCAGATCGTATGTTATTTCACTCCTACATTCTACATCAGTACTTGAATGTATTCTAATTATTATTAATAGTTACTTTACTGCCAAAGTTCTAAAAGCCCAATATGTAGATCAGGTCTCGTGATGCGAGAAAGTCCTCTCCCCAAAGGCTCCAAGAGTACCAGGAAATACAATTGCAGACAGACGACTGAAGAGAGACAAGGAGATGACAAGAGGATGTAAATCACCCTGGGAAGCAACGCTGTCAGCACACAGCGGTGCTGCTGCCTGACCTGCCTGCTGTCAGCTTAGCACACCCACCCCACAGTGACTACCGTACGTAAGCATCACGGACGAGTTTTAAGGACTGCTTTGAGAACAGATGACAGAGGTCTTGTGTGAGTTTTTCAGGAGATTTTCCCACACTTAAAGGAAAGCATGTGAAAAGCAGAGAAGTATTTGCTTTTTAAGCATCCAGTGGATCCCTTTCAGTGATGAAAAATTAATGGAGGTGGAAGGGGTAGAGATATGGGCCAGAGTGGTCTGCTACAGGAAAAATGAGCAACTTATGCTTGACATGCTAGAGACAGGAAGGCCAGAATGTATTCTACTATATCTGTAGTATAATCCTGTATACAGCCACTCCTAGAGGGAGAAATGAGAAAGAAAATTTGTGTACTTTACAGATGTAATACTGATACGTGGGTGATGAGAACCACACAAATACATAGATACAAGACTTCACTTAATCTTCTGCAAAGAGAAAAACAACAACAAAAGCTTCCTTACAATGAGAAATTGTACAAGGAGGAATAGCTCCCCAAGGGAAATAACAGAATCCTCCTCACTGGAGAGTTCACTCTATTGCACAGGATGCTAGATAATGTATTCTAAGGGAAAACCCTAGAAAGACAGGAAGATTAACTAATAGGGTAATTTGTCTTTCCCGGCTGTAATTTATTTGACTCTAAGTAGTGAAATACTGTGATGCTGTCATGATCTTGTTTATGATGATTAAGGTAAGGAAGAAGGAAAAGATGGTTATTCGTGCAACACAGTTTTAGGCTCAACTGGCTAAATTAGATACTTAGTTGCACTAGCTTTCTGCTCTATCCAAGGGAGGAAGACAGAATCGTCCTCTCATGGGATCCTTCTTTCTTGGCTGACCACAGAGGAATCCAAATTAAATTAGCCAGCTAATGTGAATGCCTAAATTTCAGCCATAAGACTACTCTCTTATGTGGATGTACTCAAAATAGGCTAGACCAGTCTATAATAGTAAGCCTCCGGGAACTTTGAGCGTGTAAGCTGGCACACCAACATAGAGGACAAGTACAAATCTTGCAAGACTCTTGTTTTCATTTACATTATTATCCATATATATAGATATATAAACAGCTATGTGCACTGATATAATCATATAGACAATTGTATACACTTTCTGAAATAAACTGCAACTGATATTTCACGTTCAGTTTTTTTAAACTAACCTAGATTAGAGTAACAAAGCATTAATTATTTTATATAAGCAGTTGTATGTAATGTCACTGAAATGCACAGAAAGGGAGATTTGAGAACCCAGTACTTTACAGACCTACAGAAAATAGTGGATGCTGCCTCAAAGAACAGATAGCCTAACCCAAAAGTTTTAACACCTGAAAAATCTGGCTTAATAAAGGAATCTGAAAGAATCGTACAGGAGCAGCTTGGTTAACAACCAGCACAATAAATTACGAAGAACCATGCAGGAAAATGCAAGAAATTGTTTCCTGTTTCCGCCAGGAAAATAATCTTTTAATATACCTCTGAGATACTAAGTGAGGTTTAGCTCCATAAGCAGAAGAGGAATCTGAGTTGTTTATTCCAAATGTTACCTATTTCTTAACACAATTTTTAGAGCAGATAGTTTAGAAAGTTAATAAGATCTTTAAAAAATGTTAATATCATGCAGTATGTGTCTGAATCAAAATCTCTGAACAACTGAATATCCTACCACATGTAACAGAACAATGTTTTTAGATTGCTCATGTGTCATTTTAAGGACTTTTTATCATGTAAGGGAAATGGGAAAAATATATTGTATGCAAATGTGTAACTGCAGAAGTATGAAAGGTGCTTGCTATGCATAGGAGAAAAATACCTTCTGTACAGCCCACAGACAATGGAGCAAGCTGGCAGCCTTCAGCACGTTACAGCTGTATAATGAGGACTGTAGGAAGCATGGCTGTGAAATCTAATGAGCTGCATATTTTACATTTTTTTGTGCACAAACTAATTGTTTTAGAACTCTGATGCTGCCTTTTTAACATCATCTTTGGGAAACAAAAATGTTTTACATCAGAAATATATATTCAGATCCAGTGATATAGATAACTCTTTGGCAATTATCCTTGCTGATGTTACCTACTGCTTGGATTTAGCTTGTGTGACTCTAATAAGAAAGGACACTGCCTTTTCAGTTTTAAGGTTGGCAGTTCTTTCTTGCTACAAGTTATAAGATGGTGCCATTAGAGAGCCTGCAGGTATTCCTTTATAAATTCCCCTGGGTGGCTGTTTGTTAGGATTAGAATAGAGTCTGTAACATCACAGGCAATGGTAGAAGGGTAAAATATATTTTATGTTTGGCTTAAAGAATTATGTTTTCTTTTCATGTTATTTTTTTATTCTCCCTTTAGATATCCCCCTCACTATGGAATATTAATTGATATTTGTGAGAGATGTGGGAAATAGCTTTTCTTTTGCTCAGGACTTTTTGAAAGCCTGCTTGTCTCTAATCAATTGACTATTTCATCAGCATTCATTCTGCGAGGTCCCCAGGCAAAGACAGTAAAAATTGGATGATCACTCTACACTATATTCCCAAACAGGAAAAGGTACCATAAGGCTTGTTGATTTCGATGGAAGTTTCAGGTTAGGCTCAGGTGTATTGTATAAAAATATAAATAAAGTAGCCCCGGCTGTTTATTGCAGAAACTCTTTCATTTATAACTTTCTGTTGTGAAAACAGAAAATGGCTGGCATAATCTTGCAGCTTTGGTGCTCTGCTTGTTTTGTTTGGTAGAGTGAAGCCTATAACGCCAGCAACTGTAATCCAGGTTGCAAAAGCCGACTCAAATATTGCCCCCTCAGGCCACTGTGGAGCAAGCATATGGCAGCAGAGACCGTCTGGGCCCCAGGGAAAGGCTACAGTTGAATCAGCTGCCCAGCAGTACTCTACCAGCTGATTCATGAGAAAGCCGTATTGACATCAGCTCCGCAGGCGATTGCTTATCTGTATTCATGAAGAAACATTAAGTGCTGCGGATTCAGCAACTGAACAAAGATAGAGGTACCAATTGGGGGCAGGGTGGGGAATGACCAGTGCCAGAAAAAAAAAATGGATTCTGAATTGGACCTGAGTTTCATTTTCCCAAATGTCAAGTGTGTCCATCAAAGAGACATCTAACATAGGCCATCTCAATTAACAGAGTTTGAGGAGTATTGGTCCCCAGCATTCTGAAGCTAAATCTTTTCTGTAAGCAGAGTGATGTAAGTTATACTAATGAAAGTTTCTGTGAAAATATTACCACATTGAATTTAATTTTCTGACCTAGAACTTTCTACCTCGTGGTTAGAACTTGTCTACATTTCCCACAATTGCAAAAATACAGAATACGTTCCAGTCCAGCCCTGTGGCATTTCATAGAGCCCCAGTCTGGCAGAAATCTGTACTGGTCTCCTTCCTCTCATCTGTCTGTTTTCCACTTAGGCAGCATCCACTCGCCAGCAAACGGGCTCATGTCACAAGAATAGCTGCTTGGAAAAATGAAATGGCATGCTTTCAAAGTCAACAAAACTCCTACCACTGTTTTAAACATTTTTTTCCTTCAAAATTTGAAATTTGAGAAAATTGTGAAAAATCCTTCATAAGAGTAGATTTAAAGTTGTCACCAAAAGAGACTGTATCAGAAACCCGAGTCAAACTTATTTTCATATAGTCACAGAACAGAAATACAACGATGTGTGTGATACGTACGAATGAAAGCAATCACAAAGAATTTCAGAAGCAGAATATCTGCAACAAGAACAAGAAGTTTTGACTACGAGACAAGAATCGTCTGAAAAAATTACAGTAGGAGAGATTCTTGTACATTACATAGGACGAGAGAAGCACGAACCTAAGGCTGCCAAAGTTTTCTCTGCTCTGCCCTCATATGATCAACAGACAGCTATGTCTGTCTGTCCTCATCCTGTGAAACAGGAACATCATGTATTCCTCTATATGGAACTCCATAAGGAACTATGACTTCAATTCTGATCCAAACGGCTTTTTCCCGAGGTTATCTTCACTGTGTGTCATTTGCACAATGTTCCTTCGTGCAAACGGAATGCATGTTGTGTGCAGAAAATAGAAAATTTGTAACAAATTGCTACAGTTAATGGAGAGGAAAAAAAGCAGCTTTTGTCTAAGAAACCCCTACACATTAATAGCTCCATACTTTGCACAGGTACTTTAGGGCTTATTTCTAAGAACCAGACAGTGTCTTCAGAACCTGAACATTCAAGTACTTGCTGCCATTGGTATGAAGTATTCTGAACAATCCCACTGATTTTAGCAATTTTGTATAAAGTAGATGAACTAGCTTGGCACACTCAGGACAACATAGGTCAGTGCAACTAAAGGGTCAGATTATAAACCCCTAAAGAGCAATACCATAACTTCACCCGTGGTCCTCGAGCTCATAATGGTCATTTAAGAACAGTATAAAAAGATAATAACATTTTAAGTCAGACCTCATGGGAAATGAATGGTACAAAAATAATAGCACATACAGAAAAAATATGCTTTTTTTGAGTCTCAATAACAAGTCAAATAAGGAGAAGATTATCTTGGTTTTGAATATACCCTAACCAATTACTTAAGGTTACTTATGCCTTTCTTTTGGAACTGTGTCTCAGTCACGCAGGATGTACAGAAGATCTTAAACACATGCACGCTCACTAAATAAATCTCTCACGTAAAATGCTCTTCAGTACCACAGCTAGTGAATTTGATTATGCACAAGATGAACAAGTAGAGGAACAAGACAACATGAAGATATACATTTTCTAACAGCTGTTACATTGTTGCCATATTTTACAACATCTGCTGGTTTTTTTCCTTAGCTTTTGCACTCTCTTTGCATTTACCCTATGGGCTAATTTGTAGTTGACCCCAGTAATATAGTCCTTTTACTCTACAATTTTGTGACAAACTATCATTGATTTAACAGTCATGCTCAGTGCCTTAAAAATCAATGAATACATAGGGAAAAAAGCAGTAAGACAGCGTGGTTGATCTTGATAACATTTCAGGTCAGGTTTTTATCGCAACTTTCTAATTTATCAAGTTATTTTATCACTATTTGTATCAGACATTGCATGTTGATTTCATATTCAGCAGATTTTGTCCTTTTGCAAACAATTTGTAACCGGAAGAGAACTAATATCTTTGGGAGAACTGGAAAGAAAAGCTACACTGTGTACACTGCACATCTGCTATACGTGGCTATACTAAATAACTCTGTTCTGCTTTTGAAAGAAATATTAAAATGATTGAATGATTTCTAATTTACAGTGGTGTAATCAAGGGCAAACTTTGATCCAAAGGAAAACATTGCTAAGTAAATGTGCTTGTGCCAAAATTGGAAATTGATATTCTGACTCAACTGAAAGCCTAAACCCTTTCCAATAAAGACCTTTTTCCCCCCAGTAAACAGTTTTCATTGAAGCATTTAAGGACAAAAATATTATTCTAAGCTTTTTCACATTGTTAATGTTTTTAAGTGTTAAAGGTAAAAGGATTTCTAGAGCTATGGCAGACTGAATTCCACTGTATGTATTTTATGCTAGGTTTTTTAATGACTGTCAGGGAAATTAATATTTGGAGCCTATTAAAGTTTGACTGTTTACCTTAATTCAGGCAAACTATGAGAGAAATTTCTTCCCTTATGGCTTTTGTTCTTTTTCCATCTGTGTCCTTTTTTTATTTCACCAACACGTTTGTCACTCTACTTCTGTCGTCTTCTGTCTTTCAACATGACACTAGCTGTCTAAACACTCTTGGCTTCACTAAGAACAAAATCAAGAAATTTCACTCCTCATTCCTCTCCCGAAAAAAAGATCCTGAAACTATACTGTTGGGAGACGATATACACTTTTGCTCCCATTATCACCTCTGCAGCATGCTTTTAGGGAATTTGGGAACCTGTGCATAGCTGAGAAGGCAACCCTGATACAGAACATACTTGGGGGGTGTGTGTGTGTTTTGTTTTTCTTTTTTTTCTTTAAATAAGCTACAGGACCAGTTCCAATTACCCTTGTGGATCTTCTAAGATGGCTCATTCATTTACATAATATGCTATCTTCATTGCAGGCATATATACAGAGCTCACAGACAAATGGGTTAAAAAAAAAAAAAAAAGCGTCATGGGTTTCTTCCTCCCAGAAGCTTAACTGAATATGTTTTAAAAAGGTTTTAACCAGGTTTCATTCCCAGTGTGACTCTTTACATCTAAAAGTGACTAAACAAGGTTTATAGACAAGTTAAATTATTTCCTGTTTGTGAAATGCAATACTATTACAATTAAGTGATTCCACAGATTTCACTTTTTGGTCTTTAATTCCTTAAGAAAATTAATATCAGAATTAAAAGATTAAAGTGCTCGGTTTCAGCAAAGAACATATTCTCCATATACACTATTTGCTTTCACAGGAAAATTCATCATTTTGGAGTTGGGGAACAGGGTTTACTATGGTAGATTATACAGGAATTACATAAAAAAAATAAAGGAGCACAAAAATGAAATAAGGGAAAATTCAATTTAGTTCTCAAAACTTTTTCTGGAATGCGGTCCTCTCTTTCCTCAGAGAAAGAAATAAATTATTTCAAAATAACTCTTAACACAGTGAGGATACACACCACTCAGTACGTGTGTGGGTGTGTGTTCTGTGAAGACAGCTGAAAAGTGAGCATCATTCCTACCGGAGATAACACCGTGTAATACTAATTGTCTTTGCACCAAGTAGTAGGAGGAAAGCCATACAAGTCCTTTTGTTTTAGTAGGGAAGCAGGATTTTCCAGATATCACTGAAAAATAACATAAAAATCAAACAGGCTGGATTGTGCCATATATGTGTGATAATCTCCTATATCGGCATACACACACATTCACACATATCACATACAGAAAGTTTGCACGTACATTGCAGTTTTCACATCCTCATAGTGTATTATTCATGTTCTAGATAGCCACGCAAAAATACCACTGACATTCCTATAATACATCTCTTTTAGCAAGGAACATAAGACCAGAATCTAATGTACCTATTAGAAAAACTGCATTGAGTTAGAACCCTCTACATTACAGAATAATGAAAGGTTAATGCGTTCATCTGTATTTTACGCATTGCTTTCCACAGAGGTCCAAAAATAAAATGCCTTGTACTGCATCCTCATTACATAAGAACTATATATATATATATATAGCATGCGAGTTCCTCTTCTGTTTCAGAGCAGTCAGAATTGGTATAAGCATTTTGAGGAAAGAAGAGGTTTAGTAGAACTTTGGTTCATCCTGAATAAGAACACTGCCTAGTAATGACTGTGTTGTAGAAATGTCAAGGCTGAAATTAGCAGTGGGTGGAGATCTCTTTAAGGGGAATTAAGTAAGTGGATAATGGAAGTGAAATACTCTTAGTGTGGCAAAAAAAATTATAAAATTCCTTGAACTCTGAAAGGAGACAGTTTTCTTAAAAACATTATAGAGGAGTTAAAGTAATTTTAAGAGGACTAACAAAAGTTAAAAACAAAGTTAAATAATTTACGGAGCATCATTTACTACAGCCCTTGATGTTGCTACCTGTAGGTTAAAAGAGCAAGGCAGAAGGGAACAGTAACAGCAACATTGGTGAAGGGACAACATTCTCATCTTCAACTTTCCAGCCTTGAAACTTGGTTCCATCAGAGATTAAGATGCAGACTTGACTGTGTGCGCTGCATAGATTTTACGGTCATTCATGACCCATGTAATGCAATGGCAAACATATTCTGCATTTTGAAGTCGCAGCTGAGAATTAGGTTTTGTTTTTCAACCGAAGAGCAGGCGTCTATGTTTGTGCTTCTTTAGAGAAGTAACTCCAAAACACACGCTCCTAGGAATGTCACTTAAAAACATGCAAAGTTCAGGGATCATAAGGGATAAATGTGCAAAATTTGCATAGTTTCAGTAATAAAGGTAATAAATGGTAGACCTCTGAGATAAATTATAACAAGTTTCCACCTATATTTGTGGTGTTAGAATAAACTCATTTTGGACCAAGCTTTTCCATGCAGCCTAAAAATACATAAAAATGTGGAACTACATGATTCCAGAGGCAGTTCAGTGAAGAACTGTTTCTCCTTCCCCCATCGTTCTAGGGGAAACAGCTGACATCCTCCAAAAGCCAGTCCCTTTCGCTATCACCTGAACTGACATCTGTATTCAGGCATTAGTAATTTCTTCTACAGTCTTCTACTATAAAGTTTTCCCAGATAAAGTTTTCTCTTTTAATTCATCTCTCATGACCTTCCTTTACATTTTCCCCTCCTCTTTCACCCTAACACTTTTCTCAATTGTTTCATTTTCCCTCTCTTCCGTTAATGTTTTACCTTTTATTGCTCTCATTGCACTTTTACCATCTTTTAAACCTCATGTAAACCAATTCACTAGATTTTACTCATCTGATCTTCTATTTTCCTGTCAAAGTTTTTGCGGTTCTTTTCCTCATCTTTTCTACAGTAAATACTCCATGGATAGGGGCCATTCTTTACTAAGAATTATAAGTATTGCTCATATAAATTATTTTTATAGTAGCCTTTGTGATCAGAAACCATCTTTCCTTGTCTGCATATATCTTAATTTTCTTTTTTCCTAGAATACCAAACAAGTTCCATTCATATAAAGATTAACTGCCTTCCCTTTCTCCTTCTCCTACTCCTTCATTCTTTTTTCTTCTTTTTTTTTTTTTTAATTTATTCTATTTAATTAAGCCATTTTCTTGCCTAGAGCTTTGCAAAACTATTCTCTAAAAGCAGGTCCATATTATGTTTGTGCTGCTGTAAAATTATAATTAACTTAACAAATTAAACCTATGGTTTGGTAAAAGAACTGACATGCAGGCTTGTAAATGCACCTATCAGTTTTGCCGCAAGGAATTCAGTGCAACCAAGATATGAAAATCTGTTGGAGAAGTGTTGAGAGAAAAAAAAAAAAAAGCCGCCTCAGGTATCACTGTCTAGTCAGCACACCATGCTTACATTTGAAAATGACCTGGTACAACTCACTTTATCAGTGTGAGGATGGTTCTGGCTCCTCACATTCCTCTTCTTTTTAACTAAATAAGACAGAATGGTGTTTCTGAAACTTTTTGATAGGGTGCTGCTTTATTTTACAAAGTGCCTTGGCGCTCCTTCAAATACCTTGCTTTGACAGATGCAGACAAATTGCTGAAAAGCACATTATCCTCAACCTAATACTAGAAAACATTAGAATTTAGTCTGCATTTCATGGACAGATTTTGACGTCTTTGCTTATACTGAATTCTTACATTACCCTGAAATTGACTCATTTGGTTTGATGGGTTTCCTTCCCTTTTGCTTTACTGACTGCTAAAGATCACCCGCACTCAATACGTATGTGTCAGTATGGACTGAGGACCTGAGTACGTAAATACGTACCTCTGTAAGTACATACTTAGATATTTGCAAATACAGAACATGGGACAAATTATGCAAAAAACCCCCACTAATATGTTAATCCATGAGGAAATAGATTCACACTAATCCAACAAAAAATGAATAAATATAAGTAAAACGTATTAAGAAGATTATTTCCTACTCCTTTCTTTTTCTCCCCTTTCACACAGTTAATTTCCCTTTTCACGATCTTTTTCTACAGCTTTCTCTGTTTTTCCTTTCCATCTTCCGTGCAAATCCTATGGCTAATTGGTTAAGTCCACTCTAGAGTCTAACCATCAATTCCCAGACACAGCATCTTTCATTTCAATGTTTTTGGCTGATTACAGTTGCACTTAGAGGAAAACAAATAAGTATGTATGAACATACTGCAAGTGCTACATCTGTGTATGAAAATACACAAACAAATAAACAAACATCAACAAAATATCAATAGGATTAGAGTGTCATGTTGGAACAAATCTTGATAAATCCTTCTCAATAACAATACTCTAACTACAGAGTCGTAAGGGGAATATAAATTTAGCCCATTAAAGCGTTGTTGGACAAAGAAAGACACATTAATACATCTGTTAGTCATTTTCTTACTACTAAGGGACTCTACTATCGTGCTGCAGATGAAAGCTTCGGCCAAGAAGAGATTTGAAAATATGCAGATTAATGCTAACAACATAATAAATATCTTATTCATCAACAACTCAATGGCATACTGGCATAGTTTAAAGTGCGAGCAAAGTTCATCGATGTTTAGACGTACATACCTACAACAGACATTTCTGGAACCGTGGCATGATATGGACCATCAACAAACTCTGGGGCATTGTCATTGATGTCTTGAACCTTAATAATGAATTCTGAAGGAGGCTCCAGAGGTTTGTTTGTGTCCCTGTCGACTGCTTGAGCTGTTAGAGTGTATTCAGCTTTTTCCTCGCGGTCAAGCCTTTTCATTGCATGAATGTCTCCAGTCTTGTCATTGATCACAAAGATTGTTCCAGCTCCATCTCCTGACAGAATATACTTGATTTTGCTACTGCCAGGATCCAAATCTGTGTGTAACTGAAAGGAAAAAAAGCATTTTAGTGACAAAAATTACATCCAGGGGTTTTTTTTGCATTGGTCTAACCATACGTTTTGTCAAGTTATTCTTTTATACTTTAATCTTAGCTACAGTGATCCATATCTCAGCTTGAATACACAAGGAGAGTAGGGATTTGTATGCATACTAATCAAAAGTGAATGTAATCATAGGCATAATTAGACTTTCTATTTAAAAAGCAACTGTTATATATATTTTAAATCCCTGTTCTAAAATGTAAATGTCTTCAGATCTATTATCAGTCAAAATGAACAAGCATAAAATGTCCTTAACCTATTAGATCAAAGGGCAAATGAAGGATTAACAATAACATATATTTTAATCTACTTTCTTACTTTCAGTTATTACTTTCAGCTTATTTTCAGGTGACCGAAAATGGCTGAACGCTGGCATCTATGTAAATGTTGTAACAGACAGCAATCACAGAAATCGAAAACTGTATCATAACTCAGCTGTTAGAAGAACTTAAAAGGTTCTAAGATCTTTATTCTAAAATTATTTCCCCTGAAAGAAAGCTTTGTTAAAGCAAGTTTCCAGAAATATAAGGACCAGTCTTACACATATCGTCCCATTCTCCTCAATGCCCCATTAGAAAAAATAATATTTAGATGGTACTTGGCTTTTCAAAAAACAAGACAGGATTATAACAACCTGAAACAGTATGGGAAAAATAGGTTTTCTTCTTTCCTTTTTTTTTTTTTTTTTTTTGTTAATTAAAAGTCTGAACTGAAGAACACTGGAAATAAACAAAGAAATTCCATTGATTTTTTTTTTTTGTAGGCTCTGAGCCAAGTACTAAATACCAGATTATCTCCAATAATTTTTAATTTCTGAGGGCGAGCACACCAATTGGTGGACCATATGTATTAGTGTCAACACATTCAAAAATACAGGCTAATAACTTAAATATACAGTAATAGTGCTTTAAATTCTATTTACTATTAAATCTAACACACTCAATGTGAACAATAAGTGAATAACATGTCATTAAAAATGTAACTTGCATTTATTCTTTATCTCTGCCTCACAAAAGATAGTCTGAAGGAAATACATATAACCTGTTTAGGATAGCTGCAACATGACTTACAACTACTACTACTACTAGACTTGTTCCTCTTTGCTCAGTTTTGTACAGACAGCTTGTATTGGAGATGGAGTTAATTCTCCCCAGAGCAGCCCTCACAGTGCTGTGCTGTGTACTGGTCGCTAGCAAGGTGTTGGTATCACACCGGTGTTTTGGCTACTGCTGAGCAGTGCTGGTACAGCATCAAGGCTGTCTCTCCAACATTCCCCCCCTCATCAATAGGCTGGGGGTGGGCAAGATCTTGGGAGGGGACAAAGCCAGGACAGCTGACCCGAAGTGACCAAAGGGATGTTCCATACCATATAATGTCTGCTCAGCAATAAAAAGCTGAAAGAAAGGAGGAAAAGGGGGGCATTCGTTATTTATGATATTTGCCTTCCGGAGCAACTGCTATACATACTGAAGCCCTGCTTCCCAGGAAGTGGCCAATGGCCCAGAAGTAGAGAATAATTTTTTTGTTTTCCTTTGCTTCCACGCATTACCTTTTGCTTTATTAAACTGCCTTTATCTTGACCCATGAGTTTTTGTTCCGTCTTACTTTTCTCCCCTCCCTGTCCTGCTGAGGAGGGAGGGGAGTGATAGAGCGGCTTGGTGGGCACCTGGCATCCAGCCAAGGCCAACCCACCGCACAGCGCAACAGAAATTATTGCTGGTCATGCATTTTACTCTTCAATTGATAATAGTGGTTGCTAGGGCTAGGCAGCATTATCATTTGATATAAGAACCAGTATCAGCATATTAAACATAGGCGTGGAAAAAAAGCCTTGTAACACTGGGTACAGCCAAGCCACAAGTAGATTTTTATGTCATACTGCAAGTAGGCTCCACCGGTTCTTCAGTAGATAACTGGTCACATACATCACATACAGTTATACCCGCAAATTAGCTGTTCAGGAGTAAGAGATGAGAAAACTCATTAACAGTACCTTACATAAAGTAATCTCAAATTGTTGCAACGAGCACAGTGGACAATAGCAGTCAGGTCTGATTTTCCAGTTGATCTGGTTTATTATATATACAAAATCCTGGGCCACCAGTGTATTCTCTACTCTGCAATAATAGCAGAACTCCAACTGACTGCAAGAAGAGTAACTTCATCCTCTGTGTTTTGCTGGGCAACACATTATTACCACACCACTGTTTTAACAACTTTTTAAAAGCACTTTAACTGTCTGTGAATATGAATGACTCAATCCAGTTCACTCTTCCTACCCAACCCACACGAACATACACATAGACATCAAATGACAGCTGAGTTCTTCTTCCAAAAACTCAATCTGTTTTTTCTTTTTGTAGTTGCCATCAGCTTTTACTTGAGAACAATCAGCATAATTTACATTATGTTAATTTAAGTAAACAGCACTCTCCTGTTGGTTGGTACTGCAGTTTTGTCTGCTCAGTAAGACATGTTAATATAACTTTTTTTGTCTTAAGGATTATTGTCCTTATAATGACCTA
Source organism: Grus americana (assembly GCF_028858705.1). Classification (NCBI taxonomy): domain Eukaryota; kingdom Metazoa; phylum Chordata; class Aves; order Gruiformes; family Gruidae; genus Grus; species Grus americana. The sequence continues at coordinate 8,558,347 of NC_072864.1, forward strand.
TGGAACAGCCATTTTTCTAAAATAATGTCATTGTTTGGATTTAGGATTAAAACATCATCATCTAGTTACAAAGTTAAATCACAGAACTGAAGTGAAATTCTAGGCCAGAAAGCCTAGTATTTTTTTCCAAGTAATATTTCCTGCCTTCTACCAGATGTGAATGATAATTTACAGCAATCGTCAAGCTTCAGCAAGCTGTGTTCATGTGAAGGTTAAAGATCATTAAACACATAATTATATAGGGTCTAGGTGAATGAGAGAGAGGCATAATGAATATGATAAATGAATATCAGTTTCTGCTGAAAAAGCCTCACAAATGTTGTAAATGTGAAACTGCTTTCCACACCTGTAGCTTTATTTGTTGTGCTTGTGCTTGAAAGCTGACCTCTTATTTTTCAGAGCAATATCGAGAAATGTAACAAGAACTTCTTTTTAAATAGGAGACATCTATAGCTAGCCCCTATGTCCCACTACTAGACAGCATCCCAAAACAAACAGAAAAGCATGTTTACTGGAAAACTTAATCATGTTCAGAGTGAGTCAAACTCCCTTTATGTGACATTCAGTTAATTAGGCTTCAAAGGAAGTGAAATCATCTTCCTCCATCACTGCCCTGCCTGTGGGACCATAAATTCAAATATCTCTCTGCCTTAAAGTAGCAGATGCAACCCCAAGACCCAATTCATGCCTGGATTTATAGCAACAGGAGAGGTTTTGGATCCTCTCCTAGTTTTAATGGTGATGCAGATACCCTGTATTAATACCCTACTAATAGCTTCCATGTAGCCTCAGCACACGTCTGTTCCTAAAAAATGAACTTCATTCAAAATGAACCCTCTGAACACTGCAGTTTCTAATCGTTATTAATTCATCTGCTATTCTGTGTTATAATACAGATGATAATCAATGAAGCCAGTATTAATGGTAACAGCACACACAGTGTACTTCCACAAAACTAACATTATTTTCACTAATAATGAATGCATATCTAAAAGTATTGCCAACACGCTATTCAAATATATAACATATATTTATAGTCTCCCAGGTACATACATTACAAACATGCATAATTACAATCAATGCAAGAGAAATTGCAGAGATGAAACTTAGTCAAAGAGCCTCTATATTCTGTAGATGTAAAAGTACTACTCTGTGGTAAAAAAAAAATACACGAGCACATTACTGATATTAAATTCTCCTATTCCATTCATATTTGTTCATCATATTTTTAATCACATTTCCTTAACAAATACTTGGTTTAAAACTATGTATGCAACCAAGGACCTAATGCATGAAGCTCCAGGCTAGGTTTATAAAGTTCTTTTGCAGGTCTGAGTACACAGAGAGATTTATGAGTCTCTTCTGCAGATGGAAACTGTCTCACCTTCTCTCAGTCAGCTACCTGGCAACTCAATGGTAGTCAAAACAACAGCTTGCTCAGCACAATGAATTTCATGTTCAAGCCATGTGTTCACCATCAGGAAAGTACATAATGCACTTGGGTCTGCTCCATACCCAGAATTAGCAGAAAGCTGTTGACTGACCTTTGTAGTAAGATTGGGCACTTTGAGTCCTCTCCAGGTGTGTCGTTGATGCACAACTTGACACAGACTAGCCCATAATAAGATACATCATCAAAGGGAGGATTTGTAACCCCAATTTCCTCATATTAGTAAAAAAGCATAAATATATCAATAATTCACAAGAAGGGGAAAAAATCTACATATTATGAAAATGCTCCTGGACATTTTTAATTAAGAAAAGAGAAGAAGGCATTATGTAGTCAAGTTTTTATTTGAGTTTGTTAGAAAGTAATTAATTTATCCTCATGTAATTACGAGGGAATTACCTCTTACTTGTTTCAAGGGAAAAGGCATAATCTGCCCTTAAAACTTCATTTTAAAATTTGCATCATTCTTCTCTTTCCTAACTCTGGAATCTTTTTTAAGGGATTAACTAGTGCATCATTGATTTTCACCTGATGTTACACAGATATACACACAACACACTAACACTATCCTAATGCTTCAGGTTCTTCTATTTATTACCTCTGCCTTGCAAAAAAAATTCCTCATTTATGAAGCAGACGTCATTTAATGAGCTTAGAGACAGAATTTTCAGCTTTTATGACTCTTTTCCAAAACTGCTGGGTTCTAAGAAGCTCTAGCTCATTCTGTGAAAGTATGGAAGGATTTGAGTGACTTTTATAGTAATTTATATATATATATCAATGCTTTCAAAAACTCTAATGCATCTTATTCATCCATGTGTTTCTTTCTGTTTGTGACTTTGCAGGTTTGGGTGTTTTTTTTCCCTAAAAAAATGAACATTATTAGGTGTTACAGAAAGTTTTTGTGTGTATTGTTGACGTGCTCTGACACATAATGGACAATAAGCACGTTTATTGATGACTCAGTTTAAAAAATCATTCATAATTAAACTATTATAGATAGATTCAATTCATTTGCACACAACACAGAATTAATAAAGTGAATGTAATTTCAATTTAATAGAATAATTTTCTCCATGGATAGGCTGATCCCATCTTTAGTAATGGGAATTATAGTTGCACAATTGGGAAGAGGAAAACCAAGTATTCTGCATTATTATTCCGGGTAATGACAAATTGGGGCACAGACTTGATGTACCTGACATAATGTCAGTACTTGGAACACTTTCAGAAAGGAAACAGACATGTCCGTGGATGAAAAAGGTTTCATTTAAGATATGAGAATCATGTAACTTGAAGCCTTTGGAGTAACTGTCAAAAGACATTACTGCTCACACTTCTCAGCTGCAGTTTCATAACCATATTCAAAGAGAATTAAAGCAATAATATCCCTAACACTTTCATTTAAGAGTGTAATCTCTGCTTTTGTCTGCCTCAGTTTCCTACCATGTCATTTGAGTATCTTTGATTCCAGATGGCTTCTTTTATGTTTCTGTTTATTCTTTGCTACTGCTTTTTTATTCTATTTGATTTGCTAATTTTGTCTCTGTTTATATTCATACTGCAACTGTGCACAAACTGCTTTTCATTGCTTACCTTTTGGTATCATCTTATAATACACTAGAGTGAACTGTTGTTTAAAAACTGGAGACAAGATTGGGATCTAACAATCTGTTTGTTCTAATTCACTGTTTATGACCAACTGATGCTAGAAGAGAGCTCAGGAATATGACTGAATCTTGGAAAACACACCTGGGCCACAGGACTACCCAAGCCATTCCTACACAGCTTTACGCATTTATCTCCAGTTAATGGCAATATCAATTTTTAATTAGAATTGTTATGTATTGCCAGTGTTGTTTCACAGAAGTTGTTCCCCCTGCCAGAGGAAGTCCCCAAGAGAGAGGAAACCACGCCCCCAGATGCAAAGTCTTCCCCAAATCCAAAATCACATGTTCATCTTTAATGGTTGTGATGGCAAAAAAGGCAAGGTAATTTGTATCTACTCTTTGCCATCTTCATTCCAAAGCACGGCCTCAGGTTGATTTTTCTGCATATATTTCTTATATACCTTGCTGCTTCTGAATCCTTATGTTAAGCCAGATGATAGCTAAAGCTTTCTGTTTTCCTGGTTCTGGCCTTGGCCCTTTCCATTTGGGAATACCATCTGTCTTCCCTTCTGTCCCGAGAACACCGCTACCACATATGACCTGTGTCCCACCACAGCTTGGACTGCCGTCTTTAGTCAGTGCTTTCTGCAGCTATTTAACGCCCAAGTGTCCTGTGTCAAGTGGCCTCAGATGGCTGGCACCTTTTTGTAGTTGGCTTTCTGCCTAGCTTGGAGTTCGTGTAACTATTTCTGAACCCAGACTGCTGTTCCTTTCTCATGTTCCAGCAGACACTGCTCCTGTGAAAAGGTCTTGATTTTTTTAACCCAACTGTTTCTGAATCTTGGAAGCATGGAATGAAATTGTGCCATATTGCCAAAGAGGAATCCTTTCCCATCTCTTTACTTCTCTATTATTTCATCTATAGTGTACTGTGGTTCACCACAGAAGATCTGAAAGCTGGGAATAGAGAGCCTCAGAAACTGCATGTAGTTTTAGTCTTGTGAAACATATTCCCTCCTCTGTATCTTTATGGGGAAAAAAAAGTGTTTGTCTCATCTCCTACTGTTTGGGGTCAAGCACTTATATTAACAATTCCAGTGCTTCAGGCATTATAATTAACAGTGCCTCCTGCACTTGTCACTCTTTTCCCAACTCAGTGAAACAGCAGAAAAACCATTTACTCCCTCCTCCATCTTGTCAGTCTTGGACACAAACTATGCTGTAGTTTCTAGCACCTGTAGGATTGTGTGTCTCCAAACGTGACTTCAGAAGACTATTCCCTTTTGGCTGTCAATTTCTACTGCTTCAAAGTCTGCCTTGCCGCTCCTTCCTTAGTATAGACAAAAGATGAGGACGGCTGTAAAAAACCATAAACCAGGGGAATTTCCCATTCAACGTGCCAGCCAGAAGTCTGGCAGCTCCTGTGTACCAAATCCTTCTCTTTTTTTCCTTTAATCATCATCATCTTACTCACACTGTTCTGAGCTTTTCTTCCATGTTGTTTGAGCTGTATTTTTTCTTTCCTCTTTAAAAGCTTATTATAACTTCATTCTTAGGCACAGAGTACATTGCACTTGAGCACTAAGACCTCTTTGTGTTTTTCAAATTATTTTCTCGAGTGAATGTCAGAGCAATATCTCATAATACATACTCTTAGGATTGCAGAAGAGGAATAAAAAAGTTAATCACTACATATCCATAGCAGTAATTTGAAGGCTGCTTACAAAATCTGTCAAACTAGACAAGCTATAGCCTAGATCAGCAAAGGTGGAAAAAAGTACAATAGGTCACTGTGGTCAAAGGTGACAGGATATTTCTATTTATTTCAGCATATATAAGTTGTCGTGATTTTACAATCCTTCAAGGCGCTGCTTTCAGCTGTGTTCACCACCATGGCTTCTGATCATGCTTAGCTCACAATGATTAGGAGGATCCCAGTGATAATATATTTAACCTGTCTTCCTTCTTAATAAAAGAATTTCAAATCCATGCACTCCGTTATTTAATAATATTTAATAAAACAAATCTGAAAGCATTAAAATACCTTTTTCGAATGTAATTTTTCAAACTTAAGATGACTGCTTCGCATACTTCAGTGTCTGAAGATAAGGAAGTAAGTACTGTCTAAAACCACATAATGTGTAAAGCTGGCAGTGCAAATAGAAATCTCTTTTCTAGCAATTGGCTGTCAAACACATCTACAGTGCAGAAATATAAACATCGGCTATGAAGCCAGCTTTGAGCTAAAATTGAAAACTGTTGAGAAGGTAACTGAGTGAAATAAAGAGAATTGGAAAATTAAATTGTGAGTACTTACATACTGATTATCTTATAAACTATCTGCTCACATATGATAATATAACTTATTTTTAGTGTACTTACACTAACCTGTGAACTGTGCACAGGGGTACAGTATATTTTTTTTCTTACAAAATTATTTTTCAAGTTACTTGGAATATGAAAATAAACACAGCTAGGAAATACTACAAAAGGAAATTCTTTATGAGATGTCAAACAAAACATTAGTTCTTCAGAGTTACTATGTTTGCAGTTATATAGTAACGTCAGAGTATCATACATCAGAATAAATAGATATAACATGAGGATAATTTGATTATTTCTCCCCACTTTCTTGCAATTAGAAGTTTACTGCGGACAGCTCACGCAGAATTGTAAGTTACTCAGAAGAACCTGGTTGAAACTAGTTACTATGATTTCACGCAGTTTCACAAGAAACTATTTGCCACATCACTTGTGTGGTTTTCAAAGCTTCCTAATGTCATTTCCCATGCATTTCCACTAAGTCATGTGTTCCTGTGAATTTGTTTCAAGCTGACTTGTAAAGGTTATGTCTCTCATAATGCGATCAATTTGCAATACCATTAAATTTGAATTTTTTTTTTAAAACCACTAGAGATAGATCATAGCTTCTGCCTTTGTTAATGCTTTTCTGGAAGAATTGACAGAGGAGAGGAGAACACAAACCATTACACAGAGACAATATTAAATATGCAAAAATAAACAACTGTGCCTACTCCAGTAGCATTTGATATTTAGTAACGTATTACCTCTGATTCTCTAGCAACTCTATAGAGTCCCCTTCTCAGTACATATGGTGACTAAAATCTCAGTGACAATTATCACTTTTTTTGGCACATCAGATAACCTGACCTGTTTCCAAGGAGGAAAAAATAGCAGTGCTATGATTAGAAGTGTGGGCACTGTTTGGAGTGTTTATGTCATTTGCTGTAAACACCTAACCTACCTGTGATTCAAAACATCCAAAATTTGGGGTTGATGTCCCATCAAAAGAGAAACTCTGGCTCAGCATGAATACAGACAAATTGTATACAAATCAGTATCACAGAAACTGTAAGTGTGTAACATATGTCAATCTCAAACCAGCCAGAATCCATACAGACTTAGCAATGATTTAGTCTAGACCTTTATCCAAGTCGTCTGAGCTCATGGTGAAGACTACTGTGGGAGGCTGCAGGAGACATCTGTACTAATTTAATGATGGTTGAATCACTGTCGGTTTTCTCTACCCACACAAGCTTGGTAGTGCTCATCTCACTCTGTGAGCACAGAACAGCCAAAACCCCATATGGTCCTCTCCCCATTCAGCTGTTCTTCACATTTCTCTACCAGGACATTCTTCTTAGAAGTGACTAGTGACCAGCTATCCTGCGCTAGTATCTTTTGGGGTTGTGAACAGCAGAGAAGATGCACGATACCCGCTAGACTGAAGTTAAGAGACAAAGAAACATATCAGGATTTCTCAGGACATCTTTTCAAATGGTACGTGTATTCCCCCCCTTCAAAGAACTGATTATTAGGTTGCCCACTAGAGAACGTAATGGCCATAAAAGGAACAGCAAAGGAGGGAAATGGCTGAAAAGGGAGATCCTTGAAGATTTCCAAGGACTTGGCTGAGGTTTCTCTAATAGAATTAGTTCAGGTACCTATTGGAAGGGCTCAGGAAAAAAAAAACAACACAACCCAAAACAAAAAAAAACCACAAAACTTTAAAAAGATGAGAAACAGGTACGATATTGAGAACTGAAGTTTTTTAAATTATCTAAATGATAACCCAGATACCAGAATGATACAAAATCCAGATATCTTATGTACATTCCTGCTATTTATCTGAAACAACTCTACTGAGAGCGCCAAATGACAGCTGGTTAGCTGTGCAGCTGACAACTGCAGAGTCAGTACTCATCTATAAATAATGATTATTAATTACTCGTATTACAATAACACAGAGGTCTCTTATACTGTGTGCTGCAACCTTCACTGAGCTTACTTCACTGTCCTCTGCTTATGGTGAAATATCAAATGGATTCTTTTCCCCTTCCCTTTTTCTGAAAAAGAGACAAGCAAGAATGAACCCAGAATACATAGAAATGAGTTTCTAAGATTTCTACAGTTACCACCTATGGATTTTGTTTGGCTCAAAGTCATGGAAAAAATGGGGCTGAATTTTTGCATAAATTTCTAATCCTAAGATGATTTTTTTTTAATTTTTAATGTGAATGGTTTTAGGATCGCATATAAGACACCAGACAAAACTCTGTATTTGAAACAGAAATAGAGTTATAAAGAAAGATACAGAAGCAAAGACATCCCCCCAGAAGAGAAAAAATAATCACAACTGACATCTAGTCATTAATTCATATTATGCCTCATAATTTATAGTCCAACTAAATTCAGAATTTACCACTAGCCTACAAGTTTATTTTTTATACTTTTTTGATAACTTATAGATCAGGTGTAACTGACTTTCATACAAACTAAATAATGAGATTAACAATTATCCGACTGTGAGATAATAAAGTGTTGAAAACAGCAAGACCCTGAAAGTAAAGTAAAATATTTGAGATTATTTATCAAGTCAGTAAAGCTGCCTTTTCACATTTACTCAGGATATAGGAGACGGAATATTTTGTTTGCCTATGGAGATGGGATCGTTGGGTATGTAAATGGACACTGATGGCAAAGTTAACTGAAAAGATAATCTGCTGTATATTGTTCTTCAACAAAATATTAGCAGTATAAATGCACTGTTGCTCAGTTCTGTTACACAGATATTCTGACACAAAAAATGATACAGTTAACAATCGTGTCTTGGCTTATCAAATGTTAACTCTTCTTTGACAAAAATTGGGATCATGACCAGTCAAAAAAATCACAATCACAGCATGATTAAACCAATTTATTTTTTTTCCACCCATCCTGAAAATTCAAAGCCATATTAAATATCTCACTATGGACCACAACTGGTTTCTGAGTTTGTATATGTTAATCAGCGGGACCATAGTTCCCTGTCTCAGCTACGCCAACTCCACTAATAGATAGCTTTCCTCAAGAAAAGACACACGATAAGAATGCCTGGAGCCATAATTTTCTCCAGTCTGGTGCATAACTGCTTCTGATTATACAGCATCAACATTAGCAAGGTGGCTAAACAGGGAAACCCCACGGGTTCTCCAGTCTCCTTTTCTTTTTCCATTATGTGCTATGAGAAAGGTATGACGTAGTGGTAGAACAGGCTCAAACATTTTCAAGAAAAATTAGTCAGCCTGAATATAACCCTTCTCTTCTAACCAGCACAAACCCCAAGCAATCTCCACCTGACAAAGAGAAAACACACAGCAATTTTGGGGGACTGCAACGCTTACATTTCCTATAATAGGATAGAAATTCATAAGAAAAGCAGAGTCCCTGAATGAGCTATATATTCTGCTTTTGTTTCATATATTATTAATGTGCAGGTTTAACAATCAGTTCCAAGTCTATGAAAGAACCTAGAAATACTGAAAAATTCTTACATTTGTCAATTGTTACGAAAAGGTTGCGAACAGTACCTGACAGGTGAGTCATGTTCATGGAGATTTTAGTATGCATAAGTATTGCTAGAAATTGCCATTTAAAAATTCAGTTCCACTTCTTGATCTGTGAAGACCATGGATTTCTTACAGTTGACCTGTAACTTTAAACCTTTGTATGCTGTTTGCCAGGATGGTCAGTCTCCACTCAGTCCAATTCTAACAGTTTAGATGAATACTACATTAATTCCAATCTTTCTCTAAACCTGAATAGAATGTATATTTGTTAGACAGAATGGAAGATAGTACTGAAGTTGTATTATATACAATGTACTTACTCTTCATACTTTATAAAAGAACTTCAATATGAGAGTTAAATAGTTAAAAGTCTGGCATCTGTCATTTACCAATAAAAAGAAATGAGGTTATGCAGATTAGGTGATGGATAATAGAGAAAAAGTGAAAAGACTGTAAAAAGCCTCCATCTAAAGTATGCTTTATAGTCACAAGAAAAAAACCAAAAACCAATCCTCATATTTCAGCCCCCTTCTATCTGCTGAGCTATAGTTCCAAAGGGATGGCAGTAGTGAAAGCGAAAAAACAAACATCAGCCAGTTTAGAGGATGAAAACAACCAAGAAATAGAAATATCTACAGTAAACGAATGGGAAAGCAGGAAGAAACAAAAGGAAATAAATACCAAGCATATGGCTCCTAAAAACCACGTAGAATAAAGTTACATGACTGTTAGGCAATTTAAATCTTGCCACAGAAATGAAGCTGAGAATATTTAACTTCCAGATGCCAGTTTATTGATTACAAGATGGTTGTTGGGTTGTTGTTATAAAAAGACAAACAAACCACAGCCTTACAAATACCTAAATCAAAGAGGAAAAATCCTCCAACAATCTATGTATGCTTATAATAATATTCACTTTAAGGGTTAACTGGCGAGTTTTACATTTGATAAATACTTTTTCTTTCCTTTTCCTGCTCTTGTCTACAAAAGATTAAACAATAAGTGAATTTTTAAGCCTGTGTGGAAGAACACTGGAGAAGCAGTCCCTCACCATCAAAGGGATGGGGGAGTTGCTTGATAGGAAGAAGCTCTTCCAAGAAATCTGCATGAGAAAAAATTGGAATAGCAGCTAGCTGAAATCAAGGAGAATACAAGGAATTACATTCCTGAAAGGTGGGCCACAAGTTGTTTGTAGATGATAGCTAAATGAATGGATACAGAATACGAGATCAGTAGAAAAACCTCTGAGGTTTGTTTTTTTTTTCCAGAAGTAATACCTCATCTGGATCTCATTATATTCAATAGTGAGTGTATTTCTTTGCTAAGAATACTCCCAAACCTTATTTATTCTGCTTGGAATCTTACTGCCGAGCTCATTTCTTCTCCCTCCCTGTGGCTAAAGCTCTCTTCTGGCCTCATTCTCTTCTAGAAGTGACACTTTATATTGATAGCCCAAGCAAAGAGAGTCATCATCAAACTGACCATGTCATTCAGCCCCGGGGTGCAATGCTGAGAGTGATCACAGATACTGAATAGCAGCAATTCACTCGGAGCTTTGCACAAACCAGAGATAACCTTTTATTTGACTTCCTGCAATCAAAGTAATGTGATCATCATCTAAATATTAACATATGGACACATGTACATTACTCCACAATCTGAATGTATCACCACAGTAACGGAATGAGCATCACCACAGCATGGCAAAGCGAAAATTATTTTTTCTTCCCATTCCACTGATGGGGAAACAGAGCCACAGATATAGAGACTCAATTTTCAGAGCAAACTGAATAGGTGAAGGTCCTAAGGACAGCTCTTCGAGACCACTAAGAAGCCACACCCAAATTACCAGCCTTATCCTTGTAGCTGCATATATTTTTTTCACCTGTATTTTTTTGGACAAGAAGAGCGATTCAGTGACACTTCAACAATTCACCTCCATATTACTGAAAAGTTGATTTAGGCAACAAATGCAGTTTTGGGAAAAGACCAAAGCAGTATTTTTTCTGAACATTCCTGACCAGAATACTTCAATGTTATTTTACATTTAAAAACTGTATATGTATTAATTTCATTCTTTTAAAGTATTTAACTTTTTAATATGTTCAAAATGTAAACAAAATGTTTCCTTTGAAACTAATTTCATTTGTTATTGTATTAGGGGTTTCTTTTTCATATAATAAAAATATTATGCCTAGCCCAAAACATTTTTTGGTATTCCAAAACGTGTATTTGGAGTGACACAAAAGTATCTTTTCTCCTCAACTTTTCAGAACTGCTCATGAAGTGAAAATCTGTTACTCAGAAGCAGCACTCAATTTCTAGGAGAATTAAATTCTTACTTGCTTTAAAAGCAAAACCATTCCTTCTGCCTACACAAATCCTCCAATTAAACCTTTATTTCCAACAAAAATAAGGCAATTTCATTCCATTTGTTTATCATAATTTAATTATTTTCCTTATTAGAACCAGCTTTATTTTAATGTTTTAGTGTTTTTATGCTATGACTCATTCTGTAGATATTAGAACAGCTTTCTGCTGTGCCTTTACTTCCGCAGCATCACAAACATAATTAAAACATATTTGCTGTGATTATATTTCAGCATATACAGATCAACATATATTTTGCTCTTAGGTATAGAATCCCTATTGTTCATGTAATTACTACGAAGAAAAAATGCAAATGAGCCTGCTGGAGACAATTATTGAACTTTCTTTTTAACTTTATAATGTTATAAACAAGAATTGGCATTCCACTCAGGGGTGGACAGCAAACAGTCATTTTATTGAATGCTTTAAGGACTTCAAATTAACAGAAACTAAGCAACCATTGTAATCATTCATCTAGTACACATTAGTATCTCTAAAATCAGATCTTAGATCATGCTCTAGAATTATACAGATCAAGATACTTCTGATTAGTATACCTTAACAAAAAAATGAAATATTGTGCTTCTGTGATAAAGGACATCACATCTATGACTTGGCAGCTGCCTGAACAACTTGAATAAGTAATCACAGCAGGATGAGTTAAGACTGGAGTAAAATCCACATTTGTAGTACCTGCTGAGAACACTTCTTAACTTGTGTGGGATTTAGAAAGATCTTTAAATTACTTAATTTTTTTTTTTTTTAGTTTGTAATGAAAGTCATTGAACTGTATCACAGGATGATAAACATCCACATACTATGTTCTTCTAAATTAGTTTCCTCTCATTCCCAGTGACAGAATTCCCTTCCAGTTACTTGGAAATCCACAACCAACACAGTGAAATCTCGCCTGTGAAGATCTCACCCCCAACAAACCACCTCTATTAATCACATATACATGTTGTCACGGTCCAAAAGAACACGGAGGCACATAGTACTGCAGAAATTTACCTCTGAACAACGGACAGTATTCAGAGACAGGGAAGTGACAGGGTCATCCCACAGTGTCAAAGCCTCAGATGTTCCACCAAACCAATCTCTTAATTTTTGCTTTCTTTCTTTTTCCTAGCATGCTTTTTCTTTACACTATTTGGGGTACCGCGCATAAAGGAATATCCTGCTGCTTTATCTAATACCCATCTAAAATTTTTGTTGAGTTCTCTGCTGACTAGGATGTGCAAAACTGTCTGCACCAAAGGAAAAGATGACAAGGGCCATTCTAGATGAATGATCCCTTAAACAGGATCACCGCTGGTGCCATCTGATTGATCTATAAGGCACTACAGGCAGTCCCCTGGACTTAGGCTCTTTCCTCTGCTCTCATCAGACCAGGCTGAGTCCACAGATACTACCAGGGATCCAATTGCTTATTTTTTCCAGGGATCAGAAAATTATATTTTCAGAACATACTCTGATCTTATATAGGATATCATTATGAGGAAAGTCAAGTTTTCATAAACAGCAAAAATCATATAGGAGCCTGACAAACTTAACCTCAGGTAAAAGGTTAATGCATAAGCATGCCTGAAAGCATGCTGATGGACTGAGTTTTGGGAAAGGAAAGGACATGATTAGACCTGACATCATCCTAGGTCTTCAACAGTGTCTTCCTAGTCATTTCTTCCTGCTTATCTTTCACAAATCCTAACTTGTCCAAAGGATTTCGGAGTACCAGTTTTGACATGCAAATCCAGTACTTCCGGTGCACAGCCCTTTCTGTTATTGCTTTGACTATATTTTACTACCAAATGAACTAGGCTGAGTTTGCTCTAGTTTTTGGAAACCTCCAGTCCTAAGTTTTGATGCTCTTTTTGAAATTACATACTTGTCCATATTTTTTTCCCTTTCAAAAAACACAATCAAAAGAAAGGATACCAAGTCTCCTCTGAATGTGCCATGATGGCTAGCTGAAGTACACACTATTAAAAATGGAGACAAAACCCAAGGTTAAAAAAAAGCCCTTTTTCTCTATGCAGCACTAGCAGGCTCTCCCTGCATTTCAAGTGCAGAAAATGTACTTAGATATCTCATTACACTATGTAGTAGCAAATTTTTGTCCATCTCTCTGCTGAACAGAAATCCAATGTTATAATTATCCCAACATTCTAAGAATCTCCCCAAATGCCTGTATTGACAAAGTTGCCCTTTGATGCTAAATTTTGATTTATATTTTAGTGAATTCTTTATTTTAAGCAAGGGAATGGGGGAAGAACTCAAATTACATTTGTTCACATGGAAAGAAAAAGCATTTTTGAGAAAACTAAAATTAAACTTTAAGAGCTTTGATATATTTCTCTTTTTTTGGTGTCTCCTAGTATTATAAAAATGGAAAGGAATTTTTACTTCATGCATATCTAAACTCCTTCAAGTTTTGCACTACGTGAGTTTGAATTAAGTTAACGTTATTTTTGAAAGGCTAAGAAACGCAACTATAGTTTAGCTCTGTTCAACCAAGCAGTGTCTGTGCTTTGAACTGACAGAAGCCTTTAAGTGCAAAAGCTTAGATAAGCTGATAAAGATGAAACCAGCCACATCTGCAGTTACTTAGATCCAATTCAATTCAGACCTATCACACCACAAATCTCATCCTTGCACATTTTAAAACAGTATTAGTAAATAATAAGCTTGCATAGATAATGAGATCTCAAACAAAAAGAGAAAAAAACAAAATATTATTTCTTGGTTCCTGCTCCCCCAGAATATAAGTTGTTACCACCACAATAAATTCATTATTGTGAATTAAAAATCCCCCCAAAATTTACTGAGTTATTCATTAGAAATTTCCCCTTTAACAGAGAGCGAGCTTTCCATCCCCAACACAAAACTAACTGGAACAGAAAAGAAACATATTTTGTACATTACCCTGTTGTGATATTTACATTTGGCTAAGATCAAGTAGTTTGGCTGACTTGTACTATACATACAGGAAAAAGCACAACAGTGGCATTACCCTGCATTCAGTCCTCCCTATACTAGAAACTCAGAAGAAATACAGAATATGGGCTACTACAAATTATAGTTTACTTTCCAGGAAAAAAAACCAAAACAGATTGTTGGGTCCTCTTCCCCCACCCCTGAATTTGAAGGTCACTAGAATTAAATACGCTGGCCAGATACCTTCTTTTTAGAGAGCTAAAAAGCTCTATGTGCACAATACCAGAAAATAAGTGGAACAGGAAATGCTACATCTATGCCACCTGAGGATTCCCAAATACCAGGGCAATCAGGACAGAAATGAATCCACACCACCATACTGGCCCATGGTGGCCAAATCAGTGGAGTAAATGTCTTTTAGCAATCTGTCTGGCGTAACGTAGTCCAGCTGCATTTTACCCTCCTTGTGGACACAAATGAATGCTATAAACTCCAGATGTAATTGGCTCTGCTGTGCCCTTACCAAAGTCAATGCAACTCTGCCGTGCCAACAAGTTTTGTGACAGCTTTTAATTAAAATAAATAAAGAATGAGATTAAAATGTAAATTTCAAAAAACCCATTCAGGTAATTCCATGTTGGTCCAACTTTTTTCCTATGTGGCCACCAAAAGCATACAGTATTTCAAACTGATTTTGCAAACAGATTAGCTGTTAACATAAAATCGTTAAGCAAATCACTTCAGGAGAAAACCATTCTGGGATACAGTTATGGGAAGAGGTCACATATGCAAAACTGAGTTTTGCCCAATTGATTTCTAATTATAAAATCAGAGGCTCTAGAGTTTGTAGTTAATAGTCCTTCCCTTTAGCCTGAAAAAATAAACTTACAGCATGTGCTCACACACAAATACACATACGCATAAAACGCTTCTCATTGTTTTAGTAAGCAAGTATGTATCCTGGCACTGTTCAGCTAAGAATGAATCAGATGATGCCTCACTGAAGGCCACCTATGGAATTAAGTCTACAATGCCTCACTGATGGCCAGCTGTGATACAGCAAATTGTTCCTTATAATAAAGCTACAATAATGTCCGTTTGGGGAAAAAAAAGCCACAGTCAGATTGTAACAGGGCTGAATAAATTTAAATGCCAATATCGTATAATTACATAATTTTATGTTTTCCTTTGTAAAAAGATAGTGGCTAAGAATTTTATATATTTAATTGATTCATTCTTTAGCACCAAGTGTAGACTGCCAGGACATCTGAGTCTCTTGTCTCTTTTCATCTTTGTATGAAATTGGACAATTCTTGGGAAGAAAGCAAGCCAAATAGTACAGTTCTACTTATTAAGCGTGCTCAGCATAAGGATGCTTTGAGTACATTCTGCACCTTCATCATAGACTAAAGTGGCATGAAGGTCAGTATACTTTGTCTATAATAGAAACAAATTATAAAATCTTGAGTTAATATAGGATGTACAAAAGCATTTGATTCACAGGTCTACCTGTCTATTTTATACAGCAGCTGTATTCAGTGTACATGCATTACATTTTAGAAATTGATGATTTCTTCTGAGTTCATAATTTTATAATGATAAAATGCTAGCACATTCCTAAACATTGTGAATCTTTTCTTGGGGAATCTAAATTCTGTGCTGTGCTGCGTGATTACTCAAATAATAAATTACTACTCCTCATGACAAGAAGAGAAGAATTGTGGTCTATATAACTTGTCATCTCCATCACTGATATTTACAAATGAATGCATCTAATGATTTGGCTGCTAGAAATTTCACCCCGTAATATTTGCTAAAACTTAGTCATCTTCATTATTTTTCTCTCTAAAGCTTCAAAAAAAAAAAAAACAAACCACAAACCCAGAAGAAAATTACTTTTTAAAAAGAAAAATGTTTTCTTAGTAAGTTATTACTTTCAGTCCTAGGCTTGATTTTCTGCTGCATTATTCTACTTGCACATCTATGAGAGTTAGCAGAGCAGAGATGACATTTCTTGAAGAAACAGGTCTTTCCTTGCTCTGCTCCAGTCCCCTTATCACCCAAAGTTACACAAAGTAATCTGGAAAACAGTGCCACGAATTCAGTTGCATATATCTGAGTAACAGGTTTTTAATCATGTATTGCTAGTCGACCAGCTTGCAAGCCAGCAGTCAAATTTTGTGGTGGCATCACCCACAGATGTTTCACAGAAAGTGAGACGCAGGGAGTTGTCAACCCACTGTGAATCAATTTATTCATTCTCACCAACTCTCCAGTCAATTTCATCCTTCAAGGTGCAAATTAGAAATACAGATGTATTCTCTGAAAAGCTTTCCAGATTCAGTTTTTAAAAGCAAGTTAAGAGCCTGTTGGCCCTCATCCAGTGTAGTAGCAGTTTAACACTGGAGGAATACTTCTGCAGGGAGCCACATCCCCAACTTTGAAGTGAACTTTATAAACACATATTTATATCAGTTATTATCTCTCTGCAGACCTAAAGTCCTAAGACTTCATAGCCACAGTCAAGACCTGGCAAAATGCCCTTCAACGTTCAGCCTCTTCTACCACAAGTAGAAAATGTAAAGCTCCAAGATTATGCCATTGTCTTCAACTACACGGTTGACATTATTAGTACTGGGGATCAGAATCTGGAGGACAGCAACTACCCAAAACTGCTACATGAATGAGAAGGAACTTTAGTACTTTTTAGCTATGCAGAACAGTGAGATAGCTTGCATTAATTCAAGATATATTCCATCTGCAATGACCTGGAATAGAAGGTAAAAGGAAACTGGAAGCTGAGTCAATAAACTATATAATAAAGTCATCACAGGTCTGTGATGTGAGGAGATGAACAGCAATGAAGGATAAACAATGGTACGTTACATCTGTTGCATACACTCTAAGCACTGCTGAGTGGAATTGTGTTCTTGTAATTTGTTTCTATTTGCTGTGAGAACTTGCACAAGTTAACAGATAAATAAAACAATAAAAGTCTGTCAGGATTTCTAGTATCTTAATATTTAAAGATTTTTTTCTAACACTGCAGAGTGATATTAATAATGGCACAATATTAGTTTGACAGAAAGTAGACCAAATTTACTTGCCTAATTATGCCTCACTTTGGCCTAACCGTAAGCACTAAGAAGAACAGGCAACTAACCCCAGTAGGCTGCTCTATTATTCTGGGTTATCAGTTGCAGCATTGGTTTCTCTTAATAATATATTTCAGAGGATGAAACCAGAAGACTACGTAGGTAAGAAGCAGCAATGAAAATGTTTCATTCACAATATACTTGCTAACTTTTTTTTATTTAGCTAAGACTGCTTGGAGCAAAAATTTCATTCTAGCTCAGAGATACTGCTAAAATTTTTATTAATATGTGTTGTTCTTTCTTTTTAAACCTTACAGAATTGAATCTAACATAATACTATTCTGGATTCTGAAATATTATTATAGCTGAGAAATTATGGTTTTCTACCAGTCACAATGGCAATGCTGTCTCCTTATTTTCATATTCACCCTTTATTTTAATATGCAGATAATAAAGATCTATAGCTACACAAATGTAAATACCAGAGAATTCATTTTAATCAGGACACATGAAAAAAACCCAAATGTACAGAAGCATAGAGACAAAGCAGTACTTCACAGAAGAAGTCATACACGTGTAGTTTACATGTTTATTACTGTCAGTGAATTCTTGACTTGCTCTTGCAAATAGCTGTAGGACAGTGACTCAACCAGGGTGAGCATCAGCCAAATCCAACCAAAGGAGGAAAAAACAATGCATATATTTTTTTATTTTGCTTATGGAGCAAGAATGAACACTCTACTCTGACCAAGACTCTTTCAAGAGTATGAAGAATATGTGCCACAAAGGCTTTAGGGTGCTCCATGAATGACTGTTTCCTTTCGGGCTACAGAAAAGCTTGTAATGGGACTCTTCTGTCTCTAGGGTAACTTTTAAAGCCTAAACCAAATCTCAGCAATATTTTGCAGATAGTATGAAATTGTTGCTATAAACCTAACTGCAGATACACAGATTATATTTAAGCCATATTTTTAGAACAAAGAAGTCAAAAAATCAGTTTTGAAAGGGTAAGCTTTTATCCAAATTAATAGGGCAGTGCATGCAGCTGGTTGACTTACGGCTAATGTGGTACTTTTCAGAGCTTTTAACACACTTTGCTGATTGTTTGCTCAAGGCATATGGTTTGAATGAGCTGGGCAGTGCACAGTACAGCTGGCAGACTAGATATCAAAATCTGGCAATAAGCCTTAGAATTATGTGTGACTAGGTATCAAATTTGCCTGAATTTTATGTTATGATTCCTACTGTATCAGCATAAATTTGAAGTTGCTTCTGATTCTACTATAGTAGATGTCATTGCTTCCAATCTTGCAGCAATTAGATGTAGCTGATCCATGTTGTGGAGGAATGGTCTTAAAGGGGAAAAAGGTATTTTTTAGGGCAACATAATGATGAAAAGCTTTTATTAAACAATTCCAGTATTTTCAAAATGGGCAAGTATCATTTCCTCTAGTGCACAGATTGGGAAGCTGTGACAGGTGCTGTTCCAAATACACATTCATTTCAATCAAGCAAAAAATGGGAAGTTTTTGGCAGCCTGTCCTGTTTTCACTATTGCCTCCCATAACCTAAGGCAATGGTTTCAGCCTCATCTCTGACATTCAGGAAGGTCTAACAAAACTCTCCAGCAGTATCTGAATACATTTTTTGTATTAATTTAATAAATGAAGCATCATTTTTAGACTCTCAGCATAATAAACTCTCATTTGCACTGAGCAGATTCATAAATTCATGCTGTTAGAAACTGTTTTCATCAGAAATGGGCCAGCCTCCTGTGGTGTCCATTCGTATTCCAGTTCTGAACTGCAGGAGAGTGTTTGCCAGTCACAAGTGTTCAGTTATTATTACAGAGTTTCCTTTATTGCTGCTTGAAAAGCCAATATAGATACTAAGAGTGACTCTCACATCTCAGGGTACATTCAACTGCATATTTCTGAGTATATATTTACAGTTTTTCAGTGAAGTGCATCACATTTTTATGCCACATGAGCTCAGTGTAATGAATTAAGATAAATACTAAGAGAAGCAGAGAAGCACCAAGTTCCCTGTTACACAGCCATGCAGGTCTGTCGAAGTACTTTGTAAAAAAATGCGTGCTGTAATGCAAATGCTTCACTGAACTCAAATAGCATTTCAAGTACAATGGACCTTTTCAAGCAAAATAAATAAAACAGCACATAGACTCTATTCATCTCAAATATTATTCTCTTAAGTTTAGAAAGAAACTAATTGTCAGAAATTCCTATTTCCAACAGTAGAATTCTCACAAATTTGTGAGGTTGACTAATATCTTAAATAACAATGCACATATGGACAGTTTTAGAAAAATATTATTTCAGTAAAAATAAAAATTTTTACTGCTTTTTTATTACTGAAATTTTTTTATTACTTTGAAATTTTTTTGATTACTTTGAAATATTCCTTTTTGCTATTCCCACAACCCTTTCTTCCCACTCCCTAATCGGTCCTAACAATAATGCTAACATGGGGTCAGCATAGATATACTATATTCGCACAAATTCAAAGTAAGTAGTAAAGGATTTAAAACATTTTTTTACATCTCTCAAACTTCAGTTTCCTTATCAACATAAAGGAATATAGAGAGGGGAAAAAAAAAAATTGTGAGGAAAAAAAGGTTGCATATTCTTATAGTAGAAGTACTGCCACTAAGTTCTTGAATCTTTTGAAGATGACCCCATGAATAATGAATAAAACGTGCAAAGGACACTGTTTTATAGGACAAAAAGATTGAAACACAATAAAAATGTCAAATATATTGAAGTTAAGTTTGTGGAAGTTCAGTAGGACTGAAGCACAATACAACTGGAAGAGATGTATAGTATCATTTCTCTATCAGCAAATAATACAATATGCTTGTACAAGTTCATGGAGAAGCTCTTTAGAAAGATGGCATGGCGTATGTTCTGACACTTCTAAGTGAGCATGCCACAACTCTAACTTTCCTGCTGTGGCCTTTAGAGTGTCTGTACTCTAAGGCTGATTTTTCATTATCTTTAAATTGTATTTTTAAAAATTGAATACATTATCCAGCCCTAACACTTGACAAAATGTACAAATACACGTTTCCTTTACCTGCAAAGCCCGATTTACAGACATGTTCAAAGTATATGTAAACTTCACGAGAGCAACTGAAACACTGAATAGTATTAAAAGCAGCTACAGAAAATAAACTGAAGTATAGTTCAAAGAACTTTGAGAGGAAAGTAGGGAATGTTAGAGGTCATCTCACCTACAAAGTAGTAGCGTCATCAAAGGATTACAAAATTTTATTCCCTAAGCGACTCTCAGGTCAGTTAGCTACTGGGTCCATTTCAGGTCAATTATCTAGCATTAATATGGACATTAGCAGATGACTGCTTAGATTCACAAAGAGAAATCCACCAGCAGCTTTAGGCAACCATATCTAAACTCTCTCTCTAGCCCTGAAACAACTAAATGCCTTTTTCCAGGTTCGCGTGAAACCTGACAGCCGTCGGTTTGCCTATATTTGAGCCTTCCACATCACTTGGATGTAAAAATACACACCCTCTCACAGGCCTGATTTATAGAATCATGCAGCTAACCTTCAGAGAACACAGGAGAAAGGCTGAGAATTTCCTTATCCCACATTTTACTCATATAATTAGACAGGTATTTGAAAATCCTCTCCCCCATGACCAGAACACTTTCACCCCTCTTAATTCCTTTCCTCTAGGTTGTATCATTTCTCTTTATCCCTGTTCTTTATTTTGCTCACTGATGTTTAATTGTTTTTGTCCAAAGGGAAGAACCTTAAGAACAGACCCACCTCATAGTATCAGGACCCCTTGAATGACATCGCTCTCTCTTCTGGAGGAAGAACACTGGCCTGAGCTACGAGCCCAACACAGGAAAGGCTCCATACTGACTCCGTGTTTGAGGTACTTTCTGCCTGGGCTGAAATTCCAAACACAGGTGATCTGAGTTTGTTGCATCAGCAAATAAACTCAACAGCTTATCAAAACTATTAGCCAAGCTACCTCATCTCCATCACTGTTTTAATTCAGGTTATATTGAGGGCTTTTGTTCTTTCTTTTTTTTTTTAATCATACTCACACCAGATTTAAAAAGCCAATTACTGAATATCCCATTTTTAACAATGTTTTCACAGTAAATTAAGACAATGATTAACAAACAACTCACTAAGCAAATTATCTTAGAACTCAAGTGTTATAATTGGAAGAACTCAGTGGATATTTTCATGGTAATGCAAAATAGAAAAATCTTGGCCCAAGAACATAAAACCCCCGCATATTCAGACCTCAATTACCAGGCTTTACATATGATAGCCATGGAATAATCTGGCCAACTGAAAACGGAATTTAAAATAATCCAAAATTTGGTCTTGGAGAATAAGCATATTCACACCACAAGATTCTTAATTACCAACATAAGCCTACTATTGCATCGAAATATGCAACTAATGTCAAGCCAAACTTTTAAACTAGAACAGGAAAAAAAAAATCTTCACAGAGATCTAGCGTCTCCTTTAAAATAAACATTGTGAAAATGGCAGCTATCTTGTGGGTTACACACTACCAGAATCCTGGTGAATTATTTACAGCTGGAGAGTCTTAACATCTTTTAGTATCATCTTTCTCTGGGTTCTGTACTCACGAAAGCCCTTCATACCAAAATGAGTGAAAATAGAAATGAGAATATTCCATTCCACAACAAAAATAGATACTGAAAGGTTTCATTGTAGGTCTACCACATACTAGCCTTGAAAATGTCTGCTCTGCCTGAAACTAGTCCTTTAACTTTGTATACGTGATTCTGTATTGCTTTCGTTGTCTCCCACTTCATAAACCTTCTTGTTTATGTCACAAGGTTTGGAATAAACTAACTGTTCTACGCTGTATAGCAACCAAGATGATTCTAAAGACATGCTAATTCCTTTTTTTTTCCCCCCATACATTTATTTTGCTCAACCTAATAAGATAAAACCTGTATCAAGGTGTGCTTTTGAGTCCTAAGTGTGTGTGGGGGGGAAATAGAATTACTTAGAAAGGCAGTAAACTCCTGCTATAAGTTAGTGTTTAAATAATATATTAGACATATCTATAAAAACACACACACGAAGACACATATGTGTACACTTAGACTAATATATACATTGCCCTGCAGTTCTGTATTAATCAAATGGAATACCTCGTAGTAGAAATACAGTACTAATAACTCAAAATAGCACTTCTGTTCAAGTTGCCTTGTACAAGCTTGAGGTCTAATTGTGTGCTGAAATTCTCTCTTTTAATACCTAGGTCTATTTGAAGGTTAGCTTTTGGTCCCGTGGAGATAAAGGAAAATGTGCCAGCATTTGAGAGATTTGATTACCTGTATAAAATTATGCTTGCTCATTTTTCTAAGGCAAGATACTCTTGGGTAAAGTTATACTAAAGAGAGAATAGAAATAGTGTACATCCAAAGAAAATATTTTCCAATTATGCTTCATAAGATGCAGAAAATATTACTTGTGATAGAGGATTATGAATGAGATAATTACTGGGAGCCTAATGTACCTAAAGCTACAATAAAGGAGAGAGAAAAACATTAATAAGTGGTTATTGACTGTTCCTCCTGCTCTTTGTAATAAAAGGCCAGAACAGTACCAAGGACAAACCTTTCCAGAGTTTTCCTGTGATACATTATATACAAGAATATCTTTGCTACCTACATGGCTTATCATTAATTCCTATAAATGAAACTGTATCAGCTTTTATTTAACACCAAAACACTTTATGCCTCTCAAAACAAGCTTAACAAGAAAATTTTCATATTAAGAGTCAATTGAAAATAATAGAGAGCTAGAAATACATAGGATAAATGTTTCCTCTCAAATTATTTCATTTCATACACTCCTAATGAACAACCTGCACTTTGAAAGAATCCAGACTAATGTTAGGTTGGTAAGGTAAAGAAGGACAAAAGACTCTGACTTTTAGAAATTAAAATATGTCTCATTATCACTTTTTGATACTCCAATGAAATAAATAACTCAATTATTTCTGAGAAGCCCTAGCAAAGAATATCTGAGCTTCTACACACAGTATTTCAATACAGGTGTGATCAATAGGGAAGATTATAAAAAAGGGATTTTAAGTAGGTGCAGCTCCTTTTCCTGCTGCAGAGCAGACCTTGGTACATCATGCACAATTAACTATGGTGATTTTTTTTTTTCCAATTTTGGCTCACAATACTGCTGCATCAAGTGTGCAGGTACAGTCACTACAGAAAATGTTAATAGTATTTCTAAATGAATGACAAAGGACATGAACATTATGAGGGTCAATCTACATGGAGAGGAAGCTGTGTGAGTGCTGTAGCTTTCTCATGCTCCTACGCTTACTTAATTTCAGAAAGAGCAACAGTGTCACTACAGAAACACACGCCCTACTGATTATTGTGGTTCCCCCTTCTTAACAGGAACCCTTTTAATATTCTCTTAGATACGCATACCAACCTGTGCATATGCACAGCACGCACACACCAGTTTTCACCTCAGTGTAGTCATTCCTTCTTCGATCTCCCTGCCTCCACCAGACACACTATATATATGTATGCACGTGCATATATATGTATATGCATAAACTGTATATAAGGCTTTCCATTAAGAAAGACTTAATGCCTAGTGACTTTACTAACCAAATTTGGAATGAATTTGACCTATTGGATCTGAAGCAATTCAAAGTATCTGGAAGGCTGGATCCCTCAAAATTATTTTTATGAACTAAAAGCAGTATTGCAAAGCATACAGATTCACAAAGCAGAAATTCAGACTCTGTAACAGAACATATCACTGGGCATAATAAGGACAAGCAACTTATAATCCAGTAATAGTTTATCCTTAATTTATTCTTTTCTCAGCCACTTAATTTATTGGTCTCCCTGAGACTTCTCAAACAAATGATCCTGAGAGATTTCTTTTGATAGCATCTCATGGGGACAATGAAACATGAGTGCCTGAAGACTGTATCGTGGTTATTACCGCAGGAAGGTCACCAAGAAAAGAGGCTCCTGAGGTCAGTTACTTTGTCCTACATCAGCCTACACCCTCCTATGCTGCGGAGCTTCTCAGAGCTAAATACCAAGTGGACTATCAGATGAGTCGGTATTTGTATTCTTCCAGGCTGACAACCTGCCGTCCTAAAGTGACATCAGAGCTTTCCTGTCACAAAGAAACTACCGTTGGAAACTGAGCCTTAAGACAAAACAGACACACATTGCTTGTTCTGGAGTAGGGAAAGTATCTCTTATGTATTCCAGCCTTTCCACAATTTGCAGAATTTACAAATGTATTTCTGATTCTGCACAAGAGATGTCAGTTGGAATAAATATTGACTCAGTCATACTATGTTTTTTTTCCACTTTACAAGTATGAAACACGTACATTTCACAACACATTCAAAACACCACAGTGAACCTATTGTCTCAGAGCAGGCCTCCAGCCTGACTAGTAGAGCAAAATTTTGCTTTACTATCCATCAGACTTTGTGCACAGAGAATTGTCTATTATGTTATTTGTGCAGAATGCATTTGATTTAGATAGAAACATTTACTCACAAAAAACCCCCTTAAAAATTCAAATATTTATTTACGCATATATACTGCTCAATTCCTAGCATTCCTTTGCTTATCGGTAATTTGCAGTAACTAGCAGGTGGTCTTCTAGAGTGACAGAATTTAGATCAGTTACAAAATGATTACTTAATGGGATGATCAGTGCAGTTTCCTTCTGCACAGAATGAGAAGCCTAATTCTGCCTAACAATTTAGAGTGTTTGTCATTTTCTTTATTTTTGAAGTAAGATCACTCCACTGTATCAGTAAGCCTTATGTTCAATATATTTCCATGTACATATATTTGCTATTGTATTACATTTAAGTTATTAATAAACTGTATAGGACACATGTCTTACAGAATGTCCCAAGCACCTGAAAAGTAATCACACAGTTTCTTAGACTTCCTGATGATATTCGGTCTTTACACCTTGTAGTACCATTTCTGGCTACCGGGAGACAGCACTGCCTATAGAAATTACCAGAAAATCAGAAAGCTTGTCCCCGGGCAAGGCCATGGACTTCAGACATAATTGTGGACATTGAAAATTACCTCTCTGCCCACATCATCTTTCTGCGTTGGTATTTTCTTCCTCAGTTACAGTCTGCATATCCTGTTTAGTAACAGCTTTGAGGCAGGAATTTTCTCCTACTAAAGAAAACAGATCAAAATTTTAGCTAAGGCTTCTTAATAAAAAGGGCAGCATTAACAGCTTTCACATCTCTTGTTATTTGCTGTACCATTCCTCATTTGCTGTAGTTCTGTTTATAAAAATGTCCTCCATGTACACTTTGAGGGTATGCACAATATTTTAAAAATTCACACAAGAAATAAGTCCACGCTGAGATTCCCTTAAAAACCCCCATGGCTTAATTCTCATTTTTGTCTGTAAATCTTTTCATGCCAAGTAAAATCCTAGTATATGCTTTAAATACCAAGATTAAACAGTATATATAATACCAGAATAAACAGTAACTTCTGTTTATTCATATGAAAACTCAGTAAAAAAGTAAAAATCCTTGTATATTTAGATAAGCACCTGCTCTCAGTTAATCAAAAGTATGTGGGATATCCAACAAAATAATCAAGACCCATTAATTAGCAGAAATAAACTAACAAATTTGAAATATTGTGTTGGCATTAAGTTTTGTTTTAGATGATTTTGCATGAAGGAAGAAACACAAACATTTTGCCTCTGGACATTGCATACTCTTGTCTGTATGACAGGACAACAATAGGAATTGCGAAGTGTGCCAGCGGTCTACGTTAAATGCTTTAGACTGCATAATAATTAGAGAACAGGTTGCCGCAAAACAGACACTTCAAAAAAAGAAAAAAAAAAGAGAGTGTGAAAAGGGAATAGCAAGTATATCAGTAATTGTATTTAGAAAACATTCTGTAAAAATGTGGTAGATTTTCATCAAGCTATTTGAGTTGAGAAATATCAGATTCTGAGCCTTTTGCATCTTGCTTTAACATACAGGATGACGTTGCATCAATTATGTTGCAGTTTATCCCAAATTAATTAAGAAATAAGGTGGTTTTTCCCATTCGCTTTGATATCCTGATTTCTTAGGTTAGGTGTCATAGCCTTTAATGATGCCTGTGGCTTGATGACCTGAGAAAATAATGTGATAGAAGAGCTATGGTTTGGTTTAATTCCTCTGTTCTCTGTGTACTTCACGTCTGGATGCCCACCACCAGTTCTGCATATACTAAAATTCACCTTTTCTCACTTGGTCACAATACCCCTAATGTATATAAGCAGTTCTTTCATCAAGGGAAAAGAAAATTAGATAATATGATTTCTGGATTTAACTCAGCAGATGACTAGGGCACTCTGAACTGCTAAGAAGTATCTTTTGCTGGTTTTACCTATAACTGGGCTCCTTGCCTCCAGTGATCTTCTGTGAGTCAGTCTTTTATTTCACTACATTCCCTCTCAGTGAGACAATCTAACAGCAATGCATAGCACATCAACTTGAAACACAAACCCTCAGCTTTGCTTCTATTCACTAGGGGCTGGGTGTGTAACAGTTATTGAACTCAGACCCATAAGAAAAGGGATTTCTTATGTTGCTCCTAATGATTCCTTGGGTTAATTCAGGAATGGCATTGATAGTCTCCAGGGAGAGCTACACTTACTTTTTCTTAGCTGCTGGCATGATTGCTGTAAAATAAAGGTTTTGAAATAAATTATGGAAGGGGAATCTTTACACTAATAGAGAGTCCTCGGGAAAAAGGAAAGTTATATATTACTCCATATCACTACAGGTGTTCCTCAGGAATCACCAAGAGGTTATCAGATACATTAATATTTGCTTAAAAATCTTTAGGAAAAATATCTACATTTTTTTTCAATGCCAAATGCCCCACACGTTGCTTTTAAATAACAGCTACCTTTAAATATTGCCTAAAATACTTATTGCAGCAAATTATTTCTGTAATAAAGCTGACTGCTTCACATTCAGATTAAATTACACAGCATCAACAGCCCTGGCTTTGTCCAAAAAACCCCACCAAAACCCAAAGACTCTCAACTGTGAAGTCCTTAGTTTGTTGCACAACACATGTTATACCTTCCTTTTTCTTCTTTCACTTTACCAGAACAGGAAAACCCCCAATCTTTAAAACAGAACTTTCAGGAAACAAAGTTTATGCAAACTCTTGCCCATTATTTTCACATGCAAACTAGTTTTTCTTGTGATTACTGTGAATGTGTATTTATTACATCCTAAAAATACAGAGCTGTCCACCAGCTAGAAAGCCAGCCTCAGATGTAACAGAGTTCATAAGGTATCACCCACTTCAGCTTCAGAGCTCTTACTGGAAGCCTGCAGATACTAAAGGAATCAGTCCTGAACCATTTCTCATTTTAATGCAAAATAATTTTTAAGGTTTTCATTACAGGAATCCTTGGCAAATTGAGGAACACCATATCAGGACCTGGAAACAATAAATAGACCCTTTCGCTTTAATGGTTGAAAGGCAACATCTTCTGTCACTTTTGGGAAGTTACCACTATCTGATAGTTTTTCAGTGATCTATGGGAAATATGTTTGTCAAATTCAGAAAGGACAACCTTTTAGCAAAAAACCACCATCACAATTGGCACTAATTGGTAGTTAAATTGACAACTGGAACTGAAGCATCCTGACAGCACCAGAGGTGGGCCCTACAGGTAGAAATTAAAAACCATTTACTAAAGCAATGTTGGAAAGACTAAAGGATCATAGGGCATCTGCAGAATATCATGTGCAAAGCTCTACTTCATTTTTCCATGCTGTCACTTCAGCATTTTGCATGCATAGTTGGAAAACATTTCAATTCATTGGAAGAAAGATAGTGTTTAGATCAATATATTGAACAAAAGTACACAAGCTTTTAATTCTTCACAAAAAAAATCTTGATGTTAGCTACTTTTTTTCAGAAGATTAGAAATCTTTGTGGCTTTAGAAAAATCTGACAAGAAAATTTAAGTGAATAATGTTAAAGTAACGTCAGGGGTTCCAAATACCTAAGCACACACAGTGTAATCGTGTCCACCATATATACCATTCTTTTTACAAACAAACCCAACCAAACAAAAAACCCATCCCAACTTTTTGAAGTTATTCTACTCTTATTGTCTCTGAAGTCTAAATTTTAAAGATGCAAATCACATCACAGAGGTGTTCCCACTTTAGTAAAGAAAATACAGATGGCTCAGAAGGTGCCTGGTGTTTTGCAGGTTGACCCTTTACTATGCAGAATTTGTAAGTCACTTGGCATTATAATGCATTCCTTTAAGTGCTCTCCACATTAATGGCCCATACTGGTATGTGACACCTTTTTACTCTTTTGCTTTAATAGCGTGAGGCAGAAATAGAGGAGCCATTTGATGAAATGCCTCTGAAGTTATTACTAGTCCAGTTGTATTAGCTGACATACAAGCGGTTTAAGTTGTGACTACTTAAATTGTGTTCATATTCCCAGACTGGAGATGAGGGAGCCTGAAAGTGTTCAACCTTACTCAGTGATACTCCCAGAAAAACACAGAAATGAGATTTTAGAGTCTGAAGATACATCTTGTTTGTTAACTCTAAGAGAAATCAGTACAATGATTTTTACACTGTGTTAGAAAATGTAGACATTGTTGACTCACTTCAAACTGTCCTTGTTTAGATTTATATGTTCCAAGAAGAAATTTCTTGGAACTTGTATTTAGTTAAAAAGAAAGAAATGAAATTTGTGCAGATTCAGGAATATTTGTTTGAAAACCACTATTTTTATCTGGCTTCTATAAAATGTATACTATATTTATTGTCTTTGCAGCAATATTTAATTAAGAAGAGCTTTTCTCAGAGTTAACTGTACTCCTGCTTACTAAGCTGATTTAGACCACGTAAACTGGAGCGTTCTATGAAGTATATAGTAATCTCTTCTCCTTCAGAAGCACACAAAAGGCAGGGGGAATTAGTATTTTCCATAAAGAATACAGTAGCAAAATAAATGATACATTTCAGCTTCTGGGATTTTATTAAAAATAAGTAGAAAAATTAGTCTATAATTATGGTTGCAAAACAACAACAAAAATCTAGGGCTCAGAAAGCAATGTTGACTTTGCAACATTTCAGATACTGAATATTTTATGGTATGCATTTAAATCATCGATAGCAAAACATACAAGTTTATATTAGAAGGAAAAGAGGAGAATCTATATACTATGGTGTTCTGATTTCTGTTGTTCTGTGAAAACTTTAACATTGCATTAATGTAGGACCATGCTATACCCTATGAAACCTATGCTAGGGCTATACTACACCTATATTTCACAATGATTTCTTCCATTCAGGGAAGCAGAATGCAATTCATCCCTAAAGTAATGAGACCTTAGTTATACACACTTGACTGCAACGGTATTTTCAGGCAGCCGTTATAAACACAAGCTCAATGCAGGAATAAGGAGGAAAACATATGGAAAGAACCTGTTTAATTAAAACCTTGTTTACTTTGCAAATATGTATCACTTGTACTTAAACAGAACTATTTATAATTTTAAACAAGTAAGATTTTACCATTTCCTTGTTAAGAGATAAAATGTATGTTGGCAATGAAATCAAAGATTACATAAAGCATGTATAATGTAGAACATACAGCTTAAAGCTATTTATAAGTGCTCTCTGCATTTCCAGGTTCGGTTTTTACAGTAGTACAGCCTGAAGCACTTAACTGCGAAAACATGATGCCTCTCTACTGCTCCTCCTACAGGAAAATTATTTCTCCTCTAAGAAGGCCTGAACCTAAGCCCCATACATCAAGGATAAAATCTTTGCTCTAAAAAGCAAAAGTTGCCTAGCTCCCTCATCCTATGAGCCATTAAAAAAAAAAAAATAAATAAATAAAATCTGCATTTAAAACAGTGAAAAGACACATATAATGTAAGTCAGAAGCAAGGAAGAAAAACTTCAGTCACAGATAAAAAATGTCTACCTGAGTCCACTGCACTAAAGAGATGATGTGGCCACGTTCTTTCTGAGCCGCAGTAACTCAGCATGCTTTGTTTCCTCCCCTGGCCAGGCTTTTCAGAGCAACTTCTCAAGGGCTAGCACAGCTCTTCTACTGACCACATGCCGCAGATGTGACATAGCAGCCGTGAATGCAGCACAAGTGCTGGTATTTGCTGGCCAGCTCATTTTACAAATCTCTCAGACTGTGTGCAAAAACCACAAAACATTATTACTTTCGGACTAGAAACAGGTAAATTTTAAAAAGTCTGGGAAAGATTCCAGGAGAAATCAGGGCGTACTCCCAGAACAGCACTGATCTGACAGACCTTTAGTGGAGTATTTTGTGTTTGAACCTAACTGCTGATTCGTTTAGTGGTAAGTCAGAAAATATTCAAAACAAAACAAAACCTAACCAAACTTTTTCCACCTTCACTCCCTCTTTGGTTCTCTCCATGCGTTGTACTTACAAACGATAACCATTAACGCATTAACTATCCCAGGTTTTTGCTTAAAAAGTCTATTAAACCAGGTCCTATCCCATTTAAAACATCACAAATAACACACATTCGATAAAACGCGAGCTACAATTATATACCCAAAGCCTAGTTTCCTAATGCTTTCTAACTCCATTATCTATTTCATTGTGAATTCGGCGGCTGTCTCCTGTGAAAGAACAGTGGCGCTCGCTACACCACAGATTTCACAGCACATCTGCCATGGTGCTGTAAATGCATGCAGAGGAGACTGAGAAAATGCAGCAGTGTATAGCAAGTAAAAGTTCCATCTAACTAATCAAGTCCACAGGGACGGTACGCAGCATCACAAGACATATCGCTCTACACTTGAATGAGGTTGTCAGCCACTGGGAGGCTTGCAAACTGCTGACAGCAATATGCAGTATATGGGGTCTTCTAAAGTAGATGCAGTAGCTTTGTAAAGTACATACCTGTTTCTATGGATGAAGAAAAAAAAAAAGAAATTAAGTGTGAAAGAGTATTTGTAAATCTATCTTTCTGTATTGTATTGCTGTGAACAAAACCAAACTCATTTGAAGTATGTCACACGACCAGGAAAAAGCTTTGTAGGTTTCTCAAAATGCATATATACATTTCTGCATATACAGATCAAAACAATATGGAATTTATTACAATACTGTTTGTCAAAATAATGCAATATTAGACAAAAAAAGAGAAAAACTAGAACGTTTAAAGCATTTTATAGAGAAATCTCATAAATTCAGAAATCATCCTTAGAACTATTCACACGCTTTTCTTACAGATGTGTGAACTCAAATAGAGCTGCTTATTTTAAATTTGAATTTGATCCCACTGAATATAATGATGAAAATTAACATTAAAAGTGCATATTGTTCAAACTCATTGCAAGAAGTTCAAGAATGAAAGTAAAAGATTTTCTCCCATCCTTTACTCAAGTCATTGAATAAAACCACCACGCTTTAAGAAAGAAGTCACATTAAACCCTCCTAATAGTGTCACCCCAGATTCTTTCATGTATTACAGCAAATACATCGGGAATGCATTTATTAATGTATATTCATGCAGAACAGCAATGAGTAAGTACCTCTGAAGAGTATGCAGTTGTATTGCAACACTTAAAATTCTGAAGAAGGGTCTTTGTGCCCAAAAGCTGTTCCTGGAAAAACTGAGCAGCCTGATAAAAGATATAACCTATCTCTGTAAACCCAGTCTTGCTAAACTTTATCTGTGCTTCAGAAACTTTGGTATGAGATCTTTTTAACTAACAGAATGAATGCGTAGACTCTATATTCATGCTTTTATTTAGAAAGTGATTTGTATTCTGTTTATATTTATTATAATTAATCTCAATTTTCAATTTTATTTTGCTGACGTACATTTCAATTCCATTAAAATCAAATGCTTCTACTCAGTGCCCTTCCACCCACTGACATGAAAAACGTATTTAAGTATCAATGTTATTCTGCAGTTCTTAAGAGCTGAATTTTCAATGGGCTTTAAAGGTATACTTGAGAACATACATGAAATGCTGCTTGTGTGTATATTATCTCTGTGCAAAAACTTATGTTCCTATTTACTATCTAGAGCTCCTAGTTACATGTTTGTACAAATCATACATGCACAGTATCACGTACACTCTACTATAGAGTAGAAAGAGACAAAAACCGCAACCGAGACCTACATAATTAGATTTGCTTCAAGAATGTTCCCTTTGAAGCAATTAATGGTCAAATAATAAATTTGGAGATTATACTAGTACTTTGAACATGTAAAAAAGCATATGCAAGCAACACTGCCTCTATAATGGCACAAAAGCACATCTATGTCCAGAAAATGCAGCAAATAGATAGCATACATGTTTGGTATCATTCTCTCCACAATATTAAGCCTCTCTACATTAATTCACTGTATTGTATTTTAGAGTGTCCTTCATTTGAAGTGTGGCAAAAAAACCCAACAAATAAACAAAAAAACCAAACAAGGTAAGTCATATGGCAGAAAAATAGTTGATAAAGAAAGTCACAGAATGAAGGAGATACCCCAAGTGCGCAAATCCTCTGGAAGGGGGTAAAATTGAAAGGTTGGAGGAAGAATATAAGTAGAAAAGAGATGAGGAGGAACTACATAAGTGCAAATCTACTGTGAGTTTTGAAAAGGAGGTTACTGTTAAATTGCAGTGGATAAGAAACCAATGAGGGTGACAGAGGACAAACTATAGCCCAACTTCATGGAGGAGGAGAACATTTTGCTTGTGACATTCTGTATACCTTTAAGTTTTGGGAAGAAGGATTGCCAGGAAGTATAATTGAGGGAGTTGCTGCTTTGTAGTTAGGAGGGATTAAGAGCAGCTCTGAAAGATGCTGAGTACCTCTGTTCCCACTGACCACACAGCAGGGTTTGAAAGTGCCCATAGTACTCATAAACCTTAGGAAAGAAAAATAACTCAGAAATACAGATGATTTTTCTGGAGACAGTGAAAAAATGCAGACAAGAATTACAAGAATATTTAAGCTATTTTCATGAATAAACTAAGGATTTCTCCCTATGGGACCAAATTTCACTTTTTGCTCGTTTCCATCTATATCATGTGGTGTTTTAATTATGCAGCAGTCTCAACAAATAGATTGTCACAGTATTTTAGAGTAGCTAATTCTATTCAAAATGCCAGCAGAAGATGGGATAATGTCTTTATTGGTTTGGCTTAGTTTAACCCACCCACCTCTATTCACTAATGACTTGAACAATTCAGAATATTACATCCCATCAAGAAAACCTAATATTGTAGAAATACTAAGACTTGGATAGTCTCTGAAAAATCAAAGTGCTACAAAGTACAAACTCAGGATTCTCCCCAGCCACTCAAAAGCAACTCAAAATCATTTTAAAAGCTTGACCAAAATATTCTAAAAAGAATGGGTTAGATAAAATATTTTAATATATGAAATGAGCATATTGCTATCCCTCTGAAATTAAGTTATGTTACTAACCACAGAAAAACAAATGAGAACAGATATATAATATCTGATATAAATGTAAATTAACACAGCACTCAAAAGTCACTGGATATAAAGCTCGTTACACCTTCTGACCCTAAATGTCAACTGGAAAGTAGCCATGCTAGGGAAAATTTAGGAATGCACTTGATCTGTGTTCTCTTCAATAATAGATATATTGACAGTCCCTATTTTAGACTATATGCTATTCATTTACCCAGCAAATTTCCAAAATTATCATGAAATTAACTGATAACCATAATTTCTCTTCTTTAGATTTTTTTTTTTTTTACTCAATTTCAGTAGCCCACTAATGTAATGTAATGACAATAAGCTAATGCATGGCAACAATGAAAGGTTTAAGGAAGCAGGCAAGCTAGGACACATAGAAAAATATGATAATTTTCCTTGCGTTATCTTCCTAACTTTGAAAATAAATTACAAAATCTGTGGCAATAACCTTATTTCATATATGTGCATATCAGGACCTCCCCATAAACTAGTACCTTTTAATTTGCTGTATATACCACACTTCTCTTTTAAAAAAAAAAAAAAAAAAATTCTCAGAGCATAAACAACTTCCATGTAACCAGGCTGGAGATAGAAAATAACCTATAGGTGCAACAACCTTTTTAAATGAACAAATAGAAACACATTATAAAAAGCTACTTTGGTAAAAAGCTTCAGCTGACACAGATGAAGAGTGGTGACTAACAATATTAAAGAAAAAACGTGCACATTCTTGTGTATTTTTGACAAATGGAATACGTATAAGTTTTTTGTAAATAGCAGGTTAGCTAACCAGGAAGCCATATCCTTAAAATAAGGTACATTTAAAGCACAAATGTATGGATATTAGAGAAGAATGTCAGAATAACAGAGCACCTCAAATCTGAATTTCTTAGAGGAGTCCGAATGACTCAAGACCTTCACGTGCTGTACATTTACATACTCAGAGGAAAAAAACACACACACAAAAAAAAAAAAAAAACCAAACAAAAAAACCCCCACAAACCAACAAATCTTGCCTTACCCGGCCAACTAGTATTGGTTCAGGTCCAGAAAATTCTTCTAATACAAACATTTGATTCCAAACCCAGCCTCTCTTGGAACGGTTCAAAACTCTTTGTTCTTCAGTTAGTTTTTTTAGTCCTGTACTAGATCCACTTGGTAGTACTTGAGATTGATTCATTGGAGACATATAAATGGAAGGAAGGACAGTAATCCATAATATTATTAATGGAGTCCATGTATCCATAAGCATTTCCGTTAGTCTTTCTGGCATTGTACCACAAGCTATGCAAATCACCACAGAAATGAAATTATTATTTTGCTTTCCTCCAGACTGTAGGAATCCAATTCATCATGCAGTACAGAACATTTACTTACAGCTCCTCCATGTGTTTACAGCACAGTCAACGTAAAAATAGCTTAGATTATAAAAATATGATCCATTGAGTTTTCCAGTCATTAAAGATTCCTGGTGGGGAGAAAAAAAAAAAAAAGTCAAATCAGTGACTAAAAGCTTAAGAAAGCATTCTGAAAGATCTTACTTACTTTTATATCATAAACAAGCCATATTAGGTTTTAAATTTGTTGTACATAATACTATTGCATATTAAGTGGGTTAAAAAAATAAGTGATTCTGTGAATTCCTTTATTGCCTGAAATAGTGAGAGGAGACCCAGATAAATGATTACATGCACTCAGGAAAACATTTTACTGGCAATTTGTCTTAGGATCTGAAGAAGCTCCTGGTTTTCTTGCTAGCCTGTACTTTTTATGTAGTCAACTATAAACACTTTGACACGCACATCATATAATAAAAGTCAAACAAAACAGAAGTTCTTGCATACAGACTTACTCTCCTGTCTTCCACAAGAAAAGAAAAAAAATCTTCTAGTAAGTATACAAGGCTCCAGCAATTCATTCCAATTTTAGCAATCATCTAACTGCAGCAGCACACAGCTCAGCGAAACCTTCACAGCCCAGCAGAGGAACAGGAATGTTAAGTACCACTGTGAAATCCATGATCCCCAAACCAGACCACTACCAGAACCTAAGGAAGCTCATTTATGTGCATCTACGCTATAGGACTCTCAGTGTCTCTCTAGCTTTGAGAGAAAACACAGTCAGATTTTATTTCAAAGACATTTTCCTTGATGGACACAGGGGAGCATTTTGTTTTTCTTTCCCCACCCACCCTTTCATGTATTAGAAGTCCACATCAGGTTTCATCTCAGTGTAAATATTCCTCGAAATGGACAAGCAAGTTAACATAGTAGGGTTTGCTAATGCCACAGTGATTGGCAAAACCTGAAATGCAGCCATGGATCACTTTAAGATAGGTGGGACATCTCAGGGAGAAGGGTTGCATTACAGCTACTCTAATAAGGCTGGAGTTTTGTAAAAAGATTCCTGATACATTTTCATTGACTGATTTATATCTAAACAATCTCATGAGAAACCACTCTATACAAGAAGAAATGTCTACTCTTAAGCTTACACTGTGTCATAGGCTTCAGGTTTTTCCACTTTAAAATGAGTTTCTAGTGTTGCATGTCCATGAAAATATTGGGGAGTTGGGGCTGTTTTGGGGGTGGGTGGGTTTGTGGCTTTTTGTGGGAGGGTTTTTTTGATTCATGGAAGAAAATATCTGAAAACATGAATAACACCAGTAAAAAAGTCAGCTGTTATTTTAAAAGCAAACAATATAAAAAGTATTTTTTTTTTAAACTTCAGTAATTGCCAAAGCAACTGTGAAATCTGTTGCATGAAAATCTGAAACTGTGAGAAACTTGTCTTGTTAAAAGGGGAGAAGAGCTGTTAAACTAAAATTCAGTATCTCAAGTAGCATGGAAGAATGGTAAGCTAATAGCGCAGTGCTTTGACAATGTATCAAGAATGAGGTGAATACCCATTACAGAAGTAACTGTGTGGCTTAGAAACATCGTTTAGGCCTCATTGCCAGCTGAGATGGAAAGAAAGAAATCAGAGAATACAGTGTGCTCTTGCAATGAAATTTTGGGAAAAATGTGAGGGAAGCAAGAGAGGCCTTCAATCTCTTGGCATTCTCTCAATCCCAGTAAAGGGAAAAGGATGAGGAGCAAACAGTCTAATTACTTGATGGAAGGGTCTGTCAAGTCACACTCTGAAAAACCCTTTTTGGTCTAGGGAATTAAATGGAGGTTACTGCTGTTGCTTTCTGGCACATTAAAAAGCTCAACTTCCTGGTGCATATTAGATAGTAGAAGCTATCAAAAGAGAAAAACAGCCAAACTCTCAATGAAATTGGTAAAGTTTGTTTGTATGGGATCCTCATACATATGTGAGTGAACTTGTGGGTACATGTATCTATCACGGGATACATTTTCCTGATTCCTTCAACAGAGCAAGAATTGAAACATAGGGGAAAGAGAACCACTATAAAACAGCAACAGACATTATCTTCAAACAATAGTCAGGATTAAATTCAAAACTGGGGGCATAAATTGAAACCCCAACTTGAGAGCCATTTTCCATAGCTAGAGGAGGCCTGCAAGAAACAGAATAGTAAGTTACAACTCTGTCCAAAAAAGCCTTAAAAAGAACCCAACTAGACCATGACTGACTTACTTTGCCAGTACAAATTAGTATAGTTCTCTTTACTAACAGGACCAAATAATAATAAAGCACTTTTCATATTCAAGAGGCTTTTTGAAAACAATTCCTAATTAATCTACACAGGCTGTATTCTAAAAGAGATGAATTAAATGAGATAAAACAATATGATGCTCACAGAAACATTTGTGTTTGAAGAAAGAACAGGATATTTGTTTTTCAGGCTGCCACTCTGAAACCTTGGCAAGCATTAAGTCCGTTTCAGTGCATCCTCCTCAGTTCCTCCCCCAGACTTCCTGCCTGTTACTCTTCACGTACTCCAATCAAATTTAGGTCCTATCCACTAGCACTAATGCATAAGATTCACTGTGACTGGACTGTCTTCACAGGAGCTCCCTATTCGGCAATACCTTAAAGGCAAACAAGAGTCAAAAGCTCACCAAAAATATTAGTAATGCACATAGCATGTCATTATACCTAACTTAATGAAATAACCTGGTGAAGAGTACAATTATGCAAGCTCAATGAACACAAAACTCTGAGATTCTCAAGTACTGACAGGAAAGTTAAGCAAGTGTTAGGCAGTGCAGGGTAAAGAAAAAATCTCATAGGGCTTTTGCACATGTCTGTGTACTGCGGGGGAATACGATCAGTGTGTAACAGCAGAGCTGGATAAATTTCTCTACAGTTCAACCTCGACTGCTGGAGCCTTTTGAAATTTGAGACAGACTCTCATTTGGGATTCACTGCTTTGTCAGTGAATTGTGGCATTTACTTTGTGCGATGTATGGAGATTATACTTTCCCCAAATTTCTTTATCAAATTTGGAAATTATTTTTCTTCTCCATTCCTGGGAGCAGAACACCATGTATGTTTTTGTGAACTGACGGAAGACATTATTAAACACTTGGCCCTGCATTTTTCATATTGGCTAGTATGAAAATCAAGAATTGCCTGGTAGTAAAATTATAATCCTCTGGATTAGATGTGTAATAGAAACTGATATTGCAACTGAATCAGGCTACTATAATGGTATTAAAAAGCCACATGTAAAGGGAGGTCTGGTAATCAGGGAAGAGTAGCAGGTGAGGCACACTAGCGTTTTCCCTTTTTATATTATGCCAGGGTCTAAAGAAGTGGTGAGTATGGAATGACAGCAAAAATTATTCTTGTGAAACCAGAACTACCTTTTGCTAAGCAATCAAAAGAGAGCAAGCACACAGCCATTAAAGAGTGTATTTCCACCCTCAAAGATTTTGTTAGTATTGACAAAAGCACAATTTTTGTTCCGAACATCTGGGTATTCGTATAGGCCTGGGCTGTTTTCTTTAACTAAATTTCACTGTTCTTTTAAGTGGTTTCCCTATATAGTATATGATATATACAATTACAGATACAACTCTAATCCAGCAAAGCTGTTTACAAAACAGCTTTAGTTCTTCATGCATCCCTGAGAGGAGATAGAGATATTTAAAATGTAAAGAATTTCTTTAATGTAGCGAATAGATGACAGAAAATGTGACACTATTTCAGGTAGTAGAGATTCAGATAACTGTCTTATGTTTCAAAAACATAAGAGTACATTCATAAATTTGGTTCTCCGTGCACAACCTATAGAGAAATACAGATAAAGCTGAGCTGTTTGTTTTCCTTGTATGTACGTGCTGATATACTTTTAGAAAAAACATTATTCTATTAACAGGAACATGCATTTTGGAGCACTACTCATACAACTCTAGGCCATAGAGTATGAAAGTTTTATTCAAGTACAACACAAAAAGTGATTACAATGAAGGAGAAGTTTATAACCTAACTCTAGAACATAACTAGCATACCAGCTTCAGAAATTGATGTAATATACACTGCAACCTCTTTTGGAACTAAAAATCTATGTAGGTTACTTGTATGAGCTAACTGCCTGCATGAAGTCAGAATCAGGTATGACAGTAGATAGTTATAGCATATATACTAACTGATGACAGTTCTCATTTTGTGAGTGGTGGAAAGCTTTATGATGGCTAGCATATCCAATGTAACTAATTGTGTTACAATTATTTTAGAAGCATCTTGTAGCTTTAAAAAGGTGAACACTGGAATGCCGTAGATTTGTTAAAAAGATTAATAAAATTAATAAAGTTAGTTTAATATATAAAGTTCTTATTGAAAAAGCAACAAAAGATTATAAAAAGTTTAAAAAACCCGAACAATTTATTTTTAGGTTTCAAACCACAGAATATCTATCTGGTCAAGTAAACCACTTTATCGCAATGCTTATGCATTTATTTACACCACGATCTTAGTTTAAAAGATTTTAGAGCCTCTTTAGTGTTTCTTCATGTACAAGACACAGAGGGTTGTCTTAAGAATTGCAACAAAGTTTTTTCTTTATTTCATTCTGCATTTACCTTATCTTTAATAGTCATGATATGCAATAGCTAAGCCCTTTGACCTCACTGTTTCATTAGGGTGGATTTTACCAATTCTTAAATAACTTAAGGTGAAAAACCCACCTTGAATTACTGGTTTATTTAAATAAGCTACATTAGAGATGACAAACAAAAGTTGGTGATTTTTGCCTAAAGCAGGTGGGTTTTTTGGTAGAATTTTCAGGACCTTTTATATTTTGTACATTAAATGACCTCTTCAGCTTGCATTCAGAAGACCAATATCAAACTGCCACAGTAAGAGGAAGTAAACAATACATAAAGGTAATGGAGTTCCAGTAAAAATGTTTTAGATATCTTTATGCATAATCTCTACCTTTGATGCTAATTCAATATAAGCAAGTCTGCATTATAATACAAGCAGCCTCAAATAATTGATGAGGTGTTAATTTACTGATCACCTGGAGAGTTCCAACTAGTGCTGTGCAACAGCAGGCAGAGACCCTCTGCGTTTTGCATGTCTCCTTTGGAGCCTCAAAATTCCATTCGACCCACATGGGCTTTCATATCCAGAAAAATTAATTTAATTTCTACCAGAAATAAGGATCCTTATTCCTGCAAAACAGAGCTGTAGGTAATAGTTTTAATATAGGTTAGAAGAATAAAATAGTAAGGTTAAATCAGGTGTCCTTGACAAAAATTTACATCTTCTTTTATCTGACTTCCTTTATCTGAAATTCATTAAGCAACAATGAGCTTCTCTCTACACTGTCACAGGTTCCCCACAGCTCATGATCAAATATTGTATTTCCCCTGTCAATAGGTCTACAGACTTGGGATCCATTTTGACAGCCTGTACACAGGTACAAGTATTTTGTACCTTTTAGTGTTTCCTTTACTAACATCCAAACAACTTTCTTGTTATTGTTCAAAGTACTATTTTTTTAACCTCTGGCCATTTCTCTTCTTCCTGTTTTTTTGTCCCCACAGTAGCTACAGTATCTTTTGGAGGTTTTTTTGGCTTCACACTGTTCCTTAAGCTCTTTAGGTTTACTTTTACTACTGCAGTTATTGGCTATGCTACCACTTATGCTTCCTAGTCCCATTTCTCAAGGATTCAGACAGGGTCTTTTTCCGTCAATAGCAGCAACATGATGCAAAGCCTTCCCACCACGGGAAGCACAATTATCTTTTCTTCATTGATCCTCTTCTGGCAGTACAATAGAGTCTTAAGTTTTCAGTAGTAAAAATATAAGGCCTTAGGACTCCAGTTTCACTTGTAGGAACAATTCTTACCCATAAGACAACTGTGGTAAGGATTTTAATTTGCCATTAAAGCAGAACAAAACCAAAGTCCATCAGAATAGAACTATCAAGACACCATAAACAATATATAAATAATCATGGCATCCTTGTCCACATAACTTTGCTACATACTCATCCTGTTTCCAGTATGCGCCCATTATATTGTACCTGAACTTGATTTTAAATTACCTTGGATAAGGTAGCATTCTCAAGTTTCTACTGCAAAGGAATACGTACTTCTTGCCATAAATAACAACTATTATTCTTCAGTAGATTACTCATTTGTGTAAAGACTACTCACATACACCAAAAAAATTAAAAAGCAATTCTCCACCTTACTGCAAGATGAAGAGGGACTGAGGCTGTAACCAGACATGCTACTATGGCAGTAGCTAAGATCATGCTTACAGTGTCCACTGCAAAACGCCACTTGCATGTCCTGGCTAGACTTTACTGCCTCTCTTATCTGCCAGCCTAACTGTATGTGTAGTCACTCCCTAACCCAGTTCTGTCAAAATGATCTTGTTAACTTAAACGCTTTCAATAGTAAGGTGTTTTTTTAAACCAAATCATTTTGACAGAGCTGGGTTAGGCCATTGCTCATGCTATTCTTCCACCAAGAGCAATTTTAATTTCAGAGGTTCTTGCCCCCCACCCCTGCAACATGCCAGCTGCACATTTCCAATAATTTTTCTCCATCCCCATTCCTTTCCTCACTGCAGTTTACTATCCCTGCAGTTGTGCTATTTGCAAGGCAACACTAAGCCAGATCAGTGAAATGTGGGTTTAAAAAAAAAATTGCAACAAAACCCTGTTTCAAGAAGTCTTTTGCTTCAAGTTTATAACCCAGATCATTGCACTGATCTAGTTTACAGCATGGTTGCACAAGCAGTTGCATCAGCACAACTAAAGAGTCCACAAACTACAGGACAACAACAGAAAGTTTTGCAAACAGCTGTGCTGCCAAAGAGCATCTGAAGTTTGACTATATGCTTTAGAGAGCAGTCAGACAAATAGTTGAGTCAGCAAAACTGAGCAGAGGATAACTTCTGGAAAAGAGGAGAGAACAAGAAATTAGGGGCAGTGAAACTACTTAAATAAAACTCTGATGGACTCCTAGTATAACCGTGGCAGTCT
Source organism: Grus americana (assembly GCF_028858705.1). NCBI lineage: Eukaryota > Metazoa > Chordata > Aves > Gruiformes > Gruidae > Grus > Grus americana. The sequence continues at coordinate 8,600,656 of NC_072864.1, forward strand.
GATGCAGCACCATTTATTGATGCTGGTAGATTTCAGGGACAAAAAACTTCTTCCACTATCTCAGCTGCAGCGAGGCTGCAGTCAGATGTGCTGCTCTGAGAACAGCCTGTCAGGAGGGGAACTCCCAGTGATCCTGCCCACAAGCAGCACGCACTACCGCACAGTGGAGAGGTGCTGAAAACGGCAGCAAGCCAGCAGCCAGATTCTGGGCCATGCATGTTCTAGGCATGGCCCCAAGTCATAATTATACTTTGTAGCTGCTCTAAATTTCACCGACTAGCAGTGATTTTAAGGGACTGTTATGTCACCTGGAGTTAACTGTAACACAGAAAAGCATTATCCACACGTCCTTTCCTTTGGCCAAGCACCTGAAATTTCAAAGGAAGGAAAATGAAATGGAAAATGTTATGCTAACTCTGCTATAGCAGCAGGGTGGCATACACTTGAAGTATACTTTGTGCAGAGATGTGCCAGAGAGGATCCTGCCAATACAAGTGCAAATCAATTGTCCAAATTTATTTTGATACATGACATGTGGCAATTCGCTTGCAGAATCAAAGGCAGTTATCTAAAGAATTACTTATTTCAGCAACAATGGTAACAGACGCTACCCCCCTCTTTCTCTTGGTCTTAGATGTTCTGTCCTACACACACAGAGTAATTCAGTGTGCAAGGATATGCCACCTTATTTTCTACACTTAGTCATGCATTGCTGCTCTTTATAAAGACACCTGAACAGTTCTTTAGATTATTGAGTTGTTAAGCTTGTGTCAAATGCTAAGGGACTGTTTTTAAGCACAGTGTTTGTCAGTCTTTGCATTGGGTATATAGGTGATGGAATCCATACTTGCACTGAGGTAATACAGACATGCAGACATGCCAGCACAGAAAGGCAACAGTTTCTTCAGTGTTTCGATCTTTAATATTTATTGGAGTATTTATTCATCTGTCTATAAGATCATTATTAGTAAAAGCAGGTTACTTCAGTTTTAGGGATCTGTTTCAGAGGCAGAGGGAAGGAAGGGTTAGAAAAGCTTTTGTAAGATAAATTCTTCTTCCCTCGTTGTCTTACTCCTTTGCTTTAACTAGGAAACACCATGACTGGCATTCTGAAGGAGAGATGAGGCTGCTGCAGGATATAGGTCATTACACAACTTGACTAATGCTTTGGGATAAAGAGAAAATTATATGTACATCATATTGAAATAGATCTTCTTTAATCAAAGTAATATATTGTAACAAATTGTCCATTATTCTTTGATTGCTTAACATGGTACTTTATCATATCTACAAAGTCTATTTTATGTTAGTGACTACCTAAATATTTTTTATAGTTTTTGGCAAATATGTACTTGCAGGAAATCCTATTTTTAAAAAACAAAACAAAACAAAAACAACCCACAAAATAGTATCCTGCCCTGTGATATCGTGCTTATTATTTAAATGTTACTGAAATCAACGGTTATATTTTTGTTACTCTTCAATAGTAAAATCAACATGGGCCATCTTTAAAGCTGCCAAGGCTCTGATACTTTGTATATAAAGCTGTCAGTCTTTCCAGAAGCATTCACTACTTTACAGAACCAGAAGGCACTTAAAACCACTGTGTTGTTAGCACTTCTAAACTATTTTTTCTCTTTTATTTTGTTATTACTTGCATTGTGCAGTGCTCAGGAATTCCAGTCATGAATCCAACTGTGCTAGGCACTGTACAGATACAGGACAGAGGTAGTATGTGGTCCACAGTTTGCAATTGAAGTAATAGGTCTTGTTTGACTAATTTCATTGGAGAAGAAATGCAGTATCTATAGAGGTTTAGTGTTTGTGTTTTGTTGTTGGGGGGTTTTTGTGGATTTTTTTTTTTAATTTTCTTTACAGCTGATACCAAAAGAATAGGCATTAAAATGACAATATAGCTATTTTAGATCTATGGTAGAACAAAAGGTATTTGCAAACTTCCTTTTCAACCTCTTATACTTAGAAAAAAAAAAAAGGTTTTGGGTTTATGGGAGTCAGATACTCCACTGATGTTTGTCAAAACATCAGTTCACCTCACACCGTTGTGCTGAGAAGCTCATGATGCGGGCTCTAAACAAAGGGAAGAAAGTCAAGATTTGTTTGAACAACCAAGGTGGTCCAGAAACTTAAACATGACAAGAATAGTTGTATCTGCATTGTTTCCATTCTATAGTAAGAGGAAGAAATGAACTGAAGTAATTTTTATTCTCTACAGTCCACTGATTAAAGAGATTTTCCTTTGACTAAAATAGAACTGCATTACATATAGATTTAATAGCTTCAGCTCATGCCAACCTCATCTCTGAACTGATGCTCATTTTTACAAGGGTGTATTACATAATTTGAAGACCTATATCACTTTTAAAGGGAGAGGGGAAGGCAAGTTATGCACAACATGAAGAAAGCTCACAAAAAGGCAAATAGATTGGCCTGTGACTGAGAATTAGGTGTTAACCATGCTCTGCCTAGGGCATCGTTTATCATGAGAGTTTCAGCAGCTGGGATGTGCTTATCCTGTACTTGCTGAAAAAATGTTTAAATATTAATGGAGGACATAAATATCTTGCTTTCTGGGCTTCCTTTTTAGTCCTTTTTTGATATACAACAGAGCTTTCATTTTAATTGGTTTTCTTTAAAGAATATTAGGTATTCTCTACATAAATAAACAAAACATAATAATAAAGGAAAAACTCACACATTTCCCTGAAATGTATTCTGATTAAGCTAAGAATATAAAATGATGACTGGTCATCATGATTTAGTGAAAGCTATATTAACTTTCCAGCCATATGCATAAACATGGGTGTACATTAGAAAAAAATCTTTAAAAAGGAGAAATGTGAACATAACTGGACTTAGTTCTAACTACAGACAGTACTGCTGCAGTAAACCTACCCAAATGTTTTTTGCTGAAATATATGAAATTAGAAGTGAAGGTCTTTAATTTTGCATCATTGAATTTGATGGCAGTTTTACCATCAAATTAAATGAGTTGTTTGGAAAGAATTAGCATCCTCCAACATGAACCTTACTACTTTTGCAGTTGCCAGGTTGAGGTTTTTGTGGGTTTGTTTTGTGGTTTGGGTTTGTTTGTTTCTTTTGTTTGAATCTGATTTTTGGACATACACAAAAAAATAAAGCCCACAGCCTAGAATACAGAACTCAATCCAAACTTCAGTGACATTAAAAATTTTCTGATGATCTGTTACTTAAAAGGCAATCATAGCTGTTGCATTTAAACCATAAGAGAGGTTCATATCTAAAGCGTTGCTCAGTTGGAAAACTCTAATCAATTGCACTACCTCTGAATGCATACAGTCCATTTGCATTAGTATTTAGGGGCTTCAAATTTTTTTTAATATACAAATCCCTGTAAAAATATAAAATTACACATGCATATTATTATAATCAGTGACTGCAAAGGAAATGGATTTAAATGGTTATCCGAGTTCCTCAACTTAGGCTGAGCATTGCTTCCCAGAAGTAAACTACTTCAACCAAATATACATCAAATTAGAAAGTAGAAACTGTGAACTAATGACTGCCAAGACTCACTACTTTCATAATGTTTTGAAGTCCCACATCCAGTTGCAAAAACCTGAGCAAGACACACTGAGAAACACCTTTCTGAGCTTGTCTTTGACTTCGGCACCGCAGGGTACGATAGACACTTCTCATGGAACGTTTCACTTATTCAGATCTAGGACTGGTTGACCTTACTAATTTCTAATCCAAGCCAAGGTGCTGATCATTCTCAATTCAAATGATTTTTACAAGACACATCATGTTCAACACCTTGGAAAATCAATTCTATAAGTATTATCATTGCAACTCATGGACAAAGGCTACTCTCATGACTAAGGCAGGTAGAAATCTGTCTCTTGCCTGGAATCAGATGCTTTAAACTCTATCTGTGGGTAACTGAACCGGTTCAGAAATCATCTTTCCTTTTCAGCTTGCACTTACCACTTCAGATACCACCAGTCCCCAATGTTTTTTGGGAACAAAATTCTATTAGCATAGTTGAAATATCACTGTGGTGATGTTATTTACTTGGTTGACAAGATGAGAAACGTGCTGAACAGATTCCAGAACAAAGGGGTCTGTCTGAGGGGGAAAATATATATCTATACACACACGCACTTGAAATATCAAATTGGACTTTATTTTGCTCTATTTCTGTCTACTGCTCAAACAGTTATGTTCAAGAAAGCTATGAAGTGAGCCACCTTTTCTATGGCAACAACACTAAGAAAAATGTTGAGTTTCTATCATCTAATTTAATTCTATTGATGCGATCTTATGGCAGCAATGATGCTTAAAATGTTCCAAGCTCAAAATGCCTTAGCGTTTCCCTCCCACTGAAAGAATTTAGTTTGTATTATTTTAAACTCATAGTTGAAAGACTCTTATGATACAACTATAGTGCATACTGTGAGTATACAATTGTCAGTATTGATAGTATATCCAAAAGGTCAGGCTCTAATAGTATCAAAATGGAAAACAGAATAGAAAAGGAATACTGCTAAGATACTGTATATCTTATGGTTATTGGATGCACTATAAAAATACCTGTTTACACCATGTAGCATGAGAAGTTTCTTTCTGTTACAGAGTATGCATAATCATCGCTTATATGCAGCACCAAGAGCTTAAAGTACATGTTCACATTTCCGTCTTGTTCCTAAACTTAGAGGTCAGTATTTTTTGCCTTGAAAGTCTCTCAAGTTTTGGAAATGAAATTAGCTGTATGTATCAAGGGTCAAGTGGGTGGGTTCCAGGCCCCTAATTTCAATAAGTGACTGAAAAAGTCCCGGCTAAAGTCTGTAGGGCACTTAGGTCTTCTGAAATGAAGATTTTAAAAGATTAAATCTGCAACTGTGTGAGAAGAAATAGAAAGAAAATTCAGGAAGTACTCCAAGGGGTAATAGACGTAAATCTACATTCATGGCTGATTGTGTGTTCTTACTCGTAAGAGTTCTATATTCTGAAGAAGGGAGTACAAATATATCTTTTCTAGAGAAGACGATGCAACATATGTTAACAGAGATACAAATAGAGCATCCAGGGATCAATGAATTCATTTGGTAAAGGCGCAATATTATTGGAAAAATTCTGAAAATTACTAATGAGAAAGTGAATTTAAATCTGATTGTGGGACTACTTCCCCCTTTACAACTCTGTTTTGGACTTCAGCAGCAGGAGCAGATGGGAATGACTAAAAATATATTGATAAAGCACTGAGAAACTTTGTCTAAGGAGGATTCTACCTCATCTCATGCATGAATTTTTTTTTTAATGAAAGATGTAAAAGGAGTAGATGTCCTGTACAGGGATACTTATTAAGACCAGCTACATTTGTTAAGCAGGCACACGTACTTCTTATTGATTTTTTAATATCGAAGAAAATGTCCAAAGTTAGTTTCTTGGCTAGCAGCCTGCTCAGTTAACAAATTGTTCACCTTTAACTTAAGAGCCAACTTTCATGAAATACTTCAATCTCCAAGGACATTGAAGGCCCTCAGCTTACAACTAGGCATGGAAATCAAAGTTCTTTCCAGCCAGAATGCAATTTTTTAAAAAAAGAAGGGAGAGTTAGTAAATAGCAAGCCTAGGAAGAAGCTAACAGAAAGCTGTGCTCGTTATACATGCAGTAAGGTAGAACAATAAGGCTGAATAGATGAAAACCCTAGACTAGAATATCACATAATCACTTCCCTTCCCAGGGTTTTTGTGTCGCAGATATTCATACAATTAGGCTTGGAGGTGACGCTACAGAGAGCTTTTGGGTTTTGATGTTATCACATTTTATGGGTGTGAAATTTGATAATTTCACAGGTATGTAAAATAATTTCTTTTACCATGTTATTTAAGACAGGTAAAATGTACACTAGGGTAATTTTTCAGTCTTCCAAATGTATATATTATTTACTTATATTTACTAAGAAACCTATTGTGAAGTCTCTTCTTATTCATGTCTGGTATCGAATGTAGAGGAGGAATATCATTCATATAAGAGTACTATATATTTCTTTTTATCCTTATTGCAGAAAAAATCTTGAAGAATTTCCAAAAGAGGATGAGTGAAGTTAAGAGGATTCTTTATCTATAGCTTTACTAGTTATCAGCTCTATTCTTTAATTGAAACTGAAGTGAGCAGCTGTTAGCTTCCCTCCTACTAAGCACTAGCATGGTAGATTTTAAACAATAAACAGTTAACACTATTTGGTGTCTTAAAATCAACACCCCCAAAAAAACATCTGGCTGTGATACTCAAGGACGCAAATAGTGAGCCGTTTATGCGATCGAGTTGGCTGTTTAGAAGTATCAGCCTTTATGAAAGTTGTACGAGTATTTATTCCTGCTTTCAGATGAAAGAAAGAGTCACTTGCATGAAACAGAGCATGTGTGTTTGTGTCTGTCTGAAAGAGAAGAGGGAGAAGTGAGGGTAGAGAGTTTGATACCTGTTGGCAACACGAGCAGGTTTGTGTAACGCCGTTATGTGCCAGGTTGGATTGATTCCACTCTATTTAGTCTGGTACTAAACACAAACTGTTTGAATTGAGACAGATTCAAGACATGACTGAACAGCAACGAACCACACAGGAATTCCTGCCTGTGTTAAGTGGTGTCACCTTCATGGCGGTAGGCAGTAACTAAATAAGGATTTGAATTAATCTCTTCTATAATATCCACACAGAAACTGCCATAGGCTTTCTGTGGTCAAGCTTTGCAGTGCCTCCCAGGCTCCCCAGCCAAGCACTGTGTACAGGTCTGATACTGTCTAGCAGGGATGCTGTCTGACAGGTCGGGGCTCCTGATTGGGATGCTGCTACCCAACAGATACTGTGGCCAAGCAGAATGTAAGTACGTGTTACTCCTCTGCCTTCCTCAAAGAGGAGATGAAGTGTTTAGTGGAACAGTCAGCTTCAGGGGTCGACAGACTCCTGCATTTCTTCTCTGGGAGCCTTGGCAGTGATGCAACTAACGAGCAACTGGAGCTAAGGGTCTTTCTCCCTCTCCGAAGTTTCAGCTGGGTGCATTATCTATTTAGTCAACCAAAGAAAGGGAAGGAAAATAACTTGTGGGACAGGGATGACTCCTAGCTAGTTATGGCTAATGATTCATTCCCATCTCAGCTTTTAAGAGGAAGAGAAGTATTTCTGGGATGCTTTCCCCTCGGAAAGTAGGAAAGGAAGCTATCATACCATTCCTATTAATTTATTTACCTAGGGGGTGCAGAGCTTTGGGGGGGAAGGAAGGTATTGATAAATCTGGGGGACTTCCCCCCCCCCCGGTTCTTCCAGCCTCCTCCTCCTTCATTTACATATTTGGCTGGTGGGTGATTTTTATTCTCAGCACGAAAACTGCAATCTATTTCAATGCATGAATGCAGCCCTGCATCTATTCAACACAGTGAAATAGCCCAGAGATTTATTGTGCTAAATAAGAAAACAAGAAGAAACAGGTTCTCCAGCCTTGGAAGCAACCCTCTGTGATCTAAAGTCCTGATCCTTTAAAGGAAGGGAAAGAAAGGAAGAAAAAAAAAAACCACCACCAAACCCACCCCAAAAAACCAAAACAGGAAGAGAAATAGCCACACCACCACCACTCCTCCTCCTCCTCCCAAGGGAATAAAAAAAATCCTAACATCCCATGACATTTTCATTATCAGGAATCTCAAAACATCTGACTTAATGAGCCAATACAGTTCAGCCTAATACTGTACCTATTAACAAGGAAGGTACATGCACAGTGCACCTTGCAAGAACACAGACACTAAGTCAAAAAGAAATCTACAGAGACAGCCCTCTGCCAGCAAGACATAAATAATATTCATAAAATGAATACTCACTCTTTCAAGGACCAAGGAAACCGCTTGCTGACAGCCACTTCACACCCGGATTGAAAGGGTGAGGTAAAAAACATTAGTCAGTCCCTGTGAACAGGCAGGATTCTCCAGATTTTCTTTTCATGCTTTTTGAGGCTGCTGATGCTGGAGGAGATGCTGGTTACTTAGCTTCTCGGGTTTCTGTGCCTGCATGCTAAAGTGCAGTTATTAATTTCTCTCTTTGCACAAGCCAGCGGCAGCAGCACGTCTCCAGGAAAGCAGGAATATTCCAAATAAATCCACGAATTCCGGGTCTGAGCGCTCCAACGTGCCTGCCTGCAAAATGTAACTGTGAAGTGATGTGGAAAAGTGAGCTAGGAGCCTCCCCTGACAGCTCTTATTGGGCTGATCTCGGAGGCAGGTCTAGCGCTTGGAAATTCATGTAAGCAGTTTTGGGTGGTGGTTTTTCCTCCTCCCTCTCCTTCGCACCCCCTCACCCCGCCTTTAACCTGGTAAGCACACAACTTTTCCACAAACCGTGGAGCCACTCGTTCCCCGGAGCCGTGGCAGGCGCCCGCACCGCCAACTCCGAGCCGGGGCATTTCCCTCAGGCCGGGCGAGAAGGGCGCGGGGGCAGGCGCCGAGGCGGTCCCTGCTGAGGGAGGTGTGGGGGGGAGGCTAGGCACTGAGCCGCGGGGCCACCGGGGAGGCGCCCGCCAGGGCCGGGATGGCGGAGCAGCACGGCAGGGCTGGGACGTGCCCAGAGCGCCGGGAGATGGGCGGCGGGAGGGAGGAAGAGCGGCGGTAAAGCGCTGCAGGGGCAGGGGGCGCGAGAGACGGCGGGCGACAAGGAGCTCCCCGTCCTCTGAGGCGATGCCCGCCACGAACGGGAGGCCGGGGCCGCCGGGAGACGGGCAGCAGGCACAGCGGGTGGCGATTGGGGCCCACGGGAGGAGGCAGGACCCCGGAGAGGGCTGCGGAGGGGTAAGGAGCAGGCGGGAAGGGCAGGAGGCAGTTCCTCATCTCCGTGACAGACGCTGCGGGAGAAACAGTCGGACGCTCCGGGGACAGGGAAACTACCCTTTAAAAAACCTTTTCCAAACAATCCCAAAGAACTGCAGGCATTTAAATTTTCTCCTGTACTGTTTTAAAGCCAAGGGTGGTAATCAAATTATAAGCAGGAGTCTGAAACAGCCTAAACGCAGAACAGAGCCAAGACCTCGACACAGCAAGAGATGGCTGAAGGGCAACCACAATACAGTAAGTTGTTGACCATCGCCCAGTTTCTAAATCCTCTTTGTGAGTGACAGTACTGGTACTCCGCACAGCCCCAGCTTGTGAAGTGCTGGAAAGAGGCTAAAGGACCCTAAGCATCGAGTATCCTCAGCTGCCTTTGACTTTAAGGAGCTGAAGGTTGCTCATCCCTCCTGAGGGCTCAGCACTGAGAGCCCCTGAGGAGGGCTGAGGAATACCACGGCCAGCGCGCCGTGAAAAGTCCAAGCAACCCCTTTGCCCATCTTCTTTAGCAATTGAGTGTTTTCTTCCTTTTCATGCTGCATGTATTATCTATTAGAAGATTAAGTGTCTTATATTTAATAATTACAGACATCATAGCTCTAAATAGTACCACCACCTATATTTTTTCCCCAGGTTTAATGTTTACCACTAGAGAAGGGGTCAGTACTGTGCTAGGAGCACAAGGAACAAACATGGTCAGGTACAGACGATGACTCTTAAAATGGAGGATTGATTCAACACCTAACTAGTACTGTTGTGGAAGCTTAAGTGCACTCAGTTCCATACTCTTTCCCAACTTTCCTTGACCAGTATTATGTTGTGTTTAAGATGAGCATTCAGTATGCTTCTGTATTATTAAAGCTGGTTTGTTGCTCAACTTTATTTTTAAATGGCTGGTCATCTTAAACTCACTCATAGAAACTGAAAACCTTTTAACCTTAAACAAAAAATGACTACATTGTTGAAGATCTATCTAGGATTACAGAAAATGGACCCTAGTATTCGTCTATATAGTAGGAATACCATTTAATTTAGTTTCATGATTGTTAATCTTATTTTTCATGCTGATACTATTTGTACATGCATGCAAGACCGTGAAAGAGAGAAAGGGGGAGACCTGCATTTGGAACTTTTACGTGCTTCACTTTATTTTAACTAAATGCAATTTACTGCAGATAACAGGTGCATTTCTTCTTGCACAAGCATTCATTCTGAAAAGTCTTAAATTCATTAGAATGTAGCAAAATGTACCTAGAATTCGACATTTTTTCAAGGGCAATGAAGAAGCATCTACTATTTCTTTGCTTCCCTCAGCCAAAGCATTTACTTTCCAACTATGAGCCTGGGATGATTTCTTGGAGAAGGATAGATATAAAATACACAATACTTACTTGAAGCAGGCAGAGAGCCTTGAGGGAAATACAAAACACTGCAGTGCAATAGATAACATCAGAAGTGTGGCTTCCCTTTACCTGGGGTTCCACTGAGGCAAAGAGTATTTTTCTCCCCTGTCCTTCCACCAACTGAACAACAGAGTGAGAATATAGATGCTGTCACAAGGAAACATAAGGCTGTTTAGCCTGTCTTTTCTCCTGGTAATTAATGACAGGTTTTTTTAAAACTTTTTTTAAGGTTTCAGTAACAGTAGGTGCACACCTCATTTCTACTAAAAATACATGAGGAAAGCCACCACGAATAAAAATTCTCACTAATAAGAATGGGTTAGATCCCTTGTGTCTGTGCTTTAAACAGGCAGTACAGTTGTGTGAGGGAAGAAAGCTAATGGTAGAGGTTGTACTTTCAAGTACAGCTTAAAAGTTTAGGTTTTGTTTTGATTTCAACCTTTAACTTTTGCCATTTGTTCTATGTGACCTTGCTTGCAGTTGGAAATTACTGGGCCAAATGCTATGCTCTTTCATCCTCAAGTTGTTGTAGGAGAGGGTGATAAGTGTCTTATTAAAATGGATCATGTCATCCATGAATTCCCCTGCTGTAAAGCCTTTCAGATGGAGTAAGTCTTGACAGGAAGTGTATGGATTAATAATTTTAAAATAATCTTGGAATAGCAAAGGAACATTTACAACTTTCTCCATCCTATCCAAACTAAATGATTTAATGATATTTATCATAGCAATATATATACACACACTATCACATAGCACTGATGAGTATGCTGGCCAAAAATTGTTTCCTCATAATATATAAGAAAGATACTTCTATCTCCTAAATGGTCATTTCATTTTTTTTAAGCAAAAACCAGCTCTGACTCCAACTGAAATGGGATCAAGATTTTTAGTTTAATAACTATAGTGAAGAAAAAAATCATCTGCAAAATGCATGTCAATGAATGCATTGTGGATCAAATTGGAATTCAGTTTTTAATATTAAATCTTTGTACCAGAAAAAAATGCATTGGGTTGGGGGTGGTGGTGGTATGCATGTATGTTGTTTTTGTGTGTGGTTGTTTTTCTTTTTGGGGTATATTTGGTTGGGGGGGGGGGGTGTTGGCTCCTTTTTTGTTTGTGACTGATAAGGGGAAAAATTAACCTCTGCTTGAAAAAGAACCTGGAGATTTTTTTCCGTATTACTTTGCTTTTATGAATAAGAAGGATTAAAACCCTAATGTGATTTCTCATTCATATACAGACAGGAAATATCTGTGTACCATCTAAAAATTTGTGGCATAATGGAATACAAGGATCTTTTCACCCTTTTATGTTGTTGTGAAAACAGTTGTTGATTATCATATAATTCTTTGTTCCTCAACATTGCAAAGCAGTGCAATAAACTGTTTTCTGAAGACAGAATTTCGACCTTACTGCTTAAAAATATTCAATAGAAGTGACTTGAAATGAGCTCTTAAGGAGCAACTCAATCACAACACAGCCTTACAAGGACTGCTGCTGATGTAGATGTTCAGCGTCATCCTATTTAAATAACAATGCAAAAGTCAGGAACTTGAAAGGGGTGGGGAGGAGAGTGAAGGGAAGCATGCCTGGAAAAGAAACCACTGTTTTAATTCCTCATATTCAGATTTTATTCCATCGGATCACTTACTAATGAGATATTTACCTTAAAGTATCAGTAGCTGATTTCAGTTTTCAATATACAATATAGCACCTGATCCAAAATTACCTGAGGTTAATGAGTCCAGTGTGAATTACTGAAGTTATTTTACTGCAAGCAACTTTTGCTTACAGGGATTACCACTAGCATGCCACTTCAAAGCAATATTAATAATACAAAATTGATAACTGATCTGAGTTACAAAAGCAGGTTTACAGAATAGTGGTGTATCCTATCATTATTAAAGCTTTAAATGAATTCAATGCTGTTTTCTCAGGCAATATCCAAAAGCTCTACCTAGTTTGTACCTTTCAGTCAAGTTATGTGAGGGATTACTTCTAAATTTAATTTGTTTTGAAAGCTAGAATTCACATTCCATAAACTAAGAAGAAACAAGGTAAGTCCAGAAGATTTCTGAATAAAATACGTGCTTTCATCAGTTCACTCTGCCAGTACAGAGACATAATTATCTTCAGAACATAGGTTCTTACCACTGTCTTGCAAACCTTTAAAACCTGCTTGTATACAGTTATCACAAGTTGGTTATCATGAAAAATAATGATTCCCCTGTGTTTGGGAAGTCACTGAAGACAGCTGTAACTCAAAAAAGTTCTATTATATAATGCTTAAAGCTGATACTATAGATGAAAACAAAAGAAATTATACAAATGGCCCACGAAATAAAGGTATATGGTTTGGGGTAGGTTTCTTCTTTTGTACTGACAGAAATTCGTGGTTTCATTTTAACAGGGAAAGCTAGAAACACTCAGAAACTTAAGTGAGAAATTTGCAAAGGAATGCCAGGTCTCTATAGAGATCAAAACCAGTTAAAATTCAATATCCAACACTGGAATAGAAAACTTGAAAAACCCCACTGAAGGAAGAACAGACCATAAAGCAGCAGCATCCATAATTGACAAAAATTATTCTCAATCACCTAAAAATACTTGCTTTCCAGTCTGGCCTCCTGTGAGAGACATCTAATCAAAGTCCATTCTCTTGTTACTCAATACATGAAAATAAATACACTAATTTTGACTAAGTTACTTTTGCCTTGATTGGACAAACACATTCTTATAACTATGCAAATTCCATTTCCAGCCCATGGACTGTCAAATAGAAACAAAGGTTTAACCTAACAGCAGCACTGGGGGTTTTTGGGCCCTCTTCCCATCCAAAAATTATTCCATTTAGTAAAATAAAATGTAACTAGTTCTGAGCCCCCTTCACTGTCTAAAGATTTTAAAATATAAAACCCCCAACTACTAATTTGTGTACCATATGCACCAATGATATTATACAACGCATAAAAATAATAACACATTATCAAGTTTTATTATTCCTTGGGTACTGTTTGCAATTTTGATTAGTTGCTGTCAGGTTGACTATTAGAAAAACAAATATTTGTTTTGTACATCAAACACTAAGATAAAGACAAAAGAAAATTATAACAAGCAAGGCAATCAACCTATTTTTGTACATTAATGTTCTGGATACAAATTGTAAAGTTAATCTTTTGCTTTTCGTTTTCAATATGCCTTGTGAATATAGGTAACTGGGTTGGCTTCAGTAGCTGTACAAATATTTTTTGCTCTACTTCAAGTGCCCTCTAGTGTGCAGTAACTAAGCAGGTTAAAATAATTTTTTTCTTTTTCTTAACAGCCACTCTTCTAAATCCCAAACTAATGTGTAACACTGCTTTCCTTCTCATACAAAAGAGAAATTCATTGTTCACTGCTTTAATTGTGTGGATATAAATGAATTCTCTTCTATGTAAAAGCAAGTCACCCCCTTTGCTGTCAATTTTTTATTCTCAGAGGTAGTAGTTAAATAAAGCCCAATAATTCTGGACATTGCGCAAATGTTGTTGAGATACAAACAGTTTTCAGTGTTATTAGAATCAAAAGAACAGTCTTCTCTATCTGCAAAAGAAAATTAACATATTCATCAGGAAAACAAGACCCTAGAACAAGATTTAACAACAAAATCCCTAATTATGTTTCTAGAGTTTTGTTGTTTGATTGTGGTTTGCTTTTTTTTTAAATATATTTTTTTAAAGTGCTGGACACCACTGATAGTCCTAGCTTTGAAAGTTATTTTTAGCTATTCTAGGTAAACACAAATACACTCTAAAAATACACACTAATTTGTGAAAAATGGAAGTACTCTTATATAGACACCTACGTGCCATTGTTTATTAGCAAGTGACTGAATAAAGACACAAGGAATGTACTTTTTGTCACTAGTTTAGAAAATAAGTAATTCTACATGAATATAAATAATCACCGAGGCACACATGTAACAAGTTCTGTGTCTTCTCATCTGTCTTTAAGAGCAGGATTAATCTGTCCTTCCATTATGCTGATGTGGTTGGTCAAAATTTTGACATTACTTGGCTGGACAAGTTGCATCATGTTGGTCAGCAATAGGAAGTTCTGTACAATGCTGCTTTTTGAGTGCAGGAGGCAATGCGTACAGCCAAGCAGTTAGAGCTGTTTAACTGCCACATCAACAGGACAGAAGGTGGCTGCCTCACAACACAAAGAGGAAAGGGAGGATGGGAAAGAGAGAGGATATTGGGAGAAAATAGTCTGGAGAGGTAAAATCACCAGGTGCAGCTCCAAGAAAGAATGAAAAATATCAATGAATGTACCTGCAAGAGGTACTTAACTTATTTAATCATATTTTTAAGGGGCTCCCCTGTATTACAAAAGTAGGCTTAACCCTTGAGTTACCCACCTGAATTTCTCCACTGCACGAATGAGTTAATTTGGGGGGAACCATTGAAGAATTTTTCCCATTCCACATTTCATTGTGGTCTGACTTCATAGCCAAGCATTCACTTTCAAGCAGGATTTACCATAAAATTCCATGATAATCACAAGCTTAAGCATACTCCAATTAAAACAGATTTTTAATGGACTTCTAACTGAAAGCTGAGGTAAGAAGGATAGGTAGATCCTAGGAGAGATGGCATGCTTGCATATACTAGGGATGCAGGGATACTACAAGGTGAGAGAATTTAATCTTTTATGAGTTGTAAAATCAGTAGTACTTCCTGTAAGTGGAAAGAGTCATCATTGCTGTATCTGAGCTTGGGCTGTGGTTTCCAAGTGAGGTGCTGAAGGAAGCCAACGGGATTGTTTCCTGTTTGCTAGCTTAGACTCTTCCCTGCTTGGCATATGTCTCTCTGGAATGTTAGCTTTTGTACCTTAACTATTCCTCATGCATTCTGTGGAGAACATCGTTTTCTAACATTTTTAGCATACATTGAGGGTAACAGAAGGGAAAGCTAAACATCACAGTACATCAATAGACAGTTTTCTAGCACCTAACAGCCTATTTTCATCTATTTTAGTAGCCACGCTGCACCCAGGCAACAACTAGATTTATGCCGGACAGAACACCAGAAGAGACACTCTTACACTTTACAGCAAGTAGAGACCTAATGTACATGTTAGTAGGGGCTAGATAGGTCTTGGTGGTGATCTGGGAAAATAAACTGCATTCATTATCATCAGATTTGAGTAAAGTTATCCAGACTGCATTCAGCCCTCATCATTACGGTGCAGTGATATGGGCGAACTGCTATTACAGCAGAAGCAAAATATACCTGCTATGAATACTAGTATAACATAATGAAAGAAAAAAGCCATTCACTGGCAAGGGTATCTCCTTGCTATAAAATGGATAAGTTAAAATTGACAGCATTGTTACCTCTGTTCTGAATGAGAAATGTCTTAAATTTAGACCAGCTTTTCATGAAGGTGCCTTCCTTAACTAGAGTAGAAATAGCGTATCTTAGGTGCATGTGAAGGTGACAGTAGTAGCAGGTAAACATACTAAAAGGTAGCTGTGGTCACTAATAGAAGCAAAAGGAAAACATAGCACAAGCCTCAGGTTTCAGCATGTACCACCTGAAGAAACTCCCAGAAAGGTAGTTTTGCATAGCCCATATCCCAAATCTAATAGCAACACAAGGTGAAGCTTTGCTGCTAGTCCAAATTGTATTTGTTTTTCCATTCTGACCACAGCAACAGATTAGGAGTATATGCTTATTTCAAAGTACTTTTCTCCAGAGATTTGTGTTTTGTTTCTTTATTTACATAGGTAAGTAAACATATTGCCCATAAAGTGGGTTTTTTTTTTCCCAGCAACTGCTGACATAGTAGTTTGGCAGCCTGATTTAAAAAAAAAGAAAAAATTTCTGGTGCATATGTAACAAATATCACTAATGAAGGAGAATATCAATCATTTAAATCCCCAGGACTTAGTGCTGAAGTACTTCTTCAGTAAGTAGCTAGAAAAGCAGAGTACATAGAAGAAGAATCATTTTACTGAAAAGAAGTAGTTTTAATGCCAGTAATTTAGTGAATCAAGTAAATACCTCCTGAAATATGTATACTACATTCATTTAAGAACTTTGATAGGTGGTGTTTATTGTTAAATAGTAGTAAAATCAAGTGAATAACTATCTGAGACTGAGTTGCTGAAAGTAATGGCCCCCACAGGAAACAACACGAAAATGATGTGGCGAATAGTTCTGTTGTTTGTTGATCCTCAGCTTCTTTGCAAGCCCTTTGAAGTAAAGGAACAGTAGTAAAGGCAGCGTTCTCCGTGAATTACTTGAGTCAAATAAGCTAATTGTGGCATAACAGAAGGAATAGTAGGGCCTGATTCACTACTGTGCTGATTTCACTAATTCCAGCCTAATACTGGAGTAACGCTATGGGTAAAAGATGACCCATATTTTTATTTAAATTAAAATCTCTAATATTCATCAAATATTTATAAGAATATATAACAAATAATTGTGGCAAACATTGCATAATAAAGATGAAAGGGAAATTAACCTTGTGAATTTTTAAGTTGAAGAATAAAGACCATTACATTAATAAGACTTAATTATATCATTAAATATTTAAAATTATGTCCTCTAATAAATGTTTTTATTTAACATATTTCTTTTTTATCTATTACTTTAGTAAAATGCCTTTAAGATATGAACAAAAACCCAGCAGAGGTGGGGTTTTTTTTTTTTTGATAGCCATGCAATTACAGAAAAAGCGAGAAGGAAGCCATATGCTACCTCTTCAACTCAAGGTCAGCTTTCAGGACAGAACAATCTGTACTGCCACAAGCCTCAACTCCCTGTCTGGGTGGGCTGGCGAGGGGCTGCATCTTTGCTAAGCATTTTTCTTCAATTATTCTCTTTTTCTAGGACTAGCTTGGGTCTATCTGTGCTAATGAACTAAGTTGAGCTAGCACAAATAAAGCTTATCGCCATCCATATTTCTAGCATTCCATTTAACATCTAACTCTATTAAAACGGGTAGAGAGGACAGTGTGTTCAAAGATCAGCTTCCTGCCTGCATTGATGAGTCCTCCCTTGCTATCACTGACAGAATACAGGTTGTGGTGGGTTGACCCTGGCTGGAGGCCAGGTGCCCACCAGAGCCGCTCTCTCACTCCCCTCATTCACTAAACAGGGGAGAAAAGGCATAACGAAATGCTTGTGGGTCGAGATAAGGACAGGGAGAGATCACTCACTAATTATCATCACAAGCAAAACAGACCAAACTTAGAGAGGGAATTCATCTAATTTATTACTAGGCAAAACAGAGTAGAGGAATGAGAAAATAAAATCAACTCTTAAAACACCTCCCCCCACCCCTCCCATCTTCCCGGGCTCAACTTCACTCCCGGCTACAACCTTCCCCCCCCTCAGCGGCACAGGGGGACAGGGAGTGGGGGTTACGGTCAGTTCATCTCATGGTGTTTCTGCCGCTTCTTCATCCTCAGGGGTAGGACTCCTCTCATCATTCCCCTGCTCCAGCATGGAGTCCCTCTCACGGGGTGCAGACCTTCAGGAGCAAACTGCTCCAGCGTGGGTCCCCCACGGGGTCACAAGTCCTGCCAGCAAACCTGCCCTGGCGTGGGCTCCCCTCTTCACGGGTCCACCGGTCCGGCCTGGAACTTGCTCCAGCATGGTCTTCCCATGGGCCACAGCCTCCTTCAGGTGCCTCCACCTGCTCCGGCATGGGGTCCTCCACGGGCTGCAGGTGGAATCTCTACACCCCCTCATCCTTCCTCCATGGGCTGCAGGGGGACAGCCTGCTTCACCATGGCCTTCTCCACGGGCTGCAGGGGGATCTCTGCTCCGGCGCCTGGAGCTCCTCCTCCCCCTCCTTCTTCACTGACCTTGGTGTCTGCAGAGTTTCTGACATCTTCTCACTCCTCTCTCCGGCTGCAAAAGCTCGCTCTCTCTAAGTGTTTTTCTACTTCTTAAATATGTTATCACAGAGGCGCTGGTTGGCTTGGCCTTGGCCAGCGGCGGGCCCGTCTTAGAGCCGGCTGGCATTGGCTCTGTCAGACACAGGGGGAGCTTCTAGCAGCTTCTCACAGAAGCCACCCCTGTAGCCCCCCCGCCACCAAAACCCTGCCACGCAAACCCAACACAAGGTGTAAAAGCAACAGTTGGAAACTATCAGGCAAGTCAGCACCTTGCAAGCAAGAGAAAGGGTCAGTTTGCTTGCAAAGGATTGGAGGGAACAAGCTTTGCAAGGAATACGACCCACCCCATCATCCCTGTGTCAATGTCACAAATTTTCTTCCTTACATTAATCTCAGCCTGTTCTCTCTAGACTTTTACTATTATTCTAAAAAAGAAAATCCAAGGAAGAGTTACAGCAAAAGCTTCTGAATCAAACCAAATGCCAGTCACCAGTTCTCAGCCCACAACAAGGTTATAGTCCTATCAGAAAGAAATTCCTTTCTCTGGCATACCTCCAAGCCTTTAAATGTCTCCCTATAATTATGGCACTTCCAAGTAACATTTATGTCTCTTCAGTATATTTCAGTTGTTCTTTCTGCCTTACTATACATATAAACCACAGACTCAGGTAGCTTGCGTCTCTCAGCTTTCCACTGAAAAACTGCATTACATGCACTTGCAAAAACACTGATTAAAATCAAATGGCAAGCACTAACAAATCAAATCTAACTCATCAGCATTTCGGATTTATCAGAGGCTACAATTTAATGATGCTTTAGTGGAAATTCTCTTCACTTACAAGCACATAAATATGAGGCCCTATCTGTTTAGCTATTGTTGCTTTTTCCAGTTAAGCCATTCTTTCTGTTTACCACAGTAATACTTTTTCTGATTTAATCCCTGCAAATTCTTGTTTATTTTTGTAATATTCTTTTGACTTGTCTTCTGTAGATTGTGTGTTTTGTTGCTATGATTGGTTTCCCACTATCCCTCACCATTTCCCACTCATCTATCCGTCACCACCCATACTGTAATCACAGAAATGTTATTTGCTGGTAGACAGATGCATAGGGTTACTGGCAGGAGTATTACCATACTGCAGTGCAAATACTGTGCAGAATATTAAAGAATCATGAATCAAATCTTAGTAAAAGAGTATTCTTGAGAGTTATCAAAAAGATTGAACTAAGTCTGGTTTGCTTGTTTACACATTGGACAACTCATCTAAAACTGGGTAACTTATTTACGTTTGGCAGCTAAGAGTGCACTGGAGATACAGTCTTCAAATTAACATGCGTGATGCTGCAAATATAATCTGGGATAAACACATCTTCCATTATGTATAGCTGCCAGTCACATTGTTACAGTATTCTTTTCAGTGCACAAGTAAAACAATGCTACAAAGCAAATAAGCTCTGAGCTTTCACTTCAGTATCTGCCCAATAAACAATCCCCTGCAAATAAGGTATGACATTATTTGGAATAGTTACCAAAACAAATCCCCCCAAAAAACCAGTTTTCCAGCAGTGTCATATCCTACCATTTTATTTACCTAAGGTTCAAGAGGCAGCAGGAAAAACAAGTGAGCTTCCACTAGCATTACGCTTTACTTTGCCTTGAAGTTTCCACAAATAAAGCATGTTTCTAACTGCAGAGGTTCAGAAGAGTGAAAAATGACACCATGCTTACAAATAAAAAGCAATAAGGAATAACATATATACTGTGGGTCAAATGGATCACCTTTGAAACGTAAGGTAAAGCAGTCTTCCTCGGCACATGTACAAACCAGCACAGTTAAGCAGTTGCCAGGGAATTTTAAGCAATCACTTATCAGCCATGTCACCACTAAAATTTCACCTGGGTGCGTGTTTCAGTGATACACAGCAGCACGTATAGTCTAAAAGGGTCCACTGCCACATCTCCCTTCTCTGTTGATTAAGTTGACAAAGAAAATGCAAAGATACCGCCAGAGACAGGAATGCTGGAACCACTGAGCCAAAGATGCTTTCCCATGGTAATTTTGCCTTTTCCTCTCACTACTTCAGTGTAAGAGGACAATTTGCAGCAGCGTGCCCTGAGCGCTAGCCTCATCACTGATAGACAGGTGTGCACATATAGGGGTAATGCGCACACATGCTTATATAGACTGCTTATACCAGAGGTTTACAAATGCTCAGTACATTGTAAGATCTCTTCTGAAAAGTGACTGACTGCTGTCACTGGGAGTAAGACAGGATTTATCATTTGCTTTATATTTCAGCCCAGACATGTTTGGACGGGTGTATGGTTTTCACACAAAGCTCTCTGTTAAAGTGCCTTCAGACAGACTTTTAGTCTCCACACCACAGTTCACTGCACACCCTTACCCTGAGTTGTCTCATATATAATTTAAACGTTTAATGCAAAGTAAAGCTAATGTTAACAATACATATTTTTGAAGACTGACAGTATAATGCTTTATTTCCTAAAGGAATAACTGGAGTGATCCATAAGCAAATATAAACTCAAGTAACACCATCTGAACAGATATAAATTGTGCTCATCCTTGAGAAATCTTAGAGTGCATGCTTCCCTTCCTCCTCCTCAACTAGACAAAGTGCGATTTACTGTGTGGTTTTCTTTCAGATGAGGTATTAAAAGCTGCAGTGCACTCTATTCTGTATTGGTATTAATGATACCTTTGGAACTGCGATGTCTTTGATATGTATTGTGCGCTGCTGACTGATGGCTCTTTCTAGCCTAGAAAGGTACTTTGTCTTAGCAGGATTGTGTGGGCTGAGAGCGGAGGCCACAAGGATATTTTGAAGTTGAGGATTTTAAATTAATATAAAGTATCATATCATTAAAGTTGAGATAGTAATACCCTCTAAAGTCACTCTAAACTTTCTTTGTCCATGCAGGAAATTATTAGATATTATCCTATCTTGGTTCTGGATATCCTTTATTGCTATTCATTCTCAGACTCAGTAGATGAGAATCCACGCAAGCAAGAGCAGGGACAGCAGAATCATCCTCTTTGTGCACGTTCCTTGCATACTTGCTGCAAGGGCCCCCAAATTCTTTTTTAAATACTCAGAAGCACCAGTTCTGGTAATTGTATGACTAATATCTTCATTATCAGAAAGTGCTATCTTTCACATACAACAAGTGGAGATTATACCAACATCAGCACTGAAAAAAGGATTTAGGAAGGGGGAATTGTTTATCAAAAGGTAAAATGATAAAGTTAAAAGATTAATTTGTAGCACATCTTTTTCTTAACCTGTTTTATAAACTGCTGTCTATAGTAAATATACATTAGATAAACAGCGTGCAAAATGATTCCACATTTTCTTAAGTATTACTACTACGGTAAAAAAATTTTGCATAAGAGAAGACTCATGTTCTGCTACAAGATTTTAATTATGCCATCTGAAGCATGAGCAGTGGTTAAAAGCACAAAAGGTTGGAGACAGAAGAAAAAATTTGGCTTGGGTAGGAAATCAGATGGTTGTTAGGGACTGAAAGCTACAAACAACTCGGCCAGTCAGTGATCAATGCAATTTCTAGTAGAGAGCTGTTTACTCTGCAGAACCGCTTTTGTGCTAGCATTGAGCATCAGTCATCCCAGGAGTCTTGGAGACGAAAAGGACTCTGGACTGCTGGCTGAACCCCTCAGTCTCAGGAGCAGCCTTTTGACGTCAGGTTTGAGAAACACCAGCAGGGCAACATGGGAAACAATCGGTGCTGCTGCCCACGCTGAACCTGTTCTATGAATAGACAACTTCACTCTCTAGGCTTATCAATCTGTCACCAAGAAAAAAACAGAAAGGAAAATTAAAAGGTTATGATGTTATCTTCTCCAAAAATAGGATTTCAGTCATCCTGGAGAAGTGCTGTGCTTGGATATATTCACTCAGGTTCTGCAGTCTGCTGACATCTCCCTACTGTCACCAGTACAGAGCTTCCTCTTGGTACTGCTAAAGGTCACAGAGCATCAGGGGGGTGGAAGGAGACCTCCATGTAAATGGCCGTAAGAAAACGTCTTCAGGATTAACGTGACTTTGAAAGAATTGCAACAGTCTCTTTATGTTTCTTTGCTGTTGTTGAAAACATCAAAACAAGGAGTGCCTTCCATTATTCAGCATTGTCTCAAGTCTATCAAAGACTAAAGATTAGTTCCTAAAAATGTATGCTGCTGACTGAACGAGTTATTCGGGTAGCCTGGTTTCTTATATTTCTGAGCTAACATGCAAAACAAAGGATCAGAGATTGCAAGTGCAGAAGAGACTAGTAGAAAACAATCTAAGGAAAAAAGAAAAAAAACAACTGGTAAACATCAAATGTTATCTTCAAGAATGAAAAGAAATTAGTGAATGCCACTATTCACTTTACTTAGAAAGTTCAATGGCATCAGTATAAATTGGAAGAAAATCCTCTGGCATGAAAGAGGCTAATTCAGTTCTCAGGGCAAAGTAGAGGATCACAATGGTAAGCCTGACCCTGTAAGGTGCTGAATGCCACATGGTAGCCTACAAGCACACAGTGCTCAGCACTTCTGAGGGTCAAGCCTTTGGCACTCTGGCATTTGAGATTCAGTCTCCCTATAGCTTAGGATTGATCTCCCCTGTCTCTGGATAAAAAAATAAAAATAAACAAACTGTAACCTTGAAATTGTCATCCAAACCTGGAGTCCAGCCAAAAGAACAGAAACAAAATCCCTTTGAGAAGCAGAACAGCGACCCCAGAGGTCACTATTGATGCATCAAATAGAAACAGTGGATTTTGATATAGCAAGGGCTTACATAATTTCATTTTTATTCAAAAGCTAAAAATGTAATCATATTTTTTCCCCCTGAAATGCAGAATTGCATCCGTTGCCATTTAAACACAGATACTCCAGGGTATCTTAATATCCATTTGGAACTGAAAATGCACAGACATGCTTGAACGCAGCAGTTAGAGAAGACAACATTCTTACTCCATGGCAATAGGATAGTTTTTCTACTCTCTTCATTGCTTTTGGGAACAGAAGAAGTTGCCAGTAGCTTCAAAGCTGTGCAAAGGAAGCAAGCCATATTCAAGCTAGGAATGGCACCAGTCAACTCCCCAGAAGGAGGGATAACAAGTGGTCAAGCTTTTATGATTCATTGCAAAACAAGTAAGTTTGCATTCTGGGGTGGTTTTTTCCTTTAGATGAGGCAATATTCTGAGTTCAAATCAATAAAGAACTCAAGCATGCTGTAGGTTCTGTTTCCTCAGAAGCCTAAAACCCTACTTGAGGTTCACTGAAACTGAGGAAAGCAAAGACCACAGAATGGTATTTCAAATGTTTATGCTTAAACGTAGCTCACGGCAATGTGCTCATTGCATATGGTTTCCATACTCATAATAGGCAACACCCGGCAGACACCAAGCAAATGTGCAACGGCACAGGAAGATGCACCCTCAATTCCCAGGGGTTAACCAAATAAAATTCCAGACAATTACACTTCAGACCTGCAGAATATCAGTCTAAAAATAAGAAAAACAGGAAAGTAAATGGGAAACTACACAATAGCGTACATTTTATATAAAAATATCTGCAAAAAGAAAGTAAATTAAGAGGCCCTCAAAGATTCAGCCAAGGGAAAAATACTATATAAATAGGAATAAACAGAGAGAAACAAGTGTTTTGAAGCAAAGTGCAAGGAATTTGATTGCTCTATCAGTGACTATGTTGGCTACACAGTACACCTACCAATAATGCATTTTATTATCTAATATTTATCACTTTTGACGGTCACAGGTGTTCCTACTTCAAAAAGGTTTTAGCAAATGCCCCTAACTGTGTGACATCTGGATACTGTCATCGCACTAACAAGAGGTAACTTTTGCCACTAGGCTCTGCTCTGGCAGATGTGTTTTTACTGCCATTGTTCATTTCCTTCCCTGTTAAAATGCAAAACATTAGCTTTTACTTACCAATAGACATAACTTGTTCTTTTCTACACCATGAAGTCAGTCAGATCCTTGTATACTGTTAGTCCAATCAGGTAAAATATTAAATAGAACAAAGTTTTACTTGCTAGAATACTGGGTCAGATTCTCAAGTAATATAAATTAAAGGCCATGGAACTATTACACTTGACACGTTTTGTTAAGCATGTTTTCCATGTTGTTAAAAGAGAGTGTTTAATAAAAAAAACACTCAGGAAGGAAATAGCAAGTTTTCTCTCCTGCAGAGAGCAAGCTGCTTTGAGGTAAGGCAGAGTCAAGCTTAAAATATTTTGCAGAAAATATTTTTCACAAAAACCTAAAAAAAATCTTTGGAAACCTCATTGTTTCTAGATCCCTATATGTAGCTGAGTAAAATTAACATATTGTTAAGTCCCAAAAAAGAGCAGTTTCAGCTGCTCAGGTACTCCTGATGGCCTGTAGAGTCATGCCCTGGGGACCACAGGTCTTCCTTCGGCCAGGAAGGACCCTTCGCCAGTTGGCTTTTTATGATGTTAATTGGTCCTGTGCCAGTGACTTCATGATTTCATTAGTATTTCATCTCCACAATAATCTAACACTGAACAAGATCCCTGACCTCAGATCCAAGCTGCCTCATGGCTAGCTGTCTGCAGAACACAGCAGATCAAAGGGAGATTACTCAGCCGACAGCTAGGAAATCAGATGCTTGCTGTGGTTCAGTGAGTCCCATCGAACACTGTATGGTTTTGCAAGATTGCCTGGTGCTGGAAAGCTTTTTATGATGAAACCAGCTTTGTTGGGATGAGATTATGATGGAAGACATCTAAAATTTTTTTTGCAGGTGAGTTTTTATTAACTTGTACTTTATTATTATCCCTTACAAAAGGAAAAAGTACAAACAGAACCTAAAAAGCTATATAAAAAATACGTTTAGCTAAACGATTATCTGTATTAGATAACTGCCCCATTCATAATATGTACTATGTTTTACTATTAACTGGCAGAAAAAGACAATACAATCAACAAGTCTATAATTTATGCACAACCCACCAGAGAGATCTCAACAATCCAGAGTGAATAAAAACAGTATTATGCATTCACAAGAGAATTACAGGATAATGTTTAACTAAACAAAATACTACAGTTTGTATATTACTAAAGATGGACATAAAGTTGCATCTAGAGATTTCTGAAAATGTGAACATCAAGGATTCAACAAAATACCACTTGTCTAGGAAAATTCCAATTTTATGTAATGTATTAATATCAATCTATGTCAGATTAGACAACGATATAAATTCTATTCTCTGATCTGAGAGGTTTTTTGCATATTAAATTATATAAAGCATTCTACACTTATGCCCAATTCTGTAGGAAATTAAACCCTATGATTATCAGTTGCCTAACAGCATCAGTGTTATAAATTAAAGGCTTTGAATAATGGCTAGCATGCATCTCAGCCATATTTCAAACTTTTAGAAAATAATCCATTTTTGGCAGACCATCTGACAAGTTCATAACTTTTCAACAAGGCTTATATTGTCATCAGTATTCTTTTGTTCATCGCATACCTATCAATTTTGTTCATCAAAACCTAGGGCCGTTTAAAATGTGGAAGAAGTTTGGTATGTTATGTGGGTCATTTATGGAAATCAGGAACATGATTAAACATTAATATTCATAAAAATGACTAGAAATTATGCACCACAAATCCAGATCACTTTGTGGCTTTTTAAACTCCATTGTATA
Organism: Grus americana; assembly: GCF_028858705.1. Classification (NCBI taxonomy): domain Eukaryota; kingdom Metazoa; phylum Chordata; class Aves; order Gruiformes; family Gruidae; genus Grus; species Grus americana. The sequence continues at coordinate 8,626,548 of NC_072864.1, forward strand.
ATACAAAGCATTTTCTCAGTGAGGGACAGAAAACTTCAGGTGGAAAAAATATAATTACAAAATGGAAATCTAGCTTAGTTGAAGCTATGTAGTATATTAATGTTATTCTCATCACAGCAGGATATTGGTAAATAAGACTTACATCTATGAATGTTAATTTTTAAACACAAAATCTAGCACCTCTACTTCAAATGTAAACTAACTCCTATGTATTTCTGAGTTCTGGTAAAATTTACTGCAGAACTGTAGCACCACCACATATGGGATGATCCTTGCTTTTATAGAGAGCGAAGCAAAGAGTAGTCACTACATTAACTGAAAATAAATGCAAATGGTATAGAAAGTTGTTTTCATTATTTGGGAACAGATGAAAAAAACATTTGGAAAGCAAGTGTCTCTCACTGTGTCTATCAGAAGGTGGATCTCTGCAGAGAAAGCAGCTGTTCTGAGACACTGAACATAAACATAACATGGGAGAAGCAAAATCTGTTCTTTTTTGGTTTGGTTTTTTTGGAGGTTTGTAGGAAGATCATCCATTGAACATTCGGTACATTAAGGATGACAGTTTATCTCTGTTAGAACAAATCCGTACTTTCAGGCAGGGGTGTGTATTTGCTTTTTATAGCACATGTACGTCTTTGCATGTAAATTCAGCAGCATCCATGCTATCTGCACCTGCATAGCTCAAGTGTAAGCCTATGCTAACCTTTAGTGCAATATTTGCTATTGCTAATACCAGAGTTTCCCCATTTTATGATCCACTTGGCTCTAGACTGGAGCCAGAACAGAAGCCAACATATAAAAAGAATGCATTGTCAGAGCACAGGTGTGACTGCATAACATGGTGTAGACTAGCCAGGATAGTCCTAATTATTAGGGTTTAGTGTCACGCTGTCTTCTGCCACCACTGATTTATCATAACTATTTTTGTAGAACATTTTGCAGAGATTTTATTTCATGACTAAAATGCAAAGACTTATGTACAAAAATGAACCAGCACAAAATGAACACAAGTTACAGGCTCCTCCTTTGCCACCACTAGGTGAGAATTCTGCATTTATGAAGATTTTCTAAAGCTAATATAGTTGAACTTAGACACAAGACAGAACAGCATATATGGTACTAGGAATAGTAGCCTAGCATTCATTCTGTTGTCTCTTTTTATCCTTTTAAAAACACAACCAAGTTGTCCCCTTTATTTTCTTCTCATTTCTGCTTTTATATTTAGCTCTCTAACATTAAAAAGCTTGGAATAGGAGCGGGGGGATGACACGAAGCACAAAAAACTCCATTAACTCAGTACATTTAGGAAATTTTTTTGATCCTCCATTATTGCTCCTTCCAGGGTTCCACAGTGCATCAATCTCCTACAGCTATTTATTCCTTGTGTGTAACCTGCACTAGCTTTACTGTGCTTTTCTTTTGCATCATCATCACAAAGGCGACCTCCATAACAACAAAAAGAATGCTTTATAAAGGCACCATCAAACAGGTTAAAACTCTTCACTGTGTGAAACGCACCTAGGAAACTGCAGACCACGTTCCAGTGCAGGACAGCTGCAGCAGGGCCAACAGGAAAACCAAACAAGTCACTTGCCTTAGTGCTCAAGCACTGCAGACAGACAGTTACCTGATTGCTCGCTGCATAGCAAAGCACAATTGAACATAAATTCCCTAGCTTCTATCTAGTGGATCGTAGATTTCAGATACAGCTCTTCTCTATAGAGACCTATTGCTCAAATACTGCACCAGCAATATGTAACTGGGATTTACAGACCCTCCTGCCATCTGCGCTGCTTGGCCCTGATCCCGTCCATCCTCAGCGTGATCAACGTGCACTGCCATGTTCCCGGGTGTATGACTATCTGACTGTACCTCATGCTCTCGCACTGGGGGCAGACAGCCAGTACCATAGTGAAAACCAAATAGCTGAGGTGCTGCAGCCTGACCTACTGGCACTTATGCCCTGGCTGCTTAAATAAAATGCCTCTCACTTCCCAGGTTTGCATTAGAAGTTTAGCTCAAACATCGTCCTTATCCAAAAAGGATCTCTGCTGCAGCAAAGCCTCGGGCTGCAATGAGATTGCCAGGGAATTGCAAACAGTCTTTTGCAATACTGCTATTACCTAAGTGCTGCCAACGCGACTCCAGGCCTTGTCACAAGCTCAAACGCACTTGCACCTAGAGGGTAACAGGTAGCATTTTAGCAACAGTTGCAGGCAGTACCAACCTCGGGATTGCTAGGGTGTTGCTGTGATTAAGTTACCTTAAATTTGTGCTGAAGCAGGATGACAAACAGATTTTGGAATAAAACTGTGCTGCTTCCACTTTACCAGTTATTCTGACCACTCAGGAAATTGAGATCACCCTGCCCCCTCGTGGGGGGGAATCTGCAAAACGCAGTGCACAGCTGCAAGCTGGGGATGGGCCTTGCTGAACCCCCAGTTGTCACCCAGGGGTCCCTGCTTTATTGCCGAGCAAAGAGGGTTCCCTCAGACTGAAGCACTGTGCAGAGTTAGAACAGCTCAATCAGCGCTGCTTCTGGTGTTTCGTGCTACTCCCGTTTTGAGGAATGAGCACCTTACTTGCTGTGTTGGACAGGTCTGTCTCCCTTTTTTTACTTGGCATCAGAGCTTGCCTACGAACACAAGCCTAAATTAGGTAAAACTGTAAAGTCTGTAATCCTGCTAATGTCAAAATCAATAGCTTTGCCATTAACATCACTGTGAATGAAGTCAGCACACTGAAATAACTTTTACTGAAAATGTATTTCCTCAATCACACCTGACAGTGATTTGCATTTGCTAATCCATGCATATAGCATGTGCCCTACATCCTCTTTACACACAACGCCTCGATTTCACAGACTAGTTCTGATTACAGGAACTTATTGCCCCATGTAAGAGAACAGAAGAAAAAACACAACAAAACTCTTTCAAGGGACAGATAATGAGATTCTAGCAACTTACTTTCTGCTCCTTACTTCCTTTGTTTTTCTTACTACTTAACACACACCAACTCCAACTCTGACTATCTAAGGCTCAGAAGACTAAATTTGGAACTGATGTGTAGAAGATAAGTTACATATCTTTAAGTAGCTATTGAAGTTAGTTTTATCTTTATAACCAAGTATACTAAAGTAAATACACTTTGGAATGTGTTCTTATGAGTTAGGTACTGGCAAAGTTCTTTTTGATAAAAGTTTTATGTTGTTAGAAACTGTTGTACTTCCAATCTCCCTAAAGAATGCAAAGAACATGTAAATTAATTATAAATGCTGAACAAAACCCCACAGTTATTTAAATAAAAATTATAACAAAACATGGCAAACAGTTGTAGATTATTTTCTTGGATATATTTGCTGTAAATCAGTATTCAAAAACTGTATAGTTTTAATAATATACTAAGCTACATTAAAAAGTGTCCTCAAAGGACAAATATTGCTGCAATTTTCCTTAAATGGGGGGTTTGTGTATATATAGAAAAAGAATAGGATCACCATGAATGCTCACCATCTCCTCCAAATTTGATATACTAAAGTTTATGGATTTATGAACATGAGACATCATCACCATTTCTTTGCAAAAACTATGGAGTTTTATTCTGAATTCACTACTGCTCATAAAACTTCCCTGATTTGGGCTACATAATATGTAAAATCTACCTGTTACATGTGCCACATAGAAGGTGGAAGAAAAACATAATAAAACTATGGTTATGTTTTCCACCTTTTTTGTAACAGCAAAATGCATTAGCAAGAAATAATCCTGCAGTCTGCTATACTGGCTCTCTTTTATCTATTTTTGTTTAGGTTTTGTTGAAATCAACACCTTCTATCAGGGTAAGAATTTCAGTTTCATTTGTTTGCTCATTAAGAACAAGAAAGTGTGTAATTCAGTAAGGCTTGATGTACAGATGAAGCTGTCAAGAGCAATACAAATTCTAACAGAGTAGTTTCTCAAATGTGATAATTACTATTTATTTTATAGGCTTACACATGACATCCCATTATTAAAGTAACTCCCACTTCAGCTTTTATTATTAACCACACTTTTCAATCTCTTTATCGACCCCAAGCAAAACTGTATTTTTCTGCACAGCAACAACAAAAAGCTAACACTCAACATTTACTTTACCAGGAATTATTCTCAAACCTGTTTCCACATTTTAAAAGGTGCATCATTTGAAAATACCGATGGCATCCATTAGAGATTGACATTGCCCTTTAGAATAGACTGGATAAATCAAAATGTAGGGAAAACCAGTAGGACTTTCAAAAGCATTTAGAGGTAGTCCAGCTGAGTTCCCATACAGATCAATGGGGGTTTTAACACCACTTTCAAGGACAATAACAATCAGAAGAGACATGTAGCTGCTTCATACAGAATTCTGTGCTATTACATTGGATAATTATGGGGACTCCACAGACCTCCTAAAAATGTGTACCTGGCACGGCTGGGTCAACCTATGGTTTCATTCAGAAACACACTATACAGCCTCTTTATCAATGCTTCATACAAGCAGATTGCAGTCTGTCAGGTTCCTGCTCAGGATGTTTTGGCTCCGGATCCTCTTTCCGGGTATTGATCATGGCTACCTTCTTTATTATTTATTCTTCCGCGAGTATGAAGTGATAACCTCTCACAATTTTGGTTTAAGCCACTGTTCTCCTGAATGGAGTTTACTACTGCATGTGGAAGCAATACAAATGTATCACCACTTACAAGCTGGAAATGCACAGACACCAAACTACTTCACCAGGAGTAAATTCCACTTTCCTATGCCTATGTAAAGGCATCTGTCACATAGTATTGGGGGGGGGGGAATTGAACCCAAAAGACGAAATTAGCAAATTCAGAATAAATTAAAACCCCAATAACCACAACACTAGAGTCTCTTGCAGGAGATAAGGAAAAGAAATGGAAATTTCACCATGGACTGGGTGAGAGAGGAAGAATAATGATAAAAAGGACCAGCAATAGTCAGTAACAGAAGCAGAGCAGAAGAGAACATGCTGGATTATGTCCAGTCAAAAATGAGCAAGGAAAGAATTCAAAAAGAGCAGAAAAGTCAAAGAAAGTAGTCCATAGACCACACTTGAGCTTCGTAAAAAGGAAGGGAGATGAGATCAGAGAGTCTTACAGACTTTGAGATCTCACCTGACCTGTGAAATAAGTGTTCTTCCTCAATGGTTTTATATGTATTTTTGTTACATGGATGGTAGATTTTTGATCATATATGCCTTCAGAGATGCACTGCCGTGGCAAAGCACGCTAGTAAGCATCACAACACAGTAAGTTTGGCAGAAAGCATAGGATTTTAGGGGATTGTCCCTGAACATCTTCAAGAAAGCACAGCTGACTGAAAACACTATTGAGATCTGTTGGAGATTCTAATAATAAAGACAGCATCTATATACCACACAACTACCCCTAAGATTTAGGCAGGCTGTTTTCTCCTGACAAACACTTAGCTTTTTCATTAATAGGACAACATCAGTCTTGAGGATCCCACTGCTTCCCGCCCCCAGCCCGAACTGCATGCACACAGTCATGCACTATTGCCATCCTCCTCCATGCCTACAGTTTTGAGAAATGTACCAGTATTTGTGTATGGTCAGATTTTCCCATAATGGTAAAGTTCCCAAACAAAGCAGCAGTAATGAATATAAAAGCACTGCACACTAAGTTAAAAATAAAGCTGCAAAATTTTACTACAACATGGACATCAACATGTTCATTTGCTGCCAGTAACAGGGGAGATGACCAGCATTCAACCATCAATGTCTGACTTCTTTGTTGGTTTTCTTCTTTTTATAGATCTCTCTGCTGCACTTGTTTTGATATGCTTTTAGTCTAGTCAATTCTGCTGCTTTTTTTCAGTAATTGAAAGTCATACTAGAATTTTTAACAATGTTAATTTTTGGTGAAATAACACTTTTTTGTCTGAATTACTATAATTATATTCAATGCACTCTTTATTGCAGCCTATCGTCCAGATGGCTCTGTGGAAGAAATGGAGAAGCTAATATAATATATAAGGATGAAAATTACCAGTAGATTTGATATTGTTTAAGTGACTGAAGACTTCCCCCCCTCCCCAAGATAAAATGCAGTATCCTCAAAACTAGCACCCGTATTCTGTGATGCAGAAGAAAACAGATTTGTAAACCCATAAGAAGCATCTTTGATGTTTAGGTTTTTATATTCCTTTGATCAGAGATTAGTTGCTAAAATGCAGAAAAAGGATCACTTACTGATACACAATGAACCTTAAGAACTAACGTGGAAAAAAGACCCTAGAATATCAGGCTTATTGGCCACCACAGCTGAAATAGAACTCAATTTTAAGCATGAATAAGTACAACACTAATCTATAATTTCACCTAAAACATTTCCTAAATTATCTTTTTTATTTAACTGAAGAGAATATGATAAACAGGTCTCAAATGAGCATTGGCATGTTCTACTATGAATTTCATTATACCATTGAATTCTAGTGTTTCAGGAGAGGTGTCACATAAAACTTAATTAATATTCACCAAAAATGGCAACTGTAACAAAATTCAGAATAGGATAGAACACTCATCTCCTACTGCATTTGTCAGATTGCATTGTCAGACACATTAGAGTCCAAAAAGTAACACAGAAATGGTGAGAAGATAGCACTGTCTTAATTGTCCATTTTTTACTGCTTTAAAAAGTATTTATGGTTTGGTGGTGGGGGTTTTTTGTGGGGTTTTGTTTGTTTGTTTTTTTAAAGCAAAACATCCTAACCTAAAATCACTGTAGGGAGAGATGAACAGTAGCCATTATGGGAGACAGAAATGGGATGTAACATCCTAAGATTCAGTTTAAAGGAAATACTGAATTGCACAGGAAAGAACTTATCAAGTGTCAAGAGAAATTCTCTCTACATACAGAAGTCATTATACAACATTTATACTGTATAGCTCATGTTTAAGCATATAACATATCACGGAATTGTAAAGTCCACTGATTGAAGGCTGGGTTATACTGATTTTTCCAAATCAGTTCTACACTATTTTATATGGTTATCCTATTAATTCAGTGAGGATACATATGCATCTCACAGAAAGTTTTATATAATCATTTAGAGCTACATGATAAGATACATGAATACAGAAAAAGAATTGAAAATATACATAGTGGGGAAAAAATTGGTTTGCCTTTCCTCAGAAGGTTTGACTTTGCAATTTTTGCTACATCATTCTTCTCACAGCAAGAAGGGAATTAGTTATATCCCTTTCTTACTTCACAACTATGTTATGTGGCTTACTTCATTATGGTTGGTAAAGCACTTTAATTTCTTGGATGAAAGCTGCTAAGGAAGTGCAAATAATTTCTATTTTAAAAATAATTTCAACTTCAGTTATGTCAAAAATCTCAAAGCTCTTACAACAATCTTGTGGAATATGAAAGATTAAGAACTGGGATTTACATATGCTAAGAGAAATTTGGGGTTCTGCCTTAATTAGCGCTGAGGGTGTCAAAAACAACCACAGATTTTATTCAGTTCGGTGATCGCCTAAATACAGAATCCTTAACCACACTGATGACAACCTCAAGGACAGCACTTTAAGACTCTCAACCCAGTGACCTCTATCCAAGCTCTCTGGTGATATACCATACCACTTCCAATTTTCTCCTCATTCTTTTACTGGCACAAAAGTAAGTCTGACTAGTTTGAGGAAGACTGGAAAGGAAAAAATCTGACAGTTTTAAAAACCAGCTCTCTTCTAGCCTCCATCCTGCATTCCGGTGCAAAGAGATAGAAGCTGAATTGTACGCCTTTAGCTCTCCAGATCCAGCTCTGGCATGGGGAATGACATAAATTGAGATAGTAATAGAGGCTGCTACTACATTTTTCCCCCCCTCCTGTCTCTGCAAATTCACTGTGAGCTACTTGAACACACTAGCAGCTTCAGCTATGTTTCCAGTACATATTGACAACAGTTATTGACAATTATTCAATTTGACAAGTCTACCAGCAAAATAGCTGAGAAGCAAGTGGACTCCGAAACCAAAATCACTTTTCACTCCAACTGATATGTTTCCTTCTCCAAGTTAATAAAATAGAGGAAGCAGGCAGTGATGGGTAGCCATGGAGTAATACAGAACCAGTATGCAAGAGTCCAAACTGATACTCAGAGAAATTTTTAAGAAATAAAATAATTTGCTCTTTGATATCAGTCTGTACAGCAGGTTAGCTACAATGTTTACATTTCACTAATTATGCTATTTTGTCAAGTGGATCTCATCCAGTCTGAACTGAGTGATGTTGCCCCCCACATCATCATCTTGCTAGCTTGATATCCAACTTCATATAGCATGACAAGGCAACGTTTTTATGAACAAGCCTAGTGTCTGTGATCTGCCTTCGTATGAAATTAGTTTCTTCCCAAATGCCTGTTATGCCAGTTGTTAAATTACTTTAAGTCATGCTCCAAGGCATGTATAGTATACTACAATCAAACAGGAACAACACTTTGCATATCATTAAATGCCAAATTCTTTCTGCCACTCTGGAAGCAGAACTGCAGCCAGAAATGTGTGCTTTCTATGCTTCTTTGCAATTCCAATTGCCAAGTGAACACAGACTGGGGAAGCAGTTCTGCCAAGTGTCAGTGCTGCGTTAATATTGTTATTATTCTCTAGGAGTGAAGTATATAATGCTGTTTTCTCCAAAGGCATTATTGATACCAAGGATTAGCATTACAATTTGTGTAATTATTGCAGTGCCCACAGGACTTAATGTCATCAAATATTTATACAACTCGGAATAGTTGAGTGCAAGTGATTTTAGATGCTTTGCTGGACCTTTGGAAGAAAGAAGTGATTAGATCAGCTGGCTAATTCAAAGGAAAAACATAATATGATGTTGCCACAAAATACTTGAGAGATACTTGGACTCAGGATAACCTTGAAATCTCTTCACACTATTCTTAATCAAGGGGCCTCAGCTTCTGTTGGGGTTTTTTTGGTGTTGGTTTTTTTTTCCCCCCTCTCTCTAAGAGCCTACCTAATTTTAAGCATCCAATGTCCCCCTGTCACTTCACATACATGTCCCTCCACTATCCAGTGTTTCCTTTTTCTACTTTAGGCCTCCATCCCACAAATACCTGCTGCAAAACACAGCACACAATGCCAAATTATCCAACTGATACTATCTGGTATCAATGTGGCCTTCGGTAACAATATTTCAGGTTTGCCTTTTTTTTTTTTAATGGCAACAGCAGGATTGCTTATGAAAACCCCACTGATCCATTGTAAAATAGATGCTCTGAAATATTTCTAAATTGGGAAGATATCAATGCATTTTGTTCAAAAGCCTATGTAATTGGAAGTCAAAGGCAAATGTCCTGGGTGGGTTGGGTTTTTGGGTGTTTTTTTTTTTTTTTAAAGAGACACACAGTAGTGCATTTACCTTTGCCAAGGCTTCAAGAGCAGGACAGATTTTAGAACAAAGATATACACAGGATAAAAAAAAAAGCATCAATTACACACTTTCTCAGGATAGCTGTTTAACAAGCAGGTCTTATTATGAACTCCTTGCTCCAGTACAGATTGCACCAAATTCACAAGTATTCAAATGTGATAACAGGAGCATGGTGTCCAGCATCTGGGCCTTACATATCTTTCTGGTGACAGGATCAATGGCCCAGTGTGCAAAGGTCATACAAGCTATTTAACAGATACTTAATAGTACTCTGAGGATTAGCCTTGATTCACCTTTTTGCTTTTCTTTATATTTGTTACTTTTGAAGAAGCCACTGTATAGAACCTTAACAGAAACCATCAAGTTTCAAATCACAATATGTTTACTGCTTGGGTGTCAAACTACTACAGAGTGAAAGTCTTGTTAATTAACTAAATTATCATCAATATAAGCTGCCTTGACATCTAACAACATTTAACAGAGAACATTAAATTACATTATATTTAATAATGCCCTTGAAAAACAGTCCTTTTATTTTATTTGACTTCTCAGATTGCAAGTGAAGAGAAGGATGACTATAACACTGCCTCTGAGTGGCTGTTATTACTATTTTTTTAAATAAGTATTTCTAAAATCGAGTTACTGTTGAACTATGAAGTACTTAATGCTTCCCAAGTCCTTATATATGCAAGTATAACCATTTTATCCTGGAAGAGCTCAGTGAATGATAGACATTGATCTTTCCTTTGGTACATTGGTGCCTTTCTTTGGAGGCTTCTCCACCTCTTCCTCCCCAGCTCAGGAAGGTCAGCTGCTCTATCAGCAATAAGAAGCATAGAGCAGAGCCAAAGCTGACACCATGCTGTTGCACTCCTTCATGGCTTAACTTGGCTCATGAAAGGAAAATTGCCCCTTAGATTTTTTGAAGTAAATAATGACACGAGCTAAGTAAGTTGATGTAATAATTTTATTACATGACTGATATTTATAAAGCCAACACCTCTGGAAATACTAAAAGATGACTATCACAGAATGGTCTCATATCAGAAACAGCCAAAAACTTGAGATTGCTTAAAATGGCACAAACCCTTTCACTTTTCATACAAATACCACTGCATATTCTGTTATCTCAGGTTAGAACATAGTTTAAAAAAAAAATGTAGCTTTGCCTCATGATGCTATATCAGCAAGTTGGACTTCCTGGCCAAGAGAGCGAGATTCAGAAACCAATTATAAGTTATTCTTACTATATAACGCGTGTTATTTAATAATCATACATGTCTCAAACTGGAAGTAGTGTGTAATAGCTCAGCATTAATAGAATCATCCTGTCCACTTCAGTCTTGAAAAGAATTGCATTTGAGATTGTTTAAATAGATAGTATTGAAAAGATCAAGAGCAGGACCTAATAAGTAACACACCATTAGAGATAAAGCAATTAGCAAGTTAGCAAGATACCATGCGACACTACAATTTTAGTATCAGCATTGTAGGAGAAACAGTATAATCATGGGTAGGGATGTGAGCAACACCTTGCATGAAGATTGTCAAAACCTCTATTTTCTTTCTTTGGCTTCTATTTGGTCTCCTATCACAGTAAGTACAGGCAACGTTACTTCCACAAATATCTACAGTGTTCTGAAAACCTGTCTTTTCATTTTGCAGCTAGAAAAAGGTTCACACATTAAAAAATTATCCTGTATGCTGCCTTGTAGTTCCACCTTTTTTCCCCAAAGCATAGTATATTCATAACAAAAATTCTGGAACTGGAAACATTTTAATGGAAGTAGTATTACAGTCTGGCAAAAACAAAGTTAAAAAACGATGAGGGAGTAGGTGGTACATGATCTCGCTTCTGCCAGTTGGGTTCCTATTCAAAAGAGATCAGGACTTTGATGAGTATTTCCTTGGAAAATAACAGGACCTGAAAGTCACTTTGAAAGCAGCATAACTAATAAATTTTTCCAACACCAGTGAGGTCAAATCAAGTTGACTGAAATGGAGAACCCAGCCCACAATTTCACCACACTGAAATATTGTCTGTGTCAGAAAGTTCAGGAGATTGATTTAGTTTTAGGCAAACATCTGAACTTACTACTCCAAGACATCTCATAGATACCCTTCAACTAAATTACGTTAATGAAAGAAACTACTAAATAAAGGAGAGGATCACTAGTTCCTAGCTCAATTCTCCTTGTAGCTTGTCTTAATCAAAGTTGTATCACAGTAATTGCAAATGACTTTATTATCATTAACATTACTAAACTTCATGAAGAAAGCAGTCTGCAGGGACATTAAAATAAAATCAACTTTGCAAAATTAAAAGACTCAACAACTCTTCTTTAAGACACTGTGATACTAATTAACAACAATTGCTTTCTGTTTGAGGATTTCTCTTGGTTGTGTAACTCAGGGAAGATGCTACATTTTGACTTAGAGCAGACAAATCAGCCAGCTATAGCTTTTTTTTTTGGGGGGGGGGAGACGGGGACGACGGGGGGACGGATGGGGGACGACATGACACACGGGATGACATGGGGGACAACACCAGCCATAAACAACACTCCAACAAAAATCGGTAAACAATTCACTTCAATGAAAAGGTATTGAAATGCGCTTCTCATCCAGGAAACAAGATTTAGACAAAGCACTTCATGTCACATGATAGCAATTAGTAAAGGAAATAAAATTTCAGAATAGTCTTCTGAATAAACACCAGCAGTTTTCATTCTAGCTTTGTATGAAGTCTTTCCTCCCTGATCACAATTTTGGCTGCTTCTTACATATGTGTCAAGATCTCTGCCCTTTCTGTAACTGATGTTGTGCTACATGTAGAACAAACGCAGAGAGCTTGGGAACAATCAACACTAAGGAAAATATATGCTGCATTTTCACTATCTTAACTTTTTCAGTTGTTCTCTTGGGACAGGAAAAATAAGTTTTACATTTTTATATGAGAAAATGTATTGCCATTATTTGAAAGGAAAGTTCTTTTTGCTTAAGTTTGAAATCATGCTTTAAACTTATTTTTCTTAATTGCAAACCAAATTGTTATCCTGCTTTAGAAACAGCTGCAACATCCAGCTCCCCTGAATTCTTTACTATCTCTTCTGCCTGTGAGGCAAGACTAATGACTATGCAAAAAGGAGAGGGACACCTCTGGAAATACACAGTACCAAACAGCAGACCTAGCAGGGAGAATGATCAATTAGAAACCAACCCATAATTCAGACTGTAAAGGAGGTTCTCCCTCCAGATGAACAAGAGCTATGAAATGATGCTTAGAATCAATCTTAGCTAGACCAATGTTATAATGAATTATGATTATAATGATCAAATATATTTAACTTACATAAATACAGAAACAAATATGGGACTTCTCTAAAAGTAAAGAGTTATGTTTATTTGTAGTGTGTACGTTTTTAGTAACTGATGGAGTTGGTACAATAAAGTTCTTCAGCTAACAGCAAAGCACTGATTCTTTGGACTATGCGATCATTATAGATGCATTGCTTTCAGACTAATCTGCTGTGACTTTAGCAGGTGGGGTTTCTTGTTTTTAGCTAATTGTAGATAAAAAGCAATTAAGATATGGAAGATATGAAGACAGCAATTTCTAATAATAAGTACTTTAGCTACATAGCTGGGTTATGGAGAGTCTTTAAATTTAGGGCACACAACACAAATCTCACTTGTATTAAAGAATGGAAAAAAATTAGGGAAAAATATTTATATAGTAGTACATTGCCAAAGAAGGGATATTTGACCATTTTCTGTCCTTAATAACAGAACTTAATATTATCAATAGCATGTTATTTTAGCAAAAAAACCCCAATTATTTGTTGGAATAATGGCAAAGTAATAGAAATTCTTAACTGGCTAAGGCTGTGTTATCTCTAGGAGACTGACTCAGGTTAAATCCTGATATCCTTTACCAGCTTCTTGACAATAATACCATTTTCAATAGGATGCTGAAGCAAGTGTTGGAGGATACATAGTACAGGCCTGAAACATGGGCTGCTACTCCTTTCAGAGCAGATACTACAACCTCATCTTTTGGAGAGCTACCTTTAATTGTTGCCATGAAACACTTGAAAGATAACTAAAGTCTAACAGACACCCACCTAAATACGGAGACAACCTTTAAGAGGTGTGAACTACCATAACTCTGATATATTACAATCTGTTAGTTGGACAGAGCCAGCCACATAGAATAGAATAACAGCATGGAAATCGGTGTATTAAAAGAAGGGAAGTTTGTCTTCTCTTTGAATGCCTAGTAGAAGGTCTCCCAAAATAATGATCAGGAAGGTATTTAAAGCTGACCCAAACATGAGCAAATGACATGTTCTCTGCCTACCCAAAACAGATGGAAGGATCCTTCTGCCTCCAAGAACTCTGGGTCCTCTTTGTACCACCTCACACAGAACTGAGACAGAGAAATCTCAAGGCCATCCGTATTCAGTCAACTTCACCCCTGTGATTCCCCTCTCCGATCATAAACTTCTGTGATCCCTTCAATATGCCTTCTGTCCTACAACTGTGCACTGTCAAACCTCCACCAGCCCTCAACTCCCTCCACAGAAAAAAAACAGCTTTTCTTTTCCTTTCTCCTTCACAGTGTTTATCCTTCCTAGCTACTGAAAAAAAAAAAAAAAAAAGAGACAAGTAAAGAGCTATAACCTTCTCTTACTTCAGGAAAGAAAAGAGCTCAGAAGGAAGATGTACAACCAGAGTAGCAGTCCCAAAAGACTGGATTTTTCCAATTCATAACTGATAAAGGCAACAGCTGAAGCTTGAAGGAATTGCAAGAGTAGGAAAAGAGCTGAACTGGAAGCAGTCAACTCCAGCCTTCTCAGACATCAAATTGATTTGTCCTCACATCCTAGATTACAACTTGCTTTGCATATGCCTTGAGCCTGTTCTGCATAACTCCTAACCTCACTTGTTCTGTACCAAGCAACATCATTTCTTGAGACTCTGCTAGTTCCTAATGATGTGGAATATAATGTGTCACTACTGAATGCAGTTAAGAAATATGCAAAAGAGAAAATGCTAAACTTTGAAAGCAAATCCTGTCTTAGCATACTATTAATCGTGTGAAAATGTTTATTTGCGATGAAGTCACAGTTATTAAACAAATTGGTCCATTCTGCAGTGCCATAGTACTCTTACATGGTGTTGCAAGATTTCTTTGAAATTATGTTGAAAAAGATACATTCAGCTAATGAAATTAATGAGCTTTATTACTCCCTTGAAGTACAGGTTTTCAGCACAAATTTGCTTCATTATCACAGCTCTGTAAGCCTTGTAATGCATAATGGTCACTGATCCTACCCAGAACACAGTGAAACATGGCAAAAGTTTAATTGTACATGCACCTACATTTTAAGGCAAATAAGGCAGTCTCTGAGGCTATTAATATAACAGACGCCTTTTATAATTACAGGGATAATGTCCAAAGATTAGCTGGAAAGTATTTTTAATTAAAGTTAGTAAATTACTGTTGAAGTCATCATTACATGAAAACTCAATGAAAATTAGATGCTTAATTTTGCAACAGTACAGCAACAACAGTAAGTTTTCTAACATTTGTGTCACATAGAACCTCACATGCTGAAACACCTGATTTGGTACAAGTTTTCCTCATTTGCTTAACACATACTGTATTATAAGGCAAAGAACCAAGTCTGGTGCACTGTAATAAGAAGTTTATTTTTTTCCTCTCTGTTCTCAAGACTAAGTCTCATCCAAAGAGAGTAATATTCACATAAAAATCATTTTACTGAGTTTATAAAAATATATTCACATAATATACAGTATTAGCACTGGAAAACACTTCCTATGGACATCATTTTAATGAATGGGTAAAGAAGCACAGAAGGACTGTAACTTTTCTTGAATGCATTGGCAGTACAAATACAAATCCATTACAGGAAGTCTACCTCAAAGTGTATTTCAATAACTCAATTTAGTAAATGTTTACAAGGTCTTTGGACGGTACAAAGTGACTCTGGCAAGTAGTTAACATAACTAATTACAAGAACACATTTCTCATCTAGACAGAGAAAGGATTAAGCTCATCTATCTTTTTTTTATATTGAACTGAATAAGAGCATACACTTTTTATCTACCTTGTCAGTTTTAAATTATTCAGTGCAGTAATATGTGACATCAGACTACATTTCTACAGTTTGCTTTCTGTGTCTCTAACATATCTATTCTATACTGTTCAGACGATTCACAGACTGAAAAAGGTCAGTCAAAAGTTTAAGAGAACAGTTACATGGATACAACCTTTAGAGCACTATGGTGAAATACTTGAATGAACAGTAGCAGGTTTTATGCCCATTGTTCACCAGAAGCCTGAAATTAGATTTGTAGGTGGTACATCTCAGGAAGCAGTAAATGCCCATGGTTTTGTGCTATTAGTCAGGATAAGCAACAAGAAAGGGTTTAGAGTAATAAATCACATGCATGTGCAGTTGTGGTAGAGGACCTGTGGAACCTAGAGATGAAGATATTTCTTTGCTGACTAGAGACCTCCAAGGCAAGAAGGTAAATTTAAAAGCAGGCAAAGACATCAAAGTTGCACAGAAGACACCTGGTGCCAAGGCTGAGTCGGGGTGAAGAGAGGGAAAACAGCAAAACAATTAAGTATCTCCTATCAAGCAAATGCTGCTGGTGAGAGCAAGAGCCCAAGAATTTTCTCTTCCAGTCCTGAATTTTATAAGCTCTACTCTACCTAAGTTCCACCATGTCCTACTCATATGTTAGTTTTCCCCTCTCCCTCCAGGGAACAGTGGCCTGGTATTACAAGTATTAATGTGTCAAGTGATATACAGCCTGTTGCAAATAACTGCTGTAATTCCACACCGATACAAGAAACAATATCCTTTGCATGTAACTTTCAAAACCAGCACAAGCTATTTGTGGGAACTATTTTATATTTTATTACTGCAGTAATATTCAACACACTGTGCCACATACTGCACATTTATCCTGTTTGGTCTGGTACTAGTGAATCTGTTATGAGCACCCGGATTCTCCCCATATTGGAAAAGTGAGAGACTACTTTGTTAGTATTTCCCTTTTACTAACAGACTCACCACTACACTCGCACTAGATATACTGCACTGAATTACACAAAAGAGCACCCAAACCAGAGTGATCTTTGATCTGTTGAAAGGTCATCTATGATGGCTTTCACAACATGTGGGTGCTGCACAGTTCCCAGGTGTCTTCCCTTTATATTTTCATTAAGAAGGTATCCCTTACCAGGCTGAATTAATTTGAACACTTGTTATGCAGTTTGTATGTGGCAGACATCTTTTGAACAGCAAGGAATATTTTTATTACTTGCTCTGTTAAGTCACCATGAGTCATCAGATGAAGTTTAAATCTGTTTATTCAGCTGAAAAAGCATTCTGGTGTCTGTGCTACTGGTCAAGCAAATGGCATTTTCCATATCAGGTCATAATTGCTGTAACATGGATACTAATTTGAAATGTGTGTTTTAAGAATAAATTATGTACTACTTATCACTTTACCTAAGTTAAAATTATTGTTCCTGCAAAGATGGACAGAGCAAAGGTTAGGCTGTCAAAGCTGGTTGACAAATACAATCCATTTCAGGACACCAGAGTTTACTGCATGACTTGCACCTCTACAGCACAAATACTCCTTTTGAGTCAAAAGCTGAGATATACCACAGAGAACAGCATATATCTAAATGCAGTGTCTGAAGTGTTATTGATTTTTATAGCCAGTCAGAATATGTTCAACAAAATAGCTGTCTTTTTAGTGGTTTTGACCAGCTCTGTTGAGTCCATTTACAAGAGTGTCTTTGCATTTCAAAAAAGCGTTTAGTGGGGATACAGGGAAGAATCCATCAGGAAACAGCATACATTAGAACTGCTGCAATCAAGAAAACAATGCTAATAGCACTGACAATGCTGAAAGCTGCCTTTCTAGTTTGTTTGCTCCAGTCAAAAAAAAAAATATCGAAGACTTAAAACTGCCCCTCTCTACCAACTCAGCCCTGTATACATTTTCTTTTTGTAACTAGACTTGCTTGGAAAATTCTTACAATCATTTTTAACCTTTTTGCTACTGAGGCTTCTGCCTATACCTTAGTTATACCACTCCCAATTACCCAGTAACTTAAGAATTTCTACCAGTTTTAACTAATCTCATGTACTATATTTCCTGCTTTTTCAATAGCAGGATACTAATTAGCACTTAATATTTACTTAACACATTCTATTACAGTGAAATGAATTCAGATCTTTATTAACCTGAACTGAAAAATTATGATATTGTCTATTCAATCACTGCGTATATTCACTGCATTTGTATTGTGTTGGCTTTCTTAGGATTCTACTATATTTTCCTCATGCTGGGATAATAAGTCTCTTAAATTGCTATCCACAGTAAGTTTCTTGTGAAATGGTTCAGTTTCCTTTTTCTACTCCTTCATTTTCTGCTTTGAATAGAGAACCCTATAGTGAGATAGAGATTGCCAACAAAAACAATTCAGCAAAGACAAATGACTAGAGAGTTTGGAAGAGGAGAAAACCAACAGGTTCAGGGATTACAGATGCACCAACTGGTCATTTCAGTTGTATTCACACCAAGTCTTATTCCGAAATACACTTGATAAGTTTGTCAATAATGTCATTAGCTTTCACATAATTTTTTGCTTCTCTCCAGGTCCGAATCTGACAGCTATGCCCTATTGATGCCTTTTGTCAGAAGCACATCACCCATTCTACAACAATGGCTCAATTCTCCCCATCAAGACTCTCTTTTTTACTCCCCCTCTGCCCCCCCCCTTTTTTTTTTTAAGAAGGAAACCACTACACATCCTAGGTGCTTGTATTCTCATCCTTCAAAGTAGGACCATTTCCTTGAATCATTGACAGTTAACTCCTCAAAGTCAAAAGCAAATGAATGTGGGTTTTACTTCAGCATTTTTTTTTTTAACCCTGTAAGAGCCATCTCAAGGAATACAAAGTATGATGCAGAACTCCTTCGGAGGAAGAAATTAGAAGCCTTCTAAAGCCTTCTCTTCCACACCTAGGTGATGACAAGATCAACAAGATAGTCACTTGGGAGAAAGTCTAACTGGGTAGAACTCCTGTGCAGTTGAGTAAATACAAAGACCTGATGTCTATTTAAAAGCATGATATTAAATTAAATAATGTTCTGACAAAGATTGAATGGAAAAAGAAGCCTCAGGACTTTTGCTTTGTTGTCCTGTTCACCCACCAGAACCGGTTATAACATACTTTAACAAATTCCGCAGGACCTATGGATTTACAGTAAACTATTCCATTTAGTCCTTATTTCTTTCAAACTAAGTTCTATTCAAGTCAGCTTTGTAGCAGCAACACTGTCCTTAACTACAAGGGGATACACATAAGACACTTTCATAAAAGGGTTCCCCCCAACTGCTTTTTCCTTTTCTTTATTCCAACAATAAACTATTGACTCCAGCTGAACTACTGATCACATCAATAGTTACATTCATGAGAAAAATGCTCCCAAACGAGCATTTGAGCCTGAGTGTTTGGACTCTCAGACATGCCATAGCTTAAGAACAATAGCAAGGTAAAGAATGCTACAAGTATTTGCTTTTTAGGGTCTTAATGTATTTTGCTGTTTCCTGCTCCTGCAAGGAACAAATTGATATAACCCTCTCCATAGGGTGAGGATGCCTACTTATCCTTGTGTCCTGGTTTCAGCTGAGAGGGTTAATTTTCTTCATAGTAGCTAGTGTGGGGATATGTTTTGGATTTGTGCTGGAAACAGCATTGATAATATAGAGATGTTTTTGTTCTATGGACCTATGGTTGAGCAGTGCTTACACAGAGCCAAGGCCTTTTCTGCTTCTCACGCTGCCCTGCCAGCAGGATGGCTGGGGGTGCACAAGAAGTTGGGAGGAGACACAGACAGGACAGTGACCCAAACTGACCAAAGGGATATTCCATACCACATGATGTCATGCTCAGTTTATAAGGAGCTTGGGGGAAGGGGATGGGGGGGTGGCAGTGTTCGGAGTGATGACATTTGTCTTCCCAAGTAACTGTTACATGTGACAGAGCCCTGCTTTCCTGGAGATGGCTGAACACCTGCCTGCCCATGGGAAGTGGTGAATGAATTCCTTGCTTTGCTTGTGCACGCAGCTTTTGCTTCACCTATTAAACTGTCTTTATCTCAACCCATGAGTTTTCTCACTAACTTTTCCAATTCTCTCCCCCATCCCAATGGGGGGGAGTGAGCGAGCAGCTCCGTGGTGCACAGCTGCCAGCTGGGGTAAAACCACACCACCTTGAAATCATCACCTCACCTTCTCTATTCTACTTGGGACAGATCCATCCCACACTTCATCAGTGGAAGCTGACTACCATCAATCTCCTTTTCCTTCCCAGCAACAGATATATTCATGCACACCTACCTCTCACTTTGAAGTCTAATATTTAGGATCTAAGTATTGTCCATCACATCTTTAACAGACAAGTTATGTTTCAAAGGTCAACATTATTTATTACTGGATTTTGGCTCTTTTCATCTTTGAGGGTGTTTGATTTAAACAATATATAGAATGTTAATATTCTAAATCTAACTGGCTCATGAAAGCCATTATCTACATCAGATGACTGCAACTAATTTTGACTTGCCACTCTTACCTCAGATCAGTCGCACCCCCTTTTCCATTTTTAATGCCGTACTTTACTTTTTATACCACACCTAAACTATTGTGGTTTTGAAGTAGATGCATGACATACTAAATAATTGCAGCAGCTGCATAGTACAAGAACTCAAGACTCCAACACAGATGCATTTCCTTAGTATGATTCACACTATGTGGGAAGGTTAAAATCCTATTCCCATAGCATTTGTGCAGTGTCTTCTTTCAACTTGTTTCTCACATACTTTTCTAATAGTAAGAAGTTTTAAAAAATTAGCAAATATATACCTATTATTTATAAAATTAGTCATAAATCTTGGAGACACTAGAGTCTCAATAGTACTCTGAAGGCTTCTGATCCTTTTTTGCTTACAAAAGCCATGTCACCATCAATATTGTTATCCCTTAAAGTGTACTGTCCCATTATTTTCATCATGAAGGAAGAAGAAACCACCTATCTCTCTCTCCTTCAGCAACAGGTGAGTTTAAGTTCTTTAAGAATGCTGTTTCTGTACTTGATTAACTTTTTTCCTCTAGTTAATGACAGCTCTTTAGAATTGCTGCTACAGCTCAAAGAATTGCTGCTACAGAGAACAAGTTATCCCAACAGTATGATTTCAATTGTTGGTTGGTTTTTTCCCAGAAAGTTCAGCTAATAAAAGCTGTTTAGCTTTGCTAACATAATCAAATAGACTTAAATATAAAATCATTTGTGATAAAATGCAAAGATTACTGATCCCTAATCATCTTTCTCACTGGATTATCTTTAAAAAAAGGTAGTCACCAATAAAAACTTGTTTGGTGATATTTATTTTAGTAATAGCCTTCTGTCTCAACCAATACAAATATTGTTCACCAAAAGTTTGTAGGGTTTTATGTTGTTTTGTTTCTTTTTGTGTAAGCTTTTTAAAACAATGTTTTCCCACAGTTTTACTATTAAATACAATGCACAAAATACAGAGGAATATTCCAATATCAGTATATATTGTTTTGCCAGTAGCATTTTTTGATACAGAAGATTCAGGTAATGAAACTCCATTTTTACTTCTGAAAGAGATTAAATTGAACACAAGAAAAATCTCTGAAGATATGGAGATTCAGATATACTGTTTGCAAATGTGCAAAACAGAATCAATTTAATGAAGCTTCTATGAATTTTCCCAATAGCAATCAATTTTACCATGCTTAACTATTACTTTTGGAGGACAAAATCCAATAGTAAAAAAAAATTAAAAAAATAGATAAAATCCAATTAAGAGCAATTTTGAGAACTCCAGGATCTCAACTATGGAGAGGCTGATGATGGAAACACTGCAGTATGATTTTGCAGCAAGATACCGAAGTTTCACCTACATCATCTTTTAAGCTTCTAGACCTTTTCCCTGCCCCTATTTATAATGTGCAAGTAATTTTAACCTTTAAAACTCAAACTGTGACTGCTCTTCCCTCTTGAGCCACAGCATGTAGAGGCAGACAATTTCCTGAGGATCCAATTCCCTCCATCATGTACACTGTTCTATAAACTTATATAGTTCTTTTATTGTAATAGAGTTAAGCAGTATCAGGGTAGGGATGAAGAAAAAGGATCTGATTGACTCAAGCACCTCCTCCTTCCTTACCTTCCCCATTTGGCTCCAGGGAAAAAAGACATTGTTAAAGGACAACAATTCTGAGAATACAGAAAGAAATGCCCTTACAGCTATTAATTCACTGATGGTTTTCTGCTTTTAGGTTTCTGACCTAAAAAAGTCATTCATAGAGTTGCTCTGGTTTAAAATACTGCGTTAATAAATAAGGTTAGTTAAAACACTAAGTTTTAATGAAGCTTAAAGTAAAATGACTAAAATTTATCTCTTCTTTATCTCATCTTAAAGGATAAGCAGAATTACTTTGAATATTTGATCACTTTTTTAGTAGTAGAGTGATTGCCCTCCTCCTCTGCCCTCCCCAAGAAAACTAAGAAGCCTGTACAATCTGAGTCAGCATTCTAGATCATTGAAAGAATTCAACACATCAAGCCGTATTTCTTACTCCATATTACTTTTTACTTTCTTGATGTAAAGTGTTCTGCTAGATTATTTTTTTCCCCCCAAGATTCATCATCATTTGGCTCTTTGCCTTGTTTTTGCCTGTGCTTTTGCTGAGCTAAAGAATCAATATACATATAAGCCAATTTTTAAACAAGCTGATCCTATACAGACATTTTCCTGTTTTTTTATATACATATACAAAAATGTGTAATTATCGACTATAAGCCATATTCTAAGCTTTCTGAAGTAAATAGGAAAGGCTTTTGATTTCCTTGAACTTTTGGATTAAGTTCTAGAAGCAAACATCACCAGAGATCTTATTCAACCAAGTGGAAGAGATCAATGTTCTTTTCTCCCTTGGTTGGGGTCCTGCCCTGACTGCAACAGAAAGAAAAATCAAATGCTAAAGAAACAGATACTCTGATTTATTCAATGAGTGCTGTGGAAAATTGTCTAAAATTTTAGACTGAGTTAGTTAAGACTGAAGATGAAGAAAGAATATAGTTTTACAAAAGATCTTTTCTTTTTAAATGCCAAATCCATTTAAAATACACCTTTCCCTCCTCAAGTTTCCTTTTCTCTCATCTTTTAATACCACATTGAATGAATCTGTTCAAAATTTAGGGTGCAACAAGATGGAATTCTGTACAAGTATGCAAGACCATTACTGAACTGATGTACTTTAAGGGGCGTCCCTGCAAGAGCATTGCTTGATGAATAATTACATTTTTGAATTCCAGATGACCAGGTCCTTCCATGGTATGAAACACAGGTATAGAGTTACAAATATTCATGTAGAATATTAAGAACAAGCTGGGCAATCAGACTGAGGAAGACTCAGCAGAAGAACAAAAAGCGCAAGTGTTACAGTTATCTTCAAGATTAATATGTGCTGTAAGCACTGCAGTCATACCATTTTCTGAAAGAAGTACAGAAAGAGCAGTAACAGCTGAATGAACTGTAGTTTCACTGACAGATATTGGTGTAGGTAATCTCATCACCAGTTAATACTGTAGAAGCCCGCGAAAAGGGCTTCCATCAGCATATTCTCCTCAGACTGTCCTACAGGCTCAAAAGCAGAAAAATATTTCCAAACCATTTGTCAAGAAAATGAGCAGTGCCATAGAAAAAAGAATCTACCATAATCTTTTCTTCTTGCAGTGTCTGCTTTCACACTGGACTCAGAAGCTAGATACTTATCTCAGGTCTATTCTCTTACACAGGGTATTTAAACCCACCTGCTTTGGCCTTATTCGCAGGCTACCAGCTGATCTCTCAAGGCTGTGGAGAGTGAAACACTGAGAACAAACATCTAAAATTCCACCTCTGCTCAAAAGGTTTAAGGTCAGAATTTGAGCCACCTATGCAGCTTCTGTGCCTATAAGCAACAAGTGATTCTTCAGCATTACAAGTTTTGACTTGGGTGAAAACACAGCTTCTGTTTTAGGATGCTGCATCACGTTTCTGTAGAGAAATCCAATGGCAGGGCACAGCTCCATGTGGCATTCTGCAAAAGTGCTCAAATCAGGGTCTACTATGCAGAATTTAAAACTGTCTTTTAATCAAATTTTCTCCTTAAGTATAGTGTGCAATAGAAGGGAAATATTTTTGTGTCATTTACACAGGATTCAATAAAAGCAAATAAAAAGTTGTTTCCTATTAAAATCTACACAAGTTTTCTCTTATCATGAGTATTATTAACTGGAGATATATATGCCAGATCTTCTTTTAATTACAGACATATAACTTACACAAAAAGAAGTTATATCTCCCAAGTAATTACAGGCAGCTCTAAAGTATATTATTGTATTATTAAATTAAAAAATCCACTAGTAGAAAGATCAGAAATTAAATATAGAATCATCCAGCATTCAAAGAAATGGTAGGCATAGACAGAAGTGAAATAAGCTAAATTATTCAGATTTAAAATACAATTTTCACACAGAAAAGAATTATATGCAGCAGTAGTGTTTTGCTGCAGTTTTCTAAATCAGACATAGCTACCAGCAAACTATTCAGCTCTCATTAAAATGAGCAAAGAATTAAACCCACTTTATCCTGAAGAGCAGCCAAAGAACATTCTTTTTTCCCCCAACGAAATCATTTCCAGAAAGATCCCCATGTAAGCAGTAAGGTGAGGAAAACGAACAGCAGCATTGTATAATCAGAGCATGGTGCATTAACCAATGTTGTCTAGCCTCAGTTCTTCAGAACTGGTACGTATGTATTTGCTTTATGCCCTCTTTTTCAAGCTTACGATCCCTTATACTGTCCAATGGTAGCAAGACGAAGTCTTGAAGGAAAAGGCACAGGCCCTACTGCAGATGGATTAAACAGGCCCATAAAGTCCTCCTTATTAAGATACCAACAATCCAAGTCTGAATATTTTATCTGTGTTTTTGTTCAGCCCTCAGGAGACAAAACTGGCCATGTAATACCACAGAAGGACTTGCAACTCCCTGACGTCATGCTTCTTGATTTACCTTAGTCTAAACTGCCCCATAAATTACACTATCCAGTCATAAACCAGTTCAGCTTGCTTTCTACTCTAAGTCAGCAAGGTTCACCCTGAATTAATGATGAGCCTTAATAAGATGGAAAATAGTACAGCTTAAAAAGGATCATAATACATAAAACTGCATTTTGAGGTTGAGCTGGATATAGACTTTAAGCTAGCTGTTACATATTTTACAGTACATTTAAAGCAGGATACCCAGGAAGCATTTTCAAAACTAGTTCTAAGAGCTTTTATTATGTGACCGTGGAGAGGCAAACAAGTTCGGTAAAATAAGTGCATGTACTAGACACATATCTAAAGCATACATCTATTTTTATGCCTAAATCAAATGTTTAAGGTCCAAAGTATTGAAATGTTGTATCTTTTTCCACTAATACTTTCCAGTAGTGAACAGAAACAGAACTATCAAAACCTTGCAAGAAAGATTATTTTCTTCAGATTTCCCTTCTGGTTTTTTAAGCTCAACAGGTCTAGAAATTTGTGATAAGTTCTGAACTTCTGCATGCTTACATGAACTCAAAGCAACCCCTTTTGAAATCTGCCCTGCTGTACTTGCATTCCAGTAGGATCAGAAATTGGCTACTGCTTTGAAGGCTAGGCCACAGTCCAGCTATAAAGTGAAGTGCTGCCTTAAGGTTCTGCAGCTTGCACATATGCCTCAATTTGGTATTTTTTATAAACCACTGCCACTGGTGAGTTTTGTCATGATATCGTAATTATTGCCTTTTTCTTAGATTTGTTTTCTTGTAAAAATAGATAGCACTCCTATGAAGTGGAATATTTTCTCTCCCTACATGTCAATAGCACATATGAATGCCGTTTTTGTTAATTTTTTTTCCCCCATCATCTTTACACAGTGGAGCAAAAACTCTAAACTAAAATGCCTGAGAGATTCAGTCTTAAACTATGTGAGAACCTTTGCAATTTTTAATAAGTATCAAGTACATACATAGAAGATTAAAACTAAGTTTTATTAGTAACCTTTCCAAGTACTCTGCAAATATAAAGGCTGTTAAATTTTATAAGGCAGTAACACCCTATAAAGTGCTTGAAATGTCTATCCACCCTCACAATGACTAGCTGCCTTTGGCCGCAAGTCAGTAGGGAAATACACAACATTAGTTGGACCACATAAGACAAAGAGTGTGCCGGTTGCAAACTCTTACTGCACAAGCGTTTTTTTTCCAGCTAATTCAAAGTGTCATCAGAATGGATTAAAGAGAGAAGGAAAGAGAAAGAGCAAGGGAGAGAAGGTAAATTAATTCCTCCATACCAGAAAGCCGACTTTCAGTCAGCTTTTCCCTGGATGTTTGTATCTGCAAGCCTACTGAGGATTCCACCAGAAGAAAGTCTATTAATTTTCCATGTACTTGTTGACGAAAAAGCTATCAGGATTATGGGTTGAATATTTCTAGAGTAGGAAAAGTAAGGGATGCAATTAATCTCTGTGAACTAAAATATACCTCTTTTCATTAATCTTTTATTGTAAATGAGCAAAGTAATTGAACCAGTACCACACTGTCAGAATAAATGCAATGCCAGTGGGATATGCATGAGAGAGCACATACTGATTGAGTATTAAATATCTAACGGCAATAATTTATGGTTCATTACCTCTTTTTGGAGTTCCTTAGTTGCAGAGTGCTTGAATTTTAAGTAGACAGACTTTCAGCAGAAACTGCTTTCAAATGCTGAACATAGCAAATGCGCAAAACCCTCAGCAATCTACTTAATTTTAAGAGTTTTGTACTTAGTTGAGCCAACCTCTGTATCACCAGAAACATGCAAGCTATTTGCAACTTGGATTAATGCAATTAAAGTTGCAGTGATGAATACTTCAAAGATCATATGCAAAATTAAAATCAGAGAGTATGACCAGAACATTGTATATAAGCACACCTCATGTAAAAATGGTCAAATGCCTTGCTTATGTTTTCATATAAGGAGACACCGAAAAGGCTAAATTCTGAAATTGGAGCAAAACATGGGCACTTAAATGACTATGTCACATGGTATAATTTAGTTATCAACTAGAGTAATTACTCCAACTGTTCAAGGGGAAAAAAGTCAGACATCCACTTGTATAATTTTTATGTATAAATAACGTTCTCTATTATGACTTGAGTATTCCTGACAACATCAGTTTTACAGAGAATTGTGGCAATGGTAAGAGCTAGTAAGAATTTGGCCTCTTGCCTCCCTATGCCTTCTCAGACTCCTAGCAGAATCACTTGCAGGGGAAAGATGTCACTTTTGCTAAATTGACACACCACGACCTTCTTTACCAACAGGCCTCCTGACAGATTCAAACTGTCCTGCTTTGACAGAACCTTTCAAAGATCAAAGAAAAGATCAAACTGGAAGTAGAAATAAATACCTCAGTTTTTTTTACCCTTTTCATATTGACATCATATGAGTATAACTGACTAAATCAGAGGCAAAACAGACAGGACTCAGTCCAAACACAGATATTTTAATCCTCTTTCTGAATTTTCTTCTTTCTGTTGCCTACTGGAATTGGTCCTGGAATGCATGCAGGGCTTTGTGGACTCCTGAGCCTATCTATCTGTTTGTGGTGAATTCTGCTCATCTGCTCAAAATTAAACTGTCCTATTCAGACATTGCTCACTTGGCAACAGACTGCTCTATGTTTACTGTTTATTGATTTTTGTTAACTGGGACTATAGAGAAGAAGCATTTCAGTTTCAAAGTCGTCCCAGAGGACACTGGCAGGTTACAATCACTTATACTGTAAAAATGATTCATGTTAATTGACTCTATATTTACATATTATGAATGCATATTTTAATCTGTTTTACATGAATAAGTCCTCCACAATGAAGATTTCATTTCCTTTTTTAAAACAACATAACTACTTGCCTTATTTGAAGAGACAAATCTCTTCTAAATTGTTTTGACCTTTCCTAGTGTCCTTTCTTAAAAGTGGGAGTTGTATCTGCCTTCTCAGTTCAGGAATTTCTTATCTTAAAAGTAAAACTCAACTTCAAACTGAAACCATTCCATTGTGCTCTTTCTAGTTTGGCAAGTCACCCTGTCTATATTTGAAACAGCCAATTTCTTGACTAGCTCAACTAAATTATTTTTAGTCACAATAGACAGAAGGCTGAGAATAGACCAACTTCAGCAATACACACTGGAAGAGGTCTCTGGTCAAAACCAGAAAGACACAAAGATATCCTAGACTAATAAAATAGGAAGGTCAGGACATTAATCTTGTAGAGAGCAGAACCAACTGAACATGGCACTCCTACATCTCAGCAGAGGCACCCTTGGCTTCCGAGTGTCCCACTATTGCTGTTTAATATTTTGTCCTCAACCTTGGCAAAGTTTTGTTGTTCTCCTTTGCAAATCTTTTGTTTCAAACTTTCAAAGGCAATCTGCATTAAGAGGAAACACCTTCTTATCCAGTTCTAATTTCATCATCATCAGATCAGGTCTCAGTCAAGACAAAACCGAGACTCCAGTAAAATAATATGCCTTTATGTGGCACAGTCTCTGGCTTTGATGGTTCATTTTTAGGCACAGAAAGTTTTCAGTAGTAGTCATCTGTACCCCCATCCCCCAAATACTGATCTATGCTCTGCTATTTTCCAAGACCACAGTAAATATTAAAAGCCAGCTGTGCTAGGTTCTGAAAACAGAGCAAGACAAACCTGTCCTCAAAGTATCTGGCTTCCTTTGCCTAGTATCCATGCATTTTCATAAAGTATTAGCTCATACAGAACATTGCTACTAGCAAAGATAAATGCCTCCATCTTAACGCTTCAGGTGAAACCCTAATAAGGGAGCATCATAGATTGCTCTTTGTCATGAAGCACATTTAAAGCATTGCAAGAAAACAATTAAGCATATTCACAGATGTGAACAACGCAGCCCTGAGTGTTATTCTTCCATTTCTTCATTCTCAAATCACTCTAATATCCTCTAGTAAATATGTGTACTCTAGGGGCTTATCTGTTACTATTCTGTATCTCTACAGCACCTTTGTAGCAATGTTCTTTTGTGTTCTGAATTACACCCTGAAGAAATTGCTTCCTGCCACTGAGACAGACCAATTCATTTCATGACTACAAATCTATATTAATGTCTTTTCTATAGTATTTAATAATGCAGGTCCTTCCACTTGTTACTCTTAAGCATACCAAGGCCTGTATCTCTGAAGGCAGCAGTACATGCAAAGTTCATAGCAGTTTTTATTGTAATTAGAAGCTACCTGATGTTTCCATTATCAATACAGTGAAAATGTATATGCATTAAATATAGGCAAACAAACAAAAAAACAGTGATGAGAAAACACAATGGAGCCGTTACAAAGAAATAGTTACAGTTTATATTTTTCTTCTAAAGGCCATTCTAACATCATAACATCAGAACAGAATATAGTAGCAGAGTGCATATGGAATTTAATTTTGAATGATATTGAAAGGTCAGTACAGAATTGCTCAGCTCATATTTTTGTGAAGATAACATGTGTGAACTAGTTATTTCCTCCTTTTAACATATAATGACCTCGTCCATTGATTTAATGAGAAAATTATACATGCTGCACTCAGATTTAACAAACTCTTCAGAATTAAAGATATACCAAAGGAAGAAAAAAATAAAAAAGGAATGAGATTGAGACCTCACACTTGCAACCCAACCGTCTGGCAGAAGAAAGCCCAGAGATACCAACACAATGACCTGTGGAGCCTTTGTTATGACACATACTGGAGCAGAGAGGGGGGGGAAAAGCTGTGCAATAGCTCCTTCTACCTCAGGTGCGCTGACCTTATTAATGTGATATAATGTGAACAATGCTTATGGTTAAAGTGCCAAGTCACATATGTGCTGCTAGTAGCAAGAAATGGAAGACAGAACACTAAAACACTCAACCGTAATTATAACTTGAAAGACTTCTGTAATCTTAATTACATACAAGTTGCTTAACCTGTATTAGGGCTGTATATCTCAATTCTAAAGGTTCCAATAGTATCCCGTGTCAAAGGAATATTCATTTGTTCATTAAAAATCTTACTTAATTTTCCAAAATATTTCAACATTTAAATTGATTGCCTCAATTCCTATAACAAATACTGAGACCTGACACCATTAAAGAATCTCTTCTAATGTTTATAAGTGGAGGAGTGAATAGGAACTCCTAACTCTCTCTCTAGCTCTGGTATAGCCATGTATAACCCTGACTATGTTTCTTTTCTTCTCTATGCCTTTAGGCATCTGCAAATTGCCAGCATTCAAAAGATTTGAAATTTGTGTGATTAGCATCCCTAGGCCCTGTAAGACAGAACTAAATAATGTAACAATGTAATGATCTGCACTTGCTTTCCACTGCTTCCAAGTTGCAACTGAAAAAGTCAGGTTTGAGATACAGAAGTTTAAACAGATTGATAATTGTTTAAGCATTACTTTTTTGGTGATGAGATAAATCAGCAGTTAGGACATGTAAGAAAACTACTCCCAGAATCAAAAAAGGCAGAAAACTAATTACAGTGCCCTCACTAGGTTTCAGAAGTGTGGTCCTTTTGTTTTATTTTGGATGAGATGTGATCAGGCTTCCTCATCTACTAGCCATGTACTAAAAAATGTCCTCATATGTTAGAGACATGTTCTGTATAACACAGCCCTGGATCAAAGGACATCTGCACTCAAGTGACACAGGTGATGCTCCTCATGGCTGATCCCACCATGTCAAGGTAGAAGAGGGCTGAGCAGGGCATGGAGCTGTGTCAGACAGGGTGATACCCACGCTGAAGCACTGCCTTGAGACAACACTGGCATTGACCACAAACCACACGCTCTTTAACGGGCACAGGTTCACTACTCTCTGGCTTGGGCCACAGATACTTAAAGCTTTAAAACAGTGGTTTGTCTTTCTGCCCCAGCTTACGTGTTTGATTATGTGCAGGTTTTTAATTTCACAAGCACATTGAGTAGAGAGACAGATGAGATCAAAAGGGACTTCTGAAGAGGAACAGTTCTACAGGGATCCCCTAAGGATCAGCAGATACATTTTTTGAACATTGAACTTTAAGAATTGTTTCATGAATATTAGATTATATTAAATATATAGGTTATGTCTGAAGCCTGATTAAAACAATTGGATACTGAAATTTATCTTGCTTTGGAAAAAACTGAAACCAGGAACAAACTGAAGACTACTGAATTTATGTTGGTTCTCATGATATTCTACTCTACTCTTCTTCAGAGCAAGTTACTCACACAAACATGAAAATCTCCCAAAGACAAGTACTGAATTCAGTGAAACATAAAAGAAAAAACAGAGGAGACAGTCATGCTGATACTCTTCATAGGTATCAGGTTTACGTGAATGTGTCTTATCTGAGTAAGATATTAACAAGGACCAAAGCTCTGTACTATGGTTTTAGGGGTCCACAGATGAGTTTCTTCCTTATGATCTATCTTCCAAATAACCACAGTGTGGCAGTGTGGCATTCCAACTGCAAATGTGTATTTATTTCCCTAGAGCCAGACGACAGCTAATGGAAAAAAAAAAACCAACAGAAAAGCATATACAGCGGATGACAGGTCCTCTAAAACAACTACTTTGTTCTACAGCTCTGCTTCAAATCAGTCTGCATCACTTGCAATCATAGACATGGCCAGGCTCCCATTCTAGAGTCTCCTGGGGTCCCATTTTGCATGAACACTTGCAAAAGCAAGGGTGCAATAGCAAGTGCTGGGTTGCTGACAAACGCTCCTGAGGTCTGTGTTTTGGGACTGTGGAAAGGGAATAAAGAAGGCTTCTTCTCTTTAGTTCTGAAAAAAAAAAAAAGACCGTCCTAGTGCTGACATTTTGTATTCAGTGAAAGACTTCAGTTTTAACAAGCCAATGTTTTCTATCAGAAAAAGCAAGTAAAGTGTCACAGCTCCACCCTCAATATCTACATGTGACAAAAAATCATGGCCTGCTCCAATGAATATTTCTGTGCCATTGCAAGACATTTCACAAGGGGGCCTTTAATTCTGAAGCAAATTTGTTCTTGAAGGTCAAGGGATGAAACAATACAAGCATTTAACATTCAAAGTAGTTTAAAAAAAAATATTTCATCCAGTAAGACTGCAAGAAACTGTTTAGTTACAGAAAGTATTACACAGGTTTTATTCACGACCGTGTAACCAAACCTTCCAAAGTTTTTTTTATTTTTTCCATCTTAACATAAGATCATGAAAGGCTGCAGCAGTTCAGTCCCTCTTTCTGTAAAGGTAGCATGAACTGTCATTAAGCTGTCCTGGGGCCTCTTACCAGCACTACTTCATGCTTCTCATGGCTTTCAATTGAAATACTGATCAAGTCTGGCCTTACTGAATTTTCACAATTAAAGTTTCAAGGTGATATGCGATGGCATAACATTAAGCATAGATTTCATTTGTCCTTCATTAATAATCAACCTTACAGTCAAATATCCATTAACATGAACTGCATAATAAAATCAACAACAATTTCAAATGAATTCCCATATGAACAAAACATTTCAAATGCTTAATATTTCACACTCCTCTTTCACCAGATAGACTTCAGTAGCACTCTAGGTCTTTGAAATCTTCATAATGCTTTTTATCTTTTGAAATGAAACATTTTCCTTAGACTTTCATAGCATCCTTATTACTTTACACCAGAGCCAAGTCAATTCCCTTTCTGGATTACATCTGTCCTATTGTATCTCTTTTACCATTTAGCAAACAAAATCCTTCCTCTGGATCTTCTCTGGGTATTTACTCACAAAAAGCTAACACTGTTCTAAACTAAATTAGCAGAATCATACAAAAGCATGCCCTCCTCTGCTTCATAGGCTGGCATGTATACCAAGTAAAAATTCAGAGATAAAATGCATAAACCAAGCAAAATTAGCAGTTGGCTTGCTATATATAGCTTGACTTGGCAATGTAGGCCCTTTAGTACCACCCATTGGTGTGCTGAATTATTATGAAAATCCTTCAACAAGGTAAATTTATGTCTTTTTCACTGTCCTTTAGATGTGTTGTTTTTTTTTTCCTCTAAGTAAGAGGAATTTGATCTGGTATGCACATGTAACATGGTGCTATTCTGTTCAGAAACATTAATGTTAAGCTGCAAAGAACAAAACTCGCAGCCATTATTATTAATATAGAAAACTTTACCAACAGTGACTGGAACCTCTCAAGATTTCAGGTTTAACTACTGTTCATGGATGTGAACAGGGTGATTGCTTATATTCTGCAGAGTAGAGGTGACTTTGTCATGCTCAAAATCTGTGCTTTTTGATGCTAACTAACTTTCTATAAAATCCTGTGAATGCAAGATAAGGAGGTTTTTACCTGAGAGCAGCTAAGACTGATAAGTGAGGTGTTTGATTAAGCTCAACTAAGATTAGGAGAAAGTTATTGATGCCTTATCTCAAAAGGACTATACAGTTAGACAGCTATCTCAATAAGAAGCCCTCCTTTTTCTCAACTTCAGACAAAGCCAGGATCTAACCATTTTGAATCCAATCCACTTACAGAATTCAGACAATACTCTTCATTTACTATAGTTCACAATGCAACATTTCCATGGCAGATTAGAGACAATATTTATTACAAGATCCAGAAGAGTACATATGGAATTCTCAAGCATTAAATATTTTAGACAATAAAGATTTCCTAACACTTCTTCTTGAGATAAAAGCACATGACTTCTAAAGTACTGCTTCCATTACATAGTACTCTGAACATAACACAGAGCAATTTCCCAGTACTTTATGAAATCTATTCCTTTAGGCTACCATTTACATCCTAGGAATTACAGAGCCATATCAAGCATTTGCATGGAGATCATTAATATTTAAAAGTGAGACAGTTAGAACTTAAGCAATTGAAAAATCTGCAATCATAAAACACACACACAGCCCCTTCTCACACGCCATTTTGCAGTGGAAGCAGCTATGTATCCCTTCTCCCCACTGCTGTTTTTTGGGGTGGTCGTTGGTTGTTTTTTTTAAGCTTGAAAGTCTCTTGTTGCCTAGACAGCACAAACAATACCTGGAGATAAGAGTCCTAGATTCTGGGACTGTTTTGTGAAAATGTTGACACTGGTGGGAATGGAAAACAGAAGAGTAAGAAACCCTTGACCACTATGTTTTACAAGCAAAATGCCTCCTCTCCTCCCTGCAGCCCATGATGCCCTAAAAATGAATCCGAGAAGTGGTCTGCAAACCTCTGTGCTCAGCATTCCTTCCTTGCCACGTCCCTGCCCCTCCAGCTCCCTGTTCAGGGTATTTGTTGCATATCTCATACCTAGGTGCCTAGTTCTCAAACTCATTAATGAGCAGCTCTCGATTACAGACTTTAGTAGGTGTTTCAGTGACCCCAAATCTCTAGGGAACTTGATTTATTCTTGTTCGACTGACAGGAGATCGCTCTTGGACTTTTACTGAACTTGACCTTCTCTCTCTCTCTCTCTCCTGTAAATTACCTGACACACTGCTGTAAGTATACAGACTTAGTCAAGGAATTGTAATTATTAAAATGCATGAAACTGGAGATATAATTTGCACTTGTTCATCACACCATTTCATTTCCATACTGTTGTAGATTTTCCTCATTTTAATTGAGTTACTATGCTGCAAATTAGAGTTGCATAGCATTCCTGCTTTGTTTTTCTTGCTTAAAGCAATCATCTATGCAGTATCCCACTGAAATAGCTAAATTCTTGCTGTAAGGGATATTTAACTTTTCTTGCTAATCCTGACTGCATTA
This sequence comes from Grus americana, assembly GCF_028858705.1. Lineage (NCBI taxonomy): Eukaryota > Metazoa > Chordata > Aves > Gruiformes > Gruidae > Grus > Grus americana. Next base: position 8,661,004 of record NC_072864.1, read on the forward strand.
GCTAATTTAACAAAGGTTTATCATTAGTTCTGTATTTATTTTCTAGACCAAGCCTACTTCCAAGATGTAAAAGTTTACATTAAAAAAACCCCAACCTGTAATATTGTGGCTATCTATTCTGTTTAGACATTTTAAATAATAATGACCAGTACAAAAACACATATATGATCTTTGGAAGTTGTGCAGGTAAGGAAACTAAACAAAGCTAGGTAGTACTGTATTTATTTAGCACAAATATGTATGTTCCTCAAATATAAAAAGAAAGTATTGATTTGCTACTGTTACAAGATCTGTTTTCTCCAAGCACTACTGGCTTAAAGCCTTTTCTGAAGTATACTATTGTTGATCATCAAATACAGCACATTCCTACATCAGCAGCGTAGGAGGTAAGATTATTCCTCTGAGAATTACTGTATTCAAGAAGCAAGTGATAAAATCATCACAAAATAGACAAGTTACATTTAAAATGAAAGAAAATAGTGCACCAGAGGCTTCTGCACCTACTGATGCTTTTTTATTTCCCAAACTTGTCTCCTACTGGATCAGGCAGAACAGTGTTTTACTTCCATGAATTTTTAATTTGACTTTATCAAAACTGTGGTGAATTCTTCCTATCTTTTTCCTGTGCAGACTTAAAAATAGCTTGCTGAATTTGTACAGCTGTACTGACTAAAGGAGGCTCAAAACTCCAGATGAAAGCTTCTATTTTACCTATCAGTAAATAAGCGTGCTTTTCTTAGAGCTCGTATTTTGGCAAGTCAGGAAATTCACTTGTTTGCAAATTTCATCCACTTGTTTCATTCATTTCTTAAGAGGTTGCAGGACTCACATTCCAGCAACTTTATGCCTTGAAGTAAGAAAAAAATCACCCACAAACCACTTTACTAAAAATCAGCACTACATCCAGGTCATTAACTTCACATGTAGCATTAGAGTTGTACATCTAGGTATTCTCAAAGAAATGGTCATTCTGAACAGCATTTTATTCATTTTTCTGTATTGAGCTGACTGTGTTTTCTGGTACAACACTTTATATAAAGCAACCATTCTTTTGGCAGAATCATTGTGGTGACAGTTTCCACTGTGAGAACTACCAGGGACCTTGAGCTTCTACACAGTGCGGGGTGGTACTAAAGTACTATAAAGAATGCAAGAAATTTCTGTACTATTTATCTGGTGAATACAGTTTAGGCTTAATTTCTCCATTCATTCTTTTCTCATACTGAAGAGAAAGAAGTTAATTCATTTTGCTTGCAAGCAGTAACCATTTTGGTTAGTATGACGAAACTATTTCAGACCGCCAACATGCATCTAGGGGAGCCTTGAGATAGAATGGAAGACAAATTGACCAAACACTGATTTATAACAACAGTCAGCCAAAGAAGGCAGAAAGGCGAAAACAGTGAGAGCAGAGTGTGAAACAAAAACCTGAACTGTCAGGGAACTGAAAGAACAACCAGATGCTTTCTGCAGTGACATAAATTGAAGTAGAAGTCACCAGGCAGAGATATAAGCAATGCTACCACAACAACACGTAAATAATCTGACTTACTCTAAAAGAGTTGTTCTCTGGAGCTGAAACCAACTGCTGGTTGCATAAATCACATCCACTCTCAGACACAAACAGCTAGAACATACATTCCCTCAGAGAATGGAAACTATGTAGCAGAGTTAGAATATTCTTCCCACTAGAAATACAATCTAGAACAAAGAAATTGTCATATTTAGGGCCTGAAACAGTGCCTATGGATTGGAAAGTAGCTGTTACTGGCACCACTCTTTCAATTTATCCCCAAGTATAACATGAGCGTTACTGTTAGTGCTTGCTTTCTGCATTGAGAGATGAAGAAATTGCTTATATACCAACTAGAGATCATTCAAACAAATGAGCAGGCTAAAAACTACAGAAGCAATAACTTTTTAGTGTAATGCTGTGGTACGTACATGATGCATGAATTTACATTGAATTCCATAGTTGATGGTAATTCTATTGTTCCTGTAAGTCAACAGGTAATCATTAATAAATGTAGTCTTCTGTGTTTCAAAACATAGAATTCGTATATGCTATGCACATAGTACATTGCCATTTAATCTTTTTAATTGACCTTTATACACAAGCAACTTATGAAGTTTATTCTTAAAAATGGCATCACTTCTAAATACTCAAGATCAAAGATTTCAAGTATGCGAACACTGTTTTTGAAAAGGATACTTCCAAAAGCCAAGATCTATATGAAACACTTCCAGGGGTCGCCATGCGCTAATTGTCTACTTAACCTCACCTACAGTAATGTTTTATATTTTTTTTTTTTAGTAATTTTATCTTTGATATTATGCAAGTTTTAACACCTCATTCACCTAAAAATATCATCTCAAAGCTCTTTACAAAGCATAGCATACATTGATTAACTGAATTACTTATTACCTATGTGTTTGTTTTATAAGGCAAAGGCAAAAACCCCACTCATTTTCCTCAAACAACTCAAACTTGGAGAAAGGCATTGGACTCTGCAGGGAAACATCTTCTCTCAAAGCAAATACCAATTCAGTCAACAAGAGAAAAGAGTAACATAATGCTTAGATATATCTCAGTTTCTTTTCCACTTTTTTACTTTGTCCATAGTTTAATGCAAGAAATAAAAGATACTTTCTCTATATGCCTTTTTTCATGTAAAAATACAAATATATACAAAGCATTATTGGAAAAAGAGCACATACTGCAACCTACATGTATTTTAGCACTATAGAACCTTTTTCACCTTGCCAAAAAATATATACCCCATAGAGACATGAAGCAAGATAAGGCAAAAAAAGGGTACCATACTGAGGTGTGAGATAAAGGTCAGTAAATCACACGAGCATTCTTATGTCAAGACTGAGTCACAGGGTAAATTACTGAGTCCCATATAGTATCTACAGAAAGTTGTTCAGAGATTCAAAATCTGTACAAACTAGTCTGCTGGAAGAGGGTGGAAATCAAAACCATGAACTCAATTGCTCCTAAGTAGATAATAATAAAAAATCCCAACACAAAACTTGAAAATATTCACAAACAGAAAAGAAAAAAAGCACATGTTCCTTTTGTCCATTTTCTATAAGCAGCCATTTAATGTGCACAAACCTTAGTGGTAATGTTTTCCACTGAACAGAAACTTTTCAGAACAATCACATCAGAAACCAAAGGCTCTCTCTACCCTACCAGCCCAAATTAAAAATAACTCCACCCACTTCCGAGGCAGCTTTGCACTGTTTCTTGTATTCAGTGTTGTCTTCTTGACTGCTTCAATTTTGTCATCAGATTTGTTTTGGCAGGTAGATCCATTTACAACTTTGACAGTAGTTTGTACTGTTTTGTTCTCTTCCCCTTTCTCAAATATGTTGAAAGATTTGCCTTTAAAAAGGCTTTATCACAGCATAAAATTGTGATCTTACCCTAACAGTCAAAAGGGATGGAAGGCTAATACAACATGCCTTAACCTGAAATTCAGCACAGAAAAAAAAAATCAGCAGAAATTCAGGGGTTTTTCACTTTCTCTTCATCACCATTTTGCTTTTCATGTTTTAACTGAATCTGTTGGGAAACAGGAACACAAGATTAAACCAACTAGACCTAACATATGTTTCAAGCAAGACTAGGTAAACAAAATGGTGTCGATTGATAAATCATAGTTTCAATGTCCACACATGCATACATCTGAATCATGATTTTTTTTTGACAGATCAGCTGGGAAACTCTGCAACATTATATTACTAGAAAATGTAATAACTGAGCATCTGAGGTTTCAAAAGACAACAGAACATATGAAGGCTAGAAAGACATTTCAACATTGTTATAAACATTTCCTTTTTTTAAAGGAGCAAGGATAATTTGAAACAGTGCAAAGAATAGATTTTCAGCTTCTGTTACTTCTAGAAGCACTACGGACTTTGTTTTGTAGTATTAACCCGAGAGAATTAGAACTCCTACTAGACATTTGTGACACTGTCACTGCACAAGAAAATGTCAGGATTTAGTATTGATGGCACACGTAGTATAGAGGTGTATTTTGGAAAGTGGTTAAATATATAAGAGACAGTGGTTGAGAAGAAGGAATTTATTCCCTACAAAAAAGTATGAGAACTTAATGCATTACTCCAAACATACAACTCTACACAAAATGAAAGGGTCAGCGATGCTTTCGACTTGGTTCTGTTTCTTATTACGTTTTTGACCACTAGAGTGCAGAAGCTATTACTCAGAAGTTTACCACAAGCAATATAAAGTCCCATCAACACACATACTTCACTTTCTTTTTGTTTAGCCATCAAAGAAATTATGTAAAAACGCAGAGATCAGTGGATCATGCAATTAAAGAAGTCCCAGATCATACTGCACTGAAAAGGGCTTCAGGAACATGAACAAGCTACTTCACATCACCTCAGCTACAATAGCTGTCTGTGTATATGCTTTTAGCCTATATCATGTTACAGTAAATCAGCTCAGCTTAGTCTGAAGTGAACAACATCATCTACATTAAGGTTTTCTTGCATTTGATTCTGACAGGCAAGTATCAAGCATGGCAGGGGCAATTATCTTAGGTAAGCATGGTAGCTGTGTATTAGCTGTAACTCATTTCACAGGAAGACATCAGAATCTAGAAGCCAAAGGTCTTCTGGGAAGAAAAAAAAAAAAAAAGAAAACAAACCAGAAAACAGGCTTTCCTGAATACTTTTCTTCACATCTTAAGTAGCTTTCAAGGATACATATAACTGTTAATGGAAAACTAAAAACTATCTGCCAATTTATGGAGAAACACTACCACTTGTAAAGTTTGATTCTTTCTTTGCCTCAGTATCAAAATGATTTTAATGTTACTGAAAAGGTATATAAAGATGTTTTAAGGTATTTACATCAATACTGATAGTTACTGCCCAATCCATACTTCAGCACAACCTTCAGAACACTTGTGGTGCTGTTTCACATGCTCTATAACATATGGTAAGAATCTGTTGCATTTCAAGCTTATTAAACATATTTTAGATGAAGAGTAATATGCTCAATTATTTCAGTAAATAATCCTTTTGTCTTGAAAATAGGATTAATATATTTTTCCTTCATAGCAGGTAAATTAATTACATTGAGAGGTGTGCATGTTAGTCGTTTATTTGGGTTTTTTGTTTTTTAATAACTTGTTCAGAATTATGACTAAATGATTACAGGAGAAGTAATTCTGGAGCCTCAATTTTTATTCCCCAGACTACAAGATCTCCCAACTGAGAGTTGGAATATTGTTTGTGAACTTACAAAAAGTATGAACTTTGTGCAGGGATAAACAACATGCATAGCAATGAACAGATCTGTAAGCACAAAGAAGCGGATTTAAACAGTCTCCCACGTTTCACTCAAGAAAAGAATGACTGCACAAAAAAACTTATTGTTAATGGTTACAGAATTCATTATAGAATAAATGAGTTATTCTAACTATGATTTTAATTACTTAGTCTTAACCAATCATCCAGAATAAAAGGCTGATGTTAATTTCACTCTTCTATTTAACAGACAACTATTATTGTTTCTTTATCCATTATTAATGTATCAGTTCTATCAAAACATAATATTCACAAAGAATAGGGTAAATGGAAACACGGGGGTTCATTTTTTAGAGCAGATACAACATTGCTCTGCTTTCCTAAATGCTACCCTCCTGTAGTTCTTTTATTTCTGCACAGCATTCACAACAAAATTTCATATGCCCCTATACTGGCAAATTAATTCTTGCATTCTAATTAAAAATATCACAAGTTTATACTTTTATCTGGCTTTACTGTTGTCAGCACCAATTCGTATTCCCATTGTGCATAGCTAATTTTTCTTCATTCCCTTGACTGTAATCCAGGCTGTTCATGCAGAGCACTAAGGACAAGATTACAGAGACTCCACTTACAACACATAGTATCTTAATCCACAGCCATCCTTTCAAAAAGGACTTTAACTGCTCAGAGTAGGTACTTCACAGTTTTTCTAAGGATAATGCAATTTATTTCTTTCCTTTGCTCCCCGAACATGATACTACTAAACCATGATAATATATTTCACCAAGTAACATGAAGTACTGTGCTTTCTATTGTCCCTTCAGCAATCTTCTCACTTTGCATTAAAAAATATTTTAATGATCTAGCTTTTGATACACAGAAATAATTTATGCCAAGCAGATTCAGGTAATTTAAATTGCATCTCTCTGCTCTGAAAAGTTACTTGGAAATCTTACACCACCTTTTATTAGATTTCTACTACTGAAATAATTAAACTCATGTCTGAAATGCTTTCACTATTGTTACTTTTTCATTTACCCTTATGTTTACTATTTCCTGTTTTTCTTCATTACTTATAAATTAAAAAAATTACAGCTTTTTTTTCTAATCTTACATTATGTTTAGGAACAGCCTCAAAATTACCTAGGTAATCTTAACTACAAAATTTGAACACAGATTTAAAATTCTTTAAATTTCAATATTACTCCCATTTGTTTAAAAGCAGGAAATTAGAAATGCAGTATATATTCACATGCAAGTTTTTTGTTTTTTTTTTTTTTTTAACCACTTCATTATTTTAAATGAAAGAAAGCACCTGGATGAGTGCTAACAATGGAAGAATAATTTTGATCTCAGTTACTCAAACACTAAAAATAAACATTTTGCCTGAAGTCAATTATGTAAGATTACAAATAGATACACATTCAGAACCTTCTAACTGCAGCTAATCAAGGAAATTGGAAAGGTATTATGCTTCTCAACTAGTGAAATCAAAACCCATAAAAACCAGATGGAAGCATAAGATCTCATAATACAACAGTTTTCACCATATCTGAGTTCTCACAGACTAACAGTTCCAGACAGCAAGAGCGAACCAGGCTGTGCGGCTTTACAAACTGGAACCTTTTTATCAACAGACTTCCGTTTGAGAAAAAGGAGGCACTTCATTTCCCGAGATCACTAAAAATATATATATATATAATGCAGCAAAGATACCCGCAACATTTAACCAATGTTTCCTCCTAGATTTTTTTTAGCTTTATACATGATGCTTTCAGTCTTTCTCTGCCTTAGGGCATTCCCTCCTGTTTGTGTTTAAAAAGAAAAACAGGCTGCCTTAGAACCAAGCATCCTACTTTGAATTAGATCATCATTAGCCAAATCACCTTGGGAAAGCTGAATTAAATCAGGATAAAAAAAAGAAAACCACTATTTCCCTTTACATGCATACCACTGATTTGTGAACCCATAAAGCTGTTGAAAATCCAGGCAGATACAATCACTTCTGAACATTTTTGGCTAGATCACCTGCCTAAAAGCACCATGAATCTATTCCATGGACAAATATCTATAAAATTAACAATTATAAGAATGCTAGAGCAACCAAAATAGTTAATAAAGTCAGCCATCAGTAAAATTAAAAATAAATTCACATATGTAATAGTACATGTCATCACAACTTCTCTACCATTCTATAAACAGACAAATCTTCTTACCCTTGCTTATTCTGCAATTAAAGCAATTTTCTCATTTTGGAATCAGGCTATTGGTCAAACAGTTTATATTTAGAAACCTAAACTTTGGAAAATTTATTTTAAGCTGAATTCTATTTAACAATGCAAAGTTAAAAAAAAATTTTTGAAGTACCATGTGTCCATACAAACTGTGATCATCACAACTGCTCATCCTGCCTGATGTCCTGGAAAGGGCATCCTGTACCTCTGCATCATTAACTCTTTCAACAGTGCCCTCATGGCTAAGACACTCATGCTCCCCATCGCTCTCTTCTTGAACTTGTAATTGCTACATAGTCACACATTTTCAGAAACAGCTGTTCAAGGCACACCCAGCATATGGGGTCTAGAGTTTACAAAACATACATTTGGATATCTTCAGCATAAGGAGTTAAAATTTAGCAGCAAGAATGTTGCTTTACCCGCAAGCAGCCTAACCAATACAATATTACATAGAGCATGGCATTACATAAAAAATGAGATCACTGTAATTTAAGAAAGAAAATGGCGATGCTTGGTTCTTTCAGATGTTTTTCAGGCATTTACTTTTAGGAGAAAGCCGCGCATCTGATACAAGTCTAGTGTAGGCACCAGACGTGATAGTGTCAAGATTTACTACTAACTCTAGCTAGCTATTGTGTTGCCCTCTAGAAGTAACCAGTCTCCCCTTCACATTGTAAAGCAAGTGAGGTTCCAAACTCAAAACGTTTACTTCCACTTCAGGCAGCAACTGTCATTAAACAATCGGAATTCCCCTTTCCACCAAGCTTAAAGTTGTGGGAAGGTTTTGGTTCTCTTGGTATGCACAGAGCAGATACAGCATACTTTCCCCTTAGCATGCATTTGCCATTTATTTCCTGCCTCAAGTAAAGACTATGAAAACTTAGAACAGTTGTTCATTGCAAAACCTTACCTGTTTCAGAAATTTAAATATTTGAAATAGCACAATTTATTATTTTAATTTTAGCAAGAGAAAGAAGAGAGGCTCTTAATTTTTTTTTCCTTATCAACACATAGTTAATTCTAACAAAGAATAAATTTTATCTCAGGGATAAAATCTTTAACAATAACATTACAACAATATCAACAGTCCCAACTGTAGGTTCAGACAGAGAAATATAAACAAATCAAGTCACTTCAGTGAAGTCAGTTGGATAAAAATAAAAATAGAAGCACATTCAAAGTCTTCCCAATCTGTCTCTGTTATTAAGATTAGCATGTTGGTGTAACAGATCCATCATGTCTTCTTTACATGACTTTCTACACAAGATTCATCTTATTTTTACTGACATTCTTATTTAATACTGAAAACAAATATTAAATTAAGATCAAAATATTATCAGAAAGCATTAAGCATTTGGTTGTGTATTTTTAAAGCATAACTATTTAGTCATCATCTTAACGTAGTCTTCCTATAGAGGCCAAAGATGTATTCTAAGGAATCAGAAGAACTCAAGGAAATGTACTATATGCAAAACGTATTTTGGACATAGGTGTATAGGAAGAAAAGCTACTTTAGTGAACTTTACTCTTATTGGACACTTTTTCTAAGTGAAAACCCATTTTTAAGTCAATAAGCATCAGCAACAGATTTTAAATTCAATAATCTAATTCTAATGAAGATTAATTTACTTTTCACTTTTATGGGCTTTTTGGATGCAAGTCTTGTTTCCAGTGGAAGCCAATTGCCAAGACTGTCACAAATTAGACAACTGAGAAGTAAGCAGCAAGTTTGTTAATTACTAGGATTAATTTAATGAACTTACTCTCATTAAGCTTTATGAGCCATGCTGTCTATAGGAGTGTGTGAAAGTCCACAACAGTAACACAGTGATGTCATGAAGCAATTAAGGACACTGATGCGAAATTTTGTAAGGGTAGGCGGAATAACAAGGCAAACATTCTGCGGAAAACAGCCTTATTACACAAAATTAAAAGCAACTAATTGAAAGAATCCAATAGAGATCATTTTAGTCCCAACAAGTTATCAACAAAGTATATTCTCTTCTGAAAGCAGACAAACATACACTTCAACCATAGTGTTACATGGCAGTCCATGTCACTCCTCAGGGGAGAAAATGAGTAACAAAGTTTTCCCACACCTTAACCTACTTACTACTGAAACTGAGCTACTAGTCTTTCTTTTGGATATTAAAGTGAAATCAGCATTCATGTAATAATATTACTAAGTAAATATCATTTAATAAAACACCACAATATAGTGTTACTTTAAAGCACTTCTAATTTAAAAATATGTGAATTTATGAAGTTATGAAGTATCACTTATAAAACAAACCCTACTTCTCCCAATTACTCAAATTTGCACCAGGAAAGACCAGCACCAACAGAGACTGAAATCACTACAGTTACATAAGGCTGAAAGACAAGTGTTTTTCCTCTTTAACCCACAAGTTATAACCTCCAAAACCTCTATGCTCCAGACAACTAGCTTTGAGGTACGAGAGGAACTTTCAGGTTCCTCAAGAGACTTCAAAAAACCAAATGTTTCTAGGAGAAATAATACCATCCTATCCTCTCTAGAGAAAACATCTTCAAGCATATAATTGGTTTAAAAGCAAACAAGGATTATTTTGAACATACCCGAGCTCTGAAGGCTGTAGTGAGGCCATCCAACACACCCTGCCTGGAACCAAAGACCACCACCCAGCTGTTGCTTTCACTGGTCACAGCAGCAAAAAACCTCAGCAAATCCGTCCTAGCACAGCTTTATAGATTTGAGCACAGCTACCTTAATCTACTCCAGCTGTGAGTCTGGCTTCAGCTGAAATATATAACCAATTAATAGGTATATGCATTGGGTTTACCAGGCAAGGCTTTGGTGGCAGGGAGCTGCAGGGTGGCCTCTGTGAGGAGAGGTCAGGGCTGCCCTGAGCCGGACACAGCCGGTTCTAGCCGGTTCTGTGGTGCACCTGTCCCACCTGAGCCAATTAGCAAAGCCAGTGGGGGCCTCTGGGAAAACGTATTTAAGAAAGGGTGAAATAGTGCCCAGGCAGTGAGGAAATGCTCTTGTGAGCACAGAAGTTAGGGAAGGAGGAAATGCTCCCAGTGGTGTAGTGTGAGACCTCCCTACAGTCTGTAGGGAGGGCTCTTATGGTGTGATGCTTCCCTATAGTCCATGGAAAGACTTGTTAGAGCAAATATCTATGTCACAGCTCACAGAGGGTCCTGTACCAGAGTGAGTGGATGTTTCCTGGAGGAACTGCAGCCCCTGGAAAGCCCATGCTGGAGCAGGTTTATCCTGGAAAACTGTAGTGTGTAGGTGGGCCTATACTGGAGCAGAGGAAAAGTGTGAGGAGGAAAGAGTGGCTGGGAGTGGCTGTTATGGGGGACTGCAGCCCTGTTTGCCATCCCCTTGGGGACTGGTGGGGACTTAAGGAGCTGGGAGCAAAGGACTGAAATTGAGCTGGGCAGAAGGTGGGTTTTTTCTGTTTTGCCTGTTTATCACCATCCAAATTGAGTTTAATTAGTAATAAATAAATGAGCTATCCTGGAGTCTGTTTTGGCTGTGAAGGTAATTGTATGTTTTCTCCCTGTCTTTAGCTTGACCAGGAAGCTTTTTTGCTGAGGCAGGGGAGGTGAGGGCAGCCTGCCCACCCCACCACAGTGGGTAATGAGTTGTGTATTAAGGCATAAGTGCAATATTCTTCCCCAAATTGCATGTGGTATGGCAAGTACATTATGCCTTATGTATGTAGCTAATGGGTACACTTGCCATAACTTTAAGAAGCAAATAGGCAATAGTTCTAATAATGTGACTAATTACCATTTGCAGTAGTAATTACTATGTAGAATTTATGCACAAACCTGATGTATTCCATTTCCTTGAAAAGCTGTTTCTTATTATTTATAAAGCTTTCAGAATCCTTTCTTTCTTCCTGGGAGAGTATTTAGATGAAAGTAAAAAAGGTACTTTTTCTAACTTCTCCCTCTAAATAATTAAGACTCAATATTAATTGATACTTATGGTTTGCTATTCTCTTAACTAAGACATTACAGATATTCTATCTTATACTGCTTTTTGAGAGCTTATGGTATGAGTGTATTGATACTGATTAGGTTGAACACAGTAGGAAGAAGTAAGAAGTGGGGTTTAGTATGAATACAAGAAAATGAGTGGGTGGTGGAGAATAAATCTTTAAAATGGCTACCCTTGAGGAATAAATAAAAATACAGCAGTATTTTTCTATTTGTCTAACATATGGTCTAGATAAATGATGCTGTTAGTGAAACTGCACTAATTCCCTATAGAAGACTGCTATCTGTAGCTTTGATCAGTACACAAATATTCACATACTAAATACTGATGAGAAAAAATGGACAAGTGCTACTTTTGATGTTATTTAAATACAGTTAAATAATTTCAAATAAAAAGTGTTTTCCAATTTTACAGATAAGTAATAATTAGCTACTCAAATACATTTGAAGAGCATGGTATCTTTTCTCCATAAATTATTCTACAGCTCTGGATTCTAGTCGAACTTCTAAAGTATTTTTTTAAAATGCAAATCTAGCTTGTTTGCTGTTTTGAGCTTCTGCTGGATGTGTGGGTGGAATTGAGGTGGACATATCCCAAAGAACGTTATTTTTTAATATCAAACTAAATATGGGGACAAAAGCCCCAGAACATAAAGGCCCATCCCAGACTGTTTACATGGTAAGTTTTGATTCTGCTGTGACTCAAAGAAAATACCCTTTTAGATGATTATACAAGTTGAAATGGTACATTTATTTTAAAGGTTTAATGTCATAATTACTATGATAATCACATTTTCTCTGGTAAAAATACAGAAATAGCTCAGTGCAGCACTTGAGGATAACATTAACAGCATATATTTCAAAAAAGCAGGTAACATTAATGGAGTCTGTTTCAAACTAAAATTTTTTCATGCTGTGTATTTTACCACAGCCATCTCAGCTTCAGAAGTGTGGATAGGCTCAAAGGCATTTTGTATGCTTCTTCCAGAACTGTCTCTGAAAACTGGAAGGAGATTAAATTTGTGTTGCTGTTTGTTACACATTTGAACAAAATGACTGTGTGCCTGATGTCAGAGCAAAAGGTGGTTTCTGGTGTTTCATCTTTGATGTTACCATGTGTTATACTATTAATTAATGAGACAAAGCATGCAAGTAAAAAAAAAAAAACAGGCTGGGACGCTTACATTTCTGGGGTGAAATCCTGTAGCTCCTCAAAGCTGTTGAGATTTCTGCCTGTGGGTCAGTGAGGCCCTGAACCCTGTGGTTTTCACTCCATGTGTATCTGTTAATTTGTGTGTCCATGTGCATATATATTTATGTAAAATGAAGAAATACTATGGACTATTTTCTTCCCTCTGACTGTCTTCCTGAGAAGGATATTAGGTATTTGTATATTCACAACCAATATGAACAAGATGAAGAGGGATATGGGGTCAAAACTCTGACAGTAATAGTTCAAAGCAATCCTTGGCACAGTGGAAATATGAACATGACCACATCTCACTTCTCTACTGATGCTGGAATGTTGGAAGGCCAATACTAGAGGAAGTCTGAATTTTGTATGCATAACATCCTGCAAGAAAGAAATAATGGCAGAAAACTGCCATCTCTAATTTGAGACAAAATAGAAAATGACAGTTTTACCAATCTGTAGTGAAAGACGGCAGCTGGAAAAAAGTTATCAGTAGATGTGTGTATACTTCTTTTTGTATACATAACTTTAAAAAATAATACTTAATTACATACACTAGAACTTCTGTACTAGTTGTAGGTATGCTGAGTCCACCCATTCATCTGTGATGTTATTCTTGCTTTGTATGAAAATCCCCTGCCTCTAATAAAAGATAATTCTCACATCATTTAATGAGTCATGCCAATCCTGCTAATCATCTCAGCAAAAGGTTAGCATGGTGATTTATTTCTACTCTTTTACTGCTACTCAAATTCAGGTATAAGGTAAGTATTTGATAACAGAAATGCTTCTTTCAGAAAATAATTTCTGTGTGTACTTATATATATGTACATTCTGCAGTTGTCAGAATTATAACAAAAGACTTCATTTCTAAAGGCTTGCTGGGTTTCTACACAGCTGTATGCTGCACTTCCCATCTTACTAGCAGATGTCACACTATCTTGTAGGAATTTCTACATCATGATTAATGCAATGATTTTTTTGTGTGAAGAAAAATTCCTGTTATTTGTTGCTCCAAAATAATTACAACATAAAATGAAAGTGTAGGAGATACTGCTTTTTTGTTTGCATATGTTAAGTAGTACTTATCCTCATAAAAAGCACTTTAAATCCAATATGCAAATGTCTTATCAAACAGCAGTTACTTTCAGCACTGCTGATATGATTTTAAAAGTTCTAAGACTGACATCCTCACTTAGAACCATAAGTTCTTAAAAGTATGGATTTACAATTTGTAAGAAAAGTACCTAAAACTCTTTCTTGGTAATTAAAGATTTTTTGTTTGTTTGATGCTGAGCACAACTTCCAATGAAAATGAGAACAAAACCTTCACAGTGCTACATCCTTACTGTTTAAGATATTTCCCAGGAATGGTGAAAAAAGTGATGACTATGGAGAGAAAATGTAGTTACTATGACAGAAAACAGCACTGCAGAAATATTTAGTAATAAGATTTAGATAAGGAGCTCCAGTAAATGACTAGTGACAAAGCTGAGAAGTCCTAAATTTTAAAACAGGTTGTGTGGAAGGGGATAAAATGGCTCTTAATTTACTTGTGTACTGACATCTTGCTTGAATATGTTATTTATTTATGGAGCTTTTAGTAACACAAACATTTGAAGCAGTAAAATGGCTATAGGCAAAAGTTGCCAAATCAACTGATACGTTAACTATCTGTTTGCTAATGAAGATATGAAGAAAAATATCTAGAATTTCAAAACTGGTTTTTGGAGAAACTGAATTAGTGTTTAAATAGGTTGTTTTCCATTCCTCCTGTTCTTTTAGGATGGCCTCTTAGGAATATGGATTGGCTTTTGTGATATATAATAGTGTCGTAGACTTTAGAACATCCTGAAGTCATTAGGATAAGTAAATGAAACACAGAGACAATATTCTCTTAAGAAAAAGCATAATCTTATCCCATTAGGGGAAAACCACCTTTTGTCTAACATTTTACAGTTTACATGGACATAAGCATTAAAAAAAAATTAAGACTGTAATAGAATTAGTGGGAAAACAGGTGACAGCTACAGAAAATAAATATCACAATATATGTATTTTAGGGAGAGAAAGTACCAAAAAAGCATTTTGGGGTGTTCCTGCTCAAATGTTAAACAGAAAAATTCTGGAAACTCAGAGGATTATTACTCTAAGAAGATCAACTATAGGGTTGGGTTATTTTGTTATTGCTCTGCCTGTCTATGAAAGTTTTCTGATAAATGGTCCAACAGGGGAAAAAAAGCCCGAGTTATTCAGTGCATTGCTGTTCCAAAACACAGGGGACAGAAATGTCACAAATTAAATTTCTTCTTGGATCCCTTATGTGTCTGTCAGTGTATTATGGGAATAAAAACTTCCAGTAAGATACAAAAGGAAAAGTAAAGGGGACTATCCAAGTAAAGACAAAAAATAGTTAATCTGAGAACAATGAGTGACAAATCAATAGTAACCTCCCATTGTACTCTTTATGTTTGGATTTACTAAGAAAATGGCACTGAATACTTCTGCAAATGATTGGCTTTAAATAGGTACTTGAACCATACTTCTACCTTTTGCTCTGCATGTATAATGATTAATGACTCAAAATCATAAAAAGTATTTAAGAATAAAGAATATTGGTGCTACTACATTTTGCCTTCATTTTGGGAAGATTTTTTTCATTATTTTACTTTGAGCTATTTTTTATCTATTTATTACTTTTAGCTTACTTTCCACAATAGCATAAATAGTACTTCTCATGGAAGTGTAATGATGTTATTTCTGTAAAAAAGTGTTAAAGATTAACAATAGGAAAAATCTAAACCAAATTGAGATTTATTTTTCTTTTCTGAAATTCTGTTTTGTTACTTATACTGCAGTGCAACAAACAACTCAGAATGGGTTTTCAGGTGTAAAGAATTAGGAACATTGGTTTTGAATCACACCTTTCAAATCTTTTCCCATCTTAATGGATATAATAGTTCAAAACTAAAAGTTATATTCTGGTTATGAGCTAAATTAGCCATTATGGCAGAGAAAAAAAAAAAGCCCATTAAATTCACAAGAAGTTTTACCTTTTTACATTTCCAGAGAAGTTTTGCAGGCTTTCATATTTAGGTTACTTTTTGCACTGTCACCTGAATTTTTCCAGGCTTCTCTCAACTAAACATAAAATCTTTCAACATTAATTCATTAATAACTAGCATGCCTGTGACATAACCTCCTTTCCAGTATTGTTGCTGTTACTCTCCTGCCCTTTGTATTGACCGTCCTGCCTTGGATTTGTTTCCTCAGCATATTTCTTTGCCTTACTATGCATTTCTTCTTCCAGATTATTTATAACATAAATCAGCCAATACATTTGAAAACAGGTTAGGAACCTGATCTTTTGTGCACCTGCATTTATATCTCTAATTCCCAAACTCTTGTCATTCATATTTGCCCTCTGTCACTGAGATCCAATCAAGTTCTGCATCTATTTGAGCTGCTCATAATTTGTAACTTACTGATCTTGCTGATTAGTCTTTTGTATTTTTAGATTGATTTAGATAGATTAGTCTTTTGAATATTTTCACTGGATATATAAAATGATTTCTTAAATGCCCTAGTAAATTGCAGCTAGGGATTTCCCACTCAGTGCTTTTCAAAAGAAGTATTTATAAAATGTGTTGCAGTGACTTCTTTGATAAATGTATCCAGATGATCCATAATCAAATAATAATCCTCCATATGTTTTCTTACCATAATATCCGATAAACCGGTCTACTCTTTATTGTATCCAAACTCAAACTTTCTTATCTAGTCCTTTTATATATATAAAAGGAATGTTTCTGTTCCCCCCCCCCCCAATTTCTAAAGTGAAATGTTATAGCTTCTCGTACTTGTATCTGGAACTAGGAACAAATCTTACATCATGAATTTCTATAGTAATGCAAACTTCCATTGATTCTTGAAGGGGCAAAGTGATTGGACGAGGAGGTCTACATTAAAAAAATGAGGCAATTCTGACACCTTATTTTTCTTATAATAGGATACATATTTTCTTTAGGTAATGAAAAGCCTGCACCTTTTTCTGAGACACTACTGTTAGAAATGCCATCTACTTCCTGTTCACACTAAGACCTATGAAAGTACCATGGCCTTTTGTTACGGTTGTTCCTAGTCCATTGAAGCCTTGTTACTGTCAGCCTTCCCCAGTCTTCCTGAGGGTGGTGTAGTAATGTGAAGCATCTTTCAAATGATTGCATTTTTAGCTCTTTGCTGCTTGTTCATCGTTCCCATCCAAAATGCCTGACCTCATACAGGAAGATCTCCTGACAGCTACTGAACTACAAGAATAGTGTTCCAATGGTGATTTTGCTCAGGGCACTACCAAATTTGTGACCATCAATTATAAATAGCAATCCTGCGTTTATGATGAACAATTTATGACAGGTAACACAGCAGTCGTATTAATCTGCCAACCCAATAGTCAAAGCAATCTTGACTCAGGGGCCCATCAAAAAATGGATTTTAAAGTTGATAATCTTGTGTAACAATGACTGTGACCAGACTTGGGCCTGGTTTTATTACCTCTATAGATAGTATAAATGTGTTCTGCACGTAGTGTAGATGTAAAAAATGTAAAGATAAAATTCAACAAAAATAAAGGAAAAGGCAGCTAAAAAGTATTGTAACAGGAATCCAACTATGTATTGAGTCTCTCTTATTACTTATCTAGGTTCACTTGCCTTGCACGTGGAGCTGGACCAGATAACCGACAGAGGTTCCTTCCAGACAAAATTATTCTATAATTCTACTGGAAAGTAATAACCTTTACTCTGAAGATGGCAGAAAAATCTGTCACTAAAAAAATCAAAGAATGCTTACAGACAACCAGAACATTGCTCACTGCATCATTCCCTTTCTCCTTATTGTTAAAATATACTAATAATATTAACTCATCCCAAGTGAAGAGAAAGAAAAGCACATAGAATTATCTAAATAATTCTTATTTTCTCACAGTTTCTTATATTTTAAAATAACACATGCTTCCCTTCAGGACCTTTCAAACCATTTTTATCACAGCTCAAATGTTCTACATCAACAACTCTAATTTTCACCCTGGAAACAAGAACTTTGGCTCTTTCTTTTATCCCAGTCTGTTTAAAACTATAACAAGCAAACAAAAATACAGGCAAAGTTTAATACAAGCAAAAATGAGCATGTTGTGCAACCGTTTGAATTTCAAACAACCTTTCTGTACAAACTATGTTCTTACTAATTTTGTAATCTAAAAAATCTTTTTTTTTCTTGGACAACAGCTATTCCCAAGAACTCTTCTGCATTGTGAAGTACAAAGGCAAACTCTTTTGCTCATGTACATAGCAGTCTCCTCAATGGGTGTATGTACAGTTGCAGGTGTTGGTCTGCAATACGTATCACACAGCTGGAAGCACTGAATATTAATCTCATTTTTATTTCATATACTTAATAACCTTCTAGTTAATTAATGGACCCTATCCTGCAAACCGTGAGGGCATGGAGCATTGTCTGAAATGAGAGGCAATAAATATGTACGCATGTCACAGTTTGCCCAATATTTGTTAAACTGAAATCACATTATAAAGAAATTCACTTAATTCAGAGAGTACAATCCTAATGCCAGTAACACTTGATAATTATACAAAGGTCACTCATAACAGCAAGTTTTAAATCAAGCTTACAATATTCCTTCCTGAAGAACATGCCATATTGAAAAAAGGAAAGATGGAAACTGAAACTGAAAAAATCAACACACTAAACCACTGAGAGACCTGTTACAAGAACAGGAAACTTCTGGTTTCACTTAGCATAAGCCATACGTGTACTCCATCAGTTCTACTTTTTCTCAAATATTTCTACCAAATTTAATACTTTTCAAAAAAATTTCTTCCCAATCTGAGATGACAATCACTTTTTAAAAAATCTAATTATTATCAGTACCACTGCCTGTTTACACTTTCTAATCAGTACTACTTCTCTCATGGTGCTAAACTTTAATTTGACCATCACTGCTTCTGTTGTATCATTAGCACAACTGAAGTCATCCATTCAGTTTGGGCATCAGATAACACAGGATAAATCAGGAAAGAAATTACTATCTGCTATCTATTCTGTGTAATTCCTTGGATGAATATCTGTATTCAATTGTGAATATAATTTTTTTTTTCCAAAAATGGCCTCATATTTCCAAAATCATTGATTGTGTCCTTAAAAAAGTAACTGCACAGCCCCTCAAAGATTCTCATTAAAAGTCTCTATGACAATTTTAAGAAAAGTGTTTCTTACTCTCTTTAGCTGACCATTTTTGCAGTTGAGTAGTATTATTGCAAAAGTCATTCCAGTTTGCTAGACTATGAACCTCAAAGAAAGTGTAATCCTTTAGTAGACAGATACCTCACTCTTCTCAATGATTCCTATGTCCTTTTGTCCTTTATAAAATATCTCAGAATGTATATATAACCATGATTTTTCTCATGCAGTTTTTCCAGTACATTTATTTTCACTGAGCTAGCACCAATGTCCATTTCTATTGCAATTTCAGCCAGTATTACCTGCCTGTTTTCAAGTACCAAATATTCAGATCCACATATATTGAGTTTCAACAAAACTGTCCTATGCAGTCCTTGTCCTCCTGGACTCCTTTACATACAATTATGTGCTTTTTCCTTTCCCTGGATATTATGACAATGCTTAATTCATATCCACTAATTCAGCTCCAAAACAATAAACTTGAATTAAATGACTTTCTTTAATATTGAATTTCTTAAGCCCAATTCTCCTGAGAAACAGCTCTTTCTGCTTTTGGAGTCTATTTCTGTTCCATCCTAGAAAAAGGATAAGCCTATTCTTAAACCAGTGCTCAGATAAGTTCTGACATATTTTACCCATCACTGATCAAGCACTTCATCTAATTAGCTCTCTAATGAACTACTCAATTGCAAAGCTACAGGTATGCTGCATCTTTTTTCTAAACTCCTCAATAGGAAACCTTTTAAAAATATACCACACAAGTAACAAAATTCCTCTTTTTTTTTTTTTTTTTGTTTTCTTCTCTATTACTATGTATAGGGATGGGGGCATACCAATGTGTATTGCCCCAGGTTTAGTTGACCCTCTCTCCTCTTACACAAACCCCTGTATTTGTAGTAACTGTTCTCAAGTATCTAGCTGTATGTCTCGACAGCCACTGGCTACAAAAAAGGGGCAGATATAAAAGTTATAAATTGGATTAAAGTAGGTAAGATAAACAGAAGTATTCTTTGGTTGCTGTTGAACGGGGGCAACGAAATGTTATGTGTGATCATTCAAAGTTGGCATTTTATGTGCTTTGTGTATAGCTCTGCAACGGACTTGATCCCTCAGCTTCTTCGGTAATCACTTCTTTTTGTTGTGACTTTTTACCAATCCATTAGACCAGCAACAATAAAGGCTAGAGATAAAATGTCTAAACTCCACACTTCAATGGAAGCCCATTAAACTGTAGCACACTAGTAGATTTTACCATTTCATGCAAATCATGTCTTGCAAAACGGATCTGGCTTGCACAATCATCAGTTCTGATGGGCTGTTAGCTGACCTGCAAGGAGCCAGCTAAGCTGTCCCCTGCATATCTGAGTTGATGTGTCTGCCAAACTACATTATCCATCTGGCTGTGCAGACTTCTCTGTGTATACTGTTTGACACACAAAGGCAATAGGTCTTCTGCAGAACAGCTACAGTCAAACAACTTTTCTAATAAAAAACAAAATTGTGAGCATCACTGGTTGCTATGAAAGTTGAAGAATACTCAGAATTTCTGAGGAGCAGGCTATTATTCAAAATTCTAAACATGAATTTCAGAGTCTGACTTCTGACTCCTTTTTAAATACCTTATTTTTTGGAGTACTAATAGAAAAAAAATGGCCAAAACATCAGAATTTAGGAATATTATTTAGGTGATTAATACCATGGAACAGTGCAAAAAGCCAGTGAAAGCTATAAAGCACACGACATGCTTAACAAGAAGCCACAGGCAAGCTTTGAGCGCAAATCCCCTAATCCTATTGATCCTGCTTCTGAAAAAAAGCAGAGCTCTTCTGTGGCTCAGAAGGGTGACAATATACAGTAAGTGCACACGGCAGGCAATGTATGCTTCAGGAAACTTAATCACGTAACCTTCTTCATTACTTGAAAAATCACTTCTGTCAATACTCAAGCCACATCCTCACTGACTGCTGCTGTTTAAGATGCTGTCAATCTTCCCGTATGATTTTGTGAACCAAATAAATTCCAAGTCATTTAAAGGTGTTATTATCTCTGCTGATAACATTACCCCATTCAGGAGTTGCAGAAATAGGAAAATAAAACTTATTTCAGTCCTTTTGTTCTGGCAGTTTCTCAGTCTCCCAACATAAAAACATAAGGTTTCAACCTAGAATTGGAGACTGAGTAAGTATTTAAACATATTCTCATAGAAATAAATCTGCTTATAATATTTAACTGGGAATATATTTCTATTATAAATCAAAGAAAAGGTTTGTTGTTTTTTTTTTCTTTATAGATGCAATTATCTTTGAAAGCAGGCATTTCATTCATACAGATTATCTGACATGATAGAACAACCTGTTTGGTTAATTTTTCTGTAGATTTTACCACTTTGGTTTATACACATTTCCCAGAAGAATGTAAATTCTCCTCCCTAAAGCGATTGGTATTACTCATGTCAGACATTACTATTGCTTTACATGGTTTGATATATCAGTCAAACCAAAAAGTCATAAAAAAATTTATTGTTGATTCTGATTTGATTAAAAGTATGTTCAAAAACTTCTCCCTTTGTGAGAAGAGTTTTATCAAAAGCTTTTTTTCCACCTGTACAGTGCTGTTTTTATTCTTCAGAACTTGAGCAATACAAAATCCTTATCAAGATGGACGCTGAAATTACTGTGTTAATGGCAATTTCAATTTTTATTCTGGTTCAATTGGCAAGCTATCAGCAATAATCTAGATTCCTAAGTGGCTGTTTCAGGAAAGAAAAGATTTGTAGTTTATGGAGGAAATCTAGAGAAGAGATTGTAAATACATTCTGGCCCTTGAATGAGAAGCAACAATTATCTTGTGTTGTCATAACAACAAGGAAGAAACAGAATGTGATTTCAATAATCATAAAATACCCTTAGCTCCCTGACTCTCAGAAAAAATAATCTGCCCCTGTATTTCACATTCTTAATTCTTTGTGTCAAAGTCAAGATGGGTGTAAAAAAAAAAAAAGATAGATAGATAGATAGATAGATCGATCGATCGATCGATCGGTCGATCTCTGCCCTTTCATGTCTCTCTACCTACAATAAGCATACACACATACACAAAAGTAAAAAAATTGTAGTAATGATGAGATACTTGTTCTGCCAGGTATACTGTGAATAACTGTTTGAATATCAAGCAAAGAAATTGGGCAAATAATTATTCCCACTTACTGTCCTGGAAAGAACAGAGCAACATAAAAAATAAGAAGAGGAAAAATTTGAGATGATGATTCATCTGTTTCTTGACTCAATGCACAATCAACGAGTAGCAAGCAACAATATAAAATATGCATAAAACAACACAACTAAAATTATTGTTCATCTTGTTGCTGCATGTTCTTTTTTACCTTGCGTTAATTTTAACTGTAATTCAAATAAATATAAAATGGAGAAAAAATATCTACTTTATACAGGGGAAAGATATCAGTTGCAGGAATGGCAAAGAAACTGCACTCTGCAAAAAGAATGTGTTGTATGCATGGATTTTGCACACAGAGAAATGGATAGATGCAGAATCAAATCTCTCAAGTGAAGAATGCTGTCATCAGAGATTGGTGGGAAACCAGGCTACAGAAACATCATCACGTTTCCAGAAGATGGAAGACTATCAAAGAAAACACCAAGTGGCAATCTTCTATGACACCTCACTATTCTCTGGAGCAGGCATTACATCACAGAATCATAGAATAATTTATGTTGGAAAAGACCTTCAAGATCATCAAGTCCAACCATTAACCTAGCACTGCCAAGTCCACCACTAAACCATGTCCCTAAGCGCCACATCTAAAAGTCTTTTAAATACTTCCAGGGAAGGTGTCTAAACCACTTCCCTGGGCAGCCTGTTCCAATGCTTGACAACCCTTTTGGTGAAGAAATTTTTCCTAATATCCAGTCTAAACCTCCCCTGGCGCAACTGGAAGCCATTTCCTCTTGTCCTGTCACTTGTTACTTGGGAGAAGAGACCAACACCCACCTCGCTACAACCTCCTTTCAGATCGTTGTATCATCCTTCACTGGAAGATCTGATTTGCAGTAGTCAGGTGTATAGACACCAAATTCAATTAGTAATTTCAGCCTATTCTGAAAAGGCACCATGCTTCGGTGAATCTCACATAGTCCCAGTGTTCACCTACGCTGCTGGTAATAAAGGAGTGTTAATGCTTGAAGGACAGAAATCCAAAATGCAAAGGCAAGGGATCAGGAATGTTTGACATTACAAGCAAGCTGAACATCTTGGAAATACCTTTCCCATCCTTTTCATTTTGCATGTGAATAAATTATGTAGACTTTTTTCCTACATTTCCTTATTTCTGTAGTTCTCATATAATCATACTGATGATTAGTTAAACATGTAAATTTGGGTTACAGTACCCTTGAGCAACTGATGAACTTCATTCACCATCACCACGCTGCCTCCTCCAGAGTGGAACAGAAGTGTTTGCATGACAGAAAACATCACGTAAAATAAATGCTAAGGAAATTCTGGGTAAGTAGGTAACTACTAGAGCTGGTGGATAATTTGTAAGAAATAATCATGTAGGCAAATTTAACCTATTTGCAAGCCTAATATTTTTCACTGGTTTGCAATAATTGATCATTTTTTTAGCAAAGCTGTGAATTACACCAGAAGATATACTGCAAATAGAAATTGACTCTTGCAAAACATTAAAGTTTAAAGTTTGACATTTAACGGGCATTCTAATAAAGTTGGAGTGTAAGGATGCTTCTAGAGATTTATTCAAAAAGGTCATTAAAAACAGTCATAAATTTGCTTTGAAATTTAAATCAAAAGTCACAGCTTTAATTTTGCACTGTTCACTCACTGATTGTTAGTGCTAATAATCACTTGACATGAAATTTGGCTATGACATTAGGGCTAACTGTCAGTCTCTTAGAAGAAGAGTTCAGTGAAACTCCAGCACTTACAGGTGGCTATTAGTTTAACGTCCTATTGGAAAAGCAGCACCTTCATTGCCCTCTACTGCCAGGGTAAGACACAGTTAAAAATGGCACTTATTGAATTACCATTACTATTTTCTACAGTCTATATAATGACTATTCCCTACACAGATTTCACTTCTGTTTGGCAATGATGGATTGAGTGTGTTAGAAATGCTCTGTGCCGCAATCTACACCCCACAGAAACTCAGTGTGTAGTGGAGCTCTACATGAAGAAATGGGTTGGAGCTGAGATGGGCCAGGAGAAGTTGACTGGGTCAGAAAGACCAAAAGAGTCATCACCATCAACTCATTTTAGTCCTGTACTGTTTTGGTGGTGTTTTTCCTTTCTATTTTTGTTTTTCTTTTGATAAAAGACTGTCCCAGGGAAGTTAGACATTTCTGTGACCATTTAAGACTGCTTGATAATGCTGTTCATTGTTTGGAGCTGAGTCTGGATTCTAACTATACAGTAATCACTTCAGTATCACCACTGAAATGTTTTTAAAAACTATTTGCAAGTCCTTTATACTGAAGCTAAATCAACCATACTAAGGTAGAGGAAATAGAATAGGAAAATGGCAGTTCACCAGAAAACACAAGGATTTCAGGTTTCTTTTTATTTTATTTCTTTTATTTCTTTTTCAAAGGATCACTCCCTTACTTAGTCTTTCTAAACTAAGCTTCACTCCAAGTGGAATTTTCAGAGGAGTTATAAACCCCTGAAAAATGGGGTTTATAACAGAAATGTTGACAGCTGGCTCTTAACAGTAGCAGAGTTACCCACCACTGCTATAATATAGTAGTCTCTAACTACTCTAATTCTGATGAAAAGTTACTGTAATGTGACTCCCTATCTATACTAGGACACATCATTTTTCTTCTTTATGGGCTCATTATGGTACAGAAAATGCATGTCCCCCTAGAGAAAGCTGGTAAAAGAGGATCTAAGTACTTATAAGCTATGTTTCTTTTACATCAGTGCCTGAATATAAGGCTAGAAGATCTAATGTGCTTACTCTAATGAGAAACATTATCAACACTCCTCAGAAAATGCAGACTTAGATGTGGTGCACAGTTCTAACATAAGTTAATTTATAGCGCCTTTTATCTTGAAGGATTCCTAGGTGTTTTAATGAATAGTGTCCCTGGGCAACATTCACTTATCCCAAAAAACACAGCCACTGGTAGGATGGACAAAGCCTCCTTTCTCCATCTTCAATACTGTAACTCTCTTCATGCTCACAGCGGAGGAGGGAAACAGAAACAGGTTCTCAGCTGAACACAGAGCTTTACATAGAATATATTCCTAAAATTAACTACCAAGTGGGAGGCACAACACTTTTGCATCAAATGGTCTCCAGATACTTCCTATAGGTACATCAAATAATTCTTTATAGTGAGCCAACTGCATATTTGTTTTTATTAGAAAACAGAATTCCTAGTGTTTATTCTATTATTCTTGTTATGGAATAGCACCACAATCACACAATGCCTCTGTTCTAACTGTGCAGTTGCACTTGCTATTTTTTGTGCTACCGGGGGAAAAATAAAGTGAAAGGATGCAGATATTATTTTGCAAAATTTAAAATGAAAAAAATAGATTTTACATGAACATTTCCAATACGTTTAAGTACTCTTTCCTCACACTTATATTTTTCCATTATTGTATTAGAAATTTTTGATTTAATGTTTGTGTTCATGAATACTATGTGTTTATATGTGTGTTAGAGGGAGGGAGAATTTATGCACATAAACTGTCATTTCAAGGTCAGATTGTGAAATGCAATTGCTATTAATGACAGTAAACAGAGGTGGATAAATATGGGTAGCTTTTAGCAGATGAGCAGCTTAGACCATTGCTTAGTATTTTTTATAGAACAGACAAAAGTTTTTGATATGTAGTAGAAAACAGTAGCAAAGACAGAGCAAAGTCAAAGCTGTAATCAGAATGTACTGTGATTAAAAAAGAACAAATCAGATGGATATAAGAGATTATGACCATCTGTATATTTTTGCCTCACACGACACTCCTACCCTTGCTTAACGCCCCCAAAAATCTCATCCCCAACTTATTTGCCTACAAATATATCCCATTTCAGCCTTGTGGGGTAACTTTCATGCAACAAAACATGCAAAAGAAAAAGTTAATCAATATTAATAGCTAGTCAAAACAGTACATCACAGTGCAAAATCCCTTTTTGCATGAGGTGAAACTTTCTTAAATGTGAGTTATCTGATAGTGTATCTGTAACTCACTGGTCTGGCCAGGTCCAACACGTGATAGTACTTGGTCAATACTCAGATGTTCGTATCTGACATGGAACACAGTCACTACCCCAACAATTCAGTCAAAGTGAGATGTAAGTATAACATTAATTGAATTTGTACACAAAACGCATTAGTTATCCATTGTGGCTGAGAATCAAATTTTTGCCCAAAGTAAAGCAAACACAAGCACCATTAATTTTATTTTGCCTTGCTCTGGAAATGGAGCTAAAAGCAACCTAACTCTGTTTTTCCATCCACTTGATGGTGCTGTTTCCAAAATGCATACTACACAGTGAAAGAGAAAATGAATAAATGAAATCCATAACTTATTTTACTCCTCTAAAATATGGTGAAGAACGAACCAATTTTCTTACAGTCTGCTTTAGATACAAAAGCTACAACATCCCATCATTCCAGTGTTTCCTGCATTTTCAATTAAATGCAGCAATTTTTTTACCCTTCTCCCAATGTATGACCAAATCTTTTAATCTTTTCTTAATTCACATAGCCATGTGACACAGTCAATAAGGCCACTTGCATAATTAGGATGACACATCTAATAAAGTTTGGCAGATCAGCATTTTGAATGGAAGATTTGAATTTTTGCTAGAAAAGGAGACTGTAAATTTAGACCCTGATCTTCAACAACTGAAATACTTCAGAAATTTTGTGTGCATCCTCTTCTTATACAAAGGATCAAACCATGCATATTTGGGTTGTGTCTACATTTGGGGGAGTATCAGTGGCCAGCTAAAAGTATTAAGGATATAATACTACATAATGTCAGCAGAGCACATCAATGGTGCAATCAAATAGATTATCTAAGTAGGATGTATTATGCAGTAGAATCATGAGGCTTATATTGGAAACCATGCTGTAATAAAACACATCTAATGAGCTAGAATTAATACAATGTAATGTACGCATGCATAGTGTAATGGGATCTTGCAGAGATCAAAAAAAAAAGAACTATTTGTTGTGATTCCTAGCAATAGAATTACTTCCCATAGATTTTTCTATAGCAAGAGTAAAAAAGTCAGGTACTTAAATTACTGAAAACTCGGTATGAAGGTCCAAATAAAATATTGTTGCTTTTAAATATAATTATGCAAAAATATTTTTAGATCTTGGGTACTTTACATTTATTAATAAATATTTTATGACGTTCCACCACAGATGCTATTTAAACATGTGATAAGCCTGAATAATTAGTCTACAGCACATATCGCGAATAAAACAGATTACTTGGAAAAAAGCAAAATGCCAGGCTTGCCTAAGACACAAAATGAGGATCTGAGATGAGGCACTGAAATGACATTAACCTTGATTAAGGTTACTGCCTAAAACTGATTGTCAACACAGGATCCTTCAATGCATTACACTTATTCCTGTTCTTCTATTTGGTCTTAATGTGAATGAAATTTTAATGCACTTTAAAAAAACCAGGTTAATAATTACGTGGAAAAAGAAAGTGTCAGAATCAAATATAAATTCTTCACATGGTAATTTTCTCTTCACATTACTCTCCCCTCTGCAGAGGCTTTATTCCATTAAAGCAGGGCTTGTCCATAACTGTCAGGCTATCTACAACAATTTCAGGAAGAGTTTCTTGGGTCACTCAGCTTTGACCATCTTGGATCTTGTTGTTTTGTGTGAGAGCTGGGTATCTGACAGGCTGACATGATTACTGTTGTGTTTTCTTCTGCCTTTTTTAAGCTTATCTGCAAGATATGCTGGCTCTGAGACCCTGCCCTGCTAACATCAGCCTGACAAAATCCATCCTGTTAGTGACTGATTACCCTCCCTGCCAGGCTGAAATGATCAATGAGCGGATGGACTTGTCAGACAGTTCTTTAGAGATCTCTGTGGCAGTGTTTGCAGCAAGTGTAACAGTGGAAAGAGAAACAGTCTAGGGACCTGCTCCTTCCCTTCTAACGTGCATGTGTGGTCTTTTACTGCTCCGGAGCCAGTGGCTCTTCAAGCTGGCTGGAGAACTGGCTTTAGATCTTTGTGCTTTAGAATGCAAAGTTTATGCAGTAACTTTGTAGATGCACACAAAACTTAAACTTAAATGCATTACAAATCTGCCTAGCAACCAGAAAGCCCATACATTCATCACTTTGTGCAACTGCATTAATACTTCAGTTTTAATCATAACTGCTTTTTTGAAACCTATGTCACAGGAGTCTTCATTTACCATGGACCATGGGAGCAGTCACAGAGAGTACAAACTTGATTCCTTTCAATGGTACTCCTGGACTACATTAGATGCAACCATTAATGAATATTTAGTCCATGGCACCAAATGAAAACTAGTCCAAAAAAAGCCTACTTGAAGTTCCCATAACGTGGATCAAGCTCTTAACACCAGCTATTTGGTTTCAAAGACATGGTCGTGTTGCGTTACACTACTCACTAATGTGGCTACTGCTGTGCATTAAAAAGGGGAAGAAAACTGGAAAGGAGGAGTAAAAGGATGGAAAAAGTAAAAATGGTTGTAATAAAAGGTGTACAATTTTGTTACGTCAAAGTAATTTTCAAACAACGAACACTGAGGGGGAAAAGCAAGAAATATATTACTAAAGATTTTTTATGTAACAGCCAAAGACACATTTGTTGATGGATAATATCTTACATGAGCAGGATCATCTCTGATGTTTAAACTACGTTAACTTTTATAAATATGCAAAGCATTGATTGTTAAGTGTCTGAGCAACCACACAGTTGTTACACATACACTATAAGTAAGTTTCCTGGCAGCTAACAAATTCACAAAGTTATATTGCAGACTTAGAACTCTAGCTATTTTATTGTTTTTGCTGTTTAGTTGTATTTTGGTAGTACCTGGAGACATAAGCAAATGCAGGCTTTGACATGTAAATAAAGGGACAAGAAATATTTAAGAAGCACCACATAATCCCCATTCCACAAGGTACTTGAGGAACAAAGACATTTATTGACATGCCTGAGTGTGCACAGCCAGTTGGAAATAGCGAATAATTGCAGAGAGTTCCAGGTCAACTCATTGCAAATCACAAATCTGAATTCACACTGGGGCCCTAGTACTGATGTGACATATACGTGTCCTAAGTATGAAAAAAGAATACATATATCAGCCCATATTTCAACCAGTGCATTATCCTTCTCAGAGATAAGGAGCAGTGATGGATTAACTGTGACCAACTTTTAATGTTAAAGTTTGTTGGGAATTATGCCATTGAATTCTGAATTCAAAATCATTGGTAACCAGATGGTGAAAATGTTAACTTTTTATAAGACAACCATGGAAAAAACTAGCTTTGTTATTTAACAAATATTGTATCACAGGATTGATATAATCCAGTTGCGAATTTGCATTGTAAACCTTACAGATCACTTCAAAAGAGTACAAAGTGTAACTCTTGCACAGCACATCAGTTTTGCACTAGCAGATGGTAAAGCAGCAGTTCCAATTGGAGATGCCGATGTCCAACAAGTGGTACAGATTTCTCAGTGGAAGGAACTGTGTTGAAATCAAATAAAAACAAAAGGAAAGTGCTGCAGTAAAGAAGATAGATAGTCACCTAGATATGCTTAAAATACTTCACTGTAAATGTTTGCAGAACTATAGTACCATAAAAGCTATAGGCTTGCCAGAACTTGATAAAAAGGAAGACATGTAAGAACAGGACTAAGAACATGTTAATTGTAGTATTAGTGAAGAAATCAAGCAGTGAAAAAATTGAATTTGACTTTGTGAAGAATAGTGAAGTCTTAAATACTGGCAGAATTGCAAAAATAGTACAGTAAATTGGGCATATAATTACAAAACATAAGGCTTTCTCTGTAAGGATAACGGACGGTATATGATTTTCTTTTATGAACAAAATGTAAAAGCTATTAGAAAAAAAACCCCAAGCATTTTGAAAACTGTTAGAAATGAAAAAAGGATATAACCTTGTGTCTGCAAGTAGTCCTTCTAGAAACAACTTTAAACATTTATAATACATAGATATGAAAATATCCTATTTTATTATTACATTATGCTGCTGGAAAAGACTCATACCTTTGCTAACAGCTTTCACAGAAACTTAGGCATCCTTTAAATCCTTCTTTAGCCCTGAAAATAGGCTATAAGTAGAACAGTCACTTTGCTGGTCCTCCACACAGAAATTAATTTAATCCAATTTTTTTTCTCTTAATCTTAAATGAAAGGAAGAG
Source organism: Grus americana (assembly GCF_028858705.1). Taxonomy (NCBI): domain Eukaryota; kingdom Metazoa; phylum Chordata; class Aves; order Gruiformes; family Gruidae; genus Grus; species Grus americana. Next base: position 8,691,414 of record NC_072864.1, read on the forward strand.
AATTAGTACTTAACTTGAACAAACAACGTCTGAACAAATACTGTAATCAACAAATTTGGTCTTGTTTTCCTCTCAGAAGTCCTTGAATAGATCACAGATTTACTCTTTAAAGCATCTTGATGACATATTTCAACATAAGCATTTGGTTTGTGGCTTGCTAGTCTTGTTTTGGTTTTAGAATTTTGAGATTTATTGCTTAGATGTGATTATCCATTATCTCTGGCCTATACGAGAGCACAGTAGCTGAGACAATAAAAATTAAGCTGTATGCAGTAATATGAAGCAGTAGATGCCAAATTTAAAAAAAAAAAAAAAAAATTAAGACCTTCTCTTGATTTGTATTGTTTATTGCTATTTTGGTTTAGTTTTGGTTTTTAATGCCTAGTCTTTCAGCTTATACTACTGACATTCCTAGAACTGCTTGATATTTGTTAACGTGGCAGATGATACACAAATAGCTCTGGCTATGAAGGCAGGGCAAGCAACCCTGCAGTATGGTCAGTAGAAGGATGCTCTGAGCCTCTCTAACAACCCATCCTGAGAATGCTTCAGCAGAAATGTCAAGGGTAAAAACTCAGGATCTGGTCGAAAAATCTGAAGACGGCTTCAATGAAGCAATCCTCCAGTGCAACATATTGTGTGTCACCATAAGGGAAGATGACTCTCATCAGAAAAAAGACAGGAGAGGATTTGGCTGACCTTTCAAGTAAGTGTAGAGTCCTGTCTACACCTGAGTTTGAGTGGCATCTTACAGTAAGCTATAAAACCTTACCTGAGACCTATCAAACAGAGGTTTTGAAAAGGAAGAAGAAATTTCCTTCCTTGGTGATTTGCTTCTGGGATAATTCTGGGCCCCTCATCATCACATGATGACCAGGAGCAGAACATCAATTTGCCTATTTCTAGATTATCCAAACTCCGATACTCGAAAATGAGGGTTACGGTTCTACAGACCCATTTGTCCTCCAGGAGCACTCTGTTTTCTAGGCATCATAAATGTTATCATTGAGGATGGAGGTTGATCCAGACAAGTTATAGATGTTGATACGAGAAGATCTATGAGCCTCTGCTCCTTAAACCACATCACTGAGTACAGTCCAGGCTACTGGCAAAGGAGGACCTTCCAAAACACACTGATAGTCAATATAGCCAGTACTCTAACAATATGGATAGCTCACCCATGTAAACTGGAGATTCCTAGAGCATAACAGAATGATATCCTATAGGATTATAAGGTTCCTTTTGGGGAGCACTGGGTAAAACCATGTGTCCTGCCAATGGCTCTGGCACAACTGAATGAATTACACTCAGAATACAACTATAATGTCATTGCAGATGAATGAAGCAGATGATCTATACATCACAAACTACCTAAATAACAATAGCTGCAATAGGCATGTCAATGCCAGACTGCTTTTGCCACAGATCTATGGGAGCCTGGCAGGCCCACTGACTGCTGGATTAGGAGGGGAGCCTGGAAACAAGAATCCAATATGTCCTGGTCCTGTGAGTGGAGACTCTGAGATGAAACAACAGGATGGTGCAGATCAATGTCTGGGCATTTTATTTTATGTGGGTTAAAATGAAATACATAGTTAAATGCACTCATTCTGTCAAGACTACTTCCAAGTTCACTTTTTTCTTCATGACTGTAAAAAGATCCAATTTCCATTATGAAGTCTGGAAATTTATATTGACTACCAGGGTAGAATTAGACCTGACAGAAGCTTGGTGATCTTAAAGAATACAAGATATATCCATCTTTCGTTGTAAGAAGATTTTAGCTTTCCACTGGGCTTACTAATTTTTGCACTGCTATTGTAGTGTATTCTATCTATTTTTAATTAATAAAGCTAATGGAAGACCTTTATTGCAAATGCATATGTACACGTTTATTTCCTGACTCATTGTTGCATTTATTTTTATCTTCCTGATGAATTTAGCGCTTTTTTTATAAAATGTACAGGGAAATAAAGGACAGGGAAATCCACAGTACCTTATACAGAGGTGAAGCAAAGAGTAAATACATTCATTGCTTTCCTCAAAATAAATGTATTGTGCAGCTCCTGAGGAATACAATATTGAGATGAAAATGAAGCTGCAATGGAAATGGAATGAGAAATAGGTATTTGCTTCTGTGTGAACACAACAAACCTATCAGCTACATAGTTAAAAAGCAGCAGCCCCATCACACCAATTCCTGATGACTAAATAAACTACAGGTAAAAGGACAGGGGAATAAGACCGAAGGAAAGAAGGGAAATGAAGCTGCCAAATGAGAGAGAACTGTTTCTGCAAAGGTCAGTAAGGGATAAGATTAGTTTGGAGTAAGCCAATACCACAGTGTAATTTGCAATATTTTCAAACACTTCAGAATAAGCATTCCTTGCTATTTTTAATACAGGCTTTGAGCCATGACTATCTAAATAGACAGAGTAGGCATTAAAAGTTCACAGGGCTTGATATTGCCTGTAAAGAGGGAGCCCCTACAGAATTTTATTTTATTACTAACCTTTATTAGCCTTGTAGCCAATGCTGATTAAAGTGTTGTGGCATATCTGTCAGCATGCATGAATGCATGGAGATTATTAGCAACTGCATTTAAAAGTCTAAGAGCCAAGAGGTAGAGTCACAAGCCTGGAATACTAATTCCTATTTTATTCAGTGTAAACAGTCAAAGGGATAGATAATAGCTTACTTGTCTCCTTTTATTGGCATGTTTATCTATCCTTTTGCTCTTCTTTCTCAGCATGTAACTAAGACAACAGAAAAGAATACAAAATATGGGGTATCTACAAGTATGGGTCAAATTGATTGCAGTGCAGAATATCCAAATTTGGCTGGTCAAAAATAACCACTTCTAGCCCCTATAGGCTAATGACTTCATTGGAATATATCCACTCAAGTAGCTCACAGGCAGATTTGGACTAAATATTAATGGCAAGTATGTATTCAGCAAAGGTAGCCTTTTGGTATTATGCATGTAGACACATTCCAGACCTTTACTGAAGTATTTTGTTGATCGTGTGATGAATCTTTTGTAGACATAACTTCTAACCCAGTTGACTCAAATTTCTTCACTGAGAATATTCAGAATTCACAATTCGAATTGAGTTGCATGAGTAGTTACTTAAGTCACACTGCATTCTTTTGTCTTGGGACTTAATAAATTACTTAATAATATAAGAAATTTAACCCCACATTCATTTTTATGTTGCCCAAAATTTTTTTTTTCCGTAACTGTATTTTAGTTACAGCACTGGTTTGAAGTGAAACTCCCCTTGGAAATGGCTAAATGTTTATGAATAATATCTTTCAATATTGCTCCATGCAATGCTACAGTTCAGAAAAACTTGAGACAAGTTAGGCAAAATTAGACAGAGATCTACTGATGATTTAAGAGAACTATCTGAGTACAGTTCAAAAAATAGATTCTCTTTGTTGATGTACATCAGAGTGAAAAATCTTGGAAATATTTATCTTTCCTCCCTATGACAGGAAAACTCTTCTGTCTGGCACAGAACTAAAACCAGAGATCATAAACCACTGCTGAGCATTCATTTTAATGACAAAGAGATGGCTTCTACCCAAGACAAGCCAGTTACTCAAATGTGAATCACAACAGTAACTAGAGATCACCAATAATGCTTTTGCATTTTTTTGCTAGAAAACCTTTTGATGAGGCTGAGCATGAGAGTCTGGTAGAAGGATCTCAATGTTTTATGTAAGTAATCTCTCATGTCCTCTTTTAAAATAACTTAGAGGAAAAGTAATCATAGGTATAATTGTAACACTGTGGACTGTACATATATATCATGTAATCTTAATTAAATCAATTAATCAACACAATATGCTGAGTTAGCAAAGGTACAGATTAAAATTTTAATAATCATAATAGAAAATGTCTCTGAAGGTAATTAAAAAAGTGTTTGTTTAAACATCTCACTATTCTATTTCTGAAGATGTTGTGTAATTTAAAGCTGTCTGATAATCTTGTCCAGTTCAAAATCTGTATGTGTGAATGTATTTGCCTCTAAGTATTTTGTAATAAGTCTTGGTAATTTAACATGTTTGCTTCTTTATCACTTAATGATTTTAATATGTCTGTCTATAATACTTGCAATTCCAATGCAAAGTTGTATTTCACTATGTTTCCATAGTTAAAGTTTTGTTATTATCTGTACTCTAATAGCCCCTAAAGACTCTAGCTAAGATGAGACACTCCTATACCAGGATACTCTACTGTAAGCATATGAGTTCTGATCAATGCCCGTGACCATCTCAGTGATCTCTGGGATCCAGCCATTAAACATGGTGGTAGACCTGAATAGGTGCCTACCCAAACAATACTCACAGTAGTATCTAGAGATGTTGAATCTCACTTCCTAAACCTTAAACATACTAATATGTCAAAGGAATTAATATCATAAATCACTCTTATTTCTCTACTGAAGCAAAAAAATAGTTGAATTAAATTTCCCCAGTGTTTTCCAATCCTCTGTACCATCCGTATTATGCTCTCTAATACGGATTACTGTGATTTTTCTGCTCTCTCTAAAAAGAGTCATCTGTATTATGGTTTTTCATCTACTCCTTCCCTTTATGATGTCTATTTAGAGACCTCCTTGTCAATTCTTCATGAAACTTACTGTAAAGCACAGATTTACAGTTACTGTGACTTACATTTTCAATGCAGGAGGCCCTGAATATCTAAGTAAATTCTATCTTGCTGTCTGACTAATAATGTAATACTTGTGATACTGTCTTATCACAAAGCATGAAGACTTTGTTTTGTGCTTTTTCTTATTTGTCTGCTGTGGTTTGCAGTTCTATTCATCACCTATTGCTTTTATTCTTCTATTTTACTTCTTTTGGACTGATTTTGTAATGACCTTGCCACCTGCTCCAACCCAATAAACTGATACTATATACTGTAAATTTTAGTCTAAGATTAACTTTTCCTAAGATAGATAGACCTTTTTTGTTCACTTGATCAATTTTGCTTTCATAAATATTCTACTCATGTCAAAAATGAAACAAGTGAATCTATATGAAGATGAATACCAAACCAGAAGTTTAAGTAGTCTCTAATTAATATATGTTGATTCATCAGTCTGGCAACTACTTCAGTTTAAGTATAGTAACTAGGAATTTAGAGCAAGCGTTGGTGTAGCATAGCCTGCAAAACTCAAAGATGTAAAATATTTTCTGTATTGTAAAAACTCGTTAGTCATTAGCTTTGTCAGAAGAAACATCTGATGTTCTGAACCCATTTCAGTGTGCAGAATAATGGCGCAGATCATGTCTATTTTCCTCTCCATACCAGCTAACAGAAGTTTTATCTACCTGCTTTAGGTTCACCTACTTGTTGCTGTTTAACTAAGACTTTCAGGTAAAGTTTGCTCAGCCTGCAAAAACCATCTTTGGCCTACTGAGAAAAAAAAAAAATTAATTAAAAAGAGAAAACCTAATATTTTGATCAGTACAAGCCTCCACCAGGGCATACTCTTACAGAGAACACAGAACCTTTTCCAACAGCTGCTTACTCTCCAAGTCCTATACCAAAACCTTCACTTACATTTAAGTAAAATAACGCATGAAGTTACCTTTAATAACATTTGGAGAAGGAGGTCTGTTTCTGGTCAACTCTGTCTTTGGTTGAGTGGTAAACAAGGAGTTTCTTCTTCCACAGTTCTTAAACTAGAGCTGAATCTATACTTAATGCTGTTCTAACTGGGTCTCTCTAAAGAAATTATCTCATTTCTAAATGCATTTTCTATGAATTAATCACATTTGCTCCATTGCCAGAATGCAAGTGTTAATGATTATAATCACTGTCCTTCCACCAAAAACTTTTCTGAGAATTAGCTATACCAAAATAGCTATACCAAAAGAAGGCAGCACCTAAATTGTGTCTTTTCTGTGAATTTAGAACTTTAGACACAGAATACTGTAATGGTTTTAGTGTGCTTCAGCTCTCAGCTTTTGTCTTTCATTGAGTGACTAATAAACAAAAGAACAGACTTCTACAATTCTGCCTCTGTCTACTAAGCTTCTGAAAGTTAGGTCCTGTCCTTTGATCAGTTAAGCAATTCAATGGGTTCCTAGGTTGCAATAAACTCCACACATTTCCTTACCAGTTCTTAGAAGTCTTCCGCTATGTCTGAGGCCTGGGCTCTGTATCAAAATCAAAACTATTGTTCTGATGAAGCATGCCCTAAGCCATGTTCTGGCCTTGTCACTACAGCATAACTGCACTGAAAGACAACAGCAGTTAGACCCACACAGAAAATAACATTTTTTGGGTGTCTTTCTCCTCCAAGGCTTTGGCTGTGGAATGGCAATGTTATCTTGATAAGTCTGTCAGGGAGAGCTTTTAGGTGTATCTGAAAATCTTGAACGTGAGGTTAATCAAAGCTGAAATGGTTTCTAGAGTCATTAAGGAGGGAAACAAACTAACTTGGTTTCTCCCAGTGGCACCTTATGAGAAAATCCTAGATCAGTTAACATCCACAACTTATGACTTCATTATGTGTCAAGGTATTTAATGAAGGCCTGAATCCACAGTGGGCAAGAATGAAGGCTCTGTGTGCCAGAATATTCATCACTGCAGCTGCAAAGTACCTTGGAACATATATATATATACACACATGTCTATAATGGCAACAAATCTGGGTACTATTTACCCTCTCTAATACCTAAGAGTAGAATGTCTCTACTTTGTTAACTGGGGAAAAACAGATGAGAGAAAATATATTTGGTTTTCAAGTATATTGAAGTTACTATGAATGTCTAAAAGAAGCTTTGATCATTACTTTCCTACTAAATGGTAAAATTAGCAACAAGATAGTTATCATCAATGGCTATACTAAGAACTGTCACAAATCTGAGGTTACTTTTTTACCTCAGAGATTAGTAATTTGAAAGGTAGCAGAAAGAACACCTGTTTAAAATAATGACCTAGTTTAATAATCTGCAATAGGTCCACAGTTGAAGAAAAAACAATTGAGGGTGCATCATTCTGAGATTCCAACTCAGTGACAACATTTGTTCAATTTATTCAGTTTTGATTTTTCGTTAACTGTTTTTGATATTGAATAGTGCTTTCATGTTCAAACTGCAGTTTTGTCTGAGAATTGCATAGGAACTGTGTAGACTGTATCACTACCTCTCTTCTTCAGAATATAAGGAAAAATAAGTTTGCACTTGGCTGAGAATTCTTAGCACAGCACATTCAGATGCATAATCTGTAAGAATTTCACATAAGAATTTTAGAGACTCTTAGCTTTTAAATATCTCATGAAAACAGAACAGGGTTTTCTTCCATTTGTTTGGATTTCATATTATATAAGGAATATTTCAGCTATAATATTTAGGTTCTTATACAGACTTATAATTTGTTCAGCATTTAGACAGTACAATTCCTATAGCACTATAGTTAGCCCTAGTGATATCTGTGTATAGAATATAAATTTACGTATCTATAGACAAATGTAAATTGGATCATGTATTAAAAATGGATTAAAAATAGAAATATAATTATACTAGCACATCCTTGAAGATGATTGCTACTATTCACTTTAAAAACACATGACATGACAACATAATGTGCACTTTATTTGGCTGTTGTGAGAACAGCTGTCGTTTAAGAGACCTAATAAGAACATATATGAAACAGGTTGTTTTTTTTTTCTCAGAGTAGCTCAAGTGTATATAAGATTATTTTTTAAAAAATTCTGTTTCTGGTATTTGACTTAAATCAAATAAGAAAAGATCCTTCTCAACCTTAAGCAGATACTAAAATTAGATATTATTGCTACTGTGGCATCAAATCTGAGATGTACTGATGTAGTTCTTGTGTTGGAGTTCTCTCAGTAGCTTCAGCTTTTCCACCTGCTGTATTTGTTAAATACTCTAATATCTATAGCTGTATGTTGACAAGGAACTTTCACTAAGTTTGTAATGCTGCATTTGTTAACATCAGAGTTAATCTGTCATACTGCTCTTGTCAGCATGGTTAAGACCTCTTGATATGCTTTACCGGACACGATGAACCTAAATAGATTTGTTTACTGTTCAGCTACCTCTCCACATAATACATAGACATTGGTTTAAACTGGAATGTAATCTTAGGATTAAGCTGTTCTGTGAAATTCTGCTCGGTTATTTGCTTTAAGGTATGGACTAAATGCATGTCACGTTTGGGTACCTGATGGCATGTTTGGGTACCTGATGGCACATCTACTTTTACTGGGAGAGACAGAACCGAGAGGTTGTAATTCTGGAAAATTTATAGCTGAACAATTTTTTTTTTTTTTTAAGTAGAAAATAAAGATTATACTAAACAGGCAGTTTTAACCTTTTTCTTGGAAAACTGGATTCAGAAGACAAATAACTATTACTGTTTTATCCACAAAAACCAATGAGCCAGAAATGAAAAACAGCTAGCACTGCTGCAGAGGTGTTTTACCAGGTAAGGTAGTTTTAATTCAGTGTCTTAATGTAGTGTCAGGAGATAGAAGTTAAACAGGACATTCTGGGCAGTCCACTGCAAAAAACTCTCTACACTATAATTTTTTATTTGTGTATTTTATATAGACATACGTATAAGGGTATATATATAGTGTATAACAACCCTGGGTTAAAATTCTCCAACCAGCTCTGAGGAACTCATGTTAGATTTCCATATTATAAGTATAGTTGTTGCCCCTCTCTCCAAGTGCTTCCTTAAACAGACAAGTTTTCCTCTAAAATTCAATAGGAATTTGTCTTGATAGAAGTTAGCATTTGAACACATTGCACAGAATACGTTTTGGTATTGAGAGATTCCTCACACTTCACAAGCTACAGGACAGGTGACATTTTCCAACTATGGAGCTCAGATCCAATGTCTAGTTATGCGAATCAAGGAAACACACATTTCTGGTACCTTCCTGACTTCCACAAAAACTCACTTGTTCCTTAAGCCTTCCAGTCTATGTCCTGACAGCTGATCTATATGGGTAAGCAGATTTTCAGCTCCAAAGGTAGATTTTCAGAATCTGGGATTTAGAAGTCAATTTTTTATGCTCTGTAACTACTAAACATGTACATCTAATGACTCCTCATAATGTCAAATACCACTGAGGGCTCCATATGCCTCTGCAGCCAGTAAATAGCTGAAAAACCCATCCGTGCGGAGTACTTCAACGCTGTCAAGTGGCTGGCCTGCATTTGATTACAACCTACCATTGTTCGCAGACTCCTCATTATTACTCCCACTGCTCGAGAAGCAAATGTCTGTGCTGAACTATACAGTGGTTGGCAAGGTTGCATGTGAGAGAATTTGAAAGTAAACTTTAACCCTAGCATTCAGCTTTTCATTAATGGAATTAAATTAAAAGAGCTTTTCAGATAAGTTTAATTCCAGCACTTCTGAACTCTCTGACTGTCTTTGTAACCTCAACTTTCTTCTAACATAGTGGACAGGGCTGTGTTTTTGACATGAAAACTAGTACTTCTAAAACCACTCCATCTTTATTGTTTCTTGGATTGACACCTGCACAACTCAGACCACTATTTCTAATTTGCACAAGCCAGACATTAAAGTACCACAGTGTTACACGGAAAGGGAAGGATCATTTATTTGTTAATTTAGGAGGATTGGAACAGCTGTGAACTGTGCAAGCTTTGGGACATGATGTATCTTGGGGCAAGGGGGCAGGAACAAAAAAAAAACTTACCTGGGAAGTTAGCCTTTGGAAGGGAAGGCTGCAGAAAAGTCAAGCCTGTCTAGTGTTCTTTTCATCAAATACAGATTTTTTTAGATCACAAAGTATTAAGTCTAAAACTGGAAGTGGACTACAAAAATATTAATTCCCAGATCTCTTGTGCCAACAATTAATTATGTTTCAGGAAAATCCTACTTTGAGCACAGATGGATTAATATGTATAATGGCATGCTCCTGTTCTAAAAACTTTAATATGGGAAGTGCTATGCTAAGCCATAGTCTACTTAAAAATAGACATTGTAATGAAAGAGCTCAGGTTGTAGATGTATATTTCCAAAAATCTGTTTAATGCACTTGTTGCAGGGTTTCACAGTAAACAGCTTGTGATTTTATATCACATAAACACACTTGCCCTATTTTAAAAAATGGTGTACAGTATGTAATAAACACCACAGGCACACTTTTCCTCTGAAAGGTAACACTGGTACTGTTTTTGTAAACAACCCTCTCATTTATCATAGAGAGCCTTATACTGATAACTTACATGGAACAGAAATAAATACTTATCTTCACACCAACTGATTAAGAGAATGAAAAGACATTTTCTGGCAGACTAATTGTTTATTTCCCATCTTCTAATGTAGATGATTTGGAATATTTCATTTTATTTTTAAAGTATGAGGCTGAAAAAACAAAATGAGAAATTGCCCTACAATTTGTTTAGGATAAATGGATGAGAATAGAGAGGATGCAGTATCCATGTTGCTACAATGCATCTATTTATGCAAGGTTATGCAGAATTTTAGAGAATAATGGTGCTTAAAGAATTTCCAGATGGGTTTGATATATAAATATGCCTAAGTCTTGAAACAATAAACAATAAAACACAATCACAAATTAGAAAGTAATAACATACCCATGGCTAATATAAGAAGTCCAGGAACTGATTCTAATATTGATCAGTTATTTCTGAATAATTTGTTATTCCATCAATAGTTATAAAAGAGGGTGAGAATTGATCAAATGCTGTACAATATGAGAATATCTTGGGAAATATATATATACAGATCCATTTTTAATTTTAGAGATAGTGTAATCTATTTTTATGTCAGTGTACAATATGTTGATGGTAGGTTGCAAGAAAAAAATGCTATTAGGATTACTTGTTCATACAATTTTCCTCAGTTAAATGAATTGATTTTCCTACTTATTTGATTTGTGACTTTAGAGTTCTCTGTGGTTTGTTCAAGAATGTAATCTTCAAATTTCACAGAAAATTTGGCACTTGGAATGACAGTGAAAATAATGAAAAGCAACAAAACTTTTCCCAGCATAGTTTTGATGGATAACATAATTACTTTGCCTTGTAGTACTCTTACTCATCTGAAGGTATTTCTACACCTTGTTTCAATGTTCTCTTAAATGAATCTTCAAATACAGGAGGACTAGGATTCCAATCCAAGTAATCTCCAGGTTTACCCATGTATTGGGTCATCACGACCATTGTATCTGAGAGTTATAGGGAAAGGCATAAAAGCAGAATTTCTGACTTATTATCATTCATCCTTTGGCATAGTTTCCAAATTCTTCTCTTTAAGAATGACTAAAATGTATTTCACAAGGATGTCTTAAGGTTATAAATGTATGAATTAGAAGAAAAAAAAACGTTAAAAGCAGAGGAAGAATCAAGACAAAGCAGGAGGGCACAAAACATTTTCAGTACTGAGACTTGTAACATCTAAGCTTACAAGAGAAACTGAACATGATCAAGAATGCAACACAATACAATCAAGAGTTTGAGACTTATAAAGGTGATTTATATTAGTACTGTTAGTTAATGATAACAGAAAATAAAAAGAGATAACAAGGTTAAAAACAAACCTTTTGTGAATTAAGATCACTTTGGCGAAGCAAGGTAAAAGTGAATCTTCTGACGTAGTATTGGGAGTCAGCTACTGAGAAAGGGATAATTTTTATATGGATCTGCCTAATGCTAATATAGGAGTCTTTATTTCCCAACATAAACTTCAGAAGAAATGCTCCATTTTATATTATTGTGTTTTTTTACATATAACAGTTATCAAATTTCTTCAGTGAGTGCTCACTGAAAGAATTTTGAAGATTACATATATATATTTGGGCTTAGGTAGTGGCGGGAGCCATGCAGGACAGTTCAGAGAAAGAAAACCTCAGGTAAAATTATCACACGTGATATCAGTTGTGCAGAAGAGTATACAGAAGTGGCTTTCTAATTAAGGGTATGTATCACAAAAGTGAAATACTGAGAAACAAATTAAACAAATTCTGTCTCTTACTAAAGGCCACTAGTATTTGGACACAGATAATTCTTGAAATTTTCTGGTTGAAGGTGCAAGTTTGGTGAAACCTATGTACCTAGCAATATCTGTGGGTGAGCTCGAAAGCCTCTTTGAATTAACAGAATTTCCTGTTGTTTTTTTCAGGTGATGTGAATTTGGGAGAATATAAAGGGCAGAAAAGGAAGCATTATTCCATTAGAAAGGTTGTTTTAGGGACCAAGACATATAGGATTAAGTATCACTCAAAGTTATGCAAGGAAAAAAAATTAAAACAGTACAAGAACTGAATGTTATGCAGTGAGGATGGAAGAGATATTACAGTCTACATCTAGTCTGATACACAGGCTCTACCAGTTTAGAGCAGGAACAGAATGGGAACAGTATGGCTAAAAGGCATGAAGGTTAAGAAATGGAACTGTATCAGAGATGGAAGCAAATTTTAAAGATCATGACACTCAAATAAGAATCTCAGTGCTGACATGAGAGAACTGATCCATGATGACAAAGTCCAGTTACAAATTAAATTACGTTTACACAATAAATAAATTTACTTGGTATGGTAAAAGTAGAGAATAGTAACACAACCAGTAAGATGTGGTTAAATACTTCTCTATTAGTCTGATCTGAGTGGAATTCAAAGCTTGCTATAAAGAGAAGAGGACAAAAGGCATAGATGTAAGGAGAGAACAGGATACAAAACAAAATCCCCACCTTAAGTCCTGTTGGAGAACCTCCCCCATTTTGATAGGTATAGTAGCCTACTGGAAATGATTTTTTTTGTGGCAGACTTTGGTATGAGTAAATTTTTAGCGACTTTCATTTCTCTAGAAAAATCTGAATTCATATTACTGTAATATCTTGATTGTAAAATTTTCCATAGCAATCCAAAAGTATTAGGAAAACCAATTGCCTTTATTACTGAGCAATAAGAACTAGCTTTGAGTCTTCACAAGATTCCTAGCAATCATTACTCCAAAAGCAGCAATCTGAAATTGGAGGTTAAAATAACTCCTTTGAAGGAAAGGATTATTTAACCTCTATAGAATAATAAACTAAAACTACTTTCTGCCGCACAAGATGCTAGCCTTTTTTATGAAAGCTTGAAAATGACTAAACCTGAAGCCAATAGTGTCAATTATATAAATGTTCTGATCAGATTATATTAATAACAACTGAATCCTCATCAGCGTCCACAGTCATTGCTACCAGGGCTTTTAACAAGGTGCAGAGATTCTGCAACGCCTTCTGCCCCAAGTGGATTTTAGCTGCCTGTCTTCAAGGTCAGCTCTGATATAGTGCTGCTGCGTAATCTTTGATCAGACTCCCATGAAAAAGCAAGACCATGTGAGAAAAAGCTGTAAGAAGTCTTGCTGGGGGCCCACAATTACTCTCCGGTCTCTACTGTGGTCCCTTGTCTGAGCCACAATGTCAGCATGTCTGTGCTTGGCCATGCACGCTGCCGATCCGGACACTGACCTGATGACTGGACTTCAAATCTACTCATCATGACAGACACGTCTGGCAGCCTCCGGACTGTCGGCTGACCTTGCTATGCTAGTCTTTTTTGGGCACTGAGCCTCTTCGTGGTGATCACTGTCCCTGCCTGCTCTTGCTACAACCCTCAGCTCCTGGCTCACCTTCTCTTGCAGAGCAGACCACGGTTTTGATGCCTCCCTGACACTGGAGTGATGTCTTGGTGAAAAGCTATTTTGGTAGACCTACATTCTGCCTGAAATGAGTGACTACTTCACAGATAGTAGTACTACACGTCACACTGGTTTGTAGTTTCCAAAACAGTAAGAGCAGGAGAATATTAGTCTCTAGTCACTGTTGTTTGGGAGGCAGAGGGTGTTTGTTCTTCTTGGGGTTTTTAAGGCCTTGGTGCCATGCAAGTGTTACACTTGGAGCTGGGAGGTCAATTTGTTTTGGAATGAGTAGCAGGAAACTGCAAAGCAAGTTCTTACCCCAGTTGCAGCTTATGGAGAAACTTGTCTTGGACAAAACTTCTGGAAGTTGTATAAATACTGAAACTGCTGAGCACAGCCAGCAAATAGCTGTTCTGGAGAGCACGGGAGCTCTTTGATGTCCTTGTTCTTAGAGAACAACATTTGGGCAAAACAGAAACAACACAGCTACTCAGTACATCGACCCTGACAGTATGTGTTTATGTTTGTGTGTGAGAGGGGATGTTTGGAAGAAGGTTGAGAATGAGGAGGACCTCACTATGTAGAGTCCAAGCAGTAAAGCCTCTATTATGAGCCACCTCTTACAGAATTGCAGAAGAGAAAAGATAAATGGATGAGGGGGTGGGGGGAAGTCACCAGAAGACAAAAACACTAGCTTAAAGGTATTACCAAGTTGAAGTGAAACTGCGGATTTTCCTCATGCAGCTAATTTCAGTTAATGATTCTGTTATGTTTGGACCAGTCCTTATGACCTTCTATAGATTGCTATATGGCACTGAAATTGCCAAATTTCTTTGGGAAAGCAAACAATCCCTTCCCCAAACCAGAATCTTATGCTCTGAATGCCAATAGTGATCTTATTTACCCAATATACACCCTAATTTATCTAGAGATTCCAAACACAAATTAATGAACTCTAATCCCTCCCCTCTTCAAAAATCTTCTTATATTTTAAACACCTAGTAGTTATACAGTGTGTTATACAGCCACATGCTGTAGATCAAGACTTTGATCTGAAAATGCTCTCTTACAAAATAGGAACAAAGGAGGCTACCTCGCTAAGGGGAAAAAAGTTAAGGTCATTCAGTTACTTTATATTTTCATAATTTCTAATGTCTGAGTTACTTTTACAGAAAGACTGTATATGTCCCCGTCTCTTTGTAATGGATGTGTCATAGCTCCTGCAAACTGTATTGTCAACTTTAACAATTTTTTCTGTTCTTGGAAATACATATTTTAATGCATAAGAATAGAAATGCAAATGATTGTATTGATTTAAGAATTGCATTTAAGTATAAACCTGAGTCCATCCTTTAATCCAAACTTGTCAATGTTGGATATAAAGCCATGCTGGTGTGTGGTTTGAGGCAAATGCAGGAATGCCAGGATGCTTGGATTTGCGCTACCTTTTGGTGTGAGATCAAATACATACCCAGAGGGAATGTGACCCATTACGACACACCCACATCATATGTTTGATATCTGAGGACAGACAGCGCCCAAAAATGTCTGAGAGACATTTCTCATAAAGGCTACCAACATATCTCACTTCTACCTGGGGCATACAACTTTGTAACTCAAGTGCAGGATGTCCTTACAAACTATAGATAACACTAACTCCACGCACTTTCTATCCAGGCGTAGAGAGACATAGAATTAGGCTGCTGTTAGGTGAAGCTGACCCTGCTAAAATGCCATGCAGATGTATGTGGAATACAAAATGCAGACTTCTATCTGTTGTAAAGCTCATATATCTGGCAGAAATTCAATTTCGACCCTTCTCTAGCTATTTTTTACCTTCACCTCATGGCCTTAAACACAGTAATAAACACACATTAACGCAATGGGCAAGAAACAGGGATTGTGACTCTAGCAACCTCTGCTAGGTCATGTTTGTAGTTCATTACTCTAGGATTTCTGTAATTTATTAAGCAATGTCCAGAGAGATCTGGTGATTTTTCACATGGCTAACACAATTAAATATTAAAGGAAAATATTATCTCATTCAGCTGAACTCAAAACCTTTATGTAAGTTAACTTATTGATATCCAAAATACATCTTAACATTCTACTTGCTATTTTTCAGTGAATAAAAATTGGCTTAACTCTACACTAACAGACAAATTTAGCAACTGGCACCACATTCCAATAATGACAGAAATTAATTTGGAAAACACTTTGTTAGTTAGTAAAATGTTATCACTAGCTGTATAGACAGTACATTTCTCTGCAGAAAGATTAATGGGAGAAGGAGAAAACTTGCTACAGACCTTTGGAGTGGAAAATGTTCATGAGGTAATGCAAAAAGCTGTTCTGAGATACCTTTGCATGTACATCATCAAGAGGGAATTTAATTTAGATGTTCAATATAAGTGTCAAGCTCCGAGAAGCTCTTTGGATCACAACAGCAGCAATTAACAAATATACTGTTGGCAGTCAAATTCCTCCCACAGGGCATGAGTTCAGAAAAAGCACATCTCTCCCAGCTGTTTTACATTTCATTTTTAGTGACCTAATTTTTAAAAAATGCTTTAATCTGTAGCCGGGTTTTCCTTTTTCACCTAAGAAAGCCTCTGTACCAACTTTGGAAAGTGTAGGTCTGCAAAATCTGTAAATGGCAACATTTTCATTTCTCCAACACTGCAGTTTTGTCAGGTCTCTGTAGGTATCTTCTCTTAGGTCACATTAAGATCAACAATTGCATGTTGAGCTTAACTAGTCTGCAAGTGCTTCTATCTACATTAACTACTGGGACTTGTTATTGTCTAAACACTACAATGAAGCGATAAAGTTTTGCTGACATATCCAGCATAGTGAATACACAACAGCTTTAGAAAGAACTGGTATAGCTCCAGTTCAGGTGCTTGGGATACATCAGTCTTAACTAATTAATTGTAGTTATTCTGCCATTTCAACAAAGATACTATAGACAAATAGAGGTTAAAAAAAAGTCTTTTTCTGAAGTTCAATATAGGAAAAGATTTTTATTTGTAAGCTAATTAAAAAAACCCAAAACAACAGTAAGAAAACCCAAACTACCATTTTATTTAAAAGGATTTGTCAAGAAGCAGTTCTGAGCATTTTTTGTTTGCTCTTTAAATTGTAATCCACAAAAACCTAAGCTTCAAAGCTCCTTCTTCCCCCTTACACTAAAATAACGGAAAAGAGAAAATGATAAATTGTTATAGTAATTTTCCAGTCATATTGCTTGGGGGGGGGAAATCAACACTCCTAAAAATTTTAAATTACTTTTCCTCATTTTTTTATATATTAAAAACCCCGTGCACACTGGGAGAGAGCAACTGGTAAAAGCAGTAAGTCTATTTTTTTAGAAGTTTTCATTTTTCCTTGGGTTTTGCTTTAGTTCCTTGTAGCAGTCATAGGAATGTTGTGTCTTTTAAGGAAGACTATATTATGATTCAGGCTCTGACTGTAACAGTATTGATACAGCAAAGTCATACCCTAGCCCCTCCACAGTCAATGCCCTGGACCTCTCTTGAGCACTGGCTGCCTATTGTGCTGATCTGTGCCAAACTGTGATGATGGCTACCCAAAATTAATTAAAAAACCCACAGACACAGGACAAAACTGCAGCCTGTCCTAATCAAGAAGACAAGAGCAAATCCTTGTTAAGGAAAAACTGAACAGATATCATTGACTACCTCGATATTACTGTGCTTAAGGTGTAAAGAAATTAAGGAATCTCATTTCGCTTTTAGTAAGATCAATCAAGTGAAGAGAAGACAGAATGAAAATCTCAGAGGAAGTTTTATGCAACAGGTAACAACGTCCCATTGGAATGGCACGGAAAAACCTTAATTCAATTCCTCGGTTTTGCACAGCTGGGCAATTACTCACTATCAACACAAGTTTTAGAAAGGGGATACTGTGTCCCATTGTCACTGATAGCAAACATGAAAAAAGTTTGCAAATAAAAAAATCAGACTTTAATAAACAATTGACACTTTGGCAATTTTGTTTTGGCATAAACAAGCAAAAGGCTTTGTATTCCATGGAAAAAGAAACAATGGCAAAATTTCAAAAGCTGCTGCTAAATTGAAATATTCTTTGAACTTCTCTGCAGATAAAGCAGAGGAGGTTATTTTGACTCAAACAAGATCACAATGAGATATTTTGGAAGAGAAAACTCCTTAATGGTACTAACATAGATTTGTTCATTTTTGAGGTTTTGAAGTTTTATGTTTGAAGAAAAACCTTGTTCTGCATCCTGGCACTACAGTTTCTTTGGGCACTTTTGTACAACCCTATGTGACATAGCAGGTCAAGAAGGGAAAAGAAAAGCTACCTGAATTAAACTAGTACAGCTGATTAGGTCTCTTCTTAGAGTATAAATAATGAAATTGCTGGAAAAAGTACTGTATTCTGCTAACGCTTTATTAGCAGGCTCAGGTCCTCTCTTAATTACCAGAATCACTCGCTTAAAATATGTGTGTTTATTTCTCCCACAAGTCTGAGAAAAAAGTTAGGAAATAATAATATCTCCTGGAGTTGTCAATGGGACTTCTGCCCAGCAGTGGAAGAATAACTCCCTGCAAGGCTTCATCTTTTCTATAAACACATGACTCCTGCTCTTTTTGTCAGAACTGATGTTTACTCTGTCAGACTTCTTGTAACATTTCAGTGATAAATTAAAGGCCCTAATTATTGCTTTCCATTCTGTTCCTAAGATCAGGACTTTATGTACACCACTTCAGAAGACAATACTGAACTCTGTTGGGTATTCATATGTATTTGTTGCACCCTTCTACTGTGGCAGTAATTGTACCTGCTGTTTCTTTGTGGCTATGACCTTTCAGTTATCCAAAATTAGTCTAGATAAGGCTGTGCCTCTGGCACAAACAGTACTTTGGCTAACCCCTTCGAAAAGGGCAGTGCCAAGGTAAGACACAGCCATAGCAAACTTCAAAGAACCCACAAACAGAATAGGCTTTTTAAGTTAGGTGGGAGCTGACACATATGTATCTTGATTTGGGGGTACTGTAGGAGAAACAGTTTTACTGAGCAGTGATTTAGGAACTGAAAAGTTATGGGAAATTCTTTAACGATAGAAAAAGAAATAATATACAAAATGATGACCCTTTTACATATTATTGGCTTTAATCCACAGAATGTCACATAACCAGTAATTAATTAACCTAATAAATAATAATAAAGTTAAAAATCACCTGCCTCAACATGTTTTTTGCTTTTAATGTCAGGGCTCTTAATGTTGCAGTTCTCATTAGAAGGGGGTCTCTGCTTGCCACTTGGAGTGGTCGTATTTAAATCGTTTTCCTCTCAGGAGTTTTAGGAGAGCTCATACATCTAGTGCTTTACCCTAACAGTTCAGATTTTGTTTAACCTATTTATATTGTCTATTTTGCTTTCACTATTTGTCATCATGACAGAAGAAAATCATCAGGGGGAAAAAAAAATAAAATTCTTTCCCAAAACCAATGTTCTCTCAGTGCCACCTTTTTGCATTTCTTTCAAAAACCAGAAGACAAATTAATGTAGCAAGACTTAGAGATGAAATACTGTGAAAGTGCTCTTGATACCTGGTTGGGCTGCCAGAGGCCATGGAAAAGAACTCTGCAGCTCAGTAATGCCTGAGTGTGTCTTTGATTGTCTCAGCACCTCAGGTACATATCCATGGCTTTACTTTTCCTTAAACTAGAATTTATGCAGTCTAATGCTTCCGAATTTAGTTCACTGGTTCTAATTTAAACTGGTACGTGGGAATTGTCCCATGTTGACTCAAACTACAATTGTAGAAGTTACATATTAAGGAGATACTATTCTTATTATTGCAAAAACAACAGAAAATTTATGTTGATGAATACTCCAGGCACATGAAAAACAATTGACAGAGATAGAAAGAATGTGCAGTAGATGAAATACTTAAAAAAATAAAAAAAAAAATTTAAAAAATAAATTTTCTTTTTGTTTTGATACTAAGCTTATAAGAGAACAGCAAACCTCAGTATTTATGCAACAAACTCCAAAACCACTTCATATAACAATAATAAAAATGCTTATTGAAGAAACATGTACTCTGTGTATCTGTTTACCTGACATACTGCAATGAGCTACCCTTCCTCTCAACATTCTGTCTTCTAAGCTAAACAGCTACAGCTCCCTCGTCCTCCCCTCGTATATCCCGTGCTTCAGCCCCCTAAACCTCTTAGCGTCCTTCCACTGGACTCTTGGCCCCAAAACTAGACACAGAATTCAAGATGGTGCCCCAAAACTGCTGAGAACCGGGGAATAATCATTTCTCTAGAACTCCTGTCTATGAACTTGCCAGTAAGTGGGTAGCCTTCACTGCTGCAACAAAACACTGCTGACTCATCACCTTACTGTCCATCTGGCCTGCCCTGCTCTCTGTGGATGGCTACGCACCTTGTCAGGCACCAGCTTGTACAATTCCATGGGCTTGTTCTGTCCCAGCAGCAAGGCTTTGCATTCCTCTCTAGATTATCTTTCCAGAGACTTCTATGAGACTTCAAAGCCTGTATTTCCCCACGATCCCATTCTTGCCTGGCATAACATTTGCAATCTTCCAGTCATTAGGCACCTTTGCCAAATACCAAAAACTTTCAAAAATGATAGACTCTTGCAAGCTGAGAAAAAAAAAAAAAATCTTGTCTTAGAATTCTTCCCCTAGAAAGACAGAGTTTTACTGACACTAATGCTGATCTGGAAGAATTGCCTCCCACTGTCTATTTTGCTCCGCACATGATATTAAGTGAACAGTCCACATCTGTACATTAATGTAACTTTTTCACAAATTCTATCCACCTCATGCAGAACACATTAATTTACAGAGCCTCAAGCAGACAAACTAGCCTTGGGATTTAGGTTCTAGCTCTTCATCATTCCATCATCTAATGGTGAACATGCAATTAGGTGCAACTGTTGTGCAGATTAATTAATTAATTATTATGTGTCAAGATGATGATGGTCTGTTGTGCATGGAAATTTTGTGCCTGAAGTAACTGAGATCTAAATCTGAAATCTTTTGTTCTGCATAGGAATACAAAAGCAGAACTGCCAGCTAGTAGGCTGAGTACTCTTCAGTGAATAATTCATTTAATGATGACAGTACTGTCATAACTCGTTTTCAGTACATGTTGCTGGGATTGAATCCTTCTGCATGTTCTTCTGGATTATTTTTTTTTTCTTCTTCATACAGCAAGACCCTCTAAAGTAGGCTTTCCAGTTGTAGAGACGAGAATTTCCAAGACTGTGATTAAAGAAATAGATCAAAACCAAAAGTGGGAGGAGGGAGGAAGGTGAATGTCACATTAAAAAAAAAAAAAAAAAAAGTCTTCAGCTTTTGTTTTGAATACTTTCAAGTCTTTCAGTTCTCCTATCTTTCTCCCCTCTTAACCTCAGGTTCTTTCCCATTACATATATGTAGATTTTGAAATTCTGTTAACTAAGAGAAAAGAAGATAAGAATCTTTACAGCAAAAAAAGCCTATTTCCTTTAAGAAAAAATATCTTTAGCACTAGTTCTGAAATACTTGTTACATAAAGCTGGATAAAATCTTCTGGTGCTGCTTCAGGAAAACTGATGTAATAGTAGTCTGAAATGGTAAGGGTAGAAGATGATGGAGTATAATAAGCCATTTACCTTCCTTTTATGAAGTCTTTTGTATGAATGACTTCAAAACTGAAAAATATTATGATGTAATTGTACTTCTATACAGCTGAAATACAAGACAATACTTTCACCCTGGAAAACCAGAGAGTTGAAGTGTGTCATTGTGTATATATTCGCAGGTATACGCACACACACATAATTATTGATCACAAAAATTTTCAAGTGACTACTTGAGATCATTCAAATGCAAACTTTTTTTTTTAGTCGTAAGTCGTTAAAATATGCATGAATGCAATTGCTAGGGCTGCAGCAAGTATATGTGTCCAAAATGGTGCTCATACATTATATCAACAAACAGAAAGATAGGGTATGGGCTGTATTTTTAGAATAATGAACATTATAAAAGGTTAGGTCTTTTGTTGTATTTCTTCTGAAATATGCAATTTGTTACAAGTTATATTGTCTGTGAAAAGAATCCCTACTGCAACTCTAATGTGTTTTTTTAGTATCAAAAACATAAAAG
Source organism: Grus americana (assembly GCF_028858705.1). Lineage (NCBI taxonomy): Eukaryota > Metazoa > Chordata > Aves > Gruiformes > Gruidae > Grus > Grus americana. Next base: position 8,713,258 of record NC_072864.1, read on the forward strand.
CACATCAGAACACATCATGTGCAAACCATGGCATTAAACAGATTAGAAACTAAATGTCATACTGTAACATGACCGGGTTTTTTGCAGTTAATTTACAAGAAAGGCAGAAGAGCTCTGCAGGAAGCACTTTCTCCAAATATGCACCCTGCAGCTAAAATACCTCATATACCTTATTGTTCTTACAGGGGGAAAAAAACCCCTTGACTAAAGTGATAAATTTAAAGCTTATGTGGATTTTTAAGATGACTAAATGAATTCCATGTGCGATTGTGTATTGCAAGCAAATTAAAAAAAAATCACAGCGGTCTTAGCTATAAAATACTTTTGTAATCTACCATTCGACTGTTTGCACTGCAGTTGTACTGAAATATTTGTAATTTTATGAATGCTTCAATTACCAGTAAACTTTTTATTGAATTTCTATTTAATTGTATTTTCTTCTATGCCCCTCTGTGACACTGCATTTCTGTTAGTACCCTTGAGAAAGTAGGCTGCTCTACAGTCCACCATAGCCACAAAGATGCTGTTTTGTTTTATTTACTGAGAAACATGTTGAAATTTCAAATATGGTTTGCTACTGGATCTGGAAGAGTTAAACAGGACTCTGTATACTCTTGAAGAGACTTAAGTAAAAGGCTATCAGTCTTCTTAATTAAGGCTTTTCATATAAGCAGTGCCTGAAATCACCTTAGCTGCCTTTTCAAGCTCTCACCTGATTCTAATTAAGCTCCTTGGAACATTAACCTGGCTTTTTCCTCATGATTCATCTCATTAGGAAAAAAAGGTAAATGACTCGCTTTTATATGCTACTTTGTATAGTGGCCTTCTGTTGGAGTTGGTGAAATCCTTGAGCAGTGACTTTAATAGAAGCAGGACTCTTTCCTTGGAAATTAAATGATCAACATCTTTAAGCAATTCCCTAATGAAAAAGAATACTCCGCTACAGAAATTCATTGTATAATAACAGTGCCCACTCCATTTTACCTTTGGACAATAACTATGTCAACAGCTGAGATCACTCTTTCGATAGGTTAATGGCCTGGTTGAGCAGTTATCAAAAAGTATACTGTAGTTCTCACTTAGGTACTTAAGACTTCCTGCAGAAGACCTATGTTCCCAATACACAATCAAGCATTTGGACCATACAGTAATCTTACCTGGAATACATGCTACCCTGCTAGGCTAGTATACAGCATAATTTGCGTTTTGAGGAATAGTTTGGAAAAGCCTTCTCAAAGCTCAAAGGAATGGGAGCATCAAACTGTGTTGTATCATGGAAATGAGATATGCTCATTTTTTCCTCCTTCCTTGTGTGACTATGCAAACACTGGGAAGAAGTTAAACCCTATATATATTCATATGTTGGGGTGGGTTTCTTTGACTTTGTTCCATTAAATTTTTTACTTCCTTTAGAGACTTCTTGAACAATAGCCATTTAGCCAGCTAAATGATAAAACATAATTGCTTCCAGCTGCTGCAAAAGAAGAAACTGTAGTCAATCTGAAGAAAAAAATTGAAGAAAACTTTTGGACCTTGTCAAAATACAATAATTTTCAGAGCTGAGTGAACACTACTCTTTAGTTTGATAGCTGAACAAAAGGAACAAAAAGTAAATTAGTTGGGCCAAGCTGAAATAAATCTTGCTTTTTCCATCAGTAAATTTGTTTCAGGTCTAATGCACATGGTATTGAACTCAAAAGGGTGTGCTTTATTTTCATACAAGAAAAAAACTTTTAGATAAAAAGGATGCTGTAGTACTTTCTTTCCCCATCACCTGTATAGAATGTCCAACACAGGACGTGAATATACACCACCCATCTGAAAGTTCTATTTTGAATCAGCGAAAGAGTAGACTGGAAGCAAAAACCTTTCACCTTGTTCCCAGTTCTAAGGAAGTTGTCCTAACCATCAGGTAATGAAACCATTCTCTCATTTTGACAAGTGAAATCAGCAGAACAGACTAGGAACAACCTACCCAAAGGTATGTGATAGCATAATTAGCTGATGGTGAGGACATTCTGCACAGAAAAAAGGTAAGTTCAAAAGACACAAGTGGAATTTCTTGCATCCATTTGTAAGTTGGCAGATAAACAGAAAACCACCAAACCCCTTGGTGTGACACGTACTTTTACAAAAAATTTGAGTAGTCTCAGATGCCCTAAAATTCTGTTTATTGGGGATTGAATGGTTTGCCCTCCAGTCTTTGACTAGTTTACTATCAAGTGAGAAAACTGTTTCATTTTTCCATTGAAAAAGATGTAACAGGTAAATCAGCATTCTCAGACTAATCTATTAATGCCGGGGTAGCTGCGATATAACTGACAGAATTTTTATAAACTTATGGATGAACAGCTTGGTTATAAACATCTTGGTTTATACCAGGTATTTAACAACCTGCCAGGAGCTCCTGATTACAAGGAAACCAGCAATCTTTTTACTTCTTATGTTCAAATAATCATTGTCTTACTACTTCAGAAAGTGTTCTAAAGCAGAGATATTTCCCAGAAAAGAAATGGAAAAGCACATGTGCTCTTAAAGCAGGTAATTTTACTACCTCTCAGAACAAAAGAAGAGTCTCTCTGAGATCCAAGAGTAGTGCAGAGCTGATAGTAGTGGAGATAATTATTTGTTCAACATACAGTATGAGGAACAAATTCCAAACACTATTTCTCACATGTACACAGCACTATTAGAGACTAAATCTCTGGCTGTTCTGTGTTTCTGCTGTGGCATGGTTTTCCCGGGTCTCCTTATACTTAATTCTTTTTCAGTGAACATATTCTTTCAGTGTAAAGTGCTGAATAAGTTTAGAACAGATTAGGACATAAGGGAAAATTATTTCTACTTTTTTCTTATTGTTAAATATTCCCTCCTAAGGAGAAAGTATGGTAAACATTCTTGTATTAAAAGCTAGTTAAGAGCTGCTGCTGCAATTTAAACATTTTTGTTCTAATTCTGAGACAGCAACATGAAAAATGATGATGGTAGTTCTCCCCCCCCCAAAAAAAGTCATTCCTGGCTTTTCTAAAGTATTATGAATTCTACTGAACAGAGTAATATACCACCTATCAGCTGCTATACCTGAACATGGATAATCACAAGCTGACAAACATATGTATTCATAGGTAGACCCATCACTATGCAGCCTTGAATATAAAGTATATATGTAAATAAAAGTCCTAGGGCAGAAGTCTGGCAACAAAAATACAACAATCCCTTGCTAGAAGGCAGTTGCTTATTCATTTGTTCTATGAAAACTATGTATTTAACATGGCTATCTCTGCAAACTATAGTACTTATAGTACTTCTGGGACAGAGGATTTTCTTACAGAAATAAATACGCAGTGATATGTGTAATTGTTGAAGCATTTTAAAGGCAAGATTTGACGTTCTTCTCTCAGGCTTACAACTGATGTAGTCTATTCTACCACAATGCGGTACGGGAAAGCAATCTCTTCCAGTTAGGACCAGGCAGGATGCCAGCAGGAAAAGGGAAAAATGCTATGAAGATTTTGCCTATCTGAAAAATCTTAGCACTGTTCATCATGTTGAGGCTTTTTGCAGTCTGCTGTGTATTTTAAAAGCTACAAGCATGAAACTTGGAGAAGCAGAGGAATCCTCAAAGTGCCTGAATGAAATCAGAGATTCACTTCCTCACAAACTGATGCTTGCAAACTGCAGGATTTGCTCTCTGTTATTTCCTGCCCCAAATGACTGATTTGTAACGCCTCATTGTTTAGTATACATTTATATAATCTGTACATTATCTAAAACAGGGTTCAGCTGACAATTTAATTAAAGCAAATGTGCAGAATTGAGGGAGAAATCTGATTAACTCGCTAAGGTTCCAGTCAGAGCGATTATCAGCCAACAACATCAAATTGCCATATTGCAGCTAGTATTTTGGAATCTCTTATTTAAGGGAATCCCTGCAGCCGTATCTGAAACTTCACAGCATTTGCTTCTGATTTAAAATATCCATTAGTTAATGCTTTTAAAAAAGATAGGAAGAGCATTGTGTAAATAGCAAGCACTGCTATTATTTGAATATAAGGGGGTTTTAAGAATGTTAATGATTATCATAATGAAAATTAAGAGGAATATCAGCATAATATCTTTTCTTCTAGGAAGCAGTATCTGCTAAATCAAAGTACTTTGGGCAATATTGCCTGGAAAATGTTCACGTTAAATACATTGGTAGAAATTATTTTAATTTTTGTTATATGGAAATCAATGGATTGTTTTACTGACTTCAGTATGAACCAAATCATCCTTCATGTGGAAGAAATTTCCAAATCTCTCTCCTTAGCACAAATAAAATGAGGTAAAAATCAATGCAAGTAACCTGATCCTGATCACTTATGCCTGTCTCATATTGCCACTCTATTTCTTTCATTCATCTCTTTCACAGGAAGATTCATTGTTGGTTCCAAACAGATGTCAGCAGCACTAAACAATCTTTATTTCCATAACTTACAATGCACCTGTGTAATATTCTGAAGATAAACAAAAATGTTAAACTAATATAATCCATTTTGTGGCAATAATAGCTACTTTCTTCTTGGCAGTTTTACAAACAGTTGAGATGTCTAATTTTTTTTTTTTTTTTTTTTGAGTCCTTCACTTGTTAAGCTTTGATCTGTCTTCTCTTTCCCTCTACTTTGTCCTTTGCACTCAGCTTGGTTGGTTGTGTGAATCATTCTTCACCTGCGGTCTTCTTATTCAGTGCATCTTTAAAGTCACTGCAAGTAATTCAAAGCCCAAAAGGAACATGTGTCTCAAATTTTGCTTTAAGAAGCAATCTAAGCCTGCAGTGCTGTTGTGTATATAACGTACTGTCCTACTTTGGTAACCACAGCTCCCCAGTGTTTCTTTATATCCTCAGTTCCAAGCCTGTGGTACCAAGAGTTGATCTAACCTGTGCAATTGTCTGTAAGACAGCAATTTTTCTCATGATGCTACATAGCCTTTTATGATAAAAGAAATATGAAGCATTCAGTAATGTCTCAGGTTGGAGCCTGGAGTTTCAATGGTTTAACCCTGCTCCAAAGCAAAGCCTAAAAAAGTAGGTGGGGGAAAAAGGAAGACAGATGCCTGAAGGACTGCAGAAGTTATGAATTATTTTCTTAAAAAATTGTCTCTCTATTTTTCTGCTGCATTCAACTCAGCTTCCTTGCAATCTAGATTATGCCAGACTCAGAAAGCACTGCTAGAGCAACTGAATTACCATATCCTAGGTAGAAATTTTGAAGAACATTGCAACACTTTCTCAAACTTAGTGAAGCTGTAAAATCTATGTTAACAATTGTAGACACTTCTCCATTCAGACCTGATCATTGACCTAGACTTTTAATTCCATAAAAATATACATACATTAAAATGAGATAAATTAATATTATCAAAAGAATGGAAAGAAGCCAGAAAGACTTGATATAAAACCAGCTATTCATTCTTTTCTTTTCCATTAATTTCCAATTTTTTTCCCTTCTATATTTTCAATCTTATATTAGCTTGAATTCCTGTTTCCAAGTTCTAGGTTTATTTTGCATTTATTCAGTTATCAGTTGCCAAATCAAATCATCCTCTTTCACCATGCTGACTACTGAACCTTTAAGTTTCCCATAATTTCTGTGGTATCGCATGAGTTTCTGAAGGTTAAAAGTTCTTCCAGGTAACACAGAGAAGAAAGCAAAGATTTTGCCCAAATCTTGAATTCAACTTTTTTTTTGAACATGACCAATTAGATATATATCTATACATTAGACAAAATCTTAAAACAATTGAATAAAAATTAATTCAGGTTCATGGCATCTGATGTACTGCTTGCTTATTAGTGGTTCTGCTGTTTCCAGCTGCTCATAATTTTGCTTATAAAGTTGGATATAATTTCTTTTTTGCACTCTGGACCTCTGGAGTCTGGATAAAATAAGAACTAGAAGTGTTTCAGTAGATCAAGGTGGCTGCTACTTTCTGTCAGATCTGAAACCAGAAGCCAGTTGGCAATGAAGTTTCAGCCCACCAGCCACAAGAAATTTCATGCAATCTCTACTGCTGCCACTCCAGGGCTAGCTGCGCGCGAGAGAGGGTTTTATCTTATATTTCTCCTCTCCGAATCCAAACTAATCCCTTCTAGAATTTGCTCATAATCTTCTCAGTACTTTTGTTGTTGCTCAAAGGAAGAGTTAATCAGTCTCTCTAGATTGCTATATTATTTCAACTGTCACGTCAAGCTGATCTGCTTCACTTATTTTTCCCAGATCTTCCCCATAAAAGTACATGTTTTAAGGTACTATTTTCATTTAGTTGAGAATAATAGCTGATAATTTCAGGAAAAAAGGGTATAGAAAGTACTGAACACAATCATTTTAGTGGGAAAATGGAATGTCTACAAACATAACCCTAAAAATTTCTCAGAAGAATTGACACACAACGTTGCATTGTTGGTGCAATGTTAGTCATACTCATTGCTGAACTGATCTGAGTTGTAAACAAAGATTTTCAGAGCAGAGAAAGCAATACCTCTTTAAAAATATATGTAATAACTTAAGAATAATCATAAAAGCCAGCAGTGGTACATCTCTAATACTTAACAAGTGAAAAGATCCCAACATTCACTTTGAATGTAGCTCTCATACTTCCTGTTCCTGCTTTCCCCTATAGATACCAGAACACAGAGTCTGATCTAAAATGATATATATTTAAAGCATTTAGTATATTTTGGAAACAGTCTAGAGAAACAGTTTTACAAGCTTTATGTTCTTCTGTGAACTATTCACTTTGAAAACTTTTGATTACATAAATAATTCCTGTACTTTATTTTTGTGAATATCCAATGATAAATAACAGCAAAAAGAATTACCTTCTTTTTTAATAGATATTCATGAAAGTCTGAGATCAAACATTGAAACAAACACTTTAAAATACATGCAGAAGCTAAGAAGGATCCATGAAAAGCTGAACTGGAAATACCACTGTGTTATTAAAACAGGCAATTGAGTAACTATTTTTTTTGTGTGTGATTATTTGATCATGTATATTAAAGCAGAATAATTTCTTATTTTGAAGGCATTTTAATGTTTGGTCAAGCTGAAAACTTGTTTTCTGAGAAAATAATGGAGCAATTGCTAAATACTATTTTATAATTTAAAACTTATTTTAAGTTTCAGCATCAGGCCCAATGTGTTAGAAATGTCAAGAATATGCTCTGCTTTTACCTACTTATAGTCAAGTAGGAGAGATGAAACAGTATTAAATTTTGAAAGGATGAAAGGGAAAATCCCTAAACTGAATTTTCTGAAAACCCACTGAGATAAAATTTTGAAAGTATTCATTTTGAAAACTGTTCTTTCTACTTTCAAATAAAAATTATTCTGCAAGTGTCACCATTACCTCAAAAGGGAAATTTCAAGTTTCCATAACCAACTCCCTGTCAGATGTATCAACACTGAGTAATCATGTACAAAGCAGAACAGACGTACTCTGCTAAATTAAAAAAAACCCCACCACTAATAGTATTGAGTGATACATTTTCTTTAAAGTAGAAGGACAGAGGAAATGGAAAAAAAAAACCAATTTGATATCTGGAGGCCTCGTGAGAGAAAGACTATATGGAAAAGAATGAACTGAAAGAGTAATGAAAGCTGAAAAAGATGCGTATGTCAGATATAGCACATCACTTAGAAGGAGGAAGAACAGAATAAATCTGCAAGTTTGAAAAATGATTACAGCATGGGTAGCAATGAAATGTAGATTGCACTACAGGATAAGATTAAGCAGAAAATTTTTAAACTACAATACATAAAAAAATAATAGGTCAGGGAAGAAGTCGGAAAGGTTTTTCAGTGGTGCTAAGGAAATCTTTCTGACAAAGGTAATCTTCTTGTGAAAGAAACAGCTCAAATAAGAAAAAACACAGAGAAACCAATATAGCTGTTATGGAGATCAAGTATGAGAAGACAAACATAGTCATTTGAATTAAGGTTAATCCTATTTTAATGCGAAAAGAAATACAGCATTTTTGGTACTAATTTTATAGAAATCAACCTTTCGCAGCATCCTCTGATTAAATACTTTCTGCACCATGGCAACTAATGACCTGAATTTGTCCAATGAGAACCATGGACGTTCAGAACTTTCTCAGATGAATTCAAGAAATAGCTTGAGTAGGACAAGAATCATAGTACTTGCCTGGAGGGGGTGGAGCAGAAGAGTGCTGAAGGTAAAATTAATGGAGTTCTTATTAATCTCTTCAGTAAACATTGTTTGGAGAGACAAAAAAAAAAAAAGGAAATGCCTCTTACCAAGGGAGAATCTGAGTATTTCAGGTGCAGCACAACTCGTCGTATATTGTACCTTTTCCCTTCGCTTATTAGGAGGAGAGAGAGCAAGAGAGAACACTAAAAATGGGCAGAAATTAGAGTAATCCTGGGGCTGCTCAAAATTATCCTGGAGGCCTTGGATAAGGTAACTTTAGCTGTGTGTCACCTTAAATTTTACATAGTAAATATTAAAAATAATTCTGGAGGAAAAACAGTATTTGTCACCAGAAAATACTGTGTGCATTAAGTTCATCTAACCTTACTTTTAAAATATGAAGATTAATGAATACTTAATAGAAGCAGTAAATTAAAAGGGGCAAAATTAACTTTCAAATGGTATCAGTTGAAGACTGAAAAAAAACCCCAAGCGATGTTTGTAGTTAAATCCATATTTTTAAATCTATTTTTTTCTTGCTGATAATGGCTTAAGGAGGAGTCAATCCTCTTTCCTCAGCTATGTGTAACTGCTAGATATCAAGGAGATGCTCTTTAGTCACATTGTTTGATAACGTGTATGCCACATTGATAAGGAACATGAATCAAACACACATTATAAATATTCATTACAAGTTACAGTCCTAAATATCTCTGAGAATATAAAATCTTTAAAGCCTATTTATTATTAAGCAAATGTGTTTCTTGCCCATTCAACATTTTTGTCTTTGATTTCCACCAACAAGGAACCAAGCCTTGTAGAAAAACCCTTCTCAAGAACTCTAAATAAACTGGGCATAATTTCATCTTTATGTGTACATGTACACATATGAAATCACAATTGTGCATACCTCATTAGTATTTTCTAAGTAAGCCACTGAATGTGAACATTGTTCTTTCAGTTTAAATGCAAATTGTCTTTTAAAAATCACTTTTTAAAGCTAAAGTGTAGAACACAAAATCAAATTAATGGGATGTGACACTGAAAATCAGATGCTCACTGTGTGGGTTTTTCCTTTTTCTGCAGTAAAACCATGAAAAGGTTCACTGGATGGTGAGAAGTATACAAGTAAATACAATATTATTCCACCTGCTCTGATGATCTTTTGCATTCATTGACTCATTTCCATGTCATCTTATCATCAGAGCCTAAAGTAAAAAAGTTAGAAGGGATGTTCAGAAGCCAATGAATATAAGGAAGCCTTGATGATTACAATAGGAGTCATCATAATTTTGAAAGGAAAGCTGTCTTTGTCTGACAATTGTCATAGTAATGTTATATTACTGATTTCTGAAGCAGGAAAAATACAGAAGAAAGTTCTCATGGTCAGAATAGTCAATGATTATATACTTCTTACAAAAATATTTTGGCAGAGAAGGAGGAAAAAAGATCCTTTCACACACAGGACAAAGATTAAAAAATGGTAAACCACACACTTATATATTAAAATTAGTAACTCATTTAATTACTAACATATTTATTAAATTCAACAGCTGGGTCTGACACATCCTAGACATAGATGTATTTAACCTGCAGTTATGCATATTTTTTTGCATTCATTTGTAAACATATCACCCAGAAAAACTTTACAAGGAAACAAAATTATCTTACCTCTATATTCTCCCACATCCAGAAAACCAGTTATGTAAGACTAAATTAATAGCCATCTGCATGTATCCAATTAAATTGCAGCTATTTTTCAATCATACCAAGAAACACTTCCCAGCCACCTTTCTATCTTCCAGCTGATCATGGGAACAGGTTGGAAGTGTCTAGTCTGCTCTAATTTTCATAGGTAGTACTAGCATGCTAAAGAGTATCATCTCAAGTAAACACTTGTTAATGAGGAACATGCTTTGACCATGTTTCTCCAGTTGCAAATTTGTGCGTAGTGATGTGAAGATATCAGAATAGGAGGCACAGAACTGACAGCCACTCCTGGTCTTTTCCAAATAGGATGCTGATTTCACTTTTCTTTGTTGTAATATTAAGAAGTTAGGCCTTTGATGTTCTTATTTTGGCTACCCAACCAAAACGTAAAAAATGTACTGCTACATTCACTGAGAGTCTGCTTTCCTTTAAAAAAGAATGCATTTCAAAACAGATAAATCCTAATTTCAAAAATTTTAATTTTCTATTTAGAAAGGTAAAAAGGGTATACATGCATAAGCTGCATTAAACTAGTGTGCTTCCTTCTCTTTCTATATTTTTGTAGTGGAGCACAATTTGTCCCTGAAATAATAGGTAAAAGGTTTATTACTATTTTTTTTCTTCATTTCTTGTGATTAGTATCCTACTCTTAAATAGAAGACTAGAACAATTTTATTTTGCACATGTTGATTCATAAAACATCACATTAATGTCCTGCCACCACACTACAGTATTAAAAAAGAGGTGCTCAAAATAAGGTATTTAATTAAATCTTCTAACTGGAATCCTGGCTTATGAGCAAAAAAAATAATCTGTTTATTGAATTACTGCTGAATGCATGTATGTGGCAGGAAGATGATACAAATCTGACCTGAGTATTCTAGCTGTGTGAACTTTAACTTTTAAACAATGGGATAACTAAGAGACAACATTTTCTTTGAAGCTTGTTAATAAGGAACTCTTAGTAGACAGTAGAGTTGACATGCTGAACTGTTGTGACAGACATGTATTTTTTAAATACATTATTTCATTAATGTATTTAAATTAAATCTTCACAGTAATTTAACTTGAGGCTTCTTTCTATGAAATTCCTGTGTTTCATATTTACTATATAGAGATTTGCTGACCTTTGATCCATAGCAGATGGACAATCCTACCAAGGAAATTCTGTGAGACTTCACACTTTCTAACTACTGATAGCACAAGAAAATATGTCATCATAGCATGCAGAATAATATAGTACCTTAAAAGTGTATCAAAACAGTGCAGGAGATCCATAAAATACTATTTTAAAAGTATTTGGGGGTGCTTGTATAGTTTTAGAAGGATAGGAATTGCCTCAGATCCCTTTGTTCTGCTGTCTTGAAAGGCTTAAGATTACAGACTGCAACCAGGTCATGTGATGCAAAAAAAAAGGCACAGACTATTTTAGTACCTTTTATTTTTCTCCACACGTCCCAATTGCAGTAGAACACTTATTCCCAGGACTTGAAGAACAGGAAGCAAAAAATGCTCTTGTGTTTCCAAGCCTTTATATATGGAAGAGAGCTTTTGCCTAAAGACCATGTACTTAAGAGACATGGCTATACACCAGCAAGGAAAATTAGAGACCCTTTTTTGCTACAGATCTATTGCCAAGTCCTTGACTAACAGGAGGCAGTTCTGCAGTGGTACCTCCTTTGACAATAGGACACAATAAAACAGAAGGCGATCACAACCTTCTATTTTATAAGCTGACTTCATATAAATATGCTGACATGCAATAGGCACCTACTCTATTGATGGTTGGAGCAGGCTATGTACCCATAAAAACATCATTCCACTAAAGGAAATTTCACTCTGTTGAATCTCACTACTTCCATTCCTAGAACAATGTTCTCTTCATCTGTCATTTGGGGATGTGATATAAACATCACAATCTAGTCCCATGGCCCATGGAAACAAGCAGAAAAATATGCCTGTCCCTTTGTGGTGTTCCTCTTTGCTTTCAAGATCACTCTCTCTGGAATCAATAGTGTCTCTTGATCACTTCTGTTTCACAGTTTTCTAAGAAAGAAAGATAAGCACATTTCAAAGGGGGACAAAAGGTTTTCTATGTAGCAGAGGAGTGATTATTGGAAGCCATTAAATATTGGGATAGAGAGCCTGTTGCACTGAGACACACCACAGGGATTCATCTCTATGTGCATGTTTCAAACTGCATAAATGGAAAGGTATTGCCTGCTTTGCAGTATAACAATAGGTGAAAAAAAACTTTTCATTCACGTGTTTCAAAATAAATTTAAGGTAGAAAAGTTTGCGGACTAGAAATATTTTACCTGACATCATATTTATAAATTATAATGATAATGATTTTTCACTTCTATAGAAATAAAAAATAAAAAAACCCCAAAATTATTGCAGTAAGAATTCAGAAATCATTTGTATCATCTGGTACTTTGACTTGATGCAAATTCTCAGTGGAAACAAAGAAAGGTGAAACTTGCAGGAATTAATTTTAGTCTATTTTGTAAAGTTTACTCTCCCTCAGTAAAGCACAGCTTCCTACATTTACACTTGGTTTCTACTGGTCCAGCTTCGCTGTGATATGAAAACCAGAACTTGAACTGGAAACACCACAAATGAGTAACAGTTTCAGAATTTCTTAGTTTACTGACAGCCTTGGTTCAAGCTACCACTGCCAGCACCAAAACACAGGTCTGGATTTTCAAAGTCAGTGACTACATTCTCTGTTGCATAAAAACTCAGATTATATTTTGAAAAAAAAAAAAAAGCACATAGATCACAAAATATAAAGCAGCGGCCTAAACATTTAAATTTGAGATTTTGAATATAATTTAGTGAGTACTCAAATTCCATTTACATTGTTTAAATTCTGACCATCAAAGAAATCAAGGTCAGTATTTTATATAACCTATTCCTTATACTCCTTTACACAATCTACTAATATAGAAACAAAGCAACTTGGTAAATACTTATCTGTGGACTCCAAGCATTTTCTGCGCTAAGTGTGCTAATTGAGAAAATGTTTCTTCAGTGATATAGAAGAATGAAAAAAAGAGAGGAAAACATATTTGCTAACTTTAAACAAATTATGTGTTTGTAGAGGCAGGATAATCATGCACTTGAAAATGAATCTTCATTATAACTATTTCCCATTCTCTAGTCTTGTGCTACCACACTAGCAGCAAGGAAAGTACCACAATTACTTAATTAAGCTGATCTGCACTCAAGGAAAGTTAAGAGGTAGAGTATACCATCTGGGCATTTGATCTCAACCATACTGTGTTGTTGATTGTCTAAGCCAATAATTATTTCTCCACATATGAGAGCTAAACAGGTGCCTTTGCTGACACTTGTTTTCGTCCCCATGAGTATTAGAACACTCTCCCACATCACAGAATTATAATAAAGATTGAATGTCAAATATCATAATCAGTATCGATGTAAATATCCTGAATATACAATAGAGGTCTGAATACAGTTGAGAAAATGTGAAGTAGTTATCATTTACAGCTAAGTGCTGGATTTCCGGAAATTGAGAGTTCATTTAAATGTAACTGCAATAGTACCCCTAATTTATAAGACAAATTTGAAGCTCTTTAGGCACTATGCCATAGAGAGACCTTTTGTCAGTACATTCAAATACTACAGAAGATTTTCCAAGCAGATCATAATATGTTGATGAGTGTAACAAAGTTCAGGAGCTTGGGCATTTGAATGCTGAAAAAATGGACTTTATATGTGAAGATAAAAAAAGTCTAAACCACAAGGAGTATGATGGTATTAATGAAGAAACTAAGCACTTAAGAATAGTTGGGAGACAACATAGCTGCTAATTGCCCTAGTCCAGTAACTGTTCAGTTGTTGGTATTGATTTTGACACTCCTTTTTTAGCTTGACTCCTATTGACACTAATCCTCATTATGTTTACTCCATGCTGTTCCCAAAAAGGGCTGTGGTAAACTAACAATTTTCGACATTGCAAATGCTTATTCACACATGGAACTTAGGTTCTCTTCCAAGATGAAAAGTGACTACATCACTTCCAGCTGAGGAGGGTGACGGGGAAGACAGATCTTGTAGATTTTTATCCACTGGTAACCAAATATATAGTTGGGGTTTTTTTAACAGCAAAACTAAATTTAGAAATGTTGTACTTATTTTTTGAGGATGAGTGTGAGAATGACAAAGAAATTAAATGAAACTTCAGACTCACAAAAGAAAATCTTGTAATAGTTTTGCGTTATACGTGTCTCAGTCTCCCAAATAAGACAGCTCATAAACATGGATGTTCTCCATTGAGTCACATATTTCCTGTTCAGACAATTTCCTCTTCCTCCACTAGATCAGGTTCAGAGAACGGAAACGCTTTTCAATATTGATAGGGACAGCAGCCTGGCAAAGCTATTTCCAACTACATGTGATAAATGACTTACTTTCTACATTGAGTTCGTTCTTTCAAGTTGAGGAAAATGCAACAGTTGGAGGTGAAAAACCGATATGTAGCTATATACTACAATTTTATGTCTGGGTCTATTATTAGGGATTAAAGACACTACTGTCACATTAAAAAAAAATCACAAAAATAAATTTATATGGGATTTAGTGAAAAATACTTCAAGTACTGTTTTCTAGAGAGGAAAACACCTGGCTAGCTACTTACTCTTGCTAGTTTGTAATTTTAAACACCAGTCCTTTTCATGGAGATGATGACTTGCTAGATAACCACAAGCAGAGGTTGCACATTTAGACTCCTATCTGACAGTGCAGACTTATCCTTATAGAAATAACACACTTTGTGTTTCTGATGACTTTGAAGGCTCAAGGACCATACCTTTTTATACAGTTCTAAAATACTGAATCAACTTTTGAAGGGAAACAGAGTAAGGGAAGGTCTGAAACTCTTTAAGTAAGTGATTGCTAAACATACATGGATGATCTAACATTTCCATAGACAGTGTCTACAACTGAACATTACTATATGCATGGTGGTAAAGAGCTGTGATACAGATTATGAAAAGTGATTAGGAAATTCTATATTAGCCTAAACTAGCAAATTTTCATGCCATTGGTCAGGGCAACAGACAGTTCATCTCAATAGGACACAACTATGCAAAGTACCTACTATTTTCAAGGAAAGTTTAATCCAAAACTGAAGCTGAACTGCCTCAGGATATAGTTATAATGACTCATGGATTTACAGATTGATTCATTTAGTCAAGTGCTTCTTATTGTTATTTTCTAGCAGCAGACTTTCTAGCTTCTCTTTCTCCCCTGGTTCTTGTACGTAGTTTGGCATATGCATGTACAGAGTTGTACTTTGTCTTTGGTTTTCATTTGCTGTAAATAGGAGCCTGAACACAAACAGCCCTTGTTCGTATTCCAGAACTTGTCTGACGCACTTGCTTACAAAGTAATGTTACTAAGACTAGCCTTCTTATCTAACAGTTAGAGATGGGAATGGGGCAGTGGCAAGTGTTACTTCTTACCCTGACATGTAGCATAGACTTGGGCATGTACCTCCCTCAGCATCACTTCTAATTGTCAATGAATTCAAACTCACAGCAGCTATTTCTAGTACTAGATACACATTATTTTTTCTTAAAAATTACCTGGGTTTTATTAATAGAAAATGTTTTCTAACACAAGTGACACCTGAGTAGTTTCAGCTTAAAATATTTTTTTTTTTAAGTTTTGATTTAAAATAAGGAAATTTATCAGAAGAGGTTTTATTTTCTCTTTTAATTAGATGGTATCAATTACAGTGTAGAGTAGAATGAGTATAGGGTGAAATTCCATCGTCAAAGTATCAATTCACCCTTGGAAAATATCTGTGGCTACTTTCCATAAGAAGTACAACATACTTAATCACTTTCTCTTTCCTCACACTTTACAAGGTGTAAATAAAGCTAGATTTCTTTAACCAGTAGGACACTAGACTATGCTTGGACCTTTCAGTGAGTGAAGAAAAAAGGTGTCTATGGTTCTTTTTAAGAAGATAAATAGCCACAACTAAAATATACCCCGGAAATCTAGTATCAGTTTTTCTGTATGTGAGCTAAAGACGACAATCATATGGGGCAGGAAGATGGGAAAATAGCAAGTTCATTACCCACCCCCTTCAAAAGTGCACAAAGTCCAGCTGTTAGCCATCTGGTCTTTAGTACACAATTATATTTACTGTGAGAATTATTGAGATCAGAAAGCATATTTTAGCATTCAGATATATTTGTCCTGGTTGCTATCTAATAATTTCATTACTTACAGTAAACCTCTCTAAATATATTTGTAAATGATACTCTATGGCTGATATTGTGGTAAACTGTCATTGATGCCATCCTGAGTTTATGGAAATGCTGGTAAAAATGCAAAGCCGTCTTCAATTATTCAGAAAGGTCATTTCAGAATATTTTGTGTGGGTTTCTGTAAAATTGTTCCTTGCTAGTGTTGAGTTAGATATGCATTCAAATGTATAATAAGCAAATTTATTATTTCTGCTAGTATTATTATTATTTGATAATAATAAGCAAATGCAGAACTACTTTTTACTTGTAATTTCTATTTATACATGGGAGATTATATATTGTTATATATAATAGCCTTTAAAAACAGGTTAGTTTAGTTTTGAAGTATCATTTTGAAGTTATCAAATGGTTACTATTGCTCTGCTAAATAATTCCCAACATTGTTTTGGTCAACAGTAGCAACATGATGATCACTAATATAGCTGTAACAGCAGAACCTTGTTTTATCATGTTGTTGACTAATCCTACTCAGTTAGTATAAAGTACTGATAACTATGATGAAGTGGTCTGTCTAAACCTCATAATTTTGGTATAACTGGTAGTGGCTAAATACCCAAAGTAAACAGAGCTTTGCAGAACTTTGTTGTGAAAAAAATGAAGGTGAGTCAATTGAGGAGTTGTATTCTAAAACAAATCCCCTATTTCCAGGCCTGTGTCATATATAATGTTCCCACTATGAGCAGTTATTCCATGTGGATAAAGACTGACAAGAATTTCAAAATCAGCCATATCACATTTTGAAAAGAGTTGCTTAGTCAAACTCTGCCCAAGGCCTCCCTGCTCTGATAAATTCACACAACTAGAAACTAGAGCCCTTAGCTTTAATGTGAGTACTTACGGGATTAAACTGTGTTACATGGGAGGACTGAATTATCTACCTCTTTGCTGTCAATTCTCCTAAGCAGCATATCTGAAAGCAATGAAATCACAACTCGTAGCTATAAAGAACACAATCAGTGGCAGCCCATTTATGTAGCTAAAATAGAGGGATGAAAGCTTGCCTGCAGAAATGAGTACTGCAGTATGGACCTTTTTTCCTTCTGAACTGTTTTTGGGTGGACTGTAACTTTAGCTATGATTGAAGCTTTGAATCCTCAGTATTTATTTTATAGAACAACATGTGTACATCCCTATGTCCCTACACACGGATCTCATGACAAATTGGAAGCTGCAATTCACTCCTGTCTTGGAGAGAAAAATATTTTGCCCTGAGCAAGCTTAAAAGAGCAAAACTAAACATATATGCCTAAATGTCTAAGAAAGCATTTAATAACTTCAGCACAAAAAACAGATAAAATTTGGGAGCATAATACATTCAACAGCTACTACATAGCCCTTGAAAGTGAACATCAGAATACTTTGATTGCAGGTTAAAACCACAGAAAACAGCTCACAGGAAGAAAAATCTTCAATGAAAATTTGCTATTTCCACTTTAGCTGCATTCATCAAACACCATCCAACACCAAAGCTATTTTCTACCAGTTTAAAAGTAAGTATTATGATAATTTTCTTTTTTTACCCAGAAATGCAGTTCAATTCTTTTGCTACCTGTCAAATTGACCCTGTGATAGGGATGTAAGGACAAGAGACAGTAGAAATGACAAAAACTGCGTGCCTGTGATCTGAGAACATAAACTACTTTCAAGACAATGTGTTCTACTCCTTTGTTAAGATGCTCCTAATTTTACAATATGAATTCTGTGAAACTGTATCTAAAATCTCAATTAAAAAATGTTATAAACTCTCAAAATTTACTTGGTCTCATACTTTGATAAAAAGGCTTTTCACGGAAAGTCTTGAAGAAACAAATCATTCCTTCAATAAACAAAAAAATTCATCCACCAGCCTGCCAACATAATCATGGTGACTGCTAACACATGTTGATTCAGAGAGAAGCAACTCTTCTGATTTTTTAGGGGGTATATTAGAAAGTAACAATGATTCCTCTGAGCATAGAAATGTAGTACCCTGCTACCTGACATTTGTTTCATCAGCTCAAAAAAGTTTTTTTTTTAATTTCTTGAAGATATCCCATAAATGTAGCCCATGCCATCCTTCCATTAGCTTGATCGTCCTCCATGTTTTATCTGGAATGGACAGGAAAGAACTTACAAAACTGCAGCTTAGAAAGTTTATAGAACACTGCAATAAAATATAAATATTTTGTATTTATTTAAATTGATGCTTAACAATACAAAGTAGATTTCCACAAACTGCATTTCTTTTAGTTTTTACACAAAAGATGTACAACATTTTGTGTTACTATGATTTGAACTTTTTCATCTTTTTAACTACAGATCACCAAGAATTTTAGTTTCACTAAAATCTGGGAACATAGAATGTCTCCCCCCCTCCCCGTTTCTTTATTTTACATGGAATATTTTTTTCAGCACTTGAAGTAATCCTATATAATGTAATTGTCTAAAGACTCTATACGTAAGTACTGTGATCTAGAAAATGGTGTCAGATTTGAAGAATACTATTTCACCTAAATACTGCTTACTCTCTAGCAAAGGTTACTGTTCTGAATTTTACTGGAGTATTTCTCTCAGTCCTGTATCACTTGGAGAGCAGACAAGTGATGAGCAAATAGTATCATGTTACCAATTTTAATTAGCACTGGGTATACAGATTAAATATTGATTTAAACTTGCAAGAAATTAGACCTTTTCAGTACCAAGCTGTTTGGTTAGAATACAGTTAATAATTCAGAGATCAAGGCTGATAGGAAAAAAACTCCTAAACAATTTCACATTATATTTCTTTTCAGTAGAAAATGATATATTGCAAAGTTTACTTTCCTCCTGCACTAGAATTGAAACTGAAACGCAAACCTCTTCTGTGATATGGAAGTATGCAAGAGTTTCAGCTCAGAAGTGGTTAAGCCCTTTCATTTTAGCTCAACATTAAAGAGTATTCACCTGCCACTGTACTTCATGTGAACTCTAACTTGGGTGCTTTGTACTTGCCTTTTTTTGCTATTATTGCCCGGCTGAGATTACTTTTCAAGAGATGCAATAGTATTCCTAGTATGAAAACTACACTGTACATGATAGACACAGCATTTTCATTATGTCAGGAAGCAGCCAGGACCAGCTGCTCCCTAAGGGATGGGAGAGACGGGAAGGGAGCCAGGAGCTGAGGATGACTCCAGCACAGACAGTGCCCTCAACAGCAGGGCACAGATCTGCAGAGTCTGAACACAGTGGGCAGACTGATGTTGGTAACAAGGTCCATTGACTATCCCAAACAAGACAAGTGGTGAATCAGGTGCAGGGTCCAAACAGAAAGTCCAGTCAGAAGCAAAAGGAGTTGAGGTCTGAGACAACTGACAGTAGGGTCAGGTCCAAAGTCTGTCTAAGAGACGTGGCCAAAGACAGTTCCAGATACAAGGTGCAAGTTACATCTGAGGAGTCAGACCAGGAGCTGAGCTAACTTCAGCTGCGTATGAGGTCCACCAAGGAGGCAGCACTAGAGACAGGAATGAAAACAAGGAAATCTATGATGTAGCTCAAATAAGGACTAAAGGTTAAGGGCTGAGCTTAAATGGAGCCCTAGGCCCCTGGGCAGGGTTTGGGTAGGAGCCCCAGGTGAGGCTGGTCAGGGCCACTGTTTATGCACTCAGGGTCCTGATACATTAAATCCATTTTTAAAGAGGCAGAGCTGTGATAAAATTGAACCATGTTCTCAGTAACATAAGTATGGTTGCTGAAAGTGTTTGCTGTCTTTGACGACAAGTGTGTAAATCACATTTTAGGAGGCAGCTTGACATATGCATTTGATTAGAGATATTGATGTGAATTTATGTGGATTAATAAACTTTCATTCCAGAAGCACTTAGAAGAATCAGATACATGTTTATTCATTGTATCTGGCACTCTAACTTACACAATTTTCCCATTTTTAGAGCGTGTTTCTTTAATGTCTTCTATGATTGCAATTAGATCAGTACCTAGAGGAAATGTATGCACTTAGAAATTGATTGAACCCACTATTAATAGTGCTTTTTTGGATTCTGTACTAGATAGCAAAGAGTCAGATGCAACACAAACTGTTATTATAATTAAGCATTAATGCAAAGAGTAAAAAAAAAAAAATCAAATAAGATTAACAGACCATGGATGCATTATCTCACTTGGACTAATACAGGAAATAACCATGCAAAACGAGGAATTGTATTCACAAATTGTCTTTATATTTGCAACAAAAAAACATATAGCAGTTAATACTCTTAAAAAAATCTCATTTCTATAAATTGTGCACACTTGAAAGTGTTGCTAGGTATTTTGAACAGTATACCTGAAAAAAAGTATGTTGACCATTATAGATGTTCATTAAAATGTGATGCTTTATTGTTAAAATGTTTAAAGATACAGTTTCACATGCCTGAAGGGTTTGCACCTCTGCCTGTCTGGCATGAAGGCTTCTTTTACTCTCCTGATGTTGTTTTGTACATCTAATAGAGTTGCTGGAAATCACTGATCCATGCACTTCATGATTGGTATGGAACAACTCTCCCCATTGCTTGACAATTTCTTGACTGTTGAACTACTTAATATCAGTACTGTAGATTGGTTGTTTCCATGCAGAGCTATGGATTGAAGATCCATTCCATTCACACAATCTGCAACATTATTTTTACCTTATCCGGGTACTTCTGCAGAATCATTCAACCTCTCTTGGCAACAGTCCTAACTGGCTAACAGTTACAGCGGACCCCAAAATAACAAATATTTCATAGGTCAAGTCTCCTTACCACAACCCTGCTCCTAAAAACAGCAGGGCATGTGTATTGAATTCATTTTGAGGTAGTAAGCTTCAAAGAGTAAATGGGACAGGCACTGACCAACAAGCAGCTGAGGCAGTTGCTAAGACGTGTGTAAAGCACAGCAAAAATACGCTCAGTACACAGAACGGTGTATTATGCTTGATGTTTCAGACGAATAAAGTAAAACAGAAGTACACAAATGCCTCGTATTCTCTCCGTCTTATGTTGTTCAGGACAGCTACCTTTGGTGGGTATCAGGTCGTCTGCAAGGGCTAAGATTCTTACTTGCTTCTCATTGTCTGCAGCCTTGATTAAGAGGCACATGTTTTCAGCAGAGACATTGAACTGTCAGTGCTTTCAAATAGAACGTTTTTGTGGATTAAAAAATACTTGTGCCTATACTGCAGTAAAGGTCTACATTAGGTAACAAGCACAAAATAAATTGCAAATTTGTATGGTTCTTTATGTAAGCTGACCATGACCTCTAGCTTGTTCATGTTTTCCATTTCTATTTCCTGCTCCTGCCATTCAGTCCTACCTCATAATTATTGTGAGATACCTTCTAGAAATAAAACGTTCATAGAGTAGGAGTGCTGGCTCATCCACCAAAATCGTCATGACAATGACAGAATTAGTGAATTAGGCCTACATAGGAGGCCATAAACCAGCTTGTACATGTATCTAACACAGCCTGAAGTCAAAACATTTTGCAATCTCTAGTCTGGTAGCTGTATGTGTCACAGCAATAACTGTTAGGTAAAGCATTTGTACATAAGAACTGCCCTCCACTCACTGTGAAAAGAGTCTGCAGAGGATATACAGCTAATCTATTAGGTTTCTAAACAAAAGATGGGAGTTCAGGGAAGGTCTGGAGAAGAGGAAATACCTGGAATATGTTTGAGATTTTCCCATACTTTTCTAAGTTTAGAAAGAGAATTTTTAAGACAATGCTGTACTACATGATAGGAGAAGTTGAAGTAAAGGGCCAGGGGTACACTTCTTTTTTCCAAGGCTCAGCGCTTCCTGGTAATCCAATGCTTCTCAATTGACTGGTAAATTGAGAAAGATAATGCTGCTGCACCACAGAAAGAAGTTGGACTTTTGTTAGTCAGTATTAGTGGAGTTTTGGTTTAGACCAAGGACTAAGTAGAAAGACAGGAGACAGAAGACTGAAGAATTAGCTGTATCCATGCAATAAATAACAGTCACTGCTGCTGGCGTATTTGTCTGATTACTAGCAATCTTTCCAGTACTACACGATGCGTAATAGTAAGTTTTATAGAAAGCATTAATGTTATTCTCAGTCCTTTTTTCATGTTCTTGGTAGAATTAAACTTCTATTTTTATAATTACATGTTAAGAGATGAAAAGCATATTTCTTTCTAGGAGGAATCATACAGTCAAAAAAAAAAGCTTGATTCCATTGCATATGCAAGTTATTTGCTGTTTCCTAGCTTGTCTATGTCATTATCAGGCATGTTTAAAAAGGTGGTGCTTCATAAACGCAAGTTGGGACAGTATCAATATCCATGATACTAAACACGTGAGTTAAAACCACTAGCAATTCCTTAAAAATCTATTACACTGCATCTAAAAGGAAAAAATAAAAATTTTTTTGGTAAGTTACTGCCTTGGTAAGTTTGCAGTTTTCACAATAACCAATTCATATAAACTGTCTAGGACTAAAATAAGGGATCCAGAATGCTCTGTACTGAGCACAGGATGGCTCCTCCACTCAACATTTCAAAGCGTAATGGAGGCAGCTGGAGGAGAAGAAGATGGAGGGAGGCACCAAGGTCCCTGTCTAACCAGATGCCTTCACTCACTCATCCTGCATTCAGTAGCTTCTTCACCAAGGGGCTGCTGATATAGGGAGTCTACATTGGTGGATGTGAAAGAAAGGGACAGGACCAACGTCTCTCTCATGAGTCCTACTGTGTGGAGAATGGTAGGGGCCATCTCTTTTTTCCAATGTACAGAATATTTGGTTATATTATTTTTAGTCATAATGGCCATATTGTGTTAAAATCCTCAACGTTGGCTGATTAATTATTAAAATCACCTCTCATGCCAGGGTACTTGACTTCTAAAGGACTTCTTTCTTTGCCAGAAAACATTGGTACCATATGGCACTATATCAATGGATGCCACTTTATCACTCTTTTCTTATTCTAATTCCTGTAGCACTGTTTCTACACACGGTCTTTTTCAACCAAAATGTTGAGCATGTCAGGGAGTCCAGGAAACATTTCCTAAACAAATTTTACCTTGGTAAAATTAGTTCAGTGATACAAGTAGCACAGCTGCACTATTCCTAGGATAGTGACAAACTGAGATAAATGCTATGTGCAACATTGAATCTTTGTGTCTAAGAAACAAAAGCTTAAATTTCAATATAACCTGTAAGGAAGAGATTTCAAGTTGTATAACTGCCTAAAATGGAAAAAAAATGCATTTATTTTATCTGTTTTCCTGATGCATTAAGAAGTTAGGGAACACTAGAGTAATTTTCTGTTTAAGTTCTCTAATTTGAAGATAGCAACAGTGATTCTGGTTTTGTTTTTTTTTTGGGGGGGGGGGCATTGTTTGTTTTCATGTTGTTTTGGGGTTTTGGGGGGGCAGTTGTGAGGGGTTTTTTGGTTTTTTGTTTGTTTTTTTGTTTTTACTTAGTTTGGGTGTTTTTTACTTTAAGAATCCTTTATCAGCACAATTATCTCTAACTTTAGTGGAGTTAAAGATCTGACCCTCAGTTTTACTCTTCTGCAGAATCTCAGTGTAAAGCTTTTATTTCATGCTATATATAGGCTAACCCCTAGATGGAGACCTTATCGCAAGCACACAGAGAGATCTGACTAGGCAGTGTATTATAATAATGTTTACCTTGCACAAACATGTAACTTTCTGAACTAACACACTTTCAGTAGTTTCTTTTGATGAACTGAATACTGATTCTGAAAGTTCTTTTTTCAAGTGTTATAGAATCATCATAAACTGTATATAACACTTCAAAAATGTATATAACACTTCACAGCTTCCTAATTCTGTTGTTATTTAGCCTAACAGGGAGTCTTGTAAACCAGTTAACTCCCTTCATTAAATGTGAGATATCCCTTCATAGGTATTATTTTATACAATAATTCCTCTAATTTTTAGCTACTCTCCCAGTATTATTCTAATACAGGGTCTATCTCTTACTTATTCTGCTGTAAAGATAGAATTACTGTACTGAAGTCTGGATTTGCTCAAGGTTTATGCTTGTCAAAACAAAACTGCAGTTTGCCAATCTGCATACTTAACATAATCAGGTATGTCTCTCATGGATTATGCAAAAAGAAGCTGGCAACAGCTGTAAAGTGGCTGGACCATTACTACTACTATTTATGGGAAAAATGTACTATTTCATGCTGCATTTAGATCCGGTGCCTGCCCTTCCAATCCATGGACATGAAGTTTCAAATAGTTTGGTTAACTAGCTCACTATTACTAATGTTGGATGACTAGGGAATGGCTACTGTGAGCTGCATTTGACGCTCATTTGAGGCTCCTTGTTCCAGTTGCAGCTTTATCCAATGTGTTGATCTCTTGTGATATTTAAGAGCTAGGTTAATGGCAAGCCTTTTGTTCGGAGTCTGGCAGGCATTATTAACCTATGACAAATCTGTTAAGCTTCAGTGTGGATTTTTGTCCATATTTCATTTAATTTTTTGAAGTCTGGGTTGGGTTTAAATTTAATTTTCTGCATCTTTGTCATTCAGTACAAGTGGTAGGTTTAAATACAGCCTGTCAGAAAATAATCGTTAGTGGAGAGATTGACAAATTCTCAGTGAAGAAAACAAGTTTTGATTGATATATAAAATTAGAAATAAGACAGTGACTATCATACTTGAAATGAGAAATTCTTCATATCACCAAATAAGTTGGGACTAAGGTGTGTTCCACATATTTATGAAAAATAATTATTATCAAGATTTCAGTTAGTTCTAACTGAAATATAGACTGGAAACCTTTAGTGACTCTTGAACAAGACTACACATCAGCTCAATGGAGTTTTTGGTATCTGGACATTTACAGCAGTCAAAGGCTGTGGTGACAGTAGGGGCTTTTCAACAGGTACACACGCTGCAGGTCCATCCGTGTCATGTCAATAGATATACCTGCTAAACACATGGCTGCTCAGAAAGGTCTGACCACTTATATGACCTGACTGGTCATGATATAGCTCCTGTTGCTATAACAGAAGAAAGTCCACAACTGTACTCAATATTTTGGGATTTCATGAACTTGAGAGAGTTGTAGAAAGAGGAAAACAGGTTAAAAGTTCATGACTTAGATAAAAGAGAGTACATCATTACTTGGAATATCACTGGATATGTACTTTCAGTGTATAGGTAAAGCACATGCTTTCACTGACCCTTAAAAACATAAAGTTGTCTTGGACTTACGTATTTAGACATAACTATGAAACCCTGTTTTTTTCAACTGTAGTAGTTCCATGGGAATTACTGCCAATAAATATAACTTAGTGTTCACAAATTTTGCTAGGTATTTTGTTTAAGTCATCTTTTATGATAATTATGTAAAGTGGTAATATGTTTAAGCTCGAGGAAGATACTATATATATAACAGTTACATACATATATATGTATATGAGAGAGAGAGGGAGTTATACTTGCTAAACACAGTGTAGCACTGTTAAGCTAAGCGAGAACACAGGAGATACTTTCCCACTGACTACTGACTCAGTATTTAATTTGAAATTATTATTGGCCAAAACAATCCAAGTATTAAAAATGGATCTAGAAATTCCTACATGACTGAAGCAGTCAAACTCCTCCTTTCCAGCCAAGGTGAAGGAATTGCGTATTGCTGCCTCAGAACAGCCATTAGAGCCTGCTTTGCAGAAGTGGAACTGAGTATGATTTACTTCAGTTGGGAAAAAAGAAGTAAATGCTGCCAGTTTTCCAGGTCTGACTGTTATAATCATTCAATTGCTTGATGAAATTATTCTTATCTTTTCTTCTGGCTATCTTCTAAGAGAAAACGGTGGTCACTCACACATATTATGTAGAAAACTGCTCACAAAGTGAGGCAGGATCAAGCCGTTCAGATAAGATCAGAGAAGAGAAGAAAGCTGTGATTCAGCTTAGACCCTAGCTTAATTGCAGACATGAGCTTTTCTTTTCCAGACATTTTTGTAGGTATGTGCAAAGTAACAACTTTTTGTACTTAATAGAGAAAGCTGAGAAACTATGGCACTTAATGTATCTCCAGAATCAGGCTCAATCTGACCAGAAGGGAAAAATTTGTGGTATGGAGGGATTAAAATTTGAATTTTTCATTTACATACTGAAGTTGTTTGAATCTCTGGAATTTATCCTGTTTTTTGGAAAAACACTGTTGCTATACTGGGGCATTGGTAATTGCAAGGATCCTTATCGTAGCTTCCATTCCCAAACCACAGACAATATCTGAATTATTTAGAGTGGGTCAAATAGTTTTATGAAAACAAAATAAAAATTTTGGGGGGACGGGTGTAATTTTTTATATATAATTGCAAATGTTCTGCTGAGCATGTTTTTATTCAGTATGAAAACTGCATAACCTAAAACATTAAATCCCCCACTATGATCAGATATTTGCGATAGGTAGTGGCTCAGGTGCTTTCATAGTTTCTTATCTTCGTCTGCAAACTACAAACTAAATTTTGTGTTGACTGAGCAAAAGTTTACATTTTGCAACTTGATTTTGGAAAATAAATGAAAAAACAGTTTAAATAAAAAACCCCACCCCAAACAACGAGTATGCTCTACCAGCAATCCTATAGATTATCCAAAGCCATTGACCACTATTACTGACTCCACTGAGTTTTGAATCAGACACCTAATAGGTCTTTTTGTCCCTCGGTGTAAACAGAAACAGAATTTGCCTCCTGGTGCTTGCTTTGTATGTCTATAGTTCTTCAATGAAGGATTAAAAATCCAGATGGTAAACTAATTAAACTGTTTCAGGAAAAATAGGAATAAAAAAGTAAAATGCTTTTTTTGGTGTTTATGTTTGTGTTATACATTCTGAACAGGCTCTTGGAGTATGTGCCAGTTATAAAATGTAATCCTAGGAGGACAGATTGGTAAATGATTTCTACTTATTTGCACTTGTTTCAAAGGTGACTCCATGACCACTATCTGAAAGACACTCTGCCCCTCAGTAACAAATGATTACAGCTGAATGAATCCCAGAGGTTTGCCACTAATGCAGAACAAAGGCATAAGAATGAGAGCTGTGGTTCAAGATCTATTTTTTATACCAGCATAATTTTTTGCTTCACTGATCTATCACTAAACAACAGCTGCTGGGGTAGAGACTTACTGCACTGTAGGAACGTTACCAAATCCTTTAGTGACTGGTCGCATGTGTTTGCCTCAGGCCTTCAAAAAAGTGAGAAACTTGTGAAGAAGGACTGGCAGGTTAATGTCACCTTATTTCTGTAAAGGATTTGAAGATGCTAGGCACACTGGAATGACAGCCTGCAGTAAGTCTGAATTTCTAAAGGACTTATATTGTGATCTAAACATGTGTGGCCAATCTCTGGGAGGAAGAGGGAGGAAAAGAAAAGTGAGTAAAATTAAAACAATTTGGGTTTTTATATATACTAAGAGATTAAACTTTTGCTGTAATTGTAAGTTGCTGGGTTGTTTTGGTTTGTTGTTTTTGTTGGTGGTTTTTGTTTTTTTTTTTTTTTTTTTCCACAGTTATCAGAGACGTGTTCTATTATTCTGGATGCTTGGAATAGGTTTCCTACCACTTTCTAGGCAAAAAGTATCATAAAAATGGTAGTATATAGCATTCATAACAGGAGAAAAAACACATTTTTCTTATGTTAGATGCTACCAGAGGTCTGTATATAGCAAGAATAAAGTGGAAGAAACAATGTGGATTGTCTTGATTTCCACTGAAACTCAGCATTCTATTCATTAATAATCACCTTTTGAAGGGGATTATTAATTCTGTAGAAAACATAAGACACTTGTAACCCTCAAGTACGAGAACTATATTACTAAGTAACTTAAAGAAGATAGAAGAGATTGCATTGTTTTTTTAAGAAAGTGACCATAATACTATCACACGTGATAGTAAACTACAAAAATATTAACTGTACAGTAAGTATCGATGTATAATGCCAAACTAATAAAACGCAATAATCATAGATGGTATGAGATGCAGGAACTCTTACTTTTCCCTTTAAAAGTGAAATTGTAATAGAAACAGAAGGAAGCTTTTGCAAAACTGTAAAGTAAACGTTTTTTGTTTCCTCTACAAGTACAAGAGAAGCCCATTGATGAGTCAGAAGGGGAAAAATTTGTGAATCTGTACAACATCCCTAAGGATATCAAATCATTCTGTTCTTCATTACTTCTTTTGCCCCCACCATATGCTTTGAACTTTCTGTTTGATATTAAGGTAGTTTAGTCCTGATGTTAAATAATATTCTTATAATTCAAGTGCATTGAGCTAATTCTGAAGAACATATGACATTCAGTTGTGCTTGGAGATGTATTTAATATCACTGAATGGATAGCTGAGGTGTATTTGGTCCTATTTCCATGTATAATGGAAGGAACTGTTGATATCTTGAAGCTCCTTGCTGTCAGGGCCATAAGAGCACTAAAAGGCCTTAATAGCCCTGAACAACCCAACTGCCCATGGGCATGGGGGCTCCACTGAAGCTCAGCCCAGGGCTATCAGTTCCTGCCTGAGCCGTTCTGAGGAGTGGTCAGCTCTAGCTCAGCTTTGGCAATGTCTCTACCTGGCTATGGACCCTGTTGATCCAGACCCTGACCTGCAGACTGGCTTGATCAGGGACCTGTCTTACCACTATGGATCTGTCTGGGACCTGTCTCACCACTATGGATCTGGATCACTGGGCTGTTTCTTGCCCTGGTTACCACCTCTGGAGCTGATTGTCTCCTGAAGATTGACTTCTTGACCTCAGGCCTGCCTTGGCAGAACAAACTTGCCCAAGTACCTGGAATCTGGGAAAATCCAAGTGTCCATTTCCCGTTCAGCCCTGCTCACCTTGCTTTTGGAGGTGGCAGGACAGGCCCTAGGTGGTAAGGCCCCTTGCCTGCTGGCTGTGTTATAGCTTCCCATTCTGTCAGGAGCCCTTCCTGCTCCCTGAAACAGTTTCAGTCAAGAGATGAAATGCAAAATCAGACTGTTCTATACTTACACCTTGTATTCTGCTGTTCTTACACCACACTCTGTAACTCCAAGTCTCTGTACCAGGTCCCAGTATTGCTTGACCATCTGTCTGCATAATTTTAGGACAAACTGGAAGATAAAGGGGGTTAATCCAACATGCTTCTGAATCATCCGAAAAGATCATTTCCCAACTCTTAAACTTAGTGACCTGGCAGATAGAGCCCTAAACAGAGCAAATGAATCATGAAGGACAGCCTGAATTTTGTGTACTTTTTGCACTCCTATTTTCAGCTGATGATTAGAAAACTGCATTGTAAACTGCACAGATTTATTTTTTTTAAAAAAAGGTTATTTAAGTTTATTTTTCATAAATAAAAAGGTCAAGTGAAGGACAACCATATGAACACTCAGTTCACATGGCTGCTGGATCAACTCTTCAGCTTCACAGGGTAGACGGGTAGAGAATACTATCTCTAATCTATATAGAGAGTACTAATTGTTCTTTTCCAACTCAGCTTCTAGTACAATACAGTAAAGAATAGTGACTACTTAAATACTCAGAAGACAGAAGACAGAATAACAGTATGGGGATGCCTGTAAGGAAAAGGGTTTGTGAATGCTGTAGACTTGGAATTGGCATTTATGCATATGAGATAATAAGAGTTCAAAAATAAAATATTACACATCGGAACTGCTCAAACAAGAATGGGTTTGTTATAATTTCCTCGATTATTTCTAGATGTCAGAAACTCACCTTCCATCAATTTTTTAGTCAGAAATCAATTTGAAGTCTGTTCTAAATGCAGAAAATATGTGATGAAAGTAATTTTTGTTTGAAAATTTGCTTTCAAAGCATTTCTCCAAGGAATTCCCATACCCGTCAGATCAAGGAACTGACCTGAAACATCTATCTGCAGAAGATACAGAAACATAAAGTGCTGCTAATTAGAAAGATCTCCAGTAAAAGAAGTACTGCAGATTTGGCAACAGTTGCTTGTTTCACTATGGAGAACTACAATGAAAGAAACCAGGAGATTAAAACAACCAAGCGGGAGAACACACAAATCTGACATTTGCTGATTCCTCCTCTTGGATGAATACAAATTGATTTGGAACCACATGAAAAACTGGGATAGGAAAAGCAATGAATGAGTGATGGGAGAACCATCCCTGTGGAGGAAGGATGAGTTTGGCAGCCTGAGTACTTCAATTTCCCCATGTTCTAACAAATCCAGGTTATGTTGCTCTGAGTGACAATGTGCTCAGATGTGTAGCTCTGAAAATTAACAGTGTACCAAGAACTGTGCAGTTCAGGTTGAAAGCTCAGAATATTTTGATGTTACAGTTCACCTTGTCACATGAAGCATCCCCAAAGACTTCAGCAGTGCTTGACATATTATAAAAGTTTATCTGGAAATATCAAATTTTAGTCTTGCTACTGCTCTGATGCAAGAAAGCTTATTCCAGTCAGAGCTGTATCTGTGTAATAGTGGCACTGCAAATATGTTTTTGAGATACAAAAAGCTATGAGAAAAAGAGATTGTGAGGATGTAATGTATGAATGATTTTGTTCTCTTTTACTTATGAAGTCCCAAGTTGGTAAGACTTAGTTTGTAAACTGAATTTCCTTTCTCAAATCCAGCACCTACAAACATTTGCCCAATTCAGACACAATAAATGCATTATAATTGGTATTTCCAAACTTGTTTATCCATATTCCCACAATCTCAACTTACCTAATTATCATCTGAATGCTTTCAAGTCCCTGTAAAACATCTGCAAGCGGTATAAAAAGCAATGACTACGTCTCAGCAGTCATAAGATGGAAAAGGTCCTATGACCAATCACTGAGCTATCTCTTTAGAGAGCGGAAAGGAAGTAAAAAGGGTGAGAAGATAATATAGGTTTTAAAAAACCTTTCCCCATGGCTGTGTTATTCCATCTCTCAGACACCACTGAATCTTACTTTATAGGACCTGATGTTGACTATCAAAAAAAGTCAACAGATCTTGTATAACAATGCCTATGTTTTCATTTCTTGTTCATAGATGTGTAGCAACTCCAGAAGTGGAGGGATGTAAGAATGACTGTAGATTGAGCAGGAAAATTAAAGTTTTTTCTTTTAACTTTGTCATCATTTTACAGTTTTTCTATTTCAACTCTGTAAGTTGCATATAAAATCATAATAAGGAAGGCCAAAAAAGGTTTGAAGAGCAACTTGCTTAAGGCATAAAAGCTGAAAATAAAAGCTTTTTCAAACACATCAGAAGCAGAAAGCCTGCCAGAGTTGGTAGGGCTGACAGATGATCAAGGAGTGAAAAGAGAACTCAAGGAAGGTTAAGACCACAACACAAAAGCTAAATGGACTCTTTGTATCAGCGCTCACTATGAAGGAAGTTTGGGAGATTCTTGATATCAGGGCCATTTTTTAAAAATTATAAGTTCTGTAATTGCCTCAATTTGAAGTGTCAATAAAAGAGGTTTTAGGAAAAAAAAAAGTTTACAATGTCATAAAAAATTGACAGTACAAGAAACTATTCACATAAAAGTTCTAAAGGAATTAAATATGAAATTGCTGAACTCCTAGGATGATGTATTATCTATCAGCTAAATCATCTTCAACAACTGAACAGAAGGTGGTAAGTGCAACATCCATTTTTAAAATGGGACCCAGGGATGACTTCATGCACACAGATGAGCAAGTCTGACCTCTATTCTAAGTAAATTTGTAGGAATCTGAATAAAGAACAAAATTTCTAAGCAAATGGATAACTACAATGTATCGGCATAGAGTGAACCCAGCTTTATTTGATTCCCTTAAGGGACTGTAGGGGCAGGTACAGAAGGGTGATCCAGAGGATTATTTTTTAAGTTTTTTTTAACAAGATCCCTTTCCAAAGGCTCAGCAGAGAACAAATATGGCAAAGGATAAAGGAGAAGTTTCTCTTAAGGACTACTGACAGTTTAAAAGATGGGTTATAATAGATAAGAAGAAAGATTTGTTATCATAATAGGAAAGGTACCAAAGGGGTTATAGAAGGATTTATGCTAGGACATATGCTATTCAACACAGGTAACACAGAAGAACAACAGAATGATGAGGTAAAAAAGTTAGCTGATTATACAGAATTATTAAGGATAATGAAATATAACCATTATATGAAAAGCTGTTGAAGAATTTCACAATGCTAAGGGTAATAAAATAAAAAATTAAATAATGAGAAATGCAAAGAAATGGCAATGGAGAAGAATAAGTGTCAGGAGATATATATATATGTGCTACCTATTTTCACTCGGGAGACAGTACTTCATTTCACTATGTATTGTTCTTTGAATATGTTCAAATTAGAACAGAATTGTTCTAAAAGGTAAGCAGAGCATTAAAAATTACTGAAAAGAAAAAAAATAACAGCACCATAACTATGTCACTACACAAATTAGTCATGATCCAACAATTTTGGTCACTTCTGCTTAAAATATAAAGTAGAACCAAAAAAGGTCTAGAGAGGCTGACATTACTGATGAGAGCTATGAGACAGCATCTTTACAAGAAATTAGAGAAGTGAGACTAAACCTTTTCATATGGGAAAAGAAATCCCCCAAAAGGTCTGTGATAAAGATTTATCACAACTCGAGTATTTTGAAAAATCTATTATAACAGAAATGATTGAAGGAGTACTCACAAAATTCCTAGGGAGCAAATACATATAGCATAACAGGTGGTGTGTGTGGTTTTTTTTTTTTTTTAAAGAGTAGGTTTTTATGCAGTCAGAATTATTGATCATCTGTTATGAAGCACAATGGTTCTGAAGCCACCACCAATTCTAGATGTATTTAAACATAAGACTTTTAGAAATTACAGGACTATAATAAAAACAAAGATTATATTTCATCTGTGCTATGCCTTAAATGTGCTACTGGCCAGAACTGCAAACAGGATACTAAATGAAATAGAACTTTGGTGTGACATGGTCTTATTTTTATACTCCCCAAAGCCAACACATCATTCATGTATACAACTAACTTCAGTTTGGATTAATGGTTTTGTGATTGTCTTATAGGAGTAAGAAACAAACATTAAAACGTAACAAATCCTACTCCAATTGCTTCTTGTCTTAGTAAGGAAATGTTTTCTCTCTTCTTCTTACTAGGTTACAAGAGTTGCCTGCCCCTGCCTGTTTTCTCAGTCATGAAAGTTCTTTACAAACTATTAATTTGCTGGTATGTAAGTAGAAAGACACGCTCTGTACTTTCATCCAGATAAAGGACTCCAAGCTTCCAGATTGCTGGTAGAGTATTGAAGCAGCCACCATTATTTTGGGAAAAAATAATATCTAATCATAAGTGGATAAAAATAGGGGTTTTTTTTTTTGCATTTTTCAGTGATTTGATAGTGTTGGACCAGAAGAAGTAACTGTAATCAGTTATGTGTTCCACAAAAGGGAATTGTAAATCAGAAAAACACAGCTATCAAAACTTTCTCAGGATGGTTACCAATTTGTTACTGAATTGAAAGTCATCAGTTTCCGCAATGCCAAAGTGTACATGACAGTGAGTTACTGAAATTACAGAATATGTGTTCGCAAGTGTACAACCAAGCCATTTGTTCCATTCTGGGTATGAATTTTTTGAAGTGCAATTAGTGAAGAGCATGCACTCTGCAGGGGAAGTCAGTGAAGTTTTGCCACTCGGGTTTTTTTGGGCCAACATTCTTTGTGTTTTGCAAACATTGGCCTTCTTTACTCCAGAAGCAATATTTTATAGAGTATTTGTGTTTTGCAAAGCTATTTATTAATTTCTTTATTATTTTGAGGATTTTTCCCTTATGAAGTATATTTATGCCTCATTGTTTTCAACTGACATTTGTTTTTGCTAAAGTTCCCTTCCCTTTTGCTATATCTAGACTGTATACAGGGAAATGTTAAAGATTTTTCTTTGAATTACAGTTCTCTGGCTTTTTTGATTGCCCTCTGGGTTTCACTACAATCACTGGCAGCTGAGCATGAAATCATGCTGCTGAGCAAAACATGGCGGCTTCCTCATAAAAGAATTCTTGATTACATTTCTTTTACATATTTATTTATACGTTAGAAGATGAGGAACAGAATGCCAGTCGGTGAGCTACATTCTGATTGGCAGGTGATATCCCCGTACCACCAAGCAGCACCTGTGCCTACACAATGTTTACAAATCAAGCCTTCGATGAAAATTAATTACCCAACCTAAACCCTGGAAAGGCCAAGTGACACTGATTGGGAAATCAAAGCAATAGCTGAAATGTTACCTGCTCCTTTCTCTAAAGGCACACAGCTTTCTGATTATTGCATTTTTTCAGTTTTAGGAGAGTTAGCGGTTTTTCACACTCTGCCTCAGCTGCAAAGTATGAGTTGTATGTGGTAAAATCGGTGCATCACAACTATGTGGTACAACTGTTTAATACTGTTTGTTTACTGTGATTCAAAGAATAGGGTTAAATGATTTTAGACATTGATTTTTGAAGCAAATCATATTAAATTATGCCAGCAATTCACTTCTATCTTCCTAAAACTCAGTACAAATTGGGTCATTTCCACTGACAGACAGCTGAATGTACATTCTCTATACTAGAGGCCACTCAGTTATGATTGTATCACTCGCTGAACACCAGCATTTCAGATCACATTCATACTCAGCAGCATTTCCCGATTTTTCTTGACCCTTAGGAGGCTATGGAAACAAAACGCAAACAGAGTTCAGAGAATATACACAAAAACATAGAGGTTTTACAGTTCCCTTGAACTTAGATGGATACAGAGTAACAAAAACCTCAGAAAATATTTGTTCCTTTTAGGCATTCCAGCCTGCTACTCTGTATGCTTATTGTCCTTTTGAAGGCCTTTTCACTTTCTAAGTAAGCATAGAGTACTGCAAGACACAGATACTAGATTCCACACATTGCTGATCAGATTCTGCAACTACTTCTATATCTAAAGCACTTCAATAAAGAACCATTTAAATCTATCGAATTTCTTTGCAGGATAAGACTGAGTAGACCAGAATCTTGTTCGGTAAAAATCTCCATCACTTCTTGTATACCCATCGTATTTTTAAATAAAACACATTTTTTGCAAGTTTAATGAAATACTGAGTTTCTAAAATAAATAATACCAGTATGATAGTGTGTGGTATTTTTGAACACAATTTTAATGATCATTATAATTAGTCTTTCTGTTTTAATGTTGCGACAATTCATTTCATGCTGTTCAGTCAAAATTTGTATAGAAATTTCCAATCCTTGCAAAGCTTATCATACAGAAAGGTTGGGAGGGGGCAGAGGAAGGTCTAAATTATCGGAAAAGAACAGAATATAAAAATACCACAATACATGCAGTTCAAATGAAATCTTGACAGCTGCTATTCACAAATATTGCTGACATGGTTTATATTATATTAAAATTCAGAATTACTGCATTTTCATCAGTTTCTCATTTCACAGCTGGCATTTCATGTTGTCAGCATCCTGTGATTTACAAGGCTGTATGTAGCGTAAAAATGTGTTTTAAATGGACAATTTCATAAGCATGTTTACTAACTGACATGCTGTGGCAACTTAAAATGTAAACATACTGTGTGTTCCAAAAGTCAGAGTGCTTTATATAAGAAAAAGAGCTGAACCTAATAGCTTCAGTTTCATTAAACTTTTATGAAAGTCACTAGAAAACAAACATTTCTATGCAAATTTTAAAAGAATGACTTAATTTGTGAAGTTACTTTTGCAATGTCAAAAATGCAATGTAAAATATGCAAAAAATGGTATTGATACTCATTACTAGAAGATATAGAAGCTGTTAACCAGACAGACCATGGAGTCTTAAAGCACTGTTTTCTAGTAATGTTTCCATAGGATTCATTGTGATACTTTCTAAAGTGATATAAAGCAAGCCTAGCAGAAAATACAAATGCTCCATTCCAGCAATGATTTTATTCTTTTAAGACGTGCAGAAATGATGGAAAGGACAAATTTCCTGGGAATTAAGTCAATATTTTATACATTTCATCATGTTTCTCTATTCCAGTCTTCAGAAGGAATATAGGATACAACCTATATATCTGCAGTTCCTTGTGACATAAAGCATGCAAAAACATCTGCATATAAGTAACTTGGAAAGTTTGGGTAGGACCACAGAATTTAGTGGAATTCCTTAAATACAACATTAGTCAGAGAAAAAATGCACTGCTCTTTCCAAAGCTGCCTCTGCTTTTTTACATAAGCCACTATTAAGCAGTTCAAAGTCTGGAATAAACTTGCATGTTTCATACAATGTTTTTAAAATGCTAACAAGACACACATTTGAATTTTATCCTAGAATCTGAGGTATTCCAGAATATTTCTTAATAGAGCTAAGAGAATCAGGAGAAAGAGGTGGCAAAATGATTCCAAGTCTAAGTCTTTCCCTTTGCAAGCCTTCTACTCCAAGGAAGAAATGGCCCTTGACTGTGTACAGGCGATGCTCGGATGCTTACGCTGACATAATTTTCCATTTTTCCACAGATTTTGTACTATAGACGACCATGGAGAGAGGCTCTGACAGCATCACCAGCAACTCAGTATCCTCCTCCAATGACCTTCTCCGTCAAATCCCTTCTCTACCCACCTATCTCTTCCCCAGCTAATATATCATTCTCACATTCTTTTTGGTATCATCGCAGGAATTCTTTCCTAGTACAATAAAAATGTGTGACTAATTTTTTTCCTACTCTAAATTTTTTGCCATACTCTAACACTTTATTTCTGCACAGCAATAGCAAAGATGTTTGCCATTTTATAACATCGCATCTTCAGCTTTTCTTTGTAGTTCTGCCAGGGGGCAGATTTACTTGGATACAGCTAAAGTTCAATAGCCTCAGCGTGACCTCAGTAGCTCATATGAAAATTAGACAGCCAGAAACCCTTTTGGCTAATCTTTCTGCATTTGTGTATCATAACCCATTCTGCCTTCACCTTATCCAGAATACTTTAAATTTCTGAATTTTCAAAAATGGTTTCCCTTAAGATGGTGTCAAACCCCAGGCATCAACAAAAAAATGGTTAAAGTCTTGGATCATGACATGATCAAAACCAGGATTTGAGCACCAAGAAAGTCCAAAACATGATAATTAAAATAATTCTTTCATTTGGGGCTTTAGGTGAAGTCTTTAGACCAGCAGCCTCAATGAAAATTTGGATTAATAAGTGTCCTGCAGTCTCATAGCATTCATTCCAGAAGAGTACAAGTAAGCACAGTATTTGTAGAATATTCTCTATCTTACAGAAGCTGGCACTTGGCTATGACACTTCTCCAGCCTTCAGCTACGGACAGAAATCTAAGAATCTTCTTTCAGAAACTTAAGCATTCCTCACATGAGACTTTCAGATCACATTTTTATATATCTCAAGAATGAATTAACTGGAATATCCTGCTGTTAGAGTCCTGAATTAGAAAAAAGTAAACATTTTCCTCAGCCATGCTATACAAGAGGCTTTTGTATTTGTATGAATTCTTTTAGAAGTCAGCAGAGATCTAATTATAACGAAATATGAATTAAACATCTAATAATTTTCTTAAAGATAGGTGTTTAGGGGAACACAGATCAACAACTAAATTTGTCGAAGTACATCTTCTGCATCAAGACATTTTAACAGAACAAACATGGTTGTTAGTCAACTTTTGCAAGAATTTCTCAAGCTTCATTACAGGTTACTGTTTTTTGATTAAGTACCGTGAAATTACTATCTTGGCGGGAATTTACTTATCTCGTTTACAATTATTATTTTTTTCAAAGTTTTCATGGCAGATTGTGCGTTTACATATTTGTGTAAATTGGGCTTTCAAGCAGCAAATTATAATATTTTATAATCAATAGTGCTACAGTGTTAAGAAATGGTGTAAGGTTTTCATTAAATTGGAGAAGAGTGCAGTTAAAGGAATGCTAACAAGTATTGATGTTTAGATTTTATTTATCAATGTTGTTAAACTCCACTGCACTGCACTGAGTTTATTTTTCCACATTAAAAAAATGTTGTTTGGTATCTCTTGGGCTGAGTTTTAAACAAGATAAAGTACCTTGTGAATTAATTTATTTTGAAGAAAAAAAATACAATTTGTGTCTTTTCATTAAATTATCTTAAGCTGTATTAATTTAACCCAAGTTTAAAATGTATTTAGTTAAAAAAGAAACAAAGCAAAAATCAGTGTATCTCATTTTGTAGCAAATTTGGAGAGTTCATCCTTGTTACATAAAGAGTTTTTGTTTGTTCGCTTGGTTTGTTTTAATAATCTGTGTATCATAGATGTAAGAAACAACAGTACTGTAATATCAGGAAACTTCACAGAAAGAATATTTTCACCCTGTATTTTATCTGTTATATTCATTCCTTGAATACCATACTGGCAATCAAATTACATACTTGTGCTGGAAAAGTCTCGTATATTCGAATATTTGAAAGAAGCTAGATTAAGCTTGAAAAAACATCAAATACACTTGGGGGGAACTTTTCTTTGCTTGTAAACACACTGACCAAAACCGTTTTCCAATTAAAGTTCAGTTTTACACATCCATATTTATGTGACACATGCAAAAAAGCGTTTCATGGTGATTACAGTAGATTTTGATTAGACAATATACTGACTAAAAAGGTAAGCATAACACTTTTCCTATTTAACTAGCAGTTCAGTTTTTTAGTTTTCTGTTTAGATAGAAAATATTTTATAAATAAACAAAACACTTTCAAACAAATTCTGACTTTTTCTGGGGAAAAAAAAAAAAAAAAGGGAATCAAACCGAAGAGTCTGTCCAAACTGCTCTATTAAGAAACTTTCAATCATCTTGCTTACTTGCTTGTATTAACTATCATTTTTTGAACAATATTATAATGCCTCATAGGTCCAGTGGAACCTTCACTTGAGTCAACAGAATATGTTTCACTGTCTTTAGTTTATTTTTCTTTAGGACATGTATATAGGACTTGCATTTATTTCAGTGAGCAATAAACACTTGGTTCACATGGACAGTATTCCTAGATTGCTTTATATATATATCTAAATGAAATAAAATAATTATTATCACAGTTATTTTTTTAGCTTCTCGGTCCAGATATTTTGCAATTCTGCATGTGCCAGTTGCTCACAGAAACTCTTCTACAGGTATCCGAGGTAAACAATCTTTGAATGTAATAACCTGTGTCAAGTATTTAATTCTCCTTTTTAGGACTTTACCGAGAGGGCCTCTAGATTAATGTTGCTGAAGAAGGTGAGCTATGACAGCAGCACCAGAATGTTCTGTTTTATGCTGAATGGGTCTATTTCCATTTGTCCAATGACTGAAAAATTTCACAAAGAGCTAGGTATTGGAAATCTTAATCTTTAGGGGAAAAAAAAAGAAAGAAAAATTTTATTCTATTGATTTAGGTGATTCTAGTTACTTGTTATTTAAACTCAGACACAGCATGACATAATACTTCTAAACTTTAATGCGGAAAAAAATGAGTCTTTGTAATTAATTTAAAATATTGTACACACACCTCACCTATGGTGAAATCCAATTTTCCATATTGCATATACTAGCCAGATTTAGAGAACTATTTTATATTTTAATGAGATATATGAACTCATTTAGTAATTACGTTTTTACCATGGAAGAAGTCTAAGAAGTTCAAAACAGTATTTCAGAAGAAAATTGTTAAAACAAACCATGATTAACTTTGTAGATTTTAAGTCTTGCACTGCTCTACCCATAGCTTTATATTCTAAGAGCAAATTCAACATTTCTAAGCTTTTATTTTTTCGTTCCTGACAAATCTAATGCTATTTAACATCTCCACTGATGAACTGCAATAGTAACCAGAACTATCCACTAGTTATCTAAAAACACCCCTCTCTGCTTCTGCAATTCACACTCCAAAACAGTGGCAGTATTGCTAAGAATATCAAGTAACACAATATAAATTATTGTTTAGTAATTCCTAAAATATGGCTAATTATTGAGAATATAATTGTTAAGAATAAAACATAAACTTAATAAAATTAATAATAACAATTCTAAGATTTATAACTCATGTCCTTCGACAGATTTTACAGGCAGGGCAGGAATGTAAAAAGATATAAACCAAGGTTTAAGTTTCAGGTAGTTTAGAGCAGTTTAGATTGTGATGATTTTGAGAAAATAATGAGATCATTTTTCCAAACATCAGTACTCATCATATCCATTACAACTGTACATTTAGGATATGAGTAATTGCAGCATAACAATTATTTTGATCTTCATACTGTTGTTTACATAGGTGAATATATAGACTAATATGTTTGAAATGCTTGTAATTAGGCTAACTATATCCTGAAAACAAAGCTTACTTACTATGTAGAATTGCTTGAAATTTCATGAGAAAAATAATTGAAAATGAAATCCAAATGGATTTCCTTTGAAACTAAGTTTTAAGAATTAATAAACTTCAAGACCCTCAAACTTTTAATACACTTTAAGATATTTCAATGGCACTTCTAACAAATATTCATTCAAAAATGTGATGATACCCATTTCATTTCAGCCTCCAATGCTGCAACATTTACTTTACTCAGAGCCAGAAACTAAAGCACTCCCATGTGCTTTTAGGATGAAGACCTACAGCATTCAGAAAGAGATATGTTTAATCTCAGAGAGTAATTTCAAACCTTTCCAAGTTCTTTTCGTACTTTGTACATCATCAACAGAGTTGATAATTGGGTTTTATTATGATTTGGAATATGAGACATGAAAAACGGAAGAGTATTCAGAACCCTTTAAGGGGGTTCTTTGAGTTTAAACAACAGTTTCCTAAGTGCTTCTTCCATTTCAAAGGGAAAAAGGACTGCCTGCAAGGAGAGTTCTATCATCATGCATTAAAGCATAAGACTGTGGAAAAACAATAGTTAGAATAAATCTTCGTCACCATATTTCAAAGATTTTTCATGTGCCCAAACCTACTGGGTGTATTAATACACAGATCTACAAAATACACCAGAGGAAGGAAGGTTGAAGGAGACAAATATTAACACAACAGTCAAGATTCTGTTCTAAAGATTACTAATTTGAGCCACTGCTGATGACAAAAATTCTTTTCTATTTGTGTGAAGATGTATTAAGCCATTTCTACTTTGTATATGCATTTAAGTTCTTTGTTTGAACTGCTACTGATGTTTATCCGATCACAACAGTGGAAAAGGTGATAAAATACATAGATGTGAATAAAATGACAGCTGGTTCATTTACTGTGGAAAATAAGCTATGCATATTCTAAAATGTGACACACACATCAAGGTGTCTTAGAGGCTATTTTGAAACAATTTATCTTATTAACAGCTAACATTTAACAACACAGTAATCTTTTCCGGAAAACATCATACCGTTGTAAGAACTAATCTGTATTTTTGACCAAAAAATTATACTCTACATAATGAGTACACATACTTCACTTAACAACATTCCTATTCTTTAATTGTATACAATTTCTATTTCAATTTCTTTAACAAATACACATAAAATCTGTAATTTTATTTTAGTTAAATAATGGTCACAGTATAATTGGAACAATTAAGCATTACTGTTATCTGTTGTGACACTTTTGCTGTGATTACCAAGACTATCTTAAAGAGAAATACTATTTTGTAATAGAAATGCATTCATCAGCTATTAAATCACAGCGACATCAGGAGAAAATGCTGCTGCATAGGTAATAGCAGTGTATAATGCCTATATATGGTATTTCAGTATTATGACTTTCTCAGAAAACAGAAAAATTTAAACAAAATAGTAGCCACCATTATGGTTCATATAGGACTATTTGTGTTTGGAAATCTAATTTAATATGAAAACTGTGTGTGATGGAAATTTTTCTCTATAACTGTTCTTTGCCTTCTTCTCCACCTTGTTACTATTTGCATTTCAGCTCATTCTGTTCAGATGTAAAGCCCCTGGAAAGACATGCCGGTTAGCTTCTGTCTGGAGTTCTTCGTCTGCTGAGAGTACATTGACACCACCTACAAGAATTCTGTAGTTCTATAATGTGATCATACAGTGTACAACAAAACAAGTGTTTTTTCTGCAGTTTTCACAAGCAACAGTGATGACTGATTGTTAGACAACTTAATTGCCCCATGAAACTGAGAGGCTGTAATTTTCTCTAACTTCACAAGGGGATGGCACAGGAAATGATTTCCTGAGATCAAACTCCCAGTAAAACAAAAATGGTGATTTTCAACATTTTCATCATTTCACTTCTAATAGGTTCTCCATTCACTGTGCCCTACAATGGAGCTTGATATATATAGAGTAATTAGTAATTTGGCATTAGAAGTTTCTTTCCCTGAAGGAAAACACTCTTCTCCTAACAGTGAAAGAGGCCAGTTGCAGAAACTAGTGGCCGTCTCTTGGCTAAGAAAGCACTTCAAAGGCCAAATCCTCAAGTTGTGTAAACTGTCTTCACTTTAGCCAGTAAAGAAAATTTACATCCCTGAGAACCTGTCTTTCGTTTTTATTTCAGAAACTATATCAGGTTTAACATTATCCCATTAATTAGCTTTTTGTATGTTTTCTAAAATAATCAGAAATCTTTTCCTAAGCTTAATTATGCAAGTCCCAGAATATTTTCTCTTCTTAAAGGAAAAAATATGAATGGTGGAGGACATAATGCAAACCAAGTCAGAACTCTAGATTGAGAAAGTCATCTCCAAATGTTCCCACATTTTCTCCACAGATTTACAGTCATGCACTTACAAAATTTAATCCAGACTGTCTGGGCACATATGTATTTCTGTTTAATACATAAATATCAGAGTAGAATGAATAAAGTATTTCCCATTAATAGTCATTTGAATTTTAATAGAAATTTTACTTCGATCATAACTTTTTTTTTTCCCCCCTGAGTGGCTGAACATTTCTAGGAGAAAAAGTTGCAAAAAGTGAGACTGTAAACTTGCTATTCAAGAAAACAAAA
This sequence comes from Grus americana, assembly GCF_028858705.1. NCBI lineage: Eukaryota > Metazoa > Chordata > Aves > Gruiformes > Gruidae > Grus > Grus americana. The sequence goes on from NC_072864.1 coordinate 8,756,424, forward strand.
TTTCATATTATATATTTGGTTATTCAAAATTACTGTTACCTAAATTCCAGTAAATGAATTTAAAACATGTGCTGTGCTGACTATTCAGAAGAAAAAACCAATGATAAGTCTTTCATCTTACAAGCATTGAAGCATAACCCTAATTTAATTTTTTTTCCTGAGTAACCCTGACCCTTTCTTCCTCTGCACAACCCCATCCCAACCCCACTGAATTCGGAGGGTCTAATACTGTAAACGAGGTGTGCATGTTGTGGGAAAAAGGCCTTACATTCCCATACAAGTGATCAGTGAAACGTGAATTAGAATCTAGAATGTTAGATAACTATAATCAAACAGTGGTTGAGCTTTTTACAAAAAAGGATTCCTGAATGAATACAGAATGACTTGGAGATTGTCAGAGCACACTCATGACAATTTTGCAAGCAGATAAAAACAGGGAAATTAAATGAATTATGTATTAGGACTCTAATATTGGAAGTCAGAAATCGTGAGTTCTGCTCCAAGCTCTCCCAGTGACCTTCTGTGTGACCTTAGACAAATTGCTTTATCTGCTTGTGCCTGTTGCCACACTGTTTTTTCTGTCCTGCCTAGCTAGCTTTGAAATTTTCAGCCGAAACACTGCATTTTCCTCCATGTTCATAGAACCACCTAATACACTCCTGCCCAATCTTGACTGGTGCCTTTAAGTATTAGGGAAACACAAGTAAATAGTAAAAAATAGTTTAAAAAGTTTAAAGACACTAATTTAGTGCACTTCAATGTCATGTAGAGAATTATTCTTTACAGTACTGCACTGTAATCTAAAGATACAATACAAATCTTTATCTAATGAAAGTTTCCATGCTGTTATTTTAAATATAATTAGGGACCAGGTGTTTCTCTATGGCAAAGGTGTCAACTGTTTCAGTGCTAGATTCACATAAAGCTTCATTTTTTTCAAAGTACTTCCCATTCCTACACAAAATTTGAGGACAACACACATTTGTCTGAGATTTCCACAACAGCTTTAAATAGACTCCTAGAGTCTATTTAAAAAGCCTCCTGTCCACGGTACATCAGTTAAGCATGTATCCCAATGATTTTTATGTACGTGATAAATCTGACATACTCTTAACTCATTGGACTAACTGTGCATGTGCAGTATTAATTGTCAGATGATATGGAGTGATTAAAGCAAAAAAATAGAAAATGACTTTGGGATTTAATGTTTGGAATGACACAGAAAAAGGCTCTGAATCAGAAAAATTTGAAGTCCCTAGCTAAGTTCACACACAGAATGGTTTATAGACTGAAGATGATGTGGGACTGCCCAGCCTGTGATCTTGTAAACAGGTACCTGAGTTCAGTGAGAATACTAATAATTTTTTTTTAACAAATATATATTAAATTGACTAGGAAAAATGACCAAGTTTTGGACATAGAAGTTTTCTTTTATGTTGCACACTGAGAACATGGCCTACATGCCTAGATGACCTCAAAAGTTCCCTTCAGGCTCCTTGGAAGTGACTCTATGAAAATATGATAAAGCTATATGAACAATGGACTCTCTTACAAGTCAGGTAAATGTTATCATATTAATTGGATGGAATCTTTAATTTCTATAGCACAACTTTGCAAAAGTGCTTATTATGGTAAAAGAGATAACTTCAGTTCAATTTTTAACAACTTTTCTGGAGAAGAATTTCATGGTTTTATTTAATGTTAGAAAGGAATGTTGACTGATATCCACCAAATGTTAACAGATGTAACATAGCCACACCTCTGTTGTTATTTTCCACTGAGGCCTGCGAAGTTAAACAAAGGCTAGACATAAAATAGAACATTACAAGAAGAAAACGTCTTTTTATGATGAAACTGACATATACAGTATTTGTTATTTCTGCATTGTCTTCATTGGTCTGAGCTTGTCACATATATTTTAACAGACAATTTATGGTTATAAATTAATTTCCCATCCTCATTTATAATATGGTGTCACATTTTATCACAAGCACATTTAATCATCTCCTGTCTGCATATTAATGGTTACAAATATGATACCTGTGTAGACCTAGCAACCGATGGCTGTAACTGTCTCAGATTGCAATGGCTGAATGCCTTGAAAAATGGTGATAAATAGAGAAGTTCAGACATTTTTTATATGTGTGTGTCCCATTTTATAGCCAAGATAAAATTCCACCGCTTCACTAAGAACTTGATTCTTCTTCCCTCTTGAAAAGTCTTTTGCATGTACTTATCTGTCCTCAGAACAGTGTCAGTGCATAAAATTAAATGTGCAAAAACATTTTAAGAATTGGTGCATAAAAGACAAAGATAAAAAGCCTATTGATTTTAAAGGAGAAGCAGGATCAGAGAGAAGAAAGACCAATATATATCCAAATATAGGATAATTTAGAAAAAAAATAAAGTCAGTAGTTTGTTTAAAATTTGTTGGCCAGATTTGGCTACCCAGTGAACATGAGCACATGCTTAATTTTAGGATAACATTTGCACAACTGAAAATCTCCAGATATTAACATTTAAATGCAGCATATCAGTACAGCCTTTTAATTATTTTTTTCTGAGGAAAGCAATCCTCACTATTATTTGCTCCATGTCTTTAACTTAGACCTTTTGCAAATATGTATTCAAGAAATCTCAATGTAAACATTTCAATTCCTGCATTTTAGAAGAAAGGGGTTGCTGTCACATCAACAATTTTAGCAGAGAAGAGAAAAACAACCAACTGTGCAAGAAAACATTAATTAAAAATGCATGCAAATTCACCTGGCTTGCAGTACTGCAGCAAGCATCACTCTCATGCCCATTTTTTGAGTTTATGGTACCTGAATGGTTTCTGAATAAACTTGGGCACTTAAAAAAAAAAAAAAAAATTACTACATTAAGGTCTACTTAGCTATATTTGGATAACTTATTTGAAAATGCCAGTGCCAATTGTCTTATCTTCACAGAGAATTTGAGCCTGCAGAACTAGGCTTGTGAGTATTTTTATTTGTACTTTTAATTGAATGTTTGACACTTTTTATGCATTCTGTCATCAGCAAAGTAATTTGCCATACTTTATAATAGACAAGCGTGTGCAGCTGACAAGCCAAAAATCTCGTACTGTCAGTCATGTGGTATGTCCTGCAAAACAACGGAAACGTAAATGTTTCTCAGTATGAAGAAAGAAGAATATAATGCATATGTGTCATAAGGCAAAGATAAAAATGAATTGGATATGTTATATCAAAACTGCTTGGTTATGATTTTTATCTGACTATCCAAAATAGAAGCCTTTCAAAATACCTTATAAATACAAATGCAGGAAGACCATGTTCTGAGAGCATGCAGAAGACAGGTAAATGCCTGTTTGCAATTATCAAAGTTCAGAAAGTACACAAAGTTCAGCAGTGCGTAGGCAAAATTAAAACTGAAAGTATATAGTTTGCCAAATTCTGAGTTCAAATTGCAAGGAATTAAGTGTCCTGTATGTTGGAAAGTACTACACTATCATCTTAGAATCAATTCTATAAAATACATCTGATGATCTTTGCATGTATATTGAGGTTCAAGAAAATTTTTCTACATATTGATCATTATAAATGTAATGGTGGATAAAGCTAGAAAGATAATATACATTCAATGCATTGTTTACAATAGTTTTATCAAAGTTTTCAGTTACAAAAATAAATCAGAATTGTCAAATATGTCATTCATAGGGTGAGAAAACCCATATACTAAGGCAGAAAATCTATGTAAAGGAGAAGAGGTTCCAAATATGAATAGCTTTATGTTCTTCAGCAGGAAAACAAAAGCAAAGTAGAGCAGATGTTGTAATAGCATCATCTGAATGCAGGTAGATTAATATGGTTTTGGTTTTTCAGAGGGATAAACTTTTGTACTGTAATCAGCCATGTAATCTGTCTTGGAAAAGTCGGCTTCCCAAGTAGTTGCTTATAATTTGCTTGACTGCAGGTCAGTTTTTGAGACCTTAACCATGACAAATTAATACTTGCTTTGCTTACCCAAACAGAGGGAGCTTTACATCTCTCACTAAAATGTTCCCTTCTCTTCAAATCATTTCTATAACTCTTTTCTGTATGATCTCCATTTCTTTGATGTTTTGATAAAAATTAAGGTCCAAGCTTACATGTGATACTCCACCATAAGTCTCACCAGTGGCATATAACATTCTAAAAATAAAACCTTTACTACTTTCAACTCTCCTGCATGCAACTGCAATTAACTGACAGCAACAGCAGACTGTCATTTTCTATAGCGACTAGCCAGTGGGTTTCAGAGACAGGGAAATGAATAGACGCAGAACTCTTGGTTTCCATCTCAGTTTCTAAGATTAGAGTGAGAATAGGTCTGTTTGTATCGATCTCTCTGGGTCCTATAAATGGTCCAGCTTGATCCAATTGCAACTTGAATAATCGGTAATTTTTCAAAGCCAGACAACTTTGCCAAAAGTGAGCACTTTCACCCCAAAAGGTACTTCATCTGACAAAGATCATGTTCCAGTTTTAAAACATCAACTGTTGGCACTTTTTAAAGAAAGAAATGATACTCTCTTTGCCACCATAAAATAAAACATTCCATAACAATTTGCTCTTTGGAAATTACTTCATCATGTTGCTAATTTTCTAATATGAAGGGAATTTGGGATTGCAGAGAATTGTCCTCTAGCAGAATTTTCATGCAAAAATATTGGTTATTCCTTTGCACATTTATAAAGTTATAAGCAACTGAAACCAGAACCTTACATGCAAAAGCTAGCAACTCTAAGAAGCACAAATACCAGCTCTATCTTTAAGGATCATGTAAATCTAAATAGGCTTTTTTTTTTTTGGGGGGGGGGGGGGGAGAGGAGGGGCTTTTTATGCTATTTGAAAGTGTGAGAGGTCATTCATGTCACACTGTTCCTGAAGAAAAATGGGATCTTTTAATTATGCATGATTCATAATGTGCTACTCATATCTGTTTGTCTTTATTTGTATTACTTATTTGGGATTCCTCAACATCAGCGATGTAAAGATATTTGTATTCAGAATAAAGGGCATAAAGACTAATCTCAGTTTTTACCATATCTGAGTTTATTCGTGTTTGCATAATGAAGGAGACTGTGCATGATGAATCATGTATCACAGCTATTATCTACTCTAAATATAGAGGAAAGATAACTGACATTTTTAGCAAAGGTTGTTTGATATTAGTTAACAAGTCCTGTCTTTTAAAGATCATTCTACAGTATCATTCAAGAAACATACATTACAGTTTTGGGCCAATGGAAGATAAATAACAACACGCCCCACCCCCAAAACCTACAGGTAAGTGTTTTCACCATGATACCTTTTGTACACTACATTATTGCATTCTGATCTCTCCAATTTCCTTGAAGCTTATTTCAATTCTTAAGCTTAACTCTAATTGGCCCTCACTCTTACATTGCTATGGACCAAGTGATTTCACTTTAAGTTACTCTTAATCTGATTTGGTATAGACAATACTTGAATCAGCTGCAGAAATGTACAGAATTCCAGCTCTGTGAATAGGCAGCAGCAATGGGTGAGGTGCCAGGTTGTGAGAACTTTTGATGACCAGATGATGAACCAGAGTCCCTGATCACAGTTCACTTAGCCAAAAAAAGTTGTGGAGAATATTCATTGCTTAAGAGAAAACTAGCTCCTCCACTTATTAAAAATCTTCTGTTAACTCCTTCTTTCATGGACAGTCTTTTTATTTTTTCCTTTCTGCTGTTTTTATTTGTTGCCTTCCTAACCCTGATTGCTAGTACATTGTGTGGACTGTTAGAATAGCCTCACTGAAAATGCCTCTTTGTTCCATATTTTCAACTGGCTGACCTCTGAGGAATAATCCTTCTGAATTATTCTATCTGTCCTACTGCAAATAAAGACATATTTCACCGGAGATGTACAAGCCTGTTTCACAACAAAAAAAATATCTAGTAATCTATAGCGCACACACTATGAGATTGTAGATGTTCAGGGTAGGCTCATAGATTCAGGAGAACAGAAATGGCCCCATGCTTTTCACAGATCTGTAAAGAGTATTACGAACAGCAGCTACTTCACCCCAGGCTGCAGGGAACAGATCGCTATGATCACATTGCCCTTCACCTCTACTGTGACATATCTGTGACACAAAAAAAGTGTTATCAGAGCACTTCTGACAAGAGAATTAGGAATGCATTTAATAGAAGTTCTTGAATCAGATCAACTCTTGAATGAAAGGACTGGTTGCGCTGACTTTGGATACAAGGATATAATCTCCAATGGGGAAAAGGGGACTTCACACTGTTTTTCCTATGGAAAAGCAGACTGACACATTTCTGTCCCTTACAACATGACCAGCATGGTCTCAAATGCACATGAGGAATATGCAGCCATGATTTTTGGCACTATAATTAAGGTGTGCAGAAATATTTTAGCATCAGCATGGGTCATTATGATTCCTGGAGATTCAGTATGTCTACTCATTTGGGTAAGAACAAAATCCAGCATGATTCCTGTTGAATTGGTTAGTGTTAGAGTGGAAAAAGAAACAATAGGCATCAGTGGAAAGGAGATGGAAACAGGACCTGGTGAATCTACAGGTTTTAAAAACTAACTGAATGAAACAGAGGAAGAGTGCAAGAGAACTGCCCATAGGACAGCTACATTTGATGACATACGCATATGTCGGTCTGCTAGGTCAAATGAGTAAAGCTACACAAGAATGCTGCATCAAGTTTTCTTTTTTATTGGTGTCATTTCCTTCCCCAGAAAGCATGGTGCAGACTAATTAAATCAGCTGGATAACTCTTTTTAGCTGACTACATTCTAGATATTTATCCATACTATGCCTTTTGCCCAAGACATCCTTCCTTACCATAGTATGGTTAGACCACTGCTGAGATAAACAGCTAGCCCCAATTTCCCTACAAATACATTCTATTCAAGGTTAAAAAACTGATACCAAGGCAGGCATCATAAGTATTCAATTTCAACAGTGTTTATTGTTTTTGCGATCAGCACAAATTTAATCCCCCCCCACACACACACCTCTCTGTTAGAAGTAATTGCATCTTTGACCTTACTAATAGTTGAGGATTATAAATATCATCATTACTAAAGGTTGAAGATTATTAAAAGAAAACTTCAGACAAAAATGTTATGACCAAGCTCATTTCCAAAACGGATACTGAGACACTGTGTAGAGGGACAACAAACTGCAAGGAGACGCTCATGTACGTAGTAGCTCAGGGTGGATATCCCATCACATGAATATACCATCACTAATCATCATGAAACACATTGTACAAATATTCAAACTGGTGCAGCAGTGAGGTTCCCTCTATGCTGCTACAAATGTGAACTGTGTAATTCAATTAGTTTTTTAATCCTGTAATAAGAGGTTATTAGTATGTGCAAAAAGAGAGCATGTTTTCATTTTGGGGCTAAATTTAGAAAATGTAAAACACAGCAAAAGGAGGTATGCTCTTATCTCATTCTTAAGGTATATAGCAAATTTTTGCAGTCTTTTTTTTTGGGGGGGGGATAGGTGGGGGGGCAGACAGATGGTTTTGTGCCAGAATTATCTTTTACTGAGAGACTATTTACCTTATTTTCATTATATTACACAACAATCAAGAAGTAAAATAATCATACACTGCTAAATACTGAAAATTTTCTTTCCAACATAAAGATGATTTTCTGAACTTGTATAAACTTAATCTGCTGACAGTTGTCCTGGTGTTACAGGTTCTCTATTACACCATAAAATTTTCTGTCTTCATTAATTGGCATTAGGAAGGTTTCTGGACATGACTAACAGCAGTAACTGAATCTTCTTATATGATCGGGGGTCTTAGCATTTCTCACATCCAAAAACATACATTACTTCAGCGTCCATTTCCAGATTCTCTATTCAGAAATGCTGCTAATGCCAACAATAATAGTGTTTCTGAAGGAAGCGCTGATAACAGTACTCACAGGCTTAATTGACCCACTTATTGTTTACATTTCTGCCATAATTTTTCATATTAAAACAGACCTTCATAGGAAAGATAGACATGTGATCTCCACATATTTTCCATTTTTGAAAACAAAAATGGTAGAACAAAAACCTCTCCAATAAAACCAAACAAAAAAAATGCATTTTGGACACATACTGCTTTTTAAACCTCATCTACCATTTCTGTGTCAGCTGCATGAATATCACTGATGAGTAATACTGAGGTGTGAGTTTCTGCTTAAACTGCGTATCTGGAAGGGACATGGAAATTATTATTTGTGTTATAGCATGTCAATTTCTAAATAATCCAAGATGGTAAATATCAATTATTTCAGAGTGTTTCACTTTAGTTGGGGATTCACTGACATATTTCAGTGCATTTTGGCATGCCTGTTACCTTGAGGGCAAGGAGAAGAGAATGAGAAAGTGATATTAAACAAACAAGTCACGCCTGCTTTACGTCTGGCTCATCATCTATTTTATGAATGATCCATACTTTGAGATATATACATCTAAGACATAACACTGCTGAAGTGAATCCTACAGAGACATGATTTTCCAGCGCCATTTTGTTATTAGTGAAGATCACAAAAGTCCTTCCTATAATTAAATTCTGTATACATACTCAACATAAATGAGTTGAGATAATCACATCTAGATCTGAAGTCTCATGATCAGCCCTGTTTGTTTGTAATAATCAGAGATTGGTCTGTGTTTAAAGGGCAGTGGAGAAAGGACCACAGCCTTCTACCCTACTCCAAAAAGAACAGTCCAAGGAGATCTGAAATACAAATGTAGTGGAAATCAGAATATTATGTATAATACTGTTAGGAAGGTATGATATAAAGTCATACATTTTTAAAAGCTGTTCTTTAATTATTACTGTAGGTTCAAAGCAATAGGTTTCAAGGACAAAGCAATGACTCTGTGAAAACCTGTAAATGGATCAGGGTACATATACTAATTTTTTATCAAACTTTCCGAATAACAAATTACAGGAAATTCAATTTCAAAAGTGGAATTTGGACTAAGAAGTGTGTTTAAGTGGCAGAAATTTCTAAAAGTTCAGACCAAAACTAAAGCATAAAGAATTTAAACAATCTTATTAATTCATAGGGGGGAAATAAAACTAGTTATTTTTTTATTTTGGAAAATTATGACCATTTTACTTTTAGGATACAAATGTTAAAAAAACAAACAAGCAAATAAAACAGCTCTGAAAAAAATCTAGTCTAATCTCTACCCCATGAAAAGGTCAACTTAATTGAAACTATTTCTGAGGTCAGTATGGTTAATTTATTCCTAGAAGTGATGAAATTCTGTAACAGTCCAAGACAATTTCTCCAGTGAAACTTACCTTGAGTAATTTTTTCCTTATATTCTAATTAACTTCCTACATTATCACTCCCAATGAATCTTTCCAGCTGATAGTGGGCCACTGGAAAATACTTCCTGGACATGATTCTCTAAGAGAGTTATAATAGCTTCCTCTAGGGTATGTTTTTAGCTTACTAATGTGAATATCCTGCTACTAGATGGTATTACATGCTTTATAAAAATGCTTTATAAAAATGAAGATATATACAATATCTAGTGCCTCACACATATCAATACAATACCTTATAAAAAAAGGAAATTGAATTGTATTGACATGACTTTTTTTCATGATTCTGTACTATCAGTCTACTCATTACTTTTATGTGTTTATAAACAGGTTAATTGTTTCATTATTTGTTCCAATCTAATTAATAAGCCCAGCCTCTCGTTTTTTCCTCTTTCTTAAAATAGGCAATATGCTTACCATTTTGCACTTGTTTGGACCTTTATCCATCTCCTGTTTCAAAGATAACCACTGATGACTCAAACAGCTTCAATCAATTCTCTCAAGTAATTTGGGTGAATTTCTTCCAGATCAGCTGATGGGTAAGCATCTGATTTAGAAAGATGACTCTGTTTTTATCTTTTCCTATACTATCATAAGTTCTTTTTCCTTTGCCACTAATGTTAGTTGCTTTAAAATTATCACAGCAGAGGTTTTTAGTTGACTCATGCAAAGATATTAACACACTGACCTTCTCAAATCATCAGCTATCATTTATTTTCCTTCTCATCTGAGAAGCAGACCAGCTCTTTACTTCATTTTCCTCTTAGTACTAATATACTTAGTATACAGAATCTTTCCTTTTATTCTTTATGTGCTAGTTGTATCAGGTCTTTTGATGTTTTGCTTAAATTTCTGAGCTATTTTTTTATATTTACACTTTTAACACTTTGACTCTTTTTCTGTTTCCCGTAGACTTCTTTTTCATGATCAAGTCATTGAGGAACTCATTATTTAGCTAGCTTGGCACTTCACTAATCTTCCTACTCCTTCTTTGGTTTAGGATAGTTTTTGCTTTTAGTCTTAATATTTCTTCCTTAAGTAACTGTCAGCTCCTCCAGAATCCCTTTTCCCCTTAGACATCAGCTTTTACCTAGAGATTTTCTGAGCTTATGGAAACTTCAGCTCTACTTTATTTCTTCACTATTCTTCTTTTTCTTCTCCAAAAATAATGAATTGGACAACTTTGTTCTCATTCAGGTCCAGTCCACGGAGTTTACTAATTCCTTTGATCACCTGGTCAATTATGTCATTAAATAAAATGCAAACAAATATTCCATTTGTGTAATGTATTGTATTTTGTGTTTTTCTTTTATTAGATTTTTACATTTCTGTACAATTTGCAGGATGTGTTTGGCTACTCACAGCAGGATAATATGTCTAATCAATAAGAATAGTCCCAGAGTGTCTCATTTATAAGAATTATAATGGTGAATGTGCTTTATCCATGAAAACACCCAAAAGCAAAAGTTTTGAAGATTGAGGAGGCTGGAACGAACTTATAAGATCAAAAGCATCAGCTCTTCTAGTTTCATATTTCTCATGGAAATAGTTGTAAAGGACAGAATCTCCCATACACTGTTACCAGTGAGACACAGGTACCTTGACAGAATTGACACATTTCTGTATGTAATTATCTGCTATTCTTGCAGATCTCGGATTTACTAAATCATAGGCACTCATTCTATTTGGTTACCAGCACAACATTGTTGATTCAGTCAGGAACAGTACAAGAGAAGAGCAACTGAATCCATTGATTTTTAAGCCATGAACCCTATTGAATAGGTATTTTCCAGCTAGAACAAGCAAACATGCAAATCAGTTAAAACATGCAAATATTACAGTCCATGATTATTGATTTATTATCATTTTCATTAGTCAGTTATTTGAGATTATCACTTAAAGCTACTAAAATAATAGTATTTAACTGACCTTTTTAATATTAAGTTGTTCTAGTAAACTGACAGAACTTGTAACTAATGCATTTTCAATAAAGGACGTAAGTGTAAGACAAAAACTATATATTACCTTCTTGGTTGAAGTGCAGTTTTAGTCATGCATGCAACTTAATGTAATTTTTAGTAGGAAAGTTTTGGCTCTGGTGCTGCATTTCCTTCTGTGTTAACAAACTACAACATTAGAATACTCAATTAGTAATGACACTAATATAGTCTCATTTGGTCTTACTAGCATGCCCCTCTCGGCACACTAAATGACACTGTCACAAAGAAATACTGTACATATTGATGAAATTCGTGGAGTGGAATTTCTCTTCAGAGAAGAAATTAGGGAGGAGTATTAACTGTATCTTTTTGTTGCATAAAGAATATGGTAATGATGGTGGAAATAAAGTACAGAATCAATCATATTCCCATTGATTTGATGTGATATATGTATACAAAACATCACCTGATTATTTTTCTTCTGCTGTATGCAGCTTTAATTTTTCTCCCCTCCCTTTAGAACATTTAAGCAGTTTGGATCAGACCAATAATTAATAAGAAAATAATCCTCAGAAGAAAATCACTGACGTTTTAATAAACTCTCATTTAGGAAAGTCAATCAGTAAAATTTACATCCCAAATGCTAGGTAATTACAGTACTTCTCTAAGAATAGACTGGTAAATATATATAGTGTACTAAACAACTAATAACCCAGTATGAGAATGTTATCATTTTTGCATTATCAATACTCAGCTACCTCTCAGAAAAGGAAGAAGCCTCCTATTATTAACATTATACTCCTCTTGGAGAAGAATCAGAGTTGCTGCTGCTGACTCACCTTAACACCCCTCCCTTTAGTAAAACTAGTACCATCCACCTTAGTACCCAAAGAGATACTGAAAGGGTATCATAAGGGTAGCAGTACACCCAAGAAAGGGTAGATGCTGAAAGCTTGCAGTGTATCAGTGTTAACTGTAGTATTACTGAGAATTAGCAATCTGGATTCTTTGGACTACAAATGTTAATATCATTGTAACTAGACGAATAATAACTATTAGACGGCTAATTCTTAAATTAGACTATGAATAAATTTCTTGTATCTGTGCATATTTAACCTACACAAACTGCGTGGAGTGTTTAGTGTGGTACCCAGCCTTTGACTGCCATCATACCTTGGATACTACATCCTGGAGTCACCTAGAATTCAGGTTCTCTGCAGGGTTCCAGTAGGTACACTGGTCAGCTGGAGAGGAAGGGGGTTCAAGAAGCCATGCCGGAACTTGTCATTTGGGGTCACGGACTGGTTGTACAGGACCAGGGCTTGCTGTGTAGAACCTGAATGCCAATTTTTAGATTTTGTATTGTGCTGTTGTTTGGAAGATAATGCATACTGTTGCACTCAGAAAAAAAATTTCACTGATAATGAGGTCAGGAAAGCAGAGCGCAAATTTTTAGAAATCAGGGATTAAGACTCAAATAGTACAAAGGGCAGGAGTATAAAACGCTGCAAAAGGAATAAGAGCAGGACAGGATCTTTTACTGATTCTGAGAGCTGACGCTCCTCAAATGCATAAGAGTTATAAAGTTAACATTAACAAATCTTTTCCTTCAGAATCTGGAAGGTATGTAGCAAAAGAGGTAACAAAAAAAGGGATTATGCTGTGTGTAAAACATCTAAGTTTTGCTACAAGAATTGGACCGTCTTCTTGCCTTTAAAAGAGATTTCCTATATGATGCTCTCCAAGTCATGGAAATCAAACTTTTCGAAGCTGCACTCAGTCTGTTTTGCTAATATAAAAATGACATTAGACTGAACTAGGTGTTGAATGAGATAAAATGAAACTGGCTTAAAATGCAAAGGCTATCAAAATGTCAAGTGTTCTGAAAGAGAACAGGCTCTAGATATCTCAAGTGGGGAGACCAAATAAAGAATTTATGCATGGAAGTTTAATTACCACATCTCTGAACTTTTAAAGACTTGGTTTTTCAAAGTTGATATTCATTAACAAAAGCTATTTCAGGTGTGTGCACACATATACATCTTTAAAGATAATGTTTAGAATAGTTATTCTTTCTGGTTAAAGTTCATCAAAGCAGACAGCAGGGTGGGGGAAGAAAAAAGACAGATCAAAAGAAAGCATGAAACAAGGTAATAATGTTGATTGGTAAAAGGGGAAAAAAGGATTGGCCAGATCCTCAGGTATATAAAGCCACGACTTTTGCTTCCACCAGACCAGGCCAATTAATGCAGTTGAGAATCTCTACCAGAGATTAGAGAGAAAATACACCAGGTAGCACAGTCAAAGTTTTTCTTATTCTACTACAATAATCACTAGCAAATAGTTAATTATCTTGTTTAAAAATCTTTTCTGTAGCAGGTACTAAAATTGTCTTTAACTGGAGAAGTAAAAGCAACTAATAATTACACCAAAGCAACCAGGTCCAATACTTGTAACCTAAATTAAAAGAAAATGACCACAGGGCACCTGCTTGAATATCGCTGTTTCATCATGACACACTGTGAATACTACTAAGGGAAAGAGAGTTCAGAAACACAAGAGGGAAAGGAAGGAAATGTTGCTTTATTTTGTTGCCTAAAACAATGAAATCTTCAGCAAACATCCTAAAAAAAGAATAACTGGCTTCTGGTTCAACCTCGTTTTGTGGACTGGTTAAAAAAGTGATGCATAAATTGGGAAGACGTTTCTCAAATAAAATCCATAGTTTCCCTTTCCCAGCATGTGATTCAAGTATCACCACCTTCCTTTACAACGTCAATGGAGTGCAATTTTGTAATGAGTTGGTGTTTTAAAATGCCAAAAGTTTTACTTCATTCTTCTGACATCAGTATAAATTAAAAAAAAAATTTGTCCCCCATTTGAAGCAAATGTGGTATACACTAGCTTGGATATTGAAATCCACTAGCAATGTAATTAGGTGTGATTGTAAGGCACAAGAGGGGAGATTCTTTAGAAAATGTACAAGAGGTTTTACACTTCTTGTGCAGCTGAACATGGAGATGAACAAGAGGAACAGAAGTTACCCTGCCTGCAGTAGAATAATACATTGATGAACTGCAACTATGAGGCAATAAATCATTTTTATCATCCACTGGGGCTTCAGCAGCTACTTTGGTCACATTGGGCAAAGAAAAAAGGTTCTGTGGAACTAACTAGCACAAGACCTACTACTCATTCCAATTTTAATTTTGGAGTTATATAGTACACTCCTGTAGAGCCACTATTCCATGAAACTAAAAATGTTACAAGCATCAAACAGTTAATATTAGCGGGAAATAAGGAAACTTATTCCAATTTCAGAATGCCATTAAGAGAAAGAAGGAAAAATCGTTTCTGACATACTGGGTCTGGCTGGAATGGAGCAAATTTTCTTCATAGTAGCTCCTATGGCACTGTGTTTTAGATCTGTGACCAAAACAAGGCTGATAACACACTAAATGTTTTAGCCATTGCTGAGCAGTGTTTTCACAGTGCCAAGGCCTTCTCTGCTTCTCACTCTGCCCCCCAATTAATAGATTAAGGGTGTGCAAGGGGTTGAGTGGGGACACGATCAAGCAGATGACCCAAACTAACCAAAGATATTCCATGTCATATAATGTCATGCTCAGCAATAAAAATGGAGAGGAGAGGGTCTGGGAAGGTTAGCCATTTTTTGCTCAGGAACTGGCTGAGCATAGGTCTACCCATGGAAGGTAGTGAGTGAAGCCTTTACATCACTTGTTTTCTTTCTCTCTTCTTCCACTTCTCATTCACTTATTACACAATTTTTGTCTTGCTTTTGCTCTTCTTTTCCTCTTTCCCATCCCACTGGGAGTCAGGGTGAGCAAGCAGCTGTGTGCTGCTTAGCTGCCTACTGAAGTTAACCCACAACACGCTGCAATCCTGTCCAGTATTGCGACTGTGAGATCACTATGCTTGTAGTGAGGGTCAGGAACTCTCATGAAGTTACATATCCTGGTTTCTGTTTTATTTCAGAAATGGATTCTATTAATAATTGTCTTAAAATCATGCCTTATTTTTAATTTTGTATTTTAAAAGTACTGTGCCTGAAGCCTAGCTATATATCCTTTTATAATCTCTTTCAGTTGTCATCGCGTGTCTTTATCCTTCCTTCAGCCTCTTCCCAAATTTGCCTTTTCAAGTACAACTACTTAACTTCTTGACTTTGAAAACAATCCATGGTGGAGTAGGACAACATATCTAAAAAAATGCACAGTAAAGTGAAAAAGAGCCAGAAAAGCTGTAAGCAGAAGAGTGAACTCTTAATCAAAGGATTACAGGAAAAAAAAAAAAAAAAAAAATCTGTGTTTGAGGAAAGGAAATTCAGGTACTAGAAAATCAAAATGATTAAGACCTGTAAATACAATTTTAGCTGTATAATACTGCAATGGACTGATGGATGATGGACCCAAACTCTTCTTGGTCATGTCATAAACTCAGAAAACCAGAAACTCAGACTTGGGAGATTCAGGTTAAGTATTTGGGGGGGGGGGGGGGGGAAATCAACAAAACCAAAACCCCCACCCCCCCAACAACAAAAACACCAAACCACAAATAGTTCAAGCCTTGGGCTAGGTTGCCCTTTTCAGGTAGTGGAATCTCCATTCACAGAGGTTTCCAAACCTTTGCTAGACAAAGCTAGTGACCTTATCTAGCAGTAAGCTGATAATCATTCTTCTTCAAGTGGAAAGTTGGCCCTGATGACCTGTGGGGCTCCAAACCAGGTAACTCTGATTTGATTCTACAACAAAGTTGTTATTTTCTCACAAGAACGAAGAACTCTTTTTTCCTCTCAAGAACTGTATCACTGACAGAAGCCAATAGTACTTCAATAATTTCTAGTAGATCTAACTGAAGGGACGCACTTGAGAAGACTTACTCTGAAACACATTTAATTAGAAAGGGAGAAGTACAAAGCAACTTATACCTTACAGCCAAATACAAGAACCTAATAGAAAAGTATTGGGGTTAGAGAAGGAAGAACACACAAGGATCTGAGAATCTGACCCCAACAGTCATCTTATTTAGCAAGACTATAACACTGAGATTCTTCTCAGCAGAAGAACTAATCTCACACCTTTAGCCACAGACTTTGCTAAATCCAACTGTCTTATGGAAAAAAATAAAAATGACCTTTGAGATTTGAGACTAGAAAGCACCCTTTGGCTTGACATGGACTACTTTCTGAAATGCTTTAGAATGGATCAGTTCTGTTCCATCACTGTTAGCAAGTTATGTACTCGCAGCACAAGTTTTCAAAGATAATGTAGCTGGACTAGAGCTACATTTTGAGGATAGTGTAGGTAACTTAAGAGGGAATTTTCTGTCAATTATATTGAGTTGCCAGTGGGTAATGTCTCAAAGTAAAATGGGGACAGATCTAAATTGGGGAATGCTATCCTCAGGTAATGTGGTTCTGTTAATGCATTTACCATGTTTAACTACAGGTGAGAGGCATATTTCCAATGAAATAATAGCTTGTGGGAGCATAACCCAGTGAAACATCTGCTGACAATCTGAAATTCACATATAACAGTCCCTGCTCCACAGTCTCTGCTGAACTGAGCGTTTTATCCATTAGACTTTAAATGTCATCTAATGGGCTCTGTTAAAGAAAGCCTGTTATCTTTGTTTTTACTTCTTCTATATTCTATTAGACTACCTACTGCAAAATGAGCTGGTTGTCTGAAATCCTTTTCTTGCTTGAACTCTTTACTTTTCCAAATTCTGTTAATCCCCTCATGGCTACTTTTAAATTTGATTTTTTGTTATAATACTTTCACTTTAACATAATAAGACTAGTATTTATAATAAGCATTACAGTCATATTTCTGCTTCTTTAGAGGGTTGTTTCTACAGAACACCTAAATTAAGTTGTTGTTTCATTTCTCTGTGCTGCAATATCTAGCTGGTGAAATTAATAATTTGAAATATTTGCACTTCACCAATATTACGACTCCTAATCTATCTTTTCCTTCTTCATCTACAGTAAACATGGCTGGAATTTCCTCACACTTTGCCCATTTCTTGTCACATGGCTATTGGAATACATTAGAGCATCTGAAAAGAACCTGCTCAGAGCATAGCCAACTGCTTGGGTCTGCAGAAACATGAGAAAGTACTTCTTTGTGACTTCTGAACTATGAACATTCCCATTCTAAGCAGGGTTGCATCACTTGCTGCTCAGCAGGACTTTCTGAGCAGCAGCATACTAACTGTTCCATACCAAATAGCAAACATTAAAAAAAAAAACAAACCAACAAAACAAAAAAACAGCCAAAACCCTTAAACTGAACAATCATTTGTACTCAAATGTTTAAAACTCCTAGACTTTCCAAATTTTCACAAATGATCATGACTTAGTAGCAATGCTCTTGACCAAGAAATTGTATGAACACAAATACAATCAAAGGCAAAAATCACTCACAGAATTCTCTACAAACTGTACTTGGTATTAAACCTTAACCAGGCTAAAAATCCAAACCTCATTTGCTGATTCATACTATTTTGTTCAAATTCTCTTCTTCAAGTATAGCTAACATGAACAGACTTTTCCTACAGTAGCGCATGGGCTCTATAATGCTATCTTTTCTCACCTAATTTGAAATGAAGGAATTACCCTCAGTTTCTTCTGGAAAACAGTAAGATTGGTTCTGCTGGAGGGGGAAGTAGCACTTGGCAAGGGTTGATGCAAGAGAATTGTTGCATTCTATTTATCTGCTACCATTTTTAGAATAACTGTTAGCTTTTTTCAGGTATTCTTTGTGTAATGTAATATTCTCTTCCCTTGTCTTATCTCAGCTCTTAAGATGTTATAAGCTACACAATTACTGAAAGTCTCATGGAAAATACCTGATTTAAAAAATACCGTATGTTTTGTCTCTGCATTATAGTTTTTATTCAGTCATAGCAGGCTTCCCTGAATAATTATGGCTACAGTACTGTCTTTATCATCTGACAACTTCACCATGTAGACTTCTTTTTACTGTTGTAATAACTGGTAAAACGGCATGCAAATTTGCAAGACAGTAGCATAAACAAGGTTATTTTAGGAACATGGAGATGTCCATTGCTCTCAAGTTAGGTAAATATAAATACATGGTAACTTAAAAATATCTAAAGTAGTCATGGTGTATTTTTGGACTCAGTTTTCCAGGATATCTGTCACATTACTGTGTACTTTCTTCTAGCTCTTTTAAATGGAAGATTTTTGCTTATTTTACCTGCTGATTAGTTCAGAGCTTCTTTGAATGAATCACCACAGCTGGTTCCATGAAACACTGATAGTTTTTCATTTACTTAGGAAACTAGTTTGTCCTTAGCAATCATGTCCAATGGATACTGGCACTAACTATAAAGAGAGGATTTAGGAATAAAATAACAAAAATCTAAATCTCTAAGCCATTTGTGAATTATAAATAAAGTATAATGCATTATAATAAATTGTCATTGCAAATCCCACTGACCATGCAGATAAGCAAATCCATGTTAGCTCTAAAGTCTAATAAACCCCTCAATCAAGTAAGTCACTTCAGTTAGTGATGGCTGAAACAGATGTGCATTCTTGTTAAATGCACAGATAAAAAATTAAATATGAATACAGATTTAAGAATCTTAATGTTTTCTTTCAGCTGTAATGTAATGTATTGTTTCAAAAAAGCAGTTGACCTTTTGTATTACATACTATTCTCCAACTTCCTCATCCCTTCACTGCATTAGCAACAATGCATTATAAAACAAAACCAAACAAGCCAGCATTTGGAGGACATTATATTAGTGCAAAAGATTTAGATTTCATAATATAACTTCCACTTTCAATTACAAATAATCATTACAGAGGGTTTGGTGCCCTGTATATTATACACTTATAAAAGGACAACACTGGCATCTCATTTCATACAAAACTTTGAATAAATGGGCGATTTGGAAAATAGCTTAATTGGTTATACAAGAATTAATACATTTATGCTCCTATGCAAAGCTGATCAGATCTACTGCAAACTGCCCTGTTTTGTACACAATTTGGCTCCAAAGCAGAAGCAGAGTTTATGGAAACCACTTGAGTCTACATGGTTAAACCTTTAATCAATTTGTCCCCACTGTTCCTTCAACTGGCAGCTGATACGTGGTAAATAAGAATCTTAACATAGTAGTTTTAAACATATCAGTTATGATTACAAAAATTTAATATGAATAGTCATAACATATAGTTATGTGACATTTAGGTTTAGATCTCTCAAACACAGTATTATTAGGACTCCTACAACAATTTCAGCCATTTCTTACTGTTTATAATATATGAATGTATGCAGAGCTACATGAATTAATTCTTTGTACTTTTTTTTTTTTTTTTTTTTTTGTAACTGGTTTTAACTTGGTGAGCTCTGCTGTTACCTTCTGTGTCTGTATACAACAAGCATCTGGAAGTAAAGCTGAAAGCCCAATAGGCCTTCCTGGTTTTATTCCCCATGTTGGTTCGCTTTTTCGTCTAAAACTGACACTAATAATCACTTACCATTAATTCCTTCTTTCTTACTGTCACTTTGTCAAATGTATTCAATAACATATAAGCAAGAGAAGTGGTGCAGGAAACTTGACCTAGAATTCAAAAGTCAAGCTATGTTTTTTCTAAGTAGCTTGATTAACACACCCAACATTAATGAATGCCCTCATTTTCAGAAGTACTTTTTTAACTCCCCATATAGTGAGTATAATCTGTGGATATGTGATGCCTGAGAAAGCTAGGCTGAACTATCTTGTAATTGCACTTTGGTAACAATTTTGTTGTTGATGCATGAAGTGGAATAAAATCCTATTTTCTCATTCAACTAGCTGCATCATCTCCAGAAAATAATGATCATTAAAAAAAAAGCCTAAATTAAATTTAAAAAATCTACACTGGATAGTGGTGAAAGTGTAACTCCATTATGCACAGAGGACTGACATATGAGGATAAAAATTATACTCTTTAAATTATTCTTATTTTCTTTGTAAGGTGTCTATGTACACGTGTGTGCATGTAATCAACAAATAAACAAGAAAAGCCAAAAAGATACTGTCCTCTGTGAGAAGGGCAGGAAGGAGACACAAAAATTCCCACTGTCTGTGTGATAAGGGAACCCTAGGTTAAGATGAGCTAGGACTAGGGAAGACACCACAGACCCTGTAAGCCAGACTGCAGACTTACAGGGTAGTCACTACCCAGCGGGCTCTCTTTTTGCCAAAGCCTTTTACTTTCAATGCAGTGTCAGAAAAACTACTTAATTGTCTGGTCTAGAAACACTGTTATTAGCTGCTAGGGAACTTCAGTACTGTCCTCTACTGAGGGAATGAGGACATGTGCTCCAAGGCATTGGTCTCCAATTTCCAGTAAACAATCTCTGACATTTCACAGCCCACAGCTGTCTCATAGATCCCAGGCTGAGTACCAGTTGCTTCAAGTATACTATCTGAATGGCTTCATCTTGTGCTAGTCATACTTTAGAATTCACTCTAGTATCGTAAGAGCATTTAACTTTTGAGATCAGAGGGGTGTAGGTGCATCAAACCTTGAAAATCCAGGATCTCTATGTTGAGGAGTATATTGAATTTCCTTCCATGTCTAACAGCAATAAACAAGGGCACCATGTAAAGAGATACCACCCATGTAACTTCAGGGTTTAATTGGATCTGCTGGCTGAAACCAGAGTACCCCCAAGAAACCCCTCACAAAAGTGCTAAACATTTAACAGTTAATCCTTCCTGTTGGTCACCAATTAATCAATGACTGGATAACAGACTGCTGCATGTAAGAACTCTGTGTGAGACTTTAGTAGTAACATCATGGCCTTTCAGTGCAAGCCAATGAAAGGGTTTACAAGAATGCAGGTATTAATCCTAGAGCCATCATTAGAATCCACTTCAGATAAAGCTATCTTATTTATCTAAAACTACATAGTAATTCCAAAGGGTTATTTCCAACTGTAAACTATGGCATAATATTTCTGTAAAAACTGATGTTGGTCCATCTGCAGTAGAATTACATTAGTTTACATGAGTGAAAGGGGAATTCTTTGTGCTCATAATTCTGGACATAACTACACTCTGACAGAGCAATGGAACCCTCCTGTTTAAATTTCTTTGAAAGAACTGAATTCTCTCTGAGGACAAAAAAACCTATAGCACTGCTAATATATTACTCTGAATTTATGGAATAATTTAGAAAATCAGATTGTTCCTATCCAGCTATACTTCAACATGAAGGAATTGGGACCTCAACTACTATTATTACTATTACATTTTTATTTTGGAGAATTTCAACCATGGATGAATTCATGATTAGTTGTAGATAACCTCCTTGGTTTACCTATTATGATCCAAGAGCTGTAAGGTATGATTATGAATATGCTTTGGAGAGGAGGGTTCCCATGTACTACTTATTATATCCATATAACACGGGCTTAGTTATATTTTTACTTGCCCCACAAAAAAGATTTAAAAAAACTTAATTGGAAATACATGTCAAGTGTATGTAAACCCTGCTCACAAGCTCAGATGGTACTACATGAACACAGTATCATTTGATGCTAAAAATAACATGAGGAGTTCTACTTCTAGATAATGACTTTGTGGGGCAAGAATTATGCAAGACTGACTATCTACCAAGGCAAATCACTCAATAGCTTTCCAGAAAGCACAAGCTAACCAAAAAGTTGGCCCTATAAATTCTCTAACAACCCAGACTGATTCTTCAGTATATAATACTAAATTGCATCCTTCTGTAAGTAATACATTTGCTTTAAAAACTAAAGTGAGTTTTCTTCATGTATCATTTAATATATACACATAATATTTCATTCACTTTTATGTTGTGAGCAAGGGAAGAGACCACAGAAGCATCTTGGAGAACAGATGATAATAGTGGGAAGGAGGCAATGAAGAGTTTGAAAACACAAGGATAAAGCAACAGGAAGGACTTCAGCAATCCTCATTTAGATCAGGTGAAGCTGGTGCGCAGCTACATACTAATAGAGCAAGATTCAGATACTCAGTGGAGTATCTGATACTTAGGGCCACTAGTGACTGCATCCTGGTTGAAGCTTATCCAATAACTCTTTCATTTCTTGACTCATAAATAGGAATTACTTGGTCCTGTGAACAGAGAATAGCCGTTTGTGCACATATATTTTCATTTGCATTCCAATGTATGTATTCACAGAATGAAAGCAGAATTCATGCAAAGGGTCTTTTTTCTTGTTAAGTTATATTACTCTAAGAGACAAACTATTAGTGTGACTCATGTTGATCTTTCTGTATTGGTTTGGGAGCCATTTCTCAAAAATCTGAGTAATTGCAAAATGGAAACCTGTGTGGACCTGTGATGAAAAAGAGGATGAGCATGTTTTACTTTAAACATAGCTGAAAACAGTCTAACCCTCCTTCTTTTAATCAGTAAAAGAGAAGCTTCCATCTTCTTGACCACGCTCTGAAGAAATGAAAAAAGCAGTTTCTGTCCAAAGTGTTTTTCCAAACATGCCACTGTGTGATTATAAGTCTACGTCTTACATGTATACATTTGTCAACATGTACAGAACTGGACTATTTTTAAAATTCTGTATCTGTGGTTTAGTATATCATTGTCTTATAATCCAGCAAAAATGAATCACTAGTTCTACTGGCACTATTAACAATTGAAGCTTTATATAATTATGTCAGCTTTAAAATGAAACAGCACTTCAAAGGGCATGGACTGATAGAAAAGGTAAAAACTTTGTAAATGATAAAATAGAGGATAACTTGACCTTTGTATGAAAGTTGGATTTCACTTTAGCCTAATTATATTGCAAATCATCTCCTCTCTATTCAGGGTAATTTACTTTAAAAACATGAAAATAGGATGTTTCATCTGAGTGCATGTTGAAACTACATAAACAAAATTTACATCAAGAGCTATCTAAAAGGGCCCAGAACTGGGGCATTTAGCTCTTCTATATTCATGATGCAGTTAGCTGACTCACAACAAACTTATCTTACATCATTTAAGCTAACCTGGACAACCTTGCATAAGGGCCACCTGTTATCTGCCTAATCATCGCTTAATTCACAGTCTCTTATTGCCATCTAAGCTGCTTTTTAAACTTATGCTATTATTAATTCTATACATAAAAATGAGTTCTGGCAATTTCCTGATTTTCCTCTCACCTGCTAAGTAATAATCAGGTTGTGTAAGGTTTCCTATTAAACAGAATTCTTTTAGATGTTCAGACTTTAGAGCTGATTTTAGCACAGGGAGCAGATGTTAATAGCTTCTCATCAGCTTCTTCAGCTTGTTTTCTGCAGCCTGCTTCTACTTCAGTATTATGTATTCTGCTTATCTTCCTTTCATTCTTTATTTGAAAATTTAAAAAGTATTTTATTGTGTCTTTGGGAAAACACAAACTTACTGGAACTAAACCCAACAGAATTCTAGATAGCTTTAATTATTAAATATAAGAAATATCTTACTAACAGAAGTTTTAAAAACACTAAAATTAAAAAGACATCTAAGATTCCACTTTGAATTCCTGGTATTTAAAAACAAACAAACAAACAAAAAACCCACAACAACAAAACAAACAGAACAAAACTAACCCCGTAAGATACACAAATTCTACTTTCTACTCTACACATACACAATTGGGCAATTTTCTGCTCACCAACCCATCTGTTGAAAGTATTTGGGAATGAAGACAAGAATAACTGCATCAGAAAAGCAAAAAAAACCAATCAGGAAACCTGAAAGGCTTGTGGCTTCAGTTCTTTCAAGTTCCACATCTAAACAGTTACTAGCTCTTGCTCTGTGTTGTTTTTATTATGGTTATACAGCTTCAAGTTTATAGATTACTTGTGTCTGGCTAACGCAGGCAAAACAAGAAGTTACTGGCCCACTAATATAGCATGGATTTACACTGGACCTTGATTACTTTTCTGCGCAGTGCTCAGCTTCAGAACACAATGCTAGAATTCCGGTGGAATCCATTCCTCTTAATATACGCATCTGTCAGATTAGGCACTGTAAAACAGTGAAGAACAGGAAGAACAAAAGCAAGAAGAGTCATGTGTCGAGATAAAGACAGTTTAATAGCTGAAGAAAGAAGAAAAGGAACCAGGCTATACAAATCACTCATTGCCTCTCACAGTCTAGCCAGCCTTTGAGCAATGGCTACCTTGGAAGCCAAAAAAAATCTCCACCGTCTTTTTCCTTTACCTCAGTATTATTGCTAGACATTATGTTACATGTTATAGAATACCCCTTTGGTCAGTTGGTCAGTTGTCCTGGCTGTGTCCCCTCCCAACTTCTTGCCCACCCCCAGCCTTCTCACTGGGGGAGACAAGAGTGGGAAAAAGGGAAAGCCTTGACACTGTGCAAGCATTGTTCAGCAACAGCCATAACATTAATTTATCAAAGCTGTTTTAGTCACAAATCCAAAACTCACCACCACAAAGGCTGCTTTGAGAAAGTTAACTTCATCTCAGCCAGATGTAGTATAACAGAATTCCCTGTTTTCTTGCGAAGTGACTCACTATGAAGTGGGTACTATGCTTATAACTGTGCTTTTGAAAGAAAAAATGATAGCAGATCTAGTTTGAATCCCTGCCCCTAAACAAGGTGATGGAAGATGGTGTGCAAGGGAACTATGCACTTCAATGGCACTGGTTTAATCATCTCCACTTGTGTTTGCAAAGTCCAATCCAGTAGGTTGAATCTTGAGTAACTATCAGATCTGTCCAGTTGGCAAGATAGAAGGGCACTAGTTTGAGAATTCTATTTGCCACTATGTGTGGAGTTGGTTAGTGACATAGAGACGAGGATGGCTGTACAATGAACAGGAGCAAAAAAGTAGGCACATAAAGGATTTCACCTTTTTACCTTTATGGTAACAATATGTCTAAAGAATGCAAATGGCTCCTAGAGATAAAAAGGTTACTAGTGGTCGGGATATAATGGAAGGTCTAATACTTGTCCAAAAGTCTCAAATATTCCAAGTGTAAAAGAATTTATCAATTTAGCTTTTAGAAGCTGGAATCTCACCGACTGGTAACAGGAGACATACATTTCAATTGAAAGTATGCTAAACCCACTGAAATTGCCAAGGTTTATATAAGCTATGTAAATATTGTACAAGAAGTTGGAATAATTCTACCAAAACATTTACATATATCTATGAGCTCTGTAGCATACAAATAGAGATCCATCTCAGATGAATATGTGAGGACATTCTTCATCCTGTTCAGTAAATCTCAGTACAAACTGGACCCACCCACTGCTATGCCTACACTGTCTTCAATCCTGGGCCACGTCCCAGGAACTAGGTTTTATCCACACTCCCTATAGGATTTGAAAACTGGAATAAACTATTCTGAATTTTGCACATCCCATTTACAGGGGAAATGCATGACTGACTGCAGATTGGAGATTGTGAATGAGATATGTTCACTGTGCAAACACCTAAGGAGTAGGACTCTGACAGGAGAGTACTGACATTACAGATGCTTTCACCTATATACAGAAAAGAAACAGAATATATTCCTAGTATAAGTAACACATACTTTATTTTCAACATTGTTCTAAAGAGCACATACATCTATGATCATTACAACTAGCCTGCTAATGTTAATATTGCAAGAACAATGGAAGTACTACACGGCAATTCACTTTCTGTTAAAAACTTGTGGTGGAAGAGGCAACTGCACTCTCAACATTATAGAATGTCAAACAATAAAATCTTAATTATATACACTCAATTTTTAATTGTTAATCTTTCTCTGTTTTGAAATGTTTAATCTTCAAAGAAGTATTATTATTTTATAGACACCTCTTTTATCTCACTTTCCTACAGAAGTATAATAATACAATCTACAATCAGTCAACAAATTCATTAAAAAATTGAATGTACTTTGCACAGTGAAATGATAGTGCTTCAGGAATATTATGAAGGCATATAGCTACATCGCAAATACAGATACCTGGCACAAGTAAGGCAGAGGCTAACTGTATTAGGTTCCTAAAGATCTTTCTTTCTAATACCAATCAAACGGAACAGCGCCCAACTCGGAACTCTGTGGTTACAAGTGTGTAGTTCAAACAATACTACACCTTTCCACTCCCACTTATATATATAACAACATATTCTTTTTCTTATGCTGCCTTTTATCTTATAGCTATTGCTCTGCAAAAAATAGACAATTTTGACAGAATTCCTTTCAGTGTGATCACTTAAATTTGAATTTGAACTTTGATCACTTTGAAGGTGATCAAGTTCCTAGAGAACTGTTGTCAGGAAGCATGTAGCATATAATTGCAAATATTAGAAATAACTATTATTAGAAATTGCTATGTAATTAGATTATTGAATATCCACATTAGCAAGCAGTTTTAAATGTAGTCAGTTATCCACAACTCCCTTCTACTTGTTACTAAAAATTAAAAAAATATGAAACAGAAGCAAAATTTTCCCATGTTTATTTTTGTATCAGATCCTACCATCATCTAACTTATTTCAGAAAGATAACTTGTAACTTAAGACTGGGTGCTGTTTATTGTGATAGGATTTGGCTCAAGGTATGCATCATTAATGAGCCAGAAGAAAAATACTGCCATTCTCAGAATAATTATATGCAAGTATCTGGCAAACCAATGGGTCAGATGCAAAGTTTGCTCCCTAACGGAGTCTGTCAAATGTGACAATAATCATATCTTTTTCATGTCTTACTGCGTGGAATCTTTTCCTCTTTTTTTACTCACCTGTTTGGCTTAAACCCAAAATACCAATAAAAGTAGAACTTCATTTTATATATGATTATAGGAGTATGATTCAGAAATAGTCCAAAGTACAGAGTATAGAATAAGAAATTTAAATAAATTAGATAGACATTCAGTAGAATAGCAAGTTTCTTTAAAATATTACCACTATAGAGCTCAGCAACTGAGACAAGAATTTGTACGAACTACTATAAATCTCCATATCATGACTTTGTTGGTGCTAAGACTGATTTTATAGACTACCTTAAATAAGCTATTAAGTAATTAACAGAAAATTATATAGGACTTCCGTGTTCAAGTTTCTTGCAAATGACAGAGCTATTTTATATATATAAAACTTCTTTAAGTTCAAGTAAAATATGGGAAAATGGGGAAGACGATGCATCAAAGGAAACAAAATGTACTATTTTCCCTATGCTAAGGAAACAGAATGCCAAACATCTTATGGACCCAACATCCTTCAGATAACTTTTCAAATATAAGATTTAGATTTTAATTTGCAATAATACTGGTTATGAATAAAACATTTCCAGAGATATACAATAGTTTTGGGTTGGGTTTTTTTTCTAAATGATTATTCTGTGTGAAAGCTTTTCCCCCCACCCCCAGCCCAGCCATTTCCAAGTTGTCAAAAGATGCTTAGTCTCTGGGGTTGCTTTGTCACAGAAGGTAAGATCAAACAATGAAAAAAATACAATGAGTTTGAACCAGAGGCCAACTCAGCCATGCAGCAATAAAAACAGCAGCAGTCTTTCCAAAGTATCTGACAGGCCTCATTTGTCTCAGAATAGACTCTGCCATGTCACATGGCCATGCTTTCCCATCATCCTTTTGCTGCGTTACAGCCACTCCTTTGTGTGCTGCCAAAGTAATATGCAAAGTGAGCAAGAATGCCAAGAGATTTTCAAATGAATATGACTTTTAGGAGAATCTGTAAGTCAAGGACCCCAAGCAGGAATCAATTCCTCTCCCTCTGCCAAAGAGCTGTCACTTCCTTGGAAAGTTAAATTTGTCACAAGGAAAGAAAATTTCACCATAGTCTGTTTAAATAACTTAGGGAGCAGAATCTTTTCCCAGGTGTTTTTTCCACACAAAGCAAATGTATCAATCATTTTATTCTCTGAAATAACAATTTATTATCCATGCAGGAGGCCTTAGATTCAATCTGCACACTGTTCTGAGTGTCGTGTCAAATACTAAAATCTGTCATCAGTCTTTATCAAGGAAATCATTCTGTTCTTGTCATCAGTTTTTATTAATAAGACTATTTATTACTTCAATAATTAATTATGACAAGTAGTCTGCCATTTGGATAATGAATAAATATTGATAAATTGCATGGCTAATACACTGTTGCTGTATAACTAGCTTTGAAAATTCTAAATTAGATATCGCACAGCTAGAACTGAACATATTATATTCAGCCGAAACAGTGTCTTTCGGACTGCACATAACTTGTGCAGTGGGGAGTTGTTCAGCTCTGGACATCTTAAAATGGCCTATTTTTTGAAGCTAACACAAAAATTTAAGTTCTGTATTTAAGACATTTTCAAAAATCACAATACATAAAAAAAGTTTCACATGAAGTGCTTGAATGGCATTGCATTCCAAGAATAAATTGAAATGTAAGACCTTGTTCCACTCCCCATCCTCTGCTGTTTAAAACTTCTTTCACTTCTCTGTTGACTGGAAATCTGGAGCTACTCTTGGCAACTATATCTAAGCATCACATGAACCCAGCTTACACCTCTCTCATTCAGGCAGTAAATAACCATGAGTAACAAGGACTCTTCCCCTTTCCCCCCACCTGCCATTATTTTAACTCCTGTTATAACTAATGGTGGCTACCATACATTTAAGGTCTATGAAGAACTACTGCATCTCCAGAAAAGAATACAGCCCTCATCCTTGCTCTGTCATGGTACATGCACCAATTTGGTACTCATCAACTTTGGTACTTACTTTTTCTAGCTCTACCAGTAAAGTTTTTCATATATCAAGGAGTAAGTCGTGATGAGGAATCACTCAATATGAATTATGACCTAAAAACCACAATGCAACCTATCCTACATCATTCCCTTTCCAGACAGTATATCTCCACCATTAATGGTTTCCTCTACTTTTCATTACCCTAAACCCCAACCTTACACCATTCCAATTACTCATCAGAAGGTGAGTATTCTGCATCTTTCAAAGAAACATCATATTCCTTTTTCATGAAGTAGGTTTATTACTTTCTTTACAAATTAACTGCTCTTATTTGCTTATCACCTTATCAGATTACTTATACTATCACTATTGGTGGAAAACAATACTGCACGTTACCAGAGCGATCCATTGAACTATCATCACTTGGTGAAATCCAAAATGAAGACTTGCTAGCAGAACCAAGGACTCAACTGCACTGATCTGACAATACGAAGGACTATGTACCAGGGTCTGATCTGAAAAAGTTTGTGACATTGCTCCTTGTGAAGTCACAGTGTTTTTCAATATTTATATACCTATTGATTTGACAGCATGCTGTGCTACTATACTTCAAATATTGTACATCTCAAATCATAGCAAGACTTCATCACTTGAAACATTTTAAATTCCAGATTAATTAAAATCAGTACTGGCAATATGGTCAGCAATTCTTTGCTTATACCCTTCACCTCACATAACCAAAAGCCTGGTTTGACTATAAAGAAAAACAGGAATTAATTAGCTGACTGGACAGGTTTTCTTCCAATCTGGTTACCTGAACTGTTAGAATCTCTCATTTTTTAATCTAACATTGGTTTTGGAAAATGTACTGCCTCCTTTCCCCCAAATAATCATAGAATGTAACTGAAAGCATTCACAAATTCAGAATGTAATGAAAATCAGTCTGTTTTGAAAACACAGAACTTTGTGATGCCTAAAAAATGGGACTAAAATATTATAGATGCACTGTTGCTCTATACTACAAAACTCTGTATGGTAAACCTTGACAGTTGTTACATAAAAGTATGTATTGCCTCCATACAATTTACCTAATGAAACCATGAACTATGTAAGTGTACTATTCAGCAATATAACCACTTAAAATTTTTTCCTACTTTTTATATAAGGAAATCACACATATTCCTGTAACTTACCTGAGTCACAAATTAGCATAACAGAAATATTGCAATAATAAATGCTGAAGATCTCTACTGTATAAATTCACATCTCCAAAGAAAATGCCAAACAGATCGGAGTATATAATGCAATCTACAACTCTTTACTTCAAGTAAAAAAATAGTCTGAATACCTATTTAGTGATTATATATTTATCTGTAATATGTTATGCTATTACAGCCACTGAGAGTGTCATTAACCAATACTTATCAGATATAATAATTTTATCCAATATGTTAATAAATTATCTATGATTTATCTGGAAAAAGAATCACCAGAACCTAAGCAAAGGGGCAGCCCGTATCCTATAGCATAACAGAACTGTATTAAAATATCCATGCTTAATTATGCAATCATATTTTACATATAAGAACTGTGAAACAGACACTTTGAAAATTACATTACAATTTATATAATTATTTAACACCAATGGGTTTACTTGTTTGCTTTATGTTTGCTTAAGGCTGTAAGTACTCTTCTGGGACAGGCCAAGTAGATTACTTCACTTACAGAAAAGAACTGACAATGGAATTACATATAAAGTGAGTTGATCTCTATTACCTAAAGTAAAAACAGGCCAGGAAGGTAGTTTATAAATTAGATCCTGATTTTGGAAAAGATTCAGGGCATAGGTTCAAATCTGTGCCCCCAAACTTTCTCTTTTCCAAATACCTGCTTACTCTTCTTTCTCACCAGCAAGAAATAAGGTACAATTCAGAAATCAATACAGATGTTCTAGATCATTAATAGCATCCTTTCACACTATTTTTTCATCCTCCACTTCTCTGCCATTAATATCATTACATGAGATTGGGAGGTAGGCAACCACAGAACATTTCATTCTCAAATTATTATCAGTTTGACACACCAATGTTCTCTACTTGAGATGTAAAGCATATGCTGCACCAACAGTATAGCAGACAAACTACTCAGAGTGAAAATAATTGGTTTTGAGATTTCTATGTCTTCTTGGATTGTTTCCTACCTCCTTTTTCTCAGATCTGCGTACTTTAAGATGTGGACCATCTAGAAAGACTATAAGCAAGAAGAATGGTTGGAGATCTAGAACTGAAAGGATAGCATGAACAAGTTGGGCTCACTCTAGGGAAAAGTATTACTAATCTTTAAATGCAAAAAAGATTCCTGCAAGGAGAAAGAAACTGAAATGATTTTACTTAAGATTTTTTTATTATTATTATTATTTTTTAACTATCAAGATAGGAGACATTGGAATTGATGATATACAGTCCTTGGGAGGCTTTCTAGTCCCTACAAAGAGAGATCTTTTAATGGACTGATGTACAAACTTCTCTTCAGGAATGATGGCGAGTACAGCTGAGCATGCCATTGGGCAAAAGGTATACCAAAGAAACCTTTAAGGTGTTTATCAGCTGTGTGGCTTTTGAGAGAAAAGAATGAGTACAAGATATTTCACAGTGTATTCGCTAAAATGCAATGCTATAAAGACAGAACTATTATACAGTCAAAATCAGATAACCTTATAATACAATATAAATGTATTTCTCCAATGAAAGAAATATCCTAATATGTGTGTCTCTCACAGTGCTATAGTACAGTCTTTTCACAAGTGGAGTTTATAGTCAAATATAAAGTAAAAATATATTTAATAAAAAGATTAATATTTATCGACAGAAGTTATTTAAAATTCAACAGTTTCATTGTGTGAAAAATATCATACATAAGGCAGTAGCACCACATTTAATTCTGAACTAAAAATATTACAGCCTCAGACTTCTAAACAGACATGATGTGAAAAGTGTGTAAAGCTAGCCTTACCTCACTTAGGCAAGTGCTTATTATCTTACCCGTCCTTCATGCACGTTTGTATTATCAACATATTATTAAAAATTAAAAGTATCATTACAATCATCAACTGCAAATAAACAGGCATTCAAAAGCCAAGTAGTACATGTTTTGGAGACACCAGCTAGGTATACCTTAACACCAAATGACATTTCTTAACCACTCCACAGTAATATATAGTACACGGCATGTTGTTTTGGGACATGATCTTACTGATACTTTCAAGAGATGCTAAGTTTGAAAACAATAATCCAGGAAATTTAAAGCTACAGATACTGAATAAGCTGAGCTTTTCCTTATTGAGCTTATCTGCACTGCTTCAAAAATATGTCATTCAGAAGTTATGCCACATAAATTGAATAATTTCAAGCTCAGAATCACCTGAAAGTTAGAATATTTTCATTGCCTAAAGTTCAGCAACCTGAAAGGTAGGGAAGTATATGGTAGCTACTATTTTGAAATGTTTTCAGACTTGAATCGTATCATTTTAATCTATTAATTAAAATAAAATTACCATGCAAATTAAGTCATATGTATTTTATAAGACAGCTTTCCCAGACCATACATAAATTGTTCCATATTGAGACTAGTTAAGATGGCTCTGTGAAAATAACAACACATATATATTTTGAAATTGGAGGAGATGACACATGAAAAACAACTGCTTTCAAAAAAGGCGGTGCATGAAAAAATTCTAATTTTATTTTAAAATGCCACTACTTTGAATTATGTTAGAGGTGAATTATATTCTAAAATTTTCTTTTCATCTTCTTATAAAAAAATTATCAATTATCTGAGTTTATGGTAATACATACAGCCCCTTCCTATTGTTGTAACTCTTCAGCAGCCATCCAGGAGATAACTACTTAAGAGTTAGTTACATGGCAATGTAAAATATTATAGATAATGTCCTGCTGTAGGAAAAAAAAAACAACGAACCAAACCTTGACTTCAAATATTTGTTATTTTCTACTGTATTGCTTGCAGTATATGCAGAATATGAGAGCATGGAATAAATGTTTTATTGGCTTGTATTAATACTTATCACTATTGTGTATTGTTTATATCATACAACGGACAGTTGTTACAATTACAGATATGTTTTTCCACAATTAAACTTCTGTCTCTTAACAACTGTGGATTTTTTCCAGTTTTCTATAGTTTGTTCTCAAGGTGAGATATGACATGCGTTTTAGCACTCAAAGATATTTTCGTAGCTCTAAGTCTAAAAATAGGGCTTACAATAGAAATCTGACATAATCTTTACAGTAGAGTGGTGTGCGTGGCATTATAATGGGGGCAAATAAGCAGTACATCAGTAACATGACAACAATAATAACAACTTTCGCTTCTTCTAAAGACTTAGCATCTACTAAGCCATCCCAAAGCACTTAACAAGTATTATCCTCAGGATCACAAAGAGCTAAAAGGTTTACAACAGTAGAAGGATTATAAAAATAAAATTGTATGAAAATGCAGTTAAATTGAAAAAAAATGGCAAGAAAAAAGATATAAACTTCTTAAAAAGTCAATCTCAATGGTCTCATGAGAACAAAATATTTTTATATGGAAACCATTGTATTATACTGACCATATGCAGTGGTGCCTCAAGTGCTTTTTAGCAATGGCAGTCTCAACAGAAAATTTGTAGTAGTCGTGTGTGTATGTCAGCATCCATTGTGTGTGCATGCACATACACTTACAACACAGAGAGAACAATCTTGTAAAAGCAATAATACAAGACATACACTATCACGGTAATATTAGTAGAATAAGAATACATAATTGTTTGTATGTTGGAAGACAGGAAGAACGACCATTAACTTGTAATTATCTGCTACGCATCCCTTTTGCACTAAGCCTCACTTGACTCATGCCTACCTCTAAGCTTGGAGACAGCCAGCAAAATCTGCTGTGAAAGCTACTGAGCATCTGCACAAGTGCATACACACTCTGAAATGTGTTTGAGCATTAGCAAATATATATTTATTTATTTACCTGTGAAAACTTGCTACATGTGATTATCTTGACTGCTTTTTGCTCCACTGTATGCTCAGAAAGCTTGCAAAGCTGCCATCATCGACATTATTGTTAGGACAGAATGATATTAGACTATAGTGAGGCTGATAAAAGTTTGATCACAAACACCCCACTATTGCCAAGGTGAAAGCCATCCTGACTGTACATTTGAAAACTAATTCTACAACTGTGTAGGAAAATGCTAAGCAGACTATGACAGTCTTCACTGAAAGCAAAATAAATTGATGGAACAACAACTGAAAAAAAAAAAAGTGCAAGTTCATTCACATCAGCTTAGAACGTACCACCAAAGAAAGTAAAAAGAAGATGAAGAAAGACTTCCAGGGCACTGTATGATACACAGAATGTAATAAATTTACAAAACTTGTTTAATAACATTACATAATTTTAGGCTTTTGTTTCTTAATATTTATATTAAATTTATTCTTGTCAGCAATATTATCAAGTTTCCAGTTTTACATAAAAATTTCGAATCAGACTTCCCTCAGCATTAACTTGTCAAAATCTTGGGCAGCAAAATAAAATGTTGGTTCTTCTACTTCTGACACTTTAGGAAACATTGACTAATATTTGATGTCAGCAATGTCACAGATGCAACTGAATAGTGTACAGGAACCTATCTCTAACACGAAATAGAAGATTAAAGGCAATGCTTGGCAATATGAACAACTGAAAGTAAAAGTTCTAATAAAAGGAATGTTTCCTTTTCCAAGTAATGATGGTGGTGTTTAAGGAAAGATCAAAGGAAAGAAACTTTAAAAGCTAAAATTGTGATTTTTCCAAACATGCCCTGAATCAATAATCAATGACTGGTATGTGTATATATATATCTCTAAAGAAAATGAAGGCAAACAAACCCATCCCAGTGGCTACATTTTCAGATACTTCAGAACCTAAAAACCCCAAAAAACAAACCCTAAAAAAAGGTTCTGTCTATCTGGAACCTAAACCATATACTCATTAATTTGATGCATTTACCAGTTTCCTACTACAATAAAATAAGGAAAATCCCTAATATTTTATTTTTGAATCAATTTTTTAATCTATTAAAATGCTTCCTCCACATAAATTGAGGTAAACAGAAACTTATAAGCAAAATTTATTGTGAAGTTGATTACTTCAACCTTTTCCTTCTGAATAATATCTAGGAAACAGGTAATACCTCCCATCCGATGTCACAGCATCAAGAACATTTTCTCATTATCTGATAGTTAAAATCTTTTCCTTTTTAACATTTCTACTATATTTATTTCCACATCCATAAATGCTGACATCCCGTATACCTAACCTTAAGTGTTTCACATTGTATTAGCTGAAGGTATGAAATGTACTGTTGCAACCACAGCCACAGATACTGATAACAGACATTGTCAAGTGAAGATTAAATAAGAGTGTTTTTTAAAGCATAGTTTAAGATCTAACGTTTCACTGCTCTGTATATCAGAACCAGCATGATTACAAAGCTTCACCATTTATGTCCAAGTATGGAATAGATTGCTTTGAAAGAGAAGAATACTTAGGATTTGCCAGCTCCTCAAATACTTCTCGTATGAGCTCTAGTTGTCTGATATTTGCAGGTATTCTTTACTAAACAGTGTGTCTGTGTGTGTGCGCGTGCATGTATACAAACACATGAACAGAATGAGAGAGAATTAGAATTTACTATTGGGCTCTATACTTACTATAACTCTCTCCTATTTACATATACCTGAAAAGATCTGTGAACCATGGCCACCTAATCTTTGGATATACTACTATCTATTACACTTAACTCTGAAAGAAACATACACTTTAGTCTTCCTTGTAGACAGAACTATTACTATAATTTATCTATCCCTTAAGGATCTACTGTGCACAGAGAAACTGGTGTTTGCACACAGAGGATTTGGTGTTTGAACTACACCATAATTGCATATGGCATGCATGCAACAATATTAACATCTACATGTTTAAAAAAAAATCCATGCTCAATTTGTCATATGCTTGGGTTGT
The DNA here is from genome assembly GCF_028858705.1 of Grus americana. NCBI lineage: Eukaryota > Metazoa > Chordata > Aves > Gruiformes > Gruidae > Grus > Grus americana. The sequence continues at coordinate 8,792,548 of NC_072864.1, forward strand.
CTAACAGCCACTACATATCATAATACTGACCTGCAGGTATCTGTGTATTCATACAATTTCAGACTTCAAACAGTCACAGGAGAACACAAACTGTTTGAAAAAGAGGGTATGTGTGGACCACAGGTGGGCGAAGTCCAAATGGTGACAGTCGTGCATTCTGCATGGACTTGAAAATATGCTCAAGGGCAGTGATGAGGCACACGGTGGTCATCAAATTGCTGATATTCACACTACTGAACTTACATCTGACTTCAGCCTCATTTGTGGTTTTCACTTCCCTGGAAATTCTGCCCCTGAGTTTGAAATATAAGATCACTTAAGGGTTATTTGCTGCTGCTATATGCTTTTCTCATTTTTTCTCCTTCCTCCTATTCTGTTTACCAAACATTAAGATAAACCTATTCAGCTTAATATTCACACTAAGTTTATGAGTTAGCTGCTACCACACTTTCTAAACTAAGAATAATGAAAGTATGCTGTTTTAAAAGGTTTTCCCAACTTGATCTTTATTAAACATATATTTCTGAATAAATTTTACACTCTCAAAACTTAATTAGCAAATATCAGAAAAGCTCTGTGTTCTTAAGAAGCATGTTTGATAAAGCTACCTCTACATGTCCATTACGTACAAACATTTCTTAAGTCAGACTGTGATCTAAAGGTTTTATATTAAAAAAATCCAGAAATAATTCAGTTCAACCATGTGTGCACAACACATTGTATTTATCACTCCCATTATGCACAGCTACACAAAGTTCATATCTCTCCATTCAAACGTAATGAAAAGTAATGTATGAACAATGTTGGAGATGGAGCCAGGGTTGGGTTCCCCCTCACACCCAGTATGTAGGTTAATGTGATGCATGTAGATTGTCTGCGTTTTAAATTTTACAATTTCCTATGTGTCAACATTTTCACATTTCTTTCATTGGTAAATGTTTCCTGGATACATTTTAGTCTGATAAAACTTCCAAAGCAATTAAACAGAGATGCAGTCAAAAGTTAATAAATGCACAGATCAAATTCTCTGCTGTGCCTAAATTTAATTATATGGTACATGTAAGCATTTAATTTTATGAAGATGAAAAATGGGATACCTTGCAATAAAAGGAACACGGGCATCAAAGTACTCAAATTTGCAGATTTAATGTGCTTCAAAATACATTCATTTTATCACCATGGAAGAAAGACTTATACAAGAATATCTAACTGTTAACTCTGGTACAAGAATATTCAAGTATTCATTCTGATAGCACAGAAGTCCTACCAATATCAGAAGATTTACAGAACAGCTGTGAAAGCTAATCTTACACAGTATCTAAAAAAATGACAAAATGATACCTATACCTGAGGAAGGGATAGACTAGCATGAATTTCTGTGGCAAGTTGGATCTACCATCTAGATTCAAAAAGAGTATCATCTGAAACGCTGGTCGTGTGAGTGAAGTAGATACAGAATAATGAACAAAGGATTATTTTTAATAAGAAATGAAAGGACAAGCACATATGTTGTCATATCAACAAATTTATCCTGCACAATCATAGCCTCCAATAACTCCTCCTCTAACAAAAAGGGCCTGTCTACACTGCCATCTTACTTAGCAGGTCAAGAGCCTGGTGGCTCTCTTCTGGCTTCTGAACTCAGGATTTCTTATAAAGGAGTCACGGTGTAGAAAGAAAACACACCCATACATTAGTTTTTAGAAATGCTAGTATGTCTTATAGCATGAATAGAGAATATTTTTTAAATATTTGCTATTCTCTTAATTGCTTCTAACTAGGTCCTAACTTCTGAACTCTTTCTTTGATAGGAACATCTTTCCTTCCAATAATTTGACTAATTACCTGAACCATATTCCAAGAGCCTTCTGCAAAACATGTATTTCAGAATTCAGGTTCGTCATTACATTAAGAGTACAAGATGCAGATTTCCATGTTATTATTGCTCCTATTCTTCTTCATATACAACACCAGTGCAATGGTTAAAAAGCATTAACAGTCAGCAAGAGAATTGAATTTTTAATTTTTATCTCACATAGTTCAGTATCTGTCTCCCAGAAGAAAAATTCAGTGATGAAGATGTTTCAGAGAATGGAGAGACCAAAAAAGTTTATATAAAGAGATATAAGATACTGTACTTATATAAACAGAATATTAATACATGGTACTCCATGGAACAGGAATTGAGTTAGCATATTAAAAAAATATTACATCTTCAGTTTCATTTATAGTCCTAATTTTAATCACTTTAAACTCAATTCACTAATAATTCCAATTGCATATTTATTATCTTTATAGTTTCCTCTCTGGATTCAGGTATATTTGAATTTGTTGTAGTTACACATGCATATGGCCTCGCCTCCTCCTTTACAGTGTTGAGTTCCTTCTTATAAAGCTTTGGCCAACATCCTCCCCTGAGACCTGCCTCCTCTTCCTTGGCCTTCACTCCTTCACATTCCAGTTGCACACCCTGCAGCACAGCCGCTCCCACCTGAGGTTCCTATCTCAACCCAGTAACATTGCCAACTACTACTAGCTAAGAAAATACTTTCTGGGTTCCTTCTAGAATCCTTTTGCTTCCTATTTCTAACAGTATTTTGGTACATTTTAACATTATATATAATGGAATGTGCATAATCATGGCTTTCAGCCACTTTTAATTGTTCTGGCTTTGTATTTTTATTTCTTAGTAATGAAAGAAGATTAAAGGTTTATAATCATTCTAATTCACCTTTCTGAGCAAAAGGTAAAAGCTAGCCCTGCAGAAGGTGAGCATTGCTGATAGCTTTAGTGAACTGACAGCTTTTAGAGCTGATATCCATGTGATGGTGATTTTCAATAGCACTTAATATGTTCATTTAAATACTGGTTTTAACTACTGCTTAGTAGCAGCATGAGACATCATTAAAATTGTAGTCTTGAGACAGCACTAAGCAAGTAGTTTGGAGAACTGTTATATATGAAAATTTGTGGGGTTTGAGTAGTTATTTGGATGTCCTCTACAATACGCAATGGCCAAAGTATTCTCTCAGCCGATATACATTCACAAAAAATTATTCTAATTTTCTAATCACCTAATTTAATTGGCCTATAATATGGTTGTCTAAATGCAACTCTGACTTTTTCTACAGTCTTATTAAAACCTTACACAAAACCAATATAGTACAATAATGATATAGCTTACTCTACAGTATTCTAGTATTTCATGAGAGAAAAATAACAAAATTGTAATTCTCTAGGAACATTCCTACACACTACAACCTTAATATCAAAGCTAAGATTCAAAACGGTTACTGATGTGGTTGACATTCCCCATGCCATAGCATGCAACAGACTTAGGAGATCTCTGATGTAATTTTCATTCTGACTCCAGTTTTCTGTTGCATTTGTTTTTTCTACATGCCTGAGATTTAATTCCCTTAAAACAAGTCTTAAATGCGTTAGAAAAAAGTTAATAGTACAGAACATGCTGTGGTAGTTTAATCTTCAGCAGTATCTGAAAGTTAAGAAGGCCGTCTTCTTGCTATATACAAACAAAGAAAAGTCTTCTTTCTGACTGAAAGACTGTCCAATGACAGTAATGGATCCATAGATTTTAAACACATAAATGTCATCTAACTGTCTTAAATCTTCACATGCACTAATACAGACAATATCCTTTAAGAACCTTTTTCTGCAACAATTTCAATTGCACATGAAGTCTCCTCTGTTCTCCCAAAGCATGAAGGGGCTACTAAACAATACTCAGGAAGCCAATCGTTTGCCCAAAGTGAGACTAGTCTACAGAGTTTCTGGGAAAACGTATCATGTTTCTACCAGTATCCCAAAATGACAATTATTCTACTGCTTCAAACTTAACTGCTGTGGCTTCATGCATGCTTGTAAAATGAAAATTTGAACTTCATTAAAACATAAATGCCAAAAAAAAAAATTGTTCATTAGAGTTCATTCCCAACAGTATATTCATGGATACCACTCTTGATCATAAGGGGAAAGCATGTGTAGATCAAGTAATTAATATAACCTTTATAGCTCTTTGATACAAAATCTTTTTTAAAATTTCACAAAGTATAAACTCTCCACGTTTAGTATTTAATTAATCAGATTACCTGTAAGTATTATAAACATCAAGTCATTTACAAATACCCAGATAAAGACATGGATTTATGTACAAATACAAATTATGGTAGTACCACATGTATTTTAAAGATGATTGTTTACATGGTATGGTTTCAATCCCAGGAAATCTCTAGTAAATACATACAGTTGTAAAGAGATAAAGGTACTATATGACTAGGGTGGGGGTTTTTTAGCATTTGTGGTTTTGTGTGTTGGTGGTTTGTTTGTTTTTTTTCTTAAATTTTCCCCGATGAAGATATGCCAATTAGATTCCATACTCAGTCTTTAGGTAGCAGATCTAGAATGATTCTGGATGCATATTACCATGCAGCTATTTGAAGAAATATATTTTATATTTTAATATTATTATTTTATTTGAATCTTTCATTAAAAAAAGGCAGCCAAACTGCAAAATTGTTTTCCCTACTCTCCCTTTTCTGAAACTTCTCCCCATAGCACGCAAACTAGTAACTATCAGTAACGACTGCTCCAAAATCTGATCCCACATCACCACAACAGAGAAGTTAAATTATATTTTTTTGTCATGCTTCTTTAAAATATTGCAATTTTCCCCCTAGTTAAAGCTATACAATCAAATACAAAAGGAGAAAAAAGCAGACATGAAAAACTTTATTTTCATATTATTAAAGTAGGTCTCAACAGAATTGCATCTATGGATGCTAAGGGAAAGTACAATATTAAAGAAGCATTATTTAGACCATTTTATCTTCATGGCATTATATTCTAGCTATTGCAAAGTCTACTGGCACCTTAAATCTAGTCTTAATTTACAAGAGATAAGAACCACTTTGGGGAAGTTAGTACCTTTTATCCAATTAACTATAGGCTTTCAAGAAGTCTTTGAGCAAAAAAATAAATTATAGAAGAAAATGTTGAGCATATTTTACATTCTGCCAGTAATGGAAAAGAATCTCTCTTCAACCAGGGTTTCAAGACTGCTCAGAGCCCTCCACCTACCATAAAAGAAGTTACCGTATTACTGAAAATGAGACTTGTTGGATTGCAGGATCTGATCTCAAAGACACTGAAGTTCCTAAATCTCTTTAAAACAGGAAGCATCAGTATTACGGTATTCCTAGCCAAAGATATCTAACACATTTGTTATGGTTTCTGAAAGCAGAACAATGAAGTCCCTGAAGGACCATACAGGATGCAAAAGAAGAACTGTGCTATAAAATAAAGATTAAGAGAACTAACTGGGGGTGTGGGGGGGTGTGTGTGTGTGTGTGCACAATGACCCACCAAAGTTCAACTCTACAACAGCCCAGTTATTTTAATACATGACTTAGATCACTACCTAATACATTGGGGTAGCCATCTTTTATAATTCTGAGAACGTGTATCTTACATACACATATTCCTTGCTGAGTATTTGAAGAAAAATGTTATAGTGGCACAGCCACTTCTGCTAGAAATTTCCATTCCATTCTAAAGTATGCTCTCTTTGCTGAGACACTGGGCAAATATGAACTCAATATTAAATCCCACAATGGATTATATGAGAAAGGGGTCATTCAATATATTTTTAGTGTCCTATTTTTAGTGTAATATTTTTTAATAATTAGACCAGTCTAATTCAGAATATTAGAGGTGGATAAAACTAAGCTACATAACAAAATATTAACAGCACACAGAGGCATGCACATGCACATTGCATAGTATTTTCTTCTCTCTCTGCTAAATTGCTCTTCACCTTTCAAAAAAAAAAAAATGCTATTTTAGGAATTATATTTTAGTAAACTCAATTAGGCAAATCTTTATCTACTATAAGCTGGCTTGGCTCCACTGGCTTCAAGGAAACTACAACTATTAAAGTCAATTCAGTCTAGGGCACTCCTTTTGTTAAATAAGATCATCACATCTAGTACAGTAGGTTAACAGCGGAAGTAGAAACAGGGGTGCAATTTTTCACCATAAAGGATTTTCAAGGTTTGCACAATACTCTGTTGACCTGCACTTTCCTCCAAGATCATATTTCTCTTTTGTCAATAATTTTTTTTTTTTTTCAGGAAATCCCTTACTTTAGTCTGTTAACAAAACGGTTTTATTGAAGTTATTATTACATTCCATCAATACAAACTATGGTGAGTCCTTTAATTTAATTTGCTAAAAAAACCCCTGCAACTTAACAACACCCATCTGTAATTCTGCTGATAAAATGCATTTAATTCAGTCTTTCTGTCAATAAATAATGTACTTGTTGGAGACAATAAAAGCCAAGAGACAGAGAATTCAATTTATTACTTCATTTTGTGGGCAAAATATACTTTATATCAGATTTTAGTAGAACAACAGGCATGACCCCAGGTTCCGTAAGTATGTCCACTGCTATACTTGTAAGAGAATCTGCCACTTCCACTTTCTGAAAACAGGCCTAGGATATTACAAATAGCTGAATAAGACTGAAAAAGAAAATTTGGTTTGGGTTTTTGTGGGGGATTTTTGTTTAGTTTTGTTTTCAACTACATTGTAAAAAGAGAGGTATTCTGATTGGTTTATTACTGAAAGAATAGAAGTCACAAAGGCAAGCCTAAGGCATGTATACTTCACTGTAGGACTAAATACCTTTCAACAGGAATAAGAATCTTAAATTATAAAATTACCATGTTGGGTCCCAATCTCTCTTTCCCATCTCCAAGCCATTGTAGGAATTTGGCTAGAGTTCAGGTGTTACCATGCCTAACTGACTCCTAATCAACCAGAAAAGTCCTGTTACCCGTTCTTGACCAGGACAAAATGCAAAAAGGTTTATCAATATTCAAAAGTAAAACAACATGCCCAGACAGGATATTAATATTTTTAGGATTTAAAATGACTGGTCAGTGTCTGTATAAATTACACTAAAAAGTAAATCTTTGTGACTAGAGGCAAAAAATTTCTTTTCTTAAGAAATATTAATTTTCTGGAGATTTAACTTCAAAATAAAGCATGCATGAATAATGAAATGGTTTCCATTCATCTGACAATACGAACAAGATGCTTCACATGAACAAGGCTGAGTATATGAATATTTGTTTTGTGTCATTCCACTAACTTAGTTGACCTGATATATAGCAGTTTGAGATCAAAATTTGGTAAATTCAGAAATTTGGTAAGAAAGCAAAAACATTTTAAATACTTTACAGGCATGTAGATAATGTGCACACATGGATATTATGTATGTATGATGTTTACTTCTATTCGCAGTTAATAGTCCCTGTATACTGTGTAAATATTAGCCATGCAGAAAGCTAATAACAGTCTACAGAGCACTCAAACCAATTTATAAATAGAAGAAAATCTTATTTTCTTGTGGACTTTAAAGTATGAACCTTGCTGGAGGTATGATACATAGCAATTTTTCTTGCTGCAGAAATGAAAATTAACCATAATTTGGTCAAAGCTGAAGATTCTGAAGTTACTTTAGGTTACCTATGTGTAATAAGAAAAATGTAGTTGTCTTAGCTGTTTGGCTGAAATAAACATGCTATGAGCAAAATGACTCGAATACAGAAATTCTCCAAATGTTCAGTTTCATGCCAATCACTTCATCTTTTTCAACTAGTAACACCACTGAAAGAAATTACATAATCTCCGTGGATTATTGCACCCTTGGGGGTTAGGAGCAGATAGATTAAGAATGAATAGAATTCTTTAAAAATGTTTCTCAGCAAAATAGAAATTTTCTCATCTAATGCAAAACCTTGGATTTCAGTTATGCATTTCAATTATTATTCTACAAATATAGACACCAATGGTCTGACAATTTCTGTGACAACTATGGAATTCTGTTAAGAGATCTTATGCAAGCTTAAGGTTTGCAATTTTGGAGGTGATACTGCAATTTTTTAGATTGAGGAATAACAACAGGCACTGGATGAGACTCCCTTTTTTGCAATATAATATGCAAGTTATTTCATTTTGTATAAGATCTATTCAAGTAAAAACATGATGAAAACCAGCTACATATGCTGCAAAATCTTGGAAATTACATGCAAGTATCCTCAAAGAGTTTGTGATCATTTCTGACCTATATAAATTTTTGCTGCATTAACACATAATTCTGTAGTTACAGAATATTAGCTACAGTAAAACAGTAATAAATATACTTGCTGATCAACAAGTGACTGAATGTATTCCTAGTTTTCCTCTAGAATCTGGCAAATGCTTTTGATGCTATGACCTGGTGGAACACTGCACACTACTCTTTCCTTGTACAAATGTCAGAGCTGTCAGACAGCTAAAACATGTCCACAGATAGAAAGAAACAAATTGCTGACCTAAGCACCATTTCTAGGTCCTGAACCAAGGCTTTTTCAACATGAATCTAACTTATTACAACATTTGTTGACTGACCCACCATGCTGGCCCAAGCATTACTGTTAGCTAGGAAATTAAAGTTGACAGAATTTATTCTGGGAACTGATTAATTAAATGCCTTTCCTGGCAGATCCATTAATATCAACACAGCATGGCATATATATTGACACAGTGAGAGAAATTGCTTTCAACAATAGAGCTCTGTTGACAAAACAGTGTAACATTTGGACCATTAGTAACAGTACATGAATCCATCTTCTCTATCAATTGTATTTTTGCTGGCAAAAACTTTTAGCAACAAGACAAAAAAGGGACAGGGAAAATACAAAATATACACATGTGAATTATACATTTAATATATCATTTTGAAGTAAATATTGTGAACAGAAAAGAAATCATGAAAACTAATAGTCTCTACACAGGAAAATCTGGAAGTGAGGAATAGGTTGGAAGGAGAAGAAAATATCAAAGAAATCCTTCTGATGAAGCAATCAGCTAAAATTAACTTTTTTAATAAAAAAAATAGCAAAAAAGATAAGAAAATATGTAAGGAAAACTAAAATTCTTAAATCCAACCTTTATTGTGAGAAACTGAAGCAAGATGCTCAAGAGAAGCTAACACAACAGTATTCTGTTCGTTTTGTATCATCAGTCGCTGCTTGATTTTATTGCCCACAGCCTAGAACTGCAGCTGAAGAATTCTCTTTAAAATATGATTAATAAATGTACTTTTTTTAATCACACAGATATACCACAAAAACATCCTGAAACAAATATCCTCATTTCTTGGCCATGCTCTTTACTGGACACAGATATCCTGATCTAAATTACTTGTATGCCTGACTCCTTCCGACCACTCAATGAATAAAATTCACATCCTTACAAACTCTTGAAAATAATGAGACCCCAAGTAGGTCAACAGAAATAAGGACCAAATATGACACCTCTGCACTAAAAGGCGTAAGTTAGTACGGCCTGAGGGAAAGTTGGTGAAAAGATCTTTTCACCAATCCCTTAATAGGCCCAGTGACACACAGGCAATCCAGCCACCTCTAGAAGAGAGCAAATCATAGTGAGTACATGAGGGTTCATACAGAAGAATCAGACTGGAAACTTGAATCTCAGTTCACAGTGTAACCTGTCTCCCAAAGTTCTTTCTCTTCCATCTTCACTATGTAAGGGAAAGAAAATCCCAGCGTATACACATAAAAAATACACAGAAAAAACTTCAGCTGTAACCTCAGCAATGATATTATTTCTACTTGCTTCATGTTTAAATTTCTTTTTTCAATATATGTTCACATAGTAAATTTATATGTACATTCAGATATACATGTATGCATGTGTGTAAACTTTATTTGGCTATCTGACATGTTGAATATTCAAGCAAATCAGCAAGAATTGTAGGAGATCATTGTAAGATCATTAAGCATAAATAACAAAAAAGGAAAAAATAATTCACAAATCAGGAGGTTCATCCAAACAGCTTTTTGCCTCATGTTTTCACAATGCATCCTCAAGAGCATCTGAAATGAAGGGTATCTTGTGTTCAGTCAAGTAGTTTTACTTTAAGAGGTAAGTCCTAAATATAGAAGTCCATGTTGCAGAATGCAGTACTTACACGTCAGTACGCAGTGTATTTTTGTGAGTGTGCCTGTTAAAGCAGGTGAAGCAAGAGAATGTTGAAGCTGAGATGCAATAGATTCACTCCAAGATGAAGATGACACAATCTCGATGTAACTGGCCAGCTGGATGCTCACCTATCAGAGAATCCTCTGAGGTGGCACAGGAGCCAGCTTGCTTAGTCGCAGTTGGAAGGGTATGTTGCAGGGCAGAATGAAGAAACAATAAAACAAATGCCACAGTAGCAGTATCTCTACTAACCTATACTAGATTATTGACTGTTGTGAGACAAAGCCTCAGAATTTTGCTTAAAATCATTTTGATCTTATTCTAGGCTATACCTGGACATTATGAAATGAGTCCTGGGAGGAATGTGCTTCAAATTATTTCATTATTATTTTTTGATTCTGATCAGTGTTTTCTAAGTGCATTAGAAATTTACATCAGGATTCTTTACCCACAAAAAGCACTCATACATGACAAAGTATTTTATATAGTATTTCTCCATATCACTACAATAACATAAAACATGAAAATATATATGTAGAGAAAATATTCAGAGAGCATGTCAGCTGCATTTCCTGTTCTTATACTAGTCTAGAAAGAAAACAGAAAAGACAGTGGCTCAGGTCCTCTTTTAGTGTAATTGACATAAACTGTGTAGCTGCATCAAAATTTTTAACCAAGGAAATTTCCTACCAGAATTTTAAGTATATTCAATAGAACTGATTTATTAGTTTAATTTTATTTATTTTAAAACACAAATAAAAGATGATAGGACTTCAATTCAGACTCCAGTTGCTTTTCCACTTACATGTGCTATTCTTCAGTAGAATAAATAAATAATAGCCTTTTCTTTTCCATTTTCCAGATTCCCTTTTTACATAAGTCATATGAATAATTCAAAAGTATAGCAGCTTAGCTGCTCTCTGACATACTACCAAGCTTTTTTTTTTTTTCCTCTACTTCTAACTTTGTTTATGCTGTGACATCTTAGTGGCAAATAAGTGAGTTATTTTCTTTAATTCATACACTAAACTAGAAGAATTCTGTTCTTCCCTGTTATAAAATGGCTTCAGCAAATATGTGTCAGATGGAATAGGCAAGTATTCACCTGTTTCTATTTGTCTCAAATTTTGCAGTGGAAGTCAATTAGGTTTCCTTCAAAAATGATAGTGTGTTGGTAGAGGAATTAAAATCAGCTTGCAGAAATAATTATTGAACTGATTTTTGATGTCCTGCATTACTGAAAAGCTGTAAACCTGAGGGATGTACAGCTGCAAGGGTGGATACTGAAGCTGAAGGAGATTCACGCACAATCCTCTACTGTCTTTTGATGAGGCATTCATGAGGAATGAAGACTGTTGATGTTCTCAGTGCACTTCCTAGTACTCCTACAATGATTTCCCCCATTCCTCAGCACAGATCAATGTATCTTAGTACAACCGCTATCTAAGTTAGGACTTTCAGAACATTTAGAAATTCTCAGAAGCATAGTCACAGAATGCTAAAAGTGTGTGACTGATTAAGTACTGCTAGAATAGGGTTTTTAATCAAGCAAGAAATGTAGAAAAATTACAAATACAGTAAACTTATAAGTCTTCCCTCACTTTGCACATCAACTTGAAGGCAGAGCTTCAGGCTTTGTAAATTGTCATTGATATCGCAGGCAGTATTCTTCACCTCAGTACAATCATATTGCCTCTGACAACCCAGCACTTGAAACAGAGAATCTGTCTCTCAAAAATACTGTCGTTTCGGGAATATCCAGCTTTGGTTTATTCTTCATGATTTACCCTTCCTGATAAACTGAGGCCAGTAATGCTGGGAATCTATAGACAGTTTTACATGCTAGCCTGTTCTGAACAGTTCTTAACAGGATTTGGGTACTGCCTCACTACTATCAAAAACATTTTAAAGACTTTTACATCCAATTTTCTCACAATCTCATGACATTGTAAGAACTGATTAAGCGTTTGCATAATACCAGCAATTTATATGTATTTCTCCACAATTTAGTACATTTATTAGAATTCCATTCTCATACTTGGGACAAAAGATTTTTAAACTTCCCAACAATCAAAATGCTGTTTTTCACCAACGGGGAAGCCTAATCAAGAAGGTTCTGAGAGCTTCCCTGAATGGCCTCAATTCTTTAAGCAATCAGCAGCAAAGACAGGCACTCAGCACCTCAAGAAACCAGGCTATGGGAACAAAATATTAAGATGTGCCATCTGATGTTTGAACAAAGTTTGCTGTCCATTTCAAGGTTACTCAGCTATTTAACAGACAGACACACCACAAACAGATTCTCAACTGCTTGCCAGCTCCAAAATTCAGACTACCCACAGGAGCCTAAAATTGGGCATGTAATTAAGACTGTGTTTCAGAACTTTAGCCATCATAAGTACTTGGTCAATTGTTGCAGTTCAGTATCCCTAGGTAATTGCTGATGTTAACGATTTGAAGATTTAAATTGGATAATTGCAAGGACAGAAAAATCCCATCTCCCTTCCTTTGTTCTGAAAAGTGGGATGGAAATCTTAACAGACCAAGCCTTCCCGTAGTTCTACTCTCTACTTCAGAAAAAGACCATTTGAACAATACAGTCTGGTGGGATTTGGGTATTTCTACAATTCTGTATCCTTAACAAAAGTATAGAAATGAACTTCAATTATGAAGATGGCTTATTTTTAAGAGATAACCAATTGTTCCAACTTAAAGTGGCTTAACATATAGTCCAAATTTTAGATGACAACTGTTCTTTTGTTTGAGTTGGTCTGTACAGAAGTTGATAATTCAGAAAATTCTCTGGAAACTTCTACAGCTTTGCAGATATGTAACAAAACAATCTTTCAACTACGCAGCTAGAAACAATAATCAGGTTTCCAAAGTTGGTTTTTTTCAGTTCAAACCTCACTGCAACATGTTATCAGAGAAATGAAAAAATTGATTTTTGGAATAGAGCAATAATTTTTAAAACTTTGTTTCAACTTCCCTTTAGTGCAAGAGTTTGACACACACAAGACAGTCTACCCCAAATCCAGCAAAACTCAGTGAGAAAGACACAGAACAAAGCCAGAACCTATTCTATTTCCTGGTATTTTCTCCCAAATCAGAACAACTCAGTATTTCTATTACTGCACTGTTTAGTTATTATTCATATAGGTAGTTTTAGTTTACTAATTATTTAAATGTGCAGTTATAGTCATTTTAGGTACTTATCTGAGTGAAATAAGCTCCTATATGTAACCAACACAAAATCCCTACTTAGTGTCCCAGTTACTGCCTAAATACCAAAGTCTAAGTAACTTATTCTTGACTCTTACCATAGTAAGATGTCTCACTTCCTGGATGTACTTAGAATTCTCCTCTAACTGGACAAGAAGTGTCTTTGACTGGGCACATAAAATGGCTAAGGCTAACCAAGAAGGTTCTTGTCTTGACAATAGTATCAGGAACACTGGTAAACTACACACCAATGTTGAATTAGAAATGAGATTAAGTAAATCAAGCACAGAATAACTGCTCAGAACTGTGTATAGGCCATACGTTCCCTTTGCTCCAGGAGATGCTGGCTTGTTATGATCCCTGTAAGAAAGGTACTCAGACTCCACAAAGCATCATTTAGGATGTCATTTACTGGAGCTAACACTGTGAAGAAAGAGATGATTGCATAGATAATGTTACATGCCTTTGGATGCTGGAAATCTCAAACTGCATGGGATCGAATGGGCCTCCAGCCAGAGTACAGCTAGCCATGCAGATCCTGTCTGGGCAAAGGTGAGCTCATTTTGTGTTTTGGGTTCTTACAGCACCTTCTTAGAGGAAAAAAATTCTGTATCTGTTACTGTATCTTTTCTTTTTTTATTAAGGACACTTCATTTCTCCCTTCCTGCTTAGGTTGTATCTTCATTGTTTTACAATACATAGCATGCGAAAATACAACCTAGGATAAGCACATATCAACACACAATTCCCACACTCCTAAAGAATATGGAAATGCAAAATTACCTCAAAAGAATATAAAGAAAAGTCAAAGGTTTTGGTGTGCCAACAAGGAAAATGCAAAAGTGAGTGAGGAAGAATGGTACAAAACAAAAAGCGGAGTAATTAGACTAGCGCATACCTTCTCTAACATTTCTACAGTCTGGTTCATGTACACAGCAACACGAGAAGTACAGTGGAACTCAGGAGACTGGCTTCTCATCTTGGCCCTGACCTTCTAAATAGTTTTGCTAAGTGTCTTGTCTTTGATTAAGATTTTTCATCTCTAAAATGGGTTAATGACAATCAACTTCCATTGAATGTATACTAGGAGCTGCTGAAAAATACACTATGTAATAGCTAGGCATTTACTTTTAGTTTAGATGAAAAAAAATTTGTCTCAAATCACTGCAAGTGACAGAGTTTTGAGGTAAGATTTTCTTTTCTAATGCTTCAAGCTGACTAAAGAGAGTAGACCAATACTAAGATAATAGTGAAATGAAGAAAAAAACAGAAAAAAGAATTTGTCAGGTATCTTTTAGGTTTTCTTTATATGTCTTGAAAATTAAAACCTTTATAATTAAAATATAAATGTAGACCAAATATCTAAACAACCCTGAACTATTTCAGAACAGAATTCATATTCAATTTTGAACACCCACAGGTACTAACAACTGATGGTGTGGTATGTTATATACGGATACACTCACAATACTAAAATGTATAATTACTATGGTTATATCTTTAGCCCTAGACAGTCAATGTATCTATAAAAAGTGGTCTTTTGTGTGTGTGTAACAAATACGAATGTGAACAGCTTTAAATACCATAGTAATTTAGGAAAATAGATGTAAATTGCTGAAGTTTGTCATACTTCTAAAGGAATTCAGTGATCGTTAAAATAAAAAGCTTTCAATTTTTCAGAACAAAAATCCAGGAAATCCATTCTCTCATTCCTTTCACATAATGTTCATATTTTCATAGTTAATGTTCAACTTCTCCTATAATAAAATTATGTCTGAAACAGATAAGCAAATGCAAGCAGAGAAAATATTTTTCTTAGCAGCGTTACAGGGCTGAACTTTACTACTGTATTCTGAGAATGAGGAAAGATGGAAAGCTCTGTTTATTCTAGTGACCTGAATTTCTCACTCTTTACGCTGATCCATTTATATTTCCATAATACAACAATAATTTCTTTCTTCAGCTTCTTAAAGAATTCTGTCACCTGGCATAAAATTGTTAACAAGAGAATTAGAGGGAGCTAAGGACAATCAGGTAAGATGGTCCAATTTTTTCTGCATGGACCAAGTCAGTTGCTGATTTCCCTCCTCGACTTTTTTTTTCTGGACTTTATGCTAGCTTACCATTATAGTGTGTGTTTGGAAGGCCAGAACACTGGGCACATATCTAACACAGTCATTCACCTACTAATAGGAATACAGTTTAAAGGTGAAAGTGTCAGTCAATTTAAATAATTTTCAATAACATTTAACACTCAAATACGAATTAACAACTGATTAGACACAGACCTTCCAGAATTGAAGCATCAACCTACAAGCTCTGCGGTAAAAATAGTATTATAGGTAGGGAGAAACTGGCTTTTTAATACCTGATCCTGCTTCCACCTTCTGAATATTCCCCCTTTATGTCTGAGTTTTGACAGGAGCTCCTTGTTCATCCATGCAGGCCTCCCAGCATTTTTATCTGACTTGTGCTTGTTGGGATCGACTGCTCTTAAACTTTAATTGGGAAAAACCCAGAACTTTCAAAATAATAGTGCCGAGACCACAAGACCTGTCAAACTCATTAATTACATCTAACAACCTATCTACAAATACAGCAGATTTAATTTTCTTGTCAGAAGTAGCATGTTGCCCACATCCAAATTGCACAGAAAATTGATTCCCTAAGCAGTATACACCAGTACACTGCTGAGTTTTACATCAGTACATGCTGCTTACAAGTGTCTTGCCAGAACAAATGCCACCAGAAAATGAAGAGTTCTGCTTGCTAGCACACAAATCAGAAAACAGGATTGAGATAAATTTACTAGTCTAAATCGTTCTTTGAACATTAAGATATAAAGCCTAAATCCAAAATTAGATTCTTGTCTTTCAGGGGAAGAAAAAAAAAAAAAGAAAAAGAAGGAAAACTTCCCTTTTATTCAGCAGAACTGGGAGCTTTTTCAGTGTTTGGAAGGACACTACTACAATACACAGAAATTTGTGACTAAAGAGCTCACTCAGAGTACAAGTATTTATTTTTGCTCTTTCCTAGCAGAAGTGGTTCAACTATAAAATATTGGTAAACAAGTTTCTGTTTGTACAGTAAACATTTTTCTCATGAGTGCCATCTGACAATATGAAGAAGTAAAAGAGGATTTTTATTATGTTTAAGTATCACTTATATCTATTTCAATTTCAAAGGCACCTTTAGAATACCTGTTTGAATACAATTCCTTGCTGAAGTTCCACAGAAGACAGATCAGGATCAACAAGATCCTGATCAGGGTCTACAAAACAGTCAAGAAACTCAGTTTCTTACATCCATTGGGTTAACTGACAGGATTATTCTTCTTTGAAATGAATGGAGGCATTAGCTGTCTATCTGCAGCACCTTAAAATGCTCTGAAGAAATACTAAATTTCAGGATTTAGCACCTGGCAATAGTGTATTCTAAATTCTTCTTTTTACCTCCAGAATTTTCACTTTTAAATTAGAAGTGTCTACTACATATCTAATTTTTCTAATTCCATTTCTAACTAGGATAATGTATTTCAGTAGTCTTTCACTTTCACAGAGCAGAGAAGGATATTGTATAGACCATATGATCTCAAACATTTTGAGCTTACCTCCCATATTTCTTATCCCCCCTCCCCTCCCCCCCATCCTGTATACAGTTCTTAACATTTGGTCTTGTCAGATAAAATAATTGTTGTTAATATAGTTGTATTTAAGTGCTTTCCAGTGCATCAGGAATGTATACTGGTATGTAAAATTAAAATAAACTAATTGCTTGGTTTTGATTGACTCTGTTACTATATTTGCTCAAAAAAGGAATGCTTAGCTTCTGCATATTGTCACTTTAAACCAGACCCATAGTAATATGTGTTTTTGTATGAGAATAATACATTAAATTAATAACCACATTACAATCACACAGATTTAAAATATTGCTTACCCATGGCACTAAGAGGATTCCTTTCGTCTTGAAAGAATATTTAAAAATTAAAATATGATTTCACAAGCATTAATCTGTTTCTTGTGGAGGCCCATAAGGCACATTCTAAGTGCATTAATGCATCCCTGAGCTGGTGGTTTATATGATAAGATGAGGTTATAATGAGCCACTTCCTAACAATACAATGTACTTGTGCGTTATTGCTATGTATCTTTGCTTGGGAGCAATTTGGAACTCTCATAAAAGAAACAACTATCAGCAACATAAAATAAAACAAAGTATAAAGTTTTATACTGTTAACCTTTACAGATTATGATTTGTGTTTATTGCATATATAGCCTCTGTTTCCTTAGGCTAATTTTTGCTAAGTCACACACTCGTTCGTAAAACATCCCACTTCGGAATTTTCCCAGAAGTGAGGATCTTCTTGCGGAAAAAAAATCTTGTACTTTATAATGCATGCTTGCTTTTGGGACCTCAGAAGTCTTTTCACCAATTAGGTGGTACAGATGAGACTTCACATAAGCTTCATAAGATCGTCACTGGCCATTTAGAGCTGTGTTAAGGTTGCCCCAGATAAAATGGTTCTGCATCTAACTAGTGCAGCTATTCAGATCTTAGCATAAAAATTTGAATATTTTAATAATCTAATGTACTAGGAACTGTTACAATGTCCCTGTGACTACTGTCACAAGTAGCACTGTCACAAATAAGGGCCTCCAAACTACATTCCTTGTTCAAGCATACAGCTACTGTGCTAAGGTACTAGACTGCAATATATGATATTTCTTTAAAGGAAGTGAAAATACTTTTGATGTACACCAGCAAAAACTGGTTTATCTGCTGCTTTCCCAAAAGCTTCCAGTAGGAAACATGCATTCCAGAACTAGTAGCATTTACTGTTCCAGGAATATTTGTTTTTCAGTTTACATTTACCATTCCTTGATGAAACCTATGCTACTTTTAATAGCACTCATGCTACACAAATTGTCGATTATTCAGGATGAGTCTTCTAGCAAAGCGTAGCTTTCTACCAAATACAGCAACTGCTTGATACTCTGAGTAGTAGATTTTACTTGCTTTCCTAAATTTTGAATCCATTTTCAAATGATGACTGAATCCTTATCACTGCCACTGCTTCCAGCTTCATATATCTAAATATATTTTTAAGCTAATAATGTCAGATCACATGCATCATAGAGCAACTGGGTACAAAGACCCTCCTTTCCCCAAAAGGTCATTGTAAAGGTTACATTTGCAACTCCTCTTCTCTGAAGAGTAAAATTACTTAGGTCAAACTTCCAGGAAATACCCTCTTCCCTCCCCCTGCCCCTCTAAGAAAAAGAGCTGGTAAGGAGGAAAAGAGGAATTGAACATACAGAGATCTCTTGGGTTCCAATGAGATGTGCAGTCTCAAAAGAAGCAACAGATTTCTTTCTCCCAGCACAACAGGGAACCTTTGGGAGATGTGCTGTTTTGAAGCAAAGCAAACCCAATGCACAACTGTGAAAAAAGCCATAGTGGACACAATCAAATCTTTATTTACTGCAGAATCACATCACATACTTTTTGCTTGTCCAGTAGATTCTCATCAAGAGATAATCCTAAATATAGTATAGTCTTCAGAGTAAATACCAT
Source organism: Grus americana (assembly GCF_028858705.1). Lineage (NCBI taxonomy): Eukaryota > Metazoa > Chordata > Aves > Gruiformes > Gruidae > Grus > Grus americana. The sequence goes on from NC_072864.1 coordinate 8,811,418, forward strand.
ATTAAAATATTTTAAATGTCAAACATATAAAATAATTATAGCATCACGTTGATTACATTTTTATATAACAGTTTCCTTTTAAAAGGTACAGAAAATCAGCAGTCTTTCAAGACTTGTTGCACTAACAAGGTAAAACTAAGATTACAGCACCATCTACTGATTTAATTCTTAATTTTTACTTTTATTACATTTGAAGCCAACAAGAATACTGCCAGCAGAAAACAAATTTATAGTAATATTGAACCTGTTTTCACAATCTGAGCAAAAATCTCCCAGATGGTAACAATGTTTTTGTTTGGGAGTATATAGTATTCACACATCCCTCCAGCTATTCATTAAAATAAAACCAGAGGGTCAAAGAATTAAAAATAGGAAGAACTAATGTAGAAGCAGCAGTTATTAAAGCATCAGCCTGAATACTAGTAAAGTCCAGGCAGAGATCTGTAAAGGCAATACAGTAAGACTAAAAATAACTTTAAAAAAAAAAAAGATAAAACTTTAACACCCCCCCCCCAAAAAAAATCATCAAAGTGTCCCCAAGAAGACACACACCCAAAAAAACTCATGAAGGTAGAACAGCAGATCTGTTGTAAGTGTATTTGAAGTCTTTTCTAGCTACTATTGCATTCTTAACCATTCTATTTCCTCTGTTTCAATCCTTCCATCTTTACTTTATTCTTATAGTGTTTCTTAATTTCTTTAATTTCTTAAATATTTAAAAGGGAATTGAGCACTATATTCTCAGATTCTACATTATCTCTCTTTTGTTACTTTAAGTCTCATAAGCATAAGGAAATACTTAAAAAAATCATTTGCTAGTATTATTAAATGAAGACGTAATTTTAACCTGAAAGCATCAAGCCAAAGTGAGATATATCTGGACTTCCCTATATCTTGCTGTTGGAATTTGCAATATGATATACACATACAAAATAAACCTATTTTGTGAATTTGTGGTATTGCCTTTTACTAGCTATTTTTTGGTGCACATTTCATGTAGGTGAACAAAAATAGATGACACCTGTCCCTAATGAAACAGCCTATGCCAACAGAAGCCCTGATGGTATTTGCACCTCAACAGCAGCTGTAACACCAGGCAAAATAGTAACAGTGTGTATAGCATGTGTATCTGCTATATATATATATAAATTGGCTGAAAAAGTGACATTTGATAGAATTAAGACCTACAGCAAGCAATGTTAATAAGAGAAATTTAATAGTAATAGGTCACGGCTTGGGTAACACTTTACAAGAAGAAAGCAGCAATAGGACACTGCAACTTTTGTAAAAGAAAACACCTGTGATCCTTGTTTATCCTTTTGTTAAATTCATCGGGTTTTATTTACATGAGTAAAGATTCAGATCTTTATTAGCAGTGTTTAAATCCCTTGTGCATTCATATTTTGATCCCAATCTAGGAAAAAGTTTGTTTAAAAAAAAACCAAACAAAGTACAGTTGATGAATACCAAGTTACCATGAAAAATTTAAAAAAGGATATAAAACAAATACTAAATTTTGAATCCATATACTTTAATCAGAAAACTAGATCCTAAAATTAAGTTGGAGGTATTACATTTTCAGTTGGAAGCTGGAAATACTGCAAAACATGCCTCCACGCACAATTTTGTTCTTACTTTTTAGAATTCCCTCTTAAAAACAATTACACAATGGCCTAAAGCCAAACCTATGAAGTTCTTCATTAATATCATTTTTAAAAAAAGTCACATAGTTGTAGTCTACAATGAAGTCATGAAGATAGAAGGAAGTAGAACACATAATTGTTTGCTATGACTTTTTTCCAGCTAGAACTCTTTCAAAGGGTATGCAGCAAAAATTAGCTACTCCAGCTACTCCTACTATGTGAGGGATAGACATTCAGTAGTGATCCATGAAAAAAAATGCAGCCCACTTGAATCAGTCTCAAGACTGATCGTATTCTCAAAAATATTGTTGGTTTTTGTTCAGGTTTTTTGTTTGTAAGCAAGGAACATTGTGGATCTACAACATTATTCTTAAAGGTTTCTGAGAAATTATCAAAGTACCAATATCTTGTTGATTAAATGAACTGACAAGGCATGAGATCAGTGAGTGACAGAAGATAAGTCTACAGCAAGCCAGACATATCCAGATCTTGACAAAACAGACAAGGAGAGCAGTATTACAGGTCATGCACACAGCTAAAGGCAACTGCAAACAAAGCTTTCAAAACAAAAGCTTCTAGGCAGTGCATTAGACTGTAGGAGGTGGCTATGACTCAGAACTCCCCTGTGAAAACTTGGAATCTAAATGAATTTTAGGAAAATTGTACCAGATTCTTTCCCCTCCCTAACGTTCTGCTACTGAAAGCTATAAGACAATCCAAATGGAATTTGCACTTTAACCTGATGTTTCAACCTGAAGCAATGTGAAATTATTTCCTATTCCTGAGCACTACTTCAATGAATTCTCAACATTGTTAATGCTTTTCTGGAGTGCTACAAGTAGACAGATTTGGCTGAAGAAAAGCATGCAACTTCTACAGCAGTTTTGAAGTATCTCCTTGTACTGAAGTGAGGCAAATTCATCTCCAAATGTTTCTGAGATCACAAATCTAGAAAATAAGAGATTTAATTCCATCATAGAAATAAGCAGTGCTTCCTGGGAGTCTCAACTGCCACTTAGTACAACTGATACAGTTTTCATCAATTTCAGCACTGGTTTTTTGTGTTGATCACTGATAATGCAGAAATACTCCACTTTCTACCAATTACCCCCTTTGCTTTTCAGGTTCAGCCATGCAGTCTCATGGTCAGGCTCCCCAGATTGCCTGACGCTCTGGCAGCTGTTTTGCTGCCATATGCCAATTAGGCAGCTGTGTACAAGCCACTAAGCTCTGAGTCCCCTCAACACAGAGGAGTCTATACTGTTAGGCTGATAAACATTTTTGCTGACTTGAAGCATCAGAAGTCCCCCAATTCTGTCATAACCCTGTGATTAGATCATAGACTTCTGTGTTGGGTTTGTGTGGCAAGGTTTTGGTAGCAGGAGGGGGTACAGGGGTGGCTTCTGTGAGAAGCTGCTAGAAGCTCCCCCTGTGTCTGACAGAGCCAATGCCAGCCGGCTCTAAGACGGACCCGCCTCTGGCCAAGGCCAAGCCAATCAGCGCCTCTGTGATAACATATTTAAGAAGAAGAAAAACACTTAGAGAGAGTGAGCTTTTGCAGCCGGAGAGAGGAGTGAGAAGATGTAAGAAACTCTGCAGACACCAAGGTCAGTGCAGATGGAGGGGGAGGAGGAGCTCCAGGCGCCGGAGCAGAGATCCCCCTGCAGCCCGTGGTGAAGACCATGGTGAAGCAGGCTGTCCCCCTGCAGCCCATGGAGGAAGGATGAGGGGGTGTAGAGATTCCACCTGCAGCCCGTGGAGGACCCCACGCCGGAGCAGGTGGAGGCACCTGAAGGAGGCTGTGGCCCATGGGAAGCCCACACTGGAGCAAGCTCCTGGCAGGACCTGTGAACCCATGGAGAGAGGAGCCCATGCCAGGGCAGGTTTGCTGGCAGGACTTGTGACCCTATGGGGGACCCACGCTGGAGCAGTTTGCTCCTGAAGGTCTGCACCCCATGGGAGAGGCCCACGCTGGAGCAGTTCGTGAAGGACTGTAGCCTGTGGGAGAGACTCACGTTGGAGAAGTTTGTGAAGGACTGCCTCCCGTGAGAGGGACTCCATGCTGGAGCAGGGGAACGATGAGTGGAGTCCTCCCCCTGAGGATGAAGAAGCGGCAGAAACAACGTGTGCTGAACTGACCGTAACCCCCATTCCCCGTCCCCCTGTGCCGCTGAGGGGGGAGGAGGTTGAAGCCAGGAGTGAAGTTGAGCCCGGGAAGATGGGAGGGGTGGGGGGAGGTGTTTTAAGAGTTGATTTTATTTCTCATTCCTCTACTCTGTTTTGCTTAGTAATAAGTTAGATGAATTCCCTCTCTAAATTCAGTCTGTTTTGCTCGTGACAATAATTAGAGAGTGATCTCTCCCTGTCCTTATCTCGACCCACAAGCATTTCGTTATGCCTTTTCTCCCCTGTCTAGTGAAGGAGGGGAGTGAGAGAGCGGCTCTGGTGGGCACCTGGCCTCCAGCCAGGGTCAATCCACCACACTTCCTCAGAGGCTATGGCTGGAATCTGAACCACAGCTAGAGCTTCAGTGAAAGTTCTGTTGAAAGTGATCATTTCACTTTTAACTGATCAGTATTTCCTAACAGAAAACCCCTTCATGAGAAAATCTCTTATGAGCCTAGCTACACAATCTTTAAAAAAATACAACAAAAAAGAAAACACCACACCACAAAAACAGCAAACAACCACACCACTGAAAAAAATCCATATACAACTAAAAAAAAGCCCAAAATATGCTCTGGATAATTCAGACTGATTGCTTTTGATTAACACTAGCATCTTATATTAAGTCCTATGAAGAAGAAAAAAAAAAATCATGCCCTTGTGACATGTCACTAAACTACTGACTACAAAAGAATATTCTCTCAATTTTTCGTCTGATCTGTATTTAAAACCTGCCACTGTAAGGGAGGTTTAGCCTCAAACCCTGCAGTCCATCCTTCTCCCCCACCCCCCCAGTTTCCTCTGTAAGTAGCTTCTGTGCCCTTATTTTAACCTATCCCTAATTGTTGTGAGAAGACAGGCTGAACACTCGAGTATTTACAGCTGTTTAAATAAACTAATAAGAATTTTTTTTTTAAAAATCTAAATTCAAAAATAGCCTGGAGTATGCATGGCAGCAGCTTGGCGATGGCTGTAAACTATTAATACATCCAATTTTAATTCTCCAAATAAGCATTAAAGACTTGCATTTCCAATGTTACCTTTAATGCTAATTTTAAACTTTGGGCATAATGCTTCATGGAGACTTCCAAAACTTCTTTCCTCTAACAGTTTTTACATGTGGGGTTTCATTCTTTTCTTCCTTCTATTTTTTATTTTTTTGTTTTTATTACAAACATCATGACCCTCAATGATCCTGCACAGAACACTTCTCATGTATATCATGACAAGTGTAACAAGGCAGAGTGCCAGTTCCACTGCAGTCAAGAAGTCGCAGGAGTACACCAAAGGAATTTTATATGTGCTACCTCCACTATTTTACTATGTGATTGAAGTGTTACTCAACTCTGAAATACTGATAGTCTTGAGAGGTCATGTCAGCAATAAAAGTATGAGCTACAGTTTTCTGTATGCTTTAGGACTAAAACACAAAAGCGTTAAATCATTCTGTACAAGTAAATTAGCAAGGATCATTATTCTCCATTTATTCATTCATTTACCATCAGCATTTTCTATTCCCCTCTTTTTCTAACTGCAACAGTCATAATTTGTTTCCTATATCCCTCCCACTGTTAAGTGACTCAGCTCCTCCCTCACATTTCTAACAATTACAAAGAAACATATGCAGTTCTGCTATTATCTATGGTAAAAATAGTATTACTCTGTGCATTTACTGAATTTAACCACGTGCCATGTTCTAGGCACTTGACCCTTACTGTGCATACACTGGTGCAGTTACAATATATTACATCAGTACTCCAACAGCCTGAACTAGCTCCTCACCTGGATCTACAATATTTGGCAAAAAACTATTACTCAGCAAATTAGAATTTGTGTCACTAATGTTCTGTAAAGAAGTGGAATCCTGAATGTTTTTCTGATGCTGGGCTTTTCCTTCTAACGCAAACATCTCAGACTTCATGTGGATAACTAAAGGGGAAATATTAGATCTATGCATCATTCTATGGTCCATGTTATTCAGGTCTGCCTAATAGTCACAAACAGGTCATTTCCATACTAAACATCTTTAATTTCTCAGTGGAACTCTTGCCAAAAATTAGAGGATGGCAATGTTTTTGTTTTGTTTTAAGCACAACAGACTTGTTCTGGGGAAAGGTTCTTGACATTTGGAATGAGTTGTGGGACTTGGAGAGTGAGCTGAGCTTGGCAGAGTGATAAGCTGACTGACATGATAATAGATTAAAAAGTGTAGGGAAAGTATGATTTGAATCAAATTTGAAAAGCATTTTAAGACAGCCATGAAGCATGCATGTTAAATCAGAGATGTGAGAGAAATAGCATGGCTCTTTCCTAGAAGACAAGATGTTTCAGGCTTTTCTATGCTCATTCTGAAAGGCAGCTATAGGTGAGAGGGAAATGTGTCATATAGGCTTGGACAAAAGAAGGCCTCCATATATTAGAAACTCCAATAAAAATCTTATTTTTTTCTTATTTCTCACAATAGAGCATAGTTTTAGTTTTGGATGGCTCTCATGACATCAGCATTAGAAGTGACACAGTTGAAGTCTCCTAAAAACCATAATGGAAAAATCCTGAAGCAATATTCATAAGCATATTTTGAAGACTCCCCTTAACTATTCCTTCCCTCAAGGTATTTTCTAATACAAGTGAAAGAAAATTAGATTGCATACTGACAAGATATTTGTCAGTATTTATAAATACTTTAAAAAATACTGCACTATGACTAACCATCAAGACTATTCAACTGCTTAGATTTTTTAAGGTGTCAGCTTTTATTCACACTAATTGTAAGAGACAATGATTTTTGGCATGTTACCCAAATTCCCAGATGGCATTAAAAACACCTCTCTCATATGAAGTCACATGCTGAGTCACCATAAACTGGTGCAAATCAACTGTTCCACCAACAACCAAGTCAGCTGCAATAGATATAAAAATAAATAATTTTTTTTCCCCCTCAGCCTGAAAGGAAGCAATTTCAGGGAAAACATGGAAGTTGAAAAATCCTATATAAACTTTAATGAAGACTGTTAAACTTCTTTTCACATCTGTGAAATAAGTTTAACAAATTACTCCATTCATTTATATGATGAATGACTACTCATATGCAAGCTCTTTATTATATCTAACAAGAAAGAAAATAGCTTTTACGTGCTTCTGCAGTTGTTTTTCCTTCCCTTTTATTCCGATGCTTAGTGCTCATATTTACAGTGGGAAAATATGACAGCTATTGTATGCCAAAAAAGTGATAATTAGTCATATATGACTGTCGTTATGTTTTCATGGCTTTTCTAAACTCTTTTTTCACACAATTACCTAATCCACCTCTGTATGGCCTCTTTACAAATGAAACTTTTTTCATGTATGCACAGAGGTAAAAGGATTTCTCCAGTTTTTAAAGATTCAGACATTTCAGAAAGACTGCAATGAGGTCAGACTAGACAGATTTAGTTCTTACTTTCTCATAGACCAGAAATGAAAAACTTGGATGCAGATAAGCATCCTTAATCTAAAGTATAAACCTAAACTTCCAAACACTTACCTTGACTTAAGCTTAATAATATTTTAAAGCTTATACAAGAAAAAGGAAAAATGTTGCAAAACTGCTGGACGATTGGACACAGCTATTTATGAAGTATCTAATAACCAGCAAAGTGAAACTCACCAGTTATTCCTTTTTAACTTCCCTATTCAGAAACAGCTGGTGATACTTGACGCAGTTACACAAGTGAGTGAAGATACAGTTTTACATCAGCTGAGGATATCATCAAATCAGCCCAATAAAACACTTTAAGGGCTGGATTAAGCAGGGTGCATATGCAAAATTCAAAACTTCAAATCTCTGACTAGATTTAAGTACAACTGAATTCCACGTCTATCTACAACTTTTAAAGAAATGGTTCCCATATGTATACATTTATATCAATGAAATTTCATTTTAAAAAGGACTGCTGTTGGTGGCACATGCACTCAGGAATATACACAAAGGCAAGAGAGCAGCAAGCCAACACACACCCAAGCTGGTGTGCGCTAAGGCAGGCCTCAGGAGTACACATCCAAGCTCCAATGCTCAGAGCTCACCAATAGAGATTTACAAACTAGGTGCCCTTCACTTCCCTCAGACCTTGTCTGATTCTTCAAATTAGGTGCCTCCACCCTATGGTCCTCTGAATGCAGCACTAACCTGTGACAGTTAAGTACAATTTCCTTCTCATCCTGATTTGGAACAGGGAGTTCAGTCTAGGTCCCACTTCTCAATAAAATGCCATAGCAATTAGCCTGTGGAACGTTGAGGTGAATCACTGAAATAGAACTTACACTGCAGTCTGCCACAAAATAGATGAGTGCTGTTACCTACCACTCTTCAACACTTGTTCACCATTTGCTTAAATAATGATGATATAATGCTGCTTGCAAGAAACAAATCATTCAACTTTGAGCTCTGCCTATAAAAGTATGCAAACTAAAAATATTTTTTAATCCTTTGTATTATTTATTTTTAAAGTCTTGCCATTTTTGCATTGTTTCTTTCACAGTAATAAGTGCAAGTTATATTAATGGTTGTATATGGAACTGTCTTTAATTATCATATAGCTAGGCTTGCATATGCCACCCTAATGTTACTTCGTGTTTAAAGGCTAATGACATCATAAGTTATACTAAATCTGCTGTTACTAGCCAAACCTCCCCCTCTCTCTCCATCCTTCTTTCTCTAGATCTGTCCCCTCTCTACTTCCTTTTTTTCCCCTTCAAACTCAATTCTGTTCTCACGCTCACTATCAGAAAAGAAATTCTGACTGCTAGTGTCTATTTCAAATGCTACTTTAATGATACAAAATCAAACCATAAAACATAGAAGCACTCCTTCAAACACTGCAATGACTTCAGTGCATTTACATGCTCCAGTAGAAGTACCAACAAGACAGGTACAGTGTTATTTTCTCACTTGCACAGAACAATAAGTCTGTACAATCACAGTTGACAGTCTCGGGAGGAGGGCTTTTGCCTAGATGGTTTGGACAACCTCCTGAAAAGATTGCTGATGTTGATTTCAATATCCTCTACCTAAGTAATAAAACAAAACATACATTTCCAACTTCCTTGATGATCATTCTACCTATTGAGCTATAGACCTGCCTAACTGGAGAACTTGTTAGAGGTGGATGCTACTAGTTGTTCTTCCATGAGCCATTAACAGAAAGAACCCATAACTAAATTTTAAACCACCTGATCAACAGGGCTTGCCAGACAATATTTACTGAATTGGGCTGTACCAAGAGCTTAGATAGATTAATTAATAGATTCTAGAACTTGGATTAAATTTTGCAAGATGGATACCGAACTGCTCAAAGCCTGATGCATTTAGGCCATGCACAGAAGAGAACTGTACATATCAAGAGAGCTTTAAATACAAGAGCTTTAAACGCTAGACAGCATCTGATACTGATATTTCTACACAAATTTCTATGATCCTTTAGTGAATCTGGTCCACAGACACTGAAATTCTGCTCCTGCCTCACTCTGGATAGCTTACACATTTTTGGCACCTGGGTCTTGGGATTAAAATAGGCAAAACCAGCACGTTGATAACTTTTCAAATTCAAAACTTAAAAAGAAAAAAAAAGATGACTTTATGGTGTCACCGTAAGGATACTTGGGAAATAGTATTATTAGTACAAAGAACACAGGAACCTCTGCTTCAACACATTGTTTCTGCATGAGAGGCCAAGCAATCCTAATAGTACTTGGTGTGATTAACTTTTCAGGTTTTCACTCTTTCCTATAAAGTACCTTAATATTGTCCAAATCATGTAAGTCAATTGGACATCTTATTGTATATTAAAGCATGGTTACAAAATAAGATCCCACTTAATATTTCTTTAATGGTTGCTATTGAATGGAGTTTTCTGCATCATGACCAGGTTAAAATCAGTATTTAAATTAATTATGACAGCCATATAAATTAGACATAAGAGATTTCTAAACCTAATTAGAGTCTGAGAGTTTTAATTTGACGTCTGTCTTGGTGTAATATCTGCTTTATGGATTAAATTAATAAAATTAAGACTGCATCATTATAAATTTCCACTTTCATAGTTCTGTAAGTTTTACAATTACATGCCATATTTGAATGATAATTGAATGAAACGAAATCATTATGTTCATGTCTGCTTTCCTACAGACTTTAAAATAATATTCCCTATTTTCTTCCATTCATAAAAGTCATAGCTGCTATAGTGATCCCAACTCAAAGAGCATGTACATCAAGGAATTTATAATCCACGTATCTGAGTAAGAGCAGGCCTACGCTGCATGTATATCATGGTCTTAAGGCCTGTGTTACACTGTGCTTATCCCCTGGCTGCAGCATAAACTTAGTGGGCTGTCACACAGGAGCCTCTATACGCAGCTCCCACTTGTTACCAGCAATAACACAACTTGCATCTTTTGCCTTAACCCAAAAGTACAGCAACAAGTTCTCATGTGTTCATCATTTTTATTTGAAAGAATAAGAGTTCTTTTATTTCAACAAAATTTTATAAAAACTCTGTAGACCAAAAAGCAGGTCCCCTTCATGGACAGAATCTGCACAGAATGCTGTGCCCTGACCAAAGACTTGTTCAATGCTGCACAAATCAGGGCTCCCAGTACCTGAAAGGATGTGAGATAATCTATACTATCCTCTTTTCTTTACAGTTTTAGCTTCAATAAATTGTATTTTAAGTAATCTGTTCCAGTTCAAGTGCCTCTCTTACTGGTATCATAATGAACCAACACCTTCTGGTATGAAACAGCTACTGAGTTATATGTAGCAGATCAATATGCCTAATAGTGATTTTGAACCAGGATTTATGTTAAAGACAGCCTGTGCATGCCACAATATGCAATTTAACAAACTATACATTATGTTCAATTTGATGTACTTGCGAGATTATCAGACATCAAAAAATGACATATTAAGCATAACAGTTTCTGATATGATAAGTAAACTGAGATTGTCTTCTATCAGCTACACTGTTCAGCACATATGTATCACAGCACAGTGTTTTGAAATAAAACTTTAGAATATTCTGTGGAAAATATACTTGAAGTGAAGGAAACAGTTATTTTACTTATAAATGGGTAGATAACATCCTGTGACAGAGGATCACAATCTTGCCTTGAAGATTTGCTTTTGACATTTGTGTTTTCACAGGCAATTAAAATTTAATTTGGTCTATGATGAAAAACAAATCCTTTTATCCTATAGTTGCAGTCACAAGAGGAACATATTGCATTAGAAAGCAGCACTGTAGCTTAAGGTTTCATATTTGACATTTGTGACATCGTGGAAAAAAATTTAATTAATAGATAGGAAAGTTTACATATGCACACCTCATCCTTAAACTTTCCTTTCTATTAACTACATGTGATGTCACTGGTATCTCAATATACAAACTATCAAAGACACTTTTAATTCATGTAATAAAAGAGTTCTCTTTATCCAACCAAGTCTTAGGGCATGATTAATTAGCTATGTCAGAAGTGAATCTACTGATATTTTATCAAAATCTGCAAACCACCTTTCCAATTCATACTGCACAACTTTTGAATTGCCAAATTTTAAAGAAAAAAAATTTCCTAAGTTGCCAATAATAATAATAAAATCTATCACTGCATCAGCATTTTCATATTGACAAATAAACTGAAAATAGAAAGTACACATGTAAGGGTAGTCAGTTACGTAACATCTAGAACTCTACAATAAGGTAAAATCATTTACATATGGTTGTCTGTCCAACTTTGTTTCAATGATCTAGGACATCAAAATGATACATAAAATTGTACACAAGCATCAGAGGGAGCTAGTGACATGAACAGACTCATATTCAGAAAGATACTAAATAACACCCACTGACTGAAGATCTCAATAGTTAGCATTCGTTATCCTTGGTCAACGTTCTCCATATTGGGCATGCTTCATTAATCTCCCTTCAAGTAAGAGCTTACAAACCCACAAGAATAACATGAGGAAGTAGAGTCCTTTGCTATGAACTGAAATTGCATTAGAAATATTCTAGAAATCAGCATCTCCACTGATTCACGAGAAGAACAGCCAATTTCATCTCAATGAAATTATCCATATTTATGATTGTGGCACACTCTCATACACACAAGCCACAAACTGGACACATGCAAGCATCAGATAACAACAATCTTATTGATGTTAGATGGAATAAACAGTGCACCTCAAGTGGTCTGGAGAGCAATATTATAAGTGGGGACTAAAATCTATCATCCTAAGAAAACACCTATATGCATTACTTACTAATAGTATTACTATTTAACTTCATGCTATAAGCCATTCCTAGTTTCAATAAGTGGCATATTCATCTTCCTGTTCTATATATTTTAACCACCACTTACAAAATAAACCTGAATGGTTCAGTCACATGCTCAAAGAGCAATCAACTAAAGACTGGACTATTCCTGTTTTGAAATCCCAGCTAAAACCTGCCATGGCTTACTATTTTTAGCGTGCTCCCAAAACTAGTGACAATAAATAAATCTCTTGTATTTTTTTTTTGAAGGCAGAATCCTCCAATAATTAAGAGTCAATCTGTTGCATTGTCACTACTATTAAAAGTCTGATTACCCCTCGTCAGGATACAGACATGTCTGACACAAAGTCATATATTTCAGTTGCCCCATTAGTGAGATTTCTATGAAGACTCTAGCAAAGGTATGGCCTGGAGTAAGCACTAGACTTGAGAAGCAAGTATGCTTAGCCTTCCAAAGACATCTTTTTATGGGCTCTGCAATTTGTTTGATTTTCCTTATGAGTGGATCTGAATTAGGTCCGATTCTCTTGGGCTCTTTCAACTGTCAACTCAGCATACGGGTGGTCTTTTAACTACTTTGTATGGCCATTTCTTGCACAGTACATCTTGTTTTCAGTGGAGCTGCAAATCATGTACGCAGTTCAAAGCATTTATGCAGTTTATGTCCAGTGCACTCAAGGTTAATTAGAAATGTTAGTAAGGTTAATCACTAGGAACTCATTTGGTACTGAAGGGAAGTCACCTGTAATTCCATATACACCCCATTATAATTTAGCATTAATTAATGCTCATTTATACAATGTTATTCCAATAAGTCTCAACAACAGTGATGTATTTTGGGATAAAAGCATATGATCCAAAAACATAATTACTGCATCATTTTAACATATAAAAATTTGTGATATTTTGCTTACCATACCAAATAAAAATTATATAAAGTGATAACTGGCAAAGAATTTGTTGAGCTCTGAAAATATGTAAAACATTAAGAATACAGATTACTATACTTTTACATGGATGACAGGAAAGAGTCCTATTTGTTCTTATCACTCTGCTGCAATAGGCAAAGCAGCTAAATTTTCAATAATAATCATAAAGTAACAGCCATATTCATGTAAAATAAAAGTATTTTTCCTCATGTAAAATGCTATTAGCCATATTTGAAGGCATTATGTTCAGATATCATTTTTCCATTTCACTAAATGACAGCCATTAAATGCAATGGCAACTGCATGACAGGGATATTTTTATTACTTCAAAAGGAAGAAAAGGATTAAAATGAGTTTATTCAAAAGTGTGATTTGTCAATTTTTTCTTATCAAGGACTGTGTGGGACAGCTTTAAACCTAAACACTGTGATCTGACCTCCTATTTGAATAAGTTAATGTGATCCAGTGTTCTTGGAAAAGTAGTGAAACCTATCTTTTATATGCAGAAGTCCCAGGAGGAATTTATGCTTTTATACAGTCAGCTGCAAGGTGCCATTTCCTTTTCATCATTCCTGCTTTTATCATATTGTAGTTCTTGACAGCTTAGAGGTTCTTTTTAGAATCTGGTGTATGAGCAACTATAGAAAGACATTTTTTTGTATGAAGGATTTCTTTCCAGCCTCCTAGGTTTTACAGTCAAATAGATTTCTGCTGCCAGAAATCCCTCTCATATTCAAGAGGAACTAATCACTGTATTTGATAGACCAAGCATCTTACCTAAACATCAGATAGGACTATAAACGACTACCTTAGAGCATTAAAGAAGGATTTTACACACATCAGGTTCTTGCATTATATATCCTAGGAAATGTAGTGAAAATTATTTCATACATGTACATACATGGAGGGAAGTAACATCTAGCTGGACAAGATGCTACTCATTAGGGATTTACTTGGAAGGATTATCATCGTCTGAGCAGCTGTTTTGCACAAGAGATCCTACATAGTGCATAGCTTTTTTTTTTTCTTTAAAGTGTTTTCTGCATATATTCTCCCAATTGCTTACACTAATTTACATGCAAAAACATTTATATAAAAAGTTACGGGTAATGGGCTTTAAATTACCACAAACAGAAAAATTCAATCAAAAAGTAGACATTTATTTAGCTTCTTTTTTTTAATACTCCTTTTTAAAGCTCTTGCATCTCTTGGTTAACTTACTGTATAAGCTTATTCCTTTCAGGGTAGAAAATTCTCAAGACTTCGAGACGGGAAAAGTTATACAGACCAAGATTCTGAGCTAACCCCGATCAACTGTCAACCTCAAAAAAACAAAGCCAATGTCTATTAGCTGCAAATGTCATTCAGCTAAAAGCTAGCAGAGTCAAATAGTTACACAGACTAATATTGGAATTTGGCCATAAAGAGCAATCTGAGACAGAAACCTTGAAAGTGTAGTCTCTCAAACTAAACTATTCACAGATTACATGTAAAACTTATTTTTTAATGTAATAGTTTACCCTGCATAACGTGAAGTGTTCCATTTTTCAGTCTGTAGGCCAAGTAGTATTTTGGTATAGCACCATGCTGGTAAAGAGTTATTCCACTGACCTCAAATAATGAGAGCACTAGTGTGGAATAACAGCAGAAAGACACATGGGCCATATCTTTACCCATTTCTTCTGCTGTTAATTTGTTCTTACATATTCCAGTATTATTATGGCATCAAGGACAGACAGACTTTCCTTGAACATCTTTGCCACTTGGGACCACAGATTAGTATTTATGCTCAAGTTCTACCTAAAAATATTGCCTATTTCTAACTCTGGGACAGATGCTTGGTAGCTGAAAACAGTTCCACTGAATCCAGTTCAGCTATTCTGATTTGAACCAGAGAAGAAACGTACAATTCTTAAATTCTCCTATTAGAAAATAAGAAAGGGCATAGAAGTGATGAGAACATAAGGGTTAAGATACATCTTTATTACTCATCTTAACTGATTCCTTGGTTGGAGTTTGCCTTGGTCCTGTGAAGAAAGTGACATTTCAAACAATAAATCACCTGAACTATACCATTCAGAGGGAAGCATTCTGGGCATTCCAGCTAGTACACTACAATCAAATGTCTGTGTCTCTCTGAGTTTGCTATGAAAACCAGACATGAAAGGGTCACATAGTAAAGACTATGTTTGTCTAGGGACTGTCAGATAAAAGCTTTCAAGTACACTTTGCTTTACAATTTATTTCACTTACTGACAAACTGCAAACACCTGTTTACAAAAAAGCTCTTAACTTGATGAAACATTCCCAGCTAGTTCATACTAGCTAGTTTCTTCTGCATTTCATAATTTGGATTTGAACATGTATGCTCTATAACCCTCAGGTCCAGAACTTGGCAGCCAATCTCAGGTTTAATGCATACAGCGAGATACATACAATGTAATATCACTGTTCAAGATAACAAACAACGTTATCTGAGCACAGTAATTTTTTGCTAACCAAATGTAAACCACAGATTAGTGGAGACACCCAATTAAATATCCTTCTTGAACATTAAAAAATCCCACCCCAAAATTAAGATATGCATTCAGCTGACGAGAGATGCAGAAACTAACCACTACAATAGTGAGAGGACATTTTAGAAAGACAACTTTTTTTTTTTTTTTTAAACAGTCTGTACTTCAAGGAGAAACTTACTACCAACATTTTTCCTAATCCACATCATCTCTTGTTCTTTATTCTGTACTTGACCAAGCAAATTTTCTTGATCAGCTAGAAGGAAATGACTGCCAACTCTCAAAGCTACTCATAGATTTGTAGGCTTGTGTAAAGATGTGCCTCTGTACGTGCACGCTTATGTGTATGTGGGCATGATACAGTTGTCACTTAGAATTCCCTTTGTAAGTCATGTTGTCAACAAAAAGCCAAGTAATGTTTTGTAGATTCCTACGCTGCTCATAGGGAGTTTTTTGTGTAATTACCATCATCAATATAATACACTTTGAACTACAAGTTACAGTTTTCCCATACTAGAAAGTTGCAGCAGATTACATTGAAGTTTCGATCATTGAAAATTACTTCTCTGTTACTGAAATTTTTTGTATAATGCAGAAAGTCTGTCTTAGACCAGTTACCGATTACCGTATGGACATAATACAGTGGTTTTGCACAGATCATGGTCTTAGGTGTCAAAAAGCTAGGCCAATAATAAACAATTTAATTGAGGTAATTAATACACTAAGTACTTAATGATCTTATTCAAGGTATAGGAAATGCACAAAAGTTCTATAAATACACTTCAGTATTAAAGTTGAAAGTAAAAGCTAAGTGACTTTTAACAACAGAATAATATTGACAGTGACCTTTATATCCGTAAGATAATTTGAAAAAAAAAAACCACACCTTTTTTCACAAGACTAGCCTTAATTATAATAATAGATCCATTTATTTCACAAGTATCACGTATTTTACAAGTAAATGTGTATTTTATTCAAAATTCCTTTTTCAAGGATTCATATATCAATATAAAGATATTGTATCCAAAGAAAACAATCTTATTGAACAATATTTACATCAATTGTTTCACATTTGTACTTACCTAAAAGATTTAACACTTATGAAAAGCTTAATTTTGATCAAAGAAAGTATCATCAAAATAGTCAGACCTGTCAGGTTTGATAGCTCTATGGTTTAAGTGAGTAAGATAAACTACTTACTCATTGACTAAATCATTTGTAATCATAATTTGTGTATGTGTTTGGACTTTGCAATTTAGAATGACAGCAGTACAGCCTGTCCAGAACTAATTGCTATAAATATGCCAGATGTTCTAAAAATCTGGACATATTCATTGTAAAGGAAAATGAAGCAAATATTGTCAGAATGCAGAAATGCACAATTTAATGGTGTAATATATATTTCTGGCATTATGGGTCAAAGAAATACAGTAAAAATACAGAGCATTTATTAATATTGCAAAAGGTTATTTCTCTTTACAATTTTTGTTAACATCTCAACTCTAACAGAGCTAGGCTTGGCTATGAAATTGAAGTCTTGCTCAAAGGACACTAGCCCATTGGAAAAAAATAAAAACTGTACGTGTGTGCACATGAGTGTATGGGTGGCAGTGGTAAGATTTTCTTATTTTTACTTATTTACTAAGATCACATCTATTACATAAAAAAAACAAATTAAAACTCCTCAGTCCTTAAGATATCCCATTGTATCAAGCATATTCAAGTCAGAAATAAAATCTGAAAAAGCTCAATTTCTATTTAAATTCAAGCACTGTGGCCTCAGTTAGTAACTACAGACATAGAGTATTTGAGTGTTGAGCTAAATTCTGTTTCCCCTATAAGCTTTGTCACATAAAACCCCCCAAGAATAAGTGAACAGCAATGGAATATATGAAATATATTGTAACTACTTAATATTTGTACTGAAGAGGCAAGTTTTACAAGGAATACTGCCATAAATAAATTTCAGTAAATTAAAAAAGGTTAAGTGCAGAGAACATACTATCTTGGCATGTCATTGTAAATTCTGAGATATCAAATACATGATAACTGGCTAGTATGTTATATGCCATTGCCTTCTATTTTTTAAAGATAAGAAATGGCCAATTGCACAGGTATAAGCATCATTAAACAGCTAGTGGAAATTCTGCTTTAGGTTAAATGATGATTAACTCCTGAGCCAACAGAATCAGTTTTGCTTCCCTTGTCTTCAGTTATCACATGATTGATTACCACCAACTTTACAAACATTTTTGCTCAAGCAGTCTTCTACTACTCTTACAGATGTAAAGCTAAGAATCAGGGCCAGAAACAATGAAATTACTATCTACAGATTATTGTTGGCTCAAGTCAGACAATACAGCTACTACAGACATCTGTATGTCATTGTTTATTTTAAAGAAAAGCCTTCTTTTACTGTAGTTATGAAATGCTTCAAAACCACAGTCTGGTGCAGCTGTTAAGATATTTTTCAGAATACCAATATGTACACTCACAATATTTACCAACCATTATCAAGAATCTTTGTATTAGTTACCTTTCGGTGTCCAAACCCATACAATTGACAAGATAAATATTCATTTAAAAACAACCATTACTGCTAAACCCAACGTATTTCTTCACAGTGTTTGGGAGCACGTGGGGTGGGGGGAATGATCCCCCTTCAGTTATTTTGCTGCTGATACAGAATACCAGATAACCTTCAACAACCTCATTCAAGCCCATAGTTGATTCAGAACATAATATTAAAACTGTGTTTGTCCCATAAAGAGTGAATTGCTTGTGAAAGCGAAACAAAGAACTCTTCAAAGCTATAGTCAGCTCATCATTAATGCAGGGACAGAATACATAGTGTTGATATCTTTTTAAAAGGTATTCCTCCAGGAATCACAAAATACATAAAGTACTTTGAGAGCAAATCTGTCAAATATCTAGATTTCACAAGACTGTAAAAAAGGGTCTGAAAAATCTACACTAAGACAAACGCAAACAACAGTTCATATTTGTAATTGATGTTGACCTGCATCTAAATTTAGTCACTCAAAATGTACCAACAAAATCCTGATATGAAAATACTTCTAAACCCACATTATATGCAAAACAAAGTTCCATAATAAGGTGCCCTTCAAAAGCTTTTAGTGTCCCTAACTTACCTTTTGATACAAAAAAAAATTTTTTTTTTTCCTAAGGATCTATAATCTACTCCATCTCTTTAATGGTATCGAGATATTTGGCTAAAGGAGTAGTAATGGTTTCTCTGAGATGTTCAGACAACTTCCTTTTCATTCCTGACAGGCCCCTTCCTTTGTAGTGCCACTCATTTATGACAGAAAACTGACCAACTGCTGCTTCAGCAGGAGCAATCCGAGGGCCATGAATCTAGGCAGTTAACTCTAAAAGATCATAAACACTGAATTTAAATGGTTATTTTATCTAGATCTATTATTTTGATTCCTCTTCATAATGTTACTAGATTGCAACAGGTAAGCTTAATGTGATAATTAACTTACATAAGATACCAATCACAGACTGTTCTACTGATAACAATGGATGATTTCTAAAAAATTCTTCCTATTCATAAATGCATTTAAAATAAGTAAGTCATCTTTTAGCTTTAAGAAAAATATACCTAAGAGTGAACCACACTGTAGAGAAGTTTGCTGAAGAAACACTGTTTTGAAACTGGTACAGATTCTACTGTTGGTACTTGAAAATTAGTATTGCAGTGTTATCAGTATTAGCGAACTCTCTGAAACCACCAGTGAGTTAGGTGCTTCTAATAAAAGGAAGGGGATAAAAGCTGATATCTCCATTGTTTGGAGCAGAGAAATAAGATATTACATAACTAAGTTACTAATAAACCACTACACATGAATCAGGTATTTGCTTTTTTTTTTTTTTAAACTTTCTGATCAGGTCCTCCAGTACTTTCCTCACTGTTACTTTATGAAACAATTACAATCTTTAGCTTTTCATCCCTCATAACTGCCTAAAAATCAGAAATTATGAGATCAACACTAATCAAACAGAATCAGTTTCTTGAATTGCAGAAGTATACATATTACAACTTGTATTATCTGAAGGACAAGTGTACAGTAAAGCACCATTCAATCAAGTGATTTTTAGTGTTGTGTTTCCTATTACCTGTGTTGAAGTTTAAGCAAGGAAGAATTTCTATGTACTTTCACAAAACACCTGGTAACTTATCCAAACTCATCTGACAGCCAGGAACAGTATATAAACATCAAACTTAAGACATTCTTGATACACAAACTTGACAAGATCACACAATATTATCAACATACTGGCAAATGCAAATGGAAAGTGGTCAGTTATCAGTTTGTGAGAACGTTTGGGAAGATGGCATTATAGAAAAAGGAATTGAAGTAGTTAGATATCTTCTGGGAAGATCAATCGTATGCTAACTTCCCCTTAAAAATCACAAATATGACAGCTATCAGTGTATCTCAAATGCAATGAAGTGAGGGGAAAAGTATGGGGAAAGCCATACTTGAGGACAAGGGAGAATGAAGACTGAGAGTCTTGGAAGTCTGCCTTATCTCAAGAGAAAATATTCACAAGCACATATTGTCATGAGAAGGACTTACTGTGCTAATCAATCACAAGATGGTGCTAAGGAAAAGAATTCTGTAAAGAGAAAGGACATACAGAATAACAAATCTCAGATCTAAAGATGTTCTAAAAGATTTTTATGTCCAATTACTTTTCAGTGTGAAAAACATAATTTTATATTTTTTAATATTTTATCCTAAAATTCACTGATTTGATGATTGATTACAGGAATCAATCTCTTCACAAGATGTATATGCACAAAATCTTATGGAGAAATTAGCTAGGTATTTTAAAACTTATTACTAATTTTACTTTTCAAACTGAAGCATAACATTAATAAGACTGCAGTCAAAGGCTAAGAACATATGTTATTTGATGTCTTAGATGAATCATGCTATGCAATAGATGTTCTGAAGTCTCATTTTTAAGAGGATCATCAGTGTGAAAGCTCTTAATACACTGCTTTACTCTGTCAAAATTTCTAATACCTCCAGCTAGACTGCCTGATATGCCTCAAGGTAGATCTTCCTTGTTCTCACACAATCAAACACATACAGCATCATAATGAGTGCATGAAAGACTGACATCCATGAGGTGCCCCCTGTGAAACATTTCTCTAAAGTCTGATTATTCCAGAACCCAAACATAACAGTCACAGTTGATAATGTCAGCTGCCACAGCATGGTGCCTCAGGCATTCCTCTCCAAGGTCATTCAGCAGCATTTAGTTTTCCACATCCATGTTTATTATTGCCTTTAAGCACAAATGCAATTATCTGTCCAGTATGTCCAGATTTCTGAGGTTGCATAATAGAAGACACTAAACATGAAATCACAAAACGCAGCAATCCTTACACCTACAAACATACAACACTTCTGGTGCTCTCTCTGAAAATTAAAATATCACTTTTAACATTATTTTATTCTTTGGTTTTACAGCACTTACGGCAGAGAGCAGTGGTCCAAGGCTCACATACATAAAGACTTACTGTTGCAACAATTTATTTTTGAAAAGGGGATGGAGATGGAAATAGGGTCACAATGAGCAGACAATTAGGAAAGGACAGTTAAAGTAATGGATAACTGAAATAACTCCAGTGTGGAATAAGCAGTGGAACTTTACCAGGACAGCACACTTAAGACAAATACGTTTTAGACAATTCATGTCTCGTTAAGAGCAAATGCAGATTTCTCCACCCCCAAGTATTCAACGAAAGAACTAATATTCCACAAAGCAGAGTCCTACATGTTCTTAGAAGTAGATGTAAACTCAGCTAGGGGAGGGGAAGAATCTCTTTCTTCCCTTACAACACTTTTTGGAAAAGATTTCCTTTTTCACACTGAGAGATGTGGAAGACCACAATCTGCTGTCATGCCTAGTTAAGTATCAGATTCCAGTGACCAACATTGTGTGGGTCCAGATCTGGTGTGATAGAGGACTAATACTCAGGAAATGATAACCAATAGGTTTCTGAATTCTTCATTTAGAAGATGGTGAGACAAGCTTAGCTTTTTTTTTTTCCTTCTCCTTTTCCTCCTTTTCTTACATGACTCCTACCCCTTCTTCTCTTAGAGGGTTAAGCTCTTTGCTATTTAAGACCTATTTTTCATACTTCCTGTAACAGGGACTCAAGTTTCTGAGAAAACTGCACAGTTGAGACTACTATGAGAAGGTATGTATGCCATGCAAAATAAAAATGGTATGCAAAAGTAAGATTAAGATAGAGAGAGTTAGCAGCTTAAGTGTTCAAAGGGGAAATGACAACATCAAAAACTAGAAAACACTAAGGAGAATGTGTGGGGTGTGAAGAAAACAACATCCATTATGTACATTAACTGTTATTTAAATTTTTATGTTGCATATTTCCAGCTTAGAGAGCCTTTCCATCCATGACGGAAGGTGCCTGAACAAAGTGACTGAAAGAAAGGAAGCCTGTTTGTACCTCTGTTCCTTCTTACTACTCAGTCCCAAAAAGGTAGAGCTAAGTAAATGACACTAAGGTACTACACATGCACAGAAACACATATTCAGTTGAGTCCCTCCACCAAGGTCAGGATGTCAGAAGGAATGGCACAGCAAAATGTAATCAAAAGCACATATTGTGTTGCATTAGTGTTTAGTATTTAGATAATACTGTATTAACAGCCAGGCAAAGGATATTTGTTAGTTAAAACACCAATTCAAATTAAAACCATACAATTTTGTAATACTACTTCTGACAGAGACCCATTAAAAGCCTAAAAGTGGAATTAATTCCCCTACAAATCCTCCAGCTGCTTGTGGTTTATAAGCCACAACGCCTGAAAGAAAGTGGAACATGGTAATTATTAAAGAACATTTTTGTAGATACTAAAATATTTGACATCTTACAAAATACGGTATACTCTGAGCATACACTAACTTATAATGTCCTATGATCAACCATATATAAGCTTATTATGTTCACCACAGGCAGCTCTTACCTTGAGTTACTGAAGGGCCATCTCCACCAGAACTTCACACCTTTTCTAGAATCTGAGATTCTCTCTCTCCCACGCAGAGCACCATGCTCAACGTCATAACACACTGGAAATGTGAGATGTAAACCAGGACAGGAAGCAAGCTGTACCTGCAGAGTACAGAGGAGACTATCACCAGCTAAAAACAAAGCTACCACCACTGCCCACATTGTAGGCTGACTAAAGCTATGTGACTGAATTAGAATGGAGGTAAGGTAGCGAACAAATGAAGTAATTTAGTCCCTACTTATGAATTTATTTGTCATTTCTTTTTAACATATTTTTAAATAGGCTACTTTAACCTCTAACTGTCTACATCAGACTGTAATGTCATTGTGTATCATGCACTGTCAAAATATATTTCTTGTTTCACAAATATTCCAGCAAAATATGTAAACATGTAGTAGTAAAACCCAAAAGTAATGTTAAACAAGACTTTGCAAACTGTGGAGAAAACGATCTAGAGGATCTGCTTCTAGTGATATCCCTAGAGTCAGCGAGTTTTTCTATACGAATGAGGTGGTTTAATTTGGATATTCGTACCTCAGGATTTCTGAGAACAGATGGCAAAAGAAAACAGTATTTTGTCTTTTAGTCCAGCAAAATAATTGAAGCCTGATACGCACAGAGAGTAAGAGAATGTGTAAATTCACCAGGTGATAGTTACATGCTAACAATTTGGAAAGCTTAATATACCTAATCAATTAGTGCAGGAATAAGTAACGAGGGACAACAAAGAAATTAAATAGTGCCCACACTCCCCCCCAGCACTGAGGGGAAACAGTCATTGTTAATATGAAAATAGGCATTTGTACCAAAAATGAATTAAAAAAGCAAAATAAATTGAGGTAAATAAATGCTGTGAAGTTTCTAAGTATTGAACAGCAAATGCTACAATTCTTAATCACTAAAACATATATTGCTTCTTCCTCTGAAGCTGTCTTTGCATTGCTTGCAAAGTTTGTTTGCCAGGAAAAAAAGATTATCT
Organism: Grus americana; assembly: GCF_028858705.1. Lineage (NCBI taxonomy): Eukaryota > Metazoa > Chordata > Aves > Gruiformes > Gruidae > Grus > Grus americana. The sequence continues at coordinate 8,835,033 of NC_072864.1, forward strand.
CCTATTAAATGCAAACAAAACATTGCCAACAAGGGAGACTGCCCACAGCAGGGGGGTTTGAACTAGATGATCTTTAAGGTCTCTTCCAACCCAAACCATTCTATGATTATTTTGGAATATATATCAATACATATATATTTTTTTAATATACAGTTGTGCATTTAGTTGTAGGAACACATACTAAAACATGCAGATTGCCTTTTTCTACAGCCCAGAATTAGTGGTCCACTGAAAAATACCATCCCTGTGTTGGGTTTACTTGTAAATTAAGAAATTAAGGCTAGAAAGACCCAAAAGAAACTTACCTTTAATGAATTACTAACACCTAGGACTAACTGAACTAGGTTGCTTTAATGAATTAAAGTAACTGTTGTTACTTACAAGTAGCTAATCTGTAATCCTAGAATCATTGTTATCTTACTCCCTTACCATGTATTAAATGAAAGTGAGAATAAGAGAACTAAGAATGTATATTACTCCTGTTAATGGAACATAAAAAACAATTAACCTTGTAGTGTATTAACAAAGTATTGCATCTGAAACATCAGTGAAATTGGGCTATGTTTTTCAATAGTACCGATAAAACTAATTTTAAACAATGACTCATAAAATGGTGGATGTCCAAGGATTCTCACAGAACTGCAGTGTTGCTGTTCATAAGTGTATTAGTATTTCAGGGTGTAGTGGTAGGCTTTTGGTATAGCTGCCTTGCAGCTAGAGGAAATCAAAGACCTTTCTACCTTTCCTGGTTTCTTGGAGGACCTTCTATTATGGGGTTGCTGAGAGTCGAAGAACAACAGGTGCCAGTCACTACCACAACAGTGCACCAGCAGTAATATCACACTAACTGAGACTTCCCGATTCCCATTCATAAACTGATTTGTCAGCTGAGGAACCAAGGAGTGATCAGCAGAACCCACTCACCCTTTAACAGTCCCATCTGTCCAGTGTGAAAGTCTTATGGAGACTGGAGACTGTCAGTAGACTATTATGGCCTGAATGAAGTCACGCCGCCTGTGAGTGCTACTGTGCCAGACCTGCTAAAATTTCAATAGGAATTGGAGTCGAAGGCAGCCAAATGGTATGCCACAATTGATATCACTAATGTGTTTTTCTCAATCCCTTTGGTGGCAGAGTGCAGGCCACAGTTTTCTTTCACTTGGAGGGGCGTCCAGTACACCTGGAATCGACTGCCCCAGGGGTGGCAACACAGCCCCACCATTTGCCATGGACTGATCCAGACTACACTGGAACAGGGAGAAGCTCTGGAGCACCTGCAATACATTCATGTCATCATCATATGGGGCAACAGAGCAGAAGTAGTTTTTGAGAAAGTGAAGAAAATAGTCCAAATCCTCCTGAAAGTCAGTTTTGTTTGCCATAAATCAAAGTAAGGTCAAGGGATCTGCACAGGAGATCCAGTTCTTAGGAATAAAATGGCAAGTTGGGCATCATCAGATCCAAATGGATGTGGTCAACAAAATAGCAGCTATGTATCCACCAACTAGCAAAAAGGAAACACAAGCTTTCTTGGGTGTTGTGGGTTTCCGGAGAATTCATTTTCTAAATTACAGTCTGATTGTAAGCCCTCTTTATGAAGTGGCCCAGAAGAAGAATGATTTCAAATGGGGTCCCGAGAAACAACAAGCCTCAGAACAAATTAAACAAGAAGTTATTCGTGTGGAAAAAAAATTGGCCCAAACACCACTGCATATGATGAACAATTGCATTTATACATCACTTTTAAAATATTTATTAGTATTATTTTCTTCCTTTGTTATCCTATTAAACTATCTTTATCTCAACACATAATTTTTCCTTCCATTTTCTTCCCCATACCCTTGGGGGAGAAAAGATGAGCAAGCAGCTGAGTCATGCTTAGTTACCTGGTTTAACTGGAGTTAAACCATGACATCTAGTTAAAGGAGATTATATTTTCCTTGTAAGAATAAAAGGTTTGTATCAATTTTCCATCTGCCAATTCATTGTATGAGAACCAACCAGCCTACAAACATTTTATTCTAAGTATATTTATATGAACTAATGAAGGATTAAATGTTTAATTTGACCTATCAGGCAGTCTATATTTCCCTTAATAATTTTATTTATAATGAACCTCAATCCTCAGTGAGTGTCAAAAGGAAAGTTAATTTAACAATAGATATTTTACAGCCCTATACCCTTATTTGCAAACATTTGCTGAAATTGGTTTTTAATCAATAACCAACTGCTAGGTTAAAGTAATAGTTATGACAGAGGGGGAAGGGCGGGAGCACGGGAGGAGGAGATGTGGATATATTGTGATAGCTGTCCTAACCAAATAATTCACAACACCCCTATAAAGAAAATAGATCATTAAAAATCCTGGGTGACATACAGATGAATGGTTCTTCAGAATTCCTTTAACTGAGGCAACCTTCATCATGATCCTTTTTCAAACAACAAATCAAAATGGGTAATATTACTCAAAATTATACACAGAAATAGTCTAGAGCTGCTACTCTTGTTTCTTTTATGACTTGTACTTTGATGAAAAGTATTTTGATTTTTCAGTTTTTAAATTGTTACTCCTATCATTTGTTTTCTGATCTAAATCCATTGTCACAGTGCAGTTTTTTCAAAAACACCTGGTTAGAGGGACAAATTTAGCAAAGCAACAAATTTTTTATTTGCCTTGTTCATCTTAGTAGCTAACAACACTGAGTAAAACACTCAGTCCTACAAGTTCTTTAAATGCAGTACAAAGATCATATTCTAGGGTCTTATCCACAAGATCAACAGGACATGAACAGAACTTACTATACCTGCCCCAGACAGGACAAAGAATAACACACAATTTTCTTCTGTTTCCAATATTGCTTTGTGTCATGACTGATGCTTTCGCCATTTGTCTAGTTCAGTAAGGACAATGGTTACTGCTCTATTGCATCAACCGTGCTGTGGTGCACCTTTACAGTATGTTGGTACTATGTAGTGTAGCGGAAGTTGCAAATTCCTAAGCAATTTTTGTCTTTCTCAGCATGCCAAACCAAATATCTAAGAGGCTGTAGAGCATCTCTCTCCTTTTGAGCCTTATATTTAAACCTTACACTGAATAGCCAAAATAATGTGTTAAAAGTAATTCCCTTATTTCATCACAGTTATGGAATTTTGCACAACCATTCTACACTGGCATTAAAACGGCACTTCCATTGACATCATAACCGCTCAGGCACTTGCACTGACATTGTAATCACTCCTCTGGGGCTGTTACCACGTCAATGGAAGTGTGAGAGACACTTCATTGACACAGTAACAGCTCCAGTGCCTGGAACGTGATGGTAATGGCTCCTCTGGGGCTGTTACCATGTCAGTGGAAATATATATGAGACACTTCCATTGATGTTATAAAAGTGCTTACACCAGTACCATAAGTAAAACCTGAGAAATTTGGCAATAAAAATGAAATTATCAAGCTAAACAATAAAGGTTAACGTGCTCAAGGAAAATAGAATTTTTCAAGAGACTTGTATGTTTGTTTCAGCTTCACTGAAACATGCTTGTATATACAAATGCTACCAAAAAACTACAAATAAACATCCACCTCCCCCCAGATAAGACATCAGCAGGCACAGAAGAAGAGTCCCTAAACCTGCTCCTCATCCTGAAAACACTAATGAAGGTACTGGCCCTTTATGAATTGTACTTACAATAAACTTTAAGTTACTTCTGTAGCAAGAAATGTTTTAATTAATACTTTATAACTTCAAGAAACGTAACGAATGGTTACAAGTCAAAATAAGTAATTTTCATTGTATGGGTTGGTCATGATTTACTTGACCTATTTAGTGAGTGCTTGTTAAAAAATGCATATTCTGTAGTCCTAATTCCTCAAAAAATAATGTTCATGGGAAAATTGCTAGTGTAATGAATTTATCTGAGGTCACAAGCTAATTATCAACTCATGCAATTTGTTAAACTAAAATAACAAATCCAATTAGCTTTCGACAGCTATATAAAACTAACAACAACTGAGAACTATAATTACTATTAGAAACCATGAATGAGGGGCTTTTTGGTTTGGGGTTTTTTTTGGGGGGGTGTGGTGTTGGTTTTTTTAATAAATAACTTCACAATTTTCTCTTTGCACCTAATTCATGGGCTCAATTTTTCTGTTAAGAAACCCCCCCTTCAATAGATTCTCCAAGGACTGCTTCTGTAGATCATACTAGATTGCCAGGATCACAGACCTAGCACCGAGGGTCCATGTTCCATATGACAGGAAAAGTTCAGGGAAAGCTCACAACAGTCAATAAACACAAGCCAGTGCTGAGCTAGAACTGTAAGGCCAAAACTCTAGTAATTAAAAGCAATAAGGTTATAGCATGCACACAGGAAATTGCCCAGAGAACTTGTGGATGCCCCATCCCTGGCAGTGTTCAAGGCCAGGTTGGATGAGGCTTTGGGTAACCTGGTCTAGTGGAGGGTGTCCCTGCCCATGGCAGGGGGCTTGGACCTAGATGATCTTTGAGGTCCCTTCCAACCTAAATCATTCTACAAAGAAATTGTGCACTATCAAAAAGAAATGCCTATTGACAGAATTCTCTTTTCACTTCTCCTGTCCTGTAGATCATTTCCAGACAGCCACTCTGCTATTTAAAAATTACATTTATTTTAATTTATTTTATATATTAAGTATATATTAACTTTGAAATTGTGTGATGTAATTCCTGTGATTGTAAAATATTACTAGCCATTTATTGATTTTAGAATTTGTTGCAAGTATCTAGATGCAGACAATAATTCATATACCCAAAAAATGTTATTTGCTATATATGCTGGGATGTTTGCGTGTTGAATAGTTACTTTTATTCAGAAACTAACACCGGTCAGAAGTAATCTATTGAGAAGTTATACTCAACACCTTATGTGGTGATGCATTAATACCTCAGATGTTACAAACATTTTGTTATTATAGTTTTACTTCAATTAGAAGGTGCCTGCTTTTGAAATCTATTACTCTCTTCAATTCAGTTTTTCTTTTGCTTAGAATTTACTTAGAACTCTAAAATTAAGTTTCTTTTTTTCAGTCTTATGCAAGATCATCAGACTGTAAGACTCCGTCTTGCTAATTGTAACATTAAATAGTTTGGTCTTGGAGACAAGTCACCTGAGAGGCACCAATAGAAGCCCACATTGAGCTACAGAGATACAATTGCTACTCTGTGATCGAACTGTAACAGCTTCAAGCATCTTAAAGAGACAATACTTGACACACCAGATAATAACAGCAAGAGAAAATAAACACTCTTAGTAACCTGGAATTAAATATCTTTCAAGGGCAAAGTCACTGGAAATATGGAAGACACCTGAAATAAGTTTAAGCAAAATTTTAATTTGGATGTTTGAGTAATTAAATGCCTGTGAAAAGAAGGCAAAAAGCTACAGCTTTACACACTCCTATTTTGTGCATGTAAACAAGGCTGTGAAACTGCCGTACACACATCCGAGCAGTACTGTGAAGGAAAACATTTACTTTAGTTTAAGCAGAAGCTCTAAACAAGCAATGAATGGGCTTTGTAACTATCCAGAGGCTGAAGAGCAGGACATTCTTCAAAGGGGAAATCCTGGTGTGCTGCTATGTTTAGAAACCAACTTCCTGATGCTTACCAAGCTGGGGGAGAGTGGGGTAGGGACTGCAGAAAGCCCAGAAATAAACCCATCAAGACAGTTAGGTTTTCCCCTGCCAAAGAAGGTCAGGAAAGGAAAGAAGACAAACAAAAGAATCCACTATTACTACAGGAATTAGCAGCAAAGATTAGATTAGAAGCCTATCAAGTCCTTATTGTTATCAACAAGCTTCATTTATGCTACAGGTGGGGTCAAGATGACTCAGGAAAAAAAAAAAAATGAGAGAAGGAATATCTATTTGCAGTTTGTGAAAACAGGGACTGTTTGAGATACTGAACATGTTTATTGCTCCGAAACTTTAGGTACAAGAATCCACATATTAAGTAAATATCTTGACAGCTAGAAGGAAAGAAGAATCCAAAGTTTCTAAATAGGTGTTGGAAAAACAACAACATGAGGGAAAAAACCCATTTCCCAGCAACCACGGCATTGATGGGGAAAGAGAAAGGCTGCAGCTGACCAAATTCATGTATCCTTAATGCACGGTTATAGATACAGGCCAAAAAAGAGCACATAGTTTGTATGTTTTCAGTAACCGTGGCAATTATTTTACTGCAGCCTCTATTTCTGATGAAAGAGAGGTATTAAGTATTTACACTGCTGATATCTGGACTAAGTAAAAAGCTGCTGAAAAAACATATCACCAATTCAGTAAAGCCATTAACAAGCACTTGGGTTCAGTGAAGAATTTAAGCATATGCTTTACTTTAACAGTCCTTAAACTTGACAGAAACTAACATGACTTCAGTAGATAACAAAAGCTAAAAACAAATTCCCTGAGAAGAACAGGCCAATAGCTTTATCTGCAACAAATGCCAACTTCAGTGCAGATGAGGCTGAATCTTTAACACTTGCCAAAAGCATACAGACACACAGCTAATTTCAGTGTAGAAACAACTAATAAAGTCAGCTTTAAAACATACAATCAACTAAAAAGTACAACAGAAATTATCTCTGAAAAGTGTACCCTTGCATACATCTGAGTTTCAGTGTAAGATCACTTCCAAGCCCAGCTTTCCCAATGCCAAGAGCCCTCCAGCTGCGCTCCCAGGGGCGGTCAGTCAGGAAAGCCCACGGGGCACCTTCCGCAGAGGCACTTCTCCGAGGAAGTAAGAGCCAACATGCACGGAACAGCCTGAGAACAGGGTAGGGAAGGGCAGGGAGTGAGGTAGGGCAGGTGCTGCCACAGCAAGGACTTTCCAATGGCATTAACCAAAAACTAACACCCACCCAAAAAAAACCCCAAACCCAACCAAAGAAACTCCAACCCTAACCACCATACCGTTAGCAATGAAGAACTGAGGCAAGGCTGAACTTTCCTTCAGACTGCCATTTCCCGTGCCTTTCAAGACAGGAGCCGTCTCTGCTGCCCCCGCAGTCCTTGCATACGCCGCCACCCGCAGCCTGGAGGCGCGGTGCCGAGCTGAGGCGAGGCGAGATGCCGAGCTGAGGTGAGGAGGTGAGGTGCTGAGGTGCTGAGGTGCCGCGAGACGCCGCGCGGGGCCGAGGTGAGGCGCCGTGCGACCCCGCGCCGGTCGGCGCCTTCGAGAAGCTCCTAGGCAGTGTTCACTGAGGTAATTCTACGGGATAAGGCGATCAGGTGCTTTTTCTCCCTGTTTCATAAGCTGATTTGAATTGTGACCAGGAAAGGAAGTAGTTTTACCTCACACTTTCACACAAATCAGGCAGGTGCTAACACAGAGCAGCTGTATGTGCTGTGGCTTTAACGTCTCTTGTGCTTTGCTGGAGTTGAGGTAGCACAGTGTTGGTGGTATCTTGCTGAAGGGATGTCCTGGCTTTCCTGGAAGAAACTGCCTCAGGTTGGAGCTCTGCTGAGGAAAAGCCATTGCTAGGTGCCCCAAGTAAGCCCACAGTGTAATTTGTAGGGGTATGGTGCGCTTTTCACATATGTGAGTGTTGTGTTGCTGTTTCATATGAGGTAGGTACTTCTTTTCCTACAAATTTTTGAAGTATAAAGTCAGGGCTCTGATTTGCTATGTAAATTGTATGTGAAAGTGATTTGAAGCCTCATTCAGTCAAGTCTTCTGTGTTTAATAAAACTCTAGATGTAGGCTTATCATAGACAGAGTTGGCTTTCTGGAAAAAGAAAAGAAAGATCTCAAGACCTAACTCTTTAGCCAGAAAAGTTGGACATTCACATGAAATTCTAAACCTGTGGTGGACTTGTTCTCATTGAATATTAAATGATAGACTTTTAAAAGCTCAGAAGCCATCTTAAAATGAGTAACTTGTTTTCTACTAGATCTCTGGAAAAAAAGCGAGTGTAATTTAATGGTTTGGTTGTCCATTCATTAGCTACTCAAAAATTTCTAATTTGGGAACATGATAAATGTTTTAGGTACTGCAATCATTAACGTTGATGGGATAGAAGAGGTTATATTTATTTTACTGCTGGATACTTAAATATGCATTGGCTGCTGCCTGTGTAATATAAATTTATTCTTTATTGTTCAGTATCATAACTAGTCACTTAAAATTTTTTCATAGTAGAGCAGTGGTGGTGAAGTTGACACTCCTCACATAAAGGTATTATAAACTGCCAGGCAAATGTTATATCTGCTGGTGTATACCTTATATGATATTCACCCTGTCTTTAGATGGGGTTTGGAGGAGGTATTTTTATTTTTTATTACTCTCTTTATTTTAAACATGGGCATAGCTCAGTGGGTTGCATATTATAACAAGTGCTATCTTAAGGAAAATACCATGATAATAATAAAATTGTATGATGATAGTGAACTTAGCATATTATACTACTAAAATTTAATGAATGTGATATGTGTAAATCTTTTAGGGATATAGGTAGTATTTTATTTTTGCAGAAGGTGGAATAAACAGTCACAATTACACACTGGTAAAAATTTCCAGCTTAACATGTATCTGTTGCACTACCTGTTTTTCTTGCATATATGGTAAGATACAGAGCATAAAGCCTTGTGAAATTTTAAATAAAAACTTGCTTGTATATTTTGTGCATCCGTTTACTAATACTACCATAGTAAAATATTTTAAAATGAAAAAGCTTCATATTAATCTGCTTAAGTAGTTAGAACAAGAATTTGCTGAAAACCTTGTTTATTCTTCATAACATCCTCATCTTTGATATTTTGATTTTTATCCTGCACTAGTTTCTTTTGGGGTTTGGAGCTTTATTTTAGGCTTAGACCGCAATACTAGGGTCATGTTAGTTCAGGGCAGCTCCTTTTTGCTCTTGTTGAAATTCTTTCATGACTGTATCTACTAATATATGTATATATTATTTTCAGGCACAAAACAAGCTTGTACACAGTAGCTTAAGCAAGAAAATGATGCAAACATTAGGAAATTTATAACTGTCATTCCTTTATTTACCATGCAGTGATGAAGACATGTACTCTCTACAGCAAGTCTGTGATTCTCTGCCAGCTGGCTGCCTGCCTTAACTTAAGGGAATAGTAATAAATGAAGCCTAAGCAAATGGCCACCATCTGGGTAAAGCTCAAGTGAGCTTGTTTGGACAAAGCTCCAGGGTCATGTAAATGAAATGGACTTTAATGTTAAGATGCATCTGTGAACATACAATTCCTACTCATATAAAGTCTGGCTTGATTCAGTGCAGGTGCAGAAAGTTGGCAGTATTTATAAAATAGATATAATTTAGAGTTTTTTAAAGATGCATATTGTTTACGTGTATAAACAGCCATCTGATGCCCGCCTTTCAAAGCATCCTTGAAAAGAGAAAGACACTATTAAAAATAACTTAAAAGGAAAAGGGCATGGAGCAGCCATATACGTAGTGCCTTCTACTGGTCTTATTCATACATGTTGATTCTCTATTATTTTTATCAGTACAAAATAATACTGATGCTCTGATATAATTAAGTACTTGTACATTTGTTAAGACTTTAAGATTTCTGAATGCAAAACAAAAATGTTGCACTTAGAATATCAGGTAAGAAGCATGTGTATTTTTAGCAGCTACAACGTGACATATTGCTAAAGGTCTCATGTTTTGAACCCATTGTTTTAGTTAAATCCAGATTTAGTTTTTTTACTTCTGATTACTGAAATTTATTGTTCTATAATATTTTAAGCTTTCTCAAGCCGTTCATATTTCAACAAGATACTTTGTATTTGGCTTTCTATTTTTGGATTTCATTTAGTAAAAGACTTACTTACATTTGAGAAGATAGTTAATTATTGTTGAAATTAATGTAATGCATGACTCTTAGCATGTTCCATTACTTTGTCTGTTTTACTTTACTCCAGTCTGTTCTTGATCTAAATGTTCCTTTGGAAGAACTACTTAGTACATCTGTGTATCACTTGTAACATTAGGAATCTTACCTGACTCATTAGCTGTAGGTCTGAGTCGTTGGATGATCTTTTTGTTCCTTGACTGACCACATTTTTTCCATATTAAGCCATTAGTCCTGGTAAAATTTTTCACTAGTACGAATATTTTGTCTGTATGTATATATAGGTTGTGTATGCAAGTGCTACGTGTTTCGGAAAAAGAACCCACAAACCTGCATCTGTGTAATGTTGCTGTCAAAAGTACATAAACTTATACACAGTAAAGACCACGATAACTCAGTGTTGTCAATTATGGATGGTTCAAGTTTTACCAGCCTTCTTAAAAATATGAAAGAAATTTAATTCCTAGTTCACAGCCTCAAATTAAAACTTCTTTGACAAATTCTGACAGTATGGTGGCAACCATGACCAGCATTGACATTTCTAGCCCCTGCCACACAAGCGCATGCCAGATGGATTTCCATTTAGGCTTTTACCTTATTTGTACAGGACCTTATACCTGCATTGGAACTTACTCTCATATGTATGTCCAGGAAGAAAAGAGGATACTCTGTTTCTGCTAAGTACAATTAAATTTTCTAGCACCATGCAATCACTGAGTACTGCCTCAGCTGGACTTGCGATGTATTCACCCTTTATGTTAACAGAACTGAGACATAAGCGAGGACTCTTGTGGCTCATAAACAGCAACTCTTCCAGCTGAAATAAAGGTATCATCCTTTTCATTGAGCCAGTGGGAGCTGTGCTAAGCTTCTCAGCTGGAAGTCACTCTTTGCATCTTGCAAGAGATTGATTTAAAATCATCCCTTTGAGGGCAGCTGGGGTGAAGAATTTGTTTGGGAATTAAGCAGATGTCCCTCAAAACTATGCACTTCCTTTTAAAATCCAGTTACCATAACAACTGTACAGTACTTTTGCTCTCAAACAAAGCACTTTTTTTGTGTATTAGGAAGCTTGCACTCCAGGAGAGAAGCTGATTTACTTTCCCTGAGGAAACACACCATATGACATGCAAAATGTCAGGGAGTGAAGAATACAAACTGGAGCTATAAAACCACATTAGAAATAAAATAGCTTATACCCTCTGAGTTCTTAACTTTTTTTTCCCCTAATAAATGGGAAGATTAGGTCAACCTGTGCATTAACAGTATTGAGGCAGTCATCAATAGGACAGATTATTATGGCAATGGCTCTGATAGATTATAAATTATGAAAGGGCAGAACACCAGACTCTGGTACCCTCAGGCATATGTAAATAGTCACCACTAGAAAACCTACAGGTGCCACATTTATATCCTTTACTAAGATACTGTTGTATGGTGTTGATTGGCAAATACAATATAATAATGATCTGTATAGCTTGTACTGAGCTAGTGAATTCTATATGCAATAATTCAAGAATCACATTCTTATTGCCCACTGGCAACTGAATGATAGTTGCAATTTTATACCCTCTTCTGCATTATTATTATTATCCCATCTCTGCACATGTAACAATTATCTCCTATCCTCCCCACCCTCCCTGCTTCTTGTACTATGGCAGATCCACTAGTATATGTGTGGTCAGTTATTGGTTTAATCTAATAGAGAGCTTTCCAGTAGCAATAAAGGTAATACTATAATGCCTCCTTACTATTGTGCAGTGAACACACTTTGTCATCATAATATAATTCCAAGTTGTCGTAAGCACACTTTGTCAGTTTTAATGCCAGAGAGGTCAAAAATTTCAGTCTGAGAAGTCTGTATTAGAATAGAAAAAGAAGCTATTGCTGCATACTATCTTTAAAAAAAAAAAAAATCAACAATCAAATTATTTATTTATTTATCCTTTAATGTGCTGTAGCTCAGTGAGATTGAGTCCTTGAACTGAGAGTAAGAAATGATACTATTAAAGAAGCCAAAGTAAACCTAGTCAAAATCAGGCATTGCTATCATATGCATAATTACTGCTTAAAAGAAATGAGTTTGGATCAAACAGGAGGCAGCAGACCTTCCACTTATCCAAGACAGCCATAAAGTTGTAGGAGAAAGAGGAAAGAAGTATTTTCTTGTTTTTATGTAGCAATTGTAATTTACAGGTGGGTGTTTCTGCTACATATTTGCAATGCAGTGTTGCTATTTTTGTATATTTTTAATATTTTTGTAGTTTAGGGACAGAAATAAATGCTTGAGTGTCCTAAATACTTGAAAAATATTGACTTTTCAGTATCAATCACTGTTAAGACATTCAGCTAGAAATGGAACATGCTGGCTACTTCACATTCATGAAGGTAGGATGTAGTTCCCAGTTGAGCAACTAACTGTAGTTTCGCATGGTATGATTTTTAGGAAACCATGTCAAGCAACCTGAATATTCATCTTGTAGACTAGATAAATACTTTTGTGGTTTTTTCCTATTAACAGAGAAGATAATCCTTAAGTAATCTAACATAACTTATTTTTTAAATATACCCATGAAGTGTCATTCTTGCATGCCAGTGTATGTTCTTAAATATTCACATGAATGCAATTTCCTCACTATTTATAAAATACCAGGTTAATATACCTCTAGAATGCAAAAACTACTTTTGGCAGTTACATTAGGCAGTAGTAGTTGCATCATCATGGTATGATTATTATTAAAAGTTTATAGGAAGAATTCATAGTCATTCGATCTTATTGCTAACAGCCATTTTATTAATGTTTAGAATGTTCTTGACCATACTGCTTGGGAAAAAAAAAATAAAAAATTTAATGCAGTCTAGGGACATCAGAGAATCCTTTTATGCTCTTATGCAAGCAAGTAGAATATTAAATCTTCATTTGAAAATCACAGAAAGCTTTCTGAGAATGAAAATAAATTTTCATTTAAAAACATTGCATAAAAATTTCATGCATTATTAAAAAAAAAAAAAAAAGTTGCTTAAATTTGTTAGACTGAATTACTCCAGAAAACCCAGAATGCCCCTTAATCTTGATACATGAGGCTTAATGCAATTTTAGGTGCCTGGAAGTTAAATCATGGCAATGTCCAAATTTTATGGTACCTGTTTGCAGAGTAAAATGCAAAACTGTGCAGTGTCTGTGCTTCTGGGGTCCTTAACTCATGTGTAGAGTACAAATCTCAATTGGGATCCAGAGACCCTGATGTTTATTGTGTAGTCTTAGCAGTTAGAACATTCACTTGGAAAGAAGGAGAGAGAGAAGGATTTAATTACCTGCTCAGTGCCTCCCCTTTTTTAGATCTTTTAGGTCTTGAGTTTCACAGCAACTTGACTATTAAAGTACGCAGCAGCTTTAAGCATTTCTTTCATGACACTAATGTCTTCTTTCATGTCACTAATCATGATAGTAAACTGAGCTTTTAATTTAACATTTGTAAGCCTAAATTCTTCACAGCTCAGTTTTTAGGCAGGTCTAAAAGCCTTGCTGGATCATGCTTGTTAGCCTGGATAAAAAACTTTGTAGCAGTCATTTTTTTAAAAGTTTCGTCTGCTGACAATCAGTATAACTTGATTTAATCTTGAGTAGAGACTTATCAGGTTTTGAAATACTGGAAGTATTTGTGTTTTATATAAAAAGATGAAGGAAAACAGTCAACAACATATAGCCCTGCAGGCAGAGATGTACCTGAAATGCACATGCTATTGCTTTTTTAAAGTCTATTACTGTCTACTTGCTGAAAATGACTTGGTAATTCAGATTTTTTTTCATTAATACCAGTAGGGTTAACATTTAGTCAACTATTTTCTTTATTAGGGGAAATTAAAAATATTATAAAATGCCCATTAATAGTGAATAAAAGTTATTTTTCAGTTCTGTTGTTTATAATTATTTGCCAATTTACTATTCTTATCAATGGTTCAAAGCAGATCAAAATTATAAGGAACCTTAGCAAGGGCTCAATGCAATTGGCTGTGAGTAATTGTCATCACTGTCAGTCCAACTGAGAATTAAAAAGAGAAATCCTTAACTCTGCACTGGAGTTACCTTTTCTGTCACCTGATGATTTATTTATATTTCAATGAAACATTGGAAACAGACACATTTTGCCACTAGAAAATACAGTTTTCAGTGAATCAATGCTTTAGTGATTTTATTTTTTATTTTTTTTTAAATAGGGAAATTCCTCAGCATCTTTGCTATAGAGCCCCTGATACCAGGTGCTATAGTTCCCCGTGACCAGTTGGTGAGATCCATGCTGTTGGGAACATGATGACTTATTTCAAGTGCAATGCAAACTTATGTTCCTAGTTACACGCTAACTCTTTCTATGATCACCAGCATAGGGTAGGAGTCTTGCGCCAGGCACTAGTAAGCAGAGTAATATGTGGTTCCTGGAGCAATGAAAACAATGTAAAAGCTACAAACAATATGCTTTCTCTGTGATGTATGTTATTTTACTTTCACTGAATGAACGCTATTGCTAAATGGAGAGACATGTGAAGGTGTAAGGGACATTAAAGGAAAAGCATTTTTAGAGCATCTTTTATAGAAAAAAGATTGTTAGGCAAAAAGAAATGGAGGAAGCAGAGAAAGTAAATAGCCAGTCAGCTTAGAGCAGGGAAAGTCAGGTTAAAACTTTGCATTTGGGAGAAAGAGGGAAGATGGGAAGTACCAGGATGTCCGAATTTGTTTCCTGTTGTGGTTCATACTACCTGTAATCATTAATTTCTACCTGTTCTTTTTCTTACAACCACATGCCCAGAAAAGAGGAGGCATTGCCTAAATTTTGCTACTTTAAGAACATGGTCTCCTGTCATAATTTGCTGCTACAAATCATGGTGATGAGAGAATTAAACCTTATCTGTCACTCTTTCTCAGTGTAACGTAGTAGATTTGCTGCCTGAGACTTGCTCTGAGCACCTGTACCCTCTGTTGTTGTATCTTAACACATTGTTTAGTTTGCAATTTTTTCTAAAACAGATAACATTAGAAATTCTACAGTCAATGGACAATGAGCAGCTAGGATTTATGAAAAAAAAATTGCAGAAACATTAAAAAAACCAAAAGCATGGTCATTTACTTGTTTGAATTTAATCTCATAGAAAGTGTTGGTGGCTCAACATCTGCAGAAAATAACTGCTTTCAAAAAGATTAACCAGACCATTCTTAAACTTTGTTAGAAATATTTGATACTGGTATATGCTTTCCATATATTCAGATCCTTTCATATATTTGGCATTGTATTTCTGCATTTTTATGCATATGTGAATGTGTGTAGAGAAAAAAGAGCCTTTTTTGCTTAATGCAAGCAATTTCATTTATGTTTAATAGAGTATGTTAAATACATATTCTAATTGTTAGAGGGTACTTAAATCTACAAGAAATGAACTTAATTACCATCTAATTAACTCTTAACCAGATTATTCAACAAATGTATGATTAGGTAGTTATTACCTCTTTACAAGTCCTGTTGCTAGTAATAGAATTCAGAGTGAAGAACGTAAGAGTTGATGTGCCATTTGGGAAATGTGTGGAACCATATAATTGACATTTCAAAATGTACCAACTACTACTGCAACAAGATGCTTATGTAATGTACAGTTCAGTGCCATGTTAAGATATTATATACTTTATTTTAGGAACTTGCATAGTCACAAAGGCTTCTTATGCTGGGACTGCTTATGGAATAAGAAAACATTTATTAAAATACTGTTTCTGCTACTCACATTTCTATTCCAATGACTTAAGTTACTTTCTCCACTGTTACTTCAAAGACTAATAACTCAATGATATTTATAGAGCCAGATGCTGGAACATTGAACCTATGTAGTTTGAGTACCATGCAAGTACTCATATTAAGATATTTTTTTATCTTCATAAAAATTGGGTTTTTTCTCAAGTACTTAATTTTGAGTCTAGTATATATATTGGTCTATTGAGGAATTCCTTATGGAATGGTAGCTTTGTACCTCTTTTATAGATACAAGAAATGTTTTTTAAGTTAAATTAGAACTCATCAGAAAATAGTGATTTTTCAAGAAAATATGGCTTAAAAAATTGAGACTAATAAAACTAAGAAGTTGCTGAGTGAGACTTCTGCTGTAATTTTAAATTTCTGTTCTTCAATGAAAAGCAAGTATTCTGCCACAGCAAATACAGTTTGTGAAGGCCTAGCCTATCAAAAGGAATATTTTCATTCAGCCGTCATTTAAGTTTAGAAAGTTTCAAATTATCAAGACTGTTGCTGTCCCCCCAAAAATAATTTTGAAACTATTTTAAAATATACTTATGAAATTTTAGAATTAACAGGGGTTTGTATTTAATCAGAGTTGTACAGATATATTTTGTCTGAAACTACTTTCCCAAATTTTAAATAAAAGAGTGATTGAACACTGGAAGTGGTTGCCCAGACAGATTGTGGAATCTCCATTCTTGGAGATTTTCAGAACTTGATTGTACAAGGCTCTGAGCAACCTAATCTGACTTTAAAGTTAACCTTGCTTTCAGGAGGAAGTTGAATTAGATGATCTTCAGAGATCTTCTCCAATCTATATTTTTCAGTGATTCTGTGATTACTAAGTAACCGTGCTAAAACATGAAGAATATCATTTAGGCTTTTATGCTTTAAAAATGTGTAGGGTTAAAACTGTATCTCCAGAGTGACCATGCAATTATCAGTAAGATAGGTCACACTGAAGCTGTCAGTATGAGTGTGATGTTGAACGCATCCTCCAGAGGACTCTGGCTAATGGAGTATGGGTAAGAATGCCTAAACTCTTCCCTTTTAACCAGGCTTGCTTTTTCTTTAAAAGTGTAGACCATGAGTTTGTTTCATGATAAAACTTAATAAAGACACATTACCTGTACTATCAACTCACTAAAAATAGTTATATAACTTAGCAATAAAAAAAAAAACCACCACCAAAATTCAAAGAACTGCTTCAAATCCAGATCTAAATTAATTCTAGAAACTTTGAAAAATACTGTCATGTTCAAACATAACTCACTTGAATAGATATATGCTACTATATTTTCAATGTTTAGTATTCATCATGTAAAGTTTTATTGTTTTATATGGTGTAATTATTGCACCTGATATAATTAATGTATTGAAAATTGTGTCATTTTAGTTCTTATGAGCAATACCTCTGGCTGCCTTCTGCCAGTCAGCATTGTGCCACCAGTATTTTTCACTTTGCTTGCTTTAATGGTAGGGAGTAGTTAATGCACTTCCACCTATCGAACTATGATCTAGTTTACAATCTGCTACAGAGAAGGTGAATTATAATGTGTAATGTATTTTACATAGTAGAAAGAAACAAGATGGGAAAGTCATTTGGGTTCTTGGAAGATTACAGCATATCAGAAGAGGGAGCATGTAGGGAGAGAAATAAATCTTACAAGCAAAATTTTCCTTTGGAGAGTAAGTTAAATACTTGCCTATACAATTTATTAAAACTGCAAGACTTCATCTTCACTTCTAGATCTGAGAGTCTGCTAGCTCCCTAGTTGAATGGACAGTGAGCATGACAATAAGTATAGTTTCCAGCTTTGTGAACCTTAGCATGGGATATTACAGGGTGATGATTAGTTTTTTACATCACCAGTGATATGTGTGTCAGCTCTTTTTTGCACATGTATTATAAATTCACTTTGCACTTGCTCATTCTTCTGTCATACTGTCTGCATAATTTCCATTTTTCTTTGCACTTAGAGTACTCTCCTTCACTTGGTATCCACTACAACCTTTTCTTGCCCAGGAAAAACAGATTTCCTACAGACCTTTATTTTATTGACAAAAAGTACTAATCACTTTTCTAGAAAGCAAGCAATATCAAATAGCTTTGCCTGACATAGTCTGAGCAGAATTAGACTTGCATGCCTTACTTATAAAATAATATGCAGCAAGAACAAATGCTGAAAGTAGCATTGACCCAGACACCTGAAGACACGAGGGTGCCTGACTTGCACTGATTGGAAGGTCTTTACTGCGTTACAATAGTCTTGAGAAGGCTTCAAGTCCACATTTCTAATAAATTTAATTACCTTGAGATCAGAAATTAAGTGCTGCTTGTGTTTAGCTTGAAAGTAATTTGTTACTTTCAATGCATCTTTACTAACCCATGTACCCCTGTTTAAAGTTGCCAGTCTAGTTTAAAAGAAATGAGTCCCATCAGTATATGCACACTATGTGGTCCATCACTGAAAATGCAAATACCTGTTTATGCTTTTGGCTCCATTTGTTTAATTGATAGTCATTAAATACAGTGGCTCCGTTACTAGTAGGGCTATTATACTCCTCACACGTGCTAATTTAATAATTGTGACTGCCTATGTTTTCATATTAATTTCTTGTTAGAACTTTACTAAGTCAGGGACTTAGTCTTTTTCCTCCTGACTAGGACTTTTGGGAGAGCAACTGGGTCACTGCTCTTGTCTGTGAAAAACAAATGGTAGCCTGCAGTCTATATTGTGCAGTAGTCCACGCAAATACTCAAATCAAGCCCCCCAAGAAATTGCCACAGAAAGGCAGAAGAAATGGTGACACTGCTGCATTTTGAATGAAGAAAATGTGTAGGCTATAAAAATGTGAAACACAAATTATACATCAGATTTTGACAGGTTATTTAGGTTTTGGGAATTGTTACCTGCTTTTAGATGTATACTTGTACCTCTTCATCGTTAATACCTTGGAAAAGAATGAATAAAATAGAACCCTGAGCATTGTGATCTGTCATCTGCCATGGTATATTGGTATACTATGAAGAAAATAATTATTCTGTATTCAAAGAAGTGTTTGAACAATATGCTGGAAATAGTGTATGGCATACACAATGATCCATGAGATAGGTCATTTTCCTTTTTGACGTTTACAGTACTTGTATTTTCCTTATAAATCAAGTTTGAAAATACCTGATGGTGCACTGTCTCCTATCTACTCAATGCCAAAATACTAGCGTTAATTTCTGTATAATTAGTGTCTAGAAGATCATTATCCTTTTAGAGGATAACATTTGCAGGGATGGGAGGGGGAAATGAAAATTTTGGAGGGAAGAATCAGTATTTTTCATTCTGTAAAAACATATTGTGGGAAGTGCAGGACCTCAACCATCACTCAATAATTATCACAAAAGAGTAACCTTTCTTTATAAAGATTTTTAGCTACTAAGGGGTAATTCTAAGTCATATATGTAGAACTATGTCTTATATCATAAGTATTAAATTAGAAATACAGCACAAATGAATTATAAATCTATGTGCCAGAATTTTTTGCTCAGTTTCAATTTACAAATTGACTAAAATGTATGGAATATATTGATCCACTAATAGTGTTTCTTATGCATTATTTACTTATCCCCTAATGTATTTTTGTGAGTTGACAAAATATATAGCTAATGGACTATGCAAGAAAATAAGTCAAGATAAAGAGATAAAATGCCTGGGAAACCCAATAAAAACATGTAAATATTTTACCTGGCTTTCAAAGTACTTGCAAGTTACATAATGATATATATTTAGAGCAAATAAGTTCTTAACAGATTCCACTGATTTTTTTTGTTTGTTTGTTTCATTGCATAGGAGCAGCAGACATAGGAAAAAAACCAGACAATTATTTCAGCTATAACATAGTGTTATATTTCTGTTTTTAAGATACATGTAAACAGAATCCACTAAAGAAATTTTTGGCCATCCAGCATAATAATGCTGCACCTAGTACATTGTTGCACCAAATTTTAGGGTGGTATTGGCTGTATTCAACTAGTGGACTGAGAATTTCCTTCTTGAATCATTAAGATCCACAAAAAGAAAGTAAAAAACATTTACATTTTACTTTAGGTAAGGGAATAACTACAAAGTACTGTTTGTGGTCTTCCATTGAGGGATACAGTAATGACATATTACATTTTGAAGAATTATAGTAAAATCCAGTAGTTTTCAAACTTAGCCTGAGGATATCTAGTAGAAAACATTTCTGACTTTGTACTTAAGGCA
This sequence comes from Grus americana, assembly GCF_028858705.1. Classification (NCBI taxonomy): domain Eukaryota; kingdom Metazoa; phylum Chordata; class Aves; order Gruiformes; family Gruidae; genus Grus; species Grus americana. The sequence goes on from NC_072864.1 coordinate 8,854,938, forward strand.
GAACACAGTCTTGGATCAGTTTCCAGGGTAAGACAAAGGTAACCAGTAAATGGATCTTTATAGAAGAGTTGACATATGCTTTACTTTATAGTTTTAATAGAGTTAAATTCTTTCCCTGCATGTAGATGTCTATATAATTATATCATTTCTTACAGCAGAGCTACATCATCTGCATTTCTTTTTGTGATTTAGTTTCACGTCCATGAACAACGGACTGGGAGGGACTGAATCGTACATTACAAAATAGAGGAATGGATGTGAATCTTTAGTTTTCAGTGAATAAATATCTTGCTGAATATCACATATGAGCTGGGATCAAAAACTGGGGATCTGATGGCCTCATGCAGAGACATCATGCAAGATCATGATACTGAAGCATTTAAAATTGTAATTAAAATATTTGGAACAATATACATAACGTAAAATTATGTGTTTGAGTAGAAAAATACATATTTAGCAGTTAATAATCCAGTCAGATGAATCAGATTTAGAGTGTCAGTAAGTAAAGTTTTATTCCATTTAAGCATGATTTTCAAAAATTTGGGGGTTTATTTATTACATTTTTGTCAGTGTCTTATAAAGCATTAAGGTGTGTCAGCTTTCTGAAGTGAAAAAGGTGTATTACATTCAGTCTACTGATGAAAATGCCTCTCAGCAATAAACACCTAACATTACTTCCAGATTGTTTACTATTTCAGATAATAATGTATGGTATTACAAAACCAATTAAGACTCAAAAGACAAAATGTGTTTTATGGAAATGAAAGGAAAATTCAACAGTCTTTTTAATGATTCTTTAGAAACTAAAATGATTACAGGTCATTCTTTTCTCAAGGTCGTAGATGCAAATAGAATTCAGGCTTCTGTAAATTGAATATTTTTCTCTAGAAATGCCAGTTGCTAGTAGTTTGTACAATAAAGTAAGATAAGCATTAGTGTGAAACAATAGCAAAGTCACATTTTCTTGACTTCCTGATGCTTTTCAACGTGACCCATGGTTCCAAGTAATTTTAGCTTTCATGTTAATGGGGTAGGAAAGAAAATATAAAAAATCTTTACATTTAATAGTTACCTTCAAAGGAGGATAAAAAAAAACCCAAAACTTTTTTTTATACTTCCCAGTAGACAAAAGGATTATAAAAACACAAGGAATAATTATGAATACAGATTCCTTAGACGGATTAGTACCGTCCATTTTGTATGCAGAGAAGTGAGAAAATAGATTTTACAATTTCAATACATGTGGGCTTTTTCTTCCTTGCATATCCTAAATGTAAATGAGATTTTTTGCTTTTTTTTTTTTTTTTACATTCTAAAAGAAACCATTTAAATTTCTCTGTACTCAGAAAAAAATAAATTATATTCGGTATCAAATTGTGTCTTGAGAGATAGAGCTATCTCTATTAAAAATCAAGACAGGTAGCATAAAAAAAAAGTGTCTGATTGCTTTCTTAGCTATTGCATTGTTTTCTTTCTGGTTTCAGAAAATTGTCTTGAGATTGGATTTCCCTTTACTCCCCTATACAGTAGCATGCAATATAAAGTAATTTTTTGTTTCAAATACATTTTCTTTTTGGTGCTATGAAGGCTTATTACATAATACAGAAGCATTTCACCTTCAGAGCATAAAAAGAGTGCCTACCTTCTGGGCTTAAACAAAACTTTTAGTAGTGAATCACCCACATAAATAATATTGTATTTATCTTTTGCTTAGATGATGGGGCCATCTAATTTCTTAACATTAAAAAAAAAAAAAGACAAAAATCTGTGTTCATTGTGTTATGAACCACAGTATATTGAGTATTGTCAGCTTACTGAGAAAACAACAAGAAGCTTTACTCTTCTCTTGCATTTATGACTTTCAAGATGAGTAGCCAGAATATCTGTTTCAGCTACAACTTTTCAGGATTTTGAGAACTCTATGTTCACATTGTCTTCTGTACCACTATGAACGTGAGTCTTCAGTCAGTATGGTTAATTAAGTTTAAAGAAACAGGAACACCTCTGCAATTAGTTAAAAGAAAATTGGTATGGAAATCCCTCTATTCATCTGCTCAATTTTAAATGCAAAGGGAGTCATTTAAATTTTGTAATAAAAATCTAATTAATTGATCTGATAGAGATAAAAGTTCATAGTATATAACACTATTTGAGCAACATCTCGTATACCTCATGATAATTAAGCCAAACCATGTTAAGAAACATTGCTATGTCTTCACTTGCTCTAAGTTGTTCATCTGAGTAAGGAAGAAGAGATTTTATCTATTAATAATAGATAACTAAAAAGGAAGAGTATCATATTGGTTATGAATTGGGATGTCAAAAATGTTTATGGTCTTAAACCGCAAAAATTTAAGTATGGTCTTTGTCACTGTAGATGAAAGATAGAATTATAGGCTCTAACTACTGTGAGTACCATTTATTATTTCAGCAATATCGCAAACTATGTAATAGAATTCATGAAGAATGTTGTCTAATTACCATAGTTCATTATCCTGTATAAGAAAGACCTGGTTTTGAAAAGGAGATAACATGGTACCTCTTATGTAAATATGGCAGTTTAATACAAGGTAGCATGTATAGTGATACACAACTTACTCTGAGCTACTGTAACAGTTGGATTTTTTTTCTATTTAAGAACTAGACTAAGCAACTTCTACATTAGTACTAAAAACACATAGCCATACCATAAAAAAGAAAAAACCCAATGCAAATTATTTAACAAAAGCTATTTATTGAAATTTCCACTATTCTTGCTTCCCTTATTCCAGTGTACCTTCTTATATTTAGTACTTATCTGCACCTTTTTACAGTCATTTTGTACTTTGTGTAGTATCTGCCTTACAGAATAGACAGATTGTCTTTTATCAGAAAGTTTAAAGTTAAATAAACTTTTAACTTTACAAGCTAAAAAAAAAGGTTACTTTTTAGCTGTGTGTTTAGCTTTTAGTGTCAATTTGCAATTGTCATTGTTGTATAATGTAGAAAGATGTTTAGGGTTGTGAGTGCTGCTTTTCAGCCCTGTTATAAAGAGTTATGTTAAGTAAATAACTTCAGTTTCAAGTGAAAAGGAAAATAGTAACAAAGCTGATTCAGTGACAGGTAATTATAGTATCCTTTGTACCTTCAAGGGAACTTGGTCCTTTAGTGCATTTGCAGCTCATGTAACCAATATCTTTGATATTGTTATATCATGACACCTTTGTAAAAAGTGTTACTCACTTTAGGCCATCATTATGATAACTTAAAATGTTCCTGTTATATACAAGGAATTATTTTAATTTTTTTATTTTTTTTTTTTTAATACTAAGCCCTCAAGGCCTATGCTTCTGCTTATTACCACAAAATAAAACTACTATTAAGCTTTCTGAAATCACTCTGTTCAAACTGCCTCCAGCTGATGTGTAGAAATTTATTTTGAATTACTTCAACCATGCTTTGGAATAATAGTGTGAGTTGTCAAAATTACTGAGATAAAAAGATTGTGTTTGTACCTGTATGATCTTAAAAATAACATTGTTAGTATTAGGAGACAGTTAAGCTAGCATAACCAGGTCTCAAGTATAACTTACTACTTTTCTGTATGCCTTTCTATGGCCTTCCATCTGCAGTCAATTATAGTGTATGAAAATATCAAATGGAGATAATTAATGAATCATATATCAGTGGATTAGTTCTATAAAGTGAATATTCTAGTACTTTCTTGTTACGTAGTAAGCTACTTATTGCCTTGGGTATTCATTATGGATCAGTAAGCAACTTTGTTTTCTAACACCAGCATGCTTACACTTCAATATTTCAGCTATTTCTTATTTCCTGCTAGACCTTTTTATTTTTCTATTTTGTATACAGTGGAAATGAATTATTAAACAAACAAACAAAAAAAGCTGTACTGAAACCCACTTGCTTATGAGCGAAGTTTTTGAGGAGCTTCTGAAATATTTGTACAAGTAAGCTACACAGCTTTTGGCACTAACAAGACAGTACAATTTTTAATTTTTTTTTTTTTTTTTTTTTTTTTGAAAGGGATGACAGTGATAAACCAGAGGTACTTGGCTGGCAAAAAAGGAAATAAAACATGAAGCAGGTCACATGTTTGGGTGTGTACCTGTTAAGTAGCTCTCTGCTTATCAGAGTTTGGATTAGAACAGTATATTTGTTGTTCCAAATATACAAATAAACTTAGGTCTGCCTTGCTTCTGCAGTCAGCAGGGACCTGATGTGCATTCCTTAGTGTAACTGAGGGAATACTTGGAAGTATTGTGTTATTGGCTAATATATATGGATGATTTATATCACTTCTCAGATGTCAAACTCTTTCCAATTGTAACCTAGATAAAGACCAAAACTTCTAGCAGTTTAGGTCAAATCCTTTTTTAAAATGGAGACTAGAACATCTTGTATGATGGCTATAATTTGCTTTGATAAAGACAAAAATATAAACTCAGGTGAGAGTGGCTTACTATTTGAAAAGTACTCAGAATACCCTTTAAAATGTCACTGAATGGCACAATTGGAACCCTTCTAAAGCTTTTAATACTGTATGTGCAAACTTGACCTTTACATTGAGTACAAAGATGGAGTAAAAAAAAAAAAAAGTAAACCACTGTATAAAACTGTATTAAAGGAATTCACACTAGAATAATTTCTTTTCTATTTTAATTTTTTTCTACATGGCATCAGTGCTTCCTAAAAACATGTCAATACTCTTCAAACAATGAGCAAATTAAAATATAATAAAGCTACTAGTGAGAAAAGTGTTTCAGTTAAAAAAATGTAAATTTGGAAGATGAGAATGTTTTATGAGCACTTTAAAAGAAGCTTGAATTAATCCTTTAAAATTAGACCAGTACTACATTAAGACACTTTCATGCAGAATTGTAAACACTAAAAGGTACTTCAAGACGCAGTATGTCATCAAAGGATTTCTGTGTTCCATCATAAGAATCAAAAAATGTTTTTAATATGTTTAGGCACACGGATGGTTTTAGAATAGAACTCCAGAGGTTATAAAAAAAGAAAATCTTTACATAATTGAATATGACCATCCACCATATGCCATAGGAATAGCTACAAATACTGGCAAGATTTTCCTTCCTGAAGGCTTTCAGAGTAAAAGCAGTGTTATGATTGTGCTGTGGTTACGGGACTAAGAGGTGGTAAGATTGTATAAAAATATGGGGAAAACAGCTGAAGGAATTCAGTGCATCTTTATGGAGTCCATATGAAAGGTTTAAGACACTCCAGCCTTATGTAGCAAAGGTGGCTTTGGCTTATGTTAATCTGTTCTTCCAGAAAAGATAAACCTTGTTAACATTTTAGAGTTGTTCATCTCAGCACAAGTAAATATGTCTATGCTGCAGGGAAGATTTCAGAGTAGCTTGGCTAACACTATGGTCTTCAGTAAAGCAAACCAAACACCTAAAAAGGAATATATTAAGGTATAATTCACTACTAAATGATTTTGGAAATTAAAATCTTTCCTCAGCTTCTTAAAAGGTTTTCCTTTTATGCTTATTAAATGACAGATGGCAATTTACAATAGAGGAACAAATGTTAAAATTATTAATTATGACTGATTTTAATATTTACAGATGTAATAGTACTATTGCTTTATTATTTGGTTATCTAATGCCATGAGGGGAAATCTTCTTTGATAGATTTTTATAACCATGGTAGACAATCTAACATATTACTACAGTGAAAACCATTTAAGATTGAAACCAGATGGAATTAGACGAAAACTGGAAGATTATTATAGTTGTCTTTATTAAGAAAACATACTGCTCATTCTCATTTTTTATAACTTTGTGCTTTTATTTTTGCTTATTATTTTAAATCCTCCAAATTATCAGTCCTAAATTATTGATATGTATTTGTTAATTGAACACTTTTTCTACTTTATTCTGGTAGTCTGGTAACAAAATATTGGCTATTGAAGATTTTTTAGTATCAATAACCTTATGAAATCAAAAACTGAGAAAATAACAGTGCCTTTTTTTCACTTTTTTTAGTTAAATATTATAAAGGGATTACATCAAGTGCACCTGTCCCATTGTCTTACATTCAATGGAGATGAAAGACAAAAGCAAAGCAAGAACAGTGAATTATTTTAGTCAACTAAGGTTTATGTGCTATAAAATGGGAAAAATAGTAGGGAAGGGGTATATAAATTGTAGTTACTTCCGAAGTACTCCTGCTGACTCCTTCATCCAAAGGGACTGATAAAAAGATAGAATAGGTATAGGATTAATATATTAGATTTGAAATGGACGAAGATTGTATTGGCTAAATTGAGTGCATAAACTAATGTATAGAGAAATCGATTTTCAAGATGAAATCTTAAAGAGAATTTTTCTTATTGATAAAGTATTCTTGAGAAAGAGATGAAAGACTGCTTATGTAACTATTACAGAATTCAGTATCCAGAGAACATGATTCATTATTTCACCATCCTCTGAAGGATACTTTAAAAGGATATGCTTTGTTTCCTAATTTCAGAAACAAAGATTTACACAGCACTGTGTGTCCTTCCAAATTTTGGATAGTACGGTGACAGATTTTTACTCTGAGAGAAATTTATCCCCAAGAAATACTGATTGTCTTTCTTGACATATATCAGTACGCTGATAGCATTCCTATATTGCCTCAAACTTTTCCTGTAGGGCTTGCCTTTACCCTTGTTTTAATATTAATGTTAAAAATAGTTGGATATACTGTGAATACAAACTGTGGTGATATTTTATTTCCCCCCCACCCCCCTTTGGTCTATAGGTCTTCTCCTGCCATGCCACTTGATTTATATTCTGCAGAGTTTTATAATTTTAAAGCTGAACCTTTATTTACAAGTATCCAAAGAAGGAAGTCTTGGTGCAAAAGAAAGAATAAAAATTTCATATAAAAAGCATTGGAACAGGAGATTCATTTTTAAAGCATCATAAAGTGGTGAAGTTCTTGCACAATTACCTCATTTGAACTGTAATTTATGTAAAGAGAGTGGATGTTTCTGCTGGTTTGTCTGAGACTTTTTGGGTTTTCTTTTTTTCTATCCTTTGTATAATTTTTTGTTGTTGCTTTCCTATTCTTTATATTTTATATTAGGGATAAAGAACTAAGGCAAGATTTATCCATTGCAGAACTAGTGCTCATGCTTTTATTTTGTGGCCTGACTCCTTGCATTACTACATAATATCACACTTGTTTTTCTTCTGGTAGTCTGTTTTTTTTCCACTCCATTGCCTTCAAACTTCTCCCTGAGTGTTTTACCTGATTACCACTTTGCAATATCAATGTTTTCTCCCTTCATTATCTCCTTAGCCTCTGTTATTCTTCTTTGCCAGTTCTCAGGTATAACTAATTTTTCTCTTCCTGTGTGATTAAAACCAATAGCATAGGCACCATCCACCCTTCCATCTTGCATATCACCATAATTTGTTTTGGCATTTTTATTACAGACTAAATCTGTTATGTCATCTTGGAAATGATGACCTGTTGTCTTCCTTACACCTTCATCACATTCTTCATGATGTAAACCTCTTTCAAGACTTCAGATTTTCTTTCACGTGATAGCTTTGTCTTTGGAAGGCTTGTATTAGTTGTTACTCTCCAACGATAAACAAAATAATTTTATTCTATACTTTCTCCTTTTCAGCAAATGTCTGTAAATGCTGAATTCTCTGAATGCAATGCTTATTTCCAGGCATATTTTCATATAGGGTCTTCCCTTTCAATTTATGTAGTTGTTTACGCTCTGACTTTATATAGAAAAATAACATTAGAATAAATGGTCAATTTCTTTTAACACTCTACACCGAAGAACTAATAATCACATTTTTTTATGAAACAGAGTTGCATGTGAAACACACTTAACAATTTACAGTGGTAAGCAACTATTTACTAATTATTTACATTAGCCATGAATTGTAGAAAGCATATTATGTATCTTCTCTAGTACCAAACTGTTATTCTATGAGATGATGTATTTTGGGTTGGGGTTTTTTTTTGTTGTTGTTGTTGTTTTGGGGTTGGGGTTTTTTTGGGTGGCTTGTTTGTACTTTTTTTACATCAATTCAATATATTTTCATATTATTTGAGAATCAGTTCTTTACTTTCCTACTGATGAGTATAGTTACTTAATATTTACCTCAATATACTCTCAATCAGACCAAGGCTGGAATCCTTCCAGAAATATAGGTTAATATATTTTAGCAAGATACTGGAACTTTATTCTGTTACAACTAACACCGGGGGGAAGGGGGGGGAGGTTTTTTACATATTATTCAGCAGTGATTAATCTAGTGTTGAATAATAATTTGAAATTTCAATTTATTGAATATATTTATTAATTTACCTCCTGCTAATATGCTGCTTTAGATGCCACTATTTTGAATTTATTTCTGTACTTAAGTGTCATTTGCATAATGGAATTAAGAGGTCCACTCATGAGTGTTTGGTAGTGGTATGTTGGACAGAGTGGGTAGGTTGTAATTAGTGGCATCTGACCTTCAACTTCATTAATATGCAAATAGAAATACTACAGGGTACAAAAGCATGGTGCTATTAAAACAGTCACTGCTGTGTATATCAGATATTTTAGTCATGGTCACTTGGTTTTTATATATTTATTTTGTATAATAATATACCTTCATAGAGGTATGCGTATCTATATAAATGTTAGCATGGACAAGCAAAGGTGTGTTTATACTCCCTATAGCTAAAAGGGGGAAGCTAAATAAACACAGCATGGACAGTTATTTCTTTTTGTTTTTTTCTTACATGACTTTTCTTTCCCTGAGATCCAGATATATCTAAAGCATATTCAAAGGTAGGAAAGTTGAAGATGATGTAAATTTTGTTGTTGAACTACTGTGACTGAAATTCTACCATAGCTTTATATAAGAAAGGTAGGCAGCTTATCAGATTGTTTTGTTCAGTTTCCCCAGGAGCAGCTCAATTGTCAGAAAGGATTCCAAAATATTTTTTCTCAGCTCTATTTTGAGGATTTCTGTTCTACATTCACCTACGGACTGTAGGTAGATAAGCCATGTATCTGAAGATATGTCTTAATTTAGCTGATTTGATTTAAACCAATGTTGAGTAAATCTTGCATATTTCAAATTGTATTTAATTTTGATCCTCAACTTCTTTGAGTAACATTATGTATTTAAAGTGTGAGGAGAACCCCACCCCCAGCTAATACATATGACCAATAAGAATCTCAATATGAGACTTTAACCCTTTCTTTTATCTGGTGGGACAACAGACTCCTAAAAGATAAATTGACTTTTTACTGCAGTCTGATTAATGAACAGATATTGGCATCATTAGTAATTACGAACCAAATGACCTTTGACCCCAAAATCACTAACTGGATTTTCTGAAGGTAGTAACATGATTTCTGTATTTTAAATGCAGTCATGCTAACCCTAAGGAAACCACAAATATTCCAGTATTTCAGGTGCTAAGCTCTGCTTGTTGGAGTTCAGTAGAAAATAGCTCTGCTTTATTAAAGAAACTAATAATACACTCTTGAACTTGGTGTGATATATAAACTTAAGTGACCCGAGATTTTAAATTTTGGAGGTCTGGTTCCATATTTGTAATACATGAAGTACCATAAATATGTAAGGAATATTAGCTTGCTGTGTTTTAATAGAATAGAAAATAATGTTTAGAGGTTCAAAGGCAGATGTATGTGCACCATGTACTCAGTGTTTGGGTTTTTTTTGGAGGACCTTTTTGACAGCGGTGGGAAGAATTTAAAAGAATTAAGATAATGTGCTAAGTATTTTATTTTTCTTCAAAGCAAGCTTCTTCATTGTTTAGCCTATTCATTTATTTTTCAGACAGCCTCTTACTTTGTCAAGACAGCTTTTTATTCCCTTACAGACACTTTATGGGGTAGGACACAATGTGAAGTCAGAACTTAAACACCAAAATAAAGTTGGAATATATATGTATACAAAGCTGATTCCTACAGACACTCTCCCTCTCAACAAACCTAGCCAACTTTTAAGCCCTATGCACATAAAGCAAGCTTATCTTTCAAGAAGCTGGAATTCAAGTATATGATTACAAACAGATTTTCATTCTCGTATGACTAATTAGTGTATGTGAGAGACAGATGGCAATGTGTGAATTTGTATAGCATTAAGGGATATAAGGATGCTCTTAACGTGTAATTTAATTATATCTAGTGTTATTTGTACTCAAATAAAAGGAAAGTTCTAAATCTCTTTTATAACGTATTTGGTTGATACTATTTCAGAGATTACTTCCCCTCTGCTACCCAGAAAGCTAATAAATAAAATCAGTAACCTTTTTTTTAGTTTAATTTTTTTAGTTTAACTTATTGTATACCATCAGTGATAAATGTTGCAGTGCTTTTAAATATTTTGAATGATCCTGCTATCTTTTGTATCTGTTCAGGTAGAGAAACAGGTGAAATTTGAAATGCTGTTTGGGGAAGGGGGCAGGGAGAGGGAGGGGGTTTTCTGCTTTTCTGTCTCTTGCTTCATTGGGACTGCAATCTGGATTAAGTGCTATTCACTTTCTAGTCTAGTTTGAGTGTCCTTCAGTTCTAGGGTAACTTTAAAAATATTCCTGTAACCTGGCGCTTTTTAATCAAGTAGTGGTTGATTTAGAATTGGCTGAATTTGTCAGTCATTTTGAATATTTTTCTATCTCTAAGATGTATACATTTGTGTTAGTATCAGCCACTAATAGGGATTATGGTAATATTTTACCATTGGATTTGGATTAGTGCACTCGGGCTTATAGTACCAGAATCATTATGATGAAATGAAGAAGAAAGCACATATGACACAGTATGACTGTGTGGGACTTCAATTCCTGGAAAGCAAAGAAGAAGGAAAAACAAAAGCCAATTCCCATAAACTTTAATTAATAATTCCAAAACTTTTTGAAATCACAATCAGTGTTTTGGATGGCAAGACTACAAATTACAGAGAAATAAGTGATCTGTAAGTTTACAAAGGTTTACATTACATGACTTATTGTTGGTTTCCATATGTAATACTGAAAATATCCATTTGGCAAGAAAAGAGTTTCCAGTGCATACATAAAAAAACTCCCCACCTGTAACCATTGTGAAAGAGCAATCAGATTCTTGTTAGTGTAACATACCATCATGACCAATGTGATAGAAAATTGCAATGAAGCTTATATTGATTTGCCAGTATATACACAGAAGTGATTACCAAAAAAATGTGATTAGTTATTAGCAGTGGATGCATAGCCAGCACATGCAGACTGACACGAAGAATCAAGATTTTGCATGCCCACAGAACTCAGATCAATAGGAAAGTTAAAACATGGTACATGCAGTCATTCTCTTGTAGAATACGGATATCCACGCTGTGTTGTGTAAATTAGTGCTAGGCAGGTTTCTTGTATGTGAGGGGGTAACTGTCGTGAAGTAATTTGTGATCTTCTCTGTGCTAGAAGAGCTCTATGGTGTGTTTATTGAGACAGAAGATTATTGGAAAAATTTTCAGTTCCAAAAATAGCGAAGAGCATTTTTTGCCTGTGGAAGTCATCTGTCTTACTCTGAACACAACTGGTGCAGAATCTACTGAAGACAACATGAAAAGAAAGTGTAGTTCAGTGATTTTAGGTTCTTAGTCCCACTGTGAAGACTGCGTTTTAAATCTAGTCTTAAGGTGATAAGAAAGGAGAGGGAAAATAGGAGTCCTCCCTCAACACCTTCCTTATCTATCTCTTACAAGTACATAGCTATGTAGTCACTATGTTCAAGAGGCTGTGGTCACCGAACCTTTATCGCATGCCTGGGACTTTCTGTATTACTCTGTTACCTTTCTTATTATTAGGCAGCATGCCAAGAATATAAAAGGTACAAGCCAATGCAATACTGTCTTACTTTATTTCTCAGATGTTTTTTAGTCCTTTCTGTCTCTCCAAGCATTCAGGTGCTATATTCTCCAACGAGTTTTCAGTGGTTTCAAGAAAAAGGATTATTTTAAAAAAAAAAATTTAAAAAGGCAAGATATTAATTTTAACATAAAATTTACCTAGTTGAATTAAAAATAAAACAGATGACCTTCAGTGGCCTTTAAGAGTAATAACTTGAATTGGTACTGGTAGAAAAACATACTTTTAATAGTTTCTTTACAGTATACGAGTGATAGTTAAAAGGATGGGCCAATTTTTTACCCTGTGTCATCGTGTACTGTACAGAAACTGCACTCTATCAGAGATACTTTCTGGAAGTATACCTTACAAATAAAATTTATTAAATAGTATATATTTCTAGTTCTTACATGGCATCTTTTGTATAGCCTATTGCACAGCACTTAAAGGCATTGTCTGAGGATACGTAAGTAAAATTGTCAGAATTAGAACTTAGTGAAGGATTAAGCGGAATGGAAAAATTGTCTTGAGAGTACTTAATGCATGGCACATATTTTAGTGCAGTACCTTGAATATTCCAAGTTCTTGCAGAAATGAGTACACAATAAATGTATTGTGTACCACATTAGGAAAGAATCTTTCAGAATGTTTGTTTTACTCAGTAAATAATACAGTTTGATAATCACACCTGTATTTTGCTTCAGTATAAAAACATGTGTATTACATGAGAAGATGCTTACTATAATACACGTACCATCCTTCAAAATTTCATGTCCCTTAAAGTACTATAGTGCTTATGAACTTCTTTAAATGCTGGAGAAGTGTCAAATGTTTTGGTTTTCATTTTGAATTACTCTATTTTTGGAGGGTTAAATGACACATTCACATCCATTCCAGGCTTATATATCAATCATCTATATAAATCACATTGCCGAAGCTCTCCCTTATCTGCGTGCACAGCAGAGTCACAATAAGTTCTCTTGGATCAATAAGCAACTTTTTACTCGAAACACTCCTCTCCCAAGTGGGTATAGCTAGATTGCTAAGTGACTGCTAGATTGCTATTACCGCAGTGTGGTTGTACTCACTTCAGCATGACAGAAAGCAAAGCTTAGCAGGTAAGCAAAAAACTGCACAGCTAGAGGGTGATCATGTGTATGCTCTTCAGAAACAATATTATTAGCATTTTGGGCTTCCTAACTCAGCTCGTTCTGTTGCCTTTGGCACAATCAGAGAAGGTATATTTAACTGTTATTCAATGAAGTAGGGTAGCTGTGCCTGCTGTTCCAGGCAGTATTAGCACCACGTAATAAACAAGCAGGATTTGACTGCTCTCCCATGTGAAGAGATAGATAGACCATTAGTGTTCTGTACCTGGGTTCTTCCTTCTTGTTCTTCTTTTCAAACCTCCTCACCCAACAAAAAAAGACAAATAAACAAAACCCCCAAAACTCCTCCAACAAAACAACAACTTTAGATCAGTAGCCGTACTTTAAAGCTAAACAGGTGGAAGATGGTGTGAGGAGAAAGATGAAGCTTTAAAAAATAAAAAAGTCCTGTATTTCTGCTAATAACTGAGATTCTTTGTTAGAAATTCTGAAGTCTATGTGATATCCAACTGCCTGCATCACTGAGGAACAGAAAGAAACTTTTTTTTTCCCCCCTGACATCTCATCCACCCCCTCCTTCAGAGCGTTTTGCCTTCGTTATGGAATTAGTAATATAGACGTGGTAAGATGGGATAATAATCTTTAGCAACCTGTTGTAGTTTAGGGGATGTAGTATTACATGGCATGTCCACTGGAAATTCCTGGATCAGTTATATAGACAAGATCTATAATTAAAATACTATTGGAAGGGGCTGATCACCCAGTTAAAATTGCAGATCCTAGGAATCAGGTAGATGGAGACAAAGTTTCCTTACACTTACTAAATAAGATATCTTTTTTGATTAAAGGATTTTGATATCACACGTACTTCTAGACAAAATTTATACCTGAAACATTTTTATACAGATTATAAAATTATGGTATTTGATTAATACTAATTTTTTACTTTCACCTACAAAACAGAAATGAAACTGGATAATTTGTGGTGAATAGTCCTCATGAAATCCAGTTCCTTAACTGGCTGGCTGAACTTTCATTTCCAAGCTCCTCTGGTTTTCAGTTATATGAAAGCCAATTATTTGGAAGTTATGCTGGGGAAATGGAATGTCTGCAAGATCAGAGACTATATTTTCAATGCAATTACTTCATGCTTCATTGCATAAAGGATATACAGATTTCCTTAAGACTTTTTCCGTCATTTGATACCAACTATCCATTTCTACAGTTATACAGAATATGAAAATATAGAGCAAAGCTGAAACTGTCATCTGCATGACACTTTATTTCTAGAAAACCTTTGTATTTTATATGTGCTTTTAAAAAATAATTTTTAATTTAACCTTGCTCATGTCAAACTCAAAGAATTGCAAAATTAGTATAAGAAAACACTAAGAATCACAGTTAAAATTTAGAGTGTCTAATTATTCTGAATATTTATTTTTTTCAGCAATATGCTTCAGAAGAATCATTATCACATCGAATTCCCCAACATTATCTATTATTTACAGAAGTGGCTATTCATGCCAGTGTAACCTCTGGCATGATAAATGGGTTAGTAAATCCAAAGCATATGTGCCCTTTTTTGTAGCAGATGGCAGGCTAGTGTCAGTTGAGACACTCTCTGAATTCTCTAGTTCATAATTATTGAAGAGATTATTGTAGCTTTTCTTTTCAGAAAAGTTCAAAGAATATAATAAAAATAAACATACAAGTAGAAACACAAATATTATCTTTATGTTGTTTTTGCACATAGAATGGATTCCTGTTTTTTCATGTCAATAGTAAATTCCAGATGCCTTCAATTTTGCCAAGATTTCATTCAAGGGCTGTGTACTAATGAAAACATTGTGAAAATGCAGATATAATATTTCTCACATACTCTTAACACTTTAAATCTTGCAGAATTAGGAAGTGGCCATGCTTTTCTTGGTTCATCGTATTATAAATGTTCGTCCTTTGTATCTATCTACAAATATTATTCTGGTTTTCTTATTCTGGTATAAATAATAAACGGTAAATGTTGTCTTTGTTCAAATAGAATTTTACTGTATTACACTAAGATTTACCACTATCATCAAGTCTCAGAATGCCTTCACGTATTTCACAAATGGTATTGTTGGCTTAATGTGGTACATTCTAGAGTATGGTTTTATGCTTTGAGAAAGCATTATGTTTTTAATTTGAGGAATTTAAAATACAGAATCTGTTTAAAAAAAATGAAAAGTATTTTGAAGATTCTGAATGTATTTAGAATTCTTATTTTTGTAGTATTTTTAATATATTAAGAGAAACAAAGGATTGTTTTAGAACTCTTTAGACATATTTTCTGTGTTTAGTTTTATCTTATAGCACTGGCAGATTTCATATTAGTAATGTAGAGACAGGTAGCCAATAAAACTCTGTTTCATAATCATTTAGATCACCAGATACAGTTTGAATTATTTTTAAATTAATTACATGCAAGGCAGTGTGCGGAATAAGATGAAGAATTAACAAAATTAATGGGTTTATTCTCCCTCCCTGGGAATTTAGAAACTTTTCTTTCGGCTACCTATGCCTTTGATTCCTGTAATGTAGTTGCAGAAATCGAACAGAATTTTCTACATCCTTCAGTAAACTTTCTATTACAGTTTAAGCTTCCTCTAAACATTATGATAGGTCAGAAGTAGTGGGTCCTTAAATATGAAAGTATGGTTTAGAGTTTCTTTTCCATTATGTTTTGTTCATGAACAGATTGCCTTGATGGTCCTTCTTGTTAGCAATAATGGTCTTCCGTACTTGATTGCTATTCCAAGCATGTTTTCTTCCTCAGATCAGTCAGAAATGCTAAGGATGAACAAGACTGAGGAAGTTGTCTAGTGCCTAGGGAGTCTAACAGTACGTTTGGTAAAGGAGGGCAAAATAACAAATCTACATTTTGTGTTCTGCGAGGAGAGTTGTGGAGAAAAGCTGAATCTGGGTTTGTGGCAACTATTTAAATGAATGTATTCACAAGCTTATACTGTATGGCACTAAGCTTAACATTAGTAACTCTCTGGAAGTGTAGTTTATTTTGCTAATGGAGTTGTGATAGACTTTAGGTCTGTTCATTAGAAAACACTTTCCTGCCTTTGATTATTTATTTTTTTTTTCCTGTAGAAGTCTCCATTGATTTCAGTACAAACTTCAGCACATGCAGATCAATGACAGGATATGTACTGGTGATGCAGTTGCTAAAAGCAACAGTAATATATAGTGGACTATATACTCCCAGCACTTTTCTGGATGCATTTTCAAATTGCAGAGACTTTAGAAAACAAAAGAAATAAATTGCTTTGCAAAAAGCCATAATTGTTTGCTTAGGGAGCCATGAGGAGGAAGAAGTAAATTAAAAAATATTTTTAAGGAAGGAATCTATAGGGCAATATAATAATTTTCCTGAAAAGAAGAAAGGTATTAATGATTTTCTGAATTGCGTTATTTTTAAGGGGCATGCCAAATTTGTTGACTGTTTCCTAACAGTTGGCAATGAAGTTTTGTGGTAATTTTGGAATAATTTTACATTAAACATCTTTCATAAATGCCTCTACTGGATATAAAAATTTCTGTTATGAAGAGATTGCTGTATGCATTAAGCCAACTTAAGAAAATAGATCCTTACAGAACAGTTTCCCAAACTGTGAGAATAAAATGATTTATGTTATCTAGAGTTGAACTAATAACTACACATATATCTATCGTCTGTAACACTGTTGTTATTTCTGTACCTTCATTTGATAAATTTCCTAGATGTGTTTTGGAAACAAGGTGTTTTATCTGTCCTCATAAAAACTTCTGTATCTCCATGTGTTTTAATTTAGTTAAAAAAAAAAATCACAAATTAACCCAAATACCACTTTTGGTATTGTAACTACTGTTAAATTATGATAGAGCTACATAAGATGGAGGCATTAACTTCTAAACATGTACTCTCATATCTGTATAAAGGAAATACTAATACATATTGTCACGGGATCTCTTGAGACACAATTTCATTCTCTTTTCAACTTCGTACCATTCAATGCTTTTGTGGTAATACAAATTTAATTTTAAATATCTGTCTTCGGTTTGTTATTTTCGTGTTCACCTTAGATGTGCAGAATCACATATGTAACCAAAATTCCCATTGAAATCATGGTTACCATTCACAAAAAGCAAGTAGTACTTTCTCACGAAAAAGTACATGTGCATACAGGACATACTCACATTGAAAATAGCTTCCCTTAAGCATGTTATCTGGGGATTGTATAATTAATCACACCTGGACTCAATTAAAAGCCTGAGATGCAAGTTTATTAAGGTAATTCAGAAGTAGATTTAAGAAATACCTTACTAAGTAGTGCGCATACAGAGGCTATTTGTGGCACAGCAACCTGAGGTTCAAGTTTCCTGTCTATTTGTCTGCATTAAAACAACTGTACGGGGGCAGGGGGGGCAATGATTAGTTAACCTTTTCCTTGCTGTGTAAATTTGAATTCCATCTTCTATGTGGATGCATCCTTGAAGCAGCAGAATAAATCAGGTACAGGTAATTCTGGTAACCCAAGAAGGCTTGGGTTACCAGCTCTTCCCATGGTTAATAGAAGATCTAGTTTTTCAAAAGAGGTTATAGTGGAAGACTCATGTGAACAGTTGTTAAGTGAGACTATTAGTAACATAATGTATTTCACCTTGATTGGCAAGAGGGGATTGCTGATGCCAGAAGGTTTTCAAATACACTTTATAGCACTATTGAACTATCTAACAGATCACTTTCTGACCAAGAATACAGTGGGACTTTTGTCACTTCTGAGAGCTCTGTAAGTGAAGATGCTTGGAAAAAACACCTAAATCCTCAGCAGGTGAATATTTGGGCAAGTAAATCCATTTGGTATTGCTGTTAGGGTCAAAACCATTTGATGTAGGTGGATTCTTTGCTTCAAATGTATTGCTTTTTCATTTCATTGGGAAACATATCAAAGTGTGTGAATGCTTACAGTTGAGGAATGAAAAAATTCTGAAATTAGTAGTCTGCTTACATTTCAAACTGCAATCAGTTTATTTAATTATGTGTTAGTATTAGGTGGTAAAGCATAAGGTATTAATCAGATCACTTTCACTCAAGCATCACTTGAATGATAAATAAGCTCAGACACTTCAGTTTGGTTCTACAGCTGTAACAAAATAAAACATTACTGTTTGCGTTAATTGAAGTTTTGTGGTATTTTTACAGTTGTTTGACATTATTACTGTCCTAAACCACATATGGTACTGTCTTTCAGGCTGCACAGAAACAAAATTTGGGGAACATTTTAGCTGTAAATGGACTGGTGAGAGTAATGTGAGTACAGAGCAAGTTAGGCTGTGTTGCCTGATTTGGCCATGGTCCGGTGCCTGCATGCCTGGTCCAAGTCTGCCTCTTCTCAACTCTGAGAGGTGAAACCATTTGGAGAAAGGAGAAGGAATAGTACAACAATTAAAAGTGAAAAATTGGTGTCACCAACAATCAGGACAGAGTAAATTGCTTTTTCCTGATCTTTGGTATAGCAAAATTGACCTGCATGGCTAAAAAGACCTGAGTTATGTTAGGAATGGAATAACCACAAAGATATGTGTACTATTAATTTTGTCTTATCTAAACCTCACTTATAGATTTAATTGATGGTGATCGATATCCATCTCTCTTTGGGACAACTATGTATGCTTTTAAACTTGTATTCACTAGATGTCAAAATCTATACCCCAAACTGCTCTTCTGTGGTAGCAGCCTTTTATATTCCTGTGTATGACGTGACAAGGTACCTATAAAAGTGCTTTTGTGCATATTTTTTTAATGTTTTCTGTTGAGAAAATATTATTTATACAGTATCTACAATTAGGGAAAGAGATGATATTAATAAGAAAGCCAATAAATATGATTTATTTTTAATATCTAATTTCAAAAGCCAAGAAGCTTCTAAATTAACATTATAATCATTTTTGGATATACCAGATGTCAAGGCTAAGAAGCTATCTTACTGAAAATAATTGTATTTGTGATGGTGAGGAATAGGAGAAGGAGTAGAAATTATATTTTTTGTTCAGAGTAGAAATATGACATGCTCACACTCAGAAAAAGTAGCCTTGAGGATAGAGGGGAAGTTGAAGGAAAGGTAGGAAAAAAAAATTCCTCTGACAACTTGAATTACAATTACAAGTTTCCCTGCACATTTTCTGATTAAAAATTAGAATACCTAAAAATTCCAATATAATCTGAAATATTTGATAATGTGAATTTTTGTTTATTAGGGACCAGCACATCCAAACATTAATCATCAAAGGTCATTGGACCAAGTGTCAGAGGCTGATTTATACTAACAAAATACCAAAAGGCCTGCATTAAAAGGTGTCTATTAAGGCACCTGTCTGACCTTGTTAAGGTCAGTCAGATATAGAGTTCCAATTAAAATGCAAGTCTAAAATCATGTGAGGCATGGTATTTCTCCTACTGAAGTCAATGAACCAGCTTGCCGTCTCCTCAACTGGTGTAATAGAGCTTGTCTTATAAAGATGCTATTATGTTTTGTTGGGGAGCAATACATATTGTAAATCATGGCCTCATCATTGATTAAGAAGATGAAGATATAAGAAAACTGAAGCTGTTAAAAATGTGAGTCAGCTAAATAATTTATAAATTGCCATCTCTGTAGCCTTTATTAGGCAATTAAATTCATAACAATAATACTTTCACCATGTTTGGCTTCAAATGTCTAGCACTGGCATCACATGATAGAATCTTTAACTACTTCTGTCTATTCTCTGTTACTGTTTAGGTACTCTTAATTCGTTGTCTTACTTCCATGATCTGACAGTGTAAGTTACATCTCTGTTGCTCAGCTGTTAAGTGTATTCCCTATACTAGAAATTATTTATTATACTGGCACAGAGTGTATCATCTGTCATGTCTAAGTGGAGGAAAGATCCTCCTACAATGTCTTCTCTGCTCTTTAATCTTTCTATGGAAAGCTCCAGCTTTCCCTTCAGACTACTAAAGAGAATGCTTGAAACATTTCTTTCAAGCTGATGAGTTCTTCTTTCCCCAACCACTATACTGGGTGCACAGGAACACATTTGCATGCTTTAGGCGTGTAGCGCTAGAAGTTAATCATATAATAGTTTTTCAAGGGTTTTGAGGTTAAGTATAGTTACTAAAATCTGAGCTGAGTATTTGCACATGAAAGACATTTCAGTTAACATTTTTCTAGAGTTCTACTGGAATTAAAAATCAAATTATTCTAAATGTATGATGAATTAGAGACAATGTAGGCTTTCTACTGATACTATAAACCTTAGTAGTATCTTGCTAATGAACATATTTCAGTGAGTTTGAAGACATGTTTTATTGCTTGTATCTTAACTAAATGAATGGAAGATTATTTTGTCCAAAGGTGAAGGATCTCAGGGATCTGCTAATTTGTTGGCTGCAGTCTAACTAATGATTTCTCTTCCATACTGGAAGTTTCTCCATAATACCTGTTACAATCTATTTTAACTGCCAGACTATGTACTGTAATGTTACTCTTTGTGACCACTGTGTCTTACTAAAGATACAAATATTTTCAGTATATAACTAAGAATATTATAATTCAAATTGTATAAACTTTCTGGATAAGTTATCAAGGATTTTGTGTTTGGTTGGCTTTTCCTATCCCCTTGTGTATCCCAGTATTCCCTGCAGTTCTGCTTTTAAGTTGCTAATAACATAGGAATTGTTGTTTCCATTTAATTAAATATTAGTCAGGGTAACCCATTTGTAGTATTTTACAATTTGAGTGCTAAATATAGATCAGAGGCTTTGTATGGTCTTTGTCTTTGCTAGTATTTTGATTTTATAATTCTTACTCCCTAACACATGATGGAAAATGCTATCTATCTTTTATATTTTCATTTAGGTTGTATAATTTTACATCAGAACTGTTTAATTCTACCCTGCCAAAATATTGCTCAGTATTTAGATTTCACTGTGTCAGCTATCAAATCCAATTTCTTTTTAAGAAAAAATATCTTATATTCACATTAACTTATTATTTCTAATACAATGCTTTCTAACTAGATCATTTGTGGGAAGTGAAAATAATAATCTAAGACTAACTGCATAAAGAGGTTTTGTTCTTTATGCTATATGTTAATATTGTGTAAATATATGCTCTGGGGTTTTTTGTGTGTATGGACTTAATCAAGTTTCTTGGCCTCTACTTTTATTTGTGTGCTCACAAGGAGTATGAGTGCATACTTTTCTGGTATAAAATATTTCTGGCCCCTGTTTTAGATTTCTCAATGCTGAGATGAGTTCCTTTTTAATATATGTTTTCAGTAATGCCTTAGAAATTGCAGATCCTAAGTTCTTTGGAATAAAAATCTCATTTATTTACTTGGTCAGTAATAGGGGTTAGTAACATGCTGCTTGGGGCACCCTGTGCTAATGGTGACCATGATTACTTTCTGTAGCACCTTATCCTCAGCAGTTGCTGTAGCAGAATCTCTAATTGCTGAGAAGTTGGATTTTTTTTTACCGATTCAGAACTCTGTTCAACAACAGAATACTGAGTAACACAAGGTACCAGGAGTTAAAAATGCCACCAGTCGAAGAACGGGGGCACTTAAGAACACTTAAGAAGCTCTACTAGTGCTGAAGATCTTTACATATGTGGGTGCCAAAGTGAGCAAATTCAAGTAAAACCTCCCTTTGTATCTATCTGGACTATGTGGGTATCAGTATCACCAGGAGCTAAAAGGGAGCTTTCTTTGGCTAAACAGAGTGCAAAGTATTATAAACCTTAAACTTTTCAGAAGTAGCTGAAAAACTCTAACAATGAAACGGTAATACAGAAGTTTGAGCAGCTCATTTAATTAAAAATGAATGAGACATAGTTTAAATATCATATTACAAAAAAGGTACAAATCTGCCAGGAGTTTGTATTTGCAGTTACTCATAATGAACTAGATTTTCCCAGTCACTGTTTTCCTTTTCAACACACTTCTAAAATCTCAAACAAATTAGTAAATGTTGAAACAACTGGGGAAAAAAATTAAATGAAAAAAAATCATTCAAGTTCATTGACATTTCATAAGATTTTTTTCTTGCCCTATTTTAGTCAAGTGTGTTGATACAAATGAGTAATTGCTCTGTTTTATGTAATTACTTTTTTTTTTTTCATTTCTGATTGTGTATGACTTAAGTTTGAAACTTAAGTCAAGCGTGTTGTTCCTCTCTTGATTGCAGAAATTTTGTCATGTAGGTATTTCACATGGTGTTCAGTCAATCCCAGAGTGGAAATCTGTGACTGCAATCTTCATGGCAAAATCTCTGCATTATTTAAGCACATATTCTGCCTTCTGTTGACATCCCTAGGCACAAAGTACAGTGCACTAATTAGGTCCCGCATGCTTCTACTATCCAAATCACGTGTATATACTAAAAAAAAAATTAAAAAAAAAAATCTCTTCCTGTAACAAATTATGATCAACAGTGCTTATCCAGATCAAAAAGTGAATTTGATCAAGCATTATACTTGCTAATTTCATGCAAACAAAAAGAATTAAAACAGTCTAGAAACTAAAGATTTATAGCCCGGTCATTACTTCCCCTTACATTTCTGTAATGTTTTTTAAACTACCACCAGAAATTCCACTCCTTAATGAAAATGTAAAACTTCACAAGATGATGTGATAGGCATTTTGCTGACTATGTAGCTGCCACACAAGACTGGATCTTTACATTAGTTTATTTTGGCAACTCGTTCCAACAGAAGGGACTATTGGATTTTTAGGGAAAGAATAGATCATACCTTGGGTTGTGTTTTCCCAACTTCTAGAAAATGTTCTTGAACAAGAACTTGTGCACAGATATTTGTGTTTGATAGCTAATACTAATCCAATGTTCTTTTAACTTTGCTAATCCCTCTCTGAACCCATATAACTTTTTATCTTCATACCTTTATGTGTCAAATGCATTGGTTGCATAAGAGAGCACTCTGGTTTAAACCTAATGCCTGATGGTTTCACTGAATGAACCCAGGTCCCTATGTTTTGAGAAAGAATACAAAACCATTTGCATCCCTAGCAACTTTCAGATCTCCATCATATTTCCTTCCCAGTCTTTATGAATGGAATTTGTCCATACTTATTTTAGCTCTCTATTAAACTGATTTAACAACTAATGAAAATAAAGGGAAAGTCACTCAGCAACTCAGTGACAGAGCCAAGCAGAGTGTAGATCTCAAAACCATTCTTTCTAAATGGGTTATATGTTTGGAAGAACTGCAAAGTAAGCATCAGTTAGGGTTTTGCCTGCAGTCTTCAATCTTTAATTATGCCCTGCTGGTGTAGGTTAGTCACCTAATTTGTATTCTGATGACTGAAGTAGACATACATTTCACCAGAATTTGATATTTCTGTGGTTTGGCATCTGGTTACTCAGTGAGAAAATAAAGCAATGAAAGTTAGAGTACCCCTAGGAAGATCAGCAACATCTGCTGAAGTGGGATAGATATGTAGCCCAGGTGAAAAGTCACAAGGTGCCCTATTATGAATAACAAGACACATTTCTAAGATTATTATTTACACTGCCCTAATTTTTTCTTGGTGATATTTTTATGTTCTGTGAAGCAATGGCATAGTACACAACAAAACTGAATAAAAGAAATAGCAGGGCCCTTAAGGAAGATCAGATTACAAAGTAAATTGCAAGCACCAAAGGAATATATTGAGAAGACTGTATTGAGATTAACTTTTTTAACTGTACTAGTTATGTATTTTCACAGAAGACATAGACAATAAAACAGCAGCCTTCTGGAAGCCATAAACTGTGAGTTAATAGCTTTAACCCATGTAGCGTTTCTTCATCTGAGTGAAGGTCTGGAATGAATTACACCAAGCAGTATCACATATCTCTGGGATAGCAAGTCTTGTGGTCTTTGAGATGAAAATACTGGTAAATGAAAAAAGATACTTCAAACATACTTTAGATTGTTGAGTTCTTCACCAGCCAGCATTAAGGGAGCTGAAAATAGTGTCTTTCCTGTCTTACTGTTACTGCTGTGCTTGCAGCACCTTGCAATGCTGTACAGAGGTTATATCACCTATATGTGATACTAGTTCTCTCAAGGCAAGATACTCCCGGGTGAGCTGATCAAGCACTGGTGAATTCCCAGTCTCAGTCCTGGGCCATTCCCTACATTCCACTGCTCTGTTCATTTTCCTGTGCTATCTTATGTCAACAGGGACTTTCACAGTCTAGTTTTGTAATACCTAACAGATTTTCAATAAGGAACATCACTTGGCAAAAAGAGTTGGATTTACATTCCCAAAAATGTTCATGTACCTCCTGCACATCTGCAAGACCAGATTGCACAGTACATATTTTGCAGACTGCCAGTTTGCCCATACCTATTGGCTGCGTCCACATCCAAGCAGTGTATTCAGATATTACACAAATGTGGATTCTGCTTTTGGGGAATGTGTCTATTTGAATGGTAACTTCCTCGGTGAAGGACAGTGTTCTAAGTATTTCCTAGCCTTTGTTATTTCCTCCTTTTTTTTCACATGGCTATGACTGCACCAGGTAATGGCCTGCCAACCACCTCTGAGTGACAACAGTCAAGTAAAGCTATACTGGAGCATTATATGAGAACGATTTACATTTATAGCAAATATAAATTTACTTTCTAAAGACAATTAAAGATATAGACGTCTCCATAATTTACTATCAAACCACTCTGAAAAGATTTAGCACACACTGTGGTGATTACCAAGTTCATCTTGCAGAGATAGGGGATTTTGACAATATCACTGTTTTTTACTTAAATGAGTGAGATGATTAACAATGTAATATTGTAGACCATTCTTGTTATCAGAAAACCAAACCTGTATGTTGTAGATGTCTGGAAGAGCAAGTAATTTGCTCAGTATCAGGAAATATAATATAATTAGTTACTGCGGTTATGCAATGTTACTGCTCTGTCATCAGAGGAATTGGGGGAAAAAAACCACAAACCCAAACAAAAAAACCCCAAAACAAAAACAAAAAAAACCCCAAAACCCCCAACAAACAGAAAACCCAAACAAAACCAGAAACCTGAAGTGAAAGAAAAAAACCCTATAGAATGATACCTGCTGCTTATTCTGTTGTGGTCTCCATTTTATTAACTCCTCTTGTTTTCCTATAGTTATCTATCACGTTTTTCCTATAGTTACCAAAATTCCACCTGCAACTTACATGTCCTGTCTTATATTATTCAAATATACATTAGTGGAGTGTATGTTGGGCAGAAATTAAATAGTGCCGTGAAAACTCATTGTATGCAAAGCATTTTAAGAAAAGGGCCGAATTTTTGGTAGCGTTTGGAAGAGAGAGAGTTTCGTGTGAGTTTTTCAAATTCTTGGGAAATACGTCACGTATTGCATTATTTTCTCCAACAGTCTGGACCTAAATTAACACGGCCTAACACTTTGACCTGTCTCTCTGTTCATATTGATACATATACCTGGAACTGAATTTTTGGTGTTCTTCTACTGCAAATACAGTTCCCCAAAAGTATGTCTCTGATGATAAGAGATTTTGGGGGGACAGAGGGAGGGAGAACAAGTAATTGCATTCTATACGTGGTAAGTTTAAGTGAGTCAGCAGCTTAATTCTGATTCCATTAAAGCTTATGGCTGGTTTATCATTGACTTCTTGAGGATTAAGTGTTAGACCATGACTGAATGCTTTTCAAAATCTCAGACTCTATCTAATTACTTTTGTATGGTAGACATCTACAGCAAAATTCTGCCATTGGATTAATTCTGAGTTAACTCAGTATTGTCACTGCAGTATCACATAATTTGGATCCAGTTAATACTGCAACTAAAATACCATTTTGTTTGGTAACACTAATTTTTTTTTATTTCTACAGTTCCAAAATGTAGTTCATTCCAGTAAAACCCTCATTTGTAATTAAGTATTAAAATCACATTGATGAAAACAAGTACTTCCAAAGCAAAATATTTTTGCTTCAGGGAAAATAGATTATTTATTCTTTAAAGGAGGGGAGAAGATAAATATTTAATAATCAGATAAATATGTTGCTTGGTACTTAATCTTTAACATGTGCTGAAACCTAAGGGATTACTAAGGGGTGTATCAGTATTCAGTTTACTACTGTAAATATTTTGTACTATGGAAGTACAGTTTGTGTTTATTGTGCAGATTGATTCTATTATGCTGAGTTATATATAATGCAAAATATATGTGGATTTTTACTAGTGCATACTATGTTGTTACCACTTGTGTGGCGTTTAAACGTTTACAGATTCCCTTCTGACATGACTTCTTGTCCAACTGTCCAAACAAAATGTTATACAGATATACATGCGCTCAACTCACTATATGCCTTTAATTGCAATGTTAGGTTTTTGCTATTTATGAAATAGTCTTTTTTTCCTCTCTTCACTTTCATCATAGTTTTGTGTAGAAAATAGTAGGACAACACCCACTTAATAAGGATTGAAAAATCCATCTATTTTTTTAGAAAGTAATGATGAGCTTTTTTCTTTTTTTGTACTGCATGGTGTTAGCCATTTTCAAGAGTATGCACAGAATGAGGTGGTATCTACAGGGCTGCATTATAAGGAAACCTCTCATCCACACCTCTTCCAGGGAACTGGCACAACTGCATGCTTTTCCAAAGTACCTGTATGCAGCATGGCAAACAAGCAGAATGAACAGAGGACTGTGTGCAGTTGCAGGGCTGCTATCTCTTTGGGGTCACTGAGATGTGGTGGGATAGTTCACACAACTGGAATGTAGCAGTGGTTGGATACAGGCTCAGTAGGAAGGCCAGGCTGGGACCGCAGCATGCCCTTTATGTGAGAGAGCAGCAGGAATATATAGAGCTCTGCCTTGGAATCGGTGATGGGTGAGCTGAGAGGTTATAAATGAGAATTAGCATACAGACCAATGAGGATAATATTGTGATGAGTATCTGCTACAGATAAGAAGTAGATGAGGCTTCAGACAAGTGGAAGAAACCTCCCTTTCAGAGACTATGGTCTTTACAGGGTACTTCAACCACCCCGATGTCTGCTGGAGGCACAACACAAACAGCAGACAATCCAGGAGGTTTCTGGAGTACATCAGTGACAACTTCCTATGACAGGTGATTGAGGATCCAGTGAAGGGATGTGGTCTGCTGGACCCCACGGACAAGGAAGGACAGATTGCGGACATGAAAGTTCGGGATATCATTGGCTGCAGTGACCATGAGACTGTGGAGTTCAGGATACTGAGAGGAGGAAGAAGGCAAAAAGCAGGATCATGGCTCTGTACTTAGGAGTGCAGACTTTGTCCCATTCAGCGATCTGTTTGGAAGAACTACCAAGTTATGTTCAAATGCTAAATGCAGAATGGATGTTCTTCTGTATCTAATTTGCATTCTAAATTTTTATTCAGATACTCTTTTCTTTATTATGCCAGTTACTTACTGCAGGATCATCCTTTCCATATAAGAGAAATTTTACAGCTCAGTTCAGTGGAACAAGAAGGCATTTGTGACAAAACAGAAAATTTTGCCTGTTTCTTCACTGATTGGAAATAATTTCTTCTATGCATTATTGGTTTTGAGATCCTGCATGAAACCCACTCTGTTGGAATTACTTTTTAATTCAACATTGCCCAAGAAGCATAGCTAAGAACAGAACAAGAACATGGCATTGCAATTGTTAATAATTAGGCAAGGTGTCACACAAAGATTTATTTTTTTTTTCCAGGCTTTCTAGACCACAGGAGCAGTGTCATCTTCCTGCACCTCTGAAAGGATTTCACGATCAAAATCAACACAAACTGGCCAAACATGTCTGCAGAAACTCTTCAGTCATATATTTTTGCACACTGAGCACATAGAAAGTGATAGGCTAGTAATAATAAATCATCATTGTTGCTATTATCTGAAAGTTAGAGACTTTTAGCCAGTCCTGTCTTCTGCAAGATTTGTTGAATTAATTTCACTGTCACAAGCATTTCCTTAAATGAAATAGTTTTGATCCATGAACTCCTGTGCTTCATGGAAACCTAATGTTTAATTTCTATAGCACCTGAATGCCATAAATACTTATCACAAAAAAAAAAGGACTTTTTTTCTAACTCAGTAAGATTGAAGAAATCTTTTGAGACAGAAGAGAGTGAGTGTCCTAATCTGAGAAGAACTTATGTAGAGATAAATTGGGATGAGGTTATCTCTGCAAAACCCTTTACAAGGCAGATGATTATTCATCTTTTGAAAGTCTGTAGCAAATTCAAGCTAAGAATAAAAACTGCCAGGTAGAAATTCCTGTAAAGGTCAGTCAACAAACTAAAAATATTATAATGTGGTTTCATTGTTCGCAAATAGAGAAGGTAGATTTAACTCCTTTAAGCTGTACTTTAGAGGCAGTAAAGAGATTGAATTGTTACAAGTATGACTGAATGATGAAAGATTCAGCCTCATAATCTTAAAACCTCTAATTGTTTTTTCCACAGTTTTGAACTGTTAAGAATTTTAAGTCTGTCCTTTTTTCTTTTTCTTTCTTTTTTTTTTTTGTAGGCTATCTTTAAACATTTGTTAACTTTTATTTTTTTTCTCCCTTGCCGCCCCTAGCTAACCAGATGACTGAGTTAACAAGTAAAACATTTAACTTAATTGTTTTCCCAGGCCTTACTTGATTGCCTCGATAATTACTTGCTTAGATTTCAATGTTTCAGAAGTAATATGCCATGGAATAAAACATTACAGTGTATATACCTGAGTGTACTCTTCCTGCATGTATGACAGCAGAAATAGATATGGCTACTGTATCATCAACAATCATGGAAATAACAGAAAAGGGGACTGAACTGACAGTAGCAGCTACAAACATTTTAGGAGGGCTCTGGATACAATATTGCAGTTTCTTAGTACATAACTTTCCAAACGCAAAATCTGGATCTGTTCAGCAAGTCTTTTGTAATGGCTCAGTTGCTCCTTGTTCTGAAGAGAAACTGATGCTGTTATACAGTGGATTAAGTGAGATCTCCTTAGGAGTGATATTGTTTTTTTGTTACAAGATACTGAAGATGATGGAAAAAACCTTGAATTGTCCCACATGGTAAGTTCTGCTTCTCCCAAACTGCTGCTGTACTCCCTCCTTTTCCTGGAGAATTCATCATTATCATGCTCTCTTGCTCAGTTTGGTTGCTGAGAACCCTGTGTGTTCTCTCCCTGTCTTCTGTGCAAAGATGCCTCTAATACATTTGGTCTGCGATGTGGTAGGTTGATCGACACAGAGCACGAGGAGCAATGAAGCTTCAGTGTAACAATGCTGAAGAATGTCATATCTTACTGACCAGTATACTCAATATATACTAATATTAAGGACCAGACAAGGTGCAAGTGAGCTACTTGCCTTAATTCTTCTAAAGAGGCAAGAGGGTTTTATCCAATGGAGTTACTGCTGTTCTTGTAAAATTTCTGCCTTTCAGAAGGCAGCTAATGTAAACCTACTACTTTTGGCAGTCTGTCTAGGTGCACTCACAGATGCTATTGCTGTACTGGGGCAGAACCACTGCTTGAGAGATTCACTGCTTCTTCATATCGCTCAGCTGTGCAACCTGAGCACAAACAGTACAACTGCTTGAATTCGATACACATTTACAAATGTTTTTTCTCTTTTTTGCCCTTAATCGATGTGTATCAGCAAGTAAAACAATATGAAACAAACCAAAAAGAAAATATTTTCAATTGTTGTAGGAAGGTCTTTAATAGTAAGCTATTGCTTTTAGATGCATGTCATCCTGACAGCCCTCTTATTTTCAGTCTTGCAGTGAGACAGATAATATCACAGCCTGCCATAAAGATAAGGGATTCGGGGGCAACAAAGGACCAAAAAATGGGACTTAGGTTATTGATGCATTTAGAAATCACTTTTTTTTTTTTTTCTCCTATTACTGTGAAGGCAAAATGGATAAGTTTCATAGGGAAGGTGCATCCTGGACTTACCAGCTTCCTTCTCCCCATACCTCTGTGCCTTGTTTCTCCCTGACTGCTCTGAGAGCCAGTGTTTTGATTGGTATTATTGCAAAAAGTAAAATGCTTATTACATTACATTACATTAGTGTTAACAAGGAAAAGAGATGTTCTTTCAAGGAAACAATATTGCATTAATTGACCTTACTTTTTTGTTGTTATGCTGTGTTTCAGGTATTAACACATTCTTGTTTACAATTCAAAATTCCTAATTATGCATAGCTACATAAAGGAGCATTTTGTGCAGGGCTTATCAAGTGGGACTGTTCAAGCTTTTTTCATTATAACCAGTAGCTTGCAAACCCAAGCCAAGCTGAACTTTCACTACTATTCCCAAATGCTTAGGGTATTTGTATTATTTAAAATTTGCCAGCACTTCAGGAAGCATGGATTCTATCAGCTGATGTGAGCCCTGAGATCTAAACTTCACACAAAACAGTGGTTTTTTTTTTTTTTTTGATGCAGCACATCCAAGTCAAACTGAGCAGGAGTATATAAACTTATTGCTGTTGGATTCAGTGAAGTGTAGAATTAGGACTGAGAGGAATCAGGCCTTTATATATGGCAGTAACTTGCATTGCCAATGGTCCTTGA
Organism: Grus americana; assembly: GCF_028858705.1. Taxonomy (NCBI): domain Eukaryota; kingdom Metazoa; phylum Chordata; class Aves; order Gruiformes; family Gruidae; genus Grus; species Grus americana. Next base: position 8,885,584 of record NC_072864.1, read on the forward strand.
TTTTAAAAAACCAAAAACCAGCTTCAAAGTATAAATTTTGCAGGTTTCAAACAACTATAGAATTAATTTTGTGTCACATGGCTTCTCTGGTCTGTCAAATCCCCTCAGATAGAAATCCAATGGGAAAAGTGTGATTTTACTTAAATCAAATCACCACCTTGATAGAGGTGTTCACCTTATGCCATGATACTCTTCTCCACGTTCAGTCCCAGCCACTATGTCAGTGAAGGTCACCAAGCATGGAAAAAGATGAAAACAGGACTTTCTTAGATTTAATTGAGAGCTTCTACATGGAGAATACTGTTACAAATAGGTATTTCTAATACAAATTAATTTTACCCTTAACTAATGCATAAGAAGACAATTGTAGATTAGACATGGCACTTCGGGACATAGTCTAGTAGACATGATGGTGTTGGGTTGACAGTCGGACTTGGTGATCCAAGAGGTCTTTTCCAACCTTAAAGATTCTATGATTTTAGATTGCCATAAAAACAAACAAAAGTAATTTTTAAAATAACATTGAACTCTCTAGTCCAGCATTATTCCTAAGCAGAACTCAGGAAGTGAAGCAAATCCATAACCCTTGCCCAGCAAAACTGAAGAGAGGGATAACAGGCTGCCTTACAGAGGCTGCCTTACTTCACTGTGAGAAATCTGAAATTTGGTGGCATTAGCCATGTCTGTTTTTTTCTGGAATATGTGGTGATGTGAAGAAAAAAATCCCATGGCAACCTACAGTAGTTTAAAGATATGAAAGAAGCACATGGTGGGTGCAGATTCTATGCACTAAAACTCAGAAATCCCTAATTACTCATAAATATCTGATTGTGTGTAATGGCAACCAAGGGGGATCTTCTCAGAGGTTACGAAAAACTTAGTAATTATGTTTTGGTTTCTAATAGCTTAAAACAATGTGTTATGTACACCAATGTTTATTTAAGAGAGATTGATGTTACGTTATTCGTTGCCTTTCCTTGGAAAACATGTTATGTTGTTCACAATAATGAAGTACAAATAATGAATGTGGAAATCAGACAAGTTATCCAAAAGACAAAAGAAGTACATACAACCAGACAAAGGGATTAGGGTTTCCTGAATTTCTATTGATGATCAAAATGCTAATGATCATAACTGGTCTTCTCAGATATAGATTAACCTTTCATTTATGCCAGTGTATTTATTTCTCTTTCTTACTATCTTCTGTGACAGAAGATACTGTCAAATTTGAGGGCAAGGGAAGTAGTTTAGTCCATAGAACACTGAACTAATGAGCTGATTTTCTGCTAGCTTTGGAGAGATGATGAAAAAGTAATCCAAAATACAAATAGTGATATAACAACTTGTTAATTTTCTAGCGGAGTACTGATTTCTTTCCTTATCTCCACTCCATGTCAATTTTTATTGACAGCTTAACCAAAGTCACAACACCAGTGTTGAAGGCAAGTGCACGATAAATGAGAATAATTTAAAAAAGGAAATAAATGTATAACAGTGAAAGAATGGAATTTAGGTTTGTTTGCTTGTTTTAAATCCTTTATACTTACACAATGTTTTCACAGTTTTAGTCAAGGATAACAGACAAATGAACAACTACCTCAGTGTCCAGTATCAACCAAGGACATACGATTCTATACTTTTCATGCACCAGTTGGCTTGAGGTGGAAAGGTGAACTAATGGTGCTTTTAGTTCAGTAGCTAAGTATAAATGAAACAAAAATCCCCCCGAAAATTACTTATAATCAATCAGAAACATGGACTTGGGGTTGACTTAGTTTCTGGTTTAATTCTCTCTAAAACAGGGCATTTCACCTAAAAAACCAGATTAATTTACAAAAGGAAATCAACCAAGTCTTTGAGCCCCTGGGTCCAATGCCTACTTTCCAATGGATTTTCATCTTTCTGGTTAGCTTTATGTTTAAGAAAACATTAATGTTAACTGAAACTTTTCTTTCATGTTTGAACCTTGCTTTGTGACAGAAGCCTTTTCATTAATGAGAACAGTTACAAGGCATCTTTCCTTCACTAATTCACCTATTCAGTTTTTAACTGTGGGAACTCAATTCTCTTTTTGGCTTCTCCCTCCTTTGTAAAATTTATTTCAAATTGGCCAACAAAGATTAAAGCAGTGTACAGAAAGAGTGGAGTCACGCAAACCTAATTTTCCTAAAAACAAAACTAAAGACTTATGTGTTAATTTAAAATGAAGTAGAAATTGTCGGTCTCATTTGAAGTTCAATTTTTTAACTCATTTTGACAACAAAATATGCTCAGGTCTAATGTTAACATTTACTTTACATTGGTTTCACCAACAGCATCTTCATAATGTTTTTTTGGGAGACTGTCTTCAGAAAGTCTGTGGCGTAGATTCAATTTTAAGGAAGTGGTCCAAGAAAAGAGGAGTTCTCACCACCTTAGTATTCACACTTGCTACTGAATGCAAAGATCAGATGAGGGAGTGAAAGCCCACAAAGACTGGAGAAAGTTGAGAAGATTTCTGAACTTCATTCTTTGCTGCACCTTAATTATTGAAAAATGATCCATACTTCTTCTGTGGGCTTTTGGAATGCTGTTCTTATTTGAAAAGTCTTCAGCACTGGTTCCATTGTCTGTGAAAGCTCTGCACTGTTATACTAGAAGTAAAGTGCAAAATACTGAAACTTTTTCAAAGAATGTTAAGTACATTTAAATATGTTCGTGCCCTTGTCTAATACATCTTAAAGCTTTAATTAAGAACACATAGCTAATACCAGCTTTATTATAAACACAGGAAATAAAATTCTCATCATTAGTGTTAGACTCTAAAAAAAGATCGAAAGAAAGCAGATGCACTGAAAGTCTTTCTCAAAATAAAAAAAAAAAACAAAAACAAAAAAAACCCCAAACCCAAACAAAGAAACCAAGAAAACCCACATTGTATTAATCTATTTTACTAGGTAAAACACAGATCCTTAACACAAAAGCTTAGCAAAAAATTTTTTATGAAAGCACTCAGCTTGACTTTAGCAGGATTATTTTCAGAAATAAGGTTTGCAGGTCACAGAGGAGGCTCTTATTTGTCAGCTGAGTGCATTATTGCTAGCATTATTAATTGGCATTATTATGTGTAATACTTATGTAAGTTATGTACAGAGATGTCTATTCTGAGTATCCCTAGCCTATTGTCACCGTGATTCATGCTGTGCTTTGTGGGATTTCTCACTCTGTGTTTCTGTCTAAAATATGATACTCTCAGTCTGATGCTTAATAAGTTTTAACATTTGTTTGTGAATGATTAATTATTGTCTCTCTTCAGGGATGCTAGGCCAAGTATTTTTATATGCTAATGTATTCACAGATATTCCTAGTCTATGCCATACCTATGATAAAAGAATATTAAATTACTTATTTTGAATATTATGAGTTTCTCAAGGATTAAATAAACTGAGTCTACAGATTTTCTCAATGATCTGTCTTCTTTTCAGGTGAAAGACCATTCCCACCTCATCAGAAACTGAATACACATCAATGTGTGCAGTACATAAGACTGAATGGATAATTGATCAACTTGCCTGACCGTTGGATAATGTTATTTGCAGAATTACAAGTAGTTCCGGTTCTGAATGAATGTTAAGAAGAGATTAGAGGTATCATTTTTATTTTAAAGGTACTCTGGTTATATGTGTGAAAGCTTGATCGAACCCGTTCTGCAGAAGGTTTGCTAGTCTTTGAAATGTCAGGTTTGGGAACATTCTTAGCCTTTGGACAGACTACAAACACTCTATGGAGTCTCTAAAACTCATAGAACAAGTGATTATGCACATAGCATCTTTGAATTCAGGTTCTGTAACCTTATTTTATTTTTAAGACATTTTGACTTCTATTGAAACGTACTTTGTTTCAATTGCTGTATAAACATAATGATCAACTCCCATCTGCACACATCTCTGTACATTCATATTCTTTATTCTTTGTGTGCCCTTAGACAGTTTCCCCCTACTTAGCTAGATCCATATGAACAGTTGTGATTCTAAGCATATTCATTTCTTTACTGCAGACCAATGCTCTTTTTGGCTTGTAGTTAAATGACTGGGATTTGAAATCAATCAGGCTCCTTCTCAGAAGCTGTTCAGCACTAGTTAGGTCACGTTCCTTGTGCTTAATGAGGCGTTTGAACAAGTTAAGTTTAAATGGATTTTTTCATCAATAAATACAGAACAAGAACCAACCTGATACAACAATTTTTCCTTATACCTCTTTCTTTTTAAAACAAATACCTATGAGAAGCATTTCAATAACAATTTCTTATTGCTCACAAAATTGGTATTGCACTAAGACCCATTTCATTTTACAGTTGTTTTATTCCACCATTTGTATTAGGCTACAAGTTTGTTAGGATAAAGCCCGAAGCATATATATAAACTGATATAGATGCTAAAAACAGTGTTACCACTCAAATAGTGAAATGGTAAAATGCATCAAAGGATCTACAGTTTTAGCAAGCAGAATTTTCCAATTCTATTATTGTAGATTTACAATCACTGTATGGGCAAAAAGAACAAGATCTAGACGTAGCCCTTTTGAAAGAAATTTCTTGTATTCTGGCTTTGAGATTTTCTTTTCAGATTATTACACAGTATACAAGGCTTTTAACAATGAAATCTATCTTATCTGACTTGGAAGTTGGCCTTGCTTTGAGCAGGAGGTTGGACTGGATGACTGCCAGAGATCTCTTCCAACCAAAATGATTCTGTGATTCTATCAAATTAAATAGTCAGCTCTCCTCACATACTGCAAACAATAGACTAGTTTTCAGAATGCAGTACTTTGAAGTATTTCCTTTAATGCATTCTCATCAAAAAACAAAGAAGTAAAACCCGATGTTCATTGCAGATTTTGAGTATTAGTTGGAAAAGCATGCTGCTTTTTGTAATGTACAAGAATAATCTGAGAGAAATGGAAATGGGATGGCTGTTAAATTTCCTGGTTATGCAATCACCCAAGTATTTCCTAGGCATTTGATATATATAAATACACATGCAAACATATATATATACACACACATGTATCCCCTCTCTTTGTTAAAGTTAACTATTTTTTTTTTTTAATTTAATATTTGTTTGGAAACAATCACTAACTGAAGCACAACATTAGCGCAATGAGAATTTGGTGACCAGGAAATAATTAAAGGGAAAACAATGTGGGGTGAGACATTGTACTTAGAGAAGTAAAATGATTCCCAAGATTACTGCACTTAACTTTTTTCCTTTTTTTTTTTTTTTTTTTTTTTAAATTAATATATATACTCAGTGTAGAGAATTCCAACTCTGTAGATTTGCTGCCAACAGTGTTTTTGCAATTTCAGCATCTGGAAGCCTGGCTGTTAAATAATCATTATTTATTATTAAATATAGAGAAACATTTACTAACCTGTCCTTGGAGATTTTGCTGACATACCTTAGAAATCTCTTCGTAATGAAAACTCTCAGTACTGCTTTTCACAATTGTTCAGCATATTGGCACAGAGAAAAGGTACAATAGAAGAGACATTTCTAGTTCCAAACATCTTAAAATTAGCCAGACAGAGTACACAATGCTTAACAAGTAAAAAACCTTGAAATTAGCATAAGATATTTAGATATAAATCACTTAATGTTCTTCAACTTTTTTCTTATCAAAACAACAGTCATTCTGAAGATTGATCCAATGCCAACTGAATTCCATGGGAAAAATCCCATTTCCTTTTTTGAGGAGTATAGACTCATAAATACTTAGTTTTTATTTCAAGATATACTGAGCGGTTTTGAGTTTTTTCTGTATTCTTTGCTGTAGATTAATAAACTGTTTAAACCTTTCTAGAGGCAATCTGATATTTCATTTATTAAAAGACTTGCCATTCCTTCAAATTTCACAACTCAAATGAAAAATGTCATTATTTTTTTTTCTTGCATAAACAGATTTTGTTTCAGGAAAAAAAAAGATTGTATTCTAGATATCTGCTATCAAGGGCAGATTGGCGACATTTTATTATCACACAAATACTAATCTTAGCTTTGTAAAACCTCATTCCAAAATGTGTTAATGATATGTGCAATGTCTATTTCACTTATAATACTAGAAAAATAATGATTTTCTGCATTGTCAAAGGAGTCATACAGAGTATCCCATGAACATGTGCTGCCTGTGAGATTATTTTGTCTATCCAATTAAATATTTCATTGGGTTTGGGCAAAATCTGGGCTTGATTTTAATTATAGACTTTTTAATAGATGTTACTTTAGTCTATGGAAAATCCCTTTTGACTTCAATCAGTTTCTCTCCTTGTCTGTTGTTTATAGTTATGTAAATAAAAGTGATTCCCCATATCCAGATACAAATTTATTTAAGGTTCTAAATTTGTAATGTATGTGAGTGAACACTCAGACTTGTTCTGTAATTTATGTGATGTAGTGCTGAGGCTCCTTAAGAATCCCATTTTTATCCCTAAATAAAGGTAATTTAGATAATTACAGATAGATAGAGAGTAGATTGCTTATGTGGAATTCTCTAATAAGTTTCTTATTTAATCAACACCATTCAGCTTGTTATTGTGAAGCCAGTTTTCCCTTTATTTTTCCTGTCTCACTCAGATAAAGCTATTCTTTGCTGTTATCTGACAGTATATGAGCAATAGTGCTCTAAGGAATTACCTGAAGATAGCGCTTAGTGTAGTGTGAGGAATACCACTGTATTAATGCTGAATGTTGAAGAAACCCACCAACCAATAATTTACTTATTGGTTTTTGGAGGAGAGGAAGCAGCAAACCGACCTTTCTCCAGAATTAGTGTAATGAGAAGATCTAGTGGGAAAAGGTTTTTGTCATTCAGCATGCTAAATGTAAGCCATTAGTGCATATCCACTTGGGAATCAGGTAGCTTTGGTCTCCCAGAAAGCACCTTTGTAGAACCGTATTACAGGCAAGCCATACAGAGGTAACACAGCAAAGAGCCCAACAATCTTGCTAAATGCCTGAGTGACAGACAAGGCTGGCATCACCTCCTGACACATGCTTTGACTTCTCTTTGCAACAAGGGAATTTTTAAGGTGAGGAACATGGCATTCGCTGTAAATCGTAGAGTGAGGTGGTCAGAAGTGTGAAATTGTATATTTACTAAAATTCCAAAAGCTTCAGTAACTTTACTGAAATATGAAACTTTCAGAATTTTACCGACTCTGCAGTAATCAAGATTCACTGTAAGTCATTCTTGCAGAACGATCATGAGAAGTTACCAGCTGAGGCATAAAGTTTGCCCTCCTATACTGTGCTGTGGTAGCTGATGGATTTTGAAGAAGAAAATCCCTGGTGATATTTTATTTAGCTCGTAAAAGGAAATAAATTACTCAGTTATGGGGTCAGAGTATTTTGCAGTGCCCTTCTGTGCATCTATGAAGATATTTCTCTCTCTTTTTTTTTTTTTTTTTTTTTTTTTTTAAAAGAAGATGAAGAATTCACACTGATTTGATTATTTGGCTTGTCTTTACATGTGACCGGTGGAGGTAATTTTCTTCAGAATCAAGGTTTTGATTAGAGGGGTCTAGCTGACAAAGCAGGTCAGTTGGGACAGTGTAAAACCCCATCTTGAATTGTAAAGTTTTAGCAAATACTCTTCACAGATGGAGAGCATGATTACTGAAGAGTCATTTTGCAGGTTTTTTTTTTCCAAATGCTTCACTATAGGAACATTTGCCACCTTCTTTCCTGCTCACAAAGGTAGAACTCTGGTATTAATCATTCTTAGCCTCAATCCTCTAGTTACAGTCTTCTCTTTTAAAACTGTGCTTATATGACAATCCCAACTGCATTTACCATGAGTAGGAAAATTTCCTTTGGGAGCTCTTGCTAATTCAAGTGACTCAAAACAGCTCATACAAAACAATTGTACTGTTTATTCACCCAGAAGAACACATGAAGGCCCATTCCTCTGAGAATTATGTTAACTTTCCCTGTTCGCTGAAAGTTTTGGAAGCTTATGCTTGACCCAGATACCTTGAGTTCAGAGCTAAGAGACACAGTATTTCTCTCTATCCATAAAGTTTGCTGGAAAATGGCTATGCATCCTGCTCTTCCCTTCTCAGTCTGGGATTTTTCTAAGTGACTGATATCCCTGGGAGATGTACCCCAATCAATTTCTGCCAGCTTTGTCAAAAATAGACTAATTTAGTTTAGGAAAGAAAACAACGGTTGAAAAATAAGCGGTCAATTTTAATTTCTTATCAGGATATTTGCTAGTAACCTAAATCTAGAATTAGAAGTCTAAGTGTAGGCTGAAAAATTAAAAATTAGAGACAGGATTTAATCTACTATGATTACTGAAACAAAATTTATTTTAGTGAAGAGAATGTAGAGGCACACATCAGGATATTTTTCAGGTATTTTAATTAGAAACTGCTGAAATATTTCTGGGCGTTTTTATTGCACCTTTGTGTAATATAAGGGCTTAGACAGAATCAAATACAGTAGTCTGCTCTTTTCCCAGTGTTCACTGAGTTTAAAACTGATTTGCCATGAAGTTCACTGGGGAAAAGTAACAACTGTTTTCTCATACAGAATTGATTTAAACTTCTAACTGGGAGTCTAGATTTGCTGCTTGTTTTATTGCCTTCTACTCCCATCTTCTCTTTTTTGCTTTGCTTCAGAAAGCCAAGCAAGCATTGGAAGTGAGATCAAGTTGTTGGTAGGATTTTTACCACTGATTTCTACACAAACTAAGATAAGGTCCATTTAAAAGCAGAGCAAAACTAATATTCTACTCTCCAAGGTATCGTTTGAATTACAACTCTAATTAAAAGTCAGAAAATAGTCATGGTGTATGTACTCACTTGTAGTAACCATTTCCTGAGTACTACTACAGACAGAGGATCAGGGTGCAGAGGTGTATTTATCCTTGGCCCTGACTGTGACACAAGGGACTGACGTAGGGAAATTAGCTGTTCTGATTGTGAGCTCTCTAAAAACGTCTAATGCTGGGAACCTGTTTTTTCCATTTCTTCCATTCCCCGTTCCACTGATTTCCACAGTGGAAGTGGGAGTAAACCTACTTCACAAACCTCAGGACATGTGTCTATGTCTTCATTCAAGAGTCTGTTCTTCTTAGTTTATGCTCTCTTAGGAAGTCAGGACACCTCTGACAATTTAAGTTTTTCTGATGTTTGAGTCATATTGTCAGCATTATGTGTCATGGCATCAATCCATCTACTGCTAGCACATGATCTTTTTGTGCCATCTTTAATATATATCCTTTGACTCTGATATTACATTTATTTTTTTAATTTGATTTAATTTTGGGGCCTTAACATATTAAAGATTCCAAATTTCAAAATCTCACTGACAGTACCAACCTTAAACTGTTCAAAAATGCTGTTTCTTGTGGTGAGCTCTTTTTCAATGTTCAAGAAGTCTAGCACCACCACCTACTTTTATATCTCCTTTTGGCTAAAATCAACATTATTTAACAGACAGTGCTTTTAAAATTTGGTTGTGAAAAATAATTTCATTTTACCATGCTTTTTTTTTTCTTTTAATAAACAAAAAGGGGCTTACCCTTTGTTCTGTCTTCCATACCCAAGTCTGGTGCTAGATACAGACAAGGAAATAGGATTTCAAAGATGTTGTAGCTAGACTTATTTTACTGAAAAAAAAAATTTTCTATTTTAAGTGGTGAATTTGTTTAACTTAACTTGATAAAAGCTAGAATTGGTGACAAGATGATTTAATACAACTCTTGCTAACAAGTTGCAGACATTACTAGTGTGTCAAAACAACATTGCTAGAGGCATTCTGGTGTCAGGCTGGACTGATAACTACAATACAGTGAAACAGCTTTTTGACAGCTATTTTATTCTGGAATGCTACTGATTAAAGGGTGTTTGAGTTAGTGTTATTTGTTTTCCCTCCAGATATTTTCATTCATGTGTACTTTTATTTTTGCTCACAAATAGAAAGGTAAATATTTTAAAATTAATAAAAATGAAAACCTAGAAGCCTATATCTTGACTAGATGTGAAATGGAATTTTAGATTCTTTTTCTTCTATAGTTAGGCTGTGGCATCTCTTTTGTGATCTGCAGCTCAGATATACTCTGCACTTGTTATAGGAATTTTTTAGATATTTAACCGGTGTCTTTGGCCACCTCCTTCAGGAGATCATATGTGTATATGATCAAAAAGCCTAGAATTAATATGGCAGTAATTATTATTGCAATTTCAATATATATAAAGTGGCATTCGCTGAATTGAAAAAAAAAAATCATTTTATTTAGATTATATGGGACTTGAATCTTATTCCCTTGATTTTAGAAACCTGTTGCACTTAACCATAAATGCTATGCAAAACCTTCAATTTTGATCTGAAAGAGAAATGCCAATTGAATTTTCAACTGTACTTTACCCTTTCTAAGTTTTATTCAGTGTTCAAGGATTCCTCCTGTAAATAAAGAATTTGAAACTGACCAAAACTTTTACCTTTACTTTTCATCAAGTGTTCACAGAGAATACTTTTTGAAAAAGTTGCTGTTTCATTTGTATGCTTTATATCAGGTTTTCAAACTATAGCAGCATTACACATCAAAAGTGTGGTATTGAATTTTTTTTGTTGTCTTGCACATCTTGTGTACGAGGTAATGTGAGGGAGAGATTTGTGTAAAATGAGATGGAAGTTTGCTGTCTGGTAGAGCTTGAGGCCTTGAAGGTCAAAGCTTGAAGCCCTGAGATTCCTGAGAGGAGGATTTGTTCTTCATGTTCTTCTCATCTCCAGAATTGTATAGATAGGTACCTGTGTGCTTGTGTAAACATCTGTTGTTCATGGTGATATAACCCTGGTTCCTACCGAGCTAGAACAGTAGGCAATACAGGTACAATATTGTTCTACATATATTAGTCGGTTTGAAATGTTGCTTTAACATGCCAGAGCTGCTTCCTGAACCCGAGCACAATTGCTTTTGACCAGTGCTGTGTATGCATACTTTGTGATTCAGATGCGTAAGCATAGATAACTATTGCTGTTTTGGACACACTAGTGTAACCATGACATCCATAGGAGCTATGGCAGATACAGTGTGGGTGAATTGTACTATTCTAGAGCAGCAACTGGAGAACAGATAGGATACTTATGCACCTAAGGTGTCACTAGATGCTTACCTTAGTTATCTGAATTATTCCCCAAAAGTCATTCAGAACTAACTCAGAAATCTGCATTAGACAGGTCTGTAAAATATAACTCTTTACTAGTTGCCTCAGTAGAGTGAAATGCAAAAAAATACTTAAATTTGATGTAGAGCAGTGGTAATCCATGTATTGGGAAAGTCTATGAAGAAATTAAGTTAGAGAGGGGTTTTATTTATTTTAAATTTATTGCCTCTGGAAACATCATAGTTAACACATGATAACTTTTATGTTGGTATTCCTCATTTTCAAGTGGACAAGAATTTATGTTTTAAATTGTAGAGACATGAATAATAGCAGATTATGTGGTTCCAGCTGTTGCATTATTAGTCATAAGATTCAAAGGTAACTCTTGATATTGTCAAAGGGCTTAATCATCTTTGTTTTCCATTCTCATTACTATTTATATGTATATGTGTAATGTCCTATTTCAACATAGTACTACACATTTATATTCTAAAGTTTAATATATGTCTAATTACAGAACCAAATGCATAAATGTGTCATTTTTTGTGGGGAAAAAAGAAGGAAGGAAGGAGAGAAAGAGAGAGAAAGAAAGAAAGAAAGAAATGGGATCTTTACTTTTACTCTTCATTTATCCATTCAAGCATTTTAACTGCCAGACTCCTTCTAATCCCCTGACAGCACCTGGAGGGGTGCCGGTAGAACACCAAAGGGATGGTGGGAAGATATGACATATGACACTGGGGCAAGATCTGAACTCAGACAAATGAAATCTGTCAGCCAGCTCCTCAAAGGCTGCCACAGTTCTTATCACTGCTTGGTTGAGCTGGCTTGATACACAGACTTATTGTATTATTCAGCTGGTTTGATTTTCCTTTTTATGACAACCTTACCCTGGAGACCATCCATCTCTTTGCAGTGTTGGAGAACGACTATGACTGAATGATATTTCAATATAATTTATAATCCTATACTGTAAACAGAAGTGATGGTTGCTTCTAACCACTGTGAAGAATTCTAATAGGTGCATTTGGACTCTTGCTTTCTTGGAGGGCTGGAAATACTCTGGAATTGGGAGATTTTTCATATCTTAGCTTAATAAGTCTTATAGCAGAAAAGCTATGAAAAACCCTGAAAAAGACAGGAAATTTTTCCAAATGTGCCCAGGCAGTTAATGATGCATGTGCACAACTACAGCTGCAACAAATTATTTGCCAAAAATTTAAATAGTAGTTGCTATTACCAGCTTTCTGGATAATGTCCTGGAATGAAGGGTTTAGCAGTAAAAAGTTGGGCTCAAGTGAAATATCTGAATGTGAAAGCAATCCAACTAAATTTGGATCCTAAAAACCACACTTTAAATAAAAGCAACAAAAATGTAAGGTACAATAGTTATATTACTCTCCTGTATGGCAATCTTAAGCTTGTATTTTACCTTCTCCTTTGCATCAGAAAAAGATGAGGTTAAGTATTACTAAACTCCTCAGAGAACACTCCCAACAGTACACTTATTCAATCTGGTGGATTTGAATAAACAGGATTTGTCCTAGATAGGGAAATGGCAGACCATGTCTTTAGCATATGCATTTGTACTTTGAAAGGACAGCCTTCTGGAAATATTCTTCACACAAAAGCTACAAAAGAAGATATTATTGAAAAGATGCACTTTCATGTGATAGTGGTAGTTTATTTATATCCTTAGTTCTTAATCTGGTTCATCTAGATTTTTTTCTCATTTTTTTGTGGAACATGGAGTGTTTCTGAATGGTAAACAAAGAACAGTGATATCTGTTCATGGTCGGTAAATCCTTACCTGACCTAAATAACTCCATTTACACTTTGTATTCATGAAGTTACAAATTATATAGTTTTATATGTTTTATATGTCTCATATATTAAATGCAGTTACTCAATTATGAGAAAAAGTCTAAAGACAAAGACTAAAGATAGAAGGAACCAGATTGGTTTAGTTGGAGGTGAGAGAGTAAGAGGCTTGTTTTATCTTTAGTATGACAACATGTATGAAAGTGAAAATAGAGACAAAGACTTTCCAGACTCTAAGTAATAATTCTAATCAAATTTTGGATGAACATATCCACCAAGTACAATGCATATGGTCTTTATAGTAGAATAGCTAAGCATTCTGTTTTTATGGTTCTTACTATGTTTAGTTTGAGAAACATGGCACTAAAGTAAGTGAAAATAAATTAAAGGTGAAATTGTTTTTCTGAATATTCATTCAAAACAAATCAGTGGATTTAATTCAATCTACAGAACATATCACAATGGATTTTAGTCACTGGTTTCCATGACCTGTATCAGGTTCCATTCACCTTAGCACTCTTAGGCAATACAAAACAATACAAAGGCATACAAGCCCATCTTTTTTTTTTTGTAACTAGCAAAAACTGGCAGAAATTTTGCACATTGTAAGGGTGCTGGTTGCAACAGTGGAATTGAGAACTGCGATTCTCACCATTGTTTTCACTCTGACTCTTGCTATGTACTCTCCCCAGCACACCCAGGAACATTATCCAAAATGGCCCCTGCAAAGACTGCTGCTTCATGCCTAGACATGTTTGTTGTTGTAGTTTTCCAAAGCTGTTTAGAAATTAACTCTTTAGTAAAATACATAGGAATCCCATTTCCAATGAGAAACCAGATGAAGAGCAGTCATAGTCCTGTTGAAGAAAAAATAAAAATAAAAAAATTACATTTTCATTTTGCTTTCTGCAAGTTCTCAGTATTAATTGTTTCATTTTGACCTCCCAAATTTTATACTTGTTACTGATTCCGCCCAAGTGAAAAGTATACTTAAGTGCAAATTAAGTGCAAAAGTATACTGCTACTGGAGTAGTCACCCTTCCCCTTCCACTTTCTGCCGGTGTTAGTTTAAAACTTTGTGACACTTAATGAAATTTTGACAGAAAAATATTCTACTTAGCAGAATGAAAACCAAAGAATTCAACTTTATGAAAACTTAACCTTCAGATTATTTACAAGTTATGAACCTCTCCAACCCTTGTTGGGCGAAATATATTTTTGAGAAACCTGTTTAAGGCTATCTTGAAGATTAAAAAAACCACATTTCCTCCAATTTCAGGTGAAGAAAGATTTTTAGGTTACATATCACACAAGATTACACAAGTTAAGAACAGAATAAAAGAGTCCTAGGACTTCTTTGCATAATCTAGCAAACAGTGAGTAAAGAATAGCTGGTTAAGTGTACTGTGTAGTAGTCTGTGCTATGCTGCTAGTTCCGTGAATCCTAGTTATTGTAACCATCTATCAAACAGTGCAATGGTGAAATCCTTTGAAGTCCAGCAGAGGCAAGGAAGAGATGCTTTTAAAAGATCATTAGATACATAGCTTTGTTCCTAGTAATCAGCTTCATGATACTGGTTAGCTTTATAGAAAGAACTGAATGATGTGCTTGTAACAAACCATTAACAAAATATTAATCTAGGAGGACTGACAATCAATTTGCTGATGGTTCCACGTTTAGCAGTATGGAATGCCTTCCTAAGTTGAAGTAACAGCAACCCAAAGGAAATTCAGAGTTTTATTGCCTTCTATAAGAGAAACAGACAAAAGTTTTAACAGCAAACTGTCATCCATAGAGTTAAAAAGTTACATATTTAGACACAGACAAGAGATCATTACAGATGTAGAAAGTATCTGAATATTGTTACATCAGTTTTATCCTGTTATTCCCCCCCAATTATTGGTCAGAAGTTGAATGAAAAAAAGCCACAGGCATACTTAATGGGATCAGTTCCTCTTACACATCCTTATTTGTAGAATCATAGAATGGTTTCAGTTCTGAAGGGACCTTTAGAGATCATCTAGTCCAATGTCCCTGCCATGGTGGGGAAAGGTGTGTGGGGGCATCTTTCACTAGACCAGGTTGCTCAAAACCTCATCCAGCCTGGCCTTGAACACTTCCAGGGATGGGGCATCCACAGCTTCTCTGGGTGACCTGTGTCTCACCACCCTCATTGTAAAAAATTTCTTCCTCATGTCCAATGTAAATCTACCCTCTTTCAGGTTAAAACTGATGCCCCTTGCCCTGTCACTACAGGCCTTGGAAAAAGTTGCTCTCCATACTTTTTATAGGCCCCCTTTATATATAGAAAGGCCATGATAAGGTCTCCATTCCTGTTACTTGAAATGACTGTTAAAGGAAGTCTTTATAACATTAGATTTCATATAATTGAAATACATATTGAAATAATACCATTGAAATGTTGGTGTTTTCTTCTGGAAAGTGGTTGGAAACTAATATGATGAAACTGAAGAGTAATATTCCTATAGGTACATAGATATCATTTATTGGCAAGGTGTTATTTATTCATGGGTAATATTTTCTTCCTAAATTTACTGCATTTATCTTCCAGATTATATTCAGTGTAATGGTAGATACAAACTTCCTGTCCAAGGGAAATAACTTCAATCATGACATGAATTATGTATCTGAGGAGGAAGAATAAGGACAATTTCATCTACAATAAGAATTGTCTGAAGACAGTGATGTCAAAACAATCACAGTTCCAGAATCCTATGCATGTAAGCCTATAATCTGTATTTTATAGCCTAGAGACAAACAAAGTCTTATGCTTAGAATTTTCTTTGACTTCTGTCAGGTGCTAAAGAGATGTAAAGGTAAGGGTTCTCCATAATTCCACTGTTGCAAAACCTCAAGCCACATACCTGTTTTTCTGTGTCTTGAGGTACTTGTCAGAGAGCCATCATTATATTTTTGCTTTATTCAGATACTGAGTTTGTTAAGAAATCCTAGTTTTATTTTTAGAATGGGCGCTTATCGTCATGAAGTGTCAGGCCTTTCGCTAATAGATATTGTTAAAGGCATGCCTTTCCTTATGGAAGGAAATGGTTTTGCCATTCAAACTCCAAAATTTTCATTGAACTCCCTTGCTACTCTCATGCACAGACAACCACACACACACACACACACACACGTGCACATGCTCACACACTTTCTCTCTTTAATTAGCTCATGCATCCTTACACTTCTGGTTCCTCTGTTGATATTGACATTCTGATGGCTAAAATACATTCCAATAATCACCCAGTGTATTTCTTTACAGTTGGGTTCCACTGAAATCAATGGAAATAAAGTATTTGTGTTTGGCATGCTGCATGTAACCTGACGGTATCATCACTGCATTTTCACGACGGTTAGGAATCTGGAACTAAGAATGAGAAAATCATCAAATTTTAAGGAAAGAGGTCTCTTCCCTTACTCCTTTGTAATTTTGGAGAGTTATGCCTAAGTGGTAAGTAACCTGAAGCATAGAATGATAAGGTATTGTTCAAATTAACTTTTATCTACAAAACAGTAATTGAGCTTCTGCATAGAGGTTGTTCTTTATAGCAGCCCCTAACACTCTCAGCTCCTCTCCCTTTCGTTTTCAATCATGTTTACACCTTTGAGCTTGATAAAGCATCAAGGAAAAAATCAGTGAGCGCATCTGAGCAAGGTAAGGAATAGACAGATTTGGCATCAACGGCTTCCCTTGTTAAGTGTCTCAAAAATCTTTAAGTTTTGCTCCAGTATTGTTGGATTGTATATGTAATAAGACATTAATGGTATGAAATTAGGTCATTCATGTGTCAGTTAATATGATATCATTTCACACTTGTTTGAATAAATGTATATTTTTTTAAAAGAACTGTGAAGGAATGTAATGTCTGTGCATGAGTTTGATGAGGATTTAACTTCACAGCACGTGACACCTAATTCAGTTTACACATTTTGTGTAGTAACTCCTTCGTATTTTACCACTTCTCAGAAAACCATCAAAGAGCATGCTTCGGAACTGACTTTCATTTAAGGAAATAGGCTGCATTGTACTTTTCTGTCATCTAAAATAGGTAACCTGTTTATGTGATTGAGAATTAAATGTTAAAAACCCTTGGATACATAAAAATACTTAGTGATTTGGCACACATACACATGCACCTACTGGGATCAAATGTGTTCTTTACAAGATGTTTTTCAGAGTTTCACCTGGAAACAGAATGAATCCAAATATGCCTTAATTTTCCTTTACTTACAGCTTTAGAATGTTGTAGCAAAAGTAAATATGGTCAGATTCATCATGGACTCAGTCAAGCTTTTCTGAATTTTATTTTGTATCATAAATACTATGCATTTTTGAGTGGTTGATGATATTCCAAAAATGTATTGTATTACCCTCTAAAACTTCAATTTTTCCCATTTTCTATTTCAGAAATACTCTCAACAAATGTTTTCATTTCTTATTGCCTTCTGGAAAAATTAGTTTCTCTGGAGTGTCCTCAGTTGATACTCACATAAATAATTCTGTGAGTTTGTAAACCCAGGAAGCCCCACGTCACTGAGCATGTAGCAGGACAGATCAGTTTAACTGAGACCAGGCTTTGCTTCACTTGACCTGAAGTGACTGATCTCAAGAAAATACAGATACATATATAACTGCCATGCAATAAATATTTCATGTCATGGAGATCGTAAGAGATGATAACACAATCTACTTCTAATTGGAAGAAACAAACAATATTATATTATTGATTTATTTATATTACACCTTTCTAGAACAGGAAAAATAAGAAAAATAGAGGCCTTTTTCACCTGAGGTTTCTGTTCAACTTAGAGGTTACCATAGAAAGATTCTGTCTCGTTAAGGATTGAAGTAGAAATGCTGCATAAGAGAAAGGGATGCTGTGAAGATTAAATCAGAATAATATAACAGAATGAATGATTTAGTGTGCAGTATTGAGCAGTGGAAGTTGGTATCATTCATCTGTTGTGAAGGAGTTTACTGCTTATGAGGCTTCTTTAGAAATGACAGTGTCAAGTCCTAGTGAATTGATCCATTTCCCTTCTTTCTTCACCTCTAAACCCAAAGGGTATCCCTAGCAAAGGATAATAGCAAAGTGCCTATCCCAAGAGTACCTTGGAAAAAAAATCAGACTATGGCTTTATAAAAAAGCAGAAGCCCAAGGAGAAAATTACAGAGCTAACTGGGAAAAAAAGATGCAATATACCTTCAGAGCAGAGCAATGTTCATTTTAAGGAAATGCAGTGTGAAGGAATTGTAATGTTGATAAAGATGCACACTTTGTGTTTAAAGAAAAGGGTTGTCTTCTGTAAAATAAGCATAATAGCACACAAGTACGCTCACTCTAGGTTGGGAGAGCTTGTGCAGAAGGGCTTCCTTAAGAATGACAGGTTGCTAGCATAACACTTGTTTCTAGCAATTGTCAGAACTATCTTTCAATTCTTTCATGTTCAGAATGATTCATCTCAGAGTGGAATGTGCATCAGCTTAAAAACACAACTATGATCAGATGTTGTAAGAGTAGCCTCCACCAGATTATGCCCATTTTAGTTTTCACTCCTGCCAGTGAGCAACATCATATTTTTGCTTTGTTTACCTCTGGGTCAGGCAAATCAAAACAATGATCTTTCCCATTAATTTGGTTGATCTATCCTTTTTAACAAATAGATAACACAAATAACAGGAGCCAGATTTAGTGTTTACATAATGTTAATCATAAAATAATTAAAAATAAGTTTTAACATGTGATTCAGTGGAGTTTTGTTTTACTATCATTGGTTAAGTTTAACAATATTTTTGAAATATAGCATATAAAATTCTTTAACGAAGCAGCCTGCTCTTCAATGTTTTATTTTTCTTTTTAATAATAGTTACATGTGTAAAGTACAAAGAGAGGCAATGTACAAAAGCTGTAACTGAAATAGAAGTGTACAATATAGCTCAATAATAATCCTATTAAGTAATTCTATTTGCTGATGCAATACAAGGCAAGTCAAAAATACATAGTCTTTTTTGTACACATGTCAAGTGGCTCTACAATAATTCAAATGCTGACAGTTGGCATTGTTCTCTGACTGGCAAACAAAGCAACTATTTCAGTGTTTGATCCATTTTTTATTGTGACTGTGTAAAATGACATACTGCATCAAACATTTACAAAAAATAACAGGGGAAAAGTTTTTTTTTCTATTCTATGTTCAAATAAACTAACAACTGCTGGCACATTCACATTGAAAAACAGCTAATCTACAAACAACTTTAAAAAGAACTAGAATACCCCCTCTTGCCAGGATCTGGTATTTTTCTGACCAAAGGTGAGAGGTATATGTGTTTTCTATCTCTGTTGCTTGATCTTGATTTTATTAACCCAAGCAGCCCACAAACCAATGTATTTCTTCAAAGACCCCATTTCAAACTCTTTGCCATTGGGCTGTTCTCCTCTGTTAATGCACTCCTATGTCATTTAGCTCATGCTGTAATTAGAGGAGAAGAATTAGTAAAGCTCTTAAATGTCTTGTTTCTCTAATTTTAAAAAAGTAAAACGCTGCTGAGAGAGATTCCTGGAGAAAGGAAGGTCATTGAATGTTACAAGGTAATGTTTCAACATCACTCACAGTAGGTTATGCTCTGATGTTAGTCAGGTTCCGAAAAGTTAATTCACTGAGGCAAACAAACTTGACAGATCTGTTGATTATTTGACATTTGTATGTATTTGGATGGCAAAGCTCAGTTTTTAGTAACTGTTACATGTTCATGCATTTGTCTGAAGTGAGTGCAAATCTTTGTTACAGTCTTCCTACAAGGTCTTTCTTAGTTTTATGTTGGATTTTTTTCTGAATTCAATCAGTCCCAGCAACGTGCAGACTTCAGCGAAATCAGTTTCAGAGTTAAAATAATTAATTGGTAAAGTGGAGACAAAATTAACAAGACTGACAGTTCCTTAAAGAAGGTGGTTTGGATTCGATCTTTTCTCTTACTCTGCCTGAGACTAACTTTTGAGCCAACAGTAAAATGCAATGAGTATTTCTTTCACTGGTAGTTTGAGAATTTAGCCTCTCTTGTTTTTCTTTGCTTTTCAAAGAGGTCCCTGAGACAAATATATCTCATTTCAGGTTGCAAATAAAAATAAATGAAACTTCGTAAGTTCTAGAATTGATGAGGGAAAAGTGGTAAGTTTTAGTTTTAATTTGATCTGCATAATTTTTCTTCACTTTTATTGCCTGGTTCAGTAGCTGAATCAAAAAATAAATTATTCAAACAGCTCTAATAATACTCTCCTTCAGAACAAAGATTAAGCCGTACTTTTCCCTGAAGAGGTACTAATAACTGCATTGACCTGGAATGGTAGTAAACATGTCAATACATAAGCAAAATTTATTTATATAGGATATGTTAGTAGAGAAAATAATAGGTTAAATGGACCCACTCCCCTGGCTTATTTATCTGGAGAAGAAGAAAATCCGTATGAAGATAAAAGTATTTGTATTCTTTATCTACCAGAACTTGGAAAAATAAAAGCCTATGTATTTAGTCTTTTCCATAAAAATCCACATATCATAAAATACCTCTTCTGAGGAAAACTGTTTCCATCTTGTCTAGGAGGGCTGGTTCATTCTTGCATGAACATTCCATACCTGTGAATAAGCAGAAGCTACTATAGCCTGGAGTGGTATCGTAGTAGTATGTGTGCAGAACATAGCAAATAAATCCAATTTTATGTCAGGTTTTGGGAGCCTTTTTCTACAACATTTTATTTGATATGTTAAGATAGCTTTATCTTGGAAACATATCTGAAACAGTAAAATCATTTTATATGTATGGAAGACTATGATGTGAAGGGCTGTTCTTATATAGGTTTTTGTAGGAGAGCATTGATCATGTCAGGAATATTTGAGAGGAGGACAGGTCTGTAGGCACAAGATAGTCTATTCCAGGAAAGGGAGAGAGAAGCAGATACTCTCAGAGATATGGGTGATAACTGGGCCTCTGTACTGACTGTAGCCTAAAGTATAGCAGTACAATACAGATAATGGGGATCATGGGAAGTGTGGTCAAGTACATCAGTTCCTAACCCCTTTCCCTGAGAAAACCGTGAAAAGTATTGTGTGTTCAAACTTCATGTCAGCACACTTCAGTGTTAAAGTATGAGGGAATGTTGCAGATAAACTGGTATTCCAAACTGAGCAAAAGCAATGACTATTACCCTGGACAGCAGCAAGATACTGTTGATCTCCACACGCAGAAGCTTCTATCTCTTGCTATTGCAAAAAGCACTTAAAAACAGGCAACTAGTATCTGCTGGTCCTGCAGGTACTCAGCCGTTATCAGAACCTGCAGTCTGAGAATGCAAATGTAGGTTAAGGAAGAACAGGCTTGCTATAGGGGGAAGATGGAGCAGTAGGGGAGCATGAGATTGGCTTGTTAATTTGAGAGAGGTATCGTACAATAGCATGAATATAGAGTCCTAATTCATCAATCTTTCTAAAAATAGACCAGTACACCCACTTCCTCTCTTATCTACTAGGGTTTGGAGTTTATCTTTACTGAGCAAATTTGTGAGTACTAAAGGCCATCTTCTTGAGGCTACATAGATGAAAAGAAAAGAAAAGAAAAGAAAAGAAAAGAAAAGAAAAGGGCAGTAAAGTATGTTTACTTAATGCTGTGGTTCCACCTTTGATTGCTGGGTAGACGTGCTCACTTTTCGATTTCAGTTTCCCTCACAGATGAGCACTTCCTTTCTCAAGTGCAAGCATGCAGTCTTTGCATTTTAATTTTCTCCTGCAGACCTTTATGTAACACAACACTGAGCAACTTTTCACAGTTGAAAAAACCTTAGAAAATTCCTACAGCTACACACAGCATAGGGCACTACCATGGACAGTAACTGAGGATCCAAGAAAGGGTACCAATTTTATAGTGTACCCCAACCAAAACACCATGTATTCTATAAACCTCAGAGCTTTACTGTTTCCAGTTCTGAAGACTGACATAAGTTACCTTGGACATTGCAGCTCCAGGTAAAGTTGGACTGATAAGCAACCAATAGGCTTTCCTTCCTCCCTATCCCATCTTAAAATTCTCTGTCCCCTGAGACTACTAGTCACTTCTGTCCTCTTTTTCTCTCTTCAGATTTTAAATTCTGGAGGCACAAATCATCCTTTTCTCTAGTGCTTTTCCCTTCCCTTTCCTCCCCAAAACTGAGAACACTGTCAGAACTTAAAAAAAAAGAAAAAAAAAAAAAAAAAAGAATGCAATAGCAAATATTCCCTTTTCAAATAGTATTGTTACCATAGCACAGTTATCCTTCAGCTACTAGCAGCTGCAAATGGAACAGGGAGATGTTAGTGTTCACTTCTACTGATCTCATTATACAAACCACTAAGAGGAACAAGGGAATACATTTGGAGAGCTTTCATGTGGTTAAAGCGACAGGGGAAAATCATTCTTTGATATCCCCTTGTTCAGTGTATCTGTCTCACTTTGTGCCTGCCCCTCAAAAGGCAAGGCTGTAAAAATATTAGAGGATTGTTGAAAGGGATTGGAAAAATGAAAAAAGCCTCTAATTAAAAGGACAAAAATATACTTGGAAAGTGTTTCTCAGTGTTTTTAAGTTCAAAACCAGACCACCTATCCAAATCTCCTCATTAAAAGTCAGATTCAATTTTCATGCAGAGAGCTTGATACCAGCTTTCTACCTATCTAGATGTGGGAGATTAAGCCATGGTAAGGCTTGAGAAAAAAAGTACCAAATCCTGACAGAATCCATGTGGAGTACAGTTAAATAGGTGTCAAAAAACCTCCAATGACTACATATAATTCATTGCCTTCAGAGTATGACACTGTATATAGCATAATATATGAAGATGAAATGTAGTCCTTTACATTTTAGACTGCTGGAGAAATATATTTTCTTTTGGTTTTGTTTTCCTTCTCCATTAGAAACTATAGTTTGTTAAGTCCCTGCACAGTTAATTCTTGCTCTCCAGAGAATTCATCTGCATAGTCCTTACTTCTACAGTGTTTCCAACCTAGGGGGATATACTTAAATCTGACAGTAGTAGAAAGAGATGCATGCATGGGCACTTTGATGGGAACTCCAAGTTATCATAAATAGCTATGTGATTCCCTTAAGAATTTAATTAGTCATTTCACTTGAATTATTCACTTGGAAAAAGACAGTGCAATGGGTAGCTTTTAATCTAAGTAGGCTATTAGCTAGTGGTAGAAGATTAACATCTCCAAATAGAAGGTGAACATTATATTTCAGTCCATAGCGGTACTAGTCTTTGAGGTGATGCACATGGTTTCATAATGTTCCTCATACCCATTAACACAGAGTAATATTAAAAACAAAACAAAACAAAAAACAACAACAAAAAAACCCCCCAAACCAAACAAACCCCAACTAAAACCCAAACCCTGAGGTTAAGCCATGCTCTGTGGAGTTTAACCATATGTTGCAAAATTGAATGAAAAACTTCACGGAGGGAGGAACTGGCCTGTAAAGATAAGAATTAAATATATATATATATAAGAAAAAGATATATCTTGAATATATATTAAAATATATTTATGTATGTATTTCCTGAAAATATCTCCTCTAAATAAGGTATAGTTGTCAGCTATCACACTATCACATAATAAAAATAAGTATATCTGCTTGAAAATTTTGTAATGAATAGAATAATTAGCCTATATTTTAATTTTACTAAATTATTGGGAATAGATTTAAAGATTTATTTCACAGAACAAAAGCATTTAAGCAGGAGCTTATATTACTGTTATGCGTCAGTGATAGTAACGCTGGGACTTCAGTCTGCATTACTACAATGATTAATTAAAGGCCTTGTTCAGGATGAGTGAACATCATTATTGTTTTTAAATACGAAAGGCAGATAACCATTACTGATTACTCCTCAATTCCCAGTCTCACTTATTAAAGACTAAAGGAATACTAAAGTAGGTTGTATAGTTTTCATGAAGCTATAAACGGCGCCAAGAATAATATGATTAATATGCAACACATACAAAGGTGAAGAGTGAGAGCTGGATTAGTTTAAAAATTAAAGTTGAAAAAATGCTGCACTGCTGTAAGTGCAAATAATACTGCCATTTCTATTGATAAGGTAAAAGAAATTCAGGCTATAACTTTCATTTAAACAATTTTTGTAATTGCACAAAAAATTTTAGAATATTCACAGATGCAGCAGCAGTATTTAAAGTATGTACATAAAAAGAAGTTAACTACTTTGCCTTAAGAAAGCATACATAGAAATTCTGTAATCTTGGGTAGTTTAAATATATCAGTAAAAATACTGAAATACAAACATGTCTGCTAATTAACTGACCATTAGAAATTACACATATTATATAAAATAAAAATTACATACATTGTTTAAAATAAAAATTACTGAGAAATGATGCTGACTTGGCTGAAATTAGGAATTACAGCCGTAAGAAGTTTACACTAAGAATTCCAAGTGGGCAAAATAATTTCTAGGATAGATTTCTAGGGAGATATGGAAGCAGAGCTCCAATAATTTTTTTTATATTTGTCTTGCAGAGGACACTTTATTTTACACGTCTGAGTGGTTGGCTTTGGTTTCCAGGTAAGAGAACAGAGTGTAGATTTCTTAGCTCAGTCAACTGCATAAACAGGTGCAAATTGTGCTAGCCTTACAGGACAGCAAAAAAAGTATGTGCTACGCACAAAACTTTTAATCCCGTGATGCTCAGAATGGAACTAGAAATTAGGAAGTATTGTATATGCACCTATGCAATTGCAGTGATTAGAAATGAATGTTATGGAATAGGATTCAAATCAGTCAAGACAAAGCCGATAGATTTAACCATTAGAGAAATGAAAAAGCTAGGAAAATTTACATTCTTTGTTTTGAGAGGCTTCACACAAGGCTGTAGGGTCTTGCTCAGAATCTATAGTCTCAACTGCTTTACTGAAGATGGTATTTATCCCCTTCTTTCAGGGAAGAAACGTGGAGAAGGTAATAGTCTGAGCTTAATCACAGCATCAGACACCTTAAATATAATCAGTAAGGAAGAATAATTGCAATCTTTTCTTCTTCTCTGGTAGTTCATTGCTAGCAGGCCTTAGAACAACCATCTCATTGTTCAGGCTCTCAGTGTCCATAATAGCTCTGATTCAGTAATATAATTAAGTATATGACAAGTGTCCCACTTTATCCATCCACTTGAGTCTTGCATCATGTTCTTCCCCTACAAAGTCATGATTTCTTTCTGGCACAGAAATCCTAAATAAGACAGGGAGAGGTGGTATGGTCGTGTGTAACAGCTACAGAGCAAGTAGCTCCCATGGACCCTGCACTGAAAGGAATCCCAATAAAAGAAATGCTTTGCTTGGCTCCATCCATTTTTGTATTATGAAAAGGAATCGAAGGAACATGTACCCTTGCAATGTAACAAGAAGAAGAGTATAGCTCTCCTCTTCACGCTGTCCTCTGTGGCCAGCCTTCCAGACAAATAACAAAAGCATGGGAGGTCAGAGTTATTTCTACTTATTATAGTGTTAATTTACAGTCATCTATAAGTCAGAAAATGCTTTCTGAATGAATCCATTTAAAGCATACATGGTCTGAAAAGATGAAATCTCTATTATGGGAAATGCATGCAGCAGTAACAAAAACTCTCAAATCATCTTTTAAACAAAGAAGTATTTTAAGAAGACTTTTTGGGCACATGTTACAAAGAACAGAAAACAACCTTTGTGGTTGTCACTGGACCATTATATTCTGTTATCTGTCCTTCAGAAAAAAATAAAGTGCAGCTGAGCTGAAGCTACTTGCGTAACAGTCTCAGTGACTAAGAATTCAAATTCAAAAGCAAAGAAAAACTTCACCAAAAGACATAAGTTCACAGATAAGTAGAAAACAGGAAAGTAATAGAGATAATGTGTTCTCTGCTAAATAACAGATGTCAGGCAATATACAATGAAGAAAAGATGGAGGATTCTGGTGGTAAAATGATTCTTCTAACAGTACATAACAAATCATTAAAAAGTGTGTAAATCAGAACAACCAATAATTGATCCAAGATAACATTTTCCAAAAAAGCCTTAACATTCAGTATCCTACTTGGGTACTCAAAACTTCTACAAATGTAATTGCAAGGGAAACCATGAGGTTGCCATTTTGACATTCTCTCACCTTCCTTCAAAAGGAAAAGACTTGCTTCCTTCAGGAACACTGGAGAACAACTCTCTGAAAACCCCAGCATCTATGACCTATGGAAAATATTGAATATGGAGAAAAATACAGAAATTTATAACCCTAGAAGCATGACATCTTTCAGATATTCGGTGTGATACAAGGAAGATTTTTTGTGTTCATGAAGCATATTAATTATGTTTTATACAATAGCTAAGGAGTAATCTCAGAGAATAAGCCACACTTGTGTTGGCTACAGGTTTGGCAGGCAGATGCAGTTACCATCCGGATTTTTGTTTAATAGATATGAAAACAGAGCTGTAATGAAAATTGATGCAGAGAGCTGTTCTATGTGAAAGACCAAGGTCTGCTTTCTGGCTGTTTTTTACGATGGCGTGCCTCACTATGGACCTGTAAGGTAAAAATTAATTTTGACCTTTCTTCCAAGTTTCTTGGGAAGCTCAATTCATTTCATAGGTTTTGTGTCTAGTCTGTCGGCTGTCCGAGAAGGACTGGGTATTATATGTGTCTGCATGTGATGTGACTCAAAAAATAACCCTGATATTTAAATGCTTACAAGTAATGTGTTTTTTTGTGACTTGTCTCCTGATTTAGGAGATCCACACATAGGATTGTGTTAAAATAATGAGCAATGAGAGTTCTTTGCCTTGGAAGAAATCATGAGAATAGCAAAGTGATTCTCGTCAACTCTAGATCTCTTACAGCAGTTTTCTTCTGAATGACTTGGCACAGCAAAAATTTCTCTCTTTCTCTCTTTTTTTTTTTTCTTTCATCATCATGGGTTTATAAATTAGATCATCTTTGATACAAAAAAAAAAAAGTCTTTTTACTTGAGATGGACAGCACACAAGGCTCTTGATCCAAACAAGTTGGTCCACTTATTTGAGTAGATATTAGAACATTCTTCTTGTTTTCAACACAAGGTGAACATAGTCTGCCATTCAAAACATTGTATCATTTATCTCCAGCAGCATTAAAAAGAGATTTCCCATTAGACTCCAGGATGCTGCCTGGCACGTACAAAGATTTTTGATGAAGAGCTCTAATGGGAAATATTTTTTTTTTTTTTAGCTTATACTCAAATGTTTTACATTTTATTATTGGAAGAGTAGGACATTCAAGAATTTTTTCATGGATTTCTTCTGCTGTTAAACAAGCTCATATTCTGCTGGCACATCAATCAATTATATAAAGAAAGAAAAAGTCAAATAAAATAGATCAAATAGCTGGAAAATGTAAATTCAAAGCCATTTAGCTCAGTGACATGAGCTGACTGTAAATGATATCTTTTATATATAATCTTTTTATGTAAGCTATATATAACCTGTATCATATATATATATATATGTACAACCAGTGATAGTCCTAACTCCTTACGATTCTTCCTGCTCCTAAATAAGAAGGGTCTGTCTGACCCCACTGGAAAGACAACTGAAACATTTAGTGCCTTTATATCAAAATTAATAAATCTCTCCAGAAATAAGGAAGTGGTTAGTGTTTCAGTATCGTCAATTTCAAAGCCAAATACTGTATGAAAAATAAACCCTTACATTTAAATATTTCTTAACCGTGTCCTCAAAATAGCGTTTTTCAGTGTTTCTGTGCAGTGTTTTTGCCTTACATACTTAATTTTGGGGTGATGCATTTCAGGCTACCCCAAGGTGGTGGGATTTTTCCTCACCATTTTTTTCTCTTTCTGTCTTTCATCCTCAAGTTCTGTTAAAAGTCAGCCAAACTACTCTCTGGTTTTGAGAGTTCCAGTACAGAACTGAAACACCCATTATTTTCCCACCTGTAGTAATGTTTTGTCCAGAAAGCTAAGTTAGAGCTGTAGAAAAATAAGTTCATTAAATGTTATTTCCACAATAATGCACAGTGAATAACATAATTCTGTATTTACATTACTGCAAATTAGAGAAGAAACAAGATTAAAATATTTCAGAACAGCTGCCTGAAATGGTTTCAATTCAATACTGAGGATGACAAAATGAGGTGTTTGACTTTAGAATATGCAGTTAAGTAAAGTAGTTTAACTGGGAGAAAGGTTCATGTGATACCACTACCATCTTGAGGCAAGTCAGAGTATAACAGACGAATTTCTATTTAAACAAAAGGCCAGATTGCAAATGAGCCTGAATATCATTCTTTTTACCTTGTTCAGATGTCATACTCTGCTACAGTTAAAAATGCTGTATTCTGCCTACTACTGAACCTACAAATGCTTACACAATAATAGTAGCTTTTTTAATACATGCACAGTTGTATAGCCTTAATATTCAGAAAAAAAGCAGATTAATTTTTTTTTTCAAGTATACACTGAACACAGACAGAGGGGACAGCGCTGAAAATTTATAGTCAGTACTCATGTTTTAATTTAAAATATCATAGTTTTTAACATTTACTCTGTTAAGCACTGAAACTCCTTGCTGCAGAAAGTACATAATCTAATAATTTATTTGGATTTTGATGTGACTCAAAATTGTGCAGAAGAAATCCAATAAGAACTGTGAAGTAAAAGACCATATCTGGCTGAGGAAACCCCTCAATGTAAATTCCTGAGAGATAATTTTGCAAGTACTTGTCTTTTTTTATACTCTTTCCTAAACAACAATTTGGAGCTATGATAGTTGAACAATTAAAGTAAATAGGCCTTTTACCTGAGCCAGCACAGGTGTATTTATTTATATGGGAGTGTTCTCAATAACCAGATTTTTGGAAAGAACTTGGATAATATGGTGATTTATGTGTTGTTAGAAGAATCATTGGACAAAATATTAGTAGGCTTGTTCCTACACATGGGATTGGAAAACTATCTTACAGAATTTTCTTGAGAACATACTAGGTTTAATTCTGTCCATTCAAATATTTCAGGTCAATTGCAGAATCAACACTGCAGAATTAACAGAAAAGAATCACAGTGAAGTAATTCATATTAATTACACTCGAATATTGTACTTTTTTTCCTAAAATAAAATGAAAAGTCATTCCAAAATAATTCAATCCATTGCTAAATATCACAGCCACATGCTTTCCATGATGGTTGTCAGTACATGCTCCCATGCTTCAAGCCGTGCTATTGATTGTTGTCTGCCTCCAGTACTTCAGTTCTGTCAACTTCAGTTGCTGGATCTCAATGTCTCCTCAGCCTTGCTCTGCCCTCCTTGGCACCAGTGCATGTCTGCAGCAGATCCATTTGACACACAGTAGTACATCATAGTGGTTGGCTCTGCGATATGTTGTAGGAGCTTGGCACTCTTACAGTGCACTAAGAAGGTTCTGTTTTTATTTCCAGTAACTGCACATCTAGGACTTTTTCCTCCTGGTTTTCGTGTCAGTTTTTCAGGTTTTTTCTTATATTGGATTTTATTGCTTATACTTTGTTACTGGATTTCTATTTTTGTTTTCATGCTCCCTGTGAGGAAAGTCTTTTTCCACTGAAGGGTTTTTTTTTCTTTCTTTCTTAATACTATGTTGTCCCTTGACTTTGCAATTTTTTCAAGTTTTGCTAAAACCAGTGTTTAAATGCTGCTTCTAGAAATAGTCTGACCTTGCCAATCACCTTTTTTGCTGTTGGATAATGCATGGTACCTTCCAGTTTCTACTTACAATGTGTCTTTGAAATGGTCAGTGGATAAGGTTACTTCAAACTTTTGTCCTCCACCCCTCAAATTCAACATTTAGTATCAATGTCTTGTATGCTTAAGGACATTCAGTACTTTGCCTGTGTATATTAGAATGGAATACAATATTTTTTTGAAAAATAATAATAAATAAAATAGACATAGAAATGAATAAAAATATAAAATAATATAAAAATATTTTTCTTTGAAGATTACAGTAAAGGTAAGGAAGGTTGCACATAAAACATATTCTAACTTATATGGCTAAGGCTGTATTTTAATGAAGAATTATGGGTATGATGTGCGTTAGAGCTGTAAAAAACTGCACTGTGATTCCCAGGAGATTTATGGAAGCTTTTCAACAGTTGGATCTTGAAGTTTTATTTTCCATTTCAGAAAGGGAAAACTCATTTGAGGCTTTCAGGGTTCAATGATTTTGAAATTAAGCCACTATACAGAGCTATTACAGCACTTCTTATCCATGTGGAAGCCCAGGCAAGGTGATCCAAGCTAGGATTGTATGTCTATAGGTCTCATTTCTGAAGTTACTGGTATGTGTATTATTATGTCAGAGAGAAACTGTAGCATCAGTATGCAAATATCTTTGTAAAAATATTTGCTAGCACTTCAAACTATCTGCTGCAAAGCAGGTTGTTTCCTGAAATCCTGACTGAATTTTCCTGTGCACCTGAGAATGCCGGTGTTCCAAGGTGACTCCATACAGGCAGATTGGGAGTGCTTCGTAACAGTTTTAAGGTGTCAGCCCTGTGTGCTGAGGCTTGCTGAGGGCAGATTCTGCTTCTGTTTGCTTCCCAAGCTTTATATTTGAGTTTCAGTGAGGAAGAGGAGAAATTTTGTTGTCTATGCAATCCTTTCACATTTGTTGTGGTTTGGCAGCCTGCTAGCCTGCTCTTCCTTGCTAGCACTACTTCTCCTTCAGCAGGAATTTGATGCAAATATGTGAGATCTCACTGGGCTATTGTGGATACATTCTTTGCAGTCAGTTCAGTCCTGAGTGTAGGCCTGTGCCTAAATGATCATACAAATTACATATGACAACTGGTAAGGAAGCTGTCAGTTACTACCAAGGTCTTTGACTGGCCTGAATGCTGCAGATAGATAGTGAAAACAAGGAGTATGTAGTTTCATATGATCTAGGCTGGACTTCCAGAGACTTTCATCCATATACACTCACTCTAATTCAAAATTCACTTCAGACTCAGAATGAATCTAGCTAACTTGTGCCAATCATGTCCAGAATACCAGCTTCTGATATGAAAATGCATGAGCAGCTTGAATAAGCTATAATAGTCATGTTTCTGATACGTGCTAATAAGTGTATCTTGTGCTACTTTCTGTATAAAGGAAGACATGTCTGATGAAGTTTGGGTTCTGGGCTCCCCCGGTATTTGTTCAGGCAACAATATGATAGGTTGTGCCATTTACTAGGCTGCTGGAATAGAGGAAAAGGCAGTGGCAGCTGTCAGATGGAGTAAGTGGCAGTAGAAAGACATTTAAGAATCAGCCAACACTGACCACAGCTAGTGGGTAGATGATGGCTTTTTGTCAAAATGTGGACGTCTCATGCTTTTATGAGAGTAAAATGTCCTGCCATTAGCAGAAAGTTCCCCATCCATTTCTTAGGACCAGCGATTTCAAGCTCTTTAGAAATTTATCTTAAACTAAAAGTGACTGAAAGTAATAGAAAAATATATCACAATTTGCAACTGTGTAGGAAAGTGATCAATGAGTTGTAGATTTACAATTAGTATACTGAAAAAAATAAAGTACACAGTAATTTCTAACACTATTTATTTTGGGGAAAGGCCACTGTATTCTTTGTGTATTATGAATTACAAAAAAATAGGTTAAACAATAGCCTTGCTTAAAGTTAACTAAGAAAGCCAAAGGGAAGTGGATAGGAGAGTTTGTATGGAGAATGCAGTGCTGGGAGTGAGTTCCATGCAAAGCCATGCTTGGAGGAATGCACAGAGGTGTTTCTGTGGGAAACTGAGTGCATGCATCAGCGAGAGTTCACTGCCTTTTGTCTCAGAAAGTATTTACCACATGGTATTTCAATGTGTGACACTCAGACATGGCACCCAGTGGCTTGCCCAGATGTAATATATGTAACTCCCTCTTGTGGACATGCATTTCCATTACAGAATTAGCTTTCTTAGTTTAGACCACTTTTTAAATTACATACCCTGAATAAAATGTTAGCTATTCTTCATGAAAAAAATTTCTCAAGTATAGTTGAGCATATGTGTGTGGGTTTTTTTATGTCCTGATACGTACATGTAAACCCTTTCCCTGTACAGACTTTGTCTTACTGTAGACAAAGCCAATGACAGATTAAAGAATGTGAACAGAGAATGGATAGAATGAAGCAAGACCAGAAAAACAGACTAAGCTTTAGAGATGAGCACGCAGCTCGAGCTGAGTACTCTGGAAAACAGAATCATCGAAAGATTCAAAGACAGGAAAAATCGAATGCAAGACAGATCATCTAAGGTGGTCCGGATTGGCTGGCAAGATAAAGTAGGTGTACTAACCAGCTTTGCAGATTTTAGCTGCAGTCTTAGATTAGTTATTACTTTGTTTGGATTTTTTTTTTTTTGTTAACTTTCTCTGTTGTTTATGCTAAGCATGAGAATTGAAGGAGAAGCTGATCAAAAGAGCCTTTGTTAGCAGTGGGTTGTAGTGCTAAGGAAAAGGTAATCATTTGGGAATATGGGAAACAGGTGCATTGTTACACAAAGAAGGCTAAAATAAATCACTTCCTTTCAAAAGTTAGTGTTCAGCTTTCTCCCAGAACTGTATGAATTGAGGACTATGGAGTTTATCATCTGTCGTTTCAATCCTATAGTGATAATGTCATGTGTGCAGTTCAGCAGCCAGATCCAAAACTATAACTGGCCTATAGCAATGTGTGAAATCTTTTGCCTTCATAATAAATGTACCAATGAAGTAGAAAAGTTCAGTGATTAAGGTTCAGAAAATACTATTGTACATATAGTGACCACAGGAAGACTGGTAAGTCATTTACAAGGTAATTTTGTATATTAAATGATGAATAATAAAAGCAAAGAAAAACCACAGTGGTCTTTAAGATCAGAGAAAATTGACAGAGATGGCTGAATATTTCCATCTTGCCAATGGTAAATGTTTTCACATTCAGAACACTTTACCTAAGACACTCAAAAGTGAATTACAATGGCTGAAAATAAGCTCTTCAGAGTAAAAATCTGAAGCAAGATTCAGCTCCAAATATATGGTGTTACTTACCTTTAAGTACCTTACCATTAAGGTAAGCAACACCATAATTTGTCTTAGGATGTTGATATTGATCTACTGATTTTAGATGATGTAATAGTTAAAATAAAACAAAGATGTCTTGAAGTCAATACTAATTTTTGCTTTTCTGTTTTGATTGCATTTCCCCTCTGCTGTAGAGAGGTGAAGTAATAGATGAAATTGCAGGTTTATTTTAATACAGATTTTTTACTGGTAAAATATTAAAGATTATTCTATTCATAGTCCAAATTAATTTCTTCAGTCACAATGCAGCAGTGCAATTAAATGGAGAGGACAGGAGGGCAATTTTCTCTAAAAAACATTCCCAAACATGCATATGAATACAGCAGAGCTGTACACTTCTAGGGCTGTACTGTGATCTGAACCTGTATAAATATTAGGAAGAGTAAGAAAAGCCTGTCCTTTGCTTTAGGTCAGTAGAAGTGAGCGCCCAGTGCTGGCTGTGCTTCAAAGCTTGTGGGAAATAAGTGGATGACAGTCAGAATAGCTGTACAGCAACGGCTGCCATAATTTATTTGCCAGCAACATTTCATATTGCCCTGGATCAGTAAGACAGGAGAGGACAAATTACAACTCTTAAGTGGAATTCTGGTTTAAACAGGGTTATAAAAATGTCCCTTTACCATAGGATTTACGGAAGGACTGTCTTTGGGCTAATAAAAAGTCTTAATTTGGGCATTAAGCCTTCTTAGATGAAAACTAGTGCAAAGAATGAAGGTATGGACTGATACAAACCAATAATTTTTCTTTGCCCCCGTACATTTAAAATTATCAAAAGTACCCTAATTCTGGAGAATGTTTACTCATTCAACAAGATGTGTTTGTTCCCCATAGGAACAGGCAGTAACTTGATTCATGGCCTCCCTAACTGCCTTCAGTGTTTCACAGTTGTCTTGGGACTCCTGGACTTTAGCCTTGGCTTAATGTTCTGAATAGGCAGAGATCATTAGCACTCCAAAAAAGAGTCAGTTGTAGAATTCAGTTTAATTATCAGATCTGCTTTCATCATAAATGCTGGTTTGAAGGATAATAGAGTTTAAATTGGCATATCTGATGCTGAATATCTTTTTTATGATAGGTTTGTCTTACAGATGATATAAACTCTGGTGCAAAGCTCTTTGAAGTCACTTGAGTTTTCTGTTGATAAGATTCTTTGGTCCGAGCCTTTAGCATCAATCTCACTTGCACTCATTTGTGTAAAGACACAATAAATCTGTGTTAATGGATAAGTAGAAGAACAGATTGTGTGATAACTGCATGGTTTTTATATTAGTATATTTTCCCATGACTTTACATGTCTTTGCATTAATCTAAATCTTCCTTAATCTGCTCCTAATCCAGTCAACAGGAGTTGCAATAATGTCTAAACATAGAGAAAAAGCAGTCAAGTATTATGGTCTTTTTAGTTATATGTCTATTGCAGTACTTTAACATGAAGGTATTTTAGTTAAAACCAGTCTTAATTCAAACAAATATTCTGTGGAAATATTATGAAAGCTCTGATTAATCTAGCAATTTAATGTTTGTTTAATCAAGATATTGCAGAGGTACTTTTGTAAAGCCTGATAAATTACACTGCAATCCAATGTGGCAGCAGATATAAATGATAGCTACCTAAATATTCAAATCCTTTTATAAGAGAGGTGTATACAGAAAATAGGTGGAGTTGTTTACTTTTTAAAGTCACTAAAACTGTCACTTAATGCAAATGAAATATACAAAGTTCCCAAATGAGAAACTAAATTATTTTATGAATATACATTTTTAATCATGAGAAGAAACTGTCTAGACTAAAATTCATTGTGATGAATATTATGATGATACAGGGAACAGAAGTGATGACGTTTGCTATAAATGCTCCCTAAAGATGCACAGAATTATTTCCTGTTATATGTGCGAACTCCTTTGAAGAAATGCTGAAATTCTAAGTTTTAGTGTCAGGTGCCAGAGTAGTGATCTTTTCCAGTCTTTTAAAATGCATACTTGCATTTGAACATTAATTCATTATGTGAAATTTTCAGGGTTTTGGATACAAACATTCTACTTTCTTTGCGGACTGTATAATATAGCTGTATGGTAATTATTGCTTTTGTCCTGCTTGTTCTAATAACCCTATGCTCTTGCACTTCTGCAAAGCAAAGTTATGATAAATAGAGACTTATCAGAAGATTTAAGGAAAACAATTTTGTTAAGTAGCTCAGGATCTGTCAATCGCAAAACTTTTCCAGGCTGCTTTTGTAATATGAAGTGTATATTACTTTCATTATTCACCGAAATCCTACCTGTTCTTGCATAAGAGGAAGAAGGGGTTTATGAAGGGACACTGAAAATGGAAAATGAAACTAAACCCCATAAGTGATTATCTTTTTGGTACCAACTTGGAAAAAAAAGCAATAAGACAAAGTTGGAAAACTTCCTTGCTTCTCCAAAAAAATTAAGGTACTAGCAATATTAGTCAGCCTCCTGCAAAGACAAGGAGAAAACTAATGCACTTGCTTAATTTTTAAATACTTTAAGCCTATTGGTACCATCACCTGTTCCAACATCTAAAACCCCAATATGTCTCTCAGCTGTCATCATATTATTTCTACTGCTACGAGAAGCATGTTGGCTAGAATTTGGTTTTATATACTTGAAGCGCCTTAAGTGCTTTACAAGAGATAAGTCAGATGCTTTAAATTCAGTCAGCCATGATGTGTTCTGTAGTAATTCATACCAGCTCTGAGAGTTTAGAAACTAGTATTTTATATTCTTCATAACTATGGAGAAGTAAGGAGCAGCAAAGAGAAACAGCTACCTGATCCTGACACACTGTACTATATGTTTCCTCACTGAAGGGACTGAGGGTAACCCGGGCAATAACAAAGGAGGAGGAAAGGTATCTGGAGTAAAGCTGAGGTTGGGAAAAGGGGGGAGTAGGTGTTTTAAATATTTGTCTTTTTTTTTTTTCCCCCAAATACCATAATCAGTATTTATTTATTCTAATTGGCAATAAGGTAAGTTAAATTCCCTGATTTGAGTTTGGTTTGCTCACAATAGTACTTGAGAAGTGATTTCCTTGTCTTTATTTTGTCCCATGAGTTTTCTCACTCTTGTTCTTCCTATCTTCTGCCTCATCCCACTGTGGGCGTGGAGGACAGTGAGCAAGGGGCTAAAATATCTTACCAACTGAAGTTCCCTCTCCATTCCTTCTTTACTGGCAACAAATCTATCTTTGCATTTTTGAAGTTTTAACTCTTTGCAATCTCAATTAAATATATTACCCTAATTGCAATTTTAAAAAAATATGGAACAAGGCATTATTTTGTTGCTAAAAGCTTCCTTGTGTAGAGGGGAAATTGAACCCTCTGCCTCCTGCTATTTGTGTATCCTGTCAGCCTAGTGAGAAGTAGCATAGGAACTCATGATTCCCATTTATGAGTGCATAGCCATAAAGGGAGGAACTCTGCCTCTCTTCTCAGTAGTTCATTTAATCTGTGCTACAATTCAGTTTATTCCACCCAAAAGAAAAGGAGGAATTGTTATTCATCTCTAGCTCAGATAAGCCTCCAGTCTGTTTCAGGTCTGCAGACAGTATTACTATGCAAAATTGTTCAATAAGAGGTAGAAAAAAATCAGTGGAGCAGTAAGATACTAAGGCAACTGAAATGCCAGTTACTTTTTTTTCCTTCGGTTTATACATTGCTGATGGTGATTGTTAACATTACAGAAATATGTAAATACCTGATGGGGCGGGGGGGTAGTAAAGGAGATGGAGCCAAACTCTTCTCAGTGATATGTAGTGAAAGGAGAAGAGGTAATTTCAACAAATTGAAATGCAGAAAATTCTATTTAAACATAAGAAAAACCCTGGAACAAGTTCCAGAAAGATTGTGGGTTCTCCATCCTTGGAGATACTGAAAACCTGATTTGGATGCAACTGTGAGCAACCTGCCTATAGCTGACCCTTCTTTGGGCAGGAGGTGGATTAAACTATCTCCAGAGGTTCCTTCCAGCCTGTGATTCTGTGTTGACACTTCCAGTAGGTACTTTCCTCCCATGAATAGCAGCACAGAAATAAAAGAAGTAAATGTAATACCTACTATTAATGCAGGGCAATGCCACTAATGTCTGTAAAAAGCCATCTGAAACTGCCTGAAATGATGGCCTTTGAAAATAAATTGCACTCAAATCACCCAGCTGCAGACAATTTTAGTAAAAACATTGCTGAGCTGATATGTGGGTTGATGATGTTTCCATTGGCTATGGTTTGCAAACCTCCTATTAATTTCTCAACTGAAGCTGTATAGTCATTCATCTTTAGAAAAGCTATTCCAAAGATTTATGAAAGCATAATATGAAAATAAGACTAATGTATTATCTGAAAAGGGCATTAATGTTCGTGCTACTCACAGCATAAATCAGGGGTCAAATGGTCATTCACATCAGAATGGGCAAGGATCCCTATAGTACTGCCTTAAATTCACACCCAGTAGCATGCAATTTTTGTTACCTGTGTTAACAAATGAGCCAAAGTACGTATGTTCCTGTGGCCTGAACCTAAGAATATTTTCAAAAATAACATTATATGAAAAGACTGGAACAGAGGAAGGGAAATATACTAAAGAGAATATGTACTGTCTTACTGTGGGTTTGGTCATTTGGAGTTAAATGCTTTTCTTGTACACAACAGAGTTTTGTTGAGAGCTAAGAGATGCTTTTTGTTCTGAGACAATAGAGCAGCAAGAGTTTTTATATACTGGCCACCAGGAATGCTTTGCATTCCTTCAAAGCAGCTATGATAGAGGACACAGCTGATAGGAGTACCATAGTTGTAATAATGGGATTAAGCACTCCAAATCCCAGTTAGGTGAATCAGAAGAAATTCCCTGGTATTCTATGATTCATAGTTTATTCCGGGTCTGCTGTACATTAAACAGTTGTAATTATGCTGGTTTTGTCCTTCATAGAATCACAAAAATGAAAATAATCTAAGAATGTATTTTACAGAGATGAAAAACTGCCTTCCAATTTTATGTCTGTTTTCCTTTTAAGATTTTGAGGTTTTTTTTATATTTTCTGAGTGCAGCAAGGGAAGACTGTTTCCAGCATTACAGAAATCCAGCCACTTCTAAGGTGAAATGCAGTCATTAGAACAGAGATCAGAAAAGCTACAAAATGATTGTTGATAGGAATGTTAAGAGTATCATTAAAAAATTGTAGGTGTGAGATGGCACTTAGTAGTAGATATCTCAATTGAACTGAGAGCCAAGAGATCACAGAAAGCAAGACACTTACTAACATGCTTCAGTTTTCATGTTTTGAACAGTGAGAAAAATGTTTTTATAAAGAATCTTTTAGATTTGAGACATCCAGGGGAAGAAGTGTCAAGTTAACATAGACTGTGTGGTGGGATATTACAAGTGTACCAGGGTCCATACCTTCACGTTCAAAATGCTGTGCATACTTTAATGACTGCAAAGAAAAGTCCATCCCATATCTAGTTCGGAAATTAACTCTCTTGACAACAGCTTGACAAGCAACTCTTTGTGGCCCTTTTAATTAAACTGAGGTATTAGTTTGCTCCTTGGAAAATCTGTAGCTTAGTGAATAAACATTGGTTATTTCTATTTACAGAAATTTCCTTGGAGATCTCATCTAAATGTTCTGGAAGCTTCCAAATGATTTTGTTCATTAGATATGAAAAAACACATCCAGAGATGTGCGAGCTTCAGGACTTTTTTGTTCTAATAGCAGGACCAGTACTTGGCCAAATTGAACCTAGTTGGTTGTTCTTTTGAATGCCACATACAGATTTCCAAATGCCCTCGCCATTTGAGTAACTGTGGATTATCTAAGAGGTCCTTTTTTTGAAAAGCCTTGGAAAGATCAGAAATTTAAGTCTACAAAGGATTATGATACTCATGCAAGTTAGCATGGATCTGTAATTTTACATGTTGAAAAAAATTCATTCTATATTCTTCAAGCATGATTCTAAAATTGACCTGAAATTATGATAATTTCCCAAAACGAAGTTAAACCCCTTCATCTTGCGTTATATGGAAAGAAACTTCAAAAATATTGATTAGGCACTAGCCTCAATAAGGAAACAAAGTCTTTCTGTATCACGTACATTTCTCATTTTCAAAGGCAGAGGAAATATAAAGAGTTTTCTTAGGAGGCCTTTTATCTAAAAGGCCTTTAAATGAGGAAAATTCCTGGTATTTTGCAACTAACAGGGATCATTCAGTAAGTACCACTCACAGATGTGGCAAATTTGAACTAGATTTGTGGTCTGTCTAAACCAGGTTTTGATGAAAGCCAGTATCAGGTGCTCTTAAAATGGTGCAAAAAGATCTCAGCAGCATGCCTTGTCCTCAGGAAACATTTCCTTTTAACAGCAAAGACTGATACATGCATCTTTCACTAGTTGCATCTTATATCATTTGGCATATTTCAGAATAATATTTTGTACAATATCACACAGTAAACAAATACTAAATTTATGTTTGTGTGTGTATACCCTGCTGCATTAACTTGAGGTCAGCAGGATCATTTCTGGTCTTCTCCTCGAGATGTTCGATTTTTAGCTAAGCTAGCCTGTGGCACACCAACGGGTTCCAGCTCTGTTTTGAGCATTGCCTGGGGATATTAAGTCAAGAACTGGCAAGAAGATGGATGTTTGGCAGAAGTGACAAATTCAGTTTCCTGGAGAAAGTTGCTGACTGCACTGTTCTAAATAGAGCCGCTTATCTGCCATTCCAGATGTTGTAATGATGACAGCTGTTTAGCGGGACCTTGAACAGGTGAGGGAGTGAATGAATTTACTGGAGAAGGCAACTTGTTTCTAAGTCAAAGGACAAATCAACACTCACTATGATTCATGTGTATATTCTGTGATTCGTGTCCATATTCTGTGTAGTTTCATTGCACAGACTTCCAAGTAGCAAAAACATGCACATTAATAAAAATTCATAATTAGTATATGTTGTCAAACCTAAAGAATTTTTACGACATGTGGGCAGAATAAAGCAATGATATTCTAAAAAGGAAAACTTCATTCTGTGTGAAATGTTCTCACATCTATCCAAGGTTTTTGAGGCTGAAACAGGTGTTCAAACTGCAAAACATAACATGCAACTCTTGTTTGGAGTGGTTAAACCATCCTGTAAAATATGTAGCACTCTTAGTCTTGCACAACTTTGTAGCAATACATCTGTCTCTTATATGGATGTCATCTCCTCCCAGTCAATCTTTGTGATGTGGTATTTTTTTTAGGTACTGGGTGCCGTGCTCAATACTTAACTAAAAATAAAATAATTTTATCTTCAGTTACTTTTTTTATGACCATAAAAAGCAGCAGCAATGAATGCAAGAACAGAAATATATATTTGCCCCTCCTTCTACCCATTCAAAAGATGTGAACTAAAAATATTTGACTTCTGACTGGAATATTGTTGGATTCATGCTCTGCTTACATGAGATAAGAGGGCTGAGGTGAGAGAAAAAGAAACAGAGAGATATAAAAGCAGATTAAGCAATAGAATACTAGATCAAAAGGAACTGGGGTAAAAGCAGACAGCAACAAGAAAGTATAGGTGCAGCCCCAGGATGCAATACAGTTAGCCAGAAGTTTCAGATTGTATGCTTATAATTTCTTGAGTGATCGTTGAAATTTACACTGTTTCTGAAAGCTTTTTATGTGATTGAAGGCTTCAGTTTGTACAAGGACTGATGGAAATTACTTAGCTTTTTTGTTGCTGTTGTTCTATATTTTTCTTAACTAGTTTTATTTTCATTTCTATAACTACTATACTTCTGCATATGAAATCTGTGTGGTAGTAAAAAATGTTATCTTATTAGTGAGTGAAGTGTAGTCACAAAAATAGTAAAACAGACCAAGGCCATAA
This sequence comes from Grus americana, assembly GCF_028858705.1. Taxonomy (NCBI): domain Eukaryota; kingdom Metazoa; phylum Chordata; class Aves; order Gruiformes; family Gruidae; genus Grus; species Grus americana. Next base: position 8,926,600 of record NC_072864.1, read on the forward strand.
AATCAAACTACCCAGCTCATATCAAGTTTTCTCAAGAATGTCCTGTTAAGATTTCAAGTGTATCAAAAAATGTAAGACATATTTGTACAGAAACTGAAATGCATGTTTGTCTTTCATTGAATCTATTTTGATAATGTGCAGTTATTTATTTAGACTGTTAGTAACTCTTTGATTATAGGTTTGTGGGGTTTTTTTGCTGATGCATGTTGCAAAAGGCTTATTCACCTCTTCTCCAATAAGCCAAATGACGGGAGTTGCCAAATTTCTGCTCTTTGGCTTGTAGATAAAAGAAGCTGAGTCCAAAAAAACTAGTCAACAAGATGTTCTCGACACTATTAAAGTGAGGAGTACTGCTCAGAGAGACTTCTCCTCATAAAAATGCAGCAATTTATGTAGCTCAGCATTCTTCCACACCGCGCAGGTAAAATTTTTCCGCAGCAGACATAGACATTTTTAATTTTTTTTTTAGATTTGATACAAACTCTCTGTTGTACTGATGTTTCTAGTAAGATTATTATTATTCTGATGCAATCATTTTTGCTCTGGGAATATCACTTAGTGATGATTCCTATGCCATTTTAATAATCATGAACCTTTTGAAAAATAATTACCATATAATGATTCTACAGAGGGCAATTTAAATTTTGATCAGAGGTTGTAGAGGTCAAACATGATATATTGCCTATCAGCATTTTCCTGACATGCCCAATCAGTAGGGATTTTTTGGTCCATTTTCTAATTTTCTTTATTTTTTGAAACATTTCCATTTAAGATTAAAACAATTTCTGAACTAAGAACTGCTTTTCCTTGTCAAAATGTGATGGATATATGAGGGGTTTTCTTGCTTTTTAAGAAAGTACCATGATATTTTTTCCTGAATATCAATGCGGCTTTTACCAGTGGCTTCTATAACTATTCAGATTTTATTGCCAGTGATTTTTTTCTATTCTTAAATATTTGCCTTTCTAAAATTCAGGCATTAGTAAAATTCCTATGAGTAAAATAGTTAGTCTCTTATTTGGTCAACAAATGCATAAGAGACACTCCAGAAAGTGTGAATGCAATGCATAATGTTGATCGTGTATTTATCTCTGTATTCAGATACTTTCATCAATGTGAATGAGATTTAAGGCTTACATTCCCCTGAAGTCAGTAGAACTTATGGGCATATGTTTAAAGTTAAGCAGTCTGTTATTTGGTCTGTGAATGAAGGACAAATATACACATTTAACTGTTTTCAGGTGCTAATTTTTTTCCTACCCTATTTTTAGGAAAAGCATATACACCATAAGCTAAAGGCAAAGCAAAATTTTAGCACATAAAAGCACTGGAGGCTGACTTTTTATGACTATGCAGGTCACGGTACTCTGAGAAATTTCCTTTATCTTTCTGGAACCAGTCTGAGCTGTGCCCAAGCTGTACTACGGTCCTGAGAGGCCAGAGAACAGTACTAACAGTACTCTTATAATCTGAATTGCCAAATACCAGTACATTTACTGATTTACTGAGCAAATATGGAACATGAGTATTAGTTTGGAAAATTCCTATTGGTAGAAAAGGAAAATAAATGCTTTTTTATTTACCGAGTCATTCAACACACTTTGGGATTGTGTGTAGAGCCTTACAATGCTTGCTTGTGCAATTACCCTGTGTATTTGCATGCTTTATGTCTTAATTAGTATGTCTAACAGTCTGGATAGACAATCTGTGTGTGACCTAATAGAATTCTGTTTTTAAAAATGGCATGTGCCATCATATAATGATATGCCAAAATACTTACTTATGATATCCTGATAATTCTTGATTTATGTCAAGTACACCATTGGTTCACTGTAATAGATATTTTCTCCACATTCATTTCTTTTCAGTCCTGAAAGTCTCACAAGAACAACAACCAAACAAGCATATGAATAGGAAATACTGAGTGAATTTTTGCTTTTTGACTGAACTCCCAAACTAGCATGTACTAGTCTGCCTTTCCAACAGACAATGTATGTAACTGTGAATGTGAACATAGTAACCAGTTTGGTTTTTTTAAAGTTGATGTTTATTGTTGAAAAAACACAACAAACCAGAAAACAGATGGATTTCCCGAAAGAGACAATAATAGCGTGTCCATGTTAAATTGGTGGAAATTTTTCAGTTATTTTAATGGAAAGATGCTATTTTGGTTCTAGACATCAAAATAATTTCTACCCTTCGGCTACTCACAAGTCTTAATTATCTGGTAACTATTGAATTTATATTTTGTGACCAGTGATTCATTAAAGCAACTACTCACATTCAGACATGGACAGACTGTTCAGATGTATATTTTATGGATTAGAAGACCTTTCTTGCCTGAAATCACCTTTTTTTAATTTATCATATGCTTATCCTAATGACTCTGTCTTGATCATATGAATTTCTGTATGGCTGAATTTCTATATGGCATGCAAACTTTATTCTCAAAGAGATGGAAAAATTACCTGTTTCCCTCAATATTTCACTCCCGCTATTCTATCACAGTCACTGTTAAAAACAATGGATTTTAACCATTTTTATTCACCTGCCTTCACTTTCATGTCATGTTGGGTTTTGCTTAGTTATAGAGCCCTTTTGTAACTAGTATTTTCTCCTTATGAAATATGATATACAGTAATATTTTTAAATTGCTTTCAGTCATCTTTTTGATAAGCTAAATAGTCTGAACTTTTTAAATCTTTCACTGCAAGGATTTTTCTGCAGCATTCATATAATATCTTTCTCTGAGCCCACTCCACTCTTTAAGCATGATTTTTAAAAAATGAACACCCAATCTGCATGAAATTCCTAGGCAGAGGAGTAAAATTATTTACTGACATTCATTTCCTTTGGGTTTTCACTGTAAAATGCCTAATCAGTGTGACATTAACATCCTTCTCAGAGCCTGTCTTTTCTGGGATAGCTTCCTCTTCTGTTTGTATGGCTTGTGTTTACTGCCCATGGATGCTTAGCTGTATTAAAATGCCTCTTGTATTATTTGGCCCGTTTTGTCAGATATCAGGATTAACCTGTAAATAATACTGTCATAGTTATTTAGCACTCTGCTGTTCTTTGAGTAGCCTCTTTCTGTCAGTGCTGGTTTATACATATGTTTCCAGATGGTAGTAAATATTACAAAGCTATCCCACCTCTTAACCTCTTCTCTTAGCAAGGAGTTTCGATGACTAATGCCTGCACAAACATAAGACATTATGGTATTTTATGGAAGAAGCATTATTCCTCCTGCTTCTAGATCTGCAAAGCACAATGGAGGATGAGAAGTAGTAGTGGTAAGATTAGCCTGGTCAGAAGTCTAGCCAGGCCATACCTTCTCATGTAGACTCTCAAAAACATTCAGAAAACACTAAGAAGTTAACCTGATTCCAAGATCTTCTGCCAAAGTTAGAGAATTTTATCTCAAGTTACTCCTTTTAGTTCTTCTGAAGCAATGTTCCTGTAACTTCTTCATAAGACCAGTTTTCTCAAGGCATTGCTATCAATCTGTCTAAGTGAAATACACTTCTATATTTCCCCTCGTACTCTTATCTGCAATGTTGTATTTTTCTCCTACTGAAAAACCTCTATATAGGATCTCTTATTTCTGCCTTGGGGAATTCATTCTCTGATACACAAATACTGTAAATAACGCAAAACTTGTGAGTTGTGGGGTTTTTTTCTTTAATCCTTTCAAACTTAATACTCAGCAGTTTTTATTTTGAAAATCCTTTGCTGAATAAACCTCTGTAGGGCAAATTCTTTCCCTAAGGTAGAACCTTAACAGGTGAGTTATGAATCAAGAAGTGCAACAAGTACTGAAATCTGAGGAAATCTTTGGTCAGGTGGGATTTCTCCATCAATGCTCTGTAGCTGTTTCAGCCTCCTCCACTCCCTTTCCCTAAATCTACACTTAGTTATTGATCTGCTGACTACACAAGCCTACTGATAAGCTTTCCATTCTCTGCTGCAGAAGGTAAACCTGCCTCTGCTGGCCAAGTAAACATTTTATGGATATAGAAAGGTGAAACAGCAAAGCTGCTGTCAATGTAGGAAGAGCCCTTTTTAGCTACAGGAGAGAAGAAAAAATCACCTTCAAAGCTATAGAGAATGAACTCTTTCCTGAACAATCAAGCCTTCAGAAGTGGGAATCAGTTTTGATTCTCTACATAGTAAATCAAAACAATATTCTTTATTTAGGAGAAACAGATAAGGTTGATCATTTTATTACACAATGCGGTTGGTCTAGTTTGGCTTGCAGAAGAAATTTTTAAAAAATTACTTAAGAACTTAACATGAAAGAATCTCACCAATCTCGGAACTTGTTTTCTGAGTTTCCTCAGGTCATTTCTGACCAGTACTGTTTCAGAACTTTTTACAGACCAGAGAAGATCACCCATTTCAGGTCTGGAGATCAAGGATCACATAAACCTGATTATTCATATTATCTAAGTAGGAATATGAGATAAAAAATTAATCAGGGTCTATTCTCCTCTGGATGATCCCTCTTGTGTTGTGACACATCTTTGTGCGGCAGATTGAACAAAAACAACCCAAAGCAATGTCTCAGTCTTTAATTATCCTTCTGCCTTTCTATTTTAGTGCTGTTCTTAGCCAGTTAGTTGTCACTGCTTTCAATGTGGTATTCTAGAAGTACTATGTTTTCCTTACATGCAAGTGTTCTTCAGTACTGCTTCAGTTTATGAGGTCAGTTTAAAATTCTGAGACACTCAAATCTTGGCTTAGGTCTGACTATAAAGGAGGGGCACGCTGCTAATTTGGTTTGATGTTTTATCCATAAGAAGCTGGATTTCAACCACTAAATTAGCTGAGAGTGTTATTTGGCAGATTATAGGCACAAGACTTCTAGAATAAATAATCTACAGGAGAATCCATTGAAAGCCATTTGGTCTTCCTTCAGGCTTTCAGCAGGAGTTTTAACCTTGCAGTCAACCTCCAATGATACAGTCTCTATAATGAGTTAATTTCTTTATTAAAATGCAAATCAATTTCCTTAACATAAAAATGTATAGTATGCCCTAAAACACAACTCTACTGAGATAGATATATACATATACGATCATACAGTAAAATTTAAATGAATGTATATATAAAATGTAACTTTAGCATGAAAGATCTGTTGCCTAAATAATGTTTTATTTTTGGAAGTAAATGATTATTAGGAGGATTTAGTTGGACTCATTCGTTGATAAAAAGAACATTAATATGAAGCCAAGATTCACTTTGAGATGAATAATCGGAATTGACAACTGTTATTATTTTCTATCAGTATAAGTTCCATCTTTTGGATAAGACTGAAATTGCTTATAGCTGGTGGTTATGAAACAGTTGGCACTTTCTGATAGGCTTACTGTGAGTGAGCTTTGTTCCTTGGAATATCTCCAAGAGTAAGGTGTCAGCAAAAGTAACTTTTCTCATCTAATTCTTATATCACATAAAGTACTAGTGTGTAGTGGGATTTCATACACAGCTTCTGAACATAGTATTATCTAGATAGAGTTCCAAGAAGGTGGTACAGAGCTCTCTAGAAAGATTATGCTAAAAGGGCTTCAGTATATTTTTCTCTTTGTGGTCAGCGGACCTTAACTGCCAACACAAAAGTTCATGGTCCTTTGCCAAGATCCTTTTAAGTATGCATATGTGAGAATTAGGAGATACCATAAGAATCTGGGACATCACGTTTACCACAATGCAGAGGACTATAGACTGCATGTGCAGAAAATCTGTAATGCACGCCCAGAGTCCTTTCTACACCTACATCAGCTGTGAGGTGACTGGGCTTCGTGCATGAGACCTTCTGTGTGTGACATCTGGATATTGGAGCCATAAGGCCCATGCTTTAAACTGAAAATAGAGCTAGGCATCTAAACTATGTCAGAGGCCCACTGTTGTCTCCTTACCTTCCTAGCATGGTGTCTATCCAGCAGGTTTGAAAGTAAAGTGGTCTAAACTCAGAAGAACATGGAATTTCCAGAGTCTTTTCAGTTTTGCATGGTCACTGCAGATTTCACTATAAAAAGAAACTTTTTGCATTAAAGACATTCTGAACCTCTGTTTTGTTATTACTTGTCCTGCTGTCGTGCATGGAAAATTGCCTTACCAAGATTTGCTTTGAATAGTTTCAAATTAAAAGAAAAAGTCAAAGCTGCTCATTATTTCTTCCTGCATCTTCCATCCTCCTTTTAATTTTCCTCCTCTGTATGATACTCTTTCTTTTCCTCTGTATCACACACAACCCCTGTTTCTTAGTACTTTCAATTCATTTGTGTTCCATAACTATTATCCAGCAAGAGGCAGAATAGAATAAATGGAGCTGTATCTGTTCACAACTGTGTAACTCCCAGTTTTCATAACATTCCTGATAATTTATTTTCTGTGAGACAGTGGCCCTTTTCTCAAATTCAACTGAACTGCTGGATGGACAAATAGAAGATGCAATTACATACAAAACAGAATGTGATCTTCCCCTTTCCTAGTGGCTGTGTAGCAAATTTTACTGACTTTTCTTTCTCTCCACCTCTTATCACTATAAAATCATAAAAGCAGAAAAGAGTAGATCCTTTGACAGGTTTCAAGAACACCATTTTCCCCAACTCCTTGCTATTTTACAGATTTTTTTCTCTAATAATATTAATAGAAGTTTCATTTGACTTTTGAGTTTGATGAGCTTTTAAAACGGTGAGCTTCCTTGTCAAGATAGGTGTCTCAGTTCTGTGATAGGAATATTTAATAGACAGCATTTTGTTGTGTATTTCCCTTGTATTACTGAAGGCTGTTTGATATCACCCCTTTCTGTGGCATTGTTCTTTTGAATGTTTTTAGTGCTCAGTGAACTAAGCTTCAGAGATTCACAAATAAATAGAAGAGAATAGACAGTCTTAAATTCAATTGCCAAGAATCTGTGTTCTTGCAATTACTGTAACATAGCCAGTTCCCTTTCACAACTCTGCTGATTTCGTTAAAGGATTATGTTTACCAGATTTTATTTTTTCCAGTTATAGACTTAACCTTGATTTTCCTCCTATTACCTCACTGATCTTTTAAGCCAAGACAGCCCAAATCCTGTTTCCTGCTTTTTCTCTCTATATCATATCTGATTCTCAAGACAGAAGTTTGAAATCGTGAAGCTCTAGCAGCTTCTTTTATGCTTCCTACTCTGTACTAAAGTACAAGTACTAAACTTGTTGCTACACTTACGAGATCTCTAAGTGCAAATCTGTTTTCCAGTATGCTCAGTTCTGTGTTAATTTTTGGTAAAGTTGGCACTATGCCTCAGACATGCAGAAAAGGAAAGATGTCTCTTATCTTTCTTTGCTCAATCACAGGTCCTCTATTTGACTGACCCTTCAGTGCTTCACTGCAGTATGAATTACTCCAGAAAGGAATGACAGGATTTGCACAAACTGACCAATATTTACAAGCCATCTATGCCTCATGAAGTGTGCTGAAGCACTCTGTGGTTTCTCATATGTGTAATGCTAGCTTCTGTAAACAGTTGCTGACAGCTGAGACGAAGCTTGTGATTTAACGTATTTTGCTACGTCAGATGCTAATCAATCTTTTCATTCTCTTACAATGGGTTTTGTAAGGTCATCAGCCACTGTATATGCCACCAGTGGAGAAAAACTATGGCGCAATTAGTGGTGTAGCTTTTACATGTGTATCTGATACCAGTCTGCTTGTGTCAAAATTGCTGTTAGGATTTTCTCATAAGGGGCTTTTGAGCAGCGCTACAGGCCTTTAAAACCCCGTTCTAATCACTGATATTAGGATTGAAATAGTGATTGCATATGACAACAATGTTCATGACCACAAGAGGATGTAAGTTGACTTCTAGATCATTTGAACCATCAGTCAGAAAGTACTCTAAAGCTTCAGCCACTCGAAATGAGCATAGAATCACCGGTATTGACATCTATGCAAAAGGTAAAGTAGATTGTTGAAAGCAAAGGTTACAATCTGACCTTAAGGTCTTAAGGGATAAGAGAGCAATTGAAGAGCAGCTTCCAGACTTTTGTTATATCTGTAGAGAACTGTTGCAATATTTACCTGTAAGGGTGAAAATAAGTGACTTCTCCTCACAACTCTGAGAATGATTGCTATTTTAATGTGCATGATTCTGATTTTTCCCACCTAGTGCAGATATGCAAAAGAGGTGTCTACCAGACATATTCTGCCTCCTTAGCAATATTAAACTATCTTATATAAGTAATAGGAATGAATATTCTGAGTATTTTCCCATATTATTAATATTTTGACAGTTCTCTTCCAGAAAGTCATACTGTTACTGTAATGAAAATACAAGCAGAAATGCCTACTCCTCCCTCACCTGCCTTGATAGTTTTTAATCTATTAGTAATGTTAGGGGCATCACTTTTTGTATCAATATGTAGTAAACAGAAACTTGGAAAATCACTGAGGTTGAGACTTTTAAATGTTACAGTGCTATCAGCATTCTTTAAAGAATTGGTTTGAAAGGCTGCCCAGAGCTTCCAAACAGGCAGTGGGGACTGTAGCATTCATGAGTTAGTCTAGCATATGGGAGTTTTAATATGCTGTTGTACATACTTGCAATAACTGGATGATCAAGTCAGACCTTTAGACCGTAAGCTAGGTTGTAGCCCATGTCCAACGTGCGAAGAGGAAGAGTGATTCCCACGAAGAAACAGTTACATTTCCAAACAAAAAATTCAATATTTGATGAGCTTTCTGACAAAGATTAAGTGTATTTTTAATACTATGCTAATGATTATAGCAAAGTAGGCTATAATATATCAAAATGTAGCAGAATGGAAGTCCTGCAGGTTGGTATAATGAGAACTATTATTGTCACTTAGAAGATTGAACTGTTTCATTTAAGCAGTTCTGAATGCCAAAATGCTGAAAGTAAAATATCAGTAGTTGTTAACTGTAACGATTTTTAAATCAGGATCATTAAACAGAAGGATTACTGCAGGAGGTGGTGATGAAAGCTGTAGCAATAATGCATCCATTTAGTATGCATTCAAGATGTAGCAAAGAACGTGACTGTTAAAGTTAACAGTTCATGATTTAGAAAATTTTACTTCAGTCTTAAGCATTTTCCTATAAAACAAACAGATTTCAAGTAATGTTTTGTGTATGTTGCTGTTGAGACTGCAAGGATTTATTTCAAAAGTATGGTGTATATTCTCAGGAGACTTAAAAACTTGTCTCTAATTAAGAATTATTTTCAGTGTATTATAGAAGCAGCTAGGTGTTCCAGGACTCTATTGTACTACATGCTGTAAGCAAAGAACATAAATCTGACCCCAGAAAAGTTCACCATCTAGTTAGATGGCCAGAAAACATCCCCTGAACTGGTTCAAAAAAGTCAAGGGAACTATTCAAGTTTACCGTTGGTACTATTACAACCTATAAAAAGGAAAATTTCCTATGAAGTATTAGACTTCAAGCAATGCATGCAGTGCACAGATATGAATCTTGCAAGGGTGAGGTAGAGTGGGTGGTTGGAGATAAAAATTACTCTGGTGCCTTTAGTATTTACTTTTACTTAGAATACTTTTATTTAGAATAGTTATACACAACTTACGTAAATCAAATGTGGTTGAATGTACATAGACTCTACAAGCAAATAAGTGCCTTTTCAAGTGAGGCTTCAACTTCCCTTCTTATTCTAATCAAGAACATTTATAGAATTTTGAGCATATAAAGCATATAAAATCTAGAGTAAAATACAGGCATGGTTTCTACCATATAATATGTTTCTTTTTTTCATTAAAAGAATGAAGTCTTGTCAGTGCCATTTATAACTTTATTTAAGAATATGCATCTGGCGCTTTTGAGAAAAATATGCAAATGATGGATTCTTTACAGGTCCAGTATTAAGTAAATACAGACTGCTACAGCGTCATCCTAATTTGATGCTGCTGAAAGGAACTAATCAAATAATCTATAAATATCTTCAATGTCCTTTTCCCTCTGAGAAGCAAGTTACTTTCTGTGAAATTCATCGCCATATTGTGTGTGCTAAACAGAATGACAACTCTTCTTTCAAATACATCATATATGGTGGTGAAATATTTGCATTATAAATCTTGTCATTATCTAGCTAACAATTTTTATATTATTGTAATTTAACATGGGTATAAATTTATAAATAATGAGGTGAGTGGTCTTCTGATAAATCAGTTCTTGATCATGCCAATGAAGTATTCTGCTTTTTATCTTAATGGACAACCTAGGATGAAGGGAGATGAAAATCTGGAAAGCAGCCAGTTGGTATGTTTGACCCTGCTTCCATTCCTGCAAATATCTGTATCTATCTTCCTCTTTTGCAGAATGATATTCCTGGAATATCCATGGGCATAAGTCCCAAGAACTAATATGGCTTAAAATATAGCCAACTGTCTTGAGTTCAGCAGGCAAACAAGGGAGCTTCCTTTACTGTTTAGATTCCTACAGATGTGTTTGTTAGAAAACAATGGATCTGCTACTATCAGCTGACCAAAAGGCAGGAAAGAATGGGTCCATTTTTAGGTCTGTTTTTAGCTACTGTGCTTTCTACTCTGGCTTCCTACATATTCTAAAAGTTTTCATTTGATTTTGATATCTAAGAAGGCACGTGAGTCTTTTAAGGCTTTCTTGACTGAATGTTTTACTGCTTAACTACATTTTCTGTCATATAGTGTATTTACTTTTTTCATCAGTAAGAGCACTGATGGTACTCTTTTTCTCTTTCCAATTTTCACAAAAGTTTTAGTACCAAAAGTCTTTGACTTGTCCGTTTCTCTTGTCAGATTTTTCTTAAATTGTCTAAAGCTTCAAGAACTGCTGTGTTTGGAGAAAGGTGTATTCACACATGATGTAAACCTCAGTATCTTAGAAAATCACATTTAAAAATTATTATAATGTGTCGGCTGTGGTTTGAGGCAGAGAACACAGATCTAATACGTGCTTGAAAGACGGAATGAACCAACCAAAAACCAATTCCGAATAGTTTTTCTCATGTTCTGTCCTGATGGAAGGGCAGCATCTTTGAACAATGCTGACTGAAGCCTAACTCTAAAGTAACCTCAGGGGATGAGCCACCTACTCGATAACAGTAGCCACTAAAGAGAACAGTTAGGGAAAATACATTCTTGCACTGATTTCCAGATCTTTAAATTCACTCACTTTGGATTCCCAGTAGCCACTGGATTATCTTATTTTGGACTATGGGCATAAACCTACAAATTAATTCCCTTTACATTTGACTTGCCAGTAATATTATTTAACTTTTCACTCCAAGTTGAACTAGCTTGAACTGAGTGCAAAAGATAATTTATTCCCATATCTTGTATGTTCTAAGCATTTGGATGTATGACTCATTTTAAAAATCTGGAGAGTACATTCTGTTCTAATTTAAACCTACACATTCTACAAATTCTCTTTTACACCCCTGTTCTTTCATGAGAAAGTGTCCTATTTCAGAACAAAAACTTATGAATTATTAGAAAGATTAGACTTCAGAAATATAAAGGTGACAGCCAATCTATGGATAAAATTCTCTAAATGTTTAATATTGTTATGCAGCATCTTCTTGTTTATATTTTTGAAAGGTAGTGTGGGTCTTCCAATTATTTTCACTAGATATCTTCTGCAGATTTCACATCTTACCTTTTAAAGGCAGTTTATTGTCATTCAGGTGTAAGTTATGTGCCTGCTGAACATGGTTGTAGTGTAATTCTAGCAGTGATGAATTGCTGGAGTGAATTCATGCAAACAGGGAAATTGAAATTAAATTCATCACACTAAGAAAACCATTCCTCCCCATGTAAATTAGTAGCTTTTCTGCTAAAACCAATTTGTTTTGGTAAATTATGCAAAAATTCTCAAAGGACTTAGGTAGATGATTTATTATACTCTTGGATGTTTCATAATATTAGAAAATGAAATTTATTCACACAATATTAGATGGCATAAACTGAGAGCTTTAGTGACAATTTCTGTTTATTACAATTAATCTAGGTTGTCTATGGTGACAGAATTCCCACAGTATGTAGGACATAATCTTTATGAGAGATGCTTTTTATTAAACTGTACACAAGTGTTCTTCATTTGAATAAAACAGATCAATTATTTCTGTATTGTAAAACCTTTCAATTGTCCTAATAATCTCTAATGAAATTCAGTGTTTCCATGAAACTGTTTGTATTCTGAATTCTTGAAACATCAAAATTTAAAAACCCCCTCAGAAAATAAACAGCTCCTCAGACCTTTTAAACAATGTAAGTGGGAGTTATTTAAAATTACTTTAGGCATCTTGTTCAGAGTTCTAAAAGTCAGTTTTGTAGTTCATTGATGCCAAAAGAGTCCTGCAGCTGAAATCATCAGTGTTCATGTTAAATGCATGTTGCTATCATTTGATGGAATCTAAACCTCTAAAGAAATATAGAAATAGTGTGGTAGAGATACTGGGGAGTAGGGGGTGGAGAATAGGGTTCAATCAAGTAATTAATGTCTAGGACATAAAGCATATAGGCAAGGAAATACAACAAAGATAATAAATATGCATTTATATTTGTTACTTCTTAATTATGGTTTATTTGGCCTGGCAATATACCTTGTTGTGGTTTAACCCCAGCTGAAAACTAAGCACCACACAGCCACTCGCTCACCCCTCCCTCCACAAGAGGGTGAGGAGGAAAATGGAAAAAAAACTCCTGGGTTGACATAAAGACAGTTTAATAGGATAAAAAAGGAAGAGAATAATAATAATCACAATATTAATAGCAATAATAACAATCACAACAATAATAAAACAAGTGATGCACAAATGCAATTGCTCACCCCATGCAGAAAAAAACCCAAACCCAATGCCCAGTCTGTTTCCAAGCAGCAATTCCACTTCCCGGATAGCTTCCCCAGTTGTATACAGAGCATGACATGATATGGTATGGAATATCCCTTTGACAAGCCTGGGCCAGCTGTCCTGGCTATGGTCTCCCAGCTTCTTGTCCATCTGGCAGGGTGTGAGAAGCTGAAAAATCCTTGACTTAGTATAAACACTACAACTACCTAGTGACAACTAAAAACATCAGTGTGTTATCAACATTATTCTCATCCTAAATCCAGAACACAGCACTATACCAGCTACTAGAAAGAAAATTAACTCTCTCTCAGCCGAAACCAGGACAATTCTACATACATTTTCCTCAGAATATTTTCTGTTGACCCCCATGGAAATTAACCAGTTCTAGTAAGTACACCAGGTTTGTCCTCTGTCAATTGCCTCTGCCCATTTTGCTATACAGGAGCAGCTGAGGCAACTGAGGTTGTTTAGCCTGGAGAAAAGGAGGCTGAGGGGAGACCTTATCGCTCTCTACAACTACCTGAAAGGAGGTTGTAGTGAGGTGGGTGTTAGTGTCTTCTCCCAAGTAACAACGATAGGAGAAGAGGAAATGGCCTCCATTTGCGCCAGGGGAGGTTTAGATTGGATATTAGGGAAAATTTCTTACTGAAAGGGTTGCCAAGCACTGGAACAGGCTGCCCAGGGAAGTGGTGGAGTCACCATCCCTGGAGGTATTTAAAAGATGTGTAGATGTGGTGCTTAGGGACATGGTTTAGTGGTGGACTTCCAGTGCTAGGTTAACGGTTGGACTTGATGATCTTAAAGATCTTTTCCAACCTAAATGATTCTATGATTCTGTGTGGCACCAAACAGAAAAGCCATTACCCCAGAGAGAAAAAGAGACAAGTAGCATAGAACTCAGTTTAACCAGAGTGTAATTACAAAAGACAGCAGAAAGGCACCTTTCTAAAACAAAATGCTGTTGCTTGTCATATTTCAAAGATCTATTGTGAAGAGAGATCTTTGTTGCTTTCACCTAGTAAGTCATAATCCTAATGAATTGTGATAACTTTTTCTAGAGGGAAGTGTAAAACAACTTTAAAAGTTGCTACCAGCTCCCTGCTTAATCATTTCTTTTCAGAAGATAAAATAATTTTTGACATGAAATAAAATACATCATGCAAAATATTGTGAACTTGAACTTTCATATCAGTTTTAAGCATCAGACATCTTGCCTGTGTTATCTCAGAAGTCTCTAAATATCTTTATGCAAAGTCCAATTAAATTAGCATTTTCAGACAAAATTTAAATATTTGTTTTAACCAACAGTATCAGTTAAAAAAATTAATCTTCTCTCACAGAGCTATTTTACATTCACTAACTTGTGTCTAGGCATGTTGCTTACACCCTGAGTCAGTGAAATGTAGCAGCAGGTCTGAAGGGCAAGTGAAGCTTTGCGAATATTAATTACAATGTCAATGGGCTAGCAAGAGCTCCAAACCCAAAGGATAATGTTATATAGTGCCAGGTGACAAAATGTGATGACCCTATAGATGGCCACATTAATTGACCATTGAATCTGTCAGTTTACAGTATGGTTTACAAGTGTATTCCTAAACCTCGAGCTTCAGGACCTTTATTATGTGAGGTTTAGGAGATCAGAAGTTTGTGACCATGATTTCTTTACTAATAGAATGCAGGTAAATTCGCATTTTCTTTGTAAATTTTTATTTTTATTTTTTAATTTAGTGTCCAACTTCATATCTGTTATACATTTTCAGGTACCCTCTCTATCAGGAATCTTTCAAATCCATGAGTGCAATGTATAAAAATAGACTAGGACAGAAATGTGAACTATTCTATACAGCATGAATAATTACTGGAGACTGGTATGTAACAATTATTATGGAAGTGATCCAGTCAGTTACCACATCACTTGCCCTCCTTCTTTATATCTCCCTCTCTTCAATATTGTTTATAAGAAACCCAAAATCTAGGGACAACTGACCGAAGAAAATTTTTTTTCAATGGGATACGAATTTTTTTTTTCCAGTTATAAAATCTGGGACTTGCTTTCTAAACAAGCAGGCAAACTATACTGAATCCGTCCAGAAACTCTCTTCAAAAATCTTTAAATATGTCTTACATTGCTAAATGATAGTGAAAATACATTTTAAGGAGGAGAAAAGAGTTCAAGAAACATGCATTTATTATGGTGATGCACAATATAAAAAAGTATCCACGGAGCATGGCAGTAAGGTAATATTCTAAGTGAGTATGTGTCAAACATAACCAAGATTGGCCAAGAAGGTTTGATTCATCATCAAGGCTCAAGGCTTGCAGGTTTTAGATGATAGTAACATAATTCTTTCCATAAAGAAAAAAAAATATTTTTAATACACTCTATGTAGATGCCATATATATATATGAGAGGGGCCATTGGGATGGTGATGTGAGCTTTTCACTGGTAGGTAGAATCATTCTTATCTGAAAAAAAGTGTAGCTGCAACAGTGTAACAGTATGTTTAAGCGTACTTAACTAACCGAACACAGTGCCAAAGTAACCACAGCTTCCACTGTGGGTTGGAAGCAACTTGCAAAGCAGTTGGAATAAAGCAGTCAGAATGCATTGGTATCTGCTTGTAAAAGACTGTGCAATGGTATCTGTGATATTTCTGTTGCAGTTCTTGTCACGGTGGGAGAGGGAAATGCTGTGTTTTGAAGACTGATCTGCTATTATTTAAATTCCTTTTTTTTTTTTTTTATGCAACCTGAAAGCAGTCTTTGATATCTTAGGCATACAAATCTTTTTAAACTTGGGAATTCCATAAGTAAGTTATGTATTCCCTCACCTTTGGGACTCTTATTCTGGGGGGGCGGGGGGGTGGAGGGGGAAGGAAAAAAAAGTCTAGCTATATTTCATTTTGATAAGAATATTATATGTGAGAACAAAAATAATAAGTACACAATAGTGCTGGAAAGCTTTTTTCTATATTATATGGCTTCTACCATCAGATACCTTGGTATCTGAGTTTTACACAATCTGCTATACATTTATATTTAAAACTATTATCTTCAAGGCTTTGTGACATGGAATAGCTACATAATTTACATAAGCCTTATGCCTTAAACAATAGATCATTCTTCTTCAGAAAAATCCAATCTTCTAATAAAAAGGGAACTATACAAATGTAGTTAAAGCCACTTCTATGGCACAGTTGCTATTTTTTACAATTCAGTTTGCATACTGGTAGTGTTCAATATCTTACTTGGAAAAGTAACTTATCATTTATTGAAACAAGTTTATTTTTCTTCAATTGGTTCATTTAAATTAATACATTCAAATCTTTCAACTTCAAAGAACTTTCTTTTGTAACTTTCAGGTAATGGATTGCCATGGCAATCTGGAATACCAGAAAACATTTCTCCACAAGGCGGAACGAAAGAGAGAAGCAAAATAAACAGTATCATGCTGCAGGTCATCCACAAGATGGCAATAGCGGGATAATTTCCTAAAAGTTCAAGCTAAGAAACTGCCCTCTTTGCTTCTGATACTTATTTGGAAATTTAGTTTGGATCAGAGAGAAGCTGAGAAAGAAATTGGTTGCTTTGTCGTTTTTCCCAGAAATATAATACGATTATAAAATATAGAGCATATATTCTCATTCAAACCTCACCGCTTTTTTTTTTTTTTAAGCTGGTCATTGGTACAGCAGAATTTCTGCTACACAAAATGCTGTGAATTACATTTATCTTGTCTTCCTCCATCCAAATTCTATTGTCCATGAAGGGACCAAACTCAAATATTTTGAGCGTTTGTATTTGTCAGAGGACTGCAAGTATATTTGTTTGGAATTATGCACTTAAATAAATGGCCTAGTTTTCAGTGATGCCAAACATCTCCCAGTACCTGTACACTTGAATGAGACCTGATTGCAAATAGAAGTTTCTCCAAAGATTTAAATTCTGAATATCAAAAGGTATTTAATACCTCTCATCTGTAAAAATCTGTTTCTGAGAGCTCATTCCTGTATGCTGCTACATTTTGAGGCATTTCAATAAGCTCAAAAGCAGAGCAAAACAAAACAAACAAGAACAAAAAAAGAAGGGACACACCCCCCAAACATTCCTTTAGCTTTTGTTTTGTTAGAAATGCTCTCTAATTAAAATTTGTTGTCAAATTTAGTAATTAAGTGAATGAATAGATGGTAGTCCTTCCTTTCTTGACATGGATAGGGTTGGTAGACTCATGTTCCCAAGGTTTAGATGCCCATCATGCCTAATGTGGAGCTAAATCACTCTGTGTTTTCTATAGACCAAAACATTGGATTTTAGCATCTTAACCCTCAGCAATCTCTGGACTGTCTCCATTTAGATGGAGAGAAAACCCCTTTTTCAACATGTTCAAATACAAAGTTGGTAAAATGAAAATGCTTGAAAACAGCAGCTACTGTAGTCAATAAATACCTTGTGGCATTAATGAATTGAATCATCCCTTGAAGTTGCCTTTCTCCACTGTCCATATAGGAAGCCTACAATGACTAGGTAAATTGGGTAGATGTCTTTAGCAAAGGAAGTCTCCACTAAGTGAAAAGATTTCATTACACAAGACTGAAATCCTGCGTCTGAGAGCTTTCATGCAATAGAGTTTGGTTCTGGAGACAATATTTTTGCTTCTTTTTCTGACATGCAGAATGTGCACATCTATTACACTTATTTGTAAATGTCCAACAAAACCTCAATCTTTTATACAATACGTTGACATAGTAAAGGCAGATGAGGTATATATCTCAGACTTTTTAAACCTATTGCTGATATTTCATAAAGTCTACTTTTCTACATACTAGTAAGGTGAAATACTGAGCTCAATATTTTTGTTTTCTTTAAGATCTTGCTGGTAGTGAATTTATTGTGGATTTGCATAGATAATAAAGCAGGTATCTTATTCATGTGGAAATAGAAGTTATAGACAAAACAAATATTTTATCTGAACCCTCACTTCACAGAATGTAAACACAAAGTGTCATTGTGATTTACACCTTTTTTCAAGGAAGCAAGCATATGATGTGAATAGTTACAGATGTGAATGAAAAGGTACACTTACGTCAGCTGACTGAAGAGAAAAATGTTCATTCTTTTGCTCTTGTTCCTATCCTGTTCAGTAATGGTCTAAAAAATGATCACCCAAATGGTTTTCCAGCAATGAATACCTGGGAAAAAATTCCTTCATCTATCTACAAACTTAAAAAGTGTCAGTTTTGAAGTCAGTTTTGACAAATTATCTTTTGCATATATTTTGGTAAATCCAGCAATATTAAAAGGCACTGTAGTACAAAAGATGACATAGAAATCTCGAGACACAGGTCTTATCTTTAATGAGAATTGCCAAAAGCTTATTAAAAAGTCTCCAAACAGGCAAAGTGTTCAGACATGAGAAAACTGGTCTTAAAATGGGTACTACAAAAATATATCATATAACTTCATCTTTTTGTATATATTTTCATGGAATTTCCTATGAGACTGAGAGACCAAAGGAAAAAACTAAAAATAAGTTACCCATAGCATCCTCTGTTTAAATCTTTACTCTTTTGTGAAGTTTCTGAAATTAGTAATTTCCAAGTCGTGTGCAATATTCTACCTCTTCCTGTTCAGTCCACTCTTCTGTTGGACTTTTTTTTGTAATAGATCATGATGTAGGAACATAGGTACTACTTGCATGTTGTATTTTTTTTAATTATTCTTGCCTGAGAGCAGGTCAATCACATCCATTTTCTATGCAGATGTTTTGAATCTATAATGCCTTTTGGTACCACATGAGGGCAGAAATGATCCATCATTTTGCCTGAAAAAAATAGAATGAGTGACAGGGATTAGCCTGCTTTGCTTATTTTCTTCTTACTGCTTATCTATAGCTCTTTAGCACTGGTTAACTATGTTCTTTCTCTTGATTTTCATTAGATGAATTCAAAGGGGAGGGAGCAGGAGTTAAAATCTGATTTTATCAGATTAAGTATCAAACACCAGTTTTCTATAATTAAGAACTCAATTCAAGTCTAGGGCATTCCCAGACAATTAGACCTTTTGATTACAGATGTATGTTAAAGCCAGATTCATATTTTCTTTGTTATCCTTGCCGAGTTACACAATTTATGGTTCACTTTTACTGAGTTTATGTGATAATTTGTCATTTTCAAATTCATATTATCTTACCCCTACCTTGTAAATTTGTACTACCTTTCCCCATGAGTTGTTGACATGAATTCTAGGCTTTTGGGTTTTAGGTTTTTTATTTAACCTCATGTCAGTTTAGAAACCTATTCTAAACTAGTTATTTAAACTCCTATTCCCATTAAACTAGTGTATATTTAACTTTAGCAATCTAGAAGATAGGTGAGATGAATCCTAGGTGTGATACTGCTATCACATTTACTAAAGAACAAATAATGTACATTATGGTTTAGAAGGACTGTCTTTAAATCAGGATGCAACTTTCAGGATTGCTAGTAAAATGAATGGGGTTTTTATATATGTAAGTATATATTCTTGGATCTGCTGTCTCCTTTAATTGATGGAAACCTTCAAAACTTATGTATCATTCCAATGCAATATACATTTTTTTCCTCTTGTATTTTTATCTTGGCAGAGAATATAGAAACAACAGACTCCCAGGTGAGTAAAGACAATTAACTATTAATCAAATCTCCATTATATTCTAATTTGACACTAATTACTTTGTTATAATTCATTAATAAATATTTAATTTGGCCTTGAGCATGTACTGCTTGTTTTTTCCTGTAAAGAGCTAGCATGAAATCATTGTTTCTTGTGGCATTAGATCTACAACTGGTTCAGCAGCAGGATTAGAATCCAAGGAGCACAGGTTAATGGTAAAGTTTCATTATGGCCTAATATTAACATAGACAACAGGTCTAAAGAACATGTGATGCTGGCAACTTTTCATTTGAATTAGTACTTAGAAGCACCTCTACTTCATATGTTATTGTCAAACAATAAGGAACATTGTATTTCTGTGTACCATCTCTTAAAAAGTATGCTATGTTTTCATCTTAGTTTTCCTGAGTGAAATAAGAGGTTCCGCAAGAACTAATTATTATCATGTTTACATATATAGAACTCAAGAAACTGATTTAAAGTGTGACACTTCTATTCATTCTGTTACCTTTGGGCCTTTTGATACTGCTAGAGATTAGAAGTACTTCTGAAAATGGATGTGGTGTTCGCCACAGTTGATGCTCACAATTTAAGGAACTCACTACCACCACTCATTTCAGAAAATGGTTTTTTGGGGACTTACTGAATGTTACAGTGTATGTGATGTACATGGAAACACAATCACAGGTCTCTTGCTCCAATTAAACACCATTGTGTTAAATCAAAATGATTGATTTTCTTCTTCAAAGGTGTCGAATGCTTTTGCTTGTCAGTTTAGAAGATCCTGAAGAGAGAAGGAAATGAAATCTCTAGCATCTTTGGAGTATAAAAAGGGAAAATAGCGAGGGATTGTTCTTACCCACTGCCACCTTGATTTTGCATATTTCAAAGTAATTCCATGAAATGTTTTTGGCTGCACTGTTTTTAGTTTTTTTTTTCTTAGAAGATGCATGAATATAGTATATAGCTGCATATATATATACACACAATATGTATGTGTAATATATGTTACAGATTATGTATGCATATGTGTTTTATTCTTATATCCTGTTGTGGTTTAACCCCAGACCGTAACTAAGCACTACACAGACACTCACTCACCCTCCCTCTCAAAGGAGAGGAGAATGGAAAAAAAAACTTGTGGGCTGAGATAAAGACAGTTCAGTTGGATAACAAAGGAAGACAATAATAATAATACTAGTAGTAACAATAACAACAACAAACAACAATAACAGTAATGATAATAATCTCATACCAAATCCAAAACACAGCACTATACCAGCTACTAGAAAGAAAATTAACTCTATCTCAGCTGAAACCAGGACATACCCTAAAAAACCCCATCATTTTTTAAAGTCACTGTTGTCAAGTAGTATGGGGAAATATTTGAACCTGTTTCCATGTCTGTTTTACTTTTCACCTACACTGAAACAGAGTAATAGTTTCCATAAAATGTAGAAAGAACTAAATAGTCAGCAGAGACAGTAAAAAACAGATGTCATAAGTTTTGCAGTGTCATAAAACCTTCACTTTTAGAACAGCTTTAACAGCTGGGTAGTAATCAATCTGAATTTATAAGACGTTAGCTTGGAACTTACTCTGAAATGTAAACAGACACCTCTGAAAAGGCTTAAAACTTGAACTCAACTCATTGGAATCAACAAGAGTTTCTTAGTCTGGATCTTGTCTTTATCTAGGAAACTTCCATTGAATTTAAAAACAGTAGAAGCTTGTAGTTCAAGTTTGTCAACATTCATTATTGTTAAATACATGAAATTTATCATATGGAATACTTGCAGACAATTGTTATTGTGAATTTTCAGCATTCAGGATTTCTTTATAGGATGATCTAGGAAAGTATTCTGAAGGATAGAGTCATAGAATGGTGGTCTGAATTTTATCTTAAACTGATTGATTGTCTTTACCCAGATTTTAGCAGATACGCATTTGTCAAGATAAATTATCTCTATTCAGAGTGTTTCTGTTCATGAGTAGAAGTATCTGAATGAATTAATGCTAGGAGGCAAAGAAAGAAATGGAGAAAATTTGCGCATGCAAATGTGGAAGACTGACTTTTTTTTATCCTGAGCAGTGAGTGCAAGGCCTGTCAGTCTCTGTAAAGTTGTGCAGGCAGATTGGACTGTTTATCATAAAAAAAAGTTTGCATGGTTAGTTGCTCAAATAGTATGTTCTGTAGCGATCTACACACGGAAGCTTTTATTATGGCCTTTCTTATAAAGTCCCTATTTTTTAATATCAGAATACCAATACAGGTGGGAACAAGCATATCTAAATCAGAGAATGGGGGTGCATTGCTGTCAAAGACCATTGCTTTTATACTTGTCTACAGGCTCTAGATTTTGTAAGTATCTAAATGCTTTTGAAGCTTCGAGTTATGATACAATCTGTGAATATTTCTTGCCAGGAGAGTTGTTTTACCTGATACAGTGATGAGTACCAATATAGATAGATTTACACCCAGTTGTAATCAGCCAGTGGAGATTTCTGCTCTTTTAGTGCCCTCACACCATTTTCTTTTATTCAGCAGAGAAATGTAATTTGATGCCCACAGTATCATCACCACCCACATCCAGATCGACTAGCATTCATGAACAGGGATGATGAAAGATGTGCAGGGGAAGTAAAAACAGACAGTAGTAATCTAGAAATGTAGGAAAGTCTGCATACGATTTCATCTCATAGACCTGTATCACTTGCTGGCACTTCTGATGAATGTTGCTAACCCTCGAAATCAGAAGACTGGTCTGTACAAGTTCTTTAACTGGTGCACATTTGTCCTGGGTATTGAATATCATTCTAAATGGTCATCCAAATATATCTGAATTTTCAAAATGGCTATTTTTGTCCTGCATTTATGGTTATGGACTACCTTTTAAGTCTTAGTTCCCTTGATATTAATAGCATATGTATGCATAGATTAAAGAAAGTATTCCTTTTTTCTCTCTCTTCCCTACTGCTAACATCTGAAAGCCTGATTCACCTCCTCTCTATCTAATGATTAGATATTAAAATCAGATAAGCTTACTAAGCTTTCTTACTGACTTGAATAAAAGTTAATTCAATAATATGTGGCTTTAAACTTAATTCCTTTGAGAATTACTTTTTTCACCTATTCTGTAATATGGAGGTGGGGTAGAGTTCCTGTAATTACTGAAGCTGTAACTAGAATAGTTTTCTAATCTAACACATTGAATATAATCCCTGCTGGTTTTCACTAGTGGTAAATACAAGAAAAATCTGGAAATAATGACTTAACTCAGATTATTTATCTGTTCCTGAATAGTGCTGTTACTTTAATGGTAGAGTAGTCATAAATAAAAATGCTCAGTGTTGTCCCAGAGTCTCAAGTGCATCCATTTGCACCCTACCTCCTATGCCCTGCTATGCATGTGTTTAAAAAAAAAAAAAAAAAAAAAGGCCAAAGTGAAAAGTATAAATAGATGAATGAGTAAAAAGCATTCTCATAATCTATGTTCTATGCCCTTATATCAAGGGAGGAAAAATTACTCTTGTACAGAGATGCAAGCATTACATTGAAGCTTACTGGTTCTGAGGCAGTTTGACATTTGTGGATAATTGACCACCTATATCCAATATCCAGTTCTGTGTTGTTTTTCCTATTTCCTTTTGCTGTAGCTATAGGATCAATAGCAACACTTAAATTTAAATACCACAGGGTCCACATATCCTACTGTAGTTGATCAAAACTTTCTATAAAGAGGGCAGAAGGAGCTTCATTTCCATCGTGCTGCCCTACCAGGTGGAAATAAATCACCCGATAGTACAATTATAGTTTAGGTTGAAAGGGATCTCTGAAGGTCATTTGATCTGACACCCTGCTCAGAACAGGTTGAGTACCACATTCTAATACTGCATAGAGGGTTTATAAAGAAAGGAAAACATAAAAAATCTCTTATTGAGAGGGTTTGTGTAAAGAGATTGAGGGAAACTTGAGAATCTCTTTCCAGTAACTCATTATTTCACAATAAATGAATGAAAGAGTTGCTTTATAAATAAAGCTTCAATTCAATGACATTGAGAAAACCATTGAAGAGTGCTGCATATGTACGTTAATTGCCATATTAGGAGATCATCTCTGCTGCTTCTATTTGTCTGTGGGGAGACAAATTTTGCATTTTGATATTGCTGCATTGTTTCATTTGGAGGATTTTGGAGGGTATTTTTTGGACAGCAGTTAATATAGATATACAGGATGTATGTGGTGATTGGAGGGGGGATTTAAAATATACTGGACTACTCTATTTTGAGAGTTGGTACATAGTCCCAGGACAGCTTATCAGTAGCAGAAATCAAAATTAATTGATTTTCAAACACTGCCAGTACAAAGGTTTTCCACAGAAGTCAGTGCAGAATTTTGTCCTGAATGTTTTATGATATTTGTTTGTCTGAAATATGATTTCTTAGTTTTCTATAGCAATATTTCACACTGAATTACTCTAATGTCCTTCTGGCTTCTCAGAATAAGTAAGATTTTCCTTTCCTTTGTGGTAGAAGGAGAAAATCAGAGCTTTACAAAGTTTTGTGAAGACATGGCTCAGGCTGTCTCTGTAGGCTTGTATAATAGTTTTCTGAAACTTTTCAGGGTTTGGATTTTTTTTTTTTTTTTTTTTTTTTTGTATCTGTGGGGGAAGTGGAGAGCTCTAACAGACATTGTCTATATTTAAACATCTCTGAGAGAAGACTTTGTCTTCAGATATCTCTGGTAGGGAAGCGCACCAATCCCATTTCCAGACAGAAAAGGAGCGAGAGTTCTGCATTCAAATGCATTGTATACATACCACATGACAGCTTGTACTCTAAGAAACTGAAGCCACTGCTACAAAATACTCAAAGTAGATAAGCCAGTGTATAAACAATGTCTCACTACAACTTATTGAAAACAATTCACTTGTAAAAAGGTAGAGTGCTTAATATCACCTTCAAATCATTGTTTTACTAACCGATTTCTAGAATTAAAAATACAAATATAATACTCCTGCATTTGCTTATCAAAACATCTGTCTTGTATAGGGAAACAGGCAGTGAAAAAAGGTTCAAAAGACTGGAGAAAATGTCTTGTAGAATATGCAATCCCTCAAGAGCAGAACTACATGCAGAGTGGTTTAGGCTAAGGTTTAAAAAAAGTATTAATATGTGCCTAGAGCTGGAATTCTAGCTTTGTATTCAAGCTCTTAATTGGGTGAGTTTTCCCATCAACATCCGGACTGAATTCAGTGGGGGCTAGTTATCTCTGAAAGCCAGTTAACTGAGATTGGGATTTACCTCTAGACTGCAGAGGCTTTTTTGTTGAAGTGTTGACCTTAGGGTTTATGTACAAGTATTGTAGATTTGTATCAAAGGACTCAAAACTTTTTTTTTTTTTCATTTCTGTAGAAAAATATGTACATATACGCTATGATTCTGGGTTTCAGTCTGGCATGTAGCCTAGGTTAAGCAGTGCTTTACTGAAATGTTGGGCCTCCAGGACAGAAAGAGGGGTTATTATCTGTATTTTTATGTTAACCGTGAAAGTGATTTAAATGACCTTCCAATGTGGTGTAAATGATCTCAGAGACATTCAGACATGAAAGTGAGAGGTTGCCAGCAGCAGTCTCCAGGTAGCTAGCCAGTCAGAGGGCCAGCCAGTCAGATGGTGGGAGATATACTTAGATGGTCTTCCACCCATGGAAATCGTTCCACTCAGTTGCAGAGTTCAGTCTTCCCAAATACTAGTATAGGAAAGAGCATTCTATTGTGCTATTGTGCTTTTTTATGATAAAGTATAGACATAAGGTCATCTTTGGAAATGCTAACTGAAGCCATTGACCTGCCTACCTTTAAAGACCGTTTCTCCATTTATCTACCAATTTAGTTCAGAGATCATTCTCATCTTGCCAGTATATCCCAAGCATATTTCCTACAACTGACATAGTATGTACTTGGAGCCAGGCTGTCTGCTCTGCTAGTGTTCTGTGTTTGATCCATGACTTCTGGGTCAGGATGGATCTCACTGGCAAGCAGACTAAATTGGTGAGGTTCAGTATTGAAACTTTGCAGAGGGGCTACACTGCTGAGCAAGGGAATCAGTCATCTAGACAGTCTTGTGTATCCAGCAGAGCAGTGCTTCTTGAAGAACAGATACTGTTTTGCTACCAAATTATAACCAAACCTGAAGGCCAGTGTGTACTGGGCCAAACAGAAGCAAGAAACTGTTAGCCCAAACACAAGCCATAGAATTAGTAACAAAATGGAAGACCAAACATAAGCAATAGAAGTGTATTTCCCTTCAGTGATAACAAAATGCTTGCATTTGTATTGAATATGTCAGTGATCAGTTCTGCCTCTCCTATTGTGAAGTGTGGTGCCAACAAAACTAGTGGGTTTTTTTCAGATTTATATACGCAAACAAATACAACTATTGTCTATGCTATTTGTTATGAGGAGTTTTCCTAAGTACCTTCATAGTTATAGATGCAGTGAAATTTTGCTAAGGAATAGTTAACACTGAGTCTCTGACCACAGCTTTTTCAACTTGACTTGTTTATATCTGGTTCAGATCTGGTACATGTATCCCTGCTGTAGCCCATTTTCTTTCCTTGTTTCTACTCTGTCATCATTTTCCTACACCCACACATTCCACCAACTCTTTGATCTGCATGCAAGCATTGCATCATCCACTTGCTCTAGACTCTGCATCACAGTTCTTACCTGCTGCCCATTCACCTCTATGCCACTCTGATATTTTTCATCTTGCTTCCTCAGTTTGTAACTCACCATTCTTACACGTGTAAAAGCACTGTGTTTTGGGCCATTCAGGCAGATTGTAAGCACTGTTTAGGTGTCTTTCTAACAAAACATTGATTACTCTGGAGTTTAGAAGGGGAATAGGTGCATCTGCAGTTAGAAGGTTGAGAAGCTTAGGTAAATCTAAAGCTCATTATGGATGTACTAGTGAATTTAGGCCCCTACCAAGGTTCAGTGGTTCTATAAACAAGGCTAACCGGATCAGAGACTCTGACTTTGGTCAATTCTATGTGCCTAAAATCCCATTTAGGTAGTTTGCATCCTAACCTAATTTTCTGTCTCTTGATAACTGTTTTGGGCATAACATATACATAATCTGCCATATTTTGGAAATACACCAACTGCAGTCATTGTTTTTAACACCTGTAGGTATGTGTGCCTGATTTGGCAGGGGAGGGCAGAGGAAGGGAAGACAGATTGCTGCATCCATTCCTAGCAAATAAAAGTATAGATTACTGAATATGGAATCAATTTCCCTTGCTGATGCCCAGGTGACAAATTGTAACTCAAATGCCAGAGCTGAATAAAGGGGATCTCTGTGTTTCATTTATTCCACCTAATCAATTATGCAGCTCTCAGCTAGAAGAGAGATATGCTTGTTCCACCACAGACTTTGCTCCAAATATTACTTTATTACCTGATTGTCAGACAAACATGCCAAGTAATAAATTGATTTTCACAGAAAACACAGTGGGTGAGACCAGTGTGTCAGCAGACAGTCTTTTGAAAGCCAGATGACAAACAGAAGCACAGACTGAGTCAGCGAGGTAGAATACAGTCCCTCTGACTTGCTGTGAGACTAGGTAAAGAGGGGCAGGAAATGCCAGTCATTTTGATAAAGTGTCTGTTTTGTTTAAGACATAAAATGTTGCTTTAAAACAACTGAATGTTAACAATAAGAATGGTTAGTTGAATCAACCCTCCTTGTAAAAAATAAATATATATGTATTCATCAAAGCTCATTTTTGTGCTTGTTCTTGACTTTGATAATGTGAACAAGTTGAAATGGTTTTGGTTAATGAGCCAATTATATTCAGACAAGATCACAGTCATACAGCATGTTGTGCTTAGCTGAATTGCTATGTAAATAGCTAGTAGCTTTCTCTGCATCTCATACTCCTGGCAATACAGTGAAGAATCAACATCACTTGTCAGCCTGAATTTGTGATTTTTCTCTATTAAATTCCCCAACCTTTTCTCACCCTTAATGTAAAGTACTAATGCTGAAAACCAGCCAAGTCTTCCACATCTGAACTTGGGATAATTTGTAAAAAGGAGACCAAACAAAATACAGGAGTTTTAAAATAATTACTTTCTCTGAAAAATGCAGTAAAAGCTTTTGGTGGAGTTTATCTGGGGAACATGGAAAATATGGGCTCATTTGAAAGAGTTTTGAGCCAGAATGTTTGATCCAGCTGCTCAGGGGTACATGGTGTGTTCCTGGGTTTACTTTCTGGGGTGATGCCATATGAGCGAAAGCATGTTCCCTTGGCTAAATTTATGCTACGTACTCCACTGAATTTGAAATTATTGGCAGAAAATTCACCTGTGCTAAAGGACATTTTCTTTTGTGTTTGCCTTTGTGTTTGAAAGAAAGCAAAGTGAACATATCTGATAAAGTATTGCTATTCCATTATGGAATAGAACCAATACAAGGATTTCAAATGATCAAATGGAAATATATTATGTTTGATAAAATGTAGGTCTGAATATTTAGTCCTTCAAATTTTTTGTTCTACATCCTTGTCAAATAGCTTAAAGCATTAGTTTATCAAAATAGCACTCAAATGGAATAAAAATAGCTTACAAAATTAATTTACATTACTCTTTCCCTTGTTAAATTTATTGTGAGATTTATGAAATAAAATATATCCTAGGAAAAAAATAAAAATAGTAAATAAAAGTAAAGAAAAATTGACATCATGTGAAAAAATAATATAGAGACCTGACAGCATAGTTGTTTCTGCTGCCTCAGAAGAAAATCATAGAATCATAGAATAGTTTGGGTTGGAAAGGACCTTTAAAGGCCAGCTAGTCCAGCTGCCCTGCAGTGAGCAGGGACATCTTCAGCTAGATCAGGCTGCTCAGAGCCCCGTCCAGCCTGACCTCAAATGTTTCCAGGAATGGGGCATCCACCACCTCTCTGGTTAGCTTACAGAACAGGAAACATACTATTGGTGAAATGTTTTTTCACCACTAGATAAAACAGTTCCATATCCACTAAATATTCTTATTTTAAAGGGTATGCTGTTCCTTCATTTCTCCCTTCATCCTTGGTTAGTCAAAACATAGTAATTTGTTGGTTGTTTAGGAGGGAGAGATATTTGATTGAGAAAAGAAGCAAGTATATATTTGATTAGTTTCCTGTTTATTGATAAGTAAAATGCAAAATCTCTTTTATCTAACCTGTTTTGGCTTAAGAATCTAACTAAGCTTTTTTCAAGGTCAGAACTCCATTGCTTATTCAAGTTGTGTCCTTGGTTTTCTGCCCTTTCTCTCTAGCATTTCTTTTTCATTCCTGTCTCACACAGATGCTTCTTGTCTTTTCACTTCTCTCACAGACATGCATCACTTCACAAATTAATAACTAACGAAGCTCCTATGCCTTCACATGCTTTGCATATGCCTTTATTCTGGCTGGTGACGTATGACTATTTTCTGTGAAGATTGATTTAGTTTTAAAAATTGCCTTTGTAAAGCTAGATAATTATTTATATCAGTTATCCCAAATAAATTGCAGCTGTTTAAATTATCAAAAATGACAGGTATAACACCATTCATACAGAAGTATTTTGAAACATCTAATCTGTATCCTAATTATGATAATTCTGTTTAGACAATATTAATTCTTTTGCCAGTAAAATATGAACATATTTTAATGTTTTTAAAAAATCTGTATAACAGCAATGTCCAATAACTTGGTTGGTTTTATTAGCTTTACCTTAAAGTAATTTTATATAAAGAAGGAAATTAAATTTAAATCAATAATTAAAGACTAAGCCTAAACCCTACTTTGTTTTCATCTTTCTCAAAAAAATTTTCTGCAATATGCCCATAACCATGTTTCTGTTTCTTTTCATTTCACTTTCTGTGCAATGACCCTCTGCTGCAAAGTATCTTTTAAAAAACATAATTATTTCCAGCGTTAACAGTCCAGCGTCCTTAAGGCTGAATATGTGAATATAAAGTGCTGGAATCAATGTTGGTGGTGTGTTGCTTTTTTGTTTGGTTGGTTGGTTTTTTTGGGGGGGTTGGGTTTTTTTTTTTTGTTTGTTTGTTTTTTTAAGATACTTAGAGAACTTGGTGAGACAGATCCTTTGTTTTTAAAATACTATGGTTGCAGTACTTCAAGACATTTTCATATGTAGCATATATGCAAAGTGAGAATGAGCTGTTACTGTAACTGGAACTGTTATAAGGGAGCTCACAATGTTAGCAGAAAAAAAATATTTATTATCCCAGCAATTTTTTTGGCATCTCTCCTGTTCTTGAAGGATTTGAGGGAATCCTTGTATAAAGGTTCTTCATAATTCTTTATAGAAACATGTTAATGATCTAGTGTTGCTGCTTCACCATTGTAATGAATTACAAAACACAGTTCTTGAGCTTCCAAATATCCCTAATGCTAATTGAATCTGAAATTCATTTTATCTTCTTCCCCTGTAGTAGAGATGTAACTACTATATTATGCAGCAGTTGCCTTATAATTAACACTGTTTAGGCATAATCTGTCAGGCACAAAGTCTGGTCAGGAAAATAGGTTTCAAATTACTTTTTTCCAAAAATCGGAAGTGTTGATTCTAGAAAAAGTTCTCTGCTGTTCCCCATGGGAACTGCCGTTCAGGTGCTTGGTATCTCAGTGTCTCTTAGCCCACATTTACTGGCTGGAGCTTCTCAGGATGGTGTATGTATGGCAACAGTATGATGACTGTCATGTGTTGTGGAGAAGCAGCATGATTAAAAAGCTCTAACCAGGGTCATACGGAAGCCAGGAGGTAGGAGATACTGTGGCAGAACAGTTTCTTTGTTCCCTTTTGGCAAAACCCTATATTCAGAAAATATTGGTCATTTCCCTATTAAAAATATACAATGAAAAGTGATTTTTGTGCTGAGCACGAGAGTACAAAACTTGTATTTTTTCACTAAAGGCAATTTTCTTGGAAAGATCTATAGTTATTAGGCACTGGAAATACTATGGCATTACATGATAGCAAGGTCAACTGGTTTAGTAGATACTTGTTTAACTGTGTCATGTTTGGCACTGAGTTTGAAAGTGATATAGCTTTTGGTAGTACTTGAGACCATTCATTTAAAGTGTTATGCCATTTTAGAAGATGATTAAGTTTTATGAAAGAAGAACCAAAATGGAAATCAGGGGGTTTTTTGGTTTTGGTTCCCCCCCCCAAATGAATGATTTAAGCTCAAAATTAAAGTCCATACTACATGCCCACACCCCTATTATAGGTGTGAAATATCTATAAAAGATATATTCAGGATCTGCGAACTGCACTGACAAGCTGACAGGATGAAGTATAGAGTTTGTTTTCCTACTATTTGTCTAATTCCTGTGGACGTGTAGATATGGAGATGCTTAATTATTTACAGTTCAAGTTAATTTTTGAACCAAAGCTCATTAATTTTGTAATGTTAGAAACTCAATCTGTTGTTGCAGTGAAGATATTAAATTAAAATATCAGATTTTGGTAATTATGTATTATTCTCATGAGACAGCTGGAGTGTAACTAAATATTGTTATTTACTTTGCATAATCATAATTATACCTATTGTATTTTTGATCCTGAAACACGATTAGAGCAAATCTTTAACCATTGAAGGTATAACAACAGGGCATTTTTTAGGAAGATAGGAGTAAATTAAAAATAGGAAAAAAAAAATAACTGCAAATTGTTCTTTTTAAAGAAACATTAAGCATGTCACATGAAATCCTGGAAAGGGACTATCAGAGTGAAAAAGGGAGTATGTTCTAACTCCCATTCAGTTAAAATATACCTTTGCAAATCTATGTATGAACAACAATGCTGCTCATAAAGGGTATCTGATTGATCATATGGAAGTCTCAAGCTCTCGTTTTGTACATGAAGCAGGTAAATCTTATAGCTTCTCCTTCCAAAACATATTCTGTTTCGGAATATGGCACCTATTTGTGGTATTTTGGTATTATACACAAACCATCATTCTTGTTCTGAAAAAATTCTAATGCAAGCATGTTTTGTTAAAAAAGCTTTTAGAGAAAGACTTATTGTAAATTTCTGACTATTTAAATGAGTAAGTAATACCAATATGCAAGAGGGCTTCAAAGAGTAATGAGCCTACTGTTAACTCCTCTGGATAAACAAGAAAAAATGCAGATCTGTTCCTTTTTCCTGAGAAACAAAGGTAGAGTAAGAGGGAATGTTTTGTTGTTAACCAGCGGAGAGTAAGAGAAGCTAAGTGGATTCGCCAGGCCTCATTTAAGTGTTAGATATGGGACAGATGGGAAGTATTTGTTTAGAAGTGCGATATTATAGTAAGATTAAATTTATCCTTGTCTGTACATCTCTGAATCGGAGACTTCAGCCTGAACAATGATCAAAGCCAAAACTGCAACTTTCAGTTATAGAAAAATGTGGAAGCTGTAGGTGAAATCAGAAGAAAGGAGAGACTCATACGGGATTTTCTTTTCTGTCATAATGACTCAAGTGATTTCTTCCTGAAAAAGATGAACTGTGAAGGGTAATTTGACAATACATAAAGATATGGTGGCACAGAGCAGCAGAAATAAGGAAGCATAGTGGTGTGGATGGAAAGTGGTGCTGACTGGTGTGGTGGTTGTGGCAATCCACACCAGAAAAGTGTGGGGCCTCTCAGGATAGCCCTGAACTTACATCCCTTCAGGCTGGTCTTGGTTTGGGAGAATTCAGTAGAGCTGAGGGGATGACGTGCCCCTCATGGGGACTTCTCTATGCTTTTATGGCAAATTATAAATGAATTATAACTGAGGAAGAGCTGGAACATTAGCTTGCTGCTGGTGTACAGTGCACCCACAGCTATAAGTGGAAGGGCATGTGGAGAGAGAGTAGTTCTGCCTACTGCTAATTGTGCAAATTGCTTTAAGTAGATACCTTATTATTTTTCCCTGTTCCACCCAATTACTTCCTGTTTAAGCCCATTTAACTTACTGCTTGGAAGGGAAGAAGCATTGCTCATCCTTGCATAACTAGGTCTTCTGGGTGGATACTTGAGATGTTACTGTTCTTAAATTTCATCAGTTACCTCTGGGGAGAACTCTAGTTACTGTTGAATGCAGGCTGGGAAAAGGATTACATATTATATTATGACCTTCTATGCTCTCTTTCACTGAAAGGAACCAAAGCAAGTTACATTTACTGAAATGTCAAAATCTGCCATGTGAGCACACCATTATAATCTTCACTAGATGAGGAAGCTGTGTTTCTGGGTATTGAATTATTTAGACTTGCATAAATGTGTTTCAGGGCATGGTGTGATATCACCCTTCCATGTATTCAGCTTTTTCTTGAGAATCGTGTGAAGAACTGGTACACAAATAACTGACAATGACCAGACCGTCAGCTTGAATGGGCTAGAACAGTTCTACTGCGCTTTAGTTTTTAATGCCTGCAAACGTGACATATATAGTTATATCCTGTATCTAAGTTGTATGTTGAAGTGCCATATCTGTGTATACAAATGTGCATTCATTAATAAAGCGAGTCAGTACGCTGCATGTAGAGCCATTAGGGCCTCCTGTAGCTTTGCCTGTACTGGCACTTGCAGAAAAAGGCTTTGCAAGCGTGACTGTGTCACAACACTTGCATTTTCGAGAAACGGGGTACAAGTAAGCTCTCCCTGCTGTGGGTTATAATTAGTTTCTCTTTGACTTTCATGAGAGGAAAAAACACTTCCTCGTCATCTTAAAACTCTATACAAAGCTTATTGGAGTCAAAGGGAGTTGCCAACAGGCTTGGTGTTCTGAGTGCTCAGATCTGCAAGCAAAGGTGAATCTTCTGCAAAAGAGTTCAAATTCAAGTACACTGAATGTCAGGGAAATACGTAAAATCATATAGGTTTTTTAGCTGGTAATTGTTTATTAAATTTCTTCCAGTCTAATGGAGATTGTCTGTATATTCTCTTGGTGGTCTATTATTACGTTATCAGTTAAGTGTCTCTTACATATTAGTGTGTGAGTGGCACTTGTGGTGGTAATTACTTGTCTTTTCAAGGGCAGTGTCACATGTGTTTAGCATCTCTGTCTTTGGTGGCATTTTCATCCAGTAAAGCTAAATGACTTTTTTTACTCAAGGGAACAGCTAAAATCTCCATCTCTGTGGCTGAATTCTCTGGAGTCCTTAAATAAGAACAGTGACATGTACCAGTAACAACAATCTTAGGTGTGGTAAGTGGAGTGACAAAGAATTAAAACATATCAGCAAAGAAACCTGTCTTAAAAGCCTCTGCCAGGCACTTCCTATGAAGAATTTAATCAATTTTATAGTGAAAAGTAAAATGTGTATCTCAGAGCTTTCTGTAAATTGGAAGTCAATTAGTCCTGTGTGGAATCTATTGGCAGTCAATATTTTTTATTATTATTATTTTGGTTTAGTACATTGCAGTATTACGTTTATTAGGGAAGAAAGGTTTCATCATAATATAGTCACTAAAACAACCTGTTGTTTTGACCTGTTCTGGCCAGAAATTTCTACCCCTTTAAGCAAAAAACCCCAAACCATTAAACATATTCAAGAGTATCACAGCATACAATTTCCAAATAACTGCAATATGCAGGTTAGCAGGAATGGCATGTGCTTACAACATCTAAGGTTAGCTTTTCAGTTTCGCTTTCTTAAAGGAAGAACCTTGCAAAATCTAAATCCACTGAAGCAGAATCTCTACTATGAATCTCTCCCACCCACTTGACTGTGATGAAAGCTGGTATTACAAATGGACATAAAAAGTGCGAGAACATAAAAATGTGCTATGTGTAACAACCAAATTTTGACCTATGATCTATAAATGTAAGAGATTGATTCTTCTGCTAGACTGCAACAAACATGTCAAGAGACCAGTTTTTTATGCAAAGCACTTCTAAAGTGCTACTGTATATCTTTAGCTGAGAGATTATGGTACCTCAGATTTTGAAACAGCTTCAAAAAGTTTGGTTAAAGTACCTAAACTATTAGCAAAGTTACACACGATCTGATATTCCTCACTTTAGAGGAACATTATTTTTACTAGTAAATTGTGACTAGTTTCTTCCCTTAAATGATCAGTATTCACCACTACATGAACTGCAAAATTGCTACGATTGTTTAAAATACTAGTATCCTGAAAGAGGATTTATGACAGAAAACAAGCATCCAGCTGCCCTAAGCTGCTCAAGAAACTCTGTTGAGCAAATGTCTTCACTCTGGAAAGAAAAACATTTAAAATAAATCATAAAAAAATACACATTTCTGTAAAATTTGCCCTGTCCAACTATAGGGCTTTCTATATATCATTAGTTATGATATCAGAAATGACATCTTAAGACAGGAGAAGAAGTAGGAAAACTTCCCTCAGTGTTAGTAAAATAACTTCACATGTTAAAACAAAAAACCCAAACAAACCTCTCATTTTAAACATTTTAAGGTGACTGTGAAAAATGCTTGGCCTCTCCATGAACTCCTGAAGTTATGATGACAAACCTCTAGTAGTCAGGATAAGAGTTTCCCGTATGACTCTCCTTTTAGGCATCTTCATGACTGTCAAGGAATTGAAAGCATCTTTTGGTGCTTTGTTCTCTCTGAGATGCATTACTGATGTCACAGGGCAAAGGGAAGGATAAATGTGCATTCTGTAGTTTATCTGTCTCAGAGCCTTGTGACGTGCAGGAGTAAATGGCTGTATATCTGCTGGGTGCAGCTTGCATGGTCTAATAATGCCTTTTAGGTGAAGACAGAACCACACGTGCTTTTCTTTAAGGCTGAACTGTTGCGGTACTCTTGTCACTGTCAGTGTTCATCTGTGATCAATTCCTCAGGTACTGACACTTGGTATTTTCCACAGCTTTGTTCTTCTCAGTGGAATTTATTAGTGTGGCCACCTTACAGACATGGACGCTAACTGTATTCATGATCATACATTGATTCAGGAGGACAGTACGAAGGAAGCTTCATATTTGTCAGCTGGTTCTTGCATACGTCTGTCTCTTGACATATTTTGTACTTTTTTCTCACCCTCCTCAGTCTGTAGGTTTATGGGACAAGAGCCCATTTCTCCTGTGCACACTCCCTGTGTAACCTAAAGCATGGAAATCTGATAAATTTAATACTGTGGTGTATCAGTGGAGTAGGAACTATTTCTTACAGTTTTCAGCATTATTTCATAGCATATTAGTAGGGAAAGGATTCTGTCACTTGCTCCCAAGCAAACTAGACTTGCAGCATAAACAATCTGAGTCTGTGCATTACAAAAACAGCATTTTGTACTTTGTCAGGAAGTTTCAATTTTTATGTTATTGCTCAGCATATTTCTTAAGTTCATAACTTAAATATTATCTTGTTTACTTAAAACTATTTGCATTTATATTCCAATTGGATCACCTCATTGGTGACAGCTTTATATACAAATCGCTTCCAATGAATTTATCTAGAATGGTAATGAAGTTTGCAGTAAATTACAAAGGTTTAGTTGTACTTCATTTCAAGTAGTGAACAACTGTGATCTATCTATTCGTTAAATGAGGTGGAAGTTTATTTTTTTTTGTCTTTTTAAATAACATTTCTGCAGAACATAAAGTATCAGTTTTGTTGTGGTTTTTTGTCAGACCCAAGCCAGTACGGTATTTCCTTTACAACCTTCTTGGAATTGAAATAGATAAAGTTCATAGGTTCTTGCCCAGAAAATACCCAGGAGACTTCAAAAGGCAGATTTCCTTGCTATGCAAGTAGACAATTAAGTCCTTAGATCAGTTTCTTCGAGCCCATAAGCTTTTCACAATTGCTTTTCTATGACTGTCAAACATAGTAATGCCAATTTAATTGCATAATGTGAGTAATCAGCATTTCTAGAAAACCTTCCCCTAGCCCCATGTACCTTTTATTTGCTGTTGAAATGAGTTTATTGCTGGTTTATTTTTCACTGCCTATCAAACAGATGTTGCTCAGTCTCTGAGGGATTTTTCAGCTTTTCCCAGTCACGCTGGTTTGGTGAGTTGCCAGATGTTTCGTTTCTCTGCTGCATTTCAATAAAAGTACTGGAGATATGGAAGAGCTTGTGGAAGTACCAGGAACAGAGATAAGTGTTCTTGTTGAGAAGACACTTCAAAGAGGAAAACACGAAGAAACCATGACAAAAGCATAACACATTCATAAATGTCTACTGTATACACATGCGTATTTCCATTGTTATCTCTCACTAGGCCTGCATAATATGATCTCAGTTGTTTCATACTTGAAGCTCACTTCTCTCACAGTTGGAAACACAGGTCAGATGTTTTTCAAACTGAATTAATAACTCAAAACAAACAATCATAAGTTGGACCATTCATACATTTATTTGTAGTCAGTAATCAAAGTCATTCCCACTGGATGAAGAAGAACAGAGGCAGAAGGATGAAAAGGCAATCCATATGGAGGATATTAAAAAGAAAACGTTTGTAAATATTAAAAGATCAGGTACCACTATCTCAGTTTTAATGGAGTTTCCCAAACTTCCTACGTTAGTCATAAAATACTAATTGCAATTTTGTTAAGCAATCTTATTAATAAAATATAAAAGGGGAAAAAGTAACCTGAGAAAACCTCTTAGGTAACACTTTAGCTTTTAGTTAAGGTAGGTGAATAGCTTAAAATGAACTGTACCAAGACTTTCTGAAATACCTTTGCTGTTATAACCCTGTCATGGTCTTAAATTGAATACAGAGGCAGCCACAATCTCCCTAGCACAGCAAAAACAAACTCATCAAAAATACTAAGGCTAAGTTGTTGCAAGTTTGGGTTTGGGGGGCTTTTTGTGGGATTTTGGGTTTTTTTGGTTTTTCCTAATGTATTTCTATGACTGTGTTCTACTCTATTCCCACCCAAGCTCATCTTGAAGCCTTTAAACCTAGCTGAATAAAACTTTTAGGAAGAGGAAGTTTGAAACAGATATGCTGGTGGACAGCACTGGTCTGTCCGCATGTGCTGAGTGACTGGACAGTAAGAAAGACTGCTGCCTCATCTTCTGTCCTGCAAGCCTTAGCTAAGTGGCAAGGAGAGGTTTAGAAGAAAATTCATTGTGCTTTTGATTGGTTTTAATTCATTTTTGCACTTCTCAGAGGTGAACCTGTAGCGGGAACAAATTAAATCACTTCTGCTGGAAAAAATTTGTTTAGTAAATTAAATGTTATAACCTGGTGACAAAATCAAAATTGGGCTGAATTGCACAGTTCTGTTTTAATAAAGAACAGATGTAGGACAGTCACTTGAGAGAAGGAACTACAGACAAATTTACTACTTGGCTACTTGTGCACTGTGACTTTTAGCTAGCTAAATAAAAAATGAATAATGGAACTGGCTGGAAAGTATTAGAAATTATTCATCTCTAATAAGAAAATAATTCAAAATGATGGAGCAGTGGTATCCTGAAAATACTAATACCTGTGTTAAGTGCATTAGGTCTGATCACAGTCAAATGGAAGAAAAAAAGTCTAAGAAATCTTCTGAGAATTACATTTGACACATTAATGAAAAATACTATAAGCTATGGATTTGTTTGGTTTCTGGCAAAGGCATATAATATTGTTTATATTGATGTATATTTTTAAGCTGAAGGAAAAACTCACTGAATCTGTTGCTTTTACAAATAAATATTTAGGTTTTCACTTCTGCCTGATAGAAATTGCTCTATGAAGATTTTTTTGTAGGATATTTCATCAGTAAGTAGAAGATCTTTGTACCTGTCTGCTTTTAAAAAACTCCTGAAAGCTTGTAAATGTGAAAGATATTACTGAAGTTACATATTAGTGAAACCCAGGTTCCATGTTTTATGTGTGGAAGAGATTAGAAGAGATAGTGTAGTTCCTCTTTAATACAGTTAGTCAGATGTTTGGGTGCTTTGTTTTTATCAATTTCATCACCATCACCTTGCTTTGTTACAAAACATTATTTTAATCAGTGTAATAAAGCTATTTCTCCGCACTCTTTGGTGCCTCTAAACATCATCCAGAGAAAAGAAATTTGGATCTAAAAAGCAAATGGCACTATTCCATTTATAACCTTGCCAAACATACTTTTGTAGAGATTAGGCTGAATAAAACAAGTCTGCGACTCCTTCAAAATTCAAATCTAATCTCTTTAAGGCTTTGAATTATATTCCCTATACATGGCAGGGATAGTTCCAAAAGCTCCACTCTGACCAACCTACATGCCATCAATTTAAATCAAATCTCATAATTAAATTACAGATCAAAAATTATTACAGTGGTTTTTCAGACTTTTTTGTAAAGACTTTCTGGCAAATTGAAATACTAAAGACTAAAGAAATCTCTGCATGAAAGATAAGAAAACTTCTGAAAATGTGATGGCATAAAAAATGGACGTAATAAAGGTGTTTTGGACTCTTCTATGTACTTTTATAACATACTTCAGTCAACAATGAAAAATCTATTTATGGATCTGCTATGAAAACATCAACATCTATTATGATGTAAATATCGCATATACCTTGACAGAGGTGTCCGATACATGTGACAAAGAGCTGGGTTAATAAAATTGAAATGGAAATCCTGTTGAGACCTCTGTGTGGATGTTTGAACGTTGCATCTGTGTAAAGACAGGGCAGGAGAAAGTACTTCAGTTTCATTTATCTCCCATATCCTTCATAATAGGGGTGACTCCTATATCCTGCATGTGCTTGAGGGATGGATTTCTGTCCTAAGCTTAGTCTAATTTCGTCCATATGAGTTCTCAGATATCCTGGCAATTTGCAGCTGCAATGACTTATAAGGGAAATTTTACATACTTATCCATGTTTTAGGCCATATTAGGGAGGGAGATAGACTGACCTCTTTGCTGGGTGCATGCACACTCTTAGTGTTATAATAGCCCTCTGTTCTTCATACACACTATCAAGAAAGCTCCTGCTAGAATTTAGCATCGAAAGAATAAACTCTTTAAGGGTACAGCTGCAGACAGTACAACTGTCTTTCAGGTGTTCAAACTACCTGAAAAACTTGGCAGTGTTTTAGAATATTACATTTTATTGTATTTAGTGCAGAAATGCAGATGAGAAATGCCAAAGGTTATGTTTAAAAACATAAAAATAATTATTGTACAGTAAAATACATTATATAGAAAAAGCATCTACATTTAAATGTATTTCACAATTGATTAAGTTCATACCTTTGCCAAGGAAATGTCTCTATTGTATTTTTAATTTGTCTTAGTATTTATTCAAATACTCAAATTCCTGCTATTATTCTCCACTATATATATTCCTGAGCATATGATATGCTGTTTGCCAAAACACAATTTTTAAATAAAGCCACACACATATATAAAGTTATTTATGTCTAAAATGGTAGATACTTGTATTAATTTTGGAGATCATGTTGCCCTGTACAATTATCTGCCTAAACAACAGAGAAGTCAAGCCACTTGTCTCAGAGCACCTACACAAAGTTTGAAAAAGAGCAAAGCTAGCAGTATTTTCGGTACTTTAAATTGATTTGCAATTATGTATAGAAACGTTTGGAAGACCAAATGTGATGTCATGAGGGTGCGCAAATTTAACATATTTGGCTTAACATATTCTACAAAAGGACAGATTCTTTCTCTCCAGATTTCTGTATCCCTCAGTAATACAAAGTTCTTCATATCTAAGCCATCTGACTATTTCTAATTTAAGCCAAATAATAAAATTAGACTTCTGCTATGGAGAATCAGATTCCCTAATTGCAAATGTAAATGTTGCCAGATGTACTGTTCCCCTGTTCCAATTAATAAATCATTAGAAAATACAATTAATAAGGGCCTGGATACCTAGTGGTTCAGACTGCTTCTAGAAGAAAGGAGAGAGATGAGGAGAAGGTAGCTGCAATGCCAACAGCAGTGTGAATTTGGGGAGTTTTTTGTAGGGAACTGGAAAAGAAAGATTCAACTCTGATGTATTATAACATGCAGAAGTTGAAAAATAAAATAAAGGGAATCAGATTAAAGACAGATCAGGAAAACAGGGCAAGTGATTTCTGTTTCTGTGCTGAAAGTGATATGTCATTTCTGAAGTGGGATAGAAACTTCTTTTGATCACTGCTCTGCTTACAAACTATGGATCAGTCCTAAAGTCTATTTGAAATTGTCTACTAGTTTCAATGACTGTTTGTGAGCGTATGGTAATGTCCCGCTTGCAACACCAAGACCTTGCTATGTAGCCTAAATGAAACGCTGAAATTCTTTAACATAATCTGTCAGCTTTATATGCAAGAGTAATATACAAGTGACAGTTGCTTTCATAACACCTTTTAAAATCTTATATTATTCTTAGTTTTTCTCTGGTAATGTTAATGCTTTCTCCCTAAAGTTTTAAGAATTAAGGAGTTTAAATCTCAAAATGTCAAGAAATTTTGTGGAAGAAAACACTGATCTAAATCTGCAATATATCAAAATACAGATTTTTTTAAATCATCAACGAGTAGTTAAAATTGCACGTGTATGGTGAGCGTCCTCCACTGTGCTGACCACGTTCACATCGCTCCCTCTCAAATCCTAAGAACTGGCAATGTTTTGCTCCCATTATCTTCTTTTGGCACAACGTGAGCTGCAATTTTAGTAGATTTGGGGACAGCCAAACTCTGTTGCTTTTGAAGCAATACATTCTGAGATTTGTAACTTCCCTGGAGAAACGGTACAGCTACCAAGTCTGGTAGGAAAAGAACTAGTTTTCTGTACATTGCTTCTTAACTGCATAGTGAAAGTTGGAAAAGGGAGGAAAATACTTGTAAAAACTAAGGAAAGAAAATGAGAGGTGACGAAGGGCTGGGGAAAGGATGTAGAAATAGAGTGATCTTTTTCACAAATCCATCAGGAGCCTGGGACATGGAGAGAGAGGATTTAGGACTCCTCCATGCTGTAACATCAGCAGCAAATGGGCAGATAGCTGTTTTATTTGTTTATTCCAAGCTGGAAGAGGATGGCTATTTTAATCGGGTTGATGCTGAGCACCAGTATTTAAGTCAGTTTGCTGGTCCTGAGGATACTCTCAGGAGAGCTGTTGGGGAACTAAAACCCAATCCATGGCAGCCATCCAGCTGTGGGATTAGATCAACTCCTCCTCTTGCAGCAGCCCAGATCACTCATTTATCTTTGACTCAGCAAGATAGTTCTTACACTTTTCTTTTACAAATGTTCATGAGAATAATACATGCAATAGGAGAGGGAGAAAATAAAGATCGGCCTTAGTCCAATATAATGTAACTCATTGTGCTTTATGGCTAAATGTTCATTCAGATTCTAAGAGAAAGGTGAACAAAGAAGTGAATTCTGTATCTGATCCAATGTTGGTTCTTATTTGAAAGTGGAGGCTGTGTCTGTTCATATGAGAGAATTATGAAAAATATAAAAAGCACAGTTAGAGGAGTAAACATGATAGTTATTTCCCAAATAATCAATATAGGCAGATCTGCCAGAGCATCATTGTGTTTAACTTGGATAAAAATTGTTGCTTCTTATAATTCAGACTTTGAAAACATCAATATTAGCAAATACATTTTTTAAAAAAAAAAGTCAGAAACCAGCCCAATACACAGATTTTTAAGGAGAGGTGGTGATGAGAGTGAAAATTACAGTGTGATAATAAATGTAATTGTAGTTGCTAATGCACCCTAAATCCTTCATGGACATTAGACTCCTCCTGGCCTCCATCCCTGACAAAACAAAAGTTGAACAAAAAGAGGAAAGAGGCAGAAAAGAACAGCGGCCAGATCCTTAGCCAGCAGATATGGAGGTCCAGTATATCCCTCAAAAGCTTTAGCTCTATAAGGAAGAGCTGCAATGCATCCTGTAAGAACAAACAGGAAGTTCAGCAGGATGTTTCTCCCTAGCCTCAGGTGCTTTGAGGGTGCTAATCCAAGCCCTTCTTCCTTCTAGCTTTTTCTCCTTGCAGCTATTTTTAACTCTGTTACATCAGGTGGTGTTACCCAGCAATGTTCAGAGAATGGGTTATTTCAGGCAAACAGCCTGCTGCCTGTGAGTGAAAATGAGCAAACGAAACTTTAAGACTTAAATCCACAACTGAAAGAACAAAACCTGAAGAGAACTTTGCTTGTCACACTGTGGTAACTAACAGTAAGTGTAAGATTTTTCTCCTAGAGTGGTTCAGAAAATATTTCTGAATGTCTTTCAAACTGTGCAGACTGATGACCCCTAAATACCAATTTCGTGACTGGAAGATTTTAATTTTCTTAAATCTTTAGTAAATGACAGGGGCATGCCATTACAT
This sequence comes from Grus americana, assembly GCF_028858705.1. Taxonomy (NCBI): domain Eukaryota; kingdom Metazoa; phylum Chordata; class Aves; order Gruiformes; family Gruidae; genus Grus; species Grus americana. Next base: position 8,969,399 of record NC_072864.1, read on the forward strand.
CTAACTGTCTTATTGCAAAAGCCAAGCCATTAAAGACCTCTGAGGTCACTGGTGCTAAAATGGTATCTTTGTTTTAATAAATTATCAAGCTAACACGAAAAAAGGTGTAAGGACTGGAAATAGCTGATACTTGTCTTGTGCAACTGCACATCACAAAATGAGAGGGGGGAAGAAGCAATATGAAAATGGCAGGAGAGCAAAGAAATAAATCTACAGCATTTCAAAGATGAGGGTAGCATCTGATTTGACACTCTAATTCACAAGAGGTATGGTCATTTAAGGTTCAGCTTGAAGCCAATGAACCCTCTTAAGGGTGAGTGTAAGGCTTATTCTCATCATAAGGAGGGGTATTTGAATATCTATATTGTTAAGTCAGACTGGAGAAAGTTCTTGAAGTCTAGTAGCGTGAAGTAGCTGAATGTAAGTGTGGAAGAACTGGGCTCAGAAGTATCTTAAGTACAATTTAAGAGCAATTTGAGCAACTGCTGTAACAAAATTCTCTAATTTATCGACTGTGAGGTGCTAAAAATCATTAATTTAAAAAAAGAAAAGAAAAATTATCCAGTGTCAACCTCAGGCGTAGGTCCTCAAATTTAACAAGGTAGCAAAAAATGATCAAGGAAACAAGTCAAAAAGATTTAAAAATAATTGCCACTTCATCTTCACAGCGGTGCTGCACAGCCTGATTATGCTGTTGCTGGTGCTAGCTGGATGGGCTGAAGGTTATCCCAGCCGTGTCTCAAGTTTCAACAAGCCATAGGAAGTTTAAGTGGTGGGGAAGACAAAGCTTTCTAAGACTTCAGAGTTGTTGGAGACTGTAATAAGGAAAATATTCTGTAATTATACATAGTGCACCATTTTATAACAGTTGTAATATTAAAGCTATGCAAGCTGCACCTCCTGCATCTCATGGGTCGTTTCAAGGTGAATGACGTCACACTTCATTCCTGCAGTCCCACACTGAATTCTTTCTCTCTTCATAAAAGAGGAAATTTTATGACCCTGTCATGCAACGATCCTCTGTGTCAGAGCAGAAAATCCCCCTTTTAACCTGAATGCCTATAATATCCTCACTAGGCTTGACATGTGATAGTTTTTGTGATTAATACCCTGTAAAGACATAAGCTACTGCAGTGTGTATTGTAGAACTCAAAAAAAATTACGGGCAGAGTTATAGAAAGTCTGACCCATTTTTAAAGTTTGAGACCTCACTTTTCCATTGTTTAAATAAGCCCTGTTTGAAATTTGGCATCAGCAGAAATTGTTCAGATGGATTATTTTCATTTGTCCAAAGCCATATTACATTTGTCCAAATGTTAAAGGCTGCCAGTGACTACAGATTCCCACAAAGCTTATTAAACACCTCCCATTGCTAAACTTTGATGCTGGCAGTCAGAATATAAATGATGAAAAAAGTTGCTACATAAATGCTGAGGGGTAAAATCACTTGTTTTTTCTAATCTTCTAGAAGCCACTTTACCATTTTCATCCAGCACTAGCCATCCCAAGTACCAATTCACTTGGAGTGAAAAGAGAGAGGCCGGTAGTATTCTGCTTAACTGAGCCTATGTAAAAGCAATCAATAAACTTTCATCTCCTCCAGGAGGCCCACACATTTACATAATTGTACCTACTTTGCTTTCTGTATCTGATCCGTTCTCTTTTCCTAAAGGTTAAGATACAGGGCAGATGTCTATATGCTTGCTGCTGTTATTAGCGTGCTTTGGCCATCTCATTTCTCAGTGGCTTTTATTGTGCTCATCTGTTCAGGAAGACTAGGTTTTCCAAGGCTCATTTGCTGGTTAATTGCATTCTCAGATCCTCTAAGATGTCTGTAGCACCTGCTCTCCACTTCACAGACTCTTTTGATCTCTCTAGAAATATCCAACTTTGATTATGTGAAAATCTTTCCTAACTGTACGACGTGCCTAGAAAGCAAGTTAAAAACTGCCATTGTGACTATTGTGACCTATGTTAGGATTGAAAATATAATTCTGTAATATAAAAGCCTGAAATGAAAAGTGGTCCTATTTGTTATTCTGTTTGTGTGCTTCACTGCTGGCTCTAGTTTTCCTTGCCTTACCAAACACTTAGGCAAAACATAGGATGTAGTGAAATGGTAGATTGCAGAGCTGTAGCATGCAATTCGATAGCTCTAAAAATGTACAGTATAGACCAAATTATCGCCTGCTAGCATGAATTTTTCCACTTGCAAATATGCTGAAATGTTGTTTACCTGAAATATCTCAATTTGTTTCTATCAGTATGTATTTGCAAATGTAAAATGGGTAGTTTCAGACCTAATTGTCTATTCTATTTGCACAGATATCCTTTGGTAGGAACAAAGGTTTCGTTTGTGTACCTTAAATAGATTGCAACCATTATTTGGTTTTGATTTGACATTTGTTTCATAGTTGGTATACTAGAGAAGGAGAAATGTGGAATACAACTCTCCTTTGTTACTCACTGATTACATGATTAAGTTATTTAATTGATGTCAGTTTTCACATCTGTCTACCTACTTTATGGGGCTATTTTGGGGGCTGCTTACTAAAATGTTTTTAATATGTACCGTACTGCCTTTTTTAACAATGCATTGTGGAGTCAGCCTTGCGAATGGATTAGCCCACACCTCTTTCTATTCATGTATAGCACTGCACATTTTTAGTTGGAATTTTTCATGAGTTTCTCTCCACAGGTGTTTGCAAAGTTTTAGCCAAAGCAGCACAGCTGTATCTGAGGTTTGGAAAAAAAATGTTATATGTCTTAAAATACTCTGATAATCTGTGTGGTAAACATAGAATCAATGTAGTCTAATTTCTCCAATAACTTGACCTCAAAATTTGGGAGGAGTTGGCCTTATGGAAAAATTAGACATAAGGGCATTAAATTCTAACATCATTACTGAAAGATTCATAATACATATGCCCAAATAGAAGAAATTAAGGCTACAAAGCTAATGCTAATTCTAGCATTTCCTGGCTTCTAGTTCTTGACTCTCTAAGCTTAACAGTTGCATGCCCGCATGTGAGTATGTGTAATTGTTGCCTTTCTGTGTTTACCACTAAGGTTCTTGTCGTGGATATTCATGAAATTGCATTCTGTCTCTTACTGAATATACTACTGTACTTTATACTACTGTAATATAATTATTGTGATTGTAGTGATGATGTGTTGGTGAAAATAGTTAGTAGTGAGTGAATTCAGAAAAAGTGAATACTGCAGGAGATTTAAAAGGTTGAAGATGATCGCTTTCTTTTGATAAACGAAGATCAAACTGCCTGTGCCACTATTAATGTAATGGCTATTCTGTGTGATGACAAATCTTTACTCTTGCTGAGGTGCACATTCATGAAGGTGTATTCGCAATTGTGCTGCAATTGCTCCAGTGAAGAAAAAGCTTAGACATAGCACTGTTCCACCTCAGAATTCAAATGGAAACACTAACAATACTGTCCAAAAGCCTTGCAGAGTGCCCCCAAAAGCACTAAGCATGAGAGATTTATATCGAATGCAGTTGGATTTTCTAGCCTTCTCAAATTTGACAACTAATTTTGGGTACTTACTAATAATTCAAGGTCTGATGAACAAGCCCTTCAAGCTTACTTGCAAAAACCTTGCAAATTTACTGAGGCTCATGATGCAGAGCAAATTTAAAAAAAAAAAAAAAGAATCCCACCAGATGCCATTGAGGCACCAACTGCCAGAAAATGTAAACTGGTCTGAGCCTGAAATTCATTAAGATTGCAGTGCCTCTGAGCCAACGTACAGAGGGTGATTACTTTCCATGGCCCTTATGCTGCAAACAGTTTTGGACAAGCCTCACTTTATGCCCATGTGGATAGTCTCCCATTTTGATGTTGCTATTTATGTGCTTGAAATCAGGCATGTTCCTACTGCGCAATGATTCAGCCTGAGAAGATTAGATAATCCAGTGATTGCAGAGAAAAAGTTGAGAAAAAAATTTTTAGAACCTACTGTTCTTTTTTTTTACTTTCTAAAACAATTATATAGGCAGGAAGATGGTATGATATGTAGGAAGAAAAAGTAAGATTCTGTTCTGACTAGAGCACTTCACCAACATTGTACAATTTTGTCTTCCAGGCCAAGATTCAACTAAATCTGTTTCTCAGGTAGTAGGTAAACTAAGTGCGTCCGTCTCTAGCAGTTGAGATGCTGTGAACCTTAGCACTTTCTATGAAGGAAATCTGTTGTAGGTTATATTCTCTGAGGAGCTGAAGAAATAATTCATTGCAAGTTATCTGTTGGATTTAGCGTTTCTTAGTCATGAGCAGACCCCGACTCACGTGTAACAACCCAAGAAATTATTTCACTATCCAAGTATTAATTTTCATTGGAAACTGTGATGTTTTATATTACGCAGGTATTTGAGAAAGAGACATGAACAGAAGTTTAATGTTTTGTGGCACATCATCTTCATGTGTGATATCATGGCTAGAAAATTATAGCTTGTCATAACATTTATTTGGCACGCATAGAAATAGATCAGCAAAGATGAGAGGTAAACAGAAGGTAAGTAAAAGTTAAGAGTTGATGGATGGACAGCTGAAGCCAATGGGAGTTTTGTGGTTACTTAGATTTAAAATTCTGAAAATATTTTAAGACTCTTAGGACACATCCAGAATCAAAATGAGGAGAGATTTCATTAACAGGCTCAACTCATGTAGGAAGGAAAGGGTCAATAGCACCAAGAGTCTGCTGTATCTTTCCCTTTGTAGTGGAGCAGGCGTTTAGGAAAAAAATAGTCTTTCCTAATGGATGTGTTAGCCCTACTTGTCCTTTTTCTGCCCCTCCATCCAAAAAATAACTTGCTTGTTTGGATTCTGGTGTAATCCAGAAAACAGAGCAAGGATGCACTTGCCAGGGGTTGAAACTGTCCCCTCCCTCCCAAAATCTTCTCTTATAATTTTTGTGATTCCATTTGGGCTCAGTAGTAACCAAAAAGTACCCCCTTAAAATCAGCTGTAGAGAGGGTCAACATCTTTCACGTACTGTTAAGTACTGAAATTAGAAAAAAATAAAAAAATGCTTTATTTTTCTTCTCTGCTTTCCCTTTCTTCATTTTCTGCTTACGGTACCAGAAAGCTTTTGTCTCAACTTTCAATCCATTAATCTGAAGGAAAGACAATTTGGTCTCAGAACACAACTGAAAATCTGTTTCTTTTTACAACTCAGTTTGTGATAGGTTTATCGAACAAATTTGCTTTGATAGCAGATCAGGTTCGAAAGGGGAGTGGTGTTTTCAGACTATAGAGTTGCATCTATATTAGAGCTGCACTGAAAGGTTTTGTCACTAAATACAGAACTTCTTAAGGAAAGTATTACGCTCTATTGTTGTTAATTTATAAGTTGAGTTCTTAACAAATTTAATAATCTCAGCTCCTTAAAAATGTATTTTCCTGTTTAAAAACGCTGGAGAGCATGTCATCCTGGGAGGAAGAAGGCATTAATGTATTCAGTAGTGTTGTGAAAGTGGGGATTTGTTGAGTAGTCTAGAATCAAGACCAAACTCTTTCTCTAATCAAGCAGCTGTTGCTCATACATATTAAATGTCCAGACTAGACACTTCTAATAATAACTAAAGCAAGCCAGGATGCTCTTGCTGCTGTTTTTGCATTGGGATATTTTCTCTGTGAAGCCACGTTGCTTCCCTTAGTACTTTATTCTGCCCCTCTCCACCCTGATACATTTATGTACCCTACTTATGCCTCCTTGGAGGAGGCAGTTTTTCAGATATGCAAATCTGAAAACTGTTTTAAAGATGCAGAGTGCAGCTAACTACATAGCTGCAATTAGTAGGACAATATAATGTTCACAGAGGACATGTGCCTGATGCAGCACTGGCATCTACTGTAACATGTGCAGCCCTTAGAAAAGAGAACTAGGCAGTTGCCCTACACTGCTATTGGATTTCTGATTTGTGCTGGGGTTACAGAACAAAATGTGTCATACTGAGCTGAGAAGCTTCTTCATACCTGTGTTTTGATCCTTGCTAAGCTATATATACATTTAAAAGATTTGGGGTTATGCTCAGGTGGGTGTCTTCAGTCACACTGATCATGAAGTTTCCTGCAGCACAGAGAATGGTTGGCAGGGTTCCCCTGGTTGCAGGGTTTTATGCATCTGGATTAAGTCCAGTCTGAGTGAATCATAGCTGTGACCTAGCAGGTTTTTTCCTGGCTTGGTCAATCTCTCTATAGAGGTTACATATGCAAGAGAAGGCAGTGTACCAGCACTTCTGCGGTTCTATACTTGCTCTTCTGTCCTACATCTCTTTATACAACTGCATTTTATATCAAAAATATGCCCTCTGTGTAAAAAGGTGATTTACTACCTGTATAAATTGAGAAGAAAAACAATAACGTTGGCCTTCTGTAGCTCAGTTTTGTAATAAAACATATTTTGTTACATGTTTTATTTTTAGCAAATTCCATTTCTTTAACAAAATGTTGAAATTATCTTGTATTGATTTATATGATTGCAGGATGTGTATGCAATGCCATAGCTATTCATTGGTTACTTTACAGATTAGAGGGTCTAGGTTTTGTAAGGCTGAAAATTATCCTGTAAGGCAGATGAAGCCATTCCTGTAAAATAAATCAATTCTGCAATCAAAGCAATGGCAGAAGAAATAAGTCAGAAGAAAGATATATATTATTTGCTGCATAGGCATAGCTAGAGACCCTGTTGTGACAGATTCCACATATATGCACATACATAGAATCAGTACCTAGCCCAGGGATTTGACAGTTCAAAAAGCAGACAAAATTAATAGTTTTTAGAAAGCATGCCAAAAAAGTATTATGCAATTTTGGAGATGCAACTGATGTACAGATAGATGAAATGATTTAACCATGATTTACACAAAGGTTTTCTGGGAAGAAAATCTGAATCTGCACCTTCCGAGACCAGCTTCTTGTCCATGAGAACATTTTTTTGGTTTTGAGAGTATAATATTACTGAGAAGCCATTCTACTAGCTAATATTTGCTTTTGAAACCTAAATATAACATGAAAATTGTTATGTTAATTATATGTGCTTATTTTTTCTCATTTTGCAAACCTGAGTTGCTCGGTTATTTTATGAGAACTGTTTTGCTAACTAAACGATACGAAATTTATGCTATTTTGTTCCTTATTGTCAAGGCAACTCCTATAAAAGGCTATATTTTCCTAGCCCCAAAACTGCATGGCTGATTTTGAGCAAAAATAATGCTGAATTTCCTCAAAAGCTACATCCTGAATTTCAAAAAACTTCACTTACACTGTTGCTATAGCACTTCAGCACTGTGGTAGGAAAACTACAGGTTTGTTATTTCTGCTTGGATGCCAAAAGCATTGAATGTTATAGTGCCTGAAGATGCTTTTACTTTCAAGCCACCATGATTCTAATCTCCATTTGCCAGTTTTGTGCTCATGAAGCCAGCATATAACTGAAAACTTTTTCTTGAAAGAACCTGAGAATGCCAATGCATTTGGTAGCCCAGGAAGTAGTGTAAAGTACTTCCTCTAATTCAGGAATGACTTTTGAATTCTTCACATTCACAAGGATTGCATTCACTTAAAAGAAAAAAAGGAGTTTGAGATAGATCTCTATTTTAGTTGTTTTTCATTTAAACATTGCATTAGGCTCCTTTACTGTGATCACTTCAGACTTTTACTGGTAATTCAAGTGAAGAGGAAGATGATTCAGACATGCTTGAAAAAAATATAGCAACTGCTCCTTACCCACCACCTAAGACTAAAACAACAGCAAAGTACAGCTACGGTGCAGTGCTTGCATGAGTAGATGATCTATTAAAAAGCTGCCAATATCATTATCTTCAAGCAAAACTGAAGCATGGACATGTGAAATAACCTTCCCAAGATCACCCTATCATGATAGAGGAGAAAACAGAGGTAGTCTTTCAAACAATTTTCTCTTCCTGTCCAGTAGAATACCCTATGTAAATACATCTGGTTTTGTTTTCCCTGAAGTTAACTGTTGGTTCAAAATAGTTTTTAAGACCTGGACTTCAGGGTGTATTTTTTTAGTGGAAAAAATGCGCAAAGTAGTGCAATACTTCAGAACAGTCTTTCTGAACATGTTGATGATGACAGGTATAGACATGTATGAATTGAATGCTTTACCTAGGAATTCATTCACCCACTAGGGGACACTGGGACATTATATTTTTGTTCAAATGAAACATTTCAAAAACAATGAAGATAGAAAAGGCTCTTATTCTTGCTCTAAAATAAATTAAAAGTCATGCACATCTAATTTCTAATCCATGCAGAATGATGTGTAATATGTTTTAAAAAATTTAATGAGTGGCAAGCTTCTGGGCATGAATGCTAAATCTAAGACATTTTAGCAAGTAGTTCAAACTGGCCCATGATATTACAGGTTTTGCATTGCAAAGATAATGGATCATATTTTTGGCATTTCCCACTCATTAAAAACTGTGTCAGAATGATGGATTAATCTGTGGGCATTTTCTGTCCTTGCTATAATCTTTGTCAAAGGAATGAGATATTGGAATTATAATGCCTTTTGTATTATATGAATTATGAGGGTAGGCTTTAGAACTTTGACTTCCTTACAAGTAGGGTTTTTTCATGGTGATTAGGTAACCTGCTATTTTACCCCTTTTGCAAGTGAGCAACACCAAACAAAAACATTTGAGTGAAAGCAGAAGCTAAGTTTAGAATGATAAACTAATATGAATGAGAGTAGGTTAATGGTGTGTAGTCTATGTAAAAAAGCCTTATGTACTTTCCATTAATATATTACATTTCACAGATACATGGTTACTGCCTTTTCCTCCTGTTGACTTTACTAGAAATGAGCCTGTAATTTATGTAGCTAGGCTGTGAATTGAGCTGTGCTTTCAAGCAAGGAAGGAGGAGCCCTGCTGTGTCTCACGAGAGATCCACTTGCATTATTTTACCCCCTTCCTTGGCAGGTGTTAAATATGGGGTTGGAGACTTGAATATTTTCCCTACTGCTTAGCCTGTACAGCTCCTCTCATGTGGGGTACTCTAACGTATGCAGTTATGGGATATAGGTAAATCGTGAAGAGAGCTTATGGCTTTGAAGTATCTCTCTGAACAAGTGCTTATGAAGATGAAGCACCATCTACACATCCTTAAAGGCACAATTTAGATCCCAACCTGAGAGTGTAATCAATGAACTTAGCCTGTTTGGTTACTGAATTGTCCAGTGGTTTTTTTCAATTTGTGAGCAGAAAATGCATGATGAGTATTATCTGAATCATTCTTTGCCTATACCTTATCCAGAATAACATACATACATCTAGATATATGCACATACCTATCTATACTTCAGTTCATTTAATAGATATGAGTGGCACATATGGCACAACTGATGATAGGGTCTAGATTATTATTTCAGCCTGGTTTTAAGTTGTCTTTCTGCAAAATGCTGTGTAAAAATCAAAGGAAACATACTGTAAGTCTGAGCATCACCAGAAAGGAGGGAGAAAATCAGGTATAAATGTACAAGAATCCTCATTTCTATTCTTCGCACCTGTCACTTTCACCCTTTCAATACATACTAACATGCCCACGTTTTCCAACTTTCTCATTTTATCCTGGCTTTGTTTCACTTTTTTTCTTCTATACCATTCCGGACATTGTTCTTTCAGTGAGATGTCTGGCAATTTTTAGCAATTCCAAGTCTGCTGTACTTGATTGTTCCATCAGTGTCATTATTTATAACCAGTGTGTGACCAGAAGTCTGAGACATAGCCATCTTAAGTCCTGAGCATACCCACATTGTAAAAGGACAAATTTGATGTGGTTTTTTAGTTAAAAAAACATTGCATGGAGCAATTACCCGTAACACATGCTCCTTAAAGGAGAGACTTCCATTCATTTGTTTATCTTTATATCAGGCTCTTTAAGGAAACCACAAAAAATGGCAAAATGCAGACAAAAAGATTAAGGTCATTCTGTTGTCTTTCTGCATGTCATATGTTTCTTTGTCTTTTGAAGACTATAATTAAGACTTACCCACTTGAGTACCCATACGCCTGTTACTCTGAAGGTGGCTGTGGTGAGTAGAGGATGTAAGATTGGTGGTGAAATTGGCTGTAATAATTCCTAGAATCCTATAACAGCCCAGGTTAGAAGATTATCTGGTCCATCCTTTCATGGGAAAGGGAGCCTAGATGAGATTATCTGTCACACTGCCCAATCGCATCTTGAAAACCTCCAGTGATGGGGACTCTACCATGTCTCCGGGGAGGTTGTTCCAGTGAATGATTGTTCTCACTGTAAAAAATGTCTTTCTTATATCAAGATGAAAGTTAATACACCTTTTTCCTTAAGTTAAGGAACATGCAGTTCCTATTTTTGCACTATTTTTGCAGTTGTATAAAATCATAGAGAAATGTAGCAACTATCTGAAACACAGCATTTGCTCTGTGTTTTTTGCTTTAAATGCATAAGCAGAGTATAATGTATATACTTATTTTCTGAACAAAAGCCTTCATGAATTTTCTGAATGTTCCAAAAAAAGATGAGTTGACATGTGATACCTTTTATGGATTATTCTATTTCTAATGATACCATTTGGAAAATGATTACTTAAAACAAGTGCTCTGCTCAGCATCCAGTCTCTCAAATGATTCAGCCTGTATCAGCAGCATTCTTTAAAAATGAAAATAGTGAATGAAATATTTGTCCAGTTGGAAGTCAGTGACACAGTTGAGCAAAGCCAGAATTTCATCACTCGTGTTTTTGAAAAGAAAATTCTGATAAAGACAGAGACTTGAGTGTTGCAAGAAGAGAAATATTCAAGGAAAAGATCCTTTTATCTTGATAGAAAATCTAAAGTGAGGTTATATTAAGGAAAACCATGGCATGGCCTATGAGTAGATCCCAAGCATGCACATCACATATGAAAATCTGACAAGCTCTTATTGAATGCTCCTCTGTTGTTGTCTTAGTCATAGGATTGAAGCTTTATCTTTGTTTTTCACTTCTTATGTAATTTCTGGGTTCCCATTTCTTTTAACAACTTAACTGTTTTTTCATATCTAATATACACATAACTGACCTCACTGCTTTTTCCTGTAAGAAATGTACATCTGTCATTAAATTCATATGAAACTGCCTCATACTGCTTACATTATAGATTTTACTTGGACTAAATGCTTCTTAAGAGTTCTTTTTCAGTGCTTCCTTTTTGGGTAAAGTATCTTAATTCTATATTTCTTGTTTCCTCATCTGTGCCTCCCTTCTTCTAAAGAAGCACAGAGGGTGAAAAAGCAGAGGACTTCTCTCCTGCGCTTGCACTCTGATGGGGATCCTGCTGGGAAAGGTAGATCACATTCATAGAATCATAGATCATAGAATGGTTTGGGTTGGAAGGGATCTTAAAGATCATCTAGTTCCAACCCCCCTGCTGCAGGCAGGGACACCCTCCACTAGACCACGTTGCCCAAAGCCCCATCCAACCTGGCCTTAAACACTTCCAGGGATGGGGCATCCACAACCTCTCTGGGCAACCTGTTCCAGTGCCTCACCACCCTAACAGGAAAGAATTTCTTTCCAACATCTAATCTAAATTGACCCTCCTTCAGCTTGAACCCATTACCCCTTGTCCTGTCACTACACTCCCTGAGAAACAGTCCCTCACCATCTTTCCTGTAGATTCTTTCAGTCCTTGGTTTGACTTCATACCTGTGGATGATAAATGATTTTTGGTAGAACTTTGGGTTTTGTCTGTGGAATAGATAAACATTTAGTATACTTATCTCGTGAAAATACTATTTTCACACTCTATACATACTGACACTTTGTTATGTACAGGACATGTCAAGTGAAAAATGTTGAGTGGGACTAGAGGGGTTATCAGGAATGGAACTGCCACCACTAAATAACTTGGAACAAAAACAATATCTAGAATGCAGATGCTGAAGATAGATGTAATCTCTTCAAACAAACAAAAACCCCATAAAAGACAAGTAACTCCTAACAGCAGCACGAATGACAGGTCCTCAAAGAGAATAGGTCAGGTGTATGATAGCATCCCTTAAGAGAGAAGCATTTCACTTTGTGACTCTTTGTAGGTATAAATAAAAAAGGGAAAAAAAAAAAGGGAAAAAAAAAAAAAGAAATGGAATTTGATCATTTCAGATAGCAGTTCCTGAAGGTCTTAGAATGATCTCACTTCATTTTGTGCACAGGTCTTTTAAAGTGTTTATCTGATTACATGCTGGAGCTCATGCTTGATAATGGTGACATGTAAGCCTCATCTGTAATCTGTTTCTACTCAGTTTGTATATAAAGATGACATTCATTTGAGAAATGTTACATTTTACTGTATCTGTGATAGCATGCCAAAGTATATAAATATGACTGTGTTTACTATTTAAAAATACATTTCACTTGAGGTACAGAATGTGATTTTGACAACTTTAATTGGGGAGGAAGGAGGAGATTCATGGAAGTAGGAAAAAGTCTATTATGCTCCATTTGAATAGAAATAAGTAAATAGGATACAAAAGTACATTAAAATAATCCATTTAAATCTGAATTGAAAACACCTGTGTGCTTCGTCATGACTCAGAACATTTATGCCATATGCTCAGAGCATCCAGCAAAGAGGCAGGAGGATGGTTTGGAGACGGGCAGGCAGTGCATGAGGAGCGGCAGAGGGAGCTGGGTTTTTCTAGCCTGCAGAAGAGAATGCACATAGTAAAAGGACAGGAGGCAACCACCACAAGTTGCAGTAAAGGGCATTGCAATTGGCTGTAAGGGAAAAAATCTCTGTCATAGGAGTGGTTAAGTACAAGAACAGATTACTCAGGGAGGCTGCTAAGTACCTATCCAAGGAGATTTTCAGAGCTTGATGGAACGAAGCCCTGAGCAACCTGACCTGCCTTTGAAGTTAGCCTTGCTTTGAGCAAAAGGTTGGACTAAAGATATCCTGAGGTCTTTTCCAATCTAAATTTTTCTGTGATTCAGTCATATTTTTTCTGAGGTGAATGTAGCTATGCAGATTTTTCAGATGTTATGACTTATTCCTTCATGTTCTCCTAATAGAAAGCCTTAACTAATAAGCAAATATATGTTAACATAGACATAGTTTGGTACAGAAAAATTAGGGTGGGTCTAGGAAACAATGGTATATTTTGAAATATGGGAAATAAGGAAATAAAAGCAACTCAGAAAAGGAACTGTGTGTCCCTAATGAAAGCCAAAGAAAAAGAAGACATGAGAGACCTTGCTGAGGAGAATAACCGTGTGTTTGGTCTTTGAGCCTCTAATAAATTGATCTTTGAGTTTCCAAAGTGTGAGGAAATAGTATCATTGTGGCTTTTATAAGCAATCAAAAATCTGTAGGTTTAAGAAAATATGGGAAGTTTTAGCAGCCAATAATTTTATCAACGGCAAAAATGAATCTGACAGCTGAAATACTCCATCCATGTGTTGTACATTATTATAAACACATCTGAAAGGAAGAAAAATTAGATTATTCCCTAGTAAAACAGTAAACATCACCCAGATAAAAGCAAGAGAGAGTTTACTGTCACTTTATCTGTCTTAGTTTGCAAGAAATAGTAATTACTACCTGCCTTTATACAATAATTTAGGCATGTGCTTTAAAAGATCTCAAGGTCTTACTGGACAAGGAGAGGGTGTATAGTAATTCAGAATCCTTTTTACTCAGCTGCCTTTTGTATCTATAGGAAAGATGATATTTAAAAAGAAATAATCATGCTTTCTGGTTGTTTAACAAAACTCACAGGTGTTTCTTTGCTCATAAGTTAAATATAATACCACTGTAACTTTGTGTTTGTAACAAATGCTTCATCTGAATGTACGAAAGCACCTTAACAATATACGTCACAAGGCTGAAAATGTGAATGCAGTTTATTAACATGCTTACATACAATGGCATTGTATGTAAGGCTCTGGCACATCATAAGTAACTAACTTTTAGTGACTTTGAGACATGAAATGTATTTAGCTTCAAGTACGTTATTGTCTTACTCTAGTTGCATGATCAGAAGACCATTCTATCCGTAAGAAGACTTGTTGACTTCAGTGGGTTTAGATCAGGTTGTCTATCACGAACGTCAGTAAAAGATAGACTTCTGCGACCAAGTTTAGGCACTGTAATAAGACAAAATTTGGCTTTCCCAAATTATAAGACAGCATATTTTTCCTGTATGGCATTTTCATTAAAAATTAAATGTAGTATAAAAATGTCTCCAATGTATTTGATGCCTTTCTAGAGTACAAAGGACAGCATATTACAAAACAAAACCTCCTGAAGTATTTCAAATTTTATGTGGAAAAAATAAATAGCTTAAAACACTGAAAAAGATGAACTAAGCTCTCAGCTTGTGAAAGCATTGCTATACACAGAAGATAGAGAGAATATTATGAGAGCTTGATTTAATGCAGTCTATTAATTACTATTAATTATTTAAAATGTTATAAAACTTCCCCATGAACCCCTACTGAGATGCTGGCATGTCAAGCAAGCAATTAAAATACAATACAGTTAACCATAAAATAGAGAGCAAAAGGAAATAAAATATTAAAAAGCTAAACAAAGTGGTGGTGTTAGCAAATCTTTATCACTTACTGAAATTCTAAATTCCCTGAAACTGAACAAACTGCATTAGCTAATTGGTATTTCAACTCATGAAGTCCTATCTTCTCCAAAAATCCCGCTTTATAAATGTCAAATATCTTTGATTTTAGATAAGTTTATGATCTTTACTATTGGAACTGACTAATTTATGTCAGGAAGAGAAAGCAAAGGTCAAAAAAAACCAGCAAACAGTAAAGCACACTGAATAAGTTGGGCTTTTCTTGATTCTAGAAGATATTCTGGGAAGCAGAGTGAGATGATTGTTAGTTACAAGGCTTTTCTCCTTTGTTGACACCCAGAAAAAGGAATGAAAATGTTGAAATTTTTAAAGGGAAGAAACATTAATAGATACACTCTGAAATTGTCAGTTTATTAATTAAATAATAAGCACAATAAATGCCAGACTGTAAACATGCAGCTATAGTGTTCTATTTCATGCTATGGAAAAAGCCATAAATATTGTGCCTTTTTAGGTATTCTTTTAGTATCTCCCAAATCCCCTATAGTCTAAAAATTATATTTGGTACCATTTCTTCATGTTTTGTCTCTAAGTAGCATCACATCATGGCATTCATTAACTGTGCAGGACATCAAGTTGAATAAATGACAGATTTAATTAAAGGATTTAAGTGGTAGGCCACTCTCTCAAATATCACTGAGAAATAGTGAGATATATATGACCCTACCTACCGTTTCACAAGAGTCACAGAATATATTAAATGCATCATATCGTGTAACCAGTCCAATTGGGGTAGACCTTTCACAGCTTACTCCTGACATACTCTTTTCTTGAAAATGAGTGGAAACTACAGAGTGAAACTGGAGAGCTTTCATCCTGTAAAGATTGCTGGTTTCTAGTGTCTGTATCCATCAAGTCCTTCAGCAAAATTTATTTCTGGAAATCAGTTGGTTTGCCTCACCTAGATGCAAATTCCAGCAAAGGAATAATTTTATCTTCTTGATATTAAAGCTTTCGAAATTCTGTACCTTTTGCAGTTGTGCCTGCATGGCACAGTGAGATGACAAAAATTCCTTCCTCAAACTCAAAAGAGGTGAATCCTTCATATGTTCATGCTGCATAAGCTTTCCTTCCATATGCATTTTTTAATCATATGTAAAGATGTCCTTACAACCTCTCATATAAGACATCAAGGTGCCATTCGTACAGGCTCCATAGGATCTTAAACAGTGTTTTCTTGAAACTGTGTTGTGTTGTCTGTTTGTCTCATCAAAGACTTTAGAGACGGAACTTATTCCCACATGTCCTTACCCAGCATGACCCTATTTCTGGTTTATGTGTTAACAGCAGAAGGGAGAGCAGGAACTCAAAAATCCATTTAGTATTAGCAGGAGTAATGCTAACTTTTGAAAATAGGTAAGAAGGGGTAGGAATGCAAAAAGCCTGGTGTGATACAAAAGCAGAAGCAGACTGCTCCAGATACCATCCTTTCCCTTCATCCTCCTGTTTTGCCCCTGTTCTCTCCAAACATACTGAAATTTCCTTTTCTGCAAAAATTGCTGTTTCTTATTCAAAACTTCTGGCTGCTTAGTATATGGGAGATGTTAATATAATGTATTTTCAAACCATGGGTCTTAATCCTTTCCCATGTTCTTCCTGTATTTGTCACTCAACATGTACATTATCTGCATAGCATTCTTACATCGCCACAAAGTATGCACCCACCTCTGTATGGAAAGCTGCATGTCTACCAGCCTTTTCTCTTCTTTATCTCACAAGTCGGTACAAATTCTGAAGTCCTAATTTCATGTCAAAAAAAAAAAAACCCAAGAGAGAAAAAAAGGAGTTTTGCAAAGAAAACAGAATAATGATCAAGTTTTTGCAGCCAGAACCAGCTCAGGTTGGTTGGGTTTGGGGTTTTTTTGTTTGGTTGGTTTGTTGGTTTAGGTTTGGGTTTTTTGCATCAGTGTCATGAAGGCTATTGCCTTGGAACAAATAATTCAGGGACATTGAATTCCCTTGATGTCAGTCTACAACTTCGTGGTTCCATGTATTCCCTTCAGTACTGAAAAGATTTGCTGCTATCCTGATATTAAACAAGTAATTACCTCTTCTGAAATGTGAGAGATTTTATAAGGTATTAGCGTAGGGTTTTTTTACTTAATTGTTCTATATTTTTTAGTCCAAAATTTACATCACAATGCCACTATTCAACTAGCACTTAAAAAATGTAATCCACTACCAATTAGAAAAATACATCTTTGTGCTCCTCCCAGCAGCAGCTTTTATTAGAGAGTAGTGGCACAGTAAAGAGCGACGTGAACCCTTTGCCTATGGAACCTATTACATTAGCAAAATACAATGCAGTTAACTAGACCAGAGTCTGCCTGTACTAAAAAGTTAGGCATGCCACTCTAAATAAGATAGTTATGATAAAAGCCTTTTATAATATAATTGAGCTATAGAATTTTTCCTTCCCCGTGTCACTGTAGCAAGAGCTACCATTTCCATATGAAAATGCTGAGAATTGTTGACTACTCTTTTTTTACTGGAATTGAATTAGTAGAACTCTGCAATCCTGAAATTTCCCTCACAAGTAACACCTATGTACCAGAAAGTGTCTGCCTTTGGCTGCAGTGTCAAATGCTGATGCCTGAAATTTTGACTCTTCCAAAAAATCCTCAATATATGATATTATGTATTTGCCTCTTTTTAAGTCTTATCTAAGGCTATGCTTCTTTGACCCTTATCAACTCAAGGGACCAATGTGATAGGCTTTCTTAAAGAACATCTAACAGATAAGGACTGAGAAGGGAAAATGATGCAGTGAAATATATTCCTTTTTAATATCCTACCTTCCCCTGTAATTAACAGCAATTCTAAAATGCAACAGTTTAATACAAGATAAATGCTGTCTCTCCACTCAGTTGTTAAGCATAAAAAAACCCTGCCACCATCTGTCACTTATGATTATTAGACATGTCAACATGCTTTGTGCTGCAGTTCTTTGAAGTACTGTAGGTTATAGATGTCAATTTATATTGTGTCATCCATTACAAACTCAGTACATACATTTGTACATCAACGTGTCAAGGGAAGACTCTTTAATGGGCTTCCCAACAACTGTTAAAAACACAACTGTATTATCAAATGATTAGTGCTTAACTGAAGCAAGAGATAAACCTCCAGAAATTTTCTCACATGTTACATTCTAGTAAATTTGTTTTGTTTGACTGGTTGGTTGCGTTTAATATTTAGGGTACCCACTTGGTAATTTTGATTATCATTGAATGTGATTTGGAAGAGTAGAAACTTGTGCATTTTTACACCTACACAAATGTCTGTCAAAATCCGCTCTCGAAAAACATTCCAATGTTTACAGAATGATTGGTAGAGTAGAAAAAAATACTGACATATGCTACTCACTTAGGAAATTATTTCTGCTAAGCTCTAGTTATGGTATTTGTTCTCTCTTCCTCTCAGACTGCTCCTGCTGTGATTGTCTGTTGTATCCTTCCAGATATATTGATTTAGAAAGCCTTGGAATGGGATTGTGCTTTTCCCACTTATTTATGTTTTGTTCAGTGCAGTGAAGGGCTTGCTCAGTGATTGGTCCTAGATATTCTGCAGTACTAAAACACTAAGTTGCCTCCTCCCAAAGCCTAATTCCTGAAGAAATAACCAAAGAAAACATTTGAGAATATTTTTCTCAAGAAAAAACTCAAAATTCTGAAAGCAGGCGGGCTCAAACTTTCTGTTTTATGGGTGAGTGCAATCTCTTGGAAGCCCAAGGATCCTAAGTTTTGAACAGCTGGGATAGGCATTTATTGCCAAGTATTATCAAGTCCTGACATAGTTTTTTTAGAACATTACAGCAAGGCCATACTTTGAAATGTCTTGTCAAAATATATTGCTTTCAATGCTGCAAAGTCTTTGACTTTATATACAATTTTATACTTGTGATAGTGTTACTTCTGTGAAATTAAATGAGTATAGTACTGCTTACAGAATCCAGTCTATTATAAAAGACATGGGGTTCATAATAGATTCAGTATTTTGGTATATTATGAGAGGTGTTTAGATACTAAAAAGCCACTATTTGATTGGTTTTATTCTAAAGCAACTTCTAAGGTATGTTTTATACATATATATATATTTCTGTTTATTTCAAACCTTTTCTTCTCCTTCTGCATTCTTACATGAGTAGTTACGTGAAACTCCTTTTGTACAAAAAGAGCAACAAACAAAAAATCCAACATTTTCATTACTTCACAACTGTTTTCACTGAGTATAGAATTTGTTTTTGTCAAAATAATTTAAGCTGCACTCTGTATTTATAAGAGATTTTTTCCATTGAAAAACAGATTTTATGAAGTTATTTCTCAAGCACACATATATTATATCCCAGGCTTATATATGTATGTCTGCTTTTAATCCAAACTTTTTTTTTTCTTTAAAGTTGAAACACAATTTTGATAGCTAATAACTATTTCTGCGTTTAATCTCTTATTTCACTAGCTGCCAATGCATTTGTCCCCTTCAAGCAGTTCTTACCTTTGTTTGAGGATGTCCTTTTTTATTGTTATTACTATGAGTTGAATATCAGAATTGTAAAGCAGGTACATTAAGGTCATGAAGAATTAATTTGGTGACTATTAAGTCAGGTATAATTATGTTATAATTGTTACAAATTTTGATCTTTCAGTAAGTCATAATATTAGTACAACACATCAAAAATAATCATAACAAAGTTGCAAAGTAAATATTACTTGTTTCATCACAGACATTACAGTGACCTGTTAACATAATCATGACTCATTTCTGCAACACGTAATCAAATACACAATCTTACTCTAGAAATATGTTGAACACTATGAAGCATTGTTTGGGAATAAAAGGTTACTGCTTTGCATCTTTGAATGCAAAGATCCTTTTGAATTAGATGTATCTTCTATATATTCCTCTTTCTGGTAAAATAAATAATTTGTACTAGCTAGTATATTAGGGGTGGTTTTTCCTTAGCATTAGCCAGCAAAGAATTAAGAGATCTGTGTGGACTTAAAGTGCTCCTTATAGGCCTAGGCATCTCCTTTTTCTTCACCTGGAAATTTTTTCCTGGCAGTATTTGATATTTTTATACAGTTATGCCGTTTTTCAGTCTGCTGGATGTTTGAAAATGTGTACTGAATCAGTACAGATCAACTCCACAGTGCATCCCAGAGAACGTCAATTCTCTAACAAAGTATTGAACTGGCTGGGTTTTTCCTGCACACACTGTGTCTGTCTGGACAGCCAGTGTAACAGATCTTTAACGTGTCGTTTACCAACCATGTAGAGCTGTGTTACATAGCACTCCTTTATGGCACTGAGAAGAGGCTCATAGAAAACAGGCACTAAATCAAGGTAGCGCTTCTTCACACTGCAGCTAGTGGACTTCTGGACTTTCTTGCCACAGGAGATGGTAGAGGCAGAGAGTGCCAACAGGTTCAAAATAGCGTTAGACAAATTTGTGGACAATATATTCACAAACAGATATTAAAGAAGAAAGGCAGAGGTGTAGCTTCTACCACTCCTTCTCCAATGACTGTTGTGGGACAAAAGCCAGTGGATTGCAGAAGGTAGCTAAGCTTATATGATTTCCATAAACAGCATCTTTTACTGCTGCTGCTGCTAGAGGTAGAATACCAAGCTGGACTATTAGTCTGACGCAGTAGTGCATCTCTTGTAAAGTGGGAGAGTGAGATAAGAAAATGCTCCTCCATATCCTATGAAGAAAATAGCAGGGGTTTGTGAGATTTTACCCTACCGCTTTGGCTTCAGGGCAGCCTAGGCCACAGGATATTGTAAGGAAAGAACCTAGTCGTTAAGGGGTAGTGTTTTTGACCCTATATTTGAAAAGATAAAAAAAATCGAGAGGACTGGAGCTGCTGTTGTGAAGTAGCTGCTGTTGTGAAGTATCTGTGGAGCTTTAGAGACTGCAAAAACCTCAGTGCCTAGAAGATTGATGAGCTGCTGTTACCCTGTAGCTGAGATATCCTCTAGAAAGTAGAGAGAAATTGTCTGAAAATGGGTATCTCTTTCTCATTGGCCTTAATTTTCAGGATGAAAGGTATTGGGCACTGCATAGGAATAGTATGGAATTAATGTAACCTCCCAAGGTCATCACACTGCAAAGAGAACATACGAGAATTTGGGCCTCTGAAGAGCATAGGAAGCACTCTTTTGGATACAGCAGCTGGAATATATCTGACGTCACAGGTGGAGCGATATGTTATTTTCATTTTGAAAATTGCTGTAATATGGGTCTCAAAGTGCTTATGAATACATCAGCAAAGAATGTTGGGATGGGATGAGAGAATATGCATATCACAGCCATATGCTGTCTAATCACAGGCAGAAAGGCTTTTAGGCAGACACTCCTTTTCTGCAAGAGAGGATGAGCAATATTTCTAACAGGTGCTTGCCTAATCTGTTCTTACAGGTCGCCCCTAATGTGGGCTTCATAATCTCCCAGGCCATTCCCCTGTATCACTGCCACTACTGCTGAAATGTTTATTTCCTCCTCTCTCAGTATTTGACTCAAATGTTCCTTATTCCTTTGAAGACTTTTTCTTACCACCAGCAGGTCTAAATTTATTACACTTCTGCTACTGGCCTGTTATAATTCAAAGGTAAGGAGCATTGTAATTTTAAAAAGATGTGACCTGCAAAAAGTTTTTCCAGCTTCTAGAGAGGCCACATGAAGAAATCAATGTGAGTAAAAAGAAATACAAAATTTTGCTAAGCTTGCTTGCCATGATATATAAGACAATAGAATGTTTCCAGAGGTGAGGAGGGAGTAGAGTAGAGTAGAGTAGAGTAGAGTAGAGTAGAGTAGGATAGCATAGCATAGCATAGCATAGCATAGCATAGCATTGTCCAAATGCCTCTTAAGAACTGACAGGCTTGGTGCATCAACCACCTCTCTAGAAAACATTGTTCCAGTGTTTGACTGCCCCTTCGGTAAAGAAATGTTTCCTAATGTCAAGTCTGAACCTCCTCTGATGCAGTTTTGAGCCATTCCCATACATCCTATCAGCACCTCCCTCTCCACTTCCCCTCCTCAGGAAGCTGTAGAGAACAATGAGGTCACCTCTCAGCCTCCTTTTCTCCAAACTAGACAATCCCAGAGTCCGTAGCAGCTCCTCATAGGAAGTGATGTTCTTGAAAGTTTTGTTAATGTTTTAAAAAATTCTGGAAAACTAAAAGGTCTAGCATATTTCAGAATTCAAAATGTGAAAGGTTTTGGTTACATCTAAACAGCAACATGATGTGGGAATAAGAGAAAATTAGTTACATACATTGATTTGTTAGTTTTCCATAAGTACACAGGTGAAAGGGTCCCACTGTACTAAGACTAAATTAGAAGCATGGATCTGTATTTTTTTTTAATGGTGCCTTTAAACACTTGCTAATTTTTGTTAATGAATATGGAAATTTGCCTGATTGATCGCTAATTACAAATGAACTACATTATTAGATTAGTGATGGTATTTCTTGGACAAAGGAAATTGAATTCTCAAGGTTAGTTTTCTTACAGTAAGCCAAATATTCCCTGGCACTCTGCAGCACCATTTGCGTTTCAATTAGATTGTGGCTCTGTGCCACTAGTTACCATACCTTGTCTTCAGTGTAGTCATCCATTGACTGAAAAATGAAAGAGCACTCATTTTTTGTTCTAAAAGTTTCCTATATGTAACTTTTTTGAAGTTTAACTACAAAATCAGATACTATAGTTCTAACTCTAATTGTAAAGGGATAAATCCAACACATTTGAAAGCTTAGTACCACACATAATGTGCAACACACTTATATTATTAATACCCCTTAAGAAAGCTAGTGGTGATGCTGGCAAGTTCATTGAATGTTCCACTCACCTAAAATGAGCACAAACTAACTTAAATTTCCAGAAAAAGCAAACTTTTCAACTTTGTAGTTCAGTGGTGTCTTCAACCTTAATGTTTTACTTTCCTGCTTTTAGTGAATAGGAATGCTTCTGATTGCTTTTCCTTTTTTTTTTTTGTTTGTTTGTTTTGTTTTTAATTAATATATAAAAAACCATGTTACGTAATTTTCTGTTCCAGTAGTACCTGGAATTTTTCTCTTTTTTCATTAGTTTGTTGCATCCATTTCTCTAAGCAATTATTATACTTAAAATCAGTACAGAATAACATACTAAGTTCTGATGAGGGATAGATACAATAAATAGAGGTTACCTGTATTTAATTTTTTTTATTTGATACCCTGAATTGGCCATGCCATGTAAGGTCAAGTCTTCTTTTCGCAATTTCTGAGTATTTAAAAGTCCTTTTTGTTGACAACTTGCCTCAAAGACATATAAATAAAAATAGGCAAAGTGGACTCCCTGGTTGTATGCAGTCTCTGTCCTTGTCCTTCCTCTTGCAGAACTAAGATGTCTAAAGATTGAATGCTTTAATGTCCTCTCCAGTTCTGAACTGAATAATATGGCAGGGTGCTAAATCAAGATCATTGATCTGGTACAGAAATATGGAGACCTTTGACAAAAAACAATAGAAGCTAACAGAATTATCACTCTCCAAAATTTCTCTTTTTGTTAAGCTGAATATGGAATTTTATATTATGTACCTTTGGAATGACACTGTAGACTGGGAGTGGGGGTTGGCACCTGTCACCTAAAACAATAGGTTGGAAATAAATGCATTCAAATTACCATTGTACAGATTAGGCAGTGTCAAAGACAATGTCATCATTCTATTGTTAGTATTAAGAGCACATGAAAGACAAATCCAATGAGACATTGTGTATAGAGTTCTCAAAAGTGACTGTAAAGAGCAGGAGAGAATTTAGTGTCAGCACGTTTTAGTGCTGATATCAAATACTCTCCATCTTGGGCTCTACCTGATGAATGTTTAGTGAGTCCTGTTGTTATATGTTAATGCTTTCTTTTCTTTTCCTGCATTTTAGTTTTCTGATTGTTACTGTATTTTATTAAGTTGCCTTTTCATTAATTTGAAGTGAAGGGCTGCTTTCAGCACAGCTTTAACCACAGCCAGACCAACTCTGGTTACTCTCTCATTAGATCTCAAACTAAGCAGGTCCACGTGAATCATCTTTTTAATGAGAAACCTTCCGAATAAAGTTCTTGTTGCAGCAATGTGGGTAAATGGTGACTCAATAGACAGAACTGTGGGGTACAAGTCAGAATTGAACAGTTTTCTCACCTTAATTTCTCTGTGCTGGTAAAGATGTTGACTTCCATATGTGAAGAAAAATCATTTCCACTTAGAATAATTTAAAAACAAACAAACAAACCAACCTGAGGCTTTCTTGTGTGTATGTGCAAATGCAGCATATTTATCACAGTTTGCAGTAGCTTGTTTACTGGTTTGTTTTATATTCCCTTCCTAATGTCATCAGAGAGCTCCTGGGGAAAAACCTAAAACAGCAAACATCAAACTGACAATAGGCAGGATAAGTATTCCCAGACCTTGCATCATCTGAAACAACCACAATAAATAATTAAGTGCAGCCATAGCATCAAGCAAATGTTTGACCAAGAAGTGATGTCTCACATTGCATTTTAAATGTCAGCAAAGTCAGGTTCTGGTGAACAACTGTATGGAGCAAATTTAACAGGAAGGAATCTAAAAATGTCCCATTTCGGTACCAAGTGGCAATACGAGTTATTATCACTGAAGCACAGATGTGCTCAAGGGACGTCAGTTGACTGTGATCATCCACATGGAGATTCTGTATGTGTAGGACCGCGAGGCTCCAATGCAACTGTGTTAAAACCCATAGCTTCTTTTCAGGCCTCTTTTTAAGGAAACCACAATGTCAAACCTTTATAAAAAGAAACTACAAGCATCTCTGAGCAGCCACTCTTCCTTTTCCTCTGCCTCCACGTACAAGCATGCTCTTTCAAGTCTTTTCATGGTCTCATCTGTGTCCCCAGTCCTATGGAGTGGCCTTCGTGAAGTCTTGCAGAAAGAAGAAATGCTACGTACTGTGGGTTCCCTGTTTCCAGCTGCTCTGGAGACTAACAGGTAGTTTCATGTAATTGGTAACGCCACAGGCCCCATCTTTTTTATGTTGTTGTTCTTCCTTTTGCCAGTCCAAACAGCTGATGTTAATGGATGTTGGAGGCAGTTTGCCTCACTAATAGTGCTACTAGTAGATCCCCAAGTAATACTCTTTCAGAATCAATAAACATTAGAAATTCTCTTGTTTAGTCTCTGGAGAAGGATTACTGGTATGAATTGTAAGAATATTATGGTGATTCAGTACATTAGAAGAATACATACGATACTTCAGTATAGTCTTTGAGATAGACACTTAAGTCCTCAAGTGGAGGTAGACAGGCATCCAAATACTCTCTTTGAGAATGAAGAAGCTGAACCTTGCCTATTAACTGCATGCAGAAGTTTGCAGTACTCTTAAAATGCATTTTAAAAATGACAGCTGCTTCTGAGATTTTAATTTGTTCAAGGAGATCAATTATCAAGTGAATATTCTATTACAGTTTAAAGCTACACTAATGTCTTTACATCTTTCTCAGTTTAAAGCTGTTGTCACAGGGAGATTTAAACCAAGGCTTTCTACTTTGATCTGCTTGACTCAGATACTTTAGTGTCTACTGTGAAGATATATAAAGGCCTAGTTAGATTGTATGGATATATGAGCAAATTCTTGGCTACGGTAAATCAGCATAGCTTTATTGAAGTCAATAGAACTATATGGAACATCCTATGAAATGGAATCTCCTACTGTTCCAGTTTGCAGTATGAATTTATCTTTTGGAATGTCTCAATTGTGTGCTTCCAACTGTATCTTTAAAAAAAAAAGTCCAGAGATACCATTGATATATCAGCTTTGAGGCTTGTGAAACGAGTATGTATTTTAACAAAGAATAGATAAATGAAAAAAGATAAAGAGCAAACATTATTTTAATACCTTTATAAGGTACAGAGAAGAAAATGGTCTCTGCTTCTCACAAATTTGCCGTAGGTGTTAAGAGACTACAGGAAACCCCAAGGAATTCATATCAAAATTTGGAATGCTGCAGTGAATCTGTTCCTGATGTAGGTGAATGTTGTTCTTTCACGGTATTTATTGTTTCCTCTATTAGTTATGTCATAAAAGTCCCATAATCTATCTTGGACACTTTACTGTAATATTACCTGAGAACAGACAGCTCTGTTCTCTTGATATGATATTTAAGGAACAACTTTGTGATACATCTGAGTGTTTTACTGGTTTAGATATTCAGCCTTCAAGGATTCCCTGGCAGCCAAACAGTAGTTGAAATAGTTTTGTGACTAAGCTTGGGTACATAGGATTCTTGGCAAAATTACAAATTTAGTATCCATTCATGCATATCTTAAATAAGGTTACCTTTGTCAATCTGCATATTGCACTGTAAGAACAGTTTATTAGATGAAACTTAAGCAGCATAGAGATCTACTCCTGTATTATCCGATATTGGAGTGTCTCCATCTTTAGCGACGTGTGTTTGTACTAAAGTCAAAAATTATGGATAGTTGGTTGTTATTACATGAGAACCATGATATCTAGTTAGCAATAATAATAATAATAATAATAAAGAGGCATTCTAGATGTTACTTTACCTGCTGGTGTGGATTTGGCCCTAACGATATACTGAAAATGTTATTGTCTAAATTACTTTTGTAAGATTTACTTTCTTGTACTTAAAAAATGTATTGGTGCCTGTAAATTACACATGGATTATGGTCATCAACAGTTACAAGCAAAAATATATATTTTGAGGAGAAATGGTTACCTTCCCCAAACATCTTAAGTGATCAATGAATAATTTCTATATTTCTGTATGTGTCTGTCTCTCCAGGTGGTCAGAATCTACCTGGATGTAGAAGGTCTGCTTTTTAATATGGAGTTATGCCCTTTTTTTTTAACCAACAAAATATTAAGGATTTTAAGAGCAAATTATCCAAATGATGATTGGTTTTAGACAGTTCTTTATGTATTTTATGGAGAAATCTGTTTTATAGAAAATTTGCTTTTTATGATGCTTAATGAACAGTTGTTTATATATCTGAATAAGAAAGAAATGAGTCTACAATATTCAATAATCATTTCTGTATTGTACTTATAATGTAAAATATAAAATCCTTCTTCACTCTTATCTTCTCTTGCTAGTCTTAGGACATCTATTCCTGAGCTAGTAATTAAACATTAAATGCCACATTTCAGAGGTCATGAACATGTACAGTGATTGCAATACTGTATTAATAGACTTCTAGAGATAGGTATTTTAAGTTTTAAAGCAGGCATAGGAAAACTTAATTAAAGAATCAGCCAATTCAGTCTCTTACGGAGTAGTAAAACCTGAGATTTTTATATGCTTCTACATTTTCTGCTTCTAAAATGGCGTGCCAAGAGTCTAATTCTAAAAGGATATTCCTGTCCTATAAAAAAGGATCAAACTGTTAATGTACAAAAAAAAAAGTCATGAAAACTTCAGCTGAATTTTGCAAATACATGTGCTTGAATTGTTCAAGATTTAAGTACATCCTTTTTCAGAAAGCAATATGTACATTGCTGTCTCGATATGAATAAAATGGAATTAATTAGTTAGGTACCTCTTAAACTTTCAATGTTTTATATAGTTTTACTAATTACTACATAAACCATCAGAGAGATGACAGCAGAATGCTTTTAATTTGTTATTACTTTTCATAAGCTTCTCCTTTAAGTTATTTTTCTGTAAATGCGCTTTCTGTAAATATTACTACAAAGTGTCTGTTAATTACAACCACTGCATGGGCAATGATGGCTGAGGAAATTAATAAAATATACACATAACTTGATGCATTTCTATGATTTCCACAATTTGGACCATGTTCCTCAGGGCCTGACATGCTCAGACAGTCTTCCTGAACTCAATTCCAGCCAGTGAAGTATCCCTTAGCGTAACATAATTGGTTCTGCAACATCCTGCCTGCCAGAGTAAAAGTCCTGGGAAATGATGTTAAGCAGGGACTTCCTCATGCTCTAGCAACTCCTGGAAGCCACAGGCTTCTATTCAGAGTCATGCTCTTCTCAGAAATGGCATACAGCCAAAGATTATGTATTCATGTCCTTCCTTCCAAAATGCTCTCTGCCCCCAACTGCAGCTGAAGTATCTATTCCATTATCGGTCATAAATGTCGTTGATGATATACTGCCATTTCAGACAAAATCAGTGGCTGTCACACCAAAGTCGAAAATAAACTTTGCTTTTATTATCGCTGCTGGCAATGGCTGGGGGGGAGCAGTGGGAGTTATTCATGTGAAGTCTTCTCTCCTGGCCTGACTACATCACTACTCAAAGCTTATTTAGGCCCCTGGTCTTTCATAGCATGTGGACCTCAGCGTTTCTTGTCTAAGTTATTGCAGTTCAAATAGATTCTTTACCAATTTTTGAATCTTAACATGTTTGAGAAGATATTGGGATAATGCCATTTGGCATTTTGGAATATTAGCCTATTCAGCACAGAGAAGGCTAATTTTTTTGTTTATCACCTTCACCGACGTGTGTCTTACTGCCAGTTTGGGTGCCATCCATCATCTATCTGACATGGTTATTCAGCAAGTCAGAACTGATAAATCTGAATTATCTGGTCTCACTTGTCAGCATGTATGTCTTCCTTGAACAAATGCAAAATCAATTCCAAACCAAAGGGTATGCTCCTGCCAACTGTTAACTATTGACTGCCGAATAACTTACATGTTTCCTAGTGATTAGCAAATGTTGGCAAACTTCTTGACTCACAGCTTAGTTTGGGAATTAGGATCATACATATACTTGGAGGAGGCAGTGGGGTAAAGCACATAATGGCTCTTGTTTTGTGTTCTGAAACATAATTTCTCTGCATCTTTCTCCCCTTTTCCGATGGTGAAAATATGAAGTTATATGTCTGCTTAACGACTAATCAGAAAGTTCCTTTAAATTACAAAATGGACAGAGGAAGGAAAATAAACTAAAAATGACAATTCAGTACTTCCCTGAGTACACATCCATAGTGCCTGGCCAGGCATAGTTCTGCCTTAGCAAGTCTTCTATCGACAGCCCGCTCCTCTCCCAAGGGGTAAACAAGCAAGAGCCACTTCTTTCCTGGGTGGCATCGACTTATAGCTGAGAGGAAGTGGAATCAGCTTGTTAAAATTAGCTGAAGCTAACCTTTTTGAGCCTGTACCAAAATGAACTTGAGGTGCTTTAAAATGCTCACTACTGCCAGATGTGGGTTTCCATTTCTCAGCTGGAACATATGCTTACTCTGCCATTAAATCACCCACAATGCACACACGACCTCTCTTGCAAGGTCATCCAGAAGGTTTAGTTGTCTGCTGAGCATAAACTTCTTGAGCATTTCCATTTGTAAAGAAGGGAAGGAGAAACAGCTTATTTATCAGCA
Organism: Grus americana; assembly: GCF_028858705.1. Classification (NCBI taxonomy): domain Eukaryota; kingdom Metazoa; phylum Chordata; class Aves; order Gruiformes; family Gruidae; genus Grus; species Grus americana. The sequence goes on from NC_072864.1 coordinate 8,998,451, forward strand.
CTTTATGTAGTAGGCGGTTGAGCTGAGTTACAGAATGACCTTCAGGAGTAACTAAACTTACATATGTACCTGACAACACCTCAGGTTGTCGCTGCTCTTTCTCACTACCAGTTATTGATGCAATTTAACATGCAGAATGCCAGAACCTGAAACTTGCTATTAATTGCACATTATTAACCATGCAGACTGAATGCTGCTATATGCCAATCATTTTATAGTTCAGAAAATGTGTGAGAGTAGGGCTTCTGAACCAGAACAGGTCTAGCTGCATAGCTGGACTTCACCATTGAATGTTTTTAGATGCACTCTTCTCGAGTATATACATATCAAAACAAAACCCCCAAAAAACCCCAAACAAACCAACTCTGTATACCCCTGCCCCAGTGATCCTGACATCTCAATTTATTTTTAAAAAACAAAACAAAACAAAACAACCCCCCCCAAAAAAAAAAAAACCCAACAAAAACCACCCTAAGATAAATACTGTATGAAGAAATAAAGGTTATGTGAAAGTCTTAATGTTGACTCATTTAATTAATTTTGGGAGATTTTTAACGTAGAGAGACTATAAAATAAACATAAATTAAAAAATAAGTTCTACTGAAGTCTTTTTATAGGGGACTATTTTATACCTACTGAGTCTGGTTTTATATCTTTAATTTGCTGAATAAAAAAAAGAGATGGTTCTTTTTCCCTGTTTTGTGGAAAACCCCTAGAGTTAAAAGCATGAATATAAGTGTACATACATTTTCATGTAACTGATCCTTATTGCAATCTCGAGAGCAATATAAAAAACCTTTATGTAGAGATAGCCAGTTATCTCCTATAGCTGTGTCCAGCATAACAAATAATGTAATATGATATGGAGATTTTTACTTTTACTCTTGAGCTTTAGAGATTTCCAAACATTAAAAGTAAATATTACATATAAAGCATGAGAAAACACCCACTAAATTCTCCTTCAGTAATTACTGAAGATCAATTTACCTTCATCAAATAAGAGATTTTGAGATCCACAATATAAGAAGTAAATAGAACTTAGTATGTCCAGTTTTAATACTTAATTTCTTGTTGATTCACACACGAGTGATTACAAATATTCATTCAGCATATAATTCATAACTCAAAAATACAAATTTTTACAAAGTCTCTAAGAGTTTGTGACGGCAACTATAAAATAATGATTCTGATAGTGTCAGTCAGTCGATCTTCAGTGGCTCTCAAACCTTTATGGGTTAGTTTCTTATCTTAATATATAGTTCCAAGGACAATATTTCTTATTATGTATGTTTGTTTTCACACTATATCAATTTACTACTACTAAGACATTTTAATCCTCTAAAGCACTAGAAATTCTTTGCTATCTTAGAAGAATAGGTTAGTTCCTTGCCTTCTAATACAAAAATCTTTTCACAGATTATTTTGCTCTTGATAATTTTTATTTTTGGAATACTTATCAATAATTGGTCTATGCTAACAATTTGTCTTCTCCTCTTTGAGGAGAAAATATCCTCATCGTATATGACAATACTCTTCTTTCTAGTGTTGTTTTCTTTTGTACCATTTATAGTTTCTTTAGGACAACTCTGAAAGAGGAGTAATTAAGCTTTTTTCAAGAGATTCTGAAAAAATAACTATTTTTTGTGAGGAGGAAAAAGCTAATCAAGTCTCAGGTACTAAAAACTTGGATTTGGTTGTAGACTTAGTTATTCCTAATTAGTTTTCTTTTTGATGTGTTATGGTTGCTTCTGAAAAGTACTTCATCGTTCTTACCACATTATGCTGTTTTGTACTGCATGATGGACAGTCTGTCCTTGTCGACCTTGTCCTATCTTCAGTTCACCTGCCCTAGAAATTACTTGTCCTTTATGGTGCTCTTTGGAAGCATAAATCAAGATAAGAAAAAAAAATAAAGATATAGGAAACATTATACATTGAGTTCCACTAAGAATATTTTTTTAAATAAAAATTGTTCAGCATACATATTTTTGACATTGATCTTGGTTAACTAATTCATTCATTATTTTTTATGCTACTGATAATATGTGAAAACTCTTTTTTGAACCTATAGCATTACAATATATTTCTTGAAAAAGATTCCCAGCTTGCAAGTCCAGTCTGGGGAGAATTGTTTAACCAAACCATCGAGACTGTTGCATCTTCAGCATTTATTTTGCAAGATTTAAAAGGAGAATGCAGTAACTGCAAAGATAAAGAGCACTGGTTAAACTTGCCACTGGATGCCATTTTATTAAGGATCTCCTAAAGTCTTTCTTTTTTTAAAGTGCATTTGCAGTTGATCCTAACAGACTTCTCAGGCTTTTACAAATAGCCAAGAATCACTCATTGACGGTGTGATCTCATCAGAATTATGGAAGTTAAATTCTCAGTCATATGATCCTCAAACTTAATATCTTATGGCCAAGTTCTTAGCATGGGCTTTGCTAAACCTCTTTTTGGACCTGTAAAACTGGGCAAAATGAGTAGCATGTAAACACATAACTATACAATTACAGATGAGTGACTGAGGAGACCGTTTTCCCCTCTACTTTGGAGCTTTCAAACTCTGAGTTTCACACCTCATATTAAGAGAAAGAAGACTATCACATTTTGGCATGTTATTTTTTTATTTTTTTAAGACTTTGGTTGTGGCTTAGTATTCAAAGATGGCATAGATATGTCCTTAGATGTGCTGTATAGATTGTATTACTGAGACCTAGGTAATTGCCTGATTTCAACATATACTATAAAAACTAAAATCAGTTCTAGAAAAAGATAGAATAAAAAAATTGGCATAATCTTACAAAACTATAACAGGAAAGTTATTGCAGAACTCTTCAGCCTATTGCATCTGCAGCTCTTCAGCAGCCTGTCCATGTCAAAGTGCTGATGGCGCCAGGAATATCCAGCTGTGCTCCACACTAAAAAGCAGGACTCAGAGTAGCTCTCTGCCTGTTCCCTTGTAGACAGGTGCTTCTTGCAACAGCAGAAAGTGAATATGGTTTTTCTTTAAGCAATACATTTGAGAATATTTATTTTTCTTTTAATTTATCTTTTCATAAAAAGATAAAGAGGGTCAGCTGCTTTTTTCCACTCAGACAGCAGTTCTACAAGAAAGGATTACTTTTCAGTAGTTCCTCCTATTACTCAGAAAAAGAGAGGAAGACTCCTTTGAAAACTGTCTGGTAGATTAAGGAAGCCAATACAATTTGGGGACCAGACTCCTTCCATCTGTTTATCTGCTTTCCTATTTCTTCATCAGCTTTATCAGCAGGAGACACAATACTTCGTATCTGTGAGATTGTGATCTTTTTGCATTCATGGAATATTTTAGTAAAATTAAATTTTACATCAAACTGCCTCTGTATTAGAAAAATATGTATCTTTCAATGATTGAATCAGAGCAAGCTTTGGTGATAAGGTCATTAAAAACATATACGTTCAGATAATGCTACAGTTTACCATGTTGGTAGTAGTACTGCAACTGTACCAGTGCTAAAAAAATAATTACATGTTTGAAGTTGCAGAAAAGTAGAAGGCTTGCCTTTTACACCTCTTAGCTATCATCAGATTTTCACTGTTCCCTTTCTGTTTTGGTCTGTTATTATGAAGCTCTTTGAATTTCCTAAGCAGTCAATGGGAGAACTACTTGCCTGCTATGCACAGCTCTTGACATCAGCTAAACAATGCATGAAAGTGGTTTATAGAAAGAGACAGACAGGGGAAGGGATATGGATAAACTGGAGATATAAAGTGACGTTACACATTTTATGAAATGACAAAAGAAAACACGCTGAAAGTCAAACCCCTCCAACAGTAGCAGCGTTTCTAGAAGAGCCAGTATCACAGTAAATAAGATTGTTCAGCATCTTTTGGCAAAGTGAATAAGATTTTGTCATTGTTCTCTATTGGTACATTATCCTTGAAAAAATGAAAGATGCTCCTAGCAAAGAATAACTAATGCTGAAAAAAATTACTCCTAGAAAATAAATAATGCTTTTACAGTAGAATCCTATCCAAAGGAAAAGTTTATGGTACAGTTATGGTGCAGATAACATCTTCGAAAATTACATACTCTCATTCTTTTCACTGCAGTGAGAACTTATTAGTTCATTTTGTGTACCTTTCCTTACATAGGTATTGTGGCTCCTTTTAATTTATTTTATTATTATTGTTATCTTTTGGTACTCTGCTCTGGCAAAATTGTAACTTAGCACTGCATATTGGCAGTAATTGGAAAAATTACAGGACTGCTCATGTTTGGGTTAGGAATGGTAGGATTTCAAAGAATTTAATTGAATTGACATTGCTTTTATGCTGTTAAAGTAATCTACTAATTTAGAAATTTGATATTTTACCTTTATTTACCTGGTGAAAAGTTTCAATTTTCTCTCTGGCTGGCCAAGTTGGGGCTGTTGGTGTGATTATTCACTGACTGAAGTAAGGTTATGCGATTTAGACATTAACCCCTGGGTGTGAAGTAGCAATCTAGCTATATGTTCCAGTAATTTTAAAAGTAACATTATTTTACACTATCAAACTAAATAATACTTAGAAGATATATGTAAATGACAAATGATTTAGCATTATATTGAAAGCTTTTTGTGTCAGATTTCACACAATTACCAATAGAGTATTGTATTCGTGAAAATTTTCAATTCATTCAATAGATTGAATACAATGGACACATATTCACACAAAGTCATGTCGAAGATAATGAAGGATGTGTGCTTACCTAAGATCACAACTGGTATTGTAGGGGGAAGCTGGAAAAAAGATGTAATTTGAGATTAATAAAAGATATAACTGAATGGTGAGAGAAGAGCAGTAGGAACCAGAACTCCTAAATTCTCTTCCTGGTTCTGCTACTGACTTCTGCTGCTGGTTCTGCTGTATGCCCTTCGGCCAAGAGTGTAGCTTCCCGGTTTCTTACCTCAGCTACTTTGAAGAGCAAGTATAATGCTCCTTACAAGTCCCTTCCTCTCAGGGATGATGTGAATCTGAATTAATGCTTAAAAAGCATTTTAAGATCCTGTAATTGAGGCACTGTGTAAGTGCAGGGTATTAATATTTTACTGAATACGGTTAATTCCTGAATTTTAAACAGGAAACCCGCCGTTAAACAGTATAGTTGGCATGAGTGTAAATATTAAATTGTTGCATCCAAATTAGACTTTAAATCATGTTTCTTCATGGAAAAGCTACCATAGTAATTACTCCATTTTGAGCTGGAATCTGCCTGGATATAATTTAGTTCAAAGTAATTTCTTAATATACTGATACCTCTTAAACTTCAACAATACAGATGGTATTTTGTTAGATTTTTATGTGACAGATACAGATGACAATCAAATTATTTTTGTAATGAGGCATCCAGAAATACACAGAGCAGAGGGGCAACAAATGTTGGTTTGAATTAATATTTAAATCTCATTGTTTGAAACAGTCCTCTTGAAAGAAAATCATGACTGATTTTTAATAGCATGGAAGCCCCTAGAGTCCTTCAACTCTATCAGCTCTGTAGTGTCAGTCTCTTTTAATCAGTCCTTCTTTTATCACTAAGCCCTAGATGACAGCCTGAAGTTTCACCCTGAGGTGTAAAGCATTGAAATATATATGTGACTTATCTGACTTCAACTTTAAAAGAATTGTATGGAAACAGAAGTACAAATGCTGTCCCATTCACATTCAGCTTTCCGGATGTCATTGAAAATAGCATTGGCAAAATGGAGAGGCCTAAGAAGTAGGAAATAGTAATTTTCCAAACAATGATATTTTATTTTACATTATAATTGTCAAAGTCAGTAGTCATATAAACCTCCATACTGATTTATAAAATCTTAACACTGACAGGAAGAGCCTAATTCACATAAAACCAAGGGCAGCATTCTCAGTTGATGTGAAGGGACCTCAAATTTAATGACTCATATCACGTTTTACCTTGTGAAATTTTAATGTCTTGTGGCAAATACCCCAGAGTTGCATCTCAACACAGATTTTTCTTGTTTTCTTTCTCACATAGTATTGCTTGAACTATGTTGCCTTTCTTCATTCAACCATGGACTGTCTTTATTTGACATTTTTAATGATACCTTATAGAATTCAGAGGGCATTTGAAGACATCTCAGTATAAACATATTGCTATGAAGACAAAAAATGAGTAAGAACCAAACTAATTCGTTAGTTGTTGAAAAGCAATGGATCTCTAGAGTGAATATACTTTGTTTGCTGATCTTCCTATTCTTATCTCTACTTCTCTCTGTACCAAGATGGCTTTTTTAAATGTAATGAGGTTTGAATCTGGTGGAGTGAAAGATTCCACTTTTACAGCTGAACTTTAAGTCAGGTATCAAAAGCAAACTCTGGTCCAATTGGTCTCTAAATCCTTTCAGTAGTAAACAGTTGTTGTGACCAATACTAGTGTGTAATTAATAGCTGTCTTTCAAATTCCTATGCTATTATATTTAATGTTAATACCTAAAAACGTGACTGAATAGTGATGGTTAGTACTATAAACTTCTTTGGCTTTTTATATGCTGTTTGCATTCTCTTAATCTTTACCATTTGGGGGTTCTATTTTGCTTTTTGTTGTGGTTTCAAAGATGGTTAAAATGCCCTAGAGGGCATTTAAAATTTCCAGATTATGTAAAACCAACAAAAATCCATCACTTGATGAGATAGCCAATTAAAATAGCTGCCACACTGGAACAAACAAAACAAATATCTGGACTAATACTGTAATGTCAGGAAGTAGAACAACATCTCAGATTATGTATTGAGGATATTGAAGTAATGGCTAATCCTAGACTGGAGCTATGTAGCTAATTTTTTCCCTTTATTAGGAAGCAGTGTTGGGCTACTCTGGAACTGCATATAATTTTCCTATCTGGGAATTGCAAAGGTCTGTTATGACTGCTTGTTTTGAGGATAGGAGAAGGGGAAGAAATACAGTATCTTCTAGAGGAATGTGGAAGACTTTGTACACTCCTCTTTAAATAAGTAATAATTTACAATGGATAAATCAGGCAGCTACATGCTTCCTGAAAACTTTTCAGGAACATAATTGATTCCATAGGAAAGCTGTATGGGCACTTCGAAGTGGAACACTTTATTTCCCTAAGAGGAGACACATTATTCATTCCTATTGAGGAATGAAAAAAAAAATTAAATCTTGAGGCATGTCACTTCCTACAGTCCAAATCATGATAGCACTCATGATGAATAAATCTAGTGTTTGCTGGATGAAGCTGAACTAACAATTGGATGTATGATCCAGCTGAGTAACAAACAGTTGGTAAACAAATTTGGGCTGATCCTCCTTAATTAAACATGTTTTCCAAAACTATCTTAAAAACACTGTAGCCTACCCAAACTAGCTTTTCGTTCTTTTTAAGATACTGCAAGTGAAATTGCTAAAAAGATGCCCAAATTTCAATAAACTGAAGAGAGTGCCGACTTAACAATCTTCTGACATAGAACTTGTGCCTTTTTGCTAAGAGGCCAAATGCAGCTTAATACAGCTACACAGCTTCCACTGACTTCTCAAAGCTGATGTATCTCACAAGATGACAAACCTCTGGAATCACTTTATCAAAGCCGAGATATTTTTTCTTAATTCAATTGGTGAATCACAAGTATGTAATATGAATGCAGTAATATATTTATGTAAATAAATAATGCCTATATTAGATGTGATTTACACTAAATGATGATTTTTGATCTTTCATGTAATAAAGAAAATGAAAACACTCGATATGTATGTAATCCAAATATATTTGGGTGTATTACAGTTGCCAAAGTCAGAAAGCTTGGAAAGCTGAAAAATATCAGTAGAGGGAGCTCCTACCGCATTTTTTGGAGGAAAAAAAAAAAAACAAAAGTTTTATAACCTTAGGTGGACAAGCCATTTTGCAGTTGTTATGAAGAAGCTGCCCCTTGTGATATGCTCTCTGACTGTTTAGCAGCATATTTGAGGAAAACTACATAATAATGCCAAAGGAAAATGGCTTAATATCCATCTGGCTTGTCATCTTTTGTATATTATGGATATATTTCAGGTTGCAGACCGCACATAACGTCATTGCTCTGCTTCTCTTTTTTTCTTCAGGATCTCACATTGAACCTTTTCAGTCACCTCAAATGTCAAAGAAAGATTGAAAAAAATCAATACTCAAAAAAATGTGGCGTGACATGGTAGAATTTAATTTGTCTATGAAAGGGAAGGAGAACAAAACATTTTTTTCTCAATATTCCATGTCGTCTTGATCAATAGGATATACTATTTGCTGCTCTCAAAGTCTAATAACGACTTTCCAATGTTCTTAAAAATCTGAAGGGTGTCATTTACTCATTTTCTCACCTACCTTTTCTAATAACAAAGAAAGCACTTTGATGAGATCAAGCGCCAGTGACCTTCTCTGTGCGGAGTTCCTCAGAAACTTCTCTCCTGTGGTTTGATTACTTTGACAGAAAGAAATTCATGGTCACTGTTAATAATGACAACTAGCAGTAGCATATGAAAAAAGCCTCTGGCATTGCTGACAAAGGTCAGATAGCAGCACACATTGTGTTTCTGTTGCTACGTTTAGTCATTTTCCATCACAAACTCAATTACATGTCTTGCACGTCTGAGCAGGCTCTGTGACTCAACACTATGAACTGTTACTAAAACAAAGGATAGTGAGACTGTAGTTACAACTGAAATGATGCATTTAACATACTGCTAAAGTCAGCTGTGTGATTTGCTCACAAATTTGCCCAATGTTTTCAGCTGAGGGATCTGCCCAAAATATAATCTCTTGCCTTAAAGCTTCTTTCTGCTTATCTCTCAATTAAAGGTGCTGTTTGAGTGGTCATGCAAATGTCCATCTGCATGTTTGGGGGAGGAAAACAACAGATTTTTTGTGTTTTCTTTTGCGTTAAAAGAAACTCCAGGCTTTAAAATATCTTGGAATATTCATGCTTACACTTTATTAACATTATTTATTTTTTAAAAAAGTAAAATTTTAATCAGACAGTCTTGGCCAATTTTTCAAGATATTTAGGTATCTGGATACACACATAGGTGTTTAGTAAGATTTCTAGAATTGTTGAAATTCCTTTCAGGTTTTAAAGCTTACACTTCTTCATGTGTAATGCTTTTAAAGTCCTAGGCTTAAGTGACTAACATGGCTAAGTGTCATTCTTAAAGTATTACAATATAGAGTTGGTTCACTGGTTGGTTAAAATTGAGGTTGCCTTCATGACTGGATTTACTGAGTATCTCATGGTTAACTGGCACACTGAATTCATGTGTCTTATAAAGTGGGGCTCAACCAGAAAGATGTTTAAACCGAAAACTGTCCTTTTTATACAATGGCTTAATAGATATTCAGGGGTTTTTTTAATGGAATCAATTTACTGAATGATCCTTAATTTCCCACAGTTTAGAGTATTCATTATGAAGCCTCTTACTTAAAAGATAAATGGCTAAAATTTTATTTTGATAAACTAATGAGAAATATTAGCAAGTATTTCTTTTATTTTGTTCTTCATTCTTTCCCTTGGGAAATGGAGTAATCTTAAAAATCTGATGATTGTGCCTTGTATCGTGTTTATAAATCATCAGAAGATTTTAAAATCCATTTAGCAATTGATAATAAATTATTCAGTTACATCAAAAGTCTAGGTCCTTGAGGGAATTTTTAATTTGCCATACATATTTGTTTTTACAACTTTTCAGGAAATAATACATTTCTCTACTTATTTGCATAAATTATTCTTTCCTCATTTTAAAATTTTAGTCTGCATAGTTGTGTTGCAGATACCAATGGGGTCAAGTAAATCTTTGTTATAGGCTCAGTCAGAAGTGTATATAATGCAGAAATATTTATGCAAGTCTTCTGAGTATAGTCCAATTAAAAAAACGTTTAGTGACTCTAGTGGAAGAAATGCTAGCTTATGGATTGATGCTATAGTCTGAAAACATGCAATAAACACTGTGTGCTATTCCAAATATTATCATCTTTATGATGCAAATTATAACAGTTTTGAAGGACTGGTACACAATGCATATAAACTTGACACTTTAAAGTGGTGGATGACTAACCTACCTGAATGAACAAACATGCAGTACACCAGCCGCCAGCTTTGCAGGTAGCACACAAGTACGGCTGTCCATGCCTTTAAAAAGCCCGAGAAGCCTGACTGTTAATGACTGACTGCAGTGCATTACATTGGAGCCAGTGCATTATGTTCTGGGCCAGCTCAGCACAGTTTTAGAAATGTATCACTTCAGATGTGCAATTTTGGTTTTAGAGAGAAAAGGAGATGGGTAATTATGCTTAGATTATGGGTATTTTTATGCTCCCTGTAGATATATTGATGATAATCCCCTGGCCTGAGACATTTTATTCCATTCTTGAGTAAAGGCTTTCATATTTTATCAAGGCTTTTCCTGGAGCCAGCCTTAAGCACTAACAAGAAAAATGACTGCTTGAGGCTCTGATTTAGCCTTAGTGACTTAGCCCAGAGACTCAAAGGCACTTAGGTGTCGTGACACAGGGCTTTGCAACACCTAACTTTAGGCATCTGACCACCATAACGAAATCCTTTTCACTGAATACTGAGCTGAGACTACTTGTATGATCTGCAGGCAGAATCTTGCACTTCAGGATGAGGTATATGCAGATCAGCATGAAGAATAAAGACAGGCAAACCAGCAGGAAATTTCAAAACCAGGAGAGATGTTCTGCTGCTTCTGCCTTCTTTGGCTTTTTACCTAACTGAAACACCCAAGTTCATCGGAGGACACAGCCTTTTTCATCTCCCCTGTAATAAATCGTATGGAAAGATAGATATATTGAGAAGGCAAACAAACCTCAAATGGAAGGGATCCTTTAGTGCTGACAGAGCAGGGAGTTCATATCAACCACCCTGCTGTCTTAAAAGCCTCAGATGGGTATATAGGGTTCATTAAGATGGATCTGGCCTTTGTATCCAGTAGACACAAGTAGGTATCTTTCTTCAGTTGTAGTTCACAGCTCACAGTTTCTCATGAAGGTAGATTTCTAATTTCTTTAAAAAAATAGCAGAGGATTAACTGGCAATTTCAGGAGATAGGTGAGAGTGAACTCCTGTCTTCTTGTCCATTCCTCTCTCCCTCCCAGCATTATCCAGTCTTTTGGAAATTAGAATGCTCAGTTAGGATTCAAGGGTTTGTTTTTGCACCTGTGAATTCAATCCCCATTACACGGTCCTTGGGAGAGTTCCTCAAATCCCAGGCTACCCAGCTTTTCTCACTCTTTTTCCCCTATTCAGATCGGCCCTTTTCATTCTGTTACGTGATGCAGAACAGCTCATAAAACAGGAGGGAGGGAGAGCAACTCATCTCCTGCAGAATAGCTTATAACTGTAAAAATTGACCATTTCCACTTTGAGGGATCCTAGGAATCTCTAATATTTGCCTTGATTTTGGGTTTCAGTAAATGTAAAAATCAAACTCGTATACCATATTTCTCATTAATTCAATGAAACATCATGCATAGCACAGCCTCCTTTGAAGTTAATTGAAGAGACTTGGCCTCCATTGACTCTGGTTTAAGTTTTGGTTTGGCAATAAAACTTCAAACTGAATGAGTTGTGGCTGCTGCAGTTCTTATTTCATTTCTATGGAAAGTTCTTATTGTACCCACAAGCATATAATAAGTGCTGAAAAATCCTTCATTCCTAGCTCATATTTTGCTGACAGAGAAGATAATTTGCACATGTATCAGTACTTTCTGTGGGTAAAGTTAGAATTCCTCAGCTTTGGCTTTTTCCCAGTTAATGTCATGAAACTGGCCATAAAACCAGACAGCAAAGTTATAACCAGGGCATATTTTCTGACAGTTTTAAGACATCTTATTAAGGACAAGAAGGTAAATGGGAGTAGTCAACATGAATTTATGATGGCGAAGTCATGTTTGACCAGTGTGATGGCCTTTGACAATAAAATGACTGGCTCGGTGCATGAAGGGAGAACAGTGGATGCTGCTTGTCTTGACTTCGACAAGGTCTTTGACACTGTCTCCCATAACATAATAGACAAACTGTTGAAATACAGGCTAAAGAAATAGACAGTGAGGTGGACTGAAAACTGGCTGAACTGCTGGGCTCAACCAGGTTGTGATCAGTGACACAAAGTCCAGCTGGAGGCTAATCATGAGTTATACACCCCAGGTGTCAATATTGTGACCAGTATTGTTTAACATTTTTCTTAATGACCTGGATGATGGGACTGAGTGCACCCTCAGCAATTTGCAGATTGCACAAAATTGGGACAACTGACTGATATGCCAGGTTGATGTGTTACTATTCAGAGGGACCTGAATGGTTCAGGTCAGAGAATCAAGCTGACAGGAACCTCAGGAAGTTTAACAAAGAGAAATGCCAAGTCTTGCCTTTGGGGAGGAAAAATCCCATGCATCAGCACAAGTTGGATGGAGCCAGCCAAGTGGAAAGCAGCTTTGCAAAGAAAGACCTGGGGATCCTGGTGCACAACAAGTTGCACATGAGAAAGCAATATGCCCTTGTGACAAAGAAGTCCAGCAAACAGCAGAGCATCACCAGCAGGTTGAGTGAGATGATCCTTCCTCTCTGCTCAGCACTGGTGAGACACATTTTCAGTGCTGTTTCCAGTTGTGGGTTCCCCGATAGAGACATGGACATGCTGGAGCAAGTCCTGTGAAAGACCACAAAGATCATTAAGGGGCTGGAGTGTCTGATAAATGAGAAGAGGCTGAGAGAGCTGGGACTGTTCAGCCTGGAAAAGAGAAGGCTCAGGTGATCTTATCAATGTATATAAATACCTGATGGGTGAAGTAAAGAAGAGGGAGCCAGACTCTCCTCAGTTGTAACCAGTGACAGGATGAGACAATGGACACTCATTGAAATCTAGAATATTTCATTTAAACATAAGAAAAAGGTATTTTACTGTGATGGTGGTCAAATAGTGGAGCAGGTTGCCTAGAGAGGTTGTGGAGGCTTCATCTGTGGAGATACTCAAAACCCAAATGGACATGGTCCAGGGCAATCTGCTGTAACTAATCCTACTTTGGATGGAGGGTAGGATTAGACAATTACTACAGGTCCCTTCCAGCCCTATCCATTCTCTGATTCTGTGATCATTCTGTCTTCAGATTTTTGTATTGGCAAGCTTTCATAAAGCCTTGCTATTGTATTTGGGGTTTGTGCAGACTAGTCTGAGAACTGGTACCACAGTCCATATTGCTTACAGTTTAAAAAAAAAAGTATGTGTGCTAAAGCACAACTTCATTTTTTTATAAGTCCTAAATCACAGGGTTTGATTCTGTTTTGACACAGTTTTGTGTTATGTTCTTTGATAGGTTCATTCTGGTTCGGTCGGTGTGTATATTGGTCCATTCCTCATGCACTGCTTTTTAATTTTGGTCTCTTTAGTTATTGCAACATCTAGCCTTTTTCCCCCTTTAAACAATATAAGCCTGTAAAAGGTTTTGTAGACATTAAATTGTCTGTAAATTTTACCAAGGTAAAATTCAGATAAACTTAAGGATATGGAGACTGTTTACAGAAGAAATACGTGTTGAATGTATAGAAACAGTGTATTTGTTAAAAAAGGCCATGTTCAAAATTCCTTAAATGATAAGTTTATGACCTTGCAGTTGGTAAAAGGGAAAAAGCATTGGAGTACAAGGAACATGCATGTGCAATACCTTTATCTACCAAAACAGTAAGAAAACATTTTCACAGTCAATGAGTGAAGATGCACTACTTGTTACACTTAGAGTTAAAAAAAAAGTTGTGAGAACTACAGCTTTTATCTTTTTCATGAAGCAAATAGAATTTTGCTACTTTGAATCTGAAAGTTATTTTATTATGGTATTCTTGATAAATGATAAGTGAACAGAGGTTATATGGTGATACCCAGTAAGTTCATATGTTTATAGAAGAACCCGAGGTTAAGTAAAGCTTGAAAAGAAAATTTAGGCAGGAGTATGTATTGCAAGGTATGTAAATTTATTCATAGATGAAATTCTGAAGAACATGATACATTTGACACTGTGATTCTGAAGGCAGAAGTTTTCTGAAGTTCTTCTTAAGCTTGAAGTGAGTCTGAGGTCAGATAGACTGTTTGGAAGTAGTAACAACACTTAACAAGGCTGAAACAGTTACCCTGAAGGATGGAGTTCATCCATGAAATTCATATATATAGTTTTTTACTCAATAGCTAGTATAAAAAGTATGGGCAAACTTGTGTGGAGATCAGGTAACACGTAGGCTAAGAATTTAAGGCAAGCTTCTGGAATATAAAATGTGATTTTTAACGGCTAATATAATAATAAAAAAAGGAATATCATGTCCTTTTCTTGCCATATTTATAAATGAAAACAATTCTGGCAACTACTCTATTCAATGGGAAGGTTGCTGGCATTTGTTTGGCATTTTCAGAATTTGTCTCCAGTTCAAATCCCTTAAGAAGCTTCACTTCAATTCTGGATTCCATTCTGAGCTCAGGTATGAGCTCTGGCACGATGCACAGTGTTGGAGCCTGAGAGAAAGTCCAGGTGTAAACAGCTGTGGAAGTCCAGCTACCCAACATACTTTAAAGTCAAACTATGAGGTGTGACCAGAGCTTATGAATCCACACACTTAGGTATATGCTGAACTGGCGTTTTCAGCATCACATATGTGGGTACTCTAAATTGCTTTACTGGGTCTTGCCTCAACTGTGACCATTTTGTGGGATACTTCAGTCCTCAGGGAGTCAGCATGAATTCCTCAGAACGTGAGGCCATATGTGCACAGCTTTAATAGTTCGAGTTTAGTGAGCAATCAAGCGTGGTCTGATGTAAGTTTTGCTGGTGTAAAGGAGAATTCTATTGCAATATGAAAATAAGACCCACACTGCATCTCTGAAATGGTATTAATGCATTCTTGCAGAAGCAGAGTGAATTTAATTCAAATCATTTTTTTTATTTTAATGGGATCTGGTATGCTGAACAGCATAAAGAATATAATGTGATGAATTCTGATTGATAATCAATGGATGCTCTAGTGAACTTATTACATGAAAACACAACAGACGACCTGACACTTCAATGCATATCCTTCCTTTTTGAAGTATTCTGCCTTACGGGCTAGCATTCTCCTTGTCTGCGCTTCATCCCCCAGGGGACTGGGAGATTGAATTTAACGGTTAGCTGAGCAAGGATGAGCTTAACTCAGCTCATGTTAAGTTAATCATTGTTCTCAATGAGAAAACTTATCTTGGAAGTGTTTATGCACCTTGCTTAGTCCAGTAACTGCAAACATAATATGCAAAAAAGAAATTGTTTTGAGATCCTTTACTGGTCATATATAAATTTAATTATGTGTAAAAGTCACTGATTAAGGATTTGAAGAGTCTTTGATGAGTTGACTTGAGATTTTGAATCACTTGAAATCATATGAGACAAATTTAAGATTGAATAGATGAATCTGCTTTTTAACTGGCATGATTTTAAGTGGCACAATAGTTTACACGATAAATTCCTGATAGTTAAATATATTTAATTGTAATGAAGCATAGGATTTAACCATTAATTCTTTGTGTGAATTCTGTTGGACCAGCGGACCAGGGTGTGATATCATTGTGAAGGACGTGCTAGGACATAGCATAAGTAGTTGTCATCCTTTAGTCAGAATCCAAATGTCAGTGATTAAGTTCTACCAAAGCTAACAGGAATACTGATATTAACAAGTACTATGGAGACAAGAAACCCAAGTAACTTAAAACTGAAGTAAGGAGGGAAGTGCATGACACCGCTGAGCTTAAGCAAACCCTTTTCCTTCTCTGTTTGTCAGCCTGTCTCTGACCAACACTCGTGTAACTCCACAGTGAGATGATTCCAACCACTAGTCAGATGCACAAGTTTTCTCCTTCCTATTCTCTCCCCAATCCTGCTGAGACGAGGGAGTCAGCAAGTGGTTCTGTGGTGCTTATTTCCTGACTAGGGGTCAACACACCACACCACTAAAGTGACCAGAAGAGAGATGGGCATGCATGGCAAGGACCTGAGGCAGAGAAAAAGGAGCAGGACCAGAGCAATGGTTTGGGATCATCCTTTTTGATGATAACAAACCCTTCCATAATTTCAACTGTATTATCTAACCATATCCTAGGAAAAAGAACACAAGCAAAACCTGGCAAACAGCTGTAAACCAAAGCAAATGGTTGCACGGATTTGTCTGCTAAGGACAGATTGAAGCTCTTAATACTTATGCACAATCATTAACTTTCAATACCCAAAAGTTAAAGTTGAAGATTAGAGACACTCAGTGTATACCACCTTACTTCCTTCACCTTCCTGACGGCCAGCTCCATCACTGCATAAAAGCTATACCAGTGGCTTAGGTCTCAGGCAATCGTGAAGAAATAAATAATTCTGAGATTATTATGTCTGAAGATATACCTAGTGCTTCCCAGGAATGGAGTCTAAAACAGTTTCTATGAATAAAAAACAGGAATGAAGCAAAATAAAGTTTACTTTCCTATGGGCTTTAAATGAGCCCAAGTTATTTTCTGAGTCAAGCTATATCAGTAACTGACACTTCCCAAAATGTAATTTTAGCAGACTCTAATAACGCATGGTTAAACCAGCAGTTACCCATTTAGTGTAACCTTTGCTGCTGGTAATTGAGAGTATGCATTGCTTAGACAGCTTTGAATTAGAATTAGTCATAGGGACCTTTCAAAGAAAATATGTAAAAAGCTTCATTCTGAGTCCAATTAGAGCTAAGGTCAGTCGTCTTTACCCCATCTCATTAGTGTACTCTGGCAACAAAAGTTACTTCAAGTCTCCAAATATTTGATTCCTGGATATTTGTTTTGAATTGATAAGTCAGCTAATAGGGGAGGTGTCATCAAAATGTAAAAAGTTACTTTAATTATTATCCAAGTAACATGTCTATTTGTACATAATTTTCCCCCTCACATAATGGATGTAGTCCTTCATGAAGGCAATTGTGTTTTGTGAGGTGCAAGTAGCCTCAGTGCCCTTCATTCTAATGGGAGTCGATGCATTGCAGTTAAGCTTCATGACTATCCTGCTTCCAAAGGCAGAACATCTGAAATAACTGGGAAAAATAAATGGGGAAAAAAATCAGGTAAACATCCACAGTTTGATAAAAGACAGTAGCATTTGTACTCAGGATTACTACATATATACAACCATAAGTTTGACTGAAACCTTGTAAAATCTAACTTCAGGCGTGGCTGTGTTATTGTAGCTACATAACAGAAATTAAAGCAGTAGCAGTTCATATTCCATAAGGACAGAGGTAGATAAAATGTATTTCCCTTCCTAGGTATATCTAGAATATATCATAGGATATGTATCTGGGTATTCATTTATTTCCTTTATGTATTTCTTTATATGCTTCCAGGTGTTAAAGTCTTTAAGCACCTTGAATTCCAGACACCTGAGTGAGTAGCCAGGAGCAATCGCTAGCCTTGGAGTCAGTTCCCAACCTGCCGAGTGCTGACCTACTGCATGCTCAGGGTGCAGCCTGGAACTGTCAGTACCCCAAGTTACTCATAAAGCAACTCAATTTCAGATCCTTGGTCCCATCCCATCCTCGGTCCAGAAAAAATGCATTTTCTTCCACAGCTATTTAAAGCCTTGGAACTTCCCAAGATTAGATGTCAAGGTTCTTTCTTTAAAGTTCTAACAAAAATCAAGTGGTTTGAATAACCCTCACTCCTAAAGTCACTTGAGGGTTTCTAGTCATCATAGGATATTTTTCATTATGTTTATTAAAGATATTTCAGGTGCAGAGCTGGGTTTTGTCTGGTTTTGGGTTTGTTTTTTTTTTTTTTAAAGACATCATTTCAGCCATTAGAGAGAAACACTTTTTAAGTGGCTTGTAATGAAAACTCTGAGTTAAAGCTTATGAATCTTTTAAACTAGTAGTTTAATAAGCATTAGAGTAAAAGGCTTCTGAGGAAGTGAGAAGTAGGTCCCATTTGGCTGCTAATGCCATGTAGGAACAGTCAACTAGATTGTTCTAGGCGCTTTGTGCCCCTTTAAACAAAGTTGTCCTTACAAAGAGGACAGTATTGGGAGGAGCTACTGGTAGAACAGATTTGTCTGAGGATTAGATAGAGCAGATGTAATAGAACATGGTTCAGCTCTTCTACAAAAAATGTCTTTGCATTAAAGTTACAAGCTTTCCAAATCTCATCTTCTGTCTTTACATCTCATTTCATTATTGGGTCTGCATTTCCTGTCTCTAGGCATGCCAAATTACTGTTTCTAAGATGTGGGGATGATACAATTATCTCCAAGTTAAATTAAGTTTCTCAAGCAGTCCTTTATTTGACTTTCTTATCTTTATCTTATTTCCTTTCTCACTCATTTCATGTATAAAAATGACATGTTGTAATTTCGATGGAGGAAGCCACCCAAACCAATTTCTAGCTAAGGGTGACAGACGGGGATATTTTTATATGTATTTAGAGTTTTATTAGGAACTTTAACTCATTTCCTTTGTTTCTGTAGAAGAAAAGTGGAAGAGAATATGTTAGTGGATATTAAAAAGTAAAATACAATGAACACCATATATCCAATTTAAGTGTCCCAGATATGAAAACTAGATATATATGAAAAGCAGGAAGTGCCTTTCATGAGTGCTTCATGGTTCACATATTTTATTTCTGTAATTCAGGATGCAGAAAAACTGAGGTATGGCTTCCAGAAAGTATTACTATATTGGTAAAATAGATCATTTTCCATGGATCATACTATTAATTGCAGTAAACTAGTATGATATGTAATAACTCATAAATGTAAAACTATACTTAATCCAAGGGAAAATCATGCTAACATGGTGAAATTTCTAAGCAATTGCAGTTCAAAGGGGGAAAAGTCTTTAAATATGTAAGTGAAATAAAGTCCAAAGGACACAGAGACAGTTTACAGATGCTGATTAAGTAGTAACCAGAAATAAATGTTTATAAAGGTCTTTTTGAATGTTTTCTAATAATTCCTAAGAAAAGAAAGTGGTGGTGAAGAAATAGACTAATTTAGATAAAACATTAGGTAGAAATTGTTTTACTAAAGGAAGAAGGGACTATTATGATGAGTAATGACAAGCAGAAGCAACTGTTGGGAGTAATGGGAATAATGTTCGGAGACTGTGTGTACAGAAAAGAGGACAGAAAGTTTTTACATAGGCTTGTAGATGGCAGCAGAGCTAATTTGTGGGCAGGCTGTGACTCTGCATGGGAGACATTAGGAAATGTCAGGGTTTGCACTCATTGATCAGGAGTGTTATCTGCACTGGAATCAGAAGGGAGTATGAGAGGAACTGCGGCTCACCGAGGTTACTTAGTGGTTGTTTTTTCTTCATTGTGCAAGCAAGGTTTGCAGTGCTTTTGCTACTTTTTCTCATTGCAAAAACTGAGGGAAAAACCCCACATCATATGTTTGGTGCTGGATTTTTCACAAAATCCTTGCATGTTTTCACATGCACAGTTTTCATTCTGCTCTCTAAGAAAGTTGGGGAATGTATTTTGAAAGAAATAAATGCTATGTTTTTCTTGAGTTAATTAGTAGACAGCTGAAGGACAGGCTTTAAGAAACATGCAACCTTATATGTCATACGGATAAGTGCAGAGAGTATTTTTATTGTTTCCCAGAAGGGTAAAAATGATATTCTATTCAAGAGGCGAGAGTACCTCTTTACACTCAGTTATAGTTGCAAATGGACTAGTGAAACAAATACAAATTCTTAAGGTATTTAAAGTTGTAAGCATGTAACATTTTGCCCTTGAAAGGGGATACAGACCTTTTAATTTCATTTGGTCAGGAGTGGAAAGCATTGTGAGAAATTCTTCAGTTTGAATTCTGTGTAGTGTATGCACAAATTTTTCTTTTAAGAGATGTAAAGCTTGCATGTCAGGTGGGTTATTCAAGATTTATTAATAGAAATCAGTATAATATATTACTGATATGAGTGTAGTTTTGCTGCTTATATATATACATGAGCTCTTAAAAATCACAAGTTTTTCAATGGCCAAAACGTCCTGTTTTCTATGTCCAGTCTATATCATGAATATACCTCATCCTCAAGAGTATTTTGAACTCAAGAGTATTAATAATTTTTGAATTCTATCAGGTGCTACCTTTATCTTTTTTAACAAAGATACTGGACTGTGAATACTGAACTGTATGAATGCAAGAGAAAAAAATATCAGAATATTTTGTAATATTTTCATTTTTATGGGATCTTTGTGAATGGAAATAAAAAAATAGACTACTGGATGTCATAGAGGCATGAAATAAGGATTATTTACTTGCATTCTCAGTTTGTCTTCTATTTTTTATACCTACATATTCTGTTGTTCTATATTCTATATATTGTATATGTTCTGTTTTTTCTATATCTATATATTTAGGTAATAAAGCAAATGACTTGGTCTGTCTGTGTGCCTGTTATCCTAACTATACAATGAAAATATTTTTCACTGACTTTTTAAAGTGATTCTTAAAGCATTAGCTAAAGCATACTGGAAGAGTACAAGTTGATCTTATTCAACCAGTACAAACTGTTAAAGCGAGAATTATACAATAAAAAAGCCATTTGCTTCAATGATTTTAAGTTTAAATGTAGGATTCAAATGCAAAAAAAATTACCTCTTATTAAGTAAAAATGCATAAAAAAAGATAAAACATTTTAGTATAACTACCTTCTGACTCCAGTGTTCAAGGACATAAGAAATGCCTCACAGAAAAAGTTCTTTCAAGGGACTCTTGTTCTATTCTACATGATGTCA
Source organism: Grus americana (assembly GCF_028858705.1). Classification (NCBI taxonomy): domain Eukaryota; kingdom Metazoa; phylum Chordata; class Aves; order Gruiformes; family Gruidae; genus Grus; species Grus americana. The sequence goes on from NC_072864.1 coordinate 9,019,266, forward strand.
AGATTAATTAAGTTGACTGTACATGCAAAACACAACCTCCCCTATTCTTTGCCTAACCTCTCCCAGCATGCCCCAGCCAAGTCATCACCATGGCAACTAATCATCCCCAAATCCATCACTACTGCAGTGACATGCACGATCCATCTTATGTTATTATTTATAATTGATCCCCACGGAAACATTAGTTACATGTATGTTACATAGAACTTTGAGAATACATGTATATTTGAAGCTGAAAATGAGGGTGTCGTAAGAGATTCAGAATGTCCGTAACGGTTCCATGATACAGCAGTATTTGCGGTTTCAACAGCTCATCTACCAGTATAAAGCAATAATAAACATTGGGAGGTTAATATTGGCACTCTGAAGAAAATACAGAAGTAACTGAGACACAGCATGAATTACAGGAAAACAGGTGTAATATGGTCCCCACACTAAAACATCCCTGGCAACTGCACCACTTCTTGCTAGGCTGATATTTGCGGAACAGTCTTTCTATGATTCTTATAACTTAGAGATTATAATGTACAGCCATTTATAAATGCATAGAGACTCTATTAGATTGCCTTCTAATAATAATATTTGGAAACAGCAAAAGCAGAAATGGCTAAAATGAGTTTCATGTCACATCTTGCCTTAACCCTCCTGGAAAAAAGCAATTTTGGTTACTCAAGATAGCTGAGAACGTCTCACTTATGCCCTTTATTACTAAAAGTTTAATAAATCCCTTCTATTGAGGGGATTAGTAATAGCTGCACTATCTTTCAATATTTTCCCTAATCATCTAGTAGCAATCTTCTGTTCTGTCTTGTAGAGACCAATATTAAACTAGTTAGTTTTCCTTCTGGATTGCTCCAGTGCTCTCTCACGAGTCTTAAAAAGCTACTCTGAAGTCTCACCTATCTCAGAAGGTGACGGTCTGCTTAGAGGTGAGTGAATGTGATTCTGTACATCAGGTACCTCATGGACTGCAAGGTACATGGGGAATTGCAATGGCTTTGCTGTGGTTCTACATTCAAGTGTGCAAATATTCCGGAAACAGGGGTGAGGGGAGCGATGTCCATTTAGTAAAACTATCTGCTTATATATGTGTTATGGCCCTCTTCTGTGACGGTGTAAATTGTTTCATTTCAGTGTCTCTTCCTGGGAATTTGCCACAGCTTAAGGTTTGGTTTTGTTTTGCTTTGCTTGCTTTTTATCTTCAGGGTACTTGCATGAGTGCGGACTATTTCTGGGTAGCTGCAGTGGTTAATCAGCGTGTCAGAGAAGTAGCGGGTGATCATACCTGGTGCTTATCCCTTCCTGTTATAAGCATCTTAAACTAATAGATCATTACATGCAGTTTATGTAGTAAGCCTACATGCCACAGAAGCGACGGTACAAAAATAGCAAACAAGCAAAAATTAGTGTTCCTGCTACACCAATGGGAGCCATAGTTTGAGGTGAAACATATGTTGGATATTCAGTAACACAATTTAGAGAACTATATAAGTATACTTTCATCAACAGAAACCAGAACAGCGTTTTTAAAATTCAGCTGAAAATCCTTATGAAAAGGAAAGGAGAAAAAAAAAAAGCATAAATCTGATTTTTAGGCTATAGACAGATAATCTGATCTTCTGGATAAAGAGTATGCAACAGTTGGAAGCTTTTGTTTGATTCCTGTGAACACCATGGATACTGTAGATTAAGCAATGGATCGTAAATGTGAATTCTGTACTCAACAAACTCTTGCAACCAATAGAAAAATGGTCGTGTGCTTTCCTCTCCCTCATCTATAAGAAAAAAGGATTTGGACATGCTCCTTTGAGTAAGAGGCTGGTTTTTATTAATATGAAGATTAGGCATTATGGGGAACAGAATAAGATGCTTCATTTTTAAAGTACTCAGAAGTGCAGAACAGATTCATAATGCGTTTCAAGACTGCATTGTAAGACTTAAGCCAGCTACATTTTGGACCCAGCTAGATGACTCTGAAATGTGTCTATACAATCTTATGGTTTATCATGTGTAAATGGAAGCTATACCTTAGGTCTTCTTTAATGTACGCCTTGGGGAATTGATTTTGCTGCTGTCGTCTCTCTGTATAAGAGATCACACCAACCTCTTCCTTAGGTTATAACCTCAAATTGTACAAACTATGGTAAACTGACAGGCCTCAACGAGTTTGGCCAGTGACTTCAGCTTGCTCTCTGGGACACTGTGACAGTGGCTCAGACTGATAAATAATCAGGTTCTTCAGGAAAAATAAGAAGGACTATTTACCTGTACACCCAGACATATGTAGTGCAAGATAAAGAGGTATAATGAAAATAATATATATATTTTCTAATATGACTGTTAAAGGGAATATGAATACCTTTTACCAAAAGTGGGAAAACAGCCTGTTCACTGAAGTGTCTGTGTGGTTTTATTATTTTCTTTCTACTGGCATCCTCACTCTGAGGAGCTTCTGAGAACCCATTCGACTTGTCTTCTTCCCCAGACTAACCCCTTTGAAATTTCATGTTCTCTTTTATCCTGGCCTCATAGAGGGGAGAATAAATCCATGTGTCTTTCGTGTGTTAGAGAGCATGCAAGCTTTGAGAGCTCTCTGAGTTCTTCAGACTGCTTTGTCACTCCTCTTTTAATTTAACTCCTTACTGTAAAGTAAACCAGTATCAAATAGGGGTACTGCTGTTCATATGAAATTCATAAAAAAAAAATATACACAGTTCCCTTTTTCCCTTACAAGATAAACTGGAGGGTACAATCTAATAATTTACTAGAATGTAATTAAGTGGCAAGGTATTTGCTACCATAAGAGCTTCCCCTAAGGAGCTGAGATAACATGCATGGTAGAATTGCTTGAAAGGTGATGAATTTGAACGAGCCAGACAAAGCAGTAATAGAAAGCTAGAGAGAAGATTACATTAATAATGTTTATATAGTGCTTCAAAGGGTCAAATGCAATGAAGTCAGTTGCAATAAAAGCAAATCTTATATGTCTAACAGAAAATATAGCATTATTTCATCAATGAAGTGATCATTAATAAATGAACAAATGCTTAATCACTGTACAGAACAAAAATAACATGTTCTTTGGTATAGGTCAGAAATTCTTAACAAAATGAAAAAAGAAGAAATAGTAGGAGACTGTAATTTAAAGACTAAATTTAAATTCTGCAGTAAGAATCAGTGGCTACCTGGATGTATAATGAGGAAACAATATAAATTCAATGCATAAATCACTGAGACAAAAATAGTGTTCGTATTACCACACCTGACAATGGCTGGTTTCTGAGCAGGGTACAGGAAGAGCCTACTTAGTCCAGTAGAGCTGATAAAACTATTTACAAAATTAGCATGAAATATTTTTAAAATGGCATTTCCCACTTCAATGTATTCTTCTGTTAAATCTTCTTATCTGCACAGAGCTTTATTCATGAAATCATTATTATGTCACCATTTCTAGTTGATTACACCTCTAGTTGATCCTACACCTCCAGGATTTCTTTTAGACTGGAAACTTACACAATTTTTAAAATATTTTCACTCAGACTTACTATTTTTCTTTTCCTTTCCTAGTTAGCCTTTAATCTTTTTTATATGATCCTCTTTTCCTTCTGTTCTTCAGTTTATATTTTACCCATGGCTGATGTTTATTTGTGGGCTCATTGTGAGTCCCACCACAACTGTTATTCTGAGAGGTGTTTTAGTTGAAACCATGTATCTAAGACAGCATTTCAAATCTAGTACATTTTGAGGTTCAGCAGGTATCTCATCTGAGATAAAATTCATACACACAAATTTCAAGACTGCATAGTCTGAGCACTTTCTGTGAGCGTGCAGTCCAGTTCAGTCATCCCTGCCAGAGCTCATTGGTATATTCAAATGCTGGGGATGCTATTTAATTACTTCCTCGAGGTTTCCCAAGTTCCTTCCATCCCATTCTGCTGTCACTTCTAATAACTAAAGGCCTTACTGGGTAATTAACCGATTGGATTACTGGTGACAGCGCGTGTTTTTCAAACACTTGATATAAAATCAGATACTTTTGCATTCTTAATTGGAGCATGCTATAAGTTTAAATGGTCTTATTTTGTTTTGGTTTGTTGTGTTTTGAAGTGTTATTTAACTTTAATGTTCTCTTCATTGTATTAGGCGTTTAGATTATTTCCCTTGCTTAGTATTTCCAGTTTGTTTAATGGGAGCATGTCTCATTTGCACTCATGGAAACCAATAACATTTTTGTTTATATTTAGATAGCCCAATGTTTTTGACAAGATAAAATATTCCCCTGTTCAAGTACTTTTAAAGTAATACAGTAACTAATATTTTTATCTTATACAACTAACAGCTGCATTTGCTCTGTGTTAAAGCATATTTTGAGTTTCATGGAATTTAGGCATCTGCCACAGAGCACTCCCATTCAGGCCATAGACAGTGTAATGACAGTATGTCTTGGAGGATGAGAAAAGTGGGAAAGGAACATTTTCTACATTTTACTTATATATAATCAATATTATCCACTGCCAATACTATCCAATTCCACACGAATTAATTCAAGGGGTTTTTGTGTCATGTCATCTATAACACTTAGACAATATAGCTCTGATATCAATATTTGCTGATAATCAAGTTTGCAGTGACACTAAATTGGCAGAAACAGTCCCTCAAGATAGTGCTACCCTTCAGTGGATCTTAGATAGGCTGGAGGAATGGTCTAGGTGGCCTCCTGTTGTTCCTTCCAACCTGAATTATTCTATGATTCTGCCATTCTGTGTTTCTGTAATGCTCATCTGTACAACCTCTGAGGGCCTGACAGAATTTTCAGAACAGCTTCCAAAACGAGATGATATTATCATTAATAGATGAAGGCATGAGGCACTCAGAGACTGAAGTCAGCCTGGTACATTTTGGAAGTCTAATCTGAAATGCCACTGTATTCAGATCTTCAGATTTAGCCAATAACATTTTTTCATTTCATTTTTCTTTTCAGTGAATTCCACTGCTTTTGATTACAGTTCTAATGCCTCTAGTTTGGCTTCTAAACTGTGAGAAACAATTAGTGATCCTCTGGGCAAGCCATGGGTAGGACTTCTGTGGCACAGGCGACTTAGCTCTGTCAGATGACATTCAGTTTTGTAATCCTAACATAGACTGTAAAACAACCTTTCTGATTCTGGAATTTCCTGCCTCATTCATTATTCATTTTTCACCTCCTACAACAAGTGAAGCAGAAGTCCTATGAACAACATCCTTCAGTGCACTTTAATTAATCAAGTCAACAAAATATGTCATGGGTCCTGTGGGGAAAAACAGTGGGAAAAATATGCAATGTAATGTGCTACAATCCTAAATGTAGTCCATTTCCTAGCTATCAGTTGCACAGATTTTAATTATGACATTTCTATCTTAAGTTTGTTAATTGTAGTGGAGTACAGATTTTCAGTGTTCTTATTCTTATATTTGAGGAAAATGAGCTGGTATGTGAAAACACAGTGACTCCCAGGGGTATTATCAGTTAGATAATGTATTTGATTCACTACATCCATGCTGGCGGTGTAAGCGGTCGGCCAATCCTGAGCAACCAGGACAATAAGATGTCATCCTACGTACCACTGATGTGGTATGTAACTCCCTGATAACAGGTTTCACAGATGGCAAAGTGAAAGTAACTATTGGGTTATTTTCCAGGCTCTGGTATGGAAAATTATTATTAACAAATTAAGGTGGTTTTTTGTTGTTGTTGTTTTAGCTTCCTATCTTATGCTTCATGCTCTCTAACCTGCTACTACTGTATTTGCTCTGCTCTTGCTTCTCTCTCCCCTTCTGTTAACCCTACACAGAGAGCCTTATCCTCTATAACTATACACTTTTCCTGCCCTGAGTTCCTTTCTCATTTCCATCTAACTTTTGATCTTCACTGTTTCTCCATCATAGTGCTTTTCCTCAGCTTACACGATTTAATTCCTATTGATTGGTCCCCCTTTCCCGTCTTTTTACATTGCTACGTTTTGACATGTACCTCTCTTGTAACCGTCTTTTCATTCATCAGCCCCAGTATGCTGTACAGATCTCCTTGCGGAAATATTCCAGTCTCAATTTGTCTTTTTTCTTACCTCTCTCCCACACCCTGAGACTGCTCATTTCAAAGAACTTTGTGTCATTTTTTACTGTTCCATACCTACCATACTTGGCTCCATACCTTTGATACTTATGATACTTTGATACTTTGATCTTATCCCCTCCATATTTTTTTTTTTTTCTTCTTGCTGGGAGAAGTTGAAAAGCACGTTGGTTCTCCTTAGTTAAAATACCCAACTTGACCTACAGTTATCCAGAATTGTAATGTTTGAATTCTTAAAGAAATTTAGGTTTGGGGAACTAGTAATTATCTACTGAGCATAGGCAAGCTGCAATTTTCAAAGGCTATAACTGTCAAACTTAGATGACTTTCAAGTGGATGGCAAAAGGTCCACCCTTGACATGCACAGTAACCTCTGCCAAATTTCAAAATTATAAATGACACAAATGATGGAGGAAAAGGTCACCATAAGTTTTTTAACAAGGGGAAAAGTTATTTTCCTTACTCTTATTTTCAGAAATATATTAACTATTTTTCAAATAAGAAAATGGAATATTTCACCCCAAATTGAGTAGTACTATAAACAACCCAAACTGTTAGTAGCAGTGTGGGGCAATTTGTCCATACTGTATACACTGTGGCTAAAATCCTCCCTGCTTTCCTTAAACAAACGTCCGTTGAAGCCAGTCCAAGGCAATTAGCTCTATAGGATTATATGCTTATGGCTGTGAACAATAACATCTTATTATGAAATCATTTAACCTTTTTCTGGATACCCTTTTGCGTTTAAACCAGATGAAATTATGATGTAGTGTGTCACTTTTAAGCTGTTTAATTTAACCAACTGATTAGAATTTTGCCTCCCTCAAAACCACTCTCTTAAAATATATCAGTTTTCACAAAACCAAATAGCTGTTAAAGAAATAACTTTGAATTTAATCCAACATTATATACCAAGTGTATCACTTTCATGCTGTCATAATATTAATGAAATAGATGTTCAAAGAATACCGCTGAGGAAAAAATATCATAAATGTGAGTTTAACTTTTCTTTTATTTAAGAATCACAAAGAAATTTGTAATTTAAAGAGCTTTATAAACTCAAGAAAAGTTTAGGAAGCAGGAAACCTAAACCACAAATTTTATGCTATTTCTGAACTGTAATTCAGGTTATGTATCTCAAAAAGTGAAATTTTCCAATGGGAACAAGGAAGGGAATTGTCTTTCATCTCAGGACAAGATAACTCTCTTTGATTTAATAAATAATGGCTGGAGAAATTCAAAGTCTTCTTGTGTTTGTCCAGCTGAAAAATAAATGGACAGATTGATTATCAGTTAGCAAGTGGTACTGATTAGAAGTAACCTAGTCTTTGATGTTGATTAGCATAACAAAGGAAAAATACAGATGATACTTCAGATTTCTTTTGTAGCAAAATTAGTGTGTCAGGTTTTGGATGATAATCAGGAGCAATTAATGAGATCACCTTTATTTAGGAATATAATTTTAGGTACATGTGATTGAAAACATGACTGCATTGTCAGAAATTTTCCCTATGGACCTCCGTCATGATGCTGTTGTTCTCTAATCTTCCTCTGGTATGTTGACTTCTAAACAAAAGCCTTTTCCCCATGTGAGCAGATAGAGCTTCAAAATTTCTATTAATGGGTGGCTGTTGAAAATACGGCTTTTAAGTGAAAAATTTAACCATCCATCAAATATATATTTAAAGGGGTTTGGTTTTTTTGGAAGGCATATCTTTTCTGTCTCTTTCCTTTGGTTCAGTAGTTATACAACAAGGTCAAAAGTGTGCAAAATCATCAGAGAAAAAGAAAGAAATCTGTCTGAAGCCTGTAAGCATTTAAAGTTTTGTGTCTTAGCTTCATGACTGTTACTAAATCATTTAAGATTCTCATTCTACTTTATTTAGGCAGCCAGGGAGATTTTCTCCCAAGTCTGAATTAATGTAAGTTTTTTAATCATTAAAGCTGAATCATGTGTGTCATTGTATATAGATTACTAGAAGCACAAAAATTATATTGATGCTTATAATATTGGTACCTATTGAATTGAATGGTATTCAAAAGAAACATGAAATTATATATAAAAAAAATTTCAAATCTACCACAGGAAGGTTAGGACCTGATAAGAACAGGTACTTCAGTAATTTTCTTTTTCTTTCAATTTTAAATCGAAGTATTATATATATAATATTATACTAAGTAAGTAAACATGACTGGATAATTAAAATAATTTTTACAGTTCTTCATTATTTAAAGGATGGTTATCTCTTTAGAGTAATCTCTCTAAGTGACTGTGTGCATTTTACAGCTGACATTTTCCCCTATTGTTATATCTTTCACATAACAAGAATAATTTTTCTTTAATGATTCCCTTCATCATTCCTCAGACAAGGAGAGCTGGATTAGCCCAGCGTTGTCACCTCTTACAGCACAGCCAATTTAATGGTAATGAGAGTAGCTGCTGCTGAGAGTAGCAGGATGCAGGAGATAACAAATGAAGTCTTTGTCTATGGGAGTGGAAACAGCAATCACCATCCTGCCTCTACTCCTGAGGAAAGACAAGCAAAACCTCCCAGAAATCTTCAGGGGCATCCTCTGGTTCCTCTCCAGCCATTTTCCCCAACCACTAAGAGACTAGAGCATGATGAGCTGGAAGAAAGAAAACTGCTTCTTTCAGCATCCTAAAGCAAGCCTTCTGGCAGGGCTGGCGGGACTGGGGAGTGGAACAAGAGGCGCTCAAGGACAGAAACTCTGCTGGAAACCTGGGAGAGAGAGGAACAGAAATCCCCAGTCCTGCCCTCAGATCTGCTATGACCTTATGGCCTCTCGCAGCCCCTCTCGGTTACTCTTACCTATCTGGAACCCAATATTGTTGTGCACGCCTACTCTCCCTTTGTCTCCCACTAGATCCCTGCCACACTTTCCTGTTTTCCCAGTCAATGCCACAAACTGAAAATGGTTTATTGGACAGAGAAGTCTTAGATGTGCTCTGTCACATCTATTGACCATTTTTATCCGGCACTGATTCATATCATACAGTAACTTTAAGTTATGCTTCAAGTACGGTGAAAGCCATGAATGTAGAGGAAGAGGACAGCGTGTGCATACGCACACAAAAACTCATCTATACATAAATGAGAGATGTGTGTAGGAACAATTTGATAAATACTGCCAAATTTTCAAGAGGTCAGGAAAATATGTTGGAAAGACTGCACTTGGAATTCAGTTAATGTTACTCTCTTGAAAGTATACCTGCTGTTGCCAGGCAAGACTCATTTTTTTAAAAAGAAATATAATTGGTTTGGATCTAAAATTATCTTTATAGGCTGATTTTATATGAAAATATACAGGCTATGGAAAGAAAAAATCTTCAGCTGAGCAATACCAGCTGAACAATGTACAGAACTTACTGCAAGTACTAAAGCAGGTAAAGAATAGGAAAATATGCATCAAATTGTGTGAGAGGGGAAGTTACCTTTTCTTTCAAAATTAATATTTTGCTCTCCGCTGTATATCTGTATCGGTGCATTGGCAAAATTATTGATGGCAAACTTTTATATTTAATTTTAAATTCTGTGAAAAAGACTAGTGTTGATACAAACAGACATTTGAGAAGTTGAATACATAGAAGGGAAACTTAACTTCAGCAAATGGCTCTGCCCTTCTAAACACAGCATTGAAATTTTAAGATCATCTCAATGAAAGCCTTATTAAATTCAGGAATGTTGATTCATTGTGACCATTTCTTTGGGTTACCAATCTCTTGCAAACCAAGACTTACTGACTATCAGGGGATTTAGAGGAGATCTAGTTAAATGTGTTGTTATTAAAGCTTTATCTTAGTAGTGTAAGGAATATTAGGTCCTACCTTTCCCTGTGTTCTCTGAAATGGTCTCTGATCTTAACATACAGTCTTGATCTGAAGCTGATCAAAATAAAAATTGCTAGCAAAATGTGTTGGCTGCCTTCTCAGGTCTTGATGCTAAAATGTCATCTAATATGACACCATATGATTAAAAAAACTCCTTGGCACAAATACTTATTTCAATGATATGGCTTTCAGGGAGCAAGAAATCAAGAAGAACAAATAAAGGAGTAATATTGAGATGACCAGCAGAAAGGATGATTTGCTATACAGTTTATCTATCTTAGAAGATTACACAAGACAGCAGTAAAAAAAGCAAATTACTAATTGTTTAGTTATTTTAGTTGAATTACTTTGATGCCTAATGAACATTTGTTTTGTGTGGTGTCTAATGGAGTTTTAACAATTCAGATTTCAATTTTGTGATGAGAACTCCCCAAATAACATACCATACTGTCTTCAGGGTATTAGTCCTTCTGTCTGCAGAGTCTCATATGTAAGCAGAAATGAATGCTCTTGGTTACATAAAAAATAGAAAATAATTCCTCTTTTTAGGCTAAAAAGCCATTTTTAATTTTCAATGAAAGAAAGTGACATAGGCTTTTTTTTTTTCCCCCCATTGGATTATGCTCTATTTACTTCAAGATTATTTATGATAAAGACTTGTAGTTCTGAAGTAGATAACAGTTACAAGATGTGGCTAGTGACATTGAACATTGAGTTCAGAGGCTGAGGTATAAGATCATAATCTGTAGATATACGGCCATCCAGAAATGCAGCTATTCTTTCTTATAGTACAGTAGTTTTATTTCTGTTACAGATCTCCCTGCTTTTATATGTAAAGTTCTAAAAAACAAGGGTCAGATCTTAAATTATTATTCTACTTTAGGTTCCTCTAGAGATTTAGAAGTCAGTTCTGAGAGATATTTAATACTCTCATTTTCAGATACAAACTAGTGTAAATTGGTGGAACACAATACTTGACTGGGTCAGGTTTTTATTATTCTGTTTGTATAATATTTAATGTTATACATAAATAATGTAAATCAAGATGAAGTGATTGGTAAACTAACTGAAAGAACAGTCTCTGCATTGGCTGGAACTACTGATTAGTGAGGTGTTTGATCCATCCTGAAAGCTGAAATGATCACAGAATTTGTTGCTCAACTTTTATGTAGATTTTGTTCTTGGCATAATTTTTATGTGACAAGACTGAATGATGAAAAAGTTAGCACGTAAAAATTCATTGTGAGGCATAGGAAAGCTTGCCAAATAAGATACACAATAACTAGGAAAAGTAGTCATAAAATATTTTGTGTCACTTGACACATGTCTTAAAACTACTTATACATCTTGACAATCTAAACAGTAGGCTGTAATACCAGAAAAAAAGAACAATAAAGAGAAGCCAGAGGAGTATATATTTTTGCTAAATTTTTAATCTTGAATGCAGTGGGATTAAAATGTCCCCTGTCCTAAATTTTCCTTTAAAGTGCTCTTGAAGTTATATAAACACACTTACAAATTTTGTTGTCACAAAATAACTTGGTATTTCTTGCTCCATATTGTAAATCTTTTTTACCATCCAAAAATATATCAAAGTATTACAAAGTCATCATTCAAGTCAATTAATACCCTCATGTCAGAGCCTCAGAGGCATTGTTCTTTATGTAACACGACTTTAAGCATTCATGTCCCTTCCTAGATTGAACTTTCAGACAGATTTTGAAAAAATCCCCTGTGAAAGTGATGAAGTTGAAATACCATTCAAACAGAACTATTCCTAATGACCCAGCACTGAGATGATGGCAGGAGAGACACATTTTTCTGCCATCGCTGCAGCTAAGTCTCCTGTACGAGTTTTCCACATGGTAGTAAAATGTCTTTATAAATGATATCATGTCCACAACATCCAGAAGCCAGTTCTAGTCAACGTGAAGAACATTTTAACATATATTTGAATTTGTATCCACATGGAAAACTTTTAATCGCCTAGTGTAAAATTCCTGTACGACCGATTTATTTCCATATCCAGTGGACACTGTGTCACCTTTGTACAGAGGTTACACATGTCCAAAGGTCTCTGAGAAATTATGCCCCTTCTTCACATTGTATTCACATCTGAGATAAATATACTTTCACTAAAGAACTCTTTTTCAAGTCAAGTTCATATTATGGTCATAATGATGTAAGCTAGTAGACACTATGGTTGGCTATGGGGATTACTATAGGTATGGTTGTAACCTCATTATTTAGATAAATACTCATCAGAGCATACATCTCATCTTAATAATACCATGCAGTTCCTTGACGAAGTTTAAGAAAATAAGAAAAAGGACCTACTATTTCTTGAAAGTTCTGATTTTTTTTAAAAAAAGAAACAACCAACCTTCATTTTTGTTTCTTTTTTCTTTTTCTTTTTTTGCATAATTAAAAGATAGGAGTTTTCCTGTCATGGCAGAAGCTTTACAGATGGACGAAGCTCCTATTTTTCATTTCATGTAACCAAATGCCACCAATGTATTTGTTAAGATATGAATAATTATGTTAATGTAAAGAGTAGGCAGGTGCAGGAGCAAAATATTTTAATATCATTTATGCAGAAAACTATGTAAAACTTCCAAATTGTTACTTTTATAGCATTTAAAGCACTTTTGTTTGAGATTTCTGAATAACACCTGCTGTAGGCAAAAAATAAATTTATTCTAGCTACTCTAAGAGGAACATTTTCAGTGGGAACAGTGGTTTAAGTCCCTTCTCCAGCACTAATAAACCGATAACATAAAAAATATGGGAAGTTTGCTCCTTTATGGAGGTTGGGAGTGGGAGCTGCAGTTCATTTGCACTGCAAGGACAGATGCAGCCAAGCAGCAGGCACTTTGGCTGGAAGGATGGCATGGGTTGGCTACCTGGAATCTCTCTTCCTTGGCACTAGAGGCTGTTGAATTACTACCTCAAGAGAGAGGAGATTGCCCAAGTAGGGTTTTTTTTCCCTTCTGGCCTTGGACTCTGAGGTTTGCATATCCTTTTGTCAGCTAGTAAATCACATTGCATGGATTGAGTGGATTTATTTTCTAATTTTCTTATCATTCAGCATCTGCATCACATGTTATATGCAATGATTACCAAACTTTCCTTCCCAGTTAATTGTTGCCCCAAGCAACATTCATCTAAGCCAAAGATTCTATAAATTTAGGAACATTGCGCCGTTAGCATTTGCTGAAATTTTACTGATAATTTTTTTAGGATTACTTTATCAGCGCCAAGAGCTATGCAAGGGTAGAATTCTAGCTGTGATTTACAATATGTAATAAAACATTCCCTAACAACTGCAATGAAACAGCACTTCTATTTGTAGCACAGTATACAGTGTGTAGCTCCTATCGAGAATGTGATTTACAGGAGCCAATGATCTGCGGGATTTGCTTGCTTGTGCTAATTAGCTCAGAACAAATTTTGTCTTTAAATGTAGCCCTCAGCAGTGGCAAAGGAATATCCTCTAGGTCACTTTTGGTTATTTGTGTTTTTCCCAGCAAACATAATACTATGTCGATACTGCTTGCCTTTTCTTCTGATCAACTGCTATGTTCCTTGGACCAGCTCTGGTATGTTCTGCGAGCGGTGAGCAGGAGCTGACCCCTTCTGCTGGCAGCTGCTGACCCTGATCTCCTATGTGCTAAGCATTTGGAGTCCAGGTTAGAGAGTTTGCACAAGTTAAGAATTAGGAAGAAATGAGCATGCTTTCTGTTTATTCTATCTATAATAAATTCAGGAGAGTTTATAAATTTATAAATTTAGAATGCAATAATTAAATGAATTCCAAAGGTAATAAGAGAGAATGTAATAAGGGAGAAAGTCTATTTCCTTTGACAATGCCAGAAATCTTTGAAACTGAGGAGCCCGATGCCTTAGGGAAAGATCAGCACACTGTGCAACTGAGCTACTTTGAGATAGCAGAAGACACGTCTCATTGATCCATTCAGTTTGACATTATTAGTCATGTCCTGTTTTCTGTTCTAACCTGAGAGAAGACAGAAGCCCAATTAAATACTTTCATCCTGCTTTGATATCAGGATGTCTTAATGAAGACTTTTGTGGAATTTCTGCTATAGCTTCTTGCAGCCTACAGATTTGTGAAGCTAGTAGGAGAAACATGAAGCAAAATTCTGTGATGAAATCAGCGTTTCTTTTTTGGTCACAACCACCATTCACTGAAGCTCAGTGTTCTGTGTGGATGTAGAAGATATCCTTGTGAAGCAACCCTTCTCCTTTACCTGCCATTACAAAGTCTCTGGAGAAAACAATGACTACTGGGCTTCAGTATACAGAAGGAACAGTGCATTTGATCCTTGAGTATCTTTTCACGATGGTGAAAAAAGGAAATAAATCACAATTATTAAGTCTTTCTAGGAGCTTATTCCCTCACTAAAAACTGAATCCTACTTGGTTATTTTTCAGCACAGAATTACCAGTCAGTTAGCTGGTCAGCTGACTTGTTGATTAGAATGATGTTTTTATGTTTATGTGATTTCTTTTTTTACATTCTGACATTATTTCATTGTTTTACAATACATGTCCTGATAATTTGTGTAGTCAGTCCCTAGAAAATGAATAGCTAGGGATTTCATATTTATAACAAACATATTATCTATATTGGCTGATGAAATATATGCAGTTTTTACAAGCCTTTGTAATACAAAACAAATAAAAGATGCATAAAATTAGCTTACAATAATTCATTCATAGCTTTGTGAATTACACTACTTGAGGTTTGGGATTATTGTTTTCCTTTAATTTACATACTGACAAATTTTTTAACAGCATTAGTTAACATCTATCCTTCAGTTTTCATAGTCTTTTGTTTCTCCTTTCAGATTGTCTTGGTTTTTGTCACTTTATGAACATTAACTCTCCTATATCAAAATTGACATCTGAGAACAGTAACACCGTGCTCTTTTGTAGCCTCTTCCCTCCTGAATTTTAACTGCATTTTGAACTAACTGAACATTCCACCTGCAGTCTGTGATATGAGGACCGTGTACTGGAATGTGTTTATAAGTCACCCAAGGAAGCGGAGATAATGAGGGAACTTTGAAAGTGATCTTAAAATTTCAGTGGACAAAACGGTGCAGTGCGGGAAGGGTAAACAATCATGACCAGCCACTTCAGTAAGCAGTCATGTCTATCCATCATACATTACTAAAAATGTCAGTGTTTCAGGTTCATGAAAATGTAGGCTGTTTGATTGTTGCTTTCATTACAATTTAGTCTCTGAAACCTAAGGAAGAATCGGTTGGCATTTTTTTGGTCGTTGTTGAACAATCGGTATGAAGGAAAATTTTTCAGAGAATGCAATAACTGAAATGTTCTTTTGCAACACTGCAGGCTAAAACACTCCCTGTTTACTGTGCCAGTATGATTGTATTTTGAAATAACTTTCACAGTGAGACATATGTGAGCCCTTATGTTAACCTCATGCCAACAATGGTGAGCTGTATGATAAACAGTCATTTCACTCTGCTGCTTATCCATTGCCACTCAGATAACAAAGAACAAAATGAGTAGGAGCAGTAGAAGTTCTGTAGCAGTTCAGCATTTTGGCAGATATATTTTCCAGTGTTCTGTGGTATATTTTTCCTGTATTTTTATAAGGTCTTCATATTTTACATAGCATTTGTTTTTTCATTCTAATTATGTGGAAAGTTCATTCCCCCATTTGATCTTCCTCACTGTATGCATCTTCTTTTAAAAGAACTTGTCTGTATTTTACAGGTTTGGTTTACTTTTCCTTTCCTGGAGATTTGAAAAAGCAGGATATGTTCCAGAAAATCAGTTAGGTCGCTTAGTAAATTTCCCACATGAATTTCTGTATGGATATTATTTCCAGGTAATATTACCTCCAGAATATTTTTCCTTCAATTCATTTAGTGTCATATGTTAGTAAGGAACAATTTTTTCTTTGGTAAGGATCTCCAAAATCTATGAAAGAATACTATTTGGGGTTTTTTGGTTGTTGGTGGCTGGTTGGTTGTCGGGGTTTTTTTCTGGTTGTGGTGATATTCTTTTATGTGAGATGGAATTTTTAATACCGGTCGTGTAGAAACTAGAAAGACTGAGACATTTTGTATTATCTCAGCCCAACCTAGGAAATAAGAGGGCTGAAAATTAAGCCATTTTTAAATGTTAATTATGCCTCTGATTCTTTAAGGGTAGGAAAGAAAAAAGCTACATATTACTGGGTTTGCTACTGCGTAATTCTGAAATGTGAATTACACATATCAAACTGTAGAATATGTCAGGTTAGTCAAAGTTATTAGAGAGCACATTAGGCTTTACTTAGCTTTTCTCTACATAAGAATCTTTACATGTAGGAGACATATTCAAAGAGAGACTCGAGTTACATCCACTCTGAATAGATTTTGTGTGATTATAATTCGCTAAAGTAACCTTGAAGAGTATAGATTATCCTGTGCAGAGTGGGGACTCGGTGCTGGTATCTTCTGGGAGAGACACAGAGTTTATTGTCATGTGTTATGCCGTATTTCTCTTGCTTTTCTCCGTTTTAAGTGTGCAACTTGTACTAAATTGCATAGCATTTGTTTCTTTGGGACTTCTAGATAAAAGCACCAACTTTAAAACAAACTCATGACTTTCACTGAGATATAACAAATATCTAGCCTTTGTCCACTACTGCTAATGGTCTTAAATAATAAATGCAATTATAGTTACTAGATAACGCTAAAACATTTCATAGCAAGAAAACAAACAAAGAAAACAAAATCATAATTCCTGGCATCTCATATCTCCTCCATTTTGTTGGTACTTGCTCTTTTAGTGCCCTCCTGCCTGAGTTCTTAACATTTCTGTTTAATGATCTTATTTATAGAATCCCCACTCTGGCAATTTGAAAACAGGTTTTAGTGATAAATTCTTTTTAAAGAGTATGTGTTCAATTAAATATGTAACCAGATGTTATTGGTATGCCTTCGTTTTACTTCAGCCACTGAGGATACTATATTTCCCATCTCACTTCTACTCAATTCTATCAACTATTCACATTTTACAGCCATTACTTTAACTTCTTCCCGTGCTAAATTTCTTGTAGCCTTACGCATACAAATATCTCTCATAAGGCCTCATAAGTTACTATTGCAGTAACTGTTAATATAATGTTTTACTATCTATTCAGCATACTTAAACTGAAATAGTTATAAGGAATAAGTCCAGCTATGAGCATGTCATCTGTACTAGCACTTACTGCGGCGTAGGTGCTTGCTGATAACCGGAGGAATTTTTGTCCAGATGTTACACAATATCCTGGAGGAAAGCAAGCTTTGGATCATTTTCTCTTCCCAGGTTAGGATGGTTTTATGGTTTTAGGAACAGCTTGAATATGTTTTATAAAAGTGCAATAGCACCTGAAAAGCTGTATCATCATGATTTAGAGGTTTTAAAAGTATCACTGTTGCTAATTTATCATAAAGCATCATAACAACATTTTAATGCGCAATTTCAATGTTATGTTGGTTTTCATGAAACTTTTCTTGTCCTTTTAAGAGACTTTTATAGATCTTGTAAGAGAATGGAGGCAGCTGCCTTGAGCCTGTTAGTGTTACTTTCAGAGACTCATATAGTGAGTACAGAAATTAGGATTTTCGATTTAAAATACAAAGATCTATTAAAGATTCAATGCTTTTTGAATGTCAGTTGGAAGATATCTTCTGGTATAGCAAAAAAAAAAAAGGGGGGGGTGTTTATAAAATTTTGCCTTATTGAAGCTTAAAAACCCACAAAATCATATGCTGTGACTTTAAGACGAAACACTTTAGAGGCTTCGTCCTTGGTGACGCTGGTATCTTCTTAGAGGTGCTGAACTCCTTCAGTCATGATAGAGTTGAGTGTTTTAATGACTACTTAAAAAAAAGCTGTGGGTTTGTTGGGTTTTTTTATGGGTTGGATTTGGCTCAAGAAAGTATTCAGTTAATAAGATATGGGACAGTCAAGTAAGAAAATCATGTAATTTAATGGTGCAATACATGACTCTCATTCTAAGTATACTTTTCTTTACCTTTTATTCCATGTATAGAGTGCTGAATGTTGAACAGGTTGTAAAATGAAATTATTTCTTTTTCTAAATGAAGGTTTTCAATTATTCTATCTATTACTGTATTGTTCAGAGCTGTTATTTAGATGATGTTTGCACTTAGTGCACTTCAACCTGGTTGAGACTTCATTGCAACCATCTTTTGTACAAACATAGAGTCAATAGTAGTTCCTGAAGTTTTATTTTAAATTAAAATTTTAGTTATTTATTCTAGGCAATGAAAAAATTTATAGTTCGTAGCTTTGCTGCAGGAAAATCACAACTCATTAAAGTGTCTCCCTCATTTTCAAAACTGCTTACCATTTAATACCTTGTTCATGTGCCACAAAATTAAGTAATTTTGTAGTCTTTCTGTGACTAGAAGAAAATGAGAAGTGTCATGGCAAAATGTGCTATGAGTGACACAATGTTTGAATGGGATGTGAAAATTTGAAATTTTCCTCGTCTTCATTTTTACCTTGATTTGTTACCACAATTTGTTTCTGTCTTGCCAGATTTACAGAAATTAGTGGGAATGTCTTGCTGGAATTTGTTAAAACAAGGACTTACTCTTGAAAAAAAAGGCTGATTTAGAAATAATCAGGAAAAAGAAGAGATATTATCAGCCTGCTGGAGTTTAAGAAATCTCAGAAATGAACTTGAAATATAATTTTTGATGAAAGTTTTATTATTATGTTTAGCATATTTTGGAGCTCCCTGGAGGGTAAGTACGGCTTGAGTTATGGCTCCAAAAAGGAAACAGCTGGGGCTTTTTTGTTTGTTTGTTTTCATGGATGCCAGATCAAGCATTTGGTCATCCTTATTATCCTACTGCTAAAAATGCTGAGGAATAACTGAGGGAACAAGCCAGAAGGGCTTACTGAAATATTATTTTTAACTATTATTTTTACTGTAATAGGACTCAAATGTGTCTTTCAAGGACCAGTCTTCCCATATAATATGAGATATAATATATCTGTCATATAATAAGAGCAGAAAAGAAATAGCCTCTTCTGCTTCCGTTTAGCACATACTGTTTTCCTGCAAGGACCTTATCTTCCTTTGAGAAACACACAGCAAGCAAAATGTTTTTCTGGTTAGGTCTAATCACACTCTTATAGGAATGCCAATGTGTTCTATTTTATAGAGTCTGTTATTCCAAAGCCCTTATACATCACAGCCACATTGATATTTATTGCCTTATAACTTGGTGTTAATGGAGACATCTGGTGTAAATGGAGAGATCTGGTTATATAATTGCAATTTTGAGTTTTCTGTTCGGCGTAAGTGCAACTTGCAGAGTGGTATTCTGTAGTTATTTCATGAAATTAAATAAAGAGCAATTCATGGGGCCTGGAAATCTAGAATTTTCTGTGGCATCTTCTGCTTTTGGCATCTACGTTAGCTTTAACCCTTCTTCACTGAAAATGGAAACATTTGGTCTAAAATTGTAGCTCAGTTGCAAAAGTTATAAAATTTTGGCTTAACTTCCTATTTCTTGACCTACAAGGGAAAAACCCCTTTGATTGGGGTGATCAATCATGCATGTCTTCATTAGATTTGGGAAACTTTTAGAATCAAATAAGTTCAAATTTTTACAAGAGCTTGTATTTCAATCTTAAAAATAATACATTCCCATAAGGGAGACATCTGTTCAACTGCATCATTTTCCAGAATGCAGAATTTCTCAGAGTTCTGAAGTTGATAATATGTGGTAAATTCCTCCATGTATAATATATGAATCAGGATATGATCTTGAAGTTTGTGGGAGGTTTCCTAAAGTTGAAGGTTAATGCAAAGTGGTAACAAGCACCTAATTGTGTTGCTGAGCTTTTTTAATTGCTAAAGTTTTGAATAAAACATAACATAAAGACCCAAACCACACAGTCGAGTAATCCTTCCAGTACTGTTGGGGCAAAGAAATTATATTACTAAGGACTAAATATGAATAAATACAGCATATCATAAATTGTTATATTTAAACATTTAATGTAACAGCTTTAAAATACAGAGAAGAATTAACTGGAAACTTCCTCTTTATAAGCATGCAGCTGAAAATACCAAACCCAAATCCCCCAGCATTAGTGGAAATGCTAGGGAAAGTCTGCCAAAAGGGGGACCTTTGCTGAATACACACTGTTCAGATCACAGCAGGGCCTGTTAATTATACTAGTTAAGTGGCATGGCTGTTTGCTTGAAAATGCAAGCTCTTTAATGTATTACAGTTTGGAATATGAAATACCAACTATTAGTGTAGTCCTGCAGTGATAACTCTAATCAACCTACCCGAGGAGCACTGTAGAAATATACTATTCATTGAACATGAAATATGACTGGGGAGGAACAAGAATGGTGGATGTTGGTCTGACTACACAAACCATTTAAAAAATATAGCAAGGCACAAGAGTCCTACTGCTCTCAGCTGTGTTATTTCTGGTCCAGAACAGTTGCCTTGAAAAATGTTCATCCACTTTTAAAATCATGAAAGTCAGCTTTGACAAAAGAAGCTGAAATAGTGCACAACTCTACTGCTAAAAAAATAAATATAAATCCAAGTCATGGTACTTGAGTCTCTATTTCTCAGCAAATTCATCCTTACCACAAAGATGGTGTCATGTGCAAGAGGTGAGAATCAGGATGATATTCTACTTGTGAGAAGAAAATACAGGAACTCTGCTAGCTTTCCTTGAAATGACGTAAAATATCTATGTCTTACTGGACTCATCCTTAATATCAAGAAATCAAAAATGGTAAAAAAGTCTACCTTTTGCCTCAAATTTGTATCTAATTCATCAATATTTATCATATTCTCATTCTGGTGCAGAACCTCAATACCGTGTATTCTTTGTCCATGAATGTTGGTCCTAAAGGTTTAAAAATTTATTTATACTACACAGAAAGTAAGAAAAGTTCAAAATCTTGAATATGGATAGTGTAAAAAATAAATTGACTCAGGTACTTTACTGTACTCTAGCAGTAAACTGTAGACTAAACTCTAACTCAGTAAATTCAGCAGACTAACTCAGTAAACTAGCAGTAAACTCTGTGAAATCCTAGGTATAAACCCTGTTCCAAGAAATATAATAATCTACTTCAAGATTTTTCTTTCTGACCACAGTTTACTATTTAAGAGTTTACATAGTACTTGCATGAAAATAAAGTTCGGAGAAAATTTATGGCCTTTAAATTTAACTTTATTTATCATTTAATTTTTATACATATCGAGCTTAGATAGCCTTCATTAGCAGTACTTGAAATAGGTAAATAAGAGCCAATTACATTTATTCATACTGCACATGAGTAACATTGTAGAAAGGATCAAGGTACTTAGTGTTTCTAGCCACAAAATGACCATGGTAGAGCCCTGACTGTGCTGGGGCTTAATGACCCTGCCCAGCCCCACCTGGGGCCCCAGCCACACCTGCCCACTTAAGCTCAGCCCTGGGCCATCAGTTTCCCCCTGAGCTGGGATGGAGGAGAAGGAGTCTCTGGCTCAGTTCAGAACCTTGCTGTTCCTGACCTCTGGTTTGACTTTTTGACTGGACCTCAGACCTGCCTTGTCACCCTGAAGGTGCCTGATGACCTGGGCTCTGGACAGGCTTCCTGTGGCCCCTCTCTAGCCAGCCTACTCCTGATGGGATGAACGCTGGGTGGTGAGGCTCTCTGCCCTGCCAGGTAAGTTATGGCTCCAAGTCCCACGGGGTGCTGCCAGCCATTGCAGCTCCCGGGTAGCATGTAATTGAGATTGGAGTCATCTCCAAACCCATAAGCTATATGAAATAATCACTATTGTCTCTTGCCCATGAATGAGAGCCTTTCCTTAGGGGAAAAGGCTAACATTCACAGATTCACAGAATGGTTGAGGTCGGAAGGGGCATTTGGAGGTTTTCTTGTCCAATTCCCCTGCGTAAGCAGGTTACTCAGGACCATGTCCAGATGGCTTTTGAATAGGTCCAAGGATGGAGATTCCACAGGTTCTCTGGGCAACCTGTTCCTATGCTTTGCAAAACTTGACTTGTTTACTTTATTCCTACTTTTTGTTTTAGTTTAAATCCAGATATTGTTGTGTTTAGAGGTTTGATGCCATGGTTACAGCTGCTTGTTGACTTTTGTGTTGATATTTCAGAGATTATTAGGTATAATTGTAAGAATGTCAATTAGTCATTGGTATTATCATGTTTGAACATACAGCAATTACATAGTATTAAAATAATTTAACATTTCAGAGCACTTGTAAGGTGACCAGGAAATTACTAATTTGTAATGCTTATGTATCATGGTTTGCTGCAGGTTTTTAGTGTTATGTGTAAAGTAAATAAATTTTGAACATTTATTTTTTTACCAAAAATTTTCTGGTAGGCACTATCAAAATAAGCCAATATTCTAAGATTCTTTATTTTGAAGCAAGGTAATGACGTTCTTGTTCTTAATTTTTAATGTATACAAATGTATGTTTAGGGACAAAAAATGACAGATTACATGGAATACTGCAAAACCAAGGTTGGAGGCTTTTTCTTCCAAGAGGTGCCTGATAGTTTCCAGGGTTGAAATTTTGGAACAGGAGTGAAGAGAAGTGCCAAAGACTGAGGAAAATCCTGGATAAAATATCATCGCAAAGAATTCCACCAGGATGATAGGGCAGCTATGGGCCTGAACATGTAACTGAGATAATCACCTATTCTAGGATATCAGTTTTGTATTTTTTATTTTGGGTCTAAGGAATTGAGAATTATGTGGTCATTCTGTTGGTATCTATAGGTTCTTTTTATTTCCATCCTCTTCTCATCCTAAACAATCACATATGAACCCTTGGGTCAAGTTCAAGTACCTTAAAAATTGGTAGGAATGTTGAGCTTCACTTAATGAACATTTTGTATGAATAAAAGAAAAGTAGCATCATCCAATGAAAAGACTAAATTGCTTTTTGTAGAAAGAAGCTTTTTAAAAAAAATGAAAGTACAAACAAAATTAAGTGCATATAGGCAGTTGAATTTGTCAGTTGTGCAACTGCTCCTGTTGACCGTTGGGCAGCATAACTTGCATTAAAAATCAGCCTTCTGGAAGGGCTTGGTTCAGAGATTTCTAATTTGAAGACTACTATAGTTAATAGTTGCAGAATCTTTTTCCTTTTAAAAAAATACTCTTAAAATTTGAAAAAGTAGTCTTAGTCATATGAATTTCTCTTTTTTGGAAGATTTTCTTCTGGTAAGGTAACACTTAAATAATTTCTCTTAAAGACATATACACTTTGAGACCAGTTTTTATTCTGTTTGCTTATACATAAGAACTGAGAGTAAAATAGTGTTTAACTTGACCGTTTGGCTTTCCATATATCAATGTCAGTGTTCTTTGGTTACGGTCTGTTGGCTCTGCCCCTGAATTCAGCTTTGAGATTTTTGTCTATTCTCTGCTTTAGTCTGCTGCTGCTTCAGATTAAAAGATATTATTCAGTGTGGTTTTAAAAAAGAATAGTAGTAATGTCACTATTTGAATTATATTTTCATGAGGGCACAGAAGGGCAATAACTTATAATATTCAAATTTTGCCTAACTGTGTTGATGTGATAACGTGACTACTTATGACTACTGTTCGTTACAATGAAAGAAACCAACACAGTTTTCCACCCTTGCTATTTTCCATGGAATGGTATGAAAAAAAATAGAAAAAAACACAGGAGATGGAGCAAAGTAAGACCTAATAACTGAAATAAAACAAACTAATTAACCTCCTGGACATACATAAATTACTTTTTAGTAGTTATTCTTACTGATCCTTTAAAAACAACTCCATCTGAGAAGAAACTCATAACCAGAAATACTTGGACTTTTTTCCCCCTTTTTTTTTATTATGGTAAGAATTACTTACCTCAGAGGTGATATCATGTGGATTGCTTTTAGTTTTAAAACAAGTCAGCTGATGGTTGACTAATGCCCTGATATAGAAAAATGCTCAAAGGAATTTGAGGCACAGTAGCTTTGGTTGGGAAATAGTTTTAGTGCCTAGTTTTAAACAAATCCTTCAATATTCTCTCTGCTTTCCTGAGTTGGGATGATTTTGCCCTCCAATGTACTTACTTGTTTTGAATGATCCCTATTACTAGACTTAACTGAAAAAATCATATTCTGTCTCCGCGAATATTGGCATATTTCAGCATTTATTTTTATCCTGAGTTTAACAAATGCAGTTAAAATATTTTTATGAATGAAGAGTTAAATGTCATTTGGAAGATCTTCGATTTGTTGAACTGATAAACACACTTCATTAAAAAAGTTGTCTGATATTATTGTAACTTTGGTTATTGCATGTCTTTACTCTTTTTATTTTCTCTATTACTTTTCAAAATATAAATATTTGTGAAAGAATGAAGAATGGTTTCAGTTTTAATTTAGAGAGAACTGCCATGACCCTCCTTTGACCTGTAAGCAGTCAAGATTATTTCATTCTTGCAAATCAACATCACCTGACTCTTTGAGCACCTAACCTTGGCGACACACCTGCGAATGCTCAAGTAGCCATATGGTGCCATTTCAGATAATTAGCCCAGAGCAGGTTGGAACAGTGTCCAGCTGTTTAAGATACTTGAATAATTTAGAAGAAACTTCAAGCAGTTCTAGATTTCTAGGTGGTTTTTGATCAACAGTGCCTTAGAATTTGAGCCTTTTTGGTGGAAAATTGTCTGAATTACTCTTGACCACAACTGACTACAGTACAAGAATTTTTCTTGGCTGACTGGTACATCATTGCAACAGTTCCCGTCTTATTTATAATGGCATTTTTAAACAGTATTTCTTCTAGGTACTATTATAAGCTGATGGAGTGGTATTGATCAGTGACTGACATTTACTTAGAGCCATATATTCACAGATTCAATACTACTCTAGAAACATAAATAACTGTGTTTATGTTTGTGCAGCCAAGTATTTAAAGATACAGTGCAGTGACCTGATAAAAACGCCACTTCAGGGATCACCCTAAAGGGATGTTAATTGGTTAGCAGATAAGCTGAGATGCTGCTGAGGAGGCATTCCAAAATTCTGCACTTCAAATAAAATGGAAACCCAGAGAAATAGATGCTGCTGTTAAAAGTCTACAAAGTACAGCCAAATTTTACTGCATTGTGTTCTTAATTGGGGTATTACAAATCCTAAACCTGCTGAGATTAGGAGCAATAGTAAAAAACACGGAGTAAATTTGTCCTTCTGCAGTCACCACCTCACCTAACAGTGGAGCTTTCTCTTCTCTTTCAATTCTGCTTTCTCTTGTTTTCAGATGCATGAAATGATGACAGTTCCTGGAACCCAAATTATGTTGTCTTTTGTTCTTCTCCGAGTACATCTGTGATGCTGTAGAGACTTTGACATAAGTTTATAATATCATGATGGTTTTGTTTTCTCAATCTTGCCACAAGCAGAGTCAAAAGGTGGCAGCCTGTTGGTAGTGCAGTATAACCTAATCATGCCGTTAGTGGTTTGGACTACCAGATCCTTGCTTTGGCTGTGTGCCTGCCCAGAGGTACGTTCTCTGGCAAGTACTGAGTGCTCGCTTTCAGATAGCAGTGGTTTCCTCTTCCATGCAGCCAGGCCAATCTTCACACCTGTGACTATAGCTAGAAAAATTCGTGCTCTTTCCTCCCTAACAGGGAGTCATGTGACTTGTCCGCACACTGACTTTACCTTTTCTCCATCGTATATTATTTTCATGGAGTTCTTTGTCCATATGAATATTTCTTTTGAGTCAGTGCTACTGCCGTCTTTGCTGTGCTTGCTCTGCTGGTGCTTTGAAAATGAGGTGAAAACTGCAACAGAACAGCTTTGCCTAAATGTCAGACAGCTAATATTTGCTGTAGTGTAGCTTTGATAGGATCAAAGGATTGTTGACATTTAAGCTTCATTCTGAAATGGGTAACCATTTATTTATAGATTTCTGATTGCTTTGTCAAGGATTTGTTCTGAGCCTTGCAGTTGTCTCGTGTTTTGTCGCAGATCTTGGTTATGAGTTAGTCCCTTAAGATTGCCCAGTATCCAAAAGATGAACTAATTGATTATTTTCTGTTGTGAATAATTCCCTAACTTTTTTCAGATTCAAACTGAAAGTTTTTCATGTTTATACCACTTGGGCGTTTATAATACGGTTTTGTAATTGTCCTGCTCTGCTCAGGAGTGGGATAAAATAAGGGCCTTAGTATCTGCTATTGTCAGTGACAAGGAACTATTTTGACAATTTTACCTTTCTTTCCCTGGTATTTACTCATGACAGATACAGTGTAGTGTGCTATTCAAACCACTTTCACTTGTTCAGTGTGATAGAGTTTAAAGTTGGGTTTAATTTTTCTGTAATTCTTGTGGTTGGGGGTGGTTGTGTTTTATGTGACTGTATTTTATGGTACAGCATGGCTCAGTGCTATTCAGAGCTACGGAATCAGAGGTTTGCACTTTTCCTAACATTATGTTACATAGCCATGATTGTTCCACAACAAAGAAAAGGTTTTTTTGTTATTTTTCTGTAGAATATTCATGTCTAACAAATATGGTTTTCTCATTTCAAAACTATGTAAACTGCAATATATGCACCTGTAGCTATATTTTATTTTATTTGCAATTGCATGATGAGTTTTGTGCCAAAAGAAGAGAGTTGTGTAAGATGCAGGCGTTTTCCTCTATCAGGTACTCCATGCAGAAGAATAGAAGAAAATTGAATGCCTTTTGGGGAGGGGGTGTGTGTGTGGAATTACTGGAACCGTTTTAATCCTAATTGCTTCCTAGCAGCACTAGCACATCTATAATGATAGATCTAGCACAATTGGATATAACAGCAATAAAACAAGTAATTCCAAACACATAAGGCTAGCAGTAGTTTTGAGGTCATTTTCTGCAAGTTGATCAATAAGAAGTTCACATCATATAATCCACATTGAATTTATTCCTGTAATACATCTTAACTTCCAGTGTAGCAGTGGTTAATTGCTAATCCATAGTCATTGAACAGAACAAATGAGGACAGCAAGAGTAGATACTTCATGTACCATCACATCAAATGTGTAACTTCTGAGCTCAGTTTTTCATCCAGATCACTTGTGTTTGTCTATCTTCTGTCCCCATGTCTTCAGAAAGTCGTTAAAGATTATCACAGAATTTGACTGACTACAGTTGGTGCTTTTATTGACAATGCCTAATACTTGCATAGACATTAATTAGACATTTTGAGTTGGATATATCTTCTTGATTGTAGTTATTGTTGATCATCAGACTGCTTGCATTTTAAAAGATTGATTGTATTATAGTAATTACTTCTGCAAAGCACCCTTTTAAATCTATATTTCTTTCATCTGTAACATATTAAACTTCCAGTTGAAGTTCCTGGGTTGTTCTTGGCATAGCATACATTTCATTCTAAGGTTCACCTTTGAGCACAGCATGCTAGGTTTATCACACAGTTTTTAGGGCTTAATCGAAAGCCCATTGAGGTTGACATTAAAAAAAAAAAAAGTCTCTCGCTGACTAGTCAGCTTGGGATAATATTCCTGGTTGTCTCCCTTACTCGCACACTGATCCCAGCTGGGTACAATTTTATCAAGTATTTGCCAAGTGGTTTATGTATTTCAGTAAACAGATTACTTGCCACATATAGGGATACACGAATTATTTTCTGAATTATTTTTTGCTCTCTGTTGCTGTTGCTTGATTTGTAACTAAAATAAAATTATTTTAGTTTTCTACTTGATAATGATTTGAGCCTTTAATAAATGAGGAATAAGAAATTGAACGTAGTAAGCCATAAGCAAGTAATTAATATTATTCTTGTAGAAATATTTCTCCTCTGAAGAAAAAACAGGTATTTATATGAAGAACTGCATTCTTCAGAGTTGATTAAAAAAACCTCAAGACTGATTTACATGAATTTATGTGGATTTCCAATACTGACTGTGTTTGTGATCCATGTCTTATACTATTCAGCTTCCATTTAATCAGCACCTCTTTCCATTAATAGAAATAGAATTAAATGGAATACTGTTAATGAAATTAAATCCATTAAATACATGTAAAATTATTGTAAATATATTTTAATGAATTAAAAATGACAAACTATTATGTACATTTAAAATTCAAGACTTGATTCCCTGAAACCTAGTAGGAAAAGAGACTACTTATATAGACAAAGAGTTGAAGAGGGGCTGATTTGTTATGGCCAGATAAATAAGAAAGAAAATGGAATGTTTTGGCTGAGGGGTTAGCAGAGACTTTAAGGATGAGATATTTTTTTAAATAAAACAATGCATTCCCTTCTGAATTTAAGAGCAAATATTTTTTCAGTGGAAATGTTTCTCAGATGGTCCCTCTTGTGATACTCTACCATGCTTTAAGTTTAAGAAAGTTTTCTTTCTTTCTAGGACAGAAAGTATCTAATATTTTTAATGATCACAGTATATTTGTATAGTCTGATTAATCCTTAATATTTACCACCACATATTGTCATCACAAGGGAAATTGCCATGTCCAAACTTGAATTTAGTACCTAATACTTTGATATGCAGTATAATTCTATAAATATGCTAGTACATGCCTAAATTGCAATTTTGTTTATGAATCACATAATATCTTCCCTGAGCTGGATATACAGCAAATCTGGAAACAAAAATTAACCAGACTTCATTTCATTATGCACTTGGACTGATGTGATAGGAAGTATAATTACAAAATATCTCATCCACATCTGTGACAAGATAAACACGAGTTGGCAAGCACCGACAGGCTTGACAATAGCAGTGATCTTTGGGGGCAGAGTGTGAGTGGCCAGGTTCTACTGAAAAAGGAGTCCTACAGAAGGCAATCTTGTCTTTGAAAGACAGCGAAAGATCTTGGAGAAGTAAGAGGAGGCCCACAGGCACTTTGTCAGTACTTTATCAGGGAAGATTTTAGAACAGATGTTGACAGTTTTAGAATAGAATATTGAAAATATTGAATTGTTGAATATAAGAATCTCTTGTTTGCATAAGAATAGACATAATAAATTGGAAAATCTACAGTTCATGACTGTTTGTAGTACCAC
This sequence comes from Grus americana, assembly GCF_028858705.1. NCBI lineage: Eukaryota > Metazoa > Chordata > Aves > Gruiformes > Gruidae > Grus > Grus americana. The sequence goes on from NC_072864.1 coordinate 9,048,351, forward strand.
GTAGGTTGCATGGCCCACGAGTCTTAGTGCTTACCCTTTCAACGCAGCAGAGGCATGTAGTTTTTAATATGAAGTTATCCTGTTTTCATTTGAAATGCTGGCTCTCCGTGAGTCACTTGGATTGTGATGAGAGTGGCTACATTCTTCTTCCATTTCTTGTAATACAAATCTTCTAATGATTCACTAGCTGTAGGAAGTCTTCTCAAGTTTCAAGACCGGATGGATATCTAAACATGTGCTCTAGCTCAGTCAATAAGCAGTACCACAGAACAAACTACAGAAATCAAACTATAGTATTAAAATGGTTCCTTTGTCTTCAAATCTGTAAAAAGACTAATGAATTTGTAGTAATACAGTGTTCTGACTAGAATTTAGTTGGCGTAACGCAAATTTAGCAATGAAAGATCCATCTTTCATTGGAACAGTGAGATTATTGCTTGCATTGCGCACTTTGCCTCAAAACTATGCACATAAATATTCTCTGAATGTAAAATACATTGTCTAAGGATGGAGTACTGGATAAAACAATATTTTCTGTTTCAAAAAGATGAGTGCTTAGCATCATTATGATCAAGTGGAATCACTCTATAAAGTAAGTTTTAACTTCTGTTTATTATAATTTTGTCCTTCGTGGGACATGTGAACCCTGCCAATATTCATAATTACGGAGCCTATGTTGAAAAATTGGTTTTAAATGAATTGTGCTTGTAATACTTAACAGAATTTCAAATTTATTTTATTTTCTTTTGACAAGTATTCAGGAATTCCTTGAAAGCAAACAATATAATAGAGAAAATCTGGTTTATGAAGCTTAATACAAAAGTTTTTTTAGATGTGTGTCCTGCTGTGAAGCAAATTATTCTGAACTTCAAAAATTATAACCTAGACTTTTCAAAATTCCAGTGAATTTTGACTTGACTGTGTTTTGTTTTGAGTGAAGAGATGGAAACATGTTTTATGATTTGAAAATACAACAAATATGTTACTTAAAGTGGAAGTAATTGTGGGGGCAGCAGACTGATGATATGCAGGATTCATAATAAGATGCATCTCTTTCACTTCTCCTTTTCTTGTTTGAAAATGACACTGAATTTACACTTCCACTCTAGTGCATGAAATGAGACTCTTATACTAAGTTATTCATTCAAATATTCCTTGGTTTTTAATGACTATCCATACTGTTATAAACAAAGAAAATGGAAATGACAAATGAAATTACAGAACACTAAAAATGTCAATAGAAGACAGTTTGCTGTTGACTTTCTCATAACGTATGAAGCATATATTGCCTTATCTGATTTGTTGTGCTCTCTACTAGCTATGAACTTTACCACAGGAAACAATACAGTATAAATTAATTCCTATGGAAATGATACTGAGAATAGAATGTATTACAAAACATATCCATAGTTCCATAAAACTACTATCTGGTGAGACTACAGGTGACAGAACAATGTTACAGTCTATTGAAAGGTTTGCTATATATCTTCCGAGTGATTAATCTGAGAAAATACTGTTATTAGATTAGATACTTTTATTACCACCATTAATAGCATTCCCTTGAAAACTGTCTGTAGCACCTACTTTTGTTGATATTTGCCTGGGGCATTAGTTTTTATATTATGCTGCATTTTAGACAAAATGAACATAACTGAACTTTCAAATTTCAAACCCCACCACATCCTTTTTGTCCTTTTTCTTCTTGCATTGAGAGGTACCACGTAGTTTCAGATTAGCTGCGTGATGTGCTTTGATGCCAGGCTCTGCTCTTGTGAAATTCTGGTAGCTTTGCTTTTGGAATCTAGCCTGTGCTATGTGCTCCAGGGAACAGTGAAAATCACCGTAGTTGTGCTTTTATAATACCTTTCATGATGTGATAATATTAATGATATAGTGATAAAGGTCCATGTGTTTGGCCTCCCCTTTTGTGCGTTCATCAGTGCCAAAATTACTTTTTTCCTTTCCCAGTAGCTTCCTGTTTGTTTCTAATGTGTTCTTTCAAAGTAAAGATAAAAATTGATTACTGGGCATATCAGGCTCTGTTTATACCTACCAAAATGGAATATGGTCTCAGCTCCTGTCTTTCTCAGAAGACACTTTCATAATGGCGTTAAACCCAGCACACACAACAAAGTGTGTGACCTGCATGTAAATTATCCAATATGAATTAAGAATACAATCAACACTTTGGTGGCTCTGCAAATTAAAAAGTGTGAACTGTCTTCAGACCTTGGCAAAACATTCGTAATGAATTGGGCCCTTGACTTTACTTTGAGACATTTCTACATTAAAAGAGGTTACATTTTTATTTATAGCTACTCAGTGGAGCACAGTGAGATGATGAACTAAAATTCTGCTAAGGTGGGGGGAAGAAAAGGGTTTAATGGTTACTAAATATTTACGATGAGCTTTGAAAACAAGTGTTTGCCTGATTAATTCTGTGGGTAGGAACAAGTACTTCAGGGGTTTTTTTGGTCTGGTGAATGCAATTAAAAACAATGAGTAAAATGGTGTATAACTGGTGTAAAGAGCAACTTTTATGAATTATGGATTTCTGACTGAAAAGAAAGTCTTTATATCAGGTCTGCATGTTAAGTAAAATAAGTTTTTAAGATTTTTCCATTTTATCAAGGGAAGAAAGCACAGTGAATTTAGTATGATCCAAACCCTCCTCTCCTTACTCCAATATTTCTCTTTCCTATTTTGGTGGGCCAAGCATGTGTCTTTTTAATGGTAACTGCAGTAGCTCTGTAAACCTCAGTGGCGTCTTTGAGAAATGTAAATAAAAGAAATGCCTACAGAAGAGTAAGAAATATATTTAGGGTTCAAAGCTAGTGAGAAAACCAGCATCAGTCAGGAAATAGGATGTCAGAATCTAAGGCCAGATCCTGGAACTGCAAAAGGATTTTTGCTGATCTCATGCTGTTCCTGTACAGTACATACAGTATGGGAACAGGCTTTTGCAGTAGGTTTTATATTACAGTGGTTGGTTGAGGCTATTTCCTATGTTGTTTTCTTTCCGAAGTCTACCTTGTTTTATAATACCTGGATCTTACTGAAGAAGTAAAGGAATGATTGATGGATTATTCTTAGTGTTATATGGAAACCATAGGACACTTGAATTGCTGATACACCAGAAAACATGAAATTGAGAATACAGCTGGCATAATCCTAAATATGGTCACTCTGAAGTAAATATTTTTCAGCTTATTTGAACAATAATGCCCAATAAAAACAACAGATTTCTAAAACATGATCTTGATGTATTAGAAACAAAAGTCTTGGTGATTCTTCATGAGAAATTGTTTGCCAGCTCTCATTTTAGGTGTATAAAAGACTGCATGCTTCTAGCTGTGTTGCATCAAGATTTGAAATTTTAGCCTCTATCTTACGTAAAGGATTTCTGTGGCATGGCTAAAAACCTTTTTTCTTCTACTGAAAACAATGACAAATATGATGATCTAATAGAATATGCTGGATTATAGGAATTATTAGTGTACATAGAGACCAAGATCTCATTTCTCGTTGACAGTGAGTCAAAAGTTCCTATTTAGACCTGTTTCAGATAGAGGAACTCTCCAAAAGGAAATGCATTTGTGAGCATGCATACATTGTAAGTGGCTGATAGAATGGTGTACCTGAATGTGCCCATGCATACACCTACATCATGACATGTGTTCTTTTCAAAATTCTTTGTATGTTTTCAGGGAAATCAATTCTTCTTCTTCTTCTTCAAAAAAAACCCAAACACAAAACAAAAAAATCAAATCAGAAAACATTAGTCTAGGCATAACTGGGAAAAGAATCTGCTACGGCAGCAAAGGCTAATCTTAAGTAATGTATTAACTTACCTAAATAAATATTAAATGTGCATGGGTGGAAGAAAGTGCATAAATTATATCATCATTAACATGCACAGTTTTTTAACATCTCCTTGGTCTTTTAAGGGGAAAATATATACACTGGTTCTATGGCACTCTTTTTTTTTCTTATTTTAATTACAGGATGTCTTGAATGTCCTTTCTGTGATAAAAGAACTTTTGCTTAGATTCTTGTGTTGTCCAGCTTTTTGAGTTTAATGCAAGCCAGTGCCCCTGGTTTTTGTATTAGATATTAGCATGAAATTCTTTGTGACATACAATTTTCTTCTCACTGAAGAAATTCTTCAATTTTATCTACTGTTTTCTAAACAGAAGTATCATTAGAGCTTTTAAATTCTTCATGACCTTGCTTCACTTTTTCTAAATATTTGATGTACTTTTTATAACCTTCAAAGTGTTCTTAATAGAACAGTAAAATAGAACACTAATATAATTTCCTTTGATTTATATTTGCTTTTTTCCTTACTGTAAATATTTTAGTCATGCTTTTGTACACTAGAATGCTTTTACTTCAGTTAAGCTCTACACCAAGAGCCTGTGGCTGTTTCTCTAGCAGAACAGTACAATCAGAAGCGGGAGTCAAAGGAACTTGATTACGTGATTTAGCAGATCTTCTGGTCCTTAGTGCGGGACCAGCTATACTCACCCATTCCCGACAGGTGTTTGTACCTAGCCTGTACCAAGATATGCATATAACCTCCTCGAGCTGTCTGGTCTAGTACTGCATTAAATACTAGAATATTAGAAACATTGTCTGTTACTTCATTACTAGAAATGTTATTGATGTTTAAAAAAACCCCAACTTTCTTACAGCAACTTGGTTTTTGGTTTTTTTTCTTCCAGAAGCGATGGAGCATGTACTCTATTCCTGTTTGTAGAAACATTTTCTATTTGTGAACTCTGTTGTCACTCTCCTCCATATCTCTGGTTACTTTTTGTTTGATACAGTCAAAACTACAGTGAGAAACTACAACAGTCGCAAAACTGAAATGGATGGATTACTTCAATCTCTCTACCATATGACTGCAATCAGTGTTTTATAAATAGTCTATTCCTTGTTTTGGATCCCCAGGATTTGCACTGGCTCATGTCTTGTCTCGGCAATTTGTGCTGAGCTTTCCCTGCTGCTCGGGGCTGACTGCTCCGCTCGCCTCCTGCAGCGTGGGCAGCCCACCCTTCCCCTGCCGCTCTGCCCGACCCCTGTTTTCCACAATCAGTGGATTCTCTTTCTCCTTGCATGTTGTTTCTCTGGGGTCACTGATTAAATAAATCAAACGAAAGTGGTCTGGTATTGATCTTTATAGCACACTGTTAGTATTTTCCCTCTGCTCTGAAGTGAAATCTTTTATAAGCACTTGTCTTTAATAACGGAGCCAGTCCATTATCCCCTCAAGCAGCTCAGCAGCGCCAATATTATAATCATTCCCCTTACACACAGCATTGTATCAGATTCCTCAAAGATCAAGTGAAACATGTCTATGACTTCTGCTTAGTGCTTCTGTCCTTGTTGTACGACCCACAGAAAAGTCCCTCCTCAAACAAATCCTTGAAGTCACTGCTCTGTGGTTTCTTTGTGGGTTTGTTTTTAAATTCAGAATAAGATAAATTAGCATTTGTTCCTTTTTCTTTGCATTGGTTACAGTTTTCTTTCTTCTGTTTATTGCAAGTGCAATTTTGCTTAATGCAGAGGAAGAAAAATAAAAGGATGTGTTTGTTTATTCTTTGAAAGAGTCAAAATATCGGGGAAGGAGCAGCACTTTCACTGCATATCTCTTTTTTTTAGTGTAATGGCTTAGAGGCAGTATGTAGGAAAGAAAAGCTGTTGATGTGGAATTGAGATTTGTGCTGCAAAGCTAAACCCACACCTCTTTGGAATGTAATTCTTCTGCCAGTAGGAAAAGGAATAGAAAACTTGTAGAAATTCTTATTTATGACCTAAGTATAGACCTAGGTTTGGTCTTTGCAATAACAATGGTAGTCTATTATAGTTATGTATGTGTAACAGATGTCTAACCACAAAGCTATAACTGTAGGCTATGCATTTAGGTGAAAACACTGTAGCTTAATATCTGATAAACTCCCTACTCTAACCTTCAATCAATCCAAGACCATAATTAAGCCTGACATCTCCAAAATAAAAGCAAGCAACTACTAAAAGTGAGAGATTAAACAAAATGCTCTTAAGCTACTACCACTTCAATACGTACATAGATGTGGATAATGTTGCAAGGGAGAACTTGCTTTTTGATTCATGTTAAAGTGTAGTCTAAATTTTCAGGTGTTATTAATGACTAAAAGATATTCCAGTTTAAGATCTCTTCAAGGACACTGATTTTTAGGAAATGGTGTCCTTGCTTTCTGAAATGAAGCCTTTTCAGAGCACCTTTAGTTAGAGTATAGAAAGCTGAGTGCTGATCCCCATTAGTAGTCACCTGCTTAAACTGTGGTACATTTACAGGTAATGTTGCATGGGTGGGAAAAGGATTTGGCTTCAAACGTGTTGTAGGATGCTATAATATACCCCGTGAACAGAATATTCTGATGATATCTTTTAACATATTTTTCCATGATTGTTATATAGCTCTACAGTGAGCTGGATTACAATGAACTAACTGGGAAACAAAAAATGTATGCTAGTATGTTAATGGTTGTTGAGGATTAATATTGCTAATGCAATTCAACAGTGCAAATTTAGTTTATTAAAAGAGTAAGGGTAATATAATATTGGGTAGAATAGTCTTAAATTATTTTCTATAGCCTATCTTCTGTGTTCCTTTTTTACTGTAATTCATTCTATGAAATGAAGACACTTTCTGCATACTGTACCAAACCAAATCATATTACAGAAAGCAGAATGCAGTTAAATGAGAGTTAAATTACTCTCAAATGACAAAGAAATGTTCAGCTATAAAAAGTGCTGTGAGACTAATGCATTCTTCCAAGACGGAGTGCTGAAAAAAAAAATCTGGGCTTGTAAAATAGAAATGCAACTGTAATTTCCAGATAGGTAGATTCTAGGAGAATCTGGAGGAGGGCCCTAGTTGGCAGCATTTGGATAAGTGAACTTCTACTGAAAGCAATCAGAATAATTGAATAAAAAAAGAGTTGATGGTCAAACTTTCTAAGTCATGATCTTCCAAGTCCTGTGGCCTGGCTTTAGCCTGAGGGTCTGCTCCCAGGAGTTCCTTGCTCACAATGGCCTCTTTGGGAATGAGCTCTGGGCAGAATACTGAAGTGGCCTGCGTCTGGTATTTGAGCAGGGCTTTGGAAAGCTCTGGGGTTTTGACATGTTGCCAAAATCAAGTTTTATAATTGAAATCACAGATGGGAAATCGTGACTCTCTATAGTTTATAACTGCCAAATCTAAATGACATTTCATGGGACCAGCAAAACACATTTGTTCAGCAACCCCAAAATTACCTTTAAGCCAAAGTCCAAAGCTTTGTTGGAAACATTCAGTTTTAAAAATCCTAATGTATAAATTAAATTTAAAAATTTTCTATAATGTGAAACATTAAGTGTCTTTCATTTGAACTGCTACCAGTTCTCAGATTCCCACTTGCATCTTCATTCTTCTCAGCACAAGTTTGCTATCTTAAACATCATAAAACAGGTTAGTATTAAGAAAAGACTTTGTGTACTGGAGATGCAGTGCTTTGCAGAATCTTCCTATTGCATTTCATGGTAGCTGGAGGAAGTCCCAGGTCAGACACGTGAAAAAGCTGATAAATAGTTCGTCCCTGCCAGACTTACTGGTAGGACAAAGGCTATGCAGCAGTGATGTGAGAGAGAAGGCAGATTAGTGAGCAGGTGGGCTACTGCGTTTGCCTTGGAAGAACTAAGTCCTGCTGATGAAGTCGAAAAGGGGAGGTCAGGAGAATTACTGAGAGAGAGAAAAGTTGATGAAAGCCTTGAGGGCAGGAATGGAGCATGAATCTGGAGGACATATTCTGCCTCTTTCACATGGTTATTAATGAATCCACCAGAGAAGGAAATGTAAATCAAGTAAACAAGATGACTTTTGAGAATTTTACCTGAGAAATTTTGTTGGGAGAAAGCATCAAAACTGAGTGAAAACCCAGTTGTGTGTGGGGAGACAGGAATGGATCAGATGGTGTAGTCCTGGGTATCAAACTTCAGCGATAATGGAAAGCAATGGTAGTGGTAAGGTATGGGAGGGGAGAGGAGCCTTGGTTTGTTCCGGATTTCACTTATGTTTTCAGTTGATGGAAAGATGTGCAAGAGCAGTATAGAGTATATCTTTACTGTATAACTCCAATTTTACATCTTTCTGTTAATGTATGACTGTATTTTTCTTATCAAAGCAATATGCATATTCTTGAAACCACTATAAACTTTAAGATTGATCTCTGATTAGCAAAATACAAGTGTCATAAGTCAATAGTACAGGTCTAGTGATTTGTTGTTAAAAATGAATAGGGTCGCCATCTGATGTTTTATGAGCTGGAACAGTCACATTTTTTGTGTGAATCTTATGTTACAATGTTGAAGTTATCTAGGAAAACAGTAGCTTTTATAGTAATTGGAAGAAAAAGGAATTAAGTCTTTGGAGGAACTTATTTCTTATCCCTAAAATAACCCCCTTTGAATTTCTCTCGAACCTTTGGTTCAACCTTTGATAGCTACTGTCAATCAACGCCCATCATCTTGTGGCCGATCTAGCTGGCAAGCAGTTTTGCTTGCATCTGACACAGATGCTACCCACTTCTTTTTGGCTTATGTGAAAAGAATACATTAGACATCTGCTACAACGTTTGATTGATTTATCATGCACTGTAAAACTGCTTTAAAAACATGCTGAAAACCTTGGTAATGTTCTAGGAAGTTAAACTTGGATCCTTATTGTTCCTACTTTTCTGAATTACTTATTGAAAATAAACCAAACTGATTCAGGATATAAATTTTATGTATATCCCAAAGAGGAAATAATTTATGCGCTTCATTACTCATTATTAATTAATAACAGTTTAAATAGTAAATTCATGGTGTAAGATGTGACTTCATGGTGAAAGCTGTGAAACGAGGTGTAGACACAGAACTACTTGACTTTTGAGGCAGTAGTATTAAAGATATGACCTACCTTTTTAATTCTTATTTGAGAGAGGGTTCAGGATTTTGACTCAATAAGAGTTCTTTGGTGTTGGTTGGATAAGACAAGCAGTTACTTCTCTGTATTGTAATCAGAAGAAAAAAGGAATTAATTCTTTAGAGAAGCATGTGTTTTCTTATCTCAAGAAAAGCAGCGGCACAACCCCCTTCCATTAAACATTAATGCAAACTTTCCAAATCCTTGGCATTGATGCAAATCAGTGAAATGATGCAGTTTATTTCAGTGTAAACTGCTGAGCATTTGGAGGTTCTGGGTGTCATTGGGGGTGTGCTAATAGAAACACAGTTTAAGTGAAATCAAGCCATGCACTTTTACAAACTTCTGATTACTTGCGTGTAGAAATCCTGTCTAGTACCCTAATATTTATGCATGCATTTTTTCCTGCCAAAGTGACAAGCTTTCCATAAATTCCGGAAAAGCTCAGTACCTAAACGCATTGGTTATATTTTGGCCCAGTGGAAACTAATCCATTATTTTCTTGCTAGACAATTTCACTTATACTGTTAGGCTGGAAAAAAAGTGACATATGTCCTAAATCAATAGCCTGACTTTTCAGTAAGTAGTATCTGTTCACTTTGCACTTCTGAAAATTAGACATGTAGAAAGCTAAATTAGGACCAACATTATAATTTTTATATAGTTTTTAACTGTCAGTAGAACAAATGAAAGGCATTAAAACACTTTATTTTCCTGACTGATGAAAAACCAAGCAAATAAAAGAATCATTTTTTAACCGATCTGTTAAAACGAATAATGAATCTGATTTTCAAGGGGTTTTTTTTGCATGGTTTTGTTTTGCAAAGCAATTTGCTTTCTTACTATTTCTACTGTAAGTATTTCATCAATGATGTGATATTAAAGCAATAGAAAATTTGGGAGAGCATTAGTACTCTTCTCTAAGAAAATTATTCAGATGCTAATACTTTTGCCAAATGGCTGCTTCTGTGTTGATGCTTTACACGATTCACTAAAAATAACAGCAATTAACTTGTCCCTGAAACTATTTCCTATAAATATTTTCATATGCTTTTTTTCTAGCTAATCAGCAATAAAACTACCCCTGGGATTCTTCTGTCACCACAGATGGGATGCTAGGATTTGGTCCAGCCAAAGTAGCACAACCCTAACAATGCTGCAGTTTTCTAGCAGTTAAAGGAGAACATGTTGATATCTTTTACTAGACGCACGGTGGAGTTGTAATGCATTATTTTTTTTCCTAGATTTGGAGTGAGGAAGTATGCTACTGATGATTTTTGGGGGCCAACTCTTGCCATCAACTTTTTTTCCAATGAGGGATTTAAGATTTGTCTGTTGGCTTATTATTTCTTCAGAATTCACAAGTAATATGAATTTGATAAATAAAAGATAGTTAAGATAGTCTAAGTGTTTTTTAAATGCAGAATCCTGTATTTGTCCAGTGATGTTAAATGAGAATGTGTGCAATCACTTTTAATCACTATAAATATTTAGGTGACCTAGGTGTAATTTATAATCGGCACGTTGGCGGGAACCTGACAGTCCAACCTGATGGTTATGTTGAAGGAACAGATAGACGCTCGTGCAGATTTTCACGCTGTTAGGGCACACAGATAGTGTGACACAGTACGTAAATCAGAACCTTCAGATGAAAGATTGGCCAGCTCTTACAACTGACTTTTGGTGACAGATTTAATCTAAAAGATCTTTTTGACATATGGGCAGATAGTGAGCTGTTGTTGAGAATTTTAAGTGGAACAAGTGGAAGCCAAGATAGCTCTGTCATGTTCTGAAGAGATGGTGGAACTTGCTGCAAGTGCTCTTTGTGGCAGAAGAAAAATAGGAGAGAAATATATTATATAAAGGATGTGGTGCATAAACTCTCTTTCTTAGCTGTAATCTGGTCTTTTGAATTGGTTAACGTCATCTGGGCAATACTTGCTTTGCACTTTACAAAGTCGTGTATCCTAGCCTCTTCTTTAAATGCTGCTATCGTGCTGCTTCTGTATCCACGTAGACTGCTTCTCTTTGGAGAGAGGGCCTCTTTTCATCATCTGCTCTTAAAAGCTGTTACAGTCCCAGCAGATTGTCCCGACATTAACTCCATCTTTTGTCATTTGCCATTGAGACAGACACAAAGCTCTTTCTCCACTTACACAGTCCTCCCAGATCATTATGGAATATAGGTGGCCTACAATCACTGAAGCAAGAGATGTTAGTGCAGTCTCATTTAAAAGGTTGTTATATTTCCTTCATTTCTCATGATGGCCAGTAATTAATTTTTGATGCAGCTCTTGGTGCTATCAAGTGTATCAACTGCGTTTGGTTCACTGGTCTTCCTTGAATTTTATGCTGGTTTTAGATATACAACTGCTTCCAAGTGTGTTTTGAAAATACTTTGTAAGGAACCTTTGCCATTGCAGTTCACTCCCCTGGGTTTTGTATAGCTCGAACGCACGGGTGTTTTGGCAAGCGTGCTGGGCTCAGAGGTGTGCGTGTGTATGTATTCATGCAGCATGTAAGAGATTAGGCCTGTTGGACTGTACCTGGTGGGTTACATAAGGGGTAGGAAGATGTTTATTTGATTTCTGCTGTTTGATTGACTAGTGGTTGATGTGCACCTGGTAGAGAAGGGGGAAATGTGTGACTTAAATCATTCAAAAAAATCAATTTTTCTTTTTATTTAAAGTGATAGCAAGTGTGCTTAAACTCAGAGTTTTTCTTTTCCTTACATAAAATCCATGTAAGTAAACACTTAGAGAGGACTTTACTAAATGAAGAGTACTTAGATTTAAAACACCACCCCCCAGCCCCACAAACTTCAGTGTCCTGTTTCAGTTTCAATCTACATCATATGGTAAATCTTTAAGACTACATCCAAAACCAACAGCAAATAAATACCTGGATGCTGCTGCTGCTGTCCTGCTGTCTCTTCAAATCCTTCATCTCCTGTAACCAGGGACAAGGCTGATACCCCAGCCTTTTGAAGCTCACTGCTGAAATAAATGTTGCCAGAGTGCACCTGACACAAATCCTTAAAAAAAAGACAATTACACTGCATTGAGTATACTGTTTGTTCAGCTATTAAGCCAGTAAAAGGATATTCCTGACTGGGAGGGGGGGAGATAAATTGTGCTCCAAAATAAATATGCTATCTTTTATTGTTTTGTACTAAAAAATATAAGAATATATAAAAGAGTATATTCTTTTTATAAGAATGAATATTCATGAAGCATTCATGAATATTTGAAGGAATGGTATATAATTTATATACAAAAAACAAATCCAAAAGTATCATATTGTATTTTAACATCTCCTTAAAGTAATTTGTATCCTTCAAATAAATTGCAGTGAAGACATTGGCTTCAAATGAATTTAATATCTGACTGTGTTACTATATTACTGCTGCTTCTCACAGAAACTTTAGGGCACACAGTATTGTGGTATACAATAAAGCATTTCCAAAAAATTTCCAGACAAAGACTTTTATAAACTATTTGGCTTACACATATCTGCATTAGCCACACAGTATTTTGTTAATTATAACAAACATATATGACATGTATGTATAAATGCACTACACATGTATATGCACATATTGGGAACCGGGACGCTGATTCTATTATATTCTCTTACCGTTCTGGTCCTGTTTATGCATGTACAGTGTCATTTTAAGGGCTGCTACAGTAAGCCTAAACTTTTGATTTTTTTATGTAATTTCTTCTTGTATCACAGTTTTTTAAGGAGTATTGAAGAATAAAAATAACACAGCATATTAACCATCTTGTAGCCATTGAAATGAAGTAATACATATCATTTAAGCTACCTGGAGAACTGACGTAGTATCATCTTCTGTTGTGCATATCGCAGTTAAATTGGTACACACCCCCCCTCAGAACACAGACACCAATTGACCCCCTGATAGAAATGGCCCCACCCACACCACTTCTGTCAAGGATTGTTATCACCATATGGCAATGCATCAGAAGGGTTTAAAAAAAACTCTAATAATTTAATAAATTAATTCTCTATAAAATGAAAGTGGAATAGAAATTGTGAGTGAAAAGCAAGCTTTTTTCCCCGAATTTTTTTTTATGAGAGATTAGAGACAAATACCTGATACCTACGTGAACCAGATTCCCTGTTTTCCAGGTCATGCTGTAAGGCAAGCTGTTGGCCAGTCTGAGACATCCGTGTATGAAACAGTGTCAGATCAAGAGGGAGGTAGAGAGAGATGCTGTTTGTTGGATGAACAGGTGATTTGTCGCCAGGTTAAAATCATTCATCTGACCTCTGTGCATATATCACTTTCATTTACAATTTTCTGAATAATAACATGATAGGAATTTGCATCTAGTCTACAAGAAAAGCCATGAAACACTCCTGACTGAGATACTGTAGCTATGACTGTTTCTGAACCTCTTTCCATTTTTTCAGGGAATGATATAACAAGGAGCTAAAAATCATACTAAAAATTTTATTGAGTTATAATGGAATATAAAAAAGTACATGTAGAAAATTACTTATTATATTTAATAGCAGTGCCACCAAGCACCACAATATCAATAATTAATGTTTGGACTTGATGATCTTAAAGGTCTTTTCCAACCAAAATGATTCTATGGTCATCACAAATGTGAATAAAGGGCCTATGCTAAAACTTTTCTGATGTGATATTTGTCTGTAGGGTATGTACGTTTTTCTAAAAAAAATTGCAGTTGCACTATCTCAAACTTCATCCACATCATTAAGGCTGAGGAATAATTTGGATTTACACTTATATTCAGAATAAGGCAAATTGAGATTGCAACTGAGTGTATTTCAAGGATAGCAATATTAAAAGAAAATTTATTCAGAAGTAAATGCTAAGACAATGTAGAGAAGGTTGAGGAAGTTAGGGCATGGAAAGCTACTTCATTTTCTTAAATCTAGTCCCCAAATGAGCCCTTCAGCTCTGCAGATTGGCTGATGAGGTACGTCACTTGCAAAAAAGGGATATGAAACTACTCAAGAAGAATTGGAAGAGCTAACAGTGTATTAACAGTTTCTGTAACACCCTGCCTGAGAACTGAATAAGGCTACTGCATTTCAAAAGCTTCTGGGATAATTATGGGTTTGTGCTAGTATGCCATATTCAAAAGACTTTCAGAATTCAGCTATTTACAAATGTACCCTAAGATAGTTATTTTATCTATGGTTCTCCTAATTTTGTGATTCTGTAATTCAGAAGATAGCTCTTAATAGGGAAACACTGCCAGAAATCAATAAATGGGAAAGAGTAAACAAAAAGCACTGAACGAAAAAATTGTAAAGCTGTGTTCCAAAAGCATGTCAGGGAACACAATTAAACATTGGCAACTATCCTATGTCTAAGGTTGTTTGGTCTGGGGTTTTTTATATACATTATCACTTGTAGGAATATCAAAAATTAAAGCCAACATATAGAGAGGCTCACATACATATATGGAAGACTAATTTTCCTGTGTATAGCACTAAACTCAATACCACTGCAGTAGAAGCTTTTTCAAAGGCTTTTCATTATTTCCAGTTATGAATTAATTTCTTTTTTCCTCCAAATGCAAGCATAGTAGTACGATGTGCCTCTCTAATATCTGATGCTCCCTGATTATTGTTTTCTTTGACGAAACTGTCCTTTTGGTTCTTTAGCAGTAGAACACTTACTTTTGACCTTCAGCTATGCAATTAGAAAAGTTATTTTATCACTGAGCCTTTGTAGTATTAAAAGTACTGTAGGAAGCTTCTGAGCATCTGAGACCTGTCATTTTCACGCATTTATTGTAATCTGAGCAATACGCTTTACCCAGGGAAGGTATTAATGATACTGAAGTGTTTTGAGCTCTGGCTGAACCAAAAATCTCAGAAGACATTTGGAAGGGAAAATGCAGGTTAGTCTTAGGTGTAAATAATGAAGAATTTGCATGGAAGAAAATCCTCTGAGAATGCATTAATATTACCTGCCTATTCAACAAATATTTATTTACAAAATAATATGACATTGTTAGTTTAAGTGGTGTCAGTGGAGAAAACCAGGTGCTTCCATGCGGTGGTTTTTGTGCCCTTTTTTAGGTCTCGTTCTTCATTTGCCTTCCTCTTTGGGGAGTCTTTTTGAACATTTGTCTCTTCCTAGCTTTCCTTGAGTACCAAAGGCATTCAACAAATGCTCTTGACTGTCCAGTGCCATTTAACTAAAACGTCTTTATTCAGTCTATAGGTTTGGAAGTAGTATTATTGAGATGATCAGTTGCCCCTGAAGTTGGCTGTAAGCAAAGTTAATGTTATGTTAATTTATTGGTTCTTTTTACTTTTATATTTCCACCCTGTGTAAGATATGTTGCAGAATTATAAAATATCTCCTTTTTTTATGCCTCTGAAGCTCAAGATGGTCCATTTGAATTTAGAGTATACACAATGTACACAACTCGGGAAAAACCTTGTCTTAATATACACTTATAATACACTATATGAGAAGAAAAGATATTTGTAAATTCATCAGTTCTGATTTTATAGACAAATTAGAATATTAACCTTCTATTTCCATTAAAATCAGTCATAAAAAGCTGTATTTTAAATGCAGTGAGTATTTTCCTTTATTAAATATTTGACAGAGCATATTTACTTTCTCAGTAGTCTGCCTAACAATGCCGAGTTATAGGTCAATGTGAAGATTACCAAGGACAAAGGAGACTGTAACCATTGTGTAAGCTCTCTGTTTCTGGGCAGTTTTTCAAATAGATTTTTTTTTTCCCAAGAATATTTTTTTCTTACCTTGAAGTTTTAGTGCTTCTGCTAATCTGTCTCTGATTTGAAAACCTCTGAGCTGTCTAAGAGACAAGACATTTCTGTGAGAATCAGACATTAGGGATTGGCAGCTCATTTCAGGATTCCAGAGCGTTCATAGACCTTATTTAGGAGAGCATTTAGTATGAAAAGTTAGTATCTCTTCAAAGCAGAAGTCGAGTATGTTTAGCCTGAAGCGTGAAGTTAAACATATGGGATTCTGAAGAACAATCAGTATCTGGCAACAGAGGAATTGTGCCACTAAGAGGTATCTAAATAAACTACATTTTGTGATTGTTTTAATAAGAATTAGTAAGAACCTATGGAAAGAAATCAAACCAAAAACACACACAGGAAAGAAAAAAAAACCCAAACCCTCCCTCCCCCCAAAACCCACAAAACAAACACCCCCCAAAAAAACCCCAAACAACAACCACCAAACCCCCCCACACTAAACAGAAGGGCCCTAAAATGAAGAGGGAATGTGCAGAAATCCTTTGACATCGCAATTGAGCCAGTTTGCGATAGGAGGGTTTAAGAAAACTTCTGCAAATGGCAATGCAGATCTTGTCAAGCACATTGAGAAGACAGAAGTTTTACCCACCATAGTTTAAAAGCTAGGAATTAGGAGGGCTCCGATGGAATTCTTTGAGAGAAGCAGTTAATAAGAAATTAAGTATTTCAGACACAGGCAGTCTGCGAGAGAGCTGCTGGGTCACTGGGCCTACCAAAGAGTGAAGGGAGCACTTAAGGTGAATAAGGTTTATGCTGAAAAGCTAAGTGATTTGTAACTCTTTTCAAAAAGTGTAAATTAAAATGTCAGAGGGGGTACTTGAAAAGCATTTAGCAGAAATAGAAGAGGTCCAGAGAAGGGTGACAATATAATTATAGACCTGGGATGGCTTTGCAAGAGGATAGATTTGAATGATTAGAACCCTTTATAATGGGACATAAGACGCAGGAAAATAATATAAAAAGAATAAATATGATTTTTTTTGTAACTATGTACTTTTTCATGAAAAAATAAACATAGTCTGGGGAGCTCACTGCCACAAGCTCTAGAATATTGGATGGTTTCTGTTTTGGGCATACTGTATAATGTTGGCCTTTGCAATAGGTAGAGTCAAAGAGTTGTAGAAATTTCACTATATCAAACATAAGGCAGTAACACATTAAGCAGAATAATGATGAAATTAATTTAAAGTGGCTTATTTTGTTACAGAATTCCTAGAAATTTCCTTGAAGTACCTACTAGAAACCTAGACAGAGGAATAGATCAGAAGCAATATTAGTTTGAACTAATGTGTAAGTTCCCTATAGGAATCCATAATTCAATGTACAAGAAGCTGGCAATTATGTTTCAGTTCAGAAAATCACTTTAAGAATGTATATATGTGTAGTTTCCTAATATGTTTTTATAAACTCACTTTCAACATTTTATTATGTATTTCTTTTTGATGCAGTTCTGCACCAAACAACAAAATGAAATCCATTCTTTTACTTTAGCTTTTTATATATGTGCTATATTGCATATAAACATATATACATTATTAAAGAAGAAAACAGTTGTCATCTGTATGACTGAATCTTTAGTGTTCTGCTGCTGTTGTTTTCCTATGCATTATTGGTTTGTAGCCAAGTTTCATTAACTCATTTTGCATTTCATTAAAGCCTGAATTCTAAAGGCCAATGCTTTCCCCTCCTATGGAGTACTAGTTAAAGTGGATGAAGAAATGACTAAATTTAGTGACTTGTGTGAAAAGTCGCTCCTTGGGAACTTAAGGAATGTGAAATAGAGTATACAGAAACAGTGTGACGGTGCACAGTTTTGGGTGTAGAGGAAGAAACACTAACACCTTAATGTTCTTAGCTTCTTTGCAAGTAATGAAACTATTGCTGTGAGTTTACCTTGTGGAAATCAAAATATCTTGGAGGCATCTGGCTAGAATTTGTCCACAAATAGGGATTTTTCCACTCTGGTTTGTAGTCTATAAGCATTTTAGCAGCCTGCTGGAAACACATGTTGACGGTGCAAATAAAGTAATTCTTCCTTACAGCAACTTACCTGTCATGTATATCCAGTATGTTTCCTGAATCAAGGTTTTAGGAAAAAATTATATATGAAATAAAAGATGGGAAAATTCAGGAATAGATAAGGAGCCAGTTTGGTTAAATCAATTAAGTAACATAGTCTATGCCTGAATTTTAATAATTAACTTAAAATAATTTTGATCCTCTTCATTTCTGCATCCCATGGAGAGATTGATTAACTGAAACCTTATTTATCTCTAGATATTGTGGTGGGGTGTTTTTACTTTCTGCATGTTATTTACAAGAGCTATTGTCTTAAGATTGAGCATTGGTTTGTTTTGTGATTTAAATGTGCAAATACAACTGTTAGTTTAGTCCTAAGCTGGTGACATGGTTTGCTTAATTCCTTGCAGAGAGAGATATACTTTAGAATAAACGCTGTAGGCATTCACTTAAGCAAGCACAATATTATGAACAGCTTACCCATCCAAAATACAATTGGTTAAAATATGGAAAACAAGTTTTAATATGAAAACAGAAAAAGCCAGTAAAACTGGAAGATAAAGTTGACATACTATGTCTAATCATGTGAAAAAGGTGAAGTCCCTCAGATGATTGTACTTCTAAATGTAGTTCTAAAGTGTTCTGGATCAGAGCCATATAATGATTTATTCCTTAGAATAAACTAACATAGACACAGTTATGTAGAAGTGTATCTTCTTGATACTGATGGTGTTCTACTTCCTCAAAGACATAAAGCAGGAATTATTGATATAAATAATATTGTTAAATAATTCATCATTAACAGTTGAGCTGGGGTCAGTTATAAACCAAAGATGATACTGGCTTTGTACAGAAAATCTAAGGAGGACAACTGCCAGCTGCAATCTTGTACACATTGGAGACTGTCCCTAAAGCTGAATATGCCTACACCTATGTTACTTGATTTGCCCAAGGGCAAAAAAATTAAGTTTCTTAAATACAGTTGTTTACCAAGGTAAGGCTAATTACAGGATCAAAGTTATACGTTTTCCAAGTTACCTATTTGATTGTGATTTCATGATAAATAAAAAAGCAGAACAAATGCTGGCTAGTCAAAATGGTGTTTTCTGCCTTGTAGTTCTGAGACTCTGATTTCAACTTTAATATTTCTCCAGATAATTGGGCCAGGATAATACTTGGCCTTGGTTTTCACTTAAGTAGTTTACATAAGCAATTGTTTGACGAGGAAAGTTATCAAGACCATGATAAGGTTTTTTGTGATTTATTTTTTTATGTCTAATGACTCCTTCAGTGGTCTATTAGAACACCCTTGCATTGCTCCAGCACCAGATATTTTTTGGATGTTATTATTTTCTTGCCATACACTTTTCTTACTTTATTACTTGATTCTTCTTTTTATCTCTTGTAAGTCTCTGTTTCTTTTACTTGGTGGGATCTTTTTCCTGCTACTACTTCTCTTGGATTAAAATATCTAGTCTATAGCCTTTTTTTACCTTGTTTTGAGTAGTTTTAGAACTTAACTTTTGTCAGGTAGTATTGCTGTTTTTCTACAGTACTGTAGAGGTCAAGTATCTTTGTTTCTTCCTCAGACAATATTTATGTTCACCTAGCTTCAAACTATTGGAGTCTTTATTTCTAAGAATTTTTTCCAGTTTTATTTAGCTGGTGCACAAGACATTCTTGTGACCACATCTATTATTACAAAAACCAGGCCTCCCTATTAAATGTCCGGCCTTTCCTAATACCACATGAGAAGAAAGGAGACAGCAAAGAGCATAATTCCAGAGAGCTCAAATGGAATGTGGCATGATCTGAATTAGCTGATCACTTCCAGTTTAGATAAAGCAACCTACTTCCTCAAAGTCACAGTATATTCAGTCTGTTTCCCCTTTATTACTAAATTAATGTACTGTATCTCAAAAACAGGCCAGTAATTCCTTGAGACAATCCAGACCAAAGAATCTAGTTTGCTGAATTCTGGTTAGCTCTTCCTGCTTTCACTTGAGTTTCACCTCAATTACCAGCTGGTGTTCAAGCACTGTTGAGGTTGTCACCGGTTTGGTCGTCTTTGAAGTATCTTAGATATGGACTGTGAACCATGCTGTGTTCCCTACTTTATAAATACAGTACAGAATAAAAATTTAAGACTCAAAGAATGAAAGGGGGATTATGAGTTTTGTATGGTAGATGGCAAGCTAAGTATAGCAGCAACCTTACTGAGGACACTGTATTCGTTAAAGGAGAAACTAAAAATAATTCTTGAAAAGGCATGAGCTTTTCACATTGATGTGAGGGATGTCTGGTTTTGAAGAAAGAAAATCCCAGTGTGTTGAATTAATTTCTCTCTCATGCTGAGAGTGGGAAATCAGCACATGGTAACCAGCAGAAGAAACAAAATATTTGAAAAATACATTGCAGCGTGGAGCCTAAAACTGGTTCATGTAACAGTAAAGGCTACTTCCAAATTTATTCAGGGTAAGATGCTACCACAGGCTCTAATGGGTTTTGTCTGAAAGCGTTCCAGGGAGAGCAAGAACAGATAACCCAGTTGAGGCACCAACTGATCTGCACTTTGCCCAGGTTCTGCAGGGTCTTGAATAGAGCTTAAGCTGACAGTACCTACAGAACTGAAGCTTTTGGGAAATATGACAGCTGTTATAATACTTCCTTTATCTAGGAGTTAAAAGGTCCTCTTGAGAAAAATTGTAGTTAATGGTCCCTTGATGTCCAAAGGAATGGGTAGGATTTAGGATTTACAATGTTAGGTAGAATGTGTGGCACCAGTTTGCTTATCTGCACTGAAACTGGGCAATGTCAAATACTTTTTAAAGGTTTATTTAAATGTATCATATTGTGGATGCTATGTATATATAGCTTTAGTCCCTGCTTAACTAAAAGGGGAGGATAGCTTTCTTTGGCAGGACAGTACATACACTATATTTTTCCTGCTTAAAATGATGAAAAGAGCAATATGAGTGTGTCCTAGTAACTGATAGGCTAACTTGAAAACAATACAAAAATGAGAATGAACTAAAGGAAAAAGCATAGATTTTATTTAGCTTCTACTTTTAATATTTCTTGATAGATGTTTAATGATATAGAAGAGAGAAAAAAGCCATTAAATTAATCAAGCAAATATAAATTAATTGGCAAAAATAAATTTGCTAAATCAACTAATTATTCTAAAAATATATATTATGTGGTAAACATTGTTAAATGAAAAGATATTTCTGTTTTAATTGGAGTTATTAAATTGCAGTTATTTCAGCATCTAGCATACTACTAATTTTGGGATATGAATAAACTCAACATAAAATACACTGCAACATTCTTCAGCTGTTCCATTTTCCATATAGTCTGTGTTTTGTAGTGAAAGGAGTGACCTTGTTGTAAGGGAAATCATGGTACATGGAGGGAATGGTGAGAGCCATAGATGATTTACTCTGATTCTAAGCCTGCTCAAATCAAAGGAGATTTTCCTCTTTACTTCAGTCAATTTAGGACCCACTAGGATTTTAAGAATTCTAGTGATATGTTTCCAGCACATGTGATGCTTTTCGGTCTTATTTTCTACAAGAATACATTTCTGAACTGGAGCTAAATTCTATCTGTAGCTACATTTACATGCTTCCATTAGACTGATGAATCATGAAGACCTGAGAGGCAATACCTTAATAAAAATAAGATGCTTTCTTTAACAGAATGCATATTGAAGCCTTAACATCTAAAGACATAAAACCCCAAAATATATTCCCAAAGAATGAAAAATAATATCCCTTAATGTTAAATTAGGATTACACATTTCATGAAATAGAAAAGAGAAAACTCAGTAACAGGCAAGTGTTCTAAAATTACTTTCATTCTACTTAAATATATATGATGTAGTTCTCTAGAGATGCCACTAAGCTGAGACAGATTCACATCTTTGACACTTGGGACCAGAGATACAAAGCTGACTAACTGGGTCAGTGAACGCAGCTTATGGAAAGTGACTGCAACAGATGCTGTGTTTCCAAGGGTGGTACGTAGATAGTTATGGTAGTTAATGACTTAATTCTCTCCATTTAAAGTGCAGGTCTCCGAGGTATTTTTAATCAGATGAACTTCTTCATCTCAGTATTCTTAAAGAAGTAGAGGAGAGAGAAATGTTGTGGGGTTTTGATTCAAATGACAGACAGGTACAGGAGAAAGAAATGACTCTTCCCAGCAGGGTTTTGCATTACTTCCATAGTCCTCTTTTACAATCCCTGTTGCATGTTCCTAAGACCTCTTACAGATAGAAATCTTCAGTACAGCATATCTTGGCTTTCCAAAGTATCAACTGTGGTCTTCTCCCATCAATCATTAATATCATCAATACATTAAACTATATTTGGTTGAAAACTAAAAATACAAGGATTCCAAGTACAGTTGACTTCAATTAGAAGTTGCTTGTTTAAGGGCTAGAGTTATATTAAAGTTGCTGTCTATTCACTATTCTGCTGTACAGAGGAAATGGTGTTGCCTGCAGTGTAAGTCACTCTGAACAAAGTCAGAGAACAAGGCTCTAAGCTTACAGTATATGTCAAGGTTATTGTAATTTACCACTAAAGAAACTCAGACATTCTTTCAATGTAATAATGCATACTTATTCTCCATGCTTACTCATCAGGTTTCTTTCTATAAGCCACTCTAACATTTTTTGGGGAATAAAAGATTTCTTAACATATAAAGGTTGAGAAGTCTTCTAGAACCCAATGCTAACACAAATGTGCTTGTCTGAAATACTGAATATTATTGCATATTTTAATTTCCAGAAATTGCATTTGGAAGTAGTGCAGTTAGGATGTTTTGGACCACATCATCACTTGCTGTTTGTTAAGTATTTTCTGGGTGACTGATTATTTTGCTAACACCCAAGGAGGATGTAGCTTTTAAATTTTGGCAGCAGCATCCTCACAATGATGTCACTGTACTTCACTGTAATGGATTCTTAGACAACATAACCTGCCCTTCAGTCATACAGAATAGTTTTATTAAGCAATAGTGTATGTGTACCTAACCCAAGTGATTTTTGGATAGAAGTGTAGTAGTAGTATTTGTATCATGAGATCTAAATGTTAGATGTGCTGAAACTTGTCTTCAAACAAGTGGATTCTGATAGTGCAGAAGGAAAAAAAAAAAGTGGAGATGTGAGAGTTCTTTTGTACTCAAGGCAGGGAGGGGAGAAAAATACAGGATTTTTAGATACGCTAATTATTTTTTTTCCTTTCTTCTAGTTAATTTTTTGCCTAAATTGAGATTTAAGTAGGAATTCTTCTGTCCACATGGTGATAAATAGCAGGTTGTTCAACACGAATAGCAACTTTGCCTTAATGAAAACAAATGTTAACAGAAATAGGGAAATCTCTGGACTGGAACAGATGTGCTCCTTCCTAATCAGTTTCCCTTGTCTATGAAATACACCCACATACTAGAAAAAGTTCATAAAGTGAGACCTGGAAGGCATCAATAATAATGCATTTTAGTTGCAAAATTCACTGTAGAGTGAGTGTCATACACAGCTTCAGTCGTTATCTGAAACCATTAAGCCTAGTCATAATCTGCATGCTGATGCCAGAGCAATCAGACAACAGTATTTCACTTAGGAAATCCGTCGTATTACTCAGTTGCTGTAAAGATGCCTCAGGTTTTCCCCCAGCAGAGCAAACTCTCGATGTGTATAGCTCTTACTGGCAAGTAAGCTAATTTTTTCTCTTGATTCTCCGAAATGGTTCATAACACATAATATTAGTGAATGTAAGCAATGGTCAAAGCGTAAATGGATTGTTCTTAAGCAACAATCGAAACTGCTTGTAGAATGAAGCCAAAGTGCACTGGCTCTTAGGGATATTCTTTTCGTAGCATCTGGTTGGTATTTTCATTTGCAGCTTTATACTCTATAAAAGAGTACCAAAGAGGAGTAAGTGGCAATGAGCTACTCATAGATAAAAGAAAATAATAATAAAAATGAAATAAATATTATGTAAGCTACAGGTGGCACAGTACTCTTTGGTGTTGGAAGTTGACTTTTCCCACTATAATATAGTAATGCACTTGGAATTGGTGTTAATACAGCTTCTGCAAATTATGTGCAGAAATATATATTTCACAAAAAGATAAACTTTCCTTACACGTATCTCAATGATAAGTGGTTTCAAGATCGAAATTCGTGTCAGATGCCCGCTAAAGTTAAGAAACTCAGTCTTTCTGGATATTGTGAAATTAAACCATCTGCTCTGCGTAGAAAGTCCATGCAAGATCCTTTGCTATTTAAACCCAGCATCTGTTGAAAGCATGCTGTATGTATATAGTTAAATCCAGGGGTTAAGAGAACAGTAGCTGCTCTTTCAGCCCATAGATAGATAACAGTTGCTAAGATACTATATGGATTATGGAGCATGGAAGCGCTCTCTCTCCTACATACTTGCTTGGGCTTCGGTACAGAGAGAACTGAATTTCACTCATAGTGGAAGGATTGAATAAATCCTTCCTTGATGAATCCTTACCTAAAATAGGGCCTAAGTCTGTTTACCCAAATCATCTCTCCTAAAGTTCATGTGTCTTATCTTCTGTATTAGAATAGGTCATTTGTTTCTTCTGGCAATCACTTTGCCTTTCTTTTCCCCACTGGCATTGAACCTTCTGTTTGCAACCATGTTGTTTTTCCCTCCTACTCCCAGCTTCAGATTTCTTTTTGCTTGTTGTACCTGGAAAGTGCAGATCTGTGGAAGATGCACCATCTGGCAGTGCCAGCGTGTTGTCTTTTTTCTTTTAGTAGCATGTCTCGCTGCAATTTCTGCCACTTAATGTTTCCAGATGACAAGTGCCTTTCAAATTAATTCCCTTCTGTTCCCAAGGCGTAAGTAAAGAGGAACTCCTTCCCAAGTCCTACACTTGTGCTCTAGCACTTCCTTCTGACAATAATTTTGGGTGGTATAATAGCTCCATACTCAGGAGCTCTGACTCCTACTTGAATGGCTGATGAAAGGAGAACCTGTTATGTTTAGCTGTTGGAGTGAGAGGAATATCCTACTATCCTTGCCTGGGGAAAGGGGGGGGGGGGGGAAGAGCAGCTCGATCTCTTTCTCAAATCACAGTTTCTTGGAGCTGTAAAAGTTAAATCACCATCATATAGTGTGTGTGGGGAAAAAACCCCAAACCCCAACTTTTATTTCTGACAAAGAAAGTCTCTCTTCTCCAGTGATAATCATTGCTGATCAGTTCCGTATTCCTTTTGCATTTTTCTGAGGAAAAAGTCGGTAAGACATACCACTAACATGGACTAATCACTTGAGCTTTTTTCTGCTTATATTAAATGTAAATCTAGTCTGTCTTGCAGGCAACTGGCAGATGGAATTAACCTTGCATCTTGTTCTGTGCATTACTCAATGGGCATTTGGTAACCAGTAATAAAGGGGCAAATTATTCACATTCCTGTCTATCTGAAGTCTGTCCAAATAAGAAAATTCTTCTTAAAAGAACTGCATGATCATGATACGAGAATATGGATGAGAATGGAATGACCTTCTTAAAATTCTTCATCACAGTGGAATGTTATACCAAGTTGCTTTCATCAAAATAGCATAATTGGCACAGACCTCTGAGTAAATAGTGACTATAACAAACTTTCTGTGAAGAGAGTGAGTCTTCATTGTGGTGTATTAATTGTCAAGGTTAGTATAAATTAAGTTTGCTTTGGTTTAATGATTAATATTTTAATGTAAGATACAAATACATTACAAGCATGCTGCTTAACAGAAAAGTAACAATGCAGTATGATAACACAGTATCAACTTTTTAGTTCAGGTATGGGTGATTTTTCAGTGTTGTGAATAATTAATTTTTTTAAGATTCAAAAACCAGAGAGACCCTTGCCCTCATTTTCCATACGCATATTAAAGAACTCTTTTGAGGACATTTGGCTGGCTAATGTGGCTTCGAGCTAAATGTTTGCACAATGTGAGGTCAGCAGCTAGTCATAAATAATAAATCAGTAGTAATGTTAGAGATGTAAGTTAAAAGGTTGTTATTAGACTTCATTCTTATGTATTTTTAAATACAGAAAGGTCTATTTCCTCTTTACCACTTTATTTGCTTTTAGTCCTCTAAAATATTATTTAATAATCCTTCCTTTCCTTTTATCTGAACAAAAAGGAATTGAATAATCTTCACATAGCCAAAAAAAGATTTCAAAGAAAATGGCCACAATAATCTCAGAATGTAGGTTCATCTGATATTTCAAATATAACATTGTACAACTTGATATTTTCAATATGTTGTGCTGTATTAATGTAGTGAAGAAACAAATCACGATCATGAAAAGTGGCTGATTTTGGGTAAAATGGGATCTTGGCAAGAGGCTTGAATAAGTGTAGACAATTAATTCAGACAAATCAGGGTACTTTTAAATCCTAAACTAAAAATGGAATAAATAAGAACTTCATTCTAATTAAGGTGGTTATTAATTTATAGAACTGAACATTAGAAGTTCACTCCAAAAGATATTCTAGCACATGTAATTACAACTTGATTAAATTTCCTTAAAGTTCTAATTAACTTGAATTAAATCAAACTTGGAAGTTTTTAAAGAAATACAAAGCCTAAATCAATGCAAGCATGTACTAAAACAGTTTAGAAGTTTAAAAATTCTGGTGTGAAATGAAGATAATAATACAGCCAGGGTCAAGCAATGAATATTTTCACTGCATGTTGTGAAATTGTAGTTTTCTTGTAATATTTTTGCAATATCCTTTCCAAAGCTCACCCCCTAAAATCACAATTGAGATTATATGGTTGTTAATGAGAGGTATATGTCCTAGATGGTAATTGTCTGACTAAAAAAGCCTCAGCAATCCTGAAGCTGTCTCATCTGAATCATTTTCTTTATTCTCAGCCTGAGGAAAGCTGTCTACCATGCAAGAAAAGAAATTTTAAAGAAAGAATACTCTTTGCACCTAACCAAAAACTTTCAGGTGAAACTGGTATCTGTACTTTAAAAGCTGTATAAATTTTGAGATTAATTTTATCATTTGTTTGGAACATTTTTCAGCAAAATTAAAATTCCAGTGTTCTACTATAAAACACAAAGTAAACATTCCTTCATATTAAAACCAGATATATTTAGAGACGGAGGAATTTTTGGTTTTACAGTTATTAAAACATCTACCATTTTGATTGTAGTAGAGATATTCATGATTTTTTGAAACAAATACATTCAGGGCTGAAAATATTTTTGAAAGAGAAGTTAGGAGGGTTTGTGGTCATCTCACCCTTCATGCGCTGTCCCACCTGCCAAGAAAATTACTCCTAAAATCATTGTGTTGGGTTTGCGTGGCAGGGTTTTGGCGGCGGGGGGGCTACAGGGGTGGCTTCTGTGAGAAGCTGCTAGAAGCTCCCCCTGTGTCTGATAGAGCCAATGCCAGCCGGCTCTAAGACGGGCCTGCCGCTGGCCAAGGCCAAGCCAATCAGCGCCTCTGTGATAACATATTTAAGAAGAAGAAAAACACTTAGGGAGAGAGAGCTTTTGCAGCCGGAGAGAGGAGTGAGAAGATGTCAGAAACTCTGCAGACACCAAGGTCAGTGCAGAAGGAGGGGGAGGAGGAGCTCCAGGTGCCGGAGCAGAGATCCCCCTGCAGCCTGTGGAGAAGGCCATGGTGAAGCAGGCTGTCCCCCTGCAGCCCATGGAGGAAGGATGAGGGGGTGCAGAGATTCCACCTGCAGCCCGTGGAGGACCCCACGCCGGAGCAGGTGGAGGCACCTGAAGGAGGCTGCGGCCCGTGGGAAGCCCACGCTGGAGCAAGTTCCAGGCCGGACCGGTGGACCCGTGAAGAGGGGAGCCCGTGCCAGGGCAGGTTTGCTGGCAGGACTTGTGACCCTGTGGGGGACCCCACGCTGGAGCAGTTTGCTCCTGAAGGTCTGCACCCCGTGAGAGGGACTCCATGCTGGAGCAGGGGAACGATGAGAGGAGTCCTCCCCCTGAGGATGAAGAAGCTGCAATGTGTGATGAACTGACCGTAACCCCCATTCCCCGTCCCCCTGTGCCACTGAGGGGGGGAAGGTTGAAGCCGGGAGTGAAGTTGAGCCCGGGAAGATGGGAGGGGTGGGGGGAGGTGTTTTAAGAGTTGATTTTATTTTCTCATTCCTCTACTCTCTTTTGCCTAGTAATAAATTAGATGAATTCCCTCTCTAAGTTCGGTCTGTTTTGCTTGTGACGATAATTAGTGAGTGATCTCTCCCTGTCCTTATCTAGACCCACAAGCATTTCGTTATGCCTTTTCTCCCCTGTTTGGTGAATGAGGGGAGTGAGAGAGCGGCTCTGGTGGGCACCTGGCCCCCAGCCAGGCTCAACCCACCACAATCATGTATTTCCTTCCCATTATTTTCTGCATAGGCATCTGACCATTGTCCTAGGAAGGACGGAGATCTTTTTTATGAGTACGGTGAGATGTACTTCATGTAAGAGACTTTACGCATAGACAATAGCAGATGAAGCAAATACTAGAAATAATGCTCTTGGAAGTACGCTGCAGTTTTTCAAATTGAGAGAAAATGGGCCTCCCTTTCTGCAAGTTTTATCATAAACAGAAGTATTTTCCTTATGTGGATTAAGCTTAGAACTTCGGTGGTGTGGCTCTCCCTCAAGGCAGTTTATTAATGTATGTTAAGCACGCATAGGTTCTTGCGCATCTATGATAGATGAAAAAACTTCCTAAAGCAAATAACTTCAGTGAAAGTCCATTCATAACTATTGAGAGTTGAGAATGGACTACTGAATTAGGTAGCAAATCTATTAGAAAAAGAATTTAGAGGAAAAAATTCCTAATTATTGGAATGGGTCTCAGGAGAGTCCAGCTGCTTGTGTGAGTTTGGCCCAGTTTTCTTGTGTTCTGTGCTCTGGTTCCTCCTCCTGCAGAATTAGAACAGAATGTTTTGCTGCTTCAGACTTGTAAAGATTAGTGCATGCTAATCCTCATGTTTTTGCGTACCTTCACATGTCTGAGAATATACTTATAATCCTTCTGTTCTCTTGAAGTATTAGAAGTGGCTATTTCAGCCAGACAGTGAAAAGCTTCATTAGATTTTTGATAATTTTTAAATTGCTCATTGTTGGAATAGATGCTGACTGTTAATTTTTTGTATTTAATGTAGAATGACAGTCTTAATAGTTTGGCCAGCCACCAAGACAGATGATAGTATTTCTAAGATTTCCATAGCACCTAAATATCCTTCAAGACAGATTATTTAATTCTTGTGATACATCCACTAGTAATATCAACAAAATTGGTAAAAAATAATTAGGTGGTGCTGTTACTTAAAATCTGTGCTTCCATTTAATACTATTATTACGGAGCTATGTCAATTGATATTTCCCTTGAAAAATATTTCCTTTGCAGATTTGTCACCTTTTAATTGATAGTCTTATAGCATTATTTCTCTTTGCAGATCAGGTTACTAATATTGATGTGTCTACAATGCAATTTCTTAATACCTTTCTGAATTGAAACCTGCCAGTGTATTAATTGGAAATCAAAACATCCTTCAGAAATACCAACAAACTATAGATTGGTAATTTTTGACAAATAAGTTTTAGGAATGCAATTGATCCTACAACTCCCTGATAGCTGCAATATGAACACAGTAAGGGAGGACTAGGACATAATAAGAATTAGCTCTGCAACAGCAACATCCTGTGATGTTGCTATCCACAACACCATGGAATCAATGAACACATACCAAAATAGCATATGCTTGTATACTTTAGCATAGTTTGGAAATGCGTGATTCTATGCAATCAAAACGGTGACTAGACTTGACAGAGGCACAGCTAGCCCTGTTAGCCAATCTCTTGCATTTTTAGGTAGCTGTAATCTTTTTTTCCTTCTGACAAATCCATAAAACTACACTCTAGTCAGTGCTTCAGGCTCTTCATTGATCATGTATCCAGGGAAAACAGTCTTGTTCATCTTGTGTTCGTTCTTGCTCAAATTATGAGCACCCAGTGGATTGGGACTATTGCTTCACCTTTTCTGCTCCCTGCGGAGGGGGAATTAGCCAGTGAGTCACGGTGAGGAATAGACAGCAGGCCCATCAACTATGGGAAGGTCCATGATCTCTGTCGGTAGGTTGCTGGCAGTTTCTAATAACCTCTTTCACAGCTACATTCACAAAATTGTAACAGGATCAGAATACCTCACGTTTTCCCTGCCTTCAGGCTTTTTCTGCCCCCTTTAATGGTTTGCTGCACTCTGGTAAAGTCTCAGTGGGAAAATTCCTATGCATAATTGATGGAACACCAGAGACCATGGGTTTTTATCAGTGAGATTATGAAATAATCTCAGTAACAAGGAGAAAGCATGTGGATAGCAGATGAAGCTCCAATTTTCACTATTATGTTTACCTGTGTATTTTTAAAACTTTAAGGCCAAAACCAGCTCCAAACAAGAACCTGGAGAGAAGGAAAAAAAAAACCAAACCAAACCAAACAACAAAACCCAAACAAAAAACCAAAAGCAAAACCAGAAAGGCTGGAGGTTTTTCTGTTCACTTACAGCTCCTGTACTCTGACAGGTTGTTTTGTCTGCCTTCAGTCATCTGAGATAGCCACTGAACTAGCAACTGCTGTTGATACATCTGTTAAGGCATATCTCATTTAAAAAAAAAAGGTACTGGTCTTCATTCCAAATGAAATGGATCTAAGTGTGGATCTAACTAGCAGGACATGGAGCTAGCCATTAAGATTTTGGTAGTACTGCTCTACCATATATTCCTCTTATGGCAGACAATTTATTATTGCAAACTTGTACTGTACTGCATGGATGACGTTGACACAGACTTCTTGTAGCATATTCTGTACTGCTGTTTTGGATAAGACATGTTACTGTCATATGTTGCTGATTGTAGATTTAAATGGTGTAGGAACTAAAATTTGTCCAGCAGGGAGGTGAAGAACACTAACTGTAAAAGCAAGTTGTCATCCTTGGGCGTCTTTTTCCTAAAATTAATGGGGGGTGGGGAGGATTTTGCTAATGGCATGAACTGACTTATGGAAAGCAGTTGACAACATGAAGTTGGCAATTGTTGGTTAACAAACTCACAATCCAGGTGAAAGTACATTCAGAAGCCTTAGGTGCCAAAGGGAACAGACATGGAGAAAGACTTAATGAAATGTACGTCCCCATGAACCCCACTTTTCAGGGCTACTATGTCATCACCCTCAAGAAAAGTGCAATACTGACAGTTTCAACATTTTACAGAAAACTCAGTTTTCTTAGGAATTAGTCCAGATAACTGGGGGAGGGGAGTTTCCTCTAGCTCAGACACAGAAATGGGAAGCTTAGCAATGGAAGAGACTCCTTAGGTTACCTTGTCATTCTTCTTGTCAGGGCAGTATGATTATTTATGATATACCTAAGCATTTGCCTAGGTTCTCTTAAATCTCCTGTAACATATATTGTTCCAAGAACAGTGTGTATTTGTAAGTCTGTCTCTCCCTTCTCCATTTTTCTGTCCATGTCAGATTTTACATGAAGGCTAACAACCCAAAACATGTCCCTGTTATAGATATTTGAGATAGGGAATCATAATACAGATGTTTCCTGCATTTTTTCAAATTTTCCCACCTGTGCTAAACAACATAGCACTTAACATTTACAAAAACAAGAGGCAAAGAAAAATTTTTGAATTGAGTTGATGTTATTTCAACATTTAGTTCATAGTCTGTTGAGAGTCTAATTCTATCAGAGATTCAACCCAGCAGTTATCAAATGCAATACCTGTCACAAGACTAATTGTTCATTCACTTAAAATTTGAACTGTTCTGTTTGTTCTTACTGAGCACATTCAAAATTTGAATAACTTATGCAAAATACTGTAGTTTTAAAACTGTTTGGATTATTGAAAATTATTTGAACAAATAGCTGAAGTTGGTTGTGAGATTTTTACTTTTAGCCTGTAACGCTTGTCATATTCACAATCCAAACATCTTTTCCCCAGATCATCTACTTTTTAATTACATATTTCCAGAAACATGAAAAGTTTCTTTTGATTTAGAAAAGGAATTTGATGAATTTATAGGAAATGCATAAATAGAGACACCAAATCAACCACCTGCGGAACTAAAATTTGTTCCCTTTTGTGCATGCGGATTAAAATGCTGAGTCTAGACAGCTATGCCCTTGGTGGTCTATCTGGAGTAGTTTAAGAAATTGAATTGCAACAACACTTCCACCTTCACATCATTTACAGGTTCCCTTTTCTTGTCAGATCAAAGTGAAACAGTTTAGTGTAAACCTACCCCCAAATAAAAACTGTGTTGGAGTGGAAATTCTCAGATGATTAAAAATGTCATTATTTTTGTACCTCTTATATAGTAAAAGAGAAAGATAAATGAGCTTGCAAGTAATAAAGTTTCCAACAGGTGTATGTGTAAAGGCAATACAATATTCTGTTTCCTTTGCAGCACTTTTTATAAGAAAATAATTTTGCAGGGATGAGTTTTAAGCCTTGTGCTAATATGTTATTAGAGTAAAAAGAAAAAACAATATGGCAAGATGGAGTATTTATGCTGACTTCATTGTCCCAACAAGAATCTGCAGTTCAAATCTCATTTACAGTGAAATGTAGAAAGTTTAAAATCTGTATTTAATCATTAATTTGACTTGCTACAGAGAGGGGAAAATCTATAAAGCATAGAGTGGATGAGTGTATTTGACTTGATTCATAAACTCTGTTTCACTTTCAAGTCTTTTTAAGTTTAGCAGAGATAAACAATCAGATTTATTAACTATTAAAACATTAAGCTTTTTAATGGTGTTCAGTAGCCTCATAGAGTGTAAAAAGCTTTGCTCTCCAAACAGCTTTTGCTGCAAAGCTCCAACAGAACTCTGAAGGTTAATATCTTTGGTCACCTTACGGGGGGGAAACACAGAAACCAGATGACTTGTGCGAGATCACCTGCTTATATCTGGCTTCAGGGACATTGACATTGGCTAGTCTATTTTTACTTTGTATTTTAATCTCTGTCTGCAATTATCAAGGGGAAAAGGCTGAGTGTACTAACTTGAGATGACAGCTAAACCCAGTCAAATTCAGCTACAGTCTTTTTGTGTCCTTAAGCTTTGTTTTGAATCAGGCAGTACATGCATTATGTCAGAGATTAGAAATCAGACAGTGGTGAAGTAGTACATTCTGGGACAGCACTAGCAACACAGATATCCCCTTTTTCATTGCCTGGCAAACATCCAGTTACTCTTTAAAGGCCTGAAAGCCAGATTTCTGAGCCAGAAAAGAGGACTTAAAGACATTAAGTTAAATGCATCCCAAGCTTGTAATTTCACATCTTGAGACAATGTGTGCTGAAGCTGAATCATAGAATGGTTTGGGTTGGAAGGGATCTTAAAGATCATCTAGTTCCAACCCCCCTCTGCTGTGGGCAGGGACACCCTCCACTAGACCACGTTGCCCAAAGCCTCATCCAACCTGGCCTTAAACACTTCCAGGGATGGGGCCTCCACAACCTCTCTGGGCAACCTGTTCCAGTGCCTCACCACTCTAACAGGAAAGAATTTCTTTCCAACATCTAATCTAAATCGACCCTCCTTCAGCTTAAACCCATTACCCCTTGTCCTGTCACTACACTCCCTGAGAAACAGTCCCTCACCATCTTTCCTGCAGGCCCCCTTCAGGTACTGGTAAGCTGCAATTAGATCTCCCCGGAGCCTTCTCTTCTCCATGCTGAACAAGCCCAACTCTCTCAGCCTGTCCTCATAGGAGAGGTGCTCCAGCCCTCTGATCACCTTTGTGGCCCTCCTCTGGACTCGCTCCAACAGCTCCATGTCTCTCCTGTACTGGGGCCCCCAGAGCTGGACGCAGTACTCCGGGTGGGGTCTCACAAGAGCGGAGTAGAGGGGCAGGATCACCTCCCTCGACCTGCTGGTCACACTTCTCTTGATGCAGCCCAGGACGCGGTTGGCTTTCTGGGCTGCAAGCGCACACTGCCGGCTCATGTTGAGCTTCTCATCAATCGATACCCCCAAGTCCTTCTCCTCGGGGCTGCTTTCAATCCATTCCTTGCCCAGTCTGTAGTCGTGCTTGGGATTGCACTGACCCATGTGCAGGACCTTGCACTTGGCCTTGCTGAACTTCATGCAGTTCGCACGGGCCCACCTCTCCAGCCTGTCCAGGTCCCTCTGGATGGCATCCCTTCCCTCCAGCGTGTCGACCACACCACACAGCTTGGTGTCGTCGGCAAACTTGCTGAGGGTGCGCTCCATCCCACTGTCTGTGTTGCCAACAAAGATGTTAAACAGTGCCGGTCCCAGTACCAACCCCTGAGGAATGCCACTTGTCACTGTTCTCCACTTGGACACTGAGCCATTGACCACAACTCTTTGAGTGCGATCATCCAGCCAATTCCTTATCCACCGTGTGGTCCATCCATCGAATCCATGTCTCTCCAATTTAGAGACAAGGATGTCGTGTGGAACAGTGTCAAATGCCTTGCACAAGTCCAGGTGGATGACGTCAGTTGCCCTCCCCTTATCCACCAACACTGTAATCCCATCATAGAAGGCCACCAAGTTTGTCAGGCATGATTTGCCCTTAGTGAAGCCGTGTTTGCTGTCACCAATCATCTCCTTATTTTCCATGTGCCTGAGCATAGTTTCCAGGAGGGTCTGCTCCATAATCTTACCAGGCATGGAAGTGAGACTGACCGGCCTGTAGTTCCCTCTAATCAAGTCAGAGTGGAATAAAATAGCAAATTTTGTAACTCTTGTCTCGTTCAGGTAGAAGAAAAATGTTGAAATAATTTTGCAAAAAATCCCTTCACATTGCTGAAGAGAGCGTACTTGACTTTAGATGCAAACAAGATACCATGCAAGTTACCTGTATCTTACAGTTCACAGGTTTGGTTTGCCAAACAAAAAGATTTGTTTGGTTTGCTTTGCTTTGAAGAGGACGCTAGAAACAGTGTGACAAAGCAGTACAACTGTAGGTAGTATTTGTCTAATGTGAGTTCACCACACTTTTGTTTATTTGGGTGTGCATGCCTAGTTGTATTAGTTATTTGTAAATTGCCACAATTTGTCTGGCACACGTACTTACTTCAAGATTTACAAGCAGAAAGCAAGTATGCTGTGTATTTTTCTAAACGGAGTGCATAGGCTCACAGAGAATGCAATTTCCAAACGTGAATCTGAAAAATTGGTTTGCAGTTTCCTGAACTGAAAGAGAATAGGGCATACCTTTATCTGACTCTACCGACATCAGCCAATATTAAACTACATATTTTAATTTTTACTTAGTCTTTCTTGAGGTGAAATTAGGGCCAAAAGAATAATATACCTTCTTTTTAGTTCTGAAAAGATTATTTTGGGAGGCACATTTAGAAAATGAACAGCATAAGACAGTATGACCTGCATATGGTTTAGTGACCTAAAAAAATAGGTTTTTTTATCCTATATATATTTATCAAGGAAGCATTTACATATTTTATTTTTAAACCCCAGATATTTCAAGCTGTTACTGTTGAGTGACTGTTGTACCTTTGTGTGTTACTCAGTGATACTGACAGTTTTCATGTCAATCTCTGCACAGTTAATCCCTCTTTTTTCTGTGATCTAGGATTTCAGCCAATTTTTAAGATTTTGAGATAAAAATCTTCCACTGTACCTTATTTAGATGTCATGATCATAAATCATAAAATGCCCATGTAATCCTCCTGTGTCAGTGTTACAGAACATGTTAACTTTATTACATAATGAAATTTTTATAGGGCATAACCTTAAAAAGCTTCCTCATAAACATGAGGAAGTTTAATTTTTTTTCTCTTTTAGAAAGGTTGTATGCCAGTTAAATTAGTATTAAATGCATTAGATAAAGTGGAATTATCATAATACTTGTTCTGTTTCAACATCTGTCATCTTCCTACATTTGGGGGGTGGTTTTGAGTACACCAGGACATCTCTATTGGTCACTTCACCATCATCTAAATGATTATAGATTTCAACTGTCTAGGGTTTTCTCTCTTTTAGAACCACAGGATAGTGAAGAAAGAAAAAATATATAGGTAATACATGGAAACGTGATTAGGTCCATTCCTTTGCTCAAGACTAATATTTATAACTCTGGTAGATGTTTGTTTCACAAAATTACACTTTATTTTTTTAGCAACTTCAATATTTTTTTTAAAAAACACCAAAGGTGAGGATTCCACACCTTCACATATGATCATTACCACTATTCAGCTATCCTGATTCTTATGATTTTTTTTTCCTCTAATATACACTCTTATTCTTCCTTATTGCAATTTATGAATGTTGCTACTTCTCTTAAGTCTGTGTGAATTAAAAAATCAAGGGTTTATCTTTGTTTTTTGCATCTGCCTTTTACATATTGTAAAGATTTTCTTAATGTCTGATTTCAGTATTTGCTTCTCTGTATTAATAGAGCTACTATTTCAGTACTTCCCTAAGATTAACAAATGACTATTTTCTAGACCTCCAATCACTCTTATTGTGTCTTCTAGATTCTTCCCAGTTGATTAACTTGTCTTTTCACAGGATGTTAGGAGTGCTGAATAAAGTAAAAGGATTGCTTCAAGTAATTTGCATAAAACCTTGCTGAATCATAGAATCCTTTAGGTTGGAAAAGACTTTTCAGATCATCAAGTCCAGCCATTAACCTAGCACTACCAAGTCCACCACTAAACCATGTCCCTAAGCACCATGTCTGCAAGTCTTTTAAATACCTCCAGGGATGGTGACTCCACCACTTCCCTGGGCAGCCTGTTCCAATGCTTAACAACTCTTTTGGTGAAGAAATTTTTCCTAATATCCAATCTAAACCTCCCCTGGCTCAACTTGAGGCCATTTCCTCTTGTCCTATCGCTTCTTACCTGGGAGAAGAGACCAACGCATCTAGTAAGACACTACCCTAGTTAAAGAAAACAAACAAAACCCCCCACAAAATAAACCAAAAAGGATAATGCTGATTCTCATTTAGTTTGTAGATAGCTGTAAACCCAGATTTTATTCAGTGCTGCTTAACCAGTTGTTCCTGGTGCTCTGTTCACCAGATTATTCCTACCTAAGTTCAATACTTTGTACTTTTCAATATAATATTGTATCTTATTGGCTTATATCTGTTTCTTCAATTTATCAAGATCATCTTGCCCTCTGAAATGTTTGTGATCCTATATCATCTTATCGTGTTTTAGGAGTAAGAGTATTTTTTTTATACCAGTTTCAAACACTCTACATATCCTTCATTCCAGTGTTTATAGGTGCTATTGAAAATATGCCCACTACATGAAGATGCTCACTGGGGAAGTATTTCATATTTGACAAATGTTCCTGCAATTTTGCAGTCCTCTGCTGATGTGTAGGTGGTGCTTTGCACAGTGGATTCTATAATGTAGCTTCCAATGATTTGTAGTCCTTTTCTTTACTGACCAATTTTGGCTTTTCTGTATTCATGAAAGTACTCAAAAGTTTTCAGCAGTTCTTTTTCAGCCTGATCACAGGTTCTTAGGCTTGACTCAGCCTTTAAATATAGCATTGGTTTATCATCTTGCAGAAACATAATTCCCGAAGTATTTTATGATTAATCAACAAAGTCCTTAGATTATTTTTTTAATGTTTCTAGTGTCAGGTCCTAAAAACTTTCTGGGAAATGTTCCAGTGCTATTATATATTCTCTATAAAACCCCCAAACCGAAGCTGATGGTTCAGTAATGACAAACTAGAATATGTTCCTGCACGTGTAAATACAGCTGCTGATTTTTGTAAGAATCCTCCTAACAATTCTTATTTCATCACTACAAACTTTAACTTTCACTAGTTTTTACCATTGAATATATATTCTACATGACTGACTGTCATATTCAGCTGTCCTGCCTTGAGCATGCAGTTGTGTCAACGTCGCAATCAGACAACATTTAATTAGAAAGCTGAACGTTTTCGTATCATGTCAGCAAATCATTAAAAAATTTTGCTTTCACAGCTATGTTTCCAAAGATCTAGGACACACTATTGAGACAATCCTAAACAGCATTTCACCAAAAAGGGAGATGGATGTGCATAACTTGCTTTTTTACCACAAAAAAGTGATGCATAAAAAGCAGCCAAGTGTCATAGCCATCAACTGAAAAACTTGATTTGCAATGAAAATGAGGACACTTCTTTGTTTTAAAATCTACCAGTCTCTTCTAAAATGCACATAAGTATATTTTAAGAATAGAAGTAATGTGTATGGAGCAGATTAGATTATCTTTAACTGTGAATTTCAGTATTTTTATAATTTTATAAAACATGAACTTTGCAAATTTATCTTTAGGTCTACAGTGTAATACATCCAACTGGCCAAAGGATACTTACTGATGAATGGATAGACTGATTTTTATTTGTGCATGTGTTTTTTAATTCTTAGTCATTCTCCAATGTTACATTTGCAATGGTTCATTTTTAGAGCAATTAAGCAATGTGATAGTTGATTTGAGAGGCATGGACATAACTGTGCTAAAGAAAGCTGGAGTTTTACTTCCTCAGTTCAATGATATATGCAGGTCATGCCATTTTAGTGCAGAATGCAGTATGAACAAGGATACCAATTTTGCAGATGATTAGCTGTTTGTATGTATAGGAAAGATTCATAGTTGGGAGATACATAGTGGAATAGCTGACAGCTTGTTAGAAATGAGTACTGTGTAGAAAATAACTTACATTAGCAGTGCTTTACTTTCAGGAATCTACATGGAAATATATTTCCCATCTTTTAAGGTACTTGAGGTGTGTTGGTATAATAATGCATTACGTAAACGTAGTCCGTGGATCTAAAAAGAATGGTTAGACAGGAATAAAGAAATAGCATATATCTTTTCCATGTATAAAAGGGCATAAGAAGGAAATCAATTGTTTCTAAGCTTTCGTTATTTTCTTTAAAAATGTTTGATAATAATCTCCTGCTGTTTAAAGCTCCCTGAGGCCTTGTTTCAATTATTTTTTTCTGTATTCCCATAATCTTCTATTGAGGCTTCATTTATTTAAAGAGGCAAATGCAGCCATCATTGCAAATACAAATCCCATTATGCCAGCTCAGTGGTGTTCAGTCCAAAACTACTTAGCACTGGAGGATACAGAAAACTGATAATCACCTTGTATTGCTACTGATTCATAATGAGTTAAAACTCAATGATAATAATCAAAAGACTGCTAATATGGGTTTTTTTATGTTGAATGACAGATGATTTAAGCAGTTGAGAAGAGTTGTCCTTGTTATTGAATAAGCTTGAAAGGCTGCGTTGGAGTGGCAAAAATCCCACTCATATACCAAACATTTCTGAAATGCCTCACTCAACCTTACACTTGTGATCTTTTACAGTGCCATGATCACCTGGGTAGTAATTCATAGGGAAGTTTTATGTCATGGTAGCTTTGTTGTGGTGTCTGTGCAGTGATTGCTGGTAGTAGTTATTGTACCCAAAGGCTCTTGGCAAAATCTTTCCAAAAGAAATCAGGTTTGGAAATGGACAGACTCTTTAAATCACTCAAGGAGGAATACCATCTTGCCTCTTGTGCTTTTCCCCTTCCAGCTGTAATTCTTCACTCTTTCTGCAGCTGAAAGCCCACTTGACATCTGTGAGTTAGTTCTGTGTGTGCAGCAAGTGTCCTAGCCGCAGGGAACAGACCTTAGCCTGACACACTAATTGCAGTGTGGCTTCAGGCTGCTAGTTGACCTGGGCAAAACTGGTCAGTCCTCAGGTTTTTCAAAAGAAAGCAATACTTTTTCTTAGGGGCGGGGGGAGGTTGAAGTGTGTGGAGAGGGAAAAGGATGGAGAAAATGAAACCATGATGCGGTGAGCAATTTAACATACGATGACAGAAGTAATGGTCACTAGAGCTGGCTCCTGATTCCAAGCTGAATTCAGAATCTTCTCAGTCCTGATCATAATTTGCCTTTTTAAAACCTTAAATCCTTTCAAATTAGGCAGTTAAACCCAAGGTGCTATAGAGCTCCAGGGGCTCAAACAGGATTGTAAATAAGTATTTGTATATTATTTTAAATCAAGTAAAGAAATAATTTGTCATTGGGGCCACCAGTCTCCCACATACATGCTCGTGTTCCAGGATTCTGGAATATGTTTTTGAAAATTGAGTTTGTGCCAGGATAGAAGGTGGCTGTGAAGAAGGGATAGTTTATAAACTCTTGTGTTGTATTCTGATTTATAATGATATTTTTCGGTTCTACCTTGTCACATATTGCTGTGTTAAGCACAATACTACATCCAATCTATGAAAATAAAAACAGTTTTGCAGTTAAAACAGCCAAATAGGAACATGCAATTTTGGTAATAAAGCTGCTGTAGTATAGAAGATATAATGTCTTGATTGTACAGAAAATTGATTGAAATATAACTTGCAAGTATGTATGTGAGGTCTCAGGAAGGTTGACATAAATATATGAATTTATTCTGGAAGAGGCCTCGCAAAAAAACCCCCAAAGAATGTAGTTTTAAGTTGAACTATTCTGCTTATAACAGCCTGCCCTCGTTTAACAAAGTATTTGTTTTCCTGTCCGCCTAGCTGCTATTTTACAATTTATTTTGTGTTCTGTCAAAAATAAATAATATAATACATTTAATAACGCAAAACAACCTTGAAAAATTTGGCAAGCAAATGTGGCTTGCAGCAAATCATTTAATCCTGTTTTGTTCAACATAAAATCAATTGGTTATGTTTCTTCCTGAGTACATTTAAAAGCTACCACACCTCCTGAGAAATGGTAAAGGAGGAAGAAGGAGGTAGTGCTGGAGAATTTTAAGAATTCTATTTATATTCATCCTAGTATGCATGTTGCTTGTGGTGAATAGATGATGTCACGTAACAGCAAATAATTAGAAAGAGTCCAGCTCACTGCAGGCATTGCAAATAAGAAGTATAGTTAACTTTCATCTAGAGGAGAGAAGTGGAAACAATAGAATGCAAAGCAAATGCTTTCAGGAGAACCAGTGTCTACCTAAAGAGAATCTGCAGCAGGAGTTTTCTTTGCTTCACTGTGGCATTATCCCATTATGCATGGTATCTTCTATAGTTTCCCATTACTTTTATTCTCTGCTGCTGTAACAGCACATCCAAAAGAGGAAATGGTTGCCATGCCGAATGGGATCCGTACCCTTGGGTGGCAGTGGTTGGAGCATGCTGAAGCTAAGGAGCAATGCATTGAAAGCTATGTGTTACCACAGGCTCTCCATCTGAGGTTACAAATGAAGCCAAGCTGGGTGAGAGAGACTGCTTTATCTCAGCGGTGCCCTGAGAACTTAATGAATCATTGCTGGCCCAACTGCTCTGTCAGTGAGATTGAGTATCCACAGATGTCATTAGGAGGTTTTTGGATTAGTCAAGAAATTGTATGCTCTGCTGGCTCCCTTTATAAAATGGTTAGGGCACAGTCTTTTGAAATAAAATGTTAATATTGACTGCTTGTTTTCTTGCAAATGGTTACGCATCACCTTAAGGTCCATCAAGTTGTCAGATTTTTAGAGTCTGTCCAGACTACAGGGCAAATATTGATCTGGAGAATTGTAGGTATATTGCCACCAAGACAGTTTTATAGTTATCTGCTTATCTTCTGTTGACTGGAGTAAATTGTAGAGGGCAGTCAGGGACCTATAGATGTCTATGCAGAGTTATTTCCTTACTTTTTGTTAAAATAAGAGGTTTTTAAAGAACAGTTTGCATGGTCATGCCTGAGAATATTTCATGGATCCTTAGTAACCTGAGGATAAACTATAGGCAGATTGTATGTGCTCTCTTGACATTGGAATATATTTTCATTTTTGCTGAAATTCACAGTACTGAGATGTATTGTACTGCAGATATGAGTGCTATGATAATTGGTTTTGGATTAAAATGTATAACACACTTCTGGTTTTTAGAAAGAGTTGTAACTTGGAAAACAGTGCAAAGAGATGCTGTTGAGGTACAGAAAAGGTGAATGGCTATGTTGACAGGGAAGAAATTAATAGAGACAAGGTAAGGGAGTTTTCTTGCTAGCTAGCAAGGCATGAAACAGTTTAACATCCCTGTAGCCAGCTCATGGCCATGGGCAGCTGCCAGCCAGTGGTGTGGAGCACTGGGTAATCTGAGGGAAACTGCCACGTGGGAATGCTGCTGTAGCAAAGGGTGGCAAAAAGAT
Organism: Grus americana; assembly: GCF_028858705.1. Taxonomy (NCBI): domain Eukaryota; kingdom Metazoa; phylum Chordata; class Aves; order Gruiformes; family Gruidae; genus Grus; species Grus americana. Next base: position 9,090,385 of record NC_072864.1, read on the forward strand.
GACCGTGGGGTTTGAGCTTTCTTTAACCTATTCTTAATTCTAGTAACTCTACCATGCTTTGACACTTCCTAAGGCAAGGAGTACAAACACCACCTGAGGGGATCTAGCTAAACCCTTCCTGCATTGGGTGTTCCTCCCAGTGTTATACACTCAATTTTACCTTCTTCAAAATCCACAAGATTACTCAATACCTAAAATCACACGTATACATAATGACTTACAGAAGTTTGCCGCTCTGTTTGGAAATGAATGAGTCCAATACCAGGCTGCTGCCTGGCCCTGAAGCCTGTGCGGCCTGTTCCGCTCTTGTGCCTTGCCTTTCTGCATGTCCCCTTTCCCAGATTCATCATCTCCAAGCAGTTACACAAACATGCCGGAGGCACAGCCCTAAGGGCCACATAAACCAAGCAGACAAGTGGAAGGAAGGTGAAGGTGAGATGGTTGTATCCGTGCAGCTCTGTTATGCTCCCTCAGTCAGCAGCTGAGGAGGAGGGTGCTGCTTTCCTGAGGTAACTCCTGAGCACCTGTGAGCGGCAGAGCAAGCCAGGGGCCTGCATGTGGCCAGGCAAGGGGCAGGCACCAAGTGTGAAGGGTATGTGTGTGTAAGTAAGTAGTGCATATGCAAGTGTGTAAAAGAGCTACCTGGCAGCTGAAAATACTTTCTGCTAATTGGGAAAAACAATTGCCAGTGAGGAGCCCCAGACCTGAGGATCAAGCTGCAGGAGCATGGTGAGTGGAGTTGTGTATAAACCCTCTTCTAGCTGGGCTTCCCTGGTTACCCTGAGCTTCTTTTTTAAATATTCTGGTTTATGCTGCTGTTCAGCTAGGCTTTCCAGAATTGGAAAGCGTCTTTGTATGAGGAGGGATGAGGTTGGCGGTGGGAGGCTGGGTGGATGGCCTCCCAGCCGGGTGGCTCAGGCCCCAGCCCTCAGGCACCAGCGTAGGCTGCTGCTCTTCAGACTTCTCCACGTGTCCCGAGTGCGCGTTTAAATCAGTGCTGTGTTCGCTCCTGTTTCTAGAGTTGTTGGAAGTGCTGGGTATTTTTCAACGTCTTCTTGAAAAGTCCCCTTTTACCCCCTTCATAGGAAAACTAGCATTTATGTACTACAGTAAAATCTTCAAGGGTTCTTCAGTGAATGGAAATATGCTAGTGTGATGAACAACTTACAGGAGGAATACAGGAAACCACAGACGTCCTGTTAAAAATTATTGGAATAAAAGCAACAAATAAGATCTGGTTATAATCAAATTTGATAGGTAACTGTAGTTTCACACTGATAAACACTTAATAAGAAATAAATTCCTTTCAAGACTGTTTCTCTATCTCAAAATGGACAACATGCTTTTTATAGTATAAAAAGTACTGCAGGCTTATTTTTGGTTTTGAAAATCTATTAGGAATCTAATGTAAATGCTCAGAACTTAATTGAGAAGATGCATGAAGAATTTATTACTTTCGGATAAAAAGTAGTAATATGCTGTTTAATGCTGAGCTTTAAAAATCATGCAAACTAGAACAGTGATTGTTTTAAATCCAGTTACGGCATCTGCTTAAGATGAAACTCTTAGCCCATCCCACCTATTGCTTGCCAAAAGATAAGAATCAGACAATTCAATAGCAGAAGAAATTGCTTGATAGTGCCTGGATGGCTTGGAAGAAGGTGAAATACAAAATAATAAGAAAGATGGTTTTCTTTTCCTCCCTTTGACATCCAGAGATGACAGACATTGGCACTAATGTTCACAGGACTCTGATTCCACATAACCAAACAAGTTAAATTTGCACTTGTTTCAGTGGGTACAGCTATAGAGCATATTGCATATTGAAAGCTGACAGTTAGGCATTTGGCAGCTACCAGACTTAGTCCTGTGAATAATGTGGAACTGATTATATGATCTATTCAGTTTTACAGCACAATTATATGATTAAATTTCACAAAGAGATAATGTTTGTATCAGAGCATTGTAAGATGACAGGAATGTTCGGTGAGCCACAGATACTTATACCTTCCATCCTCAACTATGGTTAAGTAACTCTACATAAATAAAAATAAATAAATGTTTCTTGTGCCTCATGATGTGGGAGTTCAATTTTATTTTCTTCTAAATGACTATCAAGCAGCATTGACTAAAATTGTATAAGAAACTTGAGGGAAGTACTGCTTACAGCAGCTTTAGACGGCCCACTCTTTGTATTATAATGCAAATCTGTAAGTATCCACAGTCTTACTTCAGTGTACATGGTCATGACTTAGGAAGTCTCCCAGATGTGCTGATTAATACTGCAGCTGACTCTCCATATAATTAAACATTGTGTATTTGTTTTCTGTGGTGCTAGTTCTCTTTTCCTTATAGTACCTGTAGCAAAGAAATTAACATATTTGAGAGGGTTTTATTTTTCTTTAAACAAGATGATGACTAAAACCTAGCACTAAAAGCTATTCATTTGGATTCCATTCCTCAGCCTTTTCTCAAGCAAAAACCTCTGACTGGGATTGTTAAGTGGGAACTTTAGCTGGATCGGGAATGTTGTACATAACCCTTTATATGAGCCCTAGAGTTTTGTACACATTTGCACAATACGAGTAGGGACAGGTATGTTGGGAAAATAGCCAGGTGCCCATTTCTGTATTCTGAATCTTAGTGTTCCTAATTTGTGTAGCTTTATGAAAACAGGCAGGGGAGAAACCAAATCCATCAACAGTGATTATGCATTAAGGCTTGCTTAATTTTGCTGCTAGGATTCCTCAGAATCTTTGAAATGGATTTAACATATACAAAATACCAAACCCTGTGATGTGGGGCAAAGAATTTTTTTTAAAAATCATGCCATTGTAGGAATTCAGAATATTTGGAACTTCCAAGAATTTTTTTCAGGGCAAGCTAACTGTACTGCACAGCTTTTCTTTCAAAATGGAAATCAAAGAAATTTAATAAATAGTTTTTAGTTTCTAGCTTTGTCTCATTAGCTGTGTTATTACATCAGAGATCTTACCAATACCAAGCAAGCAGGATGCTCATTGTCTTAGCATAGTTTAACAGCAACCTGCCAGACCCATCTGTTTCCTAGAATGCTTGATCTGGAGTATCCAGCCTGATTATCTTCATCCATGAATCTCTGGAATTATCTTGGGTTCCGGCTTTCTGGGCTATCACTTCATGGAAGTGCAACTGTGTGGCCTCTGACACGTGTTGACAATTGTGATATGTATCTCATGAGTGGCATAATTTAGTCTAAAATGAAGCTACTGCTAAAGGAAGTTGTTCTGCTCCCTCTTGCCCCGACAATGTGGAGCAGTTGCTGGTGTTTGTGTGGTTGGTCAGTGCATCCTAAAGACTTGGTTTCGTGTTATACTTGATTCAGTGTAACTGTGGGTTGCAGCTGTTTCCACCTTGCTTATTTCCACTACTGCTTCACATGGGTTAAGTGTTTGCGCAGCAAAAGGTTGTTTGATCAATTGGCTGGTACAACTTAAAACTAATCCACCAAAAAAAATGGGAATGGCTTGCTGTCATATCAGCAAATCTGACTGTGACTGTGAGACCTAAATGAAATTGAAGGGAAGAAGCAGAATAAAGGAGGGATGGAGAACAAAGAAGATAAGCAGGGTTTTCCTTCTCAGCAGCCTATCCTTGCACCAAAGGAAAGGCAGGTCTGTATCTACAGACTGTATTGAAGACTATGTAGAGTTTCAGATGTTTGTTACTGGAGCGCCACACTTCTAGTTAGAGAGTCCACATCTCCTAAGGCTTATGTCCCCATATCCTGGCCCACTCTGTCTTTCTGAATCTTGTATAGAAGGTCCAGGAGCTGAACAACAGCTCTGTGCTCTTTGCACAAATGGTGTCAGCAAGGAAACAGAGTGGAGGTAGGGAATACAGGAGGTAGAATACAGTCAAGCAATAGTCAGTGTGCTGCATCAGGTGATGTGTAGCTTTGTCAATTCATTTCTGAGATTTCAGAGCTGGGGAGAAGGGTTTCCCTGTAATAACTGTCTTTGAGAAACTTACTGCGTGAGTAGAAGATTGTGGAAGTTGATCATCACGTCTGTTCCTCTTTTGGAATTCATCTGAAACCATGGTTGAAGTCAACAGAAACAAGTAGAGAAGAAAATTTTACTGTCTTACTTAAATGAGGTTCCTAATATCAACCAGGATTCATTAACTATGTAGATCACAAAAATCACTACAGATCCATTAGTACGGTTTTAGCATGACAGAACGTAAGTGTACTGACAACCTAAAAGTTGCATCAAATGCTCACTGCCATTGCTACTAGGCAACCAAATCCTGTCCCTCTGTGAAGATATTTGGAAGCTATTGTAAGTGATGTCTTTAACATCAAAACATCAGGGTAGAAAATTAAACCCAGGTACCAAAATCATAAGCTTTCCAGTATTTTCTAATGCTTGTATAGTCATGCTACAGAAAAAGGACTGAATGTTGAAACCACCTAGTAATGTCAGAGCATACTTGGATGCACCTAAGAATATACAAAGACTATACATGGGAAAAAAATTAGGCTAAGGAAGAGAACAGTCATTTGGAGGCAGCCCTGTTTATTTATCTCTTGTGTGTCTTCTAGCATAAAAGAACATTTGGGTGGACTATATCCAGACTGAATAGAGAGCTGTGAGTCTCCTTTGAAAGTGCTGCTCACTCAGAGGGTAAATATTGTTTTCATTTTTCTTCATAGTGTTTGAGTAATGTTATCCATGTCAAATTTACTGAGGTTTTTATATACATATTTTAATATTAACGTAATATCCAGTACTATATAAATATTTTAGTCTAGAGCTTGGAAAAAAAAAAACCAAACACCTCGGCCCAAAACCTTGAGGCTAATCTTTCTGTAATGAACATGTCTGGTGTTTGTGTGGCTGTTTTTGCTTTTAAATTGACCCATTAATTACCTCCAACTCATGGATTTCATGCACTGCTCCCTTTCTCTCATGGTTATCTGTGAACACACTGATTCTCCCTTTCCTGTGGAATGGAGGTAAGACTATTCTGATAGGATTCTTGTTCTAGGAACAGCATATAGACTGCAAATGAAGGCTCTTGATCATTTTCAGATTTTCATTGATCTAACATAATCTTGCCCTTTATTTTGACTTTAAAGATTACTAAAACACAGAACAATAATCTTGTCTTCTGTATCATTATGTATCAGGCTGGGAACAAAGATCTGAAATCATAGAAGGGCTTGTTCTTGTTCACATTCGGATCTGTAGTAGAAATAATGTAAATATTTTTGAAAACAGAATTATGTATTAACTGAAAATATATAGAGTAACAAAGTTATGCTTTGTGTTCCGGAAGAGATGAGATACTTTTATTTGCTTAAAGTGTAAGGCAATATGGAAACTTGCTGCAACGTAATATCGTACTTAAACTTGGAGGCTGTTTCTAAGATGTAAGGGATGAATATTGTGGCCGTACGTAGGCAAGGCATGTATACTTTCCATCCACCCATGTGCTGTGGCTTCCACAGGAAGAAAACCTGGGTGCATAGTGCGGAGGGAGCCTTTGTACTTCCTGATGAGATCTCTGGAGACGTGCCATGATATGCACCTGCCCTGCAGCCTACAAGTCCAGAAAGACTGGTAAGTTTGAAAGATGTAATTAGTTGGAATTAATCACTTACATAGTGTGAAAACCGTACCTGTTTACTTTTTTTGGACAGTATCCTTGCATGGCTAGAGGTAAGTCATGTTATGCTACCAGATCCGTGGTTCTGTCTGCAACCTTTTACTTTGACTACTCAGATTCATCTATTAACTTCGCATTGTAACCCACGCTTTCTGTTGTGTCCTGCAGTTAAGGTTGTGGGTTTTGTTTTTTCATTACTCTTGTGCTTTTTTGAAGGATGGTGAACAGACAGGGAAAGGTCAGACCATATCTGGGTTGAACCATTATATCTTTTGGTCTATTAGTGACTCTTCAAAAATGTTTAGAAGAAGCAGGGAAGTGCAAGTGGATCAAATAAGCCCCCTGATGTCTTAATTCAGCTGTGACCTGACCCTTAACATCCTCTGTGTGTCATAATCAACAGGGCTGACAAACAATAGACTGCAGAAAAATTGTGGCATTGGTTTTTGTCTATTCCATAAAAAGTAGGTAGACTGGTTAAAGAAAAGGGGTAGTGAAAAATGGATTTTAGTCCAAAGTAGTTAGAATTTGGTCTATACAGAACTGAAAAAGTTACAGTAGACTAGCTGAAATAAATGTTACATATAAATAATACTGAAGGAGTAGAAAATGGTATAGCATTTAAAGTGGAAGCTAGCATATAAGGTCTGGTTGCAATTCCAGTATATACAACTGATGATCACTGGTCATTGATCATTGATATAGTTCTGTTTTCTTTGTGGATGATCTCTTTCTATAAAAATTTAACAGAATCTTTAAATGCACCCAAAGAGGATCCCTTTTTCCCCTGTTTTGGAGAAAAGCAGTGAATGAAGACTAAAACATCTCAGTGTAATAAATTTAATTTTTTTTCTGTTTCACGCACAGCATTTCATCACAGTACTAACATATTCTTTGGTTTTCTTTCCTGCTGCTGTATGTATAATTGAATGAATGGTGGGGTTATGTATTCAGTGGCAATAGAAAGATTTCTGCAAGCTGATTTAAATTCACTGGAGAGGGGGAGAGCAACAAAGATATAAAATGATATTTATTTGAATGATGCGTTGGGCTACGGTGGGTTTAAACAGTGCTTACAACTAGCACAAACAAGCAGGTTCTGTGAATACCTTTTTAAATTGAAGAGCGCATTCTTGCAGCCTCTGTTGTAGAATTTCTTCCTAAATTACCGGTAATTTTCTGCACTCTGAGAGCTATATAATCATACATGGTCAAAACATTGTACTGGGCAGCCTAATAGAAAATGAATTCAACAAAACTATGTCTCCATGAACCCAAAACTGTAGCATGAGGTCGAGAATAAAAATGACAAATTTTTGAGATAGTATTTGGCAGATTTTGGAAGAAGGGAAGGTTTTTTTCATGGTGGCTAATAGTAAACTGTTTTGTTTAATGTCTTGAGAGGTCATGTTTTGCCACAGAGATCTTAATCTCCTGGTTAGCTTCTTATTCCTATTATACATTTAAAAAGCCCTAGTTCCAAATAAAGAATGAACTCTTGTGAGCACAAGGGGAGTGGATTTGCATATGACTTCAGCAGTTTTGTCTCCATTTTGAACAGGTGATTTCCTAAATAGTTCCTTATCACAAAGCTTCTTTGTAATGTTTTGCTGGCTATGCAAAGGATAAATTATCTTTAAGTCTCCCTTTTGTCATCATCATTGTATCTGAGAGAGAAACAGACATTTCGGTATGTTTCTGAGGTTTTTGTTGACACAAGAAGGGTTTATTGTTTCCTTTTTTTGCACACAGGAAATAATTATAGCTTATTAAAAATCAAGGATCTTAAGATGTAAAGGCATTTTCTAATTTTTTTCATTCTCTAATACTTATGTGAATATGACATTTTATAGAATTACAGTACAATGCTTTCAACTGACAAAAGTTACTGAAAATGTAATTTTAACAAAGTGAAAGGATCTGAAAAAACACCTGTAAGAAACCCAGAATCTATCTGCAGGGTTTTTTTTGTGGTTTTTCTTTCAGAGTAATATTTCATTTCAAAAGGCATTTACTGCTTCTAAAGGCTTGTAAAGTAAAATTTTTCTATAGCTATTGTATTTTGCTTTTTTAAAATTGAGAATGTCTTAGCTCTAAATATTTTTAAATGTAAAATTTGTTCCTGTTGTGACTTTGGTTTGTAGCAGTTATAATTGAAACATTTGTCCCTTTATCTTTTGAGATTGAAACTTGAAAATATTAATGGTTGATGGTGAGACCAAACAAAAGAAATTCAATGATCTACAGTGATGCTGCTTTCATTTTAGGATGCCTAATTTTCAGTTAAAGAATTGCATTTTGAACATGTTAAAGATAATCTAAATGAGGAACTATGCTTTAAGCATGCTTTGTATTTCATGAAAGGGTTTTTCTGCACTTAGTAAACTGCATCATCTAAGCATTTTTTAGTGAATAAGAACAGATTAAAGCAACATATTGAGAAGTAGATGTTCGTTAACCTGCTGTGCTATTGTACTCTTATATGGGATGAGTCATAAGCTATTGAGGAAAAATCACAAACTATTTCACTTTATTAAAATATTAGAAGCTAATTTATTCTAGTGCTATTTGGCTGCAGATTAAAAAAAGTCCTTCAGAAATCAATGTTTTTCATTTTCCTCCTGACTTGTCAAGGTGTCATTAACATGAGAGCAATGATAGCCATGTTGAAGAAGATTTTGATTGCTTTTAGCTAGATAAAAAATGTGGAAACTCGCGATTCACACAGTCATTTACATTTTGGTATCTTTTATGTTTTCCTCTGTGACTTCTAGGTAAACACAAATCTTTGCTTGTAAAAAATATTTTTAAACTTTTAAGTTGTAAAGTTTCAAAGAAAAAAGGAGAGATATTTAGATGAGTGAGATTAAAAGATGTAATAAGCATCCAGCCAGTTATGATTCTATTGCATAAGTTTTTTCTATGGATGCAGAAAATGAAATAGCATCCCACAATCTATGAACATAAAGTCAACATGAGTCATCATTGGAAAAATTTCATTCCAGTACACTCAATTTGTGTGTCTCTGATCTGTCAGTTTATCTCTAATCATTAAGCTTGATGCATTTTCCCATTTTCTTTGTCTCCCCTGAAGAAATCTGTGGTTTAAGTTTCTGAATTCCCATACTAGGCTGATGCACATTTTTCAGAGTATTTCAGAAGGTGTCTCAGATTGCATTATACAATTTGTTCCACTCTTCATTGAAGTCTAATCCTGTCCAGTCCTGAAGTAGGTCGTAAACACTTGGTTAAATTCATAGAATCACAGAATGGTTTGGGTTGGAAGGGACCTTAAAGATCATCTAGTTCCAACCCCTCTGCTATGGGCAGGGACACCTGCCACTAGACCAGGTTGCCCAAAGTCCCATCCAACCTGGCCTTGAACACTGCCAATGATGGGGCATCCTCAACTTCTCTGGGCAACCTGTTCCAGTACTTCACCACTCTCACAGTAAAAAAATTCTTCCTTTATACCTAATCTAAACTTACCTTCTTTTATTTTAAACCTATTACCCCTTGTCCTGTTACTACATGCCCTTGTAAACAGTCCCTCTCCAGCATCTTGTAGGCCCCTGTAGGTACTGGAAGGCTGCTAGAAGGTCTCCCCAGATCCTTTTCTTCTCCAGGCTGAACAAGCCCAACTCTCAGCCTCTCCTCACAGGAGAGGTGCTCCAGCCCTCCAATCAGCTTCATGGCCCTCCTCTGGACTCGCTCTAGCAGCTCAATGTCCTTCTTGTACTGGGGCCCCCAGAGCTGGATGCAGTACTCCGGGTGAGGTTTAATAAGAGTGGTGTAGAGGGGCAGAATCACCTCCCTCAACCTGCTGGTCACACTTCTTTTGATGCAGCCCAGGATACGGTTGGTTTCCAGGGCTGCAAGTGTACGTTGCTGGGTCATGTTGAGCTTCTCATCCACCAACACTCAGAAGCCCTTCTTCTCAGGGCTGCTCTCAATCCATTCTCCACCCAGTCTGTATTTGTGCTTGGGATTGCCCCAACCCACGTGCAGGACCTTGCACTTGGCCTTGTTGAATTTCATGTGGTTCGCACAGGCCAACCTCTCAAGCCTGTCAAGGTCCCTCTGGATGGCATCCCTTCCTTCCAATGTATCAACTGCACCACACAGCTGTTGCTGGTGCAAACTTGCTATGGGTGCACTCATTTACAGTGACATAGGTCTTTTTGTAAATGTTCTTCCATTTCAGCACTCAAGTGTTTCCACTAGCATGAAGTATGGTCTGGAGTGGTCTTTTTCAAAATAAGGTATTCTTTAAATAATTTTTCCAAGTTTTTAGGAAATATTGTTTCCTAGTCCCAGACTCCACAGACAGCAGGAAGCTTAGTGCCATTCAGGATGTACACAGACTTTGTTAATGGTTATTCCACTGAAACTTTGCAGAGAATAAATGCAAGTGTAATTTGGAGAAAGAAAAATTAGAAACTCAGAAGGACTTTGCAACATTTTAAGGTCATAATTTGCAAATCCTTGGCTTTGACTAAGCTTTATTTACTTATTTTTGTAATTTCTGAGTTTCTAAATATTTGCAAGTATTGTTTATTGGGTGGGCATATGTCATAGTGCCTAGTGGCAATATGCTTTTTATGACTATAACAGTGTTATGAAGAAAGACAAACTGGAAAGGGAAAATTTTCAACTATGCAAAGTATAAAGCTTATGAAATTTTATTGCAAAAAGAGTGGGGAGGAATAGTCTGAATGCAAGGGAAACTTTGAAAATAATTGAGCTTTTTAACTTTGAAAGTAATCCTGCATGAGGCTGAATTCTTGCACAGATAATAAGAAGACTGGAGTATTCAAATGTAATACTGCTATACTACCTTTTCAAGGAGGAACAAGTAAAGAATTAGGAGATTAATTCTCCTGTCATCTTCTAAAATCATTGAAGATTCATGATCTTTCATAAAACTCATATGGAAATGGGTTAAGCTTTGCTCTTGTCTAAAGTAAAAAACTTCTTTAGAACAACTGAAATATTGATTTATTTATTTTTTGCCAGCTTTTTTAGATAGCATCTATTTAGTGAGTTGAAAAAGTAGTCTGAATATTAACTGTTCCGAAAAGTTTTACCCTAATCAGTTTAAAGCAGCATCAGTCAAGCTTGAATCTGTTATATTATTAGTGCAACTTAAATATATATGAAAATAACTGCAATAGGAGTAGTTCATTTTTGTAGTGGCATGTCCAGTGTTTGTCTCTGATATTGTGTGGAAAATGTTTTACTGTCACTGCAGCTTACAGAGATAACATCATCTTACAGAACTATTAAAATTGAGAACTAACATAATAGTATAGCAGAGCTTGGTTCATCAAATATTGCTTGTCTTGTTGCTAGTAAATTCTATCAAAAATAGTTGCTGCAATTTCAAAGAATGGAATTAGAAGAATATGCATGACGTTCATACAGTAAAGTTTTTATCCTTCATTTTACTTATTTTTTAGTTACTTTTCCTTTCATATTGCTTAACTTTTTTGTAGTTGGTTGTGTAAGGCAAATTACCAAAGAAGGGGTTTATATTTAAGATCTGCTTTCAGCCAAAACCTAGAAAGAATTATATATCTTTAATAAGAGCCTAAAATTAAGAAATATTAGTAGATAAGTAGTTTAGAAGTTGCCCTGAGAGCGATTCCATTTATGTTCACTATTGTTCTATGCAGAAGTCTTCTTGCTACTTGGCTTGTGATGTAGTAGCTGAAGTCCTCAAAGGAAAACAAGGGCCAAAGTGACACCAATGTATCTTTGTGACACAAAATCATAGACACTATGGTCAGACCATGGTGAATGGTTCTGGCTACAAGAGGAGCTAAGTAATTAGAGGAATGATAAAAATACCTCACCTAAAATTGTGAAAGCTTGTACAAAAACAAGTGATGTGAAATAAAATTATAACATTCAGAATTTTTCATCATCAAGATTAGGACTGCAACCTTTATGTGAGGCAGGGACATCTGGCACTGTGGACTTTCCTGCTTTGAAAGCCAAGAGCAGGGCATCGGATTAGTGGTCTAATCATTAGCAACTTCTACTGCCAATAGAAGTGAGAGAGAGTGACAGTCTTTGAGGTTATTACTTCTTTGTTTAGGAAAGATAATGATAGGGAAAGATAAAGATTCTAATATTAATTCTGACTGGAAAATTATGAAATGGAGCAAGGATAGATGGGTAGTGTGGCAGCCAAAATCACGTAAGCTCTAAACAAGAAAGGATGCATGTAGTTCAGTGTCTGTTAATGTTTTTAATCACATATTTGTAATTAATGCACTGTATTTGCAAGTGCATTTCTTAGTATTGTTTGACAGTAGGGCTGTTGATGTTTAATGTAACTGTCTCCTAACTGTCATATGATGAACTGTAGCTTTGATTAATGAGCGGTTCAGGTGGGCTGGGACTCATTACTGAGCAACCTGTCTAGTCCAGTTCCTTAAAGATTGGTCTTGCACTATGACTTGGGATACATTCTAAATAGTAGTAGTAGTAGTATAGGATAGTGTAACACATTCCACAAAGTGGAACAGGCCAAGCTCTCTGAAGCTGTGAGAGTCTAAATTAGAATGTCTTACCTCTTCTCCATCTTCTTTAGACTTATGTGGGGGTGGTTTGTATACAAGCTGTATCACATGCACAGTATCTCTGTCTTACATTAAGTCATTTAATAAATGGATACTGTTCTCCTGATCTTTTTCTTTCCTGATGTATTTATCCAGGATGCAGAAACTGCCTATGAGTGACTTGGGTTTTGTAAAACCTCTCCAGCTCTCTTTTCTATTTATCCAAGTTTGAGAAATGGTTGGTGGCTGGTAAAATTGCTTTAGCCAGGTCTAAATGATGCATTTGGGCTTGAATTCATGAATCTAAACTCATCTCAACTTTTTGTGACTTTCTTTGAATTAACTAACATGTTGCTGTATGTTATTGGCTGATTAATAATAAAAAATGGATGGTGAATTCTTCAGTGATCCATGTAAGTAGATGCAAGTGAGAATAAAAAAGAATGAAATCATAGCACATTTTGCATTTCATAGAAAGATTTACTTATGTTGGAGCAATAAGATATGGTTTCTGTAAAACTATTAGAATAAGTTAAATTAGATTTTTAGAAAAAAATCATCAAGCAGGACTTTTACAGGCCATTCTTTAGGTTGTTACATCTGAATGTCATGGCAAATGAAAAAGTGAAACTGGCTTATTTACCTTCAATGGGAAAATAAATCAATTTTTTTAGGAAACAAATACGAAAACTACATTTGAGCTGCAGAAAAATCCAATTCAGCTGTAATTGATCAGCTGCTTGATGACCTAGTTTCAAACTTAGACATTGCTGTGCCCAAAGAAATCTAAGAAGTCTGTAAAATTAATTAGTAGGTCTGGCTAACCCTTTTCTTTTGATTTTAAACTTGAGGCCATTTGTATTACAGGGTGTCTACAGAAGGGGAGATGTTACTACTCTTTGTTTAGGCAGGCACAAACAAAATTCACTTCACCATTTAAATAAAACAGCTTTTAAAACTTAATGTGAAACACCAAATATATGAGAAAGGCCAGATGAATATAATCAATGGAATGGAGAGGATAAATGTAGTAAATACCAATTTAGTAAGGGGGGTAAAATGCATGCTATGACATAGAAAATAGATGAAGCTGTGATTTTTCTTTAATTTTTAATTATGCTTTAAAAAAATCCTAGAGTTGCCCAGATCTGGACAATTTTTTTTGTTGGAGAGTAGAATAAATTGAAATAGATAGATATGTGAGAAAAAGCACCTCCCAAAGCAGTAACACTGAAAACAATGAAAAATATCTCCTAGGAGCAAGGAAGGTGACCTGGAATGCTTTTATATTGATCTTGATTAAGTTTTTAAACTTGTGATCATAGCTACAGTAGTGGAGACCATTTTCAAAATGACCCAAAGCTCTTGGAAAAGCAGCAGAAGATTGGACCATCACTCATTTTAATAGCAGACAGACAGTAAGTTGAGTTCAGTTTCCCTTAAGTCATATAATTTTTCCTTTGCATTTTATTGTAAACTTTAATATTTTAACTTTTGGTTTACACCTATAATATAGAAAATTATTTTGGTTAGTGCTTTTATAAATGGTTTTGGTTAGTGCTTTTGTTAGACTGAGATAAAATGGCTGTTAGTACACTCAAAAGATGATGTCCACTGTGGTGAAGGTATCTCCTGAACTACATGAAACAAAGTTTAAAGTTGACATAATAAATACAGGTCACAATGCTGATGAGGGACCTGCTTCTTCTCAGCTCGGTTCTTCTCTCCATTTTAATAAAGCTATTCCTGAGTTTCTATTAGTGAGTAAGGAATGAAACCCACAGAATCTTTCAAGAGATAGTTTAACATTTTAAATTGTTAATGGGTCAGATTGGTGCTATCTTGCTTCTGTAAGAAGAGCAGTCCTGTTAATATTTAATATTTAATATTAATCATTTCTATTAGTAATTTTTTCTGACCATTTAAGATATGAAACTGTCATAGTGTGGCAATATAGTGTTGCTGTGTATCTTTGTGTATAAAAAAATTCGAATTTTTTTTTGGTGCATAGACATCTAATAAAATTAAATAATTGGACTTATGTTTAAGAAAGTAGGTTCAGGGTACTTACTAACTCAAGGCATGAATCTAGGTAGTAACAGAAATAATTACTTGCTAATTGGTAAGTGATTACATTTACATTGGCCTGTCACAACTATAAAAGATACCCTAATTGCATCTCAAAATAATGGTGTTACTCCATCATGTTACCTTCTGCTTAACTGAATGGAAAATAAAACTACTTAATTACTTTGAAATATGGTCTTCAGATTCTGGACATTAAAGAAGTGTGTGTGGGTTTTTTGGAATAGAAATTTCTGAATAAACTATTCAATTCAAAACTAAGTTTGAAGAAAAACCTTATAGTGTAATAAGAGTCTGAAATTAAGCTCCTAATTGCAGGATATTTCTGAACTCTTTATTGTATACCATCAGACTATTAAGAGTAATATCTTTTACATAATGATAGCAATTTAGAGAACATTTATCATTTAATATTTCAACTTACAATGTTTTAAGCTACACTACTAGTCAATTTTAGAGTCTAAAAATGGTGCTTCGTAGCCCCAGGGAAACCAATTAAGTTAACCTAATGGCATGCGTTAGCACCTTGGGGAGGTTGCAAAGTATACACTAAGTGTTTTCTACCTAGGTCCCACTTGTGTTCTCCACCCAAAGCAGCAAGTTGGAAAGAGAGGCAATTCTCTGAGGAGATGCTCTCACACCCAAAATCTAACCTTCACAGTTGCTTTCAGCTGTAGATTCAAGACTAATGGACTTTTGAATTCCAAATACTGTTGGGGAATACCCATTTTGCAAATATGTAGACATAGTGACATGTACAGTTTTAAAAGCTGAAGCTTAGAAATTTTAAAAGTTCCTGAATGCCCACATGTGCAAATAATGTTTTTGTTTACAACACTGAACTGTGGGAGACATTAAAATGGCATTTAAAAACCTCCTTAAATAATAGCGTAGTCTCATAAAAAAGTTGAAAAAAGTTGAGTCAGAAGAAAAAAATGTTTCTTTGTGTTCTTATGATACATAAAAATGTAGAAATAAGTAACTTGACTTTCATGTTACTAAATCCACTATAGGCTGCCAAGCTAAAACTAGATGACAGAGATCATAGAAGAAAAGCTAAAATAGAGGAGATGGGAGTAACATCTGCTAGATCCAAAAAATTTTGCAGAGGCATGGAATCAGTGCTGCTGTTTTAGTATTCTTTTAGTCTCCATGACTGAAAGCAAATATGGAAAGAAGAAAAATGCCTTTTTCTTTTTAATTTCTTTCAAATAACGCACTTACAGCCTGGTAGCTGCTTCACACACATCCTATTTCAGAATAGACTTGCTTGGAGCAGCGTAGTTTATACGTTTGATTAATCTCAGTAACTAAGGAAGCATAGAAGGATTAGTACCATGTGTCCTCTTATTTCTGCTTCATCCATTAGTTCATAAATTATACTTGCAGTATAAGTTGTCTGCATATTGAGAGTTAGTGTTTATACCAACTTGACAAATTCTTAGGAATTTATAAATTGCTCAGAAACCAGTTGTTTTAAAATCCATTTAATTAAACAGAGAAGGAATAACAATGTGTTCCAGCTAAAAATATATTCAAAACCCAATTTTCATTAATCTGGGTCAGGTCTTCTTTAGACAGGATGTGTTTTATGAGATTTTTATAGGTAAGACTATTGGCTTGATTAGCATCAGCAGTGCTTGTATCAGTTTTCCTCTGAGATACCAAGAAGCAATTGTTTCTTCCATCCCAATGTATTATAAAGAAACATACACCTTGTCACAAAAATCTCCTTCCATTGGAATGAAACAGAATAATTTGATGGGTATTGCTGCAAGATACTGAATTGATAACGAAGGCTAACCACATTCTCAGTGGTGCTTAGAAGAGGCACAAGTTCATTAGTATTTTTGCTGCTGCTAGTGTTGTCAACAAGAGTATTATTTCTGTAAATGGTTGCTGGTACGGTCTGTGTACACTCCAGCTGCTTGGGAATCAAGCGTGTACAGGACAAAAGAAGCGCTAGAAGGGTAGACACTAATACTAAGGAACTTGATGTAATAGCAGACACTGAGGTCTTCCAAAATCTGGACTCCATCTGTGAGTCTGTTGTGGTCCACTGTGGTATCATTACTTTCAATAGTAAACAAGTGTTGCAAACAGGTTGTTGCACTGTAAACTGTGTTCCTGTCATCTAGCATACATTTCAATGCAAGATCACCGAACAATTTTCCTACCTTCCTAAGTGACTTCTCCAGTCAATTAACTTTATCCTTGTTTCTCTCTCCACTGCATCTCTGTGTTCATTTGAGACTCTTCAGACACTTTATCCTTCACTATCTGTAAATACATGGAGAAAATTTTTCACTCTCCCAACCACAATCAGAGAAATTGTTTCACATTGCAGGGTATTTGCAACTTCTTTGGACTGTCTGAGGTAAGGTATGGGAAAGTCATCTTTATTTTTCACTCTTCCCACTGAAATTCTATGTTTATTTTTGATTAAAAAACACTTAATTGGGACATTATGCTCTAGTGTGTCAGTCTTTGTTACTGCACATCTCAGTTGTAAACATCAGTTAATAACTTAAAATGGGTGTAGTAAAAAGCATATGAAACCTTAAGCATCGCTGTGAAGTCTTACACTTGTACAAAAGTGTTAGACTTGCTGAATCTGATGCTTAATTCAAGCCTCACTATATTGAGGAACCTTTTTGAACAATTTTAACTTTTTTTAGATAATAGCCTTAGAAGTTTTCAGTCGTCTTCTGTTTCTAAATCTGCTGCTGAAACACATATTTCTCTCTCATCTGTTCTGACTCACCTCTTTCCAATCCCTAATGGCTTCCCCCTGCCTGCCCTTGAGTTATAGACCATTTCTGAAATGCTGTATGACAGCACTTTCTTGCAGTGTTTTCAAAAAAGAAAAATTGGCTGTTTATCTCTCAAAGTCCCGAAAAAGAACTTTTGCTTTTAACATTTTCACGAGGTAGAGGGCCAAGGTTGGTTTCCCACTCCACATTATCAGATGGGAAGACAGTATAGGGAAAAATAATATAGATAACTCTTTAATCAAGGTCCCAGTCTTGCAAAGCACCAATCTTTTCTTAAGGGTAGTAAGTATTCTCAATTCCCACAGAAGGCAGTGTAAGCCAAGTACACTCAGCAGTATCCTCAAGATCTGAAATTTAATGCTGTTTAGTTTAAACTGGTACGTATATACTAAAAAAGATTCACTAGACTCACTATATGGAAATCAGGACAGCAGGAGGTAGGTGGTCCAGTTCGGTAGCTTACTCTACTAATTAATAACTTTCCTTGTTTCTTACTTGAGTAATAATGAGCAGTAGATCTTGTGCATTTTCACTGCTGTGGGGAAGTCTTTAGTAACATGTAACTTTTCTCTGCGAAGGGAAGTGATTGAATCAGTGCAACCAAATCAGTGTAAGCTCAACAAGACCACCTGTGTACATCCATCACTATTAAGAATTTTTCTGTTTTGATATATACATTTTCCTGTCTTGGGCACATGATCTTTTGAAATATGGGCATTAGAAATTACTATGTTATAATGGTGACTTTGACAGTGTTAACCAATGTAGACAGTGTCTACATACCTTTTCTGAATGGTCTAGTTTAAAAAGCCCAGGATTTTTATTTTGTTTATTTATTGAGCCACAGTAATATTAATCAATATTAAACATCTTATTGGGAGGACTGTTCAGAGATACTGCCCCTGAAGGTACCACTCAAAACATATGCAAAAACCCTAGATCCCTATTGTTTCTTCTCCATGTTCTTCCCACACGCATTCTTTGCTCTGCCATCAGCCTTTTAGGATTCCTGAATTATAATTCTGATGCCCACCTTTTGTCACCACAGGAAATTTTGCAGTTGGCTAGTGCTAAAACTCAGTCTAGGATTCTGCTAGCACCAGAGTGTAACACTGTACAAATAGTGTTTGTTCTGAATTACTTTGGTCTTCCATGTATGGCTTTCAATTGCACTATACTAAACTTAATTTTTAGTAGTTGTATATTAATTTCTAATTGTTCGTCTACAAGGAATGACCCGTAAAGGAGTTACTTATTCTTCTCTTGAAATTTGACCTCACAGGATTACCGTAGTCTTTTGGGAGGCAGACACTTCAGAATGAAACTTCCACTCATTTAGACTCTTTTAGGTGTTTCATTACTTGCATCCTTTTTCTTGTTTCCTCCCAATTAATTTTTTTCATTAGCAAGTCCTTGACTGAACCTTTTCAAGCAGAAGAGATGAAAAAGCATGTAAATAATGAAGTGATACATACTTACAGAGTGGGTACAGGTGGGCTGTTCTTAGCAGAAGTTTGTGTTCAATGATGCTTAAGACAATTTAATGTCACAGAAGAAAGGCAGCTCCCCTCCTTCAGCTGAACGAAAACAAAGTACAGTTGTGGGTTTGGTTTGCGGGTTTTTTTGATACTGACAGAGCACTATACAGTATTTTATCACTAATTTCTCATCCCTTCAGCCAAATGCCATAGGCTAGTTCTGTCTGGTGATGATTCTCTGTATCTCTTAGATCCTTCTAAAATAAGTTCTTAATCTGAGAGTGGAGAAGGGCAAACTGTATTTTACTGAGTGAGAGTTAAAAGTTAAGTGGTAAAACCAAGCTCAGTTAGGGAGAAAAAAAGGTGAATGTGAAGAGGATGAGAAAAACGCTCCTTTAGTGCCTCTTAATCAGTGATCTCCAAATGCTTTGCAAAGCCTCACAGTGCTCTGCACGGTAAAGAAATGTTACACACTGGAAAGCTGAGTCACAAAGAGGAACTTTGAGTATGGACTACTAGTGAAGACTACAGCCAGCCCATGGCAGAGTCAAAACCAGTTGCTCCATTAGAACAGTCTGCCAGTGCTATTTTTGTGGTTTTATGGTTTCCAAATTCTCTTTATGCATGAAGACCCACTGAGAAAATAGAGATGAGTAAGGGAAGCTATGAAAAGGGTATGAAATTTAGGCTAAAAACTACTACCTTGTCATGAGCTGTGAAAGCAGAGGTCTCTTGCTGCCTTATATTGAAAGATGAGACAATACATCTCATGCTAATTCCTTTTACACAGACCTGAGTGATAAAGCTGCCATTTGAGTTAAGCCAAGTAAGAGCGCATCGCTTATGGGGGCAATACGTTAACAAACAAGTAGGCAAGGATCCTGTCAGTATTCCGGCTCTTCCTGTAAGGTGCTAAACAGAGGACTCCTGCTTACTGTCTTTTCCTGTAACACCCAGAGTTTCTAACGGAGAGAACAGAGTTTTCTGCAGTAGCAAATCACAATAGTTTCCTTCAGGAGCTTTGGCTGAAATAGGACTGCAGTGTTTGGCCTTAGCAAAATTAAGAAAGAAGAGCCATGTCTAACAATGAAGACACAGGAGTATGGAGCAGCTCTGCTTCCAGATTATACAAATATCATCTTTTCTGGGGACCTAGGAAAAATGGAAATTCACCATTTATAAAAATCTAAAATGAAATTTTCAAGAAAATATTGAAATGTTTTCTAAAAGGAAAATACAGCTGTGCCTAGTCTAAGCATAAAATAGTCTTCTGTAATATATAGTAGAAGACCTTGAGAATGTACCTCCCCATAGATATTGCTTCTAAAAATGATATAACTGCATATTACTTCAGAAGTAAATATTTAAAAATAAGATAGAAATCTTAGAAGTATTGTTTGATTATATATACTTACACCTTCAACAAAAGATTCTTGATCTTTGAGGAGATGCCCATGTTTGTTTGCTGACCAAATGATTTCTTGCTGTCAAGTGTATTATTGGTACTTCATCTACAACTTGCGGGTTAAGCATCTATTAAATATTTGATGTGCATCACAAATAACCATAGCTAATGCTTATGCATACATTTTCCAAAATATACCTTTAAGACACAATGTAGTAAATTTAAAGTGGAACAGTAACCATAAAAGCTGCATTCTAGTCTGAGTGTGCAGTTGGGTATTTTATGACTAAAGCTGTTACTTTTTTAACACTTGATGTTTATCATTGGATAAAGAGGGGGGAGGGGGGACCAAAAAAAACCCCCCAAACCTAAAAAAGTGAAACAAGCACCTGGACTTTCTGTAATTAATCTAAACATCTCATTTTAAAAACATATATATGAAAGGGATATTATATAGGACAGCCACTATGAGTGTAAAGATTATTGTTGGTATATCTGAAAATTCTGTAAAAGTACAAATAAGTTTGCAATAAATAAATTTATCACTAGCTATTTTTATTTTAGTATTGAAATTTTCCTGCTACAATCTCAAACGAGTACTGATGCAGGGGAAGACAGCTTTGTAAAGTACTTTATGAAGCTTTATTTGCAATCTGCTAGAGAAATAACACCTAAATTGAAACATGTATGTGGCCATACAAGCTCTTGAATATGAATTTTAGCAGTTACTCTGAACTTGTGTTTTTGTAACATAGAGCAAATTCTATCCCTTCAACTCCTAAGATAAGAGTCCAGATGCCAAACTTCTGTCATAAACCCTTTTTATACCCTAGTAAAAGCTTTATATATCTAGAGAGCTAGTTCTCCTGGGACTGTGTTTTCCTTTGCGGGAGGGAGGGGAGAACTTTTTTCACTTCTCACTTTGTCAAACTCAAAAAGACAACGAAGGCAAATACAAAGTTAAAGCAATTGGGTATAAATCATAAAAGCACAGATATCAGGGTGGGTTTTTTTCCCTGTATTGTGGCTTTGTATTGTTTCAGCACTATCAATGTGCTAAAGATGGTTTATCTTAAGGATCAATTTGTATTAAAACTTCCCAGTTTTATGATGTAATGATCACATATGTGTCAATGTAGGGAAGAAAAACAGCACAGTAAACTGGTATTTGAAAAGCCAACTGTTCTTGTTTGTAAATTATATAATACAATCAACTAAAAATTCTTTATTGTAGCATATATAATAGTTTATATCACTGTTTTTAAATAATCATAAGTCACTTTTTTCACTAAACAAATATTAGTAGATTTAAACTTTACTGAAGATAATCTAATGCTATTCTATTTTACTCTGTTCTTATGACAACTTTGGACAGTTAGGTGTGTCTTCCTCTCAAAGGTAAAAAAATGTCTCACATGGTCTTTCTGACTTAGACATTAGTGTTGCTTGGATACAGCTGGTGCTATTCAAATAGTCTGCTGCAATGCTGTCAGCATAGCCATTTTGTTACAGTGATTTATAAATGCACTATCTGTAAAAGCAGCTCAGCCTTTTACATAAGCAAAGGATAGGAGCCAATAGAATGTAATTTAGGTAGCTTTTTACAAGAGGTGTTGGTTTCCTAATGTCTTACAGAAAAGGTAGATACTTTACAACAGATGAAGGTTGAATGCTAACAGTGTTTATTTACTGTTTAATATGACTGTCCTAGGAGGCATCTTTCAAATATCTGTATTATTCACTAATTGAAGTTCTGCAAGTTACAAAGTTAAAAATGCCAATTGTAATTGTCAAATAAGCTGAGAGATGTTGGCATTTTACAACTAGGATTTTTGCAACTCTTCTTTAAGTTTTCCTACTTCATTTCATATATACCATATTTTCAATCTTTATCATGACAACACCCTGAGAGCTTTGGGGTTTTACACTTGCAGTGCATGTTACTATAATAACCTAAATCACAGTGATTCAGATTATCTTCATATACCAGTTTAGTATGTCTGTGAGAGCTGAAAATTAAAACCTTAAAATGGTGAATTACACTTGTGCAAAATATGACTTTGTCAGTTGTTCCACAGTGCAATTCCTGCACTGTAATAAAGAGTAACTCTGTTAGTAGTGTCACTGTCAGAAATATCAATGAATGGCAATGTCTGGGTGAACACCTAGAGGAGGAGATCTTATCATAAGTTGAATATGCTGCAGGACTCTGCAGTGAAAAATAAGTCAAAGATTATAGTGGCGGTCACAGCAAACCTTGCAGCAGTACATATGAGCTGCACTATACAATTTTAAACAGGATGTAATTAACATATGAAAGTCAGTGTTGAAAAGAATTTTTGGAGCTGTGAAGCAGATTTTTGTAAATCTTAGTGTTTCATGATTTGTTCTCTGAAGCGTCGGGTACTCATCATTGTTTGAAGCAGGATTTTAGTAATACCTTGGTCTGCTTTATAATAGCCTGAATGTAATTAATAATTTAGCATTGGATTTCTTAACATAGCACACGCTATGCTCCATTGCAAACACTGCATTATTTACATAGTCTACAGTAAGGGGCTTAGACCAGGGACATGGTGTTTAAACAGATTTGCAGGTGTCATAATGGTCATTTACAACTAGGAATCAGTTAAGGCACCTCTGAAGTTGTTCTATTCAGGTAAGAGACCATGTTAACTCTCTACCTACCCAGCACTGAGTGAGCACAGTGATGATTTTCAATCAGCTTTTCCCCTGGTTTGTACTGTAGAACTGAGATACTGAGATCCAGTAGATTCAATATCCAAAACTATAATTTTACTAAGAGTTTTTCCTGAAATAAAGAAACTGTTCCATTAATTCTTTAAAGGAATATAGCCTCATAGAGGCAGATCCTATTAACAAGTGCTAAGACTGTAGCGTTCACTGATGTTTCTAGAAATGGCAGCTGGGTATTTGAAATCTTTCTTCAAAAAGACAAAATTCTTCGTAATGAGGGTGAATGCCAGCAAGGTGAACAAAATGTCAGAGGAAAAGCCTTGCTGCCAGAATCTAGTAAGAGGTTACTTGAAGAGAGAGGAGGTTGTTGACATCACTTATTTTATTGAATAGTAGTGACACCTACTATTTATCAAATTCATGCAGTTTTCCTGACATAGTGTCTAATAACGCATTGCATGTTAACAAAATGGAGATTGTTGTCATGTTGATCTGGCAAGCTGGGTCTTATTTTAGTCATTGTCGCTGACCAGAATAGACAAGTACTGTTCTGTGTAGTGCAAGAAAGTTGGATACAAATGCATATTGTGTGTAGGTCTTCATTTTAGCATAACAGACCACATTTTGTAACTACTCATGCTAAATTCTACACTAAAATCTACTGTACTTTAAAAACAAGCTGCATTTAAATTCTCTGTAGACCTCTGCAGGTGAGTGATTTGGGGCAGGGGCTGTATTTGTGTTCTATGTGTTCAATTCATACCACAGTGGGGCCCTCAACTCCCAGATTGATCATCTTGGTGCTATTGCAATAAAAAAAGTAATAATGATAATAATAAAATTAACAGCTATAGTTAGCTGTGACAAGCCAAGCATTTTTTTTTCACCTCCAGCTGGTAGGAAATTGCAGTACATATTTTTCTCCAGACATAGTCTTGTACTTAGACTTTCCATTACGTAGAAAAATATCCCTGCATTTTCTTGCTCACTTTATCTGTTCATCTGCTTCAGTGACCTTTCTGATATGAAACCTTGTAAAGTAGTGAACTAACATTGACAGACACAGGAGGTCAAACACATGTATTTGCTGTAATGAGTGATGCTTATATGCTTACGTTAGCATCAGTGTTACTTCCAGACTGTTAGATAAACAGGTATCAAGGTTGAGTTTGCCATGATTATTGGAACTCCTTGCATGTCTGCTTTTTCTGGCTTTATCACTGCAGAAAAGTCAAACAATTTTTTAAATTCTAGATCTTAGATTGAAACAAAGTTTGGGAAAAAAAACCCCTTTAAATTTATTTAAAAATTACACTGGCTCATTTTATTGGTTGATTTCTAGTTCATAAAGTATAAGAAATTTTAAATAATCTTAAGATTTTTATGTATCTTTATAGACCATGGTCTTACCATCTTTCAGTCATTTTCCAAACTGAAGAGACTTAATGCAACTCATCTCATCTTGTATGAAAGCCATATTATAGCTCTTATGATTCATGTTGTCCTTCTTTGTGTCATTTCTGGTTCTACCATATGCTTTTTTGAGATGGCATAAATATAACTTTGTGTAGTTTTCAAATACTGGGGTTACCATCTCGTAATGTAGGCTTCCACAGATCTGAAGTGGAACAGAATCAGGTCCTTATTTTTGAAATCAGAATGTTTATACTTAAAAGCTTCCTTTCTGCTTTCTATGTATGTCTTCACACAGCTGATGTGAGTGGTGTGACTTGTCTGGAGTCAATATGACAACAATTGAGTATTTTGACAGTATTTTCTGGGTTTGTGTCATCTTGTCCGTCACCGTCCCCCCGCCCCCCCCCCCCCCGGCCCATATTTCATAAGCCTTCTTGACAGGAACTAACTATTGAGCTTGCATTTTCAGAGACTATCTATAATGTATCCAAAATGTCCTTCCTGCATATTTACAAGGAATTTAAGTTATTCCAGTCCAAGTTTAATTTTGCCTTCCTTTGCTTGTATCCTTCTATATTGTACATTCTTTTTTTCATTGTTCTTTGCAATTTGTTTAGATATTGTTGAATCTGTTGCTGATGTCTGAAAACAGTGTCATTGCATTATTCCTTGTCAGGTCACTTCTGAACTTCCATGAAGATTTTCTGGTAATACTCTCTCTTATCTTAAGACATCAACTTGATGTGATTTGATAATTCTACCTATTAGGACTGAACTCTTCATAAAACTAAAACATTTGAATTCTGTGGAAAGGACACTTGAGACAGTAATTCTAAATTAAATGGAGCAACTTCTGCAGCCAGAAATTTATAGAAGGAAGGATTTTGATTAAGCAGGTTGTGAAGCAGTCAATAAAATAATAGTCTTCCATTCAGTGAAAGTTATAGTTTACCTATTACATATAGAGGGATGATTTACTTAGATTTGTTTCATCTCATCTTCTAAAGAGTAAACACAGTACAAAAAATTACTAGCACAGTGTAAGAATGGGAAACCAAGTAATATCATAATAAAAATGTGAAGAAAAGGTGGAGGTAAGTATACCAGAGCTACAGTGTATTTATGTATCCTAAACTGTGAAAAGAATGCAACAGTTATCATTTTGTGATGTTCAAGTCAAGGTGTATGCAGAAGACAGGAATATTAGGGTTTATGTCAATGAGTTGCCTAAACACATGTGGGAATTTAAAAAGAAAAGCAGTAAATGCTTCCTATATATGTCAGTATTTTATGTAATGTTTTCTAGGCTTGACGTGTAACTATGTAATTCACTATGAAAACAAATATAGAGCACAAGAAATAAAAAGGTACTGAAATTTACACACACACACACAAAAAAATTAAGTTACAATCTTCAGTTCTCAAAAGGCTAGAATAAAATAAAGGGAATATAGGGTCAACTGCTCAGTACTATGAAAGATTTAATTAAAAATTACCCTACTGCTAGCAAAACTATTTTGTTTTCATTTCACTGTATTCACAAAAAAAATACAATATCTTTCAGTTATCTCCTGGAATTTAAGGATTTTTTTGTTATGCTTTTTAAAATAAGGATAAGTGGAATATGATTGTTCTGAAATTAATATAACTTCTTAAATATAAGTTGAAAAGAAATTATATTTTTAACAGATTTAGTATAAGTAGTAAGGATAAACTAATATCTAAACTAATAGTATCCGAATACTATGTATTTGCAGCAATATTTACCTATTTGCCAGAAGTGGTTAGAGCAACCATTATAAATGTCAGCATGCTGTTTCGGTGGTATCTTCTCTTCCCTCCCCGAATCTTCAGTTTAATGTCCTACTTAAACTACTCCGGATATTGTTTCATCCACAGTTTGAACTGTCTCACATTGAGAACTCAGAGTGGCTTCTTTCCTTTTAAATTTCTGTGATTCACGCAAGTCATTTGCTCAACTTAATGACAGGTTTCAGTAGCTTTGCGTGTCCTCCTTTGGCTGGAGTTGAGCTGGCTAAAGAGATTCGCACCCTGCTTTGCTCATCATTGCACTCCTACCTGAGGACAGCGGTGTCTTAAATAGGCACTCTGAACTGCTTTTGTGGTCGCTCACTAATTCATATTGGTCTTATTGGGGTGAGTTGATTAAAACAGTGTGTCAAGGAGCGATTAAGCAAGGAGTTCATCTGCCAGTAATGTGGATGCAGTAAATTCCAGCAGGGAGACTGTAACAAGTAGCTGGGGACGATAATCTCTTCAGCAGCATATCTCTAGCCAGAAGAGGACAGATGTCTCCACCCTAATTCACTCTGAAATCTCCCTCAGACTATAATAAGTAGTTAATATATACTTGCTTTTCCTCTGGCCTCTCAGCTTGAACTGAGCTTTCACAAACTACCTGAGTTGCTTTCAAGTACTTTTTTTTTTTTTCTCAGAACAATCACTGACATCCTTCCCTGTATTCAGTCTGTGTTTGCAGAATCACCTCAATTCACAGCTCTTAATTAGTTGCAAAGCCAGTGGCAGCCCTACTGCTGTGCCACCTAACCCTCTCACTTATGTTGCTTTCTTCTCAAGACAACACGTAACAACAGCTCTAATCCCATCTGTGAGCTACTGTCATTTGTGATTTTTTTTATAGCATCATGTGTATTTTTTTCCTTCACACTTAGATGAGAGGTGTTAATTTGTAAATAAAAAAAATAAAATTCAAACAGTGAAAGCAAGAGGGAGAAGCCACTGCCAACTAAAAAGATCAGGGAATTAGAGAACCAACTCAACTTGCTGCAGTGCTTGCTGGCTGCATTGATTCGTTGATTGATTCGGTTAGTAGCTCTGACTCCAGAGTCACATATTACTAACTGGGTTCTTTTAATGTTATCACTTACACCATCCATGTCTCTTGGTACCAAGTTCATCAATATTGCATTACTTGACGACGAAGTGGTAGAAATAAGGTATTTTCAGTCATGATGACCATCTCAGATGAGATCAACCGAGATCTGTCTTGCAACCTTAGTTTTGATTGTGAACTCTGGTAGATTAGAAAAAAAATATCTGAGTTTTTCTCTTCCTCATTTAATTCTTTGGAGATTTGCAGAGTTTTGCTGAAATCTCTTCAGCTCAATCTAACTAATTCAAACATTGTTTGCAAAGCTAGCTAATTTTAGGGATTTTGCAGTTTGGGGTAGATTTTGGGGTCACTCTTATTTGGTAAAGCTCTACTTCGCTCAAGAAAAATTGTCATATTGAATTTGATAAATAAAACAAGTGACACCATAGTGTGTAACCTCAAAAGATTTATTAATCTATAATTATCTATAGGGACTTTTCTATTAAAACCCTGTGTAGACAGTCTGAGTCTGAGGTATGAGTGCATCAGTATGAGTTTGAGTATTTTTCTAATCTTGTTTATATTCTCTAGTAAAATAATACTGCAAAACTTGAACTCTCTTAAACTTAAAAATACTTTACAAAATGTAAAATTAATCTATTTCGAACCAAATCTACAATTTGTTTCTGCAAATTACAATGGTTTAGAAAAACATAATGCCTATATAACTGAGAATATTGGTATCACATATGATTAGAAAAACAATGATACAAGAGGAAAAAATAAGAAAAATAAGATTAGAAAAACCACAGTAGTTATACCTTGTGTAACTTATTTTATGTATGCTTACAACTGCCTTCTAATTCTGTTTTATATAAACTAAAGAGTTGAAACTTTCTTGATATTTCTGATGTGGAAGTCCTAACAACCCATAATCTGTGTGTGCATATGCATTCACGTATGTAGCCATATAATTTCAGGCACATATATGTATATAAGGTAACATGCATTGCTCGGGTAACTTTAATGATTTTGATGCACCCCTTTTGAATAGGAAATAATAAAGCCTAAATATGATTTGAATATTGGTGTTAAAATGCTTTCAATATTTCTCTTTTAACAATACTTCTAGATTTGTACAATGCATAGGTTTACATTCTAGATTTAATGACATTGCAGAATTAATTTCAAATTAAACTTTCCCTTTACCTTGAGATAGGGGGAAAAAAGTTTTACACAAAGCTGGTGTTCAGCAGAGGGTTCAAGAACTTCACTTCTGATTTGGGTTATAAAATGAGATCTGAAATCCGATGTATTTCAAGTGGTTTTGAGGCTTTCTTTACAAATCCCTAGTGCTAAGCATTTTCACCTTGGAACTCTGGCAAGGGATTTACACGTATTGTCTGACAGAGGTATCAGCATCTAAAGACAGTGAAAGTTTGAGTGCCTGAGGTCAGTCAGCATTTAGCAAACCTTGCATGAGGACACCCCTATGGATTATGCTGGCTATTGTTTTGCATTATTCATGGGGGTACTTGAAATGCTATGAATCTAGATGTGATGGAGACAGGTAATTCGGGGTGAAACCTTCATATTAATGTTTTTAATATTTGATACACATTTGCAATAATATAATTTATCCATATGTGAATAATCTAGAGGCTTTAAAGGAAGTTATAGAGTAAGTTTAGGAAATTGTTGAAGTCACAGACCTAACAGTTCTTCTGACCTTGATAGAACTGCCTAAGTATTTACCTTTAATATACCGCTGTGTTTTTTTCTTAGCTTATTTGTACTTTCTGAGTATTTAAGCTCCTTGATAGTATTTTGGTTGAAACATTACATTGGGATACATCATACATGAGTAAAACCAGACTGTTGGTTTATTTCAATAAATACACACTTTGTGTTCTTTGTAGCATGCTGGTTTTAAAGAATCGCTTCACCTATGAGAAAGGAAGCAGTGCACCAGGACGAGTAAGATCTGAGTTTTGTTCCCATTTGTGCCACAGATTGCTCAACAGTCTTATGAAAATCACTGCTTCTCTCTGACTGAGCTTTACCAATAATAAAATTGTGATTCTGATCTTTGTATCCTTTGAAGTGGTTTGAGAACTGCTGATTAAAGGTACTGTGTAAGAGACGCATGTTACTGCCGCTATTCTGATTCTTTAGAGAAATATTCCTTGATGTTTGCATATTCAGTTTTATATGCAAATAGAACAAGTTGTTGATTGATTCCAGTGGATTTGGAGTTTCTGTTGTTTATGAGATGTACTCCATGCCTCAGAACATTTACTACCTCTTGGCAAATAATCTCGATTGCTGCCTTTTGCTCTTTGAGTGTAAGAAGATATGGTAGTGATTGCACTGTCATGTCTCCTGTAATCCTTGAGTTCTGCTGGGTTTTGTCTGGTTCAGCAGATGTGCGCCTCAGTGCTTTATATTTCTGCTTTGCAGTCTAATCGTCTATACGTATTTTATGTACTATTTTCTTAATTTCTACTAATATTTAAAATAATTCGGATGTACAATGCAGTACCAGAAACATCTCAGCTGTTAATTAATATTTCATTTGCTAGTTTGTTTTAGTATTAATGTTACCAACATTGAAAGAACAGTGAACACATTGTAAATAAACAGACATAAATGCAATAGCAGGGATTTTTTTATTTTACGTATTTCTTTGACCAATTCTTTCAAGTACATAGGTCTTTAACAAATCGGAGGTCAGAGCCTATAGTATCAGGAAAAAACAAATGTCTTTAGGCACTAGAGAATGAAAACTTGTTTAAAGACTTTCAGATTCTATTTTCAGGTATAATCTTATCTGGAAATGAAAAAAAGAAAGCCACTAAAAAGCCCTTGCCAATAGCTAGACAAGCTGAAAATGGAGGATTTCATGAAATAAGTGATAATTCTAGATCTGTATTACATACAACTTTAATAAAAGATCATGTTACAGGGAGCCTGAGGCGGCAGCACAGCATGGGATTCAGTTTTTTATATAAAGAATCCACATAGGTATGCAAGTTATCCAAGACAGGCAAGCTAGTAGAACTGATTCCTGCCTTCACTAAAAGCTCTTTACATTGCATATGGTAGTTGGAAGGGGAGATAATTACATTTGCATGTATTTTAAGTCCTGTTTTTCTGACAACACTTGCTATGTATTTTTGTTTTCATGGAACATAATGTCCCACCAATATTTCACACAAGTGAAAGGACAGAACAAGAAAAGAAATGCCAAACATTTAAATAACATTCTCTTTATATAATCAATTTACACTCCAAATGTGTGCCCACATTTCTGCATGCAGCTACAGCTCTATCTGCTTGACATTAGAAAGTTCAGTTGCTTATTTCTTTTTTGATGAATCTTACTGTGAAAAAAACGTAGAAAGTTGCAGAGGCACAATGGGCCTTCACCATTAAAGACCACACTTCACTGTAGAAGAAAAAAGAGTCCAAATCCTTAAACATAATTGTTTAACTTTCTATTTGTGAGTTTATTTCCATTGACACTTATAAACTAAAGAAATAGAATAGGAAATGTCAGTTCTTCTCTGTAATTAAATTACAAAATGGGACAAAAACAAATTCACAAATTTTCTAGCAAAATAATAT
This sequence comes from Grus americana, assembly GCF_028858705.1. Lineage (NCBI taxonomy): Eukaryota > Metazoa > Chordata > Aves > Gruiformes > Gruidae > Grus > Grus americana. The sequence goes on from NC_072864.1 coordinate 9,120,939, forward strand.
CATTGGAGTGAATAGAAGCATCTCACAGAGAATGGAACTCATTTTCAATATAATTGTAGAACCATCTAATTGCTCTCACTTGATATCATAGCTTGCAAAAGATGATCTGTATCTGTACTGCATTGTGAGGAAGATATTTCTGGAGAATTCATGGATGACAGCAGTCTAGAATCAGTGACAACATTATAAATTTTATATTGTTCTTTATTTGTGTTAAACTGCTTGTGAATATAAGAACATAGAATACTCAGATTATACTAATAAAATATTGGTTGGGTTTCTGTTTGGTTGTTAGTTTTAAGGAACTTTGTTCTCAGAAAACCATTTCAGTAGAGCATTCATTCGCATCTCTATTTAGATGCAAACAGCCTTTTGGTGGTTTTTGTCTACAGTAGTTTCCTGGAGCTGCTATTGGGTTACAGGTTTCCCCCGCCTAGCCAGTGTATTGGAGGGATATGGCTGAGTCTGTTTCTTCTCATATATATTCTATGGTAGGTGAAGAATACTTCTGTTTCATTGAAGGTGAAAATGCAGTTGAAGTAAAAATCACAGAATAGTTCAGGTTGGAAGGGAGCTTTGGGGATCGTCTAGTCCAACCACCCTGTGCTCAAAGCAGGGTCAGCATGTTGTTCAGGGCTGTGTTCAGTTGGAATTTGAATATCTTCAAAGATGGAGACTCCATAACTTTTCTGGGAAACCTATTCCAGGGTTTGACCACCCTCGCAGTAAAGGTTTTCCTCATGTTTAGGTAGAATTTCCTGTATTTCAGTTTGTGTCTGCTGCCTGTTGTCCTGTCACTGGGCATCACAAAGAATTGTCTGGCTCCATTCCACCCTCCTATTGGATATTTTTACATGTTAAGATTTATTTTTTTTACAGCTGAGCTTTCTCTTCTCTAGGCTAAGTAATCTCAGCTCTTTCAGCTGGCATGTAATGTAAATTGGTTACCTTTTAAAGAAAGAAAATTAAAATATTGGGAGAAAATGTGAAACCATGAGAATAAATTTGGTTTCAGTTGTTAGGGGTTTTTACATTGGCTATCTGTTCCATACTACCCACGTGTATGTATATTTGTAATTTTCAATCAACTTTCAGACATGGAAATTACCCTCTGTTCTTACAATAGTAGACACTGTAAATAGACAAAAATCCTTTTTTAAACACGAACGCATGAGACAAGTGGGTTTAGTTATGTGTTTTCACAGTTTTGAAATTTTTTATACATTTTTAAGATTGTTCATGTCACACTTTGCCACACAGGTCTTGATATCCCACTGAGACTTAAAAACAGCCTATTACCAAAAAGGAAATCTATCTCATCAATATGTCTTATTCTAGAGAGCGGCTGTCTCTTCTAGATTTACTGAAACTGAAATGTTCCAAAAATCTTGCTAGACAGAAGTATTATTTTACATAGTTCTATTACTTTGTAAATGAAGATTCAACACATTTGCATCTCAAATAAATTTTGTAATACGTATATATGTTCAAAATACCAATAAAATGTGTAAAAAAAAAAATCACAAATTTAAGCAATAAATGACTTAATTTAGAAAATATTTTTTGAGACATGTTTATGAAATCAACTATTGGCACACTGATTTCTCCTAATACCTAAGTATTGGCCTATAACTATATATTTATTTCCATTCCTACTTTAAAGGAAATACTTTTTCCCTTTTCTTTTAACAGCCACTATCTCTAATAATTTTTTGAACATAGTTATAAATATATTTCCTATGACTGACTTGTAACATTTTTATATTTTCATTGGTTAGAAGTGCACAAAACTCAAAAGTCAACCTTATTTACTCTGTAAGCTGTCTCAGTCTATCACCTTGGCTGATTTTGTCTTCCTAGAGAAGAGCTGACAAAGAGAGACTCTTTCTTCTGAAGGTTTATTGCCCGTGTGTTGCTGATTTCTTAATTCCTTGAAGATTTTCTGCATATATATACTCTTAAATGTTGGTGTGGAAGGGCTAGAAATATTCAATATTTGTACTAATGAACAAAGTTTGTTAAATATTATAGTACTGAAAAACAGTGTAGGAAAATAGGATTGCAGAATTAATTCATACTTTTGGCTGAAAAGCTGACAATATTGTAATTTCTGGTGACAGAGCATCAGAGTGGGGTACAATAGAGCGAATTGAAATGCACCTTGCAGTCAGAGGTGAAATCCTGGCCCCCATTTAAATTCAAAGCTCGCTTTTATTGAAGATGTCTGGTATTATCAAAGATAACATTGTATTCATTTGCATTGACTTTTAAAAGACCGAGCTAAATGTTTGAAGACATCACAAGCTCTTTCAATCCAAAGATTTGCGCCAGGGGAGGTTTAGCTTGGATATTAGGAAAAATTTTTTCACTGAAAGGGTTGTCAGGCTCTGGAACAGGCTGCCCAGGGAAGCGGTTGAGTCACTATCCCTGGAGGTATTTAAAAGACTTGCAGATGCGGTGCTTAGGGACATGGTTTAGTGGTGGACTTGGCAGTGTGCGGTTTATGGTTGGACTCGATGATCTTGAGGGTCTTCTCCAACCCAAATGATTCTATGATTCTATGAAAGTATGAAATCAAATCAGGCAGATTGCATGCCATTACGATGTTTTTAGCAACTGCACTATTGAATCCAACCCCAAATACCTAGTGTCTCCTCAGAAAATAGATTATATACTGCTTCTGATTTAAAAGCAAGTCTCAACTTGATGCTTAAGCTACCCTAAAGAATGAGACCTACTTTTGAAAGACTAAGGTGCTGAAAATAAGTATATTGTTTATATCCCTGAGTAGAACAGTCTTTTTTAAACTTCTTGCTGACCGAGGATCCTTTAATCCTTCTGACTGTGCAGTATCTTGACAAATGAATCTTTAATTCTGGGAATTCAAGAATAAATTGTTAATGAGACAACAACAATGGCATTGCTTATGTAATTGCTTAACAAGAAATTTCAGAGAGAAATGTGTGCTGAAGATTCCAGTTTCAGAGTCTGACTCCCATGAGATAAATCTTCTTTGTTGCCATGTATTTCTTCTGACTGCTAACCTCTGAATGATTTAAACCAGAAGCAATGATGTTTCTGAAAGGACACTGTGAACCCTCTTGAATTACACTGAGCAGATATATGAAAAAAAGGAAGAGTTGCAGTGCTGCAAATTACTAAAGCTTAGATCCTTCTCATAAATGTTGCTTGCACTACTTTTCACCATAAAAAGGATTAATGTGCCCTCCAGTATTAGACTTACTAAAGCATGCTTGTGCAATAATAATCATCACATTAATAATGTTTTCATTTCTTTCACTTTCTATATTGCTACAACAGCAGAGGTTATATAATTCATTAGTAATTATTCTGAAATAGAAAATATGTATAGGCTTAATTTTCATAGTCTTTAAACTGTCATTCTCTGAACTAACTTGTAAAATGAAATAAAAAAGGTAGAGATGACATTTACAGTTGATTTGTAAAATGGAGTAGATCTCTGATGAAATCCACTTTGAATAAATGTGGTCTGTGCACCTATTAGGAATGTGGATTTTGCATGAAATAACGAGTGGTAAATTATTCTGTATAACCTGGGCTGCAGTGCTAAACATTGATGGCCTTTTAAAAGGTAGGACAATTCAGTAGCATAAGTAACAAGGCATCTGTGAAAAGAAATGAAACATAATTGAGATGACATATTTTACTTTAGTAGCAGAACATCAGCTATGCTTGTGAAGAAGAGTGCAACGAGAATGCAGGCTATGCTGCGTGCTCCAGTGAGGTAACTGGTGGTCCTTGTGCTCTTCTGGTGTAGGGCAGGATAGGGTCTGTTTGCGGTGAATTCTTACAGGCTCTGAATGTGTAGCATGCAGTATTTTTACATGCTTGTTTTAACACATCGCTGGCTTGCATCAACAGTTTTAGGAGTTGTTATAATAAAGCCAGATATATCACATAACTGAGTGAATTCTGACTGCACTGTGTATCCAATGGGTACAAAACATGAAACTTGGTTATGTAGTCCATCTCTCTGTGTAAGAAGCACAAATGTAATCCTCTAGTCAGCATTCTCCTGGGACATTGGTTTTGTCTTTTCCTCTTCAAAAAGGCTCTATGATTTTGCGCTCCTTACCCTCTTCCAGGACTTTATGGATGATGATATCTGTGAGCTGCAGGAAACTATCCTGTCAAGAATATTTGAAATGTGTATGTGATTCTTGATCCAGATATCAGTGTCAACACCCCTATCCCTTTCAACCCTCCAAATTTAACTGTGCAGTTTCAGACTTGAAGCCTTAGAATCGTAGAGTCATCAGATTGGAAAAGACCCTTAAGATCGAGTCTAACCTTGATGAGGCATAGTTCAGATCATCTAAACTGAAAAAGTGAGTCCTTCGGCAGTGAAGGAAGGGAAATTATGCCATTCATCTGCCTCTGGATTTGCTATCTCTGTGCCTCTCTTTTGCTAAATGGCTTTTAATGAGACACTTTCAAAAATACAATCAGTTTACTTGAATTATGTTTTCAAGTACCCGAGTAAAAAATTTTGCTTGACACTTTGATATATCTTTATATGTGTGTTAAAAATCTATGAGGAAATTATAGAAGATAAGTAAGGGTTAATTTGGTTGCAGGCATTCTTATTCAAATTATACTCCCTAAAAGAAAGGTAATAAAATTCTACTGTCACAGTAATATGAAGGGAATATAGAGATGGCAGCGACACATTTATTGCCTCTAAAATGACCTTTGTGTCAAACTTCATGCACTGATTAATTTTTAGACAAAATTATTTAGTTTTATTTTACTAGTTCACCTAAGACCTCCACTTACACTATGCCACTCATTCTCTCTTCTATTCACTTAAACTGACAATCGAAGAGTTGTTTTAGTTCAGTGTGGTTTTTACCTTTTGAACATAAATAGGAAGCAAACTCTGGCAGACTTAAACTGTGAGAGCAGATGGACTTATCAATATCCCTTTGCCTTTTTTCATTTGAACTGTGGCTACAACCATCTAAATTGATGCTAATTAAATACAATATTTCTACATAATTGTATGATAAAGATTTCTAGTGCCAGAGTCTGTGCAGTTTTGTATGGTTGTCTATAATTTCTTGGTTAAGTGAGTAATTTATTCTCAATGCTAATTGATGATGAACAGATTATTAAAGCTGAATTGTATGACACTTCTTTCTGTATTCTCTTTCATTTTAAATAAGATCGGAGTAATTCTAAATAGGAAGTTGGTGCCAGCATTATAAAAGGATGGTGTGTAAAACTGCAGACCTTTTCTTACACTGTTGATTGATAACCACTGATGAAATTACAGCAGTGCCATAAACATTTTAGTGCGTGTCGTAAAGATTTTTCGTGTATAGCATTAACCACATGGTATAGCTAGTTTAAGGTTGTAGTTTTAAAAGCAGTCATCAGAAATTAACTTTAATAATAAGTTCTAAGTGTTTTAAAAGCTGAAACTAATGAAAGTTACAATATTATCCATTTATATTCTTTAAGAAATTCTTTTAAGATTTTCTGTGACTTGACCTTTATTTTATGACAAGATATATGAAAGGTTGATTTGTATGAGTCATAGCTATAATTATTATACTGTATGAAAAAAAAGGAAGTTAATGGATTTTCAGAGCTATTTTGTTTAAAAAAAAAATTAAGAATACTTTAAAACTCCTTTATATTTTACCATGTAAAATGTTTCTTATCAGGTCAGCTACTCTATCAATCTATACTTTAAAATTAATTAAGAAAGAAATGTAGAATACATGTATCTTTGAGTTTACTGCAAATATAAGCCTCAAGCCGCAATTCAACATGTGTAATTATTTAGGTGCATAGTAGAGATCTGTAATAACCGTATGAATTGGGTACATTTAAGTATGAAACATACGTACATACATTTTTGTTAAAAAGTTGACATTAATGGGATTTCTGGTTGTCTATACAAAATGTGCCTGCATTATTCTAATCCTAAAGTGTCACACACCCTTATTCAGTACTTTTGCGTGGTACAGGATTCAAAGTGTTTGATGGCTGAAAGAGCTCTGATAAAGAAACACATTATTTATGCTATGTTCTCCTCTTGAGAATTCTGGTTTGGATTTTCAAAGGAACCTAACCGAGTCACTCTTTCTCCCACTGAAAGATTAAGGATTTCATTCTTATTTACACTAAAAGACTACAAACTGTCCTTGCAGTAGAAAGGAACATTAATTTAATGTGAATCTTACCCAGTAGGTTTTGTATCCCTGTGTTATTTAGGCTCCTTTGAAAAGTCAGCGTAATGCAAGCAATCTTATTTACACAAGGAGAATTCCCATTAAAGAAGGCAAGGCTGCTGAAATAAACCAGGTCTATGTAGAATCAGATTTTATCTGTCCCTCTAGGTTTATAATTTACAGGCTTTTATCTCTTGCCTTTGAGGACTAAATGTCTTGCTCTTCTCATTTTCTTCTCAATATACTTAACAGTTAAGCTAGTTTGTTGTTTTGGATTCAAGCACAAAGGAGGGGAAAGTTGATTTACAGATGAATCAGGATGGTTCTTACATGCTGTTACTTCTAGAAGCCCTGGTGTTTGGTTAAGTTCATAAGAAAGTTGCAGTTATTCTTCCCATGAACCCCTGTGATTCAACGCACTCCTAAGGTGCGGGCCTACTCAGAGGGGTAATTGTCCATGTGTGGTACATATAATGTCAGGCTCGTTGTACCTCTGTGACTGATCTGTGCAAGTGAAGAAAGTCCTCTTTGCATGTGCGCTGGTTACACGTGGTTAAGGCGGCCCTGATTCATAATGATGTGTATGGAGTAGTAATTGTGAATTTACCTAGTCCATTACCTTCTGTGAAATAAATTGCTAAAGCAAGGAAAATGTAGAGCAAACAAGCTATGGTCTGCTTTGCATTTTGTGAGTTGTGAAGAACATTTTTAAAAAGAAAAGCAATTAGTTGTATATTTATAAATACAGACTAAACAGATTCCCATTGGAAATAATGATCTTATTTATGTCATGATTCCTAAAATGTTGTAAGCATGTGTTTGCATTAAGGATATATTTCTGACTGAGAAATTTGAACCATTAATTTCTTAAGGGACTTTTAGATCCTTTTGGGATGACCATATATATGTGTGTGTGTGTGTGTTTACTTTTGCTCAGTTTGCAGGAGCCCAAATGTTTAGAGGACTGCTATTAACTATTCATGCTTTGGCTCTGTTACAGTTTAAACAAGACCAAGACTAGCAGCAGTGGTTTTCTTATTTTATAAAATCATTTTGTGAAATAAATCACTCAGGGCTTGAGGTTTTTTTTTTTTACACTGAGTTTCGTCCCTTAGGGAAGCTTTCATGCACACTTTATAACTTCCTGAAAATAGGGAGATTATATACAGAATAAACAGCAGACAGCTGTGAGCTATGAGTCTATAATGCCAGTAAAGGGATTTGGTGATCTCATAAACCAGAAAAGCAAAGTTTGAGCGTCTTGAACGCTATTCAGACCCTCCAAATGGAATGAGTATTCTGTAATTCAGCTCTATTTTTATTTGCTATAACATATGGATCTGAGTAAATGATTCATACTGACAGGATGGAGCCCTGTGATCTCACAACAGCTCCCATATCATCTCTAGGCTAGTAGCACTAACCATTTCATTTCTGTTTTCCCCTTCATTCTTCCTCCTCTCTTACTTTCCCTTCACGCTATAGTACTGCTCTGTCCTACAGTCCTTAACTTATTTCCTTTTCAGATGCACTTCAAATGCTGGTCCTGAACTGGAGCCAAAATGCCTACCCATACCTAGCGCAGGTGCACTTTGAATTTCTCCACAATGTCCTTACCAGCAGTCTGGGTTATAAGGGGGCATGATGGATACCGATTTCATGCAGCTAGCTTGGTCTGAACAAGCGATCTAGCTGAATTAATAAACTCTCATGGGATCCAAAGTGCTTTAGAGCATGGTACAGAGATGCTTTCATAGCCCTGTTAGGCCCTGCTGACAACCACTTATTAGCACCAGCTCAGGCCTGTGATGTGGACTGATGCTGGAACCAGGTTTTTCTGCGTTACGCTTCCAATGGCCTCTAGTAGTCAGGTTTTCACATTTTCTGAAGTTTCGGCGTCTTTTAAGTGTCACTTAAGCAGCTAAAATGCTGGACATCCCATTTCTCCAAAAAGATGCAAAACCAAATCCCTGATGTATGTTACAGTAATAGTTTTAGTAAGTCTAAAAATTATAAAAGCTGTGCAGTGTTGCAGTAACACTTCATTTCCCAAATGTAAATTATTTTGATCTGAATTTCTGTTTGTATCTTTGTGGTGTAAATGTTTGGTAAATTACATTAAGAGTTACTGAACAGTAAATAAGTATCATGAAAATAGTGAAGAGAACAAACTTTTTAATTTTTTGAATAAGTTAATAAAGACTTTGATAGTAAAAGGCATAAATAAATACTGAATTGTAATTCCTGTTAGTGGCAATTCAGACATATAGTTACTTGATATGATGTTAAGTAGTGTCTTGGCTATAACCTGCTATCTTGGGTGAAGTATTTGCATAGAATTGTTTCATGACTGTAAAACTAAAATTGCTTCTAACCGTAAGATCTTATTCATAGTAATGCTGCAATGGTACTTGTCATTTCAGGTGAGTGCACAGAGGTTCTTTTTCTCCAGAGCTTTCCCAAATTTCTCTGAAGTTTAGAGTATTCAGCTGGAATTCTAAGATAAGAAAGGTATTTTTAAAATAAAAGGTCTAGTACACTGTGCATCTTAGTTTATGCTTATTATGGATATGATCTGGAATATCCAACTGACCTAACCAAACATGCTCAGCTTCAGGGAGAATGATGATTTTCAGAGAGGAACTCTGTAACCTCAGCTCATTTTTATGAATGTGAAATTTCAATGTAATATACTAGTTTAGGGTAGCATTAGATCAGTATTTAAAAAACGTCAATCAAACGTGTAGTATGGTTTCTCACACAAAACATGAACTCGAATCCACTTTTTCTGTCAGCTTGGCTCTGGGAAAAAGACAATTGCTTATTGAACCATTATAGTAAAAACTTTCTTCTGACAGCTGTACAGGGAAATCATGTTCTGCTCTTAAAACATTTATAAGTAGTACTGGTTGGAGATTTTCCAAGAGAACAGTTTTTTCATCTCAAAATGCTGATTCTTTGAAATACTTTTGAACGTGCATGTTGATTTCACAAGCAGAATAGCAAAATACTAGAATTGTGCTTGTTTGGAAGGTCTCAGTCAACTGTCTGATTAATTCAATAATGCTAGTGGGTTTGTGAAAAGTTACGAAACTAGTGTGAATTTTCTTAATTTCAGCTAATAGCCACCAGATATTCCCAGGAGCATATTCTCAATAAAACCAGTATTATTTCTCATTGTTTCCAAAACAAAATAATGTAGAATTTAATTTTGGCAGTTTAGAGAAGATCATCTTTTAATTAAGAGTCATTCTTTTTATACCTCTGTGCCAGGAAAAAAAGCATCACTGAGCAAAAAAACCTTTTCGTGGAAGCCTTTGTCATCAATCTTTTCATGTCTAAAACTACAATTTTGTATGCCATGTCCTTTAAAAAAGATATAATAATCTCTCTAATTCTCTCAGCATAAACAAGGACAAAGCAAATATATCCTTGACTGTTATTTTGGAATTCTTTTTTTTTTTTTTTTCTGGTCAAGGTATTCTGTGTATCACATTGTTTTGACGTCAACACTAATTGCAGTGTTTACCTGGGCATCTCAGGATTCTGACTATAACGCAAAAGCTTTGGAGACCAGCGTGCTGCCTAGGTTATAGAGTGGACGCTGTAATGACCACAAAGACAAGCATCATGTCCTGAACTTCATATTCTCTCAGGCATGAGGAAAAGAGTCTGCTGCCCCACAGCACCAGCAGATCCTGGAAGGGAGAAGGCCTTAAAATATTAGTGTATAAGAAGGGAGATCTAATTCATAAATAGCATCTTCCACATACTATGATGGCATAGCTCCAATGAAGTCAGCGATAGCAAGGGTCATAGTGAAATACCTTCAGGGTATGTCAGGGAAGAGTCACTCATCCAAACATTTGATTAGTAAAGGCTTATTTCTTGTATGAGATGGAGGAGAGCTCAACTCATAACACATGAGATTCTGAATCTAGGAATCATTTCTGGGTTGTAAGGTGGAAGATCCTTCCAACTTGTTAAGGGTGTAGAAAACATGGAGCTATATTATTTAGACTAGACTGTGCCAATATGGGAAAGATGAAATTATGCTAATCTTCCTGTTACAGTGTATAAAATTATATATTTGAGAAACATTGCATTCTCATAAGGGGTTTCAGCAAGTTGGTGGCCAAAAGCTATCTTAATGAGACAGCTGGCTTGAAAAATACAGTAAAAATGACAAGGGAAATAAATGAACGATTAAATAAAATGAAACTTGGATCAAAGCATAAAATGAACTTGCACAAACTGAATTGCAGAGACATTGTTAAACACCATTTTAAAGACACAAAGTCAAGAGAGTTCTAACTTCTCACAGAACTCTTTGGCATCTGTTATCAGTCTTTAAAAAACCTAGAACACCGTACAAGTTAACTAGATTGCTACTGAAATATTTTGGCATAATTGAGTGATGAGAAATCTTGATTGAAAAAGAAACATAATAATTTACTGCTTAGCTTTACTCTGTTCTTACAAATATGATGGAGCCATCAGAGAATAAGCTGCTTGTTTTCTATTAAAATTATATTCAACTTTTTGGCTAATCAAAGAAAAAATATCTGGGAAGAAATTTTGAAACTTAATTACTGCATTATGTCTAGATGAGAATTATGCCTGAAGTATTCCTGTCTCTTGTATGTATGTATTTTGTGTGGAACAAAGCAGTTTGCCATCCATGTGGTGGAATTTCTTTGTCCTATTATTTTTAAAATTTTACAGATACTCTGCTCAAAATATTAAGACTTTGGAAAAGCATGCTCACAAGCCAGTAAATTTCAGTCTGACCATAGGTATTTTTTTCCAACTGGTATAATCATACCAGCTTTACTTTACCTACTTGCACCCATGTTTTTCCTTACAGATCCAAGATTTCTGTTGATTTTAGTGAACTTTGATTCATTTTCTTGATTGATAGCTGTTGGCATTATTTATGCCATGCCATGTAGTAAATGACAAAGGGGAGATGGCGGTGGGTTGGTGTTTGTTATACACATACCTATATTTCTACTCATTCCATTTCCAAAGTCTGTTTCCCTAAGAATCTGACTGAACATATGGTGAGAACTTCATTAGACAGCATGGACCAAAAGAATGACAGCAGAATTATTTTAAAGGAAAATGTAAACCTTGTCTTTTATCTGTTCAGTTCAACTGTCAGTGATGAGGTTTTATATATTGTTACTGTACCAGTTCATTAATAGCTGCACATTGGTATAAATATTCAAGGATAATAATTAAGGTATGCAAGCAAATTGAAGACAGTGGGAGCAGATTTTTAAAATAGGTCATACCCTTTATAGTGCAAAAAATGTAATTGTCTGCAGTGTGAAAATAGCTGAGTAGTCAGGCATCTTCATTGTAAATTGCTGCTGCAAAAAAGTATGAAACATGCTAACAAAAAAGATTTAAAAAAAGAGACATTTTAGGCACTGAGCCTCTCTGACTTCAAAGTATGATAAAGAAGTGACAGAGTAAAAAAATATGTATGGTGATACTCTAGAAATGTTACAAATTAGGACATGCACTGAACCTTAGGAAGATCTGACTGAAGAGCTGTCCTCTTTATAAATAATGTTACTATGTAGAGACATATTTGTAGCAGACCTGAATCCTTCCTGCTCTTTCGCCATGAAGCAATGGAATTCTCCGGGCACATGAATATTGTGGTCAGAGTCTTTGAACTGCTAAGCATACCACACTAGATGCTAATATTTGGAAAAAAGAAAAAAAAAAAAACCCAAAAAACCAAAACCCAAAAAAACAACCAAACAAACCTGTATCGGAGAAGTCTGCTGATAATGAATTACAGCATAGAATCGTAGTAATAGCAGGCATAAAATTCTGGAGCATGCCAGTGAGGCAGAATGAATTACAGTATAAAAAGCTTTGAAATGGTAGGAGGACAGCTTCACCATCTGATTTATTTGAACTTTTAAATAAAGCTCATAGACAAAAATGACAGGCTGAATTCAGAAGTGACTTCTACATTAATGTAACTTCCATGACAAAAGAGCAAAATTTAGAGCAGTTCAAAACCAGTAACTGGTTTCTGATGAACTTCTATCAGTTGCTGCTTTTTAAACACAGAAAACCTTTTTCCTCCATCATACAAGTTACGTTTATTTTGCAATGCCATGCTGTTTCACAACATTTTTGATGGCTGCAAAGAGAAGAAAATAGAAAAATGGGTAAAAGAATAGGAAAACCAACTATTGGAAAGAGAAACAACCATAAAAAAGAAAGAGGGGGAAAAAAGAAAGACTCAGCAAGAAATTATATTCATAAAATAATAATGTTTTGCTTACCCTTTGAATTTAGGGATTTTTTTTCTTTCAAAGTACCTTTAATTCAAAAGTATTTTGCTAACCTCTGTATTACAGTTGGAGAAATTAAAAATTCAAGAAAGAATGCAGCCATAGTCTTTAAAATGTAGTTGATTATATTTTTTCATACCTCAATTGTGATATTCCAACTTGAAGGAATGCATGATTTTTCAGGAGGATTTTAGATATTTGATTTCAGTTCATAGTAAAGTATATTTATTGTTACTGAGTTTCAAAATACTGGCTGTTGTTCAGTAAATCTAAAGGCTTTCCTCAGTACAGGAATGGAATGCACTCTAAAACAAAAGATGACAAAAAAAAATTTACAAGGGAATTTATATTGGACAGTATTGCATAAAACCTGAAGGAAAAGGGAATTGTAGGGGCTGAATTTATTCTTTAACTTTGCTGTGGTCTGAGAGAGGAATTCGTGCATGCAAAAATGAAACTTCACATTCTGTTATTCTACAGAGAATTAGAAATGTTAAGATAAGAGATAAAATCTTTCTTCTAATCCAAAGTGGATCTGTGCAGCATATCTATTACATATTCTGTACTTGTCCCAAATACAGAGTTCTTTTAGAAGGAAATATACAGCTTGGACTTTCAAAACTGGAACAAGTACTCATCTGGGACTTAGAAGGATATGGAGCAGTATCTCACTTGAGACACCAGTGGAAGTTCTGTGTTTGAAAACGCTCAAACTACACAGACACAGATATGCATTCTGGAGTCACATCTGAGGGATTGTAAAATCAAGAGAAAGCAGTCTCAGCTGAGAAAGTGTTTGCTTGGTTTTAAAGATTGACTCTTAAGCTTGTTGTTACACAAACTGTCACCATTTTGACATGGTTCTAAATTTTCATTGAGAAGTGCATTCTGTGTACAAGTGTTTATGTTTTGATTTTTAATACAGTATTTTATGAAATCATTAATGAGGGGTATTGAAATCAAGCAGTTGGATATGTAAGCAGGTTTTTGGCATAATTATTTTAAACATATATTGCTCAACATTAAAAATACATTAAAACAAAAATCTGAATACAAGGTTTATCAATGACTTTATGCATTAATAGTTTGTATTAAAATGATGACATTTGTGTGTGAAAAGACACCCAACGCTAGGATGTAGGACCTTAGAATACTACATTCCATAGGCTGTAAGTCATCATACACACACTGTTTCAGAACCAGGATCCTAATAGACAGCTAACAGATAAATAAAGTTAAAAGGCGAGAACTGAAAAGGTACTGACGTGAAATGCATTTTTCAGCTTCAGTGTGGGTGTGTACATGAGGGGTAGATGGTAGAGGCATCTCATAATATATTTCTCCATAGTGAGGATCCAGAAATGGAGAGCTGTTGTTCTCATAGCCAGAATATTTTACATGCAACATATTCCCTCTCGCTCTTAACCTATGTAACATAAATATTTTAGACTAATGTATTAAATATGTTAGATGCTACATAAGAATAGCCCTTAAATTTGCTCATCTCAAGATGAATCTTTTGCCTTATTTGTTCATTTCAGTGGTACTTCCGTGTCAAAATCTATCAATTTTTTATAATTTCAGATTCATCTAGGGTTTGACCTTCAGTACTTGAATGCCTTTTAATATCAGAGTTATAGTGCATCTGGCATCATAAAATAAGTGATATTAAATCAAAAGGAAGAGTTGTGCACAATGAAATGTATCTCAAATTGCTAAGAGCTACTTATTTAATTATGTATTTCTCTAATGCCTTGAAAACAAGTCCACACCTTTTAAGCATCCATCCCAAAATGGCCAAGGTAAATGGTAAGTTAGATGGAGCTTTTTCATGGGTTTAATTTCCTTAAACAAAAGCACGTTTCCTGTACACAGTAAGAATGAGAGCAGGATTTTTTAGTAGGTCAGTGATATTAGAATGAAATGCAAATGCACAACTAAACTACACAACACAAATCCTGCTGTTTACTCTCTTGGGCATTACTCTGCTTGGTGTAATGTTTTTCTAACATTTTATGAAGTTTTTCAATTAAATATTAATGCAACTTCTTCAAAGAGAAACAAAGATTTATAACCCTGAAGTGAAAGAGAGAGGATGAGAGAATTGATAGCGCAGTTGGGCAGGAGAATTCTGCATGAGCTCTGAACGCTCTTTTCTCATTTATTTGAGAAACTAAATATACCAGATAAAATATGTATATGTATAAGCTATGCTCTAATTGTATGTGGTGCATGATCATATGTGGTAAATTAGGATCTTTCCACTCCAGCAACAAACCGTGTGCTGTTTCACTGTTTTATTTTTAAATACTTCAATGTTCTTTTTGATTTCTTACGTTTTAAATGCCTTGAACATTTAGGGGAAAAAAACCCACAATTAAATTAGAATCTAAAGCTAAGGCAACTAATATATATTTTATTTTAAAATTCAATTGAACTTGTAATAAATAATTTACTTAAGCAGTGCGAAAAGGAAGCGATAACCACTCTTGCCTTTTGGCAAGAGTGGGTATGGGGTATGCCTGATTCATCAGCACTAGACAGCAGTAACTCATGTATATGGAACAGACTGTAACGTTTTCCAGTTTACTTGGGGGAATGAGAAATGTTTAAGATTCTGCATACTCCTAGATATTCTTCAAGGTTACCAGAAGGCATAAAGACATGTTCTGAACCTGAGGTCAAATTCATAGGAAAAAAAAATGCAGAGAGAAAGACCTATTATTTGTAAACCTCTCATGTATTCCATTGCGAAGAGAGGAAGGGCAGGGTTCTGTGATTGTGTCAGTCTGGACTTCTTAAATATTTTGCTATTTCTGCCCCTCTTAAAAAATATCTAGCTATGAAAAATATGTCAGGACAACACAAAGGAATTAATCAGCAGACTGTTGCTTAAGATGCAGCAGTGTGAAAAATGCCTCATCGCTGTAGGTCAAATTGGGGCATTGCACAGGGAAGTCATAGAAGCTTTGCTAATGAGCAGCACTTCTGTTTGTCTTCTTGGATTTCTTAACGTTTATCATTGTTATCTATTTATGCACATTTCTTGTACTCTACAGTTCTCCTGACAGACACAGGAATGAAGTAAAATTCTATTCATTCACAACCACACATTGCCTGCTCCACCCTCAAGGTAACAGGAGAAGGGTGAACCCTTGCATCTCTTGTATCTCTTCGATAGTGATTTACTTGCACTTACTTAATGGTGACCTGGATAGGAATGATCAATGAGAGGTGAAGTTTACTCCTTAAGATGTATGTACCATAGGAGAAGGATAGAATCTGAACTGATCTGGCACAGAACCATCAAATCCATTTTAATGGGCAATTACTTATGCCTGAATCAGCACATTCCCACAACTTATAAGAACAAAATACTAGAAGTAAAAAATTTCATAGATATTTATGTTCAAATATGTTCCGATGAATAGTGACAGTCATCAGATTTATGTATTTTGTTACTCTGTTTGCAAAAGTTTTAATATTATTTATTTGAGTAAAACCACAGGAGGAAAAGAATGGCTGATGACATTACCTCTTTCTGTCCCCCAAAAGAAGAAACCATCTGAAAAATAAAGGGTGTAAAACTGCTAATTAAAATGTCGGAGAGCATCACTGTATGCTTGATTCAGGTACAAAGTGGAGGGGGGAGAATTATACACTGAGTCCATACAGAAAGTTATCATCAAATGGAATGGAAAACATGACTGTTTCTCCATCAAGTGATTTTTATGTGTAGTCTTTTAATGATGTTGGAAATCAAAACCTATTAAAGACTTATTAAAAATAGGTCATCAAGAACTGGCAGAGTGTTTGAGACAATGCTTCCCTCAGAGCAGAACATCAGGAAGAAAAAGAGCTAGCAACCTGGCAACTAGTGAAACAAGCAGCAGCAGTTTCTGACACAGAAAAAAACCCAAAACATTCACTTCTCTGCCTTTACTGAAAAATATCAGAGGAGCATCAGCCACACCACATGTTAGGGAGTCATGCCCAGATCCAGTCCAAGGCTTGGAATGGAAACAAGCTTGCTTCCAGGGATGAGGAGATGGTTCACTTATTAGTATCTCTTTAACATTATGACCTTTATGGGTAAAGCCCATTATTGTAAAGGTTATTTTTGCTTCTGTAGAGGGAGAAAAAATTGGTCGAGCAGCATTGCTGACAGCAAGACTGTCATTTTAAAAATTAGGTTATAATGAATATGAGTTTCAGAAGAAGACTGCAGAGTAGGTCCCATCTGCTTCCCTCTGGACTGCAGCATGAAAGGGAACAGATGGCATGAATTATGCCAAAAATGGCTGGGAGAGGCTAGACGGCTCCATAGTCTTATTCTATGTCATCATCAGCCTAAGATCCCATTCCTATATACATTTCACAGTGCGCTGCTGCTGTTGGGGGAATGTGGGAAGGGTGGATACAATTGGAAGGAGAGAAAACTTGGAACAGGTCATGCTACAAATATAATTCTGCAACATTCAGCTATAGCTCAGGTACTAATTTGGTTGCTAATTCTAGTTTTACCTCCTGTTTTGTCCTGGAGTTCACATGAGTACCCTTACATTCTGAATAGTTATGAGAAAGCAATACTTTTTTTTTTCCTGCACAGCTATGCAAAATGTAGGTGCTCTGGAAAAAGATCTTAGCCTCTGAAATCAATGTCATCTTGATGTGTCCTCAGATTAAGTCAGGATTTTACTCTCTGCAGATGTCTTCTAGTACAGAGGGGTTATCATACCCAGTTCTGGAATGGAGTGAAATTGCATTGCAAATGGCAGACTCAGGAAGGCGTCCTCTCTCAAAAGCTCTTGCAGATGAGGAGCACAATTCAGTTGCTTGCCTGCTCTGATGCAGACAGTATCAAAAGTTTCTTAGATTTTTTTTTCCATATGATTTTGTGTTTCTCCAATTAAAAATCATATGTGTGTTGCATAGTTTAAAAAGCTCTATTATAGTAATGTTGTGTAATATTATCAAATGTCTGTGTCTGAGGTTTAGCAATTGAAACATGGTTTGGGGAAGCAGAAAGATTTAACTCACATTAAAACTTTGCTTTTTTTTGAAAATACCCTTATTTACAGTTGATGGCTACTAATCTATTTGAACTTGCAGTATTTAGCTTTTCTTAACAATGATGGGTGATTGGTAGCCATTTCTTAAAGTGTCAGAGAGTGCCTTCCACAGTGGTCATGCCTTCTTTTTGAAACCAGGCATTTACTCTTTTCTAATATCATTCTGTAGTCCATAATATACAAAAGGCAACTCATGCAATCAATTGTTATTATTTTAACGTATTTTTTTCTGTATTTTAAAACCATCTCATAAATCATTTCTATCTCTAGTTTTTTTCTGGCTATGTACAGCATAAAGTGGCAAAGCATAGCTTTAAGTGAGATTGTTTAGTAACAGCAAGCCTGGTTACAGCACAGTGGTCCTCGGGCTGGGTTTTTTTTTCACTGTTCTTCAATGTTTGTACTTCAGTTAGTATTTCACTCAATACCCGATTTAAAACTAGCAATTTAAACTGTTGATACTGTTGATTACAGTGTGGGTAAACTCCCTATTAACCAGTGCAAGCCAAGCCTGATAAATTAAAGGCCATTCCAAGGTGTCTAAATATGTTTTTTTCTCTGTGTTTGCTTTATTATCTTATACTCGGAATTTCATGGTAAGACTATTTGTCTACATGGTAAAAGACCATGCTAGTGTTTGCATAAGTGTTGTAAAAGTGTCAGAAAATTCCCTCTACCTTCCATTTTTGAAAATACTGTTCTGTCTTTTGACAGAACTTATGGGTACATATTGTATTGATTTCAATAGTAAAACAGTGGTTTGAGCTATAATTTATTCTATGAAAGAAGAAGGAAAATTATCATCAATGTTTCATGTAATGCTTTGTCGGTTGTTTCACAATACATATTTTCAAAACCACATTGCAATCTTGGATGTCCTAGGGAAAGCAAAACTAGAGTTGGGATAGGAATCTTACACAAGTCAGGTCTATGTTCTATATTTCTATATCTGTATATGTGAGAAGTTGTTTATTTTCTGCAAAGATTAGTATTGTATCAGTGCACCTTACTACTTGGAAAAAAATGTAAATGAGAGACTATATTCTAGGAACCAATGGGCAGCAACAATCATTAATCAGTGTTTTTGCTTCTTGTCTTCTCTGTTGTGAAGTCAATGTTTTACACTTTGGCTGCCTCAAGGTCTACATATACTTCAGGGCTTCATTGAACTAGCAGTACACTAGTGTAGAAAAATAACCCATTTGGGTCTTTGCCATGAAAAATGTGAAGTCAGTCTTTGAACATTGACTAAAATCTCATTACTTTGGTGGCAAATGAGGCATGAAACATATTGTCAAAAATATAGAGCCCAAAATATAGTGGCACTAAATATTTTATCTTCATGGAATGTACTACAAAAGGTTTGAACTCTAAATCAGACAGTGCACTTAGGCACACAGCATCATTCATCAAGCGCACGGTCTTCGTTGCAAAATTTTTCCATGATGGCAGCTTTAATGAAGTTCCATAATTTCTCTCAACCTCAGAAAACTATTATTTCAGCTGTACGAAGGCATAAATCTACCTCCAACACTTCAACTCTGGCCTTGCTCAAGGCTTACACTATTGACTGTACAGTGAGAATTTTGTGGTAATCTTTCATGTCCTTCTCATTCCTGTCTAAATGTTAGATGTGTAATATCAACTTGCTGTTCAAAGACATGGGTGATTGGAAGGAACTGCAGTTGCAGAAGTGGAATTGAAAAGACAGTCTTGGTTGTTTGAGACTTCATGACACGGCTTTCTGAAATATTCCTGAAGTATCTGCACTTGTGTTCCCTTTGATCTCCACAGTAGAATAGACTTCCGTTACTACACTGCTGAACCAACTTAACGGAACAACTTTATTTGTTATATCAAATATTTAAGAGTTGTGGATCTGGGAAACAAGTAGTAGTCAGACAATGAAATGGCTAACTGATCAATATAAACAATGGTAAAAAATTCATTGTCTATGGACAGTGCACTTTGAAAAATAATGTTTGGTTTATACAAAGCACCCCTCATCTCTGTAGGTGATTGATAAGACTTACTACAGTCATACACATGTAGTACTCAACATATGGCAGTTCACAGAAAATCATACCATCTTACAAGCATTGATTTTTTTTTTCTTCACTGTCTTGAAATTAGATATCCTGTGTCATGGGAACCAGAAATCAATGTAAAATATGTATGTTTTGGAGAAGGGAAAAATGACATTCTGAACTTCCTGAATTATAATGAATGTACAATGCATAAAGCCATTTTGCTGTCATGATAAGGAAATAATCTCTTTAACTGTCTTGAAATATGTGTTGTTATTTCTCTGTGCTGTTTGTACTCTTCATACTGTACAGATACTTGTCTTCGACCATCATGCATTAAATTTTAAGGGGAAATAGTCTATATACCAGGCAAAGTGCTTACAGCCAGCATACATTGAAATGATTTATTGAAACTACAAAATCAACTGCAGGTGGGTGAAATAAGAGGATTTCAATAGGAAAAGAAAGTTGCAACTTTGAAAATTGTTTTATTGTAAAAGTTGCAAAGCTTGACAGTTGTATACAATGCTTAAGTGAACCCACTATTGTTTAATATTCAAAACCAGAAAAAAAAAAGTCTAATTTATATGCTCTAGCACAGGCTTCATGCCCCATAGTTTAAAATAATTAAATGCTTAATTAAAATATATCTGGTTCCATTTCAAATAGGGACTGATCTGCAAGCTGTAAAAAAGATTAAATAAATCATCGTAACCTAAGAAAAAGAACTTGCACTATTCATGTAACTGTGTAGTTTTCTAGAGGAATTTGTGATGCTTTTAAGAACTGGGGTTGTCAGAGTACTAGATTTTTTTTCATTTCTCCTTATCTGTGTAAAGTCTCAGGATCATCATTTAGACCATGACTGTTTTACCAAACTATTATGTGTATTTTCATAGTACCTCATACGCAGCAGTACTGTTGGGCTTGATTACGTTCATTTTCAGAACCGATTGTGAAGAGTTGAATCTAGAACTTCTTACGTTACATCACTGGCTAATTGATTTGGTTTCTCCTGCTGTTTCAAGCACTATGTCCTCCCATGTTATTCAAGTACGAGGGACAAACATTCATTTGAAATGTGAACTGGTGCAAGTAATTTGAAATTGTTTGTTTGTCCATGGGATGCAAGAATGTTAAGAGACAGAATTAACAACTTTATATTTGTGTGAATTCTTGCATAAAATACTTGGGTTTACTCCACTCTTCTGGTATAAGTCAAAGCTGCCCTGAGTAATCAAGACAAACACACTCAGGTTCATTCTATCTACTGAAGCCTCTTCATGCAGAATCCTCAGTTAAAAGCTTACTCAACTGGTGATGTTTTCATAGGCAACGAAGACATATTAGCACCTCCAGAGAACATTCACAGTTTATGTGGGCTAAAAGAGTTGTTACTGCATTTGCTGCAAAGAGAGGCTATCAAAGTGACTATTTTGAGACTTCAGTAATCTAAAGTTAAGTGGGACAGATTTGATCAAATGTAGCCATTTATATGAATACCAGATAACCAGGTGTGTGGTTAGGCCTTATGTATTCACTCTCTACAGCAAAACAAACGTATTTGCCTTTCCATGTCTAAAAATATAGCTTCAAGTTTCCAAAAACAAAATACTCAGGCAATATGGAAAGGTCAGTCTTGAATCGAAGAGTACTTCATTTATATGTTGTCCAACATTGTTTTCAGGAAAGGTGTATGCAGCTGTCTTGTTTTGTTCCAGCTAATTCAAATCTATGTAGGGAACAAAAAGGAATAGAATGAAAAAAAATCAAAACAAAAAATCAACCAAAAACAAAAGCACAAAAGTGATTTTCTTCAGTTCCAACAAAGGGGAAAAGTTGTTGCTGTTTTGGAAAGATAAATTTAACTTATACAATAAATTGCTGCTGAGATTTCTCAGTAACTGTTGTAAAAGAGAAATCTGTACAAATGGAACATGTTTTGTGCAATATTAGGTGAATGAAAAAGATAATAGGGTAAGCAGAAATCAGAAATTAATATCACACACTGAAACATTCTTAGTAGAAAGCAAGCCTTACCATTTACCTTCTCACCAGAAGGTAGTGGAATGATCCAAGTAATCCAAGTGGCCTGGTTTGATTCCAAAAAGGTAGGATAGTTTTAAATTACTCCGTCCCATTTTCCATGATTTATATGATCATACCATGACAAAGGTAGTTCACTTGCATTAAAAAAGGCACTTTTGCATGAAGTAGAGGCCCCCTAAGCGGGTGAAGTTTTCAGTTAGTCCTGGGTTTTTTATGTCGATGTTCTGCACCTAGTTCCACTATGTATTACATAAATGGAAACTCAGCTAAAAGTAAATATAAATGCTGTCTTATTGTTTAAATATCGAAGGCCATATTTTTTAAAGGATGCCTTAATACGAGTTACTCCAGAATTGCAGTTTTGTATTGCTAGATTTTGTGCTGAGATATATAGTTTGATGTCTTCTTGGATGTGAGTGTTTGTGTAAGAAGGAGAAAGAAGGAGCTTTTATACACAATTTTTTCCTATTCATTGAAAATATTCCATGTCTACTGCTAGAATGTAGATATAAAAATGGCCTGAGAAGGTTAGCAAGGCACAACCTGGAGTTCTTGACCCTCCTCAATCCAGTGCTTCATGACTGCTGGTACCTCTTTGGGTATAAAAGCCCACAAGAATGAAAGTTCCTTTTCTGACACCTGTAGTGGTTGTACTGTCCATGTTCCCTTCTGCCATGACAATTGTTAATTAATTTAATGCTTAAATAGCTGTAAACAAGTTTTGCATTATTTTATTCTCTCTCATCTTGCTTTTTCAAATTCTGGAAAAATACTTAAAATACTTTATTAGGAAATGCACTATTTTGAACTCTGAACAATTAATTATGAATGTCTGAGAAAATGTACAGGATGAAAGAATTTTGACACAAATAACCTGTACAGGTCATAGATCAACTATTGACAAACAGTAATACCTTGTTAAACCCTAATGTAGCACCATTTAAATTAGTCATCTCTGTAAATGTTAAATGCACTCACTTTTGAAACAGAAATAATTTGAAGCCAAGTCTATTTTTCAGACTAAAACTTTGAGAAATATATTTTTTCCCTTCTGAGCAATCTAAAATAACAGTATAGGGCAAGTGAATATAAATACTGTATTTAATTACAAGCATAGGCAAGGATTTGTGTGCAATACAAACTTTAACTCTTCTTTTTAATTTGCTATTATCTCTGCCTAATTAATATAGTAAAAGGATTGTTGCATAAATCGATGTATGACCCCAATGCAGTCTTGCTAATATCCCTATATCCAATAGATCTTGTTCTGTAATTCCCCTGGAAGAAGTGGGGCATGTCAGATAAATTAAATGAAAAGAACAGATGTAGATTAAGAGTGATGTAAATTTCAAGCCTGCACTTTTAATTTCACTAAATATTATTTTCCATCTTCATGATCACATTACATTGAAATGTGGAACTTCAATTTCCTCTACTATTTCATTTAATAAAACCTTTGTCTCATCTGAGTTCTTGAAGAGATGTTAGCTTTAAATCACATTGACTTCACCCTATCCAATTTACATATGCTGAAGAAATAAAAGTCTTTTCAAGAGTTGCCATGGGGCTTCAGAAGCCTCAAAGGAGTATTAAGACCTTGAGTTTAATGTGAACTGCCTCCAACACAAAACACAAATCTTCCCAACAGAATACTAATGGTTTAGTGTACAGTTACATTTTCTGTGCAAGTTTGTAAAGTAAATAAACAATCCACATATAGGGGAAAAAAAATAACTAAATTATGTCTGAGCGTTTGAATTTAGAAGCATGCCAGCTGGAAATAAAAAATTCTTTCTATAGGCCTGTATTACAGAAGAAATGTTATGTGGTTTGACGGATGTACAAAATAGAACACAGGATAGATTAAAGGGGGAATTCAGAGCTCCTCCATTTTTTCCTCTAAGGACTGTATACCTGCAGAACAGCGTTAGGAGTTTCTCAAAGTCACTGTGAAGATACATATAAAATGTTTTGCCTTAGATCCATATAAACAGAAATGCTTCCACACTAGATTTACTTTGTTTTACTTGCATAAACATTTTATATTTATTTTGCTTTTTAGAAATCTTAGTCTATTTCAAAAGATCGAGGGACTCCATTGCATACAATAACAAAGGGGGGAAATGTTTTCCTAATATGACCTCAATCTCATCTCTATAATGGCTTTCTCATAATAATAATTACATCCCATTAAAATGTCAGAACTGGTTTAAAAGATATCTAAGAAGACATGTCTGTTTGAGCAAACTAGCAAGCAGAAACCTTGATGTTAATTTACTTGGCATTATTAAGGGAAATGGAGAAGTACATAAAATGAGAATCCTTGTGTGACACGAAATGCAAGCAGATTGACTATATATAGTATTAAGTTAACACTTAAATAATTGGTCAGTCATAAGTAATTAGGGAGCATTACAATTACACAAAGAGAAGGTTTGTTTCAAGTGGAGAGCCGAGTGAATGATTTAGTGAATGCTCCTACATGACAAACCTAGCCCTGTTTTCTGCTCAGGAATTATCTGCAGGCAGGCAGGCTTTGATTCATTTGTTTGGGTGAGATTGCAAACCCCCTCCTCTTACTGGAGCCCCGTTCCTGGGGCGGTGGTGTTTCCAAGAGCAGTTGCTCAGTGTGCATGGGAGGTGCTCAGTCTCACCCTTTGTTAAGAAGGAGCGCCTGAGCTATTTGGGCCAGAGTCTGACAACCTCTTCACACAAAGAATCGGCTTCTACCACAAATGATCCCAGTTGTTTCAGTTCAGTAAGCTCATCCCGGTCTGGCTCTTTATTTAGAATGATTTCCATTCCTCGAGTGTTCACGAACAAGTCACTGTGACAGAGTTTCCTGCCCTTTGTTATCCATTATGTTTTGTGTGCAGGCAGACCCTGATTCAGCAAGTGATTTCAGGATGAACTGAAAGAAGCCCTGTAAGCTGACTTGGGAAAGGCACATGCACTGTGTTCTGTTGAAATCTCACTTTCCTCACCCATCCTGCTTTACTCTTCGCTCAGGTGTCTCTGGTATAATGTCCTTTAGAGACAGAAAACACTTTATAAGTGCTAATCAAAGCAAACCACAATAACCAGAAAATATCAGATTCTTTTATACATTGATCATTGACAAGTCAAGACTTTTATTTCTTGTCTGTATCTGATCAATTTTAAAATACACTTTTAAAGTATTTATGCATATTTTTGTAGCAAATTAATAAATAATGGTAGGATGAAAATAGTACAATTTCCTGTCAATATGATTCTTGATTTTCTATTTCAGGAAAAAAAGAAAAAAAAAAAAAAAAACCAACAAACTGACAACAAACTCTCAATGGGAACCCAATCTTAGAGTTCTCACAAAATATTACTAATCCTGTGTATGGACTATGCAAGCAGACTATTAGAAAGTAACTTTGGTTTTAAAATAAATTGCACAAAAGCTAACTTCTAAAGATTAATTGGTAATAGCGATAGAACTCATACTTCTTATGCAGGCAAACCTACCATTGACTTAAAGTGCATTTCCCTGAATGAATGGCATGTTGAAACTCCTGGAAGGAAGCCATGCTACAAAGAATTGAATTGAATCGGGTCAGGAACAGTCCCAGAAAGCCCTTTTAAGGTTGGAAAGCACCCTACTGAATTCCTTGCCAAATGCAGTACTTGCTATCACTTTATATAAAGAGTAGCCTGCACTCCTTCAGAACTGGCTTATTAGTATTTGCCAGTCTGCAGGGTGCAGACAGTGTAAACAACAACCCTGATCCATCTATCTTGCACAGGCAAATCCTGTCCACGTTGTCCCAGTATCCTGGCGATGCTAGATGCTGTTCATCTGTGCAAAGTGCTGTTTACTTGAACTGGACCGCAGACTTCTTGGTCTTCCCTGCCAATGTTTTCATCTTGACACGCATCTAATTCTTTTCTTTATTATAGCATCAGCATCGTACAGTGGCACATAGTGGGCTGGTAAATGTATTTACCATTTTTACGTATTTCCTGATGCTGGAAAACTTTGCCTTCTTAGAATGCCAGATAAAGTTAATAGGGCAAACCTCAGTAAACAAGGCTAATTACCTTGGCAATTTAGATTAAGTCCTTGAAAAGGATTGTCAGAAATTACTTTATTTATGTTACCAGATAAGGGATCCATTTCTTTGTCAGATGTTTCAGCTACTGTGAAGTAATCTTCCTACTGATAAGCACAAAGAGCTAGACTTGTTTGTTTCTTATTCCTGTGCATATGCTTAAATGGACTTCTAAATTGGTCTCAATTAATGACTTGAATTTAAGATTTTTAGCTTAATGTTTCTTATTAATTTTTCTGTTGTGTTTGCTAGGTTTTCTAATTGGCTTCAGTTCTGTTCTCTAAATGATTTGGTTTTTACGCCTAAACAGATAACCAATAGGTGGTGACAGCAGTACACTTCTGGATTTAACCTGTTTATGCATGGCTTAGCAGCCTGGGCTTTCTTTTAATGGTATCATTTCTTACAGTGTGGCCCTTAGTGATGTTACTAGAAAGAAAGAAAGAAAATACATTTGCTTTTAAAATTCAGAGACACTTATACTGATATAAGTCTGGAATGGCTCAGAGTCTGTGGTAGTACACATAAGACAGTAACACAGTAGAGATTAAAACAGCCCAGGATTTAAAGTCTCCAAGTAATTATTTGAGAACAAACTCTACAGAACAAAAGAATCAGTGGTACAGCTTTTAAATGAATCATTTTTCCAGTGCAAGATTCTGCATCTGCAAAACTCAAATTGGTATTTATTAATTTACAAATTGCAAATACCAGAAGAGCCATTTCAGTATTGTATTAGCAGAATCTTATTGTAAAGCAGTGTAATGAAGGTCTGACTGGTCAGCCTATGCAGGCTTAGGTATATATAAACCTTTTGTGAAAATTAAAGATTCATTCCATGTTTAAAATATAATCTAGATTCATGATAATGTACACTCAGTGTGTGAGTTAAATTTCACTATACTTACAACAGTTAACCCCATCTGCTTTCCATTTTCCTTACCCAGAGTTAGAATTTTGTCTTAATTTCAGAAATATAACATGATAAAATTGACATGATAAAATCAATAGTTTCTATTTGATGTAACAGTCATCTTCTAGAGCTTTGTTAACAAAGGACAAAATTCCATCCTCAGATGAAGTTAGTGGGAATTTTGCCATGCACTTTAATGGGCCACAGTATTAAATTCTTCATTAATATTTCACAGTAGGTCATTTTTCATTACTGGAAATAATTTTTACAGCTATTTGCTAAGAAGAAGAGTAATTTAAAAAAAAATCCTTTGTATTTGAAGTGTTAAATTTTACTCTCTTACTTAAGATTGGGAAATGTTTTGTTGGTATACCCTCTTGATCCCATTTTTTACATTTTGAAATGCAAATTTATGTTGTATCATGATCCATTTATAGTCCTGTATGTTTTATTTGAAAATATGAAGAACTTTAGAAAGTCTTATGATGTTTCATTACTCTACTTTGCAGAACTCTGCATGCCAGCAAAGAGTAAACACATTTCCCACATTCTAGAAAATCATGACAAAAGTCACAAATAGTCATTAGATCTACAGGATGAACTGAAGAAAGTGTTTACCTGGAGCTCCACTTCTGTGTTTGGTTATAAGGTGAAATTTCAGGAGCCTTATAACACAGAAAGAAAGAAGAAAATAAAGATGCAGACATACGTAATGTCAGATGACAATCATCAGTCCAGTATTCCAGCAGGTAAGAAGCAACGTTTAAACTGCTGTAAAATGTTCCTGAATACTCATCAAGATCGGTGTTAAGCTATGGATTTGAGACATGGTGTGTTACGTTTGCCTAAGAACTGTGATATTTCAACAGCTATATTGAGGAGTACAGTTATGCTGATTCAGCAAGAGCATCAGAAACTTCTCCATCAATGACTGGCATTGGTTAAAGTCTCAGAATTTCCATACTGCATGAAACACAATATTTGTTTTGAGCCATTCAATATGTTTCATTCTATACTTCAACTTTTTGTATTATAGTCAAACTGTTGCATTCCAATAAGCCTTATCAAGACACTTAATGCAACTGTTTTTAAAGAAATGTGGTCAAATTGATACATTCCTGGGACAAGTTTTCTGCAAAAGAATATTCTTTCAGGTTTTTACTTCTATTTTACTTGTTCTAGCTGGTTACTTTCTCAACACTGACTGAACATAGAATACTACACAGGAAGAATGAAGGGCAACGGTTAAAAGCAGAGCTGAGAAAAAAACATCTTCCACTCAAACAATAAAGCAAGAGAGATACATGAGAAGACGACGAAGGAGAAGGTATAAGGATTTTAGAGTTGTTATTAGTAGAATTTCCTGAAATATATATTCCACTCCTTTTTTGTCATATTTTTCATGTTCTTGTTTAGATCTGGAGATTGAAAGAGATCAGGCATTTCTACACACTGGAAATGTGTTCCAAGAGGTGTCCTTTTTCCATAATATAAAATATGTCTTATGCTTCAAAATACAGTTTTCTAAGTCTCTGTCTTTTTTTTTTTTTAATCCCAAAGGATGTAATATCTGCCCTTCAGTGTTCAGTACACATGGTCTTTCAAAAAGTCCACTAGTATGATCCTGATAAATATGAAGTACCTCCTGTTTTAAAGCCATAAATGCAAACAAAGTACTAATAATTTGGGAGCAACACTACAATTAACACTGCAGTGCTTGAAGGTTTAGCGTGGGTACTTGCCAGATGTTATTCCTTAATATATGACTAGAGTGTTATTCCTGCTGGCCAGTACATTGTTAATACATCATGTGAGCAATAATCCCGCTGGCCATTACTGTGTTAATGCATCATTTAGTGTCATTCACTTGATTCATTAAAATAGCAGCAACTACCAGGAACCCATTAAAAACCTTCAAAGCTGTATGTTTTATTCCAAGCAACTGCACATTTCTTAAAAGAATGATTTGGAGGGAATGGAAGAAGAAGAAAATCTAATGAATAGGATTGGATGCTAGCTGTGGCCCTAATCCAACACCTGTTGAATGAGAGTCCTTTCATTGACATCAGTGGACTTTGAAATTGGACTATGTGTCTTAATTAACAGCAATGTCACAATATTATTTTTGTTAGCCTTTGGAAGCCAGATTAAATGCTAGAGACTTCTGGAAACTATGGGATTCTTTTATTTTTAATGTGATAACAAAAAATTAAGCTAAAGTATCACCAAGAAGTAAATCAGACACTCTTCTATAAATGTATATGTGTACACAAACATATTGAGGTACAGAGGTCTGGCAATTGCATCTGAATACACATGTGAGCAAAATTTTGTATACAAAGCTTGCAAGATTATGTTCAAAATTGACAGAAATGCAATCCTTCTGGATTTTGTTATACTTTTCTGGAATTTGGGGGGGAAGTGTATTTTTGTAAAATTACTTATTATAAACTATGTATCTTTAATAGCAGTAGGATACTTTGACAAATGAAGACTCAAAAATTTTAGACAATATTGGCTTTTACAAATCAACATTCTGTAAGTCATATCAGTGTAATTCTCTTAAACACTCAAAGGAATGGGAAGTAGATTATTACAGTCAACAGCACCAGGACCACAAGACTGAATTTTTTATTTCTTGTTTGTTGGGTTGCTTTTACATATGATTTTTCCTGTTACTTAGGCATAGATTTTGAACTCTGAAACATGTGTGTTTGTAGATAAACTTACTCCAAAATCTTGCTCTTAAGCTGGTAGGTATTGGAAGACAGGACTCTGAAGTAACTTGGAGCAAATAGAGTATGGTAACACACAAACCTACTATAAGTCCCATTAGGATTAAGAAAATGGGAGTCAACCAGTGCTTGCTAGGCACGTTTAAAATGATATTACTTTCAGGAGAAAACAGTTGAATAAGACTGTAATTAAAGTCAAGCGCTCAGAAAACTATACAAACCTGCAAAGGTCAAATTGACTTTTACCAGACCGATATGTTTTATTGATAGCATCTTTTAGAGATTTTTTAGGAGTAAAATGGATTCACAATCTTAACGTAGTAGCTTAGAAGAAACCTTGCTAGGAGGAACTGTAAAAGGAAGATATTGAGACTCTACTAGGAATTGATATATTATAAATCATTATGTCTTAACCATGTCTCAGGCAGTGCTTTTGTAACCTTTGAAAATTGTGATTGACTGAAGCGATGGTTAATGTTCCTGCTGCTGACTGAGCATTTAGGAAGCTCATATGTAACCTTAAGAGCGAGATTGCACTTTTAAGGCTCTGCTCTGCACTGTGTTCATCTCAAGGGAATTTCTGGGCGAGACTGCTCTGCAAGCTTTGCTTAGACATTAACAGGAATATGGTCTTTGCAACCTTAGGTTGATACTTGGCATACTCTCTTTCTCTATTTGTAGACTGATCCATAAGGGGTATTTAAGCTGTCATTTGATCTCCTGCCACCTTTCACTTTCTGAGGAGTGAATTTCACCATCTGGTCAAGAATGTGCTAGGAGACTGCATTTATGCAGAGAGAGGAGAGGATATGGGGAACAGAAGGTCTCTGTGCTCTTTCTGTTCTTGCACATGTACATTTAAGCCAGTAATAGTCTCTCCTTTAACATCAATAATCTGGATAACTGCATTGCTCCCCCTGTCCTCACAGAGGTTTTCATATGTAAGGAAAACTGTATTGATAAAGCTGTTGGATAAAAACACAAATAAAGATCTAAACTGGTCTGTGCTCAGGCTACATGTGTTCACCTGAAATCCTCAGACAGCCCGTAGCTGAATTTGTGCAATAATAAGCAAGCAAACTGTGTAATTATTAGCTCTGCAAGGAAGAAAACAAATGTGGAGTATATTTATAAATGCTGCTAGGACATACTTTTTGAGATATGGATTGTGTTTTTCATGATAGATTTCAGAACTACTCAGCTTTTCTTTGTGTGTTTTCACGCATATATAAAAATGAATTTTATCATGAAGTAACAAAATACTTTGCATTATACTTTTCAGTTATTTTCAATCTGGGAAACACACATTGCCTCCCAAATATTAATACATAAGCTTGACAAATGGTCCTACTGGACAGCTAGTATAAATTTTTCAAACTGGAACTGAAGCAGAGAAAGGCTATCCCAATGGAAAAAGAATTGTCCTGTGAAATCAACCTTTCTCCCAAAAATGCACTTAAAGACCAGAAATACAATTAGAAATCCTTGATACTGCATCAAGAGTTAGGAAACTTAAGAACATAGTCATCATCAATAGCTAATTCATCAAATCAATAAGGTAGGCAAATAGCTTAAAATTATGCCTGCTACTTATATGCCCATAATTTACCCAGGCAGTGAAAGGACTGGACTACATAATCTCTAATTATAGTGAGCGTCTGGAGGTGATAATTCTGAAACACAGAAATATGAAACTCTGTGGGGCCATTTTTTTGATACGTAAAGTATCCCTGATATCTTGATATAAATATGGATATGTAATGAAGACAGTCCAGTTACTGCTCTAGACTGCTCGCCTCATTTCTGTTAACAATTGTGTCAGTTAACCTCTTTAAAACATGCATTACTCTGGTAGCCTTTTCTTGCATGAAGCAAGAGTGAGTTGAGTTGAGGGGCTGAACAAAAGGACACATAACCCAGGAGTCACTTTGCAGTAGTTCCTATGATTTCTAGGAAAATGTGGAAGCAGCACAAAACCCACTGGCCTTCATGTAGGCCAAGCAAATATTTCATTTCTAGAAGTTAAAAAAAAAAAAAAAAAAATTTTCTCTACTTGCCACTGGTCATAGCAGAGATTAAAAAAAAAAAAAAAAATATGTTTCCTGTGGTGAAAAAATAGCTAAATCAGTTTTATCTACCTTCATAACTTCAGTGAAACAAACTATGCTATAAGAGAAACTTGTTGGGTAGCTAAGGGTGAACAAAGGGATGTAGAGCATCTCTGCAGAACGCATTCTGAAGCCCCAGGTAAGACTTCCTTCTTCCTCTTGCAATATTACTGCCCTTCTCCCCACTCTTTCATGAGCAACTCTGGCTGACAATGCCAGACCTTAACTAATGCCCTGAGCCTTCTCCCCTGAGATCCATCCTTCAGAAGGAGATGTAGAAGCGCAGGATGATGGACCTTGGCCTTGTAACAGGGAATGGGTGACTTCAGATCTGACCTCCTAATTTTGAGTATGGCACATAGTTCCTCAATAAATCAAAGGATTTGCGGATCATGGGAATTGCACGTTCAGTGGACACAGCCTGTGCTTCGTTATGAATATACATGTGTATCATAATGTGTTGTTCCTGCTTTACATTTTACTACCGTATCCATTGTGTATACATATACGTATAAATATAAAACCTTCCTGTGTAAATAAAACTGCATGATTAACAGCTGAAAATTATCTAGCCATGAGACAGTGCATCTCCTATATATTCTAGCTTTGATAATAAATTACTATTAACATTTTTGCTGAAACAAAATCTGTGCCTCTGAATCAATGAAACAGATCCTGTTAGCCTCCTTTTCTTTTTAACAAAAGGCAAAAACAAAAAATAACTTTTATTGCAAGATATTCATCATGCACATTCTGGCAGTGCACTCTGCCAAGGCTAACTGCAAATGGGACTGATTCTACAGACCCTTATAAGAAGTAATCCCGTTCACTTCTGCATAAATTGTATTCATTTGATATATGACTATTTTCATTGGTTGCTGGAGCTTCATGCATTTCGTTACAAGAACGTATGCTTTATCCACTTGTATCTCTACATAAATACACCTGGCTTGCTTCTGGGATGACAAATTCTTTTGTACCTCATAAGATTGGTGTAAATTAATATGTGGTGAAGACAAATATATTCTTTTTTTCTCTTTAAAATCAGTAGCACTACTTCTTTGGGCAAGGTCTCAATTTTATTTCTAGTTCTTAGAACATGAAACCAGAAGTATTTCATCATAATCTTATGCTTATATTTTGCAAATATGCAAAATCTTTGTTAAAACAGTAGAAGTCAACGATATATCTCTATAGATTTATTTTGTTCTGAACAGCCTGTTAGAAATGATGGTGGAATATTAATTCTTTTTGCTTCCTTTTTTAATTAACCAGTTAATTTAGTATTTCAAGGAAGCACAGTCTATGGATAACAAGAATGTGGTGATTCCTTAACTGTAAGAAAGTCTGTTGGTTAGTAATAAATCTTTAATTTCTTGCATGTTTATTTAATGTGGATTAATGGTTTACGTCTCATTGAGCTTCACGGTCTTTATTACAATAAATTTAACTATAGAAAAATAAGAAATCTACACATTTCTTATTAAACCAGTATATAATTTAGAGTAATAGATTCAGGTATGTGTGTTTATAGGATAAAAGAAATAAGTCAATGTGTTTTTAAATAGATTATTGCGCATCAGTATGTTGCAGAGCCTACTGAGACAGTATACCGTATCTAGCATAAAAAGAATGATGTCTGCAGTGTTTATGTAGTATGTTTAGTGTTTTACAATTCAGCATGTCCGTATGTTAAGCTAAGAATACTGATCTGTACAACAGGGTAAAATGTTTTTCTGAGATTCAGTTTATGCAATCCAAAGGGACATTCATAAATTAACATTTTAAATGAAAACATAAATTGGTTTAGCAAAAATGTTATGGTAATTTATGACCAAAGGTAGACCGTACATGGGATGCACAGTCATAAGGGTAAATAATTCTATGCTTTCAATCACACAATGTTACTGACACAGCAGGGTTAAACAATAATGTTTGTTATGATTATGTTTCCATTAACCACCCACTGGTGGCCCCAGATGAGTTTTTATAAAATCTGAGTCACTGCTGTATGCAGAGATCTATTGACAAGTGACTAACCCTTTGCTCTAGATATGCCATAAGTATCCGTGTTCCCGCAGCAACCATGACCTCTTCATTCTGATGACGGTCTCAGTATTTCTAATACTCCAGCTTTACAGGCTCCTTAATTTATATAGAGATGCTTTATTATGGAAAAATACTGGTGATTTACTTGGTGAATAAGTATCAACCAGAACAGGAAGCTACCTAACAAACCTCTAACTGCATGGTTGGTGGTACTAATTTTAAGTCTATTACACATCATAGTAACAGAAAAAGGAGTCTGTAGAACCCAGATTTGAGATTTGCATACCAGCCATTTTGCATGCAAAGGAACTGTGAATTCAGAGGACTTTAGCACATGCTTTGCAACATCACTGCCAAAACCCTCATAACTGTTGATATTTGCTTGTGCAAATTTATGATTTGCAACTCTTTCCTCTTAAAAGCTCAGAATTTCTGAGTTTAAACTGGTTTTGCATGCAGATGGGTCTCCATACACTTTTGGTACTGTGTGAGTGCCACAGTTCATCCAACAGTTCCAACAGTAGGTTTTAAGACTGAAATGCTGTACCTGCTACTAGGAGACTTGCTTATGAAAAATCCGATTTCTCTGTGATCTTCTCCTGAACTCAAGAAAAGATAAATATTGACTTCTTTTACAGTGGATCACATACACAGAGTTTAATAGCTAATTAATTATTCACTTTTCCAGGTGAGGGATAATGTGTAATAAACGGAATCATTCTTATCAAATAACGTGTTCATTTTCAAAGGCAATGTTGAAGCATTCATTCTTTAAGAAGCAATATATCTTGTGCCTACTGCACTGCAAGGTTGAATGTCAGTCAGTTTATTAACCCCAAATGGCTTTATAACCTATTAAACATAAACCATATTTGAATTATTAATTAATATTGCTATATTATAGTGTGCTCTGTCCTCTTATGTCTTTCTAGCTTTTGTCATTCCTACTGGTCCCAAGCCCAGCTCTTTATGGTAGTTTACAAACCCTCATCCCAATGAATAATTAACACTTACTCAATTTAATTTGTTTTTAAAGAGATGACATTAGGAATGTATGTGCTGTAAATGGGAAATTCTGATTTTTCCTTTCTGACCCTAGTATGGACTTACTGTGTGAATGACTGTCATCTTTCCTTTCATTCATCTGTACAGTACAGCTGGTAACAGGCCTGTTTTTCAGAGTTGTTTCAATGGCAAATTAATTATAATCTTTTGATGGTAAGCCGCTCTATTATTAGTTCCTGGGTAAATGCTTCACCTGCTGAGTAACGTACCTGGCATTCTCAGGAGTAGGTGACAGTGGCATCAAAATATTATCTGTAAGAATTATAGTATTTTATCAATTGTCATGCCACTAAAGCTGTGCATAAATTCTTCTACAGAGGAAAACTACAGGCGTATCAGTCAGTGATCCCATAAAATTGAAATGTGCTACAACTGTCAGAGGATACCCACGAAACAATGAATCACTAAAAAGTAAAACTAAAGAATTTGTAGTGTGTTTTGATAACATTTTAGAGTATTTAAGTCATCTTTCTCAAGGTATGGAATGTGTTCAGGCCACCTCTATTGGATGGAGAGGTAGTTTAGATATGATTTTTTTTTTTTTACTCTACGTGGTTTTAATATTTTTGATTTTACCTGTTCCACAAATTTTCCAATCATAGCAAGTATGTTGTCTGACATGTATGACCTGGTGAGATACTATCATAATGAAGTCTAGTAGCTTAATACTATTGTTTTATACTTTCATATTGCATCATTTGTTACATGTTCACATTGCTGCTGATAAAAATATAATTGACAGAAGTTTTACCTCTAGGGATGAGATTTTTAATATACGTTATTTAGGCCTGGTAAATGTTGCTTAATATTCTGTAGATTACGGCTGTCGTTTATTACTAAGGAAAGTGGTTTATCATTCCTCTGTTGAACATTTCATGCTAAGAAATTATGATGCCTAAAATATTCTTTTTATGATTCTCAGCTGTTTGAGGCAGAACTCTTTATCAGGCAGAGCCCTGACAGGAATAGTTGTTTTGCTCCTCTTCTTTAAAGTGAACTTGCCAAAAGCCCAGTATTTAAAATTGGTCTTGGTTAGAATTCCAAGATAGTACATTAAGTTAAGATGCCTTGGGAAATTATGGGTAAAACAGAAGAATTAAAAGGTTAAAAAATAAATCTCCGCCTTGTCCAAAGGATCCTGGCAGAATGACATTTGTTCCAGTTCTGCTGAGCAGTCTGGCACCTTGGGTTAGGAGAAGAGGTTGCTGAGTTATGCAAACTCCAAATAGTTTTCTCGATGTCTTGAGGAATGATTCTTACTTGCCATCCCTTTTAAAGGTTGGGTTTAGGTCTGTTCCTTGAGATACACAAGCTCTTCACTCTCCTTTTGAAGGTTCATCCTCACACCCCAAGTCACGAGAGAGAGAGAGTGCCTTTCTCCTTGCTTTCTAACTACATTTTTTCCCTCAAACATATATAGTAAGTTAAGAAATAAATGAAAGAAATGGCTTTTGGATATACATGTAGACTGCCATCAAAAACATCTCTCTTCCCTGGTCTCGATTTGGAGAGTAAGTACTTTCAGGTTTACCAAAGAAAAGTAGTATGCTATTTGGTTTTGGAGTCCTCCATTTTTTATACAGTATTTTTGCTATAATCTGGTTTCATGTTTTTATTTTGGATTGGATCTTTCTCTAGGTTTATTGACTTCTATCGCTATTTGTCCAATTATTTTTATATTAAAAAGAATGTACTTGATAGTCTTTTTATTCTTTTAATAGCTTTCCTTTCTTATTTTTGCCTTTAGTCCATTGGATCCGTGGCCAAAGTTACACCTTTTTATAAGGGAAGCATTGATTTTTTTTGTCATCCAAATTTCTATGAATTGCCAATCATAATTCACCTTATTTTCTGTTTATATTTCTCCCTGTTGTCAATTTTGCCTGTAATTTTCCTTTAGTCTCTCTCATCAGAGGTTTATACCATGCAGTCGGATTTAGAGTAGCTGAAATGTCTTTTGATTACTACTCATCTTTCATTATCTGAAATATCCGGTTTGAAATATTTGGGGTCCCTGAAGATGTGTGTTCAATCCTACCACAACCATAGCAAACAGTTATCCTTCTGAGATTAATAAATTGCATTCTATGAAGTTCACAGAGTGTGTTGCAGAGAGGGTTTAGCTGAAACTTTCAAGAATCAAATCCTGTCTGCTCTGTTTAATTACTGGAAATAACATAATCTTTCTGTAGGATTTGAGATTTATTCCTGTGCCTTGATTATTTTCTCCTCAGCAGACTGGAGTTTGCTATCCAATTAGTTCCTGTGTCCCCTTACCAATAATCACCACACTGCAGCAATGTTGTATGTAAGAGAGCAGCTTGTTTGGTGCAGTTTGTAGTAGAAGTCTAAGATCATTTGAATAATTACAAAAATAACTTTCTGATATGTTGTCCTTAATGACAGTTTTTAATAATTCATGCTTATTCACAATCTTATTTGTTTTTAACTTCAAATAGAACTAGCAAATTAAAAGTAATATTAGGACAGCCACTACCATTAAATTTCTGTGCTTGACATGTTGCCTTGCATATTTGGATGTAGAGGGGTTGTATAATACAGCAGGTAATGTTTATGTGGTGCAACTGAGGTCAGTAATTAATCCTACTTTAAACTCTGTCACTATTGCAGTGGCATTTAAATTGTGCTACTAAGAGGTCTTATAAAGGCAGCACAGAAAAATAGTACGACAGTTAAGCGTTTTAATGATACACACTAAAGCAATGCTACTGATTAGATTCTTTGCTAATTACCTTCTGCTACTTCTGATGGTTATATTTCAACAAAATAGACACGCTTATTTACAAATAGCATTGCTTTTTAAGATGCCCTTCATTGCTAAATTCCTATAAGTTCAAGGCAGAACAAAAGTTTTTCAAACATCATTTCAGACACTTGCAGGAACACAAAGCCAATCCTTTTTGTAAGAATATCAGAGGATTTATAACCACTAGACGTTTCCCTTCTCTTTTTCCATAACTTTCTTTTATTCCAAATAGTTATACTAAAGTTATGTAGGATGCACTATGATATGGTATTGTTTTTCAGAAGCTTAGTAGCTGCTGAAATGAAGCTCTCTGAAGGATTTTCATCCTTAAACCTACTGCCTGCAAACCTTGCCTGATTTTACTTTAAAGTACCCCATGTTGCTTTGACTTGGATTCAGACTGCATTTAGCTTTTCTAAGAGAGAATTTGTATGTCCTTTGCATGTGTGAGGAGAGATATCTATCTATCTATCTATCTATCTTAAAATATATATATATACTGTTGCCCTGCTTTGCTGCTTTTACCCTCACCCAATTGCTAGGCAAATGTCTTTAACATGATGTGCAGTGCTCTGTTCTTAACCTAACCCAGTATGCTCCAGTCATGCCTTTCAGATTTCTCTGCTAGCAAAGGCATCGACCCAGAAATTGTCTCCCAAGAGAAAATGATGTTCATATGCTAGTTCTCTCACATACTAGATCTCAGCTGGAATAGATGAGATAGAAATGTCTCACCTGTTATAAGTGCTTCTCTCTCCCTAGTGTAACAAAAGTGTAGTATAATAAACTCGTGGGAAGTAATCCAAGTATTATGAACACTGGATAATTGCATAACTCATAAGAGACCAAGGAATGTCCACTTCATAAAAAAAAAAACCAAAAATGAGTCAAGATTGGTAAAACACCTTTTGGGTTTACACCTGCAGAGTTTTCCTGTGTAAATATGTGTGTGGGAGGTTTATTACTATTTTTCCATTGAATTAGATACTTCATTCATGATGAATCATTCACAGTACAATGTTTTTAATAGAACCAAACACCAAAATAAAAAAGCTTTTAATTTTGCAAAAGGTACATCTCTCTTCTTTCCAGAGTTTGTTAGTCATGATTAGGAACTGAAGAAATCTCCAGTATCATCTTTCATTATTGTTCTTTTCTGTGGTTCATAGTCCTTCTACAAGTTGTACAATACTGTGTTGATAAAAGATGTTTGTTCTTTAATAACTAGTGGAGTTGGCAATTTTGTGGGGGACAGACAAGATCTTTGTTCAGTAGATGAGATCCTAGAAGCATTAAAAATATGATAAGAAAATATATGTCATTTTTGGCAGCTCAGTACTT
The DNA here is from genome assembly GCF_028858705.1 of Grus americana. Classification (NCBI taxonomy): domain Eukaryota; kingdom Metazoa; phylum Chordata; class Aves; order Gruiformes; family Gruidae; genus Grus; species Grus americana. The sequence continues at coordinate 9,159,685 of NC_072864.1, forward strand.
CCTCTCAGTACTAGCTGTAAGTTAGAAGGGTGAAGAAATTGAAATGAGAACAACTGCATGATTATAGAGGAGCAGAATTCTGTTCTCTTTACAGATTGCTGTCATTATCTAGTAAAAAATTTGAACAGGCAAAGGACAGAAATCCGAAGATGATACATACACAGATAATGTTGCTTATGGTCACTTTGAACTCAGAGTTAATTTAAACCTGAGGTCTCAGCTCTCATTACAAGAAAGGACCATAGCAGAGACTGTGATACTTTTCTGGAGATCACCAGACCTATGGACAGGGAAGAAGTGGCTTTTGGCTCTTTGAGATTGAGCATTTTTCATGAATACTCTGAAGCTTTTATACCTCAAGACTAACTGAATCTGATTACATATAAACTTCAAATTGATTAGTTTTTCAATTTATAGTATTACCTTATAATCTAAATTCCAGTGATGTTGATAGAAGATGAGAGAAGACTGCAGAAAACCTCGTATTCAATTTAAAAATAAATCAAAGTATGAGAAAGAAGACAGAAAATATTTTCTCATGGAAATTCAGCATAAAATATAATAAAACTACTATAGGAGATAGCATCATAATTCTTTTTCCTTTAGAAAGGATATTTATACATCTATAAATATGTAGTAATTTCTTGATGTTTCAATATAGTGCACATCACATACGATTAGAAACAAGATCAATATTTTTTAAAAATTTTTAATTCATTAATCACAATTTTCCCTGTAAAGATTTTAATTCTCTCTTACTTCCTAGATCAGGGTTTCTACCAGTGAGGTAGTTTTAACACTCAAGAAGAAGGGATTAGCACTCAGTGTACTAATTAAAAGACTAGCTGTTTTCAGTACCCTTTGATTTTCCAAATGGATTGATTAGGTACTAGTTAGAGTTGTGTCAGCAAACAGTAGCCTTTGCTCTGAGACTAGAGTAATGATCAGCCCAGAAAGTCAACTGTATCCTGGGCTGCATCAAAAGCAGTGTGACCAGCAGGTCGAGGGAGGTGATTCTCCCCCTCTACTCAGCTCTGGACTTATTGGATTTAATACAGAGGAGGGCCACAAAGATGATCAGAGGGCTGGAGCACCTCTCCTGTGAAGAGAGGCTGAGAGAGTTGGGCTTGTTCAGCCTGGAGAAAAGAAGACTCCAGGGAGACCTAAAGGGGGCCTACAGGAAACATGGTGAGGGACTGTTCATCAGGGAGCATAGTGATAGGACAAGGGGTAATGGCTTTAAACTAAAAGAGGCTCGATTTAGATTAGACATTAGGAAGAAGTTCTTCTCTATGAGAGTGGTGAGGCACTGGAACAGGTTACCCAGAGAAGTTGAGGATGCCCCATCCCTGGAAGTGTTCAAGGCCAGGTTGGATGGGACTTTGGGCAACGTGGTCTAGTGGAGGGTGTCCCTACCCACGGCAGGGGGGTTGGAACTAGATGATCTTTAAGGTCCCTTCCAACCCAAACCATTCTATGATTCAATGATCAGTGTATCACGCTTTTCTAGCAGCCGTGTTGCATCTTTTGTGTTGACGTCTACAGGGACTTGAGTAGTACAAATATAAATGATAAAGTAAATACATCTAAATGAAAGTGCAGTTACCTGTGAGTTTTCACACTGAAATTTTATCAAAATTAAAAATACATATTATAATTTCTCTTTTTTTTATTTTTAATATCAGAAGTTTCCTAGAGATAGGCATTTCTATTTCTGAGGGAAAGCAAATTTTGAAATGTAAACATGCTGAGAAAAATTGAAATACTGAGGTTTTAGCAATTCAAGTCCTGGGTTTTCATCCCACAGACTATGAAAATTTTCAGACATTGATGCAAGAAATGTGGTTTCTTTTTCTATCATTCCCTTAAATCTATTTTATTTGCTGGATTTTTGCTTTTGACATCTTGGAATCCATAGGATGATATCAAGGCCCCCTGGATTTTAGGAAAAAAGACAAGGAACAGGCTAGGAGAAAAGGACAAAGAAAGTATACATCTCTGAACAAAAGATTTTTGAATGTTAATGTAATTTTGAACATTAATGTCATAGTAGTTCCTAACTGTGTGTGTGAAATGAGGGGTGCTGGTATTACATCCTTCTTTGGTTTTGCTTAGCTTGTGGATGGTGATTCTCAAAGGTCTCAATAATAGCAAATGCCTTTCTATTGTGACCCATCTTGGTGGTCTGCCCAATTTCCTGGATGAGTAACAGTCAGATGAATGTCACTGGGCTGAATCAGACTGTGTTTTTGATGGTCTCAGCATGCTTCATGATGCATCAGTTCCTCCTAATGTGAGGAAAGAGTCACCTTCCCTGCTTTCCTGTATACTGAAGTCTTCCTCGAGGACTGCCTGGAGTGATATAAGCATAAGGCATTTTTCCACATTTTTGTCCCTTCCTGAAAAGTATGGGGGATGAGGTGGACATAATAGCTGTAATCTGTAGGTGGATAGGAGTGAAGAGAGTGCATGCCAGGATGCATCTTTGTATGTATTTAGCACTCGTACAGTCTTTTCCTAAGTGCCTCTCACCAACCACTGCTTGAAAAAGGATATTGGGATGGAAGACTGCTGGGCTAACCCAGTATGTTTATTTTTAGGGTCACTGAAGCCTTTTTGTGAAGAAGATGGTAAATGTTTTATTGAATCAGGGCCCTCCCTAAGAAAAAGACTAAAAGTGTGTGAGCATTTGGCAAGCATGAGGAACCCACAGTATTTAAAAAAAAAAAGTTTCTCACAAAGCTCTGTCTTGGGTGTGTTAATATCAAGTCTTTTATTCTTATGTTCTACACTGACATAAACTACAAACACCCACCTTGACCTGCACATTTGTGACTCTTCTTCTAAATAAAGCTTATCATTCCTTGGATAAATTACCAAAGAATCTAAATTTATTTATGTGAGAAGCTTTTTCCTTCTAGGTCTTTTATAGCTTAGTACAGTACATGCTGAACTATAACAGTTTATCAAAGAGCAAACATGTCATGTGGTCGAATATTGATTGACAGACAGGAGTTAGGTTAATTTACTGTAACCTTCCTTAAAAAGTTTTGTTGAGTAAGTAAAAGCCATTATCACACAACTGACCTTTGCCAGCAAAATATTAATCTTTCACCAACTCTGTTTTGTTAGTACATGTATATCAAACCAACTGTTCTCAGAAATGTCAGCAATCTAAAATAAGCATGCAACATGCTGCACATCAGAAACACTACCAAGTGACAAGGAGAGTGACTTACTGAAGATGCAAAGGGAACTAAATACTGAAGAAGCATCCATATGGAGGCAAATTTAATAGGCATCCATAGATGTTCCCCTCTGTACCATCTTATTATTCTCAGTTATCTGGTTAATTAAATAGTTCTTACATAAAATCAATAATTAGTTGCCACCAAGACAGATGAGGTATTTTAAGATTAACATGAGTCATAAAGAGGGCTGGGTTTACAGAGTCCCACATTCCAGCTAAATAAATTAAAAGGGGAAGTAAGGTATTTGTTTTGAGCAGAAACAATGTGGTGTTTGTTTTTTCTTCTTTTGGCTAGCATCATGGGTGGGATATTGAGCTATTTGGTTATGAGATACTTAGTATAGTTCTTCAGACTTTATGTTTCATTCACGTGTCCTTCAGGTGCTAAAATCTCTTAGGACCATTAGAAGATATCCTTCTGCAGAGCTTAGAAACTGTGAAAGAGGATAAGTAACCCTATAAAGGTAATGAAATGTTTCTTGGGATAATGGGTCTGATTTGCACATCCTCTGACGTTGTCTCTTTCTTTGCTAAGAACCAATGCAAATGTATTGGCTAAATGCAAAATTTATCTTTCCAGTCAAGCTTTTCTCCACTTGCCTGCCATTATATTTAGAGTTATTTTTAAATTAAACAATAAACACTTCTATGAATCCAAGAACTGCCTGCATATCCGAAGTCCTAATGATCTAGTTTATCTGAGGATTATGCCTGCTTTGATGTAGGTGCAGAAGGGGAAGCTAAACAGGGTCATCTTAAATCAATGTAACAAAAATGTGAGTGCTCAATTGCTCATATTTCTCAACTGACATTTGTAACAAAGCTAAAAGTTCAGGTAACAGAAGGAAAACAGGTAAGAAGTTTTGTGTGGTGACTAGTATAGGCAATCTGAATTTTATTCTGGAAGGCAGATTTTAGTAAACATAAATTATACTTTAATCAAACATAATGCTCAATATAGACATCTGATAATAAGTTCACATCAGATTGCCTATGGCTCTCTTCCTTAAACTCTTTGGAAAAGCCAAAGATGATTTAATCGTTAAACAGAATTTTCTCAGCTAAGGTATAACTAGCAGCCTTTATATCCTATTTGGGCAAATAAAAACACTCAAAAGAGTATGAAATTAAGGTTATCTATCATGGGAGAAATAATAAAGTCCCAGGATTAATTTTTTTTCTTACCAGGAAAAAAAAAATCTGCAGCACTGTAGATAGATTTTTTGGTTTTTTTTAAAGGGCTTTAATTAGCAAACCCATTTGTATTAACAGCTAGGTTACAAATATGATTAAGTTCCTCTGTTGTGTATATGCATATCTACTCATGTTGGCTTGTCAGGTGGGCACGACACACCACCTTGTATGGTGGAAAGTTGGTTCTGGGTGTGCATACACTGTTATAACTACTGAATCACTTCCCTCTAAAGAAAGTCTCTTGCACACAAACTGAAAACATTGCTGCCAGCCATGCAGGGTGGTAGCTGAAAGAACATGGATCTGTTTTAAAGTCATGAAATATACAGCTATTAAGAACATCTTGACATCAAGGCCAGTAGAGAGAGATCTTTTGATCCAGGATCAGCAGACCAGATTTAAAACTGCATTAAACTTTTATTATGACATATCCATATTGGAATATATCAAATAGAATTCTCTATGAGTTACTTCATAAAAACCAGAATATTTGAAAATGTCATGGCTTGCTATTATTTCAAAGTTACAAGAAGCTGTTCCAGAAGTGTCACTGTGCTGAATGTTGTTGTTGGGGGATTTGTAGTTTGGGTTTGATTGGTTTGTGGTTTATTGTTGTTTGGTTGTTGTTTGGGTTGTGTTGATTTTTGTGTTTGTTTGGGTGGTTGGTTTTTTTTTTTTTTTTGGGGGGGGGGTGGTTTGTTTGTTTGTTTCTGGAATTGTGTTACTTTTCTTTAGGAAAAATGAGATGCGAGGGGAGGAGGTTATTCCTTCTCTCCAGAAGCTCTTGAGCGTGCTTGCTGTAGCAAAGGCTGTACAGATCACACTTTGGAGTTGGGACACTGCTGTGAGAAAACAGGGAGCTACAGAGGAGGTGAAAGGACTTTCCTGGGGACCAGAGGAGAGTGCACAGTTTGCTTTTGTTCTTAGTCTTTGAGTGGAACAAAATGAAGCCTGGAAATGAAAGGCATGCAAGCTCACAATGGACAGGGGAGATTGCTGTGTGAAGCCCTATTATTCCTTTCGGCACCTCCGTTTGGTCTCATGGTTTTATTGTAATAAAAAGCTAAAGGGTTTATTGTTTAAGTTGAAGACTCAGAAATTTGAGTCATCTTTGCTGTAGTAATACTTGAAGATCGAGATAGCTTCAGTACAGAACTCTGGCCAACTTGGGGTCTTGTTACAGTCACCAGTGTATACAAAGTCATGCTGTGCAGTGGCCACAAAGGAAGTTTTTTCTGTAAAAGTGATATATGGAAAGCTAGAAGGAACGGTCTGAAAGACTGTCCCTCCAAACAAGTTTTCACCAAATGATGAAACAGATCAGATTATTAATTAATAAGTGTAGCCTAAATGTGAAATTTAAGAAAGTGAAAATAGTTCCAGTGCTCATGTGTCTGGCTGCACTTTTCTCTTTCTTCCAAGGAGCCACTTCTCATTGTGGTCTCCCATCATTCTCATACTTCTGGGGTGGAAAGGATTGAAATTAAACAAGTCAACATATGGAGAAAAAGTTCTGTGAGTATGTGTCAGTTAAAAATTCTCCAGTGGAATGCAATAATCCTGACTTTAATTTTAAAAATTATCGCATATTCTTTTTGCGTGCAGTTTGGGGAGAAAAGGAATGGCTATTGTGAAGGCTGTTCTTGGTGCAGGATGGAAATACATACCCCAGAAAAGCTCTTCCATAAAAACCTTAGACACAGCTGCAGCACAGACAGACATTCATGAATTTCCACAGGTACTTCCACCTCCCAGTCCTTATTTCTTATTAAAAACTCCCACAAATGAAATTACAAAATAATGCTAAATTTGCATTAGGATTCCAACATTGAATTGACAGTGGGTATGTTTGTATTTTTTTTCCTCTGTGCTTTTTTGACTTTTTAGGAGAGATCTGTGCTGGTGAAAAGCTATCGTTAGACCTTAAACTTTGTGATTTCACCTGAGCAACCTTAATATAACTTTCATGTGTTTTAATTTATTTTTGGAACAAAATAAGATGCTTAAAAAAACCCATAAATGAACAGATGGGAATGAGCTAATGTTCCTTTAGATTCAAACCAAATTAACTATGAAAGAACTAGAAGGGCAGAGTGGAGGATCTATGTGTCTCTCCTCAGAAAAGCAGATGAACCTTTCTCTTTTGGTAGTCCAACACTTTTTATTTGTGTGTGTGTGTAGATAGTGTAAAGCATAAAAGAGATTTCTCTTTTTTGAGAACTTGTTTCTTCCTAGAGTTGTTCATAACAGCCATGGTTCTATTCTTAATAGAAGACTATGTGAAGACAAATAGTGGGTATCCAAGGTACATTTAATTTATTTGAGTGTAGTACACGATGGAAAATACTGCAACTGCCTGTTGCAGTATTAGTGCATTAGTGTAAAGATGAAATTATTTAATAAGTTAAATTTATCTAAACATTTTGTATCCTGTTTGTTCTAACATTATTATGTTAATTTTTGTATGCTTTGCATATTAAGCTGAGTACATCCTAACATGCTAATGACCGCTATGTCAGCTTTTTATTAAACAGGAAATAAACATGCAAAATCCTGCTACAGCAGCTAATTAGTTTGCTATTCATATCAAAGAAGGTGAGACTGTTTCTGTTTTATAATTGAATGTATTTGTATTATTTGCCAAATTGCCATTTCTTGAATAAAGCAGGTGACTTTGGTTGGGGGATGAGAGAGAGTGCATTTTTATTGGAAAGACTTGTGGCTTATAATAGATTGTATTAATATGCAACAATAATAATCACTAAATAATAAGGCATTAATATCTTGCCAGTACTAGGAAATGTTGTTCAGTTCGGAGGTCTTTCTACTTATTTTGAACTATGGTCCTAAATCCTTCCTTGTTCCAGTTAATGGTGTTCATAATCTGATGGGTATACTCTTAAGTCATGAAGTTTTCTTGGAGACACACGTTGCCCTTGTCCAGCCTTTGTACCTTGCTGTTGCCCTGAGATCACCTATCAATCCACTTACAAACCTGTGAAAGCTTTAAGCTTTATTGTCTTTTAAGCCTTGATATCCTGCAGTTCAAAATCAATTTACTGTCACTAGATAGTAAAAGCTGATAAAATACTACATTTAGTTATTGATGACACCTTATCGTTATGCTGTGTGAAATAAAAGACTGATTCACTTATGTCAGATATTGCACAAAAGTTAAGTAACTGGCAGACACCCTACCTGGAACTGAGATATTGCCAATTACCCTTGTCTTTTTGGTTAGGCAGGGCAACGGCTGTAAATTAAAACTCCTCCAAAGGATGATCAGGATCAACCACAGAGTACTCTGATACATGAATCATCATCATAAAGCTGGGAAGTGGGGGGAAGGCAATGAGCTCATTTGGGTGGAAATGAGCTTATTGCTATGCCAGTTTGTGATAGTCTCTTGTCACAATCCTTGCCAACAAACAGTCTCTGGCTGCCCTCCTACAGCCTGCAGCCAGTAGACTCAACGACCCCACTCTAAACAAAGACTGAGTGTCAGTCATTTTAACCTGCTTCCATAGCTACAAACAGTGGTAATAAGGAGCAAGTAAAATCTATAGCAGTGTATAAAGAAAAAAACTTGAAAATGTTTAATTTCTTAAATCAAACTTGAGAGGAATTCTGGTGGGAAGGAATACAGGATGGAATGAATTAGAACTGTTGAAGAAGTTGGAGGGGGTGGGTGTTTTGTAATGCAACGAAAGAAAAAGTAATTAAGAAAAGGGAGAGGCTGTAAATAATTGCAGCAGTCCATAGGTGTAAGATCAATACTGAAAGCAGTGCTTCCTCCAAAAGCATTCATGAAACATACTTGTTTCAATGCTTTTTGTTCTTATTTTGTTTATATGTTCTTAGTATGTGATTATATTTATTAAAATCTCGATTGAGCACAACAGTTATTTGATGACACAGTAGTCTAAATGGAATTTAAGCTACTAAATTATTCCTGGATTTTGTCTGTTTAATGAGCCTGTATTATCAGGACAAATAGCTACATCCATCAGTTCGCAGGTCCCCAAACACAAGCTGGTGTCTGAAAATGTGGCTTAGTAAACATAAGGTTTCTCTGCCATTAACCACTAGAAAATAATCCTCAAAGGAATAGATGTTAACTAACATTTTCCAGTGGATCTTTGCAGCTCATTGATTTGGATGACAGACTGTCCTTTGGGTGGGGGGCAGAGGGAGAAAAAAAAGGAGAGTTAAAAAATTGAATGATTATTCAGTCTCTCTAAATGCTGTATGTAAAATAATCTTATTTATGATTATTCTGTTTCCATGGCCCATTCAAAGGCATCACGTACAGTTAAATTAAGTATAATATTGCATTGTTATAGACTCAAACTGATGAAGAAAGGATATGCTTGTTGAGGTTAAAACCTGACCCATGTTGTGATTATGAGAATAACATGATAGTGATATAATAGAAAATTAGTAATTTTTATAGTCTCAGTCTTGTAAGATCTGGAGCTGTGCCCTGTACCACAACCTCCTGCTGTTAATTCTTTCCTTCCTTTCATCACCAATCCCCACTGGAATCATAGGCCAATTAGTGGGAGCAATAACAGATACATGAATTTTTGACTATATTGGATACTCCAAATTAAAACCAAACCAAAACAAAAACAAAACCCAAAAAAACCCAGTGTGGCAGAAATATATGTAAAAGGTTATGAAGCAATATTAGAGTAAATGTATAAAGATTACATTGCATATTAAGTGCACAATGAAAATACCTAGCAACTCTCAAGATTAACAGCTGCTTTATTTAGATGTGCCATCTTTTATGCTTGGATAGTGCTGAAGAATTTCGCAGTGGAATATTTGGGAATTTTTCCATTGACATTCATAGAGGTCAATGGGGTCAATATTATTTTGTGGCAACTACTGGAATCTAATGGTTCACAAATGTATTCTTTTGTAAAATACCAGTTTATGAGCTGGGATTTTGCAGGCATAAATAATCATGGAACAAAGTACTGCTCCTGGGATGTAAATGCAATGACCTCATCAGCATTCCATGCCATTCACTATGTCTAGGTAGCTGCGTTCAGAATAAGAGATTGTGATACTTTTCTTTCTCTTTTTTGTTTTTAAACCATTCTGGTTTAAACTCTCCTTTTTTTGTCTGTTATTTTCAGTCACACTCTACAGATGTTTCACAGAGAGGCATGAATAATATTTGTTCACCTACTTCACAATGTGAGAAAGGTTAGCTTAAAACACCTTCATTTTAGCATGCATGCATATGTCTCAGGTGTTCTTCAGTAGTACTGTGAAAGGAACATCAGTTAAGTTAGAGGAAAATCGAGTTTAAATATTCTGTTGTATGGCATAATTTACAATATACAGCATAAGTGACTAACTGGTATCTGACAGTCTTCTCAATTTTTATGTTGCTTTCTTGTGTTCCCTGCCTTTTTACAAAAAGTTGCACAGACATTTACAGCTCTGAAGCTAAGTACCTCTTAGAAAGATTTAACAGTTTTATTATAGGCTCATTATTTATTTAAATCACTAACTAATGCTTTATGTAAATATTTTTATTATTGCTTTTTATTTTGCAAATATACTTTGATTTTGCATGCATAAAATCTGAGTTCAAGCACATACGCAGACTTTAAAAGACATGTGCAACAGAACATAGACAATCTTAATGAGGGGTGCATGCTAACATACTGGAGAAACTCTTACTGCTCACTGCAGATGCTGCTCACTGACAGAAATGCATGAGTTTTTCTTCTTGCTTTTTCAGTTGCTGAAATGGATAGAAAAGTGAAATCTTTGCACTAGGTGCAGTTCTGCCCAAAATCAAGGAATAGGATCCATATTGATAAGTGCTTGAGCATGAGTGTAGACCTGCTGAAATCAGTAACAGTTCTTTGGGATCCACCTGCTATGGTAAGTGATTGCCAAATCTGAGACTGAAAACTGAAAGAAAACAGATTTGAAGGTGGAGATATCCTACAGGCTTTTACTTATTTACTTATGACATTGCAGGGAGAAATTGCCTTTTTGTGGGTGATGTGTTCAGATCAACTGAATTATGATTATCGTTTTTACATTTTAGACTGATTTATTTTGTGACTCAGCAGGATCTGTCCAGGCTGGGAGCTGGACTTATAAATCAGTTGTTCTAAACATATTGTACAAAAAATAAATAAATTTCTCCAACTCAGAAAACTCAGAAAATAGCAGTGGTTATCTATATATATTTACAGTATGTAATTGTTTACCTACTTCAACAATTAGAGGTGGGGTTTTTTTTAATTTTATTTCTTGGTTTTCTTAATTTAAGGTAGCAACATAATCCAAAAGCTGTCTGGGTTTTTTTACCATAACCTTATGTTCTCTCTCAGATATAATTCAGAGGGGTTTTTCCCAGCATTTTTTTTTTTTTAATACTTTTATGCTAAACACAAAATGAAGGGCAATAATTAGTAGTGGGTATGATCAATGTAGCTATTGCAGTAGACAATTTTAAAAGAACTCATTAACTTAAGTAGGACTTGGCCCCAGTCCCAATTTGTAAGATGCACTACCAATTTTAAAAAGAGCCGAGACACTCAACAAATCACAAGAGTTTTTGGCTTCTTTCTAGACACACATTCTAGCAATAAAAGACAAGAAGAAAACCTATCTGGACTTAGATTTTTTTTGGTTTGCTGTCAGCCAGGTTACCGTTCTGACAATTATGCTGGTTCCCTTCTCATGTCATTACAAAGAACAAGAATTAAGTCCTCTGATAGTACACATCATGGCCAGCAGTGGTAGATTGGGAGCTGGGAAGTCTTAGTTACTGAGGTGATCATAAAGATGGTACTTCTTTTTGTCTTTTTTTTTGAGAAGTGCTGAATTCACCTAATGAATGTGAGCATCACTTAACCATGCAAAAATCACCCAGATATTTCCAATTGACAAGGAAGGAAGCATAGAAGACAGCCTTTCAAAACTCCAAAGAGTTAGAAGCTAAATATGTTTATCTAAACCTCTGTTATTTAGAAGCTAAACCTCTCATATTCAGAGGTTTCTTTAAACTTGGACTCAACCTTGCAAAGCACTCTAATACATCCTGAATAGAACGCACAGGGTGCTGTAAATGCCATGCTTAATTTTCTTTTCCTAGATTGGAGCTAAAGTGGTTAGGAAAGCTCAAACCTTTGTTCCCCTTAGCTCGCTCTCTCTTTTTTGGTTGGGTTTTTTTGTTGTTTTTTCTTGTTTCGTTGGTTTGGTTTTTGGGGGTTTTTTTGTGAGGGGGAAAGATGCTTTTAATTTTTTATTAGCTTTGGATTTAGGAAAAAAGAATCAAAATCAAAACTCACTGTGGAGGAATTAGAAATTATTTAGGCTGCATCCTCACCTGGCGTAAATACTTGTAAGTAACAGCACTAGGAAGACTGAGCTGCTAGAATATCTGCATCCTTCATCTTTGCTTAAGGTTAGCATGTTACATTGACTATTCTGTAATATGCCAAATATAAAACTTTTTATTATACTTTATTGAAATTTCTGGATGTCCTCATAAAAGTCTAAATGTTAAAGGAACAATATTAATAAGTCATCTAGTTCTTTTTGCGTTCACACATATTTCTTGGCAGTAAAAGAATATTACATTGCACCAGCTGTGCAGAACAGAATTTTGATTCTTGTTCTGGGTCAGTTAAAATATGCGTGTAACAAAATCTGAGTCTGGCATATGATGCTGGATCTTGAGTCTTATTATACGCTGTATAGATTTGGGGAGGGTTGGTTTTTTGCTATTTTGTTTTTTGGGGTTTTTGTTTGTTTATTTGTTTTTTGGTGTTTTGGGTTTTTTTAATCCGTGCTCCTCATTTAGCACACATAGGAAGATTTCAGATAAAAAAACCTGGTCATTTATGGTGCTCTTTCAGCTGAAGTGTATGAAAGGATACAGTAATCATATATTCCAATGAACTAATTCTATATAGCTAATGTTAATAGTATAAAACTTAGTTTCATCTATATTCTTATAAACACATTATATTGTTGAGATAAAAGTGATATGTTTGATAACTAGGTATAGTTTGAAATCTTAAGTACTTATTTCACTCACAGAGAGAACAAATATTGTCCAGTTTTACAGCACTGTTTAACATTCCATCATCTTCAGTAGTAAACATTTTCAGTCTTATGCAGTTACTTTTATAATATGATTCATAATTTTAATGGTCTTTTGAAACCACAACCAGAAATATTCCCTGCATGTATCTGTTCTGTACATTGTTCTCAGGCAGACTGATTCCACTGTGGCTAGATCAGTGGGATTTTCTTTCCTTCTTGAATCAAAATAGACTCGCATCAGTGTGTAGGCATACCATACAGCTTTGTTTATCTCATACCAGCTTGGTCTAATGCATCTAATTGCAATAGCAGGAATCAACGTAATGGGAGTGGAGATAAAAAACCCTTCTGTCCTTTGCTTCCAGCTTCCCATACCTTTGATGATTTCATCATGGTTACAAGTTTTGCTATCTAATTGTTAAGGAGAACTGTCTTTATGAAAGATCCATCAAAGTAAACACAGGTTCATTTTCAGTGCTGCAAAATTTCAATGGCCTCAGGCAGCTTCAATGGATTCCAGTTCACTGTTCCAGAAAGTTAGAGGAAAAAAAATAATTTAACTAGTGTCAGGCTGTCTTCCAATGTCCTCCAAACTACGGCAACAATCAGTTTACACTTAAAACTTCGTCTCTTAGCTCACCCTGAAACTTCAGCTGACACTTCGGTCTCTAACCCCTACGTGATTGATCACCAGAGTTTTTAAAATTTCATAAATGGAACTAAGTTTAAGCACATGATATTAAAGAACTGCAACTTTAACTGCACAGGATGATAATATTAAAAATTCTAGTTTTTCGAAATTGATATTTTCTTCTTCAGTGGTGGGCTTGCTATTGCTTTTTGAGATGTTTCTTTGTGAATTCTTATCTAATCTAGATAATTATTTGGCCTTATATCCACTTTTACCCTCTGATATCCTTTAATGGGGTTTGCTTTTCAGACTATTACTTCAAATTGGTTTTTCATCACACATAGTAAATACTTGATTTATAAGGTGTGGGTCCCTTTTATCAAGCTTAAAATAAAACTCTATTTTATATGTGTATGCTTTACAGGGGAAGTCTCCTATCAGTGAAACTTTCTTTTACTAAGTTTCATCATTTCGAGGAGACTGTGTCCAAACTTCTTTGTCTAAAATTCCTGATTCAGTAAAGCAGGTATAAGCAATCCCTCTTCTACCCAGAAAACCTCCAGGCATGTATTTCAGCCCATTGAAAGCAGTTTTCTGTGCTGAACTGCTTTGTTAAAACAGGGTTGTAATGCCTTAAAGTTGCTCCAATTCTTGTTTTCTATGAATGTGAATTCTCTGAATCTATAGTATAACTTTGTTGTGCTGCAGAAAGTGTTCATACTTAAAATCAATTCATGTGCTTAATGCATAGAATTATCTTCTAGATTCTGTTTTAAGGGTGTTGCTGTCACTAATCTGTCGTGGTCTCTAAGTATTAAATACATTAAACTGATTCTTTTAAATAATTGCTATTGACAGCATGTAAGAGACTTAACCATTCATATGGTCTTCAATTTAGTATGTTAATATCTTAAAAAGGGAACTCTTATAATGTAGCAATCAAAACTTTTTCATATGCAAATGAATATGAATATTATTTTTCTCACTTGCTGGGAGGCAAGCACATCTTATTTTTCAATTTAATATTTTAATTATTTCACTTGATTTTAAATAGACCTTAATAAACTGAAAACTATATTCTTTACTCATTTGGGTAAATTAGATCCTACTATGCTTTTTTCCTCATACCTTCTTATTTTTCTCGCCAAACTCCTACATTTACAATAACTATGCATTTTTAAAGGTTACATGTTTAGAATATTAACAACTTTTATGTGTATTTACTCATGAACTACTTCTGAAAACAGTAAGTTTTAAACTGGTGTGATTTGGGGTATTTAAAAACTCTCAAGAACCATATTGCCTATCTTCATCTTTAGGCATGTAAATAACTTGGTATTTTTGTCTGTAGCGGTTTGTGTAGACAGAACATCTTCACTAGAACTGAGCAAAGCTGCTGGAGTCCTCTGGGAGCACCTTTACAACTAAACTGTCCCACAGTCGAATTATTATATTGGTAAAAACGCCAAAAGTCATTACTTGCTCTTGATGAGCATGTAGGACTTGGGAGCATTGCATGGGTTTACCTGGCGAGGAGCTGGCAGTGAGGGAGCGGCAGGGTGGACTCTGTGAGGAGAGAGCGGTGCTGCTTCGCACGGACACAGCCGGTTCCAGCCGGTTCTGCAGCGGCGCCCCCCACAGGGCACAGCCCAGCCCCTCAGCCAAACTTGAAGCTCTTCTGTGAAAACATTTAAGAAAGGGAAAGTACTGCACAGGTAGTGAGGACTGAGGAGAATAAAAGGTACAAGAAACAACCCTGTGAACACCAAGACAGGAGGAGGAGGGAGAGGAGGTGCTCCAGGCGCTGGAGCAGATATTCCTCTGGGGAGATCACGGTGGAGGGAATATCCACGCTGCAGCCCATGGCGGGCCCCACACCTGAGCAGGTGGATATTTCCTGAAGGAACTGTGGCCTGTGGAGAGCCCATGAGGGAGCAGGGGAAAAATGTGAGGAGGAAGGAGTGGAAGAGAGGAGCTGTTATGAACTGACCACACACTCCACCTCCCAGTCCTCATCCCCCTTTGCTGCTCAGGGAGTTGGGAGTGAAGGAGTGAGTCTGAGTCTGGGGAGAAGGGCAGGGAAGATATTATGGGTTTTCTCACCACCCAAATCTAGTTTAATTGGCTGTAAATTGAATTATTTTTCCCTAAGTTGAGTCTTTTTTTCCTGTGATGGAAACTGACGATGTCCATGTCTTTATTGTGACCCACAAGTTTTTTCATCTTATTTTCTTCCACCATCTTGATAAGGAGGGTGAGTGAGAGAGTGGCTGGGTAGGTGTTTGGCAGCTGGCCAAGGTCAACCCACCACAAACTTAATTTGAATTGTTACCAGATGGGCTATTATTGATGTTCATTGACACATACGTAAACTGCCTACTATTCCAGGTAGCCTAGAACTAGAGATTTTTTCAGATTTATGGAACACTAAAAGTTGTTTGGGTCTTTTGATTAATGACAGTTTTTATTCCAAGACCATAAATCCTTTTAACATAACAAGTATTGGGTTCCTTGAAGAAGTATTTCAGAACAGTTTTAACCTTGGAGTAGATATGGTATATCAAAGATGTCTTCTTTAAAAAAAATATTTTTCCTAATCTTACCTCTCCACATGACAGATTCTTTACTGACCTTTGGTTTTGTCACTAGAACGCACTGCAACTCTTGAGGGATCTTAGGCTCTTTAATGGGTTTTAAATAAATGCTTTCATAAAAATGGTTAAATTCTGATTCAGCACCTGGATAATCTAGCATCAATAGATCTAGCAACTGTGGTAAATCCCAGTCAGTGGATAAGTGACCAAATGTCTTATAGGCAAACAGCAAATCGTAAGTTTGCCTTATTGTAAATAAATACCTTTTCTAATTAATGATGAGGAGGTGATTCTTAATCCCTTCCTGAGTCCAGAAGCTCAAGTGGTGGATTTTACTGTTTTGGTTTGTTGTTTGTTTGGCTGTGGTTTTTGGTTTGGTGGGGGTTTTTTTGGTTTTGGGTTTTTTTTTTTTTTTTAAATGAAGTCACTCTTTGCTATTAATGTCATGAAGTTATCACATCTTTTGGAGAACAGGAGGGAAATGCTGGAGGTGGACTAGACTTCAATAGCTGTGCCTCATAAAGAGAGATGAGGTGAACAACCCTTACTGGCCTGTGTAGGCCCTTGATTAATAGGGGATAGTAAGGATCAATATCCAGTGTCTTGCAGAATGTATTGTGGCTGCCTATCCTGAGAGGTGACTTACCTGTGAATATGCAGATGAGTTGTTCTTTTCTGTAGATACACTGTATTTTTGAGACTTTTTTGAGACTTTTCTTGTTTATGACTGATTTAAAGACTATTTTAGTGCGATATGACACTGATAATTTATCCCTTATTGTTTTGTACATTAACTACTTGAACATGAAGTCTTAAATGGTTTATGGTAGGAAAAAGAATGGAGGTTGGTTGGTTGTTTTTTTTTTTTTAAACAGCCTTATTTGTCAAGTAAGGCTATTCAACTGTTAGGGTTTTTACTCATATTTAATGGCGATAACATTCATCACTTTATGTTAATCAGATCAGATAGGTGTGGTCATAAGTGAAGATCTGAGTATAATCAAAATGAATGAACAGCTCTACTTAAAGACAAATATTTGCAGAGACAATAGGGAAAGCACATGCCATGTGCCATGAACAAAGAGAGTCTCTAAGTGAATTATAAACAAAAAGGAAAATCTCATTTTGACTGTTTTTTCAAAGTAGCTTTCCTGTACTTGTTTTTGAAAATTGTATGATACAGAATATACAATATTGTGGTAACTTTCAGAGGAGGGTGGCTGAATTAGGATACCTCTACATTTTCCAATATACAATGTCAGCATCGTTGCATCTTTTCAGTGTAGCTTAGTAAATGTTGAAGACGATCTTGTTTCCTGTGTTTAAGCCTATGAGATTCTCGGGCATCCACACTTCCTCTGTTGAGCATGCCTGTCACTGCCTTTCATAGGCTTGGTGCCTGCAGAGTTTAACCACTTACAGATCCTTACTCTTTTTCCTAAAGTGGTCCAGTGCCCCAATGCCTAGCTCACACAGACCTTGACTTGCACAAATGAGCTCAACACAGATAATGACTGTGGAACATTTGCACCTTTTACCTATTTGGAGGACGTGCATGCATTCAGGGATTAGGGAAAATAATCCACAGTCAACTCCCTTTCAAAACAGGGACTTTAATAGCTAAAGTAGCAAAACTGAGTAGTTCTGCTTTCCTCTCTGGCAGACACTCACTTCTCCTCAATATACCTTGTTAGCTGATTTACCTGCTAGTGAGGTCCTTTCTTACATCTTCTGTGAAAGATCCAGAATGACTCACTCCTGGCTATGGGTTTCACTGTCTAAATTGTCAGTTTGTATGGGTACAACATTGCACCTTCTGTTGTTTAATGCTGATCTCCTCTTCATACCTCGCTTTTAGGATTTCAGGAGTCTGTACATTATTAGTTGGTTGTTTTCCAGATAAAATACTGTGATCTTCAAAATACACTTAGTTTATAATATCTGTTGATTCAGAAGATGTTACTGAATTTTGGTGATTTGTAGGCATGTATCTAAGTAATTGTAGCTTTGAGCTAAGGATGAGGAAAGTCAGAAGTAGGACAGAGAGACACGTGCCTCAGAAGCAGCTGAAGAAATGAATTTGTAGAGCATAACTGAAGTTTTGTCTTGGGAACTGGAAATGTTTTTCAGAACATATGCATGCAACTATTATAAAGTGCATATATTTCTGACAATGGGTAGATGAAGACAATTATTCTTTCAGTTGTCACCAGTACTAAGAGAGTGCTAATCTACATTGTTATCTGCACAGCTTTGTTGGCTATTGAAGTGATCATGGCTACAACATCTAGTCAGACAGAAGAAACAATAACAATATAATTCTCATAGCACAGTGTCTTGCAGGGCTTGGAAGACATAGTGTGGAAATAGACCTCCATATAGATAAACACCATGGCTTCTGATTTTCCTTCTCTTCAGTACATTTGAAGCTAACATTTTGTGATGCATATTATATCAGTAGACAGGAAAGGTGACAGAGAGGAAATAAAGACTGATCGATAGAAGAACAAAGGTTTGACCATCCTCAGAGAGGAGCAGTGAATCAAATGAGAGAAGTCCCAGCTAGGTTTACACAGTATTTGCTTGTTATAAAAGCTGTAGAAAAAAAGGCAAAATTAAAACCAACTCTACAAAAGAGGTACAAGCAGAATAATGCTTCTTCTCTTACATCTTCTGCAGCATTTAAACAGGATTTCAGCTTCTGCACTTTGTGGAGCCAAGAAGTATGTAAACCACCTAGTGCTGCTGTATGATAATCAAGATTTCAGATCTGTTGCAAGGTCCTCTCCAAATGGGCACAGAAACTCCACTGTGCAGTGGATAGCTGCATGCAAATTTATTTTTGAAAGATGAAGAATTCTTTCTAACATAGCCAGCACTTGGAATATTTGTAACGTGCTGCAGAAATACTGAGATGCGAAAAGTTCTTCCTTAGAGGTTCCCCCCTCTACCAGTTTATTTTTAAGGGAAAGAATTGGTACGTAATTATTCCAAACTCGCTGGTGGCCATGATATGTTCATCTAAGGTATTGGAAAAACATGCAAAAGTAGATTAAAATTGGATGCCAAAATAGGCTAGAATTGGATGGCTGCAGTTGTTCCCAGCCCAGCTGTCTGCCTTGCTCTCCTGATGAATGATCAGATTCCCTCCTCAGCTGGGTGTGAGATTATTTCATGAACCAGCTCTTGAACTAGCATAGAATTTACCCTTTTATGTTAAGTGAGTGGAAAGGAGTCTTGCAATTACCATTACCTTTTAATTTGGGGGTTTAAACTAGCAGGGAGTGAAGATGGGGGAAATCGTTTAAAAGTTGATGCCAAAGTAGGTGATAGGTGGAGAAGCAGCCTGTATGTGCAAGACTCCGTAGGAGAAACAAGAAGCCATCTATTTCCATAGTTTCAGTATTTGTTATTTGAGGAAATAAAGGCTATATTTGCTCCCAGATAAGGAGTCATTAAAAGAAATCATACTCACAGGTGTTCTTGGAATGTTGGTTCAGGAACAGGAAGGGAGGTTGCTTTAGGATAAGCTGGTAGGAGTCGCTGTTCCAGTTAGGGCCATGATGAGAATGTTTGTAAAGATGCCTGTTTCACAGGTTTGCTTTCTGGGGTCTTTACTGTGTACAAGGGAGATCCACAGGGTATTTCCCAGGAGTGTCTTTAGTATCCTACACAAAGAGGATGCAGAGCAAGATAAATTCATTTCTGCAACCTACGAAAAGATGTGTGAATTACTCTCTGTGCTGAATCACTTCACTGGCAACTATTGTGTATGAAGGTGCAGAGCAGTTAGCAAATGCTGCTTCTGTTCAATGAAGCATTATCAGCTACTATTTAACAAAGCTTCTGCAAGTACATAGAAAGTAGTAAAATGTTGTATTTGCAGTAACGTTCTCCCCATCCCCCTCCCCATCCCCACCAAACTAAGTGTAGGCAAGCTAGGGACAGCAGTTGCCACTTATTCCTGGCAAGTCTCAGGTAAAATATGGTTGATTTTATTTCTTTCTTTTTTCTTTTATTTTGCTTTTTTTTTTTTTAAAGACTGATTATGCATAATACTATTGACTCCTAATTTATTATTTTATTTATTCACCCTAACAAAGAAAACATTTTGCTTTCAACATGGTTTTCTTGGTTTCTCAACTAACAAGGAGAAAAGAGAAAATTATCATCAACTTTGAAATAGGTCAACATTCACTTGTAAGTACTGCACACAATTCTGTATCCGTAAATATTTGTCACTGCTCAAGTAAGACTCTTGCTAGACTAAAAGCAGAGATTTTTATTCATGTAAGCATCTACTAACAGACTGAAGTGATTTGTTAAAGTCAAGTCAGCTAAAGGAACACCTGGAAGAAGACAATAATGAGATTTGTGTAGAAAACAAATATGAGATAGTTTTGGTCCCTCATACAGTCCTGCATCTGTGCTGCTTTCTTTTATTGAATGCTTTGTGTATTTTCTGGATGAGTTATTGCACCTCTAATCGACAGACCAGTTAGTTGCCAATGATCTTGGAACTAACTAGTTGCATTAGGCTGCTGCTGTATTTGGCCAAAGAATGTGATATTTGTTCCAGGAGGGCTCTGTATGGCTCTAAGGGAAAACAGGAAACATGCAGCTTCTATTCTTCACCACCGCCCCCACCCCGCTTAAAGCATAAGAGTCTAACATATGTGGTTTGAGAAGACAGCAAAAAAACCCCAACCAACCGAAAAAAAACCCCCAAACATTGGCTTCTTGTTTCTTACATTAAAAAAATCCCACAATCAAACCTAGTACTGCCACTTAATTAAATTTACATATCAGCCAATAAGGGAGGAATATATCAGAAATTATTTTCTGACTATGTCACAGTATGTTCTTATTTTTATCCTAGTTACTTGTGTTGGCTTTTTTGTTGGCTTTTTTCCGTGACTGTTTTTTGTACTAGATATAGGCTTGTAAACTGCTTTAATCTTTCCTTCAGGAATAATTTAATCTTGGGGAATATGTTCTCCAACATCATTCATGACTTTTTAATGTTCTTGGTCAGCCCATGAAATAGCTTTGGCATTTAGAAGATCTTTAAGTTGTTAATTATTGTGTTTCCAGACTCCTCTGTGAATGTAATCTGTATAATATATCACATACCATAAAAACGCAGAAAACTTACTGTCAAATTAGAACTTTAAATATACCAGTAAATTTTGATGACAATGCTGTAAAAAGCAAAACTTTCCTTTGCAATAACTTCTTTCACATGTGCCTTACTGAGCTGCTTATGGTACGGGTTCAAAAGAGTAATGATAGTATATCAGATTAAGTAACCTAGAATACTCCTTAACAAAGGGTTCTTTCAACTACTGTATCCTGAATGTTTGTAATCATGTTCTGTGGACAAAAAAAGTAACAGGCCTTGAAAATATTAATGATGATATGCTATGTTCCTGGATGTTCAAACAGTATCAACATTCGGAGAATGCTGTTTGGCTTGGGGGTTTTTTTTTGGTTTGGTTTTTTTCTAGTAAAGAATTATCTTTCTGATTTTATTATTGTTATTTTATACATTTACAGTATTAATTAGTGCATCATGCTGGCAGAAAAAAGAGCTCACATATTGTAGTTTATTTGTACCTGAAATTAAAAGATGTATTAAGGAATATGCATAGCTACAAATACTCTCTTTTGTACAGCTGTAAAGTGCTTCAGTCTTCAAATTGTTATCAGGCCAATGCCTTTCTCTGAAAGGTGAAAATTATTGATCTGGATCACAAGAAGATTTTGATTTTTTGGAACTGGAGTAATCTCAGGTAACTGGAGATGTTCATAAAGTAGATGTCACTTGAGAAATAGGTGTCATTCGAGCCAGTCCTTTAGGCTACCTTTATAGTTCAGAAGTAGGAACTTTTGTAACATGATTTGTCTTACCCTAAGAAACTCACTTCAGGATGACATGAATCATGCTGTAGAAGGTGCCTATTTCTCTTCTTTGACTTTAAAGCAATTGAGGAGACTAGCTGAGCCATAGATGTGTATATCTTAACAGTTAAATCCCAGCTGTGGCCTTTTAATAGTTTATGAGGCTTTGGGCAACCTAGTCTAGTGGAGGGTGTCCCTGACCATGGCAGGGGGGTTGGAACTAGATGATCTTTGAGGTCCCTTCCAACCTAAACCATTCTATGATTCTATGATTTATAGAACTTAACTTTTCTATTTTACCTGCCTGTGAAGGTTGCCTGTGTAAAGATTAAAATCTCTTGGAAAGTAGAGGTAAATTGTTCCTCCAGTCCAGAGTTACCCTGGCTCTCTGGCAGCCTGACTCCGTCTAGGGTGCAACAGGAGCACAGGAGGAGCAGAAATGGGGAAAAAGGAATTTCAGAACAGGAAACTAGCTTGTGGGTGGTTGTATTGATCCTAGGTGCAGAATATCAGTTCACTGAAGAGGCTTTGCAGGAATGGGAGGGCAAGATATGAGCCAAGTTAAAGAAGAGGAGATCTGAACAGACATCTCCAGGTATAATAGGCATAGGTACTTCAGTAGGAGAAGTCATGTTGGGACTTCTCTATGGATAATAGGATTAAATGATGAAAGGGCTAATGGCTGCTCATGAATTCACATCCTCAAAACACTCGTTAGGGTGTTTGAGCCCTGTCTAAAAATTATTACAGTGGCTCTGTTTTGCAACCTGGGCTTATCTGAGCAGCAGAAAGGCACTGTAATTGCAACTCTTTAAATTTTCAGCACAATGATTTGTTTTAGTTAGGGCTCTCTTTTGAGTACTTAAGCCTTGCATATACATTTTTAATTTCAATTGCTTCAGTGAATTGTATTATATACCTCCTAAAGATGCAATATAACAAAGTATCACAGTTTTGTGCATCAGTTACAGATGCGCTAAATATAATTACACATTACCTAGCATTTAACTATAAAATTACTGAACATGGAGAAAACGGTGTTAGCAGCAACAGCAAGAAATTCTAGGAGGACTTATTTTAACTTTTTCTGTGCATGTTTTAGTTGTTCTTTCAATTGATTGTAAGTTAATTACTATTAATCATTGATGTTTTCATACTGCATTTTAGCTTGGGATAAATGGAATTTATTTTATCCTTAGGTCTGGTTCTGATATTTGTATTCCTGAAGTAATAGTAAACAAAATGTAGATGCTTCTTAGGAAGAACACTGAGTGGGACAGAGATTAAAATTTATCCAGAACTGTAAAGTTTTAAACCTTTTTCCAAAATATTTTCTATAGTAAACATTGAGCTTCACCTCTAAAGTCAAATATTAGCTAGTTGGTATTGCAGACTACTCACAGGGAACAAATTATGCCATATCAGTTTATACAGGTTATGCAGCACTTTTCTTTGAAACACCTGTTTTTATTTCCTCTGGGATATAATACCAGAACAAATACAAGATGAACTTGATTCAATGTGTTGACTCTTTAAATAGTCAAAACCAATACATTTTTGACAAACAGTGCCATGAAGTAAATGATATGGGTCTGACATACATGGATAATGATGTAGAATCACTGACTATTTAAATTTAGTCTATTTAAAGTGCTGAGAAATATACAGGTGCTTTATGTGTGGAACAGAATCTAATCCTTGCTGTTTCAGCTTTTGCAATATCTGAATGAAAATCCTTTTTTCTATTTCAAAAAGATGATTTAGAAAAAAATATTTTGGCTAGAGGTAATGTTTACTGAGTATCAGCACCAAATAAGATAGGTGTAGCTGTTTTCTGAAAACAGTAAAACTATGCAAATAATGAGAGATAAAGCACTTAGAGACAAAATAGCACAATGTGAACTTCTAACTGGCAGCTCACTGACTTTATAAATTTAACCTTGACTTAAATAACTTCAGAATACTGAAAGAATATATTCCCAAGCACACTGATAAGATCTGTTCTAGTGAGAAAAATGATAGGTCAGACTTGGTATACTGTAAATAATTGACTCAAATGCAACATCTATGTGCTTCCTGACAGATGAATAAAATTCTGAAGAACTGAAAGAGTCAATTTCTGCAAAAAGCCATGGCTATATAAGGCAATGTGCTTGCAAAATCAGCAAAGCCTTTGTATGTGTTTTGTGTCACAGAAAAAAATCTGAATTTTCACACTTCTTTTCACGAGAAAGAAGAAATGAAAATTAAATGAGAATTCTAATATATAAATAATTTATCAGTTTATAATTGCAGGTTGTTCATAGCAGTACAAAAATAAGAGACTATTCAGGTTATGCTTTTGTTTGATATATGCTCCCTGATATTTGGGATATTCAATTCTTAAAGTCAAGAATTGTGACCTGCTCTTTGGAGTAGGACAATGTGTTGTTATAAACAATTTCATTTGAATATGTAGAGATCTAAAATTTATTTTAAATGTAGCCATATGCAACTTCAAATAAAATATTTCTTTTTTTCTCCCAGATCTGGTCAATAATAAATGAGTTTTAGAATTTAAATCAAGACACAGTGGAGTTCTTGTGGTACATTATTGATAAAGTGCACTTATTGTAATAACATTTTCTGAGGGAAAACATATTGTTTGTTCACTATGTTAATGCAAACTCTAACATAAGTCTATATTAAGCTTTTAAAAGTAATTTTGGGTATGTTGGAGGAAGTTTTGTAAGGAGCCTTTTAAATAATTAGATGAAAAAATGCAGCTTATTACCTTAATGAATAAAATATTATTCTTACAGTAGGCCTTCAAATTCACTTTCCCATATGGCTCAAAAAAATCCATGGTGATAATGTATTTTAGAATATAGCAATCAGAAAGATTTTGTTGAAATTTTAGAAAATGTTTTCTTCCTTTCCTAATGGCTTATTGAAAATATGCATACAGGAAATAAGAACCTTCAGCTCAAAAAACATAAAGAAGTTTCTTATAATTTCCCAAAGTTCCACAAGAATCGATAATTCTGAAGATTTTAATCTGTTGCTCAGGACAACTTAACTGTCTTCCTATTTCTATTACTATTAAAATTCAAAAGTACTTTCAAAACTCCCACCCTAGATATCTGAATATCAGCAGATGTATGTTCTTGTGGGGATACCATACTCTTCTAACCTGCACCACTTCTATTTTGAAACATTACGGTCCATCTGCTCACTTCCAAATAATTTCCACTTGTAATTTATCCAAGGGAATGTGATAATATATAATTCATGAATACTGCAATAATCATGATCTATCCATGCGGTGGAGCTTTGACAGGGATGATATGACTTTGAGTTTAGAGATATGATAGCACCAAAATTCTCAAGTGGTACCATCTGAGCAAGTAGCTTTAACTTTTTCCTGAAAGTTTTGACCTTTTAATCTTAAACCACTTCTTGCTTAAGAATATATATATTTTTTAAATATACAAACCTTAATGTTGGTTGGGAAATATAGTTTGGTAACACAGTCCTTCAGGAATAATAGTGTTCTGGTTTACTAAGTTTTAACATAATGTTACTTTGGGAGTAGTTATTACTGTGCTAACAGATTTGTGTTTTTTAATTTGTCTTGGTTCGAGTAATGCTGGCAATCTAAGCTCCTAACTGAGAGTACTGTTTGAAATCAGAAGTTCATATCCTTGAGAGAAAATCAGGAACAAGATGTGAGTGTGTTAATTGAATATACCTAGTTCTTGAAGGTTAATTCAAGAAGAAAAGTCTAAAGATAGATGAAAGAGGATGAACAAAGACACGTTTGCTTTCCTTGAACAGTTTGAAAATGGGGAAGACAAATAATATTTCAGACCCAATTCAGGAAAAAAGATATTTAATTATGTTATGACAGGCTGTGGGCATTGGCATTCACAATTCTGATTATACATAAGTTTATGTAAATGAGTAACCCAAAGAAATGAAGAAAATAATGTAAGACAAAAGAGTACTTGCGGGTATAGGATTAGGCACTAAAAGTTCTTTGTAGCTGGTAGGAACGGTGAATTTTTTTTTTCTTCCTCACCTCCCCACCAAATAGGTCTTTATTTTCTGCCTTTGTGGACAAGCAATTAATCATTTTAATACTAAGTTTTGTTGGGTGACTTGTAATATAACTTTTCCCTATGTGGCGACTGATTAGTTTGATAGTCTACCTGTGAACAGAGTGTGCTACAGAAAATCTTCAGGTTGGGTGAACTGGCAGCTCCGTTGAGGGCTCCAATAGAGCTATACTGACTGGTAACATTTAGCTTTTTCACCAGCCAGATTTTTTCTATGGGTTGGATTTTGTATATACATGTAACTGTAAAATCAATGGTTTGTGTTTTGGTTTTTTTGGTTTTGTGGTTTTTGTTTTTGGTTTGGTTTGGTTTTTTTAAAGTAAATAATTGCTGGGACTACTCTATTAGTCTAGCAATCTGATGCTACATAGGCAAGACTATACATGGCGTAGGGAAAAACCACAGGATGTCACTTACTGGCCTTAGAATTTTTAAACATTGACAGTAATTTAAATGTGCTTGGAAAGAGTTTCCTTGCCTGTTAATTTTAAGTGGACCTTTTTTTTTTTTTTAACCACTTATTTATATTGATAGATGGTTTAATTCTTTATGGCTGTATATGTGAGGAATATTGCTAGCAGGAAGAAGCAATGTTTTCAGTATTAATCAAAATGTTAAGTGTTTTTGAATGTCATGTTTTTAAGTTATGAAGTTATCTTTAAAATATCCATATTTCTCTTATGTACATCAGTGCAACCTTGTTGAAGTCAATGGGCATGTTTCTAGCTAGCTGGTACTGCAGCGAGAGTTGCATTTCCAATCTAAATAGATAAATCTGTGTCTGTTAATATCAAATCATATCTCATTATATTTACAGGGATAATAAGACATGGATGGATGGCTAGCACAGCCTAAGAAGTGTGTTAGCTTTCAGCATGCTTGGTGGTGGTTAAAATGTTAATGAACAGCATTAGAAAGGGAATTTTGCACTACTCGGGAAATCTTCTTGACATGAAGAAAAAAGTTAATTTCAGCCCTGCCTCATTAATCAGATCTGCCTACAGCTAAGAAAGTGTCACCTAAGTATGTTTTGCTTTCTGCTGTGTGTTTCTGATGAAGATACTGACATAAAAAACAGAAGTAATTGGATTTGTGCTAGAAGGCAATGGCAAAAGTAAAAAGCAGTGAATTGAAATGTGCTTTATGACTGACCTTTGTAAAGAATGCCTTAGGCACTTCCATGTGGTGGCTGTCATTATTAATGGTGACCATAGACTCAAGTTTGTTTAAGCAGTCATACACATGAATTGTTTTGCATGTGTCTTATCTGCCATAGATCATACACATAATCTTTGCATGATGGCAGGGAGCAATAGCCTTCAGGTTTAGAGCATTATCCAAGGGGACCTCTGGCCCCTGCGTGTTCATCATTGCTGTTGTATTTCCTGAAGGTGCAAAATAAAAGAAACTTCTTCATGTGCTATCCCAAGACTAGTCAATGAACTGAGATTAAGACTTCCCATATGAGGGAATGAACTACACTTTGGCCATTTCTTTGGCTGCCTTCCAGGATTGTCCTGTAACTCCACGGGGAGGAGCTGTCCTAGGTACTGGTTCCCAGGGGGACAGTCCATGGGCGATCCAAAGTCTGTCTTGCTTTTATTATACTCTGTAACCTAATAAAGCTTGAGCATAGCAGACATTAAGGTTTTGGGTAATCAGTAAACCTAGAGTTTATGGTGAGCTCTACTGTGACAGTGGGATGGGGAAACATTCATATCCATGTTATTGCATT
This sequence comes from Grus americana, assembly GCF_028858705.1. Taxonomy (NCBI): domain Eukaryota; kingdom Metazoa; phylum Chordata; class Aves; order Gruiformes; family Gruidae; genus Grus; species Grus americana. Next base: position 9,187,175 of record NC_072864.1, read on the forward strand.
AAGTACCAAATAATGCAGAATAGGCTGATTATAACCTTATGTAAGACCTAAAAGCTTAGATCTGTGAACAGAAACACTTCTCTTCCTTGATTTAGCTCCTACTTACTGCTCACTGAAACCTCCAAGAGTCCCTGGATTCAGAGTAATGCTTTTCAGGTTGTTCCAAACAGTACATGACTATCCTGGAAAAAAGTACATATCTTTCTAATCTTTCACTGAATAAATTGAGTTGTTTTATGTAAAATCCTTATAAGGTCATTGATTTTTATAATAACCCTGCTGTCGTCAGACAAAATTGTGCTGGTACCACACATAAAACTCTTAGAGACAGAAGTGGAGTAGCAAATTCAAGGAAACTTGTACACCAAAGAAATTCACCAAAGAAATTGAGCATGTTGGTGGTATAAGTAGTTGTGATGAAAATTAAAAAGCAAAGAAGAAAACAGTAGCAGTCAGCAGTCTTTGTACTTACCATTTTGCAATAAGCATAATGGATGATGATTAAACAATCAGGACAGGGAGTGCTTGTCTGCTGCGTAGTTAAAAAAAAAAAAAAAAATAGGGCCACTTATGTATATGACCAAAACTTTTGCTAGTCCTTTATGTTCAAAGATTTAGCGTCATGTTCTGAGTTCACTGAGAAATGTGGCTCTAAAGGAGATCTCAGTACTTAGAAAATCTGTGGTATGCCTTTTGACATGTGGAAAGTGTGTGTTTACTTCCACTTTCTTTAGTAATCCACAGAAATATCTATAGCATAGAATTCCTTCTGTATTCTTGTGGTTCTTGAAAAAAAAATAGCATTGTTCAAGTGAATTTCATCACTGATAGTATTATTCTGGCAAAATACATAAATAGTGACTTATAGATGGCAACACCTTCTCTTACTTTTCAGTATTAGGTTATATCTAATAAATCTCTCCAAATAAAAATGAAGTCTTGTCTACCCAAGTGTGTTTTTGGCAATAGAAGGTCACACTATGAACAGAAATGTATAAGAATCACAGTTCTTATGAATAGGAATTTGCAGAAAGGAGTGGAAGTGTACACATAGAACCAATGCATACACCAAAACACACCATGTTGCAGCGGACTAATAACAAACAACAAAAGGAGAAGTTGTAGCTTCTCTTCCTTTCGAATCAAACATTGTTGAAGAAGTTGAATACTCTGCTAGTGTAGATGTAATTGGCCAAATCTCAATGGAATAAGAGTCAGCTTTTCAGCAAATAGAGAAAGAATGAGACAGAAGTTATTATGTACTGGTAAAAGCAATGCCTGGTGGTTTGGATAAACAAAAGTTAGGAGGAGTGTGAATAACCAAGGGAGTAAATGTAAATTAGGCTTTGAAAAGATGATAAATCAGAGGAAATTTATTTTAAAAAACAAAACCCAAACAAACGTGGTAACAGAATATCTGAGAAGTAGTTTAAACTGCTTATCACTCAGCTGTGCAGAATAGATGTCTAATCTCTCTCACTACCACAGTTAAAGATTTAGAGGATTTTGCATAAACACTTCTGAGTCTTTGAATACATCTCCTTTAGTGAATGCTAAAGTATTTGTGGAAGGAGGAAAGTAAACCTTTTTAACAAAGTTCACCAAATCAGAGGGAATGGTTGATTTACTGCAGGACAGGACTGTTGGAACAGATCTTGCTTCCCCTCTTCACCCTAATCCCTTCATTCAAGGCCAAATGAAGTTTAACAAAGACAAATGCCAAGTCTTTCATGTGGGATAGAGTAACTTAAAACAGTACTGGCTGGTGACTAGTTGGTTAGGTCAACCAATGACACTGATTATCTTGGTGAATGTGAGTCAGTAGTATGCCTTTGTGGTAAGCTAATTGCATACAGGGCTGCATTACAAAGTGATTTTACAAAAAGAAATGATTCTTCTACTTAGCATCTGTGAGGCTGCATCTGAAATTTTACATCCAGTGCTGGAACCTCCAGTACTAGGGAGAGATTGACAAACTGTTAGGACTCCAGCAGAAAGCCACTGAGATGAGTGAGGGGCTAGCACATGTGATGTGTTGAGGGGAGCAGAAGTGAGGAATGCATGACAGGATGAAGAGAAGACATAGTGATCGTGTGTATGAACAGAGGCTAAAAGGAGTCGTGTTTCTTCCAGCATGGAGAATAGGAGGCTAATGAGGGCTTTGCAAGCTTTTACTGACTAACAGGGTGGGGTGTAGAGAAGATAGAGCCAAACTTTTCTTAGAAGTGCACAGCATAACCAAGGTTGGCATTCATTTTAAAGTTTCAGCAAAAGAAGTTCTACTTGGACACAGAAAAAAACCTTGTCGCTCTGAGAGCTGCTTAGCCTGGAGCAGGGCCCAGAGAGCTTGTATAATATGCATCTGTGGAGGTTTTCAAAATTTGTCTGGACAAGGCCATGGACAACATCATCTTCCTTTGAAGCTACCTCCGCTTTGAGCAGGAGATTGGACTGGATGATTTCTAGAGTTTTCTTCCAGCATAAATTTTCCTGTGGTTCTAAGTGAGAAATGTTAGTGACTCACTGGGCTTCATTTTCAAAAGTGGTCTTAACATTTAGAGACTGCTAAGGGTTGGTTTGATCTTTCTTTCTCTCTCAGGAGATAGGCAACTAAGTTTATGGTAAACGTCCTCATTTAAATGATGAGTTCCATATACCTCAACATGGTACATGCCGTTAAATCTAATTAGTGTAATTTTACCACGTACTTTTAAGAGAGCATGGCAAATGAGATTTTTTTCAAATGCCCTCTAGAAATCTCACATTTATTTCCACCACGGTGTAGGTTATAAAAAGCCACAGGTACTGAAAGTGAAGTAAGCATTGCATTTATTTTTCATTGCATCAGCTGATTCAGGCTAATGAACTATTAAGGCTTATTTGTGGTTTGCTATAGTTTTATTATTGTTGTTCACCTTTTTGAAATCTCCCCATAAGCTTGTATCCAGGGCTGCTTTTTCTCTTCCCTATGACTCTGTAAAACTGTCTTTACCTCTGTCTATTCATGTTGTTATTAGTGTTTTGACAGCTTTAGGCATCCCTAATGTTTTCCCCATTTTTCAGAATTGTCAGCACTGTTTTATTTATGTACTTTGGAGGTACTGGGAATGTTAGTCTTCCCTCAAATTCTTTATTTTCCTTCTCCATAGATGGATTTTATTCTTGTAATTCAGCTTGTAATACTGCTTATGTACTGATCAGTTTCCTCCGAGGTTCACTTGCAAGATCAACAAATTCAAGCTTTCTAAATGAGGTCAAGATTTCCATTTCTGCCACCTTTCTGTAAATTTTCTGTTTTATATTGCAATAAGTAAAGATGAAAGTTCATGACAGGATTTTAATCCAAGTGCATACGCTACAAATATGAATGTACTTGAAAACATTATCTCTGTAGCACTGATTCCTGATGTTCCGTGTCTTCTTTCCCCTTTCCTCAGTAAAGCAGAGCCCGTACATAAAGAATGAACCCAGTGGAAATTTTTTGTTTTATATGTTTTGTTGCTCTTTGCTTCCTAATACTGTCATGTTTCCATCACTCTATTCTATGTGTGCACACAATGATTTATAACTTTATTTCATACATCTCTAAATTTATTTACAAAATTAAATACAGCCAGTCATTTGTAAGAATAAAAAAGATTGCTATAGTTGTAATCCTGTAGTTGTAGATTGTGGTAGTCCTCTCTGTGCTCATGCCAAAGCAGCTGTTTAGATGGACTTTTAAGGAATATTTGTGAAGCAAGTAGCAATTATTTGAATTTTTTTGAATGATGGCAATACTAGCATGTTTTGCATGTGCTATGATAGAATCTAGGCAACCATACTAATGTTTCTTTTGTGCTCAGCTGTTACTTTTTTTTTGGGGGGGGGGGGGGGTGTTGCACTGACAATTTTAAAATGTGGAACCAATAGACTAGTGTTCTTATAACACATTAAGTAGGTGCAATGCCCAGTGGATACTGAAATGAAGTAGTCCACAATAAGAGTAACATTACTTCTTTTTTGTCACAGCTTGCATTTCTCATTAATATTCTACAACTATCTCTGTAAATTATTCAGCTCAGTGTCCAAGTGCCAGTCATTCTTTTTAGTTCATTTTGAATAAGCTAGCAGGTAAAATTCACTTATATAATTTATGGTGAGAAAAAAGGAGAGTTCTTCTATCTATAAATCAGTTCTAGAGACAATGGCCCAATAATACTACTGATCTAACATTAGAGAAGACCTGGTAAATTCTTACTTTTTTCAGTCATTGGGCAGCACTTATATTACTGTTCAAAAGACCAACCATTTCTGTTGATATGGTACAAAAATTGTATTTGTTTTCCATATTCAAAATGTGAAGATCGTCTCTCTCTTGCTATATCTGATGTGCATGCATATTTTAGACACGAATTTTTCAAGAAAAGCAGAATAATACAGTTGTAAGAGAAGCTCCTTTCTTTACTGCATTAAAAAAAAAAGCCAAACCAATATCTAAGTTCAAGACTTGTGACTAGAATCAAACTTAACTTACATTATTATGATCTCTATCAAAATAAATAATTAATAAGTAAAGCTAAGTAAAGGATTTCTAAATATATCTTTGGGCTTTTTATTTTCTCTGGGGAGAGAAAAGTGTTTGGCAAGAGTTCTCGAAAGGATAACTAAACAGTTTCTTGTTTTGGTGCCAGTAGCACCCTAAAGGTCTTGGCCAGAATGGTTAAAAGAGATCTTGGGGGAGCAAGAGGATAGGTCATCTCTTCTTTTCCCATGCTCTTAAGTGGGAGTTTTCCTTCGTGGCTGGGAAGAAAAATAACCATGATGAAAACACTGTTGTTGTTTTGTTTTTTTTCTCTTTATAATGTTCCAGTTGCTGGAAAGCGCACGTGAATCTCAACTTAAACTGGGGTGAGGGTGACAGAGAGAGAAAAGGAGAAAAAAGAGGAAATTTTGTAAATGTTTGAAATATTTTTACTTTTTATTTTTTTAAACAAGGAAACCCCAATATTTCCTTCTCACAGTTCAAGTTTAATCCCAGTGTAATGATGAGGGTGGAGATGGATTTATAATGTTTGAATTCATAGAATTTGTGATAATAAAGGAGATCATAACTCCATTGTCTTGAGTGATACTACTTGTGTGGGAGGTCATTGCCTGCTTACATCATCGACGGTCGAAAGCAAGTACCAGATTCTTTAGAGTAAGCTTTACAAAGTTCACAACGAAAGCCCTTATAAAAAACCTCATTGTTCTGTTTACTAAAGTGTTTGCTACTTCTTTTCTGTAAGTTTTTCATCTGAGAGATGAGCAGTATTTATAAATCAATGTAAAAGGAAGCATTTTTCTGAGGCTATGATTTAATCATAGGCTTTTGCATGAAGGTGGAGGAGATTGTATAACTCCTTATAATTCAGCTATCTTACAGAACACAGTTGCTAATAGCCCAATAGTCTTCTTGAAACGCTTTAACTTATGAAGAACTGTTATATTTGTGCTCAAATTTTAGCTAGGTTTCTACCTGTGCAATAGAAATACTTTAAGTCATGTTATGGAAGTAGATATGTTTGAAACACTGGGAAGTCAGAACAACATGGAAGGTAATTATTATATTTTGGCAGGATGCACCTTCACTTTCTTTTGTTTCTTCCCTGATGGTAATAAATGAAGAAGAAAAAAAAACCTTTAAGAGTGACAAGACTGCATGGAAATTAGGATTAATATAGTTGATTTACATAATGTTAGCTTTTTAAAGCAAATGTGGGCTGTGTATTCCTCTGCTAGAAAGCAGCCAAAAATAGAAGCCTTTCTATTGTACCTTTCTTACTAAGTTAATTATGTGGCTACTTTGAAATGAATTGCTTACCCCAGTATTTAATTTGTCAAGCAGTATTTATATTTGAAATCCCTTATAGTATTTTTGCAGTCGAGAAGTCTCTATTGAAAAGAAAAAAAAAAAGAGAGTATTATTATTATTTACTAAATTTGTTTTGGGATCATTTACTGTGCTGCTTACACCCCTCAGTTCTTTCCATGTAGATTCTTATTGTCTAGATCTAGATGTAAAGAGAAACTTGAAGTAGTTCGGACATAGAAAGATCTTTGCCTAAGTCATACTATATGCTATGACAGGAGGGAGCCATTGTTCTGATACTCTTCTGTTTACTTTGGATTGACTTATACTTGGAGGAAATATTCCTTAGTCCACAAAATAAATCAAGGATAGAATAGTATTGCAACACCTTTTCTTTAGCAGTTGTCTCTTACACATTTAACCCAAAAGTTCATTGCAACTGGTTTCTCAAAGGCTTATCCATCAGCACAATGCTAATGTATAACTTTAAGGTTAGAGCAAGGAGGAAGTCTTTTGTTTTAAATTTTAATATTCATCTAAGTGAAGAACTAATGACACTGAAGACATATATAATGCAGAGAGAAATTGGAAAAGCTTCCTTGCACGTGTCCATTAATGCACTGTTTTATAACTGCGGAAGAAATTTGTCATAGAAACATTGCTATAGAGACAAAAACCTTCACCATCCTTTTATTCTTTTTTCAAAGACCATGTCTCCTCATATCAATAAATACTAATCTCTGGCAATTTTTATATGGTGGATCAACATGTTTAACACATGAATAATCTCAGAATGATTACAAATATTGCAGAATGAAGACTACACTTTTTTTTTTGTTAATGTTTATTCAGACTTCTGCAATGGATTTCTTTGGCTCTTTTAAAAATTCATTTGTGTTGGACCTGTGCAGACTTCTGGGCAAGTGAGGACACTAGGCAAGAATGTTTGCAGGAACAGCAATTTTAGGTAAAAACTGAGAATGTCAGTGCAATATGAATTATAATTGTAGCAAGCAGAGGGGAAAATTAGATAACCTCAGCAGAAACAAGATTCTATTTGATATAGAGATAGAAGTATAATATGAACAAATACTTAATTAAATTGGTGCACATTTGTAACTTCAGTTATGAAGTAATAAAAAGGACTCTTTAAATAAAACTGTCTTAAGGACCACAGATTTTCTGCAGAAGGAAGGCAGATTAAGAGAAAATTAATCAAAGAATACTGTGATCTAATCATATGTATTCTCTAAGTGTGGTGAAATTTGTCACCTAAACTTTCTTTAAAACTAATTCACTTGGTGTACTTACAATAAGGAAAAATGTATGTAGGCTTGTTTGCATTCACTTAAAGTATTTAAAGATTTAATTTTTTTTTTTTTTTACTAATCATACTTATAGAAAACAACATAATTGATAAAATGATTGGTTTGAGTTGGCTCCAGTCCAGAATAGGAAGTCCATCTGTGTGAGGCTATTCAATTATGCTTTCAATTTGAACTTGAAGCCAAGTGTCACAAGATTGTAGCTTGGGGATTACCCTGTCCAAAAATAAAAGCAACGTGATCATGAAAAGTACAAAAGAGAAGATCATGTTACTTACATTACCTAAACTCTCTCCTGTTAGCTATATCATTTTTCCAATCAATTTAATAAAGATGGAAGAAGTTTTAAGAATTTTTTTAATAAGTATCTTATTTAGCTAAACCACAACAAAAAAATTTCTACAATATCTGCCTTACTATAAAATTAGAAGCCAGCTACTGAATCTGAGTGACAATGTCTTTTTTTTTTATTTAACTCTGCTATTGATATTGATTGCAATGTTAATTATTTGCATTAAAATAAAAAAAGCCCAGTTTCCTAGCTCCAGGTGAGACTAAGCAATCAGTTTATTGCTTATCTGTGTAACTGTCAGTGCTGTGTTAATACTCTATGAACTTTATAAAATTTGAATTTAGAAGGAAAGAAACAATTCAGTGTCTTTTTAAGACTACTTATTAAATTACATTTTATCTTACAAGTTAGAATTGAAAGCAAAGTATTTCTGTAACCCTACTTTTTGTATATAAAATCTACAGTATCTGTCTATATGTATGTGTATGTATATTATTATATATGTATCGGTATATAAATATAAGGTGACAGATTCCCTTGGAGTACATTAAGTGTATAACATTTCACATTCTCATTACAATTACTGTCAAAATAATAGGTTCACATTTCTGTTATGCTCTCGTTACAACCTTCAGTGAGATATTGGAATTTTAAAGCCTCATATAGTCAAAGAATTAGGGGAATGTACTATATTGCTGTGACCTTTTCAATATTCTATAAATGGATTGCTGAAAATTTTACTTTTCTTCCTTGTTTACTGCTCTTCTCTTTTCCTCGTTGTTAATTGTATGGGGAAGAGTTGAAATGGATTACCTTTCCACTGTTTTGTATTTTGATTGGCCAAAAGATGTATCAAAATTGCATAGTACTATATACTTAACAACGGTTATATTATGCGCTTTTATTAAACCATATAATACATATTTTTTCAGTTATATGAAACTGAAGTAATATCTGAGGCATGCATAGAATGGCATTTTGTTTCAAAAATGGTCTCATTGATGATGATAATTAAGATGATCTGTAATACATCATTTTCTGAAGGTCCACCTTCCTGAAATTGTAGGTATTTATAGATGTTTCTGACACTTAAGTTGGAAGTTTTTAGACACCACACCTCTTTAGTATTCATGTGTATATTTCTGCCTGGATAACACTTTTATTTAGTAGTAGTTGTTGTAATGTCTCTTTTTTTTTTTTTTCTTTCCACATTTAAATGAGAACAGAGAACCATCCTCAATACACATCTCTTACTCAGCAAGGCAGTACTGAAAGTAGAAGGGTGATATTTTCTGTTTCCAGTAATCCTTTAGCGGTAGTGAATTGGAAGCATTCTGTAAATGCTAAAGGTCTGTTAGACTTGCATCTGTGAAAGAATTGCATTTAATCTGCTTTTTTTCTTTCTAATGCTGTCCACACTAACTGCTCCTTAGTATGTGAAACCTCGGTCCAGACTGGTGGGGTTTCTGTTTGGTTTTTTAATTTTAATTTTTCAGTGTTAGAAGGAGTGAGAAGGGTATGGAGGAAAAAGACACTTTCAGAAAAGGAGTCAGGGGAGGACTTAAAAAGTCTGCATAGTCTTGAAAGAGAGCAGGGAATGTTTCAATCTAAATCTATGTGGGTGATAGCAAATTAAGCACATTTCCCTGAACCACCACTTCTGGTAACCTTACATGGTGTCATAGTCTCTATTACAAATGTAATACAACTAGTGTAAAGAAATGATGTTGATATTATATATTTATGATATTATTATTGGTGTGTTTCACTGCCTCCCAAAAGCCTCATTTTATTTGTAATTTATATTCAGCTTCTAATATTAGTATACTGGTGCAAGAGCATAAAAATATCATTTAATTCAGAGACATTAGTTTCAAGTAACAGCCATGAGAAGCAGAGACATTAAGAATTTGTCTTACACTTTGGATTCTTTCTTATAGACATTTTATATGTAAATAATGACATAGAATCAGGAATTTTAAATTATATTACTGCATTGGTGCTGTTAGGGTCATGCCACAATATTTGGGAGGTGCATTTGGTGCAGCAGCAAGGGGGCTACTGATAAAAGCAGGAAAGATAAGCTAAGGGTGACACAGCAATGAATTGCCTTTTTTCCCAGTGTCCCAGGTTTGTTGAAATTAGTGACATACAGGGCTACTGCATTCAGTTACTTAAAGAAAGGATACTGGTAAACAAGCATGCTGTCAAGTCTGGTTTTTATCAAGAGTTCTTTTGACATTGTCTTTGCTGACTAAAAATTTAGCATTTTAGACATGATTTTTAAATGGTTTCTACATTATTCATAACTATTCAAAAGATTTTTTTTTTTTTCTTAAGAATAAACCCAGATAATGGAAAAAATGCTTGCCAGCTATATGGCATAGCTAGGAAAAAGTAAAGAACTCTAGATAATAGGCTTGCTTCTTACAACCTGTTCTTGCTTCAGTTGTAGTGAGATACAGCCTTGGTCTCAGTGACTATGCCTATATCATTCCTGGAGCTGCCGTCAAAGTAACTGCAATGTGAAATGCCTCATGATCTTTCTGCCACCCATCCATATAGCCTGAGCTTCCAGGCTGTTTCAGACACTATGCATAATTAGGGCAGCACCTGCAGCCTTTGTGTGTGTAAAGACAATAAATTGGGTGTTTAGAATGGGCAGCAGTTCTGGGAATCCTTCAAGATGAGAGATTCTGTAGTCTCTCCCATTGCCAATGGTGAAAATTGTGTTTGAACTTCTGAAAGTCATTCTCTAGAGCCAAACTCTAGCAGTTCCTTTTGTTAGAACTTTGATACATTTATTTCCAAGCATTACCTGGGGTACACATGTGTATACTACAAAAAGTTAAACAGATTCCGTATTTTAATACTGATTTTAAAAGACTATAATTTCATGCATCATCTTTGTGATTTTTTGAGGGCTTAATTGCTATGTCATGGTAATGCTTATCAGAAAGCACTGAAAAGCTTTAATTACTTTGTACTTTGGTTAGTTATGAATGCATGCAAAATTTAACTGTTTCCCCAGAAGCAAATAAAGTCCACATTTATTATGTTACATAAAAGTTATGGAATGATTTAGAATAATTAAGCTAAAGGCTGTCTTACTTGGGATTTAGCTCATCTAAATGATGCATAAAATTAATCTCAGAAAATTATTTCATATTAAACTACATGAGAAAGAAGCATTAGCATCTTCTCAGAAAGTTTTGTTATAGGAAATGCATCTTATGGCAGTAAACTACAGGTATATTATGTAAAGCAACAAAATTGTGGTGTGGTCTGATTTGAGTAGCTTCATTTGGGAAATTAAAACCACCAGGGAAAAGAAAAAGAAATTAAGAAGTGTAAAAGACGACAGAATTTAAAAGCAATAAACCAGAAGAGGAGAGTGTGATGGAAATATTAGGCAATTTGAATAGAAAGTTGGGAAAATAGAGAGAGATGCAGGTAATTAGAAAAGGTGAAAGGAAAAATCAACAAGTTCTTAAAGTTAGCCTTGATATATTTACAGTCAAGTTCTACTACTGCAACCATATTTAATATCTATTGCCTGTTAAAAGCAACTTAAATTCCTTCTGACCTGTGTTAGTATTGTAACATTGACTGTCAGAGGATCAAATGCTGCCTACTTTTCTCAGGAGAATTGATTTATTATCAACAGTGAGAATTGTTTATGTGAGTGACGTGAGGTTAGAGGAATTATTCTACATGACAAAAGTACATTAGAAATCCCACAGCTTAATAGTTAAAAGAAAGCCACACTCTAAACACTATGATCAATTTTATGGACAAGAACATGGAAGTTGATGAATGAGGAATAAGGGAAATGAATGGGATCAAAGTAGGTTCAGGATTATGTGATATCAATGAATGACTTGTGAGTTTAGGCACGTTAGTGTCTTAGTGATTCTGTGTATATTTTGGCTTTTTAGATATTCAAATAATAAGTTAAGATATGACCATTAAGGATATCTCACTGCAGTGGTTTTCCAGGTGTGGTCTATGAAGCTCAGGTGCCAATAACAGCCACAATGAAAGCTATCACAGTTGTTAATGTTTTATAGAGCCCCAGGAGCGTGATTGTGCCAAGGAGTAGATGGGTTTTTTATATGTAAGGAATAGATTTGTATTCCAAGTTTTTCTAAAGATAGGTTTAGGTGCAGCATGTTGGAAAAACTTTCTAATGGAACTGCAATTTTCAGTCTAAAATATAGCACAGGGTTATAAAGTTGTTGAGGAGACAAAAAAAAAAAAATGGAAAGGGAGTCATGAAGAAGCAGAACAGCTTCTCTTGTGAGGATTGGTCTTTCTGATGCTGACAGTTAAAAAACACTTTCTAACCTAAAGTGGACAATCTTCTCTCAATTACTAGAAGGAATGAGCTTTGTAATCCATGAAACAGCTTCCTATAAATTGCAAATATGTATAGATGCAAAACTTCCATCTAGTGTGTTCCTACTCATTCTAATACCAAGGTAATGATAATTGGCTCTGACTTGACAATTATAATTGGCTCTAACTGACTTGATACTCCCACAAGATGCTTCATTCTTCATCTGAAGCTAGAATGCAAATTTCATTCTTGCCTTTGAAAATGCTAAAGAGAGAATTTCATAGAATCACAGAATGGTTTGGGTTGGAAAGGACCTTAAAGCCCATCCAGTTCCAACCCCCCTGCCATGGGCACGGACACCCTCCACTAGACCATGTTGCCCAAAGCCCCATCCAACCTGGCCTTGAACACTTCCAGGAATGGGGCAGCCACAACTTCTCTGAGCAACCTGTTCCAGTACCTCACCACCCTCATAAAGAAGAATTTCTTCCTAATATTTAATCCAAATCTCCTCTCCTTCAGTTTAAGTCCACTACTCCTCGTCCTGTCACTACATGCCCTTGTAAACAGTCCCTCTCCAGACTTCTTGTAGGCCCCTTCAGGTACTGGAAGGCTGCTAGAAGGTCTCCCCAGAGCCTTTTCTTCTCCAGGCTGAACAAGCCCAGCTCTCTCAGCCTCTCCTCACAGGAGATGTGCTCCAGCCCTCTGATCATCTTCGTGCCCCTCCTCTGGACTCACTCCAACAGGTCCCTGTCTTTCTTGTAAACAATGATATATTTACATTTTCTAGGAAACTTTAATATAAAAATATTTTCATCTGAGAAATGGAGGTATATCTACAAACAAAAGAAAATTCTTAAGAACATACAATTAAAATAATGCTTTGCTGGAACATAGTTACATTTGAGAAGTCTTTTTTCTTATGGTGCACATGTAACCCCAAACCATCTTTAAACAAGTTGGGGTACATTTCAGAAAAGGGTGTCTAGAGTTCATTTAAGTACTGAGATTCTTTAGAAATTACTGTAGTTGTTTAAGTATCTCTTCTTGCACTTTGCTACTTCCAGTCTTCAAGGTAGCTGTGTCTCAGAGCACACCTCTGTTCCCATAGTCCTCTCTCCTTGGTCCACACAGGAGTGGAGAGATGAGCAAAGAAACACCAACTCTGTGTATATGATAATCAGCTTTACCAAATTTTCTATCTAGTTTTTCCCCTTTTTAAAACAGCTATCTTGAATGAATGCAGTTGGAAGAATACCAGTTAATCTGTGGAAATTATCCTTAGGTGCAACAAGTATAGATACAGGTGCAATTTCTAGCTCTGAAGGTTTTTGGTCGTTGTGACTATTGCTCATCTCAGTATTTGGGAAATGGTAACAATGCTGGGCAACCTTTTTTATGAGCAGAAACAAATAATAGGTCCCTTAAGAATCCTGAAATCATTTGTTTCAGTAATGCCAAGATCATCTCATATGTTAGGATCATCTCCTATGTTAGATTCTGTCCAGTATGAGAAGCCAGGAATGGAAACCTTCAGTGTGATCTAAAGATGAAGGGTTGTTTTGTAAGAAAGCTTCATCTTCATGCCTGAGGAATTGATCTTAGATGAAGCTTGCCAGTGCTTCTGAGGATAATGTGCAGAATGCAAAAGTGCAGTGTACTAAAAGTTATTAAAGCTGCGTTTTATTTTTTTTTTTTTTCCAGAGAAATTGCCTGGTTCTCAAAATTCTGTTGTAAATATCACTTTACATAAGCACATTAATGATCAAATATTAGATTACCCTTTTGTGATATTTTCTCAGCTTTAATTTTTATTTAATTGAAACTATTAGTAGTGCTGTAACATTTAGAAGAATGGCTGTTGTAAGGTCAGGTGCTGTTTATCCAAAAGTACATATTTGTCCAGCAAGCTAATATTTTTAAGACATTGTAATATTAGCTGTATTATACACATTTTCTCAGAGATTGTGCTGGGGTGGGGCTGTAAGGTTTTAAAAATATTGCAAAGAATGATTACAAATACTTTTTTAATAATGAAATTTGCACTGCCATAATATTCTCTGATGTAATTTTGTAAGCTTTCCAGCTGGAAGACAAGGCTTGAATAATATTTCATATGAAGCTAGTGAGGTTTTGGGTAAATATTTTGTGCATAATTTTTCTTTTCCTCATCAAATTTGCAGTTTTTATGTAGTTACTGACTTTCTTTGCTTTCTCCTCTTCTTACTACAGAATTTTTTAATTAAAGCGCTGAGTTAATTTCAAAATATTTAAAGCAGTCATTCTAAAAACTATCAGTGTTTAATGATATAGAGTATAGCACTGTTAAAGCATTTTGTGCTAATCCTCCACATGTAAGCATGTGTGTTATAAGAAAAGATATGTGAAATGCAGTTTTGAATTGTTTACATTAAAGTTTTCTACAGAGGATAGATTTCGTAAGTGTCTGGAGGTTTTTTGGCAATATATGTAGGATCCAGCCATGTTTTTCATTCTGTAAGGTAGATAACCATTCTTAGTTGTAAAATCTGCCAGATTAGAACAATTAATTGGTGGTTTTACTGTTTCTCTAGCTAGTCGTATTAAGCTGCTTGTTGAGCTCCTAGGGGATGACTTTTCTTTTGCCACATTGAAAACACTGTGAACAATATTTTTTTTTTAAAGAAATACTTTTGTACAAATATTATCATAGCTGGAAAAGGATTTATCAGGTTATTTTGACTTTATCCTGACAGTAGAGGATTATTCTTTCAAATTTATCATCTAGTATAGCCCATTAATCTTGTCATTTTTCTAATTTTTTTTCTTTTTAATGTCAGATATTTCAAATCCTGTTTATTTTTCTGTTGCTCATAAACCATTTTCCTCAGAGGTGTATAAAAACTACATTAGATGATATCAGGAGGGAAGCTATTCCTTATGAATGAGTGTAGTAAGATTCATGTAAATCTAAAAGATGCTCTCAGCATTCTTTCCATTGTTTGTAATATTAAGCGCTATGAACGTGTCTCCTATCTTCCATTTTTTCATCTAGTGGGGGAATACAGAGCATCATCTGCCCATACAGTGATTCAGAAGTTAATTATTGAAATAAGCAGCCTCTGAGATCCTTTTCTGAAGGCTCAGTCTGAACTGTTTTACTAAAACCAGAGGTATTTCTCTTTTTCCAGCCTTCTTAATTAAAACTTCAATGGTACTCTCTGGGTTTTCTTCCCTTTCTTAGACTTTCCCCAGACAGTGAAACAGTGCCCGGATTACATCGTATACTGATCCAGTAGAGTGTACATGGCACCTTTTGTCAAAGAAGACCCTGAGGGTAATCTTGGAGATTTCCACTTAGACTTTACCTTTAGCTGTAATGTTACATAAAAGCATATGATTCACCTTCACTGTACCACCATTGTGTGATGAAGCTTTCTTCCCCTTTTATCTCCTCCATAATCTCCTCTCAGTCACTTCTCACTTTAAGACATTTCATGCCATCTCATTTTCCTCTTCCTCCTGGATCAGAGAGAGTTCCTTTCAATATTTATACACCAACATGTTTTCTGTATGCATATGTAGATATATTTGTAATTTTATTCTGTATAATTGCTAGCATTGCAGTAGAAAAAGCCTGTTGCTTCCAAAAGTAACAGACTTGTGAAACAATATAAATTCAGTTAAAGCAGATAGAATTTATCATACATTAAAGAGTCCTTTCAAAATACTTTTTATTCCATTTTGTGTCTTCAATTATTTAGGAAATCTTGTAGATATGACTTTGCTAGAACTCCATTAGCTGTAAGTTGTCTGCTTTTGGTCCCTCCTCCTTGTGGGATATTTTGCTCTGGGATTCCAGTGGAAACTCTATGATAAATGTAGCTTTTAGAAAGACTGTCTTACATATATTTTTCCTTAATTTAAATAATTACTTTCGTAAGAACATTGGTCTCTGGAGTAAAATGTACATATTTCCAGCACTAGATATTCAGCTTCCTGCTGAAATGAGCTGTTGCATTTGCTTTTAAGCATGTACCAATAATTTGAGTAGAATTAGCTCCTACAGGCACACACTTTACATATCATAATAATGTTTCCTCTGCCTCTCAATTCATTTATGCAAAATGAGATGGAAGATTTTTTTTTTTCTTTTACTTCTTTACTCTGTCTACTGGATTACTTATCCCAAGATAAGTCTTTAAACACTGGGAAGAACATGGAAACAACCACTCATTTATCTTCTTTGTAATGCTCCTCTAAAACAATTAATTTCTCTTTTTAGTTGGAGTGCTGTGGATCTAAGCAGCTACTGAGATTTATGTGGAACTTTGATATTGTAATCAAAATTGTTCTCTGAAGGCCAATTTTCATGATTATAAAATTTCTAGATTGTATTCATTCTTGTAAAACCACAAAAACCTTGAACTACAAGATGTGCTTTTATGTTGAAAAGTACTTGTCATGTTGCAAGTAATTGTTGAAGATATGTGTGTTAATATTGTTAAAAATTAAGGAATTTGGAAAGATTTTTTTTTTGGTTATCTACAGGAGAAAGTATTGATAAACAGTAATGATGACTAGAAATAATCTTCACAACTGATCATCTGAAATATCATGGGTACAGTCAGGTTACTTATAGTTCTAAATGAGTGAGGCGAAACCAAGAGGATATTGTATTTTGGGATTTGGGGAGTCAAGGGGACAGCTAGTGAAATTGAGGACCTTTAATTGACCTACTAAACAAGAAATCACTGGTTACTAGGTTCAGAATTCTTTCATCTGACCCTGTAGACCCTGGTTGATTGGTGGAGATTCTTTTATTCGCTTAAAGGTCTTCTCATACTGTCACAAAAACCCAGGGCCTACTGAAAGGTGTTTTATACTGATTTTTTTGAAAGCTGCTTAAATTTTTTTAATTTTTTTTTTTAACCTCGGTCAACATTGCAGCATGCAGCAGCTTGAGGGGTTTTTTTTCCCCTCAATTTGCAGTACTTCTGGTGTAATTGGAAGAAAAGTAGAAATCTGTAGATACATTGTACGGTCTTTATAGCTTAATTCTTTAGGTTTGAATAAAACAGTTCCATATACGCTTATATGTTCCCACATGTGATGCCCCAGCCCTTAGGACACTGGGTTGTGCTTTTGAGCCTTCTGATCTATGGAAGTCCGAACTTCATTTTCTGTGCTTGGCAACCTCTATAGCTCAGCCAGCACTATGGGAGTAAGTATACGCATGTTTCAGTTTTCAGCAGAAGAGGTAGCAAAGAGGGACTATGATAAAATGGGTATTCATGCACATGCTTGTTTAGTTGAGAGAATATGATAGTGGCTAATATTGCCATATAACTTCTTGCTTAAAATCTGCTTAATTACTTGAGAAATGAAGGGTGGCAAATGTGATGGTAATTGTAGAAAAGATGAGATCTGGGAAACTTTGACCTTCTAAATCTGATATTTATACCAGGCAAATTAATATAAGAACTAGTAAAGAATAGAAGTAGTGGACACATGGGTAAGTATTGTATACTCTGGAAGAACCATCACTGATCTGTAAAGAAAGTTTCTCCCTCATAAGTTAGTCAAGATGTTCAAGATATTAAAAATCAAGGCCAGCTGTGAAAAATTACAGAAGACCTTGATGAGACCAACCAACTGCACAATAAAATTTAGTATAGATGAATGTAAAGTTTTGCATACAAGGAGCAATGAAAACATCCTAATTTTATACATTTGCCTCTCTTACATGTTACCTCTGTTAGCCTTCCTTTTTTATTTCCTCCTTCATTTAGCACGTGAGTTTACTTGCATGAGAGGAGACGTGCTAGTCAGAGAGGTATGTCTATGCAGGGTAAGGATAGATTTCACTCAAAAAAAGAAATTAAATCAAGTTTTGTTCAGGGTAGGTGAACTCTAGAAGCCACTTCCACTTCTGATGTTTATGATTCTAGGACTATTTCCTTTAATTTTAATTTTGTAATTTACACAAAAGCTTTAGATCAGAAAAGGGACCATATTTTCTGGAGAGAAAATCAACCAAAGTTTTAATGCAAAGTGTGTTAATACTTGTAGTTACTTTACCATTACTAATAAATACCAATAATTTTAAATGTTTTGAGATTGGTTATTAATTGGCATATAAGCAACACAGAAATTGCCAGATACCAATTTGTTGACTGTTGTTTTGATGCAGAAAGTGGAATATAGGAGGATTCCAGGTGTTTTTGTTGACTTTTATTTATGATTTCAGTCATTTTCAAGCACTAATTGTCATTAATGTCATCATCTGGAAATTTTTAAGAACATGCACCAGTAAATTTGTTGATACAAGTAACATACAGTTCTGTAAGTTACTTTTTCATGGACAGATTTTGAGCCAGTTAGTCCATATAAACCTGTTGTACTTGTAACATGTTCCTTAATCATTACTGACATGGAAGAAATTAGAATATGGATTTGTATATTGTACTTGTCGACTGGTGGGAAATCAAGAACTTGTAGTACCCAGATAGAGGTGACAAAATAACAGCATGTGTCCTAATTTGAAGTTCACCAGTGCAATTTTTTTACCAGTTTCTGTGCTAAGAGGTTTATGTTCAGGTAACAGGGTAAATGGATACAATCTCCATTAAAGCTAAATAGCATTCATGCTCACTTTTAGTGACTTTTAGTTCATTGCTTTTACATATCATGTAGTCCTGTCATTTTTGCTATTATTACTGCTTTGCTCTGTGTCTGGTTGCTATTCTTATTCCTGTGCTCTGTGTATGCATGTGTATAAAGAGAAATATTTTGTTCTTTCTAGTGGGGGCTAAGGTCCTTTTACTACTAAGAACTACTAAAGATTAAACTAACACAATGATAATTTGCTGGGTGGCTTACACGTATAGGCAGGATGAGCTTTACAAGCAGAGCTAATATTCAGCTGATACAGCTAGAAAAACAACAGAGTAATTCTCAATTTCCATTTAACTATGAAATAACTCTGTTACCATTTCAGAAGACGACCTGCTGTCCATTAAGTTCTAACTGCTCCAGAGGATCTGATAATATGTTGCATCGCTCAACATATTTATTGTGTGACTAGGAAGTATTTATATACTAAGAGCCAAACATACACATGGTTTTGCTAAATCTATGTGATTTTTAGTTTTGTTTTGTTTGGGGTTTTTGGTTGGGTTTTTTTTGACCAGCCTTAATGTCTTTCTCTTAAGATCAATGGAAGCAATGGCAAGAAGGTCACATCAAGTTATGATGGATAGCGTGCGTTTTCTAGTTTTATTTGATGCTTTATTATGTAATGTAGTTTTCTTACATAGTGTGTTATGTACTAGTTTATTATGTAATGTATTATGAAAAGAATATGCTTATTTTCCTTTAGAAAAAGTCTGGCAGAGAAGCAAGGAAGAAGGCAACATTTTACCTTCAGAGGAAATCGCTTCTTCATTTTTACCTTGTACTCATGTTAAAAAGTCTTTTTTTTTTTTCTCATCAGCTGTAATAAGATTAAGGGAAATGAATTCATCTTGCATATAACTTGTGAAGCATGTGGCTTCTTCAGAAAGGACACAGGTGAATTACAGTGGGTGAGCTAAGGAGAGATCTCATTCTACATCAGCTGCTTGGCAGTAACTACCTGTTTTTTCCCCTGCAGTCAGTGTTGAGTAATTTATGATAGTTTATCCCCTTGGTGAAAGCAGGATGGCTCATCTCCTGTATTTACCACTCCTCTCACGTACAAGGAGCATGTTTGCAAGTTTGTGACTTGTTGAGTTACTGATGGAGCTGGAGAAAGCCCTCTGGCTGGTGCTGGCCCATCTCTTGACCCTTTAAATCAGTTCGGCTTCCAGGTACATTGATGTTTGCCCATTGATCTTCCCCTCAGCTTCCTCCTGCACTACACACAACTCCTTTTGGAGTTCTTACAGGTAATTATTGATCATGTCTTTTCCTTCAAGGTGGTAAATTTAAGATGCTTTAGGCGAAAACCAAGTACGCTTTATGTGTTCAAGACTTATGAAATTCTATTAGCTTTTGTTTTACTGTGGATGGTTCATAATGCAGAGTACAGAGCAAACTTGTCCCTTAACAGAACATTCCCAAATTAATTCTGTGTGATTGCAGTGAACCAAAGAGATTTGCTGGTTTTGTTTTAATTACCGCAGTTCTTTACCTTTGGGAATGTACCTATGGATCTATGCCTAAACCAGATATATCAATGCATGTGGAATTAACTTCCCAAATTTTAAAGTTGTATTGTAGAACTGAAGGGACTCTTTGTAGCATATTATTATTATTAATTTATGTTTATCTCACTATTTTGTAAAGTATTTTAGTGGAATTTAGCATTGATAATTTCAGTTGTAGTTTCTAAAATACTTATTTCCTGAGGTTAAAGGTTTTGTCCCTGCAAATTTGCTCAATCATTTGGTGGCAAACAACAACATACCTTGGCAAACAACATCTCCCTTTCAGATGCCTCCATTCTTATCAGCTCTTGAGAAAAACTAAGCAGCATAGGAAGAAAATATAGAATGAGAGTTTTAAGTTTTGTTATAGGAATTATCTTGGGTAAGAATACATTTTTAATTGAGACAGTTGTAAAATATGTGGTTCTGATCTAAAAAAAAGCTTACAAATTGTTAGTGAAATACTTGATGTTCAGAAAATACATGGACTGCACAACTGCATACTGTCTGTCTTTATTTTTCTTTTACCTGCCTAGATGCAAGGCCTGACCAACACCTTTTGGGTGGCTGAGGTTCTTAGGAGAGAGAGTAATCCAGATTACACTGACAAAAATGAACAAGTAGTGAAAATTGTGTTAGGTCAGTACCTCTAACACATCCGTCAGCTGCTAGCAGCATTTGTACACCTTGCCTTTTTCCATGCAAACAGTATTTTCTGTCTATCTGCACATACTTTTGATAAACTTTTGTTAATGATTGCAATACTGAGAATGGAAACAGCTTTGAGTGCATTTCTCTCTAGGTAGCAAAAATTCAGAGTAAGTTTTGTTCATAAATCTTCTAGTTTAAAGAATCTTAGGTTTTTGAGTGTGTCTTCAGTAAGATTACTGGCCATGAACTTGTTTGAGACTTGTTGCTCCAGCTGGATACATATACATTTTTTTGGCGTGATGGGATTCTTCCCAGGGTACTGAAAGAGCTGGCTGATGTCATCATGAGACCTCTCTCCATTATTTTTAATGGTTTTGGGAGTCTGGAGAGGTAGCAGGACTAACTATAGACCCACAATTTCTGTCTAAAATAAACTTGCATTGGCCTTGGAGAACTATGATCTAACTGATGTCTGTGCTGATCTCCTCTCTCTGGTGACCATCAACAGGACATGAGGAAATTGAATGAAGCTGCATCAGGGGAAGTTCAGATTGGACGTTAGGAAAAGGCTCTTCACTAGAGGGTGGTTGGTTACTGGAACAGGCTCCTCAGGGAAGTGGTCACAGCACCAAGCCTGTCATCAGAGTTCAAGGAGCGTCTGTCTGGACAATGATCTTAGTCATATGGTTTAGTTTTAGGTAGTCCTGGGAGGAGAAGGGAGTCGGACTTGATGATCCTTATGTGTCCCTTCCAACTTGAGATATTCTATGATTCTGTGATTCTATGACTGTTGTTAGGAAAATTATAGTATATTTTGAGTAAATATAATCAGAATACTTTTCCTTACGGGGCACAGCAGTAAAAGAAATCTTCACTTTACAGCTTATCTTTATGATATAGGACAGTCGCTTTTGTGTTTATAAAGTAGCTTTTTCCATAGGTCAGAGCTTTCTAAAAAGTTATATATTGCTAAGCCTTTATCCCTTTTTTCTTTTTAAAAAATATATCACCTGTTTTCTTCTGACAGTCTACAATAAAGTTTAAAAATTAGATTATATTGTTCTATTTAATGCTGAAGAAAATTCTAATCTACTCTTTTCAGCCCATTTAACATATGCAATTAAGTATATTATAGGAAAAACAAGTTTCACTAAACATTGTCATATGTGTTTGAAATACAATATAGAAAAATTTTGCAGACAGTAAGTTAGTACAAAAGATAAATTCTAAAGGGCATTTTTTGGTGTCTGGAAATAGGGTAGACAGTTTTATAACAAAACATGCACGTTCTTTTAAAAGCTGACTTGTGCCTACATGACACTGAACAGAACTAACCTGGAATTTATTAGCTTGAACATCCAATTTAATAAAGTAAATAATAATTACAAATTCTGTTATATTCTCCAAGCAGCCTAGTTATGAAAAAAATATTTCTTAAATTTTAATTAAGATTAAGGCAAGTTTGTAATAACATAATAGTGCAAGAATACACTATGATATTGTTAATAAAAACATTTGCATGAGTATTGAGACTATCTCATATGGACTTTGAGAGAAAATCTGTTTACCTGATTAAAAAGCCAAGAAATGTACATGTGTTAATCTATCTCCTGCCCCTTGTGAATGTTCTTCTTTAATTTCCTTCTCTTCCTTCTCTGCCTATCATTTTTTAATAAGCACTGGTCGTTGTGTCTTAGCAGAATTCAATAGTGTCTGTATGCATGAGGCATAAAGTTGAAAGTGCTTACTGAATTTGGCATGCGAGATGGGTTCCAAGGCAGTTTAAGATACCTAAGTTAGGATTGTTATGGTCCCATACCCTGGATGGCCCTGTGTTTCTTTTCTCTCCCGTGAACCAGCCTGAATGCTTACGCTATCATACCAGTTCAAGGCATTAGTGTAAAACTAATCACTTCTTTTGCTGGATTAGTTTTGAAAAGGATCAGCTTCCTGAGCCAGCTCAGGAGCACTGAGACCCGTAGCCCTGCTAAGCTGGCAGTCATAGTCATTGGGGTCATAGTCCTTTCATGGACTTGGGACCAAGTTAAGACATTTCAGCCTACAAGATACAGAACTTGAGAAGCTACAGCCAATTTAAGTACAAAACAATGATGTCAATATTTCTCAGTTTGCTGAATGACAGATGAACTTTAGATTTATTAGGTTTATCTCATCAAGTTTCTGAGTATGATGTACCATGAAGACAAATTAGTGGAGAATGTCTACCATGAAAATGCTGTCTGTATTTCTCAAATATTTCTTTGGTTTTCATCATCTATTGTATTTTTCTTTTCTCTGTTTTCCTGAAAAAGCATTTTTCTTCTCCATCTTTATTAAAAACCAGAATACTAAAGTGCAGGTCAGATATGTATTGATAGAGCTATATAATTAATTTCAAGTTTCCTCTGTAATGCAGCATTACATTTTCATTTTGCCTTTCCTTTATCCAAAACATGCTACAAAACATGCAGTATGCATATGCTTTCCTGCCATTTGTTTAAATTATAAAAAGTACTCTGAAATTCTTCCAGAAAAAGCATTATAAATCTTACAACTGTGTTACAATTGCAATGCTTATCTATACTGGCTTAATCAAATACATCTGCCACTCTAATAAGTAATCACCTTAAGGTTAATAGTCCACAGTATATGTGTAATTAGTACATGAAGTATGAATCTTCTGAACTGAACATATGTGTATATACCTTTATTTTATTTACATCCATTTGTATATATTTTATTTATATCCATTTGTACATATTTTATTTATGTACATGTAAAATGTATGTGTGTATTAATTTGCAAGTTTATTTCAGCTTCATATATGATCAGTGATGATGTACATGACATACCCTGGAGAGCTAAGATGAGGGAGCTATTCAAGAAGGGTTTCTATGGAAAGATGACAGTGATATGACAGGTTTCCAGTCTATACACTCTCAGATGGTAGGGTATGAGTATGCAACTGGGCCACAGCCATTGCGTTATACTACCGTCAGCAATTCCAAGTTTGTTTTCTCTCACAGACGAGTATTCAAATTGCTTGACTATCTCTGTCAATTTTACTGCAGTGTAGCTGCAAGCATTGGCAGCTACACACCTTGTGAACTTTAACTGATTCAGTTGCCTGCCTGTGGGGGACAATATTCACAGCAGGAGTGGTTCAATATACGCAGTTTATAGCTAGATGAAATAAACTATTTATGCCCCTTCAAAGATGGACTGCTCTACTCTGGGCTGTGTATGCCTAAACTCTCCTTACATTTTATATGTGGAAATTGGAACAAATTTTATATTGAGCAAATCACACCTATGCTTTTCCATTTTTTCCCCTCCTACACAGAACCTCTTGTTTTCCCAAGTTTTTTCTAGGTATTTTTAGTCAACATTACAGCAGAGTGATTGTTCAGTAAATAACAGCGTTTGTCAGTTTATGCTGGCATTCTTTTATGTGCATACACCCATAAAGATCCCGTGCTAGAATATCTCACATTTTCCAAAAGGCATGGTCCAGCAAGGTTGGTTGATCAACCCTGATAAATCCATCTCAGTGAGAGTCTAAAATTTTAATACAGTAGTTCATAATGTTCTCAGAATGAAACTAGGAAATAGAAAACAGTGCTCATGGCACAAATCTCCAGCAAGTTTTTCATCTTTTTAAACAACTTTTTCATAGCTACTAGTGCATTCTGCTCAGTTTCCAAGCATTTGGACCCCTACTGAACTAAATATTCAACCATTTTAGTGCAAAGTTCTATCAACCAAAAATGTCTGACCAGAATGTCTGATTATCTTCTTTCTTAGACTTAGCTTCCATAAATCTCTGGAACACAAACTATTTTTAATCCATTCTGAATACAGCTAACAGTTCTTTATCTGAAGTAGAAACTTGTAGCGTTTCTTTCAATTCACCTTTTAATGTTCCCTGACAATAGATACTGGTAATAACCATGAAAACTGTATCCAAATTATACAAAATAATGTATGTTGTCTTCACATATGTGGTGCCCTGCTTCTGTTTGTACTTCAAGAGGTATGCTGCAGCGCTCATGGGGAAAACAAGGATTTGTACCTATTCTGTATTACTTTAAATATACTGCTTCTCTGCAGTCTTGAAGGTTAAGACTTCAGCCTTCCTTCACCTTCTAGATTTTGTTTTTTAAAAGTTGCTTTTGGGCTAAGATCTAGTATGCCAAGTTTCAGCCTGAAGCAAAATTTTCTGAGTTAAAAATACACAGATAAATCCAACTGGAATTGTCTCACATAATATAATATGCAAAAAAAGGATCTTTGTCATAGGTAGAGACAGTCTTCTTAACGTGAGCTTAAAGTCAGCAAGCTTTTACTTTTTAGTTTTGTGCTGCTATATACTCTTCCCTGAAGGAGCAGGAGTGATGCCTTAAGGTCAAACAGGTGCAGCAGAGATCTATACTCTTTATATTTCCATTTATCTTTCTGGTTCTCTTCTATTAAAGGTTTCAGCTCTATTGCTTAGATTTTTAGGGCTTATAATGGGAGTTGTTTGCTGTGGTTTTAGTTTAGGGAAGGTCTTGTAGTAATTCTGATATTTATGAGGAATGTGAAGGATACATGCGGATTGTGCATAAACATTTTCACTCTCTGGCTCATTCAGGAGGAACACTTAATTTTTTCAGTGTATTATCAATGTCAATTCATTGTGTAGCCTTATGGGTACATGACAGAAGTGAACAAGGGGCAGGTCTTATATTGGAGCTTATGGGATCAGTCCCAAACAGGAATTTTTAAATTACTTGTGAGTTATAAGCCTTGCACGCTGTATGTAGACAGTATACATGCTACCCCCAAGCCTGGCACCATCAGACACTAAATGAGGAGGTATAAACTGGAAAGTAAAGCATGCTACACTTGTGCATTAGCCTTCAGTGGAAATGGAGATCTCCACTTAAAGACACTAAAGTTGCCACTAGTTTTAACTACCGGAGGAAGAGATTTTAGATATCTAACCAACTTGCACTGCCTGTCAGCAGAAGTCATGCAATTAGACATGAAATTATCTCATATATGAATGTTAATGTCTTGAAAAGGTTTAGTCTGATATCAAATTTTTTCTTACTGTGTCAAAACTGGTTGATCTGTTCACAACACAGCAGTATAGTAATCTCTGAAGAATTCCAATGCTGCGCTCGTTGAACCAGAGGGCAAAAGTCTTACGGATGATAGTAGGAGTAAGTGTAGACCCACAATTCCTGTCTAAAATGAACTTGCATTGGCCTTGGAGAACTATGATCTAACTGATTTCTGTGGCTTTACAATACCTAGAGAAATGATTGCAGAAAATTATTTTGCTAATGTATTCACTTTGCAGAGTACTTCTAACAATTTTCTATTAATTGAAGTCCATTATCTGATCAAAAGCCATGTAGTTTTGGGGTCAAATAATTCCAATTAGCCCATACAAAGTAAGACTGGGGGAATAATGTGTTTTCATAACTTTGCACTGTACTTGCTAATTCTAAAATGCTACAGGACTTGATGGTTCATGAGATTGGCAAGGGAAAAAAAAAAAAAAAGACCATTTCCATTTCTTTCTGCCAGTGCTTCAGATGTGGCTCAAAAAAAACTTTTTAATGGTCCAAAAAAAAAATCTTACTACCCTCTGATCATGGTTGATGGGTTATCAGCACAGTAAGGCAGCAGTTTCAGTCCTATTCCTCCTAAGTCAGCGTTTATATCACAAAATGTATGGCTGGAGGCACCTGGCACTATTTCTGGTTGTTTATTTAGGGACATGGGGAACTGAACTGGCAAAGAAATCAAGATGAGCTCTGTCTCCACTCTCATAGTGTGAAGGATTTGGGCACATTTGACAAAGCTGGCACTGCTCCTTTCCATGTTAGTGTTCTATGCATTAAAAATGCAGTTCTGAAGCGCTTTCCATCTAATGAATTCAAGATACTTTGGAGATGTGAACAAACTGTGCCTTGCAGTCTGCCTTGGAGAAAGAATGGATGGTGTTTATCTCTAATTTCAAAAGATAAAGGAAAAGCAGCACAGTAGTTCAGATACTCAAAACTGCTGAGTGCCTAACTCTCATTTAATTAATTAAACTTTGGCAGCTGAATATCACTGACTTGATCATTGCAAATAAAAGGGTCCTAGTAAATTTGCGAGAGGTTTTCTTGGGATTTCTTCGTAAGAATCCCTTCCATAGTACCAGCTTCATGGTTGTTGAGCTAATATTTGTAAAAGATAGAAATAATGTAAAATAGCTTTGAACACAGAAAAGTATTTCAGTTCAGGAATAGTAGAAATGGAGAAAATAAGGAAAGAGTGTACTTCAGATATAAGAATTCCAATTAGTGCAAGTTTCCAATTAACAAGCCAAGATATTGGAGTATGAGACATTTTTATGAACAGTATCTGGCATGTTGTATTGCAAAGAAATTGGTGTATAAAAATAAATAGGAAAATAGGAAGAGTTTGTCATAGAATCATAGAATGGTTTGGGTTGGAAGGAACCTCAAAGATCATCTAGTTCCAACCCCCCTGCTGCGGGCAGGGACACCCTCCACTAGACCATGTTGCCCAAAGCCTCATCCAACCTGGCCTTAAACACTTCCAGGGATGGGGCATCCACAACCTCTCTGGGCAACCTGTTCCAGTGCCTCACCGCTCTAACAGGAAAGAATTTCTTTCTAAGATCTCATCTAAATCGACCCTCCTTCAGCTTAAACACATTGCCCCTTGTGTTGTCCATCAAATCGTATTTTGATAGGATTTAAAAATTGTTCCTATTTACAGAAACATACCATAAAAGCCTACACTTGCATTAAGAGTCTTAATTACTCAGAGTATTATCTTTTGACAATTTATTAAAAATTTATCTTCCAGGAAATTTTTGCCAAAGTTAGTCAATGTATTTTTTATGAAGGTCAGTTTGCCCTATTAGCATTCAGAACACAATACACCTTTAGTATCTGTAGGTCTGAGCACACTCCTCAAGTGTGAGTGCACCTTACACATTGATTTGTCAGAACATAACACCTTTTTTTGTTGTTGCTCTGCTTCACCAGGTTGATATTATATGTTCAAGACTCCATATACAGCTCTGAAGAATGTAGATGTCTCTAATCCAGAAAGTGGGAGACAGACTGGGGCGGGGGGGAGAATAAAAAGGTGAATGATAATACTGTTGTTTATCTATCTCATCTTCAAAATATTGGGGAAATATTTTTCTTCACCATCTCTTCTGCACCTTCATGAAATAGTGTCCTCTGTCCTTGAAGATTTTTCTCTGCTGTTAGAAAGGAGCTTTAAGCTTATGAGTAAGACTTTTTTTTTTAAATTCTTTTTTTTTTTTTTTGTCTTCTGCTCCTTCACATAACCTGCTTTCTTTTGAAAAATCTTAGATTCTTTGCCATACACTTTTGTGAAGTGTCCCTTTTGCCAAATACTGTAATGTTGATTAATGGACTGAACTTAATCCATTAAGTTCAAAATATACTGGAAACAGAAGGTGAAAAGGAGTTTTACACAAATTACTCTCAGAATGATGATTGGTTATAAATGTTCTTCCCTATTTGCTTTATCATTTTATATTCATAAGGAGTTGGTTATTCTTTCTGTTGTTCAAGAATAAATATTCATGTTCACAGTTTTGCTAAATGTAACATAGCTTTTAACTGCCCTAAGACAATGTTTTCACAGTCATTCCATTAGCTATGTAAATCTTTCATATTTAAAACTAATAATACTTATTTACATTACAAATGAGTCACTAATTGATAATGCTTTATAACAAAAGTTACACTATGTGATAATCATGTTTATCTTATATTAACAAATATAAAATACCATTAAGAAAATCCAAAGTATGCCTATTAAAATCGTTTCTTGTGTTTCATGTACTGAATAGGAGCTCTCCCACGAAAAAAGGATCTTTGTGTCATCATAAAAAAGTTATGGGATTTATCATCTTGGTATCTTCGATTTTAATGATTTCAAATACTTGTCTATAGCATAAGAGCCAATTCTGAGAACTTACTCTATATACAAACCCTCCATTGAAATCTTTCCCATGTATGCATCACTGTCAGCAGTGAATGGTTCATAAACTAAAATCTGTTTATAGTCATGAAGATTCAAACATAGAGTTTCTGTTATGCAGGTGTTGACTCACAGGCAGGTCAGTCTTTTTCTTGGTTCTACATAGATGTAATTAATTTTCTGACATCCTACACCTGGAACATTCCTGCTGATCATATATAAATGAAACAGGGACTTGAGTTCTCTCACTGACTGCTTCCTGAGTTCTGCTCTATTCCTTGGAGTGAAAGGCAGTAAAAAATATTGTAATCACCAAGGTCATTTGATTTGATTTTGAATGCACTCAGTTTTATTTAAAATAAATAAATAACTTTTGACATAGTCACTGTTTAGAAGAGTACGGTATGTTACAGCCTCAACAATAAATTTCCATGAGATGTTCTGGTCAACCAGACTTCAACAAGTCTAGTAAGAAAAATGAATCTTACTGATTTTAGGGCTTGGACAAGATGCAAAATTGATAAATCCAAAAACCACGCTGTTTTATGAGACCTCTTATTGGTATAAGTATGGAATAACTCAATAAAGATAATGCTATTTAACCCAAAAGTTATACTTAAAAGTAATAAGTTGCAGAGCATGAAATGTCTCAGTGTAATATTCATGGATACTCTTTTTTTCAGCCATCATCCTGGCTTCTTAGAAGATCCAGTAACTGAGCTGTGGCAAACTCTGAGCATTTTCAGTTCTGTTGATCTCAGTGGATGGGTCCCTCCTGATCCTGTCTGTGCCTTAGAGTCTTGCAGCATGTCCCAGAGCACATCTGGATAAGAGATAATTGTCTTGTTGTTCCTTGAAACTTGTCGTGATTTCCATGTCCTTCCACTTTTCATCAGGATAAAATTTACTTTTCATTATTCTGTGTTTTCCAAGCAAAAGAAGGCTTCAGGATCAATCTTTGCCCAATTCAGCTCAGCATAATTTAGAAATAGGATACATCTCTAGTCCTCCGTTATCAGTAGTAATTATTGGCTATTTGCATATCTCCTTTTCTTTCCTCTTTTGTTTCCTTATTGCACAACAATTACTCAAATCCTCTTAAGTATCTGTGAAATCTTGTTCTAAAACATGAATTTTACTCTCCCCCCTTTTTTTTTTCAAGACAAAAAATTATTTCAATTTGAATTAAAATAAAGATAAAATGAATATTTGGCAAGTGTTCTGGGACTTTTTAAATAAGTTGCATATATCAAACATTTTAACATTTTGATGTGTACTCATATTGTCCACATATATTTTTAATGACAAGTTGTGTCAAGCTGCATCTGCTTTAATCTCATGTATTTTGGCAGTTCCTTAACTGGAAGACTCTTACTACACCAGGTTGCCACAAAAAGCTTTTCCTTTCATTTTCTTCCTCAACTGACAAAAACATGAGTCTTTACATTTTTAATGACAAACAGGGTTTCTTTATTCAGAAAAAAGAAAAAACTTTTTGAAAAATGAGACAGTGCAGTACACATTTGTACACTCTGTCATAACTAAAGAAAAATTGTACAGACAAGACGTCACTGTAGCCCCTTGAAGGTTTGCTACCCATCACATAGTTTTTGAAAACCTTGTCACAATAAACTTGCATATACTTGACATTAATGGTTGTTCCTCCATGAGAGGAATATCCTTTTACATGAAAGGGATTATTCCAAAAAGCAAATGAAAAATATATGCTCTGAGAAAGAGGTATCAGCTATGAAACTTGCTTTGCTTGTTGCCTCCTGTCAAGAGAGTGAACATTGACTGTACAACACATTTTGATTATTAACGGAAAAAAAAAAAGTGTGCAAAAGGAAGGGTTGGTAGGTTCTTCAAGCTAGAAAACATTGTTTCAAATGGTTCTTTCTAGCTACAGCCCCTGTGCTTCCCTATATTAATAAGGAAACACAAATTTAAGCCTGTGGCTGTTAAAAGATGTTTCAAGTTTGCTTTCTTTTTGCAAAGTATAACTGCTTATGTGGAAATAATTGGAATATAGATTATAGCTATGAACACAAGCTATTTAATTTAATTAAATTTAATTTAACATTAATAAATCCCGTCAAAGACCTGTTTTAATATTTATTATGATGACAGGTTTTTCATACTTTTTCTTTGGAACATTTTTTACTATATATTTGTTTCATAATAAAGAAGTAATTTTGAATTTAGATTTGCAAAATGATTCAAGGAAGTAGACCTCTGCATTTCTTTAACTTTTTTTAATGACGCTGTGAGAAAACAAGCTAAATCATTTTGCTCTTTCAACCCTGCCACTGGGTGTCTACTCTGTTGAAATATTTACTAGCAAGATCTCTCTCTCTCCTTTCCAAAACATTTTTAGCATTTGGCAAAAAAACCCCCCTGCAACCTAGTATAGAATCATGTATGTGACAGTCATAATGTCTAGTCATGCAGATAAGCATGCAAGTTTCTCCCAAAATGCTTTTTGTGAATGCACTGATGAACAGTTATATTTCTGCAGCAAGTTACTTTCCCTACTGCTAAGCCATTCTTGACCTCAAACTTATAGTCTAATTGAATGCACCAAGCTTGAGTGATTTTTGAACCTGCTCCAGTCTCTATTGAATTTGACAAGAATCTGTCCCAGCTGTGGATCCAATAATGACTTTTTCTTTAATTAGTCCCACATTGTAGATGGTACATCTTATCACACTCTACCTTTGCAGCTGGTACCCAGCCTTTTTCTGGGACTGTATTAATTTCTGGTTATATCACTGAGAACAAATGCTATAGCTGCTTCTATAGGTATCTGGTTGCCTGAAAAAACAAAAGTAGAACAACTTGCTGCTTTGACATTTTAGATGCTTGGTATCTGGAACAGCAGCAATTAGGTAGCAATTATGGCTGCTGCCATAAGCATCAGATAGATGCTGGAACAATTAATTATTATCTCCAAGCTGTTATTCAGAGTGACTCCATTTCTACTTGTAGAAACATAGTGTCTTGTCTCCCAGTACATCCAGAAGCTGCCAGATCCAAAAATCATTTTTCATTGGAATACAAATGTTGTTCAGATGCACATTTCTTGGCTGTCAATGAGTACAAAAAGGGTATTGGCTGTGTCTGACAGGCTTTCTGTGCCAGTTCAGAATCTCTACCTACTTACTCGTGCATCTCAAGGGGAATTGACTGCTTCCCCAGAGACAAACACAATATTGTGTCCTTGCATCCAAGCTCCAGTTTTTAGAACTTGCTTTTTGCTCCTGGAAACTGGATAAAAATCAAAATTAACAGATTCCCACTTTGCTCAATAGAGCCCAGCATGCATTTGAATGCCAGTAGCAGATCGTCCTGTTTTCCTGGAACTTTGTTCATTGTTATTATACATTCTATCTTCACAACACCAGTAGATTGTTTTCCTGTGGCTGCAGGCTGATGTTCTGATCCTGTTGTGTTGCCTCCTCTACCCATCCCCCCTTGCCACTCACTGGCCAAAATACATGCAGAATGTGTGTTCATGATGAAGTGTCTTTTCCATAAGTGCCAGTCTGAAATATCTAAATGATTGTCTCCCTGCAGAAAGGATGCTTGTGGGTCTCTGATCATCCACCCACCAATGCGTGGTGTTAAGGCTGCTCATTCATTCAGTTAACTTTGTACTCCAGAAACTGATTCCAAAGAAGGTATGATGTATTCATAATGAGATATGTAGTGTACATGTGAGTACGCTCCTGTGTCCTTTTGGTTATACAAAGGGGATTGGGCTAGGTGTACAGCTCATATATCTTCTACATGGACTCTAAAGGCTTTTGTGGTCCCCACTTGATATAATACTTCTGTATGTATTATAAATGTACTTTGTCTTGCTTCTCATCTTGCTGTTGGTGTTCAGCTCTTCCTTGTCAGTTGTGATAACCCATATTAATCTGCCTTGACAACTAACTATAGCAGTCAATCAAATTTGCCATCTTCCCATCTGGGAATGTCCATGTCAACTCATGGTTCACCTTCAGCTGAGTGTGGTTATTATTATAAATTATGCTTTGTAGTCTAATTTCATTGTTTCATCTCATATCAATCTCAGCTTCACTTCTATATCACCTTTCTCCACACAGTGACGATATTCCTTGCCTCTATTAAATTAGTTTCTCCTCTGAATGCTGAAACCATTGTTTTGTAAATAACTGAAAATAAACTAGCTCCTTTCTTTGGATCTTCTGAAAACTTAGTACAAGGATAATCTTGCATTTTTGCAAAGCAGAAGAGACTGCAGAAAGGAGAACTGTAGATGGGCCGTAATATATAAAATCTATCTTGTAGTTCTTATCCTCTTGTTAGTAGACAGGAAACTACAGTAAAGAGAAAAGCAACATGACATTAATTGCATCAGAATATCATTACTAATTTTACAGTGATACAAGTAAATATATATCTATCAAAATGTCTGTTTCTTTAGTACTGTAATTTATTTTAACACATTTCTTAAGAAAGGAATTGCATGAGGAATTGCAGATATATTGGAATACAAGGCAGCAGCCTTGTACATAGGTACAGCAGTACATATACAGGTTTAATATAATGTAGTAGTATACATCTACGCTTTTTTAAATGTAGTCCTGACAGTTTGTTGAGCTGTGTATAGGACTCTGACCACAATAACAGACCATTTCCCAAGAAGCTTTTAGATTCGGGTTCTAGTGAAGACACTGTCAATTCAATATGTTAGTTACATATATAAAAATCCATACTGTAGACAAGCTATATTTTTCTTTTTTTCCTTCTTGAAAGACAAGGGTTGAAAAAATATAAAGATTGTGGGGGGCCTTTTTTTTCTCTCCAATTCCTTTTTGGCGGGAAAAAAAAAAGCGCAATGTTTAAATTTTCCAGCTGATGCTTTATACTGTGATATTTTATTTTAGGTTGCCTCAACCATGTCAAATGATATAAAGTTACATGATGTAATTATGTGACTTGGATTGAGTTATCTCAATATGACATACCAGGCAGGCAACCTGCTTTAAGAGACACACTTTCCTGGAAACTGCAGATAATTTTCTGAGAGTGGAAAGCAGTTAGTAGTGGCTGCTCTAGGTAATGACATCAGGCCTGACATTCTTCAGTATATTTATTATTGATTGGGTGGATGGGTTGGTGAATGTTGCTGATAACAGAAAATTATTTAGACTAAAGAAAACCTCACAGAATAGCAAGATTTCCTGAAGGATCAAGTCAAACTGGGCGACTGAATAACATGGTGATAACATGATGGTGATAATATGTTGATAAAATGAAATGTATAACCCTAATACTTTAATGCAGAAGGTAAATAATCTCTTTCAACATGGCTTAACTTTTTAATGCATCAGTAGGTTCAGAATTGAACAATACTACTGAGATCTTATTGCAGGTGTATCTAAATTTCCTTATGGATCATGCTTCTGTTCCCACTGAAATTGATGAATTGTTAATGATGGCTCAAAATTAACAAAAACTGGAAATATTGTAAATCAAAAATCTTAGGGCATGCTGAGCATCCTCTAGGAAGCTTCATGATTTTTTTCCAGCTCCAATTGATATGATTTTGCTATGCAGTTCCATGTCACTTGTTTCCGTGTCATCAGCATTATCCTCAGAAAAGCTTTATACTCTGCTGCCATACCGTCACTATTCCAGAAAACAAAAGTAATGAATTCGGACAAGAGGAACACTAGCAAAAATGAATAAAGATTTGTAACCTACAGTCTGTTAACCATGTTGTCACCTTCAACATCCATTGGAATGCAGAATGATTTCTTCTTTGAGAAATGCTGTCCTCCAAATATGTTCTTCTATTTTATCCTGATGAAAAAAGTATCCTCTCCCCATTTGGTTTGTTTGGTGTGTCTGATGTGGACGGAGGGTTGGTTGGTTTGTCATAAATTGCTGACCACAGGACATTTTTTCTATTTACTCTCAGTAGGATAATAGCACAGACAAATAAGTGATGGGTTGTAGCATAGCTGCAGTAGCCTCCTTAAAAAATTCCTGAACAATAGCAAATGTTTACACCCACTCCTACACATGATCTTTTAATAGTTAATTTTCAGTCTTCCTCCTGGCCCTAGTTTGATGTTGAACATCTATTTCAGCTGATTGTGTTCTTTTATTTAATTCTTGTTCCTGTACTCACACAGCTCCAGCTGCTTCATTTTTTCTATTAGTTTCCAAGAGTCAGTGGAGAAAGACACTGCTCTCATAACATTAAAGGAGAAAGTTTAGACCCTCTGTTTCCTGCCATGCCTCCCAAACAGTGTTGGAAAAGAGGACAAAAGGAGTAGCAGAATAAATATACTCATGATGTAGACTAGGTCCTCCTTTTTTGAAACGTGAAGTTAAATTGGTGAAGGGGGTATGTATGGAGACAAAGGTTTTCAACACAGATAGCAAAATTACTTCAGAAGTTAAACCAGGATTCATCTGGTCTGTTAAAACAGAACTTTTAAAATATGTTTTCCCCATGGTTAGTATAAGTGGTTAATCCAGAGAGTTTTATTTTAAAGAAACTTCAAACTAGCCTTCCAACAATCTTGTACAAAATTCCAAAAACTTGTACAAAATTGTCTTCCAGATTTTGTATTTAGTCATTGATATACCTGCTAGTGACGGTCAGGGCTTTGCAAATCAAGCACATAACTGTGGCTTATTCTGTCTTTAGTTCTATCAACATTTTTGTTTTGATCATTAACACAAGTAATTTGCTACACAAGAATGAAGATTTATTGTACTTTGTCTCTTTGATTTAGAAATAAATCAGTCAGAAATGGTGCTATACATATACTGCTGGCAATGAAGAGGACATCACTCATGATAATGTATTACGTAAATTCAAAATATTACTTACCGTGATCGTGTTAAGTTTGCCATTCAGACTGAAATGAGACAAAATAGAATAAAAGAATGGTTGAACATCATCTGATCTTATTTTAGTAGAAGGTGAGAAAAATCAATGTAAGGAAGACATAGAAAGGAAATGGAAAGTGTTGAAAGATAAATGAAGGTTTTTCATCTAGCAGTGAATATACTATGACAAAAAAAAAAGATCCAATGTAGATGAAAAATAAAGGGTCAGAAAGAGACATCTATAAGGTGTAAAATATCTGGACCAAAGGAGAACTAGAAAGATTAAAGAATAAAGTCAGGTAAGTGTAAAAACACCTGATAAGAAATATAAAGGTGGAGAATAAAAAGAAAAGTGCTGGAAGTTAGGATAAATAAAATATGTTTGAAGTGCCTAAAGGAACAAGAGGATGTTGAAGGAGGCTGTAAGGCACTGTAAAAATAGTTCAGAAGTGCCTTTCATAAGAAACATGTACAGTATAAATAATACATAGCACCAATGTATACTAATAGTTTAAAAATCAGGCCTGGTTTTATAACTGAATATGTGCAAATAAGAAAAATTCATATTTTGCTTTACAAGTTTCTAAGTTCTTTGAGCTGCTAAGGTAGCTGGTATGAGAACTTATTTTAAAATAAACTTTAACGATTTTTTAATTCATCCATTCAGCGGAATGACACTCCCAAGAAGAAAGAATTGGAATACAGCAGGAATGATTGAGGTGATGTAGTTGAGAAGTAATTTTGTTTGCCTTATCATTTGCACTGAGTGATTAGAATCAGATGTAAGAAGAAATAATTGCTGAATCAACTAAGATGTAATCAGGTCCTTATTTGTGGAACAATTTGTAGTGGTTAAAGGGATTTCCACCTTTCTGTATTTTAAAGTTCAGCTGCTTTGTTTCACCTTGAAGTGGATTCGAGTTGCTCATACATGCAGCTACCATGTCAGAACCTCAAGACTAGCTTTGTATCTTTAACTGCCCCAGCTTTTTTGTAAGCATATCTGTCTGTATTATGAAGCAGTAGGCATAATCAAGACATTAAAATACATGAGGACAGATGGATCAAAAATAGGATAGCAACAAAGGGTCAGCTTCACACAGAAAGTATTTTAAGTGTTTTCCCTTTTTTCTCACCACTTTGAGAATTCTGTCCTTTTAGTAACACGTTGAAAAGTATTTGGAAAATTAATCAGCAAAGTGCAGGGTTTTTTAATTGGTTTTAATAATCCAGGGCAAAATAGAGTAGCCATTCATACTTTATAAAATAGCCAGGATATGATTTTTTTTTTTTTCCAAAGGGAAATGGTTATAGCACAAAGGTTCAATCCACTTGGTAAGACTAGATGTGTGATAAAAGAGAGAACAGAAATATCAGTAGAATATATGTATGGGGAGAGAGGGACAAAGATCTTTGACCTTCAAGTTCCACAGGTTCAAGCAAATAGCTTGAAATTTGTATATACAAGTTTCTCGGAAATTGTTAGCAAACTAAAATATAAATATGTAGGCTGATTTGCTGGTGATGCTCCATGTTATTGTATTTCAACATCTTAATTCAAGGAGTTCACAGAAACTGGGAATCGAGCAATAGTGCTTAGACTGTAATGCAAGGAACACTGGGCGCTTCACCTTATAGAAGCATCTTAATAGACTCATATGAGTTAGCACAGATTACAGCATATAATATCAGCTATGCTGCATTTGTTGTTGAAATGCATCATTTACTGATTTTTTTTACACAAAACATTGGTGTAATGCAGGTTGCTAGAATGCTTCCATCTTTTTATATAGTTACCAGTGTGAATTGTTTAGAATAAAAAAGAAGAAAGGGTACGAGGAAGGATAATCATTGATAATATTTTGCAGTAATGAGATAATCCATTTGTGGTTTTTACAGGCTGCACATAAAGCATGTAAAAAAGTGACATTTCTGGGGAAAAAGAAATTAGTATGTGGCAACAGATGAATCTTGTATCATTTTTATTATGAAAAAATTAAAGGTTTTTTTTTTAAATTGAAATTTTACATAACTTAGAATGTTAAATATTTTTTAATGGCTCAAATAGAATAATACCAAGAAGAGCTGGTAACATGGCTAAGATTCCTCATTTATGATTGTGAATAAGAATATTGTATTAATATAGTTTTCAAGATAGGTGGGGGGGTTGTTTGTTTTACACGAAGTAGTCAGCATCAGATTTACTACTGTAGACTGTATCACATAGTGTAAGAGAAAGCAAATTAAGGGCAGCTTTCATTTAAATGTAGAGATTTAAGGAAGGTTTCGAGCGTCATTGGTTTTGATTGCTCCTGTTGTTTCTTATTAATGAAATTTCACTAGTTGGCACTGAATATAACTTTTCCATAGATCGAGCAGGTTCATCCAAGTTCATTCTCTGCCTCTGAAACATTTCAGGATACTATTCTACTTAGATTCCACTAAAATTTATAGATCTGAATAAGAATACTATTCTATTGAGAAAGATATGTTTATGTCTTTAAGGGAGACAGAAGCATGTCTTCCCAGCAACCTATCCAAAACTTCTATCCATAAATGCAAATTTGAAATTGCACTAACTATCACAGCGGGATGCCTGGAAGCTATATGTACATCTATAGGGAATAACCATTCACTTTAGTGTTTTTCTTTTCACCTTTCCTGTCTTATTTTCTACTTCTTAAATCACACTATCACAGACCAATCCTCTGGCTTCTCCTGTGAGTTTTCCATTACATTTTAGGAGCCAAGTTAGTTGGTATAAATTGTGGGTGGAAAATGTGAGAAGATTGGATACAGCCCTCTCTTACTCTGCATGGGATATGCCATGTCACTCAGCAGAGACTATATATAGTGTATTTTATTTACTCTTCCATAGGACATAACAACTGAATTGCCTATATCTGCATTCATAGTTCAATAAATTTACAGGTGGTGGGAAAGATCTTTACCCAGAGTTTGGCTCACTCCTTTACAGTAATATGGACTAGCTATGAAGTTTGTCTCTGGATTCACCAGGTCCAGCGATTTGGTTTGTGCCCATGTTACCTGTCTCTTCTCTTTTCCTCTACAATAGCTAAGATAAGATGGAGCCTCTGTAGTGAGCCAGATTACTGAAAGCACATTTTAATGTTAAAATATTTTGAATTAAAAATATTTATTAATACTGAACACATGTATAAGCTGCAAAGCATTGTAAAGTCTTTAACTTATTTAATTCTCTCTACTTCTCTCTGATAATGAATGAAGATTACTTCGACAAGGGACTTCTGATCTAGGTAGGTTGCTTAAAATTAAGAGAAGCAGATAGATCAACAACCAGAAACATTTATGCAGTCACAATAAACAAAGGAACTTGTCCTATTCTTCCCCAGAACAAAACTGCTGTAATCAAGGATAAACATCTTTTTTTGCATGCTATTACAGTCAGTAGTGTTTCTCATTAGGATAGGCAAATAATTTGTAATGGGTGATTCTTCTGCTTTTTTTTTTTTTGGTAAGTGATCCTTGTAGAAACTATGGTGATTTTTCCTCACACTATTCATTACGGGTTGAGGAGGAAACAAAAAAAACCCAAACCCTCACTCATTGAGTTGTTGCTTGAGAAAAGCCTGATTCCTACCTTAACATTTGTACATCTTGAACCGTCCCTGGT
The DNA here is from genome assembly GCF_028858705.1 of Grus americana. NCBI lineage: Eukaryota > Metazoa > Chordata > Aves > Gruiformes > Gruidae > Grus > Grus americana. The sequence continues at coordinate 9,226,342 of NC_072864.1, forward strand.
GCTACCCGGAAACTTTTTCAAACTGAGGACATTGGTTACTCATGTCCCTCAGTGACAAATTTTTAGATTTTTTCCGAGGTTTGGTCAAGAAGAATTGATCTTTGACTTCAGTGGATTTGGGAGCTAGACCTTCCACAAACTCCAGTTGCAAAGATCAAGGAATTAATGGACAGAGGAGAAAGAATCTCTATTTGCTAGGAGTCTATCCTAATTTAAATAGGCTTGTTGGCAGTTTCAGTTTGTGGTGGGTTGACCCTGGCTGGAGGCCAGGTGCCCACCAGAGCCGCTCATTCACTAAACAGGGGAGAAAAGGTATAACAAAAAGCTTGTGGGTCGAGATAAGGACAGGGAGAGATCACTCACTAATTGTTGTCACGAGCAAAACAGACCGAACTTAGAGAGGGAATTCATCTAATTTATTACTAAGCAAAACAGAGTAGAGGAATGAGAAATAAAATCAACTCTTAAAACACCTCCCCCCACCCCTCCCATCTTCCCGGGCTCAACTTCACTCCCGGCTTCAACCTCCTCCCCACTCAGCGGCACAGGGGGACGGGGAGTGGGGATTACGGTCAGTTCATCACACGGTGTTTCTGCCGCTTCTTCATCCTCAGGGGGAGGACTCCTCTCATCGTTCCCCTGCTCCAGCATGGAGTCCCTCTCACGGGGTGCAGACCCTCAGGAGCAAACTGCTCCAGCGTGGGGTCCCCCATGAGGTCACAAGTCCTGCCAGCAAACCTGCCCTGGCATGGGCTCCTCTGTCCACAGGTCCTGCCAGGAGCTTGCTCCAGTGTGGGCTTCCCATGGGCCACAGCCTCCTTCAGGTGCCTCCACCTGCTCCGGCGTGGGGTCCTCCACGGGCTGCAGGTGGAATCGCTACACCCCCTCATCCTTCCTCCATGGGCTGCAGGGGGACAGCCTGCTTCACCATGGCCTTCACCACGGGCTGCAGGGGGATCTCTGCTCCGGCGCCTGGAGCTCCTCCTCCCCCTCCATCTGCACTGACCTTGGTGTCTGCAGAGTTTCTTACATCTTCTCACTCCTCTCTCTGGCTGCAAAAGCTCACTCTCTCTAAGTGTTTTTCTTCTTCTTAAATATGTTATCACAGAGGTGCTGATTGGCTTGGCCTTGGCCAGCGGTGGGCCCGTCTTAGAGCCGGCTGGCATTGGCTCTGTCAGACACAGGGGGAGCTTCTAGCAGCTTCTCACAGAAGCCACCCCTGTAGCCCCCCCACTACCAAAACCTTGCCACACAAACCCAACACACAGTTAAACTGCATCTGCCTAAGCCACATGGGTTCAGTGAAGGAAAGAAGAGTTTAGCCATCTCCCTTGGGCATACTTCATTAACAGAAGTCAAAACCTTGTTTACATAGAAATCGGTCTGAATTATGATCTTGGATTCAGTGGATGTAGGAATTTTCATATAAGTTGCAGAGGGACTGAATCAGGTCTTAAATTCAAGCTCAGGGGAAAAAAAAGTATGACTTTATTCTATAATTAAGATCAGAATAAAAATCTAGGCATACTGTTCTGGTATGCACAGTTGCTTGATACACTAGTAGCTTCTTTTGCTTTGAAATCAAATTAATTGTCCTGTGCTGTATCCCTGTTATGTGATCACTAGATAAATCAGTTTCTTTGATTACCACTCTGAAGGTAATTAAAAGATAATCACTGTGTCACAAACACATGTACTCAATCCTGCCAAGTAACAAGCATAAGAACACTCTGAATGATATCTTTATACTTTTGCATTAATATCTTCCAGAGTCCTGCCCTCACCTCAAAATATATTCTAAACCTCTTAAGTTCTTTTGGGCTCCTTAATGCAATGGAGTTGGGTGTGTGGAGAAAACTAGTAAGTTTCCAGTTATTTGCAGCTGTGAGCTTCCATATTTCTTATGTAAATGTCATAATGTTGCTGAAATATTTTGAAGCTAATGAATCAGCTGTATGTGTCAAAGTGCTACTCTGGAGAGTATTAATGAAGTGCAAAGGACAAGACAAAAAAGGTTAAAAGCTGAATAATTCTCTGTCTTTTCTGTCCTGCAGGTGGGCTGAGGGCTCCTCGAAGTAGGTAAGGAGTTTTCCTCCTTAGGAAGTATTGCAGAACTACATAGTGTACAGCAAATAAATACATCTAACAGACACTTCCAGGTGACAACCATTAGGCAGTTGAAAAGGCATAGCTAAAGCTCTCTGTGCATCCATATAAGCTCATTTTACTATAGTGGCATTCTTCCCAGTTCCCTGATTAGGTCATTGTTTAATCCACTCTGCAGTATTTTACTGTAACTCAGGCTATACAGTCTATTGGGAATGGGCAGTTGTTTGAGCATATGCTGTCCATTGAAACTCCTTTACAGGCCACTGAAATACAAACACCAGATTATTCTCACATACCCATCTTAATTTGGAGATCTGAAGGAAACAATGGAATTACTATATAAAATACAACTACATAAATCATTAATAACCATATATTGTAGGGAATTGTCCTTAATGGATTGGGAAACTGTATGTGAATACATTTTTTTTCTTTCATATGAAGGACTACAGTCTGTCTCTGAGAGAGTTAAAGAGCAAGAGATTAAAAAATGATGGAGAATCAAGTAAAGAGGGAAATAGGAATGTTGCTGACATAAAAAATTATTAATTCCACCTCAGTCTGAAATGATCATTCATTCTACATTGTTAGACACTGAAATTTTTAGGGATAAATAGTAAATCTTTCAAAAAGAGCTATCTAAATATATCTGAAGGTTGGGAGGCACCAAACAATTTCCCTAGTGAATTAAGTTTATTGAATTTATTCATGTTGTAATATTGATAGTGTAGCATCCTAGCTATCTTTGTATGCTTGCAAATATGCAGGGGATCACAAAGCTTATTATGTTTGCAAGAGTAACTTGAGAAATATGACATGCTTTAAATTAACTCTTGATAGTTAAGATTTGATGAAAGACCTAAATTCCTTTTTTCCTACTGGACTGCTGTTCGTGCTACTGATGTTGCCCGCTATGTGCGTTCTTTCTGTTTCTGTAACTCATTAAACAGAGATAAAGAAAATCCCATGTGATTTTAATACATATTTAAATAGCTTAAAAAACTTTTGATTTTACATGTAGAATGCTAGTTTTCATGGCCAATGCAAATTTTAGGAAATGCTTTCCTATCTGCTTTGCTTCCAGTGACTTCCTATTACCTCCTGAAAACCATTAAGATAGTTCATCACCAACCACCTCAAGAAAAGTAATAGAATATTTCAACTCTTTGATAATAAATTTACCTTGGTCAATGGCCAAGTAACTTACTAAAACGTTGTAAAGAAACTATAAACTCTACTTACCAATGAGCTACATGCATTTGGACCCCATCACATCTACAGAAGTACTAGGACCTAATGTTAGTGATGTTTCTGTTCTATATGAGAGGAATGCTGTTACAGATGTAATGTGCTCCATGAAAATTTTAAATGCAGAATAAGAGTTTTCCTGTCTAGTTTATTCCCAAATAAATCTTTCAGCACACAGAATCATACCAGTTTGACTTTTCTAAAATGGATTAAAATACTTATCTGAAATGCTTCTGCCAAATTCAAGGTACTCCTTGTTATTGCTCCACTGACCAATCCCATTAAATAAAAGATAAAAGTTTTCATAATAGATCTGACATTCACAGTTTCTGATTACAGAAATGCTAGTCCCTAAGTGGGAGTCAAAAGACAGTGCTGTGTTTTTCTAGCACTGAGCTGTAACATGGAGTGTTAACCAGCTTGCGACCCACACAGCAGATGTAATCACCAGCTATGCTGATGGAAGCTGTGTGATCTAGAAAAAGTCACAAGCAACTCTTTGATTTCACTTGAAATATCACAACCTGGCAGAGCTGCTTTGCTAATTAGTAGTCCATAACTTTGTTGTTCTGGCAGGTTCACAAGGTGCCAGCACTGGGGAATTCACTCTAGGAAAGACCTTCACTGGAAACATTGGATTTGGGAACAGGCTATTATGACTAACTAATGGCTAAATATTTGCTTCTACTTACTCAAATGTATTAATGTGTAATCTGGACTTGTTTAATTCATTCATGTTGGAAAATTGATAAATGGTATTTTCGCTACCTTTGTATGCCTGTGACTTTGACAGTGTAAAATTTTGTCCTCTGTGAACTCTAGATAGAGATGAATGTAATGATTTTTCATATTATTTCAATGGAACTAAGATTTATACCTCAATAACTTTGCAACATTGCAATTTTTAATTAAACAGAACTGTTGTGGAGTTACATGCATTGTCTATAAAAGATGAACATAAACTAATTCCAGAGAGCTACTGGCTCAATGGATGCATTTGCACGTATGAGGAGTACATAAAAGGATAACAGCTTTGCCCACAATGCTTATTATACTTACTTGAGTCTTGATGCTTGACCCAGACTCCTGTGGCTAAAGGGATTAAATTTCTGTCATTTTTTTGTACTTACATGGTAGCATGAAGAAGAGTTCTTTTCAAGTGCTGTAGCTAGCTATAGTTTCCTGGCTCCGAACTTAACTTTGAAGCCAGCCTACACAGCGCTCCAAGACAAACTCTTTTATGTATTTACATAAGGAACAGCAGCACACAACACCATGTACCTGGTCAGTGCTGAAGTCAGGGAGAGACGCTACAGCTCTTTTAGTCTTCCCAGAAAACAAACAAACAATCTTCTGCATGTATGAGTATTTTTCTAGGATTACTGAACACTGAGAGGACACCGAGGGTGCTCTCTCTCTTCCTCTGTCTTGCTCTCCCCTTTTATTTTTCTGCATCTTTTGGCCTCTTGTATTAGAAGTAGTAGATTTGTTTTGAGGTTTTGAGGTGTTTGTAGATTTTGAAATGTGAGAGAAAAGCAATGACTGTTCTTGAGGAAATTTGTAGATTAGTAGTTTATACATAATTCTGTTGATAGTTGAGTACCGGGCTTAATGACTGTGCAGTCTCATGATGCCTTAGACCACTAGAGGCCATTATTTCCTCTCCTCCTTTTTCCCCCATCCAAGGCTGCCAAACTTGTTTTTTTTTATCGCAAGAACATTTCTAAAATTCTTGTTATGTCCCTTTCCAGAGCAGCTGGCCTACAGCCAGCATACCATTTTCTGTCTTATGCCTGTTAACTTCAGTAACCAGCTAAAGTTTCTGCGTAGAGGTAATCTGTCTTTTGTCAGTCCTGTTTTGTGTGCAGCTTGCAGTCAAGGAAAAAGAAAGGAAGATTACAACCACATATCATTATATTTTCCTTACTTCTATGTTCTTTGTGTACCAATCCATTAGTTATTAATATCCTTCTCGATGCATTGAAAGATGGGAAGACGGTGACTTGTGCAGCTAACAATGCTGCAGGTGCATTAGTAGCAGCAGTGCAAAGCTTGATCATTGTCAATACAGCAGTAACAAAATAACCATCCTGATTTTGACACAAAATTTCATCCTCTAAAATTCCACAAGTCCCAAATTCTGGATTTGATTTTAAATCTTTCATACAGTCACAGGGACGGACTCTCCTTGCAGCTTCAAAATTACAAAAGGACTAACGATGCAGTAAACAACCTTGATTCTCACTCTCTCTCTCTTTCTCTCTCTCTTTGTACAACCTTTTAATGACTGTCATTGCTTTAGCTTCAAGAGGTTGTGTGATCTAATTAGGGCAAATTGAATAAGACTGCTTTTATGCTAAAGCATGAGAAAGTTAATTGAAATCAATCCATGTTCAGTGAAAATGCTGGAGACATCACTGATAATTTAAAGCAATTAAAAGATGTTGTCCTGAAGCAAGGCAGAAACATTAAGTCTAAGAGCCTGTTAAAGAAAACTACCTAAAATATTTAAATGGTATTATTCAGCTAAGATGGTCTAGGGATAGCTGAAGCAATTAGAAATCGTAAAGCATAAAATCAGTCATACGTAATCTTCTTTGAGCTATCTCAAGCCATTTGTTTTTTGTAAAGTAATAGATCTTTTTAAAAATCCTATTTGTGACATTTTGTGAACAAGGTGTGTTAATGATATGAGGTAGTACACTTGCAAATCTCCAGTTCTTATTTATGGGCCATTGTGCTTTAAGAAAATAGTAAGCATTGAATTTAAATTCAAATGCATTTTCTGGATACATTTTAAATTACTTGTGCACAGGATGCAAAACATTGCGTTTGGTAGATGTGAATGTTAAAATCCAGTCTTTTGGCTTTATCAAATTCCTAAACATAATAGTGTAAAGAGGATGATAGTTTTCCTTTCTGAAATCCCATATCCATCATGGTGTACCTGTGCAGGTTGCTGAAGGGATGAGAATTCAGAGCTTCACAGTTCTGCAGCATCCTCATTTAGAAGTTTCTTCTAATACAAGAAATAAGATAGAAGGTAAAGAATAGAATCAAAAAACCATTTGAAATATTATCTGCAGAAGGTCATCTTGTTATTGTCTATATTTGGCCTCTGGAACAGACATGATGGACTTGATTGTATCACTTCCCAACTCTAGCAGGACTTGTGCTGTTCATTCAGAAAGTTAAACTGCAATGACACATGGTGGTAATAATGTACAGACATGAAATTGTATGAAAGATTCATTCTATAAAACGTACCATAGGCACTGACTGAAAACAGCTAAAATTAATCTGCCAAATACTAGTAATTATCTTTATAGTCTGTCACAGCTTGTACTTGCAGATTTTATATACATCTTGGTCTTGGCAGTTTCTTTCTTAGCCATAGTTAAGCATACGGAGGTTTAAAAGGACTGATTCTGAGTCAGTAGCACAATGGATGTGTCTTGCCAAGGGTTCTTAAGACAAGCATTTAAGATCATTTTGACTTGTTACATGTGTGTTCCACTCCCAATCCCTGATTATCCATTCCTGGTTCAGTTGTCTGTCCTGGGTCCTGAGTATGGTTTGTAGCATGTCCATGGTCCTGATCATAGAAATGCACTGCAGTTTCCTTGAAGAGCATGGTGCATACGTGGCTTTCATCCAAGCATGCAGATTAGTATGGCCAACACATGGCAGAGGCAAGGGTGACTGCTGAAGAGTGTACCTTCCCCATAGTGCACCTGCAAGCAATGTAGAAAGACCCCACACATTCATGTGTTTGGATCCTTCAGAACATGAAGGGAACATAACATTTGAAAGACTTTGTACTTTTGATAAGAAATACAGCCTTGGCGTATATATCAGATAATTTCTATTAAATATGACAGCTGTGTTAGAATTTGAGAGATGTTCCTTCTCTTTATGTATACTAGTACCCTACTGCAATAAAGAAGGAATTCCTCTGCCCTATTGGAGTGAATGGTATTGCTAATGTTGATAGTAGTGGTATTTTTCTTTTTTCCTTTCTAGTCCTTCACTTTGTAGTCTTGTGAAAGGTAAGAATCTTGGGTTGAAGTGGGGCTTTTTTTGCTTTTTTTCCCCCTCTTTTAACTTTTTAAAGAGAGAGTATACTGCCATTCTTATGATTGAAAAAAAAAAAAAAGGATTAGACACCTCAAGACTCTAAAACCAGAGTACAATTTATTATTTTTGTACCAATTTCATGATTTTTTGTGTTTTGTTGCTTGAATTGCAAATGCTTTGACTGTGCAATACTTTGTTTATCTGCATTTGACTGGAGGTGGAAGGAATAATGTTCTTAGTCAAAAATTGGAAGCAAGTTATTTTCTTTAATATCATTTGTTGATCTTCCATGATCTGTGAGCTGCATTACCACAGAAAATTGTGCCAACCTTTTGGTCACTCTTTATTGATCTTAAATGCTGAAGTTTCTATGTTTTCTTTTTAGACCAAAAAACAATATTCTCCTTCATAATGTGAATATTGTGTTATCTCAGAGGATACGTCTGCTATTGGTCTGTACTATTGTGGTGCTTACAGGTTCTAACTGTGATTAACATTTCATGTGCAAAAAGGGATGATCAGAGACAAAAAATATTTGCTGACCAGGGTAGAGAGAAGGTAGAAGAAAATAAATATTTTACTCTGAGAAATGTATTGATTTGTTTGGGTCATTCAGGAATTATGAATAATGTCAGGAAATGAGACTGTAAAGCATCTGGTATTTGGTGCCTTAATCATAAAACCTTTCTCTCTCTCAAAATATTTTTGGGAAAAAAGTCCAGAAAGCTGAAGAAACAATTCTACTCCCAAGAAATTCTCAGGACTTCTGTGCATATAACATCTTTTAAAATTCCTGTATTTTTAAATGTGTACCTTCTAGTAGCTCCAGAAACAAATAAACAAACAAAAAAATAATTTCTATTTCTAGACCTAATCTGAACATGGAAAGTTAAACTAAGCTAGGATTCTACAAGAGGCTTAGCTCACTTCTCTGGATGGAGTATCCTTTATGAATTTTGAACAGTTTCAGTTAAGTCTCAGTTTAGCTGAACTGGTTTTCCCCTGTCGCTTCCTGTTAGTTATATATATCACCTCTAACAAGTTTAGTTTTTATGTGCTTTCATATTACACTACAAACTCACTATGAAAATGCCATGCCTTATTTCCTCTGCAAGATGTTTAATCAAAAATGACCCACAATTTCAAGCATGAATGCCTAACATCTCATTATTAACCACTGCCTGGGACATTTTATAATGTTCTAACCTCAGCTGGGATGTGGTGACAGAATTCGGGAAGCCACCAGTATTTTACAGTCTAGGTAATCTTTTAACTATTCTTGTTATTTGGTATGAAAAAGTATAGGGAAAGATAGCCTGGTCTAGATAGTTACTGTATAGCCACACCCTTATCATACTGTAATATTCAAGTAAAGCACCTTGGTTATTTTTGTTTGTTTCTTTAAATTTCCCTGGGCAATACCTTTTGTTTGATTGGAGCAGTTTATATTTTTACACACTGCGAGTAGATTTTTGTATCAGCAGTGAACTTTTTGATCTGTATGACCTTGGTCTAATTTGAAACTTCAAGAAATCAAGTAAGAGCCAGCCCAAAGAAAGGACTCTTGAGTTAATTCACTTTCCCTGCTTCTTGACTTCTCAAGGGGTTTCCTACAAGGACACTTTCCAGTTAGTTCATGAATTTTTCAGATATCTTTCATCACTGACCTTTCACTTCAATTTGAAGAGAACAGCAAGGTCTGGGCAAAATGTCATTGTTACTATTGCCTTTTAATTTGTCTCATTTCAACCAAACACAAATATCCAGCCTTTGTAATTGTGTATATTCTAGCAAGTTTTACTAATCTGGGAAGACCAGTTCCCCATTTTAATCTTTAAAAATGGGATGTTTCTTTGCAAAATAAAGCTTGATATATGGGTCAGGATAAGTGATGACTAGATCTGAAAGTTTTGGGTTTTTTTTTCCCATAGACCAATTTCCTCAAAGTCATTCAGGGATTGTTTTCCTTTTTGAAAGACTATGCTTTTGAGATCCATTCTTTTTTTTTAAAGAATGCAGATTCTAACTGGGTGCTATCCAGCTAGCAATGACACACAGGCTATGACACCCGTCTTTTCTTAGTGTGCCTATGGCTTGGACTCAAAAATAGAGGTCTTACAGGTCTTAGGGGACAAGCTGTAGATGTGAACATCTGTGAGAGTAAGGGCTTGGACTTGTCAAAGTACTTCTCTAGCTCAGCAATAACAGTGGCATTTCTGAGGGTTTTTCCAGGCATAATACCTAGGCATGAAGTGCACCTGTTTTAGGTGGTTTGTTCATAATAAAAACAGAGACGATGCTTCCACTTAATGATGGCATGAGCTGAACTGATAAACTGGTGGAAAAGTATGATGAGTTTGGTTCTGCTGTTGTGCTGGATGAGGGAATGAGGAATATTGCACAGATAAAACATAAAGCAACAAATGTATGGCCATTCCTGCAAGCTGCAAATTTTTTGCCTTATTCTTTAGTACTGGGGTTTTGTAATATGGCTGCTAATTAACTAAGGCTGCAGTATACATCATACTGTTATGGAAATAATCATGTTCATTTAGTCATAATAAATTATTTGGGTCTTAGCTCCATAATGACTAATTCTAACAACACGGTTTCAAGATAGTGGTATTGTTTAAAAATTGTAACACACTTGTATTCTGGCAAGGAAGCATTTGTTTCTATATAGTGAACAGTTTGTTTTTATGAAGATTATTTTTTGATGTTTTTTTCTACAGATCCCCTCTTTTTCTGCATTTGCAGAAAAAGTGCAGTTAGCTTTTTTAAACTCGAGTCATCATTTATAGGTTGCAAAGTGGGATAGTTTGGTAATATACACCCAGAAGCCTGTAATGTCTAAATTAATTTAAAAAAAAAAAATTAAAAAAGAGAAAAATAACATGGAATCTGATCTGACCATTGGTTATGATGCACTTACAATATTTTGTTGCTACATTTAACATAACCATATAGCTTTGACATGCAAAGTCATGGCTGAAATTCTGCTGTGAATTACAGCAAAAGTTCATTTGATATTTTTATCTGTTCAGGGTATTCAAAACTGCCCAATTATGCTAAATGAACTACAGAAAAATCCCACTGCTTGTATCAGATTATCTTTTTTGTTTATCTTTTAGTTCCTTTAAAAATATTTTGTGTTCATTTTGAGCATTTTGCAATGCTTACTGCATTTGAAATGGTACAGAGTTTCTCTTTCACTCACTGTCAATCAAGTATATATCACTTCATTATTGTATCCCTGCTTAGTATGTTTTTTGAATCTTCTGGGTCATACTATTAAAATAATACTGAAATAAATGTTGCTGCACATAACCCTTGGGAATAAAACCAAGCCATCAACACAAATCCCGAGAGAACAACCTTCCTACTTGGTGTTCCAGCTATGGTCTGTCCTGTGGGCATGCCACAGGGAATTCTGAGGTCAGCTTTCTCTTAGGACTATATGTAGAAAATTACATGTCTACATGCAGGTTGAGGGAAGTATTAAACAGAATGTCCTTATCCATTCTAATCTCATGTCCTTCAACTTTCAGAAGCCAAACCTCTAATTCCTTTACACCATTTACAGAATATTTTTTCCTGTTGAAAAGCATTTTTCCCCTTCATAAAGGTAGTAATTTGAGATCTGTTGAGTTTCAATCACTGTTTAAATAGAGAAAAATGTACCTTATAGGTATTTTCAAAGTAGACATGAGTTTGAGTTTTGAGTCTGGATTTGATACTGAATTTGCACTTTTCTGAAAGATGGGAGTTATAGGAATTGGGAATGATGTGGATTGCTCTTCAATATACAGGCAGGGCATCAGGGAGCTGTTAAGATTCACTTTTCATGCATGTTTTTTTAGAATTTAGAACAGTATAACAGTCTTTTTCTTCCAAAGTGTATGATGTGAGGAAAAAAAATTACCTATGTATGTGTATTTTTGTTTTTACTTTTTAAGTGGAATCATGATAGTTTGAAAGTTTCTAAGCCACTTAACCTGACTGTTATATTATTTTTGAAATTACTAAAAAGAAGGAAAAGCATGTTTGCTGACTGCCTAATTTTTTTCAGTTGCATTTTGCTTTGCTTTAAATATTGTGTCTGTTTTGCACTATGCTGTTTGCTCGCCTAGAGAATTTTCATGGAATTTCTATCTTTCATCACCTAATTTTTGCCTATTAGGTTTAAAAAAGATAAAACCATTCTCTGTGTAAATGTTTTGGGGGAAAAGCTACATGAAAGTGGTAATGGCAATTATGGTAAATGCTGAACCCAGCATTTCTAAGTACTTGCTGCAAAAATGATATATCAAGTATTTCATTACAATGTTAATCACATGGTTTATGTTGTTTACCTTTTGCTTATCAAAGCTCTTTTTATGAAAACAAAGCCACACAGAACTGCAAAAAAATAGTAATCAGAATCACTGATCTTAAAGTTGCTTGACTTCTGCTGTATCAAAGACTACAAAGCCGCTTATCTGTTTAAATAAAATGACAACATGGTGTTTGATTGTAGGATATCACATATGGGAGAAAAAGAATTTGAAACATTGCTTTAGATTGATTTTAAAATGTAATATTTTCACTTGACATAAATTCTGGTTGGCTTAAATATGCTGCTTTGCGCACCAGGCTGTGTATGAGCATTCTGAAGCATAATTGATGGTTGATGCATATGTAGCTTTGGCATATTATTATGCATAGTCATTCAGTCCCTCTTGAACTGACACAATAATGCCAATTTTATATATACAATTGCCTTACTCTTTTCTACTGGGATCAAAGTGTGCTAGTGATACTGAGCATTTTGATTTGTTTATATGTTATGAAGTGGCTCTTCAGTTGATGGTCACCTGTTGCCAGTAGTTTAGTAATGGAGTGTAACTTATACTTTATTTAGAGTTGTCTTTCCACAGTGTCTCAGTAATCACGCAGAAATTAAAAGGAAGCATGCTCTGATTTCTCCTGGAACTTATTAATGAACCAAATGATCGTTTGTGTGTTCTTGTGGAATCTTTAAGTAACTTACACATTCAAATCTGTTACACACCGGTCAAACTACCAAAGCCTGAAAGGCAGGCAGCTCCTTTAGTATGAAATGTTCAAGCAGCTTATTCTTACTTTATAAAGGAGAAAAATCTCAAGGCACTCTTCTCCAGATTAGCAAAAGGCCTTTTGCTATCAGTTTGCGTTGCTTTAGAGTTCATTCCTAACAAGCTTTTGTCCTTGCAGTGTATACCTACTAGCTGTCAGAAACCATTTCTGTAGCTTGTGAATTTAATCAATTCAGTGTGTCTGCTGAAAGTAATAAAACATCATTGAAATTCTGTTTTAAGGAAGTTAATGCACTAACTGTTTCCCATGCAGACAGCTAAACTGTAAGATATGGACCCTATACTGGTAGGCTTAAAAAAAAAAAAATTGCACTGATATCCTTGGTTGCACTTTAACTTATAGATTAATAGACCTTTAAATTTGAAACCAGCTCATCACCTTGCATTAAATGAAACAAGGCTATTTTGGACAGTTTTTAACAAAGGGTCAAGATAATCTTAAAGGTAGATAAATTCAGGCTGGAACAGAAGAAAATTTCAAAACTTATATTCATGGGCAACCCAAGGTCTCCATCTCTAAGATTTCAAAGCTGTTCTACCATCCTATTCATCTCTTGGGCAGCACAGTTTCTGTACAGGTATTCTGTAGCAGTTCTGGACTATGTAATCTGCCTTTTTAAGTTCGCGTGTGCTGTAAACCTGAACCTTGCCATGGGCAACCTGGAGGAGTATCTCAGCTGGTCACTGGTCTTGAAAAAACTTGCAGAAAAATCTGCACTGTTTCCTTATTGCATATTTGCTTTTCTTTTTTGTTGTTGCTTTATTAGTTACATTGTACAGCTCACATCATGACATATATTAGCAAATTTCATGACCTAAAGAGGTGCCAGCTCATTTGTTGGTGAGCTGGTAAATATGAGTGGGTTTGCTCAATAGCCTTAATCATACTGGCTGGAAATGCCAGAAGGGGAATTCCAGTAAACTCTAAGGGAAGAGGAAATTTTGAATTACTTTGTCTTTAAGCTCATGTCAAAGTTGGAAGAATATCTCCAAAAGGCAATGATTGTTAACAAGCATTCGATTCTGAAAACCAGCAATGAAACAAATGGGTAAATTCTGGGAAGTACCGACCGAATAGCAATAACATAACCAAAAAGCTTGCAGGAATTGTTTGTGGTAGTTTTCTGGCAATTGATTGATGAAACTCTGGACTACAAGGATTTAGTTAAGGAGGTGTGAAAATAAATCACTGAGGCAGTGTCCAGCAAAATAAGTTGACCTTCACACCGGTACACAAGTTGCAAATTAACAACAGTTTCAGTGGCAAGAGAAGTAGAGGCTAAAATACAAAAGGAATGCAAATTTGGGCAATGGAAAGCCATCCACTACAAAGTGCAAGTGGCAATCAATAACTTCTTAACTAGGCAAGACAGAAAATAACTCCACATGGTGTGTTGTCAGAGGCTAGAGGACCTAAGGCACTTTTACAAAGTGAGAACAGTTGCAGTGTGGTAGAGATTTGCTAATAATGAGGCAGTACATTTAAAACCTCTGTGAGATGAATTTCTGAAAGAGCACAGAGAATAAGAAACACAGGAGATGGAACTCAGAGATCAGATTCCATCTGCCTTCATCTCTGACCACCTGGAGCGTAAGGTCAGAATAAGGGGCAGAACCCCTTAGTCTAGTTTCAAACCTCCTAGACAAGCCCCTTAAGACTAATACCCAGAATGGAAAAAGAAGTCCTGCAGAATAAGCCAAAAAGGAGTGCTGAGAAACTGTACTTACCACAGCCAGGTTTCTCACTTGTTGATGGTTTTGAAGTTTTTTCCTCATTTTTTTCAAAATGTGATGGGAAAGAGGTCAGATAATATGACCTCATGTCATGAATATACAGCAGATACATAACTCTGCTTACACTTGGTCATGTCTCTACCATTACTATGGACAATGTCTGCTTGTGTGTAAGGAGGAGCTTGGCTGAAGTTCAATCTGAATAATATGTAAATTAATCTGTAAAATGTAGGTAGACGGAAAAGTGTATGAAAAAGTCTAGAACTAGCTAGCACAAACTTTCCTTTGGTTGAAAGCCTCTATCCACACTTGATGAGCTCAGTCCATAGCTGAGAAATATTTCTGTATTCATCATTGAGTCTTTGATCCAGAAGTATCCATGGTTTACAGCTTTCTAGCATATATTATGTCTTTGTAGGCCTTATGCTACCTCTGCCTCTGAGGTATAAACACTGATTTGTGTTTAGATATACTGAAGCTGTGTCAGTGCTTAGAAAATCAAAGGAATATGATAACTGAAAAAAAATATATCTTTGTGACTACTTACGAATACCACAGGTATGTGGTGTTCAGGCTTGTCTGAAGTTTTAGGGGTTAACTACTGTCAAGTTTGTAATTGACCTTGTGTTCTTTTGGCCTAATGGGGCACTCAAAACAGCTGTAAGGCATATTTATCTCAAAGCCAACCCTTTTTTTCTATTTTAACCAAGACAGTGAATTACAGCAGGTTGTATGGACTTTTGCAATTTTTGCTTTTTTCTATTTTCTTTGTCTTTAATACAATTTATAAACCAAAATAAAGATCCTTCATACAGAATGAAAGTATAGCACTATATAAGATGCTCCTCCTAATCAGAGAGTAAGAGAATAAACAGTTTTGGCATGCTGTTTAATGCAGAGAGCACAGTCAGACATGAAAATGAGGAAATCAGTATGAAAATGGTTTCAAACAATCTTAGTGTTTCCCTTTCTTTGTGGTCCAGATTTTCATCATAGAAAACAGAGTTGAAAGGGCATCAAGGATCACTGCACTTTCACAAGACAGGATCAACCTATTGCTACATAAAGCTGGGAAGAAGCTTGCAGATTGGACAAGTCTTGGTTATGTTGTAATGTGTAGTTAAAAAGTAGTGTTGCCCGTGGTCTTGAAGTTATTGAGTCTGCAGGTCTCTGGAGTTCTCAGCTTGAAGCCTTTCACTAAAACATTTAGAAAATAACATAAAACAAGTAAACAGAAGAAATTGATTTTTTGATTTTTTTTTTTACTGCTCACAAATACTGGGTTTAAAATAAGTCTGGCTATAATAACTTCTGAGTGTATTGCCTACAACTTAGCCAATTGTCTTGATCTTTTGTCCTCATCTATGATGTACATGATATACAGTCATTTAAAACCGGATAGTCATATGTTTGCAGCTTTTTTAGCTCTAAGCTGCATTATACTGTACATTGCTTTTTATCCAACTTTATATTTGGCTCACCTACACATTCATATAGACCTGAAAATGTGCAAAATTATTAAGGTACTTTATTTACCTTTATGTTGTGATCATTCAGACTGAAACATCCATGTTACTAATAACTAGGAGAGTTCCAACTGAATTCTTGATGAACTCTTCTTGACCTACTGTATAGTGTGTCACCTTTTCCCTGTGGCTGACATTATGTATGACTGGATTAGTATCCACCACACATTGTGATGTCTGCTGTCCGGTAGAATGGTGACATAGTTGTTCGTACTGCTTTTTGACTTGGACAGTTAGTGTGTGTGCACGTGTGCTTTTGTACCTCTTGCATAGAAAACGCTGCAGCTTTAATCTATGCTTTTGTTTCTTTCAAAAGTATCTCGCTAGATAAAGTAGTCAGTTCTGAAGACTGAGGAATAAATTAGGAATCCCCCTCAGACAGTAATATAGTCTAATTAAACTAAACTAAACAGCACTTAATTAGACTCATATCTGGTATGAAGGTAAGGGAGGTAGTGATATAAATGAATTCATTCAGTTCAGACTGTGATATAGTAGCTGTAAATTTGAGAATTCTGAAATGTCATGGTTTCAAGTCCCTGGAAACATAGTCCTCTTTAAAGAGGCCTTGATGTGGGAAGCCTTAAAATCTAATGTACTGAGTGTTTTGGAAGACAGTGGCAGTTATTCTCTCATCCTAATCTTTAGACTCTGCAGAATCTTTCTCTTTGCTGTCCCATCCATTGTTTACAGGAGTCATTACTGCCAAACTCTTTCTAATGTAGCTAAATGAACAGCTCCAAATGATTTATGTGAAGGTTTCATGGCAAGTGTTGGGAAAGAGCCAAACTTCACAAAAGAGCTGAGGACCCAACAATTTTTGTTTAGACTTCTGAATAAATGACCAGATTCTGAAGAGGGCACAATGCCAACTTTGCTCAGTGCCAGCTTCTCTTAATTCTTCTCAGATAGAACTACTGGTTCCAGATAGCTTTCATATATTTTGGTGTGTTGGGTTTGCGTGGCAAGGTTTTGGTAGCGGGGGGGCTACAGAGGTGGCTTCTGTGAGAAGCTGCTAGAAGCTCCCCCTGTGTCTGACAGAGCCAATGCCAGCCGGCTCTAAGACGGGCCCGCCGCTGGCCAAGGCCAAGCCAATCAGCGCCTCTGTGATAACATATTTAAGAAGTAGAAAAACACTTAGAGAGAGAGAGCTTTTGCAGCCGGAGAGAGGAGTGAGAAGATGTCAGAAACTCTGCAGACACCAAGGTCAGTGCAGATGGAGGGGGAGGAGGAGCTCCAGGCGCCGGAGCAGAGATCCCCCTGCAGCCCGTGGAGAAGGCCATGGTGAAGCAGGCTGTCCCCCTGCAGCCCATGGAGGAAGGATGAGGGGGTGTAGCGATTCCACCTGCAGCCCGTGGAGGACCCCACGCCGGAGCAGGTGGAGGCACCTGAAGGAGGCTGTGGCCCATGGGAAGCCCATGCTGGAGCAAGTTCCAGGCCGGACCGGTGGACCTGTGAAGAGGGGAGCCCACGCCAGGGCAGGTTTGCTGGCAGGACTTGTGACCTCATGGGGGACCCCACGCTGGAGCAGTTTGCTCCTGAGGGTCTGCACCCCGTGAGAGGGACTCCATGCTGGAGCAGGGGAACGATGAGAGGAGTCCTCTCCCTGAGGATGAAGAAGCGGCAGAAACACCGTGTGATGAACTGACCGTAACCCCCACTCCCCGTCCCCCTGTGCCGCTGAGGGGGGGAAGGTTGTAGCCGGGAGTGAAGTTGAGCCTGGGAAGATGGGAGGGGTGGGGGGAAGTGTTTTAAGAGTTGATTTTATTTTCTCATTCCTCTACTCTGTTTTGCCTAGTGATAAATCAGATGAATTCCCTCTCTAAGTTTGGTCTGTTTTGCTCGTGACGATAATTAGTGAGTGATCTCTCCCTGTCCTTATCTCGACCCACAAGCATTTCGTTATGCCTTTTCTCCCCTGTCTAGTGAATGAGGGGAGTGAGAGAGCGGCTCTGGTGGGCACCTGGCCTCCAGCCAGGGTCAACCCACCACATTTGGATAGATACATAAATGGCAATGTACATTTTTAAAAATCTTACTCTACGAAAAAGGAAGACAAAACCACAGGAGATTATGACATAAAAAGAAAACAGGAAGAAGAAAATATTCTAGAAGAAATATCTGACAGATAGTGCAGTCTTTAGCATTGTAAATTTGCCGATTTTTATCCCTTAGTTCTATCCAAGTGCCAGGTCAGTGCTAATGTTAATCAAAAATATTCCCCAGAAATTGTTTGTTAAAGTTTTATCTCTAATCTACCTTCAATTCAACAGAGTGAGGAGCTGAATGTAGAGCTTTTCAATCCATATATGGCCATAAAATATCAAGAATTTTGAAAGCAGTAATGAAATGCCCAACATATTAAATGCTCTTGAGGAATTATTATAGCTAGTTATTTTATTGGGTTTGACTAGCTAAGCAAGTCATTATCATCTGCAATTGCACGTGTTGGAATTGCACTCGTAAGTGATTTGTGAGAAGAGATGTGGTATTGTGGGGAGTAATACACAATACTGTTGTTTTGGTTTTATTTAGATTTGATGCTAAACCTCCAAGGACAGCAAAGTCTTTTTAACTTGCAGTAATACTTGATTAGTTTAACTCCAAATGGACTTTTCCTGTGAAAACAGTTACTCCAGCAAGGGGTTTATATAGGTTCCATTCTACTGCAGAGTATAGCTGCAAAGGAAAATTTATCTGCATTCAGAGAAATGCATGTTCTTTTGCCCTCCTTAAAGAAGTTTGGGGAAACAAGCTAGCCACAGTATGAAGGAGGAAAATGATAATTTTGGCAGTCCTCTCTGACGGTTCTGTTTATTTCCTTCCCCCTCTTGTTGTGTGCCTAAGTTTAATCTTTCTGTCTAGTTGGGGACTACAGCTTGATAATGAAACTGTCAGCTAGGGAAGCTTAACTTGCTTTTAATTTCCCTTTTAGGATCTGGTAGCCCCAGATATGAGTGCAAAGGGGATTTGGAACGTTCTAGCAGTTATCTTCCTATAGCACGTCACTAGAGCAAATAATGGCAGCCAAATGTAGACACAGACCTTGTTCCAGTAGTCCTTTGCAAACTTGTGGTTGAACAGGATATGGTATAATATATTTTATAGGAAAATCCCTGATCTCAGGAGATACAAGGACTTCCTGGAAATAGCATGAATTGAGATGGTTTCAGACCTGGAACATTCTCATTCTTTTTACCATGTGCTGAGGCTGGTGACCTCTGATCTTCTGCTTGGCTGTTATTGCTTCCTTTCATAGATTTTAGGAGAGATTGCTTTTTTACATTTAACATTCACTCTCTGGCCGCCTAGCAATATAAGACTGATCAAGACATCCAAGAAGACCAGGCAAGATAAATTAGATGCTTAATTTGCACATCAGGAACTGCAGACAGACTAATTTTAAAAGGACATTTTGATAAAGTAAAATAGTAGTGTGCACATAGTAGTAATTGCCGGTTCCACAAAATTATTAATGATAGATGAGCTCTGGGCTTTGAATCTTTGCTTAAATTAATGTTTGAAGGGTAATCTATGAAATATAGACAACAAAAGTCATTAGAAAACTTATTACATAATTTTCAACATTAAAACATTTGTAATTTATATTAATTTTCTCTATCACTATCAATAATCCTAACTGTCCTATATAAAAACATATAACAAACATAAACCAACTCATATAATACAGAGTCACATTGTGAATATTCCTTCCAAAAATAGAAGTTGATTTTAGCAAACCTGAAAACGGAAGTAATGTATTCCTGTACTTGCTACTATATGTACTTATAAAGGGATTTAATCTATAAATAAGTGTGAACAGCTCAGTCCAGTGTGTACCTCTTTCAGTGGTCCCTATTAGGATTCCAAGATCCATTCTTAATCTCCTTCAGAGACCAGTTTCCCTCTGCCTTTATAGTCACATAGCTGTACTGTGCAGGCCATGGGGATGGTCACTTTGATTTAGGGTACTATGATATAGAACATGGGTAGTATGATGCTTGCAACCCAACAGTATGTGTTGGGTCCATACACCCAAACTGAAACTAAAAGCTACATCTATCCTTCATACACATTCAATTAGATCTTTGTATCTGGCATCTTGCATTTTCCTGTTGGTTTTCATCTTCCTTCATGCACTTTTTTACTTTTCTAGCTATTTATAAAATAAATATGCATGAAAATGGTAGTCATTAATTCTACCAGGTATTGACATTGAGCTAAATATACTTAAGTGTTAGGTTTTGATGTTGCCCCATCTGAACTGCCTGTTGCATATGGGTATTCTGTTAGCCCTTTGACAGAATACAGGTACCCTGTTGCTGTTTAGCTACTTATCACTCCCGTTCTCATGCTCCTCATTGCTTCAGTACACAATATGAAAACTAGACTGCATATTTCTCACTTCTGCCTAACGTTGTTCAGCATCCTTTAAGGATTCCACACTTTTGCCAATATGGCCCGAATGCAGTCGTGTTAGGTAAGGATCTTAGGTGTGACTTCTTGTTCTCGCATCTGATCTCCTTGGAGCATGAAAATCTTTCTATCCCTTGCTAGAAAGATTTTGTTTTCCACGCTTTCTATCTTTTAATTATCTTGGAAGCAAGCAGAAAGCTAAACTGAATGTCAAAAATTGGTGTATTATGCAGGTGTTTTCATTGTCTATTTTATTTTGGTTTGATCTCTGCCTCTCCCACATATAAATCAAGGCTACTTTCTTCAGATCTGCCTCCAGATTCTGGTCCCCACCTCCTATCCCAAGTTTTTCAAAGGCTGTTGCCAAACAGAGAATTGGACTCGTGTGAGTCTTCGTGTGTGCGTGCGTCTGTCTGTGAATATAATTCAGTTTGTTCAGCTCTTCCAATAATTCTTAGAAAAAGTGTTCTTGCACATATTTTTTAACAGACAGATTTTCACATATTTTTCCCCACATTTTTCTCAGTTTGCACATTCCATCGCACATGAAGACAAACCTTCTGTGTATAGTTCTTATTTTTTTGAATGTTAATATCAATGGAGAGGATAGCCTGCCAAATTTTTGCTTTGTGTTTCACTTTTTTTGCACACCTTTCCCATATATTCATTCTATTATGAATACAAAACTATGTGTGTGTTTATATATATTCTTAGTGATGTTGCTGATTTTAAAAACTTCTCAAAACTACTTTGGGAATCAGATTCTTAAGTGGTATCTCTTGAAATGCTGAGGAACTAAAATGTGGACCAACTATACAGTTGCTGTGCACATTCTTTTCTCTTTCACAAACAGTTTTTATTCTTTGCATCTCACATACATTACTGAGAACTGTAACTTGCAAAGGGCAAAGAGTTAGCTGGGAAGCATTCTTCAGAGCACTTGCATGTTAATGTGTGTCAGTTTGAATGAATATAAATACATGTGTGAATTTTTAAGTAAAATGAAAAAATAATTGAAAAGAGTAATATAAAAGGAAGTCCTTGTAAATGTTCTAGCTCATTATATAACCTTTCATTTGATAACAAATACTCCTCTGTAAATGATCCTATTTTTTATATCGGTTAAATACTTCTAAATTTGCACCAGATTTGTGGGGACAGACAAGAACAGCAAAGGCTAGATCCAGCCATTAATGTTGTAGAACTTTGCCTCTGTGAAAAAATGGTGTTTGGACTAGATCATCAGGTGACTCACTTGAGGTGATATTGCTAAAGCGTCACATCCAGGAATATGCAGTTTTGCTTGTGTTTATGTGGCGGGTTGACCCTGGCTGGGGGCCAGGTGCCCACCAGAGCCGCTCTCTCACTCCCCTCCTTCACTAGACAAGGAAGAAAAAGTATGACGAAATGCTTGTGGGTTGAGATAAGGACAGGGAGAGATCACTCACTAATTATCATCACGAGCAAAACAGACTGAACTTAGAGAGGGAATTAATCTAATTTATTACTAGGCAAAACAGAGTAGAGGAATGAGAAATAAAATCAACCCTTAAAACACCTCCCCCCACCCCTCCCATCTTCCCGGGCTCAACTTCACTCCCGGCTTCAACCTCCTCCCCCCTCAGCGGCACAGGGGGACGGGGAATGGGGGTTACGGTCAGTTCATCACACGGTGTTTCTGCCGCTTCTTCATCCTCAGGGGGAGGACTCCTCTCATCGTTCCCCTGCTCCAGCATGGAGTCCCTCTCACGGAAGACAGTCCTTCACGAACTTCTCCAACGTGAGTCTCTCCCACGGGCTACAGTCCTTCACGAACTGCTCCAGCGTGGGCCTCTCCCATGGGGTGCAGACCTTCAGGAGCAAACTGCTCCAGCGTGGGTCCCCCATGGGGTCACAAGTCCTGCCAGCAAACCTGCCCTGGCATGGGCTCCCCTCTTCACGGGTCCTGCCAGGACCTTGCTCCAGCATGGGCTTCCCATGGGCCACAGCCTCCTTCAGGTGCCTCCACCTGCTCCGGCGTGGAATCTCTACACCCCCTCATCCTTCCTCCATGGGCTGCAGGGGGACAGCCTGCTTCACCATGGCCTTCACCACGGGCTGCAGGGGGATCTCTGCTCCGGCGCCTGGAGCTCCTCCTTCCCCTCCATCTGCACTGACCTTGGTGTCTGCAGAGTTTCTTACATCTTCTCACTCCTCTCTCCGGCTGCAAAAGCTCTCTCTCTCTGTTTTTCTTCTTCTTAAATATGTTATCACAGAGGCGCTGATTGGCTTGGCCTTGGCCAGAGGCGGGTCCGTCTTGGAGCTGGCTGGCATTGGCTCTGTCAGACACAGGGGGAGCTTCTAGCAACTTCTCACAGAAGCCACCCCTGTAGCCCCCCCGCTACCAAAACCTTGCCACGCAAACCCAACAGAGTTTATGACCAGACAGGCTGACTGTACTAGCCCACTGACTTGCATGAATCTCAACAGATGAAATGTGCCCTGGGACAGAGTATAAACGTGAGGAGACCCTGGAGGAGCTGAGGCAAAAGGGAAGGCCATTGCCCACGTAAACCTCCCGTATTTACCCTTAAAACTGTTGCCCTTTGAATCTACTTTTGGCCGTCTGATTGGGGGCAGTGAGAAATGCTTTTTAATGTCCCAGTTTCCCTTTTGTGACACTCACATTCTGATAGGGAATCCTTGTTTTTTGCCTTTCTGCTTCTCCACATTGCCTGTCCTATTTTAACTGTCTGCCAGTGGCCCTTGATTAATATTGATACCCAGGGGCAACATTTGTTTCCTTCTTGGACAGAAACAAAATTCAGTTTTACAAGAGACGCTTAGTATCTGTTTGCATCTTCTGTAGATTTAAGGAGGTGCTGTAGATATTTCTGTACCCTATGGACATCTTTATGTAATGATTGCTCTTGGGCAGAAGCAATTTAAAAATCCCACTGCATACACTTGATATTTAGTATAATAAATGAGGGGAAATGCAAAAGAATTGCAATAAATAAGCGAAACACTGGAGAATACTGGATCTAGTATACGATTAATAGAAGTGCAGTCATCATAGAAAATGTTCATGTTTATAAAGTATAGCTATGCTTTGTTCTTTTTACAAATCTTTGGGGCAGGTTTGTCTTGAAAGCTGTAGTCCTAAATTTGCGGTTTGCATATTCTCACTTGGGTTTCTTCCATCCTAATTAAATAAATACTTTTAACTAAATAATATTTTTAACTTGATAGCTACTAAGAACAACAGAGCAACAACAGGAATTTGTCTGAACATCTTTTTCCAGGACATTGTAGATGCACCTTCAACATAAGGTTTGGAGTCTGCAAGTATTAAACCTCTTATTCATCTCCTTCATCTTTAGTCACTGTTTGTATGGTCAACTAGATAGTCCCTGAGCTTGGTGGTTTGTTTTTTTGGTGGTTTGGGTTGGGTTTTTTTCCCTCTTTGCATTCCACACTTAATGTTCAGCTCTGCATAGTGCTTTTCACAAATTTTTCACTTTCTGTCTCTCCCTCTGGTAATCTTCGCTTTAAATAGTGAATAGTTTTACAGTCACATTTTGGTTTTTATTTCCTCCACATGCATGTTTTCTGAAGTTTGATTTGCAGTAACACTGGGCAGTTAAGGATGCCTGTGGGGATTCATTAAAGCCCTCGTGTGAGTTAGATCTCTAACCTCCATTATCTCATAATGTTGTTTAGGCATCTAATTCACTGAAGAGCTTCAGTGAATCTGACAGAGGTCTATCTGTCCTACACTTCGGTAACCCTAACCCTCGGTCCCTCATCTTCTATTTCGTCACAGCAGGGCAGATTCTGCTCATATGTGTTGAATAGATCTTACTCCTAGGAGATTATATTAAACATACCGAGTCAGGATGAGAAATCTCCCTTATGAGCATAGTTGGATAATCTTTAGTCTTTGCATGAATATAAAACCTAAAATGAAGATCTACAGCTGATTTCAGTACACTTATGCTAGGCTGTGTCAGGAGAAATTCTATTTTTTTATTAAGCCAGTGTGTTAAACATCATTCTGCTATTGACTGAGTTTTAGTAGCAATTTTTAATATTCTTTAGAAAGGAAACAGATAACTTTAAAAGCAAGAACATTTTCCTGTAAGCTTAAATACTGGAAGGATGAAAGTATGTTAGTAAGGAGGCAGCACATGGCAAATTAGTGTAAACCTTATGGTTTCTCAGAAAAGACTTAGAATTTTAGTACTTTTTAATTTATTTGTATCCACAGTTACACTGAGATTCCTTGGAACATTTAATGCTGTGCATCATTGAATCCTTGATGTATTTTTAGACATAATGTTTTTGAGTGGATTAGATTTTTCCTTGTGACTACATAACTTCAGGTGAAAATATCGACATTTACAGGGAGGATGATAATAAGTCATGATTTTTTGCAGGAATTTAGATTTATATATGAAGACATATTGAAGTCATAAAACAGAATATGGTGATTATTAATTTAAAGCTGGTTCAATTTTTAAATTTGAATGTGCCTTTCAGAAAAAAAAAAAACCCTGTTTGCTTTGGATCACTGGCAAAACAAAATTTTTTTCACTAACTTTCCTGGATAATGGCTTTTAAACTGCAAGAGGGTAAATTTAGATTGGATATAAGGAGAAAATTTTCTACAGTGAAGGTGGTGAGAGGCTAGAACAGATTGCCCAGAGAAATTGTGGATACCCCATCATTGGATCATTGGAAGTGTTCAAAATCAGGTTAGATGGGGCTTTGAGCAACCAAATCTAATGAAAGATATCCCTGCCTGTGGCAGGGAGGGTGGGACAGGATGATCATTAAAGGTCCCTTCAAACCCAAACCATTCTATGATTCTATGATTTTTTTTAAAAAATAACTTCTCTAAGAGATGAATACACCTTCTTCAAGAGCTTTATCTGTGGATAATGGCTGTTGTTTTAAATGGCTTAAGGCTATCACAACTAATTTAAATTCTTTGCCTTTCTGGTCACCGTGATCTGGGTGAAACTGATTTGTGAAGCTTGCATGTCCCTTGTAGCTTAGTGAGAAAAAAGAAAATTAAACAAGCAAGGCAGAATGCTATTTCTTGCTGCTTTGCCATTCTTTCAGAAAGTTGTGTCATCATTAAGTATGGTCTACTGGACAGGAGAGTATCCAACTTATTACATATCCCAGTATTAATCAGTAAACTTGAAGAAGCTGCTCATCCTTTGTTCCATTTGTTCATTGTTAAACTAGAGAATGTGATTTTGCTATAGCTGACACGCAGTAGAAGGTCCAGCCTTAACTAATTGGGGTTAGATTTTTAAATGTGCTCTGTGGTAAATGGCTTGTATTTTGCCCATTCTAGCAGGAGAAGTTTGGTGGTTCTCAAGTATCCTCCACACGCAGTTGTTTCCACTAACATTCGTGGGAGTGTGTTTGTCAATTTTTTGGAGGGAGTAGGGGAAAATTGGCCACTTCTGATATCTTACAATCTTCGTAAGATCTGGAGTACTCTTCCAGATCTTTGAATCAAAGGTTTTGTTGAAATGTCATTATATGTCCATCTTCAGAACAATGTGATATCATTACTGATGGTAGTTTCATGCCTCAGTGGACAATTCCCTAATTGGTTACAACCAGGGGAGTGGCTAACTGCATAGTGGCAAGGCATAGCCAGTTTATTAATCAGCTTGCACTGTAAGGGTTGCTTCTTTAGAAGGGCTTATATAATTTTTAACCAATTGCTAACTTTTCATGCTTCACTGATTAGTTACTAAGAAAATATGCTTGATAAGCAGGAAGATTTCCTTTGCGTGCATTTTACAGAGCCCTTCTCATTAAGAGCCACATCTAAAGCCCATTGAAGTTAATAGGGAGTCCATTTTCATCAGACCTTAAAACAAAAAAGTCTTGGCTTTCTATAGAGGCAAATTTATTGGAGGAGGGAGAAGGATGCGTAGATCCAACAAACCAAGCAACTTGTGGTGTTACTTTGTTGACGTTCTTGGCATTGCATGCATGCTGAACTTAGTCCCTGAATTTTAAGTGCAGGAACACTGCAATGAGATGCAATGAGATATTTTGAGCTTTCTGCTATGAAAGAGATCACGTTTATTTAGCATGTTGTCCTCGTTTTTTTCTGATGCCAGTCTGTGTGGCATCACTAATGAGGTGGCCTCATTATACATTGTCTCATATATCTGTTGCTGGCACTAAAGACAATGACTAGGGAGAGCAAAGAAACTCAGGGAGCCTGGACTGACTCACCTATTCATTGATTTATGGCTCCTGTGTAGACTTCTTTGGGCTCCACTTTCAGCACAAGTAAAATCCTGTGCTGTCAGCGTGCTCTGGTTTGTCCTGGGAGAGAGCAAGCTTCAGTTTGTATGACTGCAAAAATTCAGTAAAAATACAACATGTTTAACATAAACTAAACTAAAACCTTGATGGGGAGTGACTCAAACCCTGTAATTTCAAATGTGGAATTCCCCTAAAATTATCTTTGACCTGGATTTAAGAAAAAGAGATTTGAAACTTTTATTCCAGGATAAATGGTCAGTTCAAAGTAGTGTATTAAAATTTGAGTCTTCTTTTTTTTCATATTATATTAATTTCTCTAAATCATGAGTAACTCTTGTGCATAGCAGTCATGTGTTGATACTAACTTATCACAATTTAAGTTATAATAGAGAAGTCAGAATAATCTATTTTAATCATTAAATCTGGAGATTACTTGGCACATACTAAAAAATCTTCTATTCAGCTGACCTCCTATGACTGGTTTGTTTTGGGTTTTTTTTTTTTAAAAAGTGAGAATTTATAATTTTACCAAGATGGGAGAAAGATTCAGTGGTTAAAAAGAGCAGGTGATTTCATCATGTCAGAAACAGCCAGACTGCAATACTGAAATTTGAACAGTGTTCTTTGTGAATACATTGTAGATTAATATGCCCTATGCAGTGTGTTTACTCACTTCCTGCCTCTCAAGAGAAATGAAATTGAGACACTGTGTCAGATTAGCTTTATGATAAAAGTATATGCTTTTTATGAACTACACGGTTCTTGAATATATTCTCTCAGCATCCCTATTCAAGATGTTAATTTAATGGAACCACTTGAATTATGAGTGTGGTCTTTCCATGGATAAGATAATTAAAGAGTTTGAAAACTAGGATTAATAAATCATTATAGCAAGTTCAGTTTCAATTAACATTATAAATGTTACTATTTTAGCAAGTAATTGACACCTGATTAGCATGTTGCTGGGTATAGCTGTTTAGATATTAATCAAAGTTCTAAACCTTGCTTAGAAAATTACTTAAAGACATGTACATAATTTTCCTTTATTTACATGGTAACTAAGCTTATCTTTTACATGTGTTTGCTCAGGGCCACAACGTGTAGCATATGCTGAGATTATTATTTATTAATTGTAGTCAACATTGCCAATATGATTCCAAAGTCCATGGGGCAACATATCTGCCTTTCTGATACACATTGTGTAATTTTAACCATTAAGGAGGATTTTTTTAGGTCTTTGTGTGTTAGCTTGTAGAACTACTCAGTTTTGTGTCTAAATCTGAGCACAATAGCAGCTTTATTTCGAAAAATGAATGCAACTAATTTGTTAGCAGCTTTACTTTGAAAAATGAATGAAACTAATTTGTAAAAAAATGCAGCGATGAGTCTTTCTGATGAAAAAGGCAATAAAAATGCAATGCATGCAAGCATATTTTATACTCAGAGCCTGTTATTTTGTGCTTGAGCAGTCTAAATTAAATACTATAAATTCTGTCCAAGAAATGTAAATACTATGTTAAATCTAACTGCATAAAAATTCAAGCTAAAAAGGAAAAGCTATCTTTAAATTTAATCTTTTATATTTTAAATCATTGGGCTTTCCTACATATGATATGAAACACCTTGCTTTAAATATCAGTGACAGAAGAAAAGAATGCCATTTTTAAAGCTTGATATGAATCACAAGGAAAAATCTTGATCTAAAGGAAAATGAGTGATTTCTTCGATTTGAGGATGAGTGAAAATATCAGATCTCTGTCTTTTATTAGAGAGCCTGCACTCCTGGGACATCCAGTCCAGTAAACTGGGTATATTAGCAATGGCAAAGCAGGACTTGTGAAGGGCACAGAATGTTTAGTTCCCACTGAAGTGTAAAAGTAAGGATCCTGCTGTGTGCAGTCATCAAAAATGGATAGTAGGACTTCCAATTATTCCTAAGGAAGATCAGCAGACATCTGTGAGGAGGAGTTCTTATAGGCACTTTAAATCTGACCTTTTTTTTTTATATTTTTTAGTTTTTCTATTCCTAGTCGTGACTGGTATGAATGACACCGCACCAAAAGGCTAAGCTTTGGCCTCCTTTGAGGAAGATAAGGGGACAATTCATCCCTCTACAAGAATTCCACTCAGGAGACTGATTCAAAGCGCTTTGGCAGCCCTTTGAAGCCACTGAGGAGTCGGAGATCTGCATCCAGTGAAGGCAGCATGTAGAAGGTCTTTGGGAAGAATCTTGAAGTGCATTTAGGATCTTGACAGTCTCATCAGGAGCCCAGTGGGGCTCAATTCATTGTAAAATTAGTACTGTTCGGTTACGATCTGTGCTGGGACTGCCAGTGACTTTTCTCAGATGTTGAGGATTATGGTTCCCCTCAAATCTGCCCAGGCAGTGGGTTCCGTGCACCCCATGGACCCAGTAAGAAATGAAAATAATGCAACAGTGTGCTATAAAACAAACATTCAGCCACCTTAAGGAAACTAGAGCATACCACAGGTTTATTCCCCAAATTGCAAACTCGGAGCTGGCTGGATGAGGATCATTACCTCCTCCCCCCAGCAAAGAAAACCAATTTGTCACATTTGAATGATTTACAGTGCAGTACTTCCCCCGTGTCAGCTTTTATAAGTAGCATTTATAGCAAAATAGGAGAGCCTCGTAGAACTTCAGTAGTCGAACAAATCTCTCATCTTTATTCCTTTACAAAGAATAAACAAAAAATCATTTCAAAATTTGAATGGTATGGGAAATGGGGATTAACTAGGCAGTAAGTGAAAGCAAGCTACAGCCTCGAGCAAATTTGTAATTAGGTAAGTTACAAACACTTCAATAATGAGAAGTATAATAGAAATTCTGACAGGTCCTGTACTGTAGAGAGCTTGTGGGCACCATTCTAATAAATGAACAGAGATCTATTTGATTTTTTGTTAAAAGTGAGAAGCCCCAAGAGTTTTGTGTTACTTCATTTAGTGCTTGGTGAGGCTGTTTATATGAGACTTTCCCCTACATTTTAAATCACTTATTGCTGCTTTGGCAGTGTCTGTTAGATTCCATTAGATTCATTAGCTCTTCTAAAGAGCATTGCTCTGTGGAAATAGCTGAAACAGCTGCCCTGTGTAATTTTGTTATTGCTTTAATTTACTCAGAATTCTGTTTTAACACTCCAGCTGTCAAAT
The DNA here is from genome assembly GCF_028858705.1 of Grus americana. NCBI lineage: Eukaryota > Metazoa > Chordata > Aves > Gruiformes > Gruidae > Grus > Grus americana. The sequence goes on from NC_072864.1 coordinate 9,256,019, forward strand.
ACAAAGAGGAAAAAACAATCAATAGAAAAGCACTTTCTATCTTAGTATGCTTACATGTACAGTTTGTAGCAAGATGTATAAGAAAATAAGCAAAGGTAGCTTTCTATTATTTTCCAAGACATTTCTTGGAGCTGCTGGAAATAGATAGCACTTCTCAAAATGCCATCTATGGAGCTCTTCTCTGTGGGGTGAGTTCATGTCCTCTGCCAAACTACTTCTCTCACACGGTGAAACATCTGTCAGTCTCCAAGCCAAGCTGCATTCTGTCCAGTGCCACTTGTTCACTCTTAGATTTTGGCTAAATAGGGGTCACAAGATCTAGACACATGCTGCACTGGTGTCATTAAAGCTTTTTTTGCAGGAATATGGGATAAGGTTGCATTGTTTGTCTTAGTGCAGCTGCAGATATGTTACTGAAAAATGGGTGAATCCATTCTGCAAAGCTCCTTTGATTTGTTAACAAAACTCTTCATGTGTAAAAATGTGTATTCTTGTTGCTTACAGAAATACAGAATTGCTTACTTTTTATATTCCCAACCAGACCATCCAGTGAGAAAATGCAGGAAATCTCCTGTTGTTGTTGAATACTGATTAGAACTACGAAACTACAGTACAGGGTATACCGATAACAACTAGTCTGGCAGCAGTTCAGACCCAGTATCTCTCACAAAAGCTATGTGAAGGTGAGTAACGACATCATCCTAAAACTCGGTTTCTTGTTACCAATAACTTACAAATACACCTACAAAAGGACTAAATCCATAAAGGAATGGCCTTTAAAAAAAAAATTAAAAAATTATCATGTCTTTGGTTCTCATCTGATATCTTTTTAGTGAAATGAGGCAGTCATCTTAAAGGGGACTTTAAGGTGAGTTTAAGTCTAGTACTGCTCATTCCAGGCTTCTGCCTGAAATCTAGGCAAGTCATCTGTGGCAGTTCACTGGGGAAGTGAATCCAGGGAATATCTTCAGCTGATCAGAATAGTCCGTGTGTAACTTCTGGGGAGGAGAAAGCATGCCTGCTCTTTTTATAAGCTTTACAAGGTTATCTAATGTAAATTGGATATTGGAAAATAATCAGACAGATGTTTCCCTTCCAAAGGTATTTGGGAGAGGGAGTGAGACTTCTTAAAACTGACAGAGATTATCCTCTTTTATGAATCTTTCTTGTTCTCAACTGGAATATGCAATAAAAATCATAATGCATGATCTGAATAAATGGAAGAATCTGATCAAATATTTTGGATTTTTTTTTTGCAAAAGAATATAGGTAGGTTATTTTATTTTGAGTTAAATATTCTCTAGGAACTGGTTCAACAAATGGAGCTAATGTTTTTGTTGTTTAATCACATTTTATGCATTTTCTTGCCTGTTATTTTTAAATAAACAGTTACTCCCCTCTTCTGCTCTCCTTTCCCAAAAAACTTACTTCCACAGATATAGTTTGCTTAAGATCTGTGCAGAGTTTAGAATTAAATAACACCTGTCAATGATGCCAACTTTTGTTTGGTAACCAAATGATTTTCAGAAGTATAAGCTGTCCGCTTCAGAGAGGGACAATTTGTAGATAGAAATATTGAAAATCAATACACAGCCTGCAAAAAGGTGAGATTTATGGACATGGATAACTATCTTTGAGTGAAACACCTCTAGATGATCTTGTTAAATTGTGCTGCTGTATACCCAGCTTCTGAAGATGGTACTTGACAGTTGATTGACTTGAGCTTGGCACATGGAGTTGCTGTATTTTAGAGGGAAACACAGCACATGAACTATTGCTTTTTTTTATTCTTCTCACTTCTCTCTCTGTAGATCTTCCTCTTTTCTTTTGCTTTCTTTTCATCTTTTCAGTGCACATGCTGTGTTGAATGCTGGTAAGGCAATACTAGATCCAGAAACAAGTGGTCACTTGGTATTTCTTAGAATTTCCAACCATTTCACTTTGGAATGCCAGAAATGTATTTGTAGCACAATTTTGTTTCCCTGGTGGGGTTACCGCCAGGCTTTCAGGAATATCCAAGTTGCCTGGATGTCTCTATCTGTCTCAGTCTTTTCTGCTTTGAGTAACATAATTGGCAATATGGTATTACATGATTATATTTTGGAACATAAATAAAGCCTTATATAATTTTTTGAAATTAACAGCCCTGGAAAATAAGCACAATATGTATGTCTACATTAAAGAGAAGAAAATGATAGATATAAGCACTTCCTTAATGATTAGAGAATCATGTCATTTATATCTAAGTTATTTTTCTCTTATTTATTAAAGCCTGCACCTGTATTTGTTTTTGCATGTTTCACGGTGGCATTTTGTCTGCCTCTTAGTACTGGGAGAGGCAGTGAATGCAGGTAGACAGATTCCAGTCTTCTTTGCTATTATACATCAGGATCTGGTCCAGTAATTACACTTTCTCTATGTCCTTTTTTATTTTATAGTGGCATTTCTTTCTGAATATCTGCATGTAATGAATCATGTTTTACTCAGTTCTTTTCTGCCATTTGCTTGTAGAGATATGAAATTATTGATCAATGCTTCTGATGAGCCATAGTATCTGGGAATACTGTTTAGGTAGCTAACATCAATAGGAAAATACCTCTATAAAGTTAAATTATTGATAAACAAACACTAAGGTTACGTTAATGTAAAACCCTAAAGTAAATTACTAAAGTCAAAACCATAGCTCAGCATAAAAACTAATACCAAAGGCTGGGATTTACACTGTGATTAGAGGATGGTAAGTCCAAGTCCAGGCTATTCTACAGTAGTGAAGAAACAAAATACAATTTATTTCTTAAATTCTCTTGAATCTCTTACAAAGATAGATTTGATAAAGTGTTTGGTGGTTTTGATGTTGTCCGTGGCAAACTTCCCTAGGCTTTTGCAAACACAGAAGTTCCATTCCTTTCTTTGCAATTGGCAGACTAACAGTACTTTCTTGAACAAAATCACCAATTTAAGCACAACCAGTTAGTTGTTCTGCTTAAAGTTATTGTGTAGTCAGTAAGGAGATAGTGAAAGTTCTGGAATACTAATCTAAAAAAAGATATTGACAAACTTTAATAGCAGATACTGCTCTTCCCCAGAGGGCTTTACTCTCTAAGATCATTATCTCCATTATCTGAGTTTCAACCTATCCATTCTCTATTTATTTCTTCAAAATTAATTAATGGCATTTTTGGAAACAGTCATGTGATTTCACATCCCAGGGTCAGTGAATTAATAATGCTTATGGGTAAATGCATATTTTCCAAATTATTAAGTTGACTTTAAAAGCTCTTTCTGATATTATAGTGATGCAGTCTAGAGAATACAGAGGTAGACCTTTTACTTTTCATCGTTAATAAGTCTTCAAATGTTAAACTTTATATTTCTACTGTCAGATGCAAATGTTTATTTACATCTTCCTCAACAGCTGTCATGTTAGTGTCACTCTTTCCTTATTTTTTTCTGTAATTACCTTTCAACATATAGTCTTGAAGATTAAAGGCCAAATACCTTCTTTCAAAGGTCATCCTTAACTGGCAGTGATGTTCATTACAATTTTCTGAAAGTCAACTCGCTTGTCTTAATAGATGAATATGTTGTCATAGCATAAGTATGCAACACATCACTAACTAGTATATTTTGTAATTTTCTACTGTGCAAGTTTCCAACATGTTATCTCTTAACATTACTTCATAGTCAGAAGACTTATTACCCAATGTATTTAGAATTAAGGTTAAAGTATTTCTAGTGTGAACAATCCAGAAATGAATATGAACTTTAATCAAGTACTTGCGCTGATATACAACTTTTTTTTCCTCCCTATTCATTTTTTTTCTAAGCAGACTAAGGGTGGTCAGTCTCTGGCCAAGGCAAAGTCTACCTTAGGATTCTCTATTTTATTGGGGATATAATATTTTTTCCTCATACTGTTTGTTTCTCTGCTACTTGCTAACAGCTAAATAAGCAGGCAGTGGTGCAAAAGTAAAGCATGCCACTGAGAATTAGCTGCATATGCCATGACATTGTCCAGTCTTTGCTATTAGAATAAATGATTAGGAAATCAAGTGGTAAACTAAATACTGATTTAGCTGTTTTCCTGAGAATTGCAGTTGCTGATAATCTCAACATTCTTTGCGGCATTAGTTAATCACATCCCTTGTTTGCAATAAACTCCTCCAAGATTGTCAAAGGACAAGTTGAGTATAGAAAGTTATTTAACACTCTAAGGGTTCACTAGTCTGCATGAATTGGGGGATTTGGAGAAAATTAATTATCAATTTCTACTTGCTGAAAACTCATCTTTTCTCAGTCCTTTGGGATTCATGAAGTGTTGATCATAGTATTTTGTCACCACTAGAATGACTGGGGAAAAAATAAAACCAGAGACACCTACACATGATGAACTGTGATTAGCATTTAGCATCTACAGACTCATCCTGTTTAAAAAAGAACTTCTGGACAAAAGGCAGATGTCTAAGAATGCTATCACACCATTAAAATCAGGTATTACTTTCTGATGAATTTTTGGGCTAGGAGTCTTTGCTTACTTTGTTATTACTCAGCAGTCTGTTTGGGAAGTACATTGATGTTTATTTTGTTAAGGAAGTTGGTTAGGATTCAAATTATTTCTCAAATCATTTGGCACTTTGAATGGACCTGTACCTTTTAGTAGCTTTTCTGGATACAGCCAGAAATTACTCAATAGAGATATTTTATTTTAAAAGATCTTTGTTTAAAATACAGTAATTAGATTTAATTCTTTAGATGGGTTCTTCATAGAAGGTATCACGAAGGAGTCCCCTTAAAGATAAAAAGCTGTGTTCAGTAAGTTCTTGAGCTTGCATTTCTGGAACTTCAGAAAGCTGTAAGGGTGATGCTTGGAGGATACTTTCAAATAGTATTTCTGCATGTCAGATGTTCTATTAAATGCTTTAGTCATGCCACTGTTTTTCCCCAATTGACTTCAGCTTTATGACACATATGGATAAACACTAATTTTGATGTTAAATAGGTCAAAAAAAAGAAAGATGAAATTCCTCTTGCTCACAAGTGTCAGGTAGCTTTGGAGGCCGTTTGCTTGTTATGCTTCCTTAAGAAATGCTGCTATTAAAAAAACCAGCAAACAAACAAACACACCCCCCCCCAAAAAAAAAAAAAAAAGAAAAAAACCCCAAACCAAACAAACAAAAAATAAAAAAACCACCTGTTGGTTTTGTACTTTTACTGAGGCAGAGCTTTCATATTGTATAGTGATTTCTATAATAATATATTTCATTCCACTTCTTTGGTGAAATAAGTGTACTTTTAAAATAATAAGCTATTCTGAATCCATTTTCCAGCTGAATGGGACAGGGCAGAAAAAAAGCGTCCACTTCATATGTGTCTTACCATCACTTCATAATGCAATTGGCCTCATTAGCCTACTGTTTTTCTTCATTTGTTGATAGGTAGAAGATATGTGTCTTTCAGACAAAGAAGAGAGAAACCATGACTCTGAATATTTCAAGGAACTGCATTGGATTTCTGACACTTCTGCTGGCAGAGTGGTGTATTTTGGAAGGAACATGGCTCTACAGCCCCTTCAGCCTATACTGCGGTACAGCTACACTTGCTGTCAGGAGAATACTTGATGGCCATCCACCTGACATATAATAATCATGCTGTTGTTTAACTTGGAGGAGGAAGCAACCCACCCCCTAGAAACACCTCTTTGGCAGCCAACAGTAATGGCATTGCAACCGCTTCTCAGGCATGTTAAAAGACCCATAGATAATAAGGCAGGTTTCTTTAATAGATTTTGTTGTGTTATATCTGAGAAATATATGGAGGAAGTTCAGAGTTGTGTTTGCTATGGAGCATTTCCTTCCCAGGAACACAGGAATGTGAAAAATTAAACTATTGAATGCATAACAAGTACTCTATGAGAAGTACGAATTAATAGTTTGGACATTTGGTCCTTATCTTGTGCTGAATTTTCCTGTTATTACACAGGCTGTATGAGCTTTATATGCTCTGGTCATCTCTGGTAAACTTCATAATTTCTTTCCACAGATGAATGCTTTGGTATATTTATCTTATAGCTGTTATTCTTAGTAGCAAAAAGATCTCTTAAAAATTATGAAAGTATGGTCATCATTGATAGTGCATTTTCTGCCATAAATTCATAGCTCTTAAAATCCGAAATGATAATGTTATTTAGTTGTATTATCCAGCACATTTTAGATGGCAATGACTAAGATCAGTGAATATGGGATATATTTCACTCCTGCCTCACTGTTAATTATCATCATTAGTTTTATGCTTACTCTTCTTCTTTTTGATTTTAGCTATTGCTGTTTTTAATGGCTGCTATGGTTTGTCTGAACTTGAAGCCAATCAACATTTTGTGTCAATCCAATTTGTCTCTTTTCAGTCATCTATTAGGTCAGTGGTTTAAGCTACTTTTTTATTATTATTTGCTGCTAAACTTCTGTATTTCTTTTGAAGAAATTTGGATATTGTATATAAAAGGAGGAGGAATAACCTGTTGTTCATATTAAGCATTCTCAAAATGGAATAGAAATGTTCTTTTATTGGAAAGATTAAGACAATTTTGGAGAAAAGAACTAATTGGAGAACTTATGAATGATTTTTTCTAATATAACTAAAAGCTGTGTGGAGGACAATTTAGCAGAGGACTGTAATTATTTTGAATAGTGATATTTTGGAGAAAAATACTGAGTCTGGAGAGGATTAAACTCCAAACTGAACTAGTCAGCAATTTATATAAGTGATGCACAGGACATGATACATATAGAAACACATGGATAACTACTTTGTAGATTTTTATTTCATCTTTTTAATGGCAAGTTTCTTAAACAAATTAGTATTTGAAATATTTTAATGATGTTATATATTCTGAGCATGCAAGATACTCAAGTACTGCGTTCACACTTTTATCATGTTTCGGAATGAGTTTGCAGTTCATCAAATGGTGGTAGTTTGGCATAGAAAACATGGATCTCATAAAATTTGATAGATGCAGGTGAAGGAAGAAAAAAAAAAAGACAATTGTTATTGGCAGCTGAAGTCTTCTTCTATGTGACTGAAGGAGAGTTAAAAGGTAGATATCAGCAACTTTTTGAACTCAACAAGAAAGATTGTAATTGTATTCATTATTCATCAAAGAATGAATCTGACAAAAAAACCTCAAAGGTAAGTACATCTAGTCTGTAAAATGTCAAGATTAAAACGGCCATTCTGATAGTTATTGGATAATATTTCTACTACACACCTATATTTATTTATTTATACTCTTGATCTTATTTTTCTTTTCCAGTATACTGTTCTTCAAAGAACTGTAACGTTTCCTCAGGATGTTACAGGATACTTGAATGGTGTCTGTAAGAAACTCCTCAAAGTTTTTGAAAACCTTGATAAAAAAAGACATGGCTCCTGGATGCAATGGAGAGTAGTTAACTATTCCAGTGACCGTGCTGTTACTATTATTCTGACAGGAATATGTCTGGATATAGATCTTTATCTCCAGATTATGGTGCTTTCTGTCTTGTGTGTGATACCACTCAGGGCTGCGAGGAGGGTTTGTTCATTGCTTTCACAGTAGGTTAAGTCACAGATAGGAAGCACAATGAGGGAGTCTCTGCTCATAAAACTTTCATTCACAAAGACCTGACAGTTGATGATTTATCAAATTTTAGATCAGACACTTTCATATTACTGTGTGACTAAGTCTTTTGTAAACCATGTGTCGTGCTGCTGTTTCATCAGAGCTAATCTACAATTTCATATGTTTCTTGTTGTATCTGATTTATTCTTTCTGTGTTATATTTCAATAATTCTGTAATTGCATCAGATGAGGAAAAATATAAAAAGAGGAGATTCTATACTAGCTAAAGCAGAAATGTCTCTGACAATCTAGAGTCAGGAGGTCTAGCATGATTATGAACAGATGAAAAGTGTGCGACTAGGGGAAGAATGGCCAATGTGTAATTTATTATTGTTCATAGAGTCAGTTGCCTACGCTGACTCAACCACTGTTCCAAAATCTGAAAAGGTAGCATCACCAAAGAAGAATTCAAGCTGCTTCACTTGGATCTAATTTTTCAAAACCTCATAGTTTGAACTGAGGATATTTGGGTTAACCTATAAAAGCAATGAAAGGCACACACAAGGATAAAAAATTGAAATTCCAGGAGCTTGTGGATTCATTGATCAATATAGAATTTAGGTCTGGGATCTTCTCTAGTTTTAGGACATTGTCAGCCATGCTCTACTGTTCAAACTTCACTTCTAGGTTACAGTAGCCTTCATTAATTATTTTAGAACATTTTTTGTGCTTAGTTGGAAATCTGTTAAAAATAATTCATTAATTTTCATATATTTTAAAATCATATACAAGTCAACAAGATGGATAATAATTACTAATTTAAATGCTTAATTAGCTTAAAACACTTTAAAGGAAGAGGTAATAAATTGTAAATTATGAAGAAAAATGACATATGGATTCTTTGGACAAATGTTTTTTCATTGGCAGAAAATGCAACGATCACAATCAGACAAAGGGGAGGGATATAGACTACAAAAGATTGAGATGGCACAAATCCAACAAGGTGAATTAAAAAAAAAAAAAAAAAGTCTTTCCAAATTTGCCTGGTTGGATTGTTAAACTGGTATACATAGTACATTGTGCATTAACCACACAGTTTCTCTTGTTTGTATTGTACAGAGCCATGAAAGCCAATTTAGTTTTTAAACTAGATCAATTTTCTTTCCTAAATGAGCTGAGGTAGGGTCACTCATCAGTAAACCTCTGTCAAACAATCTTTTTTTTAGACTGTCCAGCTCTGCTCTTTAATGGCACCATTTTGAATTAGACCTTAATGTTATGTCACTTTAAATTAGTGGCTTTAGTTTGAACGTGGCCATAAAGAATATTATCAAGGCAGAGTAAACAGTTTTCTATCAAAACAAATCAGTCTAGGTTAGAAATAGCAATGTCACTGACAGTTTTGTCTGCTTGGTTTTCATTGTATTATTGGCTGGATCTTTTTAAACTAAACAAAAGCAAATGTATGTCTTCATGTTACAAAACTATTGTTGTCTATTTAACATAATATATGCAGAAGTGTAAAAATATACTGCCTCATAGTGCTTTGCATAGTTCTGTTTTTCTGATTTATCCTATCAGTTCAGAGTTCTTACAAACCAGGTCCACGCAGTTCCCCTGCAATCAGTAGCTGTTATATTGCTGTACACAGTAAACCTAACCCTGAGGTAGTTCACTCCTTTTTGCCCCAATTTCATTCAACTCACCAAGTCACCCTGTGTTCTGACAGGCAGCTCAGTAGCACTATGCCAGATGTCACATGAATCACTGGGCCTTCCTTAATGTCATTGTTTAGTTGTAGGAAACCTGGTGACATCTTTCTCTTGCCCAAATAGCAACTCTATCTATTTTCAGAGACATCCTAAGATGAATGTGTGTGTACACACATAATCAGATATTGATTTCTGTGCAAAATGTTTGTAATTTACTTATGGGAGAAATAATTTAAAGGAGTTTCCCAGGGATAGTTAATTCTAAGGGATGAGTTATTGGTTTTGGAATTCTGTATCTTTATGCAGTGAAATCCAACTGAGAATGGTTGTGGGTGAGTTATTTGCCAGATGGCAAAATTTCTCCTCCTACTGTTGATTGTTTATGTGTAGTTCCTACTACATACTGCAGGAAAAAAAAAATCTGTAGAACCTGCAGTTGGCAACTGGCAGCCAAGGAAAAAAAATCAGCTGAATTGCCATTTGTCCCTCTAAATAGTCCCTAGTAAAATGAACAAAACCTTTCTGAGCTGTCCGTTAGACAAATAAGGGTTGAAATCAATGGAAATTAAATGAATGTAATTTTGGACTGAACATCTATTCCTTAATAAGGCAGAACTATATGGAATTCTGATGGAATTAAAAATACATATAGGAACCGATCCATCCTAAGAAAACAAAATCAATGTGAAAATCTAGTTCTTAACTGTATAATTACCAATTATGGTACTGCCTTACAGAAGAGGAATGAGCCAGCTGTTACAGCACTAGTCTAGAGCTTCAATAGCTCAAATCACTCTGTGCTTTATCACTGACATGCAAATTGCAAAAAATCAGTGACACAAATTGCAGGGGAAGAGGTGAACTTGTCAACATTTAAATGGAATTATTTTAAACTTTTTTTCTATTTACTTTTGAGCCCTGTGGAGGATATAATAGAGGTTCAAGACAAAACAAACTTTACATGGATAAAAACAAAGACAATAATAGGCAGCAGAAATTGTGTCTGTCTTGCTACTGACTCCAGATCTGGATCATGGAAGACTGGGGGACTGCAGCACGTATGCTCCAGAGTTATCTGTGCACGGACCAATTCACATGTGCAAGCAAGGTTGCAGTTGTCGTATGCTGTGTTCTGCTGAGAAGCATAAGAGGTAATGTGTATTAACTCAGACATAGCTATACTTCATTCTAGGCCTACGCAAGCAAGGAGAAACATGTGGCTCTGTGCAAGGCCAAGTGAACTTTCAAATTGTTTCCCACCATCTTGAGGACATCTCCAGTGTGCTCCCTTCTGCCCTAGACGACCTTCTGTCCTGCTGGAACTCTCCTATGATTTGCTGATTCGGTAGATTAAACCTTGCGAGACAGGAATGTTTGTTATTTCTGAAACTATTATTTATTGTGGCCACATTCAGCAGTTCTAATATAAGTAGATCAGATGTCATTAAATGTCTGAATTTTTGTAAATACTTTGAGAATCTAATCTAAATAAACCTTCAAGTCTCAGGATGGTGGAATCAGGACAAAAATATTACTCATAGTTACACTGGTGAAATCCATAGCAACTTATTGTTTAAACTATGATTACACTGTGTAACTTAACAGAGTTTGGATGAAGTTGTTTGAGATAGGATCCTGAGTGAACCAGAACTTTGAGGTCTTTATAATTTGATCTTTTGCTACAATGAGGTCTCAAAAAGACTAGAAGAGCTTTTAAAAGGGGGGAGAAAAAAAAAAAAAGGAAAAAGAAAAAAAGAGAAGATAGCTTAATGAGAACATGAATTTAATTGACTGTATAGAGAAAATTCAGCATGAATAGGTAAGATAGAATACAAACAAAATTGTTTTTCAAACAAACCCTGTCCATTGGGTCTAGCAGATCAAGACGTGATAAAAACTGAGCAGCTTTATAAGGTACAGCAAGTTCATACTACCTATTGTTAAAGATCTCTAAGATCCATTTGTTTACCAAAATATTGGAGAACATAGCCATACTTTATTACTGTCTGATCTTAATACCATATGATTCCTCTTAGGTCTACAATGGCAGTCAGGTGAAGAAGAAGAAGAATATGTAATGCCTCCTGGACAGTTTGGGGGAGAGAGACGTATCACGAAAGTCTGGAGGACATTCTGGTGATACAAAAGACATACCACCTTACTGTCACTGTTTCTAATTAACAACACCCTAACTGTCACTGTTTCTAATTAACAGGAAAATATAGCACAAAACAGTACAAATAGCAGATGGTTATAAAAAGGCATAAAGAAAACACGAGCAGCACAAGACCTGATTTTTCAATAATTCTGATTGTGCTAAAGATATTGGACAGTACTGCTTTTGCTCTTGGTAAAACTGAAGTGACAAATGATAGAGTGAGAAAGAGAAGAAGAGTTAGCAAATTAGTTTCACCAATGAACTTTGTATGGAATATGTTAACATTTTGGAGATGAGATGAATGATTTTATTAAAGATCTGAGAATGCTTAAGAGCATATTTTAGAGCATAATGTTAATATCTCTTGCTATCTTGAGTCTTCCATTTGTATTGGTGCTGTGCTTTGCTGTTCTGTGCTTAAAAATAACAATAACATTTCAGATGTTATAAATTGATTAGTCTCCTTACTTTTTCATTTAATGTATTCTACATCTGATATTCATATACTAGGAAAAGGAATGGTGAACTCTTACAAAAAATTACTTTACAACTCCTGTGACTTTTATAATATTCCCATATATAAGATGCATATTTTCCAGACTAAATAAGAAAATGGAAATCCAAACTTTGAGAACACAGTGGAAACAAGATACCAGTTTCTGACATCTTTTCCTGAGTCTGATTTACATGATAAATGCCAGCATAAAATAATATGAAAAATCATATGAAAAATCATATGAAATGGTAAGTGATGGAGTCTTGTGTTTGCAAAGTCTGTTTTCTGTAGCAAGGTTGATAATCCAACCTTGAATTCTGGCTGGTGGGCTGTTTTTGTCAGCCTAACAGCTATTTTTCAATAGCTAATATTAAAGCAGTTGGTGGGCTCGGCCCTGGTTTGTGTTATACAAAACATTGTCCTAGCACTCAAAGGATTAGATGGGCAGAGAGTTGCCCTTACTTTTTTCAAAGGCTTTCATGTGCTGCTGCTGTTAGGTCCATAATGATCTGTTGTCAAAGTAGTTGTGCCCATGATCACGTTTGCTACATCACTGCTATGTGTTTTTTCCTCCTGTGCTGGTTTTATATATATTTTTTTCTATCTGAGTTGCTCTGTGGTAATTTATCACAAAGGAGTAAAAAGCAGTTCCTTGTACCTAAGCATTCAGGGTTCTTACATAGAGTTGTTAAATTTAACAGTTAAGTGTACATGAAATAAGTACTTTAAACAGAAGTTGTTAAGATCAGCTTTCAAAGACTAGGAAACCCATTCATTTTAGTGCCATTTGCAACTGATTAAGAAGTGTTGTACTTAGGAATTATAATGGCTTTGAAAACTGGAAAACCTTTTAATAAATACAACCAAGTAAAATTCAGAATATCTATATAATATCAATTTCTCAATTATTTGGGTAAAATGTAAAAAAATTCAACTGTTCTGAAGACAAATTCTGGAGGAAAAATCAGAAGTGCTTCATTTTTATATTTTTTGATCACAAGGAGAATTTCAGTAATCTTCAGACTGTACTGTCTTGTTTCAGTGTATTTATTTACATAGTTTTTAAAGTGTCCCAATGTTAAATTGCTTATCCCTGTAGACCTTGCCTAATGAGAGTAGTGATTCAGGTGCACCTAGAGAAAATTCATGTTGCATCATGGGAGATCCTGTTCCTCAAGGATGGGTGCTCATATAAGATAAAGAGAATTAGAGGTATATTATAGGTCCTTATGGCAAGGTTTTGCATTTAGTAATATTGTGCAAAAATAGTGAGAAATTAAGACTTCCCCAATGTTTAAATAATGCACAAGTTGTTTGATATTACTGTGGATGATTTTATGAACTACTGTATATGAAACAGTTTCAGAACTACCAGGGCATTGCTATGTTTCATATGAAATATTTGCATGGAATTTTGACAACTTGAGTGATATTTAAATGGAGAATTTTAAACTGTTATCAGTGGAGAAACTTTCCCAGAAGTGTTATTTGTTTTAGGACTTTTAAGGTTGCCTAATTTCTCTGTCTTGCTTCTCTTCCTGCCTATAGCTGTAATTATAACGTTCAACTTCAATTCAATGTAGTGTTCAGTGTTCAATTCTACATCTTCATCTCCATCAGGCTATCTATTATATTTTTGCTTTTGCAATATTTGTTTCATCAAAATGTATTTTCTGTGTTTTCATTCTTTTATCTCCTACAGGCCATTGCACAGTTGAGAGATTTTAGATGATATAGCTTCAGCTATCAGATTTTTTTATAGGTTTTACCAGAAGGTCATTTCCTAACAAAACAAAACAAAACAAAACAAAACAAAACAAAACAAAAAATGAGTAGAAGTTTTAACTTGAAAGCACTCAGAAAAAGTCTTGCTGATGCATATTTAGTCATTTAGGGAAGAACTGATATTTTTTAATGTTAGTTTCAAGATGGATATTTCCAGTTGGGAATTCCTCAAGTTTATGAAATAGCTACTAAAACATGCTTTGATTTCACCTAGCTATCCATGGAGATAAAGTGCCAGCTATAAAATTTATGGTTTAATTTATTGTTTTTAGTCTAATGATCTTAAAGTATTTAATTAATATCTATATGTTTTGCTACGTTTCATAGCAGTGTGCTTATATTGCTGGACATCTTTTGATTTCTCTCTCTCTGTGTACAAACACATATGTGGAGTTCTCAGTTAAAGCTCCTTAACATGAAAATAATTCATATACATTAAATATAGTGATGTATATAGGTAAATATAGAAAAACAGTAAGCAAATTATAAGAAGACTTCCTGAGATGTGTCATATTCACTTGGAAATACAGAATATTTCTGCAGTGTCCCTGCTTTCCTAAATTCCAAAATGCTTTTAAATAACTAGTTTGAGTTGTCCTAACACTACCACCTATGAGACTAGACAGATTTTATTCTTCTTAGCGTATCTTGTAATGGCTCGTCTTTGCCTTTAAAACTGTCAAAATATTCTGACAGGTGAGGAATCGGGTTCCAGGGGTTTCATGAGTTCAGAGGAGAAAATTACTCAGTTTTTCTTGTCAGAGAAGGTCCATTTCTTTACATTCAGCTGAATATTCTTTGCTGTAGTAGATGGAAAAATATTTTTTTATTTATTTATTTCAAGGAAGCTGTATTCTGTTTAATATTTTCATGTTCTGGATCTTTTCTAAGTCAAAGAAAAGAATACCACCTGCTTTTCTATTTTTATACCACTTTATAAGTATTAATCTAAGCAAACTTCTGTTAATTTGCTTTCTTTCTGCAATTACCAACTGTATTGAGGACAGTTCAATTGCAATTAAAAGTAAGAACAGTTGTTTCAAAGTGCCTGTTGTCAGGCACGATAGAACCTATCAGCAAGAAAACATGGTTGAGGCTGAAAGCAATCCACCTGGCTGTGTTTGACTTCCCATATGGGAGTATTACCTTGCACATGATTGCCATCCCAGTCAATCTGCAAAGTATATGAAAATGTCAGTGGAAAGAGTCAATGGTTACTGGTGTTATTAAGATGAAATTACAGATTTATAAGAAGGCAATTAATTGTATATTAGAGTTGAAGAAAAGCAATGTGAATGCCGCAGTACATGTAATGATATTAATAAGAATGTCTTCAAGGCAAGTCATACAATACAGGTTCTTCAAATGCATAAATTCATATGTTTCCTTTATTTGCATCATCTTTTCTAAGTAGGAAAAAACTAATTAGGATGCCCTGAAGGCAAAAGAGAAACAGCATAGTCAATTAAGAGTCAGTCTATCTCTCTCATCATTGGCACTTGCAAAACGTAAAGCAAATCAGCTTTTTTAAATGATGAAAGCAGATTATGGACATGAGATTTGCAATTCTCGAGAGTGCACTGGGAAGCAACATCAGGTAAGCAGTAGGACAAATTTATGGGCACTTTCAAGTTAGTATGTACCATCATTAATGATTTAAAAATGCACATGAGGATCCGATAACATGTGAAGAATGTGGTTTTATTATCTCTATACATGTAGGTAGTGTTTCGTGTTAAAATCAGAGCTACCCTAGAATGTGTTGTGATAGCACTCTACAGGCCACCCCTTACATGGACATACTTGTGATTTTATATTTCCCACTCAGAATGTATTTGCTGTTTCCATGTGAATATCAATCATATTGCATCTAGAGGGCGATGGTAGAATGTCACAGTTGAAGTCATCCACTTCTAGTCACCTTAGTACTACTGCTATTTGAGGACCTTGAAACATCCTTAATAATTATAGTAATTATAACAATTATTATACATAATTATAATATAATAAATATTAAACAATAATTATTATGAGGAGATAAGTTAGTCTTTTTGCAGAAAACTTGAAGAGAGCTGCTTTTGAAGAGAGAATTATGCATCATATTGTAAAGTAATACAAATATTTTCTAAACAAACTCATTATTGTGAATGCATTAACTGTGGTATAGATTTGGTCTCAATCAGGTTTTTCTACAATTCTTCATATGTCATAAATTCATGACTAGTGACATTTTCTATACAATGTAGAAAATTGCCCAAACTAATAAAGTTAACACTACATATCAGGTACACCTAGTCTCTTGATCCCTTTTCTACACCTTCTAAGTGTAGAGAAGTTTGATGGTTTGCACCCCTGCACAGTTCTCTCTTTCTCTCCAAATGCTACAGCATTGGTCCCAAAACAGAGTGGTAACTTTTTTAATGTGCAATATGTTGAGTAGGTGTTTTGCTGAAGTACCAGCACATTAAACAGTCAGCACAGTCCCATTTAAAATAATTAGGATTAATTTTGTCTAGCTCTCATGAAAACAAAAAGAAAATTATTTGCAGCTACCTGTACAGTGCCAACTTAAGTATGATAGACTAAAGTCATTACAGTTAATTTAATTCAAACAAATATTAGCCAAGCTTTGCCAATGTGACAAGTGACTTTCAGTTCACTATTTTTGCAAGTCCAAGTCAAAACATATCTTTCTTCTCGGAAAGAGCTAAGCATTTTTCAAAATGGATGATGCATGTGGTAAGAGCATTTATCACTGTGAAAAACCTTGATCTGAGAAATTTACAGATAGCTTTTGAGAGCCACACAAGCCAAACCCTATCAAAAAATTAGACAGGTTTTAAAAATGAATGCTGGTATTTTCAAATATACCTGGGCTATTTATAACAAATTGGGTGATTATTTAAGAATTCCATGTAAGCAAATGAATTGCTGAGTTCAAAATTCAATGAAGTTCAGTTGAAATAAGTAGGAATATTGAAATAAGGCTTGAAGGTTTTGATTCTTGATTAATAGAGATCTACATAGTTCATGTATTGTTTTCCTAATGAAATACCTTTGGAATAAAAAATCTTTAGATAATTTTTAATAAAAATAGTAATTAGAATGGAGTTGGAGACTTGAATGCATGCATCAATCTTTTTAAAATTTAAAATTTGGAGGTCCCTTCTTTCCTTGTCCTTTAAAATAGAAATAAATACCATCTGAAGGGCTAAGAAGCAGTATTCAGTGATCAGAGGAGCTGATTAAATAAATATCCATGTACTCTCTCAAAGAGTGTGAAAAAAATCCATGATCTTTTCTGAAGCACTGATAAAAAGCTTCCTCACCTCTTGCCCCTGAATTTGAAAGTTGCCAAAATTTTAATTTTAAAGGGCCAGCAGCAATAGTTGGTGCCCATGAGCCCAAATTTGTTGTAAATTTCCGTGCAGCATTCAGTAGAAAACATGAATGAAGAATGATGGTATAAATAGACTAGTTAAAAGTGTAAACTAGACTAATTAATTAATAAACCGGCAGCTTAAAGTTTGAGATGTCAATTACAAAGATGAGAGAGAAAACAAATGTTCTCTTTTCCCCGTTGCTTGTACTAGAGCAGTATCCAATCGACAACAACTAAAAATCATTCTTAAATGGAAGTGCTCATCTGTTCATAATCTGCACACAGCATTACTATATGTTGTCAAATTTATTAGATGCCATGATGCCAATTATTTTTTGTGATTCCCCATCTTTTTTATTATAACGATATAAAATAATCTACCTGAAGCCTGATTTTATTTATTTTCTTAGCCTTTTTCAGCATGAGGGTTGTGGGGAGTAGTAACAGTCCCTATGGCTACGTTCCTGGAGAGCAGTCAGTGTCAGCAGTTTGGTATTCTTGCAGACTGCATCTCCCCTTTGCTTCCCACCATACTGTTATTCCTCACTACAGCAACAGAAAGAAATCTCCCGTCTGTCAACAGCTTCTAGTTTGTCTCCTAACAGTGGTTCTTTTTTGCTGTTCTTGTCTCCTTTCCTTCTGCTTCCTTTATCATTTCTCACTCATTTCTATTCCACCCTAACTTAATACTGTTATGTCAGGAGACATGAGATGGCCCTGTTACTCATAGTTCTACAAGTATTTCTCTATGTTCAGGTGAGATTTGATTTTTCCCAGAAAGGTTGAAATGTATTGTTAGTCTGCTAACTCAGTAGTCACTGGAGAGAGGCAGTGGTGACTACGCAGACAATTTTTCTCCACCTTAATCTCACTTATTAGAATCAGTTCTTGGAGGAAGAATCAATTCTTACTGAGAATGAGGCTTTT
Source organism: Grus americana (assembly GCF_028858705.1). Classification (NCBI taxonomy): domain Eukaryota; kingdom Metazoa; phylum Chordata; class Aves; order Gruiformes; family Gruidae; genus Grus; species Grus americana. The sequence goes on from NC_072864.1 coordinate 9,274,073, forward strand.
ATTAATGCAGGATGAGATTTTGGGGTGGAAGGAGCAAGGCAGGTATCTATTGTGAATGATTAATTTATATTCTAGGCTTGATATATATTTGTAAATAAAGCAAGCCATTTTTGCCTTAGCTGTGTCTGCATTTGCCATCTGAGCTTGTGATACATGTACTGCAAGCATGCGTCTAAAATGTGTCATTTCTGCTCAATGGTCATAGCCGCTGAGTCAAATGCACAGAATCCAACTGACGATGCAGCTCCAACAGAAGAAGTTTCCAGGATAATGTTGTTAATTGCTGATCTGTGCGTTGCTTAAACCAGAACTGCCTGTTCTGCAGTCTTCCCAAGGAAAGGGGGAGCATCAATGACGTTATTGTAACTACCACTGTAAAACACACTTGGCAATTATAGGAGGTTACGTTAAAGGATGTATAAATAACAACCATAAGAATTCCTAGCACAAGTACGCTTGTGCTTGTTTTTTTCTTGACATACATACATACCTATCCTACGTGTTCATTGCTATTGCTAAGATCCCCACACTAAAAGGATGGTTTTCAAAGGCTGAGTGGCCTGTTCTTGGTATAGGTAAATTTTGGTAGGAAGGCAGTAGAGGAGGTATATACATTTCAGCTGTCTGGTCTCATCCATTCAGTGCAGTTCTCTAGCAACCCACTGGGGCAAAGCATTCCCTAAAACACAGGTCTCATACAGAAAAGATCGTTCCTAGAAGAGTCTGTCCTGGAAAAGTTCAGTTTTCAGTCCCTTTTTCAATCCTTACCTGTAATATAACACTGACTAATGCCCAAGGTGCAGCAACAACTTTGACTTCAAGACATTTGTATGAACTTATGCCAGTCTTCAGTTATACCATTCTGCTAGAGGTATTGATACTATCATAAAAGAGCCTTTGCAGATTTCCTGTGTGACCAGAGAAAGGCAAATATATGTAAAATCCTCTTTCTAGAAGACCTAAATGGTGTCAGCTCTAACCTTGCTGGGGATCTCAGCCAGCAGGCACAGTACAGACCTGTGTACTGTGGGGCCAGTCTTTGTGCTGGTCTGTGCCTAATATTACCACGCCTGCATGGTGTGAGATGAGAGTAACTCAGGGCAGGAATTCACTGAGATGACCCTTAGTAAAGTTTTAGGGGGATGGACCCTTCTGTCCTCAGTGGAAGAGCCCGCCCAGAACCAGAAGCCAAGAACATGAAGCTGAACGCATTCTTCAGTCTTGTATTCTTTCTTCCTCTCTCTTGTATAGTCATTTGGGCTCATCTATGCTGTATATCCGTGAGCGTGGGTCTCAACTTGCACTTTAGTCCAAATTAACAGGAGAAAGCAAATTTATTCACTGACTTGAAGCAAGCTTCAGAGCATGCTAGGGAGGAAAACTTGTGGTTTGAATGGGTTGGGCATTTGCCATCTAATGTCCGCAGATCCTTCTGCCCTTGCAGCACCTCCTCCAGGATTTTCTAGTGCTTCATAGGCAGAAGACTGAAAGAAGCCTTTTTAACACCAGGTATTGGATGTTCTGCATCTGGACAAAACAGCTTTACTCAGTTGCCCCTTCTCAGCTCTCTGGGCTTTAGGTAACATAGAAAACTATTCTCAGTCCCATCTTAAGGTCCTCTTTTTTTAATGCTACACAATAACCTTTATAACTGGAATCAATGTCCAGGTCTGTTGTCTAGCATTTTTCTTTCCTTTTGGAGAGTGGTATAAATATTAATAGCAGTAACCATGGATATTCTCTTTTATCTGGCATGGTACAAAAGAAGAAAGCTTCTCCAGATCAAATTGACTATTGATCTTGATGTGTCTATTTGTGCAACTACTGCTGCCATAATTTCAACCCTATAATTAAAAAAAAAGTATCGAAGCCAGGTAACCTTATTCAAACTCAAGAACAGTAAAAAACCAGATAAAACAGATAAAACATGATGGATGAGCTTACCTTCTTTCTTACAGAACAAGGGTTAACTAGGAGGAGAGACGTTACTACAGGTTAAAATCAGTGTTAAAGTAGTGTCAGCCCTTGAATTTGTTGAAGTGAAAAAAAATCTATGTATCGCGAGAGGAATTACAGTTCTGTTAGAAGCAGGAGCCTAAAATGAACAGACCTGAAACAGGAGAATGATTTGGAAATGAGCAAAGGCTTGAGTAATACCTAACTTTGGTTATTTTCTCTCTACATCCATCATGTTTAGTGATTATGCTTTGTTTAGTAACAATGACAAACAGTATTTTAGCACAGCTGTTCTCTCACTTTCATTTTTCTTCAAATAAACCCATTAAACAGGCTTTTTCTTGCTACCAACTCTTTCCATGGTAAGAAGAAATGATTGCCCCCCATACATTCTCTTTTCATTCCAAAGCATAATAATCTCCCCTGGATGCTGAATGGATAAAAGATGGAACAGAATGTTTTTAATGTAACTCTCATTGACCTTTATGTTCACTACACTGTCTGGCTTTAATTCTTCTTAGAATTTCATTAACATTTGTTGAATACATATATAATTATATTTGTTGAAAATTTTGTATACAAAGAATGCTTTGCTACAGACTCTGCTCTTCAATAAAAATATAATGTTTTTATGCCAGCCGTGAGGATTGCAAATCTCTGATTATGGGATTACATTTTCTGCAATCAGGAGGTTTTTGTGACGGAATATTTTTAGTTTTCCTGCATGTTTTGTCTCCCTGCTCTTCATCTCTGAATACATTCCTTCTCTAAATTTCCTTCTTGACTGGATTTACTGCTCAAAGAACTTATGAATGGGTGAGACATCCATTCATATCTTTCAACAGCATGTATTCAGGCTGCGTCTCTTCTCATTCTTTGTAAGGAGAGATGAATTTTCTGCTATTGTGAAAGTGGAATTAACTCTTAGATTTATGATTTTTAAGCATTTGCTATTTGAGGGCATAAGCACATAAAACAGTTGTGCAAACCGAGCACATCTGGCTGAATCTTTTTCTTTGGTCTCTTTTAGAAGGGCATCTTGTTCATAAAGCTCACCCTGTATTGTTTAGAGACATAACAAAGAACTGGGCAAGATTTAATTTTCCCAGCAACACAAACTGTTGTAATTTTAATAATCTTATATTCTTATTCTAAGATTAAATGAGGAAAAAAGGACAAGAAATACAATGCTCTGGGAGGAAGGGACTGGCAGTATGGAAACGTAGGCAGGATGTTAAGATGTCTGGGTTCATCTTTTGTCATGGCATTAAGTCACCTACTGAATAAATACATCAGTTTGGGAATGCCTGTGATGGCTGTGATTCATAATTAAGCGTACTGTTTCCTGACACACTCATGAAAGGCGTGGAAGATGCATAAAGACTGCCCGTGATGTTAGCTGTGGGATTTTTGTTGCTTTTGTTTGTTTGGGACGGTGTTTGCTTTTCTTGGTAGGAAAATTAAGGTGAAGTTCATGCTGAAAGGGAAGGTCAGAAATCTCACAAATATTATCAATAAACAATTGGTCATTATAAAAGCAGAAAATATGAGTAAGTAAAAACCCACATTCATACCTTCTGATTCCTAGAGGTCCTTAATCCTACATAAACAAGGTAAAATTATCACAGGAAGCAGCCCAGCCAGAAAGGCCTTGAAGGTGAGGGAGCGCTTTTTCTTCTCTAAATTGTTTCAGGGAATTATACATTTTTAGAAAGCACCTGCAGCTTTCTCTGCAGCACTCAAAATCTGCTCACATGACGTCTTTGGCTTCAAACAATGCAGCTGGCAGTAATTATGGGACTTCTAGTTCAGACCTGGTTTATACTTTAACTACTGATGGTCCGCCTGTCCCAGGCAGGGAATTTGCTCAATGGTCATAATCGCTTCCAAAATTTTGTTTCTGTTTTGTGAACTCTGAATCCTAACCCCAGCCCCAAGCCCATATGGAGTCTCAATGTTCTTTGTACACAGAAAATTTGACTTTTGACTTTGGTCTTGGCTCACCTGTCACTTGAGTATTGTATATAGATGCTCTTTTATCCTGACACCTCTGCCTTTGACCTTCCATAGCATAGAACAGACTATTTCAGTTGGAAGGAACCTACAATCATCATCTAGTCCAACTGCCTGAGCAATTTTGGCTGACCAAAAGTTAAAGCATGTTATTAAGGGCATTGTCCAAATGTCTCTTAAACACTGACAGGCTTGGGGCATCGACCACCTCTCTAGGATGCCTGTTCCAGTGTTTGACCACCCTCTTAGTAAAAAAATGCTTCCTAATGTCCAGTCTAAGCTTTCACAGGTGCAGCTTTGAACCATTCCCACATGTCCTATCAGCACCTCCCTCTCCACTTTCCCTCCTCAGGAAGATGTAGAGAGCAATGAGGTCGCCTCTCAGCCTCCTTTTCTCCAAACCAGATGAGCCCAAAGTCCTCAGCCACCCTTCATAGGACATTTCTTCCAGCCCTCTCACCACCTGTGTTGCCCTCCTCTGGACGCATTCAAGGACCTTCACATCCTTAAATTGTGGGGCCCAGTTTCTTTGGTTTGCGTGTAGTTTTCTAGTGTGCTGCCATTAGTGTGGTTCTTCCTTGACCTTTGGTGCCCAAATGTAGTTACCATATCTGCTCTCAGTCACCCCTACGCAGTAGTTATGACCACTGTGATGGTAGATTGATGATCTGTGAACTATCGGGTCACCTAATGATCAACCCAGAGTCCCTGAGAGACACTGGATGTACCTGAGATTTTGATCAGACCCATTAACTTCATGGCTTCTTATGTTTGCATTTATAAGATGAAAATAATTTTAAAAGATTTTCACGTTTGTGCTTAGTCTTCACCCTTACCAACATTCTGCTGGCAATGGAAACAGAACAGAGAGGCAACTTCTGTGCCAGAAACATGGTGTGGGGGCAGCAACAGTGACCAATCTGCAGCAAATCCCACACACAAATTACTTTATTGTAGGTCAAAATGACAATTGATATTAGACAAAGTCCAGACAACATCTCAAAAACCTTTATTTTCACCAGTTTTGTTTCTTTTTTCTTTCCAAATATATATCATCATGTCCCATTCTGTTTGTGTTAAGGACTCCTTGATGCATCAGGACCCAAGTATCTGAAGAACCAACCACTCTGCCTGTTGTGGGTTGTTTTTTTTTTTTTTTTCTTGGTAGGTTATGTCTTGAACAAGTGTGCTGTAATGTCAAGATAATCTTTGCTGTTCATGAAGGCAGGTCATCTTAATATGCTTATTGCTGGAATTATTAGAATAAACCTGTCACTGGTCGAACCACAATAAATTAAGTATTTTAATATGATCTCCTAACCAGACCTTTTGACTAGTACTTCTGTGCTTATTTTTCTGAAGAAAACACATATATATTTCAAGTACCATTATTCTAACATGAATGCATTTCATAGAGGGAAGTTTTCAAATTTAGAGTATACTGAGGAAAATAAGAGGCAGCAGACTTGAAAGATTCAAAACTGTAATAGTGACCTCTAGTGACTAGCGAATTAAGTAGGTCTTCAAGAAAAGCTTAATTTTGCTGTAAACCTAGTATTTTATAAAAGTTTAGGATGACATTATATTATTTATGAGAGGGAATTTTTGCTTTTCTGCCTTTTCCAGCTGAAATTCATAGTTTATGGCTAAAACTGGTATCTGCTTAAACGTTCCTTTCTTAATAATCCTTGAACATACTTTAATACCTTTATTCTCATTTGAAAGTAATTAAACCTTATTTGAAGCGCATCTGAACTTCTTCGCTGTGTTCTCTGGCACATACAACAAAAAATGAGAATACTCCAAATGACTTCACACCTCATCTTAAACTCTTTATAAGGATTTAATTTTACAGAATGTTGTCTCCTGTGATCTTAGTCCTCAGGTAGCTTTTACTGAAAACTTCTCACATAACTTTTTTATTTATCTTGAGATAATGTTCTGAAAAATACAAAATATTGTCCCTTTAATGTCATCTTTCTATAAGAGTTAAAATCACACTGCTGGAAATACACCAGTTTTGAATGATACTGCCTTGAGCACAGCGGACACTCAGAGCACCGAATGCTTAGTCGTAGCATAATCATTGACACTTTTTGTGCTTAGCACTGGATGTCAGCTGTAAACTTAATTTGATTCTCACTATACATGTACATAGTATATAGTATATAGGGTCATTTATTACCTAATGACCTTCTAATATTCCCAATATTTTCCCTCGCACTTAGTGCAAGAGCTGCACTTACTTATTAGGTAGCTGTATATTTCATTTTACTGATATGCACTGAAAGCATCTATTTTTGTTAAATATGCAACTTTATAAAAAGCAATTTTATTTAAGGGGTATGGGACAATAAAAAGTTGGAAAGAGAGGAAAAGAAATGCAAATTCTATTTAAAACTCTTCACCAAGAAAAACTGAAGTAAAACATAACCAAATGAAAGGAGTAACCTTTACATTTGTCATTCTCAGGATAATTCAGTAAAATTTGGAAGATTACATTGAGTCATCTGTGTACATAGTTTTAGTTCTTTAGAGCCAGGAACACCGGGTCTAATATTCAAAGTTCATGAGCTAAACAGAAAACAAGCAAATGAAAATAAGTTTTGACTTTTCATTTCTCCTCCTGATACAGAAAGTAGGAAAAGCAGCTGAATGTATTAGTGTAAAACAAACAAAAAATAATCTGTGTTTCATTTAGATATTACTGAGATGAAAAGTTTTATATTTTTTTTTCTGTTTCAAGGAAATTATTTAACTGAATAATACAGGGAGACGGAAATATGACAAGTCAGAAGGAAACAGTGCCAGAACAACATATGAAAAAAACAGGGAGGACTGTTAGTGAGTAATTTCCATTTGATTTCAAGAAGGTGTTACAGACTAAAAAATCTGGCCAATTATGATAACTTTATTACATAATTAAAGACATTGGGCTTTCTGATAGAAGATTAGGATGCAAATATGCTCTATTCTGATATAACCTCATAGTGATAAGTCATACAAATAAATGTGTTGAAAGTAACTACAGCTCCAATTGTACAAGGATTTTAATGTTGTTACATATCTTATGAGTAGGCTTATTCATTATTAACCAAGTCTTTATTCAGAGGAGATACAGTTTCAAAAATATTTTAAATGAGTCAGAGTTAGTCACTGAAAATCTGAGTCCCTTTAACCTTTAACATATATACAACATGGCTTATAACACAAATCTATGATTGTTCCTTTCACGTTTGGTTTGACAGATCCAATTATTTTCCTAGTTTGCTGAATAAGAGAATTGTCCTTGATGAGTTTTTCAGATCCTTTCTGTGCCTTAATGTTGAAAACTCCAGAGAGATATTGATTCTCAATGATTTCAGTGCCTGGTAGGACAGAAATTTTGATTTATTTACTGTTAGATTCTGTACATTTATGTCATTGCTGAACTGAGGCCAGCTTATTTGGTCAGTCACGCATGAGAAGAGATGGTTGCTTGATTTAATATTTTGGTTAGGGATTATTTTGCAGGGGAAGTTATTTTGATTGCATGGTAAAGTGATTTGTGTCATGGTCTTTGAGGTTATATAGCAAAATTTACTATCATCAGCAAAGTCTATTTTTTTTTTTAAATTTGAGAATTATAGTAAAAGCAAGACCATATTTTCCAAAGCATAAGTCTTTAATAGAAATTGCACTGCTGCTATGCAGAAAAGCTGTGAAAAAGCATATCATTTTGAGCTTGCTTGCATCTATTGAAAATTTAAGATAAGAATTTCAAAAGCTTAATTCTCATTTAGTGAACAGACTTTTCAAAAGTGATCAAGATTGCCCAAACTTTACTGCTGTCAAGCACCTTGAAAATTAAGATCCCTTGTAAGTTCAGTCTTGCAGGCTGTGGAGCCCTGCAGTAAGATGCTGTGTTCTCACTTTCAGTCACACTTCTCAAGTGGCTGAAAGTATGTAATTTAGAAGAATAAGCCTTGATCAGTATTTTCTCCTTAGTTGATTTTGGTAGCATCTCTTAGATCTTGTTTGGGGGAATAAGATTTAGTAATATTGGTTTATATCCATAGCTTTATCTGTGCTATCATAAAACATTAGTAAAGAATTTTTAAAAATTATATCAGGGAAAAATGCATCTGGAAAAGTCTGAAGAAATGAAAAAATTGAGTAATTAAAGTGTATATCCTAGAATAAAATAATCGCATCAACGAGAAATCTTCAAATAAAATGTTATTAAAAGTTTTGGGGTTTTTTTTGACAAAATAGATATTAGCTCAAATTTAGCTCCCAGGTTTTATTTGGTTTTGTAACATTTAACTCTAAAAACCATTAAAGATATAATACAAATCACTGTAGTGTTTTAAAAAATGGAGTTGCAATCTCTAATAGAGAAACAAACCTAGTATGAAGCATCTATCTCTATTTGGTTTGGGTTTTGGTTTTGTTTTTTTTAAATAACACCCTTCTAAAGCATTAGCCAGAGTCAGTGCTGATAATAGCATTCCCTCTTTTTTATTTATATTTTTTTCCTCTTCACTTTTTACCTCTACTGAATTGTTTCAGATAGCAAAGCTTAAGGGGAAATGCAGGTTGATGCTTCAGACTTGGAGACTTGCAATGGTGGGTGTTTGCCACCCTTCAATACTATTTGCCCCTTCCATTATGAACTTTGTAATATAATTTTAAGGGTACTTTATAGACAGTGATGCTAAGGTTACCAACTTACAGACTTTACTTACAGACTCACAGGCACGTGATTGTGCACTGACAGGGAGAGACATCTCCTCTTTGGAGAGTGCTGGATTTCCTCTATCATATAGATAGCCAGAGAGTGAGTCCTCCCTGTTCTGCGTGTCCTACATTTGTGGGTAACAGATATAGGCACACCACTTGCTGGTAGAACCTAATTAGAGATCACAACTTCAATAGGCTGGAGTTAAAAGTACACCATGTTGCTCTCTATTTTTTATTTTGTTTAATTCTTTCTCTAAGGTGACATACAGCTCCTGGTACAAGTACTTAGGTTGGACCCCGTAGGCAGGATTTGGACTAATAAGATGTTGTGCTATGATTATTTCAAACTCTGCTTTGCCTGTCTCCATTACTTTTTTATTTTTCTGCTGCATGTAAAAGGAAAGCCAGATCTGAAGGTTATATTCACTTACCCAAATGTCAAGTTCTGTGTGAACATCTCAGCTGACATTTTTCTCTATGCTTGGTAAAGAATGATCCAAATGTCTGACAGTAGTGCTGTACCAACTGTATTCTACTAGCCATGTTCAGACATGAAAACTCGATTTGGTCATTGTCTCAGAAAGTTGATAAAGACCTGAAATTGGAAAATGTTAACATAATAGCTTGACATTTTACTTTGGTTTTTTTTTTTTGTTCAGCTTGGATCGAAAGCGATTTCATGTGTTTAAACTATGGGAAATACACTGTATGTGAAATATTTAGTAGACTGGTTACTGCCACTTTCAGCCTTTTCTTGCACACACATCTTCCAGCACTATAAAACTGCCCCCGCCCCTTACCAGTAGTTAATACTTCCAAAATGTGAGAGGTGATTCCATTTCTTTAACAGTCAGAAGTTTATGGTGTGTGTTGGATGTCAGATTTCCAAAATGACATGAGTAAGTAGTATCTAATTAGACATCTAATCAATGGGCTATGACTTTTTATATCTAGACATGTAAGCTCAAGGCTAACCAATTCTCACAATCTGTCTATCTAAGTTACTTTATGTGAAGTATTTGAGGCATTGTGGAAAGGAAACTGCTTGGTTAAATGCACCATATTTCAAATAGTTCCTTAGACAGACACCAATAAATACCTCCAAATAATGATATCAATGGTCTGAAATATGTCAGCTTTCTAGAGCAGCAGCTTCTGCTCCCAAGAGATTAAAAGGATTTGTGCTGAACTGGAATCCTCTTCTGGATCTGAGCCAGATCTACAGGCACGTGCTTCTGAAAAAGAGGTAAGTGTTAGTCTGTCTCGGTCCAGCTGGACTAAATGTTGGGGAACGCTGAGTGTCTTAGTGACTCACTGGCCCAGGACTGTGCTATTGCTGGCTGGGATTGGAAACAAAAAGCAGTTCAAAAGTCAGACACAAAACTCATTTGACATGTGATGCTTTGAAATACCATCAGGGTGTTTCTCTCTCCCCCTCTCTCTTTCTCTCCTTCTCTTTCCCTCCACCCGCTCTCTTGCTATTTTTTTAATAGTATGTGGAGCAAAAAGCTCTTGGTATTTTTTTTAATAGTATGTAGAGCAAAAAGCTAGTCTAGGCTAGGAGCCCTGGAGATTATGCTTCATATTCTTTCCATATAAGCATGTATGGCAAGATTGTATGCCAATTCTTGATCTAACAAAATTGCAAAATACTTTAAATTCTTTAAGTTTGGAGAGGTTTTGCTCCTGTTTTCCCAATAATTTTTCAGTTCTCCTAGGTTTACTTGAGTTTGTGTTAAAGAAGGGAGTTTTACCTAAAGTATTGAAAAAGTAAATAAGAGTTCTGGAAAAATAAGAGACTGGTAAACAGAAATAAAGACCAAGTGGTGCTTAGCTAAATTCTGCTAACAAACTAAGCTCTGCCTGTGAGAGGTACTACTGCAACACCTCTCTCACATCCCTTCTCTCTGAGCTTTATTGCTCCTTGACAGACTTTCAATGTGTTCACAGCACTGTGTGGGGATGCTTTTGTATCAGAGGTAAAAGCAGAAGGTAATGACTTTCCCTGCCTGTCACTTACTTACAGACCATGAGGAAATATCACATCATCCCTGGCATGCTGTGCTCCTTCTGATATCTTCCCTCCCCATCCCGAGTGAGGGGCAAGGAGATGGCAGTTGCGTTTCCATTGCTGGTCATCTTACCCAGGTAAATGAAGCAGCTGGCACCAGCTTAAGCTTTTTAGGGCCTTCTCTTTAAGTGCTATGCCAACAAGAAAACATTAGAAATATTATGAATTATATACAATACAAAGTCTTACTGAAGAAGAAAAAGGATGTTAATATCATTTTGAAAGGAATTTGTCCATGATGCTATTACACAATAGAGGACTGGATGAATTGGAGCTCAGGAACCAATTTGTTTCAGAGCTCTGTTTTGGAGAAGATTGGGTGAATGAATGTCTGCTGTTAAATAAAAAAATAAAATAAATAAATAAATCCACAGTAGAACTCTTGCATTTCTCCTACTAACCTTGAGAAAACTTGTAAATTGGAAACATTTGGAAGAGATTTTGACACTGAACTGAAAGTAGGAATGTGGGCAAATACATTTTAAATGTTGGTTTTTTAATGGAAAATTTTAAAGAAAACATTCTGAGCTTTTTTTCTCCATTTGTGAGACTCACAAGGGAAGTTGTCATCCAAACTGTAAGAAGACATGTATTGCTGGGATATCGGTCAGAGGATATTCAAATCATGACTTTCACAAAACTGATAATTAGGCAACCTTTTTTTGACATGATCATATTTTGCTGTTTAAAACCTGCTTGTACATAATTATATACTCAATTCATATGACTGACAATAGTTATTTGCTTACTTTAAAAACTAAGCAAATAGTTTGACAAGACAAGAAAGGAATGAAACTAATTCATACTTTGTGTCACTGTTCATGAAAAACAGGCTGCAAATATATAAAGTGTTCAGACAGCTAATATCTCTCTGATATTTCAACTGAGACTTTTGCACTGTTTTCATGGACTAGATTGCAGGAGCTAACTGTGCTTCTATTCAGAAATTACCCATATAACATTCTGTTTTTTAGTCTTTTATTTCTTCAATGAATGTTTTAAAGATATATAACAATACCTTTAGACTTCTGAAAGACTCGTTTTAGAAGTTCCTTTGATTCTCCATCTGTTCCGTGTTTGTGTTCTTTCTGTAATTTGTTGTCCAAGTTGTTCAGTGCTGTTTGAACTTTATTATTGCATATATTAACTTTAATAAATGTGAGAATTTTCATGACAGAAACCCATGAGGCACTGAGGGATCAATGCAGTAGCTTGATCATAGGTGTCTAGTGTCATGTTGGATGTCCTATGCTATCCAAAACATCAGCAAGGATCTGGGAGGTATGATGCAGGACTTAGAGGACACATAGGCCATTTTGGATCATCAGCATGAGGCTAGGCAGGATATCTCAGGGTATCTGAAATGGCAATAGGCACCTATATTTAAGGAATTAAATCCAGCCTTTAACTTTTTCTGAAAGGAAAATGGGAGTGCAAGGGCATGCTTCATAACTCGCCACAATGTGCAGCAACTTGCTGCCTTGCATTGTGTCTTAACCCAGAGAGCACAAATCCTGGTTTGTTCAAGTAGTTAAACTATTGAGAAAATAAACCTGGAGTGAATCAATTCTTTTTTTTCTGCAGATAATTTCAACATGTTTATGTTAAGAATAATCAATGCCACCATTTTTCTTCAGTGGTTTTTTTCCAAGCATACTTTGCCCTCTTTCTTATATTTTGTGTGTGCAGCCTTCCATTTATAAAACCCTTGTTTTGGGCTTGAACTGCAGGCTTGAGCACAACTAGTTAATTAGGTTGTACTTTTATGAGAAAAGTTCAAGGGATGCACAGCTAAGAGTTTTGTAGACATAAGCAACGGAGCAGCACACTTCCTACAGTATGAACAGCCTTTTTTGTACTTATGCTGCTTCAGCACTTTTTGATTAGATGGCTTAATTTTGCCAACCAAATCTTAACCCTCCAGATTCTTTTCTGTAGCCACAGACGTGATCCAATCCAAAATGTTTTTTTCCCTGTCTTTCACTCCAAAGTCACACAGCCAGAACACTATTAGAATCTGATGCCACAGTCAGGTTATGGAAATTGCTCTCTAATCCACCTAATGTTTTAGTATACTGGATGAACTAAGAGCTAAATGCATTTTCAACAAGCAGTAATATGCTGTGATATATGTCTGGAAGGTGAGTGACTCAAAGCTGAAGAGACACCTCCATGAGAGCTCTGGAGTTTGCTCCCTGCTGAGCTGAGATTCTGTTGAGGTGTGGTGCCTTTTTGAAGGCTCCTCTCATTTCACAGGCATTAGGCTGTATATGTCATGGCAGGCAATATTCCCTATCAGTTCTGAGCATGTTATAGTGTTGCAACGGGGATTACTTTTCTTATTTTGTTATCAAAAGGATCAGGTAAGTTCCACCATGTGCGTGCTTTCTCTTGACTTCAGATTGTTATTTATATACAGAAAGGATATTTCATATGAAAGAGGGTTATTTAATAGCAATCTAAACCCATGTTAGACTATTTTCAGCCTGCTTCCTATTACAAGTACTTTGCTCTGGATTTTTTTGCATACAAGTTCTTTCTCAAAATTAGAAAAAATATTTCCATTCTGGACAACTGTTCTGACAACTTACTGAACAAAATAAAATCAGGATCTAAAATACGTGGACTAAATGTTTCAAAGGGGGAAATTTTATTTGCTGACATGTAGCACTGCCAATATGTTTGCTTTTATAACTGGGATTTCTTTACTGTTATATGATAGTCAAGCCTGGTACTGTAATTTTCGAAAGGATCTATGAGTATCAAACCAAGTTTCTATTGATTTTGAATTGTCTCTGTGATAAAATAGAGAAGTTACAAAAGCTTTTAGTTCATGGAAGGATATACTTGTCATCATTTTTCACTGTAATTGTGCTTGAAAAATTGCTATTGTGCTTATTCTATCATCTAAGCTGTTTATAATTAGTATTCCATAATGTGTAGGAAACCAAAATACCTTTCCTAACAGCTGGATAGCATGTACCTAAATTTCTGCCATCTGGTCCCACAGTCTTGGCTAATACAGTGGGCTGAACTTACCATAAAGTCAATATTTAATAGAAATATGAAGTAGCAGAGAGGATGAGTAGAAGAGGGAAGGAAAAAAAATGAAGAATACGTATAGCAAGAAGATGTAATTTTACAGTTAACTAGTCACCTAAAATACTTTTTCAGTGTGTCTTTCTACAGTAGTTGGATCATGTTCAGTATCTGAAGCAAGCAACTAAAATATTTTAATATGTTAATAGATTCAAATGTTAATCAATATTCTCTCTTTAGCCCTTTGCCCTTTCCACCCTCATCACTGAAAATGTGCCAGAACCCCTACCCTTACATCCACACCTCTGCTTTTATCGACTAGCATGTTTCTGTTGCCTGGATACTACTGGCACACGTGAAAGAATGCTACTGAGCTGCTGTCAAGATGGCCATTTTATTACAGTGATTTATAAATGGATTATCTGTGAAAATGGCTCAGCCTTTTATGCAAGCACCCTACAGAGGCAGACATAACTCTAATTGGCTGGTCTCAACAACAGGTCCTGCTTTGCTGTTATTTTACAGCAGTAGGCTGATGCTTTCCTGCAAGTGACAGCAATCTAACCAGAAAGAATTAGCCAACTTCTAATAGTGTTAAACTCCAAGTGTGTTTATGCATTTTTCCTGTCCTTTGTCTTAGATTCCTTTGAGGTATCTGACCACCCTCAACCCAGAACCATATTTTCTTCCAAATTCTCTTTAACAATAGGAGGCAGTGAGGGCCAACAAATTGCCGAGATGGAAAGAAACCGCTGCAACTGAAAACCATGGACCAGAATTTTTTCTTTTGCCTTGCAAAACAAATACTGTATTGAAGTCAACATTGAGGGGTCAGTGTTTATACCACAGGCTATTGCTTGCTTCATAGCACATATTAGTGCAACTTTTCAATTATTAATCCCTTTTGGAATGCTTAGCTCTTATTGCAATGCAAGGAGATTAGCCCAAAACTCTGTGTGATCAAAATTATTTAAGTGAGTGTATTTATTTTCTGAAATTTCCCTATAACTGTTTTGTAAGAATTGCAACCAATTATTGTCACTTTGATAGTAGAATGGCCAGATTACAGGTGGCAAAAAGCATGTGTTTTCCCTTTTTATTTTCACATGCATTCAGGATCTTGGGTTGTAACAAAGTTATTTTCTTGGCAGCTTATAGAGGTTTATGTTTTAGGCATACCAGTGTTAAGAAGTACATCTGTAAGTAGCAAAATACAATTTTACCTATTTCTTATGTTTAATCTTTGGGAGGGTTTACAAAAACTGGACTTCTAACAGAACTTGATTTTCATATAAACAATAGTTAGGCTAATGTTTTGGTCCTCTCTGTTTCTCTGTAACAACATAATGTAGTTTAACAATACAGATACAAATGGTAAAAAGTACATGTTATACATTATCATTCTTCAAAGCTACCATTGACTAAGGTAAGAAAACTAGAAGTTCTATTGTTCTATAAAAAGCAGTGTTGTTTAAAATACTTCAGACAATGGAAGCCTTTCTCACAGAAACTCATTACACCACAGTCCGTTAAAGAAATCGTGTTTTGCCTTGTAGTGTTTTCTTCTAATTCTCAAAGCAAAATAGACCACACAATTTTAGGCTTGCTTTGTATGATTATGCAGACAGAGTATTTAAGCATTAGGAACTTTAATTATGCAGAAGCTTTAGTGAGGCATTTTAAATAAAAGATTTGTGAACATCATATTATAATGAGCAAAGTAAATATATTTCTTGCAGTTATATGAAATATTACTGTACTGAAGACAAGGCAATTTAATCAATAGCAACTGCACAGTGACCTTACTAATGGTTTTTTTTTCCTCACGTATGTTTGTACCAGAATTTTTAAAACTCTGCTAGCTCCATGTAGGTTTTCAGAGTGTCTCAGCAAGTCTGTGTTGTCTTTGTAGTACTGCCTAAGGAGCCCTGACTACAAGAGGAACACTGTGGCAGATACGCGGCCACATCTGTTTCAGTCTGATTCTCCATCACTTGCACCCGAAGGTAACGTGCCAGATGTTCTATTCAGACAGGTGAGACATGTTTGTTAGCAGTTCAAAAAATATTTTGAAGAAAAGAGCTAAAAGATACAAAAGATCTCTTGAATTTTACCTCTTCTGGAAAAATCTCATACAGTCAGAACCTCACATATATCCCCTAGGAGTGGTTTCTTTTGCGTTTTCTAGAACTTAAAAAACCCATGCCTCTTAGTGGGACTTCTACCTCAGGCAATGGTTACAGTGTGATCACAGCTGTTATGAGTGGGGTCACAAATCTCACAAAAACATACTGTTTTTCTTAGTTTTGGGGTTCACAATAAAAATATGATTGTTACTGGAAGAAATTTAGAAACCGATGATCCAAGGCATTGGAGGTGAAGAGAATGTCAGCTTTAAATACCTCACTGTTCACATGGCATTCCTGCTAAGCCCCTCTGCTTTGAAACTTAAGCTGAGGAAGTATCATGCATGTGCTTTAATCCTAATTCAGCAAAGGACTTATTTAAATGTTTCTGCATGTCCACTTGTGAAAAGCATTAGACATTGTTATGCTGAAATATTATCTGTGATATCCTGTCTCCATGCATTGGGAGAAAAAACTCATTGATTTCTAGTGAGACTAGGGGTTTAAACATACCTACTGAATGGTGCGAATTTCAAAATGCAATCTTACCTTTTGCATATGTCCATTTGAAATTTAGATCTATGTATAAGTCAAGAATGATTGATCCACAGTTGTCTAGTACTATGAACAACTTTAATGAATTATCAAGCAACACTTATTAAAAAATGGTAACCTGTATATTCTAAAAATAGAAATATAGTATATGACATGTTAAGGAGTTCTTATAATGTATTATAATCAAACATTTGATTATAGATTGCAATTTAATGAGCACTGACATGAGTTGCCATAATGACTTCCAGACAGTGTTGTGCCACAAATCTGTCGATTTCGCAGATACGTCTAGAGAAACAAGGAGGCACACTTGATTTCTTTATATGCCATGATTATGGCCTAGGAAACTCTTTTTGAGTAAACTATTCATTAAGTTGTTTGAATTTTGTCATTCACAAAGAACAACCCCAGCACTATAGTGTGTTCTTGCTTCTCACAAAAATATGCCCTCCCCTGCCAAAAAAAAAAAAAGAGCAGCATTATCATTTAAGCTATGGGTGGCGGACACATGAAATAAAGACACACTTCTAGCCCCTCTGCTCCATATTCTCTTTCTTATGACACTGTATTTTACACACCTTAAAAGTTACTAAAGAAAAAACGTATGAGGGCAGACAATTAAAAGAAAAAGACTGAATTAAATAAAAAAGTAATTACCTCAATCATAGCTGTGGCCTAAATTGGAATGAAACGCTCTAACTACAAAGAAACACTGTTTTTGCTAGGTATAGGTCAGTACTGAGTCTTATTACCAGTCATAGCTGTTCATAGAGAAATATAAAATGCTGAAATAATAGTAATTTCAGAAGAAGAAATCTGTTTTTAGCCGAGGTCTTGACTATGTGCATAAACTCTGTCCAAGGGAGGAATCAGTAGTCATTCTCCATTTCTAGTTTCTCCTTCTTTACCACTTACCAGGAGAACTTGGCAAAGGAACCACAAGTGTAACATACAAGTGACCTTGTTTTGTCAAACAGTTTGTTTTAACATGGGTAGAGATGAGCAGCATTCTTTAACAACCAGCATTTTGACTTTTGTGTGCTGCTGTTACTGAGCACAGTGACTGCAGAAAATTATGGGCTCTGTTGGTTGATTTTCAAAATGACTGTTTTTATTACCTTCATGGATTATAATTTATGGATTAAGCTAATTACACATAAAGACTTGAATCTCAAGTATCTAATCATTATACTTGAACAACACTAAATATTATAGTTATAAGATGAATACCTTTCCTTGAAAAATATATCATTAAGCTATAAGTATGATCATTTCAGCATTTTCAGATTTTTTTTTTTCCTGTACTGTGAGAACAATATAATCACTTATGGGCCCTAAATCTGTATAGGTAAGTATTACATAACTAGCTTTATTTTAAGAAGACAACCTATTTAATGCAACAGATAAACACATGCTTAATTTAAGTACTTACAAAGCATATATCCAGATGTTTTCCTGGGTCTAGTCTACAGTCCTTATGAGAATAAATCAGGTTTGACAGTGTTCTTTCTTTAGTGAAAAAGCAATTTGGGGCTTGATTGCAGTATCGTCTATACAACCGTGATATTCTTAACATGCTTTCTCTTTCATACAGAAAGGAAGTTGTATTCTGATAAAGATAATACAATTAGAAATATATGTGTGTATATATGATAACATATGAGGAATTTAAAAACAAAAAATATATATGACTTTTAAATCCAACATATTATTTTTGTATAATTTCTTATTAACTGATTACATGCCATTTTTTATGAGTAATAACCTGACATGCTAGGCTCTGTTAACATAGACTTCTAGAGTAGTAGTGTGATGCAGAAAAATCTTGCAGATGCAAGATTTGTTATTGTTGCAACATCTGGATCTATGATATTTCCAGAAATTCCATATAGCATTCTAGGAATTCATGGATCTGAAACCAGCTTAAAAGTAATCCAGCACTTTCTAGCCATTTCTTGATCTAATATTTTTTTTGTTTGGTTGGTTTGTATTTCTAGTGATTCCCAGATCTGGAACTTTTCTAAGGAATCCCCTTTGCTTTCCAGGAACTTCCCCACAGCTTTATAGGTAATTTTCCCTGTGCTTTCTAGGAATTCCTTCCACTTTGTAGAAATTCTCCACAGCTTTGTAGGATTTCCTAGACCTAGAATCTTTCTAGAAATTCCCTGCGGCTTTCTAAGAATTCCTTGCCCTAGAACCTTTCTAGGACCCTCCCTCCCACAGCTTTCTAGGAACATCCCCAGCAGTTTTTTAGGAATTCCTTGTTTTCTAGGAATCTTTCACACAAGTTTCTAGGACTTCCTGCATCTGGATCCATTCTAGAATTTCCCCTTAGCTTTCTAAGAGGTTCTCAGCTCTTTCTAGGATATCTGGTCTTTTTTTTTTTCTTCTAATTTCCTTGACTGGTTCCTTTCTAGGCATTTCCTTGTGTTTTCTGGGTGTTGCTAGTTCTGTAACTTTTCCAGGCATTTTCCCTGTGCCTCCTAGGAAATTCTGGGTCTGGAACCTTTGTAGGAATTTGCAGCAGGTTGCAGACCTGCCACCCTGGCCACTGTAAAGAAACATATTTCTCTTACTAGCAGTAGTTATTTTAATGCTGATGGAGTTGCTACAGTCAGTGTAATCAAATATGGTATTTCCATGCAAATATCAGAGCTAAAATCATATATGCAAATAAGTTAGACTCCATCTTATTCTAGTATGTATAAAATTTTGGAGTAGATGTTAGTATAACATGTGTTAACTCTCTACAAACAGAATGCCTGTCTGCTTAGACACCTAAACATTTCTGTGAGCCATTTTGTTAGTTAATAAAATCTCCTTTCTTCTCTGACCACAGTGGCTCACAATGAGGGAATTTTCTTCCTCAGTTAGATCGTGGGACTCTTGCCTGCCGCCATACTACGCAAGTGCTTCAACTTCAAGTGAGCTCAGAAGCGTTAGCACTAAGTTGGACTTGTTCTCTCACCTTGAACAATTTCACCTCAGGAAGGCGCAGGAAGGAGTTTTCGCTTCAGTAGCAGGTTTGGGTTTTGGTTCTGTTTTTGTCTTTTGCTACCATCAATAGTGTGAGTCACAGCTGATTTCCTACCTCACCTCAGCATTACGGTCTAGCAGCCTTTTCGCTACCACAGGATTGAAGACCAAAGACAACATCTTTCATATTTCTGTCTCTCTTTCTGAATGAGGATGTTTCAGTCATTATGGCTTGTTTTTTCACTGAGGATCTTATGTGTATTAGAAGACTCTTAGATGTGTTTTGTGGCTTACATTGCACATTCAGAAGAAAACCAGAGGTCTTGACCATCCACTTTCTTACAACAGATGCATATGACATTATTCCTGTGCTAACTCTGCCTGCAATGTTATTGCTTACATCGAGAAATATAGGAACAGTTGCTCTAAAATCACTATGCAAACTTCTGTCCACATATATACATCCTGTGTGTGCACACATACGTTTTGACTGTTGGTACAAACAGAAGCAGAGGTATAATTGCCTTTGCTCAGTTTGGCTGTCCTCCAAAATGATGCAGAAAGTCACTTCTCAGAATTGTCCTTAACTGAACTATAAAAAGATGTCCTGGAGCTGACTTTACAGGAGCCGTATGTACAGTTTGGCATACATTGCTATTTTCCTGTATAGAGAGTATATTGCTGCATGTTTGTGGGAGGTATGCACAGGAGGCCATATGAAGAGCTATATTTCCATATGTAGGATTACTTTTTTGAAGGAGAAAAAACATATATGACCAGGATTTGTGTCCACAATTTTTGGAAATGATGTAAAAATAATATATACTGTAGACATCAGAGACACATGATCTCACACAGGCTCTGAAAAAAGGACATTGGGGAATTACTGATTAGAGAAGCTTGTTTGTCTGTGTAGGGATCAAAGGGGCAAAACATACTCCATAACACTCACCATTTTTTAATTATAAACTCCAATTAAGTGATGCAGAATAATCTTCAGCATTCCATCTGGCAGCTATGAGGAGAGATCGAGAATAGCAGTTAACGACATTAATCAAGGCTTGAAGTAGACAGGTTCAAGTACTGCAGGCTTTGTTTAAAAAAATGAGTTGGGGACAGGGTTAGCCTTTGAATAACATTCCAAAAACACTGCATGCAGCCCAAGAGAGAGGAGTAACATTAATCCTTTACTCTTACATTAACCCTTTGACTGCTGGCATTTTCTAGATTACAGCCAGATGACCAGCACACTGTCATTTACTACTAGTTGCTCTTATCATACATGAGGTTAATGCTGAAGTGTGGAAAAGACCTTTTTGGGACACCAATGCCAGACACTAGAGGCTGCTTAGGAAAAAATTTGTGAATTTAGTCCTCATGTCACATTGGTTTCAAAAAGCAAAACATAATCTTATTTTTTTAAAATTGTTTTCACAACTGATAGTAGAAATCACAAACCCATGTTTACATGTGATATGCTATATAGGAAACTGTACGATGTGTATTGTTTTACTTTATGTTTCTACTTGAAAGAGTTATAGGGAAATATTTATATTGGCAATGAGAAAATTCTAAACACGTCATCTATATGGTATGTTCGTATATAGAGACATAAATTCATGTGTATATATAGTCAATATGCATATTAAGCATAATAATTGGCATAATTAACATTTAATGCAGAGGAAAATCCTTGACATGACTTTACAAAAAGAGTTCTATGCTCTTGTCTTAGTCTGTGGTCAATCTTTACCAGTACAAAAGAAACCCCACTAATATTCCAACCCAGCATTGTAGAATACTCATGATAATGTGATAATTTTACTAAAAGCTAGGGGTTAGGAGGAGAAAACTAAGCCTATTGTAGTATTTTCTCATTTCAAAGGCCTTTTTCTACAGATTACAAGTAGAGCTAGGAAAGACATTTGATAGCAACTTTCTTTAAAACTGTAGCTTCAATGTATCAGAAATTTTCTATGTATTTGAGTCAGTTTTAGTAAATTGTCTCAGTAAAAAGCTCTGAAAAAATCTAAATACAAGATAACAAAAAAATTCCTTTTTTATGAGCTTCAAGTTTAAAATAGATTGAAAACTAAATAAAAAACCTCTAAAAAATTCAGATGCCCCAAACACTTAGTTCAGCTGAATGTTCAATATGTTGGTTCTTTTTTTTTTTTTCTTTTCCCCAGCTTACCATTGAACTGATAGAAAAAGTATCAGGTATTTGCACAATTAATTATTTTAGACAGTTTTTAATTTATTCTAGAAGAAGTCAAGGGATTTTTTCCAGCAGAATCCTTGATATAAGGAAAGGATGAAGAAAACAAGGAAACAAAAAAAAATAGAATGTATTACTTTTATATCTATTTTACATACCACTGGCGCTTTTGTATGGTCTAGTTCTAACATATGTTTTAAACCACAATAACTGGAATTAGTTGAATCCTTAGAAAGAGACATAATGCTTTCTGTAATAATACACATATTTCTATGAAATGCTGAGAAGAAAATCAAACAAATAAAAAGGTATTTGGAAGGATAAACTTTATTTTCACTACAGAGTTAATAAGATGTAAATATTTCCATTTATAATAAAGTATTTCAAAATTCTCAGAACTTCAACTTTTAGACAGAAACTTAAAAGTGCCAAATGCCTGCCCTATAAACATCTGAATTAAGCATTTAAGCATTAAGCATCAACAAATTCCTCTGAGAAACTTACTTTTTATATGTTGCTTCCAATGTTTACCTAACCACACTGCAGAGTTTTCAACTGCATGTACTACCTCTGCTTTATTGAATACAGTTTTTCATCATACATGAGTAAAACACCGCCTAAACGTTACAGGCACGCTTTTATCAAAATGACATCTGTCTCATCTCTGAAAGCGATAATCTCACTACATGAAGCTATGCAAATTACTTAAAATTAATTTCTACAAATCAATAGTAAAAATACAGTTTCATTATTCTTTTGTACTCTGTTGACTGGTAGATATTCAATACCATTTTCTATAATGGACAATAAAAGATATTTAAAAATAAAGCCTATACAAACTATTTAAGAGAGATTACACATGATATTTTTATGCTGGCACATTAGTTAAGTCTGGTAAAAGGTGTCTGCAGAAGATACAGGAATGTGGTAAGAAATTAGCTTGAGGTCATTGTCTTATTTTGGCTTCTAAACCAGAGTGATTGGATTAATTTAAGCTCTGTTAATGCAATGGTATAGTTTTAAATACTGCTATATATTACATGTTTTTACAGTTGCTAAATTTAAAAAAAAAAAAAATCACATTGAAATTTGACCAGCAGAAGCTAGCCATAACTGATTCTCTTATTTCTATAAAAGGGAGTAAAGAGGAAAAAGAGATCATTTGGACTTAATGAAATCAATATGGCATATCTGTTGATACTAAAGATTAGGGTCAATAGAGCATTACCTCAAACATCTGGATTTTTGAGAATTTTATGGACTAAAAATAAATAATATTAAGCCCCTGAGGAAATTCACAGGCAATTAAGGGGATAACTTGATGCCAGAAAAATGAGAGAGTTCAACTGAGGGTGAAATGTCTCTCTTTAATTCCCTTCTTTCTCCTGACTTTTGGCAGGTGAAATCTTTCATTATTTAAAAGCTGAAATAGGCTGAAACAATAGCTCCAGTATTATTGTCTTTAACTAGATGTATATTATATTTCCAAGCTAGGAAACCTATGTATAGGTTTTTGAGTCATTCTATTTTTATGAATTTTGAGTAATTCTTATGACATCATATAAAGTCAAGCTTTCCTTTTTTTTTTTATAAAACAAAAAATGCATTATTCAAAATTATCAGAATGATTTTATGTTTACCAATAGGTTTTTCTTCATTGTTTCTGGTTTGTATTGGCCACAGCTAGGCCATGGCAGTAAATCATTGCTGCCTGACATCTGCTCTGCTGCCTC
Organism: Grus americana; assembly: GCF_028858705.1. Lineage (NCBI taxonomy): Eukaryota > Metazoa > Chordata > Aves > Gruiformes > Gruidae > Grus > Grus americana. Next base: position 9,297,482 of record NC_072864.1, read on the forward strand.
TGCATAGTCATTCTCCATTTCTATCTACCTAATTTCCCAAGTAAACATCACAACAGTTGCACCTCTTCCAGTAATCTCAATACTGACCAAAAATATTTGAAGCCTTATCTAGGCTCATATTTATTCATCTGAGCTGAAAACAACATTTGTGTGTCTCACGTGGAGGTACTCAGTCAAGACCTGAGATTCTGAGGGAACAATACAGACTCAGACCTAAATTTTAAAGATTTCAGTCTCAGACACTAATTATTTTTGTCCAGGAAACATAACAATCATAATTTTCTTCAGCACTTTTGGGAATTTAGGTTTTACTCCAGATGCACAGAGACCCTGAAAGCTTGGTTCATTAGTGCGCTACAGCTATTTGTAGTGTACCCTGCTGGTGGTGGGACAGTCCACAGGCTGAGTCAGCTACAGGTGTAGAGGTTCCTGCTTTAAGACTTTAATTTCAAATGTCATTGCTGATAAACCACTTCCATCCACTCCTCTCTTTCAAGTAAACCCGAGTGCGTGTAACCCTGTCCAAAGATAACACAGCCTGTCAGACAGGAGTGCAGGTTATCTATGGAAGCACACAGAGGACTGCAGTGGTGGTGTGAACCTGTAATGGATAAAGCTGGAAGATTTCAGCCCCCTGAATGTCAGCCGTGACCTTACACTAGCACTCAGTGCACTTCCAAAGTAAACAAGTTGGGAAGAAAAAGGAAAGCTGTTCCACCATATGTTTTTGGAACTGAATGAAAAGAAAAATATCAACTATAATAGGAAAAAAACCCCAATGCTTTTTTTAAGAAAAACAGGACAGTGTCTCAGAAATATGTAAACGGTTGATAAGAGTTTCTCCATAATTTGTTTTATACATTTTTCTAGCAATAACTTCTGTAAAAATTGACAGCAATTCCCTAATTGTCTTTACTTTCACTTTCTTTCTTGCCTGCAAACACAGACCACATTTTGCAGTTTAGATAGAACAGTTATCCATTAAACACTATGCTCACCTGCTCAGGATTAGATGCAGGTAAAGGTGTGATTTAACTGAAGGAAGTCAGCTGCCTTGTCTTAGCAACAGAATTCTTAGTTTGACTCTTACATGGGCTTTTCATTAATCTTCAATAATGTCTCTGCAAAAGAGACAGATAATCCTTAATGAAAAGGTTTTTTCTTAGGATCAGTTAGTCTAAAGATATTGAGCTTCCATTAAAAGAAAATATCTGTTTTGAATTACTGTTATCTCCTGATTTGATTTCCTTCTTTTTGTTTCCCAAGATAAACTTCACCTTTGCTTGCTCTTTACTCCAAACATACACAAGATATTAGTTTAGCTTCTTCTTCATATACACGTCCAGTCTCTTCAGTTTTCTAGAATATTCACTTTACCAAGCTGGATTAAAATAAATACTTTTAAAAAGAACCAAAAGAAGAATCCTTTTGACACCTATGTAAAAGCATGCATAGGGTATTGTTATGTGTTAAATCTGGGCTGAAATGGAAGTACTTCAATACATTTCACATAATTATATTTCTACCCTATAGCTAGTTCTCCTGAATTAGTAGGCTGATACTTTAAATATTAGCAGCACATTTTTTTTACTATATGCAAGATAAATGCCCTGAATATTATAAAAAACTATTAATCAACAAGTATGGGTGAGAACAGAAAAAAGGTTTCTATTAACCCAGTTGTAATAGTTTTGTACAGGATCAAGATGGAGACACAGACAGTGTGTAGGAATACCTACTCAGAATGAATTGGAAATTGTCTGCTAAAGCAACTTTTCGTGAAAGAAATACCAATTTGTTGAGCCTATTTCCTTCAAAATATACAGGATATGACAAAATTCTACCAAACCACTGTGGATTTCCAAAGCAACTCTATTAAGCTACAACTATAAAAACAAAAACAAGTGTGCAAATCTATGCCTAACTGTACATCTAAGCGTTTATTTGCTACAGCGACTCACTCTCATTAAGCTCACTCTCTGCACTCTCTCTGACTCTTCCTGACATTGTCTCATTGTTATGCTTGAGGCACATCCGTATTGTTTAAGTTAGTTCTCTCTAGACTGGATGAAAACTAAGAATTAATGGAAATTAAGATGCAACTTCCTTAACATTTGCTAGTTTAAAGTATTTTCAATAGTAGTTTAAATTAATTGGTTTGATGTTTTTCCATGAAATGAAAGATGATGTTTGGAGGTGGGGGCGAGGGTAGCAGCAAAGCAGCTTTTAAGAACCAGAACACTCGAGTGAGAGGCAGTATTGATGATGAGAGTTCCTCTTCCATTTCTGTGCAAACCCAAGCAGGCTTTTTTGACCCATTGCAAAAAGGGGACTAAGCTAACCTTACAACTTTAACTTGAAAGAGGTTAGAAGTGCTGACAAAGTACTTGTTTACAAAAGGAGATTTTTAGAAGCATTTCTCAGCTTTCCCATCTCCCTGCCAAGATGGAGGTTTGGGTATTCTAGCCATTTCAAGACATAGCTGCAAAGTTTCACTTAACCACCTGGAATGGTAGTTTAAACTCACAGGTTGGATCTTATCCAGAGACAGACTACAAATGATTACATAGTGAAGAAACAGTTTCATTTGAGAGATGGTAACTAGCAGGTAAGTACTAGACTATATTTCAGCAAATCATGATCCACTTCTACCACAATGCTGGTCTATGCATGAATGACTCGTACAGTACCATATCAAGCAGTCCAAGCAAGTTTAGATTGCGAATATGTAAAATATTTTGGGTTGAGATTCAAGGTGGATGAAACTATCAATACTCTTAATACATACAAACAGAAAATATTAGAGGATTAAAAGCATGTTTGGTTACTATCCAAAAGATTTGTTCAATTGCATGTTCATTTTAGGAAATCATTTTAGTTGTAAGGGAAACAAAGAAATGAAAAAAATGGTGAGAAACTACTAAACTGCCAATAAAAGAGATTCTTTCCATAGAAAGACAGTCTTTCAGCATTGATTCAAGTAGCTTATTAACTCAGTCCTATCACCTTAATTTCATAGGCAGTACATGTTTCTACTTATTATTGCATTTCTCATCTCTACTAAATTTCAGTGTGACCTTTAGTGTCCACATTGTGAATCTGTTGTAGTCATCTATATGGTATTTAAAAGATGTGTAGATGTGATGCTTAGGGACGTGGTTTAGTGGTGGATTTGGCAGTGCTAGGTTAACAGTTGGACTTGAGGATCTTAAAGGTCTTTTCCAACCTAAACAATTCTATGATTCTTACCAAGATGCTTAGGAGACAGAACAGTTCTTGGCAAACAGCTAGTCCAGGCTAGGCTAGTCTAGGCTAAATTCAGTCCTCAACATCCTATTATCTTAAAATTACTCTTTAAATGTAAATGAAGGCTTACAAGGCAGAAATGCTTCATACTTTTGTGTTTGCCTGAAAGCAAATAATACAGTACAGACTACTAAAAAGCCGACATATTCAGTATGTATAAATGTTTCAAATATGGAGCAATAAAACCTCCATCTAAAATTAGAAAGAAATGGAGATTTTAACTTCAATTGTATAAAATGTTTTGCCAACTTCTGAAAGAAATTTAGTAGAAATTCTTATGGATATGGAAAGAGATTTAAATATAAATTGATTCTAGGTAACTATTTAAAGGAATGACACAGCTGGCAAATCATATGGTTCTTGGCATATAATTGCATAAACCACTCCAGTCATAGACTGAGGACAGTGTATAAAGTTTCATCCTAAATGTTCAAAGTTGAATAGTTGTGAAAAAAAATTAAAATCCAAGGGTTTGGGTATAAATGTTAAAGACTCTTGATACAAGGGTAGCAGCTGTCTGAATTTGGCAGTAAATGTACTTCCATTTTCAGCCTAAATATTGTCTAGTATTAGATAATGGTCCAGAGTTCAACCCCAGTTTCTACATAGGATTAAACATGGAACAGATGTATGTATAGATTGACAAAGGATGGATTTTGTCTGCCTGGAAACCAACCTAGCACAGTCACTGTAAACCACTGTGGAGCCTGAATACTCTGCCCTGGGTCACGCTGTCTGCATTGCTCAGGCTCAAACTTGCCTGTCTGAGAAACTCGTCCTTCTGACCAAGTTGCACAAGGTAAATCACAGCTTGGATATGTTTTCTAGCATTTTGGTCCATTTGTGCTTTCAATTAATGTTCTGACTTTGTACTGGAACAGAGCCCTCACACAGTGAGATATACCTGTGGAGGTACAGAGCATGCTGAGGTTGTGAAGAGGTGAAAAATTCTGTGTACAACTAAAACACAAATGAATATGAAGCAGCAGGAGGTGAGTTATTTTTTCCAATAGTAGTAAAAGCTCTTGCAGGAAAATGCTTAATATAAACCAGTCAATAAAAATATAGGCCTAATTTCTTTATTGAAAAACATCACAGTAATGATCACAGTATTTTTTTTTCCTGTACCATAGTTACTTTTCTTAATTAAATGTTACTACATGATGATTAGGTTTGATCAGAAGCAACTCTTCCTATTTCAACCTTTTGGAATGAGAAGACTACCTGTAATTTTTTGCTATTTTGTAAGACTAGAAGCACATGATGTAAGTTTAATTTTTAGCAGGCTATGGGCAACCTCTCCTCTATACTTCAAAAGAATTCAGTGAAGCACCCCATAATAGAAAACCTATTTCTGCTTCTGAGTTCATGTGTATTTAAAGTGTATCTGAAAGTGGAGGGGAAATGAAGAATCTATCATTCCTAAAGTTCAAATTGAGTGCCAGATGTAAAATTCATGTGGATCAGCATTTCTCTTATCTTTAACCAGACATTTACCAATTTTGGCAATCAAATCAGATGATGGTGGGGTTTTTTATTTTTTATTTTTTAATATAATACATTAGAATAGTCATTAAAGGATAAGAATAAGAGATTATCTAAACAAGCCAATAAGTAGAAATAGAAAAATGGAGAGTGAGAGAAAATAAAATGAGTTCTCTGGAAGTAAATGACAGTAATTTACAAGAAGCAATTACTTATATCTGCAAAACAGTTTCACGATGAGCAGTGCTTGTACACAACAGAACGTAATTTGTCAGTTCAGACATAGGTTCAAATGGAATAGTGTCCTTTTTAATATTTTTTTAACTATGAAAGGAAAACATTTGTACATGGCTACTATTTGCCCTACAGTATTCTTGTAATTGGTGGTCTGAGGAAATCAGACAAGATGGAAAATGTGAATGATACTATTTAGAACTTGTAAATGGTTTTCCATTGTCTGAGAAAGCTAGTGAAGTGAGGGGAGACATGCCCACCTCATTAAGAAACACCTGGAGAAAAGGCATAATGTTTCAGTTGCCACTTGTGAGTAAAGACAGATACACTCCCTATTTTACAGTCTTCTGCTGCTCCTTCTCTTTACCCATGAGATCCAGACAATATGCTAGAAAACAATCTTAATTTCAAATAAATACCCAAGGAAGGGAAATATGTATCAAAATGTCCTGTAGCAGCTGCCCACACAAAGGTTACCTTTAAGACGATTACATTATGCCCATGGCTGTAGAGATACAAAACCATGGTGTCAGAATGCATTGATATCGCTTCGTACCTATGTACCATACACCATGCAGAAACACTTCCCAAACACATCCCTGAAAGAGTATGAGATGCCGTCAAAAAAACTTATTTGAAAGACGTGTTTGATGCAAAACTTTTGACCACCAACATCTGGACTAGCTGTGACCATATACCTTTATACTTCTAACAGCCTGTGGGCTTGGTTATTTTTTTAAGTGAAGGCATGGCATGAGTAGAAGATCTAGGCATCTAGTTCTTCCAGTGCTTTTCCCATTTCATGAGCTAATTTGCGTAATCCTTTCCTTAACAGAGAGTGAAGTAAAACTTCTCTCCTCCTCTTACTACAGTATCTTGGCTTGTCTCCAGCAAAGTAAATCAAAATAGTCAGTCATCTACTGGACTACATTCAAAATATTTTTATTAAACTTAAAAGATGGAGTTTATTATAACAATAAATAACATAAAAATAGTTCTAAAAATATTCATTTATGATATCACAATTGGAGCAACAGCAAGCAGTGTAGATCATTTTGCAAGATGGAAAAGAAAATATTCATGTTTATCTGTAAGGTGCTATGAAATCTTTGAATGTAAGAGGCTTAAAAAGCACATAGTCCTCAATAAGTGAGAATACTAAATCTGATAGTTTTGCTTTACCATACATGACATAAATCAACAAAAGAAAAAATGCTATCAAATAGTGATAAGCGAACCACATGTTCAGCTAGTTCCAAAAATAGAAGTTAATACTGTTGATTCAGAGTACCTTATTTCCTTCAACATTATGATATCATTGAGTTCAGCTATAAAGAAAAGTTTGCGTAGGATAGTGGTGTACTAAAATAAGAAGTCAACTGGGACCAGATTCATGAACAAAAAGCAGACACATCCCAACATTCATTGTATCTAACACATTTTTATTCACTGCTTGTATTGTGAAAAAAACTTTGAAACTTTGACCCATTTAACAGGTACCTGGGAGGGAATGCTGAATGCACTAGTGAGTTAAAAATATCTTCAGCAAATGGGATTAAGTAACACCGGGCAGCTTGTTCCATCCAGCTTTCCTCTTCCACTTACCACCTTCTGCTTTGGGCCCCCAAAGTTACCATTGCCTGAGGGAATAGGGAGGAGTACTGGGCCACTGCATGGTACATCAACGGGGGGGAGAATGCTCCTCCATTCTGGGAGGAAAAGGGAATTGAAAGCAGCAGCTCATAACAATGGAAGATGCTCTTAGTGCAGGAGGGTAAGCCCCAACCTGACTTCACTCACTGTCAGAGGCTTAAAATCCTCCTATCAACCACATCACCAAATTTGTGACATAGCAGTTCAAGTTGTGCCCGTTTCTGGCTCAGTGACCTGAATGTTGCTTTAGGTCAAATAAAGTGTATGAAATCTGTCTAATTATAACCACATTAGCAGCATCACTCATGGTTAATATTAAATTCATTCTTAAGTGAATGATTAAATCACACTCTTTAAAGTGAAAAGCAGAAGTCATTAATAAAAGTTGCATAGATTTTTATGGTGAACAACAGCATTTTGTTACTCATTCACTATAGCTGGCGCTGACTTTTCATTATAAAGCCTCTGGCTTTTGAGAAACTGAATAAAGAAGTGAGAAAATTGAAAGCTACCTTTAGGTACCTTTTCATTATTTGCACAGGTGTAAATAGAATTTAATCCAGAGATTGTTAAATCACAGAAAAGCAGGTTTCTAGGCATATCATTCTGTAGATGATAACAATGAGTTTACAAATAGGATCTAGGGAGTTAATTACAAGACTGATTAGCAAATTAGAGTAGCACAATAAATTATTTGGTGCTAGACGTATTTTAACTAATCAAAAGTGCAAGAGAGGAACTCTGCAGCTAGTTTTGAAAACTAGCATGAGAGAGAAAACTCTATTCAACAACATATGGTAGAGCATCTACCTTTGTCATTTTCACTTGTTGCATAGGTATAAAACCCAGACCTCTTATTAGCTACGGAAGATCAGCTCCTCATTCATTTTATTTTGTATAATTTTTTCATCTAAAATCAAGTAGTATCCATAAGCATTTTAATATTCCAACTATAAGAGGCAAATATAAGTAATTTTTATATTCTCTATATAACTTCTTTGAACTCTACTTCATCTTCTACAAAGGTACTACTAATAAGTAACGTTATTATAGTAGCACCTAGATTCCAAGTCATGAATTAGGATCCCATTTGTGCCAGATACAGGATACATCCCATATATAGGAGAAATATCCCCACTTGCAATAAGGCGAGCTTTCCCATACTTTAAAATGTTCGTAGGTAAAAGTAAGATCTTGTGTGTAGGAAATAGCTATTCTACAGCAATCATCTATTTCTTTTTCTCAAATGAACCAAACTAATGGATGCCTGCAGTTGTCCTTCATTGGCTAGCTTTTTTCTTATGGGAGTAAAAATTATCTTGTTTGTTAATAAGTGCCGCCTCATGCTGTAGTTTGGTACTACATGAAAAGATGTGCGTATGACTTTGCTGGCCAGCTGATGCCATCTGCTGGGGTCTGTCTGAAGAACTGAAGTGACTCATCATGTTTTTCCAGGGGATTTACTCAATGTTAGTTGATCTTAAAGCTAGTTTAAATGAAGATTTTTTTTCCTCTCACTCTCAGTTTCTGGGGCAATGAGTCCATGCAAGACAATAGCTTTACTCATGGTTCTTGATTCGCTTTGGTTTTTGGTGTGGCATCGCTCTTTTAGCAAATTTTCAGGGCTCTTAAAATTGCAGACATCAGCAGCATGGTCCAAAGTTTTTGAATACAAGTTATAATTACTGAGATTACTTAAGTTCTTTGACTTAAAGAAGCTTTACCTTATACATTCAGTTTTAAATGTGTGATTTGTATTTGTTGCTATCCATAAAGTATTTCATACATATATGTATGTTAAGCATTTACTTGACTCATATACTGGTACGTTACTTGCTGGACTTGCTCCTGAGTTTCAAGTTAAGTATTTGTTTAAAAACTTTGCTGTGTTAAGCAATTAGAGGGAAGTGTCTGGGCTCTATTGGTTTGGAAGAGAAGGAACTTCATTTTCACCAAAGTGGAGAAATTGAGGTGGGCAGTCCTATATGGAAAGGAAGTAAAGCCCACTTGGAAACCTCATTGCCCCATGACTCCTCTGGGGCAGCAGATACCAGATGAAAATGAAGAGCACAGAATGAGTTGGAGTGCAAAAGTGGCATTATCCAGAGGTTCTTATAAAGACTATAGCAAAGATCCCTTCCATTGGATTGATGTGATGGTTCTTTTTTTCTTCTTTCAGTTGTGGAGCTGTCTTTCCTAAACTAACTGGGCCAGTACTGTAGCAACAGTAACATAAAAGCTGTTGTCAAAAATCCAGAAAATAAGGAAGTGAGGAAGGATGCAAATTTTCTTTTGCAAATTCAAGCAATTTCTGAAACAACAGGTACGTGACTTTGCTTTAGATGAAGTGTGACAGAAATCTACATACTGAAGAAAAGAGAAAAGGCTCTATATTTGCTAATGTTGCTACTTTTTCATGGTGACATCTTTTGTTAATCACACCACTTGATAAGTTAGCACTTTGATGTATCATTTGTATACAGGGAGGAGGGAGAAGAGTTGTAAAAATTTATTTTAAATGTATTTATTTATTTAATGAGGGTCTGCATCTGCCAATGAGGTGTGGAATTACTACAGATGGTGCTAATGTTTCATAGAGGTCCAAGAGGCAACACTGTTAATAGTCCACAATATGAACTGAAATATTTCAAATGATGACTAGTGGGCCTAAGGGCTGATACCAGTAGAGGAGGCACATTGCATGTTCAGGACAGATGGAGAGAATAACAGTCCACCTAAAAGAGTTAGCCTGTTTTTGCTGTTGTTTAAACAAGGATCTATTCCTTTTATAAATTTGCACACATGATTCCTTTCAGATACTTGCCTTAAATAACCCTTGACTAAGTCTGATGAGGCAATTTGAAACTCATGATCCCTACCCCAACCCTGTCCTTTTTGATAGCCTGCACTGATTAAAATTACTTAGATTAGTGCAATTTACTGAAACACTACCAGGGTGAAATTCCTATAATGACTGCAACAAGAGACTCTTGCATATGCTATATTGAAACCCTACGATTATTGATAGATCTATGAAGCCCATCATGTAAATGATAAATCTGGGTTGTCCTCCTGAATTCTACATCATGCAATAGCTATATACTTTAAATGCCTTTAAGGGAAAGAAGGAACAATCACTGTGTGATTAATATTTCTTTTTTCAGACATATTATGATCTTTGTCCTAAACCTTCTGACCAGTAATTAATTCCTATTATCTGTTACTGTTTTCATCATTCATGGTTTGCATTGAAATGACAAATGCCTCCCATATTATTACAGAAGTATCATTTGCACAATTCTGTTTCTGTCATGCTCAAGCTCTTGTGCTGAAGCTTATTTCAAAGTATACTTTCTTAATAATTGAAGTTTGCTGGTGACATTTTTTAAATTTGATTGAAAAGTTAAGATATCTGGCTAGCTGGCTGAAAGAAGCAAATAACAAGTTTTTGGGTTATTTTTGTTTACCAAACTTAGTACAGTTCTGATTGCTCTGATACTTTTGCCTAGCCTGAAAAAGCAATAGGATCGTGCACTTTCAAATATTTTGTTAAAAAGTCTGCTTGGCTATGCTATTTCAGGAATTCAATAACATTTTTAGTGATATTTCATTCTCATTATTTATTCTTAAGCGTCTACAGATTTATCAAGCTATTGTGTGCAAAGTTATGTTACTAGGGCATAGGTATTCTATCTATGGAATTTAGGAAAATACGTTCCTCCCATTAATTGAAAAGAAGCTGGGACTAGACATGCAAATGTTTCCTTTTTTTTTTTTTTTTCCTGTCTCTACCTCAATCCAGCAAGTCACCAAGGCATATGAGAGAGAAAAATATATGACAAATAATTTTCAGTAACATAAAAAATCAAGAGTAAATATTTAAATTCTTAAATTCAACTGTTACTTCTACTTCCAGTGAAAAAAACAAGCTACCCATGCACAGCTCTAAAAGAATTTCCTTCCTCCTCTCAGTTAACTTGTAGAGATGGTGCATCATAGGCATATAAATTCTAGGCTTGAGTATTTCAGTTTTCACACATTTTGCATGATAATACAGATCTGGCTGTGGCACTTTATTTTTCTCATTTCTAATTAACACCCACTTTGACTCATCTATAAAAGTACAAGTAATGTGAAAATTGAAGTAGTTGGGTTGGAGATTCCTCTTGCAAGATTTACAAAAGTATTTGTTTAGTCCTTTCTCATTGTGACTGTATGAGCTGGACTTCTTCAGTCTGTAGTTATTCTTATTTGTCAGTAACTAATTTTAACTGCTTCACAGGAGTTCCACGTGTTTTGTTTTGCTTGTTTGTTTGTTTTTTTTAAAAAAGAGAAGGTTTCAGGGCATCACTAATTAAACATTATCATATTTGCTCCATCTGAGATGCATAGCAAAATGCTGTAGATAAAGCAGGAATATTTAGTCCTAATGAAGCTACAATAGGTGATTTGGGTTTGCAGGAAATTACAGTTAAATGTTTATAAATTTCTTCATAAGGAAAAAAAAGAAATTTCTTCTGCTTCCAAGTAAAGAATGGTTGGTGGCAACAGAATGCAAGTGCGAAGCAGCTGCTAAGAATTTCACACACAAGTAGCAAGACAGTTTCTGGTTATATTTTCGTTCTTTAGGCAACAGGAGAAGATTTACTGCTGTGTAGCAATAAAAGAAACAGCAGCTTTGCTTCTGGCCAATAGTCTAAGTTTAAAAAAAAAAAAAAGATAAAAAGGAAGCTATGTTTGGATTTATAATAAAATCCTGGTGTAGGAAGGCCATAATAGATTTCAACATAAGGCCACCAACAGGGTCAGAAAGAACTTATCACTTGGGCTTATTATCAAATGACAGTTATCTTAGTTGGTAATGTACCAGCCTGCAAAAGATGTGCAGCGTCAAAGTTTAAGGAATGAGGAAAAAAAAATAATCAAGAGGAGATCATAAGTTGTATAATGGGAATAAAACAGATTCAGAATTTCCATTAATTAGAGATAAGTTAAATCACTTCATGGTGTTTTACTGGCCTACTTCCTCATAGTAATTTATTTCTTACCAACTTAACTGTGCTTATGATCTTGCTATTAATGGTCTAACATATCATAACAATTTTTAAATAACTACTTTCTTTTTGTTGTTGTTGTTGTTAATGAAAAGCTGACCTATTTTTTTATCCCTGAGGGTAAACTAAAGCTTTGTCTATTACAACCCAATAATCAAACCACTCTAGATGAAATGACCTCTTCTGAACTGTGTGGTTAAGGGGAATTGCTAAAATGTGGCATGCATTAAGTCCTTACTTCATTTAACTCCCCTGCTTCTTCCTGTGGTTATGTTGCTGTTCTTATTTCATGTTTGGATTGCAGCAGTACTGGGGGCTCAAATCAGAGACAGAGCCCTGCTGTGATAAATGCTTTGCAAATAAATATCATGAGATGGCATGGTTCCTGCTCCAAGCAGCATACCTGAAAGGCCAAGGACACAGGAAGGAGTAGTATTGATCCCATAGCAATGTTGTGCCAAGGATGGTGAGGTAGAACTGGATTCAGACTTAAACATTGTTGAAAGCAGAAAGACATTCTCCACCCTGCAAGTACCCACAGAATATATCCAGCACAATTTGTCCTTGCATTTTCTTCTTGCATTTCTGCATAGTGGTAAATTATTTCCAACCTACATATTTGCAGACCTTGTTCTGACTGAAATGGCCAGTTGAACTAAGACTCTGGTCATTCTACATTTTTCCCACCTACTTTGCTCTTCAGAGCAGAAGTAAATGTGTACATAGGCCAAATCACACCTACATATCTGTATTTAAGCACCTAAATTGAAGCAGAGACTTTTAGGTTACAACTGCACTTAAATAGTTTTCTTGCTTTCTGCTTACTCGGTGTTCAGAGAAGTTAGATACCCCCAGAAAGTCATTTACCTGGAGGTAGTAGAAGTATTTCAGTTTCCCATTTCATGGGGTAGATCTAGACCAATAATCAAATATGTTAAGTGAAATTTGCACAGATATGTCCCTGGGTATGTTTGCTCCACAGTCTTGTTGCATTTTGTCCATATTTTTAACTATATTAATTTCCAGAATGATACTTAATATAATAATAATGATAATCACTCTGACCTTGATGCAACCTCTACTTGTTCGGCAAAAACTGAACCTTTAAAACTGAACCAAAAAAGTCCTGCGTTGCTACAACCGTGAAGCAGCTGAAGTAGAATAAGTACATAGCCTTTGTCAGGCTTAGCTACAGCAGACCATACCAGCCCAGAAGAGATCACGTTGTCCTCCCATTCATCTTGATCTCTTGGGGTTGTGCTGCATAGGTTTCTAAACATGCAGGAAACAACCTGAGGCTTAGAGGAAAGAAGGAAAAATAAGTAGGAGCAGAGGTGATAGATTTCAAACAGAACAACTGTTTTGCATAGATGGTTAGTGAACTTGGCTGGTCTTACTGGATGAAAGGTTACGGGCTAACAAGATGAAAACAAGCCATTCCAAGATATACCTAAAACTGCCTCATTTTTAATTTAAAGATTCACATGGTAAAATAAGCACTTAAAAGAGTAATAGAATTTAGAATAAGTATCATGCTAAAGGGCATGGTTCTGCATGACTTCCTTTAATAACTACAGTCTACAGCCTAATTCAGCCTTTCAGATTATTGCAATGTGAGCACTTTTATTTTTTATAGTCGTACAGTGGGCTATTTCATTCTTGCTATAGTAAAAACATGATTTTGGTTGTTGACTTTTTAAATGGTGATCACTTAATTGGAAACAGACACTAATGTAAGAGGGAAAACATTTTAATTAATACATTTGAGCTGGAAAATTTCAGATACCTGAAGAGCTGAAGCAGTTTTAAAACAAAGGGTAGACTTTGTTGTCCATTATTTAAAATAGAGATCATTTCATCATAGTATAATTAATCAAAAGTTAATGAGACCATTGGAAGATTTGTATGTTTGTACATAAACTGTGTAATACTGAATAGAAGAAACAAGTGAAAGAAACTTCAGTTTTAAATGTTATTTTTTACTTGGATATAGTGGTGTTTACCTTGTTTACTTTGCCCTTCTCTTTAAAAAGTCTGTTGTACCCTTGTATTTTTTGAGACATACATTTACTAATTATTGTAGACATACACTTAAACTAAATTAGCATTTCAGTAAGACTCAGAAAAATAGAAAGTAAACTGGACTTTTTGGGGAATCCTCAAATTACTGACCCATGTGGACTTTGCTCTGGAGCATGCAGCCTTGGCACGCTCTTGGCTTGCAAAAGCAGTTTTCTGGGAACTCGCAATTTGTGGCTGGTGGTCAGTGTCTAGAATAAAGGCTTTTGGAGCCAATTGAGTGAAACAGTGAATTTCATGTATACATGTGCATCAACGTCGAGTATTGCATCCCAAATTAATTAAATTATTTTTTTCCTTTAAAAAAAAAGTCGAAGGATTGTTTTGGATTGCTTTCACCTTCTATGGACTTTCATAAAGCTCATTTCTATCTGACTTCTTAAACCATTTCTTTCTCATTCTGAACTTATAGAAACTAAGAAAATATTTTGGTTTAGTGTCAGCAGTGTATTAACTTCATAAATTCTTCCATTAGGTTATGATGTACTTTGGAAGTGATAACTGAATGTTAGTAAAAATCCTAAAACCCCAGGGTATTTTTATGAAAACTTGGACTTAGATGCAAATAAAGCAACATATGAAACACTTGTCCATTACCAAAGAGAATTTGCCGACATGGGCAAGCTTGTGTTTAATTTTGGTTGAAATAATATGATGTGATTGACAACCTCTGATTAAAAGCAGTAATGCTAAAATTGAATTTCTATCATTTTCTAGCACCACAGGTCAATCCTCAAGGGTAAAGTAATATCTGCTGCAAAATTTGAAGAAAATCGTTACCTACGACCACTTTCAGTGTACATTTGAGGCAATATTGCTAGTTACAGTTTTCTCAATCATCAGCATCTCCAATACATTGGATGGACTCAGGTGTTTTATAGTTTCATGTTGGGGGAGTTTGAGTTCACACAGGTCAGTTTATAACTGTATAGAGAATGGGCAGGATTAAGTTACTTCTGATCTACCCCAGGATGTCACGTCTAAAAAGTATGACACTACTCTAGATAACGATACGAAAATGCACAAATCTCATTGTGTGCATTTTTTCCCACACGTGAAAAAGGAGAAAGCATGTCTCTCCACATGGTGGACTAAATGCATTTATTAACCAAATGTATTAGCTCTGCAGCCCCTCCTCTAACATGAGGAAGGCTAGACACAAATTGAGTGAGGGGCTTCATAAAGGGTCTGTGGTTGGGAATGGATGGGTCTCGACACGGCTGCATGCCATGGAATAATTACTGCTCTGCTGCTCTGTTCACTCAAGACAACTTAGGGGAAAATTAGGTAATTCACAGGTCTGTCCCCAAAAACTGTGAAATGTGTTTTGCACACAGAGCTGGGTTTTGGTCCAAAACGAGACATTTTGTGACATATGGCATGACTCCCATTTACAGTTTCTGGCTTGTAAAGTCTATCCAAAGTCTTTCAATGTTGATATAACATAGTTCTCAGAAAAGTTAGAAATAAAAATACCTGCACCATACATACATTAGTGTTTATTTTTCTGTCAGATGTCACATGAGAAGGGTTGCAGCTATTGTGACCTTAAAAAAAAGAGTAGTAGTGGGAAACCTCAATATGGTTTCAGACCAAAATTTTCATCCTTGATTATGACATGCAAAATGAGGACCTGAAGCTGTGGTGTACTTCCAGTAACACGCCACTTACTAGTAGAAGTCTGTAGCATTAGCAGCGTTGTGAAAGAAGTTAAATTATTATGTATTAACAAATTGTGCAGTAGTACATATTGTACTATATGTACTGTTACTATATACTTATTACTGTTACTGTATTATTACTCTATACTCCTCTACAAGTAACTCACTGGAGAAACACTACTCTCTGTTGTCTTGACCATAGCTTGTGACTCACAGGAGATGCCTGTCCTCCCCTATGCTCCGAGCTGATAGAAAGCGTATTTCTACTATGTCACTGTCCCTGTTCACCAGTGGGAATATCTGAGAGCATCGTAAGGAGTGGATAACATTAGCCTGGAAAGAGGCATCTGAACTGCTCTTACAACACTCCAGATAAGATTCATATTCTGATTTTTCACAGGTATGTCATAACTTTTTTAATTTTTTTTTTTTTTTTTGAGCAGTAAGAGAAGTTAAAAAATGACCATTATTGGTTGTATTTATCTGCAGCAGGGATAAGTATTTTAGATCAGCTCTAGACCTTATACTGGTGTTCTTTTATAAAAGAACTTTGACTTCTGGAATGAAATAGCTATTTTACAGGAAAATATCAAGTATGTAACTGCAGAATAATTAATGTTACTTCAACTATATTTATATTTCCTGACTAGTCTACTCTGAGGTTATATCGAGATGATATGTGAAGTCAATTAACATGGCATATAGTATATTCAAGTCACTGTAATGATTACTGGGACACTTTTTTTGTTTTCTATACACTTTTAAATAATACCCAAGCTCCAAAAGACGATGGGCATAAATTGTCTAGGAAATGGATGAAAGGAATTATTTTTGTTAATGTGCTTTTGTTATTTGAGCATCTATTCAAGCTATTTTAATAGCTTTTGAAATTCATAGCATAGGTTTAAAATGCAACATATTTTGTATCCCTTCTGTGGACAGCAGGCTTTACAAAATTACTTTTAATATATTTGTAACAATTCCAGTGATTATCTTGTAAAATTATTCAGAATAAAAAAGTACTAATTTTATATATGTGAGCAAAATAAGTGTTTTATATAAAAAGAATGGACAAGGTAGGAAAAAGACAAATGTATAATTATGTTTTTGTTAAGAGGGCATTTCATAAGGATCTAGTAGATCACAAATGAAATTTATTCATCCAAGCATTTTCATATGCTTTTTGAGAAGAATTAAGAAAAAAAGTGCCATTCACATTTTCTATCAAGGTGAGAAAAAGCCATTTTCCAACAAATTCCAAACAGTTCTAGATCTGAGAAAAAGAAAATACCTTTTGATCTTTGGAATCAAAGAGATACATCTCAGCAAAATAGCAGGTAAGTCCGTAACTGCAGAACAGTTATTTTATCCGTTTATTTCCTGTCTCAGCTTCACTGAGATATAAATTCATGTAGTTATGTGGACTCAGAGTAAGATGGGAAGTAATATTTCAAATCTGTTTAGCATTAGTGAGGCCAAACTGAAGTAATGTGTCCTGTCGGGGGCATAGCACTTCAAGAAGGACACGTACTTGTGGCCCATTTGAAGAAAGCCACTAAGACAGCTTCAAAAGATATCAGAGCATATCTTTTGAATAAAAAAATAAATGAATTGAGGTTGTTTAGCCTAAGGGACAGAACACTAAAACCCAGGACAGTTTTAGTTTTATTATTCAAAAACTGTTAATGTAAAAGCGTAGGTGTATGTTACTCCATTATGTCCATCATGGAGGGGATAAGAATAATGCTATTAACAGGCATGGCTTAGGTTAGACATAATGAGAAAAAATACTGTAATGGCTGTGTAGGCTATCACTGGAATAGAACGCCTGAGGAGGTTATAGAGTCTCCAAATTTAGGAATAGTTTAGAGCAGAGTTGACAAGTACATACTGGGAATGACATAATTGTAGTTTATTTTGGGGGATAGAAGAGGATTAGTATATGTCTTGAGGTCCTATCTAGCCTCTTTTTTTTTCCTTCCTTTTTTTTTTTCCTTTCTTTCTTAATTCTATGAATTCTGATTTTGTTCCCAGCACTACATGTCTCTTTTTGACTGCAGAACTCAAAATGCCTTTTAAAGGCAGGATAAAATGGGAACCTAGGTTTATTTATTTTATTTATTCAAAAGTTATAACCACCAATGTTATAGGACACATTTTGCAAGTAGCCTGTTTGACTTGAACACAGGTTCAGCTTATGTTTTCCATAATTGATGGAATTATTATTATTATTGTTATTATTGCAACAGATATCTGTTTTTTAAAAAGAAATGAAACTATTCTGGAGTCCTGTTGCACTGAATTTCATAATCTCTTAGACTGTGTAGGAGCAAGTCTTCAATTAACAAATAAGTCAAATGTGCTCTTTTAAATATTATGATCTTCAAAACTATTTACTAGTTAGTCAAGGTTTTTTCATAAACATCATTTTTGTATTTCACAAATAAGGTCTCAAGAGATATGGGAAAGTTTCACAGATAATGAGGCAATGGAGAGACTGAAATACCACTGCAGCTGAGGTAATGTGACAGTTCCTTCTTTGGGCAAGAAAGCATCTATTTGTTCATGATGTAATGAAAAAATAACATATTCTGTCATACAAAACCCTAGACAAAATCCAGCTGAGAATTTTGGACAAGTCTTCCTGTGACAAAGTGGGAACATTTTCCTATGACATTATTTAATCTTTGCAAACATCTGCAAGGTAACTATATGACACCAAGTTTCGGAGAGAATGAAATAAGGTTTTATTAATGTATATTTGTCTTCTAACTCTATGGAAATGTTTTTATACCATTCTTCATGAACTGAAGAACCAATTCCTTAGTTTTTCACTATGGTGTGTGGAAAACTATAGTGGGCAGCTTCTCAAACAGGAAGCGTCATACTGAATTTAAGCACACCTTGCATCCTTCTATCAGTATTTACAGCACTTGAAAATGAAAGCTTCACTTTAGTGACAACATAATGATTTGGCAAACTATTTCAGCATATCTGAATTAAAATATTGAAAGAAGAGTCTTTGACTACTCTATGGAAATATCACGAAGAGCCAAATGGCAAGTTTTGTATGCTACCATTCTTTATACAGCAGGTATTTTCATTTGAGAAATGAGTTAACTACAAAATCATTTCTCATTCAAGGGACATTTGTTGAATCATTTTGCTTGTATGACTGTTGAGGTCAATAGGGATGCTTGTTCTCAGGAGGCCTGAACTAAGTGAAAAGACAAAGATTTTATGAATTTTACATCAGCCAGCACTGAGAATTCCTCAGTGCTGCCCTAAGTTGATACTGGACTGCAATATCCTCTAGCATCCTCTGTTCATAAGGCAACTAGTGTTCCTAGTGTTTGGCTTGGTGGATTATGATGTTAATACTATTTTCCTGCATATTATTTTTACTGAGGACATGGATTTTTTAGAGTTAACATTAATGCGGGTGCCCAAAAAGCGAGGTATGATGGAAAATATAGTTAGAACAATTAATCTGCTTGAAAGCTTGGGAAAGAGAGGAGGGAGGGAAATCCACAGCTGAATATCTGCGCAGCCAGAACAATAAAGAGATCCATACCCTGGCATAAAACAGTGTAGACTCTTATCAACTGCTGTACCTGTAGCAAAATGAAAACTGATGGAGAGGGTCATGGAGTTTCTACTGGTTTTAGATTTATAGGACACTTGACAATAAAAGATGCAGATTATGGTTATTTATTGTTTTAATGAGGTAGTGGTCAGACCATGACAGACTCTATGTTTCATTTTACTTTCTATTCTGGAGCATTCAGATGTTCTGTTTTGCTGCTCATGTGGGCAGAGAAATCATAGTAAATGACTGCTTAAATCACTAATATTTTGAGATTACAGTCCTGTGAGCCTGCTTTATTGAACTGGCATATTGTTTTTCATAATTTTATTGGACAGATTGGCTTACATTTTAAATGTGCAATATACTATGTGAAGAGTTAATTATTCCACTAGGGTTCTTATAGTAATTGTGGGTATTCAGTTTTCTAGTTTAAAAGTTTATCACTGTAAATAAATCATTGAAATAGACATCTGTCTCTTGCTTTTAATTCAGAGATTGGGAGAGGAGGGGCTCTTGCCATATTATGTATTCATCTAATAATCTGAATTTATAGCTATATACACATTTTTTTAACAATCAGAACTTACTGCCTTTGTAATACAGTGAAGGAAATATTTGAAGCTTAATGTTACTCAAGAAGTATTGGATTTTAATTAATAACCATGTGGAACAGTTGTTCAGATAAGAATACTACTTTTTCTAATTAAATAAATAAAATACAGTGTGTTGTGTGAATAATAACAGAGACTTCCTCCTCGACTCTGCAAGATAAATATTCATTAAGTAAGATCAACAGTTGCAAGCAGAAGATAAGTGTTATCAATATGGGAGGCTCTTTGTGATAAAGAAGAGTTGTACTGATGGCTTGATGTGACAACTTAAAGCACAGTCCTACTGTAAGGAATGACTCTGTAGCAGATCAGTTCCCCAGGTGGATTCAGTTCTATTTGCCTTTATTTGTCATGAAGCTAAACAATCGTATTTTGCTGCTGTTAATCCTGCAGAAGCCACACAGCTCTGGTAGATGGATCAAGAGTTCTCTAATCGTCTTATTAATGTAATGGCTAATGAAGTTCCACTCACAGAACTATTTTGTGCCCTTCCTTATCCCCGTGCAAACCCCTGTCATCAGTAAAGTTGCAGTGACATGACTGGGAACGTT
Organism: Grus americana; assembly: GCF_028858705.1. Classification (NCBI taxonomy): domain Eukaryota; kingdom Metazoa; phylum Chordata; class Aves; order Gruiformes; family Gruidae; genus Grus; species Grus americana. Next base: position 9,317,705 of record NC_072864.1, read on the forward strand.
TGTGGATGACTGTGGAATTATTTGGAGGTAGCTCATGCAGAATTTGCCAAGGAAGCAACAAGAAGTAGACTTATTTATGAGTTACAGGACTGGAGGAAGAGTCTGGATATGGATCTGAATCCTGGATAATGAACTCTTTTTCCTCCTAGATCTCAAGGTAAGAAGTAATGATTTTTTACCTATTAAATAATAGGTATAATATCAGAAAGAAGCAAACACTTTCCCTTCCAAGCTGTCACCCATATGGTCAGGCAGCAACAGATGTGGGAGGTAAGAATTGGGACCTTTTAATTTCTCATTTCAGCTCTATAAGAAAAGACAGAACATGGTCTGAATCTCACCTGCAGAGCCATACTACGGGATGAGCCAAGAACAGGTAACCCATACTTGCCCACTCTCAGAAAGATGAAGAATCTGAGGTAATATTTTAGCATTTAAGTGTCTCTCATGAAATGCAAGGGGAATTAACTTTTGTACTGAAGATTCATTTAAAACAATAAGCACAAAGATAGCATTACACTGTTCTTCATTTATATAAGGATATCATATGTATTTTAGTGGGTAAATTAAGATTCCAAGTGATCAAAATAAGATGTTGGCTAGGATATCAATTTTTCTACCAACTTAAATGATATCTTTGACCTTAAGTGCAAGTGGGAAGGAAGGCAGATGCCTCATATAATGTACAAACTTGCCATGTTCCTTTACTAATTACATCATTTCAGGGTAACTACATCTTCTATTATTAAATTTATCCTTTATCTGGAATTTCTTATCATAGCATATCACTCCAGTAAAGTGATTGCACCTTGTTCCAAATTACAGTTCCTAATATGCAGTGTGTAGGACAACTTATACTTAATTTGAATTAATTTCTTTATCAAGCATGTACATCATTTTATCTCAGTTCTGTCAATGCCCTGCCGAGTTCTATAAAATTGTCAAAAGGCCTCAAGAATGAAGGTATGTCTAATTTATTTTGTTTTCAACATTTCTTCACAATTCCTTGCCTTTCCGATGATAGGGTGGAACAGACGTCTCTGGAGGGATAGAAGGACTGTGACCTGTGGAAGAAGGAAGGTGACAAGGGGCAGCTGTTGTAGAGGAGATGAAGTAAACTGCTGGATGGACCTTAAAAGGGGTGGAAAGAACCTCCTATGGACCAGAGAGGATTAAATTTGCTGCAGTTCAGATAAGTCTCAATTGCAAGCAGCCTTGGAGTCGATGACATGCCTCCAACAACACAGCAGGTGGGAAGGGTTACTTTTTGCTCTGTCTTCATTCTCTGTTTTGAGTTCATTTTAAAATACTCTGGTTTTCTTATTTTTCTTAAACTGAACATTTAGATTATAAAAGCTTTCTAGCTTCTTTGGGGAGGAGTGGGTCAGGATGGGTCTAGAATATATTTTTTAATGCTCTGGTGACTCAGATCCCATCATGGTGGGTGAGCCTTGTGTTATTTTTATCTTTGATATTCAATTTTAATTTTTTTACTGTTTGGGACATGTTAATATTGTCAAATTAGAACTAAAGTAGGTACATTATTACAGTGCATTTTTCCTGTTATTGGAGAGATTTCCTGCAGAAAGGCTGTTACAAAACTCAAAGCTGGGGTCTCCATCAAATCCAATTTAAAAATTAGTTTTAAGTACACTTCATATCAGTTCACTCACGGTAAGAAATATTTACTTGGTTTCACACTGCTGGAAAAAGCAAAATGGGACAGACTTTTCCTTTGTAGACCAAAAATTATTGCATATGTGAAACAGGCTTAACCTGAAGCTCTGGTTGCATTTACCATCATTGCTTCTTTAAGTGTATTTTTGTTATTAGTTGGGAATATAGAAATTTAGCCTAGTTTTCCAGAAGAATAGAACAATGTGTACAGTGACAAACAAAACCTTTTCCCACCTCCATAATTTAACTTGGATCAGCAGAAGTCTTTGGCAGGTATTTTGCCTTTTAAGCTCATTTAAAATAATTATTTTTAAGGGAAGACCTCAATAAATATATTGTACAATTTGCATAATGCTCTTCTGAAACTGCTTCCTCATATCCATGTGGTGAAGAGGTGATTCTACATGCTTGAGATTTTACATTGTGTGGGTTATTCATGCTGCCTGCCTTCAGGAAAATGCCTGTTTTAAAAGTATAGGCTCCCAGAATAGTCAGTGAGAAGAGGTAATCTCCCCTGGAAAACAAATTATGAGTACATCTCTCCAATGGAAATTTATGCTCCTCTTTTTTGGATTAGATGATATGACTGCTCTTCTTCAGAAACCATTTAGAAAGATTCTTCTGCAACTGGATTGGGAGGGAATGAAGGTCTGCAAAGCAAAACCTTGAATAAATTGCCTCGGGTGAATAAAGGTTGTTCTTTTTTTTCTCCCTCTCTTTTTTTTCTCTTTTTTTTCCTCCTTTTTTTTTTTTTTGTCATCAAAACATAGTGAAAATTAAATATAGTCTGAAAGAGGAAATATTCATTTTGCGGGGACAACCTCAAAATGAAATTCTGCTAAACTTTCCTAGTTTCAGACAACGTTAATGTTTTCATGGAAAAAGATTTTCTTAAAGAAATATGGTAACTTCAAAGTTTCATCAGTTTGGTCTGTTGAAAACATTGAATTACATCTGAGAAATTATCTCCATTATATAACTTTGGACGACTTTGGAAAAATAAATTGAGAAAGATATATAATTGAAAATAGTAATCAAATCCCAATAAATAATTATTTATTATAAGATCAAGGTCAAAAACAAAGAAGGAACAAAGCCTAAATTATGTATTTTTAAAAAAAGTTTAAGTACACTTAGATATAGAATTAATTGTTTTTAAGTTGGAGAAACTCAGGGATAGAATTATGAAGGGAAGGACTGATATAACTGAAAACTTTCAGAAAAGTATGTAAAACTTACAAGGTCAAGACTGAAATTTTTTAATTCTTGTATAATTTCATTTATTTGTGATTGTATTAAATATATATGATGAGAATGATGGTGTTTGCTCTGAATTAACTAAATCTGTCATAAGTGTTGTTACTTTTAACTAAAACCATATTTTAAAAGATGCTACATTAAAAGCAAATGAAATATTGATACTTATTGGGATTGGGCACAAATAAGGAGTTTGGGGATTTTGCTTTTTTTAAAAATTGCATAACCGTCCACATTTCATAATTATGCTTCATTTACCTTGAACACAATTTCTCTTGAAGGGAAGCTAAGATGGAGTTTCTCATAATAGATTACATCTAGTGGCTTCTGGTTTAAAAAAAAAAAACCAAACACCCAAACAAAAAAAAAATCAGTGCTAAAGGCTAAAAGGCTTTAATGAAATTCTAAAGAAGAAATCTGCAAAAGCTTGGTGCTTCAGGCTTATCAGGTACCTGCATTTGGGCATCCTGACACTCTATAATTGAAATTCATTGCTCAACCTTTAGTCTATAAAAATGGCATGCTGTCATTAGCACTGACCGCTTGCTGTATTCTCTTGTCACTCCTTAGGCCAGCTTAAACCATCTCCGATGAAATAGCCTATTTCATGTGAGACCCCTGAGTTTGCCGTTTTTAAAGTAGAAGGTGAATGTGATGTTTAGCAATGCACTGAAGTATAACATAATGGAACTGCTAGGAAAGAAGAGCAGCTTCCCTTACATACCTCCCTTTTCCTTTCTGATTTTGAAGTGCTTTTCAGGTTCTTCATTAATAATCCCATGTCATTGCTAAATTTTTTTAAATTAAATTTTAATTTAACCTTCTAATGTACCTAATGCACTTGAAGTAATTAGTTTTCTCCCCCACTCCCACTCCTACAGCAACAAGAGATGGCAGGAGTATAATTCTTGGCACTTCCTGTACTAAAAACAGCCGCAAAGGTGCTGTCCACTTGCCATGTTTGGATGAATCATCAGATCTGTCTTAAGCTGACGCCTGAAAATTAGATTAAGGTATTCTACTAAAATATAGACTGAATTGAACCTGCATTGAGACAGCACTCTTCCCCTTTCTTCCCTCATTGTCTCTATCCTGTTCTCTTTACCTGGAGAGGGAAAAAAAAAAAGTCATTCTGCACCACCTGTTAATTGAGATTAAAGAAAGTACATGAGCCATTTATGACCGAAAGCATATCAGGAGAATCTCCACTGTGTATATAGTCTCTTCAGCCACATTGAGATCATAGAAATTTAAAGGAGTAACACAAAAATAAATAAAGGACTTATAAATTGCACGTATTAGATTTTCATCCTTAAATTTAACTCTGGCTGGGTCTGGCTGGGACCCTAAATCTAAGACTGTTTTACGGTCCATTTGCAAAAAGAGAAGTTTGCAGAAATTGGCAGAAATTTGCGAAAATACCCAACTTCCCACAAGATTTCTGACATTCAATTTGGATGATGTATTACAAGATCAACTGCTTTCTAACTTCATTTTTCCATTATTTGCAGCAGAAATGTTATTAGATATGGATTTAAGTAATGTGATTACCAGTGAGTGGTAATTTTGAAGTATCTGTGTGGGAACTGCTTGAGGAATTATTGCACTACTGAAATCAAACCATGATTCAGATTTAAACCTAATCTTATCCTAAGCTATCCTGAATATTATCAAAATCTTTCCATCCCTTCTGAAAATAAATGGAGAGGTAAAATACTTTAAGTAATGGTGTGTTTCCTATGTTATGTGTCCTGACAAACTAAAACAAGGGAATTAAAATTTTTATAATAAAAAAATCAAAACTTTCTATGCATTTTGAATAAGAACTATAAAAGAGGTTATTGATCAAAGTTCAGGAACTATTCTTGGTATAGTGGTCAGGTTTTAGTTAATATTCTGAATAATATGTAACTGAGGACTTCCTGTGGGGAATATATATCAGCTTTGTATTCCTTCTGTCCATCCTCTGAGGTGGTGCAACATCATGTTACCTTCTGAAATGCTGCTGTTCTGAGATGATTGACTGAGCTGATGGTTTCAATGATTTTTCTGTGGTAAATGTTTGAGTTTGCTTTTGGTTGCTATGTTGCTATATTGTGATTTGTTCCATTTAACTGTGCCCTCTAATAGTTGCTAAACAGCATTTTATTTAAGGTTCAATTGAGAAATTCGCCCACAAGCTCAGAGTGAGTTAATCTGTAAGAACAGCGAACCCCCAGCAAGGCAAACTCTGATGCACTTTAGATCTCTCACTGACAGGCAGTAGAGAAGAGTTTCCAGACCACTGATCACTATGATCACTGGTTGCTTTCTCTTCTGTTCTTAGTGTTCTGGGTTTTTCCCGGTTTATTACCTCAATTGCTCCTACAACGCCTGCAGCTGCCATCCTTTCTCTGGTACTGTCAGCATGGGTTTGTGTTGTTATGTCTTTGGTGAGATTTGTGTCATGACCAGGACACCTAATATTTCTTCCGTTTCCTCATCTGCTTGTGGTTCTGGGATTATACCTGAGTCCCTCCACCTCTTCCTCGCCAAATCCCAGACCATGGTACACAGCTGCCCTGCACCGGGGTGCACCAGAACTCTGTGTCCCTGCAGATCATCCCTTGGTGTGTCACTAGCCCTTGGATAAAGGGACTAGAAGCAAGATGATGCTGTGAAATTTAAACGTTGAGTCCTCATTTGAGTCCCCAGCTGGAACAAATGTTGTATTTGCCTTCATTTATCTTTGTTGTCTGATCTTGTATTAGGACAGGAAATAATTCCCCAAGGATTGGAATCCATGGTGTCAACTGCTCCTCTTTCAGGGAATTTTGAAACTTTGCCTTGCAGAAAATTATCTCCTTCCTTCAAATCTTTCTCAGGTTGCTATTGCTCACTGCATTATTAGAATTGGTCATAAAATGAGCTTTTGGGGGGAGAGGTCTGTAATAGTTGGGGGGTTTTTTTGTTTTTCTTTTTTCTTCCTGTGGAAAATTTCCTTAGCTAATGTCGGATTTTTGCTATATTCCCATGTGTAGTCAGTCATCCAGCTGACAGTAGAAAACTTCTATAACATCTGCATCAACACAGACGTGTCAAAAATAGTCTTGTTTCAACATTCAGTAGATTTACTTCAAATATAGAACAAATTGAAAGAGCCAAAATGTCTGCAGTTGCTTCTTTCTGAACAGAAGCTTGAAAACCTTTATTTTTTTGTTACAGCTTTTTACAAGGAAAAAAAATAAATATCAGATTTAGCTTGTTCAGCTGACAGGCTTTGGAAGATAAAGGCATTGTGTTAATATTTCAGGTTTCCTGTTAATATACATATATTTTAGTAGCAGAGTGATAATTGCTGGTTAAGTTTGCTTTAGAATCACATTTGGAGCACTTGAACACTGCCTGGTGATATATGTTGGATGGTAACAAGAGCAGATAACTGAGTTTATAAATATGCTGCTGTCCAATGTATCTACTCTGGTTTTTTAACAAATTAGTAAAATAACGAATGAAATTGCAAAAACATTTTAATTACTTGTATGTTTTGTGGTTTTTTGTTTGGTTTTGGTTTTTTTAAAATTATATAGCTTGAAAAATAGTTTTGAAAGAACACAAAGGGCCGGGGGGGTTGTGATCATGGGAATATATTTGCTCTAATAATCTTAACAACATTATAACTGTTTATTTCAACATTTTCATCCTAACCTGCAGAGCAGTAGAGAAAAGCCCTGATTTATGCTGTTCCAGAACAATGTGTAAAGGTTGGCTGTTGTGGTCTTTTGTGGGGTTTTGGTTGCTTGGGGTTTGGTTGTTTAAATATAGCAGTTCTTTCCACAATACTAGATTGTGATTTGCTACTTGCTGGAACTCCTTGACAAATTTGAAAGGTCCTACATAAATGATACAAAAACATACTGATGAAAAAATGGTTTGGACTCTCTATAAGATAGGAATAGATGTGATACTTTTGCTGTGATTCATTAGCTGAGAACACTTGGGGCTGATCTTGGCTCTGAGATAATTTGGGTGGAGCAGATTATCATTAGCTGTCAACTGGGAAGGGAAAACTTGCAGTTCAGGTGATGCTCCCGAACAATCTGCCGCAATCTGTCAAGTCCTGAGTCACTCCTGGAAAAAAATATTCCAAAGTTGGTGTAGTCCTTGAACTATAGGATGAGCAAGGCAGTCTTTACAAATTGGAACATTAGCCTTTCTGTGCTTCAGCTGCACTCCGTATGTGGGGATAGCAGTACTACCTTCATGGGTGAGATCATTTTAAATTGTAAGAATAAGTATTGTATTAACATGAGTATTGAAATGCCTTAGCTAGAAGTACAAAAATGCAAAAATATTAAAAATGTGATCGGATGTGTACCTGTACAATCTGACGAGTGTTATTCCCAACACACATGTAAACCTGCATGGGAAGGATACAGTCTGTAATGTGAAGGGAGACAGGATGGAAATCTGCTGTTAAATATAAAAGTTTAATATGAAACTGAGTATTTTTAAATAGTAACAGCTCCTGTGTTATCTTGGGCATCCATTTACTACTATTGGCAGTCAAAGTCCTGAGGGTGAGCTTTTAATTTAATGCTTTACATTAAAGAACTATTTTCGTATAGCGCATTTGCCTTCTAGCCTCTGCAAATAAATAACAAGTGTGCCATACATCACGGTCAAGTGAGTTCCACTGCCAAATGGATAAAACCGCCTAGGCCATTTTTTGTAGTACTGGAATAGGAAACATTTATTACACCCATTATAGACAGCAAAGTGATTTAAGAGCCAAAGAGGTGTCATTTATATAATGTTACAATTCTTAACTCTGAGAAATAAAATAAGCAAGGATCCAAACAGGCTCTACATTTATACTGCTACCCCACAAAACTGGACATTGCTATAAACTTAGATGGTCATCTGGAGCTGAAGTTTACAGCTAGACATTTCTACACTGTATCTTGTTGCATGACTTCAATATCCTCAAACTTTCTGCTGTTTGAAGCATGAATATAGATAAAATTTCTTTTCTTGCACCTTCCTTCCTTTAGAAATTACAAAAACTTTGACAGTTGCAGAAAACCGTTCACTGTATCACTGCAAAATTGTTTGTTTCAGAAATGATAATACTGATAACTGACCACAGCTGCTTCAGTGAGCATTTGTTGTTGTATCAGACGTGTTGTTGCACCCATGCTGCTTTGTATCCATGCTCGTGCTGATGCTAGAGAACATACTGTAACGTATGAGCAAAGATGTATTACTAATAGTACTCATTTTTCTGTTGTCATAGTATCGGCATGATCTGCTCTTTGAACTGGGCTCTGCAGAGAGAAAACCACAGATATTTAACTTTAAAACAAGAGATAACTGAGAGAAATAGATGTTCCAAATGGTAAAGTGTGTTCTGATAAGTGCTTGAGAGACCACTCTTAGAAGGAGAGTGGAACAGAGATTAGACTGGAACGGAGGTTACACTGAGGAGAATGGGAAATAATTGCTAAAGGCGTTGGTGTATTTTCTGAATGTACTCATACGTCATCAGAGTTAGAGGAAAAATGTTTGAACCTTATGTCTTGCAGACAGTTGGCAGAAATCACCAAGTGATGTGGGGCTGTTATATCTGTTCATGGCTAAGGATGGCCTTCAGAAGTACACTTTCACTTGCTTTCTCAAAGTCATTTAGAGAGATATCTGTTTCTTTGCAAGGTATAAAGTCAGAAATCTTACCACGAACTGCTTCATGGTTTTTAATGTTGTTGAGTTTTCACTTTGAATTTCACTGTAGGTTTAGAAAATTACATCCTATTCTTTGTGTGCTCTGTACAGGGGCCTGTTAAGTCTCTGAACACAAGAAACTTGCTGAATTTCCCTGGGGCTGGTGATTTTATTACTTGCTATTCGTTGAATTAATCCTCCTGGGAACCATTTAATTTTTTTAGCCCTTAAAACTTTCAGAGCTTCATATTATTATAAAAGGTTTAACTGAACTAAAGTTGTTAGGACAGGGTTTAATTTTGCAGACCCCATCTTTACTGCCTCATGAGGCACCTGTGTTTACCCTCCAGTGCATAAAATTTGAAAGTCTGAAATGTGCACATGCCAAGAGCCCACTTTTTCAAATCTGGGGGGGGGAATTGCATAACATCAGTATGTGAACTGATGTGTCAAAATATTCAGATGTGTTAGTTATCACCTCTACCTCTTTACATGTTGCATTATCCCTTCCCAGACTCCTTTCAGAGGTTCCCAGGACCTGCTGCTTTAACTGTACCCATCAGCGGTGGTTGTATTCCACTTCTCAGCAGTAATTGCTTCGCTCTTTGTCCTGCAGCTTGAGCAGGATCTTTTTCTGCTTGGGGATGCATTCCTGGTTAGGGAGGAAATTATTTTTTCCTATTGCCGAGTGAGGTCTCTCATCCACAGCTTGCAGCTCTTCTGCTTCATAAAGCTGTAGAGTCCTTATTGTGAAGGAGGAATTGGGTTGAATCCCCCTTGCCCTGTCACGATGGCTCTCTTCTCAATTGCTGCAGAGACGCCTGTGTGGCAGCACAGGACCTACGGCATAAAATGGACGGTGCTCGCAGGACATTCCTCCATGGCTGGTTAGAGTTGCTCTAGAGATATTTTGCACAAAGTTGTCTTTATGGAGGGAAGAATCTGAGCTATTTGGTGGGTGTTGCGTGCATTAGTAGTGGTGCCAAGGTATAAATCAGATTAAGACAATTGACTTCAGTGGCAGATCTGATAGAGTGAAGAATTAAAGCTCAGGCTCTAAATAGAATAGTGTGTGTCTGTTTGTGCATTCAGAACTTTATCTCAAAAAAAAAAAAAAGACGACAATGAATTTTAGCTTAAGATATATAGTATCTCTCCGCCACGTTAGAAGCCTATTTCTAATATTGACTTGGAATGTAGATTAATAACATGCGCAGTATAGATTTCTCTGTATGTATATTATGCATCTCTTCATTTTCATTTCTACAGAAACAGAAATCTCTCCCATAATTCCAGCTTGAGGAAGCTGACAGGATGCAGAAAAGCTAACCTGAGTGCTGCACTTGCAAAGCATTCCTCCTTTCTCAGACCAAACCCAAGAACAACAAAAAATGCCAAAAGAATAACTATAAAGTATATCCTCTTCACTATACAAAATTTTCAGGGATAGCATTTGTCATTGAGTTATGATCTCTAATCACTCAATGAATATGTTTGTCCTGCAAATGCTCTTGTAAGTGCTTTAACCTTGGAAGGACTCTAAGAAATATTCCCAGTAAAGAACATAATGTATCACATTAGTTACTAGATTACTTTTGATTTTTGAAACACATAGGGATTCTCTTACCTTGGCCCATTTGTACGGTCCTGTTATTTTCATTCATGTTTTTAAAATTGGGTACATGATGTCTCAAGATAATAAAATGGACAATGCTTGTTAGATCATCTGCCACTCTGCAAATGTAAACCTTCCCTCTATTGTACCTCTGCTGTTGTTTCATTGATCTCCTTTGAAATACGAAAAACAACTCTCCTGAGAAATGGTTCAGAACTAAATGCTTTCTTCGTCAGCTTTTCTTTATTAACATTGAAACCAATGTGACTTACCTAGAGGTTTCTGGGTGATCCAGACAGGGGAAGACATGGATCAGCTGGGGTTGCTGAAGCCAGATTTCTGACGTTGCACTGGAACCTGCCGATACCCTTTGTGCATGTCAGCCTACTGGGTGCTGTTGCCATCAGCACCTGGAGCCCTCTCAGACTTCAGCTCTCTGAAGCCTGTGATATGCTGAGTTGAATTTTAGCATGTGGCTGGCAGAGTTATGATTTCATACTGTCATTGTGTAGACTTGTGATCTCAAAGGCCCAAATCTGTCTGTTCTGGTGTGTTGCTTTCAACTTAGAACTCTTTAAAAAAGAATTTTTTTGGCTGTGGAAATTGATAGAAAAATGCATCACTTTTTACTCAGAACACACCCTTGTGCTGAAGGGGAGACAAATGTAGCTAAATTCTTGATCTGGGGTGCTGGAATCGTTATTTGGTAGTCACTGAAGAATTCTGAATGACACTCTGTCATTCATTTAGGTAAAATATTGTTTTTCTGACATTTTCTAAAGCTATTGATAATCTGTCTTTAAATATACGATAAAAGGCTATAGACTATTCAAAATGTAGCTTCAGGTTTAAAGCAGATACAAGGAACTACCTTTTCCACAGCATGTTGTTAAGTTGCAAAATTTATTGCCATAAGAGACTGTGGAGACTGAAAGTGTAAATGGGTTCCAAAAAGAGTTTAGCTAAATCTGTTGGCTGCTACTAAACATGATCTACAAGCAAGCACCAGCTCAGAGAGTTCCTAAACTTGTCATCGGAGCTGAGGAATATGCTGTGGAAGGATTGGTTGCTTGGGATGGTAAGGAAAGTGTCTTCTCTTACACAGACAGACGCTTCATACACAGGTCTTATATAGTGGGTTTCACTTAGATGTGGCAAGAACTGAGTAAAACTCAGTGTGTGATAGTAGTATGCCACTAGCAGTAGAGCCCCATTCCTAAGGTAGTCCCATGGAAAGTGAGACCATTTCGTTTTTACCAAAGCAGTTTTACAAACCTTTGTTTTTTCATGAGTAATGGCAATAGCACACTAGGAGAATGCATCGTGGGGAGTTGTTTCCTACATGATGTGACTGTTATTTGAGTACAGCCATATCATGAGGTCAAGGGATAAATATTACTCATTATGGTGCATTTTTGCAAACTGAATCAATATCTTTCTTGATTAACAGCAATTGTATTAATCGTTGTTCAGCTAGAGAGGGGCAACATTGCGCAGTATACAGGATAGCTGGGAAAAGTGTGATTTGAATTTTAGCTGCTGCTAGTGAAAACCATCCTCTGCATCTTGACTGCTTTGGGGGCTTTAAATTCTGCCCAGATGGGATTTCTAGGTAGAAAAGGAGAAGAAAAGCCAGACTTTTGGTAGCCTTTAGAGAAAGGAACTGGATAAATCACAAGCACTGCTAGGGACCATGAGAGGCTGTCTGCTGGGGAGCTGATATTGTCACTGTTATTCCTGAGGCAGTGAGAAATGGTTGTTTGGACTAAAAGAAGATAATTCTGGTCTTTATAAAAGGATAAAGTGAACTCTCAACAATTTTTAATCAAATGGAAAACAGCAGTATCATAGTAGCTAATAAATTCAGCAAGAATTTAGGGAATTTAATCCATTAATCTTAAATCTCTGCATAGACAGGAAGTCATTGAGATAATGAGTCACCTGAGGCAATAAGATTCGGTAGAAATCAAGCAGTTAATTTTTGTCTGTGCCTATGAATATTTCTTTCAGGAATCCTATCTCTTTCTCTTGAGAGAAGTATTATTAGCACCTTCTGCACTCCTTTCGTGCCAGAATGCTTGAGGAACCACATCTAGGGCTGAGACTCTGTGCTCTTGCAGGCATTCATGTCTTTTTTTTTCTAATGGTAAGTAATTCATGAAAAGCATTTGCTAATTGAAACATGTCAAACAAACATTTAGTCTAAATTTGGCTATTTGTTTTAACATTTAAAGTCTTCAACAATTTGAAGCATGTTTCTCTGTGCATTTGTAAACTCTTGACTTGGAACATATTTTAAGTAATCCTTTGTTCAGAGAACTTCTTACCCCACATATTTCACTGGTTCAGTTCCCAGGTTGTTGTTGGGTAATTTTGTGGAGAGTATATTTATCTACTTCCAGTAATGTTTTTCCCACTAGAAGAAAGACCTATTTGTTCTCATTTTTTTTCAGTCTAGCATTCAAATAATTACACCAAATACAGCTTCTTTTTCTGTTATCGTATTTGGGTTTTGAATTTTCAGGTTCTACACAATAGCTTAGAATCAAATGACTAAAAGATGGTGTATCAGAGTGTGTGTGTGGTGGGGTGATGCGGTGGAATTCAGGCATACCAGCAGGGAAAAATCAATGTTTATTTTATCATGATCTTTTCTCAGTGTGAAATGGACTGAGAAAGGATGTTATGTAGCATGAAATCATGTAGAATGACCTTGGAAGAATTTAGAAGGTAATCATGAGCATTCTGTCTGAGCCTGCAGATTTATTATAGTGCAAAGATGCTGTGAGTTCACCTATTATACTACTAAGCAAACAGAGGATTTATAATGGACATCTGTGTGATTAAAAGCTCAATCCCCAGAGAGTGGTGAACACCTCATAATTTACAAATAGAAAAATCATGACTGAGATGTTAAAGACATTCCTCATGCTTGGAATTAATTTCATATTAAGGAAGTTTAGAACGTGGCCTCTTTCTCAGTGATGTAGGGAATGATTAAATCCTTGTTAAATCTATTATATGTTTTTATTTTTACTTTCTGCTTCTGACTGTATGTATCTGATAATTCTGGAACTTTTGCATGCAAAAGAGACTTAGTAAGGAGTCCTGCCATTTCACAGAGGCTATGTGATCATTATGAATTTGCTCTCTGTCCAACCACTGCAGGACAAATATTTATCACTCCGTTATCCTCATTCTGGTCACGATTCCTACATCTCCTTAAATTCCATCCTATACCTCTGTCCAAGAAAGATAATCTTTATTAAAGATTCAGTGGGAAACTAATGTGCATCATTGCTAAATAAACTCAGGGTGAGCACATAGGATGCTCATATGTGGATGAAATTAATTTTGAAAAATATTCTTATAAGCTGGCTGTGTTCACAGTGATAGTACAGAGCAGTATGTCAAAATCCATTCCATTCTGCAATATTTTCAGATGCCTTGGAAAAGTGCAGTTGACCTTATGTTTTTAAAATGCCTGAACATGCTACATACAAGGTTCTTCTGTATTTGAAAGAACCAGAAATCTACTCTTGCTCTTTTCATTAGTTAAAAAATAATTTGCTTTAGAACCACTTCTGCTTCTGCAGGTTCATTTCCCTGTCACTTAGTTTTTGTTATGTTTTTATTGATCAGTGTCAGTCTGATGATTTTCAGCTGCCGTCATGCTCTCATCTGCCTGCATGGCCTACTCTGCAAGTCTTTACTTAATGTTAAATTTTTATGTGATTCTTAATGTTCTCTACTTATCAAAAATCAACTGCTAAATGGACAGATCAGTGTGACAGCTGATGCATGGATTTTCAACATTTTCATAGTGCTCCCTAGATGGTAATTAACCCACAGTTTTCTCAAGGAATGCTAATAACATCATGTAGCATTTTTGTCTGTATTTTTATAACCAAAAACTGCCGCAAAATGCAATCTTTTTCTCGCCATCATTCACCAGTGACTCTCAGGTAACACAGACTATTGTATGAGCTGGAACAGCTTTGAAGTAGATAGCTATTTCTTTCCAACACAAACATGTCAGAAGTATTTCATGTATTTGGAAAAATTTCTCATAAATATAAAAAAACTCTTTCAAGGTACACACTTAAAATTGAAGTATTAAGAACATCAGGTTGCAATGGTAAATCTTGATTGCATATAGATTCTTCTTTTTCTCTGTTAGCTGTAATGATGTTGTACATGTGTATTAGGGAAAGTACATTATTTTATGCTGAATTGTGTCAGAATAAATTTCTCTTTTTTCTCTTTAAAGAATATTTTGACTAATTGTCTTATGCAATAGTAAGTATTAAATATTAGTATTAAGTCTATGGAAAAGGTTTAGCTTTGACCTTTTGTTTTTTGCCACATTAGGAAACTATAAAAAATGATTTTTTTATATTTTAAGCTGAGTGCTTTACCTGCATGTGCATTGCAGAAAAGTGTAAGAATGAAACGTCATTCCTTTCACTTGTCATAGATATTAACAATTTTGGCTGTGCTACATTGCAGTAAGAAGAAAAAATAGTGGCGTACATTTTTCTGTAGGATGACAATCTTTTCAGATGTTTGCTTTGAAGAGGCCCAGACTGAGTCATCCAGACCACTTTTTCATCATCACCTACCTTGATGTGCTGCATTTAAAAATACGTCAGTAAGTAGCCTGAAATGGTAAGGATCAAAATTATTGGACTGTTCTAAAAATTTGTGCCTAAACATCCACTACAGTGTCTAAGAAGGATCATTCACAGCAGTTTCTTGTAGAGAGTGTATAAATGGCAGGTGATTTAACTGTGTAGTCAGTCAGAAGAGGTCATGTAGTTCACAACCATAAGGAGCAGCCCCTGAACAAAAGTCATCTTCTCAAGCCATTGCTTTCCCTATCATTAGATTAACTATGGAACCATTAAATTTTAGGACTAAATGCAAATATCTCTCCTTTTATTCTGCAGTGACATGCTGTGATTCACACCTGTGTCTGGCTGCATGTTTTCTCCTTTTCATTCTGGCTGTTCTGCATGGCAGAATTATGACGTTTCCATTATATTACCAATCTTCCTCAGCCCCATGATTTCAGTTTAAGTGATTTAGTTTTTTTATGTCATAGAGATACAGCACTATGCAGGTTTTATGCAGATGAAATTTGCATTAACCATAAGCGTCTCCAGTCAAAATTCCCCATAAAGTACACTTTTCAATTAATGTTTCTGATTCCTGATCATAAGAATGTAAAAAGTTTTATATTCTGAACTTGTGTGAAATAGCCAACGAGTAATTCTACTACAGCTCTATTATATTTTTAAAAATTACCTGCCCTCTGTTGTGACATAACTCCCACAGTACAGCAGCATAGACATATAAATAACTATCTTCTAAACTTTCTATCGACGAATATTGTTTTCTGTCATCACAATTGCACCATGAAATATGAAAGTTCAATTTCCTCTTCATTTCCTTTTAATAAAACTTCTGTTCATTTCATTTTTGAAAAGAGATTGGATCTAAATTACTTTGACTTCTTCTGGCCTAACTTTGGTGAATGTTTCAAGAGAGAATCTGAAACCCTTTTAAAACCCACCAAGGAGATTAAGGGCTGTATTCTGGGGGTTTTGTACTTGCATTCTTATCTCTCTTTCAATACAAGTCTTTTGCATTTAGAAATGACAGTATTGATTCCAGGACATTGTTACAAGAAGCATAAATATTGTGCCCACTGCCGTAGCTGCTGTTTAAAACTTAACTTTTCCAAACCGCAATTTTTTGTGCAAACGGTAGGCAAGGGAGTTAACTGCAGAATTAAATTTGCCGGATTATTTTTCAGCAAAAGCCATTTTATTTTATGGCACTAATGCAGTCTTTCCCAATTTGCATAGATAGCATTCAGAGGGATGGGAACTGTATGATCTTTACCATTGTATCTACATGTGGCCTATTAATGATCAAGTTAATGGAATTAAACCAAGGGAAAAAATAAATTTGCTAAATCAAATGCAGGTTTCACAGGCTGGTTCTCCATGCAAGTTGTATCTTTTTTCTTTCAGTTTTCTTGGATATAGCATGGAAGCTTTATCCTAAAACGACAGCAGTGACTCAGAGTAAGCTCAGTTTATATATTAGTACCTTAGGCTTGTGGGTCATCGACTGTCTGTCCACTGAAGTTAGAGGTATCTGGGCTGAATAACGGCTTCCAACACAACAGGTTAGAAGACCAGCCATTCTCATGACACTGAATGTTTCATATTGTTCTTTCACTCAGCTAACAGTAAAGTGCATGCTGAATGCTGTGCAACTGATGGAATTTCTGCTTAAACCTCTCTGACAGAAGAATACTTTCCAAGTATTTTAGAAAATGTATTGTGACTGTTAGTGGCATAAATACTAGCAGTTGTTTCAGTGTGCAGAACTTCATGCACATGTGCATCTGCATTAATGATGGTATACACATACTCAGAAAAGGTTTGGTTTTTTTTTTTTTTTTCCAGCCTTTGTTGTGAGATCAAGAAACAGTGTGATGCAGGCACTGAATGTCCCTGTCATTCTGGATGTGATCTTTCATCAGCTGGGATTGCATGGTACGGCTGACAATGATTCTCTATTCATAATTGCTCTTTGGGCAAATCACTGTTCTCTAATTTTTTTGATGCATAAATCCAGGCAGGAGAAGTGGTTTTGTCTGTACAGAAGCTCAGTATCTGCAGAGCCAGCTTTTGTGTGTGCATCAAGGAGCATTGTCACTGGAGACCACAGATTCTTTTGAATTGCTTCAGAATGTGAAGCTAAGACTGATATTTTGTGGATGAACCTCTGTGTGCCAATGAGGCTGCATCTGAAAGTAATACAAAAATTCTGACTGCAGTCAATCCATCTACATTTACAATGGTGCACTGCATAACATGTTTAGCATTAATATTCCAATGTGGACATGCGAACACAATATTTTGACGAACGTTGTTTCCCATTCCCTCCATTAAATTGATAATGAGTTTGAATACTGAAGAAATCATGTAAGACAATATGTTGGCTCCACAATGATGTAATTATAGCTGTGTTAAACTATTCCAACAACTCTCTTGTGCACGTGAAATCAAACAAGTTTGGAACAATATTTCATCTAATTTCCGATGTGTAATTGAGAAATGTGGTCTTAATTTTCTTTGCTCTTTGTTGGCACAATATTACAAGAAAATCCTTCATTTGACAGTCTTGGGTTGGTTGGGGGAGAAAAGAAAAGAGAAGCAGGACCTCAGACCTCAATTTCACTTATTATAATAAATCAATTTCATACTCATTTGTGTTCAATCTCCACTGGAAATTTACATTATCCAATCAGAACTGAACAAGTCCCTCAGGGGAGATCAAGTATCACATAAAAATTCAACAGGAAATTCATGCTATAAATCAGTAAAAGTACAACTCCTATATGGAGATTTTAAACCCATCTAAATTCTATTAAAAACCTCTAAATCCTATTTTAGACAGAACAAGAAGGAAGCTTGGGAACTGTAACATCCCTAAGAGGCCCCTCAAAGTGCATATACTAATATTTAATCATTTATACTTTTTGTACGTCCAAATTAAGTAGTTTAACTGAAGTGAGTATAGCTTTCATTTGTACTTTTTCTTCTGACAAGGAATAGTTTATAGAGACAACATTATATCATCATAATCTTCAAATATTTAGCTGGTTAAAAATATATTCTGTGCATTGAAGGCAACCTTTTAGCATATTGAATTAAAATTTGCAGTGTATGTAATAGACGAAGGGCATATGTGATTTACAGTGGACTTAGACATTACTTCATGAGATTTGAGCATGTGTGTATGTCGTCTTTGAAAAACAGAGAAGCAGCAGGAAGGATGAAAAAGGAGGCGGCAGACAAATGACAGTGGAAAAAGTAAAAGTCATCTGCAGTGGATGAATTAGTAAATTCAAAGTGATGAGCTCTACATTTTCTATCCTGAAATGAGAAAAAGATGTGAAGTAATGCTGCATTGTTTCCTTTTCAGCAGCAGTCAAAAAGGAAGACAGCATTAAAGCCAATTAGGTCTGGTAGGTTTATGAAATCAAGAGTTTATGAAGAAGCAGGAAGCAGTGAGATATCTGTAGTCCTATCCAGCCCCAGTTCAGAAGGGCAACTGCTCTGAAATTATTTATTGTCCTAACTGCTGCTTTTTATCTTCTGGACTGCTAGGATGTTTCTTATCTGGTGAAAGTCACACTGAAACAAAAGACAGAAGCCTGGAATATTTGTTTAATATAAACAAGTAATGCTGGAAAAACTGGAATGAGAACATAGTCTTCTGGGACGTTTGAAACACTGTGTGCGCTTCACATTTACGGCCTTGGTCTGAGTTCGAGATAGCTTCCCCTCCTTCAACTAATATATCTGCGGTTGGTATCTGTGATAAAGCTACTCTTTAAAGCTCTAGCTATGGTGTAGAAAGAAGGTAGGAGAATAAACCAGAAACCCCTTGTACCAAAATGATTGCATATACAGATGTCTTGGCTTAAGAAATGATTTAAAAACTCCAAATATTTATATATTTTGGAAAGTGAGACCTAAAATGTAAATTACATTAAAAGAAACATTTTGGGTTAAAACAAGTTATTTATACTAATTTGAACTAGTTCTGTTTGAAGGACAAGACTGCAAATATAATTAACCTCTTGGTCTCTGCATATTTGAACCCTGAGTTTAAAAAACTTGTGAATGAGTTTCATTTTCACTTTGAAAGAAGTTGTTATAGGGAAGGCTCGTTATAACTGACACATTGCTGTTGCCCACATTTCTCTGTTATTTTCTCAAAACATGAATCACACATAATCGGAATAGTCAGGGTATCTTTATTACCTTTGGATTGTTTTAGGGAAAGAAACAGATGGTGGTATTTGAGTTGTCCAGATATAGAAAATATGGACTTGCACCATCGCTCTGTATTGTGTTTGCCTTTTAGAGATGTAATTCGAAATAATTAGGCAAGTATTTAAGTACCTGCTTAAGTACAAAAATGGATCAATAATATATGGTTGAAGTTATTCCTCTGACTGGAGGCTTCCCGAAGTCAATACTTACATGGATAAACCCTTGCACTTTTGACACAAGATAAGACTCTGTCTTCTGCATCTATTTAAATTCTTATGCATTTAGCACCAGAGAAGACTAACACTTTACTTATTTAAGGAAGGAAATTTAAGTTTTTGGAAGTTCTACTCTGAGGAAATGAGAGCTGTCTAGTTCTCATTTATACACTTTAGATCTCTCTTATTGCTCTTACTTCCTCTTAAAATTGTTATATTTTTCAGAAAAAAACCCAGATATTCTTGCTTGTGAGAATAGGAAAACCTGTGCTGAATCAAGTATTCTTATTTTCAGGGAAGATGCGATTCTTGGCTGGTACAGGGTGCTTGCATTAATCAGATCTGTTATACAGCACGGGGGTGTTACAGGCATGTAGAAATTAGATCTAAATTCTGCTTTATTTTTATGTAGATGAATTGGAGCAAAACAGAAATTGTAAAGGAATACAAATTAATACTTCATTTGTTATTGTATCATCTTTTTAACAAACTGAAATGACAGATCAGAATAGCACAATTCAGATTTATTTACAGTCTACTCATTTTTTAACTTGGCAATAGAATAAATAGAATTAGAGGAGTGAGTTAGTATAAACCACAGTTTGAAACACTTATAGCTCCTTTATTCTTATCTCGTGCTGTGAATGAAAGTCTGCCAACAGTGATAAGAAAGTTCTGTTCATTGACTCCGTTGATACAGTGTTTAAAAAAAGTATAGCAGCAGAATAAGAGTCCTGGGAGTTTTGGTTCACTGCTGATTGTATTTCATACAAACAAATAATGTGTAATGGTGTTTTAGCATTAGTAAAATATTCATCTCTTAATAAAAATACTTTTTAACCTGGAAAAAAAAATGTTTGGTATGTACATATAGATTTGCACTAGGAGAAAATAGAAAATGCACAGCTCACTAGGAAAGAATGCTGGTGTAATATCTTTTCAATGCTTGTTGGCTTTATAAGTCCTCTAATAAATTACAAACTAATTTAATCATACTCCATAATTACATACTCTTGAAGGAATAAGACTTTAGATTCAGACCGTATGATACTTAAAATACAATGATGTTGTGTAGACCGATGAAACTGCACACTAGCAATAAATTAATGGCCCTAAGGCTGCCAGGCAGTAATAAATAAAGAGTAGATGCTTATGACCAAGTGCACATTTTATTAGAAACTGAGAAATGTAATTTGACTCCAGCACACAGAAAAGTTAAATGGTGACTTTTTTTTTTCCACTGGTTGAAATTTTATCATCATCACCAAAATTAATTAATTTGGGATTGACTTTTTAATTCCAGTTGATAAGAGCAGTAAAACTAAATGTTCTAAGTCTTGATGTTTCAAGATAATTCTGTTGGGCTTGGAGAATATTGTGGAGTGTTATGGTGTATCAGCTATTTGTATGGCCTTAACAGCTCAGAGCCCTGGTTAACAGTGTAACTTATGCTTATTAATATGATGAATTAAGCAAACTAGAGCAATGATCACAACTGCTATTTGTTTGTTTGAATTACAAGGATTGTAGATGAACAATTTTCTTTTAATTTGCAGCAGATGTTCTTACTCTTTAGAATTATTAGCAGGCTTTCTGCTGTGACATATTTGATCAGGGTTGGATCTTTTTCTATAGCCGTTTGTTTTCCCCAGCATTAAGATTTCTACTACGGCATTATGTCATTCCTAGAGGATAGTTTTCTTTCTAGTCACTAAACGTATGTTTTGAAAAAAAAGTTACTAAAATGTATATTGCTTTAAAAGGATGCATTAAAGTACTTGACCCCCAAATTTAGTTATTTGGTGTGACTTTTTTATATAGGCAAAAATAGGCACACAGCTACAAAATAATTCCTATATATGGAGTCCAAATTTTCTCTTTTGCAAACACAGTCCTTATTTTAGAGCATACATTCAACATGGGAGACAATAAGTCACTATTATATGAATGAAATACTATTAGCAGAAATTCACTGTGATTTTATGCATGTAAAAATATTTGATCATCCTGTATTCATTTTCGTTTTGAAAACTGAGTTCTAGCAGGAAACTGTAGATGAGAAAATTTCTAAAATAATCAGCTTGCTGTCTCAAAAGCTCCTCTCAAGTAGACTACCATATTTCCTTATTAATATTGAACTTTTACATTTCTTTAAGGCTGACTATCTTTTCATCTAAGAAAGCAAGGCATGCTTCCATCTTTCCAAGTGATTTTAAAATTGATTCGTTAGAAGGACAGGCTTTAATTAATTAAAAAAATGTATTCCATATTTACTTGGCTATTAAATCCTAGATATTCTGAAGGGTGTTGGAAAATGCACGCTTAAAACTAAAATTAGTTTGCATCACTCTTTGTTCCATCTGTGTTCTATTTTACTGCCAGAATGGGGAAAAAATAGAGGTAGAAGGTTAGCGGTGAAAGTACTTATAAAAAGCAATAATTATTAACCTTGGTGGTATGTCAACAGGATGTTCAGCTGCTACTGAGAAGAACCGAATGTTTGGAAAGGACTTCAATCCACCTACTGTCAGACTATATATCTGACAGCCTTCTGACTGATCCAAGCTATGCTGTTCACACATCAGGTTGGCAATCGCAATCTAAGAGTGAAGTCAGTATTCCTTCAGCAGAGGGAAGTCATTTCTCCTTCAAATATTATTTAATTGTGCCTGTTTTGCAGACAGCGCTATGACTAAAGTAATCTCCAGTGGGAGTACAGGTCTTGGCATGGCTTATTCCCTGAGCTTCTTGAAAGTGCCTGTATCACCTTGAATGTCCTACAAACTATGGTAAAAAACATGCTGTCCAGTGCTTGTTATGTGATTTGAAGGCCAGGCTGTTGGCCATGCCTCCAAACCAGCTCGTTCATCCATTCTGCGCTGTGAGCAGACATACCGTCTCTGTACACCACTGCTCAGGTGTGCCTTCTGGACACAGAACTTATTGCTGCAACAATACTGACATTTTTTCTTCAAGAAAAAAGAAAGATTTTATAAGATGTGTATTATGTATTGTATTTCTTCATAGGTATAGCTCATGAGTTTACCTAATTGCATGCAAATCAGCATTCATTTTTCTCTTGCACTCTAAAGGAAATATAACAGAGTAAGACCAGTCTCCTTTAATGCTGTTTCCTGTTTAAGCTGGAATTTGATTTGCAATATATAGAATAACATATTAATATTATATTTTAATATTCTTGAAGTTGGAGTTGAGCTAACTTTATTTTCAGTGTTAATGGTTTTGATATTATTCCTTATGTCTAAGATGTATTCCTGTTACTGGTCAGCTTTGATTTAATATAGTTGAAGTCCAGCATCTAGAGAACTGTCTGCTGTGATATTAGTGTTGATGTCTTTAGCAAGCCCGACGTACAGAACATGTCCATCTCCCCTCTGGGATATACCATGTAAATTTGGTTGACTACAGAAACACTTCAGACAAAGTTATTTACAGGTAGTCTTAATCATATTTTCCACAACATTGCATTCTGTTTCATTTTTTAGCAGTAGGAAGAAAAAACTGTCCATGCTTTTCTTCTTCCTTTGGACCACTATTGTCCTAGAAATTGTTTATAGATTTTTGTGTCTTTTTTTCTGTTTTTCTATTGTTTACAGGAATAAGGAAAAGGTTTCATTTTGAAACTGGCACTGGAGAGGAACTAGAGGGCTGCTGGTGGAAGAGCTGTGGCTGGAACTACAGTCCCAGTAAGTTGCAGGGGAGATTTGTTAGGAAAAGGTTTTCCTCATACCTGAAACATGAGGGAAGCTGGGTTGCCACAAGGCATCTACATGTGCTTTTACAGTAAACCCATGAGGGGTTTAGGGTAGCTTTAAGCTGTAAAGTTGATGAGGTTCACTGACTCAGGAAAGGAGCAAGGCAATCAGCATGTTAAAGGTTTCTTCTGCTTTGTTAATTCCCACACATTCTTCATACCACCATTTATCACAGAAAGTGGCTTCGTTTCCATGTTGACTTTCCAGGTCTTGGCAAATATATTCGTATTTAGAGTGTTCATTACATACATTATACCTTCATATACCTTGTATTCTTTTTTATTTGGGAATAAAGCAGGAAAGCATCCTGCCTTGCTTTTCTTGGCTTGGGACCACAAAAATGCTGTAAAAGCTAATCTGAGGAGTGCTTATTTTGTTCCAATTCACATCAATGAGTATAATTGGAGAAAACAGGTTAAAGATAAATTTAGCACTCTCAAGGAAATTATTATGTTAAGCCTCTCTACAAAATATATTACTTTGTTTGCTCTCATTTTAGATGAATATAAGAGCATATTAAAGACATTATTCATGTGCATTCTTAGTGCGTATGAAATTTATGTTTCTCCATTACATTGCATTCTGCTTCATTTTTTTTTACCTCAAGAGTCTCTGCTATAAAGGTGTACTTAATTTCTAACATTGGTAATTTCAGTTGGTTTAATAATCTATTGCATTATATCATAAAATTTCTATGATCTCTGATGCCTATTAAATATGAACCTGAGTGAGTGAAGAAAAGCTCTCAGATGATATCATTATCAAGGTACATACCAGCTGTACTGATACAAAATATAACATATTCATTGTGGAAAATGTCAAACAAATAGCTGTGGGCTGGAAAACTTTTTCTTACTATTTCCAATATTTGTAGAGAAATATGACCCAAGTGCAGGACCAACACGTGAAAACACTTGAAGGGCCATGGTTCTCAATTGCTTTTTTCTTAGGTGGCATATTATAACACCAAGTCTATGCGGTGGTTCTTGCAGCAAATTACAGCCTGATATCTTAAATTACATACCAAATCACATGTCAAATGAAATTCAAACAATACCATATTTTTTTACATTAAATATTCCACTACCCGAAGCTGGAGAGCTTTACAGATTTAACCTCCTAAAAGACTTGTACTTGCATTTAAAATATGCTAAAACTGTACATAACCACACTCCAACTGTTAAGAGTTATTTACATCTTAAGTTTAAATGTGCACTTTTTGTTTAGGTGCAGATGAAATTAAAGTACTTGGTCACTTTTCTTTTTGGTTCCTTGCATGATTTCAATGTAATGTAATTCCTGTACCACGATGAAGCATTACAATCAGATTTAGTTGATAGAAAAGAAAATATATATACAAGGAAAAAAAAAGCAGTAAAAAGGAGTCTGGATGGTGAGCAATGCAAAAGAGCAATGCAAAACAAGAAGGTGGAAGAGCCATGTGGTATCCATCATTCTGGTATTTCAGGATAATTTCTTTTCCAGTCCAACTGTTGAATGCTCCTCATAAGTATTGCAACTTCTGCCTTTGCCCCTGGGGTACTATTTTGCAAGCTAACTCTGCTTTCAAAAAGATGTAGTTCTCCCTGTGAAGCTTTTTACCTATGAAACTTTTCATATTCTAGTAAAAAACCCTTTTGAAAATTTTCTTAAGAGAAGCTGATCAGAATGCTTCTTTTTCTGTCAATGGTTGTCAATACTTGAATAAGAATTTCCTTACAAATCTCTAAGTAATTACAGTAACAATTTAAGTAAGAAACATTTTATAAAATGCCAAAAAAATGAAAAATTACTGAAAAATAGAATTCTTCCCTAAATATATATTTTGTTTTAATCTGTAATTCTTTGTGTTCACAACATAAGTATAAAATTTTTTTGTAGCAACACGAAGAAAAAGTAATTTTGATATAGAAAACTAGATTTAGGCAGTAAAAACTGCACTGATTTTTGTAAAACAATTAAAAACCTCTAATCTGTTGTGGCTATGATAGTATAGACATTTTGATATACAATTTAGTATGAATGGATTTTCCTCACTGATTGTATTTACAAAAAAGTTGGGTGCATACGTCAGTGTGGATTAATTTTTTTTTTTCCTCTGAAAGATCAAAACTGCCCTCAAAATGCAAAATTTTTACTTTAACCAACCTTTTTCTTCAATAGTCTCTCGACATTATATTATTATTTTGGTAGTCCTTTTAATTTCATTCAGCATCTTCACTTTATGGGTAGGATAATTTAGGGAGTAAGGCTTTTGAGTGTGACCTTAATCCAGTTCTTGACTGAATTTGATTCTGTGATTGGAAAAGTCTGACAAACACAACCCTTACTCTGTAATCATCGTCCCTCTTTACTGAATCAGCTGAAAGTATAAACCCATTCATTAATGAGTATAAGTTATTCAAATAGTGTCACCAGTATAAATATCTTTCCAGATATAAACCCGGAAGAGAAAGTTTAAAATCCAAATACGAGGAAATATATAGTGCTTAAACTTACATTTTCATTTAGGCAACCAGTCTCTCAGCTGTCAGAGTGATCTTGCTTTTAAGAGTACTGAGCTTGTTCAGCTCTTGGGGAAGTTTGAGATAGCAATATATACATGGAAGTGCCTACTTTTTATGATGAAAATACAGCTCTAGGAATCTTATGTACGTTAAGTAAAGTTTAGTATGTCATGCTTAATCAATATTGCTGCTGACATAACCCAGAACTTCCTCACAGATACTGGGAAATAGGAAGGGAAGAGGAGAACAGAATGCAGTTGCTTTTTACCCCCGCTGTCTGTGTATTTTCGTCATCTCCTAACGAGAGGCTCCTGTCGCCACAGTAAGTCTCCAGTAGAGCAGCCTCTTGCGCAGTGGCGGTGGTGGTGCTTGGCAGTGCAGGGCTCCACGGGAATCTCTTTGCTGTCTGTCCCCCAAATCAACTTTCTTATGTGGTGGTGTAGGCTCCAGAAGAAAAAGTTTATCTGCATAGAAGGAAGCCCTCGTTAACATAGAAAAAAAGGGTGGGGAAGAGGGGGGGAAAAAAATACATATGTGCCTGCATATTGTTGAGCGTGCTTTCTTTTGAGCTCATTCCAGAGGTAATGTTGTACAAATTTTTTCAACTAGATATCATTTATGAGAAATATGTCCTGAATTAGATGCATTCTGTGCAAGTGGTACAGGCTCTGCTTGTTTTCAAAACAAAAATATCCTCTCTCTTTATAGCATAGTCCCCTCAGTCCTTCAGCCCAGTAACACGGGCCTTAACTGAGATCGTACGCTTACGTACTGTTTAGCTCTCTGTGCTAAACAATGCACAAACTCTTAGTGAGAAGGAAAAAAACCAAACAATGCAGGTCCCTAAAGATTTAAAAAAAAAGATCCTGAAGCATGTGAAGTCAGAAGGGTACAAAATCATTTCCTAGAGGTCACCTGCAGGGTAGGTCAGCTGGAACGGAGCTGCAGCCCCCTTCTCCCCTCGCTGGCTGGACAGCCTCCGCACCTCTAGAAGAGTTTCCCTCTGAACAGCTTTGGAAGTGAGAGATCTGTACACATATATTAAAAGTCAAACTGTACAAGGGGGCATGAGACAGGTTTGACTGGTTTGGGTTTTTTTAATATCAGATTATAGAAACTAAAAATGTCAGGGAAAAGAGTTTCAAGGGAAGTGAATGAAAATAGCAAGAGATCAGAAAAAGCAGCTGTTGGACAAGCAAGATACAGTGGAAGGAAATGAACACGGGCCTGGAAAATATCTGTATGGTCAGCCCAGTTTCCAGTGCTCATGGGGAAGTTAAGATTAAAATGTCTAAAACAGAAACAGAATTTTCAGTTTATGATACAGAAAAGCAGAGGCTGGAGCAATCAGACCGGAACGCATCTTTTGTAAGTTAAATTCGAGGCACAGCTCCAGAGCATTCCAGGATAGCCTGTAGATCTCTATAGCAGTAACAGATTTTTAATAGCTCTTTTGACAATGCATGAGGGATTGAAGGAATAGGGCTGCAACCAAAACCTTTTTTAAAAGATTCTTAGCAAGCCAGAAAAAGAGTCTTAGAAGGTTTAACTCTTTGGTAGCTCAGACACTAGGTATGATAAATAAAGAATGATATCACCAAGCATCTGGACATACAGAGTATGTAAAATCTACCATGAAATTTAGCCAAATGTAATTTGGGTGTACTAGAAAGACTACTGAAATTACGAGACAATGCCAAACCTAAGGATTCATACTTGCTGAAGACTGCATGTGGAAGGAGGTGTTCTTTGATATTCAGCTGACCAATGAGAAGGTTGACTATTCTGGTCAAAAGCTGACTAAAAATGTTTAGATGTATAATATTACACACAATTCTGTGTCTGAAACACATGCAAGAAAAGTAACAGCCTATAAAACTCTATATCTTAACACAGAAGGTAAAGATCATCATAAGACAGAAAGGATTTTTAACGTCTTTGTATTTGTACTTGAGAATATCTGTGAAAAAATCTGAATTTCTAAGAGCTAAAAAGTCCACCTGATGAGGTCTTTTGAGATGTCTCAAAATAAACACACAGACATTAGACTGCCATTAAATCAGTCATTAATTACATGCATCCCTAAAACCTGTCTTGGGCAAACTCCCATTTCTTTTTAATGATTCTTATGTTAAGTGATGCAGCTGTTTGCCAGGTATTGGCGTGAGGCAATGACGTTTATTTTTCTGTTGACATAATCAGGATTTATTTGAACTCCTGTCTCCAAAGATATGACTAATAGATGTATACATGGAGTACTCCAAGAGATTGTTCTTAAAAATAAAGGCAGGTGATGATAGGCCAAGTATTTTAAAAGTCCAGATGAGTGATTGTAGGTAACTGGACATAAACGTGAATAGAGCACAGGCTTGGGGTTATATTTTTACATCTACTATGCCCTGCACTGGGAGGTTTTCTTTTTTTCCTTGAAAGTCTCTGTTAAGCTACAAATGGATTTGTGGGGGTTTTTTCCTAAATTTGAATTCAGTAGGGTCATATGTGAGATAAAATTAAGGTGCTGATACCTGTTTATACTCATAATGCATTTAAAGTATACGTAAAAAGGTACTCTTCGTTAAAAAGTACCCTTTGATGTACTGACAGCACATTTGGGTTAATATATTCACATCTTAACTTGTAGCTTTAAATGATTAAATGTTAAGCCTGGTATTTACTCTTGGACTGTGCAAAAGTCAAAGGGAACAATTTGTCAGCTCATTCATATTTTGCTTCTGAAGCCAGTTAACTAATCAGTCTAACAGAAAAAGAAGTAAGATAAATGGAGGCCATTCTGTTATGTAGAAAAGTGTACATGAAGATAAATTTTTCACATTTTGCTTCATTTCATCTGCAGTTATCACTGTCGTAATTGCTTCTGAACACTCAAGGTGCTCTTCATATTGCTTCTATGATATGAATGCTTTAAACTATTTTGGTAGAGTAGTAGCTTGTAGCACTGAAATGTTCTGCCTTTTTTGTTCTGTATGCTAATTTAGAAAAAATCCCCCACATTTTTAAATAAAAGTGAATTTGCCAAATAACAATAAAGGCTCAAGAGCTGTGTGAGCTACAAGTTTCAGCTAGAAACAAGCTTGCATGGAGGAAATCCTGAGCAAATAAAATCTTCTTACCACTGCTAGTATAGTTCCCATTAGTTTATATTAAAAAATGTGATAACCTAGGCTCAAATACCTTGATAGAATAGTAATTTCTTTTCCTGCAATGGCTTCTATTGATTTAAGGAGTAACAGGGTCACCCCCTTCACTTCGTCTAAAACCTGCAAGAAGGCTATCACCATTTTCAGTTTGTGAGAGTCATCAGGTGTTTCTACTTGAAACTTCATGGACTAAATTACAATATAAAAACTCTAAAAACTGTAGACTACTGTGTTAAAAATCTTAATTATTTTTAAAAAGGAGTAAAGAAAAGTCTGTGCAAAATAGGATCTTGATCATTTTAATACTGTTGCATCATAGTATGTTTCTTTATTGAGAATTCTTTAAAGCCTAAGGAAAATGCCAGGATTTATAAAAGAGTCTTTTCCTCTTTTAACACATAATTGTTTTCTGTCTAAATTAATTATAATGGCATAGTTAGCCACATATGTAGAATTCTCATCAGGGCTTGTAATCTGATTCTGTGCAGTGTGATTTTATGATGGATAAGCAGCCGAACAAATAAGTAGACCCAAGGCAGCTGTGTTAAAATTGCTGTAAAAGGTATACTAGGTTTCTCAGTTAGCTACATTTCTGTGGTGGTAGACTGAGAGATTCTTAAATAGGCATAGTTATTTTGGCACCCTGTGCACTTTAAAAAGAATCTCATTACAAAAACCCCTCAGCTTTGTGCCAAAGAAGTACAGGAGTGGGACTGGATTTCTTTCTTTTACGGTTTGTCAGAAATTTAATGTAGTTTTATTGCATTAAATTTTCAACTACTCCAGCTGCTGTAGGAAATATATAGCTAAACAATAAGCTCAGAAAGGTAAATGCATGCATGATGTTCTTAAAATACTAATGCAAACTGGGCTTAGTTCAGAATTTCCAAACCCACATCATTTTTTTTTTTTTTTTAAGGCTCTGCAGGCCTTTTTAAAACACCTATGAGTTTAAATCAATATATTCTACTGGCAGTAGAGTTCATGTTATTAGACAAAAATGTGTGGATCATCAAATACTTGTATAGCTACATAGTGAATTTAATTAATCATTTATTATAAATACAAGATTTTTTCTTAAATAAAAAAAATTAATTCAGTTACCAGGAGTTACATTCTTCCTTTCTTACAGTAACTTTCAACTTTGTCTCAAGTGGTTTTTGGTTTGTGTTTGGTTTTTTTTTTTTTCAAGAAATCCAACTTGGATTCTGCCATCTCATCCTTTTGACTAATTACAATATTCAGTCAAGTTATAAAAGTATTCTGGAAAATTTGGCAAGATAAGGAGAGAAGTTTTCATGGAAAATATTTTGTGATTTAAAGCTCTTGCTCCTGGACATTCACATGCTCCACTGCATTGGTGTAAGTATCTCCACTGATGTCTAATGAAAGGTCATAATTGACGAAGTATTCCTGGATTCACACTTTACTTTCCCTCCAGCTTTTTTCACTGTTTTACCACAATATTTTTTTGCAAGTTAGTACTAAAAAATGAAAAAGTTAGCTTTTCCTATCCATAGTTCATTTTGTGGGAGTGTTACTCCTTTTCCTTGCCTTGATGGCAAACAGAAATCAATGCTTTTCTAATATTAATTCTGAAATTAATAGCCACTTCTGCTGAAGACTTTTAGAAGATTAAAAATAATGCATATGCAATAGCAATCAGAAGACTCTTTATAACTGATTTGACCCTACGAATTATATCAAACTGATCTCCTGTCTTTTGCGTATTAAATATTTATAGAGAATATATGGCATGCTTTCAAAAGCAGTTTGCTTTCTGGACTGACACCTTAGACTTGCAAAACACATTCCAATGTTCCTGATGCACTTGGACTCGTGCTCCCTTAGGATGTAGCTATTACTGGACCCCAAATTTCAACAACAGTGAATTCCCATTTATTGCCTGAGTCCAATAAATATAATAGTGCAGAAGAACGCAGAGAAACTGCGCTAACTTTTCAATATCACACTGCTTTGTCCATGCAAAGTACTATTACATTAATTACCATATGTAAGTATGTACTACTTCTAGGGAAATAAAAAAAAAATTAAATATGGGAATTTGCTTTTTTTTAAAGTTGAGAAATGCAGGCGAATATGGTCTGCTTCTCATTTCCCAAGAAATATGGTCCTTTTCAAATAAGTTACATTTTTCTTTTGTGTCCTTTAGCCTACCCCAAGTGGCTTGCAGTATTTATCAACTTTAATCAACATGACTGACAGGAAACCTGATAATAGAGAATAGCTGTCTCCACTGGTGGGGCAAAATCTTTTGAAATGTCAGTAGTGAATACACTGTATTTACATTTCTTTGGGACTCTCACTTTTAAAAGATTTTCATCTTTTACACTGGAGGGATGAAAGTAAAGGTTATTTAACTATACATCAGAAATTGTATCTGATGACAGTGTGACAAAATATTCCTGCTTTCAGAAGTGCAGAATGCCTGCCTCTCGTGTCTGGTGCTGTTTCAGTGGTATAGCAAGTTCATAGCTACAATTTCTCCTCTAATATTGGAAGCTGTTCATCATCCAATTAATGACAGTCCTGGAGCTTTCTTTTTGAAATTTATTCTGGGTTTGGCCAGCATATTAGTTCTTTACAGAGATTTATAGTATATGAAATATAAACAATTAAAATGAACAATAAATTTCTTCTGGACTGTCATGAGACACGTTGCTTTGGCCATAGGCAGAGCTCTCTGTGAAAAAGGCTGAGTTGCCTGGTTGTGCTGGATCACACAGAGGCTTGAGCAGACGTGCGCGCAAGAGCAAAACACGTTACCGCCGTGCTGAACCAATTCGGTTTCAGTCTGTGAAGTTTGAAAGTTTGGAGAACTTTGGCTCAGTGTTGTCTGTAGCGATCAAAGAATTCACTGGGGCTGTGGCCAGTGCGGTCACACAACTCCATAGTGGCTCCTCTCCTTCATGGCCTCTGTTCTCAGTGTGGGGCTGCTAAACTTGGCGCTTAGGGTTCAGCTAATTGCAGCAGTTGCTGTGTCTTCTGGACATCCTCTCTTCCTGAGAATTGCCCTGGGGCAGACCTCCTGATGCTCTGCCTCTGGATGCACCCAATTTTATGCTAGACATCACATGGTGCAACTGCTTGGATTGGGAAAGTTGAATTCCCAAATGCAAGAACTTCTAGTTTCATCATATTAAAGAATAGAGGGGAGCACCTAGTGAGCTTTCAAAAAATAAGACTAATTTCAGTTATTTTCTACCTCTGCACTTTTGTACTCTTTGTGTTTCATTTGTATAAAACCTGCTTTTAGATACTACGAAATGTCAGACTTTCAGCTGTAATTGTGCTAGCCTCAGAAAGGGTTAGAAAAAAAAGTCTGCATAAAGAAAAACTAGAGCCAAGAAGAATAGCTGGAAGTAGCTTGTTTCTCAGTGAGAGGAGGTTTCCTGATCGCTGTAGAAGTCCCTTTTGATGACTCCATTATCGTATAAAGCTACTGGCTTCCTTGTGGAAACATTTCTGCTAGCATGTCATAATTCAGAAACTGTTTTCATTTTAATCTCAAAATATAGCTAGCTTTCCTTTGGACTACAAATGTTAAGGGTATTGGTAAAGGAAAGATTTTAAAATTATTTTTAATATATCTGTAAAAATATTTCAGAAAAAATAATGAAAAATTATATTTTAATGTTAAAAATGTGTTTTTTAAAAAAACCTAGAACTTTCCACAATATTTTGCAAGAAGAAAGTTCATTTTCTCTGGCTTTCTTTGAGCTTCAAACATCATAACTTTTTTAATGAAGAAAAATCACAGTAACTTTAGCAGGAGTGTAATTAAACTGTAGTGATCCCGTCAAGGCAAACCCACTTTTATAAACAAGAAACAGCTAGAAAGACCACAGTGGACCTACGACTCGCCAATAATGTATTTTTTCCCCTCTTTTCCTCTATCCAATATATTAGTTTCAGATGGATGTCCTGTGCCCAGTGCTGTGCCCAGAAGCGAAGTTACCAAGGCTGACACATTCATCTGCTGCCAACCTGATCAGTGCCTGGAGAGAGCAGGCGCAGGAGACACGAAGCATCTTTCAGTTGCTGCTGGGAGCGTCCCACTGGCAGCGTCAGGCTGCAGGGCACCCAGGGTCTGCAAGGATCAACCCCAAGCTCATCCGGTAAATGACAGCTGCCACAAGGGCGCAGGCTGGAGGGAAACCAAGGTGTAGGGAGTACCCTTTCGCCAAAGGCATTTCTCTGGGTTTGTTGTGACAAATGCTTTTGTGCCTTTTAAGTATCAGAAGTCCATCTCTTACTTCCTTATGTACCATAATACCTTCACTTTCTTTAAGATAAACTGCATCCAACCAGCCCCCTGGTGTTTCTGTGAAAAGCCCTGCCATGTCCAAGATCTGCTCTGCCTCTTAAAATATATATAGCTGTTTCAGGAGAGAAACCAGGCCCTTGAACAAGAAGTAATGATTATTCGTTAGGGAAAGGAAAGGAATGTGGGTTTGCAGCATGGCAAGAACAGACTGTGACCCCCTCAGCTGTTCTGCATGAAGCAATTTAGAGTCTTGCAGTGGAGGGGTATTGCTGCCCTGGTTGTGTAAACCACCACCAAGAGGATTTAGCATCTCCAGAGTTGCTGCACAGTCAGCTCTATTCTATTTAATCTTCATCAGTGCTTCTGTTTCCCACCATTTCTTCCAGCACATTCAAAAAACTACAGTAAAAAACCCCCATCAAAAAAACACCAAAAAATCCCCAAGAACCTTGCACAAAAGCAAGTAATCCACAAGATTATTTTATTATTAAGCAGGTTCTCTACCGAGAGCATTCCAAAAGAGAACATTCAGAACATTCAGGTATGCTGGGATTATTGTATTTTCATTTGTGTCGCTCACACCTCTGAAAGCTCTCACCATCTAAAAGTACTCCAAAATAAGTACCTAGATGACCTCCACACAATAAAAGGCAGAAAGGGGGTATTGCTATAATTAAAAAAATTGGAACAAAGAGGCAGGCTCTTGCTAATACCTACATGAATGTGTAGCCTGTGCTGCTGCTGAATCACATTTTACAGATAACCCAGGGATTAGACACATGTAAATACAGTAAATGGAGGGTGCTGCCAAGTTGCTACAAGTTGCATGCACTTTCTCACTGAACAGTCAGATCTGCTCATGTTTGCAGCCCTGATTTTTTTCTTTTAATCCTACACCCTGTATAAGGACACACAGCATGGGCTTATATGTAAGCTTTTAAGATATGTAGCTTATATGTAGCTTTTAAGATATTTTTTATTTAATTGTGATAGAGAAAGTTGGATATCTGGAGTTACTTGCAAAAATGACAGTAATGGACCTACTGAGGGCCTGCATGGTAGGAGTCAGAGGGACCAGCCACTCCCTTGCTCCTGCACAGGCATTTGGGGTCATTCTAGCTATCCCTCCATGCAGTAAAGAGGGATGTCTTTTCATGCACCAAGCAGGGCAGCAACTAGCCGTTTCATGCTTCCCTGTTGTGCTAGAAAAAAAGTGCGTGCCGGCCACGCTTTCTGATGCGGACAGCATCCTTCTGCAGCACTGCCAGTGCATATCAGGGGACGCGGCCAGGTCCGTCTGTGTGTCAACCAAGTGTCACACTATTACTCTCCAGGAATAACAAATTAGGGGCCACTAGTCTCCCCTTAAGAACAAACTTTGGTAGCAAGGATAATCCTCATTAGAGCGCTCCTTCCGTCTTACTTATCTGATGTGCAGGTGCACAGGCAAGCTCATAAATAAGCCAGTAACTATTGACTGACTGGAAGTTTCTGTGCCAAAAGGCTGTGTGGCCTGATACATGATTCATTCTTAAAAACAGTCTGTACACTCTGGATGTTTCAGATTATGAATAGTACAAGGATCTCTTAGGAGTCTGACCAAAAGGAAGAAAAAAAGCGATGCAAATTGGTGATTGCACCTCTCAGCAGAGTACACTGAATGGAAGAAGTAAGGCATAAAATTTATTTTTGGAAACTGCACACCTGATCCCCTTCTGGGTTTTTGCTCACACAGAAAACCTTACTGCATTCAGTGCTAAATCCCATATTAGAAGGCAGAATTAGGAACATTGTTATAGATAAGACACCATTCTGAACTGAAAACAAAATATATGTTTGTTTAGAACAAATATTTTTATGTATTTTGAGAGCTGCACTGGAAATATATTTATATAACATAGTTTGGACATTTGAAAATACCAGAGAATTTCACAAAGAACGTTCTAAAACATGTCACAGCAAGGCAAATGACAGCATCTTTCTACTGGCTCACTATGTATCACCTAGAGGAGAATGTTTTATTTCAGAAGGAGCAAACCAGGGGTTATCAATGACCAAAAAACAAAAATGAGAATGTATTGAGCAATCAGGAGCCAAAAAAATGTTAACAAATGCATTTGAAGGTTGAAGACTATAGAGACTGTGCTTCTGCATGACATGTTAACCATGTGTGCAGAACCTTGCAAGTGCTTAGCAAAACATAATCCTCAAAATGGTGAATTCTTCTCCTGGGAGAGTATCAAGGGAGGTTAAGTGATTTGCCCAGACCAAAAAGAGACCCATGCTGGAGTTTGGCATAGGATGCTGCGCTCTGCGACTACTGGCTTCTGTCTGTCTTCTGAAGAATATCACAATACATACTCAGGTGATGAAAAAGAGAGAAATTTGGTGCTTATTTTAAAGTAGATTTTAGGAGAAGTGTTTGATCTACAAATAAGGCAAGCGTGCTCTTACAGAAGGGCATATGAATTCCCAAGGAATTACTTTTGGTTGAAGGAGCAAATATTATAAATAAAAAAATAGGTCAGGAAGGAGTTAAAAGGAATGTCAGAAAGCACAGTATTAGGGCCATTTTTGTTTACTTTATACTTTACTGACCTAAATTTGCCAATGACATAGAATTGGGAAAGGAGGATAAAGTAAATACAGAGGAACAGAGCAAATACATTCAAAATGATCTGGATAGATTCAGCTTAGAGGATGGATAAGTAGCTTATTCAGCTCAGTTGTACAGAAGTGTGAAGTAATAAGATTAAGAACTAAAAATAATCAAAGAGGATAGAGCCAAAAAGAAAATACAACAAATAACACAATCCCAGAAGAAGAGTAGACTAAGTACTTTTCCCTGTTTCTGGGGGAGAAGATACAAGTTGCTGTCGGGCAGAGCACAGGGGACTTTGCCAGCCGTGGTGCGGGGAGCCGTGCAGCGACGGACCGGCAGAACTGTGCAGAAGTTGCCGCCTGCAGGGACGCACGCTCCCGCGGGCAGAGGGGTCCCACCCTGGGGAGCAGCACATCGGCCCACGGGGCTGTGTTCGGGAGGGACAGGAAATGCACAAATTGCAGATGATTGCATTTAATTATTTACTATGTCTCTGGCCACAGTACCAGCCGGTGAACTGGGACTCAGCTTGCGGGGCACGTGTAACACCTCTGGCAGTTCCTGCCCCAGATTGTTTTCAATTGATATAGTGTTTTTATTCTCATTTCAGTTCAACTATGTGGTGCATTTTTTTTCCTCCACACCATATTTTGGTACCTAGAGCACTGTGATCAAACAAATAAAAGTTTATGAGTTATCTATTAACCAGATTTGAGGTAATTGTCCATTTTGCCTTAGGGAATTAAAAAAAAAAAAAAAAAGGTGTTGTCTTATTAAAACTGAGACTTGAGGAAGACATTGCTAAACAATATTTTTTTAAAATATTGACTTTTTTTTTACCCTCATATAGTTAGAAAACTGAACCAATAAAACTGTAAGTAGATTTTATTGAAGAATAACACAGTCTTAGATATCTTTTCTTTAAATCACAAATGATCCTCTACCAAATAATTAAAGACACCATTAACAGCTGCCTTCTGTTCAAAATGAGGTTACTACTTTTTCTTTAAGAGGTACTTTTATTGTGTTGGAGAAATTATACTGAGTATTCTCTGTCTAAAGTAGCAAAATAACTCCATAATTGGATTTGTTCAGAGTAATGATAACAAGATTTAAAACGCAGTTGCAACACAGGAAAACTTAGTGTAAAAAGACTATTCTATGTCTTCAGCTGTCAACTAAAAGTATATTGAATTTTGCAAAGCAAATTCAAATAAAAGTGTTGAGATTAAAAGTGATAAAGCAGCAACAGTGAGATCAGAATCCCTCCAAAAATTAGATTAAATCCTCCTCAGGACCATAAAAACCTTATTATCTTGACATGACTAGATCAATCATTGCAAGACAATTATCTTAACAAGTTAAAGTTGCTTCGATACAGGAATTTTAGACTATTTTTTTTTTCTTCTCCTTGGTATGAAAACAGACTGTGTATGGTCCAGGCATTCCTGAGCAGAAACTGAGATAGACACATCTAGACTCTCATGGTGACAAATAAACCATAAAGTCTATCTGTAAACATCAATAAAGTCCCCCTTTAAGCAACAAAAGCTTACGTTATATTGAACTGTGAAATAAACAACACTAACTCTTGTCATTATATAGTTTATTGACTTTAGTATGAACTTACTTAACACTGTTTTTGTCTCTTGACTTCTTTAACTCCAGAGCTGTTCTTGTAGCAGAAATAGTGCTGTATTTTCATTGTGCCTATTATCGGAAAGCTAATGTGCCTTATCCTGGCAATTCATGCTCATACCATATCTCTGAAGATGACCGGTGCTATTATTGATAAATAGAGACCTGAAGAATGATGTGAGAATGCTCACAAAATAATCAGAGCCAAAAAGAGAGGATCCCAAACCTTTTAGCCTCACTAATGATAGAAGCAGGACTTTAGCCCAGTCAGGAATACTACTGGTATCCAAAGAGAAAACATACACTCCTGACCGAATAGTTTTTTCAACCTTCTTTGAATCTTTTTATTCCCATTTTTAATTGGGAATTTCATGTGCCTTTATTGTTACTGCTGGAATATGTGAAGTGTATTTTGTCCACATTTCATTACTGTGCAATAGTTTTGTGGGCATTCTTGTTACTTTGGAGTGTCATTGACCTGGCTTTGGATTGAAAACTTGCTCACTGCCTACAGATTGAATTCTAAAGCAAATCAGTATGGTTCTATGTCAAAGAATGTGGCAAACACGGGCTTTTCCTTCAGATTACAAAAGACCCTTTGGGTAATTTTAAAAAATGAGTCCTTTAAATTCATTCAAAATAAAACCAGTCATTTGTATCTTGCATCTTCTGAAAGGTATATTAAATCAAGATTTACATTTTTAAAGATTTTTTTCTTGTTAGTTTTGGAAATAATTTCCTACTGAATGCACTTTCAGTAGGTAACACCTCTTAAAAATGATGGTATAGTATGGAACCGGTACAGAAAATGGTTATAAATACTTCTTACAATGTAGAAGGTAGTTATGACTCTAGATGAATGAAGCAATTCCTTTGCACTATGAAAGAGTTATCTACAGGTGAGCACTAAGGCAAAGAAGCTATTTTATTCAAGTCACAGCATAATGCAAATGAAGACCAGGTCATTTTTAATGAAAACAAAAATTTCTATCAAAAAATATACCTGCTTTGCAATATTATAATATATTTTAAAATATTTTCATCTGCAAGAATTCATAATACAAATTATACCGTGGCGAGCTGACCCTGGGTGGACTCCAGGTGCCCACCAAAGCTGCTCTATCACTGCCCTCCTCAGCTGGACAGGGGAGAGAAAATATAATGAAAGGCTCCTGGGCTGAGATAAGGACAGGGAGAGATCACTCACTAATTACTGTCACGGGCAAAACAGACTTGACTTGGGGAAATTAATTTAATTTATTATCAATGAAATCAGAGTAGGATAATGAGAAATAAAACCAAATCTTAAAACACCTTCCCCCTCACCTCTCCCTTCTTCCCAGGCTTAACTTCACTCCCAGTTTTCTCTACCTCCTCCCCAGCAGTGCAGGGGGACGAGGAATGGGGGTTGTGGTCTGTCATCACACGTCGTCTCTGCAGCTCCTTCCTCCTCAGGGGGAGGACTCTTCACACTCTTCCCCTGCTCCAGCATGGGGTCCCTCTCATGGGAGACAGTCCTCCATGAACTTCTCCAACGTGAGTCCTTCCCATGGGCTGCAGTTCTTCATGAGCTGCTCCAGCGTGGATCCCTTCCACAGGGTGCAGACCTTCAGGAGCAAACTGCTCCAGCGTGGGTCCCCCACGGGGTCACAAGTCCTGCCAGGAAACCTGCTCTGGTGTGGACTCCTCTCTCCACGGGGCCACAGCTCCTGCCAGGAACCTGCTTCAGTGTGGGCTTCCCATGGGGTCACAAGCTCCTTCGGGCATCCACCTGCTCTGGCATGGGGTC
The DNA here is from genome assembly GCF_028858705.1 of Grus americana. Lineage (NCBI taxonomy): Eukaryota > Metazoa > Chordata > Aves > Gruiformes > Gruidae > Grus > Grus americana. The sequence continues at coordinate 9,356,788 of NC_072864.1, forward strand.
CTCCATGGGCTGCAGGTGGAATCTCCGCTCCACCATCATCCCCCATGGGCTGCAGGGGGACAGCCTGCTTCACCATGGCCTTCTCCACGGGCTGCAGGGGGATCTCTGCTCCGGCGCCTGGAGCTCCTCCTCCCCCTCCTTCTTCACTGACCTTGGTGTCTGCAGAGTTTCTGACATCTTCTCACTCCTCTCTCCGGCTGCAAAAGCTCTCCCAAACTATTTTTTTTTTCTTCTTAAATATGTTATCACAGAGGCGCTGATTGGCTTGGCCTTGGCCAGCGGCGGGTCCGTCTTGGAGCCGGCTGGCATTGGCTCTGTCAGACACAGGGGGAGCTTCTAGCAGCTTCTCACAGAAGCCACCCCTGTAGCCCCCCCACTACCAAAACCTTGCCATGCAAACCCAACACATATACATTCCTAAAAATTGAATTTTTATACATATGAACTACTTAGCAATGGTGGTACAAGAGGCAATTCTGAAATAAACGGCTTCATAGACGCATGAAGGACAGCTGGTATCAGTTAGCCTTACATAAATAGTAAGTTTAACATTCCATACTGGTTTAATTCCAACATAGTTTCTCAAGTTTTATTAACCCAGACAACTCATAATAATTATGATAAACAGACATTGTCATCAAAAATCAGCAGAAATTTGATAAGATTAAGTACAATGCAATACATCTTCCTTGCTCACAGAGTCTGTATAACAAATTACTCCTAGGCTTCAGAATGAGGCATTGTATAATTGAGCAAAACAGATCAATTTTTAAGGATGCTTATTTAAATGCAAAACAGACTTTTTGAGAATGGTAAACTTGATTAAAATCCCTCTTTAAGTGCAAATCACAAACAACAATATCTAATACTCACAGGCCATAACCATCCTATTAATAATACAATTTATTGTTCAGATATAATTGTAAGGTCTTAATGATGTGGCGGCTGTAATCTACTTTAAAAATTAGACACGATGAACTCCACAGTCTTCTAATGTGGCTGAAATACACACAACGGCTGAGCGACTTGCATTTGGTTACTGGAATACATTGCATCAGATTAAACGACCAGGCTTTGGGTGTTTGTCACACATCATTTTCCCCATCTTTAATGGTTTGTTCCATAAATTATTCTATTTCTGCTATTGTGTGGATATTAAATCAGATCCAGAAATGACCGAATAGGAATTTAGCCATTTCAGTACTGAATACTTCTAAAATTGTTTCAATCTTCACATGCTGGCAATACTTGATTTTTTTTTTTTGATTATTTTTTGTAAAATTTCCAGGGAAAAAAACAGTTGTGCTTTTGCATAGCAATAGCATTACAGACCTGAGACGGCTGGACAGGCCATGACTATCTCATACTGTAAGCAAAACTGAATTGAAAACAACCTAGTCATTCCAACTTAACTTTCAATACGGGACTAATTCAAATAGGAATTTTTGGCAATCACATGCCACAGTTCTGTGAAACAGAGCTCTCCACTGGAAGCAGTGACATCTGTCGCTGGTTTCAAAGGCACGAGAGGGGCTATGGCTCCTTCTCCTCTCGCACCCCTATACTGTAATCCCTTTGGCACCATTGGCCGGGGATAGGTACTCATCTTGTAATTATGCATTTAGGGTCCTCTTCAAAGGCTTGTTTGTGTTTGTGTGTGTGTGTGGCAACACAAACGAGTTTCAATCCCCTTGAGAAGGAGCTGAATCCGAGTCTCACACATCCTGGGTACTCCATATATACTCCAATACTCCATCGCTATGTACATATACATATATATGAAAGGATAGCAGTGACTCGTGTTCATAACTGGAAAAATATTGTCATGGTCATGATTGTCCTGTGTTTCTAAAGTCCAGGATAGATTTGGGAAGGCAAAATTTCACTCAATGTACAGCTGAAATTTGTGTGCTGCTCTTTTTTAATTTTACTTTCAGAGAGTCCCAGAATTGTGCAACAGGAGAACAACTCCCCAAAGAGAAGTGAAAGCTCGTTACTTTCAGTTACAGTTTTGCAGTCAGCATCTGTGATCTGTTTTCCTTCATCAGTGTACCAAACTCCAACAACAAAGTTGCTGCACAGAGAAGAAACAGAGCTTTCCACCAAGATCCCTTTACGCTGTAACAGCAGACCAAAGAATGAGACATCTGATCTTTGAAACAGTCTTAAACTTTGGTGAGACAAAAGCATTGTAAGTGGAATATTTATTACTTTAATAACATCTACTACTGCAATGTTAATAGCCATTTTTTATGACCAATAAACTACTGATTAGCAGCTCTATGACTGTGCAATTGAATTATGGAAGAATGAGCTTTGAGTTAGGCATTTTAATGTAGTTTATATTCCTGCACATGTAAACCAGCTTTGGGAGTCGAGGTGTTTTCACTCTAAGTTCACTTGGTCTCCTCTGAAAGTCTTGAAAATAGTCAGTTTAACATTGATTACAGTCTTTGCTGCACAAAATAAGACTTTGTTGAAATGATTCTATGGTGTTGGAGTCTGTTTCACTGAAAATGAGTGAATTTCAGGAAACAGGACCAAGTCTAACCTGCTTTGCTCGTTGACAGGCATGGAGCAGCAGTGGCTTCCAGCTCCCTGCTCGGCTTCTCCAGAGCTTCTCCTGCACTGCTCCAGGGCTGGCTGCAGGCTGGCTCACACGGCTCTGCTCCTTCACTGCGAAGAAGGCTGAACCCAACTTTAGCAAAAATAGAAAATCAGCTGCTGGTATTGCAGGAAAAGTGGATTGACAAATTCAGCAAGCTAAGTGGTCTGACAAATTCTGGTTTGCAGGTCTATTATAGGATCGGTAACCTCATCGAGGGAATGGGACACTGTGTGAGAAACAGCTAATAGTTTAGCAAATGTTAGTAACTGTTTAGCCTTATGGTTACATGATTGTACATCATTGCACTTGAGCACACAAAAGCTTTTCCCGTGTTCTGGAAGTATGGCCTTTGCTTTGCATCCTCATCTTCCTCACTGTCTCATCTCTTGCCACATGTCCTGTTTTACTCTGTGTATCATTGGACGGCAATGGCAATAATGAAAGTAATTTATTAGCTAACCCAAGTGAAATTAACACGAACACAAACTGTATATCAAACATTGATGAAGAAACAAGAGGCTAGATTTTAAAACACAAGTCATTAAGCTCTCTGCTTCCTATTTTGCTTCCACAGTCCATGTATTTTCATACATTAAAGCTGATCACTACAAAGAAATGTCAGCTAGCTCAGTTATTAATAGGTAAATCAATTCTATCTACATCACGATGTTGCTTCATCACCAGCAATCCTGTTGAGCTAGGAATGCATCTCCCTGAACATACGCTAAATGGCCTGCTGATTCCCGTCTTGGAGAAATGCGAATCAGAGACTGCTATCCTATAATGCCATACAGCAGCATTCCTCAGTAGCCTGTCATTTGAGGATACCCAATTGTCTGTGCTTGTCTAAGTATGAAGTGTCTGTGTCCGTGCATGTGCACATGTAATATACAATATTTTGTATGTTTTCTCAATGCTTTTCCTAGGATGTGTTCACCCTGATGGAGAGACAGTCATTTGAAAACGCTATGAAAAGTCATTTTGCTGGTAAGTGTTTGCTGAATCAATGAATCATTTTGTTTTACAGTAGCACCTAAAATGTGTTTGGAAACATCCAATAAATCCTGATGTTTGCAGTCTCGAAATAAAAGGAGAGGAGCAGAATAAAATGTCACCTATATTTCAGTGTTTTTATATTGGCTGTATTGGAGAGAAACTTAGAGGCACAGAAATTAACCAATTTCAGGCAGCTGACTCAGTGTACCAAGAAGTTTTACAAAGGAAAAATAAATGAGAGGAGCTGAAGCTGGGAGCAGATCTGATTTTGAAATTAGAAGAGGCAGAAAACATAAGTAGCAAGGTGCAAATTTATGAAGATTGCTGAGGAAAGAACTGTAATTTTGACTTTGATAAGGTAGAAAGGAGATAGCCAACATCTGGGGTGACGCAGTCAGATAATGTACAATTTAGTAACCACATTTTTTCGACGAGACAAAGATAAATGCAAGTATGCTGGAAAGGCTAGAGAAAAGCTAGGAAGTTAAAACATTCAATATATGAGATCCCTGATGAAAGATTTTGGTTAAAATTTCATTAAAAATAAATTTAATTTCATGCAGATCAGAGGATTGCTTTCTAATTTAGGAAGTAACAGCATTGCATACTGGAGTGTATAGTCCACTGCTCTGAGCCTGTAAGCTGCTATTAACAGTGCAAGTAATTAAAATATTTAGATTAGTGTCAGACAGGGATTACAATAGGAAACTTTAAACTAGGACTAACTTTGACAGCTAAGTGAAGGTTTATTCATTTTTTTGTGAACTTGAGGCTGACTTCAGTTTCCAGTATGGTTTGTCTTATATATGGTTCAAGGCTGAAATCAAAAAGTCATGTTATCACTCAATGTAGTAATATACAATGAAAGTTTGCACCCGAACGTGAAACCACAAAGAAAAGCCAAACCAGAAAACTCTTGATTATATGTTTGCAGTTAATTTCTAGTGTACATATGTTCTATATAATACTTTGTGCTGAATCTGGCTAACCTGACTGTCTGTCATAGCTTGCGTTAATCTAAACATTTGCCAAGAGAGTTTTGGCCTTGGCTGTCTAGGATGTTACATTATCTCTAAAATGTGCTTTATGCCACTCACCATATGCAAAACACCAATATTAAAACATAATCTAAGCACATTTTTTCTTCTATTTTATTTCTAAAATAAATAGTATTTCTCTTATTCTCACTATTTTAGTGAGAAATCCTCACTTCAAGAGGATGTTCTTAAAATACTCTAGGAAAAATAAATATATTTGTGCACTCTTTGATGAATCATATTTTGAAAGAAATGCAACATCAAAAGTTACATTTAGGTAATATACCTCATTAAGCTTCTAAAAACAGAGACATGAAAGTTCAAAATTAATGCAGAAAATCCATATAAGGAAAGACTGACTTGTCAGATTTAATTTAGACTTTTTAGGCCATTCCTTGAATTAGAACTTTAATGTAATATCTTGCATATGAATATATGGCTTGTATTTCATTCCATTTGTAATGTCCATTAAAGTGTGCAATTAATTCAGTTTAAAAAAATCTCTGGATCATGTATATACATACTTGGGATTGGTGAAATTTATACTGAGTTTTCCTAGGTTTACAAATTACAGGTTTAGCTACATTCTTAGTATGTGAATGATATGTATTAGCTATTCCTTCTGATGACACATGAGCATAACTCTAAACCGAATATTTTCCTCGTGCACAGTATATTAAATAACAGGTTGTGTAAAGTAAATATTTAGGCTTACTAATTTGAAGCTGTGTAGTTCTACTATGTATATTTTTATTCTGAAAGTATTGTTATGATTAGAAGGCTTATGTACTCTATTCTGTTCATGAGTAGTGGATCAAATATAACCATATGTAAGAGAGATTGAAGATGTCTCTCTTATTGATCTAGCCTCAAAACAAATGTCGGATGAGTGTGACAATGCACCATACCAGTTCTCCCCCAGTGTTAGCCAGGGACTTGTCTTTATGAGATCGTGTTCTGGCTAACCAGAAGTGGGATGGAGATACCTCTAGAAATAAAATGTGCTTTAAGACACAACTCTAAATTTTGCTGGGGAGGAAGGCTACGATGAGAGCTATGATTTCTGATCAGAAATACTGGCCATTTGGAATGACTCTGAAATATAGGCTGTGTGGACATGATAGCTGTTCTTCAGCTCCAACCTGTGACCGTCACTGCAGGCAAGCACACCTTGACAGCAGTGCACCTGTACCCTGAACCTCCTGCACTGCAGGTAAAGATGAGAAGTTCCCAGGAAAGTCCCCTATTTCTGACTTGCACTATTCATTCTCTGTTGGGGCTTGTGTTTGCTGGGTTGGCGGCCGGGTACCTTATAGCCAGTGTTGTGTGGATGCTGCTGCTTGGGCCGACCCTCCCGGCCATGGTGGGAGCAGGCGGCCATGCGGGCACGGAGGGTGCCAGTTCTGTGCAGCCCCTCCCCATGCTGCCGGGCTGTCCCACTCGTCTGGGTCCTGCTCAAGCATCCCTGCAGAGTCTTCATCTCGGGGGTCGCCAGAGAGCGTGCATGAGGTTGCTCAACCACACCCTCCTGCTTATTCTCAATAACTATGACATGAGACTTCTTTAGAGAAATGCAAATGAGAATGGAATTCAGAGTAGCATACAGGAGAGAACTGCACATCCCGAAAATTCTTGCTGGATTTCATATCACTGTTTATAAGAACTGAGGGTTTCTTGACAAAGCATTGACAACTGTGAGGCCTGCTGTGGATGATTAATTTCTAACACCTAATTTGTTTTTAAAAGAAAAAGGTACTGCCTCATTAAATCATATGGAACATATAAAAGAAAAACTGAAGGGAGAGAAAACGCCAGTGGCATGGAAATGTGATCTCCACAAAAAGTGCCTAATTACAAGCAGGTTAGCCAGAGAAATGGCCAAGCTGAACAGCTACATATATTGTTGGGGTTGCCTGAGGGCTGTGCTGGCAGCAGCTCTGTTTGAAGGAGGGCAGTATTAGGGGAGCTGTTAGCATCCTCCTGCTTTTGTTAGATCAGCTGTTTTGCTGGGTTTGTCCCTCTTTTTTTTTTTTTCTTTTTATGGACTGAACATTATCTATACATTTCCCTTTCCATTTTCTATAGGAAGTTACATGGATAAAAAGCCTTTGTGGGGTCCTGAAACCCTGAGGTTTCTAGAAGAGGACTTTCTTTGGTATTTGGACTGTGATATAAGACCTTGTCTGTCAGTAATCTGCTCTTGATAGACATAAGAAATACTAGCAAGAGGCACCTAAATAAAGTAGATACAAACCAGAACAAGCCTAAATACTCATTTAGTAGTCTAACTTCAGGCTTTTAGGTTGGTGACCTCAGGCAGAGCAGAGCATAGATGGGGTGGATACTCCAGCTTTTACACCCCCTTTGTGCTGTAAAACCTGCTGAGAGGCAGCCACTGCCTCCGGCTTAGCGGCTCACTCGACACCAACTGGATGTTATAGCTGGTTTGGGGTCAGGCCTCAAGCAGGGAATGCTTATTACGATTTTAGGTTAGACACTGCTTTCATACTTGTCACCTCCTTAGAAACAGACATGGGGAAGAAAATCTTGTGAACTGATACTTGAGAAAATCAGGACCCCGCTCCATTCAAAAGCACTGCAGCTATCCACTGTAGAGTTGTGGTTGACTGTTATCTGCTCCATACCAACGTCAGTGGATTTGCTTCTCATTTATTTAGCACAATAAATTATTTCACCTCTCAGAAGAAAGAAGTGGGCCCCACAACCCAAGGAAAAGCAAACGCTGCGTCTGTCCAGTAGACCTCACTGGGAGGGGATCCCCACCAGCTAAAAAACGTTACAGCCTCCAATCCAGCAGCTACTTTATTAGTTTTCCTGTGTGGTATACACAGATGGCACAAAGGTTGGGGAGCTGTAATTGTTGAAATAAACTGGCAAAACATATTTGCTTGAATGAACTTCTGAGCTTCCTTATTTTTCTTGTAGCTTACGGAATGTATCAATAAGAAATGGTTACATTGACCACCCGTAAAATCCTGCTATTTGCTTTCCATAAAATATCATTATAGTATAGAGAATACTGAAAATACTGCGGTATTCTCTTTTATTGATCTGCTGCAATCTGTTGAGCTTGAAGAATGTTCACTCTTACAGTAGTTATTCTATAACATGTACCTATGCGTGCAATGGCAGTATTGGTGTTACATTCATATACTACCTTGAATGATTCATTATCCTTTTTTTTTTTTTTTTTTTTTTGTAGTAACAGCACAACTGCATAACAACACTGGTAACATAGCACTTCTGCTTACTTCAGTGTCCTCTAATTTTTGCACTTTGCTGAAAGTGTAAAAATACAATTCCCAAGCATTCACTTAGCACTTAGACATCTAACTAATAGTCTTTATATTTATCAATGTCACAAATTATGAATTTCATGTCATGTAGTTTTCTATATAATAATTTTGCAAATTATATTACAATTGTTGAAAATTAAAAATAAATCTGTGAAGGTGCTACTTGAAAGTGAGCAAAAGAGAAATCAGCTCCTCCTCCCTCATTAGCTGAAACTTAATTTAATGTACTCACATTATGAGTATTTTAGAAACTCACTTTTGTTTCAATCATCCTGCACACCATGAGAAAACCATTGCTTACACCCCTTCAGTGAGTTGTTTTTCCAGCATGTTGCCCAAATCTCATTTAATTTGGACAGAGTTGTGTGAATTGTGGATGGCGTCAAAATGTCGCTGCTTATTTTTAAGGTCAGTGTTGGTGATCTTGAAAACTTGTTAGCATTGACATCATAAGATGTTCACTTGCGTATTCCATAATTGCTGTTAATTGCTTTTTTGCTTTAGCTAGTGGAAAAAAGTTCTATGTGAAGGGGACTGATAAGAACATTGGCATAATGTTTATTAATTATAATTTTAATTGGCAATTATTCACTTTTTCAGGTTAATTTTCTTTCGTAGCCTGGAAATGTAGTGGGTACTTGAAAGAAAACTTGGTAGTTGTAGCCCATCCTTGTCTATTAGCCATGTCATCTTCAAAACTTCGGAGGCGAATATATATACTAGTGGCTTTTAATTAGTTGGTATGATTTTCATGAAAAGTCATTAAAACTCAACTCTATGCATAACTGTTGTCAACCACCTTATTTTTTAAACAGGCAATTGGTAGTAAACCCTAGAATTCATATTATATGAGAGATTTGCCTTCTCTTGGATACACAGATGCTCCAAGTATTAAAGAAGAAAATAAAAAGCCAGTGATTAATGGTTCAAAAGATAGGACCTTGATCTTTTATGCTTTTATCTTATCTGAATACTAGTGAGTAAACCAAATCAGATTAAAGGAGGAATGTTTGTCTCTTATCCCTTAGACTTGGTGAAATCTGGGCTTATCTGCCGAGTGCCAGCTATATTTGTGCTTCAAAATCCAAACATCTGTTTTCAGGCAGTGTATTCTTTTTTTATTAACCTCCATCACAGCCCAGCATCTGTGCAGTAACTCTGTATCAGAATTCTAAAGATTTTAAACATACAACATGCGACAGAGATCAATCTAATGGCAAGGCTGTGTGGTCACCTCTGAACATGAAGGCGAAACCAGATAAAGCAACAACGGCTTCCTGTAAAATTCAGTTCAATTCCCTTTTATTTCCCTGCAGGCTCTTTCATTTCTAGTGGAAACTTGTCCTTCTGACATCTTCATGAGAAACTGTGGATGCATCGTCATGGTACCATGGACGTTCAAACAATTTTTATTGAAAAACAGTAAGTCACAGTAATTCAGGTGAACAGGAAATGATAAACAGAGTCTTACACTACAGTATCCCACAGGGGGCAATACTAACAGTAAAAACAAACTTAATTTTTGTGATTATGTAATATTTATTTCTGAAGGAGAAGACAGAGATGTCAAAAACATAAACCAAAGTAGACGATGTTGTTGACCTGAATTATCGGGATTTGAAATGCAACCAGCATTGAAGCTGAAGTTTGTAAGTTTATCCTCTATGGCAGCAACACATAGAAGAAACACTTACTTTGTTTAGCTACTTATTTTCCTTCAAAATTTTAGCTTATCTTTCTGCAGATTAATTATGAAACATTATTAATAATTATTTTTTTAAAGGAAATTTTCTTTTTATTTCAAGTTAGAATAATGAACCCATTTGTGAGCTCTTCCTTCTTAGTATTTTAAAAATCTGTTTTTAAAACCACCATGATATTATGCAAAACTAGCTGCTTTAATTGCTTGCAGTGTTCAGGATGTTCTTTGCATGTTTTCTAATGGTAAAATTAAGCTCAGTATTTTGCAGCTGTTGAAATAGTGTTTAAAATTGGCTTCACACTATAATGCCAGTATTTTCAGTGTGTGTTTCCAGTTCAGAGAAAACATCAGATGGGTCACTGACTTTTGTGGTCAGATCCATAGTTAGGCAACCAGTGTAAATGATCTGTACACTGAAATGTTAATCACAAAAAACTCTCATGGATTTAGGTGTCAGACTTCTTTGACTACTGAATGCTGCTCATAGTCTTTAGCTATCTTTTTCATGAAAAGTTATAAACTCAAAATATTATTCCTGGACATTCTATTTGTTATCTGAGTGTATAAGAAAAAAAGGAAAAAAAAAAAAAATCCATGAACTAAACTGAGCAAAATCCAAATTGTAGAGGTACTTAATTTAGCTTGAAGAAACCCCTGAAACAAAAAAAAACCCCAAAACAATCAAACCAACTTCTTTAACAGATTTGTTGAGCTTTTTTTTTTCATAGAATTGTGTGTGCTAGACCAGAAAATCTCCAACTGACATCCCTTGGTGACTCACGGCCATTTAACTTATTGAATGCTATTGGCCAGTTCCCTTGTTTCAGGCTGTTAAATCAAACTAAGACTGTGGGGCATTCATGTTCTTTTGAATTCTACATAAGTAAACAAAAAAGACAAAAAGGTATTTTATACTATATACTTACGTGGTGCTAACATGCAAAATACCAACTATTTTGTTGATGCATTTTGAAATAATGCAATTAAAGGAAAGGATCTTCTTATAAAAATTTATATAAAACCCATACAGCCCCATTATAGACTAAAGAGACTTTTACCCAGGTTTATTTGCTTGATGTGGTTTAGCAAACAACCTGCAGATGTAATGAAATCCCATTAGCAGTGTCAGCGTTCTTTCCCTGTCCATTGCTGGCAGCAGGACTTTGAAACGCTTGCGGTGGGATCGGGGTGCTTTGCAGATGCTTAAGCATTACTTGTAAACCAGTAAAGGACATCCCTAAGTTCTTACCTGCTTTAAAGGATGTCTCATGTCTCTAAAAGTGCTTGAGCAATGCAAGCAGAAATGGCCACTGTGATCGCTGCAGCTCTAGGCAGCTTTATACTGCAATTTTCAAAATTGTCTAAGTACTAAGTACTTCATTTCTAATGAACATCTTGTCATATAATATACCTGAATGAAGGCAATATTTTGGTACAACTTGACGTGATTTGGTGAAGAGAGCAATTGTGACAAAGCATTTTAAGAAGCCTTTCTCTCCTAAACCTCTCCTCTGCACCAAGAGCTCTGGGAATCGCTCACTTGCTGTATCAGCAGATATTGTGTCTCTAGTGCTCGTGCAGCTCCAGTCCAAACAAGCTGCCTCTGATTCCTGTAGGGAACGCAGACTTTCTTATTGCTTCATTTGGGGGATGGACGTGCCAGTGTCGCCTCTGCTGCTGTCAGTGATCCTCTTTGGAAGAGGATTTATTTTGGTCATTTGTGCCAGTGGGCATGAAAACACCTCCCTGTGAAGCAGCTGAGGATAATCTCTAGAAAAGATATGTGACTGCTTATCCAGCAGATACAAACACCTGTGTGCCAGATCGCCACAGCTCTGGTCAAGATGGACTGAAGTGTTGCTTGTTGTGCACAGTGTACCTTACGTCAGTGAGTTTATTAGAGGAGGGTTACAGTAAAGGAAAAGGGAATAAATATCTGCTGCTTTTTTTTTTCCTTTTTTTTACATGTAGCATAATTTTTATCTACTTGCTTTTCATTATTCATCCCATTCTACTAAAAATGGGTGAGATAATGAGCGGTGTCCCTCCACCCAGCACTTCAGTAATATTTTTGGTCCATGAATAGCAGAATAAAGTTATCCTGTACATGAGCTAGCACAGTTATAAAATGCACCAGCATGTGAAGTTTATGTGTGCAAGTCTTCACCTGAATTCATTCACAAAAAATAGTCAACATTATATTCCTGGCTGCTTTGGCTGGCAAAATTTCACCTCAGTGATAATGAATGCCCATAAAATGACTCTTGAGTGTGATGCATCCTGGTGTGTTAGCTAAAGAGCACAGCTATTTGATAGGATTAACTTAAAGGCACAATGAGGTTTTTACTTTTAAAATTCATACAATGCATTTATTTTGAGTGGTATTAGAGTGGAGTTGCGTATTTTTACTTTTCATGCATGCTTAAACAAATATCTGAAAAAAAGTCAAACATTTGAATTGATATATGTGGGTGGAAGTTTTTTGGAATGTTTTCACTTGTTTCCTCTGTGGTTTCAAAAGCAGTCCAATAATTTCTGCGGTGTTTAACTAGGGATGCTTCTGGCAAACTAACATCCATTGCACGCAGTACTTCAGCCTTCAGGTAGCAGTAAATAGCAGTGTTTTATGGGTAACTTCTTACTTCTACCTGCTGTTATCAAAATGATCCATTTCTTTAAAGCTGAAGTCACATCAGATGATATTCTGTTCACACTCCGTTATTTTGTGGCACTCAATGACAAGTCGTCCACTGGAATATGACAGCCATGCTGTAAGGAAAGGAACCCCACACTGCATTTCTAAGCACGTGTGACATCGCACAAAGGGTGACATCTCTGCTGCCTGCAGGGGGGCACAGAGAGCAGTTCTGGAAAAACAGCACGGTTGCCAAGCTGAAGCCGGTGACGGAGTAAGATTACCGCATAACTTCTGCTACAGAGGAAGCGTTTTCTGACATTCTTACGCCATATGAGACCATGCCAGTCCATGGCACAACTTGCACCGTACGTTAATTCTTGTTATATAAGGTTAGAAGAGTATTAGCCTGAAAGCGCTTTTTGCTGTCATTACACATAGTCATAACTGCACAATGGTCCTGCAACTGGGGAAACATTCCAGGGGAATTGAAGCCTGTGCTACCTGCCTAAACCAGCAAGAGCACAGCATCTCTGTGCAAAGGTGTCCGGTGAGGAGGGAGGACGTGTGCATCTTGAAAGAGTTTGAAGAACAACATATTTAATTACGGAGGTCCCAGCCAGAGTTACTATGGCAGCAAATGCATAGCTAAGTAGTCCGCGGTTACCTGTGGAGAGCGTGTTGCTGCAGTCCTCTTACAGCAGTGGGATCAGAACAGCATCTAATCTGTATGCTCAGGAAGTGCTACAGAAAACTGTAGCTCAAATACAAGCATCATTTCATACGTGCACAAAATTTTATTCTTTTTTTTAGGGGAAGCTAATGTTATTGAGGATGTAGATGAATGGTTTGACTACAAACCATTAATATTGACACCATCTCTGGCAAATGCCTCTCATTCCCTCCATTGTCCTCTGCCCCTCCAAGCAAGCACACAGATGATTATTTTTTTAGCAACAATTATATGGTTTGCAAATTGAAGTCAAACCTCTGAAAGGTTTGGCGATAGCAAAAACCGACTTCAGACTGTTCAGCAGAAGCACAGTGAAGCGATATCCAAAACCAGGCTATGTATTGGCTAATCTGTGGTATATTTGCTTTTTCATGTGTCTTCAAAATAATGGCATTATTTATAAGAAAAGAGAAAGATTCGACCCCCCGGAGCCATAGAACTTTGATCCACTGTATTAAAAAGATAAAGTGATAAAGAAGATTGGAAATTTTAAGAGAAATTATGAAAGGAGTTTTTACATTTTAATATGAAAATCATACAGGAGACTTTTTATTCTGCTGAATATTGTCTACAGTTACTTTCATTACTGCTATCCAGCATCCAATTTGTCATCTCTAATCAGGCATCTTTATTTTATATTTTTTGCATGCTCAATAACCTTTCAGATTACTCTCACTAGATGAAGAATGTCATGCACTTTAAGACACTTCTCTTATGTGGAGAAGAACAACTTCTCAAGCAAGTTTTCCAAACTTGTGAAAGCCTCCTGATAGCAGTAATTTTAAAGAATGACGGTATAGGTGGAATATTCCTGTCTTCTTTCATTTCTTTTTAGCCATGTGTTACATAATGTCTTTTTATTATATTCGAATCTTTCATTTTCGAAACTAACTGCACATGAAATTCTAGGCTTCTCAAGCTACTTTTACCGTTTGGACTCAAAGCGAAGCAATTTTTCCTGCATCATTTCTCCTTTGTTATCTTGTCTTTCCATCAGATTCTCCATTAGCTCAATTATAGGACTGCTACAATTTTTACTGCTACTATTATGTATGGACTATTAAATCATTTACTATTCTCCAAAACATATTTGTGTATAAAGGTCTAATTTTGAAAGGTTGACAACTCATCTCAACATTATCACACTAGTAATCAAAGAAGTAATTGCACAAAATAATCCAGAATAAGATGCACAGTAATTCAGCTTTAGGGATGCAATCTATTTGCGGTTATAAAAGATAATACTTGTTTATATGGTTGGTTATTTTTCTTCCTGTGATTACCTTGAAATTTTCAATGTGAAAATAAAGAGAACTCATAGCATAATATGAGATACTGCTGTAAAATTCACATCATACTGGCCATCAGGTAATTTAATTGATATGTTTTAATAAATTTTATCTTGGCCACATGATGAGTATTTGAGCTGTGCACCAATGTGTATGATGCAGTCTGTCGCTCAGTCCACAGGGTAGTAACAAATGAGTAACTGTTGCAAATTCTTGATTATCTCATGAATTTGCTTATATTATTCTTTTTCAGTTCCTAAATCTCCAGCAGAACATAGCCAAGTGGTAATCTGATGCTAAGATTTCATTCATGCACTTCAGGTAAAAAAAAAAGTTTACCCTGTATGGGCATATTGCTGTCTGCTTCAAGAGCAGCAAAGAGCAGAAGTATTGTAGTTCAGAAGCTAATACCTTGTAACGCTGTGAAAATTGTTCTTTAGACTTTAATGGAATATAATATAGGGTTGTCCACAATATAGGGTAAGATATAAGTATTGCATTATAGTAAGCTGTTAAGTATAATTCAAAGTAATATATCTTTAGCCGTAAGAGGTTGTTTAGACTTGTTATATCATAACAAATAAAACAAAGGACCTCTGTCAACCAGTGTATATTGGCTTAACAGCTTGTATAAGTTCTACTAATCATCAAGTAAAGTAAAAGACAAGCTATTATGGCTTTTATACATAGGGAAGAAAACATTTCTTCTGTGTTCTATATCTTTACAGAGCGATGTGCCCCAACTGCTCAAATGCACACTGTTTCAGAAACAATTGGGCCCTCAATCTACAAGATACTTATATGCTGAAATTGTATCATTTTTGTTAGACAAATGCCGTTTCCTTAAAGAAATCCCTCTACTTCAGTTGTAGAATTAGACACTTTGCAATTTTGTTCTTGTGTTTATAAAAGGCACGGACAATCTTTTCATATGTAAAGACTGTGTAAAAGATGGACAAATTCTGCTCTTGGATATCTATACATTTTTACTTTCTCTTGGTGAAAACAGTGTGGAAAGTATATAAATGCCATGAGAGCCTCTAGGAAATACACTGAAGTCGTAGGCATAAGGGTCGGTCAAAAATGGATGATCAGAAATAGCTGCTCAGAAGCTAATGTATTTGTTGGGTTAAAACATAAATGTTGTTTCACTGCTTATAAAGGTGTAGGTGTTGCAGCCTTGTATTGCATCATCTTGAATCCATACTTCAAGGATGAAATTCTGTCCTTTATGCCATTGATTTCCGTGGGCTTGCAGTTTCTCCAAAGACGAATAATGTTGGAACAAAATGGTGATGTTAAGCAGAAAAGTGTCATCACTAAGAGGGTTTGCTCATAAAGGTCAAATAAGAATATGTCACCCCTCTTTGATTAATAGTCCATGGTGTTAGTAGCTATCGATTACATTTAAGAGCCTGTGGGTAAGAAGCAATTTAAATTATCTTCAAGCAACCGTACAGGAAATAAGAATTAAGGTTCATTTGAAAGTAGATACGAACAGGTGCCATTGCCGTAAATCCAGTTTGAGGAAGGGGAGATAGTTAGGAGAGATATACCCATTTTGCAGAAGCTGATTGTAAGCACTGGTGGAGGTATCATGAAGATAATAGTTGCCTACCATCTGCTCTACTCTGCCTGTGGTATCAATTACAGAAGTGTCACTATCCAGCATTTTTCCATTTTAGCACCCAAATTCAAATCAGAGCGTGGTCCTCAGCTTTTGACATCTGAATACTCTTGCTTCAAGTACTGTAGGAAAAAAATCAGAATATTCACACCACCCTATCAAATGCTTTTTCAAAGTCTTTTAGGCAATTTATCACTCATTTATATTTTATTTATGGTAATAGAAATTTATTGTTCTGGACTTGATGTACAATAATGATCTGCACTCATCAGATTTTGTGCTACTTATGTAACTGTAACAGTTTCAAATTTAGACGTTTCTTTGTCTGAGGTTTGCAGATGTTTAGCAAACATTGTATAGCAGAATTGAGTAGGGACACCCTGGATCTTTGTTTACAGAAGGCAAAGCTGTGCTGTTAAAACAGTGGTGAAATATTGCCTCCCCATTCTAACAATCTATATTTGCAATTCTGTGCTACTAAGTATATAACTCAAGGGAAAAGCTATTTTTGTCCAGATCGCATAGTGGGAACATCTTACGCACTTTTAACATTGCTGTTCACGGAGAGTCATCTAAAATCTTCTGCTGTTCTGTCAATATAGAGAGATCTGCTGTTTCGAAAGAGTTGTACACAGCATGTTAAGCTTATAATTGTCTTTTAATGAAGGTATGCATTTTTCAATGTTTATTTCCATTAAGAATCAAACATAGTCCGTATCATTACAATTTTTGAGAGCAAACTCCCGCAGTCTTTCTGTTTTCTAACCTCATGGTATTTCACAACTACGGTACTGATGTATTAGGCATTACTGTTTGGAAGCTGCTAAAAAAAAAAAAACAGCCTGCGTAGGGCTGAAACGCGGGCCTTTGTGTGCAGTATGTGAACGCGGTACGTGTGCGGCCGCCACGGGCACGCCCAGGTGAACCGCAGCTCCCCAGGCACGTCACAGTCACGTGCACGTGCCGCTTCCCATAGGCGCGTGTTTGGCTATGGTAGCACTGGGTTTGACTGGTCGGCGTACTACAAGGCACCTTTTATGCCAGTAATGCCGTCTTTGTGGTTATAATCAGCTTATTTAATTAGCTTGCGTTCTCCCACCCCACAACAATAATTCGCATAAGCAGAAGTTAGTAAGACTTTGTGCTTTTCTGAGTGTAAAATTTAGCATTGCTGATACAATTTGTTATGTTATTTTAAAGATTGCTTCTGATGCTTTGGAGATACAAATACTTGTATGTAGAAGCCACTTCTCTGATATTTTAAGATAGTATTTGGGAAAGATAATCCCGCTTTGCATCTTACTTCAATAATAATTCTTATGTCTCATTTAGAGTTTCTCCATGACCAAAATTGTGCCCTGTAAATTATTTTATAGCAGTAAGTTTATTGCAGAGAGCACTATGAAAGCCTCTCCGTGTTATGTAGTTTATTCTTTCACAGTAACAGTTGAATTCCTATTCAGTTTTGTCAAATACATCAAGCAGTAGTTGTCCACACACAAAAAGTCCTCTAATAAATCTTAGGCAGCAGCTGGATACATTTTGGGGTTTTACTTGTTTTATAAATGAAATACAAATGTGTCCACGTATAAGCTAAACAGAGAGATGTATATGCAAGTTGTCCCTGATGCAGCTCAGTATTCTTTTTTAAAATGAACAATAGGGGATTGGTTGGAAAACCAGCAACTTTTGGAAAGTATTCATATGAATTACACAAAACAAATGGCAGACACTTTGAAAGCGCAGCTACATTCTTATGCCTTCAGAAAAAGTACAAACTCATGAATTATTTTGTGTGTTATCTCTTTTAAATATTTCCTGGATCCAGCTGAGAAAGACAGTGACTCACAGTGATAATATGATAAGACATTGAATTTCTATTAATTACTAAAACTGTTCTGTGTATTTGCCTCATGAATTAAGCATTTTTACTTAGATTCTGATTATTTTTCCACCTTTCATTACTAATGTACTATCAAATCATTCTCTCTCTCAAAAAAAAAAAGCAAGACTGATAAACATTTAACATCGAGAAGGTGTATTTATTTATTTATGAGGGGTTTTTGAGCATAGAGGTAATGAGAGTACTGACAAATTTCATGTTTCATTGACAAGTTACTTTGAATTTCAGAATCTACAACTATTTAAAACAACAATTTACTCAAGTGTTTTGGCATGCCAAAGAAAAATGAATCATGCATAAGTATTAATAATGTTTTGATCTGTCAGTTTTGCTTTATCCGCTGCTCCAGTGATTTAAGTTGGGATAGATTGGATGTGTTTTAATTTTTAAATATTTCCTTTGAAGTAAGGAATCACATCCACATGTACCAATACCTATTCACATACTGTGATCAAAGGTGATACACTGAGCAATGTGATCTAGTTGAAGATGTTCCTGCTCATTGCAGTGGGGTTAGACTAGATGATCTTTGGAGGTCCCATCCAACCCAAACTATTCTAAGATTCAATAAGACATCACATAATGAAGTCTTGCAGTGATATTTACCTAAGGATACCTTAATAGAGAATGGTAGATATTCAGATCCATTAATAGAAAAGGCTGCAAATGTGCTGTGCAGTTTTGACGTAGGTCCTAAATCAGCACTGTTTTCCCATGCCAGACTTCTGCCTGATGTATTTCATGATCAGAGATGATAGTGATGATTTTCTAATCAAATACAGTTTGCTCATTAAATACTATCCCATAATCACACTGAAAAAATATGTGTAAATGTCAACAAAATTATGAATTCTTTGATTAATAGAAACCAGATGAATTCCATTGGGAAGAGTTGAAAATGAGGGTTTTTTTTTTCCTTTTTTGCATATAAGTCGCTTAAGACAATAATTCAGAAGTTTCTCACAAAACATCACTCCATTTAACAAGCTGCTGAATGAGCCAAAAGAATAGCATAGATTATACTGAAGGATAATCAGACATGTCACACAATAAAAATAATATTGAAAAGCATAGAATAAGGGAATAGATGGCAAGGCAACTGGAATTTGTTTGAATCACTTAATAGAGCTGGATAGCCATTTCTGGGTGTCTTAGGTTACAGAATTTTGCAATATGCCAGAAGTTTTATTGATTCACCATCCACTGTTATATGTATTAAACTTCAGGAATTTATTATTATTAATATAAAATATGAATTTTCTTCTGACAGTGATTGGTGGTTGATCACCTCTGTTTCATGGTGGTATTATCTAAATATGACTACAGCAAGTTTTACTTGGGAAACTTGCTCAGTTACCTTATATGCTTTGGCAATGTGAGATGCTCTGCACAGAGGAAAGGTACAGCAAGTGGCACAAGCAAGAGTGCAATGAAATGGCTAATGATTGGATATTAAATACAAGAATTTGGATAGCTCTTGTCCAAGATGGTAAGTCAACTCAATATTTCAACTCTTCACTTACACTGTGGGTAGTAATAGAAAATGATGGAAATTTTTTGTGAGTTCACAGTGAGGAGAAAATACTGAGTTCAAAAGAATTCTGGATTTTCCTTTTGTTAAATATGTGTCCTCTCCATCCACCCCCTAGATGAAGTTGTTGTATAATTTTTTTTTTTTTTCATCTTTGCAGTGTTAGGATCATGCTTCAGGCTCAGTTTCTCCAAGGAAGCAAAAGATTGTTGCACAAGATTAGCAACCTTGCCTGCTAATGATTATTTATGTTGCATGTGGTCACAGATGAAGTTTAATGGCAACTCTATTATGAGCTACTTTTGATTACAGTCTTAAAGTAGAAAGGTTCATAGAGGAAGCAATTCTGATTTGTTCTTCACAGATGAAGGCCCTCAGTTCTCAAGAAGTACCATGGGGCTCTGGGGACATGCTGGCGTAGAAGTGGAGTTGTTCCAGCTGCCTCTTGTCCACAGCTGGGGTATGTTTCAAAAGGGATCCTTGTGAGACTAAAAAAGTAGAGTTAGCTGATGGTAAAGCAATCTTTTGCATCTCAAAGCACAAACACGACTCCTAAGTAAGAACCACAAACTTCTAAACCTGCAAAGCTGATACAAATCTGAAGGATGGGAGATTAAACTTCAACCTGAGTAGTTTTTTTCTGGATATTTGTCTTAGAAGGGCATTTGCAATGAATTCTACCTAAAGAAAACATTTTGGGGAGAAGAGGTACCCCATCCGCAGACAGGTGCTGATATATCAGTTAGACAAATGTGTATGGAAGCATACTTAACAGTGTATTTATTATGTGAATTTGTTAAATTTAGTTTGTCTCTAGACATGTTATAATACTCCAATAAGTGTAAATTATCACATTAGGATTGTGGAAGACCCACTGCTATCCATTTTCAAACTTTCTTCCAAAAGTGTTTATTTCTTTGCTGTTTTATACAACACCTCAAATGGTATAGAATTTTCCCAGTTTCAAAATTCTAATTTTGTCGCTTTCCAATGTCACCTGCTGAAAAAAGAATTTCTATTTATGTTAAGCACGAGGTTAACAGTAGCTTTGATGTGCATATTCTAAGTCATCTCGTATGAAGACAGTCTGCCAGCAATGTTTAAGGATGGCGGTGTTTCATTACAAGGCCTTTGAAGTAGCAGAGGTACCACAAATGGCTGTTATTGAAAATTTTTCTTGATTATTATTTTTACTGCCAGACTTTTAAACCATACAATATCAGCTTTCTTTCGACTTTGCTTCTTAGTTCCTTTTATGGTAAAGCTTAATACAGTGAACATATGGAGCAGCTGAAAGGCTGCCAAATGTTTAAATGACAAGGTTATAAATATAGAGACAGCATGGGGTTTTTCCCCCTTAATGTATAGTCTTGTTGATTTCAGCCAAAGCAGACAATAAATCAGAATGTATAACTCGGTTTGCCACTAACTTTATGGATTTATAACATGTAAAGGATACCTTAGTCTAGTAGGATGAAATAGTTGCAGAGTTTATATGTAACCGAGAGGAAATGCTAAGCTAACTTCTGCAGAGGACACCTATGATATTCAAAGAAAAAGTTAGCCTTTGAGTTTTGTTTTACAAAAAGTTCCTAACAAAACTCAGTGGCTAGGGACATCCCTTCTTCCTCCTGCTTTGGTCCTCAGCCACAGGCTATCCTCCTTCCCTGACCTGCTCCTTGGGGTGGAGGGGAACTGCCCTCTGCTTTGCCTTTTCTTGTGCAAGTGAGAAAGACACTCTGTGTGCCTGAAAACGGAGACTTCATCCCCGTGCTTTGTACTTTCCTTTGAGCAGCCAGTCCCTCCTTGCTCTAGTCTGGTGTTCTCTTGCAACTGTTGTTATTTTCCCATAGCACATGAGGAGACATGACTAGGATCTGTCACGCTGCTTGGACGCTCAAGCATTTTGTTTTGGTGGGAATTAAATTGTTTGTGGGAGTGTTAGAGAGAGCAAGGCGGTGCAAGGTACCTTGCGTGTGGAGGGAAAGGGACACTGCTTATGAAATCATTTTCCTTTTGCAGTAATTTCACTAGAAGGTATTTGAAACTTAGAAAGCAAAAGCGTCTGCGCACTAAGTTCCCGTACGTGTCATCTGCTCCTTTGCTCTCTTCATGCAATATGTTATTTTTTGTTATCCAGATTTTGTGGTTATGTTTAATAAGAAATTTGTGAATGTAAAGCTCTTGTATTTTATCAGCAGGGTGCATTAGAAGTATATAAAGTTTTGTGTTTCTGTTTTCTACCAGAAGCAAATGCTTTTTCTCAGCCATCCACTACTAGAAGAGAGCTACCCTACACCAGAAATATAGCTATGACAGAATCAGCACTCCTAAAAATAATAATTTTGATTATTTGCAAACAGATGGCTAGAAACACAAACACTTTATCTTACAATCATCACTTACCCGTTGGCTGCCAATACTCCACTGCACATGTCTTTGTTGCTATATACTAATAATATCAATTGAAAGGACTTGGAATGTCAGCCCTTACCTGCTGCACTCAGCAAGCGAAGTGCCAGCTGGGCTATTTGAGGAGAAAAGAATAGCTTTGCGGTTAAAGCATTTGGTTAGGGCTCTGGAGACTTGTGTTTGAACCAGGGTTCTGCCATAGATTTCCTGTGTGACCTTGAACAAACAACACTCTCGTAATCTCAGCTGCCCATCTGTTAACGCAGGAATGGTAATTATGACGGTAATGAATTTCACTTTGTAACAGTTCTTAAGGTTGCAGACCCTTCATCAGAAGTGTAGCTCAGATGGTAGCCCTGAAGACAGATTCCATCTGAGAACTGGTAGTGGAGGACAAGATGGTTTCCATAGTGTGATCCTCTCAGTTACACTGACTAGTAAGTAGTGACGGGAATATAGTAACCTTAAGGCTGAGCTTATTTTTCAGAAGCCCCACACTGGGCATCTCTGTTCTGTCTCTTGACATGGACATTGTACTGCTGCTTCCTTCGGGAGACCCAGTATTCCTTTTTCTTCAGTAAATTCATCCCAGCTTGGGTTTTGGGATTTCTCTTACAGAGAAGGCCGTTATCTTCACTGTTTCCTCTGGCCTTTCCTCGCTTTCTGGGTGTTCATAAGGATTGCCTATTTCTGTAGCTGCAGCTGTTTACATCAAAAATAAACTTTTTTATCTGTTTAATGTATCTGAGTACTTTTGGGTGATGTGTAACTTCTGTTACAAGAGCTGCTGCTTCATGGGATCGGGAGGACAGCGGGGGAAAGAGCAAAGGACCCCAGGACTCATTGCTCTTAAATGAATATTCTATACAGATACAGCAAAACACATCCTGTAAGCGGTTAATCACACTGGTGATTCGCACACCCACCCGTTAATTTGCCTGAATTGAACAGTCACTGGCCAGATGTCCTCTCTGGTGTGAGACACAGGCTCTTGACTGATGGTCCTCTCCCCCTTCCCAATGGGAGTACTGTCTTGTAGAGTTTTAGTACTGTGCTGCCCATGTGTTAATTTCTCATTAGCTTCTGTATGCGTGTGGCTAGGGCATCCTTGGCTTATCAGGCTTTATATAACCGTCAAGTCACAATAAAACCGTCCTAGTTTCAAGGCATCTCTTTCCAGTTTCCAGTGAAAGACTTTCATTATAAGCATTATTTTTGTTTTCTAAGGAGGGCTTTGGCAGCGTTACAGCATTTTTGGCTGCTGTTATAGCTGAGATGTCACCAGGGAAGTCATGGGTCTGGCAGCCAAGAGCAGGAGGAAGATGGCCATTATGCCCCTTACCCAAGATTTCTTTAAAACTGAGTCATCTTAGAGAAGTACAAGGAATGAAGGTGCACAGTGCAGTGATTCTGGTCATGTTCTGGTTTTCAGAGGCAGCCCACAGATGAAATCACAGCTTGTAGAGATGTTCAAGGAGATTACGTGACACCCTCTATCGAAGTGTATTGTGTGGAGCACAGAGACTTTCTCATTGTTCTCTAAATATACTTTTGTGTGGTTGGATGCTGTACTACCATTTTATCTTCCTTTTATGTATGTAACTGTATAAAGAATTGTTCTGAGCTAAGTGTTTTCCTGCCGGATTTTAAATAGACTGGAGTTCAATTGGGTTTTGGTTCACAAGTCAGTTAGCACTTCAGGGGGAAACTGTCTGCATATGTTTGCATCTCCTGAGTTTTGCTTAGAGTTTCAGATTCAAACAAAATTGAAAGCTCAAAGGAGAACCCAGCTTGAACTGCCAGCATAGTCTGACTTGGGGTTGGAACTATGCAAAATCTCTATATTTAGTTTGGTTTCAAATAGCTCCCATAAATCCTTATGCAGATCCCAGGAGATGCTTTAAAGTTCACTCAATACTTACCCCAAGTTCCCTTGAAATATTTGGTAATTTCAAATTTTTCTATACTGTCTGCCAAAATTTTAGGCTTATAAGAAAGCCTGATATATGCATATCTCTCTCTGCCCCCCTCGACCCCCCAAATCATTCCACTCAAACAATGCACAAAGAGCTAAGAGCGAGTGTGAGCTGTATCTTTCTTTTACAGACTGATGTGGAGTGAAACCCTGAGAGACTACTGCTCCAGTTCCTCCTCCCACTCCTACACCAGTTCTCATCGATTTCAACAATATTTTCTTAAGTAATAACTGGTTCTGACCTTGGCATGTAGTCCTGTGGAAGCTTTTGTCTGGATCTCTTTACAGAAAACTATAACAAAATAGACTGTGATGTGAATAACCATGGAATGTTTTTCTTGAGCTGGGCTTACCACATACAGAGCTATTGCAAGGCACATACATTACTAAAAATAATAGCCTAAAACTATTCCAGTGTCATTTGTTCATTATTAAGTCTATTACCTCTGAAATGAGGCTGCAGTACTCAGTCCCTTCTTGTTCGGCACAGAGCAGTTTATTAATGGTCCCTTTGTTTAAGAGGGATGACGCAGGGAGCTGGGCAGAAGACTTGAAGCTGCTCAGCAGCTATGAAGCAGCTACTAGGTACTGTTTAATATCTTAAATGACTCCATGCCCATAAATCAGCCAGCTGTAAATTATATTTAATGCTGAAAAATAACCACCAACCAAACAGATCTTTAACCTGTAAATGTTAATTCTGTTTGTTAATACTTAGCGGCTCCAGCAGTGCTCTGAGGCTGCACAAGTTATTATTCATTTTGACTCCACTCCAGCCCTTTTCAGAAAAGCCTCTCTCAGATCTTTCTAAAACCGAGAGCCACTGCAAGGGACCCGCCTTTGAGCAGAAGCACTGTGGGAATGGTACAGTCAAAAATTCAGTTCATACCTCCCCTGCCCAAGACACTGTACCGCAGAAGCCCTGGAGGGTGTGTGGATGGGGTAGTTCATATCCCAGAAGAAATACGAGATGGAAGCTGAGTTAGAGCTAACCGTCCGCTTGAGCTGCTCACTGTGGGATGACTTTGCAGATGTTTGGCCCTGTGATACAGCAGCTTCACTCCCAGAGCAATTGGAGCCTGCTCAGGTGACTCTGTGCTGCACCACCACGTGCACTATCATCCTGCCCGCAATGCTGAGCACAGCCAGGGCTGAGCACCGGTGGGAAGGGGTTGAGAGGGCCACACTTGCGCTTGTGGCTGCCCTGGAGTGGAAAGTAGGATACAATTTCAGGCTAAAAGGAGAAGGTTTATTCCCTTCCTTCCCTATTTCGTCTAATCTCAGCTCGATGACCCTCCCCTTCTCCTGTGGACTGTATCTAGTAATCCATACAGCTATCAATCCCCAACATTTTCTTTATTTTTGGCTTTGTGGGGAGTTGGTTAATTTTCCTTTATATCAACAACATGATTTTACTTACCCTAGGGTGGATGTCGGAGAGGACTCTCGAAGGAGGCAGTGTGGAGATGAGGGCAGAGCGGAGCAGGACATAGCTGTCAGGGCCTCCTTCCTTGCTGTCAGCTGCACTGAACGTGTGACTCGATCCTATTCTGCTTTGGTGAGCCACAAATTGGTCTGTGAATCAAACCCTATACGTCTGATACTCATTTAAATGCTTCATTTTCATTTAACTCAGTGAGAGTGGACAATTCAAAAAATTCAAACACATATCATTAGGTGTCTCTTTACCTTTGGAAGTCTACTATTGAAATCCTTAATCTATATTGTCCATAACACTTTCCACTTCCAACTTTTTCTGTTGAAACCACTCTTTCCTTGAGTCAAACTAATTCTTGCTATGAATCCTGGCTTTCTTTGTTCTTTCTAGACAATATAAAAACCAAAGAGTTTATAATGTAAAATGATTTTGTACATCAGTAAACTAGTGGGACATTAAATTTATTTTGCATTTGATTATATTTTTTTTATTTTCTCCCTGTATTTCACTAAGTATAAATGTTTGGAAATGAATTTAGTTCAAAGATCGTAAAAATCTGTTGGAAGAGGTAGTGACATTTGTAATTAAATATTTTATCCACATTTGAAAAAATTTAAAAACAGTAGCTAATTCTGCATGTGTGTGCGCGTGAGCACGCACACGGATGCATTTACGCGTGCACTTTATTCTTGCGTTGGTGAAGTACCGCTGTCTTGGGGAACCAGTCTTTTTCCTGTTTCTTCACTGACGAATAGCGACAGGTCCAAACTATAAAGCTGAGGTTTGTCCCTTGTTTAGCTGTAAACTATATTATCTATACATTCTCTTATTCAGTCTGATTTTATTTGTGACAAAAATTGACACTATATATGAACTAAAGGAGGCCTCTTAATTCTGAAAGTTGAAATATTTACATTAAAAAGAGCTTTATCAGTACAGTTACACTTCATTACATAAGATAAAATGATGTTGAAATAAATATTGTCCTTGATCTAAGCTGCTGTCCAGCAACAAGAAAAAAGCATTAGTATTTCTCTTTTCTAAAAATATGGCTGTTCAAAAAATAACACAGCAAAATGAATAATACAGAAACTGGGCAGACAATAAAATGTAAGTGGGAAACAAATGTTAACATTCTACTTATCAAACTCTTACAAGCAGAAGAGAGCATGTAGCATGGTAATTAACACCCACTCATCACATTCTTCTAGAAGATTAAAGAACAGGTCCTAGCCTCAGTACTTACCTTTGCAAATATAATCTCATCAATTAATCTAATTCAGAAGAGAACGAGGGTTTTATTTTAGCTCACTTAGCCAGTTTTTTTTCTCATTAGACTGTTTTTCTCATTTCCCACACAAGAATCCATATCTCACTTAGAGGTGAAAATTCTTTGACCTTTAAATGCACTCAGTTAAGTCTTTACAAAAATAGATGAGATATCACAGATGTAGGAATTATGAGAGCAGGGTTTATGGCGTATGATAAAGCTGAATTTTAGCTCCTGCAGAAATGTGTTAGTTGCATATAAAAACTCTAACCATGGAAGCAGAGCTTTCCATTTTTGACCCAGGGTGCCACATATCTACATTGCTAGCAGAGCTAGCATAGATCAATAGCTGTTTTCCTCAAGAGACTGTAACTTCGTTTTCCCCTTCTTATGGAAATGTCATGCAACATTGTTTTTCATTCAAATCACTAAAAATATGTATTTAGTTAGTTTTTCAAAATGCATAAGTTACCTAATAGCACGACTGCTTGGTTGTCTAATTTATGAGAAGTTACTTGCACAACCAGCAGATAAACATAGATAAAAGTTTTATCCATGTATATATGAAAAGAGGGTGTATATGTTTTGGACATATTTACCCTAAAGAAGAGCCCTTACTAGTTTTAAAATATTTTTTATTTTTGTTTTCCGAGCATATTTCTTTAACAGACTTCAGGTTTACTGGTTTCTGCTATGCTCTGAGAATTTATAACGTAACTGGTTTTATTAGCTGGGGAATCACATTCCTTTAAATATACAGTTCACTTGCATCTGGCAGCATCCATCCCTGAAAACATCCTCTCAGTCATGAACCTTTTCTTGGTGTTATCATGCAAATATTTCCATGTACTATCTTGCTAAGATTTTAGCAGATGCAGATATTGTGGTTTCATTTTTGAATATTTTATAAATGGAGCTGAAATATGCATTCCATGTGAGTCTGATAGTGAAAACATCTTAGTAAATCTACTTTAAACTGGAGCTGCTAGTTCTTGGCCAGGAGATATTAGCTGAGCACTGGTAGAAGCAGATGTAACAAGGCAATGAAGGTGATCATTAATGATATTATATACGTTTGCTGGAGCAAAAATGAGAATTTCAATTTCCACACCATTAGGAGCCTGAAGAAGTATAAAAATGCATTTTGCAGTCTTCACTCAGATAAATGATTGCTGCTCTCAAGCCCTTGAATAGTTTTAACAAATGATTACTGGCTAGATTCCACTGTTGGACCATAGCTTCAGAAACATTGTAGTATTTAAATACATAAACACAGATTGTTAATGAAACCATTCTCTATATCCCTTCCACAGTTCCTGGTAGAAAACATTTAGTCGAACATGACTGGAAAATTGAACTGATACCAAAGTTCTCTAATCTCTCTGTTCTGTTGAATTTATAGATACGCTCATGTTGATTTATTATTGAAATTTCTTTTCATAAGAGCAATGGTATCATGGAGCTAAAACGACACATGAAATGTAGTCCAAGGTAAATTAAAGTACTTAAATGCAGGAGTTATCATCTGATTATAACGAAGTACATTAGGCAGCTCAGTATCCTTGCAAACACTTAATATATTAAGATGATCAGTCATCAGCACAGTTCTCTTCGTCTTGCTGCTATTATGAATCACTTTTATAAGAAAATGAGCCTTGATTTCTATCTAGGTAGGGAGAGTTAAAAAAAAAAAAAAAGGAATCATCATCAGTGCAGTTATACCAAGACACCTATTGCTTGATTTCTTCACTGTATCGATGGTTACTGCAACAATGTGGAACAATGAGATGTTAACATGACCTTGGTGAATTTGAGTGTGCGACATAGGTACCTGTGAAAAAAAGTAGGGAAATATGGAATCTCCAGTTTGAAAATTACATAACTGCTAGCTGCACATGCAAAAATATTTTTCTGTACCTGTCAGGAAGAATGAAAATCTTGTTCACAAACAAATGGTAAGGCAGCAGGATGTATCCTGTCTTAAAAGAGTAAAATCACCTGGTACGTTTCCACGGGCATTGTAAGTCCATCCCCCGCAAGCGTCTGGTACCAAGAGACAGCAAAGAAACTTCCCAGAAACACACCAGTTCCTGTGCCTTCCCGTAGTGTTCTTTAAACACTGCTATTGTTATTTGGTTTCCAAATATACAAATACCAGAAAACATCAAAGAGAAAAACAACAAAATATCATAATAATAGCGTACATGTTCAGAAACTTCAGAAGCTGCAGTTTGAACTGATCTGATGCCACTCAAATAGGTTTTATACTTCTGAACTTTTCAAAAGACAGGGGAGTAGACTGCAAACTTCTAGTTTGTTGCTGAAATTTCAAGGTTCATACCCTTCATTGCAATGAAGTCGTATATGCTCCAGAGTGTAAGAAAAGATTGAGTCATCAGGGTTACTTTATTTTTTCCACGACTTCATTTTTAGCAGCTGAACGACAGACCTTCTTCTTGGTCTACATTTATCTGAGGAAGAGCACAGCCATCATAAATGTTTAAAATAATGTTATAATGAATTGGAAAATTAAGAATGGAGGAGGAGAGATCTGAAGGGCATAAAATTGAACTTGGAGTCTGAAAAGAATACTTAACATTAAGAATAGCATAGTATTGCAGATGACTTGGAAGCAACAGAGACATTAAGAAAATGTCATTCAGCATATAGACAACCCTTTCAGATTTATATTCTGAAATGACAATTCCAAGAAAGAAACAAGACTCTACCTCTCAGAAAATACAAATTACAAGTGAAACAAGTATAGACAGTGGCCGACCAAGGAACTGTTTGTATCAAAATCTTGTTTCCACTGGCCAGTGCTATAGTATCTGTATTAATTGCCTGAAAATTAGAGTGTATTGGAAAGCACTAACTGTGTAAACTGTGATGAGCTCTCTTAATGACACATTCCTGGCAGCGTGTTCTGAACTCGGAGCTGAAAGCTGAGTCATGGCTGCATCATAGCGTATAGGATATGTGTGGCTTAAATGAATGTACTCTTTGTTCAGATCATTATTATCTTCCGTGTTTTCTCAGGGGTTAAGTACAGGCTAGGGGCACGGGAAGAAGAAGTTTTCTGTTCTTCCACAGCACATTTTTACAGTGTCACAGTAATTGACTGGGCTGCATTCAAAGTTGCTAAAGCGGCACAATTATCACAACACATACAGCGTGCCTGAGATGCCAAATTGGCAAAACACTTGAATTTGTGATGAACATTAACCACACAAATAATCCCATCCCTATTGATAAAATACATAACTATATTGAAGTAGAACCAAAACTAAACTGCTCTCCGCAAATGAACATTAAACTTTGGTGTTGGTTATTCCTTGTCAGAGATCAGAGATGTGATGTAATTACTGTGTGTTAGGAATTAAGGTGGTGTCCTGCCAGAGCTTATCATGCAGGAAAAAAAATGAGATCTCTCTCTCTCTCTCTTTTAATGTGTTTGAATAATATTTCTATTCTGGGTTGGCTATGTATGGTACTCCTGGTAGATGGCTTTCTAAGAAGTACAAGGTGACATATTTTTAATTCATTATTTGCACCGTGGTTTACTTTTGATTAATTTAATAGTTTAGGTTTGCTGCTGGTTTTGCCTTTTAAAATGAAGTTCAATATCAGGTGTATTTCTTTTATTGATTTAATTATTGTTGTAGAGTATGGACAGGAGTTGTTTGCTGTGAATCAGAAAAGACTGTGTACCGGGTGTCAGGAGCAGAATTCCAGTTTTATAAAACCTTTTCGTTCCTTATTGATAGTTCATCCCAGATAAACCTAACTGATATTACACTTTGATATTGCAGAAATATACATTGCTGTTGTGGTTTAACCCCAGCCACTAAGAACCATGCAGCCACTTGCTGACCCCTCCTCCATCAGGGGCGTGGGGAGGAGAATGGAAAAAAAAAAAAAAAACAGTTCATGGGTTGAGTTAGAGACAGTTTAATAGGATAACAAGGGAAGAGAATAACAATAATAATAATAACAGTGATAACAATGATAATAACAGTAATAATAACAACAACAATAATAATAATAATGTATAAGCCAAGTGATGCACAAATGCAGTTGCTCACCACATGTGGAAGGGAAAAAAAAAAAAACCCAACAATGCCCACTCTGTTTCCGAGCAGCAATTCCACCTCCCAGCTAACTTCCCCAGTTCTATCTGGAGCATGACATCGTATGGTGGGGAATATCCCTTTGGCCAGTCTGGGTCAGCTGTCCTGGCTGTGCTCTCCCAGCTTCTCGTGCACCTGGCAGGGCCTGAGAAACTGAAAAGTCCTTGACTTAGTGTAAGCACTACAACTACCTAGCAACAACTGAAAACGCTGGTGTGTTATCAACGTTATTCTCATACTAAATCCAGAACACAGCACTATACCAGCTACTCACAAGAAAATTAACTCTATCTCAGCGGAAACCAGGACAGTTGCCTACTTTCGGCTTCTGAGAAAAGACTCAATAACAGAACCATCAGAAAAACCTCAAAAAGTAAGTCAGGTTTGCAAGACACAAGAGCATGTTTACAAGTCTGTTATCAATAACTTAAACTTCATTTGTCAGAATAGAAAATAGATATATATGCTGTTGTGCGTTTTCCTTATATATTGCGTTTGCTAGTCCACCACCAGTCTGCCAAAGAGATTTAAAAGCTATTTCCATTTCTGAAGGAAAGTTGCCTGAAACTTTCAAGGTCCAAAGATCTTTAGAAATTGTGCATTTGTCAGTGTTAACTTATGCTGAATAGCACACTAAGAGACTACAATGTTTGTGGGTTTTCAATGGCTACAATAGGCTCCGTTGTTGTTTTCCTGCTGGCTGAGAGCACCTGGGAACAGACAAAAGTGAAGCTGTTGGAGTGAGTGCTCTCCCTGTGCTGTTTCATCTGTCTGACGTTGGAGAATGCTTCCAGAACAAGTTCTCTGCAGGCTGCTTTTGAGCTCTGCATCTTTTTTTTGAGTGAATTCCAGCAAAAGCACTTTGTTAAGGAAATTTCAAGGGGATGTATTGCAGTTCTTCTGTACATAAAAATTATTGTCTGTGAGTCAAAGGTGATTTATATGTCTGTCAAATCCAGCAGTAGAGCACACTACTGCAAAAGCAGCAGTTCAGTCTGGATGGCTGTGAAAGGAATGAGGGGAAAAATTTCAGAAGGTGTGTTTTTAGGCACTATTTTCAGGGAATAAAGAATACATGAATGAAATTCCTGCTCCCAGATGTGTATTGATATCTGATCCAAGGGGACTGCACAGCTGGGAACTGCCACAACTCTATTCACATTTCTGTAGTGCCCAGTACTATACCCAGTATACCTATTTCTGCTTTTAACTCAATAAGAATGGTTTTAACTGTTATTTTCCCTTATATTATTACAGGAGAGAGAAATCATTCTAATGACAATCTCAGCAGATGTTACCTTCCTCACTAGTGAAGACTTCAGGAAACCAGAGTGTCGTAAGGGACGTGGTATGTTTTTGGTACATCTCCTCCTTACTCACAGCTGACTAAGGTGCAGTATCAGGCAAGGAAGGGCAAAGCAGAGGAATCAAAAGGTCACCCTCTGGCTTATGGCCTTGACCCAGTCATGGTTTAGCAGAAGGAGCTTAGAGTGACTAGTGAGCGTTAGCGGCATAAATGGCTACAAAGGTAGTCTCAGCTTCCTTCTGTCTCAGACTGCAAGTGTGCTCCGTGTATTTCCAGACTATGGATACCATTCAGTGTTATCATCAAGCAGACAAACAGCATATACTGCAAGCTCGCTTGCTTTTTTTTTTTTTTTTTTTTTGAGTAGTCTGCTTTTACCTGACAAGGCTCACAGGTAATCCACAACTGGGATGTGCACTGGTTCCTCACTGAGAAAAAACCAACCTTTATTCCTCTGTCCCAGGGGCATAAGGCTAAGAGACACAAGATGTGTAAGAGGCAGCAGCAGACCATAGATCATGGTGGCGAGGGCAGAGCAACGTGCACGCTCTTTCCCACTGCTGCTCTTTTTCCCAGGGAGCAGCTCTGTGTCCCAGTCAGGCAGCTCTCTTGTAATTTATAGATCCCTCTGTCCTAGGTTTGACCCTTTCTTTGAATGGTTGCAAGATGAACATTAATTGCCCAAATGACTACAAGCTAAGAACATCAGATGAATTTAAGCAGTCAGCCATCCGACAAAGAGATTTTCATCAATATTCACAGTACTCAGAGTGCAACAGAGCAGATATGCAATGTGATACTGATCTTATTCTGGCAAAGATGAGCACACACAATTTTAGGAGAGAGGACTCTTCACACCAGCCGGGCTTTCTGTCTGAGGGTAAGGGTGTACGTGCTGATATACAGCCTAACATTGGTAAGGGTGTAAGCAGTTGTTAAATGTCATTCTGTATGGGAGGTGGAAAGTCCATAATGCTGATTGCTTACCTTTTTGAACAGAGATAAGATTTCAAGACAAAGGATTTTCTAGGTTGGTCCAGGTTGGTGACTGCCATTTTGAAGGAATGTCTTTTGCATGTCTGAATTTGCCCAGTAGATTAAAAGGTAAAAGAGAAGCACAAAACGAAGACAAAAGATTTACTATTGCATAATGTTATGTCTTTTTCACCCTTAGGCTATTGGACATGTCTTCTTTCAAGAAGTTAATGATGAAGAAGAAGGTGTAAAAAAAAAA
Organism: Grus americana; assembly: GCF_028858705.1. Taxonomy (NCBI): domain Eukaryota; kingdom Metazoa; phylum Chordata; class Aves; order Gruiformes; family Gruidae; genus Grus; species Grus americana. The sequence continues at coordinate 9,389,931 of NC_072864.1, forward strand.
AATTCAAACATTGAAAATCAAATGGCACAAACAAAAAATATGCAGTCTTCTTGTACCTGCCACAGATCAACACATCTCATTAAATCCCTGTTGCTTAGCAAGTCACCAGAAAAAGTAATCAGGAAAGTATAGTTGGTAGAAGTCTTTTCTTTCTTTTGCCCCATACTTTTAAATATTTAAATTTCTTTTGCATTTGAATTGCTTTATGTTTGGACCTTGCTACAAAGTTGACACCATTTCTGTTAAGAAAGAAGCAAATTTTCCAGGTTGTTTAATGTTCCTTAGGTGGATTGCTCCAAGATGTAACACACTTATTGGTGTTCTCAAGTGAGCCTTCAGCAGATCTGAATCATTTAAGGGTTCACCCTCATCTAGTCAAAAATCAGTGTTTGAATATCTATCAGTATGCAAAACATTCATCTGCTACTAGACTTAGAGCTCCTTATTATACCAGGAAGAATTTAAGTTTTAATTAGCATTTCCTCTGGTGTACTAAACCCACTGAGATTACTACACTTAGTAAAATTTAATTAACTTGACAAAAGATCCTAATTGTTTTCATGCCACTAGTCCTTAGTGGGACTAAAAATAATACCCTTCAAATTAAGTGTCTACAACCAACCTTCCTCTTGGTTGTCCTATATACATAAAATTGGTTGGCCTACATATAATTCTAGTTGGTGGAAAGTCTTGCCCAATATGGAATTAAGGTTGTTTGCTCAAAGATGGAGATTTTTATGGCAATGCGTAATGCTAAAAACTTATTAGTCAAAAGACGTCAGCTAACATTAATTCTTCCCACCATCTTATTAAGTTTTGCAAATGGGAGGTTTATTGATTTACCTAGGTGCCCAGACTAATCAACGAGATATAGTATTCATTTAAATCAATATGGTAACATGATATTGGCTAGAGAAAAGAAAGATAAATGTATCAGTAATATAACTATGATAAACAATATATATCTATATCAAGTGTGGTGTGCCTGGGAGAAATCTGGAATTAAAATAAAAATACTTTCTGCTCAAGACTCTTCTCATATCTTTACTTCTTTCTCAAGTGAAGCTGCCCACATATTCCAAGGCTTTATGCACTTTGAGACACTCATCTTGAAAGAAAGGTGAGCGTGGAAAGTATTAGTGCACAGACAGTCTCGAGTATTGGCGACTTTCAGCTCAAGAGATTTGTTATGGAAGTTTATATGCAGAACACAGGTACTGGAGTTCAGCAAATCCATTGGCTCTGGATGACTAAAAAAGAGATTTTTACGGAGAAGGGATCAAGGAAAAATACCTATAGTCTTCTGCCAAGGTTGGGATTTCATCGCACGCATCCTCACATTACAGGGATCAGATATGTTTGTCTAATTATTATCTCCAAAATTTAAGTAATTAATCAGATTATCATCCTAGGAAATCAAATCAATCATTTGTTATTCCTGTACTGAGCTTTGTTGGGACTGAATATCCCTGATGTGCTTAGAAATTACTGCTAATACAGATACAGTTTTGGCAACGTAATCCATTATGTGGATGCTCTTTTTTTGAAGAAACTGTACCTTTGGTAAGTCTTAAATTCCATCCACTCCTAAAATAACACAGTTCAGACCAAGGTTTTACTATTGAGAATGCAAGAGAATATTAACTACATGCGTTGTTACGTCCTTGTAGTACTGGGAGGGGAAAAAAAGCCCACCTCTAAATCTGTCTGCATCTAGAGACTTCAGCTTCTTTTTCTGCCCAAACATCTCGCTGCTTCATAACATTTGAATGCTAAGAAGATTATCTTGGCTGATGATCCATCCACACTGGCTGTTAAATACCTCTTTGCTGCTTTCCTTGCCAAGTTCCTCCTTTGTTTCCTTCCCTCTCAATTTAAGCCACAAGGTGCTCTTACAGGCCTCAATCTCCATCAAGATTTATTGATGTGAGCTCAAGCTATCCATCTATTCTAGTTAAATTATTTGAATCTTCTGAATATACATAAACAAAATATTTTTAATTAACAGCTCTATAGAGTTCACACCGATAACTTTTGCCCTAATAAATACAACTTTTATGATAAGCCTTTCACTGAAAAATCACCATATGTGTGTGTGTTTAATGTAGACAAATATTTAAAATTACACTCCCATTAACTTTTCTCTGCATATATAAAATAGTTAACCCTGAAGAGTTGTCGAAGGCTTAAGTTTAGTACATAAAAATCAAAGAAAATTGAAATACTGCTCATCTTTGTTCCTGTTGATAATATATTTAGAACATCAAAAATCTTAAGTAAACTGTTGCACCTTTTCCCATCTCTGCCTTTGATTTTTTTCTTCATCTGGCTAATGAATCATTGGCAACATTAGATAAAACATAGGAACTTTATCTCTCTGGTTTAGCAAACTGTGAATAACAGCTTGGAATACTCTGGTATTCTCATCATCACTTATTAGAATGCATTGACTTTTAAAAAGACTGTTTTCAGCAGTTTTTCATGACCTGACCTACTGTTCACCTCAAGTATTTAGATACTTAATATCTGTAATGAAAAGAAGGTATTTTATAAAACAATTAATTATGATACAATTTTCTGATCCAGCATTTTCACGCACCTTTTGAGTTTTACATTATACCATAACAATTTATGCATTTAGAAAATTGAAGTGTAATTGAAAATTATAATGTGTAAAAGCAGTTCTGATTAACATAACGTAGAGGCATGTAATAGGAATGTTAAAGACTCAAGAAAGAAAATAAAGTATTTGAAGCCTCTGAAGTTTTAGGTGTCTCTATCCAGAATACAAGTCATCAATCCCACAGTGATTTGTGGGAATGCTGAGAACATTTACAAAATCATTTCCTCATTATCTTTCATAGAGAACACTGATAATTTCATTTGGATCTAGTTTTACTCTATTCTAATGGTCTTTCTTTTGTCATGTAGATACATTTTTTAAAATTATGTATTTGTAAATTTTCAAATTACTTGTGCATTTTAAAGGAAAAATAGGTCCTCAAAGCAACCAGTAGTAGATTCAGAATAGTCCTTTTGAAAGAAATCCTTTGAAAAGAGAATGCAAGCTCAATGTTAAAAGAGTCTGAGTGTTCTTAAGTACACTACATTTTCTACTTTTCTATTGCAAATTTAAGGCTTGACTTTATCTGACTGAAGCAAAAGAATAATTTATCATGGAGCAATTTATCAGATTTTTTTTTTTTTTACTATTTTGGCTGTCAATGACTGATGAAGGATATGTCTACTACAGTTCCTGTAAATAAACGGAGAAGAGAACAGTGTTAGAAAAATCTTAGGTTTGGGGTTGCATTTTAGGGAGGTAAAGAGAAATATTTGTGGGATGAATTGCAGATATTTGTCCATGAAAAGACTTTGTATAAGATGCTCTTAATCAATTTTAAATTTCAATATCATGCATGTTCATCTCCTGCTGCTTACAACAAAAGCATTTTGAAGGAAATCCTGAAGGTAAAGCCTTAGCCACTGTTAACCTCTTTTTCTCTTGAAATCAGTCGAGCTATGCTGATTCATATCACTTAAGGTCTAAAACACATCATATGTGTTTTTGAAAGAAAACCAGCTTAGACTTTCTTTAACTATTAAATTACTTTGGAATTCTACAGTGACAGATTTTTCTGGGAATGAAACATAGCATCAGGCTGAAAGAACATCGGCATCACGAGGAAGGAATAGCTATTTCATAAAGTTTTTTTTTTCATAAGCATTATATACAAGACTGAAAAGACAAGTTAATATTTTGGTAGGAAAAATACCAAACTGATGGAAAAACATCTGCTCCATTTAAAAACTAATGGAAAATATTAGTGCAATAAAAAGAAATAGTGCAATTAAAAGAAAGGGGAATGCTGAGGGAATGTAATTTGTGGGAAATGTTTGTCAGCTTTGTACATCTATTGAGGATTGCTTAGGCACTTCTCTCCAATCAACAGAAATCCTAATAATGTTACAGTATATGCAAACAAACTGTGTGGCTTCTGAAGCAGATCTACAAACTCAACAAAGTTAACATTAAGTCATAGCAAATGTTACAGCCACAATGTTACTGTACTTTTCCTCTTGGATTTTTCAGTAATTAGAAGAGACAAGCTATATATTTATGGGAAAAAAGTGCACATTGTTCTTTCCCAAGAAAGTATCCTCACATTCTCTGAACCTAAAAAAAAGTAATAATAGTTTGGCTTTATATGATGGCAACAACTATGAAGCAACAATATTTTCTGACTATGTTGGCCAAAATTGTAGGATTCTCTTCCAAACTTTGTAGAATTCAGTAAGTTTTGTGTGCATGCACAATCTGGTTTTAGTGTGATATAGGATTGAAGAGAACTCATTCCACTCTTGATTGTATTATTCTCTATATAACGCCATAGACTTCATGTAACAAAGGTTACAAAGCTGCAATACAAAAGTGAACAGAGGAAAATCCATTTAGAAATAGATCTGATTATTAACCCCAGCTTATCTATAATTAGATTGAAAGTTGAAGCTGATAGCAGAGAGTTAAGGCTGCATTTCATCTCCCTGTCTTGTTTCAGAGGTTGGAAGTCCTGAAGACCTTGATCACGCAGTGATCTAAGCCCACCATTGCTCTGGATTCCATGATGGGACCACACCACTTGCCTCTCCGGACTGAACCACCCACTTTCTGATTTATGATGCACAGTGAGGATCAAAACTCTCAGTTTAAAGCTTGATATACAGGTTCATAGTTTTAGTAAGCATGTGGACCTAAATCCAGAACATCTTAATTCCCACTGGTTTAAACCTACTTGACTTAAGTCACTAGTCAGTAATGAAAGTCACTGTTTCAGACTAAAATCCTGACACTGACTGGTTCATAACAGGACTTGAAAATCAGCTGCAGAGGTTATTGAAATACCCTTAGTCTAATCTCTACTTAGGTTTTATAGGAAACCTTAAGCATACAGAAAAACCAGAATTTTCTAATAGGCATAATTTGAGGAACCTATCTGAATTTACAAATACTGTAGTAAATATCTAAATATTTTGATAAAGATAATATTGTTTGAGAATAAAATATTTTATTTGCATATTTTAACCTGCAGGGAAAGTTTTAGATGAGATTTTTTTTCTAAATTAATGTGACATCAGATGTCCTATTCAAACTTTTAATTGCACTAGATAAGCATATTAATTAACATTTCTGATTCAAGAAACTGCTTAGTTAGCAATGTATTCTTTTATTTGTAAAACCTAATTAGAGTTCAGTTTTAAAGAAAAATAATCTCTGATTTATGTTAATACATTTGTTTTGGTTTTGGTTTAGCACAAATACTTCTCCATGGCGGGGGTGTGGGGAGGAGAGTCATACTGACATGACATGAGAAAAGCCTCTGCTACAGAGGCTTTTCAGTAATTGTCAGTAACAAATAAAGGCTTTACGTTATCTTTATTTTAATTATATTTATTTATATTAATTATAATACATTACCTGAAGGTAATACCTTCAAGGCACAAAGTGCATTCACACCAACTCGAATGTAATTGGTGAGAAGAGACCAAAAAACCCGATTGTTTATATAGTGGGATATAGAAAAAAAAGTCTTGTACCCGGAGAGGAAATTTTAGCAGTTTTTTCTCATTATTTTAATATGTTTCTACAGTGCTTATAGAGAGATTTGTCAGTATTTGGGTTTCTTGGTATCAGTGTTTCCTAGAGAATATCTTGTTCCATCGTCATTCTGTACATGACATTGGCAGAAATTCCTGATAAACAGACTAACCAAGATTTTCCATATTATTTTCTTTCACCCTGCTTTTCCACCTGAATGCAGTTGCATTAAACTACAACAATAAAACCTTTGAAAGACCTGTATGCGTTAGGCGGGCACATGCTGACCATCTTGAAACACTGATTCAAAAACGCTGAGATCTATAGTTCCCAGTGCAGATACTAACATGACTCGATAGGCAGCAGCATTATAGATCTATGCGACCTGAATTAATATTGTAATAGAAATTATGTGCAGAGCTAGAATAGTAGGATGTAGGACCCCAAGTTTTTTGTCTTGTCCTTGACACCTGATGATATGTGCTCTTACGCACATCTCTTTGGACCTCAGTATTCCTGAGCCAGCCAAAGTACTGCAGTCCCTCCCGTCTCCATTTTACTCTGGTCTTACCAGTTCTGAAAATAAGTTCCTGAGTTGATCTGATTGATCCCTCAGCCAGACACAAAGAGGGTTGTCTGACTTCCAGCGTTTGGTTTCCAGGGGGATGGTGGCTCAGCGTTCTCTAGTTGCCCAAGATGCAGGCCCATAAGACAGACACAACGCTTACTCAAATTCCAGTTTTGAAAGCTTTGCTGAAAGACTGAATATGGAACCTATGTTCCCACGAAGATAACACTGGGCCTGCTCTCCTTGTTATAACATTGTTAAGTTTATCATGCTGTCTGTCTGTATTAAAAACAGACTTCCCTAGTAGAATAGTAAAGTTAAAAAATGAGCTTGCCAAAGTTAGGAAAAACACAGATAATGCTTGGTTTTACTGGTCACAATCTAAGCTAGTCCTACCATTGGCCATTCCTTAAAAGACAGGGATCGCACAACGAGCTGTTGTTGATGCCAGATGGGCAGATCTTTCTCTGTAGATAAGTGAGTGCTGGAAGCCTTCTGCCAAAATAATATCTGGAATGCTGGAAAAGTAGAGCTCTACATTGACTGGGAATGAGACCCAGCAGGTGCTGCAGGGCCATTGGAGCAGGAGAACTTGTTCAAAACTGTAAAATTATTTCTTGGTTATGCAGCAAGCCTGTTCAAATTTCTGTTATAAGAATATAAAATGTTGTGGAGGGAAATGCAATTTGAACCAAAATAGAAGGGCGTGTGCTATGTTCAAAGCAATGACGCTGTCAGCTGAAGGTGCCTTAGTTTATGGCTTAGTTATACATCTCATTTTCAAAGATCCCAGAAAGCCATGGGATGTCACCAGAACTCAGTTCAGACTCTGGTGTTTTGTTTCCTGGGTTCATTTTTTGAAGTTTAATGACAGACCACAAAAGGGGTGAGCAAGAACATTAATGGTACTTATGGAAGCAATTAATTCATACACTTGGTATTTTGTGTCTAAATTCATAATTCTAGGTGAAATCAGCCTTTCTGAACAGCTGCCCAGAACATTTATATAGGGCATAGGCTTTATGCTGGCCTGTACAGAAGAGAATTCTTATATTCAACAGTGTTTCTTTGTTTGGTTTATGTAGATCATATAGCCAAATACTTTGTATTTTTAGCTGACATGAAAAGACTGTCTCAGTATAATGTGGTTTAGAAAAATCCATTCAGTCAGGAAAAAAGGTTATGATGACCCATTAAGGAAACATTCCTTAAAACCCAGCAGTTTAATTTAAAAATGTCTTGTTTCTTCAGTCTGATAATCCTAAACAAGCCCTGGACATTTTTGAACTATGCAACTAATCCTGAGAATGCTCCCTCATGCAAATTGTTGCTTAGAATGGGAATAAAAGATTATGCTGTCAGGTTTCATATCTAGGATATGTAGGACTTCACATTTTAGATTATAGAAATGTCACTACTCTGCTGGGGTAATGAAACATAGTTTAACCTTGCACAAGTACTGCTTTACTATCATTAAGGTAAATAGAATGAATAATAGTCGTATTTGGCCTGTTTAGGATGAAAGGCAGTACCTGTACCAAAATGCAGTTCATAAAACTGAAATTGGCTTACTTGGTTAAAAAAAACCTTCAAGTGTATTTCCATCCCACATGCTATGAGGAGCTCATGGGACTTTTTTAAAAGCTATGAGGCTAAAGCTTCCTCCAGCATATTTGGCATTTGCATGAGTAGAGGATGCCTTTTGATGGCAGAGAGCAGGGTTGATTTGCTAATAGACGTTTCTCCATTTCTTCTGCCTCTGTATCTGTGGGTCTTCCAGCCACAAATTATCAGACATGGTGTGTGCTTACATTTCTTGTGGGAAGAGGGGGAGAGAGTGAGATCATAGCCTTAGATTATACGGTCATAGTAAATTATTCATTATTGTGATGTATATAGAGCATCTGCCTTAAGTGGTACTTCAGCAACATGGAACATGACAGGTGGTTTCTTTTTTCATAGAATCATAGAATCACAGAATGGTTTGGGTTGGAAGGGGCCTCAAAGATCATCTAGTTCCAACCCCCCTGCCATGGACACCCTCCACTAGACCACGTTGCCCAAAGCCCCATCCAACCTGGCCTTAAACACTTCCAGGGATGGGGCATCCACAACCTCTCTGGGCAACCTGTTCCAGTGCCTCACCACCCTCACAGGGAAGAATTTCTTTCTAAGATCTCATCTAAATCGACCCTCCTTCAGCTTGAACCCATTACCCCTTGTCCTGTCACTACACTCCCTGATAAACAGTCCCTCACCATCTTTCCTGTAGCCCCTTCAGATACTGCTAAGCTGCAATTAGATCTCCCCAGAGCCGCCTTTTCTCCAGGCTGAACAATCCCAACTCTCTCAGCCTGTCCTCATAGGAGAGGTGCTCCAGCCACTTTCCTAATGGTTAAATAGACAGAAAGCCCAAGACAACTTCTTTCTTCTATTTCACCCTTCTTTGGTTTTTCTCTTCCCTTTTTTTAACTTCATGAACGTGCACTTTATATGAAATAATATGACAAAAGAATGAAGACAGTGTTTATACAGGACAGAACTCCTTTTCCAACGCACTATGTAAAGCATCTTGCATGCATTGACATTACTCCTCTCATATAAATTTAAAATTTCAAAACTTTCCCATGCTTCTAAACCATAAATATTTAATTCTCAGTATTATCATCAATCAGTTGAGATGATCTGTGAAAGATACTGGTGGTAAAAGCTTCCTGTGCTGTTTGCTCTAGACCTCCAGAAGCACTCCAGGTTCACGGAGAGCTTCTAAGGAGCTGATGGCAGAGGGGGGGCCATTGATTAATGGCTCCCTGGGACTCTCTGACACCTCTGCCTGGATCAGAGAGATAAGAGACAGCCCGAGTCTGCCAGAGAGCAGTGCTTTATACAAGCAAGGCAAAGGTTAGCAGCACGGAGGAATCCCTGCGAGAAACGTGAGATACGCAGCTTCCTCTGGGGTAGGATAATGGTCTGCAAAGGGGAGTAACAGAGTGAAGGATCGTTTTGTAGTACTCACGCAAAAACAAGAGACAAGACAAATGGTGTTAAAGGGTTAGAATAAAAGCAAGAATAAGAATCCACAAAGAAATGAAGCTTGAAGTATGTCAAGTTTTGTGTTGTGGAGGTTTTTTGTTTGGTTGTTTTTTGTGGGTTTGTTTTTTTTTTTTTTTTTTAAGTACAGTTTAATTTATTATCTATAACAGAGGGCTTCTGTCATGGGGTTTTGTTTATTCATTCTTTTTTATCATAATTTGCCATGCTAAACAAAGTGCACTTCTCCATTGTGGGAAGAGTATCACTAACACACCTAACAGTACAGTCCTTATTTAGTCAAAATAATGCTCACATTATAGCGGTACAAGGAAAATTCAGATTGGTTAGAGTAGCCTGGTCTGCAAATGTGTGTTATTTGTGATAATTGGCACAAAACATCTATTGTAGCAAGGCAGTTTCCATGACCCAAGAACATTACTAGCACTTCTTCCATGTGAAATAAAGCAGAATGCAGGAGTTGGCAAAGCTCAGTCATCCCTTTATCCCAGCATTGTGCCTTTGGAAGTGTCCAGAATCACATGCTTCACAAGAAAATGGAAAAATTGCATTTCATGTTAAATTTATGTTTTCCCCAGACTGTGCTTAGAATCCATGGTGCAAAGCAAGTAGTCTTCTTGTAATAAGTTGATTGGAATATTTTTCTTGAGTAAAATGTCATCACACAGGTTGCATTTCTGACCAAGCAGAGCTTTGTTATTTACAGATCTAACTATTGGTAAATGCTGTGCATAGAAATAAAGGTGGCTTTAAACTTTGCAAATGTCTTTTGCAAAGAAAGGCATAAGATAGCCTTGGGAGAATTCTGTAAACAGAGTTTGATTCAGAGAACCTGGGAATCATTGGAGGGGAAAAAAAATTTGGTTTACTATTCAAAGTAGGAAATTCTGAGGCATTTGGGACTACTTGCACAAATGAGCCAGGAGCACAAATCCTTGGAATGGGAATTATTTCAAAATTATTGTAGATTGATATCACTGACAGGGCTTAACTGTGTCCTTTTCAGTGGGAAAGATAAGGGGAAAAGGTCCATCAGTGCCTGACAGTATAAACTCGTGGTCGGCATGGAGTCTGAAAAGGACAAACCTCTACAGCATGTTCCAGATGTGGGAGGGCAAAGCCTAGAAAGAGTTATTAGAAGCTCCTAATCCCATGGGTGCTCAGTTAGGCAGTAAACTGTATTAACTGGTGGCCTTGGAGAGAGAGCTGCAGGTGAAAATCACCTACAGAAATTCAAGATGAAGTGTTTCTTTGGGCCAAGAAGGAGGATTTAGAAAGCTCCTGAAAGAGCTTTAATCAGAAGAGTCATTTGTAGAGACCTTTTGAGACTGCAAGGATACATCTTTCAGTTACATCATTACTCATAAGAGCTCACACACAACCCACAGCTGCAGCACGCTTTTTGAAAATGCAATTGGAGAGCAACAAAACATAAACTTAGAAAACAACGTAGTTTCGTATGGAGTTGGTCTTTCAACAACAGTGGAGGATTAGTAAATCTCATTTTAGAGAGACAAATCTTTGCTGCTTGAAGCATTAAAATAAAAATATTGCATTCTTTCACTGAAAGAAATTAATGTATTTAACACTATTGTCATTACTGTAGTCAAACAGAATGGCCAAAGGCTACTGCAAGCAAAGGTCTTACTCACTACATGGCATAGCTGGGCACAACTGCAAACAACGATCGCTTGTGCCGTGCTTACCTTCTTGGCTACAATGCCTCTGAGAGGCGTCACTAGAGCCCAAAAGAACAAGATTTTTAAAAAGGTATTGAAGATTTTTTTTTTTTTTTTTAGGCAAATGGGCATCTAAGAATTTTGTTGCCTATAAATATTTTTAAAAATCCTACTAGCTACCCTACACTAGTGAAATAGCTTAAGAAATAACGCTTGTAATTCCTGAATTTTTGAAGGGCCCCTTCTTCCCAAGGTCTGTGGGATGTTGGCCATGGCTTTCTTATGGACTTAGGCTTGTAATGTCAAGGTTGCTACAACTGAAAAGCAAATCTATAAGGGGAGTTTTGCTAGTTTAAAAATCTTAAAAGTACAGTCTCACTAGGGAGAAAGGTTTGGAAATAAAAGGATAAGCTAATTATTTATAATTAGGTCAGACTGGGTAGGCTGATTGCCATAATTAACATTGCCTAATGAGTCTCCTCAGGGATTTTACTTGGATATAACAGGTGAAATCTGGTAAAAGTGGGTATCTATTGTGCTCTTCTGGTGTGAGAGCATTTACTGCTCCCGACTAAAGCAGACATGTGAGCAGGGACGTGCGTGGGAGGCTGGGAGCGCTACGGGCGCAGCGCGCGGTGCGGGTTGGAGAGCGTCAGGGAAATGTAGGTTAGTGTGCTGGAAGGCTGAGCAGACTGGGTTAACGTGATCGCTCTCGGGAGGGAAGTACGTGTGGGCTGGGGAAACACTCCTGAGCTAGCAATGAGGGAGCTGGGTGAAGCTTATAAGTGGTTAGAGATCTATGCATCAAAGCAAACTGCAGCATTTCTTAATCAAAAAGGAATCTCTAGAAGGTAGAGAAGAAGTATTCAGGTGGCTCAAATAGCTAGGGGGACTTCTTACAGACTGAGTTAACCAGAGGTACACAGGCTGTGCACGTAAATATTTCACACGGTAATAATGAGTCATGAACGTTTCCTTCCTATGGCTTCTTGCAGAATAAGCTCAGACAAGGTCCTGCGGGATCCCCTATTGAGTGTGTGCCAGCAGTTGTGCCTGACTGTATGATGTTCTCCTACAGCATTTTCATACCTGCCCGTGTGTCACTGCAGGAACATTTTCTTCCTTCAGCCTGGTTGCTTTAATCCTCTCTATAACACATATAAAATGAAGCTTGATAATAGCCAAGTGGACTCAAGAAATAATTAATGGCAAAGAGGATAGAAAAGAACCAGAGACTGAGTTACTTCAATCCCACTTAGGAAGAGCACCACATACACCTTGAATGAGAGCAAAACTCCTGCCATGACCCTTGTGCAGCTTGCCATCTGGGTGTTCACAATTTCAGCCTCCCCCCAAGCCTTGGCCTTCACAAGCAGTACCATGCTAGTAGTCCTCGTTTGTACTGCAGGGAAACACTAGCTCCAGTGCTTTGCTGGCCAAATGGTAGTTGCCTGACAAGGAGAAAGAAGATGTAACGGTGACCGGTACAAATCAGTTAGTACATAATAGGAGACAAGATAATTTCTCCATAGAGACTGACAGGCAGGTAGTGGAGGCTGATTGGTGTCGCCCGATTTTTAATATCATGTGTAGCTCAATTAAAAAAAATGCTTTTCCATCTCCACTGACTTCAGGCTCAAATGCTTTTAAGGCTTCCAGGTCTTTCATAGGTATTCAGTGGTATGGTGAGGGCAAATAAATACACCCAACTGTGCATCTCTGATTTGAGCAATATTGATGCCTCTCTACTACCTCTTAGAAATGTGACTGAATGTGGGGGGTTTTATAGAATTAAGGTGGCTGTGTCAGCTAAGAAAATGGTTAGAGGATCTACAAGACTCACAGCTATCAAGATGCACAACTAAAAGACAGATTATTACCAGAACTGTGTGAAAAATGCAGACTATTGACATTGATGTGCATTTTCATTTCACATATAGCTTTCACTGAAACATTCATGTCCAAAAAAAAAAACAAAACACAAACACAAAACTTTACAAAAATCAAAACATTTAATGTTGACAGATTTCAAACACATCTCCCTGTTTCCATGTGCAATGGTTTTCATCTGGAAGTTTATTTCAAGTTTATGTAAACTTTCCCTCTGAACCATACAAAGGTGTTCTTAAAATACTGAAATCCAAAATGAAGTGTTCATTGCAGATCAAAGTAAATGCTTTCATTCTCTAATAAGCTTCTAATCCATTCCTTTCCACAAAAAACTTTAAAAACATTGTTCTGACAAATCTTTTTTTTTTTTTCCAATTAAAAAAAAAAAACCAAACCAGCCAACCACTTAATTTGGAGGCAACATGGGCAGCATCCTGATCAAACACAGCCAGACGCTCATGGTGCCACAATTTTATATGGGCGTCGAACAGAAGAACGACTGTTAACGTGACCTTCATATTGCAAATTTTGGTAATCAGCAACCGTAGTTAGGCACTCGGAGGGCCTTTTTAATCTCTTGCTTCTCTGATGGTTACTCTCCCCAGGTTCCCATCAGTGTCTCACCCATACATTTTTTGAAGCAATTTAGGCCCTGTCTCGATTAGCCTCATTTTACCCCCTGCCTGTGTTAGACGTTTCTGTTACCTTCTCGCAGGAGAGGACTCGGGGTGCAGAGTTTTAATTACCGTGTCGGAAAGGACATTACCCTTGACCCAATGAAAAACAATACACCATTGTCTTACAATTATAGACCAGTTTAAAGAGGACCATTGTAAGTCTGCTATTCACAGGTAGGACTGTCAGCCTGGAAATCCCACGCTGACGCCAAGGGGTATGTAGCAGCCACTGGAGGAACTGTGATCTAAATGAATGAGTTCCATTGAAACTGCTGCTAAAAGAAAAGACTCATGCACTCTTAACCAGCACAAGATTGTTCATTATAAAAAAATAGTACCTCCACATTTTAAACTAATGATGACTTTTAGGCATGGTGTAATTATAGCACCAGTGGGAACCCATATGTCACCGAACTTTCAAATGTAAAGGTTGTGCCTACAAAATGAAGCCATATATTCCCATTAATTGAAGCAGTTGATTTCCAGTTACACAATATTAGTTTTAATGGTGAGACTATTAGAAAGTCTATGAATTTCTTTTTGCTACTGATCTGTAGTGTTAAGGTGGCACACTTTAAACTGGTGAAAGATGGTAAGAAAGAGGGTGACATTTGTGCCAGCAAAGTTATACATATAAGTGACTCTCAGTTGTCGGCTGTAAGTTAGCATTAGAATAACCTTGGAGGAATGGTAGTTTTGTGCTGTCAGCACAGCCTGCACAGCTAGAGCATAAAGGATTAGCAAGAGAAATTTTGATGAGGGTATTTACTACTAATGACTGCCTTCAAAATTGCCTTTTATCTACAGCTTTTCAAAGCGGTTTCCATTCATTAAGCCTTATAAAACCTTTGTAAAATTGGTAGAAGATATAGAAATGCAGATATCTTTGTGCCAAAACACACAGTAATCCTTTGACAGAAAAGGGCAGCAGTACACTCTAAACATTATTTAAAATAGGAATTGCACAATTTTACAGTGATGCTATTGCTCTGTTAATTAGAGTTTGACCAGAACAGGGGAACAGCCCTGCTCTTAAGAAAAATGGTGTGGAATAATCGGTAAATAATGCTCAGGGCTTCTGTTTTGTGCTTTAGCAGTAAAACAGATGTATGTATGTTACACAGTGATATTAAAAAAAAAAAAATATGAATGGCACCTGTTCTTTTATTGTAATGAAATCTGCTTCCCAAACTGCCAACCCCAAGAGATCAAAAACAGTGAGTCAGGCCTATTAAACCAATGAGCTAAAACCCCTGAGAGCTGAAAAATAATAAATGTAGGGTGGGTTTTTTTGAGGAGGTCTTTTAAGCCTCTAGAGTCCGATTTTCATTGATCTACAACCCCATGGAATATGAAAAAGGAAAAAAAAAAGAAAGGAAAGGCAAGGCAAGGCAAGGCAAGGAAAGGAAAGGGAAAGGGAAAGGGAAAGGGAAAGGAGAAAAAAAACTTCCTAATCTATTACTTTTTTAATAATGGGTTAAGTCTCAGTGTTGCTATTTAAATTTCTGGTTACTCAAAGAGCCTCAAAAATCAGCAGTTGCTATAGGAGCAATGTTTAAGGGCCATCAATATAATTAGTCAGTCCTATAGAAACACAAGAAATTTAATAGCATATAACTGAAGGCTGCCAAAATATACAGTAATCTGTTGGAAATCTGAAGTTATATGCACATGTGTTGGTGTGAGTCAATGAATGATATGTACATTAACAAAAAAGTAGAAACACATTTTTACTTGGAAATGACTTGTGGAACAAGCTTCTCAGGATCTCTGAATATTTTTAAAGGGAAAGACGTAAAAGATAATACACAGGATGACTTGCAGAATCAGCCATGCACTGTTCAAAGGGCTACAGGAATTTTTTGAGTCAGTAAGTGATAGCACCGCCCTGCAGTGATCAGAAGACTGAAGGGTCATCATCACAGTGAGTAAAACATTGCATCCAATTTGGGTGGCTTCCAGGAAATTTTGTTATTTAGTTAGTTTTCTTATTGCTTTGTCATTTCAATTCATTAAACTATCAAGAATTTTATTCCACTTAAAAACAAACAAACAAAAAAATTCTGCCAGTTAAATGGTGCAGAAGAAGGTTGGATGAGCGCCGGAGATGGTACCCTGGGAGTGTGGGGAAGGCAGCAGGAGGGTGCAAGAAGGCTCTTCGCAGCTCCCCCCATAACTTCCCTAATGGTTTGTAGAGGGCAACCTGTGGACATTTACTCCTTAATTTTTGGTGGGTGTGAAAAATCCTTACTAACTTAGCGTAAAGGCCTAACCAGGTCAATAATGGTTATAACAGGGTTGTTATAAAAAATAAAGTGTCTTCTGTAGGTAACTTGGCTTGTAACTGCTTATGAAGTAGCCAGGGTTTTTTTTTGTTTGTTTGTTTCTTAGGGCTGTAAAGCTGTAAAGTTGTTGATGAAGGACTCACTTGTTGGGTGAGAAGCAGCACTCTCATTCCTGGGTGGAGGGCAGCAAGCTAGATTTCAGTTTGCAATGGTCGTACTGGTTAAAATATTCCCATTCTGCAGTGTTAATCTATTCTTTAATGGCCTGACTCTGGCTATCTGAAATTCACTGTAGGATTTTTTTTCCACCCAGTTTGATTCACAGCATTTTCAATTCTTTAGCTAGAAAAGAAACAACCAAACAAAAAAAATTGTTTAGTTCCACAAGAAGATGGAAACTTTCAAATAGGTTCATGGAGCACAGATCCTTTTACGAGAAGGATCTCGGGAAATGCTTTGGAAAAAAGGACACTTCGGATTTCAGGTTCTTTCTTTTGAAGCTGGCACTAGGCACCAACAGAGCTTTGAAGTCTTTTAAATGCTTCTTTTATATACAATTGGCACACAGCTCAGTTAAAACACTCAGCTAATTTTTAATCAGATATATGAAAAACCATAGAATAAGCATGTGGATTTCTTTTATAAGGCTTGTTGGCTATCAGAGTACTGTTGAAAAGAGGCAGCTACGTTTCAGTACTTAATGTGACTGTAATAACTGCGTGGCCACAAACCATTAGGTTCTTCATCTGAGAGGTGATTAATTTCCAGGGAACATATGTTAAGAGAATAACATATTTCCCTAGACCTCCTCCCCAAAAAATAAGCATAAGAAAAGGTTCTCACAAAGCTATGTCAATGCTTTGTATTTACTGACAGAAAAATGAAAAAAAAAAAGAGATGAAAAATTAGAAGAATAAGGTTTAAAAAGTTATTCCAGCAAAACTAGTTCTAGTGTTTTGGTCACTAGAGGGAAAACAAATATTCCCACAATTTCTGGAAAGTTCCATAAAGTAATACAGCAGTCACAAGGAAAAAATGATTGCAACTAATATACTGTGAGCATGAAATGTATCGTTGCTGGTCCCTGACCTCTGAAACTCAGTAATGCAGGTGCATAAAATGACTATAATTTCTTAAGAAAAGAAAACTTGTTTAAAGACTTTTAAAATAATCAGAAATGTCATTACGTTGACCCTTCCCGCATCCTGTTTTAACCCTCCTCAGAGGCAGCGCAATGCTCAGGCTCCTCTGTGTGGGCCGATGCTGAGCCTGGGGAGGGCATGGAGAGGATCAGAGCATTTGCTGCCCAGACTCTGCAGAGAATTTAGCTGCCAAGTACTAAAAGGTCGTCACTGACCATCTGCAAACTCAGATTTACACACACCCACACCCCCCCCCCCCCCCCCCCAACACACACACGCACCCCCCGCCCCGAAGCTTATATGTTTTCTACATTTGGATAGGGGTTTGTTTTTTTTCCTTAGGGCGTGCTGAGTGTGAGTCAGTGACGACACGGTTATCCTCCTGCCAGTTTCCACAGCGCTGCTCCAATTCTTAGCAATGCTGAAACTTCATAACAAAAACAGTTGTCAGGGTTCTTTTAATCTTAGCTCTATCATTTTCACTGAAACGTTTCACCTACTCTGGTCCTCCAAAAACTTAACTTTTTTTAAAACTAATTCAGGAAAAAAAAGTGTCTAAACAGTTTGTATTTGACAATTTATGAATGTATATGTGTGTGCGCGTGCGCATGCATGCGTGTGTCCAGGGTGGGTCTTGTAACGCGAAGTTACAGCGCTGTCTACGGTGTCATTGTGTAAGGACATTGCAACGGGGTTTTCAAGAGTGTCTTATGTCAATGCAAATGTTTGAAAAAATAGTGAAAAACTAAATCTGTCTGCAAATTTCCCTGTTTATTGTGCAAGTTTTCAACATATGGACTTACATATCAGTATCGAAGTCACCTACTTCACCTGCCTCATTACAGAAGTATATGTAACAGCTATAAGAATGTAAGGGTTATATAAAATTGTATCCACTATTTATGTATTATTGTATCCAACACATATGTCCTTTCCATATGGGATGTTCTCACTGTACAGAACATGGTCGGTTCCAAGTATAACTCAACAGAAGCATTCAACCTTTGATTTTAAAACTGTTATCATCTCCACTTCAACAACCCACGTTGAAAGGAAATTCCAGATTGTGGGGGGGGGGGGGGAATGGCTGCCAATCTGAATAAGGAGGAACATCGTCAGATGGCAGGGAAGTATTTGTACTAGTTGTATTAACAGAAGCAATGACCTTTACACACTCCAAAACAAGCCATATGGGCCTTGGATCACAGCAACCGTTTGTCAAGCAAAACTCCTGAATCATTTCAAGCAGTGTTCAAACACAGTCGTAAGGAGCCTGAACACAAAAAGCTCTTCTAAAACGCCTCTCTGAAAGGGGGGGGGGTGCACCAGGTTTTGAGGTAACTGCTACTTAAACCTTCAAATCCTAGAGCAAAATTTTTTTGCATAAATTTTGGCCTATCCATTGTTGGGGATGGAAAACAGATGGGCTGCAGTTTAGCATTGCAGCAAGAATCCAAATTCAATTCTCTGGTTTGTTCTTAGGAGAGTTAATGAAAGTTGAATAATATGCACTGGCAGCTCCTAAAACCCTCTGTATTTTTCTTTCTCTTTTCTTTGGCAGGGTGAGACTATTCTGCATTAGATTTGCATGTGGCCACCTTTCTCCCTAGCGTAAGTCCAGTGATTCCTCCGACCTTATTTCTGATGAGCATGGGCCCTAAACTTTACAGCCTTTGCCCTCATTTCTTAGGCAATCTCTATGCTCCTTATAGCTTCTGCAAGTCAGCCAGAAGGACCAGCAGAAATGAGCAATGATTTAGTATTTACCCTATTTATTCATTAAGCTGGTGAGAGTGATATTATGCTCCTCCATGACAACACTGATCTTTAACTGAAACAAATTAAAACCTATGCCATAAATTTTCTTAACAGAAAGTAATACACCAAGTTTTAGATGCTTGTGGCAAGGATATTAATGGCATACTCAGGGTGGCAAGCGGAACACATTTTAAACGTAATCTAAAAGAGATCAAGAAAGAAAATACCATCTTTCAGTGAAAACAACAACAAAAAAACCAGAGACCAAATTGAGCATGTGACCTTTTCTGTGAGTAGCACGAACAGAGTAAAAAAAGCATGCTGAACTCTGCTTGGAAACCTTCGAAGAGAGGAGTAGTTCATGTGTCAGAAGTCAGGTCTAGTAAAGCAATGCAAACAATGACGTCTTCCGAGTTTAAGTGATGACAGGATTCAAAATGGCAGACGACTAATTCTGAAATTTCTGAGAAAAGGCCGGAAACTCTTACGCAGATAAATAACTGGTAATTTGGCCCATTAAGTGCAACAGTCTTTTACCTGCTGGACACCCCACTTCACTGCCATTCAGCTGTGAGTGAGGAAGCTTTCGTGAGCGAAGCACTGGAAGGATATTTGATGCTTTACAGCAATGCTCTGACCTGACTCCCTCACTGCTGTGACAGCAGAGAGCACTCAACCAAGAGAGGAGTCCTGGAGCGTGACGCGAGTGGGAAGGAACCCAGCAGAGGATGGATGAGCGTTTTCTCGAGGTCTGTCACTTTTCTTAAAGACCAACAGGGTTGTGAGAGAAAGGGATTTTTTTTTTTTTTTTTAAGAGCTGCAAGGTTACATTTGAAGTCAGCGGTGGTCCGGATTCTTTAAAATGTCGCACCCCCAGCAGATCTGCAGGGCCTGCTGAACGGGGTTGCTCCCATCTGCCAGGCCTCAGAGCAGCCCTCTTTCTTCTAGCATAGAAGCAAACCTTTTCCCCACATTGATTTGTCTCCCGTCTGTGCTTTGGTGTTGGGTCTCTGTCATGGCAAAGCGACCAAAGTGGTGGCTGGAGAAAGGGGGCTGAAGCAAGCCTTGAGAACTGAGTCCCTTTTACACCTCCAGACGTGCTCAGGTTATCTTGCTTGTCGTGTAGACGTCTGTTTCACTCCCTATGTAACGTCCCAATCTGCCACAAAACAGGTTTTCTGACTCGTCTATCCTCCCGCTCCTCCCTGAAACAGATTTCAAGAGGGGTGGTGGGTTGGTGGTGGGCTGGTCGCAGCACGCTGTTCTCCTGGCAGCGGCAGCTCTGCAGCTGGCACACGGGCGCTGCTCCCAAGGCAGCCGGGTGCCCCCTCGCCGGGCAGGGAGCCCCGCGTCTCTCGTCCGTCAGTGACTAGTCCAGCTTGTGACTCCCGGGAATGTCTCATAAATTTTGCCCTTAGACTCTGCAGCCAACACAAATTGGTAGCAAAGAATGATAACGCCTGAGGCTTACGAGGCAGGTCACAAGAAAGGACATAGTCTGGGCTCTCGGAGACAGATTATTGCAGTGACCTCCATAGTGCCGAATAAACCGAACAGCTGACTGTTACTGAAATTTGGCTCACCTCTTGTATGTGTGATGGGAAGGGGCCGGTTCTGCAATGACTCGCTGGCACGCGGCTTCATACGCTGCACTGGAAGGGTTAGCGCAGGTTTCCAGTTTTATAGGTGCAGTGGGAATCTAATGCTCTTTTATTAGCACAACTCTGTACTGACCTCCATGCTAAAAAAAGCAGGGACTTGCATATTAGCTCATAACCCACCAAGGGCAAATAAACATTCAGAAATTCTTTCTTTTTTCCCAACTCTCATTAAACCTGTGGTCTCTGTTATTATCACGCAGACATTTTGCACTAGTTTTTTTAGTACAGTCAAGTACAGACGTCCTTTTTATTTTGAAACATTTAATAGCAAAGCTTGCTTGCTCAAGTTTCTGATTAGCCACCGTAGCTGAGTTTACCACCAATAGCCTCCTGTTATGTAGAGCTTTTAAGTCTTTAAAGAGTTTGGTGACAAACACCTCGTTTATACTGTGATCTCACCTGAAAAGCAGCTGGCAGATTTTTTGAGTGTGCTTTGAGTGTGCACCGTTGGGCACATAAAAAAAAAAAGCGCCTGGTATCTCTGGTCTAGGTGCTGGTGTGGTTGTGTGTTCAGTCAGATGGCTTCTGACCTCTCATCTCTGCACCTGGAGCAAGTTTAGTTTTGCAAGTGTGATGGGAAAGGGGAGGGAAGGGGCAGCAAGAAAGAAAGACTTCTGTTTTATCTACATCTTAGAGTGGCTTGATAGTAGGTGCTGACCTCGCTGGTGATTTACAGTATGTCTCAGTACAATGAATTCCTGCTGTTTTCTTCTTGCTTTTTCAAAATGTTTTAAAGCAAGTCCTATGGCTTTATTTATTTTCCTCTTCTATTTTTTCCCCTTTACTACAGTTGCATATTGTTACTTACACGAATGAAACATACAATCAGTTCTCTTTGGGTGGCCATGACAAAAAAAAAAAAAATATGCCATTTTAGCAGTTCTTAGTGAGACACTTAGGTGTTATTGGAGGAATTTTTCTCCATGAAAGGAATTTTACATGACACCGGGCA
Source organism: Grus americana (assembly GCF_028858705.1). Lineage (NCBI taxonomy): Eukaryota > Metazoa > Chordata > Aves > Gruiformes > Gruidae > Grus > Grus americana. The sequence continues at coordinate 9,411,190 of NC_072864.1, forward strand.
CTTCAGAGGAGTCTGCAGTGCAGCAGCAGTATGTGTAGGTACATAAAGTGTTCATATTCTTTCATTTAACGATGTTTCAACACAGTGCGAGATATTAGCTTCCAGTAGTGTGGGAGCACTTAGATTACAGTAGTGTTACCTCATTATACTTACTATTATGAGTGCTACCATTTATTCACAGTAGTAAACATTGTGCTAAATAGTAAGTGTATACAGGATCTAGGCTTTAGAAAATAATACAATTATGAGTACTGAACATTTTTGAGAAACTGTGTTTAGTGAAAAGCATTTGCGGGAGCACTGTGTAAAGCCACAGAAACAGGCAGTGCTCAGTTGTCAGAAACCTTGCCCTTTGATTTTTTTTTTTTTCCCTGCCCAGATAAAATTCTGAAAGAAATTCAATGTCTGAGATTAAATATGATTCATTAGCGACCAAAACTGCAGAACCTAGGGGAGTCACCCATTCCGTCTTTGACCTCTTCTGAGACTATTAGCACGGGTGATAGATAGTTGGCGGATGACTGTTTTCGAAGTGCAGATTTCTGCTAAATTAATGGACAAGCTATGTCAAATTTCTCGTCATTTCCAAGAACTTCTGACCACCACCCCACAAACAGCTACTCTTTCATTCAGTATTGTGCTATACTAGAGCCACATAAATTAACACAAGAGAAAATTATGTTGTGTGTTTTTATAGTTTAATGCATCCAACTTTCCATTTTAGAAAGCAAAGAATGTAAACATCAGTTTTGCTTATATGTCTGGGTAACTTACAACACCTCCGTAATCAATAATAGAAAATGTTACTGAAAGGCCCGATAGACCTCAAAGAGATAATGTGAATTGGCCATTAACAGTAAGTCATTATAGAACTTATTAAGTGAAGCCTTGGGGCTGTCATAGAGCCTAAAGGTTGACATAAATTTTTCATACACGTTGAACTTTGCTAAATGTGCTTGCATTTGATTAATGATGACTTTCTTCAGTGAGCTAATAAGAAGGAGGAAAATACGAGCTCAAGCTGCAGCAGGGAGAACAGTCTCCTGGAAGGAAGGCCATCTTTGGCAGCAGGGGAACAATGGGGCTTTCTAAAGACGCCCTGCCAAGTACGAGGGAGTTTATTACTCCCTGAAAAATTGCTCCTTACCACCCAGAGGCAGGGCACTGAGCACAGCGTGCGAACATGGAAAGCCAGTTGTGTAGTTGTGGAAGTGAAAGCATCATAGCTCCAAAACAAACAAACAAACAAAAAAAAATCCAATCCACCCCCCCATCCCCCTTCAGACCTCCATAGATCACAAAGAACAATACAGAAGCGCTTCATATTTATAAAGCAGCTCTGCGAGAGGAGTGGTATTGTCTGCAAGGCCTGCTGGTGACAGAGCTGGAGGAAATTTGCCTTGGCAGCCCAAGCAGTGAGTCATGGACTCATGGAATGATTTAGGTTGGAAAAGAAGACAACAAGCAGAAAATAAACCTTTCACTTGCAGAAAGGCCTGGAGAACAGCATATGGATTTGGTCAATTAAAATAAACATGTTTTTTGCTTGTTTAAAAAAAAAAGGAAAAGGAAAGCAATTGGTAACCTCGGTCTAGTCACAAAGTCTAAGTCTCTTTCACTAACCACCAAAAATGCTAGGTATGCCTTGAAATTCAGGGGATAGCTTTAGAAAAACTATAGAGCATTTTTTTTTTCCTCTTTCTAGTTTTATACCTGTTAAAGATCAAACTATTAAGTTTTTTATTTGGATTTATTTTAAAAGAGCACTCCTGTAATCAAGAGTCTAGCAAACAGCCCTAGCCAGGAGGAATCAAGATAAACCAAAAGTCTCCTAGACTTAGATAATTATTAGGTATTGGTCCTGATTTTACAAACACGAAAGGAAAAAGAAATGCAGAAAATGTGAGATGTGTCTATTCCTTCTCACCTCCCAGCAGTATGAGGTAGAAGATGATGTTTTATTCTCCATCGCTACCCGCTATGAATTAGGTGCCACGCCAAAGCAGATTTTCCCCCAGCCATGGAGTGCTTTGCCCACCTGCCTGGCTGGGTAGTTCGGCTGTTGCTGGTCTTGATGCAGTTATAAACCACTGCAAATGGACTAAACATGTACGGAAAAGAAAAGAAAAAGAAAAAAAATCAGGTTTTGAGTTTGGCAGTTAGAGACCTCACAAGGACTTTGACAATCTCAGGTTCAATTCCCTGCCCCAGTTAATATTTAATTATTTATAGAACACAAATTAGCTTCAGTGGAAAGTCTGAAAGACTCTTGAAAAGGACACTTCTCTGACCCGTAAAGAGGTCTTGGAGTCACACACAGCCCAAGCGAGTGTCCCCCCCTCGCTGGGCATCCATGGTCGCTTTCTTTCCACAAAGAAACCTGAAATGCTCCACGTACGGTGCAGAACCCCCACATGGGTAAGCACTTGCCCCTGGCGTGTACAACCCACCGCCTCTGCCCGGGAGACAGGAGGTCTTGGACATCGGCAAAGTCCACTGTGGATACGCACACATGAAGTTAACTGTGTTGTACGTGGCAAAGCTGCTATCTATGCGTGAGGTCATAGCTTCTGCACTTCCTCTGCTGTGAGAAGGCAGAAGACCTAATTTTGGAAGCAGTTACTAAGGGAAGGAGTAACAAATACAGAGCTAACGCTGGTGAGCAGGCAAGGCCCAGGACTCTGCGCAGAGGTACGAGCAGCATGTTTTTCAAGTGACTACGGATCTATGAATCTCGATCGAGAAGAGGTCGGAGATGGTTAAAATTGTTCTTGTGACTTGGGTATTCGTAGCCAGCACTGCTCAGTCAGTCAAGGATTTGAAACAGCCTTCCTTATCAAATGCTGAGATTAATGATATTAAATAATGGGAAAGTTGTTCACTAACATGTCGTGGCATGGAACCGGGTCAAACTGGTTGATCTCCAGTCTCAGCCCAAATTAGTGGAAACAACAACAAAGCTCCAGAGACCTGCATCTAACTAATTCTGACAAGCTCACTCATTCCCTTTCACAAGCCATTCCTTTTTTTTTTTTCTCGTGGGGGTTTTTTTTTGTTTCATTGTGGTTTGTTGTTTTGGTTTGGTTTTGGGTTTTTGTTTTTTTTTTTTTTTTTTTAATACGGAATGTGATTTTGGTGCTGATTGTTCAGGTTTGGTTACAGTAGCTCAGTATTTTGATCAGTCACCAAACTGGAAACCTGCACAGGGTCTACCTAGATTTTTGTTTACTGAGCCTTTCAATAAAACCGTGTCATTCTGAGAATTGTGCTGGATAGGGAAGACATGAAAGAATTCCAGGCTTTTGGGTCCCAGAAAGCTAAGGCTGCCTCTTTGTGAGCTTGATTTAAATTCCTATTCTTGACTTATTCTGTAAGCTTATCAGCACCAACATGGTAAAATTCAGCATTTTATTTTGTCAGTCAATCAACAATATGGAGCCAAGAAAACATGCAAATTATTTAAAAGCTTTTCTCATCTGTGGTCATATCAGTTTCTGAGGCACGATCTCGCGCAAGATCATGCAAATGTTGGTGGCAAGCTTGCTAGCTTGTACCCCTTGACACAGTATCAAAAAATGCTTGACAGAATGGCAAGAACATGACAGAGGCAATCTAAAAAATCCCAAACAAACCCTCCCCTTCCATGTCGGTGTAAGTTTTGAGAGTTCCCTTAGCAACCAGCACTGAACTTGCATACTTAATTGCCTCTTGCCAGTGATGAGAGAAATTGTGTACAAATGCGCCACAGATATACGTGAGACGGGGGGCACGTCAACCTTGCTCAGATGCAAGTTCTTCTGGTGATAAGCTGCTAGACAAGGAGCTGCTTATTTTTGCCAACAGGAGCACGCGCGTGTACTCAGTTCACAAAATAACCATCGCTCCCGGCTAATGTCACGCTGTCTGTTACTGAGGGTATCTGGAGGGGTTTTGTTGTGTGTGTCCCCTCCCCAAATGATGTCTCAGGCAGGACTCACGAGAGGGAAAAAGAGGCCAAAACATCATCTGCACTCGCTACTGTCCCTTACCTTACCTAGCTCAGTCGTGGTGATCCTCCTTTTAATTAGGGTTTGTCTTCAAACCCACTGAAGTTGTAATTAATCTTGCAGTTGCCTTCCGTGGACGTGAGGCTCGGTCCTTCCCTGAGCTCAGTCGGGAAGAGATCGAGCCTACGCTAAAGGAGCTCGTGCACATAAATCCCTTCCCAGGCTGCTGGGATCCTTGGGCGCAGTGGGACAGACTACAACCCCAGCCCCGGTCTTCTCGGATTTATGTCGGGGACTAAGCCAGCGCTGCTGCGCGGGGCGGGTTTGTGCACTGCCAGATTATACACCCAAGGCTCCAGCGACCACTGCTGTGAAGTTTCACACAAATAAATGTCCTGTTGTTGTGCCAAAACACGCTGTTCGTTAGGGGTGCTGCAGATGATACATAACGAGTATAATTCCCAGCATTTCAGAGGTAGTGTTGGCTGAGATTAGCAAGACTAACTTAATAAAGCACTATAATAGTTGCATATTTGCTGGGAAGGGGAAAAATAATCAAATGAAAAAGGACAAAACCAGCAGGGAAAGAAAATTTATTTCCAAGCATCTACGAGAGTGCTACAAACAATAGAGACTAAAACTCAAAGCATTTAAAACTATTAAAAAATGTAGTTGACAATGTCCTTCTTAAAAATTAAACATAAAAATGTAGAAAATGCAGTTATTAATTCTAAAACTTGCTCAATAGTGAAATAAACCCAGATAGCATCAGTGAGGATGGAGTCCTACAAATGATTTTTTTTTTTACTTTATTTCCATTTGTTAATTTGTAAATTGATACTCATTTCATTTTTAATGTTTATTTAAATTTATAATGGAGAAATGTGCAAATCTAGCAAAATATTCTTTGGATTATAAACAGAGAAAAATCAACAACCAAAGAAATTTGAACTGAGTTAATAATAAACTATAGAATTATATAGAATGCATACAGCTAGAATAAAGTGAAATATTACAATAAACATTGTAGAGCAAATCTGCTGATTTAGCAAACTGCCTTATAAAACATAGGGATATAATGGGACAAGTGAATATGTTATGAATATAGAGCTGAAACATCATTCATAATTTTAACGAGTTAAATTTTAATCTAACTACATATATGGGGGGCTTCAGAAAAGCAATACACCAACAAATCAGATTTCCTCTCAGATCAAGCAGTTTGGTACCTGACTGCAAATGAAGGACAGGGTCTGTAAAATGAACGGTAGAAAAATGTATATCATTTCTATTTATTGCCTCTTCCCATATTGCAGCTGCTGATCTCTGACCCTAAACAGCAAACTATATTAAATTTAGCAGAAGTACAGCTGTACACAGATGCTGAAAATGTTGATGCGCGGAACATATTCCAATCCCTTGCTCATTCTGAACTAATATAAAAAAAAGTTATAGATCATTTTTCGATTAAAAATATACATTACAAAGAACAACTCTGAAAGCACTCTGTATTTCTGTCATCACAAATTAAAATGTCTTCCTATCAGTAGACGATGCTATTCTACTGCAGTAAATGAAAAGAAAAAAAAATCAAAAGAAAAAAAAAGTGCCAGAATCTTAATTACTACTCAGGTAAGGTAATTGTCAGGTAGAACAGTCTTTAGGGAACTTATAGTTAAACTGGGTCAGATTTAAGTCTCTGGAACCCACAGAAGCTTAGCACAGATACGGAAGTTCACAAGCCTGGAGTAAATTGTAAGTACAGAGTACTCCTGTCCACTTATAAAATTATTTCTGAAACCTCTGGAATTTCTAAGATATAAGATAAATGCATATTACATGGGAAATATTGAAAAGTATTACACTTAATTTAATCCAGAAAACACAGTAGTACTATATGAAGATTATTACTGTGTTCTGGGAGCAGCCACAAGCTGTAAATAGAGAGGGTACAAAATGTTCACCAGACATTACATTTGTTTTAATCTAAAAAACATTTGTAAAATGTACTTGATTTTTAAATAATCACTTAACAAGGCAACAAACCAACTACAAACACATAATAAATAAGGCTATTAAAAGGTCACAATTGTAGTAAATTAGTCAGAACTATAAATGGGACATTAGAAACACTATGTTTTTCCTTATATGCTTAATAACCAGAACAAGAATTAAAAAAGAATCAGTTTATTTCAAAGTCTGCTTCTTATATTGAAGCACATATTAAAGCAACAGTACAATGTTCATAAAATATAAGTGTGATGCTGTAACATTTCTTACATGTCAGAATACTGATATTTGTATGTATACTAAAATAAGAATTTTAAAATTGTACAAATAGATACATTAAAAATGACATAGAAATAGGGCGCCTCCCACTGCAACAAGACAGAGTTTTTATATCTGGCACGTATTAGTTCAAGATGAAAGTATAAGCAAAAAGATTTACAAGAATCAGCAGTAACAAGTTTGATGCTCAAGAGACATAATAATTGTACATTGTACTGTACATACATCATATGGGTTTAAGCTGGCTGAATATTATATATTTCAAGTTTAAAAATGCACTACCATATAGAGTGTCCATAGTTTAAGGCGAAATTACAGCTCAGAACTGTTATCTTTTCTAATTTGTGGAAGCTTCTTTGACATAAAAGATTTAGATGTTCATAATACATAAAAGATTCCCCTTATTTGTAGGTTCGCTTTTAGCATTTTCCTTCATTTAAATATTTTGTTTTTCTTAAGTGGGTTTTTTCCTCTAGTGAAGTTGGCAGCCAACTTCTATGTTTGCCTTTTGTAGGAAAAGGTACTTCACAGTATTTACCACTTTTACGTCCTTTTTTATCAAAGGAATCCTCTCTGTCAAACTTAAATGTTTAAATGAGATTTTTCTTGATTTTTAAAAAAATACCTGCTTACATTTCTTCTGGATTCTTCAGAACATTGGACACAGTTCTTAAGGCCAAATCTTAAACTTTATTGTTAAGAATCATCATCGAAAGTGTCTTTGGAGCCATACAAGTCTGCAAGTTTCTTAAATCGAGGTCCCCAATTTTGTAGATAGTCATAGTCCAAATCAGAATCTGTTGTCGCTGACTCTAATGAGCTAAGTGAACCAGCCACTGAGCCTCTTCCTTCATAGCCATAGATCTGAATAGAGTCATAAGGAGGAGCAGTTGGATCATTATCAGCCTCTTGTATTCTTGTGTTGATGAAATCATCAACATCAACACTATTAGGAGCCGGCCGAAGCCCTGGTCTTGGCATATACTGATACTCAGGTTTTATGTCTTTACGAGGAATAAATCCATTGATGCCATCGGGGTTCTGCAAAGTAGCTATGTCAAAAGCTTCCGTATCTTCCTCTCCTCCACCTTCATCATCATAAGTAATAATGTTCTCTCGGACATCTTCTTCTTCAAAAACAATCAGAGGTTCTTTTTTCTGTCTTTTCAGTGTTACAAACAACACTACAATGACTGTAGGAAAAAAAAAGGCAAGTTAGACTGCTGTCTCAAACAGTAGCTGCTCTATAAATAGATTATTGCATTCACTGAAACCTCAGCTTTTGTGCTGCAGTTCATCATGTATTTTTGCTAACATCTGCATTTTTAACATACCTAGCTAGGTAAAAGCATTGATGTTTGTACACAGAATTGAACATACTGATTTGAGGTTTTCTGTTTGGGCTGAGTGCCATTGCTCTTACTAATTGTTTATTACCGCAAGACTAATTCAAGAAAAGCATTTGTGGGCCCCCAGTGCTGCATGAACACTGTGGCACTGCCTTTGAGCAGCCCAATCACATGTATATCTGCAACAAAACAAAGATGAATCTTTATTGTCTCCTGTATTCCCAAAGCTGAACTCTAATTCCATGTTGCATTTCCATGAAAATAGGTTTTTCTTAAGCAACACCTCAAACACATGCCTTTGTGTTGTGTTCCTTCTCACTTCAAATGTCTATAAAATAACTTTAAAATACATAAGAAAGACTATAAACTACTATGGGCAAATTAAAACATTTTATATAAATATTTTCAAATCATCAGGAAATGCTTTACAGCACTTTCTTAAAAAACAGGTCTTCTGAGCCATTCATTTGTCTTCAACACAAGAAGAGTTAGAGGGAAATAGCTGGCAGGAGCCATTAATCCTGGCTGACCTCAATAAGGAACCTGTCATCCAGGGAAGATCACACAACTTAAAACTGTGTGTCATGACCTCCTTTAAGCAGTGTCCCTGATAAACTGATATTGGGCCGCAAAAGGACGTTCTCTGAGAACACCTAGACAAATTCACTGATGTTTGCTATTGCAGTTACCATATACTGCATTTCAGCCGGGCAGATTAGTACCTTCTATAAAAATAAAAGCTAAGAAATGAAGATTCATTTACCCATCTTGGAGCTGAAGGCAAGGTTAAATTTTTAACACAAACAAGTGTACAACAGTAATAAGTAAAGAACTTCTTTACCTAACAAAATCACAATACAAGCAAGAATGGCAACTAAAGCTCCAGTGCTTAATCCAGCATTGAGCGTGTAGGCTTCGGCATTACAGGAGACCATGGAGCCGTTGCTGTCACAGCCGCAGACCCGAATGGTGAGGGTGTTGGTGCTGCTCATAGGGGGGAGTCCACCATCACTTATTACAATAGGAAGAAGGTACAAATCTTGCTTTTGGCGACTAAATCCTTCACGTCTAACAAGAACACTTGCTGTGTTATCTGTTAAAGAAGAGAAATAGTCATCGTTATTTTTTTCCAAAGTCATCCTCTTAGTAAATATTGAAAAAATATATCTTGCTATAATAGCTCTGAATTATCAGATGTTTTAGCATTACTTGTATAATAAACCAGTACAATGTATCGCCTTCCTAATGACCCAAAAGCCATTACAGTATTGTGTTTTATTCATACAGTACCACACTCAATTTTAATTATTTTAGAGTGATGAGGGTTACGCAAGGAACATAAAAAAAATCTCTGTTAGTAACTCCTTTTAGCACCCCACTAACTTCTTGGGAAATTCACAATATTTTGTCAACTACCACAATGACTGGGCCTTGGCATTGCTGTTTGAGCTGATTCTAGTCCCTTTCCAGACGTAAAGCCTTCAGTGGAGGAGAAAAAACCAAATCCCCCTGATATTGTTCTTGGTGTCAGACCTACAGGAATGGAAGGCAGAAATTGGTACCAAAATGGCCTGTGTTAATGAGACTCCCACCAAAATGAAAAGCCAACGTTTGCGGTGTGTCAGCAGATTGGACCTGTTTCAGTAGGAAACACTAAAGTAAGCAGTATTTCATCAGAACCTGTTTTTCAACCAAGCTCCAAAAGCCAGAATATATAAAGCTTGATCGTACATACACAGAACGTCTGGGCAAATTTTGAATTACGTGGATATGAGGAAGAGTCAAAGTATTGCTCTGACACTATTTCCAGTTGTTCTCACTGAGCAGTTGCCTGCCATGGGCCTCCTGGTGCAGGGGATGGAAACCAAGCTGCCATCTCCGCCCAGAAGGTCATTTTGGATAGATAGTCCTTCACGCTTCCTGGGCAAAGGCGTTTGACAGGGAAGTGTGTGACGTGAAATGCCGGGGTGAGACAGCCAGTGCTTCCTGCTCCCAGCCACGCTGGACAAAGGCTAGGAAACACAAACAGCATTTCCTTACTGTGCTCCTTGTTTCTCAGTTCTCAGACTGAACCAAAGTTTATAAAATTGTAAACATCCTGAAGTACATAAAATGAAACAATCATACCCGTGGTTTCCAGACCTTTGAAAACTACTTTAGATTGAAGATTTACTTCACACAACCTTTTCTCTTTTGCCATGTTCTTTTTTTTTCACTATATAATGGAAAGAAAAAAAATGGTTCTTTTGTCTACTGAGGGAGGGCTATTCACCTCCAACGGTACCCATTTTACTATTGCCTTGGGGTACTGCAGAAGATTAATCATTTTCCTGTTGAAGAGTCAGCATAAATTCCAGAATTTAATAATGCAAATCATAAAACCTCTCTTAATGATCTAATCACTGCTATTTCCATGAAAGTTTGTGGATAAATTATACCGAAAGAGAAGTATTCTTGCTTTATATGAAACACCCTTGCAGGCAGTACCCCAATGTAGGACAAGGTCTGAAACTCTCCCCAAATTTGGTGGACACAGGTCAATTTATGGGATAGAAGGATGTTTGCACTAGCGCCCTACTTAACTGACTCTCCCACTAATAGCTTCTACAGATCACACCAGAAAGGATGATTTTTTTTTTTAGGACTGTCCTAAATAGGATCTGTTTGCTACATGCCAAATTAATTCAACACCCCATATCTACACCTCTTCTGCCGGGCCCACCATACCTGATGCCCAGTGTGGTCACCTTGACATGAAAAACTGTAGTCTTTGTGATACTGAAGTCTCACAAAAATAATGTCTGGATAGAAAACAGCTTGTTAACTTCTCCTTTGCATGATGGTCATATTTGCTAAGGGCAGGGAAGCTGATAAAGATCTGATTATTTATTGTGGGTTTTGGAGGTAGCCTTCATCTCTTTTCAATTTTTCTAACCTCCTAAATGTTTACATGCAACATTTGCCCAGCTAGGCTTTGTAGCACAATTTTTTAAAGGACCTTAGTGACACCAATGTCTGTGTCATAGGAGTCTTATTTTAGGACTTTAAATTAATGGGCTCATAACAATTTGGTACAAATAGAAATGTAATATCTAATATCTATTAACCTATCAACTAATACTTGAACTAATATGTATTGATATAGAATAAAAGTATTCCACAGAGTTCTCTAAAATGCATTTAATAATGCATTTCCTCAATATGAGAACGAAGATCTGCTCTATTAAATGAAAGATCACAATAGGACAGATTATTCTTGTTGTAAAAAATACGAACTTTAATAGTATAGGCTGAGCTACAACTGCCTAGAGGCTGCAAAGCCAATATGGAAGGAAACACAGGCAATATCATATATTAGTATATTTAGTCTGTTGGCTACACATTTTTTATTATATTATGTTACTTCATACTCTATCTTTCTTGAATTTTAGGAGCTTAAATAGTATTCCTAACTAGAAATAAGAAAAGGATGGCAAATTATTCAGTTATTATACAGACCAGTCAATTACATTATACTAAGGATGAATTTGATCCAATGGTTGATTTATCTGGTTTAACTTGAAGTGATTTCTAGTTTAATTTAATTTTTTAAAAAGAAAAATCCAGTCAATGTATCCAGCTAAAGTTCAAAAAGGACTACCATATATGAACCCTAAAAGGTCATTTTTTACACTTTTTTCCTGTTTATGTTCACTTCTCTACATTTAGAAGAAACATAATATCCATAAGAAGAAAAAAGCTCTTTTACCTAGATAAAAGATAACATATAATCCTAGCTAATATTCTCATCCTTGCTTTTTCATTATTTTCAAGTCCCAGGACTGTAAGTATAATCCAGGTATAATGGCATCTTTTAAGCCAAGAAACAGAAGTTAAATGTCAATACCAGCTTAAAACTATTACTTAACACATATGGGAGCTACTTGACTGACAGTCTTAACGAACACAATGGGGGTTAACACAAGACGGAAGGAAGAAAATAACCGTCTCCACACCATCCAGAAAAATACATATGCTCTCATTTTCCCAGCTATTATTGTCTGGGCTATCCAATATCCAAAAGTGTTGCAAGTGAAGATTACCTATACTCTCCATGAAATTGTCACAATTAGGAGTTAGAATTGCATTACTTTACGATGATCTTTATAGTGATCTTCCTGACCTTTGATTTTCGTGTTTTTCTCTGGTGATCTTATTGTTGGTTTTCCAGTTTTTCCTCTACATACTGGCAAATGTAGCTTAGCTTTTGGGGGCTTGCTAACATATATATTTTGTAAGAAGGCTTCTAGATTAGAGAAGCTGACTGCAGTGTGGACATTATCACCTATATCAGAATGTGAGTGCCGATTCAGCAAGAAACCTAAACAATTTCAGGGGTCCAACTGTCTAAAGTCATTACCAGGCAGTGGCAATTGCTGTGGATAATCCGTAACTTTATTGTTCATATGTTTCAAAATGTCTTGATTAAAAGGTCTGAAATTGAGAGCCAGAGGACATGTTTTTATTAAAAACATGGATTTTAGTCACTGATTTTAGTGGACTCACAAATTTAATTTCAGCCTTTGTAAAGCACTATTCTTGTGTAGTTGAGAACATGACTACACCTCGCTTTTGCCATCGGGGTGTAATTCGTCCTGGCGCAGCATGGCGAAGCAAGGTGGCTGCAATCCTTCCAGCAACGCCGGCTGTGCGCCAGGCTCCACACAAGGTGAGCGAGCCCAAGCAAAGGGCATTTCAGTTTAGGACAGAGCAGGATTAAAAGCAGGAAATCCATTTGCTAAAAATCCGTCTCTCTGCTGTGAAGTGTCAGGAGCTGCTACTGCTCTTTTGAAGCTCTGACTTCAATGGGAGTAAAATTGAACAGAGCCTGGGCAAACACAGTGCTGTTTATTTACGTGTGTTTTATCACAGCATGTGATAAGTCATTATCTCATGTTTTCTATGGAAGATAGACTCAGCTGAAAAACTTGGTAACACAGTAGGCTATTAATAGGATGTAGAATGTGATTACTTTTTTTGGATTACTGCAATATGTGATTACTTTTAGGAGTTGGTAGAAAGAAACTCTATTAAATGATAATTATAGGACTGTATTCACTTTAAAGTTCTGTAATAGACCCAAACATTGGAGTTTTCATTAACTGTTCTCCACAGTTAATAAAGCCATTTTTCTTTGAAACTAGCAATTCTAGTGGTGGCATGGTATATAGACTATTCAGATTTACAACTGAAAAAAATCAAACCTTTAAATGATCATGTAAATTATTTTTCTTGCAAATGGTAACACACTCGCTCTGACAAATGCTTTTATATGGAAGTACATAGAATTTTAACTTTTTTACTTTGTCCTCTACCATAACTTACTTAACTACCCCCACCCTCTGCCCCGAAATAGTTAAATTAACAACATCACTGCACTGAGGATTGTACAAAAAGAGATCGATTTCATTACACTATTCATTTCCCAAACACAAAATTATACAGGAAGATTCAATCCTTAAATACTTTCTTGTTAAAATAACCTTTTGCATTATTGTCAGGTACAGTCACTATATTCAACTGACATCATCGTTTCAATTACAAAACATTTCTGTCTGGGTTAACTTTGTCATTAAAAAAAAGAATGAATTTGCTGCATATGGAAATGAAGGATTTGTGGAATTGGCTGGAGTCAGGAGCCATAATACCATTTGCCTGCAGCTGTATTAGAGCATCTCAATTCTGACCTATGCCTCCTCTGTTAGATTATAAAATCTAATCCATTTTTAAGTTTGATATGGTGACCATAAAATATTTTTTAAAGAGAAACTTTGCCTCAGGGTCTCAAGCAAAGAATAATTTTTTATTTACTTATCTCTAAAAATATATTCATCAATATTTCAAAAATTGTGTTTTACTGCTTTAAAGAGAATAAATATATCCCCTCCACTGGATCCTTTATGAATTACTTATGTATGTACAAGTGTCAAGCACTAGGCAACAGTAGTACTTTGATCCTTCAAAAATAACAGAAATTTTGTTTGGGAACTCTGATGATAATTACCCTCACTTCAGATGTTGATAGAGATATAAAGTATGCCACAACACAACACTTGAGAGAAAAAAAGTTTTTACTGAAATCATGTATCTGGATTATGTTGCCTTTTGTACTTCTGGCAATCTAGAAGAAATCATTTGGATTCATTATTTAAACCAGTTCAACTGAGTTCTACTTTTCAGAAAACAGTCAAGTTTCCTTCAAACGTTAAAGCTTGCTAATTAAAACCAATTTCTTAGAAGCTGAAGCAGCTCTTTCCCTGTACAGGAAAATAACAAATGAACATTGAATGAGAATATCATATTGATTATCATTAAATAAACAGAATAAATATGTATAAAGGCTGAACCTGTCTTTTTTCTGTTTACTCCTCTCTGGCTTCCTCAACCTTTGGCAAGTTAGGTTCACTGATGCTATTATGTTAGATGATCATAGAAGTTTTGATGCTCAGCTATGCCTGGGGGTTTTTGCCTATAAATTTCTCACATCTTAACATCAATCTGAATGCAAGGCTATACTATATTTCGTGAACAGAAAATTGGCAAAGGGATCAGGATATCCACATCCTGAGATACACCCCATCCGGGTAGGTTTTACAATAGAAGTCCACACTTGTATTTACTACAAAAAGTTAGCGTGGCATTGATTTTATTCCATTAGGAATCTAGTTCACGTCTCTTATGATCCATAATTTACAAAAACTAGCAAACAAAGTAAGGTGAACAAATACAAGCACCCTAACAATTTATCCTGCCTCAGCTAATTTTATCTTAGCAAGTAAGTTTTCTCTAAATCTAGGAGATCTGCCAATTACATTTAGTGAATGTTTTTGTCAATGTTTTTTACCCTCCTCTGGGGAGATAAAATGGCACTGGGTTTTTCATGTAGGGTATTATTATGTAATTTAAAATATGTATTCAAGAAAATGAAAGTGAGTTAACAAGCACTACATTATTCCAAGAACGCCCTTGTATTTCTGCTATATTTTTTCTGCCTTCCTCCCCTAAATCTCTGGAAAACAGACACACTGTCAAAGTTAATGAAAATGCTGTTGGATTACATTATGTTGGCTATTAGTTTTACTTTGTCATTTCCTTGGACTCTAGTATAGAGGGAATCTTCACACAAACCTCTGTTGTCTCTGAGTGTAAAATTTGGATTATGAATAATTTCAGGTGGTAAACTGAAGATAAATCTTGGTCCGTTGGCTGAGTCGTCCCTGTCATCAGCACTAATTGTAATAAATTGCTGTAAAAGAAAAATATTCTGTAAACAAATGGCTCCTTCTCTGGATACATAACATATATACAACATTCTGAGAAATCTCTTGAATACAAATAATTTTGAAATAGCAGAAACCCCCCGAATACCTCAACAAGTGTATGCAATTATAGACACAGAGCAGACTCAAAACTAGAACAGGCAATCTTCATTTTCTATTACATTTAACCAACACAGAATTCTAAATATAAAAGAATACACCTATATATACATTCTTATATACAAATGCCTACTAATGATAACTTTATAGACTAAATAAAATTCTGCAGAAAATTCAGCAGCTCAGAGGCAGTTAGCACAATGTCCTTTTCAACCTGCTACACTAACTGCAAAAGTGCAGAGCCATATTTCTGTACGATACCTAACCCCTCCCGTGATCAGGGATAAACCTGTAGGCTAAACTCTACAAGCAGCGTACTGTGGTTTTCCCCATAAGGTGCTGAGTATTTCTGTAATATCCAAAACAGGCTCACAACTGGGAAAGCTGCTCCTGACCAACTTCATTGCCCCTGTGATGGTGGATACTCAGGGTCAACACCAATCATATTCAATGCGCAAAGTGCTGTATCTATAACTGTTGATAGCAGTTCAAAATAGAAACATAGGAAAGTGCCCTTCTGTGTGCTTTAGGCATTTTGGCCAAAATTTCAAAATAAATGTTTGTTTACTACTACTCATTTGAGCTGCCAACACAAAGCTGGGCTAACACCCTGAAGAAAGAAATTCATGTGCAGGGAAGGCGGTGGGCAGAGGCATACCTGATTGCTTCGAGCATTCTCACAGACAAATGCTTCATAGGCTGCTGCAAACTTTGGAGCATTGTCATTGACGTCAACGACCTTAATTGCGACTGGAACTTTGGCTTCCTGGTGTTGCTTGTCTATGGGAGGAAGAAAAATCAAAATTAAATAGAAGCAGGAAAACGCCTCAAAACAAACAAAATCCCAGCTGTATCCAGGTAAAAATGAAATAGGCTGAAGTATTTCTATTGGGATTTATTGCAGCTTATCAAACTGAGACAATTAGAAGACTACAGAATTTATATCATTGATTATTAAATACCTCAGTGAAATACTTACGGACTTCAACTGCAAAGACAGAGATATTATGCCAAGCAATTTCTTCTCTATCCAAAGCTTTCATTGTCTTGATATTGCCATCTTCTGCATTAATAATAAAATATCTTTCAAGGTCGGTGTGACGATCAATTGAATATCTAAAGAAGATTGAAAGTCAGTAATGATAAAAGAAGGACATAGTAGTTTTATGCACCCAAATTTGTTCTATGTCATTATTATATTTAAATAATTGTGAGCAGTACATTTATTGCTACCCTTAATATCATTGTCATAGGGATGATATGCATTCTTTTTAAAGGAGACTCACCTGGTTGATTTCTACATTTAGAAAAAATATTACATCAGAATCTTTGATGTAAGTGAAAATTATTGAGTTTTGAAGTATCTATATTAAAACCCAAAAATATTCTTTATTTTCTTCTCTTATAAAAATGACAGAAATATCTACTGAGATATTTATGTTTTCTTCTGTTTCATATTAATCATGAAGATCTTTTAAGTCCTCTGATCTTTTGATTACTCAGAATGTTAATTGATTACTAAATAGTATCCAGTATCTACACATTTGAACGGCTTTATACAGCTCTGGTTTTCGAATCTTTACCTTGCAATTCTTTGAAATGTTAACTATACCCACAAAACAGAGTTTCATAGTTTAATTTACACTGAAAACATGACAAAAAACCCCAAACTAATAGAAAACTACCCAGTGTAACTGCAGAAAGTAGGTGTGTGTGTATGTGCTTGTCATTAGCAATTATCGCTTAACAGTTATCCAACATAGTCTCTAATCTGCTGCATAGACTTCTACCTTTTGAGAAAAAAACATGCTGTGATAAAAGCATAGGATATTTTATAGAAAATATAATGTAGAATAGAGTCTAACAAAGATGTCCTTAAGTACGTTTTAGACAGACATAGCTATGGTATGCTTTCTTAGTGATACAGGCTTTGAGAAACCAGTAGCTTATGGAACAAGACATAAAAACAATGCTGCATGATGAAGGTTATTAATATTCTGGGTGAATTTTAAATATTACTGTGCTAGATCTATCATCACACTATCTTAATAACTTGCATAACAATTCTAAAAGCTAATGCTTAGAAAGAAACAGCCTGCTCTAATGAAGCATACCTTATAGCACTGTTTGCAGCATCAGGGTCTTTGGCATGTACTTTTCCAACCACAGTACCAGACGCTGCATTTTCTTGTACTTCAAAAATATAACTTGGCTTTAAAAACACAGGTGGCTCATCAGCATCTTCCACTGATATCTTCACTGTTACTGTGTCCTTGAATGGCCCATTGCTGATGAACTTAGGATCAATATGTACATTGGCTGCCTCTACCTTCAGGCTGTAGGACTTTTTGGTTTCAAAATCTAAGAGCTGCAAGAAACAAGAAGACAATGCATTCCACGGTTAGGAAAACTAGAGTGTAAAAGCAGTCGCCTAGTATTCAATGACATAAAACAAATGTGAGCATCTCTCAACAAGCTTGGACTGAAATGTGTGTATTTAAAAACATAAAGACTCAAATGGAAGGAGCTACATTCTATGTACGGAGCAGCATAGGAAGGCACTCAAAAAAATCACGACAGAGTCCTTGTCTTGCGCTTTGCTTGCTGTATCACTCAGGACATCATCTTTACTGGGAAAATTAACCTTTTCTTCATGCAGCCTTCCAGGTAGCACAAAAGAGCGATGGATAGGAAAGGGGTTCCCACAAAATGCCAGGCTTGGTCTATCCCAAGCTAGCAGGCATTCCTTTAGAGATACGGATGTGGCTTGAATTGCTACTGGATACGCCATGAGGTAGGACACAGAGAAGTTAAATAATTTAAGTAATAGGGGAAATATGAAGATAGTTTGCAGTACTTTCATTTCACAGTTCTTTCCACCCATAGATCTCACAGCATTTTACAAAGGGGAGGTGAAATAATGCCGCATGAGGTAAGTCCTTTTGGGAGCCTAATCAAAGTCACAACATATCTGCATCGTTGTTGACATCAAATGGTTGCAGTGTTGCAGTATTGTACCCTCAAAATGATCATGCAGGTGCCAACCACAATTCACAAAGTATGCTAACACCATAGACTGAATGGTGTGACAGTTCACCCACGTTTTAAAATACACAAAAAACCCACTCCCACCTCCAGAACAGATACAGTAATTGAACCACAGCATATTTTTGACCAGAGGACACCTCTGGGTCTCTTCCTGAGCGACTGCCCTGATGTACAGGACAGGGCTAACTTTGAAGTTAAGCGCCCAGGTCATCGTCTTTGAGTTTTCATTATGTCCAAGAGAGGTGAATAACTATAAAGATACAAAGGGCAAAATAATAATGCTTAAATAATGAATAAGATTTATGATTTATAATTCATAATTTAAAATTCATTTAATAGCATTTTTAAAGATCACACTGATGGATTGTATATGAAATCACCTCGGTATTTTTGCTGCTTTTCGCATAGTCTGTGACTCCTTCAGAACAATATTGTGGACAATGCACAGCTGAAGAATTCAAACTATAGGGCATGAGGCTATTCAGACCAAACATAAAGCAACAGTGAATGTCTGCTACTTATCAGCACTAGGCAAAACTTCATTAACAATGAAGCTGATGGCATTGTATTTTACCGTGACTTTTTATTATGAATTCATTTAGTTTGTGCAATTAATCCACTGTACAGTATTTATGTAATTCTTCTTGGTTATTTTCTTCCATTCCAATTCAGCTACTGGGGAAATGGAATATTAAGAGTTAATCACAGCTTTAGAAACAAATTAAGTGAAATTGCATTTACTGATATTTTAGCTTAGGTGGTAACCCATTATTACCAAATATTCTGTCAGCAACAGAGAATACTACACATTAGTAGGTATTACTCACCTTCTTAAGCTTTACAACACCTTCCTGAGTCTCATAATCTGTTGTAATTTCAAACATATCCATGCCATCTCCATCAATGATGCTGTAAGCTACTAAGCCATTTTCCCCAATGTCTGGATCTTTGGCCTTCACTCTTCCTACTTCCTCTCCTGGGACAGCTGCTTCCGACACTGACATCTGGTACACACCTGGTGGAAGAAAAAAAGGCATTTGCCTTAAGTATGCAGTCTGTTCTCCAGTTGTATATTTACTCATTTAACTTGTAAGTTCCAAATAAACACAGTAATTTTTTACATTTTCAAATCCCCTGAAGAAACGTTATATTATAAAAAGCTCTGAGAAGCAAGTCATCTGTGAAATCTTAAAACACATTGCTAATCTATATAACATTACCTTCCCACCGATGTTTTACACAACATCTATGTACATCTCTGTTCAGGGTGGGCTAAAAAGGCAACCGATCATTCAGAATGCAGAAATTGTTGTGACATCAAGGTTATCATCCATATCAGAAATGTTATGACAAAAATGGGAGGGAAATTCTCTTTTATATGACTCATGGTATGGCCTTCAACTCTGTAAAGTCCAGAAGCGTTTCTTCTGCCCATTCATTCAGAAGCCACAAATTATATACAACAAATTGGATAAGACCTCTCTGCTGTGCTGGCTAAAGAATAAATCTGCTGCTTTCTATGGCTTTAATTTGGAGTGTGAGCATATAGTAGCAATGATTATTTACATCTAACACAACAGAGAATACATACCGATTTGTATGGGATTTCATACCAAACAAAAAACGGCTTTCTTTCATCAAACTCCAATAGGAAAACCATTCCCAACCATCCCACAGATGTGTTGCCACACAGTTTTTTCCTTGTGTATTCAGGAACACCCAAAGACAGCAATACTGTTCCTAGATAAATCTCTCTCCAACAGTTGTCCTTTAGAGGCAGCATTGATTCCAGGACCTTCCCAACCCACTCCAGAGTTCACATAACATAACCTGGTCCTAAATGTACAAATCTATATCAGCATTTTCTGACACTTCATCAGCATTAATAAATTGGAAAAAAAAGCATGAGAAAATAAAATAATTTAATTTATGCCCCCCTCCATAATTGCTCTTTATTGCTATACGAACACCCTAGGAACATCAGGAGACTTACACCAGGCAGGGACTTGGCTCATTACCCATAAAAACAATTGGCACATGTCATCAATATAGGTCAT
The DNA here is from genome assembly GCF_028858705.1 of Grus americana. Classification (NCBI taxonomy): domain Eukaryota; kingdom Metazoa; phylum Chordata; class Aves; order Gruiformes; family Gruidae; genus Grus; species Grus americana. Next base: position 9,431,337 of record NC_072864.1, read on the forward strand.
TAACTCCAGTCACAAAGAACCCAAAATTTAAATTTAAGCACATAACTCATTAAGGGTTTGAGCAATGAATAAAAACAAAACAAAAAAAAACCTAAAAGAAGAATAAAAAAAAATAAATCACTTGGATGTTTATATAAACAGGTCAAATCCTGGTTTTGAGTTACAAAGCATGCCAAATTAAGATTCTAAGTTGGAGGTGAATGATTAAGTAGAGTAACTGCTCTTTGGCATTTCTGATAATTTTAAATATTCTCCCAAAACGCTCAGTAAACTGGCTTGAATTTGTAGAGAAAAAAACACCATTTGATGGAGTTACTCAACAAAATACCACGTATGGGGGTCCCAGGTTATGATCTGGAGTGAAAAGGTATGTTTGTGAGATATGCAAAAAATAACATTTTTAGGATTTAATACTTTCCTATTAGAATAGTTGAAAATGCTGACATAGATTTTAACATTTAGGGATTGGGTACGTCATTTAAGCTCTTGCACGAGGGTCCAGGAAGCTGCAACACTGGAAGAAGAGTTGTTGGAGAGACAGTCATGTCCAGGACGCATCAGTGTCATAACGGTTGCTCAGAGGAGAAACAGGGTGGGCTGGGATGGTGTGTACACTGCGCTCCAGAAAAAAAAAAAACAACCCATGCAGAGATGAGATACAGAACAGATGTGTGGGACATTAATGTACTTCCACCCAACTGTGAAGACTGAATCTGTTAATGTCAACCCTGATTAATTTTACATGTGAAAAATAAATAGCACAGATATAAAAAATTACTTTATTTGACCACCAGCAATACACTTCAACCATCAATTAAAAAATGTAATTGCACTTTTAGTTTGCATTGCCATGGTAAATATAAGTCTTGAGGAGTATCCAGTCTTAAACTTTTATCTTTATGGGCATTCACCATTCACTGAGAGTGTTTATAGAAGTAAAAAATGAAGCATCAACACATAAAATGAAAGGCTGTATGAGATAAAAAATAACGCTCACTCACTTGGAGGTCTGTCAAAGACCTGAAAGGGCATAATCAGGATCTGTTAATAGATCGTGCAACACTTTCATCAAGGGCCAAGAAAAGCAAGAAACTTCATGCTTGAGAAATACAGCTGTAAGAACATAAAGTAGATCTCCTGTCCTTTGTCTATCTTCATTGAAAAACAAAGTGGATTTGTTCATTGAAAATGACTATCATAACTATGCCTGCAAATAGCTATGAACTTGGTGTACTGAAAGGCATGACAGGAGATGATTGGAGACTGTTTTCAAACGCTGTAAATCTAACTGGAGAGCTTTCCAGTGCATACACACTATGTGACTACTGCATACTGCAATTCTCCCAACACAGAAGAACCTGTTCCTACCCAATACACGCAGGGATTCTTGTTTTAATCTCCTCCTATTTCCCCGTAATGATTTCTTAAAGTTCTTGTGGCCTGAACAGAGTAGTAAACACTGCTTCATTTTTTAAAGTATCTTTTACATCCACACTGTAATTATGAAAATGGGAAACGAAGTAAGCCAGCTTATCCCAGCACTGCTGCAGGGCAGGTACCTTTTCTAGTATTTTTGACCAGTTGGTTTAACGCATAAGAGAGCCGTCAAGAAATGGGCTTCTTTCCCCATTAACAGAGAAGTCCAGACTATGTCTCCCTAATCAAATCATAGGTATATTTATAATATAACATGATCCAGTAGTTTTAAAAATGAAGTGTAGGGTTAAGAATCTTTGTAATCTAATCTTGACCTTAAAACAAAGTTTCATTTTGCAACGCAAAGCAAATAATCCAGTTATTAAAGCTCTATATGTTACTAGCAAAAATGTGTAAATAATATTTATCTAGTCCCATGTGTGCTGTAATAATCCATTGGTTACTGCTTTTTGAAGCTTTGAATATGTCTGATACTATACAAATATGGGTATTAGTAGTAAATATGAGTAAGGATTTTGTTGTTACTTACTCTGTGGGAACTTTGGTGGGTTGTCATTGACATCTGTGAGTGTAATTGTCACTTTGGTTGTCCCTGAGAGGCCTCCCATGTGTCCTCCCATATCTTTTGCCTGTATTACAACATGATACTCTTCCTTAGCTTCTCTGTCCATATTCGGAAGGGCAGTTCGAATAATTCCTATAAATACAAAGAAAATATGTCACATACAAATTTTCACAGGTTCACATCACAAAAATTGGATACTGCATTTTTAGCTTGCATTAAAATACAGTAATATGTCAGTGATGGTGCAGATTCTGTTTTCCCTACACTGTGCATCATGCTATGCAAGGAAAGTAGCCCAAATATTCAACACAGTTGAACATAGAACAACCCTGGAGAATTACAGTTCAGCACAGAAACTGCCATTTCTGTCATGTCATGTCATATCACAAAAGAAATAGTATCATCTTTCTAGTGTACTGTACCCAGAAGCTCTACCAAATGCCAAGGGACTAACCTGCGAAAGAGCTTAGCTAGAATCAAAAAAGAATGAAGGAAGCTTTGCTCAAGCACATCAATAGACAGACCCAACTGTACTGCCTCAGTCAATACATTTAGTTCTTCATTTTAATGCATTCCAGTTATGAGGTCCTACTCAAATAAACTGCTCAATAATACCTGTTTGAGCTTCCACCGAGAAGTACGGCTGACCTTCAAGAATACTGTAAACCAATTTGGCACTGTTCCCATAGGTAGGATCATCAGCATCTGAAGCTGTTACCTGAATAACTGATGTACCTAAAAATGGAAAGCAAACACAGAAGGAATACAGTCAGAAGCAAACACGTCTGTAAGAACCGTGCAGAGATGCTTTCAGTCACACAGCCTATTTCTTAAGTTTTTTTATTTCCAGGTTTGGTAAATGAAAAAATTTTACTTGGCAATTTATATACAACAAAATAAGACTCATATGATCCAAAAAGATTTGTCACCAGCTGTGATGTGGGATTAACGTTCTAAACAGTGAAGATATAAAAGTCAGCAGTCACTTTGTACCACTACGTTTTTTTTTCCTCAGTAGTTTAAGCATTATATTGCTTTTGTCATTAGACAGCCAAACAATAGAGTTTTCTTTTTACATTTTCCTCAGTAAGTTTCAGAGAAATCATTCCTGTAGAAATCTCTGAGATAGACACAAGCTCAAACAGGAGATGAAAATGGGATAATGTGGCAGTAACTCCTTAACTTTATTACACAGCTCTACCAAAGGAATGATCTGGATGTTTACCCCAGAGAATTCACAGCCCATAGACTCCAGGGGACCCTCAAGTTTCTTCCTAGGAGGAAATAGTCCTGTTCTAGGAACCACCTAGAGACACTTCAACCACAACAGTTAGTAGCTGTGCAGGGTTTGATTTGGTCAGCAAATTAGATAAATTGACTGAGTCGCTGGCTGAGCATGAAGTAAATTTTACTTCCCAAAATTCCAGAGAATAAATTAAACAAAGCCAAGACATACTGACAATGCAACATCTTCCATGAGGCCAGGAACTGAAGTGTACTTATGAGTACTTACCTACATTTGATCTCTCTGGCACATTGGCATGGTAGTTTTCATGAAGAAACTCAGGTGGGTTGTCATTTATATCTTGAACTTTAACAATGAATTCAGAAGGTGGTTCCAAAGGTCTGTTAGTGTTCCTGTCTACAGCTTGTGCCGTGAGAGTGTACTGAGCTCTCTCCTCTCGGTCCAGTGTCTTTGTTGCATGGATGTTCCCTGATTTGTCATCAATAACAAAAATGATTCCAGCTCCTTCACCTGAGAGAATGTATTTAATGTTTCCATCTCCAGAATCAATATCTGAATGAAGCTACAAAATGAGAAACAGACATACCTTAACAAGATCGTATACATTTCATGTGTGTGTGTATGAAATGAAAAAGTTCATGAAATTACTATAATTTCATAGTTTTCAAAAATCTTGTCTTACATCATGCAATAATCCATACTCAGGTACATGCTGTGAACACATCTGCCCTGCATTCAGAGAAGCTGCCTGCACAGATTTGCACGCTACCACACGTAGGGTGCTGCTGAGACCCAAGCTTTAAGATTTAAGGAAGAGAATACATGAAAAGATAGTTATAACAGGTTCTTTATTCAAATGAAGGTGAAAGGAAGGGTCATTTTTACAAAGATTTTGTACACTTCATACTAATCATATTCTACTAGGTTGCATGTAAAAAGCTGTTAAGTGACAGTTGGGATGTAACAAATGAGCCAATCAGCGATTGCCAACTAGTTTTTAATTACAACCTCTTCCATATAAAAGAAGTAACAGATGCTTATTAAACACTCTTACTTTCGCAACCAATGCACACTTCAGTTTGATGAATGAGGGAAACATTGAGCCAAATTACAGATTTATTGATTTTATATTGACACCTACAAATTGCACAATACTAAACATCTTTTAAAACCAGAATACTCAGAACAGTATTTGCTGTCATTGATCTTGTTCTCCACTCTTTGTGCTGGGGTTAAGTCAACACAGTTCTGCTGAGAACTTATAAAGTGGTAAATATACTGCTTTGTTTATGTATTTATATGTGTGTACATACACAGGTGCACACAGATATATATGTCCCTCTATAATTACCCCTCATATATTTAATGTTACTGATAACTTGAAAATGAAAGGATGAAGAGATACCTATTGAGCAGTACACTTTTACTGAGCTGCTGGGTTAGACATTACATTTTTGATTACTACTTTTAAATTGATGAATGAAAAAGAATTTCTTTCTTACCCTTCCTACTAGTACAGGATCTGGTCCCGTATACTCTTCTATAACAAAGAACTGATTCCACACCCAGCCTCTTTTTGAACGATGCAGAACTTGTCCTTCTTTTCCTTTTTCATGGTGACCATGAAGTGATGGCCTTGCATGGTTCAGTTTTTCTGTAGTTATGGCATGGCTGTAATACAGCATGCCCAGGCAGATAAGAGCGGCATGTAAACAATTGTCCTCCTTCATTTTTGGTTATTTTTTAGGCACAGGAGTATCCAAGAATCTACCCCTTCCACCTTGGAAGTCAAAAAGTTTGGGGCTACTGAAAAGTTTCAGATAAAATGTTCTGCACATAGGATGCCACCACACATTAAACACATCACTTTAATGCTCTGCAGCTTCCCAACTTAATTCCTGAAAGAAAGTAAAATGGAGAAGATTGTCAGTTCTTTTATGTCTTTGAGATGCAACAATTTTTTTATTAAGCAAAATAAAACTAGGACTACATTGGGAAATTTCAAGAGAATAAGAAAATTAAAATATATTAATAATTAGGAAATGCTGAGTAATGAGCATATTTGGTGTTTTGTTTCATGTAACTGCCACCTTGTAAAATCTCCTGACTTGCTGGTTAGGGCACTCGTTTGGAAGTTGAAAGATAGAGAATCATATTCTCTCATGATCCTTCCAAATGAATTTAACCCAAGATGCAAGGTAACTGTAGAAATACCTAATTTATGTCTAAGCCCTCTTTGGAGCTTAGATATAAGCCTTAGATACAAGCTGTTAAGCCATAGGTTTAGATATAAGAAAGATACCAAGATACTTGCTTAGCAAGAATGGAATATTTCTACTCATGTCTGGAAAAAGGCCTTTTCATAACCAACAGATTTTTATGCTGAAAATAATGACCTATGTTTTTCTAGGCAGGAGCAGTGGCTCACAGAGCTCCAAGGACCTGCATTTTGGATTTAGACCCCTGAAGTAGCCCTTCTACCTCCCTCTGAGGATGAAGTCATCAAAGCGGCGAAGCAGCATTGCTTGCCAATTCTGCTTTGTGCTGGTGACAATAAATGCCACTAACCAATAAAAACATATTCAGATACTTTTGATAATATAACAATTGATTTGGCTATTTATTCCTACTTTCCCTGTGATTTAAATTACCAGAATTATATTGATTTCTTACTTTCTAATAATTCTTAAAACACTAGATCAGAATTAATATTTGAAGCAGAAATTGCATAATACAGTGAAACCTGAACTAAGGTCTATACCTCCAGCAGCTAACAATCCATCATAAAGGCCCCTTTGACTTATCCCTGGGGTTTGCAATATATTCTCCTTCAATCTTTACAGAACAGCCAATTTTTACAAGGTCCCTACGATGTTTGTTTCAGCTTTCTGTGTAATTCACTTTACTGTTCTGCAAGATACTGACAAAACACTCAATGTTATATTCATACAGGCATATTTATAAATATAAGCTACCATTTTCTTTAAAACAGAATGATTTTTTATGAGAAATAAGGGGATCTTACACATAGTATTTGCAGCAGAGAAAATGTGACTATAGGGAAAAGCTTGAACATACATCACATTCTATAACTCCAGCAACACACATCTCACTAGTACCAAACTCACTCATCTCAGGATGTCTTTCTCAAATCCTTTGCACAGTAACATTGACAGACAAGGGCATATAAATAATTAATAAATAAGGAATGAAATATTTGGGTTTATTCCCCCCCCAAAAATCTAAGTTTTCATTTTTATTTTATTGAAAACTGAAATCACCTCAATTACAATACCACAATGGCTCCAGCATAATGAATTAAAGTTACACATATAGCTGCAAGCATAATCTGCCTTTCCTAAGCATATTTATTAAGTACAACATTTGGTGTATCCATTTTATCTTTTACTATTGTTATATGATGTCACATTACAGATGACTCATTCCAGCATGGAAGACATGAAAAAGAAAACAACCTCTATTATTTTGGTCAGAAAAAATGCTTTTATTATGACACAATATATGTGTGTGAAGTGTGGAGCATTAGGTCTGCAGCTTTAGAGCTAATTTCATATCTCCATTTTGTTCAGGGGTAGAAATAAAGTGGGACTTGAAGGACTTGAACACTGAGATTTAACTTATTTTGGAAATGGCTTAAATATGAAAAGTCTTTCAACACTAGTTATTATAGTGACTTTTTATAGTAATAGTTAATTCTAAAAGGAAAGGATACTTTTTCCCCTCCGGTTTTGCACAGAAAAAATAAAATTCAAACCCCTAGTATGCAGTATTTACTTACCAAGCTTCCCTAACATTTAACTTTATTAAACCTTAGTAAGTCAAGCCATCAAATTCTCTACTCATCCCACAGATGTAAAATGAGTTATTCTGTCCTGTTTGGTAAACACCTCTGGATTTACATCCTTGTAGCAGGTGTAAATTTAACCCCACAGCAAGCAGGCTCTGAGGTTACCTCATTCGGCTGCTTTGTATACAGACATCTATTTATGCAATCAAATTCTACACATTAAGACCAGTTCAGTCTGCTTCATAATTGCATTCAGTTAATCAATGATATTGCTGTTTCAGATGTAGTTTGCTATGCGTATCCTTTGAGCCACAGTCGTCAATGCCATGCCCAGTATATCCAATTATGCTGGACAAGTACCCTTGCTATAGGGATGTATGGCACGTTACTCGCTAAGTACCCTTGCTACAGGGATGTATGGCACGTTACTCGCTAAGTACCCTTGCTACAGGGATGTATGGCACGTTACTCGCTAAGTACCCTTGCTATAGGAATGTATGGCACGTTACTCGCTAAGTACCCTTGCTATAGGGATGTATGGCACGTTACTCACTAAGTACCCTTGCTATAGGGATGTATGGCACGTTACTCGCTAAGTACCCTTGCTATAGGAATGTATGGCACGTTACTCGCTAAGTACCCTTGCTATAGGGATGTATGGCACGTTACTCGCTAAGTACCCTTGCTATAGGGATGTATGGCACGTTACTCGCTAAGTACCCTTGCTATAGGGATGTATGGCACGTTACTCGCATGCAGCAGTTAGAGGTACTTGTGCTCTTGGGCTGTTAAATGGGGCCTACACGCTCCAAACAGAACTTGAATAGGAAGGTATGCCTAGACAGCTGTACGTTTTTAAACCTGCTGTGAAAAAAAGTAAGTAAACTTCTTACATTAATAGATTTTGGATGCATTTGAAAATTAAACTCACTGATAATTATTCTTCATTAACATCACATAATGATCTCAACAATGAAAATAAGTAAACAAATATGACCATTATTCCCAAACTTCTCAATACTGTTATGTAAATCAGTAAACACATTATAAAGATGCTTAACAATAATGGAAGAGTCAAGCTGATACATACGCTGCTTATTATCGGCTATTCAAGTGTGAAGTGCTGGAAACAAAATATTAATCACAAATCCATGCTTAATTTACTAATAAGGATTTAAAGCAAAAATTGTTTGCTACCTTTTGTTTTATCATCTGTATATACATGTATAGGGAGGAAGCAATAAGGCTACATGCCTTGAAGATAAAGAATGCTATTATCTCTCATCCACTACTTGGGCTAAAAAAAAAAAATCACTAAGGCTGTTTATGGTAATTGCTTCCATTCTGAGTTATAATGTGAAAGGAGTCTATGCTAGTAATACCAAGTTGGCTGTTTAGTAAGTGACCTACTGCTAGATAGGCTGCAATTAAAGCTGGAGCTGCAGGCAATAAGGTCTCCCTGGCCTCCTCGTGCCCCTCTCACCTTCTCCCTTCCCGAAGCTCATCCTCTCTGTTCAGTAGTGCAGTGGTTGCCACAGCGGTAAGCCCTCTGACTCCTATCGGCATAAGAAAAGCTAATAGAATAAATCAACAGGATTCCACTGAAGTCTATGAAATTACTTAAATTCAAAACAGCTACAGTTTGGCTTTTTATAAACTACTTTCTTCCTAAATGGCAAGGTGCACAAGATGCGCTTAAGTTAAAGCTAAAATAAACTTCATTAAAAAGCAAATCAGTATTATTAACAAGAAAGAAGTCCTTTTTTTCTTCTCTTTTTTTTTCCACAAAACAATCTACTTCAAAAATTTCAAATATTTTAACGTTAATTCAGCTTCTGAACGCCTAGAGTTTCCTACTTCTTCAAGCAGAAAATATGGAAAAACAGCTGAACAATTTATAAAGCAATTCCTTTTCTCTTGTGGAAAAATACCTCATAATCCTGCACGCATGGAATACAGATCTGCAGACAGCAACTGCCGCAGCTGACTGGACTGCTGCCCTGGTGAGTGTCCGCAAATTCTCCATGTGCGGCACTTCTGTGCAGACGCTGAACAACACTACGCAGGTAGTGAACTGTCAGAATCATTTGCTGTGAACGGTTCTAGTCTTTTTTAAAAAAATCACAGTCTTAGAGATATCCTCAACATTATTGTTATTTCTGCATGTAGATTGTACTCCTCAACTACAGCAAAGCAAATGTCGGTGAGCAGTTGACCAAACTGCACATTTTTCTCCATTGTGTTTAGACTTGTGCAATATATATTTTTGCAATCTAAGCTTTCCTAAGAAATCTGCAAAAAAAATCTGCTTCCCACTTCCTTAAACATAATGGATGCCAGATTTGAACTAAGATGGTCTTTTTCTCAAAAGGAAGAATTCCATTAACATGTTTTAACTGCATACAAAGAAATGTTGCAATTTTGGTACCAAATAATAGCTCTATTGGGGGAAAACAAGAGTTAACCAGCCGCTGCACAAGATTAAATCACATCAGAGGCACATGAACGCAGTGAGATTCCCAAAGGCTGCCCAGGTAAGTTGGTCAGTCAAGGTATGCGGGACTGAGAAACGTTAAAACAGTATGAAGCCCGCACTCTGAAAAACAACATACACGGTGAGGTGTATACATGAAATGTTTGCATGGAAATAGAAGATCTCCCTAAATAATTGTGAGAACATGCCTTCAGGGCACTTCTACCTACATAGATAATGTCTGTGTTTTGTACTTGTAATTGTTACTTCTGGAAATGCAAAGCTATTAAGTTTCAATTTTAACATAAGAAAAATCTGTTCCACAGTTAGAAAATAAAATCCATTGATATCCCTAATGGAATTATGCCATTCGACTAATTAAGAATACATCTATCATAAACCTGAAAAATGACATAACCATGTCCACGGACTATGGCACGGAGCGAAGCCAGGGTCTGGACTGCTCCACAACGCATCAACCCCACGCTCCTCGCGCACCCTCCGAAGCACCGGGAGTCGACGCGCAGCACAGCGCGGCAGGGAGGTGGTGGTACGGGGCTCTCCCCGCTCTGGCCAGCTAATCGACAAAGTCGCTCTGCTCTACGAAACTTCACACGCAAATTTGAGTGACTGTTTATAGATGACTAATGGACTAAAGTAAAGAGCCGGCAAAGATTATTTTAATGACAAGACCAGTCGCGGAAGTGAAGTCTAGCCAATTTTAAATTTCTTTCATTATATTTATAGCAAAAATAATCCCAAACATTCATGCTGACTTCCTCTGTGCTATTAAATGACCATGTGCCAAATTATAATAGACTAAACAATTTTTCTGATTTGTCTAGGCCATAACTTCTGGATGATACATTAAAATAGCAATTGTTCTTCAGGAATACACTTGGCAGAAACCAGTCAAGAGCACAGTGTAGCAATATAATAATAGATGATTATGTTCTGAAATGTTTTGCAAAAGTATCAAGTAAATATAGGAAATTTCCAGTCCAAATGAGAGTTTAGCTGTAATTAGAATTAGCTGAAAAGATGAATGATTTATTTTACAATAATTTTATCATCAGACAAGGAAATGAATAGTTTTTTAATGACAGAATAAATATTGGATCGTATTAGTTCTGGAGTTAAGAGTGCCTGAGTTTTGGGCATAAGGATGGAGGGGAGGGCACAGCTGGCTGAGCCCCCGCTGCCCATGGGGGCAGGGAGGGACCTGCTGTGGCCAGGCAAGGCACCCCGCTTTGCAGGGGCCTCTCCTCCCCGTAATTCGGCACAGCAAAGCTAACGAGAACCTGGGCATTTTTCTGCTTTTGGGACAGGGCTGTTCTGAGCAGCCTCAGGGCTCGTACCCCGTGGTTTAACTTAAACGGTTAGCTGAGGGACTTTCTGCCCTGAATAGTGTAATCGGGGTCATGAAAAATGAGCAGTTCACACGGAAAGGAGGTAGAAAAAAGATTTCCCGATCAAATTATCTGTCGAGTCCCACTGAGCCCATACTGGTTAATCTTTAGGGCATATCATGAATTTAGCTCCTTTGGGAGTTTTTAATAAAATACATGAATTGAGGGATGTGGAATAGTTTCATTACTCCTGTGCACTGGTGAATGTATGCATAGCAGTGTGAATGCAGGAGCTCAGTCTAGCATGTATTTTTATCCTCTTGTAGATTGCTGTATTCAAATACCTGATGCCTCAGTATTTTCAAGAAATTTATATAAATTAATATGAAAATATTTTTGAAGGATACTAGCTCTTGCTGCAGAAAGCTATTCAGCCCTAACCTCTCTAAATGCCAGGACCATGGTCCTTACCCATCGCATACAAAACAGGAAAATTAAAAATTAAAGGACTCCATAACCAGCAAACTGACTTTACAAATATGACTAACCCCATGAGACTAGTCGTTTATGTATGTCTCTACAGGTAATGAAGCATTAAAGGCCAATATGCAGTAGTCTGATGTAAACCGTTTTGTCTAAATGGCAAGAACTCTGATCTCTGATACAGGAAAAGATTTTCATGCTGTATACGTAACTCGTTTTTCCCAATGTGTAATTCTAAAACAGACCGCCAGCAACTAACTCCCTGTGAGCTCTTCTGAAACACTGAATGTCTCTTCTTGTTGAAGCATATTTCAGGTCTCACTGGAGCGAACAGCAAATAACCCTCATCTGAATGCAAATTGATATCAAGTCTTTTGTGTCATTCACAAAACATAATTAGTCTTATGAGACAAAAGTATTTAGTCCAGAAAAGGAAATTTTTCATATTTAAAGATACTTGGGAAAAAAATTCTCTTAGTTATTGCACTGAATAATGAGAACCTCACACTTTCCCAATTCATATTCTGCTGTTTTGCATGGGAGCATGGGTTGCAGTTCTGCAGAGCTAAGTGTATGTGTATATATATATATATATAATTTTTACATGGTGTGCAAACAGCCAAGATTCTAGGCATGTCCTACTACAGAGGGATTCTAGGTCATGGCAAAATTTGTATGTACTAAATACATAAATAAAATCTTTACAGAACTGGCAATTTTCATCTTTAGCAATAGAAGTTACCTTAAAAATGCAAAGTAAGTTTTGTAGAATCCTATTCTGAGTTCTGTAGAATCCTATGAAAGGAAATCTTAATCCTTTGCATTTTTAAATTATGTTTTATAGCACTGTATTGGATTACTGAGATGTTTAAAGCCAATAATCCCCAGCTGCTCCAAAGAATAGTTTTTGAAATGTAGCCATATTTTGCTGTAGCAGCTTTGAGACTCAGTATTAGGAAACCATAGACAAAACCATAAAATGATGCCTCTTTGAAAATAGAAGACATTTTGCAGGAAAGAGGAAGAAAAATAACCTCCTGACTAATATGACGTGATATATCCTTCAGTATCCATCTCTGAAATCATCATGGAAGGAAAGTATTTTCACCAGGCTCTGATTTAATTTGTACTCTTTCAAGAAGAGTGAAATTGCCATTTGGTGTGCCTCATACAAAACAGCAGAAAGTAAGAAGACAACTTAGGACATTATGAAGTGAAAGACATAGAAATAAGCCTGAGAGAGTGATATTAAAAGGCTTGGGAAATGAAAAATGGCTGTAAACACAGTTTTACATTTACTTGCTGCCCTGGGGAGATCCACTTAAGATAAATGTGACAGAGGCTGTCTGGTTTTAAGCATAAACTCTACAGGAAAACAACTAGCATAAGAAAGGTAGTCTTATTAAAGAACATAGTGATTGATAGAGTCATTTGAAGTAATGACTAAGCTCTTGGTAGAGTTTATTTTAAACAGTAATTGTGTTCTTGTGCATCTCAAACTGGAATTCTCATAATTTCCTGTATACTCAAAGGGAAATATAGCTGCAGCCTATGCCCATGCTAGTTTCAATATAGTTTGCTATTATGTACGTGGCTATAAATGACACCCCGAGGAGGAAATAAATGACAACTAAAGTCAACTTACTTCCAACTACTAATGCTATACTTACATGCAAAGCCAACCCTGAATTTTTTTTCTCTAAGAATTTATACTTATGAATGGTTAAATAACACTTGTGCTGTGACTGATGGTCTTCTTGGTTCATGCCAAAAATGAGACAGAAAGTCAAGATTAAAGAGTGATAACTGAAAACCTATTAAAAAGTAACGACTACAGGCAGGCCTATTCAGCCACCAACCCAAACCAGAAAGAATTCCAACAAGCAATCCATTTCTGTTCTGCTCTATAATCTCTTGCTGAAGGGCTGACAGCCTCCATGCAATCAGAAATCTAAACTGAATCTGTGGTATTGTACTTACAGCTTCATTTCTAGAGGCAGCTTCAGCAGTGCTGCTGAAATGCCAAACTATTATAGCATCTCGTGTGGTCTTTATATGACCGATGTCTTCCTCTACAAAACATTTTTCCACTTTGAATATAATTCTACTAGACTACCTGATCCCCCTTCGATTTGGCGCCCCTCAAGCAGGAAAGTTTCTGATAAAACATTGCCACTTTGGAAGCGCATGCAAACCACCCTGACAGCAGTTTGTTTAAGTCTAACAACCATTGTGACTCTCATTTAGAGAGGTTCACATAATTAGATTCTCTGTAACACTTATCTTTATAAAACTTGACAAGTTAGTCAATTACCAAGAGTCTCTTTTTCAAATACCTTTGCTAGAGAAAGATAGACGAGAGCTAAATTTCTAATCAAAGAGCCTTCTCCCTTTCTCAGCTTTCCTGGAGCTGCAGAGGGAAGAGTTCAGATCCTTCAGCCATGCACAGGTAAGGTTCTTTTTGATAGTTTGCTTAACTGTTCCAGTTTAGAGCAAATCTCTTCGATAAAGAGCATAAAAGCCACTTTGAGATTTTTTGAATGAGCGATTGAATTAATTAATTTTTTCATAGGCAGAGATTGTCTGTGAAGAGACCTATTTTGGCTCGATAGCATGAGATAACAACATCAGAATATTCAAACACATTCCTAATACAGCGTCAATGGCTCTAATAAAGGAGACCATCACTGTTTAAATACCTAATGGCAGGCCACAGCTCAAAGGACCAAAACTGCAAATTTAATTATTATTTACAATCCATTAAATCACAAGATTATAATTCAAACAATATTTGCATGAATATCTTCTGAGATGTCTTGTTGTAAGTAGTCACCACAGAATATTTCCATTTAACTTAAAAAACAAACACACAAACAGAAAGAAAACATCACCTTCATTAGATACAACCCTCCCTTTGGCTTCCTATGCAGCCTGAACTGCTCTGAGCATAAATGAGAGGAACGATCTGTATTTTCAGTGTTCCAAAGCTGAAGAACTAAGACATAATTCCCAATATTATGATACAAAACCAAAAATGCAACAAGAGGTGTTAAGGTGCTGCAATTAAATGCTTAGCATATAAATAGCACAAAACCCCCATGCTTGTCAGCTTGCAATTAAAATTTGTTTTTCATGCGAATGATACATTTGCAAAAAAGGGCAAATGATTCAGTATATTTTGCATGAACATAATTCATTTTGACTTAAACCTGTTCATTACATAGTTCTGATTGATCATATGAAACACGAATACATCCCAGAGATTATGGATTGGTACTATTTCTGACCTGTAATTACAGATGATTGTGAGAAAACATTTCATTTCTATTCTTCTGATAAAAACCATTAACAACAATAGTTTTAAGGCAGTGCCTTGCTACAGATGAAACGATGTTTGGCACCACAATATCACACAGAAGAGGCAAAATTTAAATACCTTGAACCTATAGTTGTTCTTGCATAAAAGCCCTAGTTTCAGAAACTGATGCTCCACAGAAAGCTGAGAAATTGGCAAAAATGGGCATTTATTTATTTAGCGTTATTCATAAATGAAGCTATGAATCAGCTATAATTAGATATATTCCATAGGTACATTATATGTTTTGGAGAGATAAATACTCTACCTTTTGCCACCATTTCTCTGATGTCAAGGGCAAGTCTTGACCTTAAGAGTGCAATAATCAGGACTTGTGGCATATATCTGCATCTTACATCATATATCTTACATCATGAATCGTAGACTTCTGCACCTTAGATCATCAATGTCTTTTTTAACCAACGGGACAGCAAAAAAGTACTTGAGTGTGAATGAACGTGTGTCCGGTCAGGTAAAGCTTTAGCTTCCAAATCAATAACAGATAGTTTTCTCCCTAATTAAGACCAGTCAAGTGTTACTTAGAAATGAGCTTGTGAAAAAGAAAGAGGAAAACAACCTGACACTTGGTAGAACTGCTGGATTGAGAACAGTGTAATTTTTGGATGGAATGACCTTAATATGAGGCAAGTACAGGGGAAAGAATTTATATTCATAGAGGAAAAATAGAGGCAAATAACAATAATAAAAATTAACATATGTGTGTATGCATATATATACACACACACGTATATAAAAAAGACTGAAAGCTTCAGTCAAAAGAATAGGATTAGGCATCTTCTTTTCATATTAAATATACTCTTAAATTCAGCATATTTTCTACAAAAATGTTCTTTTCAAAAAGTTGCTGGGGTGATATCACTATTTCAATCCAACCAATTTCCTTTGAAGTCTCCCATAATGGTAATTAAATAAATTGCTCTTGGAGTAATTATGTTTTTTCTGGAAAAGGAACTATTAGGGTAAAGAGAGATGAGAGAGTCTGTCACCAAACATAATCCTTCTAAATACATCAGTACTTGCTACATTTATTAGAAGAAGGATAGAATACTTAGAAACTTTGGACCTTCTTAGATTTTGTAAAGGAAATGTCGACTTGATGGTTGATATAAGAAACAAACTAAAACGACTGCTGACAGTCCTGGGAGTGCACAGAGAAAGAAAATGGAAGCTGTGTCAATAGAAAGCTTTTAAAGACCATACGTGTTAAGCCCAAGAGAGCTAGTGTGAACTAGAAGCCCAAATTACCACGTTAGAAGCGTGTAGTTGGTGGACAAGATGAAGGTGACTGAAAGCCCAGGACTGAAGAACAAGTGTATTGTATAAAATGGCATTCTCCATGCGAGCGCAAATACATCATGTTTGCAAGAGCACGAGGCTTTGAGACCAAGTTACTACAGTTCTATTAAGCAAGTTCTGTGTATGGCAATTCGTCAGATCAAATACCTCTCATCTCTGTGAATTTTATCATCTTTGATAGAGAGAAATGAGGCTTTCACAGTTCCAAGTAATTTCCAAACACGTAACTTTATGTTTCATCTGTACTTTTCCTCTTGCTTAGAAGCCAGACTAAAATTGTTAGTTGTGGTGTTTGAGTGTACCATAAGTTTCGTTTATGTTTTTTCTCAGATTAAGTGTTTTTAACCTTGCTAAAGATTCCCCTATTATCTGTGGAAATTTGCCATATACCTGCTAAGCAACCTGTAGCATCTACCGATTTAACCATCAGAACAGACCGACAAAACTCTCTACCTTGTTCTCTGGTCTAGTCTCAGACTTCACAGGCTCTAAATGCAATACTGATGCTTACTGGTTTTCTTCACATTACAAAGAATCTGGAGGGTTTTGTTTAAAAGCCTATGCAAAAGTTCAGAGAGGCTGTTTTTCTTTGTGCATAATGCTGAACACTCCCATCTTCCTTTTTCCTTTAAATTTCTTTGGTAAATAATGTAAGGTTGCATAAGACTAACTCATATGGATTAGTATGTGAATTTCTTTATGGTGTCTTTACAATATCACATCCAAGCATAGTGATACAGTGTTCTTCTATAATACTAACCCTATATTTTCTTACCACTTTGAAGACCAAAAGACAGTGTTTTCAACTCAAAACCTCACAAGAGAGAGCAAAAGGAAAAGGAATGATTTGATACCGTTTGTACTTCACCTACAATCAAAAATAGCTTCCTGGAAATCCAGTGGTCAGAGAGAATAAAGCACCAGACAGGCACCAGCTGGAGAAACTGGATCTGGGGATTCATCCAAGAACTGGGAACATCTTTCTGAACAGACAGACATATTTCTTGTTCGAATGTAATGGCTGCCAGGGTAAACATTGCCTTAAAAAACTTAACACTTTTTTTTTTTTTAAAAACTTTTTGTGCAAATTTTGTGGACCCCTTCTGGCTTAAGGTTCAGTAAGTGAGCTCAGAACCAGACCCAAAGAAAGATAAATATATATTATAAGCAGGAAGAAGTCATTATGAAGGTCATACACAGGCACTTACATTATGCTATGCCATTTGTAAACACAGCTATAACTAAACCCAACTATAATATGTGACATGAATGAATATGTAAGAATAAGATTGCTAATATGAATGTTTACTAAATGCCTATTTAATAATGGGGTTTAATTAAATAGCATAAAATATAATTTTCCATGTGTAACATGAACTTGTTAAAATTTCAGAGCTTCGTAAGCCAGTAAAATGGTGTTACCATTGCTTACAACATGCCAAACGCTGTGTGCGAAGCTGACAGCACAGGCATCAGGACCCATTAGGACTTGTTAGGCTTCATCAGGACTTGTCTTGGCCTGCCTGGGGCTTGGTTTTGGCTAACTTACCTGGCTGTAACAGGTTATCTAAGGACCAGGTCACTATTGCCTAATTTGTTTTGGCTTTTTGCTTAGCTTGGGATGACTGTATGTTGTAATACCGTTGGTTTATGTATATATTTGTAATGAATAGATAACAATTCACTATTCCACAATTCACTATTCTGCATAGAACGAACTATGTATGACCCCCAAATCAAATGCAGCATAGAGACGGGCATGGAATAATATGAGGAGATTTGAAAGTCCAGGTACAAGACGACAGTGGAGGCCCCAGGGCTGTAAACTACTCACAAGGGGTCAGCTACTGGCCATTGAACGAGTGCAACCTTGGAAGCTGCACGAAACCAGTTTTAGAGATAACACAGAGAACAACGGACAGTATTGAATATACCTAAAACACCATTCCCAGTAAAACTGGATGTAATGTGGAACTACAGACCAAGGGAGAAAGTGCAAGGTATGGAGATGTGGAGCAGGTAGCAAACATAAAAATAACTCCAGATGGATTCCAGAGTGAGGAGGAAGAAAGAATCATGATTGTATTGCTCTGGGATGGAAGGGCTCTCCATCTCCATCCCCTTCCCCATCTGAAGACATCTGCCTGAGAGGCAGCTGATGGCGAGTGTGACACCAGAGAAAGGGCAGGTACTAGAAAGCTTGTGTGTATCACTTTTAACTGTACACAACTTGTGTAAGAGCTCAACACAGGTGAACTAATAATTCTTTAGTTAGACTGTTAAGACTTTAGGTGAACAGTACATTCTTGGATTTACATAAAAGTTTGGGTCCTTTGGCCTAAATGAGCTGCACAAGCTGTAGCATAATAAACCGATGGAGACTTCAAGCAACCTAGTCTGAACCCTGGATGCAACACACCGGTAACTACTCACAGGCAAAGTAGTTCAGTCGAACAAAAGACAATGTTGTCAACCGTGTGTGACCTCATGGTAAAGGAAATGGAGTCTGTGCTGAAAGGAGGTAACAGCATGTGGGGAACAGAAGTAACCTGGATAATGACTGGGCCAACAGAGCACGAACTTCTGCTTAGGAGTTGTTTTGACAATTATTAAAAAAAGCCATTACCATTCTAGTCTTTGCTAGGAAGTTTTCCCACTTAAACATTTAATTGATCTTTGTTAAATGAAAGCACTTTTTAAGCAAATCAAATCACTACAGATCTACAAGGAGAAAACAGATCATTCCATTTGATGCGAGGTTTCTTGAATGCACAACTGTTGTATTATTCTGTTTATCCTGCAAGCAGCAAAGTAGCAGTAACCACTGGGTCACCAGCTTTACTATGAAACAGCACAACACAGTCTTTGTTGAGCTTTCTTTGGAGTGAGTCATTGTGATTCACTGAAAGATGGGTCCCTGTGATGGGGCTGTTCTCTCCTGTCTGTTATGCCGGGCAGATTGGGAGAGGAGACAGAAGCAGTACCTTTGGACATGTAAGCAGAAGAACATAGCAGTGAAGTCTGCAGTTAGTACCCAGTCTTGAAATGAACAGCTCATTAGTGAATGCTAAATGTTTGTGCAAGCACATTCCCTTTCAAAATTAAGAGAAATATTAGAAATATTTTTCTCTCCAACATGCTACAACTCATACATGTTGCCCGCAGTGAAAGTATGAAAACGGCTCAAGAGGTCGAGGGAGTCTTTTTGTTGGTTGGTTATTTTTGCTTCAGCGGAGCCTCAGTTCACAAAATATAGCTTATAGCATGAAACTAAGCCAAGATAGCCAGGAGGCCTCTCCGAATGATCAGACTTTGAGGTTACATAATCTGTTTTTCTGTCTTGGGGGGAGAGAAAGGAGAATGGGAGGCCAATTACCCAAGTTCTCTTGTACAAGTAGGTATAAACCTGTAAAAGTACAAGATCCCAGAACCATGACTTTTCAGTATTTTAGGCGGTTGTTTCTAAAAGAAGATCGTGTTCATAAACAGAACCAGAGAATATCCTGGAGGGTCAGTTCTGTACTTGATTCCAAACATTATATTGGCTCAGACTTCCCCTTTTCTGGCCTCTCCTGTTATCCCACTGAATTCATTAGAAGGTTGTGGCTACCAGCCAAAATAAATGGTTAATGCATCCCAGAGCCCATATTGTTTGAAATATCTTCTGAGACAGGAATTTATAGCATTGCTATAATAAAACTCAGATTTCAGCATTAAAGTGTAAGGCTGTGGACTTGCCACACATACCAGAATTATACAGAAAATCTGAACCATGAAACTCTGAGGAAATTAGGAAAATATGCAGTAACATCTTGAAAGAGTCCATTAGGATTTGGTTATACCTCTAAGAACAACCTTAAGCAAGAGATAAATCACATATGATGTTACACAGGTAGTGGCAATGGACCTAAAAGAAATGCCGTTGAATCATGAATCCTGTTTTTAGCCACACTGAAGTACAGCGATTTTAGACTGGTCTAGAGCAGTTACTATCTTAGATAAGAAAAGATGGGACTGAGTCCATATTCCTCTCTCGTTTTGCCCCTCCACACTTCTGCCCGTCTCCAAGAAGGCTAGTTTTTTTCTTTGATGTAACTGTTTAGTATGTTCTGTTCTACACTATTTTATATTATGTTTGTTATTATGCATTCAAAGTATAATGAAATATGTGCTTTCTGTGCCAAAAGAGTACATAGTAATCTTCTGCAGGAATTACAAAGTATTGCTTTCATAGACAAGAAACTGTATAGCTTTTTCCTGTAAAGGAATACAAGTATAGACTTCGCCTAAAACCTTGGAACAAACCTTCATTTACAAGACAGGGGAATCATTTTTATTCCACTACATGAATTCGGTGGGCTGCCACAGGCCAGTCATAATCTGTTATTGTTTCCCTGCAACCTTGTACTATTAATTTTTCTTTTTAATGAAGTGTCCAGCCTAGTTTAGCTATGGGAACTATGATGGAGCTGCAATATAAATGGTTTATGTCATGCCTTTGTCAAAAGGCTTTCCCCTACAGCACTGAAATGTAATTGAAAAGCCATTTTAAAATAAAGTAGCAGAATGGTTGCAAATGCAGGTTGTCAGGAATAAAGCAGGAAAACCCTGTGCATTACATTAGATTTTACCAATCACAACTTGTGTGACTTTATTAGTGTTTATACAGATTGGTAAAGCCACATAAATTGCATATGCTTGCATGGTTATATTAGCAAGTATTCCTGAAAGATACTGAAGCCATTTTAAAGAAGTTTTTCTTCAACTGTGACTAACAATGCAGTAATTGGTTTGTTTAAACACCTGAAAAAAATTAAATACATCTTTTTTTTTTATTATTTTATAGCATACAGAATAAGCCTGTGTTTGAGACAGTAAACGAGCTTCTGAGCAGAATTCAAGACAGCTTTCATTGCATATGAAACTTTGAATGGCTGAGTGCGCAGTAATCTTTTTATATATAATATATATGTGCAAGACACATAATTTAGTTTTCTCTTATGCTTATTTGTTCTCACCTTGGATGTGTGTGCGTGTTCTTGGAGGCATGACGGTGTATATTTTACTAAATGCTATTATTATTTGTTATTATTATTAAAGCCTGAAGATAGCAACTATAGAGAGCATTTATAGTTAAAGCTCACATCAGTTTTCTCAATAAATCCCCATCAAAATTGTTTCTGAAAGACTTTGATATAGCTTTTGGTTCACACTTCTCATCTTTAAAATAACTATGGAAGTTTTGTCAGAAATTAATTTTATCAGAACACATATTTCACAACTAATCCAAAAATATTTGAAGTTGTTTTGATTCACAAGCGATTGGATTTTTGATGATTTTTTTTTAGTCAGTGTATCAATCTTTTAATGCCTTTTTCTCCTCTTATGGCCAGTCTCTGCAGTTTGTGCAGTGGAGTATCTCCTTTGCTCAGGCAAATCTCAAGCCTTGAGGCAACCTCAGGAGTTTCCCGTGACTTAGCCCAGCCGGGCTGCTCCAGCCCACACCACAGAGCACGCTGCAGCCCAGACAGGGCTGGGATTTCCCAGAAGGCTGAGAAAACGCAGACGTGAGTGTTTGATGACTCAGTTGTTTCAGCATTTGAGCTGAATTTCAGTTCAGGTACTTTCCAACAACAAACTACACATTTCAACACATCAAGATTCTTTCAAGGCAACAGTACTTTACCAAAATAATTTTCTCTTAAAGAGCAGGTAGGAAAATCTACAATGTCAATATTATGAGGTGTTACGACTATAAGAGATAGGGCAGTATGAACTTATTTCACCACTTAATGTCTTTTAGAAGTCTTTGTAACTTATAACAGAATAACCATTCTTCTTTGGTATCTGTTTGACCAGGATATATGTCTTATAATTATTCTAACAATATTTCTAAAGGTGTTTTACCTCAAGCAAGTCTTGAAGAGCACCAATAAAGCAGAGGCAACAAATTCAGACTACATGAAATGAGACTGACACAAGCAGATTGTTCTTAACATTCCACTCTCAGGCCTTACTTTAAGAACCACCTAATGTTTCGGTGTACTTTGGAGCATCATTCTACTAAAATCAAAGCTTTTGCCCTCATATATGAGCCTATTTCATTTAGACTACTAATATCCATCCAAAAATATATGCAATTAGCTAATCCTGCAGATATACTAGGTGTTTGTTCTGTGTTGTAGTTCTGAGGGTTGAAATTGAGAATTCAAAAATTCAGGTCTTAAAACCTGTATAAATGGCTACTTGTCTAGAAGTGAGACGTGTAATACAGGTTAAAGCAGGCAATTGGAGATGTAACACTTTCTGTTCAGATATGTAGGTCTCATTAAACATGCTAGCACTGTAATAAGGCAGGGTGATTCTGTGTAACTGAAAATTAATCTTCTTTCCACCTGGCATTTGTGCAGAAACAAAGCTATACTGCGATTTCCTTCCAAGATCTACTCTGTATGTCAGGAATACCATGTTTTTCTCATTATAGTCTAGGCTTACTACGTGAGGATTAAAAACAAATAATAAAAAGGATGTTATATATGAAAGAGGCAAGGTATACATTGTACAATAGTGATGTATATATCCAGTAAGTGAACCTAAGTTTCTCATTCTATATGAGAGGGATTTTTAAATGTGGCAGTATTCTTTTTTGGAGGCCTCATGAACCCTTTATTCATATATAATGCTTTTCAGAGTAATATAATTGAGAAGAAATTTATCTGTTGTGCCTACTCTCACTCCCTCTAGAACTTCAGTATAGAAAATACAAGCAGTACAGGAAGGAAATCTCTAGTCAGGATATTCCCACTTGAAGCTACCCGCCATCTTCCAGGGTGACAGAGTAGCCAAGTCTATGTTATAGCTCCAAACGAGATCAGTAGTGCCTTTCTGTCTGCCCTGTTGTTCTTTGTTCCATTAACAATGGTTAAACATGAATATTTACCTTCTCAACTGTTTGATTATCTAGATGCTATAACAGGAAATTTGCATTCCTGAACAGGCACAGCTGGAAACAATTTAAGAAAGAAAGATCTTTCAAAAGAAGAGAATTTAAGAAGCATATGGATGCCCAGGTTTATGTGATAATCAACAAAAGCGGTGCTCGTCCCCCCACTTTTGCAGGGAGACACTTCAGACTCCAACCAGAGGGAACATCCCACAGTCACTCTGCAGGAAGCTTTCTTTCAGAAATTATTTGCTTGAACTCTGAAATGTAAAAAAGTCTACAAAAATAGACAGAATAGTTTCTCAGCTAAGACATGAAAAAAACTTGAGTAGGGACCAGTTTGTTAAATTCACTTATCTCATATACTAGTGAGAGTGATGGGCCTTCAAGTTTTCCTTTAAGGTTATTCCTCACAGTCCTTTAATTTGTAAAAGTTAAATGTACTTGGAAGTGTAGCTCTGAAGTAAGAACAAGAAGAGTAGACAGAGGCCTGAACTAAACCTTGAAGTGAGATACAGGAAAATGCCAGAAGAGGCGAACTGAAACAGTGGCGAGAAAATTCACATAACAGTGCATGGAGGGGAGACTCACAGAAACTGAACACATAACTAATTTAAGATATTTTTGCTATGTCTTCTTGATACCCATACATGAATTTGAAACCTAGTCAGGAAGTCTTCAATCAAACCAAACACTCTTTAACTTCATTCTATTGAAAAGCTGTATCTGAACAAGAACTGAGCATTGTTTGCAAAATTTGGCCCTAGTGTTTAGAGAATGACAGGATAAGAATCTCACATGCTGAGCTACAGCTCTTCCTAAGAAGCAAAGGAGCTTATACATTTTCCACCTAAATTAAATTGAATGCTGTTGGTACCACTGTCAAATACACTTTGTTTCTGCCTGATACTAATTGCTGCAGTCTACCTTAACAAGTCAGTGGATACCATAAACATATCTCCTATGTAGCTGCTCACAAGGATGTTTAAGTGTACGGTCCATTTGGCTGCCAGAAATAAGATTATCATCATTCAAGGACATTTCCACAGAAATGAAGCATCTGTCAAGCAGGACTTGAGTGCATTGAATGCAAAAACTGTGAATGAGTCAGCCAGACAAAGAGCTTTAATATCCTGGCTTTATACTCTTTATCCTAGACAATTCAGATGGGATCATGCCTTTGTTTCTGTAAAAACAACAGTATTTACATATTTATTATCTATTACATTTAATCTGTTTCTGTGCTAATTTTAAAAAAGCATGGATACTCCTGTAAGTGGACAATTCTCACCTCTGTGGAATCACCAAATTCAGTAATAGCATAACTGAAAGTCACAGAGGATATGAAAAATTAAAGGCATCAGAGCAGCAGATATAACTATTTTTAGGACTAGGGTTTTCCATACTGCTCTATTTCCACACTTTCCACAGTTGCCTTCTCTGAAGCCTGAGAGTCACCACTAAATTCTTTTTCTAACCCAAGTCTGAGCCGTTATATTAAGCTCAGTGGAATAGCACAATATATTAGAGGATTAAACCAAATATGGAATTAATCACGCATTCATGTAGGTCTAGAATAAGTAAAGTATGAATCTTTTTGACTGATAAAATCAAGTTGGATGCATAAATATTAGAGTATTTCTTACATTCCTATTCTTCAGCGCCACATTGCTGTGAGTTTTCTAGAGGTTCTCTGATGTTTTAAAAAAGAAATTTTGTTTTGTTTTAGAAAAGAAATTTTGTGATCCAAAAAACGCACCTCATCAAACCGTGCTTTACAGATATAGAAGGATGGTCAGTGTCCTACAGCATCAGCTCTCCTGAGTGACAATCAAGACCAACGGATAAACTCTATGATGCATGAGAAAAACTGGCTGACAGCAGGGACAAGCAAGGGATTAGTCTTTGCAGAAATATTCCCTATATTGTAAAATATTGTAGACACTATAGAAACAAGAGACTGACATCACTCAGTAGACCGTATGTTTGGAGGCTCTACTTACCTTCACCCACTGGAAACTTGTTGCCAATTTATGTAGCATATTCCACACATTTGAAATACCGCTTAATGAGACTACGATGACAATGCAGATGTAAGCTTTCTGCTGCCACTTATCCAGTACTTCAGCTCTGGCTGCAAAGAATGAAAAAGTTCATTTGAAATCCAATGCAATGCTGGTATCATAATATAACTAAAGTCTAGCCTATAAACCATCACAGTAGCCTAAAGAGAGTTTAAAGACTAGCAATTAAATAATACTTATAATTCCAAGGAGAAAATTAATAAATAGCTTTTACCTTAACAGACTTACTATTGCAAGAATGTTCCCATAACTAAAATGCTGGAGGCCATATCAAAATTCCTTCACATCTTTTTCGTTATGTCCTGAAAAAACAGAGTTCTATGGAAAAATCTGTTCTGGGAACATTATCCAACACAAGACACACTGTAGGGGAAAAAAGTAACAGCTGCAGATACCATTAGCCAACAAGATGTGCTTTGAACATTTCTAAGTGCTCTAAAGGCATATTAGAAAATTAGTATTTTTACCATTACGATGGAGAAGGGAGTAGATTATTTTAGTAAGCAAAACTACCACTACAGTAGGAAAATGATATCTAGGATAAGACATTTAAAGGGAGAAAATGAGCAAGAGGTACCTCTACCTGTAAAAAGTTCATCTATGGTTGTTTTGATGGTTAAAATTCTTTCATAAATGGGATAGTGAGTTGAGACACTGTATAAAGGGTGCAGAAATGAAATGAGCTGAATCATTTCTTATGAGGTGAGGTAAGTCTTTTCTTGAATTTAAATTAGTAAGTTAAGAACGCTCACAGTTTCACAGAGCAGTCCCGCATCATCCTATGTGTTTCTGACATGTTCTCACACAAATAAAAAATAGAGTTAATGTGATTGAATGCAAAAGAAATACTCAGTCTGATCTATTGTTATGTACTGATGTAGACACTGTGTTTCTGATGCTCATTTGATACCTTGATACGCTGTCAAATGGGTACTAAACGTACCTAGGATTCATTCTAGCCAAGAAAATCAGACCAGATTACCCAGTACTTTCAAATTTATTAATTGAGAATTTCTAGGAAGAATTATTGCAAAATATCCTCTATAATTTGGGTTGACACATCCGAATCAGTAATTTTCTGCAGTATTTAACTGTTAAAGCTGTCTCATCTATATCAATCCTCCATTTTATAACCACTTTTCACCCCCGTTAAAGCAATCAAGTTTTACTTGCAAAAAATAGTTCAACAGCACAGGCCAAATTTCAAAGTTGCTAGCAAAAGTGTTGAGGAGAAATGAATAAGCATTGTCTGAATACTACATATTCGGTATTGCCATATTACACAAACATATTTCATGCTTCCTCCATCAAAGGAAGAAATAAAATCATGTGGCTTCTATTGCCAGTTGTGACTTCAGGTATGTTGATTCACTGTTTTAAAAAGTTGTGGTACGCATACAATAAAAAACACACTCCTAGAAAGTGAATTTTGCTAAGATAGGCTCTATGAAGTAAGGTATGCTTTGTGCGATGACCAAGTCACCAATATATAAAGTGCTTGGTTTATAAAAATACTCTACACATGCAACATATTTCTGCAATTTGCTATGAAGTACATATGGCATTTTAAAATATGCTTATTTTGCAAGCAAATAATTTTTTTTTCCATAGATGACCCTTTTGAACTAATTCACAATTCATATGAATGAACGAAAAGACTAAAACTGAATAAACTTTCTCACTTTGATAACTTGTTCAATATCTTTACAGATGACAACATGTTTGCAGATGACTCTGCAGCTCAAGATTCCTTTTTGTCCAAGAAACTTGAAGTTGTTTAGATATGTATTTCCTAAAATATCCTCTTACATATCCCTATCGTCTAATTTTTTCAAGACCTGCTTTTGCTTTTAAAAGCAGCAAATAGTTGGTAATAGATAGTACCAGTCCTCAACCTGACCTGCTGCACTATTAAGCTTTTTTCTGTACGTACACCTGACCACCAGACGGTGAAGTGCCCATATACATAATAATTTAACTGTCAAGTAAAGGCTCCATTTTCCAGTTACATTGCATTTAAACAGACATCAGAGGTTACAAATCAATATTTTTTGTAGCACTAATCATTATTTCAAGCAAATAAATCTTCATATTAACATCAAGCAAGGAAACTCCTCCAGATATGAATTTTCACAAAAACCCATAATTTAAGACTGCCGAATGATTTCCATCATTACTACAGCACAAGCAAAAGTTTAGCTAATTGATACATAGGTATCAGATATTACTTTTACTGTATATTATGTTTTTATTTTCTTATTTTCTGTTGCAGTTGAATATGGCTTCAATAGTAAGGTTCTACTAACTCTATAACCTTTACAAAAGGGAGCAAAGCCAAAAGAAAAACAACTGCTGTATTTACAGAAGGCTGTTTCAAAGTACAATTATAATTACAAGAAAACTCAAAAAAAAATCCATTAAACAGTTCCAACGCTCCAAATAGATTTGACACAGTGGCACTTTAAATCAAATTTCCTAACAAGATTTTTTTTCTTTTGTAAAAGAAGCCGTGTCTTCAGAGTCGGTTTATACAAAGCGACAACTCGAACAATTTTGAAATGTTGCTAGTTAGAGGGGAAAAAACCCCCAAACCCATTGTCACTATGGTAATTATTTCACAATGCCTGATGTTAAATGGGCAGTCCTGTGGCCTCAGAAGCAGCTGAATCCTGCATTGTCCTTGCATGATAAAAAGATTTGAAAGTCTGAAAAGCAGAGGAACGGAATCTCACAGCTTCTTAGACTTCGCTCTGAAAGGGCCATTGTAACATCATCATAAATCCTGGGCTCCCCAGGCACTTGACAACTAAAGCAGTGGACAATAGAATTCTTGTGTTGAACAAAACACTCCTTGTCTGCCAAAGGGCTTATCTGCTTCATTTACAAATGTCTTTCATTGTACCAAAATAATTCCCTATTAGAAAAACTATTAGAAACAGAACTAAATAAATATTCACAGCTTTGTGGTCTGTTTGGCAAAATGAATAAACTAATACAATCACGGAGCATGCAAAATATGAGCTTTAAATCAAGTAAACCCAAAACAACCCCAAACCTCTATTTATTTTTCTCTCTTCGTTTCCCTTTTACTGATTGCAGGGAATTACACTGAATACACATTTGTCTCTGTAAAAAAAGACCTAGGTACATTACACTCACTACAAGGGATGCAAAACATCAGGAATCTACAAAGATCTCAGATTGGAGCAACAGTGTATCCACTGTGCTTTTAAAGTGAAATATTTCCAAAAGAGCAATTACAGAAATAAACTTGGGAACATATCAGAGAGAGTTTACTGAAATAGAGACAAAATACTTACAATCATAAAAGGATTTAAACTGTGGATTTATAACTACATATATTTAGGTCCTTGCTACTGAGAGATACGAAGGCATTAGGGATCAGTTTCTGAAATGAAATGGTCGCCAGATTATTGCAACTTTTTTCAAGCCCAATGAAAATTCTGGTAGCTATCATAGAAAAGAGTGAGAGTAAAATATTCCACATATATATACGCACAATTTCAGAAAGCATTTCTAACGCAGTCAGAATTCCATTGCATCAAGGTCTCCACATAAACAGTTATTTGATTACGATTTACTAGAAAAGTGCTTATGGAAAGACAATTTAGACCATACACAATCATTAAGAA
The DNA here is from genome assembly GCF_028858705.1 of Grus americana. Lineage (NCBI taxonomy): Eukaryota > Metazoa > Chordata > Aves > Gruiformes > Gruidae > Grus > Grus americana. The sequence goes on from NC_072864.1 coordinate 9,460,050, forward strand.
AAACCCCTACCAGTCTAAAGCACTGCCCAAGCAAACAGCACTGACCATACTCAAAGCGTCAGAGTAACCCATACGGCTGAATTAAAACCTGGAGAAGTTGAAACTTCTTGACTGAATTACTGATCATAAACTGCCTATTCAAATCCAATATGGAAACAATGCTTTCACACAGCCCAGGCAAATAGGCTGAGTGGCTGAATAGCTTTTTATCCCGTGTCTAATTATTACAAGCTGACAAAACATACAGGTATTTCTAACCTGCATATTAAACAGATATTCAAGTGAGGAAATTAAATATTCAGAATATACACAATAAACAACAATGCTGTTAAAAATGCAAAAAAAAAAAGTGTCTAACAACATTTAAAATAAAAATAACACAGGTTTAAGCTCACAATCAGAAAACAGAATCCAAGATTTAGGAATATGTGAGCTTTCCACGGTTCTACTGTGAATTTGCAGTCTGACCCTGCCACACACCACTTAACCTTGGAGCCATTTCTAAGAGTGAACAAAGGCACACTATAAAACATTTCACCTATGAAAAATGTACCAATCAGTTTAAAAATCAGAGGAGAGAGGCCTGAATTCAGACCTCCCACATGCCAGCTGAGTATCTCTAGTGTTTGGGTGCAGAGCTTCACCATTTTTTCTCTCACCTTCTCTCCTCAGTGAATAATTACTCTTCTAAAGATATAGGTATAAGTTCTGATTTAACATAAAGTTTAAACTTGACTTCTCGTATGCCATTTTTTGATGTTTGCTATTCTATGCCATGCATCACTGAAACTCCCCTCCTCTTGAAGCTGTATCATTCGTATAAATATAATTTGCATAAAGTTCTAGTTCTTCTCATCATTTAGGCAATTCGTAATTCAGGAATATGTCTTCAACAAAATCTGTTTCCTGCCAGCTCTCATAGCTTTATTCTAGTTCCTACTACATGACACACAACCACACCACATTTTTATATAGTCAGTAGTCTCTGTTTAGGTGTAAAAAAATGGATCTGCACTGAAGTTTAAGTCTCTTAGTGCAAAATCAGCATTGAACCCTGCTAGAGAATATATATCTGAGTGCCTTGACTAGGAGGGTAGTGTCCTTGGCTATGTATAAATTGCTCCTGCAAGCTATTATCTTAGCATCTAAATAAGCTTATGCTCTGAATCACCTTCCAGGACAATCTATCTTTTTCCACTTACTACAGGCATCTAAGTCAAGTAATGTGAATCCCCACACGCAGCAGCCAATATAGCATCTCAGAATAATTTAGGTAGGAAGGGAGCTCTGGAGGTCATCTGGTCCAACTCTACCACTGAAAGCAGCACCAATTTCAAAGTTACTTGAGGTAATTAAGGCTGTCACTTCATCAATGTTAACAGCTGAAATTAGCAGCGTGACCAAGGTCTCTGGACAGGAACACTTTAAGGGTTTACCATCTTATGCTGAAAGACGGTCACGTGAAAAGTAATAGAACAAAACAAAGGGCAAGCATTGCATCAGAAACAATAAAAAGGCAATCTTGTATAATTTGCCTTATAAATACATACGTATGCACTTACAGGTCTCTTGGCAGGTCAGGGCCAATGACTGCTCCCCTAGGGTCTGGGGGATGTTTGCACAGCTCTGAGTGTGCTCCTGGGCACCCAGAGCACCGGCAGCAGACCTAAGATGCACCCCGTGTTGAGCAGCAGTGATGGAGGAGCACACACTTCCTCTGTTGTACTTGAATGCTTCAGATTGTTTTTATTCCCTCCTGGTTCTGAGGTAGGAAAGTGTTAATATCTGTATTTTACAGCACAGAATTCAGTCCTGGAGGAGCTAGGTTTTCAACCCATGATTCGCATAAGAAGCCTGTCATAAAATGAGGCTTGAAAGCAGATTTTGAACCAAACAGTTGTACTGTCCTGTACCTCCTCCAGAAGGAAAGAAGGACCTTGCCACCCAGGAGGATGCCTTGTAGAAGGCAGGACACGCAAGAAAAGAACAAAACCCAAGAGCTGCAGAGAAGGTCTGTTCACACAAACAAGGTCTGTTCAAACCAGGTAAACAGTCTGTTTCTCTTTCTTATGAACTATGCTGATTTTATATTACACTCTCTACCAAAATATTTTCCCTTGGTGTTCCCATCCCTTCACCGTACTGTTGAGTGCTGACTAACATTCAGCAGGTTGCAATGCCACAAGCAGAAAATCGGTCAGCCTGACTGCTTCCAAATACTGAAAAGTACTGAAAGCATTGAAAAGTAGTCGACCATCCTGAATAAAAAGCTGTTAGACACGAAGGCCACGAACGATGGTAGAAATTAACAAACTTAGAAGCAGAACAGCTCTATGCTCTCACAAGAGATAAAAATACATCTTAATGCTTTTCAGAATATTAACAGAATGCAGACTGAAGCCCAAATCTCATATGTCCAAGGCCAAATTAAATAGCAGGAAGAGAAAAGGTTCATGTGGACTCACAAGGAACAAATTAGCCCTCCTCAAAGAAGCTCTTTACAGATCACATGAGCGCCCAGGCCCTGTGCTCACCAAATACAATATGACTTCTTGTTTTTTCTTGCTTTTGGGTCACAAGTGCCTGAAGGTAGACGATAGGCCCTTGAGGATAAAGTCTGTATTAATTAGCTTCATACTGCTCCAGTCCTGTCCTATCCAGGTACTAAGAATACAAGTGGATTAGGAGGCCTGAAGGCAGGTATGTTCTGTCATTTTAAATATCATAAATCAAGCCCCCTATTTCAGTGTTTCCAACTTCTCTGAGTTTCTTCTAAAAACTAAATTTGGAAGAAGAGGATCCACAGCAAGTAGATACATACATGCCTATATAGATATATATGCATGTAAATAAATCTTAATAAAAATATTTTGTACAAATTTTTCATGCATAAACAAATATTTTTGTCTACCTCACTGGATATAATTTAAATTCCTTGCATTTGGAAAAAGTCTTCGTTTGTCCTCTAAAAGCGTGACCCTTTACATTTGCTGTCTAACAGATTAACTTAAATGTATGTTCTTGAACCACCACCTCCAGTAAAATGCTCATATATATTCTCCCTTGGATAAACATATTAAACGTACCAAACATACAAAATCAGTTAGCGCCATCGCGAGAGGCATACAGAATTGCTCTAAAGCCTTTGAAGTCATGCTGGAACTCAGCTTCCACCAGCAGCAGATGTCAGAGAATACTAGAGTGGGATGTTGTCATCATTGAAATATTTACATGGCAAATTTTCCCTCCAAATTTTTGTTTCTTGTTTGTTTCCTCCCCGTGCCATATTCATAGGTGCTTTTCTTCCACTAAACACAAGGTCAGATCCTTTTTCTAGAGCAAAACTATAGCAAAGACTGTCTTCGCTAGCATTTGGCGGTCTATTTATCTTATCTTTCGCTGCTGCCAGTTTCAATAGGCTGTTCTCTATTTCTTTCCTCTGGCTTTCTTCTGCTCTCTTTTATCAATCTCTTCTAGTGACCTGAAAAGAGAACCTAAAAATTGAGAGCCACTGAACTATATGCTGAATGCCCCCATTAGCCAAGCTGTAGGGGACACAGCACAGAAAAAAAATTCAACTAACCTTTCAAAAAATCTTTATATAAATGTTCTACAAAATCATCCTGCTGGTTCCAGGTCCACTGGAGACGCCCAAGAAAGAATAATTCTGAGACATCAGAGATATCATAAAGGAGAATAGCTCAGAATTCGTCCAAGAGACTCAAGAGAGATGGAGTTCTTTGGTCTTAGGGACATTTTTTTCCTACCTTCTCCCTTTTATTAAGAAATAAAGAAGAGTTGTTCAAAGGCACCACAGAGATCTGACGTTTCTGAATTTCTGCGTGCCTCATTCAACTCACTGAATATCTCTGTCATCCCAGAAAGATACGTGATTCGTTCTGGGAAGCCTATTGCAAACCCTGCAATGACTCTTCAAGCATTTGTAAAGCTTTTTTTCAAAGTTTAATTCAGTCTTATTTCTAGACCAAATACACCTCTTTCCCTATTCCCCCTATCCTCCACCCAAACTCCCACAGGTCATAGCTTGTCTAGATCTAGGGAGGGTGGAAGGAACAGAAAATGGATAGTAAACTCATTGTAGGTCAACCAAAAGGCATTCAGTCTCTGTCTTTCCTAGTCATCTTTTCCTCATTTCCTTTTGTGTTTTCTCAAAGGACATTACACAGTTGGCTTTTCAATCAAGGATAAGGCAATGTCAAACGCATTAATTTGTCCATGAAACAGCCTTTAAGCGTAGACAAAAGAAAGCTTAAAAAATGAAGACAGACAAGCTAAACATTACTAATTCCAAAGCCAAGCCTCTTTAAATGATACATTTCAGTTTTCAGGACTGAACAATACTGACCAACTGATATTTTGACACTGTCCTCAGCAGTATATAATTTTTAAGAAATTGCAATTAAAGATACAGCAAAATATCAATGAGCAAGTATAGAACTTGGAAGACGTGCAGGCACTAAGAGCATTTCATGATGCCTGGTGGGCAGTTTCTACTCACAACTACTACAGCTTTCCAGAATTTCGGCAATGTTTATAGCAAGGATGATGTGATTTTCCACCACCTATCATTTCAGGATATTCCATTCTAGAAATTCCAATATACCTTTTTTTTTTTATAAATGGACTTATTTTGTTATTTGGTAATGTACTTACCTATTTGTTCCTGAGAGTTGAAACATTAACAAAGATCAGTATTTCATCTGTATCATGTAATGAAGTGCTCGTAACACTGAAGTTCACAGCCAAAATTAACCAGAATATTCAACAATATTAATATTTAACATTTGTCTGCTATTCATTATGCCTCCCAAATACCACCGAGACTTTAATTTTCTGTAGTGTAATTATTATAACCTGTGAGCAAATGCATTATGAGGTTTCTTCAAAACAATGATTGTGAAATAGAAATATGCATAACCAAATAATAACAGAGCAAGTGCTCTGCATATTCAGGAGAAACTGCATAATTAGGAAAGAATTCCTACTGATATCAATGGGAGTTTTGCCTGATGAAGCTAGTCCTAGGTGCTATAAAGGCATTTGCTTTAAATAACCATAAATGAGCTCCAGAGTACTACACCACTAGCAATCATCTAGCAAATTCATATTCAGCCAACCAAGAAGATATATTTATGAAATAATAAGGATGATTAAAAAAAAAAAACAAACCCAAACCCAAACAACCAACCCCTAGTTGGTTGAAAGCCAAGAACGTATCTCCACTATTTTAAATGACTTCAGAAATGCAGGTGCTCTCTCTAAGTTTCAGTTGCTTTCTTTTGGGACTCAGCCAGGAGTGCCCAACGTTAACATATCTAGACAAAAAGAAAGTCTGCATACAGAAATAACCTAATGCCTAATAAAAATCAAAGATAACTTCAGAATAATGACAGAAATTTCTTTGCCTACTGTGCAGAAATGTGACTCTCCAGCAAAAGCACGGAAAGGTCTATTTACCAAAAATTTAACTAAAAACATGTAAGTGGCATAATTTTCATGCAACGATAACCTTTTTCCTTTTCAGCTGAATTGGACAGGGATGGAAGAATATTCCAGGCCATAACTTAAGTCTCCTGGGTGGCCTTGGGCAGATTTGCTGGGAGTATCTACACAGTGTATTGCTGGCAGATGTGAGCTTTTTCTGCCCAAGTTCCAAGCTGAGTTGAAGCTGAATAAATGTGGTTAGCACAGCACTGTGCCCAACCCACCAAGTCCTACTGTGAGCCGAGGCATATGAGCTTGTGATCAGACCTGCTAATTCAGATTTGGCACCATGATAAACATGTTTGTGTAGCTCTAGTGGGCTGAGATTCCATCTGCCAACAATAGACTTTGTCGACATGCCCTCTGCTCCTCAGCTCCGTCGCTAAACTGGAGATAATAATTAACGCCTGTATCTGAAAATGATATTGTGAAGGTAGGTTAATTTACTCTCACAATGGATGCTCTAAAACTAGAATCATATAGCTGTGTAGTTATTACCTAAGGGAGTAAACTTTTTCCATATGTATGCTATGGAACTGAGCCAAAATAAGGCTATATACATACTTAATGTTCAATTTGGTGAGCTCTCCATTTGGATGATATAAATAGGTACTCACGTCTTTGGTATTATCTTCAGGTTCATGAGACTTACAAGTATTTGACAACTCAACATTTCTAAACATACCTGTTGCTTTGTTTCCGGAAAGCATCAGCCTAAGCGAGTTGTATGGAAACAAGTCACCTAATCAGTTTACCGAAGAGTGTGGGCAACTTTGCTTCAACACCTTGCTGATGCTCCAGTCAGCATTCACAGCCGTTGTAATTACGATGTAGCCCTTTTTAACAGACAGCATTCTGCACGCTAAATTATGGCGGGACACTTCAGAAAATTCATTTGAGAAGTTTCAAATGACAATAATAAGCTTACCCACTGCCTTTTAAAAAAGAAATCTAATTATTCATTCTGTCAATCTCATGCAAAATGTTCATTGTTTTTACATTATTGTGTACTTATTACTGTAACTGTTGTGCACAGAGAAAGAGAGAAGATGAGGAATAAACCACAGAAACTCCACTTAATGTTGGATTTTTCCTTTTATATTTTGTATTTTATTCACATGCCCTGAAAAATAAAAGCATAAAACCAGCACAGGAACTTCCCCAACCACATTTGAGAAAATAAACCTCAATAATCCCCCACATCAAGACAGTGTAAGTTTATGCGTGGCTACATAAATTATCTTCCAAAATACTTTGTGAAGAAATATCTTGTGGTATTGAGAAATACACAATGCTGTAACTCAAGAGGTCAAGATTTCATGGTTTAAAACACTGCACATCCACGAATATGGTACAATAGACTGAAATAAAAATGACCGAAAGTTGCAAGGTTCAGAGCAAAAGCTTGTGCTGCATCAGATAAAGTTAGATGACAGCAGGGAAGCCCACACATCCGCACAGCATCATGGCAAGACACCCTTTCAAAATGCACTGCGAGGTTCCCCCCCAGACGCTCGCACTGGAGCACTGTGTAACTCAGCCCAGGCGCAGCCACGCGCTCCTCTCCTCTCGGTACACGATAACCCACTCATTTACACAAGCTTGCAAGGCGCAGGCATGGCCTTAACAGCCTCTGGAAACACATAAACCAGCAAAGCTGGACTTTAAGCTACACAGATGTTAGTAAGTGCCTTAGAAACAGGGAGTAAAATTGCATATTATCAGAAATATGAAACACAGACAGATGGAAGTGGAGTTGTTGAGCTGTACTTTTTCCCTGTGGATTTCTTTGTGCCCTGAGTTTCCAGAACTAAAGTTACCTCATTCCAGCACAGCAATATCTCAACTAATTACAGAAATATTTCAATTAAATGAAAAAATAATTGCAGGAAAGGATACTTACAGGGAAGAAAAAATAATCCAAAGCATCAAAGAGATTGAGGAGCATAAATTCTATTGAAAGTCTTAAGTTCTTATATGATTAAATCACCTTGACTTTGAAAAAAACATGTGATCCTATGAATTTGAAGATCTCCCCTCACAACAGCAAACTCAAACCTCATAGTTAAATGTAATAAACCCACAAGTGCAATGAAACTTAAGTGCAACTGCTCAGTACCTTTCAGCAAATGTCTTTTATTTTAAGTTCCAAAATCAGAGCCAGCATTAGGTTTGTGCTTTAAAGAGTATACTTTCCCAGAAACTCTCCGGGCAGGGAGGAGATTGCTATCTGAGCTCCTGTACGTACAGGGTGAACGACCGTCTAAAGATACTTCAGGGATACGCCAACGTCAGGAACGGTTTCAAGGGACACCTCATTGCACTGTACCTGCATTTACCAGTCTGCCACCCCTAGGAACAGACATGCCTGCTCTCCCATGGCAGGTCGGGGGCCGTACAGAACTCCAGACTTGCTAAACTCAGTTCTGAGTTGAACAGAGCAACTTGTGAAATAGAAAGACAAGTTTAGCTGTCTTGAGGAAAAAAAAAAGAAAAAAAAGGGAAAAAAACAAAAAAGGGAGCCTTAAGAATGAAGGCAGCAAGCTTTGAAGAGCCAGCAGGCTCCCATGTTAGCCATATGCCTTCATATGTCTGTTCTGTGGGAGTGTTACAGCTCCTGCTGTTCCATTCTTCACTTTTTAAAGAAAATGTTACAAGGCCACAAGGACTCACAAACATTTGTTGACATTTCTTCTGGGTCAGCCTTAGGAGGCCTGCAAGAATTTAAACATATGGCAGTATTTAGTTGCATGAGGGAATGGGTTGTTTCAGAGAAAAGCAGTATTTAGTTGCAAAACAGTTTAATGCACCATAAAGGTTTTAATTATTTTGGCCAAAATCCAAACTTTTCTCGTTATATTTTTAACATTATATTTTTAAAGCAACAGCAGCTTATCAGTTTAGCTGGTATTATGAAATATTTCACAATATTTTCTACTGTCGTCCACACAAATAGTATCTTGATCTGGGGCTCCAGCTCAAACAAATTTGATGTGTGTTTAGAGTTGAAAAGGGGAAAAAAAGAAGGGACCAACTGACTACTGAAATGAAGGTTATATCCCAAACTTGTCAAAGGGGACAGAACCGTTGCCATTTTCAGCCACAAGATTACCTGAATTGGGTTCGCAACATGTTTCAGTAGCAGTACGTATGCATTTGCAAAGCTGAAGAACAGGATTTCCAAGGCTTTGTTATTCAGATGACATTGTTCTAAGTCAGTTGCTAGTAAACACACAATAGCTCACTTGCTGGCACTCTTTATATCTTGCTGTTAAAACCAAAATGCATTACATACAGAGATTTGAGCTGAGGCTTGTCTCAAGCCATGAATAAAGGGCAGCGCAATGTTAAACTTGCTCAAAGACGCACTGGGAACACACCTGATACAGCTATACTGACCGAGCTATACTGCAGCATCAGGTGCACACCATAGCAACCTACCTCACAAGTGAAGCTAAAAGCCTTGTGCAGACTGTTCTTTCTTCGATGCTTATTTCCTTCAATATTATAGCACACTAATGAAGGAGCTCCTGCCGCCCTTTTCACTTGCATGACATTAAATAGGCCACAATCCTATTAATTGTATAGCGAAGTATTTAAAAATGAATAATTTAAGCAGTTGAAATGAAAGGTCTTGCATGGAAAACAAGGATGCAAGAGCCAGTCTCTGTTAAAAAATATTTTTATTTTTTCCAAACTATATAGCAGGTATGGTTTTTGAAAGGTAGACCTGGCCCAGAAATTTTTCCTAAAATATTCTGTTAACTAATATCTAATCTAACATATTAACTAATACGGACCAGAAGTTGTCAAACAAGCTAGTAGGATTTTGGTAGGATTTCTGTGCAAGCAAGCGTGCTGCAGCATTTTGAAACAATGCTCCTGTTCACCAAATCCCTCTGGTTTTGAACAACATTTTGAAGCCTAAAAAGGAACCCAAGATTATTTTGGTGAAAACAATTGTAAGAAATTCATTTATGAATGACTGAGATGGATAAGGGAATTTTATAGAAATTATCAGGGAAAAGCAAGGTTATCTAATTTTAACAGGTATATTGCACAAATAAATAAAACATCTGGATGAGGAAGTTCCAAAGACAGAGGTAGTACACTTTTTGTATGCATTTCCTCGGGAGTTTATTAGCTGGCAGCAGGCAGGGTAAGGTCGGTTATCTGTGGTGTTAGCTAGAAGAATGAAAGTTGCTTATATGTGTTATTTTAACCCAATTATGGACTGGAAAAGCATCAAACATTCTGAAACTTAAAACGATTGAGAGGACAAAATTTTGTCATTACAAATTGTGTGGACATATAAGTGATGTGAATAAAATTCCAAGGTCAAGTTACTTTTATTAACTTTCCTTCTCTCAATGAAACTATCATCCAAATTTAGTTAGAGAGAAAACTATCCAAAATGTTGCGGACTTTGCAGTCCTTAAGAAACAGAGCACGTTACATCTCATAGAGCTTTGCAAAAAAAAAAGTTTTTATAATTTTGCTAAAATTAATTTGACATTTCCTGAAAGTTACCAGCCTACATTTAACCTTTATCCAAAATTACCTTTTATTCTAAACTGTTCAGTAATAAACTACATGAGGCGTTCTGATATAAAGGGAAGGTAAAGACTGAGTTTCAGAATCCAGTTATCAGCACTGACCATAACCAGGCAAACAAAGATTGCTACGAGGAAGAACCAGTAACTTCAGAGGAAACAGTAAATCAAACAAACAGAGATTGTTAGTCACCACATAACAAAACCTGATAACTTGGGGACGGGAAGATTTGTGTTTAGAAGCTGAATTTCGCCGTGATGGAAAGTCCTTACTGTACAGAAGACACATTGCACGGTATGAAGAAACTAGCGTCCTCAATGGAAATCAGCAGTAAAGATTTTAGTCAAATGCACAGTTGATGCAGTAAACAAAAAGCAGTAGTTGAAAACAAACAGCCTAACACAATAGTTCCCAACCTTGCAGCTGAATTCAAAGCCTAAGAATATGTGAGCCAGATGGATCACAAAAGATATATCAGCAGCATGGGGAAAATAATGAAACAATGAATAAAAGGGATTGTATGACTCACTTAAACGCCAGTTAAAAAATGGCATCAGAGAGCTGAAGCCATCAGCTCGTAACAATAACTAAAAGGTTAAAAATAAGTTTTACGTATTCATAGAGTAGCAGGAAGACTTAACTGCAAACTTCTCATTGCCTTCAATGGCAAAGCTGTAAATCAATTAAAGCTGGGAATTGTAAAGAAATTTTTACAACAAATTTTTTATATAAGCAGTTGGCACTAAATTCACATTCTTGCCAACATTATGATAGAAGGCAAGAGACACAAGTCCATTCTTATCTTTGAGTAGGGCAAACAACGGAAATATTTTAAGTACCCCAGCCTGAGCAAAAAAAGACGTCAGATTCTTTAGTCTACAAATCAAGGGCATTTTTCAAGAAAATAAAAAGATGGATTCAGTTCTGGATCTGGACAGAATATAAATGAATGTAAAAATAACAGCATGGAGTATGGAACAACAAGGCTGTATTGGGTGGGGAAGATCCTACAGGAGTGACAATTTCTTGTAGGATGCCGGTGGTACACTAAGGGTTTTCTCAAACGCTTTGGTTCAGAGCAGCGTGCGGTGCAATGATGCCCGGGTGGGCAGGCTGCTGCAGGGAGCCAGGGAAACTGTTCTGCACCGGCACAACAGTCTGCCTTGTGCTGCACCGCACAACCGGGGCTGTTTATCACGGGCTTCACTGGTACAAGGCTTTGTCTTACAAAGATGAGCAGTTGTGCTTTGGACTCTTGGATACAACTCTAGCTATCAGTTGTATTGAGGAGAACCTAATTCCAATTATCTGAAAGCAAAGAAGAGTTTGTTTCTGCATTTAGCTACTTACCCCTATCTAATTCGTTCCTTTTACATGATAAGAAATCGAAGATACTCTGATACACCCATGAGCAATTATAAAAGCTATGCAAATATTGCCAATGTAACTATAAATATTCATTTCATGTTAAATCTCTTTGATCAGATTCACACACTTTCAGATTCTATTTCTGTAAATATTTCCCTGAATTCAGATTATCAAGCATGTTTGCTGAAACGGCATATTTTAAGTAACTATTCACAGCAGACTTTCAACTTGTAATTGCTAATATTCATGTCAGAAACCTAACTCAAAGAACTACACTTATCCATTTAGGAAACTGAAGGTTATCACATTACTTGTACATCCCATCGACACAGCTCAAAATGCATCAAACGCCTCACAAAAATGACCAGAATAAAATGCAATTATGCTAACGATGCATGTTAGTGACCTTGTGCAAGCAGTCTACTGAGATGAGGAAAGCTGATGACATACAGAAGTGTTTGCTGAATATTTTGCTGAAATTAACTAATTTTCAATGAATATATTAGTATGTAACTATTGCATGAACATACTGCAAATGCAAAAGCAAGATGACCCTCATTTAATGAATTCTTTTGTTACAAATTAACTATACTCCTATAAAAAAAGACTTAAAAAATTCAACTATATATACACAAAATGCTTCTATATTAAATGGATTCATAATGCCTTATTAAAAGATACAATTCTAGAATAAACAACTGAAAATTAAGTTGATGTGGTTTAATATTGTTGGGTTTAGACCCAATGTACCTCCAGCTGAAATCAATGCAAGCCAGTTAAATAAATGCTCTTGGCAGCTACTTGTTTGTGCCTTAACATATTAGCCATTCTTTTGATTAAATCAATATCTATTAATGATTTTTTTTCACTTTTAAAACACTGCAACTGTTTCTGCAAGTCACCAAATGTTACTGTCTTCTACACAAACATGTAGACAAAAATCCTTGACTATCAAGTTCATAATTACAACACATCAACACATTTTCAACTCCTACAGTTCTATATTATTCTGTGGTCAGTATTTGTACTCCTTTGCCTGCTCAGCATGAGACAGTGCTTTGGCTACTTGTAGAGACTCTCATCCAGCAAAGCTACCTCCGAGGCAGCGTTTGCTCTTATTGCTTTGTTTTCTTAATATAACCCATCAGCTGAACGTGCATCCGTATTCCATCATCATTAGCACAACCATGACGAATCCAAATCTCAGAGAGAGTTGTACTGTATCTAGTCATAACTTTCATTTGTATGAAGGACTATGAAACATAAAAAGGCCTAGCTAATATTAGATTGTTGTAAAGCTTCCTTAGCTGTCTGTTCTCATTTCAACCATTTGTAATAAACATCCCAAGATGTTTTTAAGACCGACTCTCAGTGGCACAATACGTGCTAACTTCTGTTTCAACCTTTCGTACCATGGCTGATATATGTTGTGAGCCAGATACTGTGGAGATATATAGCTATTGAGAAATATCATAATAAAAAAAACCCAGTAAAGTTCTGTCACATGTGAGTTTAAATGTTACATCCATTTGTTTAATTTTAACTTATAAATTCTGAGGAAAGGAGAATACATGGCCATGATTTTATGGCAAGTTAGGAGCATCTGTTAGGATAAACTGCAATAATCACAGTTAGAATTTCTCATTATCTATGTCCAGTTGAATGCCCAACACTTCTGTTTGTCAAATCTAAGCAAACCGCAGCCTAATTTTCAGCAATAATTAGCTACAATTAGCAAACTTGATGGCTGCCTCAATCAAAAACATCACAAGTGAGGTTTTGTAATTCCCACCACTTGGGCTGAAATACAGGTTTGGTCAAGATAATTTCCACTGATATGAAGCCTAATAAAACATATCAGCTCAAGAAACTATTATTTTTGCTATCCAACAATATAAATGGCTTTGCTGCACTGAAAGAGCAAACATGGTGAGAGCTATTCAGATGACATCTGATTTATACTCAAAATTTGGTCCCACAAAATTAGGAAAAAATAGATAAGCCAAGCACAAGTTCAACTCACTACTAGAGTTCTTAAGAGATCGAGCCATTCTGATGTATTACCAGTAGTACTCTGCAACCCTGGCAAGATACTAGCAGAAGCTTAGTTTGCTGCCTGTATTCTCATTAGGAGAATCTCTGCAGTATTTAGCAAGCACTTCATCCTCTTTCATTATCATTTAGTACAATCCCAAATAAATTCATACTGTTCAAGAGTAAACTCTTCCTGCTCTTGGGAAGGAAGAACTCCAATAAATTTATATTAACCTTTTTACTGTCTTGCACTAAATATGTGTATGTTTTCAGTAACAGTTTCAGTTCAGATTTTTCTCAGGTGGTTTCTGGCTGAAGATAAAACCCTTTGTAACTGCTATCTGTTTAACAAGAGCTGAGAATTAACCACCTTCAGCTAGAAGGCAAGATGAAGTTGACTGTGTCTTTAATAAGAGCACAACTTTTTCTCGATGGACAAAATGCCAATGCTAGGATCAATTCAGTACAGCCACTGTGCCAACATATCACCCTCCTTTCATCCCAAGCTGAGCTAGTTTTACATGTTTTAAAATTCACATATTCTTTTAATTTGCCACTTTCACAACCCTAAGTATCTTTCTAGCATTTGCATTCATCATTCTTTTCCTGTTTTGGCCTAAGTCACCTTCTTATTCCTAAATCCCAAAAGAAAAGAACACATTTTTCTTAATTCACAGGATTTTTGTATGTAGGAAAGGTGACAAAAATAATAAAATTCATAGCATTCTATTAAATACAGCACAGTAACAAAAATATGGAACATATAAAATTCAGGCAGAACTCTCTCACACATACACAAAGAAGAAACCAAATCTGCACTCCATTTTCATTAAATCTAATTTTTGGAGAAAGAACAACAACAACAACAAAAATTATCAGGACTTCACGCTAAAGGACAATACAACCAAAAAGAATATGTTTGTCAAGCACTTTTCTCAACTTACCAGCAAAGAAAAGTTCTAGTGTCAGGTGATTCTCACTCTCTGTATTTCATTTTCATTTGCACTGAAGGTCCATAGCATAAACTCACAGATCCATTGCATGTAAGCCAATAATGGTGAGGAGGAAATAGACCCCCTAAAAGGCTTCCACAGAAAGGAATGCTGCTAATATTTGTATCTCACATCACTTCCATCTTTTATCTACTTGAACGTCTTCCTTAGTGTCTCATTTCTGCTCAGCAGCTCTAGCACACCTGAACCTGAGACAACCGTAACCCTGGACAGCTCTGACCTAAAGAAATACCAGCCAGCCGATTTTGAAAGAACGACAACTTGGCATTGATAGTTTCTCACTTCTCAGCGATAATGAAGTGCTTTTTGCACAGCAGAAAAATGCTAGAGCGCCACGTGTGCTGCAGTAATATTAGCTTTCTTGGTGGGCAAGAAGCAAAAGAGCTGTACCGATTTAGCAGTTTTATCCCCGTGTAACTGCTATTGACATATCCAAAGACTGATCTGTAACAAAGGAGTTTGAGGGCTTTTTTACTTCTTTTTTCTGTCCTAACTCTCCTTAAACAATCATACCTTCAGACACAGCCAGAGAAAAACGCCCCAGGTCTGGAGTAAGTGTGTTTTGCACTCAAAAGCTTATACACAGAAGAATGGAAAATGGTGCTTAACCATAAGCACTAAGGATTGTATCGTACTGCGTATGGATGTATGGATGACACGTGTTCCACCAGCCATCTGTTAGTCACATTTCCAAGCTAAGGAGTGATTAACTTTGCAAATTTAATGTTGATGCATATAGTTAACTGTAAGTCCTTCTAGAGGTTCTGAACTGAAGGCCACTGTTGGCCATATTCACACTCAGGCTATGTTACATCCACAGGTTTTTAGTCTCCCGCACAAGGCTTTTATCTAAGAAAACTCTTCAGACATTTTAGATTACTTAGATCGGAAATTATTCCTGGTTTGACAGTAGGACCTACTTCCCTTGAGGCCCTTCATTTCAAAAACCATGTGCAAACGTATTGTAAGAGATGGGCACAGCCATCTGGGAAGGTGTAAAGAGATGAATGACCTGGATAAAGGCCATAAAACAAGTCATTAAAAGAATTCACAATGGTAGAAGAACCCACCTTTTTTACTAAGATGCCTCTAGATTAGAAAAATGTGACATTAACCCATACACTCTATCTATCAGTCTTTTTTGTCAGTTTGTACAGGACCTAAAATCCCTTTTCATTGACACCTTTTTCTGTTGGTGATATCAGTGTTTCTTTAAAATTGTGACTTAGAATTTTTTTTTTTTTAAATAGCAGAAACTTGAGAGAGATGTCTAAATTTGCAATGTCTCACTTTCTCTGCTACCCTGAAAATATGGGCCCAGCCTACATCAGTCAGAGATGTATGGTTTCAGCCTCTCCTCACTGACAACGGTGTAAGACAAAAACCTGAGAATGGAAGTATTTCAGCTGGCAAAGACGAGTCATTTCTGCTATATGAGTTTTATTCATGAACTGATAAAAGCATTCCTTTGCCAACACACACTGTGCTTAAAATAAGGATGGTTATTGATATAGATATCCTAGCATAACTATATTAACAAACACTTTCTACTGCACAACAAGACCAACAATGTATCTTCTTCACTAGAATTTTTTTCTTTTTTAATTTTGAACCACAAAATGCTTTAAACTTAGAGCAGGTTTGGAGAGAGTTAAGTTCTTTAAAAAGTAACATCTTTTACTTTTGAAGTAAACTTTCTTTTCTGCTACTGTCCTGACCTAAAATTAATTACAAAAACTAATATGAAAAAAAAGTAATTTCAGACATCTTACCTGTAAAGGTCACCTCTATATTCTGTAGTTCCATGACTCTAACCTTGTGGATTTTCCCTGTTCTCATCATGCTAAACAGAAACAGCTACTACTGATGTTACACAAAAGAAAAGACCCTCCCCACCAACTATACATACATTTCTATGTATCCATATGACTTCCAATACATCCATATATTTTGTCCTATACAGAGGCAAGAAGTAGACAAAGAAATAAATTTGGAAACTAGTTTCAGTTGAGTCCAACTGACATGATGTGGGAGCTAGCAATTCCTCTTAAGTTCAATCTTCCATCTTATCAAAAGGAAGATTTGCTAATGACTTTGAAAATTCTTACATGAGTCATTTGCTAAGAATACTAAGGGATAGAATTAATTTTCCTCTGAATTAAAAATTCTTTTTTTTTTTTTTTTTAATTCCAGGAAAGAAGTATCTAAAACCACAGCAAGTCGGTTGATTTATGATTTTTGCCTATTTTAGCATCTGAGAAACAATAACTTCAAGGTAGTAAAGGTCCTTTCTTTTCTGCATAAAGAATTGCAATTATTTGGCCCATGAGTGAAATAAGTACTTGGTAACATTACGCTAAAAGAAGCTGGAGAAAATAATAACAGTTCAAGAATAAGGAAAAAAGCTATTGAAATTCTATACAATGATATCTGGAGAAAATACTTGGAAGATATTATTAGCCTGTATTGATTTAATGCTCTTTCTTTTGAAAACCGTAAGAGTTTGTTGGGAGACTATTACAGCCAGCTTTGTCTGAATTTTGTCTCATTCTGTTGTACTCTCATCACCTCCTTGAGAAACAGTTTACTGCAGAAATAAAACATTTACATTTCGTCCATTTTAAATCTGATGAAAAAAATTAATCAGAACTGAATTAGTAGCACTGAACTTCTTGGAAAAAAAAAGAATTGGAAAAGAGCAAATTTAATACAGGGAACATCTTGTGATCTGATATATTGTAAAGAGTTTTCGCAAAACTTGTTTTTCAATGGTAAGGACAAGACTATAGATTTCAATAGAGATCAATTGATCAAATATATGCCCTTTGGTTTTCTCAGGCTCTGTGAGAATATAAAAAATATGTACTATTTGAAAGAGCACAAGAGTTATTTTATACAGAAAAAACCCACTGAAAATAGAGGTTGTCATCTCTGAGCTGAAAGATGTCGAACAAACCTGAAAAGGATAATCGTAACAGAGAAATTTCACTCTTTATTTTCTTATTATCAGAATCTTTTAAGAAAAGTGTTGGTATTGCCTTGCTAAAAGATCCCTATTCCAATAGTGTTTCTTTCAACTGACGTTAGAAGCAACAACTCACACCAGGATGTTATCGGGAGTTATTTAATGACTGCAGTTCAGAAGAACCAGACTGATTTAGTGGGTTCAGTCCAGGTTTAGGTAATTAAAGCGTGTACAGCTGAATGAGTTGGATGGACTGTAGCAGCTTTATCTTGATCATTCAACAGGAGAAACTCTTCTGACAACCATTTAGGCTCAGTGCCATGTAAATATTCTGGCATAAGTAATTCAGTCCTCCTCACTCAGCTTCCTTGCAGCAATCTATGGCCTCTTCAAAAGACTTCTAATACTATTGCTTCTGAGGATGGTAAGATGCATATGATCTGCCTATTTTAGTCTTTTGCAGGTCATTTAATACTCCTAAAATTTTTAAGTACATAATTACGCTTGAAATAATTAGAATCATAGTTAAAAAAATGACACAAAACCCAAACAACAAAACCAAAAGGAAAAAAAAAAGGTGGTGGTGGGGGGGAGATCCCTGTAATAAGTGTGCTGGAAATTTTGAACTGGGTTTGGGAATCCACTGTACATGGCACTCTGAACACTTAGACCTGACCCATTTAAAGTTCAGCAGTAAAAATCTCATTGAGTTCAAGGAGTTCAAGAATGTGGAAAGGGAATCTGTGGTATTAGTGTATTTAAAAATGGGCAATAGAGACATAGGTTAAAAGAAGGATCCAGGCACTGAAAACATGAAAGACTAAGCCATATGGGGGTGAAAAGTCAAGAATAAGAATTCATTTTATCTCTGTCTTCTTTAATGCAAGAGGAATAAAAAGAAATTTTATTTGACAGAGTGCATATGGAGCAAAGAAGATCTATGTTCTTCCTAGCTCTGGCACTGCTTACTCTATCTTTTATTTCAGCTCTCACAATGGAGCCCATAAACATAGCTTGCTACAGAATAAAACTTAACATGAAACAGAAATTTTGAGTACCAGACCTCCATGATCTCTCCCTTTGCCTATATTTAAGCATATTAATCCATCCTCAAAAGTACTGATGCCTTCCACATAAATATGTGCCAAGATTCCTTTGATATCCAAGAATATATAGTTGCTTATCATCCCCTCTCACAATGCTATACCCTGCCCAAAACCCACTGATAACACTTCAGAAAAGAGAAACCAAGAAACTGATGTCGGTAATACCCCTGCGTTCATCATATTTGGAGTCAAGGGTCCCCTTCCCCATAAACACTTAGAAATCATAGTTTCACAGATAAATTCTTTGGAAATTTCTCGAAGGAGCACTGATGCATGTCCTGTATTCAGTGACATAAAGCAAAGCTGAGAGATAATTATCCTGTGAGCATGGAGTCAGTGCAGTGTAAAAAAGGTGCCAAAAATTCCAATGCTGTCATTAACTGCTGCTGGCTGCTTGTCATCTGAGAGCGGAGGACAGCCCATCAGCCTGTACTGGTAGATGAGGAGATGAGAACATACCTGTACACAGTAGGATATTTATAAAATCTAATCATGCAGGAAAAAAATACAGAAATTGCCTCACAAAGAGCTGTAGCACTTATTTCACTTACATGACATTTCATTTTTCCTCTAGAGCCGGCAATGTCATATTGCTGATCTTTCCCTGATTTAAAACTAAGTTTCCAAAAACCTATTAAATACTGAATTTTTATATAGTCCCTGAATTGAAACAGGATCAAGGCGGGGAAAAAAACACTAAATTAGTGGAATATTTTGCCTATTTGCAGCTGATTGATTGCAACTGTAATATTTTTCACTTTTTTTAAAGCACCCTGTAAATATTAGCACTTAAAACAAGGGGTTTCTGCTCTCACTTCTGTGTTATCATGCAAATAAGCAAAGAAGTTGCCTCTATGCATATGATGTTGTACTACTAAACAAAAAAGAAGAGGAGCACCAGACATTTTTAGTCTCTGACTCCAGCCACCTCAGGCAGGCAAAGCAGAAGCACTTTAGAAAGGTGCATCCACTCAAAAGCATGATTGTGTGTATACAGCATATAGGTTTCAATGCATGCTATAGTAAACTTAAGACATGCAATACAAGACCAAAAACCTATAAACATAATGTGCCATGAGAAGAGAGCTTGAGAAATGAAAAGGTTTCACCACTGACATAAGTCCTGGAAGATGAACACATTTGTTATATAAAAGCCCCAGATGATACTATTAAAAAAAATTGTATTCTCTGTTACAGAATAAGAAAAGCATAAATTGAAAAGCAATTCCAGTGAGTCTGATCTGAGCCTAAGTCCTGCCCAAACCACACCATCTAAGAGAAAAGTGAACCATTCCTTTGTTCTCCTGCCTGGATGCCAAACCATCCCTCAGGAGGTTAGAAAGGGAGTGCTGTTGGTCTTTTAATTATGGTAATCTTAGGCATTTCCCTAACTGGATTAGCTATAGCCTTTTCAAACAAACCTAAGTCATTGAGTTGATAGTGAAACTGTATTTTGGTTTGCAGGAAAAAAAGTGTTCCTGTTTATTTGTAGCATCATGGTATTTACAATAAACATCTTAATCTGCTATTTCAACTCATTAATGTACATTTTATTTTATTTTATTGTACTGGCTGGCCAAGTTCTGTAGCCATTTCAAGACACAACTCGCTAAACTTCTAAAATGTTTTAACTTTATTTGATTTCTCTTTCATCTCTCATATTGAGTTGTAAAACACATTTTTCTTATTCATAAAGAGTGCCACAAACACAGATTTCAGTTGAAGTCTGATCTCCATGACAGCTGCTGAAGCCACGGACAAGAAAAGCTATATATCAAATTGAATGAAGCAGGATATAAACGATAGGACCTTCAGCAGTAGGTACATTGGTGAAGATCGTATCAGCAGAACTGGTTAAGATATATTGCTTTGACTATTGTATTTTATTCTCGTGGCAATAGCAGATTGAGTGTACTTCTGTTTAGACTTCAGCAGGTCTTACTCTCCTAGACAGCTCACAGCAGCAGGACTAAGCCAACTCTGCAGTGCTACTGCATAAAGTGAAATTTCCCAAACTGAACTCAGTAGTTTAATGCATCCCTGTTAGATGTAAACATGGAGCTTCGCTTGGTTCAATTAACCTCCAGGTACAATTCCCCAGAGAGGGCACATCCTCAGATGGTATGAACTGCCACTGCACCTAACTCTTCATATAATTCCACCTTTCCCCTTTTCTTTTTGGGCTTTGAGGAACATCCATTCCCACCTACGCAGGCAGGCTCCCCCCAGATGGCCAGGAGGAGCTCAAACAAAGAACAGCTTTGGTGACATTTCCAACTGGCATTTTTTCAGCTGATGCTTAATCAACAGCAAGATGTGCTGATGCTTGGAAACATCAGAGTCCAAAACCAGGTACAGTTCAAGCGAGATTTCAATTTGACAACAACATTCTGCAAAGCTCACAAAATCAGTTTGGGGTTCATAGAGCTCTCACGCACTGTGTATAGAAAGGAAGTCCTTTAAAAACTGTAGCACATTCCCTCATGCCCCACTCTACAGCTCATACAATCGGAATGGGTCCATTGTAAGAGTATGAACTGAGCATATACATTGTTTATGTCTGAGAATATGACTGGGCAAACAGACAATTATTACATTACCTGCCCTTGCTACATGCCTCTATCTGTAAACCTTCCCCCCTCTTGATAGTTCCTTGCAGATTTTTAAACAATATTCAATAAATGCAGAGAAATGGTAGGAAAATAGGGAAGGAAGAAAAGATGGAAGGCAAGGAAAACAGTCCTTGCCAGAGGAGCTTGAGCAGAATGAGATGGCATCTTCAAGGACTGTGCAGCCCATACAGTAACTTCTGTGAAAAGCTGAAAAAAAAAGTGGCCAGTGTTATAGCTTCATAATCACTTTAATAGGCCCTTTTATTGGTGAGTTCAGTTGCAAAATGAGTCTCTACTTTCCTTAGATTTTCTCTCTCTCTCAAAGATTAACTAGCTTTACTTTTGTGTTTTGCACCTCTCTAAACCTACTGAGCATTATCTGACCATCTGCGTATTAATCTTATAACTTTAGTAATGTGAACTTCGTTACAGCGTTCACTCTCTTAGGCGTGCAGTCGTTGCACCTACATTGGCATAACGCTGCTTAGAAGCATTTTGGCGCAGTTACTATATAAACCAAAGTTTCATTCCAATTTCATACAGGGATTGAAATATTCACAAATGTCAGATTTGTGTCTGCTCCTATACTTACATAACTTGAAAATACAAGTCATCATGCATGTAATACACCCACACACCCTTTTCGTAGCATGGACTAAAATACAATTAAAATACAATACACGCTGATGGCTTAAAACTCTTAACATCAGATTAGGGATTTAATTCTGAATTTATAAAATTATTTGTATGAATGTTTTCATAAAGGACTGAAATATCTGTCCATATAACCTCTTACTAAGAGCATATATTTAGAGACATCTAAATATATTCTACTTTTCTGTTAAGAGATTCTACAGAGATTTTCTTTGATCAAAGGTAGATAAACCTTGTACTACCTGAATTTCTGTACATGCTAGAACATGGAATATATTTGTTTATACTGTTGCAGTATAAGATAGTACGATGTAATAAAAATAAATGTACATTCCTACGTTTTAGTCTGAATATCCTTACTTGGGCAGTAAAAGGGAGAGGGAACTGGCTGATGCATGCTGCATGTAAAACTCAGTAATTCAAAGATCTAAATGATAAATCGTATGCTATGGTAGTTCTGTGACGCTCTGTAGAAGACCTATGTATCTAAACCAATGGATGCATAACATTCCTCATTTAGATAATATTTTTAGCTGCTACAAATGTTATTAAAATCCTCTGGTTTTTTCTTTATTTATTAAAACATAATAATCTTCTATCAAAAATATCTTGTTGAGCACTTTTATTTTCATAAAGCAAAGGCTGGCCTTAGCAGGCAACAATCAGTGATGGAAGTTTACATTTACATCATTTCTTAATTGCTTTTTAGTCCCTAACTTAGTTTTGAAAATTTTCATAGAAATAGACTCTATGTAGCAATTGCCACTATACGAACAAAAAGGTACCTTTTCATTCAATCTGTGAATGTTTACCTTCGGTATACAGCAACAGAACACACCACAGTGGTTTTATACCCGCTTTCTCCTGACATCAGGAAACACAGTCCAGTTTTCAAAGCTTTCTCTTAGCACTTCTCATCTTTCAGCATGCCATTTTATCCACTTATTTATTTTTATAAAGATACTTCTTCCTAATAAACGTTGTATGGAACTCGAAGGCTTGTATAATTGAATTAACAAGTTTATAGAAAATAAGTCATGGCCAAAATTGCAAAGGTGGGGGTGGGGAAAGAGGGAATATTTCAGCAAGATGCAGCCTATTATGTAAATTTGTCACCACATGCCATACATAATGAATAAACCTTGTGCTCTTAACACTTTGATTATAGACTATACAGACAATGCAAATTAAAATTCCTGCTGCTCTATAAATGCAATGAGAGGAAATTATGTAAATTTTAACACATTAGATTGATTTGGTTGAAATGAAACCTGTTCCACTTGATGTTTTAGGGGAAGAGCCACAATTACAATGATTGAGAAAGTGCAATGTTAATGAAGTGTGTTATTGCTAATCAATTCCTCCTCCTCTGGTAATGGCACAGGCATGTGCACCGTCACTACATCATCCACTGGCAAACGTAACCACCCACGCCACCACATAGTTTATATGGCAGAAATTAAGGCTTCCACAAACTCACATATACGGTCCTGTTTAACATCAGAGATTTCACAGTAAAACTATGATAGACATTCAGAAAGGGTGTGTGTTCTCCTACGTAAAACTTCTTGGCAATACTGCCTGGCTGACTGTAATACTGCTGTCTTGAATGCTACTGTAGATTTGGTGTGATACCAACCAAGTAACTTCACTTTGAGTGAAATAATCACCTTTCTACTGACTGATCTCCTGGAAAATACAGAATGAGTTTATCGCATGGTAATAATTTGAACATGTTTAGTTCATTGAAATGAAAAGCAAGGTCTTTCAAGCTGAAAAGAAAGTTTTCTGTCCAGATTGAAGAAACTGAAAAATCAGACTCAGCGGTTTCAAAAGATTCACACAAACAACGTATTCATCCAATAACAGAGTTACCTGGGAATTACGGTAGGAATTTGGAACATCTTTACAACTGAGTACAGTTGGTTTCATTCTGTAACCTTTTTTTAAGGAACCACAGAGCACATAGCTGATAGAGCTATTTTACAGTTAGCCAATATGTGAAGTGGATTATGCCTTCTTTACGCAAAGCAGAGGAGCATGTCTCTCCAAACATCATGTCACCATTTTAAACAAAATACTTTGTAGAGCTCCTCACTGGCATGACAATGAATTGCAGAATACTGCATCGTTATCTTGTCTTAATTATTTACTGTGTTATATGAAATAATTAGATTATTTATCATAATTTTGCATCTTTTGTTCTATAAAAATTTCCATGGCATTTTTAAAGAAAAATTTTCATTTGCAAAAGGATCTGCAGTATTAGAAATTTGTGGCACTTATTATTTCACAGGTAAATATGCAAAGGTAGGATGAGCCAACCTGTTTTATTTTCTTTCTATTTATATAACTTTTATATTATTCTCGGAAACATTTGTCACCACATGTAGCGATTGCGTTTGTTTCCTGTCTCTACTGTCTTGTCTCCCACTAATTTATTTCTGTTCCTGCTAAGATATAAGGATGCACTCTGCACAGAGACATCTCACTGGCTTCAACAGCAGTTTGGCACGCAGGAATATAACACATACAAAAGCAGGACAATACAGGCAATGAGAGCACTTTTACGCAGAAATGACATAGCAGATAAACATACAACACACACACCAAGACCGGCACTTACCATAAGAAGTTTTACTATGTTACGTTTGGTCCATGAACATGGAAAAAAGAGGGGTCAGACCCCAGCTGTGAAAGGAAATCTGGCGGACCAAAAGAAGAAAATGCAAAAATAAAAAGGGATAGATACAAAAGAATTAATCCTTCCTAGAAATAAAGTCATATTTATCTTTGTAGGCTGAGAATCCATTCTTGCATCAGCATGCACATCTCTGCTATGTTTAGCGTTTTAAAAGTGCCAACCAATTTTTGCATCATTAATCCTGAACTAACATGACTGCCACTGATGGTGAGAAGCACAGACAGCGCTTAGGACTGAGCATGGTTCCTTCAGACCACGGGCTTCTGTCACCACCCTAAATTTCTTCTGACTTTTGGCCGGGGCTGCTGGAGGAACCAGCTATGAACTCTCTGCTCCGCATTAGTCTACATTACACTGCACTAATTAGAATCTCAAAGCATGACGTGGTCAAAGAGCCACTTAGAGCTTGGCAAACAGAGATTTGCAAAACAAAACATGAAAAATCACATAAAATTGAGAAACAGGAAAACCAACGTCAGCTAAGTGAACTTACAGGAGTAGGAACTAAGCATTTCAGTTTGCAGGATTTGGTACAGATGTTTAGTTATATAAAATAAACACAAAGAATCACAGTGGTAAATATCTCACCCCACAGGAATCAGCTTAATTTCCAGCTCACAAAGATCCTAGAAAACTGAATCTCTCCACACTAGCTTCTGCTTGAATTCTTTGACTTCGAACTGCTTTGTTTATAGGAAAAAGCTCTCTTTGATGTTGGAATATTAGAAGGAGTGAAACAATAAATTTCCCATATTCTAATATCCAGACATCCTGAGCTTATTCAAGGACCCCTTGATTCATGAAGGCAAATAATTAAATTACCTGAGCTTTGATCAAGGAGTTGCTGCAGTCCCTTTTTGATGTAGAATGTGGCTGTTTGAAGCTCCAGACAGACAACTAGCCCATATATTTTTTAACCCTTTTGCCACAGATTTTATGCAACGTTCTGGCATTTCAAAGTGAGCACCACAATGTCATTTAGGGATGCTGTGCCAGTAGGAGCATAGTAGGTCCAACAGGATCCTTATACCACAGACTTGATGGGATGTTTATTGAAAGGCTGAAACTCCCCCTCCTAAACAAGCTGAAATTATTTCTCAGTCAAATTAACTTGCCTTAATATTGTGCCTTGGAAGCTGCTCTTTAGATAGCATGCACTGAGACACAGAAAAGTACTTCTGAGAAGCAAGGGGGTTTGCCTTTGCAGTACAAGAGTCTTCATCATGTTCCATGCTTTCCAACTATTTCCCCCAAAAGAAACGTGAGTGGACACGCACTCATCTAGTCAGGTGAAAGAATGCTCTTAAAACAGGAAAAACAGATAGATAGATTTAAGCCTTTCATTCTCTCTCCTCAAATGCAAGCACCTGAAAGAAGTCATCTTTGCCATTAACAAGTCAAAGTCCTAGCCATGCTGCCTGCAAAATGGAACAGAAAGTAAAAGTCAATATAGATGCTGTTCTCTCAGCTGATTTGTAATTTTGAATATGAATACTGAAAGAATTCCTCTCCATAAATGAGGAATTATGCTTCTCTTCATTCAGTCTAGGATTCTTTTGGGACATGAGGAGGTTACTAAAAGGGAATAATTAGAAGGCATAATTAATGTATAGGGACCTCTTACTCAGTTCCCCATACAGCTTCAACAACTTAGCCACCCTAATTTTAGCAACGATTCCATGGATTATGGAAATTACTTCACCATACTACTGAGAAGTGGGGAAAAACAGTTTTGCAACAGGACTTTTTCTGGTATCATTCATGGTAGAAAGGCATCTGCCCTTCAAGGCACAGCTGTGGAAAGGATTCATGTCATTCAGACATCTCAATTCATGGGGCTACAGGCTTAAGAAAGCATAATGAATATGCCTGGCTTACTATAGATAACAGACATGTTATTTTGAGGCATGAGGATGTAGATAGAAATTCATGTCTTTACACTTAAAACATTTGATACGTTATTAAAAAGTTGGTATGTTTCTAATTTGTTGGAAAATAAAACTTGGGGCTTTTTATAAAGCCCAAAGGGGAAATACGCGTAATCAATTGGTAAGAATGAGAAAGGAAGTTAATGTGTATACGCTTTTATGTTTTTTTCTGTTAAGTCACAGGAGCTGCACATATAAGTAATATGCATAACAAGAAACCGTCATATCTGAGTGACTCAAAACACTCCTTGTAACATTATTGAAAAGCATGAACGGAGGAGCTGCTGATCTCAAATTCAAGAAGCAATTAGCATTCATTAACTCAAAGCAATAAACTGCCCAAGGCACTTATGGGTTAAATATAGTCTACTTTTAAGCACACAGAAACAGTTAAAACACAAGCTTTTCTGCAGTTTATTTTGAATTATTTCATTTCTAGTAAAAATGAATTTAATTTCCAGATGGGTTATACCTCTAGGCAAAAACATTCTTCTTCTCTCCTCCAGTAGGCAAAATGATTTAATACCAATGGAAAAGTCTTTTGTACACATTATTAATTTCATTTACATTACTTTCTTTTCTTAAGAAAGTATCAATGACCTTCTGTAAATTTTTTGCAAAAAATAAATAAAAGTTAAAAGTCCCATTTCTGGTAGCTCTCACATTATGTACGGCTTTCAAGAAATAACTGGCTAGTCATTCATTTTTAAGAGAAATATCATAAAGGCTAAGTTGTTCACAGACTATATATGGCAACAGTCAGAAACAGGATTTAACAGCTATGAGAACAAAATACAGATTTGCACCTAGTTCATCAGTAATCAGATACATGTAGACAATCTGTTTTAAGTCTGCTCAGAGAATGGCCTACAGAATCTTATGAAGGCAGTAATTACAGCTAGCATACTTTCTGACCTCTAGCTCATCATAAAAAAAGCCAAGGTCACGACAACAAGCAACTGTCAAATCTCAGTAAGTATCAGAGCTGGCACTTTCTCTATAGACTAGATTATTTCAACCAAACTCATTTCTTGTCCAATTTGATTGGATAATTAAACAAATATTAGTGCAATTTCTCCCATATGATCATGTATTGATAGCATTCCTAACACTAGTAGGACTTAAAACTGGCTTGGCCCTGAAATGTACACCTCCATGTAAACTCTGTTTAAAAATGAGTTAATGTAATTACCAAAACTACTTTAAATTTTCCATATAAAGGATATTGTTCACTAATACAAATGTCAATTGAATAACCCTGGGGACTCCAATACAGTTTCTCTGTTTTATATCAGGTTGACCAGACAGAATTTTAAGCAGTAACATGTAAACGTCAAATAAATGGTTTAAACTCATAGAGGTCATTAAAACAAGTCTGCTAATAACATTAACAAAATTTTGAGCATATATTAAATAAGGTGGACATTTCCCTAGCCTTGTAAATGTACAAATACTTACACAAAGTCACAGTAAGGTGGCATTCAATGTCAACACAATGCCATTCAAAAACTATTAGACTTTTGTAATTTGACTTTTCATCATGTGTTTCGACCGCTCCTTTAAAACCCAGGCCAGCAGCCACTTCCTAATTTGTTATACTATAGAATCACAGCACATCATTGCAGCATGGAATAAATCTTTGTGTTTCCTTTTTCAATGAAGTTCATTGCGTCCTAGCTACATATGACATCTGCGTATTGTACATAAACAGTCTACTGAGGTGGTAAGGCTGGTTTCCATTTCCTTTTTCATGAGATTTCTTGAGTATTTCTCAGATCATACCAATTTCACCTTATTTAAATGATTTTCTTTGTTATGAAGTAAATATATAGGAAGTCATTGAACACACTGAAAATTAGTTTTTATCATATCTAACTACTCCCAGTAGTTTGACATATACCTAGCTAAATACAAAGAAAGTAAGACTTCTGCTTACGGATAAAAAGACCTAAGTAACATGTGCAGAAGGTAACTAAACATTACTAACTACAAGACTGTAGTGAGGTGTATGATTACACTGCAGCCTAGGAATGGGAAGCCTTTGTTTAATAAAGGTAGAAATAATAGCCAAAGGAGAAGGCAAGTGTAGGATTAGCCTGATCCACTCGGAGAAGAATGTCTCCACATTTGAGGATAAGTGGAGATGGTTGGATAAAACAGAAATATGAAAATAAAAAGGAAGGCTAGAAGAGTCCACTATACTTGATAAAATGGAGGTTATGGGAGGGCAGAGCAAAGTTTGCAAGTGGGAAATTTTGAAGGTGAAAAGTTCACTGAATATTGGATTTTGTGTTGTAGAGGGGCAGCAGAAGCTAATAAACTGAGTCACAAGAAATATTATCTAAACATAAGCAAGTTCAATGAACTCAAGATGATGATTCAGGAACCTGAGAAACCAAGAACTATGCCTAGGAGCACAAGCTCAACCTTACCAAGGTCATATAGACAGTAACCTTAAATATAGTACATGTTTTATTTTAACCCAGATCATGCAGATACCCCAATTAGCTCTGAAGTCTCCAAATCAACTTTCTTTGTACAGATCAGTGGACTGCGAACTGCATTACAGGATTGGGAGTCACTGAGGAAAGGATCATCTTAAACCAGGTTCACTACAAGGGGATAGCCAAAGATTACACCATAGAAAACCACATACTAGAGATCTCTACGAGGATTGTTAAATGTAATACGTGAAACATGAGAACATATTCAGAGTTTATGAACATTTTTTTTCATATAAATATTGCAAAATTCACAATTTTAAGGACAGAAAGAACTATAACGACCATCCTAAGTCTGACCTACAGCCACTTGTATTACTACCTAATCAGCCCTTTTGTATGTAAATGAGAAATTCTTTGTATGTAAATGCCAATGCCTACTATGTTTTCTTCTTGCTTTAGAAAAAGAAATGCTATGTAAATTGCCACCATGCTAAAAAGAATTGAAATGCATACTAATCAGCCATATTCTCTGAGTTATACCAGCTATAACTGGAATGGTAACAAATAAAAAGGCAACAATCAGTGGTGGACAAAGTTTTCTATTCAAATCAGAGCCTCAAGTAAAATTATTATTCAACTGCTTTTCAAAATTTTGGAACCTCTTATGTCTGGAGAAATTGGGTTTGAAACCGTGAATGAACAGTAACTTTCACTAATGTGAAATACTGAAGATCTTCACTGGAATTTCAATTGCAAGAAAAAGATGCTGAAAGAGAATAGGAAGGAGACATTATCTTTAAAAAGATCTGTTCACTGTGCGCATTGGATAAATGTTTGAGTGATTCTTCAGTTACATGAGTTAGGTAATCTCTGTGGTTAAATAACGATGGTTACATGCAATATGAAACTGGAGGTTTTGATCACTGCACTGTACATATTGAATTAACCTGGCAGCATTCACCTGTTTTAATATTGGTCATTCCTCAGAAAAAGCTTACAATCATTTCTGCCCTGGCCAGAAAGTACCCTGTAATGAAAAAATGCACTGAAATCTTGTCTTGAATGGTGATCTAAAATGAACTGAGCGATACTTAGAAATACCTAACTACATCAATATGTGGTCAAGTCTGCATGTCAGAAGCCGTGCTCTGAAAAGGATAAGATTTAATCCTAAAATTTCAAGTGTGTTTTCTAGTGCTAATGAGGTCAGGTTTTTATTTTATAAATGCTATTCAAAGTCCTGTATTTACGTCAGGATTTCTCTCAGATAACATTAAATTATTATTTCCAAAAATTAGGTATAAACTTTTTGAATGTCAATTTTCCTCAAACAATTTAAGGGTTGCATTTTTTACCTGTTGCAATTAAAACTTTCCAGTAACAGACAAAAATTAGCTATATAAATGAAAATATACATAAACGTGCATAAAGTGCAAGTAAGATGTAGGTAGGGTCATAATGTTATATTACTCTAAAAAGGTCCAAGAATCGTTGTCTGGAGGCTGGTATAGTTACAGGTATTCTGCTCTGGTAATGAAAATATCGTTATTTTTGGTTCAAATGCCAGACAACTTTGCACAAACTCTATTTCTTTTGTTCGCCTTGCAATGTCTACATACAAAAAAAATAATAAAAAGTTAGTTGATAAAAGATGAAAGGAATAACGCAGTTATTCATTCAGCAGCCAAGATCTTTGAGATAATTACTTTAAATCAAGAAGGGACAGGCCATTTAAATTTATGACTTAATGCCGACACATGCATGTATTAATAAAACAGTTAGCATTAATGGAAATAGGGTTTAGTCTCCTGATTCAAATAGAGCTATCATTTCTGGTTTATACTGAACTAATGACTTATCCTTGGCAGAATGATACGTATGCATGTATTTAACTATTTAACTTAACCACTGAGACCAATTAATATGTTTCTGAAGTTTTATTTTATTTAAAAATATATATCAGCAGCCTCACTGGGATAAAAATTATGTTGAACCAGAGTTTCTACGGCACCAGTTTAACCTTAAATGTAGTACTTTCCCATAGAATATCTGATGATCACACTGCATAAAATGAAGAGTACTGAAATGCAGTGCAGAAGCAGCAGCTTTTCAGTAGGATTGACATCAATATAAGGAACTTTTTAGCTTACCAAGGTAGCATAGACTCTGTGAGATTAGAAGCTCACGTGAAAAGAAATGGTGGCTGCAAGAAGGTACGCCATTAATTTAATCTCTATCCCACTTGCTAGTGTGAGAATAGAAGCAAAGAACAAACGTGTGCACAGCCATCTAAGCCAGGCTGTTTTCAAGCTATGGGGCAGTACTGATGTGTGCTGCCTGCCATTGCATTACAATTAAGAATTGCAATGAACTCTTGCTGATTCAGAAGGGAGAGGGCTCTTACTCATTGCCAAGTACGGCAAGAAAACCTGCACTAGTTGCGCTGTAGAAAGGGAACTAAACACTTAGTGCTGTGAAGCTCACAAACATGGAAATTATGTAAATTGTGTTTTAAAGGATTAATGAATATAATTCCTTCTGCTCATCTGCCCGCTTTGCCTGTGCGGGCCTGTGTCTCCACAGCATCATTGGGAGTTCACTGGAACAGTGACAGACCGTACCAACGTAATTAAATGAAAACTTAAGTGTAATTACTGTCTAGGTAGGTACTTCCTACAGCTTACATTCATGATTCAAAGTTCTGTTCAATTTTGCCTACTTGATAATACTTCATGATCCACAATTGCATTTTATACTAGTTTATCTATAATATGGTTATAGTCTATCTGTTGATGAACTATTAAACCATCATTATAATAACGAATTATCTTTGGAAACCTATTGCTGCATTGTTCACCAATCACTCTGGAAAATCCTGGCTCCTCTTTTACATTCAGTTACTTGGTCTTTTTCTTTTAATCCATTTACATTGATTTCTACTACTCCAACTCTGCCTGCCATTGCATTACAATTAAGAATTCTGATGAACTCTTGCTGATTCAGAAGGGAGAGGGCTCTTACTCATTGCCAAACTTCGGAGGAAAAACACAAAAACCCCTTAGAATTTGCTTAAGCCAGCACTTTAAAATTGAAGAGCTAAATTATGGCTCATGGAGCCAGCAGAACGCAGTGAGACTGGGACGCCTGAAAGCCACCGCACCACCCAAGCAGTTATGGAAAAAGACCTTATGCCTTTGTCAGGCAAAATTAACTATAATGTCACCTTCCCCAAGGGCACTGCTCAGCAGCAGGACTGGCTGCGCCAGATATTAGTCTCTGAATTCCTGCTGGCTTGCAAGGCACTGCTAATGTCCCAGCCATGCGTAATGTTCTCTGGAGGACCTTGAACATGACTGGCAGCTCTAACTTTTCCACCCACCTTGAGTGCATCAAACAGCCTAAGGGATGTTCCCTGCCTTGGAGCACAGAGGATGGGCAGTTAACGGGTCTCGGACTGCTCTTTGCAACACAGTGCTCCTCAGCAAAGCGGTGCTCATTTTCCAGCACAGTAGTTACTAACTCTCACACCAAGAGTTGGTACTCTAAGATAATTCTTAATTAACATCCTAAATCAGGTGATTTACAGAAAACTGTACAACTATTATGGCATTGTGTTGCCCATTTTTGTCATCAAAGTTGTAGGGAACAATTTCTGTTAGATACATTAGCTTCTCTGGCTGCGTATCTGCCCAAGTGGATATAATATAATTAAATTCTACGCTCTCTTACTTAGAGTTTATATTTCTTATACACAGGAATTTGATTGGTCTGTGAGCAAAATCAAAGACCTGTGCAGCCCAGCATCCTGCCTTTAGCAATGCCCCAAAGTGGCTGTCTAGGGAAGAACATCAGAACAGGGCAGGTGGAAATGAGACTCCTTCCAAGCCTGCAACCGTTCAAAATCTATACTGTCACATATGTCCTTTTTGGTCAGCATTTGCAACGATGGGTTGTAACAATTTCTTTCATATTCCAAGGTGCTACAGGACATACGGAAAGGATTTGGACCAACCTATTTTTCTCATTTCTTCAGTTGTAAGCTCCACTGACCTAGATGCGTACAGGTAAAATTAGACGTAATATATGTATTTTTTTTTCTATCAAGGATGTCTTTATAAGATCTCTCAAGCATAATATTTTTAAAAGAATTATTTTTTGTCTCACGAAATAATTTTTTCTGTCTTTAAACTCTTTCTCTCAGCATAGCAGGAACCGACACTGTCTTTGAAAAAGGAAGAAAGAGATAGCGAACCCCTTAAAAACCACTGCTGCTGAGAGGACCGAGCTCTTTATTTTACACCCAGACTCCAGCTGTGGCACTCTTCAGACAATCTGAAGTTACACGATT
Organism: Grus americana; assembly: GCF_028858705.1. Classification (NCBI taxonomy): domain Eukaryota; kingdom Metazoa; phylum Chordata; class Aves; order Gruiformes; family Gruidae; genus Grus; species Grus americana. Next base: position 9,493,285 of record NC_072864.1, read on the forward strand.
CCAAAACTTTGTAGCGAGCGCCAAGGTGGTAATACGACGCCGAAGGTAACGCGATCCACTGACTAGAAAGATGTTAATCCTGACAAACTGCCTGAGCATTAGCCCGAACCGCAGCGAGATTGAATCCTGTCTCCCCAGGGAGGGCCAGCAATGCCGGCGGTAACAAACCGGCTTTTGATAGCGCCCTGAAAAGCAGCCGGGCGGGCGGCGGCGAGGCAGCGAAGAGCATCAGTGCCCTCTAGTGCCCGCCCGCCCGCCGCCACCCCCGGCCGCGCCGCGCCGCGCCGAGCCGGGCAGCCCCGCTGCCAAAGCCGTGCCCCCACGGCCGATCGTGGGGCCGCCTTCAACGGACCTGTTGAGCAAGACGGAACGACAGTCAGGCTCAGCACCGGGAGAATGGCTGCCAGAAATCCCGGCTCCTTGAGTAAAATCTCTCCTCTGGGAGTATCGTGTGCGAGTTTGCTACCCTTCAGTAATATTTAAATGCCTTTAAAGTCCTTACTTACACAGGAAAAGAAAATGAATGGGTTTAATAATTCGGCATACACAGGCTTGCACTTAAACGAATCGGTAATTTCACAGTCTAAGAGTAAGTATCCTAGTCTCCAGTATCAAAAGCCAAACATGGGACGACATCTTCTCCTAAAATACTATAGAAGAGTTTTAGAAGTATATGGCCACAGTGTTCCTTAACCGGTAAGAGATAAAGTAAAAAATATATACGAGACATAAAATGGCAATACTTATGTGTAAAGTAAGTCCTCTTAATAAATATGGACAAAGTGCCTGACCCAAACTACATTTAAATCAATGGCCACCTTTCCATTTATTTCCCTAAGCTTTGGGTTGGCCCCAACAAAGGGACAATGAAAAATGAAGTGCCATTAAAAAAAAAAGCATAGCATAGGAAATTATACACATATTTTTAGCTTAAAATGCTCAGAGAAAAACTCAGACACAAAAAAAGTCTAGAAAGTATGTTGCTAAACTGTTTCAAATTAATTGATTCCAGATGAGACCTCTGTTTCTCACACAATGAAGATATTTCACTAAACATCCAGCTTACAAAATGGATTCAGAATTGATTTAGAGGGTTCACCAAAAAGAGGAGAAGCTAGTTTTAAGTTTGAAATTACTTTAACATTTCTATGACGTCTGAGCTAGAAATAACTTATATTGTGGAAATCTCAGCAATAAAACATTTGTTTCTCAGGTTGTGCTCTGTTTAGTTACAGCATTTGCAGAAAACAAAAATGTTAGTCTCATTCTACTGGAATCCTGAACTTCACATATGTTTCTTACACTAAATTAAATATGTCAAATGTTGTCAGAACAGCGTATTAATTGAAGCTGAAATCATATGATATATTTTAAAGCATTTTACCAGATAAATCACAGAAATCATTCTAATCTTTGTAATTTCCCCATATTGTTATGCAAAAGAAAAATGAATTTAGCTGTCCTGTCTCTCGATCAACCATTTACATACATATTTCCTTCTGAAAGTGCTGATGATAAATCGCAATGACTTATATCTTGACATACCCTATTGTAGCAGCATTTCTGGTAATGAAGTAATCTAGTTCCTAGTGATTTTTTTTTGGACACGCAACACTTAAAATTTTAGGAAAGTTAAAGCTGATATAGAGAAGTCTATAAATAGCATTCTCTGTCCATGCTCATTCTCTAATGCTCTAGTGCAGGGCTGAGGTGAAAAAAATTAAATAAATATCTTATTCCAGGGCCTAAGAACAAGAGCCTGCAGAAGAAAGATGTCTTTTAGGTAATTTTCCTAAAGAATTTCTAATTAATTTACTGAAGATCTTGCTCTTAGTTCTGCAACTCTATTTTGTTCTTCTCCTGCAAGAGGAAGGAGAACTGCTTTAGAAGTACAGTCAGAAACTTCTTATTTCTAGAGTGTAGTAAACTAAGAAATATGCTAGAAGAATGTTTTGTGTGTTAAGGTATGAAGCTCAAACCAGACCTTCTGCTCTCAGTCTCCCTACTGTTCTTACTGCCCATCTCCCAGCAACATGAACTGTGCCGCTCTGCAATGAAAATGCTGTTCATAAGCAAACATCTGCAATTCCACTTCCATATACTTCTATATATATCTCCATATAAAATCATCCAAAGGATTGAGTATAATCATTGATTTGTGTTCCAAATCTCAGTGGACAGACCTGACTGAGGCAGATGTCAAATTAAGTATTGCAGAACTTCTACACTGAAAGCAAATTTATTCATTGTTATACATTGGCCAGTATAGAAAGAGAACAAAGTATTTACCTGGAGAATCACACAGACTTTGGAAACATTGAAGCAAGCATAAGAGCAAGGGAGGGGGAAAAGAGATTAGATTCAGTACATCCAAGTGCATGCTTCCCTGCTTCTGAATCTTAGTGCTTTTCTCATTCAACAGTTTCATTATTAAATAATTAAAAATATTAAATTTCTTAATAGAGAGGTGTGAAATTAAGAGGTCTGTGAAATTCTTATTGTATCGCGATCACAAATCAACAGGAAAAAAGTCTTTCCCAGGGAGTTACTAGTCATTGGAACGTGAAAAAGAAATGAGCATTCTCCTTATAAAGGGCCAATTTCTGAATTAGTGACCTCATTTGCTAAAGAGGTTCCTTTGTCACAGATATCTTAGTAGGTAAATACTGCGTTACACAGCCACACTGTCTTTTGTAGCAATGGTACAAAGAAGATCTCCTAGCATATACTGGTTCTCTCCTCACCAAATGAATATTTAAAAGAGTAGACAATAAAGGGGGACTTCTATAGAAGGTAAAGGCATTTGTATCATGATGTCAGACTGCTATATGTGCTCCCAAAGGACTGCACAGGAAGCACTTTTATTCTAAAAGTTAATGGTATTTATGGGGACCCGCAGCCTGATCTATTTTACCTTTCTTGGGGATGTGCTTATGCATGTATCACCCAAGAGTCTAATGCTTTTTGGACTAGCCTGTATTAGAGACAGATACCATTTTGGTACCTTGTGAATAGTAATGCATTTGAAAGCCAGCAAGCAAAATAAATTAAAAAAAAAATAAATCAAAGTCTTTCCCTTTTTTTTTTTTAATTCTGGATAGAGTATCCTTCATTTCATGCACTCATAATTTCTGCATATCCATTTCATGCCTGGGAGCAAGTAAAAAATTTGCAGTTCAGGGCTTTTGATATCTGCTTATCCAGAGGAATATTTTAAACCAGACAAATACTCGTCCTCCCCGCTCCCCGCCCGCCCCCCGAGCAACAGCTGAAGACAAAAAAACATAATTAAAAAATACCGTTTGCCACAGTGTTTCCTTTCTCCTTTGGAGAGACTATCTGGTCCCTCCGGGAGCCGCCGGCCGCCTCGGCGCGGAGCTGCAGCGGAGCCGCGCACCTCGCCCGGCGCTGCCCGGCCCCGGCCCCGCTCGCCGGCACCCCGCTCCCGGCGCCCTCCCCGCGGCGCGCCCTCCCCACGCCCCAGCCCCGCTGCTGCTGTCAAGTTTCTGGTGCACACGCACGCATCCTCCCGCTCGGAGCTACAGGAGACGACCGTTCCCCCGGCACCCCGCTTCTTCCCCCTCTCCCCTTTCCAAGCCGCCTCCTCGCCCGGCAGCAGCGCGCCCTGCACCCCGCCGCCCTGCTCACCCAAGACAACTCCGGCGCGGCGTGCCCCGCTGCTCCCCGCGGCTCTCCGGGGCTCCCCGGGGTACGCGGCTGCGGCCGCCGCTTACCTGCGGGTCCAGCGGGGCTGGCTGCTTCCCTTGGCCACCTCCGGAGGAGGGAGAGGAGGCAAGTCCCATTCACAACTAGACACTGAGCAGGCACGGCAGCATCTTCAGCCTATTACACTCCACTGGCAGCGGCTGCTGAATGAGGCTCCGAGCTAGTGGCAGGAATTAGAAAGAGGGAGGGAGGGGAAAGGGGAGAGGGAGGGAGAGGGAGCAAGGGGGAGTGAAGCAAGATTAGAGGAAGGGAAAAGCTGGAGGCTGTTGCTTCTTCTCTATTTTCTTCTCCCTTCCCCCAACCCCAAGAGGAAAGCAGACCCCAGGGCCTGCCCTCCTACAGGACCCGCCGTCCTGAGTGCCCTCTGATGCCTGCGGGGGAGAAGTTGGGGTTGGAAGGGCAAAGTGAGGGGGTCAAGGAGCCCAGGGCACTCTCTCCTTCTGCCCAGCCAGTCCCGGGGATGGGTAGGGTACTCTGTCCCCACCCCACGGGTCGATTCTGCACCCTGTCAGCCACATGGACACCCACACACACTTCTGCGATGGGGACGGGGACACCCATCCTGCTGTGCCGGCGGGCTGTGGGGAGGGATGCCCTGTCCCTGCCCTGCCGCCACTCCTCTGCAGGCAGCCCAGGACCACCCCACGGCGGCGGCACGGGTGGGCTGAAACCCACGCCAGAGCCCCGGGCACGGCCTGCCGCCACTGCCGCTGGAGGTCTCCTGCCTGGGGGGCTACCCCTACCTCATAGCACGGTCAGAGAAATCATCTGAGCTGGACAAACAGCAGGAGCATTTTATACTGAATCCAGTCATGTTTCCTGTCATGATCAGACATTTGTCCAGGAAAAAAAAATGAAAAAGTTCCCCAAGCATTTCTGGATGTGGAAACTCTTGGTCTGCTGCAGCTCACAGGCAGAGGCCGAGGCCAGGCCTCTCTGACCAGGCAGGCTGCCCTGCTGCTGGAGCGGTGACCCTTTCCTTCTCAAGCACACCTGACCCAGGCACTGCTGCTCTGTTTCCATTACCTCAGGCACGGTTCCCAGGTGGGGCTGAGCTCCATGAGCCCAGGGAGAAGTGCCCTGCTGTCCAAAGCCAGAGGCAGCACACAGTCCCCTCCTGCCATGCCCACACAGGCACATGTGAGCCCCCAAGTCCCCTCTCACCCATCAGCTTTCCTCATAGTGGCGGAGACCTGTGCACTCTGAGGTGGCTGTCAGCATAGTCAGTGCCATCTGCGTAGCTGCGGAGCAGTATGGAGCAGAGCAAAGAAGGATGCAACGTGCAACCCCTCAAGAACAGGGATTGCATTTGCTGTTGGAAATAACTAGGTACCTCTTTGTAAAGATAATCTGCCCATCCTCAGGCAACCCATCCAACCGTTCATCCCCCATGCCACAAGGCAGCACTCGCACTGCTCTGTGGCCACACCACTCGGCCCCGAAGAACAAGGCTTTTATATTCTGTGGTTAATTAGCTCTGCCAATAACTCCAGGCAAACAAAAAAAAAAACCAACAAATTGGCACGAAAGCTGCCACTGTACAAACAAAGAATTTGAAGGAGGAAAGCTGATAAACAATGCATCCTAAGGAGGCCGAGGGCCACCGAACTTAGTGCAGCGGAGTAGCAAGTCCTGCCTGATGTCAGCCCCAGGGAAAGAGCAGGAGCCTCCTGGCTGCAGAGCTGGGGGCCTTGGACAATTAAGGCTAAAATTTGCTTCAGAGAGATGTCGACAGTTCACAATTTGATTCACAAACGCACCAGGGAAAGGCCTGCACGTACCATGAGGTGGAAGGGTGCAGGTGGGAGGGCTCTGAGGCGAACGCAGGGCGAGGCAGCACCCCGGACTGTGCTCTGGGACCCAGCTGGCGGAGCGCGGTGCAGGCGACTGAGGAGGGGAGCAGCCCTGGGGTGGAGAACTGACAGCTAGGGCAGGCGGGGGAAACAGCGAACAAACCCAGGAACACCCCGGGCTGCGCTGAAAGCATGAGGTAACAAGACAGCTAATTAATCGGTATCGAAGTACTAAGGCCTTTGTTTTGATAGGAATAGGGCTGTGGTGCTAAGAAAACTAGTTTTAGGAGTGGGTTTTGATAGAAAATTCAAGGATTGCTATCGAGAAATAAAACACATAAAGGTTCACCCGGGAATGTTTTTGGGAAGACGTAGCTAAGGAAGGAGGGTGATGCACATTGATTTTGGAATATTTTGTCAAGAAATTGGTTTTGGGCAGAAAATATGAGAGGAGGGGAAATATAGTTCCTTATAGTCACAGTCCAAACCTATTGCCTTTAATGGACACCATCACTCTCCTGTGCTGATTGTATGAGAATTACCATTTGTTTTCTTCATGGATACACCGTAGTTGAGTACTACTCAGTGCATCTGTGCCAAAATTGCCACTAAGCTGAAGCCTGGAGCTGGGCAGTTGACTGAGGAATTTTTCCCCTTTTTTCCTTCTCTTGCTGGCTTTAGCAGCACAGTAGAGAGAATTACTTTTGTAATTCCCTTTTTTAAACTGCTGAGATCAGATTTTTTTTTTTTTAAATATAAAGGAAATGTGAAAGCAATTTCAATCTAATTAAGTATATACAATAGGTACCCATAATATTCTCTAGTCAAAGAGTGTATTGATCTATAATGAAAGGTTTCATTAATTCCATTCAAGGAGGCATGTTAACAAATGAGTGTAGTAACATCTGATCTGGTGAGTGGCTTGTTTCCTCCCTTCCTTCTGCATTGAAATCCCAGTGTAAACTAATCAGATTCTGCTATTACTTTTCTCTCATTTGTTCATCTTCCTATAGGATCTATAGATAGACAGTCCTTATCTGCAAACAAAATTAAAGCAAATCTCCTGCTGAAATCCACATGTTTGCACCTCTGGCTAAGTCCCAAGTCTGATTACATTAATAACCACTGTGGAATTAATTTCACCTACCTTAAGCCATTTTCAAATTGAGTATCTAACAGGCTATCTATAGTAAGAGTTCATTTAACATCAACAAAAAGAAGTCCCTCTAACTAGGACAGGCCGCGAGCTGGAGATGCCTCTCTCTATACCAATGGGTTCTTAACAGCTTGCTCAGACTAGAAACCTACCTACAACCATCTAACAAGTCACATGAGATGAGTCCTACTTTTTATGTTAGATACAGAAGATAAGAACTGGTCAAACCAAAATCAGTTTCTGATGCTGATAAATGACAAGATTTGGTATGTTCCCTTCAGCCATTACAGTTTACATTCAGGCAGTTCCAGACTACCCTCATTTCAGGAGAACTATTGCACAGACTACTTGCACAGTGGGTCTCATAAAAGAGAAGCATGCAAGGAGTAAGGGTACCCCAGAACATCTGCAGAACTACTCCACTGAATTTCAACCAGTGCTCACGTGTGCATTGACAGCACGTTAGATGGGAGATTTTCGTGGGCTGCCCAAGTCAGACCTCGCCATTCCTACCATACACAAAGTCAAGGAAAAGAGGATACGCAACTGCGAATTTCTGCGTTTGAGGACTATTTCCACTGACTGGTGACTCTTCATCTACAAAGCCTTAGGCTAGATGGTAACTTTATCAATGACATGTTGAAGCCAATGTAAATTCAATGTGGACAGTATCTGATTAACTAGTGGGAAATCTTTCTAAACACACAGTTGACACCTCTCTTTACAAAATGTTAGATGCAAATCAAGAAAAGCAGGCTTTAGCTATCCTGCTGCCACGGAAGTCACCGCAGAGCGGCAGGGGAGTACAGTGAGGTCCGGAGTTAGCATTTACAGCTGCTTGAAACCTGGTGTCAGAATGAAATCAGTGTCAGACATAAATAAAGGAAGTTTATATGTATTTTAAACAGTATTTGTTTTTGCATATCCCTATATTTAGGTTAAGAACATCTGTGATAACAAATCTGCGAAACCTAAAAAAAGGTTTCTTTATCTACTGCAGGCTCACAGAATCTGAAGTTTGTTAAAATTCTGCTCATTGCTTGGTAAGTTAACCCATTTGTCATTTGAAAATAAGCTAGCTGATTTGTTTTCTAAGCATCTGAAGGGGTACATGCACTTCTGCTAATTGAATCATTGTTCTAGGAAACATTGCGGCTGAGTTCATGAAATAAACATGAGCAGGTATATTTTAAGTTTAAGCTGGACATTTGTATTAGGGTGCATGAAAAACATTGAACTGTGAACTTCAGAAACCGAACTCCAAAAAGCCCCTCGCAATTCAAAAGAATTTATCAATGTCCCGTTTACTCAATAGCTTGGGCACATCTACGCAACAAGTATGAAAGAAGAAACTTCTCTCCATCTTTTGACCCCGTTTTCTCCAGGACCTTTTCCCACATGGCTTCCAACAGACTCTTCCTTTTCAGCTACCTTTAACAGACCTGCAATTTCCTTCACTTTTCTTCTCACCTGGAAAGTATTAGAGATTTAAAAGGCACACAAACAGCATATTGCTATCCGCAGGAGCTGGGAGTTCAGGAAGAAGCAAGAGAGACAGTGAAACAGAAGAAGAGATTTATAATGAAGGACACTCCACATAGTCTGAACAAAGTTTTTGTCCAAAATGCCCTTCAATTTTAGTGTCACTTTGCTAATGAAATAAAGCAAAATTTGATTCCTATGTGAAAATGTGAAGGGTTAGCAGGATTGAAGGAGAGAAAAAAATTGTTGTTAATGACTTAAGAAAAAAAAGGAAAACTAATTAAAGCCACAATACCAGCACAGTGAGAAGACAAGTGTGTAAGAAGAGTATACCTTAAGTGTGCATCTTGTGGCAAGGAAACAAAGCTTTTACACAATGAAGAATGGACAGCTCAAAGCAGCTGATATCTAAACCTGTTTTTTCCCAATAACAAATGTCTTCCTTGTAGAAATATAAGACTGTAACAACATATGTTTACTTGACAAAGGTTAAAACAAAGGCAAAAACACTGAGGTTAAAAAAATTCCACACAAAGTAACTGATACAAAAACTATCTCCACAAAATTAGCAATGCAAAAATCTTTCTTTCGCTGTACCAGTGGGGTTATACTTGAAGCACTGAAACCCAGAGAGAAAAGGAAATTTTGAAGTGGGAAGAGGATTACAGTAAAAAAAGCAAACTGAACAACAGAAATACTGCAATCTTATAAACAGTGCTACGCAGGTTGGGTTGGTTTTTTTTTTGGGGGGGGGGGGGGTGTTGGTTTTTAAATTTCAGATGTGCACATGGAGCTTCTTGTAAGTGCACTAGCTGCACTGATAAATCATCAGCTAGAATCACCTATTTCCAGTAGTGCGCAGGGTGGTAGTTTCACATACAGGACTGATGTGCCTGGTATATCAATGAGGAACCCCCCTATTTTGGGCTTGGTTATCTCCTTTGCCTGTTCACTACAAAAAAAAAAGTTCTCATTCCTATACCAGAGTGAAGGAAAGCTCATTAATCTGCTGATGGAGTCTGGCCTTGACGGCATTTCACATTTTAAGTTATTTTCATGATGAAGATGAAAATCCTCACCTTCAAACCCAAGTGGCCACACTCAGGCCACAGAATAAGCACCTGCCTAGCCATAAAAGACAACAGAATTGAGTCCAATTTCATTGCGACTACAGTAGAATAGAAGTCTATTTTTCTCCTGTTTTCAGAGACCTTTTAAAGCTAGGTCTGTTTTTATTAAGACTTTGATGAAGGGAGCTACCTTGTTTTATAAAATCTAAGGAAGTGGTTTGGCATATACTGAGTATGGACAACTAGAAATTCTGTCACTAAGCTTTGAAACCATCTTACCCTGATACAGTCCTCAGAATCTTCAGTTTTAAAAACTGTTGTGATAAGTAAGGATGCAGCGGCGTTCTGGCCATCATCACCTTTCCTCAGCTCTGCTGTGCTGAAGACCAGGCAGGACTGCACTAGTCAGCTTTTATGTTCTGAAGGCTTCTCTCAAGCCTGGGAAATCTCCAGAGGCACTGAGACAGCCTTTTGGTTGCCTTGGGTTACAGATTTGACCCAATCAAGGATCAAGCCCCATCTGGGTGGTTTTTACAATACTAAAGTAGATTATCAGAGAATAGTATTGATGAGGACGTTAATTGAAAAATACTGTATGGAAAGGGTCTGCTGACCAACGTGGATTCGCAACTATCAACTCTATTTATAGTTCCAACCTAGTATCCAAAAATTACAATGCAAAAGAATTCAGGGGGAAAAAAGGCCTAAATGGTGAGTCAGACAGACCTCATAAACTTTTTAATGTATCAATGTCTTTTGCTAATGGGTTTTTAGAAATACAGATCAGAAAATTAAATTTCTCATTTAGACAAGGTATTATTTAGTTAGGAACTTGAGACTCATTTATTTCTGACACTGTGCATTAAAAGAAATAAATGCATTTTTATATATATGTGCATGCATGCACATCTGTGTGTATGGCACTGTCTGCATAGGCTGTCAAGCAGGATATATTCCTCTAATGTATTCAATAGATAGCTTATATAATTTATTTTATTAGTAAACAAGTTTGGATAAAAACACTGCATCTTATTAGAGAGCATGCATCATTTGATAGTAAGATATAGCATAGCTAAATAACTAGTAATAATTATGTCTTTTAATTCCATTTCTGAGTGTCACTTATTTAGTGCAGGATGTGCTGTACAATTAACGATTACACTTCCAAAACCGAAGGAAAAAATACAGTAAGTCTTCACGATTTTGCAATTTTTTCCATTTTCCTGTGTTTTGTTTAAAGAATAGACATTTGATTTGTTAGAAGGTATTTCTGCTCTGCTACAAATACTCTACACATGTATATTGGGTATATCTAACATCAGTTTGCAAATAGCCCAAACTGTGCCCAAGAAGATTTAAAGGAGAATGATGTTCTTGTAATCTCAGCTGCTAACCCTTCTGTACTGATGAACACCAGGCAGTCATGCTTATCTAGCACAAAGATCTTTCTTCATTTAATGCCCACAGCTTGAGATAGTCAATCTTGCTCAGCATGCGCCTCAAGTATTTCAGATTGTTATTTGTGATTTTTGTGTATGTCCCCATGCTATTCCAGGTACTATGAGTTGGTAGCTACTTATCTAGCCATACAAGCCATATTCAAAGGCATTGTAACATCAGCATATGAATGAACATGTTGCACTGATCCAGGAGATCAATCACTATCACGATTGCAAGAGTTCAGTAAACAGTTATAAATTGAGCTGCTGTATATAGACTAGAAAATAATGACAAAATTATAAACCTTTAGCCATAAATTCTGCTTTAAGCCATACATAATACTGAACCAAGTGATATGCCATTACTGCATTAACATCTATCTGCTACTGAAAAATCACCAAGTGACTTTTCTCTCATGAGCTGGAGTAAAAAAGTTATAAAAAGAAACATAGGTTTGCTTGACTATTCTTTAATATTACTTTTATCAGAAGATAAAAATATAACAGACTTTAGAGTTTGTCAGATGAGTCATAACTAAAAACATTAGATGATTCACACAATAATCAATCACAAAACACAAAAGCAATCGCAGTTATTAAACTTGTTGAAAAATGAAATGGCGCTGCTTTACTATAAATCTGCCACGTGGTTTAAAATTTCATTAATTACTACGTAAAACTACATATATTTTTTAAATCCTACGTATAATAAGGTATCATTTTGTTTGAGTGCAGATAATTATTTAAAGAATCTAGTGATATTTTTTTCTATATTTCCCAATAACATAAAACAAATATTGCATAGCATTTTTAGTTCCTCGTACAAGTGAAGGGTTATAAATCACACTCAGAGAGGTAACGAGAGGTACGCCTGAAAATGATAGGCTTTACTTCAGGAAACTCATGTATATACATATATATTTATCTTTAATTCATGTCTAGATAGATAATCTAACAAGTTTCTATGAAACAAATGGCATCCTTTAGGCATCTATTAGAAATCAGTACAAACATTAAGGTTCCACACCTGAAGGACCACAAGATGAGAGATTTCAACAGGGCATGTCCAATGGCTACAGAAGTTGGGGAAGGCTTTGCGTTGACTCCTGTGAGCTTTACATCAGGCCCCATAGCTTTGCAGCGTGGGAAAGGGCCGAATGAGCAACTTTAACCCTTCGACCAACCAGTGAGTGCTCATGAGAAGACATGTGTTGGGCAGTCAGTCATCAACTGCACCGCTGAATTCATCACACAGATCCACTGTGTATCTACACAGTCAAACAGCCACTACAAATACACTGTCACTGTTACAGGACTAATGTCACAGCGAGAGTCGTGTAAACTAATGTAAACAATTCTTACGTGACTTATATTTTGGATGCCAATTTAATTTTTTATATTTCCCTATTTAAAAAATAAGATTTCTGTCCCCACTGTACTTTGTGACATCAGTGAAAAATATGGCTTTTTATAATGCATTTCTGTTGCTTGGTCATTTGATGCTTTTGGTTATTTGTTCTGAATATTTGGTGATGTATTTTAGTTTTTGAGAGAAAAAAACCTCACAAATTTTCTGTTGATTCAATAGCTGAGATGTGTTACTGTTTGCCTTCCATTTTTCAAAATCAGAAGGTAGATTAACACAGATGCTTAAAGCATAAAAAAATGTCAGGTTTTTTCTGAATGAAATATTGTGAGTGCTAACAAATCGTGGAAAACATGCTCAAACTATGCTGCCGCACTGTCAAATACAACTAGAAGAAAAACATGTTCCATCTGAAAATCCAATACACCATCCCCATTAATTTAATCAACAAAGGAAGAAAAACTGCATATTTAAAAAAGAAAATAATGCGAATTTCCACACAGACTAGGCCTCTTCAGCCTATGTTCGGGTTATACAACACAAAGAAATGCTTCACATAGGCATTTCATACAATTTAACACATCAGAATGGCTCTTTCCTAGGAGTACTGGAGAAAATTACATATGTTCTGGATCTGCAGATCCCTTAATCCATGGAAAATGCTTTCATTTCCGTAAGACCTACCCAGAGAAAGCCTCATCTTTCTCTGTTTTCCACTGCTGCAGCCTAGGAATGTGCAAGTAGCCCTCACTAAACTGTTTAGCATCTAGATGAACTCATTTCCATGGAAAGCAGTACCTGCAAACCACTCCTGTGTAGTAACCTCTGAGAGGTTCTCTGTAGTTGCTTTCTGCTTTTAGGGGTGTATTTATTACCCTGATTCTCCTTAGCTTTTCTAAGCATCTTCTTGGAAAGGGGTTGCCTTCTGCAGCATTTCAGAAAGAAGGGGATATTCTCTTCCATTGCTGCCTACTCTGCATTCCTCAACAGGCACTGAAACCTGGCCTGAATGGACCAAGATACTGCTCTATAATTTCAAGAGCATACCTACAAGATGGTAAAACGAGCCTCGGATTTTAAAATTCAGTTATTTCCATGGATTCTCATCTAGCCTTCTGCAAGCAAATAAAGTCATGGACATGCCTCTTACAACTTGATTTTTATGGTGCCGTATATAAAGTACATGGTACTATATTACAGGCCTAGGCGCTTTTTCACTTTGATAATGCAGTTTGGCATTGTTCTGAAGTTTTAATTGGATTGCACTACTTAGGGTAGATCATAGTATTTGAAAGTTTTGATTCAAGAATACCAGAAACAGAGAATCTAAGAACAGTGTTGATAAATAACACTCGTATGTCCCCAAAAGTTACACGTGCTCACACCTTTAAAAAAAGACTAGATCCATGGACCTTTTAGACTTTTAATTGTAATCCTAGAATTGATAGTAGTGATGGCTACTTGGTCCAACAAAACCAAGATTAAAAAATATGCCCAAATGGGTGAAGATCCTGATCTTACAGAGAAAAGGGAGATTTTTTCTTTTATTGCAGCGATTCAGGCAATTAAACTAATACTGTTCCCGCAACCTTTTCAGTATCTGTTCTGTTGAAAAGTTAACAAAGACTCTAAGAACTGCAAAATAAAGAGACAAACAGATGAGGCAAAGAAGCTAGAGAACATAACTGATTAATTATCAACGTTATTAGTCTTCAGATCAAGCTCAATTAAAGGAAACAAACCTTTTAGCTAGTAAAGATGAAGGAGGAAGAGTACATGATTCAGAAACTTTTACACTTGCTATTTCAATGAGCTAAAACATAAGGATGCTATGCCAGATTCTGTTCTCATATCATAAATCCAAAATAACACCATTGGCTTACTTAGATTTTACATTGACTTCAGGATAGTTACTTTGAATTTACATCACTGTAAGATCAGGATCAAACTGCTGAGAGGATATTAAAAGGAGATTAAACATGATCTTAAACAGTGATATCCCATGAGATCCAAGGATTTTCAATTTGCAAGATTTTACAACTGTCTGAGGGTTGGATAAATTTCAAATGCAGTTGCTGATAAGAGCATTTGCAGCTGCCAAAAGAACCTGTTTTAAGGACCTGGAAGTTGGCAGAGAAACTGAACATCATGGGAGAGTGTAACAGAACAAGCAAAGCTGCAAGCGGAAAGGAGCTCCAGGGGCATTTATGAGAGCATACGTATGTTACTGGATTAACTTGACTTCAGTTATTGGATAGGCTTACGCTATTCTTCTAGCCACTCATTCAACAAAACTTTGACTATAGGTTTGATATCAAGGTCCATGTTTGGCTACCTAATTCCTGTTCACGACAGACTCATACTGAAATCAACTCAGCAGACATTTCAATATCTTGGTGAGAGTAATTTTGCTTCTTCCTGGGCACAAAACTAATATTCAGCATTTCCATGTCTGAATATTGATGCCAATGATGATGCCTCATCTTGCTTTCCTTCATTCCTTAAAGAGTATTCCTATAGAATTCAGTGGAAAAAAAAAATTATTTTTGTCTGGAGGCCTGTGCTCTTAGATCTTTGTAGCTGTTATTTGCAGGATACTCTAAGAGCATCACTGAGATGAGTGCAACAATCTAATCTGTAATTCTTGAGACAGGGGATGATTTTCATTTCATTCAAACTAATTTCTCATCTGGCGTAAGAGGACACAATATCCATCTTCTGATACTCTGAAAGTCACAGGCTCAGTTGACAAATTTTCCTGAATAAATGCGAATCCCAAAGAACTGATTAACAATCAGTGAATTCTGTTCTGCTGCTGATCTATAGGTGAGAGATGCTGAGAAGAGATTAACGCTACTTTCCCAAACCATGTGTGCAATTTTGAGTATTGTGTGGCCTTTCAATTTGCCTATGCATAAATGTACAAAATGACGTCGTGAAGTTGAGTAAATATATGTATGCTGAGTACAACTATAATGGTTCTGTACACCAAAGTACCGAATAAAACCCACACAAAGTAGACATATACTTTTTTTGCACCTCTGACCCTGAAAAACAAGCACTGTAAATCATCCTCTTCAGGGATGTGCTGCAGTAACTGAAGTATGTAGATTTTAAAGATACCGAGAGAATCATTTTAAATAATCTAAACTACACATAGACATTATACGTTAAACATGAAACATTATATAATGGGCTAATTTGAAGTCTCCAAATTCTACAGCCCTTAAACTTGGCTGAGGAAAAACCTTAAAGAAAACACCTTCTCTAATTCACAAGTGATTTTTTATTATTTGGATGATATGATGCAACAATGCTCTAGGTCACATTTCATACAATTATGTAGCAGTTTTTCTGAAATAAAATGGAACTGAAATGCACATACAGAGTAAAATAGTTTATTTTTATTGCCCAGAGCAATTATGGCCTGAAATCAGACATAAAGGCTGCAGAGCCTGATCTAAAAGACCAGAGAAAGTATTCAAATTTCAATATAACTTCATTCTCTAGAAATGAAGTTGTCACTAGGAAATATAACGCTGGTATTTTTTATTCATTATAATAAACCCCCCCAAAAAAATCTATACCATGCACTGAAGCATGTCTTACATGACATTCCTGAGTAGTCCATGAAATAAAAATTATTTCTGCAGTACAGTATTCTTACTCCGTGCAGCTTGCAGTTATTTCCATGGCCTCTATGCATTTCACCTCTCTGTCCTAAATCAAAGCTCTCACCTTCCAAAGCATTTGGCACTTCAGCTTCTGTAAATCTCCAATTAAAATCCCAATTAACAAAAAGAATATTTCTCTTCAGCACAAAATATTCTGTGCCTTGTTTAATTTAGGCCTTAATTTGCATGTCTTTTTTATCAGCTACAGTTTAGAATGTTCATTTCCATAATAGATTTACTTGAAGTTTTATTTGTTACCAATCAAAATATTAAATTGAAGTTTTAACAACAAACCGTTGGTAAATTGACATTAAATCCAGTGTGCAGGTTTGATTGAAAAGAATTGGGAAAGGGAAACATTTTAGAAAAGTCAAAGCATTGTTTTCATATATTTTAAAAAAAAGTGTGACAATGTTGTTTATAAATGTAAACCAAAATGAAATATAGCTAAAGTTAAATTTTCAACTCTAAATGGTTAAAACCTAGCTGTAATGCTCCCTCTGAGCAGAATACAGCATTTAGTTCAACTATAAAAATATTTTGAGTTTCATTTCAATGAGAAAAACTAAATGTTTAAATTGTTTCATTCAGCTAACAAAATGGAAAAAATTAGCTCTCTACTCAGTTTAAATAAGTTTTATGAGAAAACCTGTGAGTGTTTGTACCAATTAATATGACAATGATGTGCACAGAAATATTCCGCTGAACTTTCAAATTATGAAGTTCACTGGTTTGATAATAAAGTACTTCTAATGACTTTGTTCCCCAGGAGCTTATGGATGGGTTCTCATGATAAGGTATCCAGTATAAATATCTTTTTATAATTTACATATTCCCAGAAAAAAAAAAGAGCCTATTTTTATCAATCTTCATACATATTAGATGTGTAAAAGGCAATGAAATGTGAAAAGGCAGCAGTTAAAATGTGTAAAAACAAACATTTATAATGATACAATCAAGTCTGAGCACTAATTTCAACTTATTCATGGTGCAGATTACTTGACATCTGA
This sequence comes from Grus americana, assembly GCF_028858705.1. Taxonomy (NCBI): domain Eukaryota; kingdom Metazoa; phylum Chordata; class Aves; order Gruiformes; family Gruidae; genus Grus; species Grus americana. The sequence continues at coordinate 9,510,001 of NC_072864.1, forward strand.
TGATTGATGAAGATGGTTAAGTGAAGTTCTATTAAAAGCAGTGCGATATTCAAGATAACGAGGTTATCACATCAATACGCATTTTCTGGATGGAATTAACAGGAAAGGCTCACTGACCATCAAAATACTGTACTGTAACCAAAATCCTCGAAAGTACGTATTTGAAAACCAATCTAAACAGCAAAACCAGATTAGCTAATCCATTGTTACAAACTGTTCTATAACTAGAAAATCATGGAAATGCGTAAAAATAAGAGGAAAATATGTATATTAAATGTTGCTTATAATTACATAATACAGTTCTTCCACAGAAAACAGAAGCATTGTAATTGTTTTGTAATCTTTATAAGGCCTACTCAGGAAAAAAAAACCAACATTTGATCCACATGTCAAAAATAGACATTTGCCCCAATTACAGAAATAGTTATGCAAAACACAGGAAAGCCACTAAATACACTGATGATCTGTGTTTTGTGCTACCAGCTCAAACCTGGGAAAGAAACAGAAGAGTTTCTGATGATGGCTAAGATCTGGGAAGAAAGTTCATCTCAGTGCATAGAAGAATTACACATGGCTTCTTTTTAAAGATGAAGACCTTATGTTCAAAATAAAGAGTATTTCAAGTGTATTTTTTTGAAATACTTTTAAATACTAGTAGTGGCAAATGAAAAGAAAGCAAGAACAGCAAAGTCAATCAGATTTCTATCCATACTAATCTACAAAAAGATGATCCACATCAAGAAACGGGAAGAATAAGTTAAAATGAAACGTCATCCTAAAGAATCTTCAAACTTGCCAATATATTAAACACTTATGTACTGCCTTCTCAACAAACAAAATACCATAACTCCATTAAACATAAATGCTAAAAATGTGTCTCCATAACAAAGCAATTATAATGAGACTTGCCATTCATCTCCTTTACAAGGGTGTCGGAGGCACAATTCATTATGTTTGTTAAGCGCTTTGAAATCCTGAGATGAAAGATGCCAAAGAAATGCAAAGTATTATCATCATAATGCAAAGTAGCGTTATCACTGCCATCAAGCAAAGTGCCTTAGGAAAGGGCACTTTTACACATGAATTAATTTCTGATTTCAACAGCTCGCTTATTCCAACGTAAAGCTTCCGTTACTATTAGATCCAAACCCGGATCCAGGGAGTGAAACTATCAGGACTATATTCTGGCATTCCCAGCCCCAAGATGTCATCGCTATACAGAGAATTGCATCTGAATTACAGTTTAGCACAGTGCAGGCACATTTAGTCTATGTCTGCCAATTCAGCATCTACCTCGGCGAGCGGCAGCTGCAGCTCAGGAGCACCTCTCCTCCAGGACCCTGTCGATATTAATCGTCTCTCTTCAGTTCACGCAAGTCCTGTTCTAAAGAATATCGCACAGAGAGAGCACCAAAGTAAAAATCTATACAGATACGTAAAATAAAAAGGTGAAAATAACATTTTTGAAAACAATTACCCTTTTCCTCTGTATTTTAACACCTCACCCCCCCAATTCTGCAAGTAGTTCAACCTCATAAATGCATTGAATTCCTCCAAAATTTCTTCAGTATTAGCTGAAAATTGAGAATCTTTTTGCCGTTCCAGGCAGCAACACAGACTCACTTTGAGATCTATGTCATTAAAATAACGGGGCCGTGCTACTACTGTTGAAGGAGAGTCTGGTTCCATCTATCAACACCAACCCATCCCCTGTGATACAGGGGCAGATTTGCTACAGTCGGCATCTGCACACGCAGAGGAATTTGCGGGAAGCGCCACAGATGCTCCCCACCAGCGACCCAGCTCCAACCAACCCCTGTGCCAGGCGGACCTGTGGCTGAGTTATGGCTTTTGCCACTGATGTTTCCCACTGAGTAATTATTAATGATTCTTTACAAGGTTCCGCTACACCATGCTGGTAATCTGTCACTTTTACTCACTTACCTAAAAGCAAGCAAATGACATCAAAGATTAAAAGGTTACATTTTTTATTGATCTTAAACCATGATCTGACAGGTATTACTTTTTTTCCATAGGTGCTGGTTTTGGCAACATTCTCAGCTGAATAGCATTGAAATTAAATTCCGGCTTTGGTTCATTAGAATATTCAGCAAGTTAATACATTTATAAATCATAATTAACTACTCCTTTCTGTTTTGTTTCTCTCTTGAATTGTTTTGCATTTGTTTGTTACTGTTTTGGGGCAGAGAGAAAGTATGTATATTAAAGATTTTGGACCTCTCCTGGATAAAAGTAGCTTTTCTTGATTGTAGCTGAAATAATTTGTTCCTGCTTAGGGAGGATCAAGCTCTCGTTGCTTTTCTCCAGTGAAACCTAAACCCATTTACTAACTTCAACAGTGCTGTCCAGTCTTCGCGTATTGGGCCGGTCGCAACTTAACACCTACGGCCGTTAAAGTCTGGTGTTAATTCACACAACTGTTTTGAAGTCAATGAAGTTGTGCGAGTTTTCACATACGGAATATTCTGCCCGTTATTTCTGACATCGTACAATTATAGCAAAGCTCTACCAGACTCCTTGTTTTTATCAAGAAACAGTTTATGTAAATCAAGTGTATTGTATTGTACAACACTTTAGAAAAGGCTTAAAAAGCCAAGGGAGTATAAAGAGTAGATTACTGTATTACTTACAATATGGGGGTGGAATAGCTTCATTTTTATGTAAATTCCTCTAAGGAATGATGGGTTCATTTTGCCTTGATAATGTTCAAGGTAACAGTAATTCTTTGTGGAAACATCATATCAGATATACAGAAAAGGTTTCCATTAAGGTACGCTGGAAACTAACATGCTTGTTACTTTTAATGGAATAATAGACAGATTAGTTTGGGAGCAGTTTCTTCTGCTTTTTCTGATGGCTTGGAAAATAATTATCAACATTCTCAGCTCTTAGCACAGAATGGCTTGGCGTAATTAAAGGACACATATGCCATGTACAAAGGGTGAAAAGCAGATGACATTGCTATTCGTTCTGACCCCGACCAGCCATCAGAGCAAATTGGACATACATGCTCGTCATTCAGAGGAGTGATTAGCATAGTGCTAATCCTGTCTGCTAAATGATGATCATAGTGCTAATCCTGCAGACGGAAGAAGTCTAGGATTTTGTTCCTGGGATAGTTCAGTATCACATCTCCACACCATAGACATACAACTGTCTACCACAATCCGGTCTCGACCTGTTTGCTTACTAAAGTGTCTTCTTACAGAACAGTATCTGACTAATGCTTTCTAAAACATGATTTCCAAAGACAATACAACAATTTAAAAACTCATAAAATCAATCTACTCTCTCCCTTCGAATAAGGGAACAGATACATCTCCACGCTCTGCAGCCATACAAACTCTATTCCTCATCTACGAGACCAGTGCAGAACACACAAGACATACTCTGCAGCTCGGAAGTCAGAGGAGACCAAACCACCAAAATCTCGGGAAGCTCTGACTGAGGTGCCAACTCTACAACTGCTTGTAGTTCCCATCTGCTCAGCAGTGTCTAAGAACAAGCAATCCACTGGTTCTTAGCTTACAGACTACCAGGTCTTTCCAGAAAGGCCACAGAGTACACAGGGATGTTAATGTTGTTTAAAGCACCATTTGCTCTCCATAGCCACTCATTTGGATCATTCCTCTTGTTCAGAATACAATTTCTCCTCTTATGCTGCCATTCTTCAAGTCACCACTAAACTCATTTACATTTATGCCACTGGCAAAGAGAAATACTCTGTTTCTTTATTTATATGTTGATCCTTGTCCCTCTCCAGTTCACAACATGATTATAAAAAATAAAGTGTTGATCCTCCAATAAAACTGAGACATATGAAACGTTGTCCAGGAAGCTCAATAAAACAATATAAAGTGAAGAGAAAGGTACAGAAGGAAACTACATATTGCTGCTTCTGTTCAAAGCACAGACTGCCTGAAAGAATCCAGTATGAATATAACATTGAAGTGACCTACAAAAATCATAAACACTTGCTGTTTGAATTGCAAGACAGAAAAAACCTAGGTAAGACATCAAATAGAGTATGAAATTGTGAGGATAATAGCTACAAGGCAACGTACAAAGGTGAAATGAAAGAGATATTACAAAAATCCTAAAATAAAAAGGTGCTAATTGCTATTCATCTTAAAAGTATGCAATTTTCCAAAGCACTCTAACTAGTTATACTCTTCCTGTTACTAAGGAAGAATAACATTTCAGGTAGAATGCTTCAAATAGAAAGCCAAAAAAAAAAAATCCAAAACAGAACACCACCACCACCACCTCTGAATATTGCACTAAATTGCACTAAAACTCACTGGGTTTGTAAAAACAAAATATGAGAACATATTATGTTGCCTGCAATCATTACACCATCCTTTGTCAGTAATGTCTTAGTCAGTAGGTTAATATGATTATTTGTATAATTTAGCACAACCATCTGGAAATACATAAAATATTATTTCAGGAGTCCCTGGGCTTATTTCTTTTTACAACTTGTCATAGTTTTGCTTAAACTATCACTTTAAAAAAAAATATTTGCTTTTTAACTAACTCTTATATTTACTGTTAAAGTGAACACATCTGAATGCACTTTCTTCTTGATTTTTAGGTATCACATTCACTTAGTCAACAGAAATTTGCAGGAAAATATACTCTGAAATGTACAGGTTTCAGTCAAGGAAATATGGAGCTTGTGGAAGCCTTGGAGCTCTTTCTATACCCTTAGAGCCCTAACTGAGTGGCTGAAATCACTTCGTAGTTTCAGAAAACAGTAGAGTTCATTCTGAGCAGCTCCTTGGGGAACCTCTTGGGAACTGGTCAGACTCTGCACTGCAGCCCCGTCACTATGGCGTGGGAGTGCCGGTGCCCAGCCACGCTTTGCCAAAGCGTTCATACACTTCAGTGCCTTCTGACGGGAGGATTAGCTCTGTTTTCCTACGCTCATGCTTTGAATGTGGCAAGAAGTCCATTGAGATAATGTTTAAAGTAAAACATTCCAAAAGATCAAGAACAGTAGAATTAATGATCTACATTAGTAAATCCTAAATCACGTCTATGCTTTCTTCTCCAAGCAGATTAAAAATAATATGGTATGTAATGCAGAAATAAATATGATCTCCTTCTATCATTTTTTCTCCGTCAGCGCTTCAAAGACTTTGGGATAAAAAGTTCTCGAATCTTACACAGCCATTACTCTTCTTGTTTCTAACCTTTCCTGTGCTCTCCATTGCACAAAAAGTGGGGTACGCTTGACTCTGTCTTGCCTTTCGTGACCTGATCTACATGAAACCTTCCTGTTTTGGGGATACTGAAGGAACTTCTCTTCACCTTGAAGCATCCATCGCATTTCAGCTGAAATATTTATTCCAGCTTTATTTACTTTATTATTTATTTATTTTACTTTACTATTACTTTATTATTTATTTACTTTAATTACTTATCCAGGTTTACAAAATTTGATTTTTCCTCAATCCTCTCAGTACAGGCCACGCTAGGACCTGAGTTATGCACAATCTATGGAACCAGAAAAGCTGCACCATGGCCCGTTTCCTCCTCTGAATTTTCTTGTATAAAATGACTCATTTATTAGTATGAGAAAAAACAGCACATGCCCCACAAGTCATGATTAAAACCTTCTATATCATCTTGAGGGTTTGTAGGCATAAAAGTCTTCGCATTTACAGATTCTCTGGAGGAAGCCAAAGAAATCCTCACACTTTGACAGCACTAAGGGATTTATATGGACTAAAATATCCACCAGAACATACTAAAACATCCAGTGAAGAAATGTTTGGTTTAGACATTCTTATTAAAATCTCCTGTTAGTCTAACTCCATCTGTGACCTGTTGATATTGACTTGCTCACTACAATAGAGCGGTATCAACTAATCCAATCCAAAACCATCTATATGTTACACATCTTGTACTACTGCTACAGTGAGCAGTGCTTCCATCTGGGAAAATTCACTGGGGAAAACAGTAATGAAAATTTTTATGAAAAAATGCAACGTTGCCTCTATTTGAAAAGCATTTTGTTATGCCTTGAATGAAGAATACAACATAAAAATAAATTGGATTCTACACTGTAGATGCAGAACTGGCTGGCTGCTAGAAGAGAGAAAAAGCTATTGCAGTAGCAGGAGATAATTATGGATGATGATAGGACATCTCATAAAGTCTCCCGGGGAAAAAAAAATAATTGATCCAGGCTATCGATAAGATAATTCCACTCTATCTTTCCGTCTCTTCCTCTGCGTCTTTTTCTTCTTTCTTCTTTACTACTACTCTTATTTAACCTTCAGCTAACATTTAAGTAACCACTGAACAGCAGTAATAATTGTATTAAATCAATAGTGTGGTATATAATCTTCTTGCTTTTTGCATTAATGTCAGGAGGTTTTCTTCTTCTTGACATCACTTTCTTAATGTTTCCAGTATGATAAGAATGTATTTTCTATTATTTGCAGTGCTTTCAACTGTTACTGCAACTGTACTACTTATTTTCCAAAATTTGAAAAATGCTTCAGTGACAGGAACTAAGATCCTCAGCTTAATTTCATCTTCCTGCCAATGACTTGGTTTTGGATCCGTGCGTAACTCTAGACCTGGTTGTGTGACAGCAACTGTTCAGTCCATCATATCCTTCAACATTTAAATAAGAATTACCTAAAAGTCCTTGGAATTCTCACTGATAAGGTGACAGGAATGTACTAGAGTACTGGTGTTGATGTAGCACTGCTAATAGGGGGAAGAAGTGCAAGCTTAAAGAAAAAAATAACGTACCTACTTTTCAGTTTTGCTGTAATTCTGGATAACCTATTATATTACCTATTACCAGAGACTTTTATGGTTTCAGTTCTGCAGAGTATAAACATCATCTTAACAGAATTAATAACTATAAGTATTATGGCTACTAAGAAGGTACTAGCAAAAAATGTTGTAAAGTATTAAAAATATTAACATTTAAAAGAAAAAGTGCATATAAATGAAATGGTGAAATGAAATAAGAATCTTTCTGCTGGCTCTTCGTTTTAAGGCAATACTTGAGTTTTACTCACAGAAACACTATTAGGAAATTGATTTAACCTGACCACGCATGCCAAAACCAGTGTGGGCTCCAGCAGATGAGACAGCACAAAGAGATGACTTCGGAACCATTGTTCTAACCAGAGTCCCTGCACAAAGACATGGAAACATGCCAGCAAGACTAGAATTGAACGGTTTGATTTGTAGCTAGAACTGCACCAACAAAATCTTACTTTGTCTCAGTAATGTCACAGCAACAATGGGAACTTTCAGTGACAAATGGAGGACGTGCGAGACCAAATGTTATTTTTTACGGAAGAATAGTATTAAAGTTTTTGATGAACCCAGTGAAGTTAACAGACAGCAAACTTAGCAAGGGATATCCTAAACATACCTGACATAAAACTTGATGTAATCAGACAAATCCAAACTGGGCATATATTTGCAATGCATAATTAAACACAGCAATAATTAAGGAAGGACGGTGCCTTCATCTTTACCCATCCAGATGCTTTTCTTGTTAAAATGCTATTGCCTCATTCGCATCATGGGGCCCAGTACAGTAAAAGGGCAAGATTTATTGCACATAAAAGGTCAAAGCAGATAATCTAACGGTTCCGTCCAATCCTGAAATTAAAAACACTTTTTGATTACTTGCTCTCTAAGCTCTATACACAAGCATGTCTTCATAAATGCCTGTACTACAGAAGGAATTTCTTTCACACTGCTTCTTTACTAGCTGTTGCTACTATTCTCCATAGTTGTTTTTTTGGGTTTTTGTTTTTTGGGGTTTTTTGTTGTTGTTGTTTTGTTTTTGTTGGGTTGTTTTGCTTGTTGTTGTTTTTGTTTTAATGGAGAAGAAACAGGATAGCAAAAGAGGTCTATGAAATTTTTGTTTTGTTTTTAAATACAGGTTATAGAACCAGTCCCCTTATGGCTTTATAGCTGATATTTTCAATGTTAATATTCCTCATCAGTAAAAGGTGGGAACGTTCTACAGTACGCACCAGGCAGGCAAAAGCTATTCACGCTGAAAAAATGAACATTGCTCAAATTAAAAGTTTAGGTCGCATTTTTTATGTCTATGAAAAATATCCCATTTTGACTTTTTTAATCCCAAAAAAATTTTTTCTGAACAAAAGACTGTACCAGGATGCATTCAAGATATGTTCTTAGAATGAATAAAACTAGGATGTAAGTGCCATCTACAGAAATATCTAAGATATGACTTGCCAAGATTAGTAAATGGAAGAGACAAATTATATAATTTTTGGGGGAAAAAACCCAAACCAAACCAACAACAACAAAAAACCCTAGCCAAGCAGCCACGACCAAATCAACAAATCTAATTTTGAAATATTTAGTGAATATCTTTGTATAGCAGACAAATACATCAAACAATTTATGGGCTCCTTCCATCTCGATTTTTATGACTGGAAAACTGACAGAAAGGACTATGGAAAGGGCAATATTCCCTGCATAAATATACAGAATAGATATTCACCAATACTAGTTCTATGTATAAAAATATAGTGCTTTCACAATGCATTTCTGTCTTTTTGTAGATCTCCATCCAAGCACATGTTGAAAGAATGTCAATTTGAGGGAAATAAAAATGTGTTCTGGATTAGAATTGCACATAATGAAGAAGAATTCCAGTCAAAATAAAACAAATCTCACATTACTTTCTTGGGTTGAAGAATCAGATACTTTGTTTCCCCTTTTTTTTAACTTATGAATTTGAAAAATGTTTCCTCATTAGGATGTAATCATGAACATGTGTGAGAAAGATCTAAACTGATGATACTCTCACAAAGCAATGAAAGAAACAGATTTTCAGAGATAGGATGCTGATTTTGTAAAGTATATATATGATTGCAACTATGAAGGTGAAAGTATAAATTGCTAGAAACACCTGCATTCAATCCACTTTTTAAAGTAAATAGAACAGTTCTAAAATTCCATATTTAACCCCAAAAATATTTAAGTCACAATCCCACAGTAAAAAAACCCACCCTTAAAATATATCTAACTGGCTAAATATATATATGTATATTTTAAATCCTGCTTTAAAAAAAACAATCAACAAACAAAACCAAACACAACCCAAACACACAACAAATCTCCATTGGATCTGTGATTTGATGGAGGCATAACTTAGGGATCTTCTAACTCTTCTGTTTTAAAATTTTAATTTGCTTGTTTTTCACTAACCACATATTTTGTTGTTCTATCTAAAAGCCAGTAATGAGAAATCTCGCAGAGCATACAGACTTTGGGTGTTGTACCCAACACAAATACTAACAATCTCTGATATTTTCTAGGAAGGTTGGATTTTGCAAGTTTTCAAACAAACCGCTGTCGAGAAATATGAACGTCAGACAGAGGTGGGATGAATTATCTTCCACATATTCCTGGAATCCTGAGCAGAGCAGGAGAAATAATGTCACATAAGGGAAACAGAAGACAAGAAACCAGGGAACAGAGCTGAAGTATCTCAACTCATGTCTGTTCATAGTAACCTATATCCCCTTCATTAAGGTATATTTGATGGCCGAGTATCAGCATTCAAAAGCTTCTTGGGGGGTTGGGGTCAGAGCACAGAGACATGCAAGCACATGCTTTCGAGCATACGAACTTCCTGCAAATTTTTCTTCAAGTTCTTATCTGCAACAAACTCACATACTGGCCATTCTCCCTTTTTCGTACATTTATTAGCTATCACAATACATAATTTTAGTCTCGTGTCTTCATTCTTTCAGAGCAAACTTGGGGTTTTTAAACAAGTAAAGCAGATTTGATGAACATACGGATATTGGGAAACTTGGATTTAATAACTACTTTGAGGACCAGATTTTCCACCCTTCAATTTTTTAGGGGATATGTATGAGATATAGCACAAAACCACAATCATGCATCAGGTAAAGCTTAAGAAAAAAAAAAAGGCTTCAAAGCAGTTGATATTAAGAATGCTGATATTTTGTTTCTCTCCTTAGCCCAAATATTTCTGGAAATTTTCTGAATGTAGATAAGATTCTGTTATGGTGCAATTGGAAGCCAGTAAATCTGAGCTAGCTTACTGCAGATGATGTGCCCTTATAAGACAAACTTGAAAAATACAAAAATGGACACAGCATGAAGGATGAACACAATTCCAAATGTAACTATACTGATTTCAAAACCAAACAATAGTTCTGTTAGAAATTGGCAGCATTCCCAATAATAATATTTAAACAAGGAAAGACAGAATACAATATGCACAGGCATACTCCAACTATTTTTAAATGACATATTACTGTATACTTTATGAGAAAAGTTCAACCAGATTTGTCCAATAACTCAAGGTCTACCTATTCAAATGCTCACTGCACAGAGCAATTACCTCTTTTTTTTGATACCTGTATATTATTTTTTGACATTCTGTATAGTTATTAAAAACGTGCTTAGAAGCTCCCATCTGAGGGCTACCATCTTGATACCAGCAGGAACATCATGCAAATTTTCTTGCACAGTTTTTTGCGGCAGAAAGGATTTTAGATGACCAATGCAATGTAGTATTATGATCTGACTTACACACTGAGGGGGCTGTGGACACGCTGATTCCTGTCTGCCCATCTTCAGCTATTTTGCTCTTCAGGGAGCAAATTTTGCTCTCCCTAGAACAAAATGTCTGCTCTGGTGAAAAGTCTCTGCAAGACTGCTCAAGGACCTTGAAGCTTCCCAGGAAGCTGCTAAACACTCCAAACAGTTTGTCCCAACGAAAACTTCCCCAGCACAAGGTCTGTTAGATTTAACTGCTTCACACCATTTGAGCCCCAACTCATGGCATAATTGGAAATTTTTTAGGCCAACACATATTTATAGGGTCTGTCTGATACTTAAAGATGTACAAGAGTTATGGCTCCACACTGGGTTTTTCAAAGATTTATCAGCAAATAACAAAGCGAAACCCATCAGTAGAGACCCACGGATGAGATTAGATATGTTTTTAGGTCGCAAGCTAAAAGATTGCTAATGCTCACAGGCATTCCTTGTCTAGGAATGTTTGTTAATTTGAACTCCCCTCCCTTGCTGGGTTTCTTTAATCTCCCAACCAGCTGTCTCCCATAAAAAGATATTTCTGTTTTTAGTTACAAATCTGTTTAGAGATAAAACTCGCTCATAAATACACAACTGCATCCATGGTCTTTTTTTGCTGACAGTAGAAAACCAACTCCAGATGAAAAATATTAAACTTTATTTAGGAACAGAAAATGTATTCTACTTGCTCAAAGCATGGCGCACGCGCTGTAGACGCTCTGGGGTTTGGGTCTAGCATGACACTGTGAAAGAACTCGCTGAAACAGCCGTTTTTGTCACCTTTTCAGATTTAGAGCTCGTGAGATGGGATGAATTGAAGTGCGCTCAGTGCCTGTTAGTATTTTTACCTGCAGAACACCTGAACGTGCGAAATGGACTCAGCGTAAACAACCAAAAAACCCCCCCCGAACCTCACAACTTTTGCTTTTTCTATTAACAGCAAAACAGAGGGTGATTTCTAACTTGTTTTCTCTTCCCTTGATTTCTAGGTTTTAACTAAATACATTGTACCTATTTCTTCATCGTATATTCACTGCAGCTACATCAATCCAGAGTTCAACATTACTGGGTACAATGGTTTTGAGGACAGTTAAAGACCGTGAGCCAGAACCTCGAGATAAAATATACGCACATTTCAATAGTTTTTAAGCATTTTCACTAGAATGTGTTAAGAGCTTGTCGTGGTTTAGGCCCAGCCGGTAGCTGGGTGCCACGCGGCCGCTCACTCACCCCTCCCCCAGCGGGATGGGAGAGGAGAAGTCTAACAAAAGGCTTGGGTCGAGATAAGGACAGGGGGAGATCACTCACTAATTACCGTCACGAGCAAAACAGACTGAATGTAGAGAGGAGATTCATTTACTTTATTACTAGGCAAAACAGAGTAGAGCAATGAGAAAATACAATCAAGTCTTAAAACACCTCCCCCCCCCCCTCCCATCTTCTCGGGCTCAACTTCGCTCCCGGCTTCAACCTCCTCCCCCCTCAGCGGCACAAGGGGGCAGGGAATGGGGGTTGCGGTCAGTTCAGCACACATTGTCTCTGCCGCTTCTTTGTCCTCAGGGGGAGGACTCCTCTCAACATTCCCCCGCTCCAACATGGAGTCTCTCCCACGGGCTACAGTCCTTCACAAACTGCTCCAGCGTAGTCTCTCCCACAGGGTGCAGACCTTCAGGAGCAGACTGCTCCAGCGTGGGCTCTCTCCCACAGGGTGCAGACCTTCAGGAGCAAACTGCTCCAGCGTGGGCTCTCTCCCACAGGGTCACAAGTCCTGCCAGCAAACCTGCCCTGGCGTGGGCTCCCCTCTTCACGGGTCCACCGGTCCGGCCCGGACTTGCTCCAGCATGGGCTTCCCACGGGCCACAGCCTCCTTCAGGTGCCTCCACCTGCTCCGGCGTGGGGTCCTCCACGGGCTGCAGGTGGAATCTCTACACCCCCTCATCCCTCCTCCATGGGCTGCAGGGGGACAGCCTGCTTCACCATGGTCTTCACCACGGGCTGCAGGGGGATCTCTGCTCCGGCGCCTGGAGCTCCTCCTCCCCCTCCTTCCTCACTGACCTTGGTGTCTGCAGAGTTTCTTACATCTTCTCACTCCTCTCTCCGGTTGCAAAAGTTTCTTTAACTCTTTTGTTTTCCTTCTTAAATATGTTATCACAGAGGCGCTGATTGGCTTGGCCTTGGCCAGAGGCGGATCCATCTTGGAGCCGGCTGGCATTGGCTCTATCAGACACAGGGGGAGCTTCTAGCAGCTTCTCACAGAAGCCACCCCTGTAGCCCCCCCCGCTACCAAAACCTTGCCATGCAAACCCAACACAGAGCTCTTTACTTCACCTCTGTCCATACCATATTCTTCTTAAAGCAACCTTTATCTTCTGAATAGTCCTGCTTTCCACTAAAATTATTATCAGATATTTTATTAGAGATAAATTGAAATATTTCTCCCTGCAATTCAAGCTAAGTGTAAAAGATCAATTGATTATTTCTGATGCTGAATTTTACTGCTGCAGATTTCAGTGATACTCAAGCAACATTCTGTAAAATGCTTCTACCCGTCATCCTTTGTACGTACAGGAAAACATATACTGCCTCAAATCTATCATTCCTCCATTTGTCATCTGCTAATTGAGGCCCTGGAAACTCATCTTGCACTATTACTTCAGCATTTAGCCAAAGTATATTTTTGTATATATAATACTCTGGTACTTCTCAGTATAACTTCATTATTAAAAATTACATCAAACGTATTTTCATTAATATTTACTTCTGCTGCAGTTCAGCATACAGTTCTGTGGAAAACTGATTAAAAACATAGTTGCATGAAATAAATGAAAATTAAATTCTACTAGTCTCAAAATATCAAGATTTTACGGACAATGTGCCAAAACTGTGTTATACTGTAGAGTATAAATATTTACCATTGAGTTTATATATTAGTAGTTAAATGTTGTGGGATGTATTCATTCTCCCAAGTGAATTCACATCTGAAGAGACTCTGCAGCCTGTCGGTTAGTTATTCCACACAGTTATTTTATCTAAACTGCCTTCCACAGGAGGCCGTGCCATTTAGATTCTGAAGCGATAGGTGCCTTATAAATACCTGAGATAGATAAAGGTGACTGACAGGAGCTAAAAGGAAGCAGGAAACTACTTCAAGATGAAGAAATACTTCCTTGGTCTTCACCTCAGGAACGTGCTTTTCAGACACAGAAACTGCCCTTGGCTTCTGCCAGGGCTCGTTTACCACGTTTTCTAACATAGCTGTGCTGCCACTTGTTTCTGCGCAGCGGGTACACAGTTTCAAGGGGCAGAGCCAGGAACGAGGAACTTTGGAGTAGATGTAAAATTAACTGACCTTGGAAGGCTTGGGGCAAACAGCAATCTCCTTGTGGTCCAGCTTCACACAAGCCACGTGATAACCCTGGCATCCAGCCCCCTCCAAGAAGCCTTTGAAAGTACTTGGAGGTCTACAGGAAGCTAAGCTGAAATTCAGTAGCAACAGGAGAAATTACCCTGGCTACTACCATCCATTTGGTCATGTTGTGCTCATATTTAAACCAGAGCAGAACCATATAACCCTCAGTTACTGCACGATCATAACAAGATTACTCGGTGCAGAATGCACCCTTTAATAAAAAAAAAACCAACCCTGACAAAATGAAGACTCATCCAAAACTTACTTTAAAAGTAATGATAATAATAGTAGGTAACAAAATGGAGCTCCTAAGTGCCCCATCTATAAATTAATTAAAGAACTTGTTACAGGGAGAATAAATATCACACACAGGCCTGCGTGGCACACTTGAAAAACGATCTGACAAACATGATGCCTCTAGAGGAATGAGCTAGCAGTTAAACAAGACAGGTTAATGCCCTACTTACATCCACAAGACATTCACAGTGCTCCTGTGTAACGGCTGTGACTTGAGACTAAAAGCTTTAACCAATAAAACCCGTTAAACCTAGGCAATAAAACAAAGCCAACCACAACAGACCACGTGACTATGGATCAATACATGGTATTTCCTTTAGAAATCATGTCATAAGGTTTTCAGTCTGAAAATAATTTTTCCTGCTTTAAAAATGCAGAGAGAAAAAGAAAATTTGGTCAGGTCTAAGTTTAAAGAACCAAACCAGAAGGCAACAAATAGAAGAGATTCATGGTGTAATCACTCCCAAAAGGATAAAAATGAGAGATGGACAACTCCCGATTTGTTGTCACGGGTATGTCTTTGTAGGGCCAATGGACCGATATACTTATTCATCCACAGCTACACTTAGTCTTTAAGAAGAGATATATATATATATGTATGTATGTATGTATGTATTAAATAACAATCCACCAGATATTCTACAGAGCTTCTCCAACTTTTATCTTATAGTAGCCAGGCTAATACTAATGAGATCTGGAGTCAAGTAATCCCTCTCCAGGATTCAGGCATTACATAAAAAGAACCAGTAAGCCAGCACTGTGCTACCTAGGAAGGCAAAACTACCTTGACGTTAAGGAAGATTTCCCCTGGGAAATCCCTTTTTAGTTTTACACCACTGTACTCTCAGCACAAGGTGGGGGACCCAGCCAGGGTTTCTTTCTCAGCATGTGAGCTCCTCCATGCCTACGAACAGTTGATCAGAGATGGAAGTTCTTATCCTTCACCAGGTCTTCATCACTGTGGGGACCTGTATGTTTTCCAATATGCTATTTAACATATTCATATAGTATTCTGCATATCTATATACTTCTTCAGTATTAGGTAATATGCTACAACGAAGGAGAGAGAGCTCAAGACAGAGGTCAAAGAATATCCACAGAAGGTTAAAATAAAGACTTCTTCCCTGTATATTTTCTATCGAAACCCCTTCCCTTTTTCACCCTTTTGCAACGTCTCTGATAAAAGCAAACCCTCCTAACTTTACTCTACATTCAAGGAAAACTGAGGGTGAATTTGCCACACAAATCCTCTGTACCAAACCTCAGGAGGGCTTCTGAGCTAGCTTCCCAACTCTGCCAGGCTACTTCTGTGTCTTCAGGTAAGATACACACGCTGCCTTTTAGTTCCTGAGAATCACTCTGTTGTTGAGTTTTCCCTTCTGTAAAAGGAGGATGATCTGTACTTACCTCTGAAAGCTGTTGCAAAGCTTCATTTATGAAGTCTGACAGAGATGGGAAGGTAACGCAGATCCCTGGACACTCCAGACCTGAATTTTTCTAGTTCTACAATCTTTCCTGTCCATGTTATTGCTAAAGGCGTCGGGGTGTTATATCTACACAGTCAGTACATTTATCTAACCCAAACACTTGAGTACAGCTAGGCAACACCACATTTTGTTTCTTTATGAAAAAGAACAAAAAATGATATAAAACCATGATGAAACCTTAATTCTTAACTGAATGACCCATTTGACATCAAATTACTCTGATATTTCAATTCCTTGTGCCTTAACAGGGTAGCAGCTTTATCTCTCTCAGTGTTAAAGGCCTTGGGAAGTTAGATTGGCAATCAAAGTAATAGAAAAAGCAATACAGAACGTATATAAACTGAGCTGAATATCCTCAAATGTTTCCTCAGCATGTTGGCTGTTACAAGATCAGGCACCTGGATAGTAAATTACTGGAATTTGATTTGTGTAACAGGTATTTTGTGTGTGGTTACCAAATTAGCAGAAACAATCCAAAAATTCCCCATAGTTACTGGCATCCATGTTCTGGTTTTGAAATGTCATTGCAAGTTTACTTGGGAAGGAGCTTTGAAGGGCAGTTTTCCAGAAACAACTTAAATACATTTTCATGGGTCAATTTCTGAAGAATATTATTTTTTCTATTCCGAATTGTTTGACCTTCATGTTATGAAAATCAAAGTCATGCAAAGCCTTTTTTATATAAACTGAAATTAGGAAAATGTCACTTCTTACATTGGTAAGAAAGGCTCAGAAGCATGCACACACGCATATACACACTGCGTTTCAACTCCTAGCCAATTTTCTATTTCAGTAAATAGAGAAAAAGGGAAGATTTATGGCTAGAATAGTTTCCATTTCTTTCTCCATGATTTGATTTCCCCCCCCCCCCCCGTTATCCACATATCAGAGAGAATATATTCAAGTTGAGTAAGCACAAAAAAAAAGTTAAAACTTTATCAGAGGTAGAAACAAATCTTCTGGACGTCCTACCTGTTGGGTTGGGTTTTTTGTTTGGTGTGTTGGGTTTTTTTGTAATTTGTAGATAAGATATGAGTTTGTTGGTTTGTTTTGGTGTGGGTTTTTTGGTTTGTTTGTTTGGGGTTTGGGGGTTTTTTTTTGGGGGGGGGGGTGGGGGGGTGAGGAGGGTGTGTGTTTATTAGAGCACGCCTTCTGGGCAAGCAGGAGAAAGTGAGGTGAGGAATTTCTCCTGCTGAGAGAAAGCATCAGGTCAAAAAGAAGAAAAGTCATGGGAGGAAAAAAATCCTCCTCCATGTTACCTTACCTCCTTGTAAAATCTGAAAGATTTTCTTCTTCCATGATTCAAAGTCAATAGATGCAAGAACATAATGACCAATTGACCTTAATGAGCAATAAAAGACTTGCACCACTTTTTCCCGTCGCTAACAAGTACCACAAATTTTTCATGCTTTAGTATACTTTCCCTCCCTCTTTCACTGCTTATCTTGCAGTGCAACTAAAGGCCATCTTTATTAAAGACAGTTTCTGCCTATTTCTAGTTTGAAAATCAGAAGTCAGTTAACACATTAAAAAATTCTGCTACTACTGGTTGTTCTAGCACTACAGTCACGGACAGGTCAAACAAAATGGAGAGAGAGACCAGAAATAATATTGCAGAAACCAAAGGTGAAGATAGGAAGCTACTTCCTAATGGCACAAGTACGTCACAGTGGTTACTTGCCTAGAAAAGCTTGATGCTTCATATATGACACTATTGTTACTACAAGCCAAATTATGCGTAACTAAAGATCTGCGTTTTGGTTTGGTTTTTTTTTAAGATATTTTAAATGTTTATTGATTTGTAAAGACAGTATGACTCGAAACTGTACTGCCCTTGGCAAGGCGGGGAAGGCAGTAGTTTTAACATTTTTACCAAATGACCTCCAATAGCTATAACGAGCATTACGTCACCGACACTGAACACCTGGGGAGAGCTTGTGCAGGACGCTCTCACATTTCCAACTTTTGATCGCTCTTGGGATACAACATCAAACTCACTAATCTAGAACCGCACAGTGTCCAGATGCTGAGAGTTTGGGAGCGATGAGCAAATGATACATCTAGGGAGAAGGAAAAAAGCATTTTATGGCAGAGAAGAGGAAGAGGGAAGGTGAAGGAAGAAATGTTACCTCTTATAAGGAAGTTTTTGTTTCAGTTGGCTAGATTAATGGCTGAAGCTCAGATATGGGGGTTTAAAAGCACTCAAAATGCATGCACACACGTTTCCAGACTGCAAAATTAGGAGTGAGAAACGCAGAACATTCCAAACGAGTGCTGGTAAGACTTTTGTACCCTGACCCATCTCATATATTCTGTCAAAGAAGTATTTATTGAAAGATAAAAAAGGATTTTTAAAATAGATTATTGAAACTATTTTTGTAGCCTGTGCCCATAAGCCCCAGTTCTACAGTGAGTGCCAAGACTGAGGGCTCAGAGGGAGAGAAAAAATGTGAACTAATAAATTCAGCTCTCCTTTTGTGAGTAAGGCACCCCCTCCCAACCCCATGCTGATAAAACCTTTATGCCACTCCATCACATATTCTCTCTCTCCCTCAATTTTAATTTGAGTTTTCCCACATCATATGTAGCATATGCAGAATACATGATGGTGCTTGGTATAAAGGTTTCATTAGCACTCATTTGGGATGCAGCACAAGTCCCTTATGATTTCACAACATGGAAGTGAGGGAGCCATTCCAAATACCTCCTGCTGAAACATTTATAATGCAACAAGCTATCACCCACTTTCTCTTTCACTCCACATCCACCCTCCACCCACACGCACTGACTACCCCATTGCAAACTCAATTTTATTTAGTTTCTAAGACCTGAATAAACAGACCGCTGCCGTCTACATGTGCCTCCAGGTCCCTGTGTCTTGTTGTATATTGATATCATTTTAAATCCTCTATTTGTGTGGGGGTTTGGTGATGGATTGGAACAAAATAACTAGAATGACTCTACTAAAAAAAAAATTGATAAACCCCTCACCGTCATTTAAATGCCCTTTCAATTTTTGCTTTTTCCATAGAAATACTGCTGATAGCTATTGCAAGAACTCAGTTAGCACTATATCTTTAAACACAATATACATTCTGAGGACTCTGTATATTAGAAAAAGTTGCAAAAAAAAAGCTGAAAAACTGAATGCTTTAGCACGATGCAATTGCGTGTCTTTATTTTGCTGGTCACGGAAATTAGAAGGAAATCTGTATATGTTTTAGATAATCGGTAAGTAAAAATCTCAGCAACGTGTCTTTGAACGTATCTGTCATTTTAAAGTTAGGTACTATACATAGTCTCTAATTGTACCGGGGAAAACTGTGTTGGTACAAAAAGCTATTAGGAAGAGTAAGAAACTTTTGGGTGGAATGCAATGTTAATGAGAGCTCATTACTTTCCTGCAAATTTTAACATACTGCATGTTTTTCTTACAGTCCCGGCTCCCCAAGCAAAGTTTTATTTCTCTAAAAAGTTAAAATAAAAATCTGCTTCCTGTCTCCAACAAAAAAAAAAAAAGCAGAATAAAAGGTTAAATAATTTAGAACCCTATTACTTGAAACAACCCTAATTACTTAGGATAAAGCAATTTATGACTTCTAAATAAATGTGGTTAGCAAAATAAAGAATATTTAATATCCGTCAACACAGAAAATAGCTAGGAACTGCCTATCAGTGGAAGAATCTGCCAGTCCCTGGCACTAGGCTGCAACCCTTCTAGCATCGCTTCGCCAACCCAAGCCACGTGAGTCAGTTGTTCAGCGTTACCTACTGCAGGAAACATGAGACCATTACTACTTCTGATTTCAAAACTAACAGTGATTTAAGAATGTAAGGTATTTTTATTAGTTTTAGAGAGTTTCTTAATGACATGATTTATAGTGGTTATTTTCAAATGTTAGAAAAATGTATACAGACTTCTACATACAGATACACTGGCCCTGAGCAGCTTTTTAGTTACACGGTCTGTAAGAAGATGGGTCTTTCATGTGGATTCAGTTATAAGTTGGAGCATCTTAAATAAAAAGTATGAGTTTCCCTTATTCTTCTTAACTTTTCCAATATTAAGTAGCATTGGAGCAAACCAGATTTTCTGTTCCATTCAAATGTCTGACTGAATTTGCCATATAATAAAGTAGCGAAATTGTAAACAGAACAAAAACTACACCAATATGAAATTTCCTGATCTACGTTTTTGTCTATTGTGAGCCTTTATGGTAAATTAAAAAAAAAGAAAAAAAATGTGGCATCCTTTCTAGGACGCATCTTCAGATGAGACTGCGCTTCTCTCTTTACTTTCAAATATTCATACCAATGCACGGGCAATGCTGTATTCCCAGCACAGATTACGGATAATTATGTTAGACTCTTTTTAGAAGGATACACATCCTTTCTGCATCTGCTGGATGACTAAAGGAAATGATCTCATTGTTACAGCAGTAGCATCACAGTGACACAGTCAAGTCTGTATCAATCTGATAAAAATTCTATTCTTCCTTGTCTTACAGCTGGACAAGAAATGAAATGAGAGCTGAATCCCAGCTTACAATGGTGTTTTTCTGCCTGCTTGTATCCTTTAGCATATTTTACAGTCTTTTTTCCCAGAAAATTAAAAGTGATTTAGTCCATTGCTTTTTTCTTTCAATACTCAATTTAAGGCATTCTTGTGCGTATAACTCCAGCATAAGTTTGTTTTGAAAACTTAAATTCACCACTCTCTACATTCTAAATTTAATCTAATTGCTGTTGCTGTCTAGAAGATAATGTACCACACAGAAGAATCCCAGCCCAGATACGTATCTACTTCTCTGCTGTACAGAGGTGAACACAACTGCAGAAGCAAATACCGCATTACGTAGTTACATATATTGTAAAGGAGGCCACGCATTTCCCTGCATCGTCTGTGTTGCTTGGTATCCAGCCTGTCTGCCTGTACCACGCAATGTACCTATAAAGGACATACAGCTGAGAAAAAGCTGTAAAATTTATTCTAGTTTACGTAGAGTTTAACACAAGAGGACTCAAATTCTAATTGGTCTTTTTGGACACTACCTGAACCCAGTAAAGAATGGTAATAGCAGCAAACCATACTTCTTCCCATCAGCTTTTATTCCTATTATTTTTCTCTTGTGCCCTTCACTGGGAAGATCAAAAAATATTTTTCTTAGTAAATGAAAGGTTTGGTTTGTATTGCAAGTCTTTAGGAGGGGAGCTCTGGTTAACATTTCCTAAACTGAACTTCCTGCATTTTGTGGCACTCAGGTGACAACACAACTCAGCGTCCCCTCTGGATACAGAGGTTTTCCACTTAGATGTAGGAATTGCTAATGCAGCTAAGAAAAAACAAATCCCCAAATCAAAACCAAGAGAAGTCCCCACAAAATGCTTTGAATAAATGAGTTTTGAAAATGCTTAACAAGAATTGTCTTAAGACGCTCTTTAAAGCGATGTCACTGGGTCGGCATCGTGGTGTTTCCTTCCATGACTCCTACCCGCCTGAAGAGGCATCACAAATTTCACCACCTGTGCTCCAAATGCAAGGCACACTCCTGTCCAATATAAACAGAGACAGTTTGTATATAAAACAAATCAAATGACAAACCCTACCAAAACAAAGTGCTCCGCTGCACACACCATTCTCCCTTAGGGAGAGAATCAGAGAACAAAACACACGAGACAGATGTAAGTCATGTTGCTTAATGCACTCCTGGAAGGCACTCATAAAAAGCCTATTTTAAAAACAGAGTAATTTCCTGTTCCTACTCCTTTTTTTCTACACCACAACAATAACAACTCATTTTGAAATTGAGGATAAAGTTTAGTACAATTACACTAGGCTCATCCCATCTCAGAAATAGAAGAACCCAGTGATTCCTAAAAAGGTCAAAAAAAAATTCAGGTCAACCAAACCTGTGAAAAGCCGCAAGAGGTAAACAAGGTCTAGAGCTACCAGGAGGAGGAAACGTGAGGCCTCTAATACCTCACACGCTCTATTCTGTTAAAGGAAGATAAATTAATTTGAAGGACATATTTTGATTATGTTTCTGCACAAACACAGCAAAGCTCTTATTTGCATAGCCTTAAGTATACACTAGCACACATTTACTTAAGTAAATATTACTTTTTAGAACAATTTTGTTTCTTTATATCTAATTTTTCCTACTAATGAGCAGAGATGACAGCAAAATAAGTGACTAATTTGACTTCAAACCCATTTGCTTAAGTGATAAAGTACACTGATGCGGGCATCAGCTAGTTTCACCCATAGCTAATATATTTTTAGAGTATCTTATACGCACCTTGGATAACTATGAAAGCCATTCACTACTTCTATATATTTGTTCATAAATACTCAAATTATCTTTTGGAAACAGTACAGTAAATCTAAGCAACTTGGGCCTTTTTTTAGACTTACAGTTAGATTTATAGCACTACAGGGATGGGTAAGGGTTGAATCCCCATTCTGCCAATTCATCACATGTCAAGCCAGTTTTGAGAACATTTACCTGACACGGGACGAAAAACTAGCTGTGAATTGCCATACTGAGTGGCTGCAGCGTGGTACAGTCATATTCTGCCCTCGTTCTTGGCGGAAGTTACTTGCACTTAGCTCCAAATCTCCGTATTAATAATCAAGCCTTCCATTAAGAGCAGTTTTTAGAGGAACTCCGGCATACTGATGCATGTTACAGAATTTCAGCCTAAAAAGGGAAAGCATGGAGAGAAGCCCTCCCTAGAAAAAAAACAATACATAAATTAGCAAAGTTTCTATTGCTAATTTAACTGGTACTATACGTTACCGTATGCCAAGCTTCAAAATACTGCCTGCAAACATACATGATTATTGAAAATATCACATGGGAGCCAGAAATCATCATTCACGGCAATGTGTTTGGGTCAGGGGTGGGATGAAAAGAAAACACAGTCCATGAGGACCTCTTGTATTTTACCAGCACAATTAGCATGAACTATTTCTCTAGGGTATGAGTTGCACAATCCCTGAATCTGATCCAGAAAATTGTACATTTATTCAAACTGCATTAGTCAATACCAGCTACAGTGAACATTAACATGCTGCGTAACATGCAAAATAAATGATGTGTTCTACTACCACAGTCAGTATTATTATGCTTTGTCTGTACAAAAAGCTTAAAACACAGTCTTTCCTAATTTGTATTGCATGCAGGCATGGCATTGTGTTAAACAGTTCTTGACTTAGGGATTAAAAGTCAGCTGGACAGGAATGTGGAAATTTCTTCTGCAAAACAGTCTGTTTTTCTAAATAAATTAACATGCTTTTATTTCCTTCAAAAAAGAAGCCACAGAAACGGGTGCAAAATGTTGGCATGTTTCTGAAAGCACAAATTGACCAAACTTCATAAAAGTAGGGGGTTTAAGATGCAGGTGACAGTTACGTTGGTATTGTTCAGGGTTTTATCATAAACCCACATTTTTACTTTCCCTATGGTCGTCTTCTGGGTAACCTGTGTTTTGTCTTAATCGTTAAACAGATGATTTGGAGATTGCATCCCTTTCTCACACATTTCTATTCTAGTCCCAGAATAAATTTATCAAAAGTAAACTTCCATATCATACTGTATTCATCAAATAAATACAATTATTCACACTGGAACCGCAGATCTGTATTTAAATATAATCAAAGACCCCTATTTTTTTCCACTGGAAGATGTAGATTTCTTGGGAAATAGGATGATGAAAAAAAATTTGATTCCAGAATACTTCTAGAGTAGCTACTGAGAGCTTATTAATCTACCTAATTGTTCTCCTCAAGTGATCAACAAGATCGGATTTCTTTAGCCAGATGTGCCATAGGCTTCCTTCTTGCTCAGCTGCTAGAGAAGAGAATCTCAGGGCACGGAAACAAGACAGCATGGAGCATAAACTAAAACTGGTTCTGGAAGACCCAAATCCAAGTTTTCAACAGAAATCAAACCTGAAAACCCAATTTTCTGACTAGAAAACAGAATAAAATAAAAAAAGAAATCACCTGAACATTTCCAGAAAGATTTCCCCCTTTAATTTCGTAGGCACTAGGAGGATTCGTGACACAATGATTGCTTTGGAGAAGGCCTTTGCAACGAGACCTCATTAAAATGGGCAGACAGATGCAATTGTCTGTCATTACTATCAGTGATCATGTCACCAACTGAAAGCGTAGTTACAGCACTATCAGAAAGGTAAAGACACCCTTAATCTGTCAATTATAATAAAGAAAGTCTCTCCAGCTGCAGCTCTTAAAAACTTGCCAGCTCTGTCTTACACCTAACGCATTTTGGATCACCTTAGGTATCTACCGAACACGCAGACTCTATTAAAAGTAGAGTCCTGGCCTCAGTTACAGCAGACCTTTGCAGTTTGGATCCAGCCCAGGGCATGACAGACACCCTCAATCCCGCTAAAAATTCAAGAGTCCAAAACGCTCACCACCCTGCCTAACCAGGCCATTTGTCATCCAAATGACTGCTTACCCGAGGAGCGGCTAAGTGACACGCGGCTGCATAACGCACGTACCTTTCCGAGGCTATTTTAGGCTCACAAAACTCAACTGCCTTAGCAAGCTCTGCCTCTGGGTAATTCAAACCATTTTACCAGGTTGAGGTTTTTATATTGGTTTTATAAATGTCTTAAGGGATAGAGAAACGTCTTCCACGAGCTAAAGATTCACTGAATATGCTATGATAGTATATAGTACATTTAGGTCCAGCTTAAAATAAAAGGGCCATAATTGGTCTCTTGTTCAATATTTAAGGTAAAATAAGTGTGCCTAGGTTTTAAAAAGTGCAGAGCTCAATTCACTCATAGTGAATTTAGAGAGTGCTGAACAGTTTTGAAAATGAGAACAAACATTTTTTTCAGTCTAAATATGAATAAGAACCTAACCCGAGGCTGCAGTTCTCTGAAAATCCTACTGCCCTATATTTGTTTTTTACTTCTCTGTTTTCACACCCACACACAGAGAAAAACGTCTTCTCTTTCTGGTCTCCATCCTGCTCTGCCAATTCCCTTCATGGTGGAAAGCGAGCATGAATATGAGTCAGCCTCCTAAAGCCATGAAGTTAGGTAAAAATTTTTACTCCACAAACAGAGCTCACCCTTTTCTACCTAAAATGCATACAGGATTTTGCAGGAAAAGCCATGATAAAAGCCGAGTCCTCGCATGAAATATCCACACCCAACTGTTACAGTTCAAAATTTAATTACTTAACAGTCCATTGGGAAGCACGCCCCATTCCCCCATCCCATGTTTGTTATTTACTGCTAAAATAAAAGATTAATATCTGCAATAATCAATAACATTATAGTTATAACATATTTTCATTCTGTATTTAAAGCAACACCATTCACCAAGGAGTCCGAACGGCTGCTTCAAGTCTTCTGAGATGGGAGTTCTAGAAACTTAAGTTTTCAATTAATAATTTCAGCTGAACAGGCACAATAAGTGAGAACTCTACAGCTTTTTAAGCTTGCCTGACTATAATTACTTTATAATTGTTAGAAATAAAGATTCATCTACATGGCAGATGAATCTGCAGCATTCCTGCGTTTCACAAACTGTCAACATCTTTTATCTAATCTCCTAAGGACCTTTAAACGCACAGCTTGAGGGGGAAAGATGCAGCTCTCCAAGCTGTCTGTGCACACAGCAGAGTCACCTCTACTTTCAAACAAAAGATGAAAATCAGACCAGAAATTTCCTTTTGCCACTTTTCAGAGCATAAATCTTTTGTCTTACAGTATTTGTCAGAACTGCCCTTAGTTATCAATTTCTGTAAAATTGCTCTACAGACAAAAGAACAGAGTTAGTCGCTTGTATTCTCTCAGAGAGACGGAGCATCACGGCCACATAATCGCGCTGCGTTACTGTCACCATTGCAGGGCACGGAAGCGCTTGGCAACAGGCCTGACCTTACCCTTCCAACACTGGCTAGACGAGGCACACTTCTTCATGCTAAATCTTGAATCTGCAACGTTATATAACCCCTTTCCTTTTATACTTTCCTTCAGCATCTGGTGTCGTATCTTAAAAGGCCAGCTTTTTATGTTTGCTTACATAAAATTCATGTTCCTATTTCAGTTGAATTAAGAATGCAAAAGATTACGCATGCACCTTGCTGGTTAGAAATACGTAGGTTCCCATTTTCTGATAGGAGTTTTCTTCCCAGTGTGAGTAGAACGTTAAAAGTACGCAGGAATTCAACAGGGAACGGAAATGGAAATGACATCGGCCTGAAGTGAAAGGGCACTTTAAATGACAGAAGAATTAAACCAAATTATTTCACATCTGAAAATGCAGCAACTTAACATCAAACTGATTGGAATTTGGAAGTTTTGTCCCATAGAAAATTATCATTTTTCAACCCCTCCCCATATGGGATAAGAAGATTAAATATCAAGTAATTATGGAATCAAATATTAGTAATGAAATGCCAATTCTAGTATGGAATCAGATGTTCTAAAAACCGCTCACGTAAGGGGCACTCCCTTGAACTGCAGGAGTCTGGATCGGGCCCCGGCACCAGACCTCTGAACGTGTTTATCCGAACTACACTTACGTATCACCAAGTATCGCTCTGGTAAAGTCAGTTAGGCAAGTCGTGTGAGTGTCCTGGGCAATTATAAATCTTGAAGTGTGAAGAGTTTAAAAAGAAAACACAAATATTGTACAGCCCTTAAGCATACTTGTATGTTTTTTCACTACAGCTCAAGATATGCATAATTACCTTTAAACATTGCTAAATTTAAAGTGACGAGCATCGTTGAATACAGACTAGCAAGCATAAATTACTCTCTTAAAAAAAAATATTCTACCATTATAATGAATTGTCCCTAATGACAATAAGTACATTATAGATATGTTTGGGAAATAATTAGAACTATTCAGGCAGGCTTACCTTGCTATGAAATAGAGGTTATACAATACTCAATAATGTTCCTAATATTTTAAGGTCTTGAGGAAACTAGAAGAACATAGGATTACTAATAAAGTAATAATAATAAAAGTAATAATAATAAAAGTAATAGAAATTAGTGTTTATAAGAAAGCAAGTATATACATAAACCTACATTAATTCCCATTGAACTACTCACTTAGCAACTAAATATTTATGTGTTGAAGTTATGTGGTCCAAAATTCTAAAGATTTTTTAGATCTGTGAGGTTTTTAAACACTTCTGCTGCTTAATACAGTTGTTGATCTCTACCAGGGTCTGTAGATTGTAATTAAAAAATTATTGATCTCATAACTATTGTATTGAAGTCAATAATATTTAAGTGGGATTTGGGTTTAAAATGCCAGGTAGGATTTTGAGGGGGCTGAAAGGGGACGGGAGGAAGTAAAGTTCCACAATGACAGCTGATAAAACAATATTAAAGCTAGAGACAAGTGAACTTCACCAAGCTCAAAGTTTGAGTTCAGGTCTGATAAGCATTCAGAAGTCCAGGGCCTTATCTGGGCTTATCAGAAATAGCTAGATCCTCTGGGTCTGCAAAATTGAACTGTAAATCTTGCAAGAGATCTGTTTCTGGTTAGAAACACTTCAAAGACAGATTATTTCATTGCATTTTAGTATTTTAATTATCACTCTGATTGGGACTCCGTTGCCATATGAAAGTGAAAAGAAAAATAAGCACACCATTTTTAGAATTTCCATAAGGATTGCTCAAAGTTCAAGTTTTCTAAAAAAAAAAAAACAAAAACCCACAACCCACCTTCGATTTTGGAATTGGATCTGAGATGAAATGCAGCTTTTTGTTTGCTTGGTTTTTGTAACTCCATTTATTATCCAAACCTAGTCAAACTAATGAACCACGAAAAAGGATATTAATTTCAGAACTCACCTAGCATTGTTCTGGGATCTGCTGAAAATGCCATCAATAATAGAAAATATATCTAGCGTGAAGGCAGCTTGTCAACAAGACGACTGAGTCCTGCACTCTTAAATTGGTTATTTTAGCTCACATAAGATCTTATTGACATGGATATATCTGAAACAATCCCCTCAGACATAGTCATGAGGTTTGACAAGATCTAAAGCCAAGATAAACTATTGAGCCACATATTTCCAAAGGTCAATATTATTTATTTCCTTCAAGAGAGGAGATGGTGATGAGCAGGAACTTGCTGAATTTTGTGTCCTGGACATACCACACAAGCTATCCAATAAGATGGCTTTTTATTTGGCACATCCAATATTTTCGTCAGAAATTTTAGTTGCTATTTGTTAATACTCCAGTTTATTATTGAAGTGATTTCTCAAAGATGAAGATAAACAGCTGTATTGGGTCTGGCTGAGATGGAGTTAATTCTCCCCAGAGCAGCCCTCACAGTGCTGTGCTGTGTACTGGTCGCTAGCAAGGTGTTGGTATCACACCGGTGTTTTGGCTACTGCTGAGCAGTGCTGGTACAGCATCAAGGCTGTCTCTCCAACATTCCCCCCCTCATCAATAGGCTGGGGGTGGGCAAGATCTTGGGAGGGGACACAGCTAGGACAGCTGACCCGAAGTGACCAAAGGGATGTTCCATACCATATAATGTCTGCTCAGCAATAAGAAACTGAGAGATGGGGGAGGAACGGGGCGGGGGCATTTGGGTTTTTTTACAACATTTGTCTTCTGGAGGAAGTTGTATGTGTACTGAAGCTCTGCTTCCCAGGAAGCGACCGGACATCACCTGCTGATGGGAAGTACAGAATAATCTTTTGCTTTTTGCTTTGCTTCCGCGTGCAGCCTTTTGCTTTAGCTACATTAAACGGCCTTTATCTTGACCCATGAGCTTGGGGTTGGTTTTTTTCCATCTTAACTTTTCTCCCCTCCCTGCCTTGCTGAGGAGGGGAGTGATAGAACAGCTTGGTGGACACCTGGCATCCAGCTGAGGTTAAACCACCACAACAGCGTTTCTAAATCATACAACCTACTTTTTAAGCAGATTGCCTTTGAAACCCCTCAGAAGTTCTTCTTAGACAGAGCCACTGGTTTGACATCCCCTGCTTCATCAGACTGCAGTAGAGATTAGACCTGACCTCTCACTATCTGCCAGCATTGCCTGTTGCAAGGCTTTTCTGTCAAGAGACATCCTGATATTTGTGGAAGATAGAAACCGTCAATGTTGCTATCAGTTGTTTTGAAGTTCTTCCATCAGCCACTATTGCTGTTTTCTTTCTTCTAAAAGCTCTTCGCTGGGCTTTACTTCACAGTGAACAGCAATGCATAGCTTTTCTACATATCTTGCCTTTCTCATCTACTGCCTTCTCCCCACAAGAAGAAAGTGCAAACATTGTGGGTTCGCAGTGAGATTTCATTTAGCAGCTGCTTCAATAGTCACTGAAGCCAACAAAAAGTTCCTGTTGACCTCAGCACACTTTGATTTTTTCATTCTGCAACATAAGAAAGTTTTACAGGGAATGTTAGAAGATACTCTTTTTGTTATTAATTTTTTTAGAGACACAGAAAAGACCAGGGCGTAACCTGTAATTCCTAAGGCTGGCATATTTTGTCATCTCTTACGCAGTCTGTTATCTACAAATAAAAGCATGATTGCAAAACTTTGTATCTCACCCACCGCTAACTTTAATTGGCTTCATGCAAACATCTCCAGGTGTCTGAACAAGTGTTATGTGGACTAGATGAATCTCGGGAATTACAGTACGTACCCCAAGTCTTGGATGGTGGAAGTCTGGGGGAAGGGACTCGTCTACTCATAACATTCCTAATACTCCCAATGCAAAAATAATTTTCTTAGTGCCATATACCACCAACCGCTCTTGGGATTATAGAGATGAGAAGCAAAACTAACCAAATTTTTAAACACAAGGAGATTTTTTAGGGACCAGCACTGCCATGAACATTTTGGTAGTTAGTACCCCATTGACCAAGCCCAAACTGCAAAATACAGACAT
This sequence comes from Grus americana, assembly GCF_028858705.1. NCBI lineage: Eukaryota > Metazoa > Chordata > Aves > Gruiformes > Gruidae > Grus > Grus americana. The sequence continues at coordinate 9,539,721 of NC_072864.1, forward strand.
GATTTCATACCACAGCACCAATTACTACATTCAGTAAGCTGTGACACTGTCACTTTTGAATACATTAGAAACCACTGAACTGTCTCTGCATTCCTGTACAGGTGCTTAAATGTTCCCTCTTTCAGCATTTTTCTGCCAATGAACCTTAGCTAGGACTCTGAGGTCATTCTGGCATGCGAAGATAATTCACATAAAATTATCATTACTCATTTGAAGGAAGAAAAATGATTGTACAGAACTGTGCTTTTCATAGGAATTCAAAAGGCACAGAATATGACCTGAAATGTCCAACTCTGAGTTACTTATGTCTGATTCTATTCAATTTTCAAGATACAAAGGATATATTAAGTTAAAAATCAAACCCGGTGTATTTTATGCATGGCAATTATGAAGAGTTGCAAACAGCACATTGGTATCAACTGTAAATTTCTTTTTTTTTTTTTTTTTTATTAAAAGAAAGTTCTTACAGTGATGTTAGAGTGACATTAGGCATTTGTTTTCCCAGTCATAGCCAGGTTGGTGTTTTCCCCTATATGAGCCAATAGTGGTGTGAGGGGGTGTTTGTTTGGTTTTTAATATATATGTATATACACACACAAAAATGCATGTATATAATGCATATATAATTATACTTACGAATATATACATAAAATAAATGCAATATATATAAATCATTTCACTTGAAAGGAAAAGCACCAAAACCCAGAAGTTAGTTCTCTGTTGAACAGACGCTAGACAGAGTGTGAGTAGGCACAATACTGACTCCTTTGTAGCATTCCAGTAAAGGCTGACCTGCAGACACTCTTCTGTACGAGTGGGAGGTAAATCTGCTTCTATGTTAACTTAATCTTTGGCCTTTCTCAAACAGACACTGTGATTGCTTTGCTGTGCTGCATTTTTTTTTTTTTTTTTTACACTTAATGTCTTCCCAGGAAGAACACTGTTCCAGAAGGACCAAGCCTACACCACCAAATAGATTTCACACTGGACTGGACCACCGATTAGATGGAAACTCCAGTCCCAGGGGCGCAAGTTTAGTGCTTTATTCATTCTTCTGTATCTATTATTTATCAGCAAGGAGAGACTGAAGAAGAGATGGAGAGAAAGCAAGATCTTACAGTTTAATGCAAAGTCTTAATCTTTCAGATACCAGAGTCAAAAAAAAAGCTGAAAAGAGTGACTGAAATGTGGTCGGTCATTTCATTATAGCCGTCACTGGACACCAGCGTGGCATCAGACTGCTTTTCTCTCCAAGGATCACTTAACTGGAGGAACATGAAAAATGAATTACTCCCTTCTCAGTGGAGCACAGGTTACAAGGACCCAGCCCAAGACCCACTGAAAAAAAACAGTATTGGCAAAACCAAACTTTAGAAGACTTGTTAGACAGAAAATTAATCTTGTTTTTACCTTAACAAAGATCTTGTGAAAGAATAAGCAGAAATGGTTTAGTTTAAAAGCTTCCTCGACTCGGAGGGTAAGCAGTTCAGAGAGGAAGCGGCAGACAGGAAGAAGCATGACTTTCAAGCATACTTGCTGGAGGAAGAGCACAACCCACGTACAGAACTGCTGACACCTTGCTATTAGTATTCAAAGCTGTATTAAAGGACTAAGATTCCAATAAAAAATCCAAGGTCCCATTACCTGCATCTATTCCTTCTGCTCTGCTGTAGAAACAGATTGAATGTTATACTAACGGGAAGCGTGAAATTATTTCACTAGCTGGAGTGAAACTTTCTGCAACTGTTCCCCTGATAACTAATCAATTGAACTCCCCTGATGGCCACAAAGTATCCTTCAGATATCCGGGATGTTCATGCTCTTTACGAACATCCTGAATTATACATGGAAGCAAATGGAAACACATCACAGTTCTCCAGCTGGTATAGTATATTCACATCAAACTACTACTACCAAACATATTGGCAGCCTTATTTTGCATCAAGTGAACTTCAGGTAGATTTCCACACAGAGTGCAGGAAGGTAATTGGACTTGTCCCAACTAAACCATAGATCCATATGCAGAGGCGAAGATTTAATGGAGGAACTTGTAATTACCTGGCTGCATGCAAATTATAGTACATTTCCCCCCAGGCTACTGTTGCTGGCTATCTAATCTCAGCCACAGGGCGGATTCATAAATTCTGCAGTTCCCTAGTCTCTCCCTGTGAGAGGCATCTAACCTTTTTTTTTCATTCCCTTAGCATAGATTCTCTTCAAGTAAATCTAGTCCAACAGTCAGACTTTTAGAGTTATCACAAACTATAACATGCAAACTTCTCTGGATCTGAAATTAATTCCAACTCCTACCCAACACTTCACCAGCTAAATCCCTCCACCCCCAAAAGAGTTTATTACCCTCCCCATCTGGCTCTGGCAAGAGAAAACAAACCAATTTATCTCCAAAAAAAAAAAAAAGTTTTCAGCAATTTCTCAGCATCATAAGGAATCCTGGAAGCCAAAGTCCTTCTGGATGTGGATGACAGGAATATGAATTTGTTACCCAGAGAGAGATCTGCATCTCTATTGCCTAACTGCACAGAACCTGCATCCGTATGGTGATATAATCCCTACTGAGGTCAACGGGAATAACAGCAAAAGAGAGAGTTACCACGTTTTAATACATGGTAATCTGTATATTTAATTTGACATGACAATTAATGTACCCTACTCTGTTTCTATTCTTACGTTGAATGCACAGTTACTCTGCATCTTACACCTTCGACGAGTCCCTAGGAGAGTTTGCTGCTTCATGTTAATATCAATAGTTGTCCCTACCTCCTCGGATTTAGTGTTCAGACTTCAAGATTCTGTCTTTGGAGTAATGTCTTCGCACATAAAAGCCTTGTTCTTCAGCTGAAAGAGCACGTCTACTGCGTTTCGGTTCTTCTCACGTGATTTAACCAAAAGCACCCTAACTTTATCACTTCTGAAGGAATAACCAACTGTCACTTTTTCTGTCCTGCTACCTGCAGACTGCTGCTGCCTCCAAGGTGAAGCATCATGGCAAAACATCACAATGTGAGAAATCTCCCCATTCTCTGCAAGAAAACTTCGTCCTTCAAAGCACTCATCATTCCTCTTTACCTTTTTTGAGTCTGGTGGCAGACATTTAAATCTTCACCTATAGGCTAATCAGGGCCCAGATGAATGATTTCCAGCCTGACTGAGTGCATAATCCCTTTCACTGTACGTAGCCTGGGGGTGAACTGAAGCCTGAATCCCCACAGAGTCTGGAAAAGACAAAAATGCTTGAGACACACAATGTTCTCCCAAAATTTTGTAAAAGAATGTTACTTGTTAGTTTCTTCAGAACAGATCCAGAAGGCATATTACATGAGCCCTGTAACATCGAGTCAACTAACTGAAGCAGTTTAGCACATAAATACGTGGCTATGAAAGAATACAGTAACTGTCATATACTTGGTCCCCTGGCTTTCCAAAAAATTAAATCACCGTTGTTATTACGAATCGCAGCGTTGTATTTACGATGGGATATTGATCTCAATTTTCTCTCCTTCACACTGAAATAATGCAATTGCTCACTTCACTATGGGAAATCAGGGGACTTTAAATCCTTTTGAAGAATAGCTGTGAAATCTTCAGTTTTACATAGTATTAATCAGGCCTGAAGTCAAGTGACAGAAAACCAATAGTGGTGTTTTAAAGTGAGGTGGGAAAAACTGAAAGTCTTATCAGATTTTCTGCTGTAACATTAGTGGTACCTTTCCTCCCAGATTCTGGACAGGAGCAGAGTATCTGGTAGAAAAGCCACTGGGAACGCACACAAGGCAAACACCATTTCCCGTGGACTCCATCTGCAGCAGATACATGCAGAAGGGCAGGAGGACAAACACCGTCCACAGCATCAGTTACAACAAAGACTAGTTTATCTGCTTAGTCTCATAGGCAATTACACAGAGGGATGACCACTGATCATCACCGTGGTCTCCAAGACCACACCGGAAAGAGGCAGAAGGGAGTCTCTCTCAAGAGAACTGTGGCTGTGGAAGCTTCACCTGAAGGAAGGCAGGCAGGGCGAAGAGACCTTTCACTGAAGCACAGATCCGCATGGCCTCAAAGACTTTAGTCCTGTAATTATGGCAGAGGCTGTCCCTTGCATGCCTCGTCATGCTCCGTATCTGCCGAGCTTCCCAGAGCTCAACAGGCAATACAAACCTATGAAGAAGCCTAGTTACAGTTCTTATCACCTAACCCAGTGAGGTTTTGTTTCAGAAGATAGTAAGTGTACCAAATTTATTACTGCCATTAGCATTTTCACATTGCATTAGCAAATAGTGCTTGCAAGGAGCAGAAAAGTACATGGAATTCATTAAAACCTTCTGGATTTGGAATACCAGGAAGGGGAAATAACAGATCCTGCAAGCAAGGGAGCAAAATTTGCTACCTGAGACCCACAGAAATCACAGAGGGAGCAGGAGGGCTGAATATTTTAGACATTCAGCTATATTGAAGATCACGAGTAGCCTTTGAATTTTCAAACCAGCAACAAAACTCCAAGGAATTTTTTTTTTCTTATGATATGTAGCAGCTGCAGTAGAGGTTTTTCATGCCCTTTAACTAGTTTTCTGGAGGAAAGAATGAGCATATGTACTCTGATAGTGTGGTAAGAGAGCTGCAGCACCATCAACAGCTGACACTGCAGAACAGTTTTCATCATTTATTTAAACCGGTCTGAAAATCTTTTGAAAGCATATTCCATTCTCATAGATCCAGCTGTGAAGATACTTATCATAGTATTCTATATACATGCTTCTCTGGTCAACTTCTTCCCACACGTCCCTGGACCCATTCCTGCTTCTCTTCAGTGTTTACAGTCTTGAGATTTTTGCAGATAGTTATCACATCTATTAAGCTATACAACAGAGAACTGCAGGCAAGAAAAACACTGAGCTGACCTTAGAGGGGCTGCATATGGCCTCTTGAATGACACAAAAACCACACAGAGTCAGGAGAGTCAAAAAGTTAAAGGGAAAGGAGTACTGGGAAACAACAGTTTAGATAACCGTGAACTGCTTACTGAAAAGAGCCCTGTAAGATAGAGTCATTAATTTCATGGGTCTGAGGAAAGACCAGAGAGAATCAGTGGTCAAGTCAAGAAGCAAGTACTAGACTTTATGAATAAGGCATTCATTTTGATTCAAACACAGCAGCTAAACAACAGGCCTATTAGACAATTTTGTCTTATAGCCTTACTTGCTAACTCATACTAGATTTACGCACACATTTAAAGCAAAATATGATAATGAAACAAAGGAACAAAACTCTGTAGAACAGAAATTTCCTGATTACTCTCTCATGAGAATTTTCAAGACTAAAGCTTTGCTGTCCTTTCAGTCCTGCAAGCCCAAATGCAGAGATCCTGTACTTGGTGAAACTCTTGAGTACAGCTTCTTCTCTGCAGCATAAAATCGTAACAAATAGGGCTGGAAGGGAACTTAATAGGTCAGGCAGGACCAGCAATACCTACAGAATTCCTGGCAGACATTTGCCTAATTCTCTCTGGAAACCATTAGTGATGGTGGTTCCCAAAGCCCGAGGCAATCTATTCCAGTACCGCGCCTTCTTTGCCATTTGGGTGGCTTTCCTAACATCTAATCTAGTTCTGCCATGCTGCAATTCAGAAATGCCCAGTGCTTCTTTTCCTAATCAAGAACAGAGCAGCTTCCTCCTTTCCTCATTGCAAGCACCTTTAATAAACACGAAGGCTGTGAACAGCCGCTGCACGACCCAGGAGGAGATACTGTACGACAATACCGATGTCACCTGCTCATGTGCTGAGAGAACATGTGCTTGGGGACAGGCAGAAAGAAGCCAGTTTCAGCAAAAACTAAGCTGCTATTCAATTTTGTATTTTTCCGAGTGTGGGGAGATGGCAGGAAATTCCACAACAGAACAGACTAAGTGCTCACACCGATTCCCAGACCTCCCAAAACACAAAGAATAAAACCTAACAGAAAAAACTTAACCAAGCATTAAGACAGAATATATAAATAGGGGTACTGGTTGTTCCTTTTGTGGATTTTTCCTGTGCTGAGAAAATAGGAAAGTGATTTTTTAAATACAAAGTAAGGGGCAGGACTGTGCTTTGGGAAGAAAGGGGGTTTTGTATATACACAGATATTAGGGGCATTTTGTTCAGGACGTGTACCTTGTGTGAACCACAAGTCTCAATACATCAAGTCTGCAGTCCCTAGGCATATAGCTGTCTTGTAATTCCTGTGCCAGGGAGTCTGCTAAAAAATCCGACAGTGATTTTAATAAGTAGGTACCAAGCCCTTCAGTAGGCTGTGTTTGTTCCTTCTTACCTTCAGAAGCCTGGGTATACGATGTGGATGTGGGTCAGTCTTTAGCAGGATTTTCATTTCATTGTGTACAGCCCTTTCATACAATTTGCTGCATTTCTGCCCCCTATTTAATAACCCATGTAATTAAGAAATGTACAGAAAGAGGAGTCTCTTGGGTTTAGAATTAGCGAGAGCTGACTGCTTTGTTCATCTGAAATCAAGCTAAAAGCAACTGTTAGGGGAGACCTTCATATAGAAACACTCAGAGGAACAGAGGGTATAATTCTTTAAAAACAAAACCCTAAGAGCACTGGAAAAAAGAATTTTCATCATGACTAAAATAACAGGCCTTCAAATTCAGCATTGCGCTGCTACAAGCAGTTAGCTGAACACCATCAGCATGTTAACTCCCTTGGCACATCCATTCCTTATTGCAGAATCAAATATCTTCCCAAAGAGAACACAGACACTCAAGTGCATGATATTCATTCTAACATCATAATATTATAATCCAATCAATATTTTAGTAAATAAACCCAATCTTTGAACATTGCTGAAACCTTGCAGGGCCAGGACTTTTTCTCTGTGAAGGAAGGGCACTTGAATAGCACATTTTTGAAGTCTTCTACATTTTTTAAATCACCGTGTTCATTATAACATTGCTGTTAGTTTTATTTGTCTGCCCTATACCAAGCGGCATTTTTAACTCATGTTTCCATAAATGAACGACAGAATAGTCTTACATTATAAGGTTGATTCCCACTTGTTGCAATCAAGATGATGGCCCATTTTCATACCGATCTTCTTTTAAATTGGATATACAGAGCTTCAGAAAAATCTTAACCGTGATTTTCATCCCCACTGTAAGCCACACAGAGTCTTCAGGCTCAGAACAAAGACAATGGAATAAAAAAAATCAGCTTCTTAAAATACCTACATCCTTCTGCGTCTAAATGTGCCGATAATTTTCAGCCACATTTCAACCTGTAAAGGTCATAATTACCAAGCAGGTCAGACAGGTTAGGGTTAAGCCACTTGACGGAGTGAGGAGAGCGGCCCATCTGTGCAGAGATGACTTGCTCCTCTACTGGATAATTAAAATCAGAATAAGAGGTGGGATGATCCTCAGCATTTTCCCATTCCATGTGTCTCTCATCCATCTGAAAAAGCTTCCAATTATATATTGAAAAATTTGGCGAGGTCAACTATGAACTCTTGGACTGTTTCCTACTTTTCCTCTATGTCTTTTAGCCCTTTTTTCTCCAACAGTAGTGCATACTATCCTGCCTCCCCATAATTTTTTGCCATTTTCACTCCCACCTTTAAGTCTTAATCTCTTTTCTCCTGCCTGCCAAAAAGTATTATAGTCATACTCTCTCCTTCTGATCAAGAAGCTACATTCAGTTCATTTTTCTCCCCAAAACTCTTTGGTTTTTTGGTTTGTTTGGTTTTCTTGAATGACAAGAAATCTCTCCGGTTCATGCTACCTCATGCACACACAGACATTTCACAGCCTCACTGCTCCTGACCACAGGACATCCTCTGCCTTCCACAATGCCATCCTGCCCTTCTGCCTCTTCCACATTTCATACAGCTCTCCAATCGTATTTCAACCATCCTCTGCCCTAGCTTTTGCATCTCTCTAATGTCAGAGTCAGTCCTCATATAAAATGGCACAGGTGGAGCACGGAAGAGAAAGGAACAGCCCTACTTCGCAGCTCTCGTGCTGCCATGAAGCGCAGGACCCATTCTAGCCAAGGGTGCTACTTTTCCCCTTCCAAACCATGAATCAGGACAGAGGCAGAAACGAGGACTGGACTGCGCATGCCGTGATTTGCCTGCGCTGGTACACGACCGTCTGCCTGGGCAGTTCTGGGACGGAAGGGTGCTGCTAAACAGGGGATGCTGCACTCTCAGGAAGCAGGACCTGGAGATGCAGAAGTTAAAAGAGGAAAGAAGAAAGCGTGTACAAAAGAGCAGAGACAAAGAGGCATGAATGCAAGCTCCTGCTACCAGGAGGTGGTAGGTGGTTCCCAAAGGAAGAGCCCAGTACTACGCTGGAGGCAGGAACAGAGAAAATTCGGCTGGCCCAGTTAGCTCCTGGAGCCAGAGGGGAGCAGGAAGGCAGGAGAGCACAAAATGAGCTGGTGTAGGTGCTACGGAGAGTTAACGGAAGGTTGGACTTGTGCCACAGACACAGAAAACATTTAGGGAGAAGAAAAGCCTCACCCTTTGCTTTTGCCATGGATTGTGCGTTCACAGTTCTGTTACCTGGTCTCGGGGTTTTCAGCTTTGAGGGTGCATGTGTTCTTTACACTTTGCTCCGCATCTGTACCACTAAGACACAGGCTTTTCTTTTCAAACGTCGTCTCCAGGACCTGGGGTTTTAAAGTTCTTGACATAAGCCCCGCCCTTCCTATGGAACTGTTTTGTAGATACGTGTTGTTTTGGGTTTTTTTTGGCGGGGGGGGGGGGTGTGTGTGTGATGGGTGATGCAACAGCCCTCGACAACAGCGATCACAACAATTTTCAACATATCTGAAAATACTGTAGCTTGCCCTGAATGTCCTCTGCTTCCCAGATCCATTTGAAAAATGATTACTTCAGGGAAGTTTGGGTCATTTCAGTTGCCTCTCAGTGAAGCGCCTGGCCTTAACTCTTTTACCAGCAGACGTCCTGAGCATTGATCCTCCTTGCTGCACTGGATCAGTCTGAGCAATAGCGCGTGCTTTGCCTCTGAGCATGATCTGTATGTTAAAAGCTAAACAGAGGTTTTCACATTTTAGCAAGTTTGTGCAGGTTTCAGCAGTTTCTCCGCTGAAGTTGGCAAGGAATCCCACTGTGTTTGTAAAGTTTCAGTTTTGCTATGAAATGAAAATTGACATTTCAGCACAACACTAAATTCCGACAATTAGGCTTAAATTGAAGTTCTACTGTATTCCCTAGAACTAAGGTTTTCAAAACATAAAGGAAAGGAATATTATGCAAAATACCAATTCTGTCCTCTCTCATGCAATAATCAGTTTGCAATCATGCCATTCATTCTAATGGCTTTGCATACATTTCTTGTTAGAACTGTCACATAAAAGGCTTGCATTGGAAACCAAGCAAGTTGGCTATTTCTCTCCAATTCCAAAGGTATTCAGAAACACTGGAATTAACTGAAATGTATTTTCAGGACTCAATGATGCAGTTAATTTCATTACAGTTGATCAGAGAATGAAATAACATGCACAGTAAATATAGCATACACAAAGAGCTCACTAGTAAGGTTGCAACACCAAATGCTTAAAAGTTAGGAAATGTCATTAAGATTACCATATAACCTGGATACCTGTCCATTGTGTCTATACATACACACAACGCATAAAGATATAATCTACAATAATGCGATTTCACAACATTTTCCCTGCAAGACCCCTGCCACAGTGCAACAGGCAGAGCTTACTTAATGAACAGCTATTCGATATTTTGTTTTCTCATCACTGCTCAATGCATGACCTAAATCTTATTTATTGCTCCCTGTTTAAACCTTGCTCTGCAGACAATTATTCTTGAGCCTTCCACTGTGCCTGTCAGTACAGTATTTAGCACCCGCTATGGAAACTTTCAGTCTGTGCAGTCAAAATTTTGGGAAAAATCTTAGGCAACAAAACCCATTTCTGAATGGAAAGCATCACTGGCCTTTAACAGCAGACAGTGCTACAGGGGCAACTTCTAAAATGTGAACTCTCAAATCACCCATCCGTACATTTTCCTACTGGGGGGCCTCAATACCTCAGGGAACATATACACTTTCAGACAACCAATTTCTACTATAGGTTTGCACTGGTTCAACACTACACAGATTAGGACGAATTAAATACTGATCTATTCCACAAGAACCCATGACCACGCTATTATGTTTCAAAGAAAACCAGAAATTGCCATCCAAGTGTCTGTGCACGTGAAGGAATGCAACAGAGAAGAACAAAAGGTGGGATCAGAGGAGGAGGGGGAGAGGGGACACAGTGTGTCCGCACATGCTGTAAACCACACAGCTTTTACTGCAGCGGAGCTCTGCATGCCCGTGCTGGGAGGGCTCAGCATCCCAGGAATGTCCTTTGGTCTTCCTTATTTTTGCAGGCAGACAACTAAAACGTTCTGTGCAAACTTAACAAGGCAACTGAGAGAAAAGCAACTCCCAGAGTACTAGTGTTACTAAGCACACCGGCAGCAAACTGCAGCCACCCCATCTTCTCCCCGTCAAAAACCAAACCACAGCAGGAATATCCCAATTGTCTCAGTACCCAAACTGCAGCACTGGTATTAACATTTCTCACAGGCAAGCTGTTCTATCCATGCTAAAAAAAAACAAAAACAAAAACAAACCCAAAAAACCAACCAACCAAACAAACAAAAAACCCACCAAAAAAAAAACCACCCACAGTAAAACAGAGAAGTCAAATTCAACTCTCAGCACAAAGTTTCCTTGGCTAGAAAACTGGGAGTTTTGGTTTGGGGTGCTTGGGTTTTTTTGTTTGTTTTGTGTTTTTGTTTGTTTGGTTTTTTACACAAGACAGGTTGGAGCACTTCTGCTTTATTCTAAGTTATATTCCAACCCTCCACAGATCCTTTATTCAGTCACAGAATATTTCCAGACTCCTAGAGAGCTTTAGAGCTTGACATGTCAAAATACTCATTCTGTTTGGGTTTCTAGAGGCTAAGGATGATCCTACAGCTGAGACCATACACTACCAGGCTTTACAACGACTTTACAGTGCAGACTCTGCTGCAGGAAACCAAGGATAAATAACGGGATGTCTATTCCATATGAGCACGTATGTGTGTGAATCCATCTGTTCATCTACGTGGACAAGGAACTGAATAAAATTTAGCTGCTTACCTATCATTATTACAAGGGTCAGAATCTTTTAACGACAGTAAAAATCATACTGCAAACTATTTTAACTACAATGGCCACCAATAGAAAATTTGCTGAATAGAAGCACAGAAAAGGAACTGCAATTTTTGAAGCACAAGAAAGGCTTCTGAAAATACAGATCGTTTGTGTGCTTATCAAACATAATAGACTTCTATATACCTTAGCATAAAATGTAAAAAGCTCTACAAAAAGACTCTAAAAATCTTCGGAGCCTCCTATAGCTATACAGAGTCCAACAGGAATAATTTGATCTACTTTTTGGAAAGGACATTAGTCCATCTTGGAACCAGTAATTGTAGAAGAACGTGTGGAAACGCATACGGTAAGCTAATTCACATGATAGCAGTGATAGCATACGAAAAGAATGTTTTTACAATAAATCTGGGAAGAAAGAGTACAGGTTAATTGTTTCCTATGCTGCAAAGCGGAGATCTGAAAACCTAGTTTCATAACCAGCAGTGACAACGGATGGAAAGGTTGCTCTGATTACAGCCGCTCTGGATTAACTTTGCAAAAATTCAGAACGTTCAAAGGGCCAGAAATGGGTTGCATCAGATGAATCTAGATTCAGACATCTATATTTGGATAGCCAGAGGCCTGTGGCAGTTTCATCTATGTATGTGAAAACAGAGAGAAGAGCAGCATGAGAGAGAGCACAACGCACAGCCCCACTCTGCTCCTTCTGCGTGTAACTTCCTTGGAAGGTGCAGGGCTATCGTATTTACTTTTTCCTGCCGTATGCCTTGGGGCAAAAGGTGACACCATCTGTTTCTGTTTAGGTTCCACATTTATCCTGAGGTTTTGGCTCCCTTCTGATCATGATTCACATAGGAGTTGTCTGATATCTTTTCTCCATGCTGTCACTTACGCAGGGACGGGCAGAGCCTTGCTTTCCTTTGAACAGTCAGTCAGTCAGTCACCACTACGGGCTGACAATTCACAGCACCTTTCAAGATGTACTTTATACTGGTTAAATATAAATAAATGTAACAACATCAAATCATGTTGTTGGAAATACGTCCTCTCTTTCATGTTATTGCATTCAATTAATTTAGCATCTGCTTTATAAATACCGCTTCCTCTTTCCACATCGTCCTAACAGAACATCAGTATTTCCATATGATGACGAACGCTACCGTGGGGAACTTTGTAAGAACAGAATTTTCTGCATTATAGGATCACGTCAAACAAAGGGCACTTTATGCTGCAAAGGGACAGCTAAAGAATAGATCTTAAGAATGGCATTCCCCTGACCAGCGGGTCTAAAAAGACAGCATCGTTCAAACTCGGAACCTTCTGTCTTTAGCACTGGGAAGTTTTTGTATTTTGCCTTTGGAAGGAATACAGCCCTCCGTTCCTCTGAATTCACCTTACTGTCACTCTGATGAGTAGCACAGAGAGAAGTCTTCGATGACGCATGGGTTTGCTCTCCTCTCGCATAGATCAAAAGGGCTACAGAGGCGGGATGTGAGACCGGTGCTTATGGAAGAAAGAAAGGAAAGCACTTCCAGAGTGAAAATTAAGAGAGAAATGCCATTGTAACGGACCAGTTAGAAACAATTAGGCCGACAAAGAGACCAAGAACCCAAAGGTCTGTTTCTACAATAAAGTTGTGACAACATAAACCAGACCCACCAGATGTGACGCACAAAGGCGGCAGCAGATCTAACATGTCAAGGTTCACCCATCAGCAAAAGGCACTTGGCTAGTATCAGCCTTACGTTGCCTCAATCATTTCCTTGCAAAGCACGCTCATTTTTCTGATCGTTCGAGTCCTTTTCTCTTCCTGTTGTTAGCTGCCTCTTCAAAAAAATACCAGTATTTCATTTCCACAGCAGTCTGCAAACATTTCATTGTACTACAGCAGGGTTCTCTAGAACTAGGAATACGTGTGCCTGCCTTTTTTTATTTTTTTTTTTCCTCATTGAGGAAGGCCCTGAAGCCATGTTCTCATTAAATCTTTACAGCTTTTTAAAATAGGAAGCTATTGTCCCATATACCTCCTTAATTATGCACCAATCAAAAAGTTTAAAAGAGCAGCTCTGCCCATGACAACTAGGAGGCAAGTGAAAGGAAAGAAACCCAACTTATGAATTACTGTTTAAGTTTTTTCATGTAACGCAGGAACCGATATAAGCGTGAGGGTGGCTTAGCACAGGAAAGGCACTGAAGTCTCCTGAGGGAAAAAAGTTCTATCTAAGAATCTAGTTTCTGTCAAATTTATATTCTTATTTAGAAGACATACATTTATTGCCTCAAATAGGCTTCATGATACTCATAAAACAGATATTCAAAACAGACTTTTGAAAAACTATTTAATTTCAAGTGTCCATTTTGAGACACCTGGAGCTCAAGCATTAGAGTGACTTTAGAAATAAAGCAGCTCAGTAATATTTAAGTAGCCAAATTCTGATATGTGCTATGTAGTATTTAACTAGCTAAATTATGATATGCGCTACATATGCAAATTGCTTTGATTTCTGTGACAGCAAGGCAATGCAAAAACCAAGAGAAGAAATTTCTAAAATTATACCAATAGTATGATCAGGAAAATTTCTATGTCTAATTCCAAATTAGGTTTGCGTTGATTCACACATAAGATTTAGAAGCAACATTACTGCTTCTCACAGGCTTTCCTAAAGAAGCTTTTAGGCAAATTGTAGAAACCTCTGGAAGATGAGTTTTCTACCACCTTCCACCACAGGAGCAAACGCTGCTATCGGTCTCACGGTGTCAGTTTTGACACCATGAGCTGACACTGCGGGAGAAGTCGATGCAGGTCTTAAACCCGCCTGACAAAGGTCAGGAGAAAACCACCTCATCCAGTTTTAGATCTGCTGTGGAACTAATATGAAGAGTTTAGGTTTAGGCTTCTTACTTGAAGTTAGAATGAAGGTTTGTAATAAGGAAAATTTCCATTTGTTCTTCCACAAACTATGAGGCCGCACCACAACACGAACAGTACTAGCAAGCACGATTTTTAAGTGGCTCAGTGGCTACATCCAAATCTACAGCTCTCCAGAACTCAGTGCTGAGCTGTTCAAAATACCGCTTGTTTTCTTTGCAGCTGTATTCATATGTTATGAAATTGTACCCTGGGGCATGAAGAAAAGATTCTCTGGGGATTAAATACTTTTCTAAACCTAGATGATATTAGAAATAAGTTAACATAATTATTCAAAGTTACTTTTTCATTAAACCATTAGCATTTACACTCAAATTAATATCACTTTCTGTGCATTTTTACCTATTTAAACAATGACTGGAGGCACTGTATGAAGGGTTATCATTGACTACAGCAGTGCTGAACACAGACACTTGTGATACGTTCCCACACGAAAAAGCGGTGGTGAAAACGTGTACAGCAGCCCTGGATAAGCACAGTGAGAAGAAGAACCGATCTTTTGTTCCGCTGCTAATCCAAGCTCTGGCCCTCTCCGTCCTCAGTCATGCAGTCGCAGTGACAGATGTTTTGCACGAGTAATCCTTCATCCCTCTAATCCCAACGGAGGGTTAGAATTGATGGACACCGGGTACACATAAATAAAGAACTCGAAAATACGTAAGTTCGGGCTTGAATAAACAGTATTGAATAAACATATTAATAACAATACGGGCTTTAGAACAAGATTAGCTGCTGACACAAATAACATTTATTCACACTACAGGGAGTCATTCTAAAGAAATAACATGAAAGTGCACAGACAAGCGTTAAATCAAAAAGGCTTTACACAAAGCAGCAAAAAAAGGAAAAAAGATACGACAAGGAAAGTGATGATGTTTCCTCTTTTATAACTGCATAAGAGAAAATTAAACAGCTGTAGTAGCTACAGGTGCAAAGTAGAAAACGGGGAGGATGGAGAGGATCAAATCAACGTTTCTTTTCAAATGTTCACAAGTAACTTTTTCTAATATGAGACCTAATTAGAGAAGGCAACTGTTGGGTTATACACAATGGCATAGTCCATAGCTAAAATCAGGTACCATTCCCATTTGTGGCACAGAATTACCTCTTTAGAAATGTCACAACACATATAGGGTATCTACCTTCTATTTTCTCTATATGAATCCATCATGTTTACATCTGAACATGTGATTAAAACGCTCTAAATTTGTCAGCTAATGTTCATCTAAACATAGTTGACTCAAAGTCAAGGCCTCATAGTTGGAAGCATCAGGTAGGTCTGATTTTTGTCAGGTTTGGCCCCTAAAAAATAAATTATCCAAATGGGTCCCAGTATCTAAAATCTATTCCAATGACTTTTAATACATACAGGACACTGAAACGTGGTTTTATCTAAGATTTCTGCTCATAGACTGCAAAGAAAATAAAAAAGTAATTTATGGGTGGACTGGAACAAAGAATTGGGAAATGGTTGGTGCAGCAGGAGTATAACATATGTGATGGATACAGAGATGCCAACTGGGCGGAAGGGCCTGATGGAGCCGTATGTTCTGAGAACTACTTAGTTTTTCTGCTTGAAATGAAAGAGACAGATGGATTATTTTGACCGTAGGGATTAACCATTGTGCAGGTAAGTATTCAAAAACATCAAAACTCGAAAATTCACCTTGAATTGCAAAACACGTTATGTTGCAACAGCACTGAAAAAAAAAAGCAGTTGGGCACGCTCAGCTAGGAAAGGAAGGACAGGAGAGTAACAATGGTAAATAATTATGAAGTTCTATTTTTTTTTTTTTGCACTTTCCATTCCTAATTTTGCTTTAGCCAAGCATCTGCCATGTAATATAGTCTTCATGTGCAACAGATCCAGAATTCCATGCATTTAAAAGGACTAGTATAGGGTTTCAGCATCAGATCTCTGAACAAAGCTTTTCACTATTTTCTGCAAGGCACAATCTGACTCTGTGGGTGAAACCTGAGTACTGACTCCATAAAAATTACATATAAAGTTCTTAATTGCTTTATGGTCCTTCAACCTCACCTTTTTTCCATTGTTTTTGAAGGCAAAAAAAGAGACAAGAAACAACATAGTGGTAAAATATCAACTACTCTATCTTTGTCATACCTTATGTTCTGGCAAGTCAGGAAGATGATTGAGAGCCAGTGAAATTTCCCAGATCTAACTGAATATTCCATACATTCAGCACAAAGAAAGGACTTTTTTCTTCAGTGGTCCCACAAGGAATAATGAAAGTGAGCTCTGGTTACTGAAGTGTTTGGATACTGTAGAAGCAGAGTTGAGTAAACTTTCTTTCTCTGACAGATTTAGCCACAAGTCAATCTGAATCTTCTTACACCCGAGGAAATTGTTTTATTGGCATATTTCAGTTCTTCATCATGGAAATGTATTCTCCCTGACATATAGGACATAAACTATGAGCTTCCTTAGATAATTCCAGTCAACTCAAGACTGACAACAACTTTCAAGATAAACCTGATGCATTTAAAAAAGGGTCAGGCACAGTGTCCTACTGTCATCCCTCACTGGTGATGTGGCTGTTGTCAGGGAGTCACACAAAACTCGGGAGACAAGACCTCCATTCTATCCTTTGCCCACAGGCATCCTCACTGAATTTGGCTATAGCACTTACCACCTCTGCATTTAAAAAATGTAGCTACAAAAGGGGAGTAAAAGTCCTTTTAAGTTTCTCAAGGATACTGCAGGAAGGAGATGTACAATAAAAACTTATCAGACTCTCAGCTGTCAGTGATGAAGACGATACATCTGAGATTGAAAAACTTCTGCCATATTCTGATTTGAGGTCTACTACATCCCTAAGAACATGCGCCTAATAGGAAAACAGGAGCATAAAGTTTCCTCAGTTTTTGACAGGCAAGAGCAAAATAATTCTCATCCCACAAACAAAAAGCACCTTCCCTTTGCAACGGGGTGGCACAACCTGCCTTCCGGTTTGACAGTCAGAACTAGGTCCAAGTGTAATCCTCGTTACACGTAGAGTGAATTTTCCACAAACTGCCAAAACCTGTCAGAAAGAAGAAACACTTTGGTGCACCCATCATAGCTGGGGGAAAAGATAGTGGACTGCTTCCAGAGGAAAAAAGCTAAAATACAGTAGTAAAAACTCTGCTGAACTGCAGTTACTGAAGGGATCAGGACAACTAGACTCTGCTGAAGTATGAACCAGCATCATGGTATCTTTCTTGTCAGAAACCATAATGCAAGGAGTGAAGACCGAATTCCAGCAACGTAACAAAAATTGGTGCAATTTCAGCTGTGTGCAGCACTGTACACACCATCTCTGCTAACTGCCCATTTATGCCTCTAAGAACAATAGTAAAAAACACAATGAGATTTTCAGAGAGTGGGTCTGTGAGACAATCTAATGAGGTTTTTTCTACATACAGCTGCAGTCTGCTCTGATTTGTGTTCAAGTTCAAATTGGCATGGAAGGGAACGGAGCAGCTCTCTGTGGCAATGCCGTGTGGAGGGGGAACTGCTTTTGCAGAAGTGTAGATTTCTGTAATATTTGCATTCCAAATAGACCACATAACTTACTACTAAATTAGTCTTCCTGTGTTCTCCAGGTCCTAATAGAAGTCGTAAAAAAAATTTAATGAAAAAGAAACTGAATGCTTTTATGGAAGGTCTCAGAGTTCAGATCAGAGAATGGCAAAACTCCTTTGATCTGTGGTATGAACCCTCCCTGTTCTCATCAGCACTGCTCTCCTGTCAACTGAATACATGGTGAAATGTGAATCGTGGTCTCTAACTAGCTCTGATACTGCTTGCCTTAAGATGCTAGCTTTTTGTACAGTTTTTCACTAGCCCTGTACAAAGGTTATGGGCACAGCAGCAACATCAGTAAAATATAGCCTAGTCTAAATCTAGGATGCTTGATTAGTTTCCAGAGACCTTTGAACACGGAGTTTCCATGGTGTTTTGATTTTTCCCTCTGCAATTTTATTACTAACCTTCCTTTATCATCCAACAAGCTCATGACAATCTAAACTTTAAAAACAAGCAGAAGTACAAAACCTCTAGATGACCCTAGCTTTTCACGTGGCTAGATTGTCAGGCACGATACTCATGTAAGCACCTAAAAGTAAACCTTATAATCTAATTTTCCCCCCTTATTTGTTAAGCAGTAATACTAATGATTTAATTGTGAAACATTTATGCATATGAATGAGCTTTTATATAAGGTCTGATTTTAATTAAAAACCAAACCTAATCTTATTAACTTCAGAGCTAGATATAGTGAAAAATACAGTGGCAAGTAGGGCACTAACAGTGCAATTGGTACCGGCTATTGAACAGCGTTACACCGCTTATAATTTTATGAATTCTTTAAGACGCCACCAAGAAATATACATTATCTGCCAGAGGAAAGGTAAACAAGATTGAGGTAAAAGTGGGAGTTCAGAGGTTACTGAGAAAAGGTGTTTCAAAGAAATTGGTTCCAGGGAAAGAAAGG
Source organism: Grus americana (assembly GCF_028858705.1). Taxonomy (NCBI): domain Eukaryota; kingdom Metazoa; phylum Chordata; class Aves; order Gruiformes; family Gruidae; genus Grus; species Grus americana. The sequence goes on from NC_072864.1 coordinate 9,558,354, forward strand.
CTTCAGGAGGAAAGGGCAGGCAGCCTACAGCACGTGTAGGGGAAGGTCAAGGCTGGCACAATACAGGCACTGCGAGGACTTCAGACGGAGCTTGAAAATGCTCTGAAAAAATGTCCAATAGCGACAAGAGGAAGTTCTTCTGTAAACATAAAGTTTACTAACGTGGTTTCTCCTACACTGACATAAGCCCACAGAAGGACACAAGTTGGATCTTCATCTCATTGACAACTGACATTGACAGTTACTTTAGGGGAAAGAGATATGGCCTCATACATATCTCTGTATTTCAAAAAATGGGTTTTAAATCACGTTCCGGTTTGTACACATTATCACAAGATTCTTGATCCCAGTAACCTGCACTTTCTACTTTCCTTATTAAGGTCTAGTAGAAACAGGTTATTACTTGGTTTCTAATGAACAAGGTCAAATACCAGAATATTTTGGCATAGGTTTGGGGGTTTTTTAATGAACAAAGTATGAACAACTCTATATTGTTTGAAATTATAGATCTTGATACTTAACGAGGTAAAATTAATAGTACATGTACTATTCCAAGCATTTAACTTTCTATGTCTTTAGAGAGAATTAAGGGTTCTATTAAATTTCAAATTAAGTCATTCCAGCCAGCAGTCAAAGGTAGTAAAGCAAGGTCTAGTCTCCTGACAAAGATTCAAGCATTTGCTCACTATTATCGATGCCTTTAGCGCTCTAACTGCCCCATGCTGCAGTAGTTAGCTTTCCCATCTTTTCTTCAGAAGTAGCCATCAGTGCAAATATCTGCAAAACCACCTGTTTCTTTACCATACCTGATCAGGTATAGTTGTGCTACCTCAAAAGATGAAAGCAGCACAAACACAACTTTTATTTATTTCACTGTAACCCAACTCCCTGTTCAAAAAACCTCTTTTTTAATTTCCTCACAGAGCAGGCTTGCGGCAATGTCCTTCTCACAGGCAAAAAATATCATTGGGCTGAAGAATGTTAACTACTGCTCTATTGCCTTCCAATTTGCTTCTGTGTGTCACTAGAGATGTGATCTTCAACCAGTCTCATATTACTTTTACACCCTGATTCATGTTCCAAGTCCAGCAAGTTACTTAAATGACTGCCCAGCGCTAAGTACACCAGCACTCCCATTGGTGAGAGAAACAGCAATGTGTTTTCTTTATTTATTTACATTTTCCTCTAAGTCCATCACAGTGTTGGTCGATCAGCTCTGATCAATGCTAAGGTGTCAGTTTAGATGTAAACCCTTTAAAAAGCTGCACTTAGGGGCTTAACAACAATCGGAAGGTCTCCAACCAACATATTTATTGAGCTTGAAAGCATCAGCCTCAGACCAAATCCGCCTGACCCTTCATTCACATCACTGCAGCAGAACCTTAAGCACCCTTTTGCACTAGAATACTCCTAAATACCACAACTCCAGCAACGCGCTCCTTGGTAATTTGATTGTAACCTTCAGTTTTCAAGGTTTTCCTGCTTCCTTGTGTGCTGCAAGTTAGGCTATGTAAACTATAGGGATCACCCTTTCCCCCCAAAGAAAACCCGAAAACCAGAAATCCCATAAAAAGTATTTTCATGCAGTCCTTCAAGGCACACCTGCAAAACTGTATTTCCTTTAATGGTCTCTAGAGACTTTAATTAATCTTTTATCAGGTCACGAGCCTGGAGAACACTACAAAAAGAATCTTCCAGGTGCAGGGGTTTTAGCTGCTCTTTGTGCTTTCAGTGCAAGTCTTCACTGACACCTCTTTGCCCTAGAGTAGAACACATTTGATTCTACTTAGGTGAAAATCTGTCATGTCATAAGGAGTGTCGTAGCCTTTCTGAATATTGATTTTTGGAAAACAAGTTTTATACGTTCACTTTTCTATTTCTTTTAAGATGGAATCACAGATATTCATTTGGTACAATAAGGTGTCTCTGATATGAAAACATAGAAAAGAGATTGCAGGTGATTACTGAGAACCTCCGCTAGATATCTCCTTTGCATTATACCAGTACCTGCATTAAAGAGGATTTGGCCACAGAGTGATGCAGAAATTCTACTCTAAATAAGCACTAAGTGTAACCCATCTTCGAAAGCATGCAGAGCAAATTAGTCATCTAAAAGCTCACATTTTGGCATGGGGAGAGGTAAAATGTTACACTGATTTCCCAAGTGTCTAAAAAGTAGATCAAGTAACACTAAGATGAAATTGTCAAACTGGAAAATGATTTTCACTGAGATAATCTTTATACTTAGGAAATAAATATCACAGATGATTTCTAGTGCAGTCCAACTCTGATGTGCAATACCCCTTTACCAATTCTTCCCTGTTGTCACATACTCATTTCTCCCCCTTTTTAAAAGACGCTTGCAATCAGCCCATGACATGATATTCATTAGGGTCTGGCGAGGATTTGAGATGGCAAGATTTATGATGAGCGAACCAGTGAACAGATGCAGAATATTTTGCTACTGACTATCGTCTTGATCCTTCCCTGTACACTTCATCCTATCTTAAATCAAATTTCCACTGATGTTCATCACAAGTTGTAGGAAGAGCCCACTCCGAAACGCATATTGCTTCTCTGCTCCTATAGGCTTCATGTTCATTTGCTCCAAGTGGTACAAGAAGGACAAAATACTCGAGAGTACTGTAACACAAGCCTGATCTCTGTACACTTAACTCCATTAGGAAAACCTTCGGGAATGTTCTCCATTTGGACAAATGCAGTACTCAGACATAACCTGCACTGTCAAACATCGGTTACCTAGTCCACCCCTGAACACAGAAAGCTCATCGTATCACAGAGAGAGGGGTCTGGGCCGTATGGGAAAGCTGCAGCCCAGTGACCTACGTGAGCTACCTGCAGCTTACAGAAGGGCACAGCGACACATGATCTGCCATTTACACTCTGGGTTTTAATGGTTATCTCTGAGACGTAAGCATTTTCTTCACTCTACTGTCCTGCTTAGGACACTGAAAAAGTGAGAATATATTTTTCTCCATATCTCATGATACAATGATATAGCATCAATGCAACGTCCTGGAATTTGACCAGTTGCAAACATGAACGTTCCGCTTGTGGATTTCCACGTCTCCCTGTCCTTCCTGGTACCTGCAATTTGGGAGATGCATTTGGTCCCTGCGCACATGAAAACAGCATTGCAATTTCAGAATGAACTGTAGCATCTTATCATTAAGAGAATTTAGGGGGGCTGGCATTCCTAAAATTATAACATCTGTGCTAAATAGACACCAGGCGTCACAATCTGAAAGCAAACATTATTTTAACATCAAAGCAAGCATATACTAAAGAGGAAACTCTCCACTTAAATCTACAGTGTTTCTCTGCACTTCACTTCTCCCAGGATCCCACATGATAATTAGTGATGTTTCAGGTTATTGAAGCATTTCCTAGTCTCCCACTCTGCCATGAGAGGGAATGACAATCTGAATCACAGGATTAGAGAGAAGACAGATAAAAACCCAACTCTTCATTTCAACCCTCTTCCTTCCACTCCAGAACACATGTACACGCTGTACTGCTTTGTTCTATCTAGTTACACCTTATTCCAATAACAAGAAAATATTTCATAGCATCATAGTCCATCTGTAAGGAAATTTTCAGTGGGACTGCTCAGTGAACAAAGAAATCTACGGTCTGACCTGTTCCTTTTATCTTCTTTGAATTCTTGGCAAGCTACTTAGGAGAAAGGTTTGGTTGTTTGTGTTTTGTTTTGTTTTTTATATTACACTGCATGAAATACTTTCCTACTGCTTAAAAGATCACCTTACTGCTAATTTTTAAATGCTAGCAGAGAACAGTTATGGTGGCCCCAATTCTCAACTTGGTGCCCACTTTGCCAAGGCCAAGCACATCCGAGTGCTTTTTTCAAATCTGTTCCGCTTCTCTGCAGATCAGGCCGTAGTCACATCACCTCTCCATCTCACTGAACATGGCTTAATTCCTAGGGAAAAATCAGGCTTCTGTAACCTAGAAACCATCAAGACAGTCATTGCAACATACAGCAAAGAAAGGAAATGGGGCAGCATTTTCAGTATCAGATACACATTTTTATACTTTGCTACAGTTTTCCACCTGTGGTGTTCTTGAGTCAACACTAAATAAGAGCTGCAGGGAGCCAGGGACCCTCAGTCCCCAAAATCAGAAGATGAAGAATATAGTTTCCTTTCCTCTCTCCCTCCACCCCATCCATGTCCTGTGTCAGAAAAACCTAACAGGAGAAGCTGATGAGACAGGACAGGGGTGAAGCAATAAGAAGCTGAGAAATCAGAGGGTTTACTATGGAATGTGGTACACCAGCCAAGCTCTATGGCACCAGTTCAGAAAAGCAATTACAAACATTCCTAAGTCCATCCCTTCTCAGGAAATGACTTAATAAGGTACTTCTCTTTAAAAAATATACTGTGCACTGGGATGTATGTTTCCTGAACTGGGGACTGCATCTGGAGATAAGATCCATGTGGAATAATGGGTGTCTCACCGCGTCTATAGAGTAAAAAGTTCTTTTGGAAGGTTAAAAAAAAAATAAAATTAGTTACCATTTTTATATTCCTGGGAAAGGAACATAAGAACTGTAATACAAAGACACCAAAACAGGTAGCTTGTACAAATGCTTTTCAAACACAGCCTTCAAAAAATTGTTCAAACGCACTCTGGTGCAAGCCTGCATTTAGCCTCTGTGCTAACATGCGTGTACTGGACAAGGTGGCCCCAAGCCTTTCTCCCTTTATTACACCCTCACTCCAAGGGCTGTTTCAATCAGAAAGCAGAAAGGCAACGTATATCTTTGTGCCTGAAAGCAGCCCCTGAAATAGCCTGCACAACCTGTACCAAGAGCGAGGCTGCCCTATTGCACCAGGAGCCATTTTTGAGCAAAGCACCAGGGTGATGTGCCCATCAAACTAAGCTGCTTGGAGGAACATCACCAAACCAGTTTTGAGCCTCTTTAGATCTTTACAGTTTATATATAGGTAAATTCGCTTCATGTGGTACAGCCTGTAGCTCCATAAAGCTATATTTTACAGTGACCACATCTGTAACAGAGATGATGAGGCTTTGGGCAACGTGGTCTAGTGGAGGGTGTCCCTGCCCGCAGCAGGGGGATTGGAACTAGGTGATCTTTAAGGTCCCTTCCAACCCAAACCATTCTATGATTCTATGATGGCTCCTTGCCATTTTCATGAAATTTCTATTAATTGCAGATTTAGCAACAGAATTCCCAAAAGCTACAAAACAGTCAATGCAATATCATCTGTTGGCCCACTCTGCGTCTTCAAAGGGCGCTAGGATTTTTGACATTCCCTGAAATAGCAAAATTATCTCTACCTGGCCTGGATATAGGCATAACTAGTCACAAACTCTCACACAGACACTAAACTGATGAGGAGTAAAGAGGCATCCAGAGAGAGGTTCCCCTGCGCCAAGTACTTGAGAGGAACGGTGAGAGAGGCAAGGGGAAAGGACTGAGACACATGGTACCCCACAAAGAGCAGGGGTTTAGGGAGAGGCTGCAGGAGATCTGCTGAGCCGGTCAGGTCTCTGGCTGCATGCGCCACCTCGAAAGAGGTTCGGTACCACCAGCCCACTGAGGTGGGCTCAGCAGGCTGCTCGCTCTCTTTGCCTCGTCTCGTTCCTGCTTTCACACAGACAGTCCAACGCATCCTCTCTCACTGCCAGCACAAGCAGAAGCACAGAGAAGCCATCACGAGAAATGACGTAACAACGCTTAGATCAGTTATCAGCAAGCTCCTACCAAAAAAAAAGGACGTAAAACAGCAAAGAAGGAAACAGTACTCAGAGGGGCAGGTTTTTAAAGCATCTAAGGACCTAACTCCCACCAAAAGAAAATGAGAATAGGGATTCCAGGCACTTTTGAGAGACCTCTGACCCTCTTTTTCAGCTGCGTAAAGGAAAACCTTTTGTAGTAGGAGCTTATTTACGGCACTGCATCCACACGCACCATAACTCAGTGTCCTTTGATAACTGAGGATTTTGGAAAAGGCTGATCTTGCTTCCTCAAATATAAACATTATTTCTCCTTTTAATATAATGTGTATATAAAACTAGGATCAGGACTGAATCAGCAGAGTATACATGAAAGCCATTCAAGAATTTGCAGGGCTACTGCTGTCTGTGTGGGTGGGGTGGGATATTTAAGCCAAAGAGAGTCTGTTTTGGACACCAAAAAGGAAAAAAAAAAAAAAAAAAAAAAAGAAAAAGCTGAGAACAACTGCAGTTCAGTGAACAGGCACGGGCAATGGAAGAAGATTCAGCTAAAAATCCAAAACTCTTGAAAAGAATGTAAAAGTTTCATCAGACAGGGTGCACTTTCATGAAGTACAGAACAGTAAAACAAAACAAGCAAGAATAAACATGCATTTTACGGTGTGCTTTTGCTTTTAACTGTAAAACAGAACTTCTGATCTGTCTTCTGCTCTGACACATTTCGAGAACGAGCAAATAAAAGGAGGAAAACGGAAGTCAAAATGAGAAAGGCGGCTGACTTCAGCCTGCAAACCGAGCACTACAAGAGACGGATGTGGTGTGGGCATGAAGTCAAATTGCAGCAGAATAATGAGACAGGATTTTCGTCTGGATAGAAAGAAGGAATAACGGGTGGAGGGGGGGAAGAGAAGAAAAAAAGAGAAATTTTATAGAACAGTTAGACAATGACTGAGATGAGACATTCCTGTACAAGAAATATAAAAACCTTAATTGCCTTTTATATATTTATAAAGGAAGCAACAGAAAAGCTAACCAGGAAAGTCCCAGTGTTTCATAAGGGAATATTCACACAGCTCCTACTAGCTGTATGTTTTCCCACACTACAATCTTCAGGGGAATTAACACATTTCCTACTGAGAAAGATGAAAACAAGACAGTTCATTTATCTGAAGGAGTGTACCCACCTTATCACAGTATCCGTGCAGATCAAAGCCTCCAGACACTACCAGTGCTACTACCAAAAACTGTGGAATGTCTGAAGAAACTCCTCATTCCCATATGTAAATTAAATAGTAAAAAAAAAAAAAAAAAAGTCCTGACATCACTGCCTTTAGCAATGTTTTGCTGCAGTGCTGACACAGTGGCAATGAATCTGGTCCACTGAATTAGGGTGATACTCTTACTATTAGAAGAAGATACTGCACTATATTGTCAAGTCTGAGTCCGTACCTCCTGCTTAAATCTGTGTGACATACTGTGCTAAAAAATATGTGGTAACGCTTAGAACACCGGGTCCTGCTTGTCACTGTGCTTTGCAATCTGGTCTAATGGATTGCATCTTGCTTGACAACTTTCAGCTGAAAGGAATTCCACAGCTTTTTTTTTTCCCCCCACATACAATTCATATACATAAAAATGCTTTCAAAATTATCTGGATTTTCAAGGAGTCCTAGGAGCGTCAAAGTCAATTTTTAGAATGACATATAGGCTTTTCAATCACGTGAGCGCTTCCCAGAACATTACTGTGACTACAACACAATCTCCATAAAAATTCTCTAAACTTCATTTTAAATAAACCCCAAAAAAGCCCATAGGCTCACCTCCACAAAATGACAAAACCAGGCTTAATTTATGCAATTAGCTGCATGTTTGAGAGATTAAAGCAGTTATCAACATTGTAAAATACTCATAATGAACTGCAAGCTGGGAGGTTTGCCTACGTTGAACGTATCTGGAAGGTACACTCTGAGTCCTAGTCAACTAAGTAGGAATAGCAATAGTGAATTTACTTCTCTGATTCTTTGAAATCTGCAAACCCAGGGATTAAACCTGCAAAGTGCTACACATCTTCTACTCTGAGCATAGTCAGGACGGAGTCCCAGAAGACCATTAGGTAAATTTGAAGTAATCTTAGATAATTAATGGAAAAATCCCGTGACTTTTGGACAGCAGGTGTGTTTATGAAAAGAATCTCTTAAAACCACCAGAAGCCAGTTGAGAGATGACAAGTGCCATAATCTCCTGTAACATTCCTCCTTCAACTCCTGCGTGCTGAAATTCTAACCAGGGAATGAGATGGAGGTATGTCTTTATGACTTTTAAATTGTCATTTGATTAAAAGTAAGCAGCTGCATCATCTGATACAATACAGTGTTCATGCTGGGAAGTCACGAATGTAAACTGCACTTTATTAAACCAGTTAGAAGCTGCTAAAATGCAGAATGCTGCTGGCACACCTTTTAGAGCAGATACTAAAATATGCATCATGTGGGCACCTTAAATGAGTCATTTTTAAAAAGATTTATTTTTCAATCATTCTATAAACAAGAATAAATCAAAAACAATTCAGTCTTTCCCCCCACTGAGATAAAGTAAATGCAAATGCTGTTTCAAAGTTAATTGGCTCTGAAATACATAAGTCTGAGGAAATAATTTTGAATGACAGAACTTTTGCAGACCTACTATATTTTTTCTATATCCATCGTATTCCTTTACATTTGTAGCTCACGAAGCATAAAAATATTTTTAATAGGTTAGCACAACTACATGCAAATGCTAGGAAATGTATTATTCCTCATATGAAATCAAGTTAATATTTGTCCTTTCTCTATTGCAGAAATAAAATGCAAAGGCATAAATAAAAGTGAAATGTAAATGGTATAAATGTGGCTGGTGACAAAAATTAAAGCTTTGATCTACTGCAATTGAAATGGGTTTATCTAGGCTATTTTGGTTATGCTCGTGAGTACTGTAGGAGCTAAGTAGCAAAGCACGAACTAATCTGTCACCTTTGAAGCAAATTTTGTCGTACTGTTTGTACTCATTGACCTGGATTAACGTCAAACATTGACCCAAAACACGTAGAATATAATGAACGTCCTTCAAGGAAGCTACTGATGGAGAGGGCAGCTGGGGCGCGGTTTGGCTCCCCAACCACATTGTGCCACACGCTGCCGCCGCTTTGCCCTGTTCGGCACGTTGTTCCGGGAGGAGCCCGCTCAGCTTTCACCGGGCACCAAAGGGCCACCGAGGGCCCGCCTGGCACCAGCCCGGGCTCTGCAGAGGTGAACCTGCCACCTGGGATGCTCGAATAAACGCCCCCCGCTCGCCCCGAGCAGCGCCCTGGCTGCTGAGCTGTGCTGTCCCCGCAGCCGCGCGGCTGGAAAGCCCTGCCCGGCGGGGCAAAGGCTGACACCGGCTGGCCCACGGCGAGCAGTGTGCAGGGCTCTAGCTCATACGTTTAACGCTACAAAACGCAGAAAACACCTTGGACTCTTTGTTTGCTTAATAAGAGCAGACAGTGAATGGCAGAGAAAATAAGGATAATTCTGCTGATATCTTTCTCTAAATTCTGTCACCTGCATTGCAATGAGCTGCAGACATTTGTGGCAGCTCTTCCGGACAGCCCTGAGATTGTGCCTGTCTGCTCTGTCTCTGGTGGCGGAGACAGGTTTCTTGCCTTCCTCCTTATGCTAATTAGAAGCATGCATGCTCTGCTGACCAGACTATGATTGAATACAAATTCTGCCTACATCCCTTCTATCAATCCCTGCATGCTCTCTTTCTCTCCCTTTTTCCTTCTATCCCCAGCCACAAGATGCTTCAGGCAAAAGGCAAGAGCATTGTAATAAAATGACATCTCCAGAGAGCTTGCTTTTTTTTCTCCTAAGGCCCCCGGCTATCTCAGTTTCATTACATGTCTCGGGAGGGGGCATCACTCCCTGACAACTAACATCTGGCCCAAGAGACCTCCTAATTTAAAACAACAAACTAATTATTGTCACCTACTCTTTTCTGTAGCTTTTATCTTTATTTATTTTTTCCTGCAAGAAATATGTCAGCATATTTTTCATTTGAACTACTAATGCTCTGGGTTTTTTCCCCTTAAGTATGCTTAACTTTCTTCTAAGGGGAGGAAATCCATATTTTATCAATCAGTTTCAATTACCTACTGTATTTCACTCGGTGGTGTTGAATTACGAGTTGGAAGAATGTCTTGATTAAAGACCTTACAAACATCTAGGTATCAGAGCAACCAATCTTCCTGCCTACATGACACGTTGTACGGAACACTGTGAACTGACATTATGTTAGATTTTGTTTATTATGATTTCTTGTTAAAGTTGGAACTATCTGTCTCTTTGTTAGAACATTGATATAAGCAATAAGGAGCTAGAGACATTTATTTAAAGAGTGATTTTTTTAATTTTTTTTATTTTTCCTGCCAGAGTGCTCAGGAAGATACTAGAGCCCAGTTTAACATATTTTTTGTGGTCAGGGAAGAGCTACAGGGGCTGTATTTTACTGGGACAAACAGTACATTCATGACTTGGACATGAGAAGTTGTAATCCCTCTCCTGCCACCAATTTTCCATGCTTCCTTGGTAAGTTATTTACCAAAATTTGCTGTTCAGCTTTCCTAACTTTAAATCGAGGTTCACAGTACTGAACTTACTGGGTGCAGTGGTCTTCAGTGCTTTTAAATCTGAACAGTTTTAGAAAAACTGAGCGCTTTTTACTATTGCTAGTTACAAATTCCATTACTGCACATAACAAATATTCACCAAGATTTACCATATAGCTATGTCTGAAAAGATGATTTTTTTTCCAGGTTTGGTAGGGGAAAGATCAGTGCAAGCAGGATGTAACAACAGAAAGTGAAATTATGACTCATTTTTAAGTTAATATTTTTTTTCATTTATACTCATGGTGTCAGGGGTTTATTTTTGACATAGTATAGAGCCACAATCCCATGCCAATCCAGTTTCTAGAATGCCATCGACACAGCAGCAGTTTATGCTGTTTGGTTGTTGAGTACATATTGTCTACCCAGAAAAATCTCCAAAATAGTTTGGCAGCTTGATGGACTCTTTCCTCAGGAATCATCCATCCAACCCACAAAACACCAGATGGACCCAGCTTTGGATTACCCTGAGAAAAATACTTTAACCAAAATTAAAAAAAATATTCTCTTTAAAGAAAAAAAAAATTCCCAAACCAAAAAAAACACTCAAAAATTGCCTTTTAATATAAGGATAATCACCATCAAACATGAGTTTTACAAGAAAAAGAAAAATTGTTCTCCATGAAAATTGACCATCAATATCATCTGACAAAAACAGGCAGCCTGGGAAAAGAAAGGGGAGAGGAGAAGAAAACTAAACATTGGGTTTCTAAATGGAGCAGGAAAGGAAAAGCGAGGTTGATGCAGTCTGTTCTGCTCCCGACCGCTGTCACCTGAACAGCTATTGATCTGCTCCACAGCTATTGATCTGCTCCACAGCCAGGGCTTTGCATGAACTGGCTCGGGGTAAGAGAAGGGGACGCCAGCCAGTCACCATCAGCGTTCGTTAGGGCTGATTTATTTATCATCACATTCCGAAGTTCCTGGCCTTTGATGTAGGCCAGAGCTGCTTCTCTAGGCAAATGCTTAAAGGGAGAGAGACCTAGTAAATACCTGGCCTCAGACTGCTCAGGCTCAGCTAAGGCTGAACGAACGTTACAGACTGCTCAGGAAGCGGTTGTGTTTTACGATACACGCTAATTCTGTAACACAGAACAGACTCCTTTCCACTGTATTTTTGTAATTGAGAATATGAGGTTTTCAGTAGAAGGAGGTGATGGTTCTAAAGCTATTTTTAATCTAGATATGTTGTTTTAAATAAAAGTAAACACGTAAAAAAAAACCCCAACCTCTTTTGTTTACCTCCATATTTTCACTGCAGGAATGATAATGAAAGATCCATGACTAAATTCTCTCTGTTTTAAGCGACTGAGTTTATGGAAAGCGAGCGAGCTCCTTGCCTTGCGCTTTGCAGAAGAGCAATAAAGGGCTCATTTAAGTTTAAACTGGATGTAGAAGTCTTTAAAATTATTAATATTATTCTTCTTTATGAAGAGCAATTTTATCACCACCTTTTTATTCTAATATAGGGAGACATTACCTCAGGTGATTTTACATTCCTCAATTAGGTTGTTTTCAGTTCCCACATGCCAATAGCACAGAGCTGAATTTCACCTACTGCAGCCTGACTTTCAGTCAATACTTTGACATCCCTTGAGTAGAACATACTACGTAAAGAAGCCAGCACAGGGGTGAAATATTTTGGCAGATCACTCCATCAATCACTCTGGGGCCAGGCTGAGGGGGTGGTTTACAAGCAAAACGAGTTTTGGATATGATGGAGGAGATAAAGAATGTTATTTTAGGCACAGGAACTTCAGCTAGGGAGAATTCGACAGGAATCGGGGGTTGACCACATGGAAGCCAGATGGCAGCAATTTAGCCAAGGCTCTCAGACCCCCCATGACTTCCGCATAGCGCCACTGGATGGAATGCTGGTTAATACCAGATAACACAAGGGGTGGCAATGCCTCCACATTCACTACCTCCCCACCTTCCGTGCTCACTGTAGAGAGTGGATTTTAGCACGGGTAGACCTAAAAGTTGATGTGGCCTTATTGCTATTTATTGTAACATGGTGGTGAGGAACTTCACTGCCCTAAGCACGTTAGGGACCTAGCAAGTCTGCCCCAAACTGCAGTTTAAGTATCATCTTTTGCTGTTACCTAATGATGTCCTGACGAGGGCATCACACTCCCTTATCACCCTTACAACTTCACGTAGACCTTGGGTCCCAGGGAAAGCAGCTCTACACTCGTGCCGGGGAATGATCCAGCGTGCCAGTGCACGCTCAAAATTCCGATTCTGCAGGGTCGATTTCTAAGCACCCCAGGGACTATTTAGGACAAGTGAACTATGTTCGAGGTCTAAGTTGAACTGAAAGGCAAAGTGAGAAAAGACATGATGCAGCTGTTTACTTAATATGTTTGAGCGCAGGAAGTTACTTTATCATGTCCTGGATGGTGACATTGAATCCCCCGAGCTCCCAGCACATGTTTGCCTTGCCTTTGGTCTGTGTGATTTGGATATAAGCTAGTTGTCATTTATAACACACCTAGTTACCTGGCACACACCAAAATGATCCTTAGCATTTTTTATTATTTTTTTTTTACTCATGGGGTTTGCTTTTGGCTCCTAACAACATGACCTTGATGCAGTTCCAACAAAAAAATTAAAATACTTAATGGCATAAGTTTAAATGGAGCATCACTATAATTATTGCAAGAGTAAGATAAAGCATCTACTGCCACTTCTTTCAGGAGAATTGTAACATGGCTGTTTCAAATAGCTCTGAGCTTTGAAATACAGTGAGATTCATGTTGTTTATTTTATGCATATAGTTTAAATACTAAGGGACAGACAACAGGAATAATATTTGACAGAAATAATATCAGAAAATCTATCTAGTCAGAGCACTTGCACTCAAAACTAAGAAATGCCAGTATGAAAACTCAATAGGGTCTGGGTTGCTGCTTATTTTTACTTGAAAAGTGCAGATACTGGAGTTACGAGAAGTCCTATGATGCAAAGAAAAAGGCAGAAATAACAGCTGAATATTCAAAGCACCCCATCTCCCCTTTTCCTATCATTTCCTGGGGGCAGATTCTGCAAAGCGCTTAGCAACCACTCTTTTGGATTACATGTACTCCCCATTTTCAAGCCTTATTAAATAGCTCTGAATAGAAAACATAACACACAGCAATTAATTACCTATTTAATGAACATGGTTATCAGTAAATATAGCATGAAAGCTTCATTAAGTGGCAGCCTTTTTTTTGCACACGTTTTAAAAGGAGGTGAGAAACACTAGTTGGCATTTGAGAATAGTGTTACTTCCAGAGTTATGTAGACTAGGCAAGAAATAGACCACAGGGAAATGAAAAGAGGAGGCAACAGCAAGAAAATGGGAAAAAAAAAATCCACAACATGGAAATCTTTATCACTTCCTACAAGTCCTCAATTCACATACTTTCAGTTCACCACTACACACTGTATGAGTCTATACAACTCATATCACATACTATGTGATACTTCTTTTAGAATATACTAAAAAAGATAGTTGAGAACCATGGTGAGGAAGAGAAACAGCAAATTAAGATACTCATTATCACGGTTCTAAATATCTTAAATCTATAGAAAGAAGCATTAGAGATCCACAACAGGACCGCAGTTGCTCACTGAATACTAGGGCAATACTACAGCATAAGGAGGCTAACCACCCCAAAGGGACACAGAGATGACAGAAGGGCAGAGTGAAATGATGATCCAAGAATGAAGAGCTGTTGTGGCAGACAGGATAATCAGGGGATATGTGCAAGAAAGGAATTTCTGACCAATCCCCTTGGCTAACATCTCGACCATTCATACCTTGCCTATTCAAAATTATCAGCTTTGCATTTTCTCTCACAACCCCTTATTCACATGAGCAAACTTCCATCGCAGGAGTAATCCCGCTGCTCTCAAGAAGTACTCACTCAGTATAAATCTTCGCATGGTGGGATCCTAAGTTGCAGAGAAATTCTCTCCACTGTTTCAGACACAGGCTTCTCCACGCTCCCTTCATGGGACTCTGCCCTTTTGGGAGCAAAGCACCTCATCGCACTAAAATGAGCAGACTGATTTGCGCTAAGCATCCCATAGCATGTTTAAACAATTTCCCCTCATTCTCTAAGGAGCCTCTAAAAATAACCTCTTGAGATTGACACATGGGGAAATTATTTTGAACTGTAGCTGATGTGGAAAACTCCGTGTTTGAAATAGTGTCATTCAAGAGATTATGGCTATTTAGGTATCAGTTTTACTAGCATGAAGGTACCTTACAGTGAAAGGTGGGAAGATGATTGAAAAATAAGCTGTTAGGTCCCATGGACTCCGAACTGCCTGAAAAAGTGGGGTTTTTAAATCTGCCTGTTTTGAAAGTTTCATCTTAAGGAATTTTTATACTTCTTTTGATTTCTGCTTGGCTGAATATGTAATGGTTATCACCATGACAAACTACAATTTAATGGGGACAGTGGCAGGAGACTGCACGTCACCATGTGAGAATTCCTGGAAGGGTAGACCTGTAAGCTGTCCTGGTCTGCCACCTTCTTTCTTTCCCACTTCACCTTTTCCTTTCCCTTTAAATTTCTGATATTTGGAATCTATGACATTTATTTCAGCCCTGGCTGAACATAGTGAGGAACACTTTTTTTTTCTTTTCTTTTCTTTTTTCCCCTTTGCCACAGTCAGAGAACCAATGGAAAATGGGATTATTATTCACTGACCCTCTTTTCCCCATATCAAATTACAGCACTATCCTTATCTTTGGACTTGATACATGCCCCTTTCACAACAGATCTCCTAAATATTTTTTGAGCTGGTATGAAATTTACATCCCTCGTTGTCATCTTGTGCCCAGCCCCATCCCACCTTTGCTAAATTTCTAGAGTTATACTTTTTTTGTGTTCTCTTATTTTACCCTTTTAAATATAACATCCTTATGCAACTCCCTTCTTTACAGTAGTCAGTTTTGGCAGGAGATGATTACGCTGAGAGATTATTGTTTCTTATGCTATTTGGTGTCTCTCCGTTTACTGGCATTCAGTCACCCGCCCTCGAACCTCCGTCTCGTGTGGTACCATTTGCTTTTTCAAAGCAGCTATGAAATCTCTGGTGTTGGGACTACCAGGATATTGTACAACAGTCAATGTCATCAAGTCCTGGCCCAAAATCTTTATTCAACTTAGCCAAAAAAAGGGCTATGACTGGCCAAGTTACAGTTTCAAGGCCATTCCTAAATCAATTTTGGATTTTGGAAAAATGTCCTCTGCATGGGGTTTTCAGGAATGTCTAGGTGCATTTGTAATTAAAAAAAAAAAAAAAACACCAAAAAAACCCAAAACAACAAAACAGGTGACAACACAAAAAAGTATTTTTTTTGCAAAATTCGTCCACTTCCCCACTGACTTCAAATGATATTAACACCTTTTAAATCACCCCATTAGAACAAAATAATGAAAAGGATATCTTTCAGGTAGGCACGAGGCTAACTAAATAGTAATCTGTCAGACGCACAATTCACCCTATCTAGTTGAAAATCACCCTCGAGAATACTAAAAATGAATCGATGGCAGAATCAGTATCATACCTGAATCTACACTGTCTCTGCTGAAGACTGAAAGACACAGAACCAATTAGAAAATAAAGTGAAAGAAAGCCTGTGGTTACTATAAATCAGTGTGGGTTCACCCAAATCCCATGTGCTTATCCATTCCCATATGTTTTTAGAGATAAAGTTTCTGCAAAGCACAATACCCAAGTTTTTTTGTCACTGAGTTATAGCTGCAAATAGGAAGCCAAATGCTGAGTTTCTTCCTTGCTCTTTGCAATAGCAAATTGTAATTTGCAAAAGGTTTTTGATAACATTTGGTGTTAATTGGACTTAAAAATGTTAATCTCCCAAATCACTGTGATCTTAAAGACACATGTAAATTATCTCAGCATGTAAGAGAGCAAAAGCTCAGATTGCATTGAACTTCTCAGGATATAGGTTCTTTCAATGTACAACTAAGTGATATCAGGGTGATTTACTGTTCTCGATCTTTCTTTCTTGAGTGAAAATTAACAAAGCAAGCATACATTATATTTAACGTACATAGATAAGATAGTTTTAGATGCTAAAAACATAAAAATACACGTTTTCTAACTAGAACTACAGCAAATGAATTTTTGCTTTCAGCCCCAGAGAACGATCTTCCTTCACTTACCCACAAAAGAGTGGATATTTCCTGGTAGAGAAGCTGCCCTCCTTTTTGATGTCCTAGCCGCGCAAGTACCCTATAGACTTAACCGCTAATACACCATAAAAATGAGATGGAGAAATCATCAGTCATATGCATTTTGGGTTGATTTTCCAAGAGTAAATGAGAATTATAATGGTTTGTTACATGGACTCTCCTCCATTAGGACCTAACCAAGCCTACCTACAACCCAATTAGCACAATTTCATTGCAGAGAAATAACGTGGCTTGCTTAGCTGTTTGGCCATTATAATAGTTATGAAAACGAGATCAGGGTTGTTTTCTTTTGCTTGAGAGAGTAGCGCACTCTCCATTTTTTTGCTGATCTCTGCACAGGCTTCCATTCTAGCAGAACTTTATCTGTTTTACGTATTGCTCTCAGTCTGTCCAGTTTCATTGCATTAGCTCTTAATCAAATTCCTCATTAAATATAACATGCTCCATTATTTGGGAGATCCACATATATTTTTCTGTAGTTTTCCACACTGTTTTTCACTTGCTATTTCACAACTGTGCTCAAACGTCAATATTTATTTTCCTATACTTCACCACAACCTTTCTTACCTTAACTTCTTACTACTGTTTCTAAATTCCATCTCCTCCTGGTTTGAAGCCAGCCTCAAAAAAGCACATATTTTCAACAAACACCATTGCCTCTCTCTAAAACCACATATGCTAGAAAAACAACTCAAACAAACAAACCAAAACCCCAAACAAACCCAACCAGCCCAGAAAAGGATCTGTTAAAAAATAGCTTGGGCTTGGCATCAACCCAAGATGAGCCCAAACTGTAGCCTCCCCCATCTATCCACCAAAACTGCTGTTTATTCTCACCCCTCACAGATCTGCCTGAACACAGATCTTGACTTTGCCATGCTTATTGGCACTGAATAATACTTCACTTTTACATCACCCTATTAATTTCTGCATGGTGTTACGGAGGTTATAGAACTGGTCCTTTACTTCTAATCTTCGTGGCAAACATTCGCAAGATTGGATCATCTCTAAACTGCTACGTTCAGGTAGTAGGATAGCAGAAGTTATAATGACTTTAGGTTTCCAGAGCTAATAAAAAATACATTAAAGTTTCAAAATTAGAATCACATAAACTGCAGAAATTTAGAAATAACATACAATTAATTCTAGCAAGAAATCTTTCTTAAATTTTAGTTTATAAGAGGATAATATCTGAAAACAGCATTAAGGTTTCTGCAGACTTCCAGATCAGATGTATTAATGCAAAGCTTGGCAGATAAGCAAGCCTAAAAATCCCTTGAGATTCTGAATATCAGAGCTAGCTACAGGTTTCATAATGGGAAAACTAAAAATATATTTTATGTTACAGATGTATTTCAGATTAAATATATTTAAAGTTAAATATATTTTTAAATATTATAAGTTAAACTCACTTTTTAACAGAAAAAGTGAAACAAAAGCTACTTCAAGTGCTGTTGGGTTACTGACATTTTCTTGTGATGCTACTACATATCTACCCCCTTGAATCAGATTATCTTCCTTTTTTTGGAGGGAGTGAGAGGTAAAAACTGCTCTTCCAGGCTATTACAGTGTCTGGGCAATGTCAGTAAGCATTTGCAGGTACACATAAAGGGTTCAAAGTCGTGTTTAATTTAGTTGCGGAAATAAACCAATAAACCAGTTGTACCCAAAAGTCTGATAAAGACCAAAGACAGGGCAAATGGCTCAGTGGTTGGCTCATCACGTTCGGTATGGGTGCCTTGGTACTGATACACAGTGGCCAGTTCTGCTAACCACAACTCGTGAAGAAAGATGATCAGGCATAGAGGCTTCAAAGTAGAAGCACAAGAATGGCTAAAAGACAAGTTACTGTAAAAGACCCAGGAGGACAAACTGTAAAGGGAAGGCTAAAGCCTGATTCAGAGGCTATAAACAAATACACATGAAAAACAGAAAACTGCTAAAGGATAGTTCTTCTAGCAAGTATACACAGCAAGAAAATGTCAACTTACAATTAAGAAATACACATAACAACACAGATGTGTAATTAACCACTGGAACAATTCACCAAGAGTCGTAGTGCATCACTAGGAAACAAAAAAACCAAAACCTGCACATCTCAAATTGTGACCTCTAGCTCAAATTCAGGACTTCTGCCACGTACAAAGCTGTGACAGGCAGTCTGGCTGTCTTTCTGGTCTTACAGTTTCTTCAACCTACAGCAGACAGACAAATTGGTATGGAGAGACCTGTTTATTTACACTTTCCCATCTAATACCATGAGAAATTATCTTAAATTATCTTAAATTAAATTTAGATTAAATAGCAATATTGTTACTACAAAGAAGATGACCTCAGTGTTACTTCAGGAATTTGATAAAAATAAGGCCATAATATCAATCAGATAACACACATTATTAATTTTGACATAATCAGCTACAGTTCAGATATATTGATCCTAGGACACTGTGAAAGCCATATGAAGGCAGTACCATAAAATTATGCAAATCATATGATACCATCTGTAGCAGAGGGTGAAGTAAAAAAAGACTTCACTTAAATGTGTCAACCAGACTGCATACAAGGCACATGAAAAATTAAGCATATGCTGCACAGGCAGAGATATTTTTGTGACTTTAGCCATTAGAAGAAATAGTTTAAGAAAATAAAACTGCTGTTTTTAAGACCTTTGCATCAAAGACAACATGCCCACGTGCAGAAAATAAAGGAACAGGCTGCCTACTAAAAAAAGCTTAAATTTTATCCACTGAGAAAAAACCCCAACAGCTATTAAAATGATGCAGTTCTTCAACTATCCCATAGGGCATACTCAGATTTAATGTGGATATCTGACCTAATGTACTGTACAGTTATGCCAGGTTTAAATAAAGTTTCTTTCTCTCTTTGTGAGATGCTGTATTGGAAGAGCTAAGTCAAGGAACCTTGCACACAAATCAAGGACTTCTGAGGATGTTATGGTAACCAGAAAAGACAAGCGCTGTTGGTTTGTCACATCATAAGAAACTCCCTCTGTGTGTGCACTAACATATATCACTGAATCATAGAATGGTTTGGGTTGGAAGGGACCTCAAAGATCATCTAGTTCCAATCCCCTGCCATGGGCAGGGACACCCTCCGCTAGACCACGTTGCCCAAAGCCCCATCCAACCTGGCCTTGAACACTGCCAGGGATGGGGCATCCACAACTTCTCCAGGCAACCTGTGCCAGTGCCTCACCACCCTCACAGTGAGGAATTTCTTCCTCATATCTAATCTAAATCTACTCTCCTTCAGTCATTACCCCTTGTCCTGTCGCTACATGCCCCTGTAAACAGTCCCTCTCCAGCTTTCTGGTAGGCCCATATATCACAAATGTCCACTACACATTACATTCTAATAAGCCAAAAACCTGCTATCAAAATCCTAAGGTTTGTATGATAGTGACAAAAGTTTGGCCTAAAGGATTATTCGATATTTCCATTTACTTGTGAAGCTGGCTCTCGTGGGTCAGTACTGCACGCATCACTACAATTAGCCGTTTGAGGTACCAAATTCTGAACTAAAAAAGCAAAGGGACGAAAACCATTCACAAGTCCCAGATTTCCATAAGTGTGTTCAACCATTACTTGTATCAACAATTATTCCAGTTCTGTGGGTCCACTTAATGTAAATGTACCTTCAAGAAGCCAGCTAAATATGTAATTGGTCTTTTGTACATACAATTACTGTGGTGTGTACACTGAAGAAGCTCTCTGAAATACAGATAGTTAATAGAAATTATAGGAGCAAATATTGTGCACCAGGGTTTAAAAATGAGAATCCCATTTTAGAAATCCAAATGCCGATATAACTATTCAGATACGAAACAGGTTTATAACCACGATACTCAACTTTAAAAATGGAACTCACAGTACTATTTAAAATAAAGCAATAAAACATCCTTGTACTCTATCAATATTTCTTGTTTTCATTTGTATTCTGCTCATTTGTGCAGCCCCATTTCATGTTGGCTTTTTTTTCCATGCACATAGCCATGCTAATATCTTCATGGATTTGTTTATAATAACCTTTAAATCCTTTCCTTGTCATTATGCTGCATAGCTGTTCCGTTGTATATACACTCTTTACTTCGGTTCATTGCCTACACATCGATTATTTCACATTTGTCTACGTTAAACACTGAACAGTATTTTCCACTTGCTAGTCCAGCCATTTAAAAATATCCAAATCCATCTGAATAAAGTGAGTCGCTTTCCTCTTAGTTATTAGTTATACATTTAATTTTGACAGCATTAGCAAAACATCAAAGTTGGTCACAGAGAATTTGGTATTAGTCAGAGAAGTGATCACAAAACCAACCTCCTGCTTGAATACCATCATTTTCAGTAGTAACATTCACAAAATGGTAATGCTGAAACTGCTGACTGAGTTCTCTGTGCTGACTTTAAAAGACATCTCGCATCCTGTAAGAAGTGAGACTAAGAGGTGTAAACATGAAGTAACAGTACGAGATTGTAGAACATCGGCTACTCTGCAATAACTCTGTATGCAGCTCTTGTCCTAATGTACTTCAAAGCAAACAGGAGCTAGTTTTCCCCCTTTCATTCTCTATATGGCACGGGGAAATGGATTTTTTTCAATATTTGATGCTATCTGAAATAATTAAAATACTACTACTAATCTCACAATTCCAGCAATAGGGAAATAAAATACCGACATGCCCAAACCCTGGTGGTGTCTGGTAGTTCCGTACACACCCTCTGAGAATGCTGGGGCATGCTGGATTGACTGGTGCATGGATAAAACCTGGGCTAATCTGTACACCACTTTGCATATGAATCGAATAATACTGAAATACTGTATCTGCAATGCCCGAGTACGATACTAAGGTCCAACGGCCTTTCAACCTCCCATAGCTTTAATTTGCCAGTAGAAGACAGTCCCTCTCTAATCTTCCTGGGCTTTTCATAATCCTGAAAGTGATGTGAATAAAGCCTGGTCAGCTGTGTCTATCTTTTCTTTAAAGTAATTGCTGCTATATTTAAGCTGCAAAACCTTTTGAAAGTGATGAGGTAGTTAGCCTGTGTAGAACATATTAACAATTGAAAGATCTAAACAATCTAACCATCTCCCATCTTTGCTCTCCTAGACTTTCAGTATCAGCTGTTGAATTTCACCTTTCACTGGAAAAGTCACTGGCCACAGCATTTTTATAGTCTTCCTTCTCTAGTCCCACTTTCAGCAATATTAAAGGCAAAGGGAGGGACTATGACAGAAACAAATTAAAGCCATCATAATATGCTCTGAACAGGCTGAATTTCTGTGGTGGGCCCAGTTAGTTGCTGCAGATACAAGGCCATTTTTAGGAGACAAGTGTCCTCTTTAAGCGTGCTACCGTCAGCTTTTCCAGAATACCAGCCCCCGTTTGCAACCTTCCCAGCTACTGAGCAAAACCACCTTCTTTGCAAATAGAATGCCTATAAACTTATTGCTTCATCCATAAATATTAGTATCATCTCAAAATTCCAAGTTCCTTGTGTCCATTCCCAGTACTACTTCAACAGTACCCTGGATGTTGCCAAACCTGGTAGCCCTTCCAGTGTTTTTCCTTCCTATTGTATCTCCGTACTATTAACCACCCTCTCTCCCACCTCAGCTGAGTAACCAGAACTCAGGCAGTTCTCTGAGGCAGTTTTACATCCCATCCTTTATCTGTTTGAAAGGCAAAACCAAACGCAGCCGTGCTTTTATCAATCTTTAGAGAACTGATTTTTCTCTTTAATAAAGATAAGAATACATGTGAAAAACCACAAAGTAATACAGAAATTCTAATTCTAACAGATTAAAATTTAACTTGTAAATATTGCCTTTGGGCTGACAGCTTCTGTATGAACCCACACAGGGTTACAGATAAACCTGTGGAAACCGAGAGTCAGAATTGCTGCTGGAAGCATCACCGTTTACTAGTAGCACTGCTACTACAGGCGTTAATTTTGTGCAGCCTACATCTAACATATTTCTAACACAGACCTGAGAATTTTGGGGACTGAGCAAACAGATTAAAGCATCTTAAAAAACCCCACCAAACCCCACAAAACCCCACAACAAAAAAGAGAAACTTAACATGTTAAAAAACCTTTAAAGATATCAGTTCTCTGCCCTCCATAATTATTTCTTAATTTTCTTCTCTTCTCCACCCTTCTTCCTCTACAAATATTCAAGTAAAATGCCTATTTTAAACAACTGCCTGTTCTAGGTAATATGATTATTACGAAGTAATGTATTTGCCTTGGACATAGTAATTGTGAAGAAAATACAATGAAAGTTAGGAAACGCTCATCTTGGAACACTGGCAAGCATCACAGTGTACCCAGAAGCATTAAACTGTTACAAATTCAGTCACTATGACAAAGATATAGAAAAATAGAAAATAGATAAAGTGAGAGAAAGAAAAGTAATGAGAATGCAGGTGGATCTGGCATTGATCATTTGCCTTCTGCTGGTTTTATTTCAGGGTCTTGGCTGCTATTGCACCATGCAGTGCGCCCCAGCTCTCCTCATTTATAAAAAAAAAAAAACCCCAAACAAACAAACAAACAAACCAACCACCCCACCCCATTTTATACCATTTCCATTCTTGCTTTAGCTTTCTGAATGTTCTCCACTGCCCCTTCAGCTCTCAGGAAAACCTTAACCAGCCATCCATATCATCCATACCATTTTTTAGGTATTTAATCTTTGGATTATGGGCTGACCACTCAGTTGGAGCTTCACCACTCCATATGCACTGTGGTACTGCATGAAGGAATGGGGTTCAAGTCTGACAACATAAAGGGAAAAGCTGACTAAATTCCACTCTGCTAGTGTAGAACATAATTTCCAAAGCAAGAATCATTTGTATTTTATTTATATTGCCAGCCAGAATGTTTACTGGGAACAGAGGTAGGAGGAAGGAATATTTTGCCAGTGATACAGGAAAATAGCAATTTATATTTTACAGCTGATGAATATTCAACCCTAGAGGTTATATGACAGTTGGGTGAATTTTTTTTTAGGGAAAAATAAAATCAAAAGACAATTCCGCAATCCAAAATATATTCCCACTGTGAATTACATTCACCTTGTAATACTCAAGAGAAAGCATTTCATTTTTTCAATTAATCTGACCTTTATCAAGAGCTAGCACACAAGAAACACTCTCACAAAACTAAGTACTTGGAGTCAGACTGGGAAGCACTGTAGATCTATACACAGTGTACTACACAAACTGATGTTTAAAAGATATTACTGCATACACTGTGGAACTGCTGCTTATTTACAAGGGTGTACAGAACTCTCGACCAAACCGTTCATCAGAATCTTTGTGCCCCAAAGCAAATGAGATGCCTTCAAGAGCCAGGAAGTGCTGAGGAAGCCTCCCCCTGGGTAGAATGCTCCTGAAAGGCATATCTTTCTACACAGGACACACTTAAGCCTCAGCACCAATTTTCTTCCTCCCACTGGTAGAGATCTGAGTTACCAAAAAGCCTGTCCAAGAGCAAAGCCTGCTGCCACTCACACGATGGAGCCCTGGCTGGGGAACCAGACGTCAAACTGTTGGCAAAAAAAAAAAAAAGCATCTTCACTCAAAAACCCTACCTGTGGCTACACGGACTAGAATGCCAATATTGGGGGGGTTTATTCCCTCCTAATAACAATCAAGAGTGAAAAAGGTAGGGGCTAAGGCTGAAGGCTGACCAGTTAGCTAGAACCACACTCTCAACAGAGTTGGAGGGTACTGGCTTGAGAGGTGTGAAAATTAAAGGAAGCTCCAGACACAGAAGCAAGGAAGGATGGATAACTGGACCACTGCGAACTCAGAATTGCCTCAAGCTAAAATACAGCCTACCGTGTGTTCTGAGAGCACACCAATTGCTCTGAAAATAGAGGGACCAGTCCCGAGAAAAGGAAAAAGACTAGACACTGATTTTACTGTAAATGACCCAACTTTGCGCTAACTTGGAGCATTTCGTTACTTTTTACTTAGCTACTTTCAAGTAAAACTTATCTTCCCTCTGCCCCAGCATCACCACAATGCATTTTCTCTGGTCACTGATGTGCAGCAACACAGACATCTACTTCAGCCATCAAAAAGTTCTCCTTTGATTTGAAACCCCTATTTTATTAGAAAAATACCATAAAGTCCCCAGTGTGAATTTCACATAACCTCACCTGTGTTACATTGGCAAAGACAAAAAGGTAGAGTTTAATTAGGCTGGTTTACTTTAAGAGTGTTTGCTTAAAAAGAGGGCATATATTTCAGTTCCAGTCGTTCTTTACTGTTTTAGTAACATCAGCTTCCAGTACTAACCGTTTCAGAAAATTATGAGAACACAAAGTCTGCTCGCATTCATGCATACTCGCATGAAGTAACAGATCTTCCTTCCTCTTATAGGCTGAAATTATGAATCTGAAAGCCAATTTTAAAAGTGAAATTGGAAAATGAGAAATTCCACCAGAAATTCAGATTTGTCTTCATTAATTCTTGACTACGACCTGTGTAACTGATTGCAAAAAGAGAATGCCTAGGTAGAGGAGCAGAGACGTATTGGAATCAGGTGTCTGCATCTGCGAGAAGGCTATTGAGCAACAGGTCATGCTGCACGCTTTTTGGGAGTTTATTGCCTTCCATTCACTCTTACATTAAATTTACTTTACCATAAATTGAGACTATAGCATTCTGCAGAATCAACCCTTAACGGCAAATGTATAAAAGCATGTGCAAATGCTGTCAAGCACCATAGTTGCCAAGTCTTTTTGGCTAGAAAGCTTAAATTGACTCATAAGTACTGTTATTCCCAGCCAAAAATAAGCGTGTATTGCCTTACATTTTCCTTTCCACATTTCTCATAGACATTTACATTTATATCAACACATAATGAGTAGAGGAAACACAAAGACATTTGAACAGAATTTTCTTTAGCTTGTCAAAAATGCCTTTTTCTTCCTTTTTCCTCACATTAACATTAATTGGAGCTGGGCAAAAGTCCGTGCATTAATAGCAATAAAAGTAGCACTAGTATATTAGATTTAATTAGCATCTAAACTAAAGATCCTACATCCCGCAAGCAATTTCCACCCAGGAAACGTTTCGTCTGACAACTGAATGCAGCCAGTTCTGATGTGGCACAGGGCCGTTTTTCCAGATGAACAAGAATAAAGGAGAGAGAACACAAATTCAACCAGGGGGGCAAGGATCAGGTAAGTAGGTCACGCTAATACTAACTAGGAAAGCGGGGCAAACGTTGCCCTCCTTATGAAAGCAGCCTTCCCTATGAATAAAATCAAAACATTCGTCAAAGGTAATTGAAATCATGTTTACTGCATAGAGTCATAAATCTGAAATGTAGAGCTGCAGAGACACCATTCAGTCCTGGGAACATCATAATAAATCAAAAGACCAGTAACTTGAAAGTCTTCTATGCTTTTTAGAATAACCCAAAGACTTATTCACAGCATTTGTTTTTTCTGGCCTCCTTTATTTTTCTGTCTTGTAGAATGCGTGTTGCCATCTATATTTAACAGCAAATGCAAAATGCAGACAGTCTTATAGATCAGAAAGGCTAAAGTTTCTTCTTGTTCTTCTGTTCCCTTCAGCTCACTCCAGTACCTCCACCCCCTCTCCCTGGCTCTTGTTTTTCTCATATCCATGCTGTTTCATTTATCCTCCCTTCCTCAGTCCCCGCAGTTCCCTGTTGTTCCTCTTTCTCATCTTTCAGCTCCACCTCGTCTCATTCCAGCTCTTGTGTTCTGATCTCCTATTTTCAAAAATACCAGACAAGAAGGTACTAAAAAAATCAAAAGCTCCTGATAAAGCTGCCATTCTCTAAAGTACCTAACTGGACATTGTGCTACTTTTATTTTAAGATTTTTTAGGACAAATCCAAGCAGCTCTCCTTTTTTTTCTAACGCGAAGATTTTTTTAATCTAAAAATTGTCCAAGTTACAAAGCATTATTACTCTTTTTTAAAGAATATGGACATTTGTAGCTCTGCTGATGGAAGAAGATTGGCTAATTCAAAATAACACAACTTTATCCATGATTCATAACCTTTCCAGTTAAGCTATGCCTATTAGTCACATCCTTTTTTTTTTTTATGTTATGGAACCACAGAGCTAATTCTGACTCTGGGCCACAACTGAACAGCCTGATTTTCCCAGGTCACTGTTCAAGCCAGATCTCAGGCAAATAATTATTTTAAACTTGGTTCTGGTTCATTTATGCTCTTGGTTTGACTTAGCCTCCCATTCTAATTCTTGATGAATGATCTCAGAATCACCTCTGGCTCTCTTGGTAAGAAAAGAGGACAAAGTATCCCATAATAAAGGATTTCAAATGGATTTAGCACTCAGTTGTCTATAAGAAATATGAGCACATTTACATGCCTGGTTTGGAAACGGCACGTGTCAATTAAGGGAATTGGCCACTTCCACATACAAATGCCCAATTTGTGCATGCAGTCATGGTAACTGGATAGCTAACTTGCTTGAAAAACCTGGCTTAGTTTATATTTCATCTGAAAGTACATCTTTTAAAACACATCTGAGCGTAAAGTTTTAATGATTCTTTTTCAATGAGGTTTAAAGATATTTTTTTAAGTGGTTGCTTCCAGGGATACATAAACAATTCTATTGATTTTCACTGATTAGCATCACAAGAGTATTAACCTCCGTAGCCACACAAAATCACTGTGATCTAAGAAAAACTTAATTTCCTATTAATTTTTAGTACCCCAAATACAGGATCTTGAGTTCATCAAAGCAGCACAAGAGGAGAGATAACTGAAGTTATGCTTAAAAAAATTAAAATACCCACAAACATGGAGGAAAAATCCTAATAGTTCTGCCCCAAGCTTTTTAGAGAGTTTGTGCATACCATAATGTATATCATATATGCCATAATTTAAAAAGGTACAGGGCAGGGCTGTGCATTCCTGGGTACGATGGGGGAGGAGAGGAGGACGCATTGTGATACAGAGACACTCGTTTTCTAAAACTAACTCAGAAGCATTGAAGAGCTGGGCATATTATGAAGGTAATAATTTTTAATGCATGGCATTAGAATTGCATACTGTCCAGTGAAATTTCAAAGTAGCCAAGTGAATGGGATAACCAGATAAAGACAAGCACGGGTAGTACAAAACGTATGTAAATTAGGATGCATATTAGCTAAAGAGAACACAGGGTGAGACCATCCGAGCATAACAAGAAAGGAAAGGCCCTGTTGACTGTGCACAGAGCAGAGATCCTCCAGGTAGTGCCAGCCTCAGCCAGGGGAGTCAAACACCACACCACCGCAGGAATGTGGCTATTCTGTTTCTGGACAGCCTGCAGGACCAGCTGGCTGCCTTCGCATCGTGCAGCCCATTAATCCACAGTCTTGATACCCAAGTGTTGACAATGCATATACATCATTATGGCATATCACATCTTGCCGAAAGCACAGCAAGCAAACGGGGAAAAGAAAGCACTAGCTCTTTCACTAACAGATGCACTTGTCTGTTCTCAAAGAATCAGATCCAAAAGTTTGTGAAGTGACTAGAACAACTCCAGAAAGGTCAACAACTCTTTGAATTAATTCATGATTATATATACTGCGAAATGCAAAGCAAGCTTCTTGGGACTGGTAGGATTGGGCCAATTCCTGTTGCTTTAATGTTTCTCATTCCTTTAGCCATACTTTATGATCTTTCCCTTATTTATCTTTTTCAAAGTGGAAAGAAATACAGGACTAGAGGGGATTTCCTGAGTAACCACGTGCAATCTCCTGCCACCCGTGGGAACAATAACATCAAAACCTTTTTATTCTTAGTTCTTCAGGATAGGGACTGGACCTTTCTGAGGAACACTCTGCAACTCAAAACACACAGGTGCCAAAAAAAGCCAGAGTTGATTGATAAAAAGGAGGCAGATAAATAATACAGATGGTCCAGACTGCCCACTCCAAACATGTTATGACCTATGTCACTTGCTTATAGATTACTTCAAATCTCCTGTCTCCATCTTTGTGGCTAATGGCCTGGAATAAAAAATTCTCACGTTTAGCCATAGAGACAACAAGCAATCCTACAGAGAAAATTAGTAGTCGCATCTATAGCTTCTCCTCTGTATTCCCTGTGTCAGTTCCTCGGGTTTTCTAGGGTTTTCTGTTGTTACAAGTGAACCCACTTGCAGCTGCCTGAGGACCAGCTCCCATGATCGGTCCGGCATTGTGGGAGCTCGTCCCGAGTGAAGAGCTATCAGTGCTGTGTGTCTGCGAGAATAACCCCCTTCTAATGAACAATACTTGGGGCTGTCTGAAGCTTCCTTTGGTACTTATTGAATAAATAAATGATAATTAGATCAGAAGCATTATTGCAGACCTCACAGTCACTAAAAGCAGAACATTCGTAACAGGCTGGTGAAACACCATCTCTCTCTAGAAGCCTATGCAAAGAAAGGATAGAAACGAATACTGCTATTAATACTAGAAATAGTGCTGCTCGTTCAGGTGGTTATAGCTGAGATGTATGGGTCTCTTCCTACGCGTCTTGGGTTCTTCTTCTGCTAATGATTTACAACAGGAGTTTTTATGTAAGCATGAAACTACTCACTATGACAGGAGATGTTCTAGATATGACTGCCCCAACTAAGGACCATTACAGTGTCAGTAGCATTTCTCTTTATAGTTTACAGAAATGATTTTTTTTCCGGTTATTTATTTATTAGCTCCCTAAGAAAACCAAATCTACACTGAATCTATACAGGTAGATTTTTTGCTTGAGAAATGGTCTGCAGTTGTTAGAAAAGCATGGTGATTTTTAAAGAATTGAGAAATTGGCTCTGGCAAGCTGCAGTAAAAAATACAGTTTTCTCTGCGTTGATTTTTCAGTATTTAGTGTGTATTCAGAATACATCCTCAATGCCATGCTATGCTCGATAGACGTGATATATGATTATCCAGCTGTGACTAAGAAATGATGTATGAAATAAAAATCCCTGAACAATGTGTTGGGAATACAGAGTCTGTAAGCTACCACAAGTGCTGGGGTAGCTGCTGTTTGCTGCACTCGGAAATAAGAAGGGAGCCAGTGCATTTTAGTAAGGATCCAAACACCAACTATATTAAAAACCTTTCAGAAAATACAAACGTCCTCTTTAATGTGCATTATGCATTGTAAGATAAGGCTGAACAAGAGAGTCATTTGGGATCTTTGTTCAACCTGGGAAGGCAGGATGCTGAGTATCTTTTCTAATCCCCCGTAAAGGGCCGAGAGCCGGAGGCTCTGTGCCAGCAGCGCTCCCAGGCCAAGCCCGGCCCCTCCATCTTTACCGGCATTTTTGCCCATTTGCAGCAGTAATCAAATCGGAGAGCCAATGCTTTACATACTTCTAGCATAAGCCTAAAATACAGAGCAATAAGAAATTAATTTCGCCGTGACTCTGCTGGCACGTTACTGCAAGTTTTCCAACTTAAGCTGTCAAGAAAAAAAAAAAAAAAAAAGGCAAAAAGCAAACAACCCCTTGTCTCCTAGTCGCTGTCTTCCCAAAGACTGAAATGAAGCTGGCATAGCAGAGCCAGCTCTTTAGGTATCAAAATAACAGCTCATCAGCCAGCATCCAACTTGTTTCTCCCAACCGTAGGAAAGAAAATATTGAGCTTCTAAAATTTTTCATCAGATTTTAGTTGGAGTAATCAGATGAAACATAACTGAAGCTGCCTAGGCAAGATTTGACTTCCTTGAAAAGTTCCCTAAAAGTTGCTCTTCTGAGACTCCTATACCTTCTCCCGCACTGTCAGCAAGACACTGCCCAGGCCTTGCGACTACGCTGTTCGAGGTTCCCTGCCTTTGCATTATCTCTGTGTTTCTTTCAACAAACGCAGCAGCAATTTCTGCCTTCAGCTTTGGTTTATACATTTCTTTCTACTGAGGAAGCTTCTGCTTGCTTCTGTACGCTTATAATGCCTGTGGAAATGGCGAAATATTTTCATTTCTGTGAAACAAGCTGATCTTCCTGCCTCTGCCCTCCCACAGGCCCACTCAAAGCCCGGGTGGGTCAAGGGCAAGTGAGGTGACAAGCTGGGTGTGAGGTGGGTCAGGGAGCTCCAGGTGCTGGCCAGGGAGCAGGGCCGGGGTGGCCAGGGGTGGCCGGGGAGCAGGGCCGGGGTGGCCAGGGGTGGCCGGGGAGCAGGGCCGGGGTGGCCAGGGGTGGCCGGGGAGCAGGGCCGGGGTGGCTGGGCCTGCATGGGCCAGGGAAGGACTCACTGTGCCCTCACAGCTACAATGGCACATTTTCTCCATGTCAGCAAAGAATGAAAATGCTAAAAATAAGCATCTAATAATAAGAACAGACTTTAATTGTTCTATCAGCATTGTTTAATGAATATGATTCTAAAGTATATACATAATATTTTTTATATTTGTTTACTTACTATACAGACAAGAAATTACTTTTTGCCTAAGTGGGGCTGGAAGAGGATAAGCAAATCCATGGTGCTGCAGCACAGTCTTTATATGCTGGTGGAAACGTGGTTGGAAGTTCAGCAGTGATAAGAGTACCAAACTTAATTAACAGCTGCTTTTGTGAACGAAGAGTTCATGTATAATTGTTCACAAAAAAAAAACAAACCCAAAAAACAAAAAAAAACCCAAACAGCACAAGCAGACAGCATTGGAGAGGACCCTGAAAAAGGATTAAATCGGGGGTCCAATCAGTGTGTGGATATTAAACCAGATTCTCTGATAATCAGTTGGCGTATTGAACCCCACCATAATCCTTCACATGGTCCTGCTGGAAGAGCCCAGTGTGTTGCGTATATCCTCTTTAGCAAAGGCTGCCTACTGCTGTGAACACACCACCGCAATTCAGAGAGGATCAGAAACGCACAGCATCATTATTATTGTTATTATTCTTTTAATGAAAACTTCTCAGGATGCCATTAATAACTGAAATAACAGCCTCATCTCACACAGCCCCCCCAGCAGCTCTGTGATGCAGCAGCAGCCCAGCAGCGCACCGTGCAAAACAAGCCCGACGCAGCACAAGGGCAGTCGCAGTGTGAGCTCTGCCACACCGCGCACACTCACCACTGCCCCTAACGCATTCGCCCAAATCACAGAGTAGAAAAAAGTATACCTGGTACTTCAACAGACCACTGCAGACTTGAACAGAATCAAACTTTTTGCCTGCAGACTGACAGGGAAAAACACAACAAGTTTAAAGCTTTTGTCTTTTGCTAATGGCATTCTCTGAGCTCTTGCGTAGCTCAGCGAATGGCCAAGATTTTCAGCTTTCTTTCTCCATAAAAGATCTATTCATTCAAAATCAGAGTAGACAACGCTAATTCTGTGGTGCCATATGCAGTGAGTTTGGCTAACCCTTTTCTTTACAGAGAAACCTCTGGTCTCTTTTTATTCTTGTGCCTTAGTAGGGCCAAGTCCTCTTGGCTATTCTCTTTAAGTTTCTGTAAAAGGTTTACATCTTCTTTCTCTGAACTCCACCTGACTTTCTTACATCTACTTCCTCTCACAGTAAAGCACAGATCACGCAGTGGCACTATGTGGAATACATTTCTAATTTTGTCTTCAGATGAACGAAGCTAAGCTGATAAGAACTTCTTAGACACCAGCAGCTTCCACTGACATCAACTGGAATTGCAAGTTTGCAGTCAATTTAGTCCACTGCAACTAAAAGCACCCTTGGGCCACTGATCTCTAATCTTCTTCCTCCCTTACCATTTTCCTTCTCAAATTGCACAGTGTACTCTGCATTTAGGGCACGCTAACACCATATGGTAATATGACTCATATTACATATGCCGACTGGCAAAGTTTGTTTTTAAATGCTTGTCCATTACAAATTGTGACATTACAATGATAAATTAGAAATATTGGTAAAAGGATTGACAAAAGACCAGTCATTGTTATTTAATTATTTTAATATCAATCAGAATTAGGCTTCCAAATTCTGATGAGTTATGGAATAATAGCCATTAGTTACTCCATTAGGAAGCTATTACTGCATGCCGCTGTTGCATTCTAATTCCCTAAAAGCTCTAATGCAGCGTCTGTATGCATGCAGATAGAGCAAGGGCATGCGAACGAGCAGCACAGTAGTCAGAAGGGATCCTAAATGAACATACAATGATGGGCACCTATGTTTACGGACAGTAGCTTGGAAGATGAAAAAATCACAAATTGAAATTCTTCTTTCAGTAGTATCAGGATGTACATGACCAAAAAGTCCCAAAAGAACAATCCATTAAAATAAAAAGAAAGATCAAGTAATTTGTGCAGGAATCTTGACCCCTTAATTCTCTAAGAAAATTGTGCATACAATATATAGACTGCGTAAGAAGCACAGTGATATTCATGATCCAGAAATTATACAGCAAGTATGATGCCACTGAGATGAGAGGGAAAATGATAATTCACTAGGAGGTTTTAACAGAAATAGAATGATATATATTTTTAATGAAACTTCATGAAACAGCTTGGCATTAAGACCAAAAACTGCCATTCAGTAGAATGAAAAAACTATAAAACAGAGAACTAATTCAAAATATGCATGGGGTTTGGGAACAAGGGTTTGTGATGGGTATGATGTATGAGTGTCAGCCTCAGAAAAGAAATACCGAAATAGTAATGGGAGCCGAGGCTTAAGATTTCTCAGTATGTCCATTTTGGTTACAAAAGATTTTTATGCTTCATTTCAGTCATTATTTAAACATTGTTATTTCTGCAAACATGCCACACTGAGATAAGGTTTCATGCTGTACCACATCAAAATGCAGATTGGTGCAGAACATCGGAAAGTGCCTTTATTGAGGTAACTGTTTATTAAACCATAGAGGAATTGAAATTACAAATTCTTAAAGGTAGGCAGAGGGAGAAGAGGGAGAGATACGTTGCGTTCTCTTTAATCATGGGATTTGCACAACATCAGTACAGTTATGATCTAAATAAAGTTTCTAGAGTCATCAGGATATTATACTGTAGCTGCTTCATTTAATCTAATGGTTTCCATTTAGGTAATTTTCATGCATTTTAATGTATTTAATGATCACCTTCCCTTGGCTGATTTACTATCTCTGAAACTATATTGTACTTCATCTGCAAGATTTGGGATTCCAGACAATGATACGCAGAGAAAGACCTAGAAAGTTCAGTAAAGATGCTATTTTGCATTTTAAATTCACATTAATCATGCTATTTTACTAATGTAGAAAAGCCTGAATATAATTTCAACCTGTAGAAAAACAATACTTGAGAGATTTACAGAGAATGAACTTGACCTAGATTTTGGATTATTTCACTTTAACAGAAACTGATAAAATTTGGCAGCACATGAAAATGAGCAGGAACTGCAATTCTACATTCAATATTTGTCAAATATGAACGCTTGCTAAGCTGACTGCCCGTCTCCACAGTAGGCTAAAAAGAAGCCCATTCTCAGAATGTGCTTTGGCTTACCTAGACAGGGGAGCACGTTCTAGGTATGATATGACCTGGTATCATGTAGACCGATCCATGATCAAAACACCCAAAATTTTACCTGCCTCCAAGCCTGGTGTGACCAGTGTTGGTCAATAGCTGGCTGAAGATGAGCCAGCAGTGTGCCCAGGTGGCCAAAAATGCCAACAGCATCCTGGCTTCTATCAGAAACAGCGTGGCCAGCAGGACTAGCGAAGTGATTGTGCCCCCCTGACTGCACTGGTGAGGCCGCACCTTGAGTACTGCGTTCAGTTTTGGGTCCCTGGCTACAAGGATATTTTGATGCTGGAGCGTGTCCAAAGAAGGGCAATGAAGCTGGTGAAGGGTCTAGAAAGCAGCTCTTATGAGGAGTGGCTGAGGGAACCAGGGTTGTTTAGCCTGGAGAAAAGGCTCTCTACAACTACCTGAAAGGAGGTTGTAGTGAGGTGGGTGTCAGTCTCTTCTCCCAAGTAACAAGTGACAGGACAAGAGCAAGGCCTCAAGTTGTGCCAGGGGAGGATTAGATTGGATATTAGGAAAAATTTCTTCACCAAAAGTGTTGCACTGGAACAGGCTGCCCAGGGAAGTAGTTGAGTCACCATCCCTGGAGGTATTTAAGAGACACGTAGATGTGGTGCTTGGGGACATGGTTCAGTGGTGGACTTGGCAGTACTAGGTTAATGGCTTGACTTGATGATCTGAAAGGTCTTTTCCAACCTAAATGATTTTGTAATTCTAAGAATCAGTACACGGATTACCATGCCACTGTTAGCATACTGCCTCCGAGCTGCTGCTCAGCACAAACACATCTCCATCATACGAGCATAAGCAGTGCAGCCTTCTCACAACGGGCTGGTAATGCCTCGGATGCTCAACAAGGAGAAAACATCTTCCTCGGCAGAAATCCTCCTTCCTCCCCTGGCATCATGTGATTCTGGATTGTCCTGACCTGGCAGAGCAGTATCCCCTAACCACCCACCAGCTCTTCAAAACTGTTTTATCACTATAATGCACAAAAGTGTTGTCTGAATACACAAAGTGTATTAGCATTACACCAGACGTTTTTAAACTAATTAGAATGCAGAGCTGCTATGACTGCATGTGCAAATGTGGTAATTACAAATGCAAATGACTAATTACATTCACCTGCTTGTGCAGTTACCCGCTTCTCGTTGGGCAGTTGAGGTAATTGCGTGTGCAAATTAGACACCCAGCTGGATGCAGACTTTACACTAGTAATTATGCACTGAACACTGGGTGAGGATTTGAAGGGGTTTTGAGTTACGGTTTTGGTTGTATATTTTAAAAAGATAACCCTGGATTTGAATATGATGTAATTTCACAGGTACTTAAAAAAAAAAAAAACGTTTGAGTAACCTGAAGGATACAAGGAAATAGTAGATATATATTTCAGATATACACTTTAGGAAAGGAAGAATTTTGCTAAAATTATGAATGGGAAAAGGGAGAAAACAACAGCAAATTTTGAATGTCTGGATAGATTTAGCTAGTAGCGCATAATGAGATCATGAAATTCACACCATAAAATGTATGATAATTAGAAAACTCCAAATGTCTTGGAGACATTTTACAGTCCAAATAAATCTATTGTGGGACTATAGATCTGAAAAATATATGGCTAAGATACAAACAGCATGGAGGTTCAAACATACTTAAGTGGGTGATTTAGTGGACCAAGAGCAAAAGAAAAACGTGTTGTCTGTCATATGTGTAACATATTGTCGTGGTTTAGCCCCGGCTGGCAACTAAGCAGCACACAGCTGCTCATTCTCTCCCCCTATCCCTGCCGAAACCAGGACACATATGTATGGTCAAAAGTTTGCTGGTTGGTTTGGTTTTGGGGGAAGGGAAGTTAAAGTAAATGCAGGGTGAGCTTTTAGACTCGTAAAAAGGGCACTGGATTGAGCAGTAACTGAAACCATTGTTCGGCTTTGTGTTCAAAAGTAAGTCCTTGTAGATGCTCTCCACAGCTTGTTCAGACGTGGCAGTAGCTCCTGCAAATGCTTTTCTTTATTCGTAACCCTTTGGAATTTATAGTTCTCGTATGCTAATCTCTGGTTATTTTAAGTCCAGCTAATCATTCAGCATGTGTGCGCCACAAATATTTACAGCACTCTAGGTATAAAACCAAAAACTCTTCAAGGCACATGCAAAGTTCATGGTTTTGACTGTAACTGGAAATAGCCAATCTGGATCATTGCTGGATTATCAGTAATAAAATAGCTCCCTTGTTGAAACAACAAAAATGTTTCTGTTTTCTTTTAGTTCCTGACGATATCTAGTCTCTGACAGCAACAGTAGCTACAACACATTAATGTTTTAATCTAATGTGTTTCAGAGAAGGAACTTTAAATAAATGAAAAAAATGTTAGATATTTTTCCTTAGTCCAAAGCCTAGCATCAGCATATGGTTGACAATAGAAGTCAGAATCTCCTCCTGTCACCTCTAGCAGCCTCCCAACAGAAAAGTCAATTAAAACATACAACAGCATACACCCTACAGATGCCTAAATTGACAGAGAGCGAGAGCACACAGAGACCTGCTGAGAAGGGGCCTTCACAGTAGGTGAACAATTGCCTAACACAGTCCTTGAACAGGCAGCACCACAGCCACTGTCCACCCATACCACATCCCATTCACATGTCAATGTTTTGCAGTCAACAGCCTCAAACATTGCTAGTTTTCTTAGCAGCTTCTTTAAAATTAGTATTTTGCTTCTCGATGAGAGCACTGTATTAGATATACGTATTTTAAAACAGGCTTGCAAGCTGGGATTTTGCTCAGCTGTAATGTCTGCTTCATATTCTCTCGCGCGCATGCATCATCAAATATAATCCATCTCCCTCACAGACAAGGGGTGCTGCATAAAATGGCCAGCATGGCTAGGTTCATTACAGCCGGCGTGCAAACCATCAGAGCACCGCCACAGATCTCACAGAGCTTTGAGAAGCACATGGAGAATGTACAAGGTGAGTCAGATACTAGTAAGCAGCAGCTCCCTTGTTTTAGAGAACATCTCCAATGAAAATGCAATACCAGGACGTGTTGCAAGGATGTTTTATTATTCCTTTCTTGCAAGGAAATTTGTATTTATGTATTCATTTTTAAAATTTAATGAAAACAAACTAAATGGACTTGATTTATTTTTATCTTCATTATAATAGAACATAACATATTGATAAAATCATGCTGGGTGATTAGTCCTTTGGTAAGCAAACTTATGGTAAATTGGTTACAAAAACATACACAACATTTTGAGTGAAAAAAATTTTAATTCTTCAGAAAATAATTCAACTCTCCATTGCTCAGAGAACTGGTTAGATTGAAAAATTTGGTTTGTCACCAGAACAGATTTATTCTGAGTTTATGAATTCCTAATAAGGCTGCTTTTCATAATGATTAATGATAATTATCTTTCTGAAGTTTAATCATTTACCTGAGTATTTCCTATCTATTAGATACCATGAGTAAGTAAGAATATTTCTTGCAGTGAAGGTCTCCTAACTGTCTTTTAACTGGCTGAGGCAAAGACACAGCAATTAATCTTGGAAATACTAAAAAAAAAATTAAACCACACTCACAAGCTAAATATAAAAGAATGGACAAGATTCCTTCATATGCCGCATCGTACCAAATAACAACAGTCAGAGAATGGAAAGGAAAGGAACATTTTCCAACACAAAACCCCCAAAAGGTCCCTTGTGTAAGTCTGTAGGAAGATGGAGGAATCCCACAACTTATCTACTAAGAGAGGAATCTACGTGAGCAGCTCTCCCGTGTATTCATCTCATTCCTGCACCCTCTTCTGTTGTGCTGCAGCCCAAACTCACCTAACGACGGTGGAAACAGGGAAAAGAGAAATGCATACTTGGGAAGCTGTTCTGCTTTTGTTCCCACTAAAACCATCACTTCTGCTCACAGTGACAGCAAAACTGCTCTCAGTTAGGAACAAGAACAACAAAAAATTTCAAAATTAATTTATCACTGGTTTAATTTGTTTCATTCAGACATTCATCTCTTACAAACAGACATGATAATGTGATTAGTACAAACGATATCAGGCTAGTTATAGGGCATTTAGGAATACAGGACAGTATTTATTTCTAACAGTGCAATGTATCTTTCTGGTTTTGTTAACCCCAAGCAGGGCTGTTTTGGTTGCAAAGAGATCTCAAAAGTGTGCTCTCCAGTCTTGCCCCCTCCTTCCCAAAAGACTATATGTTTTTATTTTTATTTTTGGGGCATGCGAACGCACATTTTGCTGTAGGAAACATGGGTATGTTTCAATAGTGAAACCTGGAGATGTATTCTTATGGAATAAACCACTTTTTTAGTGGTTTTCTTTGTTCTCGGTCTTTGAAAGGCCTGGAGAACGATTTGATCTCTGCATTTCCCTGAGTTTTGCAGCAGTTTTTTCAAAAACAGCAGATCTGGAACCAGGAGATATCTGAGGCAAATAATTTTCAACACCAACACTCCTGTTCTTACAGTGGTAACTCCCTGAGTGACTGTTCGAGCATAACAGGAAAGGCACGAGTGTGTAGTCCAAGATCAATTCCAAGACTCTTAATTGTACATATTTCCTTATTTTAACTGTGACGTGCTGGACACACACTTCTCCTTCACAGTTTGCATACATCAAAACCGTACTGAAATTGCTAATGGCACAGCATCAGAATTTGCACATCGAGTGATCCAGTGGGATCAGTGTATAAACAGATACGGTCAAAGTATTCAGACGAAGTCCAAACTATCTGAGAATAAAAATGAATGCTTAAGTTTAGGTCATCAAAAATATATAGATGAGCTATTCAGTACAGGAATGCTTTAAAAATACCAATTACATATAAAAGTGGAAAAAGGTGTGTCTTCAGAGAAAAATATTCTTCCTATTTAAAAGACTGAGATGCATTTGGGCATTTTACTTTTTCTGGAAATTGGGTTAATCTTCAGAGTCACTTGTTTCTCAAATAAAAAAAATAATTTCCAAATGGTAAAGTGTTTTAATTTTAAAAGCAAAGTGACTGATGAATGCCAGAAAAGCAAGTCAGAGTGATGTGTGAGATTGCCTGCGTATATCTCGGAAAGAAAAAAAAGGAACTGTTAATAGTTTTTGCCGTGCAATATGACTACATCTGTGAGACTTGCAAAAGTGATAAGCACCCACAATTGTAACTACTAAACCAAAATGCAAACTTTGAGTTGGATACAAATTAATTTAAAAGACAGCAAGATCAGAATTTCCCCTTTTGAAATATTTTCAATAAAGAGAATAGAAGGATTGTGTTCCATTCCCTGCTCTTAGAAAATGTTAGCAGGTAGGTTAGATGATTTAACAAATACTGTTTTAATGAGACATCACTTTAATGCTTGCTGCTGCTAAGGTCATATATGTTCTGTGTGTCTACTGCTCAGATTTCTTACCCAACAAGATTCCTTATCTTTAATGAAGCAGCTACATGAAACTGTCATTTTTTTCTTTCATAATTGTTCTCAACCATGGAAGACCCAAGGTACCTAATGATCTCAACTTCGCATTTTTTGGAAGCAAAGAAAAACTGCTAGACTGCAGAACAAACTACAGCCTCAAGTACGTTAATGTAAACGGGGGGGGGGAACAACACACACATGGACAGACCCCAAACCAACCCCTAAGAGAGATTCTGAATTGTCAGATAAAGAAATATGGTCACACTATTGAACCAAGAAATGGCATCCTTCATCTCACTCTGCATCACGGGTGAAGCGAAGTCACATTAAGAGCAGGAGGAATTAATCCCTGTCTGGTTGAACGTCGTAGAAATCTCATGTTTCCCATGCTCAGCAGCTACACGGGAGGATTTCCACACAGGCAGAGCACCAAGTGTGGGTCCTCTACAACTGAGAGGATGAGACTGAGGTTCTGGCAAACTCAGATGAAAAGTAGTGGCCTGGGAAAAAGTATCTCCTTGACCTTGATATAGTTTGGATCAGGTCCAGGCAGGGCACAGAAAGGAAGAATGGCACAGTCAATGACACGATAAATTCAGCATGAATTCCTGCCAGAGACTGATTAGCTCTAATTGCTACGTGCAAATAAGAAAGTTTGCTGTCTTTCCGCTTCTTTAGTATGAAAAAAGCAGAGTATAGCCCTCCAAGGCTCTAAAAGTCCTCACTACTCTAAGATTTTGGAGTGTTGCAGTAAGGAACATAACAGTAAAAAAATGGCTTGCAGTAAGGAAGTGCTAACCGTCCAACCATATGCTAGATTTGCTCTTTTACATTTCTTCCTCTCTCAAACGTTACTTTTAAAATATTACGCATATAGCATCTTTCTAAAGTTCAGTGACTGTCCAGACATTCTGTTAAATATCTTTCTCAAAATTGTTCTAGAAATCCCTTTGTCATACCAATTCATGTTCAAAAGCACCTTTCCCATATCCTAACTGAGTAATTGAAAGTATCCCTTCCAGCTTCACTTGGAGAAACAAACGCTCCGCTCAACTTTAGCTTTTCCCCACACCTTTCCCAGGAATTGACTCTATGACAAGCAGGAGTTTCCTTTTACTGAAGATCATTTGTCAGAACAGAATGATACTCTGCAAAATAGGTAAAACTGAAGAATCAAACCAAAAAAGATAATCTATCATCCAAACTTAAGAAGAAGAAAAAGCTGCCCAAATCATTTAAGCACTACTAAAATAGTACTTTATTTCAAGAGGTTAAACCACTTTCTTGTATGAGACACTGGGTGCCTTCTTACCCATTTCAGCATCATTCCCCAAACATACTGTGCCCTTTAAGAGTGTTCCAAGGATATACAGACATAAATAAGCATCTTCAGAGACTTACAGAAACTGGCGATGGTACCATTCTGCTACATTATTATGAATTCACAAGGGCTTGGGCCCTCTTGCCCAAAGCCACGCTGCTGTACAGTACTGTCATACAGAAAGAGTTCTGAGAGGGCTCTTTACTCTCATTTTCTTGAGAGGTAAAGGCACAGGTTCCTATACTACACTGCTGACCTTTTTTGACCTTCTTCTGCCACTGCTTCATCCCATTCACATTTAACTTCTCCAAAGCCCTAATTTAGTTCTAAGCCTATCCTGATTTTACGCTTATTGCTTCATTTCTTCATATTGATCTTGCTTTTTTACATTCCTTCCTATTCAGCAAAGAGGAGCGCACCGGAATGTATTCTTTTGAGTCTACGTATAATATACAGGCTATATATAGACATGCCTATAGACATTTTGGAAAGCAGCCTGTCCCCTTAATGAGCATAACTGCTGAGCATTTGGAATAAATATGATGTAGGCCTGAGTGATCTTAGAGCGCTGCAGTTAAACAGTTTTTACCAGGATGAAGCATATGCACTCAGTACATATCTGGCTTAAATAATCCTCTAGCTGTTGAAAGGCTACTCGTGATAGAGTATCAGTACGGCTCTCTCCAGGCAACATGGGCTGTGTGAGAAGACTGAAGTAGCTAGCTCTACGTTCATGTGAAATCAATTAATTTATAGCTACAAAGAGATCAGTCACAGACTTCTCTATCCAGCTACTTGTATTCCACTGCATTATACTGGAAGTTTACCTTCCTGCAATGGTGCTTTTATGAAAACAACATATTCTTGTAGAACACTAGTTAAAGGTCTGTTGTCACTACAGGCTATTGCCTTGCTTTTCACAATAACCCTTGATCAAGGGCAGCCCTAAACCAAGTGCTCCATGCCGCTACAGGCTTAAGCAACACATTGGATCCTTGCCTTGTAACCTTGATGTTGCTGTGTCTTAATAGAGTAGCTCCATGGAAATCATTACTGTAAGTGCTGGAGTACTAGTGGGCCCACTGATTGCACCATTGTGCTCCTCCTTGTTCTGCTCTTCATTAGCAAGGGTCCAATTACAACCCAAATCCTTTATAACAATGTCATAAACCATCAAAAAGTCTGTTTTGCTTTTGGGTAATTCAAGTTGCAATAGCTAATGTGGAGACATGTTAATAGGCAGACTCCAGGCTTCTATACACCAAGATAATTGAAACATCTCACAACTAATTAGCAAGTCAAATTACTTTTCTGCAAGGTGACCTAATAATACAATCTGTCAAGACAGCAATATGCGCCATCCCAGTCTTTGGCCCAAAATCAAAGTTGGTAAGACCACTGCCACATATCATTGAACATCTTATGTTGTTGTTCTCACTCTTCCCCCTCTTTGTCTAAACTAACATGCCAACAGATATGAGAAGTGTTTAAACAATGTCACAGAACAAAATTCTGGCTAGCATTTAATTAAAATTACAGTTTATCATAGCTTATCATCAAGGTGCACAGTGCCTTTAAATACCACGATTACTGTGCTGGATGATTTAATCTCAGCTTTTTAGTGTAAACGTGGGTCTATAGCATGCGTGACTCAAAGATAAAAGCACTGTACAATCCAAAGATACATCATCTGAATGAGAACAACCAAAGCTGAAAATCTGTAGCAGCATTCCCAGATGCAGCTTAGAATAATGACAAGGATGGAACGCAAAGAAAGGAAAAACTAATCTTAAGTTTGGGTCAGGAGCTTTTGGGTTTGTTTTTATCTTTTTATACACGATTTCTCTTAAATAGGATATCTAATTTGCAGTATTGAAAGCTGCCCTCAAAAACTGAGAGGAATAATTGAACAGACTGATGAAGAGTATCGAAAATACTCAAAGCAATCCCAAGAGTCTGCTAGACATCCAATAATTTGTGGTACTGCAATAAGCAGCCATTAACATAACAAAGTACACGTACACATTGATCCTCTCTAATTTTCAGAGAGGCATCCTTTTTGAATTGCAGTTCAGAATACTTTGAACTCTACATATTCTTTGTTATTTCAGAATATTAACCATGTCTATTTTTAAAACATATCAAATCAGTTCCTAAATATAAATGAACAGTATATTCAGACTATCAGTCTTAGCAAAATACTCATCCAAAATTATCATACTGTCAGATCTGCAGAAACAGCAACAGCAAAAATGATAAACCTAATGCTATTCCCCAGTCTGTTTGCTCTAACATTTATTTTTATTTTCCTTTCTGAAGAAGACACCAGAATTTTCATCAAAAGGTATAGTAGGATTTATACCAGAGTAGTAATATTCTTGGTATACACCTCCCAAATATATTTTAATGACTTAGTATGACTTATAAGAAATGTATTGAATTCCCCATAAAAGAGCCATATTTATGAATCTGTTTTCAATACAGAGTATAAAGGGATTTGTCAAGAAACAGTTGCAATATCAGTGGTGCAGAAAAACTGCAGTGCTATTTGCTGAGCTAGTTCTATGACCAAGTGAAGGATATAGCTATGATTTTTCCACCACATTGGCTACGACCATCTCAAACTTTTCTTCTTTGCTCCCTCTTCAGCACACAACTGTGGCTTTTTTCCTCATTGGTTACAAGCACTGTTACTGTTTTAATCTGAAAAAAAGTGAGAACTGGGTACATGAGCTTTGTAACCTATTTAACAAATCTTAAAGCTGCCCTATCAGAACATAAGTGCTAAAGGGCTTTTTGAAAGTCTATGTGAAGTATAGAGCCAGATTAGACCATCTGATAGAGATTTAGATCACAGTATACAGCTAGCATCTGTGTTTCAATCTGCACAACACTAATGGAAAAAATTCAACATATTTCATTGTAGAATCCCCTGAACAAACCAGAAGATCCAGCTAAATAAAGATTTAAATCCACTCAGTGCATTCACAGCATACTGATGTCATACACATTTGAAAGGGGATAGGCAGGCGAAAAAAATAATATTGAACTCTTAAAATCTAGGAGTCTATTAATTCATGTCTATAATAAATCCAGGCTCTAGTTCACCATACCCATATGTTAACCAATATTTTGAGTATTACTGACAGGTCTTGAAACAAATCTGCTATCCACAAACAAGTAAAACTGATTACTGTTTGTACCAGCACAAACAATACTGCATTCCTTTATTAGCTGAGCAGAGCAATATTCCTTCAGAGCCTGTTTGCAATTGTCTTGTGAAACCGAACCTCCTCCTCTCCATACAAATACAGACACAGACACACCACACCACTTCTATCACCCCTCTGATGCAGGCAGAGACTGGCTTTATTTCCTTCATCACCAAATATACCTTGACACACAATATACCTTTGCTAAAATCTGAATTATTTAACAACTCGTGGTATGATGCTGTGTGAAAAAACACACGCGAGCCATACTCAACATTTCTCTGACAAAAGCACTGTTGTTGGTTTCAATTTGTGCTCATTAATTCAATGCTGAATTGCTTTGTATGCTAACCACTCATGGCTAGCCCAGCCTTTTGAAGAGAGCCAAAACTTTGATCTCATTTAATAGATGACCATATTGCATTCTGCAGCGCAGTGGAGAAAAACTTAAAATTCTAAAAAAGCCGTTTCCGGTAACAGTAGTAGCCCAGCTGAGGTAGGAAGACCAATTTGATTTCTTTGCAGGGAGGCTGACTCTGGTTTTCTGTGTTTTAGGCTGAGAACACTAGGATGAAGGAGGCAGAAAAAGTAACGAATAAGAAAAAATAAACAGGGAAGGACTGAAAATTAATTTGCCAGTGTGGATGAGAGAGGAGCCTCACTGTAGAAATACAGAGAACAACAGAGATTGCAACAGAGACAGCAAAGGAGGTAGAATAATACCAAAGGTAATAACAGATTGTGGAATAAAGACAAATGTCTTGAGGGCTTGAAACAATAAAGTAATTCTTGAAGACATTTTATAATGCTACAAAACTTAACATAAGG
Source organism: Grus americana (assembly GCF_028858705.1). Taxonomy (NCBI): domain Eukaryota; kingdom Metazoa; phylum Chordata; class Aves; order Gruiformes; family Gruidae; genus Grus; species Grus americana. The sequence continues at coordinate 9,603,282 of NC_072864.1, forward strand.
AAAAATACAGAAGCTATAAAAGCAGGAGAAATTGTAAGAGAGGATAAAGATGAGACAACATAAAGATCAAAGAACATGATGCTTCGAGCAATAGACAGCAATGTCAAAGATTTTCCAAGCTCTGAATAAGTAAGAAGAAAAGTTAAAGCTTGTCTCTGAACTGACCTGTGCTCCTCTGAACACTACTAACTATTTTTCTTGGGATGAGTTTACAGCTATAGGAAACTGGATTGCAAGACAACTCACGGTTTCCCACAGTTTTAAGGTATGAACAGTTGAAGCCAACTCAAAAGCCTCCTGAAATCTATGCCTACAGTAGGATGTAGCATGGCTCAAAAGGAGCAGATCACTCAAGCAAATAATCGATTGGTGCTAAGTATCCAACTTCGACACTTACACCACTCCACTACGTGAACCAAAGTATCTCACTAACAACTCAGGTGATTGCTTCAAAATCAAACTTCTGGGCTGAGCTACAAGACTGATGTAGGCACACCTTGCAATGGTTACATTTATGAGCTTTAAGATCGCTGAAAAAGCAAAGTCGTCCATTTTATTTAGCTAAGTCCACTGCATATTTTTGCCTCTATGCACACTCTCTTATTTAGTACAGTACAAAGATACCCAGAGTTACAAAACATACCATTCTAGCTGATTATGTTAATTCATAATGCAGAACAGGGTTTTTTTTTAGAAAGGGCAAAATTTTACAACGGACCGCACTCAGTGACAGCTGTGAATCTACTCATTCGATCCAATGAGAAGTGCTCCCTTAAAGATTTTTCTGTGACACCATCTTTCAGAAAAGAGACCTTGTTATCATTCCTCCAAAAGGTTATCAGAATCTTAATTTCATCTTTAGTTTTACAAAAGAGAATACCTTCAGACAGAAAGAGAAAGGGGCCAGATGAAGTGCCCTGGCGTTAAGATAAAATCAGTTTGTACAATAACTGCCTCAGAGTATGTGCTTCTGAGAGAATATTTTATTGAATAGTATTCCAGTCTACTGTACAAACACTGCCACCTTCAAGAGTTACAAAACAAAAGGTTAAAGAAGTAAATTACTGTACGCCCAGCAGTTTTTGAACAGTGAGGAAGATGTCTTCTTATACACTTGGGCTAAACTTCTACAAGAAAATCCCTGGTATTTATTCAGTATCTATATGACGCTATGCATAACTGAACAACAAATCTTGTAACGATCTGGTAAACTGTGCAGCTCCTTTACTCATAGGTTTATATCGCAGACTAAACACAAACTCATTGCACGTAACAACATCATGGCTGTTACTGTATGCAATATATTTATCCGAAAAAAAAAAAGGGATCTTGATCAAGATCCTCATTTTCTGCTATGAAAAACGTGCTTTATTTTGAATTTCACATATTCATCTGAAAAGCATCACTAGGCAACACAGAGAACAATACCTTTCCTGCAGAATTTCAAGTGAGCCTGTTTTAAACAATACTCTGAGAAGGACCCTCTAAAGGGCTGGAGACACGTAGTGCCCGAGACCTCCTTTTCTTCTTTCATACAGCAATCATGTCTCCCTCTGTAGATTTGTCAAAGTCCTACAGGTTTACATAATCTAAAACTATACTGCAGTCAAAAAAAAAAAAAAACAACCCAAAACAAACTCCTTTTATCCCATACACCAAAAAAGATGAGCAAGCAGGAATCTCCTTATATCTTTTTGTATCTTCTAGATATGTATCTTTCCAGAACCATTAAGTTATCTGTTGGACGTAGGAGGAACATTGGGATCAGCCTTCGAGATATCACCTGATACTCGGCCATATATGATGTCAGCACTGGGCTGATGATTAATCACACCTGAGTTAGGCTCAATTTCCCTTATAAGGCAAGCCAAAGACTTTATCGGTTTTAATAATGTTTGTAGACACTTCAGACTGGTATAACAGAGCTGCTGTATCTCTGGTACGTGGCCTGAATGTGAACGGCTTTCTCTAGAAGAAAGGAACTGAGGCCAAATACTATGCCTATTATAACTCCAGTTTAAAAATACGTAAAGATGACAAAAATCCTTGAAACTTCAACATATTGGAGATATCTTTGTTTTAATATTGGAGATCTCAGATAGAGGAACACTACACACACACACAGAGGTACAGCACGGGTACGGAATCATTATCCTGTGATAAACAGTACTGGTTTCAAAGTCAGAATTTCAAACCGATACAGCAGTGATTTTTTCGGTCACGTGCAGAGAGAACCAATTGCATCCCAAGATATTGTTTTTCTATTGAGCACCCATTTTCTCCCACAATGATCGCTGCATAAGCCCTCTCTTTCCAGCATCAGTCACAGTATGGCATTACTAAATCTTAGGCAATAAAAATATCAGTGGATTGAAATCTTTCACATCATGTGTTAACTGTTATCTTGATGAATGAAAATACTAACATATATGCATAAGCACCTCTCTGGATTAGCCATTATACCTCCAGTATTTCTCCACTTGATTTAGTCAAAGTTTTGGGCATTTTACACTGGAAATAAACCAAAATGAAGACATATAAACCATACTCAACTGGACCACAGGAAAACTACATGAAATCCATACTGTTTATGCAACACTGCATAATTTTGCATGTTAAAATTTGTAGTTATCATTATACTTTGATCTTTAGAAGAGTTGCTACTGTTTCATTATAATTTAATTTTTCCTTGTCTTATCTACTGAAGATATAAGAGATAATTATTTGATGACATACACAGAAGCACCCATGCAAAGCCGTCACAGATAAAGAAATCTTCTAAGTTAAAAGGCAGGAAAACCTACTGACAAGTACTGGGCAGACTTGTTAGCATGAATTAAAAAAAAAAAAAAAAAAAAAAAAGGAGGGGAGGAGGAGAGGGGCAAAACAATACTGATCTTCAGCCACAGCTCTGAAACTTTGTTTTATAGGAAATTACTTGGAGACTCAGTGTATCTCGCTGATATCCTTGCAAAGTTTCAGACTCGTGCAGCAGAGAACTGCATTTCTATTAACATAAAACTTGTTTTTTAATTCATAACGCCCAGGACACACTGGCTTACTCTATATTTGTGGTATCAGTGAATTTCACTTGCAGTTGTGTAAAAGATTTCAGGACTAATCTGATATGCTTCACCTTCTTCTTCAGCATCTCTTCCCAAAGCTTTTATAAAACCAGCGCACTCGGGAACAAGAGACACGCAATGTCCTGGGCTGCCAACGCCGGCAGGCCCGGGGTAGCTGTCTTGGTCCTCCCCACTGCCAGGCTATTCAGCGACTGCTCGCAGTTTATAATCCACAACCTCAGCATTCTGGAATGTCTTAAAACCCACATTAATTAAGTTGCACTCAGCTGATCTTTTGTTTCAAAACCATATTTGGAAATATTTCTTCAAACTACGGTAATTCGAAACACTTGAGGTACACAGGTTTTGACTACAAATGTTGGTGTCTGAGCTGCTGGCCTTCTCTCTCACTGAGGGCCTGAAACCCTTTTTCTTCAAATACACTAAAATCAATATCTTGTTGCAAAAGTTTACAGCAGTTCTCATAAAAGGTCAAACTTTTTTATTTAATTATTACCTATGGCTACTGGTATAAGTACTTGATGAGAAACTGACTTTGTATTAGGAAAAAAAATCTATTCACCAGATAATATAAAATTCAATGGGAAGTGTTTTATCAGAATCTGGCCTTCTAGGTGAAGCCGTTGTACTACTAACTTGATGGAGAGCAATGCCATCACAGTGCCACTGATTCATTTTAAATGTCACTGCTTTAAAATGCCATCATTTGAGAAAACCTCTGGACAGGCTCTCCGCTAGCATAAATCAGCTTAGCTTGGTTGACTTCAGTAGAACTACAGTGATCTAAACCAATTGAAAATCCAGTCCTTTGTGCTGAGCCTTCACTCACAACAAGGGGGAAAAAAAAAAAAAAAAAAGAGCCAGCACTGCACAGCCCAGTAACTTTTTTTGCAGATTCTCGTACTACTTATTATCTATGAGTGCAGTTCTACTGCTGTTAGCAACAATGAGAACGACAGTACAAACCAGAGCCACGACTTTCCTGCACCATCTTAAAAGCCCCACTCAAAGAGGAGTTTGATGACACAGCAATGAAATCCCTCTGGCTGGCATAGACTGTAGCAATTGTTAACACCGATGCATCTCCAGTCATTCCTAATAACAAGTAAAAAACCTGCTGGAGTAGACAAGGCCAAAATGGGCCTTTAATCAGGACTGCTGTCAGGTCTGTATTACTGGAGGCTCCCATGGTACCCAACTCTGTAAAAGATAACATAATGAATTTTTGATGTGAATAGTACCGGAGAAGTGGAAGTAGCATGAAGAATACTCCCTTTAACGGCTGGATCCTCCCAGCACCCCCTGGTGTAGCCTTTATTCATAGTACAGCCCTACTATTCCACCTGGAAGCCAGTAGACTTTTAACCTAGAGATACTTTCAACTCAAGGAAATGTAAATAAATCCAGTGGAAAAACTAGATTAATTTACACCTCAAAGTGGCATCAACTGATTGTAACCTACAAACCAAGAACAATAAAAGAAGAGAACAGAATTAATGTTGGCACAGAAACTAACAATAACATTTTGCCCGCTTCCCTTTTAGCATTTAAGCCCTGTGGTTCAAAACTTCACTCAGCCTATGGAATTCTATTTTGAGCTTTGTTATCTGTACACAGAGAAAAGTCAGACTGCTATGGTATTCCTATCAATTATGGCTTGTATTTATTTGTTTATATGAAGTTCCTTTATTCATCTGTGTAAATAATGTTGCAATGGAAAGGCACTTTCTATGTGAAAAAAATAAGGAAGGATCTACTACCAGAAAACCCTACAAAATAGCACTACACTTCTAAATGCAAAAGTGACTAGAAGTTGTCACAACATCCATTTTTCTGTAAAATTCCAAAATTATGATTATCCTATATTCAGCCATAAATAAGCATATTTAAAATTATATCAAATTTGGCATTTAAACCCTTAATCCTGCATCAAGGTCCCTAGTTTAGATAACTGAATGCCATCAGTATTGAACTTCGCGATAGATACAGAAATCCAAGTTCCCAAGTACACTAAGTTCACGTACCATGTGGTTTTTCAAATAGATCTAATATATGGCTCACACCATATCGCACCGACAATGACCACAGGATTTAGCTTAGCTTTTCAGCCCTCCCCATAACCTCTTTTCTCCAGAAGAGAGGGAGAGAATACCTTTCCAGACCTCGTCATGTCAGCTTTCCTCACACAGACACAGCAATATTCCCGTCTCCTCTGCTTTTAGGAGCTGGCTCTGTGGCCTTTTACCTACACAAATTACCAGCTGTAACCTACAGTGAACTACACTGAAAGTGGCATTTTCAATTTCTTTTCTAATTAACCTATTTGCATGCATTTCAGTAATTATAGAGCTTTGCATACCTAACAAGAAATATCCCACTGTGCAACGCCAACAGTTGATACAGCACAGTAATCTGTCTTCACCAGTGACACAGGAGATGATATTTAGGGAGAGCACAGAAACTCAGCCAATACCCGCGGCCATTCCACTCATACTCCCCCAGCACCCACAAGCTCTGGGTGAAGGTGTCAGGAGGAACATTCCTGCTCATTCCTGATAGTATCTACTTTGAATCTCTTTCCGAAACTGCTGTTACTGTTAATCTCCCCGCTATGGCTTCATCAAGTACTCCCAGATCTCTTACTGAGGAAGCTGCTCTTTATTCACCTTAGCTTCTGCTTTTGTGACTTCACAAAGTTCAGTCATACTCTCCCCCTCAGCCTTCTTCCCTCAAAACTGAGAAGTCCCAGTCTTTCCAGCATTTCTTTGTATAGCAAAAGCTTTCTATCCTTGACTATTTTACTCGCCCTTCTCTGCTCCTTCTTTAACTACACTATATCCTTCCTGAGATGTGGAGATCAGAACTGCACACAGCACTCGGAATAAGAGCGCACCAAAGTCTTACAAGCTAGAAAAATAATGCCCTCTGTCTTGTTTTTACAGTACCCTTTCTCAGGATGCTTGACATTTTTGTTGGCTTTTTTTGGCTACCGCTGCACATTGAATTGAGGATTTAAGGAAACTGCCGATGACTCCAAGATCACTTTCCTGAAGTGTAACTGTCACTTACTAATTCAGAACCACATTATCCTAGTTTGGATTATGCTTTCATAGAGTACAGTCATCGACACTAAAGCTTCTTTGCCACCTTTTTGTCCAGTGACACTGTTAGTTTTACAAGATCTTCCAGGAGTTCCTCACCATCAGCATAACATTTAACTACCTGAAAGAGCTTAGTACTTTGTCAGTGAAGATTTCACACAGATGGTACGCATCCCTTCTCCTGGTCGTTGAAGATATCGATTAAAATTTGTTTTCAGCGCTGTACCCTTGAGAACCAACTTTCATTCATGATAACCCCCAAACTGGCAACAGAGCAGACAGCTTTTCTTGTACAACCAGATAGAGTTTGTTCTTGCCCTAAATCCTCTCACCGAAGAGAGGCCTAACCAATTGACCTAGTATTGGCCACTGCACAACTAACCAAAGCGTCCGTGTGTCAGTAAGGAAGTTCATCGGGACTGTATGTGTCCACACTGCGTTTCACACTTGGCTCCGTTAGCCTCACTAGCAGACACCAAGCACTTGTCTGAGAAGACATGATAGTCATTGATCGCCAAGAATTCCCTCTGAGATCCTCAGGAACTTATCCCAGACAGAGACAGCATCGCTGGGTCAAAACTGCCGCTAAGGCTGAGGTAGCTCACGCCCAGCAGTTAGGCACGCAGAGCAGTAAAGTCCATTCACTTTTATTACAAAAAGATTACTACTATCTACCTCCCAGTCTCCAGCCTGAAACACTAAATAAGTAAGTCTTCTCACCTCTTTGTTGACAAATCAGATGATTTTCCCTTTTTTAAATGTATCACTATGCCAATGCAGCTACTTCAGGTGCATCTAGCCCATACTGCGTATAGCAGGGACATATGTCAAGAATACAGAAAAGGAACATTGGGAACCATTTGACAAAGCGCCTGCGGTACAGATCAGGCTGCAGAGGGAACTTTCACTCCAGCAGTTCCTTCGAGCTGCAGCATTTGTTTCTTAGCAGCTACGCATGAAGTGCCACAATCCAAAGGGATTTCAGCTCCTTTTGCAGAGCCAAAGCCTCCAAAAAAAACTGGGAAAAGAGGGTGGGAGGGGAACGAGAGAAAAGAGAAGTGCAACAGCAATATGCTGTGCTGGTATAGTTTTGCTGCACTGCAGACTGACTTCAATGTGTGAAGACTTAAAACAGACTACTCGCTTCTCTCCACGCTCGGCAGGACAGAGACTAAAAGGCCGAGAGCTGGCAAGATCCCACTTTATTCTCAAAGCTAGGAAAGGGAATCAGAGGGGGGTTTATGATTCTTGCATCAAATAAATATTGTGCTGTTAACAATTTTGACTTTTATGAATTAACCTCTAGTTTGACCTAATTTCTGAAACACTTTGGTTGCTATATTGTGGGGATTTCTGATCAAAAATTTTAAAAATAATGACTGAAATCCATGACAGACTGTATAGTATTCAGCAGTTACCATCGATTGTTCTGAACCATCTGAAAAAATTACCTTCATGAAAGTTCTTTTCATTTATTTTATTCTTTACACAACCATAAAGGCCCATAAAGGCTTAATCTGCTCTCGATAACTATAGTGCAAACAGTCTCACTTCTTAATTTGGGAATGCTACATTTCAGTACACTGAAAATTAAGTAACACTCTGGAAATGGCTGCAGCGTGTAAGAAATAGCCAGGCAGAACTTTGTTTCGCCATTTCTGAAAGTATAATAGTAATAAAAAGAAACCCTGCTGACAAGGTGGTGCTTCCATATGGATATCCTCCCTCCAGTCTGACTGTCCATTACCGCATTGCTTTTACGGCAAGCAAGCTATGCCTTTTAAGACCATCAACGACAGCCTGCCACTGCCGGTTTTAATTCTGCGGAACAGGGTGATGAATATGCTATTGTGAGCTGCTCTCAGGATGTTACAGGGCGTGGATCACAGGTCATTCAGCAAAGCAGGACCAAAGAAAGCAGCACGAAGGCAACAGTTTCTGCTCAGAACTTATTCTACATCAATCCAAATCGTGAGCCAAGATCATGAGACCTTATCCCACAAGACAGCAACCGTAACAGTACATTCACAGCAACCGTATCAGTATATTCACGACTCCGCTATTAGGAATCAAAACAGAAAATGGTTGAGTTACAGTAGTAAGTGGCTAAGCCTGAATGATCTTGTATATATTGGAACAACAGAAAATAAAGAGCTGCACTGGGTAGAAGAGAATAAAGACAGAGCAATTAAATATAAAACTCTTTAGGATATGACTAATTTCACATATCCTAATTATAATACCAGAAAATAACTTAAGAAAAGTATTTAATGGGAATTTTCTTAGTGGATTCAGTGAAGAGAAGGCTCCAGGTTGCCTTTATAGCAGTCTTCCAGTTCCTGAGGAGGCCTACAGGAAAGATGGGAAGGGACTCTTTATCCAGGACTGTAGTGATAGGACACGGGGTAATGGCTTTAAACTGAAAAGGGGGTTGATTTAGATTAGATATTAGGAAGAAATTCTTCACTGTGAGGGTGCTGAGGCACTGGCACAGGTTGTCCAGAGAGGTTGTGGATGCCCCATCCCTGGCAGTGTTCAAGGTTGGGTTGGATGGGGCTTTGGGCAACATGGTCTAGTGGAGGGTGTCCCTGCCCACGGCAGGGGGATGGAATTAGATGATCTTTAAGGTCCCTTCCAAGTCAGACCATCCTATGATTTTATGAACATGCTGTTAGTACACCAGCTGAACGAGGTCTGTTTCAACCAAACCAGCTGAGATTTTGATTTGCAGTTTTCAAATTTTTATGCATTTGTTCTTCAATGCAATATGAATGAAGAAGAATTCCCAAGTCTTTTTTGGTTTAAGATGAAGTTGCCCTTGTGTTTACTGTAGTCCTATCCATGTTGCAGACACTGAGGTTTTAACCTGTTACGTGAGTGACCACAATTTTTTTTTTTAATGCTGATATACAGAGCTTAAGAAATTACAATTTAATTTTGCACAGTAAGTCCTTATTAACACATTTTGACACAGAGAAAATATGATTTTAAGGAAAGATGATTCTTAAGAATCTGTTTGATCATAACTACAGGGCTGGACAAAGCAATCACAGCCACATTAACATCCTCTAAGTGTGACCAGACCTAACACACCTTTCTCCAAAAGTCACCAGTGGGATTTAGGCATAAATATCTAGCGGGAAATAGAGCTGGTGGAGAATGAAGGCAAGAAGAAATATTTTTATGAGAGTAACATTGCTGGCAAAAACATGCAATAATGTGGCTGAGGATGTATTAGCAAACAATTAATGTATCTGGTGGCATATGTCAGTGAGACATCACTGAAGAAAAAACTTACTATGCTAAGTAGCGATAAGGCACTCTATAGCATGGCAAATTGAAAATACTTTTTATCATGTGACATCAAGCATATGGTACATTGCTGACTGGTGAATGACAAACTTTGAAAGGTTATTATTACCCTAATGAGAAAAACCTGACATAAAGGAATTAATTAGCTTTTAATTTATTTAGTATTAAGAAATAGCACAGACTCCAGATGGTAGTTTCTATGGTTGGGCGGGAAGGAGGGGGGCAGTCGTCTTTTTTTTCCCTGTATCTTGGTACTTCATTCTAGGATGGCAAAATGGAAGAAGTTACACAACTCCTCCAATTCTTATTTACTATGAGAAAGATTTGTGATAGATCTACTGGATTAATTTTTTATTCCTGATGAGGTATTAGAATATTTTTAAGGACAAGGTGCTTATTCAATAGAAATTATGCCTGGCTCTTTTCTTTTGGCAGCAGCTCATAATACTCACAGAAACGTGACTTTCCAAGCCTCCAGTAGATTTCAGACATGCATAAACTCAGTCATATCTCTTTGCAAAGGATCAGCCCACTGAACGATCAAGGAGCTTGGTTAGGTTTTATTTCTGAAATATACACCAATACTATGCTGGAAAATCATATGATTTTTGAAACTTGAGGTAATTTGAGCATAAAAAATTAATTATAATAATGTATGTACAGGTAGTATTTTGAGTATATTCCACAGCTGACACTCGTGACATCTCCAAGCACACCATTCTGTATTTGAAACACATACGGGCTTACCGACACCTTTCCTACTGCATCTGAAAACGAGTACAATCAGACAAAGAATACTGGATTAGCTAGCTGAGCAAGCTCTCCAATAAAGGATACAAATTAATATAGATTTATTAGAAAAGAGTGCAGCCCTGAAAAAGAGTGTACAACTAAGTGTATAGCAAAACAGACTGTTTAAGCAGTGAAAAGTGACTGTTCATCCTTTAGACGGATAGGAACAAAGGGCATATGAGGACAAATTAAGGTATCCAATAGTGCAAGCACAAAGTCAGTATTTTCTGTAGCACTAACTACAAAGACGCACTCATACAATCAAAAATGAACACACACCCCCCCCAATAAAAAAACCCCACCCTTAATTCTTTTCTCCATACAAATCTGTAGCCTCAAAATCAATTATGTTTTTACAGCAAATAGCAAGCAAAGTTTTGGAATTTTTTATATCCTTGGGAGGTTGAAGGTTAGGTACAAGGCTTCATAACTACAACTTCCCCAAAACTTCATTTTGCCATCACAAACAGCTCAGCTTTGCCTTGGTTCCATTTCTGACTAAAATACCTCATGACAGGTTTATAGTATTAATTTCCTCTTCTACTGCACTCCTTATAAATGTTTTCTTTATAGCATAAATCACATTCCCAGCACTAGATAAGTAAAGACTCATATAGATCACTTTACTGGATTTTACATCACAAGCATTCTGTAACAGATTAGCGTTCTCTATTGATTATTCACAATGACAGACCTTAATGACCTGAGCCATTCTAATGACCAGAGAAATGAAATGGTGATAAAAGGGTAAAGAACTTCAAATTATTTCCTAGAACAATTACTAATATGGTCACAGGGATTTCTAAGGGATATTGCTGGTTTTCAAAAGGAAGTTAATCCTGCTAGTAATACTTGTTTTCTTTCGGTTTTAGTAATGTACTTTCAGACACATAGATGAGCCTAAGGTCTATTTGTTTTTCAGAATGACTTTCTCTCCTGGGCTCTCAAATCAGAGGTACTAGTTTTGTGGATCTGGGAAAAAAAAATCTGCAGAGTCTGAAATCAGTCCACCCTACCTACACAGCTTTTTTCAGCTTGTGCTACAACCCAGACTGTTGATTCAAGGACCCTGAAACTAAACAGCACCATCACTCACCCTCGTCATCAGCATCAATGCTCAAATATAAATCCAGCCTTTGCAGGACTCCCTGTGCAGCTGTGCCAGGGGAGGTCGGGTGCACACAGAGCCACGAATCCCATCCACCTCTATGACATACAGCACCCAGCAGGCGAATGAGCCCCATGGACCCAAGATGGGAGTCAGGACCGTTATTCCAAATACTCAACTAGATCAGCAGCTGAACACCTGCTATTTCCAGGACACCTATGCTTTGTGTCTACTCAATGCCCTCTCTAGCTGACTCTACGTGTTTTTCAAACAGTCAGCCCTGGTGCATCGGCACACAGCCATCATCTCCAACACACAGCCATCATCTCCAACACACAGAAGACCGCACATCAAATTCAAAGCATTTCTTTAGCCAAAAATATTTTATTTGTAATTGTTTCTACTGAGGTAAAAGCATGTAACTTTTAGATGAAAACCATGAGATTTGATAATGGAATATATGTAAACTGAGACTGTGGCCATACTAATAAGAAAAGGTAATTTTTATTGCCTTGGCACGAAGCAGACGCAATCCCCTCTCACTGACCTTGTTGTACCACTTGGAGCCATCCAGGAAATCATAATTAGGTGAAAAGAATTTGTTTAGCCTGTTCTTTCAGCTCCCTGAAAATGTCAAGGAAGAGACTGCTCCGTAAAGTAGATCACTCAGTGCTTCATTTGCAAATTGTTGTTGGTCTTTTTCCTTTTTATTTCTTCCCCCCCCCACACTTTTATTTTTAATTTCCCTCTGGGTTGGGGTTGGTTTTTTTTCCTTCTTTTTTTTTTCCTTTTTTGTAAATTCTAATGGATTACTGAGATGGGGACCAGAGCCTCCACTGGTGACCTCCTCAAAAAAAGAATGTCACACAGTTCCCAGAAGCGTGAGATGCCAGTTCAGTACTTGTTCCCCTGCCAGCACGGCCACCAAACAGCTTTGCTTTCATCGCTGCCTTGGTGCTGCTCTTTGAACAGGTCATTAGGAATTCCATGACCCATAAGCCACCATACGTGATCTCCATGACCTTTCTACTTTTTGCTGAGACATAAATTGTGAAGCTTGAATCTTCATCTAGACCTAACTTTCCCATGTGGCCAAGCAAGCTCCATTTATTCAGACTTTTAGAGGATAAAGCAGGCGTATCAGCCTCAGGCTATGAAATGAGAGGAGCATTACAAAAATTTGAAAATAAAGTGTTCCATTAAAAAATAATTTCATTACAACTCAAACCTATTCCCTGTTTCAAATTGGTCCTACAATGATAATGTTTACTTTGCATAATGCTCTTCTGAACTAAAAACTTTTATTAACGACATGCTTCTGTTTTTTAAAATTATAATAACAGATGGATTTATAGATCTAAAATAGTAACCAAATTCTAATAATGATGCCATTTAATATATACCTCAACTTCTGACAACTTAATACTTGCTTTGAAAGCAGTACTCCCCAAACTAACATGTTTATAATCCCAACATAAGTTGCACGTTATGTGCTCCCTTGCTAGCTGCACATCGTGTTGCCCTGACAGTTAAAGCTGTTCTGCAGATTTTGTTTCTTTACTCCATTTTGCAAATGAATCCTTAAATTATGAAAGAAATTAGTGATCAAGATGACCCTAGGGCATTTGTAATAAATAACACAAAAAGATTTTAAAATGGTCTCTGATTCTTTGAAAAATAACGGTGAAAAAACTTCATGAGATGCAAGTCTACATTTACATATAAATGGAAATACACATACACACACATCCACGCGTACACACACAAGATATTTATAAGATACCCCACATTTATTCTTCATCAGATTGAACCTTAAGAAATTAAATACATTTTAAAATAACTCTTTATTCTAACTGGATATTCTCAAACTATTTATTGCATGTTCTGTCCCAAAACAGCTTTTACTCATGTATTTGCCAAAGACGACACCACCAAGGGTGAGGAAGTGTCAAGATAGTGGAAAATACAGCAGTGCAGAACAGATTAGCTTTAAAAAAATATTTTTCATCATGGAAATATAAAACAATCATTAAATTAAACTGTTAACAGCTTCAGAGCAGAAAGGACAGAAATCTGCTTTCTGTCTCAGAACTACAATTCTCATTTATTTCAGGGACTACACGGCTGCAGTCAAGCATCACTGCGAGCCCAGCAGACAAAACAAATCAGCAGAGAAAACAAATCCACTTCTGGACACATTCATCTCCTTCAAAGGATCTCTCACCTGAGCTGGCTCACAGCTCTACAGAGATAGAAGCAGAGCAGTCATTTTGGGACATGGCACTGGAAAAATTTAGGGAATTCAGCTGAATGGGTAACAGCCAGTTTAAGAGATTAAGACTGATTTCACGGAAGTAATCAGGCTTTGGATGCTGTGTTTAGGATGCCCTCATTGTGGAGCAGATACGCAATCAAGCATCGTGAACTTTAAAAACAAGGTCTGTGCAGGCATTATCCTTTCTACGACCAACTAAGGCAGTAAAAAAAACCCTCACAAAAAACCAAAACCAAACACCCAAACTGGTCTCAAGTACGCAAGCCTATCCAGGCTCTTCCACTGGGTCATGCCTTGGTCTATTCTGAACACTTTCTTTGCCAAGATCTGAAGATGAGCACCACACACTGTCACGAGAACACGGGCAATCTGTCAGTCTCAACGTTGTTCAACATCAACATGCATTCTAAGTAACTTTTTCAATTATTCACCTGAATTACTGACATAGGACCATTGTAATTGGGAGCTAAGGGCATCAGAACAGATAGTTGCATCCCCCAAACCTTCGCATGACACACAGATCAAGGCATCACATAGGAAAAAACCTCCCAAGAAAATCTGAAGTGTGCGATTTCTATCAACAAACTTGTCAAATTTGTAGGCACTTTTTGAGCTTGCAAGTAATTGCACCTGGAATTCAATTCTGGCACGCAACAGCCAGAATTGTAATAAAGATATTTTAAGGCAATTATGAAAAAAAATTAGTATTTCAAAACAGGTCTATGATGATCACTTTCGTTTTACCTTACATTTCTGCTTCTCACTGAAAACTTTTATGAATAGTTTTATTTCCACTTTAAAATTATTCTAAATGTGTGAAATTAAAGAGAGGTGTGGGTGTGCCTCTCAGCAGTTACATACCTAGCAATCATTACCAAAGTTTAATATCATAATTAGATTTGTAAGTCTCACCACACATTTGCAGAACTAAACTTTTGCTCCTCTCATCTGCCAGAAAAAACTTGGCTCTTGAACCTGGAGCGTGACAGTGGGGTTACAATTAGAAGAAGAGATTGGGACAAGTGGAAGTGCTCCAAAGTGTAAAGGGGGAAGTCTTGATCCTTCTCCCTCTCGTCCCTGTGTTACAAAGCAATTCCCCTCCACCAGAAGCCTGAATGGATAGGCAATATTGGAGAGCAGCACCTCTTGCATCAGCCGACATGGTTTCCATTCCAAATATTGACTGCTTTAATCTATTTTCAGCTTAAAGTAATAGACTGCGCGGACACATTTAATTGTCCCATGTTCTGTCAGTGGGGCATCGACATGGATACCCACGCAGTTCTCCCCATAACCGGGGTGACCACGTGTGAATAAGCGACATGGGAACTTCCAAAGCTGAATCATACACGTGATGCAGCTACCTTTAGTGGTGTTTCAAAGCCACAAAAGTTTTTACTGTATTGCAAGGCCAGCAACAGCTTTCAGCCTTGTCATACTCAGAAAATAAAGATAACCGTTGTCATAAAGAATAATTTGACTCATACACATATACACACAATATATATATAAAATATATACGTGTACACACTCATAGAAACTATACAGGAAAAATCAAATTAATTCAGAGTTTCTATTAATAGGAATATTGATAAATTAATTGATAATGGGGTTTTATGGTTTACAATTATTTTGCTTTTAAAAACCACAGAAGAAATAGTTCCCTGAAAGGCTCATTTTCTGTTATCCTCCTTTAATATATTCCTCTAGCTTCATGATTACCTAACAAGACACAGTACTATTGATCTCATATGCTTGGTTGAGTTGTAGATTATGATGTTCTAAAGAAAAAATCTGCTTCTGAGACATTTTGCTTTATCCTGGAAAACATTCCACAAGCCAAACACATTGATTCACATTATAATAAAAGAGAAATTGGGACCTCTTTTTTTGTTTTCTTCTCTCAAGAGACAATATCCCAGTCTCTTGGACTCTCTAATAGCACAGTTCAGGTGAAAAATACCTTCTTAAAGAACTTCAGCCCTTCTTTATACATTTTTAATACTCCTAAACTATAATAATAAAAAAATAGAAGAAATATTTTTCACTTAAATAAAAAAAAAACCAAACAAAAAACCAAACCAACAAGAACACAACCGAAAAACCAACAACAACAAAACAACCAAACACACACAGCCAAAAAATCCCACAACCCAACCCACAACAAAAAAGCAACATTTACTTCATAACCTTCCAAAGGAATTCTTTGGATTCAGGAATACCGTAGACCTCATTTTCCCAGAAGTCATTACATTACCTGAAGCATGATGTCTCACCTGATCACTACCATAGACAATAACTCTTTCACAGATAAGCTACCCATTTCATCCTATGTTTAGATTTCAAAACTACTTCTCTTAGTTTAATATTCTACAATATGAGAAAATCTATGCATATTTCATCTTAGGTTCTCAAAATCAGGAACATACATACCTGAAATACACTAAAAAAATTGCATTTTATTTCAGAGTCATTATTTCCTGGATAAGATACTCCTGGACATCAGGCTATATATTTATGAATAAAAAAAGAGGATGAATTAACTTGATTTTAGCTCCTGAAACATTCAAACATAAAAAAAAATACACTACTTTCATTATACCTAATAAAGTTCAGTGATGAGGAGATAATTAGGAGTACATGCAAATCACTACAAGTTTGATACACATACATCGACTTGGGCATAGCTGAAGGGCTAATTCTGCTTATGTGGCAAGCAAACCTTTTTTTCCTGTTTAGAGGACGACGAAGTTATGGATATTGCTGAATGAAGCAAGAGATTTCACAGTGAACCCAGTAAACCTTGAATCAGATTCTTAAACCTGATTCAGACTATATCCCTGAAGCGTCAATCAGTGGTGTTCTTCATAACAAATCAATACGGATGGCAAGCACGAGAGAGATGCGTATGGATTAAATGTTCTGAGTGTTTCTCCTTATCTGCGCTTACCTCGAGGTTTGGCTTTTTAAACCAAAACCCACCCCACCCTCTAAAACCTCTAAACTAGTTTTGCTAGTGTGTTTTTTCCCCTCCATTCTAATAATTCAATTCTGTGCTAATATAATATAAAATATCCTTTAAGAAGAGATTTGAGCTTTAAGCATTTAATGCATTATGGTTACAGTCATAAGAAAAGCATCTGTTCTCTTTCTAACAACTTTCAATAGAAAATATTTCTACTACAATAACATCTCATTTACCAATATATACTACTCAGTGTCCCAGCCTGTTCATCTTTACCCTCAGTGATGTTTTCATTGGGCTCTCAAACCTCACGACAAAATCACTCTGCTTTTAACCATTCACTTTAACCTTTTGTTCTGTAATTTATTCTCTACTACTGTCTCATCTTTTTCCATAAATTGAACAAGAGCCTTACATGGCAACTTTCGCTTTCATTCCGACTATGGAAATGACTGTTCTGCTATTGGACAAGCCTCTAGCAAAACTCAGGAGACATTCAAGCTGTGCTCAGAGGAGAAGTATCATGAATTAAGCTGTACTATACAAGGAAGAGGTAGTTACACACATTCCTTTCATCTGTTAATTAGAAAAAATATGCCTGATGATGAATTAGAGCAGTTGTATACTCATTAGGAGCCAGCAGTGAGCTGATGGCCCAATGGAAATCAACAGCAAGATTTCAATTAGGTCATGAATTTACCTCAAATCTTCGCACCCTTCACAAATTCTGAGTAAATCAGATCCTCTTATAGAAAATCTGAAGGAAATAAGTTCCCCAACTCCACCATTACCATCAAAAAACAAGATAGAGTAGTCCTGGCTCAATACGCTGAGTACCCATCTCAAGAGCACTTAGGGCCTCACCATACGGGCTACAGCTGAGCAAGTGGCAACTGTACCGTGGCCAGGCAGACCTAGCCAGGTCTCCGGGGCTGCAGCAGCAACCTTTATACACTACAGGTGCGCTTGTGAGATCCTGCCTCCACGGTGCAGCTCGGCTGTCTCCAGAGACACACGGACACGTTTCCAATAGCAGTCCAGCATTTGCAGAGCTCAGCAGGGAAGCTTTGCACAGCTAGGATCCCACCTAGTTCTTAACTACTTCGCGACTTTTTCACTGTCCTTTGTACACAGAGGTGAACGTTATCCCTGATGAAAACTTCCTACACTGATCAAATAGCAGAAATTATTTAGGGACGTTTTCTCCTTCCAGATTACTTCCTGTTTAGTGTTATTTTAAGATACTGTATTTTGCACAGTAAAACGAAACAGTTTTCTGTACCTCTGAAAGGTGAAGAAGTATTTTCTTACAGGTGATAACAAATTTCAAGGTGATTCTGTGCATTTCTGCTTAAGCTTTCTGTTTTTGAAACATCACTTTTCTGAGCTCCACAGGCACCTGTTCGACATTTGTCAGAAAATAAGCATAGGCTTTTAACATTCACAGAGTCAAGTATAGTCACAGAAAACTTATTTTTGTGTGTTTAAAAGCACATGCTGATTAATGCTAATAAGTATCACTCTGAATAAACTCAAGATCTCTTTGCACTTGGTATGTCAGATTTTTCTTGTGCCAGCTCCCTTCTAATCTGCCAGAAGTGTGCAGTTGTTCCTTAAAAAAAAAAATATATATTTCCCCGAACGTTCTTCCTTTATTTGAGAAATGAAAAGCTTCTTTCAGGAATGTAAGCTCAGAATATATTAAAAATGTCACATTGAATCTTACAGCAATAGATATAGTTATCAGCGGTTTGATGTATGTTGTATATTCCTGAGAAGGACTGAAGCACTTGAAGGACATTAGGATAGCAATCTACAAATGGGACTGTGCGTCAGGAATGCTTAAGGGTTAATCTACATGAAATGCCAGCTGATAACAACTCTCAACTGCAGTCAGCATATGGAACCTGATTTCACAGGATTGCAGTGTTTCCCAAGTACTTTAAAAGCAGCTGGAACTATAGCAATTTTGTAATTTCCTTAAATTTGGGGACAGCTGCTTACAACCCTGTTACTGAGCTTATAGCTTATGGCATTTTGATTTGACCATGTTAAGATGTTTCATAATCTTTATTAACTTTTCCCTGCCCGCATGTTTATTCAGCTCCTTTCGTTGTACTGTATAACAAAGTCTTTGCGAGAGCTGGGTTATGTTATTTTACAGTATTTCCTCTCATCCCATGCATTACCAACAGTCAAATCATATGACTCCACATAAATTTAACTACTCAAATTGTTCATTGACAATTCTATTGCTTAAGCTAAATAAATCAAAATGTTTAAGACAGTGCAGGAGTTCTCTATTTTTAGGCAGTAAAGGAAGGGGAGGCCTGTTGGCACCATGGTTAAATGACTGGTACCTGTGTGTTCAGTGCAGGTGCACAGAAAGACGCGCGCGGGCGACGTGAGCGCTCTGCGCCCGTAACGCTCCTGTCAAACCCGTAGCAGGAGGTTCTCGGTCCCAGCAGTTGTGGGGCCATGGCAAGTGCAAACGAACTGATGGATCGCTGAATGGAAAAGTGCAGGAACACACATTGGACACCAAATAGCTTAAAAATTCAGGAATTGCCACATCTGTTTTCTATATGTGCCCTTGCGGAAGGAAAAGAAAGTGAGATGTAAATGTATAGGGAGATTGGAATAATTAAATGCATTCCCTAATAGAAGCATATTTTCCCTCTACCATATTTTAGAACCATTAAGATTTGTTCGGTTCCACCAATAGCACTCTGATAAGGCAACACCTCTGTGAATTATACATTGCATCCAGAAGGGACGATGATGACATGAGTCATGCAGACGCACATAAAAAATGAACAAATTTCGCATTATTTAAAAAAGAAAGGCTACCAAAATCACAAATCACTGTCAGCTAGAAAAAGCTTCAAGAACGGTTCTGGATACACCAGATAAACTTCTTTTAATTATACTTGCAACTTGTCATAATTTTGCGTGTTATGTATCTGAAATCGATGTACCTGCCATAACACATTAAGAGCTACATCCTCAGAGGGAACATCACAACACTAAGCACTACATCACCTAATTCTTCAGTGAATCCACAGCATCTGGGTAGATGGCCAGGCTGCTATACAAAAAACAGGGCGACAGGCATTTAAGAATGAAATCTACAGAAACCATTTATTATATCTGTGCAGACACAGGAAATATAGTAACAGTAAATCTTAAGGAAATAAATGCATCCTAAGCTGTGCTCTCCAAGGACTTCAAGGATATTTCAGGGATTTTTTTTTTTTTTTTTTTTTTTTGTTTAAGATACTTAAGGCATCACACAGGAATGGAGAAAAATATCTCCTCTCTATTTTCTGTGGGACCAATCCAGTAAGCAGAATCTGAGACAGTTTCCTAGACCAAATAATCAAGGGGATGCTCATTTTGTGGTTCTGAATGGGACTTAGACACTTTGGAAGTGCTGGGTATGAACAGTAGCAAAGCTTTTACACCTGGACAACTTTCTTGGCAAAAAACACAGACTCCTCCAGAAAGCAACTGAAAGGACACACATGGGAAAGAGTTGCTCAGGATTTGTAATTTGGCCTTAGATACCTAAAAGGGAAACTGTGCTGTGCAATCAAGAAAGCTGCAAAAAGAACTGAGCAAATTAAACTAAGCTAATCTCCATGCTGGGTCAACTAGACTATGACCAATACCCAAGTTAGCCAATTTCAGGCTGACTCAGAAATCTCTGTTCTGCTATAACTGCACTGTAAACAGCCCCCGGAGGCCCCTTGCTTTTGTAGCCTCAAACATGGAATACATCAGCAATAAAATTTCTAGGTAAACCAGGAGCAATAGTATAGTCAGATCCTATTTTATATACTTATGATTTAAATTCTGCCTTTCAAGTTGGTCCTTTAAAACATCCATAGACCTTCCAAAATAGTTATCTCAAATTTAAGCAGTGTAAGCAATACTTTGAGAATCCATTGTTTAGGCTGTATCAGCAGTTACATTGAGAAACATCAAGGAATACTAAATTATTGATTCTGAATTAATTTAACTCAAGGAGTATGCTGTACTTAGCTAGATTTTTCTTTTAATTTACTTTCAAAGATGGGCTTAAAAAGGATTGAGATGCAAAGGTGGAGAACACAATTCATTCGTGGACTTACTTACAAATATTTTTTTTGAACAAAACAGCACGTTAGAAACTAGTTTTTACAATAATATTCAGTGAGATAGTTACCGTGTGCACTATAGCATCTAGCCTCTTTTCAGAAGTCAAGAAAGCCTGAAAGTTTTCAAATCTTTGGCCTAAACATGACAAGGATTGCAACATTTCTTGCTTCTTGTTCAAGGAAATCTCAGTGGAAAATAAACAGTGGAAAAGATAAGCTATTAAAAGCTGGGCCCCTGATGCTGCTAGCTCTTTCATCAGGTCTTATATCCGTTAACCTTTCATAAATGTCAGTCTGAGAAGGAGTTTCAACTACATCTCAGTGCCAAAAATTCCCATACTCATCCTGCTAGACCGCAGGCTTCAAACACAGCTGCATTACTCCTGCAAATAACTGAGATATGCAGGAAGAATAAGTAGCACTATGCTGTAGTTTCATTTCCTACAGTAAAATTTAGGTTGCTGGTAGCTTTGTCTTCACAGGTGTAATATCATAATTACTGAAACTGCATGAGGAAAAGAGTGTTCACTCAATGACAAGAGGAAAAAGTATCACTATGAGTAACAAAAGCTAGTTTAATCTTCTACTAAAATCAGTCATCTTCTACTGTCTCCCAAACTTTTGTTATTGATTTTCATCTGTCTTAGCTACAACAGACTTTGTAAAACTCCTATGTACAGTAAACAATTTGCAGATGCATTATGATGGGCCTACTGCAGTTACTGTTTTAGTATTAGTGCAATTTATAAATTAAGTTGAAATTCAGAGAGTTTACAAACATTTTCATTATTTATTGCAAAGTAAAGATGGTTTTAATGGAGTTGGTTCCCCACGCTTGTTACTAGTTACCTGCTCTCAGAAACAGCCTGCCTCACTCATCAGTAAGAATGTTTAGTGTCTATGGATTACAGTAAAACAACTATCATCTACAATTCACCTTCTATCCTTTCTATCCCTTCAGCAATAAAGACAATTTTCTCCTCTTCTTTCAGGAATAGCAAACACTACTTATGCTAAAGGCCTTTCTGAACTGCCATGCCCACAGAAGCAAAACAGCGTAGGTAACAACTGAACCACAATCTGCACGGAAATAGGTCCACGCTCCCCAGTTTATAACTTCAGAGAGAAAAGAGAACATCAGCTAAGAATGCGGCTGTTTCCCCAAATCAGTGGCAGAAATTAGATAAACCTTCCCTTTATCTTTGAATAATCAAGTATTAGACATTTTAAACCCCACTCTTAAGTAACAAGTGAAAAACAAAGCAAGCAAATTTCAGAACTGTAGTGATCTCTTCCACTTTTGATTAGAGCAGACACATGAGCTTTCTCTAGGTTATCACATCTGCAGCATACTTAACAGAACACCTGTATCAGAGTCCATTCTGGGTTGAAGTATAAGAAGTGAAACTTAATAGTCAGGAAACTCGAATGATTAGAGGAGGGTCATGTCTGAGGGCCTCTGCCCCTCCTCCCCACTCCCTTTATAAGTCTTTTCAAGGATCAAGATATTAGAAAAGGTAATTTGATTTCAGGGCTAATGTATCCATGTGGTTTAAATTCAACTCCTTGAGGAGATGGTCAACACCAAAGTAACACAATTCTTGGTTAAAAAAAAAGAAAAAAACAACAATGGAGTCCATTTATCTATCACCCTGGATTTCTAACACTGCCGTTACCTCCTCCCCTGAAACGCTGAAGAAGTTAGGAAGACAAAGTAGGGAATTGCACTGATTTGTAATGGAGATTTAATACCTGTCACCCTGGCCTACTACAGAGTTAATAGTAGGTGTATACAACTCTGTGCCATTCAATACCTTAGAGCTAAAATAAAGATGTCTTGAAATTTCCTGAGCTCCAACACCTCAGAACCTTACAGCTTTCATCACAGTTTGAGGATTTTGTTTATTTCGTGTGGATATCACCTCCTGTAAGTTGTTCTCAGAAAATAATATCCACCAGAAAATCGTTCCTTGGGCAGCAATTTACCCTAATAACAGTTCTACTTTGCACATTCTTTTTGCTGATCAGGTTCTGCTGTGTTGCTTGAGTGCTACGGTACCAAGAGTAGCAGAGCTCACCTTGAGCACTGAGAAGGATCTGAAATTGATTTTGTTGGTTATTACAATGGGTGGCAGGAGCTGACCTCACATCCGGCACTGTGCAGAGTGTAATTTTTGCACACAGTGTTGAATTTGTCCTTGTTATGGGATTCTACTGCTTTGTAGGAATCAATGACATTTAGAAATGACAGTCCTGTGTTACCACAAAAGCAAGACAGTTTGGTTTTATAACGTGAATGGTAATAGCGTATTAGTGCTGCTCATGCAACCAGGTCATGTCCTTCAACATCCCTGATGCCATGGAGTGACTTGTAACAGTCATAGCCCAGAGATCACTATACGCGTGTGTTTGTGGCAGCACATCCATGAGAAGTCCCGAGGAAGCGACTATGGCAGCTCATGCAACTTTAGGCAACAGGACAGCATATGTAAGAAAATGAGGTTTCATCAGAGGAAGCACCATTATCAGTCTTTCTTACACACATAAAAGACCACGAAGAGTGGTCAACTGCTCCAACAAAATAGAATAACAATTTAAAAAATAATAATCAAAAAAATTATTCTAGAACCCTAACATTAAAGACTTACATTCCCAAAAGATTATCTCCATTTCATGAAAATACTTCCCCCCTGCTTAAGTTGATCAGAAAAAGTTAATCAAGAAACAAAAACATTTCTGTTTGACTGAAACACACCGGGGAATACTGGATTTCTAGCTAGTGCTGAGTGTACTTCCAACATGCACAACATTAAATAGCTCAGGACTTGATTACAATAGTCAAGCAAAACCAGGCAGTGTATACCAGGGCTCTTTCCTTGAGCAAAATGTCTCAATGAACACTGGGGTTCAAAATGCCTTAATCTACTAGTTTATCCCAAGTACATAAAATATTAATAAAAAAAGACTTTAAAATGATTTCTAGTCTGTTAACTGTAACTAACTATAGTAATAACAATGAGCTCAGTTTAATACCAATAGCAATCTTACATGGTGCTACTTCACAGTAGTTAGTAACTCTCAATAATTTTTTGTTTAAATATTCCTTTTATTGTTATTTTGTAGTAAGGAAAAACATAGTCAGTATTACAATATTCTAACTTTATATTCTTGGTATGATTTTAGACAGAAAAAGAAAAAATGATTTATGCATATATAACTGGCCACCAACTATCTCGAAAAACACAACAAAAGTAAAAGCATGTATTTTTTTCCCCCCAGGACTACAATGCTGAACTATTTCATACTTCTGGCTCTGTACTTTGATGATGTGAAGAACTCTGTACTGCTCCCACACACAGACAACAAAACAAAGACATAGATTAAATACAGAAATCTCAGTTGGTTAACTGGAATCTGACACGCTGCCAGCTACACCCACCTATTCACAGGCAGTTACCGCTTGGGACCTCCTAGCGTGGAGCTGAAAGTGCCCCCAAGCCCTGAAGCATACCAGTAATTCCCAACACATCCTTGGTATCACGTGTTGGGGTAGTCAAAAGTTATTATCACTTTATCCTTATTCAAACCAGTATTTACTGGACACAAAGTCATCCCCTAACGAACGATATCCATTGAATTATATTACCACCATGATATCCATTGATGATATTATCACTGAAAACTAATTTTTGTAAAAGATGATGAAGCAAGTAGTCTGACAAGCAGGCAAGTCGGGGGAGAGAAGATAAGATTAATTTTGATAAGAGGAGGTTATGATAAAAGTGAACATAGTGCTTAACTTAGCAATTCTGAGATGTCTGTAGATAGGTAGACAAACAGCAGTCTGAGGCCAAGAGTCTTTTTTTCATTCAGTGAGATAAATATCCGTGTATTTGTTCAATATCCTAAATAAATGCAAATATCAGTAAATGTAGATAACTGTCTCCTCAGAAGAACTAGCAGCTTGCTTTACATATCCCACGTACCAGTGGTTCCTGAGGAATAACAAAGGAGAAAGAGGATACAATGGCTTCTCAGCTCCTCTGAGAACTTATATAGAGAAGACACTGGGGTGTTAATTGTACCCAATTATTCCTAGACAATGCAACAGTTACATTTTGTAGGCTTTCTCAAAGCTAGACCATTACAGTTGTTCTTAATTGCCGATATTGCCAGAACTTTGATATGTTTAAAAACCTCCTGGCAGACTTACACAGAACCGAAGTAATTTTTTAAAATACAGCCTCAGACTTAATATAGCCTTTCCATTTTAAGGTCTCTCAGATTCAAATAATCTACAAACTAATAGTTAAGCAGGAATCTTATGTTGTTTTTCAGTTCCTCACCTCTCACTTGGTTGTACAAATACATATATGATTTTTACTTTATGTCAGAAACTTGATACACTGGTTATTCAATTAGCAAGTTGCTCTTTTCTTGCACATTAACCACTGAGTAGGTATCAGACTGAAATGCATTTAATCAAATGGTTCGTGAAAATGGCCAAGCAGAATGTTTCTATGCAGTTCACTGAGCAAAGTGAAAAGGCAGGAGGAAAAAGATTTATTGAGTTGGACTTTATATACAGAAATAATGACCATAATATGTACATGCATCGAGCTAAGTGCTGTACTACTGAATTTGTCTTCCTACACAATGACCTCCTCCACATCATCCTCCATAATCTTTCCAGGTCACCTTTGAACCATTTTTATCAGGGCTGTACAATTGGTAGCTGAGAATGATTAGTTAATATCACTGGAATTTTACAGTGTTACTGTCATTATCAGATGTCTAAAACTAATAATGATTTTGTCTAAAATGAATAATTTATTGCATTAAAATATTTTAAAAGAATTTTCTGGAAAAATATTCCACCTGAAAAGAAATTCATTCTGGTTCCTGTTCATACAGTGCTCCAAAGAAGAGCTGCGAGATAACGCCTTGGCCCAGCAGTTATGTGCCCATGCTGCCTATATTCCTTTTGCCTTGTACCAGAGAGTGCCATTTCTCCATGCTGACCTTGGGGCTTAAAGCACTCTGCAGGGCTCTGCAACAAAAGAGGAACCTTTTCACAAATAGATGCCAGCAAAATCTTTGAAATTGCAGCTATCTGCTACAGGAAACTTTTCATCCCCCTTGGTGTAGCAGTTCCCACGTTACCTCTCCCTTTTCCATCAGCTGCTGAAACCGCCTCCACCTGGCAAGCTCATAAAAGAACTCAAAGCCAAAAACAATCTACTGTCCTCCTCTTCAACTTCCCAGCCATAGCCATGCCTCCATACAATTAAACCTCAAACTATGCAGTAATTACAGTGAGTTAACTCCTCACAGACACAGAATTCCTGAGTTGTGGCTGAAACCACATCCTTAACTCACCAGGGGCATTGATGGTTATTAAAAAATAACAATAATCTAAAACAGCTTTAAAGAGCTGCCTTATGCTTGTCAGATGCTCAGCCAATATCCCTTTCCATTTACAAACGCAGCCCTTAAATTTTCACTGTTCTTCCACCACTGAAGTTTGAGTACAAGAAAGATTTTGTTTTCCCACTGCTTACCCAGGAAGGTGCTGTAGCTTTTATCTTGTAAAGGTAGCTCCCATCTAGGAAAGGAGGAAAAGCAGGGAACAGGTCTGACCCCCACTCGTTAACTCTAGACATTCATGCTTTGGCCCCACAAGGACTTTATAGTGAGATTCCATCTTTGATTTAAACTTAAAAAAAATATATATTTTTAAATAGAGAACAAAACTTAAGATTGCTTCTAAGGAGTCTTTCCCAGGATACCAAGAACATTTTAGTCTCTTGGACCGTGAAAGACAACTATTCTTTTAAGTAGTTCTAGACAGAAGAAATCTCTGTAGAATGGTCAGGATCAGCTGGGAAAGGGAAAACGGCCCTTGCAAGGTCAGTCAGTACGTAGGCAGTGGCAGTTTCAACCATGGTTGCAGTGAACTGGTGCAACCCTTTACAGCTGATGGAGATTACGTCCACATGCTGCAGCAGAGGCGCTTGCTTCTTCCACTTTTGATATAGCATACCCAAGTTGCAATATCAGGGTTCTGCACAAAACAATTTGCCTAAGCTAGGAAGGGCCTCTAACATTAACTTCTGCCTGGTTTGGGTGTCATGAAATTTTCCATCTGCCAGCAGCAAACACCACCTGCATGGCTTGGGAGGAAGTTTCATTATTCATAATGCCAGAATGGTCATCTAAGATGGGATTTGGGGAAACAGACCTTCATCTTAATTCCTGTCATCCTCTCAAACTTTGAGAGGGTTTTGGTTTTTTGTTGTGGGGTTTTTTTGTTTTGTTTTGGTTTTTTTTTTAAATAACCTATGTGGTTACACAGGTCATTCCTCCAATGCTTACTACTTACTTTAAGGTAGAAGAAATGGATGTCACCAGACTGGGTGATCTGTCCTTCATAGCATGTCTTTTCCAGGCATCTTATTGTTCTTGTTTTGTATGCACAATTATTATTTTTAAATAGAGTGACTTCTGGGATGCAATAATCCCACTCCCTAATTGATCTGTACACAGTGCAGTTGCACAGATAATGCAGCAACTAGCTAAATTAAGGAGACCAGTACTTCTCCTGCTCTGTCTCTGAATACTATTTACTTTAAGAGCTTTTTGAACTTAGCGTGCCCAAACAATATATGAGATGTGTACAACTAATGGGATGGTAAGAAGAACATGAAGCTTTGATGGAGAGAACTATATACCGTTTTTGTAAACTGTAGCTTTTACACAGCTTGAATTAATAGCTTTATTTCATTGTTTTCCATTTCAAAAGCACAGAACTGGCTCTTATTAAACAATGTTATTGGCTTCTCTGGTATAAACACTATGGCAGGGAAAAATGAACAGCAAAGAAACTCAGTTGAATTCATACAGTCAGTAAATACTGACACTTTGTCTGATTTATTCTTCATCCTGTATACATTTTTAATCCTGTTCTTGGAAGCCATTTTGTTTCCATTTTCCACATTTGATTTTCATATTGAAATTTGCAAGAAAAAACAATTTGCCAGCTAAACGAGAATTTATGAGAAGTGCATGTCCTCACCTAGGCTACACGTACTTGAACGGGCGCTTAACTAGGAAAGAAGTTCCAGGATTGCGGATACATTTACACTTAGGCACGAAGAGAAACATATTGCTGAACAGGGGCCGTATTTCCTTTTAGACTTTTTAATTGTTCTATTTCTAAAAGTTTTACCACAGCGCTGAGAATTTGGTTCCTCCCTTTTGCAATAGATTATAGGTTTTATGACTAACCATAACTTTATATTCACTGGCGCCAAGATATACACTGCATCAATTTTCTTTCATTTTTGTTTCTCAAACACTACACACAAAGACAACACTATAAATATGTGACACGACTAAATGATGAAACAGCAGCTTCCTGCTGAAATTTTAAAGCGAGATAGACATTGTTTTAGCTGAGGAAGCCATTTAGATACCAGCTGTTCCCACTGAAAAGATGTGGCAGCCATCAGCAGAAATAAGAAATGCTCTCTCTGTACATATTGAAATGAGTTTTATCTTCCTTTCCATTCTGTTTTGTGTTCCTGCTGGTGAAAAAGACAAAATTAATTTCACACTCATATTTCCTCGCAAGCACAAATGTTAAATGAGAGGAACCTATATCTTTGCACCCATACACACACTTAGGTAAGATCAAAACCAGGAGCTACGAAGCAAATTAGTTCTGTGCAGTAATAAACTGATGAACAGTCTCGGAGCTGGAATTGAAGGTAAAAGGAGAAACTTGTGTGCATCTCAAAATTAATTTTCCATATTTATTTGTTTCTAGGTGGTATTTATGTTTTATATTCTAAGTAGAAGAAAATAACATGGTATGTGTCAGATACCACTGCGTGAAATCCCAGAATAAAAATTAAAAGTTTAGTGACACCTGAGAATAATCTTTCTTTCACTGTATTTTAGAATTAAGATTAGTACTAATCACTACAGTCACATTTTAGAAAGTAGCGTAAAGCTAGTCAAATGTTCTAGCTTGGAAAATACCATAGACTATATACCAATAAGCTTTTCATATAGCTATATCTGTTCAGAATACAATTTTCAAATGATCGTGACAAAAATATATGTTGTGCTTTGCATCCAAAAAAGTGATTACGAAGTTGACAGAACTAACATTTCTCCCTGGAGATGGTATAAAAATCATTATATCATATTAAAGATTTTGCTTCTTTTGCCATAGGCAATCAATTCCAAAAATTTGATTAAAAAAGCATCGCATTAGTGTAGTATTCTCAAGCTGCTTCTTATTAACATTTTATTGTAGCATACTCTAATGACAACCAGTATCAGCTCTCATTATTCTAAATAAAGAGTATAGTCATTTTCTTCTTAATGACTGAAATGAAATGCGTCCACAGGGACATTTTAGTTTACGCTCTCTTACAATGTAGCGTTGTCGTTATTAATACTTGAAGACAACTTGTAGACTAAAGTTATTCTCTGCTGAGTCACCAGATTTTAATTTTTAAATACGTGTAGTCTCAGTCACATGCAGAATGTCAGATTCCTTCAAATACAAATAACACCAGCCATTCATACACATTTAGTTCCTCAAAATGTTTTAGAGCAGCAATAAAACAATTCACATTATGATGCCTGCAACAAAAGACCGTAAGAAAAAGTAGCAAATTAAATTTCACATACTCGTGGAGCAGGTAATTGCCACAAAACTCAGGTAAAAGAGAGATTATGTGATTTGTCCATTGCTATGCTAACCAGTGTGTCAAATATAAAAGGAGAACTATAACAAAAGGCACTCAGACTATAAACTGCATGAAGACAGGAACTTCTATTTCGGTCAGCGCTGAAGGCAGCGAAATCCTGAAACAACTAGGATGCCTCTGCATGATATATATATATATATATATATATCTACACACCTCAGTATAAACAAATAAGCAAGGACAAAGATAGTTATTTTTCGACACTTTCAAAGCAACGCAAGAAAAATACAGATCACCTCAGGGTATTAAGCAAAGATCTAGTTTTACGATACAATCAGGGCAATCTAGCAGCCAGCAAAGGAGCCGCTCCAGTTCCACCAACTGTCCAGCCAAAACTCTCGCCCTTCTTCGGAGGGCTTATTCTCCCTCTGAACCAGGTCACCCAGAGGCAGACACGTCACTAACACCCTAATGGTTTGATTTTCAAATTAACCGGCTACGCTTTCTTTTTCAAAGGCACTTTAGAGCCAAAGGATGCAGAGATACGCTTGGGGGCATAAGGGAGCGTTTAAAGGAGGCTGGCGTTAAGCCCAATTGATTTCCAATCTAGACAGGTACCTGCCCAATACCTCCACATTCAAAATAAATCCCACCTTGTACCTATTGCCATCTCGGCTATGTGACTAGCACTAAAAATCCCTTCGCTATAAATTTTCATTAAATCAATGGTTGCTCAGGACTCTCGTAATCACCAGTTAAAAGCACACATTCAGAAAAATAGAGATTCAGGAGTCCGGCCCCCCGTTTGGTTACGGTTCTGAGCCACTCGCCGATGTTTGCAAGCACAAGCCGGTCATTTACGCGATAGGCTGCTACTGGCTCAGCCACTGGCTTCTTACCAGCATTATACACGCAGGTAGAAATGACCAACTACTGGCATCCAAATGTCAAAAGCCACCTTTTCAGCCAGCGTCCTCCTGTGTTTTAGTTCGTCAGCCACAGTGGCCCACATAAAGCATTACCTACAAAAGCCATGTTGGATGGTGGCTGTGGTGGTCTCCAGCTGTCTTCCCTACTTACCCACTTCAGCTGCTGCTTTAACTAATCCTCACGGACGAGCACCAAGTCTGCCATTCTCCCTAGATCATACGTGCTTCACAGTAGCTGTTACCACCACCTCCTATGACAGTATCTTTGCTCAAGTTCACACATATTTTGTGCCAAATCCTGGCTTTCTAGGGGTCGTGACTCCTTTTGCTAGTGTTTAAATTAAACAAAACCTTTGTATTCCTTGAGCAAAAAAGTTTAAGTTTTGCCAAAAAAATGAGAAACCCGCAGTTTGAACGCTATGAGACAGCACTCCCTTGCTTCTTGTTATCCCATGGTCTCCAGTAAGCATCCTAGCATGTTAGTCATCACTTTATTTGCATGGTTTGTTTACATTTTTAAGACTTCTTTGGGGGGTTATTATTGTGCTACTACTACAAGACTAATTAAACTCAATACACAGTTTTCTAAAACTTGACAACACAGAAAGTACCTCTCCTCTCACACTGAAAAGGAAATAGGGTATGCAGAAAATAAAGAAGGTTGAGTTGGAAAGCAAAATAAAAAAAAATTAAAGACCACACAATAAACAAAAAAGGTCATAAATTGCAAAAAGATGCTATAGGAAGCAGTGTATTATATTTTCTGATGCCAGATTAAATGTATTTTATTATCAAATATTACAGCTTTTAAGTATCTAAACCCTAACTAATCTGGGAATCACTAGCTGAAAGAAAGCTTCTTTAAAGCCCTAAACCTACAAGATTAATTTTGACTCCTGTTGAGTAAATGAGTATATATTCTCATCAACCACCATACTGTACCGCTATAAAATACAAAAATTCCCTTCGGGTTTAGAGAAATGTCCACAATTACAGGGTAGAAAGCTGTTGCAATTAACAGGACTCTAAACACTTTACAGCAAAGGAGCCCAGACTCGGGCCTTATCCCAATCACACAAATCAATGAGACCTGCACAAATTTATACGGAAGCAGTATTAGGCGTTGTGTCTTTGAAGACCTGCACTCTAAATAGCTCTGGGGTTTTCAGGTTTATTTTCATGCTAAAGCCATGTCCACCAACTGACCAGCTAGACATGTGGCAATCCAGTAAGCGTGGCAGAAGTCATAGTTGAATTCTGAGATTTTTGTACTACTTTTACTGTGTCTGAAATGAGACTCTAATTTAGTTTTAATAAAAACTAATTGAAAGTAATTTAATACCAATTGATTGTTAAGGGGATACATTTTGCAGTTTATCAAGTCTATAGAAATGCAGTATAATTAACTCAAAACTGCATAGGCAATAATGTAATTATAATCTCAACAACTTTAAACTTCCAAGCAATGTTTAAACAGTTAATTAAAATTTTAAAAGATAGTGCTATATTACATGTCTATAATGTTAATTGCTAAAAAATACTAATCAATATTTCTAAGTAATCCAATTGAGTAATCTAATTTCTAGCATCTCTGAAGCTAAATAAATATAGATTTATAAACCTGATTTACAAACTATATATCTATCCAGGTATCCATTTAATATAAATTCATAATCAGTTACATATTAAATGATTGCATGTTATGTATGTTATAGATACAGGGCCAACTTGAAAGCAACTAGATGAATGTTTTATCATTTTTCAAGATGCTGCGCAAATCTTAGCTAATTGCTCTAACATCCTACTTCTGCGTATGTTGAATGAAAAGGTCTTTGCTCAGTTCGGTGTGGTGGATGCACGGTTGCAAACTCAGAGCATCTTTTACATCACCTTTCAGAACGTGCTAACTCTGCTGAAGCACAGAACTGATATTCCTTAAAACGAATAGACGCAGGGGCCACATTTCCAGGGCTGCTGCTATCAGGGGAATCTTCAGTGTCCAGGACCTTCTGGTGCTTTGTATTTTAACAAGACTCCATTCTTCAGGTCCCACTCCTGTTCCTCCTTGCCACCAGAGTGCTCCACGTTACACAAAGGAACCTCCCTAGCACAGCAATAGATTGCAAAAGCTACTTTCCTACTCCGTGCTGTTACATCTTCACTACGGAAGAGAAAACACTCCTTCGCCATTTCTTTGCTTGCTATAAAGATACACTCTGAGATGGTAATTTATGAATGCAAAAAAGCTTTATCCTAAATGAGATATCAACTTATGTTTACTAGTAAACATTGGTAGCTGTTTACTGACTGCTATTTTAACATACTTCCAATGAACCATGATTAAATTATTGAACTCTCTTACTATTTTTTTTTCCCCCTCTCATCACTAAATTCTGTGTTTGCAACAGACCGAGTACAGCTAAAATAACCTCTTTATCTGCTACCCCAATTAGGTATTTGCTCATCATACCTATGTCAGCTCTAGACTGAAAACTCACTAGGACAGAGACTCATCAGCTATGTTTGCAGTTCTCAGCATAATGTCAATATTTTCAGAAAACTATAGTTTCTAAATAGCATTGCACAACTCAGTTTTAATGGATTTGACAAAGCAGTGCATCAGCACAAGAGGGAGTCAGGAGATACTTTGCCAGATCAATTCTTAAATAAATATGTTGTACAGGAGAAATAGAGAGATGCATGGATAAAGATAGTAGCATAGTCAGAGGTGTAATGTTATTTCTGGATTGCAATTTTACAGGCTAGCCACATTCACCATTAACATACTTCTCTTGAGGGTCAGCAGTCAAGGACAGAAATTTATGTCATCTCAGCCTCTTCATGTAAACAACACATATAAAATTGAAGGGTCAAAGTGCACATGATGGCAAACTTGACAAAGGTGCCTCAAAGTTTCCATATTTTAATTTTATGTAAAAGGAAAATACAAAGAGTACTTTTCTAACCCTGTAATTACCATAACATCTGGGTTTACTGATTCCTTTTTCATTATTATTTATTTTTAAATTGCCCTCTAATGGCCAAGAGATTAAAAAAGAAAAATCAAGAAGGGTGGGAGATGAAATGAAAAGTAAAAGCGTACCAACATGCAGCATTTAACACTGTCCACAGCGTAAGACATTTCAAAGTGTGTGTTGTCCACATTGTATCAGAACTCTGGCTCTTTCTTTGACAGGCTTTTCTGAAAACCGCGTGACAGTTTTCACTGTAAGCAACACTGAAGGACAGGAACTTGATTCCATCATTTCATGGTTGTCAGCTCTACAGACAGGAAGGTATATTTTAGGACAACACACTTTTCAGCAGCTGCTTGCATGAATAAGAACACACTTCCATCATTAGTCATTTAACCCATATAATGTGACAACAACATTTATTATAGAAGCTTGGAGATTCATGACAGTAGCAAGAATTCCGAATTGTTCTTTATATAATTTGCATGTGTTGAGTGCTTCAAGGAGACAATGTATTTGAACATCAGTACCATTTGTCTTCCTCCTACCCTAATTTATAAGGTAAAGAAGTGCTGAGATAAGATAGCTTTCCAAGGCTTCAGAACCCTGTTAGAAGCCACCATTGGGTCAAATACCCCACTGTGAATGCTACAGTCTGGCAGTGGGTGACTCATGGTGCTCTCTCCTTTAAAAGGTGAAGCCAAAAAGGGCACCGATTTCAGCATACATCTGAAAAATAGTAACAGGTGATCATAAAGATTTAACTTGTTTTATCTAGGACATGGGAACAATTCTGATGATAAACAAACTATCCCTCATTCCACCCTTACAGAGTCCATTCTGCAGCGGCTACCATCCAGCCGTTCCCAAGTGCCTCTCGGTGATAACCGGCTTACGGCAAGCTCACGCGTGTAGCCAAGCCTCCTATGATTTCTCTTCTCCTTGCACATCTGTACAGAAGAGGAATGACTCAACTCTAAACGTACACTGAAATCAAATTGCTTTGCTGAAGTCTCAATTCCACGACGTCAAATACATGAATATGCTGTTTGGGTTGATTCTGTAATATTAGAACACTGCAGCTGAAAGAAGCTTTGATGAAGAAAGCTGCGAGTAAGAACTGAATGCTGTAGAATTAAGGTAGCAATTAAAGTTTATAGACTTGTTGGTATTTACCTTGCAGCTTCACAGCATTCATCATGAGTCTATGACAGCCTGATAAACACAGACCAAGCACTTGGAGATTCTCAGGTTTGACAGTCATCAAATAAGGTAATAACAAAAGCAAAATTTAATCCACTTAGATTGCTGGCACTTTCCAGGCTACTAGCCAAATAAATGGCAAGAAGATGGTTCAGCATTGCACAAACAAACTTTAGGTTGAGTCTCAGAAAAAGCATCTCCTTTTAACATCCACAGCTCCTTTGCACATAATGCTTGCACACAGGAAATCTGCATCTATTTCCCTAAGTTGGATGGCTAACCATCTAACTGAAATGACTGTATACAAAAACAAAAAACAAAACACCCAAACAAAGTAAAAACCCACCCCAATACCCATGGAGATTATGCTGAACAAACACGATAGGTTAACAATGAGAAAAATCCTTGAGTCCACATCCATATTGTCCAGGCCTGACACTGTCTGCTCACATCATTCAATTAGGTAAGACAAGACTTTTAAAGACATAAATAATAATAGAATTAATGTTAGAATTAATGTTTCCTTTAGACGTCAATTGCTACATAAATCTCAGTTGTGCCTGCGAGCATCAATCAGTGCCGAAGCTCTGATAAATTTATGATACATCTCATATACAATTCAAAATATAAGTCTGAAAACAAACCACACTGCTTGCCATGTGCTACGTGGTTTTCTGCTTGTTTGTTTTCCAACCAGTTATGCCAGAGATGCTTCAGGCCTACCAGAAATTGTCTCAACATCTGATGCATGATGAAAATATTTAATGCGGCATAAACACTCCTCTTTTCTTCCTCCCCCTCCATTCCTGAAGTACAGGGATAACCAAAGCACTGTTTTATTGGTGAACAAGGACTGGCTCCAGCCAATTCCTTTCTAAAATATCTTGAAACCAGCTCCAGAGACGTCCTACCTGAAAGCAGAGAGAGCTGACAGTTCAGCAGAAGGACACCAGGTTTAGGTGCAGGAGTTCAGTGTTTCACAGAAGTACAAGCCATCATCACTACAGCGCTTGGAACTCTAGAATTTCCTCCCCAGACCGCGGATGTCCAGATTATGCACATCCCATTAACTGCAATGCCAAAGTTGCAGTCCCAGGTGATTCCCTTCTTCATTCCCACTGTAAAGCAGGAGCAGTAGCTGATGAGAAATAAATACCTTGTTCCCAAGCCTCCAAACTTCTCCAAAGGGCACACAACAGAATCCTACGGACTTTTTGCACACAAACTACCACAGTGAATAGCTGCATTTATAGAAAATTTGAGACTCTCTATGCAGTGTACAGTATAAAAAAGTTAAACTGACTTTCTAAGTTTTTTTCCGATTGTCTTAATGGCTTTTTACTGCACAGTAATTCCCATCCGAAGTGTTTCATAAGGTAAGAGCTCTCTAGCTACAGAGCTTCACGAAGTATTACGTTGCCGCTCACAGACAAGCAGTACGAGTTTTGGCAACATAGGTAACAATGCCATTCACAATTTGGGTCTCACAGTTTGTTCCTCAAAACAACATTCTTAAAGCAGACGATTGAGGTGAGAACACCTCAACAGAAATTCCTCAGAAACAGGTACATATAGAACATTGTAGCACTGCTGAAGAGCGCACTTCCAAGGAAAACAGGTACAAAGAAGTTATGAAACTAACGCTTCATACCCCTACCACAGCTACCCCCAGCCACCACTGTGGCCTAAAGATTTGAGGTGACAGTATGAAGCACGTTACAAAAAGAAGGATAACCAACTCCGCAGAGCTCCAAACGGCATTATGAGAGTCTGGGCTTCGGTCTTGTGAACACGCATGATGATTACTTTTCACTGTTTTTAGGACTCCAAGACCTAAGTGGACTGATGGATACGTTCTCCACGATGTCCTGGCAGTTCCGCTTCAGCGGCAGGATTTGAACCCCGGTTCCCGTGCCCCCAGATGATGCACCCGTTTCCATTCTAGAGGAAAACCCTTCTAATCGTTGGACAGCTTCCAAACGAAGGCCTGCAAGACCAGGCTGCCTTTCAAAATACCACATGCCACGTGATTTAAAAATAGCTCGCCAAGGTTTTTCATGCGTATTTCAAAACTTCAAGGTTCCAGTGTCTTCTTTTAAGATGCCAAAAGAACAAACATTATAGAAGCAACTATGTAAATATAGTTCATTTAATAAAAATGTAAATAAGATTCATAGCACAGACTTTGAAACCTTGAAATATTTATTTTAAATAAAAGGGATTAAGTCCTCAAGGTAAGATTTGTTTCTAAAATTGTAACTCTGGTGTTGTAGGGCTCTTGTGTTTTATTTTATTTATTAAAGGGGCAGTTCTCATAAGACAAATACCTTAACCTACTCTAGCATACTTACTGCTACTTTTTATTTACTTTTAAGGACTTTTGCTTGTTGCAATCTTGGTCCAGATTCAAACCAGCACATTATAGAAGAAATGTTCAATATCTCATTACTCGTGTTTTTCAGCCTTAATCACTTCCACAAATACATTTGTCCCTTTGCATTCATTCTTGGTTTGGCTTGATGGCATCTGACAATGAAAACCTGACTGAAGGTGGAAAAAAAAGTAACCAACCATCACACAGGTTTTATTTATAGGCAAACAAAAGAAGAAAATTGAAGTGTGATTTTGAACTACTTTATCTGCAAAACAGAAACAAATACTGATGATCTGAGCCCTTGATTTACTGACAACACATAACAAAACTTGTTTTACATCATCAGCAAAACTTAAATGGCATATTAATTGTACTTTCAATGATGGATCAAACAGTGAAATTGTATCTGTACACTTCTGTCCATGAAAAGATGCTGGTGCTTTTAGGAAATATATGTTGAGTATGTGAGGTTGGTTTTATGAATTCATTTTTAATAACAGCATCTGACATGGGAGTCAGCTGTGCTTCCTGCTAAAGTTTTATCTGAAAGAGAGATTGATATCTGCTTTCTAATGGCAAAGTTTCATTGGAGATTTCGGAAAAATAAAGGACCAATAGAATAATTGTAAGCAATGCATGAGGTAGATTCTATCTAACAGATAAACATACCTCGTGAAGATTTCTCAATTATAGCAAAATTTTACTTTTTTTGTCCCTCAGAATCTAGTGGATAGATGCAAGCAGTGAGATATAATAATAAAGTGTGCTATAAACAAATATTCCAGATTTGTAATAACATGTAATTAATGTCAACAAATGGGTGCACATTCATTAGGATAAACTAATCTTCATGACCTTCATTTCCTAAATCTTACCAACCTATTCAGATATGCAACTGTAAAAAAAACCAACCAAACAAAAAAAAAAAACCAAAAAAACCCACAAAAACTTCTTATGCAACAAAACCTTACGATCAATACAGCATTTAGCTCAAAGTCATTGTAGTACTGCAAGTGCAGGAGCAACGTGCTGATGAACTCAAGTTTGGAAATCACTTTTGGAGCATATCTCCACACCAGTTCAAGTCTACTTCTAACAGAAGCGGGTAAGCAAAGAAAGACAGAATTGCAATCATCAATCTCAGAAAAGAAAAAGACTTGAACCAGAACTTCAGGATCAGCAGGAGACAGAACTAACGCTGCAACTTCGAAGCTATGTTTCTCAGATGGTAATGAGAGACCTTAGAGAATTCAGGTACATGAAGCCTGAAGGCTGAATCAAAAATAACCTGAAGCTTGCCATTAGCTGCATCGTTGTAAACTGCTGGTCATCGAAATCAGTGTTTGTGGAGTAGCTTTAAAAAAAAAAAAAAAAAAAAAAAAAAAGCGTGGTACTGAGACCAAATTATCATAAGCATTGTTTCCCCAGAACTGCCCTGCAAGTAATTACGCTCTTTACTCTAGATGCAATGCAAGCACAAAGACTGTAGTGGAAAATGCACGGAAGCTTTAAAATATTTATAGCTGCAGTACTATTTTTATATATATTGATAG
Organism: Grus americana; assembly: GCF_028858705.1. NCBI lineage: Eukaryota > Metazoa > Chordata > Aves > Gruiformes > Gruidae > Grus > Grus americana. The sequence continues at coordinate 9,641,817 of NC_072864.1, forward strand.
TCAAGTTAATGCTAGATTTTTAATTAGAAATGGTGTTTTCTGGAGCAGCATTTATTAGCTACAGGAAATTAAAAGCAATTATGAGCAGGTAAAGAAAAATTATACAGAACGTTGAAACCCACAAATAACTACTAGTGACAAAAGTCCCAAGCTCCTTTGTGCAAAAGCAGAAATTCAGGGCGTTTCAGGAGAAAAATGCTTCGGGTACATTTTTCTTATACTCCTCATTTAGGTGACAAAAGGACACCTCAGCTTTTAATATGCATTTGTTTCTTGGCTTCCCTGCTCAGGGTATCAACAAGGTTGCTAATTTATAAAATTTTTCATAAAAATTTGTATCGTGGTAAATTAGGACTACCTAGTTCAATTGCAGCACTTGTCTTCTTATGGCACAAGTAATTCAACCCGACGATTCAATTCAGAAAATACTGCACATTACAGAAGGAATCAATACACAAAAATTTTAAGTTCATTCCCTCAAATTTATCTGATAGAATGTTTGATCACCAGCTACCTATCAGACTACATTTAGCTAGATATCTGCAACTATTAGTTAATGAAGTTCATCACTGCCTGCAAGCGACATGGAACGGACACGCCACGCAGCTGTACAGTCTTCCATACAATTGACAGCTCTGTCCCCACGTCACCCATTCTGGTGAAAGGGCAACCAACCAACAGGACAATCAGAACCTAGAATAAAGTGGAGATTCCAGCCAGATCCCCAGACGGGATCACTTCTAAACATCTGCTGTTGTTGGGATAACTGTTGTCAAATTTCCCACCCTCAGAGGCTCAAGGCTGCACTGTTACACTTAATTTTGCGCCTGATATAACACCTTGTACAACCCCAGGCACAGAAGGAAGAAAGGGCTAAATTCTCATCTGGTGCAAAGCTACAGAATTCTGTCAGCTCTTTGGAAGTCTTGACAGTCTGCTGAAACGCTGGACCATGCTCCAAGAAAAGCGTAATTCAGATTTATGAGAAGACATTTCGTATCCAATATAATTGATTACCTACTGTAATGTGAACAGAACTTAATTTGTACTAATGAACCCTATGCATAATACAGCAAAGCGTTTAATAATATGGAGACCGCAAAATGCCAAGCCAGATGTCATTGATGGTGATAACAATTTTCCCAGATGGCTATGTTTCCTCTCGCTTTTGCCGCCTTCAGGTTTGGGAAGATGGCATTTAACTCAGGAGATAGCTCTGATATTCCATGGCTATTAGGTTTTGTGCCACCACAGTCTGTGTGCTATACCAAGACACTATCCTATTACAGCTATTGTTATAGCATGGAAACGCTTGTCTGCTCTGGCAAATTTTGATAAATGTAACATCAGATTAAAAATAATATAACCATACATGGAGAATGTAATAAAGATTGAAGCTAACGCATCTCTGGATCTTTTACAGAAGAAAAACAAGATTAAAACTCTTCAAAATTTAAAACATTCAGTTATGGAATTGGTGTGGAAATGAAACAACACATACACATTACACCAATAAAAATGTGCCTTAGTGGGGAAAAAAAAGCGCCTTTGTATTTTTAAAACTATTCCATTCATTCACTTGATTTTTTTTTTTCTTTTAACATACTAGGATGAGCGATAAAATGAAACTGTGGATTCTTTCATGCAAAACAGTACTCAGCATGAGGGCTAGCTGTGAATTGCATACATTTATGATAGGAATACTCCTTTGTATCCTATTTGTTAAAATTACAAAGCCTTTTCCTAAATGTCAGAATGTACTGTAAAAGGACACAGAACTGTTCAAACTATAAAATGAAAAGCTGAAATTCAGCTTTATATGCCAGAATGCAAACCTAGATTCAAGTCAGTAAGAGCCTGTAACACAGATCAGCATGGTTATTTTGGTGGGTTCATTACCCAACTCATTTAACTCACTGAAACTATTATTTTTACAGAAGACAGCCTGCACACATGCTTTCCTGTATATACAATCAATCCTAGTGAAAACTATAGAAAGTAGGTTGTAAATAGATCTGATTTTGCCGGCTTCACCAAATTATCAAACTAAAATGTAAAAGAAAAACTGTGGGACTGGGTTGCAGATGAGGCATTGCTATTAATGAAGAAAAGACAAGTATTTAAATTGAGAAGGCATCTTGATGTTTTCTATGCAAGCTGAATAGGAGAACATAATAGGAAAATAAAACAGCTATCAGACAAGATAAATAGGAATGCATCAACAGGGACTGTACAGAATTAGAATGGCGCAGCAAGAGAAACAAAGTCTTTAGAAGAATATACTAAAATTTTTACTTTGCATTATAATGTCATCTTGGAAACAGATGGCAAAATGCCACTAGAACAGGAAGACGTCAAGAAATAATAGTGTCAGCAGCTATATAAAGAGCTAAAAGATGCTTTAGACTACCTTGTATTTGTAAGGCCATGCTCTACAAAGTCTTAAAATAATTTCATCTATGCAAGCAAAATAAGCAAAGACGCTGCAAACTCTTGCCTAGCCCACCAGTTGCTTTTAAAAACAGGATCTGGGTTCAGGATCAACTCAGATTCAGAAATCCAGGAGAGCGTTTTTAACTTGTTACAAAGCAGCAGTATTGTCACAGCTCGTTCTAAACTATACACAGTTCAATACATGCTTAGGGTTGCTTTTTCAAGTTGTCATGAGTAATCTGAAAGAGGTAGTAGGGGCTGATTTGGGAAAAGAGGCTTTAAATGTGAAGGCCGTCATCAGTGTTATTAATAAATCCCGTGTGATCTCCGAGTTGAAAATGGGGGCCTATAGCACATGAGGCTTCAGAATGCTTTATAAAAGACAATTTATATAGCACCATAAAGTCTCAAAACATTAAAATGCCTTCCTCACATTCCTGGGTAAGCCCCAAATATTTACTTTGCAAAGAATAGCTCTTAGTGTCATACACAGTGGAATTCACTTACATTAAATGGGGAGAAGGAAGAAACAAGATACGACAAAAAAGGAAGGAAAAATGCGATAGTAAGCAGCTATATATGCTAAGGGAATTGTGTTTATTTAGACTGCATTTGGTGGGAAGACAGACGCAAGAAATTGAAGCAGGAAAGAGAGAAGACGGAGAAGGGACAGGGGGAGAGCTCCTAAAGCCAACCCGCCTGGCACGTCCAGGTCGTGGAGCCAGATGCCCAGTTACTGTAAAGGCTGACTCCGGAAGGCCTTGGGAATAAAGATGAACAGTCTCCTCAATTCTATAACCAGGGTGTTTCTCCAAAAAATCCTACACAGCACAGAAGAAATAGACAGATATAGTCTTAGTACACGCATTCTGGTTTTCTGCTTATTCTTTGTAACTTTGTTTCTGACTTTGAACAGTCAAGAGCTTATCCCAGGCTTTCTCAGAAATACTAATGTTAAGGCTTTAGATGTCTTTAAAATTAACTGAATCTATTGCATGACAAATCTCAAAAAAACCCACACTGTTTTATATTAAGCTGCACATGCAACGAGTCTCAATTCTCAAGCTTTTATTGCATTACTGGAGTTTTATAAATTGGAGTCTTCGACTGACTGCCAGATGCAAAGATCAGTGTCACAGGCTTGGTATATACAGTAAAGGGCGACCCACAGCATCCGTCACAGCTACCCAAAACTTATGTCTGGTAGGAAAACAAAAAAGCTGCATTACTGGTGAGTGCAGTAAAAAAAAAAAAAAAATAACAATAATCAGACCAACAGTATAACAAATTCATTTTAGTTGTTAATATTTTGCACTTGTATTTTTTTTGTATTTATATATTCATGTATTTGTATTCAAACCAGCTATGAATAAGTCCTTGATTTGGGGTTGTCTTCAGAAGGACAGATGTCTCAAACTGCAGGGGAATCTGCTAAAATGAAGGTAGAAATGGTATTTTGCTGACTATAACAAATCGTATTTTCTGATAAATGACATAGTTGAACTCTCTAACTTAACTGTTTTTCCATTTATGATATGGGGGTTGTTAGATCATTTGGGTAATAAAATACAGATTGTTGACTGGATCAGTTATTTTAAGGATATAGCACAAGGAGAACATATATTTTAGTTTATTCCCAGAGGCTGTAAAAGCAGCCATAAAGCAATCAGAAAGCAGGTAAAGAACAACTTTTATGGCAGGATAAATGAATGATAATTAGGCAACAAAACAGGAGGCATAAGTAGCTGGAAACCTTTGTTTCTTTGTGCCATCAAGCCTCTAGGTTTGAAAATCCTGCTGACAGTACTGAAGAGGTTCAGGTAAGTAACTATTAGCAGTGACACAGTGCCAAAGCCAGTAAGTAATATTTTGGCTATTTAAACCAATCATTACATCCAGTAATGACTCATCAAGGCAATAAATACTGGGCGGGGGGGAAGATCTAGGAGGGAAGTTCCATTTTCCAACACAATTCTCACATTTGTGATAGAAATCCACGTTGTGTTAATACAGAAAACTGAAGGCACGGAGGCACTGAAACCCTTTAAGTACAAACCCATAGCCATTTTTCTAGCCATCCCTGTGAATCTCAGACAGCTACTTGCATCTCGCCTACCCCTACACTTCTTTCCCTGTGCCTGGCACACTGCCTGTACAACTGGAGTACAACTGTGTGCTACAAGACAAAAAACGGGGACACTTCTGCCATTGCCACATTCCCACGCCTTCTCCATCTCAGTAGCCTGGACCCTTCTCACCCCCAGCCCATTCTCACCTCTGACCCCTGGGTATTGGCAGAAACGTGCATCTTCAGAGTTACGTATCTATGGTCATCAACAAGCTCACATTTAGTCATCCACACTTCCACCTTTCATTTTATTGTACATGCCATGCTAAAGCCAAATCAGATCTTTTGAGATCAAGATCTTTAAATGTAAACTACCTGTTTAAAACTAAGGTTCCATAGGAGGTAGAAAAAAAGAACACATGACATTTCTAAGAGTCATTAAAAAAAAAAGTTAAGTCATTCCAGTAGCTATTTGCAGTTCAGTCATGAACTAGAGAGAATTCAGAGACACATTTAGACCCTTTGCACAAGAGCTGATCTAGCAATTGCTGTGTAATATATATAGTGCTCCAGCAGTACGGAGTCTTCGCCTCCATAGATGCTACACTTGCTGTTTTCTGGTTTTGCTCTACTATACTCAACTTGATAGTTGCACTAAAAACCTTTGCTACCAAAGTATGTATGAAAGCAAACTTGTGCATCAGCACTTTCAGAGGGATTCTTCCACTCAGCAGATAATTCCAGTTCTAGAGTTTCACTGCTACCTTAGATAATTTCACTGCAAATAATAGCCTTAAAGCCTAAAGTTATTTTTATTTTTAAAATAAAAATTAATTCATTGCAGCATCCTTCCCTTACTGACTTTTTTTTTTTCTAAAGAGAGGTAAAAAAAAAAATTTAACAGTGTTTCTAACAGTCAAGGCCACAAAGGTGAAAATGCAGAGACCTTTCATCTTGTAATTCAGCCAAAATGTGGTACAATATATTTAAGGTGGTGTAGCTGGACACAGAAGGCATTCTAGGGAACATTAGCTTTTGAAAAAGTAATTTGCACTGTATTTCACAATATAATGAAGACGTTTATTTGTGTTGATGTCTTCAACACCACAGAACATGTCTTGCACATAATTGCATCCAACTCCTCCTCACCTTTTCTGTAATAATGGGCAATCATTTCTCCTACGTGGTTTGTATGGGTTTATTCTGCCTCTAAAATCTGTGAATCTATATCAAACTGACCAAATTAGAAATCCTTGCATCAAGATACTGGGCAAATCAACTGTAAAGAATGTTTTACTCAAGATAAGATTGACCTCCTGCTCTGCCACCCAGTCAAACACTAAAGTCAGCACAGCTGGAGAAACTGAAGGTGTGGTTTCCTCTACAAAAGAACAAAAAAAAAAAAAAAAAAAAAAAAGACATATCCTGGCAGGACTGTCATGGCAGCATGACAGCAACTATCTTTTACTATGCAACATTACATACCAAGTCACAAATTTGCAAAGCATGTATATGAAATTGTTTCATATTGGCATCTCTGGTGGGTCACCTGCTTATGTGTAATTCATTACTGCTAAATGCCCACACTAAGATCCTACAAAAACCACAAACTTCACAGTTTTAGTGCGATTCCTTTATACGTTAGCTTTATGAATGACTGACACGTCATTTCAGAGCATGAAAACTTCTCAGCATCAGGCAAGATTACAGTGCTCTACAACACCTTGCGTGGCTCTAGTGTCCCAGGTGGAAAAAAATCAGAAACAAAACTTGATTTGTCTCTATTTCCTTCCATCATAGACGAGTTGTGTCAGCACATCGCATTCTCCTGCTAAGGTCCTTTAATGCCACACAATTGTTTCAGCTGAATTACCTGAGTTCCCCTCAAAGCTCTGCCCATGTACCCTCATGGGTTTCTAGCTGTCCATAAAAACTACTTTGCCTCCTGACCTGGAGCGGTTACTGTGTACAGACCCCACTTACTTTTCTTGGATGTCCACAAAAGCAAAAGGGACAACCATTTCTCTGTGTTCCTAATTATGTGCTATCCTCTCTTTTCTGAAAATTGCTACAGAAAAAGTAGTATGAAAAATAAATGAATGTACTAGGTCCAGCTGAGATGAGTTAATTTTCCCCATAGCAGCCCTCAGTGCTGCGTATTGCCGGCTAGCAAGGTAACGCACCGGTGTTTTGGCTACTGCTGAGCAGTGCTGGCACAGCATCAAGGCTGTCTTCTCCAGCATTTCCCCCCCTCACCAGTAGGCTGGGGATGGGCAAGATCTTGGGAGGGGACAAAGCCAGGACAGCTGACCCAAACGGACGTTCCGTACCATATGATGTCTGCTCAGCAATAAAAAGCTAAGAGAAAGGAGGAGGAAGGCGCATTCATTACTGATGACATTTGTCTTCCAGAGCAACCTCTACGCATACTGAAGAAGTGGCTAGTGACATCCTGGGAAGTAGCTAGACGTCGCCTGCTGATGGGAAGTAGACAATAAATCTTTTGGTTTTCCTTTGCTTCCATACCTTCCAAGCATATACCATACTTTTGCTTCCAAGCCTTTTGCTTTATTAGACTGCCTTCATCTTGACTCATGAGTTTTTTCCATCTTATTTTTCTCCCATCCCAGTCCTGCTGAGGAGGGGAGGGACAGAGCGGCTTGGTGGGCACCTGGCATCCAGCCAAGGTCAACCCACCACAATGATCAAATTTGTATTTTGCTAGAGAGAAACATGTTTTTCCTAGGGATCCGATGGCACAAATACTTGAACTTCAGTAGAAGTCTTAGGTAGTAGCTAAGGACAAAGATTTAAAGAGAGTTTATAATCTAGGAAAGTGTTGAATAAGTCAAGGGAGGGTCATAAAGCTAGGCACAGCCAGAAAATACTTGTTAAATCCATTTGACACAAAGGATGGGACTGCTGAATTACAGAGATCATCTGAGTAAATAAAGTTATGCTTAGAGGAGCAAAAGATAGAGAAGATACTATCACATTGGTATCCAATTATTAATCTACACACAAAGGAATGAGAACAAGAAACATGGAGGGAAAGTCCTAATCAGTAGAGTAGCTCAATCCATTGAGAAAGACATGGAGGGAATGAAAGAAGGACCTATATGAGGAAATCAGAGAGGAAGGACAGAATAAACTGTTACAAGACCGCAGAAGTCAGCAACATGAGAGAGGTGCTGATTTAAATAGAGTGGTTCTCAGAAGGAAGGGGAGTAGAAAGTGCAAGCTAGAATACATGCATATTTATCAATTCTCCAGTACCAATATGAGAATTATAGCTAAGCTTCCCTTCCCTTTTACTTTAAGGAACTTATTTTTCTTTGAAACATAAAAACCTAAGATGGAGCTGTAGGAAGGCTCTGTGCCTAGCATATGGTATTTAATCATCCTATCTTTTGACATTGTAAACTTCATTATATCACCATATAATCTTGTCTAGTGCCATTGTGTATTACAGTTTCTTCTCTCAGTAAAAGAATTGCGTAAGCCAACACTGCATGAACACTCTTATGAATTTATGCTGACTAGCCCAAAATGAGCTACAGGTGCTCCTTGCTCCCCTCTTAATTATCCATGGGGCAGCATTAATACATTTTCAGCCTGCTGATGCTTCCAATATTTTCTAAGAGCACACAGAGACTTCAGTGCTCTCCCTGCACATTTGGTATAATCCTTTTTAAATTATACAATTATTTTAATTTCTCAAACTTTACTAATTGAATAGATCCTGTCCCTTCTACTACATCTGTGTAACTTGTCCAGAAAGAAGGGGAGTTCACAACAGATTTCACATGGAAATATGCTTTTAGAAAGGCTCACTGCTTGGTGGATAATCTTTGCCACAAAGCATACTAGCCAGTCACCACACCATTAACACATACTCAGAACATAACTGAACTTGATGCTACAGTAGCTTCTCCGAACATAATACCCAAAACACAGACTCTGAATAAGACAACACATAGGAGAAACAACCAGTGAGAACAGAATTTCATGAACAGAACAATTGCTCCAAACAGTGACTTACTCTCTGTAGCAATCTAATTATATCATCTGTGTCCAAATTGTTTTGCACAGTATACCCATATCCATGACGTCTATTTCCATCAAAACATTAGATCTACTTGATCTTCTCTAGACAAAATTCTGACCAGCCTGGTCTAACTTTGAGGCTAGCCTTGGTCCATCCAGCAGGTTGGCCTAAGGCAACATTCAAAGGCACCTTACAATGAGAAGTATTCTGATATAGTGAATTTTATTTATCTGTATGTTTCCACGTCTATAAATAAAACATTGATGATACATGTTAATCTTACCTCATAATACCAGTTTTAAAAAGACCTCAGAGCCTATTCAATCATTGTTCAATATTGTAAATTGAACAATGTCAATCCACCTATTTTCATCGTCATTATAACTGTTTCTGAGTAAAGTGCATTTTAAGGTTTTTTAATTTTAACACAAGGCTATTTACCAGATTTTTTCTTTAATTTGCTTATACACTACAGCATACTAAAGGAACATGAGAGTTAAAACAAATTCTAGAGGAGTTTAATTTACACCTAATATTTTCATGGTGTTATGCTAGATGAATTTAGCATTAAAACAGAAGCAGAAGAGCTCATGCACTTACACAATAAGGCACAGGGAATTACTTTTGACTAGCTCATCGCTATCCAAAAGAAAGCAATTCCCAAGCCGAATTTTTAATCCACTGTCCATCACCCGCATTCTTTAAGTTTTAATGTGTCATAAGAAACAGCGTAATAGATAATCACTGACTTGTAGCTCATTCCATCCCCAGCCCTTTATAAATCATTGCTGATAATAAGTAGTGAAACATATTTAGAAACACACAGATTATGGTATTGATCCTTCTCTCACATTGGACTACAAACATCTCTTTCTCCTACCTAGATAATCTTTCTATTTGAAATGTGTTTAAATCCACTTCTATCTGTTCCTTTGGTGACTTCACTGAAAGGCCAGAAAGTGTAAAAAAGCCCTGTCATTTTAATAATACCCTGGTAATATTTTTTCCCAAATATTTGCATTGAATGTGACTGCTTTACACAGGAAAAAACAGCGAACACCAAAGTCATCTAAATACAACAGCAAAACTCCTGCTGTAGCGTCCCTGCAATACCAGGTGCCTGACCAGCAATTGCAAATTACTTCAGTTCTTCCCAACTTTTTTCCAGAGTTTTTCCCATTTCAAGTGAACCTGTCTGTATATCGTGACTGGAAAATACCTGTATTTCTCTGACAAATGACTTATAATAAAAATATATACGCATATCTATGTATACGTTAGGATAACAGTAAGTACATAGCACCTGAAATTAGGCCAGATTAGCAAAAAAAAGGCTTTAAAGAACACTATTAAATTGCAGCATTAGAGGTAAACGAAATAATAAGAAATTACTGGGTCTAGCTAGTATTTACCTGTGAATCCCAATACCAGGCAGGTGAACTACTGACTACAATTGGAGATTTTTTAAGTTATCAACGGTATTAAAGGTGTCAGACAAGAGCAAACTTAAACAAGACGTCCAAGAACCATCAAAGGCTAATAAAAAAATATTTTTGCAGACTACGTAAGATGGTTGAGTGTAGGCTACAAACAAGAAGAAATACATATTAAAACCCCATATACTGAAAAGTCAACACTGCTTTGTAAAAAGGGAATAAACCTGTTCAGGTTTTATCATTAAGGGAAGATATTAGTGAGCTATTGAATAACCTGTACTAGGATATTTGCTGTTCAACATATTCATAAGTGATCAGAAAAAGAGTATGTTATTATATGACAGAGTTTACAAAGAAATGCTTGTGCTATGGATATTAAAATTCTGTTGTTTAAATTTTTGTATATTAAGATTTTTAAAGTTATGACTGTCACCTCACTGAAGATCTACAAGAAGAAATATGGCTTTACAATACAATGACAGGTGAAAATTAATGTAAACAAACACAGTCTAATTGCTTTGTGAAGAACCAACTTCTAGTTTTGCATAAAAAGTGATGGACCATTAACATATTTTGGAAAAAGAATCAAGAGTCATCAACTCACAGTTTTAGTGGCTGTCAAAATGCCATACGTTATAGTAGGACTCATTAGGAAAAGAATAGGCAATAAACCCCGAAGCATCATTAGGCTTCTAACCATGGTGTACCCACATCTCAAATACTGCATACGGTTTAGGTCACAGCCACTTAGAAAGATTACAGTGTAGAAGAGCAGAGTACAGAAGAATGCAGAACAATGAATTTGATCAGAGGAATGGAATGGATTTCATAGAAAGAAAACTACACGCAGTAATTTTGGAAAATAAATGGCTGAGAAGAAATATGATAGAGGTCTATAAAACGATGAGTAGTATAGAGATAGTGAATAGGCAATGATTTTTCATTATTTGCCATTATTCAAGACGTAAGCGGTATAAAATGAAATTATGAACAAGCAGTTCAAAACAACCAAGAAGAAGGACTTTTTCTTCACAACTCGTAATTAAATCATACAGCTCATTACCCCGGCATGATGCTTCTGCCAAGAGTATAAATTTTTTCAGAAGGAATTAGATAAATTCCTGGAGGGAATGTCCACCCTCAAAGCACTAGAAGCAACTACTCCATATATTGCTGGAGTCGAGAGACTATAATGAAAGAGACCCAATCTGCAGATACATCTAGAGATGTGTCACGTTCCGTCATCTGCTGTTGTCCACACTGGAGACAGGATGCCGTACTACACCAGAGTTATCCCATTGATGAGATCTTACGTTCTCCTCAAGTAATCCTATAATCACATGGCAGGCCCTCAAGTCTGTTATCTTATAAAAAGTAGGATAGGGAAAGTAAGCGAGCCTTATAGTGATATGACTGATTTCTAAGACTTAAACTTAGATTGTCCTACATACAGAGAAAACACCATTTTTGCTCAGAGTTATGTCACCTTTCCAAAAAATACAATGCCACCAATCTGCCAGGATATAGAAGTTTCTTCAACTGACTTCAAGTTCACAAGCAGTTTGAGAAGTAACCTAAAACATTTTTTTAATTTAAATTAAATATCTTTGTATTAAATACCTTAAGTATAATGGGATGTTTGTGGCAACCTGAATGAAACACTTTGTAAGAACAAAAGAGGGTTGGAAGGGTATGAAAAATCCCTATGTTCTCGTGTCATGTCACTGTATATAAAAACATACATTTTCACTGCTTTTTCAGTTTGTCTAGCAAAACTGAAAAACCTCTTCATTTGTAGAGATTAGCTAATACTTGAGCAATCAAAGGCTCAAACACTTTGATTACTGAGATTACATGACTCCATCCATTCTGCATTAAGGCAAAATACAGTTCATCACTCAGTGTTACTACCTTAAGCTTCAGAGAGCTAACTCTCCCAAAAGGATTCTCTCAGCTTGCAGTGGGACCGTTCCTGTTCTGATGAAGAGTACAGAAATGGACCATCTATGCATTAATATGAGAAAACCCTACTAACAGTACAAGACCATAAAATAACCTGCTACAGTTATAGACCGGAAGCCTAGATTGCGGAGTTATCAATCTCAAGACAAATCCAGCACAGGATGAAATTGATGGATCTATAACCAATATTTCACTCAGTTTTAGCTCCTGCTGCCGCTGCCACACTGGTAATCTCCTCCCAAAACATCGGCTGCAGGAATGTTTTGCATCTAATAACGCACTATTGAATCACAAGTATATCAAATAACAGGACAGGCTGACTGGGCTGTCAGCTTCTGCCATTTGAATGAATAGAAAAGGGAAAAGAAACGTGATAGAAAAAGGAAGCAAAAAGAGTTTGCTTCAAAGAGGTCTCTGGGTCTCCATAGCACTTCTCCTTAGAGGCTTTTATTATGATGACCCATTTATTGATAGCAAATCTTGGGAGCTCAGGAGATGTAGATTAATTCTGGGAATTGTCTGCCTCAGATTTCCTGTTCTATTTTCTCTTCCTTTCCCCCGCATTTCTAGTCAACTACTTTGGTGTTTCTGTCAATGGCAAAAAGATTAAAGTAAACTAGAGTGCCTATTTTCCAAATTCACTTTGATTCAAGAGGATAGTAAGTACTCCCAAAAAGAGAAATCTACCAGATTGATTAATGTTCTTATTCATTAACTGACTGATTGTTCCAACAAAGAAAAGATTTATACTACTGTCATGTATTCCCTGCAGTTAGCCTGCTGTCGAGGAAACTCACCAAGATTAAGAAAATGTGCATAAAATCCACCCAAGAATAAGACTGAGATTAACAAAAAAACCCAATGATGTCACTGATGCCCAATGCACTCTTTAATTCTATAGTATCTAAGATTCTAAAAACACCATTTAACAGCTTTATTACTTCTTATGTTAGCTCAACACTAGCAATATATTAAATTCACACATGGTAAATTCAACATGGGGTATTAAGTAAGAAAAGTGCATAGAAAGTCTAATTAGGCATTTAAAAAATAATTTTAGATGTGCTTTTATGATCAAACAATGCAGTATAAAACAAATATTTAAAACTTTTCTTAAAACATAGCTACCCTGATAAGCGTAATTTGGAAATCTTTAATGAATTCACCTCAATTAGCCTTTAATTAAATAGCTCATTAAAACCTGATTTGAATATTGCTCAAGAAGAAATCCTTGTTCAACTGTTACGATAGAATAGGAAGTCAATGAAGGGAAGGTTAAACACACATTTTAGAACAGTCTGAAAGTCGTATTTGTTACAGGGGAAAAAGCTCTCAACTTCTTATGACACCCAATACGAGATAAACTAAACTCATGGCAGATAAGCCCTGAAAAATATAGGGATTGGTTTAATTCTGTTCAGAAGGAAAACAGAACTAGTAATGAACTAATCCGTCTTGAATGTGTGTCAGCTGTCTGCAACACTGCTTCCTACCAACTCTGTTCTAGCCTGTACTCAGAAAAACAATGGTTAATTTTAACTTCTCTTTTCAGTGGAAACATCACCTTAAAGGTTCCCATACACACAAATACAGATGCATGAAAACATTTAAAAGAGCAAATACACATTCAGGGGTACTTGGAAAATATTACATAACACTGAATACGGCACGTGCAGCAGCAGTGCTGCAGTAGCCATCGTGGCTTAAGGATATGGGGAAAGAAAGTTTAGTGCAAAAGCAAATTTTTTTTTATTAAACTAATTGATCAGATCAGTAGAAAAAGTCCCCCAATTGCCTACATGTTACTTCAGTTGATCTGACAAAAGATTTTCTTCCCCCCCTCTATGACCTTCACTCCAATTACAGCTCAAGGCTTTACACTGTTTCAGGTCAAGTTAACATGAAAACTTTGGGTAGCTTTAAGCGGGACAGAATCAAGACCCAGAGAGAGGAACACAAAAGAGTAGGGCCAGGCTGGAGGCAGGAAAGATAAAAACCAAAAACATACCTTTATATGCTACTTTAATAAGTGCACAGCATGGAAGTACTTTTTTTTTTTTTTTTCCTTTTTCTTTCCTGAGAAGGAAGCCAATGCAGGGACAAGATTATGTCATGTTGGCATGGCCTCGTGTTGAGAATGATGTTTTGTTGCATTACCTGGAAGAGGCCAAACAGTTGGACTTGAAGTCGTCTAAATCTAAGCCACATTCTGTCATTCACATATGTTGCAAAGTGTACAGAGCCAGAAAACAACCCAACTTTCTCCATCCACAGAAAAATAGCTTAGGAGGAGTTTTTTCCTGTAAGCTCCTGCATGGTGGCTTTAGGCAGGGTCTTTACTTCCCACTGTACTGCTACGCTCCTACAGAAAGGTCAGGAAGGGACTAGCCTCAAAACAACAGTTGACAGCAATTCAAACTCTTCACTTGTGTGAAGAAGCAGCATTATTAGCATATAAATCCAATACTATGCAAGAGTAAACACTAATAATATTGTTGCAAATATTAATAATTTAAATCCAATAGAAGAAGCATCTCAAGAGTGCATACATATGTTATGAACACCACTAATTCAGCTGAGTCTAAAAATATATTTTTGAATTATTTTGGTTTGTTCCATCAATGATTAATACATATGGATAGACTTAACAACTTATTCATATGGAAATAAGTGGTGACATTCCAGGCCCTCTAAGCAATCAATAACTTTTAACCAATAGGTGCACTTTCTTCTCTGTATACCAGAATTCCCAAGAGCTCTCGAAGGCACTCAGAGGCGAAGGAAACAAACGTATTATAGTAACTATCAAAGACCATTAAGCACAAACATATCACCTCTGACTCAGAAAATCCATGGATCCTAGCAGGCTCATGAAAAAAAGCCAAAGAAATACCAAGGCATTACTCATAACACTGCTCCCTACAACTCTCCTGATCACTGTAGACAGATACACTGGTCTGAAACAGTACAGTGGTGTCTTTTGCTGTTGGGAACAGAAACAAACGCTCAGCACTGTATTTGAGCAGAAACAAACAAACATAATCCATTGACAACATGCATCATTTCAAGAAGGTCAGTGCCACATGTCACACTAACCCGTCCCCTACACAACAGGCTCTGGGCACGTCTTGTATCCACGGGAAACGTTCCTAAAACTCCAGCTCAGTGCTTGAGCAGAACGGTCTGGATTGTATGCTGTCCCTTGAAAGACACTCACACATATGGCTCTTGCCATTTCATTCCAGAAAGAGCGAGCAAGAAAACCCTTCAAGGAAAAACCTTCCTCCTCTTCTCGTCAAGGCCAAGTTTGGCATAAACGCTATATCACACCGCTCATAAAATTCACCTTCCCTGTCCTTTTCTCCTCTCTTCTCCCTGTCCATTGCATTCAGGGAACATCCAAGAGCGTGAAAAAGTGCTTGCAAACAGCACCATTTCACAGCAATTGAATCTCTACAACAATCTTACAGATTTCACCTTTTTTTTCCTAAGGGGTTCATTACTTTAAAATACTTCATTTTTATTGTATATTTTCCTCTTTTAAAAGACCTTCAGGTAGATATGTCAACAAGTTACATTGGAAATAGGAAAGGAAGTGGATTGTTAATATTAGACAACTACCTGCCATGTGGATAGGCTCAACAGAATAAGATGTAAAGTTCAGAAAGACATTCACAGCGCTTGATCATGAGATTGAGCTCAGTCATTCAGACACAGCCACAGATTTCTTTACCTTCTGATCACTTCAGAAATCACATTACCATAAATCACTGAAATTTCATCAACAATGAAACATCTTATGAAAAGTAATTCAAAGCACGCGCCAGTCAAACTGATTCTAAGGACTATTACTTTTCCCAGTAATAAAAGCTTCAGATTACGTGCTCTTCTCTGAGCGCACTTCAGGTAGAGGAGGCAGTTGCACGACTGAAGAACCACCACCATTGGCTACAATGAACATCTTCAAAATTGTGTACACGCTTAATTATTTTAATTCATATTTCATTCTACTTGCAATTCTGAAGAGCTGTAGTCAGCTGTGCTGATAACAAATTCATGCTGAGGAGCTTTTTAACATGCAGACACACACCCCTCCCCCAAAATCCCCACTCACAACAATAAAATGCTAAAGAGACCAGAGAAAAATTAAAATAAAAATCACAGCACAGAAATGACTTTAGGACATAAATGGAGAAGCAAAGGAATATTCTTGACTCTTCTATGTCATAGAAGACTGTACGGTAATCTTATTTTGTGACCTTAAGAGTGAATGAGCAAGATGACAATCAAAATATCTGATAAAGCAGAGGCAAGCATAGATCAATAACCAGACACTATGAGACAATCTATATTAACCTTAGGAACTGAAACAAAACCTCTATCTACAGCTCTCCAGACACAAATCTGCTGGGAAAAATAGGCAGAAAACACAACAAATTTCAACACCCTTAAATCTACCATATCTTTCCTTTTCATAATTCTGAACAATAATTACTGTTTTAAAATATTTTAAATCTGTAAATTAGCTTTCATTTATCACATACTCTTTTCATCCAATGCACTCAATAAATATATCTGCCACTCTGCTTACATAGCATGACCATTTGACTCCACACCTTCCCCAAAAACATCTCTTTCTGTCAGAGTTTTGTCCATGAGGATTTTGGGTACTTTAAGTTTGCATTCAGGTGTTCTAAATCCTGGACAGAAATAGTAGCTTCTGCAAGGAAAGATGCTTTCATGACTGCATTTCACTTCAATCTGTTTTGTGAATGAGCCCATGCGCAGGATAGAAGCTGGGATGGGGTGGGTGGTGTTTGGGATGGGAGGACTGTAGCTGTAAAAGCTTGGAAAACGCAGGCAGAAAAAAAAATGGGAAAATGGTTTCAGGCTAGGGTGGAATTCAGGAGGTTGCCACAACACGCTGTGGGAGCACGCGCTTTGGGGCAGAATTGCAAAATTCCACAATTAGAATTTCCTCTCTGCTGCTGCTTCTTAGTTAGCATCTGATATGCAGAAAAACCCTACTCTAAATCTATTTGCTTTATGTGGCTATATTGTTATGTTTCTGGCTTAATAAACAGCCTATATCTATTTAGCAGTACAAAGTGATGCAGGTCTTGGACTCTCCCTTCTTTACAAGCCAGCTCTGCGTTGAAGGAAAAGTTAACAAGGAGCAGTAAGACAGTCTAAGTAGGAGTTGCGCCCATCATTAAGAAAAAGTAGTGAGCATTTTAGGAGGAGACGTATAACTGGACTGGGAACTCGCTAAAGGTTATGAGTTCTCCTGTGCTTTCTGATAATATACTACATGTACAGCTCAAGAAGTGACCTAAGTGACACAAAATATAATTTGACGGATAGAGCGGAACATACAAGAAGTGTGCTCCACGGTTGTAAGTCTCCCATTATGGGAGAAATCATGCATAATCTCCCTATTATCATCACTTTTCTCTGTTAAAAAAACAGCTTTCCATTTATGTCTCTTAAGGGCAAGATCCAAGAAGTCCAGGCTTTGTTATTCCAATACTATTTTTAAAAATCTTGAGAAATATTATATGTGCTTCTAGGATAGGGGACTGACTTTCCAAAACACAGATAGAAGTGAACTGAACAATTACAAGGACAATTACACTGACTTGTACAGTTCCTTCAACCATTTCAGAACCAAATCCAAATTGTGCCTCCACCAGTGGCTCTGTGGTGATGCTAGAGTGTGATTTTCCTTTTCCATTTCATTCTCAGTTTTCATGTTATCATACGTACATACACTGAAAATACCTAACATTGTATACCTACATGACATTGAAAATAAAGGACCATATTCAAGCATTTCTGGCTGAATTTATTAGCAGGAGCACTGACATTTCTTGCCAATATCTTCTTTTATAAATATTGTTCATCCAGGTTTTTTTTCACTTTTAGTCTTCACGTAACTCAGAAGAAAGATGACGAAGCACCCAATAATTATAATTCCTGATGGTAATCTGAACTAAATGGGACCCACATAACCTGAAGTATAAGGTTGTGTCCTTGTGTGTATTAGTGAAATTTCATTGGCATGAGTAGAGGTACGTTACTTATGTTTGAGCTCAGAATTTGGTCACACATTTTTTTTTCCAGAGCAGTGCAACTAAGCCTGGTTTTTTATGAAGCTTGTATAGATGAGGTAGTTGCCATTTTGTGAGGCAAAAAAAAAAATCAATAGTATAGAGCAGAGACTTGCACATTCTCTAGTTACTGATGTTTTATACCTCTCCTCTTTTCTACTTCTTTTGAAATTGCTCCCACTTGCATCATAATATTCTTCATGACACAAAAAATTATATTCCTTTTCCCCAAAGTTCTGTTTAGTAGGAAACACCTCCAACAGTTCTTCAGTTCTGAAGAAAAAACAGTGCCTAACTGACATATCTTGGTTAAAATATGTCACGATCAAAGATTAAGTCCTCATCATGAAAAAAGCAGTTCTTTGTAAGATGCTTAAGAGGATAAAACTTTTTGTGTGACAGATGTCACAATAAAACAAAGTAAAACTGTAGGATCCAGGAAAATATAAGAGTCTTTTATTCTTCTAGTCATTCATGATAAATGGGGGGAGGAAAGGGAAATAACTTCTATGCATTTATCTTGACACATCAGTTTTGGTGCATACAACACTTTAAGCACTCAAAAAAAGAAAAATAAAAAAGTCTTATCAGGCCTGTATCAAATGGATTTGTCAATGCTTAGTTGAGTTATATTACAAATTACTGTTGCATATTAACATGTCTCTTGAGATTTACTTGTGTATCTGCAAGCCTCAAGGAGTGAAATATTTTACTCTCGGCATCATTCAACTCATGGCACAACAATATTTCTGCTACACTTCACTATCCCCAACTTTTACCGTCTAACACTACACCAATATAATTCTTCATATCAACACAGTAAGGCTACTGAGATTAAAACCAAGGTGAGATAGTTGAACCATCATCACCTGAACACAGCCTTGAAGGATTCTCTGTTCCTTTCCTTGTCCCCATCCCACCACCAAATTCCCATGCTCTGTTCTTCCCTTCTCTTGCCTCCAGCAGGGTCAGATGCTCAGAGGAGTGAGAGATGCAACGCTTGGCCAGACGCCTTTTGCATTTTCAAAATCTGTCTTAAGAGAGTCTTGGACTGAGTAAGTTTAAAGAGACAGATACAAAACGTGTGTTCAGTAGGCAGGCAGATTGTCACAAAATGGCCATTAGACAAACCCAGGTCAGGCAGTCTGCCAGGCTTCAGGTATTCAGCTCTGCTTTCTTGACGTGCACGTGAAAGCTTTAGACATAAACTTACCAAGTCGATTTCTAACGCGCAAAATTCTAGTTACACAAATATTAGCCAAGTCCATACAGGTTATAATATCTGTGTGCAAACAAGGAAAAAATTAATATCAATTTCCTGAACTATACACTTTAAACAATCCTCTTTTATACATGTTCTTTTAAGATTAGGGGGGAAAAAGCAACAAAAGCATATGATTCCAGCACAATACATTAACAACATTTATGCCATTTTAAAGCCTAACTTCTTGTTTCCCTATCTTTCAGTTTTGCAGAATAAAGTACTATAGCACTCTTACATCTCAGTTCCTATAACAGAACCACTGGACTTCCCCATGTTTTGCAGAAAGATGCAAGATATTCTTTCATCAGACAAAACATATACTGAGCTTTCTTCTACATACGTCATCACGAAAGTGTGGCACCTTAAGAATATTGAACAGATCTCTCACTACCCAACCCCTGAGAAGAAAATTCTTAGGGCAAATATCAAAAAAGTTACAAAAATATTAAGTTTTTTTGCCATTATAGCAACAATCCACACAGAAACACCGAAGGCAGAAGAAATGCGGTACTTGATTTACACACACAAATCATCAGCTCCATGATGGAAGGCAAAACAACTCCTAGAAGCCCTGCTATATCTGAGCCCAACCCTAAGCCCTGTCCCAGGCACTCCTGGAGCTAACACTTGCATGAAGTCTTTTTACAGACAGCTTACAGCCTCTTTAGTGTTTGACTTCTTAAAGTAAAAACTACCTGGCACGGATCTGCAATGTTTCTGTACTCAGGTCACAGCAAGCCAGATAGATGCAAAGAAAACCCTTTCCTTGGGAAAACCCAAGGAAAACCTGCTCATTCACTAAGAGCCACTACATTTTTGTGCCCTATGCCTAGCATATGCATAAATTGCCTGACTAAACAATTCTTCACCGAAGGAGTTTTTCCTCCAGTCGGATGAAACATTTAAAGCAATTTATTGCACGAAGACATACATGACCACAGCAAGGAAGAGAATCTCACCATAATCAACTCAAGATAATACAGTTTACTGCCACTGCAGAACTAGAGAAATTTCGATTTATTGCGCATGCATAATTTTATTTGCACTTTTGTATTTCATGACATAAACACAAGGTGACTTTCTCATTCACTGAACGGTTCCTTTCTTCTCTGTGTTCAGTAGCTATGTGTGTGCAAAAGGATTTCAGGACATTACTTAAAGAATGGGCGATAAGACAGGGTGTCTATGGTTAGAGGAACTTACCCCACCAGGAATCACATAATGGCTACATATACTCTAGTGGAACAGTCTGAAATCAGTCTACAAAACGTCTAATACATCCTACAACAGCACAATCAGCTTTAGCTGGAGATCTATAACAGATCCACGCAAGAAGTCTGAAGGCAATAGGAGTATCTCAGTTACTAATGCGTTAGTTACTTGGTAATCTCCTGAAAAATGATGCTGAACCAAAGATCAGCCCTCACAAAATTTTCACTTTTTCCAATCATGTAAAATATACTTTTAGGGACAGCTCTGCCAGAAATTCTAGTATATTAAAGTATATCTACTAGCAAGTATTAAAGGCCAGATGTATACTTTAAAACACCGCACCTAAAAGTCAGGAGAGAGGTGGTGTTCATTTTCAATTCCATTCCTATTGATTTTGCAACCTTTGAATTCATCTCTCTGATCAATTGTATGTGATTCTCTCTTC
This sequence comes from Grus americana, assembly GCF_028858705.1. Taxonomy (NCBI): domain Eukaryota; kingdom Metazoa; phylum Chordata; class Aves; order Gruiformes; family Gruidae; genus Grus; species Grus americana. Next base: position 9,662,795 of record NC_072864.1, read on the forward strand.
AAGTGTCTTCTCATTCCTAGTCCAAAGAATGCGAACAGTTAACTTGTCAAGGACAGGGAGTACATTATTGAAGAGCGTGAATAGCATTTGTTTTCCTATGAGACACCTAAAATCATGTCATCCACAGACAGGCAACATGCAAACAGATCCAAGCACTCCTCAGATGTGGGAAAAAATTAACTAGTCTCTACACTGCGACTCAGCTCATCAGTTACTGTGTGAGTATTAATAATATGACATCCCTAAACCATGCCCAAAAATCTGTTGATCCACTACTGAACCACGTGCATATGCAGGTTGAAATACAGTCTGTATTCATTTACAGTTTAGGATAGGAAAAAATTTGTCAATTTGAAGGGCAAATTTTTATAAGAAGTCAGAATTTAACAAGAAGAATGATTCTATTTCTGCTAAAATTCTTGAAGTCATGAATACACAAGGCTGCCTGCCTTAAAAAAACCCCACACAACCCTGTTTTTCTTCCTGTAGTATACAATTCACCTTTTGAATATAAAACAAGCATTTTCCATTTTTCAGCAGCTGAACAGTTTTTTTCCCCACCTCTCATCAAGACCTTTCCTGTACTTTGAATGCCTTGAAATGCAGCTTTGGTCAACTTCTCCTTTTCAGTGATTTACACATATTTCATTTCCTGATGTGCATTATTCCTGGCACTCATCTGTGCTGAGGCAAGGCAGATATGCAATAGTTTCTCTCTATTCAAATATTGCTAGTGATTAACTGAAGGATTAGATTTCTGCTTCTGTAACAATTTCATTTTAAAAGTCCATTTGTACGTTCAGACCCCATGGTTAGGGAATGGTTTTACTTGCTAGGAAACAGATGTGAAAAAGAGAACACTGACAACCCACTTACGTTATTAACATTAATGGGGCATGTACATAGTGGCTGCAGTCCTCAGGTACAGCTAAACTGCATTTTTCACTGAATTCTATAGATCAGAAAATTAAACAACACTTTGTGCTTTTTTTAACTTCAGCCAAAGGTAGAGCAGCTTCAGAGCTCCCAGCATTAGCCAAGCTGCTGCACAGCAAGGCTCAGTGAACTATTAAAAATCTCATCAGAAGCCCCTCTTCTGAATCGGTCTCATAAATCGGCCCAAGACAGTCTCAAGAATCATTCCACCAGCACGGTAATATTTCACTGTCTTGTGTACAAACTTCTGGTACATTCTTATCCCAACACGAGCGAAGAATAAAGCGGAACACCGCTTGGCCCACTGTATGTGAGAAGCACATGAAATGGCCTTCACCCCTGCCACAAGCACACCAGAGACTTCATCCAGCAGTTAGGGTTTCAAAGCAAGACTTTCTTAGATTTGTACCTCTTTTCAAGACACCAACAATTTCAATTTAGCTAGAGGAAAACATCTTCATAAAATTAACTAATAAAACAAGATCCAGTGACATGTTTTTCAACATCTTACCTTTAACATCGCCAGTTTTCCAAACTAAGCAAAACATTCCTTTCCTTTCCTCAAAGCAGACTGTTTCACCTCCTCTTCCACACATGTAGCTCCTAGAAAATTTTACAGGAAAATACAGTTCAGAGAAGTTATAGTTTTTAAACACTTTATAGCATTCCATGTAAGAAAAGGTAAGAGATCACCCTCCAATCTGAGGGAGTAAAATCAAGATGGTTTCTCTGAAATCTGAACTTCTATTCACAGGCAGGACCACAATTCTGACTTGAAATACAATTGCTAACATGCAAAACTCGCTTTGCCATTAGTTTGAAAGTAACAATTACAAATTCAATTTTTTTTAACAAATCATAATGCAACACAAACAAGGTTTAATAAACAGGCAAATTTTTGAAACAGTGCACACATTCCTTACTGAGAAGACTGCAGCACCCCATTATGTCAGAGATAGTCCTGTTTACTCAGTTATGGAAGTTAGATGTAAGTAATATAAAGCAACCAATGGAGAGAAAAAAATATACTTTTCTGCATAGAACATACACAAACTTATTTATGATATAAATAAATAAAAACCAGAAAGTAATCTTGGTGAATTATATATACACATAATATACGTAATGTGAAATGAAAAACATGAATCAACGTTTAATAAGCCTTAGATATCTTTTCATAAAACAGCTGATAAACATTCTCCTCTCCTTCCCTCCCACAAAAGCATTAAGCTCAAAGCGAGTAAAATATTTTTGGACACTTGGTGGTTTGCTCAAAATCTCCTGAAAGGTTCTCTTGTGTCTCTTCCATTTCCTGTGCTTTACATCCAGCACACCAACAAAAAAATAACCTCTGTTATTTCAGCTGGCAATAATTTAACAGCCTTGCTGTAAATTCTGTGAAAACTTTGAGAAACTATTCTTTCCTTTAGCATACCACAGTCGTCAACCATCTTTTGCATTTGTCAAAGTCTCTATTGTTCCTAATAATAAATAATAGTAATGTTACCATAGAGTCACGCAATAGTTAATGACCAAAATAAATCTGAGTAAATAAAAATCCAACATAGTTTTTATTGTGTTTAATCCCTAGCCTCTAAGCTCTAAGGATCATATTACCTACAAAATATGACCGATTTGGGCCCATCCAATAGAAAACATCTCTAGGTTCTTTGGTTATGACTCAAAACAGGTCCGTTTTATTCAGAGGAAGGGTCATGGTTGCAGATGTCAAGGTGTAGGCCCATGTAGCAGCCAGAAGCTGTGGAGCAGATCAGGTACAAGACAGGATAAAGTTCACAGAAATTCCGATTCACTGCCATGTGATGCCAGCTCCCAAACGTAACGTGAAACAATTACGTTGCTAGTCCCCACAGCGTGCAGAAAACAGAAAGCCTTATTTTACATGCTTCTGTCCTTATGTGCTTCTAGATTAAGATCCGTGACATAAAATATTTCTTAAATATTTTTTTGCACTCTCTTTTTCTGTTCAGTTCCATTTTCCCCACTTAACCAAGTCACTCAAAGTTTTCAGTTACTGCCATTAAATATATTAACAGTTCTCTTCTAGTCCCCCAATCTCAAGACTACCAGACTCTTTTTCTTTGGACCACACAGCTGCAGTTATTAGATGAAGGTCAGTTATAACGTTGTCTTATCTACAAGCTACAAAAATCAAGGAAAGCAAAATATAACATCATTTCCCAAAAAAGTATTATAGCCAAATAACCTGCAGAGACAGGAAAAAATGCAATACATTCTCTGTCAGGTAATTTGGGATTTGAAAGGGAGGGTTGATATAATTCTTATGATAGTGTTATCTCCAGGTTTTTAAAATGGAACTTGATAAATACAGTAAAACTTTCTGTGATGTGATAGCAAAATAGAAGGGCACCAGACCTCATAACCTACCTCATAACCCCCCAAATATTCTAGTCTGTGGTTCCATATTTTCATTTATCATTTTTAACTGGTGACCCTAGAAATAGCTTAGAAAAATGCTTCCAAATAAATTCTCAGGCAAGAAAGAAAAACAAACAAGCAAAAAACCCTACTGGTTGCAAGAGGCTGTGTTTTGGAAATCTATTCTGATCTCAGCTGTTGTTAAAATCAGATTTTGACCTACTAGTGGCAGGAAGTCATACTTTATGGGAAAAACCTTCTTGCAATTTTGAATGCACACGTTTAGCTATATCTAAGATTTAAAACAAGAATTGCTAATGATTTAAAACCTTGAACAACTTTTAAATGCTCCCATCTAGTTATGAGGCCAAAGTCTAGGAATATTTTCAAAAATGCATTAGAGATTTGAGATTTTGTCTCACTCAAATTGCAAAATAACATGTAAACACACATCCATGATGGGATCAAAAAAAAAAAAATCATGCATGCAAGGAATTCGAAAAGAAAAGAGAGTTCTTTCTGCTAAAATAATACAGCCTACAAAATTTCATCCTTTTGATAGAAATAGTTTTAACTAACGAAAAGAAGCAGAGAAAATTTACACACAAAATAATCAACAAATGTACAAACAACAAGATTACAACAGGTAAGATAAAATACCTTTTTAGTTTGGACTACATATTAATAAAGTACTGTATTACAAAATATCCAACACTATTATTAAACAGCAATGCTGTATGAGAAGACTGGAAGAAAGAAGGACACGTAAAGACTAAAATGAAGGAGAGCACGTCAGACTCCCACAGACTGTTTTGGCTGTTGAGGGAGTACCATCATGTTCAACCCTTTTGGGAGGAAGCTGAGCAGAGATGCTGTAGCTCTGCCACAGGATCTGCAGCCAGGCTTTGGAACTGCCCCGCTCCAGCTGTGGCTTAACCAGCTGGCTCCTATGGCCATGACAGAGAAAGAAAAAAAGCCAACCCAAGAAAAAAAACAACAAAAAACCCCAGCGGTTTCTTACATTTACTTTGACTGCCAAAACTGTCATCTTCTCAGTGTTTAAAGCAGACAGGTCTCCAAATACAACCAATACCTTCTAAAAATTGCCAAGTACAAGAAAACGTCTTTCAGCCTAAATAAAGTCAGTAATGACAAACACATGAAGCAACACTTCCTAGAGTAATACAGTGATTAAATTTGAATACTGTGCTTAGCTTTCCAGATAACTCCGATGCCAGACACAGTGTAGTTGGCATTCTCTTGACTGGAGGCTTTGAACATTATTTCCTTTGAAAAGGATTTTTATCCTCCATCTACCAGTAGAGACGATTCCTTTTTATTGTCTTGCTCCTAATGCAGACGACTACGCCTGCCAGCGTACTTACTGCATGACCATACACTTGCACAGTTACATACTTAGTTTGCAAAAGGAGTTTTAGTGCATGTAGATTTATACTAACACTTCCTAATTATACAAACAGATTAGTTAGCTATATAACAATGTATGTTTTAAGAAAGACTTTGAAAAAACCCAATAAATTTCAAAACACATAATTAATGGTTCCTTTGCAAGATGGCTCTCCAAATTATCAAACAAGGGATCAGTATTTAGACATGGCAAAAATAAGCTTGAAGTTCTTCTAAGGTGAAGAACAATGAAATCTGACAGGTTTGGGGGTTTTCTTTGTTTACAGTATCATTATTGTCATTCAGCTAACAAATCTTGCAAAGCCATTCTTCCAGGAGTTACGAAGCAGAGCTCTTGTAACTTGTTTGTTTCTCTGTAGTTTATTAATACGACCCAGAAGTTCTATCAGGAAATAAATCTTAACAGCCTTTACCTGATGAGAGTAATAATTGAATATTACTTGAACTTCCCAAGTTCCTGCCTTTTCTTCCAAAATGCCTGGAAGTTTATATTACAAGACACTCAGAACCGCATAGTGTTTTCAAGAACTCTTCGACTTAAATACAAAAATAGATCTTTGCTCCTTAGAAAGACAGAAACACAGCACAGCAAAATCCATCTTTCAGTCCAGGCATTTTCTGTGCATAGGACCCCTGAGAAGCCCTAGAAAGATGACACGCATCCCAACACAGAGAAAAATCACTGTGTGACTCTTCAAAAGGATATGGTCTTTTTTTCTTGGTAGCAGTCTATGTTCATGAACAAGACAAAAGTTATTGAGAGACTGCATAATAATATCTGGTAAGGGTTCAAATACGCAGTATGTGCCACTGCTTAAGCAACAGCAGAAGAAAGAACGGTAATCTAAAAAAAGGCACTGTATTAACAAAAGTTGATAGAGAACTGTTACGTTGATGAAGATGAGAATACAGAAAACGAGATGTATTAATTATTTAGGTAAATGAACAGTTACTAAAAAGGCACACAAAATGCCTATTAATTCTGGAAACATTTCTGGTTTAGCAATTTCATTTTTAGGCTACAGGATTGCTTTTAGTGTGACGCAAATACCATTACTTGCAGCAAATAATACAAGATTGAATGAACAGTCCCAAATTGCACTGCACAACTATGAAATACAAATTTTGAAGCTGGCAGAGAAAACTTCAACTTTTTTACATTCCTCAGTCTCTAACGGTATTTTTTCCTCTGTGTGTTGGTGTATGAGAGAGAGTGTATATGTGTGTGTGTATATATATATAAATTCATTGACTCTTAATGACTAAACAGAACTCTTCACAACCTCTACACAACTAATAGGCATGGTCTGGAATAGGAAGTGCTGACCTGTATCTTACAAGTCCATTAACATACACCTTTTTCATTTAAGAGGAAACCATTTCTGACGAGGCCAAACAGAAAATCCGTCCAAGTCTGCCAGGTGACACTATTTTAGAAAGAACGTAGCAAAAATGCTGTTGAGCTACCGCAGAGAAAAACTCAGCAGCTTCAAATGAGTTCTACTGTGAGATTCAGGATATGCAGAAATTCGATATGCCGCGAGGGCTATAATCACAATTAAACAAAAAGTATACTGTTTGACAAGTGCTACTGTAGCAATTGTCTCATTTGATGCTATACTGTGTATTTACAAATTACGCAACAGGCTGTTTACTATGTATGTATGCTTGGAAAAATGCCCAAGTCAAGAACAAATGTTCTGCTGGTGTAAATTTGTGTAACTTCATGAATCTCTATTTGAACATATCACTACAATCCATTTTTGTTTCTTCAGCAAATTAGCCTAAAACGTACAGGCTTCAAAGGATGTGGATGACTCGTTCACTTCTTAGCGAGAGTGAACAATATGCAGTCCCTTGCCTGTAAAAATGAGTGATACGGCATATGTGCGTGTGAAACCATTCTCCATGAAAGAGGCTCTTTGTTTTGTGACGATTAAATGATTAATAGTCACAGAACTGTGATACAGATCACTAACAGTGATTCAGGACATGTTTTAAATCAGTAAGAAAGTTGTTCACACTTTTAGCACCGTAGTGTAAATCAGGGCTGTTTTTCAAAAGCTCTTTTCTAAGCTAGAGTGCATCGGAACGACCCCTGGGACCGGCTGGGCTCTTAGGAGCAGAGCTGTACAATTTAAACCAGTACAACTAGGGTTACAGTCTATTGGCAGATTTGCATGCTATAACGTAACAGAAATAACTACAAGTTTCAGCAGAAATCAGGCACAATTTCCTTTAACCCTATAATAATTCCCCAAACAAATGATAGATTCTGCACAAGTGGATGGCACTTCAAATACTGGTGTTTCTTTTAACTATTACTTTGATAACGTACACTGTTTAATAATAATTTGAGTCTTGAAGTACTTCATAATCTCCATTCAGATAATGTCTTCTTCTCTGCTTAAAAATGAAGTCCGTTTACAATTGCAATGTGGAAAAACCCTGGCAAACAATGATCCAAAAACAATTTTTCAGCAAGTTTTTAAATTTTGCTAACAAGTTTTCTGGTGGGGTGAAGAGACACATCGTCAGTCAGTCACCCCACCAGGCTTTCAGTTCTACAATGCCAATCTTTACCTTTTTGAGTTTTCCAAATTACTAATGCAAGGCAAGACTCTACAGGGATTTCACCTGCAACCCATCCGTAGGCTGAATGACAAACCAGATTTGGCAAGTCTCGACTACCTGTGCTCTCCAAGCCTTCAGTGGGGCACGTGCAGCAGGAGATGGAGGCAGGAACGAATGCTATTAGTGCAGGCTCCCCTACTGACAAGAAAGGAAGGAAAAGGCAGAGCTCTTGGTTTTTACTCAGCATCCATCTGCACCTGAATCTTGAAAAGGAAAATGCAAAAGAGTCCAGGATAACATGAAACGTGTAAAAAGCACTACATTATCAGCAGCCTCGTGTCCCTTTGTAGGAGATTTATCTGGTCCGTAGATTAGATGGCAGGTCTGGAAATCTATCTGCCGCTTTTCTGTGCAACACCACAAACCACAGCAGTACGTAGCAACACTTTGTGTTTTTACCCCAGTTACGTGGTTCCTGACTTTACGACTGAAATGTAGTTTTGCTTCTCCCACCCCAGCTGCTGGCAGAGGCCAGTTATCTTCGCATATACCGACAGAGAACATGAGGGACTTCTCCCAGTATGAAAGAAGTCACAGAACAATTATCTCAGTCTCTGATTATATTAATAACCTACAAGCCGACTTTGCTCTGAGGACCATAACTCTTCTTTATTGCCTGTAGTTCGGAAAGCTCTTTGGATCTGGACTAAGTGATTACGAAGTCAGACAACCAGGTGTCTGTCTGGTCTAGCTGTACAAAAGTTCCTAACCAGGCTGCTCGTTTTGAATTATAGCTGGTTTACCCCCTCTATATCCTTGTGGCGAACTTTCTGAAGGTTACTTTCTTAAAGTATTCACTGGATTGCAGATGGTAAAAGCACTTTTCTTGCAGTACCTTTGCACGTCCTCCTACTGAGATGTTTCTGAGCTAGGAAATATGAAACAAAGGACGAGTCCTGCTGTTGATTAAATAGCTGGAATTTAACTAGTAGGAAGTTTGCACATCTGTTTCTTTGTCTCCGTTTTTGCTGCTTGTACTATTGCACATTATGCACTGTGTGAGTCACATTGTAACTTCTAATATTAACAGCCTGATTTCCCACATTTGCTGGTTTTTTTCTCTAGAAGCATGAATTACAAAAGATTTCTCCTTCCCCTTCACTTTTGAAAGCAATTAAAAACAAACTATTTAACAAATCACTAACTGCCAAAAAGTGTTCAAATTAGAGCTTTTATTTTCATGGCCTTCTTGCTTTTGACTTGGAACAGAACCAATTGGCTTTTGGATCTCTCCTCAAAAGGACAACTCCTGCTAACGTTTCAATGTATTGGAAACAATAAAACAAAACTTATACTGTTTCATGGTATGGTTTTAACAAGCAAGAAGAATTTCTAAAAATGTATTCTTACACCAGGTATTGCTTGGACTTAATTCAAACGTCATGTTACTAGACTCTAAAAGATAGATGGAGGTTTGCTAATATCATTCTTTCCTCATTATTCAAAATAAACGTTGATGCAGAGCAGAGGCAGGAAAGAAAAGAGAATGGAAGGGAAAAAAAAATAATCACTCGCTCCTTATTTCTTAATAGTCTGGATAAGATGGATTTGTATGTTTTGGCTTTCAGTAGCAGAAATAGAATTTCTGTATAAACGTCAGTTTGAGCGGAAAGATCCGACAACTCACTCCCCAACCCCCACCACTTAATTCTGATTATTGCCAGACAGAGAACCTTCTCCTTCCAAATACCGCTGCTTTCAGAATGGTTTCATTGTAAATGGGGGAAAGGGGCTCGCTTTTCCAATGGAAATGCTGTTATCTTGCAACAGCTGTTTATAGTTAACTACAGCCATACTTAAAGCCTTTAAAGTCTGCTTCTTGTTTAGTCTTGTATGTATGGGAAAGGCTTTGGGGAGATTAACCCCTTGCGGTCTGTTAGGACAGTACTAGGCAATTCAATCAAGAGCTGAAATAGGCTTCATATTTGACGTGGCACAGTGCTCTAACCAAACCTTGTGAATAAAACCTCTAGCGTTGCGTTTGCCTTACTCAGCAGTTAAAACTAATGAAAGGTTAAAATTTCCAGACCTAAGTCAGCAGAAGCCTACCCAAAACCATTTACACAAATCTAAAAAACAAATAAAAATTTAAAAAAATTACAGTATAGAGCATTTTGATACCAAAATATGTGAACTAGAGAAAAAAAAAAAAGATTCATTCTTTTGGGTCATATTCCCTTTTTCCTTTCCAGTAAAATAAAAGGTTGCCTTTTCAGATTTTTATTCATTTTGATTTCAAACTATTCCTTCCAGAAAAATAACAATAGTTGTTCAGGATTCTTTCAGAAAAATGGAAGATTTTTTGCCAGCAGTACTTCTCTCCTGTCGTTTCTTATAAATCTCAGCAGAGAATATCACTAGTCAAACCACTCCATGTCATTTGGCTGGATTGTAAGAACGCACAGGAGGCGGCGGCAAAGGCTTACTGTAATTAAAATGTGCTGCTACTAATGGGACACAACAAAGGGAACTGGGAAAGAAGAAATGCTTACGTGCACGCTGCTGTATCTGCAAGGAAGCTAGAGTTTAACTGACAGCACGACCACTTCAATACCACTGAATTGCCACTAACAAGTTGGCTGGTTTTCAGCAGGGCTGAGCACAGTTAAGACACCAGGTTTTTAAGCAACCCTAATTCAAGGTCAGAAGACCCAATATTCCTTATAGTATTTCAAATAAGTACAAGCTTCTCTGTGAAATATTCAGCACGTCAAACTTCACCCTCTAGCAGCTTATGGCAACTTTCAGGAAGACACATGACACTTGATGACTCTGCTTCCAGCATAACCTCTACAACTATATACAGATGGGAAGGAATGAGAGGTTTAGCATGATTTAGTTCTTCCTGTGCCATCTCTTTCCATATTCATAAGTTACACTTTTCAAATGATGTGTTTTTATCGAGGAGACCTTTTGTGGCACAATATGCCTAAGAATTTAGGCACACTCCTGTTACTGTAATAATTTACAAATTATTTTGAGCATGCAGTTGAAAACAAACAGCAAGTTACATTTGTTAAGCTTACAGACTCTTGATATGACAAATAAGGAAAACTTATTAAATCTAGCAGGTTTTTTAAATTTTTTAATTATAGTATTCAACTGATTTTTAACATTCTTCAGTCCTCCCTGCCATCCTCTCCGCCACAGCTGTCAGGCAAAGCGGCACAGATCTTTTTGATTCGATTAGACCACGTTATTAGGTTATACTTTCTTTTTTTGCTCTACTAGAAGAGCACTGTAATAGAGTTGGCTAGGTTTACTAGCCAACACTGCCATTGGTTTTTGGTTTACAACTATCCCAGGCCATTTTGCATTGCTTATTCTTCCTGAGAATTATTTAATGTATCAACATATTGCCCTGAGCACCTCAAAGTCCTCTCTTCATTGTTTGAAAGTTTTCTTTTACAGCCTGGGATTTGCCAAGAATAAAATTCTTGGGTTATAAGATTTTTAGAACTGGCTAAGCCGCAATCAGACTTGCTGCATATACCCATCGCACCACAGCGGTGAGAACACAGAGGATCTAAGATTCCATATAGTAGACTGCCGAGCTGACGTGCACCGTAGCATCCCAGCCATCTGCTCAACTAGTATGTTATATTTTGTGTTGCCAAAATACTCCTAAGTAGGATAAGTATGCCTCTAAAAGAGTCTAATGCAAAAGAGTGCTGAGCTCTTCTGCTTTCCTGTGTCTTCCACTGTAGCCAAGCACATTTTAAGCTCAACCTCCACGTTTTAAGATGAACTTTTTTACAATTTATCCAGTTAAACAATGGAAATTCTCTAGTGGAAGAACAAAAAAAACCCCAACCACACCCAAAACATAAGCACATCTGCACATTTGAGTGAACCTCTAGGCAGGAAGAGAAATTCACATGTCTAGTAGGAGATCAAACAATACCCAAAAACTGGTCTCAGATGCTCAGATGTCCAGTGCAGGTTATCATTAATGCAGAACACTGGTCTATACAGAGAAATGTGTATTAACACATACAGGCATTTTTTGTGTTCACGAAGGATTCTTGAATTTATACTTCATCATTAAAAACATGGGAGAAATAGCATCTCTATCCAAAGAAAGCAGCAATCTCTTCAGCCTAAAACACAGCTATAAACAAAAGAAAAACCTATCTAGGGCAGCTACAGAGATACGAGCTAGAACCTATCAAGAGGTCTTCCTTTCTTCTGTCACCTGGTTCTTGGGTTGCCCCAGTTCAAGGGGTTAATTTTTGTTCTTCTGCTTTCTTGATTTGGTATTAACTGAAATTCTTCTACATAAAGGAATTAAGGGTTGTCTTCAAATAGTGCAAAACTGAAGAAAGTGATTTCTGAGCCAAGAATCAATATCAACTAACACTTAACACAACTGAGTCTAGAGAACACAAGTAAGCCAAGATTATGCTAGAACACAGACTTTCAAAGCTACGGGTAGAAGGCATAGCAGATTTTTCTGTAAAATAATGATTTAATTAGAGAGAGATAAGCTTTTTCCGAGTACAATGAGAAAGATTTGAAGAACTGGCCTTCAGCATGACAAAGAGCTGAAAATACATCATATACCCAGAGTAAAAGCAATTGAATTGTTCCCAGAAATTTCTTTCCAGAAGATAATACTAAGGCTGCAAGACAGAGGTTTTCCTTTGGTTTTACTTAGAGTAGTCACACTGATGTCAGGCTGCCCAGATGGCAGGCTCAACTACCAATTTATTTTCACAGCGTTTCATACGCTAAGCACACATACAATCAATTAATTGCAGGTCTGAACGTCCTGTGAAGTCAATGGAAAGGTATCTGCTGACTTCACTGCGTCTTACAGCTGATGCTTCAATTCCATTGCTATCGCACAGGGAACGCTGTTTACAAGGCAGGACATATTTTTAAGTTTATAAATGCTGTGGTTCTCACAACTACATAATTCTGTAGCATTTACATAGAAAAAAAAACAATGAACTAGATAAATCACTGCAACATTCATACAGAAGAACAAAATGGATGTCACAAAAACATTCCCCTTACCTTGATGTAATAATAATTAATGTTTCATTTCCAACATGACATTCATTCTTAGAAAACATTTTGCACTGTGGTTAATGAAATTAGACTCCAACTTTTTGCACTGTAAATATGCCAAATGAGCACGCTCTGGTTTATTTCACATACACAAATCAGTCCCAACCCAGCTTCTCCAATCTTTATAGAATGGCTATACTTATTAGAAAAAAAGTCGCTGCATTCAGAAGAACCGCATGACAACAGATCCACAGACAGCATAGGTTACAAGCTATCATCTAGAGAACTATTCTTTACAATCCTGGAAGACAAAGCTTACAGCCAGCTTGAAATGAAAATCGAGAAGTGTGCCAGAGCCTATTCCTTCCTAGCAAAGGAGTTTCACTATGAAGCCAGCATACAGGAGCAGAGGATCAGAGCTGCTAACTAGGTGAGAAAAACCTGAAGATTGAGGTTACTTAAATAGAAAAAAACAGTCACTTGTTTGGAGTTACATGATGGGAGGCCACCGCTGCACTAGTGAAAATCCAAGGCAACTCTACTGACATCAACAAAGAGTTAAACCACATTTATATTAATGTGTCCGTAAGAAGAAAAATAGCTCAAAGTGTTTGCTGATTAACTGCCTTACTGCTCGCTCACTCATCTTTTTTGTTTCTCTTTAATCACAGGGTGATGTGGGTTGGAAAGTGTAGGTTGCATCATTCTCTACCACACACAAAGAGCTTGGAGAGTCTGAAACATTTTTAAGACACACAAGATTTTTACAAAGTTTAAAGCAGATGGCATTTGAAGCCAGGATGATAGAGTACATCATTTGGAAATAATGCTTTAATTAGTAATTACATTGGGCCTTAGATATTGGTAAAAACTTATGGTAACGTCGTAAGACATAATCACAGTCTTCCCTTCTTTCCACACAAGGAGCATGGCGTATTCCTCTCAAACCTTGAAGACACATTTTGCACTAAATTGGGGGAAGCGGCGGGGAGGGGGGCAGGGGGAAGCTGTCAGAGCTGCAGACAGCAACAAAAACAACAGCGCGAAAGGATCCCACGGTGCTCATCTGTTAAAGGCTTTGAGTGTTCTAAGGGAGTCTAATGCACAGAGACGGAAGGACAACATCTGAGGTAGGTCAGAGGAGTAAAAGGTGAGTACCAGTACGTTTTCTCCTCCAAGATGGGCGTTTGGCGTCCCAGTGAGACAGCTGTCATTGTCCTGCACGTGTACAATTACAAGAAATCCTTTCGCTACACTACAGTTTCACACTGAACACAAAGCCCTGGCCCACTGGAGTTAAACGGGTCTTGCTATGGTTATCATCTGGTCCAGAATGTTCAGTTTTAGGGACCTGATATTTTCAGTGCACCATGCTGAAAACAGCGGAATAATCATACTCTCCTGACTCTCTTTTTTTAAAAGAAAGTGTTCTTTCAATTGCCATGGATGGTTATTAAAGCATGTGTTTTCACGGCCAGTTTCATCGCTTGTGTCATTTGTCTCACCCTTCTGTGTGCAAAAGAATTGCATATTCTAATACAACCAGTGGGAAAGAGCAATAGAGTTTAAGAAATCTTAAAAGCTTCACTTTGTGTATTACTTCTGTACAACAATTTTAGTGAGATTTATCTGAGTTTTTGACAAGATCATCAAACTCTTTTAGCCTGCTTTCATCCCTATATAGCCACCTCTATTCATGGATAATCTGCGAAATCTATTGATTGAACTCTTTCACAATACTCAGATAAAAGTTGTTATAACAAGGGAAACATCTTGACTAGAAAGAGCCATTGTACTTAGTAAACAACCATACCAAAGCCTTGCGGTCACCTTCCTCGAGATCAAAGTGCCACGCACGATAACAGCAGCCTCCAGCCTGTTTCAGTTCACACGTGTGCTCCCTCCCCCACAAACCACTGACATTTATCATCAGCTGAATTTAAACCATTCTTGCTATCAAAAGTCATAATGTCTTAGAAAGGCTTTCTTTGCCGCTCATTGTCTCTGCCCACACATACTCCGTGTTTCCAACGTTTGCGTCATCGCAGCACCATTTAAGCAGGCCCATGCCTAATTTGCACAAACTCCGGCCCGTTGCTGGGCGTGCTGCTTTTCCAATTATGCAGACTGAACAATAAGCCATTTTTCCCCTTTGCCAACCCAGACTTCTAACAGAATTCATTTAAATTACTATGTAAAATGTAATCGGATTGGTAATAGGTCACTTACCGAAATATGATTTTGCTTTCAGGATCTCTTTCATTATGCTAATTCCAAACCTAAGGTCCATGAACATTATCAGACCACACTTTTTATTTCTGTAATGCTGTGCAGTAGGGCGTTAAAGGAAGTGTCAGTTAATACTATGAATGTGGTGAAGTTACAAAACTAAAAAAGCACTTTTAATAATGTTGTAATGATCAAGATGCTGGTCATGACTGTAGACCACAAGCAGTTATTAGAGCAGCATCAAGCCATTCAGCAAAGCTTTACTTTTTTCATCTCCCTGCCCCTGTGTTGTTTTTGGTTTGGGTTTGTTTTATTTTTTTAATGGACCTGAAATTTCATGCTAAGCTTGCATTATGTAAAGAAATTAAGTTATATTCTGGGCCTTTAAACAAGTAACGTTCCAATTACTTAAAAAAAAAAAAAAGGCTTCAAGATAACAGTCCCACAAAAAAAAAAAAAAATTCTTGCTTTTTAAATTCTCTCCGACAGAAACTTAGCCCATTCCTTCTTAAAATAAAACGTTTGCTTAAGCTTCCATTTTATATCAGCATATCAGACAGTGACCTAAGAGAATTCTGCAAGAACACTGTCTCTCATCCAGGGCTACTATCAGAATTCGAGGGCTAAATTAGCAACAACAATATCAGAGTTGTAGTTGTTCAGTCGATTTTGTTTATAGAATAGTAACTCATCTAAAGCAAAAATATACACTGGGAAAACAGCTTCAATAGAGGAATGTCCACTAATGCTTCTAGTTTCATTGAACCATCAGAAACTAGGACAGACAAGCTGATATAAGAAATCTGTCTCCATATAAAAAGTGCCTGTTTTCCATATTAGACACAGATTTGTGTAATCTAAAAAAGTGTGAAAATAACCTAATGAATTGTGATGTATTCTTCTGGGATTTAACTATTCAGAAGTGGTAAAACATCAATTATTTTCAGGGCTGATCGTCTGTGCTGGCCCTTTGTTCCCCTTTGCTGGCCTAAGGCAATCTGAAGGCAAGAAGAATTTCCCAAGTTAGGAAGAGGGATGGAGCATATTAATAATAAGGTCAAGATTAGAAAGATCAGAATAGGAAGAAAATATTGCAGAGAAGACTTGCAAGAAAACCCCCGCACCAAATACCACCATTATTTGTTGAACTGCTTAGAGTGGGTTACAGAATTCTGATTTCTTGCATGTGATGGTGAATTGTAAAGGAGTACATAAAATTCTCTTAAAAGGAATCAAGAAAGGGAATGATACAGATCAGTCCATGGCATCTCAGGAATTTATCTTGGATACAAAAATATATTTAAATAGAGTGGTACCAGCTGTATCCTGATGGCACATGAGGTAAGAAATTGAAAAAAAGAAGGAAAAAGAGTCCACTTCCAGTTTGACTGCAACATTTTCTAAGCTAAATGAATAGAGGGAAGGGAGAAAGTCCTTTGGAAAGTTCAGATTTCAGAGTAAGTATTCTTAGTGCATTTTATGAAGGAGCTCATCTCCCAGGAGAGACATCTACCTCAGAAACTTGATAGCCTCCTAGCGTGTCTTCTCGGAGAGGTCTCCAGCAGGGAGGTCTTAAGAACACACCCTCCCTTTCAGATGTGCAATTCACCAACATCACGAAACACTCAGCACTCGTACAGTCTTTGATGGTTTAGTGAGCTGAATGTTTGGAAAACTGCTGTTCAGGATACATCCCTGAGACTAAACCAGCCCACACACACAACACACAAGCGATCATCCTGATCGGGACGTGTATTCTGACTTCAGTGCATGAGAAATACAGAAGAAATAAAGCATCACCTCCTATACTCCTACCAGCCAGAGCTAATCCTGCCTGCTTTTCTTACTCCAAACTGAGAAACTAAAGGGGATAAAAAGCCCTAAACAAAACATTTTTTTTAAAAATTGACACAGGGAACAAACCAGGCTCATCAGTGCTATATATCTAAAATTGGTATACTGGATTGTATTTTGAACATTGACTGAATCATATAAATTAATTTATGAATAACTCTCTGCAAGTACTGCAAAAGACCATACCTCACACACTGCAAATCGCTCATTCTTGCTGGAAAATAACATTATGGTATCATACTAGGCCCAAGAGGTGGGTGTAAGGAGCATTACGGCCGAACCCCAGCAACACTCTGTCTCCTGAAACCTGTGGTATTATCTGGCATCTAGCCTCCCTTTGAGATAATTCTACTTTACTCAGCTGATTTTGATAAAGTAAATGAATGCTTCAATCTTTTGAAAAAAAACAAAGTATATACAAGTATGTTTTGACCTGGCTTCTGCATCTTTTCAGGGATGCTTTCCTTATTGCATCTGAAGAGACCAGCACTTCTAGGCAAGTGCATTAAAACTACCTTTTTTCCGCTGCTGTGGTATCATAATCTCTAATAAGGACTCATCCAGGAATGAATCTGCTAAATATATAATCAAGGTAAACCTCATACAATAAAATCCCAGAGGACTTATGTACTATCCAGACCATTAAAAACTGATTTTGCTTGGGCTCCCTTCCTAACTGCTAAGGTGTTCACATGATAAACTCTTCCTTGCCAATAACACTGAAAACCAATTATGAACGCAACCACTAAAGATGTTTCTCCTGATATTTTGCAAATTTTTTTTTTTTTTTTACCACCCCACAAATTTACACAGTTGTTCTTGTGAAGATAAAGTGGCAGAATGAATAGCCAGGACCACTGGTTTTGTTCAAGAAAATAAAAATCACTAACCTCTAAATATGTAATTAAAGAATAAGTGAAGTTACAAAGCTTCAATTAAAGATGTAAAGAGACGGGAGAGAAAGGGAATCGTTAGGTTGGAAACACTGATTCAAGTTGAAAGAAAAGTATTCGCATACAAGTATTTGACACCTTTCATGGCACTACACTTCCTGAGGAACATATGGGGGTTTTACAGGGGTTTATTTATTTATAATAAATTTACTGTTTATAGACACGGTCTGACAGGTTTCTGACAGCAGCCCTTCAGCTTTATATATAGTCAATAGCAATCTATCTTGCCAATACATATTTTAATATTCTCTATCCATTCTTCTAGAAATAACATTCTTCAGATTTTGCTTACACAGAAACTTTTTGTCCTGAAAACTCCGGATGTTCTCAACTAATTAGCATTTATGTAAGCCTGTCTTGTTTCTGCAAGTGATTTACAAGATGTGCTCTGATTGTTCTTTAGTACCTGACGTATTACTTTCTACCCAACCATATTTAATGCATTTAAATAAAGACATGAAATTATCTCACAAGGAATATGACTCAGCTATCAACTTTGTCACGCACTATAACACTGAAATTTTTGCTCCATTCTGCATTGGTTAATTATAAATTTTTTTTTTTTCCTAATGGATGCATTTTTGAGACTAATGAACAGAAAAGATTCATTTTTCATACAGGGTGACAGCAATCATCATTAGTTGTTAAGCAGGCATCGAAAACCAGTTAACAATAGGACTATTAAAAGTTTATAGGATATGCTAGTCTCAAACAAGCATCTGTGGTAGCTG
The DNA here is from genome assembly GCF_028858705.1 of Grus americana. Classification (NCBI taxonomy): domain Eukaryota; kingdom Metazoa; phylum Chordata; class Aves; order Gruiformes; family Gruidae; genus Grus; species Grus americana. Next base: position 9,680,973 of record NC_072864.1, read on the forward strand.
CACATTTAAAAGATTCCCCACTTCAAATATAATATAGGCAGCCTTTTGAATTCAGATAGTTTTTCTCATTGTCACAAATACACAGATCATTGTGATCCTGTCTTAAGATAGCATGCAACTTCCTGGCTAACATATGTAGCAAAAGATATTTTGGCAGATGTGACCCTTTGGAACAGTGAAGAGCTTAAAAGAAACCATCCTCAAAGCAGCTCTGGTGGTTGTGGGCAGATGTTACGTGGCAGTCACTGGCTCCTAATGCTGAAGGATCGCTTTTGTCAGAACTGGGGGGAAGCTCAAAACTGAAAATGATACAGGTAAGTTAAAGAAAAAAGAAACTTCTGGAGACAAACTCTCTTCTACCATCATAAAGAAACTGTTCATATTTTTATGTGCCTTGTACCTATACCCAAGCTTAAGCCCAAATGAGTGCCACTAAGAGCATTTTCCTGCTGGACCCAGCAGCGGTGGTGGCAACCTGTGAATTGAAGTTTCCCGAGGCGAGGCTTTGGTTACTAGCACTGGTTCGGACAACTGCTCTAGCCAAGACTGTTGTTTAGCAGGTCTAAATTCCAGGAGGATATAAGGAGTAGCCAAGTCCTTAGATTAAAAATTGCCGAGCAGAACTACAAAATTTCAGACCAGAAAAATATATGGTTTTAAATATAGTTTAACCTACACTAGAATTATGATTATCAAAGTTACGTTTGCTCCAGATCACCAGGGATAATAGTGTTTTATACCCTATGCCTATGCTCCCAAAATTCAAAACTAAGCCTTATACCATGCCTGCTCCTGTTTTACCAGCAAGGAGTGTGCTTCAGAATACCATGTATTTACCCAAATCCAAATATGTCGTCAGAACCAGATCATCTCTCTGCCAAAAAACCAGTGCCGTTTTCACAGTGAGAAGATTTCTAGAGCATAAACTTATATCATGTTTCTTATAACAATACATACATAATCTAGTAAAAACACCCCAAACATGCAAAAAACCCAAAAATCAAAAGACATCTAGGTTTACACATCCAGTACCAGGTCAGTACCACCTTACATTCAATTATTGCTGTTTTACATGTACAGATCACGTTGGTGAAAAAGCCCCATTTATATAGTTTTCAAAATGCCTTTTAAACACATTGCATTTATCAAGGTATCTCCTTTCTATTTCCTGAAACAAGATGACTTAGATCATAACAGAAGCATGGATGTTACCAGTATATAAAGTCAGTGGCTTACATCATGGCAATGACCAACCACTGCATATAAAGCAGTAAACATCCAGCTCTAACAACCAGTTTTCAAATGTCCAGGAACTAGAACTGATGGATTTTGTAGGTAAGGCTGCATTAGCAGAAATCAGGGAACAAGACAAACCTCAAATCCCGGGGCGTCTAGCCTGCAGTAATGCCAGAGCCATACTGATGGCAGGACCTGAAAGCAGTGCAGCCACGTTCATGCTCCACAGAAACAGCAATCCTTTAGCAGAAGCAACTAACTGTAGTGCTTCTACAACACATTCGACCCTTCCATGCCTGCAGAGAGTGCACGGTGGTGCAGCTAATACACAAGTTTTCAGAGACTACAGCAAGCCAGAGAGATCGACTTCATTCACACCCCCATGATCCCCAAAACTACCAATTGCCACCGAGCATGACCAACAGGAAACTAGTAACAGCAGTCATGAATGATGTGGCACACATGTTGTTCCCCTCAACTGCCACTGGAAATAATGTATTCTGAAGTTATACCTACAGTCTCAGATACATATTTATGAAGGAAAGTTAAGAAAATAATACATCATCAGTTTTTAAGTGTTTTTATACCAACTATTTATCCCATTAACCTCTGGTAATTTATAACAAGCTGTCATATCATTAAAACAATAAGTCAATAATTGCTGTCACTACATTTTCAACCCTATGCTCACAATGTTCTCCAACTTCAGCAAGAGATATGATTAATGAAGCTTTTTCACAGACAGCAATACTTATATGTACTTTATCTTTCAGCAAATAATAAGTTTGGTTGATCACAGTACATGTTAAATTTTCTTTCTTTTGCATCCATTGCAAAGAGAACCAGGATGGCCATACTTGGAAAGTTATTTCATTTCATAGTATAATGGAAAAAGGATAATAAGAATCAAATGCTTGCCAAGATCCATTTTAAATTAGCATTTTCTTCATATATCTGTTTTCTGTCAAAACAAATCTACATTCAGAAACAAAACTAGCTCTCTTCACTGTAGAAATAACTTTCACAATGCAAATCAATTCACTTTTCCAACCTTGCAAACAAATGCTTCCAGAAGCAACAAAAATAGTGAGAATCTTATTACCAGCTTTCCTGCTCCTTGCAGCAAGCTGCAGGCTTTGTCACCTAAAACTGTAACAGCTGCACCAAAACCATCAGGAGCAACAGTTAGCCAATATGGAGCACTTTTGAAAGCCAAGGTGGCATCAGTTTTCTAGCTCGAATCACTCGATGTTTATGTTTAAATGAACAGGAAAGTCAAAGCTTCTCATAATTTCACTGTCCCAGCAACAAAAGAAAAGAATTCAGATAATTTACCAAAAAAACCCCACCAAAACCTAAGTAAATACTGGTATTTCCCTACTAGAGTACTCTCTCGCGCTTTTCTTTCAGGAGCTGAATTTGTAACAGACAGTCAACTGACATAATGACATAAAGATGTCATTACTTTTTTATTAGGGGAGTATTTTATATTGTCATGAAATTTGCCAGATTCACCGCTCCAATGGAATAATGCAATAGTTTTGAATGAAAATTCTTATCATGTTAAATTAGCAACCCTGCCATGAACCAACTTATGTCAGTGCTTTCAGCAAAGCAATCCTGCAGAACAAGTACTTAATAGTTGAATTTACATATTAGAGTAAATTCAGAATACATCATTATGCTTTGTTGCAAAGGAATTAGGTGCAGAATAAAGAACCAAATCCAGCAATAGTATGAACTACGCTGTCAACGTGGAGAACAAGGCAGGCATGCAAATACATGCTTATATACTACTATATTTACTAGCAGATCAGGTTTTTATGCAACAGGAAAGGTCAGCTCAAAAAAAATTATAGTCACAATAATTTCTGATTGGTAGGTTCCTTCTTTACTTGGACATGTAGCATTTAAAAATACTTTATGTAACAGTTATATTAAATGCCCTTATGTCCTAAGACTGCAAATACGCAGAGTAAAACTCAGTTTTAAAAATCTAAAGACAACTTCTACTATGCAGGTGCTGGTTAAATGTAGATCTTAGAAGGAAAAAAAAAAACCCCACCTACACTTTGGGTTTCTTTTTTACCTGCTTTGACTGTTCATTCTTCAGAGACTTTCTACAAAGTTCTCACTGAAACTTGTATGAAACACTAATGTCAACTGGTGTGATAACAAAAAAACCAACCATCCACCCCAACACCTCTCAGAAAAAAACCCACAACCAAACGCAAAAACCCAAACACCCATAAAAGAAACAAAAAACCCCACTCAATTCAGATTTAGTGGTTCAAAATTCCTGTCTAAAAGTCCACATTTTATTTATTCTATTTAGAGAGAGCATGCATACACTCACACGCGAATTACAGAAGATCCTTTCCTAAAGCATGAAATACAGTATCTTATATTTGAGGATTTCTTTGACAGACTTTAAAAACACACCACATTTACATTCTAAAAACGTTATGAGACCATTCAAAATATCTATGACATTTCTGCAGACGCACATTAATGAAATACTCCAAGACCATGCTTTATGTTAAACTGATCTCCTGAAACAAAATCCTACACTAATACATAACAAATACTTTCTCACACAGAAGAAATATAAAAAAGCAATGTTTATTAAATGCAGAGTGTTTTATTCATTTGCTTTCAAAACCATCTTCTGAACATTCATATTTATATCAGTAATGGTTTATAACCCGCTGTGAATAAAACCTGCATGTTATTGTTTATTCAAATGTAGTTTTCAAAAAACTTTTGATCATCTTTCTAGGGACCCTGGAGTAGTTCTAACAATGACAGGACACACTGGAAGGACAGAACGGTACTGGCTCACCGCAAGGTTTCAATTCAAAACTGAGACTTAGTTGAGCCCTTGGACAGCAAGCAAAGTGTACTTACAGGTCAAAAACTGTTCAGCCTTATTCATTTAGCTAAGCACTGTAGTAAAATCTTCCCTCAGACTGAACTAAGATCCAAGCAGCAAACAGAAAGGAAACAGAGAAGCACCAATTGGCCTGACCATACGCAGGTGCAGGTGGAGTATTTCAAATAACTCCCATTTCCAAACAGAAATAACAGCTTAATCTGATGTTTGAGGCACACGCTTTTGATAGTAGAGCATGAGTAGTTCTTTCTGGCCACACAGAAGTCAGATACTAAAAAAAAAAATAAGTGCTTAGTGCTGAAAGTGTCATGTGGGTTATTCACGCAGTGCTCTCGCCAAGGAACGAAGCCTGCGTGCACGCAGCGCTTGCTCTCTTCTTACAACCCGCTAAGCGGAGTACGCTGGGCCCTCCCTAACTCCTGCTGTCAGGCGGCACACCTCCTTTATGAGGCCAGCTTTATAAACTACGAGTAGACCTGGGTCATCTGCTGGTCTAAGAAATGCTCTCCCGGCCAAATTTGGACCAGCAGGTTCACAGTGAATTGCATACAGAAATCTGTTCACAGACATCTTTTCTGATCACCTCTGGGCAAGGAAGAATCAGTAATGTGTTCCACGTTGCATGGAAAATCCACTTAATACCTATATCCCTTAAAGTCCTGCGTAAGTTGGGACAGAATTTTTTTTAAAAAGTAATTTACAATCACTTATGTATCTGGGGTGCATGTGCACGCCCATCTGTAGCTATTAGCTTTCTTTCACTTATATTTGGGCAAATAAAGGAAAATAATATGATCTGTCAGGTATTGATTGTGGGTTTGTTAGAAGAAAATTAGCATGTTTTTCCAAAGACAAGAAGATACTTTAAACAAGTTATGTTATGTCTCAATTAGCGAGACAGTTCTGATTCCCAGGTCTGACCCATAGATGACAAAGGTCTATTTTCACGATGGAGGAGGACTACTTTCACCAACATTACCTACGCAGTGCAGAAAGCACGTTGACTTTCATTTCAAGGTACATGCAAAGAAGTTTGAAACAATTTTTAAAGAGAAATCAAGCATTCATGTTTAATTTTTCATATAAAAGCAGCATCCCTAAACATCTTTTCACTGCCTATGAGCAGAAAGGCACATGAAAAAAATTCAGTAGGTATGAAAAACCAGCATCGTGCATCACCACCTGTACCCCCCATTCTGTCAGCTCCACAGTCCGTTTCACAGAGGCAGCCCTGAGTTAAGATCCAGTGGGATGCTAAATCAATGCCTCCCATGAGTTTGGGAGTGTAGATTTTATTATTATTATTTTTTATTTAAATGAAAGAGGTAGAGATGCTTAGATGTTATAAAATTCTATTTCTCTAAACTTTGAAGTCTGGATATTTTGTGTTGTTTTAAAGTCACTGTAACACTTCTGTAGTGGGGGGGCCGTAGGGGGAAGGAAAACCCCAGAAATAATTTAATGCAGTCCTCCCATAAATCAAAGAAATAGAATTCCCCTTTTTACCTCACTAGAGCACCTATTTCAACCCTTCTCCACCCCTGACCTAAGTCTTCTTCTAAGCCCTACAAGACAAATGCCTTCTCTGCAGCAAGACTGAAAGTTACTGAATTCACAGTATTTTGGAAGGAAGGAGGTTATTATCCAGAGTCCCGAGGCTCTCCCAGTGAATGCGCTGCTACTGCCTTCTCTTCTGTGGTTGAGAACATCAGATCTGAGCCACCCTGCCAAGAGCCACCTTGAGGTACGGGCAGAGGTTGTAGAAGGGTTTGTCAAGAACAAAGGATCATGGCACGAAAAGCTGTTTTGCTGAAGATTTTGTGCATTTTGCAACACCATAACGAAGTCGCTCTCCCTCCCCCCTGCCAATTTTTTGTTACCATTTTACATGCCTACTTTTAGTGCTAAGGACATCAAGGGACTGCCTTAATTATCTGCCAGACACTCGGGACTAGGACGTCCACCTACATATTGCACTTTAAACCACAAATGTGGTGCCACAGGATTTTGTTTTGCTTTTTAGGCTTACAAAGCAAAACAGCATTAACCTTTGTACCTTCCAAATATTATAACTTGATAAAGAATATCCCTCAGATTCAAGCTGTCAATTTTTCTCCACCAAACATCCACCACAGTAATACTTTTCAACTCACTTCAGAAAATACCATATGTTTGTGGGAATGCTGTTTTTATATAACCACCACAATAACTATGCTTATGTAAAAAAGAAGAAATTTGCCGTGCAGAGGTAAAATAATCGTGTCAGAAGTCTGATACAGAGGAACGTCTATTTCTGTCTTTTACACAGGGCATAGCAATAATGAAAGCCCACATTTCCTGTGCAGAATGAAAGCTTCCTTTAATACAACCCAGCTTTAGTTTTTAATAGGAAACTGTAATAGTTGTTAACCTTTAGGTCACCTTATATACATAGAATCCATAAACTGCTTTCTAAAATAATAAAATCATGCTTGAACAGGATGTGTACTCAGCATATCAATTCTATGATATATAATAGCTGCTAGTTAAAAAAGACTCTCTATTTCACCCCACTATTAATTACTTAATTGTAAATATTTAGTATTTCATTTTAGGGCAACAAAACCCAAAAGCTAAGAGAGCATTTCAGAGGTACATTACCTTCCAGTTGTTTTGGGTAAAATCTACTTACTGAATGAAAGAGATTCGCTTTTTCTTTTTATAACTGTTTCCCTTTCAGATATCATATGCAGGAAGCTTGCAAAAAGGCACAGTATGTGAATTATCTTGAAAAGAGGCTGTCGTCTTAGGTTTATGGAAATGGAATAAATCTCAAGCTTAAATAGAACTGGAATAATGACTCCCTTTGTATTCTTTCAGCATAGCCTTAACAGCAAACACAAATCATCCGGGTGATATTTAAAAATCAAACTGAAATAAAGGGGTATATGTTGCAGTCATCGTATAGTTGAGAGGTTTGGTTAATCATATTTTTGAAGAACAGCACAAGTTCAACAAGTGAGCAAAAAGCCAGTGAAATAAATACAACTTTCCCTCCAAGTAATACTTGCTCAACTGAACTATTTACACCACGTATTAAAATTGCTATTATTATGCCTGTAAAGATTGATGTGACCACAATTTAGCAAAAAAGGCACCAGACTTGCAGCGTAGGCACAGCAAACAGCGTTCCAGAATAATTCAGGACTTGACAGCTATTACAGATGCCCCCTTCTTCATAGGGAGCACCACATTAGGCACTTTACTAAGCATACTCCAACAGGAATCCAAACAGTAGGAACCATGTCTTACTGATGTCCATGACAGAACTACGCTTCACTTAGCGGAGTCAGGATTGCACCCAGGAGCCACCTGTGCAAAAGCTCTTGTGACAGAGCCATCTGTCCTACAACAGAGGACTATCCTTTAGGAGTCCCGGTCCTTACCAGAACTAAAACCTTCAAAACAGGCCGGGTACTGAGCAAGTGGCAGCTGTAAGGATCAGAGTGTTGTGCTGCTTCTCCAGAAAAAAAAACTTGTTACTGCAGTCTAGTAAGCAGAACAATTACAGAATAAAATCTTTGACTACTGCTATCAGGAATAAATCTTTGTCTTCAGGAAACTAAAAAGCTGCCACACACAAAAATACAGAAATAAGGTCTGCCAGCCAGGCCCTCGGGGCTGAGCACAGCCTGTGGAGAAGCATCCTATCACCAAGTGTTCAGGACAAAAGGGGGACAACAAATTCTGACACTGACGTCCCTTCTGTAGTCTTACAAGCAAGACTTCTAGTCCCTGCAAAGTTGGAGTTGTTGTTGCTAAAATAAACCTAAATAATATATCTGTGCAAATATAAAAAGATGGACAAACAGTTACTAAATGAACTGTACGCAACAGTTGATAATCCCATATTAAGAGCTTAACAAAAACCACTCATCTCAAAGTACTGTTTGGCATCCCAGTCTCCTCCTGATATAGATACAACAAAAAGCCCTCCAGTAAACTTAAAAGCTATACCACCCTCAAGGTATCCTACAGTAATGGGATTGCACAGACAGCACCAATTCTTAAAAATGCCATTTTTAAAATATTTTGAAGAGAACGCTTACTGCCACTTTAAAGATTACACATGGAAGTGTTCTCACCCAGTGATTTCCTATGCACTGAGAGAATTTGCATTGCTTGAGGTGATTTCCACTTTGAAGAACTTTTAAATCACAGAGGAGCTGTCCCTGACAAAGATTTTTACATCTTTGGGTAACTGCTTTTCCTTTGAGAGTTTTCTTGTTATTGTGTAATTCCCCTTTTGAAGATTTGCATATTGATGAAGCAGCGCCTTTGAAGATTTTCACATTGTTGGGATGGGAACAACCCTTTGAAAAACGCTCACATCATGGAAGATCTACCTTCAGAATTGCGCGTATCAACAGGGTATTACCCTTCTCAAAAATAGCTTCATTGCTGCCTTAATTTAGTGAGATAGCCTGTCCTTTTTTAATGCACATAACTCTCTCGCTTTGGAAAATACATTACAAAAGTTTTAGTTCTTTGTCTCCAGAACTTCTAATAAGAATTACCAAATAGGAAACAGAAAGCTGATAAAAATGTTATAATTTTTTACATGCAATACAAGTTACCTGTCTCATTCACATAACAGGCACTTCACGATGAGAGGAAATGTCTCAGGCAAGAAAGAAACGAGGCCAGCTACCTGTTGGTGTTACATGGACTACTGTGCTCCGATCCTTCAGGACATCAGCACTAAACCACTACTCAGTTGTTCAATTTTGTCTTACAACAACCAAGTGTTTTATTTAGACACTTACATTTTACTTAGTCATACTAACCCATTCTAAAACATCAGATTTTAGCATAAATCCACAAAATAACTCAGCAAGCTTGACTTAACCAAATTACACCCAAGACACTACTCACAAGATGTTTTCCAATTCCAAGTAAGCCTGAGTGTGCACTAGCACTTCCAAGTGGAAGAGCAGCCAGAACAACTCTATTTTTCCACCCTTCATAATGTAGCTACTATTCTGCACACAGTAGTTAAGCCTCCTGGCTTGTTTTACATGCAGACAAATAGAAGAGTTACTCATGTAAGGAGCTTTTCTTTTTTTATATGCTACTGTGGAATTCTAAAGTCTTCATTTAAGAAAGCACGACAGAATCCCCAAGAAGGATTCATTCTCCCTACAATGTACATGTCAGTGCATTATACCAGTCCGTAGTTAGTAATGCCTGAAATAAGTCAAAGGTAGCAACAAGAGAATCCTCTGAAGAATCCTCATGTATCTTGATGTCAGAAAAAGCACAGTTTATGTCAGAGTCATATTTTCAAAGCCTTCTACAAAAATCTGGATGTTTTCATTTTCAGAAATTAGGTGCTTGCAGTCATTAGATGTGTTCGATAATGAGAACCTACAAGGAGTTTATCTCTGCTTCCACATCTCCTGAAGTAGCAAAGAGCACTTCAATGTAATAGAGGAAAACTGCTCCCATGAGATCTCCCATTGGGCTAATTCCAGGAATTCTTGCTAGACGTTGTTACCTTTCTATAATGTCTGACAGGCCAAAAAAGTATCAAGATATAAAATTATGAAAACTGGTGTGAAAATGAGCAAGTCTATCTGCAAGGTTTATCCAAATGCTACTCAAAATTCTACCACTGTTTTTTTGAGTGGGGGAAAAAACACTAGTGCAGGAGTGCGGAGAGGAGGCAAAGTTGGAGGGGGAATACCTTTATTAAAAGGAGAGATTGGAAAAGTGTTGTCTGATGATTCAGTAAAGAATGAGGATTATGATGTCAACTGCAGCAAATATCCTGGGCAGGTTTTTTCATAGTGATTCTCCATAAATCACCATCAGGTGTGAATAAATTAATTGCTATGAAAAATAACATTATTTTCATATGCATGGCTATGAGATCACTTTGTTACTGTAAGCATGAGCTTTGCAGTCAAGAATAATTTCCTGAAGGCCTCTGAAGGCTTCCTATTGCAAAATAAAGGAAGTCATTTTTACAGAGCAAGGGAGAGCAAGAGAAGTTAGAGAAATGAGCATTAACGATCTCCATTCGTTAGCAGGAAGCTGTTAAAGATTTGTGGTGATTAATCATATTAAGTAACTATTGACCAGCCACAATTAAGAAATACTTAGTGGCCTGTTCTAGAAAGCTGTAAGTAGATACTCCATCTATTCTCATATAAATGATTTAGCTGTTTTATGCAGTACATTTGACCTTTAAGCCTAAAACCTGAACTTTAGTGCTATCTCCCCAAGTGCATGTCAATTTATTAACTACCATTATTGGAAGACCCCAGCCCCACTAAACCTTGAAATTCTCCCTTTGGAGACATGCACCTACATGAAGTTTAATCTCCCTTTTCCCCAGCACCTTGAATTACCAGCTCCCACCATTTCCCATCCAGATATTTCTGAATATTTGAAGCAGAAACACCATATAACATCAGTCTCAACTAGTTTCCCACCAAAGCTACGATCCCTACATAATTTCTGACAAAAAAAAAAAGAAAGAGTTTGTAATAAAGCCTCAAGACAAGGTAAAGCACAAGAACTACTGGAAATGTTTCACAGAACTCCAGTTTCTCTTTCTTGGATCCCATCAGTCACTCAGAAAACAGAAATCTGCTTTCTAACCAAAAGTCATCCTGAGTGTTGTCGTCCCCCAAGCAAAACAAAGAAACAAAAAAAAAAAACCCCAAACAAAATGCACCACCTTGTAAAAAAAAAAAAAAACAAAACCCACTTTTAAAAATATGTTATAGGTAGCTTTGGCCCCAGTAGCCAGTGAGATGGCAAAAAACATAGCTGTTTTATTATGCCTTAAGTCAAACTTTAGTTCGGGCACATTTCCCCAGTGGGGGCACATACCCTTTCTGGACAAGTTGGGGTTCCGTTGCAGCCCTATAGCCCATATAGCAAAGCTTCTCAAAAAGAAGGGAAGCTGCCATCAGTAAGTCCTGACAATTCCTGGGCAGAGAGGAAACAACAAATACACAAACCAAAAAGAGGTGGGCTGGCAAGAAAGGCTTCTTATGGCCCTGGGTAATGTAACCTGATCACCATTCCCCCATCTTATTCAACCGTTTTATGCTCTCTACCTATTTCAGAGGAAGAAGAAAAAAAGCGCTCTCGTACTTACTCCCCTAACAAAACCTAAACACCCCCTTCCCCTCACTCCCAAATCGAAACGATTATCCCTAGTGCAGCGACATCTTACACAAATCATTGTTCATGGCAGTTCTGTCTCTCACTTCAGACCAATCCTTCCAGAAATAGCTTGCTCTTCAATAAACTTTAGTTGCGTTGTGTATAACATGCTGATCTCCAAGGACAGAGAGCACATCCTGTCTCCCTAGAGATAAAGCACTACAGCCATTTCTAACCTTAAACACTAGAGCCTTAAAAATTTACTAGTTTATGCTTTAAGCATTAGTTCAGTGTTTAAATTGCAGTATCTTCAAAAGCGACTACCCTCTCACAGACGATCATAATGAGAGCTTACAGCTCGTGATTGCTATTAGTCACCTCCAAGGCAGAATGCATCACTTGCATCAGGTGACAGAGCGCCAGCAATAAGTGAAATGAAGCTTCAGTCACTCCAGCAAGGTTTGTAATGGTATATGTGTTGGTTTAAGATTTAACAGTCCCTAGTTCCGTGCTTTTAAAGCATAGGTTACGTTTTAAAGCACCCAGTGGCTGAGACTGCCCTTAGATGACACCAGAACATATAAGTTGCTTCATAATTAACAATAAATGTGCAAATAATGGGACAGATTTCAACTTCCCAAAGAAACGTCCTCGCTGCATCTGTATCACCAAAAGTCCCTGCTACAGGCAGACTGCACAGACTATCACCACTAACAGAGTATTATCCTCTACGTAAAGAGAAAGCAAGCAACTGGCTTTAGTTATATTACAGGTCAGCAGTACAACCACCCTTCTCACTTCTTATTCAGATCCCATCAGGTCATGTATGTGGTAGATTTCTTTCTTTTTAAAATACAACTTCATGATGCCCTCGGTACTTTAAAACATCTTTGTATATACTTGTATGACAAGAGATGTTGTGGATGTATTAGCTCTGTGGTTTGGTTTAGGTATTGTCGAAGAGAATGTTTCAAATGAATGAAATTCTGGAAACAGTTTTATGATTTGTTATCCTAAATATGTCTGGAAATTTTGTCATAACTTTCATAGCTTTCCTGTGATATTCAGCATTGTTTTGACAGAACCAAAACTTTGTGTGCATTTTCCTTAGTTCTGAGTGAAACATTTTCCAGGAACAGTTCTTAGGGTCACAGTGAAACTTCTACAGGGATAAGTGACAGAGAATTACTATGGGCAAACAGCTCCATTGTTGGGAACAAGAAATCCTGAGGTTTCTCAGGTTCTTGTCCATCCTGGAACAAACAATTGAACTGGGAGCATGCAACATCCTGTATTATAAATGTAGACATTTGGCTACAAAACGTTGACAAGTTTGTAGGTATGTTCCATGCAAACACATTTTTCAATAAATTGAAATATTTTTTGGCTTTTTTATTTGACTAAAGAAACCATGAAAGGCTTCAGTTCCAACAGATGTTCAAGCCAGCAAGCTGAAATCAACATTGCAAGACCTGACCCTTAGTTTGCATCTAAAAAAAAAAAAAAATAAGTCCCTTTGGTATAAACATATAAACTGTTTTCAACTTGATTCCTTGTCCTTACCCTTTAGGAAAAACAAGACCATGCAAGTAATTAAGTATTTACATACCCACCTCCTCTCCACACAATTACATAAACAGGATAATAGAGAATTCCAGGCTTACTCACATATTTGCCTTTTACAGAGCTTACCTACCGCTAAGAAATGAAAATATTTGAAGTAAAATTAGTTTTGTGCTGACAACTCGTACAAATTATGGGACTTCAATTTCAGTTTGTTTAGGTGATGGAGAACAGCACCTAGCCTTTCAGCTCTCCTATTCCGAGACAAAATCATCCTGAAAATACAGGCAAAGCAACAAATTGCCCCTTTCACTGAAATGAAGGTTATTTACGTTACTTGGGACTGAGGCACAGCTTAACAAACTATTACAGAATGGTATCTTCGATTTTAAATTAAATGTCAAGCATAGTTATACAGTGGTGAAGTACCCTCAGCTGCCTGGCAAAAGCATAACACATTGCATGCAAAAATGTAAGAAGATACGATAGAAAAAACCAACCAACCAGAAAACCTGAACTGCAGGAGGAGTGATCCCAGAATAGAGACAGACAAGCATCGCCACTCCAATTTACTTCAATGTCCTGCCGTAATGCGGCCAGTCTGCTTCCAGGGAGCCCACACCGGCACGAAAGGGAGAGAGGGCACAGGTTCAGAGGAGTTTGCACAAGAAAGGAAAGATTGACAAACATAAGCAATGTAAAAAATATAGAAGCTTAACTATAAGAAAACTTAGGTTAACTAGAAAGCTGCTTAAGGCTTAGAACTCTTTCAAAGCCTATAATCGTGGGAAAGGAGTTTGTAACCAAGGTAATAGGTAATGAAGCTAACTGACCATGGCAACGTACAACGCTGCTACGTTCCATGTACAGTCCCTACCCAGCCGAACAACAGGCCTGGGAATATTAATCTTATGAAGTGGTTATGGACAGGTGTATCCACAGCGAGGTTACTGCGCACACCTGGAAGAAGAGGGTCATCCAGCGAACACAGGCGTGTGACCACTGACAACCACCAGAGACCCCCTGAGGACCACCAACTCAAATCACTGAGCATGCGTGACGGGGAGGAGAATATGGAAATGGATTCTAAGAAATGATAATAAGACTGCCTTATCTTGGAAAAATAATGAATATGTATATTTTGATTCTATATAACCTGTATGTTGGTAATCACCTGCATGCACGTTTGGTGGAGCTGTCCCCCATGCATCCAGCGCTGCAATAAAGCAAACCTAGGGTAACTCATGTCTGGTAGATTTCTTTTACAAGCAAGAACCTTCAAATTTGTGTTACAGAGCAATTCATTAAAAAAAAAAATTAAGAAATGTTAATTTGCATGTAACTCAATTTACCCAATCAGTTCCAACATCTGAACATTTTTGTAGGATATGTGGTGCATTCAGCATGAGGCAAAAAAGTCACAAGTACACTTATCTACAGGTATGAACATCACCTTTAGAAGCAAAAAAACGTATTATGCCACTTCATGAAGTCACTGCCAGACTACGGACACTAGCACTGAGGTAGCTCGATGCCGAGCCCCCGCATACCTCTGGGCTGCACGGGGTGTCCCTGCCCAGGTGTCAGCCGTGGGGCTGCAGGGCCCTCCCTGAGGAGAGAGGTATCTTGTATGCAAAGACAGTCTCAATAGGAAGGAATACTAAAAGAAAGGTAAAAACCTAGTGTAATTCTCCAGTCTTGTTTCAGTGGGTAAAATGGAGGATTTAATCAGCCTACGAAATAAAAATGAAAGTTTCATGTGGTCGTGACTATCTACACAGATTTCATAGTCTCAAGAGTCAACAGAGCAGTTTAAATTTTGAAGCATATGGCTTTTACAGCTTCAGTTAATTTGGGCCTTTTTACTATGAAAACATTTAAAACACCTGTCATTTTTAACTTATGAAGTTATTATCGAGTTCAGCTAACAACAGAATATTGCATATTACTGAAATAATTAGTAACCAATTTTCTCAAAAGCCTGAATTTTTTCTAAAGAACATGACAAAAGATCCGTTAATCTTCATAAACTCTTTCAGGATCCAATATTGACAATTTCATTTCCAAAATTCGCAGATGACAACCTGCTGCGATCTTGCCTTTGCCTGACAAATTACTTCTAATGCACGAGAACGCTCATCCAGATGCTGATCTGTTGCTTATTCAACCACTATAGTTTCTAATTGGAGTCAAGTACTTACTAATATTTTTAAATTCAAGCCCGAGATAGTTATCCATTTTCTGAAGGAAAGCTAACAACAAAGCTAATAACTCTTAGGACTCTCATTCCACTTAACAGCGAACTGAGAAACACAAGCTTGCACTGCTGAGTATCCCTTCATTTGACAGTGTTTCCTGTTCACATCATATGGAGCGATCCTTATTTCTGTGACTGCATTGCCATTGATTTTATTATAACCGCTCCTGATCGCTTCTTTACCTACAGTAATACAGAGTTTAAACTGTGTTATAGATACTCGAGCAGTATGTTTGTCTTACTCTGCTTTAGGTATCATGTCTTACATTTGCAGCCATAAATTATATCCATATAATTTTATTGTATAATATACTCTTACCTAATTGTATCAACTGCATAAATTAGATTTACGAAGTATATTTCTGGACCTTATAAAACACTTTAAAGCTATTATCATAGCATTCTTCAACTTTTTGAAAATGACCAAAATCAGAAACTTTTCTACAAACGTCCACTGAAATTGCAAACCAAAAGGAAGGGACACCGTTGACTTTCAGTGAGGTTTGGATGCATGACAGTGCAACTACCAGTACAGCATGGAGATAGCCCAGACAATCTCTGAGGACATATATAAAAGTACTATGATTTTAAACATAAATAAAGTGGAAGAAAGTTATTTTACCCAAGACTGAGAAGAGAGCTAAAGTCAACAGCAGGTTGACTTCCTACTCACCAGAAGGTCTGTCTTCCCACTGTACACAAGGCAGGACAAGTCTTGGAATAGATCCCAAGTACTTTCTGAGAAACATTTAATTGAATAACTACTTCAATACAGGACCGCGTAATTGATAATTTAGAGAGATGAATGAGACTAAATATAGATATTTGTATCTGCCGTCCAGATCCAAAAGTATTATTTTAAAATTGTAGTCAAAGTATTGAAATCAAGCAAATACATATCAAATATGAATATTTCAGGATCAAAATACTCGAAAATTGTTATTGAAGGAATTGGGATAAATTTAATGAAAACAAATTCAGCCAGCCTACATTAGCATCCTTTGTGCAGACTGTTTGCTTCAAGAGATAGCACTATCCGTTGCAAAGGAATATTAAATTAATGCTCCACTGTTTAATGGGGAGCCACACTATTGGACTGGGCTTTTTTTTTTCCCCCCTCAGATTAACAATAAAATTGCTATTTAAAGATGCTAAAAAACAATTCTTCCAAAAGATGTTTGTACTGGTTCCTAATCAAGTTCAGTTTAGGTTATTATATACCAGTTGGCTTCATTCCACTTGTTTTATTATTCTTCAGTTTCTAAATTATTCTGTAGTGTTGCTCTTCAGCTGATCAGCTCCTGAACACGTCAAGAGGTTTCAGAAAGTATCTCCATTTGCTCATTCTCTCCCCCACAAGTGGGTGAGGAGATGTAACAAACTGCTCTGAAAAACTGAAATGCTGAAAGACTGCTACATAAATCCAAATTTTATATCTACTTTCTTAAAAAAAGTCAATATAATGATTTTCCATGAAGCGAATAAAGCCCAGCCAGTTAGGGGATAAAGACTTTACCCTTTTTAAGTTAACACCATTCAACTACTATCTCCCTAATAACTTCTGGCTATAGCAGCGACTTCTAGATATTTATATACTTAATCCTACTTTATCCAACAGGCTTGGCAGCTAGCATAATTTTGCAGGGAAATGCAGGCCTCTTCTTCAAGACACACTGTGGCAAACAAGATCAATAACTTTTCATTTCTTACAGGACCCAGGGACTGGGCACACTGCGGTCAGACATTATTTACATGTGAAGCAGTGACTGAAACCGTGATGACTCCAGATATGTTAACAGTCATGTCTTTAAAGTACATGCACAGCCCCAATGGAATCTAAACATGCATCGTGTTAGTCCTGCATCTGATTATTTGATCTACCAAGAAAAAAAAGTAGTAAAGAGACTGGAAAATGAGAAATGTCAGAGAACAGCAAAAAAGCAGCAGTTGTTCAAGAAAAAAAAAAAAGCCTGAATGTGTAGTAAGCAAGGAAATTCTTTATTTTTTCCTATAAATCCAGAGTGGATTAAAGCTTTTCTGAACTCAAAAGTCTAAATTTAACATTTTATAGCTTTATTACATAACTGTATTTGAGATTGCAGGGCACAGATTGGTCTAAGGGTGCAAGAAAGTTGTTTTGTTGTGTGAAGATGTTCACAAGGGGTTTTTTTCCCCCCCTCATATCACAAAACCACTTGCCACATGTAACCAAAGAAATTGGAAATATTTATTCTGCCCCAAGGATGCCATCTCTACAGTAAAAAGAGAAAGTCTCTTCTTGCCTTAAGAATGGGAAAACTTAGAAGCATACGCTTTGATTTGTTAGGGACGTGCTAACGTGTTGCCCATAGTAGATCCCACAACATGAAGGCATAGAAGAGAGGTTCCTAGAAAAAGGAAGGAAAGATTTGACAATGAAATTAAGCAGAGATCTAATTATTCCAGTAACGTTTGTTTAATGTACTTCAAGATTAAGACCATAGTAGGAAGGAACTTGTGTTTAAAAAGCCTTTTTTTCCTAAAGATAATCCTCTACAGGAACTTGAAAACAGGTAAAAACTGTGCTTACGGGGGGGGGCAGATAAAAAGTACAGTTTTTAGAAGCTACATTGATTACATGCAGGGACATCAAACACTCAGAAGTTGCTACCACTGCTAAAGTACCTTTTTAAATTATTTTATTACTGACCCATTGGTCAATTAAAACATCTTTACTCTGCATTTTCTCTGTGAAAATAAAAGCCACTTGGGAATCATGTTCGGAAGCTAACAATTAGCAACAAGGAACATTTAAAGTGTCTGTAACCAAGTTTTGTTTTGTTTTAAAAGTTCTTAATGAGGCAGGTTTATATCGTGGGTTGGGGTTTTTTCATTTGATTATAAGGACCCTGTTCCTCCTGCCATGGCTATCCTGCTCGCCACCATAGCACTAGCCTGGACAGCACTTCTGCTGAGACAGTTAAGCTACTGTAAGAACTAATTATGATTTTCAGGCTGCAAATAGGTGTATACTACTTTCAGTAGGCAGTTGGTATTTCATTATTTAGGGATGACACATCATTACAGTGTTACATCTAAAGGTTAAAATTCTAGCACGCTGCTGAAAATTTTAAGTGGTATACTGAAAAGCCGCTATCATTATTTATAATGGCTTTCCCAGCTGCAAAGTCTGGTGTAATGCACGAATTAAATGTTTGCTGGGAGAAAACCTTCTCTAATAGTAACAAAGTAAACAACAAACTATATATGGTTGGCCAAAAATTAATTGAAGTGTAACTAGGAATGAGTCTGGAAGGCACATACCCTTTTACTGCCACTCAGAAATCATTCTACAGACTATCCATCAGAGCAAGTCGGAAATTTCTCATTTCTGAGCAATGTCCACGGAAAAAACACTTCACGCCACGTAAGCTGTATTCTTCCAGCTGCGTACCTTACTTTTCGTATGGGGTCCAAACTTGACTCATCTGCAATCACTTGTAATTTTGTCCTTTGCAGGCTGGCATCGTGAAAGCTGCTGTGCGAAGAATACAAACAATTGTTTCTTATAACCGACACACGTAGTACAAGCCCCGCTGGAGGAACACGCTAAGATAAAAGTGCACGAGAACATTCGGCATCTAGGAGACAACAGCAAAGTGCTGACCTCGCCAAGGGAAGGCAGACCAGGGTTTCACTTGCAGGCTGAGCGACAATACAGAACATAAAAAACTCTACGGAAAATAATACTTATCCAACGCCTAAGGACGCATTGTAGCTGTGCACACCACACACAGCGATGAAACTTAGGGAGATTTCTCACCCTGGAAATCATGGTCAAACAATGACTTCATCTTTATTCCCAAAAGAGAGTCTAAATGGACTCATCTTCAAACATATTAATTTCATACCAACAAGTTAAAAAAAACAACCAAGCAACAACAAAAAAAAACCAAACCACACCAAACAAAACCCCCAAATTCTTGTCATCCTCTAGTTCTTTGACTCTCTTCTTGGAAATGAAAGAGAGAGTAATGATCTGGAGTATCTTAAGACACTGAATAGCCAATATAATGCCGACGGGGCTGAACATCAGTGTCTATTACTTCCACAGAGAGAACAATCAATTTAAACACCTCTCTATGTCCAACAAACATGTTCAAGGAATAATTTATTTAATAAATGTTTCACTGTCAGAGGGATGTAATCTTAGAAAAAAAAACAACAAACAAACAACACAAAAACAAAAAAATCCAACAGTAATGTGAGGGGCATGCAAAAAAATTTCTAATTTCCCTGCTTATCATTGTAATATCTTTTTTTCTTATTAACTACCTAAGATTTAAGTATCCTTAAAATATTGTAAAATAAGACTGTTCTATTTTAGCAATAAGATCTTTAGACATTGGAAGATTGCACATGTTCCAGGGAAACCTCAAGTTTGTTTTGACACACACCGAGCCAGATAAAATGATTCTGCCACTTGTTTACAGAGCAAGTGACAATATTATTTCGAAGTTCTAGAAGAAGTGATAGACAACTGGTAGCCTCCAGGAAGCACGCAGACTTACAAGTAGTACAGTGTTTTGGCACTATACTCCAAGCTGTGGACAAGACTGCCACCTCACTGATAGCACTCATCCAATCTAGTAACAATGCAGACCTTCCCTCATTGCAGTAACTCCCTGCTTAGAGCAAGTACACATACTCACATACTCAGAGATGCTTGCCCTTTGGTTTGTACATTCTTTACTCTTAAATCAGCAGCGTTACAGTTTTTCTATGTTCTGCTTAGCGTTACACCAGAACTGTAGGACGTTCATTCTTGTTCATTCACAGGTAGGTGGTCTGAGTTTACACCACAAAGGTAGCGGAGCTACGGAAGAAGCCATCTTGTAGATTACCAGTAGCTCAGAGAAACAAATCTCAGATTCCAAACTCGTTTTGGGGTTTATGCATGTGTGGTTTGGAAAAGGAAAAGAAAACCAGTAATTTTTGAGCTTTTAAAATTCCATTTATACAACCCAGCATCTCTGAATTTGAATAATCCAATAAATGAAAGATTTAAAATATTCTATTTCAAAGTACAAAGGGAAAGAGAAAACAAGAAAAATAAAAACCCCACTAGAAGTCCTCTAAGATTTAAGAGGCTGCCATTCAGAAAAAATACTATCACTGCACTGTTGTAAAATAGAATAACTTGTTTCTTGAAATAGCAGTGGCCAATTCAGTAGAGCTAGAACAGCAATGCAATCCACTCATGACATTTTTGAGATATCAGCTGCAGCTGAGGCCTTCAATTCTGCAAATGCAAATATAATCCAAATCTCCGTACAGCAGGTCTGTCTCGCCTAGAGCACCTACGAAGTATTGTGTAGAACAAGGACTTCTGAGCCCAGTTTGAAAAACATGAATTCATATAATTACTTTAAAAAGGGCAAAGATTTTTTTAATTACTTGGAACAGAGCCATTTTTGTCTCACACCGTTCATTGTGAAAAGTGGTAATTTAACATGTAAACATTTGAACACACTTACATTGCTCCTCCAAGATGTGAGAAAGAAGATAGAGTTTGTTTTTTCAGAAAGCTCACAGATGCACTTGACTATATTTTTCAAATTTTTTAATTTTTTTTAACCAAGGGCAGAATCAAATTCTGCCTGAACTTTTTCACATGCAAACCCACTGACAAACAAATAACAAGAAACATGACAGAACGTACTCCTTTGAGTGGGACATCTTTTCCCGTTTGTAAGGCACGGGTAGTTTTTTAGATCCCACAGATAGCAGTGGATTTTCAAAGGACTTTATTGAAGCACCTAAACTGAATTGGACAGATTTTGAAAATACTCAGCAGTCAACAGCTCTTGTTTACAATACTTGACAGTTAATGAGCATGAAGATACTATGAAAATATTTTGAAAATTTACTAGATCCTTATGTTGGGACCATTCTTCCTCCTTTGCATCTATTTGCCCTTTTAGTTCTTTAGCATCTGAACTGTTTCTTTTAGCACTGGTTTCCTCCTTAGAAGCTTTTGTCATGAAACTTCTGTCAGCTTGGAGTCATCTATGAGCCAAAAAGGAGGAATTCAGGTTCACACATTGCAATTTTGTCACATGCCTTGATATTCTTTCACTCTTCAGTGCATCCTTGACACTTCACAGATATTCACTGGCTTCTCCCCAGAATGAGATCTTGGGCCTACCACGTAGCTAAAAAGCTGATGTATTTCGTAGATCATGTTTGGTGCCACTACCCTCGGGCAGGCAACGCTGACAAAGAAATTAACTCTTGTGGTTGTTGTGTTTTTTGTTTTACAAGGAAGTAAGTCTCAGATGGTTGAGACACTAGTTGGAGCAACACAACAAACTATGAGAAACAGGACAAGATTGGGATAAAAGACTTTGAGATATTAACAATCTCTCCTTCAACCCTGCTGCAACTCTTCTTTATGAGACGCTCAATGAGCTACAGCTATATTTACATTTTCCTTTTCTTTTTTGTGTGCACATACGTTACATACTCAGTAGCATACCCAGTTCTACATCAACTTCTACCCAAGCCTTAGAGGGACATAGGATTGAAAGGAAACACAGAAAACTAATTTACAGTTTATGAACTTTAATGTTAATCAAACCAATTAGGAAATAGGAGTAAGAAAAAAAAAATCAGAGCTGAAAGGACATATCTTTATCAACAGAAAACTTCTAACCTGTGGTAGGCAGTGGTATGTCAAATGTTAAGGTGGGGAAACAGGATAGGTTATGTTCAGTAGGTTAAAACAAACAAATTTCTAACCGTTACTACTACTGAGCTACACATACTCTTGAGACATGTTCATCGGGTTGCATTTAGACATGACTTAGTATCTAAATGGTATCAAAATGACCATTATCTCCAAAGCATCCTCCAAAGCAACTAGGGGAAAAATATTTTTAAAATATTTTAGGTGCCATATGCAAAAGCAACAGTTAATCACAGCAAAATAATATTTAAAATATTCTTGTTTAACCACACTTCTTAAATTAAGAAAAATTTTGCAGCTAGAAGTAGAGAATTTAGTCTGAAAATACTTTAGATGTTTTTCTCTTCTACCTGCTCCAAAGTGATTGCATTCCAAGGTGTTCCTTGCTTCAAAATTTCTTAATTGTTAAAACGTATTTCCTTATGTTTAGGAAATAAAGGTTTGTGAAAGCAATTTGAAAATTTTCAACAAGAATAATTTGCAAGCATCATCTAAAATTATATAGAACAAAAGTGATTTTTAGAAATATTCTTTTCCCTCTGCTTGCCTGTCATATTACAAGGAACAGAGAGAAAAGGGTAAAGGCAAAAGTCAAAAGCGTTAGTCACCATATGCAGCATTCAGCTGATTAAGAACGCAAGAAACCCTAACCATTTTCTGAAACCTTTCCATTTTTTGGTTTCTTTCATCCTTGCAAGCTAAATCCAGAACTTCTGAGGTGTAAAATAATCCTGCCAAAACATCTTGAGCCAAATAATGCCCCTGACTTTAGTAAGAGCTGCACATGTATATTTAAGAGGAGAAAACGCACTGCAGCATTTACAGCATACTGTGCGACTGGAAGATGAGTTCAGGCCTAAAACCCTATTGCAACACGCGCTCCGAGTGTAAGCGTGCAACAGGTAAGGCTTCAAGTCCCTCATGATTCCTTTCCTGCAAATCCTTCTGCAACACTTTTCATTTACTAGATTGCAATGTGTGACACATTCTTCCCCGCATACTTGGGGGCATGACAATAGATGCACAATAAGCTGCTTAATTTCTACAATTACTAACACAAAGAAGATAACTCACCATGCTATCTGACTTTAGCTATAAGAAATTTTTCCCTGTTTTGTGAAGTAAGATTGTTTGATATCTCTTCTATTCTTTAGTCATTAAGAATACATACGTCAAAGCTGGCTTCTAATTTTTTTTTTTTTAAAGTCATAGCACTCAAGGGAAGAGTTACTCAAGATCCCGAATCTTCAGAGTCAGCACTCCTACTGCCACCCTTAGACACCTCGGAAGAGGATTTACACATTTTAAGAGTCTTTCTCTTGTCATACAAAGGGCTAGTCCTCAGAACCTTATAACCTAAACACGTAGCTTAGCCTACACTAGCTTGACCACCTGTTTGTTACATTGATCCCAACTGCTTCCAAGCTTGAGATACAGCACATATACTGCCATTTCACTCTCTCCTGCCTGCTACTGCAGCTTCCAAAAACATTACATGCAACAAACAGTTAACCACATGTTTCACAGTTCCTTTATTTGTTAAAGAGGCATTGTTTCAGAGAAGACACGGGAATTTCAGATGGGAAGTGTTAACGTAAGCACATTTTCCTGTGGCTGCATAGTCATTTAGATCGAAAACAGTAAGAAAGGTCCAATACAGTAGGAAGATGGCCGAGCACCCAAGACCGACATAAAACTGTAGTTTGAATTCTCACCCAGGTGGATTACTAATGCATACTCTCTTGAGGAGTTATATTCAGAGACCCCTATTCAATTTGAAACACCACAACAAGGAAATTCATTTTAATAAGCAAGTCTGGAAAGGTTTAGCACTAGCACTCAGCGGCAGCAAACACAAAGCGGCCAGGTCAGAGAGAGGCAGCGACACGCAGGCTGAGCTTTCTCCACTCCTCCACTGCAGATCACGTGTGCTACCCAGAGACAGCTACAGTAAGATGGCATTGACAGGTACTGGCGATGTACACCTCTAATGATACGATACATGGAAAATATTGGATTTCCGGATCTTGTTAGAGAAGATGAGGTCTTTCTCAGATAAAATATTATAAATTACCTTTACTGATGGGCAGAGAAACCAATGCTTTTAGAATCATCATATTTCAGATTTTCAGAAGAGCTCAGATCTCACTAGGTATTTCAATTTATTTTGGGGGGAAGACTCCAATCTCTGACACACTAAGTCATGCTGAAGGTTTGGTGCTCTGTGTGCATGCGTAAAGTCTGATCTTCTTCAGACTGTATCTGAGCTCCATAAAGACTGCATAAGAGTCTGCTTCCCTTTTGTCAAGGGACTTCAACTCCCTTGTTTATCCCTACAGTGGAAAAATCCAGTTTAAAAAACAGAAGAACATTTTACTGTCTGCACAGTAGAAAAATTTCTTGCAATAGAAAATATTCATGATTTATAAATCTTCATTTTACACATCTACATACAATTTCATCAACATGTTTAGTGAAAACAGAAGCCAAATATTATAATAGATTAATACATTTGTACTCATTTTTCCAGAAATTGTCAAAATAAAACTATCTTGATTTCAACAAAAATGTGCTTTTGCTCTGGTTTAGAAGTAAATGAAAAGCAATAATTGTGGCTCAAGAGTGAGCTAAGTCTAACAAAAGAAAAAAAAAAACAAATGAAACATATATTGCTTATATGCTCCTGTGCATAACATTGAACACTGCAGGCATTATGGCAGAAGAGCAAAGCCACAGATAATTTTTTAATCAAGACTTAATTGGGGGTGGGGGGGTGGGGGGGGGAAGAAAGAAGTTTGGACCAGAAGTTATTTTTAATTTCTTCTTCTGGCTAAACACAAGGCAAGATTTCTAGATTTTAACAAGTACATATTTCAACTAGTTAAAATTGTATTAAAATTATACTAAAACCTGAACTTATTTTTATGGAGCCACAAAAATAACATTTAAAAATAAAAGTTTCATTTAACAACTTGTATAAATTCCAAAATGTCTCTTTCTTTGCCATTTGTTCTAGCCAAAGTAAAAATTTAGCCCACATTCTTCAAAAGAAGGATTTTCTTTTTATTTTTCAACTATAATTAAAAGGTTTCACACTGAAATTCATTAAAAGTGTGTATGTTTGGGTGAAATGGTTCTTCTTCCAAATAAAATTCAATATCATTTCTAAATAAGATCAGGTTACAATGTTAGCACAAACAGCCACTAATTCCCACCTACCCTGCATACCTAGAACAAAGATTATGGAGAGCTGAAATAAAATTAAAAAAACCCAACCAGGATGAAGGAGAATCTGGTTTTACCTGATAAAGAAAGATGACAATGAAAATTTATGGTAAGCTATTAAATAAAACCTTATGCAGGATACTATAAAAAGTGTAACAAGGGTAGCTGCTTTTCATTCTTGTAAAAACAGCCATCTATTTTCTGTACATGAATATATTTAGGACACTTCCTCCCATCACCTCATCTAATCTGCTTAGACTAGTAAATCAACTTTTTTTTCAGAGATGATAAACTGAAGTTGTATGTCAAAGTTGTCGTGAAATAAGCAGAAACACCAATTTAGCTGCACTTCTTAGAAAAACTAGGCACATGCTTATGAACGGCACCACTGGAAATCAATGCCTTTACATACCTCGCTGTTGGGTAAAATTACTTGTCTGCTATAACTAAGCCTTTGGAGAGTGCCTATTTATTCTGCTTCACAGGGATGCAGCCCTGCACAGGTCACACACCCAGCGCAGGACACATTGGAGTCCTTACTCTCAGCTACCAACAATCCCATGTAGCCTACACGGCTGTCTCAGGGTCAATGTTTTTTTCTAGCTTATAAACTGCTCACCTCCTTGAGCACAACCCTGGATAGGTTTTACAGCTCCAGTCACATATGTTTCCAAGCACACTACTGGTTTCTATTACCGCATTTTTTTTTTCCAAGAGATGCTAAAATGGAAACTCGTTCTTTCATTAGCAATATCCTCCTCTCAAAAGTTGCCTGTTTTCTTTTAAACTCTAGTCCCACTTGTTCATCAACAGCTCCAAGTATAAGTCTCAAATATCTTATATGCAGAAAAACACAGCTAACAGTGTCTAGAAATAAATAAATCATCGTATGCTAAAGCTAAGAAATTTTCCCTAAAATACAACAGAAATCCCTAGCGGAGGGAATCAAATGGTCTTCGGAGCACGTCTGCTCATTTCCAAACTGCAAGTATAATGCCAGTATAATTCCAAAGCAGAGTTTTCTCCAGCTACTCAGTTTAACTTCTCTTAATAAATAAGATGTCCTAGAGCCTGGGAATCTGCAGTTCCCAAGGGAGGAATAAAAAGAGGGATGGGAAGGGAAAGAAAAGATCAGTTACATACAACACATTTTGTAAGTCTCATAACCTGGTTTTTATTTGCTAAAAATGGAAAGCTGAAGCTGCCTTTGAGACAGTTATAAAAATATAATGTATCCGTTTCCCTTGGCTCTCTTGTTCATTAAAGGTTGGAGGGTTTTCCCCCCCTCCCTTTCCTTTAAGAAAACTGCCCTGCTGCAAAGGGCATTAGAAATAAGGACTGTATTTCAAGTGAAGACAGAGCGAGCAAAAAAGCTTTCTTAATTACGTTGCTGATTACTTGAACAGTCCTCCATTTGACAATACAATTATACTGAAAGAGAAGAGAATGTCTTCATTACACCAGAAAAAGGAGAAAGTGTGTTTTCTCTACTTTAAAATTTATGGACTATGAGCTGGACGTATAAACTTCACTTGAACTCCAAAAGGTCAGATAAACTTTCTGAAAATATCAGTTTTTCCCCTGCACAAATATCTGTACTACATAAGTCATATTTTATATTCTTTCCAGGAACTCCTCCATCTACCAGGGACAAACTAACCTCAAATCATAGCAGTAACAGCGTGCTATAGCCTCTGTAACTGCTTCTATTCCAATGTCTGGTCTGTTGTATTTCTATTTATATTACACAGAAGTCAGTAAAAAGTCATAATGATCCTGACACATCTGGCAGTGCCAGAGGTACAATATAGCTCAATATTGCAGGAACACTTAAGCAGCCTAAAAGCAAAGGAAAAGAAACTACCGTAGCAAGTCCCAGCTGCAAAAGGTAACTCCATAAAAAGCTGCTGTGCTAACAATTGCCATCTTGATAATAAATCATCGTCTTCCCAGGTTTAACCTTCAAAATAATTTCAATATTCATTCTTTAACCACCATTTTAATCCTGTTTTCCAGATGGGCAACTCAGGGAGGTTGAGAGTCAGCTCCTCCCTTTCCTGAAAGGGGTGGAAAACCCCAGCTGGCTTCAGTTCCACAGCTAACTGGGTTCATCTGGATACCAAGCACGCTGAGCTGGCTACAGTCAGGACCCCACTCTGGAATTGCTGCTCCCAGACACCTTCCAGTGTCTGGCTAGATTTGGGTATGTTCCCAGGAACTGAGGACAAGACAAGAATAATCATCTTTTGAACACTGGGAAATAAGGGAAATTGGGAATTCTTCAAAAGGTTAGCCAGAAACAGCAGCTTCCTTGCAGTACCAAGGACTGCTCTTCTGCTGCGGAAGAGCATGTCTGACAGCACTATGTATTAAACCACAGTCATTGGCTCAGTTACATTCATAAGTTTGAGATTTATCTGGCTGCATGAAGCATTAAGTTTCCCTATTTATGCAGAGTATAAAAAGTCCATTTGCTCTGTGTCACGTAGGCCTGCTCCACCAAAGCACAGACACTTTCTTCTGTACAGCTCCCATCACAACCGCAGGCGTGCTGCTGGGAGCCCACCCACGCGCACTGCGAGAGCACCACAACCCGGGGCCCTGCAGCCCAGCACCCACTCCGTGTTCCTGATGAAACTTGTTGCTTTTGGACACTTAGCTCCAGCTAACAGCTCCACGTGATGCAAAGGAAACAGAAAAAGTCCTCAGCTCAGATACTCCAAGTTACCCTATTCAATGAAAGGATTCCTGACTTGAAACCTTTGCTGTGAACCAGCAGCGGACACACCTTTAATGAATTAGCTACCTAATCATACCCTCCGCATTTTTAACTACTACATCCTTTTCACACCAACATATTTGATTATTTTAAGATAAAAAGCTCAACAATTAGCTGCCATTTAGTGATTTCAATTAATAGTATTTTATGAACAATGGCATATACGAGTAGTGGGACTTAGGTACAATTGAACTTGCTCATTATAGAACACTGCAAGCTTGTTTACTGTAACTGCATTAAGTAATCTTTCCCTTCTGCTTTAAAAATAAAAAGCCTCATTTACATCATCCCCAATGGTCCAATTTCAACCATAGTTTTTAAGGCTAAGGTTTTGAGGAAAAAAGCACACATTGTACTAGTAGTCATATGACTCTTATTATACCAATAACCTGAACATTTTTCTATAACAGGGCAGGCATGTTTCCACCATAATTGCTATCAACAGCACAAATAACAACCTTACTTCAGGAAAATACCATTCTGCTTTCTTTTTCTGTACTGGGTCTACATTTATTAGAGGATAAAAAAGCTCAAATACTACTGTCTAGCTCTTTTAAGTAGCTGAAAGCAGTAAGTGCAAGTATCTCAAGCTCTACAGCCAAGAAAATTCACCTCGAGTTGCTCTCTATTACACAGCACCCATTATCTATGCCTACGATACCCTCTTAAATACACATATATAAACACACATATACATTAACAAAAGAGAGATATACATATAGGCACATCACTACATTAGAGATCAAAGACAGACATTTTTCCTTTCTTAAGAGATAACAGCTCCTCAACCAACTTACCTAGAGGAGCTCCCTTCTTCACAAACAAACCTCCACAAAAACACACACCACTTGCTCCCTCAGCTTTTTAAAGGAAACACCTGAGCCCTTTCCCACCCAGGTGGGATCACTAGCAGCTGATCCCACCCTGCCTTCATTTGTAAGGTGGTGGGGGAAGGGAAGAGAGGTATCAATCTCTGCTGATTTCACCTGGATTCAACTCAAAATCTAAGTTAAACTTGTCATGCTAAAACCCTTCTACCTAGAAGCCTTCAATATTCAGAAAATTCAAACTCAAAGTTCTCTGTAATGCTGTTACCAGCTCAGATTGTGCAAGTAATTTCTTAGTTCTTGTGTAATACTCAAAAGATTTCATAAACCAGCAGAGAACCACATTTGCTCTCTCTACATGGCAGGTTAACTGTATCTTTGCTATCATCACAATCAATGCTCCATCTCGGTATGTATTGGGAGAAAGGGGCAGACACTCCATCTCCTAGCAAAACTAATCAATCTGTTTTTCATTAAAAAAACCTACACACATTTATGAGACTAAAAGAAGTATGGCTTAGTAGCCTTGTGGCTACTGTATTCCATGAAATGTGAAGCCTGACTTTCCAATTATATCATAAATATCTTCCTTTGTACCCAGTGACATCTACCGTAAAGCACATCTAGGGCTTTATAGCAATGAGGTGTGGTGGAACCCTAAAAATTGCCTCCCAGCAAAATGCCCCTCAGCTGCAGTCAGCGCTGTCCTCCTCCTCACACTATTTGCATTAACTTCTGCACAATAACAAAGCTTCAGGAGGTCTTCATATGGAGACACCCTTCATTGCTGCAGTAGGAAAGAGCATTTAATGCAAATGTCCTGTTCCCCAAAGTGAAGATGGTAACCAGTAGGAATTTACATCAAATGTGGCAGCAGCACCATTTTCTGTGATGGCATCGCTTGTTGGTTTGTTGGGGTTTGTTTTTTAAAGACATAGCTCTTCTAAGAACAACTATAGATATCTAATTTTTACTATACCCTCTGGTGCTTCAACCTCCTTTAGATTCATTTTAGATGTTGCCCAGTTCAGATCTCCGCATTCTGAGTGTGGCAAGAATTCAGTGATTCCTCCCGGCTAGTTCTAAATGCCTCTTTTGATTAAATATTTGGAGTACCTACCTACCCATACCCATGTATTTGGGAAGTAAAAAAGTCTTCTAACTTTGAGAGATTTCCGTCAGCAAGGCCAAGAGGTCAGCCAAAACTGTAGGTGTCAACATCCATTATTCAGCTTAGTACTTCTTTTTAGGAAATTGATCTTAGAGGTCCAATTGCCAAAAACAAAGCAACTGAAATCAATAGGATGAAATCTGCTCATTTTCAGAAGACTGAACTATGGTTTGTCTGTAACTTCAGAACAGTCAGATTCAGAAGAAACAGTTAAAAATAAATGCTGAAATTTCAGCATATTTAAAAGGACAGATTCTCCAGCCTACTGTAATTGAGGAACTATAGAGTTACAACAGTGGGCTAGAACTTGTGTAATACTGAGGTAAACCCAGGGTAGTAACTGGGCCTTTAAATCACATCATCTTGCTGTATATCCATGTATTAAAATAGCTCTATCACTCCATGTTCATAAAGAAAACTTCTTTAAAATGCAAAAAGTACTTCATTTTTTACTTTGCAAGTGTTAGGGTGATATATTACAATGAACGCACAAACTGAGAGTAAGAACAAAGGCACGTTTCTCTTTCGGCTGCTATCCATGCTGCATAGCCTGATCTTGCAGATTCAAAAGAAAGATGGGTAACATCAGGGAATGTCTGCAATGCTGTGCAATTCTTTCCGTACCTATAGGTATAATACACCCTTGGAGTGCATATATTAAATCTCATTAACTATGACAGAGATAGACACAAAGAACATATTGTATATACCATACCCTATTTAGAGAAGTGCTGCCAGAAAATCTCATAAATGAGAAAGCTCTAGTCATATTCACTATTGCAGAGCAGATCGTTTCAGACTCTTTAGCTGTTAATCTAGGCAGTTCTTCACATTTTCTGTTTGTCAGCTACTTTCTACACTTAAGAGCACCTCATATGCTGTCCCACGGTTTTACACTGACATTTTGTTAGTCGGTACCTTACAAATTTGTTCTAACAATTTTGATCATGCTAAGCAAGATCCCACATTCAATGGCATTCCTCTGCCCCCAGCCTGGCTTGGCATGACTACTCCCTTGTTGCCCATCGTCTTGAGCCAACAAAGCAAGGAAGAGAAATGTAACAGAATACCTGATCAGATTATTCATTGAGCTCTTTTCAGCAGTGAGACTACGAGAGCCTGCAAAGAAGCTGGAGCATCCATTATGGTTTAGGTATTTCAAAGGTGTTCTGTAATTTATCATGCTTCAGATGTTTTTGATGTAATTTTCTGTACCATTTTGTAGTTTCTTAACTCTAAACCCTACTTATATGTTTTATAATGCTCCTATTATGATAAAATATAACAATTAAAATTTTGTATTTAAATGAACAAAAGTGATCTGAAGTTGGTTTAGAGTCATCTAAAATTTATTTGTAAAGACTAAATTTTCTGCTTCTCTAGTTGGTTCTTTAGGGGTCAAGTTTGCTAATGGACTGCACAAATCTTCTGTTTTCAGCACTTACCATGACGATTTAAAATCAATGGCATTTCTTATGAGACAGAACATGAGCAAATGTTTGCAAGATGAGGGTTTATGACTGCCTGTTTTCAAATAAAAAGGTTTTTTGCTTTGTTTTTAACTCTTTCAAATATTTAGATAGCTTTCTGGTAAAGATACATAGCATATTAAATAGATGGTAATGCAGTGTGTAATTAAGATTTTATTGAATCTCATTTGAATGAGCTATATAATTCAGGTATTCATATATTATATTAAGAGCCTAAACAGATATATTTTCATCAAAACAACAATAAATAATCTATTTAACTTTGTGGCAACTTGTGAGCAGCTTACAGTTTAAACGTATTGTTCATTTTCAGTTACTAATACATTCTAAGCATATTTATTCCTACAAACCTTTTATTTCCCTTGGTAAGTTTTTTTATTTATAACATAAGAAATGTGATCTGAAGAAACATAGCTCACAGAGTCAAATTCTGATATGATAGTCATCATCATCATGAATTCCAAATTTACTTTCTATGAGAGTTCACTGCTGGATAATAGAGTTGGAAACTCCACAAAAATCTCCTGCCAATCCATCACGTAGGGAACACATTCAGAAACTAGACAGGCAGTAATAAAAAGCCATAAGATAGGTGAAAAATTCTGTCTCCTAAAAACATACTGATGTTAACATAACACAAAATACGTTTGCCAGAAAGTTAACGTAAACAAGCGCTAAAACCATGTATTTTTTTCAGGCCAATGACCCCAGGCAAGTATTCCTGCTCCAGCGTCGTGCCGGGGAGCCTTGCCTGGCGGCAGCAGCCCCAATGCCGAGAGCGCAGGCAGAAATCCCCGTGCAGAATCGGGGCCTTTTCTCTGTTCCGCCGCTGGCTCTTTTTCTTTTAGCACTGGGAAATCAGGTGCCGGGAATGTTTGGTGGCTTTCAGGACACAAGTGGGAGGTAGGAAAGGCGAGATGATGAAGAATTGATGTTTTTATTGTTGTTGTATGTATTCTTGCTTGCCTCTGAACTGCAAGGGGCTCTGCCGAGTGGCTCCCCTGTTCCCTCCAGGCCCATTTCTGGGGAGCAACACTGCAAGAGCCACTTAGGCTGAGAATTTCTCAACTTACTACAGCGCTGCTGGACACTAAAGTGGTCGGTGACTGGTAATATTGCAGTTGTTGTAAAGCCCCATCCCCCAGATTATGAGAAATCTGGTTTACATTAAAGTATGCCTTCTAATCCTGGCGCATTCCTCGCCTGCAGAGCTGCCTCCTCCGCGGCGCTGCTGTCTGAAGCCGAGACCAGGAAACTCCTTACATGGGTATAATAAGTTCAAGCCTCGTATTTCAGCCTGACCACTGGTGTGAATCAGATTCAAACTTTTGAACTGTGTGTTTCTCATTGGAACTCACACCTGTTATTTGTTTAGCTATGTAAGATACCGACTGAATTCAAATGGTAGGAAAACACTTCTCCTTTGAAGACTCTGGTGTAATTTATTTAGCTATTACCGGCCAGTTCCTGAGAAACATGATACACGTCTGAAGGATTTAAATAAGCTTGTTCCAATTTATATTATTTTCCATTATTAAGTATGGCACAAAAAGAGCAGGATTTCCAACGTATTCTGCTGTCTGTGTGTCAGCCAGAAAAAAGCCACATCTCCTGTGCAAATATAACCCGTCAGCAGAGGCCGTTAGCAGCCCTGCCACGGTGAGGCATGCAAACTGGAACGGAAAGGACAGGGCTATATGTGTTCCCAAAATATCTCATGGAATATATTAACATCTGTAAATTATGCCTGCTTTTTCAACGACAGCAGCAGATTTGGTTGAGGATCTCTATGTCGCTGCTAGCCTGAGAACTTTATGTGCATGCTGCAGTTAGTACCCAATCCCTTCACAAAAACAGGTCAACCAGTAAAATTTGAGGGGTCTGAGTTCCCAGGTCACAGCTTTTATAATGTTTTACATGAAATAGCCTTCTGAACCTCTTAATTTTGTGAACTTGCAGCCTTTTATACAAAAAATTGGGGCTGGATGAAAATGAAGATGCTTCCAATTTGGAAAATATATACATCAGCTATGTTCTTGCAAACTGTTAGAAAAAGTGAATATCCTGGTGATAAAATTAACCATCATATGATAAACAGTAAAAAAAATTGCCCCGATTATTTTCAAATACACAGCTATTTCAAGAACCATGCCTTCAAACAAAGCACTCGCCCTTCTTTTAACACCTCAGTGTGGAGGGGATACTTTTTAAAAAAAAACCCACACCAAAATCAATGGCTCGAACATATACATCAACAGGCATAGCTTCAAAACACAGTTTTTTATAAAAGTAAAACCACAAAACATTAAAAAAAAAAAAATAGAGCAACAGGCATTATCAGAGACCAAACAGCCATTTTGGATCCAGGCTTCAAGTGTTTCCCCGGGGAGCTGGCACAAAGAGAATTCCTGCCCTCTGGGAAGTTGTTCCATTGACAAAGGCAGCACTTCAGCATGAAAATCTCTCACGTTTACATTGCAAGTAGGTCATAGAGGCACCAATTTTTACTAATTTTTGTGCATTTTAAATGGTCCCCCATTAGCATTTAGGGAGGATTTCTCTACTCTGAAAATAATT
Organism: Grus americana; assembly: GCF_028858705.1. Classification (NCBI taxonomy): domain Eukaryota; kingdom Metazoa; phylum Chordata; class Aves; order Gruiformes; family Gruidae; genus Grus; species Grus americana. The sequence goes on from NC_072864.1 coordinate 9,714,876, forward strand.
AATTGTTACAAAATTTGACATCCATGATCAGAGGAATCTCTTTTATAGGCTTAAGATACTGGTACATGGTTACATTTCTGTAGAAGATAAACTGATAAAAACTAAGGAACTTACTTTTTAAGTCTGCTTACACAAATCTCACTGCCTGCTGAAACAATTAATCAGGTCTTTTCTCACATATGAATGAGGATACAAAGTCTAGAGCATTCATTCTGGAGTCATATGCAGACTGCATGTTTTAATTCCTTTTATTAATTGCTTTGTTGTGAAATTCACCCTAAGAAAATACTTTATCAGTTGCCTCTGCTATAATTTGGTATCAAAGCCACTCAGTATTTTATTTTTTTATTTTTTTATTTATTTATTTGTCTTTTGTCTGGACCAAGTTGTTTCTAATTTATTGCTGTATCTCATTTGCAATAGGATCCTTCAAGTTTCCTCTGAACTCATGACACCTGGTTTTTGTTATTTTAAAGGCAGACAAGGACACTAGGGCATTCACTTCACACATTGTAAAAACAACACTTTAAAAGGGTGGCAGACATATCCATATAAACAGAAACAAAAAGCCTACTCTGTTCCCAAAAACTTGTGAGTTTAATAGAGTTGGGAGTATGATTCTGCTTCACCATGGGAGAGGTTTGAGTCTTTGGTTGGATTTTTATCCTTGCTCTATGGCGAGGTCACAGTTTAACACGGCTGACTCGTACATATAGAACAAAATCATTTCAGCTGAGTTCCTGCGAGCGGCGAGGGCTAACCAGCCTACCAGGGGGCAACTGGGAGCCATTACTGCCCCTGGCCTGACACTGCCAGGCCACACCTGAGAATTATAGACATGTAATTTGAAAACCCATTGAATTTAGTGGGACTAAATTCCTCTAAATTCATCTGTGATTTTAAGGCAAAGGTTTAAAAGTATTTCAAACAACTATTGGGGTTGGTAATGCCATTCATTTTACATTTTTCCTTATTCATGGTAATGTCACAGAATCAGTCAAAAGGATTTACCTGAGCCTATGCAAGGGAAGCCCCGTTCCCAGCCCAGAGTGAGCTGTTAGGTCAGATACACAAAAGATGTTTCTTGTCCAATTTTACACCGCATCTCTTGTCTATATTTTAGGGCATGCTGTAGTTCATATTGAGTTCCTTTTAATTTGTTGGTATATTACAGTCCCTGGGAGGAAAGTTACCTAGCTGGTAATGCTACCCGCTCTGCACCGCTGTCAGCCATCTTGCAATGTAACACAATTCCTTTTGAATTTTAAATATGAACAACGCCAGAGGGCATGCAATAACATTATGGATGTGTGTGGTTTTTGTCTGACAACAATAAACGGAGAAGTCTGTCATGGACAGATAGAACATTTTAAAAAATTGAAGACATCTAATTACAGTGTTATAGACTTTGAAGAATTATTATTACAAAATATTCTGTGGCAATAAATCATACTTTGCTCACATACAGCAAACTCTACTGAACCTCAGTAAGCAATTTGAAACAGACTATTGTACAAAATTCTGAAGTTACAGAATTGGTATTTTCAGCTCTATATTTGTAGTCGGTCACATACTGTTTTTCTGTTGCACTATGAACACTTTCCCAGGCTTTTACGCTCCGTTACTGACTGCACCCTAGTGCCGCGCTGCCTGTTTGGCTAGGTAATAACAGCAACAAACCCACATGATTTAAAGGTCCTTTGTCTGCTTTTTTTAGTACCTCCTAAATAACTAGGACTAAATTGAATTGCTAATGCTAGACTGTGGTTTTCCTTATGAAAGTCCTTAGGAAAAACCTTGAAGAAGGGAAAGTAATAGAAATGATTCAAACATAAGAGTATACAGAATTTGACACAATTTGGCCCATTACTTTGATTCTTTCTCTGCTTGACCGTGGGTTTACCCATCCCTTGCAACGTGCTGAGGTCCCATTATTACAAAGTACTGTCATGTTCCGAGAATCTTAATCTCATTTTATGAGCACTGCAGCATCAATATAATATCACTTGTGTTAATTTTCTCTTCAGTAGTCAGCCACTACCTAAAACATATGGCCATTATTTTCTCACTGGCAGTAATCAAAGGAGATAGAATTTGAAACTCTCATTTAGGTATTTAAGAATTTAAGAGTATTTAACTTCAAACTTGATTAGTAGGCCCATTGACTTCAGTGAGTGACTGAAAATCAAACCGGCTGGTTTAGGGATCAAGTTTTAGAAGCCAATTTTCAAAATACTGTTCTTCAGAGAGCAATACATTTGTATTAAAATGACAATTTGGACAATAGCCAAAGCCTCAGCTATTCTAAGTTCCATGAAAATGTTCATTTATGCAAATCTCCAATAGCTCCAGTGCAGGGATGCAAACTGATATTAGCAGCCAAGAAATGATAGAGATGACAAGAATTGTACTGTTATTGTATTATTCAGGATGCTTCCTTTAAAATTTTTAAGGAAGGAGTGAGAATACCTGCATCCTTAATATGGGCCTGGACTGGTGAAGAGAAGACTTTGAAAAGCAGAGATAAATATGACTGTTAAAGACATTTTACATGATTAAGCAATTTCTTACATATGTCCTAATTTCTGCACAGGAACAATTGTATTGTGTAAAACTATACTTAGACCCCTTTAAAAGATGCACTAACAAAGGATCTGTGAGTCTGGCATTTCAAAACTACTGTAAGATGTACTATAAAAAGCATAAGTGGAAAGAGAAAATTTAAAATATAATAGTTTATTTTTCCTTTAAAAGTCTCAAAACAAACATTTCTGACAATATTCTGCAAAATATATGCTAAGATAACAAAAGCAAAATTTATCATCCATAGAAAATGCCAAAATCTCTTAAAAATTGATTGTGATTTGGGGAACTGGATTTGTGACTTATTGAACAGTCTGATTTTCACAAAATATTCATCATCCGTGCACTGAAAATCAGGCTACTGAAAGAATTTTAAAGGTTTTTCTGAAAATCAAGAGCACCCAAAATGTCAGGTGACTTCTGAGAATCTGCAAAGCATGAAAATACCATATGGAAGCTGTTATTTTTTATTATTATTTTGCCACTACTAAAACTTGAAAGAGTATGAGCTACATTCTGCAAATAAAAAAATGAAAACCAAAATTCATTATGGAACTAGGAGTGGGCAAACAATTTATTCAGTGAATTTTGCCCTTTTCCCTCAAACTAACTACTCATAAATATCAAAATAGTTTTTATTATTCATATTGTTCTCTAAAAATTTTATTAAAACAGCAGAGGTTTTTTAATGGAATAATTACTGCGTAAATGTGCATTTTGCTGCAAAGGTGAAATGGGCTTTTTGGACTTCCCAGTTGGGAAACTTGCAGACAAGTGGGAAAAGGAAAGGAATGAAAAATGCTGGAAAAGCATCATATGAACCATAGATTTTCTCAAGAATTTCCACAATATTTGCTTATCAGCTGTCAAATTTTTGCCAAGGACCATAGTGTCCATATGAAGGTTTACGAAAACAAATCTTCACAGATCGTTTTGCAGTTGTCTATGTTTGAGGCCAGACAGCTGATGGCATAAGCCCTTTGCATTCAATAGTCACTAAGGCAAATTCAAGTCTAAAAACTAGTCTTTTAGTCTAAAGCCTATAGTATACAAAGAGGAAGGGGGTAGAGTGGATAGGAGGTTAGAGATGCAGCCAAAAAAAAAAACCACCAAAAAACCCAACAAAACAAACCAACACATACACAAAAAAAACCCCAAAACAAAACAAAAAACAAACAACCCCACAACCAACAAAAAACCCCTTATAGTTCTGTGTTTAGAAAGGTTTGGTATTCAACAGATTGGCCATTTCAAATGACAAAGAAATAAATATTTTCCCTGGAACGATGCTGAACCTGTGTGAGATGATGACCCATATGTTATGTGGCATATAAGCCTCATGATCTTGATTTAGCCAAGAATGCTATGAAGAATATTTGTGCATTTTTCCTAGAGCAGAAAGGTAAAACATACTCAGTTATTTTTTTACTATATAAAGTGATAGTTGCTGATGGGTGATATAACATAAAACCGAGCCCTGGCAGCAGAGGTGCACACTGCAGACATTCTCTTCTACAGACACACACATAAAAAATCTGTTTGTTTTGCAGTTTTCATTTCCCAGAACCAAATATTTCAGAGATGTTTGTGTTGGTTTCTAAATAGCTTACAAAGTCCAGGCCTTAAAGGTTTCCAAATGGAACAGCAAAGTTTGTCAGTGATATTAATATTTGGTTTACTTTTCTTCTAAATACTTTTTTTTGGTCCTAGAACAACATTTGGATAGAAAGACTACAATGCTTTTTTTCAGTCCTTTTTTTGTTGTTGTTGTTTGTTACCAGATACTTTCAGCATTAGAATAAAACACAATCCAAGCAAATACCCAGCTTGCTCCAGAATCAGCCAGAACCAGCAAAATAATTGCAGTCACTGGGTGATAAATCTGCTTTTGGTCTGATATATAAAAGAAGAAACATCATGCATTTCATATTCAGAGGAATTATTTAAACAAAAATCAGCCAATTGACTACCTCAAGACATACAACACACTTAACTGTACAAACCTTTATCTCCTAAGGATTTCTGAAGTGGATTAGAGATCACATTGGACTCTGAGAGAACAGACCTGTAAATGGTTGCATTTAATAACCATTAGTTAATTATGGCAGCGTTAGACAACCTCTTGCCACTGTCATTTCTAATTTTCATGGCTATGATTCAGCAGAGAAAGCTGAAAGGATTTTAAATAATGAGAAACCAAAATGACTTGGTGAGTGGTGTGCAGCCTTGTACACACTTTCTCCAACAGAAAGCAGGAAAATCACTTAGGAACTGTTAAGTACTTCCTATACATAGGGCTGCTCACGGAAATAGTAGGAAAACATTAATTTGTCAAAACAAAAACTCTTCCATAGAAACATACAGGTTGCAAAAAAAACCCCCAAAACAACAACCACCAATTTCTTCAGAGAAGAATTTCCCAGTTTGTAACTTAATGCCAAAATAAGACAGTTACTCCAGCTCTCAGTAATTAAAAAAAGTTTGGTGACCAACTCTAGAGGAGCAATGATAGATGGCTCAAACTGCAGCTCTGAGCAGGGATCTGCATCCCAAGGAAGCATTTTCATCAGCCTACTTCTGTCTCCAGCACCGTCTGCACTAACACATGCTAATGTCACTCAGAGATGCCAGAAAGCAAAACTCTCCCAACACCAAATCTTTCACCATTATTATAAATACTAGCTAGTTATTTTTCTGAAAGTAGATATGGAGACATACGTTTCATTTAGAAATACTTTCCATTGTGTTGCCTAAAACTCAAAACATTCCAATATATTTTGAAAGTACATTTCATTAAAAATTTTTGATACTGTTTCCTTCCAGGTCTCAGGTATATAACCAAGACATAACTAATTTTGAGATACACACTACTGGAGTCAAAACAAACAATGCATATTATAGTAAAAAAAGGAATTTCAAGTCATACTTGTATTAACTGTTTTTTATGAGGCTATAAAGAGATGTCCCAACTCCAGTTTTTGAAACATATTCTGGATGGTCAGAAGCACCATTCTGATGACATCATGCTCCTTCAGCAGTATTCAAAGGTGAAAAAATAGAGTCTCTTCACTTGTATACCACAAAGATAAGCAGTATCAATATGCTGCCCAGATCTACAGAAACAGCAGTGATAGATATATACAGGAAAAAACCCCAAACAAGTGTGTAAATGCTTTTGGTATATAAATTCTTAGTAGAAAGGGGTTTAATACCTCAAATTCCTAAGTTACTCACTAGTGTAAGAGCTCAACATTGAAGCGTACAGGACATAACACCACACGTACAGGCTGAATCCAAAGGTTCATCTGGTCCGTGAACCTGTCTGTAGCACCAGCAAGTACGAATACCTAGATACGTGTAGAGGTGCAAGACAAGCACCCTATGATGCCTTCCCAGTATCCAACAACTTGTATTTCAGGGACTCTCTGAAAAAAGGTGTTTTCTCTGTATTTAGTAAGTCACAATGGATTTATCTACCATGAGCTTGTCTTGAACCAAGGAAAGTTTTCAGCATCCAGAACATCCTGTGGTTAGAAGCTCTGCACAGCTTAATTACAGATGGTGTGAACAAGTTGCTTGTTTGCTCTGATGTTTTTCTTACTCACTTTGTTCCTATTTCCTGCTCATAAAAAGCAGTGAACAATCAATCTCTGTACTGAGCAATCCATGGGACACATTCTTATTTGCCTCTTCAGCTCCCAGTCATCTCATCTCTAGGCTGCAGAGCCCTAGCCAACTTAATTGTCCACAGTCCGTAAGCCATCTCGTGCTTTTGATCATCCTTGTTGCCTTTTCCTGACCCTTTTCTTATCCTGTGATATCATTTTTGATGTGGCAGAACCACACACTGTATTAAAGATGCAGATGCATCACAGATTTATCCAGTTGTGTCATGAGGCTCCTCTGGTTTGTTCTCAATTCCTTTCTTAAAATCTAATATCTGATCTCGTTTTTATCAATTACTGTAAATTGAGGTAACACTTTTCTAGAACTTTAATTTTCTGGCCTGAGTTTTCCTAGAACTACCTTATAACTGACTGGTATTGGTCAATGTTATTCACTCATCCCTTCATATATGAAAGTTTTACTCTTGTTAATCACATTGTATTTATCTGCATTTCATTTTGTGTACTAGCTCAAAGCAGAGTCACTGAAGAACTCATAAGGACTTTCCGAAAGTCTTTGAAATCAGCCCTTGTTAGGCAGGAAAGACCTACTAGGATTTTAATAAAGACTTAAGAAGATTTTCACAAAAGGAGTTAAAACAGTAGTTGTTACAGCTAACTTAAAAACTGGAATGGTACAGTCATTAATAAAGATAGTTTTAGGATGTTCACCAGGAAGAGAGCCAGGTTAAAAGCCAGTTTAAAGCTCGTGGAAAAGTTTAAAGTACCTGGAAATATAAGAAAAAATATTTCTTCATATTGCTCTTAGATTTTGTTTAAAAACAACAACAACAAAAAAAAAAGTCATTTTTCACAGTGGACTAATGCACTGTTACTTTTTGCAGCTTCCCCTTCCCCTTATTTTTCCGGTGACCACCCATTTTCAGTCCCTATTCTTGTCAGGACTACTGTTACAGGTTCTATAGTTCTTTTAAGTAACTTATGACAAAAAAACAAAGCACCACACCACCACCACCATCTTTAGATTAGAGTAGCTTCAAAAGTTTAAAAAATAACATACTTTACAAAGAAGCAGCCAGCACTTCCCTTTGTTAACTCCTTATCAACCTTGCGAACAGCCTACTAAGAGTTAGCAAAAAATCCAATGCCATTTATGAAGGAAGCAAACGTCATTCTTAGGAAAGATTACTGTGACTTTTCTTCTCCAAGACTGGTAAATTTAAAATTAATAAACAACTAATATGTACTGGCTATAATAATTGTGACAGTAGCAGTCTTTCAGAAACACAAGTCTAAGAACGCTTTAAAGATTTTTCCATTCGTCTTCACCACAGAACTGGGTTTTTAACCTTAGCATTTCACCAGCACCCAAAGGGCTCTCTTGGGATCATATAGGAGAGTTTTCGATAAACTAGTAAGAATCCACTTCAAGAACAGCCATAAACTGTATAAGGAACATTTCATTTTGGCTTACACAAGAGGTAGGTTATCAACTACCATGTTGCATTAAAATTAAAATCTACCTTTGTACCTGGTTACTGATGTTTCACAGGTTATATTCCCTGAGCCAACACAATGCAATCAAAGAATATTAATGTTGTAACATGGCTAATTTAATAAGTCTGTCTGCCAGCAGCATTGCTAGGGAATACTGACATCACATGGCTTGAACCAAGGGAGGGCTTGGAGATAACTCTGCCGAGGTGTGTTCCGATGTATTCCAGATGATTGTATCTGACATTTTCCCAGATATAGTTTATTTAATGAAATATCTCCTATATGGCCAAGCAGGTAAAAATATGTTAGAGGAACAGAAAATGGGGAAATCTTTTTATAGCAAAATTTATCTGGAAGCAAATGTCATATCGAAATAAAACACGGAGTTTTCTTCCGCCAGTGAGCACAATTCTGCTTTCATTAAACAGACAGAAACTAAACATCTCTAGCTAAAATTGAACTAATTGTCTCTACCAGCATACCTGTTCAGTGAAGTTTTCAGACAGGTGAAAACGTGACCAGCAACCAGGCCTCCGAGTGTATTTGTACTAAAGAGATTAGTATATTTTGCAGCCTTAAATAATATTACTAGATGGATAAAGATGGAAAACGTAGAGTCAGACCACTTGTGAACAATCTGACATTGTAACTGTTTACGAGGATCCTAATGACAGATGTTTTCATTAGTTAAATTAGATGAACGTACCAAGGACATCTTATGCATGATTTTATTGCTTATAACCAAACAGCAGTTTAACTGACAGCCTGTCACTAAATTAAACAGGTAAAAAAAAAAAAAAAACAGCATCTGATGACAAAAAAATTATTGTCAGATAAAGGAGAGATGGAAAAGAAATAAAAAATTTCTGGCAAAAACAAATAAAACAGCCCAGACTCCAGAGGCAGACTGCATGTCCTCAATAGTGCCCTTTAAAAGCAAATCATTTTTAAGTTAGCAAAATATAATGTATGCTCTCCTCCTGTTCTGGATTTGTATCTAAAGCACTAAATTCTTCTCCAGTTTTGATATGATGTAACTACTCTTTAAGGTGCACCATAAAGCAGTCACTTACTGTGCATCCTGCATGACCCTGCGCCACATAAGAGGCAGGCAGAAAAAGTTCAGCAGGCCGCCTCCTTACGGGAGAGGAAGTGAAACGGAAGGGCAGCAGCTGGAGCCTTCTCCCCAAAACCTCAGACTGGCTCAACCTGCAGCACCAGCAGCGGCTTGTTGTTCCCTTTCTGCACCACCCAAAGAGATGAGCACCACCGGTTTTCCTGCGGACTCTTCCGGGAGTGAGAGGATGCCATTCCCTCACACAATGAAGGTGAGAGAAACTCAAGATAAATTCCTCATTTCATCAAGAATTTAACTGGAGCCCAGATTTTAGTACCAATTTGATAGGTACTAAAGCATAGGACAAAGGAATGATTCTATTGATCTATAACGATATATCTGAAGTGAGTATATATATACAACTTTTTCTTAAGTACAGCATACAACTGATCAATCCATACATCTTTAAAAATATGTAAAATAATAAAAAATTACTCACATATTGTCTATCCATTTTGTTTTCAGTAAATATCTTGTACATAATTTTTACTTTTTCCTATGAGAAAACCAGAAATAAGGCTACTCCAGTGCTGTGACTGAACCATCAAAGTGTGCTGGACTATTACAGCATAGGTTCAGCACATTAAGAGGAGCAGTTTAAAAGTTCTTGCAAAGATTACATTATTAAGCGTATAGTGAGAATGGATTAATTTTGTACAATTTTCTATCCCCATTAAACTGCTTATTAATCAGTCACACTTTCTGTTCTTTTTATGATCTTTTGCAAGAAAAAGTCATCACAATTCTAATTAGTAATATAAATTGCAACAGTGTGGTGGATACGTTTTGTAATCCACGTTCTGATTTATCATGACCCGAATGCACAAGTGCTCTTGTTCTCCAAGAATTCACTATCAACTTATTCATTCTGAAGTTAGAGAACATCACTTCAGTCCACTGTAAAATGTCTACATTGACTTTGAGAGCAGACAGTCTGGATAAGATATCAGAGATATCCAAACAGAACAGTGAAGCAGCAGTTTTTACAATGGCTGGATCAAGAGCTGACAGTAATTCTAGTATACTTCACATATGTTTCAGATATGAGTTAAGAAATCAGAAATTATTCTTCTGCAATACTGAGATGGATTATTTTAGATATATATAAGTAGATACTGAATAATTATTTGTTCCTAGTGTAAAATACACAAAAAATTGATCCACTGTTAGAGAAGACCTTAAACACAGACATGAATGCACAGGCAATTGTCTCTTCAAATCAAAAGGTGCTGAACTTGTGAGTAAATTTTTTTTAAAAAAGTGAATAGCAGGAGCGTGCATGTTGCCATATAACAAATTTTACATTTGCTAAGAAAAAACCTATACCATCCTGACAAATTTACTTGCAGAGTTGTAAAGAAAGATGATGTCAATTGTGTCACCTTGTTTTGGTATCAAGTTAAGTCATACTGAACTTATTTTGGTGAATTTTATTCTTTTGTGACATTCATAGAATCATAGAATGGTTTGGGTTGGAAGGGACCTCAAAGATCATCTAGTTCCAACCCCCCTGCTGCAGGCAGGGACACCCTCCACTAGACCACATTGCCCAAAGCCTCATCCAGCCTGGCCTTAAACATTTCCAGGGATGGGGCCTCCACAACCTCTCTGGGCAACCTGTTCCAGTGCCTCACCACTCTAACAGGAAAGAATTTCTTTCTAAGATCTCATCTAAATCGACCCTGCTTCAGCTTAAACCCATTACCCCTTGTCCTGTCACTACACTCCCTGAGAAACAGTCCCTCACCATCTTTCCTGCAGGCCCCCTTCAGGTACTGGTAAGCTGCAATTAGATCTCCCCGGAGCCTTCTCTTCTCCAGGCTGAACAACCCCAACTCTCTCAGCCTGTCCTCATAGGAGAGGTGCTCCAGCCCTCTGATCAGCTTCGTGGCCCTCCTCTGGACTCGCTCCAACATGTTCCAACCAACCCAATTTCAGAAAGATTAGTCTTGCCATTGGCAAACATACTACTGCAAGTATTCAAAGCAACTCACCTTAACATCTTCATGAATATCTTCTGATGAGTAAACTGATTAAAGTTTCTCTATAACCAAGCTGCTTTTAATAGGTTCCTACCTAGTTTCAAAAGATTGCCTGAATATTAGTCATGCACAAAGTTTTGGGGGGTTAATTAGGCTGATCATTAGCTATTCTACATGATCTGTAGACACAGATTTGCTTCCCAGACACAGTTGCTTCAGCAGTTGCTAAATGTGTGTTCCGAATGCTAAGGTGTCTAGATAAGAGCTGCAATTAATGTGGCAGATTTGTATTGCAACACTTCACTGGTACCTACTCTAAGATCTATCGTCTAGATCAGCTAATAGTAACACAGATAAATTATAACTGTATGAATTCTGTGTGTGCAGCATTCGATGGGCAATCTTATCTCTTACTTTATTGTTTCATCATATGCACTACTGATAAATCAGTCTAATAATCAGACAATTCCATATCTCCCTTTTTCATTAGTTACACTCAGTGATGTAGCTAGTGCACAATAAAGTGTTGTCTGCTGGTAGCTTCAATAGTGGGCTAATACACGTCTAAGGCGGATCTTCTCACCTAGCTGAATTCCTGACCAGAATGTCATGACTTTAGCCATTTGCCTGGGATTTCCCAATGAAAAATCACCTCACAAAAACTTGTCAGAAAAGTAAGAATGACATATCCGGAAAGTACTAGATTATACAGATGATGTCTACCTCCAAAACATGTCAGTCATATGATACACACAGGTTTTCTGGTAATCCTAGGCAGAAATATGGGAGCCTCACCTAGTGCATAATGAGCAATGCGAAAGCTGTATTTCCGTACAGGTAGCATGCCTTGCATGTGTGATAGCTGTCACATCAGCATGTCAATCCCTTCAAACACACACTCATTTTAGCCTGAATTGAGAGCAGATGAAAAAAAGTGTTGAACACCTCTACTTAGCAGTGTGTAGGGACACTAGGAATGCAGCTTCCCCAGGCAGCCCAGTGTGCTTTAGTCCCTTTATTGGAAGGAAATTTTTTAATAATCCATATCCATTCATTCAATGCCTCTCTGCTACCAACTCAACTTAGTTTCCAAAAAACATGTAGCAGCAAGGATACTGAAAGAACATCCCTATCCTGTATGTTACCAAATTACCAAGAGATGGCAACTTAGTTTACTGCAAAAACGAGAGACCAAAATTAATTAGCCACACTGTGCAATTGTCTAGTTATTTCTATAGGAAGAATTTCATTCTTATGCTAAAATAAAACAGTTTCAGACATAAATAGTGATGGAGCAGCTGTTTAGATTATATCAAGAAGCAATTCCCCAACCAATTTTTTGCCCTTCTTTGGAGGGGAATTTTCCTTAAACCTTCAAACAGCTGAATAGGCTGTACCTATATCTCATTTGCGTGTACTTCCTGGGACCACCATGCAAGGGCAGATCTATTCTTAGCAGATGGTATTTTTGGTCACAGATAGAGAAAGGAACATATTCTTTACTAGACCCCCATTTCTCTCACAAAGTCTCCACTCCTCTTGGCATCTATACCACCTCACTCCCAGCAGTAAGACCACATGGACTTTTGGAGCAGATAACCAGCACTTCTCTCCATAAGAGGCTTTGCCTCCCGAGAATGCCCAGGTCAGTGGTCTCACAGGTACTCGCTTCCTCCAGACCCTCTCCCTCATTCCTGCTCCTGACCTCGAGGACCTTACAGATAACCCTGACTCCAAATGCTAGTTCTCCCACACAGTTTAGGTTCATCTCAAGAGTCTGAACTTTGTTGAGAATAAATAACAATCTTCACAGAACCAGCAAAGAAGGTACAGACCAAGAGTAATTAGGAAAACAGTAACAACACTGACTACAGTAATTGCTATGAATTCAGACAGGAAGATTTCAGGACCTCAAAAAAAATAATAAATCTCTGACTGCAGTAAGAGCCACTTGTATGTTTGCATATCTATTCCTATCAGGTGATAAAGAATTTTTTCAACGTAAATGCAAATACACATTACAGGAAAACTAGTTCACAACCAGAATTACTTGATTTTGTTTTGCTTTACTGCAATCAAGCTGAGAGTATTGAAAAACATCAGAAAAAAACCAAACAACAACAGCAGAGAAGCTTATGTGCTGGACAGTGCATACATACGTTCAATATCTTTTTTTGCCACTCAATCTCAACTGAAAAGTGATTAAGTTCTTGATGCCATCATAAAGTCAGTCTTACCGCTTTAAATAAAACAGTTGACTTCAGTAGCCTGTTAATGAAACTAGCAATTTCCTACAGAATGAAGCCATAAATGTGACAACTTTCTCTGCATTTTGACAGTTTATTGAAATAAAGCAGCAAGAAGTAATTTTTTGAGATCTCTAATACAACACCACTTGCTAAACACAGAAGCTTAGTTTGCATAAAATATAGTGCTTCTTTCTCAGAAAGAGTTAAATTTAAGGACTGAAATTCCATTCAGTGTCATTGTAAATAGCATGATGAAGAATTTTAAGAAGCAAAATACTTGTTTAAATAATTTTAAGAAATTTTTGAAATTGGTTTTTTAACTCGTTAATTATAATAAAAGGAAAACTACACAGAATCATAGAAATTAATTTGATATGCTGCAGCCTTTCTTTCTACTTCACATATAAAGTAATCATTCTACCTGAAATAGTGCAAAATAGTAATTTCACATAAATAGTAACTTCTGGTACTGATATAAGCTACTATATCCCAATATACATCCTCAGTGAGTTAATGGGATTGGCTGAAGTTATCATTGCTGTTACTGATAATTAAAGTTACCAGTTTTCTGGAACCTAAACCCACAGTTTTAAAAAAACGAAGGAAAGAAATTACACTGTACCATGTAGCAGTAAGCTCTTTTGTGTGGCATATTTTAGTACTCGGTGATTTATCATTCTCCAAGAGGCATGTTCTCATAAACTAGTCATCTTAATTAAAATCCCTTAAAAGTATTTTGTTTCAAACCACATATACATATAAGTTAAATGGCTGCCATTTAAAAAACCAACCAAACAAAAAAAAAACCAAAAGCTGATCTCTAATTTTAGAATAGATTTTACTGATAGCACTGGGCACTAACAGACTCTGTTAAAAAAAGATAAATCATACACTTTTAATCTCAGGTTGGCACATGCACAGGTCTTTGAACTCCCTTATGCTTGTAAGGTTCCCTACCTGCTTTCATGACTTGGGTCACTGCAAGGCCTTGAAAACTGTCCAATTTTCGTATTGTTTCAGTACAAAATTATGCCCTCCTGTGACATCGCTACTCACTCCACATAAATCAACCAAAGGCTTTGCTTGACAGAAGCTCAGATCATCTTGTCTTCTACAATCATTTTTATTAGTACTACCTGTACCTGTGGGCAAGTGAATGAATATGACTGTACTCAGATGCCCTATTTATTGCTTATTGTAGTTTGCCTAGAGAACATGAACTTGCTGCACTTCTTGTTTTCTTGTCCTTAGTGTATAAAAGACTGAACTTTCTATATCTGACACATGCATGCTCTGCCAGAATAAAAAATCCGCAGTGGCAGGCCAAATACCTTTGCCAAGGATAAATAAAAGAGTTGGTTATGCTCCTGCCACATCTGAGTGTCGCTGGAAAAGACATCACTTCTACCCTTTTCACACCCTTTAGTTAAATCTCTGTAGCCTCCCCTACCACCCTTCCTCATCTCTGAAATATCTGCTGCTACAAGTTAAATAGTAATTCTTTGAGTTTTTCCTGATGCTTTTGATAGTTTTGGCGTTGAACGGTCAGCAGAGGAAGTCTTTGGAAAGCTGCAGTACTGCCTCAGAAGTAACAAAGGCAGACAGTCATCTTGGCTCTGCTTTTCTTTGGTGCACAGGTTACATTTGTGCTTTAAAGCCACATGAATTTGAATGAAAAAATATAGCTCTTGCGTCATGTTCAAAGCTGGCAGCATTGGCTGTGAGAGCTGAGCTCACTATTAGGGATAACTGATGCAGTTACATGGGGCCAAACTGTTTATCACTTCTCTACTTTGGGCAGTACTCCTTAGACCGAGAAGCTCTATCCATACTAATTTGAGTAATGCTTTTTTGTATTTGAAGTATTGTACTTGCATTTCATCAACCATTATTAATAGTTATGGAAGTGTCTTGGGACTCCAAGACACTTTACAGCCACATTACAGTTCATATCAAACAGCTGCATAGGCAAAAGTAGCTCCTGATTTAAACAGCTTAAGTATTTTCCTTAGCCAAACAGAGATCAACAAGTTGGATGGGGTTTCACTGAAAATACTTGTCTTGCTATAGAGCAGATATAAACATATGTTGTTTGTCTGCAGCTAATTCATACTTTCACTTCTGTAATGTTCTTAGTTCCCACTGGGGTAGGAGCAGCCGGGGAAAAGTTAAATCATAATCACATGAGTAAATTATCAGTGACACCTAAAAGCAGTTGCAAACTGCCTTATCATTTCAATTAAACCGAGAACTCAGCTGGTTTATGTCTGCATTAGTCAAGCGGTACCAATCAGTAAATTATTACAGAGGCAAACACCATAAATCTTCATTGACTAACAATGACGAGGAATTTCCTGCAACTTCCTCTAATTGATCCTTACCCTGGACTTTTATACCCTCTTGGCAGGAAGCACAGCACTGCAATGTCTAGGAGCCACATTCTGTACTTGCCTATTTCCTGCTCCTTGGAAATCAATCAGCCTGTTGGTGTATCTGTTAGTGTTTACAAACAGATAGAACCCAACCTATGCACAAAAGATTAATAGTAATTCTTCCCAAGAAATGCTTAACACCTTTATAGTGCTGATCAACGCACAGGTTTAAAAAGCTTATACTCCGAGACTGAAAAGCTATGTCCCAATGTGTTACGGTAAGACAGTAAAATACTATTAATCCAGATTCAGATGCCTGCCATTTGAAAAACACCATGTGATATGACAAACAACTGCCTATGTTTAACACAGCTTAACATTAGTTCTTATCGCATTTCCAGCTACATTTGGTGGTCAGTCTCTGGTGAGAATTTGTTCAGACTTCTCAGAATAGTTTTGGGTAGTATGAAAGTATAGTTCATAATAGGAAGATATAAAGTGCTCTACTGCATATTGTTATATCGGAAGACTCATCAGAAGTTATAGTGCTGAAGTGATGTGTGTGCCCTTACACACAAAGCAGCTGATGATATAATATGTAAAAAAGTACATACTACTCCTAGGGTTCGGTTTGTTTACCAACTATGCATTTTCAAAGGCCCTTACTAGGGACAAGTAATTCCCAACACTCCTACTATAGCCTGATACATAATGTATAAGGTTATAGAAAATGTGTATTCATGAGACTTGTTTGGCTTTTGTCAAAAAGAACTGTGAAAAATTATGATGGAACAATTTTCATTTCTGACACATTGTTTTTATAGTTCATTCATGACTGGGAATTGAAGGGTTTAGAATTTTGTCTGCTGCAGATGTCGCAGAGAGGAGAGGAGCTAAAGAGCTTCTTTCTTGCTGCTTTGTTGCTGACAGTGACAGGAGACCTAAAGGAAATACTTCGCTTGACATTAAACATGATGAGTAAATCCCTAGGCTACTCTCCCACTTTACTGCATTAGAAAAGCCATGGCGCAAGGCATTTGGGAGCACATGAGAACAAGTACGTTTTATAACCAGAACTGGCCTATGGCAAGAAACTTTGAGTTTCAATACAGGACCCTGGAATTGTTTATAATAATAATAATAAAAATTTCAAATCTAGGTGAAAGCTCATAAAGCTTAGTAAACCTGGCAGACAAAAGGAATATTTTCTTTTTGAATAAAACTGTTCTTTAATTGCTTTCAATATGCACAGACTCTTTTCACTATATTTCCTTCATCCAAACATTTTTTCTGAGGTTGTAACTGCCAGTGTGACAAATTCAGTGCCAATTAAGGAAGTTAGAATCTTTAAAAAAATACCAATTCCTCCATTATAAGAAAAGAAAAAAAACCCAAACCACCAGAGAACCCATTTAAATTCACAGCTGCAGTTAGTTGTCAGGTAGCTCAATTAACTTTGATCCTTTTGGGGGGATAAAAGTTCTGGAGAATGGCAACAGCATGGGAAATCTTTCAGCTTTGTTCCCTGCCTGAGCCATATATGCACATAGTGGAGTTTGTGAACGTACCGCCCCATGAGATTTGCAGAGATTGTAGTACCTATATACATATATATAAAACAATACATTTGCCTAGAAGATGGAAATATCCCTCCTTTCATTTCTGAATACATGGCATAGCTCTAATATTTACTACTGTAATTGTTTTATTTACTCCACCTTTTCATTTTGATTTCAGCATGTGAAAAACACACACCGCAGGCTCTAGAGCCATAGGCAAATTCCACAAAGGGCAGACCAGCCAGCTTTGCTTATTTAAGGCACCCAGCTCAAGCAGCCAAAATCCCTCTGCAGAATGCTAGCAAAAATCCATCCTCACCTAGGAACCTCCTAGGTCCTACCTTTCCTCAAAGATCCGTTCAACTGAAATCACAGCTGGCTCTCATGTGATACAAAGGCCAAAACGCGATTCTTTGGTCAAGTTTAAAAAGTTTCTTGGGTGAAGTTTCCTCTTTAAAAGAGGCATTCCTTTTCGTAGATCAAAATACTTTCTGAATAGGAAACATAATACTTTATTTATCATTCCAAACAAAATTTCATCAATGCCATTTACAATAGTATCAGATCTCTCTCCTGGAAACACTTACCCCAGTAGAACAGAGGATTCACATTCCTTTCTTCTGGCCACAGCTCTGTGGTCGCAGCCATCCTGTAGCCGGCAAACACACCCAACCGTTTCATCTCTGTCACTTCCCCCGAAACACTCCTACACAAAGCAGAAATTCTTTTGTTATTCCACAAAAGCACAACCCTGCACTTGATATCATTAATTTGATCCCAGTAATTGTGTTACTCTCCAGACAACCAGTTCCTCCTACACAATGCTCCAGTTCTCCTCTCTGTTGATGATTTCAACTTTATCATCAGCAAATTTCTTTGCCATGTTCCCACCTTGGTATCAACACCACTGAAGAAGATATCTGTGTGATCCCAAACCTTTTATTTCAAGAATTCTGCAACTATTCTCCTTTTATCCAGAGTCTCCTCCCTGGTTTAGACTCTCAGCTATCTCCTTACCAGTTCACTATTCCAGAATTCATCAGCTTAAATAACATTTTTCCACTGTGCATACCAGATCAGCTCCTCAGCCATGAGCAGACCAGAAGTTTACATCTAGACAGTCGCTACCTTATCTAAGAGATCAGAGCTATTTAGCCTAAACTGTTTTCCATTGCTTTTTACACCACTCTCCTTTATCTCCAGTTTCTTCAGTGTGTTCTTTAACAACACATAGCCAGCCAACCCCTCTGATGTAAAATACTAAATTCTCCACCTTCTGCTTTTACATCATGTATGGCAATATCCATATCTTTATACATATTACTGCTAAACCTTTTGCTTTCCTGTCCAAGTTCTGTATTATCTATTGTCCTCCTCCCTTAAAACCCAGAAAAAATACCCTGTTTGTTTTCTTTTGCCTTTTTTCTTTGCCTGTCTCTTGCCAAAGCAAATCCGTGCCTGATTACGGCTAGGAGAAAATACATTTTAGGATTCAGTTTCTCAGACTGATAAAGAGATATCTTATGAACACCTGTCTAGAATTAAAGGGCTATACCTGCTATTATATTCTCTGTTAAAATGTAGGACTAAGAGATGCACATATTTGTTTCCTAGAATGTTATCTTTTATTTAAAGTTGAGAGGTTAATAAAGGTGGACAAGTTTTTCTTCTGTTTCTCATGGCTGAGGAAGGTCTTTTTATCTCTGAATTTTTAAAATGTGAGACATAGCAATGCAAGAACTTTGAGACAGATTACTGTGCCGTTTTTCCCCATCTGCCGCTTCAGGCAGAGATATTTATAAAGTAAGAAACAAAACTGAAAATATTAAGTTTCAAGAAAGCGGTGACAAAGCGTAAGAACTATTTCTATAACAGGCACGGTTCATGAGGCATAAAGACATTGACTCTTAGTTAAATGGAAATCTAGAGGATCAAAGACACCTTAATTAAAAGTTCAGTGTAAACATTGGAATTATCAACCTTCACAAGAAATAGGCAATAAACAAACTAAGCTGTTATATATCTGCATGCTAAACGCCTAGATTCATTTTTCTTCACAAGGCCAAGTTGGGATGCTTACAAAAAATTATGTGGAAACATTTTGGTCTGCATCACTGAGACTTTAATCTTTTAGGAATTAATTTTTGAATGAAATACCACAGAAGTTTTTTAGAGCTTTGCTTTGTTAGAGACAGAGAGCAAAAGCAATCACTAGTCTACTGCCAGATTCCATGTTCTTAGCTCATATTTTCAATTTATGTGGATAATTAATATATGATCATTTAATTCCTTTAAATTTTAATACAAGTGTTTAAAATGAGGCTTACTTAATGACCATTTCACTTTATAACCTGACACTACTCTGATTCTCTTGGTACCATTTTCATAGTCAATAGCTTTTCTTTTTACAATCAGTTTTTATCAAATTCAAAGGCTGCTCCTTTTTTATTTTTAAAGAGTACATGGGCATACATCATTCTCTTGGAGCAACACATCAGTCAAAACTATAGAGATGTAACCTCCTCTGTGGAAAACCAGTCTAAAAATATCTTTTTTTTTTTTTTTTTAATCTATTTTATCAATTGTTTCAATTCAAGTAGATTTTAGGAGACTATTCTGACAAATTACAGTGAAATGATTGCATTGTTAATTGCAAAGTTCAAAACCATAAAACTCAAATTACTGTTCTTTCATTTGCTGTGATGGAGCAAAAGGAATCAACAGCAGCACACAATCTGGCCAATGAGACTTAGACGATTTCATTTAAAAATTAAAAATACATCTGAACTGCTCCTGAAAGTCTAATAACAATACATACCTATATTAGAGCAATATATATATTTTTAAGACTTTTAGACTACTTGCTGAAGTAAGATACATCATAACTAGAGGGATGCAAGTATGACTTTAAAGCATTGGCCAGTTTTGCTCTAGAACAGAAAATAAGTGCATTAGGGAACAGGGAGCTACATAAAAGCAACACAAAGCTATTACCACGCTTTCTATCATCACTCTCAGCTGTCCCTGATAGTCTGTGACATCTGCGACGTCTGTGATGTAGCCTGGAAAAATTCCCCATGTCCCTTTTTAACTTGATGCTTTTTTCAGTGGACATTATTAAGCAGGAAAAAAAATCCTGAAACAAACCTGACACAACATTAATTGAAACCTAGTGATTTATGTTTGTTTTCTTTTCATCCAGACCAATTCAATATCATTCTGAATCTTTTATGATGCTTGTTATAGCCTTTACACCTGACTTATTTCACATACTATCCTCTTAATCATCCCAAATGCAGATATATTTGTTTTAAAAGATTTTGCTGAGACTTGGAAATATTTTTCCCTTTCTGTAAAGGCTACATAAGCATCTTCTTAAATTAATCTTTGCACAAGCATACAATGACAACTTCTGCTAGTACAGAGTTCAGACAAGTTAATTTTTATTAGCCCCAATGGCAATACAGGGAGAAGGGAAAGTACAAAGCACCTTCTCCTCTGTCTTTTACATAGGAAGACTGTGGGGACATAGAAACTACTTCAGCAGTCCAGTGAGTGAGGCTAGAAAATGATACCTGGAGAGAAGACCAGGGACGGAGGGGTCTCTATAGATGATGGGGTAGCAGACATATTCTTACATCTGAATTGGAAGAGGGTTACATATTTCTGCAAGATCTGTTAGTACTATAATTTCCCAATCCTCTCTTCTAAAGCTAAGTAGATGTTTATGGATAACTTAATTCTTTTTTTCAGGGCAATTTTAAGAGAGTGATATTTTTCAACAGGAAAGGGAAAAAAAACCAACATCAAGCATAATGTTTCATTCATTGCAAAGTTAAACTTTCGGCTTTGATGAGGATTTTGTTATATTTCTCTCCGGTTATTTATGTAGACAGACTGTAAAAAAAAAAAAAAAAAAGTAATGGCATGTATTCAAAATATCCTTTCCCCAGCATTGCCTCATCAGCTTTAAGAGTAGGAAGCACTTCTTGCATTTATTTCATGTTTCAAAGGAGAGAGGTTGTCTACTTTAGAGCTACTTGTTCAAGAAACAATTGTTTTTACAATTCCTCCATTTTAGAGTGAGAACATTATAATACATAGTTAAAATGTAGCTTGTTATACTAACCAGAGAAAAGACAGATAAAATATTCCATTACTTTTCTGGTACGTCTGCTATCAGACCCAAAATATTCAAGAAATATCCCTCAGTGATACATAAGTTCACCATCATGAACTTGATGAAACACAACACTGAACTGTCCAGTAAAACTGTTTCCTTTTTACAGAACAAGACCCTCAGAATATGTAGGTCTCTTCAAGCTTGAGTTTTTGTAGATACGTTGTTCCCAAGTGAACAAGGAGCCCTCAGGATAGCTGAGATCAGTAACAATTAGGTTTACATTTGCACACCTGATCATCAGAACAGATTTGAAGTACCCTGCGTAGGCAGGCTGACTCAGTGACACATGCTTACACATTAATATCCTAAAAAATTGGAGAAACAGTCTGAAAGAGTGGAAGACAATTCAGTAGCAAGAAGTTCAAAATACTACACTCTGGCACCAATACTTAACTGCACAAATACAGAATGAGGAACAAGTAGCTGCATAGCCGTGCTTCAACAGAGAACACAGGGCTGGAGCAGATCGCCGGATGCACATGAACGAAAACGTGACGCTACTCTTGAAGCAGAAATAGCAGGAGCAGATGTAATCCCAGTGTTGCTCTTGCCCACCACTTGCTAGATCTCAGCTGGAATACCAGCATCAGATTTGGGTGTCACTAACCAAATGAGGATGATCTATAAAATTTTAAAAAAGAGATATATGTATTTTTTTACTATTCTAATAAGAAATTGGTGTTAAGACTGTTTCCCAAAGTAGACTGAGTTGTTGCTATGAAATGTAGAAAAGAATGCCCAGTTCTGCTACACTTCAGAACACAACTTTTTTTTTAATGATAGGTTTTTGACATCATGCTTGGTGTTTTGAACATTTAACATAGCGCACAAGTGGAAAAGTCAAATAGTGTAACAATATGCCCAGCATTTTCCAAAACACCTGAAAATTTCAGTCATTTCATAAAACATTGTTTCACAATATGATTAATATATGTGGACACATAGATGGTGCACTGTGATACAAAGTTTGATTTAAATCCTCTATGCTACACAACAACACATTACCCTGTTCCAAACAGGATTATAATTGGAAGATAATCAGAGGATGAAATTGTTATGTTAGTAAGATGTGCAAAGATGCTTCTCACATCTATAATGAGGAAATACAGCTGGAGAGAGAAGACAGAGGAAGAAGAAATTCTAAAACGTCCAGAGCACCTTTTGTTCCTTTTTGTAAACTCTTTGGGTTCTTTCAAACCATCTATGTCTACATTAACTGAAATAATTTATCTACATGAGTATTTTGTCTTCCAAAATGGATGTTAGTACAACATGTCCTACCATCATGAGTCATGGCATGCAATCAGCAAAGCACAGTTTTGGTGGTTCAAATGTTGAACATTCCTCTGAATTATCTTTCAAGGATGCATGGTTCACACAATTTAAATTTTTGTGGTTATATTTTCATGTCCACATTTTGCTTCTGCAATCCCTTCCATAAAAAAGCACAATCCACCACATAATCCCTGAACTTTCTTATACGTTTTAGTAGTGAAGGTGAGCAGATATCCCCACAGCTTTCAAGGAGCACTTAAGATGAATGAGCTGCACTCCCAGCTTGCAGACTGGGTGTAGGCACTTACTTACACAGCTGTTCATGTTTTCATATGTAGCTACCAGCAGACAGACTAGGAGAGTATGAGTATAAATTACTTTAAATTATTATTAAGATTGTAAAAAACAAATGCAAACCAATCTAGAGAACAGAAACAGCCCCCCTTTTGTTTTCCTCATCAAAATAATATATTTTCACATTATTCCTCCAAACTATACACGGTTGGTGTGTAAAATATATTGAATATAACTATGGAACATGTAGATTGCAATAAAAACCATCTTAGGTGTAAATTAACTCAATATTTATCTAATCTAATATGCAAATTAAGACAATGTATTCTCATTACCATCGGCTCCATTTCCTTTAAGCTAAACTAAATCTCCAGCCAGAGCAGAAATAAAAAGAATATCTGTAGTTCTCTTTGAAGCTAATGAGGGTGTGATTAGCCTCCCGCTTTGTTATGAAGTGGCGTGCACAGGAGAACTTACCCTGGATAAAGCACAACATAAATGTACACATCCCAAAACCCAAAGACACGCTTAGTATGGTACCATATTATGCACTAATAAAATACAAATCAAGAAAGGGTAAATTCCAGATAGCTTCTGAAATTTAAATGTGCAATAAAATGGAAAAGCATTTTCTCCAGGCACACATTTAACAGAAACAGATATGACACAGACCTTGCTGACAATCTGGAAAGCAGCAAGAGGATTTTTCAGGAGATATTGCATCTTATAAGCTCTGAAATATATCACTTACTGCAAACCAGTGCATCTGCTGTGTGGAATCTTTGTTAGTATCAACTTAGTTTAGAAGCATTTAGTTTTCTGTTTAGGTTAAAAAAAAAAAAAAAAACAAAAAACCAACAAAACAAACCACCCCACAAAAAAAACCCAAAAACCCCATAAAAACTCTCATCAGAACTGCACTTCTGATGAATGGTGCTGGCTCTCTCCAGCCTTCAAAGATTAATGTGATGACTTGGTTGCTCTGCTAAAGAGGACAACATAATGTTATTTATTAAACTAGTTTTAATCCATCATTGTCCATAACGATTGTCTTTGATTAGCAATTTGAATTCTAACACTTGGGCACACTACCTGTATTCAGCTGAAGCAATGAACTATGTGGTTCCCACCAGCCTTAGGGGACTGCAAGTTAGGAAAATGTTGCAATTCAGGATTGTTCTTAATTTCCATATGTTGCTAAGCACTTCAAGCATCACCAGCATGGTGAATTGAGAGCTCCCAAATAAAAATATGCAGGGAAAGCAGAGGTCACACTACAAAATAAAGAGAAGAAAGTTGCTTGCTAAAGTGAAGGGAAACAAAAGAGGAGAAGATTCACCTCTGAACCCGCTCCCTCCAGAGAGATTTGACTGTATCAAGTCTGATAGCAGATGAGCCCCTAACAACTTTAAGCGCTATAGGTACAGGCAAGGGCTGTATAAACACAGAGGCTGAGGCTGCTGCTGCTGGGCTGTGCGAGGGAAGGGAAATCTGCAGGGAAAGCCCCGCAGGGCCGGAGTTCACATCCCCTCACCCCGCTGCCTTCTCTCCCACCAGCCGAGAAGCTGCAGGGCTGTCAGCCAGGCTGGCCTGGGAGGAAGAGAGGGGCAGCTCTACTTTAGAAAATATACAAATCCATCTATTTTAGAAGCCTTCAAAACAGCTTCATGTGCTGTTCATGTGGCGGGATTAGCTAGGTAAGACAGTAAACCTATAGCAGCTTGGCAAAGGGCTGGTCCCAGGATTACTTTTGAGTGCCGTGACGTACAACAGTAACTGTAACATGCCCAGCATCAGCGGTGGATCTGCCACCTTTGTGAGAAATGTCAATAAGCTATAACTAACTGCATCTCCCCTAAAGTTTCGGTCCTAAAAAACAGCAATAACAACACTGAACCTGTGCTGCAATGGCACTGACTGATCTGATTTACTCTAATTCCCATCCTCAGGGCGCAGGGGGAAACCTCGAGCTGCCAGTACTGCAGACTACAGCCAGCCGTGCTTCCTCTGCAGATGGACAGCACAAGGAAACTCGGTGGGAGGCCATCATCATGGACCCTTCTGCTGATAGGGCAGGTTTCCTGCTGATTATGAGTCTCTTCATACTGCTCCATATCAGAAACAACTGTCGCAAAAGGGGAAATCAACTAAGCAGACAGGTTTTATGTTCTTTGGGAGTTATCTTACAAACTTCCCATCACCTGCATCATCATCATTATTTTATTGACAGTTTGCAGTTCATGTCCTGGCTTTGTTCATCCTTTATCAATTCCAGAGTTGAGAAGCTAAGAAAAGCTGTCCACAAGACGCAGATTTAGCCAAATTGTTCCATATTGTCCATGCAACAAGTATACCTTCTATATCCGTAACTGGGTCTAGATATTACTAGTCTCTTTTATGACCAAGAGAAGCTGAGTTCCTTCAGGCCAACCTGTTCAAGTCACTCCAATATATGTCCAAAGTGGGGCGCAAAGCCCTTGCAGGGGTACGGGGCTGATTACCGGCACTCACTGTTTCTTAAGTCCTTGTAAGGAACACAGAGTACCAGAAACAGGGAGAACTAAGAAAAGCCATGTACAGCTTTAAAGTCAGCAGAGAGTACTAGCATTTTAAAAACCTGACAGTGCTTTTATGGTTTATAAATCCATTTTGTTTTATTTTTCTTCATCCTATTTGTGGCAGACTCATGTACTCCTACTAAAAATTCTTTTCAACTCCAATGTTTTCCCTTTGCAGTGTAATCTTGGAGAAGAAAAAAAAAAAAAATCACTTTTCACATTACTGAAAAGACATCTAGTATGTTTTATAGTCTCCAGCACCTGGGAAAAAAACATAACAATTGAGTGATATGACATTTTTGGGAGAACATGAAGGCAATCTCTAAATGAGATTTGAGCTCTTAGGCAGCTTTAGCACACTGATACTAATCTGGATCAGATCTCACTTCCAGGAGTGATGTGAATTCAAAGCTTGGGATATTTTCCAATTAAAACAAGGTAACAGGCTGCTTTTTCCAGGTAACTGGAGGATATGCACAGGTCCTGACCTTCCACATCAAGCTTTTTTAACTAGAAACCTGCATTTAGATCTGTTTTTTCAATGCGCTTACTCCAAGTTGCCAGTTCTTCCCCTCACCCCTATAATCCCCAAGGCTCTCAGAAATGCCGCTCTCCCAGCGGACATCTCCCTTCCCTATCACTCTCATAACGCTGTTGCTTCTTTCCCAAGGCCTGATTGCAAACTCTGTTATCAGCACGGCCACCACGAGTCCTTTGCCAGGCACCTTTCTCAGATTTGGGATGCTGACTAATAATGCCTACCGTTTTACCATGCTCAGCCATTGTGGAAGATACGTTACTGTGCTGCTTTCAGTGTTTCCCCAGAAATCTTCCCTTTCAGGGGTGCAGTGACTCCATAAAGCCCCCGGTGACCATTCAGCTGTCCCCTTGGCTGCTCACACAGCATTACCAGGAACCCAGCCCTGTGTTCCTCTGAGCAGGAGCATGCTATCTTGCCATCTTTGTTCCAGAGAAATAGAAGACTTTCTCATGTGAAAACCTCATCTTTTTGCACCTTGCTTTTGCCTCTGGAAACTCATGAAATGTTGAATCAAAACATCTCTGGAGAGGGAGCCTGTTATTTGACCAGGGCACTAGTTTCACTCAACAGCCATGTATAAAAAGACACAAGCCTTGAAAAAACAGATGAGCTGAACATAAAAAGCAAACCATGCTTATCTTCTGGAGGACCAAATCCAGCCACACTAACACTAGCATATAGAATTGATACAATGCAAGCAGTCATCTAAACGACATATTACAGTAGTTTGGAAGCAGTGCGAAAACATGGTTTAGAGTCTTGTAGAAGGAAGGCAGCATGGGGAAAAGAACCAAATCATGAGGCACCTCAGTTCAGGTCAGTTCAAACGAAAACTGGATTTCCTGAGGTATCCAAAATTTTGAAAGTTGTTTTTTGTTCTGACGTCAAAGTAAAAACTGGAAACTTGTATTTTTCACAAAGCAACACATTTTGAATATTTCCTCACATTTTCACAGCATCCAGTTGTATTTGATCTGTGAACTTTGTAGAAGCCAGTACCCCAATACAAATGGCACTTATATTTGAAGAAAAGGATCACAAAGTAGTAATTTACTAGAGGTGCATTTATGAACAACCCAGCACTGTCCTGCCCTCTGCTTACATGGTGCACAAGAATGAGACAGCATTAGAAAGGAACATTAGAATAAGCGTCAGAAAAGCATTTATTTCACTGATGTCCCTTGTACCACATGAAGTCCTACAACATTAAGCAACAAGATAGAAATAGGTGCAAAATATCTAGATACCAAACCTACTTAGATATCCTCATGCAGGTATTTGACTCCGCTGTGCTGAAGATTAGCACCCCTGCGCAATTCCAGTGCTTTTTGAAATCCTGGCTGCACAGGAGGTTTGGCACTGCTCTCCTCAATGGCTGTCATATTTAACTCGAGAGTTTTGCCATCTTTCTAAAGTGTGTATTTCCAGAAGCACAACTTCTAATTTACTTTGGACATGAGTCTTTTTCAAATATTAAAATCAACACTACTGAGTGGCAACAGGCAAATAGGAAGGTTATCTTTACATAAAACCAGATTTTTTTTTAAAAGACATGATGGAAATTAGCAGTCAATATGCATGCAACATTATGTATTTTCACATTAAGGAAGCCCAAATCAATGAGGAAGTAAGAAGCATTTGTATACAAACAATCACACTTGTTGGCTTATAAAAATGACAGGTAAATAACTGAGAGCTCCCGTTTCCTGCACTTATAAAAATTAGAGAGAGCTCAGAAGACAATTTCTCTCTTGAATTTTTTTTATTCAATATATGACTAGAATAATAACTTGCAAAAAATAGATTGAGCTATTTGCCTTTAAACAAGATTTTCCTGTATAATTAACAAAAGTCTCCTATGCCCAGACATCACCCTATTAAATGTGACATGAAATGTAACCAATAAATAATTAAGTCTCTGATTAGCTATAAATAAAAGATCAACAATATAACATTTTAAGAGCCACACTCAATCAATTATCAGTATTAACTAGTAATTACTGAATGCTTAGCATATTAAAAAAAATTAAACTAAAAGTGCAACAAGAAAAAAAACTATTCGGAAAGCGTATATGTAAGGAATTTCTGATATCTGGTGCAATCTGTGTCTTGTATCCCATATATTTCATTCCTATATAAGCATTTGTTTGCTTGGCTAAAATGATTACATGCTGCCTGTTAAGAATGACATGATTTAAGTGTCAAGTTATTCACATCTCTAAAACCCTTGCCCAAAGAATGCACTTTAGAGTAGTCAACATTTCAGTACATAAAAATAATTTTCAATAATGCAAGTGGGTCATTTCTTATGAATTGTTCCTGTCACAATACGAACAGCACTGACATGTTTTCCTGAGTAAAGCACTGTTCAACAGACAAGCTAGAGATATTTTAAACACTCCCTTCCTCTTGGTCACAAAGGCATTCCTTACAGAAGAGCTGTAAGTCACTGCTTATTACGTATTTCTAGACATTCACACCAGCAAGGTTCAGTGTCTAGTGTTTATTTCAATGAGGGAGAGCACATGGAGGAATCTCCGCTGCTGAGTGCATACACAATAGTTAATGTGTGGTATAACACAGCAGCTTGTAGTCAGTTGTTCTGGAAAAGAGAGTTCCAGCATCTATTAACTCGAACAGTATAGACATCTGCAAGGTGTTGGGTGGAAAAAAACCCCAACGTACCAAAACGTGCATTTTGTTCTGCAAGAAAACTAATGAAACAATCAAGTACTTTCACAATATACTTGTTCAATCTACTGACAAGACACAACAAAAATGTACCTTTAACTTCTGTTATTAGATCTGCTACATTAAGGAACCTTAAACTAAACAAGACTGTTTTGATCTACTTATGGTATATTAATTAATACAAAATTACACACACACACATAATTATCACTATCCTTCCATATTTCTGCAACCAAAGAAAAAAAATGCAAAAGAGATGCAAAAATATAGTGCACTGTGTCAAGCATTCTGATAATTCAGATGGTGGCCTGCCGTGTTCCACATCTAAATTGCATGGCATCAAAAAAAATGGGAGGTGCCCCAAAAGAGGAGAGTTTTAAATTAGATGATCTATGTGTACAGGACTTGAATACTACTTATATTATTTTTGTATAAACAACCTTGATTATTTTCAGGAAGATAAAAGATTCTTCTCTTTCAGTAGAAGTAAATGCAGGACATCAACATCTACAATTAAACATGTACATAAATGGACACTATGTAGTAATAAGCTACAACATAACTGATTTTAGCTGAATCTAATGCACAATTATCAGTGTGCCACATAATTATCTAAATCACAGTATCAAAATCAATGAAGAAGGAACAGTAACTTTTAGACAAAATAAATACACACACAACACACACAGAGGGGCTCATCATTCTTTCATCTAAGGACATGACCTAATTAATTCCATCTTAATGACAGAAAATATTTCCTATAAGAAAAAACATTTTGCATAATCAGATGTTGTTAGAATTTGTATTCCTTCTAGCTGACACAAAAATGACCCATGAAGGCAGCTGGAGTATCAGTGCTGCCATGAATAGTCAACATCCATACTGTTGGCTAAATGTAGTTAACTATTTTGACTTAATTTTATTTATTGATCCTAGCATTCAAAGGTTATGATGCTATGTATAGCATATGTAAAATATGGTCTTCCTTAGTGCTATTTCTGCACACAACTGTGAAGCAGAACTAATACATTTAACTGATAAATACATCAAAGGGAGCATGTCAAAAGCAATAAACAGCTCCTGTGGTGGTGATGTTTATGCACTACAGGAGACATTTTGCTGAGTACGTATGTCCCTTTGATGTAGTTATCATCATTATAATGAAAGCATTAGTTGATTTTATTGCTTTTTAAACACCACTGTTGTCCACCATAGCTCCATTAAATGTAACTGTGTTCATTAATAAAGTGAATGGAGGGGTTTTCATTTAGGTCTGGATGAGCTTCTTGGTAGAATGGCTATCACACCATAAATCCAGCTCTTCATTTTCCTCATGGCCTCCCTATTCTAAGGTTACCACTGGGGATCAACAGATTTGTGTTTACACAGGGATTCGTATACAACTTACATCAGTAGACTGAACTTGAAAGTTCTTGTAATTCTGGAAGATTCACAGAACTGGATTAATCAGTACATACAGAGAAACTCATTCTGGATTCAAATTTTTATATCTCCCCGAAAGAATTCCCATACATTTTCCATTAATTTCTGTTTATTAAAGCTTACCATAAATACAAGCCTAGCAATAGGTTTCTGATTAACCGGAAATAAACACTGAATGCTGCAAAACAGTCTTACCAAAATAATATATGCAGTAAGTGTGTGTCCCCAAAAATGCATGCTTGTGCATAACATATTGTGATCAAATATTTATGCTCAGACTTCTAAAATTCCAGTACACAGTCAGGACTTCAGGAATGATACCTTCAGCTTCAAAGGAAGGAAATTTAGACCTAGCAAAGCACACTTCTTTCTGCAATCGTTCTCTAAGTTTTCTTTCATGTAAAAGTCCTGAATGTTAATGTGAGCAACCCTCCCATTCTGGAAATCAGTTGCATAATGAACACCAGATCCTCCATCCTGAAGAATGTTGATAAACATCAGTGCTAGAACAGGTTGTTCAGAAGCTGAACATTCATACGGAAGTTTAAGAGCCAAAGGCTAGATAACAGCTGTGCTTGCCCCGATCTAGTGGTGCGACAGCTCCCTTTCAAGCAGGTGGTTGGATCAGAGAGGTCCAGAGGTCCCTATTACGACTCTATACTAAAGACGTAGCAGATATCCAATGCCACCTTCTTTAATGAAAAAAGATTTTCACACGTGCAATAATGTAAGCCAGCTTCAGAGGATGCTCTAGGAATATCTTGATGGTTTTTAGATATTGCTTTTTCAATAGACACATATGAAACTGTACAGAAAGGCAAACTGCAGAACCAGCGTAATGTATAATGGGAAAAGAAATAAGTGCAGAATTAAGAAAATCCACCCAAATGGATGCCCTGAGTTTGTTCCAAAAAAAAATCTTGTAAAACCATTTCTTGGGGAGGTCAGCTTTGCAGGGACGACTGCAATTTCAATACATCCTACAGAGATAAATAGAGATAGCCTAAGACAGTTTTGGCAAAAACAATGCTATCCATCACAGAAGTTTGGAAATCACTTTTACTAGGTTAGAAACAAGCTAGAGTTACAATTAATGCTTAATGTTGGAAATTGGTAATCAACTGCAGTATGAACAGAATTTACTACCACAGAGTTCTAAATACTTAGCATTTCAAAGCAATATTTAAAACTTTTTTTTTTTTTAAGAGAAATTAAAGCATTCAACAACACAATTAAATATTCTTATGTACAGGTCAATGTGAATTTGCAAGCATGTTTCATAAAAT
This sequence comes from Grus americana, assembly GCF_028858705.1. NCBI lineage: Eukaryota > Metazoa > Chordata > Aves > Gruiformes > Gruidae > Grus > Grus americana. Next base: position 9,746,132 of record NC_072864.1, read on the forward strand.
AAATTCATTATTTAGAACAGCAACACAAATAACTTTATATATACAGTAATTGAATTGGAAGAGGCACAAAGAATTCTAAATATCTCCTGATTAGGCACAATATATGAAAGAATTAGGAGGGAGGGTTAATGCACTCCAGGCAATATCCTAACAGCCTGACTTCAAGTCATTCTATAGTATACTCCCTTTGTGTGTCCCTGAGAAGCTAATCAGGAGTTTCCTATTATGGTCAATTAGGAAAGTGCTGCTCCAGATGGGTAGTTTTCAAGTAAAGTTTGCCAGAAATTCTCTAGACAGCTTCTAACTGCTCTGGAAATGGGAAGAGTGTTAGAAACGCATGAAGTGCCAATATCACATGCTTCCTTGATGCATGCTTTAAACAAACGTCACCACCTGATATTTGCCAGAAAATCTTAGGTCAGTTATGGTGTATCAACCCAGTGCCTGAAACCGCTTCTGTTTTCCATTAAGTTATTTCTTGGTGAACGTGGAAAATGTCTCATGAAACATATGGGAATTTGAAAAGTCTGTTTTATTTGGAAAACTAGATTAATAGGAACTCAGTTACCGAGTCTTCCTTAAAAAAGGATCCAGCTATTTGCAATTGCCTGTGATTTGCGTCCTGCAGATGAAGGAAGCGTTAGAAGAAACTACACTAATCCATGGATCCAATGAAATGCTGCCAGAAGGTAGTGGCTGTTCAGTGAATGAAAATATGTTGTTGGAAAAGGAAGATGTCAAAGGCAAATTAAGCTGTAAATTAGAGTCAAAATAGGGCAAGCTCAGCAATGCAGAAGCGAGCAGGTGTTCAGTATGTGCAAGATATATCGCTTAAGATTTAAAAAAAGTAAAAGTTTGTATTGTTTTGGTCATGTTCCAGGCTTTCCAAGGTTTTGCAGATAGGTCATAGACTGCCCTCGGGTCTCATGAGATGCAGGAGTTAGATGAATAGGTGGAAGAGAAGTATATGGCCCTAATGATCCCCACAAGAAAATACTGCAGCACTATCCGTCATGCTCAGACTGCTGAATCAACATTTGAGGAATTCTTACTCACCACAGGGCAGGACCTCGACTATTGCTCAGGAACAACCTCTGCCAGGCGTGTGGGGCACGGTGCCAACAGCAATGTGTGAGGGAGCAGAGGGGAGAGATATAAGCGTTGGGTATACTTTGAGCCACGATGGCATCTCTCACACTTCAATCTGGGACTTAATCCAAGTTATTTAAAAACTTGACAGAAGAATGGGACAGTTCAGCTTGTGTGTGATATGCTATATATCTCCCTGCATTCCAGAGTATCATGAAAACAAAATCAAAACCCAAACCCCAAACTATGTATGAGAAGGAATGTGAATTTTCTTCTTTAATATTTCAGCTGCTTAGTTGGTATTACATATCATCCAAAGAAGAATATCTAGGGTAAAGCTGGGTGAGCATTCTCCAGAAAAGGAATTATGCTGGGGGGTGAAAAAACCTAGTTGCTAGTCAAAATGTTTCAGAAGAACATGCTGGTTTTGATTACTGTTCTACCAAAAATGTTTTCCTGCTCCACACTGGATTTTTCCAAGGAAAATACATGCCAGCGCTACAGGCATTAAGTTCAATCCCAGGAGTAGGACAAGTCTCGTGACATGATGGCTGTAACCACAGGCAGGCCAGCTCTAAGCATGTTGCCTCCTCATACTTTCACAAAAATTCCTACTGGGAGCTGTGTGGGCTTGTGCAATGCTGCATTTTAAAATCCATGGCAGGATGTGGTTGCACAATCAGAGTATACTTGCTGGATCCTTTGTTGTGGTTGTTTTAATACATTAATCTTCTCCAGCCAACTGTGTCTTGCATTATCAATCTTTCATTAACATATCCCCTTCTTTCTGAATTTTTTTTTAATACAAGGATTAGTGCAGCTGTGTCTCATCAGACCTCTTGTGTCTTTTTCTGGGACTTTGTAAGGGACCCTGATTAAAGACTGTCTCAGCTGCTGTTCTCTTCTGCATTTTTCTTTCCACGTTGCCACTGAATATTAAGAATCTTATTGTTCCCTTGTGTAATTATGTTAGCACTTGGGCACTTTAAAGAAAAAAAAAGTATTTTTTTTACTGAATGCTTCCTGCTCTCCACCCCCCCCGCCACCCCCATCCCCTGCTACATTTTAACTGAAAGCCATTTGAAAATGCAACAGCATGTTTTTAGAAGCCTCAGCAGAAGATGTGGTTCTGGGTTGTCCTCTGCTAACATCTGCTGATCTCATTGTTTTCATAGATTAATCTTCCCTAATTGAGTTGTACATGTTAACAGAGCTGCCATTCAGAAAGAAAAAAACTGCGCACCTTTTGCTGTGGTGTCTTTTATGCCTGTGGGTGCAAGAGAAGAGAAGTTTTCAACTGCGAGCAAATTGTAAGACAAAAACCATTATAGTTTCCACTGATGAATACCACTGGCCAGGTACATAAAATATGACTTGAAGAAAATCCATCTAAAAAAGTCTGAAAATTTTCCTATTCTGTTGCAGTCTTACTTTTAACTGAATTGTTGATTTACAGCCCTCACCTGCTAAATACAAATATCTAATAAGAGGAAAGTACTGGAGATACATTAGTCTCCTTAAAACCTATTAACTTTTTAGATATGTATATTTTTCTTAATTGGTACTTTTATAATGAAATTCAGCAATTTTATGCAGTGAAGTTTTTTAAAGCCTCGGAAGCACTGCAGTTTAGAGATCTTTTTCATTAATATCTACAGACTGTGTGGATTGTGCTTAAGAACTACATAACAAAACTTCTCTTTTTTGTAAGTAAATTCGTAGAATGCAGACATTTTAGTTCAATGTCATTACAGAATGCTTTATAATTATAGAAAAGAAAATTAGAAGATATATTTGTAATACAAACTGCTAACTACTTTCAGCTGGCAACACTATGTCCTTGCATGAAAATTATGCTATTATATTCCATGACTGTACGTGAAATGTAAAGCTTATGGTTCCTACAAGAGACAAAAGGTGGGGGGGAATACATACAAAAATTATTTGAGTTGCCACAGAAAATAAGGCTAAAATTTGCTTTCTTTGATGTTTTTGTTCCCTTCTCTACAACAAGGTAGAATGCAAAATTATATTTAGCCTTTGTAGATATTTCTATTTGTCCAACCTCTCTCCGAAATAACAGATGATTCCTAGAAAGGCATTTTAATGTGATGAACCTAAGAACAAGACATTGCAAGAGATCATGTAAAGAGGGCTAAAAACAGGGTTCATTTTCATTTCAGGGATGAGAACATGTTAATGTCAATGCGCATTTAACAGTGCATCTGGTCCTATACAGAAATACCAGTTCCACAGAATTCTAGCCAGGAATTTTATCAATTATGTAGGGTTCGAATTTGAATAGAAGGCAACAAACAGATTTTCAACGCTCTAACATGCTCATGATATGACATCTTACTTGCTACTTTCTTCTACCATTGTGGCCAGATTACATCCCCAAACACATGAGAAATATTTAAATGAATTTTAAATGAAGATGCACACAACCTTAAGAGTAATATTTAGCTTCTCCGTGTGAAAATTATTTGCTCTTTTGATACATACCAAGAATGCCCCTGGAAGAATTTGGAAGCTATTTTGAGCAAGATGATGATTTATGCACTTATGAGGTTAAAAAACTCCTTTAACATATAAAATTTGCTTTGGAGATTTCTTCTTTGCATATGCCAAACAAATAATTCTACTTGCAAATGGGTAGCAATGCGCCATTATTATGAAATGTGTAAGAGAAACCATCAACAAAACAAGAGATGATATTAACTAGGAGAGAGATAGCAGCTGTAATTTTCTGTGCTATTCCTGTAAACAATGAGCCAAGAGCAAAATGCCACTGGAAAATAATTTTATTCATTTCCATCCCTTCCAACAGTCAGTGTCTCTTAGTACACTTTTCTTCATATTTTCCTTCATTTTCCCCTAAATAATTACTCAATGGGCCACCTATTGCCCTTGATGTCAGAGGGAGTTGTGTGCACAAACTGAAGACAATGTATTGCTCTTCATATCTACAGTTATTTTTTCCAACTGCTTAAGAAGCTATTTTCTAGACTTTGCTATAAATTCATGGAAAAAAACTTGAAATTTACTATCTTGTCCTGAGATACCTATGAAATGTATGATAGTTTTTACAATTCATAAAGTAAAATAAGGGTGATTTACAGCATTCTGCAATGGCTGATGACAACCAAGGACATTCGCAGCACACTGTTCTTGTACAATAGGCCATAAAAAATGCTGCAAGTCATCATTTACTAGCCTGCCTTGCAGGTCCTCCCGGGAAGGGAATCAAGCCACTCCAGCATCCCTGTGGCTGTGGGACCCATCCCTGGGAGGAGGGGATGGGTTTTAATCTCAGCAGCTATTAGTTTTCCTGCATCTCACAGCTCAAAAGAACTGGCAGACTTTTCACAAGCCAAGTATTTACCTCCTGTTCTCTCTGTGCTTCTAAACACTAACACAATTTGGCTGAAGCTGCAACTACAAGCTGCAGTTTAAGGGTTTTCCTGAGATTACCCAAGAAACGATTCAGAAGCTAAGTACTCTTGTCACACTGTTACTGCTAAATTCAAATTCACTGCTAAGTTCAAGAAAAGGGACCCTATTAGGAGAAGGAACAATCCAATATACTCCCATACATGTCACAAGGGATTTTAAAATTATTACATCTACCACCTTCTCAAAGCTGTATTTCTTTCTTGACAGTAGAATGAAGTGTCTACCGTTTTCTTGTAGAAATAATTTGTATGAGGGCACACAGAGCAATGGACAGCAATTACTTAAGTTTCCATGGAATCACAGAATCACAGAATGGTTTGGGTTGGAAGGGACCTCAAAGATCATCTAGTTCCAACCCCCCTGCTGCGGGTAGGGACACCCTCCACTAGACCACATTGCCCAAAGCCTCATCCAAGCTGGTCTTAAACATCTCCTTTATTAGATCTAAATTATCTTAATGGGGCACAGTCACCTTATTTATATGATCAGGGGAATAAACTCTCTTTTCATCTTTCCATGATACTACCTCCAGAGCTATGCAAACCATAGCTACTACTTTTTAGGCATTTCTCCCAGGTACCAGGAACAAGACAGAGACTAATCAGACCAGAGACTGAGTTCTGAGTATCCTCTTCTGCCCATACTGCGTAGCTGGGAAAGAGTAACAAAGCAATGCCATCTTTTTTGACGGTTTTGAGAATCTGGCTGCCTGTAATGGCAAAAGAAGAGAGCTGCAAGGAGTTCCTCCTGCTTTCTGAGGGATTCCACTTGAGCAGGGCTGTTTCGCAGGGTAATGTCTGGAGGAACGATCAGTCCTACCTTAGGAAAATCATCTTTCACTAGCTGTTCATTAGGTACACTACCTACTTACCACATATTATGTTTTGGTTATCTTCAGGATCCCACTCTTTCCTCTAAGTACCTATTTCCAGTCTTGCAAAGAAGATTCTACATTTAAATTCCTTCAATCCTTTTAAAAAGTTTTACTTAACTTCAGACATAACACAAAATCATTACAAATAACTGACAGCAATTTAGAAAGCCAATGCCAAGCCTGTGCTTTGAGAACTGAATTCACTATGTGATCTTGATATGGCTGAGTTTTCAGCAAACAAAAGAATGAGAGAGAAACACCCTGCTAGGGAATACAGACAAGTGGTCACTGTATGGGGACAGTGACAGATGTAGTAGCAGAGGAAGTCACAGTTACCCCAGGAGCTAGAGCTCACTCTCTCAACCTCACCAAGTGAAACATTTTTTTTCCTATTCATTACCTTCCTTGGCTCAAGGAAGGAATGATCAGTATCTTGAATGATCATCTAGAATTTATTTTAATCGAGATTATCACAGCAGCATGTTACCCACACATATATAAGTAATTTTCTCTGTTACAAGACCAGAAGCCTCTCAAATTCCAGTCTTAGCTCTACTATAGATGAAGTCAGTTACCCAACATTTCTCCTCTGTTTCTCCATTTGAAAAAAATAATAAAAAACTAGTAAAATAAATAGCCTTCACTTAAAGTCCTCTCTCAAATTAAGTAATGCAAGGGTTAAATAGCTAATATTTTACTGAGCTTTGAAAACAATGTCTGACAATCTAATGCTTTCTTTCCTCGACAGATGGCTTAAAAGAAATCTGGGAAGCCTTGCCCTTGGAAAAAATTACTAGCCTTAAGAACAATTCATATAACAGATATCTGAACACATGGCTGCCTTTCAACACTTATGCTTAAACTAGGATAGGATTCAAAAGCCAACATCCTCTAGAAACTTTTCTCTTTACAAAGATCCCCCATTACAACTCTCTTCTCCCTCTCTTCAAATGCAGTCTTGCCATGCTATTTACTGAGCTCCTATTTCTTAAGTGACTTAAGTAAAACCAACATCTATATTACTTTAAAATTACCAAGCAGCATTTTAACATTTTATAAAGATAAGAACTTACTAATATGAATGGTCTCAAAGTATTACAATTGTTAGCAGAGTAGATATAATTCTTTCAACAAAAACTACTTGGGAAAAAAACATAAGAAAATGCCTCCACTCAATATTCTCAAAAAATGTCAAACTTTTGCAACCCCTTGAAGCTAATACTTAATTCAAAATTAAATTCAGGTATATATTTAAATAAAATTATTTCAATATAAACAGCAGAAAAAAACCAAGAAATATTGCCATTTAAATTCCTTTGTTCAATGTTAAACAAAATCCTTTTTCAATTTCTCAAAACTATAAAACAACAGCAAGAATGGCAATCTGCCCAAGGATAAAGCATTTGGGTATGTATTTTCAGTAATCTAAGCCTCTTATTGTCCTCACCCTTAAATTTTTCCAATCACTGCCCTGTGCCCAGTCACCAGGTATGGTGCAACCTTTTCCTTTCCATCTCATGCCCCATACTCCCTATTGATACTTAAATCTCCTTAAAATTACAATTATAAAGCAATCCTATTTGCTATTCATAAAACTGACTACTATCTTTCCCTAACTGGTCTGCTGATCTTTGGTGGTCATATAAGTGTAAAGCATCTTCTTCAAGTGGTCAGAAAATATCCAACACATGGCGACCATCACAGTAAATAACAATCAGTGTCTTAAAGAAACCCACCACTGTTCTGGCAAGAGCATCTAAAGATAGTAAATATCGATAGGGGTCAGGGCTGTGCCGGAGGCAGTTCAGTACAATCGGCTGTTAAAATCACAGCTAGTTCCAGCTCCTGACGGCCCCAGCATGTCTCTGCACACACCTCCCTGCCTGTACTTAGGCTCTGAGGGCTCCTCATGCTGCAGGCTCTTTGCTTGTTTTCCAGCCTTTTTGAGTTCCTGAACCTCCAGGCAGGTGCATCAGCCTCTCCATGCCACGGCCTCTGGAGGATCCTGAAGTCCACCTGGCCTCTGACCACCCACCTGCACCAGCAGTGAAGCAAACATCCCTAGCTGACCATGCTGATCTCAGGCCACCCAAGGGAGAGCCCCCAACTCCTGCCAGGTAGTATCTGGATCTGCCTGCCACACAGCCCAAACCCCAATATCACCATAATCAGGGTCGGACAGACTCACCTGAATCTACCGTGGGATCCCTGCCGTACCCATCCAGAAAGAGGTAAGCACACTGCCAAGTCACCCACCCTGTGCATTCATCCCAGTGCTCCATCACACCCACAGCCATACAGCCTCAAACTTGCCATGCCTGCAGATATCCAGGGACCACTGCACTAGCGTATGCTGCAACTTAACTCTCTTCCCAACACCTTCACCTACACATCCCCAAAACATTTACTGGTGTCCTGCCAGATATACCATTCCCGTGTCTCGCAGCCCAGAGCCTTAGATTTTATATACTTGGAAACTCTCAAACTCTGATGTACACTCATGCAGGGCCACCCAAATAAACACAGCTCTTGCAACTCCAGTCTTACAATACTATTTGTTAGTCAGGAAGACTACAAAGGTGGAAATTTAGCTAGGGAAAGTTAAAGGGATTTTAGTTGCTGTTTTACTCCCCAACAACATAAGCTTTAGTTAAGCGGATGCATTGATATTTGAAGGGACTTTCTTCCAGGCACAGGAACACAAGCTTGTTTTGTTAAGGAAGTTTCTTTACCCTAGGTTACTCACAGCACAGTTTTGGGCTCTAAGTTCTATGAGATAATTTATTTGGGTGGTACGGCAGTTGTAACAGTTTGAGCTGGCCGCCTCCACACAGGGATGCTGAACAAAGAAATCCCTGGGCAATTATACCCTTCAATCTAAGTTCTGTTCCCCTCCCCTCAGGCAACAGTTTGGACCAATAGCAATATTAGGGTCTGGGGTCTTCCCGTTCTTCACTGTGTCCTTTCTTTGCCTCTAGGCAGGCCGTTTCTTTTCTTATCTCCAAGGCTGCCGCTTCTGCTGATGGTTGTAGCTTTCTTATTTTCTGGTCTGAACCAGCTCTAGGGCCGCCTTCTACTTAACTAGGCAAAAGTTCAACATATCTAGGTGAAAGTTTGCAGCTTGTGGCCTAAGGTTTCAGCAAATTTAGCTAGTGATGCTTAGCTAGTCATGCCAACACTTATGCTAAGCTTGGCAACTAATATGTCCCAACAGTTTCTAGTGATGATATAGTCAATAAAATAGGTAAATCTGGGGACAGAGTAAGCTCATGAGCTTACCTATGCTTCTTTAGAAACAACTGGCTAAGTTCTAGACCCAAAGTACACAGGCAGCTGATACAACAGCAAATTTATCCACTTAATTATTTACTAAAACAGTACTGTATGGCATCCACGTGTTCAGCTTAATGGATAACTTGCCATTCCTTTCCTCATTCTGGCCTCGATTCAGTACTACTCCCCACATCATCTGCTAGTCATTTCCAGCTGTGGCCTATTATAATTAGGATGAAGCTAGCATGCTTGATTTATACTTATTTCCCTCTCATCTATTTCATTCATGGTTTTGTCTTAAAGTGTTGCTATCATTTGGAGACTCACATCAAATCTTGACTTCTTAAAGACCACCTGCAGTGGTCTGTAGCTCTGCACATCACAATGACTTGAAAGGCAGAGTCTTTTGAGGGGGGTATGTCATTTGCACTGTCCATTAAGTCTTGTCAGCTAAATGCTTACAAGAAAGATGAAAACCTTCAGTTTCCTTTAGGAAAAGGGATATTAAGGCACAGAATATAAGACCTCCATGAGTGCTTATATATGTGTCTGCCCGCAAATGAATGAAATGATGATAAAATACCTTTATCGGCTGCTTTACTCCCCCTAGAGCCCTTTCTGATGTGCCAGAAAAATAGGAGATTCCTTCTCAACGCTTTGCTGATCCCTAGCAAGGCTAATAATAAACCCTGTAGCAGGTGCTGATTATAATAATAAATGACATGAAATGATGCATATAGTATAGAGGCAACCCATCAGTATTACTGCTATTGGAAATACCAGTCCTTCTTCCCATGTTCTAAGCAAAAGCAATTCCTATTGCCTGGGAGTGAAACTATCTTACTGCATTAGCTTTCCTTTACTCGTGATTATTCCCATCTTTTCCTCTTCTTCCTCCCTACTCTCCAGCATATTAATATGCACTGTCACCTTCTTCTTTTTCATATCCTAAGTTCCCAAAAGTTTGGTCTGAGCATAATTTATTTCAATTCCCAAGCACTGTCAGCAAGCAGATAACAAGCCAAGGGAGTTACTGCACAGAGGCTACAGGACTGAAAAACCCTCCATCAAGCCATGATGTACACATAGAATGGAATGACAGTTAAATATGCATTGTAAATAGACTTTTTTCCTTCTGCTACCCTTGCACAGTACAATTAAAAAACCACCAAGAAACGGGGAGTAGAAATACATAGTTAACTCTACTTTGGGACATCTCCATTACTAAAAGCTATCCAGGCAACATTTTTCCATGATAATCAGTAGCACAAACATCGGTTTGGCCACCATCTCATCCCCTTTGTCTTATCCAAGGCCAAGGTCCCCTTTTTCTTCTTTTTAGTTCTTCAATATTTGACTTGCAGCATTTCTGAGTACCTTGAGGACATAAAACAACCTAAACAGAAATATCGTAATTGCTATAAGGCAATAAACTCTGTTGGTACCTGCTTTGGCAACAGGTGCCAGAAAACACAAAGTTGTTGGTATACAGGGTGCCAAGACCAAGTGAGCTGCAAATGCCTCCTCTGTTAGAGCACCTGTAACTGTCATGCATGTTCAGCCTGGCAAAACACGCAGATACAAGGGGACCCAATTCCAGCACAAGGAGCAGTACCTCACCTTGGGGGGTGTGCAGGGATGGGGGGCAGTGGGTTGAGGGGGAAGGCGGGGATGGGCAGGTCTTCTTTCTTCACAAATTTTCTAACAGAAACAACTAATGTGAAGTATTTAATGTAACTACTCAACTTGCCAGAGTGTTAGAATGGAAAGTAGCATAAGAGTTGCTTGTTCTGCATTCGTCCACGAGGATCATTTATCCGAAAACAATTCATTGTTATTTTGGTATTTCCAAGTGAAAAAGGATAAAAGGACAACATCACAAAAGAAGAACATCACAAAAGAACAATGACATCATGAAAGGACTGAACAGCATCAAAATTGAATCCCTGATTTAATTATCTGAGACTTATGAAAATGAATTGTCACTTGTTCCCAACATAGCAATTTCTTAAGATAGCCATACACAAAAACATGGAAAAAAAAGTCTGGTGTGTCAGCTGTGTATGTCCAATAAACAGAAAATAGATGCTACTGTGGGGAATTCTAACAATAAATACCTAATACCAAGGGGGAAGATGGAGGCACATAAATTCAGAGAATAAACAATCCACTGCCCTTAGGTTATTCCCTTAACTGCTCCATATTCAGAAAAATACCTCTACCCTCTGACATGTGGATTAAATCAGTAGGAATCCCTCAAGTGTAAAACAGGGTATTCACTGCTAATCTCACTGAGATGGACATGCAACATGACATCACTAATCTGTGGGGGAAACAAAGCAGCCACTGTATTAAGCAACTGAGGGAGTGCAGAAATCATTTATTTAGCAGACATGGCCTTCTGACAAACCTAAAGCCAAAGTGTACTTAATGTGTTTAGTGTGACCTTTAAAATACAAAGTCGCCTAAGTGTGGTCTATTGCACAGATTTCATTGCAATTAAAAATTTGTAAATCACTGGGAATGCAGAAAAATACAACTGCTACGCAAAGTCAAGGTATCAAATTCTGTAGTACTAGAAATCACATTATATTTTACATTTATGTGACATATTTCATTCCTTAGCCACATCATGAGGCTATGAAAATCTTTCCATTAAATTAATGCTGTATGTCTCCTTTACCGTGATGTGCCTGATTAAAATGTCACTATATTTTTTTTTCCCTTTCCTTAAAGGCCTAATCCCATAATACTTTATAAAGATCTTATTATGTAGAGATTGAGCTCTTTTTTCCCAAACCTTTCATCTTATTCAGTTTGATTAGGGTCATGGGGCCAGGCTCATCCCAAGTATAATTCCACTGTAGTCAAAAGAGTTACACCACTTATCATAGTAGACCACATAAGCAAACATTTGGTGCCCTACATTTGGCATTACAAAAGGATAATGTCGTATTTATTCCGTTTTCAGTCTGAGCTATTCTTTGATATATCATTCAAGATTCTAACGAGTCAAACAGCCATTTACAAGAGTAAATACTGTAAATATAACACACTACTCAACTCCCTATTCTTCATACTTTGTCCAAATCTTCCAACCATTTCTGTAAACACTTTCGATATGATGTGCTGCTTAAGCTTTCAGGACAGAAATTCTCTCATGCAAGTTATTTTAATCAATCCATCTGAGACTGAGTCGCTGGAATCTCCCTGTCTGCTTAACGGTTAGAATTCACCAGTATCATCTTAAAGATCATCTTTATCTTCCTATCTACCACGCAGAAACTTTAAAGTAAAATACAACTAGTTAAAATTGTCTAGTTCTACATGTACCAACCTCTATTAAATGTCATTTGAAACAATGTCATCTAAGGACAAAAAACCATTGAACTATGAAAGATCAACACTGATTTTTTTATCTTCCTGCCCAATAAATTCCCAGAGTGCTGTAAATTCTGCCTTGTTCCACAAGTATGCACTGTACACAGGGACTCCACTGAATTATCCACAACTCTTACTCATTTGGAATGAAAATTTAAAAAATGGAAGCTTAAAGGAAGAAGGAATAGAAAACTGTGGAAGTCCTGTTTCTGAACTGCAAATATTTATAATTTTTATCTCATCATATAAAACTTAGACTTTGAGATCCATTCTATTTAATATCCACTTTTAGGAGGTCAATAGTCCCCATTCACTTCACATACTCCACATTTACTGCTCTCTTATTCTGTTAATAATAAAAAGGTGCCACAGATAATTAAAAACAAACTCAGTCCCAGCATTCATTAAGGAAGAAAAATATGATCTTCTGAAAAGCTGTCACATATAATAAAGCAGTGTTATCTGCCTAGAGTTACAGTGATTTCAAATGGATAAGTCTAGAGCAAGAAATCCACCAAAATGCAGTTAAATTAATTGCTGTTTTACAAGGGAGAGCTTAAAAATGCAGTAATTAATTGACCTACTGTTTGAGACAATTTCCCTATAGTTAACAATCGCTCTTGCAAAAGATGAAAAAGACAGCTCTCTTTCATTTGAAAAAAGGCTAATGAAATCACTGAAATCTAACATTGCCAGTCTTTCCAGTATATATGAAGTGTAAAGCAGAGAAACAAAGAATATCCATGGGATGGGATAAATTCTGAACCAATTTTTATCTGTGCGACTTCACTGCACCTAACGGCATTATTTTAAATTAGGACTAGGGTTCTCCCAATATCCTGACATTTTGAATATTTAGCCCTAGGCCCATAGCTACCTGGGTGGAGAACAGTGTAATTTGAAATTAATTGAAAAAGTCATTTTCATGTTGGGGATTCAGAAAAATATTTGGGTTTATTCACTATAAGAACATTTTACTTGTTCATAACTCTGAAAAAGATTGTGCAAAGTACCTTGAAACATGGTTTATTAACCTATCTACAATTGCCTAATTTGTTATGCATAGAATTCCCAATAATTTTAATGATTTCTCAAAATAATAACAGAAATTGCGCACATCTTCCAAAGATGTCTAAAGCATACAAGCTTATTGTATAAATGCTGCCACTACTGCTTGCACAACGTACAAAGTTCACAGGCACAACATGAACATAGATCCAGTAGGACTTGAAAGGAGAAACACGTGCATGGCAGTGCCCCATAGAAGGCACCTTGCTCTCACAGGAAAAGAATAGTGTCAAATTATGTGAAGGGTACATATAGAAAGGAACGCTGCATTCCTAAATGTAGCTATTTCAGTGACAATGCAGATTTTGGAAAATACACAGTACACAAGATGTGAGCACGCTGAAAGATCTATGCAATGGCAAAATGGTGCCCTCTGTCTGATTTCTCCCCTTCCTGATGATGCCTGACATTTAGTTGGCATTTTTGGCTGCCACTGGCTATTGACCCGATGATTTCAGAAAACTGTCAGTGACTTCAATGTATCTCTTTCTAAGCTGTAATTGTTCATTATCAAGTAAGCACAATTTAGACTATTTTCCTCTAGATGCATTACCCAAACTCATATACACTGAAGTTTATCCGCTACCTTTTTTCCTGCTCAGTTCTGTGAGGTCCTCTGGAGTTTCTTGCCATTAAAACAGTATTTGGTGACTCAAAGGGGTTTCATGTCATCTGCAAAATTGGAGTTCACTTCGGTCTCCAGATCATCATCATGCATAAAATCAGCACCAATCTCTAGCAGAAGGCTGACTGTTGTTGAACCAAGATGTGACCGTTAAGACTGCTGGTTTTTCTAAGTCAAGAACAACTTCTGGGTTTTTTTTCCAGCCTTTGGTGTGTAATCTTCTCAAGAACTTTTTGAAAATCCAAATATATTATATGCCCACTGAATCCTTTTTATTCTCATGCTTTATTGACATCTCCATGCAACTCCAGCAGACAGTAGAAGAGGATTTCCCCCAAGAGAAGCAGACCTTGTCCTAACAGACCAAATTTATTCATCTGCTTAGTGATTTTATTCTTCAGACAAACTCTGCCATCTCACCATGGACAGAAGTCACACTTATCCATCCATAGCCCCTCTCTAGCACTCCACCTAGAGCCTGTCTTGCAGCTTCAATGTACATTTCAAAAATATTAGGACTGCAATCAACATGGATGGAAATTCTGACTTTGAGTCAGCTTTGATAGAAAACTGATGAAATATAGGCTTTGCAAAATGCCTCCTGTTATTGAAAAAGAAAGTATGAGAAGACTAACATTTGTTTAGTGTCATTTTTCTTACAGTTTATAAGCACCTAAAGATTTCAGATCAGAAGTAGACCCTAATGAAGAATGTGAATTTCACAGCTCGCAGCTTTGAGAAAAATACCGAGTGTGAAGAGCTTATAAAATTGAGGAAAGTTCTCCAAAAGCTGTGGTCTTCTCCCTTAAAAATGGCACTACTTCTATGAACAAGGGGATATACATTGAAAAAAAATTATCACAGTTTCTATGAGACTTTTTAGGTTTTTTATAATAGCCTGATTCAGTGGTCAAGAAAGATCAATTTATGTTATTTTGCAATTTAATTCTATAAATTTAAATGTTACTGAATTATTAATATCAAAGATCATAAAAACCTCTTAAAACAAATGTAATTTAGACTTTGGTAGGTGTTGGGGGGCAGTTGTTTGTTTTGATTTTTTTTTCCGTTTAAGTCAACATACATACCCAAATGAAAAAAAAAAAAAGAGTTAAGGCAAATGCCAATACTCTAGACTTACATTTTCATGTTTAAATATTCTATTATTCATTCTCCCCTTCCACAGAGAGTACACATTTAAAAAATTATGTCAATGGATTTTACTTCAACAGATTTATTAAAATATGTAGATAATAGTTAACGTCTTTTTGGTGGGAAATAGCTGTGGTATATGCACTACCGGATCAGATCCTTTAATCAAACAAAAAACCATCAGAGATTGTTCCAGCTAAGGATTAATTGTGCCAACTTAAGTCAGACAAAATATATTTTGGCATTGCTTCTGACAGATGAAAATAAAACAAACATTAGGGATCAGTGTGCAGCTAACAATATGCAAAATTAAAGAATATAAAAATTTTAAACTTTTATGGAAGTGCTGATTAGCTTTTGTTCTAAAAACTGCAAAGAAGAGACTTTGCTGTTAATCTTGTTACACATCCACTTAGCAAACAGAAACAAGGATGCTTAAAAGCCCTGCTATTCAAACAAGATAATAGACACTGAATGAATACTATGTATTAGTGGCCTATGCAAAAATGGCGCTTTTTTTTTGGTTTTTATTGGACAGAAATAAAACAGAAAAAACCTCAAATTATCTCTAAAGTCATGTATGACTATGTAAGCTGACTCTAATAAAGTATAAGGCCCATGAATTTTTCATTTGAAGGTTAAATTCTCAATTAATTTTTCAGCATGTTGCCATCTCTGCTGAGCATGGTTGCCAACTGCAGTAAAACAATAGCTTTCACCATTTAAATTCACACGTTGAATTCCAGACACAATCAGAGATCTAGTAGGCTCAAGAGTACTAAAGCCCAAACCAGAATTATTGCATAAAACCAAAATCCAAACATCAATCTGAGTTTTCAGGTTTTTTAAATTCTGGTAAAGAAAACAAGACTTGTTATTCTTGATTACGTTTATTCTACATTTTTCAGACTCTTTTTTTTTTTTTTCATCAAAGCAAGCCTTCAATAGTTGACATCTTAAATGAAGAATAAACAGATTGCATGTAGAAATTTTTTAAAGTTGAGTACCTGAATGAAGTTTGTATATAACCTACTGTAAAACCAGAATTAACTAGCATTATATTGATGAAGAATATTTCAGAATATTCTTTGTTAAAAGCCGTTTCTTGACACTTTGGAGAGCACAGGTCTTAATGACTAAAAACCTGTTATCAGACAGAACTATATGCACACTCTCACTTTGCAGTCTGGCTCCTCAGTGCTTCACAAGAGTGCTGACAAAATAGCTACCTATCGTACCTTTCATAAAGTGTTTAGCCAACAAGCCTCCTAAATTGCTTATTTGTGTTGTTATTTAAAGAATCCAAACACCTATAAAAACATCCAGATTCTCTCCTAGAGCTTCTCTCTCCTTCTCACCCTCCATTTTGTCTAGGGCAGAAGCAGAAGCAGCTCCTGACCATGCGAACTGCACTATGCTGCCTGTCCCGCTCTGTGTTTATGCTCAGCTAGTCTAAACACATTCTTTGTTTCATGAATGACAAACGAGTTCTTGCGTGCAGTAATACTTGTATGAAAGCAGCTTTAAAATAGATGTAGATTCTATGAAGAAAGATTAAGTTTGAGAAAACACAAATTCTGATGGAAGCCTCCTGCTGAAGGTTGGAGCCCAGAAGAAAGAAAAGCATCTAACTTAAGTCAAATGTATTACAAAACCAATAAATAGCATTTCCATGGTAGTATAACTAAATTCTTTCATGGACTACAGGTAGAAGTGAGGCAGCTTGGAATTTTGTCTTTTATCAGACAGGGAAATAAGGTTACATAGTTTAGGCCTAAGAAAATGATAGCAACGCCTACCACACAGGTGAGCAAGCTGCTCCGTAGCCCCGAGATCCCTCCCCAGCTTCCTGGAGCTGCCAGCTCCCCTGCTTAGAGTGATGATCATTGATGAAGAGACATCCTCATCTTCAGTGTACAGTGGCATGTGCGGAGTACTGCTGGAGTACAGTTCATTAAATGGACTATTTGTCCACTTTTTAAGTAAAATTATAGGCGAATACATAACAGCCTTCTCTAACAGATAGACTGTAAAGTACAAAACAGATCATATTTTGATATATTTAACTTTAAGACATGCAAATTTATATCAGGTCACCAGAGCACATGAGATCAATCATTACTTATCTCACAAAGATATTATGCAAGCAGATAAAAATAGAGAAACTGAGGTACAGAATGCCTGAATTGATTTGTGACTGATCTAAATGGAAACCTCTGCCTAAGCAAAGATGTACACGCTGTTCTCTCAAGTTGCAATTCATCTTTCCAGTCCACAAAGAGTCCCTGAAAGAGCTGTCTGTCCTGCTGTGAACCCAGTCAGCCAAACCTCCACACAGATTACTCTTCACTACCACACTCAGATGCCAGTGGACACAAAGAAATTACAACAGAAGAAAAAGCAATAAATGAAGTGTGTACTGGGCTGTTAATTAACGTAGGTTCCCTTTACTTCAGCTATGTTGGGTCTTTTGGGTGGGCTTGTTTGGGGGTTTTTGGTTGTAAACTACATCATTTCCTTAGATTTAGAACACGAGTCAAATTCCATTGCTAACTCCTCAGTGTTAATGAGGGAAGACATTCACACCTTTTTGAAGCTGACATCCTTATCATACCCTTGTACTCTGTTTACTCAAATCCAGTGATGAGGCAAAAAATCACAAGAGTATAAAAGAGGGAGGAAAAATCTAGGAGATAAGAACATATTAACAATATTGCAAGGCAGTAACAATGAAAAAAATACTTAAAACCAGTATCATGTGAGATAGGTTTTATGTCCAAATGTGGATTATATTTTTGGATTTCACATCACTTAAAGATACAGCTTGCTTTTACAATCTACCCACTTCCCTGTATAGCTATGGAAAGGCTCCTCAATGTCAGACCGTTTATCTTATGACCCTTAAAACATTTCTTTGTTTAAAACTACGAAGAAAAACCTTCACTCAAGCACAGTTGCAATCAATGGAGAAAACATTAATCACTTTAGAAGTGGTGTTTTGAGACTCATGAAATTGAAATGAATCACAATACAAAAAATGCAATTATTTTTAAGGGCTTTGTTTTGTTAACATGCAGTCACTCAATCTGCTCTCTTTGCTTATGTGTTCTTTGAGGGGAGGGGGGTGAAAGTGTTTACCTGTTGTTTTGATGCTCGGTACATGCTCTCTCCATCCCCAGGTCTGCCTCCCTCGGTGCCACACGGCAGGCTGCCTCAGGCACACCTCACCTAAACCAACACAAAAAAATGCAGCCTTAACAACATCATGACAGTGGTGTCGTTCCCATTGTTATCTTTCAATCCAGCACCTCAGTTCAATCCCACGCACAAATAAGCCCGAATTTCCCTGTGGCATGACAGTATGATTATCTGCCCTTCTGTGGGTTTGTTTGTTTGTTTGTTTGAAAAAGCTTTGCTTTCATCAGAGGCCTACTAAGACACGCATTCAAGCTTGTAATAAGTAAGGAATTTACTTGCTGACTATTTATTGACCTATTAGCTTTGAAAGGCATGTTTATCTAATAGGTCTGATCCTGCAAGGAACTCAGTAAATCAGTGTTCAGAGTAATGTGTCAGTGAACCAGTTCACAACTACATTTCGGGACGAGAGTAAAACCCAGCTGATGATTTCAGTAACTCCTCTGCCCTGGCAAAGGTGGCTTGGGCTAGGTAAAAAAGTCAAGATGCACACATTGACTTCCTAACTGCTTCCCCAGTCCATCACATGTGACATCAGTCAAACATATTAAAGAGTCTACTTGGACAAATGTGAGGTTATCAGAGCTACAAAAATGTACAGACATATTGGAAAACCATTTTCAGAAATGGATCAAATTTTTACTGATTTTACTCATGGCAAACAACTGAGAAAAGTTTTATGCAAAAGGAGAAATAAATTCTTTTGAATAAATTATTGGTTTATGTTCCGGTAAGTCATGAACTGGTTGGCAAAGTGGTCCAAGAAGTGTGTTGGGTTTTGTCTAGTGTGGGAACATCAGGTTGTAATCAGAAAGGAGAACTTTATTTTTCTATTGTGATGGCGATTTTGCTTGCAAGAGAAGAGGTCTACCTGACTGCATTTCCTCACAGAGAATGAGATCACATGCATTCCTGGGGGACCTGGGCTTTCCTTTTAGGCAACAGCAAGACACTGGGGACTTTTCGAGGTGGCAGAAGATTTACCTATGACTTTTCATACTAGAGGGAATTTCAACGGACAGAGCCTGTCCCTACTGAATTTGAAAGGAGTTTTGCCATGCAAGCAAAGAACAAGCACTTTGCCCGCAAGTACCTACAGACAGATCCTACAACACAAGTGCATCTCAGTAGGTCTTTCGGGAACAGTCCCATTAATTTCTTTGAGACACGCTATGTGAACAATAAACTCTGGCTATGTTAAAGGATTACAGTCTACTTCCTAATAAACAAAAAAATAGCCCTATCAGAAGAAATATGTAGATTGCAAATATAGATTGAGCAAATGATGCCCTCAGCTGGATGCACTAAAGCCTGCTTTACAGCACAGTGGAAACAAATTAAACAATACAATGACTTTAGCTACAGGTAGCTAGATACAGGCATCTCTCATTGGAGACCTAAGCTTTCAAGGGATGCTAATCCATTAGAGAGCCGTAATAGTTGCCTATTTAAAAACAAAACAAAACAAAAAAATCAACCAGCCACACAAAAACAAACTTTAAACTTTATGGTTTACACAAGGAAAAGAATGGAGAATAATGTGCCACCTCTACAATCCTTCACTTCGGTTTGCCTTTTTGTGCTCTGAGAACACCATTAAAGACTTTTTTTTTTTTTTTTTACTTTGTAAGTCTTAACAGTTAGTTTCAACAGTTTTTGATTCTGCTCCAGTGCCAAACTTCATTTGTAACATTTCGACATAGGAACATTTCGACCACCAATGAGTAATGATACAAAACCGTGATCACAGGCTGGTGGCATTGCTGGGTGTTGCAGGGGGCTTGGGAAGGGTGCGCGCTGAGAGCTCTGCGTGGAGGACATGCATGAGGTAAAGAAGATTCAAAGGTATTCTAACCGAGTCAGCTGTCTCCACAGTCACTCCACCTCCAAAGTAGAAAAGAAGTAAAATAAAGAAACAAAGAAAATAAAGGAAATATATTATTCTTGTGACTTTTACGCTAGGCTGCCAACAGACCTGGGGTAATCTAAATGCTTCAGGAAGACAAAAGATCTTCAGAATAAGATGAAAAATTCAGTAGATGCCAGCAGGAAAATTGTGGTAACACTGTTGAGTCTAGAAACCACTTCACTACCTAGGCCACAGAAAGGTGGGTTGTTTGGTTTGGTTTTTTATCCTCTCCCTATAAGACTTAAAACTAATTTCTTGAAAATAAACATAACAAGTGACTTAAATTTTATAGCCAAAAATGGACACTAACATAAATAATGAGCTCACTGAAGATAAATTGAGAGGAATGCTCTTTCCTGTCTACTAGAGAATGGCAGCTTTTGATGACAAATATGAAAACCATCTTGCACTGTAACAAAATTTAGTAACTTGGGGCTTTTAAAGTCTTCTAACAAAATGGCTTTTAAAACAGTTTACATACATGTAAAGAAGAACTGAAGAACTCACGTTCTTTATAGAAGGACCATTTCAATGAAAATGTAAAAATACTTATTTTTTGTTAGCTCTGTTCCTGGCAAAGCCTCCTACCGTACAGTGTCTATGTTTACCCTCTGCTACAAAATTAATTAAAGAAACCTAAGTTGAATCCTATAGTCCTTTCTCATCTTCTCTGTAGAACTTTCCTAATGCTTCAAACTCCAGTGTGCCAGTTTGAAACTTTACTCTCTAAACACCTATGATTTAGTAATAGAGAAATTTGACTGCGAACTCCAAATACAGAGCATCTGTTCTGCCATAGCTGTTTTCAACTGATGTTTTTGAATTCCATTAATTTCAATATATTTAGATTTCATTTTTCCAGAAGAGACAAATACACACACATGCAGCTATATAAGTATTTTTGCTATAGAGATCAAAGGAATCTTTGCAAAATAATGGACATGTTTGTCCCTCATTTTTTGATAAATGCCTTTTTTTGTTTATGTAGTGCTCCATAAATTCTTACACTCCTGTGGCTGTACTGCAGAACCCTCCCTTTTATTCAACAGGTCAGTATTTTTCCAACTTAGTATTTTTTCTACTCTTTTGCTGTCAGAGCTTACAATGGATTTATAAAAGACCATGTTACATTGCCACAAATCTGCATTTTCTAATTTCATTTACACATCAAAAAGTCCCACATGCTAAAGAGCATCACAGCTAACTAGAGGCCAAATATGGTCACTGAACTAAATGTTTATCTTTTGCTAATTATTTTCAAATTACATTTAATGGAAATAATTTATTTGTTTGCCTATTTTTGTCTCATTAGCAACACATGTAATTTCAATTAGGCTAATTAACTAAGTTCCACCAACCAGGCAATCTCAGTCATTTATTCCTTGCAAATTTTCCTCCTCCTTTGACAAGTCAAACAAAGCTTTTGTTTGGAGCAAGTTTGTTGCTGATGAAAGAGGGGCTTTAGGTGGGGGATGGCAACAATTGCTTTATTAAACACAGTGATTTGATAAAGCCTGGTGGTGCCAATTCAGCGTACCAGTCATCAAATAAGAAATGCAATTGAGAAGAAGGAAAAGGAAAAAGTTGCCATGAGGTGTAAATAGAAAAAATCCACAGGGGAAGAAATGATGCAAGGGGATCACCGATGAGAGAAAATTTGCTCATGGCGTGCCTCACTGTGTGAAGGATGCTGTTCCTTAGATAAGCTGCAGACGAAAGTTAAGCAAGACATTTTGCTTTATAAGTAGATTGAGGGCAGTGTGGAACTTGTTGCACCAACGATTTCAGGTCAGGAAAAAAAAACCCTTTCATTTCTTTCACTTTTTCTCTGCATAATTTATAGTACCTAGCATGTAGCTCTGTTGTCCTCTGGATTTGTTAATCAAAGTCACATTTCATAAGAATTGCTTTCTGCGTATGAATACACCAAAGATCAGGTCAGAAGAGAAGCAACGGGCTTCTTTTGTCTGCAAGTTTTTAACATCAACTATAAGCCAGAAGAAAAACATCTCGCTGCTTTCTATACAGCTGTGTGAAGCTCAGCGTTACTTTGATGTGTGATATTAATCTACATATACATAATAAGAAGCAAGCACAGAAAATAGTAATAATACTTCACTAGTGAGTAAATACTTCAGAGATTTTTTCAGACTAATATGTAGTATAACTGAGATTTGATATGCATTTTATCAAAGCCACATTCAAATAGGGATTTAGACAGAAAACTATTTGTGTTCTTTTCTAAAATGACTAGACAGCAGCAATTTATGTATTCTAAAGTTACACTTTCATACTGAAAACCTTAAGACAGGTCTGACAGAATGACGTGATTAAAGTAGGATAATAATTTAAAGAATAATAGCCTATTTACTGCTGTGGGTGAGCGCACAAAATCTAGGCTAGGACACAAGCCCTGTACACTATACAGAAGCCCTGACTGAAGGTACTAAAGACCTAAAGTGTATTTCAACAACTATTCATTGACTGGGTTCCGTAATACATCTAATTTTGTACAACTCTGCACAAACGTATCTAAACCAAAGTTTACTTTTAAAAGAAAACGTTAAAACAAAGAGGCATGTGTTTCTTTGGCTCTGTCACTTCAAATGATGTAGCCACACGAACATTCAGCTGCCTTTATTTTTAATAAGTGTTTACATGGGGGCAACTTACTACAGTTAAGTCTCCAGAAAGCTCTTGGAACAGACCATAGCTTTATGCCTACTTGAACATAGCTAAAGTCTGTTCTTAATTCTTTTTGCCATTTTCATACTAACCAGGTAAATCTGAGTAACACCTGAATTAATTATATTCTACTCACTGACAAACTACCAGGCCAGCATTCTGCTTTTTTTTTTTTTTTTCTTGCAGTTTTTATTAATTTCTAACTTGAATAACTTCTACTGAAAACTATGTTTATCTAAGACCTGGATCATTTGACAAAATAATAGAAAGTAATATTTTATCTTAGCAGCTCCTGAAATTTTTCTAAGCACTATTAGGATGAGAGGTAAATTCCATTTTTATCATCTAATCTTGAAGTTTAACAGCATCATGGGTGCAATTATTTGCTTTCTTGATGTCAGTTTCTTTTCTGTAATTTGCAGAAGAAAGGGCAGCTGGATGTTTGTGGCCATGCCTGGAAATTATTAAACAGTGTTTTGGTAAGCTCAGACACTCAGCAACGTGGAACTTAAAATCATGAGGAAAAGTCAGTTATAAAGCTTTGGTGAAGGGGGGGTATTCTGGAAAGATGCCATCCTCTACATGTAGTCTGATCACTCTGTATGCATCTCAACAGAAAAGGATATTAGTGGATAATCCTTTGTTTGGGATCCATTCCAAATTTACAACATCAAGTAACTCAAGTTGGTGCAACACTGTAGCCTTGGGGATTATCTCAAGAGATTTGATTGAAATTCACTTTTCTAGAGAAACTTCTCAGCACAACAGTCTGCAATAAAATATAAACCAGCCTTATTTTTAACATCTCTTACCTTGAATTTTTCCATGCTCCTAATAGTCTTGCATTAAATGGTCCACAAAGTAGGAATAGTAACCTATACATGTGATCTTTAATTTTGCTAATCCTCCGTTACAGCCCAAAAGACCAGAAATGCATTATTTGATCCCACTGTATCTTTGTTGAGCTTTTTCAAGCACTTGTGCTACAGCATATATCTGACTTCCAACACATTTGTTAAAGAGGTGCCATAAATTCCAGGATTTTTCCACTACATTTTTTGGAAAACAGTATTCTAGCATGGGTGGCAGGAGGTGGTGTTATCCTTCTTTCTCCTTCTCATTTCAGCGCACTAAAATGGTACTATGCAACAAAGTATGGTATCATAGGATGTGATATCCTATGATGAATTAATGCATCTTACTGGACTTCCACAAATGCAGACCAGCCATTTAATAAACAAATAATATGCCAATACTTATTAAAATATAACTACATGTTGTATCGACAAAACAATTAGGTACTACAAAAACCAAGGAAAGAAGCAATCTGGAACTATCTGGATCAAAGAGTGAGATCTCTACTCATATGACCATGCCAACACAGGATGGTAACTTAAAGTTAGAATGTATCCTTTAAACTATTATTTTCTATTTTTTTCTAATACTAATTAATTATAAACAAATGTGATATATGAAAGCAACATCTGCTAAGAAGCTTATTGTCTCCTGAAAACATATCCTAAACTACAGCATTTCTTCAAACTTGTTCTAACCTAGACTACAAGTGCTCCCACTAAGTACAAGGGGACATTTATTCCTCAAACTGATACAGACTAGTTCAGCAGAGTCTCAGATCTGCTAAACATCTCAAAAGAAGTTAGAAGTATAAAAGCTTGTACCAGCCAATATGTACGTACACACACACAGATAAACAAACAAGCAAACACTGATCCTCAACTCAAAAGCTCCAAGAATATTTTAACATCATCTTTAGCTATAAATTTAGATCTTTTACTCTGTAATTCTTCTTCTTCCATTCATGCTTTGCTGGTCTCTTCCTTTCGAGAGTAGATAGCTCCAATAGAAGATATTGCTGATAAAACTAACTCCTATTGTCAAGAATAAACTTGCTTGCTTGACATCAATGATGCCAGATCTCTGAAATGGCTACATGAAAAAAATCACTTGACTGGCCTTTATCCAGTGGTCTGAAATCTACATATGAACAGAGCTTAAACAATATCTTTCCCTAACTCGTGTCATTAAATACTAAGCCGTTTTTTCCTCTAGTTACAGAATGTTAGTTATTGACATAACAAATACGCCAACCAGAGATACTCTTCAAGATGCCTCAGGGTTTTTTTGATTCATTCAGTATTCCTTTCAGTGGAATTCTTCATATGATAGGAATTTTAATTATTCTAATTATGAATTTTATTGCAATTGAATGGCAGCTGAACAAAGTGGGTTTGAGTTTTAGTTATACATATTACTTGTTAAAGGTTTAATTCTTGTGTCACTAAGGCTTAAAACTTTCCCATTAGTGAGTGTTCCTACACTAAACTTCTTAAAAATGTTAAATGATTGTAACAATGTCAAATAAATGCATCCTCACAAAAAAATACACAAAAGCAGTAATTTTCAATGGCATTATTATGTAGAAACATCACACTACTCATCAACAACGTTTTAAGAGCTCATTGAAATAATAAAGTGGCTACAGTTATTTCCATTAGAAGGTTTATAAATAATATCTGCTGTTTGGTACATTAAGAGAGCACAACTGTGTAATAATTGAAATGTCAATACATCTTCCTTGTGAAAGTTTCTACTTCTAAAAGCAGGCATCTGGCTTACTGTAAGAAGAATGCACAATTCCCATCTCCTCCTCCTGCCTCAACATTTGAGCTGTGGAGCAAAATAGTGCTTGCCATTCCCATTCAATTGTCCCTCCAAAATTAAATAAAACCATAAGTAAGAAGAAAATATTATTACACACTTATTTGCATAAATACAATCTCTTTAAAAAACACACACAAACTTAAAGCCCTTTTGGCTTATTTTTCTTAACTTTTTCATTTTGAATGAAGGGCAACCTATAAAAGGGGGGAACAAACAAGGCAAACTGTAACTTGGATAACTGTCAAAGTCTGATAAAACTAAGCTGCTCCAACAGCATAATAAGAAATCATGAAGTATCTAGTCCATCACCTCTATTGTTATAAAGAGGCTCTTTATTATGCTGAAATCTTTACTTACAAAGCGTTTTCAGTTATATAACCAGATTTTTCATGAACAATTTGGAAGCTGACATTCTGGGGAAAAATAAGAGCTTTTAGATACCGGTGTCTCTAGCTATTTTACTGATACATCTTATCATTTCAATACTAGCAGATACTCCTTCAGAGTCCCTTGGACCTTGTACAGAATCTTACTGTTTACGTAACTTAAACAATAATTGTTTTCTGTCAAAGACCCAGATCTTTAGTTCAGGTTACAAAGAAGAATGCTGGGCTGAAATTTTCCACAGCAAATCCGAGACACTAGGAAAGAAAAAAGCTTAATCCCATAAAACAGGCTTGCATCGCCATCCCAGTACCCGCTCTTCTGTAGACTTCAGTATCCTTCTGCACCCAGATGAATGGTGGAGATTTTTATAGTAAAAACATATTGACCCTCATCCTCCACAGCTCTGCTTTGCCCGACTGACACAAGGTGCTGTGTACTACCGCTTATTACCGATGGGTTTATGAGTTCCTATCATTTACCCCTTTCTTCTCGAGCCAAACCTCTCAGGTTCTGATTGGTCAGAGGATATGTTGAAGGACAGGCAGTGAGATATTTTTTTTTACTGTGAAAACCAGGTCTGATTGAAGTCATCTTCAGTCTCAGATATGCCTGAGCAAGAAAGGGCATTTTGTTCACTGAAAACCAATGAGATTTTTAAAAATATGCCAAAATGAAGTATTCTATTTTTGTGACACCTAATCAAAGTCCTACATCAAAGTTTGTGAAGGAGAGGAATACATCAGGAGGGGAAAGAGGGTTCATTGTTTAATAGAGTGCTCTGGCATGGTATGAAAGTCTGTTAAGTCATTTTCTACACCCAAAATTTGTCAGGCAGTTTTAATAATAAGATCTTACGTGGCTGATGTCCTAATCAAAATTTCCAAATAGCATTTAAACATGAACGTCTGCAACAGTATAATATGAAAATCACACAGGTATATATTTTTGCTATCTCACTAGTATTATTACTGTACTTTGTACGCCTGTTCTCCAAATGTGATTCATAACAGGAAAGGTCACAACAGAAAAAATTATCGTAACCCAGCATACTATCCTGAGTCCAGTCTTCAGTTCTGTTAAGTCAGTACCTTTATTTAGAAAAATTTGGTTTAAAGTGTTCTTATGCAAATTTCCTCTGCAGGAAAGAAAATGTCAATTAATGCAAATTTGGCATTGTTATCAATGCAAGTGGTCAGAAATTGATCTTTCCCACCTAGAAAACAGATGGCACTAATAGAAATGGACAACAAAGAAAAACAACAAGAAAACAAAACAGATTTTGGCAGAAAACTGGTGTTTCAATGACAGGCAGAAGCCATTGGTAAACAGAAAGCAAGCCTGAGCTTGCTGTTTGATGCTAAGCCATGGTAAAGCACCAAATTTATGCTGCATCACAATCCCAGTACTAAGACTGCAAAAGAGCAGCTTAGAAATGCTTGCGCATACATCTTACACTTCTTCAGCTATGTCCAATACAACCCTCATCACACATCTCATTTGCCCGCGCTTCAAGGCTTCCAGTAGGATTGGAAGGGATCGCAGGGCCAGTGCTCACACACGGAGTAACTTCAGGCTGCAACAGACCTTGGACAGGACACAAAGGCTAATACTTGCAAAAACACCATCTCTTTAAAGCTAAATGTTCAGGAACTGAGTTTTATATCATCTGGCACCTCTGTTTGGATGTTCCTGATTCACGCTGACAGTTTGCACTCACGCAAACAGAGAAGGGTTCTAACAGAGGGAGCTATATCCAGATCTGAACAAAATTTTAATTATTCTGATAGCTTATATAAAGTACAACTGAAATGTTAGGGCTATCAATGAAACGATATTCCAACTTTTTATTTTTAAGAAATGTGCAATATTTTTTCATCCTCCAAACTAATTAGGCTGATAGTTCAGACTGCAAAATCCAGCTATTTTCCTGACACCTTTAAGTTCAGCTAACTCAGAACGCCGGTTCATTGAACCCTTTTCACACTTGTTTCAATAGCAACAGACTGCAAACACTGAAAAATACCCACTTTAATTAACTTCTACTCCTTTCCAGGGGGTGTTAAAAGAAAACCAAGAGCTATTACAGAGACAAAGTGAATGAGCCTTCCAGGCAGTGAAGGCTATTACATTCAATTGTTTGGCAACACTTCTATTCAAGACTAACAATTTCAGAGACTTATGTTCTTAATAGAGCAGACTAAAACTCTTCTGATGAACAATTTTCCATCAGAAACTGCTGATTTTCTGGATCAAAACGTTCTACAGGAATGTTTATTCCACTAAAACTTCTGATGGAAACCAGGCAGGCTAGCTAGAGGGCTGGCAGATCAGCTTGGAAGCTTGCCTACCAGCCAGCCAGGCTGGCAGGCAAGCAGGCAGGCTGGCTGCCCAGCATGTCCTCTGCCCAGTTTGTTTGTCCCCCTCCTCTAAGAGGTCAGGCAGATTATACATTATAATTATATTTATTATTAAATTAGTCAACATTTATAAGAATAAAACACAATATTTCAACTTTCCCAAAAGAAATACTCCAATAAAGTTGGCATGAAAATATGTTCCTTTTTTTTTCAGAAAAGTAGTTTAGATGTTTTCTTCTGTGAGGAATATTTTTTTTTTGTTCCAATTCAAAACAATAAGAAAAAAAGCAAGTGGAACACTGGAATTTCTGCAGAATTGGAGCTCCAGGTTTGAAACATGTTAAGTTATACATAAACAATTCCATAGTCTAAAACAGAAGCCATATAAACCTATGGCATTTCTACAATAACAAGCAGAATTTGAAGACAGTTATTGCACAGTATTACCTTTAATTTTCAAAAAATGTAAGGAATTTATTAATTTGACAAAGCTTAAGGACTTACGAACAAGGTTACTCTCTTTTCTTATTCATTCTGAACTTACATATTTTTTAAAACCTGAATTTTTATCTTTAAAACTACCATAGGTTACACTGGGAGGACTTGAAAAAACACAAATTCAGACCAGGGAGTTAAAACTTCTTTGTTTCTAATAGCCCCTAATAGCATCTGAGCTACTTATTCACATGACCAGAAGCACAGGTCTGGCAACCAAACACAAGTACCAATTGTCACCACATAAACAAACACAATGAACCATCTGACAAGAAGGAACTTTGCATACCATTTCTCGACAGGAGTTACAGTTCTGGTGTCCAGCGCGAGTAGAGAAATAAACCAGCCTGGGTGGAAGATGTGTACTTTGGTTACCTGACACACACAGCTAGGATGTGCAGACTCTACATCCCTACAAGGAACACCCCTATTACCTGTCAAAGGGCTAGATATTGCTGTGTTTCACTTAATAGTCCTTATTTAACTATACTGGCAGGAACAAATGCCTATATTCAAAAATCCTGATCACAAAGCTACAATAATTATAACCTGAATTCCTGAAAACCTTGTAGAAATTGCCCCTAGAATAACTACACTCAAAAATTCCAATGATGAATGAAAAGAAGTTACTCCATTATTGCTTACTTCTTTGCAAACTTTCAGAGAAAGTCTGCATTTTATTTGTTTACTTTTATGGCGCTGGAGCCATACCATTATGTAGGTTTTGGACATTCTTTTACATGAGACCTATTTCAGCTTTATTATGTTGTACAGCTGAGAGCCACGAATAAACTGAATATAACCAAGAGGATATGCTACCCAAGATACCGTGCACCACTGGTAAACTATTTCTGCCAGAAATATAATGTCTTTTACCAGTTTGATACCACCATTATGATCATCTCTACAAAGATTCAGCAGTAGTAGTAGCCTACATTTAAAGAATTAAAAGTTGACCTAGAACTGGCAAAAATCTGTTTTGTTTTTTCCATAATCTTCAGAAGTCAACGCTATCTATATTCACAGCATTTAAAAATAACTTTGCACTTACTACATCTAGCATTTTTACTCCCTGCATTGCAAACACTATATATCGCATGCATGAGCTCACGTTGGAAAGTAAAGGTGACACAAGCACAATGACGCAAACAGGACATATAGATTAGGGAGTATTTATAGACTGCAAAATGCAATACCTTGCCAATATTGCTTGACCCATGAGGCAAGGACAAAACTGAAATTTCTTTGCCTACATATTACATACATAGTAACTGAGATGTATTATAACTCTACAGTATCCAAACACCATGGAAAAACAAAATATACTGCTAATATGGTGGTCCTGCCATGTGCCACATACTGAAAAGATCTGGAATAACAGAGAAAAAATACCTACCTGAAAATACTAACATTGCAAGAAGTAATGTAAGTGATTCACACAGAGAATATTCACATAGTTCAACTTAGAGCCCTATAAATTGTAACAGCAAGGATACCTAAATTAGGTATTTTAAACCTGCAGGTAAAAAAGTAAATATTTCCACTGAGTGGTACCTTCCTCTGAGTCAATATTGATTCAAGCTTCCTATCACAACTGTATTATTTTTATAAAATAAAGCTAACTCTGGAGTTAATCAGGCTTCCAGAACCTTAAGAATAAATGTTGTGAACATTTCAAATATCAAAAGATTCCACAAAAGTGAGTTTGTAGTGGTTTTACATCACTTTGTTAACCTTCATTTCCCAATATGAACTAATGCATAACTTTACTGCGTGCTATTCAAAAGCTTCCAACAGCTTAGTATTTTTCCAAATAGAAGGCCAAATCCTCCTTTCTTCATTCATGTGAGTCATGATATTTGGGATTTTTTGTGACTGCAGAAAGCAGAATTTACCCAGAGATACCCACTTTAACTGCTGTTTAGCTATTAAGCTTTTTCTCCTTCCCACTTCATCTCCCAGGACTCATCTTCACCTAGGGATCTTAAGTCATCTGTGGCAGATCCTCAGCTGATGTAAATCACCATAGTCCATATAAACTACTGGGACGTCGACAGTTGATATCAAGTGAAGATCTGTCATAAAATGCACCTCAGCTTTAAATCTTGCACTGTCAAACACAGGAACCTTTTGGAAAAGTTGGTAATATCAAGGTTTCTAACAGTGGTCTATAAGTTTAAAAGTCTGTGCTTTTCCAACAGATTTCCAAGGATAACTAGACTTTGACAGTTAACCTTGGTAAAAAGAGAACATGATAATTCAATTAATTGATTGAGTTCCCTGAAAGATTACACATCACTTGCTGGTTTAAAAGTATGTATGATTTCTGCTCTGGTCCATCATTAGTTAAAATTCTACAGAGTATGTAACTGTTGGGCATGACATGAATGAAACAAAATCAATCAGATTTAGCACCCAAGGCAGTCCACGAGGCAGAGCCAGTTATCTGAACTAAAACAATGGAGTTTTGTGACTAGAATTTTACTGATTAAGCTGCATAGGGACCTCTTGTGGGTTTCTGTCTTTTTGTAATCCAATATAAGTTTTACTGGCTCATTACTGCCAATTAGGAAAGACTTGACGTTAAAAATTTATTGAATGCTGATGAAGATCAAGACAAACTCCTATGAAGTGCAGTATTAATTAGATGTCAGACTCTGAGTAAACTCAGATAACGCATAAACAAGAGTAAATATTCAAGTTTGCCATAAACTGTGTCATAGCATCATAGCCACAACACAACACTTTGTTTATGAAGGAGATGCATTTTAGTTAACCCACACAATTTCAGGGCTCTTACCAAAACACATTTTGGTACAAAGCAAGGAGTACCTGGGGGACTCGAGGGGGTTCCGCTGCATTGCTGGAGCCATCCGCTTTTAAAAGCAACCTCCAATCAAACCCAGCCCAAGAGTGACAAACGGGACTTACTGACTGCTGTTCTGTGGCCTAAGTGAACTCAGTATTTTCAGACCAAGGTCCTAAAAGGCTATTACAGAACAACCGAGAGCGCCGGTGCTAGTAAGAACCCTTACAGAGGCTGGTAGCAACACAGAGGTCTACGACTGAACAAGCAGAGATAACCTTCCTAGTCCCACCTCCTCCTAGGGAGCCCATCTTGCCATGGCTTATGCCACACCTGATCTATAGATTAGATGACACTATCAATCCTTAAGATTCAGAGAGTCATAATTTATTTTAAAGCTTTCCATCTGAGCTGAATTATCCTGTATTTCCTCATGCATGTAAGGTGAAATCAAGGGACTACAGAATTAGTATCTCCCAGATTCGTCTGGCACAGTTCATTTTTTCTGATTTCAGGTGGCTTGCTTCCCCGTCATAATTCAAAATGCATTTACTTAAAACAAAAATGCTTGTAACCTTAAAATTACTTAAAGACATTTTTTTCTTCTTTTACACTCACCTGAAAAAGCTTCATTGGCATGCTAGCTGTGTTGTTTCATTTTTCTAATGATGTTACTTTAACACATACAATTCCTCAACCCTTACGTAGAATTATTTATTTATTCATCAACTAAAATAGATCTTTGGCATATTAGACTGGATTTTATTACTCTCTAATGTACAGTAATAAAGACAATTAGCCAGTTAGTTCCGAGCTAACTGGACAAAAAACTTTTTTTTTTTCCTACATGAACACCTGTTAATTCCCCCACCACTCCCCACTCCATGACCTTTAAGAATTCCCATTTACCAGAATTGCTCAGGAGCTTTCTGATAAACCATTTTCCATTTGGGGGGTTGAATTTAAAAAATCAGTTTTGGAAAAAAGCTATCATAGAAATGTATTTATGGACACTACTTTTATTTCTAAAAATTCTTCAGGCTCAATGGAAATTTCTAGTCAAAAGTCAAAGCTCAAAATAACCAGCAACCCAACAGTTAGGTTACGATATGACCATGTTTCCTGGCAGGAATTAGAATCAGCATGTCTAACATTTGAAGCATATGTCTCAATCAGCCGGTTTATTGACTTTCTGTGGCTTTTACTATATCTGCCTTTTCACTGACAGATAAATAAAATTAAAGGCTTATTTTATCTTGATGTAGAATAAAACCAATTTAGAATTTATCAGAAATCTTGTTTTCCAGCCACCTAGTATTCACTGAATTTAGATGCTGACAGGATGGTGTGAATATTACTTATTATTTGTATACTTTTTAATGTTAGCTCTTTCTACACAAATATTAAGTAAATTTCTGTAATTCTCCTCTGAAGGAAGAGTATTTTGAAAAATTAAGAAAATTGGCCAAAATAATTATTTTGCTTTTTTCTTAGGATATGGGTTCAAGGAAAAAAATAAAAATAAAAAAACCCCACGTATACATTCTCAATCTGCACACACACACATATCCCCAAATCCTTATTGGGGGAAAAAAAATAAATCTTACTAACTTAAAGTAGTCTCAATAAGGTTAATGAACACAAACTAAACACGTGTAAGGGCTGTTTGCAAAATCAAATACATGTACTGGTCTGTAGTAAGGAGCTTCTTTCATTTTTATAATGTCATCCTCCGAATATTAGTGACAAGTAACATCAAGTTTTCTGGCTACATTAAAGGGCTTCTCAAAAGCACACCACAGATTGTAACAACATTAAGCATAGCTTTAGATGTATATGGAGTGCAAACGCAAATGGGGATCTTTCTAATGTCACACATTTCAGTTTGTAGCACCATCTCATGAATTTGCCACATACAGACAGTGCGTGTTAATGAAAGTGAGGCAGCAGAAGCTCGTAAGTCTTTTATCTGTGTTCTATCATGAAACGGACTATCAACATTTGTAAAATCCCCAGAAGCACGGCTACTAAGATGTATTTACTATCAAGTACTGTTATCTGTTCCATAATTTAATATTGAAGCTAGATTTCTAACCATAAAACCCATTTTTTTTTCAGTGGTTGCCTCCTCCACCAGAGTTTCCTCTAAAAAGGAATCTGTTTCTCTGAAGTGTCACATGCCACATCATAATCGGGATAAAAACTTTCCTGGCGTACTCAGGGAAAAAGGAATAAAGAAAAGAAAGGTTTAAATATCCCTACTTAAAGATTTCTTATCTACATAAAATAATATATATAGCATTAATAACCATACGTGTATATACAGATCCTTATATATAACTTGAGTCCTTCTGACAGGTGCAGCAGGTCTCCAAGGAAAAGACTTTCTAATATTGGAACATTAACGTAGAGAATGTCAGGGGCTGAACAAAACAGGCTGTAAAGAGTAGGGAATAAACTGACCTCAAACACATGGCAGTGGGGAAAGCCTGGTTACCTTGATCATTTTTAGGTTTTTACTATTTTTTCTTCTCTTTAAAGCAATTACTTTTCCTCGTGCAGGTAGCTGGAAATTCAAAAAGTACATCAGAAATAATCTCTTAACACTGCCTATAGGAACATCCAAGCTCTGGCTGCAGAGGCAGTTGTCCCCACACATTCCCTGGAACTTGTCCTCAGAGGGTCTGTATAGGCTGTAAATAGCAAAAGCAATATTGTCCTCCGAACCAATTTTAGCTTCAAAATTTTCCACAACTCCCTGGCTAATTTCTGCCTAATCTGCACCCTGTGTCAAACTGGTGATTCAATTCATACCTCCTAGAGCACAGGAAGAAAATCCTGTTGTGAAATCAGTGATGGATATGCATTTCTAAGAAGTTTTATATTAAGAAGGAAAAAGTTGTCATCCTTTAAGCCACGCTTTGATCAATTTATTCTCCAAGCACTTCGAGTAAATTTATCTGACCTTCTCGTTAATTTTGTCAAACAATAATTTTGTATGACAATGGCTTCGCTGCTCTTATTATTTCATCCTCTGGAGCCAAATCTTGTGATCTCCATGCAGAGAGAGAAGTCTCATATTGGATTCTGGAAGTGTTTGTCCATACAAGCATTCCAGAATTTTACCCAAAATAAAAGAAAAAGCAGCATCACAAACATTACCATAGAAACAAACTACCACAGACATAGTTATTAAGGAGGATGAAAAGGAAAAGCTAATTTATAAAGACAACTCACAGTCTTCAGTCTGTTTAACAGACACGATGCTAATAGAATAGAAACAGATTTTATTAAGCATTGAACAAACGATCAAAATAATATTGCTATGCCCTTTATTTAAACAGGGGCAACTATAATTGATATGAAGATCAAATAAAGAGCCTGATTCTGCAACCTTCATAGACCTCCAGTAACATCCTCCTGCTTAAATTCATCACATCATTTCATATCAGCCTCTCATTTCCTTTTGCCTGACTGTCCTACAATTTTCTCCATGGCATCCTCTCCACACACTGAAGATGAAAACATAATCCAAATAAGTCAGTAGGACTAGGGGCAACAGACCTTATCTAGAAGATATTTTTCCACAATGCAACACTGTGCTCTTTTTGTTTTAATCTCCTTTTATATATATAAAAACAGTACTTTCCTCAAGAAAGAGAAACAACTCTTACAACATAATTGTCTCAGATACAGACATGTCTAAATTAAGGACACAGTAACAGTGATGAAGGTTTGTCCTTCGCTCTTTGCAGCTTGTTATTCCTATCTGCAGCTTCACAGAAAAAAAATAGCTCAAAGAAAGAACTACAAGGAAGATCCAGACTAAATTCCATTCTCCAGTTTCAGAGCATGCACTGCCTTGAACATCTTCAGGATACCATAAATTTATCATAATAATGAACTTGCCACTGAGCCCGTCTGCAAATTCTAGAAAGCTACACACACCCCACTCCTCTGCAGAGTCTTTACTATTTTTCTTCAATGTCCTGCTGTTGACCTTGATATGCACGTGCTGATAAATTATCTCCAAATTCATTAAATGATGAATTTTTTTCTTAGCGTTGGGCCTTGAAAACTTGAATTTTCACTCTAAACTATTGTTTTGGTGAGATTAGGATAGCATATTTAAAAGAACAAACAAAACAAACCCAAGACAGGGAAATGTTTTACATTTACTCGTTTGCAGCAGCAAAATCAATTTTAACTTGGGAATGAACATTTTAAAGTGTCTTCAACAGGTCAGAAAGTTCAGTTGTAGATTGTATTTCTCTGAATGGACTCTTATAGATTTACCATATCTTAAGTATTAAAGTACTTCAAATACTTGGCAAAAAAACATTCAACCTCTCAATAACAACAGAACTAAAAATACACATCTCACTGATTTAGCAGCTCTGGTGGACCAAATCTCTCTGTTCTCCTCCCACTGTTGAACATCTATATGTATTCTCCAGTTTTATCACTGCATAAGGGGGAAAAAATATGAAGAAACCAAGGAGAAAAAAGCAATATGCACTATTCTTTACTTTTAAAAAAGTAATTTTTGAATCTTGATACACAGGTCCTATTTCTAAATAAGGCAGTGCTAATATGCAACAGTTAGCCATGAACTGTGCAGAATCACGAAATAACTGAATATTCTGAAATGGACACACTTTGTTTATATTTTTTAGAAATTCATTACTCCATACATTTTTGGTTTGGATTTTGTACACTTAGAGTTTGCATTTGTACTTAAATCTTTTCCTATGCAAGATTCTTCTCAAATAACACTTTGTTGGTATGAGTAACTTAAAAAAATAAGGGTAAAATGAAGACATGTTTATAATTTAATTACGATATAATTATAATTCCAATTTAATCCCAACAAGAGATCCTTTCAACATGTAATTCCTCAAACACTGTAATTTCAATACACTCATAACTATTAACTAGGAGAGCTACAAGCCATTTTAGTCTATAGATCATTTTGGGCATATCCAAGAAACAAGCAAAGCTTAAGGTAGACATCTGAAATAAATACATACATACAGAAATAAATGGAGATAGAGAAGATGGGTGCATATTCTCCTTGTCAGTCCACCCCATCACATCCTTCCACATATTGCTTTCCTTCCATTCCCATCTTTTAGATCCGCAGTCTTCTCTTCCCAGGCAGAAGCAATATTGATCCGGTTCAGACATGGTTTCCTCACCTTTGGGAGAGGAGACTTCATGCCATGATCTTGCTACCGCCTTGGGACACTGTATTCAAGAGGCTGAAATCCCAGTGGGCCATTAAATGAAGTGTAAGAGATTAGAAGGTTTCTTAGGTCTAAATCTTGCACATTATCATCTCTGATAAAGTGATGAGGGGAGAGGACAAGCTTTTAATTGTATTCCTCCCATCCCCATCTTCTCATCATTCTACCAGCAGACAACACCCAATAAAATACATTTTCCTTTTGGCAAGCTGCAAGTTCAGGTCTTTCTGGAAAAGAGAGGTTACAATTATTGCTCTTTATAGCTGAGGCCTTGATTCTTCATATAGTTTTGTGCAGACTCTCTTTTATTACCTCCTGCTACCTGCAGTTATAAAACCAGATGAGAGTTCCCTAAGCCTCTTACTGTAGCAACACTTCCACAATGATTTAAACAAACAAACAAACCCCAAAAATTACAAAATAAACACAGATGTGTGATATCCACATTCTTGTATGGTCTTAAAGTGCCTCTTTCACTCTCCATAAGATCTGGTATAAAGGTGCTAGTTTCTGCAAAGGACCCAATTAGATCTTTCATCGACTCATATTGAGAGAACATGGCAATCCAAATCATGAGGGCCGAGACAGAAAACTGCTATGCCCAAACCTTGCTTTTAATTGCACAGATATCTACCTTATCATCAAGTCTCCAATACTGAAAAAGCATACAGAAAGAATGCAAGAAAAACAAGAACATGAATGGTGATGATTTTGTGATGAAACATATATGTAGATGTATATGTATGAAACGGTACCAAATAACAATTTTTTCTTTTTGCTTCATGGCTATACATATTCATATATTTAATAAACTTAAAAAACCTAGCAAACTGATGAAGAACTAGATAGATAAAAAGAATCGGTATTCATTGCATGATAAAAATTGTCCTATCTTTGGATATGCTTGAATATCAGATACTGGTCATCTGACATAGTAAATTGCTCATTGACATGGTAATTTTTTAGATAATTGTAGCATGGGTTACCAAGACCTTACCTACGCTATGTTAAACAAATCCCTGTCTTGACAGATGGGCTATAGACTGCTCTCTTCTGAAGCTGAAATGGCCAGCTCTGGACTCCTCGCTGGTGACAGCTTCGTCCTCTTTCCAAGCCTGTGGTGTGGCACTGGTGCACAAAGCACCGCCTCGGCAGTGCAGGACCGCAGCACCGGCCTCCTCTTGAAGAGGGTAAACAGACAAGGGGGAGGGTGAGAGACATGTTTGAGACAAAAAATTAAACCAGCTATGAAGAACAGATAAAAATGTAAGTATCAATTGCAAGGCCTGCTCTTCATAAACTAGACAGCCCTCCAACATAACTCTGCTGGTTATGTTTTAACTCCCACTGAAGTCAATGGTTTAGACAGCACTGCTTTCTATGTTTCACATACTTTCTGTTAAAAAAAGAAAGTGAACGTGAAAAAAGCAGCTTACTGATTCTTCAACACACTGCCAATGAATTTTTAATGAATAGATTTTGAGTTTGTTCTCTATGCTGCAGAGCTCTCCCCACACTCACCTTTTGTAAAAAAAACAGGAAAACAGAACTATATTACTATTTCCTAAGACTCTAAATTATAGAAGAAACCTCTTTCACTTCAAAGTTTTACAAATCCATATTACATTTTGAACAAAACCTTCAGATTTTTTACTGTTCTTTCTCATTTATGTTGTCAAATGCACCGTGGCATTAGGCTTAAAAGCTAGACATCAGTAACTGCTCCAAAGGCGGCATAGCAAACATAAAAAACAATTAAATTTTCTACGTTTACAAGTGAAAGGCTGCTGTAAATAACCATGTCAAGTAGATCTTGCTGTGGGAAGGTGGGATCAGAATATCGATAAGAACTGACTCCGAGAAGGAAAGAATAGCAAGCAGCAACAGACTACAGAAGGCACAGCTGAAACAAAAGAGAAAACTAGATTTAGCCAAGCTATGGGATAAAGAAAAATGAAGGAAAAAAGTAATAAAAAGTAAAGAAATCCCAGTAAGCTGGATTGGTGGTGGCGGAAGGTGAACGGGCAAGCGAATAGATCACAATTCTGTGTTTTTCTTGCTGCTCTGCATTTCCTCTATGGTTTTTGATCTTTCTTCAAATGTTTGATTCTCCATTTATTATCTTATTTGCAGACTGCTTCACACTGCCAGCACTGAATCTGAAATATCCAGACTGGAGGAACTTCCAGCTCTATCAAGCCTTCTAATCTACAATGGGAGAAAAACTACACATATGACTGCCTGCAAGACCCAAGAAACAAGAACAAAGCAAACCAAGACCATGACTAATTGTTATAGGGCTAAGGGGTATTTTCTCCTTATACTCCTAATCCAAAGATATTCCTTGTTCTCTGACCATGTCTAATGCTGAAGAGCATATTAACCTGCTAAGATACACCACTCCAGCAGTAAGAATACATCAAAGTACTTGTAAGTCCTCAGGGAGAAAGTGCCCAGCACAGTTTGTCCAGTCTTTCTGATGTTCTCATTTCTTTCTCAAGTGTCCTCTCCTCTGAGAGGTGAACATCTGATCAGTGATGAGCGTGGCCTTATTAAGAGTAACAAAACACTAAAGTAATAGGAAATAAACAATGCCAAAGAGGGGCCACACTGCAATGTTTCTACTTTGCTAGCCTAGTCTGGCATTTAGAGATAATACGATAATACAAACAGTAGGATTCATTACTAAATGTTTTGTCAGTAGAATTACTTAAAAAAATCACATTTTACTTTTTTTTTTACTCATAAAGGCTTTCATAGCATAAAAAACCCTCCAGTTCCATTCAAATCTTATACTGCCTGATAAAATACTCTCACCGTGAGACAGAGCTGGCCATAGCTCATTCTCTAATCATTGCCTGACATTAAGAGTTATGAGAAATCAATTATAATCACTATTAAATAAGGGGGTCATCATCAATATGTCAGTAGCCTTGACAGAAAAGTGTGTTAAGAGCACAATCACTAAATATAATTTCATATGGATATCTCTCCTGTGATCTGGACAAATGTGGGAAGCTGAAGGAGGAAGGAAAACGATCACTACATGACAGCCTACAATAATGAATAAAAGTTAAGTTTATTTAACAATGTTCAATATGGCATCATCACTGCAATTAAGATATTCACCATAAAGACAAAAGATCACTGGAAGCTATGCAATCATTTTGATAAGCTTGCAAATCAAAATAATCCAGCAATTTTGATGTCCAGCATTAAACATCAAATGGTAGTGTCTAGAACATCATGCAGTTTTGGCTGGTTGGACTTCATTGAGAAGTCTCAATTTGGCCATTTAAACTTGCTCCCCCCCCAATTTTCACTAAAATAGATATTATGTATTATAATCTCTGTATGTGTGTATAACACAGATACACATATCATGTACATACACATATGTATCAACTGCTTCTGAATAAAAAGGGTGACTGAAAAAATACAAAACAACTGTGGCCTTTAGACTCCCCCACCTGCCCTCCTCACCCGCTGTCTTGTATTACTTTTGCTGTGAAGTTTCTTCATAGAAGCCAGGCACTATGCTTCTACCCTCTGGAATATTCATAATGAAAATCCATATAATTTCACTGGTAAATTCAGGTTTTGTTCATCCTAATGTTCACAAAAATCTTAAGAAAAGGCCATCTCATAATAATTCCAGTATATAAAACTATGCCATGTGCCAAAAGTAGCATTATCGGTAAAATAAATTAGTTTAATATCAGTCTTAGACTTTCATTGATATTGTCCTATAAATTTGAAGTCTTGACCCTGTTTCCACCCAAGAGCATACCTTCAGAAGAAAACAGTGAAAACCAAGGAATCTAAAGAAATAAACACCAAGGGCTTTATTTCACTTCAACTTTTATTTCCAACATACTGTTCTGAAGTGTTGCTGGATTTTTTGGCTTTGCGGTTTTTTGGTTTATTTTTGTTTGTTTGGTGGGTTGTTTTCTGAGGGTTTTTTGGTTTTGTTTTTAGAGTTCAAACTACTTATACAGATTATGAACTGAACAACTAGCAAAAAACAAAATGTCACAAATTTTAAAGAACATTCAATTCCTCTGTATGTACAAGTCAGCTGGCAAACATATACTATGAGAAAGCCTAGATAATAATTGTGATTCCTTTTTCTGCTAGCA
Source organism: Grus americana (assembly GCF_028858705.1). Taxonomy (NCBI): domain Eukaryota; kingdom Metazoa; phylum Chordata; class Aves; order Gruiformes; family Gruidae; genus Grus; species Grus americana. The sequence continues at coordinate 9,786,954 of NC_072864.1, forward strand.
CGCCACCACAGAAATACTTTTCTTCAACATATGACCCAATACAACCACACTGTTTGCCTTCCTCTTGGTATTATACTGATGTGATAGCTAACACACGCATAGTTTCATCTCAAACTTATGTCCACCACTTTTCAAAACTTATTCTCTGGAATGAAATCATAGTTCATAACAACCTAAATGTACTCTCTCATACTCTTAAATGACAGGAATATTTTCTGTAGTTCTGCCACTACACTCCTACGTACATTCTTGATGTTGTAGTCTTGAGATACAACTTCATTTGTAGAAGAAACCACCCTCAGAAGACAGCAATTTAATTGCAAATAGCAGCACTTGTGGTGCCAAACGTTGTCTAAGAAAAGCAGGATTGAACCAACAGATCCTGTCCTTCTATTTGAATTCTGGCTCTTGGACAATTAGGATCTTAAAGGACTAATTCTTACAAGCTCCTCCTGCACAGAGAAACAGCAAAATACTTCTGTGCTCATTTGAATCTCAAAATGGAAGCATATTTGTTTTTATTCTGCAAATGAACATTACACCCTTCGTAGCTGACAACCACTGTAGCAGATTAAATGGTCTGTGCAACAAGATGTACCTGCATTCAAAGTCAGTAGAGGGAAGGATAGAGGAAAAAGATAGCCGCAGGATGCAATGATAGCCAGACCTAAAGCACTTTGTTTATTTGAATTTCTTTCCAGCCATCTGTATCTTGTCTTTACAGAGTAGAAGTATTGTCTCATTTGCCCTTGACGAGATATAAATTAAGAAATGCTGCTAACACACATTCTTTTTAAACAATTGCATAGATTCTCATTTCAAAGGACATTTTAAAACCATTCTTCCTTACAAAACATTAGCATATGCTTCTTAAGCGCTCCTGAAATAAAATTTGTACCACTACAGTCACATGGCATTCTTCTATCTACAATAGCTAGTATCAGCTGCCTTGTTGTTAAGACTTGAATCAGAATTTCCTTGCTGCAAATGTTTTCTCTCTAAGGTATATAATTTTATCTCTCAGTCCCCCTGAAAATTATAAGGCAATCTACACACATCTTCTGCTCATTGTATGAGTACCCCTTTCTCACCAGCCCTCCTTGCAAAAAGAAAGCCAACATTAATTCAATAAACAGATGAAAACAAAATTCCTGTTTTCTTCTCAATAACTACAAAGTTTGATTTTTAATCAACCTTAAAAAGTAGTATTATTTTTAACGTTTAATAAAAGCAATAAGCAAAACAAAAATGAAGTAATTACATACACATTATAATTTTTTCCCCTCACACAAGAGCTAATTAATAACAGTAAATCTTGAATGTTATTGTGTCTCAATGTGCACAACTCCTGACCTTGAAACCTGTAATGTCTATCATGGCCTTGCTGTCAGAACTACTATCTCTACAAGCATGTGAGATCTTGTATTTAACTAAATCAACTCATCAGGGCAGCATTGATAATCATTTTGTTTTTAAAATTACCTAGTGTTTCACTTCCTCAGTATACAGTTGGTTTGATTAAATAAAGGTATTCATATCCATAATATTACTTTACAAGTCAGGGATAAAAACAGACATTTACATATTTTTTAGACCAACCTCTATTCAACTGAAGTTCCTATAATGGCTCATGTTGGCCTGAATTAAATTTCCATTTCCCCATCAGCTCTGGTAAGGAGAGATTTTGTTTTCATATGGTGCAGAATTATGCACCAATAATTACCTTAAAATCTTACCTAAATAGTCTTAATTTCACAGTCTCAAAAGAAAACAAGAGCGCATTATTTACCACATAGTTCAGCAATAAATGGAGGTAAGCGCAGATTCTGCTAATACTGATTCAGAATTCTGTCAATTCTATAAAAAAATAGGATACTTATTTAGAGAAGGCAATTTCCCTTGGGTTTTATGCCAAGCATCAGCATGGAGTGGACCCGCTACAATAAAGGCAATACAGAGCACAAATTTAAGTTTAATCAGACTCGACTGATTGAAAAAAAAGCAGCCATGCTATTTAAAAGAAGTTTAAAAAAAAAGGGGGGGTGGGGAGGGACGAGAAGCAGGTGATAAGTACAAGAATAGTTAAGACAGTATTTGGGAACAGAAAATCCTATTTCTTCAAAACAAAGTGATTTTGTGCTGTAGATCTAACCTGGGGGGAGTTATGCAGGACTTAGACTTAACAGGAGTCTTTCACTGGGATGAAAAGACATGAAGTCTTAACAGCACAGGGCACATGAACCCTTCACCATTACCTACCATACACATCATATATGACATTGAATCTGTCCTGTAAAGCAAGCTCCTGCATTTCCTGAACTACTCCACTTCCACCCAGTACTATGGCCCTACTGAATAGTGATAAAAATTTGGAACAGAAGTTAGCAGAATGCAGCAAACGTAAATCAAATCAGTAGGACTACTTCTGATCCAGAGGAAAGATTCCTATAGAGCCCATTCTGCAACTAATAAGGCCTCATGTGAACGAGACACTTCTTTAATTTCATGCTTATGTGATGTATAAACACACCAAATTCTTCCATTCATGGTGACATATCTGCTGCCTCAGCAAGATGCACACCTTTTCAAAATCAGAATTTGGAACTGTTTTTTTCCAAGATACCCATATTACAAATACCATCACCATCTAAAATATTTAATTACCATCACATTGATCCGCAAAGTCACTGGAATGCCAAGGTTTAAATTCAAACACATCATCACAACAGGTGAAAAAGTTTATGCCAAACTTGACTCATCAACAGGGCATATTTTTGAGAACATTACAAATGGCAGAATAAAGATATTGGAGATCTGGGTCTTTTCAGAATGAATGTCAGAAACTCTGCAGTTCTCCAGATGAGCACACACATACAAGCCCAGAACACGTGAAGATTCTACCACGCTTCATAATGTTCCCACTGAGATATACCAGACTTCTCTTTCTTTAACAATGATATCAATTATGCAGTTTACAGTTATTCCACAAAAAATTAAGCAAGGCACCATACAGAGTAAACAACTGGTCATCTTGCTAGGAACTTAAATGTCTAAACCTTTTCTTTTCCTAATCTGGTTTCACTGTTTTGCTGTTGAAAAACTCAGCTTTCATTTTTATAATTCTAGTCCAGATGGATTGCAGGCTTGGATAACAACATAAAACTGGTTAATCAACTTTCATGCCATATTTATGCTGCAACAGAGAGATTTCACTGTTGTCTGCAGTTTACCAGTGCATACTGTGGAATACAGCCAGTGGTTTATGTACCCTTAAAAATGCAAGCTGCAGCCCACATCGCTGTCAGTGACCCTAAGCCTGCTACTAACAACAACCTCTTGTCTTTGCCGAAGATAGATTCGGTTAAATTTAATTCAAAAAAAACCCAAAACATAGCATCCCTTCAGCAAGCAGAATTATATTTCACTCATCAAATTTATGAGTTCTCAATCCTACTGGTTATCTTGTGTCAGAGAGCCCAGTTAAAAGTCAAGAAACATATATTTCCTAATTAATTTGTTATGGTATCACTATCCCCAGTCTTAATACAAGTTTTTGGCCAAATACAGAAATTTCTTTTACAGAAACTGCTGTGTAACTGTAGCACTGATTATCATATTTTGACAATAGTGCTGCTTTGGGTTTAGTGGTGTTATTTTCCCCAGTATGCTGAAGGACTTGCACGGAAAAAACTGTCAAAAGCTGGTATGGCATTCTGTGGTTTATAAATCACTCGTGAACATTTATGGCAGCAAGTAACTTAGTAATTAAAATCAAATTCTATGGCTGTTCAGAAAAGTCAAGACTGTGATAGCAGACAATTAACAGCAGATATTTGAACTAGACCAATTACATATAGTTTGCAATTAACATTATTAGTCATAAATTATAAATGTATAACGTGTTTTGCCTAATGTGACCAAGAAGCAGAGGAGTGGGAAATTACTCATATTTCAGCAAGTGGCTTAACTGCACCACCATCACTTCAGCATTGGAACCAAGCCAGTTTACCCAAAACTACAAAGGCAACACCAGGGAACTTTAACCAATGTGTTCATTAAAGTTTGCTTTTAATAGCTAATTTCACCTATGCATAAAATCCAGACAACATTAACCTATCCCATATTGTGGTTGGGGTTTTTCAGGGTTCGTTTTGGGGTTTTTTGCAGGATTTTTTGTGGGTGTTGGTTTTTTGTGTGGTTGATTTTTTTGTTTGCTTGGGTTTTTTACAATGTAGTGTATCACAAATCAAGTTCCTATGGAGTTTATATGTGGTATATAACTTACATGTTATTTAGATTAATAAAAGCAGAATATTTGAAGGTTTAATGTAATACAGAAATATGCTTTACAAAGGTAGTTTATTTCATTAGCTTGAAATACAGACACAATTGGTACCTGCTACGGTAGGCACCACAGTTTTTTTCTCCCAATAAGCATTCTGCCATTCCCTGTGCTGACCTCCTCCCTCTGGTGACCAGTGACAGAACCGGAGGGAACGGCATGAAGCTGTGACAGGGGAGGTTTAGATTGGATATCAGGAAAAGGTTCTTCACCAAGAGGGTGGCTGGGCACTGGAACAGGCTGCCCAGGGAAGTGGTCACAGCACCGAGCTTGACTGAGTTCAAGAAGCATCTGGACAACGCCCTCAGTCATATGGTCTGATTAGGCTGGTCCTGTATGGAGCCAGGAGTTGGACTCAATGATCCTTATGGGTCCCTTCCAACTCAGGATATTCTATGATTCTATGATTCCCAATCATAAAAAATAAAATTAAAATCTTATTTATAGTTTAAAAGTAGTAGTATGGGAGGCTATAAATTCATCAGCAAAGCAGGACTACGTATTATCTGCAGGTACCCTGGGTTAGTTTGGTTTTAAGGAAAACGGGAAGGCACAAAAAACCTACAACGGGGTGGTGGGATCATTTGAATTGGCTCAAAATTTGGAAACATTAAAGTGAGTTCCAGCAGCAATAGTGTAGCAGAGTACAAATGAACTGACTAGAAGAAATATTTTCTCAGACAATTACAAGCTACTTTTAATCACAAGGTTCCGAATCTTGAGGGATACATTGCTATCTACAAATTGCTTAAACCCCTTCCTACAATAGCAGTTCCTGAAATTTTATTTTCCTGCTCTTTTTCTTCCTCCATGAATCTCTTATGTTGCAGTTTTTAAAGCCAGGTCATAGTCTCTCAATAGTTAATCTGAAATTTATAATATTTAATTGTCACAACTAATTTTGGGATTGTAGCTTTCCAAGAAGCTGCATCTGTTTATACCAAAACCATCATTTTCCTAATTCCAGTACTTTTATTTTATTACATTATGTTTGGATTTAATATTTTTAAGTACAACTGTCGATAATGCCTTTAAAAAAAATCTTAATTGAAAAAAATATTTCTCATTGAATAAACTGCACTCTAAGTAATAAAAGGCTGCTTTAAATTTAGTTTGTTTGTTTATCATCACATATCAGCCACCACAAGCAATATTTAACTGTTCTCTAAAATAATAAAACTATGCTGACCTCTAAAAACAATTCCGCACTATGTTTTCATTCTTTCTATAACAATGCACTCAAATGCACAGCAGCAACAATTACTAACACATCTGGGATTTAGTAGCATAAACAGCCCTACCACCTTTGTGAGAGGACAGGTCTGTAGTCCAGGTTTAATGAAATGCAGAAATATGCAAGTTGGTTGGGTACCAGTAACATGAAGGAGTTGCAAGTCATTTGCCTTCCTTAAAATGTAAATAAGCATGGGGAAAATTCAGCTCCTTGCTGATGTGCCTACCTTGTTACTGGGACTCAAGTTGACATGGTATTTACAACTGCTACACTGCAGTCACTTTTGGGACAGGAATACAATGTCTAAATCCTCTGACACAAGCAAGAACTATAGAAAGCTTCAAAAGGATGAAAGTAGTTTCAATTTAATCAAAGAGACCTCAGAGAAAGGTACACAGATCCCCGTTAACAGTGAAAATAGTCCGCTTCAGCATGTTTTTGTGATTAGTTAATGACCAAAACAAGAACATTAATCATGCTTTTATTATTAAAACAAAACGTGTTTTTGTCAGAGTTTGAGTGATGATGCTAGAACAAATTAGACACTACTTCCACATCAAGCAGTACTTTTCTTTCAAAGAGTATGTAGGCCATACCAATTCAGCACAATTCAGCTCCAAACAGGAACAAAACTAGTAAACATTTTCTCAAATATCTTACCTTCCCCACCAGTCACACTGCACTGCTTTGCTGTATTACTGTCTGTCTCCACCTGTCTTTTTTCCCCCCACTGGTGTTCCACCCTTCTTCCTTGTCTCTCCCCTTAAAAACAGAAGAAAAAATTCTTTCAGTCTTTCATAATTGAAATCACGCTATTTTCAGATCATTACAGGAGCTACACATTACTTTCCTCCTTTTGTCTTATCAGTTGAGATAGCTCCTTGCGCTGAAGAACCTAAATTTGTGCAAACCCAGCACAAGACCCTAATCCTAGTGACTGCCTAAATATTATTAGCGCACACTTACTAAATTTAGCAGCATAACTGCAGTTCAGTAAGAATACACCTTCAACTCCAAAAATAAACTAATTAGATATATCTTATCCTTGTTTGTGAAAGTTAAAAAGATCAACTGTATGCTCCTTTTGGGGGTCTTTTTGCTTTACGTTCAATAGCAAGGAGCTGGCGAGGGACTTCCAATTCCAGACCAACAGTATTTCCAAGACTAGGATCTGCAGAATTGTTCAACTTTGGATACAGAGAGGCATCATTGTTGTCCATTTTCATTTTTTACTGATCCATTAATACTAAGAAATCCTATTTGAAATAACAGAGGACTCTGCCTTGCAAAAAACTGTTCTCTTATGCTCCAACATCCTTGTTTCCACAACTGCCTCATTAAATCATTTCATGACAAATTCTTTACAACCTTCCTGCAATAAGATTTCTCTGTATCTCGTAAATTAAACTCCTGGATTTAACCAATATTGAAAATAATAGGTTCCATCATTACTTGATAAGGAATGAGAAATACTGGTTTTAAAGCTTCAGTAGGATTTCAACTATGGACTATAGTTGCTGTCGAAGTTTCTACCACGAGTGGGGGAGTATGACTATCCCCAGGTGTCACACAGATGTGATTGTTCCAGTTGGTAAATACCACACTATATTAAATCTGGCATTACAGAAAACCAAAAGCCAGATCTACAAGGCTTAGTGGAATAAGCAATCTTTTCTGCTAAAAATCTCTTTTCTAGAATCAGACCAATAAGATTAGTACTGTGTATATTTTAAACTCATATTGGTTTTGTCTTGTCTTTGCTTTTTTATTATTTCTGCTGAGATATTTCTATAATCGTACAGAATATAATATACTTTGTGTATCTGAATGGTAAGGGAGAGTTATGGAGCTTAGTAAATCATATGTACATCTAAGGACCTCTTGATTTTCTAAAATGAAAAAAATTAATAGTGTAATTTTACAGGGGTTCTCCAATGATCCTTAATCAGCCCTTTATTATTTAACTAGATTCACCAAAAAATTAAAACCTTAACTCACATACCCAGGCTCCATTATGATAACTATTTTAAGTACCCAGATACACAGTATTAAGGGTTGTTTCTGCTCCTCCTGTATGAGAAAAGGATCAATCCAAAAAAGTAGCCATACGAGTGGGAAACTTAAGGTTTTCAAAGTGTGGTTCTTACAGGAATGTTATATTAAGCCAAACACACTACAAGTACAGTTTCTTAAAGTATCTTCGGAGACTCTGGGTGGAAAACCTTTCCACTGAAATCATATGAATTCTGCTATCAGTTCAAACTAGATTGAGGACTGAACTTTTTAATGGCAACAAGCATATTACAGGAGCATAATACCTAATGTGCTGCTGATTTCATTCATCTGAGCACCAAAAATACAATACCTGCGTGCCTAGAGTGGAACATTGATGCACAGTCACACACAGAAGTCTGAAAAGCATTGCTATTCAGTTAAGCAGGTTTAGCAGCTCACATCATAAGGAGAGAGAATTAGAACCAGAAAAGAAGATAGACCTCCCTAGTGCTGAGGACTAGTCGCAACATTTTGGGTGTTTCATAAAGCAAGGGAAATTGTAATTAAACATCTCATAAGAAGGAGAATTAGTTGCTTTAGAGCACACAGGCTGCCATGGGAATCACCAGAGAATTACAGAATGGTTTGGGTTGGAAGGGATCTCAAAGATCATCTAGTTCCAACCCCCCCCGACATGGGCAGGGACACCCTCCACTAGACCAGCTTGCCCAAAGCGTCACCCAACCTGGCCTTGAACACCCCAGGCATGGGGCATCCACAACCTCTCTGGGCAACCTGTGCCAGTGCCTCACCACCCTCACAGTGAAGAATTTCCTCCTCGTATCTAATTTAAATCTCCCCTCCTTCAGCTTAAGGCCATTGCCCCTTGTCCTATCAGTCCATGCCCTTGTAAACAGTCCCTCTCCAGCTTTCCTGTAGGCCCCTTTAAGTAATGGAAGGCTGCAATAAGAGCATTAACATGAAATGCTGACACCCCTCTGAAAATCCCATACCTCTCTAGAAGCTAAATAATTTATTTTGGTATGCAACAGAGTAATTATTTTCAAAAAAAGAGTTATAATTCTGTCAGAACTTTTTTGCAAAAAAATACTACTAATAATGAAAGTACCGATTCCCTTTTATTCAATAACTCAGGATAAGTGCATAATATTCATATTCAACTTCCAACAATCTCCCAACTCTAAGGTAGAGTATACTAGACTATGCAGTTACTTGAGTAGCTAGTTCTCAGGTTTTGATGCTGAATACTCTGCTATTTTATGTATTTATTGTATCCAGCAATTACTGTGAACTAAGTTACTAATGGTAATGTCCTCCTTTTCATATCAGATTTCTAACTGACCAGCTTTTGCACAACACAAACCAGCTGCAAATGAATCATACCAAAGCCACATCCTGACACAGCTCCCCATATCATCTTTTCCTAGATGAATATGTCAATATTAATAAACCAAAGAATTTCAACTATATATAACCACTTATTGTCTAAAACAGTTTCAATAAAAAAAATGATGTTTAAATCAGTGGTTTAAATAAAGTAAATTTAGCTAACACTGTTATATCTGTCTCTAAGTTATTTTACTATGTTTTATAGTCCTTCCCTTGACATCAGTGCTACTGTCAGGCATTAACTATGTGGTTAGTTGTCTGAGATGTCAAAGTTTCCCAAAAATGATACATCCATTCACAGCTGCAGGGTCTCCATAAAACCAATGGTGACTTTTAGTCCTACTTGCCAATATCCTACACATCTAGCTAGCTAGCTATTGAGAAGGGAAAAATAATATTGGGAAAGGAGTAAAATCCAATGGTTTAGGACTTAAGCCACCATTAAGTAATACAAATGCGGAGACAATCTTCCATTTAAGTGGAAAGGCCCATATTACATATTCTTACAGAAACGCTTCTGAACCTGCCCCTAAAGGCACAGCTTGTTCTCAGCATCAGTAACACCTGATTAGATATCAGAAGATCTAAATTATGTCAGATTTTTTTACAACCTCCTCAAACACATGAATGTCACGGAAAGAGACTCACAGGTTTAAGATGTATAGTTTGAGGGGGAAAAAAAACACAAGAAAAAAAGAAAAAAATTGTTGATGTGGCCAAACCTAAGTTGAGGCAAGACCCTAGTTAATTCAGATAGGAAGAAGGATGAACTCCTAAGAATTTGCCTACAGCTATGGAGAACAACATCTACCTATTTGCCAGACAATAGTGATATTGAAGGGTTTGTGGTTTTTTAGGATCCTAATGTTATTAAAGATTTAATAGCTGTAGTATCACATAATGCTTAATTCTATTTGTGGCTCAACAGAAAAACTTCATTCCTCTGATAGAAATGGACATAACAAACTTTGGTGTTGATCATAACACTGTCCTGATCCACACTCACACCTCAGGCTGTGGGAGGTGAATTCTCTAAACATATGGTCTAATGAGGCTTCAATTTAGCCAGGAAACCACTCTCATATTTTTTGAAAAATGACGAATATAGTGTTGTTTTCTAGCTAGTCACACAAGGTATTTCCTCAGACACTGCATTTTTAAGTGTAGACTTTGTACTGGCGCAGTCCACGTTTGACATGATGAAATTAAGTCACGTACAAATTTAAATTGCACTCTCCTTTTAAAGAAACCAATGAGCTTTGCATAACCCATAAATGTAGTCTCTTTTTATGAAGAAACTAAAATTTAAGACATTTAAGTGCCAAGCAAAACATAACATATACACGTTCTCATAAATATACCTTGTGTATCTTTACAAATTACGCTCAAACAAAAGGATATTGTACACTCACAGGATCCATTACCTCCCAGACTGGAGTACAGCAGAAGAGACACAAGACCTGGGTTTTTAAACAGCATTCCATCACAAACTCCTTCCATGCCCTGAGCGGAGTAATTTCCAATCTGCCTTAAGCACAGGAATGGAGTCTCTCTATTCTATGTACTATTTTTTCAGTATGTTTAGGCTGTGAATGATTGTTTAATATTTTTCTTTCACCTGTCTGTTTAGATGTGGCAGAGGGGGAAATGTAAGGAAATTCTACTCTCACTAGAAGAAATCTATTTTAAGTAGTATCACCAAGATTCAACAACATAAATTGAATTTTATAAATATTTTTAACATCAGACTGTATTCTGCTCATTCCTATTCTGAACTCAATTAAAAACAGCAAGAGGCGGAGGGTCAAAGGGCTTCCAAACATGAGTTTCACTGTAGCATGGCATCAACTATCTTACCTCTGTAAGAAAACTTACAGAACAACTTAATATGAAATATTCTCTCATCTGTGTTTTGTTTATTTGTTTGGGGTTTGGTTTGGGGTTTGGGGGTTTTTTTTGTGTGTTTGCCTGTTTGTTTTCCATAGCTGAAGAGCTTCCATGGACAAGTAACCTTAAAATAGGTACTTTAAGAAACATGCATATTGGGGTGTGTGTGTTTTCATAGCTCCATAATTGAACACTGATTTTCTTTTATCCTGTTTGTTAATGATCATGGTAGAGCTGATAACACTAAGTATACAGCAATGCTTGGGCAGCAGGTCTGCTTGGTAGCTAGCATCTGCTGTTAAGCACATTAAGAATTTCTATATGTGGAGAAAGAGTCACAAAAACATGTTCTAAGTCCCAATACCAGAACTATAAAGAACATACTTAATTTGTTTCAAAGGGATTAGTCATATGAAGAAAGCCTAAAACATCTAACTTTACAGAGCTTCTAAAAATACTTGGATCAGTAAATACTGATCAGTAAATAATGTGTGTAACCAAACCTCTTCTCAATCTTTTCTTATTTTTCCTACAAATATGGATTTATTGGGGAATTTCTTTAATCAGATGATTGTTCATCAACTTAAAGGATTTCAGAAATGGGCCTATAGAAAAAAACATTTTAGTATGAAATTAGCAGCATTTTCAAAAGCAGTCATTCTACTTATATTAGCTATGAAGCAAATACAGAAGTATTGCCTTTATGTTCTTATGAAATGCATACAACTGCACATGAATGAAAAAATCATGCCTTAATTTCACACACTTCCAAACCTACCAGTATGAGCAAATACATTTGCTAATTTGGATATCTGCAAGTAGAAAGTGACCATAAATTATCTGAAAACTGGTTTTAGGAGCATCTAGTTGTCCAGGTTTTTGTGTTTTGTAATAGTAGTCTCATTTATTACAGAAACATACCCGACAATACAATATAGTTCATGTGGCACTCATGATAATTCTGTAATACAAATCAGCTGCTATGATTTCCTGCAGAAAACATGATTCATTCTGGATCAAACCCAGCTTAAATACCTTCTGCTTACAGTTAAAAGTTAGAGGTTTCTGGCACAAGATGTTAAAATTGATTACTAGACTGTTTTACTGCACTTTTAACCCTTCTCCTCAAACCAAAAAGCCCTGAAAACTCAAGATGCCACCTACAAACTTGGTTAAAACTAATAAATAAGACCATCAGCAATGGAGCCTTAATAGCAAAGTTTATTATTTCATTGAAGGTCCCAATGCTAAGAGTTGTGGACTCTACACTACAAAATTTAACAAGTACTCAACGTTATTTCATCCAGCCAAAAGCAAAAAGACAAAACATAATTATTTGGCAAGCAGTACACTTCATTTTTTACCTTATGGTATTAAAAATGTTTTAAGAATCATATTCACTAGATTGCTTTTGAAAGCAAGTTATATGACAACATAAAACCTTTACATTTTTACACTCAGTCAATATTCAGCATTCAATCCAAGGATGTCACACCCCAACACTTGAAAACTAGATATTCAGAATTCTTCCCTGGTCAAAATCCAATTCACAACTTGGGACCTCCTCCTCCAGCTCCCAGGAGGAAACACGGAGAGTAAGGTGCTAAGAAAATCTGTCCCTATTTTTACAAGGTCAGTGAGCAATTTTGCAAGTGGCTCCTCTAAAACGTTATTCCCATGTTACAGAGAAGAAAACAAAGACAACAAATGGACTCGCTGAAGATGAAAGTCCATAGAAGAAAAAACCAAAAATAAACCAAGAGAGACAGACCTACTAGCAAACCCATCTCTTTCTTACATTGATTTCTGGTTTTGTTTTTATTCACCATTGCCAAAACTTCCTTCATATCAAATAAATGCACTCTATTTCTTCAGGTTTCCACAGAAGCATTCACGTGTGATCCAAATCTCCCAAGTTTTCATCTACTAAGGACTTAACCCCTACAACCTGAAAATAGTTATGTCACATTGGAAGAATTATTTAATTTTTCATGCAGAACTGTCTGGTTTCGTAGTTTCTCTGTCCCCTTTGATTACTTAAAAAATACATTGTTTTATCTTTTTCAACATTTATATCTCTTTTTGGTATCAAAGGAAGCTGAAATCCAGGGATTTGTAGGAAAAGATTTTTGTTCTCGTACAAGGATCAGTGCAGCCACAGGTTTCAGCTATAGCCCTGCTGCTTTGATTTTTCACATTTGATTAAGAAATAAATATGATATTCTCCCTTTTTGTAGTTGGCAAATCTCTTCTGAAATCTGGAGCCATGCTGATGCAAAAGGAAGCAAAAGCACTGGAAATTTATTCTAAACAGACTCTGATTTCTGATTTGTGAGACAGTTCTGTCAGGTTTTAGAACTGTAATTTAACCCACTGGACTCAATAAACTTTGAATAAGATTACATTACAATGGACAAGTAAAAATACATATGATTTGACACAGATATTCATCAGTCTTTAGAGTCTTAGTTTCATCTTATTCTCTGTACAATCTAAAATATACTTGATTTGAAAAATTATATTCCATTTTTAATAACACAGTAATGTATAAAACACTACTTATAGATGTTTAAAAGTATTTGGAGTTTTTTAAATACAACAAATACAAAAGAAATAATATCTTCTTATATAAAATAAGTCAAAGCCAACTTTTTTTCCCCACCTTCTCTACTTTAGGTACGCCCTGGGTCCTTCTGGATTTGATCAAACAGCAAAAATGTCCATGAAAACATTTGGATTTGCCCTTATTTTTGAGTTTCACAAAATTAAAATTCCATCTTTAAAATTCATCAATATTACACAAAATATTATTTATAGTGCCTTTAAGAAACTTTTCATGGCAAACTTATTAAGTTCACTGTTTGCAGATTTGGTTTGGTGTTGGCATACCCTTGTCAAAATCTGGCATTCCTAATTTCAAGTATCTGTAGTCTACAGGAGTTTCTCACTAAAACAAACTTGTGGTAATCATCAAGGTCTTCCCATTTCAACCACAAAAAAACCCAACACGTTTCTAGAATTGGCAAGAATTACCAAACCTTGTCTTGAAAATAAGTATCGAAGCACTTAAGATCAAAACCCAACAGTGCGTTTGTGAAACTGAATCAGAATAGGACTTAGGCCGCACAATTTCTACACAGAGAAACTTCTCAGCAGCCAGAAGCAGCCAACTATCTGGCCTAGATTCTCCAAAACCTCAGAAAAGGCATTGCTTAGGTGATGAAATTCTATGGTAAGATTCCTTATGTCATAGGCTGAAGACCACTGATAAGCTCTAAATGCTTTAACACTTGGTTTGATTTACACAAATGGCTTTCCACCACAGGTATGAACATCCCCTTAGCTGGATGCAAGAACACATTATCATTGACTCTTCTCTGTCTAAACAAAACACAACACAACATCTACTGGTTTGGTAGCCACAGCTGTTGAACACCTCACTGTCAAGAGGCTGCTCATTTGTTGGTAATGGTAGTTGGCCACAAATGATCTGACAGGAAAATACCTCTGTCAAGCATCAAGAAATAGACTAAGAGCAACTCTTGTTTTATGGTTTAGTTGGTAAACTGTTCGGATTATTCTGTATACGTGAATTTGGATTAGTTTCAAAGTCCCATTCAAAGGTTCCATCTATGTGAAAGAGGCAAACAAAACAGTCAAAAAAACCCAAAGAAACATTACCACTTTCATTTTCAAACATTTATGAACATTGCTTTTTAGTCTGTACTTCAAAAACTAAATTAAAAAAAAAAAGTGTTCTTAGGTAGTAAGAGGTATTACTGCTTTGTTAAGGACATTCATGTTTATTTAGGTTACTTGACAGGCTGACAGCCTATACACATATCCCAATGTTTACGCAGCCTAAGACATTGTAGTAGCATAAATGGAATTTCTCCTCCTGTGTCTCATAAAAAGACCTATGTTTATACCACTATCATAATTATTGGTAAGCCATATTACTTGCCATATTACTGGCCCAGAAATAACTACATAAGAAAGAAATGAGTACACATTTACAGAGAAGAGCTACTAGAAGCTTTATCTTAACATTTCCTCACATCATTTGATATGCTTGGCCGGACCTCTGAGTAAAAAATAAATTATCACTTTAAGTTTGAAGGTGTACTTTTGTAGTGGATTAAAATTCATGCATCTTTTCATTTGATGACTGCTTCAGGCTTTCTTTTTAGGCAGCTTCAAAAGGGGGAATATATATATACTTTTTTAATGCTGAGCTGCTGTTTTAAGCTGGACAAATATGAGTTACAATGTGCTCCAAGGGAAACAAAAAAGGAGCACATTAAAAACTGTCACTTGTATGAAGAAAATAACTCCTGAAATAGACATTTCCAGGACAAATTCATCACTATCACAAGCAGACTTTTTAAATATTCTTATTAAGTTTGCTGGGAAAGTAAAGCATCTATAGCAAATAGTCCCACCTACTTTCAAGTTTAAATATCACTTTCCTAAACACCTAACTCATTATTAGGACTTATGACTTATGAAGCCTACATAGTGATTGATTTTATCAAAAGAAAATGTAATATTTCATTATGATTCAGCAGAATTACTGAGATATTCAATTTCAAAATTCGTACAATCTTCAATTTTATTCAGAATGTAATTCTGTGCATAATGTTTAGTAATCTGTGCCTACAAAAAGAAATTCAGTCAAGAGAACTGTGACATAGTTTATACAGCTCCAAGAATCTTCATTGATTTTGTTAGTAGCGTGATTTTTTCGCTGTAATAGTTACATCAGTATAGCTCCTGTTCTGGTTCTACCCAATACCAGAACACAGTTTAGTCCTCTGAATTTACCAGAATATATCACTCCAGCACAAAAACCTTTCTATAGAAATGACTGTATCCATGAGTGGAAACTATGCTACTTTAATCAGGCTATTCTATGAAAGGAACACAGAATAATACCTATAGAAGTGTTTTGAGAACCTTGTCCCTAACCTACAGGTTTTCAATTCATGTCCCGCAGGGGCACAGAGAATTATGCAAGGCATCTGAGAACGAGGGTCAACAACCAAATTCCCTTGTAACAAAATTAAACCCTACTTTTATAATTAGTTTTTGGAAACATTTGGAAAGGTGGACAGGTCTGATTCAGTAGGGATTCACACACATTCAGCAAAATAATAAGGAGCAAAACAGGAGAAAAATTCTGAAAGATTGGACAACTGGTAAATAGATTAGGAAGATAAATTACCATAACAATTTCTAGGTGAATAAAACTTCAAAAATATTTTATGCAATATTATTTTTAATGGCAACTAATAAAAATATTTTTCTTTCTCAGCAGAACATATGGAAGTTTATCATTAAATTGTTTTACAACACTTTTCAGAAGCAGGCTTTAGAATTTTACACCAAATGCCATTTTACATCACTAGGAAGAGCTGTTTCTTTCAGTGTTCTACAAAAAAGCCCCCAAAATTAAAATGAATAAAAATACTATTAACTTCTACCACCATTCAAGACTGGTCCAAGTACTGTTCAAGCAAACATTAGGATTGTCTCTGATGTAAAGAACTCAAAATTTACAAGCTCT
The DNA here is from genome assembly GCF_028858705.1 of Grus americana. Lineage (NCBI taxonomy): Eukaryota > Metazoa > Chordata > Aves > Gruiformes > Gruidae > Grus > Grus americana. The sequence continues at coordinate 9,803,388 of NC_072864.1, forward strand.
TTGGAGGAATCACTAATAGATGGCATAGATATCTCACAACCACAGCAAGGGGACAGAACTGCAACATGATGTAGAAAATAGTATATTCTATAACTGTTTGGTTAAACAGTTCACTGGTGGGATGTTTCTAAGAAAATATTTACCAAGGCACTGGGGCAGAGGTTCTAAGAGTCTCTTTGCAGCATTTTCCTTCCAGCAGAGCTGACACACAACAGCCACACAATGCAGATGACAGAGACCTGTGCAGAATTTGCATTGCTGCCCGTTTAATAGCAATTATGAACCCCACAATTTAGATGGATAAAAACCTTAAGAAATTCCCAACAGCATCATTTGAAAATGAAATTTAAATATACCTTTGTAATCGCCATGTTTCAATACTCAGGAAAAGAAGCTGCCTTCAACAGAATCACCTGACAGAAGTTGCAGTCTACAAACTCCAACGAAAAAGGATTGCTTACCATGGTCAAGATGCCTGACTCTGTTGTATCTCAGCTGCTAATAGCACACAAAGAGCTCATATAACGTAGCTGAGACCAATTCTTTGATCTAGCAGGGAATCTCCATATTACTTTCCCATTATCTTCACAGATTATGTGTGACCTTTTGTTGTTTCGCTAATAACTACTTATAAAATATAACAACATATAACTTAAATGTGCAAACGTTTACTACAACAATTACAGGTCTGGCCAAACGAAATTCAGTCATGGAATACATGAGTGGGCATCATAAATCTAGAATCAATTCTGTATGCTGGGTTGTGCAAATAAGCTCAGAACAAACACGAAATCCTCTGAAATTGAGAGATTCAAAGTAAATGAGGCTTTTGGATAACACTATAGTAGTTTAATGTTCTGATTTTATAAATGTTGAATAGCAGAACAGGGAGAGAACTTGCTCCTGACTAATACATTATCCCAGGAGTAATGAAACAGAACTGACAGATGCGAAAGAAAGTCATGCTGGTATTTTCTAAAGACATATTACATTTTTCTTAGTAAAAGAAAAACAACAATGCTTTCCAGGGAAAAGCTAGTTGCGTATAGCCGTATTTTAACAAGGTTTGACCAGGACAAAACATAGATAGGACCCAAAAACAACAAGGAAAAACATCCTAAAGAACTGATAAGACAGGCATCTGAAATGGATAAATTAATTTTACTAGGCACAATAAAATTCTCAGCTCTGTACATCAGTCAGTCATTTAGGGCCTACTGCACTGTAGCTCATTAAAGATTTCTATTGACTTTTGTGATCTTTGGTATAGAAGCTGAGATTTTGTAACTATAAAAAGAAATCATTCCAGTTTGCACAGGTGTAAATTACAGTATAAGGTAGAAAAAAAAGATAAAATTGAGACCCTAATGTATCCCTTTATGGCATAAATAACAGTTTAAAAGGTTAATCTAGTAACATCGTGCAGACGGCTGTTAAATTAGACCTTCTCTGGGTTGCTGAAGGTGAAGAGCACTGTGGAAAAGTCCAGGACTTGTCCCTCCCTGCTGGAGGAGATCACAGTGTCAGATTATAGGACAAATTTCATTTCACTGGCTCAGAAAGCACTGAACTCCTCTTTTTTGATATATCACATTGATAGTGGTATCTGTACAACAAAGTATTTTAACTTTGTCATCTCAATTTTTTATATATATACTGTACATATTTAGACCTAAGTTAACTCATTTTCTATGTTTGCTGTAAGAGCTAGTTTCAAATTTCTGTGAAAAAGTGCCAACTATATGGTGATGCACCTTTTTCTTATGGTGCACAATGTTGGTCTCCTTCCATGAGGAGTCTTGCAGCATGAGGTGTAGGCTAGAACTTCACCACAAATCACAGAATCATAAAATTATGTAGCCTAGAAAATACCCCCAGATGTCACCTAGTCCGGCCTCCTGCTGAGAGACTGTCCAAGCAGAGCAGCAACTGACCCACATTTTTCTTAGCCTTGTTCTTTTGCTGCCCATGCACTTCTATAAGATGTTACAGTTGCTTTTCACATCCTTTTTTTTTTTTTTTTTTTTTCCCCCAGCTCCGGTTGAGCTTTGAATTTCTTAGTTCTATCTCCGCATGGTGAGGCAATGCCTCTGTATTCCTCCTGGGTAGCCCATTGCTGCTTCCACTTTCTCTGTACCTCCTTTTTGTGTTTGAGCTTAAGAGTTCCTCACTTATCCATGCTGGCCTTCTGCCATGCTTGCTTGACTTTCTGAACATTGCAGCAGACTGTTTTTGTGCTTTGAGGAGGTTGTCTTTGAATATCAACCAGCTGTCCTGTGTCCCTTTGACCCCCCCAGAGCAGTTTTCCATTAAGCCTGCCAAGATCATCCCCAAGTAAGCCAAAACCTGCTTTCCTAAAATCCATGCTTGTGATCCTACTCTCACTGTATCTTACAGGATTTTAAACTCCACAGCCTCGCAGTTACTACAGGAAAGGGTGCCCTTAGCCTTTATATTGTCCTTGGTTTTGAGGAGGAGATTCAGCAGAACATCTCCCCTGCTCAGCTCATCATTTATCTGCCTCAAGAAATACTCTTCTGCTTGCATCCAAGCCTATTATGCTTCCAACAGATTTTGGGGCAGCTGAAGTCTCCCATGGATACAACTGCCTGTGCCTTCCCTACACGTGTGAATATTAAATTTTATTTCACTTTCACCAACTCTGTGCATCTCTGTCTATTGACAATAGCACCACCGCAACCACTTTCAAAGGCAGCAGTGCTACCACCTTGTCCTGTTTGTCCCTGCAACACTGCTACTCAGCCTGAAGATATACTACTACGTATGCCATCTCCTGAGAATTACAGAGGTAAGGTCCTACCATCAGGAATGAGTTGAATGATCAGCTTAGCAAAGTGGAGAATTAGTATAGAGCATTTTTATTTTCTATTAGCTCTCACTGCTTATCTTCTTATGTTGGTTCTTAGATCATAACTATGCTCAGATACAAGATGCTATGACTAAAAGCCAAAGTACTCTCTCATCAGCTCGACCCTCTAACTCACATCCACACAGAGGTACGCAAGTTACCATATTTCACTGCAGCTACGAAAAGTGTGACAACAACAATTCAGGAAAATAAATACCGTAGGAAATTGCTACCTTTGCTTTTAGGAGCAAGCAAAACATAAACACCGTTTGCTCACAAAATTTTTTGAGCAGCATAAACAAGAGACTTACAAGCCATATGATCTTTCCATTTCTTGTCAGTTAAAATAAGGAACATTTTTCAGTTCTCACTTCTCATCTCTTCATGTTATAGTGACTTTTTCCTCCTTCATGCTTAGGCAGTGGAACTGAATGCTGATGAGACAAAACTAAGTGCAACACTAGACAACCACTTCCAGTCTGATTCCCTGAGCCAGTACCCACCCAACTCAGGCTATTTTAAGTGACAGCTACGCCAGATTTACCAAACTGCAATGAGTTTTATTTATATATGCTAGGTTGATCAGGTCATTCTGTCATTCTTAACAGGTGATAAAACAAATATGATTTGTTTTTGAGCGACTAGAAAAATAAACATTTCTTAACCATTTTTACCAATATGTTTCACCTTTGTGACAGAGGCAACAGCAGTCACACAGCCAAATCCCACTGAAATTCCCTGTTCATGAGAAAGACATCTTACCTCCAAAAATACCAAGACATTTTCAACTACCTTTACCTGAAAGCTCAAGAAATAGCTATGACAAATATTTTAAAAGCTCCATATACAATGACACAAGCACAGTGCTAGCAATTTCTTAGCTTTCCAACAAATTATAATATTGACAGATCATCATCATACCAATCTAATAGAGCAACTGATTATTTATGGATGAAGATTCAGTCGAGGGTAAACATTAGAATCTAGAGTCAAATCCAGGTTTCAAAAAAACAGACAAAAACCCTCCATTGTTAATCATTGACCACACAAAGTTGGTAAAACTGCTAGAGATTTGCAAAAGAGCACAAAGATCAAAGTAAACAAACTTAAAATCTTTGGGATTAGATTAAAAAGCTAATGCAGCATGTTGATCCAAGTGTCCAATCAGTAAAGTGTATCTCATTACTTAAGGTTAAATATAGAGCATAGCCCCCCCCCATTTTTTTCCATTTTTCCAGGATTTTTTGAGCTATTTTAATTGTTTTAGCTGACAGACTAAAATTGCACAAACTTACATGAGTAAAATGGCTTAATATCTAAAATTTTAATTTCCAATGAAGTAAAGTATAAATACATTGGGAATATTAAGTCTGATTTTACTTTAAAAAAAAAAAAAACAAACAAAAAAAAAACCAAAAAACCAACATGTTCCAAAAGTAAGCATGGGAACCCCTTTAAACATTTGAGAGATAACACAGCCTAAGGTCTTGTGGGATGAGGCTTTGGGCAACGTGGTCTAGTGGAGGGTGTCCCTACCCGCAGCAGGGGGTTGGAACTAGATGATCTTTAGGGTCCCTTCCAACCCAAACCATTCTGTGATTCTATGATTCTAAGTTAAGAGTTGGGAGCACTGCAGATCCTATCAATTCTTGATCTTCTTTCTCAGGCCATTTTCACATCTTTCACAACCAGGGAACAGCAAGGATCTCATTCTCACATGCTGATAGTACAACAAACCAAAATGAATGTAGCTCTGATGGTGATAAGGGACGATGGAGGAAGGGAGAGGAAGATGAAAGTGAGCGGCACACCAAGGGAAGCACAAAGCATACTTTATAAGGTAGTGCAAGTCCTGATTTCACAGTGCTAACACTGCAAGTCATGGTGTTTACATGGGCTTTAAAGTCTACCTTTCCATGACTATAGAACAGACCAAATGGAACAAAAACAAGGCTTCTGTAAAAGAGCAAAGCCCCAAAAATCATACTGTGCAACAATAAGATAAACAAAAAGAACAATATGCTCTGCATGCCATGTCATCTTTCTACAAATTTATCAACTACTACCTGAAACACTCTAAATTTTTATTTTTTTATTCAAAGCCAGCGTGGAAGGCTATTCCAGAACTTCATTCTTCTAACAGCAATGGAAGAACATTCTAATTTCCAGTCTAAATGCATTTATGCTCAATTTATATGAATTTGATCTCATAGAATTATTATTTTTAATTTAAAATAATCCTTCTGCAACATTTACTGACCAGAATTTTTAGAAACAGCAGTCATTTCCCCTCTCAACCTTTATTTTGCTACACTAAATAAGCCAAGATCTTTTTATCTCCTCCAATAAGACTACTTTTTTGTTCCCCTCATAACACTAGTAGCACTTTTCCATAACTGCTCCTGTTCCCCTGCACATTTCTAAATGAACACAAAACTACTACCAATAAATTATTTTCTTACAGAAGTTAATAAAATGTTCCAGTAACATTACAAAAAAACTCTAAACAAGCCAACACTTCTGTACAGTTCATGCATCACATTTGGAAATTACATTCAGGCATGTGGACTTTAGTTGTTATTTTCCAAGTAAATCTCAGAATACACTTAATTCTAGAATGACTGCCAGTGTCAGCAAAATTAAGAAGAAAAAAAAAATCAGCAGCAGTGGGGGGGCGGGGGGGTGGGTGGAAATTTGAAATTGGGAGGAAAAATCACCCATGGCAATAAAAATTCTATAAATTAGCATTCCTCAGTTTTTTATCTACTCATTTTTCATGTATACAGTAAGTGATGGATCTGCATCTTTTCCAAGCTTGGTTATACAGCTTTACTTTGGAAGTCAGCTTTACTCAGGTTTAAATAAAAGGGATTAATCTGCATCTACCTGGGCCGTTAATTTGGAACAGTTTCGCTTTCTTATATTCAGCCTCAGAAAGAACTCTCCAACTATGTGAACACATTCAACTACTGCAACTCACTTTAGCGATACTATCTGGTATAATCTATTACTCCCACTCCACCACACACAGATCATGACTGTAACTTTTATTTTTGAATTTAGATTGTGATCATCTGAAAAGAACCCAAAGTGTATTTAAGAAAGGGTGTTGCACAGTGAAGACAAATGATACAGGGTGAAAAAATAAAAAGGGGCAGGACGAACAGGAAAGCACAAAAAGCAAAGCAAATGGCCATGTTTTGTGTATTTTTAGCACTCTAAGAAGGTTTTTATTACCACAACTATATATATGTGTGTATATGTATATATTTCTGATGCATATGGATTAAAAATAAGAGGAGCCACACTTGAAGCAACAGTTTTAATTGAAAAATTATCTAGATTGATTATAAATAAGGAATGAAGTATATTGTATCTTTTGGTTAGCGACACAACTGCCTTTCAATGTTCAATAATACGGGGAAGAAACTGACCATTTCATACAAGGTGAACCTACCCAGCATAAATTCCTGTAAGCATATATCAATCACCGTGACCTTCATAACTCTTAAATATATACATGTGTATGCATGTTTCTATGTACAAATATATAAAGGTGCTCAATAGTCCAATTTTTATTAAAATTCTATCTGGAATTCACAGTTTTGCAATGATCCATCTTTTACATATGTATTTGATCCACATTTAGAAATATTTCTTGAAATTTTAGGATGAACGAAACAGCAATCGGAATGCGATTTTAAAAGACTGATGTTAAAAAGTTTTTACTAGGGTAAGGTGAAACAGTGTGTATGATCAATAGCACTTTCTTTTTAGAATGTATAGCTTTAGATGTACCCTGTGGCTACCTCCAGGATGTAACTTTCAGCACAGCTCCAAGCAAGCCAAGACTTAGAAATGTAATAGCTAGCTCAGAAAGGGGGAAAAGGGAATTAATAAAAGACATTTGATAGGCTTGCAGAAGAAAACCTCAGTGACATTTCTTAAGTGTCCCATATAGAGTTTGGAAAAATAAGATACTGATAGCATGAGCCAGCAGAAGCCAGGTAAGCCACTGACCCCCTAAACACCTCTCCAACAATAGTCCCACCTCACACCCTCCTCCCTATGATATCATACAGCTGACACAGTATTCTTAGTTTGCTGTGGGTGCTATATGAATCACCTGAGAATAAAAATTATATTTCTTCTGCTACTGACCAGCTCTGGGAAAATAGTTCCCCATATAATTGCTGGGATCTGGTCTATAGGTCAAGAGTTAAGATGCAGGTTCAAACATGTCCACAGCTGCTACACATTCTCCATAATTTCCCTGTTAATCTACAATGGAAAAAGATTTTGAGAAATAACATGGATATCCTATTGCTTAACAGAAAAGGACTCTTAAATTTCATATAAGACAAGTGTACAATGGTCCCAGTAACAGCAGAGGAGTAACACTGGTCTTCTACTCGATGAAAATTATTTAGAAATTATGATCTGCAGTGTATGAAGTTCTGCCAGATCGTTCCCTGTGAATTAAATTTGAAAAGTTATGCCTTAAGCTACACTCCTTCCAACTAGCCTTCTTCCCATGAGTCTTAGACAGGATAGTATTTGTTTGCCTCTAATCTTGAATCTAGGCCTGAAGCAGCTCAAGATTTTTAGGCACGCTGTGTCTCTCTTCCGTATTTACCAGGTATGTATCAGAAGACAGCTGAACAATTTCATCTCTGTTTTCAGAAACATTGGATGGTTGCTAAAAACAGCTTTCAAAAGGACCTCCTTTTGTTTAACAGCTTGCATGAGTATTAGTAGGTTAAGATTAAGACATGGAGCTTGAAGAAAATACATTTTAATTAACATTGATTAAAACTTAAGACGTGAAGCAAGAGCATGAATATGAATTACAATTCATACGCAGAAGAATCATCCTTTGCTAAGTATGAATAACATACACAGAAAAATATTACAAAAGAAATACATATCACACCTTAACTATTATGCAAAGTTAAGGACATAGAAGTAACCTTTTGGGTTTGTTATGCCTTCCTAATTCAATTAAATGAGAACAAAACTAAGACAAGGATTACATTTGCAAAGACATTTAGCATTGTTAACAGTGTCTGTCAGAGCCCTTTTTTTTTCCCCTTTATTTCCTTAAAGAGAAAACAAGAGCATGGCCTTTGAAACTATATTTTTTAAAACAGAAAGGATAGTACTTAATACTAAAAAAAAAAATTTAAAAAAAATTTAAACCATAGCAGTTTGTGAATTCCATTGATGAGGAGCTCATCTGACATAATACCTGCTTTTTCCACAATGGCATTAACTCACATTAACAAAAGAAAAATTAAAATAGTGCAAATGTTTTTAGTGTAACCATCTAGCAGTGCCACAATTTCTTGTTGCCTTTTTTTTATTAAAACAAAAACTTGCTCTCTTCCAATGATGTGTCCTCGAAAGGACTACAAAATGAAATCCAGATTTACATTAATTTAGGGCAAATTTCAGCCCCTCACACATACAACAGATGATGCCCTTGAAATACAGGCATATGAGTGCCCAACAACCTATTACAAGTACACATAGCAAGCTAGCTACTCTGCCACGTGGACACTCCCAAAGAGAGCTAACAGCACTTCAATTTGTGCACCAAGGTGAGACATTTAAATCATTCCTTGTAGGAAAAAGCTGTATGTGTGAGGAGCAGGCTCACCAAGCATGCTCAAATGAAAGCCTGAGATCACAGCACTGGAACAGAGCTGTACTGGTATTCATCTGCAAGGAACTGAACTTTTGTGTGCCAGTCTCAGACACAGCTCCTCCAGGCATCTATAGCCAGTTGTGCAAACAAACAAACAAAAAATCCTGTTATATACACTTAGTGTAAACAGAAACTTAAAAAAAGCCAAACCCAAACAAATAAACCCAAAGCCACATACCACAACACCCACACAATTACTAGCCACGGAAATGAACAATGTAATTTTTACTAGAGTAGAAACAGCTGATAAAGACTCCAAACAAAAAACAAACAAACAAAAGGAAGGTTAACTTCTTGATCACTGCCCTCAATAATTAAACTAGGTACAAGTCTGAAATGGAAGCAATATATCTTTATTTATACCATTTTTCATCTTACTGGCTTATCACAGATTCTATAGAAGAACATCTGCATATCTTGTTAGCAGTACCCAGCACATTGTCTACAGACAGCTTTCCTGAGTGTCAGCTTCCACACATGAATCTGATGCTAGCTCTCACTTTCCTTTTATTATACTGAATAGCTTAATTTCTACTATGTTTTTCCCATTTGAAGATGCCTGTAGAAACCATATTTATAACCCAAATACTTCAAATTAAGTGACATTACATTTCCATTCCTAGAGAACAGAGACAAATAAGAAGCATCAAAGAATTTCCTTTTACATTCTTTGCTGTTGTCTCTATCTTCATATTGATACTCAATTCCTACAGAGTAGGTTGCATATTATGTAATAGCTACAAGTATTTGATAATGCTGTAAACAATCTGCAAAAAACCTCATAAAACTTGGTCAGGAACATCTATTCTTCAGAAGGTTCAGAACCAGGCTGGTGACACTGCCCTCCCGCCCCCACCTGAAAAAATTTTAAAATGTCTAATGGATACTTAACCTTATCTTGCCAGACTTACATTACAAGCTAAAGAATGCTTTCTTGTTATTTTATGGGAAAATAGAGTAAACACTACAACAAAACCATTCTGCCTTTTGATTCTCTTTGGACATTTCAACTGACTACAATGTGTATTTTCAGACTTGCTAGGTATTCCTCATTATAGCAATCGCTGAATAAAATTTCATTTCCACTGATAATGAAAAATCTGTTACAAACCTTGTATTCCAGTTAGCATTGCCTACAACACGCCCAGAGAAATGTCTGAGCTAAACATAATATATGCAGCCTCAGGTCTGGGAAGATGATGCTGTTGGCTGCCTGAAAAGCGCTGCTCTGTACTGTCCCGCTCCCACCCCACACACCCACCCACTCCTGTCCCTGTCCTTTACTCCTCATTCACTGTAGGCATTTGTCTGCTGAGAAAATAGAGGCTGACAGGGAAGGTCATTGTGACCAACTGTAAGTCTCAGCATACAAATGTGCCTTTTAGCTGTTGGCTCCACAGTGACCGTGTCGTATTATTGATAAATCCTTGAAAAAGACTCTAATGTATCTTCATTTCAGAAAACAACTGCCTTCAAGGTTGCTTCGAGAAAATAAGCAGCGAGAATGCTGAAGAATTCTCAAAGTTGGCATTCTCCTGAAGATTAAAAGATAATAACACTTCTATTAGAATCACTCTGCTACGCTGTATTGATCTCATCAGGGAGGCCACTGCAGGTCTAATATGAACAGAGCAGTTTTAGAATTAATCACAGGGGTTTTTATTACGGTTCATAGGGCTCCTCATTCAAATGGCATCGTTTGCAATATTTATGGTCTAGATTGGTTGCCATTATTAAGTGCAAGTATGCCACATGGTGTCTGGCCTGCTGTGTTAAAACACAAAGTCATTCTTCAAAAGTAAATCTTATCTAAACTATGCACAAAAAGCCAATTACTTTTTGATTTACATTTTAATTTCACATTCAGCTTTCCCCTTATATACAAAAACCTTACTTAATCTTTGTTTTGGATTAACTAGCACAGGCATACAAGGTACACTTCGTAGTTTTAAGTAGACCGTTACAGCATATTAATGCACTCTGCTCAGAAAGATATACATTTGGTCAATGACAAGCTACAATTTCTCCATGAGAGAAGCAAATGAAAAGGTTGAAGAAATACAGCATCTTGGAAAGTGGACTGGCCACTGATCTTCAAGATAAAACTGACTCATTAAGGCTCTCAACTTAGACTGTGCATTTGAAAATGAAAAAACTGTTTGCCAATGTCATAGCAAGCCCTCACTGACCAGTTCCAGTAGTACTTTAGCATACAGCTGTTTAATTTACATGCACTCTTTCTTTTCGTAAATCTTTGCCACTTCACCTACACTGTTAGATCATTCCTGTTTACCCCATCTCAACAGTATTTTCTTGCCATGACGGTGACAGAAATTTCATCTCAACAAAGGTGAATGATTATATGCACTCCTGATGCTAAGTTAGTAAATTCCTTAAAGTCCTGGGAAAATATTTGCATGCGGGTTTTGTGGGGTTTTTTGTTTGTTTTTTTTATGTTAAACCGGCAAGAACTTCAGAGTTCCTCTCCTTTTTCTCACTGAATGCCAGGATGGTCAAGCGAGCTCAAGGAGCCTGCAAGCATACTAAACAAACAATTAAGCCCTATCAAGCACGCTCAATTTGTTTTACATTTATACCCCTATGACAGGGTTAGCTAACTTACTGTCATGTTCTTAAAATCATCCCATACAAAAGCAATGGAAAGAGTGCTGCGAACAGTAGAACTGTGAGGGGAGGGAGCCAGTTTGGGCTTGCTGTTGCTGGAGGGAGGGAAAGGGTTCTGGTTTTGTCACTGACTCTGCACTTTCTCCAGTGCGTCTAACCTCTCTGAGGTAAAGCAACACCAGCATAGCAGAGCTGCACTGTTTTCTGTGGAAACCACAGAAATTAGTAACCTTTGCATAAGCTTCCATGACTGGCAAAGTGAACTCTGCAAAGACTCGATTATAATGAAAGATGAAACATTTCAAAATGCCTCTCTTACCACCACAGCTTCTCCGGGTTGAATAATTCTGACATTTCAGCAACCAACTGGCCCAGGAATGATGCAAAGAACAGCCACACGCAGAGAAAAGCCGGCACCGTCCCGTACCCAGTGAGGGGCACCTGCCTGAGGCCACCAGGGCCCTGAGGGCAGCCTGAGCCCTCCCCTGTTCCCTGGAGCCCCCCGGCCCCTCAGGGGCACAGACCCGGGCCTGGGCCGCAGCGTCGCAGCGCAGGTGCCTGGCCTGGCTCCCCCAGTAACCCTGGGCATGACTTGTCACCTCGCTTGTGCAAGTGGCACCACAGGGCTGTCAGGACCCCCCAGCCCAGCCACCGCCTCGCTGCTCCGAGCGGGGCTCCTTACCCTCACCACGCGCTGGGATCCAAGGCTGAGCTTCCACAAAGACTAAAGCAAAGGCGCTGCCTTGGTGCAGAAACACGCGGAGGGAAGGGGGGCACTTTTGGCTGCATCTCGTCAGTGAAGCAGAGAAGCAGACCTGCTCTTGAGACCACACTTACCTATCAACATGACTTGTATACAAATACATTCCTAGGTCCAGATTTAGGGTAAAGAAAGTCAGAAATTGCATTGTATACAAACAGGGTCTTCCTCTGTAACAAAAAGGATTCAGTTCCAAATAAACACATCCATGCTACCATCTGATTTTCCTCCTTTGCAGTTTTTACCTCTTTCTCCTTTATTTACTAATCAGAAACCTGACTGAAAACATTTTAGCTTTTAGGATGATTTGTCTTGTGAAGATAAGCCTTACTGCATAACCCACCCAAACCCAAAGTTTACCCTGATGTTTCCATCACACCCTGGTCGGTGTGGAACACGGGCACACACAGCACTGCGTTTCGCTAACGACCACCAGCACTAACTCAGTGTGTGGAACTGGCATATGAGGTTTTAATCATTATCATCATTTCACACACACAAAAAAAATCCTGAAAATTAATTATTTAAATAAATTTTGTTGTTCAAAAGGGTTTCCAACATCCCCGGTAAGGTATGTTCATAAATTTCATCCCAAAGCTCAGAGTCCATTGAATTATTAGTGAATTTTAGGTAAGAAAACTGCAGTGACCTTTGCAAGGCCATAAGGAGTCTACACACCAATTAAACTTAATCATTAATCTATAATAAAATGAATACGAATTCCTTGTCTAACTATCTCAGTTGACTTTAAAATCCCTCATATTTTCTTAACTCTATTTGCAAGAAAGCCTTTGTTATTACATTCATTTAATTTGAGGGACTAATTATATGCGGTAAGCACATACCTACATGCTTTGAAGAATGGAAACATATTTAATGAACATAGAGAATAATTGTATTTATCTGCTTAGTCAATGCAGAAGAACAGGTATGCTGCTCCGTGCTTGTTTTTCCTGAAAGCATGAGGTATGAAGCAGTAATACAGAAAAGACAAAATAAAAATTAATTGGCAGGTGCCTCCTAACCCCATTAAGACTGCAAGAGATATAGGGTTATAAGCTCTTAATTCGATAGACAAAACCAATGCCAAGTTCCGCTGAGATGCATCTGCTCTCCAGTCCCAACCTATTCACAGCATTCCCTGTCTCATTTCAGTCCTTCCAGGATTCTGCTGTGAAGCATCTCCGCACATTTTTGGATTCTTCTAGACTAAATGACCTGAGAAACAAAATAACCTCTATGACTTTTACAACAGTATCATATGCTTGAATACACACACACATTTTCATTTTTCATCTATACTGGCCCACTCATAACTTGCACTGTAAACAGCTTAATGGCTACCAATGAATACATTGGTGACAAAGAAACCGACCCACCTGAATTTCAGCCTGATGGCCAAGGACAGTGTAACAACATGCTGTTAAACCTATTTGTTTCTGCTTTCTATGTATTTTCTACACTTAGTGGCTTATTCATATCTTTGTTGATCACTGCACTTAAAAGCCAACCATATAGTATATGATATCTCCTAAATATGAACAAAATCAAAACTGAGATTAGAATACGGAGGTCTGAATGTCTTTCCTCTCACAACATCCTAGGACATCCACTTATGCTCTTATTTTGAGAGCTAGTGAAAAAAGTTGTTTTGTTTTCTTTTTTGAACAACTACATATATTCTGTGTAACAGAACTTCTGAAAATAAGCACTTGGATCACAGCACCGTCTTATTTACCCATCCTTACCAGCTAGGCTCTTGAAATAACATATTGACTATCATTCTCACCTATGACAGATTCAAACCTAAGTCTCCTGGAGTGAAAGATTAGGAAGTTAATCCATTTTGAAACCTTGCTGCAAGATATTAATGCTTTAAAAAACAAAAGTGATGGATGAATATTATTCAGGTCAAATAAAATCAGAGTGCTAAGAAGAGCTAGCCAGTTTTCAGTTCCAATAAACAGTGCCTAAAAAACCCCCCAGAAAATAGGGCACCAAATTTGAATCACAATGTGAATTTAAACACTCGTATTATTACTAGTTAGTGTTCAGTTAAAGGAGATATTATACTATTAAAGCCATTATAAAGTTATAATACAGTTTTTAATAAGTTTATTTTCTACTATAGCATGTTTTGGGGGAGACAGCTCTGATAACAGCACTATTTTCAGTATCTTTCCATAATGTCATTTTCAATAATTTGCAACCTTTTCTGCATACGTATATGCTTCTACATACACAGTGTCTGTATCTTTATACACACACACATACATATAAATGCAGTACCTTTTCCACTATTAAATCCAGCTTTCATATATACATATGAAAATACAGCCTTCTGAAAACCTCCAACTGCTCTATTCAATACCTGAAGTTCATATTTCAGGCTCTATTGGATTTATGTTTGGTTTTTTTTTTTTAACTGAAATTGCCTATGCAATACTGTTCATGTGGTTGTCGTTCATTATCATTTGTATTTATGTCATAATTTAGTGCACACTTAAGAACTGTAATTCAGATTCACTTAGATTTAGTTGTCCAGCTAAAGGCAATGAGACTAATTGATACATGAAAAGGGTGACACTGACTGGGAAGACGGAAACTCCCAAAACAGATATAACCAGAGAACATCTCCAAAGGATATCAGAAAAGGCTGAGTACTTTAGGTGGAATACATGGAAACTGTCCAGAGAATATAAAACAGGGCAGTATGCCTTATTGGGACAAATTACCCAGCTCCATCCAAGATTCAAGTATTCTCCGCGCTCTTACACATATTTAAGATGTCCATTAGAGATTTAAGATGTACACTACCGGGGAGCCACTGCTATACTTCCTGTAGCTTTCTAAAAGAAGAAGGAAAAACAAGGAAATAAGCAGGCAGGAGTTTCTGAAGAACAGACAAGAGAAATACATGGTTTTTCTTACACCAAGTTCTAAATAATGCTGCATTGAAACGGACTGTATTTTGACAGAATTTTATTAAACAATAAAGAAGCCTCCAACCAAAAAGCCCAACTCAAAGTTTAACTCCTAGAAGAAATATCTCTCTAGGAAGAAATGAGTCTTGTGGATGAAGAAGGTTTGATGGGATGCAAATTCTTGCTGTGAAAGTCAAACTCCCAATGGCCTCAGGCACACAGTTACTTAAAAGGCTACGCAGACTTTTGCATTTAGTGGCCAGCACCATTAATTTTACTGTTTAGCTCACAATGCAAAGTGTACATCAACAGCCTGCTAATGCGTACTGGCTGTGACACAGCAATAAGTGTGAATGGCACACTCTCTAATAGAGAGCTAATCTCCGTGTATTGTACAGTTGCTTAAGAATCCTTATTAGTGTAAAAACATTAAAGAGAAGCACCAGGAATGTTGTTATAGTTTGTGAAATATGACTGTCTGCCATAAAAAGTACAGCATTTGCTTTGTAGCTTGACCCAGATACTACAATGCTACAGAATCAATCTGAAGAACAGATATGACACCATTTTTTGAGGTTATCTTATAGATAAAATAGTAAGAAACTGCAGTACAATTATAAAGGCACCCCTTCAAAATACTTTCTTAATTCTGCTTGTTTGCTATCATATGTACTGCCCTAGAAACTGCAGGTGACTTCCTCTGCTTAAGTAAATCCATATAGCTGTTCTCTATAATGATTTTCAAATCACCAACCAAAAATCACTTTTAGTCAGAAGCTGACAGGCAAAAATCACCCCCTCACGGACATGTTTTATTTCACTGTTGCTGAAAGAACTAAGAACTTAACAGTAGTAGCTGTTTAAATATGACAGGTAAATACAACTTCTCTTGCATCAAGATACCCTAAAATAGCGCAAGCTGCTGAACTTCCATCTAGCGTAGCCATGACTTACAGTAACAGCATCGTCCTATGAGGAATTACTAGCCGTACTGCAATGTTTAAGCAGGAACGCATTCAAGATATATTTCTAACTCTCAGCAAAGCTTGTTAGCTCAGGCATTGTGGCAGAATAACACATAATCCTGATCCAAGCTGAGTCACAAAAATTCAGAACAAATATCTTCCCAGACCTTCTGGTTTTGCAACTGCTCCAGGAGCAAGCCGGGGTTCGCTCACTGTTACCAAACACATTCCCATGGCTCTGAAGATGTAACAGGGAAACAGTCTGAATTCCCCAAGTCACATAAAGTTTCAAAGTATTAGAGCTCTCTGATCCTAGGCGCTGTCAAAACACATAACGAAAAGGCAGGGATGAGCAGATCTGCTGAAACACGCTTAAGGACGCATGTATATGCCAGTGCAATGATGAGATATTTTACCCGACAGTGTTAGCTACAAGCCAGCTCTGTAGCTCTCAATAGTTCAGGCCTTCTGCACAACTGTCTAAGCAGTTCAGGTGTAACAGGTACTATCACAACTAGCCCAGCCCGACAGCGACGCGCGCGCAGCCACTGCTCAGCTGCCTCTGCTCACCTGCAAGCAGCTGGGAAACCAAAATGCTCTGCGAAGCACCAGTACCACAGGCTAACGCTGCTTTGTCCGGACTGGCTATCTGCCTCTTCTGCCATCCTGTCCCCTGCCCCTCTGGCGTGTACTTCAGGATCCCATAACGGAAACACTGTTTGGCAAACCACCATCACCACCCACACAGATGAAAACACCTGGAGCTAAGGTTAAATTTCAAATGTGGAGTTAACCCCCAATCTCTTCCCAGCAACGCTATTTCAAGGAAAATATAAACATATTGCCGTAAAAAGCATCCGATGCGTACATCACATTCTTCCATGAGTTATTCAGCTTTGATTTTGGTGCAAAAAATAATACACCATTATGGACTGCAAAGTCAATGACCACTTTTAGACATACTTAGAGAAGGAAGAAATCCCCAGAATAAGTCATCTCCAATCAACTGACAACGCACCATTTCAGAAAAAAAGTTTTAAAGTGCTAGTGATCTACTTATTATACGCTTGACTAATTCCTTGAACAGAGGAAAGCCATGCATGACTACATAACAGACATAAAAGGCAGATGATTTACAGACTTCCTTGTGATGGAATCTGATTGCTGGTTTCTATAAATATGAAAATATATTTCTGTGATACAAGCAGAGGCAAAACGTGACTTAACCTCCTAGTCTATTTGAAAATGCAAAGGTTCTTCCACGGTGAGAAAAAGCCTGGACTCTGCCTTGGATGGAATGATGAACTAATGCCTCAAATCCCTAGAGGGTAAGTCTGATTATATATTTCTAACTCCCATTCAGGCTTTTAATATGGCAGATTCACTGGGAATACATGGACTGAGATTCATTTTCATCTTCCTACTGGGAGATGTTTACTGCAGAGAAGCTCACCTTTTTGTATCGTACATTGACATTCTCCCTAATTACTTTTGATTCCCCATGCCCTCATCAAGTCTCTGTGATCTTCATCTAGGGACCACATCTAAAACCCCAGTCATCTTAATCTTTTAGATCAAAGCATGGACTGAATACACTCAAAGTCAAATTATGGGATAAACTATTTTCAAAGCTAAAATCATAAATAATAGCCAGGAAGTATGTAGTAGGGGGAGGTTACATAGCACCTTTCACCTGAAGAATATGCGTCTTCCTCTATGTAAATTACTCCCTGTTAACAGAACCATCACTGAGGTGTAAAGACCAACTGATTAAGCCCGCAAATAGCAAGTCAGCTTTAGAGGGGGGACTGGAGATACTTGGAGATGGGTAGGGGCATACTTAGACTTTTTATCTTTGCCTGCTTACAGGAAGTTTCAAAACAATACTCAACACCTTGACTTCGAAATTAGATGCACTTTTATTTAGGTGACAGCCTGACTGTTCACCTTCCAATGAAGAAATATAGTGGCAAAGATATTTTAATGCTCATTAAACTCCTCCCACAGTTTCCATGCCCAGAAGCAGCTCAGAAAACCCAGATTACTGCAGTACAATAGCTACATGATCCTTCCCCTGTGGCCCACCACACACATTGCCACAGAGCATCAGTGCGCCCCAACACATTTGCCCCAAGAGCACATACGCTTTCTGCTCAAGCTGCTTAGCGGCTTGGAAATCTCTCCAACATGCTCTACTAGACAACGCAGCTGTGCCTAGCATAACTCAGGTTCAATTTATCTGAGGCCACTAAACCCATGGTGTCCATTACCCTGAGTACCTATCATCCAAGCTGAACATTAAGATGTTTCTACATCAAATCAACTCTCAGTCAGGCACAAACTGATAAAGTCTCCACTATCTGCAGTAGAGCTACACTATTTCTACCAGATAGAGGTTTGCTGCTGCTGCTGTAATTATTAGATCTTCTTTATATGCTCCCCAATTCACTCCCAGCCTAACCCTATTTCAGAAGTCAATTATCATATCCTAACACAAATTTCTAATTACTAGAGATGGAGAAATTGTTATACTCCATCTACAGTTCCTGACAACAGTACCACACCTACTTAATTTCAGCTGCCCGTATTTCTCTGCTATAATGAAAGGAATTCACACACAGGAAATGCTGTGCCTATTCAGTGCCTAGCTGCATATGTCAAATTATCAACTGCCAATTCATACTGGTTGAATTCCTTTCATCAATGATAATGAATCATTTCTGTTAGCATATGGTTACACACCATGTGTCTGACTATACTTTTGCCCTCTGAAAAATTATGTGAAGAGCTATTTACTGAAGTTTTAGATATGAAGAAATTCAACATTAAAAATTATTGATGCCCACCATTATCTGTTTGCATACACAGTTGGCAGGCTGGGCATGGAATGTTCACATAGCAGCGGTGGATTAGTATTTTCAAACTATTTCTATTATTGATTTAACCACTTGAAGCTGCTGGAAGCAGAGTTCCTGTCACAGCTGTTAATGCAAAAGGCATTAGGGAAAATCCCTACTGTGAAGGTGTGCAAAAATGTTCACACATAAAATGGTGAGATTTCACTTTTCATCAGCATCATGTACAACCCAAAATCCTCATTTTAATTCAGCTCAGCTAGATAAGAAACATGAAAGGGGAAAAGTTACTATTTTCTTTTTCTCATTTACTTCAAGTCCTGTCTAAAGACCAGATCCTGCAGTCTACCCAAACTGAGTTGGATTTTTTCCTCTCAAGTTGTTCCATTAAAGCTAATGCAGCCACTCGCAGAGCAGGGCTATTCAGAGAGAGACGAAGGGCATCAGTGTAGCTCTGCGTGATCACAAATCCATTAACAAGATCCTTAAAATGAAGAAAGTAGCTTTGTCAGAAGGGACCAGACCCTGCAACACTGTTACAACAGCTCTTGGCCAATGCAAGTTTGGCAAATTAGTTTCTTAATCAAGTTAAATTAAGAATTACTAAGTAAATAACTGACTTCCAGACAACATGAATCAAGAAGAAAATAATCCACTTAGTTTCAAGTTTTGTCTTCTCTGCAGCTCAAAATTCATTCTGATTGAGGCTGGATGTAAATTCACAGTCTAAAAGCTACTCTAGCATAGTTCCACGCTTGGCATGTCTTACTTTGAATACTCCCTCTCTTAATTAGCTATTCTAAAATAACTCCGGTGTAGACAAGCTCTTACAAGGTTCATGAAGGTAACATTTCAAAAAGTGTAATGATTTTCAAATTCACTGACAGGCATAATGTCCTTCGCTTATTTTTCATGTTAGTGCATCTCTATTCTAAGTGATTATTCCATTGATGCAAACAAAAATTAACATATTATTGCCATGAATCAACTTCATTTATTGCCTTGACGACGCTGCACTTCAATTCTGTAAAAACTTGAAAACTAAAAAGTACAAAAATTTGGAATTTGGGGGGAAAGTTCCAAAATATAAGCAATAGGCCTAAGTATCAAAAACCAAGCACATACCACGCAGCACACAAATCCAGACGTATTTCACTTGTGCAAAATAAGAGAGCGAGGTAATTCTCATATGTAAGTGCAAAAACCTGCTGTGTAACTACATCAAAATATCCCTGCATACTGAATAGTTGTGTGTGTCTGTGCACTATGATTAACCACTAATTAACGTGCTAAACTACTTCAACTAGTTCACCAACACCTAAGCACCTGCAGCTCTGTTGACTTCAAATGGCATTAAAGCATCAGTAGTCACACTGGAATGAGGAGCATCTCGTTACCTGCAGACTTCAACCATAATACCCCGATAAGCACAGGGGAAACACTGAAACATTACTATTCTATTCTGGTTTTATATACAAAATTCCTACGATAATGGTTTTATATACAAAACTCCTATGATAAAATTAATGGTTCACTACTAAACTGCTAGCATGTTTTCATTAAACCCACTTGGTCTATGGGTCCACCTGATATGTAAAATGTGTCCATTGCTGCTTTCAAATATGTATCTGGCAGAAATGTGAATTTGAGGAGAATGATTGTCTATTTGAATTGAAAACAGACAAATGACAAGAAAAAAATAAAATTAACCAGAGCAGAAATGAGATAATTGCACAAATTCAGCTACTAATCAGGGAATTTATTACACAGAACTTTGGCCTGCAGAGATCTACAAGTCTAAGGATACAGCACAAGTTAAACACAAAAATTGTCTGTTTGCATGCAATGTTTCAGTGGTGCTGATCAGAAAATACTATTTCTGAAAAGCAGTATGACTTAGATTTATAGTGCAGGCGAGAGATGACATACCCACTGAACCCATGGCTCTATGGGTACGCCACTCTGACAGTCCTATTGTTGATTATACTCATTTTCTACTTCAGCAAGCTGCAAAATTTTATGAGATCCACCCCCATAGATGTTTGTTCCCTGACACAATCTGGTCTACAGTTACAGAAGTTGCTAAATATGATTATTGCCTGAGAAGCAAGGAGAAAACAGAAATATTATAACCAAATATGCTAATCCTAGTGATTCCTCTTCTGCCATCCCAACAATAATGTCAATATGAGGCACTATCATTCAAACCCCACAAACGCTACATACAGAGAAACAGAAACCAGTACATTAAGTTAATGAGTAGAAAGACTGCTTATTTAGTTATATTTGAAGATAGATATAAAGCAATATCATTCATGTGCTGTCTCAAACAGTAGTTGGGTTTTTTGTCTGCTTTAAGCAAAGGTCAAAATGTTTGTAATTATTTAGTTGTCAAATAATTGCATGGGTGTAAATAGGGACAGAACTATTTATTCCTGTTGGGACCCAAAGCTCATTACCTGTAAGAACAAATGTCTGATAATGTACAGAATACAAAATTTTTGGTGCAATTCCTTCATTATTTGTTTCTGTATATAATGTTTCTGAACAGTCTGGTCTCATCCTGTAAACAAAATTAGTCTCATTCTTTTGCTGCTTTGCTCCTCAGAGTAATTTAACTGAAAGCAAAACGCTGTCCCCTCTGTCCTGCTTCCCCCAGTTACTCTTGAAAAATTTGAGGCATTTAACACCCTGCATCAAGCAGGTGTATTTGTCAGCGATCATTCTCCCTGCTGCATTAAATTGCATCCTTCCATTAGCAAACATTGCAAACAAAGCAGCACTCTGACAACTTCTCATTTCCAAGGATATTAAAGGATTACATCTTAGACCAATTTTACTGTTATAGATTTAGATTGAATCTGCCTCAGTAACATTGTCCCATTCTGGGCTGATGACGAAACCTGAGCTATCCATATGCTTAATTGCACTCATAAATGGAGCTCTTAACAGTCTGTGGTAGTGATAGCGTTACAGTTGCTGTTTATGGAATTGTTCTCTAATTCCCTTTTTTGTCAACCGAAATATTTTTTCGTAGGACTTGCACGCATTCTGACAGAGAACGGTATTTTTCATGAAACGTACTTGGCCTGCAAACAGCATCAGAAGGGAAAGGGAAGGCAAAAGAGAAATAATGAAATGAGGTAAAGAAAAGGTAACTGTGTACCTAACCCAAGAGGAAACCATCCAAAGCGTGACCTCAGACACAACCCAGCTCCACAAAAGGGGCATTAAGTTATCTGAGCACCCAAGGAAGCCGTCTGGGCTCATTCGTCTTATGGCAACCTCTTTCCAGGCAAACATTGCCTGCCAAATTCCCTGCTAGGGCTTATCCCAGCTACCCAGCCTGGACAGCTGGGTGGTGGGAGACAGCACACAAACCACCAGAGATCCACACTACACATTGCTCTCAGCATCACGTCAGCAAGGGAAGGATTCAGTTTTGTGAAGAAACGTGAAGAGGCAAATGTAATAAGTGATTCCTTCAAGGTAAATTATTCACATCTGGGGTAATTCAATGGGGAAATATACAAATCTATATTGCTACCAAAACTTTCAGACCATATAATTTATGCTTTCTTAATATTCATTAACATTAAAATCTATCTTGACTTGTTGCTTGCTTTTTTAATCTTTTCCCTGGCGTAGAGACGATCTGTCATACAGCCTATGAAATTTCTTAAAACAGTATTTTGACTGACACTTTGAAATTACGTTCCCATTTCAAATGGGACTCAACTAATTTTAAAATGGCAACAAAAGTTCAACAAATAATGAACTAAATTATTCACTTAAGCTAAACCATTATGCCTCAGGTTAACAGAAAACAAAATCACTAACTGGAAAAACTCCTGGTTCTTTCCAAGGCAATCTTGGAAGCTATAATTTCTAACTAATAAAGTGAGCATGACTAGGTGGCTTAAAACACTTTATGAAAACTTATTTGTAATTCTTTGTCCAGACATAA
This sequence comes from Grus americana, assembly GCF_028858705.1. NCBI lineage: Eukaryota > Metazoa > Chordata > Aves > Gruiformes > Gruidae > Grus > Grus americana. Next base: position 9,826,060 of record NC_072864.1, read on the forward strand.
GTGTTTATAACTGTTGAAAAATGGTCTTAAAATCAAAATCTGTACTGAACTGTTTCATCCGATCAAAGTGCTGCTTTCAAAACTTGCAAAAACTTTTTTCAAAAAGCACAAAACCACCAAAAACCATACCCCACAAAACAGATCTTTCTTTCTCTCTGCTTTATGTATTGTCCCCTTCCTCCTCACTATACCAATACAGAATTTTATCAATTTGAAAGCAAATACATTCTTTACAGGTGATGATTTCTTACAGCATTAATGATTTTTGGAAGCAAGATCTCTCAAATGATGTCTATGGCATCTCTAATTCAGTTCCTTATCTCACCACAAGTACCACTTGGCCAGAGGTGATCGGCCAGTACTGTTCTGCAAGTATAAACACTAATATTTGTAAAATTCAACTCTTCATTATATCGCAGCACAGCTGACAGGAAGGTTATCTGATATTTGCAAACTGGTTAAAGCCCCTCACCCTGTCACTGCAACCGTGAACTGTCAAAAGGATGTAATGATAGAAAGACCTTCTGTACGCCGCAAGGAAAGTATTTTAATCATTTATAAGCTGGTCAATGGGGTTTAAAAGCACTCAGACATGCATTAAAATGTGTCTGAGGCTGGAGCTTGAAGTCAATTTTCAATTGATTCTGTCTAGCAAATGCTGCTTAAGTAAGAACCTCAGAGTCTTCTTTTTTTTTTCCTTCCCTCCTTTTTTTTTTTTCCTCCTCCAGAAGGCAAAAGCTTAATTAGGAGGACATCATTCTGGTTTACGTCCCACAAAGTATGTAACTGCAATGTTTCAATAATCATTTTTACATGTGTACAATACTTGAAGTAACTTAAAGAATTTAATTCCCTACAAAGAGCTGAGAATTATGTCATTCAGTGCATAAACTAGATCATAAAAACGCAAAGTATCATTCTTTTAAGTCTATTTTACCTTGCAGATTTAATGCTCTTCTACTGAGAAAGAACAAGTTTGGGAGAATCAATTTTACAATTTTAATATATAAAGAAAAAAAATATCTGACTACAGCCTGAGATGTTGGAGTTGTATTGATTTTGCTGTTTTTCACAGGAGTGTAATATCAATTCTGCCTGCAATTATTTTGCATTACTAATCAGCTCATTACAAGCCAGGGAGACAATGTTAGTTTATGGCATAATACACTTGTGGTTCATTTGCCAATACCGATAAAATTTCACAACGTATCAGGTAAAATTTTTTTGTCATTTACGATATCTATAGAGGCTTATCTGCATATCTGCTTTATTGATAATGATATAACTACCAGAGATGGTAAAATCATGTTGCATAGGAGGAAATACAGCATTTACAGGAGAGGAAGTGTCTTTTGGGCTGTAAACTAAGCATCTGTAAAGCAACAAGGAATATCCAGTTAAAGGTGCTTAAATTGAATATTCAACCAGTAGCCTAGTTTTAGTAATAATAGCATATATCTTAATACTGGGTCCATAACGTGCAACACTCAGGCACAGCCACTGGAATTGTTATCTTTAACAGAAATACCAAGATTGTTAGCAATAAAAATATGACCTATGACACTGCAACAGCCACATGATAGGACCCTTCAAAATCCACAAAACTTTCAGAGCGTTACATGACAAGACTGTAAGCAGCAGCTTAAGATGGTTGGACAAATTTAGAATTTCTTTGTAAATGTATAATGTGTACAGTGCTGTTGGATTTGGAAGCTTCAGGCATACTTCAAATACACTGAAATTTTCTGTTTCGTTTTTCTGCAGTACTATTTTCTCCACAATAAAGTATGCTATCATTTAGAATACAAAGTAGAAGGAAAAAATGGTATATTTGGTCTCTGTTTATTTCTATAAATCATAAAACTTATTGAACAACAACAAAAAAAGCCTCTTGAAATTTATTTCAACTAATGACACAGAATAAGAAATGTAAAGACAAATAGTCCACTGCAAAACCCTTATTAGAAAATAAAGCGCTTTTTTTAAAAATATAATTTACTCTCGCCAAAATATCAGTTATGATTGCAGAGTCATTTCAGCATGAGGTTTGTATTTAGAATTTTCAAGAATTACTCTGAGGCATTAAGGTTGACAATAAAACTTAACTTCAGTTCTCTTCCATATACATTGAAGCTTTAAATACCTTCTTCAGTATTTATTATTTTTTCTTCAGCATTTCTAATTTGGTTCACAGTATGGGTAGCTATCTTTTGAGAAGCTATTATTCTATAATATTTCTCCTTATTGTCTACTTAGGTTTTATTTATTCCACTATACTCAGATTGGCTTTGCAAATGGACCTCATCACTACAAGACTTCGCAGTTTTCCAAATAATGTATCGTCATAACAGTACTCTGAGTCAGGAAGGTGGTAACACAGAGATATACAGAGATTAAAATAAAAAATGTCTCAGATGGGCTAGTCCGCTGTACATGTAAAGTGGGACTGCTATGTGCACTTCACATTGAGTAGCACTACATATATACCAAGCTCGGTTGCAGTAAAGAAGCCCCAGCAATATTGCTAATAATATCCCAATTGTCTCGAGCCAGATACGGCATCCAAAAAACCCCAAACACACACACGCAAATCTGAAGAGTCCTGTGCTTCAGCAGTCACGTTCCTCTTCTTTTGCAACAGCCTGCCTACCCAGCCATTTTGCAATGTCTATTCTGCACTGGATGAGTTTTTTCCTGCATTCTGAAGTAAGATCAAGTTTAAGTAGACAGTACTAAGAATCGCAAAAGCTAGATCCTGGCAAAATCTCTGCTGAAAAGAACAGGGACATGAACAGCTTTCAAGAAAAGGCCGACAAGCACCTATTTAAAAAAAAAAAATAATTAAAAAAAAATCTGTTTTCCTAGCTTGGTCCTAAAAATATGTCTGCATATAAATATGTCCATTCAGCTGAAGTTTTCCAGAATGGTTCGATCTAAAGCTCATTCCCAAGCAGATGAAGACAGATATTTGTCATGGGAATTACATACAGCCTCAGTAAAGGGAATTTTTATCAGTACAGGCTGTGTATTAGGCTTGTTTGAATCAAATTAGCTGAATGTCAATACTTTTGAACACTGACATAACAACTTAAGATTTTATACTAAAGTTATATTACTTTTTTCATTCCTTCTTCCAGCTCTTATTTTGACTAGTTTTTACAAACACTTTATTTCATCATCCTGCTTGAATGAGATGTGTAGTGAGGAACATCTTCAGTCTTCCATCAAACTAAGTAACTAGGACGCCAAAACCATTCACCCGAGTTCAAACAAGCATCCCAACTCTTAAAAGATACAAACCACACCTTTTCAATCTAGCACATTGTTACTGTGATCTTCAAAGCCACAAACGCTCAATAATAATGTTTATCACCAGGCATTTATTTGGAATTTCTGATCATGTAGCTGCCATTATTAAGACATACTATTATTGTGCCATGTAAGACTGTAACTTCATGTTTTACATTATATATTTTAATATTGTGAGATTATCTGCTAGATATCATCCTTATTAGATATCAGGCAGTGTATTTATCATACTTAAACGCTTCACAGTTACCAACCCTGGGTGTATTTTTATCAATATATACGAGTGATAAGAAATACAGAGTACAGCAGAAATTCAATTGAGAACCAACATTACCATCCATTTCAGAGTTCCTAATATTTTTATCCATTGTGAAAGGTGATTTGCCCTGAAATGAAATGTTTATCTTGGATAGTCTACCTCACAGCAGTAGCCCTTCTAAACGCTCCTTGAAAATACTTTCAGATATTATCTCACTCCTATTCCACCTTCTTCCTTCTTTCCCTCCCCTATTAGATTCTAGGCAGAAATATTTGTTCTTCCTTTTCTGTGCTCGGTGTGGATAGACTGCTGATGTGAAGAATTCCTGTTCTGTATATTATACCACGCAAGAGGCACCCTGATGTTTCTCTAACACTGAACTCCATTCAGCACAGCAGTGCCAATAGACTAGCTAAAATACCACTGCTTAACCAAGAAAGGAAAGTAGGACTACGTAACGGTTGTGTTTAAACTTGTTTATGCTCAATATTCAGAGAGAGTCAACAAACAATCTAAGGAAGCCTCGTATAATATTATCTCATTAGCTTCCTTTTAAGCAACAGACAGCACCTTCACCTTTGCACAGAACTTAAACATTAAAAAAAACCTGCTGCATAAAACACCCCTCACCTTTCAAAGACTATTTGCATTGTTGTGAGGGACTGAGATGCTACATTTACAGTGTAAATAGATCTATTCACTAAAAACACGGCTAGTAACACCCACACTTACCAACTATGCCAAAAAAAGAATTTTTTCCACACAGATTTTCACAGTAAATGATATACTTGTAGTTTTCACATTTCACTGACTATCTTGGACCTGATTTCTCTCACTGTCTCCTTTGCACTGTAAATCTTGGAGTACGCATCTATAATTTAAAAGGCACAGGGCACACAAGTGATGCACGAGAGGGTAATACTCACTTGTCTTACCGTTTAATGAAAATACACCAGGATCCAGCCTGTATTACACACCTTAGGTCTTTATATAGCACCATGACAACAAAATAGTACAACAAGGACACCAAAGCAACTGAATTCCCTCTAGATCTATGAAAAAGGTCATTTTAATTTGATCGTAGTATATCAACTGGAAAGTCAAAGCTGGTCAGGTGCAATACTAACCAGGCTTCTCTGTGTAGTGGGCAAAGAAAATTGGCACTTTCTAGACTGGTCTACGATCATACTACATGGTCAGAAATAACATTTTTCCATCATCAACATAAAGACTACAGTCTAAATGCACCAGTCAAACTCCCTGAGCAGTGACATTTAGCTTTGCTGTACGCCTGCCTTATAACAAAAAGGAGAAAAATTATTTTTTTGTTGAGAGGTTTCCACACTGTGATTAAATTTTAAGTAAATTGTAATATCACAGTAGCTGCACCCTTGTGATTCATCAGCACAGCCAGCACAGCTGGAGTCAAAAGAACAGACCATGCCTATGATCACATGGCAAAGTACTATCAAACACCACTTTTGTGAAAGGGTGAAACGTAGACAAGGAAGATCAAGTTGACACTCCCCAAACCATTCAGCCACACCACCCCTAAGGTCCCTTAAAAGAAAACAAGTTCTCGTGGGATAAGAAAGCTCTCCCATGGCAAGAATAAAGTGATGCATTTTCCCAGTGCGAGGAAGAGTCTTACAGCAACCTGGGCTGGTCAGCAATGTTCACAACGAAACAGAAAAAAGGACTGGTTAGGTAACAAAGTTCTTGAGAAGTTTCAAAGTTACCAAGGTTAGCACACACAGAAATCACGGAAAGCCCTCCCAGAACCTAGTGACTCTGATAAAATGGCAGATGAAATATGAAGTATAAGTAAATGAGGAAAAACCTTCATTTTCCTCTTAAAAAGTGGGCTGAGTGTGAATACTAAGAAATGAACACTTGGTGTTAAACATACCCAGTCAATGTTCCACGACAAGAAGAAAAAGATAAATCCAAACCTTAGAAATTATAAGGAAAAAAGCTACTAAATATCCACGTGCACTCATATCCTGAATACTGTTTACTGTTCTGTTCCTATATCTCTCAAAGACTATTGATTTCCTGGACACACAAAAAGGTACAGAGATGGGCAGGAAAACTAACTGGAACAGTTTCGGTGTGAGGAACAGCTATATGTATATGTACATATCTATGTGTGCGCACATGTGTCTAACTAGTCTTCTACCTAGGAGACAGATAACCGAAGAAGGATATGACACAGATCTGTGAAACTCTATCTAGTGTGAAGAAGCAATGATCAGTAGATCCTGTCCCTGCAAATGAAAGTCTAGTGGCAACAGAAAAAAAAAAATGGTATATTCAGCATCAACAAAAATATTTAACTTCTTCACACAACATGCAGTTAAGCGGCACTTTCTGCCTCAGGATTCTAGGAGTGCTAAGAAAAAAAAAAGATTCAAAAATCCATTAAATTAGCAGAAGAAAAATCTGTCAAAGACTGTTAAACACACATGCACAGTAAACCTAGTGCAGAAAGGCCCTAAGTTGCAACACATGGGAATCTGGGAGAACATTCTAGGGAATTATCCCTACATCTCTATCCTACTCTTCCACAAGCATCCATTGTAAGAAGGGAGGAAGCTTACACACAGCTGCACACAGTATAACACACAGCTGCAAGGCTAGAAATTCAACCAGTTTCCCAAGTTCCAATCCAGGCAATCATTATTGTTTCTCCTTAATACCCTTTGGGATAATTCAAGAAAACCACTACATACAATTAAACATGGTTTCACATTCCATATTCTGTTTTCATTTACAATTCATATGTTCATATATCTGTGCAGGCAGGGCTGCCCACTTCTTACCCAAATAAAGCAGAAAAATGGAAGGTCTAAAGCAATTAGTCAAGCTACACTGCCAGTACTTAAATGAACCATCTGTTCAAAGGTATATAAGACCAGAGTGTTTTTAAGCTATAAGGCAGCTCTCTCGTTTCTGCAATATCTATCCGTGATTCGGCAATATCCATCCTTGGTTTGGAAAGGTTATGTGTATTGCTGTTTTGTAATTAAACATAAAAAGGTTTGCTGGTTTTGGCTGGGATAGAGTTAATTTTCTTCATAGTAGCTAGTACTGGGCTACGTTTTGGATTTGTGCTGGAAACAGTGTTGATAACACAGGGATGTTTCTGTTCGTGCTGAGCAGTGCTTACACAGAGCCAAGGCCTCTTCTGCTTCTCACCCCACCCCACCACGGAGTAGCTGGGGGTGCACAAGGAGTTGGAGGGGGCACAGCCAGGACAGCTGACCTCAACTGACCAAAGGGATATTCCATACCATATGATGTCATGCCCAGCAGATAAAGCTGGGGGAAAAAGGAGGAAGGAGAGATGTTTGGAGTGATGGTGTTTGTCTTCCCAAGTAACAATTACGCGTGAGGGAGCCCTGCTTTCCTGGAGATGGCTGTACACCTTCCTGCCGATGGGAAGTGGGGAATGAATTCCATGTTTTGCTTTGCTTGCATGCACGGCTTTTGCTCTACCTATTAAATTGTCTGTGTATCAACCCACGAGTTTTCCCACTTTTACTCTTCTGATTCTGTTCCCCCATCCCACCGGGAGGAGTGAGCGAGCAGCTGCGTACTTCTTAGTTGCTGGCTAGGGTTAAACCATGACAAAATGGCACTAACATCATCCTCTTATGTCACATGAAGATGTAATTCTGTCATAGGTTTTCTTTGGTTTGTGGGGATCTTGGTTTTGGCAGAGTGAGAATCTACGTGAACACTTAAAACAGCGGGGGGAAAAAACCCACAAAAAAGTTCCAGAATTCATTGTGTAAACTGTCACGTAAAAATTAAAGGCAAGACAATGGACTTAACAGTCTTTCGCCACTGCACAAATGAAATTCTTGAATGAAGAAATTTGACCCTTACTGCTCAACTACAGCTTTTATTCTGGATGGAAAGGGGACTCAAAGGGTAGGAGATTGCTGTTTTGTCTCCTCAAAACCAGATCTAAAGCATGACTACCTCCAGCATCCAATTCTCGAAGTATTTTATTAGTACATCATGACATTTATATATGCCAAGACTGAACATGCTCATTATGACTGTTTATTAGACAAAAGGCTACTAGTAGAATGATAATTAATCAGTTGGCATTGATTGAAATTCTTGATGAAATGAAGCATGAGCTGTTGAAAAATAATTGAATGTAATCATAAAATCCATGAATCATCCATAGAAAGCACATTTATTAAACCAGAATTCATAACTACGATATTTTGTCTAGCTGTTTTTCTCCTCTTTGGAGTCTCTCCTGTTGAATAAAAAAGCCAGATGTTCCTACAGCAAATCTGAAAAGAACAGACATCAGTTAAATATCCCATGCAATAGTGGAATATGAGTTTTGATATATGACTTATTAACAAACTCAAAGAGCTTTTATACAGCACAAAACTAAACCCTGGTATATATCATGATAGTTCAGGAAAAGCAAAACAATTTTATGTTTAAAAAAGTCAGTAAAACCTTATCAGCTTTCAAAAGAAGTGATCAAAATAAGTTTTCATTCTACCAGAACTGAAAAATTTAAAATTAACTCAGGATACATCTAGCTATTCTTTCTTAGTACCATTTTCTGATAGAAGAAATACATAACGCACTGTCACAATTTCAAAAGCATTGACAGAAGCATGTCTTTGTATACAAAAATTAAGTTGCTGCTGGTTTTTCTTTAATCTATCATTAGCTAAACACTGATACAGCCAAGATGACTAAGGCTCCCTGTATTAAAAATTGCAGACCATATTATCACAAAACAGATATTTAAGAAATCGGATTGAATTCAAAGGTAACGTCATTTTCTGAAGATTACAATCAAGTAATTTTATATAAATTCTGCTTTTAGATGTCCTGAGTAATGATTACTTCAACCATTATATGAATTAAATTAATTTCCCCTTACACTGATTGATATTCAGGTAAACATGAACTTTGTCCTGACAGAAGCTAAAATATTTGCATTACAGGGAAAATTGTAACCAGTAAACCCTAAATGTTGGATTAGACAAAAATACATCTTTAATCATGTAACTTTATATTGAGCAAACTAAAAAGCTCAATGTTTTAACAGAATTTCAGTAAGAATTTTTGTTTCTGCTATCTAAAATTAAAGTCTTTAAAAAAACCCCACAGTTTAAATATGTGTCACTAATACCATGAAGATGTGAACAAACATAAAAGGTACTGATTTATCTGTTAAATCGCAGAAACATGTATCAGAATATTTGAAGTACAGAAATATTTCTGTTGCAGTGGAACATGCATATCAGAAAATCTTACTTATATCCTTCTTCTCACGTCCACAGAGTAGTACAGTGAGTAGTTTAGCAAGTCATAAGAACAATTCTTTCTTCAAACAGCATGTAGTCATAACATGAAATTGTAGGTGGGACTAACAGGTAAGCAATGACTAAAACCATCTTTCTATTTCCACATGACATTTCTTCTGGGTGAAGAAATACCTTCTTTATGCAACACTAGCACCCATGTTCACTACAGCTAGTGCTACAGATTCCTTAATTGGTATCACCTATTCGTGGCTAGCCCAACCAGGAAAGCTAAATTATGTAGCATAACCTCTGAACTCTACAAGCATTATTTTAGCATCCATCTGGCAATGCAAACAGTACTGACCTATTTCTGCTACAAAAAACCTTTGCAAAAGTCTTTATAAAAAAAAAAAGGTCATTCTAAATGCTAGTTGAATAAGTGGGAAGGAGGGAGAAAAAAAACACATTGTACAAAAATTTCTGCAGCATATGATTCCACAGCCACCACCATCCTCTTTGCTACAGAATATCAGCATTGCTCTAAAGGCAAGGTGTCAAAGGATATGACCAGGATTAAGACAGACTGGTTGCACAACCAGACTTTCAGCCTCCATTTTCTTCCTAGCACTGTTTTCCTCTGTCAGAAGTACTTCATTAACGAAGATCTGAGGTTACATATTACAAAGGAAACAAATAACAGAGCATGGGGCAGGTTTTAACTATTACCTTAAATACAAAACACACCACAATAACATAAAACACAGCTGAACTCTACAGAGGTAAACTAAAACACAATGCTAAAGTATCCCTAAATCAACTAAAAAAAACCTTTTAAAGCAAAATCTTATTTTTTTTTTTACATTATGTTTATGTTGCTGCATATCCTCTTGCATACCCTCATTCTGATGTACATATAAACCTTTAAATAGACAACTATTACCATCATGACATTATTTTAATAAGGCATTTAAAAATATCTAAATTAATAACTAAAATGTGACATCCACAGAACATAGCTACATCGTTCATTTTTGTTGACATGGATTTTCAATCCCTACAACTTTCTCACCGGAGAAAGAGTGATGACGTTGAACTCAAAGGTCTGATTTAAGGCAGACTTGAGGGGAAACTACTGCTTTTGTGCCACTACCGAAACAGCTACAACAGCAGCAGACATAGTACAGTGGTGGCTGGAATCTTGCTATCATTATGTTATTTAGACATTCGTCTCAGCAGAATGATATGACAGAGTGACTGTTGCCACCATTGATAGAGCATCTACAGTAAGAAGATAGTACAAGTTCAGCACAGGCACAGCCTGCATATTACAGATAAAGACAATACAAATGCAAGCTCTAATAATAACCTCTTGTAGAATTTTATCAAATAGACTTTGTTTCTATGCATTATTTATCCACATCTACATTTCAACAGAAATGGACTCATGGAAATTAATCGAAGCTTTCCTATAGTATATTTGTTAGAAATCAGTATTACGCATACCCTCATTTATGTTATATTCCAGCTTTGTATCACCACAGGTATCCAATAATTATAAGTTGAGTTATTTAAAGTAAACAAATAGCAAATAAAAGCTTCATGTGGTTAAATCACCAAATAAATGGGGATTTTTTTTGCAGAAGTCTGAGTGACTAATGTACAGCTTTTTTGGTTCTTTCCCTGCTATTATTTCTGAACCAGTGCATTTATTTAAGATGGAGTGTTCTACAACGTTACAAAATAAAATTAGATAGTTCAGAAATTAAAAATTTAACTTGTGGAAGATGCTACTATAACTAGAAGCCATAAGAATTTAATGAAAGTCCTCAAGTATTACAACAGCAATTATGCCTTTTTTTCCTCACCGGTGATCTCCCCTTTATTTCCACAGTCTGTGCATTAAACAAAGCAGCCCAGTCTCGTAAGCAGGTAGGAAAAAGGTCCCTACAGGTGACCTCATCGCACGCTTAATGGTCCCTGTGAAACTCCATTGCTTAGCCCCTCTCACGTTCCCCTCCTGCCCCACCGCAGGCAGAAGATTAATGCTTTTTCCCTATGCTTTGGGTTTATTCAAGCCAGACAAATGATGAAGCTACAAAGTGATTATTCCATTTCTGACCAACTATACCTGACGCCCCTCAAGAAAAAAGCCTCAATGTCCAACATTGCTCAGTTTGGCTGAGCAAATTTGTTAGTGCCTGGTTACGTGGCAGGGAAAGGAGGCAGCACTGAAGAAATTTAAGGAATAGTTCTTGTAAAATTACAACTCCTAAACATCAAATTAAGGACAGACATAAGTAAAAAAAAATCCATATTTACAGCTTTTGAAGAACCCATATTAGAATAAAATTATTAAATCATAAGCCTTATGTTCATGACTATGTTCTGATTTCATACAGTGCCACTGTGCACTCCCCTATATCATGTAGTTGCCTTATGCTTTGCCAGGAAGAGTGAGGAAATCTCTGTGGACATTGCTGCTTAGCGTCCCGTGTAAGGTACAGCAGCAGAGGAGGAAAGCAGGGAGCCAGGGCTCCTGTGGGTACGGCACAGACAGAGCACAGGCAACTATGAGAAGACAAAAGCTGGAACAGGAGAAACGGGAGCTGCGCCGCGTGCTGAGCAGAGCAGAGAGATGAAGCTTGAAACGAGAGGAGGAGGAAGGGATTGTATTCGCTGCAGGCTATGTTAGGAGCATGTACGTAACCTTTAACTGTAAGACACAAATGTTAGATGCATTTTGTGTGCGCATGGTTTCACAGTAGCATCGCAAGTGGGTTAATTTAAGGAAAACAGATTGTGGAGTTTTAAAGGTTTAAGAACACATTGGTAGGAGATGACTACCACACAATTGCTCTTCATAATGCCTGCACGTCTGGAAATACTCCGCATTTATTTCAAGTGTTCCCCTCTCTGCAATAAACATGCTGCCTCTACATATCTTGCTGCTTTTCCCCTCCTTTCCTGCTCAACTTTTCTATACCCTCCACAACTGCCCTCCTGGTATACAGCATCATTTTTCCCCTCATGTTTCCTCAGGCTAATTTAAAATGGTGCAGCATACACAGTGCAGGAAGAAGTGCTGCTCTTACACATTATTTCCAGCCTGGCTACAGATGTCTGGAACTGAATGGATCTACTCTAACATCGTACAATACCTTCTGGGCCCAGTACCAGAAAGCTTTACGTATTTCTCTCTAAATAAGACAACAAACTCCTACTGTGCGCTTCCAACGCAGGAAGGCTAGCGGTCCTAGCCTAGTCTCCTCTCTTTCACTTCAACCTGAACCATATTTGAACACTGCATCTTCCATACACAGCAAACGCGACCCAAATGTAGTTTCAACTTTTACCCTTCTAAAAGGAATGAATGTTGTGACAAATACTACATATATCTTACCATCAACAGTGCAAATATAAGCTGTGCTACTTGTGTTTCCAACAGTATCTACACACAGCAGGAGATCAAACAGTAGGAAAGGATGTTTTTCTTTGCTGGTTTGAGAAACCAAGATGGCACATAACACTGTCTAACTGCAAAAATACCATCCTGTGTTTTCTGGAGTACCATCCTGTAGCGCCTACTCTGAAACAGCTCTCAGCTGCTTACAGGATGCTATGCCCAAATACAAAGCATGGGCTTCTGCCTCTGGTGGTTCTGAATGTAGCCTTAGTAAGGTTTGTCTGCCGTACAACCTTCCCACAGCTGATTTGCCGTACAATCATTCAAGGTAACAAAGGAAGTCCTGACTCCACACTTAACAGCAGTTGTGAAAGCTGCTGCCTCCTAGATAAGGGTATGGCCTCTAGGTGAAGTGCTGGAACTCTGCCTCAAACCAGTACCTAGGTCCTACTGATGAAATACAGGAATCCTCGCAGTTGCTGAAGATTATCTGCCTTCTACTTAACTCAAGTGAGAATTTAGTACCATCTTTACAAGTGACTTACAAACTGGGAAAGAATGTTGTTTTTACAGAGCTAATTCGGATCGTATTCAAAAGTTTAAAAAAGGGAGGAACAGACACAAAGAAGCAGCCCCGGCATTCAGCAGCAATTGTGCATGACAAACTACTCTTGTTTAAACAAGGTCAAAACGTGGTATGATGCTAACCTTAGCAATATCAGTGTGGTTACTTCTTTTTCTCCTTTTTCTTCTGAAGGCCAGAAATGGAAAATAGTTCTTACAGCCAATGAACTCCAAATCAGAAAAATAAATATCACATGGTCAATACTAATCATTCAGTTATACATTTGTCTCAAAAAGCAGAGAATTTATTCCTGACAATGGCAAATCAGATAGTGAAAAATAAAAGGCCTAATTTTGAGCTTGTTCTATTTATAAATATATTGCAAGAAGATAACTTTCTCATATATTTTCCAGTGGTAGCAGTGCTGCTCCCAGCAAAGCAACAAAAGCTGCAATATTTAGCTTGCATCATCAATTTTCATATCAGAGTCTCATTGGCAAATAGCCCAGTCACAGAGGAGATGCTATTGTAATTAATACTTCTATACCCAAAACAATGTTGACTATTTATTAAAGTACTTCTTTCTAACTAGCTATTTTCAACAAGTGGGCCTGACAGAACTGAGAACTCTTCTGTGCACAGGTTTGCTCAAAGATTGTTCTCTGTCAAATAAGTTCAATTTGAACGTTTTAAGCTGGTTGTATCCTTAAATAGAAATTCATGGTTCCTTTGCCAATAAGAAGCTGATACGAAGCACTGAACTTGTTATCAGGCAATGAGAAAGTTGAAGTCCCGCATCTAGTTCCCAATTTCAGTCATATTTTCTCTCACATTGCATTGTTCATTCCCCAGTTAAGTGAAGCAAACAATATTTAGAGTATTCATGAATGTTTAGAAAACTATTGCTGTTTTCGAAAATAAGTATTTGTTTTTGCCTGACAACCCTGTGTGTTTTGGTGATAGCAGGAGAAAAGAGAATTAAATGCACAACTATTAATAGATTTTGCTTTCAGTGCTTTGTGTACCCGCCAGGTAATTTTCAATCTGGGATCCATGCATGTAATCAGCACAGAGAGGGAAATTTTTAAGCATCTAAAGATTCCTTAGACTTACTTATCCCCTGCTACCTAACTGCCAGAAGGTCCTTCTCCCATTCCAGATGGGAGCAAAATGCCCGACTCACACAGAACTCCCTTGCTATACAGAACTGCATATGCAGTCAGGGACCAAAAGCAATCTCCCGTAACAATCTAGCTCTGTGACAAAAACTCAAGCTAGAATACCTGCATAGTATCCAGAACCTTATTTCTTCACTGCGTTCAAGTATCAAATTCAGGCTATCAAGGTAGTGGTCACCTGTCACAGTAAAGCTGGTGAATATGTTCAGCAAATAAAGTTGTTCTAATGCAAATAACCAACTGGCTACTCCTTTACAAAAAAATACGCCATTTTAGCAAATTGCACTATTACCACAGTACCTCACTTACACTAATATTAATCTAGAAGAGACTCCTCATTTCAGGTCTCTTTGGATTGAGAAATGCCAGTCACTAACTCAGCTTCTGAACCATCTTGGGTTTGGTTTTGGTTTGTTTTTTTTTAACAACAGCTAACCAATGTCCAAAGACCACAGCATTTTAACAATCCTTACTCAGCTCTGCTGCAGTGACCAGAGTATGAAATAAAACCTCTAGACACTCTTATTAGCACATATATTATACTTACTACATTTGCAAAGGACTTAAACTTATCTCAAACTGTCAACTTCTGCTTTTTGTGTCATTGTATATTCTGCTGCGCAAGACTATATACAGTTAGGCAGCGTCAGACATGCAACATCAATTCTAAATAAACAGGAGGTCACAAAGCTCACATTCTCAAAGCTATTACAGAAATTGCAGGCTTCATCCAATCTCAAATCCCAGCGCTCACTTAAAAGCTCTAACCATATAATTAAATGTAGGTCAGCTTAAAAGTGGACAATTCTTTTCAGGCTTTATACAACGCTCCTCAGTAAAACCTTCAGCAATTCTGTTCTTTTATCTTGGAGGGCTGACAGATCGTTGTCAAAACCAGGGTCTTCCTGGTAAAAAGTTTTAACGCAGAGAGAAAGGTACAACAGTGTAGGAGGAGATGCTTAAAAGAGAATAAATCTCTAGCTTGCTTTCTTCAAAGCGAGAATTCTTCCCTTGTCTGAGACATACTGAGGACAAGTTTAACCCAGGGTAACTCTTCCGTAGTCTAATGGCCTTACACCAATGAATATTTTGACCCAAACTGTCTGAGACGTGCCTGGAAAAATAACCTTCCATTTTCCTCACAGTCCTGCTGCACAGGGGGAAATCTTTCTTGTCACTCCCTCTAGCTCTCACATCTTAAGTTTTCTCTAGAAATTCTCCCCTGACTTCCTTCACCCCTACTAGCCATTCTTCATAAGAGCAGGCCAGATTACATTGTCCTTTGCTCCAGTGGATTTTATTCAGAGATATATTACTAGAAGTGTTAGAAGAACCTGCCCTTGGTTTTTGGAGTCTTGCTATGGTTTCTTTTCTAATCAGAACAGAGAGAGACTATCATAATAAATCAATTGCTTGACTTGAGGCAGGTATGCTTGGACAGGTTTTCCACTTTTATGGTATGTTTTTAAAGCTAAGTAACACCAAATGTACTTAAACTTTTTTTTCTTAAAGAAAAAAATCTTCCTGGGACATGAAAGGGGTATTGGATGGGAAAGCAAAGGAGAACACTGAAACCCTAACACATAGAAGCAGCCTACTCAGGAAACGAAATACTGTCACGTAGCTTTACAAGGCATAACCCAGCTTGTTTTTCAACTCAGGCTGTATTCTTTTTCAACTGATACCTATTTTAACCTCAGTTGAACTTGGGTCACTGAGGCTTTTATTCACTTAGTACAACTAAATCTATAGAATAAATGGAATATTCATTTGCCATACTTCTGCAAATGAATTTAAGTATGTTTAATACTTTTAGTCATTATACTATTCTTGAAATTGTTTCAGTGTGAAAAGAATATACTCATTTAAATTCCCTTTCACAGTAACCTGTACTTTTTTCTTATCTTTCAAAGAACAAAAAGTAATGTGTTAAGTAGTCCCAGATATTCATTATCAATCTATTCTAGAAGACATCTAAGCATCTTAATCTTTTGTTGTGAAATCAATTCATAATTTAATTACTGAAGATTAAAGACTTCCTAATCTAGCCATAATTTTTTTTTTCAGAGCGAAAAACAGTGACACACTGCACCATTAAATAAGAGAATCCAAATCATGGCAATAACTAAGAAACATAATTCAAACCAAAACAACAAAAACCATTTAAATGGACCCCTAAAACCCCCAAATTTAGATAAATTTTCTACTGCAGATATTTTATTACTATGTACTATGAAAAAGCATCTTCTACCTAGTTTAGCATTCAGCTAATATACCGCGGGGGGGGGGGGGGGGGGGGGGGGGGGGGAGGAGGGGGGGAACACAAACAAAAACCACCAAAACCCAATCAAAACCACAACAACCAAAATACAACACACCCAAACCATGAAGGTCCCTCCTACTGGACAATTTTCATTTCCACAAGGAAGTTCCATGTAACGGCATCATTCAAGACATTAGAGCCAACAGATTATTCAAGATAAATGAGCTGTAACCAAGAAAAGAATCTGGGTTTAAGCAGTTGTTTCTCACCCTCCCTTTGCTCCCTCACTTATGTTTTTGCAGGACATGACTCTCCTTCCCCAACATTAATAATACTGCAGTAAAATTTTCTGCTCTGGATCTAGTGTTATTATAGTGATTAATCCACATTATTTCTGTATTACTCTATAAACAGATTTTAAACTCTATTTTCCATGTATATTGGCATAATGCAAACCTCCGACATCACTAGGATGATTTAACAGATTCAGTGTTAAATCAGCAACTTTGTTGATTCTTGATATAAAAGTCTCTTATTCATGCAATCATGTAAAACTTAAGGGAAAAAAAATTCTGTTTTCCACATGTCTGTTCAGGACTTTCCGGAAAGACACGCATGCAAGCTAGTATAGGTATACACACATCATTTATCTCATTCTTATAGTAGCCTGACAATCTGGATCCGTCCACATATAAATCTGCACAGCTGGCGCTCCTTTCCACAGTATCGCTGGGCATCAAGCTATCACTATGCAAATGACAACAAACACTAAAAATCCAGCATCACAGTACACGACTTAATAAGAGCAGTATAAACACGTACTTGCCAAAAGCAGGTATGAACATTGAGAGGGATGAAAATTTTATCCTTCCACTGTAGCAAGTTTTGACAACTTTTATTATTTTAGAATTAGATTCCATCTCCCTCCTCTCGTTTTCACGTTAGTATTAAAATACAATATGGAGCTTTCAGCCATTGTGAACTTAGATACAGCAAGATGTTTTATAAAACCTGCGCCACGAGCAGGATACCTGAAGTGACACATCATGCCTTCAGCCTCTGATATAAAGCCGAGACATTTGATACATATCTTGAACAATGTCTTCTGCTGCCTCAGAGGAAGAGAGATCAATTGCTGGGTCTTCACAAAAGTTGAAACCCTTTACAGCCCAGATCTCCAGCATACCGAAGACACAACTAACATTCTGCTGTTTACCATGTCATCCCTCTCCATCCCTCCTTTCCTCAATTACATGTTGAATTGAAAGGATTAAGCTCTCATTTACTTGATTCCCAACTTGAGAGAAGGTGCTTTCTTCTTCTTAGACATCTAGAATTGTACATAAGTCATAATTCTGAGCAGCCCTTTCTGATAAAAAGTAGTATATGAATATTGACATGAAAGATGTCTTGTATGCTGAGCTCCAATTCTCCTACTTGAATAGACTCCCACTCGTATGACTGGATGAGAATAGGTCTGCCAAACTGGAGCTGGAACTGAAACAATTCAGTCTGTCCAAAGTGAAATACACAATTATTTATGCTATTACACAAAAAAATATTTAAATAATTAGAGGAATATAGGTCAAAAGTACTAAGGCTAAACCAATGCATTCTGTTTACTCCTCTATCACAAATTATTAATATAACTTTATTAATAGGTATATTATCTATATGCTCAGCAAGCACACCTGCGCACAAGTCTTTATTAAAGAAAGCTAGGTCCTCTTTTACTAAAGCAACAAAACAATTTAAAACCATCACCCATTTCTTCCAAGTTATTATTGCCACTGGAAACCTAAATGATGAAAAACTTTCCAATGCTGTTTGTAAATACTGAACTTGAATTTCAAAGTTAGGCACTAATCCATGGCAACAAATCAATGCGGAACAGAAATACTTGTAAGATATCCAAACATCATGCAAGTAGCATATGTCTTCTCAACTGATGTAACATGATTCACAGACTTATAAGAAAAAGCCTTCTTGTACGATGAATATGGGTAACAATGTACAATATCTGCTATATTACTACTCACACGCTTTCAATTCTACACTTCAAAGGCCATAGGTACACATGGAAAAGCTCTGAACACTGACCATTTGTAGATTCAGATTATTTATTATTTGTGAATTTAGAATATAAATCTTACGTCTGATCCCCAGAGAATAAGGAATGTATTTTATTAAGAATTGCTAATTTGGGGATTTCTTTTCTTTTCTTGGTCCTTAATTATTCTTCATTAAACATCTTTGGATAAAGACATGTTCTTCATGTCAGAATATAAAATCTTTGTTTCAGCACAGAGCTGAAATTATAAGGGCACTGAATTAAAGTCTTAGATTTTTAAAACCAGAAGAGAAAACCTGAACATTCAATAGTGAGATGTACATCTCTTCTTGCACCCCTCTTTTTTTTTTTTTTTTTTTAAGACAGATCAGAATCTTCTACAGTCTGTCAAAGCCTCTTCTATTTACAGAATAGTGTTTGTCTCCTTAGATTCATCCCTTTGGCGTTCTCCTGGGGACATACTACATCTGAGAAGAAGATACAAACCTCATTAGTAAAATATTTCCACTGGTGGAAATGAAAAGTGAGATGCATAGAAACACAAACATGAGCTGTATCTCTAGATTCTAGCAGCCAAGTAAGCTTCAAGGAAATCTCTGAACCAGAGTAACAAAAGTAAATGAAAATTAGAAAGTGGACTTAGTAACAAAAATATATATATATATATTTTTTTTAGAACTCTTGAGATTCTGTTCAAAGACAAAGCAGCTTTTTTACTTAAACTATTAAAATCTTGCATGTGACAACTCTGTTCCCAAGTCTGGCCCTCATGGTTGAGTACAGTTATGTTTTCCTCTGCTGCTATTACTTACTCCTGGAATCTTCTTAAAACTACTGGGAACTCGATGATATTAGAAAACTGGTTTAGCATTAAGCATTAACAGTAGAAAAATTAAATTATGATTAGGTAAATGTAAACAAATCATAAACTTCTCTCTAGCAATAGCTGGTGTGTCTGCCTGCCAATTTGCAATCAATTTTTAAGTAGTCTCACTAGGCCTTTTGCAAAGCACTACAATTTTCCTAATAGTCACATCGTGTAGGCTGTATGCCCGAGCCTGCTAGACAGCACTTGTTTCACTTTCAAGGGGTTCCAAATTTTTTTACTGTTAACATATATTTGAAAGTGAATTATGAGAGCATTCCCAGATCCCATCATATCTGCATCAAGGTGACATCAAAGCCAGCAACAAACTGAGATAAAGAGATGATTGTAGGTTCTCCTAGCAGAAGGGTATTATGCAATCCCTTCTCACAGACTCAATTTCAGAAGGTGCTTTATAAATGTCTGATTCAATCTTCAGTCCTCAAAACATAAGGAACACAATTTTGATGGTGTACAAACCAATGAGTGATTTATATTATACATACACGCTACAAATACAATGGGTGCCACCTGCGTTACTGATTTGTATACTTCTGCATATACATGCTCTTTCATCTTAAAAGCATGAGATCGGTGCGTCAAAGATGAAACATCTTATTTTAAATATATCTTAACTTCTAAATATTTGATTAGCTTGAATTTTCTTAGGGAACAACCAATTATTCTTTCTGAGAACAATCGAAGGCTATCAGAGCAGGGCAGGGCGATGATAACATGGGACAGATATAGCTAGCGGGGAGCCTGTAGCAGAAGTGGAAACTGCCACTCATAGAAGCCTCTCAGGAAAGGCAAAAGAGAAAACTACGGAGATTTAGTGGACCAAAATAACTGGAGTGGAAGAAAGGATCCATTCTACAAGGGCACAAAGGTGGGAGGATGATTTACTTATGAGTCTTACTTTATTTCAATAGTTCTTTGAAAACTTTTTGTGGTCTACGTCCATTTCTCTTGCTTAGAGCCTAAGACATTTCAGTAGTTTCTGTTTCTTGATATCAAGGAAAAAAAATTCTACAATTCTACCTTAAAGTTCTGGTAAATTTGAGTTTCAATCATCACAGGGAAGAACTTAATTTATTCCCAGGTGTTTTTATAAATACCAAGCTAAAATCAGCACAGGATGCACTTAGAGAAGAGTTCAATAAAATGGGCTTCATATTCAGTTCTGCAGGAGTCTATTGATCATTACCAATAAGTGACCATTAACAGAATCCCCAATTAATTCTTCAATCCAGCAAAAGCCACTGCAAGTGAAGAATTCCCCTGTATCACTCTGTTTGAAGAGCAAAGCACAGTAGTCTCGCTACAAATTATATCATAGTGTGTTTGAAGGAAGAAAAGGAAAATACCTGATCTCCAACAGAGAGGAATTTCCATTTTTATTAAAAAATGATTCACCAAATAGTCTGTTACAAGTATTTATGCCCCCTAGTATGGCCAGTAACAAAATTATTGTTCTAGAGTAGAGAATAAAAACACCTTTTGAAATAACCAGCTATATATAATCAAAACAAAGTTATCAGATTTTTTTTTTCCCAAACTATAAAAAAAATTTAAAAATTCAAATGAAGACTCCATTCATCAGCCCACAATATTACTGAGGTTGCTGTTTAAATAATGTCTGGGACAGGACTATGGATGCCACCCCCTGAGAGCTTTAAAAAGCCCACCAAATAATCCTGCACAGCTCTCTTGCAATTAACATTATTCCTGATGTATATCACCATGGCCAAACTGAACTCTATTTTGTATTTGTGAAATGTCAGTCGGTGCTACAAATCAAAAACTTCAATAAGTACTGCTATCCAGCAGACACTTCCCAGCACAAAACACAACACAGAAATTTAATATGAAGGATCAAAACCGAAAATTAATACTACTGAATAGTATCATGCACTCCGAGTCATTCATCTTTAACACTATGCAATCATCTTACATTACTTAGGTCAGTGATAAGGATTGGAGAGTAAAGACAGCTACCACTGTTTTATTTCTGATTTTAAAAAATAAGTTTAATTGAATAGTCAGGATAAGAGAAGCACTAAAAATGGAACAACCTTCACTATTTGGTGTTAAGTACTGAGTTTGTCACCTAATATTACTTATCATTCTTGTTTCCTGGTCTAATACCAGCATGACTGACATTTTTCCATTTCCATAACATCAAGTCTGTAATGCTTAAAATATCTTGTGAAATACAACACTCAACATTTTCAACTTCTAAGTTATCGGCATAAAGGGAAAATAATGCCTGTGTCATTGGTAACCTTGTATGTCACACAAGGGTAAAATAAGCAATGTTCTTTCTTTTTTCCACCTATTTGATAAGTTAAAAATTATAGGCACTGATCATCAGTTTTCCAAAATTATTTATCTTTTCTCTATCAACTGTCTCAAGTTTAGAAACAAGTTTTAGAAATCTGCATACTGCAAACAAATCTGTTACCAACTGTATTCACTCTGACATCTTTTGCTGCTGGATGACGCTACTCTGCTTTTATTCATGTCATGCTCCTCCCCCACGAACTCTGTTCTTCACTAATGTATCACCAGGTGATAAGCTGAAAGCCCATTTGCACCCTCCCCAGTCTGGACTTTAGCAACCGCTCCCAAAAGCAGAAACCATACAACCCAGCCTGAAGTAGGCTTCTTGTTGGAGGACAGAGATGGCCAGGACAACAGGAGGAGGAGGGGGGGAAAGAAAGAAAAAAAAAAGAAAAAGATCATTTTCCTGAAAGAAAAAAGAAAGAAAAGATCTCATTTCCATAAATGAGAATTCTCATTTAACCTTCATGCAGAGGGAAAAGCTTGTTGAGGGCTCCTGTAGCAGCGTGTTTCACATCTAGCGGCTTATCCTGTAAGACAGCCATGAGCCTGCAGATTGAACATTTGGTCTCCTGCATGCAAACAGGATTTGGTCCCGAGCAGAGCTGAGCACACTTGAACTCCTGGAGACTTCAAACTGCAAATAAGTGAAAGTAGTTGTCTTTTTTTTTTTTAATATATATAGGGCCTATTTTCTTGCTAACTTTTTTTCACATGAATTCTACTTGTCTGCACTACCATTTGTCATTCAACATCAAATAAGCCAACCACCTGATACCAGGTAACTGCTCCTAAATCTGTTTCAAAACATTTTTAAAGGGGAGAGAAAGCATTTAGAAACTAACAAGCCTAATAACAGGCTCCTCCTTTGAGTCTACAATCTCTTGTGAATGTCCTCCACCTCTAGTCCTCCCTGTGTATCTTAATATGTGCCATCTGTTTCAGAGTACAATATTACTTATAGAAAAGAAATCTCATGCAGCTTAAAACATGACCGATACGATTCCTTTGTCTCCTCATTCCCCTTCTACCAACTGAGTGTAGCTGGCTGGGTGTCTTAGAAGTGAAAATATATCAGGAAAAATAATTAGCTAATGCTGTTCACAAGTGATGAGTACAACTACTTTCACATCAAAGTTTTATTTCTGTCTTACAAAAGAAGTTGAGCAAACATCCCTAGCAAAAAACATCTTCTCAGAGTCTACCTCTGAATACCTGAACGCTGCATTATAAAATCTTTATTGCATTGCAATCTTAGTGACACCAATGACTAATTGCCACTGAGATGAAAGAATATAATGTGACACTGTTCATTTCAGCATACCAAAAAATGCATTTTAGGAAAAATGGTAGGGAAAGGTGCACCTTGAAACATCATGCTAGAAAGTAAATACTCTTCCCCTGGCAGCTTTAGGTAAAAAACAATGAAAAGCAAATTTCAGCATAACTTAAAAGGAAAGCCAACACTTACTACAAAGTTGTTATTATTACTAGAATAAATAGAAAACTATTAAGTCTCTTTCAAAGGTCTAGGAGCTCTGTAATCTTCCCGTACTGAAGTCAGACTACTTAAATTTATGTTAGCTGATGACCTACCACAGCTTTAACACTTACAGTGCATTGAAAAAGATTTTTATCGTACACAAAAAAGGCCCTTCTGTGCCAATGCGCAGACTCCGGGCATGTTCATATCAACTGAATTGGCCTTTTCTGGGACAGGTTGTCATTACTTAATCAGAAACCTGTTAAAGTTTATGAACGCATAGTAAATCCTTACTATGCCAAAACAAAGGACATCTGCATTTGGAGCGTGGTCTTCCCTAAGTTCTCCAGCCTTTATACCACAGGTTGCTTTTACTGCCTGGTTGTACTTACAGCTCAGAGTTTTCCCCACAGTTTTGCTCCTTTATACATACTATCCATAATTTCACAACCTATATATAGGTTATAAGGGGATTTTTATAAAGACTTTGCACAGAACCAGGATCCTCTACAAGATACACAGGAAAGCACATCTATTCTGCTTTATTGCTTCCAGCCTAGTCAGGGTGAGATTTTATATGGACCTTAAGAGGAAAGAAGGTGACAAACTGCCAATGAAATCTAAACAAAATAATCTTTTCAGGAATTCCTTGAAATAAAAATGTAAAAAAGAAAATCTTGAAAAAGATAGGAATACATTAAACTTTATAATAGGTTTATTACGAAAGCCATCTTAGCAAACAGGAAAACCAAAGAGACCAAAAAAACAAAAAAGAAACAAACAAACAAAAAAAAACCAAACCAAGGAAGTTTGAACAAAACCTCCTGTCCCATAGCTAAACAGCTGCCTATCCGCACCCGGGTTATATTTCAGCAGTATTTTTATCACCGAACGGCAAAGCAGAAGTAGTCAAACACGTATTAACATGTAAGCCTAGCTTGCAGCTTTTGGCTTCAGTGACTAAAGAGCTGAAAGTGTTAGAGAAGGCGGTCGCATAACGTCTATTAGAATGAAAGTAGCTAGCGGCTCCTCTCTAATGTGTGCACTAACACAGCCTTTCTAAGATAGCACTCTGCAGTCATGAAGAAGTGGAAAAAATAAGTAAAACCTTGAAGAGCCTGCATCACTGCTGAGCCCCAAAAGCTCATGAAAGCTTCTGTGGCCCAGCAGCTGTGGAGGCCGCTTATCTTATTGAAATGAGTCTCATGGGAGTGCATTTAATTTAAGTCCCTGAAGTTAACACCATTAGAAGATACGTTTCCTTGATGATTAAAAATTAAATACACAACTATTTCAAAGCTTTTGAAATAACTTAGTTCTAATGAAGGACTAATTGCTTCACTACATGTCTTCATATAATGATGTATAAAAAATTGGTGTCAACTGTCTTATGTCAATTTTTGCATCAGTTAATTACATGTTTTCCATCAGTCATCCACAGTCACAATTAAAACATGAGAATATTCTTATAATTAGTTTT
This sequence comes from Grus americana, assembly GCF_028858705.1. NCBI lineage: Eukaryota > Metazoa > Chordata > Aves > Gruiformes > Gruidae > Grus > Grus americana. Next base: position 9,850,570 of record NC_072864.1, read on the forward strand.
CTGGTTTAGATAAAGATACAACTAAAGGAAGTGTTAAAATTTGGTTGAAGTTTTTGTTGTTGTTGTTATTAAGCTGACACAATCATTACCACCATCTTAGAAATCAGCTCCATGGCTGGTTGGCTAATGCTGCGGCTTGATTCTCCATTAGAAAACTCTGGGTTCTAGCAAATGTCGTTTCAAATAGTTCATTCTTATTTTTTGTAGTATCATGAGCAACATCTAGTTATTTATCAGATTAATAGACACTAAAATTTCTTGTGAAAAGAAATCTAACACATGAAATTAGCAGGCAACCACTAACTCTGTTTTCACAGAAATAAAGAACAAGCAGTACTGGCGAGGAGGTACCTTCATCACACCTTTTACATTCCTTACTGATGGGGGAAGAGTCTGCATATAGCAAATACGAAATCAGTATACAGCAACTGCACAAATGCCATCTGAGACCTAGTTAGTGAGCAAGTCCCATGTAAACAGCTGTACTGAATTGAGTTTCTTACACAAATAATTAGCTTAGTTTTGAAAGACTTTAAAAACAAGCATAAAGACAACAGCAGCTCTATTTCAGAAGCTTCCCAAATACAAATGAGCAATTACAAGAAAAGACTAGTTTACTAGAACTAGAGCTGCTGTTCTCTGGCTCCAAACTAAAGTTATTGCTTCAGCAAGGCTAGGAAGTCAAATCAAGCTGATGTTAAACAGATACTGGAGAGACAGAGAGAATACCAGGAGCTGTTTCAGAGACAGTCAAGGGCTATTGCAGGGCTGTATCTCAGGCTTTGAGGCACTCCCTCCCAGCCTTCCAGAGGAGAAAAGCCATACAAAAAAACAGAACAAAACACACACAGAACACAACAAGAGAAAAATCCCACCACCACCACAAGTGTATCTGCATATATCAAAATATAGATGTTTACCCATGAAGCCAAATATATTTTTCTCAGAAATATTCTAAAATTTTAGTTCATTTATGCAAGAAGACAGGCAGGAACAAAAAACTTAAATGAGTGAATCTAATTCAAGTCATTTAAAATAAGCAGGAAAACTCCAGACAGAGGCTTCTCCTGGGTCTGTGAGTCCTGTGATTTAACCCTGAAAGAGCAGTACCCTGTGGTACTCCAAAACAAACAGTAGATACATTCAAAATGTTAGAATTGTTAGAAGTCCCAGAAGCTTATGAGAAACTTAATTTGATTATTGCCCAAGAAAACAGTAGTAATTGGATCCAGCTGTTCCTTAGGCTGCTGAGGATTATTTTTCCAGCAGAGTCCCTGTGGATTACTGCCGGTGGTCGCACTCCTGGTCAGCTACCCGCACAGCCCAGGCACACACCATAGCTGACAGGAGCCAGACACCAACACCGTGTCTTCACAAGTGACAGAAAGTTCCCTCAAGGGCACCTGCAGTTGATCACAGAAATGCATGACGGGAGGGTGTGGTTTTGAGATTAAATGGAAACTAGAATCCAGATATAAAAAACTGGTGACACCATTAGTTTTCATTAATTTGTATATTATTTTTTAAACAAAACCACTACCTTTATTTCCAGTTCTCCAAAAGAGCATTGCAGTTTAACTAAGAGCATGATTTCACACAGCAAAGGCATTTCAATGGCAAAGCCAACTCAAGAGTTTTTCTCACATCTCTAGCACAAACATTCCTGCCTTTGCTATATTGAAATATGACTTCTGCACCTCTCAAATTTCAGTTTGTACATGTCTGAACTAAGTCTATGAAACTACCTTTCAAAAAGAAAAAAACAACCAACAATACTCTCACAAAAATATCCTCCCTTACCCCCAACACCACATCACTACAACCTGGAAGATGAAAATGAAAGAGAAAGGACTTGATCCGCCAGTCCTGTCAGGCACCTGGACCGGGGAGCCTTCAGCATCTCAATACAGGCAGGATTTATAAGACAAACAAACAAGTCAGGCTCCTGCTCCCACACACTTGGCTGCAAGCAGAACGGCCAGAGCACAAACTCATCCATGGCTAAGCCACAGCCTTAACCTCCTCTCCAGGAGCACGCAGCCGCATGACAAGCATAACCTCAGCCATGGGCAAAGACAACTCCTTCACACTGCGCCACTAGCAATGCATCGCCCTGGAGCTACACCTATCATTTGCCGTACACAGCAGAAGGTCACTCAAGCACAGCTCTACTTCAAGTAGAAACGGATCTAAATGAAACACTTTTTCTAACAGCGTTGAATGCATCCTAACCTTCAGTGAGCTAAGATGAGTGCAATGGTCCCTCACTTGAAGGAGTCACAGGGGTACCTCTCACTTCAGAATGACTTCTTGCCTCTTCAGAGCTTTTACAGATTGCTCCTCAAACTTCTCGAGAGTGGATTCTTTTCAACTGCCATTTAATTCCCTGGAATGAACTTGAAATATGATGGACGTGAAAAGGAATAAATTACATCATGTGGAATTGCCAAAAGGGATGTGCACTCAAAGAATCCTGCTGCATACGTGCTTCTCTTGCATATTTGATCTTGAATGGCAGCATGTCCTAGATAGGACACACGCAGTAAGGACAGCCCACTCCACTCTAATTCATTGCTCTACAGAATACCAGAATATACTGAAGTCAACTTCCACAGAAACAGAACGCTTCTTCCAAGCTTACAGGAGAGATGCTGCTTTCTACTGCAAGGATTTTGATCTCTTAACTAGATACAACAGAAATCTCTCCATATGTGCACACATACTCCCAACCATGACTGACTGATAAGGCAATAAACATTAGCACGCAGAGCCTGTTTCACATTTTAACCTATGCCCATTTTATATCAACTGAAAGCAATTGCATTACCATTTGTACATAAAGAAACTTGTAGGCATTAGCTCCATTAGATTGTACGACTTAGACTTTATTGAGATCATTCTCTCTAAAACATGATCTTATTTCACCACTACCTGAAGTACACAAGCTGCTCACCTGGCATTTTCTGATGGTGCTGAATTTGAAACTCTTCAAAACGGCTGAAAAAAATCACCAGAGGGTGGGGGGTGCCAGGGTCAAGCCAGAGGAAATCATTGGTGTAGGCGACTGAACACATGACGAGTTTAGACACTTGCATTCCTCAGTCTGCTCTTGGTCATTGTCTAACATATTTTTGTTGAAATAAGATTTTAAAATCAGAAACCCAATTAGAAAAGCTGTTTTCAGTATTCCTCTCATCCCCTCCTCTTGTATTAAATAAGTTTCCCTGAAAAAGGGGTTTAAAAAAAACATGAAGCGGCTTTAAACACTAAACTCTGCCTCTGTTTAGAGCTACAAATTATTCATTTAACCTTCAAATATGATGTACATTCACTGTGAGGGTGCAGTATATAAATCACTAAGAAATATGCTCTCACTTTGCAGTGTTGAAATTAAGTCATTTGAATTGCTTTTAAAAAAAATACTTTTTTTTTTTTTTTGACCAGGGTCCCAAGGAAAATGCCATTTTAAAATTTGCATGTAAAATAATATTTCTAAATTAAGGAGCTGAAGTGATTTTCTCTTCTGTTTTGCTTATGTCTTCCTTCTTACGATACACTATTAGCAAGCCTGGCCAGGAACAGCCCCTCTCTGCCCATCCCATGGCTCCGTAGGACATGATGGTGCCAGATACGCACTACGGCTTCTTGGACAAAAACTCCTAGGTTCTTCCTACAGCCAGCAAAGCAGCATATTGGGGCAGTTCAGTTCTTGCAGAAGTAAATTTAGAAAAATCCTTTGAAGTACAATCTGACAGCTGCATAAAACCACTTCTTGAAAACAACATAGAAACATAGTTTAGATGTCTCTAAGAGACAGAGCAGCAGTCCCAGGCCTGTCTGCAATTTGTACTTGTCACAGAGCAGTGGCGGGGGGGCGTGTTAATTCCCAGAGGGGGCACAAGCACTGTCCTTTTGGTTTTTCTATGGAGAATATGACAATCTAGAATGGAATTTCAGATAAAAGACACTGGTGACAATTCTCTCTTGAAAGGAAGTATCTGAATATCAGAAATTTCTGGATATAAACTCTGATGATTGTTGTTGCAACACCGCAAGTGATGAGAGTTCTGACATCTGTATTTATGAACCCAAAGAAGTATGCTGAACCAGTAGTGGCTCTACAAGAAGTCCTGGAAACTGTATATATATTAATCAAAGTGGTTTTCATAAGCTGAGAATACAAAATTGAGGGAGGGGACAGTAGGCAAATGCATATACTTGCTTACTGCTTGACAAGGTGAGAACCTCACAATGCCACCACAGCCAAAATGTCAGAGATCAATCAATCTTTATAAGAAAACCAAGAAAAGGCACTCTTTTGCTCTCTTTTATAACCATGAAGATATGTTAATAGTTTATACCATTAGGATGAAAAGTCCAAATTCAACAGATTTAAAATAAAACAAAAAGCAACAAAGCATTTTCCCTTGCGGCTACCATCGGCTTAGGCCAGCAGCAGGTCCAGTGGCAGCACTGCGTTTCAGAGGACTCAAGATGACCGACAGCATTTTAAGCTCTATGTCATCTGATGCTGCTCAGAGCTCAGGCTGCATGTTGGAAATGGAATGATTACCAGTGCCTTGTAGTTCTAGTACATCCACTGTTGTTGCTCACATGAAAATGAAGTTATGAGTAGAATTAAGAGAAAAGCATTTACTATGTAGCCTGTGCAATAAACCATGTTAAATTGACATATGCTATTTCCACCAGCAAAACTTGTTTTCTTGTAGTAGAATGACTTACTCCATCTACTATTATTCAGTAACTTGAATTTTACTGTCATCTGTGATTGAAGTAAGAAACAAATGTACTGAGATTTAATAAATTAAACTGGTAACATCCTGAAAAATAATGCAGTTCACAGATGTTGTAGATGTTGAGGAAAAAAATAAATACATTAATCATCTAATGTCATGTATAAGAGTAGTGAGATGGAATTGTGTAAAAATGGATCGAAGACAGATCAAGTAGCTTGCTTAAAAATCATAATAGTCAATACAAGAGTGGTCCCAACTTCCGTTGGTTTTAATTTGTAAGTCCTTTCAAGTAAATGGCACCAAATAAGCAATATAATTTCACATATGTTTCCTCTGAGAACAGTTTCAAAGATCTGTTTATTGCTAAAGAATAGTTTGGTGACAAAAGATCAAAATATACAACAAAACTAAAAATACAGACTTTTTTCCATTGTGATTAGGTAAAACACAAATACACATCATCTCAAAGGATGCCCCCACCAAAAAAAACCCAAACCCCACAACCAAAAAAACCCCACAAGCCTGCAATATTTTTTGTGTTCATTTATATACCTGACTGCATCTGCTGTCACAATTTATTCCCCACCCAAGAAACATCTGTTCCCTGATGTTTGGAATTATAATTTACAAGTATAAGTACTGACTGTGTCAAGGGTTATAATGTCAAAAAGCTGCAGGTATTAAATGATATGTTTTGTGTCTTGCTAGCAAAACTAAAATCTCATCAGAAAATATATCATTTGGATTTTATCAACCCAGTCCTGGTATATCTTTGTCTGCAGATGAGAAAGTACCAGCCAAATCCTTGTCCCACTCCATTAAGGACTTTGAGGTTGATTGCAGTGGAAACAAGAGGCAATAGTCTCTCTACTCCAGTTTTAGTAATAGTCTTTGTGTATACACAGTGAGCAAGAGTTAGCCTATATTCAAAATTGTCACATTCCCCAGTGTTCACTAAAGTTGATTCAAATCTTTACATTGTTCAGACAAATGAAAAGAATATTATGTATTTTACCAACTTTTTTGATTGATCCCCAGAAATAACATGCGTAATTCCTTATGGGAGCACGGTTTCTTTTGTACCCTAATTTTAAGAGCTACGTGGCCCTGCTGTGAGCTAAGTCATCTGAGTGCCCAGACTGGTGTTCTGGCACTGTCTGCAGGAGAAAAGTATCCCCAAGAACAATACACAACTGCAGCTCCGCATCATTCCTTATTCCAGTAATTAAACCTCATCCTTCCCCTTAATAAATAAATAATGAACTTCAGAAAAATTGAATATGAAATGAAAAGTAATATGAACACAACCTTAAGCGACATTTCTTCATATACATTTAAGTTTACTGCAAGACCAAACATGGATGGCAGTAGGAGGACAGTCCCAGTTTATTTGACTAACAAATTATCCTTTCAACAGGAAGGCACGTTTGCTTCCAGCAGAGTCACATTTAAGAGAGTCCCAATGCGACCTAGTTGTGTGCCCTCAGGTGCAATTTCTTAACCTTTCCGAAGTGCAAAATTTGAATCTAATATTGTTATTCTGCAATTAAAATAATTCTAAAACAGCTATTACACCATATGTGCACAAGGAAGCAACTAAAGGTTACAAGGACAACCTAAGATTTTTCTACTCTTTAACATTTGAGACCTAACTTTTAAAAAACTGAAAGGCTGAAAGCAGTTTTTTTGACCTTGATATTATGAAGATAAAAGATTTTTCCTGATATGTATTTAGAGTTTGCAGAACACCTATATTCAAGCTATCTGCAACACCACCAATGAGAGACAAGACTCTACATTATTTTATTGCTACTGTATTCTACAGATAAAATTACAGCTGGGAAAAGTGAACAGATCGCATAGCTCCAAGAATCAGATTCATTTTGAGATGAGTACTCTGGAGCAAAATGCCCAAAAGAAGCTGGAACATATCGCATTGACAAGTGACAGACATTGATCCAGTACACCAACTCAGAGACTGGCAATTAAAAGGGCAGACCGTCCATCTAGCTGCTACCATTCAGGAGACGGAAGCCTAATTTCCGAAGTTTGGTTTCCAGAACTTCTGCTGCTTAGAAGTATTTGAAACCCTCACGACTGAAAGGGAGATGCTTTGAGCTTGGCAAGAGACAACAATAATAAAGGACAAACTGCGATTCCTGTTCTGTGAGCTCGTGTGGGGACATACGGTTACGCAGGGAGCTGCTTTACTCCGCTGAATTCCCTTTCACAGATGACAGTTTGGGGAACGGCAAGGGAGCTGCTACTCGCACGCTTGCACAGATGGATGGGAAAAGGACACAGCCGAAATCCCATACAGCAAGCTGAATTAGGAGTTAAACAGAGCCAAGAAGAGGGTTTATGGTGTTTACTTGCTCCCAGTAAGGGAAAATAGCTGAATTTTAATTCTCATGCTGAAAATAGCTGAGTGTAATTGAACATTCAATAGCAGTGCTACCAGATAGCTGCCAGGGCTCAATCTCTCCTCAACCGCACACTCCTGTTTCCCTCGCTGCGCTGGGGCTGTGCTGGCATAAACAGCACAGCCACGCAGAGATCCAGGTTAGGGAAATGATTCGGCAGAAAAACAACTCTTCAGCAAAACACTATCAGTTGGTCACCTCCCTGATTTGGCTTAATCTACAACAGTACAAATTCCATTATCAACAGGGGCGGAAGGAAGTGACAGCATGAGAAAGCAGAAGGGAGAATGGAGGCCAGCACTTCCATCAGGAGGTATTTGTCCTAGTAGGCTTTAATCTGCACCCCTGCTTGGCCCTGCATGCTTCTGAGCCAGGGAAACTTAACGCGTCGTAACCGGTCACACTGGAAGGCATCACACCGACCTATCATACACTTAGATGTGACAAAGTATATCCCAGTAATGTCCTTCCCTTTGGGAGAGGCTTTGAGAAGGCTTGCTAGCAGGATGCTGCAGTAACATCAACCATTCAGATAAAAAGGACAGGAGACCGCTCCTCTTGCAGGGTCCCTTTAATGAACTGGGCAAGATTCTCATTTACAATGGACGAAAGTAAAATAGAAAAGACATAACTGCAACCTTGAGATTAAAAGACATGCAAGCTGAGGAATACCAAAAAAGTGTAGCTATGCTTTAACTTCCTACACCACAAGCTCATAAGGATCTGGTACTCCCATCTGGAATTACTGTATTTCAGTAATACTTCTTGAAGAACGTAATTTTGATGGGTGTTTGTTATGATGACCCAGGTCCAAATTCCTGGATGAAAGTTTGCTTTCACCTGTGCTTTTAGACTTCACACTGTGATATTCAAACCTAAACATCCCACAACAGTCAGAAACAAAACACATCACCTTGAAAAAAAATCTGACGTAATATCTCTGCCATCTATATCTACTTACCATCAAGAATTTTTTGAAAACTGCTTTGAGATGCCATATGTTTATCAGCTGCATAAATCATACAGTAGTCTTAAAGTTTTAAAAATTGCAATCTGACCATCCTACAGCTGTGAAAATTAAAGAAATTTCTTAATTTCCCTCTGTGACATAATTTTTGTCATTTTTTAAAGTACTTTCTTGTTGTGGTGGTTCTATTCTTGATTTGGTTGTCTGCTGGCAGACCTCGTGCAGATTAGTCTAGTATTACAATACTGGTATTTACACTAGTGCAAACAAGTAGCAAAATAGGACCAAGCAGCTGCTTTCCCTGTAGTTCCTATGCAAATGAAAGATAAGAGCTCAGCCATGTTCGGCTCCTTGTTCAATCACACAACCCAGAGTCAGTCTTTTCAAGGTAAAACTGCCTTCAGCTGGCACAAATCCCAGTGTCTTATTCTGGCTTTATGGGGCTTTTCACTGCTACAGCTGTCAAATTAGTGACAGTTCAGTATGGCTTGTTGATGTGCACTCTCAAAAAAGTACGAACAAGGCTGAGACCATCTGATCTCATTTTTACGTCTTATACTGTTCAGAACTGTCATACTGGATACATTTCTTTCTAACACTTCAGGGTAGTGAGAACTCCACAGTGGGTCTGAGAGGTTCAAGATAAGTTCATTAAGCCAATTTGTTAATCATCTCCATGAATTGTGCTCCCATTTCTTAAGAGGCTTCATGTAATAGATTTTATAAAACCTTAATGAAAATCTAATTAGAGCCAAAGGTCTTTGAAAGATTTCTTTTTTTTTTTTCCTTCTCCTCCCCCCCACTTTTTCCCCTTTTAATTATGAATGGTAGAAAGGGACAAAAAAGGATAGTAACAAAGAACGCTTCAGAATAAGCCTCAAATTGTCAGCATTTTTCTTTCATATTCATGTGCATCCACAGCAGACAACTTGATAAAATTCTTTATGTTTCTACGTACCGATATTCCACCACAGGAACTGCTATAATGGGAGATACTCAGACAATAGTCACAGCACTAGACCTGCATAGCTCTTGTTCAAATAGGCCAGTTTTCCACACCTGTATGTCTTCAGTCCCACAGCTCAATGTATCCTTCTGTGACCAAGTATCTCAGTCTTTCCGAAATCTTCATAATTATATATATATACACACACACTTGGAGTTAAAGGCAACAGTACCAATTGAGCTAAACTATCTATAGCTTTGAAAAGGGGTTTTTGTTTGGTTGGGTTGGTTTTTTAAATTATTTTTGGTATCGTGAACACATATATATTTGATGCTTTTTCTATTTAAGATACTTTATCGAACACAGAAGAAAGCCAGTGAAAACTCAATGGATAACTAAAATGTTACTACTCAAAGATGCATTTCAAGGATGCCACTACATAGCTCTTGCTGTTACTGGCCCCAACAGCTGATAGGACAGCTAAGGATCAGTCCCATTTCAAAGTCATCTTACAAATTCACCCTTTCCTCCAGCCATAAATTCCGCACCGAGCTTTAGGGTAGATATCTAAGCATGCAAACACATTCTGTGCCTCTCAAAAGCTCACTGATGTGGGATATACATCATATAAGTATTCAAATTGTTTTTAGGAAGGTAATAAACCACTTGTTAGGTAACTGTCCTATGAGTATATACAGCCCAAGGAGAGTGTTTCAATATGGAAGGTACAGTTAAACATTTCATTTCCCCTGCCCCCCGCCCCAGTTATTCCTCCCACAGCCTATTTGAATAGGTGATTAATTATACTGGAAAGAGACAAAGCTGTTGATTGTGCCTACAAATTCTCAAGAGATGCCTTCACCCTGTCCCCCTCAATTTATTAAAAAAGAAAATTGCATATGAATCAACTCAATTAATTTTACTTCTTAAAGATATACATTCAGTGTCTTTAAGATACTGACTTTGCAAGATATCGGTATTTTGCAATTGATTTAAATATCATCAGCTCATAACATGATTCATCAATGCCTATATGTATGCTATGAAATACAATTAATTCAAACATTTGTAGATTTCATGTAAATATGGAGGGGAAAGGGGTTCTATATAGCATAATTCTATATGCCATCTTTCTCAAAAATAGAAGTACAAAGCAATTCTTTTTCAGCTTTTACCTCTCTCACTTAATACTTTTGTTTCAAAACGTGCAAACAAAGAGTCTTTAAGAACACAAATTGTTTGTTTTGTTTGTTTATGGGTGGGGTTTTTTTTTTCTTCCCCCAGAAATATATCTGTGTGATAAAGGGATTTCTTTTTTTGGTTGGTTGGTTTTCTTTGGAAGATTTTTTTCCCGCTCCCCTGAAAAAGCTGTTTTTCAGCAAGTTTTCACAATGAAGAAACTAAGTTTGGCTACTAAATAGACTCTTCAAAACATCCAAATTTGCATTTATAATACAAATACAGCAACCTTATTATTGCTTATTATTGAGCATGAGGAGATAGAGGGAAAAGAGAACTGCAAGCCATTAGACCTCACCTAAACAGTATGCAAGATGTCAAAGACCTTGAGGGACTAAAATAATTAAATCAATTTGTACTATGATTCAATAGAAACAAATGACAAATAGTTTCAGCTGAAAAGAACAAATAAACGTACCAACAGGGAACCAAATCCTGAGGTCTTTGTTCAGTCGTAATCTGGCAACTCCCACTGAGATCACTGACTTTGCTTGAAGATGCGACAAGTTTAAATTGAACAAGGCCGTTAGGATTTTCTCCATGAATAGACTCTATACAGGAGCATCACAGAGACAGAGCTGTATGTCATACTGGATAATACACTGAATACAAGTTAACAATAAGACACCGTCACATAAAAAGTGAATGCTATTTAGGTCACAGCACTAAGTATGTAAAATAAGCACGATTATCCAAGTCCCATTAGATCTCAGTCAGAGCGCATGTGTTTTGGAGCAGCACACTTAGGAGATGGACAGATGAGAGGGAGTTCAGAGAAAAGCATCTAAGATGATAAAAGGTTTGGAAAATAAAAACTGTACTCTAAGAAAACACCACATTAAGAAAACTTTAGAAGACAGTAAATGGAAAAAAGGAAGTCGCTGCAACAAAGTTGTCAAGGTTCAACTAGATAAAATTATTTCCTAAATAATTTCTAGCAGCGAAATACATACTACTAATAATATTCATATGCTGCCCAAACTTTTGTAGTTCAGTGGTAAACTTGTAAATTGAGACTATTACTTGGTGTTAATCTCCCCCATTCCCATTCAAGACACTGATTATACAGATTGGCTATTACAACATTTTTCCGGAAATAATGCTACAGAATACCGAAGGTGGTAGACTGGAACCCACTAACTTCACTTTCTGCCATACTACTTAGGTTTTTAAGACTTATAAAGCCTCAGACGTTTAAAACCTCCTTTGAGCACGTTTTTGAAAGTCTGGAATGAACAGACCCATTGTGGTAGAGTATTATTTGGGTGCTGGAAAAACAGAGCCTTACATTTACACTTAACAAGTTCAGTCTGTTTAACTCATCAAAAAGGAGCAACTCCGTGTGCTTCGGCGTCATCACTGCGCCATACAGCATTGCGCCATTAACCCAGTCTAGCTCAACTCCCTAAAGAAACTGCACAGCCATGCCAGCACAGTGCTGCATCCGAGCTAATTAAACACAGACAAGAAGGAGGGAGGGACAGAAGACAGATTAATTAGATCAGGAGGAGCATCCCACTGACATGTCAATACTGTTTCCTGGACTTTCTCAAACCGCTCTGCAGAGAGATGCGCTGCACAGTAAAACAGCAGAAAGGCTCCTTTTCCAAGAATAAAATGACAGGCAATAAGAAAGCTTTCTAATGAGGTAAGAGGAAGCAAACGGGATACTGAATCCAAACAAAAATCAAACTGGATTAAGGCACAGATTTTAAAAGTAAGGGCAAGCAACCAGTTGAGCAAACTACCAAGAGAGATTATTAGAAGACTTCAAGACATGATTTCTTCCCCCTCTAGGTAGAGATGCAAACTCACATCCCAATATCCAGCTGGGCTCAACACAGCAATAACTTATGGACTAAGTCATATAAGAGGTCATAATAGATTTTCTGCACCCTTCTGGCCTTAATACTTACTAACCTAAATTTAAAATGTATTTGACGCTATCCTGAAGGTCTGGGAAATATACAATCTTTGTTACATTGACTACAACCACGGGTGAAGTGACATACTACTTTTTAAGTGCCCTTTCAACTGAATACAAGAATACAACTTTGTGTGGGAGGAAAATTGAGAACACTGCAATACGCATGATAGGAATAAACAGCAGCTGTCTACACATACACAAAAACCCATTGCCAAATTATAGCACAGGATACCAGGCTGCCCCCTTTCCTTGCTGCAATTTACCTTCTACGCGTGGTAGCGTGAAATGAGGAGGTACTGGAGGACACAATGTTGGCAGCGCACAAGCAAAACACTTATTTCCCTAGGTGTGGATAAAAAATTGTATTATTTATACAGAAGTGATGACACAGAAGGTATTGTGATAATAAGAGACTATTTTAGGATATGTGCAACCCAAACAAAACTGCACTATGGCCATACCTTGCTACTTTCCTGGAACTTGAGTGGCTGAAGTTTGTTACACCTTTGCTCAGCATTTCAGAAAGCATTCTCTGTTTATTTTGTGTAGACTTACATTGGCCCCCCCAGTGGAATTTTAATTCGCCATGCTAAATTGGTCTGCTTGTCAGGTAGCTTTTCAGTCACCAAGCCAAGCAAACGAAAGGCAGAGAAAACTGAGCACCTAACTCCCTCAGGGACACTATGAAAAAAAAAAAAATATTCTGCTTTTCTGCTTAGGTTAAACCAGGGCTGCTACAGGAAGGGCATTGGCCATAAATACAGAGTCCCAAAGCCTGTGCCCCCTCTTTATTACATAAGGTAGGGAAACGCAGTTCCTCCCAATTCTTGACTTTCTTCAAGCAGATGGTTGTACTATGAAAAGAGCAGAACAAACGGTTTTGTTTTCTTAGCAGCGTTTTCTTTAACCCACATTCATAAGCGCAAAAGTCAGGAAAGAGCATTCAACACTCCCAAAGGCTGGATCACTTCTCCCGTATTAATCATTCATGTTATTTCTCATTACTATTTCTAGGTTCAATATCCAGAAGAAATATACTCTTATTCTGATTTGTCTTCCGGAATAGTTTGGGGAAAAGGTCCGAGTATTTTTGTGGCAATATTTTGTATCCACAAAGGTATAATTCAGAGTATCTGCATCTTGATTTGTATCTACTGTGTGATAGGTGCAAAAACCCCACAGCTTATGTTTCTAAGTGACTGACAGAATAAGTGCAAGTTTTAAACTTGGAAACTATCCTCATAAAGAGAAATCTGTGTTGAAAAATTTCCCATAAGCCTGTTCACATAGTATTCAGGATTGGTATTAACTCATTTTAAAATTAAATCTGACCCATGCCTTCGATTTGTACATGTACCTTGTGAACCTACTTTCTCAATTTCAGTAAAAGACTAAAAACCTTTTAGCAAAAAACAGGTGTTCCGTATTTCTGGGGTTGCAAATTAGCAATTTTATAGTACCTGTAACATTTCAAGAGCAAAACCAAAGGCTTGGATCCAAGGAAATATATATTTCATTATTTTATTTTTACGACTAAGTTAAAATATTCTAAATTATTGACTACAAACATCTTTCCTATAATAAAACAGAAGTATAACTACATCAAGTCCTCTGACAAATCTTGCAAGACTAAACAAAAATTTCATTTCAATTATTTTAGACAAGTGTACAGTACATACCAGATACGCTACACATATATTAAACAAAAACAATCAATTTAGCAGAATATGGAATCAGAATTTTCAGTATTCCCTAAACAAACAGCCTCATGGTAAGAATTACAAGGTTTAGCATACTAATGCATGTAAGTGTCAAAATACAAACATAGTAATTCCATTCTCTCAAGTAGGAACTATGCGACTTCGGAAAACAGAGTTAAGTACATGATTTTAGGTACAGACATTTGATTGTCCAAGATCCATATTTTCAGCATAACCATCTACAGCCCAGAAAATCTACAAGATTCCAGCTGGCACACTGAGGCTAAACCAGCACCACCACGGAGGGCTCAGCACGCAGCCCACATAACATTTCATCAAGGCATCAGTCTTGAAATTGGATCCACAAACTTCTTACCTGCTGCAGCTCATTTTCCACTGTACATCATGAGTGTTGCCCCAAAAACCCCTCCCCTTCTGATAATACTATTTCTATGTTGATTTTGATCTACATATTGTTGTGCAGTTTCAAACCCCCCACACACAGACACACACCCCCAAAGAACGAACCACATCAACCTAAGAAAAAACCCCAAACTATTTCCCATGTAGCTAATCCCGTAGGGCAAGATCTGCAACAGCTGGTATTCCTGGGTTTGTTAAAGTCTATAAAGCAAAATAAAAGAAAAATCAATACTAAACTGCAGTTTTAAAAAGCTAAGGAATGGAAATTTGCCTTTGAATTTGATTATTGTTTCTTAAAGAAAAGAGAGGCAAAATTTGGTTCCTTATAGTTCTGATTTATATCAAAAACTGAGACAAGACCAAGAATGCATATCCAGGCTTTTCTAAGATTCCAAGATGCAGCTTAGATTTGTGCTCTCTTCTGCTAGCAGCGCACATTTTCATTTTAATAAGTATCTTATGTGTATTCACATCCATGTGTGTATCATGGACATTTCCCCTATTTTGATTATATATTTTTCAGTCTTCTGCAAATTAGCAAAATATACACACACAGAGAACCTACATAAAACAGATCGACAAACAGATGAAGCTGAAGTCTCAGTGAAAATGTGGGAAAAGTGACTTGCATTTTCTCCAGACAAAAAAAAAAAAATAATTCTCATCTTTATTCTTAGATATTGTGTACTTATGCAACAGTTTCACTAGGATTTTAGTAATTCAGCACTAGAAAGGCAAAGGGCCAGCTAATCTACATTTCTACTGCTTGCAACTATTCCCAGAAGTAACATCACACAACGTTATCAGTTACTACTTTATTAAGTTATTTTAAAGAATAACTGCTGCTATAGTATCTGTCCATTATTCACAAGTATTTCAAGTAGTATATGATGAATATTTCAGTAGCAGGTTTTTTGTATATCAGAAGTTTCCTGGGAAGTTCTCTTGACAAATTTATTTACTTTGTAGTACATTTTTGTAGTATATGCTAAGTATACTTTAAGAAAAAACTTAGAAATAAACCCACTTAAAAAAAAAAACAAACCACACCACTGATTAATCTCAAAAAATCTTTTCAGAAATGCAATGAAGCGCTTGTTGTACTTCAGGATCCATAATCTCCGTAAGTCAGATGGGATGTTATAAGTTTGAACCGAGCTTCTTAAACTTGATGCATCATCAAGCTGGAAAACCATTTGTTAATAACAGGGGAAAACACAAAAATGAGCAATCCAGCAGAAAAAGGCATATCCCAAGCTAAACAAAACTGTGTAACATTGTTTGTATTGTTATCAATATTGTATTAAAGCAATGAGGATTATTAAAGCACTGCAAAGGAGGAACAGCAGAAAACTAGATGGACTACAATGGTAAAAGACAGCTAGATTTAGATATATAGCTGGTGCCAATTTTTAAAGCCTAATTTTTAGGTTGCATTGAGCTACAGTCTTACAGATATAGCTCTTGCATATGATGGCTGCTCTCTAACCATTCAGAAGGTGAATCACCCTTACACACAAAGAATCAATAAGATCCAGGAGTTCACAGCATTATTACATTTTCAATTTCTGTCCAAGTGAAACTATGTGATCCTATACCCTCTAGATTTCAAAAAGCCATTACATTAAATCAAAACCTAAAGAAAGCATATTAAATACAGATAGGACATATTTTAACACAACTTTGAAGGAGGTTGAAAAAGTCTTGAAATTTGTTGTTTTCAGTTGCTCAAGTTGTCACTCAAAACTCCAAGGAGAAATGCAAAAAAAAACTTACATGAGGATAGCACTGCAAGTACAGTGACATCACCACAGCAACTACTTAGATCTACTAAACAAAACCTGGCAGGAATAAGGAAAAAGAGTACCTTTTAACTGTTAAATGCTATGGAAGGATATAAACCTCTTCCAGAAGTCCATGTCTCTGGTTAGCAACAGTATTGGTAACTAATATGTAAGAATTCTCAATGGTATTCACTCTGTTACTTGATGGGTTAAGCAAATTTTGCTGCAGCAAGATCCTCTTATCCCCATAACAAAATTAGGATCTCATTTTATCTAATTTATCATTTATTTCTTAATTTTCAGGCCAGCTGTTGCAGTTTCATAGCAGATAATTCATTGTTCTCTCTGTGTTGTCTAACACATCAGCTTTGGACACTGTTCAACCATTGCAGCAAAGGCTGTGCATGCTTTAACAGAGTAAGATCTGTCACACCGATAAGAATAACCAGATAAAAAGGAGAAAGCTGCTTAACGTCTCTGTGCCACTTTGATCCAGCTAAAGAATGGCCAACCTCCATCTCTGCAGACTCCTCTGTGGGATGTTTTGAAGCACATTTACTCTTTTAACCATATTCTCTTAATTAAATGAAACACTACTCCTTATGAGATAATCTCTTTTGTAACCAGAAGAGCCCCTCCTCATACTCTCCCTATAGTGACTGTGTCAAGCCCGTGATCTGCTGTAAGCTCTGCAGCACTGGTTTTGTACACTAGTCGCTATTTTCTCACTAAAACACTGATTAGATCCGCATCTGAAGTTGTAATCCATGGGGATCTAGGGAAAGTAAAATAACTGGGAAAGGTAAAGAAAGATAAAAAGTTGTCAGAATAAAGACTACAGAAAACAGGAGGTGCTCCGCACCCTACATACAATCTAAAAGCTATATGGAGCTCCAAATTATTTTCACTAGGGTTGATCCCTGAACAATCTTGTGACTGACACACGTCAAACAAAGGAACACTAGCATAAAAATATATATTGACAGAATTTTTCTAAGAGCGATATTTCAGGAGGTTGTAGTTTTGGGGGTTAGGTTTGGGGGGAGGTTCAGCAATTCCATTATCAGGAAGTCTTACAGAAGAGATAGAGGACATCACCTGTTTTGACAAAGAAACCTGAAGGAATGAGAGATTCTGGGATGCTCTATCTATCCAGTCAGAAGTTCTTTTAGGACTAGATTTGAAAGGAGCTTCAGAGAATTAATCTGTTGTATCACGAGATACTTTGGAAGGAGTACTCTGTATGGATGGGAGAATGCACAGGAACAGGAATCCAATACACATAAGTGCTAACATCTCTTTCCTGGGAGTTTTGGACCAGTGAGCCCACAGCAATGCAGCAGATAAAAAGCCTAGCTTAAAATTGCTTGAAGGAATTCTGGTAGATAGGAAGAGTCTATGCACCTGACATCCTAATCAACCTGCTCAAGATGTTTTCTGTAGTGACTGTAGCAAATGGTAATGAAACAATATACAAAACAAGACAACTGCTGAGCTAATTTTTCCTTTTGCCACATATCTCGCAGCTGGGTAAATAGCCACACACACAATGTTACGGCCCGAAAACTCCGCACTACTTCCTCCCTCTCTGCTGTTCCCCTAGCAGATTTCCTTGGGCCTCAATTCATTTGCTGCCCTTTCACTTCTCCGGCTCCCAGCATCACTTCGGCCCTCACGGCTTTCTCCTGCCACCTCCCGAACGCCCCAGACCTCCCCGGTCAGTCCTGCACTCAACCCCTGCCTCTTCTGTGGTTTCTTGCTAGTGTTGTAATTTCTCCAGGGACAACTGACCCACTTATAAACTAAGCACTCAAAAGGCAAAAGGAAAATTAAAGCCACTTAATTTATAGACAAGCTTCTAAAGAGTTTGACAGGAGAGCTGATGAGCGTATGGCACATATTTCTAAACAAATACAACGTTAAACAAGTGATCAGTTCCCATTTCCAGGATACGGTTTTCCTAGTGGGCAGGTAACATGCAGCTGTAGCAGTGCTATCTCATACTCTGGCACTGCAGCAGTGCTAACAGGCTGTATGATGTTAAGCATGGATGGCTGAGAATTTTATGAGATTTAAACCCGAGAAAGATTGAAATGCTGATTGGTTCTGGGTGCTTGGTAGGCATGACAACTTCTTTTGTGATTAATTCTGACAATAACTTAGTTTCAGAATCCTCTGACATAAAAGTCTTGGCTGCTACAATATTAAATAAGAGATAAATCTAAAGAAATGTAGCTGTTACTAAATCTTTTCTTTTTAAAAAATCTTCATAATATTGCTAGATTAAGATCTCAATTTAGAATGCACTATTGCATCTGGAAAGGTTAGCATTTTTGTCAGGACATAGCAAAAGAATTTTATGATTCCTAGAACCAGTTTTGGATAACCATACACTGTATTTTCAGACTGAAATTCTCCAAGTAGCACACATTAAAGCCCAGTTGCTTCACAATGTCAGCAAAATTCCAAAATGGAATTAGCTGTAGCCATCACAGCTCAAGACCCTCTTCATCAAGCACAGCCCTTGCGTGCTTGTACCCATCCTTTCAGCTATTGTAATTTCAAAATTCAAAGCTGACCATACAGCTTTGTACCTTCCTTAGAGACTTACTGCACAAGCCATAGCAAAATTATAGGTACAATGAATTCAATGCAAGTTATATTATAGGCATCAGTGAGGACAGAACTTCAGTCCTGAAACAGACAATGGAGATTCCTCTAGAAAGTGGCTTGTTTTTACCTTTCTACTAGAATTTCTCCCTGTATAAATTATCTTTTTAACCACCAAGTGTAATGCCTTTCTTCCCTCTGCATGCTGACATCTGAAATTCAACTTTCAAATTAAAAAAGAAAGCAATCAGTGGTTGGGAGAAAACACCCCGTATTGAATACAAGAACAGAAGCAAAGATTACTGACTGGAAGCATTATAAATGAAGAGTAAACAAACACAAGTCTGCATCCCTGGAGGCAAAATTAAAACATAGTTGTTTAAGACAGATTCTGGGTGGCACAAACATACTGGCAAAATTCAGCTAGGAGCAAAATATCCAACAGCTTTGACAGGCATTGTCAAGCTGAAGAGGCTGAAGACATTAGTAATTGCAGGCGCCCCTGTATCTCTATTGTCATCTGGAGTCCAACTTCATAAAATACCATGAAATCTGGGGAAGCTGAGGCACAAGGCGAGGTCCCTAACTAGCACTCTGCAAAGAGGCCGTAACCTGTAGTGAATGGCAGAGCTGATAATTGGCTTTAGATATTTTAAACCACATCAGTGAGACTTTGCAGAGGATATCCATTACAAACCAAGGTGACAGGGCCCACACAGGGAAAAGTTAAGAACGGAGAGCGCTTTTTAAGTTAATTTTCTTAACAACTTATGCAATCACACCACCTGCACACTCCCTTCCCAGTATACGCCAAGTCTGCTGGCCAACATTAAATAATCTAACATTACGTACCCTTACAAAAGAGATGGTTATGATAAACACTGAATCTTGTAACATTTTAAATGGTAAAGATACACATCTATCTGAACAACTATTTGCTGCCCTACAGAGATAATAGAACAAAGAGAGAGAACTGAAGAAAAAAAAAGTATAATTAATAGCTCAAAGCAATTTCTCATTCAGATATGGTAAGTACAGAGGAAGGTTTATTAGGAGAAATTACTGAGGCAGAAACACCATGATGATTGAGGAAATTTTTGGTTTATATCCCATAGTCTAGAGATAACAAGAAATGAAATAGTAAAGGAATGGTTTCTTACATGCATTTTCTTACCTATATTCTTATCTAGATTTCTTATGTAAAAATAAACAATGCTATTTAAACTTAACATTTGTATTTCGTAACACATACAGGAGATGAGTTGATTTATTATGACAAAGTAGTTAACCATATTTCAAGGAAAATTAAGTTTCTTCCTTTAGACTCTAATAAGAAGTAACTGAATATGAACTGCTGTCAAAACACGCTGACCAAAACATGCCATCTTTAAATAGTTTTTGCTGCTAAATGCAAGCTTCAAAAGCAGTCGGCATTCAAAGTACAGACAAGTCAGGTTTATCCAAAGGGTAGAGTGCGATCGAACTAGTGTTCCCCTTCTTCCCTATTTAAATTAGAAGTGCAATATGGATTAAAATAAACAAGCATATTAATTTGATTTCAGTGCAACTACTGAACTAGGATACTCCTTGTGATGTATTCTGGGAAGGAATTAAAAAAAGGCTTTATTTGAAAACAGCAACAGACAGAAACAGTAATTGCTAACTAACTGCTTTCTCCCTGGCATGCTGGTAAGGTTTAAGTTTCCTGCGTTGCATGCTTGTACTTGTCTATGCTCTGCCTCCTGCTGTGCCACCAGCTCTCAGGGCACAGCAAGCAATGTTAATGTCACCTGTAGAAAGGGTGCGCACTGCCAACATTTAGAGAAACACTGAAGCTCATGAACAAAACAAACTAAGGTGGGGGAAAAAATTTAAAAAAAAAATCAAAGTAATTTTGAACACTCCCTTGGAAAGACAAAACAACAATAATTATATGCTACAACCTGTATGAAAAATCAGATCGTTACATTACAGCAAGCCATTACCCATGAAACCTTCTACTGCGTGAAGTGAGCACGAACAGAACAGATCATAACATCATTTTCAGCAAAATCAGATATTTTAAATTAAATAAAATTCAGCTCTCTGTTATAACCCAATCCCTTTGCCACCAGAGCAAAGAAAAACTATTTAGAGAAATGAGTAAAGCTTGTGTCATAATGGAGGATCACCTCTGATGGGAGTCAGCAAAAGAAGGACGGAAGCATGACAGGGCAGGAGGAAGACTCTGTGGGGTTGGTGCTCACTCTGCTCAGAGAGGTTCATCTCGCCTGCAGAGCTATGCCATGAGGCCACCCACTGAAAGACTTCAGTTTTGAAATTGTCTTCAGTGTTTGGCTACAATATTGAAGGGAGTGAACAGCAAAACTTGAGAGCCAATGTACTGCTCAGAGTTTTTCTAAGGAATGCGGGTGGGATCAGCCAGTACACAAGAACACAGAAGGATAAACAACTTTTTTTCTTCCTCTAGCAGATTTAATCCTTTTCTGAGATAGGAAGCATTAAGATAAACTGTTACGCTGTTCAACTGCAATTTCTAACATCCATAATTGTTTAATTTAAAAGAGTGGAAAAGAAGGTCACTTTATGCCTTTGCTCAAAAAAAAGCAAAACCAAAAAAATCCTCACAGCTACCCAAAACAAAAAAGAAAAACCCAAAAACCGACAACTCTTAAGCAAGGGTCCTATGATAAATACAAAGCATTGCAAGCTAGCCTAAAAGCTGCACAGGTGAGGCACTCCACCTTGCTTTAAATAGTCTTAAGGACTTTCAGACCTAAAGAAACTATTTGATTTCTTATTACTAATACAATGCAGTTCTTTACATGTCTTTGATAAGACAAGAATTCACCAACACACATTTAGTCACATATGAATTTTAATTTCTCCCAAACTCCATGAACAAGCTTATAATCATCACTTATTACTGTATAATTCATTAATTTTGTTGCTAATATGCAGGCAATAAATAACATTGAGCTCCTAAAACATTTTCATAAGTAGAGCTGAAAACCTACTGCAAGGAAAACCAGTGTCAATATCCTGTTGCTGTAAAAAGTGACACAAGCTGCTTGCCCTTAAATAAATGACCTCACCCACATTCAGGTGGCCAACAGTAGTACTAGAACATTTTGTTTTGTTTAACTCTAATGTGCATTTTATTCACTATGCTAAACTGCCTTCCAGCTCTGTGTTGCTCTCTAGTCGAGCACAGGCTTCCGTGTTCGGACAATTTGAAAGATGAAAAGAAAAAGCAGTTCCAGGGGGATTCCAGCGATGATTGCCACCATGAGCCAAGAACATCCCTCATGGACAGAATGCAGGTGGTTCAGAACTCTTGAGCTCCGATATGCTTGTTGAGAGTGGAATGG
This sequence comes from Grus americana, assembly GCF_028858705.1. Lineage (NCBI taxonomy): Eukaryota > Metazoa > Chordata > Aves > Gruiformes > Gruidae > Grus > Grus americana. The sequence goes on from NC_072864.1 coordinate 9,872,717, forward strand.
TTTTGACCTTTGAAATTGCAGTTGAGGTAATCCCTCCACTGATAATCACAGCAGGGTTTTCTCAGGCTTGGACCTACATGGACTTGTCTCCACTCCTGAATGCCTAAACAGTTAACATATTTGGCCACCCAGATATCTAGAACTGTGCTTTCTCCTTTTGATTGAGAAACTAAAACTGGAATATCCATGTTTTTCTAATTTTCTGGCAAGTCTGTACATTATATCTGGCCAACAATAAGAGTCTTGCATGAATCGTAGTTCTACAGCAGGAAGATGCTCCTTTCATGATGAGGCAGCAATTGGTAAAAGCCTGCTACACCAGTGCTGTACTAGTTAATGCTGCTTACCTGCCAAGTACAGAACCCAATACTTGAAGTTCAAAACTGCTAACTCCCAGTTGCTTGAGGCACAAAGACATTTCAGTGAGTAGAAGCAAGATGACAGACGAAAGCACGTCCTTCTATGGCCTCAGGTATTTAGTGGCTTTTTGTGGTTTTTTGCTGGGTATTTGGAGGGGTTGGAGTGGTTGAAAGAACAACTTTGTTAATGTCTTTCACAACAGGTTAGACTCACTGACACCCTATGATGTCTGGAGCAGAGCTGGACTACGTTTGGTAGTCAGCTAAACACAATAATGTCAAACGGTCACAGAACGTGACATCAAGCTGTGGTCCAACAAGAAGAACAGGATTAGCACTGCAGAGGCGTATGCAGTTGGTAGTCTAAGTACCAATTCAATTACACAGTTGAAAACATGGTGATGGAATCTTTAAGAATATATACATTTGTATCAGTAAACGCAAAATAGAAATCCAGTTCCATGCATTAAGTGTTTAAAAACCCAGTTATTCATCTAACAGTAGATTATGACCTTATATGCAAAGTAAGTTGTGTTCATCCATTTTTAATGAAGCACAATAGTATTTGCAGCCTTTCTATGTCCCACAGAGTGCTGAGGGGCACTTTGTCAAGTCCTGGTAAAGGTCAGGTAGTTAAAATCAGACTTTTTCTGGTTTTTCTTTCATATGTCTGGCTCAGCTTTTTTTTCTTGGTAAGGAATGGGTGAAATTTATGCTTTCTATAACTTCTCACAGAAAGAGATAGTGAGCCTTTTCACACAAGTAGATGAGGACCGATGAATGACATGGTACAGGCTTCATGCTCACATATTCTATGGGGGGAGTCAATCAGCAGGGATCCTTTACTGCAAAGCAGAGATTTCAAAGACCTAACAAAAACTTCTATTTCCTTAATCATTCAACTTCTGGCAGTTGCTTCTTCTCAGGTATCAGACAACTGGAGACACAGCACATAAATGAAGTAGAAGAAAACCTCAAAGATCAAGAACATTTCTACAGATTAGTTGACAGCCGCCAATACTTTAGACTTTCTACCTTTTACATTCCTGGCAGGATCCTTTTCTCAGAGTGCAAACACTTCCACTTTCTCTTTCCAGTGTTGCCAGATGTCATGTTCCCCTCCATCTTCTTCATAACTGCAGCTTAACTACACCAGCAAATTAATGAATCAACTGTGTTTCCACCTATTGCTCAAAGCACAACATTAAACATGAGGGACTTTGAGTACTATGCAAAGATTTGCCTTACAAAAAACCCCTGTAAAATGCACAACTGTTACTCCAAAGACAGTAAGGTTTCTAAACAATATAGTTACGTACATCATTAACTAAGCAGTTAACTAAGAGTAACAGCACCTGGGGTACATTGTTCACGCAACATCTCTCAATTTTTAAGGATAAAACAGCGCATATGGTAACGAATCTTAACTTTAGCCTAAGGAATTATGTGTGTATGCATGCCTACACATTTCCCTTGAAGCTACTCTAAGTTATGATTTGATACCATGTCTGCACACATCAGATGTGGGGTCAGAAGAGAACAAAAAAGCACTGCTTCCTTCTGTACTGTCCCATTGCTCGTCAGAGTGAGGTGCACTATATTCTCTATTTCACCTGCAGTGGTTTCCCTTCACCATAACAGACAGGGCTTTATAAACCTAGCACAGTGCTTTTAATGAGTCCTACATGTGATTACAATATGATCCGTATATAAAGGTGTTAGCAAAAGACTGTCTCTTTATGAAAATAGACAGAATTTTGGCTACGCCCTGTATTTCTAAACATTTTCCAAACCCTGAATGGATACAAGTGTGTCTGAAAGTCTCTGGAGAAAAAGCAAGCTGAACATTTAAACACTTGAAAGCATTCATCAATCCCAAAACTGAATCCTGCTAAGAAATCAATGTAGAAATACCCATTTCCAATCACTATTATTTCTAGCTTAAAATTGCTTCTGACAATCTCACCCATACCTAAATCTCACAGAATTCTGGTATTAATAGCACAGCACTTTAACATGTTAATCATGTATGTACGTATGCTTGCCTTAGTTCTTGTACCTTAGGCAGGCAGCCTGCCCTTTAGTTGCTGAAACTACAGGGCATATTTGCTGGGCAAGAAAATGCATCTAGACTATCTGATCACAGCCTGCATGTCTTAGTGCATTTCCAAGCACAAGGTAGTTCTAAAGCAGTCAAATCTGGATTACTTAAACAGAAGCCAACACCATGCTTTTGAACTGTCACCCGATTAAAATGCAGCAGCTGAAAATTTAATAATGTAGGCAAGCCGTATCACAAAGTGGCTTGACATCGCTGGTCCGGAATTATTTGAAGCAGACAGAGTTAATAATAGAAGAGGTTTCATATGGTTACACCAGTTCAGCAGAGATCAAATGCCTGTAAATGTATCCCAATTTGCTCAAAGGGCGACCGTTTCCTATTGGCCTGCTGGTAGAGACTGACCAAAAGAGAGAACTTCCTCACTTCAGAAGTCACTCCTGCAGTTACTCGTTTTTATCTTTGCCATATTAAAAACATTTCAGTTCTTTTGACTGTGAAAAAAAGAAGCCATCGTTAGCAGTATCTAGTACTTTAGATAGAACAATAGTTTAAAGAAAAAAAAAAAGAAAACCCTACAAATCTCAAATACACCGTTACTACATGGGAGGCTGAACTTAAAGCTAACAGCTGGTTTCTGTGCCTCTCTGTACCCCCGGAGCAGCTTGAAGTACTCAAGCAGCATCTCCTTCAGCATTCTGCACCAAAGACCAAGAGCCTGCTGACATCTTACAGAGCAGTGCTGGCATGCAGGGACACTGCCAAACCTGCTTTTTCTGTGGACAAGTCTTAAGCCTTAAACAGTTAAGGTATAGAGATCTTTAGAGGGTTGACAAATGTTTGTAGGAATTATGGCACTAACTCTTCCCATCCATTTACATCACAGACATCTGCTTAGTTGGAGACTTGTGGCTTGATGAATTCATTTATTATTTCAGATGCATTCAAAAATAGGATAATTGACATTTTACATTGTAACTATTCACCAGTTTGTCATTACTATGCATTTTAATTAACATGCATACCTAAAGCTTGGGATTGAAGAGAGCGCTAAGTCATATTAAAGTCAATAGCTGTCATGTTTCAGATCACATTCAGACACAGAACAAAACTAGACATGTCTATCAAAGCTGACATTTCAACAATACTAGTTACAGGGGATAGTATCAATTCAGTACTTTTAAAGATGCCTGCACCAAATTACAGAGCCGTGTTCAATACTCTTTAAAAAAACCATCTTAGGTCATGTGCAGTATTGCTACACATTAACTAAGCACTGTTGAACTTCACTTAAACAATATAGTCAAGAATTCCATCCAATTTCCAATTAACCAATGCTGAAGTCGTAGAGGGGTTGTAGCTTGGCCATACAAAGGCCTTTCCACACAATGGGTTCTCCTCTTCTGTGGCAGTGGGGTTAGCTCTGAGCCGCCAGATTTAGATTAAAAATAAAACAAAACACAAACCCACCCCACACACCAACATACCATCCTACATCTCCTAAACTGATGCAGGAAGGATTCCCAACTATATGCTTTATGTGTAGTATGTTTACATTTTGCCTTTAAGTTGCCCTGAGTCAGTCTTCCTTTGGTGAAATCCATGTATATACTTCAGGAAAGCCTTTAGCTTTCATTCATGGATAGTGCAATTCCACTCTGGGTAGTTTTTCTCCCTCCATAACAGTTTATGAGCACAAATCCACCCCCTACTTACTAAGTTTGACTAATTCATGCTCTGTCACAAACAATCTTTAAAGATAACGTGATAACCATGCCAATTAAACATCACAGGAGAAAGACGTATATGCCCTCATTTACTGTTCATTATTTAAAGTGGGAAAATAGAACTCTTAAAATATAAATTTTAAACAGTAAATCAATGAATATTTTGTTAAGAGAGTGTTGTGCTATCATTAGGTTTCTCATGAAAAAGGTAACAATATACTGGAGTTAAATAATAAAGCTAAGGAAGAGAAACATCCGGTGGTGGCTGTACAAAATTTTCCATGTAAACCCTATTACGTCTAATAAATTCAGGTATAAATTAGATGGTTAGCATGTTATTAAAACATGTAAATGAGTAAATGTAACTAAACAAACACCAACTGTGCACTGAACACAACAGGGGAGAAAAAGAGATCAAGGTGGTTCCTTTTAGATTAGGTCTGCAACTTTGTAATGAGACTGAAGAACAATTCTGCCTGATATATGCTGTCTGGAAAATTTCACAGGCAGTCATGTACCGTGCATGAAGCGTCAGCTTCTCTTTTGCCTAGCAAGCTGTAAAGTTATAGCCCCAGTACCCACCCCACTAGCTGCATATTCACACAAGATTCTCTTGTATCAGTGCGCTTTTACAACACACAATTTAGAGAGAACTCACCACTTCAATAAGCCATTTTGAGGCTGGACCTATAAAAGATAATTATAAAAAGAAATAAGCTTGAAACGTACCAAAATGCAATTCTCTTGTGAGAAGTACAAGAGTGCAGGAGTGAGAGCTGAGAGGGGATTTATAAAGTAGAAGCAGTATTACGATCCGTATAGAGCCACCAATCATACGCCTATTTCACAAGGTCAGTAACTGCTCATGCTGTCGATCTTTGCTTATTCCTGTATCTTCTTTCTGCAAATATCTTACAACATCATCAAAGCCAAAAATATTACAGCCAAGTAGTAGTGATGCTGTGATTATGACAACAGCGGGCATTCACACTGCGTATTATATTTTCCTTTAATCACTGTTTCCCCACAGTAATAAGTGAGGTATGCACATGGTAAACAGGGTGAACAGATCTCTGCATTAGAGAAAGCAAATGGAATGGCCCCAGGTATAGTTTCCTACCTTTTCTCTTACAATAGAGATTTATTATCCAATGACATCATCTGAATGCTGTAACTTTCAATAGCCCTAACCTTTTAATTTTCTTTACTTTCTGCTCTAAACTCCAGGTTTGTTGTCCCTGAGCCCAGCAGGGGGATTTTTGAGGGGTCTTTTGGGTGTTCCTTTTTTACTTTCAAGACCACAGAGCATTTTCAGACTTGTTATTATCCATTCTGCTACCAACTTTGTTCAATAAGAGTGCAAATCACTTGCGGGCAGAAAGGTTGGCTGAGAGCAAGATAAAGCATGTTCTCCAAGGCTAACTGATTATGGTTTGAAGATATTGTTAATGAGTATCTGACTCTCTGTCCATTGGGTATACTTTAAACATGTTTGCTTCTACCTCTTTCTTAAAATGACTAAATCATCACAGTGCTGGATAAACACTTACATACTGCGGCGATGGGTGCTACAGAAAACTCTTAAAAGGGAGAACTGGGAGTTAAGACATGGATTTTTGTATAGCAGCTATACAATTCCTTGGTTTTGTATTTCCCATAAGAAGGGAAGTTTGATAACAGCACCAACATGTCCTAACAGAAAGATCATGCAATCTTCACATGGAAATAACATAAAAAGTAATAACGGAAAGCAAATCCTGTGGGTGGAAAACAGGTAAGGTATTTTCTTCCAGTCAAACAAACAATGACAAATAACCCATATTTATAAACATTTCTTAAAGAGTTTACCAGGTAACAGCCCTGTGCAATTTTGAGTGCTGCAAATAGAGTTATTCCACCAAATTCTTTCAGCCAGCCAGCTAAAATCTAAATACACTCATGGGGTCCAGATGGAAACCTCACCACCAAGCGACAGCAAAATCTGCGAGTAAAGAGGTTGTCATTGCTGCTTACATCAAGGCCAGGCATAAGGTTAGCAGTTTGCTCACTTCCCAATTAATTTCTCCATAGCCACCGGCTGTCAGGTGGACTTTGGGAAGACACTTGCTCTCATGGCAACAACTCTCTGTCCACCCCAAAGCCACACGTCAGTCACAGATAGAGCTGCCAGGGATGGCAACCCTCTGCTTTCACCAAAGGCTGAAGAACAGCTTTCCTCCCAAACCAATACTTATCTTCCCTTTTCCTCCAGCTAGTACAAACACGGTCTCTTTGGGGTATCTGGGCTTACCAGGTGCGCACATCACCAGCTGGATTCAGTGCCGGGCGACAGCCTCTGCTACCTTAACAAATGCCTCACACTCAGGCCAAAATCAAATTCTGTTTGATGCATAAAATGAGTGCATTACAAACATCCCCCCCCCCCTCCATTTAGAAGAATCTAGTCCACTGTTTTGACATATATATTTTGTTTACTTACATGTTATAGTATAAGCTGTAATTCCCATAGACAAAATGAAGCTGTAAATGAGCAGCCTATTGTTAATATTCACCATGACTGTTGTTCTCTCTTCAGGAAAGACCTTTAGTTAAAACATTGTTCATTATGAGTGAAATGTAATCCTAAATCACCAATGGAAATTGAACATTGAATTTTCATTTAATGGTCTACTAACCTTAGCTGCTACTTTTCTTTTATGTACACCTTAAACTATAGGTATAGCAGAACACCACCTTACAATTAAATATGGGCTTAAGATGTCCTCTATGGTCTTGCATCTTATCAAGACAGACCCCGAGAAAGCCATACAAATCAATGCACAACTTCAGAAGCTTTTGGCACCAGAAAGACACAGTCATTTTTTGTCACGCTATTTTTCACTGGTTTGTTTGCATCACTGTACAATGCAACTCTAAAGAGAGTTAGCTAAATTAACCATCACAACACTATAGATAACTTGCAGAAATGCAACATATTGCCTTCTTTTAAATTAGAATGATATTTAAAATTAATTGGGTTATAATAGTGACACTGTGCACTGAGTAATTGAGTGAAAATTGCTATTATACAGAGACTGCCATCACTACATAATTAGTACACTAGCAGCCCCTACTCAAGGCATGAATCTTCTGTCCATGCAAATGCCGGGGTCAGGCAGTTAAAGTGGCCTCTCAAAACCAAGGCAGCACTTCTCTGCTGGCTTACATTTATGCAACTAAACGGGCGTCTTCCTGGTGAAACAAACAGACGGGGTGGGCTGGAGGGCAGTCAAGCAGCAGCAGCTCCCAACGCCGAGCAGTCAGAGCTGTCTGGTGCGCAGCCCGCGGCTGTAGGCTCAGCTCCCAGCTCCGCCGTGCAGCCCTGCCCTGGCACTGCCTCTGCTTTCTGTCTCCCAGCTGCCCACGGAACTGTCCTGCCCTAAGAGTACCAGGTTCTGGCTTCAGCTTGTTTTCTTTAGCTTTGGATCTTCGTGTCTGCCCTATGCTATTTTAAATGCTATTTCTTATTTTGAAATACCATTTATTCCAAAGAAGTCTGAGGTCCCAAATGAGGATGAAACCACATCATTTAATCTCAGCATTTTTGTTTTGACAAAACATGTTAATTCTAATAGCCGGCAAGGAATTTTCATTGCGTCTAGCTCACAATTATCCGCCTCTGTTTCATTTCAGGGTAGGATAAATCTCCAAGGCATTTAGATATTTCAGCAAAGCTAGTATTTGTTGGTACTGATCTGGAAATTATTTTTGAGACGCCTGAACTCCTTGGTCTACAAAATTGTGCATGAAGCATTAAACGAACTTTTCCTCATCCCACCAAAATCTATCCGTGTTCTTCTCCAATACAACTCCCACAGAATTCACTTTAAAGTGACCAATGTTTTCAACAGAAGCAGAACAGGATGCTGGAAAACTCATGTTAGCACAATCCAGGCTCTGCTGGGCATATCAGAGCCCCACTGACATCAAACCACTTGAATAGCATATTATTATTCTCCAATTTATTTCTGTATTTTTAAAGGGCAGTTTGGATGTTACTTCACTGTCTTTCCCGCCTGTGCAAAACCAAAATTTTACCCATTTAAAAAAAAAAAAAGCACCACAAACTAGTTTCATCATCTTGAAGCCAAGGAAAAGAAAGTGATTTTCACAGGAAGAAAAGCTAATGCATTTTGGAGAATACAGCGCTTCTCTTAATGCCAAAAAATACAATACCTCAGATCACTGACCCATTTACTAAGAGTGGTATCAAATTAAATATAAGTACAAAAATACTCTCACTCCCAGAGCACTTTTTTTTTTTCCAGGTTGATACAGCAGATTAGGCACAAATTCACTTACTCCATTATTCTATCAATATAGCAATTATTATACACAGCAGGAATTTAATCACTCTCATGATATATTCAGGCTGTTCAGATTGTTGTTGGATTTCCTTCCACGGGCTGGTCAGTCCGTCTAAAAGAGCAACTGCACCCACTCGATGCACAGGCACCAGCAGCCCCAAAACCAACACGCCTGGCAAACTCATCAGAATGAGTGGCAGCAGGAAGGACAAGAAGTTATCGCTAGAACAGCCTTGCAGTACATAATTTCTCGAGAGGCACGGGGGGACAGAAGGGAACAGTTTCAGGTGACTGACGGGGAAGCACGGCTATCACGTAATCACAGCCTGGCAGGGTGTGCAGACTGCCCGGCTGCCCTGGGCTGGCTAAAGCGTACCACAGGTCCTCATCCGCAGCAAGGATCCGCCCCGGTACCAACACGGCACAAGTACCGAGTGGGACGACACGCACCGTGCCTAGCACCACTGTGGCCTGCAGCTGTTCAAGGCACTTCCAGTCGCAGACTACCACACTTCAATGTTTTCAGGCAAGTCTGTTTTTAAACCATAGAAGAATGTAAAAGCCTGATCCAAGCTGATTAAAACCAGCAACGGACTTGCCATCACCTCTTATGGGCGTTTCAATCTGCTTATGAATTACATTAATTCAGTTAGATTGCTTTGCAGTTTAGTATTTCAACATTCAACTTTCTCAAAAAATTCTTTGAAAATGCAGCCAAGTTTCAACCACAGAAGAATCTTGATCATTTTAATAAAGCCCAGTAAAATGGAAGTTTGGTATGGACAAATGCACCCCTGCAGTTAGTGTGGCAAATTTTGCTCTACTAGCAGACAAAGAAAATACAAAAAATGAACCCTCAGCCCAAGAGTAAGAACAGTGTCATTCAGTTCATGCATTCATTTTCCCAAGCTTGTCTTTTGTGTTCTTTACACCAAGCAGCAGAAAAATGTTTAAAATTAAAACCAAAACAAACAAAAAAAACCCCAAACACAACCAACCAAGCCCCCCCCCCCAATCAAGTTGCACTGTGGAAAAAGAGAGAAAAATCTATTCAGTAAACATCTACCTGTAAGTGAAATTAAACTGACAGATTACTAATGAAATTAGGCACCTTAAATAGGTAAATAGTTAGCTTTCTGATCTCATTTTAAGAACAGATTTGTTTCCAAAATTTGCTGCTGAAACTGCTGGATACCATTCTTCAACAACCAGAAGAGATTTAGAAAATTCATATACATTTTTATGGATAAAAGATCACTGCCCTTTAAAGCCACTGAATGTCTTCTGTGTTAAACCATATGTAAGCATGACTCATTTCCATCTTCCCCAACACCCTGAGGTCTCCAAACAATCAGAAGACTTTCAGTGTTTCTAAGTGAAATTTTTCCTATATAGTCAGTAATAGAAAAAAAAGTAACTCAGAAAAATAAATTATTAACTTCCAACAAGCTAAATCCTTCATTACATGAAAATAAGTTATATCAAGAGAGTGACAGAATAATTTGTACCTAAAGTATTTGTCTACACTAAATCATTTGTGTTTATCATCATAAAAAAGTTCTATAGGTAACGACTATGCAAACTCAACTCAGAACTGTGGGTATGGCACAAATCTTTCCCATAGGAAAAAGACCAGAAGTATGAAAACCCATCATGAGGTTTTAAATATAAAACCTATAGGTTTTGCCAGGCTAAATTATTGACTTTAGTGAAGAGTGTCAACAGCTGTATAGCAGATTCAGTGTCATAAAATTCTGCCAAATGACATTCACTGAAATGCTAACCAATAAATGCAGATTTATCGAATCACACCTGAAGAATTATTTTTATCAAAGGGATATTATCAACAGTGATTACACTCATGCTTGACCTTGAAATAAACACCTCTGCTATAAGTACATGCCAATACTGCTTTTATTTTCTAGTTTTGCTGAATATCATTTTCCCCACTGTGCGTGTCTCTTGTTTTCAGTTTTGCAGTAGGCTATTTCTGCTCAAGCAGACCTTAGAAGCGTCTGGTAGCCCCAAAACACCGATCTGCTTGGTTTTGCTATAATAACGTAAGCAGCTCTCATCTTATTTGCTTGGAAGCTTACTGCAACACACTTTTTCTTCTGGAAATATCATTCTTTTCATTTCTCCTATTGATCCTACAGGTAAGATCAGAATGGCGAAACAGTAGTACATAAAGCATTTGCGCAGCTAGTGACTAGCAAAAGACACCGTCTGCCAAATAGCAGTGCAAAACACCCAGTAACTGCTGCAAGAGTTCTGCGGCAGCTTGCTCTGCTTTTGAACATGGCATTAATTAAAATGACATATTAAGGCTGCTTTAAAGAATCAGTTAATTGATTATTGATATCCTTTCAGAACGAGCTTTAGAGGCTATATTGCATTTCATAGTAATGACTGGAAAATTTTAAGGTGCCTATCTGGCAAAAATATGCATATATATATATATCTCCATATGAAACCTTCCTAAATGCCTTACCGTAGCTACTGTTTATACAACAGGAGCCACGTGAACTGTGAAAGGTAAAATAATGAAAATCCATGTGTAATTCAAGCCTTGTTCCTCTTTATGCAATTCTGAAAGGTACATCATTAATGTATCAATCATCCATCTATAAACACTTAAAAATACACATACATAATCAGTAATGATTTGTGGAAATTCTGAAGTAACCCTCCTGAGTGCATCTTTCTTCTGTAACTATGCCTTGGGGCCATGATAATCAGCATAAGAAGCAGAGAACAGATTTAAGAGCTTTCATCTTGAAGCTGATTTGTATTCTTCCACTTATGTACGGTTCCTACATAAGTCTGTATCATCCTGTGCTGGAGTACTACTGTAATGCATTTCTCCAGAATTCAAAAAAAGATAACCCCACCATCTCCAAGCAAGCCTTCTGAAAAGGTATCAAAGAGCAGAGGACAATGTTGACTTATTTTATCCTTGTTTCCCTAAAAGGTTGCTCTGAGACCATACTCACATAATCCTTGCACTATACAGGGAGTATTGTTGAGGGGAAAAAAAACCACTATTGCACAGTAATTCCTAATAAATCACTCATGAACCCATCAACTTAATCTTCATTACAGTCTATTACTACAAAGATTTCTATAGTATGACAGAAGACTTAGTGGGTATAAAGATTTGCCTGAGGGGTGAATGCAATCAGAGATAGGACAGAATAAAAACACAACTAGCTTGTTAGTAGTGCTATATAGAAACATATGAAGACCTCTTAATAATGGTGAAACTCATGGGAAAAGATGGATTTTTCTCACTAGCTCTTCTCAGGAAGTCAAGACCTTGCCACATTCAATACATTTTTCACAGTGATATTCCCACTGATTTGAGGAAGACATCTGGTTTAGCCTACGGAAATTTTTTATTCCCCAACACCTGCTTTTTGCAAAGTCCAGTAGAATTTAGTACAGTTAATCAGGGAGACTGAAGGATGAGCAAAATAGTTTGAAACTGCAAAGTTACCTTTTTCTTATTTTTCCAGTAAAGATACCCCTCTTAAAAAAAAAAAACAAACACACCACAAAACCCAGAAACAACAATAGAGGGATAGACACACACCGATAATCAAAAACTCTAGTGTTTTTGTGGTGCTAGAGTCTCTCTCTCTCTCCCCTTCTGCAAGTTACATTCCCTCACAACTGATCAAACCAGGTAAAAACAGTGAAGAACGGAGAACCTCCCAGTTGACAGATGACAGACTGGTCCAAAGCAGCGTATTACTTCCCTGTCCAATGCCTGAGGACCTACAGTTTTGCGGGATCTTAATATTCTTCTCATGTCCTTTTTTTTAAACCTACCATATGAAGTAAAACATTTATTTTGCAGTCCATGCTATATTTGTAACATGAACTGTCTGCTTATATTGACTATATTAAAGTGATCTGAAAAGGAATTACAGGCACATACCAAGTCACAGTGAATCCTGATATTTACAAATACCTCATAAATGCCATTTGCTGTTGCGAAGTAATTGGGTCATAGATTTCTCCACTTCAACTAAATGCAAAATTAATACACTGCTGATAAGGACAAAGATCAGTGATTCAGCTAGACAGCTCTAACAGTCCCTGGCCACCAAAAGGGAAGGTCTGTGTCCTCCATCCCTCGTGGCATCGTGCCTTCTCAACATCTCAGTTAAGCCCTTTGTCCCATGTCAGCACTCTTGCTCACAGCACTCTTCACTGACCTAATTGCATTCATTAACCCAGCAAAAGACTGTTTCTTGGGAAACTGTTCCGGTGTGGGGGAGGAAGCATTTGAGGTGAACCAGCAAACTGAGGGACACTATGGGCAAAATGTCTATAGCACAGGGTGGTGAAAACACACTACCAGGGCATCTCTTGGCCAAGCTGAGCCCAGACATTGGTGTTCATTCTTGCAAGTGAATTACATATAATTTTCAACTAATTTTAATTCTCAAAAACCCTAGGTAACTACTCTTTTGAAAATGCATAAAGTGGGATGCAAGCATGGATGAGGCTGAACACAATCAAAAGAAACAGAAGAATGGGAAATACTGTTTATCAGTAGAAAACAGGAAAAAGAAGAAAACAAAATCTGACTCAAGAATGAGGATGCCTGAAGCAGACTACCTTTAGTCTAACCCCTTTTAGTTACATAAAGATCAGAGTTCCTATTTGTTTTTCTATGCTGATATGCTGCTGACTCAGAGGGCCAGAAACAAAGCATCATCAGTATTTTTACTATGTAAAAAAAAGGCCAATACATTAAGATTCACACAGACACCTGAGTTGCACATGTATATCCAAACAGATTTTTCCTTAGATCTATATCTCAAATCCTGCTCCTCCCCGGCCCTGTTAAATTCCATTGATTTCTTCTTCAACTCTATCTACCGCTTCCTGAATGTTTCTGAGCCATTTCCCAAGGAGACATTAAAACCATTGTCAGTTTTCTCACATCTGAACTATCTGCAACTTCCTTCTTTAAAGTGTTCAACTTCATGTTCCTCAAATTTTTATTTTTTTTAAATCCTCTCGATGTGTACACAGCCTTACCTGTAGATCCCCATCTCTGGGGACAGGCGGGTGTTGCATCCTTCATTGGCATTCATATCTGCCTCAAGTTTTGTTTAGTTTTCCCCCCTCCCTCTCCCCAAACTCATTATATTGCCATGGGTTGAGCATTTCTTGGAATACATCATCTCATTCCTATCTGTCAGCCTAGGCTGCCTTCTGCTTAAGACATATGGAGAGGCATTCTTTCTCCTTGAGGGGTGACCAAGCAGACAAGGCCTCTAGTGCAAACTCTCTTCAGACAAAAAATGCTAGGAATTGCATGGCTTCAGAATAAGCTCTGGGGAGAAGCGGATAAAATTGCAAAAGCGCAGACAGAAGCATTTCTCTCCACTGAGCCAAACAATGTTTACTGAAGCTGATGATTGATATTGGTCCTTAAAACAATTTTTTTATCATCAATTTTTGCTAATGAAGTTGGCCTGTTGGCGTGGCGAAAGGAGAGCCGCTCAGGGCAGTTGACTTCCAATTTGCAGTTGGAACATGTCTCCTCTGGGTATGCAACCAAAGATATCCAAAGTTCAAGAATTCTGCTGCTTTGCCAGCAAACTGATCCAGCCAACTGCTAATCTGTTCTTCAAGATACCATGGTCACATAAGATAACATTCAGAATTCAATTAACCTAGAAGATTTCAACCACTTTTTCCTTCTACCTCACAAATAAAAGTAAACGAGATCAAGTTTTTCCTCACATATTATTCTCACCACATTTGTCGTGTTTCAGGTCTGTTTCTTGACTGAATCATTAAAGTGCCTTGATGCACAACGGATTAAGTACCTAAATAAATAGTTCACTTTTCCTCTAAATTGCAAAAGTGATTTCAATTTTTTAAGCTCTTCACAGAAAACATTTTAAAAAGGTAAACATCCTGTTCATTGTGCAAATACAGGATATATTGTCATGGCCAACTTTCCTAAAAATGTCTATAAATGCCTGTAGTAAAAGACAAAAGTTGTAAAAAAATTTTTTTTTTCATTCTTGTTTTAAAAGACTCAATAACTGTTTCAGATTCAATGGACACAAGCTACTAAGAACCAGACTGACAGGTCAGCCAGGTATATTCAGTGACCCCACTGCAAAAAAGGTTTATGACAGAGTGAACAAGCCCTGCCTGTTTGGACTGTAAACACTCCTGGGAGAAAACAGAAGCACCTCTTACGCTTAGTTTATCTGCTACCTATAACAAGGAGACTCGGGTAGCAGACTGTCTTACGCTTCTTCTAACACTCTAATAACAGTACTTGTCGAGCTGAGTCTGTCTTTAGAAACAATACAGAAATATTTGTTTAGATACTGTTTATTTCAGTATGAAAGACGCTGGCCAAACATTTCCCTTATGTTATTTTTATGCCCCAGGGCAGCCTCAGATAGGGATTGATGTAATTTGCTTGAAATATTTGCTGTAAAATAAAAGATGCTTATTTTTCAGCTAGGAAATCCAGCATGGAAATCCAGAGAGGCTGAACTTAGCTCTTTCTCCTGTGGCCAGCACATCCTGCTCTGACTACACATCTGGTTTTGCCCTGCAATCTTGCCGCAACTTAGAGTCGCATCCACAATTTCTGAAGTGTTTGGAGCCCAAGTTAGAAGCCTATCACTCTGGGCTCCCTACAGAGCTAACTTAGAAAAACCATCATTTCTAAGGGGCAGTTCAACCCAAGGGAGCTACTGACCAACCTTATTTCTTTCCACCATCTTCACAGAGCAAGTGGACTCTTAATTTGGGAGGCTTATTTGGGTGCTTAAGGTTTGACAGAATTAAATCCATGAAGCCAGTCCAAATCAAGTAGTAGATTATGTCAACTTTAGACCCACTGTGACTGCAAAGGGACCTCACTGACACTGTTAAAATAAATCTCTCTGCATAAATCTATAAGAACAGTCAATATAGATCATTGGATAGAGATCTAATTTCCCCTTTTATAATCCTGACTTGGTTTAAATCTCTTGTTCAAACTCACCCTTTATTGCTCCTGCATTTCCCAGATAGTTGTATTATCCATGATAAAAGTATCTAGCCCATATTCCCTCCTGGACTGAAAGCAGCACTGGGTCCCCACATCCTTGCACTGGGCATGAGAGGTCCTGGTACGTTCCAACACAGAGCTTCCCTTCGGGCCAGGGTCTGAATCAGATGGATGCTTTCCGATGACAGGCTCCATATACAGACAAGCTCTTCATATTTCCAAATAAATAACACAGAAATGCATCTTGTAATGAATTATAGGTACAGTTCAAGTCTCACAATTACATCTGCATCTGCTCAGTGGTGTTTGCCAACAGTATGTCATAAATACTTCATCGCTGAGTCTAGCAGTCATTTCCACAGTAAAAGTACCTTTGTGCTTTGGGCTGTCCTCATTAGCCAAACTATAGATGAGAACAATTCTTTACCACTTTCTCCAAATATGAGATTTAAAAAAAAAAATTAAAAAATCCTCACCCATTTGAAAAGGTTGGAATTTTTAAATGCAGTATCAGTAGCCTACACCTGCAAATTTAATTTTAGAAATACCACTAAAATACCAAAAGAAACATTTGTAAGTGTTAATATTGAGACACAGAACCCCTGAAATCAAGGGATGGAGGAAACTTTTCCCCCAATAACCTGAGTAATAAGCTGTCTGTATTGTAGGGAGAAAATGAAACTCCAGGATGGGAAATGCAGAGTAGATTTGCAAGAGCAGTAAAGGAATTCAAAGTCCATTTCAGGTAATGGAACACAAAACCGATTAGGAAGAGAAAAAAATAAAATAGGCCTTGGCTTGAGCACATGAAATTAGGCAGTGATGTTAGGATACTTCACAGTATAATTTATGTATGTTTCTATATTTTCAGCTCAGAAATTTCTTAATCCAAGTGTAGCTGGTACATTTAGTGGCATCTATAGATCTTTGTAATTTTATTTAAAAAAAAATACAGCTACCTTTGACAAACATTTCTAAAGTAACTCAGGGCCATTTTTCTCCCTAAGACATTAGCTAGAAATAACCTCCATCACACTGCACACACACACACACACACACCCCCCGAGTAATGTAATTTGACAGAGACTCACAGGTATGCAGGGTTGCCTCCCATGCAACTGCCTAGATAGCGCAGAGGCTATAACACATATCCAACATAAAGAAGTAGTAGGAACATGCCTTACAAAACTGATTCAGTATTTATTGCTATCATAACAGTCCTGAAAGTGTATGACAGAATATAGTTGTTGGTTTTAATAACTTTTCCTTACATGGAAATAATTCCACTACTTCACAAGTATGCTACTTTTTTATATCTCTGCTAGCAAATGGGCAATCTGGAAATACAGTGGTATTCTGCAATAGTACAGAAAAGATCCAGTAACTTGATAAAATGAAATGAATTAAAACTAGTTTACAGAAAATGGATACGTGTATTGGGGTCTAATAGAAACAAATCACTATCTGATAAATCAGCATGAAAGAGACAAAAGGTTACACAACCTAAACTTTACATGGGAATGCAGAGTTATCGTGAAGAACGTAAGAGCACTGAAGCAGAACTAGATTATTGAGGACGGAAGGGGAACAACCACCACCTACCCCATGGTAAGTGCAGAGGGTATGTTACAGTTTCAGACGAAAATGGAACACAGCCAGCCGTGCGAGGGAGCACACTGATGAAACAAGGGATCTTTACATTTGAGAGGGTACAAAGGCAGCATATTAACTAAAAATGCAGCTCCAGGAAAGTTTCTTCAGTGATATTTCTGTAGTATATACAGTATTTCTATGTTGTTTCTTTTTATTAAAAAGGAAGGGGGGAAAAAATGGACAAAACAGTGATTTGCCTGTAACCCTTTAGAGCCATTAGTGTGTCCTTGAAACATACCACCAGCGATTCAGAGCAATACTATGCAGGGACTTTTCTCTTATTTCCCCTTCTCTGCTAATTAGACTACTTCTAAAAAGCACTTAGCAATATTAATGAAGAGACAAGACACTGACCATACAGCCATTAAGTCTGTACTAAAAATGCATATATTGTACCACAGTGATACATTCACCTGCTGCATGCTGCTGACAAGAGATGCGTGCCTTTGTTATAACTGTACTCAAAACACAAGGAAAAAGTGATTTAATGTCTTGGAGCCCTGAGCTGATTGTAATATATGGGTTCAGAGAGCTCTGAAAATTCAAGACATTTTCTTAGATGTCACAATCACATTCATACAACGCAGCACAGCTTTTGTTTGTTTAACTTTACTTGTATGTTTTCGATCCCTTGTTTGTCAGCCATAAAAGTTACTTGTGTAACCATAAATTGTTATTAATATGGCAATTTTCACAACATCAGACAAGTTTCATTAAATCTACAGGTTTTCTGTAAAATACATAGTGGAAAAGATGATGTTCCACAGTTTGTTTTTTTAATGCATAACAGAACAAGTACACTGAACTACATTAATTACTCTACAAGCTGTAGAGGAATATCAGAGAGGCATTTTTATGAGATAAGGTTATTATTAAAACATAACTATATGCATATTAATTACAACTGTTCATTAGAGGACATTCAAAATATTTTTGCTCCAGACCGTGAAACAATTATCATGGGAAAACGCTTCATTGTTTTTCTAGTCTGCTCTGCCCTAGTGCAGGGGTTATATTTATTTGTTGTCAGAGGTGAGCACTATTGTCTCTCATGGATTGGCATTTCCAGGTCAGATGAGGTCAATCTCTACCAGCCGTGTTTCAGGGCTGCTACCATGTTATGCAATCAGCGCTGGGCTAGTTCAGCCTGGAGCCATTCAGGGTTTGGAGACAGAGTCTAGCTGACTGCCAGCAAGAAGAAAGCAAGCTTGCAGAAAGAGATTGATTTCAATAAATGATAAACTCACACTCACTAAATGCCTAACACTTCTAAATCAATTAGAGCAGGGCAGAGATGGAATGATACATGATGTCTGCTAGCAAAGAATTTGAAACTATTATTTTCAAAGACTTAATTTCCTTTTTTGATATACTTGGAATAGTATTTGCTTCCTCAAGACTAAACCATCTGAGTCTAGGGCAGAACATTAAGTCACATGAATAGTTTTGACAATTTCCACAGACTATTTCTGTGAATGCAAACAAATTTCAAAAGTACACTCAGATTGTGAGAAAGGTGTGTCTGCCTTCTTCCCAGTTTCTGGTTTGTATATTCATTTCAAAGAAAAGTAGAAACTCTTCAAAGGACTGGGTAGTAGATTCAGAATGCCACAAGTCAAAGTGTGACATGACTTTCCCTAGATCCCAGCAATTTTAGCTCTCCAAAGATCTTCCTTTTACCCCCTGTTCTTACAGAGACTGTGATCACTGCAGATCTAGGCAGGGAAGTCTGTTTTCCTTGAAGGGTGATTTTCCAACACTGTCTTTTAGATAATGGGTTGGTGGGGTTCCCCCCCCCCTTTGGTAAATCCTTAACTTTCACACAGACACCAATGCCTAAATGAAACTTCACTACAACTGAAGATAGAAAATGTTTTCTCCCCTCAAAAAAAGTCCTCAAGAAACTGAAAATAATGTTTTTTCTACCTTTGTCTTTGTACAACAGACAAGACTTCAGGCTGACAACTCTTCCTATATGCTGTATAAAGCACCAGCACCCCCTTACAGCCTATTTCCACCCTATTTCCTCACACTTCTCAAAAAAGGTGTTAAGTAAGATTTTGACCTTCTGTTCACAGTGGTGATAGCCATGTATCTTCATTCAAATATATTTCCATTTATTTCTTAGTCTAAAGAACAAATTCCAGAGAATAAATGTTAATTTCAGCCCACTTCAAGGGGAGTCAAGGCATTAATAACTTAAGCCAGAAAGATATTCAGGACTCTATAAAAACTAGATGCCAGAAAAAGATAGAAGCTCCTTCTTCCTGACACAAAGAAGAATTTCAATAATTCAGTCATTTCAAAGAATCTTTTCAATAATCCTTCTCTTCTAAACATCCTCTATTTTAAATATTTTTGTGCAAAAGGTAGAGACCAAATCCTGTACAAACTAAAGCACATCTCTCAATCGAGTAGCATTGAAGTGTTGATACTAACTTAACCCAACCTCATAAAGACTCACATTTTCCATTCTGTTTATAATTCTGCAAGGTAACTTCAGTTCCCCAAAGTAAACATCTCGAAAATACATAAATCACTTCCTAACAAGCAAATACACTATCATGTACATACAGCTTACTATTGCCTCCATATAGCATTTCCCGGGATGCTTGTGACCTCTGCCTCTCCATCTTGTTAAGTGGCCCATAAGAGGCATAAATCACAGAATGGTTTGGGTTGGAAGGGACCTCAAAGATCATCTAGTTCCAACCTCCCTGCTATGGGCAGGGACACCCTCCACTAGACCAGCTTGCCCAAAGCCCCACCCAACCCGACCTTGAACACTTCCAGGGATGGGGCACCCATAACCTCTCTGGGCAACCTGTGCCAGTGCCTCACCACCCTCACAGTGAAGAATTTCTTCCTAATATCTAACCTAAATCTACTCTCCTTCAGCTTAAGGCCATTACCCCTTGTTCTATCACTACATGCCCTCTCCAGCTTTCTTGTCGGCCCCTTTAGGTACTGGAAGGTGCTATAAGGTCTCCCTGGAGCCTGCTCTTTGCCGGGCTGAACAACCCCAACTCTCTTAGCCTGTCTTCATAGGAGAGGTGCTCCAGCCCTCTGATCGTCTTCGTGGCCTCCTCTGGACTTGCTTCAAAAGGTCCATGTCCTTCCTATGTTGGGGACCCCAGAGCTGGACGCAGTACTCCAAGTGGGGTCTCAACGAGAGCAGAGTAGAGGGGGAGGGAGAATCATGTCCCCTGACCTGCTCATAATGCTTCCTCAAATATTCCTCAAGAAATCAGGGGAGTGTTTAAAATCCTTCAACAGCTACCATGAAAGGAAGAATAAAATAATCAAAAGATCAGCTGTCAAAATGGCAGAAGATACGACAAGCCAGGCTTTTCCTATCAGTCATGAATTTTCTGTCAATGAGATACCACATGAAGTTTACAAAGGTAAGCTAAATGCTGTAAAACAAGTTTCAGGCTGACACGACCTAAATGAATTTTTATGTTTCAGCTGACTGCAATACAATGTCTGCTTCCTCCAGCATGTAAATGTTAATAATTTCCTCAGTGAACAATCCTAGTATGTTTGCAGAGTGTTAACGTGGTGGGAGACGCAGGAAGTAAGTGATACAAGTAACTCTACCTCTTCATCTCACCACTGAGGATCACAGTGTATTTGGAAATATTCTTTGGAGGCTAATATTAAAGCCTGTAATAGTCACAGCACACAATGATAAGGCACTTGTACTCCCTCTTCTTGCTTTTCAGCAATGGAAACACACTGAACTCATCCTACATATTGAAATAAAACAGATTTCAGGCTACAGCCCCATCACCTCTAGTACAAGTCATTGCACATTGAACAGATACAGGCATAAGGAAAAAAAAAAAAAAAAAACAAACTACGGTGCATGTACCTCTTTAACTGTGCTAACAAACCAAGTGCTACCTCATGCTTCACTGTTGACAAATGTAAATGATACACCTTGGCACAACATCAAAATGTGCAAGTCCAAACAAGTGGAACTGAACAGCCAGGGACCCTCGGGTAATGGACAGCCCTCGCTGTACATATCATCTCCAGGCAACAAGGGCAAGCCATGTTGAAAACAGAAATTAAAATACTCGCTACAGGTAATTTAAGATTATAGGCTGACACTAAGAAAATTATGATAAGGTTAAACAGCTAGTATGACTTACTCAGAATTTATCTTCAGAGTTAGTAACTGCATTTTAAGGTGATGTCCCAAAACCTGAAAAGATAAAGAAACTATTCTCGAGATTAGAAGGCACAGCTGGAAGGGCAAGCACAAAAGATTTATACCACATAGTTTTGGTGGAGAAAAAAGTGGAAATATATTAGATTAAGAAAGCAAATGAACACATGAGGAAAAAAATTACTAGTATTTTGCTCTGGACAAATCTGTTTCAACTAAATCTCAATCTAAAACTTTATCAGCATCAACATGTGCAAAATTCCTCTGAAGACAATAGGCCATAGTTATATTTTGAAGTGTTTGTTAGAGAACTGTTTGCTCAGCAGTCCGATTGCTTACTGCTGGGGAAAGATATTACTTCTTTCCTTTACTGCAACTGCTGTGGTCTGTTTTATGCTATTAAGCTTCTGCAAACCTGCTATCGCAAATGTTTTGTACCATCCAGCGCACACACGCAGTCATCTCAATTGACCCAGTTTGGTTTTTCATCAGTACCTCCCTATCATTTTGAAATTAGGAGAAACATTTTTTGTTGACTTACAAACATGCGTGATGACAAATACTAGTTGATGATATAAAATGGTCAATCTGATACCTAGCATAAATCAGCATCACACTGTTTAAGTCAGTGTAACTAACGCAAGGTAACCAGCTGAAAGTCTAGCTTACATGCAGATTATGAAAAAACAACACAATCATAATTCTTCCTTGCCCTGCCCTCCTCCCAATTTGGACTTAAACACAGGAGAAAACTAGCTCACAGAACAAATTTTTTCTTCTGAAATATATATTCTAATAAAACAACGTTAGAATAAACACACTGTAGCATCTTGGAAGAGATACAGCAGTAGAACAGCTGCCAGATTTCAGCTGTACGACCCAGGCAAAACCTTAAGATGCTTTCTTGCACACTGTACCTTGGAGATTTCATAAATTTCTGAATTATTACATTCTTCTTGTGTTTTTCCTGTCTCCCTTGTGCCAGCACTGGCATGTGCATTAGGAAAAAGAAA
The DNA here is from genome assembly GCF_028858705.1 of Grus americana. Classification (NCBI taxonomy): domain Eukaryota; kingdom Metazoa; phylum Chordata; class Aves; order Gruiformes; family Gruidae; genus Grus; species Grus americana. The sequence goes on from NC_072864.1 coordinate 9,895,087, forward strand.
AATAGAAACCTGAAAAAAAAGGTTGCGGTCCTAAAGGATGAAAAACCCACAGTTCTAGGGAAGGCAAGTAGATTCCAGAGATACAGAGCCTGGAAATAAGGGGGAAGGCTTCTCAATGTCCATTTATTTTTGTTCAAAAATATGGGTATCTGCTGTCACAGAAGTTTCTCAGCCCATTTAGCAGCAAACAAGTAAGCCATCATGGGGCCGGAGGCAGAAAAAAGGAGGGGGGGAAGGGGGGAAAGAGCAAGCTTGGTTGATGCGCATCAACCAAGAACTCACTTCAGAGGAAAGACTTCACAATTAAAGCACTGGATGGGGACCCTGGAGATTTGAGTTTAGTTCTTGTCTCTCTCACAGACCCTTAGGCATATCCTTAGGCAAGATGCTACCTTACCTTTTAAATGGAAACAATATTTTCCAGCCTCTCACCCCTAGTCATCTTCATTTCTGCAGTAGACTCCTAAGGACAGAGCGAGCTTATACACAGCAGCACCTGGCAGGAAGATTTCCTGGTGTAGCTGGGGGCACCAGTTCAGGAGCAGTGCATGAACGCACAGTGCTGCTCTAACATCTACCACAGCACCTTCAATCTACCAAAAAAAACCTGGAGGCAGAAGCTTAAGTTATCCGGTTCTGGGAAATCACACTATCACATGGTGTACATATACAGTTTTGTTTCCTAATCATGAGTCCTCTTGCTGAGTAACTTCTTTTGATAAAAATTCCTCAGTTATAGGAGAAGACTCAAGAAGGTGGACTGATTATCAAGAGACTCTGTCTCTAAGCATGCAGAGAGCTGAGCTTAACTCTGAAGAATATGAATTACCTTATCCATGTAGTGGCCTCATTAGTCATGCTCACTAAAGATGATTTTCAATGATACAATGAAAATTGAGAAGAGCATAAATAGATTGAATTTCATATAAGACTGAACACCATAATAGTTGCACTATTAATCCTATTCAACAAAAATGTGAATTTGGATCTGACAACCTGTGTCCGTCACTCAAAAACAGCAACTATTCATCACTATAAGAAATAGCATCTCTGCTCCAAGTTCAAATTCCAGCAGACTGCTCTGGAAAACTCTAGTTAGTTCTATGATGAAAATGGGGATTTGCACAAAAGATAAAAAAGTATTTAACAAAATGCATATGCAGTGAGTTATTAAGATCTTCAAGATCTACGTAGAACATACGAAATGCAGGAACACAGCAAATTGATACATTTATCCAGTAAGACTCTTGCTACATCAACCACATGTCTAATTAACTTAATGGTTAAAAACACCATCTTGAGAATTTAATAAAATTAATCCTGAGTTCATCCTCTAACTGCCCTTGTTTTCTCCTATCTTATGGTCTAAACACACAATCTTATAACTTTATTTACTTTACCGTTATTTGAAAAGAAATTTTAAGCCTCTTATGCTGAGTGCAAGAGAGCTCTAAAAGTATCTTAAAACTTCAGAAAGAGGTATGCAAATATGAAATGTATTGCTCTAAAATTACATTCTGTCACAGAGATTATAAACTAGATAGACATACTATATTTCAAGACAAATAAGAATATAATTTCACTTATAAGGACAGAAAATATATATTGATATTTTCGTATATTATATGCATAGAGGTGTGTGTAGATCCATAACACGTTCAATGTATTTTGTCAATATAGGACTGATTTTTCAATGTACACTGCTGATGTTTCCATTAGCATGTTTGAATTCACAAATAAAAATCAAAAGTCAAAGCTGGAACTCTATTCAAACATTGTCAACAAGCTTTGAGGTCATTTAATGTAATGCGTGCATACAACTAAAGCGTATTATTTGCCATTTAGAGTATAAGCATTAGAAGAGGATTCATCAGCTTTCCATTAGGAAATAGATTTAATAACCTATCTACCTATGGGATATGTTATAAAATTGCACTAATATCACTGCAAATGCACTGGAAAGAAACACGAGGGAAGGAAAATAGCTGACGGAAACTTACATCATAGCTTTACTTTTTATTGTTTTTCCATTTGAATTACATAAAGTGAAACCAAATGTTTTTAAACAGAAAAAATGCTCTGCAAACTTCACATTCTAGTTTTAAATGGGAATGAGCTTTGAAATCCTAAAAACCTCTATAAAATCAAATTTCAGCTCTCCATATAGCTCTGATGATATATATGTTTGTTCAAATTCACAATATTTGAATGACACTTAGCTGTGTTTTTATTGCAAAATCTTAAGATCTGAGTCACAAGGCACCTTTTTGCAGAGGTGTGGTTAGGTTAGGTCTTTTGATTTTTTTTTTTTTGTAAATACCATATAATCACTAGATTTTAAATATTAGTAATAGATTACTTCATTTTCCCTTTAGTACAGTTTAGAGACTATAAATTAAACTGATCTATCCCATAGGAGTCCTAAAAACCTAACAAAAAACTCATTCAGAAGCCAAAGTTCACACAAGAGTGACACAGAGATCCAAAGTACAAGTGAACTTAGTGAAACTGTTTATGAGCCACATTCCCAATACTAAAGCTGAGAAAGTGTTCTAGAGGAATTTTAAAACCCCTAATTCATATCTTAGGCTTAAAATATCCCCTTGAAAGAACGGGTTTGGGGGGGAAGGAGAGAGGGAATATTGGCCAGCAAATAACTGGAGCCACTCAAAAGTGGAAAAGCTGTCTTCTCAAACAGAGTTTCACATTCACTTGACCAAGTTTTCAATATTCTTTCCCATCTCAAAACATTGAGCTGTATCTTTTCTCCCCTCCACTAACGAACTCAATAAAATTAAGAATGACCAGGTCTACCATTTCCCTTCCCTCTTGCTCTTTCACTCCAAACCCTTGTCATCTGCGTGCGTACATGTGTGCACATAAACTCCCCGACCCCTCCAGTCTAACTCAACTTTAGAAAACATTCCAAAGCGATGGAGACAGTGTCTGGGATTTTATTTTGAAAAAGTCAAAACTGCTGAACTCTTTCTGCAGAGGTATTGAAAACAAAACAAAAAAATCCCCCACAAACCAAAAATCCTACCAAAACCATAAAATTGTCAAAGCCCACATTTGTTTTGAGAAACACTTTCATAAATTCTAGCTACAGTACTTAGGAAAATTCCTAGTAGTGTAATGACACGTTCAGTCAGGAGCTGAAAATAGATGTGCCAACAAAATGTCTTGTAAAGAACAGACCAGAAAGTTTAACTATCCCTCTTTGCTTCCACATATTACTTGCCTTAACTCTTGCCCTAAACTTCAGTAACCCAACCACACTTCCCAATAGTTGGAATAATTTTGCATCTCTAGTGTATCACACACACAAAAAATCATACAGATATAAAGAATTTCCTACTAATGACAGGTCATTTTCATAAATACAGTTCTGAAACAACATCAAAGCTGAAGTTATCAAACCTAAGAGATAAAGGACTTCATGATAACAACTATGACAACCTGCATTTACTGTGTTTCTTTAAGTACAGGCTGTAAATGTACTAGTGAGGATCACGTCAATAGACAGAAGAGGATAAAATACCCTGATTTTCCTGTAACTTACCAACCTCTTGCCCTTGGTCTTTTTCATTTCTGCAGTAGATGCCTAAGGATGGAGATACCTCATACTGGACAAGAGAAAGGACTTTACTTTTGTGTTCAGAAATCAGACCTCTCTCAGTGATCTTGTCAACAGGGAGCCTCAGCCAGCCATTGATAGATTTATACAAGCAAATTCAAGAAAGTTCTGATGAAATATAGTCACACATACATTTATTTCTGCCTTAGTTTCAATGATGGGAAAAACCCACAAGATGCTTTTTTTGCAAGGCCTAATGCTATTTCCAATGCAGTTTATTATGGGATTCTTTATTACTAGTTTTTCTGTAGTTCAGGATCAGACCAATTATCTGGAATATATCACTACTCAGCCTTTCTACCATCTTTAGTTTTAATTCTGTTCTGTTTAATGTTTGTTTAATCCTGATTTTAAGTAATCACATAGGAATGCATCTTTTTTTATTATTATTATCTTTATAAGTACTTTAGACTCAAAAAACCAGAAACAAATTATATTGCATTCTGGGAATTGGCTAATACTAAGAGAAAATTTTCGATTTAAAATATAATCGTAATTTAAGTTTATTATTAAAACCTGCTGTAAGAGACAGTTGCACTTCAAGTTGTTTCATAAATTTCATTAAAGCAAGGCTCACAATTGCAGTGTCTAAATCAACCGGATGCTACAGTGATGAGACATTAAAGTCTGTTGAACAAATCCCAAATTTGTTGTTCAAGCAGGACTCCCCTTCAGCAGAGCATCCTAAGCTCTGTACTGTTTCATGAGCAGTTTGTATAGGTTATTATAAACATGAGCCATTAAGTGAATAAAACGCCTCATTTATTTGTTCATCATGATGATACAATTTCCTCTGTGAAGCATCTTCACAAATGAAACCTAGAATTTTACTTCTGCCTTTTTCTTGAAGCAAAAATAAGGACAAAACAGTGAAGCGGGGGGGGGGGGACGACACACGACACGGGACACAACAGACAGGGGACAGGGACGACACCACACCCAATTAAACCACAACAAACATGTTTTGAAGAATAAACAACATGTAAAGGGTTTCCCAACAAATCTAAGCTTTTTAGTTCATTATTCAAATGATATGATGGCCATTGACTACCTCATTTTAGAAATACATATATACACATATATAAAAATGAAATGAACACAAAATCAATGCTTTAAAAGGACATGCATCAATAAACTATGGTATTGATCTGCAATCAATTACTAATTTTTTTTTCCAACTTATTGAAACTTAGAAAGCCAGCCTACAAAATACATGAAACAAGCTACTACAAACCTAGAAACAGCTCAGAGACAAAAGTAACATCCTGTAGTTAGGTAACACAGCAATATGAGCAAAAGAACACATTTAAAGATGGCTTAGTTACAATGTATGGCCCAAAATAGTCAGCTCAAGAGATTATTTAATATGGCTAAAAAAAAAGGAGAAAAAAAAAGGGGGGGGTAAAAAAAAAATATTCACCATGTTGTATCTTTCTGAGACTTTTCTTTCTGAAGTCAAACTTTCCAATCAATGATTAATCCACTCCAAGCCAGAGAACTCACCTAACTAAAGCACTATCCAAGATGTACCAGTTTGGGGATCAGCACTTGCTCGGATGATAAAAAAAATTATCTGACACATGCAGAACTGGAAAAATGCCAGAATATTTGTAATATACTGACAGACTGCATCTACCGCAATACATCAGAATAAAACTGTAACTGCAATGTAAGTTTGCACTGAGGAACACAAAGATTTCTTTTTCCCTTCATTACATATGCACACTCTATAAATCCTGGGCTTATCTGTCACCTACAAGTAAGTCACAAAAAAACTTGGTTGAGACACGCTGGTGCAGAGATGGGCAATTCTAAGCACCTGCCAGCACATGCTGGAGCTTCAGCATTGCCAATTCCCCACTCTCCCCCAGGGTGTAGGCTCCCTTTCCAGTGCAGGACACACAGGGCACAGGGTTCATAAGGGGATTGCTTCCTGATCCAAGGGGAAAACGACCTCATCCTTCTGAACACGGTGATGTATGTAGCTGTCATATTGTCTGTCAAATCCCAGCAATTTCATAGTCTCAACAAGAGAAAGAAACGCCTTGCAGGCTTGCCAAATGGCCTTGACACTTACAAGTCTTACGAGCACTAATTCGATATTAAAGTTTCAACTAGTTCCATTCTACAGGAAAGGTCATATTTCAAAAACAATTTTATTCTAAATCAGAACACAAGCTGGAAATGCTGAGGATTCCCATCCACCATCCAGCAAACAACAACAATGACAGGATATGTTAGCCCCAAGAGTTACAAGTCTTACAGCTGGAGCATTTCACAAAAATGATTTTGAAGCAGGAGCAGAGAATTTGAGACACCTTAGCATCAAAGACACAGCACATCATCCTTCCCATTGGCCTGGGTGGGTTGGGGGGAGGACGAGAATTATACACTTGTTAAGCATATAAAGGTCAAATAAAAATGTGAATTTTAAAACTGCCATCATACCTGACCTTTGCCACTCGTATGAAACTTCAGAAAAGAACATTTTCTATAAAATATTGATAAGGCAAGCCTTAAAAAAAGCTTAGCAAAAACTCAGTAATATAAGACCAATTATTAAGTGTAAATCCAGTAAGGAGAGTGCAGCTTTTTCTCAGAACTGCAGCATGCCTGTGACACTCTTGTCTATTCTGCAACACAACAGCTGCAGCTCAGCTAAACACACATCATCTCACATGGTCACAGCACCACAGCTGGAGTAGTGGATTTAGGACCTGTTGGCTAACTAACCACCAGGTACCAGGAGATCACAGTGAACTTGGTGCTACAAGAACTAAATTTCAAGCGCTATCCAAAGTGAATAACTGAAGTTAGCTTGATGACACCTATAATAGTTACGATCACTCTTCTATTTTTCTGGTAAATGAAGCCTAAGCAGCACTTATATCTGCTCTATCTTTAAAGTCTTGTCCTAAGAGACAGAATTTCAGGGCATATGAATAATCTCTAGAGATACCCTGGTTACAAGTCCTGTGCTCATCAGCCTGGGCGCACACCAGGGTATAGTTACCAGCTGCCTAGGAAGATGCTCAATGAAGACCACAGCAGTTATCTCAACTGTACGTAGGTATTCAATGATTTTGTATACAAGAACTCTATACCTCACTGAAAAAAAGGAAAAAATAGATCAAAATGCAAAATTACAGTATTCCTAATTAGTAGTCATAGTGAATAAGAAACTCGAACCCTCAGAATGACATACATGTACAGCGAATACTTACACAAACAAAAGCGCGTTGTACCAGGGAAGTCAGTCATACCAGTCCAGTTGTCTACTCCGACAACTTTTGCAGGAGAGCCTTGATTATCATTGTCTGTGTCGGCATGTCAACGGAAAGAACTTTCTATTTTCCAACCACTTTTTGAGATTAGCCTTTTTTCTTAGAGTGTTCCACTAATTGTTTTTTTCTTCACTTGCATCAGCAGGAGACCCAATTATAGCTCTATCTTCAATTTGCAATAACCTCCTTTTTAAATAGCGTAAGTCACCTTTTCACCTTTTATTACAGAGATAGCATAAAGGTCTGATAGAGAAATAGCGCACATCCTAAATTCCATTTTTCAGAAATAGGATTTTATAATTGTTGGTCACTTTCCTTGATTTAATTTAAATCACATTTACATCCTAATATGACCTAGAAGAAACTATTTCAGAGTCATAGTTTTCTGTATGTAGTTTTAGGTTTTTAACACTGTATCAACTACCTCCTATTTTTACCGATTAAAATCTTTCAGGTTTTTTCCCTCCAGAAGTCCCAGCATCATTGAATCTATTGTCACTCACTGAAAGTATTTTTTTTTTTTTAAATAAATAAGTAGGCCATCTATCCTTGGGCATGCAAACTGTTAACCTTGAAAGCTGCTGTATGTGGTTGACTGATATGTATTGGATGCACAGAGATGAACAAACTGGGACAGTATTTAGTTGGAGTAAACTCCCAAGATGCTATTAGTTGTGATTTCAAAAAGACAGCTCTCACTTCCACCTGGCAAATGCAATTATGCAATAGAAGCATAGTTCAACAAAATAAACAACAGCTCAAACCAGCAATTTACAGAATGACGTGCACTATCTACTTTAAATGTATTTGAGAAACAATGACAATAAATCAAAGTGCTTGTTCATTTTGGGAACCTGAATCACCAGAAAACCATGCAGTTCTCACTTTAAAAACAATCTTATAATCAGTTAATAGCTTAACAAACGTTTTAAAATAGCTTATGTAAGTTGAATCTTTGAGAGACTTGTTAACAATAATTAATATTATTGAAAAAGAGTTCTGTAAGCTTTGAAGAAAAATGAGCCTAACTGAACTCCACTCAGCCCAAATTCTTTCAACTGAAGACAAAACCCCCCACCGTACACACTACAGAAAAGGAAGGTTAAAAATGGATGGGACTGAAATCTTAAGATGCCAGAGGAACTAGCAGGATAGTGCTGCTCTTGCTTTTCAGAGGGTAAATGCTTTAAAATAATGGTAAACACTAGAAAATGACTAGTAAGGTTGGCACATCTTCACTGAAGTAAATGAATTTACACCTGCAGATAATTCGGCTTTAAAACAGGAGACTTATTTCTAAAAGCAGTGTGGTTTTTTTTTAAACTAATGATGAAAAGCAGCAAGACATTTCATAGCTAGGATTTAGATTTTCTTACAAAAGGCAAAAGTAGTCCTAATGTTTCCCCTTTCCACCTTTGAGTCTCACTGAATAGTCTCAACTCTTCTGCTCTCGAGTCAAAGTCCAAGATTGAGGGACCAGCCAGAGACTGTTCATAGAGCAAGAACTGTCATCCCAAGCTCTGCATTCCCATCTCTGATGGGCTGGGACCCTTTCTGCAATTCAGCCTTCGCACCCCTCACAAGCCCAGTGTGCTTCACTTTCTGCTGCCCCTCCCTTCCTTGGGCTGTCAGACAGCTAACCCTGTCTCTACCTGCTGCAGATCTGAGCAGCACCTTAGTAACAGGAGGACATGGTTGCCAAAGCTTTCTTCAAGTTACACTTTGATTGTGCTGCATTTCACATACTTAGGAGGGAATCACAGCAAATTCAAGCACCTTCAAATAGGTGCATGTTTATAGAGACTAGGAAGAGAAAGATAACACAAAAGGAAAAAAAATAAAGTCTTAAAACCTAGTTTCTGATATTCATCTTGATCTGCTAGGAATCACAACTTAATTTCAGCATTAAAAAAGTAGCTATGAATAAGTATTTAAATATATTTTAGAAGAGGAAAGCTAATAAACAAACAAAACCCCAAAAGCTAAAATCCACAGTAGGAGCATAATGCACACCATCCAAGCCAAGGACTGAAGAACCCACACATGCTTCCTAGTTTAGCTGGAAAGAAAGGAAGCATCTGTCCTGCCACACCTGCTATTGCAGCCTTACACTCAAAATATGAAGTGACAGAGCTGTAGGAAGGAAAATAATCCCGCAGACTCTACCATCAAAGAACATCATCAGAGCCACATCAGGAGCATGACTCACACACACTGAGACTGCTCAAAAGAAAGATTAGTTTAACTCTAATTAGTTTAACATTCTGATAACAACTTGAGATATTTCAATTTTGTGAATTGCACTGGGGGAGAAGGGGGGGCTTTCTAAGCCATCCTACTCTGTAACACTTACCTGGATTTCTTCTCCTGTTCCAGGCTAAACTAATGCAAAATTCACCAAGGTAAGGTCTTTAAACCACAGATTTCCCTGATCACTAGCAGGCAGCAGTCACCAGCAGTTTCAATGCAGCTCAGGTTCATGGAAACAAATGTTTCAGGCTCCCTGCTGACTCAGGCAAGCACCAGGGCCCTGGGAGCAACCCCTTCATTTTCCTTAGGGGCAGTCAAATAGAGGACAAGCTTTTTATTCAACTGCTGCATTGCACCTGTTTTCCTCTCTTCAAAGAGCTTTATTTGTATATGTTATGCAAAGATAAGTTAAATATTATTGGAAATACACTAATAGGAGTATATACTTCTTGTAGCTGAATTGCCTGTACTGGCTATGGGATCTGAAAGCATTAAAGGAGTTTCCAGAGCACAGTTATTTGGGAATCAGTTTCTATGCATGATAAACTAAGATAGATGTTATATTCCAGCCTGAAAAAATAAATAAGTATCATTTTCACTGCCACTGTCAGTATAATTAATAAATAACACTTACCACACAGTGACATGAAGGCAGAAGGGGTCAGCATGGAGAAAACAATGCGAGTGGCAGCAGCATGACAGGGTCCGTCCTCCTGTCCGGTACGCACACACTGCCATCAAGCAGCGGAGAGAGGAACAAAAACAGTTTCTGGGCTGTGTTGCCACACTGATTGACTGGCACAGCACACACACAAAGAACTGCAATAAACATTATAAACCAGAGCAAAATCCTGGCCCACTCCATGTCCTCAGGTGTCCTCAAGCAACAACAGCTTCACAAGCATTACCCTCCCGATGCAGTTATGGCTGCAACTCATCTACATTAACACCTGAGCTGATGAGGTCCATAGTTATTGCTGACAGGAAAACTTTTGTTTCCACACCAGCTTCAGGCTAGAACAGAAACTGTTTTTACCCCTTTGGAGACACCAAAGTTGCCGAGAGCCACCTCAGGTGTGGCCTGGGGACGCCCAGCCAGGCCCAGGCCTGCTCTGGGGAGCCCTGCCCAGCCCAGCAGGAGAGCCGTGGTCTCACCCTCCTGCTTTCTCCTGGCAGGCAGGGGCTCCTGCAAACACCTTCACCTCAGGATGGCCCCAGGTGAGGGGAATTGGGCTTCCTGGCCTTGGGAGGGCCCAATCTGGCACAGCTGCTAGGCATCGTACCTCACCCTGACTTGAAATCAAGGGTGGGGATTGTAAGAGCCCAGCTTTCTCACCACAGGGAAACAAAGGCAAAAGAGGAATTCCAGGCTGAACAAAACAAGGTGTTTAATAGAAAAAGCAACAGCTTTGGGATTGCTGACACACTCACAGTAACAGCACCCGTCCTCAGGCCCTGCCACCTGACATCCCAGCCACAACAAGCCATAACAAGAAACAAAAACCCAATCTCCTCCAGAGGAGCTCAGAGCTAGGGGGTGAAGCAGATAACAGCAAACCACCCAGATACCATCCACAAGAGCGTGCAAATTGCACTAGTCTATCCCTGTCCTTTTGTTACAAATGCTATCAAAACTAAAGTATTTTGGAAATTGCAAAAATTGGAGTAGCTTGCATTTTATTTTGGCCAAATTGTCAGCCAAGTTTGATACCTTCACCTACCCTTTATCTTTAGTCTTTCAGTGAAATAATTGTGAATTTCTAGTCAGAGAGACACTCTCCAGCTAACGCATCCTCCTCTCTTCAGCGCAGTAGTCAAATAACAACCTAATAATAAGCTGGTGTCTATGCGTTTGGTTACTTACAGGAAGCACATTCTAAACTGCACACATACATAAAATAGCACATTGCTGGTAGTCAGTAAAGACTCCCTCTTTGTCCAAAAGCCTGCGTTTATAGAGAAGACCCATTGCCGAACCATCCCTGCTGCTGTAGCATTGCAGTAGGGGCAACAGTGAAATCCCAACGGAGCCTTGCTCACCAAAGCTGTGATACAAGCGGTTCCTAGGACTGTAGCAGGGGCTCAGCACATCTGAAGCAAATAAACTTGGCCAGTAGGTACTCATAAACTAGTGGTGACTTTCATAAGTTAGTGATAGCATTGTGGTATATGCAATAAATAGATTAAAAGAGGTGGAAAATCTGCTGGGCTTAAGCAAAGTACTGCATATCCTGTGGAATCATTGAGAGCTATAGATGAGCTACAGAGCCAGGTAAGCTTATGGGGTTTTAATGTGTGATTAACTTTTGACTTATATCAAAAGGAAATTTCTATCCAAGGAATTTTATCCGTGAATTTTCCACAGAACTGCTTCAGAACCGATGTGTCTGTGTCATATTTTATTTCCAAAGCTCCCTGCACTGTTCTGTAATTTCAGCTTCCCTTCAGGGGTGCATTTTCTCAGGAGATTGCCCCAGGAGATTTTGGGTTCCATAGCGCTCCCATTTTTCCACTTGAGAAATTTGGAAAGAAACGTTTGAGTAAACGCACAGTTTACCATGCACCACGAATAGCACCCTGGGATACACTGCGTGACGGCTTTAATTCACATGGCCGCGTTCCTTAGCACACAGAGGTGCATTGCAATCCCTGCATCGCACAACACTGCACATGCACAGACAGCGCTTGCCGAGGATGTCTGAAAAGCAGAGTTCCAGGAAGAGGGACTTGCTGAAAATCCAGAAATTACCAGCAGGCCAGGTTCTTCTCAATTTTTTCACTTCCTGGGTCAACAGAGCTTTGTTATATCCCCAGGCTTTATTTATCAGTCTTCAAAACCCACTATCCCAGGATGTCTGTCTCTTCCTTTAAACAGCCAGCACATCAGAAATGCCAGCAGGCAGTAGCTACAGAATGCTGCCAAACATACACGCACGCACGATGTCTAAACAAAAAACCCAGGCCCATAAGGTGAAATCCTAACCATGATGCTGTCATTCTTGTATTCTTTATCTGAAATTTAGCAGGTGTGCAATCCTCTGTTTTTTTTCTAACAGGTGGAAAATGTCATCTTGTCACGAGAGATTCAATGTAAAACACTCTAATGCTCTATTGCAGTGGTTTATATATCTCAACGTTCATCACCTAACAACGAGATAGAATAGCTTTTTCTATTCTCTGAGCCATAATTTAGTTTGTCAGTTACTGGCAAATATATTTCAGTGTTGCACCCTGCAAACATGTAAAAATATCAAATGCATTGTATTGTTAATAATATGGTTGTAAGTCATTCATGGCAATTAAACTTGCATTACAATTACATTTCTTCTGACCATAATGATGTTCCTGTTATGCCATTTTATTACTGCACAGTGAAAAGTACAAATAAATGTATACCCTACAAGAAAATTAATGAGGTATACTGACTTGTTTTAAGTGCTTTTAAACATTGTCCTTTGGAAATATAAACTGGCATAAAAATATGTGGTATAAAGATTTCACGCAAAAAAAAAAATCTTTTTTTTCCTTTGTTTATATTTCTCAACCAATATGACCACTGATTTCCAGTTATATTCCAGTACTAGATATTTTATCTAATAGATATGTTGAGCTTTGGCAGGAAATTTTATACTGTCATTTCCCAGTTGAGAGAATCAATGAAATTAAGGTACTATCAGAATAGCATGTCTGAATTCACACCCTCAGCTAGCAATACTGCTTTACAAGTATTACTTAATATTTTGTTGGTTTTGCCTTCATAATCTGCTTTCTTGCCTTAATATATTGTTGTGTTGCCTGTGCTAGCAAAAAGCAGGAAATAAGTAAAATACTTAGCCAACAAGATTTTGAGACCAAAACTCCTTTTCAAGGGATAGAATAAAGAAAACTATTCATTTCACTGTACCTAATACCAAGCCTTTTTTTCCAATAGTTCTGGTACTAGATATGCAGAGATTTCTGGCTAACTCTCATTTGAGAAGGAGGCAAAAGTTACTTTTTTGAGGACCTAAAACCATTTTTTTTTTTTTTTGTACTGGACTTCTAACGCACTTTAACCCCACGTTCCGGAAAGATGAATTCAAACCAAAATAAGCAGAGACAAGGAATACCAGAATGATGGAAGAGCTATTGTAGAAAATAAAACTTTTGGATGCTTAAGCCTTAGCAAATCAAAAGCTAAGAGTGTTATTTATAGAGGGCACTCACATCCAACTAGAAAAGTGGAAGCAAACCCTCCAAATACTACAAAGGTGGAGCTGGAATCAGTTAGGAAAGGAACTAAGATGTTGTGGCTGCTAGCTATTGCCAGCAAATAGATTTATTGCCCCATGAGGCTTCTTGTAGTTCAGTGTTTGTCCCTTGCAATGATAGTGGAAGGCTGAGTGATGAAGCAGTCACAGTGGGTAACGGAGGGGACTGAGCCAGAGCGCAGTTTCAGGGTGAGCCTCCACTCAGGTTTAGGCTTCGAACAGTGTTCTTTTTTTTTCCTAAATTGCATTAATTACCCAGTCTTGCCTTGCAGGGAACATTAGTTAGTCATTAAAGCACAGTGGTAGGAATCATAAGGTTGGATTCTGGCTTAACTCTTTCAAAGCTTTATTGTGGGGGTTTTTCCTAATCTTCTTCTGCGCCACTGGAATCAGTATTTTGCTGCCTCCCACAAGGGAGCTAGCAGATAACTGATGGATTATTGAAATCACTTTCTGAAAACTCTCCAGGCACCTATCTGCATCTGTAGATGTCTAAATGCATTTAACATCTGGCCTTAAAGTCCTCCAGGTTGGTAAAGCATGGCTAGAGAAGTGCTACAGAGGTGCAAAGTATTATCTCAGTTATTAAGTATACACGTTTCCTTGGATACAAGTCAGGCTAAATCATGCTTTTTTTTGCTATATGCTAATATGCTTTTGCAAATTAATTAAGGAAGGAATTGGGCATATGAAGAGAATTACTTGAACGATGCCTGAAGGATTACTAGTTTAACTTCATTTACTTGAAAAATTGAAAGTAGGCAGAAAATGTCAGGTTGTGTGTCTGAGTCTTCATACTGTTAAAAAAAAAAAAAAAGGTAGAAAAAAAAGCCCTTTTTGTTATACAGAAACAAGGAGAGTCACCAGAGAGCTTTTCAGCATTCCATGTTATTCCTGTTGCTAAGGAAACTTTCCTTCATCTGTGCTCAGTAAGGCATCCTCAATAATTCCTCCACAGAAGGATGGCATTACAGATCAGTGTCAGAAAAATCAGCTGACAATTAACCAGAAAACTAGTCACTGAAAAGTTCTAACAGGAGAATTCCCAATTTTCTTTTATAAAGCCCAGGATGATTTGTAGCAGGGAGGAGCCTGTAGGAACTATAGCAAGTCTGTATGATTACTCTTGTCCCGACAGAATTTCCCTCAAGAGGCAAAATAGAAACAAACAAGAATAAAACTAATCGTTTGGCTTGGATTTTGTTGGCATTGTCCCATTAGCTTTCATCCTGTACACTCTCAGTTGTACTTTCTAAAAGACAAAGTAAAAATCTCCCTCACCTTAAAGAGAGCAGGAAAGAAAGAAATCATCAAAATCTCTGTACTCTGTAGTAGATTTCACTCCCTCTGTTGCATGTGTTCATTTTCAATCCATTACACATGCACCACCATGGCTTTCAATACCATTGTTCACAAAACAACGTACCATTTATCATGAGAAAGACAGCAGAGTTGTCTCATATAAATAATAAGTGCTAGTGTGCTATCTAATTTATGTTGTAAGATTTCTTATTCTTTTCCAGCGAAAGTTTACCTGCTTTCATTATATAAGTCTTGAAATACAAGCTAGCAGCTAACTTTATTACGCCCTTTAATACAAATCAAATACTCTAAAAACACTACATTTCCCAGGGGAGTTTGGAATCATGATTCTGCCACATTTCACAAACCAGGAAGGAAGGGGAGCTTTGGTCTATCTCTCTTCCTAATGCAAAAGATCTGCTGCTCCAGCACTGTCTGGCTGACCTCCTTTCTCCAGCAGCATTTCACCACAGATACGTCAAGAGAGAGTGCAAGAAATGGGGCTCGTACCCCGTGACCCTGCTCTGACATACTTTCCAGAGAACAGAGCTTCCAGTAATCACTAGTTAGAGAGGATTAAACCTATTACTTTACCCTGTCCATTTTGTCTAATAGTCACTAATGACCTTATGCTCTGTGCTTTTGTCTAATTGCTTTTTAAAGCCATTTGCACTTTTGCCTAGTGTTAAAATACGCATATTATTGGTCCCAGTAGTGTTGCTCTCATAAAAAATGTGATACAGAAGACAGTAGACCAAATTTTCATTTGATGCACACTTATGTATGGTAAAAACAAGTAAAAGGATAGACTAGGAGACCCTTTCTCTTTCCTGAAGGGAAGCAGTGGGTGCCTTACACTATGCCACTTGTAATATTCACTTAGAAAATACTATGGCTCCTGAAAAGGAGATGAACCTTGTATGCTTCACCCTCCTGTTCCTACTCCATGGTGTGTCTCTGCTCTATGAGAATTTCTGGTCACACTTCCGCCACCTTTTGTTGGAAAGTCTATTTCCAGAACAAGTTTTTGTTTTCCTCTTTGAAGCCATTTGTTGTGGCATACAATTTCTATCTGTTCCAGAACTGAGACAAACGCAAGTTTCAGCAGAGATGCAGTTCACTTCTCCCCTTAATCACACAATGTAATCCAACAGTATTCGTCCTAGGAGATCTACAACTCTAATGCACGCAGAACTGGTCTTTCATCTTCAGAGCCAGATGTGGATTCACCTGATGCATACCCTTCCAGTGGCGTACTTCCTGAAGAGATTTTTCTTCCTCTATATAAGGGATTTCAAGAATGTTATTTTCCTATTTGAACTGCTTTGTTTTCCAGGATCACGAACCAGGATCAGGTTTTCTATTGTACGATGTTGAGCTACTGAAAACAGCTTCTCTTTTTCATTGCATATGTGAATATTAGCCATTTGTATATATAGTGGTAATGTAATATCCAGACACATATATTTCAATAGCATCAACATTTATACCTTGGCTTACAGTTACATCATACACACAGATATGGACAAGCAAATCCAGTCCATTCACAAGCCAGTTCCCTCTTCTGATTATTACAATCTTTTCTATTTTTCCTTAACAATATGCATAGCCTTCAGCAGGAATTCTGTGTATATGATTTCAAGCCATAGAATGTTTTTTCTTGTTTCTTCTTCATCTCCTGGATAAGAGCCCATGAAACAATCTGAACATCTCCAGCACCAGCATGTGATCTTCTACACTGGCCTGTTGAATGTGACCACAAGATTACTTCTCTGGAACCTGCCAAAACAAGTCTTATGCTGTGGTGTATAAAACTGTAAGCAATTCCCTCTTTCCAACAAATTGAGAACCTCAAAGGGATACCATTTCTTTTCAGATGGCTTAGGTTTTGCTCACAAGACCTTAGCTTTCATCTTGGTTAGCAGTGAATCTGAAGGAATGGAAAACACTGAAGTATTGTGGTATGTCTGGAATATGAAAGATACATTCTGTTGCTTCTTTGATGTCTCATGAAAGAAAACTGAAAGAATACAAATGCAATATCATTAAAACACATTACTAATCCAGCAGGAATGGAGAGGCTTGTGCATTATAAATTTTTGCTCAAGACTACTTCAAACTATGATTTGTAACCTATTGAGGAAACTGTCATGAATAATGAGTTTCAAGATGACAATGAATTTTAAAGTTTCTTGAGTGAAATATGGATGACAATTTTTTACCACCATTTTGAAATACCTTGAAGTGGCAGTTGCTGGTTAGAGAACAAAAAGCCAAATGGCATGGTTTAGTTATACAGAAAATGGAAGATAATGATGCATGAAATAAACATAGAAGAATTGAGGAAAATACTGGAAAGTGGAAGTGCAGAAAACAGTTTGACCCACCAGTGAGCCTAGTCCTATTTCTATGGAAATGAGCTCATTACTGCTAATTTTTTTTTTAAGCTCCTGGTTGATTCATGAAGTGCTTTTTGAATTCCGATAAGGGCTTCATGAATCACTGAAAAAAAACATTTGAACAAAATATCCAGAGTCAAATGATTACCAACTCCCATAGATTAATCAGCAGCCTGAGTACTTTATACAACAGAGCATGCACTAGGAGAGCCAGCTTTTTCCCCTGGTATCATAAGTCTATAATGTTTCGTTCTGCAAAGAAAAGGGATCATGCTTCTGAAATCTAATTCTGGATGGTTACTCCATCCAAGAGCCTATATTAAATAGGAAATACATCTTTGATTTTTTCCCCTGCTGTTTCCATGTTTGATCTGTTTTAAAAATCAGCATCACGAGAATCAGGCCATAGAATTGCTTCTCGTTCCTCAGAAATAAGAGCATCTGTGGTATTCATACAAACGGTGCTTTCACATTTGTAACCAAGTCAGTATTGGCTGTAGGCTCTCCTAAGCAGGTAAGGGAAATGCCCGAGGGCCAAAACACTGGTTCTTCTTAAACCTTCAGAATTCTGAAATAAAAATAAAATAAAGCAATGGATTTAAATAGCAAGTGAGCTTTATTTCTTTTATAAACCCAGCAATTTTTAAGAGTGTCTATAGACATGAACAGAGTACGTGTCTGTGACAGTGGTATTTTTAACTGAACAATGCTGACTGACTTTACACCTTATACATACAGCATCTACACTGAACACCTTTTGTTAATTCTCTGTACACTCCAAAAAGAATGCCCTTGGCAAATTCTGTGACTTTCTGCTAATTTGCCTTGTACTAATTTTCAAGGTGTGTGTAGGTCACGAGCATTCTCCGGTATGCATCTTGTAACAATGCACTTACTAGAAATTATACAAAATAAATCTAATCCTATTTCGTGTAAGTGCATTGTGTCTCTTTTCCAAAACCTTTCACATTTTAGAAATGACTATATATCATACTTCAAACATGACAAATAGAAATAACCAGTCCTCATCAGACATGCACAGGCCATGCTGTCCTGCGAATATGCATTCTTTAAACAGTTATAGGACTCTGCACTGTTAATTGCAAACAATGGATTAATTGACATTTGAAGCGCCAAGTATTTGGATTGGCTTTTTAAAAATATTATCTAGAGATGGATGGACATATAAATACACCATTCTGCAGTTATGACAGACGTTCGATGATTTTCATTTTAAGATCAACAGGAGGTTGAAAGAGAAATTTCATGCTAAATTGCATGAGGTAGTACACTGGTGTAAGTAAGAAAAAAATTGGTATATATGACTCCACTGAATTGGTACAGATTTATACCAATTCAATTTTTATACAATTTGGAATTAATTTTGGAAGGTTATAAAGTTATAAAGCATTCTGTTATTCAGTTAATAACACTATTAATAATGCAAAGATGGTACTTTCATTGTATATATTCCCATACATTTGGGCAGGATGTGAGACACCAAAGCTGCTTTGTTAAAATACTTCCAAGGTTTTCTTTTTGCATCTTGCTTTTGTACACTTCTCAGGGCACCAGAAGCATAAAGAAATCAGCATTTGAAGAAAAACAAAGACAGAGGATTGATGTGGGAAAGGAAAATATCAAAAGCTATTTCACTTAGCTGTGAAATCGCATGACAAAGTTGTAGAGGTGAATACAACTTTGGAGTGAAAGTTTGTGTGCTCTGCTTATGAAGCACAAAGTGAAGGTCCAAAGGCCCTCTATTTCCAAGACCTTACACTCCCAGGCTTTTTAATTGCATCTTGATTTTTGACATTATTGACATCTCATTTAATTTCCTATTTCCCTCAGAGGAAGGCTATGGTCTAGGATGGAAGAACAATTTATTATCCTGGATTATTTAGAAAAAGATAAATAATAACATAGATTATTTGTTATTTATTTCCACTTATAGTTGGGAATAATGATACTTTTTCCTATTCAGTTCTTTGGACTCAAGATGATGAAACTCCTATTCAAACTAAATTAAAATATAATAGTATCATTACAAATTAACAAAGACCAGTACTCCCTTAAGCTAGGTGCAAAACAGACCTAGACCAACTGGTAGTTGTTATTTCAAAATTTAAAGGACAGGTGAAGCACAGTAAAACGATAAAAACCAGAAATATCTTGTTAGTGCTGCCAGTCAGAAATGGGAAAAAACTTTTTCTTTGTTTTAATTATTTATATGGGGTTAGGATAACAGAGAATAAGAGGATATAAAGACAAAGAATTCAAAAAGTGAAAACTGAAATCACTGGGAAGAGAGGGAGATGATCCTGGGAAGCAGATGGAGAGTTTGAGGTAGAAATACTCTAGGGAAGGCTGCTAGAAGCCATAGTTAAGTCAGCATAAGGGATAATGTCCAGAAAAAACCCAAAAAGTATTGCTGTTACAATTCAAATCAGGGTATGGTCTCTAGGGTCTCTCTGATAGTTTTGGTTAGCCAAAACTATCCTCTTTCACAGCTGTGCTTCCTAGCTCCGGAGAGATAACCCCATCTCAAGTCAGACTCATCATGGAAGCCCACAAAGTTTTTAAAAAGGTACATGGAATATTGAGTATTTTAAGTGTTTGTAATTGTATTTAAGCATAAAAAAATATTGAGCACATTGTATCATGTAAAGATAACATACAACATGCAAAGTTGAGTTAGAAGTTTGATTTACAGATTGCACAAATGCTTTTTGAGTGACAAAGGTGATCTGTCCTTTTCTTACTGAAGGTCTTTATGTGCTGGTTTTGACTGGGATACAATTCATTTTCTTCATAGTAGCTAGTACGGGGCTATGTTTTGGGTTTGTGCTGAAAACAGTGTTGATAATATAGACATGTTTCTGTTACTGCTGAGTAGTGCTTACACAGAGTCAAGGCCTCTTCTGCTTCTCACTCCACCTCACCAGCGAGTAAGGTCATGTTAAGTTGGGAGAAGAAGGTGGTAAAGAAGCTGGGAGGAGACACAGCCAGGACAGCTGACCCCAACTGACCAAAGGGACATTCGATACCATATGATGTCATGCTCACCATATAAAGCTGGGGAGAAGAAGAAGAAGAGGGGACACGTTTGAAGTTACAGCGTTTGTCTTCCCAAGTAATCATTACACGTGATGGAGCCCTACTTTCCTGGAGATGGCTGAACTGCCTGCTGATGGGAAGTGGTGAATTAATTCCTTGCTTTGCTTGCATGCACGGCTTTTGCTTTACCTATTAGACTGTCTGTATCTCAACCCACGAGTTTTCTCACTTTTAATCTTCCGATTCTCTCCCCCATCCCACTCAGGGAGTGAGCAAGCAGCTGTGTGGTGCTTAGCTGCCGGCTGAGGTTAAACCACAACGCTATGAGTTCTTTTGTATAATTTTGTTTTAAGGCTGAGAATTATGCAATAAAGAAAATTCCAGTTATACAACTTTATATAACATATAAGGCTCACTCATTACTGTGGAAAACAAGATAGTCCAGTTCTGCTGAAGAAATTTCACCAGCAGAAATCTACTTCATGGAATCCTACCCAGCACAATACAGTAACTGGAAGACCAGGATCCAAGCACTCTTTGCATGGTTATAGCCATTTTTTCTCCAGAAATTTAAGTAGCTGGACCTTATTCTCTTATTTGCCTGCACTTTTCTACTAGTATTATATATTAGTTTGCCTTTTTTCAACAAACAGCTGCTTGACTGGGTGGGCATCATACACTTTTACCATTTTGGTTTCAGTATTTAAAGAATACTAAATCATAAAAAAGTTATATTAAAAAGAAAATGCTTTTGTTTTCTCCTACTTAAAAAAAAATAAATCATACAGAGATGTGAGTGGATCATAATTCTTTGTCCCTTTTTCTCTCCAGGCCAGAATCTGAACAGGAGGCCAGCTCATACGGGAACCTGAGCTTTAGCCAAAGAAGCTACAAAGCTGGTTGGGACATGGGCTGAGACTGACATCCTTGCTTAGCTCCCAACAATGGCACTCAGTTTCCTTGAACGGGGAATGCAGTTGCCATAATGCAGATGTCCAGACCCCTTGATGGCTACAAGTATTATGGTTTACCAATGAATACCTAGCTAGCCACATGGCACTAGTTTTGCTTATATCGAGCTCCTAGGTGACCTAAAGAGACTTGATGCAAACAGAGTAAATAGCTTCCTAATACCCCTTTTCTGGGAAAGCAAGTGTTTCATGGACACTTCATGATTACAACGCTTATTGAAAGAGACATGATGCTTGGATAAAGCAGTGTTTGTGTTACAATGTGGTTTGTGCTATAACATATTTGATAGCTCTGCTATCACATCTCAGTAAAGAAGCTTTGGTTGCTTCAAAGAATCATTTAAAAAAAAGTCCATGCTACATTAACATGCCACAAAAATAAAGCAATAGAGCATCTTATTCCCACTGTTAGCCAAGATAACACAACTTATGTGTCCATAAAGAGCAGCTGCACTGCTTGGCCCATCAGCAACATTCAGATCTACTACATGGTGTACAATAAGCCAGAAACTCTTTATTAAAAGAAATATTTACAGAGATGCCTCAGTGGTGTTTCCTTTCTGTGTGTACACAGCATATTATTCTTCCAGATTCCCTTTTCGCCCCCAGGATAGACACATTCATGTTTACATTTAAAAAATCATATAACAATCCATGGCCAGTCAATATAAAACCACCAGAAAAACAATATAATCGATCCAAATACACAGCCCTGATAAAGTTAGTGCCCTGAGTGACTACAAAGACTAAGCAACCCAGTACTCAAGTGGTTTTCCTTGTAATTGTATTGTGCCTTCTCTACCCTCCTTAGGAACCAAAAAAAAATACTGCATTGTCAGTCTCTGTGCCCTTTCCCTTTGTGGATTGAAAAGCTCTACTGTAGTATATTCACACTTCTTAAGCAAACATGCTGAATTAAGAGCATTTACTCAAACCCTTTTTTTCTGTAATACTTATTAACAGTACTTTCATCTAGAAAATTTTAAACACGTTTTACTTTTCATCATATTAATGTTGACAGACCTCCTTTATCAGTACTTTAATTAATAACAGGTAAGGGAGGCAAAGTGAGTATGACATGCTCTTACTTCTGGTTGATTTAAAGTCTGCTTGTGAGACTTTCTCTCAACTCAAAGTTGAAATTGTCTTATCTCATACATTCCCCAGGTTACTGTTTCATGTAAATGTCATTTTTCCTGTCCAAAACATTAAAAAAAACCCCACACCAGTGCGATATAACTACTGTCTCTTTCTGAAAGACATGAGGGAAGCTGTATGCTTTTGATCAAAAACAAGATCCCGACTTCAAAGTAACACCTCATCTGTAAATATATTACACAGTACTCTTAGTAAAGAAAGGGGGACCCCTTGATTTCAAATAACCTGAGGCTAATACAGTGGGATTTGCCCACATTCACAGAGTTTAATCTTACTCTTCTGAATACTTACAGAAAATCAGGCAAAAAGATTTTAAAGATCATGGGTTCTAGCCTCTTCTTATTTATATAAATCTGATAGACCATAGTCCTATACTTCGTTGGCAGAACACCTGGCTTATTCTGGACTGAAAGAAGAATGTGAAAACATCACAAATTTCAGAAGCATCAGAGAATTTTTAAAACCTAAGTCTTCCTCCTAGTGACACAAAGATGTGGCTATATGCCTGCAGATGCTCTACCACTACTTTGATTGACATCTTCTAATATTTTTTGTATAACCATTGGAGATGTTTTCATTATTCCTTTCATTGCTGCAGTCTAGAAAAGCAAAACTAAATTCCAGATTCTCTTCACTGGCTTAATCACTTGAAAACATTGAGAAATGACATAAAGTTATTTCATAATATGCTAATCAGCACGGACCATGGTGGTACCAGATCATACAAATAATATTAACTATTTAAGAGCCAGCTACAATGCTAATATTTGCACATGCAAAGGAACAGTTTTGAGTGGGCACAGGGGTTAGTTTTATCATCAACTGACAATATAATCAGCAGTGCGAGTGCGCAGATATGACTCTCATCTCTATATAGTCAGAGGGAAGCAGCCTGACACTGAAATCAATGACATTTTTCTGTACAAAACTTGTTTCTTCAGAAGATAAAAAACAACACCCCATAATTCCATGATCTAGGTATGGTTTATAAATCATATTAATTTCATTACATCTTAAAAAAAATTTCATCTATTTCAAAGAAACAAATTTTGGTTTTCAGAATTTTAAATTTTGAGGTTATTTTAAAATGTCCTGTTGTTTTAGTAAAATTTCTTATGTCTCTCACAAGTAGAAACAAAAAATTTCCATTTACCTGAAATGAATGTTTAATATGATAGAGAACTGTAGAAGCTGTTATTTCCAATTAGGAATTAAAATCTCTTGAGCACTCAAGATAGTTAATAAGCTGAAACAAGTCTTTGTTTCTGCCATATTTACTCTCAACGTGTGCATCTTCTCATTCTCACTAAATGTATTTGCTGCAGTAAATGCATAGCAAAAATAGCACAGAGTTCCCCCTTCGGATTTGAAAAGGATCACTTCCTCCTAGGTTTCTAAATGAGTATTTTGACTACTGAGCAAAGTATATTCCTTAGTCAGAAATTTAGCATTACTGCCCATCTTGTCCTTCCTTCCCATACCACTTACAAAAGGCCAAGAAGAAAAAAGCTCTGTATGATCTCCAAGGCATGCTAGGCAGCATGCACCCACATTGCAGTGCTCAGCTGTCCCCACCTCCCATCACACACCCTCCCAACCTGCTCTTGGGGAGAGACAGGGCCTTGAGCAACTTGCTCTCACCATGGCAGCAGTAATAGAATGGCATTACGGGCATTTGGGCCGTACAGTAGAAGGTGTAGCCAGGAATGTACAGCCCCAGCATTTCCTAGTCTCTTCACATCACAAGTAAATGCTTGTTTGTGTTTGTGCTACCATTGCGGCTTCACTGGGCAGGCAGCTAAAACAGCCACGCAGCCCTTCGCTCACTCCTCCCCCCTGCTCAGTGGGATGGGGGAGAGAATCAAAAAGAAAAAAGGTAGAACTCATGGGTTGAGATAAAGACAGTTTAATAGGACAGAAAACGAAGAGGAGGAGGAGGATGGTGATGACTATGATAATATAATAATAATAATAATAATAATAATAATAATAATAATAATAATAGTAGTAGTAGTAGTAGTAGTAGTAGTACATGCACAATTTCTCACTACCCAAAGCCAATGTCAGCTAGTTCCTGAGCCATGCTGCCTCCCGGCCAACCCTCCAGCTATATACTGAGCATGACACCATATGATATGGAATATCTCTTTGGCTAGTTTGGGTCAGCTGTCCTGGCTGTGTCCACTCCCAGCTTCTTGGGTGCTCCTCGCCTTCTCGTTGGCAGGCCAGAATGAGAAGCTGAGAAGTCCTTGACTGCTTGGCAACAACTAAAATATTAGAGTATTACCAACGTTATTGTCATCCTAAATCCAAAACAGAGCATTATAGCAGCTGCTAGGAAGAAATTTAACTATCCCAGCTGAAGCCAGGACAGCTACACATGTGTGTCTGAGCATGGATCTGTGTCCAAACAACAGACGTGTCCAAGGCAGGAGACCTAAGGCAAATTTGACCCAAATAAGGTGGTTCCCATCCTTTCTGCATCAGTACTGCTAATCTAAAGTAAAACTTTCCTCAAAGTGAAAATGCAGATCATGTGGCAGCTTTCTTGTTAAAGGTCTGCTGGAGACTAACAGCCATGGAACAAGACAAGACAACACAAGCCAGTAAGTCCTGCAACATTTATATAAAATGTGAACCTACAAAGATGTTGTCAATTTAAACAAAACCAGATCACACACTTTCCAGGGCTCGTGTTGTAAGACCTGACAGTCACCGTTTGTGCCATTAGCACAGAATATGTACCCTTTATTATGCTTGGTTGCATCTTGCCATCTCTATACTACTGTCTTGCAATGAAACTCCCACAACTTCTTGATGGGTGAAAAATTAAACAGTA
Organism: Grus americana; assembly: GCF_028858705.1. Taxonomy (NCBI): domain Eukaryota; kingdom Metazoa; phylum Chordata; class Aves; order Gruiformes; family Gruidae; genus Grus; species Grus americana. The sequence goes on from NC_072864.1 coordinate 9,920,234, forward strand.
TAGCAGGCATAGAGGGAATTTGCAGTTTGTACAAGATCAGACTTAACTGAAAAGCTAAAGGCATACCTGGAAACACTTTCAAAATATATAAAATTCATGAATACTTTTCAGTTTGCAGCTGAGACATAAATATGTGTAATGAGCATGTAACAGACATCTTACCTCTCCAGCATGGATATATATCTGCTGCTTCACTCTCCCTTGGAAGCAGAGTGATTTAATGTGCTTTGCTTGGTAAGTCACCCTCCAGCAAAATACATTTGATTTCTGCTGCAATCAAAAGAATTTAAACAAAATCACCTATCAGCTCTCCCTAGGTTCATTTATCCAAACGTCCATTTCAGTCTTTATTTTCAATATAGAGAAATTAAACGAGGTTTGTTTGAGGCAATCTTTATGATTCTCTAAGGACAGGTGTGAAGACTAGTCTTAGATGACCACATCTTTCACACGCACCATATTTCCAAAGTCTATGGTTATATGCAGCTCTCCGTGAATAAGTCACTTTCCCAGTTATGCTCATTTGCATCTCTCTGTCTTCTAAAAGCAAAGGTCTGGCAAGGAAAGATAGGGGACTCTCTGTGCTCCCTACCACCCTCCCACCGTGCCCTGCACATGCCATAGCCAGAGATTTCCAAGTGTATCAGTCTCCAAGTAAACAAGGAAAAAGAGTGGCAATATGCTATGAAGCAAAATCAGCTTTTTAAAGTGTGGGGTTTTTTCATTCTAAGCCTGTAGCTGACGTTTTAAATAATTGCTCCAGCAAATTTGTAGGCCCATCCTTAGTGATCGTTCAGCAGCAGTGGGGAATTGCAGAGGTGCTAGACATTCTTAATTTCCCTTTCCTTGTACTATGGCTCACTGCTTGATGCATCACATATAGTGCATGAAAGTCATTGCAAAACTCACCCTTTTGCTCAACAAAATACATTTTTAACCATCCTGCTTTTAACAAAATATTCAAACCATCAAAAGTAACCTCCTGCTACTTAGTTTTGTCATATGCTTTATTAAACAATGGAATCTGAATATTTTCTATGAAAGAGAAATTGGAAATCATATTTCTTAATTCAGACACTCAACTTGTACAAGGAGGATCTGCATACGTATGAATCCATGTGACCATGATTTTTCACTAGTCATTAGTGAAGAAAATTGTCTAGCAACCACAGAATGCTTGCACAGAACAGGCCATGATAATCTTTTTCTATTAATACATTACTATCGTAATGTTAAAATGTTAAAATCAAGGACCTCTCAATGGATATTTAAGAAGAAGAACAACCTTCTTTTTTCATCTACATTACTAAACAAATTATTTATTCTACTCTATTCACATAGATAATTTTAAACAGCATTTCTAATAAATTTTAGACAAATATTTTTAAAATCTTGTCTCCTATTTGAAACTGTACAACTTTCAAAACTGCCTAAACATAGCAGCTCCTATCATTATACTTGTTCACAAATTTTCAAAAAAACTCACAACAAGGTGCTCAGAAAATGCTGACTCAGCAAATGTTTCACAGCACTATCTTAATTTCAGCACATTTACAACTTCAGGATGTGCCATCACATATTTTACTCCAGAATGAGGGAGACTTACCTGTTCAGAGAGATCATGTTGTGCAGATAGCTGGAGGAGGTCAGAGCCCAGCTCTAAAGCAAGGAATTTGACCATGAAATCTTGCACTGGGATTAGAAAGATCTGGTGTCTGACAATGAATAAAAAAAAAAAAAAGGCATCATCAAGATCATCAAGGAAATGGGAGCTAAGGCTCTCAGACTTGTAGGATCCTCCATCCACAGAAAAAATATCCTCTGAAATCTGAGGAACTGTGTAGGATCTGCAGAAACTGGATCCTGAGAAGAAGTCTGTGAATGCTGAAGTCAGTGACTTCTGTTTCAGTTCGGAAAACTAAAGCTGAAGTAGCTAGGGTTTTGTTTGTATGATTGGTTGGTTGGTTGGTTTGGTTTAATACCTATTATTCTAAATGTTCCAAAAAACCTTAACAATTCTAGGTAATGTTGTGAATCATAATGATTATCTTTCCTAAATTAATTTTCCCCAGAATATATCTACCAAAGTTTGGGATCTCTCTTTCGAAGAGAGACACTATATTGGAAAAATGAGATCAGTGACTTGTTTCCTAATTGAGCACTGGAGAATCAGGCTTCTATTGCCTAGGAATTCAATACCAGTCGAGTAATTTTCCCCTCCTTTCAGATATTTCATATTCCATCTCGCTGTAACAATGAAATAAGAATGTACCTGACATTTTCCACAAGTATTCTGCATCTGTTTTCATATAATATTTTACCCCCAATTTGGGTTACAATTTAGCTTAATTGTGCCAAATTATCAGCAGGCCATCTTTTGCTTGAAATCTTTTTCTTCTCTCTACTGTCATTTTTACAGGCAGCTCAGCAGATAATTTTATGCTACTGCAGTCACACAAGGCAGATTCTAATATTGATCTGAATTTTCCCCTTGAATATGATTTGCATTCTTAGCCTGATCTATTTTTTTTTTTTTTCTTCCCATAGAACATGATTTACATTCTTATGTCTGGCTGTTTCATTTTAAAGCCATCTTGAAAAAGTCTCTTTCTAATCATCCTTCTAAATTCATATGGGAATAACTCTTCCTACTGATGCTTAGGAAAGGAAAATCTCAAATAAATTGACGCTATTCTTGCAGACTGTAATGACTGGAAACTGTATTTGTTGATGGAAATTAGAGACTTTTTTATAGCTTACTAATAATCTAGCTCTGGGACAGCTAATTACTAGGGATTGTCATGTCTGAATACTGAGGAAGTGCATTCAATCTTCCGGCTGGTCTAAATAGGAGAAAACGAGCAAGATCAGACAAGGACCATCTTTGTGGCATAGTAGTCTCCAGTGTAAAAACTTGTTTCACATATAGCAAGGGAGATACATTTTCCTCGGATTAAACATAGGTAGGTTTACCATTATTACATTCATCTTTTTCCACATACTCTTTATTCATTGGCAGTAGTAAATATTATACTTACAGTTCTTGAACACAGCTGACATGCATCAGTTGTCCAAAAGCACTGAAAGAGGAGGAATAGGAAACCACACAGCATTTTTCGTAGTGGGAGTATTGTATCACACTGGAAAGACACAACAGAGAGGTTTTGAACATCACTATTCTAGTTGGTTTTAAGTTTATTATTGCAATGCATTGTACGGGAAAAGGAAACTCAGATTTTAGGAAACTCCAGATAGGACAGACTCAGGCATACATGCGTGTTGAGTGCCTCATCCAACACCAAACATTTGACTGGATCCTGATTACTTAAAAATTCCCCTAAGAGGCCAGCGTAAGAATTGTAAATATATGCTAAAACATTGTATTTTGCACCATACACAATATTTTCCTGGGGCTGAAAGCAAAGACAGTACTAATGACAAAGGTTCATGTTGCTTAAAGTATTACTGGCCAATATGCATTTATTTAAGTGACAGGTAAAAATAGGAAAATCTATGGCATATTTCCTGCTTGTATTAACTGAGTACTACTTTTTCCAAGTCATTTAAAGTTCAATTCATCTTTAAATAAACAAACAAAAGATATTAGTAAATTTTAGTAAATGCCTCAACTAATTTGAATCATTAACACTCATACAGATGAGCTCAATTCCCCATTCATACCTGCCCTTAACTACAAGCAGAAAAGATGTGTGGGCCAGAGAGGAGTTGTGACTCGATACTTTGCAAAAAGAAGGAAATCTGCTCTGGAATAGTGATTTTGTGGGACTGGCAGAATATCTTTCGCATCAGAAGCTGCACCTCAATGGTACTCCTTTCAGTTGTAACCTCTGTCAGGCCTTTCATCCATCTACGTTTTGAGTGGTACCATTTGGCAGAGGAACCTGCAAATCCAGAGTGTTTACCTAAATAAGCCACTTTCACTGCAGAATATGCCTTTAACCAGACCACAAAATTGCAGCACATGCATTAGGTGGCATTTCTTAGTAAAAGAAGAATAACTCTGGGCATTTACAGGACAATTACTTTTGCCATGAAACAAATGATTATACAATGCAAGGTATTCAGAGTTTAGTCCATCACTAGAATTAATGAGGCAATCTAACACAGCATTGCAATCTACAAATTACACATTTGAATGAAATCACATTTGCCTGTGCTATAATTTAGCAGGCTTTGTAACTTCCTAGGCCTTGTATTTGCCCAAACAGAGCTGAAGCCCAAAGTTAATATCTTAGTGACCTTACACTCCATATACAGTAAGTTAAGAGACGTAGAAAACTTTAGAGGTTGATTCAGATCTATGATAAGACAAATCACTCTCTAGAGAGGCCTGAATTACCTTCTGGAGATGTCTGTCTCTTCATTGATTATATAGCGAGTGGAGGCTGAGTAGGCTCCTAACCTGTGCGGTTAGAGGGGATGAATCTGTACCTGAGCATTCTTTGTCCTTTGCCAAATTGGGCCTTTTAATCTGTAACATATTTTACATCACCACTTTATTAATGATCATGTCAATACACTCAGAGTCTTTACTGAGACAAAAGAAACCAATGTGCAATATCAGAGTATGCTCAATGGAGTTTAACTTTTTATTTTAAAAGCAGAAAAACAAACATGCAAGTATCTGCCTAAAACTACGCTACATAACAGTTCTGATTGTTTCATATATGTAACTTCTTATTACTGTTGTTTGATTATGAATCTATTTCTTTGTTGCTGTTATGCTTTTCAACCTGTATTCTCACTTACAGAAGTCCTTCTGTTCCTTTCTTTTCTTCCAGAGCAGTTTCTTGGTGTTCTTTAAACTGTGGTAGCCCATTAATCTGTGCTTTTGTTGCCTGGTTCTGTGCTACCTCTTAGTGGAGGGAGGTCATAGAGATTTTTTATTTTATTTTATATTTTGAGATGCTTGCTTTCCTCATTATTTTAAGGTGTTAAGTAATTACTCTCCTCTTCTAGCTATCATAACACAATTAATGGGCTGATTTTCTACAAAGGTCAGCTCTTTGAACAGTGTAGTACGACCATGGGAATAAAAATGAGGCAAGTTAGCTACCCTGATTTCCCAGTCTAAAGAAACTGCATATTTCTGAAAAGGCTTTCAACCTGTTAATCAGATTAGCAGAGGGACCTAATCCTCTGAAATACTGATTGCTCCTCGATACTTCTTTTTTATACTCCATAATGCCCCATTAGTGTCTTTCACTAAAAGTGATGTCATTCAGCATCCTCCTTTGTCCAATAACACCCTCAAGTAATTGATTCTTTCTTGTGTCCTGTATTTTATCAATGAAAATATTACAGAACAGGAACCTAAATATGCACTATTAAAACCAAACAGAAATGCTGTCATATACAGATAACCTTTGGAATTAATTTATGAATATAAATTTAATATCATCCAGAGTTATATTTTTATTTGTCCCTGTATCATATAAGTGTTTGTTATTTGACACTAGTGTGAAGGATTCATTTATTAACAGCTTTTATCAGCTACTTCAGTTCATTTAAGCATCTTTGGAAGATGCCTGTGCTTTATACAGCTAAGCTCTTTTGTTCATGATTGAATTCATATGTCATTTCACACATGATTTTTATTTATTTTATATATCTATATATAAAGATAGACATAAAACACTAAAAGTCCAGCAGCTACTTACTTTAACCTGGTAATGTAGAGTTGCTATCTGTACTGTGTGCATTGGTTTGTTAGGAAATCCAGGGACTCTGGAAGAGTTTTAATCCATGCCACTGGTAGTCTCAAGTGTCAACACATCTGCATTAATGGCACACCAATGCTTTGCTGAGGATTAAAATGTCAAAAGTCTTATGGCACTTCTGAAACCATCACCAACACTGAAGCAACAGGTTTGACACTTGAAATTACAATTGCAAGTGGGAAAAAACATGACCCTTTTCAAGACCAGCACAACGTAGCAATAATTTCAGAAACAGCTTTTAATTTTAAATGATGCATGCATGATATGCTTATGGATGGAAGATAGGGTCTAAGGCCCCAATAACTAAATATTCATTTTCAAGATTTTGAAAAGGCTTCCAAGTGCTCAAAAGCCTGCTGCCGTTCACCTTGTAGGCTGTGTGTGTCTATGTATTATACAACATGATTATATTAGCAGCCCAAGGGCAGACTAGAAACTGTCAGTTGAAGGAGTGAATTCTCTTCTTAAGACAAATACGTAACTGCTGTTAATATCAGGATTCTCACAAACATGTCACAAGAAATAGGGGTTGACTGGAGAAGGGAGGTGTGAGAGACAAGGCATAGGGTTATCTGTAAGATATGCAGTGATAATTTTGTTCTTGCAAGAAGAGAGAAGAGTTAGGAATTACTAGATTAGAAAACATTTAGTAACCTTAAAGTAGGAAAGAATTGAGTATGTAGAGGATGCCTTCAGTATGAAAAATAAATTAGGTTTGTTACATGAAGTGGATAAGACACTGAAGGATAAGCTATCTTAATTTGCAAAAAGCTATGAACACTGGGTATGTTCCCTAAAAATCACTTCACTCTGCTCCAATGGTAGCAAACGTGCTTCTGGGAGGTGCAGCTAGATCTGTCACAGCTTCAGATAGTTACCTTCTAGTGCTTGGCTTCCTCCTTTCTTACCTTCTCAGCGCAGAGCTTGCTTGTTTGCACACGTCCATCACAGTGCAACTTGTTCCAGTTCTGTTCCGAATCTTCATCCACACAACTACAGCCTAAGAACGAGAGGACATTAATTAAACAAGAATATCAGTTCAATGGTACATGAGGTCAAGCAAGGACTCCACATGGGCTTGTATGACCAGAGAAAGACAACGGAAAAGAAACACCTGGCTTCTAATCTGAAGGAGATTTTCTAAAACCTCAAGAGATTGAAAGGAGGTTGGGGGAGCTCATAGCTGAACTGCAACACTGTACTAATGAATGCCTTAAAAAATAAACAACACAAAGCAGAGGTAGGCACAGAGAATGTGCAAAGAAATATTAAAATGTTCTCCAAACAAGCTCCATAATCGTGAATACAGAGCAAAAGAGAATTTCATATTTAGACTTATTCAAGTTTTCTGAGTCACAAATTAGCACTTTTAAGGGCTTATCTTTTTCCCAATTGACTTTAATCAAGTGTTTCAGAAGCTGGAAAATGTTTTAAGTGAATAGAGCTCTTAAGCAGAGAGCCCAGGGAACAGAATAGCAGCTATTTTGTACTCTCCTTCAATGTTTTTGATTTGCCTTTTTTTCTTTGTTGGTGTTTTTACGGTTTTCAACACAAGTGAAGCACCACAGCTGTAGGTTTCACAAACAAAAAGAGGGGCACAGGCAGAGAGAGACCCTTGCGGGGACAAGTTCAAGCAAAAATTTAAAATAATTTTCTTGACAGTGTCAAGCTGATGATCTTTTAAGTGTTCACTTTGCTATGATCTCTAATGCACTTCATGGAGACAAGAGACCGATATTCTCCAAATGACAGAATCCCTTTGTTTTCCAATATACTGTATTGAAAACACAGTCACTTTTACTTTTTAAATAATATCTCAGAAAAAAAAAATCAACACACTTCAAAATACATGTCTTAAAAGGGCTTTAGCCAAACGACTTCAGGCAACCCTATCTAAATTTTAAGGCAAATGGTCTTGGAAAATTTGATTAAAAGTCTCCCATGAAACAAACATACCCTGTCTATATCTGTATGGTAATGTAGGAGGCAAATCTTGGAGAATATTGCATCATAGCAGGCTCATGAAGTACCTGTTCCCATTATCAAATATATTGAATTGTATCTAAATATGATATCTTTAACATACTCTCATTAGATCTTTCCCACAGTGCCTTACAGTGCTTATTTAATTATCATTCACACATCTGTCTACTCTCCCTGTCACCTACTGTAAAAAACCACTGCCTTTTCCCCTTTGTTCTGGAGCTGTAAACCATATAAAGCTGAAGCCATATGAACTGTCTTTCTCACTTTTGCCTCTAAATGTCTGTACTTCTACCATGAAGTCTTAACAAATTTAATTAGTATCAGTAAATAATGGGAAATTAATGCTTGCTACTGGTACAGAATGTGAGAGTTATCAGCCTACTGTTTGCTCAGTATGATACTATGTTATGATCCTTCAGACTGAACTAAGCTGATGGGAGCCAGCCTAGGCACTGATCAGCTGGATCCAAGAAACTGCTCACAGGCTTCTCCACGCACGTTTCTCTCGGTGTCATGACGGCCCACGCTCTCGCTCTCTTTAAAACGTGATTCCTCAGACCAGCTGAAAGCGGCAGCACTGGTTGTGCACGTGAGCGCAGCCAGCCCAGCTACTGAATGGAGGTCTGGGGTTTGCTGCTGTGCTGCTGCTCGCTCTTCCTCCAGCTGCCTTGTTTCAGAAAGAGTAAAATCCTACCTTGGCCTCCCAACCGACGGCACAGCCACAGGAAGCCGGTTTACCCAGAGATGCAGTGTGCACCAACGACACCCCACATCTTTCTCAGAGGCTCTCAGAAGTGTAATATGTGATGGCGGAGTGTGTCACTTAGGCTAAAATAGACAGTTACAATTTTGGATGAGACGTGATAGGTTTCCACATGTGTCTGCACGCTCCTTTGTGTGTGCAATCACCATCAGCATTTAACATGACAGGCCAGGCTCTGGTCGATCAGTGTCCCTAACCAAACTCCCTCTTTGCTGAGACAGTGTTTCGCTGGACCAAATTATTCAGGATATTGCCTTAATCTGTCTGGCACAAAAGGGAGAAAGTTTAGAAATCAAGTTGCATCACACTTCCACTCCTTTTTACACTACTTGAGCATTACCAGGAAACAACTCCTAAAACTAGGGAACTAATAGAGAAAAATCATTATTATTATTATTATTACAAAACCACCATGTCTTCTAACACCTTACCTGTAAAACTACTTTTGAAAAGGTTACTTTCTCAAAAAATATAAAGTCTTTCATTAACTTATGGGAATAAAAGTAGGTACGGAGCTGACAAGACTAATGACAAGGCCGTTCAATGCAGTCACAGTGCCCAATGGAGATTAGGTTATCAGAGTTCCAGCACTGACTTGAGAAATGTCTTTTGAAGTCACTATGATTTAACAATTAATAGAAAGATTTGTTTGATAGCTAGATGCAGCCAGATAAAAAAGACATTCCATTCCAATTACCCATTATTTTGACTGTAACAGATTAACAGCATACTTTGAAGCATTTTTATATCCAAACCTGTATAATTGAAAGTGAAAAAATTCAATTCACCAGCTTCACTACATTTAAAAAAGAATACTGAGTTCTCTTTTAATAACAAATGTGCAAATAATCATGACTTTGAACTGAAAGGATGAAAGATACAAGTCAGAACCTGGGAATCAGTGATGATCATTTTCTATTTCATCCATTTTAGTACTTACACAATATTTCTATGATGGTTTTCAAATATTTTATATTGCCTGTATTAGTATATATTGAACTATTTAGTAAATGTTCATCCCACTGAAGTCAATGGCAAAAATCTTTCTTCTTTTTGAGCGTTATTCTTTATTAATTGGGTCTCTTGATCCTGACCCTGTTAATTGTTAACAGCAAAGGGATCGAGAGACCTGGGACTGTGTCTGATCTGAGTTACAGCTATTGAATGTGCTCTGAATATTTCATTATAAGACTTAATTGTGCACTGAGAGACAACTTGAAATGCCTATTATTTTTACTTACCTGTACTTCCCATTGAATGTTTAATACTTGTCTCACTCCTTTCTCCAAAAATGCCTCAAATTCACCCCCCAATTTGTTTTGGAAACTTTTCATATTTCTGAAAATTTAGAATGGACTGGATTTTTCTCTTGCACGTTTCTCTTAAAGTGTCATCATTGGATGAGTATTAAAGTTTTTAAAAACTATGGAGCTTTTAATATTACAATGATTTATATATTTGATTTTTCCACTATGTACTCTGTATATTTCATTATAAATTTCTCTGGTTTACTATTTTTATTTCCAAGTGCTTCCTTAGTAAGGTTTTTTTTATTATTAAAAAAGTACTTTTGTTGATATTTAATTTGATTGGCTGATTATAGACCTAGCCTTAGTAAATTTTTATCTGAGTTTGACTAGTGAAAGCTAACTTTCCATGGCCCTCAACAGAAACTGCATTTTTTTTCCCCCCATACAGACCTTGAGAATTACTTTGGTGAATGAGTATGTGCTTTTAAGGAGAAAGAATATGATTTGTGTATTTGTAGCAAACAGTTTTTCATAAATAGCCTAAATATCTGGTAATATAAAGTTGTATATAAATCAGTGTGGGCTGAAAAAAAGTCCTATCTGGCAAGTAGCAGAGGATGTGGAGTTATAAACACAAATTTTTCAAATTTTGGAATTCTTTCCGATTAATTAAAATACATTTTTGATTACCTTGTTATTTGTCAATGTGTTAATTATGTTTGTATTTTCCCGAGTCAGTCACAATAGCTATATACTTCCTTTGAAAGATAAAAGTTGGTCTTTTTTATAAATTTGTTTGCCTCAGGTTTGAAACCTTATAGAAAACATCAAATATTCCAGCACTTGACAATAAAATCAGAAGTGGCAGTTTGGAATATTTATTCTAAAATAATCAAAAGAGTTCTTTGATGCATACCTCAATAATTATTTACTACATTTTACTCTTATAAATATATTTCTTTGCCTTACAGATGCAATGAAAAACTCTTAAAAGATATTTCAAATGAATAATTCAAACAATGACTGACAATATAATTGTTTATATTTTTTCATGTTGGCACATTCACTTTATTCCTTCAATTTATAAACCAAGTTATCATTCTCTGTGATATTTATAAAAGTTGAATAAATAAAAGAAACTTTGTAAAGATGTCTTGTCATTTTTTTTTACACTGTATTTGCTAATCTGCTCCCATTATTTTAGTTCTTTAGTTGAGAGCTTCTGGTACCACTTGTATACCACCTTTGGTGGGATTTTAGCTATACTAAGAAAATACATAAGCACTGGCAATTAAATTGCCTTATCAATTTTCTGCAGCTTATTAAGTTGTTTTATTGTAAAGGAAGATTAGCGTCTTCAGTAGAAATAAGAAAATACCTAAGCAGGAGTCCATGGATTAAAGCTGTGATATCTTGTACAAACCCCCCTTCTGAACAAATTCTTAAAGAGATAGAAGTAAATTGAAGTGGGAATGTAAGGAAATGAAATAAAATAACAAGCTGAACAATTAAAATACTAACATGGAATTGCAAAATCTTTCATATGTGCAGAAGAATCTTTTAGGGCATAAACTAGGTATCTTGTGAAGCCAGTCAGTCCTTAAAAAAAAAAAAAAAATCTTAATAAATCCATAAAAACCAGGACAGTCATAAAGCTACAAAGAGAGATTACAAACTCATTCAGAATAAAAATCTGCTTGGGGCAAAACAAAAAGATATAGGCAGATATAAGAACAAAACAAACAACAGTAGCGAAGGAGCAGCTAGGAAGACGAGAAATGGAGACCAAGACACAGAATTATGGCTTACAAGGACAGAAAGGACTTTGAAGTTATGAGCTTGGCAGCAGCAGCAGCAGCAGCAGCAGCTCACATAAAAAAGGAAATATGGACGGAGGTGCTTTCATGTCAGCGAAAGCAGTCTCTCCTTTTATCCTTATTTCCCTGTATTGTATTAATGACCATGGACCAAATTCCATTCAGACTAAAGGGTAATTCCCAAGCTGGGGAGGCAGTGCACAGCTCCCATAGGGTACTTCTCACAAAGCCCACACGACTAGTGCCATTCCTGGCATAATATCTTAAATTACATTTTGAGTCTATAACTACTTGAGCTTCCCACAGCTATCCCACAATGCAACACCAGATTTGAGAAATATACGGGCTAGGTTAGCCAGTATGTGTGTGAAGCAGTACGGGCATCCAACGCAAAGATGTGAAGTTACGACTTCATGTTTTTCAGAACATAAAATAAGATTCCAATTTGACCCCTGTAATCACTAAGTGGAAATTTGAATTAGATCAATATCTAAGTCCATGAGAGAGGCTTTTGACAACAGTGTTTTTAACTGAACTGTCACAAGAGTGTTACTTGCCTAAAAAAAATTTAACAAGTATTTCTGAAGGTACTTTGTCTAAACAAAAGCCTCAGCTTGGAAGAACAGAGCCTGAGAAATGCTTAACTCATTAACTATTGGGAGATAAAGTCATACATTATGGCTGTGAGGAAGTTGAATGAATAGTAGAGTTTCAGCAAATCAATTATGATTAAATCAGGATGAAATTTTAACGGGGAAAAAAATGGTACCAAAAAATTCTCCTGGGATCAATGCCACCTTCCTAGTTTTCAGCCAGACAGTTATGTTTAAAAATATTTTGTTCAGAATTCAGACATCTGCTTTACTATGTGTTTGTTTTGCAGGTTTTGTGGTAAAGGGACTGGCAAGGGATGAGGTCTGCTGTTTAAAATTCTGGGCTGCCTCTGTCATCTTTGTTTCCAATTTATTAACTTATTTAACTGATTGAGAAAGATATTTAAAAATTTGGTAAGGTGTCACTGTAATTCCAAATAAAATTAAGTATGTGCTTAAGTTCTTAATGGAGTGAAAGGAACAGTCACTTTACTATTTGCTTTTTTGTTTGCTGTAGACTTGTACTGAACTCAGTTCATTGCTTTTCAAAAAAATACATAGAAAAATTTGTTAATTCAATTAAGGAGCTGAAAGCACGCAATAAAGCAAGGCAAAACATCATCCACAGAATATATAACTTTTTTCTTTTCATTGCAGCAGCACTCCAAGACAAAAGGACACATGGGCAAAGGGTGGCTATCATTTATAGTACCGCTGCAGTCTGGGGAAAGACCTTTTAGACTATCTTGAGTTCTGAGAAAGTAAGTTCAAAGGGCAGAAGGTTGCTTAAATTGATCTCTATACTACTAACACAGGAAAGGAGGAATGTACTGGAGGAGTCAAAACAAATTTAAATCAGAGGGATTTTTATATTGGTAGCAAACTAAGCCACCATAAAACCTTGCCTAGTAAGGGTATTAATATAATTGCATATTGCTCTGTTGGGGAGGAACACATTCCTCTCTTAAAAGCTAAGAACTTCACAGCATTTATATGTTCTGCTGCTCTCATAAATGATGCTTTGTAGCATTGATTCTGTCAACACTGTTCCTAATCCTGGCATTTTCTGACATTTTCCATTTTGTAAAATAAAGAGTTTAAAATGTTTAGCTTTGACCTTGACATAATGAACTGATGGATCACAGGAAGGAAATGGAGATAGTATGATTGTATTTGTTCCAATCTTTCCTTTTGGTGCTATCAGAACTGCAGATTAAATTATAGGTTTTTTTATCAGAGGTGCCTGGAAAATGGATATTCTTTTCTATAGTGGGGGGAAAAATCCCACATACAAATGTTTCATCTTATATTGGGACAGAAGTTCAAATATAAAATAATTCAGGAAGTGTTCAAAATAATTCAGGAAGTGTTTCCAGAAAAAAATGCAAACAACTAGATGCATTTTATTAGTTTTTTTTCAGCCTGCCTAATTTAACTGCCTCCCTACAATCTAAATGAATATCCAATTTAAGATCTAGAGAATTTCCTTTTGTGTTATGAACAAAGCAAGCTGTTATGCTGTCTCCTGGGTAAGCAAGATCTTGGTACTTTTAATACTTAGAACTTGTTTCCTACTATTGCTAGGCCAAGTCTCATATTAGCTTTGATGTGTTAGAGCTAGGCTTGTGTTGCTAGCAATCACTGTGATCCAGGACAAGTCACTAGACTGCTTATTGTGGATAACACTTCTCATCAAAAAATAATAATCCAGTTAGGAAGAATTTGGAATAAAACGTTGAGGTGTTAAAAAGCATACTGTACTAAGAATTGTCTACTCCGTGTGATTCAGGGGCCAATCAAGCCTGATGATAGCAACAGGCAGAGGCAAAACAGTTTCTCCTCTCTTCTAATCCCTCTCTTACTAGTAAAAGCACATCATAAAAAGAGCAGTGACATATAAAAACTTTAAATGAAATCATAAAATGCACAGATGTGATACACTCTTGTTTCTGCCTTCCATTAGTTAAAACAAATGTCATTGCTTGTATTGTAAGACCTGTGATCAATCAGATCAACTTGGCTGACAGCATCACTTCATATAATAGAATCAATTGGCTATGGTATATATGTCTTTCCTTTGGACAATTTCAATACTAAAAGGCATAAGAATTGAGAATGGGAAACAAGTTTCTCAGCTTGCTTATAAGACAGTTTTGCCATCATATTGCTAAACATTGTTCTCTTGATTTGTCTTTACTCCCTCCTTTTTCTTAGGAGATCATCTCAGAAGGATTTTATGTACTGAAATTTAAGCTTCTATTATTTTTTAACATATATCAGACTGCCTTCACACATTATACAGATTGAGGATAACAGTCATGGCCAACACCTAGACAGAAAGCAGGCAGCCAGTTCTGTCTCAATCCTCCCGGTTTAAAAGAAGGTAAGGAACCTAAACTGTGTGTGGGGTAGCATCTTTCTCACAGTGTGACAAGCAGTTAGTAACTGACAGCATAATTTATTCTTTCAAGGCAACATGAGGAACCATAGCAATGGCCAATGATAAACCATCATCCTGTGGGATCTGTACTGCATCTGGTAGCATAGCTTACATATAAATTGGTCATGAGCCACGCTTCATTAGAGTAACTAGAAAAAGGTTTTGCAGGGCTGTTGATGGACTTGTATTTCATCTATAAAAAGGCCTTCCCAAATCACTGTGGCCAAGCTGCCATGAATACCTATTCCCAGTGGGTTTCTGCAGGAAAGAAAAAGGGAATGCTGAAGGCAAAAATAACTGAATGACAGGGGATAGACTGGGGAAGGGCAAGAGCTGAGCAAATGGCAGATGGAAAAAACCTGGAGGTACTACAGGGTAAAAAGTAGGAAGGAGCTAGGAAAAGTGGAGGTTAGCAGAGACAGGTAGCTAGTAAGTATGTAACTGGAAATGAGATGGTTAAGCATTAAAGATTCATGCTGTCATTTTAGCCGTGTTGATTTCTTCCATGGCTTTCTCCCACATCAAAATCTAATTTGAAGGATTAAATCTTGACTTGATAACATAGACCTACCTTTGCTTCTGCGTAAGACTACTTGTCTCCTTCAAATCATTTTAGATAAGTAGATGTTTACAGATCCTGTATGCGCAAACAGAAGTACATGCGACTTACCCAGCTTAGGCCAGGCATCCTGCCTCAGTCCCGGTCACCTGCTCCCTCCAGCAAGATGCAAGGAGCACCCTTCAATTTGGCATGAACCTTGGCTCACAGAGCTGAAGGTTGGCAAAGGGTCTGAACAGATGAAAGCGGTATCAGCATTATAAGTAACCCCCTCCAGAGATGCGTTCCACAAAAGCCACCATAACCTTCTGACAAATAATCTGAGATAGAAGTTATCTGGAAGTTCCATTCATGGAGAAATCTATAGAATTGAAAAACTGAAGCAGGGCAAGGATATGAGAACCATTTGTCTGCTCTCCCACCTCTTCAGACAAGCCCAAGGACAAGTCTGCAAAAGGCTGACAGTGCTGGTTTCAATGTTGCTTATCTTCAGCATGATCCATACTGGCAGTTTTAACTTAAATCTACTGCTTTGTCTTCCAAAGAGGGACAAGTGTTTTAAATAAATCTTCTCTTCCTGCGCTCTGTGTTAGCACTTCCTTTTCTCTAAACTGAGTAAAGAATCTATCCTGATTTAACAGACATCTGGGAAAGACAGGAGTAACAACATTGGTCATGAAATCTTCAGGACTGCTCCAGAATACGTTGTAGTAATGTCTTGGGTCAGTAGTTTAAACTACATTCAGAACAAAGACAGATTTTTCCATGTTGCATACCAGCCTCTGTGCGTCTTAGTCAAATCTTATTGGAGTCAAAGAAAATTACCTGGACCGGACCTTTTGCCTGTCAAAGGCGGCTGCTTTCCCACACTTTACAAGCCTCATATGTCTTTCTGGTTCCTAGATGGCAACCAGTAAGTGAAATTTGAGGAAGAGAATTTAAAACAGATATGTCTACTTGCATTTTCTCAACCAGCTTGGATAGGAAAAACAGTTGTTTAGAGTCATCATATTCCATCTGTAAAAACATAGTACCCAGTGTAGTGAAAATCCCTGAGAACTATTTCTCTTTAAAATATATTCTAAGTAAAATTCAATGTCCCACAAAGGAAAAGTGCATGATTACGTCATGAAAATGAGGAAGACAACCACACTGTGTTGTAAACAGCCATGTCAGTGGGAAAGGGCTGTTCGCTTATTTTTATTTTCCCTCTAAAATTGCAACTGTCATGTAAACTCTTTAGTAAAAAGATCAGAGCTAGTCACTAAAGTGCTAGTCAGAAATGCCAGGCACTGCAGAAATCAGAATTTTAATTTGAGTTTTGAACAGAATGAAGCCTTAACATAGCTCTCAAACTATTTAAATATGGAAAAAATTAGCTGAATGAATGAAAGAAAATAACACAGCTGGTGACTATTTAAAAAGGAAGAGCGAGACCGAGTTTTTGTAAGTTCAAACAGGGATGTTCAGAAATAAGTACTTATAAACTATGCAAAATCAGATGTTGTACAAATATACAACTGTATATCTATTTATCTCTCCATATCGAGGCTTTGACAATAATTAATCATAATGAAGGTTTGTCCAAGAAAACTCAAAAATACTTAACTGTGAAAGAGCCTACAAATGTTTGGTTAAGTTCATATATATATATATATTTATACAAACACATTTGAAAGTAATTTACTGCAAAGTTCTTTTAGAAGCATGTCTCTTTCTGTACATTATTTATCTTCACCGAATTATTCTGTAGCATCTGGGAAGACTAATTTAGGCAAAGAAAATTTCCAGCTAAAACCAATATCCAACTTTTTATAGTTTTTGAACTCCAGCTACATAATAGCTACTCAGAGAGTATACACAGACTGCTCCACCCTCATGCTGGGCTGACTCGCAGCAGCTGTCCAACATATGTCTCTAAGTTCTTGAGTAGTTTATTTTGCCATCAGAAGATTACAAAATGTAAAGTTTTTTCTCTGCAGGCAAAAGACTTAAGTGGGTCAGGATCAGCATATTAACCTGAGCTGCTTAGCATCCTGCACGCTTACAGTTCTACCTCCCTGAAGAAATGTTTTCCTGTTTGTACAGAATCCCAGCATTGTTCAGCAGAATTCATCTGGCAGAAATGACGCATCTAATTTTTAAAAAGAGAGAGAAAAATAACAAAAAGGAGGTATAATAAACTCAGATGCTGTGCAGATGAAAAGCTCCAAGCCGTTCAGGCACTGGTAAGTCTGAAAGCCCAGCTGATAGTTCCGCATCTGTCCCTACAGTCCTACTAGCTGTCCTTTCTCCCACTACTGCCAAGACTACGGATAATGCAGCACCTTTTGTTCTAATAATATGCATAATAGTTCTCTTTGCTTCATATTTTCAGGGCTTGTACAGGTCTGCTTATTTTGATGTCAGGCTCTCTTCTGCAAGCCAAATCATTTCTTTACATGGTAAACCCTCCAGGGCTCGGCTTGGGATTTTTTGATTAAAAGAACTTCTTTTTTAAGTATGATAGGTTTCTAAAAGTATTTTAATTTCTCTAATTTTCCATTTACTCCTTACAGGTTAGCATGGCCCCACAAAATCCTTCAGTGGCAAACAGTTGGACTAAGTCCATTCTAGATCAGCTAAAAGATGAGGAATGAAGGAGAAACTAGACTGCTAAAGTTAAGTCTCTGTGTCTGCCCCAAGACAGAAGTGCAGCTGTTCCCTTTCCTGGCGCAGGATCTTGCTGGTCCATTGTCCAAGAACAAAATCAGGACCACACTTGCTGCCTGTCAGCCAAGGACTGCATTCTTCCTTACTGTGGCTGGAGGCCACAGTGTGTTGACTCATCTTGAAGATGGTAACTCGTCTCTTCTGCAACAAGGCAGAGGAGCATTACTCCCAAACTAAACGGGAGGTCTAGCCAGTCTGCCATTCACCTTCCACAACTAGGAGTATTTAATGCACAGTTGCTTTTATTAAAACCTGTGCACATTTTGAATTCCACCCTGAATGTATTTATCCTTGCCAGTGTTTTTTAAACCTGTTCAACAGGTAGAATGTTCCAAAATATCGCAGCTTTAAAAGCCCAGGTTCCTGTTTTAGACTCATTCTTACAGTATGGAGTCTAATCATTTCCAGTACTACTGAACAACTTAATAGGCTGCAAAAACTTGATAAGACAATGTAATTGCCAGCTTTTATGTATATTCTTAAAATAGCTACGTTCCTCATAGAGGTTGTACAGGATATAAGTGTTAGCACAAACAATTAAAGACCTGAAACAATAGAAGCAGATTAGAGAATTATAACATGCAAAAACTATAAAAAATTCCAAACAAAATGTCCTTATTCCTTGTCTTGCATAAACAATAATTTCAGATACTGGAACAAACTACTCAAACCCAGAAAATCTCATTCACTATGAATAATGAAGATAACATTTACCAATGCTACAGGAAAAATAGGTATAAAGAATCTTGTATCAGTTCAGGTAATTGAAGCTCCTGAAATGAATGAACTTTATCTCAAATATTTCAGGTATTCAAGCCAGTGGAAAAATACAGTCATTTACTTATTACAAATATTGGTGTTCAACACATCACCAGTTAGAAGGTACAATCTTTATTGAAAGTTATTTCCATTCCCAGTGTTAACACCTCGCACAAGACAAGATGCCTCCTGCTTGTGTTAAAAACCCAGCCTTCTAAATCTAGTGCCATGATTCTGTCTGTAGCAGGTCGTACAGAAACTCATTATTTCAAATATATCAGATATAGCCTCAAAGAAAATGCATGGTAGCACTCTTGTGTCTATTTTACACTAGTAATACTATTTGAATAACTTTAACTCACTTGTATACACCCTTTGGCAGATGCTCCCCTTTCTTATCCAAACCCAAAAAAGGTCAGCTCCCTTAAATAACAATACAACTGTGAAAACACAAATAGGATTACAGAACAGTGGTTTTCCTCTAATCCTTACTACTTTCAATAAAGTATATTTTTTTCTATATATCTCTTGATCATATTTTAATATATGCTTTATAGCAATATTGTCAGGAGGTAATACAGGTTAACTGTTCTATTATGCATCATATTAAAAAGACAACAAGTTTTTTTCAGGGCAAAAAAAAGGCAAAATAAAAGAATTTATAGCAAAGTGATTTGGAAGACACTAAATTAATCTTACACTCTAATCAATCTGCAAGTGAAAAGATACTTGACTCAATCTGTCAGCAAAGTCAGACAGGTATCTGATCAGCTCAATGGAAATCCTTTTATAAACTCAAGCTATGATGAATACTATAACCTTACCTGAAGAAATGGCATGCCTTATACACACATGCATGGTAATAGGGATGAAATTTGAAGTCTGAATACCTGATCAAGGCATTTCTTTGTTTTGTGAAAGGAATCACTCCATTAAGTGTTTAATCAAACAGCACTGTTCTATCAAAGGACAAGACCTCTAAAATAATGATCTTGAGAACTCCCCATGACAGAAAATTTCTAGATTACATGACTAGACAAATTCTGAATATCTGCTCACTGCAATAAATCTCAATAAGAAGAAAAATTATCAAATTAGGAGGAGATTTCCAACAAGTACTCCTGCAGATTTCCTGCAGTAGAGATTTATGCTGTTGGGATAATCAACATAAAATATTATTCATGTAAGTGCAGCGAAGACAAACCAAATGGCACTACTTTATAGTTCTATCTTTGATCACCTGAAGGTCCAGGTCAACTTTAATTTTTTCTAGTACGTTTGATAATGAGATCCTTCGTTACCTTACACGTCCGACTACTACATTACAGAAAGCAACAGGGTAACCTGACACATTAAGGATGTTAAGCTCTTATTTCAATCACATCCAGAGGTTGCAAAACAGCTGCTGCTTAAAAATCAAGCTGTAGATGGAATGACAATACTGCAGTCAAAGCTAGGGCTCAGCTCTATCCATGTTAGCTTTTACTAACAGTTCAGATACTGTTGAAATCTATTACAAAGCATCATGAAAATCAGCAGTCTAGCCGCATGTCTCGTTCAAATCCCAAACGGGCTTTCCAGTCCTTTCTCAGTGGCCCTGCAGTTACTATGGTACTGAATCCCAAGCATTTTCAGTCAAAGCTGTCTCAGGTTCGTCCCTCCTGTAGCTACGCTACAAAGTGGGGCAGTGTGACAACAGGGAGCTTCACCATTTTGCCCTTTGAATAATGACATTCCTCCTCTGTAGGAGGGGAAAGCTGGCCCCGAGCCACCGCAGAAGGGTGCAGGGACTCCCGAGGACGCTGCCCTGCCATGCCCCTCCGAGCACCGCGGCGGGTGCTGCCTCTTGCAGAGGTGACAGCCTAACAATCAGCCACGGCCGAACACAAAGCCACAACAATGAGGTTGTTTCCTCCACTTCAACTGCAGCCTGGATGTGCTTCGTTCTGGCAAAGCAGACGTTCACTTCACATTTGACAATTCTGCTTTTAGCTGGAAGCCATTCAAAAGACTGCACACAAGCAGAAAGCAGAGGGAGGAAAAGCAGAAGGACATAAAAAATGGTATGGGGATAGAGTTTAAGATAAAGGTTAAGGACATTCTTTCCCACTAAGAATGAGGATGCACTATTCCATATTAAATACATATGCTAAAACATACAACTCATTTGGGAATGAAACCTCTCAGAGAGCTCAGGCACTTTAATGGAAAATGCTCACTGACTCCAGGGCAAGGTTTTGCCTTAGTTATGTCGAACAGTAAGGTTAAAAGCCTGACAGGAATAATGTTTTGTCAGATGATGTCAATCCCGTGGCTTAGTTTATATTGGAAATTGGGTGAAGAGGGTATTCTAGGGAAATATCACCTTCACTCCATATTAGGAGATCCTGGAAGCTCACTGAGACACACAAGAGCGCCAGCACCTGCTATGCTTTTCCTGAAAACTTGCCATTTGCCACGTGGAAAAAGGAGACAGACAGAGGGAGGGGAGGTGTTGAGTCCTAGTGTGGGTAGTTGTATTGCTGACATTTAGCAACAGTAGGCTGACTTTCATTGCTGAAAGTGAGCCAGAAAGGCTCAGAAGAAAGTTTGCAGTATCTGAGAAATACTGCAAAGAGAGAAACTAAAATATTAAGCAGAGCAACACAGCAATTGCTATTTAAATGACAAACAGATACAGAATTTGGAACAAGGTAACTATGGGAACTTCTTCCATTACTAAGAGATGATTGCAAATCAAGGCCATGGCCCACTGCTTAGTACTTTTATGAAAATTTGTAGACCAGATTCTCAGCTTGTGTGCTGACTTGGTCCTAAGTGAACCCACCTTGATTTACACCATCCAAGAGTGTAGCCTTAGCACATTATTAGATTTACAGAGATAAAAGATGTATGTCATGGTGTTAGAAATAAGTCAGTTTATAAAAGTTAAAATGAATAAATAAATCCAATTTCAGGGCAGCTCCTGATCTCTGAAGGGTATTATAGCTACAGTGATTATGATGGCAAGTAATGATAAAACATGCCAGCAAACACAACAGGCATGTCTGAGACTACAAAACAAAAATTCTGTGATTTAAGTTCCCCCATTCCATTTTGATACTGTCTACTCATGTCTAAACAGGTGCTCTGGGAAGCAATGATACATGAAAGGCCTCTCCGTCTATATGTGACACAAAATGAACCAATATCTTCCTGAGCAATTTTTCAGTTCCCGTACAGAAATTTCTATTCCCAGTGCCAGAGAGTCATGCTTACTACAACTAACCACTCTGTTGTCCATCACTTAAAATACAGCTTTGCAGGTTTAGTTTCAAGGCACAATTCACAAAGACTTGTAATTTGGGTACAGCCCAAATGAGTGGCACCTTTCTTGGTTTGATGTGCATTCACTTATCATCATAACTTACTTCTCTTTTATTCAGTTATGTGTAGGATGTTTTATTCATTGTTCATTGTGGACACTGTTCCTGATATGTGAGCAAAGGTTTCTGAAAAATATCAGTGAGGACCTGAACAGGAAAACCTGACAAAATCTGAGATTTTGAAAGCCACATCTTCCTTGTCTGTAAGGATGCTGCTAGTTAAAAACTGGAAAGAGTGCATTTTTTTCAAATCTAGCTGGTGAGAAAACACATACACATCTGATGATTGTAGACATTATAACAGTAACATGGGGTTCCACCAAATAAAAAAAAAAAAAAAGACACACAAATAAATCTTTGAATAATTTAAAGAAAGGCACACCTAGACTTTAATAAGATACAGTTCTATTGGCCACAGCCTATGGCTTCCCTCCTCCCCCAAATAATTTTTTTACTCTTTCTTGTTGAATAGTGGCCATTGTCACAAGAACTCTGCATTAATATTCTCACCATAAAGGCACAACTGTTCTGACAGAGAGCTTGCAGCAGAATAACTCTTATCTGCAAAAGAGAATATCATTATGGGCTCCAATAAGAAAGAAGTAGATGGAAGGATGTTGAAGAAAGAACAGAAAACCACTGCAAGAAGATAAATTATTTACACAGAATTCCATCTAGGAGCACAGAAATCTCTTTATTTTAAAGTCACATTCTTTTAAGCCATTGATTTCAGAAAAGAAACAAAGAGGTGCTGAAAGATAAATGATTGTCTCAAAACTACACACAGTGCAGTTAGCAAAATAAGGGAAGAGTAAAGAATATAAACAGTATACAAAAGATGCTAAAATCAACAGACTCATCTAAGCCATATTTATTGGCATTAGCTTTTCTTTAAAAAATGTACAATTGCTCTTTTATCATAAGCACTTCACATTAATCCAAGCTGTATCTTGGGAGTTTGTTGTGTATGTGCCAACTTTCATATAAGTGAGACATGGTTATTAGGCTTTTAAATAAAATATGCGAAACTCAGAAGATGGTCGAGATCATTTGTGCATTTTAATTGAATGACTACTGAAAAAAAAGGTATTTCTATCACATCACATCTTAATAGAGGCTCTGGATTAAATACTAATTAATTTGCCACCAAAGTTTGCTGTTAATCAGTTGCATGTCAGCATACATTCTGAGTGACATTTAAATTATAAAGTATAGTGGGATTATCTCCAGTCTTGCAAATTTCCTCTTTATAAAAGTCAAAGTAAACATTATGCACTCACTAGAGGTATCATTAGTCTCCTGTTTACTCGCTGTATGGTTCTTTGGATTATAGGCTGTCTCAGTCTATAGATATAACACTTAGATCACCTTAGAAAAAAGGAGGTGCAAGTTCTAAGGCTGACCTTTGAAGATCCAACCTCTAATGACCAACTTCGTTAACAATTGTCTCATTAGGTTTATGTGTAGCTGACAGTGTTTCTCCACAGTAGAGACGAAACTGAGCCTCCCATAGAGCACTGAAAATGCTGACAACTCCATCATCAGTACATCGGCCTTGAGTCAAGCTCTTAGAAACAGTCTAAAAACTACAGGAAATGAGAATCCAGTTGGAAGACGTACGAGTAGAAGCTCACTTTCTATCTTACCTCTGTATGAAAATTGTCCATCAACTAAAGAGAACTGAAGAAAGATATATGAAAACAGATGGACTAATGGGTGAGGAGGCAATTAAAAGAAATAATTGATATAGTATCTGTAACAGTATCACAAATAGTTATGGTGGTCTTATATTCAAAAAGTAATAGAAAATTAATTCAGTAAATAAGCAGACCATTTTGTTGAAAGATGAATATTTGGAACAAGGAAGGAGAGAATTGGTTTTTAGCCTTCCTCATGTTTGAACAGTCTATTAGTATTTTATAAAAGTTATAATTGAAGTGTCAGCTCCTTTATGTAATGTAAACCAAGGAAGGAGGCTATAGATGGAGATTGAATCATCAGACTGATTAAAAAGCCATTCATTGAGACTCAGCATGTATCATATATATCACCATATATGACAAACATATCCATTAAAGTAGAACTTCAACAGTAGAGATAAAGAAGGTCTTCACAGCAAAATTCTAAATTTGTCACAGCACAGAAGAAATAAAATCATAATTTCTACTGAGATGGACAGGTTCCTATGGCCTCAAATTTGTCTAAGATTTAAAACAAAAAATATGCAAAAATCTCGAGGGATGACTCTCAAAACTTTAATGAATCCTTATTTTTAGCACAATGAAGAAGAAAACGATGACAGAATATTAGTTCTAAATTATAATTTTGGTCTCATAGTCACACTTTCCAATGATCTTGAACTTGGCCACTCAATCTCAAACCAACAACGCACGCTAGGTATAGATATAGGGATTAGTCAAGTGCAATCACAGAGGAAAGGAAAATGTCTCAAGCCAAAAAACCCCCAAATTTCCTGAGCATCCACATATGCAAGACACATTTTTCATTTATCACTGCAACTGTTAATATGCAAAATTGCACCCAGATGGAGCAAAAATATCAAGTAGAAAGGAAAGCAAGCTGTATGCAGTGTCTTTTCCCTGTCCTTACCTAACTCGTGTGCTCCTTACACAACCCACAGAGACCCAACCACTTGGAATTTGTGCGGAGGGTTCTTGTGCAGTAGACTCACCTTATTCCTTCTCTTTTGGCTCCACCATCACCGCTCAGCAGAAAGAAGTAATTGTCCTTATGCATAGGTGGGAGAGTGAGATAGTTACCAAGGAAACGGGCTTAGTTTGACAGAGATTTGGAAACCCAAACCCAGCTGGAGATGGGAAATCTAAGTATCCTCCCCCAGAAAGCATTTGAAAACTAGATGCAATCTGGCAGCAATTAAAACCCAGTTAACTCTTACCTTTCTTCCCTTTGTGAATCTGTCTTTCATTTTATTTATCTACTTTTTAGTAATTCTCTTCTTTGGCTTAAGTGGATTCTAAGAGAATAGTAACCAACGCTCCTGAGAGCCAACATCTAGAAAGCACACAGATATACCTTTCTATTTAGAAGGATGATTACTCTTCTGTATTCAGGTGAGGAAAGTCCAAGTTGTGCCCCTAGGTACACACGTGGGACTCCCACTTTAAACGAAATTCAATCAACATAACCAAGACCAGAATTTCTCCTAAGGCTGAAACTCAGTCCACAGTTCAGTACAGTACAGACGTGCCATTGATTACTTGCAGAGGTGCTATAAAAATGATTAAAAGCACCAGGATAGATCCTGAGCTGGTGGAAATCAGTGGCAGTCCCATTGATTTACTCCTAGCTGGAGGAGAGCTAATCTAATTTACACAAGCTAAGGATCTGAAGCCATCACATTTGAAGAAGTGGGTAGTGGAAAATGATACTGCACAGAGGAGATATATCAGTGCAATGTAAATATAACAACAAAACAAGGATAGGGAGGACCTGTTTGAGGTGGTTCGAGGTGAAAAGTCCAAGAGTAATGGCCGTGAGCTAGACATGAGAAGATGCACTGCAGAGTAAAAATGCATTTTAAAGGATAAACTTACAAGAGAATCTTTTCCTCGGAGAAAGGACAAATAAACAGTATGTCCAGATGCTTTCCCTAGAAAGTTACAATTAAATCTGAGTTTTACCTTAACTTGAATTACTCAAGTTTAAAAGCCATCATAGTTGTGTTTCATATGGGAATCCATGACTACAATCTCACATTTACAGAGGGATAGCAGAAAAGAATCCCAACATTTTGCACTTACATGGAAATATACACCAGAAAATGAAGGAATTTTTTTTTTTAGGCCAAGAATCTATGATTTTTTTATCATACTGAGAAACAAGAAAGACAATGAAAATCCCTAGAAACGTCATCGTTGCAAATGAATAACCAGCACTTTCCATGGTTTAATAAATTTTTGCCATATTTCAGGAAAAAGATTTAGTGCAATGAGAGAAAAATGGAGCTATTGCTTTGGTGCAGTGAATCCTTCCCAGCTGTATTCATGAACAGCTTTTCTAAACTTATTTTGAGTGTCACAATTCTATATTTCAGATAATAGTAGATGAAATCTATAAAGGCTTCTGAGCTAAAACCTTCATGAAAACAAAAAAAAATTTGTTATCATGGCAAAGCAAATTAAATTTAATTATTTTAACAGCTGCAACTGTCTCTGAAAGGAACTCTGGCTAAACCTTCTGGGATTTTGGTAACATATTATCAAGGTTGCTGAAAATGAAGGTTGTTGTTAGTAACCTCAGTTAACTGATGGATGAACTTTGCAAAATGCCTCCCAGGGATGCCCAAGCCTCACGCAGCGTAAGCTTGTCCCCTCACACAGCCCTGACCCACCCTCCCCACTGCAGGAGGAAAAGGGCACAGTCCAGGCTGAGCCTATGTGGGCAGGCTTCACAAGCTATGTGTTGATTATGCTCAAAGATCCAGAAGAAGACTTTTCCAACAGCTAGATCACAGCACCCCATGCTCTTTCCCCACAGTGACCTGCCATGTTAACTTTGTTAATTGTCTTTTCCCTAGTCAGCTACTTCAGCGGTCGCCCTGGACACGAGGTCTAGCAAGCACTGCTTTTGTGAACCTGTGAGTAACTGGAGTATGTTCTGTGGAGCTGCCCTGTTGCAGTAGCAAGAAATCTCTCCCCCCTGAGAAATAAAGATAACATCAAATCTGAATGCACAGTTTAACCCATCTAGGTGATAACTAGGAGGATGCTTTTTGTATCACCAGGAGTTCTGTCGAAGTCCAAACTCTCTAGATTTATCTAGTGTTCAGTTATCTAAGATACATAATTTTCCTCTTTAGGAGCACAGGATTTAGAAAGAATATTAATCAGAATATTAATAACTACATATACACATAGTATTTTTCTACTATTTCTCCCCTAGCATTCTGGCAGTTCTACAAACATTACTTAAGAACCTGTAGAAGCCAGGTATCAGGCGGAGCACGGTTCTTCTGAAACTGTGTTTAGACTGTTCAGCAGTGAGTAAAGGGGAGGCAGAAGAACAGACCTGCATTCCCAATGCCCATCTGAGATTTAGCTCATCAACCACCCATTGCTGGTGGATTCCAGGAATGGGAAGAAGGAACCTACAATATGGAGACAGGAAGCCATACTGGCATATGCAGCAGCCAAGCCTAAACTATGGCTTTCTACTTGATCTTCTTGGTTTTAATTACTGACTTCTTATGACAATGATTGTATTTTATCTTTTATCTGTTCAAATACTTGCAGGTCACTTGCATCTGGTTAGAGGACAGTGTTTAAAGAAATGGCCTATTTAAGTTGAATAGCGTATTATATTTTTGTACAGTGTCAGATGCTGTTTCTCCTATTTCTGTATTTCCTTTCTTGACAATTTTTTCACATTTCTATAAAGCTACCTATTCATGCATATTCTGATATTATTAATACATTTCTACCGGCTGTTTGATAAATATAGAAGCCATTTTCTTTGGGTTTGTTTTTGGGTTTTGTTTTTCTCCTGAAAGAGTGGCTTTGGGTTTTTTTCTAGTCAGATTTTGCATTTTGTTCATGGGCTTTACTAGCAGGAAGAGAATTTTAAGAGGGTTATCTCTCAACAACATGAAAGGAGGACTGGAAAAATATAGATACTTTAAAAAAAAAAAGTTTCTGTAGAAGCCTGGGCCCAGCAGATTGTACTTCCATAACTGAAGCCTGCTTCCATGTATAGCCCACTAAGTGAATCATATAGAAACAAGACACTTGGCCCTGTTCCTAAATGGCAGAGCAATAGCTGACATATTCCTCCTTCTAGTTCTACGTATGACTTTCACAGAGAGGTCATTGTTCCTGGTTAGCAATTTCTTCCCCTTGGAGATATTTTTTGACTGAATTGAAAAGTTGCAAGGAATTTGGTTTCTGATTGACCCAAAAGGCTTTTTCCCTCTTCCTGAAAACCAGTGAAGATGTCTAGAGGTACTACAGAAAGTCTTCCATGAGATGTCAATAGGAAGCTTTCAGGGTATGACACAAACTGGGACTTGCTCAATATCCAGGGTACCACTTCCATTTTATCTCAAACTAATGAGCGTTTTACTCTTCTTATTTAGCCTTGTTTTCTGACAGGAGTATAATTTGAAGATGGAATCTGAGCTATAATTTGATACATCAACTGTAAATTTTCTTGGTTTTCCCTAAGCCAGCCAGTTAATACTATTTACAGTAATGTCATTCTCTGGCATTGATATACAGTAATATAACACCATGTCATGTAGTTTGCACATTTAAAATTAAAATTGAGCAGATAGTCCTTTCCCATACTAAGTTCCACTATTGTTAATCAGCCACATATTGTTCCTGAAATCTAATTGTTTTAAAACCGTTATGTTAATTCAGAGATTTACAGTTGGAGATTGCCAGCTGGCAAGCACTAGATGAGAAATGACATTGACCTTCAAACATGTGTATCCACCTCAACCCTCCGAGAGATCACGTTTTGCAGATGGAAAAACAAAAAACCCAACTCTTTATTGGGAACAGCCGAGAACCCTGGGAGCTGATCTAGTTCAGACACCTTTAGGAAAAGATCAAACATACTCTTCAAACTTCAAGATAATTCTGACTCCAGATTACAGAATAATACGTCTTTCATTAGTTCCCAAAGCTAGGCTAAGATGCTTTATGCTACCCTTTGTTTCAACAGGCTGTGGCATTGCTTCCTGGGTACAGGCTCTCTATGCATGGAAATGGACCATTGCAGATCTAAACAACCTGATTAACATTGGCCATCTCTTATGTAATGACAGAAAGGTTTTGAATTGGAGGAGGAATGTTACGTCAAATCAGATGCTGGCCATTAAAAGTTTCAAAAACTGGAAGCTCTGGGGTACAGACGTACCAAAAAGCCATGAAAGCCAACATTTCTTACTTAATTTTGAGGTTTGGAGATAGGCATGGAATAGTTGTTGCTATTTTATTTTAGATTTCTGATAGCAACTAGATTTGACTAGCATCCAAGCAAAAGAAAGGTATCTTCCTCAGATCAGGGGAATACTACAGCACTATCATATCAATATAAAGTTAATAAATCCATTAAAACCTGGAATTATGCGTTGCTATAGTCAAACTGGAAAGACCTTTACTTAAGTGAACAGAGTTAATTCTTTTAAGTTGGGAATGTGCCTACCATTGCGGTATTGAGTGGGAAGTAATATGTACTCAGGCAGTAGCTTCTAGAATATACCCACATTCTGGAGTCAGCAACTAGCTTTCAGATTTCCATTCAGTTGACTTACTGTTCGGTCTTAAGCAAAATATTAATCTTTGGTTTAAATATTTGTTATTATATCATATATCATGTTGGAAGTTTAACATTCTTGAAACAGAGAGATGAAATTAGAAACATCTTGAGAAGAGCATTCTTGTTATCAATCATGTCATCTTGAACATGTTTAGAAGCTTGCTGCTGGCACCAGGAATGCATGTTTTATTCAAAAGAATGTATTTAAAGAAAATGACAGCGGTTTTCAATTCAACTTTTCTAAAACAAGAAATCTTTCAAGTCTTCCAAGCCATGTGGATTTCAACATTCCAGTGATTAAGACTATTTTCAATTATACATGCTTTTTCCATTATTTTTTCATAGCTTTAGGGTAGATTTTCAACACTCTGCATGAAGAATTAGACACACAAATCACTCACAACTATTAATGGAAATTGCACAGACGGTGGAAGAACTGGTACAGAACAAGAAAAACCAACTCAAACCATCAAAAACTTGAGAAAAACCTGTCATGAACTTTGCAGAGTGGCTAGATCTGTCTTTCCTGTTTCTCATCTTGCCAAACTGCACACTTCCAACTTCTAGCCCAGGAAGTGAAAATGTCAAACAGCCATAAGAAAATTAGAAATGGTGAGAGTACCTCCGCAGTTTCATGTCTCCAGGATTTTCAGAAAGCATTTTGGTCTAAATAAACACAGAGATGGATGACCCTGTGTGGTCTACACATGCTGGAGCTTCTGGGTAAACAATGATGGGCTCTCCACTTGGACTCAGAGACAAACGTGATGTTCCTGTGTTTCTCTGTTGCCATTTGAAAGAACTACAATTGAACTAGGAGAGAATATGCAACATACTTTTCTGTTTTCATTTGAATGTTCATTAGAAAAAGAACTGCGATATTTAAACAATATTTGTATTTTTTTTTAATCAAGGGAACCGTTAATGAAATCATAGAAACTCAATTCATTACACTCCTCTGTTGCCTCAGCAATCCACTTTTCTCCAAGAAATGATCTCTCTAATCTAATTTCATCAATACAACTTCAAAAATAACTTATTAAAACATTCATTAAACCAATCAGATTTCAGTCTAACATTTGTTAAACTTTAATACTGTGAAGAAAGGTGCCAATTTTTTTCAGGTTTTTATGACAGCTATAGACAGATTCTAAGAGTAGAAAGGCTTGAGAAGATGACATGGAGAATGGTTGAAAGTAAGTACAAACTCACTACGGCACCTCCCCCACCACCACCCTCTTTATTTTTAAGTGCAACAAATGGTGGTTGATTTTGTTGTACCATTCATTTTCTCATAGCATTGTAAATGGACATTGAGGAATGCTAACCATGTTTGTATGAATTCAGAGTCAACAATCATACAATGAGCATCTAGGTCAGCAATTACACACCAAGATATTTTGAATCACAATACTGCATTGTGAATCTCTTACTCGCCATGTAAACTCTTCACTGTTGTTCGTAATATGCAGTTTCAAAACTAAGCTCAAATAATTTCGGTTTTGCCCTCAAGCATGTGGGTAGTTCAAAAACATACAAGTTGGGTTTTGTGACTAAAATTATTCTCCTTTTTTATATTCTCAGCTAGCAAAATATAATAGTACAATTGTTAGTTTTAAGCTGAAGAAATGTATCATGTATCAACACAAACAGTGTTCTTCATTAACCTGTCAGAACTTCCTTGAAAGGAACTTCATCACAGTATGATTTGAACTATCTAGCAATATAATATTAAAGCAATAAGCTACATAAAAGTGTATGTTATGGTAGACTTGATAGATAAGTTGGACATCCTAAAGTTATTCCCATGTTCTCCACTTAGTATCACAATACCTAACTGCAACTCATAATCTTAACTGTTCTGCTGTTTCGTCATTTTTATGGCTTACTGGAAAAATAAAGCCATCTGCTGTCATTTCAGATGTTTCTGGGTGGTAGTTTGTTACACAGACAAGGACTAAAATATGTAATTTTTATATATAGATAATACCACCATTTTTAAAACCCGGAGACTTTTAAAGTTAAATTAAGATTCTTGCTCAAGACCTAGCTTCTGAATCAAACCTAGAAAAGCAAAATGGTGAAAAAATTGAAAGTCTGCAGTTAGAAGTTATGAATCATAATTTTTTAAAACTCAGTGCATATGCTTCATTATTTACTTCTCTGTGGTTTTCTGTTCTCTGGAATTTTCGTAACTTCTGCAATGTTACTGATTGGCATGTTTTATTCTTCTGCAACCACAAAAATGTAGGATTTAAAAACAATAAGAAAGCTGTGCACTTTGCAACACACCTTTATAGACAAAAGTTATTTGGAAAATATTGACCTTTGGCTCTTAAAAGGCATTACTTTCCTGGCACATTGGGATTCCTAGGTTCTGCTGGGAGTAAGCAAGTGTGCCCACTTGCTGCCGAGGTATCCATGGGTGGATATCCACCCGAGGTGGGTGGTGCTTAACCCCCCTCCTGTGGGGAACAGAACTGGAAAGAGCAAGAGAGCAAGCGGCAGGGACACATGGAGCCTTAATAGCAGCCAATTTAATTATTTCAGAGATGACTTAGGGAAGCGAAGAACAGTTTGTGACTTCACAAAATGAAATTTGTCTTACAGCTATAAAAGGTAAATTTAAGACAGGTGTCAAAGACGTAGTATTCGTTGCCAAGGAGGAGGAGATTTAGTTAACTCAGGTCGTATGAGAAAAAAAAAAAAAAAAAGAAAAAACCACATCCCAAAAACTTTAAAGCAGTCTGTTTTCGTACAAAGTGTTTCTAAATAGCTGACCAGTGTTCACTTGGCAGCATTTCTTGGCATATAAAGATATTTACATGAATCACAAATAATTTATGGCTGTAAGTACAGAAAAGTCACTAATGTTAAGCATTCACCTACCTTGCTAGAACAGTAAATGTTTACAAAAACTGGAAAGGAGACATCTGCTAAGCTTAACACACTGGTAGTTTAGTGAAACAGTTTAAAAATGTATACCTACTGGAATTTTTAGTTGATGTTTTTAGTTCTTTGCAGGGTTGATTTGTGTTCTTATTTGAGAATTAGGAATATATATATATTTCATGACTTAAGGTCTACTACATAAGAAAATCTTGATAATCACTACAAAAGAATCTAGATAATATCCTACCACACACATCTGCTCTTTCCCTTGACACCTCTTGGAATAAGGCTGGCAAAGGAGGTGAGTAACTGCAGCATTCTCATGTCTTTGTAACTCTTCTGGAGCATAAGCTATAGTTACACTGCAAGTGAACTCTTATTGCATCATATAGTCTCAAAATGAACAGTAATCTCTATTTTTACTTAGGAGAAAACAGACTGTGTATCTCATCTGTTCAGCTATATTTTATTCCCAGCTGCTTTTTATGTCCTTGTTTCAGATAAAAAGATATTGGAATCTTTCAAGTGCCTCAGAGAGCCCATTTTGTCAACTCTTCTGAAAAGAAGGTTTTCAAAACCTGTGCACTAAAGGGCTAACCTGCATTATGGAGGACACACAACAGCTCTTGGGTCTGTGCACTAGCTCCATACTGACATCTTTCTTGGAAAAAAATTAAAAAGAAAAAAAAATATAACCATAGCTCATGCCTACAAATCTTTGAGCATGACAAGACATTAATTAAAACTAAACATATAAGAATAAAAGTTGGGCCAATAAGCACATACTGGTTTGAACGTATGAGCTGACCTCAAATAAGATGAGCTAACAGTATCTTAGAAGTATACCTAAAGCAAGTTGTCAGCTCTGACAAGACAGCTGGTAATGATCCATTTTGGCACAGGTTTATAAAAAGTCTAACATGACAGAGGTCTTTGAGAAAGTGCAGATTGCCACCTTCTCAAAATTCTCCTTTAGTATCACAAAAATTTTCAATCAATTTTCAATGTAATAACGCTATAATATGCAGCACCTAAAGACTCTTCCTATTATTATTCTTCTGCATTTTAAAATCAAAGGTACAAGAACAGATTTTTAAAATCCATTCAGATGCTAAATAAGCAGCTAAATTTTTAGAAGTTGTTCAGCTCCCATTCAGCAATGAAGCAAACAGGTTTTCACTTCTCAGTTGAAGTTTAGAAATCTTCATTTGTATGCCTAAGCAGGAGATAAAAATTATCCAGTATTCAGTTATCCAAATATCCAGTTTAAGGACCAATTGTAGGTGCCTGCTCATATATGATACATGACTCAAAATTAATCTCCTTTTTTCACTCTTCCCACTGTCAGCCCTCTGTACCATAACACACTCCTCTACCACATCACTAGCAATTGAGAAGAACTAGCAACCTTTTCTTTGTAAGAACACATCCATCGTAAACACTATTTTACCCTGACACTGGGGACCTGGGATTTGCCAACTAGAAAAGATATGTTGATATGCTGTGCTACACACCTACACAACACTTAACATTTTAAGTAATGTTGCAAATTAGCATTAAAAAGGAGACACTCTTATTTTCTCAGAGTTTTGAGCTTTACTGAAAGGCTACCATAAGCATACTAGTTCTAACATGCAAATGTTTTATCTAGGAACCCTTAAGCAATGATGAACAGTGCTTTGGAGAGGAAATGGACAGTATTAAAGAAAAGGACACGGGGTAACAATTCGAATCACCAAAGTGCAGTCCCTGAAGCTCTGACTCTCCCATTCCCACACCATTTGGAAATTTTTAATGTATACAGTATGTGCAGACACAATCTCTACAGGCACTTAGAGTGCTGCTTTACTTAAAAGCTCTCAGAGTCAGTAGAATAAACAGGAAATAGAGATTTGACAGTAGGCTTCCTTTTCAATACACACAGAAATTCAACACAGAGGTTGGAGAAAAAACACCCCTGTAAGTAGTGTAGGAATAAGAGTCAGAGGTGTCATCTTTAGCTGCAGAGTTAAAAATGGGTCTCTAAATATCTGTATCAGGTAAAAGCCACCTGCTTTTTTATACATATATTTAAAAAATAAAAGAAAAAAAAAGAAAGAAATAAAAAGAAAAGAGAAAGAAAAGAGAACATTGGCCAAATTGCAGCACAGACAATAACAGTCCCAGAATACACAGAAGATCATCAGCCTACTACTCAGGAGCAAAACCAAGCTTATTAAGGATACTGAATACCAGAAGAATAAAACAGAAGAAAAATTATATTTTTCATATTACTGAAAAAAACTACATTCCCTCAAAGAAAGCTATCTTATTAAAAAAATTACAAATGAAATATATAAAGATTCCTAGCACCTTCCATGTGTAAAAAGACTCACTCAGTAATGTACAATATAATCTTTCATTTAGGTCTAGAGTATCATAACAGATGGGGTTCCAGTAGTCAAAATAAGCATGTTATGATCATAGACAGCTATTAAACTTATGCTAATAAATGACATTATGAAGTAATAAATTATTCCTAACATTCTACAAGTTCATTATGAGAGTTTATGAGGAAAAAATATTGAGAAATCATATTTTGAAGAGCACCAAGGTAGAGCAGGATGATGTAACATTTAGGCAAAAGAAATTCCAAGCTCCTCCTAAAATCAGAAAGTTAACATTTGTGCTTGCTTGAAAAAAGACTCATGATAAGCCAAATGGCACCATGTACAGGGCCTCCAAAATGCTTAGGACAGGTCCACAATCCCCTGAGCATATTCCTTTAGTAAAATACTTCTCACAAGAGTTTAGGAAAGCTGCTGTTACTGCAACTTCTCCTCACCATGGGACTCATCTAATGACTGCTGAAGTCAATAGAAATACAGACCAAGGGCAAGGGACGTTGACTTCATTAAGACTCCCAGTCAATCTTAAAAGATACTCCAAAGATTCTTCTGCAGTCTCTTATAGCCTTTGTTCAAATAAGTATTTAGTCAATAAATTAGGCTGTCAACTTGCAACACTTTAGAACAATCACTTCTTTTTCAAACAAGTGATACAGCAATTTCTTAAAGGCAATTCATGCTTGCTTTTACCTCTTGCTACAAGAAGGCAAGGCATGAATAAAATTAGTTAATTGGAATAATGGAAGGTTGACATCATTTTTCAATATTTCCCTCTCTAAGGAAAATACCTTGTAAAAAATGGTATCCAATATCTTCCTTTTCCTTCCCATTGGAGCATAGATTATTGTACTAATGATTATAATAAATAATTTATATATTCTTGGTTATTCAAAGAAAAGCAACACAAAAAAGAAATATATTTATCCTTAAATAAAGTATTTAACTTCTGAGCTATCCATAACCTCGGAGAATATCAATGTAAGATACATTCAGCACATTCAGGAAGTTGGGGTTTAATGATGAGGTTTAATGATCAACACGTTAGAAATGAAGTATATCCTTCCCATGAAAACAGATTGAAAGCAAGCTAACAACTGGAAACATTGTGGTGTAAGTCTTGAAATCCAAAAGTAAGCCCAAGTAGTATTAGACATCAGCATAGGAATAAGGAATATTAATCCCCAAACCATCTATAGGCTGAATCAGGACCTGATTTACATCTATGCTAAATCCATTGTTTTCTATGGAATATTACAAGATTAACTTCAGACTGCATTTTTCCTGGTGAGATATTTCTTGGCATTGTATGAGCACAGATAATACTTTTTAATATAAAAAAACCCTTTTACTCAGTCTACATGCCCACTTATAAATTTGATCTCTTTTATGTTTTTCACAAAAATGTGCCTCTTTTCAGGGCAGCCTAGCTGAGTTCCAGCTTACAAATGTATTTATTGAAAGAAGTACAGCAATAACAACTGTTCTTTTGTCTCTGCGAGAAAAGGCTGCCTAGAGCCAATTATTGTTTATCATTCCAGATACACATTTTATGATCACTGCGTTAAACAAAAAAAAAAGTTTAAGAATAAGGAGCCAATTTAATATCTTCAAGTCCAATCATATCAGAAAGGATCCCTTACTTGTATTTTATGTTGCTCAGTCTAATTGTCAGGTTTTATTAATTTTGCATGCTAAGCTGGAAACATTAGGCACAGGTTTCTCCTTGGGAGAGCAGCAAAGCTAAAAACAGCACAAGCACCAGAGGAAACTGTGTTTATAATTGCTCTGTTTCTTAGTTGGACTTTGTCAGCTCAACTTGGGTGGCAGAATGACATGGAGAGAAAAAGCTCACTTTGATTTGGAAAAGGTTGTTTGCAGGTGTCAAAACAAAGTCTACTAGGAAACCAAGGGAAAAATTAAATGCTGTGAGCCATTATTGCAGGTGTGCTCCAGTGAAAATTATCATCCTTTTGTTTTTGTCTCAGTAAATACATTGTGCAGTTGAGGCCAAACGTAGTTTGGAAGGAATTTAAAATGCTATAAGCTTACAGTGAAGTTCAAATATAAATTTCTTGACCCAAACACACAGATTAGAAATGATTCAGCCTTCTCACTGAAGACAGGAATACAACGCAGGCTGATAATGAACAAGCACTGAGGACTAAACATGTAAAAAGAGGCATTTCTAACACTGCATGCATCTAACTTACAGCATTTAATAAACAGCCACCTTAGAGGCTGTCTGCAAGCAATTACCGTGCATTGGCAATACATCTCCCCATGCAGAAGAAAACACTTATGCCATGCTCTGAGGGGCACGTCAGTGGCTGCACCTGCTAAAGCTGCCCCACAGCGAGCAAAGCCAGGCTCATGCCGGGTCCCCTGCCCCAGCACCACACGGCCGCTCAGCCAAGTTCCGAAATGGCCAGAGAAGATCACCAGCTTCATGGAGGTGGTTTCTCCACTACCAGGCTTAGGTTTGGGACAAAAGGACTCTTGCAGTTTTGATCTAGGACCCACATTGACTTGAACATGGAAAACAGCTGTCTGCAGGTTTTGGCTGGAAAAGTAATTGGTCCTACTATACCACAGGTAGGCTTTGGATTAGAACAGTGACTGCCTTTTCCTGGTAGTTCATTCTCATATGTATATGCTTGATGACAACACAGATTTTATCTGGGGAGAAAAAAGATCTTCTGGAGTACTTCAAGATATATAGTCCAGCCTGAAGTAGTATGCCCTGCAATATCCTGGAACTAGGATTTGGAGTCTTTCACACAATCAGATTCATATTGATTCAAAAATTATAAAATGATGAATGATGAAATTGCTCCTCTGATGTCTCCGAGTCTGACTTTTTGATAAAATATCCTCATCTAGTAGATCTGCTTTGGGGTTACCCGGTGAGGTAGGTAGATTCTTAACAATCTAGGTGACAGCGTGACAAGTCCATAAAGAAGATAAGGTAAAACCACTGGTCAGCTGGACACTGGGTTGCCAGTTTGCGAGCAAATAAAACCAATCCAACTACTGGAATTATCTTTAGAAATGAACATCAGCAGAAATGAGAGAAAAACAGTGCAAAAGGGCCAGGGACATGGCATGAGCATCCTTGGTATGAATAAGTATGGATGTTGATGTTCCTGCAACAGTGATATACTGTAAATGGGGCTGAATGCTAAATGGGGCTCTCTCAAAGGAAGAGAGATTTATTAGTCCCCGTGCTGTTGGAAACTATTAATTCTCAAGGAAAATCTGGGAGCAACCATGACTTTCATAAGAGAAGTGCTCGAGTCCTTTACAATGTCTAGGCTCTAAGAAGCGCCTTTGGAAACTGGAGGTAAAGATGAACTCTACAAAACAAGTCTGACTGAGAAAAATTACTTCTCACAAGGCCAATTCAAAGAAATTGAGCCTATTTACACTGATATAAAGGGAAGGGAATGGGCTGGTAGGAGCTGAATGTGCCAATGAGCCATTCTTACAGTGAAAAAGTTTCCAGTTTTGACTGTGTATGCCTGTAACCCAGACTCAGTAAGGGCATGTGTATGCTCTCAAAGACAGAAGTTATTGTTTCCTATAGAGTGTTTTACTTTGGTTTTACTTGTTTATAAAAAGTGGTCCAAATGTCATAATATTAAAAATTGTTACTTTCTTCTTTTTTTCCCTATGGTGGAAGGCTGGCTATGACATACTTATAACATGCTTTGCCTCAGTAAAGCTCAGACGTCACAAGAATGATTTTATGCTGAGTTGGCTTCCACAACACCTAGCTGTGGATTATAATGAAAAAATACACACAGGCTTCTATGCATGAAAAATAGAAAAAAGATATACTGAATACACTAGGCAATCATTCCCAACAAAAATTAAATACAAATATGCTTCAATAAAATGAAGCATGAGACCTGAATCCACAGGTTCAGAGTTGAATTAAGTTTTAAGTTAGGGTTATCTTTCTATGTTTGCTTAGCTCAAGATATTTAATTCGGTGCAGCACACATTGACTCTCCAGAGGTATTCATAACAGCAAATTATTTTAGTTGTCTGTAATGCTGAAACTGGAGGAGTTGATATATCACAGGTGTCCCTAAACTTCCTTCCCTAAAGTACCCCAAAACTGGAAATCCACTGTCAGCTTCCTTATCTGTACCATAGCCATTGTACTAGCCCAATTCCATTAAGTCTAAACTGATAGCTTTAATTCAAAGTACTTTTTTATAACCTTTTTTATAATAACAATAAAAGAAAATGGTCAGAAAAAAAAGAACATTTCTGCAACCCACTCTTTCCTTAAACTAGAAAGAAAATCAGAACAATCAAAGCATATTAAGCAAGTTCTTTTCTGAATGAGAAAACACATGCCGGTGACCAGCAGCCTGTATGTTAAATCAATGCAAAACCCTACAACAGCATCTGAAAGACACAGCGTAATTTCCGCATATTTTGATCAAAAATTTTACTTACTTTTGATATAAACAGGGCAAAAATCAAAGTAATCCCCATCATTGCCAGGGCCATTTACTTCGAAAAGCTACATACTTGTAATTATATTATTTCCTTATATTAACTGGCAGGTTTACATCGTATTTTCTACATATCCAGTGATCATTAGGACAGCTGCTAAAGGTTCACTGCTTTCCTAACAGAGTTATCATTTATCTGTTGGTAAATGACATGTGACTCCTAGTTTAGAAAATGCCTGAAACTGTTAACATTGTAGCTGGAAACCCACATGGTACCACCTCAATTTTGCATTACGGTAGCCACCATAAGCACCACAGCTTATTATTGATGTTACATCTTCAAACACGTTCACTGACATATCAGAAATCAATCTCAATAATCTGAGAAAACATAATATTTCTCAGATTTCACTGATACTCTATCATTTCACAATGCACCTGTATTAGAAACACGGATTATGCCCCTACAGAGAGGGAACTTGAGACACCATTTGCTTAGAAAGGATTTTTCTGCCATGTTAATAGCTTTTTGTCATGCAGCACACCAAAGAAAATGATCTATGACAGTTGAACTACAGTTACGACAGGTGGACAACCTGTGGCATATTAAAAAGTATAGTTGAAATACCTTTAAAATTTATAGCTTAATTATAAAAACACAATTTAAACTTCATAAGAGGGAAGCAGAGGTAGGCCCTTCGAAGTTACTTTCAGTTCAGCAAAATTTACTGCAATTAAGATTGCAGAAATAAGCTATAAAGAAAGGCCAGTAGTACTTTAGGGTCTGCATTTATGTCCACTACCGTTATGTACATTTTTACTTATGGCAACTGCCATAAAACTGTAACAGCTCTCTACAGCCTTCTAGGCAGCTGGGCAGTCATTGCCTGCGTATAACAGTAGGACAATGGCATTCACCAGGGTTCACTGCTACCCCGGTCACACAGTGGAGTCGTGGTTCTGCCATGCTCCAGTTTAACAGAAAGGCTGTTTTTATACCAAATTCTCCACTAAACACTTCAAAAAATGTCATCGTTTATGCAGTATTCATGCAACTGTACAATACAAACATGAAAGCAGCCAACATCACATTGCAAGACCGAGTTCCCACGGGAGCCTACACTGTTACCAGCAAACAGTTCTGAAAATAGACAAAGTCTTGAATTTGGGCACCAGCCATGACAGTATATTCCTATCTTCCCATAATGCTCATGCAAATTAAAACACTGCATAAAACGGCAGATTTCAAACACCCTCACAAATAGAAAGTATTAGAATTGAAATATCAATAACATTTTCTAAAAAGCAATTGAGTGACTTGGTTTATGGAGTAGAACCTCATCATTAGTTAGAGAATCCTCTCATCACTGAGCATGGCACTTTATGGAGGTTTAGATGAAATCCAAGATAATCTCCATTGTTTTGTTCCTGAGACATCATAGTCGCTACCATCAGTAGCATTTCAGGACACCAGCATCTTGATGAAAGGGCTTATAATAACACTGAAAGGGGCTCTTTTTGC
This sequence comes from Grus americana, assembly GCF_028858705.1. Taxonomy (NCBI): domain Eukaryota; kingdom Metazoa; phylum Chordata; class Aves; order Gruiformes; family Gruidae; genus Grus; species Grus americana. Next base: position 9,960,788 of record NC_072864.1, read on the forward strand.
TCTGTAGTAAATATGGTGAGAACATGCAGAGTGCAGGAATTGATGCAGTTAAGTTTTTAGTTCAGGGCTCTATAGAGGACAGCACATTGCTTGCAGGGAAGAAGAAAGGGGAAAACAGCTACTTATGTTATCTGGTTGTTACTTTTTTGTTAAGTTTTTATTTGGTTGCGATTTCAGAAATATAATTAACAGTCCCCAGGCAAAACTGAAGAGGTGGAATACTAATGGAAATTTTAATCTTCAGCATAAGAAATCAAAAACATTTGAATAGCCTACATACACACATATCCATTATTTAACACTTGAGACCAATTCAAATGTAATATTTTCTTACCACCCAGGTCTCCATTTCTTTGTACAGTAAAATCATTTTAGCAATTCCATTTCTATGCCCACTTGTCCCTCTGAGAGACATTATATTGGCAAGTGTCATGTTGGTAGAGGTTAAGAATAGTAATCTTAAACCTCTGGGGGTGGTTTGTGATAAGTATGGGGCAGGTGGGATATTTCTGTATTAAATTTATTTATTTAGGTTATGGTCCTTACAAGCAGAGTAAAATAATCCTGGAATCCTCATACAAAAGTTTGTGCTGCCTCAGAGGGCTATTTTACTTACCCTCTTTATTTCATTCTTTCCAAGGACTGCTCCAAGATTACTACAACACTTCAGCGTTTTCCAGCTATGTTCTATCTTGTCTAGCACAGATACTCTGCAAAAAACAGTCTTAAATATTCTGTGATTTGATGATTCTGTGACTGAAGCAGTGACTCACAGCTAATGATTAGTTCATGGTATTGTCCCTCATCAGACTCCAGTCATACACCATATTTTGGAGGATACTATCATATCACACAACAGGTTGTGTATAAGAAGGGAGCTCTCCTCTTTAAATTTCACAGCTCCTGATGTGATTTGGTTCTAAGCTATATATATGTGAATATATACACATACATTTGTATATACACTTCATGTATTAGCCAGATGCATTTAAACTGATTGCCCAACAGAAAACTCATTACTTACAGCTAGGGTAATGCTCATTTGATAGCTGAGAAAGTACCACTGACCATTTATCCTTCATTTCAGGTTTAAGAGAAGTGTCAAGGGTGACACTGACACCCATCATAGAAGTGAGGGAAAGAGAGGCAGAGAAGATTAAAAAGAAAAAAAAAAAAGGGGGAAGAAAAATGAAACAGGAAAAATGAAGAAGGATAAAAATAGAATAAAGAAAAGAAATGGGAAGTATAACAACTTCACTGCAGGTGTGAATTGCTGTTCCTTGGTGTTACATCTCAGTAAACAGAATAAATGCTTGGTGGTGTGTGACTGCTTTCCAATCAGTGAGAGCAACGTGCTGTGACTAGTAATGGGTCATCTTTCAGCCTTCCTTTCCATGGGGAAAAAAAACAATGACAGTGATTATGGTAGACAGGGAAAAAAGGATGGTCCATATATTAAGTCAGGAAACTCTCTAATTTCATAAGTTAAAATCATCATTGCAGTTTAAGCTGGGTTTCACAATTGGTGTGACTTGCTTATATAAATACTATAGATATTAATTAACCCTTTGCCCACATCCTTCAGAGGTAGAAGCACTATCCTTAGCATTCCCCTGACAGTTTTGTTCAGATTGTCATTTATGCCATAATATAATAAAATCTTAGCAGAAACAGTATGTTTCCTGACAAAGACATGCTAGAGAATCACAGTTAACGATGTCTGCAGGTGCTCTATACTCTCAGTAACTATGCAGTTTTGCAAAAAAGGCATTTAAATAGATGAAACTGGCACAAGCATTTACATGCTTTAAAAAACCATAATATGCACTAACAGTATAAACCATCAGCTACAATAACAAATATATTACAGGGGGCCTGATTCCATGGTCCTTGTCCACCACAGATGAGTTTCACTGTCAAAATTTTTTATTTCTGGTAATGGCGAATTTACATTTCCTAGTGAAGGCCACTTCTTTTACCATGGAGGACTGCAACATTGCCTAGAATGGTTAATGCCAGCTCACGTTGCCAACAGGTGACAGGAATTTACAAAAAAGAAAATCAGTTTGTGTATTTGATTCCTGCATGAGCCAAGCCTGAGGATTCAGAAATTTGAAGAGGGATCAAAGGAGGTAGATGTAAGTTTTATCTGAATATTGAACAGTTACGAGCTGTGCTATCACTAGTCATTTCTGATCTGCTCTGAGAGTCCTCACCCCCATTTCTAAACTACTTTAGGTAGCAGTTTAATTTCTTCTCTTACAAAAAGAAATTCCAGTTACTGCAGAGCTCTGAATGATATTGAATCAATGTCAAGTGCTCAAGTTCTTTTTCGTACATCAGCATGACAATCAAAAGAAATGGAAATTTCCTTCTTGTGATCTCACCAAATCCTGATCTTGTTCAAAGGCTACAATATTCAATTTTGTGATTTCACTGTTGAGTTTTAAGTCCTTCCTATAGGCAATATAGCACAGCCATTCCCTGAAGCATACAGAAAACTGTAATCACTAGTCTGCTGGTGTGTTAGGGTACTTCTTATCCTGCTGACCAATATTGTCCTACTGTTGCTCTGCATTTATGTTTGCTTGTTTTATTTCTCTGTATCTGTAAAGGTAGACATAGAATTATGTGAAAACAAATGCTATTTTTCCATCATGGCAACTCACTGCCTCAGGTTGCCACCTTATAGAGAGAAATTGGATGTAAATAATGTCACTTAATGTACCAAATAACATTTATTTGCAGTAAAATCCTCCCTTCAGATACTAACTGCCTACTCTCTTTTATAGGCTAACACTTAGCAATCAAGCCACTGAACATCTGGGCTTCCGATCGCTCAGTAATCATTTAAATCAAAAAGAGGATCCACTGAATGCCTCTATGGGTCATAGTGTGGAAGACAAGCCCAAAGCAAAATATCTGTGGCACATACAGAAGGGCACATTCTGAAAACAGCTGATGCCTCTTATTCAAAATTTACTAAAGCAGTGTAGGAAGCTGAGCATCCTGATGATTTATGTGGATAAATAACTTAGTGAGATGCAAAGGTTTGCACATCTTTATTACAATAAAACAACACCTGGTGCCCTTTCGGTACCATCTGCTTGTTCAAAATAATTTGGTCAGCATTATTGGCTTGGAAAATAGCCAGAGAGTCAAATTATTCACTAAATGGTGTGTATGAACTGAGGAATTACAAGCAGGTTTTTGAAGTACGGTAACAACAAAACTTTACCACATGTTGCTCTAGCTGACAGCTTAACGGCAACAGGAACAGAAGGCCTCCATTTATCTATGGAGCTTACTTAGTCACTGCTCCTTGCTGTACCTCACCTACCCAGATTTCCCATAGGAGGAAGAGGACATTGCAGTCAACACTTGTCCCTTACGGAGTGTATCATCTGTTTGCAAAGCATGTCTACCCCAGTAAGATCTGCATGTCCGCACTTAAGATTCTTAGTCATTTCAGAAAAGAAAAACAAAAAATTGTAATAATTAAAGCAACATTTTTTGATGAAGTTTGCTACAGCCAAAACCTGTTCACAGACCTTTACCATGTGGGCAGATCTATTTGGAAAGGAGGTTAAGGAAATGGCAGTACATTGAGTGGAGAACAAGCATTACTCCAAATTCTCATGGAAATTTTCCAATACTTTTATGTTACAAGCAAGCTGGCTGGAACTGAGGGAATCAAATAGCACACCAAGGACCTACTCATACCAAACAATTTTTCTTCAGAAATTGTGAAAGACATACTTCTTTCTTATAAATGCATTTCAGTCACTTGTTTATTCAGGCATTGATCTTAATCTAACACGCAGGCTCTTCAGCACCCAGAATCCTACCTATTTGGACTGGACAGATGGAATTTAGGCATTTCTGTTCCTCAGCAACTGTCACCATCAGAAGTTGTGAACATTCAGAAGTGCAACTTCAGAAACCACCATCCATGGGCGATGGTACTATTCTGCACCTCTCCCTTATGATTGCTGTTTCATTAAATGCATCTTTCAGCAATTTACCAGATGTTCATGGAAATCAAATTCAAAATGGTAGAAAGAGTCCATGAAGTGTCATTAAAACCAAAATACTTCATTTGATCTATAAATATTTTATCAATTAGACTAAGGAAAAATCAGGGAATGTACAGAGGTGGGGTGTCCAGTCTGGGATCCGGCACCTGGCTCACCCTGGTTGTATTCTCCCTACAAGTAAATTAAGTAGCTGTGGAGCAACTCTGACCCTTTCACAATCCAGGCACAGACAAGCCAGTTTATAGACATTACAGTATCTGTAAAATTGACTTACTTTTTGTTTTCTAAACACTATTTTTCATGAATTACTGCCCCATCTGCTTCAAAATGCATTGACCTGAAACTTGGAATAGAAGTTAGTAGCCTAGAAGCAATGTTTCATGTTCATATAAAAAACAGCACAGTGAGGCTATTTTAGAGTACAGAAAACCAAAAACTCATAATTTGGGTTTCCTTCAAGTGCTCTTCTAGTAATCACTTAATAATAAGAGGTGCATTTTTATATTCAAAATCTAGTCCTTTAGTTCAAAACTTAGTGTTGGCTTATCCCCTGAAGTATTTGAACATAAAAGAGACCTAACATGAAAATTGGCCTCTGTGAATAAAATACAACCAACACTAGCTTTTTTTTTTTAATTGCTGAAAATCCTATTAAAAAGGACAGAACGTCACAATATCTGCCTTTCATCACATGTTGTAATTCTAGAAATTTGATGGAATCAGAAATTAGAACATAGTGAACATTTCCCATAACTATGATCTTTCCTTTTTTAATGCAAAAAGGTTATTTACAGTAAATGTAAGTAGTAACAGAAGTAGACATAAAACCAGAATTCTTGGATATCCTGGGGATAGTTTGCTTACACAGAATTATTTTAATACTCTAACAGGAAGCGAGAAAGGAAGGAAGAAAAAGAGAAATGCTTCTTTATTATTAAAGCATGGCTCCACTGCCCAGATGGAGGATGTAATTGAGCAAATCCACAGTTAGCATCATTGTAAGTGGGCTTATTTATACCAGCTGAGGATTAGTACAATAAATAATACATATAAAAGACTCAGATACTGTTGGACTATTCAAATTTCATTGAACTTTTTTTCTTCAGATTTCTAAAAAATACAGAGTGGAAACAAAAGAGCCGCAGTCTTTGTTGCCATAATGTTCTGCATAGGAAACTTGTCTCCCTTCCAGTAGCTCCACAGGAATTATATGAAAAAAATGTTCAAATCTCTGATCTTTCTTGTTCATTTTCATGAGAACAGACAATGTTGGGGAAATTTGCCAAAGACAGAGTTAGCATTTCCTCTTTTTTGTTGCTTTGTTTTGTTTTACCCTTTGAAACAAGGGGCAATCTCAGGCAGTGTTCCCTGTCCAATGCTGTTAAATCACACTGCTAAATACAGTTTGTGCAAGTTTCCAGCACTGCACTGATCCTGCCATGCACAGTGCCCACAGGCACTTGGTCTGCTTGGAAATTAAATTCTCTAAACCAGATTAAGGTAAATTTACAAACTAGAATTCACACAACATCAAAGCATATGATTTAGACACCACCAGTCTCTAAACAATTATAAACCCTAATGTGAAATACATATGCTGAGGAAGAATTCTCAAACTTAGGCAGTTTCAAAATTGCTCAGAAAACATTGCCAGATGCACCAGTAACATTCAGTAGGTGTAACTTGGTCATCTAGGTGCAGAATACAGCCCATATGGGTTCACTTGAGGTTAAGTGGAAAGTCTGCACTCTAGCTTTAGATTAGTGAAAAAAAGTGAGACCTACCTTGAAACTGGAAAAGATAATTCCATTTCAAAATCTCCCCCATATTAACTTGTCAAATAGCAGCTTTCTGTTTACATCATAGATACTGTTCAAGACTTTTTTTTTTTTTAATTGACCATGTACTGTGTTTTTTAAAATAACTTTTGGAAAATCAAAGTAGTTTCATGTTTTCATATGAACAACAGTAAAATTTGCTGTATTTTATTCCTGTCTTCATTGATATCTGAAGGTTATCTTCACCAAATTTTGTCACTTGGTTTACTGACAGGTCTGGCATGACAGAATTAAAAGCTTGAGTGATTCACTGATGTTTAACATTATCAGAATCAGTCCTGTGTAACAGTAGGGAGGACTTTTTATTCCCATAACAATGACCATGACAACAGCCTGTAGGATGAGAATATGAATGAAGACTTTCAAAAACACTTTCATATAAAAAAGTGTTTGTGCCTTGCAAGCATACAGTATGTCAAATGACATAGCAAGCACTTCTCAAAACTGACTGTACCTAATACTGGCTTCCACCTTACTCCAAAAAACAAATTGACATTTTCATACTAAAATTGCACCTGATATTCTAAGCACTGCTAGCACTTCATTGCTATCAGTAGGGTTTCTGGCATCCAGAAGGATTATTTATGGAGATCTTGATAAAATAGGCCCAGTAATCATAAGATAATACTGTACTCACTAGCATTGGTTTACCTGTGTGAGCAGAAGATGAAGATAAAGATGTGTTTACAGGATCAAAATCCATAAGCACCTACCACCTACTTGCAAACAGTAAAACCGCTGTGTTTTTTTTCTGTTTTAAAATGATAATACAATTCATAAACATATGAGTTACATTATAGAACAATGAATCTCTGGTGTCACACTAATTAAAAAGCTAGTATTACATTACTTCCTCAAGGGCTCATTTTATAATTTTTAGGATTATAGCACATTGATTAATTTATACAAGTTTTTAATCCCCTAGTATTTAATGAAGTCTAGGAACGTGGGAACGTGTGCATAATTTAGATTTGTATAATTTTATTACACTGGAGAAAAGTTAAACTGGTCATGTACTACTTCATGTAGAAAAGTGTCTGAGCACACCAGTTCAACCATCAGCTTATTAACCATTTGCAACGAAAACATTTGAGTCTAAATTAATTCTAGGGTTATTAGATTATTTTTCAGCTTGCTAAGGACTCCAACAAGCATTGCTTGTCTTATGTGCTTGTCAACTGCCTTTTAATTAGCTACTGTGTAACAACTGAGCACAGTGGGAAACTAATATCTGTTCAAGTTATCTTCCATATCATTTAGAGCGCCTTGAAAACGACATTGTCATTATCCTGTACAGCCTCAGATTTACCCATTCCGGCACATCAAGTTAAAATAGCATGCTGCAAATAGCGGTTCATAAATGCATTGCAACGAAATACAATGGGAACTAGCAAAATAAATTGTTGAAGACAAAATATTCTACAAAGATAAAATTCTGAATTGTGTTTTGGGCTAGTGTCTGGTTCACTTTTACAGCCTCAAAAATGCAGTTTGATCACCTAGTTGTCAAACCATTAGACCCACCCACAAATCATAGGCTCACAAACAAAAGAAATTTATTTTAAGTCTTCTATATACAGTGTAAAAATTCTCAAAAGCTACAGTTTCAGAAAACATAATCCTGAATCTAATACCAAGTCTTATATATACACTTCGGGGGGGGGGGGGGGGAAACAAAACAAACAAACCCAAACAAAACAAAACCAGACACTGAATTTTGAAGTCATGTTTACCCAGACCTTATAGTAGGTGAGGGACAGACTCCAACTCTGGGCATTAATCAAGAGAAACAGAAAATTTCTGGATGCTTAGAATATATTTTCTCATGAAGTGATGGCTACAGAGAAACATTACAGAATCTCCAGCCCTCTACAAATTGCAGATTCAAAGGAAGGAGGCTGATTATTTAAAGCACTGAAATAAGATTATTAGGGGGTGGAGGGGGGCACACAGTTCTATTTATAATGGTACTTCTAGACTCTGAAATCTTTTCACTTGGGATGCTCCAAATTGTGAGAAATAAAGAAGGGGGGGGGAGGGGGAAGAGAAAAAAGGAGTAAACTTGCACGGTCAGAGTACAAGTTGAGCCTGACCAGTGAATCTTCTTAAAAGACAAGATTTATGAACAATCCCTTAACGATATGTTGCACACAATTTTTCATGGTTTTGTCATTTGTTGGTTTTACAGACCAGCCTTTCCAATTTTCTCCTTCTCTCTAATTTGGATTTACTAGATTTAGATGATAATAAGGAATTAAAAAAAGACATGTGAATGTTGGTTAAGTAATAATTAGAATTGATAAGCACGTTGGTCTGCACTCTGAGAATTTGGGATTTGCATTCTGCTTCACATCACTTTTCTGTTTGGCAGCATCTCAACACTCCCTTCACATAGATGTAACCAACTAAACATGGCATCTGTCTAGATGGGTATTGACAAAGACATTTTCTGTTGTATTTATGTTTTCCAAACAAGTGAGCTAGCATGATATAAACCACTACTTAACACCTTGCACAGATACAACTTAACAATGTTGTTACTCAGGAGAATACCTACAGTAAGATAGGAACAGCTACCGTGTTGGTAAAGGTGGTAAGTTGTCTCTACTATGTGATAAAAGATGTTCCAAAGCCTAATAATTAACTTGAGTTAGCAGACTATTTAAAGAAAATTCCTTTTTGTTCCTATTTTAGAAAGATCTAACAATGACAGCAGTGCTAAAAATTAGACTTTGGTGCTAAAAAGTACTCAGCCATAAAACATTTATCACTTCTTGCAGAGGAAGCACCTTTAGATTATTAAATATCTAGGTTTATTTCGATGCATAGCATAGTGCTAGGCAGAGAGGTAATTACGCAGCAGGGAGAAGTGTCTCTCTGAAGGCAGTGGGAAGAAAAGGCCTTATTTATTTCGACTCCCCACAATTATACTCATTTTCTAAATGTTTTTGAAAATCTTACTGGCCTGTCATGTTTCCACCTCAGAAGAAAATGATTAGGGGTATGAGTAAGAGTCATGTTTTTCTTTGACAGTGAGGTGCACGGTGCAGAGACAATAATTTTGGGCTCAGTGTCATGGGGAGCTTAGATACAGCACATGTAAAAAGGTTTCCCCGAAACAGCTTTTAATTGCTTTTTTGTACTTTTCACTTGCAATATTAATATAGATTAAAAATTAAGTTCTCCAGATATTTTATCTCATTTTGCATTTTTCAAATGCAAAATTAAATGCAAATAATTCTTTTTAAAAATAATTATTTGTAAGACAGAATATGCAGAAATGATACCTGAGCAATATTGGAAAGCCTTTCATCACCTACATACATTCACAGGAAGGAATCTCTGTGCTGTAATTTAGCAAATCAAATAGAAGGAGTATCTCCCTGTAGCCTGCACAAGCTCTCTCTGATTCCAAAATTATTCAGTATTATTTTTTAGGTTTCCATTAAAAATTGCATACGTCCTTTTGTAGTGCTGTTACCATGACGCTTTCAGCATCACCGTAACTCACTAGTCTCACTAGGTATATACCCTTTTGCTACCTCTTACTGCCCAGCCATGTCCAGTTCATCCCAAATACACAGCACAGTATCTGTTGCACATCCTGTCCTAAAATGCAACAGTGTGCTTCATTCCACACCTGCAATCTTTGTAGGATCATTTACTGAGCTGAGTGGCTCCGAGTCCATACTGCAGTAACAGCAATCACTAATCCCATGTTCATCAGTTTGAACTAGGTTACCATTTGCCAAAGTGTATGGGACATTATAGTAGCTGACAATTTCTCTGCTTTAGTATGTGGTACTTAGATTATAGCAACTATATAAAGGTGATACTGGCTCTGATGTTCAGCTAAGCCTGCCTAGATGCTTTCTGTCATAAGACTCTGCTTTAGTTGCTTATAGGTTTCTACACTTTAATTGCTCTGGGTGACATTTTCTGTTCCAGGTTCTTTGAGTTTTTGGTGTTTGGTTTGGTATTTTTTTAAGTTTCAGCAAAAATGATTCCACGTTTTTAGAGAATAATTTATGCAGAATATACATTGTTCTTACCACAGTAAATTTTTCCATTTTATTGAGAAATTCTAGTACCCTCTGTTTTACAATAATGGCCTGATGTTTTACATCAATTAAGTGTATGAAGAAGATGGAAAATTTATCTAAATTTAGACAAGTTATGAGTTTGGAGAGAATTGTAGATAGCATGCTTCAAAAAGAGTGAATTGCTAATGCTGTAAATTCAAGCGTTCAGAAGTCAGGAGTGGCAGAATTAAGGAATAAGCAGCAGCTTTCCCCTGCATGTAAGCATTGTGATTACATGCCACATACACTTGTATTTCATAGTTCAAAAGCACAGGTGACTGAATTAAGGTTGCATATCTTGCATTTCCCAAGTTCCAAGGGTTTTGTGTCGGTGGGTTTTTTGCAAACTACCTCATTCTTTTGAACACTAGTTGATTTAGTTTTGTAGTTTGCAATAAGATAGAGCTGAATGCAACATATACTTACTTCAAAATATAAATCTAGGATTCTCTACCTAAACTCTGTTGAAAACACATAGAGGTTTCATGGTAAAAAAAGTCTAAAGCAGACACTTGATCAAACAAGCTATTGTTGGGGTGGATTGCCTGGGAGGGCTCGTATAGCTGAGTTTAGTAACATCAGGGATCCTGTCTGAAAGATGTGTTCAGCAGGAGGATCTCTAAATGATTTATGAGCAGCTGAATTGGTAAGCAACCACTGGTGTTGAAAATGTCTTTTGATGTAAGGTATCCCAGTCTGCTTTTACGGTGTCTGTCTAGAGTCCAAAATAAGGAAGCAGGCTGAAGATGAACATCTCAACAGGCTCTTGAGGAGTAGGATTTCCTAAGGAAATCTTTCTTAGTCATTTAACTGCTATTGCCCCTCAGACAAAGGTTCCGTTAGAAGAAAATTCAAGAAAGTGTCATGATAGAAGCTTGGGATCTCTGCACTGGTGAGAGAGGATTTCCTAGTCTGCAGCTGAGAAGTGCTGGTTATTGCTTGTACAGGTGCAACCAGGATTATTTTCAAGAGGAAAATGCCAACATTTTGAAATGCTTAGATTTTGCATCATGCATAATTTTTTTTTTGCTTAGATTCTGAATAAAGAATGTTCAACTAAAAAAAACACTAAAAATATTAGAACACCAAGAAAACTTCCATTCCTGTCTCCCATTTAGAAATGCCACAGCCATTGGCTGTGAACTTCAGGGGCTCTTTGGCTGTCCTTGACATACAAGAGTAAGCTCAGAGCACTATCCCCAGAGCCAAGGACTCTGTTGCTGAGGAAAATCTGACACTCCTAGCTTGAGTTAGGGGTCCAAGAGCTGCTGGGTTCACTGTCACAAAGTAGTAAACTCAGCATGAAAACAAGGCTCTTCAGGATGCAAGATTCCTTATGTAGAACTAAGATCAGGCTTCCAGGCTTCTGAGCTATCAACCTTAGGACTAAAAGCCTAGGGCAGCCATTATTACAATCTTATCCTTCAGCTGTAAGTTCTGAGAACGAGGACAGCAAGATCTATCAATGCACGTTTCCATCCAGAACAAGGAACTGAAGTCAGAAATTCTGAGTCTTGACGTTCTTCTGCTAAGAACGCCCACAAAATCTGCTACCAGAAGTTGTATCACTTCACTACCAAGAGTGACAGAATAGCAGCCTTACAGTACTAGCAACTGTGTCATATATTCGTGGTTTCAACCAATAAACTGTGGCAGACATCTAATCATTTTATGAGAAAAAACTTGCTGAGTGAAAATTCTTGACCCAACCATAATAATTATGTTCAAAGCCATGGGAAGTGCCAGGTATCTGAACGGACTTTAGAAGTACTGAACTTCACTGACTATCAACTTCACAGATCAAAGGTTTTCTCCGATTTTTTTTTTTTTTTTTTTTTTTTTAATTTTAAGGGGGAGATAACACCAGACATCTGGCTGAATTTTAACATTTCTTAGTAGGGACTTGACAAGACAACAGATTCACAGTTAATGAATTCAAAGCTTCATGAATATATAACAGCTCTAGCTTTGCAAGTATGAGCGCTACCTCCAGAGAGTTAAGCTACAGAGCGGTGATGCTTTATTTTGTCAGGAAGGCTATGTCACCATAAAGAATCAGCTGATTTCCTTTGGGATCACCACTGGTTCAGAACAGCTCTATCTAGTTAGGATAAAACACACCAAAAACATAAGCAAATAACATAAAGCCGATTATCTTCCCTTTCAATGAAGCTTCAAATTCCTCATGACATATCAGTGACGGATGCAGAGTTTTTAAAAGACCCTGTGGCAAGAATGAAAGCACTCAGAGTATAAGGAGAAAGGAAAAGCTCATCACAGCTTACAGAGGGAAAAAAGCTGGCACACAAAGAAGGGGTCTCTGACTCGACCTCTGAACAAACTATTCCAAATGGCAGATGGATCACTGAAAACAGAGGAGTTTTGTGCTGCCAGCAAGTATTTTTGCTTACAATGTACTAGAATCTGGAAACAATCGGAAATAAACCAGAAGAGCTCAAAATGTCATAAATAATGTGGGCATATGTTATAATTAGGCTGCATGAATACAGCAAAAAGTTACCATAAATATTCACTCTGATATTTATAGACATTTGCTATGGTCACACTGACTCACCTTGCCATAAGCATTCAATAGGCTGGCACAAATATTTGTAGAAAGCAATTTAGAGCCATGGAAACAAAACTCCATCTGCCTGGGTATGTTCCCTGAATTGTTCGCAGAGTCAGTCATTGTAAAGATTCAGTGCAACAATATACAATACGACACAGACGTCTCACTCCTGGTCCTCTGCCACAGACACCACAAGCAGCAAGAGCGCGACCCAACTATGCACTACCATCATTCACATTTGTGTTCAGGCAAGTGCCAAAGCATATTGGGACATTGCTATTATGAAATATTCCTAGAAAACTAATTTAAAACAAGTGTGGCAAATGAATAGATGTGGTAAACAGAGATTTTATATTTAGCCTTCACGGAAATTACAATAATAATGTTATTAGCATGGCAGAGTTTAGGACCACCAGATTTAACGGTATTCTTGACGTCCCTCTTTCCCCTTTCAGAGCAGGGAAAATGAGAAGGATAGTACCTGCAATACTACTTCTAAATGTCTTCCCTTTAACTGTCCCCTGTGAAGGAGAGATCTTTCACTCTGTATTGTTTATTCTGGCCAGCAATGGGTTACACAAGGAGTGAAGGGAGAACCAGATATAGATGCCCTGTCCCAAAATGTTTAAGCTAGCTCTGTGTGTACACATCCCTTCACAATGAAAAAATAAAACAAGAGCTGTCAACAAGATTATTTTAGAGGAAATCAGATAGCAAACCATGAGTAATTACCTCACTAAATCAAGTAATCTCTTTAATCTTAAAAGAAAATTTCAAACCTGCCTTTTAGCAAGCTTTCTTTCAGTTTCCATATCCAATTTAGGTGTAAAAAATATTTGGTTTTATTTTTAAGAAATGCATAGCAGGACTGAACTCTGAAGACTGTGTCTTGTTGGGTGTGAAGAAATTATTTAAGACAAATTATAGTGCTGTCACACTCATACCTCATAGTTTAAAATAAATCTTGTCATCTAATTATGCAAAAGCTTGAGTTTGTTTAACAAATTTCTCGGAGATATTTGCGTGGCACTACATTTCCCTTCGCCTTTGATTATAGCCTATCATTTCAGTCTTTTCCCTCTGTAGCTTTGTATGTTTTATTGTGGTGCTTAACAGGTTGTATTTATCACATCTCTTCAGCTGGGCTAAAGCAGATAAAACCGTGAAGTCTCAGTACAGTTCTTGGCAGTTCACAATTAAAGAATTATTTAAAAACCAAAGCACCCCAAAAAGGGATTTGTGCTCCCAAACTAAGAACTTTAACAGTAAGAAACTAGGTCTCTGAAAACAGTTTTGATGTCCCACCCACAGGTCTACTGAGAAAATTAAGGGAAATGGAAAATTCCCCTTGTGTTTTAATTCCCACACTATACTCTCAAAATGTCAAGGCAAACTTGACTAGAATCAGTCATGTTAATTATTTCAAGAAATTATAGTCTGCAAAAGAATATGTCTCTTCTCTTATGATTCTATGATTCTTGCTTATTGTTGACAAGATAAGCTGTGAATTGTTCAAGAGTAGCCTTTATTGTGGCAACAAGAAGAGGGGCAAAGAACTGTCATCAGAAAAAAAATAAGCACAGCTCCCTAGGAAGTGCTTAACTAACTTGATGTTATATTATTGAAAGAATTTCATTGACCAAAACATTAAAGACAAGTCTGAAAAATACCATAACCAGCCTCCATAGGACATGTGAAGCACTTCAGAAAGTTGGCAAGGGTCTAAGCAACTAGGCCTGATTTTTAAAGATGACAACTCATCTCACAGAGGTTATTTACTGTAAGCCAAGAATAATATTTATGGCTTAATCACCTGATCATCATAACCTGGTTTCTTAGGGACTCTTAACCGCAAATACTTGTGAACATATGATTACACATCCAGAACTGGAAGGCTGCATAAGGCCATCTTAAAGCAGGTCAATTAGTGTTTTCCAGTCCATATATTGCCAAGCCGAAAGATAGGTATTTTCTAGTTCTCTGACCGACCTAACATTATATATCTCTTGAGATCAAACTCTTCTTTTCTCTCCAGTGGAAGAACTGCAGCTGCTTCATCACTTCTTTCAGACAATTATGACACTATCCTATTATTGGATATATTCTGCAGGTATCACAGTCATGATATCATTGCATTCAACAATATCATTGCTGAATTCTGTAGTTTATTTTATCAGGAATAAACTGACTGTAGTTTTCTTGCTATGAACTGAAGGCTTCCAGTATTGAAATTTAAACCAAAAATTGAAAAAGAAGAGCGGATATCACAGCCCCAACTGTTTACTCCACAGTTTAATGTCCCTCTTTCCATTATACAGTATCTAATTCAAGATCTTTTCAAACACCACCTTTACTCCAATACTACTTTAGAATCAGAAATAACTGTAAATTTCACTTATCATAGTAATTATTAGAAACAGATCTTAGCAACAAAAAAGAGCAAATAAAATCATAAGCAGCAAGCCTTACTCTACTACTTCAGGAACTTTGAGCAAAAATAATAAATAAAGGAAAAGAATATATGTATTTTCAATAATCACTCATTCCTCAGTAAATTTCTCTAGTTTTTAAAGAAGAATTTCCACTGAAGTTCATCTCCATCTTCTGAAGGAGTGAGAGCCCAGCTAATGACTTTATTTCAGAACAAGAAAGATTTGCCTTTCCACTTTCTGTTCCATGCCCCTCCCAGAGACTTTCGTGTTGTTGTTGGCGGTGATGAAAGAAGCTATTTGCTTGTGACAAGAACAAGAAAATCTTACTGATGAAAAGTGAGGCAGCTTTTTTGTTTGCTTCTCGATTAAATCAATAAAACCCAAAATGTGCCAGTTTCACTTTCCATTTTGAAACACATTGGACAGCTGCAGGGCAGAATGTTATTCCTTCATTATTCTCTCTATTAGTCTTCAAATAATGCTATTTGGGATCAATGATCACCTCAGACATGCTAATATAAACACAATTTGTTTCCATAATAATTGGCACGCTGATATTTAGTGCATTATAAACGGCTGTATAAATTAATCACAGATTCATACACTGCCTATGTGCACTGCAATTTGTCTTTGCAGAGTTACTACTGTCAGATCAAGTTTTTATCTATTCTTAATTTTAAGCATTTAATTACATTAGTATTCACACTATAAAACATACAAAGAGGTCTCAATTACCATTGCCCTTCATGAGATGAATTAATTTAAGTCATAAATCCACTCTCCTGTAGAAAGGAACATCCAAAGAATGACTGTTTAGTTCATGGACTATCCGGTGTTTTCTTTCTGTCTAAATGAAATATCCTCACTGTACTCTTACTGGAGTGCACAAAATGTCCATTTGTCATAGCACTTTTCATTTGCTTTTGAGTCAGAGGAATGACCCTTCATCTATTAGTTTATTTAAATGTCACTGAACCTTTTTGGGGATTCTGCCCCATAAGTAATGGCACATATCCTGTAAATCAAACCTTTAAAAACATCTCCGGCCTTCACATTTTGCTAGATTACCCTTTAAAAGGAACCTTTTCTCAAATTATTGCCCTCTGTGTTTCAGCACATTTCACTTCCAGAAGCTGTAACCATAATGGAAAAAAAGCAAAGGGAACAACAAAAAGAATTCGGCATTAGCAAATTTTACAAATGGATCTTTGACCCAAAGTGTCAGACTGCCAGACTCAGAGCCCAGACCAAACCCTGCACTTTGTACTTCCCCCAACTGCTGTTCTCTTTCCATTGACTTACTGTACGTTCCCACGCACTGACTGACTACATACAGGTTAACCAACTGCAATTTTCACAAGCCACCAGACCATGTTAACACTTCTCTGCATATAATGTTTGTCACTGTTTGCTTGTGCATTACGAAGTGCCTTCACCCTGCACTAGGTGCGCATCACCTACTGCTTCCTCCATTCCCTTAGCAGCTGCTAAACTTTAGGTGAACTTCACTTCTGTAAGTGAGTATATCCAGGTGCACATTCTCTTTGTATACACACCTTCACCCACCTATTCTTAAGCAGGAATACCTAATGATGTCTCCTCCTGTAACAATAACTGTTGGCCTTCCTGGGCAGGGCTCAGGACCTACTACTACTCATTCTTCTGCATCAGCCCAGGCTTAACAGATGCTGACTTTTCTAAAGGGACTGATGGAATTATGTCTAAGTTAAGGAAGGGATTAAAAAAAAAAAGCTTCCTTCTCTTGCAAGAGAAAGAAGAGATGAGTTTCTAATGGTAAGAGGGGAAGTTGTGCAAAACCAAACAGAATTGGTGAAATGGATGCAGGAAGGGATTAGGGAGTGCAAAGAAAGGGTGGAGCCTGGACCTAGCAATATGGTAGTGTGATTTCACATATTGGCAGGGAAGCCAAGAGACAATATTGGCAGATAGTGGATGAGAAAGGAAAGAGGATAGAAAAGGATTAATAATTCAAAGCCAGCTTATAGTGGCTTAGTCTCCATGCTCAAGATACAGATAGAAATAGTGGACATGGGTGGCTCAAAAGAGAGCCTTCCATCCAGGTCACAGAAGTGCACTTGTCAGGTACTGCAGAAATGTAGAACAAGTATTTCCTCTTGACTTCCTTGTGCAGCTCATAAAAAGGATTATTCAACAAATAGAAAGGTTTGTTCACTACAGGTCCATTCTGCATCACAGACACCCACCACATCTAAGAAAGAGGAGAGCAAAATTATTGCCACGCAGCTAGAATTCTTGCTCTTTCAACGGTGGTTCCATGGCTGCAAGTGAGAGGGCTGCTGAGCCAGGGCAAGTCCTCAAGTGAGAAGTGTGATAGCTTTTCTCCTTGCCTTAGTAGGAGTAAGAAAATAATGTTCAGCAAGCTCTCCGCTCACTATACATGAGATGTTTTCTCAGTACCACATGGTTAATCCAGGTGCCTTCACGTTAAATGTATTTAAGAGAGACTTTCACTGATGCCGTGATAAAGAACTTCCCTACTTTGAAGTCATATCCATCCCATTTCTTTCAAAATCCCTGTAGGTAGCTATTTTGCCTCTACCCTGCTGAGTACTATTAACAAGTTTGTCATTAAGCAAGGGGATTAATTTCTCCCCCAAATAAGAGACACTGATCTAAATTTACACACAACTTATGTAGTCAATAAAGAGGGAATGATGTAAACCTGATTCATATTCTGTAAGCCAAATTCATACTCTGCTAGCAAAAGGATTTGCTCTCTCCAGCGGGTACTGATGGTGCATAAGAAAACAAGACTCCTTTAGGTTTCTAAAGTGATAAGAAACTCCAACCTCAGTACCCAAAATCATTTTAAAATTTCAGAGGTAGTTCCTGGATTACTCCAGTAGTCACTATAATCATAGCTTTGCTGTTGGTCTTCAAGAATTTTCAACCTAAGCAAACAAGAAATTCAAGCAATAATAACAAAACCAGCTCACAAATAAAGTAGCCCAGAAATATGTCTCAAATGATCTAATTTTTTAAACTGCGCTAAGTCATTTCCTCATTTCCCATTGTTCGGATGCCCTAGCCAGCCATAAGAATGATATAAAGAGAAAGTATCCTCTAGCTACAAACTCCATCCATAGTTTAGTCCTGAAAATGAAGTATACTAATTTTCTCATCATTAAGTCACTAATTATATTGAAAAAAACTGCAACACATTGATTTTTTTTTTCTTTTGCCCTTGGGGAAAAAGTTTGTATATAATTATCAGTTTCCTAACTCTTTACTTGCCCTTTTGTTTGAATAATGAAAGAAACTCTTTCATCTATCTGCAAAATAGTATCACAATGAGACAGGCTGGAGGAAATATGAAACCCAGCGATGGTTCAGGGCTCTGGAGAAAACAAGCAATATCTATTCCTAACCTCTTATTGACCTATCACTGGCTTTAGACAAACAAGTTAAACATTCAATTAGTAGAAAAGAAATGAACGTGCTGTTTATTAATTTGGGAGAAAAAATGTTATGTTGTGCATATTAATTCACCTAATATGCCACGCAGCATCTGAATTTCTGTTAGATAAATCCCATCCACTTTCAGATATTCAGTCCTAAGAGGCAACTTGGTAGCAAAATGCCTTACACACAGGTCTCTGCATACTTGCATTACATAGAGGAAATTTGGAATTAATGATTTCTCAGTTTCAGTATGTCTCGAACCTTGTTTATTTATCATAGATCGAAGCTGCCTAACTCCTTGATGTCTCTTCATTTTAACTTGTTTTCCATCCCGTATCTATCTTCCCATACTCCCTCATTCCCTGCTCTTTGCTTTGATCTTTAACTTCTATCTCTCTTCTGATTTACGTCTGTATTTACAACCGCTGCCTTATAACCCCATTACAAAAAAGCCTCTTCAGCTCAACTGCCTGTCGAGCTGCCTATCAAACTGCTCTCCTGCCCTCAGTCACCGAGTATACTGCCTCGCATCAACCACTTCTCCATCGGGCCACATCCTCTCAGTGCAAATGCCATCAGTGCTACTCATGTCCCCTTCCTTCCCATCTCTTATGACAGGCTGATGATACAGACTGGATGGGTGGAATGCACTACAGTGGCTTTAAAACCTGGCT
Source organism: Grus americana (assembly GCF_028858705.1). Lineage (NCBI taxonomy): Eukaryota > Metazoa > Chordata > Aves > Gruiformes > Gruidae > Grus > Grus americana. The sequence goes on from NC_072864.1 coordinate 9,979,867, forward strand.
GGATCATTGAGCTCAAAGCATAGTGGTCAGTGGTTTGAAGCCCAGCTAGCAGCTGGTTAGGAGTGATATTCCATAATGGTCTGATACTGTTTTAACATCTTCATCTGGGGCATGGAGCAGAGTGCATCCTCCACCAGTTTATGAGTGGAACCAAACTGGGGGTGGGGAGAGGCAATATGCTGGAGGACAGTCTGCTGGGCACAGGGACCTCAACAAGGTGGATGAACAGGCTGACAAGGACCTTGTGAAGTTCAGCAAAGGCAAGTGCAAAGTTTGCCACCCCCTCCTCCTCTCCACTGCGACACTATAATCTCAATGCATTGTATGCATACTGGGGAAAAAAAAAAAAAAACCAAACAAACAAAAAAACCAAACCCTACACAAAATTTTCACTCCAAAGAGTGCAACACACTAAAACTTCTGTAACTGTAAGTCCCTCTGCGTTCTAGCAGCAGTGTTTCACTACTGCTCAATAAAATATGGATATTGCTGATTTGTTATTCTGTTGTCTGACCTTGAGAATATCTGATCACCACCCATCCACACAGCCTGTACAGAAATCCTCTTCCAATCTGTCGTGCACTATTGAAGTTAAGAAGTTAAAGCTCAGGCTGGTTAATTGGATGTAAGAAAGAATGGATGTAGAAATCTAAACTTGATATAATTCATTTGTGGAGACAAAGAGGTCAAATATGTATTACACTTGAGAGCTTATACAGCTTTTCTGGGTATTTATTCAATACTGTTAGTCTGACGCTTCAGTAGGTAGACAGCAACATCCCATTTCAATTATATGCTAGGAACTGCAGGTACTTCTGGAATTACGCCACACTTTACATTGGACAAAAGACAGTTTTAACACATATGGCTCTGTCCCACTGCGGGAATTTCAAGTATCTGTCAGCATGAAAGGGAAGTTGAATGAATAATATATGTTTCTTCCTTTGGCCTCCAAGTGGAATTAAAAAAATAATCTAGTTAAAATATATTTAACTGTCTTGTCTAGCTGGTAGCCAGCATTTGAAATATCCCACTTGTTTTCACACAAACAAGATGTACTACAGGTAGACTAGGCTTGGGGCCCCATTTCACAACACCTTCTCAGTTTTAAATGTTCAAAAAGAGTTCAAGACCCATACTTACAAACGATAAACAAAAGTCAGACTGATTCTGTTAGTCTTTGGATGAAATCCAGTGCCCTGTTCCATTAGGAAAGTGAGGAAATATAGAAGTCTGACTCCAAGAAGCTAGATACATTCATGTATTGACGTGAACAATTTTCACAGCAAATATGGAATCTTTTTACAATGACAGATGAATAATAAAATTTTGATTGTTCTTTCCTGTTGTATATAGAAATTCTCTATACCTGTGATTGTGCATACTCCACTGTATCACCCTGTTATGAATACTGGGCTGTTTTGAAAAAGATGCATCTGCTCTTCTTTGCCATAAATTGTTGTAACGCCCAAGCTTTTTGTTCAGGTTTTTTAACTGCAGAACAGCATTTTCCTAGACTCCCAGTTGCATGTTTCTTTGTAATGTTTTGATATACAGCCATTTATTTCATTGCTATGTTGCTAATTCACATTTCCCTTAGGAGGAAGGTCTGAGGACATTTTGTTGAGAATAGACTGTATTAGCTAAACTTGTAATTTTCTCCAGAAGACAAAAAAAAGTACTGCAGGTGTTTTTGTGTATATGGTTAATATTAAGACCATTTTTCTTATGAAGTCCTATTGTTGCAGAGAAGTTGAGTGGTCTTGCCTTAAATTTAGAGACAATGCAGAAACCTCATGGTTCACTCAAAACTGTACTAGTATACATTAGCTGGTGAGGAGGTTTACAGAGTGTCTATAACAAAGTGCAGCAACATGGAGCTTCAGAAGATCTAAATCTGGAATGTTTCAACTTGACATTTCATTTGTTTGTATAAATCACTGTGGAGGATGGTTGAGCACTCAAGTTAAAGCAACACTCAGATTATCACATTCTGAAATCATGAGTAAGAATAATCAAATTGTCTAAATAATGTGAAGCAGTCTTATTTGGTGCTCTTCTAAAGTAATTACAGTGCCTAGTTGGTAATTTTCTCAATGTAGTAACCTCACAAGCAACAGAAATACTTTTTCATAATAAAAGCACACATGGAAGGACAGATAACAATATGTATTTTAAAACAAAATCTATTTGCAGGAATATTCATATGCTGGCTGCATTAACACCTCCTATTTTTTTAGAAGATTGCCTATACAGAATAATTTGGAACAAACAGTTAAATTTCAAAAATCTAACACTAATGTTTGCTTTCTGTTTTGCTTTTCATTAGGTTTTGGGGTTTCAATTCCACGCTGTTAAAGTCAATAAGGCTACTTCTGGGTGTAAGAACAAGGGTTTGAGTGAATAGGACTCCCTGTGTGGAAATATCTGCTTGATGGTAATGTCTATAGTACAGGAACTATTAAAAAGAGTTTTAAGAATATTTTACTTACACTTGGGCACATTCTCTGGGAATCTAACTCTGGGAGCCACTGAAAATCTTGGGAAGGAGGTAAGGAAGGAAAATGGACCCGTGCAGCTGTGCACTGGGCTAGCTGGGCTAGAGAGGATATCAAAGATGACAGCCCAGATCCAAGCACCGAAACACAAGGACGTGATTATTGTCAGAGTATTTTATCACTACCTCTTATCTTACAAAGACAAAATTACAGTTTGGGAAAATAAGATGGGAGGAAGTAGGAAAGATTAAACTACTTTTGCCTTACAGCAAAATTGACTTTTGTGAAAATGCATTTTTTGCCTATGTGATACAAAAAAAATAAGGAATAAATAGAAAGTTCAGATTTTCACGGCTTAGCTGTAGATGAAACACATCTTGTACAGCCATGAAACTACACTGGAGTAAGTGCCACTGGGAAAATTAATAACAGGAACAAGTGATCGCATGAGCACTGGAACTAGTGAACCCTATTTTTTATAGATTTAAATTGTGTGCTTGGATTCTCTGGTGTTTAATAAAGCAGAAGTTTTGCTTGCCTGACTGAAGCCCTGCCTGCTTCAGCCTTTCCCTCCATGGTGGCATTAAACAGGCTTCTCGACTACTCTCTGCCTACATTCATGACATCTTTGGAATGTGCTATTTTTTAGATCTTATTATTTTATTAAATTTAATTCAAGTTAGCCAATTGGATAGACAGCCTTCCCTCCCCCTGACCCATACTCAAGGTGAGACATTGTAAGACTTGATTCCTTAAGAAGCAAGACTAAAAAATACCCACAAGCATCTTTCCATTCTACCACAATTGAGAGGGGCTTCCATAACATCTGCCCAAGTAATGCATTATCCCCCTTCAAAATCTGCTTTAACATTCTTATTTTCTGTGATGCTGATAAAAAAACTGTGACAATGATTAGTTTGCTAGTGTCCTGAGACTATTGCTTATCTCACAGACCAAAAGTGCCTCATTTTTTCTTGTAGTTTTCAGTTTGTCTGTCTGTCCACTGCCTCATCTTGGATGGATTTAGACTGCAAACCCTTTGATACAGAGATCACCCTTTTACCCCATTTATTTCTGCAGCAAGAACAAAATCATCCATGTCTATGACCAAGATACAAGAACACTGTATTAATTCAATTAGGATTAGATAATAATTATATTAATAAAATGACGATTGAGCAGGATACTCGTTAGAATCATATAGTACTCATCACACTGACCTGCTGTCATTGATAAGGGACTGCCAGTTGTTCTAATGCACTGAATGAGATATTATTCATATGACAAACGAATCTGTCAAATGGCTTTACCAGCCTGCCCAAATTCTAACAGAGTGTTTATCCAAAGCAAACCACTGCTTAAAGTTGGCAGACTCATTATTTTTCATATTAATATGTGTACCAACTTGAGGGTTACTACTAAACTATTCTAGGCCTCCCTCCACAGACGGATTGATGATTGCACTTTGATTTATGGCTCATCACCAGGACATTATTCACAAGGCCTTGATAACTCATTTATATCGGTCAGCATGTGCATTTGACTTGACAGAATCATTATCCACATTATCACCAGAACTCACACATGGACCTCTGCCTTTGCTCTGGAATTGATATTGGATTTGAAATCACTAAACAGCATTCAATTCATTCCCCCGCAGAGCCACGCTGTGCTGCTCACATTGCACCGTAGTCACATAGTATATAATGCCCATCACATTCTTTTTTATACATCCAATCTGAACAACACTAACTTTTTACGTCTGTTCTACATCACTTGATATTTGAGATGTTACATCTGTGTTTAAATTGTCCAATAGTAAAAGACAAAACCTTTGCACTATTAAGCTCTGCCATACTATCTGTATTTGTAGCAAATTTAAAATTCTATTGCACCTTCAAGGCAAATTGTATTTTTGCATTATTTTATGCAGACCACCACACACTATGAACTCGTACTTGGACAAAACTTTCCAAATCAGAATAAAAACACAATTTCTGAAAACCAAATTTCTTACAATCCAGAAAAACCTGAGTTCTACTATAGCCTGTGAGGCTTTGGCTTCCACACTCATAAACACTTCAAACAGTTAAATACCAAAATGGAGAGGAAGCAGAAGAGGATGAAGATTGTCCCTCTTCTGCTATTTAATGGATTGCCTTACTGCTTTAGACCACAGGAAAGAACAAGGCATTATAAATAGGGGCTCATAAGCATATATATTTCATGTTAATGCATTTTGTCAGACAGCCTAGTAAAGGTAATGTTCTCTTTAAGCAGTTAGCAGCAAGAAATAGCTAGACAGACTTATTTCCCTTTCAGACATTATTCATATTCTGTTATCAAGGTTATTCAGTATTTAAACAGAAATACAAACAGTCAGTAAAGATTCAAGAGATCATGTGAGAAATTACCTTCAGCTGAACAACTAATACTAAGTGCTCATTTGCACAACCAGAATGGTCACTTTTCTATTGCTTTAGTCCTTCCTCCTGCTGCCTCTTTCCGTGATACAAAAAAAAATAAAGGTGAGAGAGCGCCAAGTTCATTATTTGTAATTCTGAATGTCACAAGATCATTTCCAAAATTCAGATTATCACATCACTTCAGCTTCTAGAAACTCATTTATTTATGACCTGTTTTGCATTTCTGACCTGTTTTTCTATTTATGTAAAAAGATGAATGCTGTTACCTTAGCTGCCACTGCTTCTGTGTATCTGTGCATAATATATATTTCAGTTTCAATTTATTATCATAAACCCTAGGATTATAAAGATTTTGTTTCATGTGACAAGTTTTGCACCCATATATTTTTATTTATTGTGCAAGTTAATCTATACAGAGACTTAACTAACTATACATATATTTTTATGAAATAACCATGGCAACTGAATATACCCCATACTGAACATATCCATCTCTTGAACATCATCTCCCACTAGATCTTCTTTAGCTAACTCAAACGTCACCATGACATTTTCAATGTGCAAATAAACTATGTATCATGTTAGTATATATTCTACAGTTCTAAGATAGAAAAATGTAAAAGCTAGTTTCAAATTGCAATCATACAGGTATCTAAACAGTCATTCCAATATGGTTAAGAATCAGGACTTCATCATGGTAACAGCTCAGTCTAAAATAAAGATATATGAAAATTAAAGCGATGGGATTTATAGAATGTGTGTTGTTATTTAGCAGTACAAACAAATAATGCCAGACGTGCTCTATACATACTATAAGACAGTCTTTCCAGACATTATAAAACATAAAAATGTGATACATGTCAAACATTGTTTACTTCTCTTATTGAGAGAAATTACTAATTTAGATTTAATATGTCTAACTCTTCTAATTATTTTACTAGTGTCTGCTAGGAGAGTCCATCTAAAGCTATTAAGAATCAAAAGATGCATTCATCACAGGGCACTTCAGCAGCAACCTGGATTAGCCATGCAAGACAAAACCACTGCTCATTTTTGGAATATTGTAATAATGGGAAATAATTGTTTTTTCTAATAATGTTGATGTAAACAATCCTGACTATAACTGACTAGAGTAACTCTTTTTCCTTTTATTTTTTTTGGACATTCAAGACAGGCTCAGAAGTAAAACCCCTCATGATAATGACAAAAATTCCAATGCTACCTTCATATGAACCTGGTTTTTACAAGACTGAAAGGGCTTTTCTCTTGCACGAGGTTATGCCCTTATATCTGGCAAAACCAAAAGAGAATTGTTTTCCAGCAGGTTGAGCCATTAGGATGAAAATCCCATCTTTTGAACAAGGCTGATACCTAATCTTTATCACTGTATTGATTGAACAAGGTTGCGAGATTTACCCATATTCGGTTTAGTTGCCTGACAGACAAAACAGAAGAGGGAGAAATCTATTCCAATCAAACAACATTTCTTATGAAAAAAAAATCATCTAAAATTAAAAACTAAACCACAATATTTTGGCTGTCTAGAGAGAGGTAGAAATCCTGAAAAGTTCACTTTAGGAACTAACAGGAAACGAAATGCCAGAACTGTCGTTCTTAGTCCTTAGCTCAGCAGTTCACACCCTCAGGATACAGACTGAGGACCAATTTCTATGACAGGGTGATCTGCTAAAGAACTAGTATATGTGATAAAAATGGGGGAGTGGGAAAAACTGCCTTTTCACATTTGTGTTTCAGCCTGAAGCCTCCCTATTATCTTAACACTATGTCAGTCTTCGAGAAACAGCCAGCTAGACTGGTTTGGTAATTAGCTGAAAAGACAAAGGCTAAAGGTCAATTAGCCTAGGAGGCAAAGGCTAATTGCACACTTGTCTTTGGGAGACCAGCTGGGAAAAGTTAGAGCCAATGGCCAGCCAGAGGTGCTCCTCCAAATTTTGAGAGGGGATTTAGCATAAGGAGGAGGAGGAAGGTAGTGGGAGTTATTGCTGGGTTTCTTTTTTCCTACTTGTAGAGTTAAGTTACACTGGGAGTTCAAAAAAGCATGACTTATCTTGAAGGATTATTTTAAAATGAGACAGAATCACAGCTCAAACCAATCTTATGACAATTCCTTTCTCTGCCTGAGGAGACTGAATCCTGAATGCCTGAGGAGAGCTTCCACCTCCACAAAAGTGTTCTAATCATCATTTTTGCTAGTTTAAGGGATTATAATATTTCCATTTTTTCTTAGGCAATCAAACATTTACTGGAGCAGAAACTATAAATTGAGTATTCCACTTCTTAGGTGAGAACTCTTACTATATACCTGCAAGATTCATTCTCTGGATCCAGACAAACCCGAGTGGTCCATGCAAAGTAGATCAGGTCGTATTCGAGGCAGAATTAGTTAAAACACCATGGGGATGGGAAGCAGGTCCCAGAACTCTGTTTGTTCATTTATAGTGAAATTGATACAGTGAAACCATTTCAACAGAAGAGTTTAAGAGAAAGCCAATATCCTGTACAGTCTAGTGGGTTAAGCAATAAACATTGGAGTGCCCCAAAAATGCTGACTTGTTGGATTCTTCCTTTAATCTTGACTTTAACATCTTTTCCCAGCTGAATTTCTTTGGCAGGCTCAAGTAGTCTCAAGCCAAACAATACTTCATTTTTCTAGGAATTTGCTATTCAATGCACTTAAACTTATTTTGCCACACTGTATTCCACAGACTACTTTTCTGTTGTTTCTAAATGTTTAACTTGCCTGTCAGGCCTCAGACGTCAGCAGAACAGTGCAGTTGTTTCCACAAGAACACGCTCTTCTATTGAGGATAACACTGTGTGCATATGCTGGGAAGAGGGCATGATCAGATGAAGGTCTCTGCTTGGTTTTCTGCGGTGTATTTTGTAAGGCTTCACCTGCACAGTTTTGCATCAAAACTGGGTCTCCCTGTTGGCATCATCAACACCGTTCCTTTTCCTGTTAAAGAAGTAGAAGACATTTTAATAGGGAATCTTAGTCACCAAGATTTTCACTGTACTGTGTGAAGAACAGATTATATATGTAGCTGTTGTAGTTTAAAATCAGTGAGCTTCCAAGTCTTCAGTTTTGTCTGCTGAAAGTTTTGATCAGTTCAACATTAAGCACAGTCACAGAATCGCAGAATGGCTGAGGTTGGAAGGGACCTCTGGAGTTAATAGTAAGGAAGAAATGTGCTGTAAGACCTGCCAGGTTTCCCCTTCCCTTCTTTTACTGTATGATTAGCAAAGTTCAGTGCCTCCAAACTGGCATGAAGGTGTTTAATGTCAGAGCTTAATAATACAGCATACATTAAAAATATAAATACAACATTTTTGCAGCTTAGAGAAAATATTTGCCCAAGACAAGTTAAAACTATGTAGCCATATCATCTAGTGTTTTGCTGGATATAAAATGACCCTTTAAAGCCTTCTGACATTCTCCTCGAAGCTGAGGATTGAGGCTATGACCTTTTCAAAGCCTTCCAGAGAGCTTCACAATCAACCAACTCTTACAGTGAAAGTTTCATTAGAAGCCAAAGACTTTTTTGATAAACGTGGTTGCACAGTTGCTACCTCTCATGAAAAATGGACAAAACCAGTTCTTGCTATTTGAAGAACAAACAGCTGCTGGTGCTGATTGAGTTCAGAAAACTTGTATTGTAATCTGAATCCAACCTTCTTCTACACAGGAAATTCCGATTCAATGCAAGGGGGAAAAAATTACCACAAGAGACCCAGGGAGGCTGTGAAGTGTCCATCCCTGGAGTTACTAAAATGCGACTGGAGACGCAACTCTTTCAGGTTGGACCCACTTTTAGTAAGAGTCGGACTAGGTGACCTCTAGAGGTCCCTACCAACCTAAATTAAATGACCAGCTGAAGTTAGCATCCTTCTTCCTTTGTCCTTGCAATGCTAGGAAAGGAAAAGACTACTCATAGCTGTCAAGTTGCTACAGATGACTGAACTGCAGTAAAGGAATCTGTCAAAAATAGGATAGGACAGGATTGGATAGATCTGAAATCTGAAACGTGACACTACAGACGTCATCTGTCAAAAAAGGAGGGGTTTCCACCCAAGTGAAAAAAGAACAGGGTGATCTGGCTACTATATGTTCTAGTACAGACATAGTAGAAAGTCCAGAGTGATGGGTAGCTTTGATTACATGCTGTTACTCGCAATGTACCATCCTGTTTTGCCAGTACTTACAGAATTTTTTAATTGCTATTCTCATAGGACCAGGAATAAATTGCTATCACACTGGAAACAAAAGGGAACACAGGAAGGAAACAGTCCAAGTCTCTATATGATGGGATTGTTGCAGTGAAATTTACAACCATCTGCTGCTCAGGTCTATCCTAAAGGCATGAACTCATCTATTCTAAATACGCAACGATAGTTACTCACATCTGCATCTTCTGCCTAGTGAATAAGGAAGTTACCACGTGTTGCCAATTAAGCAAATGAACATAATCATCCTCCTATATATAGGTATTTAAACTTCCTCCCCATGTTTATCATTAGTATTGGCTAAAGTATTGGCCAAAACCAGAGCCCTACAATGGGCAAAAAGGGAACCAGATCGCTCTAAACAAGAGCTGTTGAAGGCCTCAAGCACTGAATCTACAAAGTAGCTTCAGTGCTGTAGAAGGCATTCCTGTGGGCTGCTTGCTTATGTATCAAAATAAACTGCTTCTCAAGAAGAAATGAAACAATCTATTTGGTAAAAGACAGCATTCAGTAAATAAACTTATGCAATAACACAGCAAACAATCTGAAAGATCATGACATAAATATCCATTTTTTTCCTGTTTATTTTCTCTCACTTTCTGAGATCTCTTTCCCTCTCCTGAAGACTTTTTTTCTATTCTTTAGTATGCATCAGACAAAGCCTTAGATCCCTAGGCTTTAACAGAGAAGCCACAGTCTCATTTTTCTATTAACAGTATCATTTTTGTTTTTGTCAGCCCTTCGGTCCTGAAGATGCCAGACCAGAGCCATTCATTTTTGCAAAGTCATTTGTGGCGGCACAGACCAGCCCACTAGGCACAGTGCGCAGTGTTTGCATGCTAATGGCATTTTGCAGGTATGCCGCCGTGGCTGCCATTGGCGGCAATGCCATTTCAGAATCCCCTTCTTTTATTCTCTACAGTTCTGTCAATTAAAGCAGTCCATTCTGTGCCATGATACTGAGTGCCAATCTGCCTGGTTTGTTAGAAACCTGGCCAGAAGTCACCTCAGTGACGTTTCTTGCGCTAAAATCCTAGAGAGGCTTCTCCTCCTTGCCTCACTGATGGGCTGCCAACTCTAATTCCTTTTCCTCATGCAGGATACATATCTAAAGTTTTTCCCTCATCATATTTTGGAAGGCGTGTGCTTTTATCAGTAGGACACTGTCACTAGTGGTACTATCTATTCTGTATCCAAGTGTAATTTCCCCAGGTAGGAAACATTTTACAGCTAGGGATTGCTAGATTATGGCACATTATAGCTGCTTCTTGCACATCCAGAGGTCCCTATGTTGACGGTGGGAATAGATTGCTACGGTGCTGCTCCCACTGATAGTAACAGCATAGAGTCAGGGTAATACACATTCACTTCTTTTTATTGGCATTGCTAATTGTGAAAGAGAGTTGATTAAGCAGATAGTTTTGCTCTCTCTGTTAGTTCAACCCCTAATAAATCTAGCGAGAGTGGCAAAGCAAGCACTAATTCACGCACTTTATAATAATTTCACAACCACTGTCTTCTAGAAAGAGAATCATGGCTACTCAGGGGAAGAAACAGTCATGGTAATTTTTGTTCCATGAAATGACTATGGAAAATTCAGCTACAATCATTTTCACTCTGTGATTAGCTACATCCGTCTTCACAGTAGCACCCTGCCCTTTGCCAGGGCAGGCAGGGGGAGTGAGCTCTCAACTCTGCTCAGGTTTACTGCTCACAAAGAGCTTTGAAGACTGACCGCTTCCACAGCAGAAAAATACCTGTCATATGAATGTCTTAGATGTCTAACCAAACAAAATCATTGAAAAAGAAACCTAATGTGAAAACATTTCTGTGAGGAAAGAATTTAAACACAGAGAGCTCTTCTGTGTTTATTAACAGACCTTTTTTTCCTCAGGGTTTAAATAATCTTTACATGTTTCAAAAATACTCTTTCAAGAAAGATTATAAAATGGGACTGCTCCTGTCGAGCAAATTACCAGTCCTAGTAGGGTAAAACTTTGGATACAAACAGGAGGAGTTCCATCAGAGGAAAAACACAGTGCTTAGTAGTCTGAATGCAAAAGTGCATGACTCCCCTCAAGCACATCCAGTGGTCTCCTGTGACTCACAGAGTCTAAAAAAAGAGTAGATTCAGCTTCTGAAGGAGGTTGTTCGAATCACTTAATCCCTGTTCCCAGGTTCATGATCAATGGGGACTAACAAGAATGACTCAGGTAGTGTCAGGGAGGTTACGAAGTCTGAGGTATTTCATGGCAGTTGATTCCTTGCTGGTAAACCAACTGTGAGATGACAGAAATATTTTATGGCTTCTTTTCTCACTTAAGCACAGAACCTATTAACATTCTGCCTCTCTCCACACTGCTTTGCTGTCTGTCAACAACAGGGAGGTTCCCAGCTTTTCCTTCTTCCACAGCAATGGATGAAATGGTCTTATAGCAATGCAAAGACAGGGCTAGGAAGTTTGAAACATTTGCAGAAAGTCTTTAGTATTGGTCTGATCCTGGCAGGCCCACCCTTAAGACCTGCTCAACTCTATTGCTTTGTTCATATGATCACTGGAACCAGATTTAATTGGAATAGGGAAAAAAGAAGAGGAATCTTTCAAAGGGTTTTGAACAGTCCAGAGTTTGTTGGGGTTTTTTTTTCCCCCAGAGAAATTTCTGTAAACCAGAGAGAGATGTGGCAGATTCAGTAAAAAAAAAAAGTTTTCTTTTCTTTTTAAACATATAAAAGTTGTACAAAAAAAGGAGACCAGCATATAACTCTTTGAGCTACTGGCTGGTACTGAAACCTGGGACATTGATCCCTAAATCCCAGACTCTCATACTGGCACAGAAAGCAGAAATGCCCTCCTGCAGACACTGACACAGAGGGGACTGAGAACTTCCCTTCACCTAAGTTTCCAGTACCCCAGAGTAGCTCCTTACAGATGCATGCATATCTCTGTATTGCAGTCTGCACTTTAAATATACCCTAAAGGCAAATTTAATCTCTTTGATTTAGCTTTCCCTCAATAATTTAGTCACACACATCCTTACACAGCATATCCACTCACTCACACACATAAACAAACAAATGAAGGAATGAAAACCTATGAATTAATCAAGCTATTTCCCTGAAGACTCTGAAAAAAGAAAGCAAGACAAATTGTAAATGATATTTCTATTTGGGAGGCAGCTGGATTTTATCATGATGGGGCCATCCAAACATATAAATATCTGAGATGAGAAGGAAGAAGATAAAATGAAATGGATGGAAACATTCGTGCTGTCAGTAAGATGAAAGAATAAAGTTGTGGGTGCAACAGAAAATGATTCTTTAAATTAGACCCATATCGTCAGCATCATATTTAATATCCTTTCCACTAACCTGCCCAGAAACTATTCCTGCTATTCTCAAACTTGAACCTAAGCTTCTCTTTTCTACAGCAACAGTGCTTCAATGCATAATAAGTGTGTTACCCCCAACAGCTAACTAACGTGGTTGATAGCAGCCTAAGGTGAAGCTAGTACTTGCATTTCATTTCTTATTTGACAGCACTGCCCACTTGAACATTGATATAGCTATTTACTGACCATTAAAATGGTTATAGATATTTTAATTATAAGCCCATGGCTTCAAATTGTATTTATAAAGAAGGCATTCATTTGTATTCTATATATGACCAATTTTGTCCCAGAATGAAGCTCCAGGCAGTTACTGCATTTAAGCACAATAGGATTCTGATTCTTCAACTCAGACCGATCTCATTTTATCAATATTCTCTAAATGGTTATTTTCTGCCCCCTACACTTTTAAATTATAGGTACACAATGAATGTTTAAAATGAGCAAACAGGAGACTGAACTTGTTTTTCTAGTAAAGCATTTCCTGAAGAAAGAACAGTAATCATTTCAAATTATTCCCAGGAACTACAAAAAAACAAACAAACAAACAAAAGTTCCCTGAGAATTTTTCCAGACTGCAAAATTCACAAAATATCTCAGAATAACTGATTGGGGGAAAAATATTCACAAAGAATTATAGCAGTTTTGTAAGTGATGTTGAGTGTGAAACAGACAATTTATGGCATACGGCATATGCTTTGGAGCTGGAGAAACCCCTTTTTTGACCAAGGCAATCACAGACTTTTCCAGCAACAGAAACAGACACTTCATCAAAAAGGCAGATTTCTCTTTGTAGGTAGGTAGAAAGCACAATTTCAAAACTTGCATCCAGCTGGGTTATAAATTTGAGTGAGCCTTCTAAAGGAACCAATATCGTGATGTCTACTGACCACTTGTTGTCTGATGTAGAAATACATTTAGAAATTATGTATTCAATTGCTGCCTGTAGAAAAAAAAACCAAGCATTTGGAATTTATCACAATTTACAAATTGACCCCTAAATATTTAGTCTAAGATTGTATTAGTTACTTGTTTATTGTTACACAAAGAAAAGCCAAATTACCCTAATGGTTCCATTAATTTTATTCTGCTTCTACTGGACTACAGAAGTGAGCAAAGGTTAGAGTGCTCTGCATCTGAATGTTTAGAAGTTTGATTATGGAAATAAGACAAAATGCTAACAATCATGAGGTAAGTTCAAACCTTTAAAAAAGATAACACTCACTTATCTCTTTATTGTGCATGTCTCCTTTTATCTCTTCACAGTCCTTTCCCCCTATGATCTGCAGAGGTGATCTTTTCACCTTGTTAAATCATCCTTATCAAGTCTCCTGAATGCAATAACCTCTTTGGCACATTACCTATCTTTTAGGATTTGTATTTAATATATTGTGTTCTTCTTTCTTCTTCTTTTTTTTTTTTCTCCCTAGTAGGTTACTCCAGAGTTCAGAATTGTTGGATTACTGATTGATTTCACAATTACTTTGTGCTATGGGTTGTTTTCATCTGTGTGACTGACTCTGTTGCAAAACGAACACAAAACATTCAAAAAGTAAAAAGAGAGGAAAAAATTCCTTTTTTCCTCTCTCTCTCTCTCACACACATATAGTGTTTATTTAATTATGCACACATTATTTCAGATTGGAAAAACCTCAGCTTCCTAGATATTTTTATAAAATATAAAAGAATTCTGCACATACCAGATTCGTCATCAGACAAATGACCTTAAAGCCTCTCTCTGTCCAACACTCATTTTGTTACAGTGTTGTAGGATGAGTTTTGTCCACTATCTGTGGAATTAAGACTGTCTACCAAGCCCTAACAATAAGCTGTACTTTGTTGAAGTACAAAAATGATGCTAAAAACTGTAGTGGTTGCAGAGCACACCCTTGAAAAGTGAACCCTCCTGTACTGTAGTGCTGTGGTTTTATATGCGTGGTTATCAGGAAAATATGTCCCTGTGGTTCATTAATGCTCAAGCCACTTTACAAGTCTTCTCTCCTCTTGATATGATGCAGGTTTATAAAAAAGAAAAATCTAACGTCAGACCAGGATTGGTATGGCAGGACTCCAGGAGAGCTGGGGGTGTGTCCAGTGTCTCATTACTCTCTGCCTCTGTGCTGTTCATTATAAACAGAGCTAAGCAGGGATGCTGTGGCGTTAGCGAGTGAAGGTCAGTGTGACTTCCCCGATGAATACAGGAATCAATACCTAGCTGGGTGAGATGAAAAGTTGGTTCTCTGCAAAAACAAGATTTCAGACTGCAACTAGTTACTCAAAACTGTTATTGAATGTTTCCGGCAGGAATATTTTCTTGTTATTTTTAAACACTGAATTGGCAGTTATAACATCAAAAACACCCAAATGTTTTTTATTTGGATTCTTACGCAGGAAAAAATAGGTACTGGCTCTTAATAAAAAATTCCTTTTCACCAGAAACTTGATTGTATTTTCAAACTATTAGCATGACACAGATAAAATAAAGAATATAGAAATAGCTGAGCAATATATCTAGCTACACTTTCTTATATATATATCTTTCTATATGGATATGCATATAGGCAGCTCCTCATCTAAAGGCACCCTTATCCTTCAAACTCTTATGCCCATGCTCAATTTTAAGAAGGTATGAGATCCACTGACTGTGTGTCTTTCCAAGACTGCTATATAAAATGTTTAAATATAGATGACTGAAAAAGAAAGGGGAAGAAGCGAGCTGGCTGATATTCAGCACGCCATCCTCTGAAACTTTGCTCCTGTAGTGCTTTCTTTCCACTTGCACCCATATATTTGTATAACCCTCATTACTCAATGCACATTCAGCTTGCCCACTTACCAGCCTCTAACTTCTACAGTACCATCACTCCTCAGCCATCAGTTGTTTAACAGTGGACCTGCCTGCTGCTCAGTACCTCTGCGTATTTTTTACCTATTTTCTGATGAAACATGATCTCTACCCTTCCTTCTTTATAGGACTGATTTTGGACTATAGTATTATTTTAAAGACTTGATTGTCAGTTGAGCATCTGTCTTTACAAGAGCACTATCCCAGACGACTAATTTGTTTCCAGTTAAAAAAAGACACTTAATAATACACTTCACAGAATCTCCCAATACGGTATGATTGGCACAGGCTTTTAGTGCGTGAATCAAAGCTATTCTTTACAGAGCAGTGACTCACCATGGCTTGCGCATATGAAACCCTCCACTGGAGGGAACCAGTTCTGTGCTCGTGACAGTAAATTCAGGCTGGCCAGGACAGCCATACTTTTAGACCACTATTCTTGCTACTGTTATTGACATCTACAAAAAACATACTGTAATTACTATCTCTCGTTCCCAAATTTAAGAAAGCTTGAAACAAAAAACCCAAAACCCAAAAACAACCAAAAAAAAGAAATGTTGATCAGAAACCCTAGAACTTCTGAAAAAAAAAAAAATCACATATTTGGGTGGAAAAAGAGGAGGGATACTGGGAATATAAAAAAAAATATTGTTAACACTTGAATAATTTTTCTATATTAAATTTTTCACTCCTGCAGGCAAAATGGGGCCTCTACACCCAACGATAAAGATGATCACAATCTTTGAGCACTCCAGAACACTCCAGCCATCCAGGCCCATTTCCAGGAACAGGACTTGACTTAATAAAACACACCTTAAGGCACCTGCTAGCTCTGATGCAGCAGCTTTCACTTAGTGGAGCACTAGTCCTGGCTAGATCCATCACCCACTCACCAGTGATAATACACAAATCTTTAGGAACTCTCTAGAAGTTACTTTGTATAGATTTAATTAGTCCTTCTGTGCATTAAAGAGATTTTGCCCCTCATCAAAGCGTCATAATGGCACCAGAATGAACATGATATCTGAGATCTGGGGATTTTATCTGACCCCGTGTAATACAAAAGCAGCAGAGAGGCCAAAACTCACACACTTGAACCATATGAATAGTCTCATTGACTTCAATAAATATACTGGTATGAAAAGAAATACTAAGAATTGGCTCAATACATGGAATTTCCATGCAATATATTGGGCTTTCCTGTTCTTTTAAAATAAAAAAGCACTTTGGATTTCCTTAGTATTTATGATAATATAAGCAAAGGCTCAACAGCTCACCAGAAGAAATGAATTCTTTATCTTTGCATCCACAATGTTATAACTAGCACTTTTTTAACTCATAGACAGCCTTCCTATGTGATTAATTAATAGAATTAAGAAAGAGAATTTTTGTATTTTTACCATTTTTGTGTCATGTTCTACAGTGAACTGTAGGGTGGTAATACAAGAATAATTTAGAGATAAATTAGCATAATAATTAGAAGCCTAGAAGTCTTTATTGTGTTTTTAATATTTATGCTTGATAAATATTGCTCTATTTGTCAGTTTATGCAGTATAAAGTGAAACTTAATGTAAGAAGATTATTAGCATAAAGTTAGCATAATGAGTAAAAAGCAAAACACAAAGGTAATCAAAAATAACAGAGGTTGTTTCCTCTTGCCTCTCTCAAAGGACATACTTTACACCCAAAAATCTGTGTTATGGAAAACAAATTTCATTTAAATTAATTATGAAGTTCTATTACAGCTGTGAAAAATTGATATCTTTTAACAGTTCTTCCAGTAACTGCTTTTTTGTCTCTTTCGAACTTCTTCCACATAGTCTAGCCACTCAAAGAATGAGATCATTTTGGTCACACTGCTTAGGAAAAATGAGTTTTTTAAAAAAGAACATTTGTCTAATACAGCAAGGCCATTTAGCTCTAAGTTAGGGATGACATGAAAATGTCCTATGAAACCACAGATTCACATCTTTAGACACTAACAAAAAACGGCAATCAGCAACAGGCAAATGGTAGTGTTATCTGCATCGAGAGATCTATCAGCCAAATAATTACTTTTGGACTTCTAAAGTTTTAAGTGAATGTAACATTTGAAGTCTGAAGTTTCATGCTTCAAAGTTCATAGAGCCCACCTCTGATATCAGATACCTGACACTTATTTTTGTTGACTCGTACAGCTTCCTAGTGGTATTCAAATCTCTCTTTTCAATCTCCTTCGACTACAGTTTTGAAAAGTTTGTCCTGTTCTAGTGAAACTCATGGCTTCATAACCACCTCTTTGAGACAAGGACAATGACCTAGCAGGGATGAGAGCTGATAGAGGTGAGAGAGAATGGAAAGACTCCAAACCATTCCTTAAGCTCCTCTGATGTGACCCACATCAGGTTTATGAGGGAAAATGTTATGAGACTGGTTAAACCTGGCTAAAAGGGGCTTCAAAACTATTAAGCAATTATTTCTTGGGAATAAATGTAAGAAGCAGTTAAGCTTCTTTCTGATATCAGAAGCTGAAACAACAGCAACCATCGATCCAGAATATACATCAATACTCAGAATTAGGGCCTAAGAATGGAAGAGCATCACTTGGATGGGTTTTGAGATTTCTCAAAGCATTCTGGCAATTTCTCCACTTTTTTTGATGCTATATGAAAGAACTGATACGAACACATGTGTGTGTAAAGCGCCATTCTGGGGATGTGTGTCCACTTGCTACTCATCATGTGCACATGCAAAAGACCACAAAGTGCAAAGCAAGAAAGCCATGACTTCAATGACTTCAGTGACTTCACCTCCTACGTCATCTTCCACAACTTGATCCTCCCTATTGCTTAAAAAGAGCAACTAGCACAAGCACTCACCTACAGCTGAAAAGTCAGCAGCCTTCTTTAATCCTCTCAGTCTCCAGTGATGCGGACACAAGTATAACAAGGTGAATTTGCACACATGAATTTTTTTTCTGAATGAAAAAAATTACCACATTCTTGCCATTTTTGCTGTAGCTGGTACAAGGATTCCAGGTCCTAAAGTCACTCACAAAGCCAGATCTCCTTGGCAACATATGCAGTAAAACACAGCTTGCAATTATTGTTTGTTTCTAATACTATTATTTTTATGGTACCCACTATAGTGTTAGTCATCAGAAGGCAATTTTTGGTTTATGCTGAAAATTTATGATCCTTTTCACTCCACCAGTATTTGTAAGATATACTAATTACCAATGTAAGGATTTGTGGAAGAGATCTGGAAATAATAGAAATAAGCCTTTTAACAGGCACAGTAATTATGCAGACACAACAGATGCTAATAACAATTTTCATTTCTGTGGAAAAATGATTAAGGTTTAAAAGTACAATAACAAAGAGGCATAAGAAGAGTACAAGGGGGCGTAGATGACATGAGACTATGTATGTATGATCACAATTGCTAATTTAAAAAGAACTTTCACACTAGAATAATCTCAAAACTATCTCCTCAACAGCAATCTGTTTGCCTTTCATGCTATTTTCCTACTTCCTGTTACCCCAGTTTGGCTATTTACCAAAGTTATTTCAATCTCCACTTCTGTTTTCTGTCATAAGCAAAATGTCAAATCAGGTGTAAAACCAAGTTCTTGAATATCTGCTTACTAATAATTCTCCCAGAACCTTTCTTAATGCTTTAAATATTTGTCTGTAGCATCCTGGTAAACTCAAGTAATTGCATATCAATTTTTTTAACTGCTTCATATGGGTAGGTGTTGTTCTTCACCTAGTGTCCCAAACCACTCCGTGCAATGTGTTAAGTTCCAGTGCAGAAGTGGTTATATATCAGTAATGGCTAAGTAGACTCCTATAAAAATACACATGTACAGAACAAGAGCCAAGTCTTCAAATTACCACCAAGCTCAGTGTTTAATATAATGAGTGGTGGAATTAAAGTTCATAGCTCCACTTGTGTTAGTGGTAGATTTCCTGTTAAGTCAAAAAAATTGTTCATTAAGATAATTAAAGCTCTGGGCCATCTCACCCATCAATCAGTCTTTCTTCTGAGCACTTAACAGTTATTGCTGAATAGACTCTGAAACAACCCATTAACTCCGCACAGGTTTGCCAGAAATTATAGGTGCTTTGAGATCCCTAGGAATAAAAGGTGGCACATAAATCAAAGGCATTGTCATCATGTGATGCTCCTAAAGTCTGCACTGAAGTTACCTTAATCATTAAGGGTTGGTATCGCAGCCATTTGCATTGGAAGTTAGGACTACAATTTATTTCCAAGATCAAAATAGGAGGTGAACTGGCTGGTGAGGTGATAAATCTGACATTACAGCAGAGATCCTGGCAAGGGATCCCAGAGACAGAAGTATTTATGGAGCTGTCCTTCAGAACAGAGCAGAGAGTAATAAACCTGTTAAAGATATTTTCAAATCAAACCATTTCTTCCCCAAATGTCCACACAAAAAATAGCTTAGCAAATTCTGTTGCGCTATGGAACAAAGATTTGCCCCTCTATGCATACAATGTTTTTTGAGAATGACGCACGCCTCCTCTCCACACTATAAGCCACAGAAGTTACTGAAAGAAAAATGAATTAGTCCGTGCTGTATTTAAGCGTGCTAGGTATTTTGTCAATTATTTAATGAAACAGTGGGTATGCAGGCATGACAGTATAAAAGAGTTAGGTTTAAAATAGGCACTGCCAGCTGTGTGGCTATGGTAGTTTTAAATTCAGTATGAACTAGCCTCTTGATAATTTTTTTCAGTTTCTCAGGTGAAATTTGCAACTAAAGGGAATTCTTTTCATCACAGCTACCCTGGTAACGTGGACAAGGTTTTCCGGCACAAAGTTGATTTTAATAGAGATGTACAAGCAATGCCACAATCCAGATGCCACCTCATGGTAAAATTTCACAACAATTTAAGGAGTGCTGTGTTCAGTCATACCTGCTTGTGGAGTAACCCTGGGAGGGCAGATCAAGTCCCCGAGTGCTCTCATATTGCGGCTTTCCCACCATCTAGTGGCTGAAGAGTTACAGATAAAAAAAATTCTTAACAGCCCTGTATCTCATTGAGATTTTAATATTTTTTTTTATTAGTAAGGCTCCTTGTGTTTTAAGGAAAGGATCAATCAAGGGTACTTTACAGCTGTCATTTTCTGCTTCAGCATCTAAGTTTTCATATTAAAAAAATTTCTTACTCCTAACATAACATTTACAGTAGATAGGACCCCAGAATAAACCCTTGCAGTGGTATTTGCCAGCAAAGGAAAACAGGAGCTTACCCCCAGTGGGGTATCAGCCTCAACAACTTACGATTGTTTAAATTCATGAATTGGTACCTAAATCACTGCTGACTGTTACCCTCAAGAAAGGGAGGATGAACATCACAGCAGGCAGATCATATTAGAAATATCCTAGTTTGACAAGACTTTGGGAGATATTAAGGCAGGTTTGAGAGTGTGTCATCGTGTGCTGGAGCCTCCCCTGGTCTATTACAGACTCTGGGACAACACTTGAACACATAGCAGTAAGCTGGAAGCTGTGGTTTTCTGCACTGTTTCCTGTTAACATATCCAGAGATATTTATGGAATTAAAAGTTCAATCACTGCTCAATACTTTCAGAAATGCGTTCTAGAGATGTCAAAAAAGACGCTTTTAACTTATGGCAAATGCTCGCTTTATATATATCCTTCAAATAAGTGCCCTAAATCTGTTCTGTGAGCATGTACAAAGACTAGCTATTAGCATTTCTGGTATTTACTGAGATTAATTTTGAGCATGTTTACAGAAAGTGATGAAAAATAAGACACTGATCTAGCTTTCTGTTGTTCTCTGGCAAACTTAGCAAGAACAACACATGAAATGTTTGGTCATAATCTTTTCTGTGACAGATTTTTGCAGAAGTTAAAAAGTACAAAAAATAATGTTGTTTTTCAAAAAGGTTTCAGTAGTTTTTAATGTAAGCAACAACCAAGTGTCAATAAATACCCCCTTTCTTTTGTATTTCCAGGTAAACAGCATCACACACATAGCTCTTAGCTGCATCCTTGTGGTAGAAGCAGCAATGTGAGGGGAACACACTTTTCATGGGTCATGTCATCTAGAAAGGCCAACACTACCTGAGTGCTCACCCCGAGAAGAGTGACTGAACGGCTGGGACTGCTTAAGAAGCCAGAGCAGTATTGCAAATAAATACATGCCCACTGCTATATATAAACTATCCATGTTAAAAAAAAAAAAAAAAAAAAAAAAAACCACACCAAAAAAACCACTTTAAATTGGTTTTAAAGTTCCCTAATTCCACTCTTCTTTAGGATAAGAACATTTAACCACCTTAACAGTAAAAAAACAAAAATTTTGCTAACCCTACAGGATATATCTATGTCTCCCATCTAAAGCATAACAGGTAAAACACATATGCCACCAGTTTAGGGAAAAGTTTGGGTAAATCCATTTTCATTATATTCCTCCCTCCACCACCAATACATATGTACTCTGGACATAATTTTCAAGGTCACAAGTAACACAAGATCCTCCTTTTCTACTTGAATATAGAGGAGTATTTAAGGGTACATGTCAAAATCAGTTCTTAGGAGTTTGAGCTGCTACAGATTCCTTCAGTAGAAGTCACAAGATTATTTTCCGTGGTCAACTTAATATTGAAAAACTACAACTAAATATCCATTTGTCCCTTACTCCTGCAGACTTTTTCCAAGTCTATAGTGTAACTTCTCTGCATTGTCAGTGGAATCACTTGTACTTTTAATTTTCTACTTCAGAATTATCAAAACATCAGTATCTACCCTTACATTCCACAGAACGTACATGGATTCCCAGCTCCTCCTGCCCTTCTTCCCATCTATGACGCTTCCATTTACTTTAATCTATATTTTCTTTCACTGCAATGCTCTACACTAACATTTTTTTCGCAGCAGTTTTGATGTAAACCCCAGTCTAAAAGTGAGAATTGGCCAAGGAAACACATTTTCTTACAGAGACAAGGGAAGAAAAGAACAGCCAAAGAGGGTCCTTGATTTAGGGTGATGAGGGCCACTGTTTTGATTTATTTGCAATAAAAGATTGTAAGCATTATCCTCTGATAGCTATAGGGATGTGAGGAAAAGGAATATCAGAAATTATTGCAAATTAAACATTATAGATAACAGGCATAAGACAATCTCCTACAGACAGATCTTGGTATCTTACACATTGTGTATCATAATGTGAACACCTCCTATGGTAAAAATAACTCAGGATATCAAACCCTTCTGTAGCTATAAACCAACACAGAGATATAACACTGAAACACTTCCACAAAGCTGTTAAAAAAATCATTGAAAGAACAGATCAGCTTTGAGGTACCTCTTGAGAACTAGCCTATATAAATTTTTTTTTTACCACTTTGTGCTGTGTATTTGTTTCTTTCTTTTCAGAGTTTTGGCATTAACCGGTAATACATGGCAGGGAACTGCGTGCCTCAGATTTACTGCAATCTCAGCATAATGATACTGGGTGAAGAACGCAGCATCTGGTGTGTACAGACAGCGACCTCAGTACAGCAGCACGCTGGCAATTGCTAAACATGCATCAGGACTGTGGCTACATTTTGGAACAGTCCAGTTATATTTTTCCTTTGACTGTCCCAAGGTTAGCGTGAGGTGGTTTCCTTTCAAAAGCAAGAAATCAACAGGGGTACTAAGCAAGGGACCATCTTTCACAAAATATGCAGAAAATCATCTTTTAAGCTTGTAGCTTTAAGCTTATAGGTTGTTTGCTTTCCCTTGCCAATCCCAAGCAAAAGATTGTTGATAGCATGTTCAGAGAAGGCCCCATTTTGTTCTCCCTCCTAGTACTGGTGATTTTGTCACCAGGGCTGAGAAAAACCAGAATCTGATCTAGAACCATCAAATACTGAAAATTCATAGACAGCACTGAGATGAGTATTCACAACAATGAATCTTCTAATTTGGGAAGCTGCCATGCAACTCACTGCCACATCTCCACTCCCTCTCCGGGTTTTCAAAATAGCAAATGCAACTTATGAACAGCTTTTGTAACTCGTGTTCTTGTCAGGAGACGAGGAATTATTGAGCAGTATTCACTGATTTTAAATAATGAATAAAGAACCCAGCAAGTTGTTACAGATAGTTCATAAACAAAAAAGTGGCAGAGCTCATTTAATAAATTATTCATTCTGAATTATTATGCTAAATCTAATATACAGTACCTATATATATGGGAGGGAAAGAGAGAACATTAAGAGCTTTTAGACATATTTTAGAAATGTTCATGTCAATTGTATATAATTTTCAAGGTTAATGGCTTTTTGATACATAATAATGAAACTCCCATTTATTGTACATATCCTAGTTGCAAAACCTGTTTCATTTGCATAATCATAAATTGCAGTTGAGCAATCCTCAGCATGTGGTTATTCATTTGATGAAAATGTAAATTTCAATTTTATTTTTGTTCAATTGCATACACACTGCATTTACTGAATGTGAGAAAAAGCATTTTAATTTAACCAATGAATTCAGCTCATTACAACCTACTAAGAACATTGAGTAGCCCAGAATTTTGTAACAAAATGCATTTTTAAGCAATGATTTACAATTAACTTATCTTTTTATTTTATAATACCTAGGAAAAGTTACTGTGTTTATTTTTATGCAAACAAATTGCCTTTAGAATGTAAGAGTGCTCTGCCATTTTAGATACAAAATGAGTGTAGTAACATTCAAAAGAAAGGCATTCAATTAAAGGGAGACATTTAAAGCTAACATTGAGTGAAATCTCTGAAAAAACTGGATTCTTGTGCTTGGGACCTAAAAGAGACCTCCAATGGGAAAATGAATACTCAGATCAACTGATCTGCTTACTCAAGCTGAGACTGTAGGTCTCGCTGTGTTGGAAGGGTAGCTAAATATATCTTTTTTATGTGTAAACGGGATATATTACACAGAGGCACTCCTGAGAGACAACAGTCGTAAACGGTCTTGTAAAAGTCTTACATACAAATCTGGTTCAAGAACCTTAAATTACTTCTTTTAAAGTCAAGAAACTTTGTAGATACAGAGAAACATGGAGGAAATGAAACTTGTGTCCTGCCTCCTTCAGTGATGTTACAAGTCTCTATTACTGATATTAGTGTTCATCACTGATTGAGTCAGTGGAGTGACTATCATATAGTTAATGAGAGCTCACTCATCATCAGAGAGTGTGTATTTCCAAGCTACAGATGAGAGCAACAGGTTGAGACTGTGATCCTCAAAGGGACCATTTAGTTGACTGAAATTAATTTGCTCTGACATTATAACTACTACTTCTAATTAAGCCAAGTTCATGATCTTTATAGAAGAGAAGTAAAGCTTAGAAAGATGAACAAGTCCAAACATTTTGAGATAAGTAAAATTTCTACTGAAGCAACTTTGGACTTAATTAAAAATATATCTGATAATCACAGTAATGGGCCTTATTTTAATAAATAATTTTTATTGCATATCTTGTGAAGATTAACCTGGATTCCATTTCTCTTCAGAGGTAGCACAAGTATAAGTAATTAAACTTTACAAATTGATAAAATCTAGCATTAGAATTTCATGCCTGCTTTGCTTCCTCCAACCATTCTCTCTCCCCCTCCAAAAAACAAGTGTATTCCTCTGCATTGTTTAGCTGCAGCCATTGCTTTCTTCTGAATTTAGAATACATTATCTCTAGAAACAACTCTACAACAGCCATAGGCATGTAGACATACTCCTCCTTTTCACCCAGAAATCCTGACTGGATGGAAAAATAAGATTTGGGACACTTATCCATAATGTCTTGATGTCCCGCAGCTCAGGCAAATAACTAGAACATCTAGAAATACCAGAAACATTTAGTGCACACACGTAGATCCAGTTGCTGGTGAAAAAGGTCAGTCGGTGTGGGGGTAGTAAACCTTATCTACTCATCATACACAGGACTTGCTGTAACACAGCATATGTTCAAAGCTTTCTAGGCACATAGGATCTGCTGTGTATGCGCTCCGTGACCTACATGTATGTCCAACGCAACAGGAAAATGTTGGACTTCCTATACATGCTTTGAAAACCAAAACTACAACATTATGAGGGAACTGTAGCCTTTGTTATATCTGATAATGTCTGATATGAATGAGCCGAGACATTTGGATTATAGCATGTGCTAGAAGCCAATACTCATAACAGGACCAAGTGTCCTTGCCAATTGCAGGAATAGCTGGCTTGGACAAATGAAAAACATTCAAAAAAGGAGAGTGAAATATGTACTTTGTTATGCCTTCACTCCAAAACTGAGGAGATTCACAGTCATAAAATCTTGTGGTAGCTTGTGGTTTCCTTTGGGCAACTCATTGCTGAATTTCATTTTCCTGACCTATCTCATGACATTCTGAGGTATATTTCTGGCAAAACCAATGGATTTTAATGACTGCTGTACAATACAAATATTGATTACGTATATTTTATTGATAGAAAAAGTATTTTCTTTTTTCTTATAAGTGATAGTTCTACGCAGAATGCAATTAATTTAGAAAGTCAAAATTATCATTGAACTTGTCTACAGTATCTTTATATATGTACATATATATATAAAGACACATATATATAGCTACAGGATTCAAAATCCTAATCTACTATGTAGTATGGTGAGTTCCCTTATTTTCTAATCACCTAAAGTAAACTGAGAAAAGATACTAGACATGCAATGGGCAAATTTCTAGAAAGAGGAATCCCTCCTAGAAAAGAGAGAGATGAACAGCTCAGCCAGCTGGCATTTGTCTCAAATGATCTGGCATAGTACCTACACTAGCTAATTTTCATGGCCCTGGTTGAGGTCTTTGCTGGGCATCCTCCAGGCTGCTGTGCTAAGCCTCACACTAGACTGCAGGGCTCCCCTCCATCAACCCGGTTCCTGGCTTTCAAAGCCATGGCACACTTTTGGACACAGTCTCCCTTCAGAAGCAGAGCCATGCTTTGTCAAGAATTTAATGCCTTGAGACCAATTTGGCAGTAGCACAATGGTAAGCAGGTAAACTGAGTGGCACCTAACACCAGAGTGATTTTTTTATGTGCTTCACACTGTGCTGAATTGCTAAATTTCACAGAAAACAGTAAGGTGAAACAAAAAGAATAGTTCATAAAACTTACTAACCTACCGCTTTGGAGGATGACATGATTTGGCAGAACAAATTAAGAGCTCTGAGTTCAGCTCCTTATGTTCTAACTCTAAGCATCTCCTTGTTTGATTAAGACAACTCAATTAATTTGTATTTGTCCCAGTTTCTCCTATGTATGAAATGACAGTATTATTATTATGGACAAAATGGCACAACATAAAAATACAGATTAAACAGAAAATGAGAACGATATAAAAATAATGTTAAATTGTTGATGTCAATGCCAAAAATGAAACAAACAAAAATAGTCTCTTGGTGTTTGCATAAGCAGCTTTGACTATCACCAGGGGATTAAACAACATACTGTAGGAGTAATTCAACAAGTGGTTCAATAACTTAATTGAGCAAACATGTTTAATGCTTAAGTTTTTTCTGTCCCATGAAATAAATACACGTTTCCAAGCCAGCAAAGCCTCCCACGTGCCCAACTGAGAAGTCATGCTGTTATTTCCACCCCCTTCTGCTGGACCACACCCTCACGCACTGTGCCCCCAAGGCAGAAGGTTTGCTCCATATGGCACTGGGTTGAAGCCATCCTATTTGCTTGCACGGCACTATTCGTATCAAATCTGGTTTTCAATGTACTGCATGATAATGACATTTAAAAAAAAAAACCAAAAAACACACAAAACAAAATCCTGACCATTAATTGCTGCCTTTCTGACAAAAGTGGAAATTCACTGAGAGCTACCTAATGAAACAAAATGTAATTACTTGAGTGAAAATGGAGGCAGCATTCTCACATAAGACCACCACGAAATGCTTCAGCATTTATATACATAATACACCCACACTGAAGTTTCTCTTTGTACTTTCAAATGAACAGAGATTCTATCATGTACATAAATAATAGAGAGTATTCCTTTTCTTGTACTCCATTACTGTTATTTCTTTGTTTCTTTATAAATTATTTGCCAGGTTCATTCCGGAAGGAAAAAGGATGGCCCCTCCTCCAGGAAACTTAGAAACTAAGACAGACAGAAATAGAAAATGGAGGAAAACTCTATTCCAATTTTACTATTTTGAGTCCAAATCTAATAGAAAAAGAGGACGAGGGTATAAAATTTGTTCTAAATTGAAAGGCAGATCCTCAGCTGGTACAAACTGCAGCTATGCCAACTGATCAGATCCAACTGATGATATTGTCCTGAATTTTCATACATCCTATCAAATGCTGTCTGCAAATTCATTACACTAAAAGCCCAAAAACCATAAGTAGTAACTTACCAATGAAATAAAATAGAATACTAAATCCCATATAACTTACACATTTTTGTCTTTGAATGCAAAGTCAGGCACCAATTTTGCCATTAACAGCAGTTCTAGCTTCCTCCCTGCAAAGCTCTGAAAATGTTCTAGGCTGATGTAGTCCTTGTTAACTATGTCTTGAAATATCACAGATATAAATTTCATTCTTTCTGCTACACACAAAAATAAATCGAAAAGCTTGTTTAAAATAAGAAATTAAATTACCAAAACAAGCCTACTTTTTAAATTTAATAAAGAGTATTCCATTGGTTATTACCTCAAAGAATTTTTATGCCACAAGACTACAATGGTAGTAGGATCACAATTCAGCATTAGTTACAAGGCAAGCAGCGCAATTATTCAAATGTGGCCTATTTTTATCTTAGAGATAGTTTTTCAATTTTTGAATTCTGCCTTTATTGAAATGAGAATGAACTTTTTATAAGATTAAAGATAACGTGCTAGGTAGGACCATGGAGACAAACACATTCCCTACAGCAGCTCACATTTCTTGCTATAACAGCACATAAAATACAGCTAACCTTTATCAGCAAACCTAACATGTTTGGAGAACCTGGGCTTCCTTTTATATACCAGTATCTTTCATCCCTGAAGGAAGATAATACAGTGGATCTGGTTATGTAGCCCAGAAGCTTCAACCAGAAAAAAAAGAAAAAGAAAATAGAAGATGCAACTGCAGAATAATTTTAATGAAGTTGTTTCACCTTTACCCTAATGTAAAAATGTGAGACTCTTGAATAACCATCTGGATTTACATACCGTTAGTCAGAATATAATTAGGTGACCTATTCACAGCTTCAGCATCTAATCAATTGCAACATTCTCATGAATCACACACTTCAAGCCATACTCACGTCAACTGCAAAAGCAGCTTCACTAGGTAGCACAGACAATTGAGGGTAGACAAGCTAAACTTCATGTTTGGGTTCGGACTGAAGGAGAATCTTTCACAATCTGACTCAGTCCAAAATCTTACTGAATAAGGCACTTGAATTCAGTCATTATTTTAATACTGGAACATAAATGGTACTTAGATTCTTTAGTGACTTCCTCCCACATAAAGATTCCAAGGCACCTTCACATAAAAAAAAAAATTCATTACTCACACATTATAAACAAAAGAACCCTTTTAAGAGACTTGGACCTTCTCAGGACCAAGTATAAGAAGTAACAACTCTTATATTTGAGAAATGCAAAATCTAAAGGTTTCTAGGCAAGAGGATTTAGATGTTCTAACTTATTGGGAGAAGTCATCATTCAAGACATTCTGAGTTAAAACAGAAGCAGATATTAATGATCTATGAGAAAAAAGACAAATCAATGCATTTATAACAATTTTTGTGTGAGCTTGTCTCAGAGACCTAATTTCAAAACTATTATGCTCAAAAAACAGAGGACACGTAAAGCTTCCAAAGAAATATGACTGAACAGGAATTTATCCAAGGATCATATGGCAGGCATTAAAATAAGCTTATGGACAGATTCATAATACTTACCATAGGCAGCAAGGTTATATATTCCAAAAGCTAAAAAGCAGGCTTCTGGCCCCAGCTGAAGTCACATGTTTCTGTTCCCTCGATTGAAAAGAGACAAGTACAGAGACTGCCAGGAAAAGCAGGTATTTTTGAACCTAAATTCAGAACCTGTGAGAGGGATCTGACTCATGATGGAGACTAGTTCTCTAGCTGCTCATACTTGGCCTTGAGATGCACATTTTTCTCACATTTAATGGAATTTGTGAGCAAAAATAAAATTACCTATTAAGTTACAGAATCTCCTGGGGTTTTTGATAGACATTTGAAACTTCTCTAAAATGTTCCCTTGGCTTCTGACACTGAAATTCCATAGATAGGTAGTAGTCCTAGGCTCCACACCAGACAGTCTCCATCTTAAATCCTGTTGTTGAACTCTCCAAAGACTGATGTATAATCTCAGCATGGACGTGTACAGACTGTAATTCTCTACAGGAAGCTCTGAATCTCTTAAGTTTTCCTAATTCCATCTGAACCAGTCTGTATTCAAGCAAAGTTGTCCCTGAAGTCAATGACAGTCAGAAGTGCCCAAGTAAAGGCAAAAATTTGGGTGTTATCGGTGTATTGTTAGAAAGAAAGAGTCAGGGCAAACTAAACAAACCTCAAGTTTCTAATTAGTGAGGCTATAAGGCCGCTGCAAGAAAACAACCAAATGCAGGGTCTGTAAAATAATACCATGTTCTTTCCAGCACTTTATATTCTCAATGGGCCTGATCCAATCCTTAGTCAGAAAACATTTCACAGACTTCAGGCACATTGCTATGCAGTGATCTGCGATCTGTTTCATTAATCCAGAAAAATTCTAACTAGCAACGCAACAGTCTTTGATAATCCCAAAGCACAGCAACGATGAAGAATGTTTACTGCTATCTAGCAAGCCATACATAATATAGCTCATCATCAAACTTCCTTCCTGCAGCAGCAGTAAAAGAAATCTGCAATATCCATTGAATCTTCCACAAATGTCAGAGTTCTAAGTATAGAGATAACAGAGTCAAATTAGATGCTGTGTCACTAAAATAACAAATGTACCCAATAAGGATTACAAAATAAGGCAACAAAAAAAGCTCATGTGTAATTTTTACACTCAGCGCATAAAAATTTTGAGTCCAAATATGTGCTCTGTGTACACTGCAGGGAGGTGGCCCAGCCGCCTTTCACAGGGAACAACTGTGGGTGCAAAAGAAACATCACAGATGTGTCCACAGAAAGGGCTGAGCTTCAGTGCTCTGCTCCTCCGGTACAAGGCCAAACTGTATTATATCATACCCCAGATGGTATGATACATCCATCTGAAAAAGAGAATCATTCCTAGGGTAGAGAGATTAGAATTGTGTATGGGTATGATCTATTTTCCTATGTAACTTTTACCAATATTTTAATATCAAGATTGTTTCTGCTCTATAACATTGAGCAAGACATTTAAAGTACAGACTGATTATGACTGGCAGGCTCATTTAAATAAGAACTGGTGACAAATCAGTTTATTATAACAAAAATATAACATTGCATTTTGAATATTTAGCACTGTGCTATCTATCTTTACAATTGTACCTTTATAGTATTTTTGCTGAACTATCTCTGCAAATCCTTTAATGCTAAATTATGTTATACCATATTCCGTCAAACTTTAATGTATTGCAGGCACTGAAAAAAAAAAGGCCTTACAGAACACAGCAAACTCTTCCCTATAATGCAACTCTCTCCCTTCTAATTTTGTTCATCTGCATAAAGGTAACTTCTAAATCTGTCTCAGTTTTTATACACCACAGTGAATTTGAACTTAAACAGTGCTAATACCCTCGCAGCACAGAGAAATGCATGCATGGAGGCAGAGCAGTCCGTCTGAAGGAGGAGGATGTGACTTTTCAAAATAGCCCACTCTGCTGGTGTGCAGCATGTGTCATGAATCCTCAGTTCATTAAGGAAACCAAACACAGGAATGGTTCTCTGCAAGTAAGTCAACAAACAGAGTTTGAGTTTTGTAACCTTTGAACTATAAAAACATTGCAAGCAAGTACAGACACAGCTGAGCCAATATATTGTAACATCAGTCAATTATCTCTACTCAGGACAGTAACACAAGAGATGATGACTTCAGGTATGTAATATGTGAGGAGAAGACAGCAATATACTTTAGCTTAGGTTCCTGCCTTTCAGTGTTCTTAGCCCCAACCAGCAAATTATGGAAGCAAAAGGGGGAAGAAAGCCTGGTAATATTTCTTTGAAGCTACAATTGCATTTAGGTAGTCTGTGCTCACCTCTTTTGCATTTACATCTCATGAACGCTCTGAGAAACAAATCTGCCAACTAAATGTCTGCAGAAACTGCAAATTTTGAGTAAATACTGGAACACTTGCAAAAAATGAGTTCATAATTCAGAAAGATCAGATATTAATGATAGAAATCAAATTAGAAGTTTTATAGTCACCAAGCTATAGAACATCACATGACTTTTAAGTTCAATCAAAAGAGACAGTGCAATTCAATTTAGGTAAACCAAGCACTTGCAATTGATTTCTTCTGCCTTTAATTTGCAGGTACAGATTAAGATTTGTTAGTTGACATGATTCAGAGAAAAATAAAAAGTATATATTGGTTGCAGGCAATTTATAAGAAGAAAAAGTGCTGAAAGACAACAACATAAAACTGTCACTTTGATTTACAGATTTGCTCTAGAGCATCTCTTGGGAGGCATTTCTGGGTACACAGAAAGTACAGTTTGTTTAATAAAATGTAATGTGCTAGAATACAGAACCCTGTCTTCATAAACCCTGCCCCTTCCCACCATATCTAGGTGGTTGGATACATCTTCTAAACTCACATGCTATAGCTAGCAGAAAGTATAGCTTTATTTAAGTTAATTCTGGCTCTGGTATTTCTCAAACATTCACGATGCAAATATTTTCTGCAGGAGCTAGTTCCGAATGATTAAATCAGGCACCTCCAATGCTGACAGACACTGAGAAGATTCAATATAATAGAATTACTCCAGGCTCACCCATTGTCTGTAATCACTGGGGGAAAAAACGTGCTTTTCCTATTACTGCTAAAAGATGTCTTTTTGAGTGGAAACTAAAGTATGTGTTATTTAAAAGGCCATGAGATATCAATATATGTATATTTATGTGTGTGTACAAGGAAACACATATACTGATATTCATTAACTATTTACTAGAAGTGTTTGTTTTCTGATATCTTAAAGAATACCTCCATTCATGGTAAATAGCAGACAATTCTGACACAGAAACTCAATTTATAAACACCAGTGAAGGCGGCAGTCTCTAGTGAGCAAGGTAATAGACAGGGACTTGAAACACGTGGATTTAATTCTAATCTGTACCACTAACCTGCTGCGTGACCAAAGGAGAATTGCTTCCCTTTTCTGCACCCTGTCCATTAGGACAGCAAACTGCAGGAGGGTGGAGACTGCTGAACTTGCCACAGAAGCCTCCCACTCTCTGTTGGATCCTCTAGATTACAGAACTATAGTGAGAGTAATCAGCTGAAAAACACAGGGAATGTAAGTCCATTTCCATCACTAAAACATATCTCCATCAGGAAAACACAGTGATGCAACGTCCTTTATTATAAGAATTTCTGTGATAACTAGAGATGGAGTCTAATCATGTGTGTCAGTATGTCAATGCATGGTGTGCTTTGGAGCAATTGACTTGATCCATAATCACCAGGCATCAAAGCAACGATGGGATCAGTAATTCATTGCACCAGAGGAGGGACACAGAGCTGAGTTTCTAAACTCCAAGAGAAGCATTTCTGACCTAATGCATTAGAGAGTTAGCTATTGGACTCATGAAGCTATCAGCAGGACTTCCTGAATGGCAGTTAAATACCTCTGAGCTGCTTTTAACATGTATCCTGTTAAAGCGGCCAGATAGATTTTTATCAAAATGCTAAAACACTCCAAGGCCTTCCATATAAGCAGACTCCAGACCTCTGCAATGTTAGCTAATCCAGTCACTGTAACTGAATTCATTGCCACCTGTGCTTTTTTCTTTCTAAAAGTATAGATTTTTGTCTGAAATGGAAAGCGTGCTCAATGCAATGTCATACTGACCACAAAGAGCTTTCTATAAAACCCAAAGGAAAGCTACTGTTGCAATCTCCTCCTAAGCAGAGACTAAGTTTTGGAAACCATTATGTTTAAAAGGTTGCATATATGCTTATGAATTTGGCATTCCCCTCCTTTATTCTTTATCATTAATGACATTTACATTAATGAAGGCTGAGTAGGTGAAAGAGATGTCCCTTTTATTCATTGTTCCTCATCTGAAGTTTTAATTATAGCTTCACAACTCCACAACTGATTACTCTGAGGTAGTGATGATTGCAAAACCAGCCGAGGAATAGCAGGAGGGATCACTGCATACAAATATTCTGTTACCCTGCAGTATCCTAAATATTTTTGATTTAACAAGCAAGGACAGAGGAAAAGTATGTATGTCAAATAATCTTAATTTATCAAGTTTTCCATGAAATGTAAATGCCCTTAGAGGTGAAAGTTTTGATTGGGCAATGTATAGCTTTGTGAAGATACTGGATATGCAACATTTCTCAAACTAGATTCAACAAAGTACTCTGCAAATTATTTTCTTGATAGAAATTCTCAGAAACTCTGACAAACTGCACTGCAGGCATAGCACACTAAGTCACTAACACTGTAATTAGCTGCTTTATAACACAGTGTGACTATAGTCCTCAGCTGTGAGATAATGAAATAAAACATTTCTAATATTACTCTCACAAATATTAATATGGAAAGTGGATATATTAGCTTTCAAGAGAACAGAGATTTAGCCTGGCATGGAAGCACTGTGAAAAAAATGGAAAAATAATTTCTTTTTGGCAGCAAAGAAGAGAGGTCACAGTATGAGAAGGTAAAACATACCTGAGGAATACAAATTTTTGGATACAATTTGTTGATCATTTTTTTCAACAGCAGTCCATCTCTGCCTCTCTGTTCATACCACTGCATCCCTGGAGCTGCATGCTCAGCCAGGCTGAGGAACTGAGTAAGGTTAAAGCTCTACCCCCACTTTTCAGGTCAGGTAGTTTGAAATCCACCGCAGCCCCTGATCCAGTTCTCGCCATGGCTCAAGTAACCCAGGGGGCCAGCAGCACCGGGCTGAGGGACTGGAGAATAAGCACACCCAGACTGCTGCCCTGGGCACAGGCGATGCTGCACCTACCACCAAGCTGTGGTCCAACACAGCCGCAAGTCCCCTCCCCAGCTCTGCCTCACTATTCTGGCTGCTGTTCTGAGCAGCTGTTTGGATTTTTGGACAAGTGTGGACTGGGCACACGCTCCAAACTGGACAAGAGAAAAAGACACTACTGTGGCTGAGGCACTGGGCTGAGACTCAGAACATCTAAATTGAAGTTCTCCGGTCTGCTGTAGGCTTACTGGTCCATCTTAGGTCTGCCAAGCAGTCCCTCCATCTCTCATTTCCCTGTGGGACAAGGGACCTGGACCACTTGAGTATTTCAACCTCAGAGGCAAGCACACTCCTTTACTCCCCGTTCGCAGTGTCTCACACAGCAGGGCCTCTGTACACTGCTGTAACAGAATAACAAAAAGGATCCTTTTCAAATGGCACTCGCACGTATATGTAGCTCAGGGTGAACATGATGGACAGCTATACACAAGCGAGGATTAGAAATTAAAAGAGTAGGAGAGACAAACTGTCTGCTAGCAGTTGATAATACTGCAGGGGAACAGTAGGAATAAAACACTGCAGAAGAGTTGTCAACTTCCCTCTCTTCCTCTGTGGTGGGATTAGTAGAAAAGGTTAGACTATACATTATCGAAGAGTCATTCTAATGATGTATCACTCAGAGATTTTCATAAAATTAATCTCTCAATATAAGACATAATACAGGTTTCATGCATACTAGGTAATTAAAGAGCTTGATGAATAGATGAAAGAGTGAACGTTCTGGATCCTTAAACAAATCACAGCTTTAAATTTCATTAATTTTAAATTTACTCCAAGACCTAATTTAAAATTGGCAAAGCTTCCCTACCACTGAAACCAGAAATCATTAAATAAAACTGAATTGTATTATTTATTGTTGTCTCAGGCCAATAAAATACATCAATTTATAATATCAGGATGGCAAAAATATGACAAAAACTCTACAATATTAAAAATAGTTTGAAAAATTCACTGCAGCTCTTAGTTGAAAATTTAAACAAGATAATCAGTTCACAGATACTTTCTCAGCCTTTTCATCTTCTATCCTGTGCCTATGGCTACCCCACTGAAAGGTTTGTAATAATTTAACCATCATCTGCTAGAGTTTCGAAGGAGGGGAAGGCAAAGAAAGCAAGTACTGATTCTATACAGTTTTTAGGCAAAGAAAACTGTGCAAGACATTTCCTAAAATCTGCAGAGGATGTCTGAGTGTGTGCAGCACTCTGAAACATCATGACCTGAGTAAAACAGAGACTGGTTAAAGCAGTTCTTCAAGGTTTCAAATTGTAATCAGAGTAAAAACTGTAAAATGCAAATAGGGAAAACCACAAGAGAACAACAATGCCTCATAACTGGGAAAACAGTGACTTGTATTTCTTTTACTATAAAATCAGGGAAAAAACCACTTCACAAGCAACTATAAAGTAACCTAAGAACACAGTGTGGTGATTAACTGCCTGGGCCAGATCTTGTGCTTTGGTACTTCAGGCAGCCATGGTGGTTTAACAGCCCGACAGCCCCAAAACATGCCACTTAAGCTATCCCAGCACCCCGTCCCATCCCCTGCTCTAGACCTGCTGCCATCAGTAGCTCACTAAGTCAACAGAGAGCTATTTTCTTTTACCAAGTTCATTTTCTGGTGGTTCAGTCAGCTGAGCAGGCAAGGAGTGCCCTGTTCAGCAGCAGTGAGCTTGGCAATGTTTGCTACCCCACTCTGTTAACCTTCCCCTGATCCTGCCACACATCTGCACAACCCCATGGAGACGGGGGCCTGAAGGCATATTGTTGAATTAAGATCTAGCTCCGAAGCAATTAAGTGCACTCCTGTTTTTCAGAAATACAGGAGTGATTAAACTCTGCCCTCGTGCTTTTTGGAATTCAAGTCCAATAATCTTCATTATGTCTATTCCTTTAGAGATTAGTTGGTGACGTTTCTCCCACAGATGCCTGAAGAGAAACATTCTACAAATGTATGCATTTAACACAAGAGTGGGATAATGTAGCTGCCCCTATGCTAGACTCCTGTATGTAATGCCTTTTTATATTCTGTGCACTTCTTTCTAGGTCTATTTTCTTTATTTGTTTTATTATTCTCAGATGTTAGCTTTCCGTATCTTTGCTTTTCCTCAGTAGGTCACCAGTGAAAGTGAACAATTTTCTTCGTCTTTTCCTTATTCTCTTATGTAAACCCATATAATAAGATTATCTTTAACTGTTGACATAACTCTCACTCATGCAAATGCAGCAGATGAAGGCAGAAGAGCAGAATCTTTTCAGGAGTGGCTCCTGCTGGCAAATATCCAGCTTATAGACTTCCTATTGTTTTGCTAACAATTAGAAGTTTGAATTATCAGTTTGCTGGAATTGCACTGAAAAAAAAACCTTCTGGATTTCATCACTGATAGCATCTTTTATTTGATGACGATTCTCATACCTATTTAACAATTTAGCTAAACTGTAAAACTAAAGCAAACTTCAGTGCATCACGATGCTTTGGTTAACACCACTGTCTGAATGCAGCTCCCAGTCTTGAAATGTTCTTGACCAGAGCAATTTTATATCCTAGAACTGGAATGAAGCAGATTGACTTCCAAACATGCAGTGCCAAAGGGATCAAGAGGCACTGAAAAAAAAACATTGATAAACAAATAGACAGAGAATCTGTGATGCTCATGAGATGCATAAGCGACTTCTTGCTGAAACAGCGGAAGTGTAGGTCATCTAAGAGCACTCAGAAAAGATGTGGGAGTTTTGACACTATGAAAAAGAGCAAAAATGGATTTAAATACATGGTTTGCAGATTTTCAATTAAAATGTTGAAATCAGAATTCTTTTATTATTTTCACACCTGAAACACTTTAATAGAGGCTTTAAACTAGTGCTTCCCACAGACCTATGCTATTATCATGCTAAAAATCCAAAAATAAACCAAAAATAGAGGCAGCACGCAAATCTGGATAAAGAAGAATCAGCATGTACCCCAATCTTTCTCCATTGCCAAAAGAGAAGTATTGCTTGGACCACTACTGCAATGTCTCTCACATATTCACATCAACACCATATTAAAGGGTCAGGGATATCTGAGAGCGACGGAAGGGAATATCCCACTACTCCTAAGGTATCATAAAATGGTACTATGTTACTGTTGCATGTATTATTTGTCCTGCACTAAAATAGATGAAGTTAACCACATGTATCTTCATAAGGACCATTATTCTTGTTCAAAGAACATATTAATTCATCAAAGGAACTGAATTATTAAAAAAACCCCACATATTTAACTGGCTGATGAAATCCAATTCTACATTTTTATCCTCTCTCACCCAGTTCATGACATTGCATGTACAACAAAGCATCAGATCAAGA
This sequence comes from Grus americana, assembly GCF_028858705.1. Classification (NCBI taxonomy): domain Eukaryota; kingdom Metazoa; phylum Chordata; class Aves; order Gruiformes; family Gruidae; genus Grus; species Grus americana. The sequence continues at coordinate 10,017,829 of NC_072864.1, forward strand.
CTGTACCTAGATTACTGCTGGTTGGCTTAGACTGAACACGGACAACAACATGGTAATAATGGTAGATTGAAATAAGCAGCTGAAAAGATTTTATCTACCTTTTGATGGAAGAGTACATCTACCCAGGGAACTACAGGCCAGTCAGTCTCACCTCCGTGCCTGGCAAGATCATGGAGCAGACCTTCCTGGAAACTATGATCAGGCACATGGAAAATAAGGAGATGGTTGGTGACAACCAACACAGCTTCAACTAAGGGCAAATCGTGCCTGACAAATTTGGTGGCCTTCTATGATGGGGTTACAGCGTTGGTGGGCAAGGGAAGGGCAACTGACATCATCTACCTGGACTTGAGCAAGGCATTTGACACTGTCCCGCATGACATCCTTGTCTCTAAATTGGAGAGACATGGATTCAATGGATGGACCACTTGGTGGATAAGCAATTGGCTGGGTGGTCGCACTTAAAAAGTTGTGGTCAATGGCTCAATGTCCAAGTGGAGAATGGTGACGAGTGATGTTCCTCGGGGTCGGTACTGGGACCAGCACTGTTCAACATCTTTGTCAGCAACATGGACAGTGGGATCGAGTGCACCCTCAGCAAGTTTGCCGATGACGCCACGCTGTGTGGTGGGGTTGACACGCTGGAGGGAAGGGATGCCATCCAGAGGGACCTGGACAGGCTGGAGAGGTGGGCCCATGCGAACCGCATGAAGTTCAACAAGGCCAAGTGCAAGGTCCTGCACGTGGGTTGGCGCAATCCCAAGCACGACTATAGGCTGGGCGAGGAATGGATTGAAAGCAGCCCCGAGGAGAAGGACTTGGGGGTACTGATTGATGAGAAGCTCAACATGAGCCGGCAGTGTGCGCTTGCAGCCCAGAAAGCCAACCCTGTCCTGAGCTGCATCAAGAGAAGTGTGACCAGCAGGTCGAGGGAGGTGATCCTGCCCCTCTACTCCGCTCTTGTGAGACCCCACCCGGAGTACTGCGTCCAGCTCTGGGGGCCCCAGTACAGGAGAGACATGGAGCTGTTGGAGCGAGTCCAGAGGAGGGCCACGAAGCTGATCAGAGGGATGGAGCACCTCTCCTATGAGGACAGGCTGAGAGAGTTGGGGTTGTTCGGCCTGGAGAAGAGAAAGCTCCGGGGAGATCTAATTGTGGCTTAGCAGTACCTGAAGGGGGCCTGCAGGAAAGATGGTGAGGGACTGTTTCTCAGGGAGTGTAGTGACAGGACAAGGGGTAATGGGTTCAAGCTGAAGGAGGGTCGATTGAGATGAGATGTTAGAACGAAATTCTTTCCTGTTAGAGTGGTGAGGCACTGGAACAGGTTGCCCAGAGAGGTTGTGGAGGCCCCCTCCCTGGAAGTGTTTAAGGCCAGGCTGGATGAGGCTTTGGGCAATGTGGTCTAGTGGAGGGTGTCCCTGCCTGCAGCAGGGGGGTTGGAACTAGATGGTCTTTGAGGTTCCTTCCAACCCAAACCATTCTATGATTCTATGAGTTTGATGAGAAAGGAAAGATCTTTGCTTTCCAATAATGAGACCTGTACCATGCCTTTTACTTTTGCAGACAGAACTTCTTTTAAAAGTTTTAGCTTTGGATTATCGCTTAAATAGCACGCACCAATGCTGCTGTTTGAGTTTGTTGTCTAGAAGTTTCTAAGTTGCATTTAAAGAGTTACATTGATTTTTAAAGGTCTCAGCCTGGCTGAGATGGCACCTATTTTGCTATGTAATGAGTTATCAGTTACAGTCAAGAGAGGCACATAATATAGTTAATCTCCTTTCTCAAGTCGTTGTTAAATTGTTAGCCAGCATGCAGTAGTCACACGTGGATGCTTATTATACAGTACACAAATACTGTATTTCACTCCGATTTGCTTGGTATGAACAGTTCACAGCATATTCTTTGTCATTTAATTTCCTGTGTATATTGTGAACACTTAGAAAACTCAGCAGGGTGCATTAGAGAAACCTAAAGAAAGAACATAGAACATTAATCAAATTACTATATTAGATGCTATTACATGTCTTCAAGTTGGAACTGGTATGTACTGATTTGTACAGCTTTCTTTTTATCATATCAAAAAAGATCAAAATAACTTATTAAGTCAATTCATCCTTTTTGCTGCCCTTGCTGATTGTGCAGGAAAATGCAGACTGTGAAAGGGAATGTGAAAAGGGGCTATGCCCAGGCGTCATGGGGAAAGGAAGGGCAGGGAAGCACTACTGTAGCTCTCACTCTGCATCTTCCCTCTGCTCATCCCCACAGGGAGGCTGAGTTCATGCTCCCCTGGTAGCTGAGTGTGGTAGCACTAATGTGCCACATACCCCTCAGGTACACCATTTCTACCCAGGGCTACCAAATCTGTCCCTTCTTTTCCTCTGCTGCTTCTTCTATCTTCCATTTTGTGTTTCTGTGAGAAGGAGAGATCAGCAAATGTAGAGCTTGGGCATTCTTTTTCAGGCAGACAAGGATCAGCAAAGCACTTCCAGTTACTACAGTATAAAGCAGACTGCCTTTGAGAGCCCACTCAGACAGCTAGCAAAACAGGGACTGTGTTGGAAGAAACCTATCAGCAGTCCCTTCTATCCCATCAAAAGAAGAAAAACATATCTGAAAATTCCTCTGTTGGGAAAAATGATTTAGTACATTTTATATCTTTTGACAAATAAATTAGGCAGTTTCAAAATTTACCATTAAATTATGATGCAGCCAATTATTCTCTATTCTCAGCCTGCTTTAATTTCTTCACTTCAGGAGGTCTTGAAAAGTTTTATGCTCACTGAAAACTATTCAACGCTTTTATGCGATGAAATCCCAGCTTTTGCCTTTGCAATTTTGTACCAATACCTCTGCAAACCTAACAGCACTTTCACAAAATTAAGATGAAGTAGAACACTCTCAGTGCAAAGAAGTGCAAGAAAACCACACAGAAAAAGGAAAGATTTGAAGTAAGTCTTCTTAGCATATTGCAAAAAAAATTTCTATGTAAACGGCCTTTTGCTTGCACTGCTGTCCTAGAGTTCAACACTGCACTTATTTCCAAGTTGCAGTGACTTACAGTCAGGAAATGAACAAAATTTACTCGTAATTATGAAATGTTTTGGAAAAGAACTGTGCCACAGTTTCTCTCCATATTCACCTGATTACATAACCAAACAGAATTCATCACACAATCTGTAATACCTGTGGGAAGCATGGGACCAAGAAAATAGCAGAAAAGTTGAAGAAGATGCTTTAAAATAGAGAATATTAGTTAACAAACAGATAGCAGCAGCAGATCAGAAAAAGACATTTTGGATTTCAAAGGCACCAAAGGACAATGTAAGGCTAAAGTGCTAAAGCCTGAGCACATGCCTTGAAAATGCCCTGATTTTCAGAAGTAATAAATACCTATGGACATGTTGACAGATTGACATCACCTCCATGCTCCTGGCTGAAAGTCACAATTCTTACCAAGGAGAATAAAACAAAGGCTTTAAGGGGATGCTACATTTTAAAATCTTGGCCTAAAACCCAATGAAAGAAATGTATAATCATAGTCTCTAACCTGTGACTTTGTGAGGTCAGAGTCCACGTGCATGACTTCATATTTCATAAGACTGCATATATCTATGAAAGTATCTGGCAGTCACTCCTGCCTTTCTGTTTGAGGGAGGAGGGTTTCTCGATGGGCTGGGCTTTATCTCCAGCTTTCATTTCTGTCATCCTCCTCAGCTAGACTGTACCAGGATTGTGGAGGGAGGTAGAGGCAGTTGTTCTCTTGCATGGGTCAAAAGCAACTGTGTGTGCATTGCATCAGTTGGATGCATTTAGCAAAAAGTGCAGAGAGCAATGTTAGCAAGTAATTGATTATATCAATTATTTAAATTAAAGGCAGCAGTGTCTGTAAACCAGCTGGAGTAGGAGAGTTTATCCAAAACCCATCACTGAGGAATCTGTAACTTTGAATTCAGTCACTGAAAGAATTGGCAATGAATAATTTCAACTGACAAGTATAGTGCTTTCTGTCAACAAGTTATTTGCAAACAGGCTATAAATTTCATTAATTTGTTCATTATTTGTGATCCTTTAGCAATTACCTTGTACAAATAAATTTAAACTTACAATTAGTTGCTAAGAATGCTTGTTGTTTATTACATGTTACTGAAGTGACATGTCTAGCTTTCTAATCAGCTTGAATTTTTGAAGAAGTTCAGTCTCCCAAAATTCAGCTTTCCAAAATGTTTCTTCTGCATTGACCACAGTGCTATTTATAGAGACAAATGCTTATGAATCTGAGCTAGAAAAAAAAATAATTTTCAAGAATAGATTATTAAATGTCCTAGGTGAGGTTCTCATGTGATATAAAACTGAGTATCACTGCCCAATACGGAGAGAACTTACAGCTTTGAAGGAACAGGCTTGCTTTTCTCAGTGTGACTCATTTGTGTTTTGTCTACCTTCTTCCTAAGATAGGAAACAATATTCTTTGTTTTAATAATAAAACATTGTAAAATCAAAATTCTAGAAAATTACTTTCACAATTTCTATGTTTTTCCATCTAAAATGTAAATATGGAAGAAAAAAATAATTCCTGAATTCAGATTACATGCTTGACAGAAGTATTTTATTGCTCGCAATGCTGAGTTAAATTAGCTATAGTCAATTGTACCCAAAGAATGCTAAACAGTCATAGCCTATATGGAATCTACAAGGATTGTGCTATTATCAGACAGCTGTTTTTTTACAGCATACACTCTAAAAGAGATCAATGAGCAATGTCCATCATACTTTAGTTCATTTGAGTTCATCCCACTAATTCCACAGTAGTTCCTTCTTCCACTGCTGTAGGGGTTTCAGATATTGCACCATAGGAAAATTGTTACTTAGTTTTCTCTTGGACTGCTTAATACAAGAAAATGTGATATACTGTCATCTTCTCCATTCCAAAAGTTCTGACTACTTAAGAACAATCTTGGGTGTAAATTTTGTCAAAACCCATGGAATTGTCGTAGTATCAGCAAACATCTACAACTCCAGATCGACTGAAAACTGCTACCAGGATTCAAAGTTTTTAATAAAATGTGTTGAAAATAAAAGAGACCCTACACTATATGAATGGGAGGTCACAATAGGCAGTACTGAAAAGGCAACATAAAGTCTGACACCTATAGCCCAGCAAAAGTCTAGTATTATTTATAGTCTTATTGATTCAAAGAATCTTTTGACTTGATCAAACCCCCATATACCAGCCTTCCAAGTGTGACCAACTTCAAACAAATTGAAAAGGCTTTGGTGCACTCAGCTTACTACGTTTCCTGATGAGTGAAAATACAGCATGAACAAATTGCAAAGACCATCAAGAACCAGGGCTGTATTCTGTTGACTTGTTTCTGTGTGATACAGGATGGTTTCTCTACACATCATTAGACCAGTTCAAAGATCCTTTTCTCTGCATGATGTCAATAACAGGAAGAACAAATAGCAAAACAGGTTATAGTAAAACATCCCCACCATCATGTATCATCTCTATATTTGTGTTAGGACCCTGCACAATGGTTATCACTGAAGCTGGTATATCAGCTACCTGACAGGTGTCTGCAAAGATGAAGAGGGGCTAAAGTACACTTCTTTCAGAGCACACATCTAAGAAATCTTCCATACCTGCATTTGAAACAAATTTCAAGATGTAACCCACTGCCATTTTGTGTGACCCGTGCTAAACCACCTAATGTTGAAGTCTACATTTTACCTGGCAATATAATTTTCCCAACTGCAATCAACAACAGAGATTGTAATGCCATTTTGCACATACTCAATTTGCAAATTTTCTGTTTGCAGCACTTTGCCTTTCAAAAGTGGAGTCTAGGTGAGTCACATGAGTTGCTTGTTTACAGCAAAGGCTGTACTCCACTTAAGGTTACAGTCTTTGCCTTGTACAGATGCCCTGTAATCATGACAAAGATCAAAATGCTACCCATTGGTACATCATTTTGAAGATACACTATTTATTTTTTGCAGGTTCCTTACCACATAATGGACAAAAACTTTAGCTTCTCAAATCAAAAGCCTGCAGAGGACAAGTTTTTCTTGTTGCTGTACAACATAAAGTCAGCACCACATAAGAGCTCACTGCGATGATCATTACAACAAAGGTAAGGTGATCATTCCTTCTCGGTCATAACTGCTTTCATGCAGTTATTTAGAACAGCAATCCTTTCCTTGTCAACATTTTACCAAAAATCTAGGTTGGATTTTGCAATGGAGCTGAAGTGAATTACACACCTGGATTTTTCTGAAGTTGGCAGAGGCCCTTCCCCATGCTCATTTGTAAATCCCAGCACCATCAGTCATGTCTACAAAAGATATCTGGAGAAGAAAAATGAGATAAGCAGTAAAAAGAGCACCTCAGGAAAATAAACATAACTAAACCTGCCTAAGGTTCAGTTCCTGAGAAGATACTACAAAGGGAATAAAGTATTTATGAAAGGTAGAAGACAAGTCGCAGAAGCATTAGGTAAGGGACCAACAAAGCGAAAGGCATGGTCTGTGGATTTGTTTATTTTTAGTTGTTGCATAACAACTATAATAGTTTCTATTTCACTGCAAACTTTTGAAAAGAAATTATATGGATTACACACCCTGATTATCTACCAGAACATATTGTTGCAGTTAGAAAGAAAACTACCTTCTGGCCTTTGGCCAGTTGTAATGATCACAGAACCCGAGAAATGCACTTACAATTTTTGAGAACAGGGAATGGGGAGGAAAAAACCCAACCCAAAAAAACCACCAAAGAAACATAAAAGCACCAAAGCCCTTATTTTTAAGCACAAATTATGAACTTTGAAAGGTTATGATGATTCCTTTTAGTCTACTGTACTATACAAAACCTGAGGGACCTTTGCTTACAGTTTACGATGCATGCTCAACTGATATAGTCAAGTCATTGCATACTTATGTTTATGCAGTGCATAAAACATCTTCCTTAAATGTATCCCAAACCAAATCTCTTAACATAACACTTTTAAAATATTCTGTTGTTCTGAATGCAAATAATTTATTTTTGTAGTCTCATTGGCACATAATGGACGAAGAGTTTATTATCTTAGACTCCAGTCCCCTCAGGGAACGCACCTTCCCCACTCTTCTTAACCTTTTCCAAAAGAAATACAATTGCACTTGTTGTAAAGCACAGCATTATGTGACAGCAGTGAATGAAACCATAATTCTGTTTACTAGATATTACTTACACTGTGGAAACAGGAGAATTGCGATTTCTAGAGGGACTATGAGGATCACAAACCAGGCATTTACCTGGACATTTTTATTACACTTTCTTTTATTAGTCTTTATCAAATCAAAGCTGCAGATAGGAAAATAAGATAATATTTTTTATGTCTTCTCTCAATACTAAATTTTATTAGATATTACACTATGAGACATGTTGATACACACTTGGCCATTGGGATATAATATATATGGTATATAGTCAGAGCTACAGATAAGCTGTTAACCTCATGAAAAGTTTTACTAAAATGGCTCCTTTTTTTTTTTAAGTATACAGTGAATGCAAACAATCAGCTTTTGCCATTAAAAGTAACCTTTACAGCTTTTTCTTTCAGGAACTCTGCTGGTCTGATGCTTTGGGGCAAAAAATTACAGTTAGCTTTAAACTCTGTAAGTGCTTTCACCTGACTATATTTGACAAAATTATACTAATTATAATACTTTAATGGTTCTTGCTTATTTCTTGAATGAGTCAATACTGACAGCAGCACACAGTGCTGGGTACCAAATCCTCTATCAGACCAAATGGTGGAGTACAGAAAGACAACTGTGTTAAGAGGGTGAGGACAAAGTTATAGCACCAGCTGGAGGAACTGAGAAGAGTACAGATGCTAATGTATTGTAATACATTAAAAAGGATGGGTAAGCAAACCACCTCCCATGAAGTGCAAACGGCAGTCTGGCATCTAAATGCATCTCAGGGCTCAATCTAAACCGTCAGCTCTGCTAGGTACGGTTGTTAAAGATGGAGATCATCCAACTAATAATGAGGTGTCCTGAGATTAACTATGAACTGAATTATAAGACATTCAATTCCTTTAAGAGACAGAGAGAAGCAGAGCTGGACACATGTCACCTCTGAACAATCAGCTACATTACTGTGACTTATGTTTTCACTCCAGTTCCAACCTTTTGCTACACTGGTACCTGGCAGCCTTTGTTGAAGAATTTATTTGTTGTATAATGAAGACACATTTACTTCAACAGCAGATAATGTTTTGTTTTGCTTTTTTAGTATTAACTTGTCAAAAGGAGAGATGTGATAATAATAAAATGACAAAATAACATGTTAATTATTGAAATAAATGGGATGTATAATACATCAGGTAATAGTAATTAATTATATGGCTGATATACATAATGTCAGTTATGCATTACTACTCTCAAACATTCACAATTATCCATACTTAAAAGTATTGGTAATCATATAAATAGACTTAATGAATTATAATAACAACAGATTCTATCAGTAAAAAAGGTAAATAGGCAAACTCAAAACCTAGGTACGGGAATAGACTTCTGGGAGGCAAATTACGTCAGAGTCAGACGGGCATATATTAAAGTCACATATTTTTCTGCCAGTTTACATAGTCCATTTGTAGCATAGTAACTGGTAAAGTTTTTAATTTAATTGACTATTAAAACTAGTCAATAGTTTTAATAGTCTGTTCATTTTATTATTTCCAAGGTTCATCATCAAGGAGAGGGGGGTTATAAGCAAACTGCTTATTTAAGTCAGGCATTGTTCCTTTCCAAATACGTATGCAAATTTATGCACCAGGGAGCAAAATTGTGTGTCCAGTGCCAGGCTTTCAGTTTTGGCATCTACGTCTTCACTGCTCCTGTTTGAAAAAATCACGTATAAAATATTAAATTCTCTGAAAACATCATTTTAATTACTCTTGAAAGACTTATCCAGCTGTTAAATGATCCAGGGTTAACCGAAGGGCTACTGCTATAAAACCATTTAAACAGACCATGGTGATTTTATCAAATTTCACAGCTGTTCCTGCAGCAAATGCAGTTTCTCAGAACACAAGATTTCTAGTTAATCTGTTAACAGTAATTTTGGAGAAAATCTGCATCAAAGGAGAAATTGCTACACAGGAACTGCCTGACCGGATTGGATGTGCAGTCAGCCCAGTCCAGAAACCTGTCTCCAAGATGAGCCAGCACCAGATGTTCCCATGAAAATAAATATATAAATAGGTAATGCACAAATGTAATTCAGCCTACGAAAGGTCACTCTGCTTAATTGCTAAGACCTGGAGGCTTTCTTTTTCTCCAATGTACTTTTATTAGCATCGCATCATGAAAATTCTTGTTATTCATATAGAAATAACCAAACCTAAGTTTCTTGGCTCAAAAAATGATGTAATCCATAGTTTGATGGCATGGTCTGAAGATATAGCCTCCTTTATTCATTCAAGATTTTTCATATTTCTATTCTATTGCTTTTTTATTAGGTGATAATTTCCCTGAATCCTTGACTATTTTATAGGCTTTTATCTCTCTCCCCTTATTCTTCATCCTTGTACAGTTAGCAGTCTCAGTCACTCAATTTCTCTCCTCACGAGATACTGTTTCTATGTCTGATCTGATTCTCAACACCCGTAACTTCCAGCTGAGGGAAGCCATACAACACTTCTTCAAGTAATCCATGCCAGGAGAACAATAAAGATAGGACCATTTATTTTAGCATTAGAACCACAGTTCAGCTAAAACACTGTTTAGCTGCATCTCAGATGCTGTATTTACGCTGTCTTATGGACTGAACCCAGAGGAGAGCACAGATCTTCCAGCCAAATCATGTGAAATTGGCCTGTGTCTGCACTCTTCTGGGGTGGTCTAACCAAACTAATTTTGCACGGTACTTGGCTAAGGTATCCTTCAAGTCTAAGACAATGAGCTCAGTTCTGTATCCATGAGAGATAGCAGCAGCAACAACAACAATAATTATTATTATTACAGCTTTTTCAGCTCAATGTACTCAAGACAAAGAAGGTGGTTGGGCTAAAACTCCCAAGAGCTTTCTTTTCCTAGCATGCTGTCAGGGCATGTGTCAGAAATTAAGGACCTTGGATGGAAGGCCTGCTGAAATCTTGCTGATGAATTATCTTGGTCAGAAGGAGGCAAAGCTTTTTCAGCCAATGCCCACCTGCCTGGAGTAGGACCCTGGATAAAAAATGCTATGGTAAGTGTGTGGGTTTCATCCTGAATTTTTGTCTTATTCCAGCCGGAAGCCTATTCACAATGTGGAAATGATCACTCACAGAAAATACTGAGCAACCAAATCAAGGTAGAGATAAACTTTAGGATTCCAGTCCTGAAACTTAACTCCAATGCCAAATGCAGCTACACTTGGACAATTGATCTATTGATAGCAAAAGAAAATAATAAACAGCACCATGTCAACATCTGTCAGCTCTCTAAGCCTGCAGACCTAGCAGAAATTAGCAGTGAACTTGGTTCATGGGGTTTATATTCCCAAGCCCTGTATCTCACCCCAACTACAATAAAAAACACAGGTCTAATCACTACACTAAAAGAGCAAACAAAGCATTAAACCATACTGACCCTATTCCTAACTCTGCAGGCCTACAGAATACAGCAATAAATTGAGCTTGCAAAGCTTTTATTCTTTCAAACACTAATTGTAACACCTCATCTAACTTCAGCCCTGTTGAACGCTCATCCTCCATCTATCTGCGAAAGCCTTAGGATCCAGCAATAAATGGAGCTCCTGAAACTACCTCAGAAATAGGTAACATAAAGCAAAGTCTTTACTGGATTCTTCCGGGTCCTTAAAACTAGGGAGAGTGGGTGTCTTTACACTTTATGTTCCACTTTATGTTCTCTCTTACAGTGAGAATAGCCATAAATTTCAGGATAATTCAAATAATTTCAAATAATTTTGCTTGCAACTATATATGAAAGCACTTTCTGAATTAGGTCTCTGGAATGCTACCCAGAGCAAAATTTTTCCTTTATATATGTGTTTCAGGAAGTCAGGCTGCATTTGGAGACAGTGAGAAAAATTGCAAACTTCCATAATTTTTCTTTTAATTTATGGGACATAATAGGACTATCCTTCATTTTTTTGCCTGGACCGCAGCAAGAAAGGTACTCTGCATTTCCTCATTGCTTATGGACAAACCATCTAACCAAGGGGACTTCTGATGAGCAGAGTAATTGCTTGGGTAATTATGATTTTAGTTACCCAGACCTTACCCATGTTCTGCTAAATAAGCTTCTTGCTTTTCAGACAAGCTGCTGTCTGATCTGTGAACCTGAAAGGTTCTGTCTGAACTCCTAAGTGGCGATTACAGTAGGCATGATGTCAAAAACTTCTGTCAAATTACTGTATAAACTAGATGTTTCAGATTCCTGAGCTGTCAGTGTTTTATACTGCTTGCTCCAAACTGTTGAATATTTCTTCTAGTCGTGCATGATAATGCCAAAAGCCACTGTGACAAAAAATACATTTTGAACAAAGGCTAAACAACATAAACGCTTTTCTTTACAGATGGCAGTCAGAACTTAGCAGATGGTGAAAGAAATCCCACAGGAAGTTCTCTCCCTTCTCTCTCCACCCCCCCCCCCCATATATATATATGAGTGCATGTGTGTGCACACAAAACAGTAGAAGTAAGCATCCTGGCGAAAGACTCAAAAGGCTTTCACAGAAGAAGTATCTATCCTTTGAACAATATCTCACTGCCCATTTTCAGAACAGAAAATGTCCAGCCAGGGCTGGGTACCAGAGAGGGAGTCAGAAAGCATGTTTGCTCGTGGGTTTGCACTAACCTGTGATATGTCTTTGGACAGGCACTTTGTTCCTTTTTCTTCCCCTCCCATGCTCTGTCCTCTTTATTTTTATTCTAAGATCCTCAGGGAGGAGACTCTTTCGGTCTCTGACTGTTAAGCCTTAAAACAGCTTGTACCATGCTGGTCCACTTCAATCCAGCTTCTGTTTCACAGAAAGCATTAGAGAGACAGCACACTTGGTAGTATTTTCTGCATTTCACAGAACTGAATATAAAGCTCTCCATGAAATGGAGGGAAAAATATGGGCAAGGATAAACCATAGAGAATCTACAATCCTCTTTCTGCATCAGGTCCTTTAAAGGCAGGGAATAAATTAAATCAGCAGAGAGCCATGCCAACAGGCATGATTGTTTCCAGTTGCCTTAGTCATGGGGTAACTCCTGCACAGCACTCCACCATTCCATAAAGTTAGGTATCATTTTGCATTTGCATCTTGAAATTTTTACTGTATTACACTTATGTGTACTTCTAATGCAAATGCATCCCAAAACACTATACATGAACTCTTTACAGTTAACCCAAAAAAATCCTACCCATTGTAGAAATGTCACTCATGTAGGAAGCACCAGCTGCTCAGTGGTACACAGCAGCACCAGGCACCAGTTCAGCGCAAAGAACTCCATGCTCACCTGAAACTGCAGGCAGGATTTCTAGTAGGCAGCATTGAAAAATCCAGGCCAGAGTTCAATTTTGGTTCCAAAACTGAACTCTGGCCTGGATTTTTCAACTAGCCTTTTATTTCTGAAAGAAAGCCCCAAGCGCCTTTAATGCACACAAATAATCAGAAATTCTCTTTTACTTATAGTACACAAGAACCCCCCTATAAAGCAGTATATCGTTGCATGTCACAGTATTGTTTACTATTTACACAACCATACCATGCACTGACCCACCAGCCATACTCTCCATAACACTAAATTCCTTGGCAGCTTACTCTCCTGGAACAAACTGACTCATTTGAACTTGTCATTATGATCACATTGCAACTCCATGTTGCTTCTGCACAAGACCCAAGACAGCACTCATATGTAAAGCACTGCACTTCCTCCAAAAATATAAAGCACTCCCATAAAATGCCTCTCCCTCACGTACCTTCAAGGGGGGTGTAATGTAGCTTGCTTTAATTGCTTCAATTTTTCAGTCTCTGATATAGACATTTTCTCTGATATGTATTTGTGCTGATCTCTGTAGAAGTGAGTTTTATATGCACGTACAAAGGACTGTGCAAACTTCCCCTTCTGCAAATAGGAACTCACTTCTTTGGGCAGGTAGAGCCAGTGTGGCACTAGGCCATCACAGACATAACTGCTCAAACACACACGAGACAGCTAAGTGGCACATGCCAATATTTTTAAAGATGCCCATAAAATCTGAAGCTGGTCACAGTCTGAATGGACTATAGCAACGGGAGCAGAGTGACAAGTTTAGCTATTCTCAAATTACTGAATCACTGAACAGATGGACTGGTTTGACATAAACCTTCTATAGCCTTTCCAAAATAAGGAGTATCAGACATATGTAGGAAAATTGTACGCATAAAAGTATACTCAGCTATCTTGATGCTTACAATTCTGGCAACTCATAGACAAATCTGTTGTTTAACCAGAGAGAAAACTGATTTTTTTTCTCCCTTACTTTCACAGCAACCTGGTTGTCCACAGCAGAGAGAATTTTAGGTAGAAGAAAGTTGTTATGTATTTACAGGACACTGAGCACAGTACGTTGTAGGCTGAGAACACATGCCAGGCACTCCATACCATCTACCTCCCCAACTGAGGAAAATGCTTAAAATGACTACACGCATAGTCCTCCACTTGAAGGTAAACTAGAGAAGGCGGCCTGTGTGCAACACTGTTCATTAGGTCTAGAAACTGTCATGTAGCAGCACTAGGTGCACAAAACAAAGCAGGTCCAGAAGTGGGAGCCAGCACTACCCTGCTGAATACCAAGTGATTTGCCCTGAAATTGTAGATTACTTCCTGGGAAAGAATATTTAGGAATGGCCTAGCTTTGACGCTGAGCTTTTCCTTCCTCACCATTCAGCCCAGTGGCACTCACATTTACAGCTGTGCCTTCTTCCAGCAGACAGGCTGGCTGTTACTTCCCACTCAAAAACCTGTATCAGTCATAAAAAATTATCCAAGGGGGTGATTTTTTTAAAAGTGAGAGATATTTATCAGCTGTGATGGATGATTGGTTAGTCAGTCAGTTCCACGACGAATAGTACATTTAAAACATTGTAATAGTGTCCTGGTTTTCGGCTAGGATAGAGTTAATTTTCACAAGAAACTGAGAGTGGACACAGCCAGGACAGGTGACCCAAACTAGCCATAGGGGTATTCCATACCATATGACATTATGCTCAGCACATGAAGAGGGCTCGCCAGGGAGGAAGCGGCAGCTCAGGGACCAGCTGGGATGGGCTGGGTGTCCCGCCCATTGGGTGAGCAAATTGCATTGTGTATCATCTGCTTTGTATATTCTAAGTACTATTGTACTGTCCTTATCCCAACCCACGAGTTTTACCTTTTTCTTCCAATTCTCCTCCTTATCCCACAGAGGGTGGGGCAGGGGAATGAGCGAGTGGCCGAATGGTGCTTAGCTGCCGGCTGGGCCTAAACCACGACAAATAGAGACAACTAAAGTTCCAAATTACTCTGTGGTCCATGAACCTAGTGGTCCAGAGCTGGGTATACAATCCTGATCTGATCAGCACCTTCCTTTAAATGGAAATGCCAGCCATGCCAGCTGCGTGTCCAAGAGCCCAGTGAACACAACCAGGCTGTTTGCTGGTGCTTCTGCCCCCACCTCCCTGTCAGCCTCAGGACATGGAAAGGCAGCCGGGAGGAGGAAAAATGCTGCAGTGCAAAAAGTGGGAAGAGGGAAGGAGACAAGAGGGAGCGAGAAGGACAAAAACACAGCTAGAAGTTGGGCGTACCAGCGACCCACACTGCTGATCAGACCAGGAATCAAAAGATAGAAGCAAAGTAAGATTGGAGACAGCAGTGGAAATGGAAAAAATAAACACTGAGTATTACTTAATTACAGATTGTATTGTTTGGATATAGGAGGCATTTAAACTAAGACTGTACAGGAAACTACATTTCTCGTATTTCCTATATCTTGAGGATGGGACCATGACCTTTATAAGGCTTTTGTGATGTGATTATTATGGATGTGGGTGTGAACTACAGATATAAAAGCTGTCTGAGGTATCTGAATTCTGACAGTGTTTGGAATTTGAAACTACTCAGAGCTCAGATCCAGGGGAATTTATTTGGGCTCATTTCTAGTTAAAATACTCTCAGCTGTCACATGATTCCATGGAATGAGGGCAGTTTCTAAATCAAACCACTGCTGTATTAGTAATAGATAGCTCCATCTTTCTGTCAGGAACCTTTTTATTTTTCCTGCCTCAAAGGAAACAACCAGAGCTGATCCTGGATGCCTCTGAGCCTGGTGAACAAGTTACATTAAACATCTGTTTAAAACAGCTATGCTGGCTCGAGCACTTTGTTTCAGGAAGAATCTTACCCAAACAAGAGGCTCGTGTCTCAGAAAACATCTTACAGTACTCTACATTAATTAAAGATAAGGTGATATCATTACAGAGATAGACATTGTTATCTTCCCCCCCTAATGTTACCAAGGTTGCTTTTATGCCTACAGATGAACACTCCCAGACAAAGATTTTTTTTAAAAACCTCCCATTGTTTTTGAAAGCAGCTGCTAAATGGAATTATGAAGTTTCACGTGGAAGCATATTTTTGGGTCTGATCCACAGCTCATTGAAGTCAGAGAGAAGGCATGTAAAATCATATTTAACTGTCTCTACTCTGGAAAGTCAATTTTTTTAGCACGAGTATGTATAATATTAAATGTATAGTGAGTTTCTTTAGTTTTGTTGGCTATTAAATAAATGTTCTAAGGAGATACTTTCAAGAATCTACCTGGGTTAAGCTTGACAATAAACCATTACTGGGGCAAGGAAGGAAAAAAAGGCTGGAAAGGTTTCAGTTACTGCCAAAATTTCAAACTACACACTGCTGAAAGCAGTGAGAACTCAGGATGCGTTTTTTTCTTCAGCACCAAACTCAAGCCATTCATTTTTTTAAGTGTACCTTGACTTCAGTTAGTACTAGTATCTGAAGATGCAATCTAACTATACTTCAAATGAGAAGTTTACACCTAATAGCAAAGATTTACTTAACTTTATGGGGAAACACAAGCAAAGGAGTATTTACAGTAGGTGAAAAGTTGTTGCTGGCTTAGTTGAACTCCTGTTGAAATTATTTTTATTATTTGAAACCTAGTCAATCTCAATATATGCAGCAGGATCCTGACTCATACATGTGCATGCACTGCAGCATGCATTCTGCTGAGGTGCATATATGGGGAAGATGCCATTGTGAAATGGCAGAACAGAGCAATGAATCCTCCCTAAAATGGGGAGCTCAACCCTGTCAAGAGATGGAATTGTTGAAAGGAAACCAGTGGTGAAAACCAGATGGTGTTTATGCTGAACTTTGTATATTTACAAATGAATTATGTTTTGCTTTATTGTTTTCAGTTATTTTATAACAAACTCCAAGTCCATAGCTGTATAGTCAGTAAGTATACAGCATGAAAGAATCTCTACATATGTCTTCATTCAGTTAAGGAAGATTTAGAGCTATCATTCAAATTGCAACATAAGTGTACTAGAGCAGTACTGATGAAGCCATTTTCTCTCTCAAAACTCAAAATCTTCATTTTCCCCTACAGTTCAGACAGACTGTTAGCTGACATTTAATGGACCTTTTGGTCTTTTTTTTCCTCTTTCAGTCTTAAGGCAAGCAACTACCATATAACTTTCTGCTTCCAGGGCTTAAGGGAAATCCGAAGGAAAAAGTACTACCTAATTTCTAGATATAACTCCTGAGTATCCTTTTCTTTGGTAAATTCCAGTCATAAGCTTGAGTTAGTTCATGCCAATGCAGGTTCACAAGTAAGCTGGGAAAAAAAATTCACAGCAAGAAGAGTCATACCTTGGGAGATATGTTACCATGGTTGCTACAGCATACCCCCCGATCAAAGTGATCCTTTGCTCTCAGAATGCCTTGACAGTGAAAGCCCTTATACAAGGTAATAACAATCAGTCTTCATTTAGGTCTATGGAAATGCTTAAAGTGTCACAGAGGTATCCCTACCAGGAACTGTACCACACTCAGATATAAACCAGGCTCTGGGCTGAATGAGCTACTGTAATTCCAAAAATATAAAATTCCTTCCTGCTTTATTTTCAGAAATACATGGCCTGTATCAGTTAACATGTTTCCAAAATGATTCTGCTTAAGATTTAGTGAAGGTTTCCAACTAGCACGAGTTTAGTAAAACACTAAACAACTTCAAACAATGCACTTTATGAAAAGGGTCAGACAACCATAGTAAAAGTGCTACTAGCCTCAGCCAAAATTCTGATTTCTGGCTGACAAAGAATTCAAGGCTAACATTTAAAATGCAAGGTGGAAAATGGCTGAAATGATCATTTTTAATTTTGGAATTGCAGGCAGGCTTTTCATACTTGTGTGCTTTGTGACGCAGTTAGGCATTGAGTGTTTTTTCTAACACTACCTGAACACCTAATTGCCAAGAAGAAACACCCAGGCACTTCTAAAATTCCCCAGAGACACCTATTTCTACATCTAGCCTAAAAATCTGGCTTTTATGAATTGCATTATCCTGTGAAAAAAGGAGCCATGAGGAAGTAAGTGTAACAACCTGAATGTTCAGTATCTCAAAAGAATTTATATGCTACATCATAATAATACCGTAACAATAGTTTGTATGCTAACCTATGCTGTAAGTGCATGTGGGTGGATCCATGCATCTTGGAATGCAACCCTGAAACCTTTTTAGTGAGAGAAAATTAAAAGACAGACTAGGAAGCTACTGTAAAGTAGCTGAAAGACATAGATTATGTTTCAATGACCTTCTTGAGATGTACTCCTTACTTGTAGTCATTTAAACATGTTTGCATCCACAAAGAATCTGGAACAGAAATTATTCTGTGCACAGAGGCCAAGAGCTGACACTGTTCACCTATGAAGTTGGTGAGCTCTTGTTTGTGCTCTCAATCTCTTTTCTAAGATTTTTTAAAAACTGAAGAGTCAGAGAGGTTAAAACTATTTTTTAAAGCAGTAAGTTCTTCACAATCTCTTTGGAAATCAAAAGAAAATTGCTACAAGTGTTATATTGTTTCTTACATTTACCTCTAAAAACAAAGCGTAAAAGTGCTTTTTGGCAAATTTAGGTCTGGTTTATGGGAAGATTTTTCTATCACCATATCAGCTGTATCAGTTTCAGAGCCACACACAGTGTCAGCACAGTATTAATGAGCAGGAGCACCTCCTATCAGCATTCCCTGCTTACCTTTCCCTATCAAAACAGCTATAGCAATATGCTGCATCTTTGCATCAGTATAATTATATCCACATTAATGGCAGAAGATAGGTAGGAAAGGTGCTGAAGAGAAAGAGAGGAATATCATCTCCAGTTCTACATTACTAGTGAAGTTTAAGAGACAATTTTTTTCCTATAGCCAACCCCTCTATGGCATCCTCCCCTGATATGCTTTTAATAGTGTTTGCTCAGGGAAGACCACTGACATCAGAACCCAAACTGGGGCAGAGCAAGCCTGCAGAATTAAAGAAAATGGGTGATACTGGCACTGAGCATCTCCTCCCTTGAATGTCTGAAAGCTTTGGGAAGGAAGCCTCTAATTCCCCTACAATCAGGCCTTGCACCCTGAGCTGCATCCCTACCTCAAAACTAGAACATTCCCCCTGTATCCAGGTCAGGGATGTCTGCAAGAGGTGGTAGGAGCCTGGCGCAAATCCCACGTGCATAGAGGCAGACGTGTGCTCCACTACCCACTTAGAGCTTTTCCTCCTCCACTTGCAACTCACAGAATCATAGAATGGTTAGGGTTGGAAGGGACCTCAAAGATCATCTAGCTCCAACCCCCCTGCCACAGGCAGGAACACCCTCCACTAGACTAGGTTGCCCAAAGCCTCACCTCAACTCTTTGGACCTCAACATGCCAGAGCACTGTCAGTATTCAAACTGCAGGGGAGACCTTACCAACGGGCGCTGCTCTCCTCCACATTAGCAAGTGGGAGTCTTTAATCAAGGACTTCTAGGGCAGGGATGCAGGAAGAAGAGGCAATGGGGTTTATCTGGGTTGCTGGTCTTTGATGATTAAAGGTTTTCAAGTTTCAAGAGCAATTTCCAGATATCAGTTTTCCTCTGTATGGCTTCACTGCCACTTTCTGTGTTTAAGAAGTTTAGTTACATATTTTGAGAAGCTCATCTGTAGAAAAGGCAAATGCCTCAGATACAGTGATTTTGATTTTGTGACAACTGACTTCTGAAAATAGTATATTTATTCAATGAGCTTAAGCACAGCAGCCCCAGTTGTTGTCTCTCCTCATGAAAATATTGATTCTAAGCTCCCTAGCTTATAATGTTTTGATCCACATTCTGGGCCTATTGATTTACCTTTGATACTTCAATCAAACTGTTGTTTATATCAACAGCAAATGCATCTGATCTCTCCAAAATAATTAGATTAATCACAGGAGGATCTATAAAAGCCTTGTTTTGATCGATTATGTCTTTATGCTCTCCTGGGGAAAACAGGTAAATTTGAAAATGTAACTAAGAAACAGTTGTTAGCCTTTTCCTTCTAGTATCTTTGAAATGTTTTTAGTCCCAGTTTTCCTTTTATGATATCATGATTTTACAAGATTGCAGTTTTGCAGTGTGCTTAGTTATGATTTCCTCAGTGGCTGACATTTTGCAACACATAATGATTTAGCCAATCTGAGCAGAACTATCATTACACAATTTATTGCTCCCCAAAGCATTATTTGTTATAGAGACTATTAGGCCTATGAGTTACATTTTACAGAATTTTTATTAGAATTATTTTAAACTCCAAGGAAATTAATCCCTCCCTTCACACCTTCTGCTCCAAGATTTCCATTTTGCAAAGCAAAGAAAAAAATATTCAAGCACAAAAGAGGTGGGGGTGATAGGCACTTCTCCTGAAATCATCAGAACTTCTCCTTGCATAAAAAACAAATGAACACTCCAGGATTTTACTTTTAAGGGTAAAACTCTCCTGTAATTTGCACCACAGAAACACCAGCATTGCTAATGAAAGTTCTGTGCGAGTGCTGAGCCCAGCTGCAAAAGAATGGTGGATGCAATGCCAGTGTTCAAAAATGTATTTTTTTATTTGATGAATGAATTGCTAAAGGAAAAAAAAAAGCACTAAAATTTTTTCCATTCTGGAAACAATGACTTTGTACAATAGTACTATTGTTCAATCATCACTACAGTCTCTATTGGAACCATGCCCAGAAGGACTAAACATTTTGTGCTAAAACTGTTGCGTATCTTTTCTAGGGGCCTTATACAGTAATCAATAGTTGTGATTACTCAATCCTATTATTATTCCATTTTTTGGAACAAACCGTTAGGGTTATTAATTACACTAAGAAAGTTATTTATCTTCTAGCAGAACAAAAAGAGCTCATCCTGTCACTGTCAGAGAGCTGTTTAATGCACTGTGACATGCTGAACTTCACTCAGCTTCATGCTCTTTCCCTCCCCTCTGATGGTATCATTGAATGATAGGATCAAACCTTGGGTTATGGAGCCACAGGAGGCTTCCCTGAAGATCAAAATGATGCTGCTGCTGCTAAAGGTCACTTCTGGGAATGTATTTCTCAATTTGAGAGGGAGCTCAGCTACTGGAGGCAGTGCAGGGAAAACAAGGCTCGTCTGATGTTGAAGGTAAGCCAGGCCAAGGACACATTTAAAAAATCAGGGAATGGATGCCAAAGAAAGGATGCATGTAATTGAAGGAGGGAGAGAGGAGAGATGGCGGGGAGAAAAAGAATGTAGGAGAAACCTTGCTAATTTTGGGGGGTTTGTTTGGCTTTTCATGCATGCATATTGAGGGGTAATTAGCTCTCCCTATGAAGTGAATTTCTGCATCTCAGCCAGGAAACAAGAAAATCTTGGAACTGCTCTTGTTCAGAAAGAGTAGAGCAACGTTACAGAACAGACCAGGACTGGAGTGGATCAAGAGAAATCATTTTCTGCGCATTACAGTACTGAAGAGCTGAAAGAGGAAGTAGAAGTGCTGCGATGACACGCTTAACGTTTCTTGAAGGTAGAACAAAGGAGTGGGCGGTTTCTAGACATTTCCTTTCCATATGAAAGCAGACCGGTATTTATGAAGACAGTCACTCCCCTGAAAGGGCCACCTTCTCTTACCTTGCTAATTATATAAGGTTCTTATAATTTTTATTAGTTAAGAAAACAGTCTTTTTCTTTCACTCATAGCAAGAATTATCATATGGTTGTGCAATTCAGAACTTACAAGTGTAAGTGAGCGTGGGAGCCACCATCTAACAGCTTGTCAGGTCTCATGCATATTCTATGCTGGCTGCTGCAGTGTGCTCAGGATGACATCATACCCTGAGGTGCTGAGCATTTGACATCACACCTTCTGGAAGAACGTCGTCTGCCTGAAAATAGCAGGCACAAGCTCAAGCCAGAACGTACAGTACCTATTCAAAGTGTACCAGTAGCACAGATTGGACACATGTGGGATCCAGCACTGCTGAAGAAGGCAGACATAATACCACACATGTACCTCACACAGAGCTTACAAACTTCAGTCCATTAAAAGCAGCTAGTCATTTTGTATGCCAGATAATGCAAAATTTTACTGCTATTATGACGGCAAGTATAAATACTCTCCCTTCAGCCCTTTGAGAAGATTTCCTTTTTCTCTTCTCCAGGGATTAATTTCTCTTTATACAATTCAGTGGTTAGTGTTCTGCCTTTCTTCTCCAAGTGGTTTGGTATCGATACTTCAACCACTGGTTTCAAGAACCCAGGCTATCTCTTTTTTCTGTGTCTTTACAGTACACAGTATGACAGAGCCCTTTACATACTTCTAAATATTAATAAAAAGAAAATGGTATGGCACTTGGATTTGGGAAAGGCTTCATTGTACAAGATGTTAAAACAGAAGTCATTTGTTCATTTCTGTCTGAAATAGTTTGGGGTTTGTATGGCTCAAGAAGTGAGGATAAATTTACAGTCCATAGTTTTCTGAAATGAACAGAGAAAAAGGAAAATTGATTAAGAGAATTTTTGCAGTTGTCTTGGATTCACATCTCTAGTGTTTTAAACCAGTTTTTCCCTGAAATGTCTAAAATTCACAAATTCACATTACAAGTCAGAAGAAATCTCAAGAAAGATATATTGATTTTTATAGAGGATTGAGGGTAAACCACTTTTCCTTATGCTACAACTAAAATGAATCTTAAATTTTTTATGGGATCAAAAAATCTCAACAGAGTTGAAAGTAACAATAATAAGAAAGGCCCTGCTTAAACTCCAGGGAGCTCATTCAGGAGCTGGGGAGACATGACCTTTCATTTATCTAAAATTTTCAAATAATAGGAAATGTATTGAAACTAAAAAGCAAAACTCAAATGCTTACAGATTTGCAGATTACCATGCCTTCTATCTGTGAGCCACTGGCTGCTACTGCTGGGTCCTAAACACCCAAATCACTTTGAACGACAGCATTTTAAAGGCCCATTAGACAAATTACTTTTTCCTGAATAGTTAATGAAACATAGCTCTGCATATTACTCTAATTTCACATATGGCAAAGAGAATTGAAACCACCAGCATATTTTAAAGATTCTGTTTTAAAATGTCATCTTTTGATATGCAAATACTAGGCCAGAAATACCACTTCTTCCACTAATGTTCTATTCCTTAAACCTAAGGAAAAGAAGAACCAAATCAATAAACAGCTTCAATTTCTCCTCCTTCTGTCAAGTTGCTTTTAAAACAATATGCATCTAAAATCTCGTGGTTAAATATGCCAGGCCAACATATTGCTTCAATTACTGTCATGTAACCTTTTTCAACTTGATATTCATTACCTTATCTCTAATAGATAAATACCCACCCTTGGAAAAGGACCTGTGCATAATAAACAAGAAAATTGAGTCGTTCTCTTAAGACAGCTGTCACCTGGCACAAGTAGTAGCGATCAAATGATCCAAAATAGCACTCAAGCAGATCAAATTAAGAGAAAAGCTTTTTTTTTTTTTCTCTACAGATGTCACTTAACAGGGTCAGTTCCTCCTACCTGCTGTTCCTAAAAGATTTAGTTCCTAAAATGCAAGTTTTAACAAACATCCTTCTCCAGCAATGCCTGACTCCACCTCAACAGGCACTAAATCTGATGTGCTGGACAAAAGGAAACTAGGCAATGTAAATCACTTGTTAAAGCCAGTGCGATCTGGATAAACAGTAGATTCATATTTAAACTTGGCAAGAAAATCAGAGGGAGAGGCCTCTCCATTTTGCAGGAATCTGGAAAAAGTGAAAAGCCTATGGAAGACTAATAAAACTTTTTTGGCATACCATCTGGAAGTATCAGCAGTTTCTGATTTTGTAAAGAATGCATTCTGCTTTTAACTTCACACAATGCCTCGTTTCTGCTTTCATGTACTCGAGACCAAGAAGCCTTTTTACAAACGGCCCAAAAATCAATACACGTTATTCTGTCTCACCTAGGTACATGCTCTTTGAAAACAAACTGAGACATCTTGCAACTTAACTAAACATCACACAATAGCTTGGCCAATTCTGCCACCAGGAAGTATGACTGCAACACAGTTGAGACCTGCAGACTTTGGAAAGCTTGTGGAGCACTAAAAATGAATGGAGGAGGAAAAAACAAAGGGAAGAAAGCCCTTCTTATTCTTCTTTCAAGGGACATAACCTGCAATATGACAGCTTTCACCTATGACATCAGCCAGTCTGTGCTTCAATCCAACAGAGTACTTAACTCATACTTTAAGGCTGTGAATAGACTGAATTCCTCCCGATTTTGAATAGAAATTCACACTTATTTAGTTATGAATGTCTGACTAGATCAAGGCCCAAGTTACTCGGATGATGAGTTTTATTGCCAGACTGTATAAAGAACAGGAGCAAAGGTTATGTGGTTTCCTACTCCTTAGATGGAAAAAGGATGTCAAAGAAAGATGAAAGCAGGAAATCTTCCTTAAACATAAAGCCCACAAACGGCACTACCTCCTAACAAACCCTGACACTGTAGTAACAGCTATGCAGACCGGCTTATGGCTGTAATACAATCAGAGCATGCTTTAAGAACTTACTCCATTCTTGTGAGAATTAAATAAAGGAGGAACCTGGACAAGAATACCCCATGTGCCAGAGCCACATAATAACCATCTGATCCAGGACAAATGGCACAGTCGTCCGTGAACCCAGATGCTCCTATGCGCTGGTTTAAATCTGAAAACAGGTTTTTCACCAGTTCAATTTACATGAAGAGTTCAAAAGGCTTATTTTTCATTCCAACAGAGAATTAACACAAATGTCAGAAGTTGCCAGGGAACAGACTGTCACCCTCCAACTGCTTCCCTCCCTTTAAATACTTGGAGGATATTGTACTTCACATATCGCCTTTTAATCCTGTGTTCTGGTGTAGGCTTTTTAATATGTACTTGCTGTATCTGTACAAAATCTGAAAATGCAGAGTAGCCTACCAGACAGAGTTTTGGCTTGGGATTTAGGATACCTGTGAGCTGTTAAAAGCTGCTAAGAAGGCTGCAGTAAGTCACTTCCTTACTCTGCTTCAAGCTCTGCATTTTGGCAGGGTAATATCAACATGCTTTGAAATTGGTGGATGAAAAATCTCTCAGACTTTAAAACACAGGAGAAAGCATAAACATACACAAAAGACACTCTTGCTAGAGAGGAAAGATGCAAGCAATCCATACAGAACCATCACAAAGTCAGTCTGTTTCTAACAACTCCAACGCACAACTTCCATAGGTCCTTTCTTAAGGTACACCAACCTTGCAGTCAAAAGCATTACTCTGACTGACAGGCCACCCCACCAGCTTGCTTTAGGCTAACCAGTTCATGAGCTGCAGCGAGTCTCACCACTAGTAGTGGAGTTCAGCGTGGGCTTCAAAACTCACCGGAAAAGCTTTGGGTTTTCATTGCCAAGGCCACTGCACTGCCCAGCCAAGGTGGTTTAAAGTTAGCCCAGTTATACAACAGATTTCCATTTGCAATACAAACATTTAAAGAAAAGGTGGTTCAGTTATACTAAAACTGAGGCAAGCTGTGCTTTACCTGACACACACACACACACACCCCCCCCCGCCCCCGCGAAGACTAAATAGTCACAGCTGACACTTAAGGACACTACTCCAGAAGAGTCTCCATTCTGGTCCACTGCATCACAGAAAATTGCAAACAAAGCTAAAACTTATTACAAGCATTGTACTAAATGCTCTCCAGCTCCAAGATACTTTTGCAGGGATGAAGGAACAGCATAAGCAGTTTATATGTCTCCATTCCTCTGCTAACTGCTTCTGATGCAGGGCTCAGAGGACTACAGCATGAAATGCCCAACTGTGCTAGGTAGGCTTAAAGTACGTTGAAAGTAAGTGCCTTCACAAAACACTGTTTTCAATTAATTATTTACTAAAGCTCAAGTTTCATAGGTGCTTTCAAGGTAAAAAAAACATTGTAAAGTGTAAAACCTGATACTCAGCATTTAGACACAGGCAAGTCTAACATTGCTAAATGTGATTCTTTCTAGCTCTCACTCATTGTTTCTTCTATCTTAAATACCCAGCCTAAGATGGTAACTCTTCCCCATAATAATAGTTAGCAGTGATAAGCTGTATTCTTATGGCTTGTGCTGCCATAACCACACATTACGATTTCAAATATGAAAATACATTACTAGAAAACACATCTTTAAAACTGCTCAATATATTTGATGTGTTAGCTTGCAGTCTCTAGATTGTTAAATTCAAAGCAAGCTCATACTGAAAGAAAATTCTGCCATCTGGCAGAAGTTAAAGCAATCCACAGTGTGAGTGGGCAGGTGCTGATATCCCAAAAAGACTGTCCCAAGGAGTAACAACTCTGGGCTTTCTCAGCTGAGGTACAAAGTCTGAGCAGGCCAGACACTAGGCTGCTTATTCCACTTCGCTAAGTGCCCAGGAGAGTAAAAGACAGCGCACACAAGCGGAGCAGGTAAACAGAGCATCTTCTCAGTGTACTTCACTGGAAATCAAATGAATGCTGAAAAGGGGAGGAAAACTCTTTGCTGATGAGATACAGGCTGCCTGATGTCAGTTCCAGTGACAATCACCATCAGGCTGACTGCACAGATAGGTGGAGAGTTCATTTCCTCCCAGACAAACTCTGCACTCACTTATTTTCCAAAATAATCATACTGAAAGAAAAACATGCTGAATGAGTTGTACAGAAGGCGACTCCAAATTATTGTCTGTGTTTCTGAGAGCCAAGGAAGAGAAAATAGACATGCACTAATTAAAGATTAGATTTTGAAAGCACCAGATAAGTGCAATGCCTATGAAACCCAGGCTCTTGTCCTAGAAAACAAGGTCTGATGGTGTTGCCCTCATGAATTACTTTTCATCTGATCCTCACGACAGCCTTGGCTAAAGAAGAAAGCAAATCCACTCACATCTCTCTCATATCCAGATATTGCATTGGAAAAACTGTACATGCCAAAAGCATCTCTCCAAGACCATGTAGCCCTTTTCAACATAAACAACAAGATTAGGGAGGTTAGGAAGTCAGGCATCCAGTTCCTCTTACAAAAAATGCTCCCACTGACATAGGAGCTTGGGTTTACACAGTTCAGTAAAGTTCTGGTTTATCATTTTGGGACTGTTTAAATTCCATTAACAAAGCAGGAAATTTACCCCCTTTAGGTTTTTTAGGATCTGGGCACCTAAGTCCTTTGGGTTCTTTCACTGCAGAGGAAGCTGATACGGAGCAGCTTACCAACTTGCCACCAGGCATATGTATGTACTCCATATGCTTTACATGTTACATAATTTACATACATAAAATACTCTTTTCCTTCAACTTTACAGTATAATATACACATGTTTCATAATTGCGATGCGTTGCAGGCTGTCATGGGACAACACAAACTGTGCAGGCTGCATAACTCACCTGCCAACAAAACTCGCTGGAAAAATTTATATTTCTGTCTTCAGAGATGACTGATTTTAAAAAACAAACCAACAATCTAAAATCCTGCTCCATAAGGGCTTCTATGCTAAAACCTGGATTGTACTAACATATGTTTTATGTGTGAAGTGTGACAGAGCTGTAGTCAGCAGAAACTGAAATCAGAAGTAAATACTTTGGGGAACTTTTCCTGATGTGGTTGGAAAAGAATGCTGTCTGGAGAAAGAGCACTGGGTGCGTATTTATTCAGAGGTCAAGAGCACAGCTCAGCTCAATGTTCTGCCTTCTAACGCACAGAGAGAACAAGACTTTGCTGGCCAGAGAAATAGTTTCTGTACTGTACATCTGGTTATAATATCAGCACTGCAGTCTTTTTTGTTATTCATGACAAGTTTTAGAGGATTATAATACTGTTTTCTTTTTATTTCAATTATTCTGGTAGATGCTAAGTCTGCTTAGAGAGTGATTGTTGCTTTGAAAGAATTAGGAAAGCTACGCCCTTTCCAATATATCAAACCACTCCATAAATGTCCTTTTGAAAGATGAGGCAATTCTAGAGACTTTTACAAACAATCCAAACAACATGTTTAATAGTAACTGAAATGGACCTGAGCAATTTGATGACTTTCCGGTGTTTAATTCTAATAGTGTTTATAGATGCATTATAAGGGAAAGTAATTTACTCTCCAACAGACTAGCCTGGTTAGTTTGGACTATGATTACAAACTGGTCATTGAAACTGCAGCCAATTCAACAGTATCTGTAACTTGCCTTCATACACACAGACTGCTTTATTTGCCAGCTCTGAGATGAGGAAAGGATGTTTGCTTTAAAGGAGTGTAACTCTAGCAGCTCAACAGACGTAATAGAAGGGGGCACAATTTGGGCAGCTGTTTGTACAACCCAGCGACACTGCAGCTAGTGCTGTGCTGAAGGATGAGTGCTTTCCCAGGAAGCCAAGTATTTCATTGCCTTTCTCCACATACTAAAGAGCCCCATGTCTCCTACTAGAACCCTGAGGGAATGTGATTGTCTGACAAATATGTTACACCTTCAAAGAGTTACCAGCTGCAGGAAAGCTTCTGCTTAAGGAAAAGTTCTCCCTGGGGCTCTTCAGGCCTGACAGTTTCAATGACGCACTTTTAAATGTTTCATTTAAAAATGCTGCAAATTACATACTTAAAGTAAAAAATTAAAAGAAAATCACCCAGACCTGCCTTACGATGGATCCAAAACAAGAGAGTTCCTTGGCAGTCCTAGTTCTCGCTGCCCCAGCTATGCCAGCAGACTGTCTCCTTCAGTGTGACACCGCAGTATGCCAGCAGCCATTCCCATTTGTCTCTGACTAGGAGACAAACAGCTTGCCGCATTTTCTGAAACAGGTAGAATGTGAACTCTAAATGTTATATCCTCTAAGGCTCCACAGTTGCATTTTAAGGAAAAAAATCTAAGGAAGTTCCCTGAGTAGAATAAAGTTGCATTAGTACAAAGGGAAATGTTCACTCACTCTATTAAAAACCCAAAGCCTTCCACAGATATGTCCTTATAAAGGCAACTATGAATCCACTTTGTATTTCTATACATTCAGTCTGGGCTTCGTTTTCACCACAGCTACTTGCTCCCTCCCACACACCATGACGGATTAGTAGGAAGCACAGACAGCGGAGACTTGGGTACTTTTCCCACTCAACTAAAGGTGTAGAAAGCCACAGAAATAATAATTTGATGAGAGAAAGGAAGAAAATGACCTTGATTTTTTTTTTACTGTACTTGTGTCTAAGTACTAAAACTAATTCCATAATTTGAAACATCCTTTGAGGAGGAGGAGGGGAAAAAAAACCCACCAGGGTTGAGTGGTATGAAGAAGAGTTCTAGTTTCTTCTAATCAGAAATGGGGCCATAATGATTGGGCGGAGCATTGGGATTTTGCAGTACTGCTCCACTTTACAGTTTGATATTAAAAAAAAAAGGGGGGGTAATTTTCCTAGATATTCAGCAGTAGACACTTTTGAGATTTTCCTGCTATTTGTCCTCCTGAAATGTCTCTCTTTGCATTTTGTCACGTACACTCTTGCACAGCAGGTTTCTGTCCTCCTTTCCCTCTCTACATTTGGAATTTGTTGGCCCTTTATCCATTTAAAGGAGGAGGCCTCTTGCTGCTCTCACAGGCACTGCTTGCTCCCTGAATATTTAAATAGCCCCGCTCCTTTCACGAGCTGTAAGACACCTACATCAAGGACTAAAGGATCTAAGCAATGACCCTGATATTTAGATCTAAAAAGTTGTTGATAGCCAAGTTCACCCTCAGCATAGTTTCGCTGAATTTGAAAGACTCACATGTGGGATGCATTTGGTCCTCTGTGTTAAAATTGCAGGGCTGATCTAGTGGTACATAATAAGCAAAGACATTTGAGGGAGTTCATCGTCTTTCAGAGTAAGGATTTTTAGATCTGTATCTTTGTTCCCAAAAGAGTTAAATGAATAATGAAACCTCCCTGCAGTGAGAACAGCTGAACTTAATTCAGAGGAAATTTCTCAAAGAACTGCCTTGGTGCCTAGCAAATGTGCCTGTCAGAAAGAGTTGCTCCTTCCCAGGTATTTGTTTTAGAAATTCCCTGCCTATAGGATTACACAGAGTGGCTCAGGATAGATTTGTGCTTTAAGCAGGTTTTCATTTTGTAGGTTTGAAAATTATGCTTTTTATTAGCATAAATGTGACAGCAGTTTAAAGACCCAAATTCTATTTAACAAAATTAATTTAAAGCTAATAACTCTTCAGATAACCAAAATACAAACTTCTGAAGATCAGCACAATTTCTTTGAGCAGTTAATCCTTTCTTGTCTACAATAGCAACTGTCAATTTATACTGTATCTGTAAGATTGTCCCTATATCAGATTGGATGCTTCCCTTCTTAGGCTTCAAGTGTTTTGGACAAATGACAAAACTACCTGGATATCTGATTGCACAGCCCATACCTCAGGAGAAAATTACATAATTTGCAATTTAAAAGGGACCAAGTTAAACCCTGGTGTCATTCCTTACAATCACTAGATTGACCTTAATAGAATAGTAGCATTCTAACATATCTATCTTAGCTAGAAATATCAATTCTTAACTTTAATAATAATCAAGGCATAGAGCAATCCTTGATAACTGCAGGCTGCAAGAATTACTAAAACTAGCATCAAAATTTGCAAAATACTTTGATTTTTAAGTCTTCAGAAGTTACAGCGCACATCCAGACATTGTTTTAAAACACCACCAGCAAAAAGACATTTACAATAATGTAGCATTTTAATTAGATTTTTCAGACCCTAAAGAGGTTACCTAAACATAGGACATTTAATCTTGATGTTTTTAGTAGGGTGGCTCATCTTCTAAGCAAGAGAGTAGGTGTAGAATTACCAGAGCCGAATCCTCCTAGTGAACCCATTCCTCTGTCAATCCCTGGGTTCTTTAAAGTTTCAGAGATGATTTTTCAAGCTACTGTTTACTTTTGTATTTTTGTCAGCCAATCCGCAGAAGGAAAACAAATTGGGTAGACTAGTTCTAAACAGACTGCCAATAAAAAATTTAAGCACCACTATCTAGAAGTAGAGTTTAAACAGAATTTTAAACTAAATCAAAATGTCAGAGTAAAAGACCAGCAATGTAACAAGCTCTGATGCACTGCACTTTACCTAAGATATGGCAAAAGAACTTCCTCTTTCCTGAATTTGAGAAACCATAATTCAAATGTTGAATCCTTTGTGCAATGGCTTGATGCTCAATGGCTTATGGAGCATATAAAAAGTAGCACACCATTGCCTGTGCTCTGAATAGATGCCTCTTCAGCAGAAAACTTAGGCAGAGGAAATGGATTTATTTAAGAAAAAAGCCACGTTGAAACAGGGGAAGCCTCAAATTTCACTGTGTGTGGAACTTGGCAGAGTGTCTGGGAAGAGCGCTTTCTTCTTATTGTCAGTTTCTTTAAAACCTGGCATTTTAGGCCATGTGTCAGAGGTTTGTTTACATGGGAAATTTCCCATCAGTCATAACTATATTCTGCTATGCTATTCTGGTCTAACTCCCAGTACAAACATAGCACACAAAAGGAATTTTATTTTTTCCCCAGTATAATTAACTTCAGTCTGGATTAATCACTTTTTTTCTGGAATACAGTTTCTAGACAGAAAGGTATACAGAGTAACAACTCTGCTGCATGGAGAGGTCTTTAAGAGTTAAAAAAAAATATTCCCAAGGACGTTCCACATTTGTACAAAGTGTCAGTGCCAACTATATGAAAGCCAACAGCAGATAAAACAACCTGAATAAAGCAGGCTGGGGGAAAAGGTTGCTTCAGGTATGGCTGTGAGACCAAAAGGCGGGGATGGGAGAGTTATGAATCTCTCCTTGCTATAAATCACTCAGTGGTGTTCCAGCTGAGTTGAAAAATAAAAAGAAAAGCACTGGGCTTTACAGCACACTCGGCATTGTTTGTTTTGTCTGCCAAGTCTATTCCTCTTCCTTCAATGGAGTGCTTGTGGTTTGGGAATGACTTTTTAGCTGGTTCTGTCTGTCTCTATCTGAGGCCCCAAACTCACATTTCTGAAGTGTCATATAAGCTGAAAGTTTGTACTTCTGTTCTCCAACTCTCAGCAACCACTGGAGTGTTTGTGTCTCAGTATTTATGCCATTTCAGCAAGTACTTAGAGAATGAAAACATCAACTCTTACATATAAGCACAGAGAGTCAGAAAACAAAGTTTAATGTTGAAAACACAAACATACAAAGGAAAGCAAGCCACTCAGCAATACTGAAGCCTCCCACTAATTGGAACCATTCGTTTCTGTGCTATTTATCAACTGCAGATCTTGTTTCCTACTGCACCACCTGCAGTCAGCACCACTAAGCTCAGTTTCAAGTTTCTCAAATCTCAGTGCCAGGAATGACCATGTTACCCCAACACTTTCCTGGAGTTCATTAACAGCCTTTCCCAGCGTGTTAAACATTGCTTTTACCTTGGCTTAAAGAAGAAATAGAGGAGAATGGGAAACAAAAACATTGCAATAGTTGTCATACTCAAAATCCCCAAATGGGTTTGGTGGGAGACGCAGACAGTGTATCAGACCATTCTGCCAAACACAGCCAGGATCCAGGGACCCTGTTTTCCCCTATCAGGGTGCAAGCAGCAAAGACGCTGTGAGAGAACAGAGCCTCACAAGGGTAAAGGCGGGCAGAAGGCAGCCCTGGCAAGTAAGGGGAAGATGAGGCTTCGGGCAATGTGGTCTAGTGGAGGGTGTCCCTGCCCCTGGCAGGGGGGGTTGGAACTAGATGATCTTTGAGGTCCCTTCCAACCCTAACCATTCTATGATTCTATGATTATTTTTATATCTTTTAAATACATTTTTCTCTTAGTAATGCAAAAAAAAAAATCCTTAAGCCACTATAATTCAAAGTGTTCAGTTTTCATGGTCTGGATGGAGGCAGAAGACTGAATACAAATCCCATGACATGCCAGCTTCCATACTTGCTATTCCCATTGCTTATGCAGAATGAATTACTCTTTAAATGTATTTTGTAAGTAATATCAATAAGACTCACCAGACAACAGACCTCAGAATTCCAAAGATTTGTCAAAATGCTCTCCCTCTCCATCCCAGTGGGGGGAAAGCAGGGGAAACCTTCAACCAACTAAAATATCATGACTGATCTTTTTTTATGCAGCTTTTGACAAGGCAAGTAGAAGTATCTGCTAAAATATGGAGGATGAAACATCAAGATTCAGAAAAATTCTTTGCAAAATTAAAGGAAATTTGAATAATCAGATGATCAAATTTAATTGCAAAGTTTATTTTGAACCACATTTTTCCTTAGAGAGAAGATTTAATCCAACAGGAGGCACATAGCCCATGGATAAGGGAAACCTCTAAGAAAGCAGTAACACAGATCTGCTTGGGTCACAGATCGTCTTGGTCTTTAATAATCTTCTAAAGGACAAATTAAGTTATGCTTCCATGATCTCCTCTGTGCAGGACCAACTGAGATTGGAAAAGGTGAATAAAAAAGTAGTCATTGCTGCTATTGCCTATTTTTAATATGGTTCTTAAGAAGGTAACCTAGTGGTTCAATTTTTTCTGTACTTTTGTTGAGTACAATTAGTTACATTGAGAAACACTACTCTCTCCTCTGTCAACTTTAAGGTTTGTGGACCTGCACACAAAGTGTTTGTGATGTTCTTGTGAGGAATACCCAGGTACACACTGTCCCTTTTCAAGTGATCAGCCTTACACTAAAGTCAGCCTTTATTCAGATTTTAGTTTTAATGTCACTGTTAAGACATGGACAACTTACCTATTTGCATTTTTTGCTCATATGGATTTGATTTACTTCACCAGTAATAACAAGATAAGGCTTTCAAACTCCTTGTGCAATAGCTAACTATTAGCAGTACTATTATCTGGCAGAGATCACACTGAAAACTCCCTGAGTTTAGGCTATGCTTCAAGAAAATCAGCAGAATAGTGAATTTCTAATCCTCATCTTTTATGTTTTCTGAATTCATTAAAGCATGCTACGGCAAGAATTCACAGCACTGAGAGTACAAGTAACTCTAATAGATGAGATTTGGCCCCAGTGAACAGGGCGTGGGGACAGTCTGATGGAAGGTCTGCCACAACGCAGGGGAACCCCTGACCCTTCTATCAATTCACAACAGGCTTCCCCTTCAAGGGCCATCCTTCCAAGCCTTCTTCCATCAGGGCAGTTCATATGTCAGCTGTAGTAATTTGCTAGTAATTTGTTTCTCAATCATTTCATACTTTGAGCAAATCATGTATATGAAATTAAAATTAATATTTCTTCACATTTCACACTTTGCTTTCTTCTGGTTTTACATATCAATTCATTTTCTAGCTCCAATGGCACAGCTCAGCAACTGGGCTCCCCTGTGCAGAAGGTTTAGGGGTTGACCTGCTGGGAAGCAGCGCTGCAGAGAAGGACCCGGGGGTCCTGGTGGACAAGTCAAGCATGAGCCAGCAGCATGCCTTTGTGGCCAAGGCCAATGGTATCCTGGGGTGCATTAAGAGAATCGTGGCCAGCAGGTCGAGGGAGGTGATCCTCCCCCCTCTATTCTGCCCTGGTGAGGCCACATCGGAGTATTGTGTCCAGTTCTGGGCTCCCCAGTTCAAGAAAGACAGGGGGTTGGACTAGGTGATCTCCAGAGGTCCCTTCCAACCCCTACTGTTCTGTGATTCTATGAGACCTTAGACATTGCTAAGAGACTAGATAACACCACCATTTTGCTTTTTACTAATTTACTCAAGATTTCTATAAGTGTTACTAACTATTAATATGCTTTGTGTGCAGAGTTCTGTATAACGCTCTTGCTATTACAATGAACAACTATATTAGTAAGAAGGCAGCTGGTGTTAAAACTTCTCATATTCACTTACAACCTGAAGAACCAGTCCTTACAGGCACTTCTAATGTTAGAACGAGAGCAGCATGATTGACATTAACAAGCCCATCCACATGCACACAATTACATATCCAGGTATACGTTAGCTGCAGGCAGGATACAGTGAGGTCTAGACTACATTTAACTTCCAGTGAGCCAAAGGTTTGATACTCTTCACCTCACTGATGTAAATTAGCTTGTGAAGCACTTGATTTTTAGCTTACTTCAAATCAATAGAATTCTTTCCAATAATTTCACTGGACCCTGTATCAATAACGTAATATTTCACCAGTACTAAAGTAATTTAATCTAGAAATTGTTTCCCCAAAACTTGATAATGATTTAAGGCACAATCAGAATTTTTTTGAAACCTGATAAATAATAGCTCAAAGGCAGACATCTCTAAAATTAGTTGTTATGCTTCACTGAGGCTGTCACGAAACCCAGAAAGCTTGTTCTCTTTCCTGTATTGCACCATACAGTAGGTTTCAAAACAATCTATATTTATTTGCCTGGTCTTTTTCTCTAAGAAAACTAACAAATTATTATAATATGCATTTAATACATTATTAAATTAGATGTCACCTACTCTTTGAGTGAGAAGTAAAGATTGAGTTCTGTCTAGTCAAAGGCATAAACTCAATCAAGTATTAATAGCTGAATTACTTCCAGCAATAAGATACTAAGGCCAAGCAAAATGTCCAAGGTCACTACACTCCAGATGGTACACTAATATATTTACAGGACTGATGCCTCCTGGCATTTTCAATTTCTTATGTTGGGTTGTTTTTGGAACCAATCAAATTTAGGAGCTGGCAGCTGCAATTTGCCCACAAAATTAAATTTAAAGGATTATAACTCCAGTTTTTAGCAGTGATTTGACTGTATTGATGTGAAACCACTATTCTCAGCTCTTGATTTTCACTGAATGATGACCATAGCATATCATAAATTCATTCGGGACAAAACAGACTGGTTGTCTGTAGAGGTTTTTTTTCCATGTTCACAGTCATTGATTTAAGCCTTAGCTAAGAGAGTCAACAATCAGGAAGATAACAAAAGGACTCTACCTGAAATAACTGCTTCTGATATGAGTGCATGAAATTTTTTGCATTCCTCCACACTAGGGGAATTTTAAATGACAGGGTTTTTTCATATGGGCAATTATGCTCAAACAATGCATATACACACAATTATACATATTTATGTTCCTACCTACAGGTGTGGAATATGTAAACACAAACTTAGTTTTATACCAAAATTTTTGCACTTGTGCAAAAATTAATGCACTCATTTCTAGTTGCTGTACCAGAATCCTAAGAATCTTTTGCCAATACAGCCAAAAATTTCCTAGAAGCCCGTCAGTTCAGAGATCACAGTGCGCAGCTTTGCATCCATGCAACCAATGCCTACCTACAATAACAGCATGTTGTGGAAAAGGACAGGCACTTATTCCAACAGTAGCCTGAGTAGCCTGCTCAGGTTAAAGATGATTTGTGCAGCACCAAGAGCTCAGAGGGGCTCTAGGGTATCATAACCTACAGGATAATACCATGAGCTACCAGGAAGGAAAAAAAAAAAGCCCAGCTGATTACCCAACACAGAAATCAAACACTTCCAGCTCTCTAAAAATAAACAATGCCCAGAACTGGGTGTTGGAAGATGCATCCCCAAGCTTCGTTAATCAAGCTGAGTAGTGTCACCTGATTTTTTTATATCTATATATGTATGTGCGTAAAATAGTGCATGTGTGTGTACATATAAGCTTTTACATATATCTTACTGACAAATTTTAAGTTGGAAAAACACTGTTCTCAACCTATTCCTAGGCTTTCTTAGGCAGACAGTCCTGCAGGTTGCTTATCTTTAAGCACCTAGCTCTTTGGGTCTTAAGATTGCAGTCTCAGTTGTTTACATAGGCAGCAAGCACAGGAAAGCAGCAACAGACTGTCAGGCAACATGACTTTAGAAGTAAAAGATGCAGAGCAAGAACTTTGCTCTCTGTGCTGTCACAACTTTTTCCAACAGCCTTTTCCTGAAGTCTCCACTGATGATCTCTACCGAGAAGTCCTGTGCTTTGGGAAATTCTCAGCCCTTCAACAAGTTTGTGAACTACAGTTGGGAACCAAGGCAGAATACTCCTTCAAGGCAAATTTCCTTTACCCACTGGCATCTTTCAGAGCAACCACTACAACTCCTGTGTTGATATAACATCAAGTTGTTCCAAAAGATTTACCATTAAACCAAGTAAAATGCAATTTAAAACTTCCAGTTCCTCCAGGTTACTCTATATGGGGTTTGTATTAAAATATGGACACTTTATATAGTCTTCTTCCTCTCCATCCTTCCAGTCACCTTATTATAAATACCCATATTTGGCTTTTGTCCATGTCACTGTGGGTCTTACCTCTCTGATTTATGCTTCTGACCTCCATTAGTTCCAGTTTAAAGCTTTTATTACCGCATTAGCAAATCTGTGACCAAAGTTGTTTTTCCCTTTAAATTTTTTATCTTGATGAAACCCTTAACTATTGCAGTATGATATTGATGATCTAAATATTCCAACCTTCATAAATAAGTTATCAAGAGCATTCTATTTATACTTCCATGTATGTATACACAAATATATATAGTGAAAAACAGAAATTTTAAGGTTTTTGTCACAGTAAATGTACAGTAGCTCCTGAGCAGCTTCAGAAGAACTAAAAAAAAAAAAAGAAAAAATTGTCTTTAAAAAAATACATGTTCTCAAGTTACTGGTTAAATCAGGATCTACAACATACCCGGATGGAGCTGAAGCAAATGGAGGCATCAAGCCTTTTCTTTTGGAAAAGGCTGACAAGATTTTTTGGGGGGGGGGGGGGGGGGGGGGGGGGGGGCGGGGGGGGAAGTAGCAGCCTGTACTGATCAACCAGCAATTAGGGAGTTTACACTAGATACCTTCAGACAGTAAGTGCTCACACTTGGAGGAGAAAAATACCAGTAATTTTTCAACTGGACTTTTTAGTATTGGACAGAAAATGAAGCACGCAGTGATTCTTAAATTATTTAACTGAGAAATAACTCCCATACTTAGAGAAATTAAGCCTTCGGTAGTGTTGTCTCTCCAACCTCTTGCTTTCCAAGCAGGAAAAGGAAATCAAAGATCAGAGCCATCTGCAGAAAACAGATGCCTCAAAATGTTACTTAATAACATATAACTTCTCTTGTCAGAAATCTCTCCAACGTCACCTCAAGATAAACAGACATTGTACACAATCGAAGACACACCATTTGTTTTTACCTCAGAAGGTGACCCAAACTGTGACTCGTGCACACAC
The DNA here is from genome assembly GCF_028858705.1 of Grus americana. Taxonomy (NCBI): domain Eukaryota; kingdom Metazoa; phylum Chordata; class Aves; order Gruiformes; family Gruidae; genus Grus; species Grus americana. The sequence continues at coordinate 10,055,610 of NC_072864.1, forward strand.
GCAAGGGAAGAGCCCTGAGAGGTTTTGGCGGGAAGCCGGGCAGTCTGCAGCCGAGGCCTGAGGCGGCACCAGCATGGCGGCAGCACGCTCCCAGCCCTGACCTCCGGCCGCAGCCAGGCCTCCCCGACCGAGATGCACCCAGGCCTCCCCGACCAAGATGCACGGCCAGCACCCTCAAGGCACTTTAAATGCTTTAGTTGCTGGTGTGTTATTTTTTCCCCCTGTGGTGAGAGCAACAGGCACATCAAAGCAGGCAACATGTCTCTCTTATTGTGGAGTTATAAAACAAACAATTCAGAAACGGTTATGCTCTTGGAGATTAAAAAATCCTGGATGACAAATTAATTCCTCAAAGTGATAAAGTGACATGTTTTCACAATTTCTTTGTAGTGAAGATCAGGAGACACAAACCTGACGAGGCTCGAGCATCAGCAACGCTTATATAAGACTGTGATATGTCTTGGCCCATTTGTATAAATGGCTCTCATGGAAATACTCTGTTTCGAAATGCAGAAAGCCGAAATCCAGCTATCTTCCACTTGCAACTTCAGCACCCTTCATTCCCAAATTCAATTTGAAAGTGAAATACAATTCGTAACTATTCTGAAGAGAAGGCATTGATTATATTTGTAATGCCTCTACTATAGCACTCATTTAATAATTCAAATGTGGTTTTCAATGAGGTGTAATATTGACCTTCAGTTTTTCCTGTATTAAAAATACAAAGCTATATTGCCCAAGGGTGAGTGGATATAGGGATTTTAGTAAGGTTTGAGGTCTCCATGTAGCACACACTGCTGTAGCTGGATTAACATAAGAATGCGTATGGGGTGAATCGCTGCATGGAACAGATTTCATGATCTCCAGATAGGAAAAGCTGAGGAATAACAACTGGAAAAGAGGAGGTTGGGAATGTTTCTTTCCAAACAAGGGGTAGGGCACCAGATGTTCAAACAGGGAAATATTCTTGACCAACATGATTCATGATGGCCCATCTCTGTTCAGACCTGTGTATAATCCATGAACTTCCAGTGACAAAGTTGAGATGTCTAAACCAAATTTAGATCTATCAAAAGCCTTTGAAATATGAAAGGTCTATCAGCCAACCCCTCTCACCACAGTATCTGAACATTCACATCCAGAAAATTTCAAAGCCACATTTTGTATTTGCAGGGGAAGCTTTTGTGCCCATCTGCACAAAATTAAGCAGCATGGTTCAGAGCAAAGGATGAAGGTCAGGAAAAACACTAAATAATATATATTAAAACAATGAATAAAAATGGAGAAATTGCAGAATCTTTGACTAGAACAGAGAAAATGGCATCAAAGAAAGATTACTTTGCATTTTCCTGTAAATTATTCACTTATTGCTGCACATTCAAGCCAAGGGTCCTTTGTTATGCAGGTGCTATAGGAGTCTTTTCTCCATCCTAGTCAAATATAAGAAAGCAACTGAAAGGAAAGCTGGAAAATTTGGGGTTGCAAGGGCAACATACAAGCCTCCATCTCCTTGTCAGCACATTTCCCATCTTTCCCAGCACCTGGCAATAACAGACTTGCCCACAAGATATATATTACTTTCACTGTGCAAATTAATGAAAATTTAAGTGTGTGTGCTTAATCATAAGCAAATCGATCTGCTAATTCTCCATCTCTCGCTGCTTTCACAAGGGTCTGAGGTTCATCCTACCCCAGCTCGTACAACTCACATTTTGTTCAATGTAGGTGAAATTCAATAAATATTGTAGCTTGAAGTACAACCAGGGCTACAGAGTCCAGAGAAAGATCTCTAAAAATCTCATCAAGTAATGCCACATACAGAGACAGAAAATCTCACAGTACATTCATATTGCAAGACTAGAAGTTAACACTGTCATTTAATGTATTACTGCCTGATAGGAATTTGCCGTCTTTATAATAGTTACCAGTATTTCTGGATCTTATCCTACATATTATAAGAATCAGCAAGGAAGCATTTAGGCTTTGACAGTTGTTCTTGTTTTTCAGTCCTTGCTTTGTTTCTGGATCGATGGACAGATAGCTGTAAACAGATTTTTGCAATGCTGTCTTAACACAATTACAGTACACAGAATTGATTGACTGTCTATGCGATAGGCTATTTTGTAAAGGCAAGACCCTGAAAGCAAAATCTGAATCATAGTTTGTGATGTTTGGATAGTAATGCAGAAAGCCAATCACTGCGAACTATCCCTTGAGAATTCAAAATGAACTACTGCATCACTTTAAGACACTGTGCATTGGCGATAGCTACTATTTATAGGAAAAAAAATATTTTAAACTATACCATGTATTTAAAATTCAGGTTATATTGTGTTTTGTCCTATTGCCTTAAAGCAAGCGAGCCAGAAAAAGATAAGTTATGATATGATATTTTACAATATGCTACCAACACTAAAACAAAATACACCTTGTTCCAAGGTGTTCCACATTGTTGTTGGTTTTTTGTTTGTTTTTTAAAGAAAACCTAAAGGAGCAAATTCACACACTGGTAATGAAACCTTCAGCATTCAGATATGCAAGAGACGAATGCTTTGCCATGAGTACTGAAGAGCTATTCTGAATTTTTAGGCCTTCATGAGGTTATTATTAGATTATAACATAACACTAAAAGCAATTTATACACGTATATGTAATCATATATATAAGCAAAGAATGAAAGTATATAAATATGGGAGTTTTGGAGATGATGCTACCAAACTGATTTGAGAATTAATAAAACAGAAGTTAGATGGTATTATGACTCAGTGAGTTTCTTTGAATAAAATAACCTTTCAGTTTTAAAAATATGCTTTATCTCCACCTACACAACTATGTGACACAAACATGGGATGGAGGAGAAATTTATTTTAAGAGGACAGAGTGTGTATAATCATACCTCAGAGGATTTGCCAAAAGCTGAAACACTGTATCCCCACTGTAAAAGATTGTTTCTTGCATATCAGAAAGCTGGTTTCATTACCAGTCAGTAAATTCAGTTCTTTAGGTTGAAATTAATAACAACTATACATTCTTAAGCTTTTCAGTGACTCTGCATGAATAGCTGATATTCTTGGTGTCCATTCTTCAGCAAGTGACAACCAGTTTTCAAAGCACTTACAAATGCTCTGTCTACCATTTTTATTTTGAGGGTATAAAAAGCTATACAATAATGATAGCACTTAGGATTCTTAATAACTAGGTTTTGCACGAATGCTTATTTTTCCTTAAGATAGGAAAGAGAAAATCATAAACTATTATCTTAATTGTAAAAATACAATAGAACAATCTCTATTTAGGGTTGGGCTGTTTTCTTTCTTACTGAGTACTGTAAGGCTCAGAGTAATCTATTTTATTCAGACTTACGGAAATTATTAAAAAAAGACACTTATCTCTCTACATTAGCTGCCCCTCACCTTACCTAGAAAGGTTCCCTTGTAAGTGCAGCAGTATACTGGAAAGCTAAAACTCTAGTCCTCTTCCCCAGTGAAATCTTAAGGGGGAGCAGGGGTGGCATGTGTCAAGCAAACCCATTAGTTGTCTACCCAGGTAGTTATCTTAACAGAGCTGAGAAGCAGAAATAACTGCTCCTAAATAACCTGAAGTGCTCTTCTGATAACAGTCATGGTGAAATTACATCTGCAGACTTGGGCCATGCACAGGTTCTCTACAGCCTGTGTGCATGGTGGATGTTAGCTGCACTTCTGATCTCACACGACTAACTCAAAAGATTGCAGTAGCACGAGAGAAAAGATCAGTCGTTCACAAGTCACCTTAAGAACTGCACTGGATGCAGCTTGCATGCTACATCCTGGATGAGACAAATCAAGAACAAAATAGCTTAAAAAAATTACACAGGATTTTCAGGCATCATTTAGGCTTTGATATAGATTCCTATTACACAATCCTTGCACTGCTGCTAGTTCAACTCATCTTTTGCCCCAGTTTATGTATGAAAAAATAAAAGTTCAATAAACAGGACAATTCTTGGCTGTGAAAGAATTGTAGTTCCCTTCTGCTTTTAATTTTCCCTCAAACAATTCTCACTCTGCATCGGGCCCCTCACTTTGGGAGGCAGAAAGTCTCCATGTACATTTTTAGAAAGAGGAGCTGTGATGGTTTCAGGAACTCTCTTTGCCAGGTGTGATGGATAAGATGAATAAATGATGCATTTTTAGTAGGTTACTGAAACTACTTTTACTGTGTATTTTAACTATTGGCCCTATGTACTGATGACCTGATGGTCTAGTTTTCCCAAAGTGCTCCTGGGGAAGCATTTTATCTATCACTTTATTTTTATAGCAGCCTTCAGGTTAAAGCACCTTGGGGCACCCTAGAATATTAAATAAAATAAAACGTCAAAGCATATAAAGCAAGTTAAAAGTGCAGTCTAAGGTACAACATAAGACTGCTGCCTAATTCCAAAAAGCTGCTAGTTATTCTTCACATCTTATCTATAAGGGTAATGAATTTCTTTGATAAAAGCATGAAATTTAATATGACTGAGAGCCAGAAGAGGTCATCTAACTTGTATTTTCAAGGGTCTTTCTGAGTGCAAAGAAATGGTTGTCAGTGAAGAGGAAAGAAACCTATAGTAATGAATACAACTGACTGGCCTTGAGAAAGTTCATACGGTAACAGTTCTCAGGAATTTTTTTGCTCTCCATGATAAAAACTATTCCTATTTGAAAGCTACGTGTCCTTTTGGCAAGCTGAAATAGCAAACTCTACTACTGATTACACAGCTCTTAGTTACAAGCAATTTTGTTGACATCTTTTCAATAACTTACCTGTTACTCGCCAAGTGTGTATGCTATGCAAGTGGTGAACTTCTGTTCCTGCATTTCCTTACACAGCTCTGGATTTGATCTTTGTACGTCACATGTTGAGTTGGAAAGAAACAACCAACCAAAACACACACACTTTTTTCTTGTTCCTGTCAGACTGAGCAGATAGATAACTCTTCCCAGAGTTACTTGTCATTTCTGCAGAAATGACAAAGTGGGCATTCATTTAACTTCATTTAACAGATCCAGACTATATATTACTGCTAGAAATAATCTTCAGTGTAATCCATACTACTAAAACCAGCAGGTCTTCTAGCTTCTAAGACATTTTGATTTGAATTCAATGAATTAACAGAGCCCATAATCAGCTTTCTGCCTTGTATTACTTTAAGCTGCCTATATGTATTTCTCTAATCTTATTGTGCTTTGCCATGCCAGAGTGCCAGGCATGGGTTCTCCTCCACCAAACTGACAATGCTGGGAACACGTGCTAGGAGACCTCTTGCATCCCAAAGGGAAGGAGGGCTGCTCACAGCCCTTCTTCTTCCTCATATATGCTATCCCCAGGGACTCATTCTCATATTTTAAAAATACGGGTTCTGTTCTACCAAGGTGCTTACAGAGATGGCTTCTTACCTCTGAGATTCACATAAATAAAAACTGACATTTTATTTTGTGGACAACTCATCGCGTCTGTTCAGCTGAAGACACACAGGAAAAGATGAATAGCAAAACTGTCCAGCTGGCTGTGTTTTGATGTCTGCTATGCTTCCTGAGTGCAAACTCTAGGGGACCTGCACATACTTGACCATAAATGATGAGTAACCTATTAATGAATTGAATCCACTCATATAGAATTTCAAGTGCACAGAACACAGGCTGCAAAAATACAGCACATATGCGACCTGCATATGCAAGCATCGTGTCACTTCACACCATACACTGCTCCAAACGCCTGAGCTCTTCAACACAGAAACTTCAGCTAGCACAGCAAGATCATGATGGGAGCCTGTGAGTCAACTGTCAGAGAAAGAGTGAATTATAATGAAATTCCTCATAATGTCAAACTTTCTAGATTTTTCCATACTCTAAGGGAAAGATCTTTTAAAGTAAATTCTGCTCTTTCAGATTTGCTAGTACTCCCACTGTGTAGTCTTAATTCCTACACAAATCAGCTGCATTCATTTCACATCTCTGAAACACTGACTTTATGCTGGATCACAAAGTTTACCAGACTTTGTATTTGATGTAGTCAATAAACTGTAGTAGGCACAGAAACCTAATAATATAGAGAGAAATAAATAAATGAAATTAAGCAAAGAGCCCTTTCTCAGTTTGACCTAAGCCATGAACTTGCCCACATTTGAAGCCAAGCAGCAGGAAAGTCTTGATGTGCCCAGGAACTCTCACCGGATTTTCCTAAAACAACTGAAAGTTAAAAACTCTTTAAAAGGCAACACCACACAAAACACACAGGCCTAAAAGATATTCTTAGGCCCTTGAAAAAGTCAAGTCTAACTCTATGGGGTAAGGTTTCCCCACCAAGATTAAAATCTCTGTCCGATAGATTCTTCCTACTTTCCACATCGCATGCCACATGAAAGATGCCATTTTACTAAAAGATGTGCATGTCAAAAAAAGCATGTTAAAAGGTATTAACTACTGATTCGGGACATCAGCTGCATCAATAATCTTTCAGAACCACAGTACCCAAAGGAAGCCCTTTCCGCAATTAAAAATTAGTGTAAAAATTTTGGTTTAAAGTAACAGCAATCATGGAAATGCTGTGCTTTTTTGGGGATCTCATTTTAAACAAGATTCTGAGCAACTATACCCAAGCTCTTGTTATATCCGTTTTACGGATAGAAAATCCTCTGCTGTTGTCAGTGTGCATCCCTAGCTGGTTTAGAATGCATCATGCTGCCCACTGTTCCCGGCTCGGCTCTGACTGGGTCCGTTACTGTGTTGCTCATTTCATTCCAAACACTGTGTATCAGTTCACCACAGTTTATTCTAAGTACTATTTAATTACATTAGAATTTCATTCCCAGCCAGAAAAGAACTACAAACCATAAGGTTACCAGGCAGGAGAACTTATGAGAATATATGTATTTAGTAAGCCCCACTTAATATATCATATTCTATCACAAGATACAGTGTTATTAGGCACTACAGAAGATCTGTGTGTTCAACACTGAGACACACACACACACACACACGAGATCTAAAGTTACTAATCAGCCAAAGTGATCAAAGGACTCACATTCTTTTTGCATAGATATAACAGGAGTCAAAGCAGCACTTTGGTGCATTTTTGACTCATCTTAATCCCGAACTCTAATTGCTAGACAATAACCATGCAGTTGAAAGCTGCAATATGAAAGTACAGTTTTATATCCATCCTTTGAAGCAAAACACGGAGAATTAACACAGAAAATATTTCAGTATCAAAGAAAAAGTGAAGGTTTTTTTTTTTTGCTTTCACAGATGCTGTCAACAAAACAGACAATAATATAGTATTTAGGCTTCACTAGGACTAAAAGTGACAACAAGCTCCACAGCAATTGCCCACTACACTCACTTTCTAACCATTTGTACTTTCCTCTATACTCTAATTTAGAACTGCTATAAAGCCTGTCATATTTGATGGGAAATGCCATGAAGCTGCAACATCAGCAGCTTACATCATGAAACAGGGTGCTGACCATTTCACAGAGGGCCACTTCCCCTATCAGCTTGGGTTTCTTTCCTCTCTCATTTCAGAGCTTCTTTCTCTCTCCTCTTTGCCTTCACTTCCCAAGCAAAAGCAGGAGATAATCTGGGAACGGTGCTTTCCTTATATATATTCCTTTTTCTGAAAGTGAAAGGAGCCTTTTGCAGTATGTGGGAGATTTTCAGACATAACCTTTCCCTGTTCTGTTTATGAAAGAATATCACATACGCAATCATACACGCATCATGTTATTGTAAGATCCTCTAGGGCAAGAAGACACCGTAAAAGAGAAAGTGCTTCCAGGTATTAACCAATACAAAAGTAATTATCTGGATTCCAAAGAAGTTTCTGCACCAGTAGATATGCATATGCCACTACTGTATATACAAATTATACATGCAAATGAGTTGTGATTATTTCCATGCACAATTATCCCATTTGCACCTGCAAGCACCATATTTGCATATATGAATTAAGTTAGTGTATGGTTTTTGTCTGTCTAGTGTTTGCCTGTGTTTTTAAACACATTGTCCATGTTTATTTAAATTCCAGTACAAACCATAACATTTTGATTAATTACTAGCATACTCTCACAGTAATGGCAACAAAACACTACCACAAGTAACTAGCCTGTCTACACTTCAAGAAACATAACAATAAAGCAGCAGTGAAAAACTGAAAGAACAAATGAGACACTGAGTCATAGTAGCTATACCAAAGACTTAAAAGTACAAATAACATTCTAAACATGAGTGAAATGTTAAAAGCTAGGAAATATTCAGGAATGTATCCAATACCTCTCTGATTCATATTATAAGGCAGCTCCTCTGGTAGGTGGTTTTGACCAGTGACCAGCAAGTACACTCCACACACCTCTACTTGGCCATGCTCTACAAGCAGGAAATGCATTCAGCTCCTTTCAGGTATCTCTCATGCAACTGTTTTACAATAAGTGGTCTTTATTTTCCAGACAGACTATTCATCTTTTCTCATCTCTCCATTATTAGGGTTCCATATACAATACTGGAGAATGGATTTACTATGATTATTTGAGAATTAAGTCTATGAGCCTACATACAGTGCTAAAGTAAATAATTTCAGTACCTTTCCTTTTTACAAATAACTAACTCGGCCATTACTTGGAAGAGAAATGATGATTTTTGGAAATCAGACTCATGTAGTCACTAGTTTACTATGAAACAGTTTATTTCATACTTGCAATATTGCTCATGGAATTGAGGAAAAACCCCTATAGTATAATAAACACATTATAACACATTGCATCAGAGCCTGGATCTTCAGTTCATTAGAAATAAAAATTCGGTCCCATTAGCTCCCTCCTTGAAGATGCTCTTTCTTTTACACTAACCATGTTTAGCAGCAGTTTGCTCCATCTGACCTTAATTTAATCTATTTTTCACAGAAGTATTGCTTCAGGGTTAAAACGTTTTTGTTGCTAACCACTGCACATGTTCTAGCACTTGGCCCTAAAGATCTTATATCTCTCTGAGTACATTTGCTTCGCAAAAGCACCGTGGGAGTTATCATTTTTAAAACATATAACATAATTGATTTGTAATTATCAACAGGGAGAAATACCATTGCTTGTGTTTGCTAACCTAATTGTAAAATATATTGTTCCTTTCAAGTCTTAATGTATTGCCTCAAGTGATCACCACTTAGGCACCAACAGGCTAGAGTAAATAGAGTGACAGCAGGAAGTCAGAGATAGTATTACCCTGTTCTCACCATAATAAATGATGTTCTCTTTCTGACTATTGTTCAGTCCATTAATGTAATTTCAAAGGGTTTTCCCCCAGTGGGATGCAGACCAGGTGTCAGTGCTTTGAAGCAGGATCATACCTTGTAACATAATTTACCTTGCTGGAAATTTTGTGCCATATGCTTAGTTTAATGCGGATACTAATTAATGCATATCGCTTTGCACGTACCCATGGGTGCACTCCCATATGCATGTGTGGGCACCCACACACACCGTGGCCCTAGCTGTAGAAACTTCCGTACTTGAAACCATTTCAAACAACAATACCGAGCTATCTATCAGTCTGCATCTTACTTTTCTGATATTCTCCGTTGAGCGTTTTGTGATTCTTAAGGCAACACTAATCTAAGAGCAGCAATTTCCTCACAGCTAAAAATCTGTCAGCATCAGCACCGCAGTTAAACTTCAATACCTGTCTTTGTCACTAACAAAGAACATAAAGAGATTAAAAAAGCAGGAATTTGTTGGCCTGAGGGGGGTGGTACACAGGGCATACCCTAAGCTATATCAAGTCAAAACAGTACCCATGCTTCAGTAGTCTTTGGAGCAGTTCCCTAGGGCATGGTTCATATTTATACTGTGTCCCCATTTGATCAGACAAAGTATGTCATTAAAAAGTATGAAAATGTTCACTTTATTCATAGCTTCTAGATTTTTTTTCCCCTCAATATCTCCATTTCTTACTCTTCCAGCCTTCATTTTTTATATCAGCTAACATGTTTAATAGACCTTTCTTCCTAATTTAGGTTCCTATAAGGGCTATATGAAGAAAGGTCTCCCAAAGGATCTATTATGAGGTTTTATTTAATTTTTATATCTTTTTAACTATTAACAAGACTTGAGCTAGAAGTCTTAGACAACACAAATTGGTCAAGCTGGATTCTGACTCCAATTTGGTGAAAATGCAAGCTCTAGGGTTTAGTGCCCAGAACAGGTTTTTTTTATGTTCAGTATGAATAATTTTGGTACAGACTTGAAAAACATTCAGGTTTTTTCACTTGCGGTCTAAGTTTCCAATTTATCAATAGATAAAGCTTTCTATGGCAGATTTCAGACCATTTTGATAAAGCAGTTTTTTCAGTCCTAAGATCCACCAGACTGGATTCTTCCCCAAAGATAACTTCTTCGTATTTGCATGGATTATCAATATAGTATTTTATGAAGGCAGTTTTGTTTTAAAATCAAGTTCCCGTGACATAAAATAAATACAGCTACATGATTTATAGGACTTAGACCTTTATTAAACATGTATAGACTAATTTCTTGTTAGGAAATTAAAAATTAAGAAAAGCTAAATTAATTTCATAATTTATTCTCATAATGCGATTTTGTATTAATAGTTATTTTGTTGACATGAACTGTCTCCTCATTGCTCTGAGGTTGCCATCGCTTACTCACTGTATTCTCTTTACATCATCAGGAGCTTGCTAAACTGTGAATGCAGCATTAAACTCAAAGGGTGGACTAAACGTAAAAATTGCCACTACGTTGCATTACTGAGCCAAGAGGAGATTCACACTGCTCCTTATTTATCTATTGTAGTACTCAATAGATATATAAGGTCACCATAGTCCTATCACCATCAGACTATGATTTGTTTTGTTGTAACTACTGTACAGAAAATATGATTATTGCTGAACTTAAAGACATCACCTCAGAAGAGAGAGGCTGTATACCAAGCCAAAAACCAGCAAAATCAGCACCTGATAGAAGTTTGGTTTTCCACGAACATTAGAAGGGCTGGAAAGACAGAAAGCACCTTCCTCTAATTCAGCTCTTGGTGTTTGTAGAGCGACTGCCTGAAAATCCACCCCCTGCTCCACAGGGCCCTCACACGTCAAACTGGCAAGTGCGCGTCAGGGTGTACAGCAGTACACCCCGCAAGATCCGGATTCTCTGCAGCACAAGGAGAGCCTGAACAACTGTTGCTCAAGGTCAGGCAGAGCTGAACAGCAGCAACGTTTTATGAGCAACACCAGTTAGCAAGAACATTAAACCCCCCCGCTTTCATCAATTGCTGTGACTTTATGGGGAGAAAAGGAAAGTTAGTTACTAGGAGTTTAAGTTCACATTGCGCTTTCAAAGCCACAAGATGCTTTAAACACAAATGTCCGGCCCACGGCTGAGAAAGACACTCACTGAAGACCAGAATACCCTGGCCTTGACGAAGAACAACTAATAGCAAAGTTTAAATTGAAAAGGGAATTCCATAGCACTTTATACTCATGGACAAGACTATTTTTGCACAGTGGTCACACAGAGAGCTATGGTGGGAGTTCGGGGACAGTGCGTCCCCCAGCCCTGTACCGTTCCAAGAGAGCATCCCCCAGTCATGTGAAAAATACAGAATCCAATGATGGGAGCTGCAATGGGAAAATGTAACGCGATTTCTTCATTTCAAAAATCTTGGTATCTGGCAGAAACAAAGAGACCTCACATAGAGATTTAGGTGTTCTTAAAATGCCAGTACACCTACACATCTACTGGGAAGCAATGCCTCTTCTGCTTGCTGACCTTAGCACTTGGGCTTTTTCCTGCAATTACGCTTTAAAGGCAAGTTCTTGGCTGAACAAACCAAGCAGATGTTGGACTTTATTTCCCCCACCCCCTTTTTTTTTTAATCCTAAGAGCAACCAAAAACTGCTTGCAGTAAGGCATTTAATTTATTCATCTGTAAAGGACAAAATATACATACAGGCTATTTTTTTTTTTTTCACACTATACCCTACTTAAGTCAATGCTTATATATAACACCACAATTTAAGCAAGTTTTGGTTAGTTTGGGGTTTTGTTTCCTCCCATCCCATTTGAGGACCAACAGGCTGCTTTGAAAATTGCATTAAAAAACCCATAGAAGTATTCTTTTTATATACACATATATTTTTAAATATGATCCCACCAAGCCATTAATGTCTGCATGATAAACTAGCAACTTTAGCTTCTGCTATTAATTCAACATCTAACAGCAATTTTAGCCAACACTCAGGAACACTTGGTGCTATAAGTAATGATGCAGTTCAAAAGCAGACTCTGACGGCTTAACCTGCACTGACCCAAACATATATAAAAACTCTGGCTTTCATGTTAGACTGTTTGGCTGATGCATCATAGCTACACAGAAAAATAGTTCAAAATGTCTCTGTTGATCCTTAGGGAATTCAAAGAACACTTGAGAATTGCTGTCACTGGTTTCTTATAGCTATACAAATTAATATTCTAATAATTTGAACAGCCTTTTCAACAATAATTTGAAAATATTCTTTTGATGTTTGTCAATATATTTTACACAGGCCCCTTTATTCGGTCTCCTCTGCCCACTGAAAACAAGCCTCATGCAAATTTTATGAAGATACATTTGTGCCATCCTGCAGAACCTCCAGTTTTGTCTCGCAAAAGAAAAAGAGTTTTTCAAGTAGAAAGGCTAAGCGACTTAAAATGTAGAAGTTCCCACATTACACTAGATTAGACCAAGCATTGTCATAATTCACAGATTGCTTCAGTATCTGGAAAACTATGTAAGTCCTGTTAAGTTTAAGGACCATAAAGAACACAGAAATAGATATAGTAAGAAGTCTAAACATAAAGAGACCGAGCACACTCAGCAAGGAAGAGAAGAAGTCTGAAACAGTGAGTACAGCCTGAGCTGATCAATACAACTTTAAGTAAATAAGAAGGAAGGACTATTACTACTCCCCTCTAACTGTTTTGCTAACATTCACACACAAACATATTCTGGTTTGAAGTTTATGAGAAGTCAGATGGTTGATCTTATTATGGAATATCACACCAGTATTTGAGAAAATGTCCGTATACAGGAACACATACTGTGTTCTGCAAATAACATATTTGGACAGTGCAGCCATGTATAGCAAATCATGTTGCCAAGACACTGCTGCAGAAGAGACTTCTGAGGCTAAACTCTTCATTTGACATCCATTCATTATTTACTTTGTATGTTAATCTCATAAGGAGTTTTACATTTGCACCCTCCCACAAGAAGTCAGAATGCTTCATTTCAGAAATGAGTAATTCTTTTCAGACTTCTAATACATTTTTATGCACTTTGTTATTTGTTAGAACTATTCACTTACCTGAATTAGCACATATTTTGTGATTGACAGTTAAATTTTTCTGCAGATAAAATATTAGTCCTCCAAAAAAAAAAATGCCCAGTCGAGACAACTAATAAATTATCAGTTAGGAAATAACTGATTTCTGTTTGCTTTCTCAGGTCACAGAACTTTTGACTAGAAAGATAGCTGGCCCTAGCACCCGATGCAGAGACGAACACTACGGAAGAAAATTATGCCATAGAATCCTCCTCACGATACTAGATTGGGACAGTCAAGTTTCCTGACATGGAAAACCATGTATCTTCGTATGGTCAAGAGCTACAAAACACCCACTCAACCTTAGAGAGGTGACAGCAGAGACAGCTCCAGAAATGGTGAAATGCTTCACATAACAGAAAAATGACATTCACAGCTCTCCAGTCTCCCTCCCTGCTCCTGGAAGGACCTAGGTTAAGACTGCAGCTGGTCATAATTTCAGAGTCATTTTCTGGCCTGTGTGTTCCCCAGACTGCAGAGCTGAATTACTCAGCAGCCCCTCCACTACACTGGCCCTTTCGGGGGAGCTGCATTTGAACTACTTACAGTTAGAGGAGATTCAACAGCTAGAGGGTCTGCTCCTGTTGTGAGCTGTTGGTCTTCCCTGATTTCACTGTCCTAAGAGCTGAAGGGGATGAGTCCAGATGACATCAACCCTGTGCAGCAGATGCCTCTCAGAAAAGCATGTCTGTACCTGCAAAATATATTTAGATTGTTTTCCATATATAATCCCCTATACCTGACACTTTCAAGTGGTGAATGAAATCTGGATGATCAGGATCTGAGAACATACCCCAGTAAAAAAAGAAACTCACCCTGCATTAACAGCCTCACCACTGGCTTCAACTCTGAACAGGACAGTGCAAGCAACAGCCCCAAATGCCAAGAGCTTCTCTTTTACGTGGACAGGAGCAGTTACTGCTCTGGGTAACCCTGTTCTCCACCTGCATTGTACCTTCACACATGAATGCTCAGCTGAACAGATGTAAAAATATTTTAGAAAGGCTTTCAAGAGAAAGCTCTTATTAAAAATCCTAAACTGCACAGTGTGTGGAACAATAACACTGTCTGCCTGAAAATGTCATATCCTTGTCTGAACAGCCCAATACCTTATGTGCTCTGAATAAAGATAGAGATGTAATTGCTTTTCTTGTTACGACTCACTTGTGCATCATAGATTTTTTAATATCCTGCAGAACACATGTATAGTGGGAAGGAAGCAGGTGACAGCAGTAAACATATGTAATGTTATATTTCTTTATGATAGATATGAGCAAGGAAGTCTACATGATGGCTTAGGTTTTTAATAATCAACTATGGAATCTTAGGGGAAAGTGTGCATTTTGCCAAGAGCAAAATCATTACAACTTTAACTCCAGCCATTGTGGGAAATTTCATTCAGCTAATTGTAGCCATTAAGTGACAGGTTATGCAATGAAATTACTTCAGCCTCGTTCGAAAACAGGATGCTATCAGCAAAGTAGCTTTTTCTGAGAATGAATGGGGTTTAAAAATGCTCAGTGTTGTTAAAAGTCTAATGGACTGCCATGTAAGAGGAGCTGAGCTGATGCTACGCAGCTTTTCAAAAACCATACGAGGAGATGCAGAAGAGTTCTGAAAGAACTGCAGCTGGCAACATCTTTAAGTTTTCATATATATGGAATGCCTGTAAGTACTGCAAGATAAATAATTCCTAAAATTTTGGTGAAGATTTTAAGCTAGACCACCCTACCCTGGCACTTTGCGGACTGACATAGTAACAAGCTGCATGAATAAATAAGAATTTACATTTTTGCAGAACAAAACGTGTTACTGCACAGACCTTCTGAAGATGATTTCTAACAGTGCAATTAGGATTCCCACTGTCTTGTACACCATCTAAACCCAGTAAGCCCTTACTGCAGGCATCTTCTCTCTTTCATGGCTTTAGTCCAAGCTATAAACTTGGGTCTGTAAGAGGGAAGAGTTTACAAATGAAGCTCTCCGAAAGAAAATGAGAAGCCTGTCAGTTGAAACCATGGGCATGCACAATATAGAAATGCCTGGGAATTCCCCAGGTCTGTTCAGAAAACGCTCCCCAATAACTCCAGTTGGGCCACCAGGCATCCTGGACCAACGTGGAAATTCTGTGGTTCACCTGGAAAACTTCCCAAACAGAAGTGTCGCTGTCAGCAAAATGCAGATCCGTGGTAGACTAGCTGGGTGAAGGTGTATCCCTCATTCACACAGTTCAGAGTCACAGTGCCAAGAAACAGAGGGAAAGGAGAAGCTGACGGAGGTCAAACCTGAAGCAGTCACCAGATCTCTCAGAGCCTGACAAATCTGCCAGCCTCACCCCAAGGATTCACACTCCTAGCATATGCACACAGCACTCTCTTAAGGAAAAAAAGAAAACCCTCATGTTTCCTGAAGCAATTAAATAATCCGAGTCTTTCTACAAAAAGCATACAAAGCATATTAAGGTGTTATTAATTTAATTAAAACAGCTAATCAGTGTTTCGCATTTGTAAATTATGACCTCAAAGTTTCTCATTATTAAACTGGAAAATCAGAAGCAAGAGGCACAAGTTTGCCTTAAAGCTGTGCCAGGTCAGGGAGTGGGATCAACCCATTCATTTATATGATGAGGCTTCTGGCTGTTGTTGGAATTACCCTCAGCTGTGAATAAATTCTAATGAAAAAGAAAGCTAAAGCAAATTCTTCTGAAATCCCCAAAGCTCTAGGCTGTTACAAATGAAAAACAGTGCTGATGAATTGAGAGACTATGTTTCAATTCTAATGACATCTGAAGTATATTAAACAAACTGGTATTAAAATATTGTCCTGGGACAGTATGAATTCTGCTGCCTACATGGAAACTAAGGAGCATCCTTCTGGGATTCAACTCTGAGCATAGCACCTTCAAAGGCTTTTCTACAGGAGGACTTAAGTGAGGGAAATCAACTTTGTTAATCCAGTGCTGATTTTCAAGTATGGTAAATCATTTAGATAAGATCTTATTTGGTGGTCTGAAATTCTTGTAGCTTAATCCTCATCAAAGTATTCAGTTACAGTGATCTACGGCAACTACAGCCCCAGTGGGAGATGCATACTGGTGGTTTAACTTGCTTATACACATTGCCTTCACACCTCTACTCAATTCCCCAGCTTTCGAAGTCAAACCAGAGGGATCCAAGCCTACATACTGTAGGTGCATACTCAATTTTTTTCAGCTGTACAGTAATACAGATAAATCCTGTTAAGTCTCTAATAAATGGTTTCCTTTTTTCTCTACTCAGACCTTGCAGACTCTTCAGTTTCCTAAATATGTTCTCAACCATTCAAGCCCTCCACTTCAAAGGAATGCACAAAATCTGCCTCTTCAGTATCGCTAAAAAGGTCAGTCCATTACAACCCGTCTTCAAGTTTAGGCTTTTCTCCTGAAAAATCAACTTCATAAAAATTGGCCTGCTTGTGAGAACACCAGCATGTAGCCCTGCACCCACATATGCTCAGTGTGGGTCTGAGCCACCCTGTTCTATTTAGGAAAGCCCACACAGCTTTGGACTACGGCTCCATCCCGTCTCGTGACTTTTCAAGCAATGCCAAGTACAGAACAACATAGCCCCAGTATACTTCCCCATCTCTACTAATATTCAGCTCGTGGATTTCCTCAGTCACAGTCTCCCCATGCTTTATAGTCTGGAAAGCAGTTTTCTTTCACAAAGTGTTTCTTAATCTCATGTAATTTTTTTTACATTTACAATATTCTAATGTTATACAAGGAAAATGGAAATTTTAAGAATTAGATACGCAGATCCAACTGAGAATAATAAAGACACGAAGATTTAACTTCATTAGGGTTCTTGGAGAATTATAATTTTTAAATATTTTTCTTTTCAAAAGGAAGATTCTGTCAATGAAAGGCTTCATATACAGAGGACAGTATTTCTTGGTCAGAGTAAAGGCACACAACTGGGTGAGAAGGTTACATTACTTCTGCAAAAAATTGTGCCTTTGAAGATTAACAGGACTTTACATCTCATGTTGTGTCACTCCACTAACTGAACTTCACCTAAAAATCTGGTCTTTAGTCTCCCAACTTCTACCTTAGCAAACAAAAAATTTAAAACCACAAAAAAGAAAAACAGGTGGGGTAGGGAAATAATCTTTAAAGCATGCTACCCTGGTTTAAATAAAAAAAAGTCAAAACCCATTCTTTGTAATCAGACTGGTACAAAGTAATAGCAGTTTACTAGCATTCTCAAAAATAAAGACAAAATGTTGAAAAATCAGTAAGTTTTAGCTTCAAGGCTTCAAAACACCTTAAGAAAATAAATTTTAAAAATTAGGTTTAAGTACTAAGAACTTCCTTGGTAATGCTAGTGGGAACTAGAATCATCCTGATTTAATTCCCTTGAATTTCAAAAAACTAATAATGGTTCTAAATAATTAGAAACTGTTATTACATTAAAATGCATGATACATACTGATTAGATCATATTAAAATGAAAAGAATAATTTGAATTATTTACACAAAAAAAATATCAAAGTGAGACAAATCTATGGACCATAAAGACAAAGAAAAGAATTCCTCTAATAGTAACAGCTCATTGCACGAGTAACTTTCATAAATATTAGTTATGCCTGAATTGCACCAAATAAAGAATTTACACAAGAAAATACCCATATGTACTTACTGCAATAAAGTCATTTAATGCCTTGGCTATCTCAGTTCAAAACTAATTTTTAAACTACTAGATGCAACCCAACGATTTTTCATTAAATGCAAAATATTCAGTATATTACAAATTATCTAAGACTATGATGTGAAATGCTTTTTCTGACAGCAGTTTTATTTAATATTCATTGTCAGCTTCTCTGAGGATAGACTGAGAACTCATAAATTCAGAATGTATTAGTATTATAATACACTACACAATTTATATTTAGTGTTTTATACTAGCTGTAACACTTAAAATAAGGCAGGTACACTGAATACAAAAGATTAGATATACAAAGTATATTAAGATATTAAACTAGATATTAAAATATTCCTGCTGTACCCCTAGTTGAATGTCTCTGTTGAACGTGTAAGCTGGGGGCAGCATTTCTGCTTTTTTGTGACTCTTTCCCTTCTCTGTAACAGCTGAGGCAGACTCCTGGCTCTAGCTTGCTGTGCCATGGTAACGCTGAAGTAAGGGCCATCATAACCTTCAGACGATTTGGTTCACAGCCCAAGTAATGCGCAAATCTGGAATGAAATTGCTAACTTTCCTCTGTCGTATCTGTGAATCGTATTCTGTGTGGTTTTATATCAAGTTGAACCTGTAATTGCTTAACTTGTGCTTTGCATGATGGATGTTGTTCACAGTCAATAATTTACATAGCTGAAGAAACCATTTGATAAAACGTGACTAAAGAACATAAATGCTTTTTAAGAAACAGTTTCTACATTTCTCCCTGAATACATGTGAGCTCCTGGCTAGAAGGGAGATCAGATACAGCCCAATGCATTTATAGGCTGGTTTCCTGAGATGACGTACGCAATCCATCGCCTGTTTGCCGTCTGCCAGTCCTCTCTGCAACCGTAACATCTGCGCCTGCTGACCGGTTTCAGATAGGGATCTTGGGTTTCTAACAACATTTGTGACTCTAAATGCTGCCGCAGAGAAGAGTGATTCTAGTAATCCCTACACTGAAGAAAAGCTGCTGTACAAATTCAAGTCTCCAAACATGAGCCAGCAAACACTCATGGCACTCGCACAAATGCCACGTTCATTGGAAAGCTTCCGTCACCCCTTCAGCCTCTGTCTCAGCAGATTGGAGGCAGCAGATGCTCCAGGAGGCCATGCTGGGGGTGCTTGGAAAGGGGCACGGCAGAAGGGCAGTCACTCACTGACTAGCTGTCTCTGTCCTGGCATGTGAGGAGGGTGGTTGGCCCAGGCCTGGCGGTGCTTGGGCATGGCAGAGGAAGCACAGCTTCTAGGAGTGCAGAGCATGGTGCAGGGCGTATGATCTCCTCTTTGAGGAGAGTATTTTGGCCAAAAGTATCAGGCACAGAGTTGGGCAATTTCTCAGAAGAGCCAAAGAGAGGAGGAGAATAATGAAAAGATAAAAGTATTCATCCAATAGAGATGAGGAGGTCTTGCTTAAAGCCTTCCTTGCTAAAGCTCACTATTCTCCAAGCCTTAGACAGCTAGCTCTGTCTTTACCTCTGCAGTCTTCATTGGGTTGCCCACTCTTCAGCCTTAACAACCTCTTCCTCTGCTTTACTCCAATCACTTTGTTCCTTGCCAGTTCCTTACAGAGAATCATACAAGCACATTACACCCAGGTCCTCCTCCTTTCCCCATCATTTTTCCACCCAGCAGCAAAGCAGCACACTCAACTCCCCCTCTTCCTGCGAGCAAGTCATTCTGGCCAAAGCCTGTGAGGGGAGCAGGCATACAGGAGAAGGGCTGCAGAGGTCACTCTCATATCCATGTTTCAACAAGAAAGGTCAAAAAAGACTGTGGAATACAAATGGGATAACCATGTATGCCCAAAAGAGATGGTGGACTGAGCGTCCTTATGGAGTCAAAGCGGAGCAGGCCAGCTTTAGGGGAGGAAGGACATGAAGACATTCTCTACCCTGTCTCCCGGTACAGAATGCAGACATGGGAAAAAGATGGCACAGATATTTGGGGAAACCATTCTTCTTCAGATTTTGTATTTACTGCCCAAGAAATGGCATCAACATTTAGTCACATTTCCTTCATCTGACTCAGCTCAATCCTGAATAATCAGCATGTTCATAGCCCCCAGAAATTTAAACCTGAGCACCCCAACCTCTTGCAAGAGGAGGTAAATAGCTGTGCATACTGTGCTCAAGTCCTCACAGAAGAGATACAGGGCATTGAAGCCACCCATAATTCAGAAGATATTAGGAATGTTGACATCAAGTCTGTTGTGCTGTTGGTGATCCTCCACTGTGTCAAAGTTTAACTGCCTTAGTATAATTAAATTTAAAAGGTCAGTCAGCTCACACACAAATCTAATGAAAACCTGCCTCCAGTAGCTCTAGTGCATAAGAAAATACTTGTTAAACAGTAGTGGTAAACTATTTATGGCTCTTTAAAATGAATGAAATTATTATTTATCTAAAAAGTGAGCAGTCAGTCTGAATTCATATACACTTGTGAAATCCTCAGATCTCTGAATCACGTCAATGTACAAATAAATGATCAGCAGCAAGTAGTAGAAAAGTTTATTATACTTTTAGGAACATAATATATGCTTCTACTTACGTCTTTGGCATTTACACTCCTGGGAAGTGTGCAGGTTAAAAAAAAAACCCCACACAGAAAAAAATTGCTTTGTAACTGTGACAGCAGACTTAGATCTTGTAGAACTGATGACATGCATCTTACTCTGGTCAGGGGCCATCTCTTTCTTGCCTCAATTTTCCACATAACTGACATCAAGCTGACTTACTCCCCTTGAGATGTAGATGGCAGGGACTGCTGACAATAAAATGTGTAGCAAAAGACTGGGAAGAAAACAGTCAAGATGGGACTTCCATCAAATACTGCAGGAAAAGGTCCAATAAAGGGAGATTACATCATCCCCAAAATGAAGTAGTTAATTGTTTCACTGTCATGTCCTTCACAGTTTTCAAGATAAGGGAATGATACATGATGATATATGATGATATCGGGTTGGAATCATAAGCATTTGATCTGTCAAAGTGGTTTGCAAAAGTGAAGGGTTAGAGGTAGCTTGCATGCTCTGGATGTACACATAAAGAATGACATTAGTACCAATTCTAGAGATTCCTGCAGCCCAAGGAAACACTGCCACCACAGCCCCAAGTTAAAAAAATAAGGCTGACCAAGTCTTACGGCCCAAGCGAGCCAACTTGGCATTTGGGCAGGCTATGGCTCAGTGCGATGACATTCTTTAATATTGACACATTAGCACTTTTAACAAGCAGTGGAGCAGAAGAAAGAGGAGGACATCTGCTTCTCCAAGAAGCTTGGCTCCTGCAGAACAAAGGTGGCTCAAAGTCAACTTCGGAAGCACTTGGTGACCACTTGAGAAGCTTGGCAAGGTCTCTCTACTGCTTGTCATCTTCTGCTGAATTGCTCACTAAACTAGTACCCTTTTTCTTTCCCTCTTCTCCTTTGTGCAGTACCATTCAGCAAGAGGAACAACATTACCCCCCAACAACAGGGGGCTTAAACCAAAATTTACTTGTAAGTATTGGATTTCAGGAAAAGTCAGGTCATTCTCCAGTGAAGACAGACTGCCATTACATGAAAGCTTGAATAGTTTTTCAACTTCAGGTTGAGTTTCTGTGTGACAAACCTGAGGCTGATAGCCTCTTTCACTGCACGAAATATATAGAATTGGCCATAAGTCTTTAAAGCCCTGATGTATTCCAGTCCATTAGTTTTTACAGTTCAATTTATGTTGTATTACGAGGAGATGTGCTGAACTGCCCGAAAGTGCAGATTTGCCAAACTATCCAAAAATAATCTGGAAAGCAAGAAAGTAAGGATACCAGCCAAATCATAAGCAGTATGGCTATTTTGCTACCAGTTCAGCAGGTAATAAATCTTTTAAAGCACAGTTAAACATATCTAGATGAATTTGACTTTAAATCACACTTTCTGCTGAACGTTTAAAGAACTATCGATTTAAAATGAAACCTACACACAGACAACTGATACAGGTTCACATACTGCATGAATAATGGCAACACAGACATCTTCCTCTCTTAGCTTTGCACATCATAAAATTAACCAAGCTATTGCATTGCCACACAGTAATCGAAAGTGATTACCTCTACCAGAAACACAGCTTCTAGGTTAATTCTGCAATATGGAAGAGTTAGCTGGCAAAGACAGAAGTCTCAAGGAATTAGAGCTAGTGAGAGAAGACACAGCATCATGACCATCACAATGCATCTTCCCACCATAAAGGTGTGAAATACTGTTAAATTACGCTTATCTTCTGCAAGTTGAACACGTTAGGACTTTATATTTGCTTACTCTAAAATTTACATGACAGTTGAAGTATTACCCAAATGCGGAGTCATCATATAAGCAGCAGAGAGCCTGTCTGATCACTTCCATATGAAACCATGGCAGGTAGCAAAGGTTTGAATTATTTCTGCTTCTCTCCTATGCAGTATCTGATGGAGAATTCTCAGCTCCAGGGCCATCACTGTGCTGCTCTTCAGTTCATACATATTCATGGAGAGACTCCGAGAGTCACTTCCCTAACTGACATCTGACAGTTCTTCTCTGACTTCCAAAAGCACACAGCTATCCATAATCCCCCTTGAAAATAGGGCAGATTAAAAATAATACCAAGAATATTTAACAAACATTCAGCTAGCTAACTAAATACAGAGTTAAGAGCTGAAAGCAAGTTTGTACTAACTAACCACAGTAAATCAGTAGTGAAGAGAACCTACATATATAGATAAGTCTGGAAACATGCTCTGGAAGAACACTGAACACAAAAAACTATACCAGATGGCTATTTGAAGACAATCGTATATTAAATACCTCCTCTTGGCCAGTATGATTTATGCTATTTTATAAGCAGTTTTAGCAATCCTGCTGCAGTGAGATGTTCAAATTCATTCAAATTTAGCCTCTTCAAGTCAAGAAAATGGACTTTTAACAAGTGGCAAATTAAAATGTCAAGAGCAATCATACAGACACTTGTTTACAAAACTGTTATTATTTTGGTTTACAGGTCCAAGAAGGTTTGTCTTTCTCAGAAATTACTGTGCTAACATTTTCACCAAAAAGGAAGAGTAGTAGATAACATCGACAAGTTTTTGACACCTCAACGTAAATTGCAAAATTCTTAGGCAAGGGCAGAGTCCTTCACAATTGTCAAGTCCTTCATACTCCATCATAATAAAGCAAAATGTTGTAAGCAAAGTGATAAGCATCTGCATTTTTAAAAAGCATATCTAATTGTCTCTTACAAAGGGAAGATGACCTTCAAATCACACTGTTTATAGCTGTCATTTTCACCAGGCTCTTTAAATGCATTCAAAGACTTTGCTTAGCATATTCACTTTCCATGCAAAAATAAGAAGTACCATAAGTACAAATCCCAATTCTCAGGCACAAGATGAACACAGATTTCAGAAAATCCTGAAGAAAATTGGGCCAGTAACATGTCCTATGTAATGTTTTATGGTAATTCACAGACTGTCAAAAGACCATATGCTGGCCCCTACTTATGTAGGGAACAATTTGCCCATCACTAGAATCCTTTGAAGTGACATCTTTCTTCCCTTCAGATGTCATCAGTGGATGAGAGCACGAAATTTCTCGATGGACTTAATCTGAAGTCTATTCGGATCAAAGGAAGGAATACCATTTGGGCTACACCGAGCACTGTAGCAGGATCTTCATGTGCTTTTTTCCTGAGGCAGTAAATTATTGGAATAGGATGAGAAATGATAAATATCATACTTTCGTGATCACAAGTATGTTAATGGGTAATGATTATATAAGACAAGCTTTATGCTACAGGAAAAAAAAAAGTACTCTGCTCTGTATCAGCTCATATTACAATGTTAATTAAAGTGACATGTAACATCATTTCAATGTGATAGCTTCCAGTAGTTAAATGGTTAACAGCTTTTACTGACAGATTTGATCTTCTGTCTTCTCTGCACAGAAATAAAAGCAATGGAATGTCTTGTTTTGATAGGGACTTTGGCTTGTGTTGCTCATGTATATAAAGAAATTATTATACCCTTATTTTAGAGGAGGTAAATCAAAGAAATGGACTTTGCAATTGGCTATGGTCAAGGTAATGTTTATGGCACTATCTTAAAAACATACAAGTGAGTCAGAAACTTTCATCAAAATCTCACTATATGGTAATCCATCCCTAGCAAGCAATCTACTTTTCTTTGAATTGACAGATAAAAAGACCCTATGATTTCACTACTGCTGCTTGCCTTGGTAAGAGTAAGGAGCTATGCTGAAGGTGGAAAACTTTCAATGCAGTTTCTCCCTGCTGTTTGAATAATGCTAAACACTCATAAGGAGAGGGCTGGTTTGTACTGTTCTGTTTTCTTTATTTCAAACCTATATATCCAAATCCTATGAGGGATGAGGTAGCCACTGAGGTAACATGATGGGTCAGACTAAATATTTTCCATATGACTGAAGCCCATATTCTTGCCTGTATTCTACTGCTTCTTCAGGAAGCAAAATACAGAATATGTTCATCAAAAGCCATAATAGCATTTTTCTCTTATGACAATAAACTTTTAAAAGTTCATATGAACTGGTGTTTTGTTTGTATTTTACAGCACCCAGCCTAACCAATCCATGATGAAGATTTCTAGGTTGTACAGTAACACCTGTAACAGTGACTGTGAGTACACATAGATAAGCATTTTAAGCTCTCAAATGGTAGCTTCACAGATATCTATTTTTCACTCAGGGATTTTAAAAAAGCTAAATATTTTAACTAAGCTTTACAACATGTTTATTTAACTAATTCTGGAGATAGAAAAAAATTGAGACAGGGAGGTCAAACAAGTCCATAGCAAAGTAAAATTCAAGTCTCAAAGCCCTTGCATTAATCATACTGTTCCAAATACACTGTGTAACATTTAAAGGTATCACATTTAGTTCTGTCAAAGACAATCCAGGGACTCATACAGAATAAGCCACAAAACATCCTGTATGTCAATTCTTTCTTAAGGCCTCTTTAATTACAGGTCAGCAACATCATAAACCACAACGGCTCCCTTAGTATCCATCAAGCCAGCGTGTAGAGCAGAATGGGATTTTTTTTTCTTTTAAATAAAACCGTGATTATGTTCCAATTCCAGGTACTAACATTTCTTCCAGATTTATTTGCTGAAAAGTAGGTCTAGATCTGGCATATAATTTTCAAAGAGAAATCACAAGATTGTATTATCGGGTTTGTAAATTGCCATTGACTTCACTTCAACTGAAGTGATGCTACAGTCTGTAACGAGAAGGGAAATTACAGGCAGCTGTCACATTTTACCCACATACCTTTTCATCCCAGGCTCCATGAGGAAAACAC
Organism: Grus americana; assembly: GCF_028858705.1. Classification (NCBI taxonomy): domain Eukaryota; kingdom Metazoa; phylum Chordata; class Aves; order Gruiformes; family Gruidae; genus Grus; species Grus americana. The sequence goes on from NC_072864.1 coordinate 10,081,062, forward strand.
ACACCTTCCTGTGTGAGATGAACTGCTGGAGCAAAAAGGCTGATTGCGCAAGGGGGATGAGTGCCTCACCTACCTCTGGAGTCGGTGGGGGCTGAGACACTCAGCACCTTGCAAGATCGAGCCCAAAGGCACTATCAAGTCAAGATTTCAGGAAAAAATAGTTCCAGTTCTCAGACTTATTGAGGAATTGCATTGTCTTATTTAAACAGTGAAGAACCTTGGGGAGACTGAATTTCTGCTGTTACAATGCCTGCTGAGGAGGTCTGAATGACATCAATTAAGAAGAAACTTGGCAGGACCTAATCTGTTAATTTTATGCCATTTACATCCATTCTCTTATCAATGCCAACTGTCAGCATTTCAACTGCTTAAGTTCTCTTTTTCTCCTTCTGTCTCTGCTGCACAGGATTGCAAAAGCTTAAGTTGTAAAAGGAAGACTCAGCAGCCATTGTCACTCCAGGCTTCAGTGGGTCTGTTCCTGTGCCAAAAAATGTCACTGGCATCACTGTTATTAACTCTCAGGAGCACACTATTATTCCCAGTACATCTGTTATTGCCAGGATTACTGCGTGCTTGTATGCTAGCTTTTTTCCCTTCTCTGTACCTCATGAACCTCCATACCTCATGGGCTTATCTGTCTCTATGTATTTGCCTCTGCCCTCGGAGCAGCACATAGTCAGTAAAACTGCTAAATATCATGCAAAAAACCCACAACATTGCAGCCCAGGAAAAAAAGGAGAGGTAGATGGAATTTCAATGAATCAAACTCCTTAAGGAGATCGGTACAACATCATTTGGCTTCATTTGCATTTTCTGTCTATTTCTGGCTGCTATGAGAAAAGCTGCTTCAGGTATACTTTCAGATAGAACTAAATAACAATCATAAATACTATAAAAAGCTGGGAACATGTTTCTACAACAGCCATGGTCTGCCTAATGTTGGAGCAAAACACCATGTCACATCTGCAAATTATTACTGGTATTTGCCAGTCTGAAAAAGTGTTTCATGGGATCATTCTCCAACCTCCCCTGGTACTCACACTGCAAATGGCTGCTACCACCCCAGGCACACAGTCAGGCTGATAAACTACTGACCCAACAGGCCATGGGTTCCACTGGTATAAATCCAGATTTAAAAACACCCTTTCACTAATCTGATAGCTCCTTTTTTCTGCCTATAACAGCTAAAACAAACTAAGATACAAATATAGGTGGTTTTTAAAACCCCACAAACACACGTTTGTATTTCTTCCTTTACCATTGTTATTCCTCAGGATTGTTCATTATTTAATTCTTCCTGGGTATTTCTTAGTCTTCATCTTAGTTCTTTCCTTTTTCCCACCTTTTTCTTCCCATGTCTCCACAATTTCTCTGTTTTGCCCTTTCCTCATTCCATAAGGTTCTCTTTCCTTTTTTTTTTCCCCCCGTTTTCCATTCCTAATTTTTCTTCACATGCTCCTTAACTGATTGTCTCTCATCCTTCCTGCAGCTGCATATACTCAGTTGTCCCTCCTTCCCCTTCACGGCCACTAATCAAAGGCACTAGAAATTCTTAAATTACAGCAGACATTCTCAAACCATTTATGCAAATGTTACATTTCTTATTTTGACATTGTTTTCCTCTTTCTCTTACTCAGCTAAAAAGACATTCTTTGTCACTACCTTCTTTACCCATTCACATTTCCCCATTTCAGATACATTAATTTGTACTAGACCAAAGCCCTTAAACTATTTAGATTTTGGGATAGGTAAGATGGATTTTGACGGAAAGATTTACTACTGTGCCAGTCACTGTATTGAACCTATTAAGGCTTCACCCAACCTCACACACACAGACACAAAGTAAAATTTAGGAAATGGGTTTTTTTCTCCAGAATTTGGAGAATGTTAGGGCTCTCTTTTCAGTGAGGTGCCTCAGAGTCTAAACCCACTTCTTGGTGAATAAAAGATAAATATACCACTGAGTCCTTCTGATGCCACTGAATACACCAGATATTGTCGAGTGTTCATTTAAGCCACATATTTCTTGAAACATTGGCTGGAAATAGTCCAGTTGCTTAAATACAGGGATTGCTTAAATTCTTGTACTTCTGATGTGGGAAATAAAATGGGTGCTACACACTACACAGGGTAGGTAGAATAAAATAGCCTCCTATTGGGCTTAGACTATCTGTAGGACTCCAGTGGACATCACTGCAAGCAGTTTCCATAAAGGTTGTTACAGTGAAAGAAGAGATACAGGGGTTAATATTAAAGAAGCTTTTATGTTGACCTTGTATCAAAAAAAACATTGTCCTGTATGATAGAGGATTTAATAGCGTGTGCCGAAAAAAGGGTAAAAATATCCCAGACTCAGTTTTAAAATATTCACTATACACAGTATTTTCGCTTACACAGAGGATTCTTGTTACGGTTAGTTCTGAGCCAAAAATATAAACACTAGGAAATTAAAAGCAGGAATATCCGGACAATGTAGCATTTGGCTTTACTGCAGATTGCAATGGTTTCTGTTGACATAATTACTACTGAAATCTACTCCTTAGCAGCAAGCACGTTCAATATAACGCAAGAGCCAAGGGAAAAGAAAGAACAAGGAAGCCAGCTATCTTGGGTCAGTTGGGTGGCCGAGTAAGAAACTGTTACTGAGAGCAGATCAGAGGAGCCTGTCATCATCCTCATCTCCCGTGCGTTTCCTTTGGAAAAGAACGCAGGAGACGCGCAGCGACGATTCGCCTGCTCCCACCACCCCCCTGCACACACATGCCCACACACTCTCAGATCTGGAAGCTCAGAGCTCTCACTAGGACTTCCAGTGGCTGAACTTTCCTCCTTTGTGCCAGAAGCAAGAAGTATCTCACAGAGATAAAAAAGGTGTGTTTTACTGCTCAGAAAATTGAGAAACATTCGAGTCTTGTTTTACTGTTCCTATAATGACAAATTACATGTTAACTTCTAGAAGCCTAAATTTTATACGGTTCTGTTTCACGCAGACGTGTTTGAAAAGCTGTCAAAATGCATCAATAACTTACCATTACCTACCCTGCAGGAACCCAGAGAAGGTGGCATTGTAATAGAAGATAACTTTCAGGTGAGTTGGGCCAGGGGGGAAGGCTATCAGGACACTATACATATAGCATAAACCCGTAATAATTCAACAGAAACCTTCAGCACAAAGCAGAATTTAACCTGCAGTTTGTAGGACAGACACCCATCACTTAAAAGTTCATCTAGCTCAATTTTACTAACTAACCATCTTTTGTCATCAGTTCTGGCAAATACAGATTAATTTTCCCAAACACAAGAACTTAAATCTAGACACATCCTAACTTATATTTAAGGGAGCATCTCAAACAAGGATTTACTTTAGAGTCTATAAAACTCTAGTGTTAATCCAATTTCACAGATGCAGCCGACCAATTTATTACTCCAGGGAAAAGTATTTTCTCCAACCTAATGATGAATTAAATAAGTGGTGATCTCAATTGCCCGTGATCAAAAATGTTTAGTCCTAGTAGCTAATTAGTAATATTTATCTGCAATATCACAAGAGTATATCATGAGGTTGCTAAAACTTTTTTTTTTTTTAAGGTAAAAGTCACCAAGTATCCATATTTTCATGACTACAGAAAGATGTGCATGTGAAATAGCAAACGGAACGTAAACATTTCTTAAAGAATGTTACATAACCGTTTAGGCTGCTCCTGGACACATGACACTTGCATGCAGGGCTTACAGAGGTTAGGAGTGGTACAAGTCCTATCAGCCTCAAGACCATCGTGCATTAACTCACATACTTTGCAGCAGTGTCATTATCACCACCACACTGGTAATTCCGAAAGACAAAATGCAATAATTTTTTGAAAATAAGCTAAAAATCATTGGTATTCTTTGCCATAATTAAGCCTTCCAGTTTTTACTGACAGGACGTTTTCCATCAGCCCCCTCTGAAACACATTTGCACTCTTCTATCCCCAGTTTGTGCTCTCCCAGTCCCCGTTAACACAACGGTTCCCTCAGAAGGTAAATAAATGACATCACTCAAGACACAGTTTGTTCAGGTAATTTCATAGGATTATCACAGAAGTTTTCTGTACCTGCAGATAGGTAACAATGGAACAATAAGCGAAATGAACCATCAGGGAACTTCTCTTGTATAAAGCAAATGGATTGTACATTTTGTTAACCAAGACTTTCCTAAACAGGGTATATCTACTCTAATGCGCGTCAAGGAATTCTGTCTTCTCCCCCCCCCCCCCGCCCCCCATTAAATCAGTATTTTACACAGTGATCATTAATTTTTTTTTTTTTTTTTCAATTTATCCTTATGTTCTGGAACCAAAGATCTGAGATACAGTCTGAAGAAAAAGGAAAGAAAGATACTGCTGCTGTGTTTATCGCTGGCATGAGGAATAAGACTCAAAACCTAGTGAAAATATTCTGTTCTATATTACAGACCAGATTTCCTCCAAAGAAAAAGTGATCCAGTGTCTCTGTTCAGATTAACTGTTTAATATTCTGTTAGGAATATATCACACAGATATCCAGACAGCAAGAACTGCATTTCAGCAAGCCTAAATACAAAACAGTCATTTCTCTGCTTCGATACCCGCATGCACATTGTGATACAAGGTTTCTACCAGTGTTTTTAGTCATTAAGTGTCTTCTTATGCAGCTTTTATAGTGCTTTCTACTGACATGAAGAATATATTATGTAAACTACTTTTTCAGGGTGGGAGGGAGGTGGTGCACTAGTAACTTTATGAAGAAGCCTGCAACATTTCTGTGAAAAGGCAGAATATCTCATAGCTACAGCAATGGTTCATTTTGATGCTTTTGTAAAAGCTATCAGTCAACAGCCAGTAGAGTTTGTTAAATATATGATTCTCTAAGATTTCATTACCACCAAAACTACCAGTCTCCTCAGCTGATGAATTATCCCTGACAATTTATAGATACGTTTAGAGGAAGTTTGCTGCTACCATTTTTTATGCCAAATGTATTTTGTCTCTTACCAAACAGAAACTGAACACCCCATCCAATATTTCTTACCAGTCAAGTCTTTCATTATGCATAGCTCTCCTTTGGGACTCGATGCTTCTTGTAACCCTGGAAGAAAGAAATGTTGAACAGATTATATTATGGGACTGAGTTTTGATACTACTTCAGATGAGCTGATAATCCTGAAAGAATACATTTGCTAGATTAATTCCCCATACAATTTGTGGGCTACTCTTTACTATAACAATATTCCTAGTTGTAACATGTATGGATCTGATACTTTATCATCAGTAGCTGCTTGTGTGAACATAGACATCACTAATACTCTACATGTGCTATTTGAATGCAAAAACTGGCTATTTTTATTTTAATTCACCTTTTAACAAACATTTAGAATGTAGAAATTCAACATTTATCTAGAGATACATCATGCTGTCCTTTTCTATTCAACTGAGCAAAAGGGTACTAAGGCTGCCATTACAAGGATTTGAGCCAGAAAAACAGCATCATTCTTTAAAAGTTGAAGTCCTGAGTTTTATAGTTGGTGTCTGACCTTGTAAACATACGTCCTGTGCTTGCCAATAACAGCCCAAAGTTTTGTCCCTGTGATTAACTGCACACTTGATTCATAACACTGAGCCAGCTCATTAAACTGGCCCAAAGCTAAACATTTGAAATAGCCTAATCAAACACCTATAAATTACACCTGCAGTTAATTGTGGGCGTAAATCTGGATCACCCAAATCAGAAGCCAGATCTTACACGTAGCCTTACAAACCAGAGCTGCTCTCCCTTCTGCATGGGAGCCAAGAGCCCTCCCAGCAGAAAGGGAGGCAGCTCTGGGGTAAACAAACCTCCCAGAGTAAAGCAAGCAATTACTGTTTTCACACAAAATCTGATTCCAGTAGGAAACAGAAAAAATTTTGCTCTGAATATTTAATTCACTTACTTTGTTTAGAGTGCATTTTAAGTGCTTATATTTTTAGCATCAACATGTTTTTATTAAATATCTGGTTTCTGCTTCAAGCTTTTATTTGTTTTCACCTTTTACTTTTCAGAGACACTGGTGCATGGTTTTAGAAAACTGAGCTGGCTGGTCTCAATAATCACCGTCAACATTCTTTCTCCTTTATTTTTTGTCCTATCAAAATTCAAAACCTTTTTCTTTTTATTAACATAAATTTAAAATCGAGCTCCTATACAGTAAGTAAAAACAAATACATTACTAATTTTAAAGTAAAGATTTATGAAATTCCTCCAGAAGATATTAAGTATATCTGCCAAGTGACATATTTTTGTCAGTATGTGTAGAGACACAGAGTTTAATTGACATCTGAAATCATAAAAACCAATAAATTTTAGGATTCAGTGAAGAAAAAAAAAGAATGGAATGGCTTGTAGAAGGTTACAGCACTGTGACACAGCAATAGACGTTGAAAATGAATATTTCTAAAGAAACAAAGAAACATTCCTTTAATCATACTCAATTCATTTCAGCTTTGCAAAACCACACAGGGATTGATTTCCAACGCTGGATTAATGACTCTGCCAAATCTCCCGTAGGCACTAGCTCACTAGGTGAGGAGCAGGAACTGCTTAAAGAGCTGCAGGAGCATCTTCGCTTCGAAACTTCAGGAATTGAACGTTGCGGCCACGGAGGTGAGAAATGCACGTTCCCAGTGCGAGGGACGGTGCTTACCTGCCCTGCTTCACAAACACCGTATAGCACTACGTCCTGACCCCAGATTACTCAACCAGCTAGCCCTTCTTTAGCTACCTGTGATGAGTTACCAGAAGACAGCCAAGGCACTGCTGGTTTTAATCCCTATTTTCCAAAAAATAGCTGGAGAAAAACATTGACCCAGCAGTCAAAAGCTACAAGTCACCATCTTACCCGTAACATCATTTAAAGAAGATTTTAAGTATTGAAAGACTATTGGAAAAAAATCAAGTATCAAGAAGAAAGCAAATTAAATTAGAAATAAATACCATTAAATCGATAACCACAAGAAAAACTCACTAACTAACAACTCCACCATTGTTATTAATAGGATGGTGTAGTGTTCTCAAAAGATGAGAGATCTCAGGTCTGTAAACTAATAGTAGCACTTCCTAAGTATTTAGCAATGCTGAAACACCCTAACTTCCCAGTGCTATGGAAAAATATAGCAACAGCGGTGTTTACTTTAAATTCTGAAATAAAGCTTTTAAGATATCATATTTCCTGATACATATCTTCTGGTGGGAAGAAAAAAGAAAAGAAAAAAATAAAAAGAGCTAAAAAGGTACACGTAATTGATAGCAAGAAGAAACTAAAGCTGAACAGGCAAACTCTTATTCACAGCACTCTGATGTTCTTGTGGTAAAAGGATGAGTCCTATTAAAGCGGAACATCAGCATCAAAGAGAATGAGTAGAGGTTATAAGAGGAACATAGAGAAAAGCAATGCATCTCAGAAGGATCCCTGCCAAGGAGATGCCAGCTGTCTCCACTGCATTTACTGTCCCACAGTTTAATAAAATACATGGAAATTATTATTTTGCAAAGAATGATGTTGTAATTAGGTCATTCTATCATATGATGCTTCTTCTTAAAACACTGCAAATTAGAAACATCACATTCCTGCAGCTAAAGAGACCAGGAGAAAGAGAATTACAGATTCACAGAAAGATGGACTACTGCTATTTTCATTCAGAGCACATAAAACCTTATTTTCTTCCCTCTTCAGTAACTGTTTTCACTCTTAGATAAACAAGGTAAACAGTGTGAAGTATGTCTCTCATCCTGTATTCCTTATACAACCAAGACTCCCATCAGCTTCTGTAAATCCTTGACCCTTGCGGGGCAAATACACAACCAAAGTGTCAAGTGCAGAACTGTAGCTATCTGACAGTCATACCAGGATCATCAAATAGATATTAACCAAGGAGTGGAAAGAAAAACAAATCAAAAATAAAAACCACCACAACAACTTAGACTCATGGTCAAAATGGGCAATCAAATTGATAGGTTAAAATAAAGAAAAAGAAAATTAAAATATTCCCTCCCCCAGGTTGCTTCTTTAACATGTTATTTTCCATACAGTACACACACAGCGCCATGAACAGCTCCCTTACTCATTAGTCAGACAGAGGAAATACATCATCTTAATTAGAATCTGATTCGCACATATTACAGAGGTCTGCATCGGAGTGAAACACCAGATTGCTCCCGTGCCTGCAAATCAGACTGTGCTGGTTAGAGAGCGTTACAGTGGTGTCAGGTAAAATTTCAGTGTTCAGCCATCGTGTGCTCACAAGTCAGGACATTACACAGAGGCAGGCAGCAGTTTTTGTCACTCTACTTTTACAAAGCAATGTAATTTGAGAAGCAAGAATATTGTCCAAAATAGAGTTGAGTAGTAAGAGGAATGAGACGCTGCCTTAAAACGTGAATCCCAGAATAACTGCAGTAGCTAAAACATTACATAGATTCAAACAACTACAGAAAAATCCCCACCATGTTTTCCCTTGTCCACCTGTTGTGAAGAATGAGTAAATGAAGAAATGAGAAAATGACTGGTTTAAGCACCGAGAGTGTCACCAGGTTAAACAGCTCAGCCGTTGCGCTATGCTCAGCTGTGCCCTTGGTGTCACACTGTCCTTGGAGCAGAAGGCTGAGTGGGAAGTCTGCCTTCCAAGGGACAGAAACATCCTAATTCATTGTTATACTTCCCCTCTGCACAGTCTAACAAGAGGCCCTCTTTGCCCTGACGCTCGGCTCCCTGACTGCCTCCTTAGCTATACAAGCGAATTTACAGTTGAAAATCCACAGTGATTAATATCTTTCCTTTCAGTCTGATTTTAGCGCCCTTAAGCATACCATTTGCTAGCCAGCTGACCACATCACTACCCAGTAGCAGTTATATATCCAGGTAAAAGGACAAAAAAAAAATATACTGCTGCTTATAAGTCACAGTTGTACACATGGATCCCTAACTTTTTTTGTCTGCAATGTACTAAGGTTTTCAAGATTACATTGTTTGTAGTATGGACCAAACTCTAAGAGAGGACAAGTATTCACAAGCCCACTGTTTTCACAGCTGTAACAGCTAGCCAGATAATCAGAAATAACTGGGACACTAGCAATGCAAAATGAACAGGCCTCTGTATACTGTGAAAGTAAGACATTCTTTCCAAGGAATTTTATTTTGCTTTATTCCCAAGTAGAGGTCCCAGCATCACTGCCCAGAGGCTGGATACCAGTCCCCATTTTTGCATAGGATGTTTTCAGCCTTAGCAGCAGCAGCCTTATCTTAAAAAGGCTGAAATTACACTTCCTTGTTGATCGCAAGGAACAAACCTGTTTCAAAGGGCATACGCATTTCTCTCTGGCTGCAGATGATGCTAGACTGGACTGCCCTGCACATGTGCACTCTGTTCAGCCCTCCGCTAATTGCCACAAATAACAAGCACTCAAGCGTGACCATCTAGTGCATTCAGCTGTTCATCAGAAAAAGCCTAAGAAAAGGGAGCGGATCCAGAGAACAAAGAATGGGCTCCAGGCCACAGGCAGTGTTATGGGCTCCAGACACTGCCAGGCAGAAGCTGGACTCCCTTCTTCTGGAAATATCATTTTCCCCTCACACATGCTGCCTTTGAGAATTCAAAAGCAACAGAGAGCACAGAACAGGGACAGTCCTTGGGGCAAAGGGGAGGGAGAGGGGATCAGGGACATCTAGGAAGGGGAGCAAAGCAAGAGCAGTTTTGTTCTTCTGAGCATAAACTCTGCTTTTTATATCCCACCCACTGGGCAAAGTGAAGTGATGAACTACACTTAAAACACAAAACCGTTTTCCTTCCTGATACATAGCCTTTTATCTTTGAATTCTCCATACCACTACCACTTTTTTCAGAAATGCAACCCCGTCCCAGCAGTTTGGAGGTGTCAATACAAGTATATGTTTGTCCGTACTCAACCCATTGCACTGACAGTTCCACACCAGACTACAGTTCCAGTCAGCACAGACAGTCTTGAATACCACAATGAACACATAACAGATTCCTAACACAGCTCCTAAAACCAACTTTCCATTTTTTTCACTCGAGTGTAAAAATTTGGGAAATCTACCTATGCAGAACTTGATGTCCTTACTGCACTGTCTCTGAAAACCATGGAAGAGTTGGACAGGTCACGTGCATCCGGACCAGGGACAGTGGAAGGTCACTATATATTGATGACTCCTCTTCAAATGCATGCTCACGTAGGGCAGCGCTCAAATTAGAGAGCAATGTGTTTCTGTGAAAACCTAGGTGTCTCAGCCACGTTAAAATATATTCCATAACAAGTGAACTGTAAATCTCAGGGATCTGGAAACAGGTAATATGAGTGGCGGCTCATAAGCTGTTTGGGGTGTCTGAACAGTCACTTAGGCATTGAGTTGTGATATTAATTATGCCTGGACACAGCAGCTCTCGTGTACATGGACTGCTGCGTGGCCAGAAGGTGTCATATTTTTTGAGGACATGCAGCCAGTTCAAAATGCCCTAGATGTGTCAAAGTTAATTCATCTAGACACGTGCTATGCATCAGCCCAGGCTTTGAGACATCTAGACTTGCTCCAGCAAGATACAATTTGGTGTCCAAAAGTCCCAGTCATATGTGACGGATCTCAGATGTCTCCAGACCAGGACTCCACACAGAGAAAAAGGAGCAGGTCAAGAAAATCAGGCAGACGGCAGCCCTGGCTTCTGCAGCTGGGGTCAAGACCAGCAGAACCACCATAAAGAAAGCCTTCACTGCAGCCAACTGAGGCCAAGGTTTGATTAAAAGCACATGAGATCAGGGCTTGGGGATCTGGACATAGCATGGGAAGCACAATTCAACTGCAAAAGCTCAGCCAGGGTCGTGTAACAAACCTGCCAACTGCAAGACTGAGTGCCTGCACATGAAGACAGACACACTCCAGAGAGCATCCACAAGGCCTCACCTCTGCTAACTTGCTTGACTGTGTTATATTGCTGCCTGGTTCAGCTCTTCCTCCTTTCTGAAGTTGCAACAATCCTCCCCCTCTCTCCTTTTATCCTCTTTTTTTTCTCCCTGCAAATGTCTGTCACGGGTTCTTTCCAGATGATACCAATTTCTTTCTGGAAAGATCAGGAGGTCCGTCCACACACTTGTCTTCAGAAAAGAGAAACTTGCTTTTCTATTTTCTTGTATTAAACATATTTTTCCACTTTGTCTGGGGACTTCCAGGCAGGCATTAGTCATACAAGTACAAAGTATTCCCAAATGCAACTGAAATCAATGGGGTAGCAACAAGGTCTCCCTCAGCAGATTTCTATGCCAGCAGTATCACGTATAAAACATACCTGCCTGGACTATTAATACCCTTTTAACTCTGTACCCTCTTCAGTTTATTCTGAAGTTTACCATTGTTTTTCCCACTGTTCAGCTGACTCTCCCCGATGTATTTTGAGGGGATCACTGAACTGCAGCAGCACCTGCCTTCCAGGGTGAGGATCCCCCCAGGGTCACCTGCACAGCTGCTCTAGCTCCTCCACACTAACACAGAAACTGCACTATCGGTTTGAGGATCTTACACGCAAACCCCAGTGGCATCTGGAGCTCCAGATGAATGGGCAAGAGCAGCTTTGTGTCTAGAAGGAATATGGATTCTTTCTTGCAATGGATTTCCTTATCACATTTGTGTTAGGCTACTAAGTAAAACAGAGCATGCTAGTTTCTCGTCTCTGCCACAGTCTCCAGATTGATCTGTCCTAGAAAACTGTAGCAGAGGCAGTCATTTTTAACCTGGTGAATAAGAAGGAGAAGTAGCAATTATGTCTACAAAAAGTTAACAAGGTACAAACACAGTCTCCCAAGCAAGGTATAAGGTGGTGCCATGGCTTCTACAAATTTTTCTCTCAAGTTTTTAAGTGTTCGGGTTTTTTTAGATGTCTTAAAAGATATCAAGATATTTGGCTACACCCTTAGCGGATATGAAAAAAGGAATAGGTAAAAGAACAAAACGACTTCAGAAGGCACATGCAGGAGCGTAGACATGACCACAGACCTGACAAAGCCCAGAGAAGAGTCATCTCAGCCCTATCATTTTTTTCCAGTTGCTTAAAATAGCAAATGCACTGTTTAAAATCACTGAATTTAATTTCTTGTTTTCTCTTCCTCCTGTGGGAAGAAGAAAGATGTCAGCAAAGAAAACCTGAGCCACAGAATCCAGTTCTACATACAGCTACTCCGCTTTTTAACTTTTTAATCGAGACTTTCTCCCGTAACACTCCTGCAGTTAGATGAAGGGACTGGTCCAAAAGGGCACAACGCAGTTTAATTGCTTGACCCAGGGCCAGCTGACCTTTCATCAGCCAATTGCTTGGCCAGCCAATGGGTTTTTGGCATCAAAAAAGAGTGATAGTACTGAACTATATTTAGTCACATTACATTCTCTCACCTATACATTGTGTTTGGCCATTGAAGGACAGAATAATATACGGTCCTGATGCCACCAAATCTCCAGCATATTTCCTTGCTTGGAATGGAGAGTTGCAGTGAACAGCAATGAGGTTCTTATAAAGAAGATATTCCCTTTCTGTAAAGTACACAAAATCAGAAAGGACCACCATATTTTTTTTTTTCCTTCTTCTCTGAAAATGATTTATAAGAATAGATTTATAAGAACAAACCCAAGTTTGCTCTAGAATGGAATATTTCAAGCCATGTTCAAGGTACTATTCACTATGACTTGATAATTTAAGTGCATTCAACACTCCGCTTGAAATCAATATAAAGAAAAAGCGTGTGAAATATGCTTAGAACTACTTGTATTTCCCTTATTAACAGCATATTTTCCATGCCTTATTTATCCTTTCTGCTGGCATATCTGCTGCAGACTTTGAATCAAAGTAAAGCTATGTTCTTTTTATTGCCAATTTTGACTGGATCCCTGATAATAAACCATTAAAATGACAAGCAAATATATAAAACAAATGGAATCATTGATGCTTATGTATCACAGTTCTTGAATATAATAAGCACATCTCTCCCCTTTCTCTCATCTTACATCTGAAGAGGATTTTTTTTTTTTAACAGAAGTCGTAATTCAAAATTATTGTACTTAGGCACCAAATCACGTTTACAGCTAACTCTTTTTGAAGTTTCATACTACATTTCGTACAAAAATTAAGTGAAGGCAAAACCAGTGCTCATTTGTGTAAATGTTCACACTATTTCTCTGTTTATAGACTACTTTAAATTACTCTAAGTTTATGAAATTTAACACAGAAAATATTTCCTGTAAGAAATTAAATGTCCAGCAAAATTGTCAATTATCAATATAATTTATTGGTCAATTCTAGGGAATGCTTCTACATGGATCTGTATTCCCTTGGGTATGTGGTAGGCTTTATCTTGGCTTTGTAACCTCTACAGCTTCCAGACCCAAGGCTGCTTCTTCCAAATTTTGACCACATTATTGAAGTTGTCACCTCAAATCTCCTCCATCAAGCCAAGAGAAACATTCCATACATTTTACTGGAAGTTACCTGACTGCATATAAAGGAGTGAGATAGCTCGAACTGATCTCACAACCAAGCTGACAGCACCAGCCTTGTTGGAGCCATACATTATGTCTACACCTACCTAAGTGTCTGTAAGCTCTCTAGCCACTATGACTCTCATGCCTCTGTCTTAGAGAGACTGGAACTCAAGACCACCAAAATGCAAACCCCCAGGATAATTCAGGATTCAGCGATTACTGCTCTGAGAGCAGTCCTTGGGAATCCTCCCTAATATGGCAGGTGACTTCAATCACATGGAAAATGAGGGGTTTCTTCAGAATTATGCCCATTAATGCTGATATCAAGTGATTACATTGGTCTGTAGTCCAGAACAGTGCACTGCAAACATCTTTCCAAGCCAAACCTTTGTTTGTTGTTCTTCGAAACACACCCTACAAGATGGACTTCCAGCTATGGAAGAAACAGATTCATTTAAAAAAAATAAAACAACAACAACCACCCCTACAATTTAAACAGGAGTTCATAATTAAACAAGAACCCAAATACATTTGCTTTGGAAATTCATGAAGTGTCTACCCTCGTACTGCTCAAGAAATTTGGGCCAAATTCTCAGCACCACAAATAAATTCATACAAAAGGAACTTTTCATTAGCTAGGAGGTTTCAAATATAGGACCTAAACACAGAGTGGCAGAGAGTACAGGACACGCATACACATTTTAAAATTCGCACACCTAACATACATGTAATGCATTTGTTTCTCTTGAAGGAAAAAATCACAGAAGTTAAACAACATTACTAATTCTGAAATTTCTTTGCAGAGAGATCATATGTGTAGAACCTGCTAGAATCTACAGCTTGTAGTTTTGGTTTAAGTCTGCTATAGCTTCCAATCCCCACTTAGAGTCCTGGAAACATTTGTTCCTCATTTCCGTTTGGTCATTTGGCAACCATTATAGTTATTTTTCTTGACAAAATAAACAAAACCACTCAACTAGATTCAACTCAAGCGGTCTTCAGTCCAACGCACTACAGCAGCATAACCTTGGAGATGCTTTCCACTCAGCAGTAACAGCTCCTATTGCAGCTCTAGCAAAAAGACACACAAAACTTTGTGACTATTGTATCAAAGCTGCTTCAGCAGACCCGTCCCACACTCCGGAACTCCACATCAGCAGTTAGTGGTCAGCATTAGCCCTAAGTCTGGCACTGGCTGAGGGCTTCCAAACAGTCATTCTGCTTTTCAAACATAAGCTTTTACTTTTAAGTGTATGAATCCCCAAACTCTGGCAGACATATCATTACACAAAGGCGGAATTAGTAAACATTTTAACAGTTCAAAGGATACCTAAAATTGGCTCTTTGTCTTTACCCCATCACATTCCAGTGTGCACTGGACAAGTCAAAAAGCCCTGCTGGGTAAAAGCCCAATGACTCAAACTGTGGACCTCTGGAATAAACTGACCATCTGAAAAAAAGACAAAGAAATGTCACCTATTTACTGCTTAAAATAAAAATTATAAAAACAAGCTGGCACATTTGAAGCAAAAAAGTTACCATGTATAAAAAGTGAATTAAAATATCCCATTCAGAGTTCTAGAAGACAGAAAAGTTTATTACTCCTATTAATTAAAATCAGTTTGGGCTTATTCCTACTGTCACTAAAGCAAATGGAAAGATGGCCTCCAACCTGACTTATGTTAGGCAGTATTGGCCTGTACATTACAGAGAAGTTAGGTTTAACGTGTTCTTGCCCCTTGAAAATATATCTTCCACTTAACAAGCTTTGAGTTAAAGCCTACCTTCCTGTTATGCATCATTCATCTGTGGGAAAGTCTTGTCAATATTACTAAAACTTACTTCATTGAACAATCACTTCTCATAATCCAAAAATAGCTCATCATCTTAAAAACACAGAGAGCTTAGAGAATCACACATCCACCTTCCAGCAGCCAACAGGCCAAGGACATCCTAAAGGTATATTTAGGATTAAATGAAGAAGATCTTGGAAGATGGTGGAGACAACAGCCTGATAACTGTATTTTAAGTTCTCAGGAATTTTAACAACAAATTCTAAATTCCCTTAAATTGGGATGCCCTTTGCCTCATTTGCTTTTTTGCTTCTAAACTTTCAGAGCTCGCATCCTCCAGCTCTTCTCCACAGCCACAAACAAACCCAAAAAAAAATCTTAAATGTTACACAAGCTCAGAGTACACAGCACTGCAGCAGATGGTTACAAAGCGACAGTAAAGCTTACATGAAAAGGAATTCAGAAATAGAGGGAAAAGGTTCACTGCTGCTCCCATTCAGGGCGAAATCACGGTTTCCCCCCGCTTCTCTTAAACGTGCTGAGATCAATGTTCAGTTTGGTCAGGACTTACGGAAGCGCTCAAAGGTGGTCTCGCTTCCTCCTTCGTGAAACCAATTTACCATGAACATGAATAGCATTCAGAGCTGTTTCCAAGTTTTGTCGTTTCATAACTCAAGATACAATTTAAAGGGAGTCCAAAATAAACGTAAGCAAGATCTTTAAGTCAGTCTTATGGTTTCCGAAGAACTGCCTTATGGTTTATGAAACGTAGGGGGTAAGCAGTGCCATTAATCTAGCTCACTGTGTCAGAATAACATGGGATACAGCTGTAATTAAATTACTGCAGTCTACACATGCATAATATCACCATCAGCCTGAGAATTCTCTCCACAAAGACCATTTTGTTTTCTTGTATATTTTATCACTTTCTAAGACTTCAGACTACTTCTATGCGGTGCTTTTCCCCATCACTAAGAAAACGTCTCTCCCTAAGCTGTAGGGGTGCCTTTGAAACTCACACATTGGAATTTATTCCCATTACAAACAAGCTTACAAACAGCAAGACCCATGTCCTCTATTTGCTAACCTCCTCTCTATGTGCTTTCAGCTTCTTCCCACGTCCTCCGTTTGCCTGGCTGATAACACGTGCTATCTGGTTTGGCCTGGCTGCTGCCTCTCAAAGCGAACATGGATTGAGTTCTGCCTGACTTTCCCCCTGAAGGAGCTTTAACATAGGTCTTTCGTCTCTAGCTGAGGATTTTCACCAAACTTGGGGGAACTTAATATCTCTGAAGCCTCTACATCACTGTCAGCTTCAGTGGAAACCAGCCACTGGATTCAAAAGCTATTAGCAGGGGACTGATGAAGATGCATAGGCAGACAGGTCTACTGTATAAAAGCATGTCAGTACTAAAAGTATAAAACAAATTGGTTAAAATTAAAACCAAACAAACAAAACCCTACAATCTTTTGCCTCTTAATGTGAAGGATGTTAGGGTGTCTCCGATTCCATAACACATGGGATTTTAAACCCACACAAGAGATTAACAGGAGTCTTTTGTAAATGGCATTGAGCGTGGCAGAGGGCTGCACCTGCGCCAGAGCAAGCCCAGTCTTCCCCACTGAGGAAGCTCAGAAGACATTTGAATCTGGAGGGCAAGGCATCATCGGTAAGAATAGGAGGACGAGAGAAACTGAAAGTTACACATACATTGTTAGATAAAATGGATTTGTCCTACCAAAATTTAAGTCTGAAGCAGTATTTGAGCTTTTACTTTTCACTTATTTCAACATTCTACTTCATGAATGCTATAATATAAAAAGCAATTCAGCCTTAATTATAGTGGTTTAGCTGGGTTGCTATAATTTTCCTGTCCCTTAATTCTCCCCATGTTTATAACTATCTAAGAGCTTAGGCTCTGGTAAATTTTTTATTCTTCATAATTGCTAAGCCTGAGCAGAGCAATAAGAGCTCCATGCTTAGCATTTCCTTCTGTAATCTAAAGACATACTGTGCCAAATATAAGCCACTTGAAATAAGTCACTGTGGGTAGCAACGTATATGCTTTAACTCATGGCACGCAGAGTATCTGATGTCGTTTTTCAAGTCACCCACATACCTATTCATCTCAAAGCCTACCCCATAGCCAGACACAATTGTAATACTACTTCTACCGCAGAAACATTCTTCTATTTTTATCCTGCTGTTATTCCTTTGTTAAGTAGTAGTTATAACTTACTTTTCCCACATTTTGGTTTTACTGTAGCAATTCACACTTGGAACCCAAATGAAAGAACTCCTGTATGCCACCACGTCCTTGAGACCTGGCTCACCAGACCTGTGAAAGCAAAGGATGGCGGTGCCAGGGCGTGTGAAAGAATTAGATTCTTCACACAGCAGCTTTCTCCTCGCAGAACGAGGGTCAACTGCCATTATGCTCTCACCAAGGTCTATACAGGAAAACAGGCAACCCTTTTAGCAACAACAAATAAAATATCCTAATTTGGGGCATAACAACGTGCAGATTTTACTTCAAATAGGCAAAGAATTTAAGAGATACAATTTTTTAGAAGTGGGAAAAACCTTAGGCAACATACAGGAACATGGGATAGATTCAGGAAATTCTTTCAGATGTTGCAAGATCCAAAGTTAAAGAAAAAAGTCCCCAAGTCCACTCAGAAGACAGACATTTCCTCAGAATTGCCATTTGACCATGTATGAAGTGGCTGTAAGCGAAGCAAAATGATATTCCTGCTAAACCAACTCAGATGTTTTGTGAACAGACCAGTCTCTATGGAACGAGAGCACAGTTAGGTCCTGTGTGCATGTCTGTGTGACCATCTGAGCCCCTCCACAGAACCTGCCATCTGAATGGCTGTAATCCACACAGAAACAGCCCTTCTTGTCCTTGCTCACCTTTTTCCACTTTCCTCCTTTCATGTATAACTAATTTTCAAAAGTTTTGCCCAGGGCCCTTTCCTGGGCTCCATTGCTTTACACAATCAGAGCTACCCTCCTCACAGTACCTCGCTGTCTGCTCTGACCCTGCCCAACCTGCTTTGTCCTGAAAGATCCTCATCTAAGGATGTGTGTGTCAATGTCTCACAAAACAAACACACACTTAATACACAGGCTGGCTAGGAAGCATAGATTTTAAGGCCACTTTACAAAGGCTTCTTCACCAGGGCCCAAATCTGTGACAAACAGCTTGCCACAGCTTCAGTTTACAGAGTTTATAATTGTTCTGGGAGGTGCATTACAGAGTAATCAAAATGATAACAATTCTCAAAAATTGCAGCGGGTTGTGTGGAAAGATTAAACAGCTTGGTCTTATTCTCACTGGGAAACAGGAGACTTA
Organism: Grus americana; assembly: GCF_028858705.1. Lineage (NCBI taxonomy): Eukaryota > Metazoa > Chordata > Aves > Gruiformes > Gruidae > Grus > Grus americana. The sequence goes on from NC_072864.1 coordinate 10,099,742, forward strand.
GCAAACACTGAATTAACATTTTTAATATTATGAAGGGGAATTAATAACATGATAAATATGGGGGGTGGAAAGCAAGTAATAACCTATCGACAGCAGGTATTCTGCTGCTATCTGGAGGCTAACGAAGGAAGAAAATGTTTCTTGTGAGCTCTCAGTAGGGAGCAGAGCACACATGCAAGATTCATGCAAGCAAGACAGTAAACGTGGAGGGTAGAAGCGGTAGAATATGCGTGGCCGTGCAGAGTCTTCACAACCAGCTACACACCAGAAACTCTGTGACCCATTTTAGGGGATTTTGTACAAGTGACATTGTACAGCAGGAGCAGACAGCTGTGATTCCCACTCGTACACATCTAGTCGCTCACAAACACACGCAAGAGGCGAGTGAATGCTTTCAGTGATGTCAAATCCACCCAACATGGTAATTCCCCTCTGGAGTACAACACATACGGTACAGTCCTTGTTTCTTTTCACTTGTGAGCAAAATCATTTCCAGGCGGTGTTGCCATCATGCTTAATTTAGATTTTAAAACATTCTGGAAACCTAGACGTGACGTGAATGATAGCTCTTAAAACACACACTAAAGCTGCCTTCTAGTCTTTACACTAAATATAAGAAATTGAGAGGAGGAAAAGGAAAACAAGCAGGGCATCATATGCTTTCTTGTCAACTATTTAGTAATAAATTTACTTTTTTTTTTTTTAAAAAAAAGGACGATTAAAAAAAGAGCCTTGCATCACAACTAAATATTTGGAGCTAACACACACAGACCTGGGTAAAATGTTCATGCAACCCCTAAACAAGCAGAGTAGCTTTCAGAAACTTGCATCCATTCCTGAAAAAAAATCCGCATCTTCTCAGCACTGGGCCATATAGGATTGATTAATGCAACTTACAGCCAAGGCTGAATACCATCAGCTAGTTTTAAGTCACAAAGCTCAGGTACTGCTAGTGTAATAGCTGTAGCTGCTAGTATGACTTGCCTACCAGAATATCCATCCAGCTTCTTAAGTAGCTTTTGCAGCGCTCTCCAAGTTCCTAAAGGTCCTGTGCTACCAACACCTGCATTATTAGTAAGCTGGAGCTAGCTCAGGAGAGAGAAGTAGAGAAAGAAAATAGAAGTTACAGGAATGTATATACAACCCTTTGTTTGATGTCCAAGTCTGAAATAACTGACTTTTATTAAAAGAAAAATAACAGAAGTTTCAATTTCAGAGTACATCAAGCTGCAGCTGAATATGGAGCACCTGTACACAAGGGCCAAATCCTGTTATCAACTACAGTGACTGCATTGCTCTGAAACAAAAGTCAGTATGCAAGGAAGCCAGAAAAAGTGTTTTGCTCTCTTCAAGTCACCTACAAACATACCATTCATACACCACCACTATAAACTGACATATCCAGCTCCCTGTGCACTGGTATTTTATTAACCTTTTAAATTATTTAAATGTTTGCAAAAATTGTTGTCATTTTACCACTTACTTCCTTTTTAAGGTAATTCACTTGAGCTTTGTAATGTCCAAGTGACAAGACATGGGAAGAAAGGTTAAAAAAGCCAACCAATCCTGTTGCGGAGTACAATTAACACAGTACTTTACGTTCACAGGGCAGTTCTGGCTTAGTAAACATAATGATAGCTTTACTCTGAGGTTAAAAGAGAGGGCATTCATTTTTATTACTAACATACCTTGACAAAGGTTCCAAGATCAAAGACAGACTGTCAGCATAATTGTAAAATAATACTTTCTTCCTGACTTTTAATTACATGAAATAGCTTTTATATATTATTAATAACATTCCCACCATTACAGTAAAACTTGATTAAAGGTATCGCTTTATGCACAAACACAGAAGATGTTTGTATAACACAAGAATGAGTTAAATTTTTGAATTGCAAAACAGGCAACAAAACTAAGAGAATGTGCTCCAAATCTAGCCAAGTCCAGGCAGTTTGAAGCAAGACTCAGCTCCCTCTTTGAGAAGTTTACATCCGCAAGAGGCAGTTGCCATGAATTTGGCTTGAAAGGACTGCTGTACGAATGAAGAGGAGATGTCTTATGCTCACCAAACTTCACCTCTGAGAACAGATCACCCTTCTCATAGAGGAAGCTCTGTGATCTTAAGTCTGATCCAGAGCCCACCAAGCCTCTCCCCATTAATTGCAGATTCTGGAGGAGTCCTTACATACAGCTGCTTTAGCCACAGCTGACGGTTGGCACCCTCCAGATAGCCAATGGCTAGTTTTCCCATCACACAATATTACACTTGTCACCCAGAAGACAGACATCATATTAATAGAAAACACTGATTATTAGGGGTTTATACAACCCTGGCTGTATAAAAGAAAGTGACAGCCTGCTGTTACACTCCCCCAATATTGTTTACATATCAGTAAAACAACATAAAACGCAAAAAAGTACTCATTGCTGCAATAATTCTTCTCAGTTTGATATTACCTTCTCTCCAAGAAACTGTCTTGCATTGGGAGGTTTGAAGGATTAAGTGATCGAATAGCTTTTTGCATCCCTATCTTCCATGACTTACATTTGATAGCTTTGGTCCAGCCTTAACATTCACAGAGCCATTTCTGCAGATGATTAGTTCTCTGCTGAAAAATATTTTGCATCGTTTTGATTGCATTTAATAAAGGAATTCTGTAGTACAAGACTAAAAAAAATAAATAATTTACAGTAGATAAATCTTTATGGTTGGATTAAAAAAAATTAGACAAAAAGTCAATTTGTTTTCCACATGAATGATTTAGATGTTTTTCCAAGATGAACAAACTGCAGTCATTCCATAATCCCCAAAGCAGAGAACACAACCGCTCACCAACGTTACAATCGCCATTTGTTCCAGAGCAGATACAAGCAAGTTACAAACTTTGATCATATTTAATATGGTGATTACACTAATCTTTTCCAAGTTACCTTGCCCTGTAGCTGAAAGGGCTGGCACAGTGCATCTTCTCTGTAGAGTAACATCCTTACTCCCTTATCAGCAGATCAGAGAGGAAGCTCTCAGAGTGGTTGTGTATAGTTTCCTCCCAAGGAGAACCATAAGCATGTAAGCAAGCCAATTATTTCAGCTGGAACTACTCAGACATTTATAATTAGGCATCGAACCTGCATTGTTAAACTACACATAAAATAGTAAGCATCCCACAGCAAAATTCTTGGTAGTACCTAAGCCACCATTTTTACTAGGGTGGAAATGGGAGCAGAGGAATGTGTCTGAAAGGCAGTCATCTAGAAATCACGACACAACTTTCCCTTAAAGATGACCTGCCTCCGTGTGTAATGACCATCCCTCATGATGTCTGCAGACCTGTAAGTTTCAGAAATGAACAGCGCATCTTGCATCTTATTCAGCAAGTCAGTGGCCGTCATTCGCGGTTCTGTGCCTGCCTTCCACCACTCTGGCACCAGCATGGAAAAGCTGCTTGGAGAGCCCTGACCCCGCAGCCCAGAAGGAAGGGCTGCGCAGTGGCCAGTGTACGGCCAGCAGCCAGTCAGGGGCTGCAGCTCCATCTCCTCAATTAGCAAAGTCACCCCTCAACCAGATCAGGGCCAGACAAGCTTTGGCCTTTCCAGACCTGTGAGAGCACCAAGACCTGAGGTGTGCATAGTTTGACTATGCAATTTCCGGTATTTATGTTTAATGGAAAAAGCACGTATCATTTCAGCAGTACACTCAGTGTTTCACAATACAGCCCCTACAGTACAGACAGGCCAGTTACACTGCTGGACACCCTCCCTATGCCCCAGTTTGCTGTGGAAGTCCACTCTGCAATATAACAAACATAACTGCGCTGTCACACATGCACTTTCCACAATAGCTCCTAATATTGATATGAAAGAAGTAAGAGAATCCCAAAAAGTAATATATCCCTTCTCTGGGAGGTTAAGATGCCTCTTATGGGAAGAAAATTTGGTATCTGGCAATTTCAGAATAATTTAGGAAGCTAGGATTTTATTTATTTCCCATCTACGTGAGGGAGGGAAAAGGGCTCTTCAAAAAATAGTTTGTTGCTCAATATGGTCTTTTGCAGGACTTTACTTGCTTTTGTTATTCATTGAAATTTATATGTGAAAGCTGGGAGTCACAAATGGAAAAAAAGAGATTTGACTGGCAGCTACAACTTCAATTTGTATGAGAAATCTCTCTGGAAAACATCCTTATTTTGTCTCAGTCTCACCTCCCAGTAACAAAACCATGACGTTTACATTTGCTGTCCTCTTGTGTACCCATCCTCACACTGGAAATTACAACTAAATTACAAAACAGCTTGTCCAATACTCATGAAAATAAAATTCATAGTCCACTCCACTACCACTAATTAATTTTCTTAAAACTGGATCGCAGAGTGATCAAATGAGACACAAGCTCTTTCATAAGAAGAAAATCCCCCTAGAGTTCCTTAACATCAAACGTAACAGACACCAGTGTTTCAACATTTGCATCACCGTGTTTGAACCCCCATGTTTGCATATGTAAGCACACATTTGTATGTAAGCATTATGTATTATTAATATTGATTAATATTATTATTCAAAGGTAGTAGTCTGCCTACACTCTGTGTGAGGTTTGTATATATGCGTGCAAAACCAGCTCATGAAATGAAACAAAAATAGATTGCTTATGGGTAAGTTCATTAAGAGAAGAGAATATATGACCATATTAAAAGCAAAGCAAAAATACGCGTTCCACCTCTCAGCACTTACTGTTCACAACAGCTCCACTGTGAAGCTTTACGGTGTAGCGCTTCTTTTGTCTACCCGGTCCTGGGAACCCTTTTGCACATTTTCATATAGTTCATATTAAATACGGGAACTTTAGCTTCTCTCATGAGACACAGTTCTACAGCTATTTTCCCTAAATAATAGCCATCTGTTCTGAATGACCTCCCCAAACAACTCGCTTTGTTAATGGCAACTTTGCTACAGTTAATATACCAGTTGGGATTACTCCAGCCAACTTTCCATGGGCCTCTATTGTTACGAAAACCTATTATCAAGCAATTAAATGACAGCAAGAATGTAATAAAGTACAACAGTTTTACTTGTATCATTATCCTGGGTGCTGATATTAATGAAAGGCTATCGCACCCTAGACTGTAATTCCTAGGTACTGTCATACAGGAGAATAACTCCCGTCAGCAGCTATTTTCAACCTTAATGGTTTGAGCAATTACAATCCTTGCCTAAGCCATTCCCCTGTATTTTGCCCCAAATTAAATTAAGGACAGCTCTGAGATTATCTTCAGGGCTTGCTGCTGAAGGCTGGGCATAAAGGACACAAGGCTAGTCTTACCTAGAGCTTGGCCAGCTGTTGAAGGTATTTGCTTGCTTGCTTGCCAGACAGGCTAGCCTCACGGAGGTGCATTCACAATCGCTTGTCCTCTGTGTAAATGAAACAATAACCCAGCTTTCTAAATTCTCTATTCTGTATTTGTCTCAGTAGAAAATAATGAAGTTGAGTTGCCCTTACAGTACTTTTAGTATCCCTCTGGCAGGTTGAATTTCTGAACAATACCTTTCCTTTTCTTATTTCTAGAACTAAACATAAACTTAAATAAACCTCTCTGAGAAACAAGATGCACATAATTGCCACAGATACTGCAAGATGTCTAGAACATTTCATCTAAATTGTCCTGGTTTTGAAATTTATACAATCAGCATTTTGTATTTCCGATATACAATGTAACAGTAGGTCTAAAACAAGTTCTTCCCCCCCCCCCCCCCCCATGAAAATAATCTAAAAATTTATGTTGACATGAAGTAGTACTTTCTCTATCACTGAGACGATCCAACTGCATTCATACTGTTTGGCAGAGATTCAGCTAATATGCATTTATAGTTCTCCTTCCTTGACAGAAGGCAGTATATTTACCAGCCTGTATGTGCAGTTAGGCTAAAGTGTTGTTTTTCACTGGGACTCATAACCTCTCCTCTTTCGAATATTTATTTTCTTCCTAAGATGCAATAGGGAAACTTTATGCAACTTACTATATCAATTCTACATCAATACTACACACAGGCTTCTTCCAGATAGCTGATCAAAAAAACTAGATGGAAAGTTCCCCAGTATAAATTACTGGATGAGAGAGAGAGAGAATATGAATGAACTCTTTGTTCATAAGCATTTTTAGATTGTTTTATAATGCAGGTGGTCTTATAGCAACTACATTAATTTTATGAGACAGAAGTGTTTGACTCAATCTAGTTATGTGGGCAACAGGTAAGTACACTATCCCAAGAAGGGCCCTTCAGAGGGAGATTTTTTCCAAATCAAATGAGAAACACAGTTACATCACCTCTTAGAGGAGATGAACTTTATTTTGCTGCACTTCTCAGGAGAAACCACAGCAGGTGCCAAGCAGGATGGACAGCCTTGATCGTCCCTCCAAACCCACTTGCTTTGCCATCCCATTATGCAAGGACAGAGTCAGGATCTCTTTTCTTTCCTTTGGGTCCATAATCCAAGCCAGAAATGAGAAGAACTAATGTTATACCTTACTCCTCCTCGCTACCCTGCTACCCGTCACATAAAATGATGTTAAACTAAAATTATAGAACAGAAACGTTATCTCTGAAAATTGTAATAAAGCAGAAGGGAACCTTATAATATATAGGAATGTTCCCTGTATATTTCTGTCTACTGGGAAAAAGAAACAGGAAAATAATATATTAATATAACAACACAGAATTGTTTCTTGGAAGAACACTGATAATAAAGCAGAAGAGTGGGGTTTTGCTCTGTAAAATGACTTGCACTAGCATGAGGAAGACCTGAACATCACTCATGCTGCTGAGAGAGAAAACATGCATTTCCCAGCTCCCTTATGAATGCCGATTTCATCTCTCCCAACTCTCTATTGTCAAGCAAAAGAAATATGGTGTAGACTTCTGTCTTCAGCCAAACAACTGACATTTGCTTTTGGTAGCTCCTTCAAAGCTGTGCACCTTCAAAACCAATATTTTTGACTAATATCCTCTCTGTTCCTCATCATAACGATTGCTTGGATCTCTTTTTGAGACCTGGCTTATTGAAAATATCTTGCTAGAATGTATTGTGTCCTTCATACCTACAGTGTAAAATGATGTGATTCTCCTACTGACACTGGTGATATTTCCGAACAGGAGAGCAATGCAACATAGCTGAGTATTTCCCAGAAGCTCCCAAGAGAGAATTTTGCCCTTATGAGAGTTACCACAATAAGCTTTGTCTGTGTACGTTGTAACGGACAACTGCTAAAAAGGTCCACAAAATCAAACAGATACAGTAAAGGATGTTTCTGAAGCTGCACAAAGCGGTTTTTTTCCACTTTGCATCATGGATGAGACAGAGTAAGCAGCAACTTGTAGCAGATCCGCATATTGGAGCTTATTTAAAAAAACCACAAACCTACCCACCAAAAAAAACCCAACCACCAAACCCAAAAAAACCCAAAACAAACCTCTCCCCCAAAAAAAACCCCCAAAAAACCCAAAAACTAAAAAGCCCTCAACCAAACAAGGTGATTAGAGATTTTACCATCATCCCCCTCAGTGCTATCTTTGATCACCAGGTCTCAACTTCACTGTCCAGCAGAGAGGTCAGGCAGGAAGTTTTCTTGCTCTGGCTGTGCAGCTGCACACAGTTATCCCTCCTGGGTCTTCCTGGCCAAGGTCCCTAGGCATCCCCCAGCATTTGTCCCCCAACCCATCTCCAGTCTCCAGGATCTTTCCAGAATCTTTCCTCCAGCCAGGATTATCGCCTTCTCCTTTCTGGTCCCTCTTCTTTCTGAGACCACTTCTTACTTTGGGAAGCAGCTCTGCTTTCCAGAACCCCAAGGTCTCAGTTCTCCCTGTCTAGCCTATGTACAGGAGCCCAACACCTGCCTCCTAATCAGTGGTTCTGGTTTCTGTCTCCTTATTAACTGGAGGATTTGGGATGTGCTGCTTGCTTAATTCAGGCATTATCAGAATTTACAGCCATCCCATACCAGGCTTCTGCTTGAGTTCAAAAGTTCAGTTTCGGACATTCGCACAGTTACGGGTCCCATGCTAGCGTTCACTACTTTTTCCACCTACAACACTTTTGTATGAATTTATTAAAATACAGCTTTATGGTGAATAATTAATACAAATTCCTGATTACACTTTAATTACAGAATTCCAGACAAAGCATATGTACAGGTACCATACTCTTAATGAAAGCTGAAGACAAAACAAAGCCTGCAGGACCACTGCAGCATAGCAAGGGCTTTCTTCAGTATGCTTGTATTCACTATGGACAGAACTGTGAGCACGTGCATTGATATGAACACAGTGCCCAGCCCACAGTAATCAAGACATTTGTATTTTGGGGGCACTGCACACCCTTGATATGAGTTGCACTAGGGGTGAAGTGCAACATCTGGCCTTGACTTTTGACACTGAACTTCCATTGGAAAAGACAGCCTCTACCAAGGGGGAGTGGGAAGGAGTAGCACAGAAAAATAAACAAACAGATGCTTTAAAAAGTGGAGATGTATGCTGAGAATATACAAATAAGAGGACTGGCTTCTGCTCTCACTTACACCAGCATAAAACCTGAATGGCCCAAGGGAACTCAGTATAGCTAGGCCTACATAAATAATGAGTTGTGAAATCAAGGCTTGAATAGCAAATAATACATTTCATGATAGTATTCATTTCCTAATACTGCCGCACTACCTGCCTTCCTATGTTAATTTACCTTAGAATAAGAGGATTAAGATTAGTATACAGCTGACAACCATCTAATCATTGATTACATGAGAATATACAATAGTTTAAAGTTAGGCTCTGAAATGAAGGAAGAAAAGCTTGTAAATAAGAAATTATTTTTTTAGAAAATTCTAATGAACTTTGGAAAATAGCGTTTGAGACATATACTCACTTGCTTCACCTATAAAGACAGAGAAGAGGCACTGTTAGTTTTTTCTCTCCCCCTACTGAGTGCTAGTGAGGCAAGCTTATTGCCTGCACACATCATTTGACATCCTGAAAACAGAATGAGTGCTCCACTGGCAGCGAAGGAAGATAGAAACGTTCTCGACATTTGTCACATTCCCTGATTGGTTCTCACTGAGCTATTTGGCATGGAAATGCGAGGAGGAATGGAGCTCTGTAAAACAGAAAGCAGGGAAAAGTGCTTGCAACAAAGCATCGTCTTTTTAGATGTGAATGTTGAGTTACAAGACCGAGACAGGAAAATGCATCATGATGATACATTTGATAATGCCTTTTACGCAAATAAAGAGGAAGTTAATTACTAAGTCCCAATTAAGTATGTGTTTACTACTTGGCTAAAATCCATTTATTTTCAAGAAAGCATCCAAGCACATGCTTAGCTTCAAAATGGATGCAGCTTCAGTATGTACCTCAAGTTTAGCGTATCCCTGAGCACTCTGTCAAATAGGGATAAACACGAAGAGCTGATGTACCTTCAACTTCCAGAAACTGCTTATCACAAAAGTGATAAGCACATAGTCAGGTAGCCAGTTGGACCTGAATTTTCTATCCAAAAATGACTGTGAAACACTTAAAATCTAAAGTAGCAAAAAATTCAAACAAAAAGAAAATTTAATTACCCAAGGAAGCTCAAAAGAAGGTTATGCTTAATTTGACTCGGATTTGATTGAAATTCACCCTCATTCATTGAAAAGTTTGAAACCTTTCAGACACCCAAAAATTAACTCTCAGGTTGCAGAGCAGGGCACATAGGAGCCACTTTTCACAGGCTGGATTTCCTATACAACTTTTCTCACAAACCTATCTACTGAACTGATATAGTTACACAGACACTTGTAATCCACACATTAGCAAACTCCTATGTTTGTTTAAAAAAAATAATACCTCACGATGCCTACTCAGAGCCAGCTGACATAAAACCTCCAAAACACCTTATGTGCATGCACATGCGACTCCATTTCCGCAGCCATTCATAAGACTAACATACTTTCAACCATGTTTAACTAACATACATGCAACTATTTAATTAAATACATTATCAAGTTAGTATAAAATCATACAGATTATTTTGCCTTGACTTCAGCAGGGCTGGCATTTATGCTTAAATTAAGTGCTGCATTTTGTGTCCCATAACTTATGTGAAGTAGACAAGAATTACTATCTCCATGCATTTCACAAATGGGAAACTGAGGCAAAAGAAGGTTAAGTGACTTGCTGAAGGACACCCGAAAGGTTAGAAATGATGCTGTTGTGAATGATGAATAGGACGGTGGTTGAATAACCTCTTGTTTAAAGCCAGTAAGTATGTATGCTGAAATAAATTCAAAATAGGCTCTTTACTTTTAAAATGACTCATTGGATTTTTTCCAGCATTTCATGTTTCTTTTCTATGACCCTCCACCAGCAGCAAAGTTCACACACATAAAAGCAATATTTAACATTAAGACGTTTAAAAGTTATTCTGATGTCAGTGATGTTGAACTAAATAATTTAAAACAAATTCAAAGATAAGCTTTATCATCTAACCTCCACATGTGCCATGATACCATGTGCTAAAGCTCACAGCATCACCTTTCAAGCAGATGGCACCTCCACCGTGTGCAGTCTCAGACCTAAAGATCATCAGCAACTTGCCCAACCGAGGGAATGCCCTGTCACAGCTATTCCTATCTTCAACGCAAGCAAGTCAGAAGTGTAAGTCTGCCTTTAAAGTTCCAAATCCTTATGTTTGTACCTAGATTTTTTCCTTAGAACATCAATTCAGATATTTTTAAGTATACGTCCATGCAAATCATGCATGATAGATACTCAAAAAGCAGTCATATTTGAGCAGTTTCAGTATATAGGACTCTCCAGGTATTGAGAAGATCAAATACATATGCAGCAGAAAAACTGTAATTAAAATTGGAAGCCAAAAAAACTCCAGGCATTTCCTATTGCCCAATATGCACAAAAGAGAGCAACTCAAAGAACTTGCAGCTTCTTTTTGAGCACAAACAACAGGAACTCCTGAACTAGAGGAACCAGGGTCACAGGGAGATACATCACAGCTATAAATAATTCTGATTTTAAGGCTACAGTTAAATGAAAACAGAAAATACAACTGACAGCACCTATGCTTCTTGTCTTTCTCTATATTCTCTTACAATTGACCTTGAGAATACTTAATATTAGCCTAAGGGTGGAAAGAAATGTTCTTCTTCACTACAATCATTTAATAATAGCTTGTCCTCCTTCTGCTCGATATGCAAGTAGACACTGCTTTTATGAAACCTTCAGAAGGTGCTTTGTTCATACCGTTAGCTACCGCATAAAGCATAGGGACTGCATATACCTAAGACAGTAATACCAGTGCTGGGCATCAAGTATTCGGATACAATAAATCGCAGTATCACGGCACAGTACGATACCATGAAACAATGCATCTGTTATTCGACACAACTATTTAGAAAGCTGCTTCTGGGGTGGGGGCTCCTGCCCCTCAACTGGAGGGAAAAAACAAACAAACATATTGTTAAATCAAACTGCGAAGTGAATTTTGATTCAACAGGCATTTTGTCAAGAAAGAATGTCTGCAAGCAGTTTGGAGATGGGGTGAAATCAGATTGTTAAACTGTATTTTGTTCACATTTATGAAATGCTACAGTTTGACATTGTCATGCGTTTGCTGATAGATGGAGGAAAAGAGGCACAGGCTTTCCACTACCACCGAGCAGCCCCCGAACCCTGGAGCCGCACTGCCCTCTCCCGAGCTCTCCACACACTCAGCAGGCAGAGTAAAATACAACCCGCTTTTTCAGAGCGCATCCGTAAAGCAGGCGAAGTATCTACAAATGCAGTTCAGGCATGTTGGATAAGCTTCGCCGTTTTGCAGCCACGTTGAGAAATGGCAGAGAAGTCTAACACATGAATACCACTGCCTGCTGCAGTCCTGTCTTTCCTTGCTAGAGATTAAAAAGCGCAGATTTTCAGCAACAGTCAGAAGCTGGGGATCCTTCCAGAAGGATGGAAACATGAGCAACGATGCTGTCTCAGGTTACCTTCTTGTAAATATGGTTAGAACAACTTGAAATCAGCAATCTGCAGGAAAACCCTCTCCCTCAAGGGTGGGAGCTTATCCAGTATGCTGCAGGATGACAAAACAAGGTCTGTAAAAGCTTTGCTCTCCTATACCATAGCAAGCAGTGCAAGAATTATTCAACCAAATAACATCAGAGGCAATTTTGAAGATACGCTTTTACAGCAATGCATAGCTGCTTCATAATTCCAGAAGGGGAAATGCATGTGCATCCACATCTATAATTACTGTGATTTCTGGAATAGTCATAATAAGTATACAGACCAGCTGCCAGGGAGAAGGCCATTTGTGACTGGAACTAATGTAACCACATACATCATTTCACCATGCAATGAACTTCAATGGTAGAAATCTGGATCCAAATTGTATATAGTTTATTTCCCTTAAAAGCCATTTAGTAGGCTAAATATAGGCTTAATTTTCAATAAAGCCAGTTAAATACTTCTCATCTTCATTTTGCCTATCATAAAATAGTCTCTTGAAATAATTTTTTCCTCATTTTCCCTATTCACATATTTTCCCAGCCCTCTCATCTGACTTCCTGATTTCAGCTCCAGCCCTGCTTTACAAGCTCGTTCCTATTGAAATGGTTACAACTTCTTTCCTGTCTGTCTTCCAGGGGTTCATGAGGACACATGTATACCATGCAATTCAGTTTCAAAGGATAGTGAGTTTAAGGAATGATTAAAAACACAGTTTAATTTCTTTCTCTTTCTGCTTGGCGCTGCATTTTTCCTTTGCTGATACACTATGATTGATTGATACACACCGTAACTTTATTTAAACAGGAATCATGGGTCATGGAGAACAAAATTACAATAAGCCAACTTCTGGCCAACAAGTCTTCACTGCACCTCCAACATACAAGTACAAGAGCTTTTGAATTAAAAGGATTTCTGCAGTGGAAAGAGCTAATAGACAGAAAAGGGCACAAGTTCATACTGTGTCTTGAAGATTCACCTGTTCCACCAACTTCCCAGGAGATCCCATGGCTGGAGAGCTGGTCCGACTGTGAAGGAAAGCTACTCCCACACAACAATTCCTCATGTTCGTGTCTCATGTTAGCAGACCACTGCTCCTTGCTTTTAGTAATTTAATACTTGCTGTTACCAAAGTAACATCCATATATTTTAACCTTTATGCTCACAGCTGTTCCTTTCTTGCAGGCACATTTCTCCGTGATGCTTTGCTCTCTTCCATTTATAAACATCAGTTCTTTCCTTACATTTTAAACTGAGCTTAAATTACTGCTGCTGTTCTGTTTAGCAACAGCAAGAACTTCAACTACCAAAGCACCTTTTCATGCCAAAACATCTTTGTTTGTGCACCAGCAACAATGATTAATGTCAACACAGCTCTGGGAATTGTGTTTGTTAATTAACTGCTGCTGTAGAGCTAGCAGGCAGAGTACGAAACATGGCGTTCCTACAGGGTGTACACAAATACTTATTATTTTTCTTATGCAAAAAATCCCAATGGAAGACTTATTGTTTGGGTTTGTTTCATTTAACAGATGAAATAGTTACACTTCCTGTTAGGTATTTTGAGGTAGGGTCTCCTTGCCTGAGCTCAGCCAGGCAGAGAACTGGAGTGGATGAAAGGAAAAGTAGGTTGGATTTCTGTATTTCCAAGCCCTCTGAGTTAGGTCACCCCTGGAGTAAGGCAATGGCTGCTCTAAAATGAAGTGTGATAAATTTCTGAAGGGGATTATATGATAGGGTTTTCTGTGATAACAAGAGACTGAACTCAACGACCCAGAAAGCCCCTTTCTGGTCCTATGTTGCTAAAATGCTACTTCCCAGGCATTAGTAATTAAGAGCTGTGAGACATGAGCTATAAGAGAACAGGCTGAAGCAACCTGTGTAGCAGGTGATGCTGACAGGAGACACACAGCATCCTTTTGGGGGACCACTTAAATCAGCTGGTCCTGACAGGGCTCTCTGTTGCTCTGGAGACCACAGCCATTCGGGGCATCCAGATAATGGGAGAGCAGAAACAGCTCAACATAACTAGAATCTATAGCCTGAAGCCTTCTGGCTGAGGTCTGCACACCAAACTCACTCACTGAATATTCCCCGACTAGGAACTGATCCATAACAATAACCTCTCCCTGTGGCTCGCTGCAGAACCCTTTTTGCTATCCTGGATCCTGGGATGCTGCTGTAATTGACTCCATCCATTACCTTAAAATGTTCTCCAGTTTATCCTGCCTTTATCACATCTAGCCACTGTAAAAATCTCTTCTGTTTTACATCTTCCCTGTGCTTTCAGCAATGCTATTACTCCTATAATAAGCTTAATGAGGACACTGAGTGGAAGAGTCTTCACATAAATCATCACAACAGAAAATGCTCCAGAGATGCATATAGCAATGTCACACTGCCCTCTGTTGAAATTTGAGGCACTAAAGTAATTTTTAAACTTCTTATTTCTAAGGACTAAAGGTTAATTATTTAATATTTTTTAACTGCAACAGCTCTTTCCAGCCATTAGAGAAGATGATTATTTTTTCACGGATTACAACATACATATTGAACTAAGTTTAATTAGCTGTCAGAGAGAGAAATCCTTACATCTCTAAAGTCAGGGGGGCAGTAGGGAGGGGCTGCAAATTCTGAGCCCAAATCTGCCTTTCAAACTTGGAGACTTGCTCACCACTAATCGTAACAGACCGAGCCCTTTTAGCAACCAAGTGTTCAATTCACCCGCAAGCCAGGCTAGCTCTCCCCAAACTCTCATCGACTGTCCCACCAGCCACTTCCACAACCTCCGGCAACCACGGCAAACAACCTTTCCTTAAGAAAAACTACTGCAGGTAATACTCTGTCCTCAAGCAAAACTAGTTAAGCTGAATGACACCCTGGGAGGAGGTGCTGAGTGGTCTGCAGGTGTCTTTAACACTTACCCTCTCTGCTGTAAAGGACTCTCCCGCTGCAGAGCTCATCCTGTCTCTGCAGCATATTAAAAGCATAAAATACAAACCATTCTTCTTCTGTACTTATCAGATAGTGCCACATCTCATATTTTAAAAATCCCAGATGACATTCTGTGATTACACCACAAAGAGTTTTTGACGCACACAGACCAATACTTTAATTAGCCCACTTCACTTTGAACACATTGCCCCAGAGATGAGTCAGGAACGACGTTCAATAGAAGTGTCATACTCTGCATTCAGCAAGTCTATTCTTAGGTATAGGAGGAAAATTAGACTGCATGAGAAACAAGTACATACTCTGACCCTGGTTCAGCCTGAGTTTACCCTTAGTGGGGTGGAATCTGGGGAACACATCTTTTGAAATTATTGGCAGCAGCCATTGTCAAGAGAGGGACAGTGCTGGAACAAGCAGCTCATGGCAGCTGCCCCTTCACGTTAAAGGCAGGGGGGTAATGCTATAGAGTGGAGAGCTGCACCGCACAGCCTATCCTTCTCTGGCTGTTTGTCCTCCTGCAGCCAAGCAAAACCTCCACAACTGCTATGTGTGAGAGACAGTGAGAGACAGCAGCTTTAAATGGACATCTAGTTCAGAAAGAACAAAACAAAACAAAGATTGGCCTGTATAATTCAATTATATGCTTTCAGTGTTTAACAACAGCACAGTGCCCCCTTCAGAGATGTTCACCCCATAGAGCTGACAGCATGGAGTCTGATGACTCACAAGTCCATTTAACCCTGATTGTTTGAATACATATTTTTATCATGTGTGACACTCACAAAAGCAAAGGCAAGCAAGACTCTTAAAAATGTATTTTCTAGTAAGGATAATGTTTTCTACCTCAACGACAACCACAATACCAAATCCAACTTATCAGCATTCTTCTCTGATGTAAAAAGTAATTCATCAGCTATATCATTGTATCTAATAAGAATATGTTATAAGGTCTCAACTTCGAAAATGCGAGCCAAAAGCATTTTCGAGAACCCCATGGAGCTTGTTTCATTATCTCACATTTGCTGCAAACATGAGAGCATCAGCCTTTCTTCATTTAAATTACAGTAAAGAATGGGGGGTTTTGATGATTCTAAAGATTTCTTTATTTCAATACTAAAAAATTATATCCTCTTGGGCCATGCCACAGAGGATAGGACATGGGGCTAGGAGCCAGGTAAGTCTGACCCAAGTAAACTATTAGATATGTAAAAATCAAACAAACAGTTATTTCAATTTCACCACTGCTAAAACAGGAATATACTAGCTGGCTCTGTTTACAAACCTTCTTGAGGCCTCTGAAGGAATGAATTATCATCATTTTGGCACCCCTAGCAAGCTGGGGCTGGTGTCTGAGGCCATGTGAGTATAACACAATGATGGAGTCTGAGCATACTCTAAGCAACATTAGATTTAATTAGGTATATACTTCTCCCTGGAACAAAGGTGCTCATAAAAAGCACATTGAGCACCTCCCCTTCTGTTAGGAATTTCAGCACCAACAGTGATTTGCGGACAGATTGCCAGTGTCACTTAAGAACAAACTTTACATCAGAATTGAGGTAGAAATCAAACTTTTCTGACATACATACAATTTATTACCAGAAAAATGTATAATAGAGAACATAAAATGTGTATTCTGAAGGCTAAACATTTAGACACACACTTAAATAAAACATGCCTTGAAGCCTATACGTAACATCATCAGCTGATAATAGGTGGAGATCACAAAACAACCTTCCTCAATAGTTACCAAATGTAGATCTAAAGAAGAAAGGATGCATTGTTTTATGCTTGGAGCCCAGTTCTATTAAAACAAAACAAAGCAAAAAAACCCCACACTCAGCTACCAAGAATTCAGTGTTAAAGCTCCTGGCCAAGCCCACATCAGTTTGCAGGAAAAAAGGACATTTTCAATGCTTCAGTTGAATAACATTTCACCCTCTGCTAAGTCTGCATGCACAACAGTTTTACAACACTCTTTGGTTTAATTTTTCAATATCGATCCTAAAATATTAAACTTGAGTTCAGTCTTTAAGACTTGATATCATTCAAACTCAGAGCAAAATTTCACAGAGAATGGAGATAAATGAGTTGAAACACTGAGGACAGGAGGTGGTAATTGTTTTACTCAGACAATTCTATACAGTCCTGTACTCATTATTCTACAAAGAAGAGAAATATGTCCTCTGCTAACAGTTCAATGCTAGAAACTCATATGCCAAGCTAAATGGAGGAAAAGCCTACAAAAACCCAAAAAACCTCACATATCTACCTGTGCTTGTAATACCACATATAAACCTAGTAAATGTCCATGAGTTTTAGCATTGACATCTCCACTATATGTTAATGCCCTTTGGTTTTTAAAAAATGGTATGGGAGTACATGGCAGAGTACAGATATGAAATCAAAAAGGACTTTCAGTTTGTCTGCTCTTTTCTTTTTTTGCTTCCACAATCATAACTTTCCCAGTTTCTTTCAAATTTGATTATCCAGTAGGCCAATATTGCTGTAAACGTCCAGAAAAGCAATATATATTCAATGCATTCATTTCCCTTTGCATAAAATAAACATGTCTAATATAATTTGATCCTCATGTTTAGCTTGCACTGCTTTCTATCAAATACAAGGCTTGGTTTTTTGTTTGTTTTGATATTACTATGTCAGTCAGTTTAAGGAAGGCCATTTGATGAGCATGACCCCCTTCCTCCCCAGCAGACAGGCTCAGCTCTTTCCTGGTTAAAGAGCACAGTCTTCAGAAACATCGCCTGCACGTACTCTGCTCTTCACAACTTCAGGAAAAACAAGTCAACCAAAACTCCCAACTAAGTCTTTCACCTTACGGGCTGAAGGGACATTATGGGCCCGATTCACTGCTCTCATCACTTCTATCTCACTGCAAGCAGCTGAAGCCAGTGGCTCGCTGCAATGCTGAATCCAGCCCCAGCCTGGTCTCCTCAGCCCTGCACACATGCGGAGCCTTGCACGCACCCAAAAGCGGAGCACAGCCCTTTCTATCAAAGCCCAGACTTTGTCATACAGCCGTCCCTGCAGGATGGCAGCGTTCAGCAGGCTTGGAACAAGACTGTTTGAGGGTTGAAGAGTAAGAATTTATAATGCAATTTCTACCTCTGCTTCAGTCTCCAAAAAAAAAAAATCTGAACCATTTGAAGTATTTTTCTTGCTAAAAACAACAAAAGGATTTACATGATTTATGTACTACTTCACTACATCAAACAAAACCTCTAGATCTCTTATTGCCTTTGGTTCAAGACTGAGTCTGGCAAGCCCAAGACACCAGCTTTCATTGCCTGCTTGGCTGTACAGCTCCAGCCTGCTCCTTTCTCTCTACTGGTTTCACCTAGGCTTAAACAAATACTGGGCACTGTAACATTCTCTCTCACGTACAATATGATTTTTTCTACATTCTTAAAATATTTCCGTTAATGCAATGAGAAAACAGATTCCAGTAGGCTGGGCTCTACCCAGCTGGGGAGCAGCTCTGCGGAAAGAGACCTGGTAGACAAGCACCTCAATATGAGCTAAGAGTGTGCTGCTGCAGCAAAAAAAAAAGCCAACAGGATGCTGCATTGCATCGACAAGGGCATCACCAGCAAAGATAAAGAAGTCATTATCCCACTCTATTCAACACTTGCCAGGCCACACCTGGGATACTGTGTTTCAGTTTTGGTCCGTGATGTGGGCAGGTTGGAGAGGGGCCAGAGAAGGGCCACAAAGATGGTCAAAGGACTGGGAAGCCTGCTAGATGAGGGAAGGCTGAGAGAACTGCTTTTGTTCAGCCTTGAGAAAACAAGGCTTAGGGGAGACCTCATCACCATGTTCCAGTATTTAAAGGGTGGCTACAAAGAAAACAGAGACTCCCTTTTTACAAGGAGTCACATGGTAAAGACTAGGGGGTAACAGGTACACATTACTCCAACTGGACACAAGAGGAAAATTTTTCACAATGAGAAGGGTCAGCTATTGGAATAATCTCCACAGGGAAGTGGTGGATTCCCCAACATCGGACACTTAAGATTCAGCTGGACAGGGTGCTGGGCCATCTTGTCTAGATGGTGCTTTTGCCAAGAAAGGTTGGACCAGATGATCCTTGAGGTCCCTTCCAACCTGGTCTTCTATGATATTTCAAAAAAGTCATATCACTTTGTCTCTCTATGTATAGTTTTTCAAAAGTTCTGTATAACAGCTCTTCCATAACAGCTAACAGTCAGATGTTCAGCTGGATGAACTAACTTTTCATAGTATCTCACATTATCTTTCATTCTGATTTATATTATTTTTCCTATACACTCTACCACTTGCAACCAGAACATTAAAAAAAAAAAAAAAAAGAACAATGAGCAATTTTCCAATCAGGTTCAAATTACTTTGCATCTTAATTCAAAACAAAGCACAAAGTTCTACTGCACTTTTTAAGTGCACCACCTAGTGTTGACTATAATCAAGTAAGAATGCAAATTTACTGTTACATTGATATTTCTGGGAGGAACTTGCTTGTCTGTGTTTGTTGGAGACAGCAGGGTCAGACCAAGCCAGTGGCTGCTGAAGATGTAGCCCAAAGCTGATCCTGGAACAGCTGGACCCAAGTGCTCTGTCAAGGCCAGGGCAGGCTCAGCCCGTTTATTCCCCAGAGGTTTATCTTGGGCATCCACAAAAACCTGCAGACAGCAAAACTTTCTGCTTCGGAGGAAGCAAAGGTATCATGTTTTGTTCATGTTTTGCCAAGCAGTTTCCTGTGAATATTTATAAGGTAGGTTTAACTTCAAAACTGTTTCAAGTAAACCCAGAGAGCACATCAGACAATCTGAGAAGACACACAGTAAATGCTGAGATACTAAGTGAGATCTCGAGAGAAATAAGTCATGGAATTAATTTATAATGCCATTGTGTTTTTCTGAATAATATGGCCTGTATTTTCCCTTTTCTTCAACCTCCAAAAAATAAAGTTTGAAAAGCATTCTTCTCCTTAAAAGCTCTCTTTGGTGTTTTATATTACACATGAAGTCTGAATTTCTTCTACAATTATTCAGATAATTTATCTACCAAAAGTGTAAAACGGATAATTTCCCAGCTATGAAAATACCAGTATTCCACTTCAATACGTGCTGTTATTTCCTTACCTACAAAAAAAGGCAACCGAAATCATTATCTACTTGTTACGAAGAGATTTCAACTTTCTAAAAAGCTGAGATAAGTAAAATTGCCATTCTCAAAGGTCTACTTTAAAGCAAGTAAGGTACATTTTATATTTAAAGGTGAAGTTTCTTCTTTCACCCTAAGGGCTTTACATTCTCATCTTGATGTATTAATTAAAGTACATTTATGGGGAATTTTTAATTATCTCCCTAATAAATGGCATCACAAGGAATAAAATGGTCTCTTCACAAGTCTCTCTAGACTCCCCCATGTCTTGAAAACAGCCCTAATTCCACAGCAAAATAAGAATGCAAATTGCTGGGAGGACTGTGAATGCTGATGGGCAGGGCCCAGATGGCTGGCTTGCACTCTTTCTTGATCAAGGAGCACTGAAAAATACTGCAGCCAGTCAGTCACGCAAGAAGATGAGACTCTGCTATATTTCCTTCTGAAATATAAACATTTCCTTCTACTGAAAACCAGAGGGAAAGGAGGATTTTATTTTTTGTTTGGGGCTGGCTTTTTTTTGGTGAGGTTAGTTCCTACACTCTCTTCCCTGAGGCAGTTTATGCTCCTCTGTGCTCCTAGGCAAAGAGGGAAAGGACAAGATATTTGAGGTATTTCCACTCACCAGTGCTGTCACCATTTATTTAGAGTGGAAAGTAAATCTTTGCCCAGTGGAGGCCCAGTCCAGGAGTGTGTGACAGCAGCTGCATGACCTACCACGGCCAGTCCCGGACCGCGGCAGTTCAGCACCTCCTGACCTACAACAACTCCACGTCAGAGTCACACAGGGGTTTTCATCTACTAAAATATGTGGCTAACGGGAAGCATCATGACTGCTACGAAATACCATCTAAGGTCACTCAGTTTCAAGGAAAAGGAAGAATGACTATACAAGAAACACTGATATTGTTAAATGAGGAAAAAGTTCAAATTGTTGTACAATATAACCTAGGCATTCAGATGTGGAAGGTACATGACTCTACCTTTTAAATGTCAAGCAATGACAGCGCACGGCAGGTGGGAAATGGGACCTTTACTATCCAAATGGTAGACAGTGTTGTCTTTTTACCCATATGTATGTACGCACATTCACAAAGTAAGTATTTAGGATGGCCTCTAATCTCGTGGGAAGATTTGATTCTCAGGTTACTTTCCAAGAGCTGCTTTTCAGAAGACACTCCAGAGCCTGCCAGTCAAAATTTACAGACTCATATTTCTCAAAGAGTAAACCACAAGAATAATAAGCCTCATCACAGTGAATTATGGCCTCCCCCTTTAAGAAAGGGCTAATAAACACCTTGGGGGGAGGTTACTGCTGATTGCTTTGCTTTTCATCACCCACCTATCCCTCCTGCAGAATGCCAATGATCAAATCAAGCCAACACTTATAAATACTTTTTAGTGTATTAAATGAGTAGAGGTAAGTATTAGTAATTTACTCATAGCTGGAGCTACAGATCCTTTTTTTTTTTTTTTTTTAAAGCTAGAAGCCAATTGGTATCATGCAGCTAAAATCCTGTTTGCTGTTTTCAAAACAGACTGCACCCCATAGCCTCAGTACCTTTGGCCTGTTGCCAGTCACTTTAAATACAGGGAAAAAATATCGGAATACATTCCTGCTCTATGGAATACTTCATCAATTAACAGGGAACTTATAACTATTTCTTTTAACCACAGTCTAGCTGTTCTAATCAATTTTCTCCACCTTTAGTTGGAAAGCTACTTCAACTGTGCAGAATAGCAATGAGTAGCAGCATTTTTTTAAATACACATGCAAGACAAGACCCTAAGGTATCGCGCCACAGCATTATACAGAAGAGCATTAATGGACTACAAGACCAAGAACGTAGCATTAACTGGCACATTTAGTTATTTGTGAAGTGGGGCTTCCTGTGTTTATTGTGCAATGTTTAAAGGTCTAACAAGCTGTGGATAATTGAGCAGAACTGTTATCTGCTAACTTGTACTGAGAGGTGTCTGTATACGTTGCGACCAAACTGATCAGTAGGTATGTAAATAACACTTTCAACATATTTCATGATTAGCATCCCTGTGGTATTTTCCTGTTCAGCTAAAATTTGTTATTAATGATGCGTTAGCAATTACATGTTTTCCAAACTGCCTCCTCTTACCTACAAAGACTTCAGGAGTTTTGCAAGATTTCTCCACTTGCCAGTTCAGAAGCTATGATTCCATTCCAGGTGCTAAACAACAAAAAGCCAATAGGAATTGTATACATTATGTATTGTCATTACAAGCTGGCACAAGTCCCCTGCATAACAGATTAGGCTACATCTCCAACATGTTGATTTCCTACTAAAGTATATTAATTTGTCTATGACAGTTACTGCCTTAAACCACCACAAATTAAGGATGAAATAAAGTATTTTAACATTTTCATTTATATGCTCATCTGTTGAAGTACAGGCATTACTTTCATGCAAGTTATGATGTGCATGAATCAGATTCACTTGCCTGTAAACTCTTAGTCGCTTGTAATTAAATAGCTTATTTTCTATGCAATGCAGGGCAGAGATTTACTGCGTGTGCACTGTCCTGGCACGTGCGCAACTTCCCTTGCAGACCTGCACAGTATAAGCACTAAACCCCTCTATTTTTATACTCAATATTCAAAGTCATGCATGATTAGTATTACCCTATAGAAGGAGAACAGACACAAAATCAGGGGATAACTGACCTAGGTCTGCTGAGGCCATCCAGTTCTGAGCACCCTTAACTCACACACAAATGCATTAGAAAGCAAACATCCCTGGGTATTTTCTGTCCCGGCTGGCCATGGTTAACTCACAGCTGCTCACAGAGGCTGTGTGTGCCAAAAGCACAAGTAACCCGACTGGGTAAGAGTGCAGGGCGGCTGCTGGCTGAGTCAGTAACACCACAATAAAACATTCAGATCATATATCATGGCCTTAAATTGCAGAACTCCCCCATGGCAGGAAAGGCAGAGCAGAGCCCTTCAGTTTGAGCACTAAGCAATCAGAATTTTCATCAGCTTTACTGTGCACTTTATTACCCCCCACAGAGCAGGCAGCGCACAGGCCGCCTCTGAGAGATGGGGACGAATCCTCTTAGTTGTATTCTGGTCACAGCTCCTGCTCACAGCTTCTACAGTAATTCAGTGTCAGAGCATGGTTCCTCATTTTCCATATTCCTATCTCATTTGTGTCACGGGGCCAAACTGGAACAGGAGCATTATTATGCCAGATATTGGAGGGAGGTCACAGATGCATACTGCTAACTACAGCAATTACTGCCAACGGAAAACCAGCAGTCACTACAGAGCGACAACGTGAGGTATTGCAGCATACCTTTCAGCTGGGAGGACACCGAGGACTGCGCGAAAGCAAAGTATGGGTGACTTTATAAAGATGATTGTGCTTCCATTTACAAAGCAGTACGTAGTAATCAGGATACAGTTAAAAATAAAATCTATGGCACTTACAGTAAAATCGCACAGACAGCTGGAGCCAAAGTCATGCAGCATCGTTCGGGAAGTTACTCAAGTATTGTGCAGAAAGGTCATTCCTTTCCAAATCGTGCTGCAAACAGAAACGTCTGTAGGCTTCTAGAGGCAGAGAAGCCACTGTATCACCAACCTTTCCCCTTCCAGCTAAGGCCGAGTCACAGCTCTAAACCCCTGTGAGGGACCAGGGAAACCTCCAGCTTTCTCACAGAACTGCCTTTTCTTCTCCAAAAAAATCCCACACTTGGTGAGCCCGTCTCTCACTTGACAGTAAAGCAGGTACATTAAGTACCTGTGGTCAACCTATGATCCCTGGTTTCCTTCTGGTCCCTTCAGCTGATCTCAGAGCAGCCAAAATTTAGCTCTTAAGCAATTGATATTTCCACCCTGACATGAAACACATCAGAAATTACACTATTAATAATCTCTTGCACTTGTCACCCACTGAAGTGTCAACCTTTTGACAGCTGAATTGTTGAGGTTGTGTCAATAAGTGACGTTAATAAGTTTTCCCATAATAGTTAGCGCATCCATTGGTTGCTAGGCAAACTTTTTATTATAGCATTGCATTAGATGAAGAGGTGCAAAACGATTCATGAAAAAATGGCAAAGTCCCCCTTCCCCAAAGCAGTTTAAGAAAAAGCCATTTACAAAATCAAGATGAAATAGAGTAGAAATTACTGAGGAATTTGAAGAGGGGGAAATGTGTTGAATTATGCATCATTTGGCTGAGTTTTACACAGCAAAATATTTATCAGAAACTTTGAAACAGTAGTTTCTTCCCAAAAATTCAACAAAGCAAAACATGGATATCTGCCAGTTTCCATCTAAATTCTTCCAAATCACTGAGTATCAGCACAGCTGCATTAGCATCAAAGGCAGTACTGGGAAGTACAGTGCTGTTCACAGGAATCTATCCCCTGGTTCTGACTAATATTTACTCTGGGATACGTACTTAATTTCTAAATAATTCACTTTCAGTCACGTCATTATTTTCTGCATAGACCTAAACACACCTGAATTGCTGCACCATATTAATGACAACAAGGGAGCATTTGTCTCAGAATTCACATTTTTACCAGATGTGCATATAGCTACAGCTTTACACCCTTAATGGAGACTGTCAAGTGGCAGAATATAAAACAAAGACCTGTCATTAAGCCTTATTCACCCTAGCCACCCTCTGCTCCAGCAGTCCCTCTCCCTTCCTTTAGCCTGAATTTAAGTAAGACACGCAGCCTGCCCCAATCTCTCTCTCATTCCTCCGCCACCTCGGCATCTGCTGATAACCCCTCCTAGACTCACAGGAAGAAACCTATCTCCTCTTCTTCAAAAAGGAGATTAAAGGATCAAAAACCTCTTACCACCTCTCACCAGGAGGTTTGGCTAAAGCCCTGAAATATTCCCTTTCTTGCAACTGTATAAAGATTATTAATCCTTTCCCATCAATTCTGCGCCACCCAGGAGCTCTCACTCCAGCCTGTGGTGGCAGGGAGGCCCCTGCAGCCCCCATCGCCAGACACCGTGCAACCGGCCCATCTGCACGTTGAACGGATTTCCTGTCTGCTCTGTGCTGTGAAAAGCTCTTGCTCTTTACTTCCAACCTATCTAAAATATTTAATGAATATTTGAAATGGGCACCAACGTTTAGTTTGCCTCCTGAAAAACAAGGGGGAAAACATATGGGTAATATGCAGCTTGTTTTGCAAAACAATAATGAAGCATCTGGTAACTTCTCCAGGAAAAGAAATGAAAGCTGAGGGGATATTTTACAGTACTTGGAAGCATACATGGGATGGTGTACTGCTATCCAGCATGTGTCTAAACACACACAGTCTCCTAGCACAGCTTGAGGAGAGATATTTGGTATATTCCTTGTAAATCTCTGGCAAGCACACCATACGGCCACTCTGTTCCCGCCAGCAGGCACAGGAGCCAGTCCCGCTCCCATCCAGTCAGCCTCGACACGAGAAACGCCTGACAGTGCAGAGGGTGAGGCTTGTGACAGAGCTGCAGGCAGAATTATACCTTCAGCCAGCAGAGCAAACCCCTCACATGCTAAGGGATTATTTCCTGCTGGGGTAATACACCTAGCCTAAAATTCAGGTTCTCTCTGTGTTTAAAGTTTAGCATCAAGTCTAGTTCTATCGCCTGCTATGACAAATAAGCAAATTCAGTTTGTATGATTGAAATCTGAGGCATCAAAAATATACCTGCCAGATATCGCTTTTACTGTATTACTATCTATAACCATGTATAAAACGCCAAATTTAACAAGCATTATATATTATGCACTACATATTGCTCATACACATGTATTAAGTAGTATATGTTGAGCCACACTATCAGCTGGTATATCAGACACAGGATTTGCCTTAGTAGTGTAAGAATGGAATACTAATTAGAGAACTGGAAGACAATTTATACCCAAGTTGTTATAAAATACTATAAAAAGGATTGATGCTGATAGAGGGAAGGGCATGCAACTAGAATACATTCAGCAAGGACATGATCAAAGCTAGGACAAATAGACTGCAAATACCGTATAATGTGCAAACACCTCTAAGGTATGCATAAGAATCTGTGAAGCATCCTCACAGCAGGAGGCTGCAAGCACATTTGGCATGGCCTAATTTGCCAACATATCACAGCCAACTAATAAAAGCATTTCTCAAAGACAGGCAAGTTCTGCTGGGCTGGCCTAGCACCATGTAGTAAAATTAAAAAGCTGTTCTCCATACAGCACGCAGTGTCCATCCAAATCTTTGTTACACTTTCAGCAGTGCATGCAATACATTGTTAGAGCACGTTGCTTTTTTCAGAAATTAGCAGTGGGAGGGCATTCATCAGCAGGCAGCCTCACATTAGCAAGGAGAACAGGCCAGCAGCAGGCTGCGGTTCAGGTCCCTGCTTGCACCTAGTGCAGGACCAGAGCTTGCTGGGCCCCCTCACATGTCGGAGGGGCAGCTCACACTCCCTGCTGCCCTGGGGCAGGCAGGCTGCAGGGCCAAAGCACCGAGCCCCCGCATCCCACAGACACCACCAAGCATCTCAGGTGCCTCAAGTTAGCCTCCATCTGAGCTGAAGAAATATTTTCTTTTTAGATGCAGCTTGTTTCCCAGAGCAATACTGAGATGTGCTTCTTCAAAGCAACAACTCTGCCCCAGTTTCCCTTTGTTCAAGAAATCCCACAGGGGAACGGCGCAAGAGAAGGGCCACACTATAGAGTGCCTGGGGGTTGAGAGTAACCTCCAGTCACTCGGTATTACCCCCAGCTGTCATGCTGGAACTCTGCTGCCACATTAGCTGCGCTGAGCTGCTTTACATATTCCCTGCATGTCCTGATGCAAGAGCAAAAAAGCCCACACTGAATAAGGAGGGGCTCATTCTTATTCCCCAGCTGTAGCTAAAGTTACAGTCTTTCCCTGAGCTTGTTTTGGCTCTCTGCACCCATCATCTGTAGACAGACCCTTGGGCTCTTGAATACCCACGTCCTTTGAAAATTAGAAGAAGGGGGAATGGGACACTTTTGAAAATTTCAGCCTTAACCCAAACCAGTCTTCCGTACAAAGAGGTGCAATGCCTAAGCTTGCAGATTTCCAAGGAAGAATTAATTATTAATAACTTAATGCAATGAGAGCTGCTGTTTTCATTCTCCTCACAGCTGTCAGGGAAGCACAGATGCAGCACCACCTTCTGTAATTGGAATCTTTATTTTACAAACAGCGCAATAGACTGCGTTTTATCTCCTTTGATCCCTGTGTAATACAAACAAGGCTCACTAATCAAGGCTCCTTCCCCTTTGTTTGCCCTTCAAATGCTGCAGAGAGCCTCTTCCTGCTGGATATTGTCGTTATGTACATTGCACAGTGAAAATGTGTGTGATACAGCAGGCATTACAGAGAGTTTTTGTCCTGACTTTAAGGTATCTCTGTAGTGCCAACTGGCAGCACACACCAGCCTGACCAGGTGCTCTTCTCCTAAAGATACCATTATGTACCAACAATTAACAAATCTATCAACAGATTTCCTTCATGATTCTTGGTGCTACTGAATTTAAATGCACTGCAGAAGAATAAGAGTGCCTGGATGGTATACAAAAACATATCTAGCTGGCAGACCTGAGGCATGAATAGAGCAAAGCAGCTCCTCTAAAGCACAGAAGGGATGGAAGTACAAGCAAATCACAACCCTGTGGAAAGTCCTTTGGTCACAGCCAGAGCAGAGGCTATTGCTGTGGTTGCCTGACACTTGTGACTACAGAACCCCATCTTCAGCTGGAAACATTGTCAAATCTTAAACAGTTCGGGCATTTCCAATTAAAGGGAGACATTTTCTCTGAGCATTTCTGAGAAAGGCTCTGAAGTAAGAGCAAGCTAATTTTGCCCAGGTTAACTACAAATTTTTACAAGCTTTTTTCCTTTAAGAGCAGGAACATCCAAGTGCTGCGGAGCAAGGGGACAAAATATAAACAACTTTGGTTTTCACGATAACCTACCCAATTTTGATATAACTTCATAAGTAAAGTTCGCATCCATTGTGTACGTTTCTTTAGAATATGGTAGACCCAGAATAGTTCAAGGAAATATTTTTGCTTCTGTGCTCTTTTTACCAGCTTACTCTAGCTGGTTCCAGAAGGCATGAGGGATAACAGTTTCAAATTAGAACAGATAAGTGTGAAATAATCAGGGACAGCAGGATAGATCAGGAGCTGGAGATAGCTGGGACTGGCTAGGAAAAAAAAAAAAAAAAAAGAAATCAACAGGAAAAGGAATGAAATGCCAAACAAGAAGTTTTGGCTACAAGCAGTACAAAAATAAACACATATGAATTGATAAGGAAGCAATATACCGGGGAAACAAGCATTCACTTGACAAAGAGCAGTGTCAATGGAAAGCCAGAAAGACAGTAAAATAAAGACAGATTGGTTGAAGAGCCAGGAGAATAGCATGGATGATGTAAGGAGTGATGACTGTTACTGAACAGAGTTGGAGACTATGTTTCAGGCTTTGCAGGTCAGCTGAGCACCTGCAGTAGGAAAATCAGAGGACTACCTGAGTAGTGATTTGGCTCTAGGTAGGTGAGGAGCAAAGCTTACGTTTGGACACAAACACCACCTAGAGAAAGGACTTGTTTGAAAGGGAAGGAAAAGCAAATAAGTTTTTGGTAAGCGAGAAGCAAAAAAGGTGTCCAAAGAACACATCCTCTCCCAAGCCTTAGCACATTGTGGGGATAGAGACATCTTCATTATTTTAGGAATAGGGAAAAAATTTTTAAGCATACTTAGAAAGCTGATTAAAACAGTTACTACATTATGCAGTTAGCTTAGCTTGTGCAATGCTCCCGTAAACCTGCAATCCAAGATCAGAGCAGCTTTCGATGGTCTCTTTTTCCTCAGGGTGCGAGCTGGATCTCAGCAGCTGAGGCCCAAACGGATGTGTCTACTGCCATGACCTGCGACCACTTTCTTCACCAGCCAGCACTGGTGGAATAAGCAAGACTTCTTTGTGCCCCAGAGCCACCTTCCTGGCCATCTTCCCTCTCTCCTCTTGAAGAGGTGGAGAGAAATCCAGCAGCAAGGAGATGAGGAGGCTTTGGATCAGAGTTTGCATTCCCTACCTAAATCCCAAGAGCTCAAAAGCTTTCAGCTGCATCCTATTCACATCTTTTCGTTGTCAGATATCCCTTGACAAGAACAAAGCCTGACAGGAGAGGAGGAAGAAGGAAATTACATAAGCAAAACAAAAGTGTAATTAAATTCCCTCTGCAGACGAGCAGATCAGGTCTCGGTTGTTACTTTACTTCATTCTGTCACATTCTGGACTGTTCTTTAAGGAACTCTCTGCTAAATGAAACTAAGAGGGCAGCTTCAGTTTTCCTTTTTCCAGGCAGCGCCATATGTCTGGTCTCTTTTTTCACTCCTGCTGTCTTATGCCATTCTTACTAATGTGAGCATTGACTGGGTGAAGCATGAAGCACATATTTTCAAGGTACTAAAATGAAATCACCAAAGCCATGGTTGAATTATGCAGGAAGAAAGTGTGCTTGCACCAAGCGTCAGCCTCCCTGGGGTATAGTCCCAAGCTGTCTTAGTAACTGCTTGCAGCAGTAACAAAATGCCAGCTGACCGATACTGTTAGCATTTCTAAGGCATCTCATCAATCACAGCTTTCGTCTTTCCCAGTGAGTAACTTAGGAAAACAAAGCCATTCTTCCTGCTCATCCTGCTCTGATGATTTTCAGTGGCTCCATCATTCTGAGTTACTGACAGATGCTTTGTTTCTCCCATTGCACAACTTCTAGGTGCAAACTACTTTTGATTTAGCACACAGATTAAGTCCTTATCCCATCTCACTTTTCTAACTGGAAAAAGGTATGAGGCAAATTCAAGGAAAATTTTCCATGCTTCCTTCTTTCAGAAAAAAGCTGTGACATTTTTAAAAAGCACACAGAGAATGTTGGTGGTACACTAAGTTTTCAACACTGCCTGGAGAAGAAAGAAGAATAAGAAGTTCTAATAAGAACACTAAGTAATGTCATACTAAATTGCTATACTTTTTTATTCAAGGTTAGTAGGCAGAAGAACCTGAAGATATTCCTTATAGTGGAGAAACTAGATCAACTCCAGATATTTTATCTGCAGGCAGAATATCATCCTGACATTCCTGGAATGCTTAAAGAGACCAAGACAAACTCAAGAGACCAAGTTGGGTTAAATGAGATGACATCTTTTAAGAAATAAAATGCAAACTACTGAACTACAACAGACCTCTACATCCCATGATCCAATGAGAAGTTTCTACACAATAATATTTTTGCTCAATTTTTGATAACTTATTTGCAACACATGCAACCCAAGACATAGAATGGTTTGGGTTGGAAGGAACCTCAAAGATCATCTAGTTCCAACCCCCCTGCTGCGGGCAGGGACACCCTCCACTAGACCACATTGCCCAAAGCCTCATCCAGCCTGGCCTTAAACACTTCCAGGGAGGGGGCCTCCACAACCTCTCTGGGCAACCTGTTCCAGTGCCTCACCACTCTAACAGGAAAGAATTTCGTTCTAACATCTCATCTAAATCGACCCTCCTTCAGCTTGAACCCATTACCCCTTGTCCTGGCACTACACTCCCTGATAAACAGTCCCTCACCATCTTTCCTGCAGGCCCCCTTCAGGTACTGCTAAGCCACAATTAGATCTCCCCGGAGCTTTCTCTTCTCCAGGCTGAACAACCCCAACTCTCTCAGCCTGTCCTCATAGGAGAGGTGCTCCAGCCCTCTGATCAGCTTCATGGCCCTCCTCTGGACTCGCTCCAACAGCTCCATGTCTCTCCTGTACTGGGGCCCCCAGAGCTGGACGCAGTACTCCGGGTGGGGTCTCACAAGAGCGGAGTAGAGGGGCAGGATCACCTCCCTTGACCTGCTGGTCACACTTCTCTTGATGCAGCCCAGGACAGGGTTGGCTTTCTGGGCTGCAAGCGCACACTGCCGGCTCATGTTGAGCTTCTCATCAATCAATACCCCCAAGTCCTTCTCCTCGGGGCTGCTTTCAATCCATTCCTCACCCAGCCTATAGTCATGCTTGGGATTGCGCCAACCCACGTGCAGGACCTTGCACTTGGCCTTGTTGAACTTCATGCGGTTCGCATGGGCCCACCTCTCCAGCCTGTCCAGGTCCCTCTGGATGGCATCCCTTCCCTCCAGCATGTCGACCGCACCACACAGCGTGGCGTCATCGGCAAACTTGCTGAGGGTGCACTCGATCCTACTGTCCATGTCGCTGACAAAGATGTTGAACAGTGCCGGTCCCAGTACCAACCCGAGGAACACCACTCATCACCGTTCTCTACTTGGACACTGAACCGTTGACCACAACTCTTTGAGTGTGACCACCCAGCCAATTGCTTATCCACCGAGTGGTCCATCCATCGAATCCACGACTCTCCAATTTAGAGACAAGGATGTCGTGCAGGAAAGTGTCACATGCCATTGTGAGGCTACTATGAAAGGTGCCAAAATAGTACTTCAAATTAGTAATCTAATCACTTACATGGAACTGTTACTTTTTTAAGATACTTTTAGGAGCTGGCTATGAATTTTGGCAAGCAATTTGTCCAAAAAACTCTTCAAGACTCAAACTTAAAAAGAGCAGAGGTGCAATTTGTTATAAAAAATTATGTTTAATTTTATCTCAGTACTCTGATCAGCTGAAAGCTATGCCTTATTTTTGGAGGTCGCGAAAAAGGAAACAGCAATGTTAAAAGTTAGGAATAGAAATTATGAACTTTCAAGAAAGTTGGAGGGAAAAGGAAGGAAGTGAATCTTTCAACTCAAAAATGCAAGGTAGACAGCAAATCATCAGCTTTTAAATCAGCAAAGACCACATAATGGTGCAATCAGGCTTATTGCATTGACAGCTTTATTTCTCAACTTTTAACTTAACAGAGGTTTCAGAAAGTATTGATATAGAAGTTTAGTTTACTTTTAGGGTACTTGATATTTTAATTTTTTTTGTTTTATTTTTTTAGCTAACACAAGAATGACAATTATAGTTAAAAAAAAAAATCTTAAGTTATGGCTACAGTACAGGAAAATTGTCTCTGAATACCATTTCATTTCCATGACAGATTTATTTCTGAAATTCGAACTCCAAAACCTATCAATTTAATGCATTAGATGGATTTGCATGCATTTAAATTCATGACTTAAAATACCAGCAACTGTGCTCATACAAAATTAACATGCACACACACTACCTATATCCACTCATTACAATTTAACTGACCCTTAGTAAGAGCTACCAGTGTTTTCCCAGGTTGAGGAATTGATTTACATAAATGATCCCTAAGAGAGTGAACTAAGGGTCCAAGTTCTGCCTTCTTCTATCTACTTTAAAAATCTCACTCAAACTGCTAGAGGAAACAGTTCCTCATCTTTGAGGCAATGTTTCAGACCACAAGCAGCTATGCTGGGACAGACCAACAGCGGCCTGTATGGGAACACGTTTCTGCTCAGTTCAAGAAACAGTAGGTTTGGTTCAGTTTGACCATCACAGAATGATTTCTCATTATATTAGCCGCAGAGTTAATTGGTCTTATTTAGGAAGGCATTGAATATGAAACGGAATGGCTTTACAAATACTGCAGTATCCTTAATGACACAGATTCTGAGAGTATTGTATCATATACTTCAGGGAGGACTTTGTACATGCAGTCAGACAGATGGCTGGATGACTGCATATCTATATAGTTTATTAACTGTATGAGTTACTAATGATCATATTTCCAGCCAGTTTTACCCACAGCTTCTAGCTTTTATGCTCAAAACTGCACGTGCAATTGCTTAATCCCTGCACTCACTCCTCAACCTCACATAACCCAGATCCCTGCATGCAGTCAGCCAGCGCAGTACCAGTAAATAGGGTAGTGCGAGGGAGCAGACAAAGATGTCATGCCAGCGTGCACGCAGCGAGTGCAGAAGCTGGCTATGCACTTCATCTTTTGTGATCGCAAATCCCCAGTCACAGTTACAGAGCACAGCTTTCCAAAGCCTGTCTTCTGGTCTTAGGTATAATTTAAACAACAATCCAGGAAAAAAGATGAGCCATTAAAGCATTTCTACACTATTTAAGAAGGTCTAAGCAATGACATGAATTAAAATTGCTAAATGAGTTGAGGCTTACAGTTAAACGTGTCACTTCAAGGAATCACATTGCTCTACAGTCCCTGAACATTTGGCCTTCGGGCTCACACCACTATGCTACGTAATGAGCACATACTCGCCATCATACAGAAACAAAAGTCTGATCTTGTTAGCATATACTCAGACGTGTCTCCCAACTGTAGTGAAGCAGAGAAATGTCAGAGTCTGTGGAAACAGCATATAGGAAACAGCAGATTTTGTATTAGTTGAAAATGCAAATGGAGAGGTTGTGGGGATGGAGCTGTTTTGGAGAAAGACTTGGCAACACATAGGTTCAGTTTAAAAAAACCTTTATCTGTCTTTCTCTAAAATCAAGATTATAGTCCATCTCTTATGTAAAGAAACATAATTTTTTTTTGAGTCAAACCAACACCAGCCTATTTCATGAAAAAAAATTCAGAGAGCAACATTGTGGCACAATGTTATCCCTCCCATCAAATCCTGACAATAATTTCACTGCAAATAGGAGCAGTTTGCCTATCTTAGCTACAAAGGACATAGAGCCTATATGATCCAAACAATTGCTGGTAATATGCACAAAAGGAAGGAAAAAGCATTATCCAGATTACTGAAGTAGCAACCTGCTCTAATACATTTATATAGTATAACTTGTAGAAATATTCATTTATCTATTTGCTTAATGCAATGTCCGGCACATGAAAATTATACTTTGCACCATCTTATTTACTACAGGGAAAAAGGTTAATGCAGGAGAACATATTAAAGGTCATTTTCATTCTTTGAAATAATTAAGTGCAGCACTTGCAGAATCCTTTTGAGGAGATTTGCAACAGAAAGTGTTTTTAAATAACTCCACAGGTAACTGCATTACAATAAATCCTCAGACAGTGGAGATTTAACAAAGAACTTGGAACAAAACAGGAGCCCCCTTTTGAGAAGGCAGTTGTTTCTTGTCCCAGGCTTTTTAAGTTTTCAAACCAGCAGTGTCCACTGCACATCATTTTGTTCTATGGCTCCTGTAAGCACAATAAGAACATTTTCTTGTACTTATAACTAGATTAATTCCAGATTTTCATATTGGAATGAAGCTTTAATGGACTGGAAATACAATAGTTTGCACCGTCATTTCACCCAGATCTCTCAATGTTACTGAAAAGACTGAAGCCATCACAAAACCGTAAAGGGAAGCTCATTAAACAAGAGCAGGAAATGAACTGAAAATGCCATGTTCCTGTGGACGACTGTGGTGTTGGACCCAGAAAGTCATCTTGTCAGCATGCAGAAAAGGTTTTGTTCGTTTGGGGCAGAAAGAACTGTCAGAACTCATAAGCCAGCACAGGGGAAACTCAGTCTGCAACCACAGTGAGGAAGACCCCAGGAAAGCCCATCACCACCAGCATCAATGAGAGAACACCATTTCCTGCCTTCCTTTGGGTGCAATACTTGTATTAGATGGGCCACTTAAGAAATTATATTTAATAGCTAGTAGTGCAGTATTTTCTTCTCTCGAGGTAAAATAACCAAAATATACGAAGCTGATGATAATGAGATATATGCACAAAAAGGAGGGGGAAAAGGAAATAGAAGTATTCTGTGTTTTAATCAGCAGCTATAACATACATGGCAAGAATCACTGTGGTCATACCGTGTGCAGGAAGCACAGGAATGACAGGCATATTTTCCCTAAATTAGGTTATAAGCAAAGCAATGGGATGTGTCAAAATTATTGGGTACCGAAACTCCAGCTTTGTAACATTTTGGTGGTCTTTGTTAGTGCTGACAGCTACAGGGACGCTGCCTCGTTTGAATTACACCAGGTGACATTTTTCAAAACAGTGGCAAGCTTATAAACACTGCGTGTCTGGTCTCCAGTTTCACTGAAGCGTTAGGTCAGCCTTGAGCCGACCACAAGGACAGCATGAGCCCTAACAAACTCCTGTTTAGTGCTTACTGCGCATCAGCACCCAGCAAAGAGATTAACTACAAACCAGGCTTTCAACAGGAGACGTGGACTTGAAAAAATCTACAAAGCTCAACCATTTTGATAATTTATCACTTTTCAGACTGAACAATAATCACTTGTTTCTACATAAGAGTCATGAAAACCTGAATGTAGAAGCAAAAGGGATGGGAGCTTTCACCATATCCTGTGAACACCCTTAAGCTGAGAGCTGGAAGTTGCGGGGCCAGTAAATCAATGACTGCTGCCTGCTCATTAATCTGCACGCCTACATTTCTACCTGTGAGGAGCCGGCAGTATTTCTAAGCATGCCCACAGTCCCTCTCAGGTCAGGGTAACCCTCCAAAGAGGGCAGTGAGATGCTACTGAAAGGCTTCTCCTTCTGGCACAAATCACAGCGGCACAAACGTCAGAAGTATTTTTCTGCTGAACTCTGCTGTCATCTACATGGCCATATTTTTTACCCTTAGACACATTACACGCATAATGGAGAATATATAAATGAATGCACAATGATTACAGATATTTATATGCATCCTGCTAGTGAGAGATCATGCCTATAATTCTTATGTGGTAAAGCCACAAAATTATGAAGGTCTTCCTACCACTGCCATTTATAATCCAATGGGAATCCATTACGCTTTTATTTCTCATGTTACAAGACGCAATTTATGACTGTCTGTATATCAAATTATGTTTTAGAGGTGTGATAATGTAAATGCAGCCTGACCTCAAAATGGAATAACCGATTCAAGTGAAATGCCATTTCACAAAAAGTGTACTTGGTTTCTTAGAGAAGTAAGTAACTATAGGTAAAGCTATTTAAATTTTAGTTATAGCATTCATTTTAGAAAATCATTTTCAAAGTAATCTCTTTCTGGGGCCATTTCATTTAATTTTCCTTTTAGGAGCAGAGGTGTGGTTTTATTTGATTTTTTTTTTAATCACAACCAAACATACAAATTCAGCCTATTTCAGAAGCTTCAAACTAGCCCATTCTCTAATCTTTCAGTCTGCTCATTCCCAAGCCATTTTGTGATCAATACTGAGCTCTTCCCAACCCAAATGGAGATTTCGAGACTGCTACTATTTATCCACCTTCTAATTGCATTGTGAGGCATAAGCTCTTTGTGCACTTACATGCACTTAAGAGTTACTGTGATGACATCACTAGAAGAGGACAAGAATTAATGTCAGATAGTTGTAATGCCTAACTACACAGGATTTGATGGGTTAGAGTCGAACTTACTATCTTTTAGTTATAAATTAAGTAGCGTTTGTGATAACAACTATCCCATGTCCTTCACAGAAGCCGCATGCCACTCCTGAACACAAGATACGATCTGAATGTTCCTTTATCACTGTTGTTATTGTTGGTTTTGTTATTATTTCTAAGGATAAGAGTTCTATTACATTCACGTGGTTTCTTAAGAGCAACACCATTTTGTTCATACCTTTGCCAACCTACCACATTTTAGATTTCAGATTCTTAAGTTTCCAACATTAAGGATAGCATTGCCGTATTCTGGTTCCAGTTTTTTAAAAGCTGTAAATTCTATTCTCTGTTGAAGGGCTGCCTTTCTATGGGCATAAGTATTTCAGAACATATTCATAAAAATTGACAGCTAGCTAAACTTTATACATCTTGACCCCACTAAGAGTTCAGTTTCACCTGCAGTAAAGCCATTTATATTGGCATTATGTTACACAAGTACAGCTGAAGTCAAATTACACTTAATAAGCTAGACTATATTTTAAAAAGAAGATGAAATAATGGCTATAATATTTAATGTGCCACTTAACTGTCACATTAATAGTAAATCTATCGGTAAAGATGACAGAGCTACAATGATTTAGCAGTTACCAATCCAGACCATTAGCGCTTTATGAGTAACACCAGCGAACAGCATTATGGGACCAATTCATATCTTTTCTCATATGGACTATTAGTCTCTTGAAATTCCTGAGCAGTCCTAACTAAATGCAACCAGCTACAAGGCTACCCAACATCAGTCAAGGTACCAGAACATGGATCTAGTAAGCATAAAACATTCCCCCATTTTCCAGGTTTTACTGGGATACCTCTTGACATCTATGCAACATCTGAATGATCTGCCAGCTATGTTACTCTCACAGTGCCTAAAGACAGACAACTCTTTTTCAGCATCAGACAAGAATTCTTTCGTAGACTCACCTGTACTAGCAGAGGTGAACTGTGTTCAGTCAGACCACTTCCCTGAACCAACTTCATGCACATCATGGAGGTGCCAAAGATCAGAGGAGCGGGACATGAAGACAGAGTAGCCCAGACTTAGATCAGTTTAAGCTGCCGTGAAGCTGAATACCTGGAGTGGAAACAGCTGTGGACTGATTTCAGTTTCCACACAGCCCCCAGCAGCAGCTGACTGCAAGTACAGATAATGATGTTCCCATGCTGTGCTTTCACACCAGTGTTAAGAAATCAGATGTCTCTCATTTTTCCTATGTAACTTATTTTACTTTGTACAGGTTATAGTCTAAATTTAACTTAATATTAAGTAATTATTACATCTGAATTATAAAATATATATTAAGTTATAATTTAAAATCCATTTATTAAAAAGTAGTTCTTTTTAAACCTTTCATTTTTGGAAATGGAAAAACAAGTTTCAGTTTGCTTGCTGCATTCAGTGCCTGGTCTACTTCATTTGTATGTCTTGTCATTTAGTACCTCTTATTGAAGGTCTTAAATTAATCTGTGCTGGTTTTTATGTCAGTATCATTTAGTATATCCTTTAACTCACTGAATGTAAAAAAAGCCAAGAATTGAAAATTCAAAAAGTAAGCTAAAAGTTCAGGACAGCAAAAGACTTAAAAACACAAGTTAAAATAAAGCCTGGGTTAATTTCTCATCTTTTCAGAAAGCATGTATAATTCTTAATTTTAACTATGCTCTGTTTACCAAAAGACAAGTTTTGTTCGTGGGCAACAGATGAAGTGTTTTCTTTGTTTATTTTTTTTTTAAATATCATCCTGACTACACAGCATTTCATACTGAAACAGTGCTTTCTTCTTTTCATATTAAGCGAGCTTAATGTTGGACAAAGGTATAAATTTATCTTCCACAGTCTAATGCTTGAACTTTGATTGAGCTTCTGAGTGTTTCAGGAATGTCAACCCCAAGCTCTCTTCACTCATCAAGGAAAACTGCAATTGCCCAAATAGCCTTTGTTTTAGAGAAAGACAACAGCTCACATTCCACCATTCGCCCCTTAATTCATTGAACAGGCTTCCAATACAGGTTTAGCAGATGCTACATGGCCCGCGTACTTGAAATGTCTTTATCCTTGGGCGCTGAACGTTGTTCCTCAGCCACACACGAGAACAAGTTAAAAGCTCCATGGTCCACTACAAACATCCTGAGCTATTTAATCATTTGGATTAGAAAGCCTCTAAAGATTATACATGAAAACATGCTGGTTTACAATTAGCTGCTTTAGACTGTATGCGGTGTAAATTTGCACTTGATACGCTCTGTGAAAAGCTTTCTCGACAGAAGCTGAAACCCTTATTTCTATCTTTAGTACTGACCTACCCCAATAATAAGTTTCATGGCCACTGCAGTCTGCTCAGAAATTCAGTTGCCTCAGGCCACAGATAACCATCCACTGGGTAACCTTAAATGTTACCCTTTAAGGTTAAAAAAGTGTGTTTAAGATTGCTCTGGCTTTCAGTTCTCATTCTTGCATCCTTCCTGAACTCCGGGCTTCCCAGGAGATTCTGGCCGGTGATAGATACAATGTGTTTTTCCTCTTGTTCTTCAAAGGCGATTCATTCATCACACTAGGTGGGGTACATTTTTTAAGCACTGGAATGAGAGTTGGTCAGCACAAAACAGCATGCATGAAAGACAAAATGGTGATGCAAACAGACCTGGGCTAGTATTGAGGAACAGTCCAGAGAAGTGCACAAAAACCTCTCCTACCAGACACGAGACTGTGTATCTAGCAGCTCACTGCATCTCCCTCTCAAAAAATCCGCAAGTCTCATTTGAGGTTCTAATTACTACAATGCATTAAGGATTATTAACATTAACGTGGAATATCACCCAAAAAAATTCAAATTTTTTTCTCATCTTTGAGGCCTATTCAGGGAAGGCACCCAGAAAGAAAATTGCATGATATACAGCCTGGATTAGTATTGTCTATATAACGAACGCAAATTCATTATTTTCCACAGAACTTTTTAATAGACAATGACTTTTCTCCATATATATTTTCTGCTTCGTGGTATCTACACTCATCCTCTTAAGTCTCCCATATAACTGCCAAAGAAGATCTTTTAGAAAATACAGACCAGTTTTCACTACAACTGAAGTCGTACATGTCATTGTAAGATATGTCTCACCATTTACTTTTCACGTTACAACCAAAGGGAATTAGGATGTAATTAACACACATCAAATAACAAAACTACTTATAAGATTACTGAGAAAATTTCCTTTTAAAATCAGAGGGAATTAATAACAGGGATTGCCTTTGCACAGTACAGATATTCATACTTAACAGTCTTCAGTCACGGAAGACTTGACTATTTTAAGTACAGCTATGACTTTGGGACAGGTCACAAAACTCAATGAATAGTTTTTGTCTATAGGGGTAGTAACTATTGCACTGTGTATACATAAGCAAACCAACTGTTTTAAAACTCAGGTTGCTTATACGTGCAAAATGCCAGAACACA
The DNA here is from genome assembly GCF_028858705.1 of Grus americana. Classification (NCBI taxonomy): domain Eukaryota; kingdom Metazoa; phylum Chordata; class Aves; order Gruiformes; family Gruidae; genus Grus; species Grus americana. The sequence goes on from NC_072864.1 coordinate 10,139,722, forward strand.
TTTTGAATTCAGAGCTAAAATCACCATTGCTCTATTGGCACGGAAAAAAATTAAACCCTAAAGGTGAAATCTTTCTACTGCTGTTGATTTTCATGGATCACTAATCTACATGATCTGTTATTTAATCTACCAGTGCTATCATTGATTTTAATGGGCCAATACTGATGATTTTTTTAAAAAGCTGTCCTGAAATATAGAAAAAAGACAGACAGATGTCATAGCCACAGAAGAGACACTAACAGGGCAGATGTCTGCCTGCTGAAGTCAGATCAGCATGCAAGGTAATTACCACATCGTGGGTTACAGCAGCTCTTCAGGAGGGGATTTCAGATGTAGGCAAGGAGAGACACAACCCTTATCTATGGTAGGAAGCTGATATATGCAGCAGAGGGAGTATGTTTTATTTTTAAAATGGGACTTTTTCCCTCCTCCAAGATCTCCTATTTCTAAAACTTACTAGCATTAAAATACTATACCAACAGAGAAAAACAATTTTCTCCTTTTCCTTAAATTTTGCTTTGTTTCCCCAATAGCCAGTTTCTAAAGTGTGAAAAAAACAATTCCAATAGAGAAAAACCCACTTTAAAGGTACAGGTTTAACAGTTTACAACAGTCTATACCTTATTTCAGCAGAAGTCCAAACACAATGTGCTTCCTGTCCCAAGCTTTGTTATACAACGGAAATCCTTTCGATAGAAGCATAGATGGGTCAAAACAAACCAGAACTACTGTATTCAGAAAGAAAAAAAAAGGTTCCCATTCCCATTATTATTATTCTATTCAAAGTGTATTTGATAGCATTTACTGGCATCCAGATTGCATCTTCTCCTTGCACCACGACATGTGTCTTTAATTGAATGCCTTCAGAAAGCTGAGAAATTAGTTGCTTATTTTCTCTTTAAAAAAAAAATCTCCTCTTGTGACCAAGGAGGGAGGACATTTCATAAGCCATCCAATAAGTAAGGACATGCAACGAATGTCGTGGGAAATACTAGCCTGGGGTACTTGAACTCCACAGCACCTCCTGGCAATATCAACCCAGTTTCACTCTGTGACGGATGGATGGAGGTAGTGACAGAGAGGTCATCAGGGAGAAGAATACCTCACACCTGACTTCATCTGGTATGTTCCACATTTTGCTCTCATAAGCTTCAGAGATCTTTTGGCCCTACATATCCCTACAATGATCATTAAACCAGAGAACGAAGAAGAAACCCTTGATAGCAAGCAGGCCTCCCCTGAAGAGACAGTAAGAGTCCAACACGTGTACAGTATACATTTTTGCAGCATCATCAGCTTAGGGTTTTATTGCTGATTGTTTTGTATTTGCATCATTTGTAAAACTGAAAGTAGCTAAGACTACAGAGTTATATAATGCATATAATAAAATGCAGAGAAATGTTACTGATCCAATTAAAATCAGAAGTCAGCTTCTCCTTTCCAGAAAATGAATGCAGCATTTGATTTTAAATGATAGTAAAAGCCTTTAAAATCACCATTGTATTTCTTAGTACTTTAGAAAGACACACTTCCAGATTGTATCAACCTGCAGTAGTAAATCCAAAATTCAGATCACCTTACTCATGCTAGCAGTACTATTAAGGGAAATGGGACGATTCTTCCCAACATGGGGTACATAGTTAGTTGTATTATCATAAAATTGTGGGCATAGATCAGAATTCAGAATGAAAAATCTAAGCCATTCTTAAAGAGTTATGACCTGCAAAAACTAGGGAATCAATATGGAAATCAATAGGAAATAATATTTGATTCATTCACAAACAAATTTGTTTCAAGGGGCTACATCTACATTCAGTCATAGAATTTACAGTAAGCCTGCTTTTAAAACTTAATTAAGCTACAGCTGGGTAAGTCAATAAAAATGTTACCCTAGTGCCTTCAACCCCTTGCAGGAGTGGAGAAAAGCACACTTTGTAGGCCAAGTCTGAACTGAAGATTTCAAACCAATAAGCCGTCCGCACAATGATCAGCACAAGAGGGCCTCATTTCATTCTGGACCTCATAATAAACTTCATGAGCAAACGGTCCCAACGGGTCTCATCGTTCTTTGTGGTACTGCGCACATTTTTGTAGATGAGGTAACAATGAAGCTACAAATAGGTGTTTTAGCCCTGAAACATGTGGCACCAGTACAAGCTCCTACATCACACTGTAGCAGAGTGGCTTATGGCATGCATATCCAGTCATCCCACAAAATGTTTTTGGCATTGTATAGGCCATATCTATTGTTGCTGGGAAAAATCAGAGAAGCAGGAGAGCCACGTTCAATCACCCTAGATTCCTTGGTATTGCAGACAGGGAGACTGTTCCCTTCTGCTCTTCAGAGGTTTGAGGGACACAGTTTAATTTGCAGTACAGAACAATCTGGAGGCACTACAGAAGAAATCAGGGCAGGAGAAAAACTGGAGGAGCTGCAGGAAGGAGCAGGAGAAGGATATTCATGCACCTGAACTGGCAGGGAAAAAGGCAGAAATGCAGCGTGCTCGCTGGAAAAGGTGGGGGTGAGAAGGGAACCCCTAAACAGCAAAAGAAAAAACAAATTCTCAACATTGTGACAGGAATATCTGCAATCACCCAGCCTTCATCACTTGTTCAGTCCCAGCAATTCCCTTCAAACCAGCACACCACACCACTACAAACCAAGGAATCTATCCAGCACCCCAGGCTCTTGGCTACATGTTCTCAATAAAGGTGCATGCAAATACGCTGCTCTGCCCAATAGGCACAACTTCTCCTACAGAAGCAAGAAAGTCTCTGACTCTCCAGCAATAAGCAGAATGAAGCAAAGATTGTTCCGTCACTAAATTCTTTTGGCTACACAAACCGCAGATTTATGCTGCAAACTGTATTTGTTCATATCTATTAACAAAGGCATGCGACACAGCAGTCTCATTTTCTCATATGCTAGTTGGTCTCTTGCTCTGTAAAGCCAAATCAAAACCTGGAATTTCTCATTTTCCTGATTTGTGATGCATGAAGTCCTTACCAAATAGTTCGACTCCATGACTACAGTTGCTCTTCATTTTCCTCTTTACCTCCAGACTGTCAAGTCAAAATAAAGCATGGCATTTTTTCAAATATCACCCAAGACTCCAGAACTGGTCAATCACTGCTAAAGAAGTAAATCCACACTTTCAATTATTATTCAAGTTTTTATAAAAAGTGTTTAAACAACTGTTGTTTACAGTCTGAGTAGAAGCTCTTTATATTTACACTTGTATAATTGTCAGATATCAGGTCTGCTCCAATAGTGTAAACTGATTCATCATAAAAAAACCCTCCACCTTACTTTGTTGCTGGCTTTCATGTAGTGTGTTAAATATCTCAGCCTGCCTGTAGATGCAGCACCACTGCCAAATCATGCTCACGTACCCATCGTTTTAGTCTTATTTGACCTCTCTTAAAAGAAATCTACTTTTTGTATGATAGCAGTAACTTTTTTTTTTCCTGCAGATAACACAGGACAGAAAATCTTTGCCATGACAGTCAGAGAATGCTTATGTGAAACAAATACTCTGCAACACACAGATGTGCTTCTCTATTTTAGCACTAGACAAGCTGTCCATGTTGGGCTGGAGAAGGCATCTTTTACCCACCATGAAATCACACAGTCAGAACCCCCTCCCACTTGAACTAAAATGCTCTCTCCAGAGCCACACCACACACATTTTCTCCCCCCACCCAGATGGAAGCCACCAAAGAGCATCACCCACAGCCAACAGCACATTCCAGCTTGTTGAGTCACTGCATTTCACTGCTATTGTGTTAGGTGCCTTTTTGTTTCCAACAAGCCAGATTTTTAAAATCTGCTGATATTTAATGCTTACATTTCAGAACGCTTCTGCACTCATCTCCTACGTGCAGCCCTAGCTGTGATAACACTCCACAGGAATGATTAGAAATGGCTCATATTTCATCCAAGCTTCCCCTAAACCAACCTTTCTGAAGATTTAAAGGAAACACGTAGAAGGCATTTCTCATTGTGCTGCTGTAACACCTGCAGACGCCAGCCAAGGTCAGGAGAGTAAACAACAAAATTCTTCAAGAAAGCCAGTTCCTTTGTCATCTGAACACAGGCAGGAAACACTGGAAGTGTCATAAGAAAGTTTTTCTAATGAGATCTTAGCCCAGCCTTGCAGAAGCCAAACAGAGATGATCATTGTAGGTCCTTTCCAACTGAAATATTCTGTTTTATTCTATACAGCTTTGAGAAATAAATGCACTAACATCTGGCTATTTCAGTCCAACATTCAAACAGGCCAGATCGCAGATCCTCACAGAGGTTTCTGTGCTTCAGAGCACAGAAACAGCCACAGAACTCTAGTTTGAGGGGAAGGCTGGGTCAAGGTCTGGGTCAGACCTGCTCTGGCTGAACTGCCCCATCTGCCAAAGGGTCTGGAATCGGGATCTTTTGCTCTGGTTTAACCTCAGGCAGCCTTCAGAGGAGGTTATGAGTTATTCTGTAACACAAATAATATTAATTACCAGCCATTTTATTTCATGGATACTTGAAGCACATTTAAAAATATTGCACTTATTGTGCAAATAATACATGAAAGGTGCTTTTTTTAAAAATCAAGTGTTTTAAAATGATGCTTTCTCTTCAAAACAAATTTTTAAAGTTAAATCAGCATAATTTTCTGCCGCATTAAACTCGCAACAAGTCAAAATAGCTGCAAATCTACTTGCAGTAATACATGAACATTTATCTTTCCTCTTGTTTATTGTAAATATATCTTTACACAATAAATTAATTTAGCAGCATATTTTTTCAGGACCATGCTCAGGAAGATAGAGCCTGATAGTTCATGTACAACCTTTGCAAACTAGCAAGGTCAATCATTTTTCTATTTCTCTGAATTTCCAAAATTAATGCAAATCCTGAAAAGTCAAAGCAAGGATTTAACTGTCCTAAATTTTCCATTGTGCTTTTAAATATACATATTCTCTCCTTTGAGATTCTGTTCGGACGTTAGTAACCAGCTCTTACTCTTTTTAATCTCTGTTAAAGTGCACAGGGATGGGCACAGCATAACCATTTGTACGTTCAAGATGAAATATCAGCAAAAGAAAATTGTCCAGGGCAGATATATTTCAGCATGAATCATTAATTCCTAAAGCTTGAGTCTTTTCATTATTCATTACACATTAATCATCCTGCATTATTCCCTCAGTTAGCAGAGTTGCAATGAGATATTTACAGCTCAGAAGTGTTAGCATGTAGCTGGGGAGACTGGTCCCGTGCCTCAGCTCTATCAAACTGAGCAATTCACAGGTAACCAGAAGACTAAAAATTACTTTTCCACTGCATTGCAAAAATCACAGTCACTGAAATTTGGCATTTTATAGACCAGGCCCTTCAACCTCTGTGACTAGTTTCCCTGACTATTTGCAGGGTACATCTTTACGCCAAAATTACAATCAAGAAAACCCAAACCCAAATCTTTGGATTTCCATCAGCTTTTGTGCTGTTCCTATGCTGTTGGAAGCTAGGGAGTGATTTATGCAATCATAAATATAATTTTTCTGCTTTAGAATTAAATGTTATTTTATCAGTTCTAGGGAAAGAATGAAATTTTATATTCCACATTCCACTGCAATGGCTAAATTCAAGCTAGTGCAAAATCGGAGCAACTTCACTGCAGAGAAGGAAACAACATCACAGCAGAGAATGGCCTCCAGTGTTTAAATAAAGGAAAATACTAGCTGCTGTTGCCTCCACATGGATGGCTCAGTTTCAATGAGTTGGGGGAAAAAATCTATACTGACTGATTTCCAAGCCATTAGGAGTTCTTACACATACACTCACTGGCTAAAAGAGGCACAATGCAGACTGCAGAACAGGAACAATACATGGGGGACTGTCAGTGATACACTTAAACCATCTGCATTTGCACAGTGCTTGGCAGCAAAACCAGAAATAAGGCAGCCTAGGTCTGGGGGTATAATAAAGGGAGTGCATATAAATGAGTAAAAGTCACTGAACCAATTTACAAGGCATTAGTGCATTGGCTCCCAGACTTCAGCCCCTCAGCAAGAATTCTTTCAGAGCAGCTCTCTCCACCCTCCTTTTGGCAAACTCTCAGACACGCTCAGCCCAGCGGACAGATCCACAAACAGCTTTTATAGAAAGCACATGTACCTCCTTCCCTTTTCCCATGTGGTATTTTAACAAAACAAAACCTCAGTCTGAAATCCTGTGCCCTTGGGAAAAGGGTGGCAGCAGTTGGAGACCCGGGTCCATCTCATCTCTGTCACAGAAGCCTGTGGATTCTCACACACAGTCTGTGCAGTGCAGCGCAGCGTGGACCCCATGCATCGCGCTTTCTCCATCCCCTCACTGGCACCTCACACATCGATAGCAGGGTGTCACAGACTCTCTCCCTCTCCATGGAACCATATGCCAGAGAGATCCGGCCAGCCCCAACTGCGATCTGCCGACCAGCTGGGGCTGGCACATCGTGCTCCAAGTGGGGCCACGGCTGCACAGCAGCGAGACAGCATGTGTGTGTGTGCGCCTTAACAGGGCACAGCGGAGCGTTGCTGGAAGATGCTCCAAGCGCAGCAGCGGAGCGCTTCTGCCCACCACTGTGTGATGAAACTGGGGGAAGGAAGGGATGGTTCATGACCTGGTGCTGGAGACGCTAACGTCAATGGCCTGACTTCATGCATGGAGATTAAATCACTGGAGTGCCAGCAGTTCAATGTAACAAGATAAAAGGAAAATCTAGAGACTTCAAGGGGCATCAAGGAAAGCATTTACGATATGGGTCATCTCATGCCCTATAGATACCCAGTGCAGCTTCCCTTCCAGGAACTTGTTTATTTGCAGACTCATCTGGCATGGAACAAAGCACTAGTGAGACACATCCCTTCTCCGGCAAGTTTACAAGTGGATATGGTGCATCAGCATCAGGAAAGACACTGAGATGAATGGCACCCCAACGCCACCCTGAAAGCAACCCTATGTCTATGACCTACTCCTTGTGGCACCCTGCTCTTTTCACCCCAATACTGTAAAATCTTACTCGCAAGATAAAACTCCTTCTGCACTTGATTAGCCACACGAATCCCAGCATCACAGAGCTATTTGTGTGCTGCAGCTTTTGGGATGACATGTCTCCAATGTCTGGAATGGTTATTTGGTATATAGCTTGCAGTTCAAGCAGTAATCTGACTTTTTATCTCCCTTGGGGCTCTCACAGAACAGTAAGAAGCAGAAAAATTACGTTTCAGTTCTTTTTGAAAGAAAAGTCAACGTTATTTCAACCTTTTTTAAAGTTTATCTAAAAATCTTCTTCTGTTTCAGAGCTTCCTAGCAGACATTCAACTTCAGAACAAGTCAAACAGCCAGCGTTGCTGAGTACAGAGACAGAGATCCACTACCCTTGGTCACCCCACCACTGAAGTCAAGAGCTTGCAGCAAGCATTTCAGCTGGGAACATCTGACCCATTAATGGGGAGAACGTCATATGAAAGCCAGTATCAGAATGGGCATATCAGTTATGGAAACAGTGTAGAAAGGAAAGAGAGGAGGCCATATCCCTGCTTCTCTCCAGCTCCCTACTCCTGATACAGTACCTCCCTTACCGAGCAAGGAATGGCAGCAGACAGGACAGAGTCCACTGTCCAGAGAAACATAAGACAGGGCTCAAACAGAGGGAAACCTCCCCAGTCCCTCCTGCCCCAGCAGCTCCATAGCACTACCTCTCCATCATCTACTGCAGACTCTGGTTCTGTTTATTTTTTAAATTAATGCCACAGACATAAAGAGTGTTTGCACTGCAAACTTTACCAAACATTAAGATGAATGTTACCCCTCTCAGTTCAGACCTGGCATAACAGAGAGAGAGGACCTCTTTACACCAAAACATGAGCTTCCCATTTACGTTACCTGTCAGAGGTGAAAGCTGGGCTGCTTCTACATACAATTAGCAATGTTAATGAATGAAAGGCAATGATTTTCATCATTTTTGTTTAAGCAGGAGAAGAGATTGTGTTGGTTTGGGTTTCTATTTTAAGGGACATATCAATTAAAGCAGGTATGTTCTTTGGGTGAAAAAGTTTCCCTGAAATCAAGATTGTTTACCAAAAACATTTCTGGAAAATTTTTGATCAGCTTCATACCTCTGCATTAGACTTGTTCTTCAAACTCAAATCACATATCAAGGTTAGTATGCCTGAGTTGGCCTGCAGGCTTGCTTGTTAAAATCCCTGTGGATTGTTTTCAATGAACAAATCAAAGGGATTCATGATTCCTTTCAGTTCAATAGTGAGGCAGTTTCATATTACAGCTCCTGCTCAGAGTGCTACAATGAGTTTTAGTACAATATGGGTGCATTTTCTACCATTTATTTTTTCCTGTCATTTCCAAACAAGGAAACAAGATCATTTGGGATCATTCCCTGCTGAACATTTTAGACATAAATCCTGCAGTCATTAGTCTTTATGCAGCCAGAGGTCTCATATATGATGAGAGATTTGCCTAATTAAGGAGCATAGGATTTAATCTTCCATGAGAGATCCAGTTTAATGAAATGCATATGGAACAGCCATGACAGTCCTCTGGAAAACATTTCAAAAAATGTTATCGCATGTCCCCAGCAAACATCCAGGTCCACTAGCTTTAACTAAAATCCCTCAGGAGTTTTTTTAAATACGCCTTATATTAAAAAAAAAAAAAAAAAAAAATCAGAGCTACATTCTTTCATTTAACAAACCTGACAAAAGGAAGCTGAGTCAGACTCACTCCAGGATACGCACCTCAATCTGTGACAAAAAGGAAAACAGTTACCAAGTGGAAATGACTAAGAGCACTGCACTGCCCTGATTAAAAGTCCCAGAAATAACAACACAACATTCTGCAGAGATTATGCTTTCCACATGGAGCAGTAATTGTTATTTTTTAAACTTTAAGTAATGTTTCTTCCAGAGAGGCTTGAGACAACAGTCAGATACAATTGCACATTTAAAATGGGAAGGATTTTACAATGATTACGTGAGCTGCTCAAAATTAGCATTTCAGGTTTACTTTTATAACTGAAGGAAAGCTTATGCTCTCCTCTACTATAATTCTTAGCTGGTAATAAAAATACTGGCTCAAATATTACTGCTGTGACTGAATTTCAAAACTTGGCAGACCTTCACTTGCACAGTGCCTGCAACGTGCTGGTTTTAGCAAGGCAGACTACTAGGTCTAACCTTTATAAACTGTTACAAAGGCATTCTTGAGCTGTATTGCCAAGGGTAAAGCCCTTCTCCAGTGAGAGTCAAATATTAGGATGATTGCTTTTGAGAAGTTAAAACATCATTAGTTGCAGCTGTGTCAATAGCCGACTTTGTGCTTATCAAAAGCTGACTGGGCTTATTAAGAAGGGCTTATTTATCATGTGGAATAACTAGAAGTACTTGCAAAGAAAAAAAAAATCCGTGCTTACTCAGTGAAAGGCATGGGCTGTTTTATCAACTTTGCTGGAATTTGTGCTGGTCAGGAAAGCAATGAACTTGGTCCTACAACTCTGGCTTCCATGAATTCTTGGAGGAAAGCTTCATAGACCACTGATCAGATGGGACAACAAACAAGCACTACAGTGAAAAACTGAAACAAGATGTAACCAAAAGCTATTATCATAAGAGTCAGCCTGCTTTGCTGGCTACGCAGAAAGTAATTGGAGTTTCAGATCCCTTGATCAATCTCCTCAACAACAGATAAAATATAATTCTGAAGAGAGATGCAAGCTTTAATCTCGCATTTATTCTGTGCAGTTATCAATCCCATTAACTTATACTAACCCACTCACAGGTATCCATGTATAGTGAGAGCAGTCAAATTTAAAAGATTTAGCATAGTAAATTAGGGGTCTGTTTCTGCCTATTATAACACATTATTCCTTTCAGCAGTAGCAAGATGACAGTTATTACTTTAGATTCCCAGAAATCTCAAATTCAAACTACACACAAGCACCTTCAAAGCAAAGTTTGAGTTTTGCTCCCTTTATCCAAGAAAGGAAAGACTATTTTAAACTTTACTAGCATAAGTAGTCTGGAAGATTGTTCAGACACCAGTATTTAAATAACACAGGCTAACATTATAAAGTTTCACAGAATGAGATGCTGATCTGAGCCAGACACATCTAACCCAGGTGTCACGAAGCCAAAAAATAGCAGCTAATGAACATCTGTGGGAAAACCTCAGGGAAAAGCAGCAAATGATCCAGTAGGGACAGCTGGACATAGCAGGGAAGAAAACTTGTACAGCAGTGCTGAACAGACCAATGAAAAAGGCCTAGTGTCATTTGGAAAAAGGAATGGCAGACAAACACTGGGAAATGCCAAGTAAATAATTATCGCTCCTTTTACTCATGCCACCAGCTCCATTCATGAGTCACAAAGAGTAGTGGAAAGTTGTTAGATGCTAAGGATTCTATTAATTTTTTACCTGTTCCTTTCACTTCCAGAAGTTCAACTATTAAATAAGATTTCATACATAAAATGAGGCACTTAAAAGGTAAGTATACCTGCCAATGTTGTCTGATCATGCACAGGATGTTTCTCATTAGCAAAACTTGGGGTGGATTAATAATGTTTGGTTTAAAACATTACCCCCTTGCTTGCAAAAGACACCAGTCACCAAAGAATTCTTCCAAAGCCTTATGATTTGGCCCTAATGATAAAGAGAAAGAAGTCTGAAAGTCTACAAGCTACAAGAAAACCTGCTTGCTACCATTTTGAGTCAGCAGCTTTGAAAAACATGATGAAATCCACTGCTGAGGAAGGACAGCAGTGCAAATGTCTGGGATTAACCAGAGGACGTGGGGTGGTCTGAACCTTTAGGAGCGTTGCTGCCTGCTGGAGAGGGCTGCAAAGATAGGTTCTTCATTCGGTAAAATCTCAAAGGACATTTCCTCATAGCCAGAAAGAAGACTTAAAGAATCAGTTCAGCAGAGATGAAATCTATAAAGCATAATGTGGAAGGTTTTGAGATATTAAATCAGGTTTCTAAAATTTACATGAAAGTATCTTCCTCAAAGCTTATAAATGGTTTTCAGCTATTCTATTAAGCTCTGAAATGCACCAATGCTAAAAATGCCTTTAGAAACTTTCTCACTTCTTTCCTTGAACTTTTCAGTAGAGATAAAACAAGCCAACTAATACAAAGCTTATTTAGCAGGCATCAAAACAGACCTTGATAATCTAGGCCTGTTGCCTCAGGGCATGTATAGAGAACATAGGGGTTTTCCCTTTTCCTTTTCTAAGCAGTGGACGTGAAGGGCTCCCTTATCCTCATCCTTTGTTTAGATTAGCTGAATAGCATGCCTACTCCCAAGTCCACAGATATGAACATCAAAGGCTATGCAATGGTTGTAAATACAGTTGAAGTCATTTGCAAAAGTAAATCATATCTGGGACCGTTGTCTGCTGTGGGTACCAAATTATCACTGAGCTGCATCCTGACCAGATAACTGCAGTTCCCTGGAAAACTCCTATCAACATCCTCCCTGCTCTTCTCTCTGCAACGACACAGGAACAGCTTATTTTCTTGTAAGGAAACTTAACTCTAGTTGGTCTCCTTAGGAAGACTTTGAAAAATATCTCCTCATTAGTTGCTTAACTTTTCTGAATAATTAATGTATCAAATTTTTTAAAAAGCCATTCATCTTTGCTGCTGTACATCATAAAAATGTGAAACAATCTAACCAACCTCAGCCTTCTAGCAAGCCAGGAAATCAATGCCATCACCTGTGCTGGACTGTGATGACAAATAGGAGCAAGAGAGTATTTAACTGTGGAACATTATTATTTAAAGTCCTACTTAAGATACATTGAACATTTGCCTACATTTATTATAAGTGGTTCAAAAAAAGTGAGTTTTGAATTAAGTCCCACACTTCTCAGATTTTCTTAAAAAGTTATTTATTAAAAAAAATCCTCTTCCATATGTACTGTACAATGCCAGAGATACATCTTTGCATTCAGTTTTAACATGGAGATAGGGGTCAGACAATGGCAGGTGGCACTGAAGAATGTATCACAGCCCTGCAGAAGGACTTGGGTGCTGAGGCCAGGCTATAGGAAAGCCCTCTGGCTCATCAGGTTGGAATGACTAAACAATATCCTGACGAGTTTTATGTGGGTGCCAGTACTAGAGACACTGACGCCTGCACTTTGGTGAGCCTCCCCCAGGCTGCCACTGCCCAGCAAGTCAGCCTCGGGAATGTAACACAAACACCAAATCTTTCCCTTCTGTCTGCCCTGAGTGGTCTCAAGACTTAAAACTAACCATAATCAAGATGTTACAAACATTTTCTCCTTCCCGAAGGTCCATGTACACTGTCTTGCTTCTGGGGTCATAATTCTACCTGTGAAAAATACTGTTAAATTTCATTTTTACATCCAGCGCTGACAGAGCTTTACAGGAGCCCAGTCTCAGTCATACGTGGGCTCTAGCTTTTTTGCTTGGAGGTATAAAAATCCTGATAGATAGGACATCTCCAAACTGCTTTGAAAATCCTGTTTGTGTAAAACAGATATAGGCTGTGCTGATCAAACATCAGACACTATTTAAAGTACCATTCAGATGTTTGCTAACTCCTAAAACTCTTTATAAAATGATACTAAATAACATACCAACTTTTGTGTTTCTCTCAGAGCCAGTTTCCTTTTATTCAGCTCCCTCACTAGAGTCAGCAACAAATAAGTAGGTACCGCAATAATAAGACTAAGTTTATCTTGTTTCCTCCACTCCCTTTTCTCACTGTATTACTAAGACTTGGAACAATAACAGGATGCCGGGATGCAGGATGGGAAAAGGCTGACTCCCAGCTGGAAAACCTTGGAGACTGGAGAGCTGAACACTCCCAGTATTGCTTACTGAAAAGAGAAGTGGATTTTTCTATTTGATCTTCATTTTCTGTATACTGCTTAACATTTTGGGATACTGGTGATTTTAGTTTGCCTGATTTGGGAACAAACCGAAGCTCCACCAACTCTGACTCAGGTAAGGGATAAATGGTATTTGTTGTCCTTCAGCTATGAAGTTCATTTCAAAGGTTTTTTACCTCCACCAAAAATCTCTTCTAATGTCTTAAATAATTTAAGAAATACCAGTAGACAGGCTGTGAATTTTATAGATATCCACAGAATCTTTTGGGCCTAACACTGATGGCACTTAAACCAAATTAAGTGCAGACAACAGCAGAGATGTTTACAACTGACACTGGAACAGGAAAATCTCTGACTTTCTTGGGCTATACCACAAAATTCTCAGATTGTTTAAAAGAAGAGACATTTTATGCTTTTTTGGTAGTTCTGTTTTGTAATATTTAGATTATGTTGCCCATGCTCATTCATAATGGAAAAGGGACAGAAATGCAAATCGCACCTGTAAACCCTTTAGAAAAGGATTTCGCTTGCAGTGTGGACAGGCTTAGAACTGTTTTGAGTGCGCAGGTGTATGCTGTACTATGATTTGATGCAATATGTTTTATCAAAGTGGTGGTTGACTTGATATCTCTCTTTAAGGTGCAATGGCTTTATTGTGTCCAATGCCAAGAGGAGGTGAAAGCCACTGTGTATACCAGCCAGCTTTGGCGTCTCCTGCTAAGACATTTGTTTAAGGCTTAGAGGGGAGTTTACATAAACACATCAGTGACTTGGTCTCCTAAATCTCAAGTTTAAAGTGGCCCAGGTACTTTAGCACCCTAATCCTGGACTACCAGGTTTTACAGCCCCTGTTCTAAAAGACCAACCATACTTATTTCAGAAGTCCAAAAAGAACCATTTTTTCTGATGAGGTATTTTATGAGCAGTGGCTTGATACAAAAAGTTGGTTGAAAAGGATTTTATCTTATCCTAAAGATAGCGTAGTAAGTCCCTGAGCTAACAAGTTTGCTGTACAGCTTGCAGAGACAAAGCATTTATGCATAAGAGATGAACTGATACTGCTTTTTCTCTAAGAACTCTATTCTGCAATAGTGGGACTGTCAGTGTGCACAGTACCTTACTGTGCTGGTTGTCACGCTGTAATAAAGATAAAGGAAGGAAAGAAATGCAAGGAAAAAAGATATGGAAGAAGATGAATTTCTGTGAGAAAATCCGTTCCATTCTTAGCTACTGAAAACATTAAAAGTTGGTTGCTACTGCAGTTAGCAAAGGTATAGTTAATCAATGTGTCCCTGCCTCCACTGATTATAAATCATTATATCAGCATTTGTAAAAGCATACAGTACTATAGATGTTCATGTAGGAAAAAATATTAGACAAAAGCAAGGATATTCCAATGATTTACAAAAGCTTCTCATTGTAGGTTAATTTGTGCCCTGTAACAACAACCAATATACCAGAAACAAATCACAGAAATGCTGACTTGCAATTTATCTGTGGTATCTCCAGGAGTTACTTTTTATCCTTAAATAAAGGGTGACCAACAGGAGAGAAGGACACAGGATTAATTTAGCATATGAAAGCCTTAGAATAGTACAGTATACTACAAAGAAGAATGTGAAGTTACAAACAATAAAACAAATTAATTTGAAAGCAAAAGATAAACTCAATGAACAAATCATTCCTGCTTTGTCCACAAACCTGGGCTTTATTTTTCAGAGTGCTACAGCTGTACTGGATTGCAACAAGAAGTATTTCCCAAATCTTTGCTCTTTAGTATAAGATCATAAAACTGTTTCTTAAACATCTCAAAACAAATGCTAACACTGAAATTATGCCACGAAAGAGCTACATGTCACTCAGCAATCTGCACCTTGCAGAGCACTAGGTGCAAGGCTCAGTGCTGAAGAGGCAGCTTAGGCAGAGAGAGTTCCACCCAAACAGTTAACAGGTTTGTTGCCAGGTTTGCTTCACATCCTGCCTCTGTTGAGTGAAACAGAACTGAAAACAGGATATAGGTAAAAATCACTGGGGATGGTTTAGAAGTTCCTCTGATTTATAGCACTTAAGGAACAAAGGACTTCACGGTGCATCCATAAATCAATTACTTAATTTAATATTTCAAATGAAAAATAGAAAAACTTTTTCAAAATTCTTTTTTCTTGCCTACATGTCTACAGAACTACAGGCTTAAATCAGGCCAGCTAATACTTTATATTTTCTAAAAAAGCAGAGGTTCACAGAATAGAGGTAACCGATTATTTCTAGCAGCTGAGCTTTCTGTAAGGAATCTTCGTGGTTATTTTTGTCATGCGTTCATAATTCAGGTTTTTGCGCAAGTTCTAGAAGTTTAATTGAGAGGTTCAAATGTTACTGCCAAAAAGAAAATAAGAGGTTCTATGTCTTTGTGATGAAATTTGTTGGCCATGAAAATATTTTGGGGTTTGGGGTTTTTTTTAAAACAAATTTCTTTCCCTTTGTTATCCTTGTGGGTTGCAAATCAAAAATCCCTCAAAATTTAGCCCTGACACAACCGGTTTCCCTTCTAGCCTACAACAAAGCAGACAGTGATTATTTGTGTAAACTGGAGATTTGCTAGGACAGAGAGCTGCCAGCTCACAATCACTAAGGTAATACAATTCCCCACACATGCCTTTGAAGAGCTGATCAGAATTTGAACTAGGAGAACAGACCTTAGTAAGTCCAGAGCTGGATCCACTAGAGTTCGCTTGATCCATCTGTGGACTTCAGTGCAGCACCCTACTCCATTCAAAGGGCCTATGCGTATATCCAAGTAAAGATTTACAATCAGTAAACCAGAGTCAAGCAGGTGGACAGACACTCTGGCAGACTTTTCTCCAGACAAGTATTTCTGTGTGAGATAGACAGCAAAACTGTCTTACAAAAGATTAGGAGCTGCATGTGAAAGTGTTATGAAGTATCACCCATGAAAGGGTCCAGAACTTATAGTGAAAAATTACTGATATTTTAGAGAAAAGGCAAGCATGGTTACCTGGGACACGCTGCAGAAATTGCACAGGGACCTTTCCAAAAGACCAGTGGAGAATAAAGAGCATTCTTCTGCCCTAACATTGCTATCTGAAATGCAGGGAGTTACAGAGCACCACCATAGTTAGATGTAGACCAAAAGCAGAAATGTTTTAAATTCTTCATTTTTCAAAATCCAAAGAGGTCCATTTTATTGTCCCAGTCTAGTTGTCATGAAAACCCTGTGGGATTTCACCACCATCCTCTGCCAAATCTTTAGGAGAAAGACCTCCTTGTTTCTATTACACATTCTTTTAAAAAGCCTACTATCACTCTCCAGAAATTAGCAGTAGCCCATCTGGCTTTGCCCCCACTGAAGTCATCCATTTGTCTCCCCAAGCCCACCAGCAACACCTGGAATGGCCCTCCTGACACCTGGCAAAGTTCACAGGGTGCAAGGTGGGTTATCTGCAGTGCACACAGGCCTTTGTCCTTATTGTGTATGACAGCGTAAAGGGAAATTCCACTTCCACAGTATGTCTGGAGGATACAGTTGAATTACTTCTCCTGCCTTTGTCCACATTTCTGAGCAATGCTTTGGTAGGATCAGTCTTCCTTTTCCCCTTCCTTTTATGATGCTATCTGCTATGAATGTGTGTTCTGGAAATCCTCTAGGAGTCCAAAGTCTACCTTACAACATACCGCTTGAGGAGAATAAGAGCCTAACGCTGCTCTCATGCAAATGATAGGAAATCCTGCCACTGATGGAAATTGTTCCTGTGATAGGTTCAGCTTCATCAGCAGAATCTCCACTGGCACAGTTTTAGTTTAGCTTCTCCATTCTTTTCCTGGGATACTCCCTCTATCTCCAGTCCTAGATCTGAATTCAGAGGAGATTTGCATTATCTTGCTGGCTTTTATTGTCATTATCTTTCAGATATATATGATCTGTCTGCAAGACCACCAGTTTACTCATGCTAGGGTTAGGCCAACCAATCAATACTACTAATAAGGTATCAGACCTTTCACCACCTAATCTATGAATCGAAACTTACAATGAAATAGTATATATTGTGTATTTGCTCAGTACTGCTAATATAGGGGTTTAGGCTGTCATTAAAACATAAACAACTAATGCTACACTATGCACATTTTAGTATCATCCAGATTACCATTGCACTCCACCTAAAACACATATCTAGCACAGAAATTAAGAAGCGAGAGCAGAAAGCACCAAAAAGCAAGAATGCCTTTTGTGAAGGGTTCATTTCACAAAGACAATAAGGTGAACTTGACAGTCACAAAGCTATTGCAGAGCTCTATCATCTGTAGCACCATTTAACAAACACATTTGCTTTGTATATGAGATATGACAGCAGCAGCCTTGGTAAAAGTTTAGGATTAGAATAGATATCAAGTCCTCCAGTAATTGCACTTGGAGATGACTTAAGTTTCAAACAGGAAGAAAGGGGCACATTTCTCTTTGGAATATATTACGTCATTTTCCTGCTGTGAAATGGTGAGCTCTATTACCTGCCTTATATGGATTGATCTTCGACTTCTTTAAATGAAGAGAAAGACTTCATTCACACAAGAAAGGAGTTTTCAGTGGCTGTGATTAAAATATGAGCTGTGGGAGAAATAAACGTTCCACTTACACAGCCACTAACTAAGGAGAAAAAAATATTCCCACCTCAGCTTAAGAAATTTCTTGAGCTGCGTTTCAGATTTAGGCAGCAAACCCACAAGTGCAGCACTGCTATGAATAAGAACTTCCCAAACAGCCAGGTTACTTTAAAACCCCCAGCTCCCGGGGGACGCTCACCACACCGAGCCCCAGCAGGGCAGCAGCAGCAGCCACCAGACTAGATCCTGGGTGCTGGCTGGAGAAGACCCGTGAGCAGAAATGTCCCCCGGTCAGCCAGGTGAAACCCCCCAACTCTCACTTTTATCACTTTCGCAGAGACTTCTTAACACATGTAAACAAAAGCATGAGCTGCCTTGAAACGGTCACTCCTGCAGTCACGTCCTACATGTTGAACTAGCACCTACTATGGTTGCAGTCTGTTTCCTGAAGCAAGCTCTCCCTGCCTGTGGGTTCCCTCATTGCCTCTGGACTGGGGTTGTAAAATTCATCAGACTAATGACCTGCTTAAGCCAGTGCATAGATAATGGAGCAAAACACAACACAACACTGTGTTAAATCACAATCACTCCCACATGGAAACAAATCCATACAGAAAAAAGGTCTGGCTCTAAAAAGAGTCACAAAACTTACAACAATTTTCCTCATCTTTTTCAGCTTCCCTATGTCTGAGGCCTGAATTTTCAGGCCCTCCAGCTTCCCTTTATCGGCACTGTAAGCTGGAAATTTGCTTCCCTAGTTTTATTTTGATTTAAAGATGAGATTTTTCTGACAAAAGCTAAGCTGTAAGTAAAAATATTGAAAGACTCATTGTAAATTCATAAGAGCAGTAATAATATCATTTGTATCATCACACAACACATGGAGATTATAACAATGGAAATGTTCCAGGAAAAGACTGTAACTATAGGGGTGGGCAGAAAAGGTCATAAAGTTAATTAAGCCTGGTCTGGAAGTCTAGTTGAATAAGGGCAGGAAATAGAGAAGAATGAACTGACATTTGAATTAGACATTTTATAAAGGGAGAAAAATACTGAATACTAATTACCAAACAAAATATATCCAGACACACCTTGTTTTTTTAGCCTCTTGCCCAGCCAGAAAACAAGAAATTTATGTATATGTACATGCTTTCTTTATCTGCCCCAAAATTAATTTTCAGAGGAAATACTAACGCATTCAGTTACTCAGTAGAATAACCCGGACAAAGGAATCAGAACACACAGCCAGCTACACATGGTTTCTCTGCTTCGGATTACTGTTAGTGCAATAAATATCAATTACTGTGACCTGTACAAGATGCTTGTGTTTGAGACAGATACTTTTGCTCTTGAGCTTTTGCTGAAGGAAAATGTCAAAAAATCTTATCTGCTGTAAACACAGCTACATTGTACTTTAAAAAAAAATCATATTTATTGCATGCAGTTCCTCAAAGGATGGGCACTTCCTTAATCAAAGCTACTCAGTTGGAGCTCTCTGCTGGGAAGCCTCTCTGATATTAAGGCTTTATCTGGAAACAAAGGGAACGTGGAAAAAGCTCTATAATACATTATTCTCATAGTGTACCTTGTTTTGTTTCAGCTTGGCCAAACTCTTAAACATTCAGTGACAGCTTCAGCTAATCTCTGTGTACAGCAGAGCTAACCAGGGGGCAGTATCAAAACAGATCAATTCTGAAATGTGCACACAATTTATTGTAGGAAACAAAGCTTTCTGGTTAGAGATGCTTGAGAAATCTCTTTAGTGATCACAAACACCTCCAATATACCCGAACTGTTCCAGTTCTGCACTGGGATGAGTGAAATGATTTTTGGAGGATTTCCTTGTCCCCTTCTCACCCAAAGCCCTGCTCCCCAAAAACCAAACAACATCGTCTGAGTGTGGGAGGTGCTGGGGATGAGATGCTCAGTGCTGAGACACTTGCACCTCTCTCTCTCCTACTGGAGCCACCACAGTTTGGGCTAAGCAAAAGGAAATTGGCTCAAAGCAAGCAAGAAAGCTGGACCTACTGCTGCGTAAATATGCCACTGAGACTGACAGAGCCTCAATCATTCTTCAAAGTCAATGAGACCCTTTGCAGGAATGAGTACACCTGACTGCAAGATCATTCCTGAAACTACTTTTTGGATACAAAGGAAGAAACAAGTTCTTCGCCTGTCTGTAACACTGGCACTTCATCACTATTTTTTATCTGTTCTTATCGAGATTAATCTGGATGGGAGATATTTTCCTCTTAGCTTTTTATTTTGGACAAAGAATTCATAGGGGGAAATGTCTGCAGTTCCAAGCAATGCATGCAGGGTCTATCCCACCCATCTTAGTTCACTTCAGAACAGAAGGGCTGTATTTAATGCAAAGTTAATCTCCCAAAATAGTTCAGATTTCAACAGCATTTGGCCACTGTCATCAAAAGACATGTGGCCAAGAACAAATTTTCTGCCATGTAACTGTTAGTTTCACCCCTGCAACATCTGCAAAGCAAATAAATCATACTATTCATAGGCACTATGAGCTTCCTGATTTTAAAAACTGGAACACTCTAAATCAACAGAGCACAGAATCTATATGGCATGATGATGATTCTGTACCAACACCCAGACTCTGCTTGTGGATCTGAGGATAGTCACTAAACACCAGAATACTCCTGCTCCTTAGGAGTCATTCAGCCCTCATACACGTGCTCCCAAAGCTCAAGAGCTGTGAAGAGCCCTAGGAGAGTAGCTTATGCCCTCAATGCTGTAAATGCTGTCAACAAATAAGAGAAAGCCAAAATCTCCTGTTTATGATAAAATATTTATTTGTTATGAAACAGTGTCACAAATTAGCTTAATAATTTAATCACAACTGAGATTCAAATTATTTTAGCAGCTGGGTTTATACTGAGCACTGTGCTTAATCATATTTTATCCCTTGTTATATTTTGTACTAACATATTTGTATGTGAAGTAACAGGCTTTGTGCATGGAAAGACTGGACAATACCACTCCTTCTTTAAAGCACTCTAATCCATTTTGGGGTCACTTCAGCGAAAGTTTCTGTAGTAAAGCATTATATGACTACAGTGGCATGGCCAAAGAACTCTTACGAAGCACCACAACACATATATCTCAGTGCTTCATGTACTGTATATGTTCAGTTTCAAATTGGTTATCATCAGCTCTCAAGTATCTCTACAGCCTTTGTGATGACAAATAACATCATTGTGAATAATGAGTAAAGACATTGATTCTGCACCTGGCACGATACATGATCTGCATGCTGAGAGTGTGAAATGAGGGAGATTCTTAAAACTCACCTTATGATTCAGTGTAGCTCTGATAGCCCTTCATACGTATTTCTCCCCTTGGTGAGACAGAAGGGCAGCAGTTTTACTAAGACTGGTGGATTACTTGCTAGACATACCAGGATGGTCATATGAAAGGAAAACAGTCATCCATTAAAACAACAATTAGACTGCATAACTGATCTGATGAGGAGAAAGTCAGTGCTGTCACTGCTCATTTTAATGATTTCAAAGTATTGTTGTATCTTCATCACATATGTCATCCTCACCACAGCAAACAACCCTCACTTAAACAGTGCACTGTCATTTCAACAACCAAAGTGATTCAAGAATTATTAATTTATCTAGTCCAAAAATAATGCTTCCTTAAAGTCTATGAAGAAACCAGCCAAGTAACTAAAACGTGTATTTAATTTGCTTCTCAATTATCAGATTTGCAAGTAAGAAACTCAGATAAAAAACAGGTTGCTATAGATTGATTGAAAAAATGACTTAATTAAAATTAGAAAAGAATCACAGCTTGTGCACATGAAACACAGAAGCAGTCTGTCTTCATTGGATAACTTCACTATGTAAGATTTTTGATGTGCCACATAAAAAAAACCCCTAGCTTCTCTGTGATCTATGTGGAAGTTGCATACTTTTGTACATACTATACAGGTACACAGAAATACAATCACATGTTTTATTAGATCATGGATGGGATTCATTTCCAGAAGCAGAAATGTTTCAGATCTCCAGATGTACTTAAACTAACACTATCCACAAAAAGCTAGCAGTCCCTAAAGAACACAGAACAAGGCCGATCTCTTCCAAATTTTCCCAGAAAAAGATAGTTTGAGGTTTTCTTGAATTCTAACAGAAGTCAAATTAAGAGCTGATTCTGAGCTGTATGGGTGTTATGTACAGGTAAATCAAGATCTAAGCCAAACAAATGTGTATTTCTGAACAGGAAATTGAATCTGAACGTACACCAGCAACACCCATTCAATAGTTTTATAACTAATCCATTCTTTAGCAGATAGGCATCATGTAGGAATGTAGACGGCACTCTGCAAACTGCAAATATGTTTTTGTAAGTTTTTGGAAAATACACATTACGATAAGGTTAACTAGAAATTGAGAGAAATGAACAGAAGTTAAATGTCCTCCTGCCTCTGAGATTTTGGGCCGTGGTGCTTGACTGTCCAATAGACTTGCCTCTGAATTCTCTCAAATCAGCATTTATCAGCAAAGAATTTTTGTGAGCTAAAGTGAGATGGTGATTATATCTTGCATACCCAGCTAAAAGGCAGTAAATGTTATGAGCCTACTGATACAGTTATCAGGATACCTTGAGGTATACCCTTTGAGGGTTAGTGCAGTAAGGAACAGTGCTTGAGCTGAAGTAGCACCGCCAACAAAATTATTTCCGTTTGTCCCAGAAGTCATGCCTGTATATAATGGGTCAGATTCAGAGCAATTCAGAGCCAAGATGGACAAGAGCACGAAGCACAGTATTTCTGGCCTAATATGATGGCTGACTGCATATGTAGCACTGCACTGTTCATAGATTAAAATAAAAAGCCTGCTACAGGCTAGTCTTTCCCAACTCGTGCCAACATTTTTATTTTTGTTAATCTCCCCAGCTAAAATATTATCAGGCACATCACTGATGTAAAACAAACTACAGTAAAGTCAGGAGAATTTGCAAGATCTGATCCTGCACCTGACTCATCCTGCTTCTCTTTCAGATCTGTGATGAGGTGACTTCTAGCAAACAAACTGCAAATCTAGACACCCCTTTTCTATAAAAGCTTCTTGGCAAGGAACAAAGGAGATTTTTGTGACCTCTTACAACTTTCTTCCTCACTCATTTCTCTAAAATCATTCTGTTTACAGCAAATGTCTTTCTTATTTTCAGTTCACACTCAGCCTATATAAGTACAGAGTATATGAGATAACAGAAAGGCTGGGAGACCAATTTGGCTGCCTGATTTCCACCAGGCAATGAATCTTTAACGTATACATAGTTAAGTATTTATAGATCTTTTATAACCATATTTCTTCATTTCTGAAAGAGGCATCTGTCCTGGCTGAGGACTCCATCCACCCATGAGATGAAGTTGTAATTGTATCATCCAGGAGAGAATTATTTTCTGGTGAGTTGAACAGACAGGGAGAACAAATCATTAAGACAATTTTCCCAGACCTACCAGAAACTTGGAGCTGAAATCATAAAGAACTTTCAGATTAGAATTGTTCTCTTTTTCTCTGGAAAAAGTATGAGGACCCAAAACCAGAGCCAAAATCAGAAGTGCTGAATTATCTCCTGAGCTACATTGATATACAGTGCTGCAGCATCAACCCCAAGAACTGAACAGACTAAATGCACACAGGAGTGCTCTCTCACAATACTGAGTGATGTGGGGCTTTTTTTTAAAGTAAGTTTAGTTAAGATATTGCTGAAGTGGCTGTTCATTCAAAGGTACTATCACAAGTATCAAATGTCATTTTATAATCAGTTTTCAGGCAGGCATTTGCACTCCAGATTGTTTAGTCATCAAAGTGGCTATTTACTCAAAGGTACTATCATGCATATAAAAAGTCATTTTATAGTCAGTTTTCAGGTCAGCATTTGCACTCCAGACTGTTTAGTCATCAGTGGAAACCACTTCTCAGATGTATAAAATCGACATAAGGACAATCAAAAATATAATACCAGGTAGTCAGGCACTAGGCCCATTTAAATCAGCTCAAAAATCCAGAAACGAAAAAGCAGCACAGTGTTCTCAGGAAAGGTCTATTTTAAAATGAATCACTGTACACTGCTGAGGACATGTGGCAAGACAGCTTTAATAAGAAATAAGAGAAACACTGAGTAACCACCCAAAACAAATTTTATCTGAAAATGCAACAAAAAACCAATGGCTCCAAGTCAAATGTTGCACAATTTACTTAGACAGTTTTTTCAAGTGATGTTACTAAAGTTTGAAGACCTACACTAGTTCCCGTTCTCACTGTACTCACTATGTGGCCTCAACTCTTCTCACACTGTAAGCTCAAGGGAGCGAAGGAGGATCACAGTTCTACAACTTCAATGGCAAGCAGAAACTGGAGTGAAGGTAACAATTATACCTACATGATTACTTTGCTGCTGTGTTTCTCTGAGTTTGTTAGAAGCTGGCTAGAGCAATGACGTCTAAAAATGAGATGAAGAACCTGAGAGAACAAAATCTGAGACTGTGTTTACTCCTGACCCTGGTCCACTGTCAGGAGATGGCAAAACCTCTGTGCTTCAAATGTACCTTTTGAAAGGGATATTTCTTTTTATCTTGCTGCAGTACATTTCACAGAGAAATGAGGAGGCTTTATCAATTCACGTTTACACAGTTTAAGGTCTCTGAAAGGCAGTGTTAAGTATTGTTACGACTATTCTCTTTTAATAATGTTTTACCTGCTTACCAAAACTACAGGCATTGCAAAGAAAAGATAATTTCCTCCCACTGTGTTTGGTATGTTACCTTTCCATTTCTTAATGCTCACTGCATTCACACATTTACCTTTGGTCTTAGACATCATGTAGATGAGAAATTAATGTTAAAATGGATTCTGTATGTTGGGGTTGTTCAGGGTTATTTTGTTACCTGACACTGGGTCAGATTCTGCTCTCTTTACATCTATCATGGCTTCGCTGAGCATAGTAACTTTGGAGGTGTTCAGATGGTGTATCAAAGTAAATTCTTTGCATCTGAAAAAAAAAATTTTGAAGCATTGTCTACTCTGTACTGTAAGGTTTAATCCACTGCAAATTCAACAGAATTTTTTGTACGGAGCTACTTAGGTATACTGGGGAGGGTGCAGCAGACAGTAGGGGGAAAGATAGTCAGAAAATACTTATTAAACTAAACTAAAGCTTTCCAAAGTCAACTTTTCTGGAAAAAAAAAATGTGAAGAATATTTTCTTAGTTTTCTTTCTCTTTTAGCCCAGCCAGTGTACCCCCAGGGGCACACACCCATCCCAGCACCCCGCTCCCGGGACACTGCAGGGCCGGGGCCCACACCTGCACCCACACCCACAGCAGGAGCACGTTAAGCTGAGCAAATGCTGTCCTTCAAGCTCCATATTTCTCCCAATTTATTGAATACAGTATTTCAGATATTTAGTATTCCCAACATTGACATGGCTGCAGGCATGACAGCTGAGGTTTGATTAACCACCAGAAATATCAAAATTTGTAGTACTGTCGAATGGAATAGGTTATGTCCTACAGTATTGATTTATTAGTAATTTTGTTAATATTTTCTGCTTTGATGAAACTCTCATTTTTGCATGGGATTTTACATTTCCATTTACATTGTTTAAATTCAAACCAAGATACTGTAAGCAAAAATAATCATTAAGTTTCCAGTTCAATCATCACTAATAATTTCACTTCCAGTTTTCCTGACAATCAGGTACGCAAATTATCTGAAAAATAAAGACATAAACCTTTTAAAATGTACTTCTTTTCTGGTGTATGATAGACACTTCAAGCAAATTTCTCTCTTAGGATGTTCCTTATCACTATTTCTAGCACAATTTCTGGTTTTTAGATGCTGAAAACAAAAATTCTCAAAGATTAGCATAAGGATTTTAGTCCGATCAACCAAGAAAAAAGCCCACAAATGTTCATATTTCATCAAATGTGTTTTCATTACATGGAGACTTTATTTATATTAGCTGCTCATCAACCTTACAGTTGATTACTTACCAAAACAACTTGTAAAATACAAACTTTTAATTAGTACAGTATTGTCTGTATCTCCACCTGACTTTTTTTAATAATTACTCCCAATCTGTGAGAAGAAACTACACTGTATGAGTCATATGTCCCATAAATCAGTATGAATACCAGAATTTCTCAGTTAACTGTCTGTAGTACCCTGCAGACCAAGAGTTATTTGCTAAAATAATTCCATGCATAAAATGAATAATGCTGGTGGAAAAACCCATCATTTGCTGAAAGAAAATTTAAGAGCAAAGCAAGAAACTTAGCTATTTGAATAAACCATTCCCCTGCTAACTTTAAGGAACGTTTATGGCCCCTGCTTAAATTGAAAAACAATTGAATTATTGGTCTAATCAGTTATAGACAGACGGGGAACTGAGACTGTACATTAAGGTAGAGCAGCGATGGGAACTCGTGGCATCATGCCAGGGAGAGCCATGCATGGGACAGATCGGTCACAGCATACGCTGTGCTGTCCCCTTCTCCAGAAGCATGTGGCCATGGGGGTCATTACTTGAGACGGTGCTTCTTATTTCCTTTTCTCAGTCCTGGATGCCACAGCAGACATGAGAAGAAACAAAGAGTCAATCCCTACATGTCATCCACCTGTCATCCCTCAGAAATTTTCTTGCTTCTGACTCCATAGGAATGCATGCCCTTGCTCAGGCATAGGAATATCTCTCTTCTGCTACTACGTCTGGCATTTCAAATGAGATTTGCAGCAAAGGAAAACTATTATGGCCAGAAAAAGAGAGAGCATTTAGTACAGCTTGTCAAGAGCTAACATCCATGGAACATGGCCTTCACACCAGGACAGTGCCCTTATCCAGTTACTGCTCAGCAGGGTCCTACTTCTGAAGTGTTTGCATGTGCTGCCAAGGAAGGGTATTCTTAAATATTGTGATGAATTCAGCTACTGATTCAACAGCAGTGGACTTCTAGCTGCTGAACGGAAAACTTGCACAGTATCATAGAGGAAGTCTTCTCAGAGTCAGAGTGTCATATGGAGCAATGCACATCAAATATCCCTAGAAAAGCAGCATGCAAAGTGCTCAGGTGTGCAGCGTTACTTCTACCAAAATGAGAAATTTTGAAAGATGCCAAAGACAAAGCAGACGTTATTTTTTGCAGGAGGGTCTTCTATATCTCAGTCTGTGTTTGACCTACAGTGCATACCAGAGGGCAGACCAAACTCCACCAAATTGCTCGCAAAGGAACCATTAACTTACCAAGGATGCTAGACAAGTATTAACAAGGAATCCATTAACCAGGAGTTAAAGGAAGTGAAGCCACCTTAAAATCTAAGAACACAAAGAGGGATCTGCTGAGCGGAAGGGGTAGCTTAAGTTTCAGCTGAAATGTGCATATATTTAAAAAGATTCAGTCTAGCGCTTTCAGTATTAATGGACAGAGAAGTCCTTTCAAAGAAGGCCTGAACTGCAAAACATGTACAGGCTACCTACTTCAAAGGAGAGTTGCACTTGCTGCATGGATCCTCAGGAATAATCAGGATATTACCACAGTCCCAGAGCTCCTATACAGATAACCGTATACTCGTTATGAATTTGAGCATTCACTTTCCGATAAGCAGTGCCCCTCTATGAGGATACCAAAGTAACTAGTGTTACCAGTAATTGCTCTCAGCAACAGCGAGAGAAGTATCCTGAGGAGTCTGACAGAGGGCATGGCAGGCTCTCAATTAAGCATTAATAAACAGGGAGACAAATATTAGGAAAATATTACTGAGAAGACACAAAATTTCTCTTTACAAAGTAGAATTACACTGAGACCAGTATGCTTTAGTGGAGATTTGACTATTTAAGTTAAAAATGCTTTCTGCATTTGTAAATGTATCACTTCCAGTGAAATGAACAGCAACTGAAGTGGGCAGTAGTGTCCTCAGTTTTCCCGAGCAACCTCTTCACTACAGCAGTACAGTACTCCCCTGTACCAGAGCAACAAGAAAAAATTACTTTTTAAACACTACAGTCTGTTTCTTCCAAAACTATAGCCTGTACTATTTGACATTAATTAATAGGTTTCCTTTGGTTATCATGTTTTGTAATTTTATGAACAAAAGACAGACTTATGCAATCACAACAGAATCATATCAATGCCTTCCAGTTTCCAGTTGTAGAATGTTCTTGTACCCAAATAAAACCAAGCAAAACAACTAAATCTTACTCATTTTTCTAAAAATATTCAGAGCCAAAGTAAGCGCATAGAATACAAAAACTAGCTAAATCAAAAAGTTTTATATGAATCCATAAAACTGTATAAAACATAGCTTAGCTATTAAAAAGCAACTTCAAAGCCACTTTATCTGGTCATTTCCTACGCAATCACAGAGAAGAAGGAATGTTCCTCAGCTTATGTATAAGAATGTAGAAGAGAGAAAAGTACAGGAAAGCAAACTTTGATGGTAAATAAAATCTTTTCACTGACAATGATGCTGCACCACGGGATAACATTGATTGCCTAGTTACCAAAGAGTAATTTTGGAAACGTCTTAGTACCTTCCTGCCAAAAATATTAATTTCATCTCGCATCTAGCACCCTGTGTGATGTCAACTTCTCTATCACAATTAACGGTCTTATTTTTGATGTGCATGCTGACAGCTCCTAAAAGCTAATGGAAAGTCATTTATATGTAATTTAAAGTCTGATTATTTGACTGTTAAAGTTCCCTGATAGTCCTTTATATTGGGAAGGGGAAATTTAATAAGAAAATTAATCAGCTTTACCACATTAAAATACCTTCTCAATCTGATATGAAAGTCAGGCCTAAAGTTTGCTAATATTAACATGCGATGCAAAAACATGGTTTCACCTGTGAATAATTTCACAAATTATCATTTTTTAGATGGTAAAAGCTGAGAATAGGGGATAAAGGAGCTTTATACATGTCTTCAAATGTTTCAAAAGACAACTGAATCAATAAATGAGCTCTCTGAGCAAGGTAATTTGCTACATTGTACTTGGAATTGATTGAAAATTTCACATGAACCATTTTTTTCCACCAAAAAACAGATTTTATTCTAAATCAATATTTTCCATATGAAGATATTGACTACAGCATATTTTGTGTCAGGGCAAGTCAAAACATTGCGTTTGGGTTTGTCAAGCTGGAACATTTCATTTCAAGTTGAGTTAACATAAACTTTGATCTGGCTCAGCCGTAGCGTTGCTTCCCATGGCTGCTCTCCCCACGAGCTATGCTCTGCTACGCTCTGCAGCCGGACTATGCTTTCCGTAATGCACAATGGATGATCTTCGCTACTTTATCTTCTCTTCAGATTAACTATGGTAGCTCGAGTGGATGCTGGCTTTTATGCTAGCTTTCAAAACTTGCACATTTTTTATTTGATTAAAATATTTTTGTTGGTTTTTACAGTTGTCATCTAGTTGAAACTGTTTCATGGAAGGAGGATACCTGATATTTCAATTTTTGATGCTAAGGCAGATGAAAAGAAATACAGACAGTAATCAAACTTTCCTATAGAAAGAAAGTCCATTTACACTTCTATGTGTGCTTTGATTAATCTGATTCTATTGTTATTTATATATTTTCATATTTTATATTACTTTCTAGGCTACAGAAGAAGATGAACCACATTATTCTATTTTTCTCATTGCTCTTGGCTCCAGTATTTGCTGACAAAGAAAGTCAGAAAACAGACCAAAACTTTTCTTCAAACAATGCCAGTCATAAACGACTGAAGAGAGACTGGATATGGAACCAAATGCATATCAAAGAAGAGATTGATACACCATTACCACATCATGTTGGCAAGGTAAATAGCAGTCTGTTAGCAATGAGTAATTAGAAATGCAGACAGCAAATGAGTATCTTGAAAAGTATTACTTGTTTGCAGTCTAGGCAGAATAGAAGAGAAAAAAAGGAAATAGAAATGGGACTTAACACCAACATACTAACATGTTAAAATCATAAGAATGTGGACACAGAGTAAATCAAGAATAATGTCAAAGGGATTCTAATTCTTTTGAAGAATACAAATAAATTTTAGGGAACGGCAAGTATGGAGCATTCACAGTGCAGAAACAATTGCATTGCATGCAGGTGCACAGTTAGGAAGGAAGTCTGGCTGCTGATGTATGCCATTATTTTTCTAGCAGCTCAAGATTCCTTCAAAAACCTAGGAGATCAGCTAATAAAAACATAGGCATTAAGAACTATACAGTTTACATCTCTCAGCTTGGATACAAAACACAAGTGCTATGTTTAGGAATACTGTTACACAATCAAAAAAATTGTTTCACAAAGTAAAAGAAAATAATTTTTAAAAATAATAATGAGCATTGACCTGCTTGCAAACTCATTCTCTTCAGGGCAGCGCTCATAAAATCCAATGATTAACTGCATATCACTCGGACAAAGTTCTTCCAATCTAGTCTTTCAAATTGAACTACTTCGACACTTTTCAGATAAATGCAGTTGTACGTTTTCCTCCCATGTACAACAATCAGCATCTGTCAAGGCTGTCTCGGCAAAGTGAAACAGACCTTTCTGGATCAGTGCTGCTCACTGGCAGAAAGCACAAGAGAGAGAGAAAAGAGGCCATAGGGTACTCTCAGCTAACACAGGGTATCTCTGTTTCATTTCAGACCAATTCAGTAGCAGATTGAGGAGAACGCTTCTATTCCTGGAGCTGTCCTAAATAAGAGTAATTCACTTTGTACTGTGCTCTGTGGTCTTTCAACAGTGGAATGCTTCTGATTACTTTTGCAATGGCTCTGCTCACTGCATTGCATTTGCAGGATTGAACATTTGATAAACCCTTTAAAAAAGGCCACAGCAGCAGCATGGCAGAACTGAGTGACAGCTGCAGGAATATGCTGATACATTTTGATTTTATCTTTCATGACCTTGGATGCTTTCCTTTGTATGTTCATCCTCAGTTTTAGAAAAGGCAATCTTGGAAGTCTATACCTTTTACACTGAATAAGTAAATAAAAATTGAGAAAGAAGGCACAGACTGACAGACAGATCTGTGAGACACGGGTGAGGTTATTTCTCATGTTACATCTCCGGAGTTGTAAACTGCTCTTCAGCAGCCCCAGCAGCCAGAAGCACAATTAAGTATGTGGAATGTGGGAAGAAAATTTTAATGACACGTTTCAAAATAGAAAACAGAAATAAAAGAATGTTAAACAGTAAATGACAACTACAGGATAAATCAAACCCTGAATACCAAACAGCTGCAATTTCTGATAACATCAGTAACAAAAGACTAGAAATTCTTGGTCAAACCCAGCAATTATTGATAAATAGCTTGCTGAAATAAGAATGCTGATATAGTGGGTGGAAAATTGTGGTTTAAACCTTCTGTGCCCTTACATGGGTGAAGGTATAGAAAGGGAAGAATCATCAGATTATCTGAAGATTAAATAATGTGCAAAACCATTTGGGAGTGGATTAAATTACATTTTAAAATTTATTAATGTTCATTCCTTTCACCCCATCCCTTTTGTGTTGCATATACTCTTAAATTTTAAAATCTACGGGATGGAAATTTAATCTTACTGTCACAGCATGAGCCTAAAGACTGACTATAAAAAAATTGCATGTGACTAAACACAAGAAAGCTGTCAGCTATGGCAGGAATTCTGCTAAATGCTAAGTAATAGCAACTAATGCTGAATTATGTCAGTAGCTGTGAATATAGATTTTATTCTGTAATTCTGTGAAATCCAAGCAAAATCTCTGCTAAGTTCAGAAGGTTACTTGCAAACAAGAGTAGCTCAAACAGAACGTGGTGGCATGTGTTATTTCAGTCATAATGAGGGTAATGATTTGTATGTGTTAACTGCATGAACAATTCATATATTTAGGAAATAAGAGATATGATCTCAAAAAAAAAAAGCTTCTTCATATATAAGCAAGCAAGTTTCAGTCTGGATGCAAGTTTCATCCTGTAACCCTGCATGGTTGTAGCTGCTGTGGTGCTGTTTGTTCAGTAATAGTCCAGCTGACATCAAAAGTCTTGATGGCTGTTCTGGTTTCAAACCAAGTCTGGGGAAGTCCTGATTGCGTGTATCTTCTGGTAGAAACTGCGTTGCATCCTGATGCCAAAGCCCACTTTTCTCTCTTTGAATTATACTTTCCTTCTAGATCACATCAAGTGTAAGGAACAACAACGCTAAGTATATTATTGAAGGTGAATATGCCAACACCATTTTTAAAGTGGAAGAAAACAGTGGTGATGTATATGCATTTGGGAGGCTAGACAGAGAAAAGAAAGCAGAGTATGAGCTGACAGCTCTCATTATTGACAGAAGAAACAACCAGTCACTGGAACCTCCATCTAAATTCATTATCAAGGTTTATGATATTAATGACAATGTCCCTGTGTTTGTACAAAAAGTATTCAACGGATCTGTCCCAGAAATGTCACCAGTAGGTATGTTCTTCTATCACCCATTTCCCTTCATGTTTCTGGTTAAAAAGCAGAATTTATACTAAATATGCTGTTTGAAAATCCTTTTCTAGGAACCTCAGTCACCAAGGTTACAGCTGTAGATGCTGATGACCCAACAGTTACAGGTCATGCCACAGTTACCTATCAAGTCATTAAAGGAGACGAATACTTCACAGTTGATGACTCTGGTAGGTCAGATACTCAAATGTACTTACACTTGTCCTTACCTTATACCTTGAAGAAAATGCAGTTTTAAGCCTTTTTTTATTCAGGAAAAGGGGGATAATAATTTTAAAATATAATTTTAACCATAATTTAGAAATATTTTTCATTCCAACTCACACAATGCCACTGTCTGCATCTGGAAATTAATCAAGTCAGGATATCAGGTACCATGAACTAAATGAGAAGATAAAAGGTCATTTTTTTTCCCACTGCTGAAGAGACTGACTAGGAGCTAATATAAGGTCATGTTTTCAATTTAGCATAGATATCATTCCTTTGACCAAACAGGGAAACAGAATGCATTAAATCCGAAGCGGCATTCAATAATCAATAACTCAACCCTTTGCTTTCCTAAACTTTCTTGTTTAAATTTCGCCCATTTTTAAAAATAATGTCAGTATCTCTTGTAACCATACTAGCAAATAGCTCAGACGAAGAGGTGTTCAGACAAACTCTCTAGATGCTGTAATGACCAAGTTTAGATGTCATTAGACTGCTTTTAAGCAGCAAAGATCATTTTAAAGGAAGGTATTGTACAAAATCTCCCAAATATTCTGTCATGTAGAAGGATTTCAAACTTCTCTAGCCTTAGAAAAATATCACTGTAAAAATCCTACTTAAAGCTCAATGTGTGGCATAAGACAAAAATTTGCTGTCAAAATTAAGAGATGTTGCACATGCTGCAAGATCTAATCATATTCAATGTTATTTTTTCAAAGGTGTGATTTCTACAATGAGGGCCGATTTAGACAGAGAGAGTCAATCAACATATGAAATTATTGTTAAAGCAAAAGATGGTCCAGGGTCTTCTGGGGATTCGAGCACAGCTACAGTCATTATCACTTTAACCGATATCAATGACAACTTCCCAGTATTCAAACACCGTAAGTATAATGCAAGCGTTGTATTATTTGGAAACCAAGAATTGACATAACTATAACAAATTTATATCAGAGATCATCACAATTCAACTTTTCTTAAAAGTGGACAAAAGAATCTTACATATTCAGAAGGTCTTCTGTATTTCAGCTACGTTTCCTGGGTGACACACAACTAGAGAAGAAAATAAAAATCAGTATTAATTTCATCACTTTGTACAAGATCTTGACAATTTTGAGAATTAATTATATTCTTATTAAAAATACATCAAAGTGCTGTCTGTAGAAATATAATGTTGAATTCTCAATGAAATATTTTTCTATAAACTAAGAACATTTTTAAACTAAGTTCTAACTTCCATGTACACATTCTTTATGTCTTTTTTTGTTGTTTGTTTTTTTTTTTAACAGCATCATTTCACTTTAAAGTTCCTGAAAACATTTCAGTAGGAGGAGAAGTTGGCAGAGTCAAAGTAGAAGATATTGATGAACCACAACATAGAAATACGAAATACAGTTTTGTCAGAGGAGATTACAGGGACACCTTTGAAATTGTAGCAAATCCATTCACAAATGAAGGAATCATTAGGCCAAAGAAGGTACTTCTCCTAGTAACAAAGATGATTATTTTGGTTTTCCATGTGTAACAAGAGTGTTTGAGTCAGTTTGGGACTAGTGGCATAAAAAAATGGAAATGTGTGGCAGTCAGCATGAAATACGTTCATCCTGAAAACCCTGTTCTGTAGGCTCTGTGAGAAGAAAAGCTGGTGATTTTCTAGCCCATTGCAACTGCTAGTGCCAGGAAAATCTATAATTACTGCAGAGTGCAATGTGGACTATGTCAGATATTCAGGTTATGCACTTTGGTCTCCTCTCAAACTTCCAGATATTTGGATGCTTCAAAGACTCAGTGATTTTAAGAGTTGAACCAACTGACCAAGTCAAAGAATCTCTCCCTTCTGCAGCCCAAGTGAAACCAAAGAAGAAAATGTGAACCAGTCCACCTGACCACTCCTCTGAAAGTGCTCTTTACAGTTTGGCACTTGCTCCAATCTGAGCCACAGCTCCCTTACTTTCCTCAGGGTGTTTTCAGAGCTTCCCCACTAATTCCTTATAACTCTTCAAGAGGGCCCAGACTCTCCAAAGCCTTTATTATGGTTTGCTCTTTGTTTTTTAATTCTCAGACCTACTTGATTTGTACCAAGGGATATTCCTGTGTTATGCAGAGCACTGCCAAGCCAAGAGTTCATTGATTTCATTGACTTACAGTAAAAAAAAGAGGAGGGAGGACTATAAATCACCTCCTGCAATCCTCAGATTGACAGGAATGTGTTTTTCACTTCCAAATGTCTCTCTGTTAAGCCTAGAAATGTCAGTAAGAAGAAGAGAAAACTTTAAGGAAAAAAAAGTACCGAGTATTCCAAGACTGGCAGTAAAGTTTTCAGCTGTGGTCACACTAGATGTAAGCAGCTTTCCTTCACCAAATGCAGCCCTTCCCCTGGTCTTTCCAGGATCTGAGGAATGCATGGCTTGCAACTTCTGCCCGGAGGAGGAGCAATAAGAGACCCCACACATATGCATGCTGGGTGATTTGGAATCAGCTCATCTTTTAAAATGCCACTGTTTTGTTATATGCTTTTGGCCATGGACTTGTCATAATTTGAAATATGCAGCCACGTGAAATAAAATTTAAACCGCTAGATAAGCACTATCACTTCCATTTGCAATGCCTACTCAAAGAGAAAAACAGGAGTCACCACAGTTACCTACTGTGTATTTCACAGTGCTTTTATAGTATCAGGCAATAGTGCAAAGGGACCCAAACTTTGAAATGAGCAATAGCTTGGGCATTTCTTTCTGCCCTAGCTCCTGGCCTTCCTTCCATTGTGTGATTCCTTTTATCAACTCAGTCAACGGGAAAAACAAGGAAGCAGATGTCATTCGTCACTAAATGCCCCAGCTATCAGTCAGTGCAGCTATGAAGCCTGCCATGAATGACTGCAGAACAGAAAGCCTAGCCAAGAGGAGGAGAATCTGCTCCCCAGCCTTTGAGGAAAAGGAGCTAAACAATTTTGGTAGCTACAGAATTATAAAAAGAAAATAATTTAAACCATGAAATACTTACTGAACTTAGAATACCGGATGAATCAGTTCAAAACCAGAAGTTGATTAAGCCACTCTGAGAGAGTTTGGAAATGCCCTCCCAAGAGCCTAGCTATGCAATTTGGTAATACTTCCAAAGATGAACTAGAGCAGAGAGCTTAAATTTGCATAAATAGCTAATGCAAAGTTTACCTAGACATCTCCAAAGCAAGAATATCTGTTTGTCTTTTTTCTAGCCCCTGGACTTTGAAAAAGTAGCAGAATACAGGTTTGACATTGAAGCAACAGATCCTGCAGTTGATCTTCGCTATTTTAAATCCAGTGGCTCTAGGAGCATTTCAACAGTCACCATTGAAGTCACTGATGTTGATGAGCCTCCTGTTTTCACTGAACTACCATATGAATTTAAAGTGAGGGAAAATGATCCAGAAATAAGAACACTTGGTTCAGTTTGGGCACATGACCCTGATGCAGCTAAACGGAAAATCAGGTAACGCAATATCAGCTTTAGTAATTCTATTTTAAAGTGGAGAATTCATTAATAATTCCAAGAATTTGACAAGAACTAAGACTTTGGCGCATTTTTCAGAATCTGCATGCCAAAAAAAAAAAAATAAAATCCACTTTGATTTTTCCGGCACTGCAGCCATGGATATATATGGTAACCAACAAATATGAACATAAATTACATTTACCCATTTATCAAACATCTGCACATTTAAGGGAAAATGCATAATCCTGGATATCTTTACATGGTTATAATTGATTGTTACATTTTTTATTGTAATAAGTCTCTCAAGCATGTGCTTTGAAAATAGACTTCTGAAACAGCAAAATACAATAATCTGGAAACTTTGCCGATGGACATATTTCACTCTCACAACTTGCATAATTTTAGGGAAATATTCTGAGACCACCTGGTCAAGATATTAACATATTTGTCACACAAGAATTCTCTGACCTTCCACTATGAAGAACTGAAATGAAACACAGTATTGTCACCTTTGCATTGACATATCTCTTTTTAAACAAAAAACAGATTTATTCGTCGAAAAGCTAGTCCTAATGGAGACTATATTAGGGTATCTGATAGTGGAATTATTCAACTTCCCAAGCCCCTGGACAGAGAATTCAGTTCCTCATACAACATCACTGTAGCAGCTCAGGAAATCCTTGAAGATGGTAAGTGCTATCCACTTCCCTATTTGAAAGAAATCAGTGTACATCTTTATAGCAGGACTGTAGCTTATCAAAAAGAAAAGCCGCAACCTGACAGCCTGTTTTCACTAAGCCACAAATGAAAGGGATGCTTGCAAGGTTTGCACAATAATCTTCCAAATCAAATAGTACCTACCAATAGGTCAAATACAGTTTTAAGATTTGGCCTTTAGCTATTATGAAAATGCATTCTGTTTGTTACAAGGAATAAAAAGGGCATGAGGAGAAGAAGCAGCTTGGGAAACAGGGATAAGCCTGTGGTTAGAGCAGAAACATCCCAGCCAGCTTCATCCACTTCCACAGTTACAAAATCCCCCTCCCACACTGCCGCCCAGGGAGCATCACGGCACAGGCATCCCCACATAGCTTTGCTTGGGTTCAGGAAGCAGGGCAGGTCCGGGGGCCAGTCTCAAGTCAGTTTGGGGAAGGCTGGCCTTTTCCGGATGGTGAAAGATATTTAATAATGTAGACATGGCCGGCTCTGTGCCTGTTGCCTTAGTGCCAGAGAACAATGCTGGATCCCATAGCTATGCAGTGTGAAGAATCAGCAAGCCATAAGCAACTGTCATTTTCTTCCTCATAGATCCTTGATGATTTAGCCCAATAGGAGAGTTTTTAGGAAAATACCTGAATCTGTCAAAGGAAAAGTTTAAATTCATAATGGAGCTAGAAACTCTCCATATTGGTCATGCAGGAGGCATAGAGGTGGACACAAACAGTGGAAAGGCGGGGCTAGACAGCACTGGGATTCCAGACATCTGAGAGACCTGTACTACTGTTGTTGTCATTTCAGGCCGTCTTTCTGACAGAGAATCGCATGCCCAAGTTCACGTAATAGTTACTGATGAAAACGATAATGCTCCAGAACTTGTTTTTCCTGAAGAACCCAGAGTATGTGAAAATGCTGCACCAGGAAAGGTGAGACAGGGAGAGTTTTCCCCTTAAACTTGAATTATTGACTTGCAAGCTCAATCAAAAGATGTCTTTTAATAAAAGTTAGTCTCAGTTTTCATACCCAAGCACCTGATCATTTCCAAAATGTCAGTGGTCAGAAATCTCCCTTCAAGACTTTACACTGTTGGAATATCGACTTTTATCTCCTTACGCACATGAGCCGCACAGTTCCTCTCCCTCCAGGCTTTTAAGTATGTACGTGCATCTCCTGGTTTCGGCAACTGAACCGTGAAGTACAGCCAAGCCTTGCAGAGCAAAAATTAGCAGTTCAGTTTTATTACACAAATGTTCATACATGACAGTGAGAATGAAACCATTTCAAAATACTAAGAGAAACATTGCTGCATATAACATTATTGTAGTATTCATCAGAGTGCAAATATCTGCATGCACAAACAGTTTTAGTATTTGTGGGTTTAGATGTTTGGCCTCAGACACAAGTACTTAGCCCATACATGTAATGTTTGTTTAATTAAGAGACTTCATCACAGACTGGACTCTGATGGAATCTGTTAGAACACATAAGGTATTATTTCACCTTTAATTTAATTTTTAAAATACTTTTGGGACATAATCATACACATTTTTTATATTTTATACATCTAATCTACCCCAGGTTAGGTTTTCAAAAACAAGCATGTAATTCAGGAGTGGCAGTCTCAATGACATTCAATGAATGCAAGTCATACTTCTAAGTAAGTTGAACACTTCAGAAGACAGCCATCTTAGGTATTTCAATGAGCCATATGTCTCTGAGCATAAGACTTTTTTTTATGCTTTAATTACACAAGATTTCCTCTTTTGTTTCCCACCTGTGAATGAAGGGGCAAGATTGGTCTTTTTGAAGACCTAAAAGGAAATTACTTGCCTTGAAAGAACTTGAAGAGGTGCATCACAAGATATCTTTGTCCTGCCCTTTACTGAAGGGTTACACAGGATACACAACCCAGCTCTAACTTAAATGCTGTAAGCGCTTTTATAACTGGAGGCAATGTATACTGAAAATTATGACCTCTTCCATCTTTGTAGGTAATCATCAGGATTTCAGCGACTGACAAGGATGAAATATCACCTAGAGGTTTCTTCAAATACTCCCTGGCCACAGAAGATAGCAACTTCTCCTTGGTTGAGAACTACGGTAGCGTATCCCTGCAATGCATTTTCTCAGCTAGTCAAAGTGAGAAACTAGGACATAGGGGAGAAAAGCTGTAGCAGTGACCTATGATTGGTCTAGCTGAGCTAAGTAACAATTTATTTTTAAAGGCTTAACTTACTGAAAAAAAAAAAAACATTTTTTGTTGCCACCCAAGTTTCACGGGATTCCCTAAAGGCTGGCTCTGTCTAAGGGGAAGATGTACCAATTGACCGATAATCTATAAGGAAAATCTGGTAGAGATTATCACTTAATTAGATGTTGTTACTTCTTCCAGATAACACAGCTAATATCACTGTCAAATATGGACAGTTTAATCGTGAACTTGCCAAAATCCACTACCTGCCTGTCATCATCTCAGACAACGGTGATCCTGAGCTCAGCAGCACAAATACACTTGTCATCAGTGTCTGCAAGTGTAATGAAAAAGGCAACTTCACTTTTTGTGAGGAGAGACCTAAACAAGTTGGAGTTAGTATACAAGCACTGGTGGCAATTTTCATCTGTATCTTCACAATCATTGGTAAGTATTTGACTTTTGTAACGTTCCTGGACTTAAAATGTGGGGATTATTTTGTTTTGTTTTTTAACTGAGATCTACAAAAGCTTTGTGGCTATAAAATGGCCACAAAGGCAGAAATACTGTAACTATTTGATTCATCTCACTTGCTCTTTCTATTTGGCCTGTTAGCAGAGTTTCAGCTACAAAGCTATTCATTCCATTGGAAAGACTGAGTCACTGGAAAGGTTATTGGACACATGCATAATATACTTGATTTACTGCTACTAGGCTCACATGCAGCTATAAAACAGGAAATTTGTGCTGGGGCAGTAACAATAGGATTCCTGTTTCCAAAGGCTGAACTAGTCTGGAAACCCTTTAAACAGTACAGTGAACATATATACATAAATAAATCTGTAACAAATCAGCAGACCAGTACCTATTTGCTGTATTTGGAATCCATCAGAGAAGGGGCAAATTTTTTTCTTGCTTGAGGAGAGGCCTCCTTTGCAATTACCACATAAGTGGCATTTGATGCCTGGCATTAAAAGATTTACCAGTTCAAGGCAGTAGTTGAAGTAGTTCAAAGAACTTGTGACACTCTGCATTTGCACTTGTGATTCCAGCTCAAGAGTCAGTTGTACAATTCCTGTACAGACTGAACTGCTTTGAGAAGATATAAATCCTACAGTTAAACAGTATTTTAAACTATTTTTAAATAAATATGTGTTAAATAAAATCACTCAGGAGAAAAACACTTCAGACTGTGTTACATATCTTACATGCAACTTGTCTTTCTTACTTCTCTATTTACACCTGCTCATCTATGTTTTATTTGCAGTAATCATATTGCTAATTCTTCTAAGAAAGAGACACAAGAAGGATTTGAGTGGTCTTGGGAGGAACGTGGCAGAGATTCACGAGCAGCTTGTCACTTACGATGAAGAAGGTGGTGGTGAAATGGATACCACCAGCTATGATGTATCTGTACTCAACTCTGTCCGCAAGAATGGTATAAAGCCAGAAGCTGTTCCCTCTGCATATGCACAAGTCCAAAAGCCTCCTGGAAATATAACTTCTGGTGCTGGAGAAATGGAAATGATGATTGAGGTTAAGAAGGATGAAGCCGACAATGACAGGGATTTGCTGCCATATGACACACTTCACATTTATGGCTACGAAGGTGCCGAGTCCATTGCAGAATCTCTCAGTTCCTTGGAATCGGGCTCCTCAGACTCAGATATTGATTATGACTTTCTAAATGACTGGGGACCCAGGTTTAAAATGTTAGCTGAGCTGTATGGATCAGAACCAAATGAAGATTTTGTGTATTAAGTTCAAATTAGCCATGAATTTTCTCCCACCCACTACAGATAGACATCAAGAGCCTGCAAATGGCCAAAGAAGAACTCACAGCTCTTCACTCAAGCCGTACTAGGATTTCAAACAGACATTTAAAAAAACCTGACAGCAGTAGGGTTAAAAAGAAACACACAGATCACATATATTGACTTCCCCCAGCACTGCTATCCTTGTTAGCATTCAGTTCTTTCCCCAAAATTGCTGCTCGAGGACCTGCTCGAGTCTTCTAGGACACAACTCCTCTCCCTGTCCAGATAGACACTTTCTTAAAAACTGGTTTTGTCCCCAGTTTCTCCTTCATTCCTCCTTTCCTCCTGTACTGTTTTCATCAATATGCATTCAGGGTCACCATCCGCTGGAACAGAGAGGTTCGGTGACATTGGGAACCAATGTTTTGAATAACCTCCTGTATCTGCAGCTGGCTGGTTTGCCTGGCCCTCTTGTAACATCTTTATTGATATTCCACACTTATGCTTACCCAGCAGAGGAGAGGAGGAACATATGGTCTATCACTTAACATTAGAAATTATTCCATCACTTTCAAAAAGAGGCATGATTTTTCCTTCTTTCCAATCTATTAATTATTCTTGCTTTACAGTCTTCTACTACATATATGAGTTACTAAAGATAAAATTAGACAGGATTTTTAGATGCACAATCTGGTTTCATCTGTCATTTTTAACAGCCCGATGATGATTTCAGGCACCTTTCTGGGCATGCTGGAATTTGCTCTAGCTAGCAGCAAAATTGTTTTTTCTTTCTGTAAATAGGATCTCAGTGTTACTCAATGGAACGTGTCCTGCAGGGCAGGAAATGTGGAGATCAGGGGAATGTTAAGATTCCAATACTGTAAATGTCTCTAGATGGCAATATAGGTCTCTCTGGATTTCTAAAGAGGTTGAATAGTTTTTTTATTCAACGTTATTAAAGCAATTTTATTTTTTCAGGGACAAACAAATGAAGGGCCTCGTTACTGTGAAACTGTTTTGATTTTTTTCTAAGCAGGTACTGTAAAACGGGTATTTTCCATCTAGGAAAATATTGTAGACTTCCAAACCAGAATACTACACACCCACACATTTGTCTGCATAAAAGAATGCAAATATAAGTAAGGTTTTGGAGCTGCAACTACTATGTCCCTGGTAAGTGTGTGTTTAGTTTCTCACCTGATGAAGATCCACAGAATGAAACTTCCTGTGCAGGAAGTTACCCAGCCAAATACATTTTATAAAAATCGGGTCTCTTAGGACAATGGTTTGTCTCTGGCTTCCAGCAATGCAGATTCCCATTGCCTTCAACAGGAACAGAGCCCTGCCACACAGATACTCAATTATGCAGAATCTGTGCTGGAGCTGTATATATTAGCTTAGTTGATTTGATTATTTAAATTTGGTAGCTAACCAAATAACACTAATTTTTTTTTTTTTCCTAAACCAGTATAGTGGAACCTCACAAATTTGATTTTTACTTATTCATGTCATGTCTAATTTACAGTCCCTTCCACCAAAATCCTTTCTTGGCAGAAAATAGCAATGCACAACAATATGGTCTCACTAGTCCTCACTACTGTAAAAAGTTGTCCCATACAATTATTAACTGGACACTAATGCATTATCATCAATAACGCAATCACTCAAATTTTCAAATATGAATTAAAGGAAGACTAAGTAGAATTCTGCCCATCAGTCAAATCAGCTTTAGATCACATCCTTTATAAAAGATGTACATTTGGGGATGACAGCCTTGGTCTTATTTTTAATGTGTTCATTCTCTTCTGTTTTGTTTAATCCAGTCTACAGTGTATGCTATTGAGGTTCCACATGTTAGTATATTATAAAGAATGCTAACTAATAATACTTACAGTTTAAGGTTTTCAACAGTAACTAAGGTATTGGCTATCAACAGGTAAAGTTAGTTATAAAATTATTTAGTTCAGTAAGTACTTTGGTAAGCATCATCCAGATAGTATTACCTGTAATCACTATTTTTAAGCCTGTTTTATAAAGCTATTTTAAGGAACACTGTATCAATTTCCACTGTATAAAGATGTTTGCACTGGATAGTTTCTTTTTATATTCCTGTACTGTTTTGGGGTTTTTTTACTACATAAAAGCCAATCTCAAGTTTGGATTTTCTGTGCATTAATGAGCCTCACATAGGAGACAATAGCAGGCTTTGTACCACAGTGAACTCAACCATAAAAACACTGGTATCTATGCTCTAAGCGAACTCAGACTAGACACAAATTCACCAAAGTACTTTCTGTAAAAGACGTTTTCTCCCACTCTTTGGAAAGCTGTCAGTAAAGCTCCTGGAGTAAGGAAGAGAAAAGCCCCAACAGGGCAGACTGGTTTCAGCAGCTGGTAAGGTTGAACCCTCTGACTTTGGAGGACTGGTGTCTGCCAGTGCTAAAGGATGCATTCAGTTTCCGAGCAGGTGTTTGGTATTTTAGTAGCCAGATATGAGGATGATTTTTAACCACCATGTTTAATGAGATCCTGCCTTTTTTTCCTACTGGAAAAGTACTCCTCTCAAATGGCAAAGGACACACTGCAGAACAGAAAGTACTAACACCCTGGCTCAGTACATATCACCCACCTGTGGGGGAACTACACATATGCCCACTACCTGAGTGGTCTATTAGTGTTACCTCAATGGGAAAAAAGGATGACAGCCCTGGCCACTGGCTTGATATCTTCTTCTTCTCTGATTTGCTGCTACAGACATATGCAAGCAGGATTACTCTGTAGTACACAAAAAGATCCAGCTTTCTCACAGTCCGGGATTTAGAGACGACATGACAGAACAGTACACACCTGTAACAGGGGAGAAAAAAAAAAAAAAAAGACCCCTACATTTGCAGCTTTAGATAGCACAGTTTCTTACCATTTCTTTTCACTACTAATAATGACTACCCCAATATATTCCCAAGATTATTCGAGTGCTTTAAAAAAAATCACATCCATTTTCCCCAGATATGGTACTTATAATTTACAAAGCCTGGAATAAAGCAAAAAAGTTCAATTGCTTCACTGCTAATTGCCATGAGCAAACTCCAGATCAAACACACTTTAGCACAAGTTGTATTAAAAACACAATAGATGTGCTAATTATGTTATAATGAAATGCATTTTTCCATAGAAAGAATTTGATTAAACAGCTACTTGCAACTTGTAGCAGAGATTCTCATAAAGGTTTTCATTATTCATTTAATTAATATGCATTTTAATCTCTTATCCCTAAAAATATATCATAAATTATTATTTTATTACAGTCAGACGCAGAAGTTCATGCCATTTAATAAAGGTTCTTTACTCCCACCCCATTAGAAAGTTTTATGAAATAATGACTTGTGATCAGAATCCGTGATACGTATCAAAACAGCAATGAAAAGCCATTTGCATATTAACACCTAGCACACTGTTGCACTTCCCAGATAGGTCAGGTGAGCTAAGGTCCTGTTATCAAAACAAACTTCCACTGTTCAGAGATAGAAAGAACAATTGTATCGGGTATTATCCAATTACAGTCCAGTACTACTGATACACTGTTCAGAAGAATATAACAGCAAATCCAGTGAAAAGAGAAGAATTAGTTATAAAAGGAAAAAAAGAAAAATAATCTTTTCTGAGTTCCTGTTCTTCAATTAGTGGGTTCTTCCCTTTTCTCCTTTCAGCAACAAGAGCTTAGAATAGCACCAGAAGGGACCAGCCAACCTGCTCAAGCGCAGGTGTTGTCATCCAGCCAGGACTAACTGTAGCAAGCAAGTCACATAAAGCCACACTGGTTTTTTGGAGCTTAGAGTTCGGAGTACAGATCCACCTATATACATTTATTTTAAATGTTTTCACTCCTATGCGTATGTCACAGGCAGGGGAAATGCTCATGGTGGTAGTAAACATGCAACTATACTATCCTGTATGGCTAGAAATAATAGTTATACTTGTTTCCATTATATTTCAGGTGGGGCTAGGACAGAAAAAAAGAATAATCGTCATCTTTCCTGACCTATTCTCCCTTCCTACTTTTTTTTCTAATAAATGTTTCAAGTTTGAGCGAGTAAGAAATAAAACTCTTGTGGTTTTACCTTCACATGCTTCCTGGAATGAAAGAAATCATCAAGGTGCTATCTTTCCCATTTAAGAAGCTATCACAATTTTATTGTAGCACAAGTCATCAAGTCTTACCAGAAACTGAATAAGAGTCTGATCAGATCAAAGTGGATTATTTAGCCTAAATATAATCCATAGAAAAAGCATGACAGAAAACAAAACAGCACAGACACCCTTTTAGTCTGCATCAGAAAAAGGAAAAGAAAAGAA
Organism: Grus americana; assembly: GCF_028858705.1. Taxonomy (NCBI): domain Eukaryota; kingdom Metazoa; phylum Chordata; class Aves; order Gruiformes; family Gruidae; genus Grus; species Grus americana. The sequence continues at coordinate 10,184,449 of NC_072864.1, forward strand.
AACCAGTAAAACTCTTTTAATGAGCAATAAAAACCCATGGATCTTTGCTGACCTCTTTCAGCTTCCTGACTTTGTTCCTGCCTGACCTGAAAGAAAAGGGAAAAAACAGCATTTCCTTCCACTTATCCTCAGCCAGGGTCCGTCCCACCTGCTTTCCCACAAGACTCTTAATTCATTCTAGTTAACCCCTTCATCAATGCCACAATCAACCATAAATCCCTGCAATTTTGTGATTCCTCATTAAAAAGGAACTTCTTGAAATCCAGTGCTCTGAATGAAATTACCAAAACAAGCAGAACAAAGCAAGGCTGACTTCACCAGGCAAACACATCTAAAAAATAAGCCAAATAAGGTTTTTCAGAAAGTCAATAACAGCTGGACTGCAAACGGTCCAAGGAGCTCTTCTGGCAGCCTTGCTAGAGCTCAAGATCTGACCTGCAATGCCCTCTACAAACCAGTACATTCTCAAATGGAAAGGTTCAAAAAGAGGCATCATGTAGCCATCTGCTGCTCTGACCCTCAGAAAACCTCCTACATTGCAGATATTTCTTGGGAAAATGTCTAGCCACTACAAACCACTTTTACTCAACTGGGGCAGTACAGAGAAAACTGAAATGTGAGTCCAAATTCAATCATTTTAAAATATCTTTTCTGAACTACTGTCCATGCTTTCCTTTCCCCATTTAAAGAGCAAACCTGAGTGCCAAAAACCCAAAAGGAACCTGAAGCACCAGATTTTATTGCCGTACTTACTGGACACAATACGTCCCACACCACAGATGTATAAAGTGCACGCTAGTGCAACAGTAGAAAATCACAACCGAATTCAGCTAATGCTGTCAGTACTGTGCCATTTCATAAACCGAACTAAGGAAAACTCAAACCTCCAGCTGCAAGGACCACCGGCTGCCGTGGCCAGAAGCAAACGCCTGGTGGCACTCGATCCCAGCTCTCGGCAAGGACAGCTCCCAGCGCACCGCCCTCCCCGACTCGCGCGTCTGGTTTTTCTATTGACTTCCCACTCCGTTCTCTGCCCTATCAGCTCACGCGAACATCTTATTCATGTTCAATAAAATTAATCATTCCAGAAAGTTAATTCAATCAGTTTCATGCTGTAACGCTGACTTCACGAAAATACTCAGACCTTTCCAGAAGCCAGAAAGGCTACAAAAGCCTGAAGTTATAAAGGAAAAAGTAGTGATCTTGTTCAGGCAGGAGTCTGGAAGGGCAGAAAGGGCAGGGAAATAGCTTTGGGGAGAGGATGCAAGCTCCAGATGTCTCCTTTATTCAAACATCAGTCCAGATGGCCCTACTTGGGGCATGTTTGCCTGTTTGCCAGAAGGAGTCAAATACTAAGTCCTGCTAGTTTGTCATATGACAATGAAATCTGTTTTTGATGATAAAGATGTTGTCCAATCCTGCTTCTGCAGAATATTTTTCCTTCCAAACCAAAGTGCAACTACTAATCAGGATTTTCTCAAGCAATACCAAATAATTTTTATTTTCAGTGACTCTTGTAAAACAGTTGGGGTTTGCTTTGACTGAGTACATTTGTGTATGAACGCATGCATTATCCACTAGTCATTATTTGTTCATTATTTTTATATTATAACCATGCAGCAAAACTTTCCCAAGTAGCCACACAAATGAATCAGTAAAAAAAAAAATACCAGGAGCCTTTCAGTGACCACATAAAATTTGATAGCATTCACAGAAATCACTAGTCACACAATTACAGATTAATGGCTTCATGAAAGTCAAAGACCCCTTGCAACTGGATTTAATTCAGTATTTGTAATCAGTAATTTAATTAGTCTTCATCCTCTCTCCTCCTGCTATTCCTCTAGACAGATTACTGCAACTCTGCTGATCCACCAGCTCTGCAAATCTCAGTGTGCAGTATGGTAGGAGAGGCAGGCTCTGCCTTCGAGACCCAAAACAATGCTGTCTACAGATCTTCAAGAGGAACTCAAGTTGGTCAGTCACAAAGAATAGGAACAAACACCTACACCAGTTTGAAATCTGTTTATAATATTTTATTGGGCTAAGGTTATGATACAGGCTTATGGCAGAGTAAGCGATTGTGCACACTGGCAATATGCTGTGCCTCCCACAGAAGCTACTTCTGAGTCCATCGCCTCTCCTGCTCATTCCTTTCTTGCTCTTACAGCCAGCTCCAGCCTCACTCTCTTCTTCCCTCTCTGCACAGTGGCAGCTGTGACATCCCCCTTGTTCTGCAAAAAGCCTGGTGCTCTTTATTTCATGTCACCCTCATTGCCACATAACCACATACAAGCTGTGCTGGACCACACTCACACCTCACTGACTAAGAGACTCAGCAGAGCCAGCCTCCCTTAGCAAGAGACAGAATGACCCAGCTCAAACGCACAGACCTCTTTGAGCACCTATACAACTGATACTGGCAGCACTATGACAAAGGACTTGGCAGCAGCCACCACCTCTCCAATCCCACCTCAATCACTCCTTAATTACTTTTTTCCCCATGCTACAGACTGAGCTCTCCCATCCACGTCACACTCAATTCCCCAAACACAACGTTCTGCCTCTGTCATTGCCAGCAACAGTTTGCAATGCACTAACAGCAAGAGGGTTGGGAGTCCCAGCACTCCCGCTGCAGTCGCTACCCACTACCACCTCTCCCCTTGAACGCCTGGTGACTTTGCAAAACTTTGCATAATACGTCCCAAATCAGCTCCTTGGTAGCAAGCAAATCTTGGCAGGATGAGGAGGGAGGAGGAAAGAGAAACACAGCAGCATCAGAATTTGTAGGTCAAAAACAGGAGAGGAAAAAAGAGATGTTTCTCCCTCTGATCCAAAAAGTTATGTTATATACAAGTAGCAAATTGAAGCAGATTCTCTGTAAGCAGAGACTAGCCTGAGGGACACGGCTCCCTCATTCCTCAGCAGCAGCTGAGCCACCTCAGCCTGCTCAGCTCATACATCTGTTCCCTGACGCACATGGGTCCCATCCTGCAGCCATCTGCTCCTCTTTCCTCCCACAGATGCCATGTACAACACAGCCAGCAACCAGGGCTCTGCAAGCAAACCACACACTGATCACAGGTCCCACCCTGCCAGGCCTCCTTCTTCTTTAGAGAACCAGAGCGCATTTCCCAATGTGTGCAGCTGACAATAGCTGAGGATTTCTTCCTAAAACTGTGGTCCCGGCAGATTGCCAAGCAGAAGTGACAATCTGAAGCCTCTACCCAGGTTAGTAGGTCCTGCACCACTTGCAGGCAGCCCTGCATGCACAGCCTCAGCCTGCTCAAAAGGCAGCAAGGGGAAGTTCTGTGCACCTTCCCAGACCAGCGAGCACAAATGGCAATGAAGTTGCTGCTGTAATTTACCATGCCTTGGTGTACAGCAGAGTCAGTGGCTTCCTGGTTTAGGAATGAACAGGAGAGAGGATGGATAGAGATTATACAAGTATGTAACACAGCTGGGGAGACTACGAAGCTCTCCTCTGTATCACTCAGTTGAATAAGCACCATCCACATGGATACTGAAACTTCCCAAAAGTCATTGCTAACTGCTCCAGCTTTGAGTGTCTGACCATCTCCCAAACCTGGAGTATTGTGCCATTGCAAACGTGGGGGGCAAGCAAACGGAAGCAGTGCACTGCCCTCCTAACAGTGCTGTGCTTGAGAACGATATGAGCTCTGTAATTGCAGCCAAGTAAGGATCCAGAGCAGCAAAACCTACAATCTTTGTGACCAGTGCAGCCCGGACAGGGGTTAGAAACACGATGGCCATGCCCATTGTGCTGCCTTCTAGTACTCAATAGCAACTGACAGCAGAAGCAGAAGGCAAGGCTAGTAGGGATCCACTGAGAAGTCGACCATGCAGAAGAGCTGGCATCAAGGAATACACCTAGAAAGCTAGCACAGGGGTAGACACAGGGCAGTCAGAAATACCAGGCAGCAGAGCTATGTCTCATGCTGACACAAAATCATTATCTCATTCAGTTGATTTGGCAGTGACCACTTGTCACCTGACTGAGTAATCACATCTTGAACAGACTCAGATCTGTCTCTCAGTATCTGCATGTATCTGGCAAAACTGCTCATCAAGCCAGGCAGAGTGATTGCTTTGAGTAAGTGAAAAGCGTTATACCCTTACTGAAGAACCATAAAAAAAGTGTTAGAACATAGCCAGCCTCCTCTTCTTTCTTCACTAAAAGAGCTTTGAGTTAGCTAGAAAAATTAAGCGATTCTCTTCAATCCTAGTAAAACAATCTCCACAATTAATTCTTTCCTGTAAATAGGTGATTAAGCATCAACCCTAATCAGAACTGGGCCTTCTTGGACTTTGTTGCAACATCTGGATTTTTTTGGATGTTGATGCAAGTACTTGGCAAGCAGACAAGGCATTCTATGGGCATATGTGTGTATAATCCATCTGTTGTCACATCACTTCTGAGTGAACTGGAAGCACCACATGGCCTTCCAAGAGAAAGATATCTGGCAGAACATTAAATAGTCCCCAGACCTATGCAAAGCTGACTGCTTTTGTTGTAAACATATTTCAGGAGGAAATTTGTGACTTATAAACAATATGCATTAATAAAGCCCATTTGCAACTGTGGGTTTGTATCCTAGCTGTGACACAGACTTCCCTTTTCATCTCAGGTACGTCATCTAGGCCCAGATTTTTGCTCTTACACATCAAGTGTTCAAAGTGGCACTCCCTTCTGAAAGGTTATTTGGCCATTGTCTTCCCCTCCATGTGCCGTAGCAACCGTACAGACCCACTTTCCCACATCATCGCAAGGGTTAGTTAATATGCATAAAAGCATTCTGAATAAGTAAAATTCTCTAATGCTCATGCATTTTAAGGATGAAAGCTTTAGCACTATTCATTATTTTACAGCACATTTCCAGGCACAAGAGATTTTTGCAAAAGATCTATGAAGACTTGTAATTAAAATGCTGTCCCCTGCACATATTTACAGCTCTGCATGATGTATATAGTAATATTGCCATTGCAATTAACAGAGAACCTGTAGCACAAGGCATGAGCAGAACCTGCATTCAGTAGGTCACTGTAAGCAAGAGTCATGGATAACACAGTTAATGTGAGGGAGAGTTAGAGCAAGGTAGTCACGTACACATCTGGAAGTTAAAATTACCATGCTAGGCATTTAAAATCTGTGGCATAGCCACAAAGAGTATTTATTGCATGCAGAAAACACTGGTGAGAAATAAAGCACAGATTTTATTTTTATGAGATGCTAAATGTATGACCAACATACCTCATGTGGCTCCATATGGGATGGAAAAAAGATTTACATTTAGTCAAGGGACTCAAGTTTCAGTGCCTTTTCATTACTTCAATTCTGCCTCTAAGAAATGTGTTTATTTTAGCCATTCATACTACTTACATCAGACCTTTATCGCAGCTGCCCAAATTATCCCATTTTAGACCACAACAAATAATCAACACTCAGTTGTTTTTCCTGCAAAGCTCTCAGATTAGCTTTTTTAATTTCTACCCACTCCTGATGTTTTTAGTCACCAGGTTCAGAGGCCCTCTGGTTCAAATCCTTTACAGCATAGGAAAGGACTCATGAAACACACTCATCTCTAGTTAATATTTCCTTTGACCACAGAAAGCTCATCCCAGGATAGTTCTGGAGACCACAAAGAACAACTAACAGTTGGACAAGCTTTCATTTCCACGACAGCAATTGTCTGGGCTAACATCCAAGGGATCAGCCTTGAAAGCATTTGCATGTAGAATTTAAACTTAAGAGCTGACACACTTCAAATGGGGCTAAACCAGACTCCAGTTAGGTAGAGAACAAAGTAACATGCACAACCAAAGTTCTACACGCGCGTGTGTTAATGCAGTGCATTTTCTTTTGATGCTTCTCAAAGGTGCCTAGAATTGCATCATTATAAACAGGACCTACTTCTAGTTGCCACTGAAGCAATAGGAGCTGTGGCCGCATAAGCTACTATAAATGAATCACTATGGCACGCCCCTACCATGCAGTAACACAGGCACTGTTTTCAGGGTACTTGCTTAGAGTAGGCAGTATCAAAGGGGCAATGTCTCAAAACTTTCCTTTTTTTGCTAGGAAAGGAGAGGCCTTCACACACCAGCATTCATATGAAGCCCAATAATGAGCAAATTTTAGTCCAGAATTGCTATAGACTTTAAGTCTCTGGACTTACAGCTAGCAATAACCCTGAATGAACATCACGCCTTATTTATCTATTGTTGGGACTCTGAAATATCTATATTAATCCCAAAGGAGATGGAGAGACTCAACTTCAAGGTAGCTGAGCTGGTAGCACCAAGTTCCTGAAGGAAAACTGAAGTGTACATCCACCGATTCTCAGAAACAGCACAAAATGCTAAGCACCTTCACTGGTCTGGGAAAGCATCCTTGCATTCACACTCTGGGTATAAAAGCATTGATAATGTGCTGCCTTTAGAAGCTAAAGTATTCCTGAGGCTTCCTTGCTTTCTGAAAAAAGACCAGACATTCATAAAGAGGATGCCTGCCTGAGTCATCGTTAAGTACCCAGAGTGTGCAGAAATTGAAGTTTACTGAGTCTCTTTCTTCTCCTCGCTGCACGGAACTAGCAATCTTCTCTAGGTCCCTTATCAGATGAAGTATTTTGAGTGCAGATACAAACTGCTGCCCACCCACATGTGCTAATTCTTGTTGGATTCTCTTCACCCTGAGAGACTTTCCAATACTGCATATGGAGAGAAAGGGACTGGCACCGATTACATTCCACCTCAAACAGAGGAGACAGAATAGGAATCAGACAGTGTCTGTCAGTCCACTGTGATTTTCCTGCCCTCTTCCAAGCACTGCACAACTATTTAATCATGCAGAGATAAGGCTCTTACTGAACACAAACACTGTGATTTCACTATACCCACATGTTCAGCTACCCACTTCCCCACAGGCACGACAGTCTGCGAAGAGTCAACGCTGTCCGCAGGACTCTGTATCATCTATATTGCTCTAAGCACCTCTCATCTGAACAAGGCTCCACCACTATGAAAGCAGTTTCATATTATAATCTTTGGACAAATGTTACATCACAGCACTGTATATTGCAAGCTCCAAATAAAAATTTGAAAGCTGGGTTAGAGGACCCTGAAGATATGTTTATCATAGAAATGCTAGTGGAAGCTCAATTACAGTGATCCTACTATATGCTGCTCTGCTAGGCAAGCTATTTAAGTCCTTTCAATAATGTTTTGCTGTAATGGGAACAGTTCAAGCTGCAGTAACAGGTTTGCGACACAGAAAACATTAGAGCAGTTGATCTTATTCCTTCCAATGCACTCATTTGAATAGGTTTTTTTCTGCTGCTCCACCTATCAGTTGCCTTTATCTCTAAAGAGCACAATTGCCTTTTTTCTGCCATTTCCAGTTAGTTATGATTTTCAGATTCAGCTTAGAGGAGCTACACTCAATCTAAAATCAGCATATCTTTTTCACATATCTCATTTATTTGAGGAAACTGAAGGGTTCTTATTGTATGCTGAGCATGTCATTGTGCTGCACCCAAGTAACTCTTTTCTGCTAGGTAATAAAGAGCCGCAACACTTATCCTACCAAGAAGCCTGAGAAAATGAAATAGATGTTTCTATAGAAGTAGCCAAAGGAAGGAGTAAAGCAGTATGAATAGGGGTCACCTAGAGAAATAGTTTTCCCAGCCCTGACATCAGATAGCAGGAAGACAAAAAAAGAATGAGAGGCATCTTCTCTTAGAACACAGTTCGGACTTGCTCAGCTTCAGGTTTGTTTTCCCTTCATCCTACTTTCCCAAATTAGGAACTGTTCCCTCCATCCACTCTCCCACATACATTTCTCCTCCCTTACACACCCACCTCTTCCACACAAGATCCCAAACCCATCTTCTTGTCACACCTTTACCCACCCAAACAATTCATCCACAGTTCCCCACATCTTTACAAATAATACTGTGAGTTTCCTAACTAAAGTCATCAAATCCTATCTGCCTTAGCTTTCTACAATTCTACTCCATGTCACCTAACTCAAGACACTTTCTACGACTGAAGGCAGGACCACAGACCCTACAGGGAAATGAAGCCCACTTTCCCTACATGAAATGCACAAATGCCAGTGACAGCAGTACCTACTGTAAAAGAACAGAGCATCATAGCACAAATTTGACCTGCAAAGAGATCTGTTCAGTGTCAATCAGCTTTACAGTTCAGATTGACTCATCTTCAATGGCAAGACATGATCTAAGCCAATTTGTATACAAATGTTATTATCAATTGTCTGCCATTTATCCTCAGCCTCTAATACCATGTTTAAATATTACATCGTTTTGCTTAATCCCATCCCTAGCTACAGCTTCCCTAGGATTCTGATTTTTCTTATGAGTAATCCTGTCTTTCATGTAACAGTCTAATGATCTGTGAAATAATGATAGATTATTTGCTCAACTAATAGCTTATTTTTTAATAAAGCATTCTAAAACATAGGTAATGATTGTAGGCCTATATTTCTCTAAGGAATAAATATGGTTGGATCACTTGAATTTTTCTTAACTTAGCAAAATACAGTAAAAATACATTATTCATATGACAGCTTTATATTGTCTTGTGTCTTGTTACAGCCGCTTTTTTTTTTTGCATTAGCAATTAATTCCATTCAATGGCAGAAAGATCATCTTCATAAACTGATCACTTTGATAAGAATTTCTGAGTGAATTAACTGGGCTCGGCTGTCTTTACATAACAAAACTTGAAAAATTAAATGTCAGGCATAAAGGTATACTTTTACTGTACTTGTGTAACCTTCTAAAGTCACATGCAAGCCTGCATAAATAATGGCAGTGGCATGCCCAATTTCCCTGGGCTTCCCTATCTCTCCTGCCCATTTCATCCACGCAGATTACCAGACCTTCTAGGGAAGCATCATGCAGTTCCCAAATCCAAGTTCATGCACAGCCCACCTAAGAGCCGCTTCAGGACAGACAGACTCTGTAAATAAATCTCTTCACAGCAACACTAATCCCTTTCCATCAATAAAAGGAGTGCTCTTTTTTAGTCTCCCTCATCTTGGAGCTCCTGCCCCACAGGTTTACATCTGCAGTAATTTAAATGCAGCTGGATATTGGTTTCTAGTAAGTGTAAGGCCTACATCAAGTCCCTCACATGGGGCAACTAAAGGGAAAAGAAAGGACATGTACAAAAAACCCTAAGTGGGTGGGACATATTTTCATTTTGTTGTCAGTTCACATTGTCAGAAACAAAATGATTTTGAAAGTAATAGAAAATCAGTGTAATAACACTGTCCTCAGCATGGCTTTGAAATCCATTTATGGGAGCGTCATCGGTAAAGCACATATATAATTACAACTGAAGCTGTATTTATCTCCAGACTAAACACCATCATGAGGCAGTTTGTTAAATAATGCATTTCCCTAGTGCTTTTTGCTGAATACGTGATCATTTCATACATTAAATTTATTGTTTTGATAATACATTCTAGTAGCTTCACAGCCAATGTGCATGCAGTTTTTGAAGATTTCAGTGAAGCAAGAAGTATCTGCATCCTGAGAAGCAATCACTGATACATAAAAAATTCACTGTGTTTCGGCTGCACTCTCCCTGCTTCACCTGGGACTTAAACTAAACCCCAAAGAACTAGCAGTATTCAGGGAAACAAGGGCCTCGATGCTCCAATGCCACAGTCTCACCGACTCTACAATTTGAGAAGGTTTCCCCACTGAACTCTGGACAACAACCATGTTGTAGTCCACATGCTCACTTCTCAGGTGGATGCACAAGAAGAGCAAGCAACAACTATGGTCATCTGCTATCACTGTCACTGCAAGGAATGTTATCCCAACATATATAAAACATAACAAGGGCTTCCTATCTATTTATAGCATGTGCCAACTCTCTTCATACCTTTCTTTTTTCTCAGAGACAGTCTCTATATATACTCACTTTTTTTTCTTTATTTTGACTTGAACATCAAGCCCATCACTGAATTTTTTATCAGTATTTTCCAGCCAGATGCACATGTGCGTCAGCTGGCATTGGCTTTCGTGTTGCCAAAATAACAGTAAATCAACAACAGGCAGCAGTTAGTGGTGATACCAGCTATTTTCTGGACAGTTATCATGGGAATATCTTTGTCAATTTAATGTGACATTTCAGAGCAGACTGGAGATATGTTCTTCCATTTTTTAGTGTGGTCACTGGGAACTGGCTAGATAAATTGACATTGCACTCTCTGTATTTATTCTATCTCTGCTATTAATGTTTGTTGCATTTACAAGACAAGAAATGCATTTTCCTTGTCAGGATAGCAAATGCATCCAGAACTTCAAAATCCATATGTTCTCCTTCCTTCTTAAACCTTAGGAGTTTACAACCAATCTTTCTGGTGGTACAATATCTGCTACAATTGCTCCATAGCAATTATCTTAAAATCTGGTAGTAAAGATCATATAGAATCATTATTATTATTATTATTTTATATATATAAAAAAATAAATCTTTTCAATGGTAAGATTTAATAGCTATTTGATTTTGGTCTTGACTCTTACTTTAGTACTAAAATAAATGTGTTATCTTCATTTTGGCAATAAATATTACTTAGAAGATTGACATGCAATTAATTTATTATGTAGCAAAGACCAAAGTCTGCCATTGTATAAATAACTTATTCTGAGCACAACGGGATTTACATTTCCTTGTGCACCAGCTAAACTTGATCTTTCTTCATTCACCACATAGTGGCAATTGCAGCTATAATACAGCAGGTGGCACCAAAATCAGATTACTATTGACACCACTGCTGTCGATTTCCCCTAAATACTACCACATGATGTTACAAGCCCAACTTCAGACAGGAGTTGAACCTGGAGTTTTATATTATCAATAGTGAGCATGGATACAAAGAAATAACCAACAGACGATATGTAGAAGAACACACTAGCTTAACTTCTGGAACCTAACGCAGTAAAATGCAGTTGTTCTTGGTGTGTCACTGTAAAAACCCTTACAGTTACTTAAGTGGCATCAACAATCCAAGTGCCCAGAAAAAGCAAGACTTGACCGTCTCGACATATTCCAAAGCCTGAATAACTGTGTTGGGTTTTGTTGTTTTTTTTTTTTAAAAAATGGCTCTCAGACTGATTTACGGTGTCACACAGTATCTAGAAGCAGAAGGCAGCACAGGTTGAGTCCTTTTCCTCTGTACTGATGGGTTGAGTGAACATGACTTACTCTCAGAAATAATAAAATGGGCTTTTGAGTGGTTTTTTGGCACAGGCAGGGAATACTGTGAAGTAGTTTTAGATTAGCTTGGAAATCAGCAGTTCATACTACGATTTTATTTAGTTTTGTTCCCTCTGTATGCTCATACTCTTAAACACAGGTAACCACAACAACACAGGTAAAGACAATAATGCTGACTAGGGATGCTGACTGAAGGCATCACTCACAAGCCTGTACTCAGCTGTGCAGCTGCAGCCATCGCCAGAACACACAGCCTGGGGAAACAGCAGGGGAGGGAACAGAGAAAAGAAGGGACAGAATTTCTGTCCACGTCCCTCACATCTTTGTTGTTGGATCATTTTTTGTTCTTCCAAGACAACCATCCTTACACTTCCAAGACCAAAGGCCTTTTAGATATACAATAGCTGAAATATTATTAGTAGTAGCGAAAAACCTGAAATGAAGGAGAGGATATAGGCTTTGCCCTCATTAGTTTTCCTCACAGCCAAACTTCATCTGTTGGGAAGAGATCCAGGTAAGGCATTGGAATCGAATCCATGCTACGGAACAGAAATGCATAAGTAAATACCGTATTACTGGTGCCTTATGCTCCTAGTCATGTCAACACCGGATCATGTCCTTGTTTCTGATGCTGGATGATCTGAAAGGAAAAATACAGGCATCTGGGACAACAGCTTTTTTTCCTAGTGTACTTGCTTACATTGTTGTGTAGCAGATCAGAAAAGCTAACTCCTGGATCCTACAGAAAAAAAAAAAAACTATGTAGCCAAAAATTCCAGAAATTAAGTAATCTTTTAATAAATAATGACAACAAGGGTCAATTCTGAAGCCTATTTAGGGGAAACTGAATACTTCATTTACAGTATTTAACAGATGCTCATCTTGGGACATGTTTTTTTGTTAGATCTCTGAAACAAAGTAGGCACACGAAGATCAGGATCTGCACAATATGTTCATGTGTCTATTTTAACCTTTAATGACAGCTAGTTACTGAGAAGAACTTTCAACAATCTGAATAAAGGAGTCCCTACAATACTAAAGCATTCCAAATAATAAAGTTCAAAGCATATGCTGGAATTAAAAAACCACTCAATTTTCAAGCTAACAAATAAAAAAAGAAAAAAAACAATAAAGACTAGCTGTCCTTTGCTTTCTTTGGCCTCTGTTTGACGGTCAGTACATTTTAAGTTAAGCTTGAAGCAAATTTGGATTAATAACAAAGCCAGGCTCATCTGTCCAGCCTGTAAGGTAATGACAGCAAGAGTGGCAGAGATACAGCTCAGGTGCACGTGTTCATAACATTTCATTTTTTCTATTGGGCTTTTGATGAAAGTCAATTGTCCTTTTAAGTACTAAGGAACACAGAAGTGTCCTTCATGATTACAAGTCACTAACTCAAGTAGCTCATGGCTTCCTTTCCCTTCAATTCCTTTCTGTTTTCTCTACTGATACTTAATCATAATTTCCCTCTCCAGACAGAGCTAGTTTTACTGCCTTTTGCTCACCTATACCCTAGAGTGGTCATTCACAACTGCTCCTTTATAATTTTATCCACAATTTTGAGAACATCTTGTTTTGTGAAGAGGATATACAAAGGTTGACTAGAAATTGACGCAGCTGATCTCTTAAATGTGGTCTCACTCACCACCCTTTCAAGTGCTGCAGCAACCCAGTTCATCTGATTTCTTTTTGATACCTTTTTACTAGTTTGTGCCACACTATTGTTTGCTCTTTCCACTGCATAACACTATGCCCAAGCTATCAGAGACAAAATTTTATCCTAAACCCCAGTACAATCTTTTTGTATTGTAAAACCCTCAGGGTCCATTCTTTTTTCTTTGCTTTGCTCTGTTCCTTTTGTCCTCAAGCCTGCCTTACATTTCTCTGCAAATGAATTGCATAAGCCACTTACCTTCCCCAGTTTCCCACCTCTCCAAATCATTTATCACTGTGCTTCTCTTTCCTAGCAAGTGAACTTCTCTGCTCTTGAGGTTTTAAATTAATTGCCAGTTTCCTTATCCTACTGCACATTTATTTCCACAGGTTACAACTACTCAACAAGGGAATATGTTACATCCTTACTTTAACCATTAATAGTTTATTAAAAAGTATGTCTCACTTCTTAAGTGGTGCCAGTCTGTCAGGATACAGGGAGAAACACAACCTGGAGGCTGTTGATGTATGTTTTTTTAATCCGTTTCATATAAAGTCTGGCTGCATTTGAATCATCCTCTGTGCAAGTTCTTTTCTGCCACTGGTTTCTGCTTCTCTCAGCAATTCCTCTCAGGCAGGAGCCTCACCATTACATAAGGCTGAGTATTACTTCCAGGGCCTTATTTTACCCTCACTTTTGCATGCGCAATGCCAGTGAAACCAGGTTTCATCAGCCTGAGGGTTCATCCCCAAGTATTCTGATCTCCAGTCTGCATCTCTTCCTTACTATTATGAAAAACATTCACAGGTCCAGTGAGGAACTTTGTGCCTTTGCTTATTTATAAATTTTTTACCATCTTCCAGAGGTTCTACAGATTCACAACACTTCATAAATAAAGTAGTAATAAAATTGAGAGATACTGGTTTGTGTATTCATTGGTAAAACATGAAAGATAATGAATTACAGAGTTTGTACTTCACCGAGGTGCACTAAGTATTTCTTGCTAGTACACAACAGTTTCAGAAAGATAAAATCAATTTTGGGTCACATATATTTTCTTTTGCTGCCATACTAACTTCTCATTTGTGCTTTTGTTTTAGGTTAACAAATGCATTGCTAAATTCATATGCTTGCCTACACTAATAATACTGTAGGGCATGCCTTTTTTCCCCAAGAGCTCTCTATCAAAAGCTTCTTTTAAAAAGATTATTGATAGTACATGACAAATACTTCAGTGTCCATCTGTAAAAAATAAGAAATAAATCATAAAACTCCTAACCTCCACAAGGGTTACACTGACCAACTATCTTTATTAAATAGTCAAGGAACTAGTTTGTAGTACGAAGCTTTCTTTCATTTCACTTTTCTCCTTCCCCATGATATCTGACGCGCACAAGCCTTAGCCAAATTCTGCCTGTACCAGCTTTCAAGTATGGTCCCCGCCGAGACCCCGGATACCCCTTGCGTTAGGAACAGGTATCTATGTTTTATGGGACTACAAGTGCATCTGATCATCCAAACACAGGATTTTTACCACTGAGTGCAACACTTATGTCAAAGAGTGGACCTACAACATATAAAATGTTTTGTAATATTCTGACATGCAGAATTACTATTATTACTGGTGGTAGTGGTATTACCTAATTTTAAATGCTGCATATGACATAATTCAGTATTTTTTTACATCTATTTGTGCATGTTTATTGTTATGTATCTCCATGGACATATATGTTATTATTTGTTAGTAATCCATTGGTTGTCTTTAATTCCAAAAGTACCATTAGAATTTATCAAATTCATACAAGGACTCATGGAAACAAACACTGAGACTCTGCATTCACTGTCAGATGCTTTAAGGTCCTTGAAAGGTCAACACAAAATAAATTGCATAATTAAGTATAAATTTAATTAAGGAGTCACAGAATGAGAAGGAAAAGAACACTGAGATCAAATTTTCCATTCCACATCCTTAAACATTAACTCAGTTGGCAGTAGGAAGATTGAAATCACAGACAGTCAGGGAAAATATTATTGGCTTTTCAATAACAATCTTGGACCCAATTATTTCCTAGTGCATACATACGTATTCAAGAAAATATATATGTACAGAAGGCAACAACAGCATAATACATCATCTCACTCAAAAGTCAGCAAGCAGGTGAATAATTAAGAAACTAAATCTGGCCCCATTCCAAAGCCTAAGAGCATCTTTTGTTCCACAGAAAAAGACAGTTGGTAGCTTTAAAAATCAGAATAGCCTCTGAGAATTTGGGCATGACATAAAATTCCTACAGAATACTTTCTTGACATAGCAACTATAGAAACAGAATGAAGAGCCTCTTCATTCTAGATCTCATTTCTTTACATGGCATGTAAAAGAACACGACTTCTGCCTTTGGGCCTTGGTGCTGCTGTAAAATATTTTTGTTGATATGTTTCATCTGTATTAATAATTTAAATGATTTTTCCTCTTGAGAAATTTTATGCCTGAAGAACTAAATCACTTGATTTAAACATCTAGAAAATATTTTTCAAAAGAAATTTACCTGTCCTATAAATGCTAGCTGAAAAATGTTATACAGTGACTTTATATACCTAAAATTCCATCCTTTTAATTAAAATAACTTTTAGCACAGAGGACTTTCCTTTTGTTAGTAATTCTGTAACATGTCCAAATTCAAAGATCTTTAGGATCTTGCTGGAAATTTATTTTACTTTGATCATATTCAAATCCACTGCTTGCAAATTGCTAACCTGAAAACCCTAAGATTTCTTAGAAAACGTGATGATTTAGTGAATATTAAACACATGAATTTTAAAATCTCACCACTCATCGTAACCCTTCAGGAATTCCATTCACAACAGATCTCAAAACCATAACTGATTTAATTGCTTCCCACTACCCCTGCTTGAAAGACAGCATAAAAAAGTGGGGGGAGGAGAAAATGAGGAAAGTAAAATGTGGGCACTGGTACAAGAAATTCAAAAGTATTATATGCAGACTGGCCTGAACAAAGGGAATTATATAGCAGTTGTGCTAAAATCCAAGCTACAATATGCATGTGATATCTCAGACTCTCCCATTTAAAATAAAGTAAAATCCTTGCCCATATGAAGGTAATCCTACTTACTACACTCATGCAAGTAGCTCCGCAGGCAGTGAAATGATTTCTTGCATAAGGCAAATAGGACTTGCCTTGAACCTGAAATCAGCCAGAACTGCTCCTCTTCCATTTAAATTCAGCAGCAAGTATGCTCATCAACTGTAAGCACAGTACTTAACATCAAACAATATATATTGCAACAACATCATAAACAAATATATATTGTTTTTAGTCATTGTAGTGAAATTTAAAAGGGTCTTTACTTTTGGAAATGAGCTCAGTGTGAAACTGGTTATTTAACAGAAGAAAAGACTTTCCAAAACACTCTTCAGAAGGGGCTCAGGTTATCTAAGCAGGTTCCAATACAAACACATCACATATCTCTGTGAGAATAAGAAACTGAAGCTGAATCAAAAAAAAAAAATCACTTAAGAAAAGTGATATGCAAAAGTACCTACCTGGATTCCTGCTTGCCTTCTACTGAAGTGATTATTCTCCTCAGTTCAGCACTTGAGAAACCACATCTGGAGCATTATGGGCACCTTTGGGCTCCCCAGTACAAGACAGACATTCATACGCTGGCATGAGCCTAGCAGACGGTAACCAAGATGATTAAGGGACTGGAGTGTCTCTGTATAAGGAGAGACTGAACATACTGGATTTTTTCAACCTGGAGGAGGCTTGGGGGATCTCATTGCTGCCTTCAGCTACATATCAGGAGGGTATTGAGAAGATTGATATAGGCTCCCTGCGCAGATACAACAAG
Organism: Grus americana; assembly: GCF_028858705.1. Lineage (NCBI taxonomy): Eukaryota > Metazoa > Chordata > Aves > Gruiformes > Gruidae > Grus > Grus americana. Next base: position 10,201,247 of record NC_072864.1, read on the forward strand.
AGGCAATGGATATGTGTTACAACACAGACAATGTGGATTAGATATACCATGAGGATAGTTATCATGGGAATAGGGGCCAGAGAGATTCGAGTCTCCCACCTTGGAGATATCCATGACTCAACTGGACAAAGCTCTGGACAAACTCCTCTAACTGGATCTGTTTTCAGTCAGAGGATGAACAAGGTGACCTCCAGAAGGCCCTTCCAACCCACACTGTTCCACAGCTCTATGAGGTCAATGGGAAAGGTCTTCAATTGAACAATGGGAGCAAGAACAGTAAAAAAATAATTAGTGCACAAATTTATGCCTACAAATACCAAGTTTGCACTGCTGCTCCATTCTTTAATGAAAAATTATGTTAAAATATCTAAAAAACACTTTCAAAAATGTTAAGGCTTTTCACAAAAATTAAGATGAAAATAAAAGTTGGGCATTAAGACTCTCCATGCAAAAATGCCTGTCTTTTTTCATATTTTAAGTAAATTTTTGAGAAGGAAGAATGAACATTTGTAGGTTTTTTAAAAAGAGAGTAATTTGAAAAATTTTCCTTCAAAGGATTCTTTTTATTACATTTCAGAACACAGTGAGTTGTGAAAGCATGAGATGCTTCCTATCAAATTCTAGTTCTTCTTTTCCTGACTTCTTTTGTTTTCAGCAGCAAGCACAGATTTATACAGCCTGGTCCACCACAGACTGAAAACTCCCAACAAGGCATTACCTTAGCCCAGGGCCTGGTGTAATCAGCTTGCTCAGAAATGGCAGAGCATTGGGAATGCCCAGCACTTCTGGCACTGCTGGTCTAGCACAGGTGCAGGGCTAGCTGAGCTGGCATAAGGTCTGGCCAAGTAACGTGAAGGCAAATATAGCTGCATACATTTGGTGATGAGACTCCCACAGCAGCTAGCACTGATGAAATCCCACTGCTACCAGATCAATGCTATTATCACTGACAAGGCACAAAATTTTCTACGCAGAAAAGACTTTCCTGTTCCCATAAACAATGATTAATCAATTTTGCTCATCCTGAGGCATTTTATCTAAGACTAATTGTATAATCCAACTTACACTTATTTCATTACCACCTTTTCCATTAAAAAAAAAAGATTTGAAGAACAGTATCCCCCAAACGTCTCATTACTAATCCATAAAAATTCTCAGTCAAAAAGAGATCTCATTATAGCAATAAAATTTATTTTGCCTTACAAAAACTGGCTGTCATAAAAAGTCCATGCGGGTAGCACAGCAGCTACCACATTTAAGCATCAGTTCAGCACTGAGCTCCAAGAATCTCAAATGAAACCACAGGAGATAGTAAGCTGAGTTGAGGAGGTCTGTCACTTCAGCAGACTGCACTAACGGTTCAGTTTTATAATGAAGTCCCCAGATTGCAGAAAATGTAAAATCATCCAAGAATAAAATCATCTGTCTTCAGCAAGGGTTTCTCACAGATTTCCCCTTATCAGTAAATTGGGAAACACCCACTGAGGGCAGTAACTTTGTACAGTTCCATCCCTAAGGAATGCCATTCCAAACCATACGTAAATGTACTTGAGCTCCCAGTCAGTCATGCTCCCTATTTCTAAAGACTGGGGAAAAAACTTTCTTGAGACAGTGGCATAATTCAGACTGGGCACACAGGCCATAAACCACCACAGACAGACACTGCTTTGGCCCTCCTTGTTTTATGAAGTTATAAGACGAGCTAACCCAATGTAAATAGATATGAGCAGCACAAATTCTGAATATTTTTTATCTTTGTTCCAGCTCTCCCAAATACAGTCCATAAGCAATCTCCTATATAATAAATCATTTATTTGTAGAAAATTTTCTTTAAAACTAATCTATTTTACTAAAACAGAAAAGCAGATGCAACAAAAAGAAACAAATAAAAATGTAAACTATCCATGATATCACCCTGACAGAACACATCACTGCTGAGGTACTGCACTTAAGTGTGCAAATGAGAGTCTGGCCTGAATTCTGCAACACATCTAGGTTTCATTCAGGTGCACAACTGAATGAGAAAAACAGGAACCCCTAAAAACTGAAAAACATGCAGAATAAAAGGGTAAAAAACTGACCCATCTCCACATACATGTGATGCAGAGTTGGAAATTAGTGGGGTGAGCAAAACCTACAACATTTAAGTAGATTCAAGATGAGCATGTTGAGTACTGGTAAGTGTTCCATCCCTGGAAGTGTTCAAGGTTGGGTTGGATGGGGCTTTTAGCAACCTGGTCTAGTGAACGATGTCCCTGCCCGTGGCAGGGGGGTTGGACTAGGTGATCTCCAGAGGTCCCTTCCAACCCAAACCACCCTGTGATTCCATGACTCCTATGAACTGTGACAATGTTTCTGCAGGCTTTGATGGATCATGTGCTGTACATTGTGTTGTTTGACCCAGAAACAAACATTCTGTCTCAGTAGTTGCAACTCCTACTGGAGATAAAGGACAAGACTGTCACAGAAAGGGGTCTAAAGCCAGGCTGAGATAGGGATTTTTTTTCAGAATTACCAAACGCTAAGCAATTCCCCTGCAGTTGAAGTCAGCTACTAAAGCCTCTACACTTTCCACAGTTTGTCACCTTATGCAATAGTCTAAGCATAGATTTTTCAGTCAAACGTAAAACTCCCAGTCTGTCAGGATTAAAGTTAATACTGATACCATGGCTAAATGTAAGGCGCCATTTGGGAAAGATGTCATCAGCAAAATTTGCAGAAGCGCTGAGTATTAGAATTTCCTGAGATTTAAAGTGGAGAATATATTTTAATATCCTGAAATACAGCACTACATGCGTACATGACTCTTCACATGCAGAATGAGGCCAAGGGGGCACATAGCCAGAAAAACAACACACAGATAATAAGCTTTTCTGATGCATATATAGATTCACACCTTCATACCATAACTAAACAAGAATGAACTCTAAAATGAAGCCACGCAGTTTCCATTTATTAAAACGACAGAGAAGTAGTCTTTCAAGGAGTCAAATATTGAGGGGTTGAATAAATTAATCAGAAGATAACTTTCACAGCAGCATTTTGAAGGATTTTAGGGTAGGCATGTGTTAATTAAGAACCAAAGTACCGTAGTTTTGGCAAAAGGTACTGGTATCCCTGAACCATAATGAAATGTTCTTGTAAGTTTCCAGGTAACCTTCATTTCAACTGCCTTAGACTTGCTTAATGCCTGCCTGGATAAGAAAAAGAAAAAGAAAAAGAAAAAGAAAAAGAAAAAGAAAAAGAAAAAGAAAAAGAAAAAGAAAAGAAAAGAAAAGAAAAGAAAAGAAAAGAAAAGAAAAGAAAAGAAAAGAAAAGAAAAGAAAAGAGAAGGTGGTCAATGACAGCAGGAAACTTTTTGCAGAAAGACCAGAGTTTACAAGCTTTACATCCACCCCAAACTTCATTACAACTCTGAATCCATCACTGCTGAACCAAAGAGAAATTAAACAGCCTAGATATTGACGGTGAAGCTGTTTCAATGCGAGACAACTCGCTCACTGGGCTACAAAGCCACTCAGGGGCAGGGAAGTAAAGAAGGCTGCCTATGCACTTGTGGAACATCCATTTCCAATTCCCTCACAAGCAGTACCAGTAGGCCCCCTCTGCAAGTGCCTGCAGGGCTAACGCATGCACGGGAGAAAGAAACTACCAATATAACTTGGTTCCTAAAAAATATCCAAAGTGCTGACAGCACATGCCAAAAAGGGCCTTATTTCTTGGCATTCTTTACCAAAGCAGCTAATTATGTGCTTTTCTTAAACAACCAATTAGGAAAGCTCATATGCTTTAGTACCTGCTGCAACCTTATTTTCTGTGTCTCTAGTACCAGGGCGTTTGTCATTCACAATGAGAAACGTTTCCGAGATCCCTGGTAACAAGCTGATCTCAAGTATTGTTAAGTGGTTTTAGCTCTTACTTGGACTACATTCTTCTCCTGGCTCCCATCCAGCCACAGCAAATTATTTCCTCTGCACTGCTCAGATAATCCCGTCCATCCCCGCGGGTTTATGCCCAGGCAGTCCACTCCCTTTTAGCCAAAGTGCTGGGGCTAGACTCGGCTTTCAAAAGCCGTTATACGCCTACAGCTCCTTATCCAAGCAGCAAATCCCCGCAGCGCTCCTAACACTTTCCTTCCATTTCCCCAGGGACTGCGGAAGGAAGAAGGAGCTGGGCCGGGGTTACTCCAGGCCCCGGGAGCTCAGGAGCCCCCCCAAGCTCAGTCAGGCCCTCACATATGTGCAGTCCCGAGCACCCCACGGGCGGCCCGGCCCGGCCCGCCGTGCGGCCTTCGCCGGCCCCGCCGCGTCCGGGCCCCGCACCCCCCCAGGCCGGACCGCCCCCCCTGCACCCCGGTGCCCTCAGGCCGGGCCGCCGCCCGCACCCCGCCGGGCTGCCTCGGCTCCATCCCTCCCTGCCGCGGCTGGAGGCAGGGCAGGGGAGCTCCGTCCGGCCCCCGCGGGGCGGAGGTCACCCGCTCCCCCCGCCCTCCGCCCATGGGCGCCGGCTCCGTCCAGCAGCCGCTGCCGCTGCGGCCCCGCGCCCAGGAGGAGGCGGCGGGGCGCGTCTCTCGGCGGCGGCTGCGCCCGCCTCGCCGCCCGCCAAGCCGCCGGGGAGCCGCGGCGGAGGCGCATGGAGACAACAGCCGCCGCTGTGTGCTGGGGTAAGGCGCGCTGAGGCGGCGGGAGCCGCGCTGGGCGCCCGCCCCTGCCGCGGGCTGCAGCGGGGGGCCCGGCGGGGCAGGACTCGGCCTCGGGGGGCGCCGCGGGGCGGGCGGGGCAGCGGCGTGCCACGGCGGGGGAGGGTTTCCGCGGAAACTTTCTGTTACTCAGGCACCCCTTCCCAAAACAGAAGCAGCCCCCCGGCCTCCCCACTAGGCTGTGCCCCCCAGCGCGGTACCGAGCGGGGTGCGGCTGTGGTGGCAAGCACGAGGTTCGGAGGGAAAAACCGGCTGAGGGCGAGCGACGGGGAGGTGGCGGCAGGAGGGGCAGGAGCCGGGACCGTCCCCGTGGCATAGGGGACAGCGTGCTTCATCGGGATGTAAATACAACCTAGGCGAAACACGGTACCAATGCCGTATTACACCCGACTGACTATCAGGAACTCATTTTATATGCCTCTGCAGGAGCAAACAAGCCCACCTTTTCAGAAATTAAACATTTTAATATTTAGGACACGTTTTACTTGTGTGCATTTTGTTGCCTGCTAGTTAGTATAAATCTTTGAAGTGCAAGTTATAAATATCAAAGCTTAAATGCATAGGGGGAGTATGTGTATCAAATTTTAGAATAAATTTATTCTAACCCAGTTTGACACGCACACACGCCTAATGTATTCAAGATGCACTTAAACAAATTAGGAAACAGTTATTGTGTTTTACAATGGTAGGTGCCTGTTTCAGAGAGACTGATGAATGACTTAACAACAAAAATTAGCATATTTATATAACAGTGTTGTTTATACAGGGGTTTTTGAAGCTAAGAGGCATTAAAGTCCTATATAATACCATTTCCTGAACTGGAGTGATTCCTGGAAGTACGAAGCAAGGACTTGCTTGGTTTTTTCACCCCCATTCAAGCTACATCTGTGTGTATATTCAGTCTGAAACATGCAATCCTGCCCCAGAGAGTGGGTACACGTTAACAACACAATGTGTCTTCTACTGACATCTGATTACAAAACCAAACCAAACTGCTATTAAGGATCTTTTCTTCTGTTTTTCCCTCCTTAGTTCTTTTCTTCCATCTTCCTCTCATCTCTGGAAGCTCCATCCGTATTGGAATAGGCAGCAATTATTCCAATCTCTGTAAGTAGTCTGTTTTTTTAAACTACATTAATGGCATGCCTTGCAGTCATGTACAGCTGTAGGAATATTATATTTAAAGTCTTCTAGCAGATAAACATCAATCCATTAAAAAGCAAATAGCTTCCTGACTAAGAAGACAACTGGGTTAACAGAAATAGACTTAACCTTGTGATCTTTATACAGACAAAACTCTCAGAAATGCTTGAGAATTGTCTGAAATAGAAGACCATAAAATTTAGTGTCAGGTACAAGTACTTCAATATTTCCTTTTAAAAAAAATAAAAGAAAATCAGATCATCCTTTTCAGCATTTTCTCCCACAACAACAAGTTAGCACATAGCTGCTAAAACTGATTTACAAATTGAGCACAGTGACATCAGTCAAAATTTCTATCATTTTGGCACACACTAGTGAAACAAATGTGGCTAAAAATTACTTCCAGTCATTGAAATGTAACAATTCCTGACATTTGACTTCCTTCTACTCTCCTTTTTATGACTGACTTTTGTCATTATTACATGAAAGTTTTCTTAAAAGGAAATATAACATTATAGGAGCCAATTCTGCCCATGTCACTGGACCTATTTGGGCAGAAAACCACACGTATGCAGGACAGCAGAGTAGCGTGTCCAATCTCTTAGATGAAAGAATGCATAATGATAAAAATATCTGCACAACATAACTTTGGTAACTAGGAGCAGAGTTTGGCTGGTAAAGCTGAAGACAGTGCAAAAGCAAGTAAATGCAAAGTGTTGTCTTTCACATTGCCTGGTAATCCTTTAAACTTCTAGAAAAAACATGTTAAAGTTGGGCTCAAGAGCAAGTGCAAAATTAGTAGCTGCTAATTAAAATTGTTTACCCTCTGGCTACCTAATATATGACTTAGGTGATGCCATTTAGTCATCTAAAATACATAACAATATAAAAATAACAGGAAATTGTAAATGCTTACATTAGTACAGCTACATGTGGCAGTATACTCATTTATTAGTGAATTGTCTGTAGACTTGTTAAAAAAATAACTTGTAAGGTGCCTATGTTGTTAACATTGCAAAAATACTGTTTAGATTCTTTTTCCGCAGAACTGTTGGGTTTACATTATGCATGAAATGACATTTCATAGCACTTCATTACGTATGTAGCCTTTATATGTTTAGTTTGGGGATTCATATCAGAATAACACATTTCTTATCTATTCTTTGCTTTCATGTTCTTTGACCCTTAAGCTCAGATTTTTTGCCATGGCCTCTCCCAGAGAGACCGCTTCTTCATGGCAAGACAACTTTGTATTGCATTAACTTTAGATTAGTGGAGTTTTGTAATAGAACTGTTGCAGCAAACGGTTCAGAGTAGTCAGAGTATTGCCCTCATTTCCAAATGGTTGCCTACATCTCTTCAAAATTAAGTGTTCTGAAGACAGTATTTTTGTTTTACTTTGGGCCTAGCTGAACCATACTCAGTTAAGACCAATGATCTGGCCTTCTACGCAAGGGCTGTCACGTTTAATTAATGTAATGCCTAGACTGTGGATGTTCTAACAACAACAACAGATCATATTAACCCAATACCAGGTGGGCATTAGCCAAAACAAAACAAAAAAAGCCCACAACAACCCACAAACCAAGCTGTGGCTTGTATTGTGCTTTTATAGGGAAAATGGAAATAGAATGGTGCTATCCCAGGCTGTTACCACGTACTACAGGAAGGAGACTATATAGTGGATTCTTCAGCTATACAGAATTCACATATGCTAGGTACTAGACCTGTTTACTCTCCCAACACTGAATTTCCTAAGCAGGTGCAAAGGCCCAGGAGCAGGACTGCAGCTCTTCTCATATAGAGTCGGCTGTGTCTCAAGAATACTGTTCTTATAGAGGACAAAGGGGTGAGGTCACACAAGTGAAGTCCAGGCAAACTAATACTCAGGAATGGAGCTGTGTGACTTCACACAGTACCAAGGCGGGTTGACAGTTTCAGCATTTAATAGAACTTTCTGATCAAAAATAAAATTTGCTATTTTCTTTGTTGCTTTAGATGTTTCTTTCTAAGAGAAACATTGGATTTTCTTTGCAAAGCATTTTTAGCTTTTGGCCAGGTACGTATATTTGTTTGGTTTTTAAAGTAAAAAGTCAAAATTATCTCTAGAAAACATTGATGACAATGAGTATAAATAACTATTCATCAGCAGTAATGAACCTCAGTCACTGTTTCTAATACTTAAATGAAGGGGGCCCAAAACTGTCAGAGAAGTAAAAAGGCAGACAAACAGTTCAACCCAAACTGCATGCCACTGCTGCCTCCACCTCCTCCCCAACAGTTCTGAGAGTCAACTCTGAAGAAATGGATTGTAAGCACAGGTAAAAGCAAACAAATGAACTGATTTTTAAATCAATTATCCAGATTGGCAATACATATTAGCTATTATAAAAAGATAGTTATTTTACAACTATTAAGTGACTATATAGTTATGCATTTAAATATTAGTAAATCTTCATGATAACCATATTGAACTGTGTCTCTGCTGTTACATCTAAGAGCACAACGAATGTCCAGAGATATATAAAAGGTTCATTTGGATGCATGAATCAGAAAAAAAAAAAATATATACATACAGCATTTTAAAATCCTGCATTAAGATTCCTGTGTTCTAACCTTTATAGATCTGACAAACTTACTCTTACTAAACAGAATTATGTCACAAAATCAAGAAGGAACAGCAGCATTCAGACTGTGGGTCTCCTCTTTCTGCATGAAAGCCCACCTCAGCCAGGCACAGGGACATACTTGCTACAAAGGAAAAGTGCAGAAAATCCTGATCCTAACACCCAGAGGCCCTTGAGTAGACACTTTGGATGGTGTCCCTTAGCATCCAGCTCACACACAGTAACAGCACAGCTGGCTGCCAGCTGTGTTGTCATTGACTACAGCAATATTAGCTGTCCTCTGAGACCCCAGAACGACAATGGAAGTTTGAATAAACTTATAAACAACAAATTCTTTCTGTACACAGCAAGAATAAAACACTCTCTCCACTGCTACAGACTAGGGAGTCTGTAGCCCTTGTTCTTGATGGCAAATACTCTGTTTTTCCCAGAATAGTCTCCAAACTCGGCCAGTTTAACACAGCTGTCTAGAGGCCAGTACTCCATGAACATAACTTCACATTTATATGCATAGGTGGAGCCCAGTGCCTCAGTTCAAACAGGTGAAGAAACTGGGTGATTTTGGATCAGTGCAAGTATCTTATAGTGGTTCTGTTGGCTGCACCAGATTTGAGACATACAGAAAGACAAGAGATTGCTTCAAGACTGTGCGTGGCAGCTTTGCTGTGAGCTGGTATCCTGGAGAGAGTACATTATGCCAGGAGGTTTAAGAGACAGACCAACAGATCTGCACCAAGACTTCTGCACCCCACAGCAGTATATTACCTTGCACTTGTGGGATGCCTTGAGAAGTGTCAGTGATCAGAGTACCAACTTCTAACACCTATTACCAGTCTCTCTCTTCTACTAACAGAATGCCAGAAACCATATATGTCTGTGATGCCAGGCAGTGAGGGAAACACCCGCTCTAGTTGCCCCCTCTTCTCTAAGTGCACAGCAAAGTTTAATCCCCAGAATAATCTGCTCTTTATTTTCCTTCACAAATGTTTGGGTTTTTTTCCCCTCAAAGTGTGGATGTTTTCTGAAGGCACCCATCTCTCCCTACAGTTTTCCACATTGCACTTCAGGCTTTAATGACTCCAGCTGTGCAGAAGGGAAGGATGTTCAAATACCTCCAGAACCACACCTTAGAATTCTTTGTTCTTCTCCCCTAGTAAGTCATATCCTGCTCAGTATCTTTCTGCTATCAATTTATTTTATGATGGCTTGAAATTGTCTGTTATATCAAGAATGATTTTTTCACCTTTTCATTTATTAGACTGGCATCTGCACTAGGAAAGTATCCATTTCTCTCTGAGCCTGACAATTTCTCATCCTCATTTATAAGGATGTAGGCTGACAACTCCCAATCATTCATTTCCACTGTAACTACTGACTTAATGCTTTAGTTTCAAGCAGCTTCTCCTGACTCCTACCTCCCATTCCTGATTTTTTTTTTAGTGGAGAGAATAATAGATTAGAATTCATTCCTATGCAACTACTATGCAAAAATACAGATTAGGGTCCAGCGCTGCTCCTTCAAATAAACAGAAGCAATGCTTTAATTTTCGAAGGGATCTGATCAAGCTGGTACAAGCAGCCATACTGAGAAATCTTCCCCCCTACTCTTCTCTGAGAGGTATGATTTTGACATGCTGAGTGCTATTAACTCTTGCAGTCTGACATTTCATTATTATATAATGATTGTATTTGAGCTAGATGTTCAAGCATCTAAAAATGCAGTAGATGCCCAGACGCCTTTATGCAGAGCATCTTTCAAGGAGAGGTAGGCACCTAATTGATCATGAGCCTACTGAGAGTCTCTATCTTCAGATGCTTTGAAAGTTTGGCCTGAAATTCAGAACTTGCAGAAGCAAGCAATTCAGTTGGCTTTGACAGCATGTATGCTAACAGTGATTTTAGCTCCAAGACTTAACACATATCTTGCTAGAACTTCCTGAAATCCCTCAGACTGTCTTAAAAAAAAATAAATATGACATTATACGACATTGAGGCACCTACAGTCTTTAAGGACCTGTGCAAAGATAATTCACTGGAGGACATTCCAGCCAAAGCCACTTGATCATTGTCTATTCTTAATGCAAATACTGCTTCTATGACACTTTGTTTCTTTGCCCTCTTTAATTCCAAGTTTCTTATCTTTTAATTGCTGTTTTTAGTTGCAAGCATGTTAATCCCTTTACTTCTATCATTAAAATGAGGATTTTCCTTTCAGCAATTGTTTTCTTTTTCATTAAAAGCATTATAAAAAGAAATAATGAAGTATGTGCCGTTTCAAAATTTTTTTTGCTTTTGAGTCTGTCCTATTTGCAATTAATCTTTTTTAGTTTCATGGTTTAAAGAGAAGCAGCTCTGTAAGCATCTGATCTTTACAGGGTTTCAGCATCCTAGCTTTATTTTGAATTAGCTGCAGAATCGTTATAGGATTACTTCTTAATTGAGATAGGATTACTTAAAAGACCCAGCTAAGACTGAAATTTTATCGCACTGTGACTGTCCTGCACAAAATAACTGGCCTTGTCCTTCCAGATTGCAGGTGTCTAGATAACACAAAAGGTGGGAAAAGAAAAAAAAAAAGCTTGGCAGAAAAGTTAATTGCTTTAGATTACATAGCAATTTAAGGAGAAAACAAAGCTCTCCTGGCTCCTGGATTGGTATCTGTCCATTACTTGGCACTGATTCTTGCTAACAAGATACTGCACTAGCTATTTTCTCTTGTAGCATCTTTTTTTTTTTCCAATCTTTGTCCAATCCCATATCTGTCTTTGTTCTTGGGGTTGAAGGAACAGACTTGCCGCAGGACAATTTCCAGAACATTTATTCTGCTTTTACTTTTTCATGTGATTATTTTATGTAGCTGAATTAATTGTCCACAGACAACCTGTCACCCATCAGGCTCAGACCTGATAAAGAGTAATATTCTGAAGTTACACTTAACCTCAACTTTCAGTTCCCACTTACTTAGGACAGAAAAGTAGCTACAGCTGGCCTGTAATGTTTTTCTAGTTAGATCACAAATGCAGGTGGGTCTCCCTTCCACTGGGGAACCCAAGAGATACATAGAAATGACATATTTTGCATCAAAAAGTCAAACACTTCAGTCAGTAGAACAGCTTTCTGAGTCACCCTAAGTCATTTAATAGGCTGCTTCCAACACCAAAAACAGCCCCCAACGTTCAGAATGGGTTAAATCAGAGATTTCCACAGCAAGGACTCAGGATCCTAAAGAGATGAGCTTTACAAGAGAGATCCCAGATCCTCTCTGGGAGAGAATAATGTGGTACATAGCAGAGCACCCAGCAGATGGCAAGCTATTTAGTCCCAGTTGGAAGACTAGGTCTTACTAGGACAACCTCATATTGAGTGTTCTAATCCACACTTAACCGTCTTTTAGCAGAGTTCAATATTTTGGGCTAAATGCTCCCCATTTATGATTATTTACAAGTTAGACTACTGAGATACACAATGGCCATTTTCACTCTCCAAATGCACACAGTATGCAAGTCATTGGCCCAAACAACTGGCAAGAAGTACAAGACTTTTTTAATAAAAGTAGGTCATAGAAAGCCCAATGCAGAAGAGAAGAGACTAGAGTTTTTAGGAATTTGTAAACCGTGTTTCCTTGTTGTCATCTTAATGTGTTGCCCTGAAACTTGCCTCCAAAGGTACAGTGATTAGACAGCGTACTATGCAATCCTCATTCCCTGTTCAGCAAACAAATGTAAAAACCCTGCAGACTAGAACAGACAATAAAAGCTCTGAATGACAAATTAACACTCCTGGTTTATTGCAGGTGCCACATTGACAAGTAGCCCAACAATATCTAGTCATTTAGTATTGTAATTATAACTCTGCATCAGAGACACACTGGGAGAGGAATGTGAATCCAAAGTGATTTCTGTTCTGGCCTGGAACTTGGTGCTAGAGAAAAAACACAAGCTGCAAAGAGGAGCAACAAAGAGTAGCTATTTGAGATGACTTTTATGCATCATTTGAAGCATATGTTAAACTACGCTAATAATCACGCTCCTCACACTAAACACATTTGTGAAATCAGATGTTCCTTTAGAAAGAATATGGTTCATTCAATAATAGATTGAAAAAGCAGTTACAACATAGTCATGCTATTGTGCGCTGGGGTACGTGCTGTGTAGTACATTTCTTAGCATCAGTCCCAATCAGAAACTGTCCCAATGTGTACAGAGAGCACAAAATCAGAACACCACCAAAGATTTTGTATGTATGTAGCCACTTTTTCAGAAGACTTTGCTTTTAGAACAGCACAATCCTAAGTGGAAACATGAGTGGACACTTTACTTTTGCAGCTTGATCCTATTAGCCAACCTGAAAGATGTCTAAAAACCTGATAGAAATCTGAAATAAAAAAGAAAAAAAAAGCCATGTTCAGAGCTACATTTCTGTGCTTCTGATTAAAAAAAATGTTGTACTAAATGAAGCAAGCCATAAATTGGAAATTTTCCCAATGTGGGAGACATAAGATCATGCTTCAGGAGTGCTGGAGCATCTATAGAGGTAGAAATAAGAACTTTTTCCCAGATTTTCAAACATGTAAAAAACTATGATTCCCAAATACAGCCAAGGACAGCATGGTAAAATGCAGGGCTAAAGGTAATAGCAAGGTACCTTAGTAGCATAGAAATGACATCTTGTGTTTGTCCTCTGATTTAAGGTTATTGTAAATTTCTTTAGTTGCCATCAATACAAAAATACTAAGGAATTGAGGGGCACAAGAAGTCACCAGAGAGATAAGAGTCTCCCTTATATTGTGTTTTGCACAGGTTTCTGTGTCACGCTTATCTAAATTGCATGAGCACAGCAGAGCATTAAGCATCAAACTAATATTTGCCATGTGTTGTTTATTCTCCCTCTCATCCTCTTGCCAAGCTCAAGAGTTGTTAAATTATCTCGATGTCACTGGAGGATCCTTCTTCACCACACTATCTTCCTGCAGCTGGCTACAAAGGTTTCAAAGCCAGGCTGCAGGCAAGAATGAGGAGTATGATTTTCAGAGAGTGCAAAGGGTTATGTTGCAGAGAATAGTTCCTGCTGGTGGATGATCAGGGCATTATCAAACTCAGTAGTCGATGCGAGAAGTGTGTACCCACTTTAACAGATATATAATTCAATGGTCATTTGAATTAAAAATTGTCATTACTAACATAGGAAACGTATATACAATAGCCATAAACTATTATGTGTATTTTAATGGTGCAGGTTAATTTTCAACTTGTGAATTAATGATATGCATCACATTTATATAATATTGCACCTTAACCTAAATTTTATCTGATCATTTTGGTGTTGTTAAATCACTAATTTTCACTTCACAAATTAATTCAAATATGCGCTGATTTAGAATACAAACCTTGAAAACCATCAGCATGCCACTGCGTGGCACATTCCAGTTGGGAACAGGTGGGCTTAGAACTGGGAAGTGCTTCTGCAAAAGAGACTTTGTTATCTCTCTGTCATCTGTAGTAAAAATTGTTTTCAAATCAATTTTACCTCAGGGTAAATCATGCTTTAAAGACAAAATACTTTGTGCTAGCCTCCACTGAGATAGAAACATCATCTTTGGAAGTAATGCATTTTCTCACAAATGAAACTATCAGTCTCAAAAGAATTTTCATTGCATAAAACTTAAAAATTGTTATTTGTTCAGTCAGTACCACACTGAACGCGATGCCTACCTCTGTCCCTGCCTGCTGCATGACTATAGCCCCGTGCCTCAGTTTCCTCCTAAAAAAAAGCATTTACATATTTTTAGTCTTCATGGGTTTTTTTCAGTTATTTTGCAGCTCCCCTTGAGAATAGATGGAAGACTTGTATCATCTGGATTCACAAAAGATATAATTGTCTTTTACTACATCTGGGAAATAAAGCTTTATGGGATAGGTTTGCACACGCCTTTTTTGTAACCATCATTGTCCCCCACTGCTTTTCAGTCCAGAAAAACTGGATCTGCCCATATAATTTCTTATAGCTTACAATCTTAATAGTTCTCCCTGAAGATGATAAAACATCGCAGTGGTTTTCTAGCATTTTCATAAAGACTGTATCCCAAAGTGACTTACACAGTTCAACAACAACTAGCAGAAACAGAAAGCATAGTATTACTTTCTGGATGAGAGAGAAAAGGCGTTTATTTTTAAGTGACCTTCAAAGTAGAGCCAGTAAAGCGGTGAAAAGTAAGACAGGAATTTTATGTTGCAGGAACTGTAGAAAACTTTCTTACATCCAAAGAGTGCTGACATAATAGCCAGTGATAGAGGAGAATTGTGTTGAACTAGTAAAAACAGGAACAGTGAACAAGAAAGATAGGAAAGGGTGTAGACTGGAGCAAGTTCAGAGAGATTTAAATAATTAGGGCGACTTCAAACTAGATTATGAATTAAACAGAATTTATGGAAGATATACGAGATGTGTACCAGGACCGATTACTCCAATAAATTTGCTAATATATTATTTTTTTCTTCTTGCATCATTTTCTTGCAGGTGAATTCCTTTTTGATATTTGCAATGACTGTGTAACCAGTCTGAAGTTAACAAAAGTTGTTCCCATTTACACAATGGCTACATTTGGTACCACAAAGTAATTATTGCTTAGCTGCTTCTTCTGTAATATTTTAAGTCTAAAAGAAAATCCTAGAAAGGAATCCCCACAACTTTAATTAGTGGGAATTCTATGCCATTTAACCCGAAAATTGTCTAAGATGCCTACCAGAAACACAGTAGCCATTTGGGAAACATACTGCAAGATGTTCTGAAAGTACAAAACAATGCGATCTGACTATTGGCCTCAAGATTGTAGAGCTGCCAGGTACAAGCGTACAATGTAAGATTTACTGTAACATTATGTTGTCTGTGCTGGTGATATTTATAAATGCATTAGGGAGTACTGACATCCTCCACTGTAGCATCTGTGTGGAGGATTGGAAATCATGAACAATTACTCCGAACTGAATGATTTTGCAGCTATAAAGGATGACGAAAAGCCCCCAAATTAAAAATACTGGAGAACAAACAAAAACGTGATGTAGCAGAATTGCCTGTCTTCTGTTGGGTACTGATTTGCACACTAGCCCTCTGTGCCCTTACTTTCAAGAACTAGTGTTTTTTAAGTTGGGCTTGAACTTTTATTTGCCTGTATTTTGAATGTTTTAGATTGCTCACATAAAGTAACCTGAATACAGCTCTATGTCTCCATAAGTTTACCCAAGGCTTTATTAAGATTATTAAAAAAATCCTTCCCTACTCTATCAGACTGAGTTCCTTCCCTTTAGTCAAACTGGAAGGGGATGGTGAGAGAGTTATACTTACAGCTAAGAAGCCCTTAATCTAGTCTTTCAGGTTTATGCAAGATAGCAGATCTCTTTTCTCCCCCCACTCTCCCATTTATCTGGTTTGTGTGTGTTAAGCTGGGGCAAAGATGGATTGTTTCAGTTTGGATGTTAAAGTATTTAAGTCAGTCAGAAGGCTAGGTGCCTCAGAGACATGGTACCCTTGTGATTTCTTTGGTATGTTCACCTAGACCTCATCTGTCTTGAGCACTATTTAATTGATCAGCAACAATAGTATAGGAAATAGTTGTTTGAGTTTGAGAACCTTTTCACATCTGACAAAGAGGAGAGAGTGTTTTCATCCACCCAGGGCTTTCAAAAGCAGCAAGATTGACTTTCAGTAGACATATGGCTTTGTAGCTCAGGAAGGAGTTGCTTGTTACACAAAGTCATCTA
This sequence comes from Grus americana, assembly GCF_028858705.1. Lineage (NCBI taxonomy): Eukaryota > Metazoa > Chordata > Aves > Gruiformes > Gruidae > Grus > Grus americana. The sequence continues at coordinate 10,217,473 of NC_072864.1, forward strand.
TTGTTTCCTCTCCTTTCAGATGAGCAGAGCATTCTGCCATGTAAAAAAGAAGAACTACAATGTGGTGATGGACTCTGCCTCTTAAACTGGCTGCGCTGTCACTATAAGAAGGACTGTGGCAGAGACTACATGTCCATCAAACTAACATGTTCAAGTGAGTTACCCTTCACTTTCCTAAATCATGACACAACATCCTACAAATGTGAATCCATTTGCTCACCGAATCAGTGTTTCTAGCAATATACTGTTCTAAACATTATATTCGATCTGGTTTTGCTGTTGCAAGGATATGGATATCTAGAGGTTTATTATTCATATGTGTAAATCATTTATACTGCATGCTGATTTCAAGTAGAATAATAGACAAATATCAGCAGTAGTGGGAATGGATGATTTGATGGAGCTCAAAATGCATTAAGCTAATGTATTGTGAAGGCTGCTGCTCTGAAATGCCAGTTGAGAAGGAAAAAAAAAACCCAAACTAAAATAAAAAAGGCAGTCAGTCACCATTGCCAGAAACAATTAGACTCTGGCAGCTCTGCAGAGCAGTGACTGCTGGCCAGGCACTCTGCATTTGGAAATGTTCATGTGAATAAACAAACAAACTGCCGTCCGATTAAAATAATACTTGGGCAGGGGAGAGGTAAGAATTACTGTCAAGTCAGATATATCCAGTGTATTTAAAGGAGGCACAAGGTAACTTTTGTAAACAGTGCAGATAGTTTTAGCCATTTGTTTTAGAACCAGATTTGTTGCAAATAAGTTGAAAGATCAGTTGGGGGATTTTTGATAAACAAAAGTGTGTTGTAATCTCAGCAGTTGCTGTTTACTAGCAAACTTGGTGATGTAACCATCTCAGCTTTTTCTGTTCCTACTTTTTGCTTTTTATGTTTACTTGTTAATTTCAAGCTACAGTTTCAACTGTGAAACCTTCCTTTTAACATACCCATTTTGTAACTAGCAACATCTAAGAGGGCCAATTACTTTTAGACCTCTGTTCTACATGGTACAAGTAGGATGGATCACATACTGCTGTCAGTCATTACTTGCCAAAAATATTTGCAAACTTGGGGTTTTAACACAACATTGTACACAGAAGAATGTAGCCACAATTTTGCAAAAAGACCAGAAGTTACAACAGGGAGAGCAGATTGACAGCTACTAGCAATACACTTTAGATTAAAGTAAACCAAAAAATGGTTTCAGCAGCAAGCCTAGTACACTCCATCCTCTAATGGGCTTTCAGATGCATGGAGGCAAGACAGAGCTAATCCAAAGTAAAACCTTCTGAAACATGCACAGTATAGACAGCAGGCCCTCAACACCAACTATTCAGTCTACAGATCCATGCTTGTCACAACTCACTACCTGACTTTACAGTACGGCTGAAGCACTCATGCAACACAAGCACTCTATAGAATTGATCATAGTCCATTAAGTTGAGCAGGATTCAGGTCAGATCCATGAGGCACAAAAGATTATGAGTTCATAATTGAGAATTCAGAAAGGCTACAGTTAACATGCATGGGAGGTCACACAAGACCTGAATTTAGGCAAGCCCTCGGGTTCTTATGCTCTTAATTCCTCATCTAATCAGCACAGATTAGAGCTAGACATGTGGTTTGGTTTTTTCCTCTGAGAAAACATATTGGGTGTGGTCATAGAAGATTTAATGGGAACACATGAGTTTTGATGATCTTTCATCTTGCCTGGATCACATGACAACCTTGCAGCAACTTACATCGCACACAAGTACACTGTATTTTCTGCCCTTCTATAAAGGTGCATGTAATGTAGTAAGTGGCAACAAACTCTTTTTAATATATGTAAATATATTTTTTTTCTAAATGCAAAGCTATCAATTCAGTGCTAATAAGAAAAAACTACAACGACAGCTGACAAAAGAGTCAAATAGTGACAGGTTTGCTCTGAACACATTACGGTAGTTAAGAGCTCAAAAAACACAAAACCAACAGATCATTTGCAATGGTTACAGAAGCGCACACAAATCGGAAATTGCCTAGAGGAAAAATTTGTTATTTTTCAATGGAAAGACTGATTTGCTGTTCACAGATGAACCTGAGAGCAGAGTGTCATCCAGCAAGGCACTAACATCTGTCACTTCATATATATTTCACCCACACAGCAATTTTTCAGACAAGACGAGCGCCAAAGCACCTCTACCATGTGTTGATTTTGCTGAATAACAGCAAGACCTGTTAGAAGATCAGCACCAACAGAAAATCTACACAGAACGACTATGCAATTAGATCTGGTGTACCATTTCTTTCAGGCTTATACTGTCCAGAATAGCACTGCTACCTAATAATAAAGGACAAGGCAGTGACAGAGCTGGATGGAATTCAAAAGCTGGCAGATAGATTTCCATGGGCAATAAGCATTCGCATTGGGAAGTCATGTCTGAACATGTGGCTAAATGAAAAAAGTACTTGCGTATAAAAAAAAATACATCCCTTTGCAAATACTGTATAGGTAACATTATATAATATGTATATAGGGTGTGTGTATATATATAAATACATATATCATCTTTATTCTTTTTCTTTCTATATATGTGCAAGATAGAGGCACTCCACTTGAATTATTTATTGTTCTTATTTCTAACTTTCTGCTTTTGAAATACTAACATCTAAACATTTAGCCCATAGGTTAGAAAATACATGAGTTCATTCAGTCTATTTCATCCTAATACAGTTTAGAATTTCCTGGTGGGATCCAAAAACCTGTGATACTCACTAAAGTACTACACCCTGGAGCCATAAGGCTGAATAATTAGGCTTTTACATCTTAGTTACCATTATTCTTTCTCATTTTAAAATTGTTACATTTACTTTACAGTTAATGGCATCTCCATTCAGAAATTTAATTTCCTTTTTATTTTGGCCAAGAAAAACTTCATCTACTTCATATGAAGCCCATACATAATAAAAAACCCAAGAAGGTACCAAGAAGGAAGTCTAGTTCCTTTATTGCATGTTTTTCTGTTAAAGCACTAGTAATATACATCTTTAAAGCTTTAGTCTCAGTCATATAGCGTATCCATTACTTACTTTGTGCGTCCGTGGACAATGTGTCATGCTCTTTAAGGAAACTTATTAAAAATGCAAATAGATATATCACATAAGAATGTTGTTTTCTTATTTTGATGTTTTCAGAGACATGGCACTTTTTTTTAATTGAAAAGGATATTTTTTTATATATATATAAAAAAATTTACTTTCATATGATTATTTCAACAACCTAAAACCCTTTTGATAAGTGGCATTAAGTCACTTAAACTTTTTTTTTTTAACAACAGGCAAGTGTAGTGTACTATAGAGCTACAGCTATCAAACGATCATCAGTAAAAAAAGTGTGTGGCCATCATCTCCCTGCATTTAGGGGTCGCATCTGCATTCCACCACACTCATGCACACAAATTTCCAGTGAAAATTTTTACCTTCTGCTAAATTTCTGTTTCTTCAAGGACAAAAACTGACATAATATTTTCTGAGTCAAAATGCTGGTAGTCAGCAATGTCATCACTAGTCTGTGTATTTATGAATGCACATTACTAGTGTGAAATAGAGCCTATTACTACCTGTAGTTATGATGAATTAACTGGAAAGGAGGAGGAAACAGACAGCTGTTGTCTGGGCTTTTTTTAAACCCAAACAAAAGCTATAGTCCAAGCTTCTGTCATCCAATATGGTATTCCTTGACTAAAAATGCCTCAATGGATGCTAAGCAGATGTTTTGAAATGAGTTTCCATTGGGGTGGAAGTTTATAATTCTTATCATAAATCACAATGTAAAGCTAGTATATAAACAGGTTGAAATTCTCATTTTTAGCACGTTACAAATGAATAATTTCAGCATAATAAAGAGATAAATCCATATTTGGGTTGTCTGTGAAAACAGCCCTTGTCAAAGTTATTCTTAGTTACAGAAATTGAAAATCATGATATGCTGGAATTTAAATCCCTTTCTATTGCTTAAAGTAAGTTGTTGTTGGAGTATTGTTTTTATCATCAATGATTTTATGCTTATAGCCTGAAATTATGCAGAGGGCAGTCAAAAGCTTAAGCAGCACTTAGCATTAAATGTTATTAAGATTTGAGAGGATCTTCCATGGTGTGCAGTTCTTCATCTAGCATTTGTACCCTGCAGCTAGCCAGCTCTCTTCTCCAGATCGAGCTCTGTCAGTTAAAGATCATGCCATCACAGTTGCTCACCTCCATCCGCATAAACCAATTGATGGAGTGCTTAAGATGACTGCTTCCTAATCTGTGCCAAAGACAACACCAGCTAGGAAGGATAGCTTTAAATAGGGGGGTTGAATCAGCTCCTCAGATTTTGCCAGCAGCTTATTAGGAAATTCTTGAGGTTCACAGAAAACTAAGGGGAGAGTAACCTCTAGCAATAGGGGAAAAAAACTTTCACAGAGAAGATGGTAGTATCTTCACAAGCATCTGTTCTGGTTGTAGTTTGTTGAAAGCTTGACCCTGAGAAATAGGCTTGAGATTACTTCCTGAGCCTAAAAATTCCCAGCTACAGGAGGTCCACGTATTGTACTATATAGAGAGGAAAGTATCCATAAATGCTGCTCGGATCACAATCCCTGCTTCTAATGGAAGGATTGAACATACAAGCATATTGCACAGCACTCAACAGGACAGCAAATGAACCCTCTAAGTACTACTCAGAATGCTGTTTTCCATGTAATTAGCCAAGTACTTTTGCGGTAGGATCAATTAATTACACTGCCAAGCAGCAGGTGGTACTGTCACATAGTATGCAGAGGCCTGTTTCTTAAATTCATTATATGGAATGTTTATCAAAGTCCAAAAAGACTTTCAATGCTGATAACATGCTTTACTGTGTTACTTCATTTTGCTCTTTCTATTTTAATTTCATTCCACTTCCTTCCCCTGCCTCTGGCTTTCTAGAAACCCAAGATATGTTTTAGTAACGCTGAAACAGCGGTAATAGTACTGGTTCTATATGACAACTACTGGTTACACATACCATAAAGAACACACGTATCTTTTGGAACCACGATGAAAAATCTGTTCAATAATTTTACTTTCAAACATACATCAACATGCATCAAACCGGAAAATGAGAGCCTCTTAAGATGCTTCTGAAAAGCAGTACGCTTTACACCCCAGTAAATGCCTACAGGCAGGACTTGGGTACTTAAGTTGTTTCTCCTCACAGGCAAGTCTGACACCAGCTTTTTAGACTGCAGAATTTTTGGTGGACTGCAGCCATACACGGATTCCCAGGGAAGCTGACCACATGCAACTTGGTTTGGCAAAGCTGGAATAAAACAACAATTCAGTCTTGGCTATCAACTAATATAATAGAACAGTCACCCAGAACCACTGGGATAAAACACAGCCACCAAAGGGATGTCTTTCCTGTTGCCCCAAGAAAATTATCCCATCAATCTGAAAACTAGTCAATCATTCCTATCAGCACTAGAGTTCCTAAAAATGCATCACAGAAGCATGGTGGGTTTTTTTGCTTTGGACTGGACTAGATCCTCTCTGATGGTACTTAGGTTTAAACTGGCAGCCCTGATGTGAGTATTCAGACCTTTAAACACGCAGAGAACTTCAGATTATAGAATCCAAAAGCATGGAAGGTTGCGCTTTGTGCGGTTTTAAAAACAAAAAGCTTTTCTGTAGTATAGACATTAGAAGTTTATTTGTCCAACAGTTTTCTTTTTTTGGTCTGAAAAAGTCTCTTTTCTTTAAACAGAGAAATAAATGGCCAAGATCCTCAGTCTGTTATACATGCTCACTATGCATGCACATTTGCTCCAGGGGATTTTGGATTTGTCAGTAGCTAAGGGGAACGCATGAGATCAGCTTCTTAAAACAGTGGCAGTACCTCAACCACGGAAGCAGACTAATGATAGAGTGAAAGGGAAATGACTTTCAAATCACCTCCTGCCCACTGTGTCATTAATGCCAAACCTAATATTCTGGATTCACGTACTTAGGCGTTGGGAGGGAATGAAATGAGAACCTTTTGTTCTAGCATTTATAAAATCAGATACAATAATGTCTATAATAGGGGCTCCCTGTACCAGTAGCCACTATCATGTGGTCTCAGTACTCATTTAGAAAAAGAGATTGCTTTGTATCAGTTATACAGGTAAGTGGGATCTCAGAAGTGGAGCAAAGGAAAGAGATGCTAAGAAAGCACTTCAGAAATAAATACCTAGGAAAGGGGAAAACCAAAACTGACAGCTCTTTCTCAAGCATATCACGCCAGTTTTACTATCACATAGCTCACTGAAATGTCTTGTTGGCCCACTGCTATAAGACAAGAATGAGGCCATAGTATTATGAGGATATCCACCACTATTGTGGGCAGTCCAGTCACACTAGAACTCTTGAAGTTATTACTTGTCCAGTTACAAGCAAATGGCAGAGACATTCAGTGTTTCTTATTTGAGATAGTGAAAAGGTTCCAGGGTGCTTACACACAGAATGGTGGTTATAAAGGAAAGACAGGCTACAGTATTTTACACATCCTTTCAGACCTAGGCATGTACAAGAAAAGCTTTGCAACTAGTCACCATGAAGTGAATTTTCAGGAAAAGGAAGAAGGAAAATCTTGGGTCCTCAAAATCAACATCCACATTATCTGCTGAAAGAAAGAACAGAGATCCCAGTGAGGCTATATTCCAGGAGAGATTTCCATCGTATGTTTAGCATATTGCTACAAGATGCTATTGCTGTATACCATAATCTAGTTCTGGCAGGGAAAACCTCAACAAGTGGTGGATCAAACAAGAAGAATGCAGGATAAGGTTTTTTTGAGAGAAGGGAATCTTTGTTCTTTTTGTAGCACCTCACACATCCACTTTCCTAACCATGGCTTCTAGGCATTATGGTAATATAAGTAAAGAACAACAGTACCAGTTGGTGTGTTGAGCCATAGTTCTGGTGTTCCTAAAAGGCTGTTTATGGCATCACAGTAATCAACAACAGCTTGACAAGCTATGTGTGTGCACTCATAAAGATGATTCTTATACAACCAACAGTATATGCTTACCAACAGGCAATGTGTGCATACCCATATATAAACACAGCTCTGTAAGAGAGATGCCTTAACATAGACAGAAAAAATAAAACAGGAATTAATTTCATATTGCAGGATTATAAGTCCCCACAATTCGGTTAATTTTTACCTGCCATAGTTATCTTGGCTTTCAGAGACAAAATAGTTACTTCCTTAGCTTACTCTGAGAGCTTAATTTTAGCATTTAAGAAGCAAAACACTGACATGAAAGTATTTCATTTAATGTGCGGCTACAATGAAATTCAGCCTAATGGGAAAGAATATGAACTATTTAAAGTGTATTTCAAGTATTAATATATTTGCCTATTCCTTCCTGTATCAGTCAACCAGAATCAGCACATGAAAAAATGCTTTATTGCATCTTTCTTCCTCTCTTTCTCCCCCTTTCTCTTTTTCATGCTCTTTTTTCTTACCTTGACTGACGGTGATTTTTCACTGTTAAATCCTCTTGAATCAGAAGTAGAACCACTGCTAAGTCTTAGCAAAAACATTGTACTGCATGTACTCAAGGGAAGCTGCCCTGAGAAGCAATGCGTGGATTTGTTCCAGTTGAGAAAACAAGCTAATATTTCCCTTGCTGTAAGAAGAAATAAAATGTATAATCTTTCTTTGATCGAGGGTTAACCATAGATTTTTCAGAAAATATACTCAGCAAAATAGTGTTGACCTGTAGCACTTAAGATGTACTTGCCTTCACCTACTCTTTTTCCAGTCCTCTAACCAACCATTTAGCATAGAAGCTTACATGCATACAAATACTTTAGCTACCTTTTAGTGTCTGAAATTACCTATGTGCTTTTTTTTTTTTAAGGCTGTATTATCTGTCTAGAGAGTTTTCTGAAACCATGAGAAAGTAGTATTAGCTAAAATTCTGATTCAGATTTAAACATATATTTTCATGGGAACCAAAGAATTTGCACACTGAAGCTAAAGACAGTCATAACCTGTGCAATCATTGCTGCCGCTTCAAAGGGTTGTGTGACTGCAGTCTTTTGTACCAAAGAAATTAAGTGTCTTTTATGTCACTTGATACTTCTCTTTTTATTACTAAGGTAATTAAACACTGCACAAAAATTTAAAATAACTCTGTCATGAAGACTTACTTAAGGCTCATATTAACAGGAGTCAGGTTTATGTTTGTTCTAAAAGATACACAGATAATCCCACAGATTGCCTTTCTAGTAAGTACCACAGGCCATTTAGATTCATAATCTCCCATCACTCTCTATGCAGCTTTATATAAAAAAATCACATAGGTAATCCTGCCTATGGGAAGTTCTTTCTAGATAATTGTGCCTAGAGTCAACCAGAATGGTTAACGTAATCTTGTCATGAGACTGCTGAGGAGAGTATGTTTGAATACTATCCAGACTTTGATTTTGGACAATTCTTGCCAGAAAAGTGGATTTCAAGGGAGGCACGGTACTGTTATTTAAACAGCTATTAGATGAACATAACAGTGCTTGAGATAATAATGAAAACAGTCATTGAAAATACTAAATTTTAACCCAATGAATGCATTCTTTTGTTTCCATTCAGTCCAAGTTAAATCCATTAGATGTCCTTGTAAAGTTCCTCCAACTGAAGAAAAAGAATTTGTCATTTCACAGTCTCCTTGCAAATTTGTATCCAGACTTCTCCTAGTCCTTACAAACAGTTTCAGGGAAGGTATACAGATCCTCTGAGTACAGGTTTGCATACTCTAGATTGTCAGTGGAGACAGGTACTCAGGAACGTAATTTCATAGAGGTTCAACCTGCCCTGTAGATGCATCCATCTCTTCTTATTGTCCAAATGAAAGACCTAGAAAGCATTGATTCCTAAAAGAAGCTCCAAAGTTAAGTTCCAATAAGAGAAGTCACTTCGTCATCCTTTAACTTCATAGCTTCACCTAGCAAATGTATATAACTATACTTGTCAGCTTTGAAAATTGCTGTATTATAGGCACCCTAACACTCTTATGAAGCAACAGAATGAGATTCCTTGTATCCAGGAATATCTTTATAATACAATCTTCTCTATTAGGAAAACAGCTTCAGCATCCAAAAAAAAAGGGTGGGAGGAAAAAAAAACCAACAAACCAAACTGTATCTCATTTGGGGGCACCTTAGTAAATCAGTTCTTATAATCTTGCTAATTCAGGCTTCTAAAGACATTAAGTTGTTTGTGGCAATGATAGTTTAAACAAATTTTACCATGCAATTAAGTTCTAAATTCACTGCTATTTGTTACTTCTCTTCCTTCTTTGCTTGCTTTGTTGCAAGAAGATGCTTTGCCCTCCAGTTAGATTTCAGTTCTTTGGAGCATTCACAAAATTTATTCCTGTTTTATTAGGAGACTTTAGATTGTTGTGGAACAACATGGAGCCTATTACATACAAAAATGCTGTTGCTAGACTTGTTTATAAATTTCATGTACTACCTTAGTCTGGATTATCAAAACTAATGACAATATCCTCTTCTCTTAAAACTTTTATTTATCCTTTCTAAGGATTAATTTGAAAAGGCTGCTCCTTCCCGTGCTGTATGTTTATTCAGCATATTTTTCTCTTATTTACTGACATTAAGGTTTAATGCATGCTGTACTGCCTGCTGAGGGTCAGTATTTGTTAATCTTGCCTGATATAAAAATCCTACTCGCATACTACCAACTTTTGTAGACAGAAATGAACAATGAACATAATTGAAATAGCCCTCAAGTAACTGTTAATTAGAGCAGAACTTTTATCTGTATTATGCATCTTTAATTTCACAACTTATCTTTTCATAAGCACATAACTAAAAAGAATAGAGGGTTAAGAAAATAACAACTAAGCATAGAATTCTGGCATACAGTGAACATAAAAGGCAAGCCGCATGGCTCTTGGCACCCTTTGTCTCCTAGCTAGAGAAATTAACAATGGCTATGGAAATCAGTACCCTTAAGAAAGGAGTATGATCAGGTACTATCAAGCAAAGATGTCAGTGTCGATTCTTCCTGAAATGGGACAGTCATTCTGATGATGACCCCCATTGCCCCATGAACTTGAAAAATGCTCAATTCTGCTAAATACAGCTATATCTCTACCTTGAAAAATAATACTAAATTATTTGATAAGATATAAAGAATGACTAGTTCAGTTTCATAGTGAGAAATAATCAGTATTATTGTTATATTTTGAAATATATTAAAATATTGCTTTGTATGATTGCATTTTTTCAGGAAGAGAAGCTAAGGTTTAAAAGGGGAGTTTCTTTCAAGGCAGCCTGCCAAAGGCTACTCTGTAAACCTGCAAACCACAAACACAGACAAGAAACTAATCTAGTTAGAGAGTTATCTTGATACACCTTTTTCTTCATCTGTAATACGAAGTCTATGCATTTCAGAAAAAGCTATTTTAAAATATTTTGGTAATTTTTATAACACTTCTACAATACACACTTTCAAAATGACAAGAAAAAGCTGATCAGCTAGGCAAATACTGTTCCCACAGTGTAAATAGGTAAAACAGTGACAGTTTTTGAATGTGCATCTCAGTGCTCCCTGAATTGGAAAATTTTATATGAATAAAATCAAGAAGGCATTTACAGTGCATAAAATATGCACATAAGCGCTTTCCTGAATTGAAGCCTAACTTCTTTGTCCACAGTCTCTTTATAAATAAATAGGAGAATCCAGCTTTTTGCTACATTAGCTTTACGAAACATGAGTTAGTGGGAAACGCTATATGCGGTAGAATTGAGAATAAGATGAAAAATACAGAGTAAATAGAAAACAGTCAGCAGGGCCAGGGGGCATAAAGCCTCCTTGAAATCCTAAATTCAAATATGCCTTAGGTCATGACTGAAATAATTTGGTTGGTTTCATCTGAGTGGCTAACAGAAGAGGCTTGTTCATATCATTACATTGCAAGAGAACTGTTTATAGCTGCCAGGCTTTGTTCCAGACAGAAAAGTGGTAAATAAATGCATATTATATATAAATACATAAGCAGTCTAGGGAAAAAAAAATGTAATGGTAGACAAGAAAATAGTCTCCTGATCTATCTTGTTAAGCATCATTGGAGGCTCTCATAAACAACAGCAATTCACAGAACTAGCAAATGATGTTTATAAATGAATGAAACCCTGATGACATCCTTCTCTGAGAGGAAGAGAAGTAATCCCCTCAATCCTTCTGCATGGGAGAGACAGAGAAATGCACAAACCAGCGATATGTGAAAGGAAGACTAAAGAGTTCAGTGTCTAACTTAGAGGGTGCTTGTGGCCTAAAGTGCTAATAAGTTCTTCCACCATCTTTCTAATGCTGCACTTGCCATAACAGTTACATGGGAAAGATTCTTTGCTGGGAATTAAGCATCCTTTTATAACAGCCTTCAGTGCAATTACAGGGATAGCCTTTGTTTTCCATGGATTCAGTTGTCTAGCCCCAGGAGTGCTGGATCAATTTGAAGTTGAATTACATGCCTGCGTGGTGTTCGTAGGTGAGCCCCACGACTACAGCGTGGCTCTCCTGAGTTGTGTCAACATAGTTGTTCACGCATCTGCTCTAGAAACAAGACCTGGGGACAAATCCTGTGTCTGCTCTAGGAGCAGGATCAGAGTGCCGATTCTGCTTCCAGAATAAGATTGTTGTGGGGAAGTTTTTTTATTCACAGTGTGCTTCACACCATGGCCATAAAAGGCTGTGGTGGCTTAACTCAGGGAATGGTGCTCTACCAGATAAGGAACAGGAATGGTTAAGGCTGGCTTTGCTTTCTGTGTGCCTCCGCTAGTGAAGCCACAAGTCTGCTACTAAGAACAGAAACAGCCATTCTGGGGATTCTCCCACGAAAGAGAAATGTCAGAACTGACACGATGTTTGCAGTAATAAGCTGTGTTGGCAAAATTCTTGTAGATGTCACCAAAATGTAAATGAACTTCCACTGACTCAGGGAAGCAATCTCCAGAAGAAACACACACAGAACTTATTTGCATTTAGCAGGGGATTACAAATATCATTGTTCTCTCTCCTCCTCTCAGACTGAAACTGTTGGCTCAGTGTCAGCAGTGCAGAGATGCATTTCTCTTGCTTGAAACTAGTTTAATAACAAGAGAATAAAGCGTGTATCCCTGTGCTTATCAGCTAGCTCTTTTTCACACGTATTTTTCTGCAGGAATCCTGATTCTCAATACTAGGAATATAGTATATGATATAGTAGAGCAGAAATATGTAGAAGTACATAATGGGTACAGAAACAAAGAGGTCGGTCAGTGAAAATACAGGACAGATTCATCACTTCAATAAGATGCAGTGAGGTCAGTCCACAAGCTTTTGTTGGGCTCCAAATGTTTTCTTGCCTCAAGTACTACACTGGAGATAGCAGTCAGCGCAGGCTTTGTGAAGTACTCCAGAAACCCCATTCTGGAAGTACTGTGTGGACCATGAGTTAACAAGGAGGACAGAAAGTTTACTTAATGATAAAAATGCACGAGTGAGATAGATATAATGCAACATCATAATTTTTGTTGTCTGGAGAAAGGAAACATCATCAGGATAAAACAAAATACACAAAGATAGTCAGGAACGTTACTTGTATTTCTGACTTTTTAAGGAATTTAAAGCAAAATATGAAAAAAAAAAAGTAACAGATCTAAGTGCCACACTTCCACCATAAAGAATAAATAACACAGTAATCCCTGCTGCAGAAGAGATGAAAGCATCAAGAAAAAACAAAACAAAACCCCCCATGTTTCCATAGCAAGGCTCTTTTTTCCCATTTTTTTATCTCCACATAACCCATGTAATATTCATTAGAAGTAATTGCTCAGCTTAAGGAAACAGCGTGCTGGTACTTCATCCCTCTTCCCCAGGTCATAGAAAGTGCAAGAAAAATATGCAGAATTAGAAAGTGACTTAACACAGAGCGTAAGACATAGATCATGTGCCATGGAAAGTGTCAGTTGGGTTTAAATTAAATCACAAGTCAATTCAAGACAGAGCAGAATTAAAATATTGCCCTTTTGGTTGTTGACTTACAAAACACATTCAGTTAAAGCACCAAAACACATTTGGTTAAAGCACCACTCAATGCATTGGTGTGTTAATTCACAGCCTCAGTGCAACCATCTGTCCTCAGAAGACTGCAATGCAATTTGAACACTGCTGGCTCTTTCAGTAGGCACACAATAAAGTGTTCTGACAAAATTGGATCATGCTTCTACTAATAGAAGTCAGCATGGGATTTCATCAGTGAACAAGCCAAAAAAAGGGGGTCACAGTCTGAATGTGCTAAAATTGTGCACATTTAGTTTATCATTCAGTGCTTGAGAAATTGATTTGTCTCATGAGAGATGCTAACATCCTAATGATTCAGTGTTGGGTAACATGCTACTCTTTAGCACTAATACCATGCCTTCCCTTTGAAAAGGGAGCAAGCATTTAGAGTTTGGATGCCAAGTTCCTGATACATCATCTTTTTTCTACTGGAACAGAAAAAGCTAATGTTGGATATGTAGGCGGTAGATTTCCAGTCATGTAGCTGCCTATTGCACTACAAAGTCTGGCAGGCACCATGTCCTCCCCACTGTGTAGGGCACTATTTTTTCCTAACAGGGAGCTAACACAATGCAAAATAAGTCCACAGATTTTCCTTCTGTAACCCACCAAAAGCCATATGACCTGTTATATACGGAATCACAATGCCCCGACACATGTTACTTAGAAAAATGGGGCACTTGAAGCATCAGAGTTATATGGGGATAGTTCTGTTCTTGGTCCACTCTCTTTAGCAATTGTTTCATCCAAGTCAGAAGGGAAGAGATGGGTTAGAAGCCTGCCTCCTCTGCAGTTGTCAAGGATGGGCAAACTGGCATTCACCAAATGGAAATAAAATATGCCTTAAAGTCAACACATCTCCGACCACTTTATGGAAACATGAAAACCTTGCTTCAGTCTGCTAGGTTGCAGTGAAAAAAAGCTTAATTTTATCAGTAGAAATTGCCAACAAGAGTGAGAAGAGCTCTTTATTAAAGGATAAGTGAAAGCTAAGATTAAGGCTGACATTAGGCAAACTGATTTCATATTTATCGTGATTTGGGATCATAGCACAGCATCCGTTTGTGATAAGTATATACACATTTGTAGGAGGCAGACACAGGGTTTGATGTATTCATATTAAATTATCTTAAGTAAGAATCCAAAGGACAGTGTTTATAGAGTAAATAAGACTAGTGAAATATTCATTAATTCAAAAGACATACATCATAAATGTCACCACATCCCCGCCGTAGAAAGACATTCCATACAAATGTTATGTACATACTGATGGGGCCCATGGCTGCAACCTGTTCCTCCCTCCCAGGCCTCTGAGACCCAAATTGCGCAACGCAGCCAAGACTGCTTGTTGTGGTAAGACAACTAATCCTTTTAACCCAGTCTTTCACCCAACTGAACAGGCTAGTGACTAAACTTGCTGCATCTTTTTGTTGTCCACTCTAAACAAGCTGTTCTGTGGAAGGAGCAGAGACAAGGTGCTGGAGCAGAACGAAGAGGTGCTATTGTTTTCATTGGCTCTTCAGTGTTAACTACTAGGACAAATAACTTCCATGTATTTTTATTTGGACAAAGCTTAATGGAACCACTAGTGCAAGTGGTCCTTGAAAAGAAAGATCCCATTCTGGCAGACGAGGGTTTCCTTACTATTTCCTCCTTCCACTCAGAAAAAGAATGATGACCCTAAAGAAGCCACATCTAAAGCAAATATGACAGATATCAACTACACATTATTCCAAGATTCAAGTGCCCTTCTTCCACGTTTGTTCTTGTAATTCAATACCAAGAATGGAGATTAAGTATACTGTCTTTACAGGAACATATTAATTAGAATAAAAAATTGTTATTTCAAGATGAGGCAAAAACCTTGAAGTTAGAATTCTCTGCCTAAAATTGCTTTTAGAGTTTACAAAAAGTTACTAAGATCAAAAACAGTTTGCCAAACTTCCAGTGGAGAAAAATAAAAAACTTCATTGAAAAAATATAACCATAAAAGTATATTTCAAATCTAATTCAATAAGCTTGCGAATAATGATTATAGTTATGTTTCTGAGAGATGCTTGCATGGATGAATAATTAATCTGATCTCATAGCATGATCATTATGCATGTACATTAAACCTGCACCTGTAAAACTGGTATGAATGCACTTTTGAAAGAGACAACATTCCCCCAGCACATCTTACAGACGTCATTTGGAATCCTGCCTTGAAGTGGCTGCCTCTTCGTAATTTCATGTTTGTGAATAATGGAGAAATGAGCAGATAACTAAGCCAGTGCACAAGATAATTTGACTGGACACTGTATTGATTCCTCCTATAATGATTCAGGAACTGGTGGCGATGAAGACTTGTTCAGGGAGAATAGTAGTAGTGCAAAAGAAATTACAGGGTACCAATGCTTCATCAGTGATATCTGCCTCATCCAGTGAGAGAGTAAAAAAAGAAATCTTGTGCTAAATTAATCAGAGGAAATAGGACCATAATTCATACAGTCTGTAATCATCTTGACGAATATTGTAAATTAATGCATTATACATTGCTCATTACTTTTTATCTCAGTCACAGTAATTTTCTAAGGTTGATATGTATATGTTTATCTTTGCAGGGTTTTTGGATAATCAAACACTGATAAAGGGCAACATGAGGAATAAACATATGCATTATTAGGCTATCTCTAATCTTTCTTCAGAGACAGGGTTTATCTCCAAGCAACACAGGAGGCGAGCAGGAGCAGTGACTTTCCTTTCGGAACCAAAAAGCTCACTGAACAGTCTTAGTGCTTCCTGAATCAACAAGGTTGCCCACACCCTCACAAGCATTCAGTGCTTGCAAGCTCAGGTATATTGTTAGCAATGAGGCCATCTGTTTTTATCATCAACCCTGTCTTCCTTGGCCCAACCCTAAAATCTGGTATTTTAGGAAACTATGCAGTAGCTGCTAGTTAGAAGAATCTGTGATCTCATCCCCAGAAGGACTTAAGAAGGTAGTCTTAACAAGTGACACAGTAAATATGAAGACATCAATTATTTTAATAATCCAAACAGCATGACATTTCTTGTATCATATGCTGTCAGCACAAGGGAGATCAGAGGATCTAAAGCGAAAGTCCCCACACTATATGATGTTCAGTACAGCCTTTGGAACAAATTGTAGTAGGACAGCATGCACAGCCTGAACATTATAAAGCTGTAGGTGTAGCTCCATAAAACATAGTGGTTATCCTTGTTAACATTTCTAGCACATTTCTCCAATTAATACCAATGCAGAAGCTATACAGAAGAAGGTAGAGGCTCAAACAGGATTTTATTTTTGCACAGCATTTATAACTGTCTTGGTAAAGAATGGCAAGCTGTCCCTTTATCTCCAGTAGCTTAAAAAAAGAAAAGAAAAAACCCACCCAAACCACAAACAAACACCCAAAACAAAACAAAAACCACAAATGGAAAAAAACCATACAAATTAACAAAAAAAACAAACCACCAAACCAAAAAAACCCGACACCTAACTTCAAACCACATTCCCTATACCAATTTACAGTGGAAGGCAGGACCTCTCCCTTCTCCAAGTCATGAACAACATATCACTGTAGTACAGTTTAAGACACCCCCACCACTCTTAAAACCCCTCAAAAGATACCTTGTGATGCACAAGACAAGAATGAGGAGTTAAATAAACCATGATACATGCAGAGATTTCAGACCTTTCCCACTTAATGGTTTTCCTCAAGCTTCAGGACAGTGGGCACTTTGGATTAAAAAATAAAAATTAAAACAATCAAAAAAGTATGCACTTTCCATTGCCATTCTAGCTAGGCAGTTTGCCAGTACAATTATATTTAGGATATGCTGTGAAGTCCACAGTTTTATAAATTCTGAGAAATAGCTGTTCACCTGCTACTCCAAGGTAATGTAATATTTCAGAATTGCTTTGAGGTAATAGGGTAATTCTGACTTTACATCTTTACAGGAGGTCAAAAACTTACTGTTAGCCTTTTAATAATTAATGTGAGGCTCATCTGCTTTTTACATATTTCACTTTCCAGTTATAATAACCATCAGGAGTTCGTGCTTACATTAAAGTATAAGACCTTTGAATGGAAACAACCACCTTTTCTAAGTTTATTTTTGTTCAATTTCAGCAAATTAATCAGTCATTGCATTGCTCTTGCTTTAAGCAACTGAAGTTCAAGGCTTCCATATTGTCTAGCATTCACTTGGTTCACTCCTTCAGCTAACACACACACTGATGATCTTTGGTGGAGGCTTCAGATTGCAGCCATGTGTCTCACCAGACTTTGGACAGGTCACCTGTGGACCTCACTGGGGTAAAATGTGAATTCCAGCCCTGGGGTTTGATCATGGTTGTTGTTACTTGGTGCCCTCCAAAAGCCATAGCACCTTTTCGCAAGAAGGGACCAAGATTTTACTGCTGTTCAAAGCTCTGTGACTCTACTGCTGTTGGAAGGGATTTTCCCCAAGTCTTTAATTGCAAGGTCAATATGAAGGTAGCATCCAGCACAGATGACACGTATCCCATTGTATTTTGCTTGGATTTGATATTTCTCTAGTGACTCTGGAGCACCATTTTCCCCCTTTTATTACTTTCAGTGCTACATCACTTTCATGAATAAGCCTTTTTCAGAATAGCATTCACTTTTCTCCACCTTACACATTGTATTTCTACTGTGTTGTATAAAATAGGAGCTATTTTCATGCTGTCAGTTTCTTCACAAGAAGATTCACTGTCTACTAATGCAAAGAATATAAATTTTCAACTTGCTTTTAATCTGATTATTCACACATAAGAAACTGAAGATGTTCATATATTCATACCGGAATTGAAGTAGCAGTGTATCCAGCTATCTCATGCAAATATTAGTCCACATAAGAACAGGTGCATGCAATTTACATACCTAAGTTTAGCAATCTCTGAGATGGTGATAAATTCTTTTAATGTGAATTCTTTACATCATCCTCAAATTGAAGGACATTCCGAGTTCTCCTGTATTGCGAGACTATAACGTAACATATGCCTTTTTGGTAGGAAAGAAGTATGTTTAGTTAATTTGAATAGAAGTACCTTAACTAGCCACACCATGTGAACCCTCTTGGCCTCATTATGAGCCTAACATGGCCTTATCTGCTAGCACGTAGTTAAAATGAATAATTAAGACCAATAAGAGGAAACTGGTGGTTGTTATTTCATTTGTTAATCAGCAATTGTAAAAGTCCTTGCTGTTAGCAGGTATGCAGATGAAAATCCCTTTGCAGTCGTGCGTGATCAGGATAACCAGGGGCAGAAATAACTATTACAAAGTTGTTTATATCTTTCTCCTTATTTTTTCCCATGAACTTGAAAGGGGATAGAAGAGGATTTTACATTAACCTAGATACTAGTTTCTCCACCAAGAATCCCATAGCTTTTTTCAAAAATTCTTTTTTATTTTTTTCTCCAGTGGGTAAATGACAACTATTTAACAGACACATTTCTACTATGAATATTAATAGAAGTAAGGGAGGTAGGATGGTTTGCATACAGGCACATTCAAAGTTAACAGCAGAGCTCAGGAAGCAATCAAGGGTCAATTTGTGCTGCAGTGGTGGGTTAATAGTCAAAGGAAAAATCATTCTGCCTCATCCCAAATAGCGACTTGTGCCCAGAGATGAAATCACAGATACCTGATAAACTGCAAGAACAGCAGTTAGTGACCTTTAACATTAGATGTAACACACAAAGCACATTTCTCTGATGCGAACACTGCTACTGCAAGAAGGTGGAAGCTGGATGGTATTTCTCTCTCCCTGTTGTTCCAGGCAGTATCCTTAAAAGAGCTTTCATTTAGGTAGTCTTATTAGAAACCCCTGCAGGACACACATTTTCTGGGACTGAACCAATTTCTGGTCCCTTTGTTCAAAAGGCCACAAAAAGTAGCTAGCCTTAAGAGCAGTCAGCATTGCAGGTTAAGACCTGGTGGGCATCGCAGAGGTTCTAACCTACATGCAACACCGTTCATTAGAAAAGGATTTATAAAACCTTTGTAATTCAAAATTTAATCAACTTTCCCATAACATATAGTTATTTAAATGGAGTTAAATTTAAGAAACAGTGTGCTCACAGAAAAAGCCAAAGTTCTTGTTGTAGCCTTACTCTGCATCTTTCTAGTATTCTTCTCACTCAGTCTTATTTGGTAGCCATGTAGAACAATGCATACTGCAATTTTTGTTTCCTTTAGAAATATTTCTTTTTAAATCCTCTTTGAAAATAATAAATAGCTTAGTTTTAAGAACAGGGAGGAATACCCACAGCCTAGACTTCTAATTGTCTGGAGAGAATATGGTGCAGCATACACAGAAGTTTCTCAGGGCATCTGTAAATATCAGTCCTTCTTAGCATATGTCTTCTGTTTGGGGAACAACCCAGGACCTCTTCTGACTTCTCAGCAGATAGGAAGGTGTAGCTACCTCATCTCTAGCAGCTAGCAATGTTTACCCTATGCTGAAACTAGCCTTGAAGCACAAACTACGTTTTAAATACACACATATACACACTGCATTTTCCATAGGAAAGTGAATAAATGTACTTTCCTAAAGGCTACACTTGGTTTTGGAGGGTTCTGTTTGTTTGTTTAAAGTCCTTCCTATGCCATCTCAAACGGAAGAGCAACCAACAGCATATTATTTATAAGAAGGAACAATGTGGAATCTATAAAATAAGTTATATATGCAAGGCAGCAGAATGTTATGCTACTCCAGGAGAACACCACTGCCTATCAGCTGCAGGGGGAGGTTACTTTTTCCAGCCCTTCAGTGGTGTGAGTCTTCTCTTTAAGACTGACTCAGCTCTGCCGGCCAAAGATAAATACGGGAGACTGCAGAGTACATGATGTGTACCAACCAGCCCCTAGACACAGCACAGCATATATATGAAACGGTGTTTGGCTGTATGGCAAATCCTGTACTCCAGTTTACCAATCCTCTAACCAAATGGGTCTTCTATAGTAAACAACAGGGATTTTAAAGAAAGGGGTTTCTCACACACACACCTGCAGCCCCCGGTTTTTCAAACAGTAATGTTTGATTAATTTGATTTCTATAGATCTTTCAGTGTCCTTGAATTTGGTGGCTTCTTTAGCAACAAAGAAACTAGGTGATTGAAATCGTCCCAAGAATCAATATCTATTTTGCTATCATTGGCATTCCTGCAGCTGTCTAAGCAGACGTCCTAGTCCTATTCAGACAAAATCTGAGGGAATGAAATCGCTTCTTAATGGTATGAGAAAATTCCTCGATTTATGCAGGCAAATACTGCTGTAGCTTTTACAGATACAAATGATAATGTAAGTCATACCATAGGTTTTGTATACTCTGTGACATTAACACCATCATTCATATGGAAGTGCATAACAACACTGCAAAACCTTTTTTTTTTTTTAAATCTCAAGTTACCTTGAAAGAAAGACCGAGATTAATCACCTATTAAAGAAAGATCTTTGGATTCCAGCATTTGTTAACAGGTTTCTATCTTAGCACCCAGTTCCTTACATAACTAGGTAGATCAGTATTTCAGTTGTCATTATTTTCTAAGCAGTAAACGTCATTCATTCCTCTACATATTTTTTTTAGTAGGTTACTACTATTGAAGACTGGAGTGAGGATGGAAAAAGAAATAGGATTATTTTGATAGGGAAAGTCCTAAATAAGAAGCAGCACATAGCCAGAAGCACTCCAGTAGGAGTGTTCAAGGTACATGTAAGATGGATATGATTCCTGAAGCTCAGTTAGTAGTTCATTCTCAGAATTTTGTTGCAGGTATCACCTGTATTAGCTCTTTTCCAAAGTTTCAAATCGTTTGAGCAGGTTAATGATGTTGCAGTTCAATGCAACACAAGGAAAATGCAAAACTTCATCATTTAAGAAGTCTCATATATTTGAGCCAATCTAATAATAATCAGTAGCAGCTAGCTGATTTACAGATTTGCAAATGCATATAGCAGGCAATAGAACACAAATCAGCTACTCATCAGTTGTTACTGTTAAAGCTAGGAAGAATTTCATCACTACCTTCTCATTTTCTCTGTGGAGGTAGAAAGTCAAGTTTGTAAAGAATGGAGCTTTTCTGTTGAAGGTTTTGGCTTTTCTGGGTTTCTTTCCTCCAGTATAAATTAGGCTTCCTGCCTGGGCTCCATCTTACATGAGCTGTCATCTGCCCTATAGATACCTCTTTAGGTCACATTAGATATAGTTCAGATAGAGCTCCACATCTCCTAAAGCGAAGACATAAGACATCTAGATCACAGTTCAAGCAGACAGACTGCTGAGGTAAAATATAGAAGTATTTGCCAATTACATTTTTTCAAACCTTTCTCTTTCAGAATAAAAATTATTATATTGCTACCTTTTTTTTTTTTTTTCAAATTCTACATGAGAAGCTTATATGCCAAAATACAGAGTTTTTCCACAATTTAAAAAAAAAAAAATACTGCTTTTGCCACAGTCAAGTCACTACCAACCTAGGTTGGATTGGAGCTTATGAAGGTAACTTTAATGGGTAAAATAGGATTCTCATCATACTTATTTCCAAGTCCTAATATTGAGTTTCTGAAAAAAGTAATAGGTTCGGGTCCTGCTTATAGAATTGTATTAGTTCAAAGTTGTTTGTATATTAGAAAATAGGGGAAGAAATATATTGTCCATCACAAAGTGGGCTGTTACGCTTCCAGAGTGATTTGTTTCACTGCAGTAGTATTTATCATGTTGATAAAATAGACCATGGATCTGAAAATTGGAAGATTTTTCCTGTTAATTTGAAACAGCACCTATACACACTGCTGTGACATCAACATAATACCCTAAAGCCACAGCATCTGAAAAGATTTATTTTCTGAGCCCTTATGCAGCCACATTCTCTTTGCTTCTGACATTCTCAATTTGCAGGCTGCTGGTGATCCAATCTTATTCATTCTGGCGCTATAATAAGGATGTCAATGCAAGAAGAGAAAAGTCATTATCTGATAGCCAGCAGACATGATAAAAAGGCAGAGTTAGATATCTCAGAGGAAAGGCCACCCTTTCTGCCTTAGATGAGCTTCTCAAGGTCATGGGCAGCTTTTGTACCTATAAGCATGTTCCAAATTCACTTTAGGCTGAGTGCATCAGATAAAACAGAAATGTCCCTATCACACAGTCTCATGTCTGAATAAGGTTTTGATTTTTTACTATTAATCAGTGAAAAGTTTTAATTATGCTTAGCACATATATATGCAGTGAGAGAGATCGAAGAGGCAATGTGAACTGCAGAGAAACTTAGTCTGAATTTATGAGTCCTGGTTAGTGGCATTCATATGGGTTTTGATTATGCTGAGGTATCTCCCACTGTAGCAATAATCAGGCAAGACTAGTTAACGATTTCTATAGAGAGATTTTTACCTCAAATTTAAAATATTAATGAATATCATCTGGGTTTGGGAACCATTTAAGTGTCACGGTTGCAGCAGCTGACAGCAAAAATGTATTTATTCATTGACTTTGTCAAATAACTACTAAGTACCATTCCAGAAGATAAGCTACCATCAAGCACAAGTTAATGGACTCTCATAAGCAGTAAGTAGATGAAAGTTTGAGCTGCAATATACATGAGCTAAACTAGATCAACCAATCTTTATGAATATGTATACCATATGATGCCCTTTGCAAGCCACGTTAAGGTAAAAGTTTGAAGCAATCCCTATACAGTTATTATTGAATATCAATTGTAGCTTAAGAGGCAGTTTAATTTTATGCGCGCAAATCAGAAAAAGCATACGGAACAGGATGACAAGACATGACTGGCCCCTAGACTGCAGGTAGCAGGGCAAGCAGTGTGAGAGAATTAAATATGCTCCTGGGCCTCCTGAACTGAAAATTCCTTTCCTCATACTATTTGTATGCCTCTTGTAAAACTAATTTATAGAGAGAACATTTCCCAGATTATTCTAGTCGTCCACTCATTTGCTCAACTTTGCTACAAGATAGTAAGATAGATACAAAAGGACCAATAGCCTTGCCATCATCATCAGTTCCTTTTAAACACTAAGGTAGCAGTTCTTCTGCTTCCTGTATCTCTCTAGAATGTAGGAATAATCTGATGCACAGCATTCCCGCAGCTGAATGACTATAACTGGTGAGCTAAATGGTTTTATTCTGTTGGTGTTAAAACCACACAGACTTGAGTTTGCGTTGTAGCATGTCAGTCTGCACTACTGCATAGCTGCTTTAGAGGGCAAGACCCCAAACATTCAATACATTCAAATGTTAACGGAGTGCCACCTAATTCATTACACTTGACACAAGCCATTGCCATAGCCAGACCTACAAAACCCTTTCTTCAGTGACCAGTTTTCCATCTTCCATACTATAGTGATAGCTACAAACTCCCTGTACTTACTGTTTTTAAGTCTTTCTGGGTCCTTAGTTATTCCTACCTTAATAAATTGCCATCACTGTAGATCTGATGTGATGGAGCACTCAACAATAGGTGTTCCAAGATTAATCTTTCACCAGAGGCACAGAAGGTAGAGAAGACAAAAAGTAGATTGCAAGAAGCTATTTGAGAAGAACATACCTAGTTTCTTCCCTATCCAAACTGGTCAGATTAGTAAAAAGCACAGTTTTATCATTAAGTGGGACTTTTAACCAGAGAGTCAGAAGAAACCATAGATCCATCCAAAGTGTTCTGTGGAAGATGTGCTGATTTCATTATCATGTCTGACACAGTTTTTCCTTTTACAGAATTACTGATTTTTTTTTTAATACTTTACACCTAGGGATTGGAAAGATTAAAAAAATAAAATCAAAACTTGTTAAATTGCCATCCCGTTTAAAAATGGCAGGTTGTTTGCACAAAAATAAGAGAGTTGAACAAAGTCTAAATGTAAATCAAATACAGGCCAGAATTCAGTCTGAAGCCACTCCTGATGCATACTTGGGATAACCAAGGTAAGTCCCATAAGCAGATGGGATCCTGGTATTTATCTAGCATAAGTGAGAGGTTCCAGCCTTCTTCAGGATCCAGATGGAATAGCTTTGAATCCTTTTTTTTTTTTTTTTTTTTTTTTAAATAGCTCTTACAGGGCCTTTGCATTCAATGACTTGAATAATATCCTTCTCTCCCTTGCTACAGTGATGCTCTGTACAAAGCTGGCACCATGATCTCAAACTTTTTTCAGCTTGTTTTTGTGAACTGCCTGGGAGCTACAGAAGTAAGCAGTGTGATACCAGCCTGATAGCAGCTGCAGCCAGAGGCTTATTTCACAGTACAGCAGCAAGTGCAGAATCCAATTGGTCACTCTTGGCCAGACTAAATCATCTTTGAACAGCAACCATTCATAAAGGCAGAATCAACAAAGTCTTCATCAGTTCCGCAAATTTGGCTTATCTGTGTGCCTCACTGGGACCTCTCAGCTCCTTCTTGCCATCTGTCAATCTTCTCCCCTTGATAAAGAGACTGCATATTCCAACATTGTCTTAACCAGGGATTAAAAAAATAAGGATATCAGAAACATGTTTTAAATTGTTTCTGTGTTTGAGGCACTTTGTTGTGATTATTTAAAAATCAAAGCATACTATGCACTATCCTATGCTGAACTTCCTCCTACTCATTTCCAGTCCTGTACACTTTGTTAATAGAGTGTATTTAAAGGTAACAGGAGGTGCTAGATCATCAACCAACCCCAAACAACTTGTACTACCTAGGGCATACATGTAATACAACACTGTTCTGTCACAGTGTGCTTCATCTCTAGTTCAGCAAGTAATCACTAAGTCCTCAGGCAAGGTTTAACTGAGGCTGGCAGGGATGTAGAGATGTACGATTCTGCACACAAAATCCTTCCAGTACACACGAGCACTTCTTCGTGAACAGTTCATGCACATTTCAGTCTAGGAAACAAAACCACTCCGTGTCTCATCCTCTCGACCAGTGATAACATGAATTATCTTTATTAAGATGATAGAGTGATTTAAACCAGGGGAAGATATTTGGTTATCTTAGTAAGATCCAACCTTAAAATCATCTCTTGTTTTGAAAGGGAACAAAGAAAACCCTATCAATTAGGGAGACCATTGTGGCTTCACTAGAGCTCATGTGCTTTCGGGGAGAAAAAAACCTAACAAAAAACCACACAAAACAAAAAACCCACAGCTATTTCAGTTTGAAGAGAAGTGATTTTCATTTGTATGTAGTGCTTCCCTTCTGTCTCATCTGGAATACAAGCAGGTAAAAGCCAGTGAAGGAGAGAGAAGTCACTCCTAATAAAGGGCTATATCTTGGATGAACCAAGCTCCCATGACACATATGCATACCAAGACATTTCACTCTTACAGGATCTGACTCAATTGAAACTTCAACATTACTTACTGCCAAGTTAGAAAGGGATAAGAAGTGTCCCTCCAAAGACAGGTTAATGAGAAGGAGAAAGCACAACATACACCAAAAGACTTGAGTGGTACTACACCTCCTTCAGTTATGTGGAGTTACTTTACAAGTTGGTCTGTTGAGATGGAGACTGGGTAAAATAATAAAATGTGATATTTAAGGGATTTTGCAGATTGATAATTTATTGTCTAACACTGAATGGACAGTATAGGCAGTTTTCCACTAGTAGCCTCATTCTACATTAAGTGTTCACTCAGCCATACTTGCCCCTTCCATTGTATTCACAGCTGCAACAGCCAGCACATTCCATTTGTTCTGTGTCTAGTTAGTTACACAACTCCCAACTGGCTAAAAACAATGGTTTGTGCATCAAATCTAATTCATCTTTAGAGGATTAGATATCAAGTATTCATATTTATGCATGTACTGTTTACAAGTTGCAGTTTCATGGAAAAAAATACAACTTACCTCCAAAAAAGTTAGCACTCCGCTACTGTTATATTTATGAGCTTTACATAAATTTCCAGATACTTCTATTCTGAATGAAAAAACATAACATTTTTATATACAGAAATGTACAGTTTATCAAAAGAAGATGTATTTGGATAAAAGGACAAAAATATATAGCATGTTCCTTTGCCAAAACTAATATAAAACATCTTTTGCACCCAAAAATTCAAAATCAAAGAACTTATATAAACATACTGTCTCATTCTGTACTTGTTAGTCACCTGGGCAATTCCCATAGTAGTAAGTCAGTCTGTAAAGTCTGGAGGACTAGACTCAGTGTCAAATTGAAAATAATACCATAAGAGAAGTTTATCAACTGTGTATTGTTTTAGGAGCTAGGCTAAGGGAAGTTATTCATTCCTTCTAATAAGAGCAGTATTGCAATATATCTTGTCTCTACCAGAGACTGGGTTCAATTAGATTAAGAGCATAAAAAAAGAAAAAGATTCATGATGGTGAGAAACAAGAGATAAAATAGACAAGATTTGGAACAGCTCAGGAAGCCCTGAGAACGTGCTAGATAAACGGGCTGTCTTGAAATAAAAAATAACACCTCAGGTGCCAGAGGAGAGTATGAGAGAGAGTACTTTCTATTTGAAGTCACTGCTAACCTGTTAAATTCCTATAAAGCAAAGTAAGACCAAATATTAGTGCTCACACTGGGTGGCACCACAGGAATCTCCAAAAGAGTCAATGTTTACCAGTACCAGCTGGCTTCCATTCACAACTAAAAGAAAAATAAATGAATAAAAAATAGTCTACTCTTCTTTTCTTTAGATAGTCCCTTCCTGTTAAGAGGATCATTTAGAAGTTGTCCAGCTTTCAAAACATCTGAAAGCACTCCCTGTGGCCTTTTTTCTTTCCCACTAAACTTGATAGGAAGTTTATCACCGACTCCAGTTTCAGTACTATTTGACTTCAGATTGAAGACCACAAGCCTGATAATGCATGGAGCAACCTCACACCCCAGGCTCACATTCTTATCATGAGGGCAAAGTTGATTCTTCCCTTTTATCTTTGCAAGTCAGGCAAAATTACCAATATATTATCTTCCAGTACTTTCAGTTCAGGTGTCAATTCCCTGCATATGTGATTTAAACTAACTGGCACTGCTGTGATATTTGCATCTTTCGAAGACAGAATTTGCAAAAATCTGAATAAGCAAGGCTATGAAAAGCCAGCAGGAGTACACGCTTGTTGGACACACAACCAAAGATAGTTCAAAAAAACTGTACAAATGAGAAACACAATCAGAATTTTGTAACCTTGAGGAAGTTTAGTTCTAGTGCAAGGGCCATAAGATCAGCAGAATCTACCCCTGAAACATATCCCATACCCAAAAACTCTCTGTGCTGACAGTATTAAGTAGGGCAGTTTTCCATACACTTTTGATTTAATACTACAGAATCAGTTTAGTTTTCAGAAAATTCCATTTTCTCTTTTGGCATAAAATGCTTTGTAAGAGCTCAGCACATTTCTTGGCTGTCTATCTTAATTGCCCATAAAGATTCTCAGCCAACAGTCAAGTGCTTCTAAAAAAATTAACAAAAACCCTACTATATGCTAATTCCCCAGGTTTTTATATTTCTAGTCAGTTCTCTCAATGTCAAGTGTTAGCCAATGATAATATACATTGGCTTGAAGCCATCATCTTCTTCTTAAGCGTATTGTGACTGCAAGACATTAAGTGGTATATCCCAAAGGAAAAGAGCAGGGAAAACATTGCTGAAAATTATCTACTAACGTCTGTCCATGTAAAAAACACTTGCACTTCCAAAAGCACATACTGACTTTGCAGAACATTGAAAAGACCAAAGTTTTGTTAGCCTTAGTTTCTGTAGGAAGCAAATTATTTCTCTGTTCAGCTGGCATATAGCCAGCTATAAAAATATATCCATGCCATATTTGAAAGCTAGTCTTGGTATATATGCATCTCAATAACATTCTGGTTTACTCAGTACATAGTCTGATCCTGAGCAGCTAATGGAAGATTTCTTTTTAATTTGGGGGTATGTGTGTTTGTGTTTTGGTGGTTTGTTTTTTTTTTTTTAAAAAGCTGTGGATTAAGGATAGGAAAACAAGTTGCAATAAGAACCCATTTTCAAGACCTAGGCCCAAATTTGGTTACCTTTACTGCGTGCCCAAACTTTTGTCCACAAATTAACATATGGAGCCTTTTACTTAAGCACGGATTCTGTCTGCTGAAATCCTGAATCCTTTTTCCCATCATTTCTAACATATACCACCCCTACATTAGCAGTACAATTCCCCCATAAATACATCTATAGGCAATTAATTCAAATGTATAATCATATGTTTCCAGTTGATTTTCTAGAGGAAGCTTACTGTTCAACTTTTGATTCTCTCTAGCTTATCTCAGAAGGATATTTGACTTGGGAATAAAATTACTGGATTTATTCTGACTTTTCATAGTTTGGGATATTCTTGTATTTTCCATTTTTTTCCCTTAAGCAGATTTATTATTGAATTTAAATAATATATCTAGATATTATTTTTTTTAAACAGAGGAAAGCAGTTATATTTTTTGCCACACACACAAGTGCATTTTGACTGAAAAAAATCAAAATGGGTTGGAAGTAAGAGTAGTAACGTTGCTGCGTAGAACTGCTTGCCTGGAACAAAGGTGCACAAGCCAGATAGAGCTCAGCTCAGTCTGCAGTCACCTGATGAAGCACAGGGTGTACCTACTGTACCACGATACTTCCACACTGGTTTAAGGTGAGGACTGCCTGCCTACACAGCTCATTCCTTACACAGTATCAGGCCAAACTAGGGAGGATGAAATGAGAATGACTGCACCAAACCTAACTTCTCCACAAAGCACGTAGCCAGCCTGAACACTAGGAAAGCCTGGACGAAAGCGCAGTCCTTGGGTTACTGTGTAAACATACAGGGGAGCCCAAAGAGCAATAAATTTACTTTCAGGTTTTTAATGAGTAAATTTTAAGTGCTCATTGTGATAGTTTTCTATTTTGACAATTTATTAGATGTTAAGGCCAAGAGGACCACCATATTGCCCAAGCTTCTGCCTAATAAAAATCCACATCTTTCATCAAAGTCCAGTGCCTCACTAAGAATCCGACTCTGAATGAGTCTCTTCCCACCTCTGCTCCAAATCAGTTTCTAGGGATGCTGACGCATCCCACAAACCAAAGCATGCCCTATGCTATAAAAGCATGCTCCTCTGTTTTACGCTTGCCCAAAACTTTATCTGCAAAACCTTGGAGTCTTTTCACACCTAATAACAACACGCAATTCCTCTGTGCCGCTTGGAGCCCAAATTTCTGAGCTTTCACATTCCTCCTTGTGCACTGAAGTTCTTTCAGCATCAATCAATTCATGATACAAAGAATCGTTCCAGGAATAAGCAATCAAAATTATGCAACATACATAATTGACTCCAGCGGGATATTCCCCAATAACAGGGAAATGATCGCTGAGTGACTCCCCCAGAGTCAGTTACTAACAGCTCCAGAAATCGGTCTAATAAATGGGTTGTCCCTAAGAGCATGAATTCATACAACAGATCTGTCTCAGGCTGTCTCTTAGGGCTTTGAAAGCCCTTGGTTTTGGCATCTGCGTAACTACATTTTGTAAACGTCTCGCTTCACAACTGACACATTCTTTCTCTCTCTGCTGTACAGAAGTTCACTTGAACCAAAGCAGCCCAACCAGCGAATTCCCCAGCTACAGTGAAAATGGAAATGATACCAGTTTACTTGTTTCACCCCTTCTGGTGGCTGGAGTAGTGATCGGACTTGTGCTATTTCTATCCTGTGTTACAATCATTGTTGGCAGTCTGCGAAAGGAGGGACGGTTAAGACACCCACATCTGAGGAGAGATGCTGTTTATGGTAAGATAGCTAGTTATAGCAAGATAGTGCTTAACTTTATTGATATCTGGTGCTACGGGCAACAAAAAGGCACCCAGCTGCTGTGCAAGGGATAAAAAAAATTGAAAAAAATAGGATAAGTAGGTCACAGGCAGCTTTGTAGTTTAATAGCATCTTTGTGCTGGCACTGAATTCACATAGTACAAGCTCCATAGTTAACGGTTAACATAAACAAGGCAAATGCCAACAGCATTTCTTAAATAGCTTATTTTCCCTTTATAGAGTATAAGATTTCTCCTCCATCGCTAGACTCCTGGTAGTTTATTTTCAAATCCTATTATAGCCTTGGTATAGCATATAATGTAATTTCTATTTGTTGGAAAGCCTTTTCACTTCTGCAGTGTGCATCAACCTACAACAATGACCACAAAAGTTAGTAACTGGATATAGGCAGAACAACAGAGCATCAAAATGTCATTACAACTGTCATCAAAGAGATTGGTTTGCTATCAAAAAAATGCCAATTCCTATAGCTCTACCCCCCTACAAAAACTCCCATACTTTAAAAGGATTTGGGAATATGAAGGAGTTAATGGTAGAATTATATTTTTGCCAGTTTTGTTGGGTTGCTGACCAGAAGTTAAAAGCCACTTTGTCAAAAGAAATGACAGAATCTGATTATTTCTATACTTAAGGAAAAAACAGTTTAAAAAAGTTACTAAGTAAGTCTTCAACTAGTAAAAATTCAAATGATAAATGGAGTAGTGAATTAAGTGGAGCATCAACAATTATGTCATCTGTGGTTAGGCTCCTATATCTGCACTTTGTTTTAAGAGTACAGTTCTTTCCATATTGTTGAGGTTTTTTCTTCACATAGAAAGGATACTACTAGTGAGCCACATAAAAATGCACTGGCTCAGATCTTGATTTCACTGAGGTGAATCAAGTATCCACTGAAGTCAATTGGACTTCATTTAATTATTTGGACCAGGAATTTTCCTGTCTAAAAAAACCCACATTTCTTAGCATCAGTTTGTCTACCTGGAGCCAGGAATAATTATTTTTGGCTTTTCCAGAAAGACTTATCCAGATAAGTGAATAACATCTATGTTTTGTGAATAAATTTTAGACTCCAAAAGAAGTGAAATGCAAACTCTCATGGTAATGTACAGGGGGAAAAAGAAGAAAAAAAATCCAGAAAACTAATGTCTACTATTATTGTAACATCTATTTTTCCTACTTTTCAGCAGCTAAATTTGGGATTAAATAGTTAAACCCAAATTGGAGTTACTGTTCTACCCATGAACAGCAATATTTTGGTAGGATAAAATACGGACTGTTAAAGATTCGAACACTGCATTTAAATCTACTGCTATGTTAATTTCAGCTCCTTGAAAAACCTTGAAGCCAGGCAAAACCAAAAAGGACAATTTGCAAACTGCTTGTTAAAAATAACAATACTAGAGAAATGGAAAAAGAAAAGCATGGTGATATTTTTGGAGAAATTCAAAAGAATAATCTCAAACTAAATTGTGCCAGTCTACCCAAGTGAAAAATTTACATTAGCACACGCCATCCTACTATCTCAGCATGCTTCCTCTGGCCAGCATGGGAGCAGCTGGAGTCACTGTGAAGTTGGCTTCCTTCGCTTATCAAGCAAAAGGAAAGCACAGTATATGATAGACTGAATTAGTCCTGGTAAATTCCTCGAGAATACATTGGCAGAGGCGAAAATTGCCAGAAGGAGGAACAGGCTGTTCAAGAGAGTCCTACCCTTTATCCTCTCTTGAGGGAGACACTACTTTGATGTCACTTTAGAAGCTGGTCCTTCTCTCCAGGTACTATTTCAATGCATCGAGTGAAAAGGATCACTTTATTTGGAAAACAATTGCGAAGGGGGGAAAAGGGAGTGGAGATTTCTGCATTTCCACAATTTTGGACATTCTTATGGAAATTTAGCCCAGAATATCCAGCATTAACTAACTATCCTCAAAAGACAGACAACAGCACTCACTTCTTGGTATTTCTGGAGCTATGAAGTGTGAAAGCATCAAAAAATCCCTGGAGCAGGCGGCAGGATGATTTTCTCTAGTATTTTCCAGTTTTTCCCCTTTTTGTGAGTGTTCTTATTGAGAACAGCATTTTCTCAAGACACATACCTACAATCAAACACCTAAGCCTCCTTTTAAAACCCTTCACAGAATTGGCAAGGTTTCAGTGTATGCAACTCCTGCGATCTTCAGCAATCCTGCTAACGTTTGAAGCTGCATGCAGCAGAACTGACACTCCTTTTCAACCTTTGAGGCACAAGAAAAGCTTTAGACGCTTGCATCTTGTCGGGCAGCACTAAATATATAGTCCCTGTGCCATAGCCTGAAACACCACAGTTTATCTACATATGATGCTAACTTGCTCTTATAGGCATAGAAGTGTCCTGTGAAACCTGATTGTTCCAGAACACCAGTAATTAATCTACATCAGACAGGTTTTATTTTCTGGTTTATGGCAGTGTTACAAACAGTGATACTGTCTCAGAGAATCCACCACAGAGGAAAAGAGCAGCAATATTAATTGCTTGTTTTCCAGCTCCAGATGGCTTCTCTTATGGTGGCTCTTTTGGAGAGCTAAGATCCACCTGCATGGAGGAGTTTCCCCCAGCTTTTGATTTTGGTTCCTACCTGGATACACTTTCTCAGGTCAACGTCATGTATCCCGATTCACCTCCACGGTAAGCACTTTTCTAAAATTCCAATTGTTATAGTCCTGCACTTGCAAAGCCTGTTAAAGAAGAAAATAAAACTGTGAGACCTCTACCCACTACAAAAATGCAGGTCACACAAACTCTAAATACAGACAGACTTTGTTTAGTTTGAGTATAGTTTCAAGTTTTCCCTAGCAGAATGTATCTTTACTAAATAAAGGCATACGTACAGCCAATTATTATTTACTAATATTCACATTAAAATGTATCATATTGGTGGCATACTAATGAAACACACAAGTAAAATTACTTGTGAACATCTTTCTTTGAAAGCAATGAGTTTACAAGTCAAAGTTTCACTTCTAGGAGAAAAATATATACCTTTTTCAAGAACTATCAGGTTACATTTATTACTGACCTTGAGACTGGAAAAAAAAGGAAAAGTGCAAGAGACCTTTAAACTTTTCCTGTTTTTCAGCAAGTCTCACTTCTCAGCTTTCTTAACCCCAGTATTCTGTCAGAAAGCAGAACCGAAGAAAACATACCATTGTGACATACCCAGTAATTGTACTTAACCTCCTAATTTAGGATAGGGAAAAAAATTGTTTGGGATTGTTCATTTTATGTCAGTAATATGTGAAGAAGGTTGACTACCATTTTAACTGTTTAACCCAAACCTGCTCTGGAGAGCCACAGTTGCCTGGATTGTAGTAGCATCTTTGGAGAAGAGCGTCCATCAAATATCAGGCAGTTCTAATTGCCTGTGGAGGTAACATTGCCCAAAGAGGCTCTTCCCAAAGACAGTTGTTCCAGAAATTATATAGCAGCTCCTTTCACATTTGTGTGCCTGCATTCACAGGATACAAGAATGGCCAGCACAAGTGACAAGAGTCATACTTTAGGCCATCTATATCTCCTCTGTGTTCCTCATGCACCTTGAGGTTAATAAATGAAGGAGTTCAGTTATTCCTTCCAATGAACCAACAGAAATAATTTTAAACAGAACATCACTTCAGGCTTTCTGTAGTGCTGTATCTTACAAACAGCAAATAATGGTTGAGCAGCCATGACCCTCGTCTTTTTTTTTTTTTTTTTCTTTTCTTCCTTTTAAGCAGACTGTGTTTTGAGTTAACCCAGTATACTCATAAGATCAGCCCTTTTCTGACTGCTTGTATCCAGACACAATACAGAGCAAGTCAGTAGTAGGAGCATACAATATATAGACCTTTGCTTTTTCTATTCTATGCATGTTCTACAAGCAACTCTTCATATATTACAAAGTCATACTATATAATAAATGGGCTTTTAGAGATGGTGTAAATATTTTAGCAGAAAGCTCTTATGGGAAAAATTATTCTGAGCCTGGCATCTATATTTGTAGAACTTCATATAAATCCACTTCGGCATTTAGACTGGTTTTTGGACCCACACCCACAAGTCTTTACTAATAAAAGCCAGCCAGCTGACACCCAAGCAACAGCTTGAGTGGGCAGTTGGCCAGATTTCTGAGAACAGGCTCAGACTCCTGTGAATAAGCTCTGAGAACATATTTCTTTAGTAGGCAGGTCTCCTAAGATTATACCAAAGGTTCCTTCCATTTCCGGTTTGAAACAGGCCCAAAGAAGGATTTTCCACTTCTATGGAGTTCTCTGTTTGGAAGGAGAGACACAAATGATACAGGATAACACTAGATGATCTGTGCTTTCCTGTAAATTCTCCAGCTGCTTCTGTAATAAGACTGGCACACAAGTTAACTATGTTGTGTCCTGCCTTGTTCTAAGAAACTATCCTGGGACATCAATACTAGGATCACAGAGACAAAGGTGTCCAACCACCGCCTCCTCAAGATTCCCTTCTGGGCTGAGTGGACCCAAGATCTGACTCCATTCCCTGAGGGGCCCAAGATCTGACTGCATACACAAGGAATCACTGCTCATCCCATTAATTGCAGTTCTGCATCACAGGCCAAAAGTAAAGATTATTGTTAATGGTTTTGCTGCTTTCTCACTGCTACCATAGTTAAATATTTTAGAAGTAGCTTCAGCAAATCATCAAAATCTTATGAAGTTTTACATCTTAGCAACACAACTCAAAGAAGACTTCAGGAAAAGTAGAGCTTAGCAGATGGCTGAAAGCAAAGCTACGTAGAGAGACACTTAAACTTACTATTAATACATTATACAGTCCATTGTAACTTTCTGTTCAGAAAAGCATTGGTTGAGAAGCATTGTATGAATACTTTGTATTATGCAAGAACCTGAAAATTTTCTGTATAGCTACCTTTACACTGTCCTCCATGGCATAACACTAAAGTGTATTTTTTCTAATTAGTAGAGCATGGAGATTATTTGGACTGATGGGTGCTAGTGGCAGCAAAACCGACTGTCAGACATGGCCTTGAAGCATAAACAAGACATGCTTGACCTTGTGCATTTAAAATACTAACTCACTGGGATCAATCTTGTTACATATGATAATGTTTTGAAGATGAGGTTTACTGAAATGTAGCACTGGCTAAATTAATGCAATTCCTCCTTCTAATTCATGCAGTGCAAGATGTAAATTAAAGCTAAACTAGCATGCCCAAAAGCTAATAACACAACTGTAGCATAAACAGAACAGAAATGAAGAGCAGCAAGGAAAGCAACTGCATTGGCAAATAACTCTCAACACATATTTGAAGTGAAAGAATTCAGTGACTGAAAACTAGTGCCCTGCTGCCACAGGCATTAGCTTCATTTAACCACATTGTTCTAATACAGCCTGCAAGAGGCAACTGTGGAGCCAAGTATTCTTGAACATACCATTTTTGCTAAAACCATACTTTCTGAAATTATTTCAGTAAAAAGCATGACACCTCTATTTGGCCAAGGGGTGATTATAATCAGTTCAGAATGTTTTAATTAGATTTTGTAGTTGGGCTTTAAACTATGAAATAAGTGGAAGAGGAATTTTAGGGGAAGGCTGATGAAACAAAGAGTCAGAATACCCATTTCTATGGCTGAGGGAGAGCTAACTGTTCAGGACTGCCCACTCTCAACTCTCCAATTGAAAGTCCAATGCAAAATACTATTTATATAAAAACTTTAATTGGGAAATTAATTTATGAAAAATGCCTTGGGATGTTAATAATTTAATTGCTTTGATATCTAAATCACAAATTTCATTTGAGGCTCAATTTGATTATCACCACAGACACTTCCACTAACCACTTTCTTACATTACATTTTACATTAGATTTAGAGGAACACTGTTCACTGAGTTTTGTCATTAGCCTGCCATAGTTGCAGGGTAGTTACAGAAAAGCCATTTGGTCACAATTTGTCTTGACAGCCCAAAATATACACTGCTCCTATCCATAAACATCCCTTTAGGATAATTAATGACTTTCTAATGAATCTCAGATCTCTGTTAGCATCTGTCAGATTGATTTTACATGAAGTGTAGAAGGGAAATATAAAAACAAAATATAGTGTGCATAAACTAAGCAACTTCAAGATATTAGGGGTCTGTATTTTAAAGCCTATTTCTATACATGTACAGATACTTGTAGCAGTGCTGGAAGTTAAGTTAATGTTTTGTAGTCTGTGTTACCAGAGATGACAAAGTATTTGTTTCCAAGAAAGTTCAGTCATCTGAGAAAGATGATCCAGGTGATCTAGCAACAATTCTAAACCACAGAATTCTTCTCCCCCCAAATTAGGAAATTTGTTCAAATTCAACCAGGACAAAATATAAGAACAATCTCCCTGCCACAGCTTACCTACCATCATAGTAAATATGACTTTGAAAGAAATACTGTCACAGTGAATGTTGAGCAAATGGGCAAATATTGGATTTACAGGCTTTCCAGTATATGTAAAATAATCTAATCTAATTTTTAGTATCTTTAAGCTTTTAAGATTAGAAAAAAAAACAACCAAGAGTATTATTTGGAGTTATATGGCAGGCAGCAGACCTTTAATCAAAAGAGTCTTCTGGAGTTTGATCAAGATGGCTGTAGTTGTCATGTTACATATCCCAAACACATGCTTTGGACACTGTGTGGATAATACCTTTATAGATAGAAATCATGAGCTCATACTCATGTTCACTGAGCCCAGAGTTCATTGTAACACACGCAGATATAGTGAGCTTCCCTAATTATCTTTTTATATACACATAAAAAGAAAGCTGTTTAAAAATAATTTGAGCTTACATGTTTTAAATGGCTTGAAATACAGTACCAATCAAGGATCAAGATTAAGTAAATTCACAGCAATTGCATATTCTTGATTAGAGTCTCTAAAATCCTAACAATGAGGACATTCAAGGTTCCCTGCATGAAAGGAATTTTATCAACTTTTCACCTTTTGGCCAGAGGAAATGTATCTCACCCCATTTGACTAAGTGCTTTTTCACTCCTTAGTGATTGGATATTAATGGTATGTACAGAGCTTTAGGCAACCAAGGTTATCGCCTTTTCATCTGTGACTCATGACTATCTAATACAGAACATCACCGAGGAATGACTCTTGAGCGAGATGGAGGGATTTAGCTTCAGGAATAGTTTTAATGGAAGCCACAAAAACCCTCTCTCTGTTTCACATTGAAATGTGTCCTGCAGGGTGCACTATGATAGAAATGCGTTAGTCACCCATTATCCTAGTATTCACATTAGAACACATTGGGGGATTTTTGTTTAAGTGTGCTCACTCTACCTCATCTGGTCATCTTGCCTAATCTATATAGGATCAATTGTAGAGAAAATTGTCTGTTTATGCTTGATAAATTCCAGTACTCTTAATACCCACATTCAGTCTGCATTGGTTAAATGGGCAAATCCATTTAAAAATTACTTTAAAGTGGCAAAAGGAAATGCTCATGTCTCACAGATACTAATTTCCCTCTAAATATGAAAACCAAAAAAAACCCCAAACTACTTAAGGTACTTTCTTTTCCAAGACATTCTTTTCCATCCCCCACTTCTGAGGAAGCAAGTTAGTTGTATCAGAGGGAAGAAGGCTTGAACCAGCTTTCTAGATTTTCTTGAAAGACAGAATTAGGCTTGCAGGAAACTAACATAAAAACTTGCTACGTTGTGCGGATTCCTTTGCCAAGGCCACTTTTCCTGCAAGCATGCAAGGTAAGTAGCTTTTGGCACATTACAATAACAGTTGGGAAAGCATGAGATGGACATTTGTCCAGACCTCACTTCAATACCCTCATTGAGATTTTCAGTCAGTAAAGTAAAAAAAAAAAAAAAAAAAAAAAAACCACACACACCAACATTGGAAGTATGACAGTATTAAATCCACTGGAAATCATGACATGAGGTAAAACTCTCAATTCTTTTGACTCCAAATTCTGAGCAACTAGACCTTCCAAAGCTCCTCCCTTCACATCCTAGTTTATTATCTAATATTAATTAGGAATAGCAACAAGTTAATTGCTTTTTGATTAGTTAGTTGCCCTCCGCTGTCAATGGATTTTTACACAACACCCACATTTCACAGCCCATCTAGTGAGCACAGGGAGATTGCCTTAGTGCCTGACATTAAGCCAGCCCTTGCAAGGTCAGAGTATGCAAGTGAGATCCCAACAAGTATCTAGACTAGTGCTTCAGCTGTCTTTGGTATATCTCTAAACAGAGCCCTGCCCTAAGCTAGATTCTCAGCTGATGCGAATGCTACCACACCAGTGGCAGCGCCATCAAGTTATATCTGCTCTATGAACAGTTTCTCCCCCAAGCTGCCTTCATCTTCCTATTTTCTACTAACAGATAATCCAGGAAGCCATTTCAGTCAGAGGACCATAGGCTTGAAAGGATCTTCTGCAGTTACCCAGTCCCACCCCTGCTGCTGCAAGTAATAATTCATAATAGAAATTTAGCTATTCCGTAACAGAGTTTGCAGGGATCATTTTTGTTCCTGTTATACTCATTCCAGAATACCTAAGGACAGATCTAATTCCTAATTATTATGGCAAACTCTTATTTCCAGCTTAAATTTGTTTACAGCCATTGCATGACTCTTTCTTTTTGTTGCATTTCCATTCCTCTTAAATACCCATGCCTTTCTCTTTACTTGCTTGTTGTATTTGTAGCCAAAAAAAATCTTCCTACACCTCAGCCTGCATGCTGTGGGGCTAAGGCATAAAGTTCTCTTAGCTTTCTGTCATCAAAAATACCTGTTGGGATGGTACATCGTCTGACTAGACTTTCTCTACACCTTTCCCAGTTTCACTCTAGAAGTGCAAACTATTGCTGCATATAAATAACCCCCACAAACCTCAGAATTCATTCCTAGAATAAATAAAGCAAAGCCCTTTCTAAGAATATGATCCTAAAACACGTTACACGGCAAATTTTCTCAAATATTAGCAGGTCCTAAGCATGCCTGCTGGCATGCAAAAATTGGTATTGTTGTTTAGAATCCTGTTTGTGTATGGCTCCATGGCTTGGGAGGCTACAAGAGATTATTTTGAAATAAATTTACTTAACTGATTATTATTACTCAACCAGTGCCCACAGTTTCACTGTCATTTACTGTATAATGTTTACATAAATTCAGAGACTAAACACTTAAGATCAAGTGGTTGTTCTTATCATAGAATGGTTTGGGTTGGAAGGGACCTTAAAGATCATCTAGTTCCAACCCCCCTGCTGCGGGCAGGGACACCCTCCACTAGACCACGTTGCCCAAAGCCTCATCCATTATATATATGAATATATATATTCATTATATATAAAATGAATGACAGGCTGAAATGTATCATATAAAATCTTCATCATAGAATTACTTTTTTTAAATAAAACATTTAATTGTTTAAAGCGGCACAGTTATGTTTAAGCTGTATTTTATCAGTTTCAAATGCTATCTGCTATATGTTCTCATGAAAACACTGTTTACATTTCATTTTTCATCTGGAATATTTATTCATCAGAGTGTCACAACTTTCTCAAGATTATCTTGACATATAGTAGAAAATAAAGATCCAGATTTTTAGTGCTTATTAACACAAATAGTCCTATTGTAGTTGGGGGGAATGGGAAATTCCAGAAATAACTATGAACAGAAAAAAAGGTAGAAAAAAAATTAATTCCAGGTTTTCGTGTCTCTTCAAGGGTTAAGTTACTTAAGCCTTAGATGTTTCCTTGAACAATACATCTTGGGTTACATTTTTTACTATTTAAAAACCATTAAAATAAAAAATAGAAATGTTATTTGTTTATGGTTACCTACTCCAAGATCAGGCAGGCACCTTGGAGGTGAATTTACCACACCTCTGGGAGCTTAAAAGTCAATTAAGTTAGGAGATGAGCATTGCTCTACAGCTAATAAAAAAGAGAGAGGTTCCTCCAGAGTACCTGGAGAGGAGTCTCCCCCTTGTTTAAATAGCTGCATTTCAAACATGTGTGACAAAACATTTCCTGAAAATTCTCTAGTGATTTTTATGGAGCATTGGATCATTCCTTTAGGGCCCTGGCTTGGCTAACCCTGTGGGCTGTTATCTCTGGGTGTTACATGTTTGTTACTCACCCCCTCACCCCCTGTAACTTGGGATCAGTCATAGTAAAGAGTTCTCGTGTAATATTACCCAGGTCCAGAGAGTAGAGTCATAACATACAACACATGAAAAACAAAAAGACATCTATTTGACAATGAAGAATTCTTTATTCCCCAGATTTGCCTTTTTTTCCACTAGCTATTCTTTGCACCTTAAAAAGCAGAACTTTCTTCTTTCCCTACAGAGTACGTCATAATTTATGAATGACAGCTAGTTAAATAAGCTCTTGTGGGTTTCCTTAGCAACAAACCTATCCTAATACTTACTGCAATGAAACCTGACAAATTCATGAAGTTTCCCCCCCCCAACATTCTGAGTCAACAAAGTCAGCTTGAAGAGCTGTGTATTTTTTAAACAATATTCTTCTCTTTGCAGATCACATTTATATGCAATAAAATTATGTTTACAGACATCAGCCCTCCTTGCCTTTCCTAGTATAATTATCCCTTAAAAGCTCAATAGCATAGTCTACAATGGCAATGGAGTTATTCTGACAAGAAACAAGGCCAAAAAAGAAAAAAAGTAGACAACAGCACATTTCATGGTCCCTTCCTTCTCTGACTGCCTGTAAGGTACACTGAACATTAAGATACTATAATAAAAAAAAAAAAATAAAAAGGATTAAAGTGAATTCACCACAAGTACTGCAGTACTGTAACCAAGGATTTTTTTCAGGGCTGAGACACATATGATATTCATGAGATGCAGTATAATGAATTCCTGTGGGCCATTATTAAGTTATGGTAACACAATACTTTTCAAAAGCATTTGCTTTCTTGTCTAGAAGGATTTTCCTGACTGCTGTACTGAATTTCAAGCATCAGCTACTTTACAGTACAATAACTTCACAGAACTGAATCTCTCAGATACAATGATAGTTGTGCTTTATTTTTTGCAAGAGACTAGCAAGTATTTTTGTTTTTCTACTGAAGTCATACAAGGTCACGCTCTTGCATTTTCAATTGCAAAACATATAATATACACATATATATGTAGGTGTCGTTCCCTTAGCAGTTACTGAGGCTGCGCTTTTATGATACGGCTAATAAGTTCTGCCTGTGTGCTGTAGTCTAAAACCTACCCCGCTTCCCCCATCTCTCCTACTTCCCTTGTGTTACATTAATGCCCAATGGCAGACTATGCTGTGAACTTCCAACTCAGGTAGCTAAATCAGTAGAAATCTGACCCAGAAAAAGCACACACACACGAAAAAAAGTGAGAAAAACCAAACACACACACACACGCACAAAAAACCCACGCACACAACCTTTTTGCCTATTTAGCTCCAGATTGGGGATCATGGCTGGGAGGAAGTAGCGCAAGGAAGACAGTGGGAGTATGCAACAGAGCAGGGAACACTTCCTTTCAATGACATGGATGTTGGCTCATGTTGAAACCACAGCTTTACACATCACTGAGCTTTAGAGCTGCCACCTTCTCAGCTGAAATCGAGAGCATTAGTTACCATACTTAAGTGGCTTGCACGTAACAGTATAATTGTAGTACTAGGAATCATCATTACTGATTGTTATGGATGCATTGGTTCTTTTCAGTGGTAGCTATCATTACATAGTACCTCTGGTATCGAGGTCTCTATACTAGATGATAAGAAAGCAGCTCTTTCATTCTATTCTAGTTTGCGTTCTTTGCAAGTAAAAAGAAACAAACCTCAAAGCTGTGTCAAAGGTGCAGATCTCACACTGCACAACAACTTAGCAGTACCACTTAGTTCGTGATACACAGCTTACTGCAGTAAAATGCAAGAGTCCATTCGCCTCTTCTCCTCAAACATGAAGCTTTATTTCAAGAGAACAGTAAGAATTTAGTCTAGTATCACTCAAATCAATACATGGTAATCAATTGCAAGAAATGATTACTATTACACTTTTTTTATAAGTAATCATTTAAATCTTTTGAGAAATTATTTTCCAACCAACATATATGGACAGTGGGTGCCTGTCGAACTGTGTATTACTACTTATAATACTTGCTTAGAATCCTCTAATAAAAAAAGATCTGGTAAAGACTAGATGCATAAATTTACATATTATGGTCTCTTTGAAGGAGAGACTGTAATTTCCTGTTTGCAAAACAAAATTCAAGCTTGTAATGTTGATAGTTCATTGGTTGTTGTACAGGAATACCTTTATATCACCACTCAAAGCACAACCAAATTACTGAGGCTGTTAAATGAGGCGGGGGGGGGGGAAACAAACAAAACAAAACACTCAGAAACTAGGGGGAAAAGACAAAGTTAAAGTTGCTTGTATGACCTTAATTCATCTCCTTTTTATCCTCAACAGAAAATGCTAGGAACCTTACCTATAGCTCCACTACTAGTATCATAGCAATAGCTGTTTGCAATGTCATCATTACCACACTTAGAAGAGAATATGGGAAACTATCAAGATCAGAAATTGCTGATGAAATAAAAGAAGTTATTAACAAAAAAACCCAACTATTTGAATGATTTGTAGTTGCCTCCCTGGCCACAACAATCTGTAGGTACAGCTGTGAAGGTGCCAAAAAGTTCCTTAATTGAAAATCTGGCATGTGTTCCTTATGGCCCTATTTAATTTTAAAATGTGCACTTAATTGCCAGAAATGGGGGGGGAGAGGGGATATGGACACAACAGACAACATGCATTCGAATTTGGAGAAAAAGAAAGAATTCTTTTTTTATCCATCATATGTATGAAGAAAAAGTGCCCTAACACTAATATATCAATATTTGGAACTAAACACTAAAATGGCAAGTCTTGAATACCCTAATTTGATACCCATTTGTCTTGATGCTTAAAAGTCTCCTTCCCAAAAGATCATTTTGCTATTTATCCCACCGAGCATTTTAGTTCTACAGAGCTGATCTATGGTCCATAAAAGATATTAAATTAAGTACTAAATTAAATCCAAAGGAAAGAAATGCAGATGATCAGGTGACAACAGTAAGTAGAAGCTTCATACTATGCCCATTTTCTCTTTAGGTCTGTGGCA
Source organism: Grus americana (assembly GCF_028858705.1). NCBI lineage: Eukaryota > Metazoa > Chordata > Aves > Gruiformes > Gruidae > Grus > Grus americana. The sequence goes on from NC_072864.1 coordinate 10,260,602, forward strand.
GACTTCCCTTGCACTGGGCCTGGGCCCAGAATCAGGAGACAGAGATACTTCTTTCCTTTTGTGTTTCAGCAAAAGGATTCAAAGTTTTCCACCTTGAAACTCACTTTACTGTGGGTTTTTCAAAATTGAAACTGTTTTACTATGGTAAAAGGACCCAGTAGGTGCTCTTCATTAACCTGATTAAGTCAGTCAAAATCTGTGGAAAGATTTTAAATAAATTCACTGTGCCTTGGGTCAGCAAAATGTAAATTAAGTAAAGATGGAGCTCATAGTAAGTAATCCTGCAAAGAGCAGCTCTTCCTTTACTCCCACTGAGTTCATGAAGAGTTGAGGACATCGGGTCGTCAATCCCTAACTAAGGTCTAAGGTCTTTGAAAAGAATATCAGGTATGCGCTTGAAAGCTTCAGTGGTTTTAGCAGAGGCTGGACTGAAATCTTTTCCACATGTTTATACAAAACCAGTTCAACCTCCTACATGCTGGGACTTGTTTCTGAAGTATCTAGCAGCCCTATTCAGGATCTTCAGAACAGAGTTATGTTTTTAAATACCATTCTTTCTGATGGGAAAACTGAAATTTTCTAGTCTGAATTTAAAACCATTGTCTTCATGAATATGAAAAAAAGATAAGAGGGAGGTAAAAATAAAAACACCTGTGGATATTTGAGTTATTTAGTAACCTAGTACTAATATTTCACTTTCTTACCTTTCCCTTCCCCAAAAGCCACTTCCATCACCCAGACTAGGAACAATACCATCAAAATCATCAAGAGCACTCTGAGAGTATGAATGAGTGCAGGAGAACCAAGTATTTTCTGCAGTAGATCTGAGCTCACTCTAACCCAGTGCAACCTACCCTGCTGCAAGCCACTTATAATCTACAAGTAGGGTTTATTAGCTTGGGTTTAGCCTGGCACTAATGCAATTACAGGGGCAGAATGACTGCCTGCAGTCTACTGGGAAGACACATGCTAAATATCCTAAGTTTCAGGAAATATCCTAGATCTTAATAGCACTGCAGTTAGAGTGGTTGAGGAAATGGGTTCTTAATTTGTCTGGCTCCAGCAGAATTGTTTTTCAGGTTAACTGAGTAGGCGAAGGTTGTTTGTTTTGGTTTTTTCTCTCTACAGGAAACATTCCCTCCTTCAGAATTGGATTTAAATGATGCAAAACAGTTGAACAAGGCAGCCACAAACAAAACAGGTCTAACATTTAAAATCATGATATTACAATGACTCTTCCTCACTTTTGCCTGTAGCCAGGAAAACAAGACCTTCCTTTAGACCGCTAGACCTGGGCTGGTTTGATAGCAAAAGTGGAATCAGCTTTTGTTTGTGGATAAACAGGCAATGCTAGGATAGCCAGAGAGTGGACCACCCAGGTAACAGACTAGATTCCCAGTTCTGGTTCAGCCCTCCTTCCGGCCACAGTGCAATCTCTGCAGAGCCCTTAGGCTCAGAGGGCTGGGCAGTGCCAATGCAGCACAGTATAAATGCATGGAGCCTGCTCATGTCCACTCTGTCCATTCCCATCCCCTTCCTGCAACATAGAACATGGGAAAATAACAAGCACAAAGACATGCCAGTCTATCCAGGCTCATTATTTACCCCTTCTGGGCCTCCCTAGGCTGTGCAGTCCAAGCTCCAACCTAAGGTGTCTGTCTGCATTCACACTGGGACAGGAAGCACTGAGTGTGGTAGTGGAGCGAGGAGGTAGTAGTTTGCCCTAGCTCTAGATTGGCAGCATAGACAGAACTACAAAGCCTGGATAGACCTGAGCTGGCTCCTCATGGAAGTCCCACAAATTGGTCTGTCTTGCATTCCTCCTTTTTGGGAGGAACATGATGAAACATCTGCAGTCTCTGAATGACCAGAATGAGTCTGTCAAGATTATTCATCACAGCTCTGCACCTCAGCAAGAAATCCTCCTGCCTCTGCCAGCACAGATCTGCAACCCAGACAACCCACTGCATGTAACTGCTGGCTGAGCACCAGGGACCTGCGAGTCAGAAGGACAGCATTTGATGTGATACTCTAGACTCCATCTAAGGCTCTCTGTGCCTTATTTCATAACTGTAAAATGGCAATACCACTTCCTTTTTCCCGGAGCCATTTTCTAACTTAGCTACTTACAAGCAGTTGAGAGCAGGAATGAAGCCCTCCTGTGTTGCACCTGTGGTGACTGGTGCAGCATGCACAGCTTTGTGTAAGCCCGCAGTATTATTCCTCCTGCTCCCGTGTAACTGGCTGTAAGGAGCTGGGCTTATCCCCAGGCACCTGAGCTGAACGGTGCTGCCACAGATGTTGCCTTCATGCAGGAGGATAGGGCCTGAACTTTCACTGAAACCTCTGGGATTATCTTTAGGTATTTGGAGATGTGCTTGTAAGTATTACACTTTCAAGTGTCTCACATGACAGGTTAAACAAGGATGTGGGCTGAGGAACAAAACACCAGATGATCCTTTTCTTCTCACTTTACCTGCCCCTGTTATGCTGAAAATAACATACTGTGGCATTTTTCACAGGAATCTAATGAGAAATTCTTTTTTTCTTTCAGCTACGATGAATGTGTGGGGCCAGGAGCAACACAAATATATATTCCCACAGATGATCCCCCCCCGTATTCTCTAACGGACCCTTGTCAAAGAAATGAAATATCTATAAACATTAGCCTGGAAGAAGCAGCAGCATCTGGGACTACAGGACAGGCTGCAAATTATGCAGTCAGGCTGCAGGACTTGCAGCAACCCATTTCATCCATCTCTTTGTCGTCTCTCACTCTGGAGGCTGCTCCCCTGTACGAGACAGTGGTGTGTGAACAGAATATCCCCATCCCAGTTGTTCCAATGGAAGTACTGAAAAATTCTTCCACTGACTATCAGACCCTTCTGAACCAAATCATATGAATAAAAGTGGCTCTTTCCTTCAATTCTTCTGAAGAACTCAGATCAACAAAAACATTTAAACGGAAGAATAAAACCTTTGAAAGTTTTATCTATTTTATATCTTTAAACAGGGATGCAATGGGATTTTATTGTTTACAGTCCATTTTGAAAGTTTACCTAAACTTCCCTCTTTGTGCTTCAAAGTGTTCCATGACATCACACAGCATAAAAGAGCAGCAGTGACAAGCAGTACATCTGACCTTTTTGAAGCATTTCAAAACACATTGAAATCAGCCACTCTTAATGTAGATACATGTTATCCAGTCAAGCCTACTGGTTGATTATATGATACTTTGCATGTTTTAGAGCAGAAGGGAAAAGGAGCATTTTGGTGTCTTTGTAGGTGTCACTAGTACATTTCATTCAGTGTCTTGGCAACAAAGCATTTTTAAATAATTCTTTGTCTAAATATGTATGTCAGTAGACAGAACACCACCTGCAAAACATGACTATCAGTGCCATATAGGAGCAAAAGAAAAAGGAGAATAATATTTTGATAGTCACATTTTCCCTTTGGAAAGCCTGGCCGGTACCAGGCTTTCCACACCATTGTAAAGTCTGCTGGTAAGTCTTCCTCAAAAGAATCCAGCGGCAAGTGATGGAAGGGTGGCAATGGAGCCCCAAACACCAATTGGCTTTACCTACGGAAGCTGTGCTACAGCCATGTGCAGGCCTGGGAGCTGAATGCCCTTCACAGGGACTTGCTATAGCCAAGGGAGGGGCAGTGTCTGGAATCCCAGAAGACGCTTCATGCCAATTCCCATGCATGACTGCATTTTCAAGCACTAACTGGTCTCCTTCTTCAGTAAGGAGCCTGTAGTGTTACAAAGGACCTTGACCTCTAGTAATTGCATTAGTGTGATGTAAATAGTAGGTGCTGGACTTGGCATGCACAGTTACAGAGAACCTCACTTTGTGCAGAAACCTTTTTTTATTAGGCATGATCCTTTTCACTGAAATTTTGCTACGCACAGATCTAGCTTTTATTCATAGACCTGGACTTCTCACACATTCATATGATAACTGCATACAAGTTGGAGATGCACACTAGCAGGAACAGCAGAGGTAAACTGCAGATGTGAGAGTTAAATCTTACATGGTGCTTACATAAGCACCCTATCTCCACACAAGGACTGCATCTTCAACCAGTACTAGGTTAGCAGAGTTACCAGAGGCTCATCTCCACTAAATCTCTTAAGAGGTATTTTCACTGAAAAAAAAAAAAAATTTACACTGATAAAATGGACTTCAGTTTACTACCCCCACTGAAGGATATGTAAAAGTGAGTACAGTAAATATATACTTGTGTTTAAAAGGAAGTATCATCCAAATTATTAAAATTGCACTTAGATTTTCTGTAAATACTAAATAATTTTCAACTGTAATCATCATCCAACACTCCAAAGATTGACACAATTATAATTAATACTGAGATGGGAAGTAATTATATGGTTCTTACTGCTGTATAAATTATACCATTGCTGAGTCATATGCACATGATGAGATAAGGTAAGTATGCATTTTTTGCTAAGCAGATGAGAGTAAATATGTATTTTGCTAAAAGAACAGAATTCTCTTGCAGTTCGGCAAGATTTTCAATATTCTCAGTATACTATACCCAAACCAACAAAAAAATCGTAATTTTGCACTGCAAAACTGCTGGCAGGCATTGCCAGAATGTAGGCTGTATTTCACATCTGTATTTTTAAGAGACAGAACTATTGCTTTGTATAAAATACTAGTGTGAACAGTTTTGTGGTGTACAATGAGAGAAGCAAAACTCTACACTATCTATTAGGGGGCAGAAATGAAAACTCACATAGAAATATACCAGTCAGTTTTATTGGCAGGAAAATAAAATGTGAAGGAAAGCATAGAGGTTCATTTATGCAGAACAGGACATGCTTTCATAGCTCTGTCTTCCTGCAGCTCTTGGAGACCTGCCTAGAACAGAGTGAGGCACTGGGACCAAACCCTGCCTACTTCAGGATGCTGTTGGGGAGGTGGAGGGGGAAATCTAATAAACAAATATTAGAAGGCAAATGGGATCTTACTTTTTTTTCCTGAAAGTGAGTCTGTCTTTTACCTGTAACATGGCAAACCTGAACGTTCTTCTGAAGACAAGCACAGAGGGTTTTTCACACCTGGCAGGCAAGCCTCTGCTGTTTCACAGATGCTTACAGTTTCTGTGCATTTTGGGAAATCCCTTCAACCTGCTTGGCTTTTAACCTGACAGGGACTTCATGACCTTCCACTAACTTTCTCTCTGTGGTTTACTAATTTTAAATAGGTCTCTGATGAAAGTGGGAGATTTGTATTTTACCTCATGATAGAAATGCATTACTGAGATTACAGAAAAATAATCAAAGTCGTTCTTCATTTGATAACAGTTACAGTTCCTTAGCATTGTGAGCTGGATTGTGCGTAGCAGCATTACTTACAAATAGCTGTCTACTCCCTCTTGTGGTATACCACGTTATAAAGTCAAGTCATCTAATTATCACACTACACAGAGTTCACAACAAGGGACTCATCCATCAAAATAATCCCAGCTTCTTTGTCACACAGATGCGGAAGCCAACCAGAACATACACTTCCACACTGTTCCATTTTTCTAAGTTACCACTAAATGCATAGGTTATGTCATTCATTATAAACAAGTATCTTTAAAAAAAAACAAACTGTGAATTCAAAGTAGAATATGCTACCTTCGGTGATACCTTACCATGATCAATTGCAAGAGCAGCTTAGAATTTTCTACTCTTGTTAATCTTTTTAACTAGGTGATATCCAATAAAGTTGGGGGGAAAAAAGCTTATAAATCCAACCCATATACTGCAAAGAGACAACACTAGAAAGAGAAGTTTATAGCTCTAAAGCTGCTCTAACAGCTTCTGGCTGCTGCTACTACTGGAACAGCATTGAGATTTCTTGCAATGATGCAATTAGAACATGTTTTTCATTTCTTGGAGAATATTTAAGATCCTGGATAAGTCTTAGCAAAGTTGACAGAGTGTCTCCTGATACTCCTCTTAAGAAATTCATATACTCGTATCAGATTTTATCCTAAACTCTCACATAATTTTAATGCCAGTCCAAAAATAGGCTTAACACAGGCCTTTCATTTATTACATGATTAGTATCAAAAAGAAATTGGACATGCTGTTTCTTGCTATGTGATAACAATACTGTATTTCTGTAATCACCTCTTTCGCTTCAATTTTTAGTATACTAATCTTTACATAAAACTTTTAGTAAAGAACATACATGTATTCAATATAGCTCCTGTGCTTTTTATTGCGTCAGTATCACTTCGGTACTACTCAAAGCCTTTAGCCTCCTGTTAATCGGGCGACTAAGCAACCATTGACTAAACAACTTCAGTCATTTACATTTGGATTTCCCATTTGTCAGAGATCACAGGAATAAGCAGCCATCAGAGCAGTCAGGTCTTCCCTGCTCTAGGGGACGTCAGTGTGTGCCCAGCCGGGATCAGCGCAGCTCAGCAAGAGCAAGGAAGGAAAGAGTCTGCAGTACTGCTGCAGTGAAAATTGTTACCCTTGGAAATACTCACAGCCATTTAAAGAAGCATCAGAAACCCTCACAAACACATTCATCGGTACATCTGAAAACTACTAAGGTCAGGAGACTGGAAAATGGCAACATACCACCAAGGAAAAAGAGGAAAAGCCAGGAAGTAACAGGTCAATCTTCCCAGAAATATTCAAACAGAAAATTTTTTAGCACAGCAAGATGAGTAACAGTGTATTTCCTGAATGAAAATCACATCAAACTGATGTAACTCATCACAGTACAGTCTGACAAATCTTTTCCCTCCTTAAACTAGAGAAATACACTCTATATAAACAGACTTCTGTAAATTATTCATCATCATACAAGAGAGTATTTATCAATTGCTCTATGTTAGTTTGAAAGGATGCATCAGGTGGGATCACTTACGTTCTAATGAAAATACTGAGTGTTGCTGGATTTCAGAGCTTTGAGAGAGAGAGAATGGACCTATTAAAATCAGCAAGTTACATAAAACTAGGAGAGGCAGAAGTATGTAGGACAGCAGGACTGGAACTTGAAGAGACAGAGAAACAGCCTGGAAAGAACAAAATACAATTCAGTGAACACAAATAACAGTTCCTGCACTTGAGAAATGTAGGCTCAAATTCACAAACGCATGACAGAGTGACCTGTTAGACTGCAGGAGAATGTCTGAGAATTAGACTGAGACAAATATGGGCTAACTATGAGCCAATAACGTCATACTACTAGAAAAAAGAAGAAAACCCAACAACAGCAGCATGGGAATATAAACAGTGCTATTATTCTTAAAACGTTCAGAATAGCCCTCCACTTACTACTGCTCTGTTAGGAAACAGAGTCCAGGCTGAGGTTCTACGAGTCAAGGAGGCTGACAAACCTGACTGCCTAGAGAAAAGCACAAAGAAAGTTAAAAGACCTGGTTATTATTTTTCCTGGTTTTGCATGACAAAGAATAGAAAGCTGTTCTCCATTGCTATATAGAAATGAGATATTAGAATTGAGGGGAAATAGAAAGTTAGTATTTTATACATTGTAGAGAAAGGCCAAGTTTCAGTCATCTCCTTCTATTGGAGCTTTCCATGTCCTCTCTTTATCACTGTCTGACAGTGCCCAATGCTGCTATGCTACCTGGCAATTGGCAGTCATACTTTTGTCACTTAGTATTAGCAGCTTTCCAAACCCTAGATGTTCTGCCAGCACCCTCTGGGAAAAGAGGATTCTCTTAGCCCAGACCACATTAGTGACCCACTAAGAACTACATGATTTCTAACACCATACTGTTGTCACAGCAAAAAGCTTTCAGTGAAAATACTCATCACCACAATTATATCCAAGCATCTCCAGCTCTAAATCCACTGATGTGCTACATCTCAAGTGGGAATTGTAGATAGATCAGAAACTAATTCCATGTTTTCTGAATCCCCAACAGCATCTCATGCATTAAAACTTCTTCTCAGCTAGCCAAGTTCATATTCATTTCTCTTTTCTTATACTCAACTCATAAGCATAGAATAAATTCACAGCACAGATTTCAGACAGGTCCATATGCATATACATTCTCACTGCCATTAAAGAAATAAAAAGTAACAAACAATAGCTTCCATGCCCAGCAGGGGCACAAACAAGTTAAAGCTTTAAGGAACCTAGACATATCCATGGTGGTCCATTCATGTTTTGGGTCCAATGCCTTGATTCTCATATTTGTTCTCCTGCATCTCCTAACAATATAAATATTGATATGTATTATATGTTTATATAATATTTATATTTAAATATATATCAATATATCTGCCTAAATCAGCTCAACTGCAATGAAAAAAAAAAGTTACATATATAGCCTGATGAAATTCACCTGCTATTGGCATTGTGTCTTTTAAACTCCAGGGAAATAATAACAGTTTCCATGCACAGCTGAAAGTGGACATTTCTTTCTACTGAATTCCTCTTCTCTCCTAGGACTAATGACCAGGCTTTTTGCCTTGCTGTAGTCTTTAAAAAAAAAAAAAAAATCTTTTTGATAGAATCTGTCTTCTGTTACACTCCAAATGAACCTAATACATTCACAATGGAGAGACTTTTTTTTGTTGTTCCAATACAAATGACAATGAAGTAGTGAAAGAATTCTGTAAAAATTAAGATTATTTTGTCACAGCTTTGCTCCTAGCAGGATTTTATATTTCTGCAGAAGATTATAATCAGTAATAAAATTAATACACACAGAAAAGAGCAAAACTTCTTTGCAAAACATTTCAAAAATCTCACTGAAGAAAGGGGAGCAAGATGGGAGACCTCATAGCTCAGGGAACTGCAACTCAACTTTCAGGCACCTGGGTCATGGGAGAGTACTCTGTCCTGTTGGCAGTGATGGGCTTGGTACCACACTGTCATGGTTTAACCTGGCAGGCAGCTAAAACAACCACACAGCCATTTGCTCACTCCCCCCCAGCAAGATGGGTGCGAGAATTGAAAAGAAAAAGGTAAAACTTGTTAGTTGAGATAAAGACAGTTTAATAGGACAGAAAAGGAAGATAATAATAATAAAAGAATACACAAAACAACTGATGCACAGCACAATTGCTTACCACCTGGAACCAATGCTCAGCTAGTTCCTGAGCCACCTCCCTCCCAGCCAACTCCCCCAGTTATATACTGAGCATGATGTCATATGGTATGGAATATCCCTTTGGCCAGTTTCAGCCAGCTGTCCTGGCTGTGTCTACTCCCAGCTTCTGGTGCATCCCCCGCAGACCACAATAAGAAGCTGAAAAGTCCCTGAATGCTTGCCAACAACTAAAATATTAGTATATCATCAACATTATTCTCATCCTAAATCCAAAACACAGCACTATAGCAGCTGCTAGTATGAAAATTTAACTCTACCCCAGCCAAATCCAGTACACATACACCCCAAGGAAATGATTAAGCTTAGGGAACAGGCTTTTAAAGTATTAGGATCTTCAAAACACAGAACATAAATCCCATCCTTGGAGGATATACTAGGAAACTAATTCAGGGAATAAGAATGCAGTGACAACTAGATAGATAAGGCAACTTAGTATTGACTATATTATGTAAATATGCTTTAATGAAAAGTGAAACACTCAAAAGAACCAGCAACAAAGCAAGATTCCCTGTATCGTTCTACTAAAACATACCAGGCTTTAACAAAATGCAGTTATTCTATATGTTAACGAGAACAGCAAAGGTTAAAGAATCCCATCCCCCCCACCACCCCCCGTGGGAGCGGATGTGCAGGAACATGAAATCAAACCCTTTCATTTGGGTCAATAAAGTTTTGCATACGGCAAGAGGAGAGCTGAGCCGCCTGTAGGCACCCTACTGAAGGGCACAGCGAAGCTTGTCTGTGTATGGACGCACATATGGTAGGGGAGGAAATTCAGACATTGCAGCAGATGGCCAGATGGCCTCATTTTAACATGTGGTGGTAGTATGGGGATTTGTCCCCCCTTCCCTCTTGGCTAGATCAGCAATTTTTATGTAGCAATTATCCATACACAAATTCTACAAAACTATTTCTTAATGACATTTCACTTGAAATGATGATCAAAAGCATATGTTTTTGGTAAGCCCTCTTGCCTGGAAAGTCTGGAAGAAAACCAGTTTGTTTGCAACACCACTTTCTGCAAGAAAGACACAGGACTGCAGTCAAGTAAACCTGAGTTTTCCATTAATCAGGAGAAGCCATAGTGGTTAACAGTAAGACAGATATTAATTTTAAAATCTATTATGTAACAATCTATAAGATGAGCCATTAAAAAAAAAATCAAGTCAAATTCACACTTGCAGCAAGTCAAGTCAGTGGAGACATCACTGAAGCCCAGCTGGTCTACAACAAAAAAATAAGGTCATGGGAGGCCTGTGTCAGCACTAATTTGTGAAGTCACACAAGTACACAACATCGTAGCTGCATAGGAAGTTACTCTAAAATTCAAATTCCAAAAATCAAGATTAACAAAGTCATCTGGATCAAAGTCAGGTTTGCTTTCCAGCTGCTGGACCTGACCTCCCTTTTCAAGCCCATCCCAGGAAACTCTTCAGCCACCACAGCAGAAAACACAAGTCTCTTTCAGCTGATTGTTACCCAAACCTAGCCCAGGAATTCAGAGGCAACATACAATAAAAATAATAACAAAACAGGCGCAAGGAATGTGCTACACTACAGATGGTCTCGCTTCACCCCACAGCACAATTACCGTTAGGACAGCTTTCACGCTCACGCCAGCCCTTCCCTGGCAGGTGCCCATAGCAGACACCTCCCTCCAGGTGCTCACAGCTGGCCAGAAAGCAGCCGGGGCCCCGGCAGAGGAAAGAAGCAGGAGACAGCTCGGGGAGGTCGGTAACACAGCGCTGCCGGAGCCGCGGAGCGGGAAACGAGAGACTTTACCTCAGCGCGGTGCCGGCGGCGCGGCTGTCCTCACGCGACACCTCCTCCTTCACGCGACACCGCCACGCGCCCGTGCTAAGACGACGGCCGCCCGCGCGCAGCACCATGCACCGCCTCACGCGACACCGCCCCCTCCACCCTCCCGCCTTTCGCTTTCAGTTCGCCGGGGCGCCCGCCCCCCGCTCTGACTGGCACGGCGAGACACCACTGACCGCCCGTTGCGCCGGCGGAATGGCCAATGGCGGGCCGAGAGGCGCCGCGGCCGGGCGGGGGCAGCGCTTGCGGGCGGGCGGCCCGGCCGGTCTGGTGCCGCCATGAAGGAGCCGGCGGTAGCGGCCGAGGAGGAGGTGTTGCGGGACTACTTGGCCTACTACGCGGCCCGAGGGGCGCAGGGGGAATTGGCGGTGTGCGACGAGGCCTCCCTGAAGGCGAGGGCACGACGGCTGCTGGGTCTGCGGCGGCGCGGCGCCCTGGACGTGTGCAGCGTGGCGGAGCGGTGCAGGCGGGCCCGGGGCGAGCGGGGCGGCAGCGTCCTTCGCGACCTGCTCAAGGCGCTGGAGGTGCTGGAGCTGCTCTGCATCAACCTGCTCCTCTCCCCGTGGCGGAAGGAGATCAGGTCGCTGAAGGTAGGGAAGCGCCGCGGGGCTCGGGCGAGGGGCGCAGCCAGCCCTGGAGAGGCTTGTCCGGCCTCGGGGCCTGGCGGCTGCGGGGTTTCGAGGCCTCTTCTTCGGGCTTGTGGCGCAGGAGGCACGGCAGCGGCGCCCGCGCCCTGGGGAGTTATGAGCAGCGTTCAGGGGCCGGTTTTGAGTGGGTTAGGGATGCCCTGGGCGGTGGCGAGGCTGCTGCGAGGTGTTCGTTGGCCTTTGCAGGCCTTGTCCTCGCCGAGGCCGGGCCTTGAGGGGCCTTCCCAGGAGTGCTGAGCAGTTCAGGGACTGGAAACGGAGATCTTCGGCTGTTGTGAGACGGTAGAGAAGTACAGAGGTGCAATGGAAGGTTTAGACTCTCACTACTCTGAGTTTTAATCTTACATTACCTGTAATGAAGGGATGCTTTTTATCATTAGTTTTCACTTTTGCTAAGTTTGATGCCAAAGGCAGGGTGGGTCAGTGTCTGTCTGGTCCAGTGATTTTATCACCTGTTCTAGCTCTGGTGGCTGCAGCTGGTGAAGTGGGTAGGAAAACCCCCCTCAAAAGGAAATGCTGTTGCTTTTTGCAGTAAGGTGGTCGAGGTTACCCCACTTCCCTGGCACACTGAATGCATCTCATTGCCCAGAAGAGACAGCAATCTTCAACACATACAAAATCTACTTCTATTTAAACAAAATCCCTGAACACCCAGAATGCAAACATATTTCCCTTCCTACAGCAACAGGTGCTAGTGAGGAAAAGCCATTTCTTTCCACTTTCCTGTGCTTAGGTCTCATCTGCGGATTCTCAAACAGCTGTAGATTCCTATTCTCCTCATTCATCTCCCTAAAACAGGGCAAAGCATAAGATATTCAGGTCTACAGTTAGTGGGCTTAGCTTTTCATAACACAAGAATCCAAGGCTTCATTAAAATCAAATTCTGAAGACCACTGTGGGTGGTCCAAAGTGCAAGACAGCCTGCTGAAGGCCTGAAATAATTCTACTGCAAGGCACAAGTTAGAGAACGAGTATCTTGTGTACATGTGAGTTTGATTAAAAAATTACTAGTCGTACAGGGAATAATACTTCACGTATTTCCTGCCTCTCATCCACTCTGATGTCACACACACACACACAGTGCCTGCTCCTTACTTCCCCTCTAGAAGGAACATAAGCTAGGGAGTGAAAGGCACTGTTGACAAATCTATCTGAGAATGGAGTGAGTCTCAGTCCTACATTATACTGTGGCCTTTTAGGTTAATGGCCTTTTTGGGGGTCAGTTTTGTTCTCCCGCAAGCTTGTGCTTGTGAGACCAATGCTTAGGTCTCAGCCTTAGGAAGTAGGTAAGTCAGTCTCAAACTGGGCAGCCTGAAAATAAGGTACCCCAATTCTGAAATTCTTGACTTTGCATTCCTACCTCCATTCCGTTCTGATTTGCCTGGAGTTGGTCATGCTTAGGTCAACGTAGTCTCTCCTATCATAGCATTTCAGGCAAAACCAAAAACCACTTCCAGTTCACAAACTAGACCTAACACCTGGGGTAGCTCCAAAACCAAGCAAATGTTGAATGATTTTTTTTAAGTTGTTACACAGCAGGCACATTTTATTCAAGTCATGTTTTGCAGACAGCTTGTGCAAAGAGAGCGTGTTTTAGAAATATTTCTGCTAGAATAGTCTCCCTTCAAAAAGGTGCTTTCAAAGAAATGGCAACTTAATTCAGGGATAGTAAAGTCACAGCAGGAGTCTGAACCATGGAAAAAGAAAAAGTAACAGTCTTGTCACCAATTAAGAAATATGATTAACAGCAAGTGCATCGCATCTGTTTCCTTAGGAAAAGATTAGACCTCAGTGATTTATTCTATGAATCTTGGTTTGTTTAAAAAATTCCCATTCTTCAGCAGAGCACATAAGACATTGCTGAGTTTCTCTAGTTTGATTAAAAATTATTTTCTTACTCTTCTTTTTTGAATATCTATGCTGTTAGCCAGTATCTCAGCAGGTTTAAACTGGCATAACTTCACTGAAATTAACGTGCTATAGCAAAGCTATAATGCTTGAGAGGCTTACAAAATAATGCCATTAGAAAAGCCTCACTCCGATTCAAAATTCAGACTTTTAGGAACATAGTTTTTTAAAATATTTAAATAACTTTTTGAAGTACTTTTGATTTTTAGGAAGTCTTTCACACTTCCCTCCACCCCACCCCCCTGTGTTCATCTGTTTTTAATGTTGCATTCTGTTTCAGACATTCACCGGTAATTTTGTCTACTATATTCAATCTGTGCTCCCAGATGACATTGTAAAAACTGTACTGGAGAAAATAGGTTACATTGCAACAACAGCAACAGAGTTTTCACTTGTCAAAAAGAGAAACAATGAGGAAACAAAGCAGACTGCATTTGAAATATTTCTGGCAAGAATTGAGTGTGAAACCATCCTCGAAATGACAAATGAAGAAAAGCATGGCAATTTGGAGAAGACCCTACAGAAGAGAACACAAATGCACCAGCATCATGGAGATAAGGACAAAGAGGATCAAACACCTGAGAGAGAAGATGCTGAAAATCTAGAAAATAAAGAAAACAGTGAGACATCTTTGTGCCTTGCTACTCAACAGAAGTCTTCAACTAATACCGATATATCCTTTGAAGCTGCTGGGAATCCGAAGATCAAAGATGACGTGCCTCAGTTAGCAGTTGCTCAATCCACTAACAGGCTTCAGGAACACCAAAGGCAAGTCATTAACACCGTACATTTTCCGGGCAAATGCTCAGACAGTGAGGACTTCTTGATCAAATATAGTGACATTGTCATAAGACAAACACCTATTTTCAGTGAGAATCTGTCTCCAAAAGCTTTTGAAAAAAAGCCAAGAGCCAGTCTAAGTGAAGAATGTGTTTTGGCAGTTACTGCAGAGTCAACTGCAAATGAGATCAGGCCTGTGCCACTCTCACCAGGAGCAAGCGGTCCGCCAGCCTTTGCAATATTTGCTGACAGCTCTTGTGACAGCAAAAACACCTTGGAGTACAAAGCTCAAGAAGTCCCCAAAGAATCAATTGAAGCAGAAATTAACGATGCCATAAATTGCATAGACCCGGACCCTGCAGATGAACCCAATGAGCTGAAGTCTCTGCCATACAAGGATGTTGCATCTGTCCAAAACTGCAGCGTCCCTAGGGAAGAGGAAGTTTGTGAGCTGTCTTTAACCTTCACAAAACTACAAATCAAGGACACTCAGGAAGACCTTATGTATCCAGTAGAGGAAACTGGCCAACCTGAGTCAGTACCATATGCAGGTACAAGTGACAGGAATGCAAGAGAATTTAATCATTCCAAAATAAAACATACATATCTGACTAATGCTCAGATGCAGAACAGAGCAGCTGCACATACTGAGCCATCTTCAGATCTATGCTGTACTACTGGGAACATGGAGGATCCCACTCCTGGTTCTGATAGCAAGAGACTATTAATGGATACTCCTAACGCACATACAGCTTCTGAGTGTTTCAGACACATTAGAGAGCCCCCTAACCTCACCTACATTCCACCACAAAGTATTGATGTTCGGTCTTCATGCATAAGAAGGACCAGTGCACAGGGCAGAAGGAACTTCTTGCAGTCTGAACGTGACTCTCCTGAATCCAGTGAAGCAAAGCTGGAGAGCTATCATTTAAAAGTAAATGAAATCCAGGAGCCTTATGTCATTATTGACAAAACCGACCAAGGAATGTTATGCCATCACACCTGATCCTACTAGTGCTTTATTTGCAATCTGCCTGGGTTTCTTCCTCTCACTTGTGGCCTTGATCATCTTTTCAAGGAGATGATTAGCCTTGTCAAAACAGTTTTAAAAACAAACAAAAACCCCACCCACCACTGCAAAGTAGTTGAACAAATTCTTAATGGCCCCTTCTCATCTGGAACCTTTGGCACTGAAACCTGAATGGTCACCTTTCTAAAGCATAGACAACTTCCATAAATTTAAATCCATTTAATTCATTAGCCAGGTTCCTTCTGTCTGTACTTAATGCCAACAGGTTTCTTCAGTTAAGCAGACTTCTACTTCTTTCCTTTCCCTTTTTTTTTTTTTTTCTCTTTACAGACCTATTCCTGGAGTATTCTTCAAGTATAGCATGCTATAGAATGACAGAAACAGGTAAATGTTTCTCAACTAGAAGAGCCAACATTACAGCTTTACAAATGCTATACTGGAGTGTACTTCTATTAACTCATTACATTGCTATGAAGCTGTGCTCTGAGCTAACCTTGTTCTTGTTTTCAGTTGAAAATAAGTTTAGAAAGTGTGACTATTCTTTTAGGTTTAAAGAAGTGAACAGCCCTGTGAACACATTTTTGCATTATGAGTAACAGTTTAGCTCTTATAGAGGCAATAACCTGTATTACAGGTTTTATACCTGTCTCCACTTGTTAACAAAATTTTTTGTGGCTACCACACAAATTTCAAGAGAAGAACTGAGCAGTGTAATCATTCACTGCTACCAGATGAGGGAGATCAAGCTACTTGCCCCTGTTCCTGCCACTTAGCTCTGCACCAGCTCTGGAGTTCACTGGACTTTTCTGTAAGCCAGTTCATCTCACTAAAATGAAGGGAAAAAACTGCCATTCTCTGTCATTTTAGTGGCAGGGAAAAAAAATAAATCAGATCAGAGCAGGGCCCCAATGAGCATTAGAGCCAGGATAAAGGATATCCTGTGGGTGGGAGTGCTGTGTGAAAAGCATTGTGCTGAGAAGGAAAGGGAGCAGCATTGTTAGCTGTAAGCTGGAGTCCCAGCATGGAGAACCTCTGTCATACACAACATTTAATTAAATTTAGAAAAGCACACAGTCAGTGGTACTGTATTTTAGCACAATTTTCAATGCTTCTTCATAGACTTGTTACCTAGGAAGACAGTTTAATACTGCTTCAAGTAACTTTTCCAGTAGCGCTTCAATGCTGAGAATGTTTTGTTGATTCATGTTTAGTTAAAATATTAGCGGAAATTAATTTAGTATAAATTGTTTATAATTTAATTTTTGGGAGAGGAAAGTTAAAGAGGAGCACATAGATTATACTAGAAAAACCTGAGAAACTAAAATGTAAGGATCTGCATTTTGAACAACTAATTGTTTAAGTCCTGTCATCACCTCATTCCAGCAGTGTAGGAGGAATAAAACTGACGAAGCTAACATCAGGCAACAGGACTGCCTTCAGCTTTGGATGGGCTTGGGAGAAACAGATACTATGAACATGCACACACAAATTAATACTTCTTTACTAGGTATGGCTAGGATTGAGAGAACTTTTTCAATAGCAGCCCCTGGGGTAGCATGTTTGGGATTTGTGGCTAAAATTGTTGATAATACACCAGTGTTTTGGCTATTGCTGAGCAGTGCTTGTACAGTGTTTCTAACTATACCCCTGAATGAGTAACTGGGAGAGGACACAGCTGGGACAGCTAACCTGACCTGGCCAAAGGGATATACCATGCCATATAACATCATGCTTGGTAATAAAACTGGAGTAGCAGAAGGTGGTGAGGTATTTTTGTCTACCAAGGTGGCCATTGCTCAGAGACAGGCTGGTCATCCATCTGCTTATGGGAGGTGGTGAGTTACTGCTATTGCATCACTTGGGTTTTTTTCCCCACCCTCTTTCCTTCACTTATTAAACCTCTATCTTGACCTAGAAGCTCTCTGGATTTTGCTCTTCCTATTCTCCCCTGTCCTGCTGGGGAAGGGGGGAGCAAGCAGCTGTGTAGGTGCTTAGCTGGTGGCTGGGTCAACCCACCAGATCCTCCTTGCTCTTTCAAGTACCTGTCTGTTCTTCCTAACCAGTTTGGGGTTTATAAGCTATATTTTTCCCCCTGTGGGGGTTATTAAAATTATATGGTTTAAACTTCATATTGTGTCAGTTATTCAGGAATTCTATGTAAAACTGCAAAACCCCCTTGTCATCACAAATGAAGATGGCTCCTAAGTATTTAGATGACTACCAGTACTACAGGCTTCACATAAATAACATCCCATTTTTATCTTCACTGTAGCTATACAAGTATTTAACAGTAACCTACACATGAAAAAACCAATCAAAAAGAAACTAACAGCTACCACTTGAAAAGGCACCATATTGGGCTTCTGACTTCATTAATGCCATACTGCTGGCCTTCATTAAACTTGTTAACATCTACTGTGAGAAACACTCAAGTCTTTAGTAAACTTTCCCTGGTGGGCCTGTGCACAATTGCTTCCATCTTCATGGTACCTGGCATACAGGAGACCTAGATCTTCACTTTACCCCTGTTTAAGCAGAGTTTTGGACCAGCATCTTCCATGTCCAGGAGCTTATGAACAACCTCACATGGGGAAAACAAAATAATACAGAGGGTCTTTTAGAAGTGAGGAATCATAGCCCTAACTTGCTAACAGTGCACCACAGGTCCACCAAGTCACAGGCACACTGGTGGAGATAGTAATGATATTATGATTAATATTTTTTGTTTCTGAACAATGCCCACCAGTTAAACTGCACAAAAATTATTAAATATAAAATGGCCACATTCTGAGAATCTACTTTTTGTTACTGTTTGAGTACCTGGACTGAGGAAGAATTTCCTCTTTGTGGCAGATTGGCCAGGACGCCTAAGTGTTCTGTCTGCCTTTGTAGGGAAAGCTACTATGCACTTAAAGTCTTCTGGATATTTTCATATGAGTTTCTTATTGCTGCAAGATACACCTTTAACTTCTCTTCCTGTACAAATGCTAGGGTTTTGAGGTCTTGTACTAGAAACTGCTTTTGTATTTGCAAATTACCAGGGTCTCAAGAGACAGCTGCTTTACAGTTAGATGCTTGTGAAGAGACAGGATTTGAAAACCAGCTGAGATAAAAGATAAGTCATATTTAATAGGCCTTAGGCAGCAGCCCTTTGCGCAACTACTTCCACACCAGAACTCGGTTTAAAATGCAAGTTGTAAATACAGTTAGACCTGAGAAGAGGGACAGACAAAAGGGTCCATAAGATTTCTGACCCTGTCTGCCAGTGCCCTCCTATCCCTCTTGGCAGTAACCACTGCACCTCTCCTTAGCTAATTAACTTAAATATTTACGAGCAACCAGTCAAGCAGCACTGCTAGCCAGTAAGAGAGCTGCCTGGGCCCCTTTCTAAAGGAAGGTGATTTGTATTTGTAAAATGTATGCTTATCCTCTGGTGAGCTGTCAGCTTTAATTGTGCTACAGCTGGTCCTGATTGTCTATGAATTGAATGGGGATTTACTGACTGATTGGATGTCTTTCCATCATAGAAACATAAGGCCAATTCTGTTCCTAAATTTATATGCTACACACAACCACTTTGAATGGCTTAGCTCCCCCAAGCCTTGGATTAGAGAAATTCTCTTTTGATCAGTGCAGCCACTGAGCTCGGGCAGCAGACCTGGTAGCTGGGCAATACTCACTCATGCAATCTCTCCCCGCTGGGTCTCTTTAACATTCATATCACACATATACCCTTGCCCTGTCTGGAGCTAAGGTGCTCAAGAAGCATACCTTGGGTTTAGAACAAACTTGTTTTTAAAGCCAAAGATGAAAACCAAATTTCAGTGTTAAGACAAAAAAAACCCCAAAACCACCCAAAAAAACCCCACAACTGGAAAGCATGCAGACACTAAATGTAGAAAAAAAAATACAGTTTGCTCCAGAATGACAAATGACAGTTTTAAAAAACAATTAATTCCCTGAGACAAAGTATTCCTGAGAGGGACTGGCAAGGCCTTGCAAAGCACTGATGAAAATACAGGTGTCTAGTGTTCAGAGCCATCTCACCACAAAAAGACAATTTATGAAATGCTGCTTTATCATTTTCTACCTTACTTGTACCTAAACACAAGGAGAATAACCACCCGTAACCTACCACCACAGCTAAAGGTCCCACCCATTGGAAATTAATTGGCACAGCTCTCCAAGTGAGAGAGCCAATTAAATCTCACAAGGCTCATTTCAAAGCATTAAGTAGTGAAAAAACTGTAGTTAGGATTGGGATGTAAAATAGCGTTGTCTGCAGAGCAGCATACTCACAGTGGAAGTCCTAACAGCTCAATACTTTTTCTGGGGGATGCAAGGGAGGAATGTATCACTGTTACCAGACAGAGGGCTCTAGGGTAGAGCAGAGGATTCAACTCAAAGCCTTCTGGCATAAAAATAAGTAAAATCAAGTAGTATGTATGCAATATGCAGGTGACAAACACAGCTCCTCTATTCTGTCACTCTCCTTATTGAACCTCTGAATTTGTTCAGAGATCACTCTTGTAGGTGTATGTTTACATAACACTCAGCAAAATGGTGCCCCGATCCTGATACAGCACAAATAATTGCCACATACCAGCCTCTTTAAAAAGTGATAAATGATGGATTAAAAAAATTCATCTGGACTGGACAGAAAACTACATTTCTCTTGTGTAGGAATTAATCTACCAAGCACTAGTTTTTGTTCTGAAACTACTTTTCATCCAAAAAAAGCTCGCAACTTTTTGTCAGCCCCCTAAAATGCTTGCAGGGGACGACGACAATACACCACTGTAATTCTCACCTGACTTTATCCTGCTTTAGAAATGCACCATGTTGACTTAAACCTCCATATGCTACAGAAATGAGCGGATTCTCCAAGTCCTGAAACAGGACAGTAACTTGCTAGGAGAACCATTATTCAGGAGAAGGACCGAGACCTTCAGGTCTGAATCTTTTCATAGCAACTGATAGCAGAATACCTAGCATTTCCTACAGCATCTCTCCGCAGGAGGAATTGTACTCAAGAGAGATGCTGGATTATATCCTGGTGTTGGCAGTAGTTTTGTGTGTTAATTACACTGGTGAAAACAATTTTCAAGGTTTCTTAAGGCCTACAGATTTGGTAAGTCACCTCTGAAATGTTTAATCAAACAAGGAAGATCTCCTAAACACATTTCCTGTGCTAGAAGAAATACACAAAAGGCCAGATTAAGAGAATGCAACTGTTTAACATTTTAATTTTTGCCAGTCTCTCTGTCTTACTTCAGATCAATTCATATGGTGCTCCCAGATGTTACTGATTTGCTAAGACCTTCTCCAGGACAAAGTAAATACCAAAGGCTGGAGAAGAGATCATCTATTCAGACCAAGAATGCAGTAAGGAAAAGGCAATACAGAACAAAGTAATCACTTTTCACACGTATTGCAGCGTAAATGTGGAACTCATCATGACAGAAGTAATTAAAAAAATGCAATTTATTACTCTTCTCATGTATTGCTACAATATACTCCAGAATAGCCAAAATGTATGCAAAACTGGTTATGTATGGTTCACTCTACAAGTATAGGCTACATCCAACTTAGGGACCAGATCTGAAAAGGCAAGAGAAGTGGCAGCTTGTTTATATGATCCATTCCACTGGTACTGAAGTTCAGTCTGCCTACAGAGACAGAGTACTTTGTGTGGCATTTTGCAACTCGCTACCCAATCACTGCTTCTTAGTCATAACAGGAACAAAACATTTATCAGAATAATGCTGATTGCCCTTTTTTCCCCTCCCCTCACAACTGAGGGATTTCAGGAAATAAAAGCAAATTCCAGGCTTAAAAACAGCTATTTATGATTACTACAGTATTTTTATCTACACATCTATAGCAGACTGCAAACATTTTACATTTATGACACATAAGCAATTTGTTTGGTTTTGTTCCCAGTTCTCATTAAAAACCCCAAACTTCCTGTACATGAAAATCTACACATGAAAATTAATAGATAGCAAAACATAAAATAAACATGTTCCCTGTAGCCACTGCATATGTAATTTTTAATAAGTTATATAAATGATTCCTTTATAGTCTATTGTAATTATGAATATCAATAACCCACATCCAAACTACTGGTTTGATATTATGAAGAAGAAAAAAAAAATTACCAAAAGGCATACATTGCTTTCAAAAGCCAAAAGATAACAGTGAGATTCTTTGTACTGTAAGGTTCTCTGTACAAAACAATTAAGTGCTTTTTTCTGGACTGTGTGCAAAATATACATGCTTGGCTTCTACAAACCACAATGACATTAGAATTAAGAACAAACTACAGATGACTGAACTTCAAATTTATAGAACTATTTCCAAATAAATATTTTGGTCTCTTACAGAAGAAAAAACTTGGAAAGTTTAACAGAAGGTTTCAAGAATGACTGCTATCCTCCTACAAATAAGCTTCAATAAGGAATATCATTACTTAACACAGAAAATCTTATTTTTAAGCCAGAATTCTAAAGCTTTACAACAGAACAACAGAATGTCAATAGTGGGTTCACAAGCTTTAGTATATTAATATAGTACTTCACTAGGAAATGTTCTCTCAGTTCGCTCATCATTATTAACTTGTACTGATTTGGAAAAAAAAAATATCCCACCAGATGGAAATAAGAAATGAACTGCATTTCCTGACTTGGAAAACAGTGCGGTCATTTCAATACAATGAGTTTCAGGCATACCACAAAACCAGGTACCACAAAACTACAAAACAAAAGTAGTGATCTCCAAAAGCAATACTATCAGATATCGTTCAAAGTCAGGTGAAACATAGACAAGCCAAGAAACAGAATATTTATATCCTCCAACAAGCTACAGACAAATGTGTGTAATAAGTGATCAGAGAACCAACTGAAGTCTTGGACATTAGCCATTTTTAGGAGCGTTCACTACAAAGCTATGACAGATGCTCAGCTACATTAATGTAAGTGCATTTTATAGCACTGTTAACCTTGCTTTCTCCAATTAAACCAACCAAAACTGTTGTGGGGGGTGGGGAAGCAGATGCTGTACTTCAGGAATCATTCCCCTAAAATGAAACAGAAAAAGTAATGTGAAAACAGTCAGAACTGCTGCATTAAAAGGATTATCTTGAAGACAAAACTCGGAGGGTAAAGCAGAAATTAAGGGCAACTCAACACTTCAGCTAGCAAGTGTAAGAATGAAACCCCCACTATTTTTCTCTACTCTCCAAGTACCTGTAAGTCACAATAAACTGATCGAGATATAAACCCAAAGAACCATCTGTATTTTTCTTTATATTAAAAGAATACAATCAAAGAATCCAAAATAGTTAAAAAAATCAATTCTAGGGTTTTTTATAACCATGTGAAAGGAACAATAATACAGTTCTGTGCACCCTGTATTTTCACTAGTCCTCAACTCAGCCATAGCAGGGCCAGTGATTTCATGAACCCTAGAGAGAAGTAAGCCTTTTTAAAAACCTAGCTTAAAAAAAAGCCTCAGAGCCATTCTGCAATCGCTTACGAAAACTGTTATTCTTTTTTTGCCACTGCATTCAGTGGGATTATACTAGTGCATAGTTATCTCCAGAACTATTGAAGCTGTATTGTGTAAAGCAGAAGAAAATTAATTAATTCAATGAAATTGTACTAGCGTAGGTAGGATTACAGTAAGACCCCCTATTTTAACCTGACAAGAGCTATTTAACAGGGCTACTTTAACTTGATGCACTACATTTGCTTCCTCTAGTAATAATAAAGGACATTCCACCTCTTGTATGGAACCCTTTCTTTCAAATTACAAAAACAGGGTTGTCTTGGCGGAAAAAAAAGAAGAAACTTAGGTTACTTATAGTAAGCAGTAGTGAAGTGGGAAACGGGACACAGACGTATTTTAGCTGAATAGAATAGACATACTAAAGCTGATGGAGAACCTAAAAATATGAAAAGGAATTCGTTTATAGTCTGTTTACCTGAACATTTCTTAGAATTAATTCCACAACATTCTACAAAGTGTAATTCAAAAGCAAAAACCATTATATTTAGAAATACTAAAAATACTCAAAATTGCCCCCCAATCACACTTCATAAGCATGTTTTTAAAAATACAACCACGGACTTCTATAAATGGTGTTGCATATTATATGGGTTTAGTATTTGGTCCCGGTTTTCTTCATATTTTTCTATCATAGTCTGCATGTCATGGTCAGCTCCAATAACCTTGAAAAGAAGAACGTGAACATTAGCAATAATTGACACCATAAAACATGGCTGCTTTTGAACAAAATAGAACAGGACTACCATGGAAGCCAAACTGATGTACTCCTAGAGATCTGTCCAATTAGCCTTCTGCTCAGAATTTGGCATTCATTGAAAAGCTTCATGTCTGATCCTGCAAACAATTACAGCAAACAGGCCCTCAAATTCCACCAAAGAGATGGAAGACCAGATTTTTATGCTATACACTATGGATAGCTGTAAACATTTTTCTGAGGTTTTCCTTCTCCAAAGTTTATTAGAAAAGCAGAATTATTTACTTTTCCACTAAATAACACTCTTAATATTTGAAGAGTACAATCCTCCATATGCTTAATCGGTTATAACTAAAATGATACTCACAAGCACTGGGCAGGAAACTTCAAACAGTGTATGTTTAATGAGCCACTCTTCGTAGAGCTGATGAATAGCTTTTAAATACTCCTAGAAGAGAGGCATTCAAATAACACAATAACACATATGCCCAGGGATGAAACACACATTGTAAATTTGATACATTTGGTAAGTAGTTAAGAACTACATATAAAAGCCAGTATCAGATATTTCCACTAACAAAAATAAAAAGCATCAGGCTTCTGAGAAAAGTTAATTCCCAGTATAAGGTTTTACTCCATGAAGAACCTCAAAGACACAGCTTGCAGGACCACAGGGCTCTCGGTTCCTCTTAAGATCAAGAACCACATTTCTCTCCCGTAGATATAATGGGGCTCAAGATTTTACAGAGAAAAATACAACAAAGAAGTAAGAACAAAAACGGCAAGACTGCAAAGAGTATGTATTGAAGGCACTTTCTGTGTCAATACGTTTTTCTGAAATTCCCAGTTCACTTTCTCCTAACTCTGACTCAAGTTTCCTCTAAAAGCATTTCTGCCTGTCATCAACTATTAGGTTTTTTTCATGGAGACCACTTAATACTTTTCATTCATAATTGCTACCCCTCAGTAGAGCTGCGAAGTTACACAATGTGTCTTCAAATCCATTATAGCAAGGATTTGTTCTCCAAAATTTAGTTCTTTGCATATATCTTCAACTGACAATTGCTTCTACTGAACTACCCAACACTAGAGATACCTCTGTAGTATACAGTGTGTCTTCTGTAACTACATTTATTTGTAGTTAGCCTTTCTTTAGGAGAAAGCATGTTTAAATGAAGGGCCACTGTGACACAAGAAGTGAACGTTCAGGTACTAGAGTTTATTTTTAAGCAGATTTGCACACTAACAATTTTCAAGAAGTTGCTTCTTTTTCAGACACAGAGACGCTTTTCATGCATAAACATCCTGGTAATAGCAGACAATAGAAAGTGCCCACGTAAATCTTCAGCACCTGCATGCACAGGCATTTGTGCTTCGACTGGGTGCTTTTATGCCATTTAATGATACAAAAGCAGTTGCCTTTTTACACCTTCGACAAGATTAACAGTTGACTAATTCTCCACCTAAACAGTCAGCTGTAGTACACCTATTACTAAAACATAACACTTGGGAAAGTCAGTGTGCATGACAGACCATTTTTTAAAAATAAATAAAAATTAAATACTGAAGTTTTAGTTTGCAGTGGAAACAGCTGCACCACATTTTGGCAACACACTCAGGATATTATTTCAGTATTTAGATTGGAATCATTATTTTTTCAAAGCTCATTTTAACCACATATATTGAAGGAACTCCTTACCAGAGGAATGATCTTTTCCTCTTCTCTGCATCTTCTCTTTAACCTCTCATAACAAACTTCAGGAGAAGTCTGCAGATAAACTGTCATAACAAAAATTATAATAGTTATCTTCAAGGATCAGCTTTAAAAGCAAAGAAGAAACTTACTTCACAAACTTAGAAGGAAAGAATCCTGACTTGGGTACCACGGCTGAACTTCCCCTTTGGCATTACTGTTAATCGATCTATGAACCATCCACAAATTCATGCTGTCTGATGCTACACATTGCAACCACCGTCATATTGAATAATGTGGTTATTTATGACTCCAGAAACAAGAATTATTCTTCCTTCCAGTAAGGAAACCTACCCACAAACATGCCCCTCCAGATCCCATCAAAATTTTACCTATCAAATCAACCGAAACATCAGTGTTGTTCTGGATCCAGTCAAACCATTCAGTTAGGACAACATAATCCACCTCTGGCATTTTTCCGCTAAACAAAGATGAAAGTCATTACTCACTGAACAGCATGCACAGATCAATTCTAAACTCTTTTTTTTCTACCTAACTACAATTACTCCCAATTTACTCCAGCGTACGCAAAATGAAAACAAGACCAATATTATGCACACCCAAATTCAAGGCCTCATGAAGCATTGTTTATACAATAGAAAGACCAAATCTTTTTCTTTAAAAAAGAGTACTAACACAAAGTTTCTATTATTATGTTACAAACATTAATTATTTTTCCCACTACACTGAAGAAATAATTACTTGGTGACTAAGAAGAAAAACACTGCCACGTTCACATTTATATAACAACAACAAATTAGTGCCAATGGTATTTATTGCTCAAGTTGTTTATATCAGGATCATTTCAAATATATCTGAACTACTGCAGTGCATGTCACCAGAAAGGCTTGATTTGCTAAGCAGCGCTGACAGGTGCCATAGTAAAGAGTAGTGAAAAAATAATGACACCATGTAAATAAAATATACTGCCACTGTAAGAAATATTTGTGTGCTGAAGTTTTCAACATGCTTAATTTGAACTCTGTATTCAGAGAGCATAGATAATATTGGAGACAACTGTCCCGAAGTTATCTCAGTAAGAATAATAAAATATCAAACAACTCATTTAAAAGGGAGTCTACAGATGTATAATACGTAGAATCATGTACTATGTTTTAATAGTATCAGAATTTTCAGTTATTACCATATTCCTAAACAGTCAAATATTACCAGTTTTACATTATTCTGTCTTCAAAACTAGTGATAGTAACATAACTCCACACTCTTTCCTAAATGCCTCTGCAATAGAAATATGAAAAAGAGATGGGGTTGAGAGGCTCCTGTCCTCTCCAGCTGAATTAAGACCAGTTGCAACATTTTAAAGAGTGCTGAAGAGATTCCTCAACCATTCTCCTGGCAACATGCTTTGATCACTGGCAAAACTGAATGAAGATAATCCAGAAAGATATTTCCACTTCAGTATGCAAGAAAACAAAACCAGTATTCATACTCTATCTGCCATCCAGCTGAATATCTTGCCTCCCACAGCACCCAAGAAATGGCATAACACCATTCACTGCTATTCTTCTAACGCATCAGTCCATGTATGTGCCACAAAAGGCAGTAAAGGGTGTTTTCATCTCCAAAGTTTGCTGACATCTGACTCCTACCAAGTACAGTTAAACACAAGTGGAACAAGCTTTATATCATAAATAACTATGAATTCAAATGGGAATTGCTAGTGCTTACCCTGTAACATACCACACATACTCACGTGCACACATTTAAAATTCTTCTACAGTTTTACACCTAACATGAGCATGTCTCTCAGTGCTAAACTCAGATGTGCAATCGCAGTAAGAACTTGGACACTCATGCATATCTATGCATGCCGGAGAAGCTCACAGCAATTGCTCACAATTTAAACCTTCCATCATCATCGTAAATCTTATTTTATTTCTCTCTCTCTGGGAAAAAGCCTGCAAAGCCAAAACACAAATACTGAGTGACACTGGATGAAACAAGAGCTGGTATTTCTGATATTCCACAGCTCTTCATCCCTTGCTTAAACTAATTATTCTCCTAAAGGAGAAGAGATTGCATAGAATAGAGATAACAAGGGATTATTTTCCATCTTTGAGACTGGAACTCTAAGCAATACCTTCTCTTCAAGAAAAGAAAACTGAAAATAACCTCTGCTCCTGGCAACAAGCTTGCCCCATTCAGTCTGAGTCTTATTTTGAATAAAAAATTCTATTTCATTTTCACATACTTTTAATGGGAAAATGCCTGTCATACAGCTATTTAACAATCCCTTTGCTAAAGATACCTGTTGGAATAGTTTGAGCCTGAGGGGTTTTTTATAACATTTTCAGGAAAATTTAAAGATACGTTCAGTCAGTTTTGTTTTCCAGACCTTCCATCAGACAGGCAAAATTCAGTTTCTACAATGGGCAACCTCTCCTGTGTTCCCTGCATGATTTTTGCATGTTGACTAACCTACACAAGAACTACAATCACTACCCTACAGAGACAGGAGATTCCTTCTAGGAAATAGTAACAAGGAAAGAAAAAGCCTCTGAAGGATACGAAGACATTTTCCTTTGCAAAGTCCCTTTAGTTACAGAATGATTTTCAAAATTCTCATGCAGCAGTTGAACAAAAAACACAGCATGGGGAGGCCTTTCCCCTGCCACAGGGTATAAAGCATAAAGTTTGTATTTTCCCTTTGTTCCTCTGGTGGCAAAGACACCATCTTGTAATTTTTTGCCCTTAATATATCCGCAGCCTTTTTGTATCTAATAATTCTTTTGTTATTATAGTCTTCCAATTTCAATTAACTCTTTCCCATTTTTTTGTGTTCGCACACGGTGTGCCCATAGGCGACAAGTCTATTCTCCCAACTTTTCTGTATGAATATGTCAAGCTGGTTTTGTCCCTTTAAACAAGCTTTCCATTTTTTTGATCATTCCAGTATCTCAGTTTCACACCTGTTTCACTTTTAGTTCACAGATCATGAATGAGCAGTTAGAAGCATAAAAAGTAATGTTAAAAAGCTCTCATAAAAGCTGTGTAAAAAGCACCAAGATTTCCTTCTCCCTCCTGGAAGCGCTTTGCCAGGTACTTCCAAGAGTCACATTTACTGTTGTCTGGGCTACACAATACTAGCAGCATTTTGTGATCAATTTTTATTTATCTGTAAATATATATATATATTTTTCTGCTTTTCAACCTACAATCTTTCAACTTATAGTTGAAATTTCTGTTGTCAGTTCAACTGAATGACAGAATTTATTAGCATATTCTCACCCTTTGTATCAAAGTGTCAGTCCGAAGGCTGATCCAACATGAGTAACCTCCTCCCAGCCTGATATGAACCCTTTCAATATCTCACTTCAGTGGGATTTCCCATCACGTTACACCACCAACTTCTGCAGTTATGAATCATCAGCCATGAAAGTCTCCCAAACCTCCTTGATAAATACATAACTTCAGATTGATAAGTGTCTTTGTTGCGGGGGGGGATGTTACAAAACACAATTACTAGATTAGTGTAACAGCAGGATGTGTTATTGGTCACTGACTTTACATTTTTGTCCAAAGCTTTAATTATTCTTTCCTTCATCATTTGCTCTGAAGTTCTGCTAAATACTGAGGTAGATGAACAAACCTGCAGTTACTAAGATGACTTTCCCTACCCCCTAATATGGGCTGTACAGAAGTTGTTTTAAGTCACAGGGGTACTGCCTCTCTGTTACTGGACAGGTTCATGGAAGAGAAAATCCTAAATACTAAATAGAGAGAAACCACTCTGAATAAGGAAGTCCCTAAACTGTAAGTTACTGGATATACTCAGGAATTACAATAAATGCTTACCCTGTTCTTACACTCTTTTCAAGTACTTCTGGCCACCACTGGAGACAGGATACGAGGGAGGTCAGATTTACTTATTTTTTTAAGGTGACTCAACATGTAGCCCCAATTTTTCCTTGTCTTATTTATAATGCTTTTACACACCCTTATATCATATTTCCATTTGCTATTGGTAGCATCAGCTGGCTTCTAGCTTGCTGTAACAAAACAAAGCAAATGCCTTCTGTCCAGCATTAAAAAGTGCTGAAGCCATGAAACTTCTTAGATGCCCTTAAAAATGTTATTACAAAATGAATACATAGAGTTGACAGAAGCAGACTTAGCCTCATAGCAACAAAGTTCTCAGTCTTTGGGACAAAACCACTTCGTCAACAATGAGAAGAAAAAAAAAGTCATTAATTAAAAATGAGAATGACATTCCAGTACATTTCCACTGCATACAGACTGGGATAAATAATGTCTCTTTCTGTTTGTCTCGCATCTTACTGTGCACATCTCAACTTTCAAAGCAGTTCCAGTAACAGACTAGGAGCTAACGTAGCATGGATGCCATCTTGTGGCATGCAGACATTCTCCCTGCAGACAAGGGCAAGAAACTGGTTTTATCTCTTCAGACCACCGAAAAATCCATTAA
This sequence comes from Grus americana, assembly GCF_028858705.1. Lineage (NCBI taxonomy): Eukaryota > Metazoa > Chordata > Aves > Gruiformes > Gruidae > Grus > Grus americana. The sequence continues at coordinate 10,290,368 of NC_072864.1, forward strand.
AACAATGATCTGTTACATACACTTCTCAATATAAGGTCAGGCATTCTAAACAAAACAAAACACAAAAACACAACAGTGCTAGTTACTGCACTGCTTCAGTTAGTATGGGATGGACGAGTTACAAGTCAGCCAGGTAATAAACGCTTTTTCTGTCTCGGGCCACAATCTTATCCCCCAGAACAAACCAACCCAGGTTAGGCCCGATTGCTGTACCTACAGCCCAAGCGCACCTGGGGGTGGGGACTTGCTTCAGAAAGCGACATTTAGAGACAAACAGCTCTTGTTCTTTCTTTACTCAGTAGCCTACCAAGGTTTTCAGGCTATTTTGATCCTATGAATCCTGATTCTGAGCAAAGCACGTGAGGGCTGGAACGCTTGTCACTCGAGCTCCTGCTTGCAAGAAATGTCAATCCTGGATGCTAGGTGGGATAACACCATTGAGTTCTCTCCCTCCTACAGTGTTATTCTTTATATCCTCATGGGTTTTGACCTGTTCAGTATGTGTTTGCTTTGATTTAAGCAAGACTTTTGTATTCAGCTGGAGAGCAGATAACTTCAATAAATGGTGTTCTAAATAATATGATGTTCTAAATACACAAGAGCTGTGAAAAAGGCTCTTGTCTGGCCCACGTCCTACAGGTTTTATTCTACCAGTAGGCACCGTACAAAATGTACTGCCACTCCAACAAAGCACTGACAGATTTCACAGACCGCTTAGATGCAAATTACGAAAGAAATCATCAAATATTTTTTTAAATCTAATTAAGCCAAAAAAGTAAAGTAAAAAAATCATATGCCATACCTTCGATACAAATTTTCTACAAAAATGTATTTTGCACTGTGAATTGATCGCTCCATCATTCTCATGGGAGAAATCTACAAAATAAAACTTGACAGTCACTGACTAGTTTACATTTTTCGGTATGTTTGTTTCTTTTCAGGCTTATATTGCACATCATGTCCTTTACATTTTGAAATACATAACACTCTCAGTTCTTCCAGATCTTGTGATTAAAAAAAAAAATTACTGTGATGGTGGGAACCAGAAGAAGCAAGTACACTTAATCTTACTTATGGTTGCTGCATTATCAAACACCTACATAACTAATTGGTTATTCATATGCAAGTTTCAAAGGTAAGTGCAGAAGCATTCAGCTGAGCAGCTGAAGTGAACCAGGGGGACAAAAAAGCAGCAATCCAGAGGAACAGAACTATTGCTACCTGAATTGCTGCCACCTTCAGGTGTATTAGTGTGTCAACAGCACAGGCCTAACATCAGAAAAACTTATAAACAAGAAAACAGAACTTTTTAAAAGAAATAATTACAGCTGACAAAGTATTGCTGCCTTAGCCAGTCCTGCACATGTTCAGAGCATGCTTCATTTTGGAGAAGAGGGATTCTCTGACATTCTCCGGCCCCTGCAGAGCAAGGCAACTCCAGCAGAGCTCTTTCCAACCAGGTATTCTGCACGTTAGCAACCATGGAAGCAACAATTGCTCCAGCAAGGCTCAAATGGGAAACGACCGCAAAGCATATGTTAAAATGCAGGGCGCTGCTCAGGAAACTTTTCAATGAACGTTTTCTGCAACAGAATGAGATTTCTATTATCTTGAAAAAACACCTCTTCCAAAAAGCTAATGATTATACATGTGGTATCACTATCATATGTGGTACTTCTGAAAGTTTTCCCTGATAAACTCAGAAAATCTAATGCAAGAACAATCATTAAGATGTAAGTGTGCCACCTAGGATCAGATCTTGCAATCAGGGAATGCAAGATTTAGCACAGAATGTAACAAGAGACGTTTGAAGGAAAGAGAAATGAACAGATCTCGATAAAAAGAGTGTGTGAATTGATACAGAAAAAGAAAAAATTGCAAGAAAAAAAAAGGATGCAAACCATCTGAAAAAAGCAATAGACAAATTTAGTGAAAGTATTTTGGGTAAACACAAGAAGCAATGGCTAAATTTGTGCTAGACAGCATGGAGCAGTGGAATGAATACTAACACTATCTTTAAGATTACCTAATGTCTGCCAAAGATTTGAAAAAGCTAAATTTATATAGAGACCAATTACAGGCAAGTCATTGACATGTGATGATGAAGAGATTTGTGCAAGGTTAGCTCATAAGGATGCTGCAAAAAAAGGAGTATCAGTTTGTGGAAGTAAAAGCTCTGAGCAGGTAGGAGGCAGATGTTTGAGCATATTAACAATGTCTTTGCACCACAAAAATTCATACTTACTGCAGGAACAAAGAAAGAATGCAAACAGCACCTTAACTTTTGGATACAAGGTTAAAAATATTTATTACTCAGAACCGCATCTAACTCTTTTTTAAATTAAAAGAAAAATATGTTTATTTACCATTGGTCTGGTATGCTGCTCCAACATTGTAAGCTGTACATAAGTCTGTAATGTTATCCCCCATCTTGATGCATCTTGGTACATTAAGCCCTGGGGTTAGAGATGAACGTGAGACAGACAGACGTTCTGGTTAGGTCAAACAGTAAAAAAAAAAAGTGAAGTTGGGTTATTTCATAAGCTTTTGCACTATGACAGAATTGCTAAAAGAGCTGCACTGAAACAGCTGACACCAGGTTTGACAAGAATTAAGTGATCATTTGCTCTCCACAACACAGATATAAGGATTACAGTCCTGGTCCTTAGAGACACTAAGTGGAGCACTTGAAATGCTTGCTGAAGTCAACAGGAATTAGTCTGCACCTGGAACAGTTAGGACCAAGGCATAGCTCATATTAGACAGTTCAAATACGTTTAGTAATTAAAAAAACATATCTGCTACTCTATTTTTGTGCACTGACAGACTCTCAGTAAACCCACTCCATCCAGAAATGCAAATATGGCTCCAGTATGTTCTGGGCCTCAGAAAAGGTATCTTAACACAGACAACTGTTCTTCCCAAAGGATCCTCAAAGCAGTTCTCATATCTTCCACGACTGCGATTGCTGCAATTCCACATACACTTACAAGCAACAGTCTATCCTGCAAAGCAGAGAAAAGATCTGACTCAAAATAAGACATCATTCAGTGACTATTTGCTGAGGTGACAAGCTTCAAGTCAGCAGCATGCCTTCAGTCCACAGGTGTGCCCTTTATTTTCTCCTTGTCCAAGATCAGAATGAGAAAGTATTCTGAAGTGCACAGATTGCTGTGACGATTTGCGACACAGCCAAGCACGCCCCATCCCTTTACTAATAATAAGAAAGTAAAACATCAGCAACTCCTAATAGGGAGAATTTACTTTTCCAGAGGACCTATGCCATCAGTAATTGCATCAAATACATGTTTGGGCACATGTGGTTTGGGGTGTATCCGCACCGCTATGTTGACAGCAAGTTCCACGTGAGCTTGAGCATAGATACCCATCTCAGCCAGCAATGAGACTTTTGCAATTGAGGTGATCATACAAGCAGGGAAGACTGGCATCAGAAACCACTTCAGCCATCCCAGCAAAAGTGTATCTGCAGACGTAGACAGAGCCCTGACTGCTGTCTCTGAGCACAGCTGTGACAAAGGGCCATACTCGTGGGGAATGGTTCCAAGAAGCGATGACTGCCCAAAAGACAAGAGAAGCTCTCCACACCTCACAGGACTGCATTTTCTGTATCTTCAGCAGTAAAACAACATTAACCAATCGGATCCACCTCTCACTTTCTGAGGTAATTTCATAGCAAAGACATTCTTCCCTTCTTTGAAAAAGGCGTAAGTAGATTTAGAAAGAACAGTCACACTCAGGGCTTACCTTTCTGTGAGTTTCTTTAGCTCATACCCAATAAAAGACCCAGCCCTTGCTGAAACTACATTTTATGTGCAATATTTCTATTATATGCATGTCTTAATCACAGTAAAAGATCTGCATCATGGAGTGTTATTTTTTGCTGCATGATATTATGACCAAACCTTTCGTAACAGTTTTGCTGATTGGTAAGAAGTCTTCATGCATGTCTTTCTAAAACAGTAATTGTAGAATTAATTTCTGCCACTTACCAGGATATTATGACCACGAACATTCCTCCACTTAGTCACCGGTTCTGTCAAAACCTTGTTAAAAAGAATTACTCCATGTTAAACATGTTTTAGATTCAAAATACGTAATTTGACCCTACACTTTTTTTAATGAATACTCATTCAGTAAGTCAGAGTATTCAGGACTTGTATTGGAAAGCTCATTCCTCTTCAAAAAACAGTCCTGAATCCTTTAATACAAAAGGTAATAATGAATACTGTTAAAAATAGAGAAATATCATTATACAATACCTTTTTAGCATTTTTAAACCACCAAAATAAAATGCTGGATTGATTACCTACTGAGCCTGGATATAACTTCACTTTTTTCAGTCAACATCAGTACGACGTAAGGGAAAGAATGGCTTAGCTGAGTACTGATTGTCTTTCAATGACCTCCTCATTCCCTCACAAATTAATTTGTTAGAGAGTAACACTTGTCAGCAAAGGAAGAGAGAGCAGAATGCTATAACACTACTTTTCATTTTATTTTTGTGATCTAACGAGTGAAATTTATTCAAAATTTTACAAAATTATTCAGAAAAGCTTCTACCCTGAATAGGTAAAATCACAATAGACTTCTCTGGTTCAAACAGGGTCTAAAACTCCAAGGATACTGTAGAGCCAGGCCTAAGAGAATCTGATAAGCCTGGGAAGTTAATTAGCTTTTTAAAAAATGTTGCACTATATACAAATTAAAGTTTGCTATCCTTTGGGTTAATAGTTATTTACTCCATAAGGATCATTCCTGTGAAGTTACCAAATAAAGTATGGCAACCCAGCATTTCTATGAGCAATCCTAAGACTTACTATCAAATGTGTTCCCAGGCCTGCCGGGAAAAGTATTACTATCTGATGTACCCAAAAGCAATTGCTCACTGAGGTTTGATCTTGATGTTGTTTAAAATACAGTAAGCCTGCCCTTCCCCAAATCTTGTTCCAAGCAATATGAAATCAAGTACCGCAACAATCTAAGAAATCCCCAGAAACAATTCTAACATTTTTCTTTTTTTTTTAAAAGCCATCCATTTACTGGGATCTCAGTTACATGACATCGGTATTTTTACGTCATTACTTCGTTGTCTTTACTTTGCTTATTACAAGATACATCTAAGATCTAAGTGACAAGAAAGAGCAAACAAGCATGCCCAAGCATGCCCAACCCATGAGGGTTGCAGTTACTTTACAGAGGTACAAACTCTAATCCACAGGTTTTACTGATATTCTGGCATCCAGAACTATATTATTTAGGATCTACATTTCTCTTCTGTAATTTGACTATAAATAGTTGGGGAAGGAGAGCTAAAGATGTCCACCAACAAGTGCACTGGCTCACAACCTGCTGCTGCTTTCTCATTAGCCTAAGAAAGGACAACGCTTCTAAGTTAACTGTCAATTTTGTCAAGACAAGCAACTGCTTAATGATGTAAAAAAAGACAAAGAAATGTTCATCCAGTACCTCAATGCTGGTAGTTTGTGCAAAATAATCCAGGCATGTTGTTTTTCCACTTGCAATGTTCCCCTCGATACATATCTGATGAAAAACAGTATCGTCTTTAAAAGCCATGCTACCACATAGTAGTAAACAGCAGATGTAAAAATAAACTCTTTCCATATTTAGCATGGTATTTCCTTAGAATGTAAAGATTATTTTAGAGGAAGACATGGGGGATCAGTTTGGATGTTGTGACTCCCTGCAGACCACCGCTGTTTCTCTCCCTGACATACCTATACCAACCGTCTCTTTCCCAGGCAAGGGGCAGCTGTACTGTCAGGTACCCCGCAGAGCCAGCTGCCTTCCCGTGCTCCCACTTCCCTTCCCTCCCCAGGGCCCCCAAGTTTCAGAGGGTCACCCGCTGGGCTGCTGCTCCTCTAACCGCCACAACTCACCTCAGAGACTTCGACTTTACTTTCAATGTAAAATAAACACCAACCGAAGTAACAATTTCAGTATCCACTAAGTAGCTTAAGCCTTAAGATGCATTATTATTTTACTTTCTGAAATCTGTACAATTAAAAAAACTAAGAGAATTTTACTTCAGCTGTCTTGGAATAATTCACAGCTTTAAGTAATGAGATTCCAAATGCAGCAATGTGAGCACCAGAATTTACAAAAGAAAAAAAAAACAAAACACCTTGCAGGCAGGGTTGTATAGGGCAACTGCAACGCTACACGTGCAACACTGAGCCCAAACTGACACCTGCCCCTACAGCAATACCATGCACTTCTACAAATCCATCACCATTTTATTGCAATTTACAGAACTAGGTAAGCGTATGTTTGCAGAGTAAGACCCAGTAACGGACCCAGCACCTGTATGTCACGCAGTTAAACAGCCACGTCCAACGGTTAATAGCGTACATATACTCAGATCATAATAAAATAAGAGGTTGTGCGATGTACATAGTTTGCTGAACAAAATGCAAATACTTACAACTGTCTTTCTATCATGTTCTTTTATCAGATGTTTATCTAGAATGAAAATAAACAGGAGTTACAACCAAGAAGGAGGTCTTCCTAACTTACAGTTGTACTGAGCTTCTGAAGGTGAGCCCCTCCACAAAGTTTTTAGGTTCTCTATTGCCTAATACCAGTATTTGCTGGATTACCAATCTTTAAGGTTCTAGGTAACCACTCTGTCAAGTAACAGACACGTGGTGGCACACGCTGACAGTTGTAGCTTAAGTTCTCCGTTGTCCTTGACACTACAGAGTCAGACAGTGAGCGCCTACGCTCCTTCAGCAGATTTTCGTTACGCTTACGGCTCCTCAGTTAGCGGCCCTTACTGCAGGGGAAATAATTAATTTCGGAAAGGCCAGTCACGGTGCGGTGCCCACCGACTTCGCAGGCCTAGCTACAGCGCCGGGTACGGATGAAGAGTCTAGAACGCCTCCCGGACAAGCGATTCGGCTGCGCTACATCTCAGCAGTGCGCGCATACAACTTCTGAAACCGCCGCATCCCGTTAACCGTCCGGGCAGCGACGAACCGGGAACGCGGTCAGGGGGCGGCTGCCACCGCCGGGGCCGCGGTTCTCGCACCTCCCTTTCCCGCGGGCCGCCACCGCTGCGCCGGGCCCGGGGTCACCGCTGCCCAGACCCGCGCCCCCGCGGGCCGCGCGCACCCCGGGCCCCCCCGCGAGGACCGCCGCCCACGCGCCCTCCGACTCACAGCCGCCGCCGCCGCCGCTCGGGCCGGGCCGGGAGCGCAGCGCCAGGCCGCCCGCCGAGGAGCCCGCGGCCGCTCCGCCCGCGCAGGCGGCCCCCGGCGCGCCGCTCCCCAGGCCCCGCCGGCCCCGGGCCCCGCGCAGCACGGCGGGCCGCGCCCAGGCCGTACCCAGCCGCCACATAGCCCATCCCCGCCGGCCGCGCCGCCGCCGCTGACACCGGTGCGGCCCCGCCCCGCTTCCGGCCGCTGCGCGCTCGCTTCCGCCGCCGGGGGAGCCCCGGGGCGGGGCCGGGGCCGGGGCGGAGCCGGTCGCAGCTCCCCGTTCAGGTGCCACAGCGGCCGGCCTGGCTCGGCTCGGCTCGGCTCGGCCCAGCCCGGCGCCATGGCGGTGGTGGCGGTGGACAGCAACTTCCCCCGCTCCCCGCGGGGTGCCGTGAAGCTCGGCCGCACGGTAGGCTCTGAGGGGAGCGGGGCAGGGCGGGGCCCTCCGGGGGTCCCTGCGCTCCGGGGGGGCGGCGGGCGGCGCGGCGCTAACCCCGTTACTCTTTGTACCCCCTCAGCTGGTGGCGTTTGTAACCTTCCTCTGCTTCGTGGCCTCCCGCTCCCACGGGGCCTACACCGCGCTGGCCGTGGCAGAGGTGGTCATCACGGCGCTGTTCTTCCTGCTGTACTTGCTAAAGCTCGATAAAAAGATGGGCTGGCTGTTCTGGCCGTTGGCTGTGAGTATTGGCCTTAAAACGAAGTGATTGTACCCGTTTGTGACTGCCGGCTCAGGCGGGTTATTGTCTGTCGGCTCGGTTACTGTTTCAGTACAGTTCAAGCAAACCCCAGTGTTTTATTGTTGAATCGGTTTTGCCCAAGAGACGACGGAGTTCTTTTGCATCCATCTCTAAATAGCTGGCTTATATCCGTTAACGGACCCTCCTGGAATGAGCACTGTTTGCTTAACTTTACAATACTGTACTTTTCACCTTTCACATCACAAATTAAACATATACTTTCACTTAAATATTAATGAGTTCTCCGCTTACCTCCCTTTTTAAAATTTGTTTGCTGTTGTAGTCTATCAAGTGTAGCCAGTTTGCATAAATTTGACTGAAAAAAAAAGAAGTAAAATGAGGAAGTTTTATCACAAACACTCTTTTTAACATCAAACCACTTGGTGTCACTGTTGATCTTACGTGGATATTAGTATAATTCTATTTTTATAGTAAATAGCAATTTGTAAGGATTCATACAATATTGGGAGCTATTCACGTTCTTCCTCAGGTGCGTATTTCAGAATAAATATTTTGTTTCCACTGGCTGTTTCAGGATATTTTCAACTCAGTGATTGCAGCATTATTCCTCCTCATTGTGTGCCTGTTTGCGATAATAATCAAGACCAACAATGGGACACTGGCTGGAGGGGTGAGTAGGAACATTATTAACAAATTTCAGTTTTTAAAGCAGACATGATTTGAACCTCTTGGTATACTTAGATTGTGGTAAGACTGTGAAAATAACTCTGTCATGGAAGAACATACACAAAAGTCACAAACAAAAGTGAATACACATTCAATGTATCTCACTAAAAAACATAAAATCCTCAAATCACTAGTAATTTAAAGATATTACTAGACTTAGGCAATATTACAGAGAAATACTAACACTGAAAACTCTTAGAGGTTAACTAATTTGAGTAACCTGCACTTGCTTCCATAGCTTGAAATCGTAGGTGGGAGAATCCATCACTCTTTTAGGACTATCCAGTTTGGTTACAGTATTTAAGAAGGAACGCCTACGATTCTGCTAAATAGAGATGGAACTTTTTAACAGACATGCTGGTACATCCCTCCTAATGTGTACATTATATTTTCTGACACGAACTGAGAAATTATGGCAGTTGAAAAAGTTTTTTCATACTACGAATATAAAGATTTTTGTGTATTTAGGATCAAACCAGCTTAGTAGTTTAAGCAGCTGGTATTTTTAATTCAAATTAAAACTAATATAACTAACATTAATAAACAATAAAGGGGGGGAAAAACACTTCTGAAAAGTATTTCAGTCTCCTGAAATAAAAGACGAGGTAAAATGTGGCAAGCAACCAAAAGAAACACAGAACTTGCCACAGGAGTTTTTCAAATTCCGCTGGGAGGTGCAAAGCTGTTGCCTTCGCTGGCAGTGACGACCTAAGCAGAAAGGAAACTTTCTGTTAAAGTGACTGGCTGTGTTAGAATACAATTTACATTCTCGGTTGTGAAGTTAATAGAAATGAAAATTAAGTTGGAAGCAGCAGACTAAGCAGGTAGCTTGGAAAACAAGTTTGGGCAGAATGTGCGACATCTTCAATGCCAGGAGAAACAGAATTGCCCCTAGGCCTGTAGTCCCAGGGCACAAACTGCCTTGAACTGAGAGAACTTGCCTTGGTATTACTACCACTGATCGGATAATTCCATTTTAAAACATGCTTGCATCAAAAAAATTGCATGCATGAGGGATCGGGCTGAAGGGCAAGAGCCGAGTGAGTTAACTCGGCAGTCATCTCGCAAACACATTTTTCCAGTTGCCTGCCTGAAGTTGTATATTTTTTTAAGTACGTACGTACATTTTCTTCAATTTGCAATATGTTTCCCATTCAGAGCTTCGGAGAGCAGCACTATTTTTTTTCCTGCTAGGCTTGTTTCTAGAAATGTTGACTTGTTTCTGGGCCAATACCATTAATTAGGCAGTCCTTAAAGAGACAGAAGGGTTTCCATTTAGGATAAAAGCATTGTCCAGCATAAGCAGCATTAGCTTGGCTTTCAAGAAGACATCATCTCTAAGGCTTCAGGCAAACATCAAAGCAAGCCAGGGTGTAGAATGCTGTATGAAAGGCTGATGGGATTTAAATACAGATGTTATTTATCAGCTGTCTCACATCACACAGATATTTAGAAGGCCAGAACTTAGGAGCATGTGTTTACTGCTGCTTTGATGAACGGTAGATGAGTCGCCACAGTAAAAGATAGAGATACTACAGGGAAACTAACATTATCGTTATTTTTATAGGTGTTTGGTCTTGTATTGCTTGTTCTCTGTATTGTGGATGCGGTTCTTCTTTTCCAGAAGATTAGCCTTGATGGACCAAGAGGAAGGAATACTCCTGCAAAATAATCTTATCATTTTACTAAAAAAAAAGAACGATTTCTCCACTGCTGACTGTTTTGCTGTTCTCTTTTAAAGAATTTGTATTTTCATGTGTTCAACTTTGAATTTCCCGGTGCATTTATGTACATTTTTGCAAGTTTTGTTACAATTTTTCTTACATTTACAAATGTAGTTTCAGTGTTGCAATTTCACTGGTATGAGCTTCAGAGAAAATTGTCTTGTTTTTTTAAACTTAATTACATTTTTCACCTGTATGAAAATTATTTTCGTACTTGTCTTTCTGTAATAAAAAGAAAATAGAAATAGGCCTAAGTGCATTATTTAACATTATTTATTAAGTGCAGTTAAAGTAAAAATTACTTGATTTAAGGTACCAGTAAACATCATTAGGAACAGATTTTTTTTTTTTCACCCTTATTTGTGTTACTCGTTCCACGGATCAGAGTGTCTCATGCTACGTGCGTGCTTTATTGCTGTGAGACCTTTTGATCCCCAAATTTTAATTTTTATGTTCAGAATAGCGCTGTCTCCCTAGTGTAATGCAATCACAACCGTACTGATTATACAGTGCAATAAAGATAGTAGATAAAATTAGATTAGTATTATAAGCCACATAAAACATCTAAGTGTCCGTGTGGACTGCTGCTACAGATGCTTCTAGGCTCAGGAAGCCAACGGCAAAGTTCAGTGCCCTCTGCACTGGTGTGATTGTCCAAACCGAAGAGCAAGCACCCCCGCGATGGAAGAGGGGCTCCAGGCTGATGCAGCGCCACGGCCGGCAGCACACACCCCGCACACCCCCCCACCCAGCCCGGCCGTGCGTGGCAAAGGCGGAGCGGGGCGCGCCCGCAGCCGCCGCCACCAGCCGCACTCGGGCTCGGCCGGGCCCCGGGGCCCCGGCGTGGGGCTGGAGCCGGCTTCCAGCCGCCCGGTGCTGCCTGCGGCCCGGCTCCGCGCCGCCCCTGCGGGATCCCGCCCTGAGCTGCGGGCAGCGACGGGGTCGGGGGCTGGGACGGGCTGTGGAGCCGCCCCGAGCGCGGGGCCGCCACCCCCCAGATTTGGGGATGCTGAAACTTTTTTTCACGTTTCCGCAGTGTCACGATTTCCGCTTCCCTCCTTCAAAAAGAAAAAAAAAAAAACACAACCCACACACCCCCACACACACCCCACCCGAGCCGCCAGCGCTCCTCGCCAGCCCACGGCCGCCGGAGCCCCTCGCAGCCATGGAGGAGCCCGAACCCGCGGAGCCTGCCGCGCCGCCGCCCGGGCTGCGCTCGCTCCTGCCCCCCCGGGAGTTCCTGTGCTCCCGCAAGGGGCAGCTCCTCCTCGCGGAGTCGGTAAGGGCGGGGGGCAGCCCCGGGGCTGGGGGCCCGCATGGATTTGGGGGGGGGGGCCGGGCCCCGACCGCAGCCCCCCGGCCCGAGGGCAGCGCTGCCGGTGAGGCCGGGGGCTCCGGGAGTGAGTGAGTGCGTGTGCGCGCGTGTGCGTCCCCAGTACGCGGCCGTCACCTCCGGAGACGGGCGGTGTGAACGGGAGCGGGCTGCCCCGTGTCTCAGCTGAGCAGAGAACCTTTCCCCTGCCCTTCGTCCGTCCGGCCACAGCGTGATGGCAGCCGAGAGAGAGCACAGCTGGGGGGAAAGCCTAGGGAACAGGGGGGAAACTTCAGGGCTGAAAGTCTTAGTTCATTGTGTTCGGGCAGAGCACACAAGGAAACCAAAAATACTTGTCAGATTAAGCTTCAGTGCCTTAAATGTGCTCCCCTTTAGCAGGAACCCTTTTTCAGTTAAAAAGGGCTTTGTTTTCGTTTTAACCTAATTTGCAGTGTGAATCCAGTTACCGCTACTGACCAGATTTGCATCATCTCCTGCTGCTATCAGGGAGGCATGGTTTACAAGACAGCTTGTCCTATGTCAAGAAAGATCTAACTCATTAATTTATGATGTGTGGCATTATATAGGGGACCATGATCGCTCAGCTTTTATCCGTGACCTCACAGAAGGACACGCTTGCTCACTGTGCTGGAGCCAGTTAGCTTGCTGTGAAAGTGCCAATTAATCATTGGAAACAAGCTTAATACGGCGATAGCAGCACAGCTCACCTAGAAGTACACCATGGCTTGCTTTTAGGTGCAAGTTCCGAGATCTGGGCTGGTGGTAATTATAGGCCTTTGATTTTTGGTGAGATACTTTCTGGTATTTTACTTGTAAAGGCCTGACAAATGAAACAGTACCCACCAGGCAGGGAAAAAGAAAACTTACCCCCATGGATAATGGGTGTTTGACAATCAAAAGTTAAATTTTAAGAGGAAGCTAGTTGATTGAAATTAGACCTTCAACATAATTTATACTAGTGTTTAAATTTCTCATTATTTCTAAATTCTCTGTAATCTTAGCTGGAGTTTTGACAGCAGGTAGTCAAATACTAGGACAGCACAAACTAGTAGTCAAGTCCATGGAGTGCTGTTGGGATGTGTAAGGTGTCTCTGGCTGTCCACTGTGCTAGCTCAGAGAAGGAAACGAGGACATTCAAGCAAGGGGAAGGGAAGGAAGAGGCAGTGCCGCCAGGCTCCCTGAGCAGCCGTTCTCTGCCAGCCCTGTGAGTTGAGGAGGCTGCGAGCACACAGCTCTACCGGCCCCTGTAAGTTGAGGATGACTTCTGCGGTGGGGCCTTGGACTGGGTAGCAGCAGGCCGCGGGCTGTACCAGCTCCACCAAAAATGATGTAAAAATTCCAGGTACCCCCATCACTCATACAAAATCTTTAGTTTACAAAAACACACATTTACAAGATACCAAAGCCCAACTAACTTTGCTCCTTTGGCACATATTTTTGTTACATACTATAACACACTGGAATTTCCTATACAAGTTTACAGCCAGTAAATTACGACTTTCAGACGGTCTGGCTTTTTAACATATCTGAATGATGACATATTTGAGGAATACTGTTTTGGTCATGGGATCAGACTCACCCTTTTGTTGTCATAGAGAAGTACTGATTATGCCTCCTCGGAGTAATAAAAACTGCTCTGTCTTGACAAAACAGGGATTTATCCTTTGTAAGGCTCTCAGGGCTTCCCGAGAGTTTGGCTGGCTGAAAGCAGCTCTAAAGTCCCCTCTGCCGAAGCTGCAGCGAAGCTTTCTGTGTGCTCCTCGCAGGGCAGCCCACGTGCTTCGGATGTCGTTTCCTGGCAGAGGGGAGGCTGCAGTAGTTTCTCTTCAGTTGTCTCAGTTTTGGCAGAAGAAATCCTTGAAGACAACACAGGCCCCAGAATAAATCCAGTCTGTATACAATTAGAGAAATGCAGTGCCAAATAATTGAAGATTAGTCCAAGTTAAATCTATCATAGTTTAAATCTGTGTTTCATCTTTAGCTTTGTATTTGTCTTGAATGTTTGATTTTTCCTCTTTGACACAGTACTAATGTGGGATGGGGTTGGGTTCTGCATAAAGGTATGTAAATAATATTCATGGGATACAGAATTTGAATGGTGTCATTTGTTCAGAAACAAAATGGGGTTCTCATTATTGTTACCTGGTATCTCTGTCACATTATTATTTATTTGGCAGCTTGGCAAGTCACAAGAAATGCACTTTATTTCTTGGTCTTTAAAGTCATGCAAATACTGGCATCTCTGCAGGTAGCTCAGAGGTTCTCTGTTCAGCTGTCAGAAACACCAAGTCAGTTTTTTCAACATTCAAAAAGCAAACCACCATATACAGAAAAATATATTACCAACAAAGCAAAGAAGCAACTTGCAAACATATCTTGGCTGGAGTAGATGGTTATACTTCTCCTTTTCACTCTAGGGCGGAAAGGGAACAGGAGTTGGCTTCAGCAAATTCCCTCAGCCCAGCGATCTTACTGGTTGTGTACTTGGTGGAAGTAACCTCATTAAAAAGTATTGTTTTGCCCAGTAGAAGTGGCTGGCAAGTGATCGGTTCAGCTGTCATAAGTTACAGCAGACCAGCTCTGACTTTGTAAATTAAGACAAGTGCCACATTCACGCCAGCCTGTTCCCTTCACTTGCACCGCTGGAGGCGGCTGGGAGCGCTGGTGCTCACAGCACAGCTCAGGGCGTCCCAGGGAAGGTGCCACAGGCAGCTGCACCGACAGCACCGGAGCTCAGCGCTGCCGGCGAGGATTGCTTTGTTCAGATTGAACGAAACTGCTACAACCACTTTTTAAAAATAACATTTACATACGTTTTCACATGAAGTGAGTATGGATCTTTACAACGTTCAGATGTAATTTTCACGTTGGCATGAAAACTGCTCTGTGGGCTATCAAGTCTGGGCATTCTGGTGCTTCCTCCAGAACAAGTTAGGCTGGTGATGAAGCTGATTACTGCTAGAAGTGTAATTATAATCTCAAATTTTATTCAGAGAAGGAAGTTGCCCCCCCCACACACTCCTTTTCCTTTTGATCTTCCTGCCGTATTAATTTTTTATTCCACCTGGGATAGCTACACAGCCACAAGGAAGCAGTAACATCAAGTACATGTATAAGCTTTGCTGTCTCTCCTGACCTTATTTATTCTCACTGTCTTGCTCCTCTACTTTCTAATCACTGTTCTTTACCTGTCAGGTTATTTTTTTTTTCCTCTGTTTTCCTTTCTGTTTGCTCCTCATAGCATTTCTTCTAGATGTTTTAACACTCTTAAGCTACTCATTTTTCCTAAATACTCAAGTTGCTATCGTGAAGGTCAGCATCTCGTTTATGCTCTTTTCCCTCCTCAAGAGATGCATTTTTCAGTTCCCTCTGTCCCGCGGTGGAACCATTTAATAGCCACTCTCATACCTGCCACCAGAGCTTGTCCAGACAAGACCCACACATACACATTCTGCCGCTCACCCCGGCTATTTCAGTCAAGCTTTTGTGTTTGTCCTGGTGACTGCTTTAATTGGCATCTCCTTAGTCCCCTGAAGCCAGTATACAGAAGCACTACATATTTTTTTAATAAAAATATATTATGAATATGTAAGGTTGTCCTGTATAAAGTTGTGTCAGCACAACGGTGACGCAAAGGATGTAGACATCATTGTGTCTTTTTTCCTCTTTTCCTGTCTGTCTTTTCAGTCTTCTCTGAACTGACCTTCATAACTGAAACTTCCAGCTGCTCTGTGTAAAGCCTCCTTCGAAGACAACCCCTGTGCCTCTCTCTGGATCTGTAGCCAGAAGGTGGCCTCTGCAGCTAATTCCAGGGGAATCAAGAGCTTCACCTCCCTGACAAGTATGACGGAGAAGTAGTAACTGAATAGCAGATCACTAAGTGATCTACTTTCTCTGCCAATAAACGATAACAAAATGCACTCCTGTCCAAAAGAGATCACCACTAGCCACTTTTAAAAATGTTTAATCAAACCTGTTCTTTTCTGGGGAAATGAGCAGCGGGCATTTGACCGCACAGAGCGGCGAGCAGAGGGTACTGGGACGTGTATAGCAGCATGCAATGATGTCAGCTGCTTCCTGGCACCTGCATCATCCCTGACAGGCTGCAGTGGGTCTGTTCTCCCTGCACAGAGGATACAGACACCTTCATGCTCTGCTATGACCTCAGCACTTCAGCAGTCCTCCCCCCCTCAAGAAGCACAGTGCTCTCTAACCATTGTGACTAATTATTTTTTAAATTGCAAGGTGGTTATATGATAAAGTATAACTTCATAATGTCTGGCCCATTTAAGAATCCCAGTGACACAATATTAAGTAATAAGTACATGGGAGAAAATTACTTTTTGAAATGCAATATCAAAGAAATTCCTTTTAAAAAGTAATATGTAATAGTTCTTTCTCTGTTATGTATATTCCCATTCCCACAAAAAAGGTGCTGAATGAAGAATCAGGCCTCTTTTTTGCCAGGATTTTTTATAATCTTACCACTGCCAGACTATGAAAGGATCCTGCTCTGTTGTTTGCTGCACTACAGCTTTCTGCATCCAAATATTCCTCCAGTGAAGCTGGCAACAATCACGCTAAGCTTTCAACAGCAGCGCAGACTCCCAGCTGCTCTTAATGCCAAGGATGTAATCCCAAGGGAAAAAGAAACCTCCTGTGTAACAATACAAATGGACAAAACTGATAAAACACTATTTTTTTTTCCTCTTCCAGAAGCAGCAGTGCTTTCCAAGTCTGAAAATGCTAGAAATGAACTTAAACTGCATTGAGCCTCACAAACTTCCTCTCTAGCTTTTTAGCATAGACACACAGCTGTTAGAAAAATGACAAGACCCCATTGCTTGACCTTTCTTTAAAATCACTTTTAAACATGCAGCTTCCGGAGAAAAGGTGCGAAACAAGTATGATGTGCAGCGGATCATTTGATGGTCTTTAGAGGTGTCAGGCTGTGTTCTGAAGGTTGCTTTCGAGTTTGCAATTTTTAGAGCAACTTTCAGTTTGCCAGATGTTTGTCTCAAAAGCTTGAAATCTGTAAAAGTAGGTCGGTGTTCATTATTTCTGCATACGGACTGGCACATCAATGTTTGTATTGTGGGAGGAGAAGTATATTTTTAAAATTACCAAGTTTTTAGATGACATCAAATGCTTCAGTTAGTAGCACTGCAATTAAATGGTCAGACAAGATAACAAGATTCCTACTCTCTTTCTTAGTTCAGAAATGATAGTAACAGATACTGCTGAGGGAGTCCATGCACTCCACCTGTCAGAAGGGAAAATGAGTTCTAAACAAAGAGCAATAAGAAATATCGTCTATAGCTCACAGCTTTTTGGGCTCTTGTATTACACAGGGCTGTCCCCCAGTTACCAAGTAGATCTGGCATTAAAATCCACATCAGGGCTGTGATGTAGCCACCAGGCAGACAAAAATATAAAAAACCAAAGAACAAGCTGCAGCACTGTAACCGTCACCTGGCAGAGCCTTCAGGCACCTCCTTCCCTTTGTTTCTCTTGCTCTAACATGTTTGCCTCCCCTTCAAGCCTTTCCTCAGTGAAGACTGTAGCATCTAAAAATACCATATTTCAAAACCTTCATTCTCAAACTCTGGTCCACTATTTTATAGGTGTAACATGGACCTCTTGGAGCAGGTCTGGAGGACGCCACAAAAATGATCAGAGGGCTGGAGCACCTCTCCTGTGAGGAAAGGCTGATAGAGTTGGGGCTGTTCAGCCTGGAGAAGGCTCTGGGAAGACCTTATCGTGGCCTTTCAATACTTACAGGGGGCCTACAAGAAAGCTAGAGGGACTGTTTACAAGGGCATTTGGTGATAGCACAAGGGCTAATGGCTTTAAACTGAGAAAGGGTAGATTCAGACTAGATATAAGGAAAAATTTTTTATGATGAGGGTGGTGAAATACTGGAACAGGTTGCCCAGAGAGGTGGTACATGCCCCATCCCTGGAAACGTTCAAGGTCAGGCTGGACGGGGCTCTGAGCAACCTGATCTAGTTGAAGATGTCCCTGCTCACTGCAGGGGGGTTGGACTTCATGGCCTCTAAAGGTCCTTTCCAACCCAGACCATTCTATGATTCTGTTTCACAGAAAATGTTCCTTGGGCCATTTCAGGCTCTGAATGCCTCCAAAACAAGGAGTGATGCTTAATTGGAGAACAATTACCACACTTCATGTGAGATTCTTTCCCTTTTACTATTAGAATCAATAATCCTTTGAATTAAGGGACTTCTTGCAAATCAAGGGGCTTTTTTTAATGTGGCCTTGACATGCCCTCCCCATGGACAACAGGCTGCTGACAAGTAGAGTCAGGAACGGAGACCTGGGACGGGCTGGACTCAAGCCCACTACTCAAGGTGGTGGTGATGGCAAGAGTACATAAGGGCTGAGGAACAGGCAGCAGGACACTGCTATGATCCTACCAATAACTGAGGGGTTGGTTTGAGCAAGTAACCAGCCTGTTAACTACTTTTTTAAATGGACAACTAATACTTCCCCGGATGCCAGCTTCTCTGGATGGGACCAAATTAGAAAGCTGAAATGCTCAGACTCATCCTTTACCAACTTACCTTGCACTCAAGCAGGAATCCTGCCGGCACACCAGCCCACTGGAGCCCGAGCCCCTTGGCATGCTCTTGCCACAAAACAAAGTTTCTGTTTGCATCATGAGCCATGTTACAACAGGGTCTCGGGCACTGCACTGTATTTCAAACCACTTGGACCTGCCCAGGGCCATCAGGGTGAGGGGAAGACAGTGGGAACCTTAAGTTACACAAATTACCATAAGGCTGATCTTAAGGGAACACAAAGGCTCTTCGTTTCACCTAAGAGTTAACACTTCTGACAGAAAAACTTTTCCTCTGTATAACAGCGGACGGAGTGCAGGAGTCACCGTATCAAACAGAATCGAGATCAAAGTGATCTCTGCTGTGCATCATCAACTTACACATCTGAAATTTGCCTCTCTACTTCCCCTCGCTGCTGTAGTATGATGTATTATTTAACACTGCATTTAATTCTTTCATAAGAGATCTACCAAGTTCAGTTCAGGTCTAATGTTGTGCTATTGAAAGGGGGTTGTTTGGTCCTACCCTGAACGTGTCTCCACCTTGCTGCTGTTCGTCCCTGCATACTTCTCTGTCTCTACACCTCAGCTGTCACACACTTTCCTTTATCCAGGAAGTGATTTCTTTTTAAACTAAGAAAACATGAAGCCACATCTAAATTATGTTCCACAAATGTGAGTGAAGCAGATTCACAAAGCTAAAGTCCAGTCCCTTCTGGTTTTATTCTGTGATGGTGGGAAGGGAACAGGCAGTATGATAGGAAGGAGGAAGAAGTCGTCTCACCTCATAGTTTTCAAGTTCTGTTATCTCCACTTCTCTTCAGACAGTACTTAGCACTTTTCATTCGCAGAAATGAAATACCATGTTAAGGATAAGATACACTGAATGAGTTCCCTCTGCTATATGAAAACTCTAGAAAAACCTGCAAAGAGGCTATATAAGCAATAAGCAAATAATAATAGAATAAATAACAACAAATAGGATAAATATTAACAGGTAACAGGCCTCGATGCAGACGTGAACTCTATATATTATACCAGATCAGTTTCTTACAACCCAATGAAACGAGAACAATGCATAGGCATTTTAAGATAAATATAGTATCTTACTAAAAATGTCACATCCTCTCAAACTTCACCACCCAGTCCTAATGGATCAAAACAATATACTCCAGTTATTAGCATCCTGGTCAAGAACTGACTGCTTTCCCTAAAAACTGGGCTTAAAATAATGGCTTGTTAATTAATTAAATTAAGCAGGATTGAGCTGCTTAGTTGTCCCCTAAACAGGCTCTTAATACATGTATTTGAGGGTTGACTGACCTCTCATAGGAGTAGTTATGAATTAATAATTATTTATAGGAGCCTTATCTTTCAAGTATAATAATGATTTTTTTTTTTGAGATACAGGTGGTTCCCAGGAACACATGGTAGCAGCAAGCAAATAAATCCATAGATCTGAAATTTAATGAGCCAAATGCAATGATCATCACAGTCCAAACATTTATGCTTTTCAAGAAGCCACATCTGCCTTCAGATGTGCCATCTGGGGGAAAATAACACATCTATTTTAAGTACTACATGAGTGAGAATGTCAGTGTCCCAATTTAGAATTTGGAAGTTAAAAAAAAATCCTTGTAATCTAATACTTGAACAGTACCTACTGCTATGGTGACCAAAAGCATCTCTGAGCATTGCTAAGGCAGAGATTTGTCTCCAAGAGGAAAGGCTGAATTGAGCAGCTCAGGTGTAAACTATCACATCATATTCACATTTACATTTTAATTGAATGGGAAAACAAATGCCATTTTTATTATTTTGTACAGTTAGGAAACATGATGGAGATAAATCTATGGGAGTTATCTATCCTGTTATTCTCTAAAGCAGCTGTCTACACTGGAAAACTAGAGCCAGAGACTCCAGAAGTCACAGAATAATTAATTCTCAGCTCTTCTCTATCCATCAACAGCAGACTTTTTTCTTTCAACTCTAAGAAGATTATAAATGCTGAGTTACTTTGGGCTATCTAAGCAATGATTTGGATTTCAAATGAGAACTGTCACAGTTGAAAGGTTAAAGCTCTTTTCGCTTGGCAATGCCCCACTCTGTTTTCAGAATTATGTTGTCAGAACTGTTTACAATCCAGAGCAAATTACTGACTCAGAGAGGTGCAAATCCACTGAGCTCTCTGGAAAGTCAACTTCACACACATCGAAATAAATATAATTACTGTAGATTTATTCCAAGCTAAACAAGAAAATTCATTTGCCCAAGAGAAAAAAAAAAAGCAGGAAGCAAGATATGCCATCACCAGCAGCACTGACAGAAATCGCAGGGAGAATTACGCTTCAAAGCTGCTCAGCTGCCTGAGGCTCTGCTATTCCATGCGAATAACTCAAGTTTTCCCTTTACCATAGGTGCTGTCATTTATCATCTTTATCTGCTATATTGCATCTCTAGCTGCCTCTTTCATGATGGCCCCACTCCTGGAGTTTCTGCTGGCACTGTTTCTCTTTTTTGCCTACGCCTCCAAACTTAATGAGAAGTTTAAAGGACTCTACTGGCCTTTGACGGTAAGTGAAATGTGCAATATAAAAACACAGATTTAATTGTACAGTATAACATGAGTAAAAGGCACTATATGGGAGTTTAGGCTGACTTAACAACTTCACCCCCTTATTAGAAACCTATCTGTATTGCCTATCATTCAAAAGGTCCCAAAGCACTCTTTAAACTACTCTGTACTACACACTATACCTTTCTTGGTGCTGACGCAAACCATGGTCTTATTGAAACATAGAATTTATGCCTGATTCCAGGCAAATGGCTTAGTCCTGGATCTTCAGAAGCAGGCAACATCAGCCTAAGTAAGTCTGACCACTGCTGGGACCTCCTTAATACTGCCACCCTTACAAATGGGGAAACTGAGGCGTGCTATATAGTAATGCATATACTTTAGTAAAGTGCTTTAAAATTCTCAGGTAAGCACTGTTGAGATGCAGAGTCATACTCACATGCAAACAACCTGACAGCTCCTCCTGCTCAGGGGGGAAGCCCTGCAGCTCTTGCTGACAGATGCTCTTTCACAGAAAGGAAACCAGTGGCTCTTCATTGGGGAGTTCGCAGGTTTGTAGTCGCAGGCGATTACTGCACGCTGGCCACTGGATGTCTCTGTTGCTTCAAACATACATTGTAACAGGAGCATTTGTCTAGCAGTACAAATACTTAAAAAAAATGCTATTCCAATCGATCTGGATTCTCTTTTGGTACAGTCCAGCAATAGTTCGTCACAGTGAGATTTGAACTAGAGCTCACAATGTATAAAAATAACAGTAGTAAGGCCATTGGTGGATACAAGAGCAGTGACTTTGACTGTGACAGTCTGCATGGTTTTCAAACGGTAATTGCAGTTCCATCTTTTTCCCATTTTCTACATGCATCTGAGTCCAGAACTAAGACAAAAAAAGCACTTGTATGTTTATTATGTCCATTACCATAATATACTCCAGCCACAGAATGCAGATAACTGACCTTCTCTTGACTTCAGAAGAGTCAAGTTTCTTGTAGGATTTGTGTTTTGAGACGGTATCTTATTCATCCATCTGTTCTGAAAAGGTAGAAGATCTAATTGTGAACAGAGGTCAAGATACCATTATTCCAGCTCACATGATTTACACATGCCCTGGGAATCACAGCTCTTTATTTAATGTACAGTTCAGAGATGCTGTTGCTGCAGCACATCACTGCTTGGAGTACAGGGCATGGCCCCTGCCCTGCAGAGCTGCAGCCTCAGCCACAGAAGCGCATATTTCAATGATGGCAACAGGCACGTTCACTTCAGGCTAGCTGTTGGAGTTACAGGTGTACTTGCTAAGTATACACCATAGTTGTAAACACTACAGGTGTTTAGTTCCTCAGTGAGGAGCTCCTGAAGACAGGCCTACTTCTATATAGAAGCAAGCACACGCCTGTTTCGCACGGGAACTGGTACGCTCCTCCAGAGCCTTTGGTACTGCAGGAGTTCTGCTTAATGAGAGGTTTTAAGGCAATTCAAGTGTTTCTGCTATTAGAGCCCTTGCTGTGCTCCAGTTAAATACCACAGAAAGACAGCCCTTCTCAGCCTGAAGGGGGGTCTGCCTGACATACGCATGTTAAAAGTAGGATTTATACCAACATCTGTAAGAGCAGAAGCATGTGCCAAGATTCCGGTCATCTTGCATTTAAAAATACTTCCCAGATGAGCAAGTCATCTGCTACAAAATACCAAGCTCTAGTCACACTCCAGCATCAGGTGAGTCCACTGATGCAACAACAAAGGTTTTTAACAGTCATTTCTGAAATAATTTTTAGAGGACTTTGTACGTTGGAATTACATGACTAATCTGAGAATGCAACACTGCTTATTTTACAGGATTTCTTGCGGTGCGTCACTGCTGCCATTATTTACTTTGCCATTTCAATTGCTGCTGTCTCAAAATATAACGACGGAGCATCTAAAGCAGGAGGAGTAAGTAGATGTGAGCTTTCCACTTAGGTATTTTGGCAAACTGCATATGGATGTACGTTAGAAAGAATTCCATTTTGACCCCCCATTGCAAGTAGTAGAAGTTTCTTCAGTTAACTGAGAATTAGATTTGCCTAAATCTAAGCAATCATCGGTTATTTCAAAAAACAGGTTTTGAATCAATGAATAGTTTTTTCATCCTAACAGTGCTGCTTAGCATTAACTGTACTACTTAGGGAAGGCATCTATTCTCCTTCTTAATTTCACCAGCTGTACAGGGAAGGTAAACTTCTTTCTTCCTGCAAGGAACATCAAGATCCTTGAATAGAGGGAATAATAATAATAAATAATAATAATTAACAATAATAATAATAAAGAAATCAAACATGTAACTACTAAGAACAGTCTAAATTAAGTAACTTCAGCCTCCTGCCTCTACTGCTTGATTTTACTTGGATGAGTTGAAATAAGAGCAGTATCATCTTACCTTCCAGTGTATGGACTGCCCAGGAGAGAGCCTTCATCAATAGCATTTTGTGTTCAGAAATAAGATACAGCCTCTCCATCTGCAACTTGACTCTAAGCATCAATAATGTATGCAACATAAATAAAATTTGCATCATAATTTTAAAAGATATGGAAGAACAATACCCAGTAGTTTTAGCCAGCAACCCTTACCAAACCATCCCAAGTCATACACAATTTCAAAACAAAGATCTTGTTTTAGTCTTTGTCACTCAGTTTAGACATGGAGCAATGCAACACAGCATTTGCCCTAGCTTCTCAGACTGAAAACCAGACTCTTCCTGCCACGCTGCTGCTTCTTTGACACTAAATAGGTACCCCCAGAATCATTTTATCTCTATCTAGTTCACTCTGCAAGAGACATGTCTCCTTGAAAACCAGTAAAAAAAAAAAATTTCCAGAGAAACTGAGGCAATTTCTTGGTGGCAAAGAGATGTCACGGGGTGGCAGAAGTGCGGGTTACGTTCTCCTATAGCTCCCGGCACAGGGCAATGCTGATGCTCAGAACACGCCCAGAGCCAGAAAGCGATGTAGCCTGGGGAAGGGCTAAGGATGCTTCTGATAGAGCAACTGCAGGGATCACTGCTCAGGCTCCCAAATTAGCTGTGATTCAGTTGATGCCAGTGGGTCACGAGACATTTCCCTTCCCTGTCTTTTTAGAAAGGCACAGGTCAAAAGAATCGAGCCCAAGTTTTCTTTAAGAATTTTTCTTGTGTTGGTTAGGCTTATTTTGGTTTGTCATTGATGGACAGGAACTGTTGTTAAAGAGTATCATTTTGCCATTTTAGGTGTTTGGATTTATAGCCACGATAGTGTACGCCATCGATTTCTACATAACCTTCAATGACCTGGTTACTTTTCTCAAGCAAGGCAGTTCTGATTCCCCTGAAGGGCGCAAGTCAGAAGGTAGGTAAAATTCCCCATTTTGGTTATACGAGCACGTAACATGAGATTTTCTTCTCCATTTCACCCTCCACAGGGGAGCAAGAGCACTCACTTAGTAGTAACAGTTTCTACTCTTAGCTACCTTGGTTTTGTATGCTACAAGTATGCTGAATTATGAAGCTGCTTAGCCTTAAAATACAACAACTGGAATTTCAGTGATTTATAAAGATAACTAGCAAGCCAGGAATGTGAAGTTTCTCAGAGTTTCGTGCCATCTAACTTTGAAAGGCCCCAAATACAATTATAGAAATTATTGTGCAGCACAGACTTTTTTTCCTCCCACCAAGATGTCTTACTTTAAAAATAAACTTAATAATTAACATCCATCAGTACATAGTCTTTCATGTCCAGTAACACTTTTCTTTATCACAGTTACCTCTTATTCAGTGTCAA
This sequence comes from Grus americana, assembly GCF_028858705.1. NCBI lineage: Eukaryota > Metazoa > Chordata > Aves > Gruiformes > Gruidae > Grus > Grus americana. The sequence continues at coordinate 10,315,031 of NC_072864.1, forward strand.
GCTTTGGCCACCTGTGTACAAATGACCTCAATATCCAAGGGCCACACAGCATAAAATTAACAAGATTGTTATCAAATTTCTTTCTAATATAGGAGGTATGATCTACCTCAAATCAGACAGATTCACTTAGACAAAGATAAAAAGAGGGACCCGCTGTTAGGAGTTCAAACCCATTTCAAGTCAAATCAGGACATAAGTAGCTATTTTGCAGTACCCAGGAGCCCAAATCGGGCATCATGCCCGTTACTACTCGTTGCGCACACACAGGTGAAAGACTGCTCCACACTTAAACAAATCACAAAACCCAAAAAAACACCCCACACAAAACCAAAACCCACAAAAGCCCTGAAAATCAAACAACACCCAAGATGTGTACAGAATCCTAGAAGGTATATAGTAATGCTAACAGTCTCTTCTAGGTACTTTAGCAGACTGTTAAATGTTTTGCAAGCTTTAGGCCAGAAAGAGACACAAAGAAAATAAGAATTAAAGGAACAGCTCACAGGAAACAGACTAAAAATTGTTTATCCCCACAAACTGAACTGACCTCAAGAAGAAGATCAGGTGACAAGGGAACAAAATTAGGCTAAAGAGTAGATGTCATTTCCTTGGAGATATAGAGAGAAATATATAAACTTACAAATATGCAGTCACACTGTCAATGAGTTGACCATGCAAGAAGGACTGTGCCCTGCAGCATTCTTCCTCCAGCACCAAACTTGTGTTCACGCTGGGGCTCTCAACTGCTGAGGCCAGAAATCCCTTGGTTCCTTGCAAGCTGAGTTTCAAGCTTGGGCAAGAGGTAGCTCTAGAGGCCTATTGGGATTTCTCAATGTCTTACAGCTTCTGGTTTTCTGATACGTTTAACTGGCAGTGTGTAACCGTGACCCACAGCAAACAGCAATATTCTAGTATAGGAAGCATGTCTTCAGCAGACTTCCTCTTGGTGGTCATGCTAACAATCTCTCTGCAACTTCTTTCAACTGTTATCTATGTTGTAGCGGTCTAAGTGCCTCTCAGCAGCGTTTCTCAAGTCTTTTGGAACACCATTTAAAGCTCCATCTTGTTTGAACTGTCATTTTACAAGCTTTTTCCTAAACACACCGCATCCTTTGAAGCGGACACCTGCTGAAGAGCAGCATATCTCTCCCAGCAAGAGCTAAAGCTGACATGGAGATTTCTAGTTTTCATTTTCATTATTGTTCCTTGTTTTAAATTTCAGATGAGAACTCAGATTCCGACTCAGACTGAAGAACCAAACACCAACCAAGCGTGAAGGGAAGATGATCAAGCACTTTCCTCTTTGCTGAATGCACTGCCAATTGAAATATCTCCCTTATTTCAGCCTCAGTATCCTCTTTCCACCTCACTGTTTACAGAATCACCAAAGCACAGACAGGGCAGTGATGTGGAAAAGGAGACTATTCCCAATGCCATTAGACACTCCTTCAGAACTACAGATTTCACAGTAGTAAAACAACACATCTCAATTCTCCATTGCCCCCCTTATTCAGCACTACAACGTACTGACTAAACAGGAACATAGTATTTTAAACGTATAAGCGGAGCTTTTAATATGCTTTCTTAATTCCAAATCTTTAACACTTACAGCTTTTATGCTTCTTGCTGTGCCAAAGAAGAGAGGCTCAGAATGCCTCTACTTTATTTGTATTTTTCTTGATTAACTAAGAGTATTTCTTTATCTGAAGTCTGAATATTCCACTATCTCAAGCACTGAAGGCATACATTATAGTTAACATGTTGGTTTCAATACATTTGAATCTACTGCCTATCTGTGACAAGAAAAAGTGACAACTGGAAAGCTGCAGCAAGAACAAGCCTCAAAGTATAATTGTGCTGCAGGGTAGCTGGCTCATCAAACATTCAGTATCACTTTAAGCTGCTTGGATGGGGTCACATCCCATCTGCAATTTCACCACAGGTATGAGGTAGAACAGATGAGGCATCACCTTACCGGCCCCCTTCCTACCATTTAGTGTGGAAGCCCTTGTACGTGTTTGCACATACGTGTAAGGAAGGCTTGCCAAATACCATCCAGTATGATCTGCCTATCGAAGCCTGCAAATATCTGTGTGCAAGATATGACTGTCTGATCTCATGCTCTGTGTTGCGAACACTGGTCCTCCCATGAGGAGTAGCAGCACTGGGCTTAGTCCGCTGGGTTCGCAAAACAGACAACAGTTTCTGTAAAACTCAGGATACCTGGGCCCCAGGAGGGCAATACATCCTTCCTGCTGTGAAAAGGCAAAAAAACCAACCTCCAAACTAAAGAATGTCTTTAAAGAAATTAATTTTCCTAGACCTCTTTTTTTTTGGGGAGGTGGTGCGTATTTTTTTTGGTTTGTTTTTTTTTCCCCACCAGAAGGACATGATTTATCTCATGGTCTAGTACTCTGGGGGGGAAAAGCCTTCTGAATTTATAAGAAGGTGTTTTCACGGGTAGCACAACTTACCCTGAAATACCCTATAAATGCATACTGCTTGGAAAAAGCATGGCATGCTCCTTATATATGGCATCAGACAGGTCTATTTCAAAGAAACCTGTATACATTTAAAAAAAAATTAATATACTACCAGAACAGGTGGCCTTAACAAAAAGTAATTAAAATGAGAGCAGATGGTACTAACAGAGTAAATTAAAAACAGGGATAAAACAATAAAGGCAGATTTCCTTTGAAACAAAATTACTGCTTGGGTTCCAGTTCCCTGCTAGCAGCTGGCTGCTGACAGGCAGAAACACGGTACCTAACAGCGAGCAGGTGCTTGGGAAGGTGCTGGCCAGATTCAGAGTTGTCCAACAGGCAGCTCCTACATCTCCCATTTCCAGACCACTGAATAAAAGCACAACAAATGGTTGCTTCCAAATGTGACAAATACTCTTTGCTTTTATGAGAAAGAGCTCTTCTGGTATGAAATTCCATGTTTCTTTCTTTTCTGTTGTCGTATTTTACTGGCACACACTGTGACGTCAGGGGACCTGGGCTCATTTTTATATTCAATCATTTTGTATTTCTCTTTTTTAATTAAAAAAAATGTACTGCATGTCACAGCTGGAAACTAGTACATGGTTAATATTTAGAAACCATGCTGGATTAAACCTCTTTTAATAGAAGTATTGGGTGTCTTTACTTATTTTAAGACCTGGTTTTACTGCCTTGACTCTGACCAGCGAGAGTAATAGCATTTCAAGAAACTCCATCAGGAAGGACGCTGTGTGCTGGGGAGGAGACGATAGCACAGAGCCAGCACTGCAGACCAATCACCCATGCTTACACATCTTGCAAGGAGAAACTTCATCTTCAGCGCATAAGCATGAAAGAATTTAACCAAGAATTAGTTTTAGCATATTTAGTGAACATCGGAGATACAGTGCTCTTAAGTGGCAACTAGTAACATTGTAAACAACAATCCCCTTCGGGTTTACCTTCCACAGACACATTATATCCTGAAATCTGCTAAGGTTTTCTAGTAATTTTTTTGCATTGGAATACTACTGAAATCAACAAAAGAGGCAAACAAAATTGCTCATTAGTTGCTTCAGGACCACTTTAGCAGGCATACAATTAATTGCTTGTCCAGAGAATCTCATTATTAGCATTCAAGTATTTGATGATTTCATTTATTTCTAAGCAGTTTGCTCCCAGGGTCAAACACTTGCATAAGATTCCAGCCTTTTATTTAAAAGGATCTGTTTCCATGATTGAAATAAAATACACTTATGTATTTTATGAATATAATTTCAGAAAAAAGAATTAAATTTAAAATAATTACTTTAAGGCCAATTCTGATGCAGGGGGCGGGGGGGAAGCTGACTCAGTCTTGTGTTCATCTCCTGCCAGAAATATTGCACTAAGTTCAGAGTCTGGTGTAGGGCAGAGGAAAAGTCTGCTTGGTTTTTTGGCTTGCTTTGTTTGCTTGTTTTTCCTGAACTGACAAGATCAGAATAGCAGGAGCACTGGTTTCTATGCAATTCAGGATTTGCGACACAAGCATAATGTTACCCCTGCAGCATGGGGGCCTTATTGAAGTTCTTATTTTGGTGTACCAGCAGAGTCAAACATCTCTTTTCAACCACAGTACAGTTTTGTTCCAAACAGGAGCCATTTCCAAAACCCACACAGGCCAATACATGCCTTCATTACAACTACAGCACAGCTATTCCCATTTTGAATTCCTGTGCTTGTTGAACAGCACTCAGCAGTAGACAAACCTAGAGAGTGATGAGAGTTCCCACTACCAAGTGTGGAACAAATCTATGTAGAAACAATGCAAGAACTCTTACAATATCAACACCATGAATCAAAGCCACTAACAGAAGGAAAAGCAATCAGCTGGCATCAAAGATGAATGACTTCATACAGCTCTCACACTGTTTGAAGGTCTCTCTCCCTGCTTCTCCCACCTTCTCCTATCAAAAAGCTTGTATACTTATCCATGCAAGATTTGTTCAGTCTTGCGTGGTGATTTTGGATAGGTGATGTTAAGGAATTCAAAAGACCTTTCCAAGCAGCCTGTTTAGATTCCCACTGAAATAAGAGGCTCAACTGTCCTTTTCACACTTTGTCCATTACTCCACTGAATTTTGCTTTTCACCTCATATTGTTCAAAGTTCTGTAAGTCTTAAATTTCCAACTGACAAAGTAATTTCCAAGATACTAAGTGAAAAGTGAGGTATCTCTGCCTATGTGGTATTTGAGAAGAATACTTCCACCAGCCTAGCGTGTTGGAAAGCAGAAGACAATTTAATGCTCTGCATAGCAAGCAGATGTTTTTCATTCATTATGCTTCTGGTAACAGTTCATTGTGCAAATTTCTAAGCCTGAATTTTATAGCTGCATCTTCCCCTGCTAGGAGAGCAGCAGCCTGTATTATTAAGTGAGCATGTACTTGTAAACAAACACTAACACAGTGCATGTTTCTGACACCTGTACTTTCTAAAATGCATAAATAAATGAGAAAGCATAAATATTGCTGCTAAATCTCAGAGCAGGCAGCTTGTAACCATCCTCATAAGAGACTAAAAATAATTAAATGAAGTGGCTTCGTTCCAAAGATCAGGATACAAACTGCCCCCGAAAAGCAAATGCAAGGTACGTATCACCTTATATTTTTACATATGCATGAAGAAACTCCACCTAGCCATCCTTTAATCCTTTTCTGAGCATGGAGAGAGAAAGAGAGAATACATCAAGGAAGCAGAAGAAATTTAGATAATCACTGAGAATGTGAATCTTGTTACCAGATACCCGAGACACCTTTTTGCATGGAGTATTGGTTTAAAAGTCAGGATGGAGACACCATCCCTTGATTTTCTTCTGAGTAAACAGGACTGCATCAAAAAACACTCAATGCAACAAAGATTCCTCCTTTACTGGAAGAATTCATAGTACTCTGAACAGTTTGTAAAACTTCTAGGTCAGAAGGTAAAACAATGCTACCCAGAAAATATAAGTGTATTTTGAAAAAAAAAAATCCATTTTTCAATCTATTTCCTTGAAAAAGAAAACAGTGATTCCAATGTTAACTTTGGCCAAGTAATATCTAACCTCTTATTTTATGTATTTGGGAGGCTGTCCATTACATTTTGTTAGCCTGATCCATTAAATAAGAAATCAATTAGTCTTCCCAAGAGAGTGAAGGAAGTTTCACTATTTAAGTTAGACAGAATAAACTTTTTTTTTTTTTAATATTCAACAGCTAACAAAGCTTCTTTTGACCAAGGAACACCATGGATAACAAGATCAGCATTAAGACCAGCACTTTAACTCTTTGTTTTCTTGAAGAGCATCGATTTCATTAAGGCCTGATCTCTAAGCAGGTCCAATGGACACAACACCACAACAGATTAGAATTTACTGCTGCTGACAACCCCACACAGGCAAAATGAACCGGCCCATCTTCTAGCAGACAAGTTGTGCAAGCACATGACTCTCCTTAGTGGATCCTTCTGTACCACCACCTTTGTCCATGTCCACACACACGCATGTTCTCCTTAAGCAGCATTTTAAGAGCATCATCCACACTTCCAAATCTTCCCACAACACTCATTCAACCATCCATACGTTTCCTCAGTTCTTACCCTTATTAACTCAGTGCTTTCACATTGCACCTAAAGTGGCTGGATACTAAAAATACCAATTCCATCAGGTAGGACTTGCACCATACAGCCCATGAGGTGGCAGAGCATCACCCACCCACTCTGACATTTCAGCTCCAAAATTCTTTTTCAGTCCAGAACACTGCAAACCACAACATACAGCATTTCGGTCCATTACAGCATACCATGGAGAAACCTCCACAAGAGCAATCCCACCACAACCACTTTAGCAATAAAGTAGTTCCATGTGCTTTCTGCTACATGTAACCTTTCATCAAGGACTGCTTATACACGGTTTTTTATTAACTCCTGCATCTATGAAGTTTGTCTTGTCAGACACATAGTTACAAAAAAACTCATACAAGCTTGGTTGGTTTGATGTTTAACCCCATGCTATTGTCTTGCATAGGAAGTGCATTTAGCAACTCCACTTACCAGATTATTAACTGATCAACCACAACACTTGGCATACTGAGTTAATATGTTGCCTTTACAGATGAAGACAATGTTTTTGTACTTTAATATGTCCATTTATTAAACAGGAAGTCCTTCACAAATGATTCCATACTATATTGATCAAGATAAGTGTTAGAAAACTACCATTTTCCCTACATACAAAAATACAGACTTTTACCACTATGAAGACATGATCAGAAGAGTACCATGAAAATCCATAGAGCTCAAATCTTCAAATATCAGAAAGAAAAAAAGACAGAAAGACAACTAAATAAAAAAAATTTACAAAAAGTATTGTGCCCATATACAAAAGACTGGAAAAGCAAAATGACATTTAAAACTGATAAATACACCATTTAAATTATGCTATAACAGTATGGATTTTAAAAACAGGACTGCTTTCTGTATTGCAAAACATTACAATTCTTCAGCTTGTGTTTTCTGTTTACATAAAAACCAACAGAAAAGAAGCACACAACATATTGAATAATCATCACTGGTGTAAAAACAAGTTGGAGGTTACGTTTTCTTGTAGAGTTACCTTGCCTTTGAAACTGGTCGAACATTAACAGCACAATTTTGACATATAGAGCTGGAAGATGCCACACTTACACAGTAAGTTACAGCTGTCAATACTGAGGGACAGTGATCACAGCTGGTAGGTGCCGCGGCAGAAGCGTCTATTTTATCAGCTAGCCTTGTGTGCAGTTTGAGGACTTCAAGAACGCTTACCAAAATAATGTGAAATTGCTTCAAGGCTGTAAATTGTCTCTATATGAAAATTTGCTAACTTGTGATATTCTTCAAATCCTTGATCAGGATTTGGTGATAAATGGGTACCTGTTCTGCAGTCCCCTAAGTCAATGGGGAATTTTGCCTGAGTAAGGACAGCAGAGTCAGGTTCTGCATTCACACACAGAGTATGCTTGTTAAGATTTTCCTTGGCAAAATATTACAATTTTTCTTACTTCAAAAGCAAAATACCAAGGGTATTACACAGCAGACTTGTGCTCATATGATAAAAGGAAAATTGCATCCCCTTTGCTCAGCCCAAGATGGAATTCTAACCCACTATTTCGACTAATAATTCCGAGCTGTTGACAATTACAAATCTGTCACTATAGGACCTATATCCCCGAGGGATAAAGTCTTTCAGTCAGGCCTGGACGCTCCTTCCTCAGACACCATAAATCATAAATTATGAGCTAGAATCAGAATGTTTAGATTACACCTGGTCGAGGACCCAGAATCAGCACCGAGGATACAGATATCCCACACTGAGCATCTCTTTCCAAAAGTCTCAAGGAAAGAAATTTGGACTACCTTCTAGCTCACATCAGCAATCTGCCTTATCTCCTCCATCTTTCAGGCAGCAACCTAAGGCAGAGCAAAAGTGATACAATCTTTCGATTTGCCGTGATATCAGATTTACTATTTACTGCACAAAGGCAAAGCAATGACTACAGTAGCCATAAAACTGGTATTAGTGGAAACAAAGCACAATGAAGCCAGAGATGCATTAGTGACTCACATTACAAAAATAGTGTTTACTGGTTTAATAAATTTACATCTCTATTTTTGTGAATGACAAGTGTTTATACCACATATGGAAGGCACACTAGGTGAAGCAGTTTTTCGGTATTCGTTTACAATTCTGTGAAAAGACAAAGTGTCAACTTTCAAATCAAAATTGAGCATTATAATGAGAAATAAATACATACTTTACTATTTTATTGTGGGTTCCTGAACCCTTACAAACTTCAACATATACAAATAGTTTCAAAATTACACTAACACAGAAGAGAGTAAGTCTAGACAGATATAATGATTAGCTAATTCATTTGTTATATTATGTCATAAATGTTGTGTCTTAAGTATAGAAATCATTTAAAAATGCAATATATTGGCCACAATATATAAACCAAGTATTTTCTTACTCCAGAACTGCTATGTATGAGTTAAAGCTGGATGAACTGTAGTGCTAAGATACACTCTCCCTCCACAACATCCGACAAGTAGAAACTGGTAAACATTCAAGATTAAAGTATAAACAGTAGAAAAATGAAGGTAGCAATTGTTGTAATAAAAGGGTGCTAGCCAGAACCACTTTAACCTGTAGACATCAGGATAAATGCAACATTACTAAAAATATTTAGACAATAATACTTTTGGGATTAAGAGGTTACCAAAAGTGATAAATCAGCCTAGTTGAGAGGTTATTTTCTTTCAAACACATGAAGGTTTTAATTAAATGCCTATTGAGATATTTGTCCAAAGCAAAACAAATACAATACCCTGAAATTTCCCATATTCTAGACAATAGTCCGTGACAGTCAGAAGAGGCAGATGGCCATATTTCATTCTGTTACTCACATGCAGATGTTATTAAAATAGCTGTAGGGACCAGCCCCAATCAAAAAAAAAAAAAAAGAAAAAAGAAAAAACACAGATACTCCATTAATACGATCTGGCTATTGCTTTTTGAAATGCTCCTATGTCCTCATTCTGAATTCAAGAAGATAGTTTCCCTATCCTTCCATATATGCTAACTGGCATTTTAAAATTTTACCCATGACGTCCATGGTATACAGATAAAACCTTCATAGTAAACACAAAGCTCTGTTATAAATATGTCAATCAAGGTAACTATGTATATTGTATATAAAATTAAATATCTTCTGTTTGCCAAGTATAATTTAAAAAGGAATATCTGTGGCTAGTTATAAAAAAATATTTATTAACCCATAGAGATTAAAAGGCAATTTCACTAACTCATCCACCCAGCACATCTGAAAGAGTTGCACTGGGATCTGGATAGGTAACTTTAACTAATCACATTTTCACGATAAATAGACAACTTTCATTTCTGGGCACATATAAGAACACTTTTGAAAGCTGCATATCCCAAAAGAAAATTAGATTGTGTTGTATACTCTAAATTAAAGGCTATCATAAATCACAGTGTAAGCAGATTTTTAAAAGATTATTTTTAGAATAAAAATGGTTAAATTATAGACAGATTTTTAAAAGACAAGCAAAAATAAGACCAAAACAACAAAGGAACCCTTTCAGGCTGGACAGCACGGCTCTGATACTGTCAAACAAATCTATCCAGGCGGCCAAGTAGCTAACAGGGAAAACAATACACCAGGAAAAACTCTAAAATGGCATTCAAAGATGTCCTGACAATTTCTATAAATTTATTTTTAACCAACTCCCTCTGTTAAAATAAAGAGAGGAATATAGCATAGTTTCTACAAAGTGTTTTCAAACATTCTGCTGGGTTTTGTACCTATTTCAGGTTTTTTTAAATTATTTTGTTGTCATTAAAATTCATACACGCAGCTCTATCTGCACAGTCTTTTTGAGCTTCGATGGCCCTCCAAACAATCCATTATTTTGCTATAAATAACAAGAATTAAGTACCAATTTTCAGAAATGCTACATGATGGCTTTACTCATTTCAGTGGGACTGAGCAGAAGCTAGTCTGCACCTATCCTTTCTTCTAGACACATACAGCCCTTCTGATGCAAGCATCTACATCCTGCAGGTCTCTGTGAACCAACTACTTCAGCTGAGCAGACGTTACTTGATAATCACATCGATTTGTCATCATACCTCAGTTTTTAAGATGCACCATTAACAACATCGGTGTAGAATCTCTCCAATGTATTACACAGCCAGCACAGCTCCAGAGTTAGGAATAGAGAAACACTTCTACACCTACTTTTACTACTGATTCAAGGTGTGTCTCACCTATATGAAGTGCAGAAGCAATCTTTACTTCTGCAGTTGGGCATTATTAACATTCATGTATCATTTTGAAAGCACTGGATTATTAAGCATCAAATTTGGGTTTTTGTCTCCTCCTCACCCTTTATCTCAAATCCATGATCAGATTGTGCCCACCTAAAATACCTAAGTACCTGCTGAAGATGTTTGCCTCCAGGGCATTCAGCTTAAGACCTGTTCTTTATGCTCTGATTTTCATGTACAAAGCTGTTCAGTATCTCATCTGAGTAGGAGAGAGGATATTTTCTACATTATTTGAATTGCTGTTAAGTTGGGTTTTGGTTTTGTTTTTAAATTGTGCCCTAAAAACATTATACTTACTTATTTGGGGTTCTGGAGTTGGGTTTCTCCCCCTCCCCCCTCACAAAACAGAACAAGTAGGAATGTTTCCAAAGTTGTCACGAGACAAGAAAATAACAGATATAGAACAAGGACTAAGGAAGAAGGGAGGGGAAAGAGTTGCATTAATTATACCACATATTAGAGAAGCATTTGCTGTGCCTACACATCCCCAAAATAGCACAAAGGTGACAAATTATCAAATTTGTTTAGGGACCTTAAAGTTCATGGAAAACTAGCGGTTAATTCACTCATAACAGTCCACATGCAGCTTGTAGCAGATCAATTCTCCTGCTCTGTTCCACAGCATTTTAAGAACCAGCAAGTTTGATGTGTTAGGAAGGGGCAAGCATCATATGGTACAAAATAGTTCGGGGGGGAGGGGAGTAAAATAAGATTATCCTAGGGAAGACTGGAAACTTTCCCCAGTTTTCCCATCTTCCTTCTAGAATCAACAGTGAAATTCAAATGGATAAAAGAATTATAGATTGTATCATGAGATGCACAGTGAAACGTATGTGACAAAGCCTATGAAGAGGCACCCCAAATTACTGATTTTGTTTAAATTCACATGTAAGAGACATCTTATAAGCAAAAGATGAGAAGCTGCTTCCAAGGCACAGTTCATTGCTGATGCCATGCTTCTGAATACACAGCACAGACTGAAATATAGGCATCAAATCTCTAGAGTCAGTACCTTGTCTCTCAAAAAAGGTAGAGGTAGATTAATCTCTAATCCTCTCAACCTCTAAGCATGTGGCTCTGACCAGAAAGTTTACACAGAAACACATTCAGTATACTAGCTAGCTTCCAAAGTTCTAGGGGAAAGAATAAAATTTCCCCCAGCACATCTAGCCCAAACATCATAAGCAATCCTAAAAGGGAAGAGTACCACCCTTAAGCAAGAGGACATTGGACACAGTATTCTTATCTTCTTTACATTGAAGCAGACACTATACAGATTAATGAAGAAGGCTTAACAAAAATTAAATATTAAAACGTAAGATAGATGAGGCATGAATGTACGAAATGAAAGGAACAAGTGGAGAGTAAGAAGGAATCAACTGTACTAAGCAGCGATGAAACTATCAAATCAGCTCTTAATTATGGTTTTAGAAACTCCTATGGTAGGCAGTTTGCACATCACTACAAGAATGTACAATAAACTTGAACTAGGGGTGACAAAACTGATCATACATAGCGTTTAAGGCCAGGCTAGATGAGGCTTTGGGCAACGTGGTCTAGTGGAGGGTGTCCCTGCCCATAGCAGGGGGGTTGGAACTAGATGATCTTTAAGGTCCCTTCCAACCCAAACCATTCTATGATTCTATGATTAAGAGGAACGCATATATTCTTACAACACTACACAATTATTATGCTGTTGCTTCAATCATATCTTATTGTTTAATGCTTTGATGTCTCTGCATAGGTTGCAAAATTTGCCATCATTTCTACATGCAGAAATACATGGAGATTGTGGGCTTAGTTTGACAAAACAGGACTAATCAGAACCATTACCACGTTCCTACACGGTTCAAGCGTTTGGCTTTCATTTAGTTTTATTTACAGTGGGCTTTGAGTCCCTTTATGGAGCTAAACAGCACTCTTAAGGACTAAAAGAAATTATCCCTATATGCTCAGCAATTACAAGCAAGACTAACTGGCTGGGAGAAGCAATATAATGTCACTTTTCTAAGCAATTTAAAAAAAAAATAGTAATTAAACTTTCTACCCTATTTTCTTCCTGCAGCTTGGGTAACAGTCTTAAAATATTACCACCTCTTCAATACACCATGTAAAATTAAGTCTGGTGGAAAAAAAAAAAATCAAATGTGTATATATCATATGATCTTAATGTTTCCAATTTAGTTGTGTCTCACAGCTACTTTATTTCCCTTCCATATAATCAAAATAGTAAATAATGTCTCTGTAGAGTAATAAATGCTTAACTTACATTTTTAGAAAGCATATACTATACAATACTAAAATCATCTTTGGTCCTCCAAAATAAGGAAATTACAAATTTACATTTATTTTTGTTTTACAAAGTGTATCAGATAGTATTTAAATTATAATTCTCTTTGAATTCTACCCTGAAAGCTGTGCTAAGCTCAAGTCATGATGTAAGTAATAAATAATGGCATACTGTTCTGAGCTCAAGAAAACTTATTTCACATGTAAAAGCACTCAAGGTCATTCAGGTATACTACACTACATGATGAAGTATTACACTGTTTTAGAAGCATAACTGTATAACTCTGCATTTGTCATTCCAGCTAAAATGTACAAAAGCTTCTCATGATCTCACTCCAGAAAAAGCTTAGTGAAGCTACCTTTTCTTCTAGCTAAGGAAAGGTGTAAGGATTTGAAAGATACCAAACTCATAAATTTAGATGCACGAGATCTTCCACACCTCTTAAAAAAAAAAAAAAAAAAAACCAGAATAAGCAAAGGGATTACAAGAGGGGGGGCCATTCTTTTATGTACTCGCCATTTCAGTCCCTGTCATTAACCAGCAAACAGGATACACTCCTAATGAAAAGCCTTTGTTATGCATCACCTAACTTCCATTTCTGGATTTCAGACGAGGGTAAAAAGTATGGATCTTCTAGAAGACAATTTTCTGATTTTGAGTAGAGGGTTTTGGTCTTTTGGTGTGGTGGTTTGGTTTCGTGTTTTGGGGTTGGTGCTTTTTTTGGTGTTTTGTTTGTTTGGATTTTTACAATCTTTATACAAACAGCTTTAATACCAGTTTACAATTCCAGTCTGGGTATGCTTGTGCTACTTTTTAAAAGGTTCTTTTAATAATTGCCAATATCTACAAACTTCTTGCAAACTTTGCCAATACTAGGCAGAATGCTGAAAAACAGCAGGGCTGTAACAACTGTACTGGCAATAACAAACATCACAACTGAACATGGAACTGTCATTTACATCTCATGAAACGCACAGTAATCCTGGTGAGACATCACCTCAGTAAAACGTCTATGTTCTAAACCCAACACTAGAGCTTGGCTTATATGGTTCAATCTTTTTTAAACTGGTGTTCCCTTTGGCATTAACTTTCAATGAAGCACAATAAAATGTTACTATAGTAACTGGTAAACCATTACTCATTAAGAAAATGCAAGTTTTCTTTAACCTCGTTAGTAACTCTTTCTGAATTTTAATCTCCATCTTAGCCACTAAGGTGAAATGCACTGTAGACATCAGTAAATTGAAAATACATGTTTTGTCACCAGTTTTTCACAAATCAAAATAATTCTCTGTTGCTTGATTCAAACATTGCAGCGTTAGGTTCACACCTGTCACTATCCCAGTTCCCCCTGGTATTAAAAAAAGCTCAGGTACTTCTATTTATCTTCTGTTTGGTATAACCTGTTTTTCATATTTAAAAGTGACCTATCTGCAACATATTGTCATTTGTTCTTAAGACTCCAGTTAACCACATCGATCCACTTAAGAGTACAGCTACAGAACACAATGCAAAAAAATGTTCAAGTCAAACGTGACAAATTCAGGCATACGTGGCATATAGCTGCACTAATTTTAAAGTTTTCATGTGCTTACACCAGAAAGGAATTCAGCTCTACAGATCTTCTCCCACATACATTTTCTTCATGCATATGCCAAATAATGGATTACAAAAAAACATCAATCAAAAAAACAGAAAAATATCAAGGGACATCCTCCTAATAACATTATGATATTGTCTAACCAGTTACTGCAGAATTTGAGTTTTGAGTAGAGAAAGTACGCTTCTCTTCACTGGAAGTAACAATTAAAATAAGAAAACTTCAGTTAGGTAAAACTATTTCTAAACAAATCAATACAACTGTATTATCCTCCAATTATCTAAACTCATTTGCCAAAGAAATATTAGGGGAAGAAATTTGCAGAAATTTAAAAAAAAACACCAACCAGTTTTACCTACTACCAACAGTTTTAATTTTAGAAGAAACAACCAACCTTCCAAAAAGGAAAATATTTATCTTACATGAATCACAATATTGCAACCTTAGAAACACTTTACACACACATCATAATTTTTTACTAGTTCTTGCTTACCCTAGGCTTCTCAGAAAGGTTGAACCTTAAAAATAAAAAAAGAAAAAAAGAAAAAAGCCATGAGTGGAAAGCAAGTCTATTGGATGACAACCCCTTCTTCCTCTACTGTGCCCCTCAACCCCCTTTTCTCCACCCTGCCTCCCGAGCATATTTATTTTCTCATTTTGGAATGAAAAATAGAATGTTATCCCAACATGTGCAGAAAACCACATACTTGCACTTGATGCATTACGGTGACCATTCCATAAACGTGCTAACTTTGCAGAAGTTCCGATCTGGCCAAGGTCATGCATGAACTGAATATGGCAATTTCAGAGTAACCCATAGGTTAACTACCTCAACACTATATCAATCAAACAAAAAAATGTGAACTGGTTGTCCATTTCAGCTACATAAGTGCACCAACAGTGAAACTGCAGATCTTACAGATAAGAATTCAGCTATACTGCCAAGGCTGCATGAGGATGGACATAGAGAGTTCGTTGGACATGATACATGGCTAAAGTTATTGCTATTTGCCCCTCACTTCCTTTTTGCATGTACTAAATTTAATTTTCATGGATTTCTTTCCTATATTAACCATACAATGTAGTGCTGGTCTTAGTGTTTACAATAGACGAAGAAACTGTGGCAGAACATGTATATTCAGGGCTTGCACTTGGGAGAGGGAAGGAAAGTACTGTGCAGTTAATCCAAAACAGTAACATACTTCAATACATATATATAAAATATATTATATAAGCTATATAATATATGTGTATATATATGTGGACATCTTAAGCGGATCTTACTTCTGAATGACTAACATTTACTGCCTTTATGACAACAGCTTCTGACTCAATGCATCTCTGCACATATGCAGGGCTGGGCATTCTTTGCCACCATCTGATCTTCCTTTTCTTCCTTAAATAAAGAAAAAACCCTTTATTCCATGAGGGAGTTAAGCACTTCTTTGTTTCCCTTTGCAGTCCCATTTGAACGTCATTTTCATGCATCCAGACGCTGAATCTCAGGGCGATGATCTACTTCTCTGGATTCTGTCCGAGCACGTATGTACTCGCTGGTCTGCCGACTAATTTGTTGTCTGCTGTTCATTCGCCACTTTTTAATAGCTAAATATGTGTTCACAGCATACACTGCCATTGCCAAGAAACCAAATATCTACAAGAAGTAGAAAGAATTGTCAAAGACAATTTTTGAAAACAAGAACAATAGTAGTTTCACAACAAATTCCTCAGAAGCTTAGTTTTCTACTATATTTGCACTGACAAATCATCATGGCGTGTAAAATGGATGTTTTTCTTCTTCAATGAACTAGAGAATCTGAAAAAATGACTAAGATCAATGATCCCAGAAAACAAAGTTCTCTGACTACAAACACGACAATTAAATCCTGCAATGCAACTTCAATGGAAGAACCTCTTGTAAAGCATACAGCTCTTCATCCAACAGTTCATTCCTCAGGGTGCACATAATAGTGAATGAATGACAAGAGAACAGATGAACAGTCCAGACCATCAGCCTGGAGAAGGAGCTAATTTGCAGTTCTTCCTATATGCTTCTGCAGAACTGTTGTGTGATTTTCAGTGTCCAGGTTTGGAAAAAAGGAAAAGAAAAAAAAAAGATTGCCAACTCGAGCACAAAATTAATTTGCTTGACCTTCCTGTTCTAGATTTAAAATCTTTAAGTACTACTATACTCCACAGAACAAAAATGATCTGTAGTGAGCAAGAAGAATTCAGCAAACTATGTGTAAGCAGCTCCAATTTCTTGTGAATTTTTGGCTGTCTTTTCTGTAGGCTTGCAATATGGAGCAGTATCATCTAAGCTAGCTATAGAGAAAGAAGCAAAGCAAGTTCAACTGTTAAAGTGTTCTCTGCAAGTTAATTTTTCTGTTTGTTCTTGCCTCAAGCCTTAAGACGAACAACTCAAAGGATGTCAATAATTTTTAAATCATAATTAGCTTATAGCCAACTGTAAAATTAGAAGTAAATTGTGATGGCAATGGCAACAGGAGTATTCAATGAACACGAGGGAAAAGTTATTCTTAGATAAGAGTCATATATAAAGAAGTTCAAATTCTTACCACAGCAGCAATTTCTGCTCCAGTTTTATGGTTTAAAGCAGCAAGTACTACAGAGGCAATGAAAAAGAAGAAAGTGCTGAGTCCAGTGTTGACCAGATCCTAAAAAAATAAATTCATTATCATTACTAAACAATGATTCTTTGCTTGCTTTTAATAGAAGTGAAACAGAAGAAGGTTAGAATAAGAACTATAGCAATACTTTCCCACTTTCTATGCAGTTTATCACTTACAGAAAAGAAGGCAAAGATTGTTACACAGGAAACATATCATGCGTGCGCATTAGTCTGTGAACTGAAGTCAAATAGCATGTACACATAAAGCACCAGTGCAGATTCTGGATGCGTTACCTCAATTTCTACTGGGTTTACTAGAAAAGTAGAAATCAGCATAAACAATGAGTAAAACTGTTCTACCTCAGCTGACACTGAAGTAACCCGAATATGAAACTTAGCACACCTTGCTCTCTTTCACATCACAACAGTGCTCCATGCACTGCCCTGATAAGAGTTGTGATTTTTTTCTACAAATTCTTTGAGGCCTTCATTGTAGAAAACTGCATGTCCTATGCTATTCCTATGAATAACAGCTGCCCGTATTGTGAGAATACACAAGTTTTTTACATATTTATTGCGTTAAATTGATGCTTCAAGTAGACATTTTAGAACATATGCACAGCAACACCCCAGGGACATCTATGTTCAGGGAAAATTCTTGCTTTGCTCCAAGCACAGAAAAATGACAGGCAACATGCAATTCAGTTATACATACGCTGCATATGTCACTGAGTGTTCAGATGATTATGCTGCCATGCCTTACATAAAGCAGGGTCATTAACATATCATTGGAACATAAGAATTCTGAATGGCAGCTATTAGCACAAGAAGAATTACATCAATACAAGACTATGTAATCAGACTCAAGGAAAAAAAATTAAAGAGTTGGGACTTTAAAATAATAGAAGAAACAAAGTGCTAGATTCATTAGGGACTAGCTGTTCAGTATGTTACTTGGGGCATCTTTTACGATTTTTTAAAACATTTGATAGATATGTACACTGCACTATATGTTCACTACAGAGATGTAGAAAATAAGTGACTATCATGACAATTGAATGAATAGGTGAAGTCAGGGAGCATGGAGGGGTGTGGAAGAATCTGGGAACCGCAGTTCAGCACAAATATCCTGAACGAACATGGAATCAGCAAGAGGTGAATACTACCATACTCAAAAGGGACGGAAAGAAAACCTGTATACAAGTTTGCTGTGCAGCTTACAGTTTTGAGTTAAAGAAAAAAACAAACAAACAACAAAAATACAATGAATATGCCAACTCCCACCATTAAAAAAATCCCATCACCACTCTTTAATTAGAATTCAAGTTTGTTCTACTTGACTCTCTTCTTTCACATGCAAGCCAGGCTCACTTCCTGTTCCTGCTCCTCCACTTACTACAGATTTTTTTTTGTTGTTTTAATTTTTCCCCAAAGTGGGCCTTGTGAAGTGCTGTAAGAAGTTAGACTTAGAAAACTCAAGATATAAATCTAAACTTATTCCTTGGTTACGAATCCCATGACTATGTTCCAGCTACATAGCACAAAGACTTTGAAAAGACCATTGTCATCCAGCCACCCCCAAAACATCTGTGTTTCTAGGCATGATTGGAGAATGTTTTAGAAAGTAATTATAAAACTGAAAGTTTCTGGCACTGTGTTATTCACAGGGAAAGCTGTCCATTTTGAGGGTATTGACTTGGCAACAGCTGGTTACCAAAATCAAGCGTACCTGAGGATAAACTGTACGATGTATCGCTGTGGCCTGATCCTCATCTATAAGTGGGACTTTCCCAAGAAACCCAAGAGGCTTCCATTGCTCATTGCTATTTCCACCCACACATTCAGATTTCTTGAGCCCAGTAAGACCCAAACTGTCTTACCAAACATTAAGGAAACAAAAGCAAATTGTGGGTCTCAAACTCCTACCATCTTTTCACCCACCAGTGTATAATCAGAGAGATACTTTTTCTCTCTCTTGAAGCTTACTGAGATAGATGTTATCTGGTACTTAGCGCACCAAACAAAATTGGAATTTTATTAAATAGTTATTGCAGTTTTAATTATGTAACTTCTTGCTTTGCAGAGATTAAATTAGAAATAGAGATACTAGAAAACAAATGGCATTTCATAATTTCTCCAAGTATGTCCCTCTCCAACTTTGAGTTTAGCAGCTCTAACCGTGCTTCTGGAGTTGCCAACAAGAGCTGTGTTTCTTATCTGCACAAACCTTTTCTCACTGGAGGGGAAGCCTCACTATATATGACAACAGATACCAGACTCGACAGTACTCAATGTTTTCATCAAGTCTCTAGAGTAAACATATGTACGTCACCAAGAATGCTGATACTAAATACTGAGAAGAGGGCAGCTATGATCTTGAATAATTTATACTAAAAAAAAAAATTAGTTCAACCCAAGGTCAAGTTGTGTATTTCACTACCAGAGTACATTTGTCACCTACAGGAAGGACCTACAGAATGGAGACAAAATCCTAGAAGAAACAACTAAGAACAACTTAGTAATTACAGTAGGTAAGCATCTGAAGATGTGATGCCACACAAAAAAAAAAAAGGGAGAAAAAGCACTTGTACATTCCTTTGGACATATGGACACGATAGGTTTAAGGTGGTAATCTTACCTTTGCAAGGGACACTGGAATGCTGCATCCTGTTCCGGTATCCACATTTTTAAAAGTATGTTGAAAAATTGGACAGGGTACAGAGAAGAGCCACAGAAGTTATTTGAAAGGAGGAGAAAATTTCTCACAGTATGAATCAAAGAACCTAAACTGCTTTGAATATTACAAAGACTGAGCTGTGTACATGAAGACTCCAGTGTTCAAGTTATCAAAAAATTACTGGCTGTTTTAAAAGTTTAACATAGAAAAGCACAACAAAACGAAAAGTATAACAAAATTAACAGCTGCAAAGTTAAGACAAAAGTCATGTTCAAAATGAAGTTTTCATTGTAAGGGAGCTAACCATCAGAACAACCAACCAAAGATGTGCTTAATGTTCCACCTTTTCACTTCTTATAATCCAGATCATGTTTTTTTCAGACACACATTTTGTACTTTCTTAGTACCATACTTAAAGACTAAGTAGATGACACATAACACTCTACGATTTATGGGGTCAGATGTGCTTATTAATTAATCCTGCTGACCTCTGACTTTTTGAATCTGTCAGCTTGATCATCTTGCCAAAGGAGAATAATATAAGCAACATAGCTAGACCTATCCACAACATGACAGACATTATCATCTATCTCCATGCTACAAAATGATTTGAAGGCTTCTTGTAAGAAGCTTGAGATACTGCAGAATATGAAATACTGCTGAAATTAGACTGCTGGTGCCTTTGTCATGATTTTTCCAGGAAACTGAAGATTTAAGTACATTAGAAACTTTGTCATCATCACTGGCATTTTATTTTATTGTACTCTTTACAAAGAATATCAAATTTGTCCTTGCAAAGAATCCAACTATTCAAA
This sequence comes from Grus americana, assembly GCF_028858705.1. Taxonomy (NCBI): domain Eukaryota; kingdom Metazoa; phylum Chordata; class Aves; order Gruiformes; family Gruidae; genus Grus; species Grus americana. Next base: position 10,335,436 of record NC_072864.1, read on the forward strand.
TCTAAAGAATTGATTCCATCTTGAGGCTTCAATTTATTAATTTGTGCAATTCCATTTTCCCTGTTTAGGTCAAAACCTTCTAATGCAATTAATGATTCAGTAACATTCATATAATAAGGCTGGTTTCTTAAAAAGCTAAAACTAACACAATCTTTCATATCCACATATCAGATTGTCTGGAGGTTAAGGAGCAATGACACTTATGAATAACATTGTAAAGATATATAAGGGTAACACCACAGATGCAAATATCGGTGGAGGTTTTTTAATGCAAAATTTGGTACTTACTACTGAGAGCAGAAAGATAAGAAAAGAAAAAATGCAATGGTTTTGGACAAAGTCAGAGTAGAAACAAAAGAGAATGAACTACAGCAAGAATTCAAGAAGTAAAGGACACTCCCTAAAGTAATGTAGCTTTTTTCCACGTAAGAGAAAATGAATAATCGTGACAATAAAAAGAATAAACTAATTGAAAAAAGATGAGCCATTTCAAATATGGCCATGATGTAGCTGAAGTTCTTGCTATTATATTTATAGACAAAGTAAAAACCACATCACACAGATAGAAGAATTTCTGCTGAAATTACAGCAACCTCATGAGACAGTATGCTGTGCCATAAAATACTGTACAAAGCTGCAGAGAATAAAATCTATGAGCTGAATCAAATCCACTCTAGGCTTCTGCTCCCTTCCTCCTTTACAGAATTATTTAAAATGAAAGACTGACTTCTGGTCACTTGCTAGTGATTTGCAAGTCATTCTGTTCAGTCACCAATGGTCCTATTAGTCCAAAGGACATTGTTGCTACTGCCATCACCAGCTATCTGTCCCACTCAGAAGGAGCATAAGGCAGAGGAGGCATCTTAACTCAGGGATGAAGATGGGTTTATGCCAAGACAGCATTTTACACTAAAAAAAGAGGTGAGGTTTTTGTTCTGTTTATTACACTGTACAGGTGGGAAACTCCAGAAAAGAAAAATGGTCAGCATCCTACAGTCTTTTGTTTTTAAGGGCCTGGGCAGGTATGGTTCCTGGATTAATGAGGATGGAGAAGCTGAATTGGTGCTATGAATAAGAGGTCTGTTAACAGACCTGAAAACTCCCATTAAGTAACTTCTGAAAGTTGCAAGGCACATCAGCTTTGAAAGCTGTGTAGTCCTCCAGTTACCTGGAGTTGGCTCTGACACTCAAAGACTCATCAGTAATATCCACATGACTTAATCCATTGCTCTCCATGACTTCACACATGCAAACTTTTAAGAGACATTTAATCAAAATACATGCTCTGCCTTTTTATCCTGTATTTTGTGGTGAAGTAAAAGACTGGACAAGTGATCAAGCACTACTGAAAATGGAGACAGTGCCATATTGCAACTGTAATCTGTATAAACAAAAATATGGCATTTAAGCTGGTGGTTGCTTTTATCATTTGCTTTCTGAAATGCAAGAGTTTACATTTAGATGGAATTTAAAGTAGCTGAATGACTGTAATCTGGAATAGAAGCCTGCACATTTCAACACCTTGACTTTGTCACAAAAGGTCACAGAAGTTAGTGGCCTGCTGCTGTCCAGGTTATTTTCCACAAAAGACACAGCTCTAAGTAACATTTCCTTTTAGCTCTGCTAGGGTTTTGGTGGTTTGTTTTTCAGTTGGCAAGGGAAGGGAGTTGACAGGGAGTGTGGTTAATGATTTTTTTATTATTATTATTTTTATTTTTTGTACAATGCCCCTAATTTTTCCTCCAACCAGTATTCTACTTGCAATGTTGGGAAACTTTTTGCTTGTTTCTATATGAAGTTATCGATTTGAAGTTTACAAACACGTAGTCAGTCCTCTAAACTAAGCACCTCTGGTCAAACTCCCATAATTTTACTCTATAAACATATTATTAAACATTGTGAGTATTTTGCACCACAATTAAAAATGGAAACATGGTTTGTCAAGCAAAAATAAGTCCTAGGCAGAAAGAACCAAATTAACTGTATGAGCATTCATTCCCATCTCTTTTTTTTCCTATTTATTTAGGCTTACATAGGTATGGGATCCTTTATTCAAACACTAGATTCTGCTACTCCAAGATTCACATAAGCAACATTTCCCTGATATAACAGTCCCTGACTAATGGTTTCAGAAAAACATTAGTGTCCCAGAGGGCTGAATTCATGCCATGCTGAGACATCTTAGTGCCCATCTCACAGCGTGGGGCTACGCTGCCCAGCCCTCACGCAGGGCTGAAGGTCCCCATTGGTCCCACGTCACACACAGCAGCCCCCAAAGGTCTCTAGCATTCATCTGCAGGTGCTCCTGTTCAGGTGCTTCGATCCAGTCCCAGGTATCTGGCACTTGCTGGAAATCAGTTCTATTCCCAGCATCTCAAGCAAACCATGTAAAAAACCTTGTGTTTGTATTTCTTACAGAACAATGCACCATTTACACCATGCTGCACCAAAGGAGAACTGTCCACAAAGAGCACTAATCCAGAGGAAATTAATTCTTTTTTTAAAATTCATAAAATATTAATTTTTATCCTTAATAGGTATTGCTATTTTGACAGCAGTAAACATAAAAGTGAAAGATGAGTTAATTTCTCATTCAACAGCTAAGCAAGCCAAAGAAAACCAAGATGTTTCTTCCAAACAGAAGGAGAAGAAAATAAATTTTTAAAAAAACCAAAACACCAAGATTGCCCTGTGAAGGCCTTTGAACTATAGCTTTGTAATTACACTCTTCAGAGCCAAGGCTGGCATAGGACAGTTTGTCATTTTGACACCACATCAAATTTTCTGCCAACTACTTCAAACGTCAGTTCTTTGCACACAAGGTTTCATCGCTGCAACAACTGAAAAAAAAAACCTCAACCCCGCAAAGATGATGAAACAAGTTTTCAGGCAGCACAAAGCACAACCACTGATCTGTGTCTTTTAGGAGACACACCTGAGTCCTCATGTTTTCTCCTTGCATCAGTGCTTCCCTGGGACTGAGTACAGGCTAATAAGCCCAGCAGAACTCTAATAAGCTTGTGCTGTGCTCAGTTCTGTGCCTCATCTTTGAGGCTGCTCTAGGCTAAAAAACTCTGCATTCAGAACTGCGCTCACAAACAAAATACACTATAAGAACTCCAGTGAACGTTTTTTAAAAAATTTTTTAAAAGTAAAAAATCTATTAGAAGATTTTTTTCCCTACACACAGACATAAACAGTCCATTCTACTAGCTGATTATGCAATTATTTACATCTGTAATGACTCAAGTTTCTCTCATCATGCAAACTCTCATCCAAGAGACACTGTCAAATTCCAGTACTTCCAGCTATTTGCCATCACTTTTCCACGTCATCTCAGTTCTCACAGCCCTGAAAAAAAGGTATTGCAGCATTACAGTGGATCCACTCTGCAGTGACAGTAGTTGTCAGAAAGCCTGGCAAACTACAGGCAAATTCACCAAAACACCAAAGTTACTGCAAACACTTCTGTTAACTTTCCTACCCTGCCCCTACTTCTAGGGGGCTATATCATGTACAGTTTGGCTACGAGATCTTAAGTTCTCCCTGTAGATCAACATGAGATTCAAATAATTAATTTCTTTTTTAAAAAAAGAAAAAGATAAGTTAGCCAAATGCAAAATTATAGCAAACAGTTATTATTTAACTCTGAAAACAAACATTTCAAAGCAGCAGCTCATCAGTTCAGCAGGAATCTGCTGTGATGTGCTCTTCATTCCCCTATACCACTTGCTAGTCTTCTTGCAGAATAGGCTCCCTTTGAGCTGTGAAGTATAAAGGAAATGGAAATTTCCACTGACAGGTTCCCCAGTTTTTGCATTTTTGCATAGTATTGATAGTGCTGCACAACACAGACACGTGACTACTCTTTCATCGTACTGTAACAGACCTGTCTCTTTCCAACACAGCCAAGCAAGGTTCTTTTCCAGCCTCACCATCTCCATGTTTCTTTCATGTTTACCTCAGGAAAACATGAAAATGGTTGGCGTGTCTCTAATTAGGATCAAAACAAAACTCTTTTCCCCACATGGCTAAAAAAATTATATTAAAAAAATTTAATATCTGTTAAATGCTGGTATATACTGATCTGTATTTTCATTCCAACCAGGGATAGACGACATTAAACAATATCCACAACACATTAGAAAGAAGTCTAATTTTAAGTACTAAAGGAAACAATCCTGTGTTGGACAATAGCAGTTGATGGCCTGGTACTTTCTAATATGTAGGATCATTTGAAAGCAAATGGTTTCAAACAGTTCCTAAAAATTTTGTGGACTTCTTCCTGAATTTAAGACTATCAAATTCTTTCAAGCACTCTAACAGCCTCCTTCTCACATGGCTTCTAAAAGCAAAGTTTGAGACTATAATGGGTATTTCCCTTGAGAAAAAAGTCATACTTTTTTTTTTAAAGCATATATTAATGAATTTATACATAAGCAGGAGTTACTTCCTCCTAAAGCATTCAGGAGTGTGAAAGTCTGTTGTTCAGACAGCAACTCCTGTGATAACTGTCATATACAGCGGCTGCAAAAATTATCAAAATAACCATTAAAAAAACCACAGGAAAGTACTAAATATTGAAAGAGGCTAATAATGTATAAATATACATCTAAATTTATAAGAATAAAATGCCAAAATCAACAAGAAAAACCCCATTCAGCCACAAATCTACATTCATAAATTTCCTACTAGCATTGCCAAAGTAATCTCCCATAGGTGTTTTATCAGCAGCCTTCAGTCTCCCACTCTGTACATGCACCAGCAGACTACAGCTATCTGCATAATGAAGATACTCAAACACTCCTCTCAGAATAAAAATCCCATCAGACTAATGATTGTTAAAATCAGTAAGCAATACCAGGAAGAAGGAAGGTCTCATCAGTTAATGGAAGGCAGAAGCTTCCAGTTCTCTTCTCACTTCTGTTAGAGATCTTTGGTATAATAATGGAAGAAGCATTTCATCTTCAGTACATAACTAAAAGAATGAGACTCGCGAGATCACAACAATTTACTTCTACCTCTGTTGATCTGGCAATATGAACTAAAATAAAAGCACTTTCAGTGTATTACTACATTTGCCCTTCAGGTTGAAATCCGACCATGTCATGTTGCTCCATGCTGTTTAGGTAGGGGGTTCAGAGTGTGACCATTGCCCTAAAACCCCAAATATTTAACTTTTAAAAAAAAAAAAACACAAACAAAAAAAATCCCACACCACAGCTGGCTGGATTTTTTAGCCCTCTTTTCTCTAAAGATCTCTTAGAGACTGCTATGCAGAGACAAGTAATGCTGCACTCAAAGCGACAATTCATGTCACTCAAATACCGTAAGCAGTCAGAGTGACTGAAAGGACCTATCAGTTACACACTGCTATCTACTGCATTATTTGGAGGGAAAAGCAAAGAGCTGCGTTTAGGCTTCTGTACTTATGTACGTTCAGCAAATTGTCAAAGTGTTCTGGTAGGCAGTAAAAGTGTGCCACAGGGCTCAACAACAGAACAAAATGTACAGACATACAGAACCAAAGGTACGTGAAGTCATTAAACTGACTCTTCCAGAGATAAACTTCAGCTCAGTCATGGACACCATGCATACCACACTGTGGTCTCTTGATAAAGTCATGGTCAAACTTACTTTGACCATAAGCTAGATCTAGCATTCACTGAAACCAGTTGCATCACACCAGCAAAACCATCATGTATTGTATGTGTCACTGATGCACTTACTTACACTTGTTACCATGCTCTTGTACGTGCTAGTAGGACATACAGAACTGTGTGGTATAAAAAGATGGTCTTCAATTGCTGTTATCAGCTGTCAGGCTCTTGTGATGCTCATTAAACAATCAAACTGACAACAGAGACTACCTTCTCTCTGCAGCTGTTGCTTTTCAGCTTGCCATGAAGATAAGTGGTGACAAAACTGGCAGAATGGAGACAAAAGGAGCAAAGGCAAGACAACCCAGTAACCAGTGGTTTTGTTCTGCAAGCTGCCTGGATCTCCCCCACCTACAGTTACCAGTCAGTTCTGTCCATCTAATCTATCTACCAAGTACTCTTAGGAAGAGTTCATAAATAGATCATGCATCCCCAGGGTACAAAGGATCATCTAGTTCCACATTCCTGGCTCATTGTAAACAAGTAATTTAGGCTTATAAACAGTTACTGCAAACATGCAAATTGCAACATTAATAAATTGTATTAAAAACAAATTAAAAAAAAATCACACAGAAGCCTAAAAACCTCTGGGACTTGTCTCCAACAGTACTTACAAAATTACTGTTATAAAATAAAACAGAACATAGGCACATATGTATCTGTACTGTCCAAAGAAGTTGATATAAATATTGTTCTTCAAGTTGACAGATCTTTTGCTAAAGTGACTAACATGTTGATTTTGTGACCTGTGTTTATGCAACCCAATCTGAAAGTTTAATTCAAAGTTAAATGGAATAAAGCATGGAAATAAAGACTTGTACAAAAGGAATGCGCACTGCCAGCAGTTCTCTTCCTAAAACTCCTCGTATTTGAGAACACATTAAGCCTTGCCAATCAATGTTTAATAGTTGTGTGTGTAAGCAATTCAAAACACCTGATTTTCACACAAAGCACAATTTTTTACACTACTACCCAATGATTTTATTAATCTGTGTAAGAAAATATATGTAGCCCGACTGTCCTAATATAAAAAAAAAAAACAGCTAACGAGAGGAGAAGGACAGACTACTGTAAATACAGCATCTGTCAATACAGGCTGCATTTTTATCCACTTCATCCACAAACAGTAATTGCTGGCATTAGCAGGAAGTTTTTCCTTCCAAAAAGAATCTATCAGAAGACAATTTTAGTTCTATTTAATGTAGTTTAATCTTGCTACATTTCAAAGCTCATTCTGCTGTTAGTACTCAAAATAAATCATAGAATCATAGAATATAAGTAACATGTATACTTTACTCAGCATAAAGGACACTCACAATCTTAAATAACAGTAGAAAGTAAAGTTCAAAGATCAAACTTAAAAACAGATTTGCAGCTATTTTTAACAGAGTGAGGATTTGTATGAACTTACAGTAAGATTCCAGTTGATCTGCGGTATTCTTGTGTGAAGATTTAGACTGAACATAAGCAACAGAACTCCAGTAACCACCAATGCACTACAGCTCACAAACTCAAAGAAATAAAGGCCTTCACAAGGGGAGCATTCCATGATGGTCTCTATGCAGATGAATGCAATCAGTGCCAAAACCTAGGAAGAAAAACAAGTGGAAAAAATATAAATAGATTTCCACATTTTGAAAGTAGCCACAAGTATTCCTGAAATTTCCATTGGGAACATGATCAGTTTACACTCAGGAATGTGTGATTTTAGTTTATAACAGGGCACTGTCTAAAGAGCAAAAACAAAAGCAAATTAATGCAAGACTTTCTGGATATCTCCTGTTCAACAACGTATATTTTAACAAAATTACAAGGAGTCTAACATCAAAATGATCGGGACACCCAGAAAGGCATGAAACCCCTTCAGGCCATTGGCTTAATATGCGAATGGCACCTCAAATATTTTATTGCATTTTTCACTCATGATATGCTATTCCATAACCTGAAGATGGGATGCATTTGTCTATTGGGCCAACCTCGAGCTCAGTTACATAGTATTAATGTAGTGTGATTGATTGTGAAAGACTTTTCAATAAATCTATTATTTAAAATTCACTAACAACTTAAGACCTGTATTGAATTGATTTAGAACAGATTCAGGATCTCCACCAGACTCAAAAAATGCCTGCTTTTTAAATATTTTTTATAATCAATATGCTAATTTTCATATAAAAGTATATTTTATCATTCATCATTCGACAATACAATGAGGAGCTAATAGATGAAGGAAAAACTCCTGGTGCTGCAAACACATACATCTAACTGGGATGATGGTTAGTCACACTAAATTCAGAAGATACCTTGGTAGAGTTAACACAAATGTAGACTTTTGCAAGACAAGAGAGTTTAATTTACTATTTAGGATAAAACAGTGAAACTCATTATATTTTTAAAAAATCTGCCCAATGGACCAAACTAAAATATATAAAATTCATGCATCAATATTAACTACTACTGATAGCTACCACTTAGATACCACTGATTAGCTACCACAGAGCATACAACTCGCACATCTAAGTATGTTTCAAACTGATTTCTCTTTAAATATAACTGGTAAAAGAAAAACAGTTACACAGACTTGTTTTGTTTTGTTGTTTGGTTGTTGGTGCTTGGTTTTGGTTTTTTCCATGGCAAGCAAGGAAGGCCTGAAGAGTGTTTTGCTTTTGTTTTCAAGACAACAACCCCCCCACCCACTTACATTTTTCAGAAGGAATTCACTTTTTTGCTCTGCCGCAAAATTGTAGTGAGACCATAGTAAGTCACTTCAAGTTGAGGATGAAGAACTCAGGGAGACAGCCTCCTCAGAGCTAAATATACCGTAATTTGAAGGTTTTGCACAAACAAGACATAAGTTTAAAAGATTGACAGAAGCCACAATACAAATCCCTTTCTGCTAAATCCTTCTTTGTCAATTTCAATAATGTTTTGCAGTTACGCTTTCTTCCAGCACTTTTTATGCTTCACCCATTAATTTCTCTTTGCCATCTACAAAAAAACTAGCAAAGTGAAGAAAAAGGATTTTGAAAGAAGTTACCATTTTTGTCACTAACATCAGCAGTAATTTTAAGTAAAGGTCAATACCCTGCATGCTTCGTTTGCCACACACTTCAGAATACAGTAGCTTATTTAAGTTTAAAAATGGATTAAACCACAGCACAATAGTTTCAATAAAAAAACTCACACTTGGGTAGAAAGTCTCTCACAGCTCACTTAACACACTCTCTTTAAGAAAGCATGTGCCATATTAATTTTTGCCAGCTAATAGAACAGGCCAATTCACATAAAAAATTCTGAATGGATACCCAGTGACTAAACTTCACTTCAGATTTGATCTTTGACATTCAATAGCTTTGGAAAAAAGAAAGAATATGCAGTGAAATGCAACATTCAGAAAACCAGAATCAAAGTCAAACTATGATTTCAGCAATGACACACACACACACAAAAAAGTACTGTCCAGAACACAGCTTCATTTTACAGTATTAGCATGTAATAACGTCCACCTTTTCTGTGAACACAAGCCTCATAACTGAAGGTGACATTGAATACAATTTAAAAAAAAAAGTAAAGCTCTCAAAAAATATCTTAGTCATTTCAAGCAGGATCAATATCACATAGTAACGCTAAATGTTAGCTGGCAAAACTTTGCTCCAGTATAACAAAGTCTCCATTGTTCTTGCCAGTATTTTTGATATGACACTTCTAAAACTTTTATTCTTTTAAAAGAAATGGTTCTGCAATATTTTCTACAAATACTGTAGTACAAGCCCAAACAATATTAGGTTCATTTCTAAAAATACGAATGGCTCTGAATTGTGCCACCAACATTAGGCTGAAGGAGCCAAAAACTCTAGCACACCAATTGCTATGCTGGGTAACTGCTACTTGGCATATGGAATTTCTGTTGTTTTGCTGATAATAATCTTACACTGCTCCATACCAGACAGCATTTTTCTTTCAGGCTAATATACTCATCTTAGCAGTCAAAGCTCAAAAACGATGAAAGAGTTTCTTGCATATGGCCTTAGAAATAAATTAGGTACCGAAGAGGCACTTGGAGCAATGAACTCTAATCATCGTATGTTACTTATATACTCCCAAGCTCAGAATCAGTAAGTAATAAACTTCAGAGCAATTCTACCTTAAGACTTCATTTTATCCCTTAAGCAATTATAACAACACATTTACCTGTGACACACAAGGAAAAGGGTGTTAGTCGTGTACGCTTAGGTTTGACTTAACCCAAACCATTGCAAATACAAGTAAAGATGTGCCATCAGTTTAAGTGCAGTGACATTAGCTACAGTGGTCTGGGTTGTGGCAGCCCAAGTGTATTGATATGTTTATCAGAAAGGTTGGGAGAAAACCTCAATTGCTTCAGTTTACCATGGAGATTCTGGCCACAAAGTGGTGGCTGTGTTTTGGAAACATGCACGATAACTGACTATTAACAGGGGTATTATCATCACAGAGTGACACCCGAACACTTGTTGGTTGGGGGGACAGGGAAAGGAGAATGTTCCCATGCATACAATTTATTTGTAACACTTTTGTACTTCAAGAAAGATTCCAACTATTTTTCTTGCAATACAAATATATTTCACCCTTCTTGAAGATTATCCATCCTGCTGGTGCTACAGATACCTTCCTGTTAACTGCCCATTATTTGTCTCGTAATGAATGCTATGACAAAAAATGAAATCTGGACTAATCAACACATCAGAAAAAGCTATCCTCCCACAGAAACTTCCCTTTTCGTAAACACAATAAAAATATCAGTCTTTAGTATGAAATATTTTCTCTCTGAAACATCAGGGTAATCTTGTCCTCCTACACATTTATAAACTTGCCAGAAACATCTTTCCAATTAACTACAAGTAATGTGAATCTTCTATAAAAATATATAGTGCTGCTTTCACTGACCATTCCACTCAGAGATGAATCTAATTTTGTTTCTAATAAAAAAGCAAACTACTTTAAACACATTATAGAATCAAACCCATGACCTAGCTATATTACTTCAAAGTGTTATATAAATGCTGCAACATGAGCCAAAGCTTGCCAAAGGCAATGGTTCATCCAGTGATCAAGTTAATTAAAAAAAAGTGTTAACATTGAAAGTAAAATGTTCCATTTTCTCTGCATTTTTAAATTTATGAAATAAATAACTAATGAGACAGGCTATATAAATTAAGTAGTGAGTTAATACAATTTTGCCACTCAGAATACCGCTTGGCTGATATGGCCATAAAGAAGACTGATGTGATCATAAGCGCACCCTGAGAATGTCCCACTGCAAACTGCAGACAGACCAAAAGTCAATCTTGGTCTCAGCTACCCCAGCTTATTTTCTGAGGGATTCCAGTGCAGGTTTAGTGCTAACCATTTTCTCCCATTCTCTCAGAGAACTATAATGAAAACATCATCTTTCTAACCTATGTTTATCTCCATTGCCTGTCTACAACCCATCACTGCCTACTGAATTGGCTAATCTACATGCTGCTCACAGCTTACCAAGGCTCAAAGACCTAAAAAGTCACTTCTCCAGAGCTTCCTAGGCTCCTTCCTCTGCCACACCACACATCCAAGATAAAATTGGTGCCTTGCCTTGTACCACGTTGGCTATACATACTCTCTTGGGAAGAGGGAGGAAGGACAAAGACGCTCCAGCCCTCCTAAGAAGCCTCCATGCTCCGTCCAGACACCATTTAAGGGAGCAAAGACTCACGCTGTCCCAGGTGTGTGACTGAGGCACAAAATTGCAGCAGAGAAAAACTCTCACTCCCCAGCTACTAAAGCTTTGCTCTTGCTTTGTAACACAAGTCACTAATGCTACCTCGAAAAATCAGGAGACAGGCCTGCATCTTCCTCCCACAACTGCAGTTGCAGGACTAGCTAAACAAACAAACAAAAAAACCCCAAACCCCAAAACAGCGTTGTATTGGAGCACAGGTCTCAGTCAACAAAAAGCATGCTGCCATTTGTCCAACACAGGAGGCAACCCTCACTTTTGAGTCACACCTCTTCTCATAGTTTAAGGTGATGAGTTTTGACAAGTTTTTCCACAAGCAGAAGTTTCAAGGTTGGTTTACCAAGGAAAAATGAGAAGTTGAATGTGGTGGAGATCTCCTCTTTCATGAATTACTGTGCTCTCCCACAAATGACACAGCTACAGCTTTCTCAGGCACAGTCAACAGAAGAAGTTTCCTCTGAAGGATGAAACAAACCTTTTCATCTGTTTTTCTCTGCACCGAGTACTTTAGAGAGTTTTCTATTCCACCCTAATTCCTCCAATACCCTAAGATTTGTATAACTCTCTTTTATTATAATCTTTCTCTTTTTTAACAGTTGCTTTTGGTTTCCTTTCTACTGTCACTCTTCTCGAAGTAAGTACAGTGGATATTGTGTTGATACACAACTTTGTCATGGTGGAAACATCTGGTTATTCTACTGGATGCTCAGGTCCGTGCAGAGGCATCCCAGGCTACCTGCAATACCATCTTTTTCCTGAACAAAGGAGATGCAAGGGTCTGGTCAACAAAGCAGGATCAACAAGAATGACCTTCAGGGTAAACTGAGAAAAGGTCTGGGTCTGCTCAGACTCGCAACCCAACGTGTGCAATACAGCTGTAACTCTATGACAGAGCAAACCTCCCCCTGCTCTTCATCCCTCATCTCCCACCACCACATAATGCAAAGGCAAAAGAAAAAAACCTCCAAGTAGAGGATTAAGTATGAGATGTACTTCCCAGTAACGATTTTTTGTGCTTTTTGTCTTGAATAAACTGGCAAACTTATCCCATTTTATTGTTTCGGATGTTCAGGACTGCTAAGATAACTCATGTACAGCGTGAGTCTATTGCACTTGTATTAAACAGCACTGAACCCCCACATAAAGGCTCCATTCAGGGTGAAGCAGCCCCTCACTGGAGGGGATAAAGCGACCACAATTTAGGGCCATTTAATTCCTGTCAGAGACCCTCTATACCAGGATCCAATATCCTTTAAATTAGCCACATTAGCCTCCTACCATTATTGTGTTCATCTCAACTTTCCTGTAAATTCCCCTGGAGAAGGGCCCTTAATGAAGAAATCATCTGCCTTAGGGCTATGTAAATGGCTTATATTTACATCACTTTCTTGGCAACACAGGCAAGTCAGACATAAAACACTGTATTTTCCCAAAATGGAGAAAATGTGCTATGACAGGCACCAATGCTGAAAGAGAGCTTTTAGGAGGTTGCTAATGGTGTATTTTTCCTGTCAGAACATGTTGTGTTTTATTTTTGAAGAAAATAATCAAACAACTTTGCACTAAAAATAAAAAAGACAGTTCTGCAATGAAAACAAAGTAAAAAATGAGTTTTCCTGTTTATCTAAAACCTTACCACAGAAAGCCTTATTGTGTGGTTAAATGACATAATTACGCATGATTTCCAAAAAAACCACAAAATGGTCAGCATTTTTTCTGCCTGAAAAATACCCACAGAATTTTAGTAAGAATGTCACACTACCAAGACATTTTTACATCCAGACTGTTTATATTAATGGTACAACAGAATACATATGCACAAAATAGAGAAGAAATAAATTGCTTTTACACCACTTAAAGTATCTGAAGACATTAAACTTTCTTGAATTAAAATCTAGATTTATTGTTCTCATTTACTTGGCCCAGCAGTCCCAACTTAATGCATGAAACCAAGAGGGTCTCATTCCTTGCAAAGCACATGCATTTCCCACATCTAAAACAGCTGGCACAGATATGAATATTTGGGATCATATGGCTTAAACACAGTCCTGCTTCTCCAGCAGGAAACCATCTTTTACCCTAAGCAGAAGAATGACTGATTTCCCGCCTGTTCCTAGTCTGTATCCTTAAGACTAAAAGAAATGTGTTATTAACTCTGGTGATTGGACTGCAAGGAGCCTTAAATCACAAATGAGTATTAAAACTTTTCTTAAAAGATAAAAAATTGAGGAAAACTACGCTTACCAGAGAAGGAAGCTTAAGAAGCACCAGTGATTCAGCACCCTGGATAAACTAAATTGTGCTCTAGTGACACAAAATACAACACTGAACAAATCCAGGGGGGGAATCAACCAGACCTCCAAACTCAACTCTGATTTGGTGGCAACGATAGAAATAATAGCAGAATGTTTAAATTTCAGATCTTCATTGCGCCTCTAGGGTTTTGCATGTAGTTGCAATCCTTAAGTTCTCATTATTTCTTAGCTCACTTTTGGATACAATGTGGCAAGACTTCAGCACATTAAATATTGTGAAATCTTTATTAAATCAGCTGATCTTTTGCCACCTCCAGCAGTTTTCTATAATCCTTGAAAGATTCAGCTACTGCTAACTTCCCCTTCTCAACTTAGGCAAAAGACCAATTCTAAATACAGAACATATTTCTGAGGCCAGAAACATTTTGATGGCATATTATGAGAAAGGGTCATATTTGAGTACAAAGGTAATCAACACTCAAAGTCAACAACAGAATGATAGTTGTTTTGAAACACTAAGTACATCAAAACTCTTACTGTAAAAAAAAAAATTAACTGGACTTAACTAAGGTGAACAGAAAATATTCTCACTTTGCTAAAACAGAAATGTATAAATTTTAAAAGTGAACTTAGTCATAGAGTCTAGAATGAAAAAAAGCTGCAGACATGAAGTAGTAACTTATTTCCTGCTAACTGCATTAGTACAGTGTTTTGCTTATTGCTTGGACGCACCTATGCAATGAACATTCTTATCTGCTAAACACAAAAGCAATTCCAGTTCGAATACCATTAAACAAATAGTATTCTACAGTACAAAAATATTTTATGGTTTGGGTTTTTTTTAAAAAGAAAAAACAAACATAGTTTTTCCTGTTACTGCTAAATACTTTATGGTTTTTTTTCACATTACTTTTATATTGTCCTCAAAGTAAATCCATTTTAGCATTCAAAGTAATAATGGAACACGCAGACAGTTGTGAAGCCCTGGTTTGCACAACTCCCGTGCGGCTCATTCTGGAGTTGCCAGTGACCAGACCCACGCCACGCTGCCCTGCACAAGGTGGCCTCAGGCTGCAGCATCAGACTCCGCCGTGGCCACCACCTCCTCCCTTTCTCCCCATAACAGCGGGGTCGCTGCCCAGGTGGCCCCTCACACCAGTGCCTTCTGGCATTCCAGGTGCAACCTCCTGGCACTGAAGAGTCACCTCACAACCCCTGCTCTCGGCCCCATCTCCAACAGTATCTGACCCACTGTTATTTTGGCACCCAGAAAAATTTGCTCATCCCTACCTTGTATACTTCGCAGAACTGACTGCAAGTTTGTAACATGCCACCTGTCCCACAAACAAAACTCCATCAACAGTTTTGTAGCAACCCCATCCTATAGGAACGTTCATTTGAAGATGAGAGAGTGCCCCAATCTTTAACCAAAGGCGAGCAAAACACACAAAATATAACCAGTTTCTCCCACCGATTTCTTTCCATGGGGACCTGTGCCTCCAGTCCCCAGAAACTACAATTCACGTGTATCATAATTCAAAATATTTTCATAAATAACAGGTCCTGCAAGACAATGAACAAGCCCCAACATACCGAGTTACACATTTCTAACTGTGTAATTTCTATGCTGTATTACTCCTATTACTCCTATGCAACCCAGTGAAATGAACAAAGTGGAAAGGCTTATTCCATATCTATAGCACACTAAATTGTGCCAATGGCTTCAATAAGCGGACATAAAACAGTAAGTTGGGGGGGGTGTCCCCCTTTTAACCATTTCCTGATACGAGGCTTAATTTTCCCATTCATTGTCTCATACTCATTTTGACAGACATCTGTAAGCATAGCTTTTTATAGTCATCTCTCTCTAATTCCCCAACATCAGTGTCCTGGTTCTGGCAAGGATAGAGTTAATCTCACAAAGAGCCAGGACAGGTGAGCCAAGCTGGCCGGGGGCTATTCCATACCGTGTGACATCACGCTCACCATAACAGGGGGCCAGTCGGGCAGGGGCGGGTTCGGTGCGGCTCTGGGACAGGCTGAGCGTCCGGTCCATCGGTCGTCGGATCGGTAAATTGTTCTTTGTTATCACCCATTGTGAATATCTGTTATCAGTACTGTTGTTGATTGTTTCCCTCTCCCTTGCTGTCCCAGTAAACTGCCCTTATCCCAACCCTCGAGGCTTTGCCGTTGTTTTTTCCGTTCTCCTCCCCAACCTGCCGGGGGAGGGGTGAGTGAGTGGTGCGTGGCACCCAGCTACCGGCTGGGGCTGAACCACGTCAATCAGAAGCTAGTCTCTCTAATGATACTGCCCGGTGCAAGACATGGCGGGTTCCTCAGAGGCAGCTCACAAAGGTCAGGCAGGAAAATCCTCTCAAGGGCCACCTCCACAAGCCTCAGCATACCCTTGCCTATGGTAGAGGAGCAGAGGGGGACACGCCACAAAGCAAAGGGAACTCTTGTAGACTAACCACTACAATACGTCCACATCAGACTTCAGAACAGTGCTCCAGAGTGCTGGTAAAAACCATAATTCAATCACACACGTAACAGAAAAGTGGAAATTCTTAAACAATAAAACTACTCAACTACGTTTCTTCAAGTTCAATTTTATCATAATTTGACTATTATTTGCATATCATGTTCTTAGACAAGCTAGGTAAAAATAGGTCAGAAAAATATACATTTCTACAGTGCCACACTAAATATAATTTTGTGTATATTGAGTCCTCTGCATCTTCCTCAGCCACTGCCAGCTGCACATAGTGCGGGCAGAAGGGTGAGAGAGGGGAGAATAAAATATTTTTCCATCAGTCCCATTTGCTGCTAGTCCTACTCATGCAGGCTTTACTACAATAGTAACACAGAGTAAAAACTGACTACAAGAAACAAAATGGAGAAAAAAAATCTAGCGTAACAGCTGAATTCAAGAAAGTATAGTAACCCTCATTTTCAGTCACCAAGGCAGGGGAAGATACAACTTCGTTTCCTTAAAAATCATTGGTAATTCCTGTCTATCTTAAAGACTGATTTAATAGTTAGTATCACTAAAAGTCACTAGTTTTGTATCAGCATTTATTAGTGCGTTAATAACAACTGTGCGGGATGCTCAAGAGAGCATGTCGAGGAGAGGTACCTCTCAGTACATTGTCCAATCTCCCATCCCCAATCTTCCAGCAAGGGTACAGTATCCTTTCCAGTCCATTTCCTAGTATTTTCTATTAAGTCAAGCTGTAAGAACTCATAACTTATCATATCTTTGCTATTTAAACAAAATGAATACAGTTACCCTATTTTTGTCTTCAGGCTGCACACACGTGTTCTGTATGGTACACATACACACTCTGCTGGAACACAACAAGTTAGTGAGATTGTGTTTGTATGATTTTTAAACAAAGTAAAAAAAAATTGGCTATTGCTTCACTTATTAGAAATCTCTACTCAGCTCTTTAAAAAAAAAAAAAAAAAAAAAGAAAACATCAACATTTTTGACCGGACTTCTTGTTCCCATTCACATTCATAGGCCAACCTGTGTTGGAAACTTGGCTAGTCAGAACAGTATTACAACACAGTACTGTAAATCTGTAACAAACAGTAGGATAAATTAATTGGTTTAAAGAAGTAAAGGTGTACTCAGATTTTGTCAAGTATTCAATCTGCTCAGCCTCCTGTTTAACTAGCCTGTTAGGCTATATTAAAAAGTGAAAGTTCTATTTTAAGACTATCAGAATCAGTCTGTATCCTTTAAAACTCCATTTAATCCAAATTATGAGTAAACATCAAACATCCCACAAATACTAAAACAAGAAAGGAATTTTAATGAGAAAACAATCAAGAACTTAAAGTAGTCCTAAGGAATCTATTAAAGTTTTTTGGGGTTTTGTTTAAAGGAAATGGTGCAAAATGTCCTTGCAGTCCCAACGTTCCCAAGATTGCAATCTGAAGGTCCCCTTAGATGCCATGCCTTAAAAGGCAAAAAGAGTCTAGACATACTGGTAAAACAGAACATTAAAAAAATAGATGTAGGCCAGAACATTAAAGAGCGCTGCCAGCTGTACTGGGGAATGCATGAAACCTTCAAGCTTGCCTTGCTATTTAGACTGTCTTAGAAGCATTATACAGTAGTATCTCATCCAAAATAGAAAAGAGCCCACAAACTTTCATTGCATAACTGCAAATCCACCTACTCATGATTTTATAACTCAGGAACAGATCTGCCTAAAGACTGCAAACAAACTTGGCATGCTGCAGAGAGAGAACTGTAAAATGTCGTTAACAGCACAAAAGCCTTAAGACTCTGGCAATAATGCCTTCACCTTCTCGGCCATGATTCTTACGGTACTGCCACCTGAAGTAAACATCCTGAACATCCCAAAGACTCAGGACACTATCCTATAATTCGGGAAGAGCACTTTTTCAAAAATACTTTTAAACTATTAAGTGATAACATCATCTAAAATTAAAAGATCCCAATGTTTAATAAAAGGTTTCATCTATGTTACATAAAAAGTTTCTAAGCATTAAATACAACAATTAGATTTAGAAGAGTATATGATCAAACAACTAATTTATTCACAACATTTAAGTGACAATAGTTCCTAGCATGAAAATAATTTCATAAGACACAAGTTACTACTGAAGGTTATTAAAGACTCCTAGAACTTAAGTATTTCATAATATTCACAACCGTGCTTGTTGCTTTCTTCCATGAACATTTCAGTTTAAAACGTATAAAAGTACAGAAAATAAATAATATGGAACTGCTTGTTGTTGATTCATAAGTAATTTCGCAAAACATTGACAGAACTGTCACAAGCAGTGCTGTATCACTGGCAGATTTAAACTATTTTAAAATAACAATGTTTATCTCGAGTGAAAGTTACAGCGAAAGTATGACCGTATGCAACTCCAGACCTAAGCACAGGATATATTTCTACATACCAGGCACATGGCTGCTGTGCTTTTAAGCTATACTGTAATGAAGGGAACTATCACAAACAAGTTCAGCTCACTTGCAAGCTGAACACTTTGTGAATGTACATACAAGCTAAAAAAAATTTGAAGAAGTATCTTGAACAAGACATTATTCAAACATCAACATCTGAATATCAAGTTACATATTAAAAACAGTTTAAATGCAAACAATGTTGAAGACACTTGTTTGGGTAAAAATCCATAATATTCTTCCACAAGCTAAGGCATTAAATACCAGAGCCTTAATTACAATTAAATACAATCATCAGAAACATGATACTTGGAGTTATAGTTCCCAGTTTAATTTGCACGCAGTGAGATCAAAACATTAAAAATTACTCTGCTTACCTGAAACCACATTTCAGGCATTACACTATTCTAATAACATACTGCAGTGTGAAAACAGATTTCATCCTGGACATCTACTAAATAAAACAATGCTCAAGACCCATCACTGTAAAGACTTTATTACTTGATTCATGCTGTTGTGTACTGCATGGGCTTCTCAGTTTGGCTGAGTGCTATGCCAGCTCTAAGATCTCTTTGCCCATAGTCACTAATATTTTTGATCCATCTTCCCTCTACTCATGGTTGTATGTTCTTACACCTATTCTAAATCAGGTTGGTGTTATCCAGCTTTTGCCTTCCTCCTCCCGTATTCTTAGGAGTTGATGGTACAAGTTCCAGAGAAACTGAAACATTACTTCCATGTTTTGGAAGCAAGTAACTACACAAATTACTTAGAATTAGGTGATTTAAAAAAAAAAAAAATCAGAACGTATTTTTAATCCAACTCTAATTTAGAAGTAGCTACTACTACAACTACAGAGCAACAGCAGTTGACCCACTGTTAAGGTTATTCATTGTGCATGTAGTCCTCTTCGCATATAAAATTTCAGTATAAAATTACTTGTTGAGGTCTAGAAGCAAGGCAGGTATTTCTGAAATGCAATTTTGAGCACAGGATGATGACTCAAAGTGTGCAAGTTGATTTAATAAAATGATGCATTAGTTCACATCAGAAATAACAGACTCCTATACTGTTTATGTTACAAGAAAAAACACAACTTCTTAAATTTCTAGTCCTTCTTCTTGTCTTCTTATCTCAAGATGATAATTAAAACACTAGGGAGGCTCATCAAAAGACATTACCAGAAAGATTACAAGAAAAGAAGACAACATTCCAAATAATAATACCATTAGAACTACATTTCTTACTGCAGCATCTACAATTAGTATTGCATATGTATCACTATTACACTGGTTCATAATGGGAGGGAAAAAAAAAAAGAGAGCACACTTATTGCAGAGATTATAGAAATTTCTTCTGAAAGCAGAATTTAAAACTATCCACCATCTTAGAGAGAAATTTATAGCAGGAATTTGGAGTTTACTTCAACAGTACGACACCAGCCCACACTCAGATGGTAGTTAAGAGACACCATGGAAGAGACCAAAACCCATTCACCTTTCTACGGAAAGACAATCACAGTCTTTTCTTTAGTTGCACACAGAAATAATAAACAGCAAAGTTAAACAGAGTTAGCTCATCATTCTTCCCTCTATGGTAAATGTCAGCACAGCAATGCAGATCTACAACATTTTGAGAGAAATCTTTCCAGACAGAAATCCAGAGTTTCAGAGACACTGAAGTGACATAAAAGCCAAAGATCATCAGTATCCACTGTCATACTTAACATCTTCTGAAGCAGCAGCTACAAATACCACTGAGAATCAAAGCTTAATATACAACAAAGTCAGAAGGATTTCTTACATAAACACACATTTATTGTTTGGAAATTAGAATAAAAAATGGAAGATACAGGTAATCACAGAATGACTATAAATTACCAATGCAATCCTAGGACGTAACAGGAGAGGTATCTCCAGCAGAGGCATGCAAAGTGACGTGTCATTGTACGTACTGGTAAGACACACTTTAAAGGTTACCTATTTCTCAGGTTGTGCCTACTGAGAAAGGATTACTTCAGTCAGATGGTGGTGCAAGAAAGGACTGCCAGACAGTCCCGAGACCAGAGTCCAAAACAATTTTGTGTTGCCTTGTGCAGCAAGATGAAGGCTGGCTGAGTGCAGACAGCTGTTTGGAAGTGCACAAAGGAGTAAGGAGTAGTTAGGAAAAGTGGCAATGTTAACACAAGAACAAATGGCTACAAATTTGCTAGAATTACGTTCACACGGAAAATGAGGACTGCTTCTATACCTCCAAAGTGCAGAACAAATGAACAAAAGCTAACTTTAAGGCAAAACTACCACTTATGGGAAAAACCGCCAGGTACAGGACTGCCTGTGACACTGAAGCTGCCTTAGAAGGCTCAGATGTCTCCTGCAGTGCTCTGCTTCTCACTGAGACCACCGAACGCTTTACATCAGGACCGATGACCTGACCACTGCAGAATGACCTTACCACACAGTGAATCTCATCTACTGACCTCCATTAGGTACAGTTTAATTTTCTGTAGCTTCGCTAACACCCTATTTACATAAAACCAAACTTTACAATAACTAATGTGAAAGAAATCTCAATTTATTCATATTGCATTCAGCGGCCAACTGGTAACTTCTACGATTTATGTACGTAATGACAACTGCCTGTAAAGCACCTGTCTGCCCGCTCTGGCAACCCATAAATGAAGCAGATGAGGAATCACACTGCTGTGCAGCTGCACAGGACTACTGCAGAGACCCCCAGGGAGAAAGGAGCAGGCAAGAGTTCGACATGCTCTAAGATGTGACACACTGGACCGGGGTGGGAGGTTGGGGACTCCATCTAATCCTCCCCTCCAGAAGAGATCAGAGTGAGATGCTGAGCTGAAGGCACAAGAAAGCAGCGATAATTAAATATGAGATTACTGAACACCTCATAATAGTTTTCAACCGGCTTCTAATAGTTAGCAATTAGCTTACTCCTTGGACCATAAATGTTATTACTCTAACTTTTTTATGTAATTATCAATGGGAATTCTCGACAGTCTTATTACCCATGTAGGCGTGTATTACAGGCTTTCTGAATTTTCGTTTTTTCATTGCAATAGGTCCCGATAGCCAAGAACTTTACTGTAGTTCTGGCCTTAACCAATTTCTGGATCTGGAAACATAGAATGACAGTAAGCCACAAAACAACTTTTTCCAACATTCAGCTACTCTCCACCAATGAAGATGGAACTTTTTATTCTGAAAATTGTGAACATATGAACTACTATTCCCACCAGATTTCATTTAGCTCAAAAATCTTGCCTCCACTGACGGGCAATAGCTTATGCTATAGAGAACAAGATGAGAGCAAGCACGCAGTGATACTTCCCAGTACACTCATCAGCAACTTGTAGCTCAGAGACCTCCCAAGCAGAAGTATTATCTTCTTTAAAAGGAGTCTCTGATGGATTTTTGTAGCATTTGGAACAGACGCATGAAGAAAAGAAAGACTAGGGCTGTCCGAGCCACAGAAGTCATCACTAACCACCACAAATGCCATCCTCTTTGAAGCTAGCACATGATAAGGGCTTTCTGACGCTCCTTCCATCAGAAGGTTGCTCTGTAATCTTACCGCTCCAGTTAAACCATTCCTAACTACTGCCAATGTCACAAGAACTGGCCGGGCACGATTTCTCACATCAATTGTCCCAACTATTAAAGGTGATACATATTACTTTAAATCAAGTGCCTGGAAAACCTGGCAGGTCCCCAGGGAGAACCAACGAGACTCCCAACAGGATCCTGCCTGGTTTCCTCATAACCGCCTGACAAACAGCCCACTCAGAGCTACCGTTCCCAAAGAAAACGAGAAGCAGACAACAGTCATGATTCACCATGGGAATTTCAGTGGGAAATATATGTCTATGCCCAACTTTAATGATAGTAAGATCCTTCAAGGTGCAGAATTATAACACTCAAGGAAAAATAACGATGCATTTAGAAAAGCTAACGAGAAAAATAAAGTGAGGGGAAAAAAAAAAAGACAGGCAAACTCAAAGAGGTGGTACCTGCTAAGCATCCTGTCTCTTTTGGATGACAGCGATGGGCCCCTCCTGATTCCTCACACAGTAAACACCTTTCTTCAGCACGTACACTCAGAAAAACAAGAGTCTCTCCTTAGGAAATTCAAGGGAATGGGGAAGTACCACCAAAATGAAACAAATCATTTGAGGATGTCCATAGGAAAGTTTTCTAGGGATATCTGTTTGATTATTGTACAATAATCTCCATGGGAAGTATTAAAGCCCCCAAAAGCATGAGAAACTTAAAACCATGCCAGAGAGTAATGAAAATAAACTCTAAAGAGCTTTTCTGCTCTGGTCTCCAAGGACAGCTATCTAATCTCTCACATCTGCCGTATGGCAAGGTACTGCTCCATCTAAACGCTGGAAAGTCAGCTAAGAATTTCCACCTAGATTTCAACTTCCCCAAAGGAAAAGCACTTCTTTGGAAGTACACAAGTGTACTGGCTTCACCCTGACTTCCATTTCAAGCTCGAACCCTCATTTAAAAAAAACAAACAAACAAACAAAAAAACCCAAGCACAAAACCAAACGTGAAAGCTCTGTACTACTTAAAGTCTTCCCCTGCCATTCATTTCCCTTCACACCATTTTCTTCCCACCTGCCTGATGACACCCAATCAGGTGTCTCAGCCACCCCAGTAGCCCTGAAAACTCCCTTCCTGATATGGTCCAACACTCACCACCTTCCTTCAAGCTGCTTCTTTAAAAGAGGCTTACAGCTCCAGCCTCAGTCACAGCCGATGTTTCCTCACAGATCCAAATAAACACACACACACACCCCCCCTATTTCAACAGAACAAGAAGATACAGGGAAAAGAGCTACTTTCCAAAAGGCTCACCACCTAACAATAAAACTTCCAAAAAGAGGAAAATCTGTTCAATACTAAGCTGTTCCACATGGGTCCTTTTTATTACTTCCTCACTATTCTTCATATTGAATATTACTGACCATTAGCAGGCAGACGTACGTACTACACAACTATTCAACTTAGCCTTAACTATTAGTAAGAAGCCCTAAATAGTAAAATACAGTTTTCTTAGTTTGCATACACAATTTAAAATGAACAAAAATCCATAATGCTATTCAACCTCTTCTGGGAGTCAAGGGAAAGAAAGCCAAAATACAACTCAGAAATAAGCAGCACAATACTATACATGAATCATTATCATAACTCATTATGAGGCTTTGGGCAACGTGGTCTAGTGGAGGGTGTCCCTGCCCGCAGCAGAGGGGTTGGAACTAGATGATCTTTGAGGTCCCTTCCAACCCAAACCATTCTATGATTCTATGATTATGTCAGTGCCCCTTTGAAAGACATTTTAGGGCATATTGTCTTTAAATATTAAGAAATATGAGTAAAAACTGTTCTTCCCCCCTAGCAGCACTTAAATTACTCCATATGCCTAAAACATCATACTGCTTTCCATGTTGTAACAACTTCTGTAACAATGTTTTGGATCAATACAGACAAATCTACAACAAAATATTAGAGCCCTACAATTGTCTATTTTCAGTCAGCTGTGGTCGTTGGGGTTTTTCCCCCCATTCCATGTTCTTTCTGCTTTTGACAATCAAAAATGGGCATCTGGAAGAAGAGCCATTTAAGCCACAATGCCCAACAGTTATCCTTCACATACATCACTACAAACTAATTTGTGGAAAGTCCTTCCACTGAAGATTAGAATGAACAGCAATGTTTGTCTTGAGCTGATACGTTGATCTGCCAATCATATATGTATTTTAAGACAAATCCTGATGCTAAATGAAGCACATGCATTGTAATCTTTCCTGTAGCATTCTTTTTACTACAATATATTTAGAGACCTTTTATCTAAACCTATACTTGTTTTTTTCCTTTTTTTTTTTCTTTAAGTTTTCTTGGGTGTGCAATAAAGGGAGTTCCTCCTCATTTTTAAGAGCCAGAGTTCTATACTATGGACTTTGATACATTTTAGTTCCTACAATATTTTTGTAAAGGTATTACTAAACATTATCATTAAAATAATTATACTTGGCAAATCAGCGAATTAAGTGCACTGTGGAATGTGGTCTCTCTTTTCTTTCTTTTCCAAAACTGTTCAATTTTCCATCGATTTGCAAAATTCAGTAGTCTGTTTTACCAATCATCACCATGAATTAGATAGAACATCTTTTGAGTACAATTGTGCAGAAACTAAACGTGTCAAGATGGTACCTGGGCTTCCACCCTATACTAGCTAATTCAGTTTCTTGTTAACTTCTGACCCACTGGATTCATACACCTCGTAGGAACCATCCACAATAGCTCAGATCGCTCTTATTAAAAAGGCACAAAACATTACTCAGTTCCCCTGAGGATACTAATCTGCACATATACGTCTTCCTAACAATGTACTGGAAGTAGTGACGTCTTTGTTCAACAGACAAGAAAACTCTCCTAGCTGTAACTCCAGGACAGTGTGATTTTCCCCCCATCTTTCTTTACAAGACTTAAAAAATTAAGAGGTGTACTCCATGTATCTTTGGAACTTGTTCCACGTAAATCAGAACTTAGTAATAACGGATTCACTTACTCATGATCAATAATCACTCATTTTAATTACAAGCTTTTAACATGACTTGCCACAGTTATTAGTGTACTACAGAAAGGATCAGCAGTAGGAACAGAAACAAAAATCCAAGGGCAGATTATTTCAGCATATTAGGAAGCACCACCCCAGGATTTCCACAACATGGACAAAAGTTTTTAACAGTTCAAAGACAGGTAGATGTTGCACAGCGATGACAGATTCGTTGGCATCAGTCCTGAAAACACGTAACGCAAATACAGCTATTCCCTGTTGTTAGGCTACTCAGGTAACACACTCACTGCTGCTACCACTTGCAGACCACAGATTCTATTCTACACTGAGGAGATGAGAAAAAAACAAATCGCACTTCCAAATCCTGGATTTTACTGAGTATTTGTACAGAAATTATTATATATTCATCACCGCAAGCTTTGTCTTGTACTAACCAGTAGCGGTTTTAAATACTGAAGTTACATACATGAAATATTAAAATGTTTCTTCCATCACAGTCCTCAAAGAACTCACCCATTTTAAGGGGAGACAATTTGTAGTACCCTATAAGAAACTAATTAAAAATTTATTTCAAACTTACTGCCATTTTCATAAAATGCCTACTTTAAAATATCCTGAAAAACACACTTGTTGATTTTAAAAAATAGTAATATTAAAGTCACTTAGAAAGTGGATTAGACGAAGACAAACATCAGCAACGCCACAGAAAAACTGACAAAATGTTTAGGTGTTATTACACATTTAGCTCCTATGGTGCTCTAAGACCTGCACGGGCTCCATCAGACTAAACAGTTTAGCTGTTCAAACTACATGAACAAATACAGCTTATATTTTATTTCAGAATGGAAAAACGTGGGATTGGGGGGTGGGGGTGTTTCCAGGGTTTCTCTTCTTTTAGGCTGTGCACATGCAAGAACTCCAGCCTGTTAAAGGCAAGCACGTAAGCGAACACTTTGCAGGCACCCAACTCGACCCCCAGGGACGACCCACGCCGCAGCTCCTCACCTAGACACCTCAGGTAGTGCCCACCCGTCACATGGCTCCGCGGACGCAGGACCACGCCACGGCTCGCAGCCTGGCACGCGGCAGCCCGGGCAGTTTCCCCTGGTCAGGACAGGGTGCGTGCCTGCAGCCGCACCGCTTTCCAACGCCTCTCTACGGTGAGTCCATCGAAGTGAAAGAGCATTTAATATTTAAATTGAAGTATTGATCTACTGAGAAGTTGCCTTATATTTTTTAACCTACCCGAAACCTGTAGTGGTGGAGTGCTGTTAATGCCCCCAGTGACCCACGGGCACAGGCAGGCCCTGGCGTGC
This sequence comes from Grus americana, assembly GCF_028858705.1. Lineage (NCBI taxonomy): Eukaryota > Metazoa > Chordata > Aves > Gruiformes > Gruidae > Grus > Grus americana. Next base: position 10,361,973 of record NC_072864.1, read on the forward strand.
ACACTGAGGTAAAATCTCTTACAAAAATAGCTGAACACCCCTACAAAACCTACTGTAACGGAGGCCTAACCCGGGCCGTTCCCCCCCGCAAGGGGAAGCCACACCACCTGACGGGAGCAAGCCCAGGCGTCCCTCGAGCCACCCGAAACCCAGCAGCGTTCCCTCCAGCCGCCGGGCAGAGCGGCGGGAGCAGGGAGGGCAGCTTGCGCCGCTCCCGGGCCGGACCGCGCCTCCCCCCGCACCGGGCTGACAGAACCCCTGGCACCCAGCGGAGGTGACCCTTCAAACAGCGCCCGCCCCAGCGTCGAGCTCGCCAGCGGCCGGTGACACGGCGCTCCCGGGCCGGCTGCGGCGGCTCCCAGCCCGCGCCGGGCTTCCCGGCCGACTGAAATGGAGGACGGTTGGGCCGCCGCCAGGCGCCGCGCCCGCAGGTACGCACCTCGCCGCCGGGCCGGCAGGGCGAGCGGCACGGCCCCACCGCCGCGGGGTGCCCTCCGCCGCTCCCCGCCCGCACCGGTACGGGGGAAGGAGCCCGGGGCGAGCGGGGGGGCTCATCCCGAGCGCGGGTGGCCGCGGGCCCGCTCCCCGCCGACGGTACCTACCACCTCGGCCAGCTTGATCCTGCCGAAGGTGCCCCGCAGGTAATCCAGGTCGCAGCGGAGGCCGCCCAGCCCGCGGTGCTGGCTGACAGGCTCTGTGGTGGGCTGATAGGGACTGCTGGCCCCCGACATCATGGAGGTGCTGGACGCCTCGCCGTCGAAGCCCTCCAGGTCATCGCCGTTCCTCATGGTGCCGGTGGTGCCGGTGCCGCCGCGCTGCTGAAGGGCTGGCCGCGGAGCTCCGGCCCGAGCCGAGCCGCGCTCACCTAGCGGAGCGCCGGCTGCATGCCTCCCCCCGTCCCCAGTCAGGCGGAGCGGCGCGGGGGGAGCGAAGGCAGCATGGTGCTGTCCCGGCCGGCCGCCGCCTCAGTCCCGGCAGCAGGAGGAGGAGGAGAGCGGCGGCGCGCGGGCAGCCCTCAGCACCGCACAGCGCCCCGCCGCTCGGGGGCGCCCTGGCCCCGCGGAGGGGCGCGAGGACCGCCGGGGCCGCCGCGGCGCACCCGGCCCGGGCTCTCGCTAGGACGAGACCGCCGGGGCGTCCTCAGCGGCGCGGCCACCCCGCGGCTCGCACCCGGTCCCGGCAGGGCAGCTCGGCTGCGACCGGGAACGCTGCTGCCGCCGCCGCCGCTCCTCCCCCTGCGCTCAGCGGAAAGGGCGGAGAGAGCCCGCCCCGGAGGGCGCGCCGCGGACGGGCGGTGCCTCCACCGGGCCGCCGCCGTCCGCCCCCTCCGCCGGCACCTGCCCCCGGCCACGTCCCCGCCCTCGGGCCGGGCTGCCCGCCGTCCGCGGAGCTGTCCGGGCAGGGGAGGGGCAGGCACCTGCCCCCGATCGGCCGGGGTGTGCCCCGTCGAGCCGAGCCTGGGGCGGGCCGGTCACCTTGCTCGGCAGGAGTCGTTTGGGGATTGGAATTGTTGCCTCCGGGCGGTTTTGGCACTTCAGAAGGCATTAGCGGTCTATTGCGTTATGGGCTTTTTGACTTCGGGTTTTTTAAAGTGCATTGATGTTGATGCTAACACAGAAAGTCAACGATACTGACATTTTAAATGGTATTCATAACTCAGAGTTAATCCTTCGAGATACATTAAGCAGTTCACACTGCTCGGAATTACACTTTCAAGCTGTTACGATACTGTACCCGCAGTAGTTCAAATATTGGAAACCTTTAGGGTATTCTTCCGTGAGTGTTAGAAACATTTTAAAGTGTAATTTTAAATAGTTTTCCAAGTAAATGGTTGGTTTTGACAGCCTCTGAATCACTTTTTGGAGACACTTTTTCTCTTGCTGTGTCACCATAAATAAGGAGAAATAGCAACACAACCTGGCAAATACAGGTGTATCGAATGTAGCTGAAGATTTTTTTTTAACATGGAGACAGACAGACTGCTTGTACCACAGGCCAAGCTGAAATTCAAGGTGCTCAGTGTTGCATCCTGTGATCTGCCATCTTTATCAGCCAGATCCCGACTCTTGTGCTCGTCATTGACGGTCTACACCCTTTTCTCCTCTCTTATATTACTAGTGCAGGACTTTCACATGTATTACTTCTTCTAGCATCTTCCTCTGGCCCCCAAGAGTCTTTCTTACTGCTACAGTTTTTGTTTTCCATGAACACTGTGGATTATCAACCTTGTGATTTCCTTTCCAGTTATCTTTGTGTCTTGCTTCATCTCTTTCAGTTCTCTTGAAGTGCCTTCAACCCTTCTTCTTTTAGAGGGTTCTGCGCAGTACCATGTGATTTTTAATTTCAGGAGATTTTTCTTCTCTTCTTTCGCCTCTGTGTAAAGAGACCCTAAGAAGTAGGGCCAAAGAGACAGAGAGCACACCAGGACCCCTGGGTGGAGAAAGTCAGGGATTTATTTACCATTAACAGGCACTGCTCGGTTAACAGGAGACATTGTTGACAGCAGGCAGCCAATAGAAGTGTTTTCATTTCTTCTCTGGCACACCCTGGCACTGGAAGAGGCTGATATTCTCAAGCAAGTTGAAGAGTTAGGAGACTTGCTTAAGAAAACAAAAACATTGCCCTTTGGTGAAGGGCAAATGGCAGGAAAATTAAAAAAAAAAAAAAGAAAACCTGAGCGAGGCATGCAGAAGGATGGAAACTGTTGCTTGGGTCACAGGAAACTAGCCTAACAATACGAAATCATAAATATAAGGGGAAAATCCTTCATTGGCACAGGGCTGGCCATGATGGACTAAAAGGTTTTTACAGTCTCTTATTTCTGTTCTTGTATAACTCCAGGGAAATCAGAACTCTCACAAAACTCCTTTTCTTGCTGGAAATACAGGTTACCCACATTTACCTACAGAGACATTGAACCTTTGTTTTGAGGGACTGCTATAGCACTTCTAGGAAACCATCCCGAGCAAAATAATGAAAATGTTTTTTAAACATCTAATGAACATTATTTTGATGAATCTTTTGCAGTTCTAACCCAAACACATCAGTATGTTGAAGGAGAATCAAAAGGTCATATTGCAGAAGGCAAATGAAGGACAAAGGGAGACACAGTTGAGCGATTTAAGAAAAAGGCTAGGTAATAAGAGATCTTGATTTTGCTTTTTGGTGTAGCCACTGCCTCCTGCACAGCCTTCACCAAACTTCTTAATAGCGCAGCTTTTCCTATGAAGTAGAGGACGCAAACTTTAAATGTATTTGAAATCATTAGAGCCTTTTTCAGAATGCCGCAAAGTATAGACACACCAAAACCCCTCTGTTCCTTAGTGAGCTAACTGCCTAGGTAGCAAAAGCACAGTTAAGTGTTCTCTCTGCTCTATCCAAAGTGTTACTTGAACAATTGCAAGGCATGTTTTCAGCGGGCGTGTTGACAGTGTCACTGACCGCAGTTTCACAGACATTCCAGGCAGCTCCTAGGGCAGCGGGGTATCGGCACTGCCGTCCATAGCCATGGTGCCCCTTTCGGCACCGTGGTCTGTACAGCCAGCGTCCCCCTTGCTATAAAAGGCACTGCGCCAATACCACGCCATACTGGGGGTTTTTCTGGCGTCCTCCTGGACGGGTGGGTGGGCTGGACAGACTTGGCAAGGGCTCGTGAGGTTGCTGCCAACGTTTAACAAAGGAATCCTTTACACGCGTTCTTGCCTGATACGGCACCTTTTCAGCCTGCTCTGCAGCACTTGAAGGAAAAAAATGTCTACATTTAATATGTAAATAAAAGTATTGATCCAGTAAAAAGGTCATTGCATTCATCCAAGGCAGATCACATTGCTTTCAGATAACTTTGTTTTTACAAGTTCATAAGCTTTTCAAGCACAGCCTGCCATTTCATTGTGTGTCTGCATACCAAGACTAGGAAAATGGGGAACCAGGTCAACAATCAGCACTCAAGACACCACCACAGTATCAAGCTAATCAGATCATGGAATTCATCAGAGAGAACTTCATATCCAGCTAAAATATGACTGAACAGTGAAAACAAGAAACAGCATAGAGGGGAGGAAATCCAAGTATGCTATTCATAGACACTATAATTAAATGATCAAAGATCTGCATTTTTACAGAACGGTTAAGCCAGCTTTGACAATTAAAAATTCCCCATCAGAAAGAATCTCCAGGACAGTGGTGATAAATTAAAACCAACTGGTGATTTAAGTGTAAAAAGCAGTGGAAAGAGAATCTTAAATATTATCACTGATCAAACTGAACAAAACAACCCTCATCTCTCAACTTTCACCTCAGCTATTCATACAGCCTTTAATAAACTTGTGAACTTCTTGTGGGTTCATTTCATTACGCACATTTAAGTTTTATTTTCAAGATTAAAGTGTGTGAGTCTATTGCAACTGAATAGGAACATGAACTTAAAACCAGATTTTTAAAGCTGCATTTATGTAGTTTTAACACACTTAAAAGTATTTAATGTTTATACATAAAATTTTTTAGATCTGAATGGTGCTTATTACAAATGGTGCTTAAGCGTAGTTAAAAGTGCAAAAGGAATTAGAATCCTAACAGAAAAGTTACATCTGTGCAAGTACCTGAAAAGAGCTGAGAGGTTCTTTAAGAAAATGCTCCGGTATTTCCACATGACCTACCAAAGGGAAGGAGCACTGGTATGCTGCCAAATTCCAAGAGAGCTGAGCAGTGATTAGAGTTTAACTCTGGCATCAGAGAGCAGGCTTTTTTCCCCTTGAATTTCTCAGTGTAAAAAATGCTGAAGCTTTTCCTCAACTTTTCAGTTGGAGGGGAAAAAAAGCCCAACCACCCACCCCACCCAAAAAAGCTAAAAAAGAACTTGCTTTAGGAAAACATCTGGTAGTTTTAAGTGCCTTAGTTCAGTACATTGTTCATTTTTACAGTGTGAGAGTGTGGCATGCACACTTTGACTCTGTAGCCATGAGCAGCATGGGAAGCAGGCAAATAATTTTGCTGAGTCAGAGTTAGGAATTAATATAACAGGAATAAGTTGCAAGTTCTGACATGGACTTTAAGCAGAAGGAAAATTGGACAGAATGGAGGGGAGTCACACAGTCAGTTATCTCTAAGTGGTCGAGGATAACCGCTGCTGTATGGTATGACAATTCCTACTTCACCATGTCCAGCCACAGCTGAAGTAGCACTTTGCGACCTCCCAGCACAAGACCACTCACCATAAAGCCACCTCAGGAGCAATAAGAACTGAATTCCTCAGCTAGGAGTCAAAGCACAGTCCTATCAGCTGAGGAAAGCATCAAGAGAAGCAGAGAGGAGGAAAGAAAGAAACTTGAAGGGCAACCTGTAAAAGCTCCTTCCACTGAATATCCAGAGAAGTTTCACAGACTGACAGCATAGCGCCCGCTTGCGCCCGCTTCTCACACCTGAGGGTTTGGTCAGGGGACTTCAGGCACACACTGACACAGCACAGCAAGTGACTCGGCTTTTCGTCTAGTTAAAAAAGTGCAGCTGTAGTAACAGAAAGTGTTAGTGAATCCTATTCCTGTCCTGCAGTTATAACATTAGCCCATGCATACTTTCAACACCTTCACCTGTATTCCAGCCCTTATGCTTTGGAAAATAAACAGAGCAGCCCTGGAAGGCCCGACAGGGCTCGTGCGCTTGTGCGACAGGTCCCTCCAATGTGAGCAGCACGGGGCAGCCATCAGGTCTCACAACTGGGACCAGAAGACAGCAGTGGCTGGAAGTCACCACAGGACCTGTCCCAAGGACCTGTCCGGAGCTGGCTTCACCTTTAAGGGGACAGGTACAGGTGTCACTCCTGGAATTTCACCATCACTATCAGGAAACAGTATTTCCCCTTCAAAAACAAACCAACCAAGAGAAAAAAAATCCCTCCCCCCCCAAAAAAAACCAAGAAAGGCAACACTGCCAATAAAATTAGTTAGACTCTTACTTTGCAGACTTATGAACATGACTGTATATGCTATTAACAATGAGCCATTCACAGAGCAACTTTTTTTTTTTTTTTTCACTCCAGGATTAGAGCTTGACATCTCCTTTAGTATTGCCTACTGGTCCAGGTTTGTTTTTTCCCCTGCCTTCATCACCAATGAAGTAGTCACTGACTCCTTTCACCTCCAAAAACTTGTAAGGACATCTGCAAGTGCCAGAGAGGGGTGACCTTGCAGCCACAAGCTGGGCTGAGGGGCAGCAGGCAGTCTACATAGCAGGCAGGTGAAATTAATTTCTATAAAAAATAGAAGCAAAACCTCATATTCTTAAGAAAAGTGCCAGTAGACCTTTAATGGTGCTGGGAACCAGCCAAGACTGTGGGTTGTATTTCTTTTGAAAGAATCCTGTATAATGAAGCACACTGAAAAATATGCAGAGAGACTGACAGCAGTGTTTATTTTATTCATGGCACTACATTTATTCAGGGAACAGAGGAAAAAAACAAAAAGGCCCTGAACTGAGAAAAAAGGTAGTCTTCTTCCAATAATACCATAAAAACACATAGGCCTGGAACAGAAGGTCAGAAAACACTAGTTCCCTCTGACTGCGTGGGCATGGTCATGCTGCCCCTGTGATATCCAGTATTTTTATAGCAAGAGATGGAGCATGTAGGGTAGAGCAGGCCTTTGAAGGGAAAGAGCTGATTTTTATTTTTTGAGGACGTGGGAAGCTGAAGGGAAGGATGAAAAAATTGTATAAACCATGTTTTATAAGGAAAGTTTTAAAGGTCCCTTAGCAGGCTTAAAAAAAAAGATGAAGTACACTCACTACATTCTTTCTTTCCATGGACGAAATGGGCCAGCGAAAACAACTGACCTCAACTGGTTTAATACTGTGTTTGCTGTTACGTAACCAAACCCATCAGTCCCCTGCACTTCTGGTGGGGAACTGCAAATGTTAAAAAAGTTCATTTTTTAATTAGCCTTCTGAATTTGTTTTACTTACAGCTAAACTACAGTTTATTGCTAACATTAACTAACATGACAACAGTTCAAAGAATATTCCTTTTTTTCAACAGCACTTAATTCCTCCATACAACAGAACTTTATATTCAGCTAATTTGGCTCATTCCCTTGCAGAGTATTTCTTTAGTTACCTGGGTCTTCTACATGCAAGGGAAGGTTTTAGCTTTTTTCCTTTTTTTTTTTTTTAAACAGGAAAAATAATTTCAAGTCTTCCATCACTGGCTATAAACTCAAGGCAGGCATATGGCCCCAACTCTACAAAGCCATAACACAGCGGAACTAATAAATCCTGATTCCTTGCAGACTTATGTCTTCTCTTCCTACCTTCCCCACCTCACCCCTCCCACTGAGCCCAATGACCCAGCACCCTCCCGAGGGTCCCTTTTCACACACAGCAGGCTTAGCTCCTATTTATGTCCTCGAACTACTGCTTGAGCTAAAGGAAGCAAGTGCTATGCCAGGTTCCATGTGTGCAGACTGACGGATTTTTGTTTGGCCTGTCTCACCTAAGAACTAGCCAAACTTACTTGGCAATCCCTACCTAAAGGAAAGGAAATCTTTGGATTTATCGTCTCCACCAAGCCACTAATTTTCATGCAACTGGTATTAAGACAGCTATCTGTGAGATCTTTGTTACTGAAGCTGGCCAAAAGACGTAAGTTATTATTGAGGAGGGGGTAAAATAGGACAGAGCACAAATGCAAAAGCAGAGGAAACCATGCTAAAAATATTTTAAATATGACAGCATTCTCTTAATAGTTGTGTTGTACTTCTGCTCAGCTAAAAGGTGACTTGGAGAGATTTTGACAGGCTTTTGCTAAATTTGAAATATTTCAGATCCTGCCAATTTCACTGGCAATTTCTCAGGCCAGCAAAACAGCATTGCAAGGTATTGGTTAAAACATCCTAATACAGCTAGTTAAATAGTTGCTAATTATAGTTGCCTACTGACAATCCAGTATTTTTATGGGGCATGTGTGCTTTTCCCAGGAAAACAAACTTGTGTGTAACAGTTCAGGTTTATAACGTACACAAAATTCAGCATCAATTAACCCCAATCTCTTACATATATCAAAGGCTAATGCCCCTCCCTGGAAGTGTTCAGGGCCAGGTTGGATGGGGCTTTGGGCAACCTGGTCTAGTGGAGGGTGTCCATGGCAGGGGGGTTGGAACTAGATGATCTTTAAGGTCCTTGCCAACCTAAACCATTCTGTGATTCTATGATTCTAATATACTGCTTGCTTTTTCCAAAACTAGTCCATTACAACAGGAACTAACAATTATTACCAAAGGATATTGTCAGCTGACAGCTGTTGAGTATCTGTTAGTGAGTAACACAGTAAGATTACAGCACAGATGATAAAAGCCTCTATCACTCTGCTTAGTGACCTCCACACCTAAACTAGATAAATCCAGTTCTGGGTTTGGCTAGAAGTACCAAGAGCTCTCCCCCTACCCTTTTGCCTTTGTTTTGGACTTAGGAGATTTTCTGTGCAGTCAGTGACTGATCTCTAATAAAATGGATTTTTTTCCTACTTCTCCCTCTCTGCCTATGGGCACAGTGACTTAAGTCTTTCAGACCATCTGAAAATTTTGAACATCTTCACTTTCTAATAATCTCCAAAGTACACTAAGTCCTTCATTTGATTCCTCTGGAAAAGAGATTTTAATTTGATATTACTTAGTAATTTATTATCAGTATAAAACAGGTTTTATTACCCAACCACAGCAAGTAACATTCATCTCCACATTTATCCTACCATTTAAGACATACATGATCAATAAGGTCAGTTAAACGACTGCAACATCCAAGTTTGCTCTGCAACCAAAATGTGGGTTAAGCCTGCGTTGAAATACAGACTTTAATTACTGGGCCTCGGCCCAGGCACATTATCACCCTCCCACAACATGTGCTACCATTCCTATTTGCACTGTGACCATGTTGTGAACTCGCTGCACCAAGCTCAGGCTTTCACTGCCTATCCCAGACTGTCTTGCAGGACAGTCAAAAGGCGGGTGTCAGACCAAAAACTTGGCTGGGCTCTTTCACAGAAGGAAATGGGCAACATAGGGTAAGACAAAAATTGTAGCTGGTCACTTGGGCCACTACATGCAAGTCAGTGTACTGTCCTCTAGTCCTCAGACTCCAGTGAACAATACGCAGAGTTGATCTGGTCCAAGCCTCAGTAGCCATCTCCATCCATTATCTTTTCAGTGGTCTTATTCCCTCTGTTCTGTTAATAACGCAATTCTAATGCTGTCATTTCATTCCCTCTCTGAAAGGAAAGTCCCTGTTTTTTGGAATGCTGTCCAGCTGGTAAGCTGAGCGCCACAGATTTACAATTGCATGTCTCCTTTTCTCAAGAACTTCAATATTTTACTGCACATTCTTGCGAATATTCATGCAAGACTATTCCTAGCACCTTTTAGTTGCAAACACCTTTCTGGCATATTTTGAAGGATTTTGTTGTTGTTGTTTTAAGCACTGGCAAGTCTGAGACAAGGATGACATTTTTACATGCTTCATAAAGCCACACTTACATACAAACAAGTACCAACATTTTCATAAGTGAATATTCATACTGAAAAATCAAACACTTTGCAAAAGCAGCTTGTGCAACCTAATTCAGCTCTCTTGTGCACAGATACAACTGTTTTCTTTTAGTACTGGACATTGCTATTTCAGCTTTTGTTCTGAAAGAAAGAAACCAGAGTGTCTTAATTAAGACAACTCAAAATTAGAAAGAAAAAAAGCTTAACCCATATTAACAAAATTCTCAGAAATGAATGAAACTGCTTGTGTTTGGGAAAAAAATTCAGCAATTCATGCTTTGAAGGATACTTAGCATAAAAACCCCTGCCAAATAAGTTATTAAGGGAACATCACAAGCAACACATACAGCATCTTGCAACAGCACATTAAGCAGCATTCCCTACAGGCACTGATCCCAAGTCTGCCACCTTCTGGACTTGGAACATTTAATCTCCAGAAACCTTCAGCAAAACATAACTGTAATTGTCAGGGAGAGGGGAATCAAGGATCTTTTTCTTCAGATAACTAAAAGTTACAACTAGCAATGTTGATTCTGCCCTATAAAAAAGTCTGCAAAGGCAACAGAGAAAATTAATTGCTTCCCTTGTTTATGACATTATGTTGCAGACCTCTCACATGGGACTATTAGTGTGGTTCCAATATAACCCCTCCAGTAACTCGGAAGTCGGTGACTATAAATACCGAAACACAAACCAAAGCGATTACATAGCTATTTCAGAAGGCAACAGTGCTACACATCCACTTACACTGACAAGTCAAATCTTTTGCATCAGTCATCCTCAGCTGCACTTCTGCAACTCCCATTACATGGAATGGCTGTTTATAAACTACAGTTACAGTTACATTTGACTGCAGAAATCTCAGATGTTTGTGCAACCAGAGCCATGTGGTGTCCCAAAACATTAGTTCAGACTGTTGGCTTTCTTAATTATTTGTGCTTACATTATCTTCTCCACACAATCTGAGTGGATCAGAGAAGTAAATAACTAATATGAAGGCTGTAGTAACACAGGCTGGAAGCTTCATGTCAATACTGCCTTGAAGGGGAAACTGAATTCCAGAAAAAGTGTGCTTTTGGAATTAAACTGCCTCTATCCTATGAATATATTATTTATTTTCTAATTAAAAAGACCAAATAACAGACAAGGTCTGCTTTTGGCACTAAATATTCAATTTAAATACTCCATGCAGCTCTACATATAGACCCAGACAACCAGAGTCTGGTTTAGGTCATCAGTAACAACCTAATAATCTATAGCCTTTCCCTTGCATGAACTACAAAGACTCAGAAACTGATGATTTTATTCAAGCAAAAATTCTTATCTGAGAAGTTCATTCCATAACAAAACGCTGCCGTGGCTGAAAAGCCAGAGGGGTTAACACTATCATCTGGAACAGCACAGGTGGTGAAAGATTCATCTTGCAAGAAAGCTTAGAGCCTCCAGCAAGGTATTTCCCATACCACCTTAATATCCCATTTTTTTTAAATTTTTTTTTCCAATTTGGAGACATTTTGCTTTCAAAAAAACAAATTACAGTTGAACAACAGCAAATTAAACTTAAGCGTTGCAAGGGTGTTCTTCCATTTTGATCCACCATTACAGTCTTTCTGAAGAAAGTCACTTTCAATTTCAGCGTCTCTGAAGATGAACTCTTCATTTAGTTTCCTCCCAAAGTAACATAACAGATAATTCTCTTCATATATTCAAAAATATTTTCCAAATCCCATCTTAAAGGACTGAAATTAATTGTTTACATTAATGAACTCATTAAAACATAAAGCATTATGGCAATTCTAAAATGGTAATTGTTTCATGGCCTCATAAGGATTTATTTCTTGAGAAACTATGTATTTTAGAAACCAAAAGCTTAGTTCATTTATATTTCAGAGGTAGGGTGACTCAAGAAACATTAGTAATAGAACTTCAATCTATGCAGGGGAATATATAGGCATCCAGTTAAAGTATCAATGAAGCAAACAAGCAGAATCCTAATTAGATCAGTCTACTCTTTCTATGCTTACTAGGAAGAACTTGTTACACCCATGGACAGGAGAAAACTTAGCCTTGCTATTGGCAGAGTAGAGGCATTTGCACCACTCAAGCAATTTAATCCTTAAACTTCTCATAACCTGGATTTTAATCCTGCAAATTTAGGACCACTGCTCTGCTTGGAGACAGTATTCCACAAAATATATTAGAAGGTATACATCTTCACCTGGGAAAATATACAACTGTTTCCCCATTCTCATGAAATATATTACTTTGCATCAAAACCAGTTCTGCTGACATAACTGTTTACGTATAAGCTAGCACAAGCACACCTCTCTCTGCAATGTAGCTATACCAACTTCGCTTTACTTACACAAGGTGCATGCTCTAAACTCCAGAGAGGAGTTGCCTTAGCAAAGGCTGGTGCAAGAACTTCCAGGGAGGAAGTTGTCATTAAGGTACACAACTGTACAAGCCAACTTCTCCTCTTCACAGAACTCACTAATACTCTGCTCCCACAGAAACAGCTCTAGAAGGGGGATCTTAAAAACAAGAACAAAGCACAGCATAAAGCAGTCTGGATTCGTGTTTATTGAAGCCAGTAATTAAAGACGTCCTCATTTTGCCAGCACTAGAAAGCAAGATTCCACATGACTGCATACTGCACCTGGTTAAAGCCATACAACTGGACTAAGGTTTGTTTCATACATTTGCAGTCCTAATTGTAAGTTGGAAAAAAACAATAAACTTTGTATACAGGACAGTGAACTTCCATTTACAGCATGTATATTGTTAAGTTCATGATGTACAGAGCAGTCACTTTCAATGTAGTTAAATTAAATAAAATACGAAATTCTGTTCAGTTTAAACAGGTTTTTTAAATGCCAATAAAAAAGTGCAAACTTAAAATCAAGCAGCATAACCACAGCATTTTTATGGAGGGCCAATCTTTAAACTTTTCTATTTGCTTCAAGTTGAATGCTTTCATCTTTTGTTTTCTTAGTTTAAACGTGAACAGTAGATGCAGTCACTATAATGCATATAAATATAGTCATATAATAGTTTAAACAGTCTACCATACAAGTGTATCTGCAAATAAAATGATGTTTCACTTGAAAATGTAAAGGCTGTTTGCAATTTGGCCTTTGGTTCCAATGCTTGAAGACACCAGAATAACAACTGTGCAGCTCACCAAAGTTGACAGACTTTGGCAACCACAGGATGCTACATTACTTACAACTTTCTTTCAGTACACTAGGAGCATTCACTTGCAATTAGAAACTGGAAATCTGTTTCTGTTTTGTCAGAAGCATCTTTCTGCAAAGCTAGTAAGTTATCATACATTATCAGTTTTGATCATTTTTAGTATATTTAACATTTTTATAGAACTGGAAAGTACTTCAATTTTAAGTTTTAGCCATATTGCTAGAGAAAGTGCTTATCAGGTTAGATGACAAAAAAATGCAGTTTCGGACTGAGGTTTTCAAACTATATCCCATTACGATCACACACTTCTACAATTTTTCTGTCAAGTTTTTGATGTTTTAGTCTCCAATCTCAATTCTCAGTGTCAAGAGGACAGTGTGTAATTACTTCTTCTGGTGTGGTAACTTGCAACTGGCACCCATTACACCAGGAAGCACACCCACATTACCCATCAGCCATCTACAGTCTTAGTCTAACTGTTATCTAGACAACTGTATAACTTCAGGTCATACTGTTTATTAAAAAAAAGTAAAAAAAAAAAGAAAATATAGTATTTTCAACAAAAAAAACTGGCACAAATAACATACTCATGTTAATGTTTGTCAAAGAGGCAAGTAAATACTCTTAGCTTTCTAGATAATGTTTAGACAGACTTACAAGAACAGCCTCTTGATGTAACATAGGATTTGAAGTTAACATCCAGTACGGTGTTAGTGGTCAATCTAATTCTGTATATTTAAGTAACAATATATATTAGGGAAGTTATATCCAGACATCAGATTTAGTACAACAAGTTCATATCAATAAAAAGTAAACTCTGCATAATTCAAATTGTGGTTTTTCCCTTCAGCATTAAAAGCACAGAATATGCTTGGCATTTTTAATTTATGGTAGTGTGTACATGTAAAACAAGCATACTGTATATAAAATCAAAGTGCCATTTCAGTAACCATAGCAGTTTTGTTTGTTTGTACAGAATGATGGTTTTATGTGACCATGGACAGAGCTCCGTTAGAGCAACGGGGACAACCACAACCCATCTTTCCAAATGAAATGCTACATTAAAGAAAATATAAAACAAGTTATTGAGTGTGCTCATCACGTACGCATTCATATTTTTTAGGTTACCGTCCGAACTGGAGTTGGCTGCACCTGCAGCAGATGTGGTTGGAACTAGGGCCTTGAAAGTTTTTTTTAAAAACCTCCATAGGTGTAAGGCAGGAATCAATTTTAGCTTTGTAGCTAATATTTAGTTACAAAAAGTAAGGAAAAAATACTGAGAGTGTTCTGTAGCACATTTCATTATGGGAAAATGATACGTCACCCACCATTCTTCATAGGCTAGCCTCTTGGCATAAAAAAAGGCAGAAGCTATCAGAAAACAGGATTTAAAATTAAATACAAGTTGCCAAACTACCGATTTTAAAATAAAACCAAACAGTGACTGTTTGTACTACAGTGCACAATAAATTCAAGCACCTTCTAAAGACACATCACACACTGTGCCAGGCACTTGGATCTAAACAAGTTATAGTTTCTCCCTTTGTCAGCTACACCAGAAAGGGCATCCACACTCTTAGAGGTTTTAAAAACTAAAACAAGATTTATAACAAGAATAAATTCCCATGATGCTTAGTGTTTGGCCTGGAATTCTCCAATGTAAAGTAGTCTCTTTAAAACAGTGATTATTTACCCTATGTGAAACACAGGATTTAACAACATTGCTCCTCTCCAGCCAACCCAACATTCTAGTTTCTCACTGTCGCAAATCTGTTTCCCCTTTTAGGGCTCCGTTCCCTACCTAGGCTTCTGTCACCTAATTAATGCTCTATTACACCACCACCACCTTTCCAAGAATATAATGCATTTGCAAACATACAAGTAGCCAATTCCAGTAACTCTGAAAGAGGGTTTAATTTCTCTTTCTTGCCTTGTGTGCAGTCAGTAGTAGTATTTTAGAAAGAATTCTCCATTTTGCTTCTCTGTGTTCTTCACAACAGGAAATGCAGCTGCACCTGCTTACCTCCAAAACCAAAAGAATTGCCCTATATAAACTCTAAATGGTTATCTTATACAGAGGGATTTTATATGCAAACTTCCTGAATGTGCACTTTTTACTGGGACAAGGCAATGATGTAGTAAGCTCATTTCCCCTGCCCAAGAAAACTGATAGCATCTGCCATAGCAGAAAATTCCTGGTCTTATCAGATCAATATACATAGTTATTTGGTCATTTACATATGCATTTTTTATGCGCTATCAAGCTTCATTCTCTGTTGGAGGAGAGTTTGTTGTTACCATAGAGTCTGGCTTGCGAGTCATCCTATCCAATTCCTCTTGAACATTTGTTAAAACTGTTTTCTGTCCTAAAAAGAAAAAGGACAGGGTTAAAGCAATCTAGTTTCAATGAAATGTTTTAACTGATGAGTACAAGTATTCATAAAATCACTTTTGTATGACAATATATTATCGCATTTCCTCATTATTTTGCCATCTACCCAAGAACACAGGGCCTGATGCAATGTAAGGTAATGTCTATGTAAAGACTGATAAATACTAAGGTTTGATTCACTTTAAAGAGATGAAATGCTGAATTATACAGCAGCATAAAGTATAAAAATACCAGTGATATATTTTCAGCAAGTAACATTTTAAAAACCACCACATTTAGAATTTTCTATGAAAATCAACTGTACACAATTCTATTATTATTCATAGCAAGGACTTTATTTAGACCCACTTTTTAACAAGTTTTCCAAGGTGCATAGGGCACCTGCTACAAAAATCACATTTGTTTGGTCACACTTATACTTGCTGTGTTTTAATATTAAACAACTAACAGGAAGAACACTTTTATGTCTGCAGACAATGTTTCCCTTAAAAAGGGGACATGAATTGCATATTCATGTAATATCTCAGAGCAGTCATTTCAAAGGACTTCTTCAATTGGAAACAGACACACTGAAGTATTTCATGGAAAGGCGTATCTTACATTTTTATATTAGACTCAAAACTTCTTAACAATTCTCTAACTGAACCATCAGTTTAATTCTCTCATTCTGAAAATTATAAACCCACAAATTAATCACTAAAATTGGAATAGTATATTCTAATGCTTAGAGCATACTAGCATTTAAGAGTAAAAAGCTATATTTTTAGACAAAAAGTAGATTATATAACCATGTACAGCTTCCTTACATAGCCAAAGAATTTAACAAGCATCTGTTTTCCAGCTCAAATGTGTGTGAAATATTAGGTGGATTTTTTCCAGGGTACATGCTGAAAACATTAAGAAGGCAAGATTTGACTGTTAGAGATTTAAGTGTTTTTTTCCAAAGTACAAAGACATAACCAAGTTAAAAGGTTACCTTTAATCACTATAAAGGTTTCAGATTTAAGCACTAGTCGTAAGCCACAGTACTCTTTAATAGCATCTATTCAAAGTATGATTATTTAAACAAAATTAAAAAATTAGTACGATAACTGTAATATAACTTACAATACAAGACACTTTACGTGTAGACTATTGGTACCTTGGAGTTAAAAAACCCCTAAACCCTAAGACAATAAAAGCCACACAAAATTCTTGCTCAAACAAAAGTAGGTCTAAACAAAACTGTGGCTTTTTTTTTTTAAAATGCTAGATGAATGGGATCTTTAAGCCTCCCAAATAATAGCAAGCAGCTGTCTCCTGCAACTACCTCAGACTGGACAGGAAAAACATTGCCAAGCTGTTCAATGATATGTAGGTTTACAAACTCCCCTTAAACACCGCCATAGGTGAGCATCTTTCAAAGGAGAAGAAATACAAGGAGCTGTTTTTAAGAAAATAAAAATTTCCCCTCTGTTATAAATTAAATTGATATTCGCTTTCAGTTTCCCTACAAAAATATTGTCAAGGATGGAAACGTCAATTAGATGTGTTCGTTACAATTATACGTATTCTCCTTTCTAGATTAGAGTGAGAGGGGGGAACCCTAGTTCTTTATCTATTGCACAGGAATAGAAGGGTGAAGGCAAATCTTAGAATTTCACAAGATTCTTGTGAATATAAATGAAACAACTTTAGAAGTCCATGCGAAGAAAAATAATCTACCACAGAAACCACCAATTGAAGTTCTTTGAAATACCATGGTCTACACATGGAAGAAAGACAGTCCCGAAACATAAAGGCAAATAAGATGGGTGAGGAATTACACAGCATGAAAAATGGACATGACATTGCGGCATCTGCCCAGATGAGAGAGTTCTCTCAAGTAAGAGTTAACATAGCAGAAACCAGTCACTCAATCAGGCTGACCAGTAGTTGAGATCCACAATGTCTCCCTCATCCTGTGACAGAAACTCAATGTTTCAACCACAGGATATTCATAGCTGTGGGAGAAACAGATGGTCTCTTTAAAGCTAAATATTTTTAGTGCCAACCTTCTGAAAACGTAGGGCTCTTCAAACACTTAAGGTTAGACATTTAAAATGCCTACAAAGATTGTTTTAGCACATTCACTCGCACAGAGGATGCTGCCATAAATAAGACTTCTCCAAGATACTCTCTTCAACTTTTCCACGAAAGAGCAAGTAATCTTTTCTGTTATCACCAGCACCAGCTACTTTAGAAACTCAACGAGAGCTTTTCAGACACCAGTGTTAGGAGCCCTTAGCTTCTCAGGAAAGTTTAATTTTATATTGGTTGCATGTAAGATGTGAGCACATCAGCTGACAAGGAATAGGCATATTCTCTTATGAGTGAAAGCCGATTGTTGTGTTCTGAAAGTCAGGGAACGAGCGTGAGCTGCCAACTTGATGCAGCCAAGAAAAGCCAGCTGTGATCTTGAGATCACTTAGGAGAAGTACTTCCACCAGAGAAAGAGAACTGCTGTACCAGGCACTACAATGAAATATATCTGGAGTGCGGCACACAATTCTAATCACTCATGGTCAAGAAAAGATAAGCCAGTGACGTGAACTAAGGAAGAAGAAACTAGTAGGGAAAACAAAGCTCAACCTCTAACAGAGGACTAGAAAAGAACTTGTTTAATTTAGTCTAACAAAACAAGAAAGTTAAGAAAGGATATATGACTGCTGTCTCTAGATGTTTCAGGAGAGAAACAATCTATTTAAATTAGAAGTTAATGCTGACACACACACAAAAAAAAAAGGTACACAGAGCCATCTGTTATCTTTGAAAACACCTGAAAGGCACATGATGTTCTAGAAGACTGAAAGAGGAAAGAGTATAAAGCCCATTACGGACTAGTTAGTTTTTACTCTAGTATTTTTCCCAGAAATTGCAATTATGTTTTAGGTGCTTACAAACAGCCTACCAGCGCAACAATCAACATGGATCTGTTACCAACAAGTTGCGTCAAGCCAACCAAATTTCTTTCTATGATAGGGTAACAGGTCCTGCGGAAAAGGGAGAAGTGGTCGGTATCACATCTCACATAACCTTCATATAAACAAACTAGAAAAAAAAGTCTTGATATTTCCGAAAAATGAATGTATTGTAATTCATAAAGTTATCCATTAGTTATCCATAATACCAGTCAATATTTCTATTCAGCAATCAACCGTGCCAAACTGTTGAAGATATCAGGTATCTAGGCAAGCATGCCTGAAGGGACTACAAAGGATTTTGAAAGACAGGATTGGAGGTAAAAAGTTATTTATATAGATTATCAAAGTGGTGCATAAAAATAGAATGGAAAACAACGATTAAGCAAATGTATGACCTTCTGAAATACTAAGGTAATTTGATACAGACCAGAAAACCTCCTACTAGGAGGCAGAAATTGTATTAAACTGGTTGCATTGTTGTAACACATCCTGATCAATATTATACAGATGAAAAAAACCTAGCATCACACTAAGACATCTAAACAGAAGCACACTACATAATACAGATTAAGTAACCCCTACTTAGGCAGGCAAAGCCTCATCTGACATACTGCACTCGTTTCTGAGCACCAAAAGAAACAGGTCATCCGAGTAGACAGTACAAAGGAGAATAGCAAGAATTATCAGAGTTGTAAAAACATGTCCTGTGAGGAAAGGCCAACAGAAGTGTATTCTTGTAGTCCAGACAAAAGTCACAGGCAAAAGAGTAATAGCTTTCAAATATGCAAAAGACTGCTGCAAAGACAAAGGGGTTACACTGATCTCTGTCTCCACTTGAACAAGATAAATAGTACTGTGATTAAGAAATACTGACTGTACAAGAAAAAAAAAACTAATAAATTAAGTACTGGAACAGGCTTCCTGGAGAGATGACATTACATCTTTTATTTCAGAGTTTGCTTGCTTTTTAATCACTAGCCAGGAACGCCCTAACTGATTCTGCTTTAGATAAAGAGCAAGGATGAAACAATCCCTAAAAGCGAATTCTAGTCCTATTTCTATAAAAACAGTTAATTTGACCTTGTGGTCAGTAATAGCATGAGGCTGCACTTGATGAAGCAGGGGACACCTTTCAGTGTCAACTGAAGAGGGCATTCTGGATTAAGAAAGAATTAATTAAACTTTTTATACTGTAGATACAATACTATTATGTAAATAATATATAATACAAATAATTATTTTGTTATAGCTATAATAAATTTAATAAAGATAACTTACAGAATCCATCACGCTAACAAAAACCAAAAAACTACCAACAAAATACTGATTTGCTGTAAGTCAAATTCTCCCCATTTTTCAGCTTTCAGAGCATTCAATGTCATATAAAACCCTTCCCAACTAAAAAAAAAAAAGAAAAAATAATAAAAATAAATTTTAAAAAATATCTTTACTTCCCCCTCTCCAGGAATAGTTTCAGTTCAAATACCAACACTCCAACAATTGCTCAGGTTCTCTTAATGGCAATATCATATATTTATTTCCAGTTCAGAATGTCTGGGCCTGACACTCCTCTAAGGATCAGAAACCATGGGTTTCGCATCACCATTACATTTTACCTGGTTTCATAAGTAGAATATCTATCAGTAATTTAGTAGGGAAATAATTCTGGAAGGAAAGCTCCTGAATGTAAGTGCTATGGGAATGCCAATGTCAAAAAGAAATAATCAAAGTAGTAAATTTCTAATATCGGGAGGAATAACCACACATTTTACGACACTGAGTTTTGTACAGGTACTCAGTATTCTGAAGGGTTTCTTTTCAGTGCAGTTACTTATCAGCCATACAATGAAGTCATAGGCACATACACAGAACAAAGCCACTTGATCAGTGTTATCGGTTGTGTTGGATCACAATAAAATACTAAATAATGAGAGAATAACTTCAAGCTGTTCTAAGAAGTAATTCATCTAAACTTGAGCTCTGGAGAGATTTCAATAGTTTGACTGGAAACTACAGTCCAAACCCAATAAACTGCATTTCCTTCAAGCAACAGTTAAGTGTCAAGAAAGGAAGAAATTCTAAAGTAAAAAATTAAAAAAGCAGCACTTCTGAACATGATCAGGACTCAAATGTTATTTATATCCCTGCAGTATAACTTCACCCTAAGACTCAATTTATGACAGGCTTAATAGAAGCCCTGGAGTTGTGAAGTTGCAGCAGTTCTTTTTTTAAAGACTGCACATTTTGGCACTGTCATCTGTCAAGGTCTGTCACTTTACTGACTTATTTAAAAGATACACGCAGTTAGACCAAGGTGGGCCAAATAAAATATTAAAAATATGCAAAACGGCCTGCAATAACAAGTCCAATACCTGATTTCTTGGCTGTACTCTGCACTCCTCCAGCACCAGGACTCCCAGGAGAGCCAGTCTTTTTGCTCAAGAGACTGTTAAAGAAACTAGCCAAGACACCTTCACTTGCAGCGTTATCTAAATAAAAAACAAAACAAAACATGTATCACAGAACAGTTATTGCTGGTAAATGATAGAATACTGCTCTTCTGGAATGAGGGGAGGGTCACAACATTTTAATCTAAATATTTGTATCCTTTTGTTTTTTCTAAATGTAGAAGCCAAGAAACAAAGTATTAAGTATGGATGTGCAATTCAAAGACTTATAAGTCCATTAACAAACTGCACAGACGTTTTAGTGCAGTCTTTCATGCCACACTACTTCTCATAAATCAGAACTTGGATATACAGCAATGAGACATGATCCAGAACTGCACAAGTATTTTGTCCACTGTGAGGTATGGCACTGCAGCGCGTAATTAAAAACTGACCCTACCAACTTCCTTAATGCGGAGAGGGGAAAGAAACCACTCAACATGGAGCTCCATCTTAGGGCTGAGGGAGGGGAGAGGGTGTAATTTCCAAGTTACTTCATGTACTACAGAAAATGACAGTCTAGGAGGGTTTAGTAGAACAGGTTTCATTGTGGATTCCAGAATAAGTGATATGAAGTATAAAACTGCGTGTAGTTTAAAGCAGTCCCCACTCTAACAATCCAATGGATGCATAATAAATGTATTTAGGCAACTTAAGGAAATAATGTATTTGAACTCTGACTGACTGCTTGGCAATAACAGAACTCTACTTCAAGTCATATCTCAAAAAAAGGAAAAATAAGGAAAATCAAACCTAAAGCTATGTCATTAACTAATTCCTGTTATTAAACTAACTATACCATTAGTGAATAAATTCCAAAATCTTTCTACAAAAGGGGATTTTCTTAAGGGAAATAATAAAAACAGTAAAAAGCTTATTCATACTTTTAATATTTGGATCTGGTTTCTTAACTGATGTTATTGGTGAGGCACTGGGTACATTGGCGGGACCAGCTCTGCCTTGAGTTCTTGGGGATCCTGCAGGTCCTCTTGCAGGAGATTCCTTAAAAAAAGTCCAAATCACACAAATCAGAGAGGAACTTAGATGGATTACTTACATAAAGCAAATGTAACATTACATACAGATTACTTTTTAAATCTTTAAATTGGCACTGTAGTATATGCACACCGGGGAAAAAAAAAAACTCAAACAAAACAATACCAGTTAGCTGGGGCATGCGCCTCCACTAAAAGAAAAGATGAATCACTGTAGGAAATTTTCAGTTCGATAATCACTGGATATTTCTATTTCCACAGAGAATTAGAATTAAGTGATTCGTAAGCAACATTTTAAAATATTGCCACTTTTTTTTTTTTTTCAGTTTGAGGAGATTCTGTATTTTACATTTACAAAATGGTTGTAACCATTTTGTCCACAGGTTAAAATCATTCCCTCTTTCCTAGAAAGAAACAAAACACCTCCTACTCTTCTCTTGGATTTACTTACTGATGCTCTTGTAGGCGTTGCTGGCTGTTTGGCAAGGAATGACTGCAAAAACAACATATTAAGAATATTAAATGTATTTCAGCAAATATAAAGGAATAAAATACAGTGAAGCTATTAATTTATTTGATTATTTTTTCTGATATTTACAGGCTTCCTCTTAGATATTTATATACGTCCAGACTTTACCACTAGAGAACAGTGTTAAAATGCACAAACTTCAATCCTTTGTCTTACGCAGTCGTTGCAGAACTATAAGCCACAACCGCAGACACCAAAGTCTGTAACCTCTATGATATTTATAATCAACTATACAGGAAAGTATTATTAGGGGGGTTTTAAGCAGTAGAGCAGTAAATAAAATAACAAGGTACAGCATAGCCAAATTTCATACCTTAAAGTTTTTCAAGCCTCTGACTGTAAGAAAACTGCAACACTAAGACGTTATTAAAAGATGTCTTAAAAGTATCAAAGATCAACACATCTATGTTATGAAATTTTAAATTATCTTCTTGCTCTTCTCCTTTGAAATGTAAATTATTTCTGTTCTCAGCCTATTTTCCTTTCAACTTGCCAAGATAAGTGCCATATTTTGTACTCGTATTTGTTAAAAATAAAAGTTATTTCACAATTACATTTGAATTTGCAAAGCTGGAAAGTGGCTATCTAGTGATTTCAATGCGGAATGAAAAACTGAAGGCAATAACAGTGGAGAGCTTAAAGTGAACCCTTATTTAGTAAGGATTTATTTTCATTCTTCCATTCTTACCTGCTGCTTCATAAGAAATACTTGTTCATCTTCTGCTGCCAGCTCTTTATCATGGACTAACTGTTGAACAAAATATTTTGTTATTAGAAATAAAAACTGAAAACACTGAATTATTTCATGTTTTAGTGATCAAAAGGGAAGAAAAAGAGGCAAATCTTTAATACCATTCTTTACTTTTTAAAAACCAAACAAAATCTATAGTTTTCCATATTATCCATTTTAGACACATCCTATTCCTGTGTGCCTATACTCACAAAATCAGCAATATACAGAAATCACATGGATTATTTACTGCTCTTGCCTTACATGAAGAAATATGTTATTAATAATATGTTAATGCAATAGTGATATACTGTCGTCTTCTACAAGATTTACCTTTACATGGTAACCTCAGTGCCATATGTAAATTGTGTAAGCCCTACAACAGTAATGTCCATTTTCAAAAAGCGGATTTGCCCCAGGCATACAAAAAGGTTCATGTGAAATGGTGATATTTGGACTGCCTTTCATTCACAAAAGTGAGTAACTTCTGTGTTCACTTGCAGTATTTTAAACAGCTGGAAAATGAAAGCCTGATATTTCACACATTTGGATACAGAAAAAAATTATATTTAGATTTTGAGTTCTTCAATATTAATAGCTATTCAAGCAAACTGCACTTATTTGTGGGGGGACAGAGAAAAGTTTACCCTTTTTTACCTTTCTTACAGGAGGTTTTACAATGAAGTCCTCATATGCATCTTCTGGTTTCACTGTTATGAAGTTTTCATGTAAAATGGCAATTTTCTTTTCATTGTCCCAACCCGCAGGTCTATAAAAAAAGAAGGAAAGCTTTGCCTTTTCAGTCACGAAAAGCACTTCTACAGAGACCGTTTACTTACTGCCCTCCACCTGAATATGGCGATTTTATTATAGGTCAGTCCTAATCCTCAGCTCAATTCCAAAGATAGTAAAAAGCTGGTGTGGTATACTCTGAGTCAAGTAACCCAATACGTTGGGTTTTTAATTCAGGATTTCAGAAGAGTCACATACTAAGCTTTTGAACAACACAAACCATTCAAGTTATTTATGTATGTTATATGAAGTGTAGTGCTTAATAGAAAACAATCTGAAACCACGTTACTTATACAATTGACTTACATAAAAACTGCATCCTTTTCTACCACTAAGGCAGGCGTGGTAAACTGAAAACCGTATGTTTTATGTACAATGTACTTATACAACAGATCAAGGTTTTTTTCCTCCTTAACTGATGTATAAATCAAGGCAGCCCCATCTGATTATTTATTTAAGGAAAATTATGAAAGATATAGCTTTTAAATTATAGTAAGAATTTCAAAACAGGAGCTAATGGACACATATCTACTAGACCTGATTTTGAGAAGTAAGGCAAAAGCTACAGCCATTTAGTATTTGGGGAGAGGAAGGGGGTATAACAGGAGAAGACTCATGATACCTTTCTTTGACATACAGAAACATTACCTACCCTGCCAGGCACTTAACTTTGAAAAAGTGAAAAACTTAAAACTGGAGATCTGAGCTGTCTCTTACGTGAAAATTGTGAGTTCTGAGGGGAAAACCAAGAAAAAACACCTCACCAAATGCAAAACAAATCCTTTATAAAGGAACAAAAGCCCCAAATCTCATGCACAATTTAAAAACTATAAAAAGCTTTATACATCTCTCAACATTTTTGAAACAACAAATGCTACCTAGTAAATAACTACACACCAAGCAATCTTGAAGTGCAATTTCTCAGATTAATTTTATGTGCAATTGAACACTAAAAGGTACTTTCTTGCTTCCAGATTACAGCAAATCTCTTCAGCGCAGGAAAGGATACACTGTAAGCAGAATCTACGAATGTGTGACTGAATGAAGTCGAAGTGTTCTTCTCTGTAATCATGCTCCTTCTCTAGTACACTCACTGCATCACACTGGAAGAAAGGCAGAAAAACAAAACCAGAAAAACACAGTCATTTAATGCCAGCACATCTTAAAACTTCCTTAGTCTTACAGACGCATCACATTTACTTTGAGCTTTTGGTTTTAAAATGCCCGCAATAAATCAAAAGATAAAGTAATTAACATATTACTGATAAGGTTATTACCCTTCAGCAAAATTAAAACCTGACACTGATAGCAGAAGCTTGCTTTTAAAAAAAAAATACCTTTACTATTGGTCCAGAATTCATTCTGCACATCTGTATAAAGCATGTCTTCCAAAAGAAATTAAACTTTTCCACAGCAGCAAATGGAACTAGAAACTCACTTTTGTACAAACTACCAGCACAGGAATACCAAGGTTGTGAGTCAGCACATTTTCTCCAAGTGGCAAAGACACATGTTCATCCTCTTGGCCAGAAGAAGGGCCTCTTCTCTGAGGTGATCCTTGGTAGCCTTCTTCAGGTTCTACATATTCTTGAAACTCCTTTATAACTATTAAGAGAGAGATCTTCTTAGGGTACAACAAAGGAACTAGGTCTTCTTTTTAAACCATAATTAATCTACGACTAACCAGAAATCTCAAATCTCAACTTTTTTTTTCCTTTTATAATGAGAACAGAATGCAAGCTTAAGCCTTGTTACCCCTTGAAACACAACAATTCACCACCACCAAAATTTACAGCAAGCTAAATCAAGTGCAATTTGGAGCTATTATAAATAATCAAAACTAGCTGTGAGAGCTATAGTATGCACAAATGCACGTTCCTCAACTCAATGCATTTCATTACATGGGAATTGACAGCAGAAAACGTAGATGTAGTTTAGCAACCTAGCCTATACTCAGTGCAATTTGTACCTAGTTTTTGAAGAAAACATGGTGAAAATGTAAATAGACACAGAAAACACCAAGCTGAAACAGCCCCTCTTTCTTATAAACTATTACTTAATTTAAGTTTCTATTACTCTACATTTCTGTTGCGGGAGTCCAATGCTAGAAATACAAAAGATACACCACATAAATACAGACTCAAGGACTTCTAAATGTTATCTGAAGAGACTTGGTTCTATTCTGGAAAGCTACAATGGAGTCCGGAAGGAAACTAGATGCTTTCTATGTTTTCAATGTTTTAATTTTACAGCAATGATGAGTGTTCCAATAATACTGAATACTATCAAATAAGAAAGAAATAAGAAATAGTATTAACTGCCTAAGAAATAGTATTAACTGCCTAAGAAATAGTATTAACACCATTCTGGAAGCACACTGTGACCCCACACGCTTTATCAAAACGGAGATACAATTTACAGCTTTCATGTCTTTTTTTCAGGATGAAAGTCACAGACCAGATATATCTGCCTACTGGATGTGTCTGCTCCCGAAGGCCCAGGGCTCTCCCCGACATGATAATCCCACCCAAAGCCCCCTCCTTGCTCAGCCATAAGGAGCCCTCAGGAAAGAGGCAAGCGAAGCTCCATGCTTTGCTCCCATGCAGACGTCTTTATTCTAGAAACAGTGGGAGCAGGCTGACTGTACGTACAGTAAGGAAACGTCTTCAGAAAAGCTCCCAATCTCCAGCACATTCACAAAGAGAGTGTTGTTCAGTACATTCATCCACGTGACAGGGAAGGAACTGCAACGGTACTGCAGGCCATCTGATACTTCTGAGGTTTAGGAAGTGGTAAAACCTCAGGAAAAGTTTATAATACAAATCTCGTAAAATGAAGTCACTGTACCTTTTCAAAATAGGAACCATTGCTGCAATAGAATGGGCATGTGGAAGGAAGAACAAATCAGAAAAGCTTCTGTTCAAAGCTGCACAATCTACAATTTTTATTAGAAACATAAAATCATGTGATTCTTGTGAAAAACAAGAGAGCTCTAGACCAGAGAAAAGCTTAAAAAGAAATCCAGGAATTATAGACCATAAGACTTTCAATCACCAATTCAATATATTCCAAGGCCCAAGGTAATAAAAAAAAAAAATAATGCATTTGCTTTTGAACTTGGGGAAGCAGTGCCTTCTGGTGGAGAGGAAACAACAGTGCTCTCAAAGGGATGCTTTCCTGTTTCGTATTCAGCAACTGCAAATCAAAATTCCATTACACATTCTGCACATTAAATATGTTTACTGACTATCACACAGAAAGCAAATTAACTCCAGAGCATTTAACTAGAAAAGGCTTTAAAAAAAAGTACTTATTTCATTACTCACGCTCTTCCTAGCTCAGGATTGAAGAAAACAAGTGTATTCCAGCAGCTAAAAGAATACCATTTACAGCCACTACAAACATTCAAATAAGTCTCTCTGACTTAATCAGATGTAAAAGAATATTTGACAATATTGCTCTCAATTTACTACAGCATTATAATCAGACTCTGTTAGTTTCCTAGGTTTTGTTCATATCAAAGCAGAAAAATCTTTACTTTATTAAGATATCTATCAGTATAACCGTCCTCAAATTTTTTTGGGGAAAAAAAAAAAGCCTCTCTGGAAAACAGTAAGACTCTGACAATATGATACAAATCATTATTCAAAATACCCCAATAGTTTTACTAATATAAATAATAGCAAATGCAACATAGAAACTTCAGAAATCTGATGGCACATCCTCATGAATTTCTGCTGAATGGGAATGAAGACCATAATCCCAGAGAGCTGACATTCCCAACTCTTCCCTCTCCCCAAGAATAAGCAGTACCAAATACCAGGCATCATGGACCAGCGATCAACAAGGCCGTATCTCACTGGTTGCTCCATGCATGGAGGGAGAAAAAATTTCGCTGTGGAGATGAACTGTTTTTGTGGATAGTTAATAATGCAGATGGTCTGGCATTAATCCCTGACTAGAGACTGAGAAATGCTACAGAAAACACTCAGCTTTAGTTAACAAGGACATCTGCTGAACAAGTAGCTACTAGAGTTAAAAGAAGGTAAGAGTTGTACTAAGAACCTCTAAAACTACTGTATCTTGAACACAGATACACCTGTTTCTGAATTAAAGTGGTTTAAGTTAGTGATAGGCTCTTAAACACTTTTTAAAGATTCTCATCCAACCCCCATTCCCATTCAAAATTTAGTCTTGTTAAACCCAAGTAAATCTGTATGACTAGTGCTGTCAGACTACCTCCTATGGACAAGCTGCATTCAAAGCAGCTAATAAAGGAGGTCACTTCAGTTTAAGTGCTGCTTTGTCACACAGCAATTTAATACTTTTTTCTTACCTCCCATATCTATTTCTCACTTTATATCCATTAAAAGTTTGAGAGTGGAGATCAAGTTCATCATGTGCCCAAACAGCTTGCATAAATCTTTTCTTTTTCCTTTTTTTCCACCAAGCTATGAGTATTTTCTCCTCCACATAATTCCTATTAAGGAATCACATTCTATATGGTCTTTTCTTTATAAAGTAGGGGAAAATGACTTGGTTTAAATTTTTTTGAACAGGAAATACAGATAAGATGATGCACATAAAATAGAAAGCCAGAAAACCAACTGTTCATTGGACAAATTGGTAATATTCTGCTACCTATCAGTAAGGGTGAGTACTAGGAATAGCCTATTACATTTGAAAAATTATCACTAGGTGATGATATACCATAAAAATCACATCTCTGCTACAGTGTGCTGATTTATCTACCAAACTTGTGGCTTGCCTAGGTAAAATGCCTTTTATTTAGACTTTTGCATTTAACACAGCAAACAAATGCAAGTTTCCACTTAACTGTTTTTTTCTCATGTTAACTGCTTATTTACACAAGCTATTGAAAGTTAACTATAACAAGAACAGATGTATCATTCATGTGACAGGAGCGATTGACTAGAAGTACCACCTAGAATGTAATCCACAGTTGTTCTTAGGTTTGATTATTCTAGTAACAATAAAATCCTCAGTCTTGGAGTACTGTTTAACTGCAATATGGAAACGGCAGACAAACACTACAACTTACTTAACTAGATAGATCACAAAAGCACTGAGCAGCAGAACAAGAAAAATGCAGAAAAATTTTCCAAGACAATCATTCCGTATTTACACTATTAAGTTTTCACAATCCATGCAGCTTTTAGCTTTTTTGTGTGTACTATCTTTACTGATTCATAAATTTTACTTCTGTGAAAAGAATTCTTAGATAAAAAATGTCTGGGCAAAGTAAGTTTCTTTTATCTTTTAGCTTAAGAATTCTTTCAGCTGTATGTCAGGACAAAAAAACAACAAAAAAAGAAAAAAGGCAGAGAACCTGAAACTAATTCAGCTTGAACGGGACACTACCTAATTTTCAAAAATATATGTTATTGTGTTTGAAGTCTTTAGCTTCAAATGCTCCAGAGGACATTAATATCATAGCCATTTTACCAGTATACTTCCTTTCTGCATTTCTTGATAGTCTCCTTTTCCACTTTGCTGTCATAAACAGGGAGGCAAAACTTAGATTTTCCCCAAAATAATTATTCAAATGTGTTATTTAAGCAATGATTTCTCATATTTGAGCCTGAATTAAATTAGAACATTTGAACTGATATTATTTATCTGAATCCATACTAGCCAAGCTTTTAGCAAGGAACTTCCAGGGCAGCTCAGTGACAGGAGTGAATGCAGACAAGCAATGCTCTTGGTATACTCTCAATAATTTAATTTCTTTCAAGGCAGCCTGTTGCTTCCATATGTGTGTCCTGCCTCCCATTCTGGAAACTCTTTAGCACAAAAGGAAAGCTTCTCATATACCAGATGGAGCCCAGCATCATGCGCCCAGTAGAGCCAAGAGTCAGTACCTCAAAGAGCAAACACAAGACAAAAGGCTGGGTGGAGAAAGGCCACCAAAACCTTGAAAGCAAAAACAGGCAGTCCAAAGATCAATTCCACTGAGAATGGTGAGCTAACAAAAGAATTTCTGGAAACTGGTAATAAGATCCTAGTAATGGAGAAAGAACAAGCTAGCAGCACGTTAATGGGATAATACTAGAAAATGTTTCCCTGGGGTCAAGAAGAACTACCGGTTACTGGTACTGAGTGTAACAGCTAGGGAAAGCACTGCGGACGTTCAGCTTCATCCACATGCCCCGGCTTACATCTAGAACCAAGCATAAGGCAACGTGGTTCTACAAGCTGAAGTCAAGAAACAGACATCCATGTGGCGTTATGCCTCAGTGGGGCTTTACTGGAATGAATTTAGCACGTCTTCACTCTGCACCCTGCTTCTATGTTTTGACAGCCTGCTTTGCATATGTGCTTTCCCATCCCAGTTTTTTTCGGATCTGGGCTACTGCAGCACAGTGATTCTCCATTTTCTAAGTGGCAGCTTACCTCAGAAAGCATATGCAGCAGGATTTTAGTAAAAAGAACTTTGCTGGTGTAGCTTTATTGATGGACTGCAGTCACAAGGCATTCTTCAGGCATGTGTGCTCTAGATTGTCTAAGCAGTTACAGTAATATAGCCACAGCTATAACAGCAATTTCTTTTAGCAAATTTGCTGTTAAGAGAATTACAAGCTATGGTGGCCAAAGTTTTGAGCACAGATCTGGCCTTAGGGACAGAACTCAGAAGATGAGTATGTGAAATGACAAGTGTCCTACACAGTGACCGAGAAAAGGAGCAAGACGGAAGTTTGGGAGCGGAGACATTACGGCCCCTGTTTTACCTGCATGCTGATATTGGACTGAAGTTCGCTGCTCAGCCATAGGATGGCAGCAGAGTCCTGCAAGCGTGTGAATTAGGCAGCTCTCAAATTTTCCTTTTCCGTCGACTCTATTAAAGCGCAAGAGAAACTAGGAATTTCCACAATACTTTAATTTAGAAATCTCTAAGACAATACTACTGGAATGTCTTCTAAGTTCCCCAAACACAGTATGCTCTTAGTGAAGCCTGAAAACACTTCTCTTTTCAAAAGTAAAATTTAAGTGCATAGACTCAACATTTATTTGGATTGCCATAAAATTTTTTGTGTCTCAGAAAAGGGCAAATCCAGTTAGCTGATGTATTTTGAGACTAGAACTGCCTTTCCATCTCCCATTCCTAAAAAAATCTCTCACACATACAAAAAAAAAAAAAGCTTTTTCCCTTAAAAATTGTCAGACACTACTTTTTTTTTTTTATAATATAACCTGGTGATCAAACCCAGGTGGTTTCAACGATTAAGTTTAAACTCTATCTAGTATGCTATAGGCACAAGCCTTTCAGGAAAGTAGTATTTAACACTCAGAAAGGAGATCAGCTGTACAAACACATCTGAATGGTCACATGCCAAACAGATTACACTGCTCCCTAAAGTGAATCTAAGGAAGCTACTAGACAGTATTTGCAAGGTTTAAACACCCCAGTACAGCTAGCAGCCATCAAGGATCACTCTGAATCTATACTTTAGCTGAAAAGGAATGCATGTTGCTACGGTCTTTTCCGCTGAAGGAATTTATTTTGGAGTAATTCAATATGAAAACAGACAAAACTCTCAAGAAGCATTCAAAACTATTTTAGGAAAGAAAAGAAGCTGCAGGAAACAATACTGCGGCTGTGACTGCTTGCCAGCACCAGATTCTTTCCTGCCACAGATATGCCAGGAAAGAAAGTTAATTTATACAGCATTCCTAAAGTCAGAGGGTAGGAATGGCTGTAGTAAGAAACAATTAGATGTACCAGGATCACAGTCTAAGCCTTGTGAAAAACAAGGGCAAAGAGAACTACTGGAAGACAAACAGAGTAGAGGAATGGGACCTGGCTTAGATACCAAGGAAAGCACAGCTCATTTCATTACTGAATTTTGTCACTATTTTAAAAAATGTGATTGTGTATTAAGTTAGTTTTTTAAAAATTGGCCTTTTTAAAAATAAAATTACCAAAATCTCATTACTGCAAGGGATTAAGACCATTAATTCACCTGGTGTTTTGTTAGCACAGCATAACTGGAAGAGTTATTTTACAGCCTAATAGTCTGTTTGAATTAGAGTTGTAATCACAACTTCAAAGTAATTCTTATCCAACCCATTCTCAAAACGCTAATCTGAAGAAATTTATCATTACAAAAGAAAGTTGCAATAGTTAAAAAAAAAAAAAGGAGAAGAATGTCTGGATGCACACACTTACACTTCTGTTCCATGTCTCTCATCTCCTCTGGAGGAATTTTCATCTTATCAATATGTTCTTGCAAGACACTGGCCCATTTCTGTAAAGACTCCATAACAGTCCAAGGTCTAGACATATCTGCAACAAAGACTACAATGGTGTCTTGCAGGGATTCTGCAGAAACTGCAAACTTCAATAGCCCTTTATGGTATAAGTCTCCATCCAGAATCCAAACATTACAGCGAGTGTGATCTGAAAGGAAAAGGTACAACTGTAACTCAATAGATGTTAACTTTTTGCTTTGCTAGTCTACAAGTAAACAGATGAGTACATTAGTGTTAAATGAAAGACCAAAACCCAGCTACCAGCAGACCTTGCCTGTTTATTAACACAGTTGCATATGTAAATGCCTATATTACTTGGTAGATGCTTTCATTTAACAGGATTTTTTCTTGGTTCAGAATCTTTTTGTTTAAAAAAACAGTTTCTGTTCTTTGGCTTTTACTAAGGACAGCTGACACAACAGTTTTTAGATGCTGCACAGCATTCCTGAATTTGAAATACGTATATTCCAAGTAAAACTACAATACATGTGACACATATGTAACTGGAAGTTCAAAAGGGGGTTGTTACAGCTGAGTCCAGCAGGGAAGCCTTCGGTGTCCCTCAGACACGTAAGCTGGTTTAACATACTAATGACATCTCGCAACAGTAATAAGCTGCAAACAAGATACAAGCAATAAGCAGCTTAGGTTTCTAGCACAGGAGTAGGAGGAGCAAACACAGGATAAACTTACAACCTACCCAACTTTGAAGTTGTGCTACCTGCTCTTAATTCACATTGACTTACTTGCAGGCTCCTTACAGAATGAGTACTGGACAAAAAATGTGGTATTTTAGGTTTTGTGTTTCTCCCCCCACCCCACCCCACCCCCCCCCGTGTATATATAGCAATTGGACATTTTTTGTTCAAATGTAAGGTGAGGCGAGTGGGAAATCAGCTGGGACAGACAGCTGGCATGAGAAGTTTTACCCCAAACACAAACTTTGGCAAGAACAGAAGAAACTGAAAATGGAGCATCATTCAGGAATGACGTATGAGGTACTCTAAACAACCAATACTGTTCAAATTTTAAAAAATAAATACATAAAAATTACATTATCCTCAGAACTTCCTCCTGAAAAGGAACAACTGCATTTGTTTCTGTCTTCTAGACTCTTCCTAGTATTCCTACTACCTCTTCCAAAGTATTCCCTATCCTACCGAGGCTGTACAGAGGCAACAACAGTGGGTATCCATAGGTATTACATACAAGATACGTGAATTCTGAAATACATAGATCAGCAAACCAATCACTGCAGAACCTAGATTTTCAGAACAGCTACGGAGCTTTGTAATTACTCTGCCTTACTTTATTTCCCTGCCCTACACTCCAAAACTTTAAACTTCACAAAATAAATCCAGATGCTGTGGCTATCATAAGTTTCTTTACTCCAAGAAAGAATCCATCAGGATCAAAAACACTGGCTCTACAAAAAGGCAAAAACTTGACTAAGGAAACTGGAAAGAGAAAAAAGTACAAGATGTACCTACTACTCTTCTAATCAGGTATTGGATAAAATTACTGAACAGCCAAGTCAGACAGATTACATCAAGCAGATGGAAAATAAGGAGGTGATTGGTGACAGCCAACATGGCTTCACTAAGGGCAAATCGTGCCTGACAAACTTGGTGGCCTTCTATGATGGGGTTACAGCGTTGGTGGGCAAGGGGAGGGCAACTGACATCATCTACCTGGACTTGAGCAAGGCATTTGACACTGTCCCACACAACATCCTTGTCTCTAAATTGGAGAGACATG
The DNA here is from genome assembly GCF_028858705.1 of Grus americana. NCBI lineage: Eukaryota > Metazoa > Chordata > Aves > Gruiformes > Gruidae > Grus > Grus americana. The sequence goes on from NC_072864.1 coordinate 10,395,554, forward strand.
GATTTGATGGATGGACCACTTGGTGGATAAGGAATTGGCTGGATGGTCGCACTCAAAGAGTTGTGGTCAACGGCTCAATGTCCAAGTGGAGAACAGTGACAAGTGGCATTCCTCAGGGGTCAGTACTGGGACCGGCACTGTTCAACATCTTTGTCGGCGACATGGACAGTGGGATCGAGTGCACCCTCAGCAAGTTTGCTGACGACACCAAGCTGTGTGGTGGGGTTGACACGCTGGAGGGAAGGGATGCCATCCAGAGGGACCTGGACAGGCTGGAGAGGTGGGCCCATGCGAACCGCATGAAGTTCAACAAGGCCAAGTGCAAGGTCCTGCACGTGGGTTGGCACAATCCCAAGCATGACTATAGGCTGGGCGAGGAATGGATTGAAAGCAGCCCCGAGGAGAAGGACTTGGGGGTATTGATTGATGAGAAGCTCAACATGAGCCGGCAGTGTGCGCTTGCAGCCCAGAAATCCAACCCTGTCCTGGGCTGCATCAAGAGAGGTGTGACCAGCAGGTCGAGGGAGGTGATCCTGCCCCTCTACTCCGCTCTTGTGAGACCCCACCCGGAGTACTGCGTCCAGCTCTGGGGGCCCCAGTACAGGAGAGACATGGAGCTGTTGGAGCGAGTCCAGAGGAGGGCCACGAAGCTGATCAGAGGGATGGAGCACCTCTCCTATGAGGACAGGCTGAGAGAGTTGGGGTTGTTCGGCCTGGAGAAGAGAAAGCTCCGGGGAGATCTAATTGTGGCTTAGCAGTACCTGAAGGGGGCCTGCAGGAAAGATGGTGAGGGACTGTTTCTCAGGGAGTGTAGTGACAGGACAAGGGGTAATGGGTTCAAGCTGAAGGAGGGTCGATTTAGATTAGATGTTAGAACGAAATTCTCTCCTGTTAGAGTGGTGAGGCACTGGAACAGGTTGCCCAGAGAGGTTGTGGATGCCCCCTCCCTGGAAGAGTTTAAGGCCAGGTTGGATGGGGCTTTGGGCAACGTGATCTAGTGGAGGGTGTCCCTGCCTGCAGCACAGGGGGTTGGAACTACATGATCTTTGAGGTCCCTTCCAACCCAAACCATTCTATGATTCTATGAAGATGCTACACGTGGGCAGTCTTCATTTAGCATTTGTTATACTCCCACTTAAGCACTGTTAGGCTGTCTTAAGACATTCAAACATCAGTCATCACACAAATAGGCCAACAGTTATGCTTTCAAATTAAAGATCTTACTTCCAACTGTGCATCTCAGATCTATCCTTTACAGTGAACAGTTACAATAATCACTGTGTATCTAAGAAATGCACCTTTGCATACTCATCAGTTGTTCTCCCCCTCCCTCCTCCCCACTTCAGGAAACTGTCTCACTGGTATCACACAGGATTCTCACAGCGCTGGATGTACAAACCTAAAGTTATCGGAAGACAGAGGGAGAGTCTGGTAAAAGTTTGGAAAAACAGAAAGGAAGCTAGGACATAATGTGTACACAGTTACACATTTATTATTACATGACAGTAAATGAAACATCTACACAGGACTCTTATCTCTGCATTCCAGAGGCATCCTTTGTATATTCCCCAAAGCAGAAATGTGCCCTGGGAGCCTTCTCTGAGTTAAAGGCTATTAATAGACATTACCTATATCTATGTACAACTGTCTCCTTGAAGCAAACATAATTCACTGCTTCTACGTCACTTTTTAAAGCCAGTATCTAAAGGTTACAAAGGTTTTGTTTGCTAAACACCTTTGTCCTACTTAAAGGATTTAGTTTCTGCTTAACATCTAGAATACAGACAGGAACTAGAATAGAGGTAGAACTAGGATGCAGTTGGAACTATCACTCAAACGAAATCAATCTGCTAGGAAGACTGGAAGTCTAGCACTCACATTAAAATGTACTTTAAAAAAAAAAGGATAACATTGTATGAAGGTTTTCCTCCTTTCTTACAGTAAACAGGTATGGCTTGTGATTTACATTTACCACAAATATAAAACATGCTTAAAAATACAGTACTGGTTGTTCATGATTTGGCAAGGACTTGATGGCAAATTCAACTTTGTCAGCATCACGTCAAGCTCCTAGTTAGTCATATGATGTGAATGTTAACTGGACCTTTCATAGTGGCTATGACATGAGACACCAAGACAGAGCAAACAATTACCAGATTCTGTTGGAAATGCAGGTGCCACGTATTAAAGACTATTAAAACAGCTGCTAAAACTACATTTCTAAATCCTGTCAGTATTTCATTGTCCCTTTAGCCATGAAAAAGATTTTCCAGCTTTGATGAATTTTACTGCAGATGGTTGATTCTGTGAATTGCAACTGTATCTCCTGCATTTATTCAAAAGGTATCGGTGATAATCAGATACCCCTTGTCCAGGCTGTGAAAGAAGCAAAACAGGGAAAAATAATTTTCAGGAGAACTACAATTTTCCCATTAGAAACCAGTGTACCAGCAGCACTTGGCTCAATCTGGAACAACCAGCTCAACTGGAATATGCATATGATACGACTGAGGCCAGTCCAAACCTGAGGCAAAAAACCCAAGACTACTCGATTTTGCTATGAGTAAGAATGCAACAACAGAATGGCACTACTTCACTGGCACATTTGGCACAGTCAGGAGAACTGTATTGCATTTGTAATCAGAGGCAGTTCAACTGAAAGTTCTCTACAGTGTTTAGAATTGCCAGCTAACCCATACAGTATTGCTACAAAACCATCAGATGTAGTTTGTCTTGCTGTACATCCTCACTTTAACTGTGCCCCATCACTGCAAGAGACTCTGAAAGCTACTCTAGAAGTACATATCCTTTAACAAAATTATGCAGAGCCTCTGAATTAAGATTCTCAGCTCTCAAAAGCAGACTAATCAGCATAGACACAAAACATCTGCTGATCACAAAGAAAGGCAAAAAATTAAAACTGGCCACAGTCCCTGAGAAATTCTGCTACCAGAGGACTCTAGGGCCTGAGCTCCGAGGTCGTTTAATATTCTGAGTTAACTTCACAGCTAGTGCTAAAAGTGCTTTCATCCAGATGAACTATGGTGTCATGTACGCAGAAGCCATATGCTCCAAGGATATTATACCTGGAGCTAATAATCTAGGAGAATCCTCTCTCCCAGGATTGCTTCTGAGGCATCCCCAAACCTCTTCTTGAACAAATGTCTTAGCCTAGGCAGACTTTGGGATATACCCTAGGAAGGGGATTTTGCAGGTAGTGATTCAGCAGTGGACTTGCTCTAAGTTATCCTCAGATCTAGGGACCAAAGTACTGCATGTTACATCAAACGACTGACACCTAACAGAACTGAACCAGCTAATTACCAATGCAGTGGTGACATGTATCTTGCCACCCAAGCCAGGTATCAGTCACTGCCAAGAAACAAGCAGATGACACTGAAAACAAAAAAGTCAGCGTGCACCTGTATTAGCCACAGAGGTCCTTCAAAAAAGAAATGTTTTCTATGCATTTGTTCAAAAAAAAAAAAAACAAACCACAATTTAATAACTGATGTAATCTTTAGGGAAAAAGACAAAAGTAACTGTAAACTAAGATATGCACCTAGCAATCTAGAGTAATTCTACTTCAAATGCGGGAGCAGCCAGATTCAAGTATCCCTTAGGGAGGCAGGGGTGGGGGGGATAAGAAGCAACAAGATTTTCCTTAAGATTTCCAAAGGGAGGTGGGAGGTAGATAATGACTCGGCACTATGACCAAAATACTTCTTCTGGACAGAATAAACTCTTCTGAAATGAAGAAGAAAAAGGCAAAGAGAGCAAAGAAATCTAGCACCTGGGAAAGAAGTTGAAAAGATCTTCTCACTCCACTAGAGAGTTTCGGTTACCAGTGTTGATTTGACACCCCTGGAAATCTTTGTGGTTTGCTGATCTTGAATAGGTTAGGGTGTAATAAAAAGCAAATACCCTCAAAAATGAATATGTGATAGTAAACTCCTGAATGTCTATCTTCAGTTTCTTTATGGCTTCCAAGAACTGTGGGTCAGTTTTAAAGGCTTTGTTCCCAAATCTCTATCTGAACATATACACATCTAAAGCACGCACAGGGTTTAAAGAGACAAACCCAAACCTGTCCTAGAGAAGGAAGCATGTTATCTTTGCCTACTGGGAGGTCCTGACCCACTTTGCTATTTATTTTGCTTGCTGATGACACTAATGGGACAGAAAGGACAAAGGCATGTATTACTACATCCTAACACATCCATTAAAGGGATGCATGAAGACCTGAATTCTCCAGCTGAGCCTGGTAGTCAAAGAGGTTTCTTTTTCCTGCTAGTGCTGCCTGAGTTCATAGGACAGGCTTCTCCTAATCACCTCAAATATTTATCACTTCCAGATACTCAGGAATAGCCCCAAAATATTTCCAAAGTAGAGACACACTTGAGGTTTGATAGACGGCGCCAGCAAAAATAGCACACCAAATATTTTTCTGCTTATAATACCATATCCTTTGATGTTGCAAGAAGTCTGATGTCACAGGCTGTCTTAACATTCAATCGTAGGGGGTTTTTTTCCCCTTAAAGTATTTATGCAGTACTAAAGAAGATTGTGCATGGTGAGAAAGCACTTACACCAAGAACCTCAAGAAGCCAAGAACAGCTCAGCACTTAAAATTACGGCACAAAAAACTTTTAGGAACTGCAAGATTAGGTGGCCACTGAAGACACAGGCAGTGTACTCATCCTTTAATTGTGCTTAACTTAGTATCCGAAGACAGTTTATTACCATGTAAGCACAGGACCAATCTCCATAACAACCAGTCACATATGGTACTTAATCAGTCACGCAAGCCTTCAGTACATTTCCATTTCCAAAATACCATATAGGATCTTCCTAGTTCATTGGCTTTCAGGAACATGGATGAACCACCCTCATTGCTTCCCTCTTCTGAACTGAAAACTCAGAAGGAAGTCATGAATAGGAAGATTGTCAATCCTCACTTTTGAGGAGGGAAACTAACAAAGAGGTCCAGCAGTTTGCCCAAAATGAGACAAGAAGAGGCAGATTTAGGAGCAAGGATAACAAACTCACTCCTCATCTCTTCCTGTCCCTAATCTTCCTAAAAATAGGAGTATTCTGATCATTAGACCTGCTTTTAAATGGTCCTTCCCATATAGTAGGGAATAGCCATCATCATCAAAGAGAAAGACAAGGGGCAAAGAGGCAAGCTTCAATTTGAGAAAAGGAAATACTAATTCTGACATTAAGTTCTGTTCTTCACTCATTCAGCTCTAACAAAACATCTCAGTTATAGTTAACCAAAATTCTGCACACAGCCCCCACCAAGAAAACACCAAAACCTCACACCCAGAAATCCATACTACAAATTAAATTCTCATAGATGTATCACTTACCTTCTATAGTTATCAAGTAGTCGTACCAAATGACAATATATCTGCTAGTAAGTCAACATCAGCAGATATATCTACCCTAAAAGTAAATGGATCCCGAGAGCTGCTCAAGTGTACTTTTTCCTCATACACAGGTCATGCTATAAGAAGGACAAGAGGAAGAATGTACACCGAATATAAAAAGCATTTCACTTTTAAGAAACTGATATAGCTTCTAAAACGTACAGAACAATGCTGGAACCAGCTACTTGGGCGTAACCCAAAATACACTGATGAAACCACAGTTATGAAAAACCCATGTCAGCTACTTAATTACAGCAAAGAGATTACACACAAAATGAACTTACCATCTCTGTCTTCATCGTGAATATTTAGATACAAGTATTCCAGCCCTCTTCCTTTCTTGCCATGCTCTGCTCCCTGTATTTTAGCCATAAGCGTGGTTTTACCTGAACCATCATCACCTGCCAGTAAGTTTTTACAGGAAAAAAAGACACATTTAGGTAATCCAAAACATGTTTAGGTAATCAGAAGTATCATTGTACGGTTTTGGACCACACTTATTTGTTGTTTTCTTTCAAGTATTCCAGCTAAATCAAACAGCTCATATTTATTTAAATATACGTTGTAAATCTAACACCATAAACCAAAAAGAAAGAAAATTTATCTGCCTTAAGACAGTAATACTGTAGATCATGTTACATAACATAATTTTAACAATGATGTGAATGAACTGGCACATCAGTTTGTTTTAAACACGCTTTATTTTTACAAAAAAAGCCAAACCACCACCCAAGTGCTTACATTTGCTACTTACCAAAAACAAGAATATTCTTGCCCGATGGCAATTTAGATCTTGATCGGGTAGAAACTTCACTCAGTATTGAGGACCTAGAAAAACAGCATCACTCTTGTTAGACTGGCACGCACATGGACGCGCGCACATACGCGTGCACACACGCAAACACAACCCACACATTGCCCATTTGACAGCACCGATGAGCTCAGCAGATCTGCACCGACCAATCCACTTACATTCATTCTATTTACAAACTAGGTATGATGTTACAGTTGAAGACTTAAGTTCATTTTAAAAGACCAAAAGCATGTCGCCTTTTATAATTTCTAAAACACAGGCAATAGCATTTTTTAAGTTTTTCCCCTTATAAGAGCTCCCATTACTGTAAAACACTACTTTTCAACTGATGACTAACTCTTCCCACAATCCATTACTGTGTTTCACACGCAGTTTTTCCTGCCACTATTAGTATTTTTAAAAGCGTTACTCAGAGATAAGCGACGGGAAAACAAAAGACCGAGTCTCCTGGAGCCTATCCCGCACAACCAAATCTCTCGGGCTCCGCACACCTGCTCTCCCTCATACTCGCAGCGATCCTGGCCTCGTTCATGCGGCTGCGGGGCTCCCCTCACGCACCCCACGAACCCCTTCAAGCCGAGAAGGGCAGCATTCCTCACCGGCCCCGGCGCCTCGGCCGCCGGGCGGGACGGCCCCCGCCGCAGGCAGCTGCATGCCGCCGCGCCGCCTCCCGCCGCTCCTGTCAGCGGGGCCCGAGCGCGGCGCCGCAGCCGGCGCCCACCGCCGCCCCAGCCGAGCGGGGCGCACCCTCCGCTCCAGGCCGGCCGAGGCAGGGGCTCGCGCCCGCCGCGGTAGGGCTGAGGCGGCTCAGCACAGCAGGGAGACCCCACCGTGACAGGCGCAGGACTCCCGAGAGCAGCCGTGCCGCCACGGTGCCGCCCCCCGCCTTGACACCGACACCACCACCACCACCACCACCTCCCCCGCGCTCACCAGAGGTTCTGTCCCTCCTCCTCCTCGCTGGGGAGCTCCGCACCGCCGGGCCCGTCCGGCCCCAGCAGCTTCTTCTCCACCAGCACCGGCGCCATCTTGCCAACTGCAGCCACAAAGAGTGACCTCACCCGGGCCCGCGGAGGACCCCGCTCCTCCCTCTCCCCGGCCGGCCCGTGCGGGCGCCCAGCGCCGCCGGCCCCGCCGCGGCTCGCCGCTACCCCGGGCCCCTCGCGGTAGCCCCGCCGCTGCCAGCCGCGGCCGCGCCGCTTTCCGATCAGGCGGCGCCCGGGCAGCCCCGGCAGCGCTCCCCGCCCTGGGCGGTGCCTTCCGTAGCGGGTGGGACCGCCGCCGGCAGCGCCCCCTGCTGTCCCCTCCCGAGGCGCTCACCGCCCCCTGCCCCGGGGCCCCGCCCGGCAGCTGCCGCGTCACGCCCGGTACTTCTCGTGCAGCCGCAGCCGCGGCCGCCTGGGAACGCGCCCGGGCTGAGGCCGGTCTGCCCGAACGGCCCCTGCTCCCCGCCTGGCTGCAGCTGCGCGGCCCTAGCGCGCAGGGGTCTACGTGCCGTGCGGCAGCCGAACGTACCGAGAGGAAATTGCCTGCGAGCTTTAATTGCCACCCAAATTCTTACACCCCGCCAATAATTTTTGTTCTTCTAATAGAGCTACAAAACAAGTTCAGGAAGTTTTGGAAACATGCTTTCGTTCTGATTTGTCTGTTCATCTTTTCAAAGTGCTAAATACGGTAGTGGGTATTAATTATTCTTATGCAATTACATTTTTATGACGACTGTTTTGTGTAGATTTCAAAGCATTTATGCAAGAAAATTAATAAGATTATCAAGACCGTACAGTCAATCAAAAGGAAAGAAAAGAGTAATTGACTTGCACAAATTCGCACCACAGGTTTCTGCTTGCTTCTTGTCCATGTCTCTTCCCTTGTGGACCATACGAGAATGTTTCAATGATGTCTGTTTCAGCAACTTGCATTACGAGAGTAGTTGAAGCACCAGAAGAAGTGCTCAGGGAGGTTGTGGGAATTTCATCCTTGAAGATTTTCACAATTTGACAAGGTACTGAGCGACTTTGACTAACTTTAAAATTAGCCCTGCTCTGAGGAGCAGATTAGTTTACGGACTCCAGAGGTCCTTTCTGACCTAAATTATACCTAAGATTAGGTAAATTGTCAGTATTGCGATATTCTGATGTCATGTCAAGTAGATTTATGCCTTACATATTTTCTCCACTTGAAATATATTTAGGCCAGAATAATATGGATTACTAATACACATTTAGTCAATAGGTGAAGTAGCAGCTTGTCCAGACCAACTTTTGAGTCCTTGGAAAAATACTTTGTAAGGTAACAGACCAACATCTCCCCGTTGTGCATACCGCCCCTCAGCAGCCCTGTTGGCTCATATTCTGCAAATACATATACCAACATTTAACTACACTGCTTTGAATAGCTCCATTCAAAGACATCTTTTATAGATCCTTGAATATTATAATAATATAAAAATAAAATTGCAACAGCCCAAAATATTAGAAGACCTATTTATTATATCATTGGCATCATCTTTACTGCAAGCTCTCAGTTTTTGGTTATCTTGCCTGTTTTTAAGCATTTAAGCTACATGGTAGTGAAAACATAGTGCTAATAAGATAACTAAACTTTTTCCATAATAAATTAACTATCAATTAATTATTCCTTTATCAGAATAGATAAAAAGTACAAATGAAATACTGAGGTTATCACTGAAAAAAGTTACTAAGGCTTTCACTAAAGCTGTCTATAAAAATTGTATAATTAGCAGAAATGGTGGTTCTGCTCGCTCACTTGAATACACCAAAAAATGTCCAACTGTAAACAGAAGCCAAATTTTATCAGTACCTGCACTCAACTTAGTTCAATGCTGAAGTATTTTATGTAGGTCCAGGACTGTTTTCCCAGTCATTGATATCAGGCAAGAAATACTTAGCGTGTGGTTCAGCTGCAATCTTCTATCCAGAAGTTCTGACATTTCCACAAGCTTTCTATTTCAATTTACGTACTGTACCAAGATAAGATTCATCTACTACATGTAGCAGTGTTTAACCATACATTTGGTGTTTTCTGCCATAGATATATTTTTCTGCACACACAGCACACTAAACACACGACAAACTATTTTATCTGCCTTAAACATTTCACTGATTGAGAGGAAACATTCAGACACAACAACATTAACACTTACCAGTTTCTGACATAAAAGATTAATTCTAGCAATATAGCCTTTTCTTACAAATGGTATAAAGCAAACTATAAAAACATTAAAAAAAAGCCAAATCAAATGTTACATAAATCAAATGTTCGAGAAGGTTAACTTAAGTTTAGAAAAAAACCCATAAATTTTACTGATAAAGATTGTTAGCTATGTTAGCATTATTTAGGAAAAAACTTATCAAATTACATGTAATTTAAATTTACAAAGCATAACAACTCTGTCACTGAATGTTATCACTGAAAAACATGAGTCTGAGCCAATCTGGATTCTCCAAGGGCTCGTATTGTTGTGACAATACCTCACTGTTAAAAATGCTGTTCTTCAACATTCTGCAACAAAATCCAAAATACTCTTGAAAGATGTTATTGATGACCTTTGTTTTTTTCTTGCCTCTATAAAACGGAGATAAAAGAGAAAATATCAAGACAAATGTTGACACAAAACACTGCACAGTTTTAGAAAACATTTCAGTACAAAAACACTTGCCACTAAACACTCCCACAGGTATCCAAATCACAGCAGAAATGCCATCTACCCCATCCATAGAGAGCATCTTTGTGTGAGGAGCGTACACGTTAAACACAGTGAAAGCTGCCAGAGGTTTTCACAAACCATCATGAGAAAAGAGACTGAACAGAGAAAATACCAACTTCCTAATAAATAGAGGGATTGATTTAGAGTCCTTAACTGAAATTTTTAGCCTCTGTGTATCCTGGCAGGTGGCATTGGAAGGTTCAAAGGCTCTCTAATATTTTCCCAGTTTAGTTTCTCTCTCTGCACACAAGCCCTGATTGAATTACATCAGAGATCATTCTAATGCTTAGCACGCATTAGCTAAAATGTGACACAAAGCACAATCCTGTGGGTTGCAAATTGTGATAGCCCGGGGTTTTTTTTATTTTATTTTGCAAGCCATTTCAGGGGCAAAAGCTGAAAACTGAGCTGACAGCATATGTGATTAATAGAAAATTAAATTATAATTACTTGCAACTGTAACCTGTAGTATTTCTTGGAAAGATCAACACTTGTGCGTCCTTTCTGAAACGGATAAGACCACAGAATTAAATTCCAGTGATTACCCATTTTTTTTACTCCATTCAAAAGATAGTTAATTTCTTCAGTCGTGAAATCATTTCGGGTTCTTCTTCCCTTGTTTAAAGTTCTTGTGTTCATGTCCAAGGAACATATTTCATTGTTCTGCAAATATTTATTTTGGTGTAATTAAAAATTATGTAAATTTACATACTATTTCACATTTGGAAGTAACGCATTATTACTGACAACACAATCTTAAGTACTTCTAAAGAAATTATTTCTTTGTCAAGATAACAATAGTTCTTCAAGATTTCTTCACTGTCACACGCTTACTGAAATACGGTATTTTTTCCATGACCTTTACCTTCATTTCTGTCATGCCTACATAGTTCATACCTTTAGTATGTTTATTGTTTTAGGAATTCCTTTCTGTTATTTCTATATTATGCAAATTTTCATTAGTGCAGGAAAAAGCGTACCTCCATATCCATTATTCAGAAAGGACTGTCAGTTGAAAAATGCTTAACTCATTTCTGGGATAAATTAGTATGTCTGGAGTAGAATCAACAGAGGAATAGCTTTTTAATAAGGTTCACTTTGCTATTGGCCTCCTGTTAAAGGTGACTTAAAAAGAAATTATGCAGTTCATAATGATTTTATTCAGACATTTATAAATATGTGAGTGTATGATTAGGCTTTGTATAACTAACCTCATCTTTGTCACGTGAATATATGCGATTTTCTTTTAAGCACTGACATTCCTGGTTGCACATTTCTTCTACTTTTTGTCTCTTCAAGTTAGCATTTTGGGTTTTTTTGAAAGCTATGAAAATGTGAACAAGGCCACATCTTAGTTACTTTAAACTAAGTGAAATCTACTGTAAAACTGAATATAGCGTTGACAAAGGAACATTTCTTCTAATGAACTTGAATATGTAAATGTTGCTTTATTAGTAATATCTCATTTTCATTAGATCTTTTTCTCATCATTGATATCAACATATGATGATTATTTATGCATTGGAAGCAACTAGCAAATAATAGGAATTAAGTCAAACGTCAATAACACTATGACTGAAGGTACAAGAATGTATCTCTAAATCCTTAGCCATTTGTCTCCAAAAGCAAGCACAGGTGCTTTTCTCAATGCAAAACCCTGATCTTTAAGGTATGCTTGTTACAGAATTAATTTTCTGGTAATACTCACACTTTTCATATGTAGGTATCAAGTTATAGTCATCAGTCAACCTAGTATTTTTACTATGTTCATCTCTATTTGAAGTATTAGATTTGGTTTTTCTAAATGGAGTCAAAAGAATACCTTAAAAAAAACCCAAACAATAAAACATTATGCATCTTTCTTTAAAAAAACCAAAAACTAACCAAACAAACAAACCCCCCCACACACAGGTAATGTTTTAGGAATTAAAATTTAAGAGAGAACCATCTTTTAAGCCATACTACTATCTGGTCTTGGAAGAAAGACTGGAAAATTCAGTTTACTTCAGAAAATGTTTACTTGCTAAAAGGTAATATATTTAGTGCAATGGGCTCTTGAGATGAAATAAAGTTTGTGGGTTTTGTTTGTTGGGTTTTTTTTATTTTAAAAGACCTCTACAGCTATCATAGCCAAATTAATTAATTTCTGAATCTGAAGGGGAAAAAAAATATATATATATAAAAAAAAAAAATCAATCTACTAGCTTTTACCAGAAATTAATAAAGTAATGATGTGAACAAGTTTTTTGGAAATAGGAGACTGAAAATAAATTCCAGATAGGTGGGCTGATTTTTCAAAAGTCAATGTTTTTTAAAGTAATATTAATGTTTTAGAAGTTAAGTATTGATTTAGAGAGCTGCTTCAGCCTACTTTAAAATTTCTGGTCATCATTCATAAGAAACAGTATTGGGTACTAGTTGATGAATGTAGTAATGTATGACTGTAGGTGGAGCTCCACAGGGTGTACCCACAAACACCACATTCTGAAGAAAATTCCTTGTGAATTATGTAAAAATATATATTTGCAGAGTAAGGAAAAAAATTAACTTTTTTGCTATATTACAGAATAAAATACTGTAGAAGATATGTACTCTGCTATTTACAAATGGACAGGTGTTCTGTATTATAAATAATACCAGGTTTTATGGGCAACTGATGGTTCTGTAAAAATAGAGTTCCTAAACTGCACTGCAGAAACTGATGTAACTTATATTCACTTTTCCATCTCTACCTTGTTAATAACATCTTATTCAATACCTCATAGTACAGGACAGGTAAATAGATCTCCTGTACTTAATTTTCTGATAGGTTGTTCTCAGTTACTTGCTCTAGTATTGTATACATTAAGGTTTACCCCTTTAGCTATTTAGCACACAGAGACCCAAGACCTTAGCAGAGCTCCAAGCAGGAACAGAAACAAGTATAATAGGATAACATTGCTATAACTATATGATAGAGTGATGCTGAATCCAGGAACAGGCAACTGTACTGTGTTCTGATCCTGACTATCCCTCTCCATTTTAAATAATTAGTGCCACAAAACTGAAAAATAGCAGATGGCATGGCAGTAACCCTGACAGGATTCAAAGCAGTATCTACAAAGCAAGTGCCAGATAACTTCACTGTGAACTAATGTGCCTAACACAATTTCATGATTATAGACTATGCATATTCTAGCCTGTTAACATACAGATGTTTCACAGAATCCACAGGAAAAAAACCAAACATAATTACCATGGAAAGCTGTGGATAGGGAAAGTCCTGCAAAAGAATGAATTAGTAAGGCCTTTTGCATTAATTTCCAAACCAATACCTTACTTTGGAAACTATCCTTTTTGCTCCTAAAAGTTGATATTTCTGTATGCAGTCTGTCTTTCTTCACTGGGGTCAGCAGTATTTCTGCAAAATATAAGATTGACACCAGTACAAATGCCAGTTATTATTAATTGTTTATATTTCAAAATGCCTCCCTTAAACCAGAAAAATATAGGATGCGCTTTTAATTCATTAAGAATTATAAGCCTCTTACATCCATAAGTATGTAATACTAGAATGAAATGACCTTGTTATGATGTCATATATCCATTCACATTTATTTCAACTTCATGTATTCCCATCTATTAGTACTTGACTAACTGGCAAACAGAACAGTCTTATCAAAGCTTATAATGGGGATGTATCACTACTGCCAAGAAATACACAAGATCCTAAAACACAAGTGGCTAGTTCTGATCTGACTTAGTACAAATCATTGGTAAATCAAATTAAATGAGTTTACAAGAGCAAGAACAGGACAATCAGAATCAGACCCAAAAAAGGTCAGAATTTTAAATACAATTTAAGCCAGTAAGTTACAACTACTAAAAAAATTTTTAAAATCATAATTACTTTCATGAGGAGTTGCATATCTACTGTTGTTACAAACAGCCAATTTGCGAAGTTCCTTTTTATATCTCTCTTCAGCTTCCAGAATGACTTTGTGACTCTCACACTGGTATGGACAACTTTGCAACACCTTGGTAAAGGTTTTACTATTGAAGGAGAGTCCTCCTGCTGTACAACCTGGAAAAAAAAAAAAAAAAAACAACAGTATATTGTAGAAACAGCAAGCACAAATGCTATAGACACTATCATGAAGTTGAGTGTTTTATTTTGCTCACTACGATCGACAATTTGACCTCCAGTTTTCCATATACACATCTCAAAAAAGGTTACACTTTTATGTATCATCTTGAATATACTTACTTCTTGTTTTGTACTTGCTCTCTAAAAAAAAGCAAAACCACAAACCAAAACAGAAAAAACAAAAAATGTTTTCAACTTGACCTGTGGGACCAAGTTATACTGCACTTCAAGTACTACAAGCACTCCAGAAGTACTAAATGAGGCACGGATCCTCTACAGAAGTAAAAATATTAGTGGGATGGCAAGAAAAGGGCCTCAGTTTCTTTTGCACATTTATCCAGGAATCAAAATGCAAAATATGTCTTTGCTATGCTTTGAAACTTTCTCTGTAACAGTTATCTGTATTAACCTGAATAAATGATACATCTAGCTTTGGCATAAATTTCCTCACAGGAAGCCTTCCTGTTCATTTTTGAGGACATTCCTAGGGTAATTTATGGTTTAGTTATTCTTGGATGTTCTCACAGTTCATTACATCAGCTGAAGAAGTTCTGCACTGTGAGGAACTACAAGGGCACTGGTACATATCTGCAATATTCTAGCCTAAGATAAAGCAGTGCTAAAACTCAGGTTGAATTTAGTTTGACAACTTGGGTTCATATGCCTAAATGATAATCAAAGGTGGGTTATGGGCTGTTTTGGGGGTTTGGGGGCTGGGGTGGGTGTTGTTTGTTTAATAAAGAGACACAGGCTTGATTACAAAATCCACATACAAATCCTGAGTACCAGCAGCATTCTTATAAACTACTGATAAACCATGTTTAGAAAGTAGATGGGGTAACTGAGGGCTGCAATTATGGATTACCATAAAACTGACTGCCTGCACTTATAGCAGTAAGGCAGAAAAAACAGAAGGGCTGCAGAATACTTAGAAGGCTTAGCAGGGCAGGGCTACATGTTTTTCCTCCCTCTTTCCAATCAGAGAAAGGAGGAAAACACCCACTCTTAAGTATTCTTGTAAGTAGTGTGTCGTCTTTTAAGCTGTTGTATGTTCTGTCAGTAAACCCATAGTAATAAAAGATACATAGACCAAAACTGGAATATGTAAGCTTTATTTCAATATTTATGTTTTATTTTGGGGGCAGAAGAGGAAGCAGTTAAGAATTACATAATAGGTAATCCAAATGATGTGTTAAAATTCCTGTATGTCGGTTTATTACTGCACTGTTGACTCTTTAAGGCTTCATTTTATGCACTCAGGAAAGAAAGACGTAAGATAATATTTACCTAAACACCTTAAATGTGCCATTTTATGGGATGCAGATGTAGTTGAAGTACTTTTTTCTTTGGTTATCTCTGAGTAGAATGAATGTTGATCTACATTAGAAAGGGAAAAAAAGACTAAGAAAATGCAACCTATCTTTTGCCATCGTAATCATCCATCAGCATACCTATATCCAACTGTATTTTCTATTTGTAGATTATTAAAGTCTAAGTTACATAACAGCAGAAAATCCAAATTAAATTCCTGAAGTTAAATGGATCGCATTTACATTTTTGTAAATCCAGAATAATTACATTTAATTCAGTGCTTTTTCATCACTCTCCCAAAGCACATTACTTCAACTGGAACACAGTAAAATAACCCTGTAAACTTACATTGCTTAACTAAGCTCCATAAACTTTATTTCTATTCAGAATCAGCAGCTGAAAAATGTGACGTACTGGAATAATACTTAGTCTCCATTTAAATAGGTATAACCTGGAGATCAGCTTGGTCACCTGTAAAGCTACCATTCTGGCAAATACTAATCTAATGAATAATTACAAGTTTTATAAATTAACAGGAAACTAAATTATGAATAAAGATTTGATTGAACAGATCCCAATTCTGAAATAAATATATCATACCAAGAAGATCAATGCAAATCTGAAGAACATTTATCTTGAACACATGTTCAACATGTTGGAATAGCTTCAGGCAGAAGTCACTCTCATAGGTAGGTTTTATCCCCAATCTTACAAGTACAAAACCAGCATCCTTACGCATTTTCTGTTAATGGCTTTCATTGTTCAGTACAGATTGCGTTCAGACTAAACTTAAAATATTTTATCTGTGATACATTTATTTGAATAGTTAAAATCAATTAAAAAAAGAAAGCTAAAATATGTAGTATAAGAAAAGTAGAATAAATATTCTCCTGGTAAAATTCTGTACAATATAAAATTCCAAAACTATGCAAACAATTAAAGGATATTATACATAATGTAGTCTGTCATCTAATGATATATAACTTCTGATAAAAAAGTAGCATAAAAGTACACAAAACTAATTAAAATCTCACTAAGAACAAAGTTATCTAAGAAAGAAATATGTTTAGCTATTTGTACCTGATGTGCATATCTGTTTCATATTTTTAACAATCTCTGCTGGTTGTTTAAAAAAGTGTTCACTGGGAAGATCAAAATGTGAACAAATTAAAAAAAAAAATCAAACTTCACCACATACGTTTACCTGTAAATTAATACACACATTCCAAAGGCAAAACAAAAACCACATTAAATGTATAGAAGATAAAATTCTAAAAAAATTATTCTAATTATGCCAAATTACTGGACTTCTGATATGCAGCATATGATCATTGTGTTAGAAATCTGTTTACCAGAGATCTGTGATGAGCATCCCTTGCAGTGCTGTTCAGCATGTCTGGTCCAGCATTTGGAATGCAGTGCTTTCAAAGGATGCTGGTTTCCAGAGTCATTTGCAGTTCTGGTTCACATAAGGATTGCTTAGTGCACATGAAACAAAGACTTCAAAATACTGTAGCCTTCACCAGGTGTAGCAATTGCTCTAAAAGGTAATTGATTTTCTTCTTTTCTTACACTGATTAACTTTTATGCAACCAACATGCTCCTATGACATGATGATCATGCACTTTTCTGCGTCATTGACTACCTTCAAATGCTGCAGGAGCAAGGAGCCTAATCTGTGGTTATGCTTGGGTAACT
Source organism: Grus americana (assembly GCF_028858705.1). NCBI lineage: Eukaryota > Metazoa > Chordata > Aves > Gruiformes > Gruidae > Grus > Grus americana. The sequence continues at coordinate 10,412,662 of NC_072864.1, forward strand.
CCTGTTTTCACACAAATACATATGCAAGCACAGAGCGCTTCTTTTTTTTTAATTGATTTCTTAATAGTTTTGTGCTTCAGAGGTCAGAACAACAAATAAAGAAGCTGTGTGAAATTATGCTAATCAGTAGTAAAGCAAAATTTACTTGAATGTACCATGGAAAATATCCTAGACTCTTGATCATTTCTGTGGAAGATACAATATCATGCATGCAAGGAAACTGCACAGGAGCAGGGGCCAGCCAGCCAGCCATAAAAAAGCACAATAAAAATGTGGAACTCAAAAAAAACAAGAAAGAGAGAGAAACATAATTTAGTTCACACATTCTCATTTCCTCTCATGAGGGATATGCCAGAAAAAAATTCAAGATAATGGAATCTGTACTTGTCCTTGCAAGCTGCCTATAATTAATTTTTTATCAGTAGGAAAGATAACCATAAGAAGCAAAAGAAAAAGGAAAATAAGCATTTCTATGAGAGCAATGAGCAAGAGAACAGTGAATGACTAAACAAGGCTGTATCTTTTTCTTCCCAGGCAGGGAAGCAACTGAATATGAGGGGAGAAAAGAAGGTGGGGGATGAGGGGAAGGTTTTTCCCTAGTTGGCAGGCACTCCAATTTTTTGCAGAGCAGTTCTGTAACTGCTGTTTTCCTAGCAGCTGCATATTACAGAAGTCTCTGTGGTTTCGTCCAAACCAATGAGTCGAATCTTGATCTACTGAATCAGTGAGAATTTTGAGGCAAAAACTATGGATGCTTTTTCATCACTATGTTGAAGGCATTAGAACATGGTCTGTAACAGGTTCTCTATACAATCCCTCAGAAGCCTACCATTCAGAGAAAAAGACTATGTCTATAATCTTTGATCTGTGATGTCAAAAACATTTCCACAGAATATTCACTAGCGAGCCACCAAAAGGCTATTTCTTTTCACTAGGAGAAAAAAACGATAGTAACAGATATTTTAAAAGGCTGACATTCTATTTGGAAATTACTAAAGAAAAGCAACAATATTTTGCTTAGGTATAAGATACTTACCTTACTTGAAGAATAGACTGATTTTTTACACAAGCAGTTTTTTCATTTATACTGTGACTTTGAAGTACACTGTCTGCTTGCAGTTTGTTAACTGAACATGGAATATTACTCTGTTCGCTTTGTCTAGTAGAAGCATTTACTGGATCCATAGTGTTCACTATTTCATTTTTCAGTGGAAAAGAATTTACAGATTGAGCAAGAACCTGATCATCCAACTTAGAGGTCAACTGTGGACAATGTACTACTTTATGTGTTCTTTCTATATAAGCGTTTGGATCAGCAGGATTCACTTCGTAGTATTTTGATGCTTCAATATTGGCTTCTGAAGATCTGTCTACAAATACTCTTCCTTGCACTCTTTCCTGTATTGAAAAATACTGGTTAGTGACTATATAAGCTCTATAAAAATATTAAATATATCTAGTAACAATAACTAGGATAGACCCGTCTAACTCTAAAGGTAAAGCAAATTCCAGAGAAGCTTCAAAAACCCGAGTTGAGAGCCAAGAGAGCAATGCTGCTGAAGGTGTTGAAGGGGTAGTTATTAAGTGATAGTTCCAAGCTGAAGCAATGGATTTGCTACTAATACAAGGCATTTCTGGAAATGAAAAAATTTAATTAACTTAGATCCAGCTAAACAAAAACTTGCTATTCCACACCCAGAGATACCAAGTAGTTATACAGCACAAAGAAAATATGAAACAACTTGATTTCAGTTTATGTTCACATTTCTCCATTATCATCTATCCATGATAGCTGTACAATCATGGGCATTTCATGTGTGCAAATATTAAAATTATAGGTTCAAACTAAACTAAAATTTAAAATTTAAAAATAAAATTACAATTAAAAATAAATCCAACTCTTGTTTCTCCAACTTAATTGATCTAAATTTTATAGAAAAACTGGTTTTCTAATAAACCAAAATTCTTCATAGTAATACAGATGCCTGCATTCTCTGATTGCCCTGCATAGTTCTAATTTTGTATGATATACAGTAATGGTAAAAGTTGCAGGTTGTAGTTTCACACACGTCCAATGTTTTCCTTACTTTTCTAGCTCACACTGAAATTATCATAAGGATTTACTTTCTATTTCTCCCTAAACTGTGGAAAGATTTGCTTAGTTTTACCCTACTTCTGTAAATAGGCCAACCTCATCATGTTCTTTTTCAATCAAGTTTATTCTGTGTAAAATTTCTTTTGCTTTCTTCCAGTAGTCTTGTAGATTTCTTTTTCTGACTTCCACATCCAACTCTTCTGCATTGTTCATGTTTAATGAAGTATCATTTATTTTCAGGGACAATTGTTCAGCTTTATAAAATATAAAACAATATTAATATTCCAAATTTTATCACTGAACACCTTAATAAGTATTTATTATATTTTAGTACATTGAGGGACAGCCTGAATAATTTAATGCAAAATATAACCTCTTAGTAGCAATTTTATATAACTGTTAATTTAAATTTACACATAAATGTTAATACACTTCAAATATAAACTGCAGTTACAAGAGGTGAGCTTGCATTTATAGTTACTATAAGCTGTTTACACAATGATGCTGTGCTCTAAAAAATTACTTCTATCATGGACTTAGTCCTAACTCTATAGGTCCTTTACCAGTATGGGTCTCTGTTTTATTTAAAAAACAACTCCATATTAATAGACACTGAAAATCACCATACCTCCTCAATCTTAAACAAAACTCTCATGTTATGTTTTCAGTACAAAATGTAGATACGTGCTTTTTACCAACTATCAATTGCATAATACCTTACATCAATTGCATAATACCTTACATGCTTTAGAGATTAAAGGACATGGTGTCTTTCTGTTTCATTGGTAGTATTATACAGTTAATTAAAAACACTTAAACAGGTTATTTTAAAAGTAAAAATAAAGATATTTTAATATTGCAAAATAATTGTAGTCATGGTGATTTCAGGCTTGATTATCTACTGGTTTAGTCTCTATGGTACATACCCAGGACTAGAGAACCAATTGTGTGTTAAATGACAGGGTTAGTATTTTGCACATAATTCATAGATGGGAAAGTTTTTAAGAACTGGGCCTACATATATAGGTTTCACAAATGCGTTACTGCAACATCATTGGAATTTTTACTTCTCTTTTTTTCTGCCTAAATGCCATAGTCAGTCCATGGTGGGAAATACGCAACTTTTCTGCAGAAAAACTTCTCTTGGAGTACACAGAATTACAAAGCTGCTACAGTTAAAAGAATTTAGAAAGTCAACAGAACTTAAAGATTGAAATCATCTCTGTAATTTTTAAAGCAATAACAGTAAGCTTACTCATTTGTTTGCAGTTTTGCAGCACAAAAGTAGCAGCTTTGTTTAGTTCCTCATCCTGAGACTCAGTTAATACTTGAATCATAAGTGGAAGACCATTGTTCTGGAGCAGTTCACACTGGTTTTCTTCTAAAATAGGATGTTGTAAAGGAAAATAGATTGGTTTCATCCTTAAACACACTTAATCTTACATTAATTTTAGAAACTAATACTAGTAAATTTCAGGGAAATTCTGGAAAAGAGATTTTCACTATGGATCCAAGGATGCTGTAATGACCTGCTACCCCGGTTGCAGCAGAAGCACTCTAGACCATAGCTCAAAGTTCTTGTAAGAAAACTGAAGGAGGACTGAGACAAATTATATGACAGAGATCCAAACTCATATAATTGACACCTAAAACACTTTAATTATGGCTTCTGTATTTCTTTTCCTCTGGTATATACTCCTAAAGTATATATGCTACATTTATGTAAGCCTTGAGATGCAGAAATATCAAAAGCTTAAAGTTTGTAACTAGCAAAACTCTAATAAAATTAGTAGTTTAATCCTGGTGTAGTTAATCTGTGCCTCCTCATTAACTATATAATTAGCTAAATTTCTTAATTGTGATCTCATTTGCAGTATGTATTTATAAAACTGACAGCTTTCTAAAAATAGTTCTTTGTTGTCTAAACTTGATAAAACAAAGGAATCAACAGAAGATGAAATATGATTATTTTTGTCAGTGATGACATTTTAAGATAAACTCTTATTCTGTTGGTTTAATCATATTTCTATTTGAAAGACATTTTCCATTAAGCTTTGTTTCAATTAATTCTTCATGATAAAGTATCTTTTAAAATATCAGATTTATCTAAAATATTAGATTTATGACCTACTGACCTAATTATTGAACTTGTTATTGACATTTAGAGTATGATAATCAATCAGGATTTTTGAACATAATACCTTTTTTTGCTGTTCTGAACATACATGAGAAAAAACAGTATAAATAAACAATGATCAGTATCTCATTATGTCCCATTCTGTTTGCTTGTACTACCATAAAATACCAACTTAAGTATTATATTTTCACCAGATACGCTTGGGAAAGCCCAGAGGAACCTGGCAAAAACCTTTCAGGGTTACCTACTGCTTATGTTACTTCAAAAACAATACTGTTATATAGCTTTCTAAAAAAATAATAGCTATGTAAACAGTGGACAGAAGCTGTATATATCAAGGACCATTAAAATAGAGCTCAAAAAGACTTATTTGGTATGTATATATTGTAGTAATTTTCACGTCTGGAGGAATTTTACCCTGTGATACCTAAGCCCAGCTCTGAATTCTTGCATAATAGTCTACTTTTTCTAAGCTCTTAAAGATACTATCTGTTAACAGGTTTTAAAATTTAAAGATGGAACATTATAGAAAACATTTTTTTTTAATATTACTATTACATTATTTGACGGAACTTTCCCTCGTATTCCAGTCTTGACGAAATGACACCATTGAAGTAGTCAGTGTATGAGAATATAGAAGAAACTGACAGAAAGAAAAAAGAAAAAAAATCTTACCGCAAACTTCAGTACAGTGTCCAATTGTTAGAATAATACTAATTTTTTCTCCTGTATCCAGAGTGTCATTGGACAGCAGCTTCAGTAGCTCTGACACAGTGTGATACTTTGTCAAGACAACACCCATGGCAGCTATTATGTTAAAAATAATTTGAAGAAAAATAAACTAGATGGATGATGCCTGTATACTTACTAAGCATAAAACACTGTTTTTGAAGGGAACTCTACAGACCTCTAAAAGACTTAGGCATGCATAGTCCTTCTCTTCTCTCTCTTTCGTTCTAACACTTAAAATTACCACATCCCTCTTGGTGCAGTAATTCTGCCCGTGCTACTCCCCATATCCAACTCTGCCCTTTCTCCCAGATTGTGCTCTATAGAGATATGGTAGGAGATCTGATAATTAAGGGCTTTGCGATGTGCAAGTTTTGTAGACCTCTTCTGAGTTTCTCCACATCCTTTATCATTCCAGAATAGAGCAAGAAAGCGTGGAATAAAGTTTGACACATAGACTATCTACCACAAAAAGAGCCAGGAATGTTGCTGGTAGAGGCCAACCACTTCCTGAAACTAGGAACACCACTGCTAGTACATACGTGCTGAAACCTAATCCTGTCACGTACCAACTTCTTTGAAACTAGGCTCAAAAGTAGCGCAGGTATGTGCTTTTAAACTTTTTTGAACTTCTGTTAGCAAGCTTTTATGGCAGAAGTGTCAAATATAATAATCACGGCCAACAGCACAGATTCATCAGGCTGATAGGTTTCTCAAAATGTTCGGATGGAATACACAAAGACCTCATTTAGGATAGCACTATCCAGACAGTAAATCAGAATAAAGATGTGTTATGCAGATGTACCACATTTGTTCAGCTCCACACCCGAGTTACCAAAGCTTCCTAACACTTACAAAGCTTATTAGCTGAGGCATAGGCCTACAGAAACGCAGCTCTAACTCCAGGATCCAAGATGACTGCCACACCCAGTTCTCAGCTTTACTTACACAAAACTATCCCTAGTATTTTTACTTTTCACTTTAGTTTGAATTTCATTATGTTTGTTTAAGCAACAATACGAAAGTAACCCACCTCAGATGAGCTGAGGTTTGAATTTTTAAAATCTGCAGTATCAACTGGGATGTATATAACTTAATTGCCTTTTAGCATCCATTCATATCACTTTGCCACCAAAACTAGACTTTAAAAATTGCATTTAAAAATTACTATATGTAAAAAATGGTAGCAGTCTTTTCACTCACAGTCATTAGCAATGCAGGCATCCAGAGTCTTTGTTACTACTACTGCAAGTTTTGTGCTTGAGTGACTCATACAGGAATCATGCATCAGCTTGATGAGAACTTTAGCTAACGTATCCAATCCTCCAACAGAAACAAAATATTTCTGCACATATGCTTAGTGAAAAAAGAAAAAAAAATGTGTCTTAAATAATACAAGTTGCAAATTGTGTTAGCATTTTATCAGTTGGGCTCATCACAATTTTTCTGTGCATGTATTAATCATTACATTACCACCCATACAACAGAACTGAAGTTGGATAGATATTAATCTCAAAAAATGTAGTAATTGTCTTATAAAATAGTTACAGGAAACATACAGCCCTAATACATGCAAACAAGCAGCAAACATTATGGCCAAGTTCTACCTAAGACATTGTTTTCAGAGATGTAATAATGACTTGTATTTGTAAAATACTTTTAATCAAAACAGCTTCCAAATAGTTTTTACTGACCTTAGTAAATATAGCCAGTTTGTGGCCTTAAGCACAAGGCAGTGCAAGTAAAGATGGTGGAATATAGTTTTCAGAGTAAAAGTTGGAAGTACAGCAAATGAATTTGTAGAGATTAGCAAAAAGAAAACACACACATAACTATCAAATTACTTTTACAAAAGAAAAACTATTTAAAGCTTAAGGTGTACTTACAGTTATTTGCAACTGTAAGACCAACAAATGAACAAATAGGACGAACTATCTCAGGCTCTGTGCAACTTTCAAGCCACTCTTTGGCATACGGAAAAACTGAACAGCAAATGTTTTGATTATCTTCTGGAAAAGTGAAAACAAATAAGTCCAAATCAAAATGCAATATGAAATTTCAGTTGAACAGTAAAAATGAAAACAAACTGTTATCACTTTAGAGAAATACTTCAAACCTTTTTCACAATGTTAACAACACTTACCATTCTGAGGATTGTTAACACAGGCACAGAGAGTACTGCAGACTGAAGACCACAGCTGATAGCACTGATTAGTATTTTCATCTGACAGATTCACCACAGATGTGGAAAGAGTTGTTCTGTTAAGAACAATGCAAACAAGTCCCAAATAGTCAAGCAAACGTAACTCATAAATAGCCTATCATTTTCAGTTTGAACTGCAACTGTTTACCTGAATAACTGTAGCAGAAGACCAATGCAGCCTGTATCTCTGACATAGGTTTGCCCACTTTCTAAAAAAGAACACATGCAAGGCTCCAAAGACACATGCAACTTGAGACAAAATCTTAATGTCAAGTTTAATTTACATATTTACATTGTATTTCCATTTCCTAAGCGTATATCCCCCCCAAAAAACCCCAAATACCAAATCACACCAACACTTTGGCAAAAATGTTTCATTTCTTTCTCTAATTTTTTTCTATACGTTGTCAGAAACTACTGGTTTGCATTTTTTTTTAAACTATAATTTCATTTTTAGAACTAAAACATTTTCTGCTATTTAAGGAAATCCCAGTGAGCAATGACCTACTTACACAATTCAGGTTCAGTTACATTCAACCATTCATCTTTATAAATTAACTTTACCAAAACATTATTTATTGAGTGTTCCAAATTTCTGTACTGCAGATTGGCAAACAGAAAAAATTGGTGTTATAACACAGAAAAAAAAACCAACTTACTATTATTTGAAACCAGTACTAAGATGACATAAACAGACATTCTTTTCAAGTTCACACCAGAATCCTTATTAATCAAAAATAAAATGAGGTCTTCAAACAATGCAGAAGTACACAAAGTTTGTTGACAATAAACTGAAACCAGAAAATAAAAACCATTAAGTCCTAAAGCAAGCCATTCATAATCCTAAATTCTTTTTGTAATATAGTAACTAGAGTCTCAGTTGCATCCAACATGTGGTGAGTGGAGACAAAACAGAACTATAAAGTGACTGAGGGCTTCCTCCTGTAGTCAGTTCTACACCAACCAGGACCGAGGCAAACTTTGGAACCATCTGAATCATTTAACACTTGCCACCGAGGCAGAGAAGTAGTACAGCTGTCTGGTATCATAAAGACATGCTGTTTACACAAATCAACAAGGTATTTCTCCAAATCTGGGGATGGACAGTGAAAAGTGGCACCTTTACTGCCCCTCACTTGAGCTGATAATCTTGTAATACAATTTTAACAATAACAGAGACAAAGCACAAGCAGAAGTAATAACATGGGATCATAATTCATTCAGAAATACAAATAATATTACTTATTATTACCATTACTCTCCATTATAATTCCTAATGCAAATAAAGCCGCTTCCTTTACTATGCAATGAACACTTGACTTTGCAAGATCATTTATAAACATCAAACCACCAATTTCTCGAAAATATTCGCTTGCTTCACCTACAACAGAAAAAAGAACAAAAATTAAACTTGTGTTTTTGTTTCTCTGCAAAATGAAAGCCTTCCAAGATTTTATAACTTCTCAATTATCTTTTAGAGTTTTTTTTACACTGACAACCAGCTTCTTAACATATATTATGAACATAAATGATTGTGTTGTTTCTAAGGAAAAGCACTTCTTACTGTTTTGTTGACAAATTGAATAAATAGTGATCAAAGCCTCTTTCTGAGATACAGGGCAGTCCATCTGGTATTTAAGGCATTCAAGCAGTAAGTTCAGATCTGTTTTCACATCTAAGAGCAAACACAGAAAACTTTGTGAAAATAGTTATCTTTTCTTTATATTAATCTATTTAGTATTACAATAAAGCTGTCCAAAAATGTAGTATATGTATTTTAAAGAAAAAAAAAAAAAACAGTGAGCAAAAATGGAGCTATGCCTCTTCTACCCATCCATAAATAACAAACATACCTAACCTAAAAATATTCTTCTCCATAGTTTGTTATTTGAGCATGATTTCCTTTGCAAAAGTAACAGCCCTCTTTTAATATGCCTGGCCTTTAATTACTAGTAACTGTTGTAAATGTGATGTAAATTACTAAATACTAAACTTGCAATTGCAAGGTGCATTAAGTGTGTTTAAGTGAATAATACAGAACCATGAAAATATTCGGAGTGAAAATACAATTGAAAATCTAGAGTGAATAGTGAAAGAATCCAACAAAGCAAGGCTTACTATTTGATATTTAGTTACAGAAGACTTAATCACTTACCACAGCAGCTAAAATCTTGAATCAGGTTGTTAGGTTAGTAAGTTAACACCAAGCATTTTCTGGGCACCTACATACAACCCTAGGTAGGTTAACCACTTTGAAAATCTGTTTCTTAGTCCTTTGGGTATAATAAAGAGACTTATTTGATAATTATTTGCAACAGTAACAGCAGATATTGTATATTTTAAATACTTGTAAGGTTTGGGGTTTCTTAGAGAAGTTAAAATACAGTAAAAATGTGAGTAAATATTAACAAAAAAAAAGGACTTTGTGGTGGTATTATATACTGTTTGAAAGTTTGTCATTAGATTTGCCCTTTAGCTATCCAATACAGAATCCAAAAATTTGGCAACAAGGAAAAAGAACGTTTCCCCAACAGCTCACCATACCATGACAGATCTATCACAGTCTGCTAAAACTTCGTAAAATCGATGCAGATAATAAATGACAAATTATATTAGGGATCTTACCACACTGTTTTTTCTGCACCTTTTGATTTTCCATTTTGGTTGTAATCCCTTCTTCTTCTACAATGGAAAGGAAAAATTGTTTTCTTTTCTGTTTAGATTGGCAGTGTTCATAATATTGTACACAGTATAAATTAAATATTTTTTCTTAATGTATACTCTTTCACATTTTCTGGTTTTACACTATCATCTGATACACACACAGTTTAACATGTTCTTTCATGGCAAAGATTTTATTTGGAAATACAGTATTTTAGAGTAACACTGCATTTATAACTACTGTGTTGCTATGTTTTGTAAGTTAACATTTTGCAGAAATCAGGTGATTCCATGTTACTGTTGTGAGGCACCAAAGACATCCCAGTCACTAAAGATATACCTATCTCTGTGTCATTTATCACAATAAATCTGATCTAATTTTCCTTACAATAGGTTGCCAACTTTGTCATCAGCCAACAACTGGAGCTCCAAGTAATGTTACGTAGAGGATCAAGTGTGTCTGACATCTACTGTAAAACACTCAGCCTCCTACTGCTACTCAGTGAGCCACTAACCCATAACTAGGTGGTTTTATTGGTATTGATCAAAACCAAAGACAATCAGCATGAACTGAGACGTTATTTCTTAAACTAAGAATTTATTTTACTTCACCAAAGAAACAATCACATTACATGAATGATGTAAACCAGAAAAACCCACTGCATTGACTTTACTTAAACCTAACGTGTCAGCATCTGAGAGTTAGTTGAGCAGCAGTCAGAGTGAAATTCAGGTTTGGAAGCAGAAAGATGGTCCCTTAACCAGACCCCAAGTCCCAAACACAAAGAAAGGTTGATGCAAACATCATAGTAACCTATTTCAAGCTCTCAAAAATGAGCTAGCTCCAGGTAGAAACGTTAAATCAGTGATAAATACAGCTTAATAACGGATTAGTTATCCTTCTCAAAGTAGAACAAAGGCTCTAAGAAATACCAGTGTCATCTTAACGAAGACAGACAGCCCTGCTTTCCATTTAGTGTTACCAATTGTCCCCATTCCTTTGCTGCTTCTATTAGTTCAAATGCTCCATACACATCCTTAGAATAGCATTGGTAAAGCATGTGTTTTGAGAGGGAATGTTTAAAAATAATTAATTTTCCTTTATCTTTTTAGAAGTAGTACTATATATGCATTTCATTTTCTTGCAGATCTAACGCTGCCACAACAGCAGAAAGCTTGCAAGTCTTCCTCACCTCTTTTTGCCCCTACTGATACCCCCCTGATAGCCCAGGAGAAAACAAAAGCTACCTACGTATGCCTTAACAAAAGAAAGGCTGTAAAAATGAGCTCACTTTGGAGCTAGTTTCATATCAGTAAAGTTTAATTAAATACACATTTATACAATTAAAGAGCCTTTAATATAAGAAGCACAAGAGTTTTTTTGAACACTATAGGAAGATATATCTTGACCTTAACTGGATCTTTTTTCTTTTGTAACATACAGAAGGTACACAAAATAATACTCATAAGCCAGCCTACATTAAAATGCAAATAGCCCAACTCTGTTGTTGCATCACAGGGCGAGGATGAAAAGATAAACAACAGGATTTGCTGCAACAGACTTCTGGCAAATGTTGCCTATAAAAGAAAATAGATTAACTCTTCCCTATCAGTTATGGAAAATAAGCCAGTAACATCCCTTCAAGCCTCAAAAAAACCCTACTTTAAATAAAGGACAGATGTACTAATCTGTCTGTTCAGCAGCAGTAGAGCACGCGGTTTGACCATTCAGGAAGACGGGCATAGGAGGTCAGTGGGGCTCATGCGGAGGCTGATGGGAGCATCCCGTCAGTCAGGGCCTGGGCTGCACTCACGCAGCCACAGCAGGACAGGGGCGGCCAGGGTCAGGGGTACTTCTCCTTTCTAAACCCCTGGTCAAATCCTGTACCTTGGAAGAAGTCTGGATTGTTAGTGTTCTATTGAAATCAAAATTCACACCAGCAGCTAAGGAAGCATCTGCTAACTTTTGAGAAACACTGTTCAGTGTAACAGACCTTTGAAGTCTTCCAGTACTATCTTAGCATTCATCCCATCTCTCCTCCCTCTCAGATGAGCCATGTATGATTTATGGCTCATTATCAGAGTTTGACTTTGAAGTCTTCACAAGTACTCCAGATCATCCCAAATATAAAAAGGGAAGAACAGATAAAAGATTTTAAAAGGCCAGCAGTCTAGAGATGAAACACCAAAAGCATTTTCCTGCCATCTTTTGGCGGGGGCGGAATATCAAGAGGACGGAAATAGGGCACGGATTAGCTACCTGCTCATCCGGCAGCGGGAGCGGTTCTGCTCAGCCACGACGGCGACCGCGGTACCGGCCCCTCCCGCGGCCTGAGGCGAGCGAGACACCGCCCTCAGCCGCGCGCCCTTCCCGCCCCGCCGCGGCGCGCGGCCGTTAGCCCCTTGCCCCGCCCCGCCAGGGACCACCCGCAGCCAGCGCCGACCGGCGGGCTCGGGGTGGAGCCCTTGTACCCTCCCCGCCCAGCGCCGTCCGAGCCTGGCCGAGGCGCCGTGCCCGGGCTCCGGGGAAAGCGCTGGGGGTCCGAGGCTGCTCAGTTTCCACACACTGCGCGTCGAGGTGGGGTAGTTTCCAAAATGCAGTTAACTTGGCCTTTGCCAAACACCAAGGCTGCAGGGAGGAGAACCTAAACTAGGTTAATACAGTTAAAAGAGCCAAGCTTACAGGCATATAATCCCTTTCTGAATGCCCTTGAACTCAGTAAAAGGTATAATAATAACTTACTATTATTACTACTGCTTTCCCTAGCTCTTTTCTCAGTTAGATCCTCAGACCATCCCAGTTACATTAGCCTTTTTCAACCTTCTGCCAGTCCTTCTTCAATCTGAAGAGCAGCAATTTGAATATTCAGCTCTGCTGCAAACTAGGTAAGCCAGTTAGTAAATTAATTCACTGTAGCAAAGAACAGCTGCTGCTTTTTTCTTTCACAGGTCAGAAAATTTTAGATTTAAAAAAAAAATCAGGATTTTGTATGATTTTATTTGTCCTCAGAAAAAAAAAAGATGATAAAATTATTACAAATAAAGGGACTTTAATTTGCAGGTAATACAGAACAGTCCAGTCAATGGCAGACCACCACAGTATTTACAGAACACAGCAGCAGCACCTGATGGCAACAAATGCGAGATCATCATCCTACAGCTGGAAAGTAGCTGAAGTCTGTGACATTCCACTGTATATGTAGGTGTTATTAAAAATTACAAACTGCCCTGTAATGACTTTGATAACCTCCTGTGCAGCAGCTCCTGTAAAAGAGAAAACAAACAAACAGAACCCCCACAAGGTAGTTAGCAGGTCATATTTAAAAAAAAAACGGTAAAATAATGTTATTTATCTAGAGCTCACTACATTGGACTTATTTGGGAAGCACCTGATACAACTCCTAGGAGGAAAAAAATGCCTTTCAGTACTTTCCAGTATGAAAGTGGCTCAGAAAGCTGTTACTTCAAAAACTAGCTTTACATACACTTTGCTGGATATACTTTCTCCATGTACATATACACACACACAGAGTGTAAATATGTGTGAGCAGACCATGCAAGTTGTGACCTCTGTAAATGAAATTGAGAAGTTCAATTAAAAACAATCGTGTACAGTTAAAGTGTAAAATAAATTGAAGGGTCACTTCACTGTGATCCTTTTCTGTTCTCCTGTAGCATGAAATATTCTCTGATTTCTTCAGAAATTATCTTTATACATTTTTCTAAAGCACTGCACATACCAAGTTTCACTTAATCAGAAAAAAATCCTATATCCACAGGGTATTTTATATATAATAATCTTCAGCATTAAAACATATTTAGTTTTGATAATACCCACAGGTTGAATTAAGGTAAGCAATCAAGGCTCTTTATATATAATAGATACTTAACGTAAGTGTATAGTGTTAATTGAAAGGAAGATGTGTACTGTGTTAATTTTAATATTACTACAATTATTCCTTTTTTTTTTTAAACTCAAACCTCTTTCAAGCATTTTATTTTTAAACACATTTTTAAGGTACTAGAATTGTTCTACTGAGATTAATTTTTAAATTTACTTGGTTTCTTTTACTGACTTTAAACCTTTGCTGTGTACACTTTTTCTATACACTACAGAAGGTCACATCTGGAGAATGAAGAGGGAGGATTTTGTTCTAATACTATCTTTGACTATAGTCTGTGTTTACAGTCTTCACTCTGACAATACAAAGTAATTAAAACAGTGGAGATTCTGACTCAAGCACATACTACAGCAGGTTGGTTTGTTTGTACAGACCATAGAAATACCGTGGCATCCTTACCTCCCATGAAGGCAGCAATAGCATGTGGCTCAGCAGCTCCATAGCGACAACTGGATAGCAAAGTAACAGTTAGTATTTTCAGGTCAGTTTTACCAACAAAGTGACACTCAAGATACGATACTTACAACTCGTGAACATAGTCATCTTTCACCACTACAGACAACCCATGTTCTTGTAAGAAACCAGTAAGGCACGATTTTAGTTTTCCAATATCATCTTCTACCTGATAGTTAGAGACACCTGGAAAATAAGTTCACTGTTTCATCACAGAACTGTAACACCATATTCAAAGTTAATGGGTTTAAATGGCAGCATATTTTATTTTTCTGAAAGGTTTGTAAGCTGATTAATATATTAAATTATTAACACTAGACTAATAATAATTAAATATCTGTTGATGCTACTCATGATGACAAATTACTGTATAGCTGAACCAATTCAAATTCTCACTTTAATTTTCACATTCTTAAAGTTCCATTAATATGGCAACAAAAGCACAACTAATGCTACATTTGTAGTTTACAACTAGTATTATAGTAACTATTGGATCTTTGTATTTCTTTTGATGACATTAAGTAACTCTGGTATTAACATACCTGGATATCTACCATGCTGCTTATAAAATCTATCTACAGCCCGTAGCATCAAGTACAGCACTACTTCACTGTCCGGGTTATCCATATGGGAAACTGAAAACAGCAAGAGAACTGGTTAGCCAGTACAGATGAAGTGGAAAAAGGAAAGGCTTTGAATTACTTGAAATCCAGTATTTCCCATGTGCTTAAACTGTAAAATCTGCAGGAAGAAGAAATCTTAATGAAAACAACCTGCAACTGAGAATCTCAATGAGTCAACTGTCAGATACACGATTTTGACTCCAGAGTGTTTGGCAAAACCATACTGTATGTATTTGATATCAACTGCTCAGTGAAGATATTCACGTCTCAACTCTGACAGTTGCTGTAACATTAAATGGGATATTCCTCAGTTATGATTGTGGGATTTGAAACGCATACTTCATATATATAACTGTAATGACTGTAATTATAAAACAGGTCTTAAATCCCTTCACATACAGCTCAGCAGTCTTTCTAAATATTAACTACTTCTTAATTCACATTGCATATTACCAACTAATTCAAGGAACTTTCACTTGAATTATAAGTATTACAAAACATATGTATACACATTTAGTCCAAAACATTCAGATGACCTATAAAGCTTAATTTAAATAAACTTTGATAAAATGTATTTCCAGCTTTTTTTAAAGAGAATTATGTAGGTCCAAAAAAATAAAATGCAGTATTAAGTAACTAGTTTGCTAGTTCACATACTGGAAAGATAAGCTGAGAGGGGCCAAGACAATTATTGTCATATCTTTGGTCAGGTGAAGGCACTTTTTAGCTCTGTCAGAAATAACTGAGGTATAGAAAAGTTCGAAGAAAACAGTGTTTTATTTACATGCTATGAAAAATAAAATCTGAAAGAAAAAAACAACAAAATACACATCAATCTATAAGGTCTATTTTTGAACTTTCAAAATCAAATTGAATTCAACATTCTAGACTTAAAGAAACATACTTCTAATTGATGCCAAATTAAAAAACTGCATAATGAAACAGAACATAACATACAATTATTTTTGATCACAAAACCATTTTAAGTTGAAAATGCAAGTAAAGTATGTGCCAAAAAGGAGTACTTACTGATTTCATCCTTGTTAAAAGTGTTTAAACCATATTCTTCAGACAGCGATCTACATCGTACTACTCGGAGAAAAGCTGAGTTGCTGCCTAAGCAGAGAGTGCAGAAAGGAGAGCATTACCTACTTGAATGCGTCACCCATTACCAAATCTTTGTAAGTCTGCATCTCTGATGTGTTAAATACAAAAGACTAAAAACTTACCATATTTTTTTTAACATTTCTCTGTTTCTTCTGGTGGCTTGGACTAATATAACCTATTAGACTACATTTAGGTTTATGATCACAAGTATTTTAGTGAAATACTTTGTGCTTGTTTACTTCTAGTATCTAAATGTATCTGCCATGTTAACGTAACAGCTCACAGTGTTCAGCCTGGAGAAGAGAAGGCTTCGGGGAAACTTTATTGCAGCCTTTCAGTACCTAAAGGGGCCTACAGGAAATCTAGAGAGGGGCTGTTTACAAGGGCCTGTAGAGATAGGACAAGGGATAATAGCCTTAAGCTGAAGGAGGGTCGATTTAGATTAGATATAAGGAAGAAATTCTTCACTCTGAGGGTGGTGAGGCACTGGAACAGCTTGCCCAGAGAAGCTGTGGATGCCCCATCCTTGGCAGTATTCAAGGCCAGGTTAGATGGGGCTTTGGGCAACCTGGGCTAGGGGAGGATGTCCCTGTCCATGGGAGGGGGGTGGGAACTACATGGGCTTTAAGGTCCCTTCCTACCCAAACCATTCTAGGATTCAATGTGTGTAGCTCTTCTATACCAAGTCATCAATCATAGCCATCAACTTCATGTTTTCATCTTCCATGCTGCATATGAACATGGGTTCTTTTCATCTTCTGCTACATCTACTACTGTCTCATATATTCTCAATTAATATTCTAAGAGTACAGCTATGAGTGGGAAAAGGTTCTTCTCCAGAATCATTGCTATGAAACAACCCAACGTGCAGCTACTACCTGCTTAGCACTCAAAAATGAGGAACCACAAGGTTCTCAAAACTCCCAGCAAATGACATACCAATGCAGAGGCAGTGTGCTCTTGGCTACGTACTTACAGGAAAATTTTCCAGTTGCAGGGAGACTTAGCCAGGCTGCTGTGTGGACATGTATACATATCCAGAACAGACATAACATAAATTGCCATGAGCAGTACTACTCACTGCATCACTGCTTTCCCTTTTCAGACTACTGAAGTTCACAGAGCCTGCACTCTGAAGTCAGTATCACAGAATGGGCAACAGTGATTAGGTACTAATCACAGAAAAGTACAGGACTTTTGCTACCTGTTATTCGGACCTGAGAAAATACTCTTTTAAAAGCCAACCTTTATAGACTCACTAGTGAGAGATGCTGAACATCTGTTACTTCCACTGAATTGAGGGATGCAACTCCTAAGCACTTACTTGAAAAATTCAAATATTGAGCTACTAATTAATAACCGCAGTATCATTCAAAAGTTTTTGATTATTTACTGATTAGAAGAAACACAGCAACAGAATCCAAGCATACTCACAAAGCAATTTTAACTCTCTCTCTGAAATAGACTCGGGCGTCTGAAAGAGAGAACAGACTCATTCAAGTACATACAATGACCAGAGAATTTACATTTTCAGAGATATTAATTCATTGTGAAATACCAGTCATTCTTGTAAAAAAAGTTAAATTGTAAATAATACATCCCTGTATGTCTTTTACTTTCATATGACCAGACCAAAAGTGATAAATAAAACAGACCACAGATATTAACATCATTAGAACTTAAGCCTTTTGAAGAGAATGAGGTTATTAACCCTTCTCTTTTAATACCTGTCTCCTTTGACTTATTTCTGTCTACAACACCAGTGAAAAAAATATTTCTATCCTGTCAGAAGGCCCGTGCATTTGTAATTACCTTGCCTAGGGATTGTAACAATTTAGCAGCATGGTTACCCACAGCAGCAATATCCTTCTTTGCTTTTTCACGGTATCTGTTAATAACAAATAAGTCTTAATAATTACAGCATAAAGCCATCAACTTCACAGTGAAGACCATTTCTTTTTATTTTATATTATAAAGACAAAATGCAAGCCACATGAATGGAAGTGAGCTACCTCAAGGCCATGAATACACTTACTACCTCTCCGTATGACTGTTTGGCATGGCCAAGCTGTTCACTAAATGTGTGGCTTAAATACTACATGCATAACAGTTTTGCAGAAACTAGTTAAAATTAAAATTAATATTACTACAGTCAGAGGAAGAATGTTAAGTAGTTTCAGAACAACAGCTATATGTCCTTCATTTGGCTTCTAATATTTTATAAATTTCTGTATTTTAAGGTTTGTAGCCATAGTATATTAGTTCCATTACTAACTATGACAATGCAAACATCTGAATAACAGCATTTCATGAAATTCAAATTAAGAGCTCATTTTAAGGAACTGTAATTGTTTTATCAGTGAATTAAAACCTTGAAATGCTTATTGGAATTGAGAACTGAAGTACATAATGATATGGAAATTCAAGACTGATCCTTATAGAATTCAGATTTACAATTTAGGGTGTCTGTGCAAATTCAAGCAATTGTATCATTATTTTGCTCAATGAAACCGTAAGTTCTTGGCTTCACCCTTATTATACAGAGTAACTTCCATGGAGTAATAGCAATCAATTATTTTAGACGTGTAACACATTTATATTTTTATACCTATCTTTTTAATGCTGTTTGTCACAGCTCTGAGGAATGCACCTCTAAAATTAGATATGTCATTTTGATTAGTAAACACCATTAAGGCACACAATCCTTTTCCTAGTAGAGGTTGTGGTTCAGAATCTATGTAGAAACAATCAAAATCTATTAGAAATAATACTTTCCTATTTGAACAATTCAACAGTACAACTGCAGAGGCAATACATTTAGAAAGTCTTCTGCAAGATACTGCTTCATTTTAAAAATTAAAAAAAAAAAAAAAAAAAAGGAGGAAGTAACCAACTGCAGAGAAAATGTGGTAACACTAAGAAAGTCGTTTTGGCCCAACAATTTGCATCATGTCCAGTACGCATAAGAATAGTAAGTTCATGTTGAGGATACATGCGTTCAAAGATGGGGCTTCCTAAAATCTTGATCCACACCAATGCTGTTAGGAATTTGCAGTTAAAGTTCATTCACACTCTTCCTTATCTACCAAGCAATCCCTTCTAAGGGCATTAATTAGAATTAAGTATTTAGAATTAAATATCTAGGAAACTAGAATTTCTGTAACTAGGTTGGCACACACATCCAGGAGGAAAAACAACGGCTGTGTGTAAGCAACAATTTGCTTTGGACAGCAGTAGCTGGGCTATGGGATCTACTATCTATAGGAAGGTCTTTACTAGATCTGAAACTAGGAAAAGTGGTCGCTTACTACCCAACCTTAGGAAAATGGGATGCAGTGAAGGCTTAGGGCCCAGTTCCAAACAGTGGATAGCATCTATACAGGGAGCAGACAGTCCCAGGCCACCACACCCCTCCTCACCCCAGTCCCACATACACACTTTTTTATTTTAATACAGGAATTCACGCACTTCATGAGATCTGAAGTCATCACCATTTACTATCATTAATAACCATTAAAGAAAAAATTGTATACTTACACATTTTGCAATCTGATAAATTTATTGGAGTCTGCTATCATATCAGGAATAGTGCCCCGGACAGGCAAGCTTCCTTGCCCCTCATTTGCCACAAATTCCTTTACAGCTCGAGCCAAAATCCAGAAGGAGGATGACTGCAAACACACAAGAGACAGTCATGTACACAGATGTTATTTATGACGCTTTTTCTACATTTAAGTCTCACCCTTAATTACTCATTACCTGCTCTGTGAGATTTATGCAGCAATCATCATTAAAAATCTCTTCAATGCATCTTGGAATCTATGAAAAAAATAAGTTGGGTTT
This sequence comes from Grus americana, assembly GCF_028858705.1. Taxonomy (NCBI): domain Eukaryota; kingdom Metazoa; phylum Chordata; class Aves; order Gruiformes; family Gruidae; genus Grus; species Grus americana. The sequence continues at coordinate 10,432,415 of NC_072864.1, forward strand.
GTATTTACTTGACTTTCAATTCCTTGAATTATCTCAACATTCACTATGCAGGTGAGCCAACTCTTGTTTCATACCAAAATCTCCTCTGAATCTTACATAGTCAGTGCTACTATTTGAAATGTGTCTGAGAAGCACTGCCTGAGAACAAGACACATGCTTCTGATCATGATGAACATTACAAATAAAATCTCACCTTATTTCCACCTTCTACATGGAATACTTTAAAAAAATGGTAGCAGCATTAGCAAAAGGTGCTCCCAGCCCCAGCTGCCCATCCTACCTGCTAGAGGCAGAGCAGCAAAAAGGCTGGGGAAGTTGACAGGAGCTGCAAAAGTGAGTGTGTTTTGATTCCTTAACTGCTGCGGTTCAGTCTGGCACATCAAACTGAAATAAATCACTAATACCCTGGGACACGGCTTGTAGTGGCTCGGATGGCAGCTCTAAGTTTTACCTGCTGCTTTCTTAGGAGACTTAATGTGACTGTCCAAGCAAGGATCAGCCCAGCTCAAATAGAAATGGAATGTAATCTAGAAAGAATCACAGAATGTGCTTTTTACCCCATGTAGTTTTTGCAATTCACCATGGATGAGAAGTTATGGAAATCAGAGCTCAATTCTAAACTGTGAGTTACTACTTCAGGATTATTTAAAAACAACACCAACTTCACTTTTCATGTTTTTAAGCTTGATCAGTTTATGAAAGGAACTTTGTAACAAGAGGAAAGTACTACATTTGCTGAGTCTGAGGTCCCTTGCCGCACTTCATTTCTGTACAGAATAAATACTACAGCAACCAGCTTCAACATAGCACAATTTCCACAAATGCTTTCCGAGTCTCTCTCTCCTGGCTGCGTATTTAAATCAGACATCAGCTACACCAGTGACTGCTAATTCTTTATAATTGAACCAAGCACTTAACCGATATTCTTTTACAGACTGAACTGTAAAAGTCTAAGACAGGAATACAATACTAATGAACTCTGGTTACTGACTCATTCTATACTTCAGGAAGGAAATGTATCTTCCTTGTATGAGCAAGGAAATAGAATAATCTCCATAAGCTACAGTGCCATCTAGTCTAGGTCTATTTTACTACTCATGATTTCAATTTTTAAAATTGTACTAATGCTGTTTTACCTGAGTATAAATGTTGCAAATGGAATTCCTGTCCTAAAATTGCATAATATGTTCTGAAAAAGTGAGGCAATTGATATTTCTTCAATTTCATCACATAAATGTTTATTTTACCTCTGTAGTATTTAATGCTGTGTTCACATTTTTTATAGCTTCTTCAAAGTTTTCCTCATCTTCCGGGGTCCCATTTTCATTCTTTAAGATACCTTATTGGGGGGGGGGAGGAAAAAAAAAAACAAACACCCACACAATCCCCTGAATTACATCTCATCATTTAGGTCTCACCAACAAAGCAGATTGCCTTTGGATGTATTTGTGGCATAATAGTTAATCAGCAAAAAAATGAATTATCAGTAAGATGTACTGATAAAGCTAACTACATATACATTCTGTATATGATTAATTTTCCTGTGATGTTAAATAGAAGTTACTTATCACAGTAATACCTTAAGGTCCCACATTTGCTTAAAAAAATCATTTAGCAGAATTCTATTGTATATGCCAGCAGATTTTCATAAATTAACCCTGAGAGAACTTCTGATTATCGTTCAGATACTGTCTTAAGCATTTCGGCCAGTGTGAATAAGTGACTCCTAGGACATACATTACCTTGCTGAATCAGTTGTCTGAAGGCTTCTTTTTCTTTGTAACTCTCAGGCAACTGTTCACTTTTCTAAATTTAAAAACACAAGATTTTATCTTTAAAATGCTTACTACTAACCTCATTGTGTTCAGACTGCTGAACTCCAGAGTCTGTCATTGTTCACATACATTCACTTGTATTTCAGTAAGTAATTTTTTTTTCCTGCAATTCCATCTCGTTTATTTGTTACACGTTGCCAAAATAATAAACTAGTTTAGAAAAGATGTATCTAAAATAATAATAATAATAGACTGATGACTTATCCAGTTTTGCAATTTACCTCACTGAACCATTTTGTTAGATACTTGGCTACAATCACAATCCACGGAGTGTGGCTGTGGTCCTGTAATTGAACAGCAGAGAAATCTTTGTCAAGTTGAGAAAAGATAAAAACAGGATACATTTAAAATAGGGTTTTAATTTGTTAACTCCTAACATCCCTTCCAGTATTCTAAAGACACAGGATATGCTCCAGATTTTGATTCAGAAATAACGTTCTCTAACTACTATAAAACAAATTATTTAATAATTATTCCTGTACTTAAAAAAGGGTGTATGAGCCAAGTTCTTGAATATTTCTCTGGAGCTGAACTTATGCTATGCACAAATACCCACGCTGCAAAGCTCTGCGTCAGCAGGAAATCATAAAAAAAAAAGGGGGGGGGGCGGGGAGAGGTAGGGGGAAATCAAGCTAACAAAAGATCAAGTTGTCCAAGAATATTCCTCACTTCCCAAGACATCCACTTGCTTAAAATTCAAATACAGAGTGTAACATTTGGGGCAGAGGCCAAAAATAATATCCCATGACTGATTCTACACTTGCCTCTGTTCAGATGAGACTTGGCACCAAAAAAAGTCATCTGTCAAGAGTCACTTTCACAGAACCCCTGTTCTATGTCTGCATCTGTCTCAGAGAACATAGTGCAAACTGCATACCAACCTTTTTGTCCATATGATCCAAGTCATAAGACTGAACGTGTTCCCTCAGTTCTGGAAATGGTTTGTCTAGTCTCAGATCTTCTAACATATTGTCAGGATGAGATTCAACAACTGTGAAAAAAATTACACAATGCATTTCATGTTTTTTTATGTCCAGCCTTCAAAACAGAGCTATATATCAAATGCAGTGGGTCACTTGCTTGTTTAACTGCTTGATTCTCAAAATAAAGTTAACTTACACAAAATACTTAATGTCAGGATAATCTCCAATTTAACTATTTGTTGCCGTCCATAATTTCTATGCATTTCTCAAAGAATGCTCCAGGTGATGAACTGCAAACTATGCAAGACTTAAAAACTAAATACATCACAAGATGAAAAAAAAAAACCAAACAGGAAAAAAAAAAATCAAAGTGATATTACATATTGAAGCTTTAAACCTTTTAGAAAACTCTTTATTTCGGAAAACCCTCTAACCTGTATGTTCTTTAATGATGACTCTCATATAACCAACCAGTCCATAAGTCCTGCAGACCAGCAGAGGAATGTTAGAATTCCAGAGAAGTTCAGCCAACCGCAGCAACGTACTGGAAGGAAAAATACATTTATGTGGGTTTTTTCCTGATGTGCAAGAGGAAAACTATACAACTATAAGTTAACTCTTATACAAGTTACTTGTGAAACAGAAGTTTGCTGAAAGAACTACAATATTATGATTCTAAGCAGATATAAGGTGATTAATTTTATACATGAATTTACATTAGGTTAGAAATATGTTTATCCATAAACTTACTTGTATTTCACTCCATCCTCCCAAATGCTCCAAGTGTCAAACAAAAAATTTCAATGAGTTGTGAAAGAAATAATTAAATCTGTGTGTGGCACAAATGTAACTTCCAGTAGGGGCAATTCCAATCAGAGATTTTTGAATAACACATAAGAAATACTCTTTATTCATGAATGCCTGCAAGGGAATCACCACTTCAAAGAGGCAACCTGGCTCTTTTTTCTATGAGACAGTATCTCTAGCTCCTAAGTAGGGGGAGGGAGAAAAACATATAAAGCATGAACAACAGCCACTTCCTTACAAAGCCCGATTTAAGTCTTCATCTATCCAGCAATCTCTTGCCTCTGTGGATGCAGCCTGTCTACTGAAACAGAAGCATGCTCTTCTACCCACATGTTCTCAATATTCAGAGTTGTCATTTTCATCTGCACCTTTTATTGGAAGGCAGCATGCAAGAGGCTTCTCAGCAGGAACAGGTTAAAAAATAAAAAATAAAATCAAGAACTTCCGGTCCTGGCAAAGTTTATACGGGAAATATTATTACATACATGGGTAAACTGGAAAGAGCTATACAAACAAAAAAATATGTTTGCAAAAATCTAAAGGTATCACAGATACTACTATCTGTTAGGTTTTACATAAGCAGAATACTTGCTGTAGCGATTTTGGACCAGAAACAACTTTCACTACAAAAGAGTACTTGACATAGACAAATACACCTGGAGAGAGCACCTAGGAGTCAGGTATGGATCTGGAAGACATTTTATATATGTTACTACATAGTTTAAAGGTCCATAGAAAAATGCTATTATTTACTGTACCTTTCCTTCACAACGACAGAGTTCTGTTTTGCCTAAGTTTTCCTGCAAGAATATGCCTGCAGCTGAAACCTGTTTTTACAACTGAACAAAACCAAACAACTTTAGATGATTCTTTACCTTTCTGGTAGTTGTGTTGCAACCACCAAGTTAAAGCGATTAAAAAAGGAAGGGTCATTGTCTAGAAGTTTTTCTGGACTCTAAACAGCAGAAAGACAAAGAAATGTCAGGAAACACTGAAAATTCCTGAATACACAGCAAGTCTGTTCAACACTGAATATAAAGGCATTAAGTGAAAGTTGTAAAATTATGAAGTTACTAAATAATGTTTAAAATACATAAACTAACTTTTTGCAAATAACTTAAGCTCTTCTTCCTCAAGTGCTGTTTTATCATGAAGCTACTTAAACCACAACATTACAAAGACCATGTGTAGCTATTATTTCATATTTTTATCACATTGTATAACAAGAAACATACAACTAATTTAGAAAAACAAACCTCTTCGACAAAGTTTCCAGAAACATCGTTATTCAATTCTTGCAAGAGCTCAGTGGCACTCTGGGCACGATTCTGTTTCAGAACAATCAAAACAATGTTTAACCTCTTGAAATGTAATTTATACAGCATATCATCACTACATATGCTACATGCTAAAAAGAAAAAACCCACCAAGCCAAAAAATCCCCACCAAAAAAACCCAACAAAATTTTATCATAAGCTAGGGTTTCTTATTCCAAGCCTTACTTACCTGAAGAAAAATTAAATTGCATAACAGCAGGCACTTGTTTGAGACCATTTTTAGTAACATAATTTTAAAAACAAAAATTATGTTGTCAGCTATTTATTAATTTTCAGTTTTATTGGAGAATATCCAGGAGCTATTTACATCTTCTGTATTCTCCAGATTTTTATCCTCCACCCACCATTCACTTCTCTACTCTTAGCTTTACTCCTTCAACCACAATTCTCTTCCACCTTATCCTTCCGAAGATTTTCTTAATCATATCCTGTCTTTTTTTTTTCCCCCACTCAATCTTGCCAGAATTGAGCTTATCTTCTCGCTTATGAGCAACTAAAAAAAGTAAGCATAGAGAATTTTGTCAAAGAATAAACAGACTTTAACCTATACATACATGTTTTAGTATTACTCGTAATAGCACATTTGAGTATTTACTCAATACTTTCATGCTTTCAATACACTTAAAGTGACATTATCTCCTTACCTGACCAATATGGCTTTTTTGTAAAAAGAAACTGAAAAGGAGACAAGAGAGTTACATTTGAATTTTTATTTTGAAGAAAAACAACATTAAAGCTACATTTTGTAGTGCAGAATATGTTGCTGACTCTCGTACACAACAGAGTTCCCCCTTAAATCCACTTTTCTTCTCCCCACCACTGTTACATTTTCCTCACGATCAGTTTCTTAGGAAAACTTTTCAATGCCCAAGCCACAAATCTGAAAAGTGAGGCATGCCAAACTCCTCTAGAAGCCAGGATCATACTGCAGATTCTTTTTCACTAGGCTAATTGAAGAGTCATTAGTCCTAATTTCTTCAGGTAACAGAATATCCTTTCACCTCCTATAACCTCTGTAAGTAGACGGATATTTGTAAGTATCTACCTGAACCTGGATGAGAAAGTAACCTAGAACTGGTAAACAAATTATTTTTTTATAGGATTTGTAAAGAGTTTCTTATCCTTTCCCTGCTGCATACAGCCTTTCAAAGTTATGAAAGCTAATAAATGGCTATCAGTCACAGTTTCAGAATGATAAACTAATGAAAAGTTATCTTCATCACCAAAACTACAGAAAATAAGTTTAGCCATGCTGAAACAAGCAAATCTTGCATTGTCATATCTCAACAGTACTGCAAACAATATTCTTAAATATTTTTATATAGACCTGTAAGGTACAGAAACAACAGCTAAAAAAAAAAATTCTATGTCAAATTTAGCAGCTAATATCAAAATGATTACGCATGCTATGTATGTCACCAATATCCAAACCCACAAAAGACTTGGAAAAACATATACAGGCTTTTAAAAGAATTTTATAGTATTTCTTAACAGTTATAGAGATGGAACCACTTATGAAACCCTGTTACTTATCAATTTGTAACAGAAAGCAGTAACAAACCTACTTATTTCCAACATCTTCTCCAGAGACCCGATTCCCATCGACAATTGTAAATGAACCAATACCTTGGGGGGGGGGGAAAATTACTATTAATAACTAGGCATTATGAAGTTATCACATACATTACAGAAGAGAAAGTACAGAAGAGATATCTACTTACCCGGTAGCACTAAGTTTTTGAGTATTTCAGTTCCTGTCGCTGTTGCATTTATCACACAAACATGGGCAGATTCTAACGCTTCTTGTCCATGGTCACCCCACAGTCTATATTGGGATGGAAACCACAAGATTATAAAATTATTTCATTTCAGATTATAGAGCAAATATAAAGAAATGAAAAAAAATTAAACAATCACAAATGGAGGCTAGCATACTACTTTCCATTCACTGTTAAGAGGGGCTAAATAGCACTAACCAAAATAAGCTTTCCTTAAGAAAACTTCCTGTGACAAACCTGAAACTTTCTAAAGAGTGACCCAATTTTACTGGTTACCATCTTCACACTACATGAATGCACACATCTTTTTCTGTTCTAACATATTTAACTTTTTAAAAATCAGCACAGGTCAAAACACTCCTTACACAAATTTTGTCCTAAAACTGAATGCCCTTTTTAATAAGTTTTATTATAAATAACACATCTTTATATTTTTTATAATTTATAATCCAAGACACTGAATCGTACAAGCAGATGGAAATCAGGCTAGATGAGTTTGGCAATGTATTTAAGACACCTAAAATACTATTCAGGCTGAAATCATAACTTGGCAGTACTCGGCCACAGACACGCCTCTGATTTCACATGGGCAGTAATTTTTACTCTCTTCAGCTGCAGAAAAGGCAGCTACTGAATAGACACTGCAAAGCACTGTAACTACTACTGAGACTTTCAAATGCACGGAAGCATGTGAAAACTAACCCATGCCATACTCCAAACATCGGCTGGCTCCAGCACAAGCCGCCTTTTTCTCATTTAACTTTGCTCTTTTCCGCCTTTTTCCCCTATGCCGGCCCAAACACTCACGCAGCTGCTCGGCGAACAGCCCGACCGGTTCCGACACAGCCTCCCCACCTCCCCGGGCGCCTCCTGACACCCACAGGGCACGACCCGGGCTGCCAGAGTCGGCGGCTGCCACCCCCCGGGGCGCTCAGCGGGCGGGCGGCGAGCAGCTCTGCCTCCCGCCGCGCCTCTCCTTACAAGTGGCCGCGGAGGAAGCCGGCCGCCCGAACGGGCGAGCAGAGCTGCAGGAGCGCGAGCTACGGCCCCCGGCCCGGCCTGCGGCGAGAGGCAGGGCCAGGCGCCGCGGCAGCCCACTCTCCGCCCGGCCAGGACTGCGGCAGCCCCGCGGAAGCCGGGCGACCCCCGGCAGCTCGATGCCGAGGGACACAACCACCCCCCACCGCGCTACCTCAGCTGCCGGTCATATCTCTGCTCCTTGAGGCTGGCCCTGCCCGGCTGCGCCATTGCCGCACGCGCCCCCGTAGTAGGCGCTGCGCAGGCGCGGGCGGGCGCATGCGCGGGGGCGCCGGGCCGTTAGGGGGCGCTGTGGGGCCGCCGGGGCGGGAGGCGGGGCCGAGGGCGGGGCTGCGTTAAAGTGTGGCACGGGGTCTGTACCTCGCGGGTGAGGCGCAGTACGGCACGGTGCCTCCTCTTTCGTTTTCCCATATACAGTGTCTCCTCCAAAGTTCATTTTTCTCAGTCTCTGTGTTTGCTATGTCACAGTAAATCCTTCCTTCTGGTGAAATTTCAGTAAGTGTTGCAATATTTGTAGGAATATTCTGTTCACCAAAATCTAAAGTTGACTCGTTCTGTTCTTGCCATCTGCTACAATTGTACAGCTTCAACCGGACAAACCATGAATTATAGGAATTATTATTTCAGGATCAGTTCTAAAATATAGTCCCCATTTCTGGTATATAGCAGCCAGGTGTGTATAGCTTTAAAAGTCAAGGGCAGGTAATAATTAAAAATGGCATGTGAAGGCTGGGAAACTCCAAGAGAGCCAGGTACCCAGTTCCTCTTTTTCTGTCCCACTTCCCCAAGAATGTTCCAAATAAATTCCTTCTTTCCTCTTGACCCTCTCAGCCCATATGTTATTCAAGTTTTTTCTCTTGAAAAATTGTCTATTTTATGCATGTCCTTTTTGTCCTTTTCCTCTCAATCCCTTTTTTACTTAGGGACCCTTTTTCCCCCCCTCTTATGCCAGGAAGAGATTCCCAGTAAATAAATGTTGAAATCTCGTGAGTCTCACTATGTAGCTGTGGGAGGATTACCAATTTCAGTTCCTGAAGTTACACTGGATGGATGAGAATCTCAATATACAGTCATCACGGTTTTGTGTTTGCAAAGAAAAACTTGAGAATATAAAATTTGAAATTTCTATTGTCAATCAACAAGTGTAGGCAGTCACTTTTTAAATAAAATATTTAAAAAATGGAAAAAATCTGGAATTATTCTGCTTTTTAATGTTTATTGTTGGCAGTACACCTGTTTATATTTACCTTGTGAAGTATTTTTGTGCAGCTTCTGGATTCATTATAAATTATTTTAACACACAGATGTCACCTTAGTATAAGTCCCATTTGGAAATTGCCATCATTAGTAGTGGCAATGTAAGAAGAGAGATGAGATGCCTGGATAAACCAGATACTCTTTTAAGAACCTGAGGTGTAGGCAAGCTCTGGAGTGACGAACGTTTTAACATTTAATCTGCTCCTACCTATTCTCCCTCAGAGGCTCTAGAGTGAGCAGCCTGTACCCAAACTGATTGTATTTCTGCTACATTTTTGTTAATCAGCAATGACACATCAGACACACTCTCATGCATTAAATAAAGGCGGCACATGACACCTTGTTCTAATGTATGTTGCCATTATTAAAGGTGCTCAGCAAAGATAACTGCTAAGTTGCTTAAGCAAATAGAGTGCCCTTTAGCCATTCACCTTGGAACCAAATAACTATTCCTTCATTTTATGTCTCTTAAAATGCAGCTCTGCCTCTCTATGGTGATGCAGCAATATATCCCAAAAGCATTATCCTCAAGTGACATGATCTCCTTGTGCAAATACCTCCTGATGACTCCAGATCTGTGTTATAGAGACAACTTGCCTCAGACATCCAATTTCCTTAAACCTGCAAAGCTCAATATGTTCAATATTAACATATTTGGCATTCCAATCTTACCTGGAGCTTTCTAACTGTAATGGGTCGTTCTCATATAGCAATTTTTAAAAAGGGAGCTTAAATAATAAAGAAAAGTATTCCAGATGTAGGGATGGGAAAACTGAAGCGTTTCTTGTTACTTCAGTATCACAGCATAGTGACAGGTTCAGAAGAACCCATGTATTTGTCCTAGTCTGCTGCTCTATTCACTCATCATTGCTGTCAAAGAGGAATAAAATTGTAAATATGAAGATTGAGGAAGACAGAATTATTCTTTAAGGCAGCTTGAAATGTTTCACTGTAGTGAATGGAACTGCATCTTCCTGTCATTCACTGCTAAGCAGACACTATTAAGATGTAATCAAAGCCCATGAGAAATTTGTGGAAATCATGAGTACTTCACTTTTAGCTCAGCATTGGAGAAATCTACCCTTTAAGGACCTACCACTCTGTTGTTCTCACTTCCATAAGTTTGACTTCGTAAGTGTGATGTAATTATCCCCGATTCAAGCTAGTAAAACTGAAATCAGAATTAGATTACTACCATAACTTTTGAAGTGATAAATGGTAAGTTGAGGACAGAATCAGTGAAAATCCATTCTTAGAGGCAGCCAATATCAAGAGGCATCAGGATTACAGAATAACGTGATATTTCTATAAGCAGCAGTATTACACTAGCTTTAAGGAAAACTTAGTATTTTCCTCAAAAAGAAAGAAGGCTGATTGGATGGGGGAGCACATTAAACTGTCATATAGACACTGGCTATCATTTATAGCTAAAATTTTATCCAGGCTATTTTTGTCTTTCATCTCAGGCTCTGTCACTCCTCCCTTTCACTTTTTCTAAATCCAGTGATTTAAACCTCCATTTTGTCAAGTCCACTTCCTGCCATGTCTTCAGCATGCTTTCTCTTGTCTCAGAGGGTTTCCTATGCCCTGCCTTTGTAGTCCACATATGTAGACATCTATGTGGTTTTGAATGTGAGAAGATAAAAGCTCAAGTGGCGAATGGTGTCAAATGCATGTAGTCGTTGGGCCACTTCAATGGCACTGTGCCCTGGGAGCAAGGTCTGAGCCTCAGTTTTCAAGTTTCTCTTGACAACACTTGCTCAGTATTCTCTATCTTGCATATGGTTTTCCCCAATCTATAGTCTGCTTTTTTTAATATACAAAATTCCTCTTCCGTTTCTTCTTTTCACTCATAAGTTGGTATTTTTTGTACTTTTTCCAATGGTCTACAACAGCTTTCCTGACTATTTGCATCTGACTGACTGCGTACATCTGGCTTCCCTGTCTACAAACAGCACAGAGCCACACAAGAATAGGAACCAAAACATCACAACTTCTTGCAGCTTATTTTTCCTACTGAGCAGCAAAGTATTTTAACTCAAAGGCAGCGCTGCTGTACAACTTCCAGTATTGGAGTCACCACGAGGACCTGTGCGTGCAGACTGTTTGGCCACAGACGTACCTGCCATGTCAGTGCATGTGTCAGGCCTGTGCAGGGACCTGAGTAGATCACAGTAGTTTAACAGAAAGAAATTGAGAAGTTGACCCAAGTAAGTCATTGTAGAACTATTCTGTGGACACCTTTATAGCAGTTTACATCCCTATTGAGTGATTTAGCTTGCATGACTGAATCTCAAAGGTTTTAGAGCTGACTCCTATGGAAAGCTCCTGAAAAAAGAAATTAATTCTTACAAGGCAGTACCACAATATAAAAGTTGCATAAAATGCTTTCATTGATTTTTTTCCTTCCATTTTCTTGATGGAAGAATCCTCATTTCTGTGTGCTATTGTCTTTGTGAAAATCAATATGTTTATAAAATGTAGCCTTGACAGACAGCATTTCCTCAGAGCTAACAAAATTACTATCGAGGAGCCATTTTTCATGCCACAAAGATGTCTTAAGACATTTTACAGCTTCAGACTGGGTATTTCATTGTAGCCCCTTCATGGGTTTAGCAGGGTGCAGGGAACTAATGGATCATACCAGATAATTGAGGCTTCACAGATCAGCTCCTTTCTCTAGAGTCTGCTATGTTCTGTTCCCTAATATAACCACACTTTAATTTTTTTTATTTTTAAAAAGTTTCTTTAGAGTTGCAAAAAAAAAAAAAATCAGATTGCAAATTTGTCCTTAATTGGTGTGATTTCTACCTTGTTTAAAAGTAGCACAAATTATTTTTTTTCTGAGATGAGAATGTTCTCCATCTCATCTAAGCACTGATCCTGAAGTTTTAATTGGAAATCAAGTGGAAACATCATTCATTTTTTTGCAGCTGGAGAGAGTGTGTAAGAAAAGAGAGGCAGTAACTAGGTGGTGTTTCACCCTGCAGAACATAAAAGTGAGAAGGGCAGTTCCCGTTACAATCTGTACACATTACTGCACCCTGATTCTCAGAGCAGGCTACGGCTCTTGATTCCTTGTGGTGTAGAATAGCAAAATACTACTACTTTTTCCTAAATTTGATCCTCATGCCACCTGGACAGTCTTGGCTCCTCTCTCAGTCCTGGGACTTCAGTTATTATCTCAGTTTTACATTTCCCATCTGTTCTGAGTTAGAAAATAGAGTGAGCAGCAGCAGGAGCAGCAAAGTTGGGAGCAGGAGCAGCGCGGGCGCTTTCCCTGTCCTGCAGGAACTGCTTTGGTTGCTCTGTATCTTTAAGGGGTTGACCCTATCCCACGGTGAGCCATTATAAAGGCAGGTAAGCAGCAGTCCCCTGATCAAAGAGCTGAGAGCAAGGCAGGGTGCAGCTCTCCTATAATGACTGGCCACCACAGTTGGGGATATGGGCAGGATGACGGTAGGTTATAGCATTTCCATGCTGCATCTCTCTATCTTCCCCCACTCATTTTCTTTCCAGAACTGTTGCCTGAGCCCTGCAGAGCTGCCTGCATTTTGATATCTGCAAGCATCAAGTATATACAGCAGGTAATTAATTACTTTATTCATAATAAATAGCACCCAGAAAGTGGCACCAAAAGATGTACAAACTTATGCCTTCTGCCTTTCATTGTTGTAATCAATGTTCCTAAGCTGAGGGAAGCAGTACAGAGTGGGGGGGGTTTTCAGGCTGCAGATATTACAGATGAGTCCCTTTCCAAAACCTGTTATGAAAAGGATTAAGTGTGTCTGTCTTTCTAAAAGCAATTCTTCTAAGAAGATTTAGTAGAGCAGTAATAGATCTTCTGATCCTGTGCAGCTGTTGAAATGTGATATCTATGCTTCTATAGAAGTGAATAAAATAAGGTATATGTTCTATATTTCTAGAACATCAATAAATTGTACGGATCAATATCAGAGATCTTGTATAGAACAATTTATGCTTTCTGATTTGACAGTTTTTAATTTAGTCATCCTCCTTTGCTTCCCACCTCCAAGAATGTGTGTCACAAAGTGAGAGGATATGTGAAGCTACTGAAAAATTCCTACAATAGTGTTTTATAGCACCTGTATGCTTTATGGAGAAGGAAGGATGGATGAATGTCTTATGTTGTCCAATATGACAGTCTTTTGCATAACCTTCAGGAGTCTCTCTCTTTTGACAGCAATTATTTTGGTTGTTGAGTATACAACAGAAGTCTTTTGCATAACCTTCAGGAGCTAGTAGTCTCTCTGTCTTAACAGTAACTATTTTAGTTTCTGTGAGTCCAAAAGCAAGTTTGAATGCCAAGTGAAGCTGGCTAGTGCTAGTAGATAGTGTTGTGTGTTTGGCTATATATGTAGTAGTAATAAAGCCAGGTATATTCTTACAAAGCTCATAAGAGACAAATCATATTGCCTAAGCTTGTGTAACAGCAGTTAAATCCTAAATCTGCTTTATAGGCAGGCTGAGAAAAGATATTATTTTATAAGCTTAGCTTTTCAGAAAATGCCAAAGACAAGTAAGAGTATAATAGATTACTGTTTTTTGTTACGTAAACTCCAGGAGGGTAAATATCTGTGCTTGATTTAAAGTTTTCACTTGTGAAAGTATGTGAGAATACCACAATTAAAAATGTGCTTCTTGGGAATCTTAAAGTAAAATCGTTACTGTTAATACTTCATGAATGTAACCAGTGGAAGGATTTAATTGCTTCTTGCATGACCATACCAAAGTAGAAAAAGAAGCAGTAAAAAGAAGTCATTCTTTTATGCAGATAAGGTTTTATCTCAAATAGCATAGGAATGTTCCAGCTCTGGCAGCAGAGCGCTGTATTATTAAATTGGTCTTTCTCCCCACCCTATTTGGGTCAGGAAATCCAAAAATGTTAATTATCACACTCTAACCTTTACTCAGGGTAGAAAGATACCATAATGGGCAAGAGTGAAGAATGAAACTGCCTCAAAGATTTACTGCAGTCATAAAATGGTTTTAAAAATAACTGCATAGTCAGTAGCTAAGAAATTGAGTCATCTGCATCTAATTTGAATCTCCAGAGCTTTTACACTCTTTCCCAGGAAGAATTAAATATTGTTTCTTTGGGGGAGTGTATATGTGCATGCAAGTGTGTTTTTACCTGCATCCACCTTGGAACATTTTCAGGTATCCTAGCAATGTAACTACAAACTCTGCAGAAAATTAGTGGCACAAGTAACTGAAGATAGAGCAGCCTGATATGCTCTCATTTCCTTAGTGTTTTGTACAAGATATTTGAATCCCCCATCTTGCTGCAGCTTGTTTGTGCTAATAAAAACACGCTAGCTTAGAATTTAAGTTAACTTCTCGGATACCAAACTTTCAAATCTCTCCTGCTCAGCAAGCTTTACTTCAAGCCTCATGAAAACCTGCAATGATTATTTTGTGTTTAGTGGGAAGAAAATAATGGTGCTTTCCTTCCTTTTGAAGGACCTTCAGAATGGCACAAGTCTTATCCTATTGCCCAAGGGAACCGCCAGTCACCTATTGATATAGTTTCTGCAAGAGCAGTTTATGATCCTAATCTGAAGCCACTTGTTATCTCCTATGAATCATGTACATCTCTCAACATCTCCAACAATGGCCATTCGGTTATGGTTGAGTTTGAAGATACTGATGACAAGACAGGTGAGACCAACATACAGCCAACTAACTCAGAATACTATTTTGTGACTTAGTGAGGGAAACAATTAAGTACATCCTGTATAGTATATTTTATATGATGTATAATTTCAGTTCTGAATAAGGCATATGACCAGAGCCCTTTATATTTTGTTATCTTGAGCCTCACATTTCTTGTCTTCACTTGAATCTCTCTAGCAATGCAATATTGCACAGCAGAATAGTGTTTCTGCATTAGGGAAAGCTCTTGCATCAGGAAAATCAAAGTTTGTTTGCAGTGCTTCCCTTTTAAATAGGGATTGCCAGACTGCTAGATGGGGAATCCATGCATCTCTCCAGCACTCTTAGACCACATCCAGCATGCAGAGTAGGTACACATACTCCTCACTGCCCCGTTTCCATGATCATCCAAATCAAAGATGCTAACACATGTGCCAGCTCTGTCTGGCTCACTGCCCAGTTTCCATCCACAGGGGTAGGGAAGAGAAGAAGATTAGCACAGATGAGGTCATACAGCATAGTCATCACAATCATAGTCTGCTACACCAAGTTGATCTGGACCAGTCACTGACTGTTACCTTGCATTGTTTTCCTCTTTCTTCCCTGCCTCATAGCAGTTCAGTTTCTTTAGAAATTACAAAATCTTCAGCTAATTCTGAGTTGGTAGCAGCTTGTGGATGTTGGACTATCTGCAGCTGTATATTATTCTTGTCTCTTAGCTCTTGGCAGAAAATGTAAATGCTTTAAGTGATTGATTACTTCTGTTAATTCTACTTCCTTGCTAGACCTTGCTTTTACATCTCAGGGGTAGGGGAAGAGCATTCAAATGGAGATGAAGTAGCTGATAAATGGAAAGAGTCCATTAAAAAAACACTCTGAACAATTTTTAAACCTATCATCTGATTTCATCTTCCATTTGGGGGTGTTTAGTGGTTCTAGCTAAATAGGATATCCTAGATACTCAAAACAAGTTACTTTTTCTGTGAAGTGACTTGTCTGTGCTGGTAACCCTATGAAATAAGGGCTGGGGTTTAAAATTCCATTAATTTTCTTTTAAAATTTCTCTTCTGGATTTAATCTAAGAAACTACCCAACTGAATGGTCAGGTTTTCAAGCATCTTTACTGAATTTGAAGAGAGAACTAGATGTGCATTTTCCAAAAGTCTTGCAAGTTGATTAAGCATGTCACCCTAAAAAGAGAATTTGTAAAATACATCAGAAGTATTACCTTAGTTTGCTAACTACTTTCACGCAATCCTAAGCTGAACTATAATCTAAGTAATAGTGAACTTTGTCCAGCTTTAAGTTGAAGAATGTCTATTACTCTGCATTTAGAGATATAGATTCAGAGCACAAGCAGGAATGAAGATCTCTGCCCTTTCTACACTAAGCACATGCCTTATTAAAATAACACTTTCAAGGAAGATGACTGCTAGGAGTCGAAAACATGGTTTAAAGTGTTTTTAGTTGTGTTGAAATAGATCTAGTGACTCACAGCTCTGCATAAATGGCACAACAGAATTTTGACAGTAACCCATCATAGCTAGTTATCTTAAAATGTTTGACACAAGTGATGCATTTCACTACTAAGTTCAGAAAACCACATTAAGAGGTATTTATATTCTTAATTAATACTAAAGCCTTTGTTTTGGCAAAGCCAGTTTCCTGCATAAAGGCCAGCTGGAACTATTCACATGTGGTAGCACTGTGCAAGCCCTAGCTTTATTTTTTTTTTAAATAAAATGTTATGGAATACACTAAGGATAAGTGCTTTACAGATACTAAATGTAATTTTAATTTTCTTAGTATAAGACTTTGATCAGATTTTCATGTCTGGGAAAAAATTGTTTGATTTATTGCCATGTAAAATTACAGGAGGATTACTGATGCTGTTGATAAAGTATTTTCTATAGATGACATCTTAATCTGTTCTTAAGTGTTATTTCTAAGTGATGTACAAAGTTTCTCTGTAGCACTTCCTCACCTTTATAAGGTGATTTGAGATTCTGAATTGTGTCATGTAAAGTACAAGCTATTATATTACATCTTTTATGGGATCAGGTATTTAAAGGACATAGAATATGGATAACTGCCACAGGAAGGAAAGACACTAAAAATACTTAGCTGAATTGTGTACCTGATGCTCAAGGTATCTATGCTCTTTTGCACAAAATCAACCAGCACTGTTGAAAGTATTTTAGGTACATGAGTTTCAAATTGATTTAATTTTTTAGTATTCAGCTTGGATTTCTTGTGTTTAATAAGAAAGGCATTACCATAACTACCACATCTTCATATGTCAAATATACTCTTTCAAAAAGCTACAAAATTCTACACAAGTAGCCACTCAATGTTTGTTTTAATTTAAACTTACATTAACTCAGGTGCTTTCCATTGATAATTCCAACCTTTCTAAATGCCTGGATGATGCATATCTTTGATATTGGCAACTAGGAGATGCCACTGGCTTTTTTCACTATTGTGCCAACAGTGGTTAGTTGTTACTAGCAGAAAGATAAAAAGCCAGAATACTTAAATTTTTTCTTCTTTTTTCTTTTTTTCTGCCTAGCCATCAGTGGTGGTCCCTTTGAGAATCCATTTCGGCTAAAGCAGTTTCACTTTCACTGGGGGACAAAGCACAACCAGGGATCGGAGCATACAATTGATGGCAAACCTTTTCCGTGTGAGGTAATGATGTGTCTTTACAGATAGGATTAATTCATGTAAATGCTGTTGAAAAATGACTTTGCAGTGGGGACTGCATGTCCCTTAGGATTCTGATTGCTTACTGACCATAGGTGGGTCAGCACAGACTTTGAGAATTTTATTCCTTACACAAGTTATCTGTTGATCACCCTGGATTTTAGAATGCAAACTTATTCCCCCAGTGCAGCCATTTTTCCAAGATTGTCAGTCATCTTATCTTAGTCAACAGGACACCGCTAGCCCCACAGTTTAGCTGCTGTGCTTGCCCAGCACCTCTAACAGTCCTTTGCTGTGTGGTTTAGCCTGCTGCACACAATTAATTCCATCCTTTTACTTATACAGATGGGAAGGATATACTGACAAGCAGGATGCTGTGAAGCCGTGTATAGTTCCGCTACCTGGCACAGTTAGGCTTCAGCTGACTATCACAACCTGTGAAATGACCGTGCTGGTGATATCATTAGCTTAGAAATGGCTTCATCTGCAAAGCTAGGACAAGGCACAGGCCTTTCCAGCACGATCTATCCCAAATACTACAGAAATGTAGCATCCTGGAGTACCACTGAGTACTGGAACATAGTGCTTCATGGGACGAAGGCCTGTACCAGGGAAGCTGGGTCACAGGTTAATGCCTGATTTGTTTCAAATTAAGGCTCATATATAGAACCTTTTAGTGTCTGTCCATGCTTATGGACTGGTCCAAAAGATTGAACTTGCTCATCTTTCCAAAGATGCCTTTGGAGCAAAACCTATATTCTGTTATGAACAGCCATTAGTGCCTGTTAACATGAGGCAACCTATGTTCACAGCTTCTAGCACTAATTTGTTTGTCTTATTTGTTATTTTTCTTTAAAGCTCCACTTAGTTCACTGGAATGCCAGAAAATATGCAACATTTGGAGAAGCAGCAGCAGCTCCAGATGGCTTGGCAGTAGTTGGTGTTTTCTTGGAGGTAAGAATCACAAAAATAGCATATTTACATGATGAAAAGCATTATGCTGTCAAGTGTTTGAGAACCAAGCCACGTATTTGAGAAATGCTTAAGGAAAACAGATGACTTATTAGAAGCAGTAACTCATTGCAAATTGCTGTTAACTTTAGTAGGACTGTTGAGATTCAGATAAGAAAACAACACCTATTCAAAGCACAATTATAGTAACTCTTATTTAACCTGTCTATTCCATTATTTTAGATTGGGAAAGAACATGCCAATATGAACAGACTCACTGATGCTTTGTACATGGTAAAATTTAAAGTAAGTTTTAAGCTCTTTAAATGTTTCTGGGATATCCTTTAAAAATTAAGCTCATGTACATGTTTGAGATAAAAGTGGAAAATCACCCACCACAAATCCTTCCATCAATAGAACATCACTGTAGCTGTATTCTCTTCCCCCCTCAAGTTCAGATTATTTGCCTAATCCCAGGTGCCTCCCAAGGCTATCCTAGCCCCACTGGCCATTCAGAGGTTCTACCTTTCCCAGAGTATCTAAAATCAAAAGCTTCTGACCCTCAGGCTCAGCCATTAGGCTCAGCGAAATAATCCTTTTCTATCGAGCCTAGCTTTGAACAAGTCAAAGCTGGCTTTCTCTCTTCTGCTGCAAAGCTCTGTCAGGGGACAATCTTAATGAGGTCCTGAGCTAGTCTATTCCTACAGTGATACCTGCAGGTGGTGTTCAACCAGATGTATTTGAGAGCTTTGCTGAAGATGGATACCTGCTGCACTTTAAAGTGCAGACTAATTAGACCACTACAAATGTTACCCTTTCTGGCCTTACATGAGGCTAACACATTCTATAACATGCATAAATTCTAATATGCAAAATAAACTGTTTAATACTTGAGTGAGCATACTATTGCTTGCTCCTCTCTATATGCTTGTAAAAGACAGGAAGTGAAGGGAGTTACACAGCAATATGTAGGCTGCAAACACAGTAAAGGATACTTTAAGTGATTTCTTCCACTTGCAAGAAAGCAAGCTATCCCTCAGTTGTAGGGGTGGAAGGTCTGCAGGTTTACCACTGGGGATAAGCTGCTCGTTCTGTTTCTTATGGGCAATTTTACAGACAATTAGACAATGCTTTCTGAGTCTCAGATACTCCTACAGATTGAAAAATCTTGCCCTAGACTGGTAGTTAAGGCAATCATTACTTTAGGCAGCATTTCCTTCTGTTTCTATTGGGTTTTTTGATTGATCCACCTTCCTCTAATTTTAGCCTTGAACATTTGATTTTTAAAGCCAATATTTGTCCTAGCAGACAATGACTGTTTGGCACCAAGTTTTCCATAGTTTCAAATTTTCTTCTGAAATAGATGGGAAGCATAGAAAATGGCAAGTAATGAGACAAGGAATTCTGCCATGATATTACTATAGGTTGTGCTGAACACTGTATACAGAATATACTTCCTGCATTATTTTTATACCTTTTGAGACAAGAGCTGAACTTTGGTAGAGGCAATGGGGCAAGAACCCAAAGTCCAGTAAGCCAGCAGCAGGCATCACGCTTGCCATGCTACTCCTAGATAACAGTTGTTATGAGGCAGCCAAACCCTTATAATTTCCTTTGCCCTACTTTCTAATAATACTTCAGTATTTTTTCTCTTTCAAAAAGAGTTCTTTAACCTGTACTTAAAATTTCTTTTTACTTTTTTTTTCCAGGGAACAAAAGCTCAATTTAGAAGCTTCAACCCCAAATGTCTCCTGCCTTTGAGTCTAGATTATTGGACATACCTTGGTTCTTTGACAACACCTCCCCTTAATGAGAGTGTAACATGGATAGTGCTGAAAGAACCCATCAGAATTTCTGAGAAACAGGTAGACTTTTGATAGTCTCACAGTTCTTATAGGATTCAGCACTGAATAAACAGGCAGTGACTGGTTTGATTTGCAATGAGGTGGTAAAAAGACTATCAGGCTGGGAATAATCTACCTGCTCAATAATCAGGGCTTCTGGTTTTTTAATATTCTTTAGGATCTTTGCTTGAACCTGATCTATTAACAGATTAAAATGTACTGAATGCTTTCCTTTTGGTCTTTTGTTTAAAACCACTAATATCAATTGCTGCTTTAAGCAGTAAATTATTTCACTTGAATTTACAGCTGGAGAAATTCCGCATGCTCCTCTTTACCAGTGAGGAAGACCAGAGGATCCAAATGGTGAATAATTTTCGCCCTCCTCAGCCTCTTAAGGGGAGAGTTGTTCGAGCTTCCTTCAAGGCCTGAAGAAAACTGATAATGGCCCCGAGATATCCAAGAGCTTCCACACCTGAGATACTATAAACAGAAACTCTCTGATTTTCAGATCACTCATGGAACACACAAGATGGCCATTTCCATGAACACTCTACTCAGAGGGGGACAATCTTTTATATTTTGAATTGCTCATTCTTTTGAGAATGGGATCTTTTTAACTAGCACTTTTTAATATAAGGGATAGTTGAGTAAACGAGAGTGTTCTCCAAGACCTGAAACACTACAAATTAAGAAGAAATTAAAATCCCACTTAATATTAAATGGGACATTATGTAGTGATCTACTAGTACTGATGTCCACAACTTCTAATTCTCTCATTTAATACGTGATGAAACAGTAGTAAAGAATTTTGGACAAATGGGACTTAAATTTTTTCCTTACTGATCTCTTGGTAGTGTTTGCTTAGCTCTGTCTAATTTAAAGATTGCTTTCACTGTATTCTTGCTGTCTGTTGACACATATCATGCACGTGAGTAGCACTAGAAAAAGTTCTTTACTCACCTCAAGTATGTACTAGTATGAAAACTACATATATATTTTGAAGTTATTGTTCTAAGATGATATTTTAGAACTAATTTAAAATAACTGTGTAAATGCTGTGTTTAAAAGCAGGCAATTTTATTGCACAGTGTTGTTCAGACATCTCTTTCTTTCAGCCCATGCAGCATACATAACTAATGCCTTTGTCAAGTTTGAAAAGAACATCTACAGCAATTCAGGTATGTGTTTTGTGGTTCTCAATTGTTCAAATTCTACCTCAGTTAAGTGACTTGCTCTGCAATATGACCTCCTTCATTGTCCGCCCTGAAGAAAGTAGATATTTTGTTGACTTTAGGGACCTAACATGGGTAGACCTTGACTGCACTGAATGTGCATTGGCTGCACAAATTGTCCCTTTGCTATGGCAGTCTGTCAGGGATATTCTCTGCAGATTCGAGGTGTCATCAGTCCTGAGTCCTTTTACCTTTTCAAAAGAAAGTTGCTTTAGAAAAGCCATGTGTTAGTATTACTGCTTCTGCAGCTTAGTGACAAAATTCAGACTTCTGTCTCTAGTACTAAATATGGCAATGTTATCTGCAACTGCCCACAGTCTGTTATCAGTCACTTCAATTCTGGGCTTCAAATGTTTTACTTAATTGGTATAGTTCAGATAAAAATTGCCAATGTTTATCAATTTTCATCAGCTTAGATGGAGAAATCAAAGCAAGGGGTGGGGGAAAGAGAACAACAGCTACTAGGGATTGTTCTCCTTTTTCAGAAAGGGAGAAAGACACTGGATGTGAAGTGCAGTATAAGGAATGGAAGACTAGAATTCTAGACCTAACTCTTCTACAGTTTTTCTGATACGCTGACCTAAAGTTTCCTGTTCCTCAGTTTCCTTTTAAATAAAATGAGTAACACTGACCTACCTCACAGGGATGTTGTGAGGGCTAATTTAGTATTGTTTTACATGTGAGATTCTTATACAGCAGATGCTAAAGGAGACAGAAAATCATTACAAAATGCAATGTTTTTATCTATTATGAATGTAACTTTGCTAGTAAAGCAAACTGGTATTGCAGAAAATCTATTTAATGTATCTTAATTTATTTAAAAATAAATGAGACTTTAAAATACAGTATACATCTCTTCATCCTTTATTTTGAATAGACCTATCTTTCCTTACAGCACTGTTTTTGTTGGACTTTTGTGAACAGAAATGCTATCTGGTATCTTTAATGGATTAATCTATTTCAGATCAAGGAATGATTTCTTTGTTTACCTTCAATTTCATAGAAACCTTGATTATACCATAGTAGAATAATCCAAGTACAGATGAGTTTATCCCTTTCAAGTTTGTGGGTTTTTTAAACTTCTAGAAAGCCTACCTCTGTTTAAAAACTATTTTTAGTCTATCACAATTCTTCCCATCTTTTGGGACTAACTTTCTACTTCAGCGTAATCCTTTCACTCAAATTCTGACATTTTTTGTGATTTTTTAAAAAAATTACTTCTTGCCCAGTCAGAGTTAAATTACTGTTATAAATCTTACGCCGCTGTTAAAATTAAAACCTACATGAAGAGACTAATTTTGAAATGTAAAAACTCTTTCAAAAGAACCTTACATATTTATAGTGCAAATATATTTTATTAGGGGCAAATTAAAATACTTTCCTGTTTAAAATTTAACCACTATTTACTATATATAGCTTAAGCTACCAAAGTACTGCTGCATTAGTATTAGTACACACCTTCACAAAGCAGGTCACTGATCAATATTTTCCGTGTTTTTCTCTCATTCTAGGCATATAAGTAGGTTTCCGCTCACTTGGTTTCTCACAAAAGGTAAAGAGGGCTTGTATACCAAAGCTTTGTCCAGTTTCCCTCCAGCTACAACCACTTAGTCTAATAAAATAAAAATCTTATTTATCCACAGAGTATGTCCATTCTGTGACCTTGAACACAGTACTTAAGCTTCTTTAAGGGTCGTTTACTCATGAACAACAGAAGGATAATGTTTAGCTCACAAGGTTATTGTAAAAGCTTAGCTATTGTAAAGAGCTTTAAATGCTGAATCCTCCAAGGTGTTCAGTTGCATGGAAAAACTGAACTATACCTTCCTTTAGAAAGACATGTTATCTTATTTACAAGGGCGTTTTTTGTTGTTGGGTTAAAGAACATGATCTAATTTTACCATGGTGAAGCAAAATATAAAAGGAAGCCTTTTATATTCTTTGTTTCTTGAAACACTGGTCATTCAATAAAAGAGCATAAATATTTATTTTTGTGTGGTTTTAAAGCTATAAACTACATTCTACAATTTAATGCACTTCATTTATTTTGAGAGTATAAAAGCAAACTGCAAAAAAAATCAAATGCTCTATGACATGGTGAATTTTATTGTATAATCAATGAATAATGCATAACAGAATAATGAAAATATAGTGTTCAGTTAGATTAAGCTTTGCTGTACTGTCTTTTCCTTGTGACTGAAAATATAAACCACCAGGAAGATATAGTAAAAATAATAATAAAACTCACTGTTCCCCACCAAACACTTAAAATCACCAATCTAAATTTTTTTTCAGAAGGGGTAGCATGAAGAGCTTCACTGATGATTCTTTCTTATTTATCAAAGTTCTCTTAGTAATAATATTCTGGGGTATAAGGAACCATATTAATTTGTATTACTTATACAGATGCTTGACTTGTTAATATACTCATTGAATAACTTGAGAGCTTTATAGCAAGAATTTTTTTATTTCTTTTCCCAACATTATTTTGTCTTGTTATTAATGAGATTATCCTCATCTCATAACAATAGTTCAGCTCAAAAGCAGAATTGTTATACTTTGGTGCTTGCATATGCAGACATGACCATCAATTTACAAAGTGCTGCATTTTTTAAGACTATAGGAATCAACTGCTATTACCAGTTTGCTTGTCTGAACTCCTAACAGCATTCTAGCTAGTGCTTCCTGTACAAATATTCCCCTCAAAGGCAATTCCTAAGGCCAAATACCTGTGCTATGCATCAGTACTTTTTAAGGATTTGCAGAAACTTAATTTTCTGTTTTCCTTCTGAACTGTCTTCCTCTGCACACAAACATGACTCAGCAAAGCTCCTCCATCCAAATTCTAGAACGTGTGGTATCCTTGTGTTCTACCAGCTATATTGAAGGCAGAATAGCAGTTGAATCTAACTATTCCAGCAAGACTCATCTTAACTTGTAATAGGATCACCGTTGTCATGACTGAGAGAATACGATGCCTTTTATTTAGGACAATGACTGAAATTGCACAACTGTAAAAGCTAGACTAAAAATGCCATCTAGCGGTTGTCTGTTTCCATTTCTTACCACAAATTTTAAGGCCAATGCAGTCAAAATACAACAGATGAGAGAATTTAACTTTGACAGTAATTATTTTTAAAGGTATGGGTGAGTAAGTGAAATCCCTGTGCTAGCTCTACATATGTAGTCCTTCAAACTCTTATGAGATAAAAAAAAAAATCAATCTCACAAAAGAAAGTCTAATTATTTGTTCCTCTTTTCACTGATAGAGTGGAGATATCGTCTGCCTGGTAAACTGTGTGCTATCTTAACTTTAATACCTATAATTAAGGTTCAACTTAGGATTTTTTTTCTTACCATCCTCTGCAAACAGAAAGATTTTTAGGCAGTTTCAGTGATACATGCTTGATATGATCTAGCAGTGATTTATAATGACAAATTTCATGATGAGTGTAAATTAATCCAAATATAAGCATCAGAGGAAAAGCGTTGCAAGGTACCTTGTCACCAGATGGTGCTTTTGGTGGTGTTCAAAGGTCAGAAAGATAAAAAAGGGAGCATTTCAGGAAAAAAGCAGAGATAAGCCTGAACAAAACCCATGAGATGTTGTCTTATACCTCAGATTAGCTGTTTTCTTATCTGCAAAAGTGACCATTTAGTAAAGACACTGAGTATCAAAGCAAGTTGTTCTACGCTGCCTGTAAGAGTTGGGGGGGGTCTCAAGTTTTTTCTCATTTACCCTGAGGAAACTACAGTGTACTGGTGAAACCTGACTGATTTTAACATAACTATTCCAAATTTGCATGGCTGTAAGGCAGACAATATTTATACCTCTGATGTTCCATTTATGCTGCTATTTGCATTACATTTTAATTTTAGTAAAATTACAGCCCCTCACCCCAGGTTGTGAAGAGCAACATAGTAATGCAAACCATCATTTCATTTAATTTCACATTAATATAGTGGAATATTAAATGCAGCAATTCAGGAGTCAACTCAGCCTGTTCAACTGTTGGAGGGGAAGAAGGTGGAAGGAGGAGAGGGAGGAAAGGAATAAAATTACTTTTCTACACATGAGCACTTCATACCAAGCCAGAAGACTTTCTTGTGCTTGTAAGCTGTCCCCAAGAAATTTAAACTCACTTTTACAGTGGTACAGAACCTTAACTGAACATGTATTTCAGTTTAACTCGAACCAGTTTGTAAGCAACATCTGGTAAAAATTATATATGTGGAGTTCAGATCCAATTACAGGAACTAGATAGATAGGCCTTTGCACCAGTCCAATTACATTAACCTAAACTGGATCTTCAGTTTAACCCCTGCAACTTCATATATAGATATACTGCTTAGCCTCTGCTGTAACACCAGAGGTTAAATGAAGTTGGAGCATTGGAATGGCATTTTTCCTACAGTTGTTCATTGTGTTTACCTCGGTTCATTGACATTTCTTGCAGCTTGTTTGCTTTCCTAGCATTTGAGTATTTATTTTAGATTATATAGGAAGATCGAAGATTGGAATTTGCTGTTACCAAACTAGGAAAATGCAAAATGCAATTCATTTAACAGACCTAGAGGAAATTTATTTTTCCCAGTCTTATTCATGATTTTTTTTTTTTTAATAAGAAGAGATCTCCGTATCTAAGGTGCTAATTTGCCTTTTGTGAAAATTCAAAATGTGATGTACAGCAAATGAAATGTATGTCACTATTCACAGGGCAAAATACATACAGTAAACAACCGACATTTTTAAAGGCTCTCAGCAGGAAGATATCCAAGTGTTTTGTGGACTGGTGCTGTATTAGTTTCCTTCTGAAAAGCTGGTTAGCTAGACCGTTGTGCTTTCTGTGCAAGTTTAGACTCAGTCTGTATTCTCTAAGATGGACCAGAAAGTCAATTCATTCAAAGGACCTACGTTGCTTTGCATCATGGTCATTCACAAGTTTCCAAAGGGTTTGGATCTATGGCTATTTTCAAATGTGTATCACTAGACTAAGTCTTTCTCTCCGTTTCAGGAAAACTTCTCGTAAACTATTTTTCTTTGGATTCAAATTGTGTTTGTTACTAGTCAGTTTTTTGGAAAAGGATTAGTTATTTATTAGAAATATTATTCTGATTTTTAACTTGCTTCCTTAGGAACATCAGGCTTATCTGATGGTTCTGTTCTTCACGTGTCCCCATAACAAGAAATGTTTACAAAGCACTAGAAGTCCCACACCTTTCATGAATATCAATTAGTGAGTGGAAAGTAATCCATCTCAGCACCTGCTGTGAAGGCAGCGGTAACTGATGGGCATCTGTTTGCAGCTTCTGGAAGCAGAAGCTGTATATATTCCACCAACTTAGCCGCAGCCAGTTCCCCAAACAAACAAGGGGGGAAAAAAAAGTAATGTTCCATGGGAACAAAGGGAACTCAAAATAATGCAGTATCAGTGTAAGGAAAGTCAGATAGCTTTTAGTTTCCCTGTCCATTTAGTCACAGAATTAGCCTCCTTTTATAAAAGGACATGAAAAATTAGAAACAGCTGTTCTTCCACCTCCTAGATGCATTCTGGCTGTTTGTTAACTTCGACTAAAGACCTTATTATCCCAAACTCTCAGAGCTATACCAAGTATACTTTCATACACCATTTTCAAATAATGCATGCATATGACATCTTTTGCCTCCTAAATTTTTCAGTTCTACACAATTTTGGATTTTCAGAGAGAAAGGGTGATATAGTGCTGTTAGGAGTCCAGTTACTGTGGAACAACAATTACCTGAACTTCAGTTAACTAGAATTCTTTCAGCAACATAGATGCTCCCAGAGTTGAGTTGGCTGCTGCTCCTTTCAAAGTAGAATACTAAGTACTGAAACCTCTAAGCAAATTTTATGATCTGTGGGACATCTCCCTGCACTCCCTCCCAAGAAGTCAGTTTTTCTTATTGGTTTTGAAGACATCTACCGCCAGTTCCATGTATTAAATTCTTCACGGTGCAAATAGTCTCTGTTACCACTGAATAATTCAGATACTTCTGTATTAACTTACTTGAATTACTCCAGGTATATAAGATTGTGCATCTTCTATTTACATCATTAATTTTTTTTTTTTGAACAAATGTTTAAAATTCAGACCAGACTGCTGAAATATGTCTGCTTTGCAAAGGCTGCACAAAGTCATTTGCTTTTGTCTTTGTAAACAGATTTGGGGAATTGATGAAGTAGAACAAATATAATTGTTTCTGTGGTGGTGTCAGCATCTTCAGTATACTGTAATTTAATCTTGAGCTAGTTATTTTCCTCAGATCATTCTTAATGCTTTGCTAAGAAACTTGATATAGCTAGATAATGAATAATAACAGTACTTTTTGCCTTAATATTAAGATCATCATAGAATCTAAAATTAAATCAAGGCATAAAAGATCACAAAACAGTAAACCCAAGCTTATTTCAAGTCCCTGTATACAATGGGAGGTATGCAATATAAGCAGAAATAAAGCAATTTGTTAATATTTTGGTAATGCCCCAAAGCACTTACCAAAATACATCTCCCCTTTCCTAGGTCTTGGAACCCTAATTCTCCAATAAGCATCCAGTAAGTGATGTCATAACTCCAAAAGTTTGCTAAGATACACCATGGGAGAAGAAGGAAGCGCTAGCTTTCCCATCCTTTGTACGCCATATCCAGAAACATGCAGCCTAAGGATACAGGTTCAAGTGTCATTCATCCAAACTAACTGAGGGCCAATACCAGAAGCAGCAGTACCTCTCTCCACTCCACATTTGTCCCCTTTCCCTACATTTGATCTAACGATCACATTACCATGCAGGAAGCTGGATCACAACTCCCCCTGAAAAATTATTATTTTGTCACATTTGATGACAGCCTGACTTGCTATAGGGTCATGTGATAGCTAAATCTGACAGAAGAGCTGGGTTCTGGGAGAGAATAGGACCGCATCTCTAAACAGCATCCAGTAATGACATCAAATTCAACATTCAGTGTAACTAATTAAGTCTCTTTCATAGTCTCACACTTCATTCATACAGACATACAAGTTGGCTGAACTAACTTAAGCAATGTACTCTTATCCCAAATATCTGGCAGGATTTGTCTGTCCTGAGGTATTAACTTCAGGTCAGAAGTAAAGACACTGTGTGCTTGAGTGGCCTCATCGCAACCTGTTTCATGCAATGGCTTACCTTTTAGTCTCAAATAAACATTTCATTTTGTCTGAAACCTATTGAAGTCTGTTGAAACTGTCATTGACTTTAATGGGAGCTGAACCATGGCCTAAAGCAGCAACACAGAAATGAGCACAAAAATATATTTGCAAAGAAAATCAGAGTTGCTGACTGTACAAGTCAACAGATAAAATTATACCTTGAAAAGATCTAAATACAGTGTTTGCTACATTTTAACCTGTCACTGCACCTTAATCAGTGCCCCTGGAATTACACTCAGTTGCTTATAAATACTGGTAAGAACATTGTCCTGGCACAGGACATTTGATACTGAGCTTTAGCTCACTTATAAACAGGGAAGTCAAAACCAAACCTTAGTTTTATTTAAAGAAACCTGAGTTACAACTTTTTCAATGCAAATTAACAAGACAGAGCACTATGGCAACCAATTCACTGTTGCCACAGAAATTTGCCATTTTAATTAGACATTCCTGAAGGCAAAAATATTGCAAGCCTGAGCAATACTGTTTCTATCCTTAAATCATATCAGAGTAGCATTTCTACATTTTTAAACTTTAATTATATATCACTTTGGTTCATCCACATAACCAAACACTCCAAAGCAGAATCTAAATCTCAATTCAACTTAGTATCTAGTTCTGTCAAGTCCTGCATATTCACCCTGAAAACCATTAAGTTTCTCAGAATATGGTATTCCTCCCTGTCCTTAGAAAATACGGAATGAAAGCAACACCTTCTTCTGCAGGAGTGTTATTTGTTTCACCTTCATTTACACATTTTCTAAATCACTTCAGCTTATGCATATGAGTTTATGAAATTACTGCATGTACGCGTGAGCAATAAGTAATAGCTTTCAGCTGAAGAGAAGCATTTAAACATGCCAGGAGCACAGGAAACTCAGAACAGCCAAGCTAGTTTTCAGGCTGCAGTATGAGGTTTTATCACTGTTGTAAATAGTACAAAAGACAAAAAAAATTGGTAGGTCAGAACAAAGAGTGCCTTGAGCCCCAGGAACTACTGTTGGTATACCCAAACAGTGGGGCAAAGCAGAGAGATGCAGGTAAGGGCTGCTGTGGGTGACCTCTTTCAGTTCAGCAGATTGGTCAGACAAATAAAATCATTATGTCATATTTAAGACAATTGTTTTCATGTGTGCCAATGTCCTGAAATTTTTCTTTAAGGTGACCTTTTTTTTTCCCCCCTTGGTTTGGTCTTCTGTTTGACCTGAAACTATGTTTCATTATGTTAATAATAACAAGAAACAAATGAAAGCTCAGACTCACGAAGATGATCGCACATCCTTCCACTTGAAATAATCTGGGAACAAGTTTATCTCATCTAGGATACCTGCAACACATTATTTAAATGAAAAATGCTTCAATACAAGAAGCCAGAAGAATAAAAAATGCACTGGTAATATCAAAGCCTCTATTTTTGTAAAATCACTATTACAGGTTAAAGTGAGGACTATTTAGTAACCAATCCAAAATACACAATAACTACTCATTAACTACCATGCACTTTGGGCCCATTCCTTGTCTTGTTACACAGTATTAAACTACTCAGTACAAATTTTAACCAAGATGACCAGACACATGAAAGAAAAAAAAGGGGGGGGAGCCAGGAAAACGAGCCTTTAATTTTTGTTCCCTATAATGTATATGGCACATCATTTTCAAAAGGGCCTTGTGATTTTGAGCGTCATCAGCTGGTGGCCTCAGCAGTGAAGAGTGTAGAATAGTATTTAAACAAAACAAAGCAAAACCAACCAACAAAACTCCTAAGGCCCCCTCCCTCAGCAGAATAACGTTTTTTGAACTTTATTGGTGGGGAAAAAATCTTGCTGATGCCTTTTTTTTTTTTCTTTCTTCTAATGTATCTCATCTGCTTGCTTTTATTAGTCACGTTGTTACCCTGCTTAAAATACTCCGGAAAGCGAGGAGCACAAAGCCGAGGTCGCCTGACCCTCCCTCAGCACCTCGTCAGCGCTGTGAGGCGGCCAAGGGCACGGCCCTATTGACCGAGCGCGGGGCAGCTGAGGTGACGGGAAGCTCCGGGGCCCCGCCCCCGGGATCTCTCCTCACCCTGGGCCTGGCGGCAGCTCCGGAGCGGGTTGTACCTCGCCCCTCCACAGCTGTGCCCGAGCTTGCCGGCGGAGGAGCTGCTGCGGCAAAGGCAGGCGCCGAGGGGAACATGGCGGAGAGGTGAGAGGAAGGGAGGCGAGGCCGGGCTCGGCCCCACGGGCTTCATCCGTCCCGCCGCGTCTTGACAGGAACCCGCGCGCCGCCCCCCGGCGCGGCAGTTACTCGGGGTGGGGCGCCGAGGGCGGCTCTGGCGTCGGAGGCGCGGGTTGGGCGACGGGGCTGTCAGTCAGCGCCCACCGCCCGCGCTGTACCGGCGAGCCCGGAACCTGCGGGCGGCGGTGGTCGCGTGGCGGCTGCGGCCGGTGGATGCGCCCGGGAGAGCTGCGTTGGGGCACGGGCAGCCGTCTGAGCGAGAAGTAAGTGCTGCCGCCGCCAGAGGGGCGCGCCAGCCGCCTCCGGGGAGCGTGCGGGGGAGCGCCGCGGGGGGCTCGTCTGGGCGGCGGCTGCCGCTGGCCCTTCCGCCGTGGCACCGGCTGAGCCGGGCAGGGTGCCATGCTGCGGGGCACAGGGAGCGGAGCCGGGCCCGGCTTGACAAGCCTGCTTAAGGGACAGCTCTCGCAGCAGCGGGAAGACGGAGCCGTGGGGGCAGGAAGGCCGTGAGGCGGCTCCGCGAGGAAAGGCCCGCGGGGGTGTGTGAGGGGTAGGGGCTATGTGTGTGGTGGGGCAGGGTGTGGGGTCACTGAGGGGGTGCTGTGGGGTGTGTGGGGTCAGTGAGTGGGGGCTGTGGGGCAGGGGCTGTGTGTGTGGTGGGGCAGGGTGTGGGGTCACTGAGGGAGTGCTGTGGGGCTGGGGCTGTGCGGTGTGGGGGGTCACTGAGGGAGTGCTGTGGGGCAGGGGCTGTGTGTGGTGGGGCAGGGTGTGGGTATCAATGCGTGGGTGCTGTGAGGCAGGGTGTGAGTATCAATGAGTGGGTGCTGTGGGGCTGGGGAGCTCGTGATGGTGGTAGTGAGGTAGGGATTAGTGTGTGGAGGACACGGGTTGGGTGTGTAGAGCATGTGTGGGCAGTGTTGGGAGCATGCGTGAGGGGAATAATATGGGGGGTTTTGGGGGGGGCTGTAAAACTAAATGTAATGAATATATGTTATTTTATTGGAAAAAGCAGGCATTCCTCTTCTGTGAGCCCCCAGTGCATACTCTGACTTCCCAGCAGCAAGTGGGCTGTGTTGTGGGGGCAGTTTGGGTTTCAATGATTACACTAATTCATCTGATGAGGAAGTGCTGCGTTTGGTCCTGAAGTAGTAGGTGTGTCACACAGGGAGTGTAAGGTTTATGTAATTGGCTCTTACATAATGGTCTTTAGGATATTGCTTTTATTAGCACTGCTACTGTATTTTAACATGACCTGTGCTGGAGTGGCTAATAGACATGAGTGGGTGTCCTGGGTAGGAGCAGTGGAGTCTGCACGCTGTGACTGAGTAGGAACCTGAGGAGGTGGAAACTGTAGTCAAAGGCAGTGAGTAGAGGTGGTTCAGAAATGTGCTCCAGGACTGATCTATGCTACCTGACCTTAGGCAAACACATGTCTAAATACTATTGGGCAACTCTGCTGCTAGGAGGAAAACCCACCACTTTGCTGTGTCTGTTAGCCAGCTGATGTGAACAGGTTAAGTTTGCTCAAAACACTTTCTGTCAGCTTTTTGAGTCAAGAACATGAAAGTCATCATTGTTTGAATCTCATGTGGCTCAGAAGGGTGGGAAGAGAAAGAAGGAAAAACAGGATGGGGAATGGCTTGTCTTGTACTGTTGGTGTGTTTTGGGTTTAGCTGATGCTGGAGTTAGTGTCAGCTATCTCCCTATTAGCTTTATTTTGGTTACATTCTCCCTGCAGTACAACAAAAGGTGTCAGTTGTGTTGGGAGATGCCAGTGTCCCAGGGGACAGCAGGGGAGCCTTGAGCGATGAACTGGCATTGCCTTTTCCATCTGCTCTCCTGATATCAGCAGTAAAATTATGCTGTGTCTTCATCTGTCCTCATAGAGTCCCCAGAATTGTAGTGGTGAGGGCTTCTCTACTTTTTTCTGTTGTTAAGCATGGGGTGGTACACTTCAGAAATGTTTTGTGACATATTGCTTTTGTTTTCTACATGGGATTTCAGTAAAATTCTTGGGTTGTATCAGTAGGCTTTTTGTTTAGAACAGTTCAAATTTGTTTTTAGGTCCTGCTGATTTCTTAGAACAATTTTTATGCAACTGGCCAGGCTGGCTGCTTATTATTTCTCATGAAATGCCCTGCTAAAAAAAACAATATTGCAGTAATATGTAGCATATTTGGCCTGAGACCTTGAGCACATAGTGCTACAGGCCACTTGAAAGTGGATCAGAGCTCAAAGAAAACTATATTGTTCTAACTGGCTGCTAGGATGATCTTCTGGGAGTAATTGTGCTTGAAGTGCTACTATACAGTTAGATTTTTTAAATCCATGGAGCAAAATTCTGCTGTGAAGTAAGCATCTGGTTGTACTTAGCAAATCTCACAGCTTGAATATGTGACTTAAAGTAGGAGACAATATGATGGACCTCCCCCCGTGGCAACTGAAGAACTTCAGCTGTTCAGGTGCCCTAGGTTTTAGTGCTGTTGGCAGCAGAGCTCTTCACAGCTGCTTGTTCTAATTGCACTCCAAATGAACAAGCTGAATTGTAAACCCATAAAAGTTGTCAATGTAACTATGCTATAACTTTCACTGCATCAAAGAGCATGATGCTGTGATAAATGCATTAATTAACCATCAGTAGAATCTGCCTTAAGCTATGCAAAAAATCCTACCTGTGTGAAAGTTGGTTAACACCTTGAAGGTTAAAAAAAAAAAATCAGGCTTATAAGCTGGAAGAGAATTGGAAAGGTAGACTAGCTTGTTCTAGATGTGAAGATCATGGTGATTTATATAAATCATTAATTTGCCACGTCTTTCAGGTTTTTCTTTAGGACTTGAATACTGATCTTCTCTTGGGTTTGGTATTTAGAGTGTATTAATAGAGTTGTATTCTAGCAGGCTTTTTTAAAGTTCTGTATTAATTGTCACTTCAGTTCCTATTTTCTAACTCATTGGATCTGTTTCTTCTGTGTCATGTTTGATGAGGCTTTTCACTGAACAGTTTACGCTTACATATCCTGTAATGTTGGAATTTCTTCTTAGCCTTGCCACAGTGAGGAAAAACATGCCTGGAAAATAAAAATTAGCTTTTCTGATGAGATAACTAGAGAAGGGCTGTCACATTCTAAGCTAAATTCACCAAGTCTATAATTAAGTGATGGAAATTTATATCACTTTTAAGATGTCTCTATAGCAGTCTCTTTTGGAAAAATGTTTGGAATATTTCTGTGAGCTCTAGACTTGCTTTTGTATTGCTATACAGAAAGCTTCTTGTGACCCTTCTAAATTTTTATACTTTTCCTATTTTTATATTCCAGGCTGTAAGGATATTCTCTGTTCCTGAAGGAAGGTGCTCCTATTTGTGGAGTGACTTACGATGTCAAGAACTGTATCATCCTGGATCTTAAGCTCAGCAAGAAACAGCATTGTTTTACAAGGAAAAGGACGTTTGTACTCAATCTGTATCCCAAATAGAAACAAGATAAAATGGAAGTTTGTTTTCTCCAAAATGCGTCTCAACCCTGCTGGGAGCTGCAGCTTAGACAATACTTTCTCCTTAAAAAAAGCATTCCGACACACTTCCACTGAAGAAGAACACTTTTCTTTCCAGTTGTCTCCATCACAAATCAATGACATACTCAGAGCAGGTGAATTATCCCATAAAATACTGGATTTGAATGGTAAAAATGCAAATTCTGTCTTGAGGTTTGAAAGTAACCAGTTGGCATCCAACACCCCTATCGAAGACCGCAGAAGTGCAGCCACTTGCTTGCAGACCACGGGGATGATGTTTGGAGTCTTTGATGGTCATGCAGGTTCTGCGTGTGCTCAGGCAGTAAGTGAGAGACTACTTCATTATATAGCGGTTTCTCTCATGTCTCGGCAAACCTTGGAAGAGATCGAGCTTGCTGTGGAGTGCATGAAACCAGTTCTGCCTATTCTGCAGTGGCACAAGCATCCAAATGATGTAGAGTATCGAGAAATAACTTCACAATATTTTGAGAACCTCCGGGTTTACTGGCAACATTTATTGGACCTAGACAGTGAGCCAGGATTTAGTTTAGAAGAAGCCATGATATGTGCATTCAAAAGGTTAGACTCGGACATATCGCTGGAAGTTCAGGCTCCCCAGGAAAACGAATTGATGAGAAATATTGCCCTTCAAGTAGCTTTTTCTGGTGCAACAGCTTGTGTAGCTCACGTTGACGGTGTTCACTTACATGTTGCAAATACCGGTGATTGCAGAGCAATTTTAGGGGTTCATGAAGAAGATGGAACATGGTCTACGCTCCCTCTAACCCGAGACCACAATGCCTTTGATGAATTTGAAATCAGAAGATTGAAGAGAGAACATCCTAGATCTGAGGAGAAAACCCTATTTGTGAATGACAGATTACTGGGGATTCTCATGCCCTCCAGAGCTTTTGGAGATGTGCAATTAAAATGGAGTAAAGAATTGCAACACAGTGTTCTCGAGAACAGCTGTGATGTTGAGGCTTTAAATATTTATCAGTATGTTCCTCCAAACTACCATACACCCCCTTATTTAACTGCAGAGCCTGAAGTCACATACCACAAATTAAGAAGCAAGGATAAGTTTCTAGTTATTGCTTCGGACGGACTGTGGGAGATGCTAAGTAATGAGAAGGTTGTAAAGCTTGTTGCTGGACACCTTACAGAGATTAACATGCAGAAACCACAACTGGCTTTTGAGAAACCGGTGAATTTGGGTTATATGCACAGCTTGTTACTTCAGAGGAAAAACAGAGGCATTGCCTCACTTGACCAGAACATAGCTACTCATTTAATAAGGCATGCAATTGGAAGTAATGAGTATGGGGAGGTGGACCAAGAGAAACTTGCTGCAATGCTGACACTGCCTGAAGACCTTGCAAGAATGTACAGAGATGATATCACAGTTACTGTGGTGTATTTTAATTCAGAAACAATTGAAAATTATTACAGAAACAATGAATAGTCTTGCGCTGCTGCTGTTCTATACCACTAGCCAACTTTGATACTGAAACCATTACTGTCTTTCTCTGATAGTCAAGCTGTTACCAGTGTTATGGCATGGAAGTTCCTAAATGTTGTTGTTACTAGTCTTGAAAATAACTTTCTAGAAGTGAGTTTGGTGAAAGTTCTCTGGGTTTCTAGGTCTGTATGCACTGAAGAAAAATGTTTTGATAAAAGTTCACTGAAATGTAACTGAACTGAAGATTGCTGACCCAGTTCTGATTCCATGGGAACAACTGGTAAAACTTTCCAAATGGACAAATGAGACAAATTTCACTGAGACTGGTACAATTTAATAGAGAGATGGATAATACCTGTAGCTGCATAGAGTGTAAGAAAGGCTCCGCTCTTGTGGAAAATGAGTAGCATCCTATTGAAGCACTGTAATTGAATTAAATAAATAAACTACCAAACCTTATTTGATGTAACAGTGTCAGATACTTTAACGAATTGCCTTGTATATGTGAAGACAACACTAAAGACAGCTGTTCAAAGAGCCCTGGGATTGTCAAACATTTTTTCCTAATTCTTTTTTTTTTTTGAAGCTAGGAAACAAAAATCATATTTTCTTCCACAATTATTTTGAAGTGTGAATGCATATTCTCTTAACTCTGTGTGTGGACTTATGTGACTACTGACAGCTCAAACACACGAGGGACTTCACAATTATGTGTTTAGGAATTAACAGTACTAGACTTAAGCATTTTAGTGTCTAACTTGCTTAAAGAATATACCATTTTATTAACTACTGATCTATGAAGTGCTGTGCATCAAATCCTCCAACTGTAATTTAAATGAAGTTTGACAAGTTCAAAAATTCATTTACTGTAAATACAGCAAAAGAGAGAGCACCTTTCTCTTCAGGTTTAACTTAGAGAGAAATAACAGTGCTGACATTTCATCAAAACGTTTAATCTTTATTTTAGTCTTGCCTTTGAATGACAGCTTTTCCTTATAGGTGCAGATTTATTTTCTCTAATGAATGTATGTTTTAATCTTTGAACATCTACTTTTGTGTATTTTACCATGGTTTTCCTTTATACTGTGCTTTCTAGAGTGCCATGCCAAGCTTGCAAATTAGCCGTATTTTCTTACATTTAACATATGGTGTTCTCTAGTCACTCTTTTCCTTGTTTATGTGCAGCAGTAACTGTTGCCCGCAAGAATGTGTGTACTGGGAATATAGGACTGTTTACTGCTGTTGCTACGGAGTAAGAACTTATGTGGGCACAGCAGAGTGGATAAAAATACTGCTTCCCCCCCCCGAATTTCACTTAAAATAAGTGTTATCCTTCTGTGGTTTAGCAGATTAAAAAGTACTTAAGTTTTTTTTTTTTCTCCAAGATCTTAAGTAGATGAGATCTTGGGGTATAAACTGGTAGCAGTTGTGGATTTGGGGCTTTTTGTGTACTTTTCCTCCAGATAAAAATTCTCAGTGCTCTTTCAGGCATTTAAATAATCTGTTTTGAAGATTGATTAGAAGGAAATTAAAACTGTTTAAAAAATAGTCATGCTTTTGACTATTCAGGACTGACCTGCAATTCAGTGCTACAATTGCAATCACTGAATGAATCCATAAAAAACCTCTTCTGGAAAACCAATTTACTCCAAAGTGGTTTTTTCATGTAGTACATATTGGAATATCTCCAGCAATTCCACCTGGAGGCAGGTAGCCCTATTTTTCAGATAAAATGAGTCTGTCTCTTTCCCTAGATATCGACAAAACAGGATTGGCTCAAGAAATCTGACACATAGATCTTGGTGGCAGGGACTGCAAGACGACTTTAGGTATGTGGAAGATGTTAGAGGTTGCTGAAATTCTTGTTGCTTGGGTGCAGTTTAAAGTGTGCCCTCATCCTTGAGGCTGGTACTGTGGAGACTGAGCTTTCATCTGCCAGAAAAGGGGCAAATGGTGAAGGTTGGGCCCTGCGTTGACCTCGGGAGGGGTCTGGTCTACCTAGAGGCAACTGGGTGAGGAGGGGAGAGCTCCTCCGCAACATTGCTGAACCCTTTTGGCTTGAAGTGGGCTATTTCCATTTGCTCTTACAAATCCTTTTGGGTGATTAGTTATGTGCTTCACTGCTTGGAATTTAGACATAAAGCAGTAAAAGAATGCATTTCTAGACTACCTCTTAATAGATAAATTACTTAACAGTGTAGCTAGAGGAATAAAGGGGCTAAACCATATTAGAGTTGATAGGAAGTGATAATTTTTTTATGAAGATAATCTGACATAGAGCAAACCTGCCACTGCAAAACTGATGTAGCAAACCAGCTAGTATATAGTCATAAAATAAAAATAAGCTGTTTTTGTTCTTTTCACCACCCAGTGGTGAAATCTAGGCTGTCTTTAGATGACATAGTAGCACAATGACTCTTTCAAAAGTGTTACTCCTGGATATGTTATTGTATGTAGGTTGTAACAGCAAATTGATAATGATTGTTTTGGGGAACATTTTTGACAGCAAGAAAGGTACTATTTCTAATTTCATGTTAGTTTTGTTCAGTTCAACATGCAACGCTATAATTATCCTACAGTGGAAAAGGATAACATTAAACTAGTTAGAGGTTTGGGGTTTCTCTTAAATGCAAATCATGGACTTAACTGCATGCTCCCTGGAATTTGTTGCAGGCCAATGAAAGCAACCTATCCATACTTGTGGTAAGGACAATAATGGTTCTACCTGTTTGAGTTGGATCATAGACATTTTTATCTCTAACTACAAACACAGCTAATAGGCACTAATAAAATAGTATTTTGTGACTTGGAGAATCAACAATGTTTAAATGAGCAAACTAAATGCATTAATCTGCTCCTGCAAGCACAATGATGTGAAGATCTGATAGCGTACTTAGATACAAGCCCTGCAATGTTGAACATATGTTGGAACAAACGTCTTTACAGACAGTCTGTTTGGCTTAGGTAAGATAGTTCTGCTTGGCATTTGTTTTCTTTATTTCCACAGCAGTCCAGGGAAGTAATAGTCAAAAACAGTGTCGCTCAAATTGTCTCTCAAAATGTGGTATTATGAGCATTATGATTCAAGTAAAATATCTGAGGTTAAGCACTGATGTAAATACTAGATAAAATATTATTTTCTTCCCTGAAACTTAAACTGTGGGTTGAAATACAACTTGGGTTGAAATTATGATGCTTATTTATATTTAAACATTCATAATGTATTTGGAGACTTGGGGGTCTTTTTTTGGTGACTTCTTTGTACATAGTGAGGGGGATTACAGTTTTAAGTGTAAAATGAATATTTTTACTTACAAAAACAGATTTTTATTAAATGGTGAAAGACTTAATGTTTCGGTTGCTGCACTGGAATCTGGCATTCTTTCTGCGGAATGCTCATATGAAAAGATGCCAGATACCAGGTCAGAGAGTGTAAACGTTCAAGCTGGGGTAAAAGTGAGTAGTTTGAGTAGGTGGTGTGAGTTTGCTTAAGTGTTTGCAGCTCTGTGGTTTTCCCACAATGGAAATAATTAATAAATAAAAGTAAGGACATCTTGATACTATTGAGGTTCCACTAAACTAAGGAGTCAACAGAGGGAACACAAGTTACTGGCCAAAATATCCAAAGTGTGCTTTAGTTAATTTGACAACCTACATAAAAATATTTTAACTGTGATAGGCTCACGTGCACATAAGTGTTCATCAGCAGTTAAAACATCATTGTAATGTTAACATCAAGTATGTGTTGCAATTGTCTTAAAATATGCAAAAACCCCCTACAAATACAACATCCATAGAAACATTGATAAAATCCTTTAATTACCACAGACAAGTAGCAGGGCAAGTGTTTGTGTTCTTAGTCTTCAAGGCTTAACTTAATTTCCATTAATTCCAAGTGTTTGTCTTTTTGGGGGTGGTAAAGAGAAAAGAAAATTATTGGTGACAGTTTTTTTTTTTTTTCCTTATAAAAGAAGATACTTGTCTAAACTTTGAGGAAGAGTTTTTGGTGATATTCTAGTTGAACAAAGGTTCTCTGTTCAGAGCTATAATTGTACTGAGAACTGAAAGTAGAACTGTGCATGCCTTGTGGTTTTGTCAGATATCAATTGGTCATGCTAGTGGTGTGTACTCTTTACTACCACAGC
The DNA here is from genome assembly GCF_028858705.1 of Grus americana. Lineage (NCBI taxonomy): Eukaryota > Metazoa > Chordata > Aves > Gruiformes > Gruidae > Grus > Grus americana. Next base: position 10,472,337 of record NC_072864.1, read on the forward strand.
CTTAATAGTTCAGTAGAAAAGTAAGAGTCCAAGGCATGTGTTTCTCTTGGAATTACAAAGCATGACGTGACACGAGGACAAAAAAAGCTTTTCTTTGTATCTGTTGCAGAGAGATTAACCTTCAAAGAAGTATTATTGTCAAATAGAACACTTGAAATTTTATTAAATCTTTGTCTTTAGCCTGAAGAACTGGTTCAAACTGCTACTGTCGGATCTCTCCAGTCATTGGTTAGGTAAGAATTAGTCTTATTTCTCATTGCATTAGTTAATTGCTGCTCAGAGACTTTACGGCCCATTGGCCTGCGCTACAGTGCCACGCTAACAAGCGGTGGGGCATCTATTTGGGTCTGGCTTCTTTGAGCCTGAGCTGTCGGAGACTCTCAGCATGGTTTGACTGAAGATCTTTAACAACTTGAAGGAAAAAGAGCCAAGCACTTGTGGAAAGGAAACGGAATTACGGTTTCTATTTGGGTTAAGCAAACTTAACTGGGCACATCTCATTTCTTAAAGAGGAAGCAAAGTACTTTTGGGGTTTTTTTTTGCCTTCTGGCAAGATTTTTTGAATTAGCAGCAATGCAGAGGGGAAAAATTTGGTCAACTAGCAGTGCTTAAAAGGGTACTGGAGCCCTAGGCAGCAGGGAAGTGGGTCATAAAGCATACTTCTCATACCTTCCTGCTGAAAGTTTGGACCCGACCCCACAGGGACTTGTTCTAGAGTGGGTTGATTAGTTCAGGCTCTGACTTTGTATTTCTCTTAAATCAGCCAAAAGATGCTAGCTATGGAAATAGTTCTTCCTGGCTGTAGGCTACTGAAGTGCATTAGAAGCCAACAGCTTACAGTCAGCTCAGGGGGGTTCTGAGCTCCAACGGTGGAGACTTTGACATGCTTTTTTCTGGTTTTGTTCAGTGTGCTTTGCTTTGTGCTCTCTGAAATGGTCTTTGTTGCTCTGAGGTGGCTTCTGCATCACTACTGCATGCTCCACAGTTCTGTGGTGTTTTTCTTAACAAAAAGGATTTCAGTTGCAGTGTGTTACTGAATAAATCTTTGATTTTGTACCTGCAGAACTGACGTTGGCCAGAAGATGTCACCTGAGCTTTGCAAAAGGAGAGCTGTGTTATGACTTCAGTCTCTTTGCTATTATGTATTTGTTCATATGCTTCAGGTGCTCTTGAAAAATGGAGAAAAAAAACCCACCAATCACCTACACACATCTTAAAAAATTCTGTGGTTTATTAGTACTTCTAACTTGTGAACTGGGTAATCTGAGCAAAAGTTTGATTAATTCTTTGCCAAGACCAAGCTTTAATGGCTCAAGTACCCAAAGTGGTTCAGCTTTGTGGAAAACGGTCTCCTTGTCCTGGCACCGCTAGGTACAAGAAAGTGAAAGAAGTCAAGAGACACCTGTCTGAGTTTCCTGAAAACTCTTCAATGCTTCCGAAGCTGAGGAAATCTTTGCTCAACTGTTACCTGAGTGTCTAGCTCCTGCTGTTGTGCAGCTCAGAAGCTGCAGGTGGCCATGGCTATGCTATGGCTTAGGTTAGTTGTTCTCCTTTGGCCAAACTTCTAGTCTGGAAATTACATTGAAATACTCTTGGAGGAGCTTGCTGCTGTGAGGAGATGGAGATCTACTGTTCAGTTTAGGAGTGCACAGAGATATATCTTGGTTCAACCTTGTCAGCTGGCATTCTTGAGTAAGATGAGGATTCGAGAAATAAATCGGTGTTTGTTTTGTTTAGTGGTGGAGGGCTTGGGGCTCCCTTCCCTTTTTCTTGTTTTTTTTTTTTTTTCCTTTAACTGCAGTTCGTTCTTCTGGATATAGTTGCCTGCACTGGATAGTGCTTATCAAAACTTGAATCTCTTATGTATTCTTACTGTTGTTCTTTCCACCCTTCCACCCCACCTCTCTCTTAACTTCTCTTCCCATTACTCCATGGTGTTTCATTTTCTATTTATTGTTCTGGGCAACTACTTTAAGAAAAAAGGAGCAACATGGCATTTTTCTAGAGTGATATGAGAAGGGGGATGTGACTTTCTTCCACAGGCAGCAGGTGAGGGAGGGAATTCTAGAGTGTGACAAGATGTGCTTTCAGCCAGGTGTGTGTGAGAGTGATCCTATGATCCTATAGAAAAGCTTTTCCAATTGTTTGCTGTTACAGCAATGCAGTATAGCACAGCAAGGAACAAAGATCTGAAGTGCTGGGTGATACATAGTAATTGTTTTGTCTTCTTTGTTATCACAGATAAAAGTAATGCATCCTCCTCGCAGACCAACTTTACCTTCTGTTTAATCCCAAACTTCAGCTTGAGATATGTTTGAGTCTCTGTTTCTAACCACTTACCATCAAAGTAAAATAGACAGTACTGGCAACTCAACTGAAAGATTAAAATGATGGGCAGCAGTGGGGTAGAATAAAGCTGTGGTGTTTGGGTTAGAGTTGATTCTCCACTGACTTGCTGCACACACCGACTTGGGTCGGGTTCTGATCTCAAACTCATTTGATATATTTGTTAATCAGATCTTTGCTGTGCTCTATTAAAAGTGAAATCTAGTCATTTGGTTAGATTTTCAGAAAAATTAGGTTGTGATTAAAATCTTCCAGGGTGGGGGCTCATGTTGCATCATCTTATTTTAAACAAAATAGTTATCTCTTCCTGTTTGCAATCACATGTAAACCAAATAAAAGCTATGCATCCATCCCTAATTCTGATCTTGCCATGCATTAAGCAGCTTACTGTTTGCCAGCAGTTTTCTTTGCTGTGATATCCCCTGTGAATTCCTAAGCTGTGTACACAAGACCTTTCTTTCATTTGCAGAGCTGTGTTTATGAATAAGAGATAATTGTTGTATTTTTAAAACTATGATAATAGTAGAGTGTAAATTCCCTAATGACCCTGATCCTTTTTCAAAAATGCACCTAACACTGCTGAAAAGGTTGTTTATTTTTATTATGACTTTGTTTATAGTACATCCTATGTCTTTGAAATCTTTGGCTACAGTAGAACAGATTGTACTAGTCAATAGTCTGAAAGCTTCTCTGGTGACATTACACAGAAGAGAGTGTAGAACCCTCTGTAACGAATGCAAAACCAATGCGATGCTGCTCCCCTTTTACAGCTATATCAGAAAAAGAGGTTTCAATTTTGTTTTGACTTCAACTTCTCTGTGGTTTTCCAACCACCTGACATAAAAATAGGCATACTCAGTTATCTTAATTTCCTTTTCTGGAATGCTAGTTAATTTTTTAAGTGTTTGGGGTTTTTTAGTCAGGCTTTTAGAGGCATTCTACTGTCATTTTCAGTTAATGCTAGTAATAAATATTTCTACCTTATTCACCTGCCAACTCATCTTTTATTCATCCTGTTGATGAAAACAATCTACTGTGAAACTTCTGTTGCTGAAAGAGTTCAAAAACTTTCCAGTTATGGATGTAATAGATCCTTTTTCAGCTTAGTGTAAGAATTTTCTATTACTTTGTTACACAGTTTTGAAGAAGTTAGGAATTGTAAAGTTCTGATGTTTAATTAGAGCAACAGAAAGAATGCAAATACAAATGTAGCAACAGATGAACCTGCACTTTATGTTTTTATTGCAAAATGCTAATGTTGTACCAAAATGGAAACTGGCTGCCCTTAGATTTCCTTAAGACTTCAGAGGTGGCGCAGCTGTACCTCAAGTCCTTATTCCCCAAACACTGGTGCACTTGCATTATGGCAGTGGTACCAAGCATGCAAGAGAGTGGTTACTTGTAAAGTTTTGTCTTGGGAACTGGAGCTGAGAATAAATGAACTGGCAATGTGTATTGATGAAAAAAGTGCCCGCAATACTGAGTCCCTTCATTCCATGTAGGCTAAGAGTGTGCTTATGTAGGAATTTGGGGAGATATCACTTAACTGGATTTCATTCAGTGGTAGTTCTTTTTTCTTACTTGAGTGGAAATTGCTAATTTGTACAAGCTATTGATAGCATGATCTCAACTTAATTGCTGGTACTTTTTTATTAAAAGCTAGCAAATAATTTAGCTGTAATCAAGTAGCTTCCCTCAAGTTGTATTTTTGCAAATGTTTTGTGAAAATGAAATTGTTGCAGGAGCCTATGTATCTAGATAAAAATATAACAAAATTACTAAATAAATTTGAAACAGGTTGTAGTATTCACCAGACCAACTGATTTATGCAGCTTTATATATTATATGTGTATCTAAAACCCATCATTTGGTCTACAGATGAAAAGCAAGAATTGTAGGCAGTTAGTATCCTAGACAGTCATGAGTACAAGGATCTTGCTACTTTAAATATATTTTTGTAATGTGAAAACGTGATTTTTATGCTCTGTGAAGAGAAAGGAGAGGTATGAATGTGCATCCATTTTAACTTTTATTTTTATCTAAAGAGATATTTTTATACTTAACTAGATGAAATCTTAGCTGCTTCAAGAGCTTTCCCATGCACTTAGAGGCGTGATTGCACATTTCTGACACGCTCCTTAGGAACACGTCAAAGTCTGGCTCTGATTTTCAAGATAGTGTTGAATTAAAACAAAACATGGCAATGATGTAGGCAATTGCCTCTGAAGTCAGCTCCTGAGGCACTGGTCAATAGGGTCATTATCCTCCAAGCTGTGGCAATGGATGAAACTGGTAGAGTAGAAAATAAGCAAATGTCCACCTCTTAAAAAAAAAAAAAAAAAAAAAAAAAGGATTTTTGATTCCTTGGCCTGGAGTAGAAAATGCACTGTTGTGCTCTCCCTTGAGATCATGTAATATTTCACTACCATAACACCCTGGGATTTAGTCCAGTGCCAACTGACTTCTCCTTGAAACACTTGGAAGGAGTAAGAGTGTGAAACTCCTGGATGTGTACATTCTAACTGCAAAAGAGATGCAGATTTAGATGTGCAATACCCATGACTCTGATTGTATGTCCATATTCTTATGGCTGTGCAGTAGTATTTTTGGCTATTGGCTGATAGTGTATTTTTGTTTATTGCTGACCAGTTTTTGAACTTTGCTTTGTTTTTGTAGCAGAAATAGTTTAGATCAATAACCTATTAATAACCTATTCAAGCTGTAAGTTCTATTCATCCTCACTCTCCAAACAAGAGGTATTTCCATTGTTTATTATTATGTGCCACTTCCATTTCAACCCTGAACTCATAAATCATAAATGATCTTGAAGTATTAATTTCCCCTCTTTCAGCACTACTTTTATCTAGTGTTTGCTGACATGGCTCATTATAACTTGTTTTTGAACACAGTCAGACCTTGTTGTCTGAACAGATGAATTCATTGTTGGAAAGAAGTCTATAAATAGAATTTAGGGGCCACCAGAATGAGAAATTCTAGCTCGTTAGGATCTCAGCTGGAACAATGGGATCTGTTATACAGAAGTTTTGAGATGATGAAATGAAAGCAAAGACTTAGCTAATTGGTTCAAAATCTTTAAATTACAAATGGGCTATTTTTGTATTGCTGTTAAGGGTGATAGAAACCATCTGGAAAAGATATTCAAGGCAGCTTATATTGGAAGGACAGAAAGGAGAAAAAACTAGGGTAGTTAATATTAAGCAAAAAAAATGAAGTGTATACAGTGGGATAAACATATGATTTCTGGTTATTCTGAGCTATCTTCTTCAGGTGTGGCTTATATAAAATTAAAATCTTGTTGCCTCTACCTATCTTCCTTAGATGTAAGCGTCAGATCTCCTCTATCAACACTTGGTGCTGAAATGGTGAAATGAGTTTATGGATATGTGATTTTATTTCAGCATCTCAAGTAGGATTACTAATGGAAAATGCATGAATCCTCTAAACTATCTAGCCTTATGGAAGACTAAAGGCTTTTCAGCCCAGAAATGTCCTCTGGGAACACTGAATAACTGTGTGCATGTTCTGCTCTGAATAAGTGTCTGGCACACAGTGCCTTCCCGAAGTTGAAACTCTGGTGCTGGGGCATGCATGAAGGCGTCCTGATTCTTCCCTTACTGGCATGCCAAACTATGCCAGTTAGTTTTACTATCATGAAATAATATCCTAACTAATGTCTTCATCTTTCTTTACTGAGAAACAAAGCATACTGTGCAGCGGGAAGACCTGAGACACAGTAAGTAACTGAGGAGAAGCTATAGACCATTTTTCTAGGCAATAGGTATATATGTAGGATATATATATTTGCTATTTAAGAATTACATTATCTTGCTGTTTTCTGCCACCCTCCCAGGACATCTTAACTTCAACCCTTTTACTGCATACTGAAACCAGGTGAGTCCATCTGTTTTCTCTAGAACCAATAGTTTACAGGAGAAACTGACAACATGATTTTCTTATAACTTATTTGAAGTAAAATCACTTAAAATATAGAAAGGGCCTGTGAGTATGAGTGAGAAGACACATATAGGTATAGGATGGAAGCTGAGTGGCACCAGATCATATAGCTTTGGTAATTAAAAAGTCAGGGAAACACAGCTGTTAACCATTTGTGACTGTTACAGAAGTGTGCAGCTTGGAGACCCTTGTCATGGTTGTCCTGCTGTCTCCTATATGCAACATATGAGAAAGTGTGTACATATATACTGTAAATACCTGAAAAGGAATAAAGGGTAGAAAAGGAAACTTTGCTGAGATCAGATCATCAGGAGAAGATACAATCTGGGAATCCTGATAGTGTGCTGTCTCCTGCTGCTAGTTCCCAGCTCTTAGCTCAGACTCGGTCACATGGCATAGACAGGCCTTATGGAAGTCTCGCTTCCTCTTCCTGAGTATGGAATAATGACATTTCTTTGACATAAGGTATTTTCTTGTTCATATCCAGAAGTGCAAAATTACTCTAGTTATACCAAGAATTTGATCTTTTGGGAGGACCATTTAAAGAGATACTTTTAACTTTGAAAAAATTGTATTGGCTACAAATCTACTTTTGAAATAAAGTTAGATGTTGCTTTGTCTGAAAGATTAAGATGATGTTGCTGTGCTTACAGTACTGCATTAAGAAACAGTGATAATGGAAAGATAGGTGGTTAATTTTCCCAACTGTTTTTTTCACATGTCTTTTGAGTGATCAGTGATTGCCAGACTTAGAAAGAACTGCAAATATTTTTGTAGACTCAAACCGAACAGGAAGGACATATGAAGTATCTGAAATTACAGATGGGGTTTGTGTTTGTGACTTGACAAGCTACCTTTGCTTACACAGTGTAGAGTTTCTTAGAGAAACAGGAAATATTGTCAGTCTTGGTATTCACAGCCTGCGTGGCTTATAGGATTTATTGGAATATGGGGTGCTCTCTCACCCACAATTTAAATATGTGACCAGTTTCACTAATGCTGTAGAGCACGCAGCACAATGCAGAGGTCCCTGAGCTAACTCCAGAGCTAGATAGTAGTAATTTGCTGGATTAATTTGCCTCATTAAAAGAGGACAATTTGCTTGGATAGTCAGTCAACTGCAGTTTGACCATGTCTAGTATATGTACGTACATTCTATTCTCTGCTTGCTAAGTTGTGGATGCACATTATTTCCCATAGTACTGCCGTCATGGATGGGACTGTAACATGAAGTGGTGGTCTAGACAGAAGCCAGTTCTTAGACATAAAGGCAAGGCTAACACTTAACCCATGCTGTTTAAAGTCTCTGAAGTGGTTCTATGTAACTGACAGATAACTGTAAGAAGTCTTTTTATTTTCCAGTAAGCAAGAATGGGCGTTAAGGGAAAAAAAATAAAAAAATTGGGAAGTCATGTTTTTATTCTGTTTAATCTTAATTCAAATGACAAGAAGAATGAACGCATTAATCCTGTCTATCTTTTGTGCTTGTTATTTCTATTGTTAATACATGTGACATCAAAGTGATTTCTGTCTTTCCTCCTGTGGTTTTTGACACTTATTTTAAAAATCATTATTTCACTTTCCTAAAACAGGAAATTTCTGATGTAGTGGTGTAGATATATTTATTTGGCTAAGCATTTTGGAGCTATTAAAATAACTAGTGCATTCAGAAGTCAGAAGAAGGAAAACTAAGGCTCAAACATCACTATATCTTCCTTTAAATTGTGTTTTATTACAATTTTCTGTTCCTTCTCTGAAAACAAAAAAACCCCACAAAAACCCACCCACAAAAAAACCAACAAAAAACCAACCACCAAGCTCTGTGAAAGCAAATACTATCCTCTGAAAAATAAGCAAGTATGAATGGGCAGTCTGTCTAAGCAGATTTTTAGTGTTTGTGAAGCTCACAGGACTTGGAGACCGCAGCAAACACCTGCATAGTTCAAAACTGCCATGCTCACATTCAGCTAAGCTGCTGTGCATGTAGTATCCAAGCTCAAAGCACAAACTGACTTTTAAAAATCTCTTTCAATTTTAGATTAGGTTAGTGATCTTAGTTACACTAGGGGTAGTGTAAGCCAGGACTGATTAAGGAAAACAAAGTAACAGAAAATCATGCGCTGACCTGAAAAATAACTTTGCTATGCCCATGTAAAAATTACTGCAGTATTTCTTGCATGCTTGTCTTTTTCCTTTGGTCCCTGGGGATGTGTAAACCTCCTTGCAAAGGATGTGTTGATTTACATTGTATACAATGCTTAGAAAGCATGAGGTTAATAATGTATTTTTTTAGGCATACACACTAGATACATTCTTTCCTCACATAAGGACAAGTTTCAGCAAAATGAGTGTTTGATACAGTGGGAGAAGGAACAATCATGAAGTACAAAACATTAGGAAGCAATACTAATTTAGAATTACTCAATATGAAAGTCTTAATGTGTACCTTGTCTTATGTTAGTGAATTAAATAAAATACACATACTTAAAACATATACACTGTGGTCATGGTCCCTGTCTCTAATCAAAGCTGCCAATCACCATTACTTCACTAAATAGTTCTATGTATAGATGTTGACTTGCCTTATTAGTCAGCAGCAGCCAATATAGTATGTTACCATCTGACTCATACTGCATTTAATTGGATACTGATGGATGAGTGAATTGTTTCAGATAAAATAAGAAGCTGCTTACAAATGTTGTTGCGTTAAACTAGGCCGTTTTGCTTTGTGAAAATGCCTTGTTAACAGGTCTGAGATTGTACAGTCTAGGTGAGGGCACAGTACTTTCCCAATGTACTACAAGAAGTGTGTCCTTGGGAGTTGGCTGATTTCAAAAGCCTGGATTTCAAAGCTGTACCAAAACAACTTTGGTGCGCATCAGACAAATGTCAAGGTTAGGTCACTGAACTAAAACTCTAGTTATTTCTTAACCATATCTGGTCGTGCAATTGTTAACACAGACAAGCTAGGGAGCCAGTTTTAAGAAGCTGTTATATTTCATATTCTTAAGTCTTTTAAAGTTGATGATTCACAATCTTTATTCATTAATGGGCATCTGATTCATTGCTGGTTATAGTGGAAATAGATTTTTATATTGCAGTATAATTGTTCATATGGCTCTATAAAGACTGTGCAATTATTTCTATTATGATGTCTATTTGGAGGATTTATAGCTTGTCTGTAAAATCTATAACCTGCCAAGTAATAGCATTAGAGCAATCTCTATCTGAAAATGATTTAAAGTGGTCATTTTTAATTTATAAAAAGGTTTTTTCTTTTAAAAATATTCAAAGCATTCACAGCCTTTTCAGTAGCATATAGAACTCTAATTTTCATTTAAAAATGAGAAATGCAATAATTTTCTGTTGGTTTAGCTAAACTGCAATGTTTCATAGTCATACATTTCAGTCTCATACACTGATTTTTCACAGGATAAAAATTAGAATGTTTAGAGGTAATCAAGAAAATATTGCAGGGAAATAAACCCTGCAATTTTATTTTTTTTTCTTCCTCAGGGAAGGTATGAAAAACCTTAATTTTCTATGAAAAGGCAATTCAGAACTTCCATCAACGCTCTTTAAAGTTAAATGGCTTATTCAGGAACAGCTTAGATGAAGTATTAATTTTTAAAGTTTCACTGTCTATAACTTGAGTAGACCAATTCAGATTGAATCATGACAATACAGTGCCACTAGTTTAACTCATGTTTGTTTCATCTCTACCTTGTGAAGAAACTTGATACTTGCACCATAACTGGATTTGAAACATGCTGCTTCCTGCACAATAGAAATTTTGGATCATTCCTTATTGAAAGTTTGCTCCTTTCAAATCCCTTTATGAATGGTCACTAGCTAGAGGCTGACTTGTATTAGCAATCATATGGTGGGATGTTTTGTTTTCTAGTGTTTTTGTTTGGCTGTTTTTTGTAGTATTAGTGCACATTTTACTAAATTGCCTGGGAATCCCAGGGGTCTAGCATACTGCTGGGAGAGCTGAGCTGACTAATGGCACCAGATCGTGAATGTTCTTTGGCATCTCAAGGTTAAAGAAACTGACTCATTTTGGGATACTTTTCATAATAAGAAAAATAATAGTAAAAGCAAATCTGACATTTAGCATTTATTATTCCCATGATTTGGTCTAAAATGCTTTGTTTAGCCTTCATATAGTCTTTGGCAAGCAGTAACTATTAGTTCTCCCTTACTGAACACGTCTATTTTGGAGACTGAGACTATTGAGACAGGCTGTTAGCAACTTTGCAAAAGTTACTGTGTTTTGAGCTGATGGAGTTTATGCCGATGATAATGTAATTATCTGAGAACAGATTTGTCCTGGTCACTAGGGCAGAAAGCTTTCCCTGTTGTTATGAAATGATTGTTAGGAATGACTGTTCCTTCTTAGTTGCAAGATGTATATGGAGTGGGCAAAAACATGATGTTAAAACCTGGAGTCTTTATGGGTAGAAGTAAATCCATTATAAGCTTTCAGATGCTCTATGTCAAAGGCCATACAGTAAAGCTTAAAGATGTTAACTGTAAACATCAAGAAAATAGAGAAGTCCTTAAGCCAAATGATTCTTTGATGTATCTATGATTCTGATCTCATTTTTCAAATACAAAATCTGTTCTTATACCACTGAGTATCTGAAGAAGACTTCAACTAGCTGAGTAAAATCCACTTGTATCAGGTAAGGATTTTTATGGTCTCCAGCATTATGGCTGGTGTGGAAGCTTTATCTCTTTCACCTTCCATAGGTTCTCTCCAAAGCTTCCACCTCTGATATTCAATCCTCATACCCATGAATATTTGGGACACTTGATTTTCATAATGTATTTTTTACAATTCTGATGACAACTCTATTTCACATGTTTCTTTTCACTCTTCAGGCATTGTTATTTCTTTCCCATGATTATCATTCAAGTTTCTTAAGGAAAAAGTTCATTCAGTGTGAATGCTTTTTTTTTTGGTTGTAAAAGCACAAAACTAGCAGCAAAACTTTTCTATGAGTTAAGTTCAGGAGATATGACTGACTAAGTTGTATTTATGTGAACAGAAAGCAGCTGAAGACCTCTGAACATCCAAAATTCTACTGAGGCTTCTCATAGTATTCTCCTATTGCTGGAACCCTGACTGAAATATGGCATTTTCCAACTTTGCAGAGTTCTCACTACTTCAACAGTAACTATGAAAATGTAGTCTATGTACTTCTAACTTTATTTACTTTTCCCACAATCTTCTATGCATTTATTTTTTAATATAAATACAGCTGATTGATATGAGATGTTTCACCTTTCATCATTGTAATTACCATTGAAATGGTAATTGCTGTCAAGATTAAAGTATTAGGAGGGTGGGAAAGAAAACAAGCTCGTATCTGTTTATATATATAAATATATTTTAAGCTACCTTTTATTGTTGTATTTCTTTGAATTGGGGAAAAAAGGCTCTCTTTTGGCACAGTTTTCTTTGAGGACTGTGAATTGTTTACAGACAAAGTTAGAAGGTAACTGCAGCAGTGAATGAAGCATGACTGTTTTCTACCACAATTTAGACTGGGCAAAAAGAACTGCTTTTAAGTTTGTGTCTAGCTGGGTGATACAGAATGTGAAGATCTCTAATTTTAATTTGTACTTTTTGAGATGCTTTGGCAGTATGCATAGCTTTTCTCTGATACTCTAGTTGTCAGACACCACTTATCAACTGCTTTATTTCTGTGTTCTTTTATCTAGTGTTTCACCTCCTTAGAGGGAGTACAACAGGATTAATGAGATAATCTTATCTTTTACAAGGCATTGGAAATGGCAAAGTAATAAGATGTACTAATACCGCCTTTAACCTAACGTACAAAGGATTTTAAACCTTAATTCTATGATAAGTTTTATTCTTGTATTTAACTCAAAACTCAGTTTCAAGCCAACAGTTGTCCAGAAAAAGACAGGGAAATGGGACAAATAAAACATAATTTGTTTACAGTGCAGAAGGCATGTTTTCAGTTAAAAACACAACTAGATGCATATGAACTTGTATTAATATACAGTTGTCAAATAACTACACTGTATTGCTTGCTCTGCCGGGGCAATTATACTTTGAGTTTGCCAGGGGAACAGGGATATAGTCTCAACCAAGGACACAGATGTAAGCATTTGACTTACTTGCTAATAAGGGCTTTTGTATGGTATCCAAGAGTACCTCTGTTTTACTGGTGAACTGAGAAATATCACCTGTGGTTGCTACTTTGAGTTTACTTGCACATCTTTCTGAAAAGACCAGTGACGACATGCTTTTTGACACTTCAAAAATCTCTATTGCTAATGGCTATGTATCCAAGTCACTTGGAATTTTTCTTTACTGTAGCTGTGTCTAAGTATTTGTATTCTGGAAGTGGGGGAGACTCTGCATGGAAAAGTACCAGTTAAAGTTCTATCCACAGCAGATAAAGATGCATTTGTCAATGAACAATTTTCATACAGTTTTTCTTGCATATGTTTTCAAAATTGTAACTGAAAATCACTGAGATAGTATAAAACCTAGAATGACTCTGAGCAGAATGCATGCTTTCATTTCAGTGTGAATTTCCTCTTACCAGCATTTGCATTGACTCTGCCTTTTGAAGAGAAGAGCTGAATTTTCTGCTACCATAAATGTCTAAAATTCTACTCAAGTCTATAAACCATAATACAGAAGGGCACCTAGCCCTCTTAAAGCAAGGATGACTTCAACAGACTCAATGGCTAATATAGACTGTTTTTTGAAACTAACTTCACAGTAAGTTTCCCACGTTTTTGAAAAAGAGATGTTTTTCAACCTTCAGTCTTGAAGACTGATGTTGTTTGGGTTTTTTGGATCTATGGATATTTTAAAATGATCTCTTTCTGAATATAATAGTAGTAGTGCTTCAGTACCCTGCTGCAACTATTAACCAAGCTTCCCAGAGAGTTAGTCTCAAATAGATTAAGTCTTGCTGTCTGGGAACAAAGGCATCATTCCAGATTTTTGCTTTAGGAAACAAACAAGTTGCTTTGCTGATGCCTCACAACTTGGAGCATGTAGGCAAGAGAGCTTGTTTGAAACATCATGCTGAGCATTGTCTGCTTTACAGTAAAAATGTCACAGCTCTTCCAGAAAAAAGGCAGTAAATCTACTGTTGTAATCTGGAGGTAAGAGGAGCAGAGATACTGTATTCGGAGATGCTTGTCTTCAAGAAAAGGTAAAAATATTCTGGGTTTGCATCCTTTGCTATGAGTGGATAGGGCTTATCTTTGTTTCCAGCAAGGGAAAACAAGGAAGGAACCTTAATGAGAACTTGTACCAAAAATGTGTTTCAGTGCATCTATTTTGGTACAAATTCTTTAGACTTTTATAGTTCTGACTATGGAAATACTTTAAACTACTAGGTAAGTTTACTGTGGTTCCAACCCTTATCTTGTGTATTTAGAAATTTGCTAATCTACTCTGCATTCATGTCTGCTGAAAAGTCTGTCTCTGACAGCTTCTGGAAAGGGAGGGCTTTTCTGCTGTGAGCTAGGAAGAGGTGCACACACATGACAGTCTAGAGAAACCCCCCCCCAGCTCTGACTGACAGCTGGTGCACATATTACACAGATGACTAGAGGTATTCAGGTCTTGGTAAGCTGCCTACTGACTGCAGCCTCTTTCTTGCCAAATGTTAATTACACAAATGTCTGTCTCTTTGTCAAGTGTATATGTTGGGATTGTGGAGCATTTGACTCAATGCTAGATGTGTACTTTATCAGTCATCTGGCCTGCTGTCAGTGGAGTTCTCATTTCCACCTAGCACATCAAACTGGGGATGAGAAAAGCCTCCCTAAAGATTGCGCTTGACAATTTGCAAGGGATGTAATCAAACAATGACTCTCACATTTGACACTTTTTAAAAAAATCTTGGAAATAAACTGATAACACTTACGTGTAAAACAACATTGCTCTATGGTCTTTATAACTGATAGTTGTTTTGATTCTTCCCCTTTAAAGGCTAAATTACACAGGGATTACAGACATTAATTATGAGTTGTCTGTAGCTTGCATAATGGCATTCACTTTTTTGGCATTATTTCAGGTTGAAATGAAAAGAATTCAGAAATATCTCCTTCTACCTGGTAATCTGCTGTTCCAAGTATTCTTATTGCTTGTCTGACTCAGACTAAGTAACATAATCATAAACTTTATGCATTTAAGATAGGTAAATGGTGTTTCCAGTTAAAAACAGACAAGTAAGCCAGTAGAAATAGGAAAAAAAACCCTCAAGGTTCTGACCTATTGTTGGGGGATCAGTCTCAAGAAATTCTTATTCCATTGGGGGTCACAAATGTAATGTACTCGGAGACTTAGCTTGGGTATTTATAATGCATCAGAAAGTTCTCCACAGCAGGTTATAACTATCATCCTTTAAAGTGAGTATGTAAGCTGATAAGCCAATAGTAAGATGAGTAGTAGTCTGAACCTGAGTTTGTTTACAAAGGGAATTAGAGCACATTAATGGTATGAATTTAGACTGCTAGCTATTTTGCAGTAGTCCTCTTAAAGTTCTTTAATGAAAAAGGTGCTCAGTGGAATGCAATGCCATTCACTGAACACTATAAGTAGCTAGCTATGGCATGGCACTGAAGAGTAACCAGCTATGACTCCTTCACTTTGGTTCTGTTCACAGCTTGCTGAAGGAGCTCTTTAAGGGGAAGGCATGCTCTCAGCTCAGAGCATCTTTGTGCATGTGGACTGATTTTTTTTAAGTGTTTATACACAGGAGGTAGTGCAAAATAGATAATAAATAGTATTGTCTTACCCTGACTTATTTCTAAGGTAGAGAAAGCGAATTTTCTCCCACCCAAAACAGCTTGTTCTTTTACTATATATTTTTCTGTTGCCAGTATTCTAGTTGACAGTGTAAGTTATGACTCTCTATTAATTTTAGTTGAGCCTGTTTTCTGTTGTTTTCCCAAATAAAGCAGTTCTGGCAGAAACAGTACAACAAGATGTATACTCTTCCATGGGCTGTTCCCTGTAGTCAGGCCTGACTGTGGAGACCTGGAAAAGGCAAAAAAGAAATCTGCTAAAGCATAGGGATATACATACAGATATATGCAAATACATTGTATATCAGCTTTTAGAAATAAACCTCATTTTTTTTTCACTTATCCAAAAAGCCTAGTAACTTTTCTGTCCTTTTGTTTTCTTTTGTTCTTCTCAATTTACTGTTTACAGGAAAAGCATTCTGTGGGAGGTTATAGTTTCTCTTTCAATATTTGAAATCATCAAATCCTAAAAGGAGAGGGAGATTATGTACAGAGGGAGAGGAACAATATTGTAGTTGGATTAACATCCATGAATAAATTCATTAGCATGCCTTAGGGGGGAAAGTCTAAAGGACTGAATTTTTACTTAATGACCAGTGGATATTAACATCAGTGAACAGCTAAAATGAATAGGTATACGAAGCTCTGTATTCAGCTGTAGCAATTGCTGCCCAGGCTTTGAATCTAATCTGGTCAGATATTCAATCCTTTCAAAGTAATTGTGAAATGAATTGCATTCAGTAGTCTTAAAAAGTATACCTTGAGTATACTCTGCTAAAATAGGACAAGTTGGAATCATCCTACTTTCAGCCTTAAGCAGCCTTAATGCACTAGTATTTAGGCCCGTATTTATTTACAGAAGAAATAAGGTCCTATGCATAGGCTTCTTGTGAAACTAACTTTTAAAATTATTTCAAATATTGGTTATGGACACTTAACATTGATTTTTTTTTTTATTATTGTACTTTTATTACATAGATTAGCTGTTAAGTCATACTGATCAGAAAGGGAACACGAGCAAGAAACTTCAACCAAAAAAAAGCATTAAACTGAGATCTGAACATCTGTGCCAGTTTTTCTGATGATGAGCCATGGATATGTTTTTACTGTACTTTACCTTCCCGCTATTTGTCTGCCCTGAATAATGTATAGGGAGTGCTCTTTGTTCTGTATCTGTATGGTGCCAAGTACAAGGACTAGAGACTTTCTGAACTGCAGGCATTAAAGAATAGTAAACAATACCAGTAACAAGCATTACAGCTACTAAGTCTGAAGGCAAGTTGAAAGCAAATCTTCAGTCCCATAGAACTGAAGTAGTGCTGAAATGAGACCTCATAAAATGAATTTCTGCCACAATTTAAAATTGTTGGAAATCATCAAGTCAGGCAACCAGCAGCTTTCAATCATAAAGGAACTACTGTAACTCCATAGGCTGATGTGGGTCTTTGCCAGCTGAATTCATGGCCTCTAGCCTTGGAGATTTTCAAACCTCTCTGGGTAATTTGTTACTTAACCACCCCTGTTATAAAGAGTATTTTTCTTATGCCTTTCCCTTCTTGCCATTTGTGACTACTGCTCTTTGTGCTTGTGTGGTGTGCCTTTGAGAACAGTCTCTTGCTGTCTTCTCTATAAGCCCCACCTTTAGGTAGCAGAAGACAACACTTAAATTCCCTTTTGGCTTTCTCTTCTCCAAGCTAAATGAACCCCATTCCCTCACCTCTTCTCACATGCTACATGTTCAAGCCCCCTACTATCCTTGTGGCTCTCCACTGTACTCTTTGGTGGAGAGAGCTGGGAGACCCACAACTTGACACAGTATTCCAGATGTGGCCCCTCACATGGCCTCTCCTCTCTTTTAAATTTGTCCTTCCAGAGTATCTACTTGTTCCTGTCTCCTGGTGTTATGTTTTCCTAGGTAAAAGTTGATTTGATAGTCTGGGTTACTATCTAGTCAGCTGCAAATGAGACTGTCATCATGAAAATGGTAATCCTTTGAAAAATCTTACCAGTGATATTAAGATTTATAAGGACCGGAATATTAAATTACCTTCCAGACTCTGTACTTACTGTGGTAAACTACGGCTAATCTGGCAATTATTTCTTAAGCAACAGAACATTCAGTAGCAACACATTTCCTTGAGATTTGGCTCTGACTGCAATAGTAAACATCAGAAATATAATTCACTAGACTGATAGCAATGACTAAATCAGAAGGCGTTGCCAAAATTTTACTATTTTGTTATCCAGTTGTACTGAAGTGATGTGAGGTAAAATAACAAGAGCTCTGCCTACACAGTAGCTTCTAGTGCTGTTTATGGCTGGTAAAATTGTAATAGAGGTAAATTATTACTTTGAAGATGTCCTTATCCAAACACATTTCTTTAATCTGTGCTATGAATAAATAGTGAACAACTTCTATCTGCCAGAGAGTGAATTTGGCATCTGCCATTAGTACCACATTCTCTTATATATATCCTCTCCATGTCATTAAATGAGGCAATACATCAAAGTCATCCCATAGTTACATTTAACTTCTAGTTAATTCAACTCAAAATTATTATTTTCAGTTTCATTAAGTATTGAACCATCAGACATCTTAGAACTTCCTAAAAAGTGACAAGTCCTTAGTACCCCAGCAACAATTTGGAAAACCTCACGATAGCACAGTCTCCATTTTTCTAGATCAGCTGTTTCTCTAGTGAGTACAAATATCCAGTAGAATAAACATATTTCCCTATCTTTAAGAAAGCCACAAGTACTCTGACAGCACCTGAGCTGTGTGCAAAACTGGTCATGTAGGCTAAAGATCATGAAAGTTTCTCCAAGCTTCTGTGCCAAAAATAGCAGACATTTGGTATCTGAAATCAAAGGGTTGCTATAAAAAGATGCCTGTGGAGTATCCATGTCATTTGTCAGGAGGGTTTATTTTTGGCATGAGCATTGACACTGCCACTTACAATCAAGGCAGATAGAAAGTTACTGAACCGTAAGCTCCAGAAGCAATGTTGCACAAAGAGCGCTGTGACTCTCACGTGAGGAAAGCCAGGGAATGTTACTGACGGAGTGCTTTGTATCTTAGAGAAGACATGATAATTATATAACACAGAGCTATGTCGTTCTTGGTGAAGTCTTCTAAGATCTGCATTTCCCAGAACAACTCAAAGGCCCTACATGTGGTGACCCTTTCTGTAGGCTAGAAGGGCAAGATGCTGCATTGTTTATCAGTCAGCAGTGGTTGTTTAAAGTGTCAGCAGACGTGTTCATTACCCAAGAGCAGAGTTTGAAGGCTCTCTGCTATCACAGCCTTTTCTGACCCCCATACTTGAACTCTGGTACTGTTGTGGGTTTTTGATAGTTGAAGTAGAAAGCTGTGTTTCCAAAAAAAGTTTGTATCTGTCCACTTTTCTGGTCCTCAGTACCATTGTATTTGAGGGTTTTGCAATCTTACTCTTAAGAACTCCTGCAAATATTTTCAGGCAGCAAAGCAAGGCATAGACAAGCAAACTACTTGTTCAAGGTCACAGAAAAAAATCTCTGATGGAGCAGGATGTGAAAGCAAGTTCCCTAAGTGCGGCTGTCCTCCGCAGGACTGCCAACTTCTGACAAAGGGTACCCTTTGGTGTAAGACTTTATTCTGACAGACAGGCTGAGTCAATTTATTTTGCTGGACTTCTGGAGTGTAGTTGTATCCAAATGCCGTCTTCTGGCCAGAACGTGCTGCAAATGGCAAGATGCCATACCAGTGTGCTGGGGAAGAAGACGTAACGCTGAGGGAGCAGAGTGCAGGCTGGCAGCTCAGCCAGCTGTTCTTCCTGAGCACTGCTGCTTACTGTAAAGTGCACGCTGCCTGATGGTATGTGCCTGGGCAGAAAGTGACTCTTGGTGACCCCTAGTCTCTAATTTGCACAGGTGTAGTACAAGGGAGGATCCAGGCCTTAGTCCTTTTCCTATTACTTGAAACTAATGAATTATCCAGCTTCGAATTCCAATTTCTCACTGAGGCTGAGAATGTTGGGTAGGCTTCGATGCATAGCAAATGGGCAAAAATCAGCTGATGATGTCACAGCAAGTATTTTACATTGCATGTTATATGTATATATTCTGCTTTCTGGATATATAGTTTAATATAATATTTGCTAAGTTTCATAACATAGATTTATACAAATTGTTGGATTCTCAGAGGAATCTGAGTCCCCTCATTCATTTATTGAGGCTATATTCAGCTTCTGCAGATGGTAATAACTAACTCTGCTCCTGCTCTTTTTTTTCTTCCCTCTTTTTTTAAAAGCTTTTTTAAAAAAGACTCATCCCTAAAATAAGGCTTTCCCTACTCGCTATTCTTTTCTGATCCTCACAAGCACAGCAGATCACATATTTTTCCACTGGATACACTGACGTATTATTTAATACATCTTTTCAGGATATATAGTTTGGTCTGCCTTGGCAGGAGAATTTGAAAGGCCTCCTGCTATTACATAGACTGCCTAGGAATTCTGCAAAGATCTTCAATGGTTGTTTAAGTTCAGTTTCCACCTCACTGTTTCTGGCAACATTTCTACCATGCACAGATACTTTCTACAGGATAGAGACTAAGGAAACTGTAAGAAAAATGTCAAGAAACAAAGTGTGTGTGGGACTTCCCTCTTTCCCACAGATTAGTAGAAGTAGAGACATAGCTCTCTGACCAAGGTCTTTCCTTCTGCAGGGTTCTGTTTCCATTTAGAACCACAATTTTATTGCTTCTGTTTCTCTGGGTTACATAAAATCCTTTTTAAACATTGAAAATAGTTGCGTCCACTCCCTGCATATATTACTCTGTGTTTGCCTCCAGCCTTGATGTTATCATCTTTAAAAGCTCTGTTTTCTTCCTTATGAAATAATTAGACTAACATAAATCTTAGTAGTGTGAATACAGCCTGCTTCTAGTGCAAATATGAAGCAACTCTACCAAAGTTAGTGAATTAAATGAATTCAAAATCAATTTAATCAAAGCAAAATTAGACTTTGAATACTGCTGACAACAAATTTTCTGTTACAGGTTGGTAATACAAATCTCTTTCTGCACAAACAGTGAAAAATTTAAATAAGTCTAATACCCTTAATTTTCCCCTGAATTCCTGTAAAACGAAACCCCTGCCAAGTTTCCAGGGAATGTGTTTGATAAGGACTGGGCATCCTTGTGACCTTACCAAATACTCTCCCAGTGTGGGAATATATCTTACACACTGTGCCCAGTAAGAATAGTAACGTTGCTAACTTTATAACAGATAGCTAAAAACAGACTACTTCACACCTTGTGTAAATTATTCCAGTATCTAGTGGATGATGTGCGAAAACTAACATGTGAGACTGGAGGTTTGATTTAAAAATGAAAGGGTATGAGAAGAGAGAGCTCAAATGATGACTCTTGGGTAATTAAAACTATCTAATCTGGCTTCTTTCTGACTCTAAAGTTACGCACGAAGGTTTACATTGTGACCCAGCCCATTAATGATGAATAATTGGGTAGACAACTGAGGAGCTCACATCACCTTCTTTCCATAGTTTGTTGATGGAAAAATAGCACTTCAGAGATTAAAATTAGAGTGCCATGAAAAGTTTAGGTGATATCACTAAACAAAAATACCATAAAAATGCCCTTCCACATTACGCTGGGGTCTAGAAATACCCCCCTTTCTTCTCTCCCCTTTATTTTATCTTTTTTTAATATATTCTCTTCCCATTTATTTTATATTTTTAATGGACTGAAACACTGCAGAATAGGTACTGATACATAGGTGCAGAGGCCTGAATGCTGTGTTAGCAACGGCAACAGCATTGTTTGTTTGTTAAGAAACTTTGTTAACCCCATTTCTAAATCAAGCACAAAAGGCAGTTTTGAGGGTCAGCTATTTAATTCCAGTTGTATAAACTCTGCTTTACAACACATTAAAGACACTTCATAAAATTTTACAGTTAAGCCCAGGTATATTGCTAATTTAACGTATTATCGAAGATAACTTTGCAGATTTTCTCTATAGGTATATTTTCTTGTTAGACTGCAGAGTTCACTTCATAATAGGGCTTGGCAATTGTGTAGTAAGCTAAAAAATATATTGAAAGAGTACTATTTGTTCTTGGATTTATTAGATAGCCAGCAAACCAGTTAACAGAGCTTAGAGTGAATCTGCTGTCTAAAATAGACTGGGACATCCAATTAATACATCCATTTTTTAAAATTAGTCAAGATTGTGAAGTCTGACAATGCACTGGCACGAAAATGATGGTGGTTTATATTTTTTAATATTCTTGACCCAAAGCTGTGTCTGTATTTGCTGTTTCAGTGAAAACCTGTGATGACTCAGTGATAATAAACTTTGTAATAGAATTATGAATCTGTTTTCAACAAAACTCAGCCAAATTTTCAAAATGGCTATTATCGAGTCTGACTTTCAGAAATTACTGCTTCACACTTTAGGAGTGATAAGTCATTTGAAAATTCAGAATAAGCTTTGCCAACTGACCTGCTTCAAAGTATAAGAGTACTTTAAGTTTACATGACATAATAGTTGGAGGAAAAGAAATAGATGCAGGTGTTTACAGTGTATTTGCACTGAAAACAGGTATGATCAGCTATATTTATATTTTCTTTTATATCTGCATGGCTCTCCTGCTATGTTGCTTTTCTTGAGGATTTAGAAGCTCTTAAATGTCACTGAAATATTTTATGTCCCAGCTTTATTATATGGTATTCTCAATATGAACATTTAAGAAATTTGTAATATTTGCGTAACAAAACAAATTTTCACTGCAAGTTCCTATCCTGTGGCTGAATGGATAGCAAGATACTGTATTTTGTCACAACTTTGAGAGGAAATTGACATGAAAATGTTAGAATTCAGATATTCTTGTCCTAAATCATTCACATTCTAAAACATTCCCTCATATTTTCTAAAATATATACTCTCTCAAACATCAGAAAAATCTCACTTTTCAATCAAGTGAACTATTTACCTTGGTTTTTCAGGGTTTTTTTAATGCAATTACTGTTCTGCTTTTTTAAAAGATACATTTTATCAAGATGATTTGGCAAATAAAATAAAATTAACTGTAACTACTCTTCATTACTGTACAGTATCTTCTACATTTACCTCAGCTTTTCTGTAGATATAACTGCAAGATGCTCATTCTGCTAACAATGGGATTTTTAAAATATTGTTTGATATACTCTATGCTACGCAGATATAATTTTCAACTAGAGTCTGCAGTGTTCTGGGAATCCTCGCATAATCTGGAATGGGCTATAAATAGAACATGCACTCAATGGAAGGAAAGCGTGACTTATTTTGTAAGTATATGCTTGCCACAGATCCAGCTTCCATCCAAAGTCAAATTGCTCTTGTCAGGGCTGCCAAGTTGTCAGTTAGGCAGAGAAAGCTCTTGTAATGTGCAAGGTGACTTTTCAGACTAAAGGGAGCAGGGGAGGAAGGAGGTTTCCCTTCTGCTGAGTAACTGGTTTCAGTCCTTTTATTAGGCTGTTTATATCTCCAGTTTGAGATACTCTCCCACAAGGAGATCAGATTGACTGTTCAAGAACGTGTGTGAGACACTGTCCTGAGTTATAGTCTCTATTAGGTCCTTGTTGGTACCAGGTCTACCACTGAATAGCAATGACCCTTTGCAACACATAGAGTAATGAGGACATAGTAAGTGAGCAATTGTACCTTCACCCTATTTCTGTGTGCCATTCACAGCTGCTGATTTGACAGGAGAGGTGGTAGGCCTTCCTCAGGAAGGAGCCATGTGGAGACCACTACAACCCTCTTAGCCACCAGTTCCTAACAGGAAGTGCTGCTCCCGGCAAGGACTCCATTCCTCTCCAAGCTTCTCATCCCAGTCTTGCCAGACCTGGTGGCGGGAACAGGGAGAGGAGGCAACAGCAATGCAAGAACCAGTGTCCAGATTTCTGTCTGTTTGATTGCTAGCTTGTTTACTTTTTATTTTTTATGTGCCAATGTTTGAAGGGCATTTTGGAGGAAGAAGGTGGCTCTCTTTCACTCAGATTTGTGATCTCATCATGTTTTGTGTCTTCCTTAGGTCTGTTCTTTTGAATCTTTCTGAATCCATATGAATAATCTGCTTTTGCTGTCACTGTGGAAAGCTCTGGAATACATTGGTAATCTATTTTGTGTCTTTCTACTCACTCTGTCTGTGAAAGTTAATTCCTTCTTCTCATTCTCTTCTGTGAATGCTCCTCAGTCAGGTCATCTAATAATTGTAAAGTCTTCATGGCCAATAAGCTGAAATGAAAAAATCAGGGTTTTATATATAATTTCTCCAAAACTCCAACGTATCAAATGAACTAACCTTAAAACGTTGCTGAAGTATAAATCAAATTGCAGGATGATGGGAGGTGGACAAACAGAAACGCATTCTTATATCCTGGCTTTCTGAATGTGGTACTGAAATGACTGAATTTTGAAACTAAGAGGAAAAGAAGGTCATTTTGGGTCTCTGTCATCCTCACTGAATGAGGTAAAATGGTAATTTGTAGCTAAACCATTACTACAAAGCAGCCCCTCTTGATGACTTAAGAAGTTATGGTGAGATCACCACAGAAGAGGGAATCCTTATGAACTTGAAATTTATATCACAGCTCCAGTGCACACCTTTTCTTTCCTGCCAGGAAAATTTTGTGTGGCTGCACCACTTGTCTTAACTATTTCTATTTTTAATAGGCCTCTTGAGTTTACTGGCAGTTGGTATTACTGAAAGCAGACCTTATCCTACTGCACCCTACGCTTGGGTGCATTTGGGCACATGTCCAATTTAAGAGGGAACATAAGACCTCTTCTGCAAAACTGCTCAGATGTGAGCTCGACTACAATGGTATTCTGGAACAATGTTACAAGATAAATGTAAACTTCAAAAATATGTTTGGAAACGGTTTCCAGACACATGGTGTGTCTGGAATTGAGAGGAATTTTGGTATTTTTCACAGCTCAGTGTTGTTTTGATGACATGCAAAGAGAATCAGCCATCAATTTCAAATGAGTGCTGTAAAAATCCCACCTCTAGAAAGGAGAGCTTGTATGTAAAGCTACTAGGGAAGAGTCATCAGCATAAAAGAGATATAAAATTTTGCCTCTTCAGTGAGTATGATTTACAATTTTTAAAAATAAACCAAAGAAATACTTCACTACTTTGAAGGTTTGGAATCCCCAAGAAACATTTGTAGAGCCGTTATTAGCACTGGCTAAATGTACTGAGCCTTTTAGTCTGAACTGTCAGCCCTATTGTTTAGATCTAGTCTGTTCAAATCAGAAAATCCTAGTGATGTTGTGTTATCCCAATTTGCATGGTCATAAAGTTAGCATAAAAGATACCTCAAACAAGCTATGTTACTGAATCTCTTATTATTCTTTTCTTACTAATTCTAGTCATTTTCTGCTATTTGCATTAAAAAAAAATCAGATGGGGACTCTAGCCTCAGAAACATTTCTTCTTTTTGCTTTTAGTAAGTGACTAGGAAGATTATGCTGTTTATTACTCATTGGTATAATACTTTGAATCTGATCCAAAGTAACAAGGAAGAAAAATGTTAGGTGTACTAAAACAGAATTTGGGGATCCAGCTGAACTTAGAAAAGAGAAATACCTAAATTGCTGAGGGGGTCTTTAACATTTTCAGTTCCCTTGGCCTTTCTGAAACCTCATATATGGGCATAACACTTCATACAGCTGGACCGTCCCGGTTTCTCTTATATGATGAGCTCATGCTCATTCAGAAGTCTCACAGCCCCTTTGAAAGGCAGAAAAAAATATTCCCCACAGTACAAAAAGGGCAGGCTGAGGTACTGAGAAAGGGAATTCACTGGTTATGTGCTGAATATATTTAACAGTAAAACTCAGCTGCCTAGACTTCCTTCTACCTACAAGATATATCTGAAACAAGATTGAAAAGCCTTGTGAGAGCTCCTGGCATACTGTATATTGCATTGAATCACATAAGGAAAAACTATGTTTTGGATTTGTGCTATAAACAATGTTGATAACACAGGGATGTTTTCGCTTTTGCTGAGCAGTGCTTACACAGAGTCAAGGCCTTTTCTACTTCTCACACCACCCCACCAGTGAGTAGGCTGGGGGTGTACAAGGAGTTGGGAGGGGACACAGCCAGCACAGCTGACCCCAACTGAGCAAAGGGATATTCCATACTATATAACATCCTGCTCCATATATAACTGGAGAAGTTAGCCAGGAGGTGGGATCACTGCTTGGAAACAGACTGGGCATCAGGGTTGGTTTTTTCCCTCTGCAGGTGCTGAGCAATTGCATTTGTGCATCACTTGGTGGTGGTGGTGGTGGTGGTTGTTGTTGTTATTTTTTTTTTCTTCCTTTGTTATCCTATTAAACTGTCTTTATCTCAACCCACAAGGTTTTTTTTTTCATTCTCCTCCCCATCCCACTGGAGAGGGGAAGTGAGTGAGCAGCTGTGTGGTGCTTAGTTATCAGCTGGGGTTAAACTACGACACCACGGTACGCACTGAACTTTTCCCTTCCATCTGTCTTTTGTCAGTGCCTCTGGAAAACCTACAGACAGCAGAAATGTCTTACACTCTGGAGGTCACTGTGTCTGGAATTTGTTAGACAAGATGGTAAAAATGCTCTCTTTGAGAACAGTGACTTCAATCACTGGGTATTCTCAGCCAAGGAAAGAAATGAGGTTATTGCTTCTCTCCCAGATTTGCGTTCTGAGAGAAGGAGGAATTAGATGAAGTCTTAGGAGAAGTCCATTGAACTCAGAGAAGTTATAATCACACCAGGTTTGATTCACTGAGAATACAGTCTCCATAATCAAATACCCAATCAATCAATAAAATGCTGAGAACTACTCCCTTTGCATGCTTTCTGTGCTCTCTGCCCACACCCCTCCTTTCTCCTTCTCTTCACAGAAACCCTGTGGTTACTTATTTTTTGTTATTTACTTAGAGCTCCGTGCTAAAGCAGATTCTTACCTTCTGATAGTACAGAAGATTTATGCTTACAGGTTGTTGGTATAAACATTGCTAATTTCTGAAATGCAGTCCCAGATTTATTCTGGGAAAGAACTTTCTCTCTCCTAAAAGCATGTTTCTTTAACGCTTACAGTAATTTTCCTTATAGCTTAGCTTCTTACAAAAATGAGATTTATACTATCATATTATTAGCAATAACATAGTTGTATCTCCCTGAAGATGTTTTATACCCATGGGATAATTTTAGCCAAATTTGACAAAAAATATGGAAGTCTAATTCATAATTAAGTTTCAATAAAACTGAAGGCTGTTCGGAAAAGAAAATCTGCACTACTGGCATCACTGGGGGAAGCAGAGGTACAACCTGAGTGTCACACACTTCCTTTAGCAGAGGACAGTGAGACAATCTATAGGCAAGTCCTGCCTGAGGATGTTTTAGAACACAGAGAGAGAGAGACTGTGTTAGTACAAAGGTGTAGGTGAGCATTTGCAGAGATAAAGAACACAAATTGATAGAAAGCAGGCCTCTCATTATTTCCAGTGCTCTCAGAAGAGCTTGTCTTCCAGCAGCAGTCTTTAGAAGTTTGGAGACCTGCAAAGATGCTGGAATTCTTCCAAAGTGTTATGCTTTGACTCTTAGCAATAAACAAATTTGGTCAAGCAATAAAATCAAAAGCTGCTTTTGAAAATTTGACCCAGAAGTTTATCCTTAGTAATTTAGGTTTTACTTCAGCAAGGCGCATACATAACCTGAAGTATATGCTAGCAGTAAACAATTGTTTAAGTACCTTGTTGAATTATATCCAAACACCATAAAAAGGCACACATAATATTCTTCACTACAGAATAATTAATCTCCTGAATTACTATAGTTTTGACTCAAGTAGCTTTGCAGTAATAGTTTTTTAAGATCTTGGTAGAAAACCTGGAGTCTTTATAAATTCATATCAAGCTGTATCTTTGACAGAAGCCAATATCTTGGCTTGACTTAAAGTATTGGAAGTGTGATTCCCAAAATAGCATACGGCTGACAACAAGCTGCTATCTAACTAGAACACATTCTCTTCCATTTTATCGTGTATATGATTTTTCAAAGAAGGTCAGTCAGTTAGTGTAACCACAGGAGAGATTTCCCTCATGAAGCAGGATTGGGCGCTAAAAGTTCCTTAGTCCTAAAAGAGACCAGGGTTAACCAGGGTTATTGAAACTAAGTCTCCCTTTTTAATGTTGTTATTCCCAGCTTTGGAAGCTTTCATCACATGAGTCTTTTTGTATTTTGCTGAGCATCTTTAGCAATGGTGACAGCAAAGATTGTCTGTGTTCTTTATCAGTTCTGGCTGTGCTCAGATTGTAGTTCACTCAGGTTGTATTTTTAACACCCAAGCCAGAGTGATTTTTTTATTTCACTTGATGAGCCATGATTGCTAGGAAGCTATTGTTTTCTTTACAATTATTGCTTGGCTAGTATTTAGAAAGAAAGACCAGATCCTTGATTACTAGCACAGTTTTTCCTCCAGCTGCCTGTGCTTAGGCCCATGATCAGATCATAAACAACCATTTTATTTGATTTTTCAGAAAAAGAATTTTGGGATTAACAGAAATCTCTAATCTACACAAGAAGTCAATGACAAAATCTTATGTATTTTAACAGTCTTGATTTGTACATAGTTTTTTCTCATCAACTGTTCTATTTTGGAGAGGAAGAGTGCATGATATAAAGAGAAATTGCCAGCTTTGACTTCAGGGAAAAACTGCCACTTGAGGTTTGATCCATTTATGAGATTATTAGTTCAAGGAGAATCTGCTTCAAGTAAACTCACTCACAACATAAACATGTTGCAGTGTTTTCCTTCTCACCCAAACAAGGAGTTATTGCTTTAAAACGTTTCTACAACTTGCTCTTTTTATCTGTTTAAACTCCACAACAAATTTATGTTCAAGTATCTTCACGCATGTCTCTATGGAGTTTATATACACTTTGTTCCATTATGAAAGGTAATTTATGTTTTGTAAAATCAATATATTGGATAATTCTTATCCATCATCCTGAAATTAGATAAATAAAGATTGTTACTGAAAGATTTTAAATAAAGCCATTAGGAAGAGAATGTGTCTTTAACAGAATATCAAGTGTTAAGGAATAATAGAGGGATGAAACTTAGTAGTTCATAACAACACTGAAATCAGGTGCAAAAATTGTCTAAAGGGAGGTTGGAAATGGCTTTCAACGTTCCCTGTGAAAGCACAGAGATAATGCTCATTGACCATGGCAGATCTACGTTATTCTTTCCAGGGTGGCCCAACAACACCATCAAGACCAAACTCACTGACCGTGCCAACAATCAGCCCATGAGCACGACTGTCAGGCACCCTCCGAATCACACAGGGACAAATATGCCCAGCAGTTTAACAAGGCTGGTAGGCTGCCTGGCGTGCTTGGGCTGGCTGCCTGCAGCCTGCCTGCCAGCCCAGACCTGCAGTAATGTGCAGCATTGGGCAGTGCAGGCAGCTGCTGCTCAGGAACTGCACCAGACTCAGCACTGCCCTGGAGACAGCCGTTTTGGAGTTGCATAGACACAACCTACAACAGCAAGCAGTTATGGATATATACAGTAGTATCTCAATAAAAAAAATAAATGTGGATACTAATGGGCTTATCATTACTCCAAAATTGAGACTTACTAGCAGCTTGAGACTAATGCATTCATAGAAAATTGTTCTAGAAAGCCTCAGCTGATCATCAAGTTCATCCCTCAGCAACACAGCAAGAAAACTATACTGTGCTTTTCCTCACCAGTGTCCTTAAAGACTTTCAGCACTGGAGACTAAAATCCTCCTAGGTCAACTGTTCTGGACTTTCATTATTATCATCAGAAAGCTTTTCTAATGTCTAACCTGAACTTTTTTTTTCCTTCCCCCCCCCCCCCCCCGCCATTTAGGGTTTTGTTTCTTTTCCTGTCCAATCTGGGCAGGATTTCAGTGCTTTCCCAGTTTTCAATGCTTTAAGCAATACAATCCCTTTTTGATCATTCTTGCATAGAAATTAAAAGATCCCTCAGGTAGCCCTTCTCTGAATTTTCTTAATCTCGGCAACAGCTTTCTTGAAGAGTGGCCCCCAAAACTGGGGCCCAAAATGTATTCCGGCCAAAGTTGCACCATTGCAAAGTAGAGTGAAAGGTTACTTCAGGTATGTCTTCTAGACTACACTTTCATTTAAACCTCCCAGCATGCTATCTTCCATTTTTTGTGACTGTATTAACAATGTTGACTCATGTCCAGCTTGTCAGTCACTGAGACTCCCAGGTTCAGCATTAGTGTTGCCTTATCATTTATTCTCCATCTTTTATTTTTGCAGTTCACTATTTTTGTTTGGAATAGTATAGTACTTACTCCTGTTGACCTGCATTTATTTTCAGATTGCTTTCCAAATTTATCCTATGCACTTGCAGTCTCTCCCAGTTTGTTAGCATTTGCAAATTTAATGAGCACAGTCTCTATTACATCTTCCAAGTCACTACTGAGAACACTGAGCAGTACTTGTCAGGGACAGATCGCTACAGAATCCAGCATGGTAAGCGCCACTTGGAATCACTGAAGATTGCAATCTCAATATAGTTTCCAAACGGTCCAGGACCCATCCTACAGCAGCTTCACCTAAAGGACACTTCCTTTTGTGTATGTTATATGAGACAATGGCCAAAGCTTTACTGGAGCCAAGATATTTCACTCCTCCTGCTTCTCCATTCACAGGGCCAGTTACCTTTGACAGAAGGAAATCAGGTTGTCTTGACAGAATTTTTCAATAGAACTATAATATCTGTGAATCTTTGGGGTTTCTCATGTGCTTATATATAATGTGTTTGAAAATATTTCAGTATTTTTCCAGGAATTTTAATTAAGAGGTGTGATTTATAATTCCCCAGCTGCTAACTGCTTCACTTTTTCTTAGAATAGGAACTACGTTTCTTTTTTCACTTGGTACCCTTGTGTACCAGTTTTCAAAGATAACTATTATTAGTTTTGGAACTGCTTCAGTTACTTCTTTAAATATCCTACGATGACAAAGTTCATCAGGTCCAGTTGATATGAAAACTCCCTAATCTGTATTATTCCTCTTCTAGGTTAGGATCTTACCCTCCCTCACTGGTCCTAATTATGTTAGGCTCATGCTATTGCAACTGATCTTTTTTAAAAGGGTGATGAAAAAAGCTAGTAAACACTTCAGTCTTTTCCAGAGCTGCCACTTGTTGATCTGTTCCAAGTGAAGTACTGAGATTTCCCTGAGATTTTTTTTTTTACAAGCAGTGTGTGGGTATACTGCCACACACTGATATGAAGAACAGATCCTGTTCCAGGAGATTCTGCCCTGGAAAATGTTTTTACTGCTCAGTTTGGCCGCTGCTGTTCAGATTTCTTACAATGCAGATATACGAAACATTTCATTTTGTCCTACGGAGCCTGAAGCAATAACATGTTGAAAATCTCTTTGGCCCATCCTAACAAAAATCTTTTCTTGAACCAAGAACATCATTCAGTAGGTACCATTTATATAATTTTGAAAAAGTGGCTTTACTTTAAGCCACATATACTTAATTATATGGTCTTCAAGTTACAGGCAAACATATTTTTTCAGAGAAAATAAGCAAGCAGAAATTAGGAGATTATCTTTACAGAGCTCATGAATTTAATCACAGGATTGCTCACAAGAACACAGATGCTCAAGTAAGAGTCACGTGGAGGATGGAAACATACTCATCACTAGTTTAATGGCATCTTTAATTGCTGTCCTTACTTAGAAACAAAATTGAATCAGTGGAGAGGATTACAATTTATAGTGTGAACAAATCCTGATCATATTTTAGCTATTTTAAACAAGGTAAGCTCCTAGGAGAATATATCCTATATTCTCCTATATCCTACGAGATACATCCTATATCCTCCTATATATTGCAGAACACGAACTGCAATTATATTGTTTGGGACAGGGAATGCCTCATTTGGATCTATGTCCCTTGACTCTTACAGATATGCAGCATTATGGGTTTAGTACATGAGTGATCAAAGAAACATCAGCTTTGCTCAGACAACCCCCTTCTATCTGACATCTGCCAACCAGTAACAGTAGAAACGGTGGGGTTATAACAACCTGAGACACTGCTTATTTCTACTGAGTCTTATCCAGCTCATTATGAAGTCTTATACAAACATGTGAGCAAGTTATCAAATGATACTACTTTATCAGATATTCCACAAGAGTTTCAACCTGTGTGGAATTATGACTGGCCTTCAAGGTCAGATTCAGTAACAGATCTATTCCTAAAGTTTAGGCACTTGATCTCAGGAGCAGACTTCATAATCCAGTACTACAGGAGAATTTGGAAGAGCAAGCAGAAGGGATCTGGAGAGTTGCAGGCTGAGCAGGAAGCTGTGTGCTATTTTCTAGGGAAGTAACGGAGACAAGCTGGATCTTACACAGCATTGCAAGCAATTTTATTCTCTGCAGTCAGAGAGGATCTTCTGTCCATTCAGATTCCACAGCTCTGATTCCTCTTCCGAATGATACCACTTCTGCCCGTTCACTCACAGAACAGAGCAGGGCTTCTTTTTTATCCTGAGAGGTTTCTTGAGGAAATGTATTGGTGGTATCTCCTTTTCTGGTAAAGGCAGATACTCAGGAAGGAGGTATGGAAATGTGTGTTATTCACCCTTTTTGCTTAAAATATGTCAGAGTGAAAGAGCTCAAGACTGATTTCCATATTGCCTATGCTACAGAGTTGTTCTATCTTTATACCCCTATCAGAAAAGCAGGGAAAACTGTAACAAAAAGTGGCAGGCATCTCCAGATGGTTAAAAAAAATTCAAAATCTCTGTTTTGGTGCTGGGTTTCAAATTAAGCCCAAGTTTTATTTTAGGTACCAAAGGCCTGGATCCTCAGGGATTTATCTTCCTAAAACCCATTTGACTTCCACAGGAGTTCAATGGAAGTTAAGTGCCAAGATACTCTCATAAATCTGGGAAAGTGAAGTCTTCGATTTGCTCTGGCCCTCAGTTTCAAGCAAAAGACACTTGGCATTTTGCAAGATCACTCCTGAAGTGGCAAGGTAGGGACAGAAATATGTGTTTTGTCTTCCCGATTTGATTGCCTATTACACTTTTTCTTCAATTGTATGAGTTACATGTTCTGCAGTTATATGAGAACACCCTGTGACTGGAACTTTATTGTTTCAATGTATCCTGGTTTAGCCTAGGTTACTTGTTCCCTTCTGAGTTGTTTATGTGCTGTTCCCTTGTCTTTGCTGTCGGGCAAATGCTAAAAATAAGAATTTGCTTATCTAATTTGTATGGATCTTCACAGCGTATGTGATTTCACTGTCTCCTTTCCCCTCAAGCAGTGGACAGATTTTCCAGACCTTATGACTATGGACTATGCATTCATTGTTGTCATGAGACAGAGGATTTTTCCTTTCAATACTGACATGTCAAATTAAGACACCTCAAATTTTTCCATAGGGAATAGTTAGAGATTACAGTTTCTGTTTGTTCTGATTGGGCTCTGGACCTACTAACTCTGATCTGATTATATTTATTTCCAATCCTGGAAATCTAATTAACACCTTGTAACATTGTTTACTGTAAGCATGCCTAAAAATGTGCTGATACCTATGAACTGATTTTTTGTTTTTCTTTAGACTAGACGGGTAAGTCATATTTGGTGTCAGATTAATAACTTGTACGACAGAAGAAGACTCACGGTAAGCTTCCCTTTGTTGTCAGTCCCTATGCTAAAAGCTTTGCTAGAGATGCCATCTTGCAGAAAGATCAGGTTATTCTGCCTTCAAGCATGTCCTGTCACTGCCTATTCTACCAAAACAGCCCAATAGAAGTTCCTGTTTGTCAAGTGCAGCATTGTTTTTGGAAGAAGGAACTGCAGTACAGCGGTCACCAAATGGGCTTTTTCTGGTATGGTTTGGATTTAATGAAAATAGGCATATATTGAAATTCTCTCTCTCATGAATCAGTAGAAAGTTCTAAAACAACCTCTGGATGGCAGTTTGAGACACAGAGATGGTTGTTTAAAGTTATGCAGACACAGTTCTTTATGTACCCTTGCACATACCCAAAACATGCTGCCAGTTTAATTCCTGTTTTAAAAGATCTAATACAAAATATTTTTCACAGCAGGAAGTATGATAGTCAATGCTGGTGTTTACAATACTGAGTATAGGTCTTAGGACTACCTTATCTGTATATCTTCTCTTATTAACTCAGATAGTAAAAAAAAGTTACATACCCTTAGAAGCTTACAGATGGTAGGGAGGATTAAAACCACATTTTCTCTTCTTTCTGTATGCATCATTCTTTTTTGAGTTGAACTGAGGAAATAATACTGAAAAACCCCAGAGCAGTAAGTTACCTTGTGACAGTTTGAAACTTCTTTGTGTGCTGGCTCTAGCTGTAGAATTGTTTATCGCTGAGCACCCATGGAGTCAGCACACACAGCAAAGCAGAGCACAAAGAGAGATCAGGTGACAGCGCCAGCTTGCAAGGGCCACCAAGCCATCCAGTCAGGGATGAATGGAAATTTCGTCAGGGCCAAAGAAGAGAAAGGAATTCCTTGTGAACATAATAAAATCAGCTGGGGGACCAGTCAAAAACAAAAGATACAGGCTACACAAGAGAAATAAATAAACTGTGATATGGAGGAGAAGATAATCAGGGCTGAGGGAAGAAGAGGGAGGATTCTGGAGGACCCTAACCTAAGCCCAAAGAGCACGCAAAAATCAGTGATAGTGCAGGTATTCTGGGCTTTTTTAGAACTGTACTGTTAAGTGACTTAACAAGCATACGTATGGACCTATTTACTTCCATTGATTACATTCTTTCATGGTTGGAAATTTGCCTCTGGAGGAGCAGAACTGACACTGCTTTTGAATAACAAGCTTTTGCTCAGCAAATGCACTAGAGATGTCATGAACACCTACACACACACACACACACACACACACATATCTGGAGCCTACCTGGGTCAAAAGGAATTTAAGAGCACAGGACCTTAACATACAGCACCCGTTTTAGTGACCAGCTGGCAAAACCTTTAGTCTGAGAGTAGATCTTAGCCAGATTCTGACCCCAGTTGCACCAGTATGAATACAAATTAATTTCTAAGACTCTGACTGAATTTGTCCAGTAAATTCATTGTCCCTGAAATCACAATTTGGTCCTTCCTGTGCAATCTCATTTTTATTCTAAGATAGCTCAGATTCCTTGAGGGAATAATGAAACATCTAAGACATCTGGCAAATCTCCTCTCTGACAATGATACAGTCGTAAAATAGGTCAGTGTAGTTTAGGGTTGCTTTTGAATCCATGAGCTAGGAGACACAGGAGACTCTTCTAATACAGGAGACTAAATCCTAGGGACAGTGAGATCTGTTATCACTGGAAGATGTAGAGAGATATGAGAGAGCTCTAAAAAAAGAAATTCAAAAGATTTTAAGGCTGCAAAACCAGACAAGATTAAATGAATTAAATACTTCTAAGTAATTCAATGCAGTGTTGGTTGCTATTTACAAGTGCTTGAAAGGCAGTACAATTCCAGTGAAATAGTATAGTACAGTATATAGTATATATATGTATACTATATATATAGTATATATATGTTAGCATAGTATACAACACACTGACCACTAGCTTACACACTTCTTCTGGATGTATTAGTATACTAAAATGTAGGAATAATCAAAGAAAAGTTAAAAAAGGAAGGAAGCAATGGAAGTATTTTTTTAAGATTAAAACTAAGAATTATGCCCTGACAGTAGCATTTGGAGTTGTTTGCAAGCAGATGTAGCTTGTAGTATTTAAAACAAGGTAGACAAAACAGTATTCTTAACAACACGAGTTTTTGTCTTTAGATAGAGAATTAAATTCTGGTTCCAGCAAAATTAGTGGCAACTTTTAGGCCACCTGAAATTACCCAGAGCTTGCAAGAATCATTTCTGAATGTACATAAGTCTAAAGGAAGTATATAGCCTATTCACATGGAGACACAGATTTTTAAAAATCTGTTTAATGAAAAAGTACAAGAAAAATAACGAGTAGCTGGAATTAGGTCAAGGCCTAAAACAGAATATTTAATTTGTCTTCAGTGAAGGGGCCTGGATTTATCACTTGTTGTTAATCTAGGCACTCTGCTTGTCCTCATTTATCTTCCTTTCAGAGCTACTGAGAAGAGCTTCAGAAATACATTTCAGCACATTGTGGAAACAGTCTATGCTCACAGCTAGTAATGAAGAAATAATGTAATTAATTGCTGTTATGTAATGGCACTTGGCAAATTAAGGTGGACTGCTACAGTATAAATAAAAGCTAGTGCTATTTCTGGAATACCACTTAGAAACATCTTGACCAAAGACCTGGAGCATCCAAACATTTGACTGATGTTTTTTTAACACAGAAAGCATTGACATCAATGGCTGTTGGTTAAAGGTGTTGTAAGGAGGACTCTAGATATTAAGAGCTCCTGTATCGCTGCTGAGTAAGGACAGTGCAGCCTGTGTACTGTAGCCAGCTGCCTCTGTCACAGTCCTGCAGCTCCTTAGCTGCTGTCATCTCTGCTAAACTGGCAAGGGCATTCTGTTAATTCCACCAGCTCCTGGGGATGAAGTGATGTGGTCTGAATTGAGGCCACTCAGTGCGCTGCATAGGGAAGCATAAAGGACAAAATGCTACTTTCCACTGAGATGCATTTCCAGCCAGAGCCACGAAGCTCTTGTGTGTGGATATTAGGAATCATCTTTTGAAGTTAATAACTTAGGATTTTTTTAATATGTACTCCTTTCCTCCACAGTATGGGAAGTTTAACCATAGCTACAGTCCATAAGTCTACACAATCTGTAAGGGCTTTGCAAGGACTGCTGAACAACTGCAAGCAGATACACACGAGAGCATTTCCTGTGCGAGGCCTTACACCCACGAAGGCACGATGTGGTGACAGAAAATCTTAATATCTGTGCTTGATAAAGGAGGCTGCTCAGGGAGTGCTCACTTTGAGAGGAGCTGCGGGTGGGATGAAATCAGGAAGGCTGCCAGGCTACCCTGTGACTCAGAGGGGGAACTCCCACCGATGACATGGGGGAATTCAGAGCCAACAGGCAGAAAAGCTGAGGCACACATTGTGGGCAGCTTAACTGTCTTCTGTCACACTCTTTGGAGAGCTGATCCTGTACTAGCACAGCCTGATGGCATTAGCCAGCCCTTGCTCGTTATCATCACCATCTTTGTCCTAAAATCTAAACAAAATTAATCTTTTTATTTTTCTAAATGGGTCAACAAAACAGTATCTCTCTATCCTAATGACTAAGAGATGCTAGTAACCTCTTTACCTTGGTTTGGGAAATTTTAGAGTAGATTAAATTATTTGTTGCTATTACTGCACACTTGCATCACAAAGAAAATAGATGAAGGTAATTTGAGGGGATGGCTTTTTTATTAATTAAAGCTCATATAACATTTCCAATATACTATCTGTAAATTTTTCATCTGCCTATTTACATTGATTTTTAAATCCCTTCTTCCTTTCCCATTTGAATAACAAATCCCAAATAACAAATTTAAACTGCTATTTATAAAATGCAGTAGGTGAGTTGGGGCTTTTGCTGATTACAATTTGAAGTTTACTCAGTTTTGAACCTTCATGTTTAACCTGTAATTGCTTCTTTCCTGTTAATCCTATTGTGAACAGAAAATCAGCTGCATTGATAAGATAAGTAATCGGGTAAATCTAATTTTACACTGGGGATCCACTAACCTGTAATTTGATGTTTGACTATTTGCCTTTGCTTACTTTTTCATTGCTGGTATTTCCTTCCTTTCAGGACTTTTAGATTGAAGCTGCTCACCAGAAGTCCCATGGAATAGCTTATAAAGTCTTAATACTTGAATATTAACTGGCATCACAACTCAGCCACTGTGGTGCTGGAAGTCCTCCTGGGCTTGACATGGCTGAGGGGACAGCCACGTGCAGTTGATCTGGGCGGAGGGGTGTCCACCGCTGCCCGGCCATGGACTGCCTTCCTCGTCTCTGTGCCCTGAAGGAAGAGGGGCTGAAGGATGCACTGTGCCACAGACAACAGCCAAGTGGTGTCAGCAGGGAGGAAGACGGCTATCTCTTCTCCCTGCCCTGCACCCTGCCTGTGGCCATGCAGGCCTCACTGGGGCAGGCCAGCACCAAGGCCTATCACCACCCCCAGTGAGACATGGCGGCCATTTTCCCCACCAGTGCCCCACTATAGAGCAACTGATGCCACAGCCTGTGACCACCCCCTCCCAGCCAGACCAAGCAGCCATCTTCCCCTCAGCACCCAGCTCTAGGATGGCTGGAGCCTGTGACCCCCAACAGAGGCAGCTGTCAGCACCCTGAGGCCCTAATGGCTGCAACTAGCCTCACCTGGGACCCCCACTCACACCCTGCCCACAGGCCCTGAGACTCCATTTAAGCTCAGCATGGGCTATTAGCTCTTCCTGAGCTGTGAAGTGCTAGTGGTGGTCTCCTGCTCAGCCATGGCTGTGTCTGTCATGGGCCTGTTCATCTGTACCCTCACCTGTGGACTGACTTTCTGCCATGGCCTTGGACCTCTCTTCTTGCTGTGGATCTGCCTGGTGAGGAGCTGTTTTTCCTGTCAGCACCTAGCTCTAGGGTTGCTGTGACCACTGACAGTGTGGCAGCCATCTTGGTGCCACAGGACTGCTCTGGGGTGGCTGGCTCTGTGGGCTGAGGAGGTGCTGTCTGACATAGATGTGTCTGGCCTGAGGCAGCTGGCAGCTCTCCTGATGGCACAGGACTCCTGAGGAGTGCCAGGTATGCTAAGGCAGTAATTGATGTGTAACTTTGATACATATATGCTAAATTCCCATCTCACCAAAGGTTGTCTTCTGCCATTCTTTGTAGCTTTTCCTCTCAAGGAAGCTATTTGTGTGTAGTGATGTTGCCGTGATACAGTAATGCTGCCTTCATTAAAAGTTTTCAGCAAATGGAGGGAATCAAAGGGCAAGGTTTGAACTAGCCTCACCCTTGGTAGTCATCTTGTCTCTATTTTTCTGCAGTTCTGGCACCCATTCTGTGAGTGACACAGAGTCCTGGCCAGCTGGGGAGGGAATCTTGCAGTTACCTTTTCAATGCCTTCTCAATTTAGCTTTCTCTTTTAAATGCATGTTCTATGTGTACTTGGCCAAAGGACAGGACAAAGAAGGGATAAGGGCAGTTTTTCCTAACCAGGGTTTGCTAACAGCATCATTTGTGGTGTTGCTCTTCTTATTACAAAAAAAAAAAAAAAAGTCTGCTCAAGCTAGTTGATTGCCCAGCTTTAGCTACATACCTTGGTTGCTAGCTTCAAACACAGATGCAGGCTTTTCCTTAATCTTTGAAACTGAGGCATTTTCTAAATTTGAATGCATAAGTGAATTCAGCTTTCAGGTTCTGTAGCAGTGGTGCTATGAATTCTGTGTGAACATTTGAAAGCACAAAATGTAGAGGCTTTGATTATTATTTTTTTTTTTTTTTACATTCAACTCATGCAGATGATATGCAAAGATAGCAATGATTTATCTTAAGAACTGCCCATGCAAGCAATCCTTGTAGCCACATGAAGGCTTTGCTTCAATAACCACAGTAATTCTGTCCCTTCTCTGGTGCTTTGCACACAACATTTATATAATGTTGTACCTCCAAGGCATTTGGAGTATTCCCCATGGCAGCGTCTGCCTCTCAGGGCTTCTTTAGATGAATTCAAAACTAAAAAGCTCAGTGGCTTGAACAAAGGAAAGGACTGATTTTACCAGTTAGTTGCTAAGTGTTGTGAAATTAATACTTTGCCTGGGGGTATGTTTCAAAATGTTGTTTGTTGTTTTGGTTTGTTTGGGTTTTTTTCCAAAAAGGTGACTTTGTTCTACTGAGGATGTGCTAGTTTTGAGAATGTATGGGGAGGGGTCAGTCTTTATTCCTATGCTATTTACACTTGTATTGTACCAGCTGGACTGCAGCTATGATCCAGGATTCCCACTGTGCCAGGCACAGAATGAAAATGCATTCCCAGCCTTAAAGTGCAAGGTATCTTAGTGACTTTGTGGTTTCACTGTATTGGATGCCTTTCTATTACTATTTTTGTATATTACTCTTTCTACTTCTGCTTTAGTTACTAAATATGGGCTTTTTACTAATCTTTTTATCCAAGAATTTCTGAGCTTTAATCCTATGTGTGATACTCAGTGCAGAGTTACTGATTCACTCATCATATTTAATCTAGGGAAATGTTTCATCTTTTAAAACCTGTTAATTGTCACCACCTTATGTGGACAGCAGTGAAGGACTCCTTTGGAATAAACTGTGACCATCTAAAACACTTAGGCATTTATTTGGATTGGTTCCCTGATCTTGTTCAACACATCTGTCACATCAGTTGTGCTGGCACAGTGGAAAGAGCAATGTGGATGGAGCTGAGAATAGGAACTGTTGAAGTTGGCGGTATTTGCAAGAAAATGGCATGAGGAACCCAGTTAGGGTATGCGGATGCTATCTGGATGCTTGAAACAGTTGGCCCTGCCTGGTAGGGCAAGTAGGTGATGGGAAGCAGTCAAAAGGTGGGATGGCTGACAGTCAGAAAGACTGTCAGGCCTCAGGGAAAAAGAGAAAGTTCAATCTAGGTGGAAAAGATCCTTTCCCCAAAGCAGACTGACAAATACTGTTGCTAATCTTGTTCAGTGCTGCTTCTGCACAAGAAGAGGGAGATACTTGGAAGATCTGTTTTTTCAGTGACAATGCAATTGTATTGAAATCTAAAATGACTGTGAAACTACAGCTTTAGGGTGTACGTCATGGTTGTAACTTTTTCATTGAAATCAATAGTGAATGCTCTCTGTCTTCAGACAAACTAGGTATATGCAAAATGTCTCCTTCCAAGGCACAAGATATGCAGACAAGATAGTAATAAAGGTACCTTGTAATTGAAAGACAATATTAGACTGAGTAAAAAGTAATGCAGATCATCTAAAAATTTCAAGAGAAACAAGGAGTGCCACTCTAACTGGAAGACATTAATGTGTCTTGGTTGTCTAAGAATTTGCTTCCTGTGGTTGATGGACTTTTGAAGTGAATTATAGATGGCTGAAACTTGATACAAATCCATATTATGTGGTAACAAAATGACACAGGAAGAGCTGAATGTGTGCTTAAAAAAGCTGCAGCTGGAGTGTGTACTTATTAGACATCAGAAAATCTACGTGGGAGGTAAATCCACACTGGGGATTATTTGGTGCTGAAAAGAGTTGAGTTCTAACTGGTACATCTCCTGTGCTTCAGGAAGAGATTTCTTTTGTTTTCCCTAACTGGTAACCTGACTTTTAATTTAACTTCAAGGGTGATACATTTGTCAGAGGAGTTGAGAATGCATCTTCCCATCATAGATTTCTACTTGAGTATAGTTAACTAGGCTAACTAGTATCTTTGTGAAAAGGTAACTCAAATATTTAATTTTTGTAGATACATACAAAATGGAAATGTGTATCCATGTGTACATGTAGGAATAAATTATAACTCCACAAATTGAATACTAACGAATCATTACTGGTTTACTGAGTAGATTAGACTAACAGAACTTTGTCAATATAGATGCAATTGTACATCAATTGAAAAGATCAAGATGGTGCTTACGAACCTCTATTTTGGTTCCAGAGCAAACATTTGCCTTATTTAAGGTGTTGCACCATTCTAGGGATGGAAAAAAGTTTAAAAATATACTTAATGTTTACATTCCTTGTACACTAGTGGCTCTGTTCTCATTTATGGTTGGTTTATTTAATCATTTGTTGCTCATTTTTAAGCTACTTTTGGACTGGAAACTTGTCTCATTTGGCCCCTTTTTAGCTGGTGTTATTTCTGGGTCTGAGTAAGTATTGTGCATTTCTAACATGAAAGCAAAAATTATATATGGGAGATTGAGAGAACTTGTCAAAATCATCAGCATGTCACTATAAATATCTGACATTTGAACTGTCAGGCTTTAGATTTTAACAAATGCAATTTCAGCTTCCCTAACTGCTTGCTCCTTGAATGTTAAGGTAATTCTGGCAGAATATGCTTTCTGGACTGCTAAAAATAGGAAGTTCATCTTAATTACTTCAGTAGAATGCTAATGTCCTAGAGACAAATTGGTAAAGCAGTTTAGGCAACTCTTGTTACACTTGAGTAAACAACACCTGGCTGCCCAAAGCAAATGTTATAGGACTACTCGGTGTGCTTTACTTAGATATTTTCATGGCTCTAGATTTATCATTAGATAATATTATCTCTGTTTCATCAGATTGATCAGTTGAGGACCTGTGCTATGGTCCTTTACATTTTGTGTAGAAAGGATCTTGTTTCAGAAATTTTAAAGACCTAACTTGCTTGTTACCTGCCACTAACCTCTTAGCTATCACTCAGTCTTTTTTGATCTTCCATGGCAAATTAGAGATTGTTGCTAATTGTTTGTTTAATCCAAGCTGTGTAATTTAAAGGCTAAATTTTTTACTGTGAGTTTCACAACTAAATATGCTAATATCCTTGCAGTTATGTTCCTTGCAAGGAAAGAAGCCCTTGCAAGACTGCAAAGAATAGTGGATATGAACAGCTCCTAAGGATACTTTTGAAATTACATTAAATTCTCTTACATTCTATTCAAACATAATAGTATTCTCTGAAGGGGTCCATCTAAAATATGTGCCTAATATCAATAGGAGACTTGGTTAATTTGTAGGTATTACCGTTGTAAGGAAATGAATAATCATAAGAAAATCACTGAATATGTGAGGGGAAGTTTTATCCAACTGCATCAGAACTGTTGATTAAGCACATTAGTGATAAATTTTGCTTGGAAATAGATAATTTTCCTATAACAAATATAAAAATAAACTTTGCAAGGAAGCTAATCAAATGGACTAATTGTCTGACATCTAGCATATTCAGAATTCTGTGCCATGAAAAGATGCTAATATTTTCTGCATTCTCATGAACATTTTACTCATACTTGACAGAAATATATGCCAGAAAGTTTAAACTGTCCTTAAGTCATTAAAAAGACATAACTTAAGTTGTCTTTCAAAGAGTAAGAATCCCTGGAAAAGGAGGGGGAGTGTCCCTCTTACTCTGAATGCTCTATGTTTAATTTAAACTTGGTCCTTTTCTCAGTAAGCAAAATATAAATTTCATCAAAGGTTTCTTTTGAAGCTTGTGTTCACTTTGCAGAACCTTTTTATTCAAGGTGTTCCTTCTGTCTTAAACTCATTAGATGAATTTAAAGGAGTTCCTACCTATTAAGTCATTTTAGCTCCTCCATTGTGTTATTTGTCTAGAAACCTCTTGGGACAGAGCAGTCCTGCAAGCTTCCAAGGGTTTATAAAACTGTCTCCCACAATATTTCTACCTGATTTCAGTAATCTGTTTTTTTCTAGACAGGATTTTTCAGTTCCAAAAATTACTGGAAAATGTTCTTTTGATGTTATGTGGGTTTTTTGTTTTCAGTTTGATTTCTATGTACCAAGCCTAAACAGAACATGCTGTACTGCATGCCCCAGGTGCACTTCTACTGTCTCCTTGCCCTATCAGCTGCTGTATTTCAGCTGTAATTCTGGTTAGGAGTTGCTAAAAATAGGTCCAAATATACAGGTGGTGAATTTAATTATTGTACAAGTTCTAAACTATGAAATTAGCCTCAATTATAAGAAAGCTTCCCTTCCCTTATTACAAACCAAGGGAAATTCCCTCATACAAAATTCCCTTGTTACGAAAGTATAAAAACATTCCTCTAAACCACTCAGGGTGGGCATTTATTTTCTATGAATTATAAATTGGAAGTCTAAATTGGCAAAAGCAGTTTCAGCTGACTGGACACATTTCAGTTTTCAAAGAGGATTGTTCAAACACCATAAAAAGGGGCTGAATTTTCATTCTACTAGTCTTAAGTGCCACTGTAAGCATAGACTCTGTTTATTTAAAGTAACTTCCATCAGGCAGTAAAACTGATGTTTCTGCTGATCAAATGTATAGATCAGTTTTACAGAAAGCTGTTGATTATATTCAACTTTAGGATTAGCTAATGAGAACATGCTTCCTGCTACCAGGGAAAAAAAATAGAATTCCTGCTGCTTGACTTAAGATGAGTTTCACTGTTCACTTTTATATTGTGAATATGTAGTTGCTGGCTTCTGGCACAGAAACAGAGGAAGTGATTGACAGATACAGAGTATAAACAAAACAGTTATCAGTTGTTCAGAGTGGAAGGGGACAGAAGACTGACATGTAAACCAGTTCACCTCTTCCCTTCACAATAGGAAGTATATGAGAACCTGTAGTTCTTACTCTTCAAGGAAGAATGATAATTCTTGCTGGTTTATGAAACTCTCCCCTTTGAAAAGCCTCATTTCTGTACATGTAGCTGAAAAACTGACCTCTTGTAAACTGAAGCTTGTTTAAGTGTACTTGCTACAGCTGATTCAGAAATAGGTACACTTGCCTTTCCCACCAAAACACAAGATTTCCTTCAATCCTGAGATTCCTAGGATCTTTGGTATCTGCCATGCAAATAACAGCAAACTCACATTTTGTTAAAAGCACTTATATGTCATTGGAGGAGAATTCCTCCTTTCTGATAATGTAGGCGTATAGGATACAGTTAAACAGTTGTGAAGTGATTGATGTAGTTTGTCCTGAGAAGCTACCATCCATCAGCTGATCTGCACCATGACTACCCTGAACTACCCTACCGCAAAGTAGAATGGCTAGTTTAACTTTCCTAGCTTTTCTTTGAAGTTAGGATAGACAAAGTATTTATGTTGACAGGCAGAATCTCTTAAGATGAAGCATTAACAAACCTGTACAACTCTGGTTCCAACACAGGGATTTCAATTACAGAAGAGATTTCCTTGGCCACTTAAACATTTGGATTAGTATATGGCCTCAGTAAATTCACATTTTCATGCTTATCTGTGGTTTGCTTGTTGATGTTCTATAGCTGTAGAGAACAATATAGAACAATAGTACTTTCTTACTGAATTTCATTATTGAAGAATGAGGATATGAATGCATGCTAATGCTACTGCCTTAATTTCTTACAATGCTTATTCATTGTCTGACATGCCATGGGTACTGTTTAGGAGTAACTAGGAAAATACTTTAGTCAACAGTTCAGCTTACAGATCACTTAGTTTATCAGATAAAATCAAAGGGTCATTTAATTGCAAATTGAATAAATGTTATTGTATTTATACAACTTATTGAACAATAAAACTTATAAGCTCTAATCAACAGTTACTGTTGAATTGCTTAGTGTTTCATAAACTCGCAGTGGATACAAAGTTGCTAAAAAGTTTCCCAGGCAAATCAGTTGCTCTTTAATGTAGTTCTTGATTAAAGCTAATGTCCTTGTTTTCCACTTGTAATGGACTATGGAGCATAAAGAGCAGAAGAGTATTTTTTTAAGCTTTTGATCTTGTCAGTTGATAACTAGGAACAAGAACCCAGGGTGTAGAGAGGAAAAATTCCTGTTTGAGGAAACAGGGAGGAAAAA
This sequence comes from Grus americana, assembly GCF_028858705.1. Classification (NCBI taxonomy): domain Eukaryota; kingdom Metazoa; phylum Chordata; class Aves; order Gruiformes; family Gruidae; genus Grus; species Grus americana. The sequence continues at coordinate 10,517,061 of NC_072864.1, forward strand.
ATTTTTTAGCAGTAATGGTTATTTAAAAATGCAGTCATACAATGGAGAAATACAGTGAATTATCCATGGACAATGTGATCAGGATGTTCTATTGTACTACCACACAGAGTAATGCTACTTTTCTCATCAGAGGCACAAGGCTATTTTCTAATAATAGGCACCTTATGTGGGAAAAGGGGGAACAAATTCTACCTAATTAGGCTGCCATGGAGACCAGACTAACTTCTACTTTGTGCTGCTTGTCTTTGGCCTGAGTGTGCTTTTATCCAAGTTGAGAGGAGTCTTACCATTTGACTTAAATGGGAGTAGAATGGAACTTTTTTGTATTTTCTGGGATGTAACCCCTGAAGAGAGAAGAATGCCATTTCTTGTACTAAAATTGGTGTAAACTCCAACACCTGGACTCTGGCTTTTTCCAGCTTTTACCCTGTTACTTTTAAAACCAACTCAAACTTTCAAACCACGATGACAAGTAATTACAGTTCTAATCATTATTTTCATAGCTTAAGGAAATTTCCTGCATTATAGAGATGATATCTAACTTTGAGTTTGTCTTTTAAATTGTGCATGTCCCAATAACACAGTTATGTAATTAAGTGAATATAGCACAGTTTTACTGGTCTATCCTTTCACAAGCATTTTTGTAAAATAAAATTTCTCATCTTGCCAAAGCATACTCTAGACTGTAACAGAGCTTTGTTTACTCCCAAGAAGACCAAATGAACAAAGATAATTAGCACAAAGAAACCTGCTAGGGGAATGAGATGGAGAGGGGGGAAAAAATTAAAGATACTTACAAATTTTAACCAGAATAATTTGTAAAAGTCCTCACTGGTTTTCATTTAAATATTTTTAAGGCAATAAAGAGGAAATAAACAGAACTTGATTTAGAGATTGCTAGCAATGAACTGTTACTAGCTGTAAAATAGGGGATGTAAGTTTTCTGATGGAAAAATAGATCCAGATTTTTGGTTTTATGAACAGTTACATGCCCATCGTTCCAATGGTACCAGCAATGATGCCAAAATTACTGCAGAAATCACTGTAGGTTTGCCTTCTGTCCTCCCAGCTGCTTCTCTGCATTGTCTGTCCTTAGTATGCAAGCAAATAGTCACTGAGACCAAAGCACCACTTCATCTAAAAGAGGGGAGCCTGTCATGGGCAAATATACTAAATAGGAAGAGCACAAGATCAAATTACCTCACTTGGAAGCACCTTGTCTAAAAAAATGAGATGAAATTCCAGTTCTGCAATGAGAGCCAGGCCAACAGTCTGTTAACAGAAGCAGCTCCCACTGGAGGAAGTATTAATATTAATAATTATTATTGACTAAAACTTTCTAGCTCTGTTTGTTCACTATTAACATGCAGCAATATAGTTATTTATACCTCCTTCACCAATTTTGGCAATAGAGTGGAAGAAAACATGTGGAAGTGTTTCAAAGTATTCAGAGTAGGAAATCCTGAGCTGGCAGCTAAATTCAGCTTTGCTTTCTTTGCATTTTAGAAATCCATGAAAAGAATAACCAAGCACAAGTGAAGATTTGAGTATTAACAGCTAGAGATGGATCAAACTTTAAAGGGTAGGTAACCCTAGATCAAGTTCCACCCTAATGGAGGAGGAGGAAAAAAGTAGCCATATGACTGAGTGTCATGCCAGGTGATGTGTGTGTCCCTCTTTGGGAGGACATACAGTCTTCTCAGTGCTCTAATAGACTGTTATTAGCAAGTTAAGGGTTTGTTTAATCTTCATGGATTATTTTTGCCCATGTTTCTTCACCCAACCTTGTTCCTAGCCAAACATGTGGATGGACATACAGAATGTCAGCTGTGAAAATCCCTAACCATTTCACTGCTCTCATCTACTGAAAGGAAAAAATATTCCATATATTTTTAGCTGTGACCAGCAATGTGACAGTGAGAGATATAGCAAAGAAATAGCTGGTAAAGTTGCTTTAAAATAGTAAGGAACTTCTTCAGTAATAACAACTTTCCATCCCCACTTAGTGCAGTCAGCTGTATAAACTAACATTTTTGAAGCAAGAGCTTGGATTAGGCTCAAGTTTATATTTATCAGCCAAGTTTCAGTTCTGAGAATGAAGGTTTAACTCTTGGGCACTACTAGACACTGTTAAGAGCAGTGAATGATTTGAAGCAATTAAATGGTGAATTTTAGTTCATATATTGTTTGCACTTATAAAAACTTATTGTCAATCAAAAAAGTTTGGGAAATATTTTGTAGGAGGAAAAAATAGCTCTGTTACACTCCTCAAAACTTATAGGGAAATTATTAATATATCTGTTTGCTTAAAGTTGAAGTTTACAAATAGTCTTGCAGAATTCAGTCGGACCCAGGCTATGCCAAAAGTTGGACACTTACTATAAGTTTTATCAATGCACTGCTCTGTCTGTTTGTGACCATCTAGCTCACTGGATCCTGATCCTTGAAATTTAAGGACTGAGAATTTAGATTCAAAAAAGGAACGAGATCTGTATATGGGTAAGATGACTCTAAAGTTATACTGGTTGATCCTAAGACAATTTAAATTGGTTTGTTCAGTCTCCAGGTTTGAGGCTTGAAGTCTCTACCAGAGATAATGGCATCTAACATGGAGCTGTGATTATCACTCAGGGTTGCTGTTACATGGTCCTTATAACACTGTGAATGGATCCCATGAACAGCAGTACCAGTCACTTCCTGAGTTGATACTAGATGAAGTACAGCTCTGCTTTGGTAAGATATGCATATTCATATCCATAGTTTTATTGCTCATGGAATTGAGATCAATATCTTGTCTGCAGTCTTGTGAGGCTGTATTTTGACACAGTTTAATTTCTGCAGCAAAGCCCATTCAAGGAGATTTTGTGCTGTATTTCTGTCCCTTTATGCCAGCATGGGAGTCAATGATTAGGTTTGTACTGTGACCCTGCAAGCAGTTGTGTAGGCTTAATATGGGGGGAAGCAAGACTTAGGGGAACTTTTAAAACTAGTATCGCTGCCAGAACATATGAACTACACAGGATGTACTAGAAGCAGGAGCAAGAGGTTGATGCAATCCAAAATCACTTCAGATGCAGCTATGGCTGAAGCAAGCACACTGTAGAATAGTAGCCTGAGGGTAGATGAGTCTTTTCTTTTGTATTCCTCTATTTCAGCATTGTTTCAGCAGACCTTCAGCATTCTAAGTATGCTAGAATTGTGCCTCTGAATTGTTCATCTTTAAATCATCACCTATGTTAACAAGTCAATTATTGCTACTTTTATTCTAGTGCTGTCTTTTTAAAATGAGCTGTAGGATAGTGATCTGATTTTACATGACTGAGACAGTAAAATAGCATAAATATTAAACATTTCCATTTATCTTTTCAGAGTGTTCACACTTAGGATGTTCCATTTAGCAACCCTTAAAATAGCCACTCTAAATGATTCCCTTTTAAACAAAGGAGAAATACATGCAAATGAATAGCTGTAGCGATTTTTATACCAAACATCAAAACATTATAGGGAGCATTGGACCCAAGCATATACTGAATCATGGGCTCTTATAAGGTCAGTAGGCACTTATTTTTAAGATATAATTGGGCTTTTGAACCAGCTTAGGGACTCAGCCAAAACAAACTGCAGTGTATTAGCTATTGACAAATCCCAACTCATTAAACTGGCAAATTGTGTATTAGACCATCATGCAACTTCATGTTTCTGGTTCATGTAGAATCTAAGAATAGGGCCAGGGCCCTAATGCAGAAGAAAACTTGTGAAATAATGATATTTTGTGAGAAATACTGTCATTAAAGCTAATACATCCTTATTGTAGATCAGGCCCTGTGTAAGTGCTGTGCTTTCTGTCACTGTTTTGCATTCACTTTAGTGTCCTTATCAATTGATATCCAGAACCAATACTGACAGATCACTCCATAGCTGTGCCAGACAAGGCCCCGTAGGTAACTTACTTTCTCATGTTCAGGTTTGTCAACGGTTGGCATCTGATGCAGTGGCCCGCTTAATAGAGCCATATGTCTGAACGCACATCTCACAGGCATGTAGCTGCGAGTTGCAAATTGAAGAACGAACCTTAAATTGTTCTTCAGGTTCAACCTGTATTTGCTGCTCTGGGCTGAATAACTACTGCTTGGTTGTGTGCTTATTTACTTCCTGTCATATCTGCTGTTTAGTATTCCTGGGCTGATTTTCAGAGAGGCATTAAAAGCTCAGGCACCCTAGAGAAACCATTATTCATACGATGCACAATTCAGTGTGGTGCAAGCATGGGAGTAGGAATCAAAGAGAAGCTTTGTTTTTGGCATATTACATACTCAAGGAGTAAAGGTACCAGACTGCCCAGCCCAAAGTGGGAGCTTAATATGACCTAAAAGGTAGCAGTTCTTGTTTACTGCAGCTAAAAACAGTGGCCACAACACCTTATCTGAAGGGGAAAACTATGCCTCATTCCAACAGGTATTCTACATCCCATGAGTAGGTAGAGGGCATCAGTCTCACAGGTGTCACAGAGCTTTCTTTTGATTTGAGCCCTTTATGATGTTGAGAGCGAGCAGGGAGAATAGACTTGATGGCTGGCACATTTCTGTGAACTGTTTCAGATGTGGAGAAATGAAGCACTAATAAGCAATATTCTGGAAATGAGGAAAGAATATGGCAGTAATGTAGGAAATAACATTTTAGGTGCTATTGACAATATTCAGTCTGCCCTGAGCAGTTGTTGTGGCTAGGTAGTATCTTGTTCTCTAGCTTCAAAGTCAAATGAATGTATTTGACAGCTCTTATTAATTTTGCACTTTAATCTTACCGTTAATAGAAGCAGATTTGAGGCCTTAATCAAGGAAGCTCTGCTGTCTTCTCTGGGTGGAAATAATTTTTTTCAGATGTGCTGCAGCAGTTAACAGTCCTTGGCCTTTCCACACTGGTGAATAAGGGCCTGAAGAAACTTGTGAGCAATATTTATAAATGAATCTTGTAGGTCACTGACAAGAGCAGGGGAAAAAATATGTTGGCAATCTGTTCTTAATTCTAATTTAAGATGCTAGGACTTCTTCAATACTAGGTACAGCAACTTAGCTGTTCAAGGCCAGAGGCAAAGATCAGTATAAATGGAAGGCTGTTTTCCTCAGGCTCATATGATATAAATGCTGAAAGCTACTGTGGTGTAGGTCCAGATGATGACCCATTCCATACTCCTCCTACAACTCCTTTTTTCACTTTTTAGTGTTATTTGTTCAGTATTGTTACTGTTGCTATCTTTACTTACTAGCCCCTTGGACTGCAAGGAAGCAGGTGTCTCTTCATGAATGTGGATTATGTTATTTCCTGCCTTGTTCAGCCTACTGTGTCCTCTGCATTAGCCCTTAAATAAATTTCACAAAGTCTGTCAAACAAGATTTACTATTTATGTAGACTTGTTTTTAACAGCTTGTATTTCTTCTTGGGTTTCTGATTTCATCTCTTATTCATGTGTCAAGGATCTAGCCAGCAACAGAAAGCAGACTCTTGATTTCTCCTTCTCTGCCTATTTACTAACTTGGTTCTCTACAGTCTCTCTCTGAAAGTGAATACCACTATGGGAAACCCTTGCTATTATGCCAGGTATTTCTTTCAAATATACTCGAACTGCTTTTCCACCCAGTTATCACCATATGCACATGAGTCCATAGTATGGAAAAAAGTTTTAGGAAACTGCTTGCTAGTAGAATGATTGAGGAGAGAAATGCTATAAACAGTTTTCATTATTAAAATGTGTTTTTCAACTAAAATACAGTATCTGAACAGATAATTAGAATGGCATACTGTTGGGACATTGAGTGCACATAATCCAGGTTGGAAGTGCAAGGGAAAAAATAGACAGTCTTGGACAAGCTTTATTATCTTCATTTATTTCCTGCATCACACATAGTATGACAGAAACAAGGACAAGAAGAAAATAATTTGTCTTATATCCTGCTGAAGTTACAGGTAATTCACCAAATGCAGAGGCAACTGCTCAGCAGTAAAACAGAAAATTAAGAGTTTTTGTTCTTGGTACAAAGCAAAATATAACTTTCATGTATACGTCAGATTAACAAAACTGCTTTTCCTAAAAATGTCTTTTTGGTGTAGAGAACAGTTTAGAGTAAGGTAGCAAAACCAGCATCAATGAGAATGCATGGAGCAACCTTAACATAAAGCTGCTAGGAAGTCAGTGCTATAATATATAATTCTCTGAAATGCGGTTGTTTTGGGTTTTTGGGGCTTGGTTTTTTGCTAAATATATAAGCATATACGTAAATATTCCTCAGCTCTTGGGGAATTAAGTGGGAAACCATTTTCTTTTAATTTTGTTTTGAAACGTGGACACCGAGAAGCTTAGGATGAGTTGGCAAGTCAGACAATTAGTGAAATGCTCACTATGAATAACCCTCTTATTTCATAGATGCATAGATTATAAAGCCAAAAGGCACCATTCTGATCATCAATCTGATGGTGCCCTAAATCCTTATAAGCAGCTGCAGATTAATCAGGGAGGATAAGGGAATATAGTTTGCCAAATTAGCAAAATCTCCTGTGAATATCCTGATCCACCTATGGACATGCATTACACATGGTACAGACAAATATTTACCTTACCCGCTTTGTTCTTTGTACACCTTTTAGAAAAAAGCTGCATAATATATTGTTTGTGTGGAGATGTTCCAAGAACTTCTACCTGTAATTGCAGTTATGGTGAGGTTCTTGTATGAACAGTCACTAGGGAAGGGAACAACATGATTTTTTTTTTTTCCCCCCACCCTTGCTACACACTGTGGATAGAGTCCTAGGAACACTACTGATCTAGTTGGGCTGCACTGACTCCTGCAGTGCATTTTCTAGATATTCTTCTTGAATCCTCTTCCCTTTCTCAGGATGAGTGAATGGACCAGCTGTACTATTTGCAATTAAATATGATTTGGAAGACCTCTTCTGGGTTTTCCTTTCTCTTTTTATAAGGTCATCTCTTCACAGTATCTTATATTTCCCAAAGATGTCTAGTTGATGTAACAGGAAAGCAGTGTTGCCTAAAACTTTGCTAATGATATTGATCTTCAAGAAACAAAACCCCTTTCATGTGTTCTCACTGAGCTTCCAAAATGCTGGAAGGCAAATTTTCATTATAAGTGCTTGTCTTTGAAGATGTCCTTAAAAATTAAGATGTAAAGTGTGTGTGGGTGCTCCGTAGTGATACATAAAAAAACCCCAACCTGTAAAATGTAGGCATATTAGTGTTTCTTAACTATTTTCAGTGTAGTGGAGACAAATGGAAAGCAAATGCTTTTATTGTTTACTGTGTGTGTGTGTTAGGAGATGGAGTTCTACTCTTTTTCAGGGTAATGGGAACAATGTACGGTTTGGGTTCTAGCCAGGCATTTCCCATGGTTAGATCCGCATGAGCATCTGTAAGAGAACATGTAGAAAGGACCAATATCCACAGAAAAAGTGAATGTTTGTGCAAGAATCTGGAATACTCAGATAACTTCAGAACACATCCTTTTTATTCTAGCTTTAGTACAAAATGTGCTTTTGAGTGGTTGGCTATCTATAACAGATTAATCTGTGTAATTGAAGATGTCAAAATGAAAAGTACTGTTTCTGAATAAGTTCTTGTATCTGTAAGGTACCATGTACTCTAAAGCGTAAGTCCCAAATGCACTTTCACTGTGTTTTACTTGTATAGTTACCTATGAGGAAAAAATTATAAGAAGGCAGGAAGCTTTGTCGTATGTAGTGCTGATCCATCTTGAACCAAGTAAAAAGCTCCCATTGGCATTGCTAAAGGCAAGAACCAGCTCAGTAACTCCCATTAAAAATCAGTCAAGCAGTAGGATTTGATCCCCAAACCATCTGTAACAAAAAATATATTAAAGGTGACTTTAATTTCCTTTCCCTCAAATACAGACAGCAGACATGTTTTCAAGAATGCCTAGTCATGCAGTTTTAACATAGTAGGAAGCTATTGCAAAGTAACAAAGAAAATCAAAAAAGTAAAAGAAATGCAGAATACAAGCAAAATTTTGAAATCATTAGAATGTTTTAGTGAACTGCAATGCAGGAACAGGTTGCTAGGTGCTAAGCTCTCCAAAAGCAGATGGATTTTAGCAGTACCTCAGCAATTAACAGGTACTGTGATTTTTAAAATTCACGTGCCATCTTTGGAGGCTAGATTCTTTAGAAAACTCTGCTTGTCAAACTCTAATGTCGTAAAGTGGTGAAGCTTATAGTAATAGGCAGAAATTAGAGATGTGAAAGAAATCAGGTTCATAGGGAACATGTCTATAATAATGTTTCAGATTAGAAGCCAGTGGGATTTATATGAAGTCTTTAGGCAACATAATGCAGCCATAATGTTGGAAGACAATTCAAGTCATTCTGTCTTAGAGGATCCTAGTAATGGTCAGATGAAGTGTATGTTTGTTATATAGAGTATGTAGAACTTTATCATCTCCATTCCTGAAGATATGCAGAACTCAACCCTGAGAAACCAGATTCAACTTCTAAATAAGCTCTGCTTTGAGGCAGGGGATTGGACCTGAGCAGGAGATGACCTCCTGAGAATCCTTCCAACCTGAATTACTCTATGAATTTGAAGTTTTTTATTCAGAAATTTTAGTCCCTTTCCTTATAGGGAATCAGTGTAGACTTTCCAGAGCAAGATTTTCAACTGTTGTCTAATTATTTAAAGCTGTAGATCATGTGCATGAAAGGAAAATACTGCAATAGTCTTTTATAGAATACCAAGTTTGCAAGAACGCATCCTTACTTGCAAGCAGAAATGTCTGATATTTTGTAAGCATAGATTTAGAAGCAGCAGTTGAAAACAGTCTCTGCTGTCTCATTGCAACATTGCTAAAAAGAAATCTTACAGTGTCCATATGAGTCATGTCTGATTATACTATGTGATGTCTGGAAAATAGAGATTTTGAAGCAGAAGCAATGTAATACCTTTTTGTGTTGCATTGATTCAGCTTCATTTAAAGAAATAGGCATAATTCTAGCCTCCCACAAAAAACATCTATTAAATTAGAAAGTAGAAATAAGGGCAGAGAAAGGATGATCAGAGGATTAAAAGAGAGGTCTCAGCCATGTGAGTCCCTGAATTCCAAGTGATTCAATCAGTGTGTGTAATTAATGTTAGTATTTTTCAAATATACAAATATAAATTATGTGGCTGGGAAACATTTCAAAGCTAATGGACAAAAAATTGATGCAAAACAGGCCATGAATTCTTCTTGACAACATGAACAAATGATGGAAGGAGTAGTGTACTGCTTACCTTTGAATCTGACTATGATCAATCTTTCAAGCAAACAGTTGTGGATTAGTAAAAGTAACAGAAACCAGCATCTGTTAGGCCAATGTGTATAATCCTGCTCCTAGCACCCAAAATTGTAAGTGTGCTCTTGGAGGCAGGCTGGGAATGCAGCCTCTCCAACACTAATGAACCTGAACCTAAGATATTAAAGGTTAATATTAGAAGCTATTGAGTTTCTCATATGAGAGTCTAAGCTCCTTTCAGTCCTGATTTTGAAACTATTCATGATTGGGCTTTTGGAGTGCTTGATACTATTTACATTTAGGAATGAATCATCCCATTTGCTTCTCGCCATAATTGTCTATAAAGAAATGTGATCACAGTCATCATGTTGACCTTACCTTCTGTAATAATTCAGTGATTTACCATTCAGCAGTTGTCGCTAGCTCAAGGTGATTTGAGTGCCAACCTTCATCCACTAGAGCCTTGTGTGACACAGATCAATGTTTAAATTGCAGCACTTGCTTTCACATATGGTTCTTTCATTCACAATGGCAAGAGTAGATTCCCCATCTGCTGTCACAGCTAGGTGTGATTCAGACAGAGGCTGAAAAAGAAACATTCCTGTCCAATTTACTTGCAGGGTTTTTTAGGTAAATTGGTTGGTGACATCACCGAAGTGTGACTCACTACTGAGAAGCAGCTTCTAGAGTGATAAATGGCTGGTGCCTCTGCTGTTGTGCTTGACTTAACAGCTCTGGTCATTAGAAATAGCCTGCTATTTTTTTACAATTAGATTGCTTCCCAGTGTCTGCTGACTTCAAAATAGTTTTTGAGGTAGAAAAGTCACAATGAAGTTTTGAAGTTTGTGATGCTCAGTGTAAATAGATTATCTGGTTGCTAGCCCCCTTGACACATACAAAACTGAGACAATTTTTAAGTCTAGCTGTTTCAATAAGGCTGACGTATGCATTTTGGAAGTGGGATGTATTGCTATTAAGGCCTGAAGCCCAGTAAGAGCTGTTTAACTTTTCTTTAAGTGTATTCATATTGTTTTTAATGATATGATGTTGTGACATTAAGGAATACTTTCTCAATTTGGTTATGACACAGCTAACTTTATTTTTAAAGCAAAGGAAAAGACTGCAGGAAAAGAGTTGTTTTCTGTGAAAGAAAAGGATTATTGTTACACTACTGTAATAGGTTACAGTAAACTTTCTCTGTTGTAATCAGCATTAGAATTTTGTAGGAATTAACCACTGCATCATAGGCTTCTAATAATCCTTGCAGTATCCACTCTGTGCCACAGAATCTCCTCCACAGGTCTAAGTGTGCAGGTTATCTGCCTTTCCGGTAATAAATGACCCACAAAGGAAGTTTTATTGAAAGAGTATTTCATATGAGGCAAGAAGGAACTATCAATTTTGACAATTCAGCCTAAGGACAGGAATTTGAGGCCAGAAATCTCTATCTTCATGTCTCCTTCAAAACTAGGAGAATCATAGGAGTTTCACATGTGAAACAGGGAACATTGGGAGAGGACTTGGGTAGTGTACTATCAAAGCAAAATAACATTCTTGGCCATTGGGTTTTAGTTTGCTTTTTTTTTTTTAAATGTCCTAGCTCTTGAAATACTCTTGCACTCTGTATATTGTGATGTTGAAAGCTGGATAGTTGTGTGTAATTTATGCTTTAAAACAATCTTATTTGATTATTTTAAGATGAAATAACTTCTACAGTTCTTGGGGAATGACTGTAAAGGGGTACAGCAGCTCCATTGTAGCAGATAGTTGTGCTGTGTTGGAGGGATGCCCACCTCTTTTACCTGGAACTTCAATGTCCAGGATATCTGAAATTGTAGAGAAGAGTAAATCAGTGCCTTAGGTGGGTTGAATTAGGAGGCTTGAAAAGGAAGGAGCTGTACTAACCAGTCTAGGAAAAGAAACATCAATGCTAACAAACTTTGAGTCTGAGATGGGATACAAATATGGTAAAACTTACATGAAAAGATGTACTGCGAGCATTGGCAGAAAATAAAAATCTAGACTTTTTAAAGTTCTTCTGCATGGTATTCCCTTGTATTCAGTCCTATTAACCATTGGTTTATCAGCTTTGAAAAGAATCTATGCTCTTGTGTTAATGTTGTTTGGGTACACATTACCAAGGCAAATAAAAAATAATTTGAATTGTAGACTGTGCTTTGAAAGAAATTATGCATTAGCTTATTAGTGCTTGTGTGCTTGCTGGCAGGGTGCCAAAGCATCTATAACTTTTTTATTGCCTCCATCTTAATCAAAATTCTAGACTCATGGATTTACAACATGGGCAACACTTTCACTCTTATCCTGAATGTTCCTTCAACAATTGCAATGTCCATTTTAGATTCTGAATAAAAAATGAAATGCCAAGCTGCTATGCTATCAAAAAACCCTGTAGGTTTTAAGGCTGACCACAAATGACTTAGATGTTGATGCTTTGCAAATGCTTTTTTCATACTCTTTCCTCAAATGGTAGCATTCAGATACTGTTATCTACAGTTCTTTCTCTTGTGTTAATTTGACAACCTCTCCAGCATCATTAAGGAAACAAAGTCCACATGTCCTTTTGAACAAAACTATTTCTCAATTAGCATTCCTTATAGATTTTGGCTATTATATTTATTCAACAGTGAAGCATCTAAATATGGGTATAATTAAGAAAGAGTAAATAATATATCTATGATACCTACTACAAAAAGTTGCTCATAAGGGGTTAATTTGTGCAAGATATAGAAAAAGACTGAATGATGGCCAGAAAAATCTGCATAATTCAGCTCAAGGTTTCTTAAACAGCTGTTGAGCAGGGTATGTTTATTCTTGTTACAGTAACAAAAGATGTGATGGCCCTCGAAAATTTTTCACAGCAGAATGGACACCACAGAAGCCATAGCCAGCTAGGGGAAGATGTACAGTGCACCACACCATCTCTGTTTCTTTTCCCCTTTTTTTTACCTGGCACCTGCTTCTCAGATTGCTTCATACTACATCGTAGCTGCCAGAGTAAGACATTTGTACCATAACATAGCCCTCATCTGTTGCCTTTGCAAGTTGGTCAGACTTTTCTGATTTGGATCAAGCCTAGAGATGCCAATATTCTCCCTGGATAAATACCCCATGTCCTGAGCACAGGATGATAGTAAGGGGAATAGGTGATCCTTCCAACTTTTTTGGCTCAGCCATGGAATCTGTTCACTCACAGAAGTAGGGTTTTTACTCTCAGTCTAGGGATGCCTTTAACAACAATTTGTTCCCTCTAGGTGATTGCAACCCTCTCTTTTCCTTCTAGAGAGCTTTTCTAAGCAGAAAGCTCACCTCAGTCTTGAATTAGGGAAAATGTCTTAATGATTCCCTTTAAACAGCAAATACTTTGGGACCGTTCAGGGAAGGAGACTGTTACCTTACTGATGTACCATGGAATATGTCAGGACTGGTATCCTTAAAATTCATTACTACTGCCCGTGGCCCTTTGTCTTCTGATAGGCTAAGCCTATACATTTTTACTCTGTAAACACTAGTGTCTCTTTAATGTCTTTCATGAATGCTATATCCAACTTTTCTTTACCAGCTCTTTGTTCTTCCTTGCTGAGATAATCAGAATGTACCCCTGAACTGTCTCATGGTTGAGTTCCTGTAAACAAATCCATTATCTGTCTTTGTCAAGTGATCTGGTTGAAAATTTCTTGTAATCATATTTTTACTTTAATAAAAAATTGCCTTTTGTATAGATGGGGAGGGGATCTGCTTTGTGAAGAACTTTCAATTTTTAGTTGAAAACTGAGCATCCAAAGCAAAAACTTTTGAAGGCCATTTGCTTTTGACTTTCCCAGATCTTCATCTGCCTCTGGTGTAATATTGAGAAGACAACTATATATAATAGCAACTGCTTACCGGAGCCCAGCTTGTAGAGAAATATGGGAATAAAATTCTCATAATTACAGTTCTTGCCAGGACAATATTTATGAAGAATGTTTTGGATTTGGCTGTAATTTTTCTTTCTTTACCTCTTGATACAATGCTGAAACTTTCCAAGGGTTTATGGAATAAATATATAGTTTTGATTAGAAATATTAATGATCAAGTAACAAAGCTGACAAATTTCAGCCAGCATCCACTTCAGTTTATAAGATGTGGTTGTCAATACACTTGCACAAAAACTGACAACAGCTGTCAGTTTTATTTGATTTTTTTTCTAAGGGAAAAATTTGAGGTTTTACATCCAAAACTAGTTTTTTTGCTTTAGGCTTTATTTAGCAGTTACAAATATTTTTCTGTGATTAAATTTGATGTTTTTTCATTAAATTTCTCAGAAATAGAGCTTATAATTAAGATCTAGTGAAATTCTTGCTTTCTTGGCTGAATCCAAATCCTGCCCTAAATCCATCTGGACATCAGCCCCCTTCTTGGTGCTTTCTTTTCTTTTGCCTCTTGGTGTTTGCTCTTCTTGGTATCGATAAATCTTTCCATAACCCATGCTGTTATGCATGTATCAAGAATGACTAGTGGTTTTTGTACTTTAGCTGTCAGATATACTAGACTACTTTGTAAGGATGTCCTGTTATGTTATTAGCAGCACTGTTTAAGACATCCATTGTGGGCCAGCGAGTGCAGCAGGTGCAGCTCAGAATCACATGCAAGATTTCACTGGGGGTGGAAATCTCCTTTTCCCCCTATTTGATCAGGGCACATTTCCCAGTGCATTCTGCAAAGTGTGTGCATTGCTTTCTTCTAAGAACCTGATTTGTTCTGTAAATAGTAAATGGAGCCCGTGGACGTTTTGGCATGTGGCCTCTAATAATGAAGATATGACAAAATTGTTAAAAGGAAGATGCCTTTTCAGCACGATATCTCCAAGAAGTCAAGACTGACATTTAATGATGTTTCATTCTAGAGAGAAATAACCTGAGAGTCACCAGGTGACTTCAGTAGATAGAGCTGTCCTCAGTTCCCAAAGGGGAAAACTGAAGCAGTATACTCTTACAGAGAAGAACCAAGATTATAGTCCTGTTTTTTGTTTGGGCCCTTTTTTCATTTCTGGATGTAGTTTACACTTTTAATAATTTGATTGTCTTAGTAGTATTTTTTAGATATCACAATTAAGAATTAAAACCTTCAATATTCAAGTTAAACACCTTCATTCCCTTCATCTAACCTGTATCTTACCCAGATAAATATTCCTCTGAAGGAGAAACAATAGTAAAGCAATTGGATAAGTATTTCCCACCTAAGCAAAACTTTGGCTACAAATGAAGGATTAGATCAGAAATAGTAAGGACAATTTCTCTGAATACCACAATAATTTGATGGACACTTAAATTTCCAACTGTCTTGGATGTGGTGTTTTACTTCCAGACATGCCTGGCTTGCATCAAGACAGTACACAAACAACAGTAAATTGTGGAGACAGAGTGGAATTATTACTAACTTTGGCTGACCAAACACTAAAAGTTGGTATTTCTCAAAGATTTAAAATGAGATTATAATAATATAATCATCATAACTCTTTAAGGGCTACTCTATAAACACAAATCAAATAAACACATGATGTTCTGAAAGTGGTACCCTGTGCTGGACTTTGTATCTGTAGTCTCTCCTGAGTGATTATATTTGTAATTACTTGTAATAATCTCTGGTTTTGTGTCTCCCTAGAAAATAGATTTATGAAAAAGTAGAAAACAATAACTTGTTTACTCCCTAGTTAGTTTAGCCATGGGTTTAATAGCAGTTACATGAGCACTTGTGTTTTCTGTGTGCCTCTTTTAAACCGATCTCCACAATCTTGCAAGATAAGTGATGGGTACAGAGACTTCAGAAGAACAGGCAACGTGATGCTGGGGATCCCTGTTACAGACTGTGTAAGGACTTGGGTCATCCTTGTTTGCCTGCTTGCAACTCTCCACCACAGGAATTCATTTTTGTGGCTTTCAGTGGCAGGATGAGCTGAATGCTTTTCCCCTATGGAAGTTTTTTCCAGAAATGTAACTGATCTGTTGATCAGAGGGAGGAAACTGTCTTTAAGAATTTACCCTTCAAATTCTATTCTTCAGAAATCTGAGCCAAATTGGTTGAAATCAGAGAAATTAAGCACTCTGGAGAGTAAGACCAAATTAGTTTAGTTTGGGAGAAGGCTATGGATTTGTTCCTCAGACTTTGGGATCTATCTAAATTCCATTCAGGAATTTGCCTAATTCAAAAACCAGTGTTTTTTTAATGACTTTTACATTATTTATAGGTGTTTTGTTTTTTAAAACAGCTTAGTTTTTTTCCCTTTGTTTCCAAGTTTTCAGACTCTGGCCACATATCTCCCACTTAAGCTCCTTGAAATTCAACATATCTAGGCTTGCAATGCATGAAAATACAATCTGCTAGTGTGCTCTCTCCACCATTGTTTTCTCTAGATGCTTTTATATGGAACGGAACTGAGTAGTGTTACTGTTCGCCAGACATGCACATCATGTGAAAGGGAAAACCCCCGGGGAAATGGCAGCCAGGAATGGTATCTGTACTCAAGCTGAACAGAGAGATTAAAGCCTGGAGAGCCCCAGGAAGTACAGGTAAGCCCCATTTCTAAGGACTCTGAAGAGTACCAGCTCCTAAGGAAGCAGAACCACTGGATAAAAACAGGTTTGCTTTTTTCCCCACAAGGGGAGTTCAACATGTGTCCCTCAAATATAATGTTGTCATGTTCCTCTTGTTTCATTTCAGAGCATTTTCTGGAGTCTCTGCTGTGATGCAGTAGTTTGTATTATGTGTTAAAGACAAAATGTCTTTTTAGATGGCAATACCAAACTCCTTACTTCTGTAATCCAAATATTGGGTAAAACACTATTTCAACTTTTCACATTTAAACAAATAATTTAGAAGCACAATTCTGAATTAACATCTTCCACTTCTGTTTTGTACAGAGTTTGCACTAAAATTGATGTTTGCTGATAATGGCCAGCCTTGTCCAAGTCTGTATGTATTAGCTTATTGACTGAGAAGTTGCTGGGTACCTAGTTTTGAATATTCTGCTCTATCTTATGCCACTTCTGTCGGAAGCTAAAATTTCCTTATAAATGACATGCAGTGACTAAACACCTAATGTTCTAGCTGACTTCACTGAAAGGGTATTATCACTTACATGGCTGTCTGCTTACGAGTATTAGCACTTTCATTGATGACACTAGAAAGCCCAGGTTTTACCCTTTCATTGACGTCAGTAGGAAGGTAAGACTAGCTTACACAGACGCAAACCAATAAGGATGTACTGCATTATACAATTACTAAAAGATAATATATTTTTTCATTACCTTTATTTATTAGTGACTCATATGGTCCCAGCACAAAAGCCACACTGTGTTTTAATGACTTCTATTGCTGCCTCTTAAACCTGAAGAAAAATGGATCCCTATAGCTCACTTCATAGCCCTTACCAAGCAGGATTCCCACTAGAGTTGGGAAGAGGTTAACATAAAGAGTGTAAGACCAGGTCTTGACAGCCCCATCTTCTACTAATGGAGATGACTGTAGAAATAATTCATGCTGTTTCTACAAGTGCAATGACTTAATTGTGTACTTGTTCTGTAGTGTCACTTGCCACTTCAATTACAGCTGAATTGTTTGGTTAAAGTCAGGAAAAACTAAACACTAATTTCCAGGAGCTTAAGGCTATTTTTAGGAAGGAGACAATTTAATTCTAATTTTAAAAAATGGTTGTATCTCCTTTTTTCTTCTGTAGCCTTCTATCACGTTGTGCTGAGCTTTTCCAGACAGGAAAAGAGGGAAATGTCAGTTTTTCACAGAAAAGTTGAGTTAGCTAGAAACTAGATTACAACTGAGGCTTTCTTTAATTTTAATATTGTTTCACCTCCATGGAAAGTGATAATGGTTGCCTTTGATTCAAGCAGCCACTTAGTGATAAGTAGGCATGTTGTAAGTACTGTTAGTAAATGCAGAGGTCCAACCTGGAGCTTCATCCAGTTCTTATCTCTATATTGTAAGAATCTAGTCAATGATGGTATCTGATTTACCCTACTAAAGTACAATTACTAGTACAGTAAGTTATATGGAACAGGGAGCTTTTGTAATATTTTTTGCAGAGTATAAGGATAATAATGTCCTGTCTGAGGAGTAGATTCCTGGGTGCTACTAGGTTACAATAATTGGTGAAACTGGTACTTGCACTGTAATGTTAAGAGGAGGGAAATACTTTAATAAATAATTAATTGCAGAAGAATTGATAGGAAAAGTTTGAGTGTTGTTCTAATTGCTTTTTTTGGCAATAGTCTACTGTCCATTTGCTTTGGGTTTTTGTAGATCCTCATCTTGGGTAGAAAACTAGGAAAAGGAATATAAGGTGATAACACTTAGAATTTGTTTCTCAGATATTTCTCAGAGAGACTAGACATGGCAAATATCCTTCTTAAAACACAGGACAGGTAAAAAAATCTCCAAGACTTTGATTTCATACCTATAAATTTGTGGTCTTTGTAAGGGTAACTATGTGTGAGCTAAATAGGAGGTAGAAAATACTAAAGGTTAGCTCTACAGAGAAGTAAATTTCATACGGTACACCCTGGGTGAGGGCATAGTGGTAACCCTGGTTAATACAATTTGCAGTAAGACTAAAGTGCCTTTTCTCCATTGTTTTAATTTGTTTTGTGTTTTTTTACCTCAGAAGAGCTTGTGTTCTTTGCCTCGGGGAAAAAAAATAATTATAGCAGTGAAAGCAAGGCTCAGAGTAGTCATTAAGGTATTTTCAAACCCTGGTTACCTTAAATGTTCAGAAGAAAAGACCTTTAGATTTATGGGTTAGACTGGACTGCTTCTAAATAATCCTTACTAGATCTTATATTACAAAAAGGCAAGAATGCTATACAAGATTACTCCATAAACTGGTAAATATCTAGGAATATAATTTAGTTTGTCAGATTCCATCATATTCACCATCATATTTGGGTAATTCAGTACTAATAACACTTACCTTGTCATATGGTACCAGTGCAAGAGCAAACTATGGACAGAGCTGACTGAATAAAAATGTAATTAAAAAAAAAATCATGCAGACATTCCATTAGTTTTCCATGCATCTGTCAGAAATAGTATTTCTAGCTTTACAGTTTGTATTAGGAGCTACCAGTATCTTAGTAGTGACTAGCTGAATTAGTCTAATGTCTGAGGTCAAAACACACATAGTGAGATCCTGTTTTCATTTCCAAGAGAAATCTAGAATTACTTTACAAAATTCATAGTTACTCTGGATTGTTTTTTAATGGAACTTTGTTTTTTTTAATGGAACTTACTATCTAGCCCAGAGGTTTAAAAGCAGAAGTTAGTTTAAACTGGTAAATCTCTTCTGCTAGACACTTTTGACTTGTGAATTATCCTAGCTAAAAATATCGACTTTCCAATGCTAGTGTAACTTCAAACCTCTTATGTGTCACAACACATGTAAACAGCTACTGACTGAATTAAAGTTGTGATTTTTAATGTGTCATAGCCTCTTAATTTGAGCTAATTTTAACCCATTAGTTCACAAGCTTCAAATTATTTGTTTCCCCAGCTAGAATCCCGTGGTATCTTTGCAGACCAGTTGCTTGCAGTGCCAGTCTGTGTATCACTTAGACTTTTGAAGGTTCTATCTTCAGAAAAGTGAATGAACTTGAATATCATATCTTTATCTGTTGTGGTCATACTTGTTATAAGTATACCTACATCATGAAAAATGAGTTGTCTGTTTCATAGTTGGAAAAGATTCTAAAAATAGTAGCTTTTACTGTGCTGCTGTTTTATATCTTGAAATATGTTACTTTTAGCTATAGTGGCAGGAAAGAGACTGGTAGAATCTGTAATTGCTGTAGTGTTTATATGCTGTGTCAGATAACTTTCCCCCTGCCATGCACTCTTTAAATGAGAATTAGTTAATTTATATTCTTTTGGCAGCATTATTGTAACATCTAGGAGCTCAAGTAGTCAAAGTTCAGCTGTGCTGTGAGCTTTATCAATGTGTACAGTTATTATCCATGTCTTAGTAATCCTAGAATCACGTTTTAGGGTAAATTGACCATGTGGATTAAGGAGGGGAAAAAAGAAAAGTAGGGAGAAAAAAGTGACAAAGGTATTTTTGCATATAAAAACTAATATTCCATATCTGAGATTAATAAATGTACCATGCAATACAGCTATTTCTTCCTTCCAGCACTATTTATGCAAGTGTAATTGAATTTCAAAACAATGAACTAATCTTTGTGACAGAGTATCAGACTACAATTACCCTGATTCTTCTCCTAGTGAAATTAACAAAAATTTTATCAGTGACTTTAGGGGGAGCAAAGTTAGGTCTACCCTTAACCTTTGTCATAGCTATCTACATATGGAAGTGATTAAGCTGCTGAGTAACTGAACATTATTCAATACTCCAGAGTGCAATTCTCTAGGATGTCAGCACTCCTTCGACAGCTAGCTATTAGAGTAAAGTTTCCAAGTCTGGTGTGTTAATCTGTCCCCTCCGAGATCAAACATTGCACCTTCTATAATAAGAATGACAACATCTTAACAGACCAGATAATTATCAAGGATGCTTGGAATCACTTCTGTTTTGTGCTGTGTTTATTTCTGCCTTAAGCCCTCCCATGCTATTCTAAAAACAGATAAATACTGAGATTCCAAGAAGAAGCTGTCAATCTCATTGCAGTTGGTCTCAGTCCATCAGAGAATTTTTCTAACCTAAGCAAGCCATGTCTTCAAAAAAACAATGTTGTACCAAGGAAAGGAGACCTTGTCAAACCTGGAAGAGTAGGTCAAAACTCTGACCTGCTATAAAAGCTTCAAGAGGCACTTGGTATTTTCAGAAGTTCTTACAGGTGTGTAGACATCAAAGTTAGTATGCCCAATGCTCATGCTGTTATTGCAAATCTTCTGAGAACTGGTACTCTGATTTAGCTTCTGGAGACAGCGTAGAAATGCAATGTGATTGAAATGCAGAGGTTTTAAAAACAAAAGGCAGCTCTTCTCCCCTTCTTCCCTGCACAACTCTTGTGTGTATGTGTCTGTGTGTATGCCTGTGGTATTTAGAATAATTTCATGATCTGGAGGCCTTCATTCTGATTTTAACATCTTGAGATGGTTAGCCGTTCTGTAACTCAGTGACTGGGTGAACAACATATAAATAGGTTCTTGATTGTTCATCAAATATAGGCCCATGCAAGAGTAGGTAAATCTGCATGCACGCCTACACAGATGGTTCACATGCATCCCCCCAAAATAGCAAATATATGTACTGCTAGCCAAAAAAAGACATTTATTCCAATACATGCTTAAAGGTGCAAAAGTAGACATATGAGTAGTGTTCAGTCACATGCACGCAAGTCATGCCTCTGTACAATCACGTACAGATAAGACAACTACCCATGCATTGGCCAAAAGAGGTAGGTACCCATCAACTCATTAAAATATTGGCTTGTTAATGATTGCTGATAAATAAGTTATTAATTTGTATTCCTTTGTTTTTCCCAGTTTGAGTGTTCAAGTATGTGTCTGGGTTTCCTTCATGAACAGAACAGACAGGAGAAAAGGGTATGGCTGCAATGATAATCACTTAATTTTTGCAGCTAGAGAATGCTTCCCAGTCACTAATATGCTACTGTAGTAAGCAATACACTGTTGTCAAGGGCAGGAATTTAGTAGCAACAGCATGGAGTATACCTTTGAGAAGGTGGGAGAGTTGTTTATGTCCATCATATTAATGAAAAATGTTACAAGAGTTGCTGAGATCTGGCAAGGAAACACAAGTGAACTTTCAAGACTTCTTGACTCAAAGTAAATATTTGATGCAGAAGCAGGCATTCTTTAGTAGGGCACTATCCTGGCTGTCTGCTGCAGGGTCTATGATGTTGTAGGTTTGACAAGAGATAATCTCCTCTTAGGATTCAAGATCTGTCTTAAACCTGATGACAAGAGAATTCAAGATAACAAAGTTTGTGATCTGTCCAGCAAGTGACATTCTATAGCAGTCTTAATTGTAAAATGATCTGTATTGTGAGGGTGTACATATGGATGCTCTATGTAAAATGGATCTGTATGCCAGGCTGGTTACTTCAGACTGTGAGTGCCATTGGTATTTATAAAGTTCCTGTAGAAATACCCATGTCATTGGAGCTGCAGTAGTGCTGTGTTACTGGGGGAATCGCTGCATCATCCTCATGAATCATGATAATGGCCAGTGTAATGAACATGAAGTTAGCAGTTACTCTTTCTTATGGACCTGCTGTACTCAAAGCCACTCAAAAGGGCTGCTGCTTTGAGCAAGGAAGTTGGTAATGCTTTGCAGCACTGGCATTTAAATTGTAATCTTGCAAGGTTATCACTCCAATTCCTTTGCCAATCACTTGAATTTATTTGCCAATATGAAATGAAAAGCCATTTGATACCTGACGCTCTTGTCTCAGTACCTTATAAGCAATTTGAGAATTATTAATCTTTGGGTCATTAATATTCTTTGCTCTTACTGTGATGATCCCACTTCCTGCAAACAGTAAAAATACTGAGTTGAGTGAATTAAAAAACCCACCATAAATACAGCAATTAAAAAGGTTGTTTTAATGATGGATACACTTTGATCACTACTCAGGAAAAAGTTGTTCAGAATTAAATTGTGTTTCATTTCTGTGGTTTGAGACAATTTTCATGTAATATACATTAAAGAATGTGATAATGAGTTTCTTTGCAGAAATACAAATAAAGCAAGATGTTAAAGCAGAAATACATGAGAAATAAATAGTGAATGTTCAGATATTAGAGATTCATCTCCAATTAGATCAATGAGGGCTTTCATACCTTTTAGTATTTTTTCCACTGCTGATCCCTAAGCTTTTCCTCATAGTTTTTTTGTTACTGCATGAATGATCATGCCTCTTCTAGATCAAAATCTATGAATCTTTGAGTGCTTTTTCATTCCTTTTTTTTGCGCAGGAGTTGCATTGTTTTCTTGTTTAGAAGCTACTAGGGTTAGATTCTCACTGAAGTAAAGATTGTGCAACTGAGTCCTAAGCAAATTATTATTCTTTCTCAGAGCTGTGGTGGACTCATAATTTTACAGCCTGTGTTACTGCATAAGAACTGTTCTCACGTTTGGCTGTATTCTCCTTGAGTGCTACCTGATAAAAGTCCTGAGTAAATACTGGCAAGTTGTCATTCTCATCCATCACTCTTATCAGCAGCATAAGTGGATCACTGTACAGCAGCCTCTTGCTGTTCCCAGCAAGAACCTGAATCTCATGCTGATACAGTTCAAACTGATGAAAAAAAAATAAAGTAACATGACTAAAGTGTTCATTATTAATCTTAGTAGAATTTGGCATGAATATTTTCATTTATATAAAAACTCTATGATCTGCAGTATAGGTGTAATACTCAACTTGTTTTTCATACTAAAAAAATTTGGAAAAATGATAAGGATGTGTAGGGCTGAAAGGGGCTAAGATTGTTGAAGTTCTGTGAGCTGCACCAGCTACTTGCAACTTGTGTTTTATTTAAAACACTTTTGAATAAGTTTCTTATAGATTACACAAACACTAGGGTTATATTAGCAGAACTAATGGAAACAAGGAAAGGAGAATACAATAGTGGACAGCTAGTGTGTAAAAGAATAATTAAATTTCTCCTTTCCTCATTTTTTCCTCTTCTGCAAACTGTCTTCAGCTAGTGAGGCATAAGAATTAGCTCTTATGCTACTCCATGCTGCATGTGGACTGTGCTGGTAGATACTCAACTTTTGAACTGCTAGCCTATCTAGTTTGGAAGTGATGCATCACTGAAACAAGCTAAGTAGTTAGTCTTGTCCAGAAGCTTAGCACTTCTGCCATGAGCTGGACTACAAAGAGCTAAAATTACTTTCTATTTATAAATTTCTCTGACAAGTATTAATCATGTTTCAAATGACAGTATTTCAAATGAGAGTTTGTAGAGATCTTCAAACAGGACTTCATTGCATGCTCTCTTCTGTTTTATATATTCCAGAGAAAAATCTAAAGTCTAAAGGTAAAATGTGTTATCACTGACAGAAAAGAGACTTCAGAATCCCAGATGGCAGCTTGCAGGCTTTCCTAATACATGGAAGTCCCAGGGCTCTTTCTATAAATATCTAGGACCATATGTTCCTACATCACTGAAACATCAGTAAACTCTTTTCTGTTACGTACCTTTGGAAAAGTGGGACAGAAGCATCACAGTAAGGACACCCCCAGCCCCACCCCCCACCCCTCCAAAAAAAATCCAAGACAAGATACTGTAGACAATAAAACCAGTATTGTGTGTTTACCCAACTCAACATTTGGCTCAGTATTCCTTCTTAATAGTACTTGTTATGTGGGCTGATGGATTCTGGGATCAAGTTTAGGAGAACATGAAAGAGTACTTAAAGCACAATTTGCTTAACAATGCTGCTGCAAGACACATCTTGCTGCAGGAGTGCCCAAACTGCTTTCTGTGCTCACTGTTCCTTTGGAGGGCCCTGTGCAACACCTTTAGCACATAATCTGTTTCTGTCCTCATTGGACCAGAAGCTGGGGTTTTCATTCTGACTGTTTTCAGGCAAATTACAGTTGGTTTCCCTATTACTTTGGGGAAATCATGACTAATTACACAGTGGAAGATCATGAGATTTACTCTCATGAAAATAACTGTGGAGGAACTATAAAAGAATACAATACTGATGTAAAAATGTAAACAGAGTTAATGTTTCACATCAAATCAGAATTCAAGTCCAAGTTAGTTACATTTGAGAAATCACTGGGTTTATAGTGGAGGGTAAAATCCTTCTCCTAATCCAGTACAGTCTTTCTGTACTGAAATAGAACTGCATTTTGCAATTGATGATATCAGAAGCTTATTTCTCAAGGGAGGAGTTTAATAGATAAGGCACTGAACAGAATATAATTCCTAGGTAAGTTACAGGCTGCCCATGTGAATTTGAGCAAATGATGCTACCTAGTCTTTTCCTCTGTAGGAGGAGATAATAGCGTTTTTCCACTGCCTGGAAATGCTGAAGAGCTAGCCATTAAGAGTGGCAAGGTGGCATGCAGGGACATAAATCTTAGTGTTGTGAGGAGTTATTAACAGGCAAAAGATTGTTTCCCTGACTTTAAGAATCCTATTGTTTCACGTATGTGAAGCTTCCTTAATCCATATTAACAAAATCCTCTGTATACTTGAATCTTCTGAGCATTAGTTGAAGTCATACTACAACTTGTCCTTGTTTTGGCTGCGACAGAGTTAATTTTCTTCCTAGCAGCTGCTATAGTGCTGTGTTTTGGATTTAGGATGAGAATAGTGTTGATATCACACTAATATTTTAGTTGTTGCCAAGCAGTCAGGGACTTCGGAGTTTCTCATTGTGGCCTGCCAAGAAGAAGGCAGGGGGTGCCCAAGAAGCTGTGAGGGAACACAGCCAGGACAGCCAAACTGAACCGGCCAAAGGGATATTCCATACCATATGGTGTCATGCTCTGTGTATAACTGGGGGGTTAGCCCAGAGGTGGTGCAGCTCAGGACCCAGCTGAGTATTGGCTTCAGGTGGTGAGCAACTGTGCTGTCAGTCCCTTGTGTTGTATATTCTGTTATCGTTATCTTCCTTTTCTGTCCTATTAAACTGTCTTTATCTCAACCCATGAGTTTTACCTTTTTCTTTTCAATTGTCTCCTCCATCCCACTGGGGGGGGAGGGGGGTGGCCACGGAATGAGCAAATGGCTGTGTGGTTGTTTTAACTGTCTTGCTGAAACAACAACCTCATTGTTCCTTATTTATACTTACCTCTGCCTGACTTTTTCTGTCAAGCTCTAGTGTTGCATAAATATTTCTGGCTGGATCAATTGGGGGGGAAAAAATAGCCCTGAGAGGAGCTCCCCTTCAAATAATAATGGACCTCTCTACTTTGCTACTGAATCTGTTATCATGGGTAAAACATTGATGTAAATGGAAATATTTCAAGTTTAAAAAAATATTAATAACACTGGAATGGCTCAGTCTCAAGGACAGAGTCCCTAAAAAACACCATTAA
Source organism: Grus americana (assembly GCF_028858705.1). Classification (NCBI taxonomy): domain Eukaryota; kingdom Metazoa; phylum Chordata; class Aves; order Gruiformes; family Gruidae; genus Grus; species Grus americana. The sequence continues at coordinate 10,542,407 of NC_072864.1, forward strand.
ATTTTTGCTGGCAGACACAGAAGATTGCTATTAAGAATAAGTAGGCATAGAAATTAAACTGCCCTATAGAAGTCATCTACTCAGGGCACTGTTGAGGCACTCTGGGGGGGACATTAGGAAGTTCTTGTGCTATCATTCCATCTCCTTACCTATTCTGAGTATGAATCAAGAAGCTTGTCCCTGTTAGCAGCCCTGAATTTGTTCTTATCAAAAGAACTTAATCCTTTTTATCAGGTTACTCTTTTTAGAGAGGGAAAAGTCCTCAGGATGAAACTGTAGACAATATTGCTCTTGCATCTGGCTGCAGTACAGTGTCTGCTCTTAAACCAGCTGTGGGTGAAGACTGTGCCAATGGGTGTTGACCTAATAGCCTGCTTAAATTTATATTATCAAAAAATGTTGAGATATGGTCTACTAGCTATAGAAAGCATCTGGGAATCAAAAAATGCTGGGCTTGGAGCTTCATTTCTGCAAGACTCATTCTACGTATCAGTAGGCGGGCTATTTGTGACTCTGAAGTTAACCAGTTTCTATTGACTTTAACCAAATTTATGAATGAACATCTAAATACGCAGCTATCGCTAATCTCTGCCTCAGTTACTGTAAAATATATCAATTTATTCCTGCCTCCTGCAATATTGCAGGACTTGTATATGTATTTTTCTCAATCTGCTTTGAGATCCTTTGAATATATAATTATGTTGTTATTCAGACTTCTGATGAGATAGTGCAAGCCTCCACAGTTCTACAAACAACACCATTTTATATAAAATAAACTCAAAAGGGGAATAATGAAATTGAAATGAAATAATGAATTTTTTCTAGAATTTTGGGACACATTTCCTTGTTGTTACATGGTATAATCTTTCCATCATCACAAGCCAAAGCAAAATTAAATCAGTGAAAGCTTTGCCTGACATCCTTTGGCAGACTGAAAGTTAACTCGTTTTCAGATTGATTTAAATATGAAATTGAATTAGCAGAGCTAAAAATATTTCTGCAGTGCTGCACTAGTGAAAAGCAATAATTGGTTTTATGCCAGATAGTCTAAGGAAGAATGGACAGCAAACTCAGAAAATTATAACCAATTTTTTTTGCTGTTACCATGGAAATGTAGCTACAAACACTTGTGTTTAGACTGTACAGTCCTAATGAAATACAGTGTGTCAGTTGTTTTTGTAAGACATAAACCCTTTCAACTCCATGGATGCAGAACAGTTCCTAACAAGGAGAAAGGAGAAGGTGACCATTACAAATGGGATGTGTGCAGTGCCTCATCAGTCCTCAAAATAACAAGGCAAAGCCATTATGGAGGCCTCATTCTAATTTAAACATCCATTTGTTTATGCTAGCATTAATGTGTTTCTTGGGTGATTTTGCTTAGATTTTGTGCCTCTTAACCCATATGACTGTATTCCCAAAGTATGCGGATACAGTCATGTGATTCAGTTCCCTCACTGCATTACTTGCTTTGCTATGAGGAAAGACAGTGCCATCTTTAATCCATGTTTAAAATAAGATTGTTATTTTAAGCGACCTTTTCCTACCCCTTTTGCATCTTTGCATGCCTGAGGGATTCCCTTTGGAGTTCCAATAAACAGAACAACACCAGCCTTTACTCTGTGCATTAGACAGCCCTGTGATTCTGTTACCACTCTAACAATGAAAGCTGAACAGGCATTTAGGGTTGGATTAAGAAGCTGGGAAAATGCAGTACCAATTTTAGGTATTTCCAGGAATGTAGGGCTAAGAATGTAAAAGTGTGGAGTTCAGCCTTTCAGAGAGAAAAACAAGACTGTTAGTCCAAATCACAGGCATGTAAATGATTTTAAACACTTTCATGTAAATGAAACATTCTTTTCTCAGTTGTCACTTGAAGATCATATACCTGTGATCTATTTCCTGATCTCCTAATTAAGATTGCCCCGTTGCCATAGACATTTCCTTTTTGTTTTCCATTGTGTAACATGCAGCAAATCTGCTTTTCATAATGAACCTGTGTACATGGCAGCATTTCTGCAAATGCACAAGAGAAAGCTGAATTTAATGGGATTATTAATATGCCTAAATTAATCATGGGTATGCAATATCAAAGCCTATGTCCCTAATCCAAAAGAATTACCCAGAGTAGATTTAGGATTGCAGGAGAATCTCATCTCATCTGAGTTGAATGACTTTTGAAAATAAGGATCTCCTGACTTACCTTGGAAATGGTCTGAGGATAGCTCACATTCAGGAGTTCTGGAAGGAAAATGGCACCTGGAGCTACCCAGGTGTTTTCCACAGCTGCAATTTCCACTGTTGCTAAGGCGTGGATATCCTAGAGACTGATTCCCTGAATCTTTGATTTGCACAATTAGATGATAATTGCTGACCTGGGATGTGTCTAGCACAGAGCTGTCTACAAATAAGAGAAACTTATCAAAGACATTTATAATTCTTTTGCAAAAGCATGACAGCCGGTCTCAGAACATGAAATTAAGCTCCCTCATTAATTGCTGCTAAATAATTAGAGCAGCTACTTTGCTATGTGGATATTTCTGTAGTCTTGATTTTGTGTATTTTTCTATATTTATTTACTGATGGTTTGATTCCAGTTTTGTTACTGTCAGTGGTAGTAAAGTGGTAGACGTGACACCTCTGCTGAGCTGGCTAGAAGGGAAGAATTTGGGGCACTGCTGGGATAGTTCTGTATCATATTTTCCCTCACACCTATGTGTCTTTCAGAGGCTTATAATGATTGTACTGAACACTCACTGCTGATAATCCCGGGTTACCAGCTGCTAAACCTTCACTTTAAGGTGACTGCAGTACCTGCTGCTGGAAAGAAATTAAGTGTTGCCAGGAAAAGGTTTTCAAGCAGCCCTGAATGAGTGGTGCCAGGAGAGAGGAGCACAGCTTCTGGGCTCTGAGGAGAGAGCTGCTCTGCTGAGGGACAGATGAAGGAGTATGTAGGCAAATGAGAGACAGCCACCTAGATATCATACTGATCTTGTTCTAGGCAATGCTGTGACCTGTGTTCACTATCACTTATCTGAAGTGATGTTTGTTTTCATGACAATATGACTGCATAGCATACAGCATGGGACGCCCCTTTGTTGCAGGCAATTGAGGGAAAGAGCTTCCAGAAGTTGGATTTAGGAAACTATCCCTTCCCATTTCCAATAGAGGGACCCATTCAGACAAGGTAACGTAGTTACACCAGCTCCTAAATTCTTGGGCACCAGGCATCCTCATTTGCCTGGCATGCCAATGGGATGGGTGTTACTGTCTAAGGCTGGACAGAGATGATGTCAAGCTGACTCATGATGACCAGTGTTTACTCGGTGAGGACAGTCTCAGACCCCTGAGAACTCCAGCAATTTGTCACTGAATTTCAGACCTCCTCCCACCTTTTGCTTGGCTTCTCTGTGAGCAGAAGGTAGCCCTTCCCCAAGTGCTCTGTGTGCACCTTTCCTCTAGTTCCAAAACTTTGCTGGATTACCCTCCTGCTTCCTCTGTACATGTAATATAATTGACTGGAGTCAGGAATGTCAGGAGTGGGAGAGGATGTAGAGTTTAAGTTTATATTAAAGGAGCCTGGCAGGGGGCTGTAGATTTATCTTTGAATGTTCTTCCCTCCTACATTTCTGTGGAGCTGGTGATGCAGCTTCTGTAGTGATTCTGTGGTGACTAAGAACTGAAAGCCATAGAAATTTCTCTGAACTCTTGAATGAGGGAAGGTGTCCTCTTCTGTTATCATGAGGGAGGCAAAGGATGTTTTTGTTTTTGTATCAGAGGGTGAGATTTGTATCAGGTTGCTGTGTCAGTACAGAAGTAATAGCAGCCAGGAGAGAGAGAAGTTAGGAAAGCCTGGTATTTTTCAATCCGTTTACCCAAAACAGAGTTCTATGAATCATGTGTTTCACTATTAAACTGTTCCTGGAACAAAGGAAATCAACTGAATGACAGCTGTATTTTAAATATTAGAGGAGCAATATTAGACTTGAAGGCCGGAAAAAAATTATTTCATTTGAACCTTTCTTTTTGGAGTTTGTTCTTTAATTTGACACACACTTTCAGTGATAGTTTAGTTGAAACAGCTTTCATATAATCTAAGAAACTAGCTGTCCAGATTGGTCATTGTTCCTGACTGTTATTCTGACCTTAGCCTTCATCTAAAACAAGGACCTTCCTAAGTGATGGCCATCAGCTATTTTTCCAGGGGGAAAAACTCTTCCCTGTTTCATGAATACAGTTAAAATTACTATCTCAGTCTTGGGTTTGTTTTAAAGTGCCCTTCCCATTATGGTTGTCAGTCTTACATAGCATTTGGAAATGTAAAAGTAAGTGAAAAATACATTAAAAAGCAGCTTACATATTTGAATTTTTTGTTTTGTAATTAAATAATAGACGTTTCCCATGCTATTGCATAAAGAATGTGGAGAGGTGACCAGGAATGCACCTCTGTGTACATTGCTGCATTGTTTTACAATAACATTTAAACAGAGCATTGTAACCTGTGTCAGCTTCTTTAAAAGATGAGATAGGTCTGAGTTCCCAATTCATTCCATTATTGCTTTTGAATTGTCATGTTATATTGTTACATTTCCAGGAGATTGTTCTCTGTATAAAATGTCATTTGCAAAACATCTAAGGCAGGAGACCCTACTACAGAGCCAGCCCATTGAAGCCCAAGCCAAGGCATTCATTCTTCATTTGATATAGCATGTGATTAAAAACTTCTCAGGCTGGATGTTTACCTTTGTAGTTCTGTTTTGCAACATTTTACATTATTAATTTTTCTGTATTTTTTTTAAAGGAAGGTAATTTTTCCCTAAGTCTTTTTGCTCCCTTTCCCTTCCTCTTTTCTTTCCTACTGATGCAAAATAATATGCACAGTTTGTTGACACAATTCCAAGTTATGGGTTTAAAAAATCTTTATAGGTTTATTTAATCCTCTACCCATAGGTATTGACTTCTTCTAGCTGCACTTTCCAAAATTTTCTATGGCTGTTACGTTAGTATGGACTTAGTCTTTAGAGAAGCTTTAATACGGTACACAATGACTGCAGGCGCACAAAATGAACTTCAAAAAGACCTTTCACTGCACTACAAAAAAACCCTAGTCCAACCTGTCATTACTGGTGATGCATCATGTGGGTGTACACAAAGCATCAGGCAGTGTTTTTTCAAGGATAACAATTTGCTCCTTCTCAGCTGTACCTTATAATGTGCAGATTCAAAAAAAAAAAATCACTATAAAATAAAACTTTGCATATTGGATTTTATTCACAAAAGAAAAGAGGATAGGAGTCATTAGGGGCAGCATCATCTGGTGGTAGATGCATTGGGATACAATCTGGTAGAAAGCTTTCTGCCTGGAGTCAGAGAAAATCTCAGCATTGCTGAGATCATTATAAAGTGCCACTCAGAGTGAGTAATGCCAAGGTATTACATTTCTACTGCTAAGGTAACTTAAAATGAGAACTGAAAACCTGATGGAAAATCTTACATCAGATATTACTAAAGAGCCTTTTTATAATATAAAAACAAGAAGTTCCATGATATGACAGCTGCAGTGTTGTGTGCTCTTGCTTCTCTACTATGTGTTAATTTGGTTATTCAGAGTTTTATCACTGGTGTGGTATGGGGAGTTCAAGACTTTTTGTGGTAACAGCACCTAAACAGCTCTCCAAACCTAGAGCTTATTCCTAGCTCTAAAAGAGACAGTACATCCTTAAGTCTCTAAGACATTCCTTTGTTTAGTTCACATGCTTGTCTATGTTCTGCATGGTCTCAAAATAGATAACTGACTCCTGTTTCGATATCGATATCGAAACACTTCGATACAAAACAAGGGAGAACTACCCAGCTCTGTCTTACCTTCTACAGATAAAGAAATAGCCCGTGTCCTTGAATCCATCTGGAACGTATGCTCTGAAGGTTGGCTTGGAGTCTGTATGAGGATTTTATACCGTAACTCAGCATTTGGTGTGGAAGGGTCATCCAAGTCAGTGGCACAGCCGGGCGCAAAGGATACTCCACGTTTAAAGACTGCAAATTGGTTTTGGTGGCACAGTAATTTATCTAAAACACGGTGGGGTATAACATAATAAATACTTCTTATAGATGCATTTGTTTTCCTAGTGAGCATCTGCCTATCCTGAAAACATTAAATGCATTGTACTTACAGGCATTTTGTATAAGAGTTTGGTGGTGTTTCAGGTGGAAAAGACAGAGCAGTGTGTACCTTCCCATCATTACTGTGTTCAAGCTGATTTACGTTCACTGCCTGTTTAACAGTTTCCTTTCTTAAATTTGTGCTGTAATTTTTTAAATCTTAGGGATGCCTTTGTTTATATGCCAGTGTAAGTGGGATTTTCTAGGCATAGTGGAGAATTTCCATGTGTTCGTAGCTTATGCAATCAGATAGAATTTGCTAAATGCAAATTGAATGGTGTTGTCTGGATCGTGTGGTTTGACATGCATGAGCAATCCCAAAGGACCTGCTAATTGCCTGGTCAAAAATATGCGTGTCTCCTCATGAGGGATAGTAGTCATCCAACAATGTTTTGCAGGATTGTTCTAAGGAGTAAGCATTCATAAAGAATCTAACTCAATACAATGTATTCCTATTAATATGAAAGTGGAGACAGGCCATGTAAGGGTTAATATTTGGAACAGTAGTAATATTTAGAAAATAGCATTAGGAAAGTGCTGTTACATTAAATGTCAGTAATGTAGCACTATGTTTCTCCACCTATTTTTTTCTTTGTTCTCAAGAGTTTTTGTTACAGATTGGAGCAAATGACAAGTACACATTAAAACTCATTTAGCCTTCACACTATGAATCCTGCTGCTGCTGTGGCATGAAGTAACTTTTGCCTCTCTTACAAACATATAGAAATGTACAGTAAATCTTTTATAACATCTACAATACAATGAGTACTGCTGTTAAAAGCCACCTTCTGAGACATGACACAAACCAGCACGACCGATGCAAGCCAAATGAATACATTGAGGAAACCATCATGCTGAAGACAACTAAGTATTTCAGATACTTCGTGTGATTAATAAAGGATCTTATGCTCTTTACACCTCATTTTCATCAGTATAATAAGTCAAAGTTCAGTGGAGTTACTCCTGATTTATAACAATTTGAGTGGAATATAGTACCAAATAGGTCATAGTATCTGCTGATTTTTGCCTCGCATCATGATTGCCTGACGTCTGTGTTGGCTTTAAAATACTTCCTGTTTCATGTAGGAGCTTTTTATACCATTTGTACTCCCTGTGTAGGGGAGGGGAAAATTAATTGCAGTCTAAATTAAGTCCCTTTAGGATGCATTTAGATATGACTAAGAGGACTTCTAAAAATATGTGAACATACTTTAAAAGTATATTGTGAAAAAAGAACATTTCAATATATGTTTGCAGGTAAAGGTGATCTATAGATTGAGTATGCATTTACAGGATCACCTCAAGAAAATAGTGTATTATCTTGTCTGTCACCACTCCGGTCTTTGATGATGTCCATAATGTGTTACCTATGATGGTCTAAAACTACTTCTTTTCCTTTGTGGTCCACACACATTCTTCTGCATTGTCAACCATGTTGACAAGTAAAATATGATGCAACTGATTTTGCTCCTTTTTGACATTAGACAAAAAGCACAAGCAGATACAGAGCTAATTTAATAGATCTTTTGCTGGGAAGCTGGACAAATCCCTTCAGTTTACCTTTCCAGAATGTTTCCAAAAGATGAGTGACGTGCCCTTTGCTTACTGTTTGAAGCATTAGAATTCATACCAATCTTTAAAGGTCCCTTCTAACCCAAGCCATTCCATGGATTGTGTGAATTCCTTCTATTGCAAAACTGGGAATTATCAAGAATTTGGCCCTTATTTACCATTCCACAACATCTTAGTACTCATGTGAAGATAGGTAATTTAATTTCTATTTCTGAATTACATCCTGAAGATTTACACTTATATTTTCCCCATTTTTCTGACAAGCAGAATCATTTTAACATAAAGACTTAAATACACTAGCAGCTTAAAACAGTCTAACAAGGTTAAACCATCTCACCCGATATGAAGGTCCTGAAATCACCCGTACTTCCATATTAAAATACTGTCTCCTTCTGACTTTACATTTGACTAAGCAATAACGTTTGCTGTTCAAAAATATATTGGGCAGTTTATCTATAGAACTAATGATAGAACAGTCCATGTTTCCATGTTTCTAAAATAGTGTCCTTTTAACCTGCTTATCTCTTCCCTGACATTTCTTACTGAGCATCAGTGAGCAGGCAGCTTTGTACTGACATCTGAAAGCAAGTCTACAGCTGCAGTGTGCAAAAGGCTATGGAACATGCAGTCACATGGCTTCTATATTTTCTCTCTTTGTTTACTGTGTTCATAATGCCAAATGGCAAATTAAAAGAATGCCCTAATCCCAAAGAGTAAGGCATGTTATTTCTTCTTCCCACATGGATGGTTGTGATTATCTTTGGGGAGAGAAGGCATTTTATACTTCTTTTGATATTCAGTTCTAGGCTTCTCTCTGGGAGAACAAATTTCTGAACTTTTTAGTATAATCATTATATAATTTATATAAATTGGATTATTTTAATGAAATATTTGACTAAATTTACAAAGATTAGCACATGTGTTCTGTAAAACTTTTGGCTTTGAATGTAGGAGGAACGTGCCTTTTTAGAAAGGAGCTAGGGAGGATGATATTACCTTGCTATGTTTGCTAAGAACTGCTGTGGTTTTTTAGCAATATGACTTTAAGGACTTAGTCTGTATTCAATAGCTAGAATATTTACAGAAATAGGTGCATCTGGATGTAATTTTAAGGAGAAGGTAAACTGGCATCAAAATACAATTTAATTTGTTAAAGAGGTTCTAGTCATATCTTCTGAGTAGCTTTTCAAACAATATAAAAAATATGCCCATAAATACTTTTTCACATTCATTTAATATCTATTTCAGTGCACAAAACTTGACTCTGCATACGCAGTTGTGTACTCCAAACACACTTGTAGCATGTGCAAAACATTTTTAAATCCCCTTTAAAAATGTGCTGTAATTTTACTCTGAAAAATAGTACAGTGGTATTTGGACCATGTTGTGTGCTCATGAATTCAGAAAGTGCCAGGTGAAGAAAACAATACTAAGACTGAAAATCAAGTTCCAGCATGGGTCGCACAAGCCTGGAAACTGTTTTTAAAGATATTGACATTATCAGTATTGACTTTAAGGGTCCTAGCTGGTAGTGCGAAGCACAGCAGCAATAAAATGGCAGTGTTCTGTTCAAAGTCAATTTGAGTACAGACTAATGAGTTACTGAAGCACCTATTAAATGGCAGATGGTGCTTATGACTAGGAAGGAGAATGACCATTTGTTATTCTAGCAGAGGGCGGTTACTGAAGTCAAACCGGTTGTTAGGAATTAAAAGGCAAACGTAGTATCAATGACATTTGTTTTGGTTGCAGGTTCCATGATAAGATTGAGCAGAAGCATAATATTTATGTTAAAAGGACTTTGGCTTTGTTTTCTTTAATAATTATGATGCCTTCTCCGAAATCTCTCTGTGACTTATGAGATCCCAAGAGACAGAGAAGTACACAGTATAAATTGTTTTCAATATGTATTTTAATTGAGTGGCTTCAGTCAACAGTTTTTATACTTAGAAATTTAGGATATTGTGTTTGGTTTTCATAATTTATTGTGCAAATATCATATAGTAATTGTAGAACTAAAGGTAGGCTAGGTGTGTCTAATTCTTCATTTAAAATGAAGATGCTGAATAAAACCTGGAAAATTATGGCTTTAAGTAGTAAGGAATATATTTGGAGACCCTCAGAGCCTTCTAGGAAGTATCCTCTGGGTCTCTGACAGCTCTCCTCTCCTCTGTGAACTAACCTCCCTATTATCCTACTTTTTTTTGATGCACAATGATCAGGAATGCTTAAGACATGTAAGAAGCAGAAACACTTTGGTGCTTTATGGATGTATATTGCCCTGTTAAGGACCCCGGCTCATGCAGCAGAATAGAGTGTAAACTGTGACTACTTGGAGTTACCACAGCAGCATTTTTCAAGTCTAAATTTTCAGGAGGTTTTTTTTTTTTAAATTATTCTATGAATATTTTTTTAAATGCTTATGTATTTCTGTTGACATTTTTCCTGGAGGAAAAACATACTCCAAATACTTCTTTTAAGCATTTATTTTAAGTAAATAAAGACCAGACAAAGCTTTTCTAGTCCATTTTTCACACTGAACTCCTAGTCTTGCTCTGCTTCAAAAATGCTATTAATATAAAAGTTTATCTAGATAGAAGGCAAAAAGGAGGCTGCTGAAGACAGATGTATTAAAATCAATGTATTTTTATTTGATACTAGTGGTTTTTTGTTGTATTTCCTGGATACCAGCAATAGGGCCCTGGAAGAGTAAAAGGAATTAAACAGCACAGAGCAAGCTAAGATTGAAAGTGATTTTTTTGTATGCTGCAAAGTTTCTTGTAAGCAGCACCAGACTACGGGTAGTGCAGGTGAGCCGGCTTAGTCTGTCTGGCTCATACCTGTTTTACAATGGTGTCATTTCATTGACTCTGGTGGGGCTACTAAACAGCAAAAATGAGGGGAGAATAATACTTGTGAAGGTCCTGAGTGGATTTTTATGGTAGCGTAAGAAATACAGCGGGAATGAGCCACCATACTTTTCAGGTACCTCTACATACTCTTTTGTGCTAATGAGATATATTGTTGATAACAACATAAAAACCTGAAAGAGAAATTAACCTCTTAATTCAGACAAAACCAAATACAAATAATTAATTTTTTTTTCCTGGCGATTCTAGGATGACATCCTCCCTTTACAGCACTGGAACCATTACACATCTCATTCAGTGGCATGACGCCCTGAAAGTTAGTCCTGTTATCCTGAGGTTGAGCAATATGCATTAGAGCAGACTTTAGTCCTCCTTTCTCCTCTTTCTAATAAGAATAATTGCCTGTTTATTTGTACATTCCTCTAAGTTCTCTACTTCAATGAAATACATAGCAAAAATGTTTGCATAGGTTAACAACTTAAATATACCATTCTATGTTTAATCTTCCCTTTGTATGTGACATAAATGGCTGGAAACCTGGCTAAACTTCAGGGCAATGTTTAGACGGTTTCTAGCAGCAGATAGGAGAAGCTCTAACTAACATAGAGGATTTAATCTTGAACAGTGCTGAACATTTACAACTTCCACTCAATCCTCTGGAATTCAGAACAGCTTTGTGTCAGGTTTCTAATCACGATTATCTGAACTCATCTCCCTAATCTGGAATTGCTTTTAATGCTGAGGAATAAGTTCTGAACCAATCTCTAATTCTGCATCTGGGTTATGGTCAGAGCCACTTAGCTGACCTCAGTACTTGATACTGGAACCATGTACAGTCAAGTTTCTTGTTCTTTAATGAACTCAAGCTAGAGGGTCATTATAGTTTAAGGATAGTTCAGAATAGAACTTCAACAATAGATACCCCTGTACTTTTGAAAAATTTTTCCTCAGGATGAGTTTATGGTTCATGCTTCTCTGAATGACCACCATCAACCTTGAATCAGGTCTAAATAAATTCTCAGGGTAATTAAACAGACAAGCATGTTACACAGGCGGCTGCTCAGGTGACATGATTACTGCAGTTATAAAGGTCATGTGGAAGAAGTTAATCTTATCCCCATCCCTGCAGAAAACATTTCTTTGTAACATTGCTGACTGTCAGATGACACGGTGAAGCAGCAAACGAACCAATAGGTGTCACATTTCCATGATTCGATTATTGATGTTTTACACACATTACATGTTAGGCAAAAGCATAGAAGAAAACTATGAATGATGTCACAAAAATATCTTAGCCCGTTTAATAATATAATGTGATCAGGATTCTGTGATATGCCTAACAGTACTTTTTGGTTCTGGTATAGTAGTATGCCAATATAAAATAGATTTCTCAAAGATGTGGTCCCTATATATGCTTTATATTAAGAGGACCCACAGAGAAGATAGGACATCCCACATAAATTGTAATTAAAAGTTACCTCCTTTTGTTTACTCAATAACTAGAGTTAACAGTTCTGTGCATAGTAACCAATGAGAGTAAAACAGAGGTCATTAGCACTCCTCCTAATGCAGAGAAACATGGTTTTAACCAGATCTTGAACGAGACTCTACATTGTACCTTTTTGTGTGATACCCGTTCAATGAAAAATTAGTCTGTTCACAACAGTACAGATGATTCACTGTTCAGAAGGAAAAATTTTATGTATGTATATTTGCTGTATTGTGAATCATCATGGAGAGGGAAAAAGAACATGAATAATTATGGGCTGCTCCTATAACTCTTCATAAGCGTGAAAAGACCTCACAAGAGTCTTGTAAGTCTTTCTGTAGTATCCAGAAGGTCTGAAGAGCAAAGAAATGGAGACTGTCTGTTTCTTTGGTACTGATGTTACTACGTAGAAATCAGTATTACAAGAAATGTCAGATATGTTTTTTATAATAAATATTCATCTATTGGAAAGTGTGGTATCTGAATGAGACAAAGGTGACAAAGCACAAACTCACTCCTACAAAATGGGGAGAATGTGTATGGTTCAATATTCCGTCAGTGCGCACCTGTATGTGCAAGAGATTTATCTGAACATTTATAAGTCTTCGTCATTAACCTCCTACAGTCTTATCACCTTGTTTTCATACTTTTCTGCTTTACTGGGTCATTGTCTTTGTCAGCCTACACCCTACATATCTAATTATGGAACAAATGCAATAATAAGCTGACTGTAGATAGATGTATTGTAAGGTTACAGAGCTCAGCTCTTCCAGAATCTTAGTCAGATGTCTGTTCATGGTGCAAACTCCTACAGCAGGTTCATAGTGTGCTTTAGGGACAAAATCAAATCAACATTTTTTATAATCCAGAAGGAGTATCTATGGTACAAAGGACACTTTTGGCCCACTGCTATTTTTAGTCATATCACATTATGATATATTACTGTGAATCTGTGTCTGTCCACCCAAAATTTCTGAATATTTGGATTCAGTTGGCCCTTGCTGAGACCTTAGCTTGTTCAGAGAAACTGGAATCAAAGCTTGCCCCTGCTGTTTACCCAGTTATACCCAATGTCATTGGTGTGGATCAGTCACATGCATGGCAGTACTAAGAAGCTGCAGCTAGTATGGCTGGAAATGGAGTGAAAAGAGAACTAGGTAACCTGCACAAATAGGATTTTCTACAGAGGTTGCCTGTAGAATACACCCAGGCCTCCTTTGCACTGCACCTTGTTTATCTATATACAGCAGACACCTCATTTGAGTCCTCTGGACTCCGCACTGACTCACTTTGCATAAAAATTTAAAAAGGAAGTAAAGAATGGGGCCCTCTATATTTCACTCTGATCTCACAGCAGTGTAAGTTCAATTAAACAGAATAACTCCTGATTTAGGCCATGATTCACCCACTTTCTTAAGTAGACATCCTGTTTTAAGCACATGAATAAGGCAACTACTCATGGGAGGATGATGGCTCATATACTCAAAGTCAAGCATGCCTTTAAAAACTTAGCTTAACTGGATGTTTCAACATTCTGAACTGAAATCATATCCAAGAAAGTATGTTAACTTAAATATTTTTATGCCCAGTAATAGAATAATTTCTTCTTTTTTTATTGGAAGGGACATTCCATATTTAGAATGGACAGTAGCTAGGATCATAAACTTGTACTTAAAACTAAAACCTTATTTCCTTATTTTACTGCTAATTGTATAAATATTTGGAAATTTAATGCTGTTTTAGTCTTTGTCAGTGACCAAAGACCATATCTATTACAATATTCTACTATTTCTCTTAACAGAGGCTTTTATTATTTGATTTTATGCTGCATATGGAGTCCTACAATATATATGGAGTCCTAACATATATGCCACAGAAAAGTTAATAGAAGCAATCTGCTTCTATTTTCAGGCATGGAAAAGGAAATTATTGGTAGCCGGACAGTAAATGTTATTTTAGACAGCGTGAAATGTAATGACAGAAATAACATGTCTTAGCTAGAAAACTTTCTTACTCAATTTTAATCTTCTGATTTGCTTAGAAATAATGAAAAAAAAATCTTCAAAATATATTATTGGAGTAAGATACAATTAATATGTTAAATATTATTAAAATACATATAATTACTCATATGAAATAATAAAGTAACTAGAAATATACAACACCTAAACAGGAAATAGGGAGGATTCATTCTTATTCCCCTAGTACCAGTAGAAACTTCTTTCAGCTGTATCAGAAGTAACGTAGCAGAAAAATTTAAAGGAAGCCTGATCATTCCTGATATTCCTGGGGGGAAAAAAAAAAGCAGATATTATTTTCAAATCTTCTGTATATAATAGAATTTAAAAGGGATATGTTTTGCAGGTGACCTATTTTGTAGGTTAGAGGTATACCTATAGATTGTATTGCAGAATACCATTTACAGTATACAAAACTACCTATAACTTCACATCATGCTACCATATACTGTTTTTTCTTAGCTGGTAATAGGTATCCTACTGTGCTAGGCTAATTTATTTCAGGAAAATATGGCCTTGTACAAGTTTGACACATCTCAAGTGGCAAATATGCTCACATAAATACTCTTGGACCCTTAAGTCAAAAGAAAGAGTAAAGGAAAAAAAAACACAGACTTCTTTCTAAAGGGCCTAACTCTAATCTACCATAGTATCTGATTATTTTTTTTTATTTACAGTTTCAAATAAATGTTGTTTCTTTTTAAGACTCAGACTTTCAACCAAAAAAGTCACATTCATGTTTTACAGCAGTCAAGCCTTCAGTAGTCTTAAACAGAGATATCTGAAAGGGGTAGACATTTATAAGTAATCTCAGCTAACACATATTCTTTAAATAGGAGAATGAGCTTGCTAATGTTGTTGATGCTGTGGTAAATAGTCATTGTAGTATTTCAGCCATAAACTAGACTGATGATCATTCTGTAGGCACAAGCTAGATAACTGAAGTCTCATATTTAAATAGCCTTGTGAAAGGTAAAAGGATTTCAGGGTGAAATAGAAGTTCATTTATACTAGAAAATTGGAAGTATTAGTTTTATCAAAACAGAACATTAAAGAAGAAAAATTATTGTAAATAACATTTTTTGAAAATATAAAGATAATTATTAGAGCTATGTGGAAATGCTTATGTTTACTGAAAGGTGAATGGTGAAAGAATGATCTGTGGAAAAATAATTTTTAAAGCCAGCTATGCCTGCTGTCTGGCTCAGTGTCAGAAAATTGGCTTAATTGCATCACTGGTATAAACTAAATTAAAACAGTTGACTAAATTTAATTGGCCATTCCCATGATATAAAGCAACAAAATCCATCAGTGGATGAATGTTTTTGATTTCTCCTGTTTTCATGTAAGTACTGGATGCTATTTTAATCTGTCAGTATTATTCTGATGTCTTTTACATAAATTATTCTGAGGAAAAAATATTGGTTTACACAGAAAGAAGAGTAATACCACAATGGATGTCCTGGTACCACAGTTAGTCATTAAAGCAGTAGCTGTGCAAATACATATGCACATGCTACTTTGAATTTTATTCTAGTAGCATCAAGCACATGTCTAAATGTCAGCATATCAGGAAGGAGCAATATTAAAGCTGCCTTTATTAAAGCAATCTATAAGTTTTAGTTCTGATTCATTCTTTAATACACATCAGCTCGTACAAGAGGGCTCCAGTCATTGAGAGCTGTGATAGAAGAGCTTTGATAAATTCTGCTGTGGATCTTTAAAATGTTCTCAAATACGGATGGCACCTCTCAGGTGAGGAGTATCCAGGTCTTATCTTAGCCCTACCTTTCCTGATGGCTTGAGCTAGGTTAGCCAGGTGGCTGGGGTGCAGGACAGGCACTAGCTGGCAAAGAGATGGGGTGGAGAGTGAGCTGGGGAAGGTCAGCTCTCCAAATCCCCCAGTATATGTTTAATTTCTTAATTTAAAAGTTGTTCCTTTGAACTCAATAAAGCTCTTCTGCAGCATAAAGTGTGGCAGAAGCATATGGCTTTATAGGACTCTGACCTCTGCTTTATTTTTAATCAAATAAAATGAAAGACTTTTCCACAGTTTTGTTGTTGTTAATTGCCTCCCAGACATGGAAACATAGTTTTGCATTTAGTCATTGAAATATTTGAGATGTTGGAAACAAAAATAATCATGAAACCTTTACTGGGTTCATTTTCTTAATTTCTCTGTCTGAATGCATCCATCTGTCAAAATATTCTTGTGTAAAACATGTAACATGAGGTACAGGTTTTGAATTCTTTCTGTGCATAGTTTGCTAATTTGTACAAAATGCATTTAAAAATAGAACTAATTTTTCTTTTTGTGCTTTTTCAAGTTACTGCATCTTTAGTGACAGAAGTAATACAGCTCTTGGCTACAGCTGGGTCTAAGGGAAAACTTCATCAGGGTTAGTATTTAACCTGTCGTATTCGCCAGCAGGGCTGGGGAGGAAACCATTTTCCTACCACATGATTCTTGGAGGCATTCAATTTTTTCTTAGTCCTAGCCTCAGGACAAACACCCAAAGTACTCTCTGTTTTCATTAGGGAAGTGGAGGGGGAATGAAAAGGAATATCATCAAGTAATGATTCTGGAAGCTAGAGCAACTGGATCCAGATCCATCCATATTCCAAGATAAACTTGTTCAACTAAATTGGAAGAGGTCTGAATTAGGAAAGACAAGTGAAAAAACATAACATTCACCTTTAAGCTCAGTGCTTCAACCATCCAAGTAGCAGGCATTTTAGGATGGCTTGCTTTTGGAGCTTAAAAATTCCTGAGATGTACTTGGGTCTGTTTTCCTGTATTGCAAAGGTATAGGAATGGTACCTGATGTTTCAGCACAAAACCAAACAGCATATATGGACATAAAGAAGAAAAAGAAGCTCCAGATAAGGTGGGATTACATTGCACCATAAATCGATGTAGTCAGCTTTTTAAGAATTCAACATCTAAGATGGCAAACAAAGATTTTTTTTTAAAAAAAAAGGCAAAAAAAAAAGGCAAGCTAATTACTGTAGGCAAAGGAATTGTTTTACTTTGGTTTTTTATTAGTTTGGACAACTATCCTGTGCTTGTTCATGTTTTTTGCCAGTGTGATTGTCTCTTGCATAAATTGCCCTGCAATTATTTTGTTTTCAAAACGTAGTCCTGATCCTGCAAACATGCCATACATTTTCATAAGATGATGTAGACACTCTCAGAGTGCCAAATTCTATTTTTGTTTTCCCCATACTATAGCAAGAACACAATTCCAAACCAACAGCCCTTGAAATATTCATTCAATTTTACACATTCAGTGTACCCTGCTGACTTTAAGCATGTGTTAGTGTTTCCAAAACCAGGGCCTAAATCTGCTGACTCTCCAGAAAAGAGCGGGATTTGTCCTGTGATCTTAATAACATTATTTGCATAAACAGTACTCAGTTAACTAAGGAATTATAAAGCTGGATGTATGTTTAGCAATGAAAGTGCTGTGCCTTCTCTGCCATACAGACAGGGATGGAAGTAAGGAGTATTAGGAATTTCAGCTGGGTTTTTTTTTCTGTTCATCCTTGTGGAAATTACAAAGGATAAGCAAAACACAGATATTAAAATGCAGTTAGTGTTCTTCATCCATTATTCACCAAGTGACCTTAATAAGCTATTTTCAATGTCATGTAAAATGTTTTAGAGATTTGAATGGTTTGGGCAGCTTTTCTCACAGAAATATGGTTAAATTCAAGGAAGAGTACAGAAAACTGCCTAAACTGTATAGCTTTGGTTAACCAACCTCAGCAAGGATTTACGCCCTGAAACGGATGGGATTTTGCTGGATTATTTTAGTACCAGGTGGAGTTTTAATTAAACCTCTATCCTGCTGTTGGGAAAGAAAGCTTTACAATCAGTGAATTAAAAGTAACCCTTTCTTTGGTGTGGGTGAAGAGGGGGAAGGGAGGAGGTGATGCTTTGAGATGCAGGAAGTTTCCCACCAAGCACAGCATGGAAGACCAAACTCCTGCTTGAGCAGCTTAGACACTTTTCCCTTGGTCTTCCTCAGGCATAGCTCCTTGCTGAAGCCCGCAATCCCCATGCTGCAGTTACTTATTGAAGCAGCTCAGAAACAAGAAGTTAGTATGAGTGATGTTTTTATTCCTCCTCTGATTGCCCTCCCTTTCTCTGCTTCAACCTGAGAACACCTGCATTTGGTTGTAGAGTTTGGGAAGGGCACAGCTGGCAGTAGGAGGTGATCAAAAAGTGCATGCTGCATCTGAACCTACAGGTCTTCTCTGGCCCATTTATCCACTCCATCCCCCATCTGCTATTTCAGCAGTGAAGTCAGAGGTAGTTTGCTTCATAAGCACTCCAGCTTTTCCCTTGAATGGAAATACCAAGTTGCATATAGATTTCATTCTAATGCTTTCCTTTTTGCTTAGTCTTTTATATAACTTCTGCAGGTGCCAACATAGAATCAGTCTTCCTATGATACCTAAAGTAAAAAATCCTAGAAAACTCAATGTAAAACAAATGTCATTTTATAGATAGAATTTTATCTTTGATACTTGCCACCAAACATACCTCATCCAGCATAAAACTGAAAGTTTAGAGTGCCTGAATGCTTCAAAAACTCTTAAAAACAAGCCTACAAAATACTGACATTTATTAATGAGGCAAATATTAAAAATCTTTGTCCAGCCAAGAAAGACCTGAAGTTGCCACCCGGAATACTAATTTGCCTTTACAATATTCACAACATCCAAGCTCCTGTCAGAATTTGTCTGTGGTTTGTTCTTTTGGGCTTGACAGCTGCTCTACATCATACTCCTCAAATGAATACTGTATTAGCAGATATTTAAGCATAGTCACTCAAAAAGAAATGTGAAAGCAGAAAAACATGCAAAACACTTAAACTACAGGGCTCGCTTCAGAGGCTGGAGACCTCCTTTTTTCACCTTGGTGGGAGGGACAGCTGAGAGCAGTGTGAGTTTAAAGGGGTCACAGTCCAAGCCAGCAGAAAGGGAAAACCAACTCCAAATTTCTCTAGTTAACATGATGGTGCTTCTTAATCCATCTTACTCTTGAAGGGCAGAACATTACTTCAGGAGTGAAATAATAAAGACATGTTAGTTAATTATTTACTGTGTAATTAAAAATGAACCAATTACTAATCAAGTCACAATCTGTAGAATTTAACTAAGAATTTAATTTACAAATCATTTTCTGAAGGCTGAGTATAAAATTGTTCATTAAAAAGCTCTTAACACTTTTTTGGTTTTGAATGTTTTTAGAATATAATGTGTTTTCTAGAACCCTTGAAACCGATCTAAAAAGAGTTGGACAATCTGCTAATGAAATCTCTGGGAAGGTAGAAGGTACATTGGTGCATATTTGCATCCTAAATCTTTGTTCCTGAGGACTTGGCCATTCAGAGTTTTGCTCTTATACTTGAATAGCTCAGCTTTTGAATAAATGTTGTGCAGACATGCATGGATACTTTAGCTCTCCAGTGTCTTGAAAAAAATAAAAGGTGAAAAAGAGACAAATCTGCAGGAGGCATTATTTGCTTAGTGATATCTACTGCTTTATTTTTGTGCTTATTTCACTTCTATGCTATAGCTTAGGTTTTTATTATCATCTTTTGAATTACAACATAAGAGAGAAAAAAAAGCAGTCCTGCAGGTAATGGCCGCATACAGATGCATTCATTGTGTATTTTTCATACATATGAATTGAGTGTCTTTACTCTCATGAGTGAAAGCTTATTAGTGGTAATGATAAAAAAGTAGAGTGAAAACAGCCTGCTCTTGTACTTTCTGTTTTGCCTACTTCTGTACAGCTTATTACAGACAGTGACTTTCAATCTGCTGCAGAGTATCAGGATAAACACAGAAAATACTTATTATTGATAAAGACTAATGAGTTTTGTGTTTTCTTTGTTTCTCTAACCAGTTTTTCCTTTTAGAATTTAATGGACTACCACAGTGCTGTGGACTGAGTTGTAAACCCTGCATGGAAATGTTAACTTGTTGAATAAAATGTTTTCATTAGTGTTTTTCAAAATCATGGAAACTTTTCCATTGCTGATATCTTTCACCTAACTTGTTTTCCTTGAGATCTCATGTGTCAGACTTCTAAGAAGATTTTCCACATGGGAATGGGTAGGAAGGATAGAGATCCAAGAACTCAGAGGGCAGAAGAGCATACACAGCAATACTCCATAGCTGAAAAGATTTCCATTGAAAAAATGACTATAGGGTAAAAATGAGAGGTGGCTGTCAGACTGTGTAAGTTTTTTCTTTTTTTCTCCATGCGCAGATTAGCTAAAAAATCTTCCATTCCCTTTTGCCTTGCAAATGCAACAGTACCCCTGACATTCAGGGAGAGAGTAATTTAATTTGCTATGCTGTCTTAATCAGGGACTTATGTGCAGCAAAATCTGACATTTTTATCTAGACTATATTATGTAAAGCAATGAGCTGGGGGACCAGGTTCATGTTGCAACTGTTGACAGCTAATGTTTTTCAGTAAGTCACGCAGCAGCAGAGGAGTGCCACTTTCCCATTCCCAGCGTACCGCTGAGCCACTGCTGCAAGGGTGACAACGTGTAACAATGGAGGCTGGAAAGATAAAATTGAAGTTGACATGAAAAGCGTGTGACAAAGAAGCCCTACAACTGAGATACCCATAGCTAAAAAATCTGTGAGAAAGTCGTTCAGCACCTGATTGATACCCAAAGAGAGTTAAATTATTCTTTTCATTGAAGACGGTTGGTGAACAGTCCTCAATAAATTCCAATGGCAGGCCTGTAATGAAGTGGAGCTGATGCAAGTTGGCACGGTTTTAAAATTCACCATATGTTTTAGTTCAGTGAAGATGTATTCTGTTGCTTTATGCTTTTTGCATCCTTGATCTACAAGAGTAATAAATAGAGCGCGATCTCTTGCAGTTACAATTGCAGTGTTGAATGCACCAAACTGTTGTGGTCTGAATACCTGTAATAAGATACCAGAATATCTGCAATTAGAAATGCAAAGATTGTTCTTGTTGAGCAGTCCAAAATCAAGCAATGCTGCTGACTTTATAGTGAGTTCAACAAGCTTTGTAGCCAGCCAAGAAACATGCAACAAAGTAAAGCATTTTCAACATTAGTCATGTCCAATGCTATTTACAGCTTTTCTAGATCACCGCTTCACCTAAAAACACGTGAGAACTCAGGCCTGAGCACAGAAGTTATGTGCTCCTTTTGACCTAGCCAGCTTAATTAACGTGGCTATATTTCCTACTACCTGGCGCCCCTGAAAGCTCTTTGTTAAGCATAATGCATTACAATAATCCAATTTAGATATGACAAAAATTACTGTTCTTCTGCCAAGGCATGTGCTAAACTGAAAACTATCATTCCCAAAGTAAGGGTCGCAACCTTCAGTGGGACTGCAAGCCTAACAGTAGTGTAATTATTTATGCTAGTGTAATGAGGCTGATGAAAGTGGGACTTACTGCCAGAAACAAGCTGAGGAGATTTTTATGGGTCTGACTAGACTATTCTGACCAGGAGCACTTGCTTTCCAAATCCCATCCTTTCTCCAGCCCCTATTTTGGACCTTAGAGAAGCTTTTTTTTAGGAAGGTGAGAAAATTAATATTTTCAAATGTATTCTATTTATCTCAGTCTCTGAGTCTGCTAAATTTTAGTTCAGATTAATATTTTCTTCATCTGCTGTGATAAATATGGGAAGTGTTAGAAAAAATTATGTAGGCCCCTAATTGGTTTGCAATGATTCATTCAGACAGCACATTTATAAATAGGAAAAAAAGGGGGAGGGGAAAAGAGAACAAGAGAGGGGAGAGTCTTTAGAAGATACACTGCCCATTTTACCCAGCTGCCAGAACATTTTTGTGGTACAAAATTAATACTATTTTGTTGATGAAGAATTCGGTGTTGAAGTAAATTTCTTAGTGCCAGAATCCATAGTATATTTTTATATTAAGTTAAACAATGTTGTTCCCCCTTGGATTCTGAACAGTGGCTTAGAGAACTCTTATTTGGACATAAGCAGTGGGCATTTGTTCTCTCTTTTTGTCTTTTGCTTCTCTGTTCAACGTCCATGTCATAGAGCACAACGACAGTTGACATAATTTATTATTTGAATTTTTAGAAATTAATAACTTCAGTAGTATTGGAGTTCAGATGTTCCCTTATGCAAAGAGGGAATCAAATTGTCCATTATAATGCTAGAGATCATGTGGGAAACTATAAATTATAAATTAAATGGTGGTCCTGCAACTGCAGATTCAGTAAGGTCTCTGTGATGTACATGTGATTAAACCTGTACATTGTCTCTGAATAAAATTAAGAGTACTAAAGCAAATTTCAGCATAATATAAATATTACCCCACTTTTTTTTAGACTGTGTCTTAGCAGTCTTTTATCATACACTGGATTCTTAATCACTGTCAACTCACTATACTTTCCTTTTCAGTAAAGAACAGTGATGTTATGCAATGTTACTATGTAGATCAAGCCCTGTTTTTTCTAGTCCTATTTTGAGAAATTACATCTGAGTAAAACTACATTTTTGGTGAAGCTAAGTCTTCCCCCAGCAGTTAACATTTTGCTATATTTATGTGACATGACTTTACGCTTTGTGGTTTTGGCAGATGGAGGGATGATTTTTCTTCACATTTTTTCATATGGTGAAGAATTTACAGGAGCTATTTTAGCAATAGCAAGCAGAGGAGACTTTGATTTGTTTATCTAACATATGTGTCACATATAAAAGGCAATGTCCTTCCACTGTAGTTGTTCATAACTAGCTGTTCCAAATGGATTTGTGCCAACACAAAATACACCACCACAATTAGCAGTAATAGGAACTTCAGCTGACAGCAGCAGTGAAGGCAGTAAAAATTAAATGACTGTGTGAACTGTCCCTCCGAATTAAAACTGATGTACACTGGCAAAAAATAAGAAAACTCACACCACTCTTACCCCTTACACTCTGTTCTAGTCTGGTAATAATTAGAGAAAATACTGCTGTTTGGGGCTCAGTATTTTTACATGGCATAGATTCACCCCATTAATGACAAGGATCTTAGTATCCATACCAATAAAACATCTCAAATTACAAAAATCTATAGATGACTTTCAAATGCTTGAGGATACAAATAGCCTTTGGAAGAAGGTTGATTTTTAGAGGTGTTTGTCAGTTAGGTGCCTGTTACTGACTTCTAGCTGGTGTTGCACATGTACTTCTAAAAACACGGCTTAGAAATTCCACTAAATGGTATCCAAGAAATTATTTTTTTTTCTGGGTGGAAAATCTTCCAGGAGCTACAAAATCTCTGCAAAAGAGTATTCATGGTAATACTTCTATGGCATAGAATATGATCTTGATCTAGAGCAGGTTGTTATCAGAGCTGCAATAACAACAAACCCTCCCCCTTTTCATGAACCGTGGCTGAATTATGCTAATCCCTATACAAATGAATGAAAAAATTAGTATAATGAGGATTTGAATAAGTACTTTATTGTACAATATTAACTGATAGAATACACTGTAGATTAGTGATTCACAGTTTATTGTCTCACAGTGTCCTATATGACATACTTTCAAAATACAAATTATTTTCCACAATTTAAATGAAGCTCTAGCAATGCGCTAGAGCACCTCAGAAATATTTTAGGCTTGAGAGTTGTCCAAACCTAACCTTTGAATTCTTGAACACTGTAAAACATATGATTTGTAGGTCAGAGCATGCAAAAAGCACAGCTGTTAACTGTGACCTTGAGGAGGCTTTGCAGCTGCAGTTACGTTGCAGCATTGAGTGTGACACATCTTTGTAATGTTTTGCACTTTGCGAACGCATTTGCATCCCATTCCTTGTATTTATTATGGACAGAATTAAATCTCATCAGTCAATCAAACATGTCAGTCCTCTCCTGGTCATTCTGAAAGCACAGGGCAACCAAAAGACAGAAGATTTGCAAATTTACAGGGAACACCATGTAGTTTTGTCAGTAACTTGATATGTGCATGAGTAGGTATATGCCAAATTTATGCACACGAATTTGGACACTCTTGTAGAGTTTTCAGGACTAGAGCACTTGGTTTGGTGTTGACAGTTAAAAGCTTCTGTGTAAATAGACACCTGGTGCCATACTCTTAACAGTGGTTAGACATTCCAGTGATAATAGTTTGCCAGGAAGCAAGGCTAGTGAAAAAAAGCCAAATCCAATTAAAATATATCATCAGGTAAATGTGAGTTTTGGCAGCAGGACAGAATTACTCACTTTAGACTTTGCTGACGACACAAAGTAAACACCTCTCTTCCCAAGAAATGTGACCCGTTACCAGCAACATACGCTAAACTGTGCGTCTAACTAGTTAGGTCCACCAGCAGCACATCAGGAGACACTAATTCTGCAGAGCATTACCTATGCAAATCAGAGGCCATTTCCCCCAGTACTAACTGTTGCCTGTTGAGTGCCTAAGCACTGGGCTAACCAAGTGGGGAGTTAGTTGTTTGAGCCGGGGGAAGCTCAATGTAAGGTTTAACAGTTGATGCAATTTGCCTGCTGTACGGGAAAGGTCAGCCCCTATAAAGTTGTGGAAAAAACAGAGCTCCCAAACAGCTGGAACAATCTCTCTAAAGAACTGGACTCGGGCAGGTAGAGTAGAAAGAGACAGAAGAGCATATGTTTTACTGTTTTTGAGAAGTGAGTTTATGGACAAATTTAAAGAGAATGTATCCTATGAAGAGGAATTTATAAAGCAAATGCAGTAAGTCCAAGTTTTTCACTGAGACATGATTGCTTTTTAACTTAATGAACAGCAATTAGGGAAAAACCATGGAAACACATTAATTATAACACAGTAAAATGAACATGAAAGCTTTAACAGTACTGAAGGCTACCATACACCTCAACTAAAACCTACAATTCTTTCAAACAGCCTTGCCAGCCTGCTTTGAATTTCTGGAAACCACAGGAAGGTATCTACAGGCTTGTGAGTAGACTAGAAAATTATACTGCTCCCGGAAAACAAAAAAAAACCAAAACAAAATAAGAAAACCCGAACCCAAACCCCCGCAATTGTTTATTGGCTGTAACACAAGACCTTCAAGTCAGGAGAGGACTTAAAAGGTAGAACATTGCAGGCTTCAATTTATCAGTATAGACACAAGACATCTGCCTAACTAAAGGCATTATATGGAGGCCTGTTCCTGCCAGAGCTGACAAGAGAACTAGGTTGAAGATGAGCAATAATATGAAGGGTCAAGGCACCCCTTCCCAATATGAGCTGTTGAAATATAGTGTTCATAAAAGCCGGGTTTACTTCTTAAAGAAACTGTCTGTTAAAGAAAAGGACATAGAATTTCTATTTGTGATTCATCTTGTTCCAGAAGTTTATAACATGTAAATCTGCATAGTCTGTGTATAACATTTTGTACAGTGAAAAAAGGAGTATAAAAATACTGCTCTTTCACTCTTTATCCATACTATGAGACAAGCACAGTTTATTATAACAGGAAATAATACTTTATTATAAAATCTGCATGTAAACAAGTAACAAATTAATTGAATAACAGTTAATGGAAGTGCAAATTAACTTCATAAAATGGTATCTGTTCTGTATTTAACTATATATATATATATAATCTCATTTGTTTTTTCCCCATTCTAATGTGGTTCTACTCCCCCCCCTTTAAGTTTAAAAAGATTTATCATTGCTTGCTTTATACCAAAAAGAGTGTACGAGCCTGCGTACAAGTTTAAGTTTTGCTCTGCAAACAAGACAAGTCTATGGTGATACTTATCATCCTTTCTTATCTTTGCATCTCTGGTATCCACAGGACAAGAGGATATACAACATATGTACACAGTGAAAATGTGGGCATGTCAAGCCACTTATTTAAAGTTAGTTCATTCACTTCCACACATCGAAACTTAAACCACTTATCAGTGAAGCAGACATTGTAGTGTAACTTCCGGACTTGCTTATGCACCTTAAGGCATTAACGAGAGTCTCAATTGATAAGTCATTCTTGTTACCACCATGAGGATCATCCATACACTTCTCATAACAGTCGAATGCTTGTTCATCACCCACGTGCAACATCTGGCCTTACTGAAAGCTTCTAAAGCACAGATAAGTCATGGCAAGACTTTGATTTTGCTTTGAAAGCCATCTTCTTGTTGTTCTTTGCCACAATTCTCCCAAGGAATCGTTTTGCCTTTTTGCCTATGCTTTCTCTTCTTTTTGTGTTGGCCATTCTCCTAGCATTGTCTTCTTTACTGTCTTTGCGAAGTCTAATTTGCCGAACAATACCTTCAAACAGGTCCTTAACATTATGATGAAGAGCAGCTGAGGTCTCAATGAATTTGCAGTCAAACACAACAGCACAGGCCCGTCCCTCTGGATGGAAAGAGAAAAAGGGAGATGAGTGGAGATGGACTTTTTTTTCATATATACTGCTAGAAAAACAAAACAAAAATTGACTTTAAATAAGGAAAGTGCCTTCAATGCCACAAAAGAGCTTTACTACGTGGTAGGAAAGTGAAAATTTGCATTCATGGTTTTCCCCCCTTACTCTTCTTGGTTTTGTTGTGGTATGGTCAGAAATCTCATCTGACCAATGGTACTGAATATAAGGCAGTAATAGTCCTTGAGGCAGACCATCCAAGTATTGTTTAAGAGCTACAGCTAATAGGAGGGGCACTTGGATGCATGCTTGCTGTTTGATACAAAACAGTGTGAGGTATGGAAGGAAATGGTTTTCATTTCTTCTGGAAGTTTTTGAGCAATTACACACCTTTGCCTTGCTGTAACAAGTGAGAGTTTTCCATGCTAGCTACAAATGAAGCTGATACAGTCCACAAGGTCAAGTCATTGAACAGATCACTAGAGGTCACGAAGTTCTACACCATTGGATTTGACTAGGACTGCATTCAAAACACAACATGCTCATGTTCCAGACATAAGCACATAACTCTGGAACATTGCTGCGGTACAAATTTCCATGTTCAACTTGGGTTAAATAATGGCAAAGTTGTAGACCTGAGCAAAGTACTGATGTCATGACTAGGACAGGTCAATCATGCACTGCCACCAGCCTGAAAAAAGTGATAATCTCCTGATGAACTCCAGCTGATTCCATGTGCAGGCATCTAACACAGGGAACATGGCAAAACTAGACAGCAAGAGATGGTTCATCATCAAGGCACCGATATTTCAGAGTATTCTTCCCAGTGGGGGAACAAAAAAAAAAAAAAGCCAAAACCACCAAATGTTTAAATAAGTTAAATTAGTACTGTGTTGTTGGTAGTGGTTACTGTGTTCTAGTTACCAAAATGCTAGCTGGAACTAGCTAAGAAAATTCTCACTGATCACACCTGGAGAACATATACAAAAAGATTTTTTAAGTTGTGTGAGCCTGATCCCACCAGTTCAATTCAAATGTGATGGAATCACTTCCAGAAGAGGATTGTACGAGCTGTATAGGGTCACCCTTTTCAAAGGCTGCCTGGGTTCCATAACACGGCACTCCTGTCCCTTAAAAAGCATAGCTCAAGCTGTCAGACCTTGAGACTAGCTGCTGCACACTTAATCTACAGTTAAACCATTTCAGTCAATACAACAATGAATGCTACACAAAACAATACTCTAAAGCTGCAGCTCTGAAGCATTTTCTTCTCTTGTACTGCAGTTCAGAGCACTGCTCTGCACAATCACAAATGTTCCCCCCCACCATCTCCACTGTTTTCTGTGGTTTTCTGTGGTACCAAGTCCCTCAGCATGAACCAGCTGTCTTGATTTCTCTGGTGTGCCTTGAATCATACATTTTTCTACATCAAAAACAGAGCATGTCTATTGGCTGTGATCCTCTATGGCCTTTGCTACTAATTTAGACATTACTGTATAAATGAATAGTGTCTCTTACCATCAACTGAGACTTCCCGGGACCTGACGAGGTCACTTTTATTGCCCACAAGAATAATAGGAATGTCTTCTGTTTGCCTTGCTCTTCTTAGCTGGATTCTTAGCTCAGAGGCCTTTTCAAAACTAACTTTGTCTGTCACCGAATATACAATAATATAGGCATCTCCCATTTTCATACAGTGGTTCTGAAGCCATTGGCTGTCATCCTAAAACAAAAGGCAAGAAGTAGATTTATTGCACTGAAAAAGCTATTCAACACTGTCTGACTAATGATTTAATTATTGTAAGCACCGTAAAGATATTTTTTTAGCTTTATTATAAAGAGTCAGTAAAAGCAAGCCAGCCTCCCAACTTTTTTTTAAGATTGTTATATTTTAAATATATTACAAACCAAAATTCTCTCGTTTCCAGAAATAATATCAGGTCTGCACTGATCAGATCATGAATCTCTAATTTTACAGTAATTCCCTCATGTAAGCTGCTGCTTATTCAAAGCATTAAGGGATTCACACTCCAGCCCTATTCAGGTTTTTAAATTGCCTGCCTAGCTACAGAAATTAATTACAGGAGAGAACAAAGGCAGTATGAATTCTATTTTTTCATGTCACTTTTTTAATGTTACTGATATGATCGAAGAAATTGGCAGACATAGTAGTTTCACGTCTACTTTTTTTTTGAGTGAACCACTGACCAAGCCATAAAGAAAAAATATCTTAAATCTGTATGTACCTGCTCCCATATATCAAACACCACGAGAGATGCTTCTTCTCCGTCAACTATAATTGATCTGTCGTATGTATTTCCTATGGAAAAAAAAAAAAAAGTTCAGAAAAAAGAAGTTACTCTTCTCCATCCCTGCCGGCTGCCTGGGAGGAGGTGGCCGTAGGGGGATGTCCGGGGAGGTGCGGCCGCAGGCGCTCCGGCAGCGGTAACGCCACTCCGAGTGGCGGGTCCCCAGGACCGGCAGTCCGCCTCCCGCCGTGGGTGCCCCACGCCGCCCCGCGCCCTCACCGGCCTCTTCCGCGTCCGCGCAGTCCTCCACGCCACCGAAGATGCGGGCCAGGCTGGTCTTGCCGACGCCGTGCTCGCCCAGCAGGATCACCTTGTAGAGGTTGCTGTCGGAGTCGCTGCCCGAGGAGATGACGGAGTCGGAGGAGTCGGAGGCCCAGCTCTCCCGGTGCGCCTCGCCGGGACTGTACGAGGTGCAGCGCACCAGGCCGGAGAGCTCGCCCTGCGGCAGGGCGGCCCGCAGGTCCCGCTCGTCCACCGGCATGCTGCGCCGGTGCAGGTGCTGGTGCACGGAGAAGGGCATGCTGCCGCGCCGCTTGTCCAGGTAGCGCAACTTGTCGCCGCGGTTCAGAGTCATGAGGGTGCCGCGCTGCGGCCGGAGGGGAGAGAAGAGCCGTCAACACCCGCCGC
This sequence comes from Grus americana, assembly GCF_028858705.1. Lineage (NCBI taxonomy): Eukaryota > Metazoa > Chordata > Aves > Gruiformes > Gruidae > Grus > Grus americana. The sequence continues at coordinate 10,571,847 of NC_072864.1, forward strand.
CCCTGCAGCGCCCCAGCCCCGGCCGCGACAGCACGGGCGAGCCCCGCCGTGCCGCGCCGCCCGCGGAGCAGCGCTTACCTCGGGGCGCTCCGCGGAGGGAGGGAAGCAGTCAGGGGTTCCCCGCCGTTACTCGCCCGTGCCGCCGCCGCTGAAGCTCCCTCAGCGAGTGCTGCCGCCACCCCGCTCCTCGCCCCTATTTATGGCTCCGCCAGCCCGGCCCTCCCCGCCGTGACGCGCGCCGCGCGGCGCCCTGCCAGCGCGGCCGTGGGCAGCGCCGTCCGCCCACGGCGGCACCGCTCTGCTCTGCTCTGCTCGGCGGGGGCGGGGAGCCCGGCGCGGGGAGCCCCGCCGGGGGTGGCGCGGCCCGGTCTGCTGGCGGCAGCGAAGGGGTCGGCGGCGAGGCTCCCCTCCCGTCGGCGCGGGGAAGCCGCCGGGGCCGCGGCACGGCCAAGCAGGGGAGGCCTCCGTGGGGAGGTGAGGGGTGGACGCGGAGCGTTTCAGTGGGAAATACCGTCACGTGTAGCGAGTGAAAGGCTGTGCAGTCAGGCTGGCGGGGTCTGCCCCACGTCCCTGCTCCCGCCCGGCCCGGGATACTGTTCTTTCCTGATGCTCACCCGGGTGGAAGGAAGACCGCATTTGCTGCGTGTCTCTTGCTTCCACTCGGAGCCCTGCGTGAGAGCGCGTGTTGTACACAGATGGGTTTCCTCGGCTTGTTAGGCTCTATGTCATTGTCCAGGAGTTTAGGTATAGTCTCGTTGTCTACAGTAGTGTTAGAAAAAATATTTGCAAATTTGCAGTCTTTGCATTACTTCATGCTTGCTTTACGTAATGTTCAGGAGCAGCTTATGAGAAAAGCACCTGTACTAGGTGTTGCATTTACATAGTAAACTTGCCAAAGTGTCCGCGTGCAGTGTTAACGGTTTAAGAGGCCAATGTAAAACATAAAGGTCAAATTCTTGTCTTGATTTCACCTGAGCAGCAAAGTGAGACAGTGAAAGTCTTATCTCATAAGTGGCACAGTCATTACCATGTGATCAGGTGAAGAAACGACTAACCAGATAACTATACTTGTATTCTGAATGGCTCACCCAAGCATCGTGTATACAGTTTATTGTTTACCTAGCAACCGAAGTATGTTACATTTTACAGCCAAAATAACTCTGGCTCCTGCTCCCAAACGATTACAGCCTGATCAGTACGGGAAAATCCCTGTGACTCTTGTACAGAGACAATTGCCATCAAATTCATGAAAGTTTAAGGGTTCACAAATCAGCTACAGAAACAATGCTAAAGAAGGTAAGAGATAGGGAGGTGATGGAAATGAAGTTGTAGATGTAGGGAATAAAGTAAGGGAAAGAAAAGAATCTGTGGGATTAGGCTATGGGGTTGCATAGCCAATAAAATACAGCATACCGGCTCAGAAACATCTTTTCTCTTAGAACATGTTAAACTTCTCAGGCTACTTAACTGCAACAAAGATAAACATGAAAAATACTTTGAAGGGACTGACCACAGGGAATGGATATTTTTTTCCTATGAAGTTAAGTAAGTGAATATTCCGTTATTTTCAGGAGCTAATTATAATTCTCCAGTTTACGCTCTTGGGGTGGTTTTGGCCCCTTCGCCCTGATAACTGCAGTTTGAAGTGTTAATGTGGCAGTTAAAGATCACCAAGTGCTTGCAGCAAGTTCTCTCTGCCTGTCTCGCAAAATAGCAACCAAAATAGCCTTGTCGGTTTAAATAGTCAGACTTCGGTGGTGAAATGAAGTGAGTGCTTCAGTTAACTGAACTGAATTATAAACTTCTGGTTAGCATTTTAAATCATATTTAAATAAATTGTGGTTAGCATATGAAGTACGCTGTGGTTACTTAACTTGGATAAACTGGAATCTGCCAAACCATCTTGATTAATCTGTATTTATATACAGTTAATTATGTAAATACACTGCCAGAAATGGTTTATCTTCAGTTAACTTTTTAAAAATTTGAATGTTTCTGCTTAAAATTCTCACCTGAAAACATTCCGAGTGGGTTTATAAGTCTTTTGGACCAGTCCTTCTTGCATGCCTTTACCGTGTGTCAGGGTCAAACTTTAGAAGTTGACATATGAAGTGGGGTATTTTTAATTCTTTTCTGTGTGAAAGAAGGGAAATCTGAGGAGCATCAGAACCAAAGATACAGTGTCGCTTTTGTGCCAGATATAGCACTACTGACTGGAACCAAACTAAAAATGGGAGTTTCACTGACAGGACTTAAAGAAGCCATATTTTATTCCAGGCCTTTTGTTGATGAGAATTATGAATATTTTAATTATGTAAATGCAGATAAACCCCTTGCTAGCCAAAAAAATAACAGGAAAGGCATATGTAAAAGTGCTAAATAAAAACTTTGAGAGAACATTTTTTCAGCAGGAAAAGTGGCTGAAAATAAAATAATGCCTAATAGAAATGATACAAACAATTCAGGCCTCTGTGGCATGTACTTGTTTTGTTCCAGCACCCAGGTACAGCTAATGAATTAATGGTTATAGAATACCGCCGTGGTTACAGGATACTATTGGGGATCTGGCACTGGGTTCTGTGAGTTGTCCTTTAACGGAAAGTGAGATGGCCTTGCATTAGGTCCCCGGGGCTTTACTTGTTTCTAGAGGGATGAGTACAAGTTGCAGAGAGGAGCGCTGTGCCAAGGCAGTTAGGTCTGTTCCCATCCGCCACAGGATTTGTGCCTGGAACCAGAGAAAGGGAGCGATCACAGGGGTCATGTAGCTGGTTTATCTCCTTTGATATTAATAGGTCCAGCTATTTTGTGAAGTTGGAAGGAATTAACAGATAATTCACGTTAATCACTTGAGAGACAAGCATGTAATTCTATTTGCTGTTAAGTTATTGCTATATATTAATGTATACATTACAGTGGCACCTGCTGATTTCAGCTGAGTGCATATAAGACCACAAGATTGAAATGCTGATCTTTCAGTTTCTTTGAATGATTTTCAGACCGTCTCCTTTCTCACCTGCCCTCCATTTCCACTTCTGTGTGACTGTGATTCTAACAGATATATTAACCATAATTTATTTCTGTTTAAAAGTATTGTGGTTTAACCCAGCCAGCAGCTAAAACAACCACAGAGCCGTTCGCTTGTTCCTCCCGCTCCAGTGGGATGGGGGAGACAATCAGGAAAAAAAGTAAAACTCATGGGTTGAGATAAGCCAGTTTAATAGGACAGAAAAGGAAGATTATTATGATAATAAAAATAACAAAAGAATATACAAAACAAGTGATGCACAGCACAGTGGCTCACCGCCAGCTGACCAGTGCTCAACTAGTTCTCGAGCCATGGTCCCGCCCCCAGCCAGCTTCCTCCAAGTTGTATACTGAGCATGACGTCATATGGTATGGAATATCCCTTTGGCCAGTTTGGGTCAGCTGGCCTGGCTGTGTCCCCTCACGGCTTCTTGTGCATCCCCAGCCTCCTTGCTGGCCAAGGCAGTATGAGAATCCGAAAAGTCCTTGACTTGGTATAAGCATTGCCTAGCAACAACCAAAATATCAGTGTGTTATTAGCATTATTCTCATCCTAAATCCAAAACACAGAGAAAATTAACTCTATCCCAGCTGAAACCAGGACAGAAAGAGATTTTCATGTCTTGCTTTTCTACTCTTATTTTCTATTGTTTTAGCTTCTACTGGTCTAAGATTTTAATTAAATGAGTGCTTCAGACACATACTGTAGACTTGATATTTTTCCTAAGCCAAATATACAGTTCCTTACAGATTGAAATGGAAACTGGAAATTTTATAATTTTGTTGGATTTTACATAGAGTCAGACGTGGAGGCTATCAGTGTTGAAGGTAAGAGTCCGCTCCAGCCTGCATGGCAGATTGTAAGTGCACTGACTCAGGGTTATCAAATTAGCAGTGGTACTGTCTGTGATTCTTCAGTCACAGGTGACTCTGGAGCAATTCAGGTGCCTGTCCCCTGCAATGCCTGTGTCATATAACCAGCAGCAGAGCTGCAGTCCAGGGGCTGCTGTCTAACCTAGATCCTTGCTGCATGAGGAGATACGGCTTAACAAAAGTAGCAAGCAAATTCTGCTGAGACTAGAGGGACTGGGTCATTTTTGGTGTCAGGGAACCCAGTCAACTAAACCCTAATTACCAGGGTATTGTGGGATCCTGGAGGAGCTGCTGTAACCTCCCATTTGTGAATCAATCCAAAAGCTTCGCTTTTGCTTGGCTGCCCAGCATCTAGGGTGTATGTCCTGTGGGTCTCATAGAAGAATTTGATCTGAGACTTAGAAGGAAAGGAACACTGATGTCCTATATTGTGTGGAATTGAGGACAAAGCTCTCTAAAAAAGGATTACTTTTTTTTCCAGTTTCATTTCATCTTTGTATGATTTTCACTTTCCTTATTTCATATCTTTTTCACTTAAGGTGCCCTTGTTTATATTTTACTGTTGTAGCATATCCAGTTTCTTTTTTTCCCCCTATAATCTCATTCCTTTCTTATTCTCTCTCTCCTTTTTTTCCCTTTCAGTTTTCCTCTATCTTTTGAGAAGTGTCACTGTTCAGTTCTGGTGCGCTCTCTTGGACTGAGTACTTTTCATTATATGGAAAATGTAAAACATGCAGTCCAATCCTGTTTTTCCAGTTATTTATTCCTGGGGTAATAAAGATCGTGCCTGAAGTTTCTTTATGCTACATTAGGTGAATTTTCAGTGAAGAAAGCAGAATTTTGGGCGTTGAATTAACTGTATGTTATTCTACCTCATCAGTGTTTGTTCAAGGTCAAATGCCATATTATAAATAGCACTTCTGTTTTTTACATCAAATTATCGCTGAATTTCAGTTTTTGCTTTTGCTGCTGTCTTACACTGGAGTTGTTTCACATTTGATTAGGATTAATAGAAATATTTTGAACAGTCCAAAGACTGGATTAGCAGCAGTGAGGTTTGGGAGAAAGTATTGTTCTCGGCGTGGCTCTACGCTGGAAGTCGTGGGTTTCTCCTCTCCTTACTTTTCAACTCATTTGCACTGCCTCAAGTCTAATTAATCATCCATTATGTGGGTGAAGTTATTTCTATACAAACTGCAGAGAGATCCACAAAGGTCTGTTCTTGCCAAGTTGCATGAAGCATTACTCCTGCAGAAGCATGAGTCTGGCTACCTCCCAAATACCTGGACTAAAAAAGAAATAGCAGCATTTATTATTATTTTAATTACAGAACTGACAGACTTAGGCCAGTGGGAGAAGAGACAGAGGCAGCAGTAGGAAATGCATTGGTTTTTTTTAACCTAAGCAAGAGAGATGGGGATATGGGGAAATGAAATACCCCCCCCCCCATTTTTTCCTTATCCTACAAGAAGTAGGATATAGTGCAAATGTGGTGTCAAGTTTTCCTCACCATCACCCTTAGTATCACAGATTAGTGTGTGCTGAACAGATACAGGCTAACTGGTTCAGTTTGTGGGTTGTATGCAAACACATATTAGACCTTTTCATGTGTAGCATATGGTATATTGTATTATCTTGCAGTTAATGTATAGGGATGTAAAAGTAGGTTACAGTTTGAACTGTACCAATAACTGTAGCAATGGTGAAGCTTTCAGCCTTAGCACTAACTCCTTTGTCAGAAAGCCTGATAAATGTCGCATCCACACTGAACTTGCATTTGGACATTCCCTAGGGCGGGCAGCACATCCCTTCGGCCAAGGACCCATGCTTTCTCTCATAATTACTCTTGCATTTAATGACAGGTAATATTTTTGATTGAATAGTGGTAGCCATGAATGGGGGCTGCAACAATAAAATGGGAGAAATATGAGCTTTGGAGTTGATAGAAATCGACATAGCTTAGAAAGCTCAGATAGAGTGCCAGGGGGGAAATGCAAGCAAAAACCTAACTAAATCCATTCTTATATCTACAAAATTAATCAGAAGTTGGTTCCTCTCACAGCTAATGTGCTTCCTCTCAGCTCTAGACCAGAAATTCTAAAGGTCACTGGTAGGCACTGCAAAAGAATATATTACTGTTTGTGTTTTTCAGGTAGAAAATGATAAAATAGGTAAATTTTAAGTCCATTGCTTGTAACATAAAGCAAAGGCCTCTGTCTTTCTGAAACTGTTGCAAAAGAGTGCAAAAAATAACTTGGGATAAGAATAACTGGAAATGTGGTTCATCTTCCTGCTGCTCAGAATTTCTCACTGCTTTGAGTAAGCTCAAACTACCAGATAGCTTCATGACCAACTGAACCAGGTGAATCATTGCTCTGAAAAAAAGAAGTTGCACAAATGGCATATCTAATTTCATTTTTGCCTGTGCCATTCCCTCACTTCTTTTTCACAGAGTCCACCACACTATTAGTAAACTATCCTCTTAGAATATACTTGGGAATAGCATTCTGTCTCAGTCTAACTTCAAAGTTGCACTGATTTTTAGTTTTTCAGATTTGAGTTTACTTCTTAGCGACATGGTAACCACTCGTGCTATACCCTGTTACAAGAGTCAGAGTTTGGATAACCCCTTAGTTTCCTCAGTCACTGCGGAATGGACTCATTAGCACATACTGTATGTGATCAGCTGTTTGCTCCTATTGAATTTCAAGTTTGGAGTAAAATCAGAACATGACCTAAGATATTTCCATAATTATTTTCTTTTATCACCCCTAATTCCGCTTTTTCAGTATTAAGCCTGTCATGGCCAATGTGCATGACATACATCATCCGTCCATGAGTGGAATGCTAAATATCCTGTTACAATTCCTGTGGGATGTATACTCCTTAGTGTGGATTTCAGAGGCCCTTTACAAGAAATATCTAGAAGTCTGATACCATGAAAAGGTTTCTGAATTTACAGATTGCACCAGACACTTGGTTCAAAGAGTGGGCAAATTAAATGGCTGTCTGTCTTACTAAGAAGTACATAGTAGTAAGGAAGCAAATTGCAAATGTAAGATTTATTGTTTACCAGCAGTAGCTCTTGGCAAGAGGAATGAACCTATTTACAATAACAAATTAAAGAAGCTGTACTGGGTGAGACTCAATTTACAGCCAGTTTCCAGCAGCTGTCAGTAGCAGATATCTAAAGAAGAATGGACAATAAGAACATGATAAACACAGTTAAAACTCCCGCTGTACAACCACCAGACCAGAAGCATTCCTTTTGTTCAGAGGCCCTTGATGTTTTTCTGCATATTTTTCTAATTGCTTTTTAACCCGTGTAGATTTTCAATATTCTGCAACACAGCCATTTACTGTATTGTGAAGCAGAGAATAAGATTTCCCTTATGTCTTCTTCATGTAGGTAATGATTTTATAGCTTTCCTCAGTAATTACCTCTTTCAGCTGAGGAACCTAGAGTATTCAGTCACTTCTTGTATAAACATCCCTACTTGCCTTTCTCTGTATCTTTTCTAATACATAGGGGACAAGAAGCACACACATTAGAGACACAGATTATTCAAACTGCATGTGCCTGTGGACTTCCACAGTGGACAGTGACATTTTCTGCTTTCTTTGTTAATCTTGAGAATTCCTAGCATCTGTTTATGCTGTCAACTGAGCATTAAGTAATATTTTCATGGACCTACTGTAAATGTCTTTTATTGAAGAACTAAGGATTTAATTGGCAGGAAATTGGGCAGAAAACAGCCTAAAGCTGCCCTTGGCAACCCACAGAGCCCATCTCTTCCATACGCCTCCCGGACAATGTCTTCAAAAATTGTCTGTTAGCAGGCATCTTCCACATAGTACTGCAGAAAAAAGCGCAGAAACTTGCAGAAAGAAAGTGTAGTTGTAAGGGAAAACTTCCCTGCAGCAAGAGATTACAAGTGAGGGTGCCGGGAATATGGCAGATTGTGCCATTGACAAAGTGTTGCTTACATTTCAACACATTACAGAGATATCAAAGGAGAGAAGATCTGGGGATGTGGGGCCTGAAGATCTGGATAAAGTCATCATATTGTAGATAATTCCATGAATACGACATGTGAACAAGGTAAAGTCTCCTTGCAGTGAAAACCCATAAGTAGGAGTAGAGCTGTGGTCCTCTGAGGAGATGACCAACATGCTTCCAGTCACAGGGTTGCATAGATTCATCACTGAGAGAAGGACGTATGACAGAAACACAATTTATAATGTTTGTGACAATATAAAGTGAAACTTTAACTGTGCTGCCCTCTTCTGTGTACTAGATAAGAAAAAGGGACAAGGATTTTTTAGTCTGTCTTTTCTTACACAGAGAACTTTAGTTTTGTGTCCAAACGTGCATTTATAGTGCTTAGAACTGCTGCACTGGTGGTGACCAGAATTAGAACATAGCTGCCTTTTGCTTTAGGTGATAAAGTCTGATCTTGTTTCCCTTAGAGGAAAACTCCATTTCCCTTTCATGTCAACAAATGAAAGCTTGAAGCAAGGACAAAACCTTGCAGTGACATGGGAGACTTATGAATTTGAAATTCTTCACACTTCTTTATAACTCAGTGAAGAATTTACGGTATCTTCCTGTGGTGAGTGATGTCATGGAATCTTTCATGTAAAGTGTGTAGGAATTTGGATGTGAGAGATGTTATCATCTGTTCCAGGAGAAACTCAGAATTTGTCCAGCTGGAATGTGCTGAGTTTGGCAAATTCCACATTTGCATCACAGCAGTAATAGGCATCTCTGCTTCTTTTAAATGTCTCATTTCCTGCTTTGCCTATGCTACTGTACAAGATACTGTGATGAAGACCTCCAAAATTCTTATCCTAGAATTATACTAGAATCAAATGAACTTTCTTATTTTCACTTTAAATTGCCAAAGTTTTTTTTTCTGATTTTATTCTTCAGAAAGAATGTAGTAATAATTATGATAATCATAATATGCTTCGTTATCTACCACTTTCTCTCAAAAATAAATCATTATCAGGACCTAGGCTCATGATAAAATACAGAGAGCAAGAACAAGCATAGGTTGAGGTAATAGAATGGTATGAAGTGTGTGCCTTTTATAAAGAGCATTATAGACAGTAGACTTGAAAAATATGATTTTATGAAAGCAAATGCAGATCTTTCACAGCCAGCCATAACTAGAAAAAGCTGAATCAAAACTCCACTGCTAAAAGTTTCTCAGTCCTGAAGATAAAACTGCAAAATCTTGATGCATATCAAGGACATTCTACACGCAAACCAGTTACAGTGAAGCAGGTAAGAAATAACTTTATTTCCCCGTTCATCTTATTCCTCCTGCAAGCAACTTTCCCACATCTAGCGAACACCAGCGTACTTAAATCTTCGGCAAGGCAGTGGCATGCTGAGCTGCTGATCACATTGGGGAAGTGCTAGGGAATTATTGCTCAGCTGTCAATCTCTGCATGTCTCATGCTTGAGGGCAGAGTTCCCTGTCAGAGATTTCTTTGACAGGCACATTACAATGTAAATCTTTGGGCCTTAGGCATTTTAAGTGGACTTTCTTAATTTTCCAAATCATCAAAGCTACTTATATTCAAAGAAGGACTCAGTGATCATCCCATTCTCTGGTGGTAATGAAATTCAGCAAATAGGTTGCATTTCATGGCATTTTTCCCTGTTTACAGTTTTGGAAGTGAGATTAGAATCAGGCCTTGACAGTCTTTTCCTTTCTCTACACTTACCCAGAGCAGTAATTAACATGAACCAGGCAAACGCTTCCTTGGCATCAGACTCTCACGTCAAAAGCATCAAGTCTGTGATTTCATTGCCTGCTCATGTACCCAGGGCTGTAGGGGGAAATGGTTTTTATTCAACAATTAATGTCAAAAAGGATATGATGAATACAGTAAACTGCTTTTCTGCAAAGGCTTTTTCTTTTCACACTCACCACTTGCTTTCATAATCTTTACCAAAGAAAGGGTTATATATTTGCATTACTCCTCTGCTCAAGCACATCAGCACCACCAGAATCATTCAAATGAACCTACAGCCTTCTAAGGTAACAGCAGCATGTAGCTAAGCAACAAAAAAGAATATAGTATTTTTCAGGAAGGAGGACTTTTCTAGATGATCTCATACAGATGCAGTGCTCTTTTTGCCTTATAAGAAGAAAATGGTTCATTGGAGAAATGAGTCTGTCATCCTGTCACCATCAAGTCATATCGATATGTAGGCTTCCCTTGATTAGCTGTGAAAGAAAATAACAATGCATTGTATACTGTTCCTATTTATTTCTGTATATCTATGACATTTGTACAATTTTTTACAAAGACTAAAACCCACAAAAAATTTTATGGCAGATTTCATTAACCATCATCCAAATTAAAATGGAATGCTTCAATTATTACCAAGTCAGCTGAAATAAATTGTATCTCAGTTCAGCTGAAACCGTGTCAGCTTTAAAAGAGAGATTTTATGAGTGGAAAAGACATCCTGTTGTATGTACAGTCAGTCCATCACTATGTGTAGGGACAGAGCTGTTGTGCATGGCGAACGCTAATTTTATGCATGTGAAGGGATTCAGTTAAGTGCAAGCCAAAAAACTGATGTGATCTAGCAGGTACAGCATAGGCATCGATGCCTTGGTGCCCCGGATGAGGGTGATGAACTCAGCAGAGGATGACAGGTGTCAGGCCAGCTTCTGGGCTTTGGGGGGACTCTTTCCAGCCTTGAGAGGCAGCAGGAGCTCTGAGGTGCTGGATGAAGACATCTTCCCTTGTTTCTCATCTGGGTTTGTGCTGGCCAGGTCTCGGGACAGCTGCTGACCCATGTGGAATCGTAGCACCATCTGCCGGGGTGCCGTTATCAGACCCTGAACCACATCAGGATTCAGGATCTCAGTTCACGATTTCAGCTATCCCATTTCCCATTTCTTCTATATTCCCTTTTCTACATCTCGCTAATTTGACAATTTGACTGTACATGCAAAAAAAGTATTTAACTTGCAGGGCTTTCAAATTTTGTTTCCCAGCCTGGGTGCAGCAGGGCAGCCTGTGTGGCTGGGACAGGCTGTGCATGGTGCTGGCAGGAGACCTGCTGGTACCAGGGAAAAATCTGTCCTGGAGTAGGGCAGTCCCTCTCAAGTTGTCCGTATTTGTGACAGCACACGTGCATTGCAGTTTCTGTGGCAAGTATTTTTTCCTGTACAGACCTGTATGTAGCTAATCAAAGACATTACATCACAGTCTTGGCAGCTTTCATGTATGTATTTCCTCTCTTTGGCATGTTATTTTATTTGTGTATTCCAGAGCCTGTTCTGTGGGATGGCTTCCATTCTTCCCAACTGGACCAAGGCATGATTCATACCACATTGTCTGTTTCATCTTGTCATTCTTCATGGCAAAGCAGGAATTGCCCAGTTAGGCGTGCAAGCCAAAAAAAAGACACAATTTATTTGTAGTCAGTGAAGGACTCAAGCAACTTTTAAGAAGATGAAGACTGGATCACAGTAAAATGTTGGAGGAAGGTACACCATCTTCATAACATTCATAGCAAAGTTCCTGTAGTTTTAAGGATTAGTAGAATATGTTGCAAGTCCTAAACTAGTAGGATACATTAACTGATGTGTATACAGTTTGCATCTAACCTATAGTGTTTATTTATTCAGCCATGAAGTGCAGAAAACTGCTAATTATATGACTTGGTAAATGCATGAATACATCTCCTGTGGAGTTAAGTGCTTAGACTACAGATGAACTGAAATGTGTACACGCAAATGGCATATACATTTAAAGTAAGGCAGTTATGATTGAGGTTAAAGCTGATACAATGTTTACTTTTTGTTTGAAAAAATAAATTAACTCTGAATTGTTTTACTAGGAATGGCCCAATATTCTTTGTACCAACAAAAATAAATGTGACAAGACTACATCACTTCTGTGCTGAAAATATAATCCAGAGTATAACTTTAATTAAAGCTCTAAGTTTGCAGGATCAGACCCTGAATGGTGAGTTTCAAGGGGAAATTGTTTAGATAACAGCTTCTATTTCAAGCTCCCAGTCAATTTTGTCATTAGTAAGAATCATTAATAAAGTATAATTTGACAGGCTCTTTACATTATTGACTTATGTTTCAAAAACAAGTCCAAAATGCATTGTTGTGAAAATAAGTCAGTACCAATTCAAAGAGAAACAATTTATGTGACTCATTCCTAATGATTATTTTCTGTCTACCTCAAAAGTAATTGTGTTTGTTAAAAAGTTGGCTGCAGTGTTAATGAAACTATTTTCTGATTTTCAGTCATAAAACAAGTTTTGTTCTATTAAAACCATTAGGAAAAAATTTGGAACGTATTGGCATTTATTGTTTCTCTCTGCAAGCATTTCAGACTACATGGATGATTTATTTGTCACTTTGCAGGGGAAATAAAAAGTATTGCTGCTTAGATACCTTCATAATCCTTAGGGCATGTGCCAGCTCTTCCATTAGTAAAAGTGTAGAGAAATCAAGCTGCCAGGCATCCTGGGGTTAAGCAAGCTCCTGACAATCTACTGAAGTTATTTTGGTCAAAGCCATGTGTGACACATCTGATGGGAACCCAGATGAAACTAATTTGGGTAGATTAGGAAAAAAGTGCTATGAGAAACCATCATCTCAAAGTTACATCAAAATAACAGGGAGGATCATGTCCAGCAGGGAGGGTTTGGCAGTGATGACTTGCCAGTTGCTTGGGTCTTCCTGCTTTGCTCAGCATGGACACAGCTGCTGCCCACACTCTGGCCACTGCACTTGCGATCTGGCAAGGTGTGCATCTCCCTTGTCAACTTAAAGCATTAGTTTTACGTAGATACTTCTCCTCCTGATCTTTCTGTCTCCTCCTGCTGTTTCTGACTTCCCTGCAGTGGGACCGCAAAGGCTTTCTCGTTACCTGCAGCAGCACAAGGGCAGTAATGGGATGGGCTGTGGAACAGCCCAGCAAGAGAGGGTAGGGGGGGGCCACGCTGTGGCCATCCCTTAGCTACAGGCCCCAGGTGAGAATCTCCCCTTCAGGCAGCCAGCTTGTAGGGAACAAGGGAACCAGAGGGGTGGGGGATGTCTAGCCTACAGTAATGGGAGCTCACTTATTTCCCCTGCAATTTGGAGGACAAAGCCTCCAGCACTGTAGAAGCTACCTGTTCTCCATGTTGCCACAGACCAAGGCTGGAGGCATTCCCCAGCTAGTGGCAGCACAGTGAGGTGTTGTACACCTCTGCCATTTCCTTCTCTCTTCCTTTGCCTTCCCAAAGCTCCCTAGCAGCAGCTGCTCCCCATTCCCATGTTATATTTGTTCCACAGACTTGCTGAAAATTAACTTCTGCCCTGTTCTCTCCCTCCAGCCCTGTCCTGGGAACTGAGCTAATGGCAGGAACCAGAGACTGATTTAACTTCTGTACTAAAGAGCTTTGGCATCTGAAGCTTGCATGTGCTGCAACAAGATGCTGAAAAGCCACAAAACCGATGAGACAACTGGCAAGTTACTCAGCGACCCTGATGAGTGTGTGGAATGAAGCTGGGAGAGGAGGGTTTCCAACCACCCAACCAACCAGGATTTTTTTATCACTGCTGACAGGGCTGCTCCTTTGACCCACAAAGGAAAGTTAAGGAATGGAGATAACCTGCTGCAGGATGCAAAAGCTCTTTACAGGTAGGACATGAAAGAAGAAATGTTTGAATTGATAATAAGAAATATGTAGAAAGGTTACAGAATGTGATAGCATGTCTTCTGCAGCTACTGAAGTGTGTTGAACAAAATGAGGGCTCTCTGCTATTTGTATGTTTTGTAAAGATGTGTATTTTTAGCATTTTGTGGAATGAAGTTTTATGTGCTGTTAAATGGTGCTGGCAAATGGTTGTGAGACATACCAGCAGACTTAAACACACAGGTAATAGCCTCAGCTTCCCCTGGTTTTATACTCTTTGCTGATACTTACCTTTCCATAGTAACACTTGAAAGATTTTGCTATAAGCTTTTCTTTTGTTTAGAGAAAAAAGTTGATTCTGCCATTTGTTCAGCCTGTATTTAAGCCAAACAGTGCATTTCATAATGGAAGGGAAAGTGGTATAGTTGTCTGGTTGACAGGCTAAAGGGAAATGTTTTTAACAGCTATAAAAAAAAAACACCACCCAACATTGTAAAACATGTAATTTATAAATCAAAGCTCCAGAGGGAGATCTTTATCAAAGCACTTTATTGACGTAAACACATCAATCTTAAGCATGGCCAGAAGACTGAAGTTGGTTTTTTTTTTTTAACTAACAGTTCCCAGTGTGTGGTAGACTTTGCTCCACCCAAGGAGCACAAGAAATACGGCCGTTGAAGCATGAAGTTCTTCCACGGACAGTTCAGTTGTGTCTTTGGATACAAAGCTGCTGAGCTGCTTCCCTGCCACTCATGTAATTGAGAGAAGAAGTGTCTCAAAAGTTTCAGATTGCTGGTACTAGGCAGCAGTGACAGTATGGGAGCAGCTGGGAAGAAGTCTGCTTCCTCCCAGGGAGCAGGACTGTTGTGGGCATGCCCAAGTATGCGCAGTGTGGTGGAACCCGAGATGCGTGAACCGCGTTGGTCTGCGGGCTCAAACACACGGCAGGTGACTCTAGCGCACAACACAGCCAGTTGCCCTGGGGAGCTCCTGTTACAGCATTTGCAGATTGAGAGTAGTGAATGCCATTCAGCCACCCCTGGAAGGCTCTGCCCAGAGCCTAGGAATGTGAAACAGATGTCTGCTGCTGGCATTTTTCCTGGACTTGAATGAGGCTGTTTGTATTCACCACAGCTGCTCTAAAGGGTCATAGTTTCTGATGGAACGTGTCCTGTTACAAAGCATTCCAGAGCTAAATTTAGGGGTAGCTTTTTGGAAAAATAAGAGTCTGAAAAGAAATATTTGTAACAAATTAATGTTTTCTTCTCCCACTTTATCTCCATACAGCAGGAGCCAGCTAATGATCGTTAAAACCAGGGAATGGAAGACTTTTTGCTAGAACTGATGGTACGTTATCATTCAGCAAGTATCCAAGCTGAGGGAGCCTGTACAAGGAGGACCTGTGATCTTCAGCAAAGTAACTGTGGTTTGTCCTTACTGTTGTTTCTATGACATCAATATAACATCCACATCGCTTAAAGAAAAATGCCAGATCTAAAGTAACAGAACTCTCCATCCCTAAGATGGAGCAGAAGTCAGACCTTTTCTTCAATATCCCACAACAGAGTCCCTTTATTGAAAAGTCATCCCCCAACTACAAACAATCTAACCACATACTGTTGCTTCTCTGAAAAGGTAAATGGTGCAAAATGCACCCCAGGGTTACTGTGTACAATGTGCTTCATGAGGCAAATGCCAACATCCCAATAAACTATTTAATGCTATTATGATGTAGTGGTGAAAGCCAAGCAGAGAGATTCAACAAAGCATAATTTACTGATTCCTTCTCTATTTGGAGTGCAGGTTGAAACAATCTGTTGGCAGCTTAGTCATCCTTCTGTTTTCCCCCGGCACGTATTTGCATTTTTCTCCCTCAAAATCTGGGAGAGCAAAATTCATTTTCTAAAAAACCCAGAAAACAAAATCAAACCAACCAAGCGTGTTGCCTATGAGCTGCCTGCATGCATTGCCATGGTCGAAGTTTCAGTTGTGGTGCAAACGTTGGCAATGTCAGAACTAATCAGTTCAGTGATTCAGCAAGGGAGGCAGAGAGGAAAGATAGTATAAACAGCTGGGTCATTGTGCTCCTTTCCCAGTGTTAATAATACATAAATATTGTCTTTATTTACCATTTCATTCATACATTCAAGCAAGCACTGATCATTCAAAGGATGCTAAGCCAAATAAGCAGATAAAGGCTGTTGCAGTGTTGGCTTTCTGTAGAAGCCCTGTGCAAACTAGGTGCCTCTTTTCTGAAATGGGAAGATTTTGATTTGTTTCTGTCCTATTTTGCTGTGACTTTAGATGTCACACTTGAATCACCACTGCCTCAGCTGCTCAACACAGACTAGACTGGACTACTAGGCTGTGGTTTACATAGTGTTCATAAGCTTCACCAGTTTTAAAATAGCATCTGAAACCCTCCAAGAGAAAATACTACTGAAATATAAAGCATTACCATCAAACAGGTAAGCACAATCTACTTTTTTAAAAGTGTATTAGTTACTCTCTTGTCATGGTTTTACCCCAGCTGACAGCTAAGCAGCACACAGCTGCTCTCTCACTCCCCCTCAGTGGGATGAGGGAGAGAACTGGAAGAGTAAAAGTGAGAAAACTTGTGAGTTGAGATCTAGACAGTTTAATAGGTAAAGCAAAAGCCGTGCATGCAAGCAAAGCAAAACAAGGACTTCATTCCCCACTTCCCATCAGCGGGCAGTTCAGCCATCTCCAGGAAAGCAGGGCTCCATCGTGCATAACAGTTACTTGGGAAGACACACCCCATCACTCAAGACATCCCCCCGCCCTTCCTTCTCCTTCCCCCAGCTTTATATGCTGAGCATGACATCATATGGTATGGAATATCCCTTTAGTCAGTTGGGGTCAGCTGTCCTGGCTGTGTCCCCTCCAACTCCTTGTGCACCCCCAGCCTACTTGCTGGTGGGGTGGGGTAAGAAGCAGAAAAGGCCTAAACTGCTTAGCAACAACTAAAATACAGAGCTTTATCAATACTATTCTCATCCTAAATCCAAAACACAGCACTATACCAGCTGCCAGGAAGAAAATTAACTCTATCCCAGCCAAAACCAGGACATGTCTAGATGACTGATGACAATGAAGGTAACATTACATGTGTGCATACACCAAAGTACCTGACAGGATTTAACAAGTTGTTATTTTTCCATGTGGTCTTTGATTAGAAACATCTTTTACAAAAGTTCTAATTAATTCTGGAATTCTACCTTAATGAATTTTTCTATTGTCAATTTCTGCCAAAGACAATAGTTTAGTAAACGCTACATTTCCCAGACCAGAAGCATAGGCTAGGTATTATTAGTAAATCTCAATACGTTTAAAGCAAAACTTGTCATTTAGCTGTCAAACTTTGCCAGAAAAGTCTTTCAGCAGAGGGTAGCTGGACTGTTCATACTGAAAACTATGAATGACTCTCTCCTATATTGTGGCAGGTGCATGAAAAAACCCACAATCCTATCTGAAAGATACTGTATTTCCTACCACAAGTAATGAGTAATTAAATCACATTTTATCCAGGTCTAAGAGTCCTCCATATTTGGCTAATCCAAGCTAATATAATAAAAACCAGGCAGATGATTTAGAAGTGTTTACACTTATTGCTAAAATACGTTAGAACTTTGTACATGTGAACTTAAACAATTTTTGATGTCTGACGCTTAAATTATATTAGCAGTCCAGGCACATGAATGTAAACATTTTAACTGTCAATTGGCTTAGTGTACTTGTAAAGTCCAGCGTACAAAATCCACTTCTAAAATGCAGTTTATAGCTAATCTTTGGATAGTGAGAAAACAGTTAAAAACAGGTTGAAACAAGTATTTTTAAAGAAAAATCCTACTTATGCAAAGTAAAGTAAATAAAACTTAAAAGTCAATTTTCATTATATTTTTGTAGCTGCCTGTCAACTAATTTCCCACATACTATTTTTTGTAGGAGTAATGAAACATTTCTTTAAGAAAATCCAAGTGATTTTATTTTGCTCATAGATAGTGTAACACTAGCATCACCACTTATATACAAAATTAGTTCAACATAGCAGAATACCAATGATTTCCTCATTGGGCAATTATGATCGAGCAGACAAACACTGATTCACCACTTCCAGTAAGTGAGAGTTTTCCAAAGCAGCTGCTACACGTTCTTTATCAGCAAGCTGTTTATTAACTGTGCAGAAAAAAAAACACCACAAGAAACCGGTCAAAACACAGGTATACGATGTCTTTGTTAAAGCATTTTACATCAAGATACATAATCACACTGTCGCTATGGTAATCAGGTAGACTAGTAATTCTGCAGATGCTAAGTACACTGCAGAGTTGCGGTCTAAAGTCAAAGCTCCCATCTTATCACAAGTTAAACCAGCAAGCTGCTCATGATTCAGCAGCAGGGAGCTACACATGTGTAGGTCTAACACAAGAAGAAATTCACCCCCAGCCTCTCCCCATTTTCTGAGTCCTCCATAACACAGGCAAATCAACGACTAGTTGAGAGCACAGGTTGCCTGAGATGTCTGAAGTATGGTACAGAACATATCTAAGTGTCATTATTATACATTCCTATTCTGTAACATCCCCCGGAAGTGATACATGTAAAATCTCAGATACTACACAGCTGCTCTGCAGGTGTGGGAGTCTCTCTCCTCTCTAATGTTCAAAGTTAAAAGAAATAATAAAGATGACCACACAACAGAGCACTAAAAACCTTACCTGCATGCTCAGAGGCATGTGTTCCT
The DNA here is from genome assembly GCF_028858705.1 of Grus americana. Taxonomy (NCBI): domain Eukaryota; kingdom Metazoa; phylum Chordata; class Aves; order Gruiformes; family Gruidae; genus Grus; species Grus americana. The sequence continues at coordinate 10,590,182 of NC_072864.1, forward strand.
GGTGTTATATGAACATCCAGCTTAAAAAGCATCACAAAAGAAAAAGAAGACAAGTCAACAAAACATTGGCAGCTCATGTTCAAATTATTTAATAAAAAAACACAAGGCAATAACAAAAAGAGGGGAAAAAGGGCCTTCTTGCCAATACTGTATATAGCAGAAAAAATAAAGTCTAAAATCACAGAATATTCTGCATCCCCATCTGCTTAAGCCTCCTTCAGACAGGGGGTGAGGCACCAACCTCTCCTCCCCCCCCCCTCCCCGTGCTGCAGAGGAAGCCCTGCAGGCAACTTCCCTCCATAACCCCGCCTGCCCTTGGCATGACTGTCACAGAACCGTAATTCTGCATCGATACTGTCGCCCACTGCCTCTCTGTTCCTTGAAGTGTTTCCCCCACCCGTAATATGAAAAAAAGTTCTGGTTATGTTTCACTGTAAGTTCGTTAGGGTTGGTTGTAGGTTTTTTCCCTTTTTTTTCCCCCAAACACAATCCCCCTCTTTTGCTTTCCAGAGTGATTTGATTACTCACCTTAAATCTCTCAGGCAGAGATCTGATCAATTTTACTTTTATGGAGAGGCCGATTAACGTCGCCATGCTGCAGTGAGGAATGGTGGGAGTGAACTCCACTGCCACTGTGCTTTCTGCGTCATTCACCTGTTGAAAACCAAACACTTTGCATGTACAAAACCGGCTGGCTTTACCCCAAACTGGCCACATTTTATGTGAAATGCAACTTGAAGCTGTACTTTGCCGCTAACAGTTTTCTTCACTGACATTTTTAAATACTATATTTAGCTGCAGTAGACCGCTATAATAAGCCTCTGTCGATGATAGGAAAAAATAATTAAGTTAATCAGACGGCAGAGGCAGCACTGCCCTGCAACACGCATTTATCGACCGGCAGCGCCGACCCGCTGGGAGAGCCGGCCGGGACCGCCGCGCAAGCGGGACGAGGAGCTGCGCATCTTCGCGGGATCTCACTTTCACTCTCACTTGCTCCACGACATTCAGCTCCTCCAGGGTGAGGGGGTGCTCGGGGTCGTTGATGGAGCGAATGAGATGTGCCGGGTTAAGGAAAGAGGAGCTGCACTGCCCTGCCCTGCCCTGCGCCGCCGCCCCAGCGGCCCCGGCCCGGCCCTCCCCTCCCGGCAGGATATCGAAGATCTCCCGGTCGTCGATGGAGTCGGGCAGCTCATCGTCCTCCTCCCGCGCCGTCACGGGCCGCTCCCCCGAGCGGCGGTAGATGAGAGGGTTGGCGTTCTCCAGCGGCACCCCGCCGCCCGGGCCCGGGCCCACCATGACGGCCGTTCAGGCCCTCCCCGCCTCCGCTGCCGGGCGGGCGCTGCTGACGGCGGCACAGCGGAGCTGCCGGCGGGGCGGAAGGAGCCCGGACGCCATTCGCCGCCGCACCGGGCGCGGAGGCGGGCGCTCGGCAGCGGCGCGGGGGCGGCTCGGTCCCCTCTTCCCCGTGGCGGGAGTGCTCTCCTGTGGGCAGGGAGTGGAACTGGCACTGTGTGCGGAGAGCAGACGTGTCGGGGAGCTCGGGCGGACTCCAGTGTCGCTGTTAGGGCAGTTAGGAGCGGGCAGGGGCGGCCGGCTGGGAGGAGGCGCTCAGCGGCTCGGGCCTTGCAACGGCTTTAACCTCAAGCCTAAGAGTGACAAGCGAATGGTTTCACTGGAGTCAGCGCCGCTGCAAAGGGGCTGAGAGGGACCTCTGAAGTGAACTTAGTGCTGTTGAGGATGGGTAAATTAAATTGCATGTTAAATGCAAATTGTTCTCGATTAAAATTATTTCTTTCCTCTAATTTGAAAAGTCAAATTGTATATTAAAAAAACCTGCAAGCAAAGGAACTGGAGTGATAGAGTAATGATGACATATTTTGGCCTCATACACCCCTTTATAATGGAGTTAAAGCACATACTCCTGTGTAAACATACCATATATTATCTGTTTTAGCTTCTTTGTCATATGCTTGCAAAAAATGATCTGTATAGGGTTTGGGTTTTCTGATGCCTGCCGTGTCAAGTCATGGTCACGGGTAAGATGTGAGCGTGCTTCCCAGGCGGAGGGCGCCAGTGTCCTTGGTGTCTGACAGAAAAAAGGATTTGAAAGGAGCTAGGAGTTGCTCCTTCAGAAGATGTTGCCGCTGGAGGAAAAGATGTTTATTGTGGTTCTGTTGCTCAGCACTGACTGACAGAAATAGGTTACCTCAGGTGTGCTTTTGGCTGCGGGGAGTTCGGCCAGATTGGGTTTGCCCCCAGCAGGACGTGTTCTGAAGATTACCAGTATGTTTACATATCTGCTGATACTTTAAATAAGACAAGCCAAACCACCTGTGAGCAAAGTTTCCATTTATCTCGGCTTTCATCTTTGTTTTGTATTACATCAATTAATATATAGATTACATTGGCATTGAAGTTCACTCCTTAATCTAAACATTTGTTATTTTAAGTTGGTCTTTCAATTGGTGTATGTTATTTTGGATAATAAATTTTGTTGGTAAGCATCATTTTTCTGACTCTTTAGGAAATACAGAGCTGACTGAGATGACTTACCCTTAGTGGCAAACATGTTTAAAAGTGGGTTTTGTTTGGTTTTGTGGGTTGGTTTTTTTTTCATTTGGATCAAGAGAGTTTAGTGTGGCAGCACAAGAAGTCCATATTTGTTGGATTCCATCGATGGTATCCTCATGGAATCCTGCTTTTTCCAAGTCCTTGCTCCCTGCCTCATGTATATGTGCATATATATGTGCATGGATGTATAGATACACAAAGAGGTGCACACACCTATTCCCATATGTTGAAATCTAGCTGCTGATTTTGGTCTGTCTGCTAGTCCACAAGAAGAATTGACAAAAATCCCAGGGCTATTCTTATTGAACTGGAACGAAAATAACTGCAACTGAAAGGATTTTCCAGAAAAATTTGAATTATAAAAAATAAGAGGCAAGTTATGTTCTACAATGCATATTTGCACAGCTCCAGGTGAAATTCATGTGAAATCATCACTCTTTTCCAAAGCTATCAGAACCCCTAGAGACTCAGGAACAGTATGAGAAATATCAAGTACTTCTGAATTCTCTTGCACTGAAAATCTTGTTTTACCTGTCTCATTCGCAACGTTTTTTGTGAAAGATGAACTGACTGACTCTGACAAACCTCTGTATCCCAAGCAGGATGAACTTAGATGATGTGTGATCTGTGGTGGTGAAGTTGGTTTCACAGATTTCATGAATGTCCATGCTGGAAGTGAATTCAGCGAGAGTAGTGCAGAGGGGCCTGGAGTGGTATGCTTTGACACCATTCATCCAGGAGATGGGAAACGAATCAAAGGCGGAAAGGCAAAGACCCATTACAGAGAGGGGGCTTTGCCAGCTGAAGATGGGGATTTGGTGGAGCAGGCTGGGCTTGTAGGCCCAACTGAAGCAGGCCTTGAGGCTAAGATGCTTAGGGCCAGTCATCCACGCTGAGGGATGTTATGCTTCTACAGACTACAAATGTTTTTAGGACTTTTTTCAGCCGGCAGGCAAAAACTGTCTGTTGGATTGCCAGCCTGTTTCCACTGTAGGAAGCTATTTTATAGCGCAGGTGAGGTTATGCCCTTTCCCACTTTTTTGAGGGAAGTAGATACCCCAGAAGGTGTTGGTAAGTAGACCTTGCTTTCTGACCTCCACTGAGGCTGCTCATAGAGAGGAAGCTATAATCTGACCCTCAACTTTAATCTCCCCTTTAATTTTGAAAAATGCAGGAGGCCTATTTTTATTTAAAAAGGGGTAAAGAACTGTTTTGGAGGCTGGAGGCCAGTCCCTGCTGGAAAGCACATTTAGTGCCAATCATGGTACAGATGTGCAGGTCCTCATTAAAACTTCTGCAAGAATTAATTATTTTGATTTTTTTTTCTTTTTTTATTGTTACTTTCTAGTTATGTGTAATCTGTAATCCTGGTTTTTGTTAAGATTTTTGTTGTTATGGGGGTTTTTTACAAAAAAATGTCAACAGCTCTGGAACCTTTTCAGAGCTTCACTGTTTTCTCTGCTTGTAGGATTAACAGCAGATTAATTATGATTAGAACTTTTGTTGTTCACAGATGGTGTTGGGTCATTTTCAGATCATCCATTCTCAGGATCAGGTAATGATTAGGTGCGTTAGATTAAGAGATTGTGTTTACACTCTGTATCAAGTACCACTCTGAAAGTGCTTAGTGCAGTGCATGCTCAAAAGGGAATATAGCTGCACTCCCTAGTCAGAGTGCTCTCAGCCGGGACTTTGCACCATCCTCTTCCGCATAAAACCAGAAAATAATCTAGAGTCCAAACTGGGATGAAAAATGGCTCCTCAAAGCCAGATTGCTTTGCTTCGTACCTTGTTTTGTAGTATAGCATTCATCACTTGCGGAGCAGAAGGTGAGACGCAAAATTTATTATTGCTGTTGGGGAAAGAACTGCACTAACAAGTTGCAGTGTAGTGATTTTCAAATCATCTTATAGTTGTGTTAGCAATCTGCAAAAGTATCCTGATAAGCTTTATGCAAAAATTACTGGGTTTGTGAGATGAAACCATTTCTGAGATGATTTTTCTGAAAATAAAACTTTATAAATTTCTTAAAAGTTGGAAAGCAAAAACATTTCATAATTATCTAAACAAAATATTTTAAGATCTTGTTGGATGATAAATTTAGAAAATGTTAATGATTTTGACAGTTGCTATTTGCTCTGAAATTTGTTTTTAAGCTTTATGCTCTTGCAGAGTGACTAAACTATGTCTTACCTAGCTCCAGCTGTCACTGGCAGAGCCAGCTGTGGGAGTATTTGGCAGGGGGTGTCTGTCGTTGCATAAAAGCGAGATGAAAACTGAACAAAATTGAAAGGAACAAGCTGAAATCTTCTAAATTAAACACTCAGTAAAAAATGCTCCATTGCAAAGTCTGTGAGACAATTATGAAGATGCAATTTAATTTTTTTCTTTTACCTTTTGTGTTACTTAGGACAGACTGGTGCTGAGCCGGAAGTGACTATCACACTTGGACGGCTCAAAGGGAGACAAACAAATGTGAAGGGGACAGACAGACTTGTAAATGTTTTCCTTGGGATTCCTTTTGCAAAAGCACCTGTTGGATCCTTGAGGTTTTCCCCACCTGAACCACCAGAACCCTGGAATGATCTGAGAGATGCAACTTCTTACCCACCACTGTGAGAGCTGTTCAGTACATTTGTTTGTAGGACCTGCATGTGTTTGTCAGTGCCATCGTGTTTATTAGGGTACAGAGGTCTGATTTTTGCTAGGGAGCTTGTATTGACTGGTATTGAATATGCTGCCGGTACTGAAATACTGTAGGGAGTGTAGTGACAGGACAAGGGGTAATGGGTTTAAGCTGAAGGAGGGTCGATTTAGATTAGATGTTAGAAAGAAATTCTTTCCTGTTAGAGTGGTGAGGCACTGGAACAGGTTGCCCAGAGAGGCTGTGGATGCCTCATCCTTGGAAGTGTTTAAGACCAGGCTGGATGAGGCTTTGGGCAACGTGATCTAGTGGAAGGTGTCCCTGCCCGCAGCAGGGAGGTTGGAACTAGATGATCTTTAAGGTCTCTTCCAACCCAAACCATTCTATGATTCTGTAAGAACTGTGGGACTAAGAACCGCAAAGAATTCCTGGAAAATTCCTGTCTTTGGAAATCATGTCTCATTATGCTCTGCTGAAATAATTCAGCTTTTTAAGGATAAGTATAGAGCTGTGCTTTTACAGGTTGCACCTCTTAATTGCATATAAGTCACACAAAGTTTGAGCATCCTGTGGGAATTCAGTCTGTGGGGCAAAAGAAAATGTGTTTTCTTTATCATTGTTACGTTGTTGCTATTGCAGTTTTATTACTAATAGTCACTTCCTTTCTTTTGTGAAGATGTCCTCAAGATCTGTCCATGTTGAAAACAGCTGAAAAACACTTTAAAGAAAAACACCTTCCATTCCGAACTTCTGAGGACTGTTTGTATCTAAATGTTTACAGCCCTGCTGGTTCAAACAAGAAGGACAAGTTACCTGTGCGTAAACCCATTGTACAAACTTGTGTCATGCAACATTTGCACCTAATGATAGCTCCTAAGTCACTTAATTGCTTTTGAAAATGTGATGGTGTGTTAGCAAAAATATTATTATGTAAAATTCAAAGTCCATGAACCTAAAATTCAGTTCCCATTGAGCTTTGGTGATTGAGAGTTCCTAATTCTCTGATGTTGTCTTCCTTTTTCACATGAAATCTATCAAGCAATGTATAAAAGTGTGTCTCACCCTTTTTTCTCAAAGGTAATGGTGTGGATCCATGGAGGCAATTTCATATTTGGTGGTGCTTCTAGGTATGATGGTTCTGCACTATCAGCCTACGAGAATATTGTGGTAGTAATAATTCAGTACAGACTTGGACTCCTTGGATTCCTCAAGTAAGATGACCTATTTCACTTTTTACAAAATGCTTCTTATGTTTAAAGGATGGGTAGTTTTGTTTTCCAAATCAGCTGAACTTCTATACCGGCTTCCCACTGTTAAGGTGGTTTAAATGTACATAGTTCACTGACATCAGGACTTAAGAACATTAATAAATGTCCATAAATACCATTTGCATTGTCATTTGATTGTAGCCTGCTATCAAATCATAGTTGGGCTTATTTGGTTCTGGACAGGATGTTTGTTCTTGCCTTTACTTCCATCCATTGATCTGTAAAGCAAAAAATCATATAGTGTAAAGGCCAGGAATCCATCTGTGTATGGATGAACAAACAGCAGAGGCAAGTAAGTCAGTGGGGCTTAGATCTGACTATGCAAGGCTTTAGGTCAGTAGGCTGTACAGATCTTTCCTTGGCCGAAAATGACACTTCGCACAAAATGTAAGTTGGTGAGGTTTATTTTATTCTGATATTAGAAGAACTATTACTCTTCCTGAGAAGGCTTATATTGCTTTTCTTTCAGTACTGGTGATGAACATGCTCGTGGGAACTGGGCATTTTTGGATCAAGTAGCAGCTCTTCGGTGGATCCAAGAAAATATTGAACACTTTGGTGGAGATCCAGGATCTGTCACACTCTTTGGTGTATCTGCAGGATCTTGCTCTGTTTTTGCACATGTAGGCATGCAGTAGATATACTAAAAAGAAAAGTCTTAAAAAAAATCTTCAAAAACTCAATTAGTGTAACATTTCATGCTTAATCTGGTTTTTCAAAGTAAGATTAATGGCACATTGTGCTAAGTCTGGACACTTCCCTTGTAAGCACATAAAAATGTGTAATTCCACACTGAATCCAGCAGTCTAGTCAAGCATAAAGTTATGGGATAAGGACCTTAATGTAGAATAAATACTTTCTGTTCTTCCTTTCCTGGCAGGTTTTATCTCCTTTGTCTAAGGGTCTCTTTCATAAAGCAATATCAGAGAGTGGAATTTTAATCCCCCCTGTTAAAGATTTACTTCTTTCAACAGATCTTAAGGTAGGCAGTTTTTGGTTTCTTTTTCATTTTAAAGCCTTTATAACCTAAAATACGATATTTCTTATATCCGATAATTTTGTTAAAAGAGAAAGGGTGAAAATCTGATTGCACATTATGCAACAAAGTTGATGAAATTTATTTTCAGAGCATACCTATAAATACATAGATTAGCACTAAGTAAATTTTCATTCAAATAGTCTATTTATTTTCAGTCTTACCATGCTCATTTGGTATTGGAAATAGATTGTACAGTTACATGATTATAATATCTGTGGGTTGAGTTAGGTATTTTCAGTTACATACATGCTAAGCTAGGCGTATGTCCATTTTCATGCACACTGTAACTTATACTGTAACTATGAAATTTATTATGGAAAGTTTAATTAGAATCCAGAAGAGGCATTCAGTTTTTATTCAGCTATGGTGTCATGGTTTAACCCAGTCAGGAGCTCATTCCCTGCCCTGCAAGTGGGATGGGGGAAAGAATAGAAAAGGTAAAAAAAAAAAAAAAAAGTAAAACTCATGGGTGTTATCAACATTAGTCTCATCCTAAATTCAAAACACAGCACTCTACCAGCTGCTAGGAAGAAAATGAATTCTGTCCCTGCCGAAACCAGGACATATGGTCTTTTATAGAGGGCCTTTATTTGAAGTAAATTCATTTTAAAAAAGAAAAAACCCCTTTAAAATTAAATTCCTGTCTATAAGTACCTTTTCATTTCTCCTCCTGAAACAGCAGGTAATAATAATATAAATCTCTCATAAGCTGATTTTCTGAATTTTCTTGCCTTATTTGATTTATGTTGCAACGTCATATTATCTCTACAGCAAAGTTTGTTGTAGAACAGTGAATGGAAATACAGCAAGAAAGAGAAGTATACCAGAATGATTTCACTTCATGATCAAACTGTAGTATTTCTAGTAAAATAAAATACTCAAGCACTTATCAAGCTCACCTAAATTAGCCCTTAAATAAAACTATTAACAGTACTATGTATAATAATTTTCTGTTTGTAAATTCCTTAAAGACTACCTCATAGCTAACAGTTCTTGTCTTTGTTAATAATTTTCAGAAAATTGCAAGTATATTTAAGTGTGAGACGAGCAGTTCACTCTCTCTGATAAACTGCTTGAGGAACCAGGAAGCAGAGGATATAGTCTTTAACAGTACGGTAGGTGAAACTTTACTTAGTAACAGATTTTTTTAATGGCATGCTTGCAAAACTTTAGCTCAGCGTCTGACTAGAGTTCATTGTTAGCCTGCTGCAAAGTTTTTTTCCTAATTTTTGTCAAAATACCCCCTAAATACTGAAATAATTTCACATAAGTTCTCTTTAGAATTTTCAGTGAAGTGTAACACCTGTAAAGTTGTGAGCAAGACGTGAGCATACATATGTTTTAATGTCAGTTAGAAGGAGCACAGGATCAGGAAACCATTATATTACTCCGTATCATGACCCAACCATTCTAGTATTTTATACTCTGGTGCAAAAATGTAAATGTATGTTGCAGTGGCTGTAGATACTCAGATTTCTTAAAGCCCTTTTTTTTTTTCTTCACTTGGAACATCAAATGTGGACATTTTATTATGTGATTTGAAGGAAAAAAGGAAAATGCTATTAACAAGTAATTTGATCTTTTTTTCTCTTCCTTCAGGAAATCCCATTTCTACCCTTAGTTTTGGATGGAGTATTTCTTCATAAGTCGCCTGAAGAGATATTGGCTGGAAAAGAATTTAATGCAGTCCCGTTTATGATAGGAGTCACCAACAATGAATTTGGCTGGAATATTAGATCTGTAATTTAATGGCTATTCTTCATTTTTTTGAATGTTTGTGTTAACTTCTCAGAGTTGCCTTCATCAGTTATTTGCTGGTAGGACACCTTTTAAGTATGGCCAAAAGGCTTTGCATTGTTGGAAATATATACAAGGTAAACTTTGCTTGCATGGTGATTCAGTAGTGACCCAGAAGCAGTTGGTCTCAAAGCAGTGAGACAGGCTTCATCCTGCAAGTTAAACTATGTGGACATCCTTGGAACATCAATTTTTTACAGTATTTTCTTATCCTAAAATTTTAATCCCTCATCCAGTCAGAGAGGAAAAAGAATGCAACAGCCAAGGGGTTATTACTAAAACAAAAATAAACCAAATCCTTTCCCCCACAACACACAGATGTTATATGCACGATATTCAGGATGGACACATGGAATGTTTAAAAATGTGGCATTGATCACCTTAAACAGCTTACCCCATATGTCGTTATGAACTGGCTGCTGGTTATATGATTGCCATGATATCATTGTTACCATGCGGAAAGATCTGTCATTTGAAAATCTCAGCTGGAGGCAGAGTATGGGGAGAATGTGGGTGTCCCATCCATTCCCAGCGCATAAATTCTTTTTCATATGAATTCCATGGGCAATTCTAAAAGGTGAGCAGTTGCTGTACAGTGCACAAAACTGCAGGAGGTGGATTTGTGTTCTCTCTCTTCCTTGTCCTCTTTTCTTCATTTCCTAAGACCTTGTGTTCATCTAGGTAGTACAAAGTATTTGTTCTGAATCTATGTAGTAACTGTGTGTCTCTGGGAATGTGCTGGTACTAAGTCCAAGAAAAATGTGAAGTGAAATCTGTTCTAATTCATTTTGCAGACAGAAAAGTCATTTTATGTAATGCTCTAAAAGAGGAGGAGAATTGCCTTATCGTTACTTCAAAGGGTTCAAGCAACTGGACTAGAGACAGAGAGGCTGCTGGTGACTTTTAAGATCTCCCCTACCAGAGGGAAAATAAGCCTTTGAGACAGAAGATTTTCACTTCAATTCTGCCCTAATGCTTTCTAGTCTTATAAGTTTCTTAACAATGTGTGTTGATTTAAGGATAAACTACTTAGTATGAGTGGTTTATGTTGCAACCTTCACCTAGGAAACATTTACTGCTGTAAATACAAGCTGTTCAAGACAGCTGCTGCATTGTACTGCATTTTTACATATGATATAAGGCTTCAAAAATAAACACCAGTAGTAAGAATAAAGTGAAATAATGTAGTTCCAATGTTAAAAATATTGGAGAGTGGTGCTAATAACATTCTTTTTTTCTGTGCAGACATCAAAAATACCAGGTTTGAAGGAAATAGGAGATAAAAAATCAATCACTTCAACTTTAGAATTTTTACTGCCGATGATGGTAAGAACTGTTGCGCTAATCTAATTCAGGAAGTGAAATTTCTTTTTAATGCATAGAACAGGTTTGTGAAGTTTGGTGTTCTCTAGTTTCCTGCTTGAGTCAGTGTTACTAAGACTTGAGGTCATGTTGTGCTTTGGGGGGAGTCCCAGCTAAGTTGACAGGACTATGTTGTATGGAGTTACACAGAAATAGGATTGAGTCAGGCCTGGGGTTTGGGGAAATACCTTTTTCCTTCTAGACTGCTGAACCAACATTTTTATCTTACACATTTGTATGTAGGACTGCTGTAATCATGTCCCTAATCTTATGGCATCTGATGGCTAATCTCCTGGTTGATGGGTTTCAAGACAGGATTTTTCAATGTGTTTGCATTAAAGTAAATGTAACTTTTAAAGTAGTTCCTTTGCACTCCTAGTTTTGAAATATAACTTCCAAGCTGCAAATTCTAACACTAAAAATGTAAGCTGTGTTTGGAGATCCCATTGGTCTTTCCTTATAGTCTAATAGTAAATAAATCTTTCAAGGACTCAGAGAATTTACTTTTGTTATTATCATCTCTTTTCTCCTGAAGAAAATATAAGAAAAAGGTACTATCAGGAGAACTTGCTGGATCTTTGTTGATTTCTGTAGAGCTTTAGCCCATATAAATCTTTGTAAATTTGACCTGAGGGGTTTGGTTTGGTTTTTGGTGTCAGGTTTTTTCCCCCCATGTTGTGGTTTTGCCCCAGCCAGCAGCTAAGCCCCACGCAGCTGGGCATGTGGGGAAGAAAGGAAAAAAAAACAAACCACAAAACAACTCGTCAGTTGAAATAAAGACAATTTAATAGGCTAGCAAAGGAAGAAAATAAAAATAAAAGTAACAACAACAATAATAATAAAACTAATTAGGCAGAAATGCAATTGATCACCACAACGGAAAGGAAAAAAAACAACCCGATGCCCAGTCTGTTTCCAAGCAGCGAATCTGCCTCCTGGCTCGCTTCCCCAGTTCTATCTGGAGCATGACATTATATGGTGGGGAATATCCCTTTGGCCAGTCTGGGTCAGCTGTCCTGGCTGCACTCTCCCAGCTTCTTGTGCACCTGGCAGGGCATGAGAAACTGAAAAGTCCTTGACTTAGTGTAAGCACTACAACTACCTAGCAACAACTGAAAACGCTGGTGTGTTATCAACGTTATTCTCATACTAAATCAAAAACACGGCACTATACCAGCTACTAGAAAGAAAATTAACTCTATCTCAGCCAAAACCTGAACACCCCAGAAAAAGTCTGAATAGGTTTTCTTTGCCATCATGGTTTCCCATCAGCATGGGTGCTACCCTGGACCTTTGCGCCTTTGCGGAATATCTGAAGTTTAAAAGGTGATATTTTTAGTTGCTAATTCAGAGTGTGATAATTTTTCTGTTTCTTGTTTCCCCTTTTTCTCTTAGTATATGTCATCAGAGTTTCTGCCTGTGATAGTGGACGAATATCTAGGAAATACGGATGATCCTGCTGAGCTACGGGACCGATTTCTGGACTTGCTAGGGGATATAGGAATTGTCATGCCATCCATAAAAGCATTGAATTATCACAAGGGTGAGCTAATGAACACCAGTAGGATATTCAAACCTCTTACTACATGCTGGATCAAATGACGCAAATCCTGTTGTGTATAGGCAGCCCTTCTTGAGATTCACACTGAGAATTTGTTGGGGGTGCAGAGAGATATAGGTTTGCAGGATTGTGTAAAGCAAGTGTAGGTAGTCTGTTATCTTTGTGCTAGTGTCTTGCACTTGTGCTCATAGTCACAATATATTGAGAGCAGAGCATGATAACACAGGTAAATGTTTGCCAAGTGAAGTATACAGGCTTAAAAATTAAACCATATTAAAGCAACCTGGAATTTGTCCTTTGGCCCACCACTGCTTGGGAAGTCAGCAGCTCTGTAGTTTGGAGATTTTCTGATATTTAAGTGTAGACAAGCCATGCCAAAATACCCAAAACTGGAAAATAATTTGATGTTATTCTGTTTTCTGTACGTTTCCCTGGGGTGAATCTTTAATTTTTTTGTGAGAGTGCTGTGAGTTCTTAATTTTGAATTAAAATACATATTTGAATGTAAAATTAAAAATTAAAAATATGCCCAGAATAAAGCTTTGGGCAAGTAAGATTTTAAACAGCTGATGTCAGCCATAATTTATGCATCTCTTCTTTAACTCTCTAAATGTTACATCTTCTAGGGTCTGGAGCTCCTGTCTACTTCTTTGAATATCAGCATCGGCCCACTTCATACTGGGATAGTAAACCAGAGTATGTGAAAGCTGATCATGGAGATGAAGTTGGCTTTGTCTTTGGAGGACCGTATCTGGCTGGTGATATTCAGCTACGTAGTAAGGAATAGAACATTCAATATGCACTTATAAATTACTCTCATAACACTGGTATTATTCTGTTCAGTAGTGTTACTTCCATTTTAATCAGACTAAAGGGCATATATTAACAGTGAGACCAAAGTGTAACCCTTTCTCCTGAATTTGTTTAACACCAATTTACTGTCTTCTCCATTCTTTATCATGTACAGATTGCTGTTTCTGAAGCACAGGAAGTTACACATGTTGTCAATATTTTAGCAAACAGAACATTTGCTAGAAAACATCACTGGCATTATACCAGCACTGTTCATGAATTTGCCAAATAGCTTTGGCTGAAAAAGAAATTGAAGGAAAGGTCAATTAAACTTGCAGGGGATTAGCGTGGTAGTTGGGAAGCAGGAAATCTAGGCTGTCTTCTTTTCTTTAAGCTAATGTCTCCTCCTTTCCAGGAAATCCCATGGGCTGTCTGGCTCCAGCAAATGGGGAACTCGGTCTCTTTTGCAGATAGTGTTGCAGTTGTGTTGATCAGAGCAAGGCTTGGAACTCCGGTGTTTCATTTTCTGCATGAAGATCTAATGGTTAGGTTAAAGACTATTTCCTTCAGGCAGAATCCCACGTTGCTACAGTCCAAATGAATGTGCCAGTCACTGAAGAGTCAGATACGAGTTGCCACATCCTCAACAATATTATGAATCCAGCAATTTTCTTTATTTGCATATGACTAAAACAGTAATACTCAGGATGAAGTATTTCCTTTCCCATGAAACAAATTAGGAGCAATTCTTATCTTAACAAAGAAACACAGAAATTCTACTTATTTTAAGTGAATTCACCATTTTTAGGTTTTTATTTTTGTCATTTGCACAGTAGTTCATTGTCTGTTTCAAAGCCTACATAAATGAAAGTATTTCCTTTTACTCCGTTGAACTTTGGAGCAATCCAGCTATGTCATAAAAGCATTCGTTAATCTGTTACTAGAGCCTTTTGATTTTGCTTGTGTTTTATATCTATTTTTTACTTATCCTACACTAGAAAACACTATACAAATCTTTTCTATTTGCCTGAATTTACTGAGAGCATTAAAATAGCAAATATTTTTCTTGATGTATTGAGATGCATTTATAATTAATAACACACTGTAACTAAAATTACTGTCACCTACCTGATACAGTGGGCATATGTGTAACTATATTTAAATGAATGTTCTTGAGGCGTTGAGACATAGAATGACATTGTCTTGTATCAGAATGAAGGAATCTTTGCCTAGTCATGCTCTGAATAATAGGGAGAATTTCAGTACCACAAAGGTAGAATGAGATCTATGAAACTGAAACATGTGGCCCATTCCTTGAGTTGTAATGGGACTCAGGAGACATGGGTTCTTTTTTTGGTTCTGCTTCTGGATTTCTGAAAAGCTACAGGCAAATTACCTTATTTCCTTGTACCCCAATTCCCCGATTTGTAGAATAAGGAGAATTATGCTAATCTCATTCATAACGAATGCTGAAATCTTGTCTCGATGATTGCTGTATTACTAACATATTGCAGGTACGGTGCCTCTGTTGTAATCAGTAAGTTGTTAGAACATTTTCACAGACTGTACTACTGCTTCTGTAGTAGCAATGTTTTGATTTCTGCCACGTGTAATAATTATTTTGTATTTTGTCTCTCAGGTGAAGTTACAGAGGAAGAAAAGAACCTTAGTAGAACTCTAATGAAGTACTGGGCTAACTTTGCTCGAAATGGGTAAGAATCATGAGATTCATTACGTATATTACTGGTTTATACTGACTCCAAAGTGAATTAGCTATTTTGTTGATTCAATCTTAACTGCTTGCTTTCTTGTTGTTTACAGAAATCCCAATGGGGAAGGTTTGGTTGACTGGCCGTCTTATAACCTAAATGAAGAATACTTACAGATAAATCTAAAACAAAAAAAATCCAGAAAGTTTAAAGAAAAGAAGGTAGACTTCTGGAGAAAGGTGATGTTTGAAAAGACAAATAACAAAAGAACAGAAAACAAGAAGGTTAATTCAGAGTTATAATTTACAGTCTAAACATGCACATAATAGGCAAACTATTAGGATAGTAAAAGAAATTACTTTAAATAATTTTGAGGATAAAATTATGTTTCCCTTTTGTTCACCTTTTCTTCACAGTTGTTGTAGGTGCAATTATTCACTGTAATAATTCCAACTGATCTATTTCCCCTTTCCTTTACTTCTTTCTGGATTTGTGCCTTCAACAGAAGCCTCACTTATGAAATATAGGTACCAGATTTCCTGGCTGCTCAGGTTTTTCTGTCACTTCCCCATGACTGAAGACAGAATGTCGCAGCCACATGGTTTTAACAAAGTGAAATCAATAAAGACTTGATCTGCAAGTAAAACTGTCTTTTGATGTCAAGTGTATCAGTGATGGTAGAGAAGGTTTGGTCTGATTTAGATACAGAAATGTCCTCTGTGGGGAAAAAAAAAAAAAAAAAACAAAGCAGAACATTTTTTAGTTTCTTTTTTAAGTCAGTTTTACAACAGAGATAGTATGTTTCTGACTGTTGTGGTACATAATTGGTAACAGTAGTGCTGGAATTAAGACTTCTGTCAAATGTTAGAAAAGGGAGAAACAGTCTCCACTACCCACACTTTTTTTCTTTTATATTTAGCAATAACTCCCTTAGAAGGATCAACATTGGTAACATTAGTTTCACACTTTCTGTCTTTTCCATGGTGCTTTACACTGTGCTCTAGGCTGTTCTCTGTGCCGTCAGGCAGTTCCAGGTTCTCTGCACTGGGTCACAGGCCTTCGTGACTAGCACTGGAGAGGGATTTGTTTACCAGAATTATTCCAGTGCCCTTACCAGCTGATATGCATTTGGACTGCCAAGAACAAGTCTTGAACATCTCATTTCACTGTTATCAAGAACTTCTTTCTCTGCTATGTCTTGTTTGTTTCCTGTATCGGCCTCCTAGGCTGCTCCAGCCATCCCAGCTGTATTCCTGACCTTACTGCTACCAGCAGCATTATGCAGCTCCATAGATCCTATGAGGCACTAGGCATCTCTTTCCCCCTTCTTTCATCTCCCCTCTGTATCTCTGGAAGAATTTAAGATTGTTCATAGCTAATAATGTCCTACAGCAACTAACTGGCCATCCTTTCTTTCCTTATGGCTTTATTGGAAGAAATAGGGTGGGATTTCCTACCTCTTTCTGCCCAAATTCTATTGCCAGTCAGAACTCGGGAGGTAGAGTTAGACTGTTAGAACAACTGCTGTTCTATAAGTGGGAATTCCTGCTAAGCATCTGTCCCTTCTCCTTTGTTTTAGCTAACATGTTTTGTGAGGGGGAATATAATCTTAAAATAGTCTTGATAGATTTTCATTGCACAAATAATGCCCCTGAGATCCTGTACCACTCCCTTTAAAAGGAGATAAACAGGCACCATTGTATGTATATGCACAGAATATATGCTTATGTTGTAAGTGTATGCAGAGAAGTGCATTGGAACTGACTTAGGCAGAGGCACAGTGCTAAAAATAAATCACAGTGGAAAATGTTAAAAGGTTTTACTCCTGTCTACTTAGGGGTGAGTGCTCTGATACCCCGTCCCATCCCAGAGACATTCTGATGCAAGATTACCACATGCTAAAGAGACAGAGTGTTAAAGCTGTCCAAGCACTAGCTTCATAGGCTCTAGCTCCAGCTTCGTTGAATATTCGCTAGGGGCTAAGTCAAAAAGCAAACTGACCCTATTTTACATGCAGACTTCTAAACTTTTTTACTATGCATACTTGAGGCAAAATGTAGTTGTGAGCTATAAATGTGATATTTGTCTCTGAAAAAAAGTCTCCCAGAGAACATCTATACAGCTATAAAAATTCTGCAATGAAGTTATTGTCCACATTATTTTCTCAGAAGCTCAAATTTACAGTTATCCCATCTGCCAATGTATACTGTGCACTAGCCATACACTCAAAACCAGCTGCCATGCCCGCTAACACAGCATTGACATTGTTAACAGCGTAGCTGCTGCCGCACAGAGCTCAGTATAGAGGGCAGGACTCTCTGGATTAACAGAGCAAATGCTGAAGGTATTCAGCCTGCACTGAATGTGTACGTCTGAAGCTACCTGCCAACAGTTTGCTCTCTAAGCAGTCCAGTTTAAAGTTGACCGAGATTTACCTACAAGGGCTGTGAATCACGCCTATGCAGATACACATAGGAAGATTTGGAGTAAAGTACACAAGCACAGCCGTAGTACAGAGGACTACTAGGTGCATAATATATGTGCTAAAATAATTTAATGACTGTTGGTCTTTATGGCCCACTTAGCTGAAAACAAAGCAGTAAATTAATCTGTAGAAATGCTGTCTCTTACAACTGAGAATTCTTGTGATATAAAAATACAAAACAGCCTTTCTGGAGCAAGAGCTGGTGAGCCTTGCCCAAAGGGGGAAAAAAAAAAAAAAAAGTAGAGCCCAAAGCTTACATAAAACTAACACAACCTTAGTTAACATGGACAGAAAAATCTCTTTTATTTCTACTCGGCTATCTTTCCCTCTTTTTCATATCATGCTCCAATGACAGATTTGAGTTCACACAGAAGTCCATAAAACCTCCTGACTTTTCAGAGGCATTAAATGTGTAGTTATCACACAAATCCTTTAATGCTATTCCCACACTACAAAAGTTGAGAAATAATTTCTTTAGTCTTGCAAAATGCTATTAAACACCAAACAAACATCCCTGAACACTCAGGACTGAGTGACAGGTGGAGTATCCACCCTGCAGGAAAAGCTAAGATTTTTCTAGTATTGTTTTTGTAAAAAAAAAAAATAAATCCTTTTGTGAGAATAAAAATGCCTCAACTTTTACTTCAGCAAAAGCACATTTTTCAGGAGTATTGCTTTGGATTTTGCTCTTTGTGACTATATCGTGTGTTCCTTACATTGAGATACTAATACCAAAATGAAGTAAACAGAGGTAATAAAGTAAAAGTGTAGTTTCCTTCCTGGTCTCTTTACTATGTAGTAAGAAATCCTAACTTCGTTGTGAAAGATGGTAGTGTTACAGCAGCAGGACAAATCTCCTGGTGCAGAGAAAAACCGGTTTCAAAGCATTTTGAAGCACATAGTTGATGCCTGAGGTTTTGTGAGTAAGATTTGTAAGGAGCAGTAGGGAGCCAGTATGAAACTTGTGGGGCCGCTCTGCAAGGCAGGAGGTCACCCTGTTGCCATACACAGCTGAGCTGCCCTGCACTCCCCTCGGAGCACTGGCTTACAGGCAGGGCAGCTGCTCCGCTGCCCACAGCTAGGTTGGCTCACAGCTTGAGTATTGCTTTTCCTAATCAGTGTTTGCCTTGCGTAACAGTTATACTTAACCGAGTATATAAGGCGACACACTGAGGAGATAAATATGTGACTAGCTTGCAAAATGGCAACTGGAAAGGGCACATCTCTGCTGTCCTTGATTCTTGCCGTTGGGGTCACAGCGCTTGTAGCTACTGGTAAGCTTCAGAAGGGTTTTTACCTATTGCCTTCTGTAAGGAAATAGAGCACATGTGCAGCTTGCTCACCCAGGGGAACCCTGGCTTTATCAGAGGAGCTGGGCACCCAACCTTGCTGCATAGAAATTCAGTCTGAATAGCAAATAGTTCTTAATTTCTTTTTGTGATCTGTTTTCAGTCATTTGTCTTATTTTCCTTTTTTGCAAATAATCAAAATCCTGTCCCAAAATCTTGTCTGCTGAGGCAGAGCAGACCACTGTACCACATTTGTAATTTGGTATTGAGAACTTTCACACCAATCTTAAAATGAATCTTACCTAAATGTTAACGGTATTTATATATGCCATACTATTTTCAGGTATGTTATAAGCTTTTTCTTTTGGCTGTATATACTATCAAGGGTCCGGAATATATTTTGTGAATTCATAGGTCCTTTCTAAAATAGGAAATGCCTTTTCTTAATGTGTGCAATCTATTGGACTTTTAACTAACTAACTTGGATCAAAAAAGATTAAGATCTGTATGCAGTGACTAAAGTGTGTGGATAGTAAGACAATACGTATGATATACTTGAGGGAGATTATACATACAAACGAATCATAATGAAGGCTGACATAATGTCAGCTATACTGATGAGAGTTTGCTGAAGCCTTATGTATGAAAATGAATTTTTTAAGCAAAAAAAGGGTGTATGTTTAAGTAGCTAAAGCTCTTAGAAATATGGCAATTACTTACAAACAGACCAATTATGTGATTTTGTGCTCACATCCTCCAGGACAAAAAGCAGAGCAACCAGAAGTGGTGACCAAATATGGGACAGTCCGAGGGTACCGATTCAACGTAGATGCAGCTGAGAGGAGTGTAAACGTCTTTTTGGGTCTTCCTTTTGCTCAGCCTCCAGTTGGACCACTGAGGTTTTCTGAACCCCAGCCACCTAAGCCGTGGAAAGGGGTCAGAGATGCCACTTCCTACCCACCAATGTAAGACAATGACAAAACCACTGATCTTTTTAGTAATTTTATTTTACATGCAGTTCCATGGCACTGATGTACAGGGCAATCAAAAGCCACAAAGATAAATTCCTTGGTGCCATCTTGTTACCACCTGCAACTGTTACAATGAATGCATTTCTAAAGACATCTTTGTAAGCTGCTCTTTTTATTAAAAACTCTTATCTGATGGGTATCAGTGATGAACTAATATTGACCAGCACTTTGCCAATAATATTCTGTTTTGGGAGCATTTGGCCATTACTTAGTAATGTTCAGAAACTGTGTAGCTTTGGAGCAGAAACAGAAAGAAGCTGAGGAAATGTTGGAATAAAATGTTAGAAGAAAAAAATGCCGAGTGAGTCACATGCTTAATAGGACACGTAAGAAATGCAGACTAATGCTAGTTGATATTGTAAATGTCTTACTCCATTTGCACTACTGCCCTTGTTTGGTGCCTCAAGCCAAATACCTACCATTACAATATAAGAAGCTATTGAAGATGTAAAATAATTAATTTGCATTTTCATTGAAGTGATTTATAGCCATATGTATTTGCAGGTATATTTCTGTAATATTTTGAAACATGCAAAACTGTATCTGCATGTCACTGTCTATTGCTGTAGACTGTGGCTCCTTTTTACAGATCTCCTTAATGCCAGGTCAAAGGAAGAAAATATATTTAAAGTGGAAAGAATATTTTATGTTTTCTGTTGCCAACAATCTAAAAATGTACTAGAGTTTGGTTTCTGGTTTGGACTTTATTGTGAAAGTAAAAAAAGCTACACTTCATAGCTTTGAGGTTTTAGTTATTTCTGTTGTTTGTTATTTTTTCATTTATCCAGGTGCCTACAGGATAAAGTACAAGGACAGGGTTTTTCGGACATTATTACTAATAGAAAAGAAAAAGTTCTTCTCCAAGTGTCTGAAGATTGCTTATACCTAAATGTGTATACACCCGTTTCTACAGAAAAACAGGAGAAACTGCCTGTAAGCAAAATCATCATAAAACCTCTAGCAAAATTATTTTACAGCAAACCTACAATCTGTACTACATGCAAACTTACAGGTGCAGTTTTGTGATAATCATCAAGTTACATGCTTTGCCCCAGTAAATATTTGCTGAGGTTTAAAAGATACACAAAATCGTATTTTACAAATAAAATTTTGTTGACATTTTAGCTAGGTAATGTTTGATTTCCTCTAAATAATCTGTGAAAAATCACGGGGCACTGGCATAATGTAAGTATTTAATAAAATCAATGCCATTTTGTAAGACTGCAGGCCTCATAGTTGAAAGACTTCTATCATTTGTGAAATGTAATCTGAAAGAGTCAGGAGTGAAACGGCAAAAAATATTATATTTTGGTTTATATTTAGTTTTTATCACTAGGAGCTCTTATCTGTGCTGGGTTGTTTCTGGTTTTGTCTTTCCAGGTCTTTGTATGGATCCATGGAGGTGGATTAGCTTTTGGAGCAGCTTCATCATATGATGGTTCAGCATTAGCGGCCTTTGACAATGTGGTGGTTGTAACAATTCAGTACAGATTAGGTATTCTTGGATATTTTAGGTAAGATGTTAGCTCAGTTTTTGCTAAGTGATTTCCAAAATTATGTGTGCAAAGCCTCTGTGAAGAGATGTGCAGAATACTTGCTTATGCAAATAAATTATGCATTTCTTTATTACATATGCAACAGTTGGGAACAATTTACAAGTCCCAAGTCATCTTTCAAGTCTGTTTTTGTTTGATTTACACTCTAATCTCAACACTTTCTGAGCCATTTTTCAGTTGTGTAAAGCAGCTCAGTGTAAAGAATGGCAGCTGATTTCTTATACCACAGATTGTATTTTTCTCTGCCTTTTTTCTTGCATTGAGCATTTAAACAAATCTATTCTTTCTCTGCAGCACTGGTGATAAGCATGCCCGAGGTAACTGGGGATATTTGGATCAAGTAGCAGCTCTTCAGTGGATTCAGGAAAATATCATACATTTTGGAGGAGATCCAGGATCTGTCACTATTGTTGGAGAATCTGCAGGAGGAGTCAGCGTTTCTGCTCTTGTAAGTTCACAGTAATATTGTATTTTAATTACGTAGCGGGGGGGAAACCACCATCCACGTTCATTTTTAGTACCTGCATGAAAAGTCAGTGAGAGAAAAGGGGTGGTTTTATAGTAAATGACACATCACCTTGGTCTATAAAGCAATGTGATATTAATGCAACTTCTGATTGTTGAAAATGTTCTTTTCATACCCAAACCTTGTAGTTCAGACCCAAAATGTTATTCCTCATCTACTAAATTAAATTCTGAGGGGGTTTTTGCACTGCCAAACCCCACAAAATTTATCCTTCTGAGAACAGTCTTTTAAAATGATGTATTGCCCATTTCGTATTTGCTTTGACAGTCAGTTGTGCAAAGTAACCAAGGCAAATAGTCATGACAGCTGAACTAGATGTAAAATTTGCACGTCAACACTGAGCACGTTGGCTAAGAGGTTCTTTTTTGCCAGTCTCTCACAATTTGGTACAGATCACACAGTGAAACCAGGGTTCAGTGATACATGTGATAAAAATTCCTGTTTCCTAAGCTCCTGCCCTTTGGCCAATAATTCTTTATTCCCTTTCTGCAGCACAGCCAGACTATCTTGGACGCAGTTACGTTAGATCCGTCTCTGGCTTGCAGTGTAGTTCTATGAAGTCTTGGAAACAAGGCGCTATGGGAGAGGAAGAGGCAGGCATGAACTCCTTATCCCTGACAGTGCTGCCAAAGCCCTTTGCATAGCTGAACTATGACAGTCTTATGACATTTTTTTTCAAAATGTTTTAAATGGCAATTCCTGATAGTGAAATTCTAAGTCAGTGGTCAGAACATAATGCTTATCATGCTTGTAATGCTTGTTCTTGCTTTTTTCCAGGTCTTATCTCCCCTGGCAAGGGGCTTGTTCCATAAGGCCATTTCAGAGAGTGGTACCGCAGTTAGGATTTTGTTCACTGACCAGCCTGAGAAGGAAGCACAAGTGGGTATTTTGTGGTAATTTTAAATTATTTTTCCAGATAGTTTTGCATATCTTAAACTATTTATTCAAAAATGTACAAGATTTTTTCTTGTGAAACTACAACCACAGTCATTAAAGACAGTATTTCTGTGTGCAAATAATGCATGTTTAATGATGCTTTGCTCTTCAAATCCCCAAATATCCACATATGACTGAGTGAAAACAAAAGACTAAAGAAACGAAGAGAGAAGGCAGGGAAGAAGTGTGAAATGTAAAGGAACACTATAACATGTACTGTCTTAAAGAAAAGTTGAGCTATAATTTTTTGGCTAGAAAATGGCACCAGATTCTGAATACTCTACTCTTCCCCTCCTGTTTGATGCCTGTTGTGTGCAAAGAAACAAGACTTTATTCAATTTGTTTATATTTGAAAAGAAGAGCTGACTTGAAACTAGTTTTTTTTTAATTACAAGAAATGGCTTCCAGAAACCTAGATTTGATAATCTGTGATATAAAAGAGGCAACATTATGATAAGCTCTGTCTCCCCAATGACAGCTGTTACTCCACCCAAAAAGACATCATCAAGAATGGTATAATGGGCTCTTTGATACCATCTACGTGGTTGTATGCTGTGTATCACTCTAAGTCCTTTATGTCATCATGCCTTCTCAGCCCAGCATGTTATTTACCCGAATGACTATCTTGGTCTATTTCTGTATCAAAATATTTTGGAGTGTGTTTTGTCCTTCTGCTTAGCCCACAATGTGAAGGGTTATGGGGGCTTCCTACTCTCTTCCCCTGCAGCTGGAGCATGTCTGGCTTCAATGATCCTTGTGCAGTTTAGACTCCCCCCTGCTGGGCTCTCAGGCTCGGTGGCACATAGAGCCTTCTGTGGGAAGTATATGAAAAAGTGAGCGTTTGTTTTTATCAATTGCAGAGAATTGCTACAGCCTCTGGCTGTGAAAAATCCAGTTCAGCTGCAATAGTTGAATGCTTAAGAGAAAAAACAGAAGAAGAGATAGTACAGATAACACTAAAAATGGTAGGTGAAATTATACTACTTGCATTTAAATGATATTTCAGATAACAGAGTATGCTATTTGTGTGTTGTAATATTAGGAGAACTTGATGTGAATGTAACATCTGACTTTCTTGACCTTTTCAGGATTTGACAACACTGCAGATATGCTATACCTCCCCTGAAAAATGTGAACAGGTTACTTTCATTCTGCATGAACTTTAAGCTACGTGTGTTTTGCTGTCATGCTCTACTAGGGGAAGGAAAAGAGTGTACAAAATGTCGCAGTTTTTCCTGGAGAACCTGAAAATTAATTAATATAATACATTATGCCCTACTTAAAATTTCTTATCACAGTGCTGGCTTCCATGTTCCTTTGCAGTTTCAACACAGAAGTTAGTTTTTCCACTACTGCTCCACACATTCATAATAGGATTGAACTAACTAAGAAGAGATGTAAATTGGACATCATCACCTATGTTTCACAAACATTAAAAATATAATGCTAATCTTCACAGAATCTTCGGTCTAGTGCAGAAAATCTGTCAGCAAAAATTTAGAGATGGCTTGAATACTATTACTTCTTATATTTTCACTTGGCACATAATTTGTTTTATTTTGGAACTACAGTAAAAATCTGAATTTCTTTTCTAGAAGCAAAATTTGTGTATTAATGAAGCTTGCTTCCTTTTTTTTTTTCTTCCTCCAGCCTTCCCAGTTCATCAGTGCATCTGCAGATGGTGTATTTTTTCCAAAGAGTCCCAGGCAATTACTATCTGAAAAAGTGATCAATGCAGTCCCATATATAATAGGAGTGAATAACTGTGAATTTGGATGGGTACTTCCTAGGGTAAGAGACTTATAATGTCATTACTTATATATCATTTTGTTAATATAAGATTTTCTAATAAATACGATTTTCTGTGTCACGCAGGTAATGAAATTTCCTCCTTACACAGATGGTCTGGATGAAGATGTTGCACGTCAAGTTTTACAGAGCTCCTTAGGATTACTGTTTAAGGTAAGAGGCCATTTTCAGAATAACCCAGTGCTGCATCTTCACTGGTCTGCTTCTATATTTGTACTCCTGGAGGGGTATATTTTAGAGGCAAACTTTGTTCTGTTTGACAGCTTCCTACCATGGGGCAGTAATGGGCAGCAGACACGGTGTATTTCTGTTGCCACTAGCAATTGAAAATACACTTTAAATTTCTATCCTAAATGCTCCTCTTTTAAAAAAGGAGTTATATGGAAATCCAGGAGTGCTTCATCTACCTAAACATAGATGTCTTGTGACATTTTAGATACCCTGGGTTATCCAAGACACACATGATACCAGCAGGTATGACACAAGACCTATAGAACACACTGTTCTGAAGCAGTAGCTGGAGACCAGAAAGGATAACCTGAGATGTTTAAAATGGCATTGAGAGACCTATGTTTAGGTGTCTTGAGTTTTTGCTTCCCTGTAATTTACAAATCTCTTAGCCTTCTGGTTCCTTTGTGCTCTCCTGAAACTACTAAATGTAGAAAAATGCCAATTATTAGGTAAGAATTAAGGACTTTATAAACATGGCCAGTACTTGCAATGGATCATTCAGTGTCATAGACATCCATCATGAACTTGGAAAGGCAGAGCCCAGGCTTGTTCTGAAAGGGACTAAAAGATGGCCATCTACAACAATAAATGAATTTTTGAAATCCAATAGGATTTCTTTTCTCTTATGAGGGTTATTTCCACAGTAGGGAAAACAGACTACCATATCTATTTATCAGCATCGCTGTACAGATGTGTGATCTTTAGATCTTGCAAACCTCTCTTCCCTGAGAACATCTGTATCCCATAGCTGTGTAACTCCCAATTCTGAGCTCTGAGCCACACTCTGGCACAGCTGAGGATTTTCTCTGAAAGAAGGTAATGTTTGGGGTTTAGCCAGGGACGTGCAGATGGCACACTCAATTAGTGCTGTTACTCTTTATAATATTCATCATCATTATTAGAAGTATTTTTGTTGGTCATTTCAGGGTGTTACTTCTGAAGTTGTTGATCGAATATACAATGAATACATAGGGAATGCAGAAAACCGTGCTGACGTGCGAGATGGCCTTCTTGATGCAATAGGAGACCCTTTGTTTGTTCTTTCAGCCATTGAAGTGGCTAGATACCATAGAGGTGAGTCTCTAATTCAGCATCTCTTAGAAGAAATGTAGAATTCCATCCTGGGGCATGTTTATGGACAGTATGCATCACACTTCATTATCTAAAAACTGGTAGTGTTTTCATTTTATCAAAATAGTTTGCAATTAAAGTTTATCATCTTTGGTGGCAGGTATTTTCAGCTCGCAAACTAACACTCTTCTGTATATTTTCTACTAGATGCTGGCAATCCAGTCTACTTTTATGAATTTCAACATCGACCAAGTTCAGCGACAGGTGTTGTACCAGAGTTTGTAAAAGCAGATCATGCAGATGAGATCGCCTTTGTCTTTGGAAAGCCATTCTTAGCCGGTGATGTATCCGTGCTTACTAAAATATTCCATTTAAAACATCATTATTATTATTATTAATTTTACTTACTGGAGGGCTTTTAGAATAGACTTTCTCTCTTAGAAACATTGAAATCAACATAAGCATTTTCTGCCTTTAGTAGTAGTTACTTTTCATGAAACCATTCCTCTGAGTTCTCCCCTAGAGGTCTGCTCAGGTAAAACTCCCATAGCTGAGAGTAACAAGTAGAGCTGATTACAGTCTATTGGAAATTATATAGCTGCTACTTGTTTGATTATTTAGTTTTTAAGGTTGCTCTTTCATCTCTCACTTTGCAGGGTATGCTACAGAAGAAGAAAAGAAACTTAGCAGAACTGTTATGAGATACTGGACCAACTTTGCTAGAAATGGGTGAGAATCGTAATGCTAATTACAGGTCAAGTTTTGGCTGTGCTGCCTGAAACATAATCACAATACTTTTATGGTGGTTCCTACAAATTTGGCAGAACTTATGATAAATATTGAAGCAAATTATTTCTATTCTTAATGACTGCAAGAAAAACCTTTTAAATGAACCTGCAGACCAAAAAAGAAAAAAAAAATCCAGGAGCAACAGAGTTTTAGATCCAAAAGTAATAGCAATTATTAAATGTTTGCTATTCCACTCATGAGCGTTTTGATAAAAACCATCCAACTATGCAGGTACTAGAATCACATAATCTGAGCTCATCTTAGTTTTCTGAAATGCT
This sequence comes from Grus americana, assembly GCF_028858705.1. Classification (NCBI taxonomy): domain Eukaryota; kingdom Metazoa; phylum Chordata; class Aves; order Gruiformes; family Gruidae; genus Grus; species Grus americana. The sequence continues at coordinate 10,616,929 of NC_072864.1, forward strand.
CTCAGCCTGAGCAGTCAGAGAACAATTGATAGGCAAATGGAAAGCTAACTTTTCATTATATTATTTCCAGAAATCCCAACGGAGAAGACTTGGTCCATTGGCCTCAGTATGATCTGGATGAAAGATACCTGGAAATAGATCTAATGCAAAAGGCATCAAAGAAATTGAAAGAACATAAAATGGAGTTTTGGACACAGCTCACAAAACGAATGATGAGTGAAAGGAGAGAACACACAGATTTATAAGAGTTGTGGAGAGTATAGTTTGCTTTTATAACCTGAAGTAAAGTCAAACGAAATTAGTTTGTCAGGATGCAGAGTTTAATACTAACCTTCTAACTCACTATTATGTAATCTGTTGTCATGATCACAATGAAAGGAGAGAATCAAGGGAAATTTGTAATGTTTGTGGCACTAAAAATCACTATTAAATGAAGCAAGCAGAACAACTCCACAATCTTTCAGGCTCAAAAAGACCATGGTATCTACTCAGTGGATATCAAAACTGAATAATGCTCCTGTAAGAAGGGGGAACGAGGGGGAAATTGGCAAATATATTGGAATCTGTAAGAAATTATCTATACAGAATATAGCATGTGTCAGCACATATTATATGTTTAATCCCCCTTCTTTCAGAAGAGAATGGTCAGTTGTCATTCTTATAGCCTCTTTCCACTTTCTTTAATTGGAAATAGCTCGTAGGGAGCAGAGCATCCATCAAAAAACATCTGTGAGATGGGCTTGACATCTCACAAACAAGGACAGAAAATCTCTACTTGTTTTCTTGGTTTGTAAACTGTTATAAATAAACGTTGCTTTTGATTTTTTGGTACTTCCTTTTCTTTCACTTAACTGATACAGGCTAACTCCAAGAGGTTAAATCACACCCAATAAGCCAGAAATGTGCCCAGTTTCTTTCTTCAACCTAAAGCGTTTCAGATATGAATTTTCCAGCTTTCTTTGCAGGACCTGAGTTTTAAGGCACTAGGGTTTTCACAGACCATTCTGTGGTGTGATTACCTATTCTTCAACCCTTCCTGGCAAAGAATTCATAATTCACTGGCTGGAGGGAGGAAGCATTGCTGGCAGGACAGACACCCACTGAGACAGAGAGGAGAGCAAAGTATGATGATGTTCACTGGATGTTGTTAGCTCAGCATTGTCTGTGGGCCCACAAAGGGAAGACCTGCTGATGTGAAAAGCATGCAGCCCAGTCTTCTTCCTTTCAAGGGCACTAGCAGCTGTGACCACATTTTTGGCATATCTGGAATGCATCAGGGCACACGGGGAGTGGAGTGGCTTTTTTGCAAAGTTACATGACAGGCAAGATATGCTTGCCAGGCACAAAGGAACACACAATGTAAGCATCCAAGAATCTATAGAACTTTACTCATACCAATAAACAAACAGCAATAAATTAGCTCTAACTACTCCATTAACTAGTGTTGAGCTCACCCTCTCACCTCCTGCAGTGTCCCACAGTCTATGGCTACTCTTCCCAGGAGGGACTGTCACAGTCACACACTGGCAGCCCAAGTTTCTGCCTGCAGGTGTTGATTTCTTGAGGATGTCGTCTTCTTCCTCCTCACCTCTGGGTTCACTTGGTGAACTTGGCTTTTACACATTAGTGGACTTTGAGCAGTGCAATCTACATTGAGCCTCTGCCTGGCTATCCCCTTTTGGGCATTTTTTTAATAACTTGCACAGAACACTAGTTGTTACCATTACTTGCAAAAAGCCATCATTAAGTAACAGCTAATTGTAGCAACAGCGTTCAACCATACTGCTAGTTCTGTCACATATTGCTTAATGCAGCATATGGGCCACACTGGGCATTTTATTCCTTCCCCCGTTTTGATCCGAAGTAGCCTTTAAGTCCGTTATTGGTTTGTTTGTTGAATTAGTGTTTCTGTCCTTGTAGGTTGACAAAAATCATTATCTTAAACAAGATAAACAAAATCCCATGTGTTTGTGAATGCAAAATCATAGGTATAACTTCTGTGGAAAAGTGAGGCCTATTATTTGATTGGGCACATATGGTACCAAAGTAGTTTCTGACTGTGTGAGAAGCAGCGTTCTGTCCATCTGTCTACTTTAAAACCCCAAATATAAATTCGATAAAGTAATAATACTAGGGCCACAATGTATAGTTCGCCTTTAAGTAGCAGATTCCTACTGCATTTTATTTTATATCTTTAATATTAATGGTCACATGGTATAGATACCCAGTTCAGCTCACGGTAACAGTAAATATACATTAAATACAAATGTATGCACTGTGCACCTATATTTGAAGAAATTCTTAGTAGTACATTTAGTTGATGATATTCAGCAAGAACTGCTGCTGCTGTTCTGTTTTTTGCATTCTGTCAATAGAACATGTAATCTTTTTTAAAAATGTATTAATTATATGTAATTTCTAGAAGTGCCTTTCTAAGTTGGTGACTAAGTATGTTTGTTGTGTGCCATTCCTGCTTCTCAGGTCACCTGTCCTCTGGCAAAGGGTTTGTTCTGTAGAGCTGTCTCAGAGAGTGGAGCTGTAGACAGAACTCTGGTAACTGACCGTCCTGAAAAACAAGCTAAAGTATGTAATTTTAAAATGTATATTTTTCCACATTTTAGTATTTTAATGGTATTCAGTATTATTACTGACCTTTTAATATTGTAGCTTTCCACATGTTGATGCTTCCTGTGAAAAAAATCCATTTGCACACCCATTTATGATACCACTTTGTTCAAACTTTCAAATACTCGGTATTGTGCATGCTGTTGTAACTTATTTATGTCACAGCTCTTACATGAAACATGACTCTGGTCTTCAGCTGTGATGGAAGGAATTGGAGTTCTGCAAATCACTTAGCATTCCCAGCACAGCGTAGCTGATGACTGTTCACTGTGACTCAGTTGCTGAAAAAAGTACTGCCCAGGGAGGAGTAAGTAGCATAGTTAATATAAGAAAATTGTCAGTCTTTTGTCACACTGATTGCAAAGAATTGCAACTACGCTGGCTGTGAAAAACCTGATTGAGCTGCAGTGGTTCAGTGCTTAAGAAAGAAAACAGCAAAAGATATTGTAAACATAGCTTAAAAAATGATAGCTAGTACTGTACTTTATTTTGTAAGACAGAATAAATTCTTCTCTAAGACTGACATAACCTGAAGCAAAACCATTGTATGTAAAGCCATTCCTTGGCTTTTGCAGGACTTCACAGCAGTGCACTTGGACAATAACACTGCACCTGAAGAATCTGAACAGGAACATTCCGTGCCCTCCTTGCGGTCTGTTCTTATGCATTTCAGGGTAGAAATGCATTCATCACAGGAATGTAAACAATGAGGGTTTTTTTTCCCCTGGGAAAGGTTGTGAACCAGGCAGGCTCACAAATACCAGATAGGAGAGTTAAAATTGCAAAAATGGAACCAGCCAGCTTTGCGCAGTTCTTTGTGTCATCAGCGAGGCACTTCCTAGCAGCTGGTTGAATTTGAATACAGTGTGCAAGAAGGAAGGACTGCACATCAGAGGAAGTAATGCAGCAACCTTTCTAGGAAGTACAGTCATTGAGAAAGGTCTTCTTTTTGCAAACCTGACCTTTTGTTAGTAACTATTTTATCTGTTGTCATAACCAGTTTTTCTGTATCACTGTGCTGGCTCATCAGTTCTTTTGCAATCTTACCACATAAGCTTATTTTGGCCCTGTTACTCATCCACCCCTAAGAAGCTGGAGTCAGAAACTGGTCACTCTCCGTCTTGAGCATTCAGTATTAAATTTTTGTGTGGTACTAAAGTTATGTTTTTATATAATATTATGTAAGAGAAACCCAGAACAATGCCTGAAACTTAGTTACCTTTGACATTATATATTATAACTAAAAATAGGTCACTTGGGTGATTTCTTTAGGTCAATACTAAGAAAGCTGAATTATCTTTCCAAGCAAAACCAGTATGTAAATAACAAAGGGGCACTTTTTTCTCCAGCATCCTCTCTTTATTGATGCAGTTGTGGATGAGGTATTTTTCCCTAAAAACCCATCACTACTACTAGCTGAAAAAAAGATCAATGCAGTCCTGTATGTAACAGCAGTAACAAACCATGAATTTGGATTTTTACTTCCAACTCTAAGATGCGTATAATGTCTTTTATTTATATATTTATAAACTATTCAGAGCATAGGAGCTCACAAAAACATTATTTTTACTCTGCAGGTGCTGAAATACCCTCCTTTTGCGGAAGGATTGGACAAAACCCTAGCATTCAAGCATTGAAGAGCACAGTAAGAGGCAATTTTAATGTGCTAATCGACTTTTACCAGGTGAGGGTTGGTACCTCAGACCTGCACTAGTCCCTGCTTTGTTTCCCCCTTTGCAGCAGAATTGCCCCATGTACTGTGATGTCCTTGAAGGAAATGCCAGATGGGCGGGGGGGACACATCAGGTTGCGGCTCAGGCTCCGCACAGGCTCCATCCGCTCAGGGGTGCGGAACGGAGCGCGGGCAGCGCAGCTCTGGGCCGGGCCCGCCCGAGCCCCGCCTGACCTCGCGAGCATGCGCACAGGCGCGTCCCCGCCAGAGGGCGGTGCCGGGGCGTCGCAGCCGCCGGAGGGGACGAGCGATCCGGCGGCGCGTGGCCGCTGGCGGCTGCCGTAGCGAACAGGGCGGTGCTGCTATGGCGGCGGGCGCTCCCGTGCTGCTGGGGCTCCGCGACGCCGCCATGGTGGGGCCGTGCCGAGGAGGCGGGCAGGCCCCCGCCTGGGCCACCAACAAGCTGGGCGGCTCCGCGGTAGGGCCGGGACCGTGCGGGGCGGGGGAGGGGAGGAGGATGGTGGCGGAGGGGCCCCGGCCCGAGGGGGCTCGCAGCCCGGAGGCCGGTCGAGGCGCCTCGCGGCGTCTGCAGCGGCGCCCGTGCTGTTCGTCTTTCAGGACTGGGTGCCCTCCGTGCGCCCGGGCTCTCCCTGCTGCGGGGTGTGCGGGAGGGCGCTGGCGCACCTGGTGCAGGTGTACTGCCCGCTGGAGGGGTCCCCCGCCCACCGCGTCGCCAACGTCTTCGCGTGCGCCGGGAGGGGCTGCTGGGGAGCGCCCCGCAGGTGAGACGTGGTTTGGGCGTCATTCCGAAGCGGGCACGGCTCCGCCGCGGCTCGTCAGTGCCACTTCGGCTCCAGTCGCTCGTTCCTTACTGTCCTTTCGGTTTTTTACACGGCACGTTAAAGCTGGAAGGTACTGCGCTCCCAGTATTTGCAGACACGAGAAAAGGAAACACAAGATCACACCGTAAAACAGGTATAACGTGCAAACTGCCTCCTTGGGTTCTGCCCTTTGCTTCGGGGTCCTGTATGAAGTGCGGTACTGAGGAAGGTTTAAAATAAACATGTTGGATGTTGAGTTGGATGAGTTTTGCACTTGTATATACTTGTTTAAGTAGCCATAACCTTTCTCAAGGAGCTGTGCTGTATGTTCGTTTTGAGTAATATATGTGGTCACGTGGAGAAGTCATGGTTGTGGAATTTTTGACACCGTAAGTACTACACATTATTTACTAGAAGATTAATTTCTTATTTGCGATCTATGTTAGGCTTGTTTTAAAGTGGAGATTGTAGTCCAACTATATGGTTAAAACTGATCTTTAATATTTTAATTGCTTGAGTGACATAAACATTATTTTTCACCTTTAAATGATTGGGCTATACTGCTTAGGTTTGGATCTTTAAGATGTTTTCTTTATGTTCTAATTTAAATAGATTTTTTTAGAACTTATTTTTATATTTGTTTTTATTTAATCTGACTCAATTATTGTTAGTATACTTCTGGTATTTTTGCTTGTGAAGAAAACCTGCATGTTGGCTTAAGAAGATTGCAAGAAGAGGATGGCTACAAACTAGTGATGATGCGCAGAAAGTGTTTATTCAGCTGGTGCCTTTGCAATATGAAATTTTGGTCTGTGGTAAACGATCTCATATTCTGACAAAATGATGGTATTATAGTTGTTGTTTTCCTCCATATTCTGCCCTTTGAGCTTACCTGTGGTGCTGTAACTGTGCTTCAGGTAAATGTACCCAAACTAGCTGTCAGTGGTCATGCCAGCAGCCAAGATATGGCAACAGGATGTACAAAGGCCGTTCAAAAAGCCAATGAATTCTTGTTCCATTTCACCAGTGAGGGGTTTTTTTGGCCATAACTGTGCTGCTGTGAATAGTAAACGTGGGTATGCTGGTAACTACCACTATGAGGAAAATAGTCAAAATAAGCATTAGGTTAAGGTTTCAGTTTTCTTATCTGTTATGAAACTGTATTTGAAGTGCATTAGGGTGGCTGAGCTTGACAATGTTCTTTTTCCTTTCTTTCTTTCTTTTTTTTTTTTTTTCTTCTCAGAAACAAGAATCAAACTTTGCTGCAAAGGATTGGTGTGATGAAGCAGATGACTGGGGAGTCTGTGATGGAGCAGAATCTCCTGCGTGTGCCTCCCTTCAGCTGCTTGGCTTAAATGAAGCAGTGAGCAGTTCCTTGTCCAGAGAGATGGAGTGTGCATCCCAGTTCCAACAGCTTCACTTGTCTGAAGCTACAAATGGGTCAGGTTCCCCGAATACACATCCTCCGGTCAGTGAGGGAATGGTAATGGCAACATCTAGTTCAGCTCCTGTGTTCCAGCCCTTTTACATTAGTGTTGTGGATGAGGAAGACTACATTGGTTTCCTTGATACAGATCATGCAAATAAGCTATTGAAGGAATATCAGCAGAGAGAGGGTGTTGATTTGGAACAGTTGATGTCAGAAAGGTGAGAACAAGTCTGGATTTAGTGCTGAAACTGAAGGAATTACAGAGTTTCCTGTATGCTGACTGATAATCTAAATCTGACTCTCACTAAATCTGAATGTTTTTTGTTTGTAACTGGGCCCTTCGGGAATCATTGGTGTGTAGTACTTTGCTGGAAGAGCTTAACAATGCACCCAGTTCTGTCAAATTCTGAGTTATTCAGAGATGTATCTGTTTCTGAATGACAGAGATGTTGAAATGTACTTGGGCTCCAGGTAGAGTAGTGAACTGTCAATCTCTGAAACTAAACTAGTGTGGTTTAAACAATATCTTATGCTAAATGACATGAGTTTATATTGTGACTTTTTTTTTTCTTTACGAGGCTAAAGCTTTTCTTATATTCCAATTGCATTTTTAAGAGTGTAATTACTTAGGCATTTTGACTAGATTCTGGGATGATGGTAGGACTCCTGAAGATTTTTGTAAAGGTTGTCTGAAAAACAATTTTTGAACATAGTTACTGAAAATGTTTTCAGTATTAACTTAGGTGATCACAGTGGGCACTTATATCCAGACCGTTTTCCCGAATTGTGGACAGCATTGAATTTTTTGATAACTAAAGCTACTGTCAATTGCAGAATCTGCATAGAATGCTTTTTTAGTAGTGATGTTGAGTTTGGTTGACCTTTATAGAATCATAGAACTTTAGTTACACTTAATTGAAAATTTAAAAAGACAACATCGTAATTTAAAAACTTCTGAGAAGTTACTAAAGGGATGATTTTTTTTTTTTTAAGGAATAAGGAAGTATCTGATGGATTTGAATCTCATGTGGTACTTTGAAACACTGTTAGTAATTGTAAACCACCAGAAACAAAAGGACTAGAAGCGAAATGGTCAATTGCAACCTCTAACAGGAATTGCCTCTTAATTTAACATGTATAGTTTTTTCAGTGTGCTTATTATAACTTAATGTGAATGTATAGTAACCATTCCTTATTTAAAGTATGCATATCATACTGAAAACCTAATTGAGAATTTTGTTTCTTTTTTTGTTTTCTTATAGTTTTGCAGGTGAAGGTGATAATGAAAAATATGAGAGGAGTGAAGTCAAAAGCAGGGACCACACATTCCATAAATTTATGAAAAGAATATCTGTGTGTCATGAACAGATTCTAAGGTATGTTGATCATCTGGTTGTAACAGGGAGATACAGAGCATAGACATGGATTGTTAATACATCAAAATAAACCATTTCATTGGCAATAGATGCATAATTTTGTTTCTCAATAAAAAAACAATTGCTAAGAGGGCTGTTACCATGCCTGTGTGGTCAGACTTAAGTCCCTGGTTGGGCTTTCTTATACAAAGTATAAGTAGATGAGAAGCAAAGCAGTATCAGAGCCCCCAGATCTGGTTATGGGATACTTTCTTCAATGTAAGACTTGATGAGAGCAGACCCAGACTGTCTTTGAAGATTTGATGAAATTCAGGCAGGGAGGTTTTCAAGAGACAGTTTTGAGGTGGAAGTATAATACGCAGTTGTATGCTGTTGTGATAGTTTACCAAGGCTATCTACTCCTCTGAAATTTTGTAACCTTATTGTAATGTCTCAGTCCTTGAGATGTTACTGACGTAAGAAATTACTCGTTTTAAAGCCTGAGTTCTTGTGCAGCTTCTTGTGATTACCCTTGGGACCCTGCAGTCTTCAGTTCTTGTAAATCTGCTGCTTTTCCTAAAACGAAAGCAGATTTCACCTCAGAGCAGCTACTTTCATTCAGAATTAACTCCTCTTTTGTGAAAGTATAACAAAGAGTTAAAATCATAAATTATTCATAGTACCAGATGATACAGATAGTTTTCATGGATCATACCAAGTGTTAGTTTTTAACTTCTTTGTTCCAGAGAATCCAAAGCAGCTTATCTGGTCAAGCTGTCTCAGTGTAGTGACAGGACCTTTGTTTATTGAGTTTCCAGAACCAGGTAGAACTAACTGGTACCTTTTTGATGAGGAGGTAAAGGCTGAGGGGCTAGTTACACAGATTAGAAACTTTCAGTAATTATCAAAGATGATACAGAAAATGTACTAATTCAGAGTGCAAGCAATATTTTCAGGCAATTTTTTTTCACTAGATCTATCACTTTGCAGTACTGTGCTCTTTGAATTTTCCATTCTTCTAAAACACCACCTCTGGTGATCCCTATGACTATCACTAGTTACAATCTTTATGTAGCACTCCCTTTCCCCTTCGTGGGTATTGCGAGTATACCTGACAGACCCACATTTCTCCTGGCCTGCCAGATCTCTGTTGAGCTTTCAGCACAGCACAGAACCCTCTGCTTGGCATTCAGTGGAAACCATCTTTGATCTTGGTTTCCTGTTAGTTGTGGAGCTGTAATAGCTCTTATAAATAAAACATTACTTCTGTGGCATAACTCAATAGGTTTTGAGACCTATTCTATGTTGAAGATCTTTAACTGCCACTGGTTAGGATTTCATTTTTCAGGAAAGTGTAGTTTGTTTAATTAAATGAGTCAGGTACAGCATAGTTTGGAGGTGTCAGTACAAACCATTTGTCTCCTTTAAGTCCAGGTCTTTCCTTAAGTCTTTCCAAGTATTGACCTTCCAAGTATTTCCCCCTTCCTATCTTTATTCTTTGTTTAATGATGCATCTGAGGCTTAGGCAAGGATTCTGGCTCATAACAATGTTTTTTTACTTCAAGCAAGTTCAGAGGTTTCAGAGAACCCTGAACACCGTTGCCAACATGTAAGTTTTCATATGAAATTTAGATTAAAAAAAAATAAATTACTTTTTTTTCCTTTCTTCTGTTAGATACTCTTGGGGTGGCCAGCCTTTATTCATAACGTGTCCTCCAGCCAACATTAACAAAGGTATTCCAGCCTGCGGTAACTGTGGAAGCAGCAGAATATTTGAATTTCAACTCATGCCAGCGCTGGTCAGCATGCTCCAGAGTGATTCAGGTGTTGACCTCTGACTTAACTGAATGAATACTAGAAACATTCACCTTCTTGGTAAAGTTTAGTGAACTGCAATTTGGATTGTTTCTTGCTAACCACACGCACTGATGTGCTTAACCACAGTGATCATCTTGTGTAGAATCCACTCGGCTTCCACTATAGATTTCACTAAGCAAAAGATGTAACAGACTCTATGATTGCAACTTCATTTGGTCATTAGTGAACTGTAATAACAGCAATATAGATAATTCCATGACCTTGGAAGTAATTTGTCTTTATTGCCTCTTAAACAAGGCCTTGGAAAATAATAAATATTGTCAGGTAAGATTGCAGACACTTAAGAAGCTCTTTGAAAATTCTGAGTCAGCTTGCTTTAAGATCTTTGAAATTAGAAAATGCTATGTATGTAGGAGACTGAATATGAAAAATACTTCATGAATTGGGAAAGATTGAAGTATAGCAATAAGCAATAGCCCCGATTATGTAATTTTTCATACCTTTACATTACATACATTTATTGCTTTGTTTTTAGATCTGTCAGTGGAATTTGGAACCGTTATAGTTTACACATGTGAGAGAAGCTGTTGGCCAACAAATCATCAAACCCCTCTTGAAGAATTTATTTTTGTACAAGAAGACCCAGATCAGAAATTATTTAAATAAATTTTATTTCTCCGCATAGATGGAAAGTCTGTTGTTTTTTTTTAATACAGGTGAAAGTGTGTAATTATGCAACAGAATTTTCCTCAGATGTGGTGAAAAATGAGATTCATCTGATGACGTGCTTATTTTCAAGAATAACTGATTGAAGTATATATTAGCATTCCTCTAAAATGTGACAGAAAACTGGCACAATTTGGTTACACATGGAAATTTTAGCATAGATTGTTTCATGATTCTAGTTACACTTAACATTTGGGGAGGAAGGTAAAGGAGAAAGGTCTGACTGCACTTGGTTATATTGTTACCATTCATCAGCCAAACAGGATGCAATTTTTAGAAACTATTAACAGTGAAGAACTTAATGTATGCTTGGTTTTAAAAAACAAATCTGCTTTATTTTGACTGCAGATGGGAAATTCAGTGGACAGTGTCTGAAAGGACCTTGCTGTCACTACAGTTTTCCTATGGTGAAGCTTTTCTATATGTTTTTCTGATGAAGGATAAATCACATCTGTATGGTTAAATGACCTCTGAAGGTCACGTTGCTTTGGATGGGGAAAAGGTGGAGGTTTTTGTTAGCACTTTTGTTCTCGCAGGTACAGAATGACGGGGTAGGTATGGCACCTGCCTTGCCACCACAGTCTAGTGCTCGCAGGCTAATTGTGCTGCTTTAGTTTAGATTCTTCTGCGGAGTTCCCTGTTGGTTTAGGCTAAATTGCAGTATTTTAATTGACTTAATGGAGGAGTAATTCAAGTAAGTGTCCTTAAAGCTTTTTGTACAGGTTTAATGCTGCAGCATAAAGTAACGCACTAAAAGTGTGGATTTAAAAAAGAAAAAAAGGGAGGGGGAGCTAAAATGATGGAACATGTTTGCAAAACTACTTTTTTTAAGGAAGAATTGGAGCTTAGTAGAAGTGAATCAGTTAACTTAGGCTAACATACATAAAAACATCTTATGTTACACCTCTAATACTGCCAGTGCTCCCTAGGGGTGCTTGCCCTGCTCTTTTCCCCAGCTATGGCAGGGAGCCCAGAGTGCGCAGGTTCTGGGCCAGGCCCTGGCCCTGCCGACGGCCGCAGCAGACGGGAGGCAGTGCCCCTCCCCGGTGCCGGGCCGTAGGCATCCCCCAGCCGCGGCGGCGGGAGCGGGACTCGAACCCGCGTCTCTCTGCTCCCCGTCCCGCCCGAGCTCCGGCCCCGCTGCAGCCTTCCTGGGCGGTGCGCGGGAGAGGGCCGAGGCCCTCCCCGCCGGCAGGGGGCGCTGCGGGCGAGGCGGGCGGCCGCCGCTCTGGTCTCGTCCGGGTTCTCTGTCCGGAGCGCGGCCCGGCTGAGGAGAGCCGCGCGGAGTCGCTCCCTCTGCCCGCCGCCGTTCTTCGCCCGCCGTCATGTCCGTGCCGGTGTCGGGCCCCTTGCGCAGCGAGCTGGCGGAGGCCGTGGCTCAGGCGCGGCTCTTGGTGGTGGGAGCCGGCGGCATCGGCTGCGAGCTCCTCAAGGACCTGGTGCTCACCGGCTTCAGCAACATCGACGTGGTGCGGGCCGGGGCCGCGGCCGGGGCGGGGGCCGGGGCGGATGGGGGGCCGGCGGGCGGCGGCGCAGCCGAGGCTGGGGCGGGGGGGGGGGGCGCGTGTTAGGGACTGGGGCGGGGGCCTGAGGGGCGCCGAGGCGGCGGGGGTGCGGGGGCGCTGTGGCGGCGCGGCCCCTCCCGCCAGCCGCATTGTCTGCGTGTTTTCAAACTGCTCCCGGCCCGCCAAAGCTGCCGGGCGAGGCTGCTGCGCCGCCCCTGCTGCCGGGGGACGGGTTCCGCCACAAAGGGGCTGCGGCCTGCGGGCGCCATCCGCGCCGCCGCCTCAGACGGGGCTTCCTCCCGCGGGCCGCCCCGCGCGGCGGTGCCGCTGTGCCCGGGCTCCCCGCCGGAGCGAGCGCCGGGAAGGCGGAGAGGGCGGTCTTCTCCCGGAGGTCGGGCCGCCTTCCCGGGGCAGCGGCGGGTCCAGCCGTCGCTCGGCGGAAGAGCGGCTGCGCCTCTCTGGGAGCCCGTAGATGAAATCTCCTGGGAAACAGCGGTGTGCCATGTTTGCTGCCCAGCGATTGCTTGTTAAAGTCTTAGTTTTGCCTAATGCCGCCTTTGCTAATACTGTGGATAATGGTCCGGTGACGAATTGCAGCGAAAAACAAAATACGTGGAAGATGAACTGTATTTTTAGATACCGAGTTGTAAAACTGTCAGTCTTAGAAGTCCGGTCGCGATAGCTTCCCGCGGGCTGTTGCTTTCGCTTTTGCTTCCTGATACTAATCTCTGGTTGTGTATAGGAAGGGGAGAATTGAGAGAGTATAGAGAGAAATACTGTTAGCAAACCGCTGATTACCTAGTTTCCAGAGCTTTATTAATTTCTTTCTGTAGTTATGAAAAGTACATGGTTTTAAGAAGTCACAGGAGTACAAATCCAGCTAGAGCACAGGTCTGTTTCCTTGAATACATTTTTACCTGTGTGTGCCTGGCCTGGAGTCACACCTGAGAGTTTTGTATGACAAGTTGTATGAAGCTTGTTTTTACAGTCAGACTTGTTGAGCAAAGAGTATTAGAAACGGCTTTTATCTAAAACAATATCAGCTTGTAGAAGAGTACAACTACTGGTTTGCCTTGTTATTCATACAACTCAGGCCTTTCTACTGAAATACGTTTTAAAATCTGTGGGATGTGCATAATGTAATTCCAAATTGTCCCTTTGATTTGAGTCTGCCACTGAGAGCCTATCCAATTTTAGCACTTTACTGGTGAAATAAATATATGCAGAAGAGTGGAAGCCTGCATTTTCTGCACTGTTTTTTTTCCCCTCTTTTTCTACCTTACTATGTCATTTGTGTATTCCTGCAGTCCATTGTAATAGGGTTTAATATCTCCTGATTTTCCAGTTACTCATTAGGCATAAATCTCATTGGGGTATGCTTATTGTTTCACTTATTATAGTTTGATTTTTTTTTTTTTTTGGTATTGTCTTTCAAGGCCAACTTGGTTGAACTCCATTAACTTAAGTACATGTTGGATCAGGGCCATCTTCATTTAAAAATATCACTGGCAGTGTTTTATGCAAGACGGTAACATTTTGATAACATACGGAGTGGGTGGGCAAAAGACAAGGCATGAGCAAAAAGAGAATTATTACACAAAGAGGAAACTTGCTATTAAGAGAATAAATTGCTTTTGTCAATGTTTGTGATATCATTGAGGGTTTTCCGTGGTTATTAAATACTAACAAACTTGAACACCTGAAAGTGCTTTTTATTTCTATAAGTTGTGAAATATTTTTAAAAACAAAATATTAATACTAAAAAGAAATCTAGTAGTTTTGAATACAAGACAACTCACAGGTATGTGATTTCATTAAGTATAGTTTGTTGAAAGGCAGTGCCATTGTCCTCATGAATGAGGAACGAAATCAAATTACTCAAAATCCAAGTCTGAATTAAGAACATGAATATGTATTCTTAGGAAGTTCTGAGGCCTTTCCTTATAACTTGCAAAAATAGGAGCAGTGTAAAAGTTCATTTAACAAGAGAACTCTTAAATTCTGATCATTCTTAGCTAGTTTGAAGCTTCTGTTGAGGTTTAATGGTCTCACGTATTCTCTTTGGAGAAAAACTTCCTTTGGTTCTTTTGGTCTTGGTAGTACTGTTTTCAGTTGTAGCTTATGTCACTTGTTATCATTTCCAATTAAAATACTAAAAGCTTTCTGGGTAGTGGAAGTTTTAACAGAATTATGCACTTAATAATTTTCACTTGAGGTTCTCAGGCTTTTTTTGGCTTTGGACTAAGCAAGCTTTCAGAGTATGCCTTATGAGAAAGGGAAGGAGGTAGAAACGTGTTTTCTTGCAGATACCATTTTCATGAAAAGTTACAAGACCATGGGTAGTTACTAGGATACTATGGGTAATAAAGATTAATAGTCTCTGCTTTATAATACATTTTGAAAACATTGTGTATTTTCTGTTTGCTCTATATCCACAGATGCTTTTATTTAGTGTTTAAATAAAACTCTTTAGCCATTACAGTTCTTAGTATATTAAAACTTAATCCTTCAATTAAAAATACTCCCTTCAGAAAAAAGAAGTTTAATCTTGGAGCTTGGGTCTCGCATGCAAAAGATCTTCAATGAGAAGTGTGTGGCATACTTTTTTTGTTATTCAAGTTTGGTTAATAAAATTAAAAGTGTATGAGAACACACTCAGTAGGTCATGTTTAAACAACATGCTGCACAGTCAGTCTGATAGTTCTCTGCATATAGCTGAAAGCGTTACTATGTTGAGTATGTCAGCATTATCTGTAGGAATTCGGGAGAAATATCTCTGAGGATCAGAAAAATTGTCTCCCTCCCCTCCTAGTTAAAAATGTTAAGGACAGGAAAGGACTTCTAAAAAGAGAGGTTCGTCAGAGAAACTGTTTAATCAAAGTAAAAGTAGTGGCAACAAAGGTAGGAATAAATTTTCTCAAAGTTCTAATTAAATCTTCTTAATTCTTGAGGTGGGGTAAAGATATTTGAAATTATGATGTTCATGTACATATATTAATAAATAGAAACATGGCTGCTAGGGGAATTACAGCCATGGCAGGTTGTACCTCACAGGTGTTCTGTGGTATATATTTTTAGGCATCTTGATTATGTGATTGGATTTTTTTTGTGTAAGTAGACTTCATAATTTTTTAATGTGCATTTAAACAGTTAGTCCTGGTGACAAACAGTAAAAACTTTTGCCCTGCAGTGTATGAATTAGATCACAATACCCTCAGTTTACTGATTCAGTTGCTCAAAGCCATGTTCAAATATAAAGTAGAAGTACTAATTAGTTTGTTGAGTAGCCTTTCTTGGGCCTTGGGGAAGCGTGGTACAGAGCCAGCGTTCAGCATGGCTAGTCCCATGTAGAGTCTGACTAGACCTATCTGGACTGATTTCTGCAGTATCTCCTCTGAGGTTGTACGCTGTGCTCCTGATGAATTCTCACTAAAATATTTATCCTATGGTAAAGAGGACAATCAGTTATTGACTTTCTACTAATTATTGTGCATGCATATCTCAAAATTCATGTGTGTTTTTAGTAGGGACTCTTTCTTCAGAAAGTTTGTTGTCATGTAGCCCTTAATTTTTGACATATGGTTCCATTGTTAATAGTTACTTAAAATGTATGGGTTCCAGGAGATGATTAGGTGATCACTTGTGCCTCCACAGTTGCTGTAGTGCAGATGTAACACCTATATGCACATCTGAAAAGGGGTCTGTAAGGTTTATGCATTTTGGCCAATCACATTTGCTTCAAACTCTGTTAATGATTTTGTTCCTGTTATTTCTGTAAAAGTGAAATGGCTGTCTCTTGTGTGTTTATAGATTGATTTGGATACTATTGATGTCAGCAATCTCAACAGGCAGTTTTTGTTTCAAAAGAAACATGTTGGAAGATCAAAATCACAGGTGAGAAAAAGCCAAAGCTCGAGTCTTACACAGTATTATTTTATGGACAGTGTTAGAAACATGCCACAATTTTGCTTCTGTTGTGAAGAGGGAAGCGTTGGTTGGTTGATCATGGCTATCCACAACATTTCATTTATAGAAGTATTTAAATATCTTACGGTAATCAACTTACTCGATACTCAACTAGTATCAAGTCTATCTTTAGAAGGAAGGAAGAAATAATAAGTGGCTTTTTTTTGTTTTTGTTTTATTTCTAGGTTGCCAAGGAAAGCGTGTTACAGTTTTATCCAGAAGCTAATATTATAGCTTACCATGATAGCATCATGAAGTATGTTTGTTTTTAAGCTCTAATTACATGTTTTGATTTGCAAGTACTGTGTTATTTAAATGCTACAATGGTGTGCTTTAAGATATTTTACAAATCTAGCGCAGTAAGATGAAATACTGTAAATATGAGATTACCACACACCTGAGTGGGAATGTGGATTTTGCATGAGTTTTCTTAAGCTCTGGTAGTAAGCTGTAGTCATTTGCTTGTGTCTATTTTTCATTTTATTAGCAATATTTACTATATAAATTTCCACACTGTAAGGATGCCCTGATGTCTTGAGCAATAGTTAGATTAAAATAAATGTGAATGTTGAGTCCGTGATTAAAAAAATGAAGTCCTTTGTGTATGTGTAGATAACTGAGTATCATTTATATATGCCCCAAACTGTTAAAACCTAGTCTTTATGATCCATAACCAATGAGTACAAGATTATGTAGATTTTCATTAGCTGTTTCCCATGTTTTAATTTATATTTTTCCAGTTTCTTAAAAATTGATATTCTCTAATATTAAGGTTTGAACTCTGATGTTGCTGTTAGCCACTGAAACACTGACTCATTGCACCCTACTCCTGAAACTGTAAAACTGTTAATCCTGTTTCCTCTTTACTCTCTCTTCTTTGCCACCACCTTTAAATCAGGAAAATGCAATGTAAAGATACTAAAGTGTCACGATTTTAAAATCTCACATCTTGGCTCCTAAGGGTATGGAGGCACGATCAAAACCAATTGAGCTATCACAGTATAATGAATTCTCAACAGTCTGATGAGCTATGGTAATTACAGTGTGCACGTTTTAGCCTCAGCTGATGGTTTTTAAGGTCAGTTACCACAGCTCAGCCAATTTACTCATTAGGTCAGAGCAGTATAATCACTTTTTCCGTTGTCTACCTGTTTCATTGGTCAAATTAGTACTAATTGCAATAGCTTCCTTCCAGCAGCATAAAATTCATGCTTTCGCCTAGCTTTAAAATGGACAGAAGACAAATGGGGCAGTTAAAGGCTAGCAGTAAATTTATAATATGTGTAATTTATCACACAAACACCAGTCCACCCTTTGCATGTGTATAATTTCTGTTGTGGCATAATAACCAACAACTTTGATATGCCATTTTGAGTATTGTTTTTCTTTTCTGTAGCCCTGATTATAACGTAGAGTTCTTCCGCCAGTTTACGTTGGTAATGAATGCTCTGGATAACCGAGGTGAAGTTTTCACTATGATTTTGTATTGGCGATGAAAATACTGTTGCTTGTTCATAGAAACAGAACTTTAATGTGTTCTACTCTTAGTACTTCTGCAATTTCAGTTAAATAACAAGTATCCTGTTAACCCATCTGTAGTTTGACTAATGCTTGTGCGTTTCACTAGAAACTTGAAAGGGTAGTTAGTGCTTTTGTAAGTGTTTTGAAAGTAAATGTTAGCTGCTGTGTTGCTGCTTTATGGGAACTGATGAGTATTGTGTGTACACATGTAACTTAATTCAGTTGAGTTTGCTATGTTTAATAGTGTTGATATATTTTGTGTTAATTGGAAAATGGACTTTGTGAAAAAGGCACAGTGCTCTATAATGAAATAAGGCAGATTAAGGACAAATGTTTGCATAGGAGTCTAGTTTGAATTTGGAGAAGTAAAACCTTTTTTCCTAATTATTCATTTTTTTCTTTAAAACCTCTTGATTTGCAGCTGCCCGTAACCACGTGAACAGGATGTGTCTGGCTGCTGATGTTCCTCTTATAGAGAGTGGAACTGCAGGCTACCTTGGACAAGTAACAGTTATTAAAAAGGTTAGGTTGTGTATTATTCTTGTGGCTTTAAATCATTAGCTATTTTAGACATCAGGGAGTTGGGTGTTTTGAGATACAGTTACAGTTCATCTGGTAATAGTATGTACTATCAGTAGCCTTCACAGTCTGACGAGTAAATATTTCACTTTTCACCAGGGAGTGACAGAATGTTATGAATGTCATCCTAAACCAACTCAGAAGACTTTTCCCGGCTGCACAATCCGAAATACGCCATCAGAACCTATCCATTGCATTGTGTGGGCTAAGTATTTGTTCAAGTAAGTGATTTTTTTTTTTTTTTTAAAAGAAAATAGGTACTGTGGTTCACTCTTCTGGTGTCTAAACCTGCAGACAGAGAAATTAAGTGGGGACACACTTTTTTTTTTTTTTAATGTGGATTATAGCGAAAACCTCCAGTTCTTTGGCCTGGGTTTTGGGGTGGAGTTTTTTTTCTTTAAATATAAAGATGGAAGGTTGATCAGTACTTAGGTCTTGCTCTAGTATCACAGAAAATCTGGCAAAGTAGTTTGGCCCAGCAGTGTAGGTTGAGGTTACTTTATTCTTCACCTTTGTTTGAAGTTAACACATTTTTCAGGTTAATGCATGTATTAATAGATGTAAAGTTTGCTGCGATGTTGGAGTCTTATAAGCAATGCATTCAATACTGCAGTATAAATATAAGGCTAGGCGAACTATTGAGTGAGTTAAACAGAACTGTTTTGCTAAATTCATTTTTGTATTGAACTTTTTGTGTTGTCAGTGTTAAGTCCTCGTGTGATGAATCCCAACAATTTAAAAAGCAATGTATGAAGTGGCACTCTGATATATATTCTAAAGTGGATATATATCTGTTAGCAAATATTTCAGTCTTTAACCAGATGCAATGAAATTCTAGTGTTGTTTTGTTGTTCTTTATTATTATATAGCCAATTGTTTGGAGAAGAAGATGCTGATCAAGAAGTCTCTCCTGACAGAGCTGATCCTGAAGCTGCCTGTGAGTGTAATACAAGCTGGTAGCTTACCCTGTTACTGAAGTGTTCTATTGCAGAGATTATGACTTGTTTCTGTACGTTTCTTAAGGTTCAAGAGTTCAGCCCCACTTTCTTTTAAGAGGATTCCATTTACTGTACTCTTGGACAAGAGTTTGGGGTGTGTTAACAGCACTTTCCCTTACAGACCTTCATGTACACCGTGCATAATCTAGTTCCCTCATACTGCTGCTTATTAGATATTTGAAACAATTTTAGTGTTTTTTAATTAACTTGATGCATAGTGCATACCAGAGGTTTTTGCATGGAGAATGTGCAAAAAAACCCTCTTCAGAATGACAACAGTTTAATAGTTTCAGCTGTCAGAACTGTGGCTGTTGTGGGCAGCTAAAACATTACTAAAATGATTACTTCAGCTGCTGTGAAAACTTTTTAATACAGTGTAAGATGGGTCACTGGCATTCACTGGTTGTTCTCAGATAGCATGGGTAGAACAGCTGTGAGGAACACAACTGATACTCACTAATCACAGAGTTCAGTTAAACATCCAGGTGTGAGATCTATGATTTAGATGAATAGGCTTGTATCTGTTTGGAGACTCCTGTTCCCTCTGCAGCAAATAGTCTTCCCCATGTGCAGAGAAACTTGAAGTGAAAAGTGAGTTTAAAGTGCAAATCAAATATAACTGATCTTCACACGGTGGCCTTTTTTCCCCTATATATTTGGATTTGATGGGGCACTTACTTCCTTGCAGCTGGGAGGCTTGTCTTTTGAACTGAGGATTGAGAACTGGGTGATATTTGTTGTTACTCTGTATTTTCCACTCCTAGCTGAGGGATTGCAAGGAAATACAAGGTTTGTGTTTGAATTCTTCTAGCTTGAAACTTCAGTGTTAATCTACATAGGAAATATGCTCATTTTAGGTTATGGTTTTTTTAGCTATTCAGTATTTTTCTGTAAGGACAGTAACCATAGTTCCTGTGAAGGTGAATAAGCATCATTGTTGCTTCTTTTGGATCCTCTGATAGATCAATGGACTTGGGAGAGGGAGCTTAGAGTATCCTCCAACTCTTCAGATTCTCTGAACATCTGATAGCGATCACCCGACAAATTGTTCCTACAGGAAGGGCAGCATGAAATAGCTGAGTCTTAGAGTCATGTATAAACTCACTTAAAACAATGGCTGCTGGAGTACTTGGAAGGTAGCAGGTACAAAGCCACTTACTTAAAGATACCAGGATGATTATAGCAAGACCTGAGCTGTAGCCTCATGTCTGTAGTGCGCAAACTGTCTGTGGCAACAATGCTGTTTAGAATCAGTGGACATACATGATGTATCAGGGAAGGGTCAGTGCAAGCTTTGTAAAAGCAAGTCATGCCTTGTGTGGCTCTGCAGGTCCTTTGAAGGAATTGGCAAACCTGTGGACAAGCATCTCTGGTTTACGCTGTTTTGAATCTGCAGGGGGCACTCAAAAACTTTTTGTGAGGAACCTGAAGGAGCTGAGCAGCCATGGGGAGAAAAAAGGATGAAGATCCTGAAGTGGATAAACTACTTAAATGATGGAGATAACTGGTGATTAGAGGAGTGTTTCAGATTGGGGATGGGACCAGTGCTGTTCAGCATACATGATTAAGCAAAGTCACTCAGAATAATAAAGATGAGGACTAACTCCAAAAAGTAGTAAAAAGCTTCACAATTCAGAATGACTAGGCAATGAGACATTAAGTAGATTTGTTGCAGATAAATATGAAATGATGCACTGGTGAAAGGGGGGAAACATTCACAAATTTACATATAAAATGATGGTCTCTGAGTTGATTTTTCTCGTTCAGTCAATATGTTAATAGATAGTTCTATGAAAACATCAAGCTGCTGCTTATTAGGAATCACGATAGCAATTGCTGGAATGGACTGGGAAAGTAACACAAAATTAATAGCATCTGTATGCATGGAATTTTTTATTTTTTTTATAGGAATAACCAGAGGTAGGAAGCTGGGGGGGGTATGCTTGTGTGTGTTTGGTTTTGTGGGGTTTTTTGTGTTGAAGTTCTAACCAAACTAAGACTCTTCAGCCAGGAAAAGAGACTACTAAAAGGTTAGAGATTTATGAAATCACAACGTTATGTAGTGAAAATTAATAAGAAACAATTTTCACTGTTTCTGCCAATACAGGAATTGGGGGACATCAAGTTAAATTAGTGAGTTGCAGTTGCAGAAGCAAACAGGAGTAGTTGCACTGTTCAGCTTTTGTTGGACACAGTAAAGCCATTTTATGGTCCCTGCATAATTTTGGTTATTGACTCTAGGGGAAATATTTGGATGTGATTTTTCTTTCCTTTTTTTTTTTTTTAAATTAAAATATTGGCTAACACTTTATTAATAGGGGAGCCAGCAGAAGCAGAAGCCAGAGCACGAGCATCCAATGAAGATGGTGAGATTAAACGTGTTTCAACTAAGGAGTGGGCTAAATCAACTGGATACGATCCAGTTAAACTTTTTACTAAGGTATCTTCTTTACCCCCAATAAATGTCTTTATGTGAAGTGTATGAGGTGCTTTAAAGTTAAGTCAAAACCCAGTTTGGATGCTTAATGCTAGCCATCAATTATGCAATTATGTTATGACTTCCACCAGGTTTGCTGTAGTGTTGGTCTTTTACAACACTTGCTTGTTTTATGGCATTCCATCTGCGTCTGTACAGATGGCTTCAGGGGCTTGTCCATATTCTGCAGACAAAACCCCTTCATTTGAATTATTTATAATATGAAAAGGTAAACTTAAATTCCATAGGGATTTCCCTGGGCATAATCCTAAAAGCTATCAGTCATCTTCTGTGTATAATCAGGCTCTAGCATAAGAAAATACAGACTGTTTTAGGAGTTTTCCTTATAAATAGTTACTAAAAGTGGATAAATAGAGGAAATAAGTATAGAATATAATGCTGATAGGTAGTAAGAACTAGAAATTCATTGGCATGTAGGTAAGAATATTTCAGGGAGAATACACAAAGAGCTCTAGTGATGGCTTCAGTAGGCACATGAACCCACTGTTTGGACTATTGTTTCTTGATTTTTACTTTACTCCCCCCCAAATTAATCAGAGCCATGTCTGTTTTATGCAATAAGTATTAGAGAATGGGGAATAAGAAGTTTTTCACATCTGTTTCGTTTTTTCCTGTGGAGTTTGATTATTATTTGTGGTTGAAAATACTTCCAAGGAGAAAAGCAAAACCTCATAAATCTAATGCTGATTTTTCAATTTCATAGCAGATGTAAAAATAAAGATGTCTTTTTTTCCCCCCTTTCATTTTAATGTATTTTTGTTTGTTTGTTTGTTTTAATGTTTCCTAGCTTTTCAAAGATGACATTAGATATCTGCTGACAATGGATAAGCTGTGGAGGAAAAGAAAGCCTCCAGTGCCACTGGACTGGGCCGAGGTACAAAATCAAGGTAATTGTCCCTCCTCCCACTGAATATTTGTAAGTCATACCTGCTGTTTGTTAATGCATCTCTGTGATATGTACATTTCTCCCTGCCACAGTTGAGTACTGATAATGAACAAATTAATTCTTTGCAATTCCTGAAGATTTTAAATTTTTCTCTATATAGAAAATGTTTTTCTAAAACAGTTTTGCAATTGTTATTTTAGATATTCAGTATTGGCTGTAGAAAATTCACATTTCAAAAAATTACATGTCAGCTTATTCTAGTAGACTTTATCATAAGCACTGATGTATTTATCTCTGAAAACTGAGTTTTGCTGAAAATTTACATTTGCTGTAATTTATGCATGTCTAGGTGATTGATGTAAGTATAGCTACAGTTGCAGTTTTAAGTGCAGATTTGTTGTAAAATGTTCTTCAATTTAGAAAATATCTAATTTTCCTGAAATTGGAGAATTCTTAGCTCTTTGAGAGAGCTTCTGTGCAATTTACAAGTATTCTTGATTATTTTTTTTCTTTTCCCAAAGAGAAAAACATATCCGAACAACAAAATGAATCTTCTGCGGTCTTGAAGGATCAGCAGGTTCTTGATGTCAAGAGCTATGCACACTTATTTTCAAAGAGCGTTGAAACCCTGAGACTTCACTTGGCTGAGAAGGGTGATGGAGCAGAGCTTATATGGGATAAGGTTAGTTTGCCAAATACATAAGAACCAGTTGTACTCTACGTATGTAGTACACATATTAATTGAACTCATTCGGTTTCATTCCAAAATAGTACTACTTGAACAAAAATGTCTGGCACCTCACTGAAAGCACTTTCCATATGTAAACAAATATATACTTTAAACACTATATTTTGTAACTCGCTGAGTGTAAGGATTAACTATTGTGATGTAAAATAACTTAATTCACCAACTTTAAAAAGCACAAATTCAGAAGCATTGTGTCATATTTTGATTTTTTAAAATATTTTATTAATGCAACTTCATTTTTTCCTTTTTAGCTTTCTCTAAAACATGCTCTTATACAGTGGCGTCTAGCTAGAGTTCTACTGACTTGTACATAATAATTAGCTCTGATGATAGGTATCTGATATGAGTGTTGCTGAAGAAAAACAAGAAAAGAATTTTCTCTTTTAGCACCAGAGACAGTGTCGTCTTTCTGCAGTCAGTTGTCATGTGGCATAAGAAAAAAAAGTAGTTTGTAAATATAGGTGGGACAAAATAGTAAAATAGTATTACAAGAGATAGTAAAAATATTTCTTTCTGAAACACCAATTTTTGAAACTGAGCATAAAACATTGTAATATTTAGGATTTAGACATTATTTTGGACATATTTTATTAATACTAATATGCTAAATCACTACTAAAATCACAGACTGGTAGGACTTGGAAGGTACCTCTGGAGATCATCCAGTCCAACCCCCTGCTAAAGCAGGATCGCCTAGAGCAGGTTGCACAGGATTGCATCCAGACGGGTTTTGAATATCTCCAGAGAAAGAGGCTCTACAACCTCTCTGGGCAGCCTGTTCCAGTGCTCTGTCACCCTCAGAATAAAAGTAATAACAAAAAAACTAAGTACAATTTCTAAACTTGTGTATTTAAAATATTACTGCTCTGTCTAAACATACTATCTGAAAGAAGAAGTGTATTGACTTTGAAATGCAATATTGTACAGACTTTTTTTTAAAACTTTCTTTTTTTAAGGTTTTAGGAACCCTGTGTTGCAAACTTTTTCCAATGAATAATCTGATTTTTAAATACTTCTTGTATTAACTTCTTGTCAGGATGACCCTTCTGCAATGGATTTTGTCACTTCTGCTGCGAACCTCAGGATGCATGTTTTCAGTATGAATATGAAGAGCAGATTTGATATCAAGTGTAAGGATAAAACATAACATTGTCTAAACATAACATAATCTAAACTTCTCATTTTCATTTACTTTTAAAAATCTGCATACTCTTGCTTATTTTGCAGCAATGGCAGGAAATATTATCCCAGCTATAGCTACTACTAATGCGGTAATAGCTGGTCTGATAGTGCTGGAGGGTTTGAAGATTTTATCAGGAAAAATAGATCAGTGTAGAACGGTAAGTGGGAATAAGATACTTTTACTTTCTTTTTATTATTTGTTTAAAAGGCACATTTAACTTGCTTTGACTATTGTGTGGTTTTACTGTCTCTCACTTGCTGTTGCTTCAGTAGATTCTGAATGCGCTGGGAATTTTCAGCCACAATGAAAAGAGAAGTGGAAGTCTCAAGGATCATTAAATTCTTCTGATTTAATGAAAATTGGCTGCTGGATAGGAGAGAGAACCAGACTGACATCACTTGAAACATGGTTGTTTCATGTTACAGATCTGTTTGTCAATAGCTGGTCAGTCAGCACAGGTGTCATTGTGGACTGGCTGTAATATGTGCTTTCTCCTGTTCAGCAGGCATGTCAAAGAGGATTAGGGAACAGGACAACCTGTGAGACTAAGAGAATAAATCTGTAGGAAAACAGGTTTTATGAGTGCTGTTATTTACAGAATAACTTGTTTTATTCTTGTCTCTCCTCAAGATTTTTCTGAACAAGCAGCCAAATCCCAGAAAGAAGCTATTGGTCCCTTGTGCTTTGGATCCGCCAAATCCTAACTGTTACGTATGTGCAAGTAAGCCAGAAGTGACTGTGAAACTTAATGTACACAAAGTTACTGTGTTAACACTCCAGGATAAGGTAAATCTTGAATATTAGCTACAGCTTTCATTTTGGTTCTAATACTGTAAATTATTAAAGTTAGGTTTTTGCCTGAACATCAGATGTTTATACTTGCTGTACAGTTTACATTTCTCTCAGCTACAAGAAGACCTAGATTAACCAGTATGCTTCTTGCTCATGTGCGCTTGTATATCTTGTGAAAGAATGTTTGTCTTTTGTAACTAAATTTGTATTTCAGTTGAATAGTTCAGTAGCCACATTACAGTTGCCTAGTCACAACCGATTTGTAATTCTGTAATTTTATGAAGTATTCTTAAAAATTTGTCAGCGTATCTGAACCTGTAGGTTTCAGACAGCAAAAATATAATTATTTTGTTCATGAAAGTTAAAAAAAAAAAAAAGTGTAGGCTTTCAGCAGACGCCTGAAAACAAGCCAGGATAAGAAAATTAACATAATTCAAGGTTCTTTCTTCTATAAGTGTTTTTAAGTCAGATATTGATTAAATAATCGTATTCATCTTTTCAGATAGTGAAAGAAAAATTTGCTATGGTAGCACCAGATGTACAAATAGATGATGGAAAAGGAACTATTCTTATCTCTTCAGAAGAAGGAGAAACAGAAGGTATGCATACTGAAGCTTTTTAGATAAGAGTAGATAAAAACTAGGAAGAAACCAAGATGCACGGTGTGGAAGTATAGAAAATACTCTAGTGTTCATCCTGTAGACTAATATTTGAAGAGAACTGGCTTTGCAAGTATTTAAGTGGCTTAAGAATAGCTAGTGATATTGTCTACAAGCCTGCATGTCCAGTTCAGCTTTCCTATATAAAGTACTTTTCACCTGGAGTGTCAGGATTCCTTTCAAGGATAGGTATTCAGCTATAAAAGTGCACCATTTATCTTCCTCTTTTGCAAGTCCCGTTCATTTTCTTGTTCTTAGATTGTGGTCTCTTTATGATGCTTGTAGGCACTGTTGTAATACAAATATTATCTCCAGAATGCTCCTAAATGTAGTAATAATGAAGTGCTTGAGCATGACTCATGAGGAGTAAAGTAGTCAAACATACGTAGTTTTAACTCCTGATGGCCTTAAATGCCAACTTTTACTTTAAATGTAGCTAATAAATGTTATGTTTCTATATAAAACTTCTGGAGTACTTATTTCATCATACTTATTCAGATGTAAAGGATCTTTACATAAATAGCTGTAGACACTGCAGTTTGTCACTATTTTTGTAGCAAATAACCACAGGAAATTATCAGACTTTGGAATTCGAAATGGCACTCGACTACAAGCGGATGATTTCCTCCAGGACTATACACTGCTAATCAATGTGCTTCATAGGTAAGGATTCTGAATAACTATTTTTGTGCATATATGCAGAACAGTTCCACAGGGAATTTCTGACTTAGAATTTTAAATTCATGAATAAAGCTCAAAGATTAAACTGCAGAAAGAAAATATAGAGGTAAAAGAGGAATTGGTTTTTTTTATTAATTCATAGAGTTTAGGGGGGGTTGTTGTTTGGTTTGTGGTTACTTTTTGGTGGGGCTGTGTTGTGGGTTTTCTTCAACAGCAATTGGAAAAAGTTTATTTAATTTGTCATTACACAACATAAAAATACAGTGCAAAACCAAATTTACTTTTGGGGCGGCCAAGAGGTGAGGAAACTACCGTTTAAAAAAAAAAACAAACAAACGCAAAATTTAAAAAACCAAGAAAAACCCCCAGCCTGCTGGGGTAGTACATCCTCTGCTTTGACTACCTGTGTTCAGATAGAGCAATGCAAATACAAGTCACTTTGAAATAATTGGTGTTTGTATTTAACCCTGGATAAATAATACATATATTATATACAGTAAGTTAACATACTGCACTTTCAGTGAGAATAGGAATGTGATGTTGAGGAAGAAAGGTAAGCTCAGGTAATGATTTTTCTCATTCTGAAGTATTTTAAGTCATGGCACTGCATGGAACAGTGTTTATGAATAGACAAAGCATAAATTACAAAGGAGGACTGAACGTTTTTTCTTTTTTAATATATTCTTCTAATTTTGTCATAGTTGCAGGGTGCTCCAGTTACCTGAATGGCATACTTTCCTTGTGAAAAAGGCAGGTTTTTTATTTTCACCTGATGATTGTTTAAAAGTATATGTATTTTTCTGCAGTGAAGACCTAGAAAAAGATGTAGAATTTGAAGTTGTTGGTGATACCCCTGAAAAAGTTGGTCCTAAACCATCAGAACCAGCATCCAAGAACATTACCAATGGTAGTGATGATGGAGCGCAACCCTCAACATCAACAGGTAAATAACAGTAATCAATATTAAATAAAACAAAATAGTCTTTAAGTAGTGCAGTCCAATTAAAATAGTTGTCTTCAGTTTTATGACTTAACTTTGCCAACATGAAATAAAAAGCATTTAAGTTGCCTCTGTGTATAAATAGAATATTAAATAGAAAAATGCACATTTACAGTTGTTACAAAATGCACATTTAAGATTGT
Source organism: Grus americana (assembly GCF_028858705.1). Classification (NCBI taxonomy): domain Eukaryota; kingdom Metazoa; phylum Chordata; class Aves; order Gruiformes; family Gruidae; genus Grus; species Grus americana. Next base: position 10,644,533 of record NC_072864.1, read on the forward strand.
TATAAAGGCTTATAGTAAATACACCTTGAAATTATATTATTTAACTTGCAAGGGCTTCGTGGGGTGTCAGCCTAAGTGCCTCATTTGCACAGCAATTTAAATAAAGTTAGACCCATTCTATCTGATGGGGTGATGCAATTGCTTGACAAAAAAGGACCGAATTTGTCACTTTCTCCCCGCAGATTAAAATTTTCTTTGTGGATGTCTTTGACCATGTTTCATGTTGTTAATTTAAGAAGATGTCTTTATTATCTGCTTACCAAATAATTATTTTTCAACTGTCAAGCAAAGCATGGCAAGAAAATAGTATTTGCTATCCAGGAAGAAGTACCAGCACCTTCCTAATGTAGAGTGTTTCTTTCACCATACTCAAAATAGTTTAACTTAAATAAATATGGGATGCTTAAGCACTGAAAGCTAATGTACTGGAAACATCGTAGTGTTTTATAGGGGTAGTGTACGAATCTGAATACTTGTTGTGACAGATGTTAGATCTGTCTTACACTTTTGGATCATGTTTCTTTGCCTGTCAGATGGTCCAACTTAAGATATGTGCGCAAGTATGTAGTCACATCCACTTCCCTCTTGTTTCAGGGGAGATTAAATGTTAAGGGTATTGCTACGATTTATTTCAAGTTATATAAAAAAGCCTAGCATAAAATTAGGTTTTATAGTGAATTTTGTACTTGAAAGCAAAAAAATCAACTAGATGTCTTGAAAGTTCATGTTTGGTTCTATTTTCCCTTCTTTATACTATCTGTTGTTATCCTTTAGCTTTTTAAGTCTGCTCACCTTTCTACTCCTCCCTCTCTTTGCATGTTCTCTCTCAAGGAGCATGGCTTTTAGTGGGAGTTGTAGTGAAAGGAGAGGCTGGACTACAGCTCAGTGTCTGTAAAAGTTCTTTTCTCAAGGACTGCTGCAGATAGCATACAATTCTTCTATTTTGTACAGGCAAAAATGCTAACTAATGCGTTTCTCGTATTTTTGGGTTATTGCAATATTTTCCATACATTTTAATCAAGAGGGAATAACCATGTGAAAAGCTTATTTTATACCTATTTCAGAGAAATTTAAAATACTTTTGCAGCTGAATGATAAAGAATATGGATAAAGAATGCTCCAAGATGTATTTCTTGTATTAGAAACGTTCTCATGTATGAAATCTGGTTTGAGAGTAGACTACCTTTACAGTATCCATTTGAATTAAAACCATATATTTTGCAGCTCCAGATCAAGATGATCTATTGATTGTTGATTCTGACGATGAAGGTACTTCAAGCAACGTTGATGATGATATGGAAAACAAAAGCCGCAAGAGAAAACTAGAAGATAAAGAGTGTGTCAGTACAAAGAGAGTGCGTACTGAGCAGACAGAAGAGCAAGATGAAATTATAGCATTAGACTGAACATGCAAATGCCCCTTGACAAAATGATTCAGATAATGTGATACAGTTACAGCATATTATGTTGGGATGTGAAAAATGTCCAGAACTAGACTAATTTTAAGGCCTTTGTTCCAAGTGAATACCAAACGACTGGCTTAAATAATTCGTGTCTGTTTCTCTTGATGATAAAGCTCTCACATCAATAGACTCTTTCAGAAGTTTTTCCTTATTAATTCCATATATTAAATGTAGTAGAAACATAGTTTATAAATACTTACAGATAAGTATTTGCTTAAACAGTCATGAAAAAAGCATGTTATTTTTGTGTAAATACCTTTTAGGTATAATTCAATAGGACAAAAAAAACCTACTCTTGTTTAGTAAAGGGTCATCATCTGATGCCCAGATTTTAAGTAACTACATTTTTATTTTTTGCTTGAAGAAAAATATTTTGTCTAGTCCTAAACATTTTTCACACCCTGAACTAGTAAAGAAAATTTAATAAAGCAAATTAGTGCCATGTTTTAACAGTGTTCTTAAACTTCAACTGGCACTATGTACATTACTGTAAAACTGTTAATTTACTCAAGTTTTTCAGCTCGTACTGCCTGGTATGTCAATGTAAGAAGCAAATTTTTGTGTATTGTTACAGTTTCAGGTTATTTATATTTGATGTTTTGTAAACTCAGATACTACTACTATACTGTACATCTGATGGACCAAATAAATGACATCTGAAATACTTGCTATATTTGCTTGCACAGTCCAAGTTTATGCTGACTTATGGGATTTTACAATGTATAGCCTTCAAAAATTACTGTATTATTTTCATTTTTCTAAACATAACCTAGTAGTACAGAACTTAAGCTTCACTTGTTTGAGGTGAAAGGGGAATTTTTTTAATAAAATTTTGTGAATGTTTTTTTTCTTGGACAATCAATTATTGGCCTCTTCGACTGGAGCATTTGCACCACCACACACACGCTCTTGCCACCTCATGCCTTCAGAAGGAAGAAAGCACTGGTCTTTTATACATTACACTTTGTGCATAGGACAAAAGTGCAATGTTTAGAATCAGTATTTTAAAGCCTACTGCATTCATTTAACTCTTCTGGTAGCTTTCAAAACTATCAGCATTGATTCTTACAACACACTAATCAGCCATTTGTGTCACTGTATTGAAATTACTTTCTAGCTTTGTGTTAGCAAACCAAAACTGCTTCTATTCATAGCTAAGTATGTAGTTAGCCTTACAGAGCAGAGAAATTGAGCAGATGAGATTTATTCTGTTATAATTTGCAAACTGACTGAATTTTAAACAAGTTAAGTGTATAGAAGGAGAATGTAAAAAAACCCGAAAACCAGCACCTTTTTAGGTTTTGGTTCCTGCATCTGGTTCTGTCTAGTACAAAGGCTAGCTTGTCATAATTGATAAATTGCCAATGTGGTGCAAAACTATGATTCTACCATGCAATTAATGTTTTATCTCTTCTTTTAGGTAGTAATAGTCATATGCAATGGCTTGATTGGAGGCATAATATTCCACTGTGAAATTAAATCCTTTTGAGTCAGTTCCTTCTTGGCCAGCATGAGTGAAGACTGAGAGGTAAATATGTAAATAAGAGGTGTTACTGAGAGGATTTTCAGTGCTACAATGGGAAGCTTTTATATTTCTTGCCATAAACAGTTGAAGCACTAGAATTTAATACATATGATTACATCTTCCAAAAATTAAGGCCCAGATTTTCTTTTTTAAGCTTTACTAAAAAAAAAATCAATAGTTTTCAAATAGCTTATCTGTGTAATAAGATGTGCTTCTCATTTAAGGTAGTGTGATCCTGTCTCACTACCTGAGAAATTTCCCTGCTTGTAGTGGTTGGTATACAGGAATTTAGCTTTCTAACTCTTGATTATTTTAACAATAGAGGTTATAATTCTGATAACTTTATTGCATCAGTTTTACTGAAGTTGAGAGTATTCATGACTTGGAAGTTGAGTAGTATAGGAACTGAACTGAAATAACATGTAATACCAACAGATTTGGGGGTCAAAGAGTCTCACTGGCTTCTACTTATTAGCGTTAACAGCATATGATGACAGTACTCCAGTGGTTTTTTTTAAAGTATTTGGGAGGCTGCTGTCTGAGAAGATACTCATAATAGTTTCTCAGGGCAGTATACAACTCTGTCAATAAGGCCAGATTGCAAAAATGTTCAGAATTAATTGGGCATTGTATCTTGGGGGGAGGGTACTGCTGCAGGACACTGATGAGGTTAAGTTTTAGAGAAGCATTAAGTAATTTCAACAATGCATCATCATTTAGTTTGCAGTGTGAAAGGTAATCTAGAATTTAACTACATAAGCAATTACATCTTCATGTATTTAGGAGGTGTAATTGTGCTGCTTTTGTCTGCGTAGTAAGTAGTTAGATGGCAAAAAATGGTCCTAGATCCTTCCTGTAAAATAAAGTGAATGATTTTTAATATATTTAGACAGGGTTCTATAGAACATAAAACAGGCTGTTCATACAGCGTCAGCTGTTCTGTTCGGTTCTTGTTAAAGAAGAACTAAAAATGCAAACTGCTTCTGCGCTAAATGAAAAACTGCTTTTCAGAACTGATGGAGTATGAATCTCCTTACTTGGCTACTAGTCACCAACATTGTATTAATGTAGAATTTTCCAACTTAAGCTTTCTCTTGCCCTTGAAAGCAAATTATAAATCAAAGCATTTATTAAGCTTTCAAGTAATTAAAAAACAAAAGCCACTTTTCAACTGACAATTTGTTCAGCTCTTAATCGCAGTAATACTGATATGGAGGGAAGTGTAGTTGGAAGACACAAGATTTAAATGTTAAAATGGAGGAGAAATTCTTCCTAGTGCTTTAGCTTGGTAACCCTGGTGTAGGCTGTGTCTTCACTAACAATTTTTGAGCCAGGCTCATGAAATCAGTCTACAAATTGCTGTTTGCAGTGATAGAAATTGCCTTTTCTCTCACACAACTTCCCTAGTAGTTCGGTTATACTGATGCACATTTCTGTAACGCAGATAAGCTTTTCTGGCTGCTTTTCATTCTTGATGCTTGTATTTTTTTATTTACTCAGTGAATTTGAGTGCCATGTATGAGAAGGGCAAGAAAAATAGTGGAATATTTTAGTGCAGTTGAATGCAGTTGAGAGTGTAACTAGTATCTGTCTTTGTAGGCTATTAGTTGAATATCCCTTTTCTGCATAACTAGAGGTTCATTAAACTGCTCTGACTTAACAGGGAAGAAGTTTATAATGACTTTCCCACAATCTTATTGAAAAAAAAAAAAAAAGGCAGAAGCACAACCTGTCTGATTCTCAGAGCATCTTGAGATTCACCCTTAAGGGGCAGCTAATAACCAGTCAGGAGAACTTTTGGTGCCATGCAGCCAGCTAGCCTTGTACCAGCCCATTTCCTACTGAACAGCTTTAACCTATAGATAACCACTTGATGTTTGTAATAGTTCTGTGTGACATTTTAATTTTACTTTATGAAACCAAGTCATTGTTGAACCACAGAGAGATGCATGCTTTCCTGGCCTGTTGACTCTGACAGCTGGCAAGCAGATTGATGTGCCATTTCAAGTTCTGACCTTTATAACAAAGACCTCTTGCTAATCATTTATTAGATCCCAGGAGATAAAATAGGCTAGTGTTCAGTTCATATATACCATTGATATCTGCTTCAAGCTTTATCTCTACTGCCCCAAAATTTTTAATTTGGATTAGAAGACTGAATAAACACTGAATAAAGGAAAATAAATGTTTTTTTCCCCCAAGTTCTGTTTCTGGCCCTATAGGCAGAGATATTTTCTTTCTCTTTGCAGCTATAAGGACAAGACAACTTCAGTTTTGTGTATGTAAAATACTGAATGTGCAAGAAAGCAGAAACTAGGATCAAAGTAATATAACAAATCTTACACAAGTCAGTCATCTGTTTTTTGCTTGCCTGAAATGATTTCTGGGCTAGTGTCTAAGCAGAATGATTACAGAGAACATACACCTACAGACAAAGGAATGGGCGGGGGAGGCAATTTAATGCTTTGATTTGGAGGCCTTGATTCTTCTTTAAGGAAGGAATAGGATGAAATAAATAAATGTACTCATAGATATAGTTTGATATCTGTTTATATTAAGAAAATTGCTGTTCAGATACATGTCATTATCTTTCTCATTAGCATACTTCTTCACTCACATGAGAAAAAGTGAGAAATTTTCAGTATGACTTCCTAAAGAAAAGATCCTTATGGAATTGTTCTGCCAGCCCTCTCCAGCAACATTTGAAGCTACTTGCAAACATTAAGCAATTACATCAGTGATCTTCAAAGCTACTGCAATTCTACAAGTAAGTGGCTGTAGATAAGGAGAGGCAGAGCCACAGAAGTGCTTCTGTAGTAGCGCTTAGCCTTTTTACGTGTGGTACTTGCACACCTACCTGCTGGTGGATCTGTATACAAGTCCACTTGGGAGTTAGCTGTATTTTGCGCATCTAACCAGTGATAACTGGAGGTAGCAGAAGCGTGCTGGGGAAAAGAGGGTGGCTAAGATACCTAACTAGAAGCTTAGGAAACTGCTAGGAGATGTGGATATTACAAAGGGGTCAGAGAGCAGATGGTATGTAGGTGGACCTGGGAGAGAATTAAAGATGTTGTAGAGGAGGAGTGGCAGAGACAGAAGAGCACTGACAAGTCTGTTGAAGGATGTAGGTGAATATGGTGGGAGGAACCTGGAGGTACTGCATATACTGACTGAGGACTAGGGTAAGTCCTGTAGCAGTGAGAGAGCTCTATGAGACAAATGGGGTGACAGGACTGCATCATTACTGAGGATTTGGAGAGGAAGTTACAAGCTGGAGAATGCAAAGGATGCAGAATACAGACGCGTAGGAGACCTGCTTTCATTAGTTCCATTGCTTATGGAACAGCTCTTTACTTCTTGCAAATTTGTTCGTTATTTTCAGTGAACAAGTGTTATCCCTGTAATACCATTTTATATGGAAAATACCATGAAATGTAAATGTAATTGGTGTTCTCAACAAACCAATGTCCTCTTTCTTCTGAAATGATCCTTCTCATCACAGCTAAAGTGCGTTGTATTGTCAGGTCAGGAGGTCAGTGCTCGTAGTCTGCCTCATTTCTTGAATGGATATAAAGAGGCACATACAGTTAGCCTGGTACTTTTCACCAGCAGTGAATAGGGGGCCATGTGTATAGCAGTCTGGCCCCCATGCAGTGTTTCTATTTTTTATTAAATGCACTAATGCTATCTGATTTCTTTGCCAGATGATGGTTTGCAGTTTTGTAATCAGGACTTTCTTTTTATCACATCAAGATAATTTTTAGCTCTGTAGAGTCCCAACTTTGTTTTTATATTTTCAAGTCTCCGAAATAAGAAGCTATATAACCTAAGATCTCCTTAAAAGTACTAAGTAGGAGCACTGCTAACTGAGCTGGTCAACTAAATTATGTATTTGTGCAAATGTAGTGGCTGCTATTAAGCTGATTGTGTTTGACTATACAGTGATTATGTCCTGTGAATGCAAGGAAGCATGACTAAGGCCATGTGCAGTCTCCAAAGTATGAGCCAATAAACTACTTTGGCCAGAAGTGTTATTATCTGAAATATATAAGATAAGTGGAAGATGAAACTATAAAAGAAATAAGATACATAAATGGTGTATTAATCCTAAGTGCTTGGACATACGTTGTCTGTCTAACATTGCACGTTCACAAAGTGCCTGTTGTGACTGGAATTTTACAAGGTCAGTCCCAAGTTATATGTGTGCAGCATGGTGAATAGCTGCATTTGCAATGAATAAGAAGAATGTAAAAAATGTTAAATAGTGTTTTATTGCAGATTTAGAATGAGAAATGACCTGTAAGCCTGTGGAGTACTGTTAGTCAAAAATATTTTAAATAGTTGTGCCTAGCAAAGGTAGCCAAGTACAATGCGTTCTGTCTACCAGAAGATGGTGCCCTAAAACACATTCAATAATTTCAATTTTTAAAAGCTGTGATCAACTGCAAATGAGTATTTTTAAAAACATGTCAGAGCAAGGTGATTTGCAAACAAATCACCCAAGTCCAAATACATATTAATTTCCAAACTTCATATTCCAAAAAGCTTGCTTATACTTAAAGTTATCACAATACAAATTTACATATAGGACCCAAACAAGCAAAACAAAGCAATATAAAACACAATACAGCTACCACTTCAAAGAAAGTAAAAACTTCAGTCCCCTCTCCCAAAATAAAAACATTTCTCAGCATAATTTCTGTATGATCTTCACAAGGTTTTTAGAGGGTTTTGTCATTTGTTGGGTTTTTTTAAATCAGGCTTAAAACAGATCAGAGCAAGGGAAAAGAATAATCATTACATTCCTCAGCAAGAAGCTGATCAATTTTAAAACAAAATCAGAACAGTAAGTCCCTGAGTAATAATAATAAGTCTTATTTACCTTGTGGACTTCAAGGTTTTCTTAAGGATGAGATGAGGTAAATTGCAAAAAATCAGGTAGCATCCAATTCAATAAGCAAATCTGTTGAGCAGCTTCAAATTGTTAAATTGATGAAGTGAGACAAAGAACTCCCTCCTGCATTATGTCAGTAAACCCACATCTGATAGAACATACGCCACAACACAAGTCAGTGGTATTTTTGCCATTGTCTTCAATAGGGCTAAAGCTTCACTAGTGAATTCTTACATTTACAGATTCTCTGCTTTGTAGGCAATAAACTGTTTGCAACTCAGGGAAGACAAAATCCCCAGCAGACCATCAAGTCTCCCTGCCTGTTGGCTTGGGCAGGGTTTCCTTGAAGGTACTGGCAATTAGAAGAAACAGGAGTGCACTGCCTGTGAGGCCCAGCCAGCTGATATTCACAGATCAATAACTCCACCTGGCTTTTTTGCTCCCTTTAAGTCTTAGACAAAGGAGTTTATTTAACAGAAGCAGCTGGCTTTCCTTAATATCTGATTTACTGATAAAACTTAAAATCAGGCATAAAGATTACCACATCAAATTAAGAAATGAAGTTCAGATTTTATAATACCTATGACAGCTCTTGTGCTCTTAGTTGCATGTGAGTCTTTTTGCAATATATACGTTTTACTGCTGGTTGTTAAAATTAAGCAAATATATTGAAAATAAAGTGGGGAGAAAAACATGTCAGGATTGTCAAGCTCTACCCAGTACTTTGGGTTTTGTTGTATATAACAGCAAGGAGAATGATGGGGATACTTATTACAGCAACAGCAGCTTTAACTCTACACTTTGTTTGCACAGCCCGGCGCGTACGGTCCTCTATGAGCAATGCAGCAGTGCTCGAGTGTGCTATGTACCACTGCAAACATATTTATTTCACCCATGTGGGCTGCATCTGTAGCTACAGCGTGGATAAATGTTATATTCATTATGTGTATGACAGAAGTACGATTTACTGGTGAAGAGCAGGTCTGTAGTATTGCCCCTGCAGCAGTGCTGAGCGGGAACACTGTGCAGGGATACTCTGGCCCAGGGCTGCAGCAGCCTCAGCTGGGCCTGGCTTTGAGGTTTTACTTACTGAGAATAAGCTTTCAGCAGTGAAAGTAAGTGATTTTTATCATTTGATCCACATTGCTTACTAAAACGGGCTGTTTCCTTAGATTCACCAAATTGTCTCGGTTCCCGGTATGTTTTTCCACGAGTTCATACTCAACAAAGCATGTGCTGTAACAACTTACGTACTAAGAGGCATACCATGGAAACTTGCTACCTGCTGGCAGCAGAAGCAGCATAGAACTGTGCCACCTCAAAAGGCGGAACAAGGGCAGGTTTGTGGCTCAGAAGGACAGAGCTACAGAAGGACAAGCTCCTGCTGTAGCTTACGCTTCTGACTTCACACAGCATCAGCTCTGCAGTTCCTACGGTAAAGATAGCTGCTCGAAATGCTTCCTTGCATGAGCACACAGGCAGGGCCCCCCAAATATGTCCTACCCCTTCTGTTAGACTACGAGTAAAGTTATCTAATGTTGTAAAGTCTAAAGCAAAACAAAACAAATCTTAAAATAGAGTAAATTAATTTCTCTTTACATGTGCTCTGATGGATCAAGGTTGATCTGATGGATCCTAGGTTGTCCATGAGCCTTTCCTAGTTTCTCAGGAAGACAACCTTATAAAAATTGGCAGTAAGTAGTTCAAAGTCAGTAACAGGACAGATAATCCTAGTACAGGGCCCAGGAGTGACTGAAGAAGAAGCTCTGCACCAGTATACTTGTACTGGACACTACTGTTCCACAAGCAGTAAGCTGCAGAAGCACATGGTAACAGCTTGCTTAGGAGATTGGCAAAAAGTGTGAGAGATATGAACACATGATAGAAAAGAGCGCTTTACTCCCCAGATTGGTTGTATTTGCACACATATGTTCACACTGACAGTGGAATACCTCTCCCACATCTAAAAGGCTTGCTTTTCAGGTCTTGCTCTGCACATTTACATGGTTTATTGGATTTTTTTTAATTTTTTTTTTTTTTTGCTTGCCACCTCTGCACACACCCACAAACAGATTGCCAATCAATTGCCCTCCACAGCTGGGGACATTTTGGGGTACACAGTTGCTTTTAATGTTTAATTAGGTATGAAATGTTTTTGGCATGGCAGAGTGCCTACAGCTCAAACTCGCAACATATTTCTCTCCTCACAGGGTGCTCAGCGCCCAGCAGTGTAAGGACACCGCTCAGGTGCCTATTAGGGCTTTGTTAGCATTTCTGCCATCAACACAAGCGTCAGGGATTTGCAATTCAGTTGGAAAAAAATTAACTGTAGGTTACAGTTTTGTATTGGAGGCCTCAGTTCAGTAGCCATTTCGGAGGTGGTGTTTTCTGACAGCCTTTTTCCTGCGTATACAGATATAAATGGCAAGCAGTGCTGTGTCTTGTTACTGAATCAGCAAATGAAGCTCTTGCAAAGTTACACTAACAGTAGCATGCTTTCTTAAACTCGTGTCAATACACAGATTGCTTTCGGCCACAATATGTTTATCATATGTCTTAGTACTGCCTTTTTTTAAAGGCTAAATAAATAACTGCAAATAATTATCAGCTGCCATGCTAAAGCACAGGTCCTTCCAGCAGAGTCACCTGGCCGGTTTTGGGGATTTTGCACAGGTGTGAGTCATTTGCAGCAGCGGGACTGGCCCTGTAACCCCTGGCCACTGCAGACCCCACCGAGGTGCCGGTTATTTTACTCGGAGCTGCCCCTTCCTGCGGCGGGGCGAGGCCGCGGGTCCCGCCGGAAAGTTCCAGTCAGGGGCGAGAGCGACGCAGGGAAGCGGGGCGCGCGCCGCAGCCCCCGGGAAGGCGGGAACCCTGGGCGGTTGTTCAGCGCCTCCCTGACAGACCCCGCGGCGCGCGGCTTCCCTCAGGGTGCTTCGCTGAGCCCCCGGGCGGGGGACTCTCCCACTCAGCCCCCCAGCTTCCCGCCCGGCGGCGGCCCGGGGCGGGGTGACAGCCCCACCGCCTCCCGGTCCGCGGCGAGCAGCGGCACCGCTCGCCAAGCCCCAGGCAGGGCTCGGTGAGCGCCGGCCGAGGAGGGGAGCAGGCGGCGCGGAAGGAAGCTGCCGGCCCCGCCACTAAGCAGCACCACAGCCGCCCTCTCCCTGACTGACTCGGTGAAAATCATTGTTTGGCTCCGGCATTAACTACATTCCAGCGGGACGCAGCGCCCAGTCTCCTTCCTCGCATTCCTGCCCTACACAAAGGAGTCCCTGCCTCGCCGCGCCCCGCGCTCTGCTCGCCGCGCCGCAAAGCCCCTCTGGGTCGGCCGCCGCCTTCGCCCCCCGCCCGGGGGTGCGGGCCGGGCCGCGGCCCCGCCGCGGGGCGGCCGGCCGGGGGCGGCGGGGGCAGGGAGCCGCCGAGCGCAAATTCCTCCGCGCAGCGCGCCATTGACTGGACCGAGCAACTTATTTAAGGCTGGAAAGTGACACTGGTACTCCTTGTCTCCGCTCGCCGTGCTCCGCCGGGGAGCCCGGCCGCACCGAACCGAGCGCTGCAGCGCGGGGATGCCGCTGAGGTGACTGCTGCCTCGCCTCGTCGTCGTCTCGCCGCCCTCCGGAGAAAGAGCCGCGTCCCGCCGCTGCCCCACCAGGACTGGGCTTTCTTTTAGGGTGTTTTTTTTGGGGGGGGGTTGATATTTTTTTTTCTTTCCCTGCTCCGGGCTGTGCTTTCGCAGAGTTCTCAATCCCTCCCCCACCCCGCGGGGCTCCGGCCGAGCATGGAGAAGTACGAGGAGGACATGGTACTGAAGGCTACCAAGTTCATGGAGGATCTGTCCCTCTACGAGCCCAGCCTGGAGGGCCCGTACGGCCGGGGCGGCCGTCGGGACCTGGTGCTGCACCCCGACCTGGAGGAGACCAAACGGGTCATCGCCGCCCACATGACGGCGGAGCAGCGGGGCCGGAAGATGAACGGCACCTCCGCGCCGCCGCCCGCCGAAGCCTTCCCCGCCGCCGCCCCCTGCGGCAAAGCCTACCCGCCCGCGGCGCCGGCCGCCCCGCTCCGCGCCGCCAACGGCCGCGCTGCCGCCGAGCCGCCAACGGCCGCGGGGCCGCCGTGCTGCGAGGAAGGGCTGTGCACCCGCTCCGAGGTGGCGCTGCCCTGCTACAGCGGCTTCGCCGACAAGGGCAAGCGCTACTCGGCCGAGGGCTACCGCTACGCCGCGGGCAGCGCCTACGAGGGCAGCTACGTGGCCAAGGGCGGCGGGCGAGTGCCCGGCGGCCCGGACGGCAAGTACGGCGCCACCAGCCCGCGGGCCAGCCTAGTCGCCTCCTCGCCGGGTCCCGTCGCCGAGCACGGCAAGTTCTCCAGCCCCCGCTCCAGCCTGGGCGGCGCGGCCGCGCTGCCCTACGAGAAGTTCTCCAGCCCCCGCTCCAGCCTGGTGGTGCCCGGCCAGGAGAAGTACGGCAGCCCCCGCGCCAGCCTGGTGCAATACGACGGCGCCGCCCTCAGCCCCCGCTCCAGCTACGCCAGCACAGCCAGCGACACTAGCAAGCACTCCAGCCCCCGCGCTAGCCTCACCAGCTACGACGGCGGCGGCAGCAAGCCCAGCAGCAACCGCACCAGCGGCATCAGCATGGGCTACGACCAGCGCCACGCCAGCCCCCGCTCCAGCACCGCCAGCCAGTACTCCTGTACCACCAGCCCCCGCTCCAGCTACTCGGACTCCAGGTACGGCCCGCCGGGCAGCGCCGAGCCGGAGGGAGCAGGCGGCGCAGGGCTCGCTCTGGCCAGCCCCCGCTCCAGCCTCTGCGGCCCCGAGGGCCGCGGTGCGGCGGGCGCCGCCGTGGTCAGCCCCCGCTCTAGCATCTCCAGCCAAAGCTCGCGGAGCTCCCGCGGCTCCATGAGTGCCTACCCCGAGCTGCAGCTGCCCTCACCCCGCTCCTCCCTGCTGGGGCCCGGCCTGCAGGAGGACGGCGCCGTGCCCGAGCTGGGGGACGTCTACCACAAGATCCATGCCCAGTCCCCGCCGCGGCACGACCAGCAGCACCCGGCCGCCGCCCCCGAGGCGGCGCCCCCCTACGCCTACAGCCCGACCAAAGGCTCCGCTTCAGCTCCCAAATTCAAGCTCCCCTACCAGGTGACGCCGTGCCGGGAGAGCGGCCCCAGCCAGGCAGAGAGGCGGCTGGAGGCGCTGACGCTGGAGCTGGAGAAGGAGCTGGAGATGCACATGAAGAAGGAATACTTCGGTGAGTGACCCTCTGGGATGGGGTGCGGGCGGCTGAAGGGCAACGGTGTGTGGGGCCTGCCTGGAGCCGGGTGGGTTTGGCTGTGGAGAAGGCAAGCGTGTGATGCCCAGGGCTGCTCTGGACCCAGCTACTTGCTGAAGTCCCGTATCGCCACAAATGCTGTCTGGTGTCAGAAGTGCTTGCACCATAGCTTGTTTCTGGTGTTTGATCTCTCTCTCCCCCGTCTATTCCTTACACGGTTTGCCAGGATGTGTGATGTTTCCCCTTCCACGTGTAAATGGGAGACTTGTCTGAGGTGTTACAGAAGGTGCTTGTGCTCTTGGGGCTTACGGTGACTCTGGTCTGCCTCCCTTCCTCTTGGGCTGCTGAAGCTTCACTGATAATATCCAGCATCCCTGAGGCTGTGGCATTTGTGATTGTGCTCTCAGGCTGTCTGTGATAAATTTTGTAGAGGACAAGCGTAGCTGGTGAAGCAATTTTTAGTGCCTTGTTCAATAAAATCTTCATGCTTGTTCAGAATGCCTGTGGGAGCTTGGCATTGTTTCTGCCCCACCAGGCCTTGCAGGGTCGGCTCAGCATGCAAGGCTGGCAGGAGTCAGTGTCATCCCTGGGAGGGGAGTTTGGGGGAGAGGAGAGCCCTCTGTCCTTGCTGAGGCTAAATCTGTCTGATCATCTCCTGAATTTCTGTTGCTGATCTGTAGAACAAAAGTAACTTACTGAAATGAGTGAGTGCAATTTGCAGTTATACTAGTTAGGATTAAGCTCACCTGTCTTTCTTTCTTTGTACTGGGTAGAAAAGGCCAAAATGCCTTTGAAAGATGATCCTGGAGTGTGCAAATACTGCCCTGTTTCTCCTGCAGCAGGGACTATGGGTGAGCTGGGTGACTGCTGGAACTGGGCAGCTCTCAGGAGCAGTTTGTTCCCTGCTTGAATGAGGAGTGAGGGCTCTTGTGTAGGAGCTCCTGGCTGAGGAGGAAGATGAGGGGAAGGATGAACCTAGGAAGATAAGGGGCTATGGATGAGCCAGCCCCCATCCGTGGCCTTTGAGGGGACAGTTATCTCTGCGCCTTTCTGTGCCACCTGGGTACAGAGGAAAAGGCTCCCTGGCAGTGTGTGATGTCTGACTGACACGAGTGTTGCTGAGGATGGAGGCATGCATTACCTTGGTTGCTGATTTAAACACGAGGATTCAGACTGCTTTTGGCACAGCATTAGTGTGCTCTGTGTAGAAGGGAGTTGCAGGGCTCCTTGGCCCAGGTCTGTCTGACTATGAGCATTTTGCAGACTCTTGCAATTAGTGGAGGCAGCTAAGTGAGCAGTACCCACTCCTACAGGGAAAACCTTTCTGTGAACTGCAGTGGCATAGTTTCTACAAGCTCTTGTGCCCAGACAAAGGAAGCTAAACACAGGGCTTACTGTCTCCCCCCATCCTGTGTGGGGCTGATAAGAAAGCTGATGGTCATCCACTGCATTTTTTGCAGGGTCTGGCACCTGGTGTGGTACTCCTCACCAGCTGAGTGACTGCAGCCGAGGACAATAACGGTTCACTTCTGAGCATCTGCAGAAGCTAACTGCAGGAAATGTTGCCTTCAGAATTTCTGTGATACACAGTCAGAGATTGAGAAATAAGATGTATTTGGAGTAAGAAACAAGGTATAGCTGTCCTGAGCCTCTGAGAGGGGTTTCCAGTGGCCAGGGAAGCTGGACGTGCGATCAGGGACTCCAGGAGCAGGCCTGGGGAATCTGTGTTGTGAGTGGGTTTTTCTTATTTATAAGAATTTGCCTATTGTGAGTGTCACTACTTGCAGGTATATTCTGTAGTGATGTGTTGTAGCATGTCCTAAACCTCGGAGGATGCATCGTAGGATCAGCAGTAAGCTTGCGCCTCTATGCCTAGAGCGTACATACCAGCAACTTTGTAGGTATTTGTTGCAGCAGCACAAAGAAGTGCTGCTATGACTTGCACCCTGGAAGCAGATGAAGCCCAGAAAACTGGGATGCTTTAAAAGAAAAAGTTGATTTCTGAGTTGTTGAGGTTTTGATACATGTGATCCCACATGTCTGGTTCATATCACCCATGGAGGCAAATGCTGAGCTTTGGCTGAGCAAGCGCATGAGCAGTTGGCAGGAAAGACCACAGGCTGATGGGTCACAGACAAGGAAAGCAAGAACAGAATGGGGAGAAGTCTGCTATTTAGTTCGACTCACCTGAAAGGGTCTTAAATAATGTTAATAAAGGGAAGCAAGGAGAAACACATTGGTTTGCGTAGCAGCTTGCACGTACTATAGCTGAAGTCTTTGCTTACACATTCGCTCCCTTAGCGCTGGTGTCTGGCATGCTCCAGAGGCAGTTGTGGTGTGTTCTGTGATGCCCATGGAGAACTGAAGTGTTGAGCCAATAGTCTAACAAGGTAGAAGGAACAGAGGAGATAATTGAGTTCATCTAATTAAAGAACATTAAACTGTCTAGTGAATAGATGTTTATATGAGAACAGTGGTAATTTTACTCTGTTCTGTGTGCCTGCCCTCCCCCCCCCCCCCAAAGACAAATTGAGCAGTGTGTCCTGGTTTCACCTGTGATACAGTTAATTTTCTTCATAGTAGCTAGTATGGGGCTATGTTTTGGATTTGTGCTGGAGAGGCTCTGGGGGAGCCAAG
Source organism: Grus americana (assembly GCF_028858705.1). NCBI lineage: Eukaryota > Metazoa > Chordata > Aves > Gruiformes > Gruidae > Grus > Grus americana. Next base: position 10,660,322 of record NC_072864.1, read on the forward strand.
CAGTGTGCAACCCAGCAGGTCCAGGGGACTGACAGCTGTCTCTGCCCACGCTGGTACGAACAGCTCTGAGCAACACTGTGCTGGGAGCTTTGCTTTACTGCCTCACCCTCTCCATCCTCCACTTTCTTCCGGCAGGCTTCAGTGCATCTGTAGAGAGAACGCCCTTCCGCAGTTGGTTTCATCTGACTGAAGATGTAGTGCCGCAAAAGGAGCGTTCTGCATCTGCCCTACCCCCAGTTGCACAGCTGAGCGGTAGCACCCTGCCACTTCCAAGTGCTCCCACCAGCACGTTGCAGCCACATGTGCTCATTGATCTTACAGAAAATGAAGCCTGCAGAGAAGGAAGGGAAGAGGAAGGGTTGTTTTGGACTGGATTGGTGAGCTGCCTCAGTTCATCCCTGTTGATGAGGTGGCTGAAGCTGACCCAAGGGAGAGGGTGCAGACAGAGAGCTCTGAGAGGCTGAGACCATTCCTTTGGCAGCAGTCTGCAGCTGGATTTGGTAAAGCTGTGAGACTTCATTCCCTTGTAGCTGCTTCCTATGCAATCCCTGCCCAAACTGCTTCATTCTCAACCCTCTGAGACCCTCTGTCAGTGTACTTACTGATGGTTTAGTAAATGTGCTCAACTTAGCGGCTGATGCTGAGAAGAGGGGTAATAAAAAAGTACTTCCACTCACCTTCATAACTGTTCTCAGCTGAGCATTCGCATGTGATGAGGCGAATTGTCAAAGTTGTGTTTCAGGGATGTTTGTGCATCCTGAGGTGTCAACAGGACGTTTGTGGGTGTTAGAAAGTCATCAGCTCAGGCACTGGCTTAAATTCTATTTACTTTGCGGAATTTTTCGGTCTGATGTCTTGGTGTTGAAAAAGACCGTTTAAGGCAAAAATTGGGTTTTGGCATGCCCATCCAAGTCAAAGCAATCCCTGTGGGACTGGTTGCACACCTAAGGCTTGTCATCTGCTGGTCAGGGAAATGTCATTGTGTTGAACAGTCATGCTGATTTGGCTGTTTTTGAACCAGATCTCTCTGTATATCCTGCAGCTCCGCTGGTGTGTTGTCAGATATGGAAGGAGAGTCGATGGAGGGGCACAGGCAGCAATTGCGTGCTCCCAGAAGCCCCTACTGTGCTGCAGCTGTCACCCAACAAGGGCTGTCTGCTCATCTTGGTCAGGGTGGTAGGATCCAGTGCAAGAAATTACTTAATTGTCTCACCTTCTTGAACTATAAAGGAGATGAAAAAGGCTCCATGAGATTAGAGGGGTAGGGGGAGCGTGGATTGTTTCCTGCCCATGCAAAGTCTAGAGAGACACAAGCAAGTTTGCAATCTTGCTGTTGTCCTTCAACACCCCTGTGCAGTGCCATTTGTGAAAGTGCTTTTCCTGATCTCTGCACGTCGAGCGTCTTCCCCACCCCTTGCTGCCACCTCACCCTTTGATGGAAGAGTGTATATACAAGTGAGATCAAATTTAAGACAGATGACAGTGGTAAATCCCTAGAAGCTGCATTGCTTAAAGATGAAATTTGGAAAATCTGAGTGAAATCTAGGTGAGATTGCAGTTGGTGACCAGAAGACTCGAGTTTTGCTAAAGTGTTGCTCTTTGTCTTATGATTTCCTGAAGCTTTCTTTGTGAAATATTAGATCTTTTGTATTTCCATAAAAATAGAAGTAATGGTTGATACATTATATTGTTTTTAGAAATAAGCAAAGATTAATTGTCTGGTAATTACTTTGTATTTCTCTTTATCTGAGTGTAGAAATCCACTCGGCTTTGATAAGCAGCTGAGATTCTTCAGCTTTTACAGTTGAGGCTGTCCTGTGAAAAAGGATTTCTTTTCCACTGGATCTGAGCCCTTAATAGGCAAACATGTAAATAGAAATAAACTTACATGATGTGGTATCCTGAAGCATTCAAACAGGTCATGTACTTCAGAGTTTGGTTTTGCTAATCTCCCAATTACAGCTGGAAAATACATTGCTGAAACTGATTTGAGTGGTCAGGCTTTTTTAGCTGAAATGCAAGAAAGACCTCAAAAATGAGGTCAGAGAAGGGAGATGATTGTTCACTGGGGAAGGTGCAAGAAGAGATGCAGGGGTACATGGGAATTAACAGTACCCTCATGGCTCACAGCTACCAGGAGCCTGCTCCCCTGTCACTGATCCTACACTGAGACAACAGGCAGTGCAGACTCTGTGTGTGTGAAGGGGAGTGAATGGTGCTGCTGCGTGTGCCTGGGTGCATGAGCATAGAGGAGAGGGGAAGAGAGTGAATGATGGACTGAATGAGCAGAGAAAATAATGGTAAATAGCAATAGGGAAAGCCTGGAGCTGCAGAGTTGTCTAAAAGGGGGGAAGAAGTAGGAAGGCAGGGGGAGAGAATGTAGAAAGAATTCAAGATAATGAAGAGGATCAAAAAAATAAGCATGATAACATAAATTTACAGAGATAGAAAAAAGAAGTCTTTTTTGCCTGTGGTATGAAATGTCCTATGAAGGATGTGGGAGTGGTCCTAGATGGCTTCTTGCAGTCCCTGCTAGCTATGCACATGCTTGTGGGTCTCCCTGAAGTTTGGAAGTGGTAAATCACATCATAGGTAATAACAGGAGGGGAGAGATGTAGAATATAGGTGTGTTTATATTTTATTAAGTACTAGATGCATGTAACATGTACAATTACCATTAAATTGAAATTTGTGTGACTATAACTTTCATAGAAGCACATGTTATGAATGAGGACAACTGCTTTCATACTGTCAATTGCAGGAAACTTGACTGGGAGCAGGGGTATTATTTGATGGTGAACGTTCCTTGCTTGGTTTTGTTGTTCATGGTTTTATTCTTGGGTTCTGTCTGCATTGTTAAAGCACTGCATGCAGAGGAGGACGGTGACTTCCAAAGAACCACCATGTTTTATTAGGGCTACCGCAGGTGAGATTTCTGATACAGAGGTTTGGATGTATAATACAGAGTGGGCATAGGCATATGCACTGCTGTGGTATAGTAACACCTGGTTTAATTGTTACCTTCTCCTGCCACCTTATAGTTTTGGGAATGTATCTGTGTGAGTACCCCTGTGAATGTCGTACTTACCTGGATGCTTTTGAGCAACAGGGTGGTGCAGCAGTGTGCCAAGGGGGAGGGAAGGGATGAGCCACCCAGCAGTATGGGCCTAAAGTAAAGGGGATCATTTACATGCAAAATGCGTTTGGAGAAGGAAGTTTGGTTTTGCCTGTTTCAAAGAGTCTGCATCCTTGTGGAAAGGATATTGGTTTGCAAGGGTTGAGTGGAGCCGGTATTGCACTTTGGTTTGGAGCATGCTGTGCCCCTGGTGATCGCAGAGCTATGGGGCTGCTGTGTGAAACACTGAGCAATTCATTAGATCTGCTTATTTTTTAGGGCTCTGTCACAAGCTCCAAGCCAGGTCTGTATTGCATTTCCCAAGTAAAAGGTTCTCAAATTCCCAGAAGTAACATCAGGCTTTTAAATACACCCATCCCCCTGTGCCCACTCCCCCCCAAAAAACCCAGTCAGATATGCCCTCTTAGTAGGGTCAGGGAGACATCCTAAGCAAGATTCAAAGTTAAAAATTGTTCTCTAGTGGAGTTTAACTTGTATTGGCAGCTGTTCACCTAGCCTCTGTACCTGATCCTCCACAAAGATTTATGTGTGTAAATGTCCCAGTTTGATGTTAAATCGTGCACTGGAAACTCGTACACGATGGTGTCGAATTGGGAGTAAATAGTTTAATAGATTCTGTGGCCGCTGTATTTTGTAGAGTAGAAATGTGAGCCCGTTGTGAAGAAACAGATAACTGTCAAAGTAGCTGTAGTTACAATGTGATTGCAGTTGATGCTTCTTAGTGGGAAATTTCCCTGAAGTTGTACTACTTTCACATTTAAAATGTGTAAATGATACAGTTTTGTTGCTCTCTCTGATATCTTTGCTGCTGCCACCAAGCTACCTGTCTAGGCTGAAATCCTTAATATCCATGGTTAATAAATTAGGATATAAATGTCTCTGTTACAACTCTGTGGATATTGGATGTTTAGAAAGCCTTCTTAAAGCAAGAGAAATTGCCAAATACTAAAATGATTATTTAAAAAAAAAATCTGGCAAAGTAATTTTCAGATGTTTGAAAGGGTTGTTCGTCAGTGGAAAGAAAATAAAACAGCAGCAATAAGCCAAACAGTTTTACTAAAACAAAAAAAAATATGCAGAAAATTAGTAAGCTCTGGGTTTGGCCTCCTACCTACATCATATGTCCTAAAAACTATCACAGGACAGTGCTTCACAGTACCTTGGCAGAGTTACAGTCTAGGATTTTCCTCAGCAGTGCCTGGAGCCCCACAGTGTTGGAGGGGAGTCTCCTTTGTCCTGGACCCAGCTTGGGCACTGGCAGAGGATACAATTCTGCAGTGCTATTCAGTGATGACTGCCTGCCAGCTGGGTGCTTGGGCAGCTGTCTTTCGGGTGAAGGTGTTGGGATCCTGTGGGACCCTGCTCCCCAGATGCCCTGACTTGCTGTGGTAGAGGAGGTGCAGCTGTTCCTATGGTGTCTCAAAGTCTGTGCTTTGCCTTGCAGCCTGCCAGAGTGCAGCAGTTCTGCCGTTGGCACTAGTTGCATCCAAAATAATTTCTTATTCTGTGGCTGGAGAAACTAGGTGTCTCAGAGTATGATGTGGTGTTTGATTTTTTTTTATGCACATCCTGGACAAAGCGCCTTCTCTCTGACGGGGCTGGGAATGGATGATATAAAGCAAAATTGAAGCAGCAAAAAGGAAGAAATGCAGTAATGTGCATGGTGCCTGTAAGTTTTATTGCAAGCTTAAAAAGGCTTGTTTTGGAGGGCTGTGTTCAACTGCCTGTAAGGTTCAAGTCCTGACAGGACGGAGGTACCTGGTGCTGTGATGTGGCATTGCTTGGAGATGCTCCAGGGGCGTGACAGCTCCTGAGGCTGGCAGCAGGATTCCTGTTGGCTTCTTTGGGAGCAGGACCAGCCTTGAGCTCTTAACAAAATTAGCAGAAGTGCTAATGATCAACCAATAAATGTCAGTGTTTGGCTGGATTTTTATGTGATTTTTCACTGTGCCTGTGTGGGTGCTGTCTCTGGAAGTGGATTTTGTCCCTTTTCTCTACATTGGAGCAGATATTTTTTGTGGTGTGGTATGTGTTATCTCTTTCTATTAACCTCACTGTGTTGTTTTAACTCCCTGTCACCATAGCCTTGTTTGTTACTGTGCTGTGAGACAGAGGAGCACAAGAAAACAGCCAAGCAAGTAATATATCTCTTCCAGCTGGAGTATTTCATGTCGTCTGAAACTTCATTCCTTGGGTTTTGGAGCAGTTTTACTAAATCTCTAATGTCACATTTGTGTGTTCCAGCAAACTTTTAAGAAAAGGCCTATGACTCATTAAGGAAAAAAAACCCAGAGCACAAACACTCATTTAATGCTCAGCTGAGAACTGCTGTGCATATAAAACATGTAAGAGCTTACACAGGGGGACTCAGCTGGGGGTAAGGATTTATTGCTAGTGACACCTATTTCCAAATTTGAGATGCTGGAGAAGTTCCTCTCAGCAGGTTTTGCATGAAAACCTGTAGGCAGTTGGGTTTAAACATCTGTGTTCCCATGTTGCTGGGGTTGCGGTGGTGCACGTGTGCTGACAAGTGCACCTCAGTCATCTCACCCAGTGTGGCTGTGAGCCCTGACCCTCCCTGCTGCTGAGAGAAGGGGGCAACAGTGGCGGCTACTGCATGACTTGGAAGAAGGGGTATATTGGGGTGAGTTGGTTGGTGCTGCCCATCAGGGTTGGGCGGGTGTGGGGTCTGCCAATGGGTGCCACATGCTGTCTGTACACTGCAGGTGTGCCTAGAGTTTTCTCTGTGGTGAGTTTTTGGGAGCTGCAAGCTCATCCCCAAGTGTGTGCAGTGTTGGGAACTGGGATCCCATGAGTAGAGTTCCTGGGCTGGACGTTGGGTAGTTCTGCTGCACTTTCTCCATCTCCTTGAATGTTACCTCTGTACTGGTAGTCCCAATCTGCAGGGTTTTGGGGAGCATCAGGTAAGGCCAGTCCTGAATGTGGGTTCCTGGTTGGGTCAGCGTGGTGTGTTGTTGGACTTGAAACACAGGGCCAGGCAAGTGTCGCAAATTTAAACGTGAGTAATTTGAGGTTCGTTTTGTGTGTGGGCTTTGCATGTGCAAGACTGCAGCATGTGTGTGTGGCGTGGTTGATTGGAAACCTTTGTTAAAAAGGGATTTTTAGCAAGGTGGGGAGAAGTATGATTGTTTTTTTACTGTAATAAATCAAGTGCTGACCTGACTGAATCGAGACAGCTAAGGTCTCTGCTGTTGTGGCTTGATTCTGTTTTTCTGGCCTTGCAGATATGACATTGCATTCAGTAGTGTTAGAGTAGGAACTTAGTTTTGTGTTCTGTCTTTGTTCCTGATGTGAAATTCCTACTAAATCAATTTGTTTGGTCCAGATGTTGAATGATTGGAAAATAATCACTGGGGGAATGGTTCTGAGCAAGGGGATGGTGGATAGACTTTGTCACTTATCCATGGTTTCCTCAGCTCAAAAAAAAAAGTGTGCTAACCTGTGTGCTGCTGTCTGCTGCCCTGCCAGTTCTTGTCATCAACATGAAATGCAGCAGGATTAGACCAACGGTCTCTGGGCACTGTCTCACCTGTCACTCTTCTTTCCATCTCTCCATAACTAAGTTCAAAGAGAATGTTGATTTTTGGTTTTGGTGTGGTTTGTTGTTCTTAAAAAAAAAAAAAAAAAAAAAAAAAAGTAGAAGCAGCAAAAGATAGTGGAGCCCAACATCAGCTGAGACAAAACAACTGTTTATACCAGCCAGCCAGGGGAAGGAGACATAATTGGTAAAATGTCAGATCTCTCAATGTTTCTGTATTGTGGCAGTTGCCATGCTGTTAACCTTGAGCATGCCAGTTATCAGGTGCAGATGAGGGAAACAGGTAATTCCTCAGGGGACAACACAGAAGTTTTGATGAATGGCTAATAACTGTTGCAGCTTTTTTTTTGCCAAGCAGTTATGTGAAAATTCTCTGCAATTGGTGGGTTGCCCATTTTTAATCAAAGCCATGTTTTCCAGATCTAAACACTCAATAGAAAACAGAGCTGCACAACAATCAAGTGTGTTAGAGTCCAGATTTTGAGCTGGTTTGAGAACTAAGCATGTAATTTTCTGAAGTGTAGGTCAGTAGCTGGTCATCTTAGAAAATGTGTTGGCTTGTTGTACCTGCTCCTGGCTAGACCAGGGCTGAGCCTCTGTGGTGCACAGCAAGTGATGCACTCGCTCTGGTGGAAGACCCCTGCAGCTCAGGTGCAGACCTTAGTGGCTTAACTCGGGGGGGGGGGGGGGAACCCTCAAGACATCTCAAAATAAAATCCATGTAAGTTATTAACTAATTACGCTTTTATTTAGAAAATGGAATGCTTATGTGATCAATCCAGACCTCCCTCATTCATGACAGTCCTGTTTAGGTCATGGAGGGATGTTTGACTTGTTTCTGACAGCTTGGAGTCATCTCTAGTTGGTTTGGTTTGGGGGGTTTGTTTGTTTGTTTGGTTGGGGTTTTTTACACCACAGAGATCAGGGAATAAGTAAATTCACATCTGTGTTTTACCCTTGCTGTGTTTCTCTGCCTGGCCTGCCCAGCTGCCTCTGCATCTCCCAGGACATACCCACTGTGGAGCTGTTGGGTGTATGGCTGCTTTGTGCTTTGACTGTAAGTGATGTGTGGTTTGCCTGGGAATTTGGTATCTTGACAGATAGACACCAATTTCCTGCAAATTATGATGCAAATAACCAAGAGCAGGTGGATTTAATGGTGTGAAAGAGGGCTAGAATGCTCTGGTAAGTCCTGCTGACCCCTTTCAGCTTGTACAAAGCCAGCTATTGGCACCAAGTTCCCAAGTTGCTCTGCTTGCTCACAGGAGATGGGTTTATGGAAGATGTATGTGAATCCTAGGAAAGCTCCTTGCTGCAGAAGCTGAGATACCACCATCTCAGGGCACTGAACTGTCAGTATGAACAGACTAGATCCAGAGGCTGAACCTGACTTTTCTGTGCATATGATTTCAGCAGAGTAGGGTAGAGGTTGTGTCCAGAGGTGAAGTTTTGCATCCTCTTCTTTTCCTCTCTTTGTTGTCCTCTCCCCCGAACAGAAGTCACTTAACGGTATCAAGGCCTAAACCTGGAGAGGATGCACAGAGCAGAGGAACAGGTTCGGACATGAGTGATGCATGTGACACCCTTTGCCTCTGATCTGCAGGTAGCTATAGAGAGCACCCTGATGCTATGTGTGCTGTGAATGAAGTGCTGGGGGCTCTGGGTAATGTTGCCACTTGCTTCCTTTGGTTGCTTTTTCTGCAGCAAAATAATAGGTCCTGCTCATTGATACTTAATTTTTTTTCCTGAAATTTTGGTGGCCATCAGGTGTTGTCTCAGATGCTGGTTTACAAACAATTAGAAAAAAGCTTGCCACTTTGCTTGGCCTGGAAGGAGAATCTCCCAGTCTTATTTCTGTATGTTAGTTTTGAGGGAGACATTCCTGTGCGAGGGTGGCGAGAGTGACTGTGCTGGGAGGTGTTGCCTGGTCTTGAAGAGTGGTGCAGGGCTTCCTGGCAGTCACACAAGCAACGCCTGCAAATTAGGTTACTGCCCAGTTCAGAGAGGAAAAAAATCAAATCCATGGCAGGTTTGGACTTGGAGCTTTGAACGCAGCACAGGGCAGGTGCAAGGCAAGGTTTGCCCCTTGCTGTAGTTTCTGGCAGAGTGGAGGCATGGCAGTTCACTTGCCAAACCCCGTATTGCCCTAGAGCTCCAGAGAGGCCTTGTGCCATGGGGTGGAAGGACTCAGGAGTGCCAGACCATGCTGTTTTAAAAAACAAAACCAAAAAAACCTTCCTGACCTATTAGGAAAAGGGGAAAAGAGAAGGGGTAGTTTGGGTTAGGCCGAAACAGCCTTGCATGCTGTGTAAGAGCAAACTGATAGTACTCTTTTGGGAAAAGGCTTTCTCAGCCTGTGTTCAACACCTGGGAGGAATTCAGGATGGTGAAGAACCAGCTCAGAAGGAGGTGATCCCCGGAGGCTGATTTACTTTTATTCACGAAGAAAATACTTTGAAGATGCTCCAAGTGCAGACTTGCAAATCAGCTTCCTGGTGTGCCAAATGTGTGAAGCTCTGCCCTTCCCTGCTGCCGCCTCTGCTCCCCACCTTGCAGGGGCATTGCCTGGCTTCCCTGTGGGGCTGGTGGGAGTGACGATGGGCAGGAGCAGGGAGCAGCTCAGATCCATCTGGCCGCAGTGGTGACCTGGCTCTGGCTGGGCATCCTGTCTTGCTTGTGTCCATCTAATATATTTCTGTAGCTCATGAAAGGGGGGGAAAAAAAAAAAAACCCGAACCACAAAACATCCTAGCTCCCAAACTCTAAGGCCAAATCTTGGACTCCTTTGTGGGCAGAACTTCCTTTGAAATTACTGGGTGTTTTGCTTGGTTAAAGACTGGTAGAATTGGGAAACCCAGTGTTAGAGTATTGCGAGGTCGGAGAAAAGGGTGCATTGCAAAGTCTGGGGGAAGTACTTTCTTTGGTTTTTCTGACAAAGTATTCCATGAATAATGAGTATTGGCTTAGAGCTTTTTCGTTTCCAAATAGGTCGGTCCACACAGTGTGCCCACATGGGGAATTTCGAACCCTGCTCTGCAAGTGGGATGATGAGCTGAGGGGCTGCCAAAGGCCACTGCGCTTGGCTTAGAGCACAGCAGGGGACTTGTGGGCCTGCCCTGCCTACCAACAGTGCTGTCTGTTGTGTGTGATGGGACTTTCAGTATGGAGCTGAATCCCACCCATGGGAACTAGAGGTCAGCAGCAGAAGCACTAGTGGGGTGAGGGTAGGCTCTGGGCTGCTGCTGGGAGTGCGCAGCCATGCACAAACATTAGCTGGGCTTGAAGCCACAGATGTCAGGTAAAGAGTGATAACAGAAATTTTTCCCTTTTACATCCAAGTGTTTCTTCCTCCAACTCTTCCAGCCTGCATGGATGGGTGAGGATGTTGTGCACCAGCTGACCCCAATAGTCAGAGTTCCTCTCTTCTGGCTTGTGATCTTTTGGGTGGGGGTTGTCCCTGCCTTAATGCCTGTCCCCTCTCAACCCACAAATACAGGGCCTGTGCGGGCTTGTACAAAGACCATGGCTTCTGCAAGGAGGTAGCTGCTCTGGTCCCTCAAAGTTGCTACAAATTTTACTGTGATATATAAAAGCAGAGAGGAAGAGGTGTGCAGCAGTGGGGTGGGGGGGAATGGCTCTTCAGAGGGTGAGTCACTCTGGGAGTGCCCACTGCAACTGGGTGGCTCACCAGCATTTGGGGAGCTTTTAAATTAGTGTTCATAACTAATGTGTAAAATGCAAGAGAAAATTTTGAGTCAAAAAAGGAGAGGGGGGGCTGCTGAGAGCTTTGGCAAATATGTGGCAATATTTGCTTAATTTTTTGAGAAATATTTCCCCTTTATTATTATGGGGCTTTGGGCAACCTGGTCTAGTGGAGGGTGTCCCTGCCCATGGCAGGGGGGTTGGAACTAGATGATAGAATCATAGAATGGTTAGAATTGCAATGATCTTTAAGGTCAGTTCCAAACCATTCTGTGATTCTATGATTATGAAGCTTACGCCTGTGCATTTCACCTCTGCTACTGTTTTCTAGGCTTTTGCCATATCAAGGCTTTGTTCATTGGTCTGGAACTGCCAGCACTGGGGCTGAGCTGAAAGTGGCTATAAAACAACTTTGTTTCTATTTTGAGCTGTTTTCATTTCAAGTGTAGAACCAAATTTAGTGGCACTATGAGAGAACGTTAGGTTGTAAGTTTTATTTTGCTTATATATGTTTTAAATTGGATTAGAACTACAAACAAACTGCAGTGAGATCAATGGGAGTTGTCCCTCCTCAAAGGACAAGAACTACACACTCAGGTGGCAGTCATTTGTAAAAACATCTCCCTAAACAGGAGACATTCCTGTTTTGAAGGAAGATCAGCGGCTGGGACCTAGGTATGCTGCTGGTGCAGGCTCAGTTCTGCACGCATCATTTCCTCCTGTAACACTGCTATTCTGGAAAAAAAAAAAACAACTAGTTACCGGCCAGAAAAAATACTCCATAAACCTGCAAACAAATTGTTTGAATTTCTTGAACTATGCAGCTTGCAGTTTCTCACTGATCAGTTGACTTAAGGGAACAGAGTAAGTGTTGTCTTGGGGTCTAAATTAGAGTAAGACTGACTCCAATGTCAAGTGTGACCATTTCGTAACATAGTTGCATGTTTATTCTTATCCTGCAGCTCAGGGACAAGGCATTAACTTTTAAGCCTGAGGTGGGGAAAAAGGTGAGATAAGGTTTTTCTGTGCAGGCTGGAGTGTAGATTTGAACAGAGAACAGTCCATATGCTTGATCTTAAATAGGAATTAAATCTTTCAAGTTTTCTTCTGTCAAAGAACTCCAGGATCAGGTCATTGAGAAATAGTAACAAGTAGTGCAACAGGGCAATATTGTACAGGGGAAGAAGAGGCTGGGGAACACCCAGTATTTGAGCTCCACAAGAAACAGTATTTCAGGTCTGAGCTGAAGGTCCTTCTGCTGTCAACAGATGCTTAGATATTACTGACTTCAGCAGGTAAAGGACTAAGATACATAGAAAAAAAGCTGCATTCCTCTCAGTACGAAGTTTAAATCCTGGCAGGTAAGATGTAAGTTGCTTGGCTAACTCTTATGTGTTATCACAGATCTTTACAGCATGTCTGTTGGTTCAAGGAAAGATAAGGAAAAGGATACATGTTCATCCTGTATTCTCCCTGCCAGAGACTTCCATGAGCCATTCCTGTCAGCCTGAGTCATTGACACCACTGCAAGATAAAAGATGTAGCTTCCATCAGGTGAAAAACAATGGGGAACAACTGTTTGTACTGATTACTTCATTTTTCTTGCTTTGCTTGAAGGGACATCTCTCTTTCTGGCCATGGGTGAAAGACAACCAGAGAAGACATTTTGTGACTGGTACATGATTGCAACAGAATCTGTTTTAACTGGGGATAAACAATGATTCCTTCTCTGAAATCGACAAACAGCTCCTCTACAGAAATGATAAAATTGTTCGTCTCTCAAAGGCATCAGTGGGAGAAGCAAGGGCTGTGTAGGCACCAACTCTGTACTTCACTCTTAACCTTACAAAGACAGCACAGTAGAGAGATTTTTCATTTATTTAATAAAAGCCACCCTTATTTCCATGGATATAAATACAGAAGAGGCTAGATTCATCTGGAAACAAAGGCTCTAGTAATTTAAAAAAAAGGCAAAAATAAATAATACCCCCCCAATAGAACAATTCTTTTAGCCAGTTTTCAAAAGACAAGTTTTGTGGGTTGTGTGTGGGTTGTGTGGTGGTTTATTTTTTTTTAAGGGAACACTTACAAACATATTTCTTAGTGAATACAGTGAAAGGAGAGATTTCAAAAGAGCTTTGCTGCAATTAAGGGAATGGTTGCATTAGGTTGTGCTGCTGTGATTTATCGCATGAGAAAGAAAATCCTGAGTGATTTACACACTGATCCTGAATGTTTTGATTAAAGGTCAGACTCAGAAATGCATTTATGCTTATTTGGAAGTCTAAAGAGACTCCACTGGGGAGTTTAAGTAGGACTTGAATGTGTAAATATTCACAGGTAGCTCTTTACATACCCATGTCATTTTGTTGTGAATTTAGTTAGGGAAAGCTTTACTTGAAAACTGAAGTCTGGTCTCTACTAGTACCCACAATAGGAGAGAGCATTCCTGTAGACTGCCCTGACTTAGGATATTGCATATATAAATTCTGTACCTTACTAACTTAAAGGAGTTATAAAGTAGTTAGGAAGAAGAAAAAAGGGGTCCAGGGTAGCTTGCTGATTTTTTTTTCCAAGTATTGCTGTCTTCAAGCTCAGGAATGGTCCATCCTGACATGCAGGAGGCCTGCATGGATGAGCAAGGAGCTCCTAAGAAAGAAATGAAATGTGTAAGAAGTGGAAGCAGGGACAGGTGACCTGGGACAGGGTACACTTCTAGCAAGTTTGCAGATTGTACTACCCTGGCAAGAGTGGTTGATAGACTAGGTGGATGTATTGTCATTCAGCAGGACCTTGAGAGGCTGGAGAAATAGGCTAACAGGAACCTGATTAAGTTCAACCAAGGGAAATGAAAAATTCTGCACCTGGGGAGCAACAACATTGTATAATGGTATGAGCTGGGGGCCCACTGGCTGGAAAGCAGATCCGCAGAAAGGCCCTCTGAGGTTCTGCTGGACTTGAGCCAGCAGTGTGCCCTTGTGGCAACGAAAGCCAGCAGCCTCTTGAGCTGGTGCTCAGACCTGACTGTCTTGGATCATGGGAATACCCAAGCTGAATGCATGCCCTGGATGGGAGCTGGGAACTTGTGTGCTCTGTCCATGCACTGCATATCCCCAGTGTCTGGGCAATTTGCTCACAAGAGCTGTGTCTAGACAGGCAACCTCAGGACTTGGAGAGTTGGGAGTGAGTTGTGTCAGCTTCTGGGGTGGGTAGGTCTTGGGTGGGGCCCCTTAGATCTCATCTGGTCTTATAAATAGCAGACCCTCTGGTGCCCACTTCTCAGGTGGACCTTCTGAAATTTAAACAGCTGCAAAACACCTACCACATAGATCATGATCAGATGTGAATTGTCTTTTATTGCTTTTGTCATGATCCTAATCTGAACCACTGCTTTAGTAGTAGGGAAATATTTACCACTGCCATTGCACATGGGTTTTCCACCAGCCTCTGTAACGATGGATGAACAGACAGCACAATTGGGAAAAGGCTTACCTCTCTTTATTGTGCCTCTGTGTTTTGCTGAGTATTTTAATTAAAACTGGACAGAGGAAAATTTTTCACACTGTTTCCAATTTTTAGTGATTTCACCTGCTGTTGAAAATTGCATCAAGGTATAACACTAAAGGGATGATGTAAAGAGGAATGAATGCTCCTTTTAGCTGCTGTGAATAGAGGCTGCTCATCAATTAAGTGTTGACTTTATGATAAGATTACATGTTTCTGTTATTTTTTTAGCTGGTCCTTTAAGACATAAATTAACTAATGTTTTACCACTTCATGTAACCTTTCAAAATGGAGAAGGGAGCTTTGGCTGATAAATTGCATAAGATCACATTTACTTGGAGATGTTTAATGTAACTAACAAAGTGGAAAATTACCTTCCTAACCCATCAGTCTTTTCTATCTGCTCACTCTTCCACTGATTTCACAGTTCTTGAGTTTTCTTTCTAAACTGTGCTTTAGTTGTATTTTTGTAAGTGTTGCTAAAAATTTAGTTGTAGCTCCTTTTCTGTCTGATGACTGTGGGTGGTGGAGCTGATCAGTTCTTGCTAAATGATTGATGTCTGGGTGGTAGGACACTTGACTGGGTGGTGGGGTGTCACATGTGGGAGAGGAGAGCATTTTGCCTCTTGTTCATCACTTTGACTTGAGTCTGGCATCCAGCTCCACAAAAAACAGAGTCCATCTTCCAAAATTCAGTTTAAAAAGAGGATGCCTTGCTGTCTTGGCATGGAGATGGTGAGCAGGGTGGGTGTGGAAAAGGCACCCTGTCCCTAGTTCTGGGAACAGGCCTGCTGTGATGCATGGTCGGGTCCTGCAGCGCTGAAGGCAGCTGCTGGCATCTCTCTTGTATGAAGACAAGATTTGTTAGGCACTGGAGTTCCAGTGCCAGGGGTACACACAGTGATAATTTCAAAAGATAAATACTTTCTCCTCTCAAGCAAATAGCGTTTGACGTTAGCTATTGAGGCCACAGTATATTTCACTGTTTGCATCTTAGTGCCAAGTGCTATTGCAGGACACATGTTCTTTAATAGGAGCAGCTTAGCACTTTGGTTAAGTGGTTGCAGGCCTCTCTGTAGAGGTTATGGGCCAAGGGTTTGGCTGCAGGTGCAGTGGGCAGGTTGTGAAAAGAGCAGGTGATGCCAAAACCCAATTATAGTTGGGGGTTGTCACCTTTGCCAAGTCCTTTCTGAGGTAACTCACTGATCAGTCTTTCATGTTTTTTCCTCTGTACCCATCTTTTGCAGAGGAGCCAGGCGCTTCTACCATTGGTCTGTCTGTGAGAATATGAAAGGTGGGTTACAAAAACCCAGGTGTGTTTCTAGGCATGCTATCTGCTAACTCCGGATGATGGTTTATCGCTAGCTAGGAAACAATGCATAACTGAGTGCATAGTCAGTGCATAGTTGAATGCTATGATCGTGCTCGTTTTCATCTGAGAAAATTAGCTCTATTTTTTTTTTCTGGTTTTCTGGCCTTTTATACCTACTTTGCTCTCATTTTGTGTCAAGATAAGTGAGACAGGGACAAAGCAGGGGAGAGGGATAGTCCTGAGTGTGATATTTGTGCATTTCTGAATCATTCATCGATACTAATTGGATATGGATGAAGTGCATGTTCACATTTCTGTTGAGTTAGCCAGACAGACCACATACCCCAGAATTCACGCCAGCTGCTGGAGAGCAGGCTGTTACCTGATCCAGAACTGACAATACCTGATCCGGCAAAAAGTCAAAGCAATCCAGGCAGACGATACCTGACCCAGCAGAAATCCTGCCAATACAAAGTTAACCATAGTATTTCACAATATGTGGCATCTTTTTATATGGCACTAAGAGCTGTGAAGCTGGCTTTATTCAGTCACTGGAACATGACCTCATCTACTGCAGTGCTACTGCCCATCTCAGTGGAAGGACTGCTACTGAGCGAAGTGAGATCTGCCTGTTCCTACTGGTCTGAGTGGTGTTGGCTGGCTACAGCTGCCTTAGAGTGCAAGTTGCTGAAGGTGAAAATGGAGCTCAGGTCCTTTCGTGGCTCTGCGAAGCTCAGAGTTATCCTCTTGTAAGAGTCATTGCAGGCAGGAATCTGTCTAAAGCGTGGAACAGCCACCACTTACCTGCCTTAGGTCTGCAGCAGAGAGCAGCCGAACACTGCCCAGGTCTGTAGAAGCCTCATTTTGCTGTGGAAGTTGGCAGTGTATTGATTTTCTGATTTTTCACTTTTTTTTTTCCCCCTCTGGTTGGATCCATAGGAAGGAAATGAGCCTATATATATAGCATGTGGTGTTACTGTTTCCCGGAGGTGGAGGAGGCAAAATTAGAATATCCTGTTTACATGTCGTTAGTGCTGTATTTGACCAGCTGTCCCAAGGGTTTTCAGCTTGTTACATCAGGACAGGCTTTTCTTAGGGTCTGAGAGTCTTCCTGTCTTGCTGGAGTAGGGGAGTGTGGCTGTTTGCACTAGCACTGAGCACCTCTATTGATTGGGCCTTACAGCTGCAGAGGAGACTGGGTTTTTCACTGTAGGCGAGGCAGGGAAAGTGAGGCTTGCCAGGATAGGTATTTTAGAACTAAAATCTTTCATGAGCTGAAGGCGGGAGAAAGTGGCAAATGACTTTGCATGCTTTTAAGGAAACCTATTTATACTTCTGGCAATGATAAAGAACCTCCATGTGGCAGGTGAGACCTAGTGAGGCAGTGTTGGTGGCACCTTTGCGGGGTAGGTGGTGGAAATGTGGGGCTTGGGTACTGCTTGTGGAAGGAGCTGCTGAATTTATAACCAAATGTGTTTATGTAATGCCATGCCTTTTCCAGACTGTCATGCTCATTCTGGAAATAGACTATTATCTAAGAAAATAGAAAAGTGCACCTGGAAACTTTTAGACTAGTCTCCTTGTTTAATCATGAACCCACTTTAAATGTGTCAAGGAAGGCAGCTGTAATATATGACCTATTTCTGCCATATATTAAAGTGATGAATCATATGTGCAATATCAGGAGAATATAATGAAAAGTCTCTCCAACTTGATGTCTGTGCAGCTGATGTTTTCAGGTCTGACGTGCTGTGGAGTTCAGGGTATTTGATCTGCATTGTTGGTGCTTCCAGTATCACTGTTGTTACCTGGCTGCACAGATTTTTCCAAGCTGAAGGATTTAAATGGATTCTGTCTTTTCCGTGTCACCTCAGAAGGTTTAACTGTCTTTTCTCTGAAGACCACACAGTAGTCAGTGGCTTCCATTTCATATAGAAAAGAGCCAAGACACAGAAACTAAATGGTTTGCTAAAGACAACTAAGAAAGTAAAAACTGGGAAAGGGGGCTGGTATAGTAGAGTTGCTGGCTGGTTCTGTACTGTGATGACTGTCATTTATATAGGAAAAACTGCCATGTGTAGATAGATATGTTGTTATTAATGTTGTGGTATCAGTAAGCACAAAGGAAAGGTGATGAAAATACAAGCTTTAAGTATTTTGTTTATTGTTTATTTACTGTAATGAAACTGTCTTGATGTCTGTAAACCTGCTACTGCAAACAGCTTAAATAAAACTTAGCAGGTCCACATTCTGACCTGCATTATGCCAGAGTAATATGCATTATGCCAAAGTAATGATGTGGACAAGCATCTTATCCTGGAGCTCAGATGATCTCTAGCTGGTGCAACCAGCTAAATGAACTTGTAGAAATTAAAGTATGGATAGAAACTGCAGTATCCATGTTAATTAAAACACAAATGTTTGTGTGAATGCATTTGCAACCTGAATATTATTTTTTGAGAAATCTCCTCTATCACCATGTGTGGATTTCCACTTCTGTTGCCCATTACATTGCGGTATGTAGTGTGAAGGTCTGCTCTCTTCTTAAATCAGTGTGAATACACAGCTGGGCTGAATGCCTCTTTTGCCCTACACCAGCTTCCTAACAAGAAATTTGCCCAGGAGCACTGGGGAGCTTTGGATATTGGTATTGGATTTTTCTGGACTGAAACTACAACCTGCAGGAGCACCACTCACTTCTGCTGTGTGATCTATGTGTGTGTGTCTGTTGGGCTTGCATGGCAACTCTGGATGTAGTGGTGTGTCCTCCTCTGCCAGCAGTCGTACAAGCTGAAGCTTTTGTTGGCCCTAGCCTGTCTTTACCTGATTGCTACTGCCACTGTGCTAGGAACTTTGCACTCCTCAAATAAGCTGAATTATATGTGTGATTGCACTCATTATGTTGCAGGCAAAACAAGTGTGGTTTGAGCTGAGAGGCTTTGTTGATGTGGTCCCTTTGGGCTGTAAGAGGATGCATGTCCACAGTGAGACACTCAGATGTTCAGCAGTGGAGGGGCAGTAGGACAGGGAAGGGACTTAACAGACACTTTTCCCTCAGAGTCATTAATTCCCAGTGGTGTTCTCCTTTACCTCCCCCCAGCTGTATGTGTCCCCTTGCTTTGCTAATCCCAGTAATCACAAGGTACTTAGAGAAGCAGGATTTTCTTCTTTTTTTTTTTTTTTTTGGTGAATAATTAAATTACTCAAGTTATTTGCAAGTCCCCTTGTGCTGTGGTTGTCAACTTGAGCATGAAGTTTGAGCAGTCAGCTGAGCTCTGAATCACAGACAAAGCAACCTAAAGCGGCACAGACGATAGAGCAGCCACGAGAACTACTCGGTCTTCCAGTTCATTGCCTCAGTAGCAAAAGATCTTTCTATAAATGCCAAGTGAGAAGTATAAATCATCCTGGAACTGCCATGCACTAAATCAAGAAGCAGAGAAATGAATGAATATTTGTAAACCAAGTGTCAGTGTAACTAAAACACTGCAGAACAATAGGCCTGTGATATGCCTTGTGCCGTCGGGAGGCTCCGTGGCAGAGTTGGAGATCCACACAAAGGGACGTTAGGCAGAGGCATGCCGGCTGTGGCCGAGGCAGATGAACTCTGTGCAGATAGTGTCAGTAATTTCATGGTTCAGAGCAGTAATTTCACATACTGTATGAAGCAATAAGCATTTGCTGTGCTAGCTTCAGGCTTTCACTGTGCGACTGGATGGTTCTACTTGAACAGTAACAAAAGCCTTCCAGTTTCCAACAGCTGCTAATCAGGGCTGATACCGGCTCCCATGACATCTCCCACTCTGCAGTGCTGACCTAGAGGTGCTGTGATTTAAATCACCAGCACAGACATGCCCTGGGCTCATAGCTGCTAAAATACAAAGTTGGAAGGGTGGTGTTTGAGAGTTGTTTCTACAGCCTTCGACGTTCTCAAACTCTTGCCCATCACTTCACCCTACATGTGAAACTCGGAAAAGTTTCTGACAAAACAGAACAGCCAATGTATTTACTGAAGCAAGTAGGAATAGGCTGAGGCTGAGCCCTGCTGACCTGCTGGCAGGGCTAATCCCTCAGGCAGGTAAAGCTCAGCGCCCATGTCCTGATCAGCACTGTCATTCCTGGAACTGGTCCTAGCGCCTCCCTTCCTGGCCATGATCTCTCTCAGTAACTTTGTCCTACATGAGCCACAGCCTCATTAAGCAATAGGCAGAGTGGAGGTAATGAAAGTTATTCTAGGAGCTGGAGATAGAGCTTGCTTCTACAGAACTTCCAGTGAATGTGAATTTCACTGTATTTGTAACAGAAATTAATCTCAAACTTTGTTTTTTCTGAGTAAGTTCTACACATGCATCTCTCATGCTCCAAGCCTGTATATTAATTGAGTAAAGCCTCCTGTAGGAGGCAGATGCTGAAGTGATGGAGATCTTTTAAAGTCAGCAGATGTATATCTCAAGGGCCTAAGTAATTTATTGGTGGGGTTTTTACCTTCTTTCCTTGAGGAGGAAAGCAAGGTTGGGGGCAATCTCAATGAGGTTTAACAGTGACAGTAAAAGGTTTCCTGGTCCACAGCCTACTTTGTCTTGCTTTGCTTAAGCTGTGATTTTTGTTGGGTGTTGGTGCACATCTTCCTCCAGTTTAACCTACTCCAACCTTCAGCACAGTTGCTGTAGGGAGCATGTGGGTACTTGCAAGCCGGAGTTGTGTTACTGGATGGTGTCAGGTCCCTCCCGGCTGTGGGGGGGAGCTTAAAATGTTTACCTGAGCGTTTCCCACCTTAGTCTGTCATTTTCAACCTTAATTCAAGTTGTGGTGTCTTCTGATCTTCCCCTGGGGGAAAGGGCAGTTCTGATAGCTTACCCAGGCAGTCCCTCCATTGTTCCTACCATAACATAAATTAGGCCAGGTCTTCATGCAATTGTTATGTTGCTGCTGAGCGTGCCCAGGAAGTATGTATTTATTTATTTATAACTTGTACATACCAGATTTTATTTTATGTTGGGTATTCAAGCCTTGGTACGTTTGCCAGGCATCTGCCAGGTGACAAAGTCCTCCAGCAAGAGCCCCGTGGTGGTGAGGGCTGGGAGGGTTTCCCAGGCTGCCCCCTTGCTCCTGCCCAGCTGCTGGGAAGAGGCTCTGCCCCGTGCAGGTGCCTTGTTTCTTCTGCCTGCCTCTGACTGGGAGATGACGTGTGTGTTGAAGATCCCTCCTCCTGTGTTTGTTGGAAGGAAAGGGAGCGTTTTTCTTGCCTGAGGTCACCTCTCATCTGAGCTGCAGCAGTCCAGGATGTCTGCACAGTAGCTGCCGTTAGCTCAGGCAGGTACTGCTGCAGCAGTGGCACAGCTGTCGAGGCTTGGGGCAGCTCTGATATTTCACTGTTTACCTACCTTCCTAGCAGAATTTTTTTTTTAAAGGTAGTAGCAACACCCTGTGTAAAACCTGCCCAGGCGTGAGATCACTGGCTGCAGGCACTGCAGCCCATGTGGGAACACCTCCTGTTGCCAGGGACATCTATGGGTGTCTGGCACAGTCCCTCCACAGCCCCCCTGCTCTTGCAGCTGGCCCCTGTTGCCACAATTTGATTTCTTGAGCTGAGTTAAGGCTTCCCCCCTCCTTTGTTCTTCCTGCTTCATGGCTGTAGATTTTCATTTCCCTGCCCCTGCACCTTGCCTAGGCCCCAGCTGTGGAAAAGCTTGTTGTGGACTTAGGTAGAGGTGGTCTTTTCCTGTCCGAGAGAAGAAAAGGGGATTTTGCAGTAGCCCAGTGTGATGTTCACCCGCCCTTTTCCTAGCACTGCAGCATGAACAGAACTGCAGAGGCAGGGAGGGAGTCATCTGTGCCATGTGTTAGTTGTTAATTTTAGCTTTACCATAACTCTTGACGACAGGGCTTGGTTGTTTCCTACTGTAGGCAGCATGTAGCGGTTATCATGGAGATACGGTGTGGCTGTAAGATAGTAAAGCTGCAGCTCATCCCTGAGCCATGGCGTGCTGTCAAGGAGTGCGATAGCCAGATTCTCTCACACAGCTGCTGTGTACTGAAGTTGAGAGGCCATATGGTACCATTTTTCTTGCATTTGTGCTAAACCCTTGACTTCAGGTTAAGTGAGAATGGCATTAGGCGCAGGCTGAGTTCCACATGTCTGAGGACAAAGCTTGGCCAAAAGGTGATTATATATTTGCCATTATACATATTCCATTTAACCTTTGCCTATTGCCTTTTTCCCAATTCTTGAGTACCTGATGAAGTCCGTGTGGAGTCCCAGTCCGTACTGGCATGGTCAAAATAGCATCCCAGGATTCGATGTACAGGTCCCAAACTTAACTTCTTCTAATGCTTAGGCTATGACAGGGAACTCCTACAAGTAGATTATAGCAGACTGAAGAAAAATCCTGTAGCTTTAATGTCGTCTTTAGGTTGTTGCTGATATCTTTGCTTGTTGAAATGCGTTGCATTTGGTCTCTTGAGTCTGGAGTGAAACAATTCACTCACATCAGAAAATACTTGTCTTATTTTCTCCTGGTGCTGATATTAGCATTTCGCTAATGCATGAGTTAGCCAGAGAGCATCATGCTTTTGACGGCTGTGTTGCCGTACAGTGCTGGAGGCTTGCCTGGTTGTGTCCAGAGATGTTCTTCTGACTGACAGGGTCAAGCTCAGTGAAGTGAACTTATTAAAGGTGTGGAGAGCACTGGCAATGTGCTGTAGCTAACTGCAGCAGGGAGCCTCTGGGAGCTCCTTCTCTTTCTAGCATCATTTTTGTTGGTGGTCTTTTGCTGTGGTCCACAGAGTGCATTTCTTCAGTCTCTCATGTTTGGTTAAACGCTATGTGAGGATGCAAACATCTCTTCACCACAGCAAAGGAATGTTGTGCTTCCACTCAGCCAACCTTTATGCAAACTTTGGGTAAATGCAACATCTTACAACATCTTTTTCTAGCTAAAGAGAGACACCAGATCTGTAGGAGAGCTGATGACCTGGGTGGAAATGCAACAGTTGATGTGTTAAAGAACTGGAGGCACAGTTGCCTGCTTAGAATAGAGGTGTCGGGAGGGGTGAGGAATGGTATAAAGGTTGAAGCAGTTGATCTGAAGTCTTTTCAAGTGAAGTGTCAGAAACAAGACATGCTTGCTCTCTAACAGAACATTCTTCATAGGTGGTTTAACAAGCTTTGGAATTAAATCTGGAAAAAAAGTGATGTAGCTGTTAGGTCAAGGCTTTCACAAGCTTGCGGTATAAAGTCTGGGCTGTGACTGGTGGAAAACAGCCATGTAATCAGTGCTTTTCCTAGGCAGTTATGAGCTCACACTATACTCACACCACAGCTGCATATGTATTTTCCAAAATACACTTTTGGAATTATACATGCATTTTTTTAGTATGCTAATCGTCTCTGTGGTCATTCATTCCTGGAGTTAATGACTAGTCTCTTAGAGAAAACAAGTTAACAAACTGACAACTGCTCATAACAAATCACTTGCTGGAGAGGCCAATGTAAGTTTAACATCCGCAATAAATCCTTCTTTTGCTTCTGATGGTTCAGTGGAGCAATAGCAAAGAAATGAGGCAATAACTTCATTTATCAAAGCAGTTCATGGCTGTAGTAGATTTGTGCATGAGAGCTCAGACAGAAATGCCAGAGAATTGCAGACTGGATTTCTGCTCTTCTTTGAGTAATATTAAATGTAAATAGGAGAAGGTAGATCTCTCAGTGTATAGACAGACTATCAATAGCTGCCAGTCCCGGGTATGTGGTTGGCATGAGAAGATGGGCAAGAAAGGTGCAGATAGCTGGGGAGCTCTGAACAGGCTTTCTTCTGGCTCCACTGCCAAGAGCAAACTGAAACGTCATACCAAGACCTGACGCTGAAGTAACAGATTGCTTATTTCTGGTGTGATCCCTGTGTTCTCTGCTGTGCATGCAACCCCTCCTGGCCTTGGGGCAGGGTTATTGCAGAGGTCATGGAATGTGATGAGACAGAGCAGGTTTGTGGATGCTGTGCTGCTGCTGCTGCTGGGAGTAATTCCCACAGCTGCTGGCTGATGGGATGTCTTCTCGGATCATGCTGTTGACAGTAATCAATAACCATCTTTCATCAGCAGTTACCCATTAACTCCTGGCAAATAGCAGACCTTTTTCATAACCTTTGGTTACAAATAAATAAATAGACGTAACAGCCTTGGATAAGGCAATAAATGTTCTGAAATTCCCATTTCCTGTATTGGAGCTGAGCTAGTCTAAGGACTAGCATTTTCTTAACACTTTGTTTGCAATGAACTGATGGATCTAGCTCGCAGCTAGTTTGTATTGCAGGTTTAGCTTTGGGACATTGGTATTTGATAATACTAAAGTTACAGTTCCTGCTTTACTGAAACACTGAAATCAGGTTTAAGCTTTTATAAAAAAATATAATCTATTATTAATTTATTGTTTTTTTAAAATTGTTTCATTTGACAAATGTGCTCACCGTCCAAAATGTGCCAGGATATTGAGCTAGTTGAACAAAAGGCTAATCTCTCTTCATGCTTTGAAGGAGTTAAAGGTATAAACACCAAGAAGCCCATGATTTAATGAAAGGTCTTTCCACTTTAGTATTTGAATTAGTAACATAGGAAGATTCTTTTCTTAGGCCAGTTCATATACTGGGAGCGAATAAAAGCGAAACCTATGGAAACTGAACTGAGACACCAAACGCTTTAGTAGCTTAACTTTTGTTCTTTCTGCCATTAAAGTTTCTACCAGTTCATAATATGCTAATTTTCTCCTGAGCAGCTTGCATTTGTATTTTCTGTGTTTGTGTGTATAAAATGTTTACAGCACAGCAGGGGAGAATTCTGGATGATTAAACCCTAATTTTGTAGTTATCGAGTTCCTAGACTCTTAAGTATACTAGCAGTTTTGTTGATGCTACTGATTAATGCTAAGCTTGTTTGTGCATTTGTAGAAATAGGGCCTCAAACAGCACATAGAGCACAGCAGCTTCATTACAGAATTGTGTATATGTTTTCTACTGTAGTGTTTTCAAAATCACACAGCCTTCTCTTGAGATGTCCTGTCCTCCTACAATTGAATAGAGACCAATAGACATCTCAGAAAAACTGAGAATCAATTGTCCTGAGTATGCAATAGAAGGGCATGGATTCTGCAGCATTTCTTTTCCTTTTCATGGGGATACAGAAGCAACATGATTCTTGAATTATCTCCCTGCCTTGGTTTGAATTTAGAGAGGTTATGCACAGATAGAAATAAATGCATAGGCAAAAGACTCTTAAAGCTATAACTATGAGGAAAAAACATCTTTAAAAAACCCCAGCACCCTCTTTGTAGAGCTTACTGAAATCATGACCTTTCCTGTGAGCCTGCTGTGTGTGGAGCTAACCGCTGACTTTGCCAGTGCTACATTGGCTCTTTGTATTTTGGTCTCCTGTGGAATTCATGGGAGTCATCCCTGGCATCACTGAGAGCAGGCTTGGGCAGTGAAGGTGAATTTCTGACTCCACTGAAGCAAAACTACCAGCCAGATTTTTTGCCCTTAGACCATAAGGAAGGTAGAAGCCTTGCTCTTCTGTTTTTTAAGGTGCCAAGTTATGTTTATGAGGTTACATACTGCTATTCATGGGAAGTTAAACTATTATTAAATGTGACTGACAGATCCATTCTCCCAGTACTGCATGGCTTCCACCGTGGACCAACGCTGTTGAAGTTGCATTGCTGGAGAGGGGCAAAGAGAAGTCTCTTGGGTTTGGACTTCTTGTTGTTTTATTAGTGATTATTGAACGTAATGTGGTGGAGCACACAGCTGTGAAGGTGAAATTATTTACTGGGCAAATGGAGTTATTTCCAGGGAATGTGCAGATTTTCTGTCCACTCTTGCTGCATCTGCCTCCTTTGGATTTCTGTCTTTAGCCAGCCTCAGTGTCCGTGCATTGAAACACCAGCAGAGGCTTCCCTGCTGTGTCCCCCTGTGTCCCCGTCCCCTTTTATTTTGGGTTAATTTCCATGCATTTGTTTCACTCAAGTTGCCTGTTGCTGTCTTGGGTACTTGAATCTATTCAGAGTGAGGAGCTCATTGATTTAGGGCCTGATGGGGATTTCGTGAATGTTATGAATCAACAGCCTGGAGCTGTTTTTAGGAGCTGCAGAGGATTCTAACTTTCATTCTCTTTCTGCTTTGTAGGTATTTGTATAAAATGTGGAAAAGGTGTGTATGGAGCGAGCCAGGCTTGCCAAGCAATGGGTAACCTCTATCATACCAACTGCTTCACATGCTGCTCTTGTGGTAAGTCATATCTACTATAGCCTTATTAAGTGGCTTCCTTTTGTAATGTATGTTCCTTTATCAACCAGTGTACAAAGTGAGACCTAATCTTGCCTGCTTCCTGAGGCAAAATTCCCATGCAAGACTCCAGCTTTGAAAGTTGTTTTTTATTTGCCATCTGTAAGTGTTCAATGGTGTTTCTTAAGCAACAGCCCAGAAAAGTAGCATTTGGTTGTTTTAAGGGCTGCATTTACAAAACAGCTTCAACCTGGCTGTTAAAAGTACTACATACTTTAAACCACTTGAGTTTATGGAACTGTAATGTGTGCTTATCATTTTTACAGAAAAACAATAAAAGTTGTGCAGCCAAAACCATATTTTCCCTCAGTTTCTATTTGCAAATGCAACTCTAGTCAAGCATGCATATTTGTCATTTTTGTATATACATTATACTCAAAATTTGTTCTCCTGTGTTTGAATACGATAAGAACAAATAGAAATTGCATGTTGAAACTTAAGCTATTACAATGTTTTATTTTTGTGGAGGAAAACTTGCAGGTAAATCACTGCTGCCTCCTTGCTGTTCTCAGGACCTTTTTAGGTTTCTCTTTTAATCTGAACTTATTGAAAGTGATGCATTCTGTATGTGATTTGAGGAAGTCATGGCTTTCCCAGGGGAAACAGGACGTGGAAAATTCAGGGCAGCATTTTCAGAAGTGTTTGCCTGAAGTCAAGCATTGTGAACTTAAGTTGGAAACTTTCTTGCTGTCTTGTAACTGCTGAGAGCTCACAAATTCCCACCAAGTTCAAGGGAAGGATGACAGCTCAGTTTTCAGGAATCAGGTAATTTTTCTTGATGCACCCGCACTTTTATTTATGTTCCTAATATATGAAAATATTTGCCTGGATGTTGAAGATCTTGTTGCGATGCATATACACAGCAAAAGACTTACTCTGAGCAGAGTATGCTGAGCGTAAATTGTTTATAAAAAGGATTAATTAAGGATTAGAAAAAGAGTAAAAGATTATTGGCATAGAACCAAAGAAGTTGATAAGGAAAAGACCGTTGTAAAGTTCACTTGTGAAAGGAGAAGTTTTGTATTTTCTCCTGAGATTTGTACAGGTAAATATTGGTTTAAAGAAACCTATAACCTGAATGTAGAATTTAGTGACCTTTATTAATGACTCTGGACCATTACCAGGTTCTAGAATAAACTCATCTCAAACCTTCAGGGATTACTTTTGACTTTGCTCAAGTCTGACAATGAATGAGTAGCTATTTTGTTGGCTCCCAAAGTGAACAGCATCCTGCTTAGCAGAGGATTACAAAATTTGATATCGGATAATATCTATCCACTCATCGCCAACATTAACCTAATTGCATGGGTGAATTCCAGCTTCCTCTCTGGGGCAACTGTGGAGGTTTTTTTAAGTAGTCAGGATTCGTGTTTGTTACCACAGAGGTCTGTACACAGGTCACTCTGTTCCTCAGAAGAATGTATAAGGGCCAAGGAATGTATTTTAACAGCAAAATACAAACCCAACTTAATTATTCAAAAGCACAACAAGCTTTTCTGACTGTCCTGGCGAGGTGTGTGGGGCCAGTGTACATCTACCACAGGGCAGCTTGAGACATGTCTGTTGGGAGCGTAGTTTTGCCCCACCCCACAGTGCCAGTGGAATTTCGTGATTCACACGGCTTTCTGTGAGTCATACACGTGCACGAGGAAACAGTGCTCCAGGTTGTCTTCTGAGCTTCTTGCTTGCACTGCTCATGGGCTGGAGGGACCAGCTATCATCTGCCAGCAAGAAGGGCTTGGATCTTCTTCTGTCTGCAACCTCTGATATAATCCCATCAAAGGGGGAATGCATGGGGACTTCATTATGTTAGGCACTGAAAAGGTGGATGTGCTGCCAATGTGGCAGTAGTGCCTGAGTGCAGGTAGAAAAACTTGATCAAAGTTTAGGTTCAGCTACATGCAGCTGTGAGTCAAAAGCAGAGCTTTTTCTTCTCAACTCAGCTCTGAAATAGCATCAAAATGAGCATAGCTGGAAAGGAGATGTCACATTAACCTTTGGGTTTCCCACTTTATTTGGGGCTGTGCAGTCCTTGGGAAAAACAGAGTGATTCAGGACTGTGCCAGTAGATTTAGACCTTGGTAATGAGGCTCGCAGATCCCACCTATGGGAATTGCATCCTGGAGTGTGCTGCTGAAAAGGCTTTACAGAACATCTCGTACAAGCAACAAATGCAAACTTCTCATAGTACTGCAGTTTATGAACAGGGAGTTCGTTTTACCTTCAGTGTGACATTAGTGGGACCCAGGTGAGAATTCTGCACTCTAGTTTTGGTGCCCACCTTTAAAGAGATGAGAGAAAACTGAAGAGGGTTCAAAAGGATAGATGATTAAAGGCTGGAGAAAAGCTAATCATGAGAGCCCGATGTATTTTGGGTATCAGAAATGATGGGAGGGACATGTGGCTGGAGCTCATAAATACTTTAACCATAAAATAGCATTAGAAAGTGGTCTCATATGTGCTAGAGACAAACACAAGTGAGATCTTTTCTGGAGGCTGAAATTACACAATTCAAATAGGAAATCAAAGACAGTTTTTATACAATGAGGATGATTAACTGCTGGAATGAAATAGGAAGAGAAGTAGCAGATTCTCTATTCTTTGTTTTCAAAGTAAGACCAAATGTCCCTTTGGAAAGCATTTTTAGCCAAGCTTTTAGATTCAATACATAGGTAACTGGGTGATCATTAATGACCTTTGTTAGGTAAGAGGTCACAGCACACAGACTAATGCTCTTTCTAAGCCTTTGTCAGGAGAGTAGAGAAGTACATTAGTACTCTCTGCCTAAAACAGTTCATATGCAGTAGTTCCTGTGTATACTTAGAAATCTGAGAGAGAGTAAGAGCACAAGCTTGCCATTCTTTTTCCCCTCTTTTTTTCCTAAATAACAAGAATGATCCAAACTCTCCTCCAGCAGTTATCAGTCTCACTTTCAATATAATAGATCTAGAAAATAAAAGGCAGTGACTGGAGAAGAAAAATTCTGTACCTGAAGACATTTGATTGAGATAAGGGCCCAATATTTAACCAGCTACAATTAAAAAAGAAAGAAAAAATATTTCTAACCCTTGGGAAAAGTTGTGGTTTGGAGACCACTTAGGTTGAAATGTGATAATGAGTGATGGAGCCTCCAAGAGCCTTGTCTTAGCACTTGGCAGTATTTTCAGGTCAGCAGAGAAGCAGGAAGACACCCTCAGCAGGAAATACTGCCTGAGTCAGAGTCCTTTCTTAGGCACTTCTTTGAGTCTAAGTTTGGTTTCAGTGCCAAGTGCTATCTGTCAGGGTGCCCTGGTTGAAAAAGGCAGCATGTGGCAGAATGGGCCATCCTGTGCCTGCAAGGGTGGTGTAGAGTGCTTGTCCTAGTGCTGTCCTTTTTGACTCCCACCATTGTATATCACACCATTGCTGGAGGGTATGTGTTGCTTGTAATTAAGAGGAAAACGTAAAATAATGCTCACGGATGCCAACACCTCTGTGAGGACTCCAGCCTTGCTAGTGTAGAAGTGTGAGGATGCAAGGATGGATTCTCAGGGGTCTTCTGCAGTGATGGTGGTTAGCTCTGGAGAACATGAACGCAGAAAGATGAGAAACTATTTCAGAGGTACCATAAATAAACAGGACACTTCTGTCCCCTTTGGACTTTTTGGTAAAATGCTCAGATGGTCAATCTCTTAATTGTCTTCCTAGGTTTTGGCAACTTTGGGGTAAAACTCTGATTCAGAGTTGTACAGGATCCCTTCAAAAAAAGGAAATCTTGCCAGTGAGCTGAGGCCAGACTGGAAAGGAAAAGTAAATGACCTAGCAGGCACATTTTATATGCTGCATTTCTGCCTCTTTAATGTGTTCGCTAGTCTTTGGATAGTTGAGCCTTGCTCCCATAACTGAGCAAGTTCAGCATCTCAGAACTTTGTTCTTGTCAGTTAATTTTTGTTATGTGTCTGTGTAAACACCTATTGCCTTCTGCAAAAAGCCATGCTCCTCAGCTTTTTTCCAGAGGTCAGATAATTCTCTTCAGGTAATGTAAAAATCAAAGCGATCTGGTTTCCCTGGGATCAAGTAGTTCAATGTAGATCTTTATCCAAAATCTCATAGAGAAAACAACTGAAGGTTGTTAGGATGGTTTTTAAATGTAGATTCAAATCCTCTCAGCCCTAACATCACTGGAACCTCTTTTAGACCTTGATTTACCAAAACACTTAGACATGTGCTTAAATATATTATTCATGTGTAAGCCTGCTTTGCTGAATCTTAAGTAACAGAGATGAATTCAGGCAACTACATACACTGTCCCTTCTGTTAAGTGTAAAATTTTAGTTTTGGCAGGAGTTCAGTTGCAGATTTTGCTTATGGAAGACAAGAGCTGAAAAATGTCTGCCTGAAAAGCTCATCATCTAATTCCTCTTGGTAGTATTTCAGAGTGTGACAGGATTTCTTGAAGAATAATTGCAATAATGCCAGATTGTTTGTGTGCTCTAAGTGCAGTTTGATCAGTTGCAGGAATTAATGGGCTATATTTGATACTTATTACAGAAGATAACTTACCAGGTGTCTCCAGTTTGGAGAACATAATGCCATCCAAAGCATCTTTTCACGCTGAAAATTTTAATCCAGTGGAAATGATTGTAGAAACTGCAGTAAGATAAATCTTTACAAGGAGGAGTATTGGTTTGTTATTTGTTACTCTGAGGGTTAGGAGATGGGCAGGGAATGAACTTTGCAGAGCTAAGGGTTTGAAGTCTCTGTACTCTCAAAGCTGAGATGTATTTCACCATAAAAACCAGGAACACGTTCTGCTTTCTTACATGAAGGCAAATGTTTGAGCATGCCATTCATCTTTAATTTGCACTTTTGCCACTGGTTTTAAGGCACAGGAAATCACCGCAAGATCAATCAGAAGCCTAAAGCAAACTGTATAATCCCAAAGGTATGCAGCTCATTTCTTAGCTGGTAGCTATTGATCAAACTGGAGCACTCACAGGGGTTTCATACAGCAGTTTAATTTTAAGGGACAGCTCGTAAAGGTATTGCAGTTCAGTTGATTACTGGCACTGTTGCTGCTGCCTCAGCACCAGCCTTTGTCCACACTTCACGATCTCATTGCTACTAGCCTCTAAGAGAAGGATCACAGCAAGGGCTGACAGTGTTGCCATTTTAAAAGGCCCAAGTGGGACAACTGTAGCAGTAGGTATTGTTACCCTGACAGTATAAAGAGCAGTTCTGAATTAACCTGTGCCTCCAACTGATGCAAAAGGGGAATTGGTTCATGGTTGTGGATGCAACCTGCCTTTTCACTCGTATTAAGTCTTGGAGACAACAGCTCCCTCCTGACTGAGGCCGCTCAGTGCTACTGTATGTACATGTCTATTAATAGGTTGCTCATGTCCCGGCTTGTAGGGAGAAGTTCCTTGTGACACTGGAAATGGTCTTTTGCATATTTGCTGCCCCAAGTTGAACCTTTGTTTGCTCTTGGTGGTAGTAAGGCACAGAACATCATAAGGGAGCTGTGTTCCTTTAGTGTATATTTATCAGCAGTTGGTGAGGTTTTAAAATACCCAAATTCCCAGTGGAAGGTTCATTTTCAATTCTTCTTTGTTCTGTCCCCACAACATATAAGTTTGGCATGAGTCACTGCATCCAAATTGCACACTGCCAGTACTTAACTTTGTAGCGTAAAATTAAATTCTCTGTGAATGTGATTTTCATATAGAATAAAAAAAATGCAGTGTAAAATCTGAGCTCTACACTGTGTGTCCACCAATGTTAGAGTTGGTAATCACAGCGATACAAATATGCGTGTGTGTCAGTGGCTTTTAACTCTTCAGTGCCCCGTGGCTGACTTCTTGGTGACTCAGTTGCAGGTTCAGTATCTGTTTATCTGACTGCCACCACTTCATGCAGCTATTCTGAGCACCAAGGAAACAGTGAGAACACATAAGGGAGAGGAGCTAATGAATATTGCTGCAAGGGGTACATTGCTGTACAGTGAAAGTCTGCTGGGTAGCAAATGTCCTTGCACACTTTTCCCTGCTGTCTTCTAACCACATACTGTTGGACCACAGCAGACTGGAATTTTGGGATTTTTGGTCTGTAATCCTGCCAGAGCCATTGGCTAATACCTGGTGCTCAGGGAAAGACAAGCCGGCGGGTGATTCAGTGCTGTGCATGTGGGAACATTCCTCCCTGACCCCCGTGGCCTGGAGCATGAGAGCTGGATGCCCTCAACTTGCATAACTGTGATTGTTACTCATCCCCGACTCAGACCCTGCATTCACATTGAATTCACCGCCACCTGAATGTTTGGTGGTTTCCAGGCCATAACTGGAGCTGGCAGTAGGTCCTGATGCACTGCATCTGGGGCAGTTACTTTGAGGTGTGATTCACAGGAAAAGCTAAGCACTTTGGAGAGGCGTGAGTTTAGTTAGGAAAAAGAACCAAAGGATTTGGTGTATGTGCTGCTAAGACTGCGGTTTGTGTAGAGTGTAATTGAGGTAACTTGTAGTGCTGCTGCAGGAGTGCAGAATTTTGCCTGAGTCATTCTGTGTCCTTGGGATAAGTTACAGCCTGTGCTTAGCCCCGTGCTTTCCATTTTAACACCTATCAAGACAGATAGTTAAAAGCTATTTCAGGTATGTCTGCAACTGCAGTCCCAGACGAACCCATTAATGCAAAACTCACGGAAAGGGTGGTGCTTGCTTTAAAAAGAAGCAGTTGGATGGTAGAGATGACAGCTGGCTTCAGACAGTTTGAGTTCACCTTGTGCAAGACTCTGAACCATGAATGAGTCTCAGCAAAGGAATGTAATCTTGTCTTCTGGTAATTCAAAGTCAAACTTGGCTACCAGCCCATGTAAGAGCCCAAGTACCTTCGGGTACCGATTAGTACAAAAATGTTTCCTTTATCTTGATCCGTGGTTAGTCTGATAATATTCCAGGCTTTAGAAAAACAAAAAAAAAAAGATGGGATGGGAAAAGGATAATCAGAAATGTTTGACATGGGACTGACAGAGGAAACTTCCTCCTTTTTTAGAATGTATTTAGTTGGTTTTTACAGGAGATATGTAGTAGTTTCTCTGCATTGCTCTCTGTTGTCCCAGCTAGCTCTGATCCAGCAGGGCACTGATCTGTGTGCTTGACTTCAGAGAAGTAGACCAGTCCATTCACTGTGTCCCTTTTACACACAATACTACTAGATTTTGTCATGAAAGGTTTTCAATTCTGTGACTACTTTAAGTTAGTTCAACTCTAGGAGAGAACCTGTTCTTAAGAGTGGCTCATCTGATTGGCCCAGTCTTGGGCCTTACTTCCATGGGGGCATCTCAGATGCTTGAAGGTGCATGTGCTTAGGAGTTGGGGTTTTTTTTTTGGTTGGAGGGGGTCTTACTACAGAGTATCACTCTTCTGAGGGCTGCTTTAGCAGCCAGCATTGGTAAATCTGGAGGCTGACCCCCAGGGAAAGGTGGTGGTATAGGTAGGTAGCTAGCAGACAGAGAAACAGAAAACATTTCCGTTCCCTATTTCTGTTTATCAGAGGGCATGTGATGAGTAGTCGGCTGGTGGTTTGTCTTTGTCTCCTTGTTTCCTTGAAAGGTAGTAACTGCGTTCTGCTATTAATTATTCCAGCATGAAATGTGTGGCTTTTGATGGTTATTTTAATTGATGAGGGTTGCCTGGCAACTAATGATGGAAACTTTTCTCTGTGTTGATTGACTGACCATAGATGTATTTCTCCCACAATATTTTTGTATTCATAATGTGGAACCAATCATTGACAGCACTTGTGATCATTTCAGGGGTTGGAAAATACATAAAGTACAAAAAATATACTCTAACACGGTTTCTGCCTCTGTTTTTTATTTCTCTGTAAAAACCACAGAGAGCATAATCACTTCCTTGCATAATTTTGTGTGTTTGGAATGCCACCTATTGTTTAGTGTAACAAGATTTGCTAAAATTTCCCTGTTCTTATCAGCATCTATTATCTGCAGGTCTCGATTGTCTTAGTCTTAAACCCACATCTCTTTTGTGTTTTTTTCATCTTTCCCTTCTACTCTTTTCTCCTCCTCTTTCTTGCCTTCCCCTCCACCCATTTAAAATGTTTTCTTGGAACACAACTCAGTTTCTCCAAAAGATTCCCTTGGGCTGCTGTTGAGTTCATCTCTCAAAGGGGAAGAAATCCAGATAATCCAGAACAGAGTGTAGGCAAGTCACTGACATTATCAACAGATGTTTCTGTTTCCTATTTCCAGGTTCTGTAATCTTTAAGTATTACCTAAAAACAAAGGGAAAAACAGGTGGAAGTAAAAAAGTGAAGAAGAAAATGAATGAAAGGAGATAAACACGGTTGGCTTCCTGTAATTTTCATGATCTAAGTTTCTGCTATATGTTGTCCCTATATATTTTGTAAAGTGCCTAGCCAATGATTTAGTGATGTCCTTGATCTTTTACTCATCTGAAAACTAGACCCCAGACTGCTATAGCCCTCTGAGATAATTTCTAATTTAATATAGATTATCATCACTTCTTCAACAATAGATCAACTCTATCTCCATATGCCACTTGAGTGTTGAAGGAGAAAACTGATTAATAAATCAGTTCTTCCTCCCACAACCAACTGATCATTTCTTTTCTGGTGCTTGTCTCGGTACATTTGGTCCTCACACACAAACTTATCCATGTACACAAACATGTCCATGCTCATGTGTTTAGCCTCTCCTCTAAATATGTATCACCTGGATACTCGCCTATCATTTGGCTGAATCTCTGTCTTTTCTTTGTCCTACCCTTTGGATGTGTGGATCTCACCATTGCTGCTCTGGACTTACCCAAAGTATGGTCTGTGGGCCACCATCACCTGACTGTTTTCCTGGTGTGTTGGAAGGATTGAGCTTCAGTTTTTGTCTCTGCATCTTCTGTGAAGAGGGGAAGGCCAGCTTTCCATCTCCCTTGACTTTTTTTTCCTTCTTTCTTCCTACATTTGCCTTTGCATGTGCCTGCTCTACTACTGAAGAATTCAGACTTTATTGTTATTTCTGTGTGGGCACCTTTTGCTCATTTCAAACGAGCACAATGGATTTCTTCAGTAAAGATCTTAACTGCATGTCAGTACCTTTTTCTCCAGAAAATAGTGACCTTGCCCCCTTACCATTGGCACTGTTTGAAATCTTATTGTACCCTGGTCATTCCTGTTTTGATTTGCTATACATATCTTGGGCTTTTCCTGGATCCTGAAGTTCCCAGGGTCTGAAGACTCCAGACTGCTGGGACCTCATCATCCCCTTACCAAGGAGGCAAGATTATGCCGCTTTGCAGCCGTGGAAACTTAAGTCTGTCCTTCCTCACCAGCAAAGCTCCTTTACCAAGGTTCTTGCGTACTTCTACAACTGAATATTTTTCTGTTCTTATTCCTGTTACCTGTTTTCCTGCTGTCTCCAGTCTTGGACTTCTTGCTGTCCCTTCCCCTGGTGACGCACTGTAGCGCAGTGGCAGGACCTCTCCCCTCCCCTCCTGCCAGGCTATGCACCCGCCTCTCCTGCCCTGCAAATCCGTACTAACGAATACAGGAGCTCTTAGCAAAGGACATGGTGTAAAGTGGAACTCTGTTTTTCCTGCTTCTATCTTCATCCTCATGTGCTAACAAAAACTCTCTTGCTTTGCTCCTCATCCACACCTCCTATCCAGGCTAGGTTACTAACTCATCTTTAATAATAATTCTTGTTTACTGCTTATTTCAAGGGATAGATGTCTGTATAGCCTGAAAACTCATTGATGTTCCATGTCAGAAACCAGCCTGGGTTTTATCTTACAAATTAATCTTACAGATCAAAGGTTTCTACTACCACTCTTCACCTTAAGGATGCTTTTACTTCTTGCAGGTCTAGAAAAGCTGTTTCCCGTAAGAATCTTTCCATGTACAAAACCAAATAAAAGATAATTTTTTTTGGTAAAGTTTTGTCTTCACATTTATAAAATAAACAGTGGCAGCAAACTTTAGCGTTCTTTCACGCTTTCTTCTGCTAGAGGGTATTGGCAAATGACAGATCAAAAATTGGAGGATTGATAGGTTGGTGGTCACAAAGGGGTAAATTGGCCCTGCTAGTCAGAGGCCAGGGTTTAACTCCACTAGCTATGGGCTTCCTTGTCATTCTTGGACAGATCACTTAGCCTGTCTGGCTTTACCCATGTGGAGATAATTCTTCTCACCTACCTCATATGGGTGATATTGTGCTGATTTCATTAATATTTTCAAATTATTTAGAGATACTGAAGTCAAAGTACTGGAGAAGTGAGAAGTTTTGTAAATTATTAAATAATTATTGTTATATCACAAATAGATGCATTTGCTGGAGGAAACATTTGCAGTGTCTGGCAGCCAAGCCATACAGCTGCTGCAGCATGCTACTGAAAATAATTACTTGCTCAAATAATGCATTTTTACAGT
Organism: Grus americana; assembly: GCF_028858705.1. NCBI lineage: Eukaryota > Metazoa > Chordata > Aves > Gruiformes > Gruidae > Grus > Grus americana. The sequence continues at coordinate 10,696,306 of NC_072864.1, forward strand.
TTGTGGAGGACCATTTTGAGTATTATATATCATTAAATACATAGACTAATGTAAGATTTTAAAAAGACTACTTTCCCAGCACTACTCCCCAGAGCCCTTAGTGCCTGGGCCACGTGAATAATGTTCCCATTCCTCTGTCCAAGCCCAACGTTGTGTTTTTAATTTATTTTAAGTATCCAAGGAATGCTGTCTCCAGTATTCAGAGGACTCTAAATCGCATGTGAGACACAAATGCACCAGAGAAGCTTATCGGAGAAACAGACTTGGCGTAAAGCCTACATAAACAACCATAAATTTTTTCTCATTTAAATGACAGGACTCGGGAGGATTGGTTGATTATAGCTGCAGTGGGCTGTCCTTGGGCACCAAGGAAAGTGCTTTGGTGACCTCTGGTATTTGACATGAGCTGAATGTTTTGCTTGCTTATAAACTTACTGTTATAGAATGACCAGCTTGGTTCTAGTAAATTGACTTCTACAGGTCACTTTCCAGAATTATTTACCAACAGTGGATATTTTCTCCTATCCTTTGGACTTAACAGGAAATTTTAGCTTGGTTTTAACCCAGGTAGGGAAGAGCTTTTGTTCCCAACCACTCTTTTCTGCCTCTCTCCCGCAAAACACAGCACAGGATCTTAGCCAGAAAGCATTTTTTCCTGTCCAATAAATATCTCATTTCCTGAAAATCCTGCCTTTGACTTCTACTGGGACTTTTTATATTTATCATCAGTCATGGCCAAATCCAGTTTCAGTTAGTGTCAAAGTATTCTTGACTTTGTGGAGAGTGGCATGAGCCCATCACACCAACATTAATGGTGTGGTTTGCCCTAAGTGAGCCTGTTCCGTGTACTTGTATAAAAAGCAAGTAATTTTGCAATATAGCTTTGATTATGAACATCATACCAGAAGTAGTAAGGAATTATTTTATGGTTTCACTGAGAAACTCCTAGTATTTTATCAGCTTGAAACCTATATGTGGGTGCCCTGTATTGAACTGATGCAAATAAAAATAGGAAATCTTCATGCTTGCAAACTCGATCCCACAGTCTTGAATTTAGGTACAGTAAATACTTTCTAAAAACAAACCTGAAGCAAAACCCATGGCCTCCCTGATGGCCAATGTCCAGTCTGTATTCAGTACTCCTCCATTTATAGGATTATTGATGCCATTTGGCAGTTTGCAGGACCAGTATCTGATTGAGTGCAGGCAGCACGTTTTGGCAGGCAGCAGAGATAATGTGATATGCTGTAGTGTCCATGTGTGTCTGGAAATCAGTGCTGGGCTGCAGAGGATGAAAGCAGTCCGGCTGGGGCTGGTACCTGATATGCAGATGCTCTGTCCTGTCCTTTAAACAGTTGCCTTCTCTTGATGACTCACCCTTTCATGACAGCTCACCAGCTCTCCTGGCTCAACATTCAAATAAATTAATGAGAATTATTTCCTTAAAAGTGGTGGAGAAAGCAGATGTGTGATAACTTTGGGTGTAGTACTGTGTTCCTTACTTGCCCCAGGCTCAGGGCACGCAAAGAGTGAGGAGGGGTTTCTCGGGGAACACTGTTGAGTGTTTGCTGGACATTTGGTCCTCTTGCTCCTCTTCTCATGGACATTTAGTACTTGAGGAACAGGCCCGTGTACGGTGGTCCTGGGCCGGAATAACCTCCTACCATCACTTTGGGGTAGTGGGGGCTCAGGTGCTTCAGCATTTAACTCACAACACTGCTGCTCCTGGGTGATGAAATGACCACCCTGCAAGGTGAAATGGCAAAGAGCGTTCCAGTCTCTGTGCCAGGTCCCACAAAGCGGAGTGACAGGTGAAGATGTAGCTCAGTATGTTTGCATTTAAGTTTTAGTTTCTGTGTGATGTGACTAGAGAGATGCGGAAGCCTACTGGCGGCAGTAAGAGTTGCTCACACTCTCAAAGTATCTTCTGCTGCATGATTTTGCAAGTGCTTCTGTTGCCTTGTGCAATTTGGGAGGAGTGCTTCAGGATAGGAAGGTGTAGAGGAGGCTGTTGACAGGGTCATAGCCTCCGAGATGAGGTTCAAATGCCATGGTAAACTCAGTTGTTTGTGAGGTTACCGGCGCCTTGCAAAGTCATTCCCAAAGTCTTGCAGCCTTGTGGTGTTAGGGGCAGGCTTGCAAAAACAGGTTTCAGGTCTCATGCATACCTTCTCTTTCCCCGTTTGTTCATCCCATGGAGCGTAGGTGGCACAGAGGCATAGGGTGAGGGGTTCCCTCGCTGCTTTGTGCACTGTCCCACTCCTTTCTGTCTTCGCAAGCTCCCTTTATAGATGCAGAAAAATACAGTATTCCTTCCAATTCCTGTTCAGGGCCCTGGGTAACCTCATCCTTATCTCTGTATCTGCTGTTATTGCTTCTCCCTGTGACTCAGCTGGTCAGTCCCTAGTACTGCCATCCCCTGCCTGCTCCTTCTGTCCTGCTCCTGCTGCCCAGAGTTGGTGTGAGCAGGCAGCTTACCTGTGTTCGGGAAGGGGCTCCCACCTTCTGTCTGCCCAGCTGCCCTGCCTTCTACTGGCACGGACTCCACTTCCATCAGTGCTCCCTGCTCTGGATGCCTCCTTTAGGCTTGCTTCTTTCTCCTCCTTTCCCCCAGCCCCCAAGCTGATTTTTCTTGCCTAAAACTATCAAGGCTTGACGCTTTGTTTGCCATGCTCCTGTGAACTTGCACTGTGTTTAGAATAGTAGTAATAAAAGTGAATGATGAGCTAGGCAAGAAATAGGCAAAGAAGTGGAGGAGAGAAAACTTTAAAGTATCTCCTGTAAGAAAAAATAAAATGAGCAGTGGCTGCTGGCTCCTGACAGCACTGGTGACTCTACTGGTGTAGGTGACTCACAGTGCCAACACACATGCAGAATACAGCTGCTAATACCTGCCACTCTTAATTGCATCTGTGCAGAGTGAAAGGCATCTGATTTAATGCATATTTAAAAGCAGGAATGGATTTTGCAATTATTTTTGATTACTGATTGCTGTGTCTCAATGGCTGTCTATCAACGTGTTTCAGAACACAAGTGTGGTAGGTCCTAACATTAAAATGGATATAGTCATAGAACCTCAGTCACTTAGCTGTCTGCCTGAGTACTGCACGTTGTCACTGTACCAACTGCATTCCCTGCAAAATTTTTCCTGGAAACAATGCAAATAACTTATTTGAGTGAGTCAGTGGATTACCAACCTTAGGAACCACAGCAATGTAAATTCAGACCTATGGAAACAATTTGCTGAACCAGTATGAACAATCCACTGGTCTCTGGAGCAGCAGTCTCCAAAGTGGGATGAATGCACCCCGGAGAGTGCTCAAGACGATCCATTGGGGAGCAGGAAGAAAATACTTCAGTAGTAGGTGTATAGAATTTATAAATAAACAAACATGTATTGGGAGTGCACGCTCAAACACTTCTTACTTATAGGAGAGCACAATCAAAAAAGTTTGGACTCTACTGTTTTAGAAGAAAGCCTGAAGAATACACAGCCACTAGGACTTGTTTTGCTGTTTCCACAAGTTATTTAACAAAGGAGAATGTATATGCTTGGGGAAGTGAGGGTGGAAATCATCTACTTAAACTCTTAAGGAGGCATGTAGGTGAGAGCCAGAGATCGTGTTTTCTAAGCCTTGTTTTGGAACAGATGTTATTTTTTATTACCCTGGTTAAATTCTAGTAGCAAATCATCCCTGTTGTTCCAACTGTTCTTTTTCAGGCAGTGCTGCATGAGGTTAGTTCGAGTAAAGTGGCCAGTGGCTAGTATCTCAGTACTGTGGCGTTTAGATGATGATGGAGAAGATAATTTGCTGTTACACAGAGAGATGGCACAGCACAGATGCTGGCAGATGCAGACACATGGTGCCTGCACATTGAAACCTCAGGGAGGTTCCAGTTAAATATGTGTAAAGGGGAAATCCGTCCTTTATCAGAGAAGTTCTGCAGCTGATTCTGTATGGTTTTGAGTGATTAACTTTGGGGTTTACAGCAGCCAATGCATTTGGTGGTTGTGGTTTGCTGTATAGCTGCTTTTTCGTATTTGCTGTATAGCTGCTTTTCCACCTAGCCTAAATGTTGGGCTAGTGAACAGGATATGTGAAAACAGAAAACCAGGGAAAATTAAAAGAAGGAATAGCCAAGTTTGATATGAGCATGGTTGAAGGCAGAGGTTTTCATTGTCTTAGTCACCACTGGCTGTAGTGGTGAGCTGATGTCTCATGCTGGGTAGGCAAGAGAGGAAGGAAGTGGATTTAGTGGAAAATTGATTGCATCTACTTGGGCTCTTTCCAGCTGAATCCTGAGTTAAGTACATTCATCCTGAATTAATCGTTGGGGAGAATTGGCTGAAATCTCACATACTTCTTAAAAGGAAAGCTAAGCATTAAAGGAACAATATCCTTATTGTACCTGAGTGCCAAAAGAAGTGAGTGTACTATCAGGAGTCCTACCTATTCAGCGCTCTGTCTTGAAAGCTGCTTGTGGTTTTAGTTCTAACGTGACCTGGTGCAGGAAGCTGTGGTGAGTCCACCACAAAACATCAAGGACAGGCCATTTTGGAGGGCTGATTTCTGATTATATTTCGAATTGGCTGAGCAAACTCCAGTTCATTTCTGTAATTCAGTACAACTATAATTTTCAGTTTTATTTTATTTATAGCAGAGTATACTGGAATTTTGTCTAAAACGCATATCTAAGGTACTAGCAAGGTTTTGTTCGAAGTTACGCAGGATAAATCTGAATTAACGTTATTAGTGTAATTGTTCACCAGTGTGAGCAAGAGAAGAGTTGTCTCTCTGTGCAGTTCTTTCAAATTTACTGCTAAATAAACCCAAAGAATGTGCTTCAGAATTGGCAGAATGTTTTAATACGTTGCCATTCTGAGAATATTTAGATTTTTTTCCACTGCATACTAACCTTTCTAAGCTTTCTTAGTACTTCTGGTCCTGAGGACCATTCTCAATACGTTCTTCCATTATCACATGAAGAAAAAGTTACTGCTGTTGCTCAAGATACTGTCTCTAGGCACTACGTATCTCAACAATATCACTTTTTTGTGAAGATTTACCTCAAGGGAATGAGAACTGAGCACTGTGAGCTTGATTTCACAAACATGGGTGCCGTTGATGTTGGCTGTTGAACGCTTTCTGGAGGTGACTCAAACTGAGCTTCACTAGTGTGTTTAGGTTCATCAGCAGTGCCCTTTGATGCTGCTGACACATACGATGCTACTGGGAGGAGGAAAGTAAACTGTTCCTGTGCAAATCCGTTCTTGTTTTTCTGAGGCAATGCAGAAGATAGTTTAGGGAAATTGCTCATCTCCCTCGAGGCTCTCTTGCATGTTGCCACAGGATTGGGCTGTGTCCACTGTTTTTCTTCAGCATAGTTTTATGTACAAAGTATTAGGAGAGAAGGTGATGCTGCAGCTCACTCTATGCAGAGATGACATTCAGCAATCTGACCTGCCAATCAGATTTCTGATCATGTGCCAGGCTAAGCTACAATTTTGAGTTCAGGCTGAACTTGAATGAAGAACAGAATGATGACTTGCAAGAAAGAACCTGGTAGCAATGGTGAGGGGTCTGCAGTGTCCTCAGTTCAACAAGTTTACCTAACTTTTGCTAGTTAAGTTTGTCAGGTGGAGTCTCTGGTGGGTTCTTGCCCTGCTGTGAATGTCCAGATGGCAGTAGGGACCAAACATAATTTTTTTCTTGTTGTTGTTGGGGTTTTTTTTTCTTTTTTCTTTTCTTCCTTTCATCTTACTGGAATACAGTGGCAGCTTCTCTTGGATGTATTCCCACAGAAATTATCTCCCGTGTGTATTATAACAGTTCACTTCTTGTCAAGGCTGCTTATTAAGTTCAGGCAGTGAACTTAACTTGGTGGCTTGGTCATGTTTCCTGCAGGGAGCTCACAGAGTGTGAACTTTTTGAGTCAGGGACTATCAGTTCCACTTATACATGTCCACTTCTGTGTTGTACAAAGAGGACCTGAGGTCTCAAAAAGCTGCTAGATAAAAATCCCAGTTGCGTCTGTGATCTGCATGCCATTCATTTCCAGGTGTAGTTGAAGACTGAAGTTTCAGGCTTTGACTTACAAAGCTCTTCTCTAGTCTAGTGGTGATGACTGTAGAGGCTGCTTTGTTCTTTAGGATGCAACAGAAGCTTGATATCAGCAGAGGCTTAAAACAAACAAAAGGGAACATTTCATACAATGCATAATGAAATTGTGGAACACACTGCCATAGGGACAGCATGGAGGCCAAAAGTATAAGTGATCTCACAGAGGAATTAGACAAATTAAAGAAGGATTGGTCCAGCGAGGCTAATAAACATAATAGTTATGATGCAACCTGCAGTGCAGGAAGGCCTTAAGTGCTGGCTGCTGGAAGCTGAGAGGTTATTCTTGGGAACACATCAGCCTGTGCAAGCCCTGTTTCTAATGCTCTTTCCAATTGAGCTTCCACTTTTGGCCAGAGTTGGAGACAGGATACCGTGCTAGATGGATCCTTATTGCTGCCATTATGGTGGTTCTTACTGGAGCTTGAATGAAAACCACCCACCATGTTGCATGGGAAGCGGCCAGCAAGGCTGCTTGGGAAGGTTGCATCCTGCAGAGTCAGGAAGACTTGGGCTGGAATAGGCTGCAGTTTGGTGATGGATTTATTTTGCCATAGAAAGGGCTGGCACTGGGACTCTGGGATAGTGTGATAAAGCAAGTACGTTTTTAAGTCCTGGCTTATAGGCAGCTGCTGCAAAAGTGGAATACTTTGCTGAAAACAAGCAGGGTCTGTGATGGAACAAACCATGAAAGCTTCCCACAGTGGAAGCTACCTTGTGGGAAGAGCCATACTCCCTTCCCTCGCAGCTTGCTGACTGGTGGCGAAGCATCTCTTGGGGTTTTTTTGCATTTGTTAATGTCCCGAAAAAAAAATCTTAAGTACATTTGGAGCTTCATTTTACTTTTCTCTGTTAGTGTGTCTGCTTGCTAGCTTATTAATAAATATATTTTAAGATATATGTTAATATATAGGCCCAAAATAGCTATTAGATCAATGCAGACTGTTGTATTTCTGTTTTTAAATATATGCTTGATTTAGTTTTTACAAACTCCTTTTCAACATAAGTTCTTCTGTTGGAGCTCCATGGAAATAATTTATGCCTTAACCCTGAAATTGATGGGTGGTATGGGATAGAATAAATATGTAAGTGGGAGAGAAAGGAAACATCTGCCAATTTTAACTTTTGCAAATTATATGGAAGCTTGAAAGTATCTGCTAAGTTTATAATACGCTCTGCAAAGGAACGCTTTGCCCGAGTACCAGAGGTCAGAGATCTTCTTGTCCCTGCAGCATTAAGTAACCTTTTGGTTAAATAACCTGACCAAAGAGTAGGAGGAGAGAGAAAGGAAGAGAGAATTCCACACTAGAGTAAACATGGCGTGGAGATTATGGATACCCTGCCAAGAAAGGTGGGGTTTTCCAGCAAGGTAACAAAAGACATCTATCTATCTACATAATCCTGCTGGAGACTTGACAGTTTAAGTCATGCAGCTAGGTTGGGGCAGAAATGTACCCTCCATATCCTCTCCACCCAGTCCTGGGCTCGCTGGCTTTGGTGGTGGCAAATGGTCAGAGCAAGACTCGTTACCAGCCTCAGTGCAGAAATGAAAGGGGTTTTGGCAGCAAAGGCATGCTTTTTAGACAGAAAGGTGTTTCCTTCAGTGCAATAGCTGACACAAAGCAAAATCCTAGGAAAGATGTCATGGTTTAACCGAGCAGGCAGCTAAAACTATCACACAGCCATTCGCTTGCTTTCCCCCCAGTGGGATGGGGGAGGGAATCGGGGGGGGGGGGGGGGAGTAAAACTTGTGGGTCGAGATAAAGACAGTTTAATAGGACAGAAAAGGAAGATAATATTATAACAACAACAACAACAATAATAGAATATACAAAATAAGTGATGCACAGCACAATTGCTCATCATCCACAGACCACCAATGCCCAGCTGCAATCTAAACCCCTGGCCAGCTTCCCTCAAGTTATATATACTGAGTGTGACGTCACATGGTATGGAATATCCCTTTGGTCAGTTGGGTTCAGCTGTCCTGGCCATGTTCCCTCCCAACTTCTTGTGCACCCCCAGCCTACTTGCTGGTGGGGTAGTATGAGAAGCCAAAAAGTCCTTGACTTGGTGTAAGCATTGCCTAGCAACGACCAAAATATCAGTGTGTTATCAACATTATTCTCATCCTAAATCCAAAACACAGCACTATGCTGCTACTAGGAAGAAAATTAACTCTATCCCAGCTGAAACCAGCACAGAAGATAATGAAGTTTTTCATTTTGACATCATGGCAGGTTAAGGTAAACTACAGAGGAGAGTCTAGAGTTTACCCTGGGCTACAAACATGTCAAAATGATAAACTGCCTTGTTTTCATCTGGATTTTACCACACATTTCTGAGTGCATAGCAAAGACAGACTTTTTTCTGGCAAAGATAGTACCTTGGGGCAGGTCTACAGCTTGTATAAATTGTGATGAATTCAGTGATGCTGTCATGATTTACACCAGCTGCAAATTCAGCTTAGCATAGTTGTCTGTGGTGGGAGGTGTGCGGTACTAGCATGTCCATGTGGCAGGAGCTGGCACGCTTTCCCGTGCTCGAGAGGTGGCACAGAGCAGAGAGCAGTGCAGAGCCTGGATAAGAGCCCAGAAATGGAAATGATAATTGTATTATACAAGAGTGTACTTCTGTGGGACTCCAAGTAAGAACTGGGCAATGGTAATCAGGAGGAAAAATAGTTAACTGCCATCTGCCTCTCCAGGACAGATCAACTTGAGATAGAGAATGAGCATGAATACTGACTTTGTAGCCACAATTAACTTGCACTGAAAAGCTCTTTTTTAGTGTACAAATATGAATTAGTATAGGAACTTAAACTGTGGAGGGCTTTTAAATTAAGATTTTTAAAATAATTTATTTTAAATTATAATTTTAAACAATTTTTATGCTTTCCCTGCATCGATATTTTAAAAAAGTAAATCGCCTGATCTCTTCAAACTGTTCGTTCATATCTTGCTACGTCTGCCTACCTGATGATAATATTTGATTAGAATTTGTTCACAGACTCTGAATACTCTTTCCTGAAAGAATCTGTGTAAAGGGAGAAAACAATACACATCCTGTACTCCACCTTCATAGGCCTCTAGCATACGATGCCACCTTTTGTTTGCAAGAGTTTAAATTTCAAATAAAATCCCAGCATTCTTTTGAAAAAAAGGAAAGGGCCTCTCCCCTGCTTAGATTGTCAAATCCCAGACTAGCCCGGAATTGAATAGGCCAAGTCAGTGACCTCAGGCAGAAAGAATGTTGGTTATTTACGTAGGGCTTCTGCTATTTTAGCAGCAAACCTTTTCTTCTGAAAGGACAATGTATACTGTTTTGTGTTTATGGCCAAGTAAAAAGCTTGTACATTTGAGATTTGCATCGTAATAGCCTCGTAACTCAATATACAGCATCCTCAAAAATAGCAGTGCAGGGCTCTGTTTTGTCTTAGCTGGTGCAGGTCTATTAGAGGCTTTTACAGAAGTTCTCTGAAAAACTGTCCTAAAGATTCAGCTGCCTTATATGTTTGCTTTGGTGGCTTTTTTCCCCCGGAGTTTTGTTTTGGGTTTTTTTGTTTGGTTTTGTGTTGGTTTTTTTTCCCCAAAAAACCCTAAAATTACACGTGGTTTCTTTAGGAGCTGTCAGGGCAGTGCTCAAAATATTTTGATGCATCTCAAGCTAGGCTGTGCCTGCAGCTTGAAACCAGGAAAGTGTGTGTGTGTGTGTAATTCACACATCGAGCGTTTTTCCTAAATAATGGAAGATCTTTATAGGCATTCTGGCCCGGTGGATGAGCCTGCAATTCCAAATGGTTTTTAAAGTGTGCCTTTCTCAATAGATCGTAACCATGAGGAGCTATTGTGTGAGTAAAGCACACATTTAGGATCCAATCCTGCATTCCTTAAAGTCAATGGGAGTCTGAGCGTGAAAGGAATGCAGGATTGGGTCCTGAAACAGGGGAGCAAAATTGTGTGCCAGATTGCTTTGAAAAGAAGAATACAGCATATCCACAGTAGCCACTTTTTAGTGTTTCAGATTTCAAACGGCTGGAGTCTGTGAAAAGTGGCTTCTGCCAACATGCAGTATCTTCTATTCAAAGGAATTTGGCATTGATTTTATTTTTTTTTCCCCTATCTAAAAAACCCTGAAAGCCCTAGAAATTCACTCCTGCTTTCACAAAGCCTGAGCAACTGAGCATTGTGAGGAGGGGACGGGGCAGTGGCAGTGGGGGATGGAAGTTTCTCCAGCCCCAGGGGCTGGAGCGCAGTCCTCCTGGCAGCCCCTTCCTGCTACCAGGACCCTGCAGTGCAATGGAGGCTGCAGCTGGAACGCAGGACCCTATCATGAAGAGGTTGTGCTCATGTTGCTTGGTGGCTTTGTGCTAGTCCTCTGTAGGAAACGGAGGAGAAGAATTTAATTAACAGTTATTCAGGGGCTAAAGCAGCCTCGGTGCTCCCTGTTCTCAAGCGGGTGGAGTGACAGAAACCTCGTGTAAAGAAAATCTCTGTGCAGATAGGCAGTCGTAAGCCAGAGGGAGGGATGGACAACTGCGGGCCCGAACTCACATGTGAGTAAAGGAGAAATGGTAACAAATAAAGAAAAAGTACTGGAAGCTTTTGTTGTATTTTGGCACATCTTTAATTCCTGGGCAGGCCAGCTTCCTCTATCTAGTGAAAGAAAACAGATTTCCTGGGTGAAATTCTGCATCAGTTTTACCTTGAGATGACTGGGTAGAGGAGGTAGCAGAGGCGGGTTGTTGTTATTTAATATTTTCAGTGATTTATTCAGTGTTCATAAAACTTGGTATTTCTCTTGAAGTTTCAGCTTCCGGAATCATCTGGTGACTTAAAGTTCAACTTTCACTTTTCAGAAATAGTAATTCTCCAGCATAGGGGTTGTGTAGAACAGATTGGATGTTTCATTTGCCCTTCAGCTTTTGAGTTATTTTGGACCCGGTTTCTCATTCATTAAAATGTATACTTTAGAGAGCACACAGGCACTCTTCAAAGTGCACGTGACACCTTGCATGGCAAGAAAAGCTGCAGCATCTGTGCCAGTGTAGTTTAAGGGTGTGGATGGTGGTTCCCATCGTGGCACCCTGTGCTGTCATGATGGTGTCCACAAGCCACAGGGGACATCACTTGAGCACCAACTGCCTCTCCATGGACCTGGTGATAGACCCCATTGCAGCCCGTGGGTGACACGTGAGGTGTAAAAGTGTGTTCAGGTACTGTCTGTATTTGGGAGCGTGGACAGCCCGTAGATGGCCACCACACACTGGCTCTGAATCGGAGCAGTCCCAGACCTATGCCAGGGGCTTCTGCAAAACAAAATTACCAGGTCTAGCCTGGTAAAGTTTACATTTCTGTTGAGCAGTGATGGAGGCTGTGGCCACAGGTGGGCAGCAGGCATGCAGATACATTTGCTCAGCCTAAGCCTCCTTGTATCTGATTTCTCTTGTACAGGGCAATACATGGGAATTTTCCTTCCTTATTATGGTAGCTAGGAAATATTTGAGCAAATGTTGCGTATTAATCCTGTGTGTATGTTTACATGTCGCTTTAGTCTGAACGCTTTGAGAGACTGTAATTTAAGGTGCTAACATGAGACTAGTGACGATGCTGGTGTCACATCAGTCACTGCAGAGATGGTGTCTGAAGCCGTTAACAAGCAATTAGGTACATTTTTAACATTGCTAACTAAAACAGATATGCACAGTTCGTCGGTCAGTCAGGCATGAAGAGCCAGTGGCTGCTGTGCTCAGAAAGCATGCGAGTCATGGACCAAAGCTTCCAGAGTGCAGAGATTCTGAGTGTTCCATTCAGCCTTAGAACTGACAATTCGTAAAATAAGTAGTAAGGGGAAGAAACCCCAATGAGAGGAGCAATGTGATATGCTTTTTTCCTGCAGAAAGAGCTGTTAGAGAAGGATGCTGTGTATTTGTGTTGCTGCTGTGAGACAAGTAGCAGGAGCTCATGGGTGTCGCTTTCCCAGCAGGAGCAACACGTAGCTGCGCCAAGGGGCTCGAGCAAGCCCCCGATGCTGTGGCAGGGCAGCCACAGCCATCCTGCCTGGTCCTGCTGTAGCCTGCACCTTGCCCACTGCCTGCGTGGGGGCTCCTGGGGGGGCCATGCCCCCATGGGAGGAGCAGCGGCAGAGACGAGGTCTGTGCTCGTGTGTGGTCAGACCTACCCAGGCATGTCCCCAGCCAACAGGAATGGCAGGTACTTGAATAATATTCCGTGGCTATAGCTTGGGCTGTTCAGGCTTTTAATTAGCTCTGCTTTAACAAATTCCTTATCTTTAGCAGCGATACCTACAGTTGAACTCTTTGACTGTGCTCCATATGCGGAGGTTTTAATTACATTTTCTGACTAAAATACAGGCCTGTTGTTCCACACAGCTGTAATGTTAGAAATAACGAGGACATTACTAGTCATCTCGCACTTTGTTTCCTCGAACACTGAAACTTTCCTGCATGAAGTTACGAGAAGAGGCACATTTATCTAAAATATCATGAGAGAGATCATGATGGCGAGGAAGTACACTAGTGTATTTTTTTTCAGCATGCTGAAAGACACGCCGGGCGTTATCTGGGAGGCAAGGCTGGGGCTGCATCATTCCCATTATGTCAGAGGGGAGCTGTTTGTTTTTAAGTAGCGTCAGGCACTGAGACAATGCAGGCTTCTCACATGAACTTGCTTACACTACAATACTAGTAAATCATGATTATTACCCAACGGTTGCGTGGTTTTAATCATCAAAGTGCTTAAAATATTGTAATAATGCTTGGCAGTTTTCAACTTCAAAGCACACTGCAAACAGTAATTAGGTCTAATAACCATGCTGTGACAGTGAGACATTGCTATCTCTTGTCTTACAAAGGCGAGGGGGGGTGTTAGCCCCTGACGCGGTTGCATCATCCCATGTGAGACTGGAGATCTACCACTGAAGGCTGTGACTTGATAAAGTCACCTCCCTATAGGCAAATACCCCACTGCCAGCAGCGGCAGGGAGGGCTTTGATGAAGATGCTTTCCGAGCTAGTGGGGAGGGGACAGGACAGTTTCAGTGCTCTTTGGAGCACCTCCTCAAGACTGTAAAACCCAGTCTGATTCACATTTTGTTCCACGAAGGCCTGCAGCAGCTTTTGAAATAGTATTGGAAAAAGTTTTACCCCATCTTGGCTTCCTGGCTGGTGTGTTTTCACCACCCGGCAAAGTGTTGTGGAGATTGGAGAGAATAGTTGTGGACAGCCTGTGTCAACTGTGGGTCATTTTTCCTTTTGCAAACTGAATCTTTGAGTTGTGTCCTTTGCTAAAGCAAGCCTGCCCTCCTTTTAGTTTGCAACACATAGGGGAGAAAATTGTGCAGGAAGCAATTGCTAGACACATTTAAATACCAGAGACTCACCAACCAGTTAAATGTGAAAACTCATGTTAAAAACCTAGAGCTGATTCTGATTTTATATATTGTTTAAAAGTTCCAAAAGCCTTCTTTCTTTTGGACGTTTGTCATGATGGTTGCAAACGCCAGTTGTGATGGTTCTTGAGACCGAGTAATTTCTAGCTTGCATTTTATTAACTGCTAGATTATCTACATGAAACTTTGCACTCTTTGCTGGAGCATTTGTGAGGTCTCTGCCTCGTACCTGGGGTGGTGGAACCCCCTTATCCTGGCACTCACTACCCCTCTAACGTGTGGGTGTCAGTCAAGAAATGTAAAAGTTGTTTGCAACACGCATTCGTTGTCACTGTGAGTACTAATTTTCTACAGTAAAACAAAGCTCTAAAGAGTACTCAGGGAAGAAAGGGCTTCCCCTATAAAAGCCAGTGTTATGTGTCTGCGTTTGGGCTGCAGGCTGGGTGGCTTCAGCCCCGTCCCGTGGTCCCCCTGCACATTCCTGGCTGACCTGCTGCTCTTCTGGTCGGGTGTGAAACAGAGCCTCTTCCTTGCTACTGTTGAAAACTGGTCTGACAGGGCGGACGTGCCAAGATGGGTATCCAGCAGAAGCAGGAAAGAAGCAGTGTTTGTGAAACCCTGTACTTGTGAACTCTGTGCTAGGCTGCTCATTATAACTGCTCATTATTATTATAATGAGCTATCAACAAGTTGCATCAAGTTTTGTCAGAAACTCTCGACTTTTTTGGTTTAATATTATGAAAGCAAATAGTAACCCAGGCTTGGCTATACTCAGTCATTCAAAGGAAAGCCAAGCAGCAGGTTCTGCGTACCAATGGGCAGGATGATATTACCTTGTGTAGCTGGCCAGGCGTTTGAATCAGCTGGCTAAAGCAACATGAGGGTTTTTTAACTGGTAATCTCTGCCCGATTCACAATAATAGGTTACGGCTACACAGAATGGGCTGGTGCTGTGCAGGCCCTCGAGTTACTCCAGGACCTTGAGAGATGAAACCGCCTTGTCCGGTACATCGAGCTTGGGGCAAGTACCCTAACCTCGAGGTGTTGTACCCACCCTGCTGCACAGCTGCCCTGGGGCTGGGAGGTACCAACGCCGCATCCCCTTGGGCTTTGCAACTCCCTGGCTGCAACTGCCAGCACTTTCCTCTTGATTGCAGTTTGCATGTGATGCCCAGGGTACTTACTGAGTTTGGTGTGTGACCATGATCAATGCCGTCATTTAGTACACTCTTCTGGAGGGCAAATGGAATGTATGGTTTTGCCTTTATTCCTAAAATCCGGTATGTAGAAGCCAATATAGTGCAGCCATGGCTATTTGTGTGATAACTTGCTGTTTCTTGTTTATGAGATAATTATTGTATGATCCCTGAATGAAATTCCTCTAAGGTAGAAGGCCTGTCTATCTTATTAATTATTGCTAATAATAGTAATTATCATGTGAGCAAGCTGCTTGCCTGCTTTATGAGTTCAGGCAAGTCAGTTCCCTAATAGGTGACTTCATTTTTTTCAGCTGTAAAATGGGGAAAATGTTATTTTTCCTCAATTTTTAAAGGTGTTGCTCTATGAGTGTTTTTATCACATCAGCTGTACAGAAGGGGAGGCCAGCTGTCTGAGTTTGGCCGGCAGGGGGGCTTGCGGAGTGGGGCGTGAGCAGGGGCTCACAAGTTGTGCAATGGCCCAGATGGAGGTAGCTTTGTTGTGCTTTGTTGTGCAGAGGTGAGGTTGTTTCATGTCGCAGGGCAATCAGCTGCCAAACATATATGATAACATAAGCGTCTTTGAGAGCCAGTCCAAAACACTGGGTTTGCCTTGTTTGCTTTGGGTCGTACGCTTCCTGCTCCTTCCCACTCTGGGAAAGCTCTGATCCCATTGGCTTCTGCCAGTGATGCTGTGCTAAGGATACAACAGGAGCAGAATTTGGGGAGTTTCTATCAACCTGAGCACTGCCAGGCTCTGCGCACTGGGATACAAAGCGGGATGTATGGGACTTTGTGCACCTTCTGCAGTGCCTCGGGAGATGCTGACACCTCCCCAAATTAGGGCATTCCTTTTCTGCAGGGACTCTTCCAGCAATGGAGTTCAGGATTTGTCTCTAATTACCTCTGCTGCTTCTAACCGTAATGGATGTGTGATGAGGGTGATGGCTAGTGCTTCCCCACCTGAAACAAACACCCTGGCTCTGCACCAGCATTGCGTGTGACCAAGGTAGAAGTGCTGCATCAGCATGTTCAAGGCAAGTCCCTGTTCTGGCTGCAGCCGCTTCATTTCCACCATCTAAAGACAAGTTGTGCGTTAAGGCTGGGTCTGGCAGAGCCAATGTGTCCTTTACAAAGCCATTCTGGCCTCTTAACTTTTCTTCCCTCCCTTCCATTTACTTTTCCTTTCCCTTTCACTGGAGAGGTTTAAAACCAGCTTGGATAAGCAGGAGGGAAGATCTAGAGGTGCTCCTGCATCAGACAAGAGGCCCTGTGACTCCCTGGTTGTTGTCCCAGCCACATGCTTTGTTTCAGTGATGTGTAAGATGGACCAGTTTTACCTAAGAGTCTCAGAGGAGATAGGACAGTCTCAGTGCATTGCTCACGCCAACAGGCTCCTGGTCCCTACCAGAGCTACCAGGCAGTTAGACAAACAAGGGCTGACTCCACCTACCAGCAGTATGGAGACAGCAGCCCGTGAGATCGACAGCCCAAGAATGTGCACACAAAAGAAGCATTTCCCTCGGCCACGACAGTAAAACCGCCAGACAACCACATGCAGCATGTGATTTCCCAAAAGCATCAGCCCAGATCCCAACTTCTTTGTGCCACACACTGTTTCCCAGGATCGGATCACAGTGGCAACGTGTAAAAGGCACTTTCAAGCACTGAAAATTAATCATATTTTCCTTAACATTGTTTATGGAAACCATGGAGAGCACTCCTGCCCCTCTGTGCTTGGCCAGCTGGCTCAGCTTGCCAGCCCTCAGTAAAACCCTCCGCAAGGATCGGCGATGTTTATGGTGGAGCTACTACTCTGCCTTGGTAGATGTCCAGGCTTACTCTGTGGAGTAGAAGCTTTGCTGGTGACCTGGGAGGGCTCATCTGATGACCTGTGAACACAGAGCCTCCTGCCCTCCTCCTGGCTCTGTGTCACTGCTAACAGCAGCCAGTATGCAGCCCATAGTAGGCACCGTGCCATCTGCTTGCCAAGGCTGCAAATGGCTTGTGAGAACACTGAATGTTTGGGAGCTTTGGCCAGTGGGACCCTGGCACAGAGTGGAAATAAGGTGAGTCAGGATGAGTGCAGTTTCCCTTCTCTGTCTCTGGTTTTACACTGATAAAATGGTGTTGCTTTCAATGGAGCAGCTCTGGTGTAAGACAGATCTGATCTGCTGTACCTAAAAACTGGTTGGGCTGGGTAGTTTCTGAATTACTGGTTTTAATCCTTTTTGTTGGGACTCTCTGGAGTCTGTTGTGCATTTCTCAGCTGTAAAGAGGGCTATCAGTTAATGATGATCACAGGCTTTGTCAATAGAGTTCTTCCACAAGTGCTAATGAAATGGCAGCTGTTCAAACTTGAAAATGAAATCTCGTTTTAAATGTGATTTTTCTGCCCTTCTCTCCATCATGTGTGCCTTGTACTGCTTTAGTATCACAGGGAACTGTGGGTGTAGCTGCTGCGGCATTGATTAATGTATTAATATTTTTAAAGGTGACAGGAAGGGATATGCAGTATCCCTTGTTTGGTCCTTCAGAGACAAACACTTCACTGAGGATGACTGCAGTGGATGTATGCCTGCTGTGATTTCACCTGCTAAGAAAATTGTCTCAATTTAAAAATGAGTCTTTCCCCCCAGAATAACCATTTTGGGGTTTAGGTTTCAAATTTTGCAGGAACTGGTATCAACTGGGTTCCATAACCTGCACTTAGAAGTAACATTTAGTTGATAAGTAATTTGTTAAGGCAGGATGGAGCTGAGAGCCAAACCCTCACCCATGTCTCTGGATGGACCCTACAGGGAGGAGAGGGGCCAGGAACTGGCCATGCAGACAGGCGCAACAGGGTGGGCTTTTCACTTTGCATCCTGTACGACTGGGTTTGGGGATGGAGCACGAAATTCTAATGGTACTCTATTTTAACAGGGAGAAGACTACGAGGAAAAGCATTCTACAATGTCAATGGCAAGGTGTACTGTGAAGAAGACTTCCTAGTAAGTAAGATTTCAGGCATTTTTTTATTGTTTTTAAACCAAATTGTTCTTTTATATTGGCTTGTTTGCTTTGAGAGACGGTTTACTCATCAGGGGCCTCCTGCCAGTGCTGGAATTGGGAGGCATTTACCACTAACTCCATAAAGACAGAATCAGGCCCTTGGTTTGAAGTGGTGGCTATGAAACCCAGTACATAACTGTCCATAAGCCATCACAAAGTGTAAGTTATGAGAATAAACACTGGAGCTGCTCAAGCTTGGGACTTGAATTGCAGCCACAAAGCCTCGCCTGCCAAGCTAGAACTCAAAGTCAAACATCTGGGGAATACCAATCATAACAAGAGGGGAGACGTTTTTGACTGGAGCACGTCATCGCTGTGTACAATGTTGCTTTGTTGCAGGCACAGTTTTAATCACTGCTCTGCTCAGAGTGATGTGGAGCTGCATTGTGATTAGCTAAAAACTGTTAGCCACGGAGGAGCAACTAATTTTCTCTCCATGCGGCCAGAGCTTTTATAAACGCTTTGCTTTAATAGAGACTCAGTCATGAAAAGAAAAATGAAGCTTGTTGCTGAGCTGTGTTGTTCCAAAAATAAAATATTTGTGCAATTAAGGGTGAGGATTGTGCAGTACATAGAGAATAATTTGATAAGTGGCAGATCATTTATAATTAAGACTAAGAGGGTGACATGTCTGGGAATTGAAATTAGAGAGGAATGATATATTTTAGCTTAGAGGATGATGAATTGGAGAATCAGTATGTTGAATTTATATGACCTTTATTTATTGAAATACCATTCATTTAGAAGCTTGGGTCTTCCAGGATGACTTTCCATTTCTAATGAATATATGGCCATGCTTTATGCAAAGTATATCCCACAACAAAAATGTTACTGGCAGTTCAGAGTGCACAAATGCATTTCTCATCAATGCAATCCATAAAAATCACGAACATTCCCAAAATATAAGCCATATTTGCCTTCATGTGTTACACCTTTACTCTCAGCCTACCACAGCTGGAGCCTGTTGAAAAAAGCAAATTGTATTTTGTGCAGAAAATGTTTCTTGTTATAATTGAAATGTGTTGCTGTTTTGCTTGCATTTTAGAGAGAAAATTATTTTTTCTCCCTTGCCATTTTCAGCTCGCTCTTTCCCGTGTTTCTACAGAAGCACGTGTTTCTGCAGAAGTGTGAGATGGAGGGGCTCAAACCTTTGAGATTTTTATTTTGAACTGTGTTGGAACGTACTTTCCCCATGATCAAAACCTTTCATCTGACTTAATGACATGATTGTTGTTATTACCTTGTAATTTCAGCCCAAACATAAGAATTTTAAATCTAAAATTTCAATCTTTTGGAGAACATTCAGTTTTCAAGGGGTAAGAGGGGAAACCTCTTTAGTTCTTAGACATGTTCTGTTGGTGACTTCTGAAGGGAGATACTTGCAGTGATTTTCCCAAGAAAACTGAGGTTAAAGACCTCATAGGAGTAAACTTTCTGCAAGTTAGGGAACTGCTGGGACATTTAAGGCACAGATTTAAAAGGCCAAGCCTCCCATAGGCATGTCTTAGCTGATTGCCAGTAGCACAGGGGAAGGGGAGAGACGCAGACCAAGGGACTCACTGCTGCATGAGTCAGCAAAAAAATCAAACTCTGATGTTGTCCTTGCCCATGTTAAGTCAGCTGCTTCTCAGAAAGTAATTTCATCTCTCAGCTTCCCGTGAGCAAACGTCATAGCAAGAATACTAGGAATTGTCTTGTTTCCCTAATAAATCAACTTTGCCTATTTTAGAGTTCTGTGGACAGAGAAAGCGCAAAGTTTTTCTCAAAGTCGCAGGAAAAGGCTGCAAAGTAGCAATTAAAAAGGAAATTATTTTAACTACTTCATATTCTCAGGTCTTGCTCCTAACCACTTGGAAACCCCAATCCTCTGTAAAAAGAGGTGTTTTCAGTCCAAAGCAGATAGCCAAATCTGTCCTCTGATCACTGCCATGCAAGCTTTGCAGGCCAAGAAGAGAGCACCAGCAGAGCTTTAGGAGCTGCTATGCATCATAACAGTCTGTGGAGTTGTCCCCTAGCCCTGAATCCACAGGTCTTCCACAGAGACGTGCATTCTCCCTCCCTGCAAGCCTCTGCCCTTGCCCTGTAGCAGCCGTGTGAGTACACACTCCTACCTTCGACTGTTCTTGCACTGGGAGACTTGTCTCTTAGGTCATTGCAGCCTTTTTCTGGCCAGTGAATGCAGTCAGAAGCAGAGTGGATCACATTCTGGTCTCATTCTTAGGTAAGAGCATAAGAAAAAGATTATTTCAATTTGGGAGTGGTATAGGCAGTATACCTATGTTATAATTGTATTCCTGCTAAGAAAACACTGTCTGCCATTGGTGTCTGTGCTCTTCCTTGGCTTTTGTTTGCCTGGGAACTGATCAGGAGAATTAGATGCTCCTGTAGGTGTGGGAGCCAGGTCACAGCTCTGTGGAGTTGCAATCCCCACAGCTTGTGACCAGGTTATTTTAAGTACAACACAAACATAACAGGAATTAGAAAGCGGAGCAGCTTGAGGAACTTTGGGCAGGAGGTACTGTGCTGTCATGCTGGGGTCATTGGTGAAATCCATGTAATAACAGCTGAATTGGAGGGGCCTGTGTGTACATGGTTAGGCTTGCAACAGCAGGATGATCTTTCCACGTATTCCCAGGGACAGATGTGAGGAGTCGATGTTTTGTTGCTCACAGTCCCGCCAAAGGAGCAGTGGTCTGAATGAGACCCTCGTCTGGGAAGCAGCTGACTTGCAAATGTAATGCAGACGGAGAGCAGGGGTGGTAGTGGGCTGAAGCCTCCCTGCTACCTGGAAGAGAGCCCATCCCCTTCCCGCCCTCAACAGGCAGCACCGGGCGGAGCTGAGGGCTGTAATTCTTGCAGAGGTCTGTCTATCCCCACTGCTACCTCTATGCATCCCACGAATTTGCTGCTAGTGCTTCTTTCGTGTCATCCCTGGCATCTTACTGGGATGTCCTGTGGGCCAGTCCAGGCAAGACACAGGGACTGCAGTAAGTCCCACTTTGGGACTGCAGTAAATAGCACATGAACAACAGTGGGCAGAAAAGCTGAACTGGTTCTTGCTGTGAACCAGTCAATGTAGGAAATTATAGGGAAGAATGGATATTATCTATGGGTTTCTTCTTATTGTAACTGTTAGAAATGTTTAACATCCTGTAGATGTTGGTATTTAATTCTCCTGCAGTAGTGCTGTTTTCTGGGTCAGAATGGCTCCTGCCGGCGCAGAGTCTCCAAAGCTGTAGTTGATGGCTCATATGCGATACTTGGTTCTTAACTCCCACTCACTCAAGACAGATCAGCTCTTTCTATCAAAGGTGACACATGGAATTCACTGCAGTATTATATATGGTCCTTGAAGCCAAGACCTTGAGAGAAGCCATTATCTGATCCTCATAAATGTTTGGCAGCTGTTACAAGAGCAGGGCTTACACTCCTTGGCTGAACTGTCCCTTTTGAGGTTCAGCACAGGCTGGTGCCAGCCACTCCAGGGTGTGTCTCTTCCACCCCAGAGGCAGTTGCACTTCAGTGGTGAAATGCTGTGTGGGTCTCATTTTTTAAGAGAGGTCAGTTGTCACTTAAAGCATAGCGAATGCCAGAGAGCTTTGGCTGCCAAGTTGTTTCCAAAAAATGGGTCCGTAAAAGTGGCACATGAGGAGCTACTAGCATCAAGCATTCAAAAATCTGGCCCTTTCTTTGAAAAGTGCTTTTGATTTCTGGACAAAAGGTGTTAGACAAATGTAGATGTTATCATTTATTATGAGCAATTTCCACTGCACAGCCATAAAGCTATCTAAAGCACAGATACACCCATCAAAACCTTTGGCAATAGCCGCAAGGTACATTCTTCTAGCAAATAGTTTTCCCACATGTTTGCTCTTACTGAGGGCACAGATTATCTTTCTCTGAATCAGGCGGCTTATTTTGCTCATTCTTTCCAGGGAAGAAGCACTAGAATTTTGACCCACTTGTGGAGTTGTAGATGGGGAAGGGATGCCACATGCCGCAGTCATCCTTGCGAGAATGGTGCTGGCCTTCTGTGTCTGGGGTTGCGAATTGATGGGTGAGGGCTGGTAAAGCCTTACCACCTGGAGGACATGGCATACCTCTTCTTTATTTTTGTCAGCCTCCTGCTTCCAGCCCTGATTAGCTGCAAATTCTCTCAGTGCTTAAACTCAAGCCATATTGGCTAAGTGTAGTGAATGAATCAGATTTAAAAAAGCCCAAATACACAGATGATTCCACTTCTGCCTAGTCATGGCGTAGATATTGCCTAATCTATGCAATTTCCAGTAGGAGCACTTCAGTAGTGATATTGCATGTTACTGAGTGTAAGAAGTAAAAAGATCAAAACCCCAAACTTCTCATTGCTTTGCTTTAACTCCAGGGAAGACCCAGTTACTCGTTTTCATGCCACCTTAAGGTAGCAAGTTCAGCAATATCCAAGTCTTGCCTCAGCCCTGTTAGGATAGTTATTTCATGAAAGGAAATAAAACAAATGACAGTTTAATCCTTCCCTGAAAGCTCTCAGGACACAGATGGCTAACTAGCCATAACAGGGACACTGTTCCTAGTGAAGTGAACAAAAAATAAATGCCTTACTGTATAATAAATAATCCCAGTCAGATGTTCTTGTTCCATTTTGTTGATAAATTGCTGCATAATCATGGGTGAAGGAAAAATAGCTCAATAATTTTAATTTGTCTTCCTTTTCAATGCTTAAATATCATGTAAAGAAATTTAAAAGAAATTACTGTTTTTCCTGGCAAAAAGGACTTTAAAAATGTCACCAAAGCAGCCTGAATCTTAGATCTATTATATCTCTTTCTTTTTTTTTTCTTTTTGATAGGTTTTTCCTTTTTCTCTTGAGGTAATGAACATTATTGAGTGGGGGTCCAGCAGAGGTTAAGAAATGAGAGAATTTCCCTCTAGGGAGGAGATGAGAGGGAAAATGAACCTCGTGACAGATGTTAGTTACATTGCTTAATGCACTACTGGAAGACACTCAGATGGTCTGGAAATAACCTACTACAGACACCATGAGCTGCAGTGCATAGCATTAAGGTCATCCAAAACTTCCCCTTTTAAGATTATCTCAGTCACTGTCTTATAACTTTGCCAAATTTAATTAGTTGGGCTGAACTTCTTCACGCCAGGTTTTTGCCTCTGGCTAACTTTGCTGTCATTAGTTGTTGAAAGTTTCATCTAAAGCTGTTCATCCATTTCAGTAAGTAAGACTGGAGGAAGATCTGTCACTTTGCCCATGAATAAAAGAAAGGCTCTAAAAAGCTCGTCTTGCACATGCCAACTATAGAGACTTCACTTGTTGCAAGGCTGCGGGAGGCCTGTGGGTGTCCCCTTTCTGCCCTTCCCAGCCCCTGCCATGGTTGCGTGCTGGTGCCTCTGTGGCTCCTTGCCCTGACCTCGTTCCCTCCAGGCAAGGGCTAAGGCTGTGGCCTAAGGAGGGCAAGCAGCCCACAGCCCCAGCAAAGCTGTGCATTGCAACCCTGCAGGTTGCCTCTCAACTCTTCCTTCTCCTCTCCATCCAGTCTACGGGGCTTCCTGATCCTCTCTCCCCTATACCAGTGACTGGTACCTGCTCAGGACACACTCCCCCTTGCTACAGCTGTAGCCTCTTTGCTCAGCAGCTGGCCACTGCAATGCAAAAGTCAGCTACAGAGAACATTCAGGGCCTCGTCTTACATCCACAACTGTAAAACTCTCAATAATTTTAAAAATGTGAAAGGATCTGGGTGTGCAAGACTGGTAGGTTGACAATGGTTGTTGTTGTTGTTTGGTAGGTTGTCACTGGTAGGTGACAAATGGAAGTAATCAGCCTTTGGTGGGGGAAAGGGATAGGGTATCAATGGAGGACTAGCTGGGTGATCAGCACTTCATGAGAGCAGGGTTTGCACCTTCATCTCCTGTAGCACCAAACACAAGAACCTTACCCTAATTTGGGCCCCTGGGCATGGCTGCAGTGTAAATACTAATACTAACGAGGCTATTCTTCTCAGTTTGTGCACATGCTGTTTTCCAAGCCTGGCAGTGTGGGAAATGGCCCATCCCACTTGCTGGGGCCCTAAGAAGATAGTTTTTATTTAGTGTAATGGAAGCTGGTGTCAGCTGGAGTCAGAGGTTTGATTTTCCATCTCAGCAAGTATAAATGTTTGGAGGTTCCCCCTAGGGAGGTGAGGACTGGGACTAGTGCATTAGTCAGAGAGCCCACTGCTGCTAAGTGAGGCGCTCTCTGAAAAAATAGACTCAGTTGAAAAGGTAAATGATTAAAGCTGCAGCTTGTGTCCATTTCATATCTAATGGGAATCACAGAGCAGAGGGAGTTCTAGATAATTGTGAGGATGTTGTATTTAGGAAACTTGCTATTAAAATGCATACTCCAGTCAGAGAACAGACAGACATGGGTGTTTATTGATGTTTAACAGAATGATGGAATCAAAGCTTGGAAAGGGATTTGCTGCAATATTCCTGTGTAGAGAAGCGTGTAAGGAAGTCTGTGAGCCTTTTCAAGGCACTCATGGCTCTAGGTTGGGACAGGAGGTGCTTTCAGGTTCCAGAGGCAGCATGAATGCCAAGCGTTGCTGTGCTCCCAAATACTGTCACTGAAAACAAACACAAACAGATTATAGCTTGTTACTGTAATTGGCATATGAGGGAGCGAAGTTCATGTTGTTACTTGTGTGTGTCTCACTCCAGCCCCTCCCTGCCAAAAAATTTTGAATACTTTCCTTCCTTAGCTTTTCCTAAGTTTGTAGTATGCCAGTGTTCCTGGTTTTATTTTATAAAAGAATTTGACAGTAATAATGATTAATCAGGGTATTCTGAATTGAAGTGTTGCATCAAACCTACAGATGGGCTTAAAATTCAAATTTCAAAGTATTTAGGGATAGTCAAATATTGATTGGCCTCTGCACTTTGGACTTCAGTGTGAATCAGCATGAAGAGTGTGTAGAGCTGGCAGTTTGCATTCACCTCTCATTGCAACACAGTACTGTAGTGCTATATCCCATATCAAGAAGTTACAAGTCCACTGAAGCTGGTGGCAGAAGTCCCGTTGACTTCAGAGGGGTCTGGATTTTCTCCCAGGAATTCATCCCAGAGGACAAATCTTTAAAGCTAGGGCCTGTATAAAAACTTTGGCACCAAGGCTGAGAAACTCAGGGTGAGTGCTGCAAGCACTGCACGGCATGGCAAGCTGCAGGTCCGCTAATTGAAGAAAATTGGTGTTTTCAAATAGGAGACCAACTGAAGTCCAGAAAAAGCTCTCAAGTTTATAGACGAGCAATACGCAGGCAGTACCTAGACCCAGGTGATAATGTAGATAAACATAATGTGATGAAACGTCAATGTGCGAGTAAGGTCTGTATTCACTAGAAGGATGCTCAGAGTTTCCTGAACTGGGTTACGGATTGCTAAATGGGTCACAGGAATCACTCTCTGGGCCGTGACAAAATAGACAAGAAAAAACAAAGATGGGTTTTTTCTGAGGTGTATCGCTATGGACTAGCTTTTGCAACTATCCCGTATTTTACATTTGCTAGTGGAATGTTGTTAAGAGTGTGTTACAAAGTCCAATTGGTTTCATGCCAGATAGTCGCTCCCCTATTTCCTCTTGAGATGGTGATCCAAACAGATTATCCCATTTTTCTTAATATTACATTGAAAAGTAAATTACAATAACTGAAGCACACTTAAAAGAACTAGAGCTCTTTCTAATTATGTATAAGTCCTGCCAAACACTTGTAAGCAGACAGCATTAATTTTTTTCTATGGGAGAGTTAGGAAAAAAACATGTGAGAAAGTGATGTGTTTCCACTTCTGTAGTAAACGTTGGTATTAGTTGCTGTTATGTTTTGAATTGAAATCTTTCAACAACCATTTTGAATACAATCCAGATTTTTTTTTTTCCCCAGGAAGATATGTTCTAATGTAGACAGTTTCTTTTGCAGTGTACATAATAGATGATAGCAGTCACAATAAATAACCCACAGCAAGAGTATAGTGCTGTACAATGTGAATCAAGTTAATAGAATTGGGGTGTATGATATGATGCAGAGTTAAAGTTGTTGCTTCAGGCTTTTTTCTTGATCATTGTCACTGCAAAGCTTCCACAAGAGTTTAAGGAAAATCTAGGTAAGAAAATCATTATTGGCTCTTAATCAGATAGAAAGTAGCCTTGGTGAGCGCTCACACATGGGTCTCTGTAGGCTCTCTAGGAAGTAAATGGCTATTCCCTTTCAGGAGCTATAAAATGCCTGACTGCTAAGGCAAAGTTAGCTACCAGCTGAATTCCTGATTTTTGGCAGAGTTTTGTGCATGGCCAGACCAACTGTTACCTCTGTGCAGAACATGAAGTCCTTCCTTGCCCTACCCGTGTCCTTCAAACATAACAAAGTGGAAATGCAGAACTGAGATAAGCTGCTGCAGTAGTGTTTCCTCACTGGCAGCAAGACAGGGTGAAGGAACAGGACATATGAAAGGGTTTCAGCAAAATGAAGAGTAAAGTTCTGGACTATTTTCCTTTAGTTTAATCTCTGCCACCTGCCATGAGGCTCCCGTATCTTTGAGCCTGAGAAGGCCCCATTTTGTTCAGTTCACTTTAATCACCGCATTTAAATATGTGTGTAAAAACCCAACAACAACAAAACCCCATCTGCATGAAACCAAATTTGATATTCTCTCCCTCTCTTAACGTGATCCCATGAATTTCTTGCATTGTTGTGTCCCATGTACTAAGGGTCCCATGCAGAGAGCAAACAATAAAGCAGTGAGAAGACAGATGCTCTGCTAATGGGAAACCAAGGAGAAGAGAGTCTGTGAGGGATTACAGGCAGCCTGGGGTTGGAATACATTATTAGCATAGCACCCAATTCAGAAATTAGTTTTCAGAATTAAATGCCTGAAGCAGTTTGGCAAAAACTCCTGATCATCCCTCTCAAAAGCCCTTAAAGCATAAAAGAGTAGGAATCTCAAGTCCAGGCTGAGCAATCACATTCAGTGACTGTGGAGTGCTGTAACGGTGAATTGTAGTTTTTACGGCTTCATACCATTACTGGGGCAGCAACTGCCACACCTACTGAAATGTAACCCACTCGATCTGCTTGCACAAACCTTTAGCAGGTTTTGAAGATCCTCATCAAAGAAGAAAATGGGCCTGAATGAGATTCCAGGGTCTGTTTCCAGGAGGAAGGTTTTGTTTTGTTGAGTGCATAACAGCAGGGAAGTGCATCAGCCTCTCCTTGGGCACGGCTAGGCATGCAAAGGAGAAGCAGCGACATGTCTTTTCAAAGATCTGACATTGCCTAAGGTAGAAGCTTTGGGTCCTGAAGCCTTTTTCAGGCATGCTATTTTCTGAATATTTTTGCTTTTGAAAATAATGATGAGAACATCAAACTTTAAAAGACCCTGGGTAGACACCCAAGATTGGTTACAGGACTGAGGGCAGACAGGAAAAATTGTTTCTCATAGCACTTGGTGGGATTATCCTCCATGCATAATTGTTCATTATATGCTCAAAATTCATTGTTAATTTCTTTTGGATATATTGCACATTAGACAGAAGAGTTATAAACCCCAAGATTATCACAGAAGGACACTAACAGGCCTAAATACTGAGGACAGAAGGGGACTTGTTTTCCTCTTACATTGAAACAAAGACTCTTGGACAGAATCATTAGAGATTTTTTTGCCTGTTTGATAATCAAAGTATAGTGGACAGCAAACAAAAGAAAAGTTCAGCCAGCCAAGTCTGGTACTTTATTTTTACTCTTCTATTCTAACATAATTAACATATTTCTCAAGGTTTATTTAGTTTCCCAGAGTCTTATTTTATGTAAGTATCATTGGTGAGCTTGATTACAAAGTCTCGATTCATGCACATAAAGTGAGATTTTATTGTCGTGGGAGAGAAGTCAAGAACAAGGTAAATTTGGGAGAAAACAGTTGGGATCAAACTAAGAAATCAGGAAAAATAATATACCAGCTCTTCAACATGCGCTTGTTTTCTTTGCATCCTGGTAACTCGCATCTTATTGCTAAGTCACAGAAGTGAGAGTAAAGGGTAACACTTCATTTTCAGCTTTGAATTTCAGAGCCGTTCTTTTTATAACAACTTCTTTCAATGTTTTTATATATGCTTAATGAACATCTATAATGAATATTTGGGAAAGTTCAAAGTTACACTTCTTATTTTTCCTGGGTACAGACTGTCTGTAGATTTCTGAATGTTTCCATCTAAGCTTGAGATCAGTCTGTATTGACATCATTTTACTGGTCTGCCAACAAAATATTTAAAAAAACCCCAAAAACCTGGCACATAAGAAACATATAGAGTAAGGCTAGAACTGAGTCCAGTACTGCTTACATCCCGAATGAAATTATGTATGAAATACCATGTGTACAGGAAGCATAGCTGTCATTTGGCTTCTCCACTAGGGTCTTGCCTATCAGCCTGTATTACTTCACTGTTCCGCCTCAATCTGTTTTTCACGTCTCCAGGCTGTGAGGGAGGGCTAGTGTGCGCAAAAGTTCTTTCCCTCTCTCCAGCTATGGCAGTAATAAAAGAGGCTGTAGAACACAACCTCCTCTTCTCTTGCAGTTACCTAGTTCATAAGCTCTGGGGACCAGTGCTTGCTTCTCCCACCTAACCATGCTGGGAACCCATCATCAGGGAGGCTCTGGGGTGTGCTCAGAGATAATAAAGAGGCCATTCTGCCTTGTCTGCAGTGTGGAGCAAGTCACAATTTCTCTCTCATTGCACACACAAGATTTGTGAAGGTTAATAATGAAGTGCTTCAAAGACAGAGGTTGCTCATTTTAAGACATTGTTTGTAAGCTCTGCTTCTAAAATTGAAAAGTTAGCACAACAGCCCCGTTTGAAATCTGCAAGTTAAGAACAAACACTGCAAAGGAGAAGTTGACAGATGAGCTACAAAAATGTATAGAAAATAATTTAGTTTACCTTTAAACAGCAGTGTCCACAGTACTACCATCATGTAGAAAACAGTGCTGCTGGGATCTGAGACTGTTACTCTTTTCCAGTCCAGATAGATTTAAAACACAAGCAGAGCTGAATCTGAAACCCTGATCTCACTGAATCAGGTCTCCAGTCTGTCTGGGATCGATACGGTGGTCAGAAGAGATCACAGTGTAGTGGTAAAGGACAGCTCCCCAAGCCTGTGAAATATTTTATCACTGCTATTAGACTTACTGCCATTTTGCAAAGTCTTAATTGGGTAATCCAGTTCTGGATGTGTTTGACAAATAACAATTCTCTTGTTAAAAACAAATCATGGTTTTAATTTAATAGGGTTAGTCATATAAAGAGTGATTTTGTGTCAGCAAAACCTTTCTTTCTGACAAACAGTGTAATTTATGACAATCTAGTTAGCAATAAATGACATTAATCTGACCACTATGCCATTCTGTTCCTGGGGAATAATGTTCCCTCTTAATCAATAGCTGGGTAAATGCTCCTTTGCATTCCTTATCAAATGACAGCCAGATGGTACTGGTAAATTCATTCCAGCAGGATTTTAGAATTAGCTGGGTTTGTACTACTGTTAATCCTCTGCTGTCTGCACCAGTAGGACCTACCCACCTGTTTCCAGTAACCCTCGAGTTCGCAACCTTAGGAAATAGTCTAGCCAGATGGCTACTCAGATACAAGGCAGCCAAGAAGCATCCCAAGCAGTGAGGTCTTTTTTCTGCATCAGTAAGAAGAAGAAAAAAGCAGAAAACCAGTGTCCTGCAGAAACAGCCAGCTAGGACTGCCTGCCTGTGTTTTTGTTCCTGAACACCCTGGTCTCTTTTGATGAAGTTTCAAAGTTTCTTAAGACTGCATGAGCTGTGTTCCTTAGCGCGTAGTAAATTTGGAGCTGTGACGCCTGCCATACCATCATTTACTGACCTTCTGGGCCTGTCAAAGTGTCTGCGACACCTTTTCCTTCATAATCACTTTGTTGCATAGCAACAATAATTTTGTCTCCAACCTATTGATCTGAAATAACATGCAATCTCCTCACACCAATAAAAAGGAAAACATATGGCAGCTCTAGGCTGGGAACCACTGGCTTTTGAAGTGAGGAGATGGTTAATCCCCACTAAATCAAGGGGGGAATGGAGCAAGCCATAAGCTCTGTTGGGCTGAGGCTCTGAGGGTGCCTAATCTAATAGATGCCTGAGTCAATTAACCTGTGCTCTGGGAGAAGAGTCCAGTTTACACACATCATCCTCATTCCCTTTTATCTTGTGCAACTAAAGTACATTTCAGGTAAGCTTTGTTACAACTTTAATTGCTGAAATAAGCATCACTGTGCAATACCGTACAAATAACTGGGCACCCCTTCCCTCTGGCAGGAAAGAGCGCACACGCAGCACTTCGCTTATATGGGACTGCAGTGGGTGAGGGTAAAGTTCAGCCACTGCAAATACCAGTTTCAAAATTACATGGCTGGAGTTCTTCAGGCAAATGCTTCTTGCCTGTAGGGTAGTTGTTTGGTAGGTCAGTCGTCTGGCCTGATAACCTTGATATTTTTTTGTGTACCTCTAAACACAGGGCTAAAGACAGACTTTGGCATCTGAAACAGGATCTGCTTGGGGGAGGCAAGTATAAAGTTGTCAAAAACACTCAGGCAGGGAACACAGCGCTTTGGTCCCCGCTGCTGTGGCCCTGGCACTGAACCCAAGAGGGCTCTGCCGCCAGGCTGGCCCAGCCTTCCCATTTCCCAGTGCAGGCTGAAGCATGGGCTGACGGTTGGGTTTTGTATCATCTTTATGAGGTACCTTACTGTTGCTCACATTGTGCTGGGAGCCCAGGCTCCTACAAATGGACTTTTAGACTCTATCCTCAATAAAAACCTTGGTATCTACGAGGCAGCTGTCTTCATTTTTCTAGCCTGCATATAGCACTGAGTGAAATGTAGGTCCAAAAGCTGAGGTCGGTAAGCATCTGGTGACTAATTTGTGCAAGAGTTGGGAGGTAAGTCCTATGTTATTTACTTCCCCAACAGCAATAACCAAAAGAGTGAATTCAAGCTAATTCCAGCACACCAAACGCCAAATAGGCCTCAAAAATAAAAATCAAGCTTAAAATAATAATGTTGCATTGGAAATGTCAATGGAAATCTTGCAGTGGATCAGAAGGCCAAGCTCGCATCTGAGCACACTGCACGTGCAGAGCAAAGGCTTCTGAGTCAGTGTCTCCCAAACCTTTTGTGTAGCTTGCTGTCATATACAGCACAGGCTGGAAAATAGTGCAGCGTTCACTTAGGAGGTATTTCTGCAGCTAGAGGAGTGGCTACTAATAATCCTTTCTTTTCTGTCATTTCAACAGTATTCAGGTTTTCAGCAAACAGCGGACAAGTGCTTTGTTTGTGGACACCTCATAATGGAAATGGTAAGAGACCTAAATTCCTAACCCTGGGGTAGCTTGCTTTTCATGTACTTGGGGTACTGCACTGTGAGACACTGTGCTTCTTCCCTAGTCAGGTATCATTGTGTCTTCACTGCTCTCAAGGTAATTTTTGAAACTGAGGCAGGAAATTAAACAAAAAAACCTTCATGCTTTATTGCTATTAAGTACAGTAAGTTGGGCTTCTTTTCTTATGGGATGCTGTTGTTCAGCCACATGCCAGTTTAAAAAAAAAGATAAACAGAATTTTAATACTAAAGGGGGAAAAATACAGCACAGCTTTGTATGAGAACATGGTAAAGGAAAACAAAGGCTATGCTCTGTAAGACAGCAGAATAGCAAGAGCTCTGTCAAGGGGATGGAACTGGGCTGAAGAGGAGAGGAACATTATCAGTAGTCATGAGGTTTGTTGCCTGCTCTGTGACTTGCTTTATTTACCTTCTGCCACTTGCTCCATGTGCATTATTGCCACTGGGATTTGTAGGGAGCCAGTAGTCAAGAGTTACTTTTACAATAAAAGTATCAAAGGGCTGTGGGTTGGGCCAGATACTGCTGGTATCATTTCAGTGGGTGAAAGTAGGAAGAATTTAGTCTGTTCTTCCTAAGCAGAAACGCCCAAACAAAATGAAGTGGCTTGCACGCTGAAGAAGTGCAGATCACATAGTATATCTATTTTCTGCTTGCTTTAAAACGTGTATGAACCTCAGTATGCCTAACAGAAGTAGCTATTGCATTGCAAACGCAGAGGTTCAGTAGGAGCTGGAACGGAGACTTCATTAATGAGGATTCTGGCTCAGATCCTGGCACCACTGGTTGGACAAGGATATTGTTCAGTTTAGCCCAAGAGCAAATTTCTAGAGTTGTGTCATGCTGGGAGGGGGAGGGGTATCCCAACTTGCATGCTTTGAGCTGGCCCTTAATTGCAGAATCCCAGGCAAGAGTCCATAATATCTCGTTGGTGGAGCTCAGTAGCTGGAAGCTTGGCAGGTGCTCATCTGCCTTTCTCTCATCAGCAAGTGTGCTCTGACAAAAGGGAGCTCCAGGAATTAAGCAGTCTTATTTGGTTAATTCCTTCGTGTTCTTTGCTGGGAGCGCAGAGACAAGCGTGCCTGCACAGTGGTGGTGCCCGTGTACAGCGGAGGAGCAGAGAGCTGCAGCCCCACAGGCCTGGGTGCAGCTGAAGCTGTTCAAGGCTGAAAGTGCAGTTGAATTAGCAGTTGCTCTCTGGAAAGGGGTGGCTGCACAACCATGCCAGGCTGTGTGTTACGTAGTGCTTAGATAGCAACACACGCACAGAGATGAGTTGTTTCTGGAACAGGCTTGCAAATGGAGTCTGATGCCACTCACTGAATGGAAAGCTATAGGGCTTCATTAGAGGTGAAAAAAAGGTTAAAATAAATTGGCTTTTTTTCATTTTTCCTATGTGCCACTTCTTATTTCCTGTTGACTTAATCTTTATTCATAGAATCATCTACGAGGCCATGAGAGCTTGGCCAGTGGAGATTTTTCATCTCCGGCTTATTAGCAACTCTAAGCTGAGCACTGATGCTAGCAGATACTTTTTAAACTACCTTTCAAAGTATTTCTTATAGCTGGAATGTATGCAATTGGTGCTATAACCTGTTGAAAGCTGCCTGAAGATGATACCATGTCTCACTCTTCATGGGCTTGGTGTGTCCTCCTTGATGTCCCAGTGCCACACTGAGCGTTACACAGAAGGATGCCAGAAAGGAGGGGAGCTGTTCTGTAGTGGTGTGGCTCAGACTGCATCAGGCCTCTCCTTGAAACCTTTAAAATGTAATAGGGAAGGTCAGCATGGGAAAAGCCAGGACACATGGATACAGCTGGAATTCTAACAGAAACCAATGGGCCCCTATGACTGAGTGATAACCAGTCAGTAACTGTGGGGAATTAGGGTCCTTAATTAATAAAGGGACACCTATCTATTTGCTTGATTTGTTATTTTAAAGTTTGAGTAATGACAGGTTTGGATTCTGTCTGCCACAGCCTGTTAAATTTTATGAATTAACTCCGTATCCCGGTAACTTGTATTTGGCTGCAACAGATTTTCCAACAAGAGGTCTCTGAAGCCATTTTTAGTTTCTGTTGGCAGCGTTGGCCCTGCAGAGCTAAGACTGATAGGCATTAGCTTGATTTTCACAGTTCTCTCTTTATTGGGAGCCCACTGAAATAAGCAAGTTGATTGTTTTACAAGGCCCCTTGCTGACAGATATGCAGAGTGGTAATTTCATCCTGAAGTGCTTTTTTTCACTGTCAGTATTAAGAGTCAGACACGGCAGCATATGGGGGGGATCTCATGTAATCATGCATCCACTTACTTTGCTGTTTGCGTCTTTAAGATCTTACAGGCCCTTGGAAAGTCATACCATCCTGGCTGCTTCCGCTGTGTGGTGTGTAACGAGTGTTTGGATGGAGTCCCCTTCACTGTAGATGTGGAGAACAATATTTACTGTGTCAAAGACTACCATACGTAAGTACACAAATCCATTGCATGCTTGGAAAAATTATAGTAGTTAAATTATTGGTATAGTTATAAGCCTTGTAGTAGATAAAAAGGGTCATTCCTCTTTGTTTGGATGTCCCTTAAGAGCTGCTCTCACATGTTGCATTTGTAAAGTATTTTGAAGTTACATTAAAGGTTGCTTCATGGGCCCATTGTGGCATGCAGTGGTCAGGGGAGGTTGAAAGTCAAGTTGTGTCAGAGGATGTACTTCTCTGGTGGCTTTCTCTAATAGTGAAAGTCCTGAAAGACGTAATTAGATCAAGCTAGTTCTGGAAGTGATGGTAGGTTCTGCTGGCTGTTTCTAAGAGTCGAGGTTCTGGTAGTGCATGATTCTGGCGAATTTAAGTTAAGTTTACCTAGACTGGACAGTAGACATGTAATTAGCAGCTAGTGTTAGAATGATTTTAGCCTCGCCTGACAAAGTTTTGTAGTTTAAGTGATTGTTTTTGGACTCCTTTCTGCTCCTGCTCAAAGGCAACAATGAATGCTCTTACCTCCAGTTAACCAGTAACTTGGCTTATGCAGCAAGCGTAAATTGCTCTGAACTCAACCCTATTGGTACCAAGTTGACCGTGTTACAAGGATAGAGTGAATGTTGGCCCAGTGATTGTCGTAAAATGCAGCTGTGGATAAGACCAGTTGATGTATTTGATTTAAGTAGATCCTAGCCGCAATCAGCCCCTTTCCTATTCAGCATGGTTATGTCTTCCTGACGTGAGATGGTGATAGGCCCCAAGGCAGGAGCTGCTTTGCGCTATGTCTATGGGTCAGGAAGACCTAAGCAATAAAGCTGGGGTAGATCAGTCTCTTCCAAATCTCCTTTTCCCTGAATATCATCAAACATTTAGAGGTGTTTCAAACCCTGTGGCTCTACATTTTGCTAAAAACAAGGCATGGTTAGAATAGTGCTCTCGGTTCTACTTTTTGAAGAAGCTTTAAATGTGATTTGAACACTTTTTTCTTGCACCCTAGGGTTTTTGCACCAAAATGCGCTTCCTGTAACCAGCCGATCCTACCAGCACAGGTACATGTTAACATGCACTGACTCTTTAGAGAAAACAGCTGTTGGCATATGAACACTTTCTAAAACACATTAGATGCTTTTCCTCCCTCTTCCAGAATTTATACCATGTCAGATACTAAATACAGTTCAGCAGTAATGTCACTCCCAAACATTTCCAGAGGTTGTAATAGTCATATTACTTATGCAGCATAGTACTTTCTATCTTTAGGGTGCTTTCCAGGTCTTAATTATGTTGTTATAAATCTCATTTAATTGAAAGCCCTGACTGGGACTCCAACAACCACCCAAGAAGTAAAGCCCTGTTTATTTTTAGAATTTCCCATTAGCTCAAGTAGCAATTTTCCTTGTCTGCTACATTTGCATTTCTGATGTGGATCTGTTAAGATGCCCAAACTTGAAAAGACAGCTGAGGGTTACCCTGACCCTGTGAAAAGGCCACACGGTGTGTCGTCCTGGGGTGGCAATGTAATGAAAGTGCTTAAAGGGGTGGAAAAGGCAGTAGAAAAGGTGGCCAAAAGGGAAGCCAAATGAATGACCTGCTTGCAACCTCAGCCCATCCTAACAGTATAGTTAGCATGATAAGACTTATGCATTAAGACACCCTTTTTCTGCCTGCCCACAGTGGTGTTCCCTCATACTCTGGTGGGTGCAGGACCCTCTGAGTTGCCATTGCTGAGGTTGCTGACCCGCTTATTTGTAAGCAAGGGCCTCAGTGCCTTCCTCCTTTTCCTCTTGTTATATTTGTAGAGCCAGGGCTTGCATCCTATAAGCTGCTATGCCCCAATAAAGCCTGTGGCTACAGCCTCTCAGCATGCCCACCTCCATCGCTCTGCATGTTACTCTCTGTTTGTCATTATTATTTCTGTTAAATGGCC
This sequence comes from Grus americana, assembly GCF_028858705.1. NCBI lineage: Eukaryota > Metazoa > Chordata > Aves > Gruiformes > Gruidae > Grus > Grus americana. The sequence continues at coordinate 10,731,930 of NC_072864.1, forward strand.
AGGTCTCACATAACTAAAAACCTTTATAAAGGCTGAGCCAGAACTGCTTGTCCTGCTGATGGAATGTGAGGACAAAACCCCTACGTAAATATCACTGGATTTGTGTCTTACAAAATTACTTTAAAAAAAAAAGGGGGGAAAAAAAAAAGCAGTCCTACTGCTGACTCATCTGATGGCTAGCAGGATAGACACCACGTTCTTTCCCATGAAGGTTTCTTAGGTTAGTTCAAGTCTAGCAGCGCAGGTACTAACTTGCCCACAGCTTCTCTCAGACATAGTCTACGTCATATCTGATGCTATAACCACACCTGGAACTGGAAACAATGCAAGGCAACATATTTAATGAGCTCTGTCTTCAGAGGCTTCAGAGTGGATCAGGGAAAGAGTCTGTGAGGTTACAAGAAGGGTACGGGCTGCTCTGCAGGGCCTGGGGCTCAGCCAGGAATTACACAACTCCACTGCATCCACCCTCGCGCTGAGGTTTTGACCTGTGCACGTAATTACCTGCTGGACTGGTATGTAAATCCCTATGGGGTACATACAGTGACATGTGCATGTGCAAAATAGCTGTGCAGCAGATGGCTTGAGGGGAATACAAGTCCTGGAAAACTCAAGCCAGGATGTCTACAAGGAAAGGTTATCCAGTCAGCAGGTCATAGCTTTTGGCTGGTAATTCATTCAGATCCTGGGTGCCTTTGGAAAACTATTTGATTTCAAGACTAATTTGTCCCTTGAGGATGAAGTTTTGGCTACACTCCACAAATGGCCGCTACAGCTGAGATGTGCCAGACACCCATGCTGCTGCTAAACAGCAAAGCCAGCAGGCAGCAAGACCCTCAGCAGTCAGAGCTCTGTGAGGAAGAGACGATCCCTCAGGGAAACAGCTCTCCAAAACAATAGGTCACTGAAAGAAGATTGAGAAAAACACTGATTACAAGCCCACTCTTACCTTCTCTCTGCTTCCCCAACAGGGCTCCGAGGAGACCATTCGGGTGGTGTCCATGGACAAAGACTACCATGTGGAGTGCTATCACTGCGAGGTAAGCATCAGGCACCTCTGCCGGCCCACCCCATGGCCCGGCTTTTGCTAGTAACTACCAGCCTCTTGGTGGGTGCCTGACTCACACCCCAGGGTGTGCTTGATGGGTCTTGCACGCCTGGGCAGGTAGGGCTCTGCCCCATGACTCTTGGAGGGAGGCAAAGGGAGGAGTGCTAGCTGGGCTGCAAGTGGTGCTGCCATCTCCAGTACCAAATTAGTTCTTTATTTTTCCCAGTATATTAACTTCAAAAGCTGGGTTTGGTTGGTGGGGTTGAATTTTCTCAATACTGTGAGTTGGGGAGAGAACAAAGGGTAGGTGCTGGTTCTCTTTTTCCTGATCTCTGGATAATAGCCTGTGTGGCTCTGATCTGAGGAGACTTGAATTTACATTGCCTGTGCAGGAAAGGACCCTCACCCTGCAAGGGTGGAAGGCTTTTCTAGGGGATCTGTGTTTTTTCCACGCTGGATGAATATTTATTCTTTACTAGAAAGAGACAGGGATACCAGTGACTTTCTGTCACTTTTTTGGGAGTAGTTTCTTTTTGTCAGAACATCTAAACGTTTATTGGGGCAGATCAATTTGTGGGATTAGTGCTCTTGCTTCAGAGAGGCAAGCTGAGTTCGGTCTTAGCTCTGCATCTGGGAACATGAGGAGGAAACAAACTCTTTTGGGATCAACCCAAAACCTCCCTTTTGCTGTAGGTTTGGCACTTTGATATAACATGCAAATATCCACACAGATCCTAACTGTGCTACCTAACTGTCTTAGTACCAGAGGGAAAAATGTAGCAATACTATCTTCTGTGCACTTTTGCGCAAAAAGGTTTTACAGAGAGCTTGAGGGAGAAAATAACAAAATTTGGGGCATCTTGAAATGCCTAAATGTAAGGAAGCCCCCATCCGCTCAGCTATCTCCTTCCAACAGAGATACCTGATACTCCATCCGTCTCTATTAATTTTTAAAGATATATTGGCACAGGAAATCGCAGCATTTTGGAGAGCTGTACTTCCCTCCTCCTTCTTCCCCCATCTATTGCTTTGTGCAGGCTTCACCTAAGATGACAGCTCCCTCCCCTTCTCTCTCAGGCTATTGACTTTATATTAGAATGTCCCAATGGGGGTTTATGTGCAGTTCTGTTTCTTTATTCATTTCCCCATTCTCCTTCCAGTTTGAGGCAAATCAAGCTGCCTCCACATCTGCCCAGAATGGCAGAGTGCATTTATGTACAGAAATTGGGGTTAGCCATGTGTTAACAGGGGTAAGTGACTGCCTAATGGTCTCAAATGGGGCACTCAAACTGTACACACTGGTCACTGCTGTCTCCAAATACTGCTACAAAGGCTAGTGCCAGTATTTTGAGGTATTCACGTGGAGACTTTTGCAAAGGCTATGACACAGCCACTTCTGAAACGCCATTAATGTCATCATCACCTGGTGGCCATGCAAAGGCAGTAGTCGGTTTGGAAACTTTGCTGGTTTTCTATATCATCTCTTTCTTGTGCAACCACTTAACTTCTGAGACATTTAAGACGGTTTACAGATCAACAGACCTCCATGCTGAAACTGAAATCCACTGCGAAGGCAGGCTTTCTCATTGCAGAAACATAATATAATTTTGGAGAGGGAAAATGGTATGAACACTTGGCACATCTGTAGGGTATCTGAAATTGTTAAATTCTAATGAGGAATTTAATTTTCAGGCTTACATAAAGGACTATAAAGTTACTATATAACATGTAGTCACACACAGAAAACTACATTGGTAGAAACTTTGATTAAAGCCCCCGCTAAACTAACACTCCAGTTTTAAAGCTTACTTTAAACCCCATTTTTCATTGTTATTTCAGCATTGTAAAATTTGAGGATTTTTAACTGGAGCTATGAAACCTGAATAAATTGTACTTTGTGTCCAATCAAAACCTTTGCATCAGTTTTTCAATACTGAAATGACCTATATGCCCAATTTGTTCTGGTTTGGTTTGTTTTGTTTGCGGGGGGGGTTGCTTTCTATTAAGTGCACAGATACATACTCAGAATCTCTGGTTTGTCAGAACTGGTCACAGCAACAATTTTTAAGTATTTAACATTCTCGAAACATCAAATCCAAGAACAAAACTGCCATGACTTTCAAATGTCCTCAAAATTATAACGATGACAACTGAAAACCAGGATTGTCTCTATTGTAGTGTACATAATAGTCAGCAGGCAGGATCATTGTTTGTTGTTTTTCTTTTTATCTGTTCCTCCACTGTTGTTCACCCATGTCATCCCTGTAGTTCTGTGCTGATCCCAGAGGTACTAATATATTTCCACTAAAGAAGGACCTTGGAATTTTAAATTTGTTTTTAATTCCAAAATAGAGAAAGTGTAGCCCTGCTTTGGAAGTAAAACATGTCTCATCTCCCCATCTTCCCCACTCCTCTCATTCTCTACTTACACACCCCTGTTTCCTGCTCGCTGCCTATTGCAGAATTAGCTCCTTTTCTGTTGTAACCTCTTCTGGGTTGTGCCAGGGTCAGTCCTTGGCCTGGTTTTGTCTGATTTGCATCAACATTTATTAGATGCAGAAGACAACAGAATGGGAAACAATGGGGAAAAAATGCTGGGTACTACTATAGACTGTCCTGTTAGATTTCAGTGATGTCATTTTGCATAGTATGAGATAGTCAGGGTCCACCTACCAAAAACTCTTGAGGTTGCTGCCTTTGGAGGCCCAGGAGGGAGCTTTCAGGGTTATGCAGCATAGATCAGTGTTGTTGTGAGATGACCTACCTGAATCACTCGCTGATCTGGGATGTTTGTGTTTCTTCTAGGATTGTGGCTTGCAGCTCAATGATGAGGAAGGCCATCGTTGTTACCCATTAGAGGGCCACTTGCTCTGCCACGGCTGTCATATCAGGCGTCTCAATATTAAATTGCCATCACATCCACCTCCAAGCTATCCAATGCATGTCACGGAACTCTGAAAGACATTTCCATTACCAATAAGCCGTTTGAAAGAGAAGACAAAAATCGAAAAATGACTTTTCTGTTCCTTTAAAGATGAGATTCCAGTAATAACCATCTAAACCAGCTATTTATTTTTTTAAATCAGAGGTGAGGGGTCCTTTTCTGATCTTGTACATATGCATTCTTTTATCTAGACATTTTCACTGAGACACCGTCTACTTGAACAAATAATTCACCACTAAACTGTAACTGTAAATGGCAGCAATTCTAAAAACAATGGTACAAAGGGCTGTTCTGCCCTCCCTACTTGCTTTCCTTCAGCAGAGATTTTGCCCAAGTAAGGAGTGTAGAATTAATTTCCAAAAAGTTAGCACCTTATCACACTGCAGCAAGCATGATAAGATAAATGCTAGCATTTTAGCTAGTTTTCTTGAATTCTGGTCTTAGAGAATAGTCTCTCACATTTTTTAAAACTTAGATTCCCAGAAGTAGTGAATAGGAAGCAAACAAGTGTTTTTAGCAAAGACAGTTTTCAGCAAGGGTTAAATTATGGCATTCTGTGAAGAAGCATCAGGCCAGCTTTCCCTCCTGCAAGGTTTCACAGTCATCTAAAGACTATTTAGCTTAATCAAGAAATATGGCAAGCATCTAATGTAAAAACCACATTACAGAGGAATATATCCAAAAGATTGGCACATGCAGGGTCGTAACAGTTGCAGAAAGTTACCGACCCTTGTAATTGCTTGCCCTGTAGAAGTGTAGCCATGGTTCCAAAATGCATTCGTGTAAACTTGATGATGTGGCACTTACTAAACAATTCCTCTTTTAAACCTGTTTTTTGTTTACTAGGGTAAACAAAGAAAGGGAAAGCCCCTTTCTTTGCAGAGGTACGCTTGTCTTTATACTACTTGTTTTATACAAGACTTCATTTGTTACCAACTGCTTTATGATTGTATGTTGATACATTATTAAAAAAAGAGGGGGATGGTGGGGTTTGTATTATCTTTTCAGCTTTGTGTTCTTCTCTGGATGTACTTTTGAACTGATTATGGTGATTGTCTTCATTGGAAAACAAAGTACAGTTTATTAAAAATAATTTAGAGAGTAAGACCATTAAAACATTGCTATTTTATAACAAGTATTAGATGTACATAGAATGTACACACTTTCATATTTTGCATAAGCTTTTACAGTAACCTCAGAGCTCTGGGGAAATATATGTCTTCCATATAGGAAGTTAGATGAATCTTTTTTATGGTTTGTTTTCTACCATGTGTTGATGATTTACATGCAAATCACACATCTGTATGTTTAAAAAAATTCCTTGCATTCTCATGAGAATTGATCCAGCCTTCCTGAATATATATTTTAAATAAATCTATCATTGCTGTCTTTAACTGTATCCAAAATTACAATAAAATAAAATTCTGCTGCAGAGGAAGTGGAAATACCAGACCAGATTCTCCGCGTGTAAATTGGGACATTTCCATGCCAGTTCTCAACATATCGAGAATCTGACCAATCCACTTGGAAATGGTCCTATGTTAAATTCAACACGCAGACTGATGAAATGACTTATTTGGCAACAGCATTACAGTTTAGGTTTTTATGGTCCATTGGTTTTTTTTTGAAAGCCAGTTGTGGTGCTCTTGAAAAGTATAAAGAGCATCCAATGGACACCAATTCCTAAGTGGAATAATTAACTCCCTAAACTTTTTGATAGTCTGGAATTTTCTTATGGGGGAAGGGGTTGGGGACAGGAAAAATTCCTGTGAACCATTTTTTTCTGTTAACAAGGAACAAAAGGTATGTTTCCTGAACTTTTGCCAAACTTCCATTGGCCTAAATTAACCTGTCCTGCTGAATGCTCCTTGGCAAATCAGATGTGCCTTTAAAAATGACATTTTTCTAATTAACATATATCAGTTTATAGTTAACATATTTAATGTGATAGCCATGTTTTGAAGGAATTCCAGTGCAACTACTGCCCCATTTCTACAGTGTGACCTAAGAGGCCTGGCCTGCAACAGAGAGGGCATTGGGTGCGCACACACAGTTTCTGCGTTTGCAACCATTACCTCTGTGTCCGTAGTCACCAGCCCAACCTCGGAAGGAAGTGGAAGTATACATGCTTCTGCCCAAACAGCAAATGCTGGAAAAGGGGGAAAAAAAAAAAAGTCTTAAATTGGATTGTACAACTAGATCAATTCCTTAAGGTTATTACAAACATGGAAGATATCAGAGCTTCAGGATAAACTTTTAGCATCGGCTGCCATGTAGTACTTTTTCCATTTAAGGAAGCTGCTTTGGACCACATTTAGCTTTGAGGCATTTTTTTACCTGCTTGTCTTTACAATATATATTAAGGAACCCAAATTAAGAAAACAATCATTAAAATACACAGAGAAAGTTTGGGTCTGTTCCTGTGAGCAAGTCATCCCTTAACAGTACTCGCTGTACTGGAAAAATGCTTTGCTCTACCAGTATAGAAGCAAAACCTTCAATATCACAGTGGCCAGAGAGGGAGGTGACTTACTCTCACATTCAGCCCAGCCTTCTGGCAGTACCTTCCATAGCACTTGGCAGGTTTCAGTTCCCACTCCAACATGCTTCTCAAGGGATAGCACACTATCTGACATGTACATACCATACCTTTCCTTCTTGTTTGCAAACAGTCATGCTGTAAAACAGAATAATATTTAATTTCATTTCACATGTTAATTTGTCAGTTTCTTGTAGTTGTACTCGGTTCCAATGTGTTAAGTATCATCATGGTAAAGATATTGAAAGGTAATACTTCAATATAGAATAAGCAAGTTGTTTAAAACCAGAAAGCAGCAGTTGTTGTTCCAGTACTTTCTACAGACAGGTGCATTCTGTTACTGTATAATGAAGTACAGCTTTGCTTTTCCAGCATTTAGTACCAAAAAACCTGGAGCTTGAGTGAAATTTTCCAGGTTCTTTTTTCAATCAAAGGGAAAAATAAAAGCAACTCTAAAATAATGATGTGCTGTACTCTTTAGTGCTAGTGACGGTTTCTGCACATTTTACCTCCTGTCTGGAGAATTAAATGAGAAAGCTTCTTTTAATGGTTTTCTTAAGGAGTGTTCTTAAGTCAGTTCAACACAGATGTAAGCTTTCTAGCGTTCATTTTACGATGTGATTGTTCTTCGGAAGCCTTTGCTGTACTTTCAGACTATTTCCATAACATTAAAACAATAACAACAGTTATCATTTGCATTGGAACTACACCTTTCCATTTTGGTAAGGAATCGTACACAGTCCCTACAGCACAGAGCTGTCGTAGGCAGTTCAGAGTCCCTCGTGCACTGGAGGACGTGTTCCAAAGAAAGGACCAAAATAATAATTTAAAAACAAAACAAAAGAATGCACTCAGATAATTGAGCTTTCAAAGAGGGTTTGTTTGGGTTTCTTTCCTTTTCCTTTCACTCGTGTGCACATGTGTGTATATGTTTTGTAAGGTAGAGCTTCAAAAGGAAAACATGGTTAGAGGAGCTCTTAAAGACCAGAAATTCCAGAGTAGTTAAGTAAACCAAAGCTCTAAAGGAGACAAAAGCTGCTTTCTTGTGTTTCAAGAAAAGTTTAAAAGTTTGTGATTCATCCTGTAACTAATGCCGTAACTAGAGTATATAATTTGACTTAAATTAAGTTTTCATTTGAGAAATATTTTCATTTTCTTTAAAAGAATATAGTTTTCTTCCAAGAACTTGGACCAACGTTGATTTTTATTTTGTAGGAAATATATAAATTCCCAGTTTGTATATCATGTAACTAGTTTACATGCTGAAAATATACATTAGTTTAACTATTTTTGTGTATATATATATATATATATATCCTTGTAAAACCTTTCAATGTGCTTCTGTCTTTTAGTCTTTAGAATTACTTGTGGTTTTGTGTTTCAGTGTTTGATTTCCTTGATTGTTGAAGAAAAAAAATTGGGAAATGTAGATTTATTTATCTAAAGAAGCTACTTGCTCTTATCCTAAGTTATTTAATATTAAAGTCAGAAGTTTCATTTAACCTTAGATGCTATAATCTGCTTTTTTCAATAAAGACATTTTGTAGTTATCTTTGATTTTGTAGTTTGTTGTATATAAGTATTTTGGTTTTTTAAATCTAGGTGGGCACTAAAGCAATTTTCAGGAGATCCTTGTATTGCCTACAGAAATGCCTAACTGATATTAATTGATTGCAGCTGCATTCATGAAAGATTTTGGTCCTCCAGTGCAAGTGTTACTAATTAAGGTCTAAAATATGCCCACAGCTAACGTTTTGCAGCTGCACTTAGAAAAGAATTTAGCCACTCTGGCAATTTTTAATTAAGCCTCAACCAGTCTGGCTAGTTCACATGTAGGACAGTCGGTATCAAGGAACACTTCCTTTTCAGGACTCCCATTATTTTTTAGAGTGTTGCAGACGACAAGTACTTGCCTGGGCTATGAACTTGCATAGCTTTAAACACTTGGACCTTAGTTTGGGGAATTTTCTCAATTTTTCTTGCTAAGTCACAGTAATTCAGAAACTGTGGCCAGAGCTCTGATTGATAGGATCGAAAAGATGCTTTTTTTAATGTATTTTACCTTTCTGAAGCTCTTTGCCACTTTCTTGTCTCCAGCTTCACGGTGCAGGTGGGAACTGGGTCACATTTACCGTCCGCATGCAGTGGTCCTGCAAGAGCAGCCATCTGTCAGGCAAAAGGTTCATCAGCGCTGGTGTCTTGTCTCCAACCATGGCCAAAAGCAGATGCCTGGGGAAAGAGGACAAGAACCAGTTTCTTCCTGGTTTCCTCATATTCAGTGGGTTGCCTTACCATGAAGCTGGTCAGTCTACCACCCTTGTGGATGCTTTTTCTTCCAGTGACTCGCAGAAGCCAACTACTGGCAAGCTGCTACTTCAGTGTGATGCCACCCTCTCCTCCAAAGAGGCCTGCTCTGCAGCTCTGCCACCCTGGCTTTGCAAAGGACAAAAGGACTTCACATTTGGAAATGAAACTTACTGGTAGTTTGCACACAATGGCTATTTTGGCAAATTTTTCTTTTTGCACAGCCAGAATGGAAAGAGTTACAAATGCCACAATTGTTTTAGGGACACAGTCTGCACTGCTGTGCTTTGAAACAGATGTACCACACTTCTATAAGGCCTTCATATACATGCTATCTTCTCATTCTCATAATTTTTTAAAATGCATTCAAAATGAGCAATTCATACCCTCCTTGAAGAAAAAAAAAAAAACCACAAACACAAAGACTGGGCAACTCAAAGTGTCACCACATGGATGACACAAATGTAGTCAATAAGCTCTAGGACATACTCTTAACACAGCAAAAAAATGTATACCAACCCATAAACAGCCTGGTTAAAAAGAAGAGAGTACTTAAAAATATTAACTGCCCCTCGTGGGCCTCCTTGCAGGAAACACATACTGGGACATGACCATACATTCACTGCAGGAAGGCGGGTGAGTCAGGACCCAGCTCCCAGAGGGGAGACCACAGAAGTCTCCAGTGTCATAGGGCTTCCTGGCACAGCATCTGAACCACAGGGCAGCGTGTAGCTGGAAGCCGCTGCATGACACATGGTGCTAAATCTGGCGTGCAGGTCATTTGGCAGGGCTTTGCCAGCTCTCCTCGTCACCTTACCAGCCGTTCCTGGGTCTCCACCCTTCACCTTGCAGCTACCGAGTAGAACAAGGATTGTTCCAAGAGACACTTGGCTAATGCTGGGAACCATTAGGATTACGTGAACTAGGCTGGTAAGGCTGCCTTCAGCTTGCATCTGTTAGCTTTTAGTCCCTGCTGGAATTGCAGTCTCATTCCTACTGCTACAGCACTTCTTAATTGGCCCAGCCTGACAGGTAGTAACAAAGCTGCTCAGGGGGTCACATTTGGCCTTGCAGGTTTCTGCCCAAGACACCAGCTGACTGGATCACTGCTGCCCATGCCTTTAAGGTCACACCAAAGGTGGCAGAGGCTGGCAAACATAGAAAGGCAAAGAACCAGGGCCCTGCACGTGCCCTAGAGCAATGCAAACAACTTGAGATCAAGTATAACTGCAGTTTGCAAGCATTTTGGACTGGCATGATTTTTGCCTTTTTTTTTTTTTTCTTCTTTGCTAAACCATCCTCATTTCAATCGCTGATTTATTTACATTAAGCACTAGAACATAGCAACAGACACCTTTACTTGTGAAATCTATTTAAAGCAAAGGACAGTAGTCTGCAATTACAACCACTCTCCCATCCAAGAACTCAGACCTTGTTACTCTGAATGTAGTTTAGGGCAGCAGCAACCTGCAGGCTTCTTCCTGCTTGCTGCCCCACTTGCATGTCTATAATTTGCTGAACTACAATCCCAGTTGGTGCTACAATTTCATGCTTGGGGTTCACTGACAGATAAGAAACTTTGAAGGAGGAACTACTGAGCAAGGTCTGGAAATAGTGAGCAGGAGCTGGACATTGAGCAGGACACATCGGTCTTCTCTGGAGGCCTCAGCTGGACATGAAAGTGTCACCCTTTAAGTAGAGGGCATTGGTTTCTGGAATAAACTGCAGGTCATCCCTCAGTCACCACCACTGGGCTCCTCAGCAGCTGAATGACGTATTTTAAAAGGTATTGAGTTAACCACAATTTTTGTTAAAACTCCAGAAGCCCAAAAATATTTTCTTCCTGTTCAAAATTCATTTAAGATCCCATCCTAGTGCTCAATGCAGTTCTCGCCATCTCCACTTAACACTGAGACAGCAAAAATAAGTTGCCATGTTGTTTATTAAAAGCACATAATAAGAACTAGCACATTTCTGCTGTACCTGCATTTTTCCCGTGCTGTTTCTGTTCCATCAGAAGAAAATACACTATGTTAGACAGCATAAATCACTGTGCTCACACACACAACCTAGCAGATGTACAAACTGAAAACTGTACAAAAAGTAAGAAACCATGTGGAAAGCTGGGTTGTCAGAAGTGATAAAATAAGTATCTATCCAGCAACACATTTAAGAACAAAGTCTTAAAGGTTTGCATCAGAGCTGAAAAAAAATCCACAAAACCCCACATTTGCATGTACATGTCTGGGAAGTCATCACCTCAAAGAACAAGTACTGTATTGGTTAGTTACAGTAATTCAAGTGGTTAAACGAATTATCAAAAAACCCCCTGTTCGTTAAAAATTTAGCACATTTAAACTATTGCAGGAATGTTAAAGCCAACTGATGGGTTAATTACTGGCTGCTCTGGCGAAGCAAATGAAAGCCAGAGGCACCCCTCAGTGCTTCCAGGCACTGTAAGGAAACAGTGACATGCGCAGTTCCCAACTAGCGTAAATGGATTTTGTGCCACTAAAACCAAGGAAGCTGTGCTGGTTCATGCTAAGTGAGAGTGTCTTGTGCCCTCTGCGAGACGGCATTAGGATAGGAAAGAAAATTATTCTATCAAGCTGCGTCTTTTACTACCTAATGAAACTGAAAGCTCCATGAGTCAAATGCGACAAGCTTACCAGAGAGGAAATAAAGCAGCAATAAATTCTGCTCTGTGAAGGTTAGTTATTGTGTGGCTCCGGTCTCACCTAAATGCCTTTACCTGAACTTTGCAAAGGTCACACACTGTGTGTAAGGTTGGATGCAGTGACAGAGTAGGAAAGAAAATGAAAACGGCACGCATGGCGGGGTGCAACACCAGGGAGAGAGCAACAAGACTTACCTGCGATATCTGCAAGCCATGCGTTCAACTGCACTTACCTCTACCAGAGGCTCCCAGAAATTCTTTTCCACAGAGCTTCTTTAAAGTGCTGAGGGAAAAAAAGGGCACCAGTGTCCTGCAGCAGGAACTGCTGACTGTCTTCCAAAAGGACAGTGGTGGCACTCCTCCACACCTGCCTGTGCCGGGACTCACCTGGGACTTGGTCCTTTTTCTCACTCCTCCTTTCTATATCAGAAAAAGAATAGCAAAGAAACCAAAAATCATAGCTTTCTGCACCATTCACTTTTCTGTTCCTTATCAGGGCATTTCCCAGCAAGGGAGAAGAGAAAGACAGCACCCTGTCGGGCACAGGGCTGTGGCACCTCGGCACAGGCTGCTTGCCAGTGGTCACTTTGTCACACTGAGTCCCTTTTATCAAAATGGCAAGTCTTGGTCCAACAATCATTACAGTCACTTTAAACACATCCTATTGCTTCTAGCAGTGTCTTATCATTTGGAATAGATCATTTGCTACCTACATTCCCAACCCATAAAAGCTATTTTGGCTCATTGTTCTTTTATCACCGCAATATACCACACAATGGTAAAAGCGACAGACGTTCACCTGTAGCAAGATCTGGTTTTAGTTGGTTATAAACATTATTTAATTCTCTCTTTTAAAAAAATGTTTGTAATTTTTTTTTTTTAAATAACTTACTTTCCTTGCAATCAGCTGCTAGCCGCTCTCTTGCTCACAGCTCATTTTCCAAGCTCTGGATCAAAAATATTTTTTTTAAAAGCCAGAAAAAACTACTTTAAAAAAGAATAAATTTGCTGCCAGTTACAAATTTCATGATATAACTTAACTTCAGCTTGATTTTTTTTTTTTTGCCTTAAACATAATATCTTCAAAGCTGAAATCTTTTCCTTTTTGATGAGCCAAAAGATAATATGAAGCTAGGCACCTACTGCACTGCACATAAGTACATTTCCTCACACTGTCTGGCAATGTACATTATTCTTTACTCCCTCTCCAGCTGAAGCTTACCAAATATCCTATTATACCAGGGAGGAAGTTCTCCCTGTCCAAGCTGCAGATATGCACTCAAGGACAGGCAGCAGGGATGGCAGGAACAGGACCCACGAGCTCTACCTGCTGCAGCCGTGACGGGGTATGGGCCAGGCTACAGCAAAAGATGAGGATCAAAGTCCTGTACTGCCTTGGGTGACTTTGTAGATACCGCCCCGCTGCCAGCTGCAACAAAGCAGAGGCTTGTGAGCACAGCAAGAGGCACCCTCCTGGGGTGTTGTCATGTTTGGGTGTCAGATGAAAAAAAAGTTGCAGCACGTTGAACTAAAATAAAGAAGGCCAAAAGGAGGGAGGGCCAGAGGTGACCCAGACAGTGGCTCAGTTTGAGGAGCTGATGGCTACCACTCAGCCTCCTGCATGTTGCCAAGTGCACCAACTTTGGAGGACATGGGAATGTCACCAGAGGAGCTTTTCCAGTAGAAATATCAGTTATTTCAAAACAGATACCCCTGAGGAGCATACTCCATCCTCCCAGAGCACACAGCAGAGCCAGCTACCAAGCAAGCATTAGAAAGGCTAGAGCAGCACTGCCAATCCCTCTCCTCCTCTTCTAAAATGGCTGTTTGGAGCTGGGGGCTGGCACAAAGCCTCATCAAACCCCCCATGTTGTGTAAATAACCCCAAGAGGCCTGACAATGCCTCTGCCACACTTCTCACCTGGAGAAGATCAGAAATTATTATCTGGGAGGCTGCGGAGGAGACCCTCTTCTTGTGCCTGCTGCTGTGAATTGCAGTGAACTGCGCTAAACTCTGCTCCACCACAGCAAGTCCAGGTTTAGCTGCACAACTATCTCAATGTTGGTTTTGGGGTTTTTTGGGGGGGGCAGTAGAAGCTTCTGGAAGTCACTAAGAATAAGTTTGTTTGGGTTTTTAAAGCTAATCTAAACACATTTGTGTCATCTTTCAAAATGGCACTTCCCCCTTGTCCCTACTTGACAACAGATTTTTCAGTCATTAAGAATGATCTGTATGCACAGAAATATCTCGGGTTATTTTTCCCATAATCAAAAGAAAACAAATCCCAGAGCAGGCCTGGCAGGCTGCTTCCGGCCAGTGCTGCTGCCCCCCCAGAGACCCATCATGCTCAGCTGCTGCCTTTAGAGGGCAAACAAGAAAGTTTGCTTTCAATATAAAATTAGACACTGAAAAAACTGACTCTTTTTTTTTTTCCACCCCAAACTATTGCCCAACTACTTTTCCATTAAACCTATTCCAAGACAGTAATTTAGATGTATATGAGTGGCTTGGATTGTATAAGCCAGCATTTAGGTTCTCTCCCCACTACCCTCCTGCTGTCAGTACCATTTGACACATGCCTGGTGAGCGCTGGAAGCTCACATCATGCTGCAGTCACTTGTAAGCATTTGTGATACAGCTCAAACCGCGCTATCAGCTACCAGGATGCCCTCTGCTATTGCCTGCTTGTTTTCACATGCTTTCGCCTACAAGGCCCTTCCTGATTATAGAGGACTGGCATTTAGAAGGAACTGCAGTTATTTACTTCATTATCTTCCTTTAAATCCCTCCCTAATACGTTCATCGGCTGTGATAACTAAATGAATTTTGCCAGTTAGAGCTGGTAACACGCTATGGCTACCACCTGTACTCATCTATCCCATTTTAAATTTGGACGGTAAGTTTCTGAGGGCAAAAAGCTATATTTTAATTACAAAGAAGACATTCTTGCAACTCTACAACTCCAAATTTACAAGTAAACACCAACAAATCTTTCAGTATTGCCAAAATCTTCTTGGCCTAATGTAATGGCAGTTCTGCTATAGGAAGTATTCCTATGTCTAGCACTGAAAGCTGTCCTTATTAAAAAAAAAATAAAAAAGAAAATCTATCACAGCCATCCTTATCAGTAGGATTCCTGCAGTGGTTTTACATTGCTAAGTATAAATTAAAGATATTTCATAAGCAGTTCACAATAATTTACGCAATTAATCTTTTGCTTTCTCTGTCCACTATAGATGGCAGTGGTGAGAAAATTGCTGGCCACTATCTAGAATTGTTGACGAAAGCTTCTGAAACACTCTGCATTCTTGTGACGGGGACCTTAGCAAGGGACCACTGTCGGCACTCTTAGCCTTGGGTCTACAAGGTCAGATAAGCCACTGCAGCATTTTCTTTTCACGTCTGATCAAGTGTGCAAAAACTTGGGCACGAGTATTCCTGCACATTACTCTTACGTCCTGGGGTCTTCATCCAAGAGCATTCAGAGAAAGCAAGCATGAAACAAGGCTGCAAAGCAACATCGTTTAAAAATTGAAGCAGAGTTACAAAAACCATCTGGGGGCCTAAACCAACCTTTTGCTATCCACGTACAGTACCCAGCACAATGAAGACCTAACATATTATCGAGCCCCTAGACTTTATGGTTTAATGAACTTTTTCATTTTAGCAAATCTGCTAATTCATTAGATGTCCCATCTTTTGCATTTACAGCAGCTTTGAGCACTGCAAGATCTTTAATCCTCAGCTAGGCCTCTTGCCTTAAAAATACATATCATCATACTGGATATGCTGCCACAAGAATGCAAAATAAGTGTTTTGTGTCATCGCATTTTTCAGTGTGCAGTTGCATGAACTACACTCCAGTGAGCTCTGGAGAAGAGGAAAATTACAGTAGCTCTGATCATTATAAAATATTCAGAAGGTGAAGCTCAAACACAAAAAGGATTCCAGTTGAGAAAGGTTCTTTCACTGCTATTGACTCCAAAGAAATAACTGGAGGCACCACTGAGTATCACCAACCCCCTGCTGCGTCAGGCTTTATACATGCAGGATTGCACAAGCCACTACACTAGGATTTTATATTCCCTTTTAAGCTGAAACCTAGTTCTTGGTCTTGTTCTTGGCTAATGAGAGGGGTGTCCTGGGCAGGGAAATGTACAGACTAGATCACAGCTGAGAGAAAAGCAAGAAGAGAAGACAGTACCACAAAGGGGAAGGAAAACTATCACCTTTCTTTCAGTTGGAGACAAATTCCTTATAAGGGCTGGGCTTCATGAAAAAGACAACAGCTGAGCATGGCTCCTGAGGTGGTTTATTCGCCTTGGCAAAGCCACTCAGCCTGGGAGGAGGCACAGCCAGGTCTCAGGACAACTTAATCCTCTCCAAGCCTGGTCAATCAGCAAGTTCTTCAGCAAAGCTTAGCATAGCTCCACACCCCATCAGAGCACCTGAGGATCACCAGAAGTCAGGGACCTATCAACCACCCAGTGTCCCCTGGTGGTGTGGACACCCTCCACCTAACTGTCCTCATGTCCCACATGGAGCACCAAATGGCCTCCAAGTAGCACAAGCATTTGGAAAGATCAGGATATTACATGCTCTTTTACACGCAAAGGGAGAGAGAGAACAAGAAACCATATCGCTTCTAAGACATGGTTAGCTAGCTGCATGGTAAAATATTTTCAAATTCTAAGGGGAAAAAAATGATAATTTGGGTATTCCAAACTGACATCCAAACAACACTCTCCTTTTAAAGCTCAAATCCAAGCCTCTAAGCAAAAAGCAGCAGCAGCAGCAACACCAGCCAACTGCAGCAGTCACAGTCCAGTCTCTGTGGTGGGTTCCATAACCACCTGGGCTCCAGAGAGATGAAGGTGCCTGCAGTCAGCGACAAGGTTATAAAAATTAAATGCCTTTATTATTTAATTTTCTAACATTAAAAAAAAAATCATACTGTGAAAGAGGTGTAAAAAGGCAGAAGCTTTTCCATTCAAGAATGGCCCATTCCCCAACTTTTAAAATATTTGTGTACAGGATGCTGCAGAACTCCATACAGCCACCTAGTGTTGGAAAAAAAATCACCTCCCCACTTCTGTGACTGTCCTCTGCAGTCCCAGAAGTGTATTTGAGACTAAGTGTCCGGCAAGGAGGAACAAAAGCCAAGTCTCTGCAAAAGTCAAGACCACACACTCCCAGTTATGGGCAGCGGCAAGTCTGAGAACAAAATGGACAATGAACTGCACACACAGGAAATGCACTTTTATCCCGATAAAGAAAAAAGAAAGACATCCCACAAAAGACATGGCTACTAACTGTGGATTCTCCAGTGGCTGTCATCTGTGACATCTCTCCTCTGTGCTGCTGAGCTAAGCTGAGTGGCAAGTAGATCTGCTTATTTTTAAGGCTACCAGTGGAGCAGACCAGGGAACCAAACTGGGTTAAAACTAATCCAGCAAAGAAAGAAAAAAGAAAGAAGGAAAAAAAGGTTTGTGTTCAGTCAGATCAATTACCTGGTTCCTGTTCACCGCATAGGTGAACAGATGCTTGTGCTAGCAAGAGACTGGGGGCGGCACTAGCACAAGGTGGTGGCCTGATGTATTCAGCAAACTACAGCCCAAGTCATCATCTCTGCCCCCACCACGGCCAGAAACACCCAATAGGAGTCTGGAATATGCCTTGTGATGCCTCATTAGGGCATAACTCTGATTCAAAACAGGTTGGTTACTTAATACCTTTCTTTAAAGTTATTAGTTTTCCATAGCTTTTAGACTGGTTGCCTGGAAGATAGCAGAGCTAACCCTGCTCAGGAAGTGTGCCGTTTGGATGTCAGTTTGGAATATCCAACTTTATTCGTTTTTTCCCCTTAGAATTCAAAAATATTTTGCCATGCAACTAGCTAATCAGGTCTTAGAAGGATATGGTTTCTTGTTCTCTTGCTTATAAGGGAAACTTGAAACAAATTAAAATTATTCTGGCCTTGTACTAAAGGTCAGCGTTGTGGGGAAAGATGACTTGTTTGGAATTCAGTCAGGAAGTTTAACACAAATAATCCAGCTTGAAGTTCTGTGAGAACGAGTCCCAGTCAAAAAAAAAAAAAAAAAAAAAAAAAAAAAAAAAAAAAAGAGTGCTGATAGAACTAATTTAAGTACTAAATCTCTCTTTTCCAAGCATTTTTTTCCACCGATAAGCCCAGAGGCTTTTAAAGCTGCCATGTGAACAACTATTTAGCTGAGGCGTGAAAAAGATGCTGTTGGTACCCAGATAAAACCAGGCTTTTATCAGGAGACTTAAGCAGGAAGAGCAGGGGAAAGAACAAAAGGTATTGTGGTAAATTGCTGTGAAGATGGACGGCACTGTACTGTCACCAATACTTGGTATAAAACATTAGGCTGCCTCAAACTTTTTTACCAAAATGTTCGTGCCATTAAAAAAGGGAGAATAGCTGATAAAATCCAACAGCTTATTTGCAAATAAATAATTAATTCTTTGTTAGTAAAGATATGCCTTGTAGGCATACAGATGCCTTCTGTATCTGTAAAGCAACATTTGCCTCTGAGGCTACATCATGAATTACATTTGTGTTCATGACTTAGAGAAAACCCAGAAAGACTTCAAGATATTCTATTCCTGCTAGCAACAGGTATTAAAAACCCAGATACTAGAATTAGTAAAAAAAAAAAACCAATACAGTTCTACCTTCATGTCACTGCCAGCCTTGAAAGGATGACTTCAAAAAGAATTAGAGAGAAAGCATTTCTGGTTTAGAGAATATGTAAGTGTTTGTGTGTATGCAAACACCTATGTACATGTATTTTTTAATAAAGTCCGTAGGGACACAATGGGTCATGAGATGCTTCCCAAAACTCTGGAAACAAGAAGAACGCCAGTTCCCGATTCCTCACAGGTTTATACCTCTGTGGTTAGTCTGACTGAAGCCAGCAGGGCTATAAAAGCATCTACATCCAAAGATTTAAATCCAGACTCAGCCAGTTTTTGGTTTTTGGGGGGTTTTTTGGCTAACCAAAAGCCGTTACCAAGAAATGAGCCTTTCAATCCCTTCTTATTGTTACAGAGTATTCAATTCCACCATAAGTGGGTGTTCACATGAAACAAGTTGTACCTGGGACTAGAGAAACATCAAAACCTGGCAAACACTAGTACTAAAAAAGTCGTCATGTTTTATGGACAAACATTTTGATAGTTTTGCAGGAACTGTTGCTGTGACCTACATTTCACCAGCAAACATGCACTTTGTGAACATTGGCACAGTGTTTTTAGCACAATTCAACACTCAAATCTTTCCAGAGAGGTTTCTGCTGTGTTACCTGCACACCCAGTTTCATCCAGTCTGATCCTGCACAATTGTGACTCGCTGCTGCCCTCTTTATTCCAATATCGGCTCTAGTGCATAACAAATACTGCAGTGCCGGGAATCTGTCTCGGTGACTCTGTCTCCATTATTTGAGTATTTGTCCTCTCTTCTCAGCAAAAATAACCTGGAGAAAGTTATGCTTCATTCAGGAAAAAAAATATCCCTGTAGTGGAGGGGGTGGGAAAACACAACAAAAAGCACAACTGACTCACTGAGTGCTCCCTTCCAACAAACGACGTGAAGTTTTGCCACCCAAAGTGCTGTAATCAGACATTAAAATGTAGCTGTTTCCTTTCGGCTTTAATGAAGCATCAGCAAATGGATAACATATCTATAGCCTCTCTCTTTCTGTCTGTCTCTGGGAGGTAGGTGCAAACTCAAGTAAGGTTCACAAAATGGATTCAGATGTGACCAATTTGTAAATTCCCAGGCAGCTATCCGGAGAAAGCTTACCGTTGCCAAAAACGTGCACTTTGGAACATCACTGAACGCCTTCTGTGTTTACAGCAATGGTTTCGCTTCATTCAGTTCCCTCAAGAGAAAGGATCAGAAGGACATCAGAGAAATATTAAACGTTACAGTGTTTAAATGAAAGCACCAGCACTAGTGCTCTTGCTCCAGCTGGTTAGCAGGGAGAAACACCCACAAATGCTCTCCCAGGGCAACTGCAGCATTTTCCTAAGGTATTTTGAACAGTTATTTCAGTAGGAAAACCCCCAAATCTTAATTTCCTAGATAAGGTTACATAATAAAGTAAACCCATGAGCAATCCAGCTCTGCCTTGAATAGGAGAGACATATTAAAAATGGCTTTTGGAAGGTTAGTTTTCCAGTACCATGTAAAGCACCAGCTTTGCATTAGTGATACGCAAATACAAATTTAATTCATGGTCAACCTGTTTTTTTGCCAGTTAACTTGCTTGGGATGTTTTGGGGTTTTTTTTGCAGTTTGTCTTGTTTCTTAAACCAGCAAAAATTAAAGGATTCACTGAAGTGTCATTTTTAATGCTGAACATTAACCACAAACGTTCCTTTTGGCCAAAACCAAAAAAGTTCCTACAACTCTGCTCTTCACTTGTAATAAAGAGTCGGACAGTCTATTATTTATTCTGTTTCATTATTTAGTCTACACAATGTACTGAAAAATAAGAAACAGCAATGCTAACCCAAAGAGTACAATTCATCCCAAATCTTCATTTATACATGTAATGCCAGCAAAGCCCTTCAGCATGACTGTAGCACAGCAGCAATCCCATTTTTTATGCTCTGAAGGAAGAAAAGTTTTTTCCAACAAACTTGTTAAACTTCAGCCATTATTTACTAATAAGAATACCTGTATGTTTTCTTGTTCTTTGCTTATGTATAATATCCATGAAACAGATTAACGTGCTATCACACGTTTTAAATGGCAACTTATCACTGAAAGACAACGACAATGAAACAGATGCAGCAGAGTATTTTGGGTTTCCCCCAAAACCCTCTTTCTCCAAAAAAGGGTATGAAGTAGAGTACTAAAGTATCAGTCTATGAATCATGCCATGAGCAACCAGAACTACCACCATTTCTGAGCACCAAAGCCTGACATTCATCCTCTGAGCAGCAGAGAGGTTGGAAAGGCGATGGTGTTCAGAAACAGCAGAGAGTCAGGAGGCTTGGAGATGCCATTTATAACTCATTACCATGTAAAAAACAGTCCCACAGCAGAGTACCGTAACACAAAACAAGCAGAGTCCTGAATTAATGAATGAATACTTTGATCACGATTCCCTCTGTATTTTTCAAACTCTCCTTATTCACTGAACAAGGGTGAAGCTCCCTGTATGACCAGCAGCAAGCAGCTCTGTGCAGCACCATCTCCCTCCCATTACTGCTGCCTCCAGTTAAACAATGACGTGACAGCAGTGACACAGAACAGCTGCCCCTAGAAAGTTTACTTTCATGGGCCTGTGAGAGTCTACCATCCACGACTCCCTGCACAATGTCACATCTACCTTTCATGCTGCTCAGGGCTTTTAAAAGTCTCCAGAGCCGCACTGGTGGCATGCAACGGGGAAATAGTAAACCTCCTACCTCCAGATTACTTTTGAGGGTATTTTCTGCCACAGTGGAAGACTAAAATAGATCAGAAGGCCTGCTTTCCCATGCCTCCCTCCACCCCCCAATTATTGGCAAAGTCTCTTCATGGTTGTGAATGCTTCATAGGGCTCGTAAGGAACAGTAAATAAATAAACAAATAAACAAAGCCTATCTCAAACACTACTCCCTCCACATTCACCTTTTGCTGTAGCCTCAAGCTCTGAAATGATACAAGGGAGGGAAAAGGAATTCAAATGTATACATAGAAGTCTATATAGCTACAGTGTAAATGCTTGAAAATGTAACCCATGAGAATACTAACTGCATGCTCAAGAGGCCAGTTGCATGTAAAAAGATTTCAGTTGCTAAGTTAAGACTCCAGGTTAGGTTGTAAGAGCTTTAAGAATTTGTGCTCAGGTGCCTCCCTAGTTTATTTCTAGATATTTTGTTCATTACCACTTTGCCACACAACTCAGTTTGCTGAACTAAATCAAACAGCCTTGCGCTTGCTGTAGATACATTTCTGCGAGACAGATGGGCCAAGATGACCTGTGACAGACACATGCTGCAAAGGAAGCTTACTTGCACCTCTCCTAGCACATTTGACTGTCCTCAGGAGGAGCTCAGCCCTGTAACAGCGTCTGTGGCAGTAACATGCTACGCTGGTGCCAAATACTGACAGCCAGACCAGCTGGCACCACTGCTGCTTGCACACCTGACTTTTCCTTAAGTTCCCTCCTGACAATTGTCATCATCTGCTCATTTACAGGGATCTCCCTCCCCCAGTCCCAGTCCTTCTCTTCCCTTTGGATATTTGCATGTCATCCCTCCTGTAGGTAACCAGTGAGCGCCACAGCTGGCCTCATCAGCAAGGTCAGTAATGATGAACCTTGTTTCCATCCTTGTGTCTATGCAAATGCAAACTTTTGCTGACCTGAACTATGTATTTACTGTGTTCTTGCTTTGCCTGTGGGACAGCAATGTGATAATATTGCCAAAACAGCAAAAGCTTATATTCTCTACTGTGACTTTTTGGAAATGGGACATTTCTGGTAATCCAGCAAAATGCTCTGGTTACATCCTGGGAAAAAAGTCTCCCACATTTCCCACCTGGTTGTCTCTAAGGCTGTACAGGCTGTATGTGCACATCATGGTTTACTGTGCAGTAATTGTTGGTGTGCCCCTATCACAAGATAACTCAATACCCCATGAGTGAGTGGAAAAGCCTGGAGACAAAATGGAAAGGTACAATCAGTAATTTCCAAATACACCTCCCACCCTCATATTGTTTTTTATTTGTTTCTGCATGCTTGACCTTCTGAAGTCTCACTCTAGAAATTTAAACTAGTGCAGATGGTTTTATGAAGTAAAAAAATCTAGGAGAAGTCACAAAGATATCCTGTTCATACATCAAAGCATCACCTGGCAAGTATTTGAAAGGGGGTAAATAATTTTTGAGCAAAAGCAGAGCTGCTAATTTCAACTACATGAATAGCTTCTTGCAGAAGCTAAGCTTTTGTATTTTCCACTGCAAAAGCAAAGATTTGCTGGAATCCAGGCAGCAATAAAGCTCTTGTGTCTATAGACTTATCCAGGTAACATTAAACGCATACCTCTCACAAACAAAGCAAAACACAGGTAACTTAGTGCTATCATCAGCAGAGAACTGATTTTCTCAGATACAGCATCATTCGTAATTCATTATAAGAAGCTGAATAGACAAACAGCCTATGACCACAATCATGGATAGTTACACTGGGAAAGAGACTGTATGGACAATATTTACACACAGAACCCAAAAAGCACTGCAGCTCCACAAGTAAGCATATAAAATTGATATTCTGAAAGAAATTGAATAGACAAAATAATAGCAATTCTTAGGAATGAAGCTAAGTATTATATGAAAAGCAATAACAGCTCTTCGCCTTACAGAAAAACCTCACATAATGGTGCAGGACATTTTGCCAAGGCCTGCACACATACTGAAAAGACTTCTCAGCAGTCTTATTATGGCTACATACAAGCTGACACCAAACCTCAGAGCTGAAGAGTCAACAAAATGACAAAAAAAGATGAGAACCGCATTTTGAAACTTGAGCCTCTCTCTAATTCTGTGCAGAACAAGTTTCCAAAGTTGAGATTTCCAAAATGAGTAAGGCTCAAAGTGCAAAGAGACATTTGTTTCCAAGCCTTTTTGTGGATACCATGGATGTCTGGCCTGCTGATATAGTTTAAAGTTTTGAAGGGAGACAGTGTCATACACAAGAGTGGGTTCCTGTCAGCTGAACGGATAGCTCATTTGTGCAGCGCTGCCTGAAGAGTGGGTGCAAGGACAACACTTAACACTTCTCCTCCTGCCTTCTCTCACTGTCTTTCTTTGAGCAATTTACTTAATCCTCAGTAAGCCATCCACAGAGCTGAAATAGCTATAGCTATCTCCCAGTGGTATCACAAGGAATAATTTGTTGATGTCTGTAAGCTGTTTTGACTCTGTGGTGATGGACACCAGAGAAAGATTTAGAAACAGATGTCTGTGGAGAGGGAGGGAAAAAAAACCTGTGAATGTGTAAACATATAATATTTAGTACTTATATAAATCCAACTCTGTCTAACAGAGAACTTCTACTTAGTAAACATAACTAAAGGATGGTTTCTGAATGAATTGAACTACAACACAAGGTCTATGTGATTTTTCCTTACAGAATTCAAACACAAGGACTATACTTTCCATGATAGTATCCTCAGCAATGCTTGTGAGATAACCAGGAGGATGTTTTGTACTGGACATTTCTTCCCTCCTAAGAACATAGATGAGGTTAAAAGAAGACAGCCAGTCAAGTTGACATAAGGACTGTACTTCAGCAAACAAACTTTGTGTAACAATAAACCAAGGTCAAGATCTTCTTCCCCATTAGCAAAGACCCTCACATACCATGTGTGAGAATCACACAGCTGACACTTAAGGAAGAAGGATTTTTATTTTTTCAATAAAGGTAGAATATTATCAGCAAATGTTAGAAGTGTGACTCACAAGAAGTTTCTCTATGTGACAAAGCCTTGATCTGGGTTTCCACAGGACCGTTAGCCTTAGACACCAGCATATTCCTGCTGCTCCATTCGTAAATGTTAAGATTCAGAGAGTAGTGCCTTGCTGAAGTCAAATGACACCACAATAACCTGCAAAAAATAATGCTACCTCACTTAAAACCTTAATCAGTACTTGAAAAGTGGCTGGCTAATATGTGCATTTACTCTAACTTCCAAGGGAGGTAGAATTTAAAAGTGTTACAAGTCATTCATCTCAGTGAATGAAAAATATAAGCAAATAATAGAAGAGTGCCTGGGGTGAGCACTTCTGAGCTGCTTATCTGGGGCAGTTTTTAGTTACGGTTATGATTCTTGTCATCATCCCACACCACTTCGTACCACAATTAAGGACAGCTGACAAAGTCTTGCAAGGCACAGTTGAGACAAATCACAAGGTTTTCTACAGCATAAAATTTGTTGCTATTATTTCACATTTATTTTCCTTACTGTTTTTCTTGCATTAATTCTTGTCCGTTTCATAACTTCAGGTTCACTCTCTTGGAAACCAGTCTGGTCAAGTAATCCCAATCTCACTCTTTTCCCAAAAATGACAGCAAAGCAGAACAAAATCTCTTCATTTCCAATGGTGCAGACTGGAAAGAACAGAAGGCTTGCAGGAGAGAAATGCACTTGTACAGAGAGAGGGATGACCAAGATGACTCCAACCAGAAGCTCCCAAACAGCAGCTGAGCACAACAGAGATGATGCTCAAAGAACATAGCCAGCCAGATTTAATGAGTAGTTTGACTCAGTCATAACCAGAACAGATAAAGACAACAAGCCTCTTATGTGGCAACTGTAAAGATCTATATCTTGTCCTCCTTTTTTCTTTTTCCCTAATGCCACACAGCACAAGGAACAGAAGTCCTATAAAGCATGGATATTTTGGCACAATTCCTCTCAACAAACAGGAACGGCCATCAAAACACACAGAAGAGTAGATGTTGGGGACTTCACTGGGACATGGGATCCCCATGTTCAAGACTCGTCTTGCCAGACTCTAGTGACCTCAAGTGAAAAACTCTGCTTTGTCTCAGATATAGCAGGCACTTGTTTTCTCACATCCCAAATGCAAGCAATCTTTCTTCTTCCAGTGCTTACTCCCCCCGTCTCACTTGTCCCAGAGATGTTCCAGTAAAGTGATACATTTCGATTACATTTCGTTCAGCCCAAAATAGTCTGACAATCTCTAATCTTAGCATTTACCTTCTCTCCTTATTCCCTGTGGTCACATCAATTTGAACTGTCCTGTGTGAAAAGTTATTGTCTTGGATACAAAAGCACAGCACAGAATATTTATAATACTTAGGAGACTAGCAAATTTGTGTGTTGCTGAACATGGAGACTCACTAGATAAAATCCACATGCACAAGCAAAACTGGGACAAAAATCTTAGTTTTAAGGTTAGGAAGAGCCTTTTACTATGGATCTCAAAATGAACTAGCTGTAACCTTTGGATCAGTGCAACGGATGTATTCCTTACACAAGGGACACTGCCTGAACACAGACCTACCATGTGTTTAATTCAATTAATATTTTATTCATGAAAAAAATATATTGTGTTTAAAAAACCTGGTAAATACATCCCCTCCATATTTTCCTAAAATATACTTAAGATTATATTATTATCTTGCATCAAAACTAGGTGACACTTTAACAGTCTTTTATGCAAATTTCACATTTACGTGGCCATTTGTCAGGTATTGATATAACTGAGCCAAAACATTGAAATCACCAAAATACAAATATTAGTAATGAAATAATATTACATTTGGCAAACAGAGAAATATAACAAATGGTTACATTTACTGCAGGAGTGTTTGAATACAAGTTTTCCAAATAGCAAAACATGAAATCACCTTGCATTCAAAAATGCAGCTGTTCTGCTATTAAGTAGGAAATAGACTTTTTAAACTTAAATCTTGTTAAACATGTAGGGAAAGTTTTGGCAAGACAGATTGTTTTCCATCATTAGATGAAATTTTGAAAGCTGCTTCCTAGCAGAATATTTCATTGCAAATATTTTGGACACTTTCATCTGACCTTAAAGTTAACTGAGATCTGTGCTTGCATCTCTTACAGTTACAAGATAAATAGCAGATTTCTGAAGATAAAAACAGCTCTCCTTTCCAAGGCAAAACCAGGTTTTCAGAGGGAAAAGTGCTAAAATAATTCACAGGAGTAGACACATCTTTTTCTTTTCTTTTAAAGAAATAAGACCTTCATATAGTTACAATTGTACAGTGGTTTAATTTAATGTCCAAGATCTCATTTAAATCAAAACTTAGCTTCTAAAACATAGAGATTTTTTTAATACTCAAGTGTCTGGTGGACATGCAATATCCACTGCCCAATTTAATTTCTATGAACCTCTGGTTAGGACTTTGTTATCCTTGAATACCTGAAGCAGTGCAGCACATTCCCTTCCTTGGGGACATATTCATGCTTCACAAAAAGAAGAGGACGCAACATGGTTATAGTGCAATATCATGTAGTCTCATACATCAGTGTGTTCCTTGACCAGAGTTGCATTATTTGGGACGATTGCACAGAGAAACCCACTCTGCCCCTTAGAAGCTCATCAACTCCTGCTGTCTCAGACCTCTCAGAGATGAGATTCATTCCCAAGGTAAGAAGAGGCTACTGGCTACAGACTGCTTTGATAAATGAGAAATCAACAGCAGGAGCAGGTAATTGTACCAAAGGGCTCTATCATCCCCATTAGAAACAAACCAACCTACCAACCAACCCAAAACCCACTTAAACACATTGTGTTTGTATGACTTCAAGGCATGAGACAAGTAAGTTGCTCTTCCAGGGGTGGGAACCATCATGTGCAAGAGGCAAAGCAGCAGCTACTTCCTTGCTGACATTCAGGACACAACAGAGGATTCTCCTCCCAGTCATGGGCTTTAACCACAAAAATCCACCTGAGTAACTCCTAAGTAAAAAAAATGGCTCAGAGCTTTCAGCAAAGCATTAGAGAGTCCTCAAAAACATGAAATATATTCCTTGGTCAGTGCAATGAGAATAGAGTCATATTTCAAAAAAAATTGACTGAATTTATCAAAGATATTCCGAGGATCACAGATTAACATCTGTTTGCAAGTTCAAAACTGAGACTTCCTTTGGAACGACTGCCTTTTCTACTAGTTATGCCTCATTCTAACATTAGGGAAAAAGAAGTGATAAAAACTAAGCTGATCCAGAGAAAACAAAAAGGGGAGGAATCCCAGTAATTATTTTATTCCTCTCACGTCTTAGAATATTTTTACTAGCCCTTCTAGTACAGGTCTTAAAGTGTTTTGTTTCAGATCTCAGGACATGCAATCTCTCCACTGCACTCCCTAAGCAAAAACTGCACTCAAATTACTAGGAGACCTCAGACAGTGACATTTACTTGGTGTTCTGGGGAAGGGGCAACCCAGTCACTCCCCTTGGAAGAGAATACCCACATCCAGAACAACACTGCTGGTAGCTGGAAAACACACATACTTCTTAAGGCTTTCCAAGTGACACATCAAAATAGATAACACACAGAGGAGTAATTCACAGATTGTTTGCTGGACTCAGCTGTACTGGATATGCCCAAATTGCACAGGGAGAATCAGTTGTATTGCGAAGGTCGGCGAAGATAGGTCTAAGACTTCATAGGAAATAGGTGATGTTTCGGTGCCCCCAGCCAGTGGCTGTGCCACGGTGAGCAGAGCAGGACGCTTTGCTCAGAACTTGGATGAGATAAGGAAGGTGAAAAAAAAAGAAACTGGAGACGATGCTCTGTATGATCATAGAATCATTTAGGTTGGAAAAGACCTTTAAGGTCATCAAGTCCAACCATTAACCTAGCATTGCAAACTCCACCACTAAACCATATCCCATCTACAGATCTTTTAAATACTTTCAAGGATGGTGACTCAACTGATACTGCGGAATCGCATTGCTGTGGACGTAGATGGCATGGTGTTGCAGCCTGCCCTCTCTCAAAGGTAGGCACCTGGGCCAGTTTTCAAACAAGACCAAGTAAGTGGGACTTTCTTCAACAAAAGACTCTTTTCAGAAAATAAAACAGGGGAAGACTTTACAGTTCTCTCTAAAGATCAGACCAAGAAGTGCATCACAACCCAGGCCATCCTTCTTTGGAGAAGCACCACAAGTTTATTCCAATTTTTATACACATTATGAGGGCCACATGCTGCCAAATCAATGGACCAGAGCAGCCCTGTTCCTGGGCTACCTGACTCAGGCTGCTGAGAATGGCACACCACACCCCATGCTCTTCTGGCTGTGAAACGCATCTGCTCAGATGCGAAGAGATGTTTCTGTGACACCTCATTCTCCTGGCATGCTGCACATGGAGTTAACAACAACAAGAAAAGGAGTGGGACATTTTTCTGTGGTTTACAAAACAAACAGAAAAAAAAACCCCAAAGAAATCTATGACTAATATGATATAGTGAAAAAATAAAAATCACACAAACATCTCTGTTTCCTTTACAAGGTTTATATATAGCAAGATGACAAACAAGAAGAGCTGTTGCTTTCAAAGTGGATCAGACTGTGGAAAGACAGCTTTAGTTTACAGTATCATGACATAAATAAAACCTGTTTCTAGCCATATAGAAACATAACTGAGAATCTGCAGCTAACATTTTTCTCTATCTATATCTCCAAGAGGTTAGTTCAAACCAAAAAGTATATGCTATATTCACCTTTATAACCACTGAAGATGATGAAGGGTTTTGAATCCTGAAAGTTCTTGGGATCCAAGTCACTTGAAGGAGCTAGGAGGGAAACATCAGAGCCCTCCCTACCTCCTCCTCCACATGTGTTTTTCCAGACACCAGAGCTAATAATCACTGGAAAACTTATTTTAAGGTAAGTGCTCATACAGTAGGGATCATGACATCAGGTGTGGCCATGGAGGACCTGTTGGAGCCTAACAGGAATTTAGTTTAATCTGGTATTCTTGCTAATATTTGTGCTTTTGCTAAATTACAGTTCAAAGAGTAGAATTATAGTCACAAGTTTGGGAGCTTCTTGGGAAGACAATGATGGCACCATTCCCATTTGGTACTAGATGTGACTAGATGCATTCAGAATTGAAAATATGTGCAATGAAAGAAACAAAATGCTTACTCAAAACCCACCACAAACATACAGATGTTAGTTGCTACATTCTAATGCGCTAAAAAAACCCCAAACATCAACCATAACCATCTTAAAAAAAAAACAAACACAAACCCAACCACAAGCAACACAACTACCCACAAAAAGAGAAAGCACATTGACTAAAGGATTTGCTATTAATTATCCATGGTGGAACACAATATAAAAAGATTAATCTCAACCTAACAGATAGTATAATTCATGTCTGCATGACTGTAATAAAGATAACCTTATCTACAAGCTATTTGTAGATATCATAAAATCATTTAGGTTGGAAAAGACCTTTAAGATCATCAGGAAAACAACATGATAGTTGCCATAATTCATAGTTATCTTGCTGGATTTGGGGGGTGGTAGAGCTTGGAGAGTGAGAAGGAAAAGACAAAAGAGGTCATGTTACTTTTCAGCTATAGCTGGATGGTAGCATACTACTTCAAACAGTAATGAAGACAAGGAGATTTACATGTACCTTGCAGTATTTATGAACAGCTGGACCTAAATATGCTTCCTTAAGCAAATGGGTACTCAAGTATGTAAATCAGCACTCATATAAACAGATCTCCATGTGTACAAATGTTTCCCCATGAAAGCTGCTCATTTCTTAAGCCAAATCTGCTCCCATTCAAACCTATAGCACAATTTCTTTCGACTTGAGAGGAAGCAAGAATAGAAACCCAACCTCTGCAAAAACAGTCTTGAGGTTGTTTGGGGTTTGTGGGGGTTTTTTGTGGGGTTTTTTTTTTCAGACCTACATATGTGACTGTCCATCAACTTGAGATCATTCAGCAATTGGACTGGATTTATGGGAAGTTATTTCTACAATCTTTTCTCAACACAACAGTAAAGTTTTTGCAAGCAGTTATTTCCTGTAGACTGCACTCAGACTTACATTGCTGATACATCCAAAGGCCCTAGAAGTTTTGCCTACAGATTCTGAAAACTAAGAGTCCTTTGCATTTGGGATGCATTCACATTTTCATTTCATAGGACAGACTGTTATCTTTTTACTATAAGAAACATCAGATATTCTACTTCTATAAGGAGTTTGACAGAATCCTGGTGTGTCAAACATACTAAAGCCCAAGAAGATAAAACCTACTTATTAATCACAGCTTTGGTTAAGCTCTTCACACTGATAGCAATTTGTTTCTTCATTCCTTTTCTTACAATTTTTCTGTACTTTTTCAATCAACCAACATGGTTTTATTGGTGACTAAAAAGCATTCAGGAAAAGCAATCCATAAAGCACAACAATGCAGCACATTTCCCATGGCTACTCCAGCTATTAAAAGGTTAGTTCAAGTCTGTAGGCAGTGAAATCATACCACCATTATCATTGCCTTGTGGGAGCAATAATTCTGGGTGGTCTGTAACACTACAACTCCTGGTCTCCAAGATAGTATGATGATGTTGTCAAGAAGAGCCTGTCTAGGAGTGTAACTAGGCTGAGGCTTTTTGACCTCATAGATAAATAGGTTTTGTTGAAAGCTGTTCTATTATTTTTCAGATTAGCTTGGACTTGCATTTGGTTCATTCTCTGCCATGGGGGTGGGGAGAGAGAGGCCTTGAGATATCCCATAAATGTTTATCCAGCTGCGGTAGCTTGATTCTTAAAGTATAACTGTCAACATCTCTGCTCCCTCATGCAAATCTAAATTTGTAAACAATCCTAATAATTCCTCCTCTCTGTGTTCGTTTTAGTTTTACATTCCTGACTGAACAGCTACAGTACTTGAAGCAAGGAGAGCAATGCTAGTCAATCCAGTGCTGACTGCAGTGGAAAAAAAATGTACTAAAACCATGGGCTCCCAGAACAGACTGTTCAATGCTAATTTTAAATCTTAAAAAACAGTGCCACTGACATCAGTGGGGTATTTTTTCATATTTTTTTAAATAATCAAGAACAACTGTGTTGCTTTTTTAAAAAAAAGAAAACACATTTGATTCAGCTCCCGTTCCCTTGTGTAAATAGCCTAAGAACATTTATCAAAATTATTTTAAACTATGTAAACAGAATTGCACTTTGCAGACATTTCCTACCACCATAATTCATAAAATACAATTTTCTTATCTAATTTGTCCAGTTTGTTTTTCCCAGCTATACTATGCTGGAACAAAGGGCCAGTAAGTCCACTTACAAAGGGTATCCACTCAGTTCTCTGTATCATGAGCAAGCTGAATGATACAATTTTTTCCTTTTTCATTTTTAAAAAATAATTAAATAATAATAATAATCCTGGAGGACATGATACGCCATCACTGAAGACATTTCATTCCAGCCACAGTAAAGAACTCTTTCCAGCATTTATGTAGTTTCAGCAAAGACCTGATCTTGCAAGTATTTATGGACAGGCTTTATGGGGAATAGCTTTGAAGAAATTAATGTGCCTAATGATCTGCCAAGACTGTTCTTGCACATAAACATTTGTGGCACAAGAGACTAATAGCCTCAAAATTATAGAGACAATTCTCTTTAAATGTAACTTTTTAAAGATCTTGTTAAGATGTTAAGACAAATAGTTCTTTGAGCAGCAAAGTATTATTTCTCATAGATTTTATGTCTCAAAATTGAAGTCCTTGGAGCATTCTCTAATGAATACAGCTTTGCCCTCAGAAAAAACTCAAAGTTCCTGTCCACTTTCTCCCCAAGTATTTTCACATCACTTTAAGAACAACCAAATTTGGTTAGAAGTTGGCCCAAAATTCAGAAGTTATAAGGGGACTGATAAAGCAATGGCATAAACCTTGTTTCTGGCGTGATTTCTTTAGCAAAAGGTTTAATAATATCATGGAAGTCTAAAAAAAATCCAAATAAATACCTCTGCTAGACCTTGTCAAACCCACAGTTGTAGAAGAGGTGTCTAGTTTGTATATATTGAATTGGCAGATTATATGCTAAAAAGAATGTGTAAGCACAGGGAGTCAGTCCAAACTTAATTCTGTGCTTCCCATCTACGGTTTTAGCTCTCAGCTTTGACACAGGCTTTATATTACTTCCTAAATCAGAGGCTGAACTGTACATTTCTTTACCCTCATTCAGCTTGCCAGCAACTGAAATGAATGCCATACACAACTCCACAGTTTTGATACTACTCCATATTTCACGAGGAGCCCACATTTAAACAGGCATTTGAATGAAGAGCTGTACTGTGTGTCAAGCTATCTTCAGTTCCTAGTGGTAGGTGGAAACCTGAAATATAGATATCTATCCTCATTTTCCCCGCCATTTCTTTCTCTCTTCTGAGATGTGTTGATGAGGCAGTTTTATTAATTTAAGTCTTTCCCCCACCTCGTTGTCATCACAGCCTATGGTTTTCCACATTTTCTCTGGAGAAAACACACATTTTTGTCAGTCTGGCTGCCAAGCAGTTCCCATTGCTGCTTCTAGAGCTCTGGAGGTCCTACACCCTCAGGTGGCTTCTCATGCCTCATTCCATCACAGACATCATGACATCGTATGGCCACAAGTCATTCTACATAGTGGTATCCCCCAAATTCGCCATCTGACTAAAACTGCACAATCTTAACTGTAAATACCATATTCACAAAAATACCAGAATTAGCATACATCACTACTGAGGGTGACATCTCCTCTTTCCCTTGTAAGGAACTAAGGACCTATTGTGCACCAAGCACTGAAATTTGGTCCAGATTCTCTAGATGTGTGGAGATGAAGAATTAGAAAGAAGTCTTCTTGGAAGCAGAGGAGGGGTGTTCCATTCTCCTCCTGGACCAAATGGGCTGTCCTTCAGCATTCAGTGATATTAATGGTGGAACACAATATGAAAAAGAATCACCTCTGCCTAACGGGTAACACTACTCATGTCTGCAGGACTCTAACAAGGACAGCATACATGTCTGAGGGTCAGTTTTGGCACACAGATGTTGCCCTTGTGATCTGACCCCATTTCCATTTGCAGAATGTGAAGCCCCACAGAGCAGCTGCTGAAGGACTCCACAGGAGAGGAAGGGATGGTATTGCAGACGTTATAGCTTCTGCAGTTCCAGGTCTTTCAGAAAAGAACCTGAAGCTGATCTGTTTATTCAGACATAGAAATCTGGACCATCCATTCTGCCAAGGAGAATTTTAATCTCTCATTCTTGTCCCTCCATTTCCTTATCGTTAATACAAATATGAAAAGGAATCAAAATGAATTCTACTGTGTGGAGCTTTCAAATTACTATGTCCTGTTGCATTTTCATACTCTGTTGATCAGGCCTAATTTCCTGGCAGTATTTGTCACTATTAATCTGGCAAAACTTGCTCATGGCACACCATTTAAGTAATTATTATAAGACCTCATCAGCGATGTTTACAAGACTGGCTTTGGCTGTACTTTGTAAACACAGAGTAGCACATATAGCTTTATAAAAAGGCATTTAAAAAGGCAGAGTCTTGAAACACAGATTAAGCACATCATCATTTTCAGACCCACTTTAGGAAGCATTGGGTGCCATCTTTATAGCTTGTCCCCTCATATGTCCTGAGCAGCAATATCTTTACAGAATTCCATCAAGGCAGTGAGCCGTGACCTCCACTTCCTGACACAGTGTCAGCCCAACGTAATCAAGCTGGTCTTTTCTGACTAGTCTTCCACTTGATCTATGAAAAAATGATTCCTAGGACTTTCCCGCCAGCAGGTGTCAATCTTGGCAGGCTGGTGCATACGGGTGCACCAGTTAGGGCAAAGGTGGTGTGTTGACACACATGAGGCTGCAGGCAGTTTCTCCAAACTGAACCACCCTGGCAAAACACTTCCTGAAGATGCCTTGTTCCTCTTCTTGCTCTTGGGCAGGGGTGGATATTGCCCAAATACTGCAAGGGAGGAAGCTAACCCCCTGCCTCACGTGACTTCGAGCATGTGTCCAGCAGGGATAATGAAATGAGCAAGAAACAACAGCAACCTAATAAATCTTCATGAGCTTAAATGTATGTCCTGGTCTGCATCTCATTACTGACTGCTTATTAAAAAAAAAAAAATAAAAATAACATATCTCAGTGACACCTGGACACCAGCAAGTCCTCATTTTCTATCCCAAAAGGCTGATTCCTTAGTCAACCAAATCCAAAATAAGAGTTGTAGATCTTTTGGAAAACTCATCCCAGTTTCCAAAAATAATTCTTAAAATCACAGAATAGCTTGAGTTGGAAGGGACCTTTAAAGGTCATCTACTTCCAACCTCCCTGTAGTGAGCAGGGACATCTTCAACTAGATCAGGTTGCTCAGAGCCCTGTTCAGCCTGACCTTGAATGTTTCCAGGGATGGGGCACCTACCACGTCTCTGGGCAACCTGTTCCAGTATTTCACCACCCTCATTGTAAAAAATTTCTTCCTTATATCTAGTCTGAATGTACCCTCTTTTACCCCTTGTTCTATTGCTGCAGGCCCTACTAAAAAGTCTGTCCCCATCTTTCTTATAAGCCCCCTGTAAGTATTGAAAGGCCACAATAACATCTCCCCAGAGCCTCCTCTAAGCCTTCTCACAGGCAAGTGTTTCTTTTAAAAATATCTTTACTGTGCTTATTAATGCAGCTACATAAAATTTGAGTTTCTATTTTTAAAGAAAATCTTGATGGTCATTTTCAGTAGGAAACAAAAAAAAAATTTCAAGGTTCCTATGAATGAGAAGTTCTGAGTAAAAATTTGGGATTTCAGCATTGCATTAGTTTTTTCTTGTAACACAAACTGTCACCGGTACAGCACAACATGTATTACATTCAGTAGTTTAAATAATTAAATTTTTTTAGGTATTGAGGTTAGACATATTTTTATTTTGTGAAATACTCCTGAGGTTTCAGAAGTTTAATAATGTCTATGCAAAAAAATGTAAACATTAACTCTTGTTCAGATATACTGGAGAGCCATTTTTATTTGTTTACATTTGTACTAATTTTTATTTTAAATATTCCCAATGCAACTGAATTTGATATGACATATCACTATACATTCTTTCTAAGAAGTGGTGTAAAAGTATGTTCAATAACAAGAAAAAGACCTTTAAAACTCAGGTATTTTGAACAATCGTTACTGTTTCTAAAGTTACACTCTTCTGAAGGAAAAGATGATTTATTTTCCTGGAAAGTTTTGCTAAAGTATAAGCTTATTTGTGTGTTTGTGTGTGTGAATTCTAATAAATTATTACAGATTTCAAGATTTCTTAAACTGTTTTGCTATTTAGGAATTGGTAAGTCAGATAAATCTCAAAGTAAATTTGCAGTGTCAGAGATAGACAGAGATCCCTTAACATCACTGAGAATACTTGATCTGTGCATAGACGAATACTCACCTTCAATTATTTTTCAGGTTCTGGTTATTTTTGAAAGCTTTTAAGCCACCGAGTTGGCCTTCCCCATTCTGCATCATTAGAAGACCGTGTTAGGGCCATACATTACTCTCATCCTTTGTAACAGCCATTTAACACAGAACAGATCATCCTGTTCTACTTCAGAGACAAAGGTCCAGCCTTAGCTTACATGGCTGTATGCAATGATGCAATTAAACCCACTCCATTTTCTGCAGTAAACGAAGAACCAGTGGGGCTAGTATCAGCTCCAGTTGCCCTTGACTCCTTAGGCAACCAGGCACCCTTCCACCAAACAAATCAAGGGGGGTGGATTGAAGTTACTCCAGAGCAAGGCTCAAACTGCTCTAATCCACAGTGAGGGCACTGACCTACTCCCACCTCCTGCTTCTGTCCCAGGAGGATGTAATGCACAAGCTCTGGCTAACTTGAAAACTTGCCAAGCAGTAGTTGTTCAGCCTGATCAAGGAACGCAGTACATCACAGGGCAACAGGCAAACTGGAACATCTATTTATTGAATTAAGCCACAAAACAGAGGAGATTTTGTTCACTTGCTTAACATGAAATTTCAAACTGACCTCGAGTCTAAGCTATTTAAAAACAGTTCTCTGGATTTCAAATAATAATTCAAACACGGTGATTCATACACAGGGATGAAAACCATTTAGGTGCCATTAGCTCTTCCCCCTCGATCACTCTGCCTGCAGAGAATTAAACAAGGGGAAGAGAGGGATGAAGAGGACAGGAAGAGTCAGGGTACAGTATCACCATAGGTTTTTGTTTTTTTGGTTTTTTTTAACCTAAGTTCTTACCAAACAACTCCACTGCAATGCTCCTGATATACTAAAAGTACATACTTGCCAAGAAACAGAAGCTGTGTGGTTGTGTTTATCCCTGGGGAAAAAAAAAAGGAACATTTGCCCTACGAAGTTTTGCCCTTATACCTTCCCTTGCCTTTATTTTCATTATAATCTTTGTCTCTCTGCAATGTCTGAGATGTCTTTTTAATCTTTCAATTACTCCTCAATATCCATTGTCCCAAATCTCTACACTTCTCCTGCTTTACATGCAACCCATGTCCCACAAGCATGTGAGGAGGCCAAATACCAGGCATCTTGGCACAAGCTAGTACTTTACACCTATTCACAAAGAGAAAACATTCCTCTTCTCTTAAGGAAAAGGAAAAAATATAAAGAAGGGGGAGCCGAGCTCTACCAAGTACTCATAGCAAAGAGATGAAGTAATGTTTACACTCACCCTTTCTAAAACATGTCTGGTCCTTTAATAATGACCTGCCAAAGCTGAAAATTAAGAGCAGCCTCCAATACAGTGAATCTATTATTAGTAATTATTATGCACACTGTAGTTATTTTCTTAGGTCCTGTAACTGTCTCCATTGTGCTAGCTGCTTTACATCTGCAGAACAAGAGGGTTTCTGCAGGCAAGGTACAGCCTGGTGCAGAAGACAGCTGCACCCAGGCTGGTCTGATGTCCACAGCCACAAGTGCAGCACAGCAGCATCCAAGAGGCTCTCAAAGCCCTCCAGAAGTTTACTCCCAGACCCAAATCCCCAGAGCTGCCAGGGAAAGAGCAGAGGAGTCAGCAGAGAGTGCTGAGGCAGCCTTGGAGAAAGGGTCTCCAACAGGGAGGGTCAGATGGGCAACAACAGGTCTGGGCCAGCTGGGCCAGCTTGAGCCAAGCACAGAGCAGGAGCAGTGGTTGTTTCAAGTAAGGCTCAACCAATAAATGAGGTTGGAACCCTCCATCCTGGACTGTGGCTGTTGGGTCCAGACATCTTCCTTCAGACACTGACCTGAACACCGTGCCCTGTGGATAAGCAGAGCAACACAGGTCCCCCACTGCTGCCCTCCCCAGCAGGCAGCCCTTCCAGAAACAGGAGGGTGGCAAGCTCAGCCCAAGAAGCAGCACTGCGCAGGAGAGCACAGAGCAGCTCTGCCAGGCTTTGGCTTGGCATGCAATGGGGAATTTTTTCCTTCCTCTATCCTACACTGCCAAAGAAGCTACCATGAGCAACAAGCCAGAGTCACAGCAGAAGATGATCTTTGTCCCAAGTGAAGGTTTTTACTGTCAAAGTACCCTTTTATTTCAGAATGGCTTCTTATGAAAGAATTGGTGAGACACTGGAACAGGTTGCCCAGAGATGTTGTGGATGCCCCATCCCTGGAAGTGTTTAAGACCAGGTTGGATGGGGCTTTGGGCAACATGGTCTAGTGGAGGGCGTCCCTGCCCATAGCAGGGGGGTTGGAACTAGATAATCTTTAAGGTCCCTTCCAACCCAAACCATTCTATGATTCTATGAATTAGTTAACCTGCTATCAAATCATGAGCTGTATTTAGGGGACAGTAAGCACTATGCTATTTCTCAAGATTTAACAGGTTATTTTTGAACTTACACCAAATTCTCATTATCATCTTAATGTTTTATCATTATTTATAAAATCAGATACTTTGCACACATGAACCTGGTTTAAGGCCTTCCGTGGACACAGGCAGCATTAGCTCATTGACTTGCACAGCTGAAGATGATGTGCTCTAGGCATGATAGAAAGCAATCTATTAAGAGCAAAATTTCTGTTAGGAAACCTGCAGTAGAAATATTTAGCAGTGCCTATTTGTCTTTTTTCAGCTCTGAATTTTCTAGCCACTAAGTCAACAAAAGTGATAATATATGATATAGTCTCCATCTCTAAGAGAGATCCAGCCTCTTGTCCAAAGAATTTACAGTGTAATCACCAATTACATACCTCATTTTTATTTTTTAACATCACCAAAACACACAACAGTTACCATTTTGACATAAAGCACCATCCATGGACAAAGATCAGTACAATTTTTTTTTTTAATGATCAAATTAATACCCCAACAGAATAATTCCTCTTCACATATTTCCACAAGCCATCCTCCCAAGCGAACGTGTCCCTTCTCACGGACACTCAGACCAAGAGAGCAATTTATTCTCAACAGAAAAAAGAAAAAACCAAACATACCTGGGAGCAGCAAGACCTCTGCCCAGACAGGCAAAATGTGAGCCAGGGGCAAAGCAAGGCTGGCAGGGACCTCACAAGCAAGCAACACAGTCCCACAGTCTCTGAGCAAGCAGAGCAGGTTCAGTGGCATTAACCAGGGTCAGCCACAGTCCTGCACTCACCAGCAAGTTTGCAGTGTCCAAGGTCAAGCCAGTAAGCCAAGGCAAGGTCAGGGTCAGCAAGGCACACAGCCAGGTACAGGCACACACACAGCGCAGCTCAGGCAGGGAACTGAACAAAAGAAGAGAGCCCCCAACAAGCCTCCTCACAGCTTTTTTTCACATCAGCCTAATCCAAGGTTACACAGCTGCCCCATATCAAAGCTGGCCTTGATCATAGCCAGGGGATGGAGAAGAGGTTGCAGACCCTGCTGCCACAGTCAGCATCTAACATCCACCATCCACCTCCTGGAGCACAGAAGCAAGCCCATAGTTGCACAGCCCTCTTCTTGCCTACTCCCATCATCACTACAACTGTACTTCTCAAACAACCTTTTTCTGTATTGCATAGACTTTCAATACAAAAATTTATTAAGCAGGATAGCTTTTGCATTTGTATTGCATACCTACTGGCTGATTTTTTGAAAGCAGCGTGACTGGTGCAACAAATATGAATGTGAGTTTATCAATTACACTGATGGGATTGCACTGAAGGGTTCGCACTGAAGGGTTCTTATCTGTATACATTCAATTAGGTATATGCTCATGTTAATGGCAAATTTGTGAAAGCGAGCATTAGGCCAATTGACATTCATGGGTATTGTGGGCAAATATAAATAGGATTAGCTACTCACATTTAAAAAATAAAGACAGCATTAATATTTAAATATGAAAGGCATATTCGTAAATCAACCTGATTTAAAAAAAAAAGAAAAAACAAAAACAACCAAACCAAAACTAACACCCTAGTTCACATATTCAAAATTCAATTGTATTCTCCTGTTTAATAGCTATTTGCAAGGGCCTATGCTCCACAAATACATTGCAGTATCTGAGAAAGCCTGCAGTTACACATTTGACTTTTACGAAAAGCACAACCATATTCTCAAATATCTACTAGAAGAAAAGCAACACAGAGAACAAGCCAGATTTTATTCTTGGGTCAGGCTAACTGGGCAGAAGAAGGTGTCTCTTCCAGCATAGCCCCCAGGCAGGCCCTGGCTGAGCACAGCTGTGAGGAAGCAAGGCAATGCTCAGGTGATACAAACCAGCCAAAATGAGGGCACAGGCACTGGCATGGTGGCTCCTTTTGCCCTTGGCAGCAAATTGAAATTTGAAACATGCTACTTGGAAGAGATTTCTGCCTACTCCTATTTTCTAGTATTGAAGGAAGGTTTTTGTTCAAAGAACACGGACTTTGTTCAAACCTGACACTTCTGTGAAGCTGTACATTGTTGTGGTCTTGAAAAGAAATAGTTTAAAAGGTTAAAAGAAGAGATTCCTTGCCAACTGGGATTTATTGTTATGTGTTTTTAAAAATATTGTCTGAAAGCCTGCTGATAGGCCTGTGGCTATGAGAACTGAATAGTTACTATAAATGATACAACCAACCACATACAGAGTGCATTGCTCAGGACAGATACCAGTTTTGCATAGTCAGACAGATGTCTGTAGACCTATTTCAAATTGGTTTTGTACCACTGCTCCCTCCTTAACAGTTCTGTGTTATTAAACTGAAAGCCAGTTGAGCATGATAAAGTAGTGAATTTAAAATATGTAGTGGATGTCATGTGTCACAGTCACAACAGCTTATTAGCTGACAGTCAAAAACCTCTCCTGGCTAAGCCTTTCCTCAGGATAAACTGGGGAGCCTTAAATTCCCCCATCGCTACATCTTGCATTTAGAGCTTCCCTGCAAGCGGGGCAGAGGACGAAAGATTGACACAAGAGTTTGTGCCGGCCCTTCTTCCCTGAACCCACTACTCAGATTCATGTTTCCTCTTCCTGCTGCCTAGTTGAGCGTTTGCTCTTTTCCAAATTGTTCACGTTGGCCTCGGTCATTGCCCCACTTGCAATGCATATTTTGTGTTGTTTAACTACAGCCTCTGTTTCAGTAAAAGTTTTGGAGTTTTTGATTGTGCATGAGAACTAAAGAGCCCACCAATATTTTAAGGACAAAATGCATCAAATTACCTAAGACAATTTCAACAGACTTCAAGTAGTGGTGATACAGGTTTTCTCTCAGACTAAGCTTTTATAATTATAGCTAGCCAGATAAGGATCACATAGAAAGCTTTCCTGCTGTTTCTGCCCTGTGAGGTGTCAGGTTCAACACAGCTCTGGAGCTGCTGCTGTACATCACGCTCCTGAAACTTTGAAGCAAGCACTCATGAAATATCTCTCCCCAAAACAAGACCCATTCCTGCAGTTTGCACATACAGATACAATGGACAAAATGTCTAAGAATACATGCAGTTTATCCTGAGTAAAAAAAAAAATACTGTTTGTTTTTAAATTAACCTACCTTGTATCAGTTTACAAGCAAAACAATCTCTACTAGCAAGTGGTTTTGTTAATATGGTTATGTCTGCAGTCTGAACTTTGCTTGCATAGAGCCTGACTTGAAGAGAACAGTAAAAGCCTTCTACAATCACCATTGTGGGGGGAGAACTCACATTCAGTTGAATAGTATAGAAGTTTGCATTCTTTAATCATATGATTCAGTAATCAAAGCAGACCATATTTTAAAATGCTACAAAATTGTACAGGCCAAAAATAGAAAACTAAAGTGGTCACATCTGAAATTCTTTATGTTGATGTATGGTCACCTTCCAGCTGACAAACATTTACCATCGATGTCTGCTGTGTCAAGAGCTGCCAGACTGGAAAAAAAACCCAAAACACCACCACCAAAAAGCACACAGCAGAAAATAAGCATCATGCTAGCCTAAAGCTGAAGACTTACAAGAACAAAAGTTTAATATATAGTCTTTGTTTGCCATTTTACTTCTGAGAAAGATTTCCAGTACGAAGTCAACAGGATGTACAGATTGCTACACCATGTTATACTTTAAAGAGTACTTGAACCTGGAGACGGGGCTGAGGGGTTTTAATTTTTATTTTTTTAGAAAAAAGTAATTTCATTTTAGTACAACGGTCTCTGAAAGATAACGAATATGTGATTGCTAATAAAAAGCCTTGGTTCCAGGAATACAGCAAAAATGATCTTATGAAAACAAAGGTATACTGGAGTCCATAAACAACACCCTGCTTCTTCTAAAATTTAATGCTGTAGCAAGGCTGGATGGCTTATGTCATTTTTCTCAAATCTATTTCCCTGTGTTTGGGGAAATAAATTCATTGGAAAAAGCATTAATAACACAGCCAAATACATGTTTGCATTGTAACAGTAAAACAGCTATTTTAAGAAATGTTATGCTTTTTTCCTCCCAAAAGTGTAAATCAAAATTAATTTTGGAAGAACTTGGTCTTGTGCTTGCAGGTACTACATATACAAATACAGTTAAAAAGAAAAAATCCATAGGTCCCTGCCAGATATTAAGTATATATTGTCAACAGATGGTTTTGATAAAAAAACACAGGGAAGAGGGGATGGCTCAGTAAGACATTCAAAGCCACAGGGGTAGTGATCCCACATTCCAGCTGGCACCGTAACCACCCTGCTGGTCTGCTTTTCCATGTAGGAACACCTCAGCATCGTTGGCACCAGTTTATTATAACTAGTCCACTTGTCACTACCAACCTCGCAGGGCGTGATTTCTAGCCAGTCCGTATGAATTATCCTTTCCATTAAGGTTGCAGGTCCAGCACTCACTCATATAAAAACCACCCATCCTGATATATATGCCCTGCTGTAAATGTCCTTTAATGAAGACCAATACCAGGAGTAGAGCTCCCAGGCATCCTCAGAGAAGTACTGTAAAATGAGTTTTCCAGAGTGACTCCCATCAAGCAAGACAAAGCTACTGATTAGCCCCTACACAGCAATCAATGACAACTCACTTGTGGTAGAGAACTCAGGGCTGGCCTGACTTCACTTTGAAACACTAATGTGCGCAGCTATACCCATCATAAGGGGCATGCATGTTGATGTTGCTGTTTTCTCAAGCTCTTTTTAAGACGTAGTCTCTTTACTCTTTCTATGGAAAGATAAGTTTCTTTAGAGCTCCCTCTGTTGTAAAAGAGAAGAAAAACAAATTTAATTCTCAGAGCAATTTACCCAAGGACTGATGATTTTTATATAGCAGAGGAAAACAAGTTATAAGACTAACAATTTGAGTGAAATGTTAGCAAAGTCCTGAGAACACTACAAGTATGAGCTATAAGTGTATTGGACTGAGTAAGCCAAACCAGAACTACATGACAAAACCTGAGTTGTGATAGTAACTGACGTGACATTTTAAAAGGAACACAAGATACCTAATTCTGTACTAAAGGCAACAGAACAGAGACACCACCTTGAATGTGAAAGTAGCTAGAGAATACCTAGCAGTAGAACACAAAAGGTCAACTGGATTGGAAGAGATTTCTATGTAATATACATTGATACATAACATTTTTAACCTTGGAAGTTAAAAAAAAAAAGTAATTTTATGTAGATTTATGCCATACAGAGATTGACCATTTTGATCCCTCAAGCCTAACATCTGTGTGGGCATATTTAAGTTTCACAAGCATGTAAGGAAACCCAGTTCAACTGTGCTCAGCTCTTGTTTCTCCCTCTGCTCATCAGGTAGGCTTCCCTACCAAGCAGGGAGTTGTACTTACTCATCCCAAATACTGCTTTGCACCCATTTTCTCTCCAGAAAAAAGGAAGACCAAGACTACCACCACCTTTCCTATGAGTGGAACACAGGACAGGCACACTTTCAATTTACAGCTGTTAAATTAGCAGCTTCTACTTCATATCTCTTCC
This sequence comes from Grus americana, assembly GCF_028858705.1. Classification (NCBI taxonomy): domain Eukaryota; kingdom Metazoa; phylum Chordata; class Aves; order Gruiformes; family Gruidae; genus Grus; species Grus americana. Next base: position 10,775,369 of record NC_072864.1, read on the forward strand.
CAGGAGAAAAAAAGATAAATGCTTTTTCTTCAGCCAAAAGCTTTCTAGGACAGCTGAGGTCTGGCAACAGCTCCTACCACATTCCCCAGCCAGGCACACACACACACACACACACAGACTGAACACCACCACAAAACTTAAAAATTAGCTGTTCTAGCTGAATTTAATAACTGTTATAACAGCTCACCAGACATCACCCAGGTTTATGAAGGTAAAAAGGAGAACTGAGAGATACTATCACTCATTACTACCTCACGGCCACAACAAAAGAAAATGTGAAGGAATGACAGAAAACCCATGTGACACCATGGAGCAGCACTGCCACCTCAGTGCTGTACCACCCATTTCCACAGCAGGCAGGGACATTGTACTTAAGATTTGGGTCCTGCAAGCATGGTCCTAAAGGGCTGTCTGGTATGTGCGTTCTCAAGCACACTTCATTACATGGCAGATTCACTGTTCACAGATCACTTTTTCTTTCACCTTCCACTATAATCTCAGGGTTCAAATGCTCCTTAGTCATTCACATAAAACACCATACTGTTTGTTCTCTGATTAGAGACCGCTAGCCCAGACCCACTCTTGCTCTGGGAAACACTGGGGGCAGAGCCCCAAGAACGGAGGAAATGGGATGCCGGGACCATACATGAACTGTCCAAAAGAAAAAGCAAAGGCCCAAATAGAAGTAGTCTCTTTCTCCAAAAAGGATGACTCTGGAGATTACACTGACTATTCCAGCTCCCTGAGCTTCCTGTGCCTGAGAGGCTGCGAGTGCCCCCCTCAGCAGAAGTGCATCGTCACTGCCACCCTACAAGCCAGGGAGAGCAAACAGAAACCCTCATTGCCCCCATAGGGCCAAATTTGACTGGAAAAGCAGCATTAACATTTCTGGCATCCCCTGGGTAATGCAAGCATGTTTTTAACAGGGAAATAATTAGCACATCAGAGCACGCTGTGCAAATTAGCATTCAGGTGCAGCTTCGTTTTAAACAGGAATCCAATAACATTATATAGCAAGAGTCACATCTCCAAAACCCACCCCGCTTGATTAAGTTATAAGGGATCTTTGCAAGGGTGTACACAAGCCAGCCAAATCTTTACACTGAAAGAAGCTCATGCATCAAGTTCCACCACTGCTGTGAAAATTTGATGCTGCATCATTGCGGCTGATGTATTTCAGTGCACCTCCATAAACTTAGCTGAAAGACACAGGAAATCAGGTGAATGCAAACATTGTGGAGAGGGTTGAGATTTTTTTCTCTTTGCCTTGAAAGAGACACAAATAGCTGAAGGCTGGAGGTCACTGGAGCCCCCCAGCAAGTCTTTGTAATAACAGACAGCAATCTCCAGGTCTGCAGGTGATAAGCTATCATTTTTCAGAAATATTTTGTGTACCTCCTGCTGAGCTTTTCTGGCATTCAAGAGACAGATCAATATTTGGTATTTTCACTGCACTTGAGGTGCTATTGTTCTTTGTATCTGAAAACAGAGTAACAGTTCAGATGTTTATAAAGGTAGCCAGGGCAGCATCAGGAGGAATGCGAACCAGAAAGAAACTAAAATATATTAAAACAAGTAAAAAAAAAAAAAAAATCTTCAAACTCAGGTTAGTCCATAGGGTTCTACCAACTTGAAGAAACAATATAATATTTCTTGGGCAACAAACAGAGCAAGTGTGGAGCGGCCACAACTAGAAGCCACTGGTTACCTTAGTGACATTATATCTAAAAATTGGAATACTCAAGTGAAGCTAAAACAAAGACCATAAATAAGGGGGGGGGTTATGTCTTCAGACAGCCTTATTAGAATGGTGGTTTAAAAATTAAATTACAAGTGTATTAGAAAGGCTTACATATTTCCCATGTTACAACTAATGGGCTTTGGGAACTTCTCTCACTTTTAAATGAATGAAGGCTAAGCCAGGTTACATATCTGTGTGCATGAAGTCTGTTTAGGCGGAGGAGAGAGAAGGAGGATCAACCCTGCTTATCCGTGTGATCAGAAAATAAAAATAATTGCCAGGTCTAGAGGATATTTTTTTCTCAAAAAAACCCCCAACCCAAAAAACCCCCAAAACCCAAACCAGTCAATTGCTTAGTTGTTTACTTTCTAAAATGTCTATGTTGCTTGAAGAAATTTCAATCTACAACAGTTAATTTTGCCTATATCCATTTTGGTCTGTCTTTAACCACTCAGCACCATGTTGCACCATTCAAGAGTAAGAAGCTGAAAATGAAGATCAGGTATTTCTGTGGTGCAACTCCTTATTTAAAGGGAACATACCCAAACCCTGCTCCTCTAATATACATACCCAGTACTAATAACAACAAACAGATGCTTACCTTACAAATCCCAAGTCCACCTTTTTAGTCAGGCCTGTGTCTCAGGAAATCCTTTTTCTCTGCTTCTGCTCAGAACCTCTTCCCTTACTTCCTACCTTTTCTTCCCCTGCTGTGCATACCCACCCACACAGCTGCAGCTCAGCAGTCCCTGACCCCTATGCTTTCCACCACTCCCAGAGAAATTCTCCAGCAATCCTCCAGCTTGACTTCAGCTCATCCATTGCCTCCAGCTCCCTAGTGCCTTCTGCTTTGACTCTAAAAAAGGCTTTTAATTTATTTTTCTGCTTGCTACGAAAGAACGCATTTACCCTACTCACCAGCATTAACAAGGCCTATGATTGCCCACATATCAAACAGCTGTGGCTGCTATAGTCCTAAGCATACAAAGACAGAATTAAACTAAATGGTTTTCACAAAGTGTCTGTAGGCTGACTGCCCCATCACCAGTCCCTTCATGCCCTCTGCAAGCACTCAAAATCAGACTCTGGCTGTAGAAACACGTTTTGTTTGCTGCTGTACTAGAGAAGGAAAACACCTACCTGCCAGCCTGCTCCAGGCTCTCTGTTATCATACTCCATGCTACATTTTGTTCACTTGCTGTTGGCAAAAGCACCCACATTTTCATTAATGTAAAGTCAAAAGCTGCATTGTTGGGAAAACAAACAAACAAACAAAAAACCACCAAAAAACAAAACAAGCAAGGGGTTCTGCACATCCCGGGCCAGTTATCAAACTACACTGTACTGTCTGGGCTTTCTGCAGACAAAAATGACACCAAAAATGTTTCTGTTTCTTTCTTAATGTGTGGTCACTACAGCAACAATGCTATCACCTTGTCAGGCAGCAGCCACCACTCAGCTTCACAGATTCACATGGCATTGATAACAACCTGGACTTGGGTCTAGTCAGCAGTAGCTTAAGTTGTTTTAGAGATGTGACAGGACTACATAGAAAATATAACCATATATAAAAATGGCTACAGGCCTCAGATCTGATGACTAAAATGAGTATGTAACTGTACAGGTCAGCCTTCAGTCTTAGGATCCACTTTAGCTCAGTCTCCTGTCCCCAAGGCATCCTGTTGTGGTACAGTAGGAATGAGGCTAAAACCTCAGTTCTGAAGAGTACAGACTTCAATAGAAGAAGGTAATATGTCCATTTTTGGATATTGCCGTAATTGTAGCAGTATTGCATCATCCCATCCTTTTTTTGTCTACTTTCAGCTCTATAGCATATGGAAACACAAAGGTAAAACAAGGTATAAAGGGATTAAATGGCTTATCAGAGGCTGCAGCAGAGCAGTAATCCAATCTGGTCACACCACGGGCCCCTAAAGGCTGGGGTCTCTAGGGCTTCCTGGCCTTGACCCTGCGCCTGATGTGAGAGCTGCTCTTCTCTACAGCAAGTCAGTGAATAGTCCAGAATAAGTCCCCTCATTACATAGCCTAGATCTGCATTATGTGGCATGGGCCTCTCTAGAGGAAACCAGTATTTATTCTCTTGAGGTCTCTTGTGCATTGAAGGTGATCAGCAAACAGACGTACAGCATGGTATCACTCTGCATTCATCAGTCCACAGCTCTTCCCTGGGCATTGAGGAGATTCATGTCTTCAGCAATGTGCTAATTATACACTGACAAGACAGGATGAGTGACCTGGCTGGGGAAGAACACTTTACCTGCCCTTTAAGGATCCTGCAAACAGCCTGAGCCAAAGGAACACCGTAGTCCATTACCAGTGCTGGGGAATCAGCAGTGAAACAGCTGATTCAAGCTATCCTAAGCACCGAGCAGAAGTGGTTGTGTCTCACCAGGACAAGGCAGGCACAGCACTTGCACTAGACTGGTTCTTCTTGGCCTTATCCCATTTGAGAGGCCATGGAGATGGGTCAGCCTCACAGAGAGTAGGTCTTCACTCTCATCCTACTGTTGGATGGGGGACAGAGCCTAAGCCCTTACTGCAAGAAGCAACAGATTTGGTAATGCAGCTGGTAACAAGCAGGAAGATCTTCACATGGGTGAGAAGCAAAGAGATAAACTGACTTCCAGCAACAGTGTGGCTGCAGCAGTAACAGCCACTGCCACTAACCTGCCTGGAGTCCTTCTGGCCACTTCACTGATGGGTCCACAAACACAATTGTAAATGGTGACTCATCATTAATTGACTGTATTTTTAAGGCCATCACACAGGGTTGGTTCTTGATACTGAGCTTCTTTACCTATGAACTGGAAAAAAAAATAAACTGTTTGGATATTAAATCCACAGATGACACAGCTGTTTGAGAATGGTAAATGGTAATAAGAACAGGGCAAAAAGAGCAGACAAAGCGATTGCTTGGTAAAATGGCTGTGGGCATTGCAAGTAGTCAGATGTAAGTCTGCGCATTCAGCCTGAAAACTGCAGGCTATAACTCCATCCATGACAGGGTGGTCTGCAGGGGAAGCAGGAATCAACCTTAGCACCACATGAAACACTGTGGCCAAAAAGACTTACCAAATTCCCAGGTTGCTAAATGGGAACACTGGATAAAAGCAGAGATGATAACATTCCTGCTGCATATTCTGTTGGTGTAAACCCTGAAAAAAATACCATGGTTCTGATATCCTTAAATTCAAGAAGGGGGAAAAAAAAAAAGGAGAGAAGATTCAGAAAAGAGTTATGAGGTAATGTCAAGTACCAATAGAAGAGACCAAGTGAGAGGCTGAGGGAGGCTTGTCTGTTTAGTTTGTTCTTGTCTGATTTGAAGGTGCTGTTTTAATCTTAAGGACATTGTGCTTGTTGCACCATATTTGTGCTGTATCCCTGTTGCCTAAAATAGGCTAGGAAACTGTATATATTTCTCCCTTTTACATATAACTTGACTTTTCAGGACTCGTGGTGGAAGAGGGAAAATTGATGCTTTTCCCTTGAAGTAGCAAACTTTAGGTATAGCCAGGCTATTTATGCTTTTTATGTTATTAAACATCTTTGATGCAGAGGGTTAGGCAAAATCAGGAAACCTTTTAATTCAGATCAGATTGTTAAGGAACATGACAATAATTGTTTTGTCTTGTTGTGTACTGTAGTGCATAGTTTGCTTTCCAGATAATGTGGGAATGTCACTTAACAAGTTCCATGTTAATGCAAGGATCTAAGAGCAGAATGAAGCTCTTTCTTGCTCCAGATCTCTTCCAGTGGGACATGGCAGTTTGCGGCTTTTGATCTTTTACATAAGATTAATAGTTTTAAGTTTGTTATAGGGTGTGTTTTGCAACCTGCGGTTTGTAGAAGCATGTGGAGTGGGTATTATGAAGACAATTATGGACTTCCAGACATAACTATGACAGGGTGGCAGCAGGCAAGGCTTGATTAAAAGGTGATTCCTTCTAATCTTATGGTCCTAACTACCTCAGCAGAACAGAATTGTGATATTCACTGTGATAGCAAGTCCTCCAGAGGTTTTGAGCAAGCTATCTAATTTCACCCCTATTGTTTCTGCATCCAGTAAGGTCAGGAGAAAATAGAACTCCTTTACTCCACAACAGAGACTAAGATCAGCTAATGCTAGCAAAGCTCCTGAAGATGGTATATGTTCAGTAATGAATATACAGACAAAGCATTAGATTCTCATGAAGGGAGTTCCCTTTGCAGTGCTGTGAGAAATACAAAGAAATCCTGTTTTGACTAGTTAATTGAGCAAACATTCCATCCTGCCCTAAAATATGCTTGCTATGCTTTTTCAGATTTTTTTTTTTGGAAGTGTATCACCCCTTAGCATGTTCATGTCTCCACCAGTCTGAAGAGCAACTGTCTGTTCCAGCCCCTGGGGCTCACCTGCTGCTCCCCCACTCCTGTCAGGTTGGATTTCTTTAAAAAGCATGTTGGTTGCAGCAAATCATTTCATGCACTGGAAAAGGGAAGACTTTTATATTTACCACCAGATTGGATGTGCTGTCTACTCCCCCACCAAGCTTCTACCTTGACTGTTCTCTGTAGTGCCGTTTACGGCATGCTGTCAGCCCTGCCTTCGCTTGCCCGCCTCTCCCAGAAACGCTGAGTGCTTTTCCACCGGGTGCTGCTTCAGCTGTGCCAAACTGCCCTTCTGCCCTCCTCCATACAAAATCCAAGTCTCTCCCATCACTAGCAAAACTCCTTAGAAGTCTTCCTTCATCTCTGTGATGCTCTGATTTCTCCCCCTCTCCTTGTTGTGCTTTTCCATTATACACAAGACCCTTTCACAGGCTCCCTGGCCTGGCCCCTCAGCCTGCTGTCCTCATGCCATGCCATGCCATGCCTGCATTCCCGGCACCCTCCCCGCAGCACTATATCCCAATAGACATGCCAGGCCCGGACCGCGTTGCCGGGCTCTCTCTGTTTTCTGTACTGTACTCTTGACGTGTTTTCAGCCTGATGCAAAGCTCATTCAGCCAACAGAAAGAGCTGCTTTGACTTTAATGGATTTCAAATGAAGACTTTAGACTATGTCTTCACAGCAGCACAGAAATAACAACAGTGTTGTGTAGAGATACCCAAGCCAGCTTTAAACTAATTAGGTTGGATCCCAATAACCATCTAATCATAGAAACAGGGAGCTCAGTACTAGGTAATTTACCCTAATGAAACTGTAAGCTTGTCAAAGGAGAAAGCCTGTGTTTGCTTTAGTCCAGTTCCAATTTAACATCATATGCCCATTGCCTTTTAAGAAACACCTACTACTATTTAAAATCAAACCAGCACATGTCAAGATAATCTCTCCTTTCGTAGTAACACAGCTATACAGAGCAACTGTCTAAAACATTTAATGTCTCGTGGTCAGTTTTCTCCTCTCTCATCTGCCTTCTGCACACTAAACAAACATTACATGTACCTACAGAAGTGTTGTTTTACAAAAAGACAGGAAGCACAGAGTACAAGAGAAGATGTGATTTATCTATGAACTTATAAGGGGGAAAAAAGGCAACAAATCCTTTGTTCCATAGTACACAGAGACATCTATACTTTTCCTTGTAAAAATATAAATGTTATTTTATTCTTTCAAAATGCACAAACAAGATACAGGACTCTCCAGCCAGAAGGACACGTTTTCTCTTGGAAACCAGAGGTAATCACACCTGCAGTCTTCAGACACAGGAAAACCCGCTAAATTCCATGTAAGAAGAAAAGCATATTGAGCAGACAAATACAGGATGTTTCCTATATTTCAGCACATACTCCAAATTTCAGGTATGCAAAACTTAAAACTTACAGCTTAGGCTTCACTTCAAAATGTTATTTTCAGTCTTACATTTGCATATAGTTTTCTGATTTTTTTCCCCACTCTGATTTAAGGAAAACTTTGATTCTGTTTTAAGTCCACATAGCGTCATTGTCACATTCATTCTGCCAAAATTGTCTGAAACAAACACCCACATTTCTGAAAGGAGACGCCTGACTTCTTATAGTGCTTTGCATTCAGCAGCCACCACTGAAGCCAAAGGTATCTCCATACTTTTGAAAACCAGCCAACATAAGCAGAAGCCTACACATGGATTTGGGAGTCTAACTGGGTTTCCAGCTTTGAAAGGCGTGATTTGACTTTTCTAAGTACTCCTTAAACCAAATACCATGTGTTCACCACAAATGCCTTAATTCCTGAAAGCAAAGCTGAAGAGGAAGACACAGCATTAGAGGAATGTATATGAGCATCTTCCATATGATACTGTTAGGCCTGAGAAAATTAGCAGCTATCCCTGCAAAAATCAGATTTCCTCTGAAATACCAGGCTGTGGGCAAAGGCAGACACAAGTATCAGTGTGCTGGCAGAAGCTGGAGAGCTCTGGGCTTGTGTTGCCTTGTTTGATTATGTTACCCAAAACCCTTTGGTGCCTTCCCAAAATTGCTTCCTTTCTTTCAATCAGAAGTCAAGGGGAAGCTGTAAACCGACAATATTTGTGAGTTTTCCATGAGCTTAGGAAGACAAAGTTAAGCCTCCAGCTAGGCTGTAAACAAGTTCCCTCTCGTCCCCCCCAAAAAAAAGTGGAGCTTGTAAGCAACTACTAGTTAAGACACAGTCCTTTGGAATTGCTCCCTTTTCTCAAGATGAGACCTGTCACAGGTTGCTGGTGATTTTGGAGTTCCTGCTCCTCATTGACTACAGCCTCTCTGATCAGTAAGAGCCAAAATTTAGGAAAAGCAAAAAATGGGGTGTGCTGAAGAAATGCTGGCTAAACCCTAAACATTTCTCCAAATGTTTCTTGTGCTTCTCCATTTTCACCATCCCACAGAAAATGACTCCTACGTAGGACCATGGCCAGCCTGGGACAGTGGCTGTATGACACCAAGTCAGCAGGACCTTATGGACATTGCCATATCCTCATTGTGCCCTGTCTGGTCTTCACCACTGACATGGGTCAGGGAGGGGAGAGTTTCCCAAATGGCAGAGGCCAAATTCAGAGCTGCTCAGCTTTGTCCTCCTCACATCTCCTCAGAGGGTTTGTGGCAGTCTTGTCGATCCAAATGCATTTAATGCTAATGCCAGGTGTACAATGAAGAGAAATGCCCTACTCATTTGTAGGCTATGCACTATTTACTCCAATATTTCTTGTCTCCCTGAGCAACTACCTCCACTATAACTTTGGTTTTTTACTGTGTTTTGAATATTGTTCTATGTATTTTCTGGTACAAGCAACAGACAATAGATCCAAAGTCTTAAAAATATAGGTTAGGTAAGAATTGTCCCACTGTTCCTTTTTTTTTCTTTTTAAACTATAAAGTTTCATAGTTTTTTTTCTCCAAATTAAAAATAGTAAGGTTTTATTTAAAATTATCTGGAGAAAACTGTTCAAATATTTCAGCAAGTGTATCGTAAAGAGTGAAATCCTGTATTTTGTCAGAGCTCTGCACATCTTTACAAATTGAGACCAATGCATCTATGCAGTTATATACTTTTAAAATACAGAAATATATGAAAAAAAGATAAAATAATTTGTTTTCTATAATCCTGAATAATTCTCAGGAGCTTTAATAAAGTTGATGATTATCTGTATCCATAATTAACATATTAGGCAACGTGCCTCATTTCACCTAATGTTAATGTTTTACTTTTGAGGGAGAAGTGTAAAAATGCCAAACTATAATGCTGACTTGCTAAGGAATTGGGGTTTTTCCCTAGTCACACAAATATAAGGTATTAGAGATCAGTTTAGATTAGCAAATAACCCTTACATCAAATACAGCTAATAAGAGACTTAAATAAATACAGATAAGGAAAAAAATTTATATAACAGTGATTTTAATTTTTTAAAGGAAAAAAATCTCCCATAGAGAGATGAATTGTATTTTTCTTGGAGTCAAAATGCAGTCGGTTGGCTAGTGGGCAAGGCAAGGTATGTTACAGATCTGACAGATATATTTCCTACTCCAAGTGAATCCTAGCAAATACAGTCCTTGACCATGGCACTGATTTGCCCAATCAAAACACAAAGAAATGCATTTAAACTAGTGGGCTCTACGCCAACCCAAAAATCCCATCTTTATGGGTGAGTTTGCAGGATCAAGAGATGAGATTGCAGGATCAAGAACATGAAAATCAAGTGGTTAGTGTTAACATTAGTGTTCTTGCTACAATGACAGGCTTAGTAAAATTAGATTAAGTTACATAGCACGGCTTGACCAAAAAAATTAATTGGAAGGACAGAAATTGCATGCATTTAATAGCTTGCTTCTGCAGAAATACAAAATCCGCTTCAAAACAGGGAATACAAGTCATCTCCATTGCCAGCATTAAAACAGTAATATCTATTGTCCTTGCAAAGCCTTCATTTATACTGGTGACATTACTGCACTGTTTTGAGTCTAGAGTTAATACTGGGGCTTAAATGTACTTTGAACTATATCAACACTTGAAGATAAACACCTGATTGGGAGAGAAAAGGCAAGATGATGAAAGCAGGAATCACACAGCATGCCTCCAGACTGAGTTTAAACTGCAGGGAAAAAATAAAATACAGCCAATCCCCCTGAAATGTATTGACATAGAGGGCCTCCCCCACCTCTGGCTTGCAATTTTGCTCATTACCTGGAATTCTGTCAGCCTCTATAGACTTACCCTAACCTCAATTTTGGTATGACATAAGGCTATTAGGCTGCTTTACAGCTGAACAATCACCATGGCTGCAATACAAGAGCACAGCCTCCCTGCTGTGGCCACATGGCACCTGCAGACAGGATCTGGCACAGCTGCATTCCATTCTCCAGCAACCCTGTGTACTCCCAAAGCTCAAAGAAACACCAGGGCTCCTACTGCAAGGCAAGGCTGTTCAGTGCCTACCATGCCAATCCACACTTTCCCAATGTTGGGGGCAGAAGTGGCCTCCCCACTACCCCAGTAAAGGTTTCCAATATTTGGAAATAAGATACTCTTGTCTCTTCTTTCTCATCCTCTGTCCATCTCAAATAAATACTACAGATTAACGCAGAGAACAATCCTGAACTCCCTGAGCAAAACAAGGACCAGATGACTCAGAATACAACACTGAAATTTAATACTTGTGGGCTGAAAGCTTTTTTTAAAATTATTATTATTTTTTTTTTAAATATTCATATCCCAATTCAAAATTCAAATTCTTTTTTGGCTTGCTATTCCCAAATACATTTTTCAGAATTAAAAAAAAATTGAGTAAAAACTATTCCAGAAGTTTTACTTTTTACCCCAATGTGAGTTCTCTCCAGGGACAGACCTTCATAGTTTTGCCCTTATCCTACTACATACTGGCTTGTTTCATAGACTCACCAACAAAAAGTAGGATGAAACTGCTCTGTATTTGAGCAGGAGTTTTCTAGCAGGCATCCCAAGATTTTGCAGGAAGGAGTAATGGGACTCAGCTAATCTTTGAGTTGTGAAAGAGCCAGTGTGTGATCTTAGTGCTTCATGTGCAAACATTTTGCTTCTGGAAACTCTGTCTTGAAAAGATACAGAAATGTAGCTGATTGCTAGAGTAAGGAGATTAAATGAAATTTTTCTTAAATCATTCTCTCCAAATTCTAGATCAAATAATAATATTCTTTCTTCCCTAAATTCATTTTTCAGTTTGGCTTACTTTCCAGCCCAACACTGTTTCAGTCCTAGACACCATGATATACAAAGGCTACATCATACAACTTGCTGTACTTAGTTAATTTTAAATGCCTCTCAGCTTTTACCCCCCACAAACTACCTTGGGTGACAAATTAACCCTCAAATTGAAGCCAATAACCACATTTTATCATCCAGTCATTCCTTCAGTTTCGTATGTCGTTTGGGACAAAGATTATAAATTACTATGATGATTTTTTTAGATAACTAGAGATAGCAGGTGCTGAATATGGTTATTGTAGAGTGAATGCTCAACAATTTCAGAAGTCTTACCAAAACTTACATAGAGACATTATAGACACCTACCACTGGTTGAGGCACATCTATGCAAGGCTTTGGTGCACTGCCACAAGCTACATGTCAAACCTCAAGTTTTACTAAGTCCTCTTTTGCTTGAAAACCCTGTAGATTCTGACATCCGACGCTTCTCATTAATTAGCGTTCAAAGTTTCCTTCCAGCAGAGGGGAGCGGGAAGGCCCCAGCCGGGCGGGGACAGGATTTAGCAGCCGGCATTACCACCTAGTGGCTGCTCTGCCCGCAGCCCCGCTGCTCTCCATCCATCGGGACAGCCGAACGTTGCCCTTCGTTGATGTATCAATCGACTAGTGAACTGCCGTATCTGTCTTTGGATCATAATTATTAGTTCTTAGTATGCTACTACTGAAGCCCCACATCTAATGAACCACAAAAAGACCCATTAAAGCTTCAAGCACGGGATAAAGCAAACCTCCCAAAGTTATTCAGCCTCAGCTTGACACTATCATTTTTCAACCTTTTCTTAATGCTTTCTACTTTATATTAAAACACTTTGCATTTCAGAACTCTGAAAAATCCCAAGCTATCCTTCAAGACTCTTTGTTTTATAAATATATTAAGGACACTAAAAGGAAACAAGTGCCCTGTTAAATTTAAAACCACAGGGAGCCTAAAGGGAAGCAAAAAGTCCAAAGTAAAGCTTCTGGGACTAGACTGCAAAACTATTTACGTACCAGACTCCAGCTGATTTAGGAACCAACATACCTCATAGACTAAAGTTGATTTATGAATCCTTCAGAGAATTCTGCATTTCATCACTGAATTTTCTGTTACCATAACACTTTGTCAACATGCTCAATTCCCCCCCTTTACACCTCGTGCCGAATTGTTAATCTTCATTCTGCAAAGCCCATTAAAGGACTCTCTTTTTCTTCCATTTCCTTTCATACTGTTTGACTGCTTTGAGTACCTTGAGTTTCTGCCACATTCAAGTCCTATCATACTCCTGCAATGACTGTGTTTATGGTGGTGCATATATTAGAAGATTAAAAAAATTGAACGAAATCAATTTACAACTCTAGATTTTCCTGTTTTGGATGTGGCCTATTTTTTCCTGCACTTCTATAATGCAGGAACTTCTGTCCAGCTAGACTCATTAGTATCCTCACAACTTCAGCATTTCTGTTCACTATTTGGATCCCCCAAATCCCTTTTTTTTTTCTGCTACCCAATCACTACTTATCTTTCCAATCAGCATCTGCCTTTCTCCAATGACTGTATTTTATTGTAGAAGAACAGCTCCATGCAATGTCTAGTATTTAGGCAAAAATCCAGTGTTTTAACTAGACAGATAAATATAAAAAAAAAAAATGACCTGCCACTTCTAAATCTGAAAGCTTAGAGAAGCATATCAGAGCCTATTTCCCAACAGAAGCCAAGTCTAGCAAGGGAGTCAACAGAGACTAAGTGGTTACAGAGGTAGATGTTACAACGGCCACACAGAAGCACTTTGAGTATTTGAGGAGCCTTCAGTCTTTTTCCATCTGAATACTGCATTTTTCTGCCTTAGAAGTAATTTTAATTAGAGCCCACCAATCATGGAAAGTAACAGACTGGCAGCCCAGGAGGGTCCATGGAATGTGACCATATACAGAAAATGAGACAATATTCAAAATCAAACCAGGTTATCTTCTTCCTGTATGCCATTCTCAGCTGTTGGCTTAACAGCACTGCACTCCCAGGGTCATCTCTCCTGAAACCAAATCCTGACTGCATCATGAAGTGATCCTGACTGCATCCAGAACAGCAGCCCTTCATACAATCTGCCATGTGGCTTTTAATCAGGAACCCTAGATAAGGTATGTGCACTAGCAGCAAACAACAGTGCAGTATGTGAAGTTTTGGCTTAGAGCCACGTGCACCAGAAGAGAGTGGCTCTGCTCAGCCACAGCACAGGCAGTGAAAAGGAATGCTTTTTCCCACTGGTGCATGTTAGTCAAACCCAGTGCTGTTTCTATCATCCTGTTGAGGCTCACAAACTTTCTGCAGTTTCCTAAATATGAACTAATCTTCTCTTCCCATTTGTTTTACTTTGCCCCGATAAGTTTAGGTAACTTTATTTTACTGAATACTTTCCTTTGTTTTTGTAGAGTCATTGCTTGTTTACATAACTGACTGCAAGACAAAAATAACAAAATACAATAAAAATACATTTCTCTAATGAAGTATGATTATTTCCTCTATTGTGGTAATAAGCAAGTGGCTGAACACAGCTCTTCCTGTTAAGGCCATACCAAAACCTGCTATTTTGATTTAATATGACTGGATAAAAAAAGACAATTATTGCTTGCACCATGTTAAATAACATATCTAACCATCGGAGCGCCATTCTGTATTAGGGCGGCAGAAACCCCCAGTGCTGAAGGAGGAACCGCATGCATACTTGTGTAGACCAGAAAGCTAAAGCTACTAGCCTTTTTGTTTGTGGAACAAAACAAGTATTGTTTTGTTGGGCCTGATCCTGCACCTTTGCCTGAAAACCTCCTTTCGGGCAGAGGAGGTTTCCTGCTATTGGAGACCAAGTCACACAAACCTCTCAAGCATTTGTTTGTTTTCTTCACCTGCGAAGATACATGGGGAGATCAAGCTCTGTGAAACTACAAAATCACCTATCATATAATAAAGAAATTGGCTTGTTTTCCTGTCAGTGCCCTCAATTTAACTTCTAGCTACATTATGCAGAAGGGTGATTTCTTATTAGAAGAAAGGGGTATTTTGTAAAGCACCTTACTTCTGGTATATGTATGCCAGGATGGCAAAGACTATATGCATCCACCACAACCTACATGCCAAAGATTGCAAGGAAGCCAGTGAGCCTGCTTCAGTTAGCGCTGTCACTAATCTCTCAGGGAAATAAACTCTATCCAATTAGCAGCTCTGTACCAATAAAACTGCATCCAAACTGAAGAGCATATATTAATTTCATTGTACTGGTTTAATTACAGTGGTACAACCTGTAAACACACAAGGCTTCAGTATATATAAAGAAAACACGTTTCCTCCTGAGACAGTGGGGTAAGATTTAATTCCCTTAAAGTCAGCAAAATTACACTGGGGGTGATTGAGGCCCAGTGCCTCTGATAATGAATATTCCTGTAGCTGAATCCCCTTGCAGACCAATTAATTACCTCCATACCCTGCTGGTGCGTTCCAAATTTTATTTTTATTTCAAAATCAAAGCTAAATAACTACAAAAATCATGTGGCTGACCCAAACTGTGACTTTATGGGTTTTAATTTTTGAGATTAAAGCGAAGTACAAAGACACACCCAGTCAGCAAAGTCTGGAGACAATAAGATGTAAAGCAATCCTCCTTCTGACCTCACATTAACACAGAAATCACCCTACAGCATGCAAGTGTCAGCCAACAACGGCACCTACTTATTTCCTGTCAGCTTGTCCCTTTGATCTAACCTGATCCTTCTTCACTTTATTAAAAACGTTCTAATCTTTTGTCTTTGATCTCCCTGTAGGATTCTTCAAAGAGCTTCAAATTAGCAAACATGCAAACAACAAAAAAATGTACTCTGTATCTGTATCTGCAAAAAAACAATGATGTGGGGAGCCGTTTCCTTCCTCAACACACAAGTTTAATGAGGGGCAGCATTTTAAAGCCAAAAGATGCCATAGTTATCTGTTGTTTATTGGCATTAGGGTGGATGACAGAGTCCAAGCTTTTTTACTGGGGGGTGGTTTGCTCTGAAGGTGTAACAAGGCAGCCCAGCAGGGGTAGCAAAAAAGCCATGTGCATACTTCATTCAGCATGCCAGATGAAAGGATTATGTCACATTCAAGAGCAACAAAGAGCTCTGTTTAAGTTTGTACCAGGCTGGAACTGTGGGGCAGCCGTTAAAGACCACCAAGGTTTTAAATAAAACCGGACACTTTTAAGTTTCCTCTAGCTTTCCTTGTGGTAAATCCACCCAATATGAA
Organism: Grus americana; assembly: GCF_028858705.1. Taxonomy (NCBI): domain Eukaryota; kingdom Metazoa; phylum Chordata; class Aves; order Gruiformes; family Gruidae; genus Grus; species Grus americana. The sequence goes on from NC_072864.1 coordinate 10,791,050, forward strand.
GGGAATGTCAGTATCTCCCTGGATGAAGATCTCTAAGGCTTTAAAGAGGAAAACAAGTTTAATGTATTTTTATATGTGCAAAACCCACATGTATATTTTAAAACATATATCTATATATGCATATATATTTTTTCCTATTAAAGATACCATCAAATTTAAGGACATCACCATATTAATTTTGTTCCAGCTTAGACTTACTCAACAGCAAAATGTTTTTAGCAAGGAAGAGCATTGCTCTAGGACCTCTTCTACCATGTCAATTAGTTGGCATCATTCTTCTCCTATAACTTTAATTTAGCCCCAAAGGTACACGTGTTCCAAATAAAATTGGTGCTTTTTATTGTTGAATACTTCTCATCTCTGAAAAGAGTCATGAAGACAGATTAGAAATACTCTATAGGCTACATTGTAAGTTACTTATACATGCATCTGCCTCTTAGTGTGGAGGCTTGTTTTTAACTCTCACTCCATAGAGTATATCTGTAGCCAGGCTGAAATAGTCCAGAATATCTTTGCCAAATAATACAGGTCACCTGAATCCCCTCATGAGCGCAGTTACTAATCCAAGGCCCAGACCAACTTCTACTGAAGCCAATGAGACATTGTCACTGGTCCATGAAATCCTAGTTATGAACTGAGACAAGTCTTCTCAGTAAAATCTCAATCCCGTGGAAACATAACTAAGCAGGATTTGACCCAAGCTGGTTCACATGTACCTTAGCCAGTAGTTATACCACTCTCCATACTTCTAAGATTAGAATGGATGAAGTCCCCATACCCTTTCTCTTTTCACTTGCCATCCTACAATCTACTATGACTACAGGTAGCTGGTATATATCCTGAGAATTAAACATGACTTAGATAATAGATTATTTTAACTCACCCAACTCAAAATTATGCAATTTATGTTAAAAGGTTATTGAAGATCAACACTGATATAATTACTTATGGAGAAGTCCAGTGAGGCTCCAGATGATGCCCTCTTGTAATACAGGTTTTCTTAAGTGGTTCAGGAAACACTACTGCTAGAACATGGAGTATCTAGCCACAAAGCTATGCGAACAGCCCTTTTGTTGTCTATGTTAATGTGTATAATGGGATTGGGAGAATAAAGCAAATAAAGCAAACAAAGCAAAAGACCTATTAGATAACGTATCAAAAACAAAAAAGCAAAACTGCACAGAGATTTGTCTGTATAGTTAAAAAAAATGGTATGGCTATAAACCCATTTCTTAAAAAGCCTGGAGAGACAGTCCTAAAATGAGCAGCTCTGCTGGTACAGCAAAGGACTTTAGTTAATCTAGGAGTCCTTGCATAAAATTTAAGAATTAATTTGACCAACTGTAAATTGAAATCTTTATGAAAAGTCATATTCAAGGTTTGAACTTGTCAAACTCATTAAGGAGTTAGGATTGTTCAGCCTGGAGAAAAGGCGGCTCCAGGGAGATCTAATTGCAGCTTTCCAGTACCTGAAGGGGGCCTACAGGAAAGATGGTGAGGGACTGTTTCTCAGGGAGTGTAGTGACAGGACAAGGGGTAATGGGTTTAAGCTGAAGGAGGGTCGATTTAGATTAGATGTTAGAAAGAAATTCTTTCCTGTTAGAGTGGTGAGGCACTGGAACAGGTTGCCCAGAGACGTTATGGAGGCCCCATCCCTGGAAGTGTTTAAGACCAGGTTGGATGGGGCTTTGGGCAAAGTGGTCTAGTGGAGGGTGTCCCTGCCTGCAGCAGGGAGGTTGGAACTAGATGATCTTTAAGGTCTCTTCCAACCCAAACCCTTCTATGATTCTATGATTAACTGCTTAGACATTGGTTACCCACTTTGCTGACTTTATAAAAAAACAAAACTGGTGTTTTTAATTAGTCCAAAACCACACAGGAATATTCAACAAAAAACTATTGGGATTGCTATTCAATTTTTTTTTTTTTTTACAGTTCACTAGCACTCAAAATCTATCCAACAACAAATGATATGATATGCTTTTATCCTGTGTGAGAGGGATCTTTCTACCACATATTGTCCCTTGTGGCTGTTAATGATAAAAGGCAGAGCTCAGCCTTTCTAGGAATTGCTGCATACTTGAAAGTGCTCCAGATGCATGTCCCAGGCTTCTTGACATCTAGCTCTTACCTCGGCTGAATCCACTGTGCAAGACTCCCCTGCTGCTTTCATTTCTCACAGGCTGGGACAGCCCCGTTCAGCAGGGACTGAGCAGACAGCCACACTGGGTGTCTTCTCCACATGGGGCTCATTGGTCCGCAAGTCTGAGCTCAGAATATTTCCTTGGAGGAAACATTATATAAACTTCAAAAAAATACAGTTTAGAGAAATACTGAGATATGTACCTACTTGTGAAACCATCAAGTAAAATCCAGATACTGTGACTCTGACAACCTAACTACAAATACTTTTGAGAGTATACTTTTTGAAATTCCAAGTACATTCAGCAGGTTTGGGAACTGTTGTTTTGTTTTATGAGAACTCAGAATTTTCTATTTTTCTTCTGTCAGAAAACTCAAAATGAGAAAGAAGAGAGAGAGAATAAAACTTCAGGGCACAATAAAGTTATATGGACATTACCAGCCCTCTGGAAATGTTTAGCTCTGGGCCTATTTTTTATCTGATCTATTTTGACAATCCCCACATGCCACAAAACCAACAAAAACTTGAAAAGCCTCTCTTGAAGAGGGTAGAGCAATACGGTTACTAGCATTAAAGTTTGACTGAGACAGCAACTAAAAAGTATACTCTTCTCTGCTGAATTTTCATTAATAATCCAAATTGCTTAACGCTTAGCTCTGGAAGCCAAACTGCTTTCTATTTGTCGCACTCTGTAGTCCCTAAAATACTGTTATTAACATAGCCTGCAAGCCAGTTCACTTTTATCTATGTAAGAGTTGACAAGATGCACACTCTGTCGATATCCTACTGAACCTTCATGAAACCAGATTTATGCAAAATTTTAATGCTCTAGAGTTCACTACTCTATTGTACACTGTACTTATCTACCTACCTCTCCAAAATCCATTTCCTTTTAACAAAAAAGTAACAGCAGGAATTGCCAAAGCAGAAAAGAACATGGAAACATAAGCACTTTGCCTGGAACAATGTAAAGATAGAAATGAATGAATGCGATAAAAATATCTTTTTACTTGACCAGTCTATACAGACTCATGGCCTGGCTGCTTCAGCACTGACGCTGCAGATCTGTAAGTGGTTTTTGCTCCTCCAGAACAGCAACAGGCTCAAGTGAAGCTCTTGGTATGGCTTGGGAAGTTTTACTCATCTTATCCTCCTTCAAGCAGTCTAAGCTCAAAACATTAGCACCATTGAGTCTGCAGAAACTCTGCACATAGTACTGGATAGTTTGGAAATTAGAACAACCCCAGCAGATCAGATCACTGTGAACTGGGCCAAAGGGAATCACTTTTTGATTATTCCTGCCAAATTCTCTTTAAACAAAAGAACTGGAAGACATCTTCACCACAATAGTAGCTCTCATAGAGTCTTTTTAGATCAATTACAATGCAAACATACTCCTCTTTTAATCTCATACCCACACAGTCTGTATTAAGTGCATGTCCAGTGGGAATACAATATGAATTTAACATGATTTTCTTTAAAAATATTAGAATTTTCCCTTGAATATAGCAATTACTGTCTCAAGAACTGTTAAAATATATTACTAGATTTTGACTTTAAAAAATTATGATTATATAGTCAAATTAGCATTGCAAGTGTAAAGATGGTATTTTATATACATATATCATCGACTTAACTACTTACGCTGACTGAAGCATCCCCGCACTGTATTTCCTTAGAGGCCTTCAAGAGGAATCTAAGTCTTGTGGCTAACGCACTGGGCTGAGGATCAGGGATCTTGTTCTAGCTCACGGGTCTGACAAGTTTCTGCTTACTTTAGGAACATTACTACCTTTCGTTCTCTCTTGCAGTATGACAATACAGTTTCACCCGTGCCCATTACACTTTCCCAATTAGAATTGACTAGTGTGTTGGGCTTCTCACAGAAGCCACCCCTGTAGCCCCGCCGCTACCAAAACCTTGCCACGCAAACCCAACACAACTAGGTTGGACCTTCTCATTACTAGAGCACTATTTATGACAAAATCTGTTTTGTTCTCGCAGGAATTGGCTGGCTTGATATTACATAGAAGGATTTAAGCTGATTCACTGGAGCTCAAGTACCAGAAACTGAGTCAAAAACTTGTGTTTTTTATTTAACAGGACGTATTTCATGGCTGAAGGTAAGCACAGCAGTACAGGGTCAGGCCAAGGGCCTAGCCAGGTCACTATCCACCTCCAACACAGCTGTAAGGACTTACCCAGGGAACAGCAAGACCTGAGCAGGCACATGATTAGTTTCTTGTCTCCTAGTTTCCAAGTTCTGTCACTGAAAATTACTTCCTGAACTATACGTGGATTTTACACCATCTCATCTTCAAAACGTAGCCATAGTCTGTTCCCTTGCACATTATTTGTGACCTTTCCAACCATGCTGCCCTCAACCGCTGCAGTGGGGAGAAAAAAAAAAAATAATCTCCTTTTAAAGCTTCTTTACCGTTTTTATCCTGTGTTTGACTACGACCATGAGCCATTATGCCAAAGCAGTCATTTTTCACACTCCGTAAAGATGATTTTGGCATCCAGGTCGATGAACTGGCAAGTTGCTGGTAAGTGGTGCTTCACTTATCCCGGTAATTTCACCATCAATTAGGCAAATAACATCCACACCTACGGGGCAGTCCCGAGAGCCCTCACACGTGCAAGGACTCCCAGCAGCGAGAGAGGACCTGTGAGAATCGACCCCTGAGGGCACCTCGCAGGCGGCGGCCGCGGCGCCCCCACGCGCCTGTTCCCGCCTCACAGCATCCCCTCCGCGGGCAGAGGGGACAGGCCCGCACGCTCGCGCCGCCAGGGGGTGCCCGCCCTGCGCGTCGCGCGCCCGTGCAGAGCGGAGCAGGGCCAAGCGCGGCCATTAACGTCACTTGAGCGCGCCTGCCCGGAAAGGAGCCCTCCTGGGCCAGTGGTTCTCACAGTTAGAGAGCAAACAGCCAGAGCCTGTTTTGCTTTTCTCCTTATGGAAATAGTAAAATGCTTCCAAAATGAACTTTTTTTTTTTTTTTAAAGCCTTCAGGACTGGGTCTGAAAATCCCACAGCAGGACTACTGTTTCTTGAGTGTTGTGTGTTGTTGTCCTGCTTTATGTTTTGTGTTATAATCAAGTGTGTTACATTTCACGTAAGTAAACCCTCTGCAAGAAAAAGGTTTTGGAAACACTACAAAGGTTACAGAATAACCAAAGAGTGAGAGAATACATATTGCTTTCTTCTTTTGCCAAGAAAAGTTGCTAGGGTCTAACTGGCAAGAAAGGGACAGAAGTTGAAACAATAGCACCAAGACAAAACAATGGGCTTTACACCATTCACATGAGGATGGGCATGTGCACAAAAAGATCTCATTTCACACCTACCTCTACAGAAAGAGGATGAAGTTGTGCTTTAGCACATGCTTTTACACAGCTGGATGAAATATGCCTCCCTCTAGTGGGTTCTCTTTTTGTGACCATGTTTTATGCAGAGAAAGTGCTGATCAAAATCAAAGCATCAAACACTATCTATACACTTAGTTTAACAAGTCAGATTCATACAGCCAGATTGTCAAGTGCTATGGAGGTGTAAGTGTGCCATAGAGATCAAAATTTTGATCCTGCTACTGAATCTGTGCAGCAGAGATAGGCACTGAGAGTTACAAGCTCAGACTTTGTCACCACAGTAGCAGAGTAGGAGAACCAGTTAACATCTTGTTTTTCCTTTCAATGCTTGTGTTTTACCTTTATTAAAGGTGTTACAGAACAACAGGCACAGCATGCTAGTTAGTCTGCTAGCAGGGAGGGGTTAACAGTGGTAGAGCATGAAGGAGGATATAAGCAACTTGTTTACAAATAGTTAAGTCATTCTCTAGTCATTTTTTTGTTGGAACAGTGATGCTGACTTAAGAGTGAGAGAAACTGCCTCTGGAGGATACCAAAACACATTTCTTCTGCTCTTGAAAACTGTTTGGAAAATTAAGGTATCACTGTCACTCTACTGTCCACCATGGGGCTTCCACAGCTTATGGAGAAATCAAGACATCTTTTACCAAACATTAGTAAACTTTCCTTTTTACAGTAGCATTGAAATAGTCTGTATCTTGCTCAAATGCATCAAATCATGTGATCTGAACATTAAATTTGATTCTTTGAAGCTGAAAACTAGAATGTGTTACAGCAAAACCAGTCCATAACCACAAAAATTAGCTTACTTGGCTTCAGAGGACCTTACACAGTCAGTGAGGCCAATGTTACTAGGTCTGCACTTGAAAGATACAGAGTGAAGAAGTTTTACTCATCCATCATACCTTTTATTTTCTAATATCAGTATGTGATCATCTTTAAGGAAGTTGAGGGATAAGAACCAAGGAACATACCAGCTGCACTTTACAGATTAACAGCCACAAAAATAGAAAGCAACTATACAATCTCTGGGTTTCACAAAACTAGTTTTTAAACACTTGACGCAACAAGATTAACTGCAACAAGTGAAGAAGCTAGATCTGTAAAGTGCTATTTTTGTTAGAGTGGCTAAAAAAGCACAACTACAACAGATTTGGGCATTGGGTGATTAGATTGTCGATGTCCTCCAAATCTTTCATTTCAGGCTCTGTGTTTTTTGATGAAATTGATAAGCCCATTTGTTGAGCTATCATGAGATGTCACTGGAGCATCTGACTCCAGTTCAGGCTCAATTTTCTTGGCAAGTTGTTTTCCAAGCTCAACTCTGCATTTATAAAAGCATGAGAAGAAAGAAAAACAATGTTAGTGCCAACAGCTTACAGTATTTACTATAAACCATTGATGTTAAAAATAGTTGCCAGTAAAAAGTAGCTTGACAGTGAACACTATGATTAATGTTTTTTCCTTCACAAGTTACTGACAGAGTCATTATTCAACTCAATGCCATTCATGAACTGGAGTTCACAGCTGCTTAGCTAAACAGGCAGCTCTCAAATTACAGAATATCTAAAGAAAGTTTTATTTTAGCAAGTGGAGTCTTTCTCCCTTCAGTACTCATTTGTGTTGTGTTATGCGGCCTGCCTCAACACAGAATGCGTTCAGCTTGCTACTGTTCACCATTGAAAATGACATCCCTCAGAACACTGATTTGTAACACCAAGACAATAAAGAACAGCTGAGTTACAGGCCTGGAAGCCTTCCCCACCACTACAGCATGCTATCCAGGAGTTACAGCCAAAGACAGGACAAGAACCTAAGATTTCCAGCAGCTCCAAGAAACTAGGCCGGTTCTACAGCATCCCCACATTCCATAGTTAGTTTTGGATGCCACTCTAGATTTTGATGTGTTGCAGTAAAAGCTGTACTTATTCCTACCCCACTCCTGATTTCAGAGGTTTTAGCAGATAACTTAGTTCCAGGCCTGTAGAACATGCTTTCTCTTCCAAATAACCTCTCACACCATAGGCAGATTTCACCTGAAAAGTCTTACTCATTTCCTGATCCCTCTTTCTCCTGCATAAGTCTTCATACAGTATATTGTACCATTAGTATTACTACAGATTAAAAATAATCTGATTAGCTCCTGATTAAGCCTTCCATTTCTGAAAGGGACAAAGTGACAAACTTCCCAAAGCTGCTGTTCTCCACATGGAGCTCTACCACAAACCTTGGTCACAGGTGCAGCCTTGCATTAGACATAGGGCTCCTATATATAAGACACAAGAACTTCCTTGGCAGGTATCTCCAGTATAGGAAAATTAAGAGGCAGTCAGTCTTTTGCTTAACAGACATCTTTCAAACTGCCTACTAAACATTTCTAGATGTAAAATTCTTTTTCCCTTCTATAGGGGAAATTTTCCCTTTCTAATTCTCAGAGCATGCTTCAGCCTGCCTGCCTATTTTACACATTACTACTGCCTCTTTTCTACATTCATAGTATTTTTTTTAATCAAACTAAACAAAGGTCCTTAGCTAAAGTTGTATCTACAAAATCATTATGGATGGCTGAAAAAGGGTACATGGTGACTTATCCCCAGAAAAATCTGTTTTTCATTTAAAACTAGCCTGTAATCATTTCCTCCAATACATTTTTTTCATTGTCTTTTCTCTAAGTCATGACAGATTAAGGAACATTACAGTCAATAAGTATACAAGAAAAGATCAAGGAGACTTACCCCCACTGGTCATAACTGTTAATATCCCAGACAATTCCTTGAACAAATATCTTGTGCTCATACATGGCTATAAGCAGAAACAGATTTATCAATAAACTTCATCAGAATGTCTTAAGCATTCACACTGAGAGATCTATTTACTTACCAATGATGGCTCCCAGAGTGAATGGGTTGAGTTTTGTAAACATGATGGAATTGGTTGGTCGATTTCCCTCAAAGACCTTTCAAAACAAGAATTACATTGTTATCTAGTATGTTATAAAACTCATATCAGAAACTTGCATTGTATTTTCCTTATAGCCCACATCAGATTATTTTGTATTAGCAGCAAATACAAAATCCTGAAAGCTTTAAACGCCAGCAACTTCAACTGTAAAATTTTATCATGTTTTATTAAACATGATGGCAAAATGTTATCTCCAAAGCACCACTACTGGCTACTACAGGTTACAGGAAGAAGTAAACTAAAGTCAGTACCCCAGGGCAGCGATGAGATAGCTCATCTTTTCTGAAATGCCTTGAAATTCTTCCAAATGGGCATGCTTTAGCAAGAGTGCTATTCACAGCCCACTCCACTAGACCCGGCAAGGTAGAACATGTACCACTGCCTTCACAGCTGTCAAGACAGTAGTGCTTGACAGCCACCGGAGGGCACTGCCCCATTAGCAAACGCCAACACAACGCCCTCACCACCACAGTATCCCAAGTGCCAGAGCCTGGTTACCTTATGGGGGAGAAGCTTCTCCAGAGCATCTCCACTCAGTCCTGCTGCTTGAAGTTCCTTACGAGCTTCATCAGCAGTCTTCCCTTTCATCAAGGCCTCAGTCTGAGCAAGGAAGTTGGCCAAAAGAATCTAGCAGGTAGAAATAAAAACATCAACTCAAGCTATGTTTCCTTAACTGGAACAGTGATATCTAGTGCTTGAATCTGGATGGAGACCTAGTCTAGAGTTACAATTCTTTTTTTTAACACTATGGTAGTAAAATGTGCAGTAGTTTTAAGCTGTATAATGCCCATTATTGCTTTTTACCTTAGAGTGCTAGGAGACTTGATTACTATTTTAACAGTTCATATATGCAAAGTCAACCAAGACTGTTCTGTAGAATCCTGCCCCTGCCGAAACTGACAGCAAGCCTCCCAGTGACAGTTAAGGAACCAAAATTGCATATGCCCCCTTTCACCCAGTATAGTCTATATATAATTTATCCCATGCTGCACCATATGCATAGAAAGCCAGGTACAAACATTACTCAAAAGTAACTAAGATGCACTTACTCTATATGAGGGAAAATCCTCACAGCAATCCCTACCAATACAGTAGAAGTTTTTATCATTTCCTATTCCCTGCTAATATTAGCTTGCAAATTCATGTGTGGTTTTGTCCTGCCCATTACACTGAAGACAAACTCTTACTATATCTACAATCAAATGAAACCTTTTCTCAATCTTTCACCTGTACTTAGTGTTACTTGACAAAAAATTACTATTACAGAACTTCAGTAGCACTTGTAATAACAAGATGAAAATTTAGTGAAGTATGCTTTTTCTGAAGAATGCAGAAAGTAGTAGACCTCGACATGTTTCCACCTATGGAATTTAAAATTGTTAGACATGGTTCACTGAAAATCCTTACTTGGATGATACATTAAACTAAAAATGGACTGATGAAAAGTATCTATGTGTTGAAGGGCTATCACCCTAGCTGTGCTAGTATAAACTTTACAACAAGATTTAGTGAGACTTGCAATAGCATTTCTGAGGAAGTTTTGATCAGCTCTGAGAATTAGCTTCTTCCTACTCTGCAAGAATTGCACTCCTTACAGTTCCCACAATGAACCTTCTCTCCAAATACTTAATTGCTCACCTCTTTCCAGCCTCAGTAGGCCAAGAGGCCACACCATTAGTCTGCCTCAAGAACTGTGGCTGCAATTTCTTCAACACCAAAGTTACCACTGTATTACATATATTACACATGTAATTATAATTTAGGTATTTTCAAACCTACTGTGAATGTTCACAGAGCCTATGTGAACAGTTTCAAAGGGACATTTAGCAATCTCACACACTACAATACTGAATAAGCTCCAGTGCCTTCAGTCACAAGAAAATATGGGTGCCCCAACAAAGAACTTGTTACCTTGTGATGCAAGCCATTTCTGACTGGGTGCTGGGTCTGGACTGGAATCAGAAAGTCACAGGGAATCATGCGAGTTCCTACAAGAAAAGCCACATTAATAACCCTGCAATAGGAAGTCTTAGAAAATCTTCAACTCTCACCCCATTATCAGAGTTACTAGAAGACTTGGCCACTTTACAAAGCTTTATTAACAGCAGGAGTGACAATACAGCTCAGTGGTTTCAGCTCTAGTTGACCCTCCTTATTGTAGAGTTAAAACCTGCATCTTGTAGCTTTCTAAAGTCAATTAAGAGCACCATAGCAATGTGATGTTAGATAAGAGCCCAACCTCTAAACCAGTGCCAATTCTTCAGACTCTTCCAGCTTTGTAGCTGTTCAGAATTTAATTCCAAAACAAGGTATTGAATAGCTTCAGTTTACCTTGATGAATGAGCTGGTAAAAAGCATGCTGCCCATTGGTGCCAGGCTCTCCCCACACAATAGGGCCAGTACTGTAGTCCACACGAGAGCCTTTCTTGGTAATATATTTGCCATTAGATTCCATATCACCCTAAAAGAACAGAAGGGTAGTATCACCTTTCTTTTAGAACCACACGGTATCAGTACAAGCTTCCATACATACTTAACTATGAGTGCTGCTTGTTTATGGAAATTTCATAAATATCAAGGATAGGTGCTTAATTTGTGGACAATAAGATAATGGAGGGATAAGGAAAAAATCTCTAAATTAACTGAGCAAATAATCTGATATCAATGTTGGCACCAGTCTCTTTAGGCCCTTGATTACATGAATTTGACTGCAATTTTAACCTGGAAACATGCATTCAGGTTCTAATACCAGGACAGAAGCATATCTCTCTTCTTGAAACCTTTACTCTGTCTAAGCCTTACCTGCTGGAAGTAGGCAGCAAAGCGGTGCATGTATTGGTCATAGGGCAGAAGGGCATGGGTTTCACATCCATAGCAGTTTATATACCAGACCCCTAGCATGGCTAACAGAACAGGCATGTTCTTCTCCAGCGGGGCAGTGTGGAAATGATTATCCTACATGACACAAAGGAAAAGAGTTATACTTTGGACAAAGCAATCATCATCCCTCCCAACTCTTATATTGTTTTTACTTTTGTTTTGATTTAGGGAGAGCTTCCCAAGCACAGTTGTTTTAGAAGCATTGAGAGGACATGGGGAGCTGAACTTGAGAAATGAACCTGCCTTTAGTTATCTTACTAACAACTCCTCTTAAGAGGAAGAAATCTGAAATAGGCATCCCACACTCACCATCCAGTGGGCTCCTGCAAGCAGGCTCTCAAAGTTGTCAAAACCTAATAATGGAAAAAGTCAGTTCGTATTTACTATTACAACTCAAACTTGATTTTTCTTCAGAGACAATTGTAAAACAGTTGAGATTCCTTGTACACAGCAAGGCTCCCAACTGCTAATTGAGTTTAAAGTTGCACTTTGACTTCTCTTGAAGTTTGCATCTCATAAGCCAGATACATTTAGTTATGATCAAAGCCTGGTCAGAGCAAGTCCAACTTCACAAAACATACTTCAAAAACGTTTGCCTAAAATCCCCATTCAGGCACAATGAGCAACTGGAAGGAAAACAGAGCATTAAAGCCAGGCTCTGTATTAAAAAGGCTACATGGCTTTCAGCAAGTTAGTCATTTCACAGCCAGGAGGAGACATTCCCAAAAAACAGGGCCAGGCTAGTACAGCAGGGATTTCTCTGTTGGTCTGAGGAAAAACAACTGTAAGAAGGTCTTAAAGAAAAACCTTTCCCCCCCTTCCTTGCTCTTAAGAATTCACCCAGTTTTTTTTCTTTGCTCTATAATTAGGGTATTTAAATCACCATTCATTTTCACTAATGAGTAGTTTGACTAATACAATCTTCTCCTGCAAAGCCAGAAATCCTGATTCTTATATGGAAAAGTGGAGGTGAAGTGTTTGGCAAACAAAGCAGCAGCTCTACCTATTGTCAGAAGCCAGCTTTGGGAGATGAAGGATGTAAAAGCAAGAAGTGCAGATGGAGTGGCACATCAGCAGTCAGCACCAAATCTGTCTGACAGCAGAGATGAACAGTTTATTGCAGACAAAACAGTTAAGAGCCTGACTGAAGTTTATTTTGGTGTTCACAGAGGGGTTTTGGAATGATATGAATAGGAGTTGTCATGTGTCAAAGACACAAAACCCAATCTTTTTCTTCTAACTTCAGTCCAAGGGAATTCTAGCTTTTATTTAGAAAAATAAATGACATTATTATTCAGACTTTAAATACCTGAAAGAAGTGATGAGGGAACAAATACAAGACTGCTGAACAGCCTGCTCACCAAGAAATAGCAGTTCTTAAAGCTCTTTGACATTCACTGTGTACTTTCCACCTGCATTTGAGATCTGCACTCAAATGCCAACGCTACCCAGTAACAATACAAGTAGGTGAGGATCAATTTCTAGGATCTATGCTTGCTCCACAGCCAACTGCAGACAGAAACAGCATTCCTGTATCATCAGGCCCTATAGCCTAGAAGAACAAGTACTGGGGACAAAAGGAAGTAATGGGAGAAGATAGTTCACAATTTTAATCAGAGCTCATATGCAGAACTGGAGACATAGGATTTTGAGGTTTAGTGTTTATATACTCACAGAAACTAAATACCTACTGTTATATAGTCTAAGAATGTCAGTTGCAAGGTCTAATTTTCAACACTGACATGGCTTTACATAAATTATACTATGCAAGTGACTGAAGAGATGCAATTTGACTATTTGTACCTAAGTGTGGGTAATTTCCAAAACTGCATTTGCGGTACTAAAATCTCGACATTTCCGTAGCATTATAGACTGTTTAGCACAAACATCCAACCACTCAGAGTAGGTTGGGTAAAATAGTATTTGCTACAAATCTGAGCCACAATCCACTATTATGGAATGAATTCCATATTTACATTCCTGAAGCAAACAGACTAATTCTTGGCATTGTTATATCACAGGAATACCTACCAATATGCAGGGCAATGGAGAGACCAATGGCAGACCACAGAGAGTAGCGGCCACCAACCCACTGAAAACAAGAGATTGGTTTAGATAGAAGTCCAAGGCTTTTAAACCTAAACTTATTCAAACTATTATGAAATAACAGCATGAGTTTAGACTATTTTCAGTAAAATCAATATTCTTTCTGGTGATAATTCACTGTACGTTATATGGCATGGTCAAGGGAACCTGTACCTTATAGTAGCCCACTAATGAATCCTTAAGTATGCATTTTTGAGGCTTTAAAGTTATCCTACTTGTCCAATTTATATAACATCTGTTGAAGCAGATCCCTTGATAATTCCAGTTCACTTCCAGATACCAAATTTGTAGCTTGTATTAACTGCTTTCCTAATATCACTCTTCCATAGGTAAAGCCTACTTCAGCAAGATTATGACACTATCTAGGGAAATGTAATACTCTAGATAATTGCTGAAGAGCAGCTTTAAAATCTAGTTTGTCAAGCATATCAATGAGATATAAACCAACCTGTTTCTGATTAACTATGGGGGCCAAGACTAAGGGTAGTAATACTTAAAATATGCATCCGCTACAAAATATCAAATTAGGCTCCAGTTTCTGATGTTTGACCTTTACAGGCCTAAATTATATACAGTAGACCCCAACAGTCAAATGTCACAGCTTATAATAACTACTTACACAGAGGAATAAGCTAAGACTTGTATCTCCTGTTACCCAACAGCTGATTAGACAGCCAAGAATATAGAAGGCTCCTCTTCAGACCTTTGACTGCAGGATTTTAATGGAATGGCCAAGAGAAAACTGTTTTGCTTGCCTGACATGTTTTCAATTTGTCTAGTTGTGAGTTTTCAAATATTCTCTGTACAGAGAATACAACTGCTATAATTTAGGTGTTTTGGCAGTTTTCTGACACCTAGTTAGCATCTTTGAAGCAAGTTAGATTATTGTAACAGTTAACATCTACCACACAACATTAGACATTTACTTACATCCCAAAACTCAAACATGTTCTCTGGGTCAATTCCAAAGTCTTTAACTTTAGGCTAAAATAAAAAAAGCGTGTAAAAACACCATAAGTAAACCCAATATTCTTAAAAAGTTTTATATCTAGCAAATAAAAAAATACAAGTTAAGTACCTATTAAATCCACAATCCCTCAATTACATCCTCTATTTAAAAAATACAAAGCATCCATCAGAAAAAGGTATACCTTCATTTCCAGAGATCACTATCATTATTCAGTAGTCTCAAATAAAATCATTTTCTGATCAAAGTGGCAATATAGTTTGGAGTTGGACTGACATTCAGTTTAAGTTTAACAGAACCATAACAGAAGAACTTCATACCACAGTACCTAACAGCCTCTCAGTTATTGCAATCTTTTTTTAATTGCTATTGGTCTTTCTACTTCATACTTTTGCACGAAACCCCACATCAGGGTACATTACGCTCATGCTATACTACAGATTATTTACACAAACTACCTGCATCACTTCAGCACTTACTTGAGGAGTCTAGGAGAGTAACATTTGTTAACATAAGTGCATTCACACACACTTAAGCAATTACAGGTAACACTCATTAATAACAGGACAGTAATTTCAAGTATAGAAATCTTTATTTCAGATTTAAAGCTCTAGCAGAAAAAGCACAGATCTATAATGAAGGTCCAATCTTGCTACAGTTCATTACTCTAGAAGTGTTTCAGTTATTTTCAGTAGAAAAAAATATATGCTTCCTTTCAAGAAGGCCGCTAACTATCAGTATTAAAATAATGGTGTCTTAAAAGATAGGCTTCCTTACTGGATTTTAAGATGAGGCCATCTTAAAAGTACATGGGGAAAAATAGAATAGATTTGTTATACTTACACCATTGGTAGACAAGGCAACAAAATGCTTGGCCACAGCTGAAGGCTTAATAAAAATAAACAGATTATTAGATCTAGAATACTAATTATTTTGATTTCTGGTCATAAAGCTGATCTGCTACCACTTACATTTAAACAAAATACTGTTGAGTATCATAATTTTTGTATTATCAACTTCAATTCATCTTATGCACATTTAGTATGGGAATTGTCAGCATGCCTGTCTGAAGATAACATTCTGATAATACTCTTACGAAGCCCTCTGGAAGCAGTCACTAATTAGACCAGCACACTATTTCCTTAAGAGTACGTTAGCAGTTTGGAACATCACTACCACCACTTTGGAGCACACGGAGTTTGTTGCACATGCGCTACCCTTCTGACTAGGGTCAAAAGATTGAGAAAACAGGAATTACTGATAAATCTCAAGCTCCAGATTTAGACTTTGGTCTGTCAGTAAGTGTTCAGGTGAACAAAGATGAGTTGTCTGCAACAGTAGTGTAGCAAGGAATTTCAAAGCCCAGCTTTCAAACTAAGTACAGCTACCCGACTGGAACAGGTTAAAGACCATCTTAATTACCTGAGCAGGCAGTATCTGCTTTTTTCTTTTAAAGGTTAGAAATAGGAGAGAATGAGCCAAATACAAGGTTTCTATTCATAGCACAGCCATCTGCCATAGAAATGTCAGTATATCGCTCCAATCATAGCTTCATTTCTAGTTTTTAAACATTCACCAAGAATTGGAATGTAATGCCACAGACACCATATTCTTAGATTTCCATATCAGTGGTTCCACCAAATTATTAACCAGCTCTAAGGCAAATGCTACACTATTACTTAGCAGACAGGTCTTGGGGGAACAACACATGACAACCACTTACAGTGTAAAACTAGTGGGTTTAATCACTTTGATCAGACATAACAGCCTGTCACTAACCACAAAGCACTGAAACGTTAGTACAACATTTGCTGAGCTATACAGCTTATGTTTGGGCAGCTATTGGCTCTGCTCCAAAGCACACAGGATGACCAGGGAGAAACTGCACAATGAAAAGCTGTTGCATTCTGTTACATAACCTAAATACATTAGACTTACATCATTAGCAGCACGT
Source organism: Grus americana (assembly GCF_028858705.1). Classification (NCBI taxonomy): domain Eukaryota; kingdom Metazoa; phylum Chordata; class Aves; order Gruiformes; family Gruidae; genus Grus; species Grus americana. Next base: position 10,807,430 of record NC_072864.1, read on the forward strand.
AAGAACCACTCTTTAGCCGTTTCTGCATTGGTGATAGTTTCTTGGGTGGTAAAAGTCTGCACAACAGAAGACAAGGAAGTATGTAAAATACTGCTTAAAACTGAAATAAGTTCAGGCTGCTAAAATGTCACGTTCCAGATAATCAGAGCAAAGTTATTCTAGATCTTCATAATAGACAGCTGCTGCCAGATTTCATCAAAAAAGCAAACTTATCAATCCAGTAAAGACTAGTGTTGCTAGATTTATTTATCTAGTTTTGTACTAGCATACATCTGGAATTGGAATAATTCTTCCCCATTTCCTACCTTCCCTCCCCAAAACTGTTATGCAAAACCTAGAGATTAAGATTTTCTGCCTTGGTCTTTCACTAAATATGAAAAGTATTACCATTCAACTAAAAAGGAACTAATTGAATATCAGAACAGGATAACCTAGCTGATTGTCCTCTTGTTCTTGAATTCCTTTTTTTTTTTCATGTAGCAACACTCATTTCTGCTAAGACTCTTGACATAATTTTGTTTTGCTGATTAGAGGAAAGCATTTTTCTGCTTCATGAAGTGTGCACAGAAGTTCAGTCATGCAGTTCTGCAAATATCTACAACTATTCTGATTTACCCAACCAGCAAAATTTAGCTTTAAGGGTGAACACTAGATTCAACCTACTCTCATCCAACTCCAGAAATATTTCATTATGAAACGCAAGCCTGTTACAGTAAACAAAAAATGCCATTCATCATCTTCCAAATATATCCAATTATCCAACTATAGTCTGGCAAACAGAAACTGCTAAATTGAAAGAGTAGAACTTCAGTCTTCTAAGCCTTTGAACCATGATCCTTGAACTCAATTATTCAAAGTGACCATTGGTATTACTTTATGAAGTTTCCTTGTTATTCCATAAGTTGTTGCCAAGTATTGCCAAGATAAGATAATGAGCACCACCATAAAACACGGCCAGCATTACATGTTAATTTGTTGCTGATTCTGTCTTCAACAGCAAAAGGGTTCTACTGTGCTTTACGAATTAAGGCAACTCAAGTTACATAACTATGAGGTTTGCCTTCATCAGTTTTGTCTGCCAAGACCAAAGCATTCCTCAAAGGAAGATGGCAGGTAGCAATTATGTTTACAAAGTTATTAGCAAGGCAAGACTTAAAATAAAGGCAGCTGTTAAGTCTGTATTCAGAAATAAGCATAATCTTAAACTACCAGCAGACTATCTTTACTTCTTTATAAGTAGAGTGGTATAGTATGTAGCATTCAAGGAATTGAGCATTTAAGTTATTTCAGTGAAGACATTTTGTTACTGCCCTAAAACAGAATGAAGATTCCCAAACTACATGCAATTCATTAATGCAAAACACACCTAACAAGTAACACTGTACTCAAAATAAAGGACCAAAAGTAACCTTAAATAAAAGGAATGAGACCAGATCTTGAATAACTACCAGGATCCTATATTCCACCCACAGAGAATTACAGTAAAATAAACTTTTGTCAATGAAGTTTAAACTTGTGTTGACTGAGAAATACACCCTAGACAGCATGAAATTGCTCATGTGTTTTACTTGGTTAAGTCATTTGCAGCACTTGAATTCTGTATCCCTAGGTATTTCATTAGCAATACAAGCTTGTACTGCAAGTTCAGGATGAATCACAACAGGCCTGCTCAGAAATAGTCCACACTAGAAGTCACTGATGTAGATCTTCTAAGTCCTTTACAGTTAGAGAAAGTCACACCCCAGTGCCTTTATTAGATATACCTTCGATGCAATGATGAAGAGCGTAGTGTCTGGTTTAAGCTCAGCCAGGGTTTTGGCTATATGTGTGCCATCAATGTTGGATACAAACCAAACACGAGGGCCTCCCTTGGAATACGGTTTCAGGGCTTCAGTTACCATCAGAGGGCCCTAGATAAAAGCAACAATTAGGTTTTATCTTCATTGCAAGCATGTACGCACACAAAAAGATGTGAAAGATGTATAGAAGTCAGGACCTTACCAAGTCAGAGCCACCAATCCCAATATTGACCACATCAGTGATTGCCTTTCCAGTGTAGCCTTTCCATTCACCACTACGAACTCTCTGTGGCAAAAAAAAATTTGCAATGACTATTTTATACTTACACTAAAGTTAGTGATTCTAACACTGAAAATAGGCTGTGTTTTCAGGCATTGTTGTAGAAAGTCTCTGAAGACAACTTTCCAGTTTTTAGAATTTAAAGCCTAAACTCATAGCTACCTTCTTTGCTAGACATTTGGTTATGTCTAAGATAACACTTCATTAAGTGTTAGAGGTCTAATGTGCATATTTAAAAATGCACTGCAAGATCAAACTCTCCTTCTGTGTGGACTGCTATAGCATTTACAACAGAGTTTTGGCAAAGGCAAGAAAAATCAAGCTAAATGAAAAAATCTTGGGCATTAAGCTATTTGCAACAAGTATTCAAACCTGAAGGGCTTCTTTAAGTGTCTTTAATTAGAAGCAACTTTGATAACTAAACTGGAAGACATTAAAATATGAATAAAGCCATTGAGAGATATTTATTGGCAAACCAAACACTGAAAAGTTTTTATTGCATGTGTTTTACATTAATATTTATTTCTGGGCTTCACCTGAACAGCACATAGTAAAGATTTCCGTTCTATTCTTGGGACAAACTTACAATCATTAAATAATTTCAAAAGACTGCACTGGATTTTGTCCATCATGTACCACCTATGCATTAAATTTGTTCCAGTCACAAAAGGAATCTTTCTAGTATCATGCACACTTCTACAACATTCCCCAATTCTAAAGCAATTTTTCAACAACACATCACCTGGTTATGCTGATAGTTGCTCTGCTTCCCCACAGACGTGTAGATTAAAGCTTTTTCACCCAAATGGAAAATCCATTTTTAGTATACACCATTCCTGTAGCCTGTTGATGATGTTGCCATAGCTTTAAAATCCCGTCTGAGTCAACTGAAACAACCATCTTTGTAATCTTTCCAAAGAAACTGCTTAACATGATTTTTAATTTGCAGAGAAGATACATCTGCATGGAAAGTGATATTCACAGGCTCTGATGATTGAAACGCTCTAGCAATAGAGAGGGTGGCACCAGTGAAAACTCTTGTTTTGCACTACCAAAAATCTTAATCAGCTAAAAACTCTACAGTGGAAAAAACAGACCATTGAATTTCTGTGGCCATTCAATTCTTAAGTTATCTGAAGAAACTACCAAATTCAGACCAATTAGTGTCAGTTATCATGGTTTTGGCATTTATCCATTAGGAACTGGACATAATCCAGGCTCATTTTGTATAGGTTAACAGTATGAGTTGGCAGCAATACTGGCCACTGCCACCTGGATAAGTCTCACAATAGCAATCAAGCAGGTCCAGTTCCTCAGTCATGTTAAAAATTTACTGAAACTATTACTAGGTGAGCTTGTACTGAATAGTTTCATCACATGTAAGTTTGACTTAGTGCTCTATGAAGTTCTTCAGAGCATTTCCTCAACTGATGCCTACATTTTAAAGATGTACAGAATCAAAGAACAATTGATGTTATTTGAAGATAATGGTTAACTGCTCTATTTAACTAGGGAAGAAAAAACATGCTGCTAAAGCTGCAAACAGAATAAAAACATAAAGAAATCTAACCTAAAACCAGAAGACCTTTAAGAAACTAAGTAGAGCATAATCAAATTACAAGTGAGCTGGGAGGTTCTACCTCCCTCCTGATTTTGCACAAATTTTAGACTCAAGTAGTTGAAAAATTAGCAAGAAATAAGGCAATATTTCAATGATTCACAAGACTTCTGAAGTAAATGCAAATTACTGCTAAAAGAGCAAGATCTAGAGATCCCATTAAAGAAAAACCCGACTGGGAACAGAAAGAGAAAAGTGAACCATACTAAAACCAGCTCCAACTCCATGCTTGAGCCCAAACTATTATAAAGCTCAAACAAGGGCACAATAAGTCATGTGAACCAGACTACAATCAATGCTTCACAATACACATGTAACAACCTGGCTGGGTATAGACCAAACATATGAAAAACAAGCTATGGTGGTACTTTATACCTGGCAAAAGTGTTTCATTTTGTCCAACACTTTGTTTACTTCTGGAACAACGTCCTTCCCATCTACAAGTATTGGCACATTGGAACGATTTCTTAGAGCAATATGAAGCACAGCTCGGTTCTGAAACAAGAAGGGAAAAAATTGCTGAAGCTATTTCCAAATTATACCCAGGGGCTTCAGGTGCTTCATCCAGAAGGTAGTACAATCTTCAAGACTTAAAAATCCTTTAGATTAACTGGAATTAGTAGAGAGGTAGTTTGTGGACATACACACATTCATCACCAGCTATCTAAACCACTCTCACTTCACAGAATCAGTGCAGAGGGCTTACAAAAGCATGTAATATGCAAAGTAAACAAACAGCTTATTTACTTTGAAAAGAAAGCTCAGAATCCCTTGGAAAGCATTTAATGATCAAGGTTCAGAATTCAGCAGTATTCAGTACTCAGCTTAATTATTCTGGCATGCTTCAGGTATACAAGGATGAAGTTGTTTCCTATTAATGATGATACTGAAAATCAATCATAACAAGCAGCCAAAGTTATCTCCTCTGGCATTTTCTCAATTATCCTGAGTAGTCCAGTTCATAGCAAGATACAAATATATTTAAACATTTGACAGAAAAGGAATAAAATAGCCACCTTATTCTATCCATTGCCCACAATTACATGTTCCCTGAATACTTGCACTCCAGATACATGGGTGGTAGCTGTATGCTAACAGGTTTTTCCTTGTAACACCATATTATATTAATTCTCCACAGTTATACCAAGTAAAAGCACTGAAATCTGGCCTTTGATTTGCTTGTTCAGGATCTTAACAGCTTTAATCTAGAATGAAGAAGTTAGTCAATACTAATGAACAAATTAAAAAATTAGTCTGCTTTACCTCATTGTTCCTCACTACAGTGAGAGACATTATGAGACAAATACAACACAGACCATATGAACTGCCAGGTTACGATTTAAATACCAAATGCCAATTCAAAAATTATGGAGTTTGTGGTTACTGACTTGGAATACAAAAAGCTCTTTCAGTTGGTAATTATCAAAGTGTACCCACTTAAATTTGGGGTGAACAGAAGCAATTTTTTTTGCAACACTCAGCCATGGAATGGTGTTATTTGGTAAATACTGCTCACTATCAGACTTAAAGGAAGCTTTGTCTTGATCAAGAGAAGTAGTCATATTTGACCTGATCTCTAAACACAAGTATTTTCTAAATATCAGGTGGGCTATGAAGACCGTCCCTGTAATGTGTAGTCAGATACAAGCTACCTCGCAATGCACCGTCCCTGTGCCATATCAAGCTGCAAGTTTTAACTCATCTGGGATAAACACCTGGCAATGACATGCCTGGGTGCACTATAAAGAATTTCCACATAAGCACACACCATGCAGCCAAAGCCTGCAGCACCAAATACAGACAAGTCTTAAATACTTAAAACAAATAGCTAAAAAATGTTCTAAAATCAGAACAAGAGTAGTGGACAAGTCAGTTCTTGCCATTAAGCAGCTCCCTTCTGTCATATTGCTTTAGGTTTATTCAGTCATGCTGTTTGACAGCATCCTGTTTTTAAGGTCTCATGACAATTTCACATTGTCCACATGCTCATATCCCAGAGCCAAATCAACTTGATTTGATATTCTATACAAACAGAAGAAAATTAAACAAACCAAATCTAATTCCAAGTCAACTTGTGACTGTAAACAAGAAACAGCCTGATAATGAAAAAGATGTTTCTACAGTTGTCATGCAGGTAACTGCTACATAAAGTTGCCATACCAAGACAGCAGCAAAATAGGGAGCTAACAGCAGAAGCCAAACACATCACAGTTTAATATTGTGTTTAAGTTCCTTCTGTGAAAATTACATATTCGAGACGACTTCAGCTGCTATGTTTGCTCTCATGTAGACAATGAGGAGTAACTCCATAATGTATAGTCAGAGATGGGCTAAACCTGCAATAATTTGTGTTACATGAGGCTAGTGAGAGGCAATATCTGAGAAAACAATCCTCCATGCAGACTTACAACTTATCTCCTTTTCCCATTTCCTTTTCTCACTAGCTAGAATTGAAGGCATTAATACAGAAGGAAGAGGAACCATTTCTCCAGTGAAGCTTTATCTGTTTCTGTCTGTGCATTTTTACAGGCATGTAGTATTCACAAACAATACAATGTCCAACTGCTGAGTTATTTTAAGCAAACAGCTTGTGCAACACCTAAATCATTCAATAACTAAGTCAAAGGAAATCCTGATTTCTGTGAATTTACCTCAAGCATACTAAATAGCCTTTACTATTTAATGCAGATTAATAAATCACTACACTGTTGACTTTCCAGTTTTCACCCTACTTTTAATTTCAGAAAAAGGGTACAGTTTGCGTTCTGTATGTTTTAGTGAAGATTTAACCATAATTACAATCTTCAGATCTACAAAGAAGATACTCATCCTCTTACTAAGTGGCTAATTTCCCAAGACTGTTTATAGTCTCTACCGTTAAACATACCCAGATAAGTAGCATCAACAACCCAAACCAAGAAGTGTTACACAATCCTCATTAAAACTTTGTAGGCAGTTTACTAAGCTTTATGAACACTGACATTAGGCAAAAGCATGTAAGGGATACCTAGAATGCAATACTCTGCTCCAGACCCTTTGCAAGATCTAACTCATCTTCCTATCAAAAGAGGGAAGAGGAGATAAGAAAATAACTTCTAAAGAGATTTTGGTGGTATATTTAAGACATGTTTTTAAGGGAGGATTGAATAGCTTTATTCACACACATTTTCTTCTGTCTTTGTCAGAGCTGTAAAAATTCCTCATGTAAGTAGTGAAGCAAACATTACAACCACTCAGCATTTCAGAGTAGCAATTAGAGTAAGTTTTTTCAAGACATGTCTTACACAGACGCATGAACATCCATAATAGTAACAACTGAGGGGAAAGAAGCATGGACAGAAATAGCCTTACCTCAGTGAAGTTGATCTTCTCTCCACTGAACATGCGTTCTCTGGCACTTTCCACACCCCTTGACTTTGCCTGAGAAATGTAAAAATAGATTCCTCTTAAAAATAGTAAGAAGTCAACATGCACTACAAAGGTCCAGCTACATTAAAGTGTGCTAACATTTACCACACAAGACAGTGAAACAAAAATTATCATATTAGATTACAAGACCACTAGATTCTAGCTTAAATTGATTCTCTTATTTTAAAGCAAGTATTTTTATGCAGGCTGTTTATTTCCTTAAGAGGTTACACAGTTAACACGTGCTGAATGACCAAGCTGCAATTAATCCATCTTGATTACTCAGTTTCATCTTGTCATACAGCTACAGGATTCATTAATGATTCTTTGTACCAGCTTAGAATTTTTTTTTTTTAACTGAAGAGTAGTAAAATTAATTTGACTCTTTAAAAATCTGTGTCTAAACCTTTGGCTGAACCAACAGTTGAAGAAGGGTTGTCAATATGGACACCATGCTAAAGTTAATGACACAAACTTCTTCCTTAAAATACATCCAACTGCAAATGAATCTCAAAACTAAGACCGCATGACATACAAAGTATTGATTCAATAGCAGGCATAGAAGACATCACCTTCTCTTACAGGTTTATATGAATCTCTTATTTTACTGCAGACCTCAATAACAGTGCCATATGCCAGCTGGTCTATTACACAGACAAAAATCTTTTCAGTGAGCACAAGAAACAGATCTGCGCATTGACAAAAGGCCTTGTACCCTGGGCCTAAAGGACAATGCAAGATTTTGAACAGTGTCAAGATTTGTAAACAAATGCCTTTTAACTTTGCTCTCAAATTCAGAGCTAGATGTATATAAGCAATGCTGGAATCATCAGTTGCAGGTAAAAGTTAAGTTTTTAAAATGTTGAATTAATAAACCAAATATTTGGGGTTTTTTTTTTAGGAGTTACCAGTTCCATCAGCATTTTCATCACTTCTTCTGTAACAAGGTTCTTCGAATAATCCAGTAAGATATCCCCATGATCAGTATTCAGAGTCAAGCTGTCAAAACAAACAAGTTGTTTAATTGCACATACCTGAAGAGTGACTGTTTTAAGCAAGACAATGATAACCCCTCTACAGATTACAAAATAATTGGAATCTTAATTATACTAAGTTACTGAAGATGACCTGAGGGACTGATTTGACCACAAGTTTCATAAAACGACTTACTAGTGTGTTGTTTTAATTGAAGACCATGGTTTTCAATAACCTAAATTATAGTGTCCACTTTCTGCTTGTGCAAGTTCAAATACAATGAAGTACATTTAATGCACAGTTGGACAATCACATTCTGTTTTCACTGAGCCATTAGTATTCTCTAGCAATAATTAGCTTTTTCTAATATATCATACGTAAAAGGCTTACTACATTCTTGTGCTGCTAAAAAAGTGAAACTGTCTTCCTACAGGTCCTTCCAACAAGTAGTCATTTATATGGAAACTTGAACAAGCCTTATTTAAAAGGCTATACAACCTCATGTACAGAAACATCCTGTCAACTACAATGCAGAATTCAGCCCCATCTGTGCATCGTATAGTCTCACTGTCCTCACTGACTCAGTGAAAGTCTCCAAATTATTTAACTAACCCTCATCTGAAAGCTATAGCCTAATACTTCAAAATACAAGCACTTTTAGGTTTACTTCTGAGATGACACACAGAAATGGTAGACCAACAGAAATCAAGTGAGCCCATTTGTATTTACTAGCCTTGTATCTCTGAGAAATTCTATAGTCCCTGTAGTCCTTTACAGCACATTTTCTACCCATTTCTTTGCACTGATTTACAGCCAAATATACACATTTACTCTAAACCAAAGAATCAAAGTCCTGTAAGTAATTCAGTAGGCCTCCTACAAAAGCACAGAAGGCCTTTTATATCTTACTCTTACTTTTGCTCCACATGCCCAAGCCACAGGAAATTGCATGCATCTAAATTCTCAGTGTTTCTGCATTGTTCATTATCTCCTCTGCTTTTTCTTTCCCAATATTTGTGCACAGAAATATGCACTGTTATTTCAGTGATCACGTATGCCAGAGGCTTCACAAGGACAAACCTTGGCATAAATTGCTATTCCAAACAGATATAATGTGACCGAGCAGGCAAGATTCCGCAAAGGAAGAATGGAGCTGAACTTGCAATAATAGTAATAATAAGCAAGGCCTAGACATTTGGGTGGTTTCGTTAACTTGAGCAAAACCACAGTAACATACTTTTTCTGGTCTTAAAATACAAGAGAGACTAAGTAAGGAAAGGACAGGAAGACATCTTCAAGCACAATCTTAGAAGAGCGTTTCTTTTATAGTCAAGAACACAAGGCAAGTAAGGAAAAGCAGTATCAATACTGTTAACCACCCTTCTCTTCAGAGATTTGATGCATTTATTTATGAATAGGTCTCAGATTTGAACGCATTTTACAAACGATATGGCAAGGCCATTATTATACTAATACTTCTTCAGTTTAGAAAAATAGAACTATTAAAATTCTCATACTACAATTTAATATAGAAAGAGAGTCTTTCCCAGTGTTCTGCTCCATGAATATGAAATCCTTACAATCTTTTATGTTTACCTGAAACATGCCTTGTTTCTACAGTTCATTGATTTTTATTCACGTAAATAAAACAATCTCATTAGACCTAGACGACAAAATATCCCATGAAATTCTGGCTTCATCTGAACCACTATTCATTTGAAAAAACTGCAGAAAGATTGCATCCCAAGACATTTTATGCAAAAAAAGTAATAACTATCAGATCTTACACACACACAAGGTGGAACATGCAGCATGCAATGTAATCTCATCTTAAACCCTTACACCAGAGATCCACCTTTTATTTAAAGAGAAGTCCAAAACCCCTGCAGCTCAGTTGCATTCTGCTACACTACCCATTCTGCAACGCAGCAGCTAATGGTAGCACTACCCAGGTGGAACAAGAGACTTGTCACGTAAGCCACATCCACATTTAAGTGATGCAGCTCTTAATTGGAAGGTCACCTGCAGCATCTCAGAGTGATTTTTATCTCCCCATCTAAACACAAACTAAAGAATCTGTATGCAGCCCCTAAATGCATTAGTACAAATAGATCCCTGGTGGTATATTTTCTATCTAGATTGGAGGCCCTTTCTGATCTTTCATAACAGACAAGCCAACTAGCAGGAGTGTAATGCTAGTGCTTTGTATCTTCACTGGCTATTTGCATCAAGAGTCCCTTAACTGGCATCTAGGCATCTATTATCTGCTGAGTTTTATGATAGCTGCATTATATCCGTTCTAACCCCTTCAAAACTAGTAGAGTTTTTCTAGTGAAAAAGTCATGATATTAAGACCCACTGTTCCTACCAGACCTTACCTTTGGGCAGCAAAGAAAGCCAAAGGTGTACCCTACAGGTTTGATTACACTCCCTCTCAGGAAAAGAGGATATACAAATTCTGAGGAAAAAAAAGGATCTTCTATCCATATTCTGTAGGACACGATGAGTGAGTGTAAGGTTCTTCTAATAACATTAGATAGATACTTGTGCTCAGAGGTAAACTATTCAGATTAAAAATTATTCACACCAGTCTTAAGTTTCTCTAGAACTAGCATCAGGAACCATTTTTACATGGCTAAAAGTTTCTGTTTTCCTTCTAAAGGAAGAAAGAGTCAATGATTTTATGATAATACCTAGCAGACCTAACTGAAATGTATTCATAAAGATTAATTTCACATGAGGAGATAGGTGCAAACTACAGAAAGGACCTTGTGGCCAAACGTCCAGACTGCTTAGGCTTTCAACAGATGTTAACTACCATCACCCTGCTGATCTGGCTCAAAGTGGCAATCAGTGAGAAGTATACAAGCAGATGTCAACTTAATCCAGGTTATCAGTTCTAGAAGTACAGTTTGCTATGAGAAAGTTCTCCTGGTAGTCTAAAATGCACTGGTTTCTCAGGAAACAGGACTGAAAATCATTAAAAGAAAGGATTAAGATAGATGAAGTAAACAAATAATTTCAACTGTTTCCTAGCCTTATGGGCAGCACAAAAAGACATTAAGGTGGGCAGCTATTTGAAACAGATAACCTTGGTAAAGAACATTTCACCAAAAATCTGATAAACACATTCTAGGAAACACACTGACTACGTTCAGCATGGAGAAAACATGTTAGAGATTAGTATGCATGCCTGAAACAACAGTTGTCAAATTATCTTCTTGGTTGACTGTACACAAGTGACAGTGTAACACCTGAAAAAAGGTCAAAGTACATTACACATTCACAAGATCAATTAAATACAGACTATTTGAGATTGAGAGAACATACTTTATGGTTAAGGTAACTTGGATAGTATTTAAGTGACAGCCAATGAGATTAAGATGCAGTGCCATCCCCAATAAGAGTACTTGCTTAAGCCACTCAGGAAGAAACCTTATAAAAAAAAGATTATACTTTTTGATTTATTCAGCTAGTTTGCTTCAGTCTTGCTTTGTCCCAAGGATGTTACCAAATTAGTCTCTTGGGATATAATGGAGATAAGAAAAAGCTGCAATTTAAGAAGTATCTAATGAGCTCAAAAGGAAAGAAAAGTCACTTTACCTAGGACACTAATGAAGAGCTTGATACATGCAACAAGTCCCATCTCACTCGAGAACAGAAACTCACTACATCTGTATTACTCAGGCTCACTTTAAAACTCAAGTCAGGGATGCATCTACATAGTATTAGACTTTTCAGATTGCTGGTGCAGTCCAACAATGTAACCACACACAACTTCTCAGCACTATCTCAGTGTACAGAAAACTTAGTCCCACTTTACACAATGAAACCACTGAACGTTATCATAGTGCTTCCACATCTTACTTCCTCCTACAGCAAAAATATGTTGCAATGCCTCTTCTGTAACATGGACAGCATGAGGCAAGGGAGGGCTAAACATCCCCCCCTCCCCATCTCAGGGCAGGGGTAGGCACGGCAGTACTACTGACAGGTAGAAGGCACAGGGACGGATGGATGGCTCCTCGTGATCTTATCACGGAGCTTATCATGACTAAGCACACGGGTGCGAGAGACTGAGACACGAAGGACCCACAATGCCGCTGTGCGAGCCGCAGCCCGGCGCTGTGCTTCCCGGCACGTACCCTGCTGCAAGGATGAGTCAAGGACAAGCACGCCCGGCCGCCCTCCTCGGGGGCTGCCGAGGAACGCCCCCCCGGCCGGCACCTGCCCCCCCCCCCCCCCGCCCCGCCGGCGCGACGGGGCTCCCGCCCGCCCGGTTGCCCACGCCGCGCTCACCGCGGGGCGCTGCAGGCGCCGGGCGCATGTGCCCGGCCTGCGATCGGCCTCCGACCGGCCGGCACAGCTTTGGCCAGCGGCAGCCGCCCTCCCCCGGCCCTCCCGCACGCCGGCGGGAGCGGCAGCGAGCAGAGCAGCCGCATGTGCGGAGCTCCCTCGCTGGGCCCCGCTCTCGTCCCGGGGCAGAAAGGAGCGGATGGGGGCTTCGCGGAGCTCTGCCCGCCCCCGCGGAAAACGCGGCCCCCAGCCAGGGGGGGCGCATCCCTCCCGCCCGCGGCGAGGCCCCGGCTCTCCGGCAGCCCCCACCTGCGGGAGGGAAGGAGCCAGCCAGCCCCACGCAGCCTCGGGCCTCGCACGCGGAAGTGCCCGGCGTGGCGGCAGCCTGAGGGCCCGGCGGGCCGCGGCGGTCGCCGGGGAGGGCAAGGGCGGCTGCTGCCCCACTCAGCCGCGGGGAAGGGCGGGCAGGGGCCGCCCAGCCTCACCTGAACTTCTGGAAGCGATCCTTGTCGGCCTCGAACAGCTGCCGCAGGACGAGCTTGGAGGAGTTCGCCTTGTGCCACTCCACCAGCTTCTTGAAATGGGGGTCGCCGGAGAGCGCCATGTTAGAGGCCAGGGAGGATCGATACGGACACAGCTGCCAAAGAGAAGCGAGCAGAGCTGCTGCTGCCGCCGCCTCCGCTCTTATAGCGGCGAGCTCAGCGTCCTGCCGCCGGCCCCGCCCCGCCCCGGCCCCGGCCCCCCTTCCCTTTGCGGGCCACCCCGCTGGGGGCTGGGATTCCCTCACTGCCGTGCCACGGTTCAGCGCGGCTGTGGGTCCCTGTGAGGGGAAGGCGGCGGCTGGTCCTGTCCGTCCGTGTGGGTCCACAGCGTTCGCAACGGCTGGGCACCACGCGGGGCGGGGCGACGGTAGCGGGCCCCGCGGAGGGGTCGCCGGCCCTCGGGGCTGTGCAGCGCACTGGGGCTGTAAATCCTGTGTCGAGGGAAGAGCGGTTTCCCCATCACGGGGAACCTGTGCGAGGCGGTGGGCGGAGGGGACCGGGACTGCAGCCGCCGCAGTTGTGTCAAGGCCACTGCTCGTGTAGGTGCGTAGGGAGTTGACCAGGTTAAAAATAAAGCAGCTTCTTGGGGTTATTTTTATCCTGAGTCAGCCCCACGGCCTGGTCCTGCGTGGTGCAGCCCAGCTGAGGGGTGCAAAGGGTGGACGGAGTGTGGCGAGGGAAGCACCGCTCACTCTGTGGTCCCAGCACCAGGCCTCAGGGCGGGGATGCGGCTCTGAACCCCAGCCAGGCATCAACGCCACCCTGAAACCTGCACTAGACATCTAAACACCCAAAGGGGTGCCCACCCTTTTTGCCAGCAGCATCTCCCTGCTACTTCAGATGGCCCCTGCATGACATGTCGGCTGCTCTGGTTTGCACTCTGAAAACCTTTGCTTCCCCCTGGCCATTACGTAAGGAGCTTACAGGCCGGAGCTGCGACGGGGAGGCTGTGCGCCCGCACTGCCAGGCCCGCTCCCGGGCGGTGGCACACTTGCTCTGAAGGCAGGCCAGGGCAGGCAGGTGAGCAGCTGCGCTGTTCTTCAGGGGGAAGAAAGGCTGTTCTGGGCAAAAAGCAGAATGTTGTTTAAACACGGGCGTGTAAGGGACTATGTCAAATTCCAGAGATTGCACTCTGCGGCTTAGGTGAATAAATCTCAGTGAAGTCATATTTTGAGCACCTAAGCCCCTTTATGGATCTGGGCCTAAATCAGAGTCACAGAGCATGAAATCGACTCAGATTACTAAAATCACAGCCCAAGTCTTAAGCAGCAGAATCAGCATCTTTTCCTTGCTGCAAAACAAAAAGCATTCTTAATTGATCCTTAATTATCTTAGCAAATGTGTACCTCTAGTGTAGCGATATTAGACTGTCTAAAAAAGGTCCTTCCTTACCTCACACTTGCTTGTTTCTAAAGTTTGCTTTTTCAGACTTAAAATAACTGTTCAATAGGCCAAAGCCTTTTTCTTCAGCAAAATAAATCTTCATCACTTGATAAGTTTTCTTTTTTTTTCATTTTTGGGGGCTACTCTCATCCCTGCCAATCACAGGCTTGGGCAATTTCTCCAAGGCAAAGCTCTTCTCTCATGCTACCTGAATCCACCTGACCATCCATCGGTGTGTGTGGTTCCCTGCATACCTTCAAGGAAGGAAAATGAAACAACAAGTAACAATTGGACTATGGAGTTGATTCCACAAAGAAGCACACAAGTGCCCAGTAAGTCTTTTAAGAAGCCACTTAGGTCATCATGCATGCTGCCATGCAAACTTTACACACTTCCATTCCTTTTCAAGGTCTTCAGAATAAAACCCTCAATAATCCTAGACTCCTGTTCATAGTCACGCTGTAGCCCAGAAGGTAAAGTTCTTTGGCCTAATAAATATCTCCTCTTAGTCTAACAGGGAGAGACAAATATCCTTTTTAAAATGTTAGCCTTACTGATAGCATTTAATAGCCATTAAATGCTCCTGACTTTTTTTTTCTCAAATCAGGGCAAATGGGATTTCATTAAAGTGGTCTCACCACATCCCTACCAAATCCAGGGATCCCTTACATACATTTTTCCTGAGTTTCTCTCCTACTATCAGCAGTAGTCATTGCTCTCAGGGCACCTTCACCTCTTTCTACTGATTAACCTCAACGTGAAGGTCCTCCATGTCTACAAATTTACATTCACTTCTCTTCCAGGTCCTCCCAGCTATCCTGTTGTTTACTTAAATGGTGATGATGTCTCAATTTTGCTTCTACTTTTCTGCTTTTATTAGTTCAAAATTGACAATTCCCCTGTCCTGCCTTTCACTGCAAAACTTGGGCGGTATCTGAGGTGTTACTCTCTTCACATTCAGGATTTCACTGCCTCTTGTTACTTGACCTGCTAAAATGTCTTTTGACAATTCCTTTCTTAAACCCTCATTCATTACTATAGTTCTCTTTTCTGGCCATCTCACTTTTCCACTTCCTTTCCAGACTACCTAACCACAGTATAGGTCTGTAGCTTCCTACTACTCTGATCATGTAGCAATTGTGAATCTTGTAATTGTTCTTTTCCTTTTCCTGTGAAATTTGAATCCCATGTCCTTACGCAGCACAACTGCCCAACTGTACCTCAGTCCAAGTTTCAACACAGCTCTCTTCAATTTTGTTTCCCCTTCCTTGTCTTTTTTTTATCATGGTCCTTGCACTACTTTAATTGTCTCCAAATCCTTGAGATCTTAAACCTTGAAGATCTTCAAGTTTATCTGACCCAAACCCAAAGTCAGCAGGATGCCAGATCTACAAGCATTCTCATACTTACGGTATCTATGCAAGAATGTATAGGGTCAGGTAATCAATAATGTAATCAATAATGTAATCAATTCTAGTTCATGGTATGGACAAACTGTGACTGTAACATCATCACCTTGCTACCAGTTCTGCTTTCTAAAACACTAATTTTGTTAGCCATAACTAATACACTTGCAGCTCACATAACGTAAATTCCATTTACTTTCTTTTTTAATACTTTATTCTAAGATTTTGAGATGTTCTCTCTCATTTCATTAACCTTAAAGTTTATAAATTGTCTGCCATTCATATTTTCTTTTCTTAGACCTCCTTCTTTCTTACTTCCTCTCTTCTTTCCCTAGGATATAGGGTATACACACCTCAGAGAGTTCTAGAGTTCAAACTATTCCTGCAGCAGAGTATGCAAATTTTATGATATGAGAAAGATATCCAGGCCAAGGTCCTGATTCTAATCTTTAAAGACCACAGGATAAGGTTTGTAGCAGTTCCAGGAGTTACTTGTCTCTCCATAAGCTGTGCAACAGCTGACTGCTGCATGGACAGTAAGGGCTTGTCTCCATTGCAAAGACGAATTGATTTCATTGTTGAGGGTAGAAGGAGGATTTGGACCTGGGAGGTTCAGCAGCTGAGACAGCTGTTTCTTTGACAGCTGATAGCTGTCATACCAATTTCCTTCAAGATTAATTTTAAGGCAGCTCTAATGTAGATGGAAGTGATAATGTAGAGTGAAGGCAAAACCTTAAACTAATGGAAGACAGATAGTGTGAACATAGTGGTGCTTCAGCTCTTGTGAAATAACCGGCTGAAACACATTCCCATTCCAAAAAGGCCAAAGGCTATCATAGCAAGGGATGGTACCCTTTGGGGCTGAGAAATGGCATTTTAGTAAAGGATATTCTGTAATTGATGGAGATCAATTTTGTGACCTATAGGGTACAATGGTGGATTTACCATTTTACAAATGCCAGCCTCTATTAACAACAGCTGCACAATGACCTACTTATAAAAAAGACAAGTGAAAATTCCATTTTGGAAGACAGCTGCATAGAAATTAATATTTCCAAATGAATATGTAGAGCCTAAATACTACTGCCTCAGGCACTTATTCCAGAAAGGTTAAGTGGCACGTTTAATAGATAATCTCTATGATTAATTTATCAGAAAGAACCAAGTGGCTAATTTCCCCTAATTGAAATTTTCTGGCATGATAAAAAATGTTCATATATAGTTCCACTTCCATTTAAATCCATTGTACTAACTTATTTTATTATATGAAAGCAAACAAACCTACAGTCTTGAATCCTGCTTTTGTTTTCCACTAATGAAACACAATACTTGAATGGCCACAGAGAAAGTAGTAGAATGGATTCCTCTCAGGACTGATAATAAGAAATGGGATCAGATTTTCAATCCAGCCCCAGGTTTCAAATAGAAAAAAGGAACCAGATTTGCAGAGTGCTTCACAGCCATCAACTTTTGGGTTTAGCAGTGGGAGAAACCTGATCGGACACTCACTACAGTGAATTGGATGGAATAGGGCTCATTCAGATCAGGAAAGAAACTCATACTTTTTTACATGAGATTGGAGCAGGCTTCAGGAAAAAAGCAATCTGAGGTCAGGACTGACTGTGTCAATGTAGTAATTCTGAAATATTTGAGCTGATTGTCTACACCTACATTTTTAAGTACTTCTAATAAATTTAATTGCCCTAATTTTTTAAGAAAGGGATGGCTTGCAAGGAGAGGTAATGTTTTTACTCAGACTGACAGATACAAACTCTTCTTCAGATCTGGCAGAAAGAGAAAACTTCATGCTAAGGACAGATAGGAAGAAATTGCTCTGAACTTTGCTAGGTAAATCAGTTAAACAACGTGAGTGAAAAAAAGGGTACCTGACATCTGCAACAGTGGAGGAAACTTGCAAGGGGAGAAGTAATGTGGGTCTTATACAGAACAGAGAACAGCAGTTACCCACTTCCTTTGGGCCATGAGGTAGTATGTGTGTGGAAAATGTCAATATATAGTAAAATCAATGTCTCCATTATATCCACACTTTTTCTGCCCTGTCATTTTTGTTCCTGGGCTTGTCTTTTCAGAATACTTTTTAAGTCTTTTTTGATGGTCAGGACAGCAATCACAGGTTGTGATTACTTTTAAGGGTCCCACTGCTAATTCTTTCTATGTTTTATCACTTATCTATTGGAATTAATTTCTATATGTAGTAATTGTTTCGTTGTAGTAATTGTATGGTTCATATCGTCCTCATGAGGACTTTTGGTTCATTAGATAAAACAAAATTTTGGAATGCACATGTTTAGGAAACATGGATATTGATGGATCTTGTGCAGAAGTATGAGATCTTGAATCCACCATACAGATGTTTGGTACTCCTGTAACTTGCTGCAGAGCATCTTAGCTTGGCAGTGCTGAAAAAGTGAAGCCCTACATGGTTCTCTGAGGGTTTCCTAGTGAGTTGCTGGAACTGGAACTCCACACTCCTGATTCCAGGTCTTGAACTATATCTTTTGTGCTAAAAAGTACTGCTCTTGATTAGATTTGTGAAACACAAACACTTCTTGGCTAGAAAGCAGAACTGTGTTTTTAACATGCTTTTTATCTGTCATGGGTTTTACAGGTTTTAAAACTCACATAGAACAATTTTGCAGATTCCACTCCCTTCTCTTTCCACCTCAGAGGGGTGGGGGGTATTCTTAAATATTCCTGCTACAGACCTGCCTGGTCTTTGCATACTTTGCCCTGGGTAGTAGCTTCAGATGTGAAAGAGGGTCTGAACAATGTGGTCCAGAGCTGGGAGCCAGAGGCCCCCTGTCCTGTCCAGCCAGTTCCCCAGCAATGCAGCAGTACAGGGCAAATGCCCTGCCAGGGAAACGCAGCCTCTTGGAAGCAGAAAATAGGAATAATCTACAGCAATTCGTGTGGCAGTTCATCGTCCAAGGCTTTGTAACAGTTCTTCTGCAGCTTTGCTAAGCAGTGACCAACAGATGGCAATACTGCACTGAGTATTCGGATTCTGTATGCAGTCCTATGGACTTCCCTCTGTCCTTACCAGGGAATTGCAAAATGGTTACTACCTCGTTTTAACTCCTCTCATAATATCACACAAAAATAATTGTTCAGAAAAAAAAATTTATGAGCATCACTTGTTTTGATGATTATACACAGGGGCAGTGGTGCCATCAGTGGTATCCCATCTCTTTACCCATTGAAGGTAATGGAAAATTCAGTAGTTTCACTGGGGGTTCTGTTAATAATCAACATGTTTGAAAGATGTCACCCTTAATATACTAGAGATTTGTCCAAAGCACCAAATTAATTTTTTTTATACATGTAAAACTCAAGTTTCAAAAGTCTGAAATTACTTTTTTTTTTAAAAAAACCATAAGGCATCTTTTTCCTTTTAAGAAATAATTATGTGGGCCAAACCTCCCATAATACAGGCATTCTAAGAACATAAATTGTACTATGGTGGGAAAAAATTTCCAATTATGTCACAGGCATGGTCCATAATAGAGATATTTTCCATAAGAATCTTATTGTTACAAATAGCTTTTCTGCTATGAAAAAAGGATCCAGAGTATAAATGAGTATTAAGCCACCATATTTTAATTAAATGCCATTCTAAATTGGTTAATGGCAATAAAGTTTAAACCAGAGGTGGGAAATGCACTAACTTTCTCAGAGACACAAAATTGTTAAAACTAGAGCTTTTTATATTAGCAATTTTACTCAGCAAAATATTAGTTCTCTGTGAATTAATATATTTATTACTCATCTGGAAAAAAAGCAAAGATCTGAGAAAGGAGCAGCAAAATCTGTAGATGACAGGTTATTTATACTATGGTTAGAGAGGACTTCAAAAGACCTAATTAGACAATATCACATGGGCTGACCGATGGCAAGCAAAACCCAATTTTGTTAAGTATTGTGCTATGGAAGGAAAGAAGAGAAGCGATTTATGTGATTCACAGCATTTTAAAAAAATGTATCAGTTTAGAAAACAGACTGAGGTCATGTTTAGCTGTGGTCAAAACAAGTAAACAAAATGTTGGGATGCATAAGAAAAATGATAATGAATAAGTTGGAGAATGTTAGAGAAATCAGTATCGATATCTTCATCTGGAAGAAAGAGTAATGGTATAGGCTGCAAAGATCTCAATAAAGGATACTGCAGAGCTAGATGAAATTAAAAGAAGGGTGAGAAGAATGACCTGGGCCAGGGAAAAGGCAAATGGGAAGATGTTTGTTTTTTACCCTTAAAATGAAGCATTAACCCCGCCCCCCCCAAAATATTAATATTCTAGAAAAGGTAGATTTTGAGCTTCAGTTATTGCTGTCCTCTAACAGGAAAGCAAGAAGAAATTTGTTGAGAAATGCAATAATAACAATAATAAAATGAGGATGTGATTATATTGCAAAACATTGTTAAAGGAAATCACTGAGACCAACCATTTCACAAGATTCGAAAAAGAGATTCAGTAGTTAAATAGTTACCAATAATACTCAAACATAGTGATTTCTTTGAGTAAAAAATCGTGGAAGTATATGAAAATGCCATGCTTCAGGTTTTTAACACTCAAACCAGATTTAAGATCAGGTTGAGATCTAATATGTACAGCTATTCATTACGTATGGGCCTTCAAACCTTCCTCCAAATCATCTGCTAATGGCTTCTGTTGGAAACAAAACATTAGGCTAAATGTGTATTAGCTGAACAATTCCTATACCCACACTGTACGGAATTTCTATTGTGAGTCATATTCTGCAGTGGTCATATTCTTTTATTATACTGAAATCACAAATAGATTTCAGCAAGCCTGTGCAGACATGCATTTCGATAGACCTAACAGCAGCTCCTAATTTGCACATTATTTACTGTAGTTATTGCAGGCAACTTTCTGAAATTATATTTAAGTGATGCAAACCTTTACCTTCCTGCAGAACAGTCAACAGTGTCTCTGTTCTTTCCTTAACTTCGAATCCTGAAGAACACTGCCTAGCTTCTTATCATATTTGGGCTCCCGAGTGTCCAACACAAAGCTTCAGGCTGCATTAACATCCTGCTTTGGGTACGACAGAAGTTGTTCACAGTCTCTCCCAAATATGTTCCTGCTCTTTTTGGGCTAACTTGATGGAAGATCCATGAGATCACTACTGCATAAGCAGTTAATATCTCTGTAAACACTTGATAGGGAATACACATGGAAGAGAACCCCGATCTCATAATTTCCCAAGAACCTACTATTTCCATGCTTCAGTTATCAGCCCACAAAATGACTGTAATGCTAACACTTTACATGAATGGTAACTAGTTAATTAACATTTCTTAAAGTCCTGAAACCTCAAATTAATGATGCTCTGGAGTATAAAGACAAAATATTATTTCATTGAGCATTTGTCATTTAAAAGCTCTATGCCTAAAGCTTTAATCAAATTCTGTAAGATGAGAGCAATTTTCTTTTTGTCACATTTGGGTCTCTTGCCTCTGCTAAGATGCATGTGTAGTTAAACTATGTATGTCTTTTGAGAGGAACACAGGTACTACTGTTTATACGATGATGGAAGCCAAACCCAGCAGTAGAATCCTACACTTGAGAGAGGTGTATAGTTGTTTTAAGAGTTATTTTTAGAAGATATGTTTCCTGAATTTACAAATTGTGACACTATATCACTTTTATTAGCACAGAAAAAAAGTCTCCTCTTCAGTTAACTGTTGTTTTGCTAAAGCTGCCAAGTCACAGTGTCTCTAAAATGTCTTGGTTCTAACAATGGCTGCTATTTTTTGTTATAGGAAACAATTACTGGCTACCAGATTTAAATCTGGTTTGCTAGCACAGGAGTACATTCATCTTGGGTACAATTCCTCTATACACCATGGATTTTAACAAGGCAGGAAATTAATTTATAATTTACTGTTATATCAAATACTACAGAAAGTAAGGGTGTTCTTTTGAAAAATGAGCAAAGATCTATGAATTTTCAGTAATGTCCATTGCTACAGAAATCAGCTTTTAATGGTGGTCAAGAACACTTACTTGAATAGTATAAAATCACTTCAGATATATATGTATGACTTGAGGCTAAAATTTCATGGTCAATTGGCAATTGTGCCATAAACAATATAGGAACACAACTGAAAATGTTGACACACCAATGACTTCAATGGCAATAAAATCAGGCCCCATGCAATAGTTGTTTTCAAGCTGCAGATGACACTATGGAGCATCAGACTGCTCACTTGGGCTCCAGTTTAGTGTCCATGCAAAAATCTTTCTCTTTTCCAAAAGACCTCTGGTAAAAAGATAATACACAGCAGAAGATTATTATTCAAGCCTCATCATCTGGCTTAGCACGTAGCATCAAGAACATTACCACACGTACAGCGCAAGCAGCAGCGAAGTCTGAGGCTGAGGGCATGGTGCGACTGCCCTTTTCAAAAGCAGCCGAAATTTCTGCTTGATTGGAAAGACTGCATGATGATGGCCTGCAATCACCCAGGTTTCAGTGGCTACACAAAGCAGCTCTGAGCACACGTATTCTTTTCATGTATTCTGGGAAGCCAGCTGTATGCAGAAAACTTTTTCTGCCTTTTTTGTATAATCAATACTGAGAGGTAAATTCCTTCTGAAGTATTTTTAGATGTTACGTATAAACTTTACCCAGTCTCTTGCAATTCAGTGTTTCTTTCCCTTTACAAGCAGAGAGGCTGAAGTACGATTTTTACTCTGAAAGGTGACTGGAATAACAGCAATGGTGCCTCCTCTGTTTTTTAAATTACATTCAGTTTACAATTTCAATAAAGATCTATTTACTTACTAGTTGTCAGCCTTGCCCATTTCATATTAAAAGTTAATATTGCTGACTTCAATATGAAAATGAATAGGAATTCAGGAAGCACAATTAATAATTCTGCTAACAATGCATGGTCAGGAAGCTTACTCTTTTGTAACTGCATTAGTGGCATCTCACTAATAAGACAAACCAGCAGGAAAAATACTCATCTAAAAAGAAAGCATGCAGAATTTTTTCATGTAGGAGGATTGTGAAGTTGTTAAATTATGTATACTTCTTGACTATATTCACAGTAAAAGCACTTGCCAAGTTCACGGAGGAAATAATTGCGCAAGCCTGGTGTGCAGGTCTGAGATCCAGCCATCGTTGTCTCTTGTTTTTATAAGGTGAGTCAATCAGGTAAAACATGGTTCTGCTGAAAACAATGAGAAATTTATTTTGATGTTAGTGGAATTATGTCAGTTCCTATAACTATTACTTTTCTTGGTAATTGTTATATTTATTATACATTATGTTAGCATTAATTAAATATTAATTACTGTAATTACATGTAATTATAATATATAAATATTACATATTGTACTTATTTTGCACATATACTATATAATAGAGAGGAAATGTCTTAAAACATACTGGTTAGAGAAAATGCTACGTATTTCCAGGTTAAAAGTACTTTTCACAATGGAAATGGTTTAATACAGACATTTAAGTTACTTCGGTTTCTAGAAAAATGCATTTTTATGGTCATAGGGTCTGACCTACTCCCATTAAGTTTCACATAAAGATTGCCACTCATCTTAAAAGCAGCAGAACCAAGCTCTCGCAATATATTCTTTAAAATATGCTTGCTTCTTTAAATGTTCATCATTGCTGCAGTGAACAGCACACACGTCTGAGGATCAGGAATTTGCAGTATCAAATAGGAGGTGACTTTAACTTACACTGTTTTGGTAATGTGCATATTAATTCAAAGTTCTAGCAAATTCCCAATGTATGATGTCTCGATTGTAAGTTGAGTCCCTAATGGGAAGCAAAGACAGCTTTAAAGTACCATTCACATGTAGTAATTATTGGCAGCTGACCCACTAAAGCAGAGTTTTGAGACTTGTGCTTTGCACCGCTATCATTTCTGCAACGAGTTTCCTTCCTCCCCTCTCAGTGGGGCTCCTGCTGGGAATGTAACACACATCACTGGAGTAAGCAGTGATGTGCCAGTCTGCATCTGCTACAAAGCAGCCTAAAAATAAAACCCAATTGGACAATGCCATTTGGTGTACAGCAGCACATAGTGTAGTCACGTAAACCAGGCTGTCAGCAAAGATAACTGATTGTTCAGCTACATGCCAAACAAATCTCAGGGTCTTAAAAAACCCCAGAAATAATCCTTTGATATTCATTTAGAAACTTAATCTCTCAAGATTTATTATCATTGCAATTTAATGAATTTTCATCAGTGAAAGCATAATGAGAATCTCATCAAAATTTACTATTAATATTCTAAGAAATCAGCCCATCTTGCAGCTCGTTTCAGTTCAAGGAAGTTCTCTGGTAAAGTAGATTTAGTTTTAGAAGATGCCTACCCTTCAAGTTGACATTTTTCCCTGTGCATATCAGATGAGCCCAGTGCTTTTACCAGTATCTCTCTTTAAAATCCCAGTTCTGTAGACTGAATCTTTTCAAAAAGATCTACATGTTAATGTCGTTCTTTCTACAGATTCTGTTTGAAATAGCTGCCTGTATTTTTTTTTTTTTTGCTTGTGTGTATTATCAGACTCCTTGAATTTAAAAGAGTATGGTCACACAGAGTGCGCAAATGACTACAATGCAAATAATTGCAGGCTCTTAAATTACAGATAAAACTTTTTACGTCATCCTTCATGCTACCATACAATTTTGCAGGGGGAAAGCTCTGCAGATCTTTGCATTTTTGAGGTTTTAAAATTCCTATTGAATTGGATTTGGAGGATATTTGCAAATATTATTCTTAATTCATAAATTGCTGACCTTGAAACAAATGCCCACATTTATTTTATGTAAAATGGGAATGCATTTAGACACAGAATGGAATCATATTAACTACAGGTCCTGGGCCTTCAATGAGATCTCTGCGTAAATGGATCTCACTGCAAGATCAAGCACCACGATTTTTAAAATCATTAAGTAAAAACATGACTAAGGCTAACAGGCTTTAAATATCTTTTGTTACTGCTACTATAGTTATGGCTGAAAATCCCCAAATTACACGTATACCATTGTACAGCTGGAAAAAATGAACTTTACAAAGATTTCTGTTTATATATTTTCAGAAAAATGATTACACACTCTTAAAAACATAGGGTATGAAACCACTACAGATTGAACTTCATTCTTATTATGTACTGTGCTGGTTTGCCAATTCTACGTGCACAAAAACCATGAGAGAGAGTGTCCCAAAGTATTGAGCTTGATTTTCTCAGGAAACTACCATTCCTAGAATTGTGAGACAAAGCAAAACATGAAGTTGCATGGAACTTGCAATCAGAGGGCAAAATTAGCAACTCCGCAGACTGTCAATATGTTATTTAATCCATATGAGGAAAAACCCACAACTCCTGTCACAGACAAATGTGTCTAATCCGCAAATCCTGCTTTTATGAAAGCATCATTGGGGTCACCCTGTGTACATAGTCAAGAGTTTGTTAGTTGGCACAGGGGTCAGTCAGGCTTACATGTTTGTGGGCAATTATTCCAGGAAATAGCAAGTCATGTTACCTCAACAACTCTACAGATTATTTGTTCTCTAGAAGCAGTATTGAATAGATTGGGGGACAGATGTGCATGTTGTACATTTTAATTTAAGAGCACTTTAAGAGCACAATAATGTAAGTTTTTCACTACTTTTATGATTATTATCTGGTATACAGTCTCTATGACAGGACAGAATTGTCTCCAAAATTGTACAGAAGAGAAAATACTTAGATCTGCATTGTGTCCCCAACTCAGAATGCTATTTATAAGCCCCAATGCTACTGCAGTTTATTTACTATCTTCTTCTATTTGTAGCCTTCAGTATGGAAAACCAAAGATAAATATGACAAATCAACTCTATGTATTTTTATCATATCGATCTTTGTGAAAAACAGGTAATTCATTTATTTCTCACAGTACCTGTGGTAACAATTAAAGATAAGACAAATATGTGTGTGTACCTGTGCATGTTCATATGCATTTCTTGGCACGTTTTGAGATTGTCTTTGAGCTGGATAAAAACTGATTACAGCTAGTATTAGTGAAATATCAAAAATGATGGACTTATCATTCTATATTATCTTTATTTCATATTGAGGCAGCATGTATTTAGCTTACTTAGAGGGAGCTAAACATAAGCTACTTTACTGTGATAAATTCAGAATAGGTTCCCTTACTAATTAGTTCCCTTACTAATCAGGTTTTTTTAATTTCCTATATGGCTATGCATTTCAATCTCTTTTCTTGTCTTTTTTCTTTTATGCTAAACTGAACATCTGTCAACTACATCACCATGTCTGAAGTATTCTCCCATTAAAAAGGAAAAAGAGCATACTCTGTATCCTATTATTTATTGCCTTCTCATCTTCCAACTCTTGGAATTACAAAGATCCTTGAGATGTATATACAGTGTGTTGACACTCAATACCAGTATCAAAGCTTAACTTTGAAAGATCTATATCATATAATTTCCTCACTCTAAATCTTGGAATTCCAAAAGAAAACTAACATATGCAAAATTCAGCAACAGAAAACAACTGATGTATAGAATTTCTACGGCCTACATATTGTTTTACTACTCCCTTATCTTTTAGTAACTGTTGCCTTGATGTTGTGTGCCTAAAAGTATCTGAAGAGTATATATTTGGGTTATAGTATCTCGATTCATCAGTGTGAAATTAATAAAAGAAATGCAGCTGTAGGTATTGCTTATCTGCTGCTTTGAATTATTTAGCAGGGCACACATAAAGCTGAAAATCTTTCTTCCCCTCAAACCTCAGTTGTCAGTTGCTACCACAGGGCTGTTGTCTCACAGTCCCTCGTGCTGACAGATACGACAACTTACACAAGAGTTGCATACTGCCTACGTGCAGTTCTTGTGGAACTGATGTTTTGTTTCCTGCCTCTCACACCAGCGAGAACTGTGATCTGATAGTCTGATACAGACTTGGTAGCTTTTTATACCTCCTTTTACAATACTGCAATTGATTAGATGTCATGCAAAAGAGCTGGGAACCATAACTATCAATTTCAACAAAGCTACACACACTTTATATTAATGACAGATGAATTGGGATCTTTGGAGCCAAACCACAGTAGAGAGGTTTGCATGTGCCTCTTAAAACAAGGAGAGTGTAGAAATTGAGACAGGGGATGTAGACAGTACCTTTAACTAGCCCACTCAGACATAAAGGACATCTATCCGCCTTAGATGCCCTGGTGTATTTGGAAGACGGTGAAAGATCTAAAATTATTCTGGGATGCCAGACAAATAACTTCTGGTAGCCCTTAAACTTCAAGCAAATGAATACCCCACTAAGGAATTTCTGGGCTGGGAAAAAGACAACAGTAGAGAGAACCATAAAGACTGTGAGACCTGTTCCTGCATCCTTGGCATGTGTCCAGCCATACAGGATATTTGCATCTAGTAACACAGCCAGTTGTGTACTATTTTGGATGAGGAAGTTTAAAAAACAAGCAAACAAAGAAAAAATCACTGGGCACTGTATCATCAGCTTTAGCTTAGTGATGAGCAGAGTGAGCTCCTCAAACCTGATGTCATATTTTTCAAGGAGAACCAGGCCCAGGTGGTGGACTACAATGCAAGCAAACCAAATACACTCTGGGCAGCAGTTATAGAGGAAATATGAAAGCACCAGAAGCTGACTAAACAAATCAAGAACCTGAACCTGGCCACTGAGGTCAGCTACATTGGCTTTCCTGTTGGAGGCAGAGGAAAATGGTACTCAGCCAATCAAGCATTGCTAGCTGCATTGGTCCCTTGGAAAGCAGATGAGACTGGGCTGCCAAGTTTTAGTAGATAAGTTGCACTCTTCTCTGTCAACATCCCAAATGTCTTCTCAAGCATAGGACAGACAGGTGGCCAAAGCTCCATCGTGGCCAAAGACTAGCTCATAGGCATCTCACATTTCATGATGTCACCAGGAGACCTGGACTGGTTTGGAAAGGACACCCAAAAGAGGCTCTGATTTGAGGGGTTTAGCAAGAGTCATTTATGAAGGAAGCTTTGTCGGTCTCATATTTTGTTGTTCCTGAGAAATGCCTTGCTGTAAGTGGATTACTTAAATCCCAATCCCAGTCGGGGCCTTTGAGTGTTTCCGTAATTTTCTGTAATGAGAAAACTCTAGAGAAAAGACTAGTTCATTCAGATGTCATGCCTGCATTAGATCACAGCTTTATCTACTACACTTTTCTGTATGTTATGAAGTAATTTAGCAAAGTTTCAACCATGAGATATTGGTTTACATGTTTCTCTGTTATCCTTCTGTTCAACCTACTTTCATAATCTCATGTTCTTCATTACAAAATTACTCCTTGTTTGGCAGTTTGCCACAATAAAAATAATCTGTATAGGCAAAAGGTAGTAACAGTACCACTAAGGCAGTTGAAATTAAGTTGCCTTTGCTACAGTGCCCTAACAAAAACTAAGGCAATGCAATAGCATTCGGTCCTCCGTTCAGTCCTCTTGCAACAATCCTGTGTTGCAGGAACTACCACATGGAAATTCTTTAAAAATACCATTTAGGCTTCTTTCTAGACCACTTTAAATCTCGATATATATTTATAAACATTTTGTGTATTTATATAAACATAAATGAAAATAAATCATCTAAAATTCATCATGCATATGGTAACATGTTTACTTTAGACTATTAAAATATGAATTATGTGTCCAATATAAGACACTTACTACAAAAGTAAAATTCCGTTATCTGAAACGTCACACCTTATTGCCATCAGTTGTACAAGGTCAAACAAACAAAACATAATTTCAAACATTCATTAGAAGGGGTACTATCTTTCTATACCTGTTTATAAGTGTTCTAGAATTAATTCTAAATAGTGTTTGGACTGTATTATATTAGAAGCCCTAAATACCCTATTAATAAGTTGGGTCAATTATATAGAATTACATTTTACTTTTAGTCACAACCTTACAACAGAATATACTTAAGAAGCCATATTCATTTCTAAGTAAAAAAAAAAAAATCAGTCTAGTTCTCATTCACACATTTACAGCATATTTGTTTTATAACAATCTTCTAAGATCTAGTATTACAAAATGTCAACAACAGTTCTTTGCGTCTCACAAATATTCTCTCAACACTTCCATATTTGCTGCATACTTTGAACGGTTCTAAGCCAACTGCTAATGGCAAACTAATAATGAATTCATAATCATTTGCTACTCATTGGAATAAATTTTTAAATATAAAAACTTCTCCAGTATTGAGATGGTCATGCAAACTCTTTTACCACAGCTGGCTGAGAAGTAAATTTTTGTGGTTTTGCAAGCTGATTCCTTTTTGTGAAAGTTTTCAAGAAAACAAGGAAAATGAGATCCCAGACATCTGAATCACCAGACATTAAGAATAAAAATATACATATGTTTAAGAAGTTGACTTCCTGAAGCAAAAATATGAAATGCCAATGACCATTTTGTGCATGTAGTTGGGAATACTCCATTCCTGTGCCCATCTAGCTGGTTGCAACAGACAAAGGATTTATTTCAGAGTATAGTCCTCCATTTCAGAACAAATGGAAGACAGTTTTTTAAGCAGAACAGCAATTTAAAAACAAACACATTTTCTCCTTCTTCTCTGGACTAGGGACACTGACCTTAAAAATATCTGAAATTCTTCCACTGCCTGTAAACAAAAATGGACTGCAGGCAGTCATGATCATATGTCACTCTTACAAAACATTCTTACTCGTTGGCTACTTTTTGGAAAGGTTATTTGCTGTCAATCAAGTGACAAGTTCTGCTTATAATAATGGTGATGACATCAGACCTGTAGAAGAGAAGATTAGTATGGGGAGTCTAAATATATAAACTAGAAGGTCATGGGACACATCCAACATCAACTGAAGTCAGTGGCCTCCATTCACTTCGATCAAAACTGGACTGATCCATGTAGGATTAAGAGATTTTTATATATTTATATTTTCCCTATAGCCAGTATCATTGACTTGCAGCCTAGGTTTTTTAAGGTGACCTGGATCTTTGATTTGTCTGACAAGAAAAGGTGACTGTCCCAATTTTTATGTGGCCATATATAGTCAGTCATGTTCACTCTTTCCAAAGTGGGACTTGCCCTGTGGAGGTAACAGGCAAGAATTTTTCCGAACAGCAGGCTGGGGGCTCTAACCATGCACTTCTTTTGCCATTTGGTAGTGTTTACAAAGAAGCTGGGCAAGAGGCCAGTTCTCATTTTAAGCCTCAGGTTGGACACAATGGTCAGTCAATGTACTGAGGGGTATAAAGCATAGGTCAGCAGCTTTCCCATCAGGCAGCAAATAACTAAATTTCACTTGCCTGAAATAGGGTTTTAGTTGTCCAGGGCTGCAGGACAAAAGGACTGTTCTCACCCTGACAGCTGGAATGGATGATTTGTGAAATGTATTTTTAGAAGTCTTATTTGCCTACGTGTATGCCTGCATTGTCAAACATTCAGACAGCAAGAGCGAGTTAGGCTACGAGCCACGAGGACTGTGACATACTGTACAAACTGTATAACATATCTAGATCTAAACCTGCATTTTCATTACTTCTCACCCTCCAACTGCAAATATACAGTCCAAATATTAATGCAACACTACTGCTGTTCTTCCTGTACTTCAGTATACTATCACTACAGCATTCACAGTAATTAGTAACCACAAAGGGAAAATCATGGCGGATACAACAGGACATTAGTGATCAAGTCTTTTTCCCAAAATCACCCTGGTTTTCACCACATTTCCTTTTCCTAAACATGTCTCTATCTGATTAACAGAAACAAGAATCTCATGTAAATTAGCCTTTTCCTTTAACGAGACAACTCACTCTTGAGGGATTTCATTACTAACATTCATCCTCCTAATCTTATCCCACACCTTGCTGACACGCATATCCTTATTAACATTTGCACATGGCTATTGTACCACTGCTGCTTTTTTTCCGAGCTAATGATTTCTTCCTCCTACAGCCCGTGACATCAAGTTGCACTCATAATACATTTCAAAGCTGGTTTCCTCTCTCTCTAAACAACATTGTTATGCTTTTTCTTTAAACAGTGCACTGGTTTCCTTCCTTTCCCTTCAATAGAGGTCTCGGAAAGCACTTTTCACATATACGTAACATCGATAGGAAAATCATAAATATAACTGAATACGTCTATTCTGTGCGGATTTACATATGACTTTACTAAATAGTTAATCACGCTAGCATCTTTCAAAATATTTAGAATTCACAAAAAAAAAAAGAATATTCAGTATAAATATAGCATTGTAAGCATTCTGGAAAATAACTTTAGTGCACAATGTCACAATAAATATCTACACTACACATTTTCTAGTCCTTAAGAGTTCCCTCTTTATTCTGCATTGGTTATTATGCCCTTCTGCTGAATTGAATGTTTTCATACTCTGTTCATATTAAGAAGTGTGAACTTCCTATTTATTTCTCAGTCTGTCTTAAATTCCTACCATCTGGTTAAGACGTACTAGCTTTAAGGCTAGGATTCTTCCCAGTCTTCTGTGCCTTTATGCTCTTAATCTATAAACTTCATCTGTAATAAATTTAAAATTAAACGTCTGCTCTTTAGAGACAGTTATGTGTTAAAAGTTGTTATACAGCACTGTAAAAAAATGATAATATTATGTAAATAAATCCAGCAAGCCAAAATAAAAAATACGCTTATTGTGTGTAATAACTCCATTGTTAGTGTTGACAGAACCAAATTCTGCACAGATCCACTGAGTATAATTAAATCACTAGGATAACAAAATATGGAGCAGATTTAGACACCTCCTGATAGTGTGAAAGAACATGTTCGTGCATTGTATTGAACTGTAAGACTAGGTCTGTAGAACAAATTTCTGCCTGTGAATACAGTATGCTTTAATCAGCCTGGCTTACGTAGTTTTGGGATCTAGTGGTAAAATTTTATGTCGGTAAAACATATAGCACTATTAGGAAAAGTTCTGGTGGATGGCCATCAGCTAGTGAAATATAATTTGCCAGCTATCCGTCAGGGTAGGAGATTGTTGTGATCCTGTAAGCACCATATCACGCTCTTCATGTGACCAAGAACTGCAAGATACGTGGCTTGGAGAGCAGGAGGGTTTCTGGAGAGCAGAACAGTTTGCAGGTGGGAAACATCAATAGCTCACCAGGGATTCTAGATTTCTTTTTGGACAGGCCTGGACTGGACATGTAACAGGAGTCAAGCATGAGTGGTAATGTTTGCCTTAGTGACTCCTGATGGTTTGCTTCTTCCTACAACAGTCCCCAGCACTGCTCTGTGGTCACTACATGACACAACCTCAGCACAAGAGTAACACCTGAGCTCCTGGAGAGCTGCTTGCAGCTAAAAAGCTCCAGACTGGCTACCCTGCTTCCCGAGGACAGGAAATATAAGTACCCCTAAAAATACCGGTGTGTTTGTGTGTGTTAATCTCCATTCTCTAAAAAACCCCCACAAACAACACAAAAACCAGGAGGTATTTTATGGGGTTTTTTGGATTACTTTTAAGGTGTAGCCTCAGCATCTGGCCTGGGAGGAAGGAAAATCCATCCCAGTATTTTCTTTTCTCTTTCCCTTCCTCTTCAGCTCTTTCTGACTTCCTTTACACTCAGTTTTTCCACTTCATACCTATACTTCCTTCCAATCAAAAACTTGTTGAAAACCCATCAGAGTCTTTTTTATCTTTTTTTTAAAACCAATGTTTCATCTGCCATTTAGTTAGAAGCAGGAAAAAAAAAAAAAAGGTACCTTCTCCAGCACTTTATTGTACTCTTCCAGTACAAAGAATACTCCAACACCCCTCTGCCTTGAAGGAGCCAACAATATGACAGCCTTCTGTTCCCTTGTATGCTTTCCAAGTATTTCCCAGGTATTTCTTAATTTGAGGACTAAATTTACTAGGAAGAGACATGCTTAGTAGACATGCAAGAATCAGAAAAGTTCAGAGGGAACGCACTGATGAGAAGCCCAGTCTGCCAGCAACCATCTGTTATGAAGAAGGAAACAAAGCCGCAGATTGCTCCTAGGCAGCTCCCCACAGACACTACTTGAGGACTATTTCTAGCTTGTGGCTAGAAGGTGTCCAATAAATTGACAATTTCACTTCTTCCCACAGAGTTTTCTGATTAGCAGCACTGAAACTGGTGGAAATTACTGTTATTTTCACTTTATTAGTATCATATCCAAGTGTGTGGGTTTGGGTATTTTTTGGGGGCAGAGAATTACAGCCAGATGATTGGATGCTTAGCCCTGTAGAGAAAATTTTTGCTTACATATATTCCAATAATTTTAAACTACTCTCCTACTATTACACGTTACCTTATTTTCTAACTTCTACCGGACATTTCTGTACATTATTAAATGCTTGTTCCATTTAAAATGTAAGATTCTAAAAAAGCCTTGGAAATAAAAAATAATCACTTTCTACTAGGAAAGACAGGATTAACAGAAGACTATTTCCATGGAAATAGGATTTGAAAATACATCGTACTGCACAACAAACTTTTCTGTATAAAATCTGCATTAAGCCTGAGAAATAATAACAAACCAGTTTAAACTCACACAGCAAAGCCATCATAGACTAGGCCTGTTTCTGAACAATTCCTAAAGCTGGGAGCACCATGACTATTATGTTCAAGGGACCAATTTGAGGTAATTTTTGTGCATTTTACCTAATTCCCAAATAAATCCATTTAACAGCAGTGTTGAATTCTCCAGTTTCGCCAGCTAGTGATTTTGAATGGAACAGGAATACAGTACTTTGCAGGTGCCACTGGCGATCTCCATCACAAATTGCTCTACTGAGAAAGGAAGGACACTGCACCTGACCACAGAATAACAGAATGAGAAACCTCATTATTTTAAGCACATATTAAATATTCACTGATTATTTTTTCCCCTTCTCCCCTTTTCTTCTGCCTGGCGGTCCCTCACCTCGTTCCCCTGCACCCCTCGCAGCCGGGGCCCGTCCCGGGCGGTCCCTGTCACCCCTCACGGGGACAACCCCGCCGCCACCGCCTCACTCTGCGCCTCACCTCACCCCCCGTGTCCCCGGCGGCACCCGCCCCAGAGGACCCCCGGTGCCGCCGTTGCCCGCCCCTCCTCCTTCTCCTCCCCATCGCCTCCTGCCCGCCGCCTGCCCTTCCCTCACCCCTCCGCCGGCGGCCGCCCGCCCTCTCCCGCCTTCCCCTTCCCGCTGTCACTCGCGGCTCCGCCCGCCCCCTGGCCGGCCCCTCCCCGGCGCCCGGCGGAGGAGCCGCCGTTTCCGGAGTACACAGAGCGGGGCTGGCCGCGCGGCGGGGGCTGTCGCGGGCAGGTGAGTGAGCGCCGCTGCCGAGCTCCTGCTCCCGCCGACCGGCCTTTTCCCGGCCCCGCGGCGAGGGCTGTCCCCGGCTGCTGCCCGCGGGCGGCAGGAGGCCGGCAGCAGCCCCGCAGCTCGGGCGGCGGGGCCCTGGTGGTGCGAGGCACCGGGCTGGCATGGACGGTGTTACCGTCGTTCCTCCCTCCTTCTCTCCGCGGGCGCCGAGGGGGACGAGGCGCGGAGGAGGGCAGCCAGCGCCCTGCGGCCGCTCGGGGGAGCCTTCCTGGGCCACGGCGGGGGGCGCCGGCTGGGGCTGGGAGGAGCCGCCGGCAGCGCCTGGAGGAGCCCTGGCCGGGGGGAGGGCGGCGGCAGTGCCCCGGGGCGCGGCCCGGAGGTTGTCGCCGCGCTCCTTCGGTGGGGCCGGGCCGGATCAGCCCTGTGGTGACGGGGGCAGCCTCGGCACGGTGCGGGCGCGCAGCCGGGGCGGTGGTGAGGCTGCGGCCCCCCCCCCCCCCCCCGCCCTTCCCGCCGTGACCCGTGTGCGGGCAGCCTGGGGAGCGCGGTGGGGACTGGGACTGCGCCTGCGGGAATTCCTGCGCACCTTCCTGCTAAATAGTGACCCGCGGCCGCCCGGGGCGCCAGCCTGCCCCGGCCCGGCAGCAAGACCCCGCCGCGGGGGCCTCGCCTCAGGGTGGCGCGGCACTGCTCTGGCCCGGCCGGGTGCCGCCAGCTCCCGGCGGTGAGGCGGCTCTGCTGGCCGTGCGGGTCTCCCGGGCGGTGCCGGTGGGACGTGCCCCTCGGGAGGGTTGTAACGTCGGCCTCCTGAAAGCACACCTCGTCACGGTGCCCACGGTGGGTTTTCTTCGCGGCCTGCGGGCGGGAGTGTCTCGGTCTCGGCGGCCGCTGCAGTGGGCTGTGCTTGTATGGATTTTTCACCTGGTGCTGACTGAAAGTGCTGTTTGTTGTTATCTGGCCTTATGTTTAGTATGTTGTATTCATATGGTAACTGCAAGCAGAAGAGAATAGCTCTCATTTTGGGCTGTAGCTTAAAACTTTACTGATATAGCTTTGATTCTCCCTGCTTGAGGGGTTTTATTGTTTGAATGGAGAGGAAATGGTGCTGGTATATCTATTTGCCAGGTGGATGTTGGATTAGAAATTTGAAAGAAGCCAAAAGATCTTGTATAAAGACCAGGTATAAATCTGCCATTATTATTATCACTGTTGGTTTTATAGAGGAGCAGATGTCCGGGTGTCTTGAACAAGAGTGGCATACGTCAGTTGTGTGTAGCAGCAATAAACTGCTTGGCTTTCAGAGTCGGTCAGCCTGTGGCTCTGGAGGCACACACAGCCAGCAAAAGGTTGAGGCTTGGTTCCCAAAATGGCACTGCATCATGTAACTGCCAGTGTGGTTGTTGGATAACCTCAGATATAGAGATTGGGGAAAAGGTTGCTATGGATTTTAAGGCTGCTGTTGCTTGATGTTTCTGTTTTCTCAGCCCAGTGCCATCTTGCAAAGAGGCAGTGGTGCTCTTGAGAAACTTATTTTCTGTGTGCAACGGGTGGCTGAAGCTCCTGCGGTACACTCTGCTTCCCTCACCTCTCTGAGGTATGCGGTATGTGTCGTGTAGCTCCCAGCCACATGAAGGTTTTGGTATGCAGCTCATGGGACCAGGAGTGTTGGCTGATCTTGATGTGTGCACAGGTGCTATTTGTGTGTCATGGATAGCAACATGATTTTGCACTTGGCTGGAGCCTTCTACTAGGCAACGTTTCTACAGAAAATATGGTGGACCCCTCTTTGGTAAAGAATTGCTATTTTTCTAAGTTTAAGACTTCCACAAGGTTTTATTTTCTTCCTTTATTTTCTGTTCCATCCTAGAAAGAAGGACTTTCTAAGTATTTTATATATGGTTGTGAAGAAGGTGTGTTTCAGGTCAACATACACATTTCTGGTGCTTTGCAGAACCTTCAGGGTGTGAAGAATTGGGCTGGAAGCGACGCATGGGAAGCAGTGGCTATGTGCTTTGTGGTACTGCTTCCTAGGTTAGCATAAGGCATAAATCCTTCTGTTGGTGTTTTTCATTCTGAATCGAGAGTTACTCAGTTAGGAAACTAGAAATAATGCATACAGGGAATTTTTTTCTAGTCAAAGTCTCTTCCAAGACTCTGAAATTTGATTAAAAAGTAAATAATCCTTCATACAAAGTAATAAGAAAATATCTGCTACAGATGTTTAAAAGAGAAGTGGAGGTTTCTTCTACTTCATATGTAACAACTTGTATTTGATCATGTGAATATTGTTTTTCTGTGGTTTTTTTCCTGCTGTCTCCAACCTGAGAGCTGTTTTCTCCCCCCCCCCCCCCCACCCCACTTCTTCCTACTATTTATTACTTTTCAACACCTCTTCTTCCCCAGCATACAAATGGCGGCCAGTTTTTCTTTGCAGCAAAACAACTGTATTTCTGCTGTCCTATAAGGTATAAGTAAGCTTCCCTTTATACTCTGAATTGTCTAGTTTTAAGTGCTGCCACTTGCCTCTCATTACTCAAAACAGGATTGTGTCAACAGAAATTGTGCTGCTGCTTTTGTTTATATAGTAGAACTGTAATAGGAAAAGACTTGTTCTTGGTACAATGAATGCTGGTACACCAGAAATCCTGCTAATGATAGTGATTAACGGGTGCTGCTCAAAATAGGTATCACTGCTGATATGACTAATTGTGCCATATGAAGAGAGGTCCTTTATTCCCAATAATCTCAGGGTGTTTCTACTTCTAGAGAAATGCCTGATCTATGCAGACAGATAAATGCACAGTGAAATGCGGAACTTGCAGTGAAGTGTGGCAATTTTTTAAGAGCTTGCTGCTGCACTGCAAAACCACTGGGGGCTGAAAATGAAGAATATCTTGTGGTTACTGTAGGTAGATAGAATATTATTACTGGAATTGGATGTTAGCCAGAACAACACCCTACATGTTACAAACAATGCCAGGGTATTGTTAGTAGCTATAGAAGGGGTTTTATATCATACATGAAAGATGACATTTCCAGCAGCATGGGTAACCTCATCACAAAACATTGTGCTGGGGCTGGCTCAGAGGGCAACTGGCTCTGCTAGGCTTGACAAAAATCTACGTTATAATTGCACTGGTCCTCCTAGAGCTTGATAATATGTCTGCATTAGTGTTTCTTAACCTTCATTGGCCTTTGGGTAGCAACAATTTATTAGTAACATGCCACAGGCAATCTTGTGATCTCCAGGCAATATCGTATTCCGGGTTCTGTTTAGATTTCGTATGTCTTGTGGCTGAAGGCAATGCTGGAAGCTTATATGGGGACTGCAGAGCTAAACCATGGAAGGTGCTGTGTCTTGGTGTCTGTAAAGTCTGAAGTTCTGCCTGGTAGGATGAAAAAATATTTTGAAAGTTAAGTAGAGTTTATTAAAGATGGGTTCCAAACTCACTGAGAAGCTAGTATTAGTTGTGTTTTGTTGTGCCTCTGGCTTTGTGTGGGTTTCTACTCTTCTCCTGTTTGTATACCTTAGTATAACTTTATGGCAGGAGGGATTCAGATGTTCATCCCTTCTGCTCCCAAAGAAACTATTAAGGGTGTGTGTGTGTGTGGAGTAGGAGGCATCCATTTCACAAATACTGCTTAGCAGGTTAATTGCCGATTTGGTCTGATATCATCCCAGTCTTCTAGTGTTCTGTGAATAAAGCATTTTGGTCCAATCCTTGAATTTTGCCAAAACAGTAATTAAAAAAAAAAGAAAAAAATATTTCTATGAAACTTCAAAAAGATGATGGTGTTAATGAGCTGTGTTTCACTTTGAAGTGCTCTAATGTGACAAGACAAATTATTCTGAGAACTGTGCTCTTGAAATATCAATCTTGTCTTACTCAGCTGTAATTAATGAAGATTAGTGTGTTGGTTATTTAAAATGAATTTGGGGGAATCGATCTGTGTGGTTCTATTAAGGTCGTAAACTTTTTGTGATGCAAACAGACCCAGGTTGGAGCAGCCTTGGAGTACAAGAGAAAGAGGCGGGTGTGTGGGGGGAAACAGCAGAACAGAGGGTCTAGAAATGCTGGTCAGCCTCTGAAGAATGAAAGAAAAGGGGAATGTGAAGTACTCCAGGTGTGGCTGGGGGAATCCTGAGATGTCTGTGAGTGAAGATCAGTATGGGTGTATCTGAGGTGGGAGTAACTGAGGCTCTGTGAGGCATGTTCAAGAGCCTTTATAGCAAGGCAGACGTTTTTCCAGCTGTGGTATTGCATACTGTTGGTGCTACATTGGCTTCAGTCTAATGGTAACATATGGCAGGTTATTGGGGTGAGCACCTATTCTAACTTTATTCAAACAATTCAAGTTTGAAGTGGGATATTCTAGAGCTTTCCTTTGAAGAACTATTTTCATGAAGAAAATAAATACTCTCCCTTCTAAGGAAAGCTCTCACAGGAGAACATGGTAGCACTAGTAGCTAGAATTAGCTAAAAAGAAAACAAAAAACTCTGAAAAGCTTTAGCTGTAAAGTAGCTGTGTTTTTTAAAATAAATTTTTACCTTTTGTGTTTTTACTGTTAGAGTCACATCAGAGAAAAGAATTCCTTAGGAAATTCCTTAGAAACATTTACAATACCTCGGTAAATTGTGACTAATTCCTACTTATGTTTTTATTAAAATTTGCTCCTTGAAATGACTGATGCATATTTTCTGATTTAGGCTAGCTAGATTTTCATTGTCTTGCAACATAGCTGTATTCCCTCTTTGTGGTCTTTTGTTTCTTGCTTTTCTAACAGTTTTCTGCTTTTTCAAGTGATTAGGGTTTTTTGGTCGATGTGACTTTTTGTTTTATCTAGTTGTGTTTCAGTGGGGTACTTCTCAGATGCTAATGTTTTCTGGTAAGCATTTCTGTACAATAGCATTGCAAAATACAGATTACTTGGAAAATTTCAACAGGAAGATCTTTCTACCTTGTCAGCCACCCCATCTCAGGTTTGGATTTTCTATTTTTATTCTTTCTTGACACTACATGTGTGTTGGTTAGGTAGTTACAAGGGAATGTGTCAACTCGTTGTTTAATAAGAGTATTTTAGGTGTGATTTTTGTTTTAGTTGTGTATTCAAAGTTGACATTTAAAGGGTACTGTCCGACTGCAGAAAATTCCTCACAGGCTTTGTGCAGCATATTCTGCAATCTGGGAATGGAACGAAACTCGTCAATTTCAACAGTTTCTGAATGTAAGGGAAAATTTGTTCCCCTTGGTAGAAATAATAATACTTAACTTTGATTCTTTAATGCTTTATTCTAACATGCTGTATTTTGGGAACTTGGAGTTCCCAAAGTATATGGAATATGTTGTAGAGGAGAGGGTAGGAGAACAGTAGGAAGAAAGAACCATGATGAACCTTTTCTCTGCTACTCCACAGGGATCCCTAGTGTGATTCATTCGTGTGAGAGTTATCTAGCAATGAAATATATCTGTAATTCTGTCAGTAACTAAGTGTTTTTAGTTTCCCAAGTAGATTACCTCACTGTGATAACTTGGTATGTTTGTGAGTTTCTGGATGGTGTTGGGAATTCCTCTGGATTTACTGAGGTAAAATTAGATCTTTTGAAGCATGTCCACATGGTCTGTCTGATACCAGGATATTCAGAGCTGTGTTCCTAGGTGCTTTTTTTTTTGTTTATGGAAGTTGAACTTCGTGTTGTTCCTGTACTGATTACAGAATTTGGCTGGTTGTGCCTCAGAAGAACAGTATGAGTCCAAACACAAGAGCTTCCCCAGAGAAAGATAAAGCACCTGAATGTCTACAGCTCACATTCCAGAAAAATCTGGAGATCTTTTAAGTGTTGTTTCCTGAGAGTCTAAGTACAAGGTAATATTTTAAAAAGTTCCTTAAAAATACTTGAAGCTGGCAATCTCGTCCTGAAGAAGCTAGGCATTCTTTTTGTGGCCCAGCATATAAGAGAAATGCTGAAAACCAGTGAAAGCTGTGGTGACTAGAAAGGACAGACACAGAAGCAAGCACTCTTTTTGTTGTTGAAAGACTTTTCTTGTGTCTACATCCTCACAGCTTGAGTAAAAGACTGAGTATCACAGGGCAAAGATCACTTTGGATAAATGTGATTCTATGCCAGACTCCAAAAGATTTGAGGAACATAATCTCTTTCTGTTGAGTATTTCAAAATTTTTCTCAGAATGCTATTTGCAAGTCTTGCACCAGATGGTATTATGTAGAAGGAGGAAGAATACAAGGAGGAAGAGGCTACCTAAAAATTTCATTCTTCCAGATCTAGAAGTTCTTCTGCATGCATCTTGCAGGGTAACTTCAACGTAGAATGAGTTCATCATCTCAAAATGTTCAGAAGAAACCACGTTTGTCAAGTGAAGGTAAAAATGAATGCAGCTTTTCATCGTTTGTTAAAGGCACCTGTGTTTAGTAAAAGATGGAAAGATCCTGAGGATAGGAGATTTTTTTGGCAGGAGGGAAGGATGACAATATTGCTTGCTGTTGAATGGTCTGCAGTTCTTTGTCCAAGCAGGAATTGAAGGCCAGGTGTGTAGAATAGTGTTAACTAAAACTGTGCAAATATGTTGTTACAGAATCCAACTTCATAAGTGCATGTTTCATAGCTCCAGAATAAACTTTATTTAGCTTCTTACCAAAGACATAGTTGGATATTTGTGTCTTTTTGGCTGAGCAACACAGTTTGTAAATATTTAAATAATAAGGTAATAAGATATACCCTTTTTCCTACACGAGACGAACATTTACAAGCAGATGATGTAATCAAGCACTTTTAATATGGTGCTGAAAAAAATAGGTCTGCTGCTAAATATGAGTGTATCATTTAGAAAAGCTAACCCCTTTCATTTATTAAATAAAAACCAGAAGAGAATGAAAAAAAAAGTGTAAGATTT
The DNA here is from genome assembly GCF_028858705.1 of Grus americana. Classification (NCBI taxonomy): domain Eukaryota; kingdom Metazoa; phylum Chordata; class Aves; order Gruiformes; family Gruidae; genus Grus; species Grus americana. The sequence continues at coordinate 10,848,424 of NC_072864.1, forward strand.
GGTAGTCATTGGAATTTTGTTTCTCTGAGTTTAGTTCTGAGTAGCACAAATGAAATCATCACGACTGCCAGGTTGCTGCTGTTGTCGGCAGGAAAGCAGGATTTTGAGTGGATACTTGTATATTCTTCACGTACAGAGAGCAAACTGGGCATACTTTGCTAATTTATAGTGGAGTACAAATAAACTGTCTTTCTGGGCAGCTACCAGTGGTGGTACAGAAGTTATGATACAAGCAAGGTTAAGGTTTTGGTAGTATTATAACTTGCACTTCTTTTTTTGTTGCTATTTTTGTAGAGAAGTTGCTGAAGTTTATGTACAGAAGAACAGGGTACGTTAACTAAAAATTAAATTTCCTAAATTAATGCAAGTGTAAATGGACTTTTAATTCTGTGGCTTATTTTTCTTGTCATGGAAGAGAATTCCATGCTGATGAAAACTGTATGGGATGTTGGGAGGAAATGCCAATTATTGGAACAAAACCATGAGAAAAAGAGCACATATACTGTTATTGGGAGTCTGTTTGGTTCTGTATTAAAATGTTGGAAAAGTCCTTACTCAAAGAGCTTCTAGACCTTCTGTCTGTCTTGTGTTGCTTTCAGGAAGAGAATGAAAACATTTTCTTTCAAGCAATCCTGTTGGATCTCACAATAAATTTTTTTGTCTAAACGTTGCAATAATTTCCAGGGCAACAGATTGTGATGTCAAATTCAGCACTTTGACCTCATTTCAGGTCCTAAGAGTTTGTTCACGAGTTCTTCTCAGCAAAGGTATTCTACATATCCAAGTTATCAACCCGATTTAAATATTATCTTTTGTATAATATTTGATCTTAAAACTGAAATGGTAATTTGGGTCATGGGACAACATATGGTCTAGTTTGGCAGTCTTTGGTACACAAGTGCACTTACTGCTTTATCCATGTGGAAAAGTGGCACATCTGACCTGTGCTATTTTGAAATTAATCTGTTGCTTGGTTTTGCGGTTAGAAAAGATCCTAGTCTGGTTAAATGAAATCTATTGCTCTGCAGATGTTGCTGGACATGAAATCTGTTGAAAACCACTAATGATACATTTTTTTGTTTTTATATAGGAATGGTACATTTTTGTGGTGATAGATTGGTATGATAGAGTAAATCTGTAGTTGACACACAAGATTTAGTGAAATGTTGTTTTGGGAAAAGTGCATTTTCTTCCTTTGAAGACACAGCAGGAAAAGACTTTTTCCATTTTAGTTTCTGGAACAGTTGGGTTTTATCAGGTTTGATTAGGATTGTCTGATACAGTCAGACAAATAACAGACCATGATTAGCCTCTTAATTATGTTTCCTCTGAACATGTGTTAAAAGATTCTAGCTCTTCTCTCACTCTGCCTTCTCTTTCCATGTCATGGTGACCATGAGGGCTGCAGGGGTCTCTTTCAAATCATGGATGCTGTCTTTCAAGCCTCAGGAGGTATTGTTATCACTGAATCACTATTTAAGTTGTTGCTGGTGGGATGTCAGAGAGTTACTACTCCAAAACCTTTCATGGTGGCTGATTCTGGATGCTTTTCTGAAGAGTATGCTTTAATCAGACACATTGTTGGACTGAATACTGGGTGTGTGAATTGCTGTGGCTTACAGATAGCAGAGTTCATGGTTGAATAGCTCCTCTGGCTTTAAAGGTACAATATATTAAGTTTAATTTGTTCTTAAACAGCTACATGGAGTTCATTGCTTGTGCAATACATTGACGTGGAGCTTTTGTGACAGTTTAGTGTGTTTTTGAACTAAACTTCTCAAGTCAATTTTTGAGGAAATATCTATAGATTAGCATGTTGCTGTTGGTCTCTTCAGAATTGCCTGTCCTTATGCTCTTATTCATTGTTTTCTGGTCTAATCTGTGCTTCTCCATCCCTTGCGTTTTGGGAGATTATTGATGGAAAGTGTCTGTCTAGACTGTGCCTCCTCTTGTGTTTCAACACCTTTTGCTATGTGTTCGTTCTACTTGAAAGGCCTTCGTGGCCCTCAACTTTGTGCATTGTGGTAGATGGAGAAGACTACTGCTAACATGACTGATAAAATTTGACTTGACCTTAAGTTGTGGTTTGTTCATTTTGCTGAGATGTTCACATTTTTATGGGCTTTTTCAGCTTCACAGTGCAGTCAGTGGATGCTTTTCTCTGTCTGATACAGTGTGTTGTTTCTGATATTTTAAGTTGCATCCTGAAACAGGAGAAAATAATGTATTTCAGTCAGTGACTTTCTGCTAAAAAGTTGTATCTGTATTTTGTTCTGAAATTGCTTTAGCACAGATGAGGCAGTTTCTTTTCAAAAATTCTTGTGGTTTCAGGGAAGTAATATATTGTGTCTTCCTTGCATATGCTAGGATATATTGATATATTCTGTTCTGGAGCGTGAGGTGCTCATCTCTGCCTTATTGGTTGTTTTTCACTGCACATTAAATTGTGTATCAAGAAAAACAAGGGTAAGTATAGTTTATGAAATTTTCTACACTACGTAATTATGCTCCTTTTCACTTAATGTTTTGCAAGTGATACAGTCCTCATAATTACAAGCGTAGATAGGATGGTATGCTGTATTTTGATCCAGTTGTTCAGTCTGTTGAGGAATAAATTATAATATGAATGCAGGGCATCTTGCATGCTATGTCTGTGGTAAATATTTTTCTCTAAAATGAATCCTAATGTGACCAAAGTTAAACTGCTGTAGTTTGGAACAGTAGACTTGGAGCAAATACTATGCAGCTAGGTATGTGTGAATATTGATGACAGTGCTTGGTAGCATGTGAAAAACCTGATTGTGCCGCAAAGCACTATTGACTTAGTGGACTACTTATCCCTTATTTAGCTATCTTTAAAGGTTTGCATTGTGAGGGGTTATTTTCTTCCTTTACATCACACCATTGACCTATAGTTCATTGGCTTTCACTTCCCTTACACTGTCCTAGGCAGATAGCATTTTAGCCAAAAGATGGTGTTGTGAGGGACAGTACTCCATGTGAAATAGTCCAAGCCTGGTGATCTCAGAAGACCCACTTAATATATTCTGAAAAAAGTGAGGAATAGTAATTGCAGCTGTAGAACATTGCTCGGAGAGGAGAAGCATTTGACAAGTTGACTTATACCAATATGTGTCCTCAAATGCAAGATACCCTTGTCTTAGAACCGTTGTGTATTCCAGCACTGATAAAGACCTTCTGCGTCTTTTAGGTAAGAACCAGCATTTTAAGTAGTAATACTTTGAAATTGATGCTTTGTAATTGATGCGAAGGGAAGAATTTTTTTTTTCACTGGTAAAATTATTTTTTTTCTAAAACTGCTACTTATGTTCTTCCATACGAAAGTTACTGCCTCAGCTTGGACTGGTGGTAAACTGTAGGTTGTGTGTTGGGTACTTGTGGCTTACTCGCACTTACACTGGAACGCCTCTTCTGCTTTCTTCTTTTCTTGTTTGTTTTCTTTTCCCTGTTCAAAGGGTTTGGTTTCTTGTTAAATACCGTCATATTGACGACTATGGTAAGAAACATAGCAAAGTACCTACTCAGTCATAAACTCAATGAGTAAACATTGAGATTACTCAATGTAGCCTTTTAGAATTAACGAATAATTAGGTAAAAACCTTTCCATTCGCTTATGAATAACAAGCTTAAATCTGACACAAATGAGGATAAGATACCATATGTCAATGCTGTAAAAATCTGAGTAAAAACCTAGATGCCACAAGATTTTTCATGTTTTTATCTTGTAGGGACTTACTAGTATAGGTTGCTTAATATAACATTGAAATTGTTTTTATTAGTAGTAAGTACCACTTCTAACCAATAAAAATCCACTGTCTTGTCCAAAATATGGACTAAGAAATGTCTATGTAAATGGAGTCTGTGTTTCAACTTCAGAGGCAAAGAAATGCCAGCATAATCACCTGAAAGACAGGAAAAGCAGCTGGTGGAAGAATTTTCTATTCCAGACAGAGAATAATAGGTTAGCTGTAAGAGGAGATAAGACTCCATTTTACAAGTGGCTCTACTGTTTAAAATTATTTGCTGATATGCATACAGCAACTCAAAAAGCAGCAGAATGCCTTATTAATAGCATTTGAGAGCCCTAAAATACAGTTTAATCTCAATTTTGAATATCATCATATTGATACACTGTAAAGAAAACCATCACTTTCATTGTCAAGCCCACAATCATCTAATTTTCTTATGCTGCTGAATCCAGTCACTCTCCTTTTCTCCCCGTGATTATTTTTGTTCCTACCTTTACTGCTTTTTTCCTGCTTTACACTTTAATTCACATTTAAAACTCTCCTGTTTGTATGTATTACACAGTGAGGATTGGAATGTAGCTGAAGGATGGGGAGAGGAATCTGCCATGCTGAAAATGCAAAAGATTTCCTGTTGTTCTGAACTCAGTTTGGTATGAGTGTTAGTGTCCGTGCAGCTGAAGCACTACTTAAACTTTCCTGCTCCAGAGCAACACGAGTGGTAGTTGAGGATAAAAATCCCTTGATGTATCAAGTAATACTCTGATTGTGGTTAATCCTAGTTCTGACTGCAGTACACATTGTTCCTAATAAAATAATAAATGCAAAAAGTGGTATGGTCTGCTCTAGCTGCATAGTGTTACTGGACACTTTGAAGGAAGGTAATTATTTCTAGAATGGAAATTTTGAGAAAATAACTCATTGAAATTCAAATCCTTTAATAAAGGAGAACATACATCATGTAATATGCACATAACAGGTATTGTTAAGTGTATGCAGGAAATAAATATTTTGTATTGTGGATAAAAGCACTACCTTAGTGTGTAGTAAGGATGCATCTCTAATGCTGTTTGTTTTAGGCTTACTGGAGTGAATCTAAAAGTTAGGAAAAGTAAATTGAAATTAGGACCAATGTTGCTGAATTGAAAGCAAGAAAGATATATTTTTAGTGGTCAAAAAATAAATGTAGCATGCCTGTGTTCATTGTAGTGTTCTCTGGGAGGTTTCTACAGATATATTATAGGCTTACGCAGAATATAGAAGTTGTAATTGCTAAAAGAATAACTAGAAAGAGAGCAAGATCCTTACAGAGCCTTGGAAGGAAGGAATATTAGTAGCAGTAGGAACACAGCTTTCTGCATTTTGTTTTGGTTTTTTATTAATGCTTGGAGAACAGGAATGGATGTAAATCCTTCCTGCAGAAGCGTGTTAGCTGTTTTGTTTGATCGTGCAGTAGCGATTTGCACTATCTGCTGCCATCAGTAATTCAGGAGCAGAGTACGCACAAGTTCAGGTTTTTGTCAGAGCTTGCCTAATGGGGAAAAAATGTGGAAGATGATATATTATCTGTAAATGGAGAACATAGTAAGGAATTATAGTGGAAGTTTGAGCCTTAGATCTTAGGGTCTAGCAGCAGGGTTCCTTCCAAATAGTTAATTGTTCTGTGAGGGTCTATTACCGTGTTATTTGTCTTAAAGTAGATATAACTTTTTGCCTAAGTAATAATTTCTCTTACCTTCTCCTGAGACATGTGTGGAAGGAGTTATTTCCATAATATCGATATGTAGCGGGTGTTGAGTTTTGTCCAAAATCAGTCTGTGTCATAGCCACTGTGTGATGGTTCCATTGGGTTTGGAAGAACTTGAAAGTGGTGAATATGTGGGAATGTCTTAGATGAGATCTGTGTTCAAACAGGAGATGTCTGGCTGTGGTTCTTGAGGTGTTGATTACAGCAGTGTCTGGCTGCTTGCGGGAAGGTGGGTTTCATAGCAGGCTGGAGGCTCCCCTGGCAGTGAAGCTGCAGGTGGGCTGAATCAGATGTGTTGTGGAAGTTTGAGAGAGAGAGTCAGAAGGCACGTGTTGTCTATTTTGGCCACTACTTTTATCTTAAATACAATGTTTACTAGATCATGTTAATATTGTATATCTTGTTAATCTAATTCATATTTAAAATTGAATTGTTAATTTAATTTTTTAAAATTAATAACTATATTGTTAAATACCAAACAAAACAATCAGCCATTATGATGATCAGTGTTCATTTCTTTAAGCACCAGTACTGACAGCAATAGTAACAGTATTGCTGTTAGCACTATGGTGACTTCACCTGATGATGCTGGTAGGCTGTAAGTGAAAAGCATTTTTCGGAAATCTTTCTCAGATTTCCTTTTAGAACTTTTAAAAAAATCCCTACATTTTCAGTGAGCTTAAATGTTTTTTCAATTGCTCATTGAGTAATTTCAATGTTTTGTATAAACTATTGTATGTTAAGAGAGTTGTTTTGACTTACTAGAATGTTTATTGCATGCTTTATCCAAAATTAAGGCACAAATTATCATGCATCTCTAGCCTGCATCAGCGATTGTACTCCAGGAGCCCCTTCCCAGTGAAGTAAAATGGTGTCAAGTATGAATTTACTTTGGTACATACTTGGGTTTCATTCTTCATGACTAATGAAGAATGTTCTTACATGACTAAAACCATCTATACTGTGTTCCCACAAGTTTATGAAAGATGGGAGTGGAAAGACTTTTTCAAAAGTAAAGACCTTAATACTGTCCTCAGTGAGAACTTTAGAATTGCTTCTGTAACTCTAATACTAAAAGCAGAGACTGTGGGAAAACATTTTTAAAATTATATTTACATCAACAAGCAATATTATATTAGTTCTATAATTATGCATTTTATGGAGACCACAGTAATAACATGCTTAATGAATTTAATACTTTGAAATAGTTGGGTTGTTGGACAGTGGTGGTGTGATACTCTTTTTCCATTTGAATAACAGTATCCTTTTGAAAACATACTTGCAAATATTTTCCTAGTGCTATGAAAAATTTTTGTGGCTGTCATTCATTGACATGAGAATCTCAGTGAGGTTTTTTGAGATGCTTCTAGTCCTCATTTTGGGGTGGGGTAGAGAAACTTTCAAACGCTGACCCTTAAGAGTCAATTAAGTTACCATTCAAAATATGTTTTTATAATATCCTTATTTTGCTGAGGGAAAGGCAGTCCTGACTTGAAGTTATCATTTATGTTGACAACATAATTTTATTTTATTTTTTTCTTAAGTAAGGAAGTATTGTTACTCCCCCAGTAATCACCTAGGAATGAATCTCATGTCAGGTATTTCTGATTGCACTACTCCTGTTATTGTGCTAACTTTTGTTGCATAGTATAAATTGATCTGATAAGTATGTTGATGAGTTGACTCTCGACTTCACAATTTCTATATTTATTGTTTTCCAATCAATTTCAAAATCTGGCTCTGCTACCTTAAAAAGTTCTCACGCTTGTTTTTCTCTAGTCTGGTTTATGTTCTTATCTGCTTTTATTCTTAATTGCTAGAGGCTGTCCTCTCACTTCACTATTCAATTTCTGTGGAGCTACCAATAAATTCAGACGATACCCTGCTGAGAATAGGATAGAAGCTGAAGGAGTGGGAGAAAGTTGAACAAACTAGCAGTATTTACTAGAACTGTCTGTGCAGACCAATGCAAAAGAAATTGTATTTATTGTAAAATGTGATAAGATATATATATATATATATATATATATATAAATTTAACCAAACATGTTGTAACACTTCATGTCTTAGTTCAAGGATTATTCCTCCTTTCCTAATTTTGCTGGTGTAGTCAAGTTGTCCCATAACTGATTATGTCTAAAATATAATTCAGAAAGTAATTTTGTGAAGTACTAAGGACAATTTCTTTGCTATTAGCATTCTAGGCTAACTAACTTTCTGATTAATCAACAGAAAGTCATCTCAATATATCTGGCCTTGTTTTGAAAGGCTAGCTACTAGCTTGGTGTAAGCATTATAAATATTTTGGTATGTGGGTACATTGGAATTCACTTTTTTTTTTTATTAACTTTCACTCTGTGTAAGTGAAGGTATTCACTAATGCACGGTGACCAAATCAGTTCTCTCTGCAGGGTAAGCACACAACCACCTGAACAGTGACAGATGTTCCCTCTATGCTCCGTGGGGATGTGTTTTCTGGGACTGAAATAACTTATTTTGGGTAGGCAGAAGAGTGTTAGCATGTGGCTGATGAAAACGCAGACGTGTACTTGTAACTCTCTGCAGCGCTGAGAGGGCATGGCTGTGTCAGACTGCAACCTCCAGGCTTGGGATGCATCCTGGAAATTTCTTGTTTTTCAGCACTTCGGAGACAGAAAAATATTTTTTCATTCTTCAGGGAGCTGTTCTGTATCAAAGTGCTTTTGTGGGACAACTTGTGCGTGGAGGAACATTTTGTCCTGGCAACTGCATAAATTGGATATAATTGATAAAAATATGAGAGGTATGGATAGTGCTAATTAATTAAAAGTATAAATTTTGACTACTGCCATTGTGGCCTAGATGGACATCTGATCCAGTAGGCCATTTTTATTTTAATTTGTTTTGTGTAGGAAATGTTAGAGAATTGATAGCAAATAACATATTTTGTTGAAAAAAACCTCAACGAGTTTAAGCAAAGTCCTTCTCTTAAATAGATGGTGTCAGATGAGAAGACTTCCTTTGTAATAATCCTGTAATTTGTAAGACTTTAGCTTAATGGCCACAGATATTCTCCAAGTATCAATAATTGCTGGAAGTTAATGCTTTGCTTTGCAAACTGCCCTGAAGTGCAGATCCGTTGTTTTTTAATGTCTTTATCTAAACCTTCTAACAAATAAAGCTTTCATTGCTTTTCAATACTACTGACAGTAGTAGTGAAAGCATCTTTTTCAGAGAATGGTTTTAAACCTATATTGCATAAATACTGTATGTTTCTAATGCTCTTAAAAGTAATGTAAAATTGTCCTCAACAAGAAACATATGGTTATAAATTCTGATGTATTCTGTGAGCTATCCTGACTATAGGAGGCAGAGTCTGCAACGTGGAGGATATTTAATTTAAAAAATTGGGATAAGGGTTGTGAATTGTATGCTAGAAATAGAAAATAAGATTAGAGGTTATGTTTCAGGCATGGAGCCGTCCGGGGTGGGGGTGTGTGTGTGGGGGAACAGAACAAGGTTACTTCAAGGTTTGGAGCCTGGTTGGGGGATGGGGAGAAGGGAGGAAATCCAACAGTGGCTAAAAATGGTGCCTGAGGCGGGGGTTTGTAGTAATATATAAAGTAGAAATTGCCAGGCATTGCCTTGATGCTTAGTGTTGTGTATAGTAGCCTTCTCCTTGCCATCGCTCGCTGGTGCCAGATGAGTCACGGGCAGTGCTTGGTACCAGTGGGGTGGTCCTGGCTGTCAGCACACCCTCTGCACAAACAGTCCTGGTGGTGAAAAGGTTGCTTTTTCTAAATCTAATACTTAGGAAATATATTTGAAAGGGGTTTGGCCAGATCTGTAATAGACGTGTCAGCTGGTATTGAAACATTGCTTAAATGTATTTGGCATCTTTGCAGTGTCTTATGGCTGGCAGAGCTTTACTGTGTCGCAATTTCTGCAGCAGAAAGCCCTTTGTCAACATAAGCTACTGGAGGGGGTGTCAGCATGTCTTAAATCACCTAAACATCATTTAATGTAAGCCTAGTCTTTCATGTTGATAATAATTTTTAAGTATAATTGACACATCAGAAGATACCGGTTAAAATTGTAAATGTTTCTTTCCAGTCTTCATTTGTGAACAAAATTCAGCTCTGTTAATGAATATTGAGAGATGCTATTGGATGTACTTAATTAGGTATGAAGTTAGGATCTTCCACTGATGCATGTTTGTAGTGTCCTGGACCATTGGTACTACGTGCTTCAGGGAGAAACACATGTGAGTCTTCAGAAAGATCTAACAAATAATAAAAGTTTAAGCTTAAGTCTTCAGGTTTGCTTATGGATGTTTGATTTCTACTGAATAGATCAATCACATCATGTTAATTTGTTTTATGGGTTAAAACATTACATCTGTTTCTCTTTCAAGTTGTATTATACCAGCATAAAAATCCCATTGTATCCTCTGCTGGGCAAAACATTTCTTGCAAAACTCAATGCAGAAATTTTGGCACATAACCTGGTGACAAATCATGCACGTGGTTGAGGGCTTAGGTTTTTTATATAAAACTATCAGTACTTCTGCTTTCAGGATACGGTAAGGTGGTCTGACTGTGCTTTATATGCTGTAAATTAGGATTGATAATTGTTTAACAATTGATAATTTTATTGGGAAATATTTGGAGAGTTCTTTGGGAATAATTTTTAACCTACGAACAATACATTTTTAAAAGGAAAAAATCACATTACATCAGTTAAATCACATCAGTATTTATCAGTTTTACTGTTGTATGCCTTTCCATGCTGTATACTTAATGTAGCAGCTTAAAGCCGGAAGCTAGAAAAGCTATGCTGCTGCTGAGACGTGCCGGCAGAATTCCATGTATGCATTTGTTAGCAGCTAGCTCTCGTGTGAAGTTATTTATATTCCTTGATAGCATCTACACTAGATATAAAAAATGAGATTTATTTTCAAAATGTATAAATGTATTTGTATTGAAAGAAATTAAACTTCATTAAGAGCTTTTTAAAGAAGCAGGGAAGCAAGTCTCTTAAAATATTAAAATATTTTGCTTTTCTTAATACAAAGAAAATAACTTTAATCAAGCTAGTCTTCCTAGGAATAACATACAAAGTGCAAAATCCAAGTAACTAATTGCTTTTAAATCCAGAAATTCTCACAGCTGTGTCAGCGTAAGGAGTGGATAGAGAAGACCTAGGATTGCTCTAGCATTCCTCAGCCTTCAGTCTGCAGCTTTTTGATTTTTAAGTTGACCTGTGGCCTATTTTGGCATTTACATTGTGTGGATAAAAGGCAACAAATTATTCCGTGGACTGAAATAGAAAGCAGGATTACTGGAGCAACTAATACAAGGCACTAGATACTGGAGCCTCAAAGATGTAAGCTGTTGCCATTGTGGTGAAGGTGGGGTGATATTTGCTGGAACACAGGGGCTTGCTGAAGAAGGGCAAGAGGAGAATCCTTTTGTCTCTGGTGCTTAACTTGTGTTTGAACCAGTTGTTAATGGCATTTGCAGAAGAAGGATTTTTTTAGTTGTCTGCTGTGCAAAGCATCAGAACAACTAGATAAGCACTAAGCTTTGGGTGTTCTTGGAGGGGGAAAGGTTATAGTTGGCAAGACTTGGCTATATTTTTCCCTTTTGATTTGTACTAGAGATTTATAAACTGGAAGGGTGCTACATTTGATCTTGTAACTAATCATGTTTTGACCCCAACTATGCAGGATGACTTAGTGCTATTTTAAAAATCTCATCTATATTTAATTAAGACTTATAAATTCTGGTCTTAATGAGGAGGGGAACGCTGTGCTGAAGACACACAAGCAGCTTCTTTGATTAGAAAAAATGAGGAAAGGTTATGAAGTATGCATGCTACCATTTCTACTTTTTTTAATCTTTATGTTCCCAAATTACTTGTCACCATCAGCTACAGAAATTAGTTCTACGTAATCTAATATATTACAAACCATAGATATGTTAGAAATAAAGCTTTTTGACAGTTCCAAAAAAATCTGTTACAAAGATTTAGTTCAAGAATGATTTTTAGAATTAAGGTTAAAACTATTCAACTACTACTATTTATGAAATTGCTATTTACAGTATTATATTATGCTTTTGGTGTATTATGTACACACTAATATTTGGTTTTGTTATAGGCGGGAGACTGTTATTCACATTGGATTGCTCTGGTTTATTCATATCCTGTGACAGTGAATCAGATATTGCTGTCTATATACGGACTGAATTGCCAGCCGACTTCGGGCCCAAATATGGTAAACATAATTATGTTCATTTGCTATAAAAATACATTCTCTGTAGTGTAACATTTTCATGATTACAGTTTTCTGATAATTCCGTAATTTTCAACATGAGAGGGATATGAAAGGCCTAATCATCATGTCCCTCTCTTCAGTATAGAATATAGTTTGTTTTCCTGGGCAAAACTCCAGCTGTTCAGTGATGAATCTACTGCTACTCAGATACAGTGAGCCCGTAAACCATTTGGAAAGTCTGTTCTCAGAATACAGGAGTTGTGGTACAGAGACATGAATCTCTGTATTAGCAAAAAACTCATGGCTGCAACTGTCATGAGATAGTAAGTGTATGTGCTGATGTCAGTTTTTCTGATATGTACTCCTGTTTCCTATTTTTGGAAATGAAATTCAGATAATTTCAGAATACTTCATACTTTTCAAGTAGGAGACTTTCAGTGACTGAGATGGGGGAGAAGGCAAACATTAAGATAGATAAAGCTTCTACCGTGCACTGAAGAGCATAAATATTAGTAAACATTGGATTAGGTTTTAATTTCAGTCACAAAGAAATAGTATGGCAATATACTTATTTAATATGAAAAACTGAATAGTTTACATGTAGAAATACATGCTAATAGTAGCCACTTCATTTATATGAGTGGGTTAGGATTAGTATATTTAATGCAACTAAGAAAATACATTTGCAGGGCTTTTTATGTCATCTGGTATCAAGAGAATATTGTAGACTTATTCTGTGGCAAGTGTTGAGAATTCAGAAGCATAGTAATTTGGGAAAGGAAAGATTGTTGGTCTTGAGTTACTCCAAATGTTTTGAAAGCTTTCATCATCCTTGCTGCAAACAGGGGAGAAAAAAAAAAAGGAAAAGAAAAAATCTCATAAAGGCTTTATGGGATTTTCTGTACATAATCTGTTTTATGCTTCTAGTACTCAAAACTTACTACTTCAGGCAAGAGCTTTCAATGCGTAGATGATCTGTAATTTTCACTGCCTTGAAATACTACTTTTGTCTAACACTACTAAAATAATTAAAATGTGTACTAAAGCTACTCTGAGTTTGGGTTTTCTTTTTAAAGTTGCATAGCATCACAAACTTAGTTAGAGCAGTCTAGAAATTTGGTTTAGGGATATTTATTTCAGTGGAAAAATTCAAATGTGTATATGCTAATAAGTGTGAATACTGTGGCATTTATGAAATGTATCTATGTTTGCAAGAGAAGCAAAATAGCTGGAAGCCTTGTCTAAAAGTTGACAGCTGATTTATTGATGAGGAAATGCTTCTGTTTCCAGAGCAGCTGTAAACAGTATGTCATTGATGTATTGCTTTCGATGATCACTAAGTTGGAGTGAATAAGAAGGTAAAAGTGGCCACACTGATTCAGACTTTAAAATTGATCCAACTCAACCTTCTTTATCCCATGGAGGTTATAAATGGATACATAGGGAAAGGCAAGAACAGGGTGAATTTGTGGGCTGCACTCATTTAAAACTGTCTTCAATGATTTGCTGCATATAGGATTTCCTGAGCATGTGGTTAGTCTATTTAGTAAGCCAAATGAGCCCCACTGTAAGAAAGAGTGATAAGGAGACCAGAACTGCATGCTAAATTTGAAGTGTGGGTAAACCATGGATTTATGCAGTGGCATAATTATGTTTCTGGCTTCCCCAATGCTGCTGCTCCCTTCCAAATTCCTTTGCTAATAATTTGTAACATAAGAATTACTCTTCTGACTCTACCATTCAGCATCAGGCTGAACTGACTGTAGCAAAAACAGCCTGTTGTAACACTGAGAGATCTTCCTAAGTGGTAATGATCAGGCCAGAGCCCATCATTTCGTATGTGAAGCTAGGATTTTTTCCCATCTATTGGTTGATAAATTCATCCATAATGAATCTGGTTTCCTATTTTAGTCCCTCAGTCCTGTAAAGTTACAGCGTTCTGTGTCTGTATATATAAGTGCATGTAGTATGTCATGCCTAAGTGCTGTACTATTTGACTTGGGCTTTTACGTCCACTTGTCTTTCCAAGTCTTGTTTAAGGTATGATTTGTTTGGGGCAATGAAAACTTTTTCAAAAGAACCTGACTTCTGGAAGATGATGTATTGAAGGTAGCATTTAAAAGGTCTTTCAATTACTTCTCTAAGTACTTTGTCAAGGGTGGGAATTATTCCCAGTTTTCTAGGTGCAGTAGCTTTTTATGCAGTATTTGGGTCCGTGGACAAATCATTTTAAGACAGTGGGAATAAAGCTTTACACAGAGCCCTCTGCTTTATTGATCTACACTGACTCAGCAGTAACTAAACTCTTCAAGGTGATTTCCTGAACCTCTTTAACAAATTTTAGTAGAAATTTTAGCATGCATTTTACAATGTGTATTAAAAACCTCTCTTTCCAGTGAATGATACTGAAAAGTACATAGGGCATTTGCTTATGCTGGAAAGCTGCAGTTCATGATCTGACAATGTACTTGAGTATGTGAGAGATACCACTGACTTTACTGGAACTAATCATATGCTTTAGTCTTATCGCTGAAGTGAGCCCAAAGATTAAACTGCTTCCAGGTTTAAGATGTCTACTATGAGATTATAGGATTGTAGGGTTTTTTGATTTTGGGTGGGGTTTTCTGTTTTTGATGTTTGTTTTATTGTGTTCCTCCGTGTGAAAGCTGGTCTTCTGCAGAAACATGGGAAATCGTGATTATTTTTTTTTTAGTTATCATTACAGAACTGAGAAACAATTGTATTTTGTTTGCTTAATGCTTGCTTTCTCTGTTAAGTTTTAACAATGAAATGCTATCCTAGACTCTGTGCTTACTGTATTTAGAAATGAAACTGTAATCAGGAGTGATGGGGTGAAGAAAAGTCTAACACAAGTGGCTTCTGCTGTAGCTTAGAAGGGCTTTAAGTGCATGTATGATGTGCTGGGTGGGTTTGCAAGGAAAGACTTGGGCGGGGGAGGAATTACCTCAAATGGCAATAACTGGACCATGATGCACAAGTCTCACCAAGTAATATTGTTGTTCCATGTATGCTTTAATTAAGTGTTTCTCTAGTTCAGCCTTTTCTTCCTGCCTTCCTTTCAGCAGGAAGTGAAATCTGTGGCTGAAAAAGGCCATTTATAGGAATAGATGTTAACTTATTCTCAAGGCTTTTTAGAAATCGTCAGCTCTCCATCCCTTCCTTGAAACCATGGCCTTCAGTTCTTCATTCCTTCACTCCATTTTGAAGAAAAGTGTATTTTTTCCAATGGCTGGCTGTAAGCAGCTGGCTTTCAGTGTGAGCAGGCATCTCTTCCCAAGCAGTCCTGCAGGTAGTGGCCAGAATCAGAGAACTCTGTAGGTGATCTGATCTGGGAGGCAGAGCTGTGCCTTTTCTACAGAAAGTTTGTGCTGTTCATGCTCACTCTTGCTATGGTCCCATGAGCCTTTTCTTCATCTTAGTATGTTTTACAGCTGTGATAAGAGAGCAAGAGAGAGCGTGCTAGTGGCTAATGTTAAGTGCACTCTTTTGGGAAATGAGAGATGGAGTCTTGAGTCTCCTCTGGCTGACAGTCACATTGCACGGGAGTTTCTCATGCTGTGTGCAAATGCTTTGTTAGGATACTGTATCAAAAATGGACTTTATTTTCTTTTCCTTCTCTTCTGCACTCACAGTTCTCCTTCGAAAGGTAACTAGTCCTGCTTTCAAAATAGATAATGTAAGCACCTATTGCCAAGGGAGGACTGAAACAGTGATCCTGATCTGACACAGGCATCTATTTTTGACATTCAGGGAGGCACCTAAATCTGAAAGAAGGTCTGGCTTAACTCGTTCCTTTCACCAGCGTTTCCTTTTGCTGTCATAGCTTATTGCTGAGACTTGAGTTAGTGCTGTTTGGTGTGTTACATAGTTTACTTCAAACAAAATGTAGTAAGTCTGCTGATGCGCTGTAGGCTCTGCCTTGGAAAAATCCAGCTCAGTATACTGACAACTCTTATTCAGATACCTCTACCTTCCACGTGTATTCTATACGGACTGTAGTTATACAATTCAGGGCTGTTTAGATTTGTATACGTTTAAATAGGATGCTCAAGTTGATGATTCTAGTTAAACTACGCTAACTACATAGTCTCTGTGGAGTATGTCCTGTGAGCTATGGTCCCTGACTGGTGAGAGGGAAGACACTGAATCGGTTTTAACACTGTGGCTATTGACACCCATCCAAACCTGGAGTAGCCAGGAGAGTGGGCCAGGGTGTCTGGTGAGCTGGTATTAGGAGGGGGAGACCCTGGAAGAAGGATGTTTCCAACAGATACTTAATGGATTCACTAAGGGTTGGCTTGCCTACTTTTTTTGTTTTGTTTATTTCCTCCAACTGTTCTGGGCAAGCAGCCAAAAAGGAATCCCAATAAGCAATTCATGAGCTAACAAGAACTAAAATGATATTGGTATAATAAGCTATTTCTGTCTCTCTTCCCCTTTCTCCCCTGTCCTCCTTTCTAAAACTTGGATGACAAAAAAAAAAAAAAGCCAAAAAAGCCATTTCATGAGGTGCCCAGGTCTTCTAGTGGCTGCAGCCCACTCTGTTAGAAAGGCTATCAGCCTTGTAAAGTGAGATTAGTTTTCCTTTCTGGCTTTGTAGCCTAAGTACGGGCACCTGACCAAAAGCAATCGGGGTTTGGTGACGTGTGCTGCCTGCCAAGAGGCTGAGCTACCAGGACGTGCATCCTCTCCCTCCTGGCGCTTGTGGGCTGCTGGGGTTTTGTTGTGTGCCTGCATCCAGACAGCTGTGTGGAGCGAGTCCTGAGAAGCTGTAAGCCTCATTTGCCCTGGTGGTGAAGATAATGATACTTGTCAACCCCTATAAAAGCATTTGCATGCTTTAAGTATTTATGATGTGTTGGTAAGAAATTACAGGTGCAAAATAACTTAGTTGATGTCAGAGATTAATGCATATTTTCTGCCAGTCAGCATTACTTGAAGATGGCTGTTCTTGTTGAGTGAAAAATTTAATTTTCAAAACATAGTTTCAGCTCTTGTGTTACTCTGGAAAAGTTTTATGTCCAAGACAGCGTTTAAAAATGAAAACAAATTTTAAAAGCCCCCACATTGATTCTATACATTTTCTTTTTATGAGTGGGTTGAATATATTATACAGTTGTTAAGAAACTCCTTTGTATTCTCAAATTGTCATTCTTATGGCAATTTTAACATTAATAGATGGGGCGTATTAATTGTGAGTATTGGAGATGTTCTAGTTGAAGTCAGAATTTAATTTCTCATTACGAGATTTGTTGCTGAAATTCTAATATTCTTTCTGTTTAATCTCTGGTATGTGGATTTCATTTTCTAGTATTTTTGAACAGATTTGGTTTGTAAATGCTAAACATACTCTGTAGCTTGATCCATCTTTAGTTTGGGATAGTGTAAAATGAATCAACTCCCAGTTAAAATCTCTAAATTACTATGTTGATGTCTGTCTTAAATCCCACCCCCCCCTCAAGTAGTTGACGACTTCTTAACCTGTTTATGAGGATCCTGTAAAGTTTATTCAGAGGAAATAGTTTCCACCATCTGTCTTTAATTAATGTGTATTCTTACCTACAATTAGTAGCCTATCTGAAAGGAGAAGCAAGAAATAACCTTTTACACCCCACGCAGCCTGTGGTTCTTTCCTCCAGGTGAAGATTTGGTGTGGATTGTTTATGCCTTGAGCACATTGGTACAGACTGCTACTTTACAAGGCCCCTACCTGGGACTAACTTTCCATTTCTCCTGTTTAACTACTGTGTCTTGGCTTTCACGCAGACTACGAATTGATGTTGCTTGGGCTTTGGCTGGTAACTTTTTTAGTTTTGAGCCAGCTAATGGTGAGGCCAGTGGAAGGCTGGTCTTCAGGAAGTAGAGCATGGGCTTCCTCTACTGTTCTGCTCCCAGTTTGCTACTCAGATGTTGAAGACCATTTGGGATATTTTTATTTTTTTAAGGTATTTATGTTTGGACTTTAGGTGGTCTGGCCAGGTAATGGATCTGATGTACACATTAGTGACAGCAGAACTTGAAGGTGGAATGACGTCTTTCATAGTACAGTTATTTTGGTTTTGCACAAGATTTGTGTAACTAAATGTGAGAGTGAATTAGTCTGTTCTCGACAGGAGGCTCTTGGCTCTAGCAGCTTGCTGACCTTTTGGCCTTGCAGTAGGCTTTATTTACTCAGGCTTTTCCGTGGTAAGCAATCTGGCTGTTCTGGGTTGTTTCTTTTGGAGTTACTTTTTTTTGGGACATTAATTGAACTTGGTTGATTTCATGTTTGATTGTTTTACGTGAATGGTGCTTGCAATGCTAAGTTCATCCTGAGATTTGGAATCTGTGTCTCATAAAATTAAACCCAACATACAGTATCTGGAAGTGTTACTTTCAAAAAATTCAGCTCAGGTATTTTGGATCATCTTACTCTGTTATATTGGAATTAATAATGAACACCTTTGCAAGCAGTTTTTAAAATTTACATCAGAACTCTTTTTAAAACATGAAATTTTTTTTTAAATAAAAAAAATTGTAACTGGTATGTTCTGCAAAGCGTTCATGTAGATGATAAATGAAATTGGCTGAAAGGAAGTATGGGTAATTGTGTAACTAAACTAACTAGTGATAGACTTGCACATCTTACACGGTACTTCCTCTGCTCAGTTTCCTGTGTTGATTTAAGAAAAAAATTGCCTCCTTTTCTATCAGGGTAATCCCAAATGGGATGGATGAGGGATTAGACCCCTTGTTGCTGGTCCAAAACAGTAACTGGGAAGTGCCAAATTTCGTTTGTCTGAAAGTCTTCTGTGTTAATTTGTGTCTCTTGTAATCAGTGAAGTTGGAGAAAATACTTTTGATTTTCTGGGAAGTATCTAAACCAACAATTTTGGATGTTACGTTACAAAAAAAAGAATAGTGAACTTGATTTGCATATGCACTAATTTTCATGCAATTTCTGTTTCCTCTATGCAAATATGGCCATTTTTAGAGCAACTCATGCAGATGTCTGCTTGATTCTCTGTAGAAGTTCAAATAGTTTAAACTAGTAGCAGTTCCTTAACTATAGAATTAACTCCTTAGAGCGAGAACATAAACAGAGTGGTGAGCTTTTCCAGTAGCATTTTATAGCTTTCAGATGGATCGTGTTCAGTGTGGAGCTTGTTTTTATACTATATATTCTATTTACAATGTTTAATAGTACATGAAGAGCACTGCTTTGGTCTTGATTACAGAAAAGGAGGAATAAATTTTTTTTATTTGTGGCATGTTAACTTTTTTCATACTTTCTACATTTGATTTCTGTGAAGATTTCTGTTTTCTGCAAAATCAAGTACAAGCTTAAGATTTATATTTTGGACTGATAACATACTGTTCTTCCATGTTATTTGATATTTTATTTTTTTTCCCCTTGTATGGTGAGTTAGATTGGCATAAAGTTCATATAGTTAGGATATGGAGCCCTGACTTGTAGTCCATGCATCAAGAGCAGTGGGGGAACCGTAGCATAGGGGAAAGGAGAGCAGAGCATGGGAACATTACCTGCTTCACTTTTTCAGGAAAAGATGCAAAAGGAAGAATGGTTATTTTATACGTAGCATGTTGGAAATATTATAGAAGGTGTAAGACATGTAGCATTACCCACATGCCTAGTGTTGAGAACAGTAGCTTTCCTCCCTCTAAATAAACAAACATCTCTTTAGATGCTGAAGATAGAAGCTGTCCTTTTTAAGCTTTTTGTCTTGATTTTATTACAAGGGAATCCTGAAGCTGAAGAATTGAAAACTTGCGGGTTTGACTATGAAATTGTCTAGAAGTAAAACACAATGATTTGTCATGTTTGTTTATAGCTGTAGAAAATACGAAAACACCATTACTTTTTTTCTACTCATTGCACTTATGTTCTTTTAGGATGTAGTAGTTTCATGCATTGGCTAAATATCACACTGTTTCAAATGATTGGTTCAATGTCTTAGCTTGATCCTGAAAGGCTCAGTGTGTAATCAGAACCACCAAACTGTAGTGTGTCTCTAATATGCTTGTCTAATTCAGTGCTGTATAGCTTGAAAACACCTTCTTCTTAGCTTTTTCTACTTTTGGCACTAATTAACATTTAGATGTTTCAGGATCATTTTTTAAGTTCCTCTGCAATGTGAAATTCATGTCTACTTAGGGAAAATAATCACCAATTTGCTTATACAATGCATACAAATTAACTAGCTCTTTTGTTCCATCTACATTTATATGCAATCAAGAAAACCAATTTAATCATGCTTTCTACTGTAAGGCACCATAGCTTGTAAAGCAAGGAGAAAAATATTTTCAGCTATGTGTATGATACCAAGAGTTAGAAAATTCTGGTTTTAATGAGTTTTTTTTATTTTTGATGCATTCAATGTGAATATTGAGAGAAGTAAAAAGTAGTTATTAGAACAGAAAGTAATCAGCTTAGAGTACTTTAGGAGGGGATGCTGAAATGTGTATGGTAATTTCTGCTGTGTTTTATCTATTTAGCATGTTTTAAAAATTGGGAACATGAAAGAATATTTGCTTTAGATCTCAGAAGCAGAACCATCTGCAGCGATGACTTCCTTAAAAACTTGTGTGTCTGTTGTTCTAGTGGGTGTGAGATTATCCGGCTCTATATGTTGTTTTGTCCTGCTGTGTCTTGCCTGCTTCATTATCTCTGGGATTATGTATTGTATGTATGTGTCAAAACAAATTATGTGAATGAATTGGTATCTTGTTTCTTCAGACAGGTGGAAATAAGAAATTTTGACTGAAGATAAAAATCTTTATTCCCCAACCATTTTGACACTATTAATACAGGTTTCATATCTCAAATATAATAGCTAAGGAATTGTTTTGTTGTTGAATTAAAGGGCTCCTTCCTGTTAATATCTGGATTATTCTTTTAAGTGCTCAGGGAAAAAAAACCATTATGAATTTCTGTTTGATGTTAGCCTTGTACGTCGCAATTACCACGGTAAGGAAAAGTGTCCTTATTTGATCAGATCAAGTTAACGTGTATGTGTAGGAGAGAGAGAGAGTGGCCTAAAGCATGACTAAGGGCTGGGACTTGATAAACTGATTGAACAAATTGTATTTCTCTCCATTACACTTTCCTTCTGATAATGTCCTGACATCGTTAATCAGTGTCTTTTGCAGTCTTAAGAAATAGGATGTTTCTCTCTTGAAGTGAGGAAGACTGTAGCAAATTAGCTGCTTAGAACAGTAGTATGGGGTTTCCCACCTCAACCTAGCTGGTGGGTAAGAGGTACTTAGCTCAATGCAGTTCTGACTGTCACAGAAGAAAGGAAGATGATTGAGGTGGAATTAATTAACTAGCTATAAATTCATAGTGCATAAAAAAATTTTAAAAATCTCTTGTCACACAATGTGTGTGTGTGTATATATATAACGATATATAAATGAGCTCCTAGGATAACTGACCATTGTATGGATATATGACTCCAAGCTGTAAACATGATCATGAGATGCCAAGCCCTGTCCATTTAAGAGCTCTGTCTGGCCAAGGGTAAGGGCTTAAAAATCTTCATGCCCTTTTACAGAAGCCCCAGTTCCTCCAACCTGGCCTTGAACATCTCCTACTGCAAACCGACCCTTTCTCACTGCTCTGGCTCTGTTCACCTTCATACAAATGCCATTGAAAAAGCGCTCTTGGCTCTCCAGCTGCACCAGAGTTTGCTAGTAGGAGCAGGGCAGTACTAGAAGCTGTATTTCCTCCCTACTTTCATGTCTGAGATTGTTAGACAATTCTGCCTCATATAATATCTTGTATACAATAGATGCTGTTCCATCATCCTGAAATCGGATGTGTCTGTTGTATTTTTCAGCTAATCTCAGGATATAGACAGATTTGTCTGCTGTTGTACTGAAAAAAAAATTAAGAACCTGCATCTGTTGATTTAGTAAATATTAAAATCAATGGGAGTCTCAGATTTCTGCCATAAATTATGGTGCATGAAAAAAGGTTTCATTGACTTAAGAATTAAATTATTTAAAAAGGATGAGGTTAGAAAATGTGATTAACTCCCCCTGAGCTCTGCATTAATAACCTTCCACTGTTGTCAACTGTGTAAGGGTTGCAACTGGGGATTAACTATAGTCTTAAGTTTGACAGTCTAGGATGGGAGAATTAATAAGAAAACATTCAGCAGTGTTGAGTTTAGTAACAGGATGATACCAACTTGTAACTGCCTTTTAAAATGTCAGTGCAACTCTCCCTTCGGACCTTGTGTATTGTTGACAACATACGCCTAGAGAAGTATAAGAGGACGCTGCAGGAGTTAAAATCTTAAACCTTCTCATTGTTCCATAATGTTTTAAACTTTTTTTTTTCCCCCCCCTTTACAGGAAATGACCTAGAGGCCTTACAAATACATTTGTGCATTTTTGTTCTGAGTCTACAATTGAGGGCAAATGCAGTCTGGAAGCACCACTTCTTAATGTTACAACGGAAACAACTACCTCAACAAACAAGGAAAGGGGAAGAAGGCTTGCAATAATAAACACTCTAATTTTTTAATAGCTTCTACTTGCAAAGTCTTCTGTAAACAGAGTCCAGATTTTTTTTTCCCCTCCAGTATTAAGAAGAGACACTACAAATAAACTAATTTGGCAGACTGGATCTGTCAAGACATTTGAAGATATTTGATCTGCTGACATAAGGATTTGCTTTTTCAAGGAAGGAGCCTCTGCACTGCTTTATAATCGCTGTTGATCAGCGGTTTGCTCCACTTTTCCTGATAATGCTAACGGGAAAATTGTATTAAGGTACTGCTTCTAAAACTATTATTTGCATTGACAAAAATAACTTTTGTAGACTAAACAGCAAGTGACAATAATATGCTCATGAAGAAATTGTAGGCGATAACTTCTCTGCTCCAGTGTTGCTTCTCTGTGTGCAGAGTGGAATACCAAACAAGAGACAGAGCATTACTAAGATACTTCGGCTTGCTTTTTGAGTACAGTTTATAACTGCAGCAGGGCTGCACTGAACACTGAAAATACCAAGTCAGCAAATCTGCTGCCTTTCTCACTGCTGATACAGATTATACAGACGCTTGCCTTTTTGAAATGCCTTTTGTGAAACCTATGTACACAGTCCTCCACTGTTACTGTACATAACTATATAGTTGAGGAAGGAATTTGACAAGTGATTGTTAATTCAAGAAATCTTTGGACAAGCACTCACTTATGTATTGCTGTAGTGCACAAGAAAGCAAAATGGACTATAAGCGGCGCTTTTTGCTTGGCGGGTCCAAGCAAAAAGTGCAGCAACACCAGCAGTATCAAATGCCTGAGCTAGGCAGGACCCTGAGCGCACCGCTGGCATCTACAACCCCAGCATCCCCTTTGGTCTCCTCGGCTGCTGCAGGCAGCTGCAACCACCCTGTGTCCCATACTACTCCAATCGCAGACATCCAGCAGGGAATCTCCAAATATCTGGATGCACTCAACGTGTTTTGCCGTACGAGCACTTTCCTTACAGACCTTTTCAGCAGTGTATTTAGGAACTCGCACTATTCTAAGGCAGCTATGCAACTGAAAGACGTGCAGGAACATGTCATGGAAGCAGCAAGTCGACTCACAGCAGCAATAAAACCAGAAATAGCAAAAATGCTGATGGAACTGAGTGCAGGAGCTGCAAATTTTAAAGATCAAAAAGAGTTCAGCCTACAAGACATTGAGGTAAGTTACCTTGGGGGATACTGGTTTGCATGTGAATTTGTATCATTCCTTCTTAATTGGACTTCTCTTTAAAATCCTTTCTGTGCCAAAAGTTCTCTCTGCCTTGCTTTGTATTTGTGGGCAATGCTGATAAAAAGAGAAACTCTTCTATTCTTATGTTTTCTTTTTGAAAGTATTAAGTGATTTGCAGTACCTGACTTCCAACTATGTTGAATGAGGTATTTAGTGGGTATTTCTGTATAAGAACTTGTACTTTATTTAAAGATTTAATGCAATAAGATGAGTAATAATTAAATTGTACTACCTATACAATTCTAAATGGTAGTCTTCTATATGATTTAAAGTTATAACCAGCAATCCAACAACGCCCTTCTTTGGGGGAACTAAGCATAGTTTAAAAATAATAACAATGCAAAAAAACCCCCCACCCAACACCTTGCCCCCCCAAACCAACTAAATAGAAGTTTTAAACATTTTCTGTGTTCTGTTAGCTAATATTTCTAACAATATTAAGCCATTATATTCTAAATTAACCTATACTTTCCTTGGTATTATCCATTCTGAGGGGAAACCTGAACACTTGGGAGTGGCATATTGTCATCGGTGTTTGTGTAAAACTGCATTAGTTGACTAATGATCAAAATTTGTGTAAAGTAATGTTTTATCACTCTTCACAACACTTCTGTCATTGTGAGCTGTTGTGCTTAAAAGGCAAATACCATGCTAGCATGAGAGATTTGTGCTGTAAAACTTTGTCATGACTCTGCTATAATTGCCATGTGCTGGCAGCAGGTGCCCAACAGTCAGAATTCAGAGGTTTTGAGAGTTGGGAATCCTCTCAACTTTATCATGCCTGGGTGGGTATTTCTGGGTATGTCTCCTGTAGTAAATGTCTTGATTATGTACCAGGCAGTGTTAAGTGATAGCCACATATGAATCCCTGGTGTTTTAAGTAGTTCTTTGTGTTTCCATATTTCTTTACAGCAGTCTTTGCAAAGTTTTTCCTACAGAATTCCATCCTGAGTGGAAAACTTATTTCTGAGTTCTCTTATTTTTGATTTAGATTTCAGGTGGCTTTGTAAGGATGCATGTTCTACGCACGTGCATATTAAGTATTATCTGCTTTCTATAACTGCACGACTTGCAGATGAAGTAGTTAAGTAGAATGCTATTCGTAGTATGTAATAGTAGTGAGAAATAGGACTGACAGTTTTCAGTGTTGTATACTTAGTATAGAATGAAGTAAGATTGGCTATATATTATAAATGTCTGCTGTAGACAGGTATTTTTGAAAACAATCTAATAATATCACTATGTTTATCTAAGGCTGTAGGAAAAAAGATACGTATTTTTAATTTAAAAATCAGTGTGAGCTTATGTAATTAAAGACCTTGATAATACCTGTGCTGAAAGACTTATTTTAATTAAACTACCTATATTCTAGATTTAATTTTTTTGTGGACTTTGAAACTCTTGCATGTCTTGCAAAATGTTGGCAACTATCTGCGTGCTGCTTTTATAACCTAGTCAAGCAGTTCTAGGTGTTAATGCATACCCTGCCCCAGACGCTGTGTGGGGAGAGTGCTTCTTCAGCAGTGAGTGGAGTTCACGAGCAAAAGCAAAGCATTGTTTGCGTAAGTTGGCTGCATGTCCTGCCAGCGTAAGGTAGAGAAACTTGCTTTGGTCCCTGCTTTACCTGTATAGACCTAACCCTTGTTCCTGAGCTCCATGTGCACCTGCAGTGCTCTCTTCACCAGGCAGCTCTATCTGGCAGGAACAAATGTAAAGAGAATGCAGGCAAACCAGGTGGATTTCTTGGTTTTCTTTTTAGGCATATCTTGTGGAAATTGACCACTTGTCACCATACTTTTCTTACACCTTTTCTTAATTAAAACTACATCTTGCACATAGCTTTAAAAAAAGTCAATATGCAAGATTTATGGGAGCTTTTGTGTAACGAGACAAGTATTGCATTCTGCTTTTGCTTAAGAATCAGTAAAATTTTGGGTTTGACGCTGACTCACACGGTTGTTTTATAAGTCAGCCAGGGAGCATGGTTTAGATGACGTAAGTATATGGGCAAGCTAGTTGGATGATTGTGCCCAGGAAGCAGTTATCAGTTGCTCGCTGTCGAAATGGACCTTGGCAGAGGTCAGAATAGAGAATATATTGAAGTTTGTAGGTGACTTGAAAGTATATGATATAAAGTACATGATATAAATATGCTGGAAGACCTGCTGAATTAAAAATAATCTTGAATTGAACAAATGAGTTTTCCAGTTGGGATGGAATTCAGAGGGGGGAAAAAAATGAATGTTACAATATTTAAATAGAAATTTTCATCCTTACAAATGGAGCCCACTGGGCAGCAATTCTGAAGAACAATTCTAGGGCTTATGGTAGTTGTATGTTGGGCTCGTAGGAGTCAGTGTTGTGTGGTTGCAAATAATAAATCAGTATTGTTGCTATTGTGCAAAGAGGCAGTTGTATTTAACACGACTATAACCTTCAAGAACCATGAAATAAGCATTCAGCTCTCTTCACTTTGGTTATTATGGCCTTAAATACAACAGTGCACCCACGCACCACTGCTGTTGCACTTAGAGAAATAGTGAGCAACTGGAGAGACACCAGAGGAGAGTAGCAAGAGTAATCAGACATCCAGGAAATAGGACTTCAGAAGACAAATTGAAAAGACTGACTCTACAGAAGAGAAGACTAAGAAGGAAAATCAGAATTGTTCAGGTATGTAAGAAGCTGCCAGAAGACGTGGCAGTGTTCTCTTCTTCATATCCACATAAGGTGGAGCAAGAAGTAATGAACTTAAATTTCAGAAGGAAAGATTCATATTAGATGTTGTGGAAATACTTTGTAATGTTAGTGAAGCACTGACGTGGATTGCTACAAAGGGTAGGGAGCCTCCATCATGAAGAACTTACAGAACAGGTTAAACCTGCATCCAGCAAAACTGACCCAGGTAAAATTGCTCCTTGCTTGGGACAGTAGGATGACCTTCTGAGATACTCTCCTACTCTGCTTTTCTGTGATTTGAAGACTGATGTGGTTTAGCCCCAGCTGCAGCTGAGCACCACATGGCTGCTCGCTCAGCCCTTCCCCGGCCGGATGGGGAGCAGAATGGGAAAAGCAAAGGCAGAGCCTCATGAGTTGGGATAAGGACAGTTTACTGGGACAGCAAGGGAGAGGGAAACAAACAACAGTACTGATAATGGAATGTTCACAATGGATGACAACAGAAAGCAATTTACCGATCCCATGACTGACCCACCAGACACTCAACCCACACTCAGACCGCCCCAGAGCCACACCAAACCTGCCTCTCCCCGACTAGCCCCCCTTTTATGTTGAGCATGAGGTCACATTGTATGAAATAGCCCCCCTGGCCAGCTTGGCTTACCTGTTGTGGCTCCTTGTGAAAATTAACTCTATCCTAGCCAGAACCAGGACAAAGACTCAGCTGAAACTTTAATTTAAAAAAAAAAAAGTGTGGTTTTGGGTTTTTCCCTGATCTATACAAAAGTTAACATTTCATAAAACTACCAGCAGGATAAAAAAAACTCACAATGGAAGCTGAAAAATATAAAGGGCTTGCCTGGCTTTTTGCCTCAGTTCACTGACCAGGGGAAACAAGGGCTAAAGAGAGTGTGAGAGGCAATGTAACTTTTTCCTTGGAAAATACAAGGGAGGCAATACACTAATACCTGAAGTTGCTTTTGCAGCTTCTCTAGTAGATGGCTGAAAGAACTTACAACTCTGAGAAAGAATTGAGAGATGGTCGAATGTCTGAGTGGCAGCTCAGCAATATCCTCTGAAGAGGTACTCCAGAGCCTCTTATTTGAGGGATGGAGTCTGGTATTATGGAAGCAGTGGGAGGTGAGTTGTAATTCACAGTGGGGTGGGAGGACAGAACCCCAAATTGATGAGAAGGACGTGAGAATGAGGCTTTTTGTATGCATGAGCCCAGCTAAGGAAAACATACTTCTCCTAAGCCTTCCTCAACAAAGGCTGTATGTTTTGAGGAAGAATGAGAAATACAAGCAGTGCGGGTTTGGCTTTAGAAATTTAGCGGAGAGCTATGGCTTTTCTGAGGTGCCACACGTTTTTATCTAGTGTAGTGGGCTCTAGCCCCCAGGGGAGGCAATATCAAGAGAACTTCAAGTTCTGATGAACATACACTGACTTGAATTTGGACTAAAAATGGTTGTACAACCAGGACGGTAGCAGCAGCGGGTGAGGATTTTAATTTATGTATTGTTTTTTAGCAGAACAGAGCTTGCTAGTTCAGAGCTGTCTGCCAGGATGTGTAAGGAGGTGACTTCTCGTGATCAAAGTGTTGGTGACAGATGGAGTTTCCCAAGGTTTCTTTTAATTTCAGAAATGCAAATGCTGATTTTTATTTTCTGCCTTTCCTTTTCTCATTTCAAAAAACTCTGAATTCTCACGTGTGTTGTGCCTGTATGGGGTGAGGAACAGCTTGGAAGTCAGGGGGAACAAGAGAGTGTTTTATGTTAAGTTTTCCAGATCTGTTGTTAAAATTTTGTATGCTGGAAGAATGCAGTAAAACTGTACTTCTGCTAATAAAAGTGTTAAAGGAAATCCTGTGGGGAAAAAAAATTAAAACTGGAAAAAAGTCTGTAATTTCCTTATCTTTTGTGAAGCTTTGCAGCAGCCTTAGTACTGCAAAATACAAAGAATGAATCGTGTTTTAGTTATGTGGAGCTTGTGTATTGTCTTAAAGTGATAGTAATGACACAGATGTACATGTTGCCTTTCTAAACCAAAGGAAAACATGAATGGGCACAGGATATTTACTTGGATGCTAAGTTTTGTATTAAACGGAGATAATTTTTGGCTTTTATGTGTATAAAATAACTGAAGACTTTTGAACAAGAAGCTTGTGGGACAAAAATGTCTGAGCAAATATAAAATGTAGGCTTTCCTTGGCAAGCGTTGTAAAGCCCAATTTAAATATTTTTTTAAATTATTATCTTTCCTGTGATTTGCAGGGATTGGCTTCAGACTTTTCTGAGTTGAAGAACTGTTAATAGCAAAAAGCTGCATCAAATAAGAAAAAATGCTATGGCTTACTGGAATGCCATTGTATTCTTGTCTTGGTCTATAATTTCATGGTCTGCTCTCAGATCTGCTAGCATTGTCTTTAAAAATATTTTGTATTATGTTTTAATTGCTGCTTTTTATTTTTAAAATGCTTAACACTTAAATGCTTTTTTGCTAAATTATAGTGAGCATTTTAGTAACTGTCAATATCAGATTATCACCTCTGGGCTTTTAGGTTGACTGTTAGCAAAAATGAATCTAGGTTGCCCATGTGTCCTAATACTGTACGTGTAAGGGTGCAACTTCTGCTGGAATCTAGTTTATCTTGTAGGTGACTCTTTTTTTCAATGAGCAGGATCGTGTCTTCCCTTGGAGGTGTTTTGGTCATGAGATCACTCTTCCTAACTGCAGGGCATTGCTACATAGTAAAAATGAATAATATTTTGCCCACTTTCAATAATATGTGGGAAAGGGAGTTATCTCATAATCTGGTATACCAGTTTGAGTCATGCCTCAT
This sequence comes from Grus americana, assembly GCF_028858705.1. Classification (NCBI taxonomy): domain Eukaryota; kingdom Metazoa; phylum Chordata; class Aves; order Gruiformes; family Gruidae; genus Grus; species Grus americana. The sequence continues at coordinate 10,877,505 of NC_072864.1, forward strand.
TTTTAACTTCATTATATTGCTGTTTTAATCTGGTCTCTTCAGTGGGTAGACAGGTTGTGCACAGGGCTTATCCTTTCCAAAGCCATTAAGAACTCTGTTAAGGGAAATGGGGGTAGTAGGAAACCACTGAATAAGCGTGTTGCAGTGTTTTGGTTTTTTGAGTGTTTTGTTTGTTTAGGGAAATAGCCAAAAGAAAAAAAAGGAAAGGGGGAGGGGGGGGCCAAAAAATTCTGCTACATAAAATGGTACTTGGATCTGCAGGTCAGTCTTTGTCTCAAGCTTGGAAGCTTGACAGTGGTTATTTGCTAACTTTATTAGTGGTAGTGTTCTATTTTAAAGAATCTGTTGTATAAGGTTTGCCTGCCAGGGAATTTGCATGGCATCACTGTTTAGCAATGAAATCTGGCAATTTTATATGTGCTCTTTGTCCAGGAAAATATTCCAAAGTTGATTATGTCCCCTAACTAGGAGGATAATATGTGACGAGTAACCTAACACTGCATCTCCACCTGATGCTCCTGTTCGTATGTATCCAGTTTGATTAAACTCATCACCTGTTTCAGAGACAAGGAAGTCTGAAGTGAGACCTTCCAAAAAAGTCTCATTGCTTCCAACTGCCTAAACAGGAAAACAGATTCCTTTAGGTGAGGTTATTCAGCTGCTGAGATAGATAGCTGCCCTACCTGGCAACGGGATAGGAAAGTCAAGGTGCTAGAGCTGTATTTCTTGGGACAACAGGTTTGCAAGCTGAAGACCTTATTGTATATGCAATGTAAATGATTCTACGAAATAGTTCAAGAAAACACCACCACTACCAAGAAAAACTGAATAGTTGACGTCTGTGATGATTCCAGTTCATCTTTGATTACTACATAGTCTCTAGGTTTGAGTTTGTTCTTATTATGGTCTGAAGGAGGGGAGTCAAACACTTCTGGATGGGAAAGTAGGCAAAAATAAACTCGAGAAAGATATGGTGGTGTCTCTTAACTGTGGAAAACCCACATCCATATGCTAATATTGTTCTTCAGATTTCACAACAGAGATTTAGTATATTGCTTTACACACTTTGGTAACTGCTGGCCAACCCTGGCTGTATTTGTTAAACTGGTAGCGGTCATGCTGCTTCCCCCAGTTAAGACAGAGCTTCAGCTCTTTGGAAGAAAATCCTCAAGAAGTGAGCTTTAAAGCAAAGTGAGTTTGGCATCTGCAGTGAGTGTTTAACAGGGCAAAAATCCTCCACCACTTAGATTTTATTTAAGCAGTTAAAACCATCCTTACCCATTTCTGAGGAAGACTGAAATAGATTATTTTTCAAACAAAATAGAAGTTCAGTAAAGCAGATGTTACTATTTATCTTTACTGTTTAACATTGTAAATTACACCAGGAATGTTGTGTGCTGCCCCTTAAAAACGAAATCATTTGTTTATTTTGAGCATTATTCCCAGGCAGGGGAAACTTCAACCTCTGTACCTTAAATATTCTTTGAAACTTAATCGGCTTGAAATTCCTAATGAGTCCTAGTTTCTTCTTCCCCTGAGAACGGCATTCTTCGTACACAGAAATATTCAGATCACCAGTTGCCTTTTCCCGCAGTTTTCTTATAAATCTTAATAATCTTGTAGCCAGGAAAGTTGGAGTTTTATTCATTTTATCATTTGCTGACTGTTTTTTTAATAAGGCAAACTCCACTTTCAGAGGTCAGTCAAAGTACCAAAAATGTTTAATTTTATGCCTTGTACAAAGAAGGGAAGTGATTGAACCAGAATGGAATGTCAAAAGAAGTCCGGATGCAATGGAAAAAAGCATTGCCATCACTGGTTCTTCTGAAGTAGATAGTTAATGCATATAACTGTTCGTGTGACTACAGAGTCTTGCCAGTAAGATCATTGTGTCTGAATATTTTTATTCCAGAAGAATGTAGCTGAAAATAAGCCAGATGATTTATTTGCTCCAAGGCACGATGGCTTTGTACATTATCTGTGTATTTTATGAATTATTCCTAAAATGGAACTCAAGTTGAGTCTTTCTTAATAAATCAAAGTCAAATATACATTTTAAACCACTTTGTGTGACAAACTCCATAAAAGAAACAAAACACTTCAAATAGCTTTTAAATACTTTCTGCAGTAATTTGGAAAATACTTGCTTCTCTGCTGTGTTCTAGTTACGCTTTGTTGTAAGCTTTCATCTGCTTAGAAGAGCATGGCCCTGAAGGTAGATGGAGCACTCCTGTTCATGCTGCTTTGCTCTCCACGTTGTCCTTCTGGATGGTTGCACTCCTGTCTGTTCTTCCACATGCGGTGGCTGCATCTCAGTACTCCATTTGTGTGACCCGTTATGTTTTGCTTGTAGTAACTCAGGCATATGTCTGTCTTTGGTCATAATTCTCATTAGTATTGGTGTGAGAGGGGGAGATAAATGGGGGGTGCAAACATGCAAGGGACAGAGGTCCAGGACACGGCACCCAGCTCTGGCTGGCCGAGGTGGGCACCCCTTCTCCAGCACAATGCTGGTGCTGCCCTCAGCCCAGCATGTACGGGGAGGGACCGGCAGCCCTTTGCTTCCTTGCCTTTTCTCAGGCTTTCCGAGTGAGTATTGCATGACCCATTTCACCAAAATATTCTGAAGAGAAGATTTGTGCCATCGTTAGCAGTTCTGTCAGACAATGCAAGTGACAGGGCTGCAACTTTGTGCGTGCATTCTGCAGTCACTATTGTATTCTAAAAATGGTACTGTGTTGCCACTGTATTATGTGGCAATGTTTTTCATGCTTATTACTGGTTACTGCTCTGCTTTGAAGATAAACTGCTGGATGAAACTCTTCTGATTTTAAATTATTCAGATTTTTTTTGTTTTGGATTTTTTTAGCATAAATTCAGCTAGGTGTATGTGCAGGTGGGTTTTGCTGTTGACTTTGTGATAATATACTACTCCCATTTTTGTATTGTTTAATGTGCTTGATATTGCTCAGTAACTTAACAAGCTTTTCATTCTTCAAATTGCCATAACTTGAGTGCAGAATTAAAAATGACATGAAGATCAGTCTGTTTACTCCTTAATTCAGAAACCAATGCTCAATCACTGTTTACCTTAAGTAAATGGTTAAATATCATGTGTTACTTAGAATCTGAAGCATTATTTTAATTAAAAAAAAAAATCTGAGTTTAACTTAATTCCTTATCCCAAACACTGAACAAAAAGGAAGAAGGAAAACTTATGTGAAATCTTCTATTTGCTTGAAACTGGTTTGTTTCTTCTCCCGCAGGTACTTGGGAGATGTTTCTTGACGGTGATGCAGGTCCACTTTCAGTTCCTGTCACAAGCTTTGCAGAAGGTCCAGCCAGTGGCACACTCTTGCTTTGCTGAAGCTGTAGCTCAGGAGAGAAAGAGCATTAGTGGGGCTGGAGCCTCAAATTTAAGCCCCACAAATGAGCTAGAAGAGGCAATAAGATCCTGGAGAGGAGCAGCAGAGGTATGGAGGTCTTGCTGTAGTGACGTTATATTTAGTGAAATGGCAGTTACATTTAGTGAAACCTAAATTCAGGCTGGATGCCCTAATAAAGGAAGAAAATCTCTGATTTTAAAGACATGCTATATTTGAAGGGCGGGGGGGGAAATGTGGTGCAGTTAGTTTCAGATGCTAAAACTTGTTTTACCTATATGGTGATTATACTATCTTTGCCCTGTGTAAAGTTTCTTTGTGGTAGGATTGTACATAAGGAGTGCACAAATAGCTTTTTGGTTTTAGTAGTGAATTAACAATGTTCAAATGTGGTTTGGCAGACAGAGGGAATTAAAAAAAAAAGTCTTTGCAAAAACAGAGCAAAAATAATTTAGATAATGTCTATTTCTCTTAATTTTCAGCATGAATTCTATTTTATACTTGAAAATAGTTACGGTAACTTTTAGCACTTTTGTCTTCATGCTGTCAAGCTTGATGCTGCTTGATCCATCAATTGTTGGAATGTTAATTGTATTACTTAAATGTACCACTCTCTGGGCTTTTATTTTCACAGACACTTGCCATCTGTGGAATCCTTCCTTTTCCTGTCGAAAAAAGTACTTTACAAAGAAAATTAGTTTTATGAGTTTTTCTGCTTTCCGTTGCACTACTGAAGTCTGCAGACTGATAGATAAAAACGGATTCAGACACTGAGTTCATGGTTTCCTTAAATTTAAGTAACTTGGAGCATGTGCTTTTGAAGTCTAATTTGGCAGCCCACACAGGCTTGTTAATCATCTTGACTGGAAATCTTGTCAAGGTTTCCATTTAGCAACTAACATCTGCAAGGTATATGAAAGCAAACAAGTTTCCTTTAGAACTATGAATGCAGAGGAATTATTTGTAACTTTTACTGCAGCGTAAGTTTATTTCACTGGATAAAATAAGGACTTGGGAGTGCTTTAGCTGTATTACAGATAATCGTAACGGGTCTAATCCTGGTATAGCTTTACTCCTTTTGCATAAAAAATAGTTTGTTTATGTTTAATACACTTAGTTCCTTAAAACTGTGTTACAATTTCTAGAAATGCTCTGCAATTGCTATCAAGTTTGTTTAAAATGTGTTTAAAATTAAACTTGAGTTTACAGAATCTGGGACCTTAACTTTCTTTTTTTTACCTCCTTAACAGCTCACTTCAGCTACTTCTGTTAATAAAACCTGTATTTCAAAATAGAGTTTAGTACAAGTATTACACTAATCAAACCCTTTATTAAACATACGTGGGGAGAAGAGAAAAATACAGATTCTCCCTAGTTCCAGAATAACAATAGAAGAAACATCTTAATTTCTATGATTGACTAAAATAACTAATCTGAAGTATTTGTGTGGGGTTTTAGGATAGCATAAGAAAACTCTGTGCTCTGTAAATAGATAAAATCTCTCTTTTTCTCTCTTAGAATTGTAGATAGACTAATACACGAGTCCTTTTGATAGAGGGGAGATTTGAAGTACTGAAAACTTTCCAAAATTTTACTTTGTGGAGTAGAAGGCAATCCATTATTTCCATATAAAACTAGCCTCTTTGGCAGGAGAATACACTGCTGTTTCAGAATAAAGTTTAAGATGATACTTTGTCAATAGCTCAAAACTATTTTTCATTTTTTAAGATTTTTCACTTGGAAAATGCTGTAACTTATTATATGTGCCAATGTATCTGTCCATTGGCTGTAGTACCAAAAATTCCCAATTTGGACATACTGCTTTAGAGCAAGACTCCTTCCTAGACTGAAAAATAAGCTGTATCTGAGGCCTCAAATGCCATTGAGAGTAGGCTTCTATTTCCTTTACCCTGCTACGTAGTGTAATATTTTACAGTTATATCTAGATATTGGGGTTTTCCTATTTCTCCTTTTTCAAAATCATGTTACAGAAAGCTATTCTCTTGCTGTGCTAAGTTGATCTTAGTCTTGTGTGGCTCTTCTCAAATTGCACCAGAATAATCACCTTTAATTTTATAAAATACATCTTCTTATGTACACAGGAGTGTTTGTACACATGATTAAATGTGTCTTCTGTTTCTGTGGCAAGTAATACCCTTTATGCTGAAGTTCTAAGTCCCTCCTTTGGTAACCGCAGTCATCACGTGGCCTGTGTAACAGGACCCTTAGTCCTGAGAGAGGCTGAAATAGTAACAGCAAACAATGTTGAATTAAGTTGCTAGCCAACACCTATATGCCGTACAAATTAGATGAGATTTGTGCTTTTAAAGTAGCAGTAGAGGTTTAATAAGCTATAATAAATAATCTCCTCCAGATCCTTTCCACCAGGTTTAATTTAATTAAGCTTGACCTGGTTTAATGTTGAACCTCTTTACCCTGGATTTTTATTTTACGTTGCAGGCCACATCTCGACTGCGAGAAAGAGGCTGTGATGGATGTTTGGCAGGAATTGAAGTTCAGCAACTTTTCTGTTCACAGACTGTGGCAATCCCTGAACATCAGCTCAAAGAGCTAAACATGAAAATTGACAGTGCTTTGCAGGTGAGTTTTTAAAGTCTGCTGCTTCCATGTGCATGTAGTACAGTCAGTGGGCCAAGGAATGAAATATGGAAGGAGTATATTACTGCAGAAATAGGTACCGCAGGCAGCCATGAGGTATTTGAGAATTACAGTATAGGAATCTTATATGATAAATGTGTGTATGCTGTAGAACTGAGTAGCGTAAATCCATGTAACAATTCTTATGTATCCAGACACAATGACTGCGTGCTTACTTACTTGCTGATATGCCTGTTCTATCTCAACTTTTTGTTTAACGTCAGGCTTACAAAGTGGCTTTGGAGAGTTTAGGCCATTGCGAATATGCAATGAAGGCTGGCTTCCACTTGAACCCAAAAGCTATTGAAGCAAGTCTTCAGGTAGGATCTGCTAAACCTGCTTTCTTTCATCCCTCCTCACCTTGAAAATAACTATTAAAAAAAGACTCATACTAGGATTTTCTAAGTCTTCATTTCTTCTAATTGATCTGTTCTTTTATATTTCAGGGCTGTTGCAGTGAAGCTGAAGCCCAGCAAACAGGAAGGAGACAGACTCCACCTCAGCCAATTCAGTGTGAACTGCCCACTGTACCTGTTCAGATAGGATCGCATTTTCTGAAAGGAATATCCTTTAATGAGTCTGCAGCAGAAAACCTGAAGCTGAAAACGGTAATAACTCTGAATCTGACCACAGGAGTGAAGGGGCGGGGGGGAAGGAAAAAAAAAAAAGAGAGTAGAACTCCTTAAAATTCAGAGAACAACTGCAGTAGAAATTCAGTGCCAAACTTGTATTTAAAAGTGCGTATTTTTAGCCTGACTTCCTGTGGAAACAAGATGTTGATAACATTGTAGGTCCACGCCTGCTTCTGATAACATTTTAACCACCTGGGCAAATTCAATCCAATCTGAGAGAAGCATAGAAGTCTAGGAGGTAATGAAGCTTCTATGAACTTTTTGAAAATAGGTGGGTTAGGTCTGAAGAAGCGCAGAGGAAGGTGAGCCCTTACCGATGCCCCAACCAGGTGATGCACTTGAGAGCTTTTTATCTTCTTAGGTGCCAAAATAAGTCTGGCCCAGCCTAGTGCTAAGGGAGGTACTTGAAAAAATATTTTGTAGCAAAGGTCCTTTTAATATCTTCTTACAAACTTTAATCATTTTTTTAAAAAAATAATTTAAAACTGTGAAGTTTATTTTCTGTATAAAGGAATAGAAAAGATGTCCATTCAGAAGTCAGCATTTTCACATTTTTTAGATAAGCCCAGTTCCTTGCTCCTTTAAGAGTTGAAACAATCCACAGCTCAAAATGCTGCTTTTCTGTTGTCTTTGCAGTGCTTTGTATAGTTTTGATTAAACCGTTTTGCAAGAATATAAACAAAAATACTGTTTATGATTTTGGAGGAGTATTGTGTTCCAAATAGCAGAGACGGTCTTCCATATTTCTGTTCTGCAGTTGAGCTCTTCTAGTTATACAAGACTGTTCCGAGGTAACAGACATTATAGTTGTTTGAAAAACCTGTAGAACAATGATAAATACATACAGAAGCATTGGTGTTAACATTTCTGAATCACATGTTTTGTATGACAATTTTTTTATGATTTTTTTTAGCACACAATGCTGCAGTTGATTAAGGAAGCTGGATGCCATAATGGACTTACACCACGGGATGACTCTCCTGTTACTGAAGTACTAAATCAGGTTTGCCCTTCCACCTGGCGAGGAGCCTGCAAAACTGCTGTACAATTATTATTTGGCCAAGCTGGACTGGTAAGTGACTATGAATAGCCTTAGCAAAAAGAGAGCTACTTAAACATCCTGAAGAGAAACTAGATACTTTAAAGAGTTTTGGAAATTAATTTCCAGCATCTGACTTTGTGTTTCTCCATTTTTAACACTGCAGCTAACTTGATTTAAGAGCAAAATGTATCCTCGTAGAATGCAAGTTCATGGATGGTATCTGTAGTTGACAGGAACAAGAGAATGTACCATGTACTCTGTAGTCTCCATTATTAGAGAGAACACAAGAAATGAAACTTCTGATTCATAGTGAAATAGATTTTCCAATCTATAGATGACCATGTTAAAAAGAAACACCCTTCCTTCCCTCCCACCTTCTCTCAGATTAGCTTTAAAAAAATCGCCATTTTTTCATTTCCTCTCTGCTTTGAATGGAAGCTGGGTTTCCTGCCCAACATAAGCCAGGAAGTCCTCTGCACCAAGTAATGCTACCTGACATCTCCATCAGAGGACAGCACGATTAAATACCTTGCTATAGACGTATGTGTTCTTTAGAAACACACCCCGTGGATTTTACAGTATCTAAACAGTTGCTAAAAATAAGTGCTTGGAACATACTCTGATAAGAAAATGCATTTGTGCTCCCATAACCAATTACTGCAATCTCTTCATTTAATAAAGTGTTAATTCATGACACACAGGTTTTTTGGACTACTGTGAGTTTTCATTTGACTGGACAAATAAAATGGGGGCAAGAATGCAAGAAATGCAAGTTTATGCCTGTGATAGTTTCTGTCAAATATTCTTTGAACCATCTTTAAGATACAATGATCTAAATGCTGCTTGTTGATTGATAAATTGATTCTTTGTTCAAGGTGATGGCAGGCCATCAGGACTTTGTAACTAATTGCAATTTCCATTAAGGAAGGATCCATATTGCTACATACTTTCTAAATACCACATTTTTCAAACAAATCACACAGCTGCTTAAGTGACTTTGACCTTCCATCCTAGTTTATTAAACCATATGTTTTTCAGTACCATTAATAGGTTCTCCTATAATGGTAAATGATAAATTGTAAATAATAAATTTGTCAGGTATTTCTACTTTAGCATTCCTTTAATACCAGATAGCAGATATTAGATATTCCTCTAATATTAAATATCTGTTACAGAAGTAGGTTCAAATCATACTGGAATTCAACTGACTTTTCATGTAAAGAAGGCCTAAAATCAAAGGGATGGGCCATCAATATCATATCAACTTACTTCAGTGTGATACAGGGGTTTAAGGATAGGAGATGGATAAGGAAGTTTTACAGGGCAGCATAAGAAGGTGGTATCTTTGCAACTATGGAATAGTAGGATTGATCAAATTTTTACTTGGGTGTTTTCAAGGAAAATATGTATTAAATATTAATAAATACAAGCACTAGAAAAAAAGGATGTGGTTAAGTGGGATTGTCTTCACCTGCCATAGTTCCTGGTAGGATGCTGGGAGTCAGCAGCAAGGTATGGGAAATGAGGCCAAGAAAGAAACTGTTTCTCAGCAGCCCTATGGGAGTGTGCCATAACTCAGGAGTTGTTCTTGGCTCCCGAGTGTCTAGGTGAGGAATGCTTTGGAGGATGCTGCACCTCCCACCGCATCCTTTCCAGGGGGGTTCAGGGTTGTGCACACCCAAGTCCTGCCCTGATGAGATTTGGGGAGTGCCCTGAGGCACGTTTGGACTCTGGAGTCTGGAAATCTCCTGGTGTCCGCCAGTCTAGACATAACTAGTTAGACCTGCTGGTAATTAAAGTGCTGTTATTCTCCAGGTTTATCATAACATTTGGAGAGTTGTCAGCATAAAACTTACTTGTATGTTCTCCCTAATGACAGTGCTGATATAAGGAATATTACTTGTGTTGAATCATGAACGTTTCCAAAGATTTTTGCATGAACCTCAGGTTCTGAAAGTAGCAGGTTTCTATGTTCAAAGACACGGTGATGAGCTATACACATGACAAAGTGAGCCCCTTCTCCTTCGTTTATTCTCACTTTGATTTGTTACAATTTGGAAGGGAGTGAGGGTTGAGGTTTTTCTTTATAAGCTATGGGCCGTCATTTTTTTACAAGATTCAATTATACTTGTATGTAGCCTCATGCAATGATGGGAAATTGTAATTTGCTTCTTTAAAGCATTCTTTGGGTGGAGATGAGAGAGGAAACACCTGTAAAACAAGAACAATAGATGTCTGATGCACAGGAAGCTATCCTCTAAGCACCCACCAGGCGGGGAGGGAGAATGTGTTTATTTTAAGTTTATTTTGTGTAAAACTCAGATAAATTAATCATGGGACAATATTACGTAGTCTTCGGTTTACTGCTTTCAGAAACTAAGCTGTCTGCATTAGTTCAGAATTGTGTGTAAATTTGTCATTTAAATGCCAAATTTAAAAAAGAACATTACTTGACAGTCTCACTATCTTTAGCCTATCTTGCTATGTGCCTTTTAAGAAGAAACTCATTAAGAATGGAAAGTACAATGAGATGTGACTTAGTTTGCTTGGTTATTTTAGGCTTCAGTTTTTTAACATAAATGATTTTTTTAAAATGCAATCTTTCAGTGTGTACCTTAGCATATATATTAAAAATTGTATTTTCAGATTTGGGTCAGCTGAAGAAATCTCCATGTTTGAATAAAAGTAACATATTAAAATAGCTGAAATCAGAGGATGAGTGGAAATAAAACTTTGAATTGGCCTCATGCTCACGCAAAGTCATGAAGAGAAGGTTTAACTGAGTCTCTGGCCATCGTTTTTTGTGCTAGTAGATCTTTCTGTAGCAAAACCCAACATGCCTTGTAGAGGCACTAAATCTCCTACCAGCGTTTAAATCCCAGATGTCGTAACTCTGACCAAATGTTGAGAAATGTTAAACCGTTTTTAAAGGGAAGAAAGGAAGATGGGGGTGTGTGTGTGTGTGTGTGTGTGTGTGGAAACACCCCCAACAAAGCCCAGACCACGAGCGCTACCGTACACTGCTGCCAGAATCTGATCTAGGTCTGCACAAATCAGAATTTTGGTTCTGACTAGGTCTGAGGTGCAGATGGTAATTTTCTTGGGAGTTGAGAAGAATAATTTCCTAAGTTCATCTCTCTCAATTATAATTGCAATGTAGCTGAATTGCAGATTACCAAATCACATAAAATTAAAATGGTACAAATACAAGGAAAAACGTAATGGAGTTGCCCTGTTATTAAATGAGAGGTATTTTCATGAGTGGATAATAGCATGGCGTTTTGTCACTGTGCTTAGACATGTTTTACAAGTTTGAATAAACTCAGGCAGATGGTTAGTGTCAGCTGGAGGAAAACTAAGGCCATATGCTAAAATATCTAAAAGGTGGGAAGTTATTGTGTTCAAGTGTCATTAGATGGTTTTGTTAAAGCAAGAGAAAGAAGAGACTCTCATCATTATTCAAATTTCACATTTCTTCATAACCAGTTGTAGACAACCAGTTAGAAGTAGAACCAGTGTAGGATGACTACAAAAAAGCCAGTAATATCCCTTGAGGCTTATTTATACCAGAGGACTTTTGCCGTTTCAAGGATAAATGGTACAGCTAATCGGCTAGTCACTGCAGCAGGAACTGCTGACTGCTGCCAAAAAGCTGCTGGTTCAGCATGACCAAAATAGGAAATTATGGAAATGATCAAAAAGGCCAGTCCATGCAGACTGGACAACAACAGAAAGCACGAACCAAATATGGAACTTACTATCACTGGTATTAAAGTTTAAATGAAGCTGAAGTGAATCCATTCCTTCTCAATTCCATAAAAAGAAAGGTTCATGACAGAAGGTTAATTTTCAAGACTTTCACCTTCCATATATTTTCATGATGTCTTACAGAAGTCTCAGAATTCAACAAATTGAACAGTCACTTTTCTTCTCTTTATATAATAGGGAAGTAATAATAGTACGGTTCCTTTAGGTAGAATAGAGAAATGTTGGTGTGGGATTTTATAACCTTAAAAGGAGGGGGGGTGTGGTGTTAAGAATTGCGAGCTACGTAAAGAGTTTCAGGCTAAATACTACTTGTCTATATCATACCATGCACTGCAGTTAAATCATTTAAAATATTTTGATAAAAAGGTGTTTGGGAGCTCTTAAAGTAGTAGTTTCAAACCTCTGAAATGTAAAAGGCTGTTACACGAAGCCATTGATAACTACCAGCTGTTACATAAAGCAGTTGGTAACTACGTAGTGGTGCATAACTACAGTATGTAATTGAGAAGAATTAAGTCCCTGAAATATAGGTTACTGTATCAAACTAATCATTTTATATTCTTTCTCTTTTTAGATATTAAAATAGAAATCAGCTTATGATTTTGTGAGTTGATTTGTATCTGATTACTTTTTGTACCTGTAGTGTGGCAGGGAGGTGAGACTATTGCATCTTAACTACAGGGGTGATAAAATAACTAGAACTAATTCTTAAAAACAATTTTCCTTTTTTATTTTCGTTTTATTCGCTAGGTGGTTGTGGACACAGCACAGATTGAAAATAAAGAAGCCTATGCTCCTCAGATAAGTTTAGAAGGATCCAGAATTGTGGTGCAAGTTCCATCAACTTGGTAAATAAAAATACTGTATTGCAGATTATATGAATAGCTATGACTGAAATATATACGGAAGCATATTGCAGTGCAAGTGGAAGAGAGAATGCTATGCAGTTATGGCCTGTCTTCCTTAAGTTCCTTTATCTGGAACTGTTTGACTACCACCATTCCTGACAGACTGACAGTGGTACTTCAGCTGTCTTTGCGCTAGCGCTGCCTCTGTTGGAGGCAATAGAAGAGAGGCAGTGCTGGGGCACTAAAACACACTTTTAAAGAAAAAGTAAAAGCTTGATGATGAAAGAGAAGGTTTTGAATAAGAAATCCAATAACATTCCTGTTATGCTCCTCCCTGGCAGGTCCTCACAGCTTTTACCTCAGGAAGGCCAGGAATTACATGAGATTAATGAGACCTTTAGCTCTTTCTTCACTGAGCTGTTCTTTAAGCACGGTCATGAACCGCAGAACTCTGTGGTCCAACACACGCTATTCCTATCAGTTTAGTTGACTGCCTAGGAAAGAACAGTAGGATTAATCTGCAGTTTAGGTGAAGATTTCTTCCCTTTTGAAACAGTGATTTGGAATTGGAACACTTCCTTTCTCTTACTTTGGAGTACTCAGTGTTATGAGTTTCAATGCAACCACAGTTTGTTCATCTGAATCCTTAGTGAGATAGCTTGTTACTAATGGTACCAGTGGTATCGCCAGAAGTGTGAGTCAACAGATAGATAGTCTGTTTACCCAAATACATCTTTAATTCCTCTATAGGGTATAAACTGGCACTTCTCTGTTCTCTTTATGTAAATGTCTCTCTTATGAAAGAATTAAAAGCAGAGTGCTTTGAGCCAGGCTTCGTGCGCTCTGGAAGAGCTCCGCCTGCTGACACACAGCAAGAGTGCCTCTTTACTCGCCTCTGCTGGATGGGCTCATTAAGTACTTGACAAATGTGCTAATATTTAGATTTAAGTTATTCTGGTTTCACCTCAAATTCAGTCCTAATTCTGTGCCATTAATGAGGAAAATTCACTAATCCTGCATCTTCACAGCTCAGTGAAATCTTCCCCAGACTGTTGGATATGCTGAATTATTTTCCATGCGGAGTCTGTCAGGCTGGGGGTTCTTAAGCGTTGGACTCCATAGTGCACCCACATGCTAGCGTTTTGTCAGGTTTGTTGAGTGCTCTTGCCTTTTTCCAGAAATGGCTTTGTGTATTTGTTATTTCTTACTGCTGTGCCTGAATTATGCCTGTTCAGCTAAAAGAGCTAATGGTTAATCATGATTTTAAAATAGATTATATAACTCTTAATTTTACAGTGAGATGATTTGTATATTCAAAGCAGAAGAATCTGGGGCTGCAGGCGTAGTCTTTAGGAACACTCAGGCATTCATATGTTATGCTGCATTTACTAGTTGCACCTCTGTAGGACAGTAGTGGCCTTTTATTATCTGACTAGTATGGTAAATTTTTTAATGTAAAAAAGAAAAGCTTGGATTTTTAAGTTAAACTTAATGATTACAGGTGTCTGAAAGAAGATCCAGCAACAATGTCTTTGCTACAGAGGAGTCTGGATCCAGAGAAGACTTTGGGACTAGTAGATGTGCTCTATACTGCTGTGTTTGACATACAGAGGTGGAAGGAAGGAAGGTACATTTCCTCTTGAGCCTCATGCTCTACTTCCCTAGTTTAAACAAAGCCATCATTGTTGAAAGATCTGTACTGAGGAATTTGATAGTACTGGTTCATTAGAAGGAAAGCAGTAGTCAAACTGAGTGAGAAATCGGTAATCTGCATAGGCACCTTGTGGGTACAGGCAGAGATACAGCAGTCATTTTAAAACCAAACTAGCAACTTATCCAAGTGTACAAAAGTATTTGTTTCTCTCTTAAAAAATACTTGATTTATAAAATTAGTCCCCATGTAGGTCTTGAAGCACAATTAAAATTTCTTACGGACTAGAAAGTAGTCGATGCTATTGCAACTACTAGTAATAATTTGCATTGTTACCATAAGAAGCAGCTGATGAATTTGGCAATCTTTGGATTTGTTTCTTCCACTAGTTACCCAAATACGCATTGTCCTCCAAAGTACAAACCCACTTATGTATTAGATGGTTTGACGTACATGTTTTTGTTGATGCAGGGAGCAAGCTTTGCCTTGTATTCAGATCCAGTTACAGCGTGAAATCTCAGACTTTGGGAATCAAGTTGACATGCCATCCGGAAATGGAAGCAAATCTTCAGGTGGTCTACAAAAGACGTTCTCAAAACTGACTTCACGGTTTACCAAAAAAACTTCCTGCTCCAGTACAAGTAATACTGGAAGTTATTCAATCTCTAATACACCTTCCAAAAATGTCTTCATAAGTTCCAACTCAGAGGAGAAAGCTAAAATGCCTGCTAACATAGATGCACGGTTACAAAGCATTTTAAACATTGGTAATTTTCCTAGGACTGCAGATCCACTGCAGTCAATTCAGAGCACAAATAATCAGCTAGTGAATGGGTTTCTAGTCGAAAGACGGGATAATTTCTTCAAACCAGATGATGGCAAGGATGACAAAGGTATGAATTTACCAACTGACCAAGAAATGCAGGATGTTATTGATTTCTTGTCTGGTTTTAACATGGGCAAATCCCAGCAGACTTCTCCGATGGTGAAAAGAAGGAACTCTGTTGCATCCTCTGCAGCAACAGAACCAAAATCAGGAACAGTACAACAGCAACCGCAGTCTGTGTCTCACACACCACTGCATCCCTCTCAGCAAGGCTTGTCACAGCAACAGCAGTCACAAAAGCAGCAGCAGCAGCAAATGCAGTATTACCAACACTTGCTTCAACCTATTGGACCACAGCAACGTGTACCTGCCAAATGGCTGACTAATTCTTCACAGCAGCCAGCCCAAGCTGTTGGAGCCGGATTGTCTCATATAAACCAGTGGAACAATCCTGGTTTTTCAGATTTAAGCTCCGATCTGTACAGCTTGGGTCTTGTGAGCAGCTATATGGACAATATGATGTCAGAGATGTTAGGACAGAAACCACAAGGACCTAGAAACAACACATGGCCAAATCGTGACCAAACTGATGGAGTGTTTGGGATGTTGGGAGAAATCCTGCCTTTTGATCCTGCTGGTATGTGTCTTTTTTCCTTTTTTTGTTTTTGTAAGGATCCTTTTACAAAGAATACTGTTAAATATTGCTAGCAATAACTGTAATTTCCTAGTGCTATCTGCCAGATGCTGGGGTGTTTACAAAGGCAAGCAGGTATTTATATGTATGTTTTTTTCTTTTTTTTAATACAAGGTGAACTAAAGTACAAGCAACTTTAATAAAGAAGAATGGGAACAAATTCCTTATTTCTTGCCCTAGCTGTAGTAGTTCTGACCTTTCCTATATGGACCACATCAAAGTACTGAAACAGATACTTACAGATGATGTTCCTCCTATTGTTAATTTGTAAAATTGTTTAAAACCAAACTCTTGAACTTCCATATCTTACCCGTCCCCAGAATGATCCTTCCTGCTCTTTACCAGTCTTGCAGTCTGGAGCTACAGCCGGATTGCATCTTTCCCCTATCCCTGCATTTCCCCTCCATCACTGTGCAATTCTATGGGACTCATACTGGTTCCTGTTCTACAGCTGTTGCTGCAGTGAAAAGCTTGGATGCCAAAGGATTAGAGACTAAAGAGCAAGTGCCATGTGGTTTGCCATGATGTTGAACCACCAATAAACTGTAAACGTCGAGGGATTATTGTAAAAGATGAAGTGAGATAAAATTTTGTAGCCATAAGCAAATAGCTAAAGACTATGAAATTGACTGTAGAGTCTAAGAGGAGATCAATGAATTCTTCTGATAGTAGCACTAAGAAAAACTTACAAATTCATTATCTTGTAAATATAATTTCGGTTGGCCTGGAACATAGCTACAAAAACTTTGCACTTGTGAAAACTGCCTGGAGGGAGGCAGCACTAGAACTAACAGGAAAACCTTTTATCAAACCATGAATCCGTTTCCTGTGCTCATTTGCGCGCGCGTGTGTGTTAGGACTGTGTAGGTGTCTCAAACTGGCTCATTTGACTCAATTTTGGTAATTATTTTGTCAACTTAGTTGATAAATTAGTGGAGTTTCAGGCAAAAATAGGCATCATAGTTATGTTATCAAAAGCTTCTTAACAATTGTAAGTCTGAATTAGCATCATCTTATTTAAACATACTTACGGTATATACTTAAGGATTATCACAACTTTTAAGGAAGGATAAAATGATTTTCACCGAACACCAAATACACTTTTGTGTGTGTGTGGAAAAAAGCATGTATACAAAAGTCTGGCATTTTGAATTCATTATACTGCTGTAGTATTTTCAGTTTGATCTACGTAAAGCTACTTGTTTTGTTCCATTTGATATGATGATTATCAAGGACTTTGAAAGCGATACTCTGAAAAGGTGACTTAATTCAAGTTGATAAACGGTGCTCTGTGGATTAAGATACATGTTTCTACAGCTGAAGTGACAAGTAACCAGCATTTTCAGATCTGGAGTTTAAAAACTCAAAACCAACCAAAAAAAAATCCAATCAAATAGATTTTTCCACTGGAAAGATAACTTTTCTTCATATAACTTGCCAGGTTGGGCTGTGATGCAGGAATCTTCAATTTAAGCTCTAGTTAGTGTAGTACAGAAAGCTTTAAAACATAAAACACTTTTTCATTTTCAGACTTCCTTAGGACTTTGTACACTTGTCATTTGAAACAAATAGCATTACTTTTTTGATCAATATTTTTAGAGCCTGAAAAGGATATCTTTTTCAGATGCAAATCTGCTAATTAAGAATTTATAAAATTGATGGCTTTTCGTGTCAAAGGCTTAACTAGCTACGAAAAACGTATTTTACAGTACTTCTATCATCTGTAAGAACTTGATGAAGGAATATTGCAGTAAGAACTCGTAGAAGGAATGTTGATGATACCTCCAGGTCTTTTGAGTTACTTTCACAGATATGAAACAATGAAGTCAAGAACATATCTGATAAAAAAGCTGTTTACCCAATATATTTTTACTGAGGTAAAAATTAACATAAGTTGCTATTTTGAAAATAGCAGTGATTACACACTTAATGCAATCCACAGAAAAAAAACCTGGATGCCCTTCAGATTCTATCTAGAATCTATCCTTAGATCTGAGGATCTGCCTAGCTTCCAGCCTTATCTTAAATTGACATAAAGATATTTATGAAAGACCGATTTCTGCTTTCCAACTTGTACATGCTTGTTGGATGTTCTTCAGTCTTCACTCTTAATTTAAAACTGAGACCAGCAAGTCAGCAGCTCTGTGCTTCCTGCCGCAATTACTGTGTGTAGTCTAGACATTTTCCACAATCCAGTCAGATTGCAAAGTTTTCCTCTTGGGGGGAAAAAAAAAGGCAAAAAGAAACAAAAGCTGTGGAATCTAAATTACACTGACTCATAACAGCATTCTTTTTAATACATGAATTATTTGTTCTGATCAATTGAGCATTTAAAACACTTCTGGATTAAGGCTCTTGCTGTGTCTGCTCAAGATCATGCATATCACTTATCAAATGCTTGGGATGCATAAAGCACTTTAGGAATGGGAAGAATTTTTGGTTTTAAGAATTACTGCTTTTTTCTGTAAATATCAATCTTATTC
Organism: Grus americana; assembly: GCF_028858705.1. NCBI lineage: Eukaryota > Metazoa > Chordata > Aves > Gruiformes > Gruidae > Grus > Grus americana. The sequence goes on from NC_072864.1 coordinate 10,895,490, forward strand.
TGAAATATTTTGCAGGTCAGGATCAGAACGTTTTCAAAATTGTTGTCTAGTCTTTGTAGGAAGTGGGCAATTTCTGGGCTGCATGTTCTAATATGATCAATCTGAGATTCTGATTTCTCAAAGTAAGCAGGATCACAACAGAGCTGGAAATCACGTTGCAGTCTGTAATCAACTCTAATAATTGGTATGTTCTTATTCTCTGAGCTTGGGTAAACATACAGACTTAAATTCTGTCAGCGTCTGCTGATGGGCTATTGAACCTTTTGATGTATAGATACGATCATAGTGACCAATACTATTTCCCTGATGGAATGCAAGGGGCAGGTGTTCTTCCATGTGAGAATTATTATTCACCACGTATGGATGGTGCGTATCTACTTTTTTAAAACATTTGCCATTCAGTGTTCTTCACTGCTCCATGAAGAGGTATCAACTGTTGCCTGGCACTTATTATCAGTGAGGGAATTAATTTCTGTTGTGGGCTATGGTCAAGCCTAAAGGATTAAATGAGGGGGATAATTGCAGTAGAAATAGCTGAATGTTAGCAACTGACTTCTTGGTTCCTTTTATTCAGTTGGCTCTGATCCAGAATTTGCTCGCTATGTTGCTGGGGTCAACCAGGCTATGCAACAGAAAAGGCAAGCACAGCATGTCCGTCGTCCAAGCAACGCACGTAGCAACTGGCCTCTTCCCGATGATCCTCATAAAACCTGGCCCTTTCCTGAGTATTTCACAGAAGGGTAAGAGATTGGACAGGCTACACATTTTTATTGTATATGAGTCTATTTTACACTCAAACTTGGGATACTGGGTGCTTTTTCCAGTTGCTGCTGCATCTGTGAAAGCTGCACTTCATTATGTCAAGAGTGAGAAATCTGAGCCGTTCCTGCTTTGCTGATAGTGAAGCACTGACATTTGTTTGATGTCGTCTTTAGAGTGAAATGCATACCGACTTTGACTCGATCAGAGAAAATAAGGAATTTATAGCACAGACACATTCAGAATGGTTTTCTTTCAGTATTTTGAAAACCTTTAAGACCTAGTTTTGATGAAAAGTGATGCTATCAAAGTTGAAGTGCCTGACTGAATTCAGCTTTCCAGATTTTAGCCACTTAATTTTGCTACTATAAGGCAGGTACCTTACAGCAAGTTAGTTCTTCATTGATTTCTTCCAAATCATAACTATTTATTACAACGGAAGTGTTTCAGGATTCTCTGTTTTGTCCATAAAGTAATAGCTATGACGCTCAAGCTAGCTTAAAACCAGTAGGATAAGTACATGTTCTAGCTCAGTTTTGCAATGAAACAGTCAAGTGCTTAGTAATTCCAAAACAAAGCATCACTTTTTTCTCCTTCCTGACCAAGACAGGTGCTTTTAGTTTATGTAATTATTTTAGTAAAATATATATAAAGTGACTGTAACAGACAAAGCAGTTGATGTGATCACTCAGAAGTAAATGAGTTAAAGTATTTGTATTACTAGTACATTTTACCAAGTATTGAAGTTTCTTTGTGCTCTGAGACATCACCTGTGACAAAGATTCAGTGTAACTAACCGGGGCATAGAGTCTGGACCAGGCACTATAAATATGAAGACTAATACAACTTTTTGTCTTACAGTGATGTGACAAATAGCTGGTCTGGTACTCAAGGAGACTCTGCCAGCTCAAGTGATGAGACCTCCTCAGCTAATGGAGACAGTTTGTTCTCCATGTTCTCAGGGCCAGACCTTGTTGCTGCTGTGAAGCAGAGAAGGTGAGCAAAATGAACAGAAACACGTATGGCTTCATAAGATTATTCTTCTTTTGATAATTTCATGTGAGTAGCCACACAAAGGAAATTCCTGCTAATTAGACAAAGTTATGCAAACATCAGTTTGCAGACTATACCTGTGGTATGGATCAATGTATAGTGTATCTGACTTTGATGCTAGGGATTCCCAATTTGAGTTCCCTGTCTCCTTATACAAACTAGCATCTGTGCAAATAGCCAGTTGTTAGCTGACATTCAGTACGTCTAGATGAGATCTGACGCTTTCCCTCTTCCAAGACAATCTGATTTGGATGCCAGTTCCCTCTAAACTACTGAGGCATTAGAGATCATCTTTGAATTGGTTTTCTAAACTGTGTACTTCACTGCAGCTATGTCATGCCCCTAATGATGTGCATTTTGATGCCAGCAACTGCTTATTTCCTGGCTTCTGCTGCAACTTTGTGGCACTCAAGAAATACCACTGATAATATTGTGTAGACTCTTTTGTCTTGCCTACCACCACCATTTTAGTAGTTGTAAATACATTATAAGCATTTAGTCCTTTATTTCTGACAATATGAAGAGGAGGCTTAATTGCATTCATAAATAAGCTTAGTAATTTACAAACTAAGCCAGGATTTTCAACTATGAACAATCCACTTAAAAGTAGTAGTATGAATTACAACAATTGCTTTCTGCTTTTCTGAAGGGCTGGAAGCTGGGTATCTTTGGAACCTCAGTGATTCCATAGGAGAGGGTAATTAAGACAGTAATAAAAGCATGAGGTGAAGCATGAATACCAACCCAATTCCAATTTGGGATCATTCTCTCAAAGCATTTTGCAGACCCGTTTTTAAAAATAAAGCTAGTTCTGTGGCCGAATTTTTGTTTAGATCACAGAATAATTCAGAGTGGATACATTTAGATAGAAGATTGTCTGGTTTTTGGTGACAGGAAAAAGTCAGTGGATGTACTGCCAGTTTCCTGCAGATTATACCTGGATAGCTATTTTTATATGCATTGCCAGAAAGGAAGTGTACTGGAGCTGAAAATAATGAGACTAAGGCAAGCAGGTTGAAAAGAATTGACCAAAAGAGGAGCTGTTTTCTGAATCTTTACCCTTACCAAGACTTTATATAGAGGGGACAGGAATTGAGCTTCAATAAATGCTAAATTGAAATTAATAGAAGAGAGCTATCTAATAAGCAGTCACAGCAAAAAGTAGTAATTATTTGTGGTTTTTTAAAAAAAAAAAAAAGCAGGGAAGGAAAACACAATAAGCATATAATGGGTGAATTAATCTGCCAAGCCACCAGATATAGAGAGGTTGATCATGGAGCGATTCATGGAGCAAGAACAACAAAAGCTTGTGCTTCATTGAATAAAAACTTAAGAGATAGTACTGTTACTTCATCTTATGTAGAAAAACACTCTACAAGCAAGGGCCTGACAAAATAGCATAGCCAAAACTATACCATAAGAGAAGGTGCAGAAGGGTTGAGCATGCCAAAGCTGGCCTACAAAGGACTGCTAACCTATGGAGGCCTGATGATTGGAACATGGCGATATTTTTTTTTTTTTTTAAACTAAGGAGGAAAGGATAAAAGATTTTGTTTTAATCTAAACCTACCCACCTCACACCCTCCACCTCCCCCCCAAAAAACCCTAACCAAAACCAAGAAAACATGGTCAAGGACTTATATTAGATATTAGGTCACAAATTTAAACCAAAGGTGTAATGTTTTTCCTCAGTAAAGTCACTGTGCTTCAGCAGAAGTTTCACTTACTCAATAGTTTTTGTCTTCTCTGTAAAGTTATTTCAGAAAAGATATTTTTAATAAAAAAACCCAAAACCAAACCACAAACAAAAGCAGGTAACAGAAGAAAAAAGGCAATTTCTGGCAGATTTCTTCAAAGCAGGCAAAAGACTAGTCCACCTTCCTTTCACCTCTGCAAAAACGTGTGCATGCTGCTGAAGCTGTAGCTACTGCACTGTCAAGCCTCTGACAGTATTCAGTAACAAATTTCTTTCTGCATTGCTGTTTTTACCTGTACTGGGCAAAAATACATGAAACAAGATGAAATGTCAGTACACATTTGAGGCTGTCAAGTATGACAGACTGAAACTACAGAATGGAATATGCCAGTGGCAGATTAATGTGGGTGACTCATTTTAAAAAAATAATATGTAAATGTCACTCTGTTTGGGCAGAAAACACAGTAGTGGTGAACAGGAACCTAGTACGCTACCATCACCACCTCTTCTTTCTGCAGCAGATGACCGTAATCAGGTAAGCTGAAAATGGCTTTGCTGAGTCACTTTTCCTGTTTTCATTTTGGGGTGGTTTACACTAGGAAACCAACTAGAATAGCATCTGTATCTCCAGATTGCTTACCTCAGCTAAAACCCAAACCATTTGCACTCAAATGCTACTAGATGCTTTTTTCAAAGTTACCACATTTAAATATTAAAATTGGAAATCACTTATCTTTTTCCCTTGTAGCAGAAATTATCACAAAACCAAAGATTTCAAGAGGCAACACAGTCAATTTTAATTGCCTGTGCAGAGAAAACTAAAGTATCACCAGACTTATTACCTGTCTTGCTAGAAACTTTGACTTAGAGCGGAGCTACTGTGTCAAGCAAATGTGCTGAAGTAAATAAAAAGGTTTTTCAGTGGGCAGATATTTTAAGAATTGGGTGTGCTATATATATGCATCAATTTTGCTTTCAAACATTAAGTTAATCTTCTGAAAATGTCCTAAAGAGGGGATAAGGTGGATGTGTTAAGTATTGTCTCAAAAAAGTGGAGCTGAAACAAACAAACAAACAAGAAAACCAAAACCAACTAATTTTGTTTTCTCAGGACAACAAAACCAAAACTTGGCCTCCAAAGGCACCCTGGCAGCATACATCCTCTGTCACAAACACGCTACCCGGTCAGAGTACATCTTTGTATCCTATGAGCAGCCCCGTCAGTCAGTGGAGCGACACGATGCAGATCCTCCAGTCACCTGTGTGGGCGGCAGCCAACGACTGTGCTCCAGCAGCAGGAATCTCCTCCAACTTTGCCTATGCGCAGCAGCAGCAATCACAACAACAGGCTTCCCAGCACAAACAGATGAATAAGGGCTTTAAATCTTTTCCGGTAAAGCACGAACGCAGACCATCTTACCTGCATCAGTACTAGTTGCTTTTCATATTGGAAAATGCAGCACAGGGCCAAACACAAATTACATATACTTTGTTTCACACTTGTGTATTGGCTATATCCCGTTTATCTCATTAAATATGGAATTGAGGGGGTTTGGGCGAGATCTACAAACTCTTGAATTCTGATTTACAGTGCTGAGCAAATATGGCCAATATGTTTGTTTGCTGTACATGAAACAGCCCAAAACTGTGATGTAGAAATGCTTTTAAAAATGTGTATATTGCCTTTACTTTCAAATCCTTTTTTTAACAGAACTGCTGAAGGACTACCACACAAGAAACACTGTATTTTATAGCTATTTTTCATATAGATTTATAGGTAAACATCTTACTGAAACACGTGGAATATGTTGAAGCAAATATATAGTGGTCACTTTGCTCAACACTGTTTCTGTTACATTTATAATGGACAAGCTGTAAAGCCTTTGTATTTTCCATAAACGGCCTGTGGGCAGCTTTTTTAAAATGAAGTGCAACAGCAGCTTTTCATGTGCCACACAAGTGAGTTCATGAGGAAACTGTTGGAGAAACAGTTGTGAAATTGAGTTTTGTGGTAGTTTCCTTAACCTAAGCAAAATCAGCAGAACCACTCAAGCTTGTGTCACAAATGTTATCTGAGCTGCTAGAAGTAGATGGCATCTGTGTGGATAATATGACACTGGTTTTCAAATACATACACCGTTTCTTACTGCTTCATTTGGCCAAAGGTATTATCCACACAGTGCTCCCAAAGTGGGTGAAAGTATAGCCTAAAAGACTACTTGCATATATTTAAAGTCTTATTTCAGATGCTACAGTAGATTAAAAATTGTGAGCTGGCTCAGAAGATACTAAACTGAAACATGGGGTAGCAGTTAGTTAACAGAACATTATTTTTTTTAAAAGGATAAAGTAATTATTTGCAGTCAATATGTGTGCCATTAAGTGAACCTGTGGAATTAGGAATAATCTTCCAACCAAAGTGGATCCGGGGAGAGTGACTGGTGCTTAAAAACTGAAGAACAATGGTAAATATATGTATAGCTATCCCACTGTATATTAATTGAGAATACAGAAGATTCTTTATATAGTTAGAGCTTATTTAAATTTTCATATTTCATCTTTGAGAGAGTCTAAAAACCACAATATTTTCTGGTATAAGAGTTTTGACAGTATTAATCTTATTTTTGTATTTTTCTTAAGTCATATCATTCTAATATGTTAACTACTAGTAAAATGGGTTATTAGTTCTAACTACATAATTTTTCAACGAAGATAAAGCACATTTTTTTGGTTTTGTTTTTACAAACTAAGTACATCTATATCTAAAGATACCAAAAAAATGCATTATATATATATATATAAAGTATACACAACACTAAAACTATTAAACATTTGGGTATTTAAAACCCATCCACCTTTCGTTTGTATGGTGACGGGCTATATTTGCAGGCCCAGATTGTTACCTTCTGTGCTGTTTGAGGATGCCAATGTTGCCTGTATTTATGATATTGTCACCATGTTTTCTGAAACTTCATACTTACCATGTTTACAAAGATTTGTTTGCTGTACATAGACTTTTTACAGTAATGTGCTTTGCACAATCAGTGTGGCTTCTGTCTGTAAATTGTTAATGGTCTGTACTACTATAATTTTGAAAACCCTCTGCTGAAAATGTTAGTGGTTATTTAACTTGATGAATGGTTTTGAGTTTCCTAAATCTTGTCATTTAGATCTAATATTAAATCCTAAATTTGGTTGTACTTACTGGTTATTCGTACTAAGACCAAAATGGAAGTCAATGAAAACACTTAATTTTGAACTTTTTCTAACAAGTGCCAAAACTATTGCTGTAGTTTTTGCAGTTTATTCATAAGTACAAATGCTGGCAAGTTGCTGGACCTACAGAAATGAATTGCGAAAACAAGGTTTGTCTGCATTTTGACCACGTAGGTGCTACTCTGTCCTCTGCTTCCGATCGTTCTGAACACTGGTAACTTTAAGAATTGTTGCACTTGGCAAATGAGTCTTGCCATTAAACTTCACTTACACTGCCAAGTGCAAGGGTTTGGTGCTTAGTTAACTTACCCTTATTGCAGTGCTTCTTGTGAATAGCTAATGCTTCTGAACTGGAACTGTACATTTTGTATTTTAAAGCTTCTGTAAAAGTAAACTATTTGCTTTATTAAAGATATACATTTAATAGGTCAGACCTGTTTAAAATATGCACCTTGCTGAACATGAGCAGCACCTTAAACTGTAACTTTGGTTTGTAAACAAAGATCTTATTTCATTAACATGGGATTATTTAACAGTTTGAAAATTGTCAACTGCCTACTTACTGACTCATCATATAAAAGTGAACTTTATGCACTGTGCAATTTGAAGCATCTTTAACGCTACTTCAAGTAGAGTGCACTGAAGAACACGATACAGGAAATGCCTCAGCAGTGTCTTTGAACCAGTAGTGCGGATGAATGTTGCCAAAACCAAGTCACTTGAATTTTTAGCAAACTCCCCTCCTGACAGAACTATTACCAAGACTGTTAGCTTAGTTGATGTTAATCATGCCACTGGTGTGCAAGGAAGCTGTGCTCTTTCTGGGCAAGAGTAGACAGGCATACAGCTGGACATCAATGCTGCTGACACCCAGGAAGCATATGAATCCTTTTTGAGTATGCAAGAATTTACTTGTTTACAGAGTCTGCAGTACAGAGCATTTCAAGCAAAAAGGAAGAGTCTTGACACAACTAGGGCAAATACAGCCTTCTTTCATGGAAATAAAGGCTCTGTTTCTCCCTTGCACTTAAATGCTCCAAGTTATACAACAGTCCCATCTTCCCTAGAAAAATTAGCATTTCTGTTGCACTAAATCACAGAGCTGCTACTTTGTTGATATGTTACATTAATCCAGAATATACTATAATTTATAAAGAACATCTTAGTTTATTAAGCACAATTTCTATGATACAAAATGGTCTACTGCTTATGTGTATATAGGGTAACGTATGACTGACTTTGCCATGTTGGAGGTAGAAGTTACCTAGCTAAACGCTTATTATTACACAACCTTAGTCACGAATACAAGAGTCCTCCGAAGGCACCTCTGGTCCTGCTGTCCTGGCAACCAGGCTGTTTTCAGAAGGATACTGCATGGAGTTTTTCAGGGGGAAAAGAAGTGTGCTAAATACACCCTTGAGTTCTGCTTACAGTAATGGGGAAAAACCTAGCCTTATGTTACATCAAAAACTACATTCACATTTTACATCTTTAACTTAAAAGGGATGGATGACTCTTTACCTGCCTTTCAAGACCAGTCCTCCTCAGCTCTCAAAGTGGAACTCTAAACTAAGTATTTCTACAGACTGGTAAAGCATCACTGCTCGTATCCGGGTACATGCAGTCAGTCTACAGTCTTCTGCGTGCTGGGGGGCGTTGCATCAGCAATTGTAGCTAAATAAATGAGGTTTCTATGCAGGATATGCTGGTACCTACGAGAGGAAGAAACACAGTATCTGGGAAACGTGTTCTTTTCTAGCCAGCTACCCACACTTTAATAGTCGCTTTTGTAATCTGATCAGTATTTGTGGTTAAGGAAAGAAATAGCAGACTACAAAACAATGATAACAACGCTCAGGGCAAACACCTCCATGTGCTGTTCGTGTTCTAAAGCCCGGTATTCGGCACTGACCTGCGCTCTAACCAAGTACGCTCTCCTACCCACGTGGGACAGTAACCGCGCGCGTTGCCATCTCTGTATGATCCACACGGAAAAGCTGCAGAACTGCGGGAGCGCAGCCCCGGGGCAGGAGATTACACAGCTCCGCCGCGAGGCTGGTGTGACGCAGCCAGCAGCGCCCCGGCCCGGCAAACGCGTCAGCCGGTCTGTCCCGCGGGGCGCCCGCCGGCCCCCGAGCTGGGCTGCTGCGGAGCCACGCGCTGCCCGCCCCCCGCTCTTCCGCACGTAGCGCTCAGCGCACACCGCGGGGAGAACGGCCTGCCCAGCAGGGCTGGTGTCGTACCGACACAGAACGAAACCTCGGCCAGGAGGAGCAGGCAGCAGATCGATTCTGCACGGTGCCGTTTGTGCTTTACAGACCCGCGGAAATGATTTTTTTTTGGGAAGGCTCTCGCGCAGTACAACCGCACTTTCCGTTTAACGGCAGGAGAGCTCCGCAGAGCGGGAGCCGCGTTCCGCTCCCGGGGACTTGGGAACCCTCCGGCTCCCGGGTGGCCCGGAGGAGGCCGGGCAGGGGGGGTCGGACGCGCCCCGGCACCCGCGGGCGCTCACTTACTGCACGCAGTCGGTGGCCCGGCCCTTGCTCTGGTACTCCACGATGCACCGGATCAGCTGGTCGTTCTCCTCCAGCAACTAGGGCACAGGAGCGCGACGTCACCGCCCGCCTCGCGCCCGCCGCGAGCCGTTACCGCCCCTCGCCGCGGCGAGCACGGCCGGCTCTCCCTCAGCCCAGCCGGGACGGCCCGCGCTCACCCGCTGCAGCGTCTCCTGGTTCACCTCCGCCTTCCCGCGCAGCCGCTCCGGCACGAACGCCACCGACATGCCGCCGCCGTCGCCCCCGCGCAAAGGCTGACGGGAACCGACGGCCCCGCCCTCCGCAGACTCCGATTGGCTCCCAGGGGCCGCTCGCGCACGCCTCACCCTCGTGACCGGCGGCCGCGCGCCTCGGCACTTCCGTCATGGGGGACGGGGCCGAGCCACACGCGAGGCCGGGTGCGGCCGCACGTGCCCGCCCAACCCGGGGGCGCGCCCAAGGCTCGAGCGCCGGCACTGCCGGTCCGTCCCCCCCCTCCCGGCTCAGCCCAGGGCACCGACCTCCTCTGCCCGGCTGCAGCAGGCCCGTCCCGCCCCTAACAGCACCGCTAACCCCAAGAAACAACGTCCCAAGGACTGGTTTTATTGAACAGTTTATTCTGGTTTAAAATAAAAAAAAAAAAAAAAAGAGAGAGAAACCCTCACGTCGTGGAGCAAGGTACACTGAAGGTCTGCCACGCCACCACCCCCTCCTAACCCCCGCCCCGGGGGAAAGGCTGAAGTTCATCCCCGGCAGCACGGCTCATTGGTATTTACAATTCATCGTGTTCAACAGCCCGGGACACCTCACACAGCGTACAGAGTTATTGCAACAGGACAGCACTTGCCGCTACGGTCAGAAACCTCACCAGTTGTTCGGAACCATGATTTGTGGATCCCAAAAGGCGTTGTTAACATGCAAAAAACATTACTAAACAATATTATCTAACTTCTACGGTTGCCAAATACTTGACCTTAATAAGGAAACCAATTACAAAATACTTCCTTGTAGTGCTATACAAAAGTTATAAAATTAAGATTCTATCAACCACTTTTAAATATTCCGATTTTCCAACAGTGCAGTTTTCCACATCTTTATCACCACTGAACATTTTGAAGTAAAAAAAAAAAATCAGAAAATTAGATCAAAATGTTTTAATCTTTGGATCCCTTTATTCCTGTGGCCTTCATATACATACACAGACACAAATGACCAGGTTGCTATTTCAGCACATCAAAAAAGTTGTCACCAGTCATTCAGAATTGGCAAAAAGTCCATACTATGTCATTTGTGACCTCATGGTCTTAGAACCAGAATCTCAATGTCTCCAACCTATGGTCTATCAAAATGCAAACAACTTCAAAACACTAAGAATTCTTTAAATTGCTTATGCCTACAGGTATTACAACAAAGTTAACATCTCAAGAATTGACAAATGGAGACATACTTTTGTCCCAGGCATTCCAGGAGAATCACTAACTCGTGTGCCTGGTCCGTTATTAAAAAAAGTTAATATTTATCACTAAGTAAAATTAATTGCAAATTTTGACATATGAAAATTTCTCTTCTCCTTATTTGAAAATATCTCCTTAATTTGGTCAAATCCTGTGATATGCCAGAAACTACAAAATCAAATTCTTGCAAGAGAAGTGAAGAGTGTATCATCCAGTTTTGTGTAATGGAAGAACATTTGCAAATCTTCATTATTGTCCAAATATAAAATCAAACATTTAAGCCTGAAAAGCTGCTAAAGAAAAAACCCAACTAATTCAGTGTTCTTCAGCATATCAACTTTTGCAATAACACAGTATGTTTGCCGACTTAAAAATGTTTATTCTTTAAAAAATTAGTTGCTTTTTATACAGCTATACAAAGTCTGTAATGTTTCTTTGGCAATGGGATATAATGGAATTTTACAACTATATAAAAAGTTTCCTTTGCCTAAGAAACAGTATTTACTGTGTGTACATATTTGACTGACAAAGCAAGTTTTCTACTGTCCAGCACCCTAGTTGATAAAAGTACAACTATCTCAAAAGGGATATTACAGGATTTCCAAAAAACAACCTTCAGTGGATCAAAACACTCACAGTATCGACGGCCTTCTGCATACAATTGTCCTTACAACTTGAAGCAATTATCAAATACAGTTTAGTAATAAGAAAAATCCTTTCAGTGATGAAAAAATACTTAAACTCCATCGAAGTACTGCTTTATAATTAACTATACATAAGAAATTACTTATCCTTCTGTCTCAAATATATTTAATGCTCACTGTTTTCAAAGATGGCCATTTTTCAAAAGTAACTGCATTACACCCCTTTGAAATTAAATAGTTAAATCCCAGTGCTGGTGACAAGTATACAGCAAATTAACTTCATTCTTTGCAGAGACTTGAAACTAATTCTCTGGATCAAGAAGATCTAGACGCTCACCCGGGTTCAGCTGTCTTGTAGACTATGCAGCAACTTTGTTGTCTTTCTAGAGGGAACAACAGCAGCATGTTAAAATTTGTTTCGCAAAACAAAAATCACAAATTAATACAGGCAGCAGCACTGGGAGAAGGTGTGCTGTGATGGCTACTTCCCATCTGCTGAAATCAGAAGAGACACCTCCCTCCGTCACCAGGTTAGCATCTGGGCAAAACACCCTCAGTCTGGCACACATGGAAGCAGGTTGTCACGTTGACTACATGTGTGGCACAAACCCTTGGTCTTTACACTGCCTCCTACTTAGTGGAAGGCTGTGAAATTCTTTCATTCAGAAATCCAAATCTTTGATCTTCAACCCCTCAATTCAATTCATGCTCAGCTACCAAAAATTTCTTTAAATCACAGGACTAATTGTTGCAAACTAATGAAGGAATATTGTGACAAAAAAAATGCTCCCCTCTTTTTTTAAATTAAATATATTTAAAATCCTCAAACAGAAAACACAGATTTTGTGTTGAAAAACAAAGAACAAACAACAAAAACCAAACCACCTGTAACTGCTCATGCACTAAACTACCAGAGAAAGTTCTTCTGTCCCAGTCAGAACTGTAAAGGCCTAAAATTACTTCCACCAATCTGGTTAATTATATTTATTACTGATTCTAAACAGTATCCCAGTATTATTTCTGTTCCTTAACAAGCTAATGTTCAAGTTGAATATACATGCTTAATGCCAAGAATGGCTCACACTGAAATTATGAAAAGATTTTGGTTTTGCAAGCAACTGAGCTCTGCTGATTTACAAAATCTGTATGATCGATAAGCTTTCATAAAGAGGAGTGCCCCCAAGATACCACTAGCACAGAATACACAACTGTACTAGCTGTGGCTGACAACTAATTTTGTCCTTCCCCTGAATGGCTGGTAGGAAGAAGAGTTAAGTTCTTCAATAGGAAACAGAGAAATGGATGTCTTAACAGTGTTGCAAAGGCAACAAATTGTGTAACTTGACTGTAAAGGAAGAGTCTGCTTTTTAGCCATCATAGGTCTTGCAGAACAAATTACTATTTCTATGCTTACATGATGATGAAAGCACGTTTGTACATCAGGTTACTTCAGTTAGCAGACTTACATGGTTGCTTGTGCATAATGCCTAAGGAACTTTAAGCTTCATTCATATTTAACTCAAGTAGTAGTACTTATTTTAATCTTTTAAAAACACTTTCTCTATGGAATGAACAGGGCATAAAAGCTTCAAAAGACAAGACCTCTATCTCCCACAGTCCCTTGTTACTGAATGACTGGCTGAAAAAAGTCAATCCTGCCTTAGCATTCCCAACAGCTGTTGGATACAGCTATGTAAAGTGATAGTTTAAAAAAAAAAAAAAAAAAAGCATTTAACAGGACTTTACAGAACTCAAGTATTTTTTCTCTCCTTTTTTGCAAAAGCTTAAATAACTTCAATTACTCCATTTTAGGGGTTATACAGGATCTTAGGCATCCATAAGCTTTGTGCCAACTCATTCACGAAGAATTCAAGAGTTTGTTGCACACTAGAAGCAAGTTCAATTACTCCCTCTCAATCTTTACATTTTACAATATTGCTTAGAAAATGCACGCTTGTATTAAATCTGCAGAACTTTTACCTTTTGTTTTTTCCTCCTCAATTCCAGCTACAGAACAAATATTTAGGGCATGTGAAGAAAGGTAGTGTTTAGTTTGGTTGCTGTTGATAGTAAAATGATGCTATGAAACTAAAATTTCAGCATTAATAGACTTTCAATTAAGTAGCTCAGAGTATCTGCAAAATACTATTAAAGACATTCTAGTTCAACATCAAATCTAAAACCAGGAGGTTTTTTACCACTAGTTTCTAAGAGCAGTAGATCAGGTCATAAGAAGATTAAATGTATTTTACCCTATATTCAAAGTCAGCAAACTCCCTGCCTCCACGACCTCCTCTGAATCCGCCACGAAATCCTCGGGGGGCAGTGAAGCCACCTCTTCCACCTCCTCGTCCTCTTCCACCTCGGAAGCCAATCCCCCCTCTGCCTCTGTACCCTCCACGGCCACGATTGGGACGCAGTGGTATTCCGAAGGTCTCGGCATTTAATCTTCTTTCCTCAGCCCAGGTGGGTCGCCGTTCTCTGCCACACAAAAGGAACGAGGATTGTTTTGAAACACACTTCCAAAGGAAGATTGCCTAGCTTAGAATCACCAGAAAGCTCTCAAAATGAAAAATGATACATTAATCACATTGTAAATCTACAAATTATCCCTTCAGTAAGAATCTAGATGTCTGTCGCAATTCATTTAACTCAACGAGAAGGGATGTGTTACAGTATCATTAATTATGTATTAATAATGCTGTAAGAGTTTCCCATATAGAAAGACACAGTGTGTATCCTCTGCACGCATCATGTAATAAAATAAATAAATAAAACCTGTCTGCAATTTAAAACAAGAAACAGAAAGTAAGAGTTTGCAGTTAGAGATGTTATTTACCTAGCTGTCAGCACAACAAAACAATCCCCCCTCCCCCCTGTAATTCAAAATAGGTCAGCAATCTGCATTGTCTTATCTAATAAAAAGGCAACAGCAAAACATAAGCTTTAATTTTCCTGAAATGCTATCTTCCCATTCAAACACTACCAGCTAAGACAGTTATGTAATCTACGTGGAAACCATTACCAAAGCATAGTCATAATTAATTTAACTAAAGTGGTAATTTAGTAGCAAAACAAAAAAACCCACTTAGTAAACCTGGAAAGCAGATTCTAGAGCATGTACACTCAGTTCTAGAAGCACCGTTCTGAAACAACACTTAAAAGTGTCTTCCTATTAATGTATTGCACTTGCCCACAAAGAAATCTTGTGCTTCACATTCCTGTTTTATTTTTGCCCACTGCATGTGGAAATAAACTTTACTCACTTTCAACTCAGAGCTGATTGTAATGAGTAGTACTGTCACTACCTTATGACATAAACATGCATTAAGTAGACTAACAAGCTTCCCCTTGCAGGTCATACCTATTGTCATCACAGGAGATGTTATCAAAGAAGGATTTGGTTTTGTCATAGTAGCAGTTGGGTCCAAGTGGATCTTCCTCATCTGCATTCCCTTCGCTATTTTGGGTATCGACACCTGAGTCACCTTTGTCTTCCCCATTTACAGGCTTCTCTGGTTTCTCAAGTTTATCTTCTGCAAAACAAAAGTAAACAGAAGCCTTCCACACCATCATACGAAACAAAACAGCACTGTTAACTTATTCCCAGACAGACACAAACTATACCAAATGTGCAAAACCACAAAAACCTCTCCAAAATTGCATGTGGAAGTCAAATAATTTGACACAAATGAGAGTGTTTGGCTGCTGCTGTTTGGAGGTTCGATATCCTCTATATTCTCTGTGGGTTTAATTAACAAAAAAACCTGTGGTAGAATGGATTTGATAGCCATCTATTTTATAACCTCCTGCCACCTCCTTTCCAGACTTAAAAGCCCCACTCAGTCATTCCTCATATAAAAGCCATTCCATGTTTTTGCTCATCCCCATTACCCTTCTCCTTTGTCTTCTGACTTTGCTGTTATCTCCTTTGACACACAGGGCCAGCATTCAAGATATTATGCCATGAACTGACTTTATGATATATTTTCTTTCCTCATAATGCCTGAAGTCCAACTTACTGTTTTGACTGGTACTGAAAAAGAAGCTGATGGTTCAACAGAATGAGCTATTATGATCTTTAAGTCTCATTCATAAATGCTTACAGCTCAGATCTCATGATGCAGTGCACATAAACTTCAGATAACCAGCTCAACCTTTCTACAACACACAAAAATTACCACTCTGTCTCGTTAAATGTTTCTATAGCTCTTTATGGTTAGCTTTCCCTTTCCTCTTCATTATTCTGAAAAAATCAGTATCAACAGCAAATTGTCAAGTCATTTAAAAATGAGCCAGAAAAAGAGGCAAGCACCAGAGAACAAATCCTATGGGACTCTACTAGTGGCTTTTCTCTACACTGCAATGAGACCATTTATTCCTATCTTTTGTTTCCCACCTTTTAGCCAATCACTTACTGAAATAGGGAACTCCCTGTTTTAACCTGTAACAATTTTGTCCAAAAATAGTAGATTTAGTGTAACAAACAGGTGGCTGGTCACAAGAGAATGAGGTAATTAAAACAGAAGCCTGCTAGAAAACAAAACTAACGTGCTGGCAGTATGGATATGAACTACTCCTGCATTTCTCCGGAAAAGGGTAAAAGTAAAGAAATGCTACAAACTTTCTTAAATTGAAACTCTTGTGCATCCTCCAGCAAAGTTCTGATCCCAAACTCATGTTTTTGGATTGCTTTTGGTCTGTTAATAATTGAAAACATAAAATACAGGATTTCTTTTATTGCATCCTTTCCAGAACTCAAAATTAAACTCTCTTCTGGGACTTCTGCTCAAGTCATCTGTATTTTTAACCAACAGACTTGTTAGAACATGATGTATGATGTTTGCTAGTTAAAATTCTTTCAAAAGTCAAATACTGACCAAGTATTAAGTTAATTAAATAGAAGATCCCAGTTTACTTGTTTACAGTCATTAAAAAAAAAATTTAAAAAAATCAGCGAACAAGACTTAGTAGGATATGCCTTTTAAAAGTTGTTCTCCAAGGTAGCATTAAAACAGCAGGACACAGTTTTTCCATGCTCAAATCTAAAGCAAAAATGGGTTTACCTTTTAGTTTAAGTTTATTATGAAATTCTCTATCAATTTCTTCCTTGTTGAATTGTGCATTTGCACTTTCGAAGTCAAAGTCCTTCTCAAACTTCATCGGACCATCCCTCCTAATACCAAATCTTCCTCGGCCCCCTCTGTGACCTCCACGGCCTCTCCGTGCTGAGGGTCCACCTGGAACTGAAGAGAGGCAAGTTCTGTTTGGTTTTGTTTTTTTCTTTCAGGATGGTGGGGGTTGGGGGTTTTTGGGTGATTTTTGTTTTGTTTTTTAAATTCCTGGGGTAACAGGTTGGGACTTCATACATCCTCTTTCTGCATTTCTGTTGTTAAAAGTCCTGTCAGAGCAGCTTGTAATTTGTGAATTCATTCACAATAATTACAGCAGTGACACAGAAAGCACACTAGTACTAAACTGGGGTACTAACAGACTTTCTAGAAATCAATAAAAGCTTTCTGAAGAACAGTTAAAATGTTAGCGGCTTTTCAGCAACGTATTTTGTAAAAAGGTAACAGGCTTTATTTCATGCTATTATATTTCTAAATCCATGAATACAGCTTGGTTTTGCATTTTTATTCAAATTGCTTAATATAGTCAACATTAAAGAGAAAATCTCTTCCGGTTGCTCTTTTTGTGCTTGAATTATTCTGACCCAATGCGAAATTACTGTTACCCAATAGAAACAATTATGTGAAAGCATTCTAAATACATAAATTCTTAATTACTGTAATCTGAACTGCAAGATTTCTGGATGTTAGAAACAAAATCCTAGCACTTTGCAAACTATAAACAATGCTGTATTTTAGCAGACTTTAGAAAAAATTAATGAAGTCTGAAAACAATGATAGCTATTTCTGAAAACAAGATTTACCAATTTGTCGTTTGTTTTCATTTCTGAGCTCATTTTCTGATCTTGAAACCTTGTGTGCTTCAGCTAAAGTTGGAAATAAGAAAATTATTTGTTTATCCAATTAGGTATTTTTGATCGTACTTTTGTATATAGTTATATTGTTCAGATTTAAAAAAAAAATCCAAACCTATAAAAGTAAACCACAAGTTTAACTTCGTAAAAGAAAAAAAAAAATTAGAATATATGCTTGACTTGAAAAAGATATATATTCCAGGTCTCTGCTGACCAGTCTACTAGTAAAGGACAGCAGGAAAATTCCTACATGTTGCCCTTAAAAAGAGCACTTCATATGTGTATGGAAGAAAATAAGCGTTATGAAAATCATCCAAAGCTACCTCGTCTGTGCTCCTGATTCTCTAACGATTTTTGGCTAGCAGACACCAAAGGTCTGGCTGGTACAGGACTCCTCCTCCCAACTGGTGCTGCAGTAGGCAAATGGGCTGAAGCTGTTTGTACTGCTTGTTCCATGGTGGGGCTCCTTCTCAAATGATCTATCTGAGGGCTTGAACGACCTGGGGAAAAAAACAAAACAAAAACAAAACCTAAAGAGTTATTCCTCATCCACAAATTTGAGTTACTACTCTCAACCACTCTAGACTGACAGGTTTATCTGCCTTACCAGTCAAGACAGCTGTGTCCAAAGAAGAAATAAATATTTCTGCACCCTCAGATCCACTAATCCAGAATGAAGGATATTTAGCAATTCCCCTTCCCCCAGTCTAAAAGAAAAAAATGGGTAGGACAATTAATCCCTACCAACCCACCCATGATGTGCATTTAGCTGTGGAATGAAATTTTTTTTTTTGATTGATCTGAGGTAAAAATACTCTTTCCGCCTCCCTGGAAAGCCAAGTGGAAAGTGCTCCCAAAGGCAGAGATAGTTACGATACTTAAATTTCATTTCATCTAGCACACTCTGTTGTATGATCACCACAAAAAATAAATGAATAGTTATGGTTAGTGACAGGCATAATGTAGACGAAGGAGCTATGAAAGGTTCCCCACAAAAGTGCTGTTCATACATTTCAATTTGCAGCACGAGTGACTGGAGCCAGAAGCATGCTTAGAATGGAGACATTTGATCTGGCCAGACAAGTTTATGACGCCATATAGGTAAATCTACTAAGAAATTAGAATAAGACTCAAGTTCCAGTAAGTAAAAGAAAAGAATAATGTTGTATCCCATAAAAAAGTTAAACAAAAGAAGAAAAAAAACCAAACACACATGCACCCCCACACACCGAACCACACCACACTTAAAATCTACAAATACGACAAATATTTTTAAAAGCAAACATGGACAGAAAAAACTTGTTGGTGCCGCACAGGAAGTTTTGTAGCAGAATGTATGTTCATCTGAAGCATATGCCAGACATTAAGTCCAAAAATCATACAGGTTTTAATTTCACTCACAGAAAACCAAGCTACTCTTTCAACAGAGAAACAGTAAATGCTCAGCATACTTTTTCCTCCCCTTCAATTAATATAACAAAGCAGAACCTATTTTTGGTAATCCACTCAACTAATCCTAGAAAGCAGTCCTAATCGGTGTACAAACCTCAACTAGAATTTAGGAAAAAAAAAAACAACAACCCTGTTTGCTCTAAATAAAGTGTTTTGCCTTTTAACATGACTGCATAAACTTAAAAATAGCATTAGAAATGTATCTTAGCACACATTTTTACTCGCAGCAACGAAGAGTGGAAGAGTAGGAAGTAACGTCTTTCAGATTTTGAGGAGCAATTAACGTATTTGCATGAAAAGCAAGGGTGAAGGTGCTCAACACTGAGCTGCTTTTTTCTTTGCCACTCAAAAAGCATCAAGAATTTCCTTTTTGCTTCTACTTTCTATTTCCAATATTACACAAACTACCCATACAGTTTCTATTACTATTGAGCTGACTTGACTGTCATGTCACTGTATCTACAGGCATCCAGGTCTGCTGTTAATATTATTTATGTAAATATACATTAACAAAAAAATACTGCTAGGAACGAAGATTTAAAAATTGTAGGCTGAAAGGACTTCACAATTCAATCATCATGAAGTATCTTGAGTTTTGTCATGCTATCGATAAAACTAGATATTGAATTTCCATATGCACCTATCTGCTAACATTATTCAACTGAAATAAGTCCTATTGCTCAATACAGATATTTTAAGGATAGCAACAAAGGTGTTGCAAACAGTTACCTATGCAGCATACCAAGATGTAGGAAAACGCACTTAAAGAGCCAGTACAAAGTCTCTCAGTGCTTTCTGGCTTTAATACCAAGTGTTTCAATGACAGAATTTAACTGTTTCGTTAGTATTTCTGGCAACCACTGAAATCAGGGGGGCACAATTGGTCAAAAAAAGATCAAAGAGTTGTTCAAAACTATTTACCTTGAGACATCTGTGTTTTCAGTGATCTTGCATCTGTTGTAAATGCAGAACCGACTGCAGTGCTTTGGGATATGTTAGCACTGGCTGAAGAGTCTGTTCCAAAAGATGTTAAAGAACCTCCTGCTTTGAAAGAAATAATATAGTTGTCAAACCTGGTTTACACTTTTCTCTATTTTTTTTTTTAATTAGCACTAAATGATTAGTGAGCCATATTGAGCAGTTATTCTAGAACATACATAAGTCTGCCACACACTAAGTTTAATGTAATGTAGGTATTTGTAGTAAGTTGTTCAGACTATAACACCTCGATGCTTTTAATCTAAATGAAAGAGCACTGCTAACTTTAGTATCACAAGTATTAACACAGCATAGTCATGACAGCATCTTACAGAGTAATAAACAAATGTTATTGGTATATATTTCCACTTAACATTTTTCAAACAAAAATATGATTGTCACATCTTATTAAATGATATCAAGTTATGGCCAATTCTACAGCCTTCCTTTCACGTGGCTAACATTTTCAGTACCAGGAGTAACACTGTCGCCATAACAGTTACAAGAATATAAGTTCCTATGTGAAAAACTAAATGAAATAAAAAAATTTAAGGGAGGAATGAAAGCTGGTTGGTGAGCCTTGGAGAGCATTGGCAGTATAAAGGGACAACTAACCCATGCAGCTCACAAATACTTCCAGCGTGTACTTCATGCCAAGCTAACATCTCATGAATAGCTGGAGGACTGTGCTGGCAGATGCATTGCTGAATAATCTAAC
Organism: Grus americana; assembly: GCF_028858705.1. NCBI lineage: Eukaryota > Metazoa > Chordata > Aves > Gruiformes > Gruidae > Grus > Grus americana. Next base: position 10,915,980 of record NC_072864.1, read on the forward strand.
CACTTGGTTAAGGCACACACCACCTAGTCAACTTGGGATACCAGATGTCCACACTACAGCTATGGGGCTTTTGTGGAGGAACAGTCCCTACCACTTGTGAAACATGAATACATGATGAATATAATGAAGATATATGGAAGAATGAATTCATAAATACAGGAACCTTTCCCCACTTGTCCCTCTGAGATAGGGGGTTTAGTTCTCAATCATAATTGCTTTGCTTTGAACTGCAAAGAAAAGCTCACTACTTTTGAGCTAAACTGTGGGACTAATACAGATTGAAGTCTTTGGATCTGCCCTTAGATGTTGATGGAAGTATAAGCGCTGATTACCGTCTATGCACACACATGCAACTTAACTTGTAGGAAAACACCAAATAATAAAAAAGAACGTACCAACTCCAACAGCGCCGAACTGCTGCCCCACCAGTGGGCTTGGACTAAACTGACTGTATGCAGGCATTCTGCCAAAAGGACCATAGGACCCAACAGACTGGAATGAAGATGTAGTTGAAGATCCTAGTGAAGACTAAAAGACAAAACATACTTGCAGAAATTAACGTTTACAGAAAAAGCAGGAAATAGTTCTGGAAGGCAAGAAATGCAGAAACTCTAAACCTATTTGTTAAATTTACCCTAACGCCACCACTGTGCCTATTACGTATAAAAGACCTTAACATTCATAAAGTTGTTGCTTTTAATATTAATTTATCTGCTTTAACACAGAAGCAAAGACAGCACAAAAATAATGAATTACACACACTACTCTGCATGAAAACTCAAACCAGACAACATTTTCACAAGTATGTATGCAGTTTAGAAAGCACTTTTACCCTTCCAATATCACAAACTTGCGAAAACTGTACCATAAAATTTTCCAATCCTTTCCCTAGAACCTCAGATACTGGACTCTTGTCAAACACAGATACAAGCTTTTGTTGGCAAACTTGGAAAAATGTCGCATCTTTTTCCCTGAAGTTTCAAAAACCACATGAACAGTGAATGACCCAAACATACGGGTGGGGTTATTACTATTATTGGGGTTAGCAGTAATGCAATTTCACAGCTCTCAACTACCACTGACAGAAAGAGTTGCACTAAATTTAGCAAAAGACCTTAGAGGATTGCAAGGGTACTTTGTAAGGAAGTATCAAGAATTTTATCTTAAGGAATAGTCAGAACATTAGAAAAGTAACACGTGGAATTATCAAGTTCCATTTGAACCAAGAGCTTCCCTCTCGCCCTCAGGGATGATATTAAGACAGCCCAGGAGCACAATCAAAAATCCAACAAATTTCAGAGATCAAAAATACCTCTGTGTCAGTCCATTTACTACAAAATAACAGATTAATTAACCCTGACTGCTTCAAGTTCTAAGTTGCTTTCTCTTCAGCAACCAAGTATTCCCTTTTCAAATAACTGTCCTTTAGTATGAAGCCTTTTTAAAAACACATAGCTAGATGAAACACTTTTAAAGTCATAGTCAGCAAAAAAAATTGAACATTAAAATCCAAAACAAAACAAAACTAATAATTTGGGGAGGTTTCAGCATCTACTCAATTTAACTTACACCAGGTCTGATCTTTCCAATAAGTCTTGCATACTTGTACTCCTAAGCCAAGCAACCTTCAAAAAAAAGGCATCAAGGTCTACCAAAAGTCCTTAGCTGTTTTTGAAAAACCGGCAAGCTTTGGTATCCAGTGCATTGTGCTACAGTTAGATTTCAACCTTGATTTTCACAGTTAAAGACATGATTCAAAAGAGGAAAATCTTTCCACAGTGCTTTATATTGGGTTGTAAACTTTACAGCAACAAACATTTTAATTTTTTAAACACTCGGCTGGAGAGCACTTGAAGCTGCCAGGTTACATCTTCAGCAACAAATATCTCAAAATATTTTTTGACTTACCTGAACAATAGCAGGGTCCTGCGGCAAAGAACACTGAGGCTTTGGTGGCTCACAGACAGTTAGGTCTTTAATGTCACTGCCACGGAATATAATATACTCAAAGACTTCATCACGAGGTGGTATAGGTCTATCAGTTGGTCTATCTTCTGTACCAAAGGAGCGAACTGCAAAATCGGGGACAAAAAACATAAAAACATCCCACATTGAACAAACATGTTTAATATACTGCAGAGACCAACAGCTTTAAATAAAAATAAAATTTTATTGAGAAAAAGTTATTAAATAGGCAGCACATTCTTCGTCATTATCAACTGCTCAGACATGAACAAGTAATTTGATCTTACAAATTTCAGTTAAAAATTAAGCAGAAAGACACTTCTTCTGTTCCTTACTGAGACATGACTTATGCTATCACTCACATGTTGAATATTTCAACTGTTTTGTGAGGATAAGGGGAAGCAGCAAAGCAGTTTTTTTGCTGAAGTTAACACTTTCTGGACATTACAGCAACAGAAACACCAACAAAGGCTGGTAAGTCAGTCCTGTGAATCAAGAACTACACGGGTTTACATACTTCATATTCTGCACTTGCAAATCAGGAAAAAAAAAGTCAATATTCTAGTTTCTAGTAGTATTAGAAGTTACCTAAAGCAAATTATTCTCAACAGATTCGAGGTCTGAATCAAGATTTAAATTAAAAAATAGGAATTCTGTGGTATGTATAGACAATTTTCACTAAGCGAAATGCATTCTTCTTGCTGGTTTAAGTTTCATACAATCTCTGTCAAATTAAGTAAACTCAGTGGGGCATAACTATCTGCCTAAGTGGCCCTGTGTAGTGTGCAACATACCAAGGCAATACAGTTATTTGTATGTAATCAGCTCAATTCCCACAGTTTTCAGATTGCATAGTGATGAAGCTCATCATGCTTTTCCCTTTGCACTACATATAATCACTTTACTTTCACTACCCTCTCAAAGACTCTTCCTCACCTGAAGACTGCCAACCCCAAGACCTAGAACTTTATAAGCAAAAACTAAACAATGCACTGAAACCAAAGGAAAAAAAAATGAATCATGATAGTCACATTCTACTGGACATCAACTTGCAGCAGCTTTAACAATCCCTCGAGACTGTCTTTGCTCTAGCCTTCTAAGACGTTTTTTGCTTGCTTTGTAAAGTAATACAGGTTATGCTGAGAAAACATCTGTATTTTGCTTTAATTTACCAGAATTAGTTTTCCCTCCATTTTCAGATGCATCAACAATTTGGAGACATCATTAGGCACTTATTTGCAGCCATAAAACCATTAGTCAAGAAAAGCAGTGTTTCCTGTAGAGCTGTATAAAGTGATACTGAGTCATTTCTCAGGCTGCACCAACCATCTTCTACCACTGTTGCTTCTTCTAGTACTGCATAAACAGAGCTTATCAGTCAAGTATTACAAATCTTTTTGAGAAACATAATTCAGAGGTAAAGAAATCAACTCCACACTATAATGAAAAATAACATTAAGAGGTTACAATTATTTTGTTCATACTTTTGTTCATCATCTACTGAGCTGAATTTAATAAACTTTTTTATTTCTGTGCATCTCAAAGTCTGTTCTGAACGGTACTATAAAATGTAAGCGCTGTAAAAAGGCATATCCTGTTAAGTGAATTTCAGTCTTTGTTATAAGGTAAATCTGTCGTCGTCTTCTACAGAAAAAGATATCTGAAGCTGAAGAATTTGCTGAAATTGACTCAAAGTAATACACAATAGCTTAAAGGCATTATCAATTGGTCATGTGCATTACCATAGCTCATTGTCTCGGTTTTTATTCATCAGGCCTTTCTATTTCACCATCTTGACTGAGGATCCAGCTTCACTTTCTGGCCACTCTAGACTATTTATTAGATAACCAGTAAATTAATTTGGTCCTTCATTCCATCATTTGACCTGCTGTCTTTGCAAGTATAACCAGTTGATTTTGGAATGGTTCCCTCTCTCCTACGCTGAAATGGTTGCTCTAGTAGCCATTTTGTCTAGAAAGGTGTACAAAAATGGCCAGATTGTGATCAGTAAGTTACTGAAGTATTTTACTTTCTAGCTAAAGTAGTAGCAACACCACAAAAAAGGGTAGTAAAGGATCACATCTCACCTTTACATAGAAATAAAAATCTCATGAACTATGGAAGAAATTTGCTTTCAAAGTACTTTAAGTCAGAGCTATGCTGCATGAATAAGTATTTTATTATTGACTGTTGATATTAACATCAACATCACAAGACACATATAGGAACAGTTTTAACATACGGCAATTACCTTTCTCCATTCTAAACCAATAAAAAAAAAGGAAACTACCTAACTTTCATCTAATGACACCTTATAAGAGGTAAAGGGATTTTATTGTACATCAAAAAGAATTTGTCTTTCTCCCCATCATAAAATTATGAAAACATCAAAAGAAAGTATTTCATTATTAAAAATTAGAATTCATCTTTAAGAGATTCAGCTGTCTATGCAACTGGATCAAGACACTGATAAGGTCATCAGTGGTTTTGCAATAATAAACATCAAGAGTTGCTACTAAGAGTTTGGGTTTTTTCCTCCACCTCTCCCCTGCCCCAAACCAAATGGGGTTTAGTGCAACTTTCTGCAAAATATAAGGACAATTTTGTCCAATGAAGATTACCTCTGGTGGAGAGGAGTAAGCAAATTCCTCTGATTTGAGGTTCAACCTTCCCCTGTCACCCCAAAACAACAAAAATAACCATCCTTGAATCTGATTTCCTTCTAAAGCAAGGAACCAGAACTGCATGTGAGACGATCTAAGAAAGCTGTTTAGGATAAGGGCTACTCAATGTTTTTGCAGTGTCTATCCCAACTAGGTCCTTCAGACAGTATAGAGTTGAATGTTACTTTTAATATTTTACAACAGGATAGCTAGCTTTCCAGTTTCTTCTTTCCTAGCCTGGATTAGGATTTAGCATAGTCTGAGTTAAAGTCTAATACTAAAGGTGGCCAGTACAACAGGATTTCAGAAAGAAATAGCTTTTACCACAGTTTTGCATAATCAGAAATACTACGTTGCCAGAGTAAAAAGGACCAGGTATTGAGGCAGCAGCAGTCTTAGAGGTCTATCCAGCTCTGTCTCTTGGGGTATTTCCTCAGACTACATCCTTCCTCCAGAACAAGGTGCAGTGGTTCATACATAGCAAAATACTGAAGAGTGAGAGGAAATGAAAATAAACATGTGAAAGATAACATAATCTTAGAACACTTACCAGGACTATGGTAAATCCATTTAATTTTACCTTGTCAATTTAAAGTTTTGGGGATTTTTTTTTGTTTGTTTTTAAATGAGCTAAATTGGCTTTGTGACTTGCAAACAAAAATATAACCATTACATTTTAAAAGCAAACTTATTTTTTGTTGGTGTAAATACACACACTTAGGTAACTAGCTGGAAAGAAACAAACATTGGTAAGCCTAACCGGATTAACGTATGTGACTTTATGCCCAAGCAGTTCCACCAATTTCACGTGTTAAGTGCTGCAAGCAAATTTTTGTACAGATTTTGACTGACTTCAGTGTTACCACTATATTATATTTTAATGCATATTACTATATGATACTACCATAGCATCCAAGGACAACATTGCAACTTTCCCTACCAGTTGACAGAAGTTATTACCTGTTGAATAACACAGAAAAATACTGTGTTAGTCAGAAGCCAAGCTATATATTCTACTAGCAAACGAGAACTCTGTTCCCATATAATGACAATTATTGCAAATGTGTAGTTCAGGCTCTGTATGCAGCACTGACACAATCTTACCAGCTTTACTTTATATGTAGCATACATACACAGAAACCAGTCTTTCCCCACTGTTAACGCACCCATGAGAAGCATGACGACTTAAATGAGACCACCACTACCAGAACAAGTCATTTCAACTGCCATCTCTCTTCAAAACATCACAACCCTTTCTCTGTAAACATGCTGAGATGCCTGCACACCACATTACAGGAAAAGTATTAATGTGAAGGAGCCAGCCTGTGGCAGGCTCATACCTTCAGAACAATTAATTCAGTCTGCATTCCCTTACTCACAGGGGTGGTGAGTTAACAGGAGATAGATATGAGGCAAGTAGCCAGGAGTGGGCTTTGAGAAGAGGAATTTTTCTGCTGTGACACACTGCACAGGGTTGGTTTGGCACACATGCCCTAAACCTCAAGACATGGAGGGAGCATGTCACTTAACTGACTAAAAAAATAACTTCATAAAAGCTTGATAAAAATTTAACCCTTCCCTTTCCTGCTCCCACTCCTTAGCTATAGCAAATGCTCAAGTATTCACAAGAATTTAACTTTCTCCTGTCTACATTTCTGAGTCTTTCATCCAATTAATATGGTGTAGAAGTCTGAAAGAAAGGGAAGTTTTCTCTTTCATGTGTCACTAGACTATGGAAAACACTTATCACAGATGGTTGAAAATGCCAGAAATGCCATAAGTTTAACTACTTCTTAAATTATTGAAAGCTATTTCATTAATATCTATTAACTATAACGGTTCCCAATGCAACTCTCAATGGTCCAACAGCTGATAAATGAAAACTGACGCATTATACCACAGAGACGGTATATAATTTTCTGGTTGTATACTCACATGCCTAAGGAATCCCCACTGTTGGCAGAGAACAAAGCCTTTTCTGACCCAATATGGCTGTTCTTACACAGTCTACCTACATTAAAAATCCGTGCCTCTAAATCAGTGCCTTGAAATAGAAAGACAAAATGCATGAAAGATCATACCTAGTTTTTAATGTTGCAATACCTAAGATCCAGCACAATCAGTCATGATTATTCTACAAGTGCCCCCAGGCAGGGTAGCAATCACTTTACAGCAAGAAAATTTTACTCCTAACTGTGGCTTGCGAACACTCTATTCTTAAATTGGTTGGACTTAATGATGTTTAAAAAATGAACTAAAAGTATGAACTAGAACATTCCAAGTTAATTTAACTTGAAACTTGAGAATAAGAGTGGGTGGGTTTTGGTTCCAAACACTAGTTCTGAAAAGCTGGCAATTCAAAGACAACACACACACCAATAATATACAAAAATCTGAAATAATTGTACAGCTTGCTTAATATTTGGAATCTGATATAGATGGGAGTTTTCACTGTTATTTAAATAATAGTGAAAGGATGCATTGCTTTCTCTTATCAGACTCCAGCTTAGGATAAAAATGTTATGCTCATTCTAACAAACAGTCGCTATTTTCCTCTAACTCATGAGACACGAGGCCACAACTTTTGCTAATGAAAGTGTGTAAATAAAGTGCTGATTAAAAAACTATAGGGGATTGCCCTTCAGTAATTGAAGACTACAATCAGCACTCTGTTAGCAACCCAAATAATCTTATTTCTGTCTAAAACCCTAGAAGATTTAAGATAAAGGAAGACATTCCACATGTACAACTTCAGGAGATTGATCTCAGCCCACAGAAGACCTACTGTTAGGCAAGTCTTCAAGAACAGATTCTACCTCTTCTGCACTTTGTCACAAACAATTTCAGTGATTTCAGTTAGGAAATGAATAATGATAAGCCAACCTGCACTCAACCCAGGTTAAGAGTCACAGGAAGCCAGCTACATAGCAGAGCAACTGAAAGCATCAACTCATCTTTTGGGTCTTTGTCTCTTTCTGGCAGAAAATTTGACATTTGTGGTAAAGATCCATGATAAACAGTTCTGGTTTGACTTCTGGACTCACCACAGGAAAAAGAGATAACTAATATCTGATTAACATATTTACAGCTACAGAGAGTTCAGAAAGATCTGCTTCTTTCACGTACAGACCTGGCCATAACTAACCACACTTGTCACCTTACATATATGCTATCATACCACATTCACATAAGTCTTCATTTATTCAGAAACCTGAATACTCTAGAGAGTTGAGCATTTTGTTCATGAGCACAGTGAACTGTTTTACAGTCTAATATGGTTGTTATCAGCTTCCAGATTAATCTCAAGATTTTTGGTTCCAGGTGGCCTAGAAATACTGGTTTATTCTCTTCTGAATCATGACACAATATTACAAAACACACATTCTTCCATTAACTCAGCCAAGTTTTATTAAAGCAAATTTAATGGTTTAGATTTACATTTCTGATGAGCTATGGGAAGAGAGTAGATTAGATTTCTACCTGTATTTTGATCTATGTTAAATATGTACACTTTGGCAGATATGCCATAACATGACTTAACCACTCTTGAGAAGTCATACAAAATTGGCTTGGTCAGCACTAAATCTGGCTAATTTAGGGCAAGACTATCACAAGCTCCTTGAGGATGGGGTTCCTGTCAGTACTTTTGTACAAACCTTAACAACCACAGCACGCAACTGGAATTTCTAAACATTTATTATTCATCACAGGGCTCATCTTTTTCCCATATAAACAAATACTAGCCGTCCTTTTTAAACAGATAATGCAATTCCAGCAAGGTAATTTAACCTAAAGGCAACTTTACAAGTAAGTAAAAATCACATAAAAGCTAAATGCCCCATAAATGAACTATGCAAGTCTGGGACCGAACCTACTGTACGGTGTTTCAAAGCATACATATAAGAATTTACAAAACAAAGCAATTTATTTGTTAAATAATAATTGGGGGGGGTGAGGAGAGGGTGGGGAAGAGGAGGGTAGGAAGAAGAGGCCCTTAAAGTGACAAGGCACACAAACAAGAATTACTACAAAGGCCAACGCAAGATGAAAGCATCAAACTGCTACACGGTATCAACTCCACAGGCCAGCTATTCTACACACCAACTACATAAAACATAACAGATTGTCATTATGCTAGAATGCTAAGCCTATCATATCAAACAGAAACTGAGGTTTGGAATACTCACAGTCCCAAATATTTAATTTACACAAGGAGCAATTTTTCACCTTGCCTAATGGGTGGAAAAACTCTCTTGTTTTATATATGCATTTAGATTATTTAGCAATACTTTACAGAGTCAAGGACTGTAAAGTGAAGTACCACTGAGATTTGCAGAATCTATTATAAATAGGTTTTTAATAAACTCTAACCTAATATTTTACATGAATATTACGCATTTGCTGCCATGGCTAATATACTTATGCTGAGAGTGCATTATCATGCACAAGAAACAGCGAAGTTCTTTGGACGCCCAGTTTCAAAGATCCTCTTTTTTACTCCCCAGTCTTTGACTCTCTTCTCCGTACATATACCTTCCCAACTTTCTTATACACACACATATATTCTCTGGCCAACACATTCTCATGCCAGTGTTTGTACTCAATTTCGATTTATGCAGTGCCGTACAGCTACCTCCAAAATGAAGAGCTCACAATCAGCCTTCTCTGCCGATAACCTAGCACCTCTTCAGACCCGAGTTGTCTCCTACTCCAGGATACAGAAGAATTCAGCTGTACGCGGCCCTGTACCCTGTAGGTCTGGCATTCTTACGATGCAAAGAAATCGTCTTTCCAGCCTTCCCCTCCTACTCCCTTTTATGCACTAACTCCGGACCACTTCCACCGCTGAGGGCTTCGTACTTTATTCAGGACTCCTTTTAGCAGCCCCTAAGTACGTAACGTTCCTAGCTCCTTTTTGCAACGGTCCCTCCGCGGCCACTCTGGGCTTTCCATATCCCTCCCCGAAGCCTGGGGAGCAGCCCGCGCAGCGGGAGCCGGGGCCTCCACAGCGCTGTCGCGCCGCCGCTCTCTCTATCCCTTGCTCATTTCCATCTCCGCCGTGAACCGTCGCGGGTCGCCACAGCCCCGCCGCAGACGCTCCGTCGGAGAGGATGGCGGCAGGACGCGCCTCCGGCAGAAACTACGCGGGCTCTTACCAAAGCTCCGCCAAGCCCCTTCGCAGCTGCTGATGGGCCCTCGCAGTCTGTAGGCCTCCCCCTCGCACCCCGCGCCTCCTCATCGCCACAACGCCACGGACGGCTCCGCCACGGTTTCAGATTCTTGCTCGACCCCCGACGGCCCCCAACGGTCCCTGCGTCGCCGCGCGTACCGTGGTCCCGCTCCCCTCCCCCAGGAGTTGCTGGGCCTCCAGGGCCCAGTCCTCTAGTCCGCCAGGTCCTTACCCTTGGCCAGCGCCACAGTGGAGTTTTCAGTGTCGATAGTGTACAAGATCCCTTCATACCGGATCTCAGCCTTGGAGATAAGGCTGATCTTGCTCCCGATGTAGGGCGTCCCCCCGCTCATGGTGCTGGCTCCTCGGTCAGGGACACCCCCCCTCCTCCTCCCCTGCCGAGCGCTCCTGAAGCCAGGCACAAGCAACTAAACAAGCCCAGCTCAGAGTCGTAGTAGGCGCTCTACTCCTCCCGCTTCGAGCCCGACCTTCCGCCGATCCCCCAGCGACAGATCTCCCTGCGCAGACTCCCTCAGCACACCCCGCACCAAAAGCACCCTGAAACTCCCAACATGGCCGCCGCCTTCATCTTCCCCCAGAACCACCCCCCCCGCTCCAGCCGCGAAATGGATGCCGGGAGGGGAGGTGATCTCGCGAGAACGGGCGCCCGAGGGTGGGGTGGGGGACGCAGCGGGAGAGGGCGGCCATTTGGGCCACCCGGGAAATTAATTTAGCGGCCTGGAACCCCGGAGCGCTCCGGCGGGTCCTGCCTTGCGTGTGCAGCGCGGCTTGCACGACAGGTTGAGCTCGGCTGTGCCTCGTCGTGCTTCCCCTGCCTGGCCTAAGGGTGCTGTGCCGGGCTGGGTTGGGACCTGCGGCTCCCCCCGGGCTCCCGCCTAGCGCGCCGGGAGTTTGAGCTCGCAGCTTGGAAACCCGGCCCTGCCGTAGCCTGTGAACACCGGCGGATGTGAAAGTAGGTTTGGTGATTGGGGGTTTTCGGGTTTTTTTTGAGAGGCCCAAGCCACCTATCACTGAATGCTAAATTCTTGTGGTCCTTAATAAGCAGTTTAGAATCCAGTCATGTGCAGAGCTGCTGAAGTCTATATCATGATAACTATTTAGTTCATATTTCAAGGGGGATTCCGTTTTACTCAGTTGGCAGCGTGGAGATACTCGGATCTTGCCAAGCAACACTAGGCAATGCAACTGTTGATCAAAGCTTGACTAAAGTGTGGAATTAATCCTGAAAAAAATACCCTCTCTGTACAAGTAAGCACAAAAAAAAGGTGATTTTTGAGATTGCACTTCACTTGTACACATTACATAAAAATCACAAATGAGGCTTCCTGTTGGAGCCTTTGCCTGTTAAAACATGATACTGCCTCAGGCCCCCCTTTTTACATTGGCAGCCTAGAAAATTACATGCAACAAAAACTAACTTCTGGAAAGGGTACTTAATAGCTTTTGTTGCACCAGCTAGACACTAATATGTTGCAAAGATTCAGCAAGTACTTTGTTCAGAATTTTGAAACACAATAGCAAGTCAGATTTTTCTGGAAGAGCCTGTGTGTTTCTCAATAGGAGCCATCCTAGACTTTTGGAAACTTTATGCCCAAGTTCAACTGGCCATAAAATTATGGAGGACTTGAGTATCCAGGGAGCTTTTACTGCAATGTGCTTCTGGCATGTCCTGGACTACCTGAAAGATTTGGAACAAAGTTCTTCAGTTAATGACTAGACATACATGACCGTATCAAGTCCATGGGAGACAACTGTTGAAAATCAGCATTTGTAAGTCAGCTCAAAGTAAAGCTACTGTTCAGAAAAATAACAAAAGATACCTAAGTTCTGGTACAAGGAAGGAGAGAGGGAGTCTTCCTCACCACTAGAGGATGGTCTGTGGCTGCTTTTCAACCATGGCAAAATAACGTATGTAGGAGGAGGTGGAGAGCCCAATAACAATCTAGAAGATCAGCTACAGTCTCTATTACATGGTTTTCCTGCCCCTGCCTCCTTACAGAAGGAGGTGCATCAGCTTCAGATATGGATGGGGCTTGGAAGAGGGAAAAAAAGCTTTGGAGGGGGTTGCAGGGAAGATCAGGAAAGGAAGATAGGGTATATCAGGGAGGCCTGCAATACTGATGGAAGAGGACAGAGAAGGGAAGAGGAATACCTTGAAATACAACCACCTGCCCCGAAGACCCATGTGGCTTTGCTTCTGCCCCAACTTCTTCCTAAGTTTTCCCTCATCTGCCTCTCTCAAAATTGTAGTCAAAGACTACCATTTATAGAAATAGGGTTTCAAGGTGGTGTGGTGGAACAGGAAATAGAAGTGGACATTTCTTTGAGCTTGGGACAAAGTAGATGAGCACTTCAGGAGAGAATTCAAGTGGAAAAGTGTCAGTGTTTCCTTTTAGGTGTTAACACTTGCAAAATTTCTGAAAGAGAGAAGTTGGCCAGAATGAAGAAAAGCTAGGAGTAGAAAAGTATCCCCTTGAAAAACTTTTTAATGGTTAAATTGGAACCGCAATGACAAATTTTCCCAAGCCTCTCCATCAAGTCCTGTCTAGGTGAGCACAGACAAGTATTTACAATTCCAATTAACTTCAGAACAAAATCTCCTAAATTTCTATAAGCCATATATAAAAAAGAAATTCCATTGCAACTGAAATACATAAATTTAGACATTTCTGGAACAGCTGTTGGTTACTTTAGCCATCTTTGTGCTCTGCAATTTGTGGAATTTATAATATCTAATTCATACTTAAAATCAGCAGTTGAAATAATATTTTAATAGCGTAAAGTGAACTTCAAATACATATGTAAAGAGTTCTGCAAGTTCATTTTAAGAAGTTATCTCAAAATCTTATGTAAACCTGGTAGGTACCATTTTAATGTCGATTTTAAACTTAAGAAAGTTAATTTTTGTATTTGACTACAATGAAAGTGTGTATTTGAAAGAAACCCATGTCACATACTAGAAAAATAGTGCTCCTTTCTAAGCGCTTTCACTTCTTTAGACAACAGAAAGATACTTATCTATGTGAACTGTTAGTACTCCCTACAGCTTAAGATGGCAGTGGTACTTCTATTATGTAGTGAGTTATTAATGAAAAAACTTAGGCTGGAAACAGGGCACAGGGTTTAGTAGTGTTGATAACAGCAACTTAACAAGTTTTGTGGTGGATTTTCTTTCACAGGCAATTTTAAAACTATAATTGGAAGTTAACTTTCCTAATTCTCTATTTCAAACAAAAAATAATTCAGGAAAGATTGTATTTTAAGATATCAGATGAGGTGATCACAGTGGTCTCCAATTTTTTATTATTAATCTATGCATATTTAACTCCTAAAAATTAAAGAACAACAAATATATTCATAAATGTTTTCTATGACGAAAAGCATGTAAATATTTGAAAAATATTTTTATAATAAAAGAATGAATGCAAAAGTTCACAGAGATTCTCTACTTTACTAAAAGTCTCATTCCCTACGTAAAAGCACAAGCCCAAAGCCAGTTTCATCAACTAGTTTATATACATACTTATGTATGTCATCACTTCTTGGCTTGAAAGGAGTCCCATGTGAATCAGTATACATCATGTTTTATTAAATATTCTATTATACTTCCTCATTCTGTGTGTATATATATATATAAAATGGCTCAATTAGGAAGAGGTGAGTGGGAAGAAATATGAATTCATGTTTTACAGATTACCCACCCACAAATGTACTTAAAAACTGTAATTAAAAGTAGGTAATTTTGTAAGTTTTGAAACCTGTCTTATAAATCATGACTTGGCCATTTTCTCCTTCTGGTGGGAAGATTACTTCTTATCAAGTTACAAAGCAATAAAGTTTTCCTCCTGGGTAGTTTTTGTGGAGACACCCAGTTTAATGCTGTACTGTTAGAAAAATGTATACTAAAACTTTTTTCATAGTCAGGAATAGTTGTAGAATCCTATGTCTAACTTTCCATTCTTTTTATAAAACTGTGGAGATAGTGGTATGCAAATGAAGTCCAGGACCAGGACAAATAAGTGAAGGAAGCATGGAATCTTCTCTAATAAAATTAATAAAATGTGGGACTCCTAACAAAGTAATATTCGATTCTGGTATTTTTCCAACTCAAATGAATATTCTTTATTTTTGTGCAATAGCAAATTGACTAATAGTCTACTATGTTTTAATTAAATTTCCAGGTAGAAACATTTGTTACAAGTCCAAATTTAATTCAGCTGTAGCATTCCATAAAAGCAATACTCATTTGCTAAGCAAATTTTTGATGTATAGATCTCCTGTGTATACTTATTACTGTTTTTCATAAGCAGTACTGTGCTTTCACATTCACTTACTGCACAGTCTCCCATTTATACATCCTGACCACACCTTCAGTGGGCCTTCAGTACTTTTACTGGCCACTTTATTTAAGAAATAGGCACTGGTTTAATTTCAGGAGGACGCATTTAAACTTACCCTAATTAAACTGGTGCAACCATTTTTAATGCACTTTAAAAGTGGTTTATTTTGATTCATCATAAACCTGCTCCTAAAGGTATAAACAGACAATCAGGAAAAACTACCCCGAATAAAAATGTAACCTACATTGAGAGGAAACGGATGGTAACAAACCAGTTATGAGCAGTTTAGTCTTGTGACTCAAGCAAGCCATGTGATGTATGACTTAACAGATTGAGTCTGGGAATGGCGAAGAGTCGTGTGCACTGTGAGCCCCTCACTCATTTCTGTCCGTGCATTGTGCAGCCAAAGGTGGGTTATTCACTGATGCACCTTTTTCAATTTTGTGGAAAATTCTGAAGATCACAAAATGAAGAATGAGTCATCATTTCAGGCCACAGAGCAGCAGCTCAAATACATCCAAGTTTGCAGACATCTATGCTATTGCAGGCCAGCAGAGACAGATAATGGAATCCAAGCTGCTTTCTGCTCGCAGTTTCACAAATCCACAGTGGTTATTGCTCGCATGCAAGAACAGATGCAATGAACTGTGGGTGATGGTTATGCACAGGAAAAATTATTTATTTTGAAGGTCCCACCAAAGAAATTGCCCTGTCATTAGTCCAAGAAATGATGGGTTAGGACCACTACCTTTCTCTTAAATGGTATTTCTGAATGCACGAGGCAAGCATTGATGGGAAAAGGGTATACAGGAGTGCAATGGCAGAAGTATTAGTAACAAAATGAACTACCTCAGATTTCCTGTGGGGATGCTGTGGGAATGCAGTATGCCAGAGCAGCTGCTGTGATGATGACAATAATCTTATTTTTGGTTTACAAGTCTTCTGTTAATAGTGTTCACATTAGGAAACTGTATTACTGCAACCATTCTCGTCCAGGTAAAGCTGTAGCTTTAGACATAACCACCTAAAACTCTAAAGCAGACACAGCTGTACAAATGTGAGTGCAGGTACTCTGCCTGCATCTTAGCATTTCAAACACCTTCAACAGCACTTGAAGCTCCCTCCTTTGAAAAAGTTAGTGTGTAAGGTAGCTGAGCCACTCCATCCAACTGCACGCATGCTTTTGGTTCTCCCCAACTGTGAAGAAAATTGTGCTGGCTGCAACTATCCTCACAAGGTACCCAGTGAGGCCAAGAGCACAATTACAGCAGCTTGGCTACCAGAAGATGACATGATCACATGACACTTCAATTCCCAACGTGCAAGCTCACAACCCTCTGTACCAAGGCTGCAGACCTTCTCCACACCTCAAGCCTCCCTGCAGAAGTCCCTGCAGACACACTTCACGGCAGGCCCTTACACCCCCCCGCATCACTAAGGCACCCGCCTGGCCACACTGTCCCCCTCAACTTCCCGAGGCGGCCGGAGAGCGGCCTACCGCCCTCTCACTAAAGCTCCCGGCCCTGTCCCTCACGTAGCCGTCCGTCGCACGGACAGGCGAGGCCGTCGGGCCGTTCCCGGACCCTGCCGCCCCCAGCCCGCGGGAGGGCTGCGAATCTCACCGGCCCTCAAAGGACGCGGAGGCGGCGACCGCACCCCACAGACTCCCGCCAGCCGCGCGCTCTGCCCCGCCCCCCCGGCGGGGGAGGAGGAAGCCGGCCCCTCCCAGAATGCCCCGCGCGCGGCAGAGGCTGGCGCGCCTGCGCGGTGCGCGGCCGGCTCCCAGCTCAGCGCAAGATGGCGGCGGGCGCCTCGGACCCCCTGGAAGAGATGCTGCTCTTCTCCGAGGAGGTGGACGAGAAGGCGGTCAGCGACCTGGTGGGCTCCTTGGAATCGCAGCTGGCCGGCGGCCGGGGCTCCGCCGAGGCTCCCCAGCCCAGGACCTCCGCCCCGTCCCAGCAGCAGCAGCCGCAGCACCAGGGGAGCGTAGCGGGGGGCAGCAGCCCCGTCCGGCAGCAGCAAGGGCATCCCTCGCCTCCTCCCGCTCCCGGGACAGAGGAGGCGGCGGGGTGCCCCGGAGCCGCGGAGAGCCGAGCCCCTGCCCAGGGGCCGCTCCCGTCCCCGTCCCCCCCGGCGGCGGCAGCGGCGGCGGCGGCAGCGGCGGCGGCAGGGAGGGGAGTGAGTGTAAACAGTAGTAGTGTGCAGCAATCACATGGAGCGGCTCTCCTCAGCAGCGGCGGCGGCAGCAGCAGCCCTGGCGCGCTCGCCGCCCCTGCCCCGCCGCAGCCCGCCGCTCCCCCGCCCGCCGGCGCCCCTGCCCAGCCTGTCAACAACCATGTGGCTGCCGGCGCCGCTGCCCGGGACGCGGGGAGCCCCAGCCCCGGCGGCAGCCCGCCCGCCGCCGACAGCGCGCCGCCGCAGCGCGCCGAGGCCGCGGCCGCCGCGGGGGGAAGCGGGACCCCGGCGGGGGGCGGCGGGCCGGCGGGAGCGGCGGGGGGCGCCGCGACCGCGCCTCTCCCCGGCGAGGCGGCGCCCAACGGGGAGGGCGCCGGGGGCCGGCCGGCGGCAGTCCCACCAGTCAGCAGCCACGGCAGAGCCGACGCCGCCACAGCACAGACCAAGCCCGCGCACGGCCCGCTCCCCGCAGTAAACGCACTCAGTAACTCCGCCAGCCCCGCGCCCGCCGCTGCCGGCGCGGCCGCCCCTCCGGGACAGGGCTTGGTCGCCAACTGCGCCCCGCCGGCCCCCGCGGCCCCCGGCGCCGCGCCTAAGCCGGCGGTCAGCGCCGCGGGCGTCGCCAAGGCGGGCGCTGCCCTCCCCGTCGCCCCCGCGGCCCCCCAGGCCCTCTCGCCCAGGCCGGCGCTGGGCGCTGCCCCCAGGATCGTGGCCCCCCAGCTGATCGTGAGGCCGCCTCAGCAGACCACCATCCAGCTGCCCCCCGGCTTCACTATCCCGCCCGGTAAGTGGAAACGCAGCAGTCGCGGGCTCGCCGCTCTTTCTAACCCTTTTTTTCTTGGCTGAGGGTTTTTTTCCCCCAAAAGTTGTCGTCTTCCCGCTGTTGGACGTGCTGGAAACAAAAGAAGAGCCACCTGTCTGAGGGCGACGTCTGACAAGCAGGCTGCCGTTAATGAGGATGTAATTGGTACGGGACGGGCGGTTGCTAATGCAAAGTTAATTATGAGTGTAGGTTGGTGAGCTGCTTGTTTTAAGGAGAGAGCGGCAGCCACGGTAAGTTATTTTGTAATGGTGTGGTGAGCAGTTGTGCACGAGATAAAAAAGTGGGCGGTTAGCATGATTTTATGTATGTTTTGAAGGATTCGATTTTCCTGATTTGCTCTTGATAGTCTTGGAAAGTTTTCCTTCGTCAAAGAGTGTCTTCTGCCCTGAATCAGGTGGCAAAATACAGGCTAATTTGTGTAATTTAATCTAAAATGTTTCCTTTCAATAAGTGTGATGGTGTTATTGTCCGCTGCATCTGGGCAGTCTTTACATCACCGGATTTTATTTCTACCTCTGATGTAACTGTTGCGTCCTGCCTATTCTCCTTTTAGTTTCTCAACTTTCATTACTAAAAGTGTAAGTTCAGCAAGGTTGCTAACTAACCAAAACAGCATCCCTTCATCCTAGTGATTCCTACTCTAACTGTATGTTGTTTCATCTGAAATTTTGAAGGGTGCTGTGGTCCCCTACAGAGGCTTTCATCTTGCAAAAAGTTGATAAATGTGTGTCGTCTTGATTTAGGAGATGATTTAACATTTGAACTAATTTTTATTTTTTGCTATTGATAGCATGATAATATGTGGAGATATTGATGTAGTCTGAAATAACTTAGTTTTTCTACCACACTTCTTAAAATAGTTGATATTTATTAGCTAAGCGGAGCAAAAATGTGTTGTAGAAGCTTGCTTCTGAATGGACTTGTAGTAGTTGTGTCTTTGGCCATAGTTTATGAAACTCCTGCTCCAGATTCTAATGCTCCAACCAGATAAAGCTCAGTGCTTTCATAAAGACCTAACTAACTTAAAACAGGTAAGTGGTTGCTGTTTGGACTGTATTAGTGCCTTTAGCCTTTGATTTCCTGTTGTTAATCTGTTTGATCATTAATATACACATATGATGATGATTATCATAACTTTGCATACAGTTTCTGAAGTTTATTGTGTCAATACTTTGTTCTGCTACTTAATTTTCAAACAAAAGAGGAAAACAGAGCCCTTTAAAGCAATCTGGTCCAAGGTTTAGAAAATGTTATGGAAATAACACTGTGGAAGGTTATAATTTTATTTTATTACAAGATTGTTTGAAATTATTAAATTTGCATTAAATGCAAAGGTAGTGTGTTCTAAGATGAAGATATTCAGAAAATACAAATGTTATTTTAGAGTTTCTACTCTTTAAATTAGTGGATCATTTATAATTAATTTTGAAACTCCTATTGTAAACTTCTGTCTAAAGCAGAAATTTAGAATCAGTTTTTGAGAATAGGTTATTTTAGCATATAATACTCATAAGTTCTGTATTTCATCTTTACGTGGCTGACTGTAAGGAAAAATTAATCTAATAATTTAACGAGATTCTAATTTGCACATGTTGTTCAGTAAAAGAAATTTGAAATCCTCCAAACTGAATTAAAACATAAATTAATACATGAACTTTTATGCATCTATAGTGGTAATTATGTCTGCAGCTTTACTGAAACTGTGTGTCATGTGTTGCAAATAATTTGTCCATTCCATTCATTTTTTTTTTTAATTTAGGATGAGTTAGAAAATTGGAAGATAAATTAACAAAACACCTGTGAATCAGTGTAACGCAAATAGACCATTTATTTTTAAATGCATGGTAGTCATTATTCTACGGGGATTTTTATATAAGGTTCACAACATAATCAGAGAAGCGATACCTGTTTGGCCAGTTGGCAATGTACTAATTTTTGTGTGTCCAGATGGTTTAGGAAGGGCATATATCAAATACTGCTTACAGAATTTTCTACAAATATAAACCCTAAGGTTTGGTGCTTGAAGGGCTAGTGAACCTAAAATGCTGTCTTTCTAAAGAATTTTTATGGTGTTTTTTTCCCCTCAACTCTTTAAAAAATTACTCTCTGGGCTTTGAAAGAGAGTTAGGATCATGTCTTTTAGATGTGGTCCCTGCTGTAGCGCTTTCTGCCTTTTACCTTAAAGCTTGATTTCCACAAGTCTTTAGTTTGCCGTGGCAGAAATTTGCCTTCTTTTTGTGCTCTTAGCGGGGACGGTTGGCTGGGAGCACCTAAGACTACGTGAGTGAGGGCTTTTATTGGTGCTGCAGTTCACTCATGTTCATCCCAGGTTTGGGATTTGTGTTTCCATGTCAGACACTGAAAGAAAGACTTTCTTGGTATAAGGTACTTCCGGAATTTACTTGCTTGATATAATACTGTTCAAGTTGCTTTATCCTCATGACACGTTGCAAACAGTGTCCATTTACTGAGGTGGGTTTTTTCCTGGGAAGCTAATAATTAGAAGTGGATGTAAACTTTTACCTTCTTTATTTTCCCTTGAAAAGTTAAAAAAAAAAAAGAGAGACGTGATTTGCACATAGAGATAAGTTGCAGAAACAACGCCTACTGACTTTATCAACAGAATAAAAGTTGATTTCCTAGATCCTTATTTTTTGGTTCTCTAGGAGTTACAGGCGAGATGTTTTTCTGTTTAGAGACCCATTGTATCCTACGCTGTATCCTATCTAGGTTAAATTATTAAAATGTATTCTGGAATTAACTTCGAAATTCTTGTAAAATAATCTGGCTGGAAAACTTAACTCTGAGAGAACTAAAGAAAGCACATCATGTGCTTGGCAGTGATCTTGAATAAGTGTGAAGCTCCAGGGACCAACTTAACCATTGTCTTCCTTTTTCTGTCCTGCTGATTGTGGAAAACCTTGACCCGTTACACTCAGGGCAAAACTTGATGGCACTGGCTGTGTTGTGTAGAAGGCCGCTATTTGTGAAATGTGTTACTAGAAAATAATCTGAAAATATTATCGCTTACTTACAGAAAGTCTTAGAAAACACTTGCCAAATACTCTGTTAATTTGAAAACAATTCCTTTGGTGTTTTCCTGAAATATCTGCACTCGTATAATTTTGTGCTGAGGAGTAGTTCTGTTGGTTCTCTGGGTATGACAGTATTTTTTCTTCATGTCTAAACCACAGGTAGTGCCATCCAATATGGTGGTGGTGGGTGCCAAATAAATCCATGTGTTAATGTTCAACAATTAACTAAATCCCAAATAGTGTGTACTCAGAGATATGTCTGGCCTAATGTTTGCATGTACACATCCCCTAAAGCTGTTGTTTTAGTAAAGCTCTCATGTCATTGTCCCTGGTACATTCATACTGAATTCTGTTCTCAGCTACTGGATTGTCATTATAGTTTACTTTTAATGAATATTTCTTTCTAATTTTATTCCACTGACCCTGGCTAGACTGCTGAAAGTGACTGTATGCGTATACGCTCAAGTGACCTTTTTTTCCATCACTGTTATCTATAAACTGTAGTTATTTGAATTCCAAATTGAATTGGGTATTAGTTTTTGTCTGCTAGTAGGGGCTCCTTTTCTTCTTTGAAATAAAATCTTATGTTACACTAGAATAACAAAAAAAGAATATAAAAAAATGTTCATGTGCTATACATTAATTTTATTCTGTATTCTGTAGTTAGTTCTTTTATATTATTCTCCATATTATTCTTTATAGTTATTGTTACTTTGTTCTCATTAGGTATGGTCTTGGTGCGTACAGATGCTGGACAGCTTGTAATGGTGCCTCAGCAGGCTCTAGCCCAGGCTCAAATGCAGGCTCAAGTACAAACACAGGGACAAGGTCCTACCAGCATTTCACCTAGACTTTCAGTGCCCACAACTGGCCCTGTTTTTCGCCTATCAACAACTCAGGTATGTCTGGCTTGATTTCAGTTTACTTTTGTGCATTATGTTTTCCTCTGTCTTACACAAAATTAGCTCATATGTTTTTGCAAATGTGCTTTCCTCCCCTTTTTTGTTGTGAAAACAGGAAATACTTATTTAAATGCAGCTCATTTTCTGAGGCCTAGGCTTTTTTTTTTGTCTTTTAGTAAAATTCTTCATAGAGTCTCTCGAGACCTTGTTCAGACTGTGCGATTATTGGAGGCTAGAAGGCTCAGTCTTAGCCTTACTTTGGACTGTATACTACTGGTTCAGTAAGCACCCCTCGTTACTCTGAATCGGAAGCATTGTGATATCCCAGCATGCTGAATGGATGCACAGGATAGCTAAATTTCACTAGAAATTAGAAAAGAAAAAGCCAAGCACATTCAATACAAGGATTTGCAATAATTAACTTTTCTAATACAATTTATTCAAAAGAAAGGTTTGATTCCTTTGATTCATCTCTGGGTGTGATCTGTCTACACTTAGTTTTGCCTGTGTTATGACTACGTTTCCTTTTATATATGGATTGACAGGATAACGTGCTTTCCTACCCCAAACTCTTCAGTGGAGTGTGTTTATTTCAACTCAGAACGGATTTATTTTCAAGGGTGAAGATGTTTTGTTTTTTAAATTACTTGATAGGCTGCATTGGTTTAAAATTTTGTAGGGAGGCTGTTTAGCTTCAGGCCATTTGGGCTAGAGCTGAACTATCTTTCTAAAATGTAGAGGCAAACATCTTTGGATGTTAGTACAGGGCAGTTATGTCATAATAATAATAAGCGGAGTTCAAGGTAGTTTTGCCTAAGGTCTTTGTTTGCAGAAGTGATAAGTAATTCTGAGTGGAAAGAGATGAAGAGGGTGTCTGTATGTTGTATAGGTTGCTTGAAATAACTCGAACATGTATTTTGCAATGTTTAATATTTGATTACTGTCCCATTACATGCTTTGTGCATTACACCATATTTATAGTCTAAAAGATTATTAAGTTTAATGCAAGACTGAAAACAGTGATGAACTTTTCTGAAGAGAAGGAAGCCAGAATAAAATTGGAGACTTGAAAATAAATTACTGACATGAGGCGATCTAAGACACAGAGTAGCCAACTAGAATCTAAGTTTTAGAAATGAATGTCACTAGGAAGATTGTAGCTCAGTGGAATGTATCTCAGGAAAGATATAAATAAAAGCCTGGAAAAACTTGAAGAACTTTACACTCTCAGAAAAGAGATAAGTGCAGTATTGGATGGAATTCATAAAAGAACTCTTTGCAGAAAAGGCAGCTGTTTAAAATTCGTGATATCTGGAAGGTTAAGAAGCCTTCAAAGATAAATCTATTTTAGGAAAAATAAACGCAGAGATAAGCCTGTGTTAATTTCGAGATTTTCTTGACTAGTTTGACGACAACAAAAATCCGGACAAGTTCTTCTTTTCAGTTTGTATGACTGTCTGTGGTTGTTTGGGACTTTCTTTGTAAATAAGTACAATCAGTTCTTTAGTAGTGACTGCAAGGGACTGTATAGCACACATTCTAGCAATGGATCCTGAGACAAGTGCATAGCATAAATGCAAAACAGAAATTGTGGGGTAGGACTGTACTGAGAATATGATCTCAGTCTGTTAACATCAGTTCGTTTTAGCTGTTTCTGTTTACTCTGTTAGTTTTCATGTAACTTTAACTATTGTGGCCAGCATACAGAATTAAAATTCAGAGTGGAAACATTCATAGCAAATTAAATACTAACAAATTGTCTGTTGTTTGAAAATGTTTGAGGAATACACCTTTATTGTATATAGAATCTTAGGAACCATACAAAAATGTAGACTGCTTGGTTGTGTGTGTTGAGTCTTTATTAGAAGACTGGAATTTGGATCCCAAAGTCAACGTTAAGCTGTGTGCACAGCAAATGTTGGTAGTTGATCATGCTGGCCTCAGGCAGCTGTTCTCTAGTTATATGAAGCAGTTAAGGTTGCAGAAAGAGTATCATCTGACTTGCTGGATTTATATAAAAATAAATCTGTGAGGATACTGCGTGTTTATGTGTTTGTAGAGATACCTAAAATCTGAAGGCATTCAGGTATTAGAAAGATGTAATTGTTTTTGTGCAGAGTTCTGCCCAGATAAATACCCCACTGCATTATAGATATTACTTTACACTTGTTAGTGCTAATAAGCTGGTTGAGAATAGAGGAAACCAGCAAGGTCTTATGAATGATAAAGGTCTTTCAGGATGCAAAAGTTTGATTATTTTAGTGTGGCAGGATTAGAAACATGGTATTGTAGCTTGTCAGGATTCATCTCCTTTGACGGATCTTTGTGGTAGCTGCCCAAACTGTACTGCATCGTTTCTTTCTTTGTTGTAATTAACATGGATAAGAAATAATTAATATTGTCCTTGGGAAACGTACATTGAACTTCCATGACTCTGCATGTGGTTTGCAGACTCTTCTTTCATTTTTACAGTGCTTATGTTTTATATATGTTTGACCTTAGAGTGTTCTTTTAAAGTAATGGTTGGCAGCCTTTTAAAACCAGATTGTAAAGGTTTAAATTCTAAAGGTTTGTCATATCAGAACTAGACAGTAGGCTTTTCTTTCATTAGGTGGATGGTTTAGAACCAGACACTATGCATTGGTTTTCTGGGGGAAATATCCAATGACAAATATTGTGCTAAGGTTTTAGAAGTGTCAGTTATTTGTTTGAGTAGTCATTATGATGAATCAAGAAAAAGGATCAAGTTCTAAAATACATGAAATTGTGTGTACTGAAAAATAATCTTTCCAGTGAGTTTATAATTAAACTTTTTTCTTTCAGAATGAAATTCTGATGTGTCAGAAAGCTAAAGTCTGTCAGTTAAAATTTTCAGTAGAAATTTAAAATGTATGGCAAATAGTGTCTTATGTATTTATGTCTATAAAGTGTACTATTTGAGAGTCCTAGTCTCCACTGTGACTGAAACACAGAAAATTGTGTGTGCCATTAGCTCAAGACAGATATAATATACACATTAATTGCTTGAGTCCTGCAAAATATTTTTACAAGATTGATGAATGTTGCAGGCTGTGCAGTTTTAACCTCTAGAACATGAAATACCTCTCTCTCTCTCCAATATATTAGTGGAATGATTGTTATTTTATGGTGCAGAGCTCATTATATTTACTATTATGTTTTTATTCAGTTATTTTAAGATGGCTTTATTTGGATTAAAATGCAGAGTGCTTTAAATATGTAGAATTTAGTGATGTACTTCAGTCACTAACTCTGTGGTTTACTTTTACCTATGTAGAAAGTCTGTGCTGGTGGAAATTTGCAGTCTGTCATAAGCATTCAAGAAAATAGAATCCTAATATGAAGAATGTATGATCAGTCTTAGAAAAGCCATAGCTTTCATGGTTCATAGGTATTATATATTGTCCTAATTTTTAGCCAGTGTAAAGTGTCACAAGTTACTCCGCTAAGTGATTGTTTTCAGTGTCATAGCTAATTTGTATATACACTTTAAATATAATTATTGTGTTAAGAAAGTGTGTTATGAGCTATGTAGTTAGACATAAAACACAGGTTATTAAGTAATGTGCCAAAGAAATTGCACAAGCTGGCAGTTACTTTTGGCAACTCATTAAGGAGTGTTGAGGGTGATAACTGGAGAATATAAAATGAATTATCTTTTTAAAAATTACAAGAAACATCATCTGAAAAATTACCAAAGTGTTCATCTAAATTTGAAAGCTCTTTGAATCTCTCCCCTTGACAACTAAGTAATTTCTCCTTCACTCTCAAAAAAGGAGGAGGAGAAAATAATGGAATGTTTTAAATGTTCTTAAATGAGGCTGTCTTGATTGATACATAGTGAGCTGTCCAGATGCTAAACTGCTTCTGCAGCCTGGTAGTATTAACAAGATTTTTTTCCATATCTCATGGCCATCATTTGATAGATCTTCTCCCAGTTATTTGGAGGAAAACAAATCAGGTTTCCCATGAAAATTCCTCTAGCTTCAGTAGATGGGCTTAGATCCAGGACAGTGTGTGAGGAAGGAGCCATCTTTCTCTAGGAACGATGGAAGCTGCTGAATGAGAGAAAGCATGGTCTGTTTTCCCTTAGGATTTAGCATATGGGCTTAGGATAACGCTTTCCTTGAAGACAGTGGTTTTATCCTTATGTGTTGCATTGCTGAAGGTTCAGAAGTCATATATCTGTATACAGTAGTATTTACCTTCATAGGGAACTGATATAGCCATCCCTCTTCCTATGCTGAGTTAGAAAAAATATATTTTGATTGCAGTGCCAAACACAGAAGTTCAGAAAGATTAAGATACATAAGTTCCTGCTCATCCTACATTAATCTCTTCTGTACATGTGCAGCGTATTACAGTCTTTGAATGATAAATGCACAAAGATAAAAGCTTCAGCTAGGCAATCAAGGCACACAATTGATGTTGCACAGCAAACTTAAATCTGATGTTTCTTACATTTTGAGTGCTTGGCTTTGCTATTTAAGTTGTTGTTTGGCTTCTATTGTTTGCAATACCTTTGTCTCATTTTTTGCAGCTTTTAGGGAGTAGAGGATGTAAGCAAATGCAGTGCAGTTTTCAGGACAATTTTGCGTTAGATTTTTGGAAGAAGATAGGCAAATCCATTTTGAAAGGAAGATGAGTTCTTGTCTCGACTCTTGCGTGGGATAATCTTTGATTAGACATTTACTTACGCTCCTCTCAATTGCTGCTGTGTAAAATATTAATAAAATCTGCTTGTCTTCCATTCCTAGTGGAATTCTGGAAAACTGGCTAATCAGGATAAGCAAGTACCTTGTAG
This sequence comes from Grus americana, assembly GCF_028858705.1. Taxonomy (NCBI): domain Eukaryota; kingdom Metazoa; phylum Chordata; class Aves; order Gruiformes; family Gruidae; genus Grus; species Grus americana. The sequence continues at coordinate 10,941,896 of NC_072864.1, forward strand.
GAAGAGTCTCAATTTTGATCAGTTTAATGCCAAGCTCAAGGCTCTGGAGCATAGGAATGTGTCCCAAAAGGATGTACAGTGTCTGAAGTACAGAGTCAGAAGCAGTGAAATGGATTCAGTCAGAAGAATCAGAGTAAGAAAGTAACAGAATAGTAGCGAAAGCAGTAATTGAGAGAAGTGCCTGTAATAGGAAGATGTACTTGATATTTTAATGATCTTTTATGTTTACAGTCTTTCTGGTTTCTTTAAGTGGAATATTTAAGAAAGGCATGAATAGGTACAATTGTACCATAAAATAGTTCTAATTTAGATAAAATTATAAGATCGTAGAGGACTGTAATGGGGGGGATATTAGCTACAGCTAACTACACTTCTTTTAGGGAAAAGATATTGCAAAATATTCAGGTACATAAAACAAAAAAAATTTTCAGATTGTGAATATAAATTCATCTCCTTGGTGCAGCTACCAAAGGCTTGACTTTTCTAAATTGATATCCAGTGTTTTACAGGGAAGTACTCAGCCTTACAGAAGATTATTATAATCTTATGATGTGTTAGGAAGTGCAATTTTGTTTTACTGTGAATACAGTTTCAGGGATAACATGCTTGTTTGAAAAAAGATATTTAATGAAATAAAAAAGATTCAGATGTTTAAAGTAAACATTGGTTTGAGATAACTGTGCATAATTTTAATTGAACAGTTGTTTCTTAATGATTTTAGTTTCCATTTAGTTTTTGATTGTTATTAATTTTAGCTGAATATTAAAAAGTGGTTAATGTTGTCAAAATTTTATCTGCTGTAGGATCTTAGTTAAGGTAGAGGATTTTTAGGAAACAAGCTATAATTTGATGGAACTTCAGTTGATCTTAGAAATATTTTGTTGTGGATTCTTGTATTGCAAACAGGTCACATAAGTGTGGATTTGCTTGCATTACTGTATTCTTCAGTGATGATAAGTAAATTCAGAAGTCTTTTAAAACTGATTATTTAGATTGTATTAAATTTTTGCTTTTGTATCTTGTTTTGAAGCTTATACTTGTGAAATTATGAAAAACAGGTAGGTGCTGCCATCTAGTTTTTCTTTGGTGAGTTTCTTTTGTTTATCTACATTTTTCATTTGTACAGCTTATGGCTTTTCATACTTTTGATGCAGATATTGTTTGCTGGTTTCAGTATCTTAATACCCAGTTGGGTTTACGTTCATAACCAAAAAGCAAAAAACAAGTTACTTATTTTAAATTATTTTCAATTAAAATTATGTTATGTTAATATTATTATATTATGTTAATTAAAATGCTACTCTACCCTAAGAATTTAAAGTGCGTATCATACAGGAATGTTAGCCTGACCAATAATATTTTATTACAGAGTATCTGTTACTGGAACTTACAAATTGGGTGAAATAGTGTACCTTTGTGTTTTCATGAGACTGCTGCTGAAAATGGATTTGGTCTTAGAGTTTACTAATGTTTTGGTTTCAAGTTTGATTCAAAATATGTTTTCCAGTATTAACTTGCTTTGTGTATTTTTAGTGATCAGAAAAGGTAAAGTTATATGTAAAGTTTGATGGTTTAGTCCAAATATTTAGACACGTAAGCGGGCTACTTAACAGTTCGGCTACAGATACGGTTACCAATCACTCGAGTTTTCTTTTCATTGCATAAATAGTCCAAGCACTATATATGGATGTACTTCTAAGAAAATGATAATTCTGTTCTTGCTTTAGGCATCTTTCTAACTTCTACTCTTCAGAATTTCAAGTTCATGATATAAACTTTAATGATTTATTTTCTGTGTTTTGACATTCACTTTCTGTTAAGTTTCACTTTACCATCCTTTTTTAAAATGAAAAAAAAAGTCTTTTGAACTCATGAAAAGTGCTGAATCATCTGCTCTGGAAGTGGCTATATTTTTGCTATGAAATATGTTTGATGCAGACAACAGCAGCTTAGTCTTTGCCATGACGTGATGTTGAGAGTAGTTCTAAACTTGGCTGTTTCACAAGCTGTTCTTGCTAAAGCAGAGCCTTTCAAATCTGAGATAGTTCTGATAATACACTATGCCTGTGTTTTCAGCATTGATTGTATTTTTATGTCATCTTTTAGTTTTGGTAATTTTTTTTTGTTGTTTATTCATCTTTTTCTTTTTTTTTCTTCTGTTTTTCCACACCCTTTCTTTGCTTTTCTGACAAATGCTTGTTTTACTTTTTGCAGAAATTTTAAGGAAAATAATTAATCTTTGTTGTTGCCTGAGATGCATTACCACTATTATCAAATAAGCTATTCTGTACTGTTTCTTTTGTTTAGACAGTTTTTGGGCTTCTTGTGCAATATTCTGGAGAAGACATTTGTGTTAGCAGGGCAGGTAGGTTGAAAGGCCAGAGAAAGTAAAAAGAAAAAAAAAAAAAAGTGTGGTCTTGGCTGTGCTTTAACCACAAAACCATTTTCCTTCCTTTTCTTCATGGTGAGTGAAGCTTTTCTGTGTAAGCAGCTAAGTTCTTACTACTTACAAATTGTACTGTTTACACTTTCATAGCATTAACATATTTTATAAAACTTCATAGAAAACATTCAAACATTAGTAAGGCTGTGAAATTAAACATGCAAAGGTCAGGAAATGCTATAAAGAAGGTTCCAGAGCAATCTAATAGTGACTCCCTTGTGCGTACACATTATGTTGCATGACCACATACTACTGTTATTTTTCATTTCTACAGCGTGTAGGCTGGACAGTCTTATTTAATGAAGAATTATGTAATATTTTTTTTTTTCGGTGGGTTGCTTCAGGCTTATGTGCTGCATATTATCTAAGTCCCCCTCTGAAATGGGAATTAATAACCAAGCAGGTTTTTTTTGTGAAGCTTATCCCTATAACAACTTTCTCAACAATGCAGTTAAGGGGATTATTAGCCTCTTTTTATAAGTAGAAAACAGATCCTAATTGTCTCTATTTTAAATATTAAATTAAATATACTGGTCAATTTAACGTGTTCAGTTTGACTTCTTTGTCTTCAGTTGCAGCCATGACCACTCCTGGTCACAAACTCCATATTTCAAGTTGTCTGCTCCTAAATATATGGCATAAGAGCATTGATTGTAACAGGTTGTCTAGATTTGCATGGAGCACAAGCACTGAGCAATTGAGGCAGGGGTGGAATCTAATTGTAGGACAAAAATTCAGCTGCTTTTTATCCACCAGATTATTTGGATGAATCCTAATGATTATAGATGGACCAGCCACTTCACCAGAGGATGAAGAAGGTACTTTGATACTGGATTATATAGGTATTTGTTTACACCAACAGGATGTTGAAACTTCAGAGGCAGGGGTTTTGGACTTAAAGCCCCTGTTTTCTGAAGGTTTTCTTTGGTGACATCAAGCTCCTCTGCTATCTTATCTAATTGCTCCCAGTCCTGTGTCTTCCTCTCCTGTTGTTGTTGTTCTAGTTCGTGAGCCCAAAAGCAACATCACGAATATGAGGAACACAGCAGTGTCTCCCTGCTTTGGGTTCTGGTGCTTGATTCCAGCGATGCTGTGGTGTCCCAGACCTGTGCTGGCAATGAAGGTTCTGCCTCTGTTGGCTGACTTGATAGAGATTCTGCCTCCAGTCATTTTCTGCAATGGTGTGCAAATGTCAAGTTTTTAGTGGGTTAGTACTTTGGCTCAATTTGGCTATATTTGTACTGGAGTGAAAATATCAAATCCCTGACATACAAATGGCTCTGCAACTGATGTCTAAGTGCATGTTGCGGATGAACCATGACCAAAAGAATTGAGAGGCAGTCAGTAAGCATATAAAGTTTGTCCATGAACTCTTCAGAAATCTGACAGAATTTTAAGTATCAGAAAACAGAGTTTGATAGTGGCGAGTGTTATGATAACTTAATAGTAGGTAGAGCTGCCAGACATGCCTATAAGAAAGGTTATGTACATTAGTTACTCTAAAATGAGCTACCAGATTTGGCCTTTAGACTATGTTTCTGCCACCTTAGTATTCTCTTTGTTAAACACTTCTATTGTTTGAGGCATTGGGGCATCTCAGCATGGTCTATTTTGTTTGTAAGAAGTCTTATGGATTAATGATTAAAAATAAAAATGAGTTTTATTTCAGATTTTGCAAATTTGAATCTAAACTTAAAGGTCATATTCCGCTAAAATTGAGTTTTGCATAGTGCCTAGCGAAGCCATGTAGTGGAAGACACAGAAAGGTGCCATGGCGTGTACAGTAATAAACTTGCCCCTGCTTTTGTGTTAACCTTTGTTCAAATGCTATTAGCATATTTTCTTTCTTCCTTTTGTGATTGATAGTGGCCAAGTTTATTGACAGGACTGATCATGAAATGATGTATGCAACATACTTGTCAACAGTAAGCTTTCTTGCTTTGCAGAGACTGTTGCTGGTATCCCGAGTGTTCATCAGTAGGTGGTACTATAGTACAACATACAAGTATACCGCAAACCTGTTTCCAAGGATTTGCATGCATCAGTGTACTAACCTGTGGCAGTTTGAATTGTCTTGATTTTATAAAGCTGTGAATAGACAATACAATCCCTAAAATTGGTGCAGTCCTGCCTTGGCAGTGACGAATAATCCCTGGATATTTTGGTGTATTTTCTCCATATTCAGGTGGCCTGCTTTTTCAAATGCAGCCTTGCATATTCCTTCAAATATAGAGGCAGCTTGTTTGTGCACAGCAGGTACAATGAGATTTCCTCCTGTTTATGCCTCGAGCTTTGCCTCTCTATTCATGTGGCCAGAGCTCTGGGGAGAAGGTCTACATAGGAAAGTTAAGATGTAGTTATTTAGGGAGTGGATTTACAGGATGGAGTAATTCCACACTGACTTCTTCCGTGAACAGTTACAATGTGCATGGACTGCCTCTGCGGAAGTGACTTACTGCTCCCTGAAACTGGGGTCACTTGCATTATCTGCCTGACTTATGGAGGCAGAATGAACCTTGGGACGTCCTCCCTCCAATCTGGCCAGACGTGAGCCAGATCGGTTTTGAAATCCTTATTTCCACAGTAGCACTGTGTGTGCTCCACTTACAATTTCTAACCTCTCTGTGTGGACAGAGCCAGCTCAAGTCTGTATACAAAAGGCTATCTTAAGCATTCTCAGGTGTCCCTGTGGAGATTGGTAGGGGATTATATACTGCATTTATTCATGTTCTAGTTTCCTGCCTGTTAACGTCTGAGTACAGGGAAAAGGCCTCTTAAACATTACTTTCATATATTTAGGAAACGTAAAGATATGCGATGTGTCTGATCAACAATAATACAGTTACATTTGAAAATACATTCCTTTCTAAGTCTCTCTTGGTAATTTTGGAATTTGATAGCGTCATACCAAACCTTAGCAGTTTTTCTTTAAAGAAAATCATAAATTCTTTTGGATTGTTCCAGTAGGAGCATGACACATTGGGTTATGTTTTTTTAATATATTGTTGATCATTTTTGTTTTCTTTTTGATGGATTTCTCATGAGATCTGTTTATAGCTTTCCTTTCATAGAAAACACAGCTATTTGTTTCTAAATAGTTTTTACCAGTTCTTCTTGAAGTATTTGTGTTGGGAGCCCTTATAATGTCTTCTGGCAACTTGTAGCTGTCATTTGAAGATCATTTCCACGATGCTTAAGAATTTCTCTAGGCTAGTTCCTTGTTATGTTTCTCATCCACTCATTTTGTACTTACCTTTTAACATTTATGAGGTTTTTGAACCACGTTAGTAAACTTAGTTTGTTTGCAGTTCTTTGGTAGTAAGGCTTTTTCTTCATATCCAATGCACTAATAGATTTTACTGCCATTTGGTATCAAAGGCTTTTGTCACTATTGATTTTTAAAACTGAGGGTGAATTTAGTCTTCATGTTGCACAGTTTGCTCCTGTGGTGTGGCACGGTGGAATACTATGTGTGGAATGTATTGCATACTTAGTTGGATAATACGCTGTTATGATACTGAAATTTTATATTTTAATTATATGCAGTTTTGTTTTCAAGTATGTTCCTGTGATGAATTGGGCATTTATTAGCTAAGGAAAATTCTCTAGCTAGCAGTCTGAGCTCTGTATTTGCGGATTTCTGGCTGCAGATCTTTCTCGGAACTGAGTAGCTGCCAGAAGTTTGCCTGGTTATCTGCTTGCTTGCTAAATCCTCACCTCTGGAAGTACTTACTGACAAGAAGGGGGCAGATAACATAGGCATGCTGTATTTTTAGGTTGGAAACACTGATTATAAGCAAATGAACAAGATACACAGTATTTATGTTTTTAAATGCAAACATTCATCAGGTAAATATGGTTTCATTCAACCAGTATTTTAAGGAAATTGAAGCAAGTGATCTTCTTTACAATGGAGAAAAGAGGTATGGTATTTAAAAACAGAAAAAGCTTACATGAGCCTTCTTCCAAAAAACAACCCAGACAATTCTACCTATTCATGATGATGCTGTTTATTGCCTCTAGGCTATCTCAGTATGGAAGACATCCCTAGTCAAGATTTTAAAAATCTTGAAAGCTATCCAAACAAAAAAAAAGGTTTTGTTCAGATGTCAGGTAGATTTTTTTTTTCTTTTCCTTTTTTTCCCCAAGTACAGAAGATTGATATCCAGTAGATTATGTTGCTGGACTGATTGGTAAGGAATGCTCGGGGCCTTGAATGCCTGCCTGGGCCTCTATTCCTTCTGGAGATCTCTTAAGTATATTGGATGTTCTTTGAAGAAATATTTTATATAGGTTTAATAGATAATGTAAGAATCTAAAACAAGCCATTCTTTATAAAAATATTAATTATAGAGACATAAAACTTTAATTGTAAATCAAGGAAAAATTAGTTTTACCTTGTCAGAAACAATATTGTCCATGATTTATTACTCCAGCCACCTAGAAAATTTGTCTTTTGTAAGTATGTGGTTGAATGCAAATATTGAGAAATGCAAGTCATAAGAGACCAGTGGGGCCTCCATTTTTAATAACAAGTGGTTCTCTTTTTGTTATAATTGCCGTATTGTATTTCTTCCATAGTGGTATTTACATTCCTTTAGAACGTAAATAACAACTTTCTCAGAGATGTTTTTTATTCCTAAATCTTGTCCTTTTATATGATGGTAAGAGATTTCAATCTCTTTCCCAATTGAAGTAAATTACAAAAACAATTAATGTGTTTGCTGCATGAGGCAAATTTACTGAGTTGTAGAGTATGCTACTGAGTGAAAGGCCGTAAGCCAGTTGTATTCCCTTGTCTGCACTTAACGTTCCAGTTGCTGTCTGGTTGCAGAGTGTGTGTTCTATGGCAAAGATTCTCAAAACGCTTAGACTTCACTCCTGTGGAAGTTTAGTTTCTGTATAATGTAATCTGAAATGATTTTGAAAATATTTTTCTGCTCTCTGAATTTTCTCTCCATATTCATTTTCTTCAAGAAAAAGCCCTAGAAAAGAAAGGCCAGTAAATACAAAATGTGTTACTGGCAATTTAAACTCAGTTATTGATGAATACTGATGTGTAAATATTACAACTGAACTAATATATCAATGTAACATCAATTTTTTGCAGGTTGCATCCTATTTTTTCTAATCTTTTCCACATATCTGTATGAGAAATAGCTTTTAGGAGAAATACTGCAAACACGTTGAACATAAGAAAGCTCGTTCTTGCTTTATGTGTGAATATATATTTAAGAATATATTTTTTTGGTTTTTTTTGGCATTAATAATGATTATTCATGTAATCACTATTATTAAAAAGTCCTGGAGATCAAGTTACGAGGGAGGAAAAAAAATAAAATGCTTGTTTTTCCTTTATTAGCAACCAACTTCTGTGGCCACATCTACTGTCCGTCTAGGACTTCCAGTGCAAGCCAAAGTTGTTCAATCAACTGCTACACCTGTCAGTGCTACGTCCGCTGCCACTCTGCCAGGAGGCTCTATTCTTTCACATACCACAGTAAGTAGTAAGAATATAAACAGCAAAATATGGATGAAGAAAGGTATATTTGTAAATACATGTGTTTTCAAAAGTGAATTTTAATGTTCGTATGTTTGCTTTTATCACAAACATAATCCCAGAAATAAATAACAAATGCATAGTCAGACTGTGTTATGCAGGCGGTGAGTGATAGCCTAGATCTTATTTTCTACTGTTTCCTAGATGATAAAAAATTTGGGAGTAGTATAGATTCAGTTTTAAGCATTTTTTTTTTTAAAGAAAAAACTTAAATCAGCTGGATGCATAAATAGTGTGTCAGTGGTGGATGTGCTGAACTACGTTTGTCCCCTGTCACGAGCTGTGGTGTCTGCTGTGTGGTCACCAGTGCCACAGGATCCATGGCATCACCTGTGGCATCGCAGTGCAGGTGCCTGGGTCAGCTTGTTCTGTATCGATGTCCAAGACACTAGAGCGAATCTCTGCCGTCAGGCTGGGTTGGGAGGTCCTGATAGCTTCTGCTCAGCCTGTTACGCTGCCTGGCTGAGCTCTCTAGCTTCTGCAGACCCGTTTGGTGTGTTTGTCTGAGACCTTTTGGCACTCGGAAAGGCAGCATGTTAGGTCAGGTAAAGTATAAGAGCTGAACTGGATGGTGAGGATGTGTGTTTGTGGTGCTCTGTGCAGCCTGATAAGCGTTCCAGCCTTCTAAGGTTGAGGAGCATGCAGCACAGTCTTTGCGTGTGGCCCAGGTAGGTCCAGGACAGTTTTGTTCGCTAGGGCTTTGCACTGATGCAAAAGCATTTATGCTGCTGGGCTCCGATTGGGTTGGGAAGCTGTGTTGGTGCATTTGTGTCATCTGGATCTGAGCTGTCACTGTAACCGTGGTATAGATAATCGTAAACCTGATGATGTGACCACAGATGATTGGGAATTGACTTGTTAATATTAAGGGCCAAACTTAAAGAAAGTTGAGTTACAGAAGTCACATCATCATGATGATCTTAAAGGCCTGGATAATAGCAACTCATTTTTTAGTGGTACATTTATTTGTGTAATAAAAAGAACTTTAAATGAGGACTTTCACTGTTCAGTAAATGATGGCAAAATTAGGGTTATAGTAGGTAAGTAAGATCAATGGTTTTATTTTGTCAGTAAGGCTGTATTTGAAAGGAAGCAAGTTTTTCTTGTCAGGCTTTCAAGAACTTTATGGTTGAGTAAAAGAATTAAAACAAGACAACTACCTGTTTTTTTCAATATAAAATATTAATAGGTATCAGTAGCTACAACAAGTGCTCAAAATTTATTCAAGACAACAGTAGCAACCGGAACATCAGCTTCTCAACAACCTGCAATACTTACTGGTGGACAAACGCAAGCTTCAGCACAAAACCAGGGTCAGCCTCGGCTGCCACTTCCACCTCATACAACAGCACAAGTACCAGCACAGCCCCAGGTCATACCAAGCTCTCCTGTACCTGGAACTACAGTTGTATCACAGGTAAGTATTAAAATGCTAGGTACTTTATGAACTTCTCAGGTCTATTCAGAAGCAGAAAGAACTTCTTCTTCATGCAAGCACACTTCCCATGATGAACAAATACATTACAAACAAGAAACCCTTCCCCTCATTTCAACTAAACGGAATACAAATTCTGAAATGGAGGAAGAACACTTGTCAGCTTTCCCTATCCTGTCATCTATGTGTCAGTAGTGAAAGAACTAGTCTCTTTCTGTAGACAGAACAGTCAGCCCTTCAGTCTATGGACTTTGTTATCATCATGTTGCTGGGCCTCAAAACTGTAGTTACACTTAAGTGTGACGTTTCTGTTTCTTGGAGTAATTACACCATGTAAAAATCATGGCTTGAAAAATTAAAACATCTGTTTTCCTACTGATGAAGAAACGATTAGATATGGTGATGTTTGAAGACTATTTCTAATTTCATTTTACTGCTGTAGCTGCTTTGTACAAAAACATAACGAATCAATAAATTAACAAATTAAGATAGCTTGGGGAACGCTGTGCATTGTGTATGGGGCATCTCAAAGGAGAATGCATGTCCAACAAATTGTTGTGTTACTTCTCATATTTAAGGTTCTTTCATTGATTTTTTTTAATTAGTATTTGTGAGGTATGATGTTCAGTTACATAAAGAAGTGAAAAAAATGTCAGGTAACTAGCAGTAATAATAAAAAAAACCTGCATATATATTTCAAATATGGCCTGCCTGAATTAGAAAGTTTCATCATTTTCCCTATTTATAGTGATTAGAGCATGTATTGATCCTGATTGGAAAATAGCATGGATCTGATATTTGTTTTCTTTGGCTTTTGCAGGAAATGCAAGAGAATGTGAAAAAATGCAAAAACTTTTTAGCTACCCTCATAAAACTTGCTTCGCATAATTCGCCATCTCCAGAAACGTCCCGTAATGTGAAAGCTCTGGTTCAGGATTTGTTGGTAAATATTTAGTTATTTTTCATTTTGTCAGTTATCTTTTGAGCTTGTTATTTACTACTGAATATATATTTCATATATTTATAAGTGTATATTTTGCGAGTATATACACACATATACATACACACATTTATGTATGTGAAAATTATATATATACACTTTTATGTATAGTTTTTATGTATGTATGCTTTATCTATATAGTTTTATACATACACATACTCAACTAAGTTAAATTGAACCTTCAAAACTAGTTTTGGAGTTAAGTAAAGATATTTTCTTATTACAAGGGGTGACAAATTTTATAATAGTTTGTAAAGTCACTTCGGTAACCTTTTTTTTTTTTAATGTTTTTAAAAAGAAATCACTATGTAAATGTTAGCAAGAGAATGGAATTCCGAAAAAGACTTGAGTGTGTGTGGGATCTCATTGTGTCTTAAATTGTGCATCCCCAAGGGAACTCCCTGAATTCTGAGTGGCATTGTTACATATATAAATTAGCTCTTGACAGAAGGATTTTATACATACAGAGGAGTTGAGGGACTTCAGCTTTGAAAGTTCTTCTTGATATGGTAGCCTGTTTAGCTAGAGCTACATACATATATATTATCTGGAAAAAAAGACAAACAACTGAACTGAGTTGTTAACATTTTTTTTTCTTCCCCCTGAAGGATGCAAAGATTGATCCAGAAGAATTTACAGGCCGCCTTCAATCGGAACTCAAATCATCTCCTCAGCCATATCTTGTACCTTTCCTCAAGGTATTGTGACTATTGTTTAGATAAATTTATTTCAATGCAAATGTCAATATATTAAGTTTTAGAATATACTTTTTAAAAGGAATAAGCTTCACCTTTCTAGAGCAGTACTGTTCAATTTGTATTTCATGCTGCCAGTTTCTGCCGAAATCTGCTTGGCTGGAAATTACGTGCAGGCTCCATCTCTGTCAGGCCAGCCAGGTGCTGCTTACTGCTTTCATGGTTGGGAGCGGTGGCTGTGTGCTGCAGCTGGCTGCTCCCTGACAGGTTGAGAGAACGGTAAGAAATGGGGATTTCCTACAGGAGGGAAGCCTCGTGTTTGGGGCCTTGGTTTAGGTTTGAGAAAAAATTTGTGATCCAGAGCTGATCTGGAGTTTATTGCTTGCTTTTTTTTTTAAATTGTTTTTTAATTGTTTAGGTTGGAAAAGACCTTTAAGATCATCAAGTACAACTGTTGACCTAGCACTGCCAAGTCCAACCATGTCCCTAAGCATCACATCTACATGTCTTTTAAATACCTCCAGGGATGGTGACTCAACCACTTCACTGGGCAGCCTGTTCCAATGCTTGATAAACCTTTTGGTGAAGAAATTTTTCCCAGTATCCAATCTAAATCCCCCCGGCATAACTGGAGGCTATTTCCTCTCATCCTATCACTTGTTACTTGGGAGAAGAGACTGACACCCACCTCACCACAACCTCCTTTCAGGTAGTTGTAGAGAGCGATAAGGTCTCCCCTCAGTCTCCTTTTCTCCAGGCTAAACAACACGAGTTCCCTCAGCCGCTCCTCATAAGACTTGCTCTCAAGACCTTTAACCAGCTTTGTTGCTCTTCTTTGGACACGCTCCAGCACCTCAATGCCCTTCTTGTATAGAGGGGCCCAAAACTGAACACAGTACTCGAGGTGCAGCCTCACCAGTGCTGACTACAGGGGGACAATCACTTCGCTGCTCCTGCTGGCCACACTGTTTCTGGTAGAAGCCAGGATGCTGTTGGCCTTCTTGAGCCAGCAGTGTGCCCAGGTGGCCATATTCAGCCAGCTGTCGAATAACACCCCCAGGTCCTTTCCTGCCAGGCAGCTTTCCAGCCACTCTTCCCCACGGCTGTAGCATTGCCCGGGGTTGTTTTGACCCAGGTGCAGGACCCAGCACTGAGCCTTGTTGAACCTCATACAGTTGGCCTCATCCCATTGATCCAGCCTGTCCAGATCCCTCTGTAGAGCCTTCCTACCCTCAAGCAGATCAACACTCCCGCACAATTTGGTGTCATCTGCCAACTTAGTGAGGGTGCACTCGATTCCCTCATCCAGATCATTGATAAAGATATTAAAGAGAACTGGCCCCGGTACTCAGCCCTGGGGAACACCGTTTGTGATTGGCCGCCAACTGGATTTAACTCCATTCACCACAACTCTGGGCCTGGCCATCCAGCCAGTTTTTTACCCAGTGAAGAGTACGCCCATCCCAGCCATGAGCAACCAGTTTCTCCAGGAGAATGCTGTGGGAAACGGTGTCAAAGGCTTTACTTAAAGTCCAGGTAGATGACATCCACAGCCTTTCCCTCATCCACTAAGCAGGTCACCTTGTCATAGGAGGTGATCAAGTTAGTCAAGCAGGACCTGCCTTTCATAAACCCATGCTGACTGCGTCTGATCATCTGATTGTCCTGTACATGCTGTGTGATGGCACTCAGGATGACCTGCTCCATAACCTTCCCTGGCACTGAGGTCAGACTGACAGGCCTGCAGTTCCCCAGATCCTCCTTCCAGCCCTTTTTGTAGAGGGGCATCACATTGGCCAACCTCCAGTCAACTGGGACCTCCCTGGTTAGCCAGGACTGCTGATAAATGATGGAGTGGCTTGGTGAGCACTTCAACCATCTCCCTCAGTACCCTTGGGTGGATCCCACCCAGCCCCATAGACTTGTGTGTGTCTAAGTGGTATAGCAGGTCACTAACCATTTCCCTTTGGATTATGGGGGCTTCATTCTGCTCCCTGTCCTTGTCTTCCAGCTCAGGGCTGGGTACCTGGAGAACAACTGGTCTTAGTATTAAAGACTGAGGCAAAGAAAGCATTAAGTACCTCAGCCTTCCCCTCATCCTTTGTCACTATGTTTCCCCTTGCATCCAATAGAGGATGGAGATTCTCTTTAAGCCCTCCTTTTGTTGCTTATGTATTTATAGAAACATTTTTTTATTGTCTTTTATAGCAGTAGCCAAGTTAAGTTCCAACTGGGCTTTGGCTCTTCTAATTTTCTCCCTGCATAACCTCATGACATCCTTGTAGTCCTCCTGAGTTGCCTGCCCCTTCTTCGAAAGGTCATAAACTCTCCTTTTTTTTTTTTTTTTTTTTTTTTTTTTCCTGTGTTCCAGCCAAAGCTCTCTGTTGAGCCCAGCCAGTCGTCTTCCCCATTGGCTCATCTTTTGGCACATGGGGATGGCTTGCTCCTGCACCTTTAACATTTCATTTTTGAAGAAAGTCCAGCCTTCCTGGACTCCTTTGCCCTTCAGGCCTGCCTCCCAAGGGCCTCTGTCAACCAGAGCTTGAGTAGCCCTGATCTAGAACATTTTAGTAATTAGATTTATTTTATAAAAGCAGTTGCTCCCTAGTTTGGAAATCATCCATTGTCTATTCTGTAGAGATCCTTTACTCTTACAATGCATATACTTTTCTGTGGTAGTAGGTCATTTTTTTTTGAAGAAGTACAGCAGTCACATTTGGAAGAGTCACAAGTTATTTCTATAGAATGCTTCAAGTAATTTAATAAGCTTCTACCATATTGTTTTTGTAATCTACATTTGAATCATTGATAACTTTCAATGCATGTGTAACCATGATTATGAAAAACTAAGCCAGATAATGCTGTTGAAATAATTGATTAGCTGATCCTGCTTGTAATCTGGAATTAATCTGTAATAGAAGTTATAATGTGGTACCAAATGGATTTATTGTCCTAAGTTAGTACACATGGGGGCATATTTAACTTTTAATTGATTCTTCTACATTAGCTACAATAGCTTCCATATGCAAGATTATATACATACATGCAAAGCATGTTTAATTATGCCTCAACAAAACCACAACTATAATTTTAGAAGCATTTTTCTTCTAGTCCAAAACTTCTCAGTTTAGGGCAGATTTCCTCTCTTTCTTGTCTCCCTTCAACTTTTCTTCAGAACTCTCTCCTGCTTCTGTTTTTTCAAGTTATCATTAACCCTTATTTGTGCCTTTTCCCGCTGTTATGCTGCAGTCACTTCTAGCATCATGATGAGTTTTAACTTGTTTCCTTTCTTTGAAGTCCTTTCTTGGCAACAGGCATTAAGTTTTTAAATAAATACTAAAGTTTAGAAAGGACTGTAGCTTGGGCTAAACACTGTTGCATTCTACAGCTGCCTGGGGGGACCACTTCAAAAGAACACTACTACCACTTAAAAAGTAAAAAGTTTATTTGTGAAGGTACAGTATAGCCTTTTAGAACCATATTTTTTGGTTGAACTGGTCTGAACATGAAGCATACAATACTACACTTTTCTAATCCAGTCAGAATATATTAGATCAGTAATAATACAGTAAACAGCTATTGCTGTAGGGCATCAACAGGTAAATCATCTTGTTCTAGGTACTGGAGGCATGTCAGGAGAAGTAAATTGGTGCAGCTTACTTCTTCTGGCATGCAATGGGAATACGGTTGTTCCTATGCTTCTGCCTTTTCTATTTCCATTTTTTGCCCTTCCAAAGACCTAAGCTACAAGTTCTAGATAGTCTTGAGGAGGGGAGTGTTATATTTTACTGCTATGGTGGAATTAGCGCACATCAAAATCTACGAAGTTGCTAAATCCAAATAGAGAGCTTATTAAAAGCGTAAACTGAACTTTTCCTCTTACAAAATATGTTCGATCATTTCTTTTTGATGAATAGACAGACAGTAAAATTGGAAAGAAAGCTGCATTCTTTTAATTATGTTTACAGCAAAGTATTTTTTTGTCAATCTGCTAAATTTTATATTTCATAAACTTTCTTCTGTTTTTAGAAAAGTCTACCTGCATTGAGACAATCTTTACTGAATAGTCAACATTCAGTTTTGCAAGGACAGCCGTCTCAGCAGTCACTTCAACAAACCAAGCTATCACAAGTTATACCTCAATCTGCCTCTGGAAGCATTTCCTCTGTTGTCACAACGCAGACAATAGGAATAAGGCAACCAAACAACATTTGCACAGTCTCTGTATCAAATACAGTGCAGCCTCCTCAGGTTAAGGTGGTACAGTCAAATCAGAGTTCTCAACTGGTAGGTACTGTAGTATAAAAGAGAATTTCTTAACAAACTGAATAGCAGTTTTCAATGTTATTTTTATTGCAGCTTGTTTGGGAAAGTACTTTTTTGTTTGTTTGTATCATGTGCTGTGATATATAGTGGTACCTCATTTTATTCCAGTTCACATGTATGTTCAACCTTTCTGCTCAACTATTAGTTTAGACAACATTATTAACATAGCTTAAATTTAAGAAAGTGTGCTCTTGGCCTTTTTGTCTAGAAAACAGTAACTGTTATGTAAACACAGTGGAATTTGAGTTAATTACAAATGTAGAACAGAAAGTTTTTCAAGATTTACAGACAGTATAATTTTTAGTATGTCATTAGGTATGCTGCTTTGCTTAAATTAGTCTACATTAAAATTAACTATCTTATTTTAAACTCTTCTACAGATAGTTATAAAATCTAGTAGAAGAATAGCTGTATTGTACCAGCATGTTTTGTTAGAAATAGCGCCATACTTTGTTATTTACTGAAATATATCATTGTTGTCCATATTGGAGTATTATGTGCTTAGACTCATTAATCTCAAAGGCACTATCAATAAGGCTGCTGTACAGCCAGTTTCTCACTGACAGTGTGGTAAATTTATCCTGCTGTTATACAGGATCTTGTGTGTTTGTTTACAGTTGTAATTAAAATATATTTAGGATTTTTACAAGGCCTTGAGTTTGTACAGGCATTATCATCCTTCAAGCAAAGATGTCTGTGGTTTCTGTGTATGTATGAGTAAAGTATTTGACTTAGGTTTCAAAATCAAATTCACAAGTTCCAGAAGGTGTATCAAATTAGTAAAAATTTGTATTACCAAGATTCAGAAATGCACATATGATAATGTAAAACCTTAGTGATCTATTCTTGAGTTTATAGGCTCTATAAAGGATATAAATAATTTGTAGGATGTGTGGAGAGAGAATATTTCTTTTGCTTTAAACTAAAAGTAGCAGTATACAATCTGAAAGTATCTGAGCCATCTGAGCTATATCTTTTGAATCTTGCAAATACTTTCTAGCAGTTAAATTACTAACTTTAAAATGAAATTAATAAAATTGTACCATCATTTAGTGAGCATAGTTTTAATGTGTATCAACATCTTAGATGCTAAGTCTTCTGACTCTGGCTTTTGTCATACACACGAGACACTTGGTTATTTTGTACCTTAACTTGACTGCTTTCTGTTCAGCCACTTGAATTCTTTCTTTTCCTAAGGTGGGTTCTCCCCACCTCTTCTGGACTGTTGTATTAATTAGAAAAGTGTTCCTCAGACTTCCTGTGACTTCTTTTTGGTTCATCCATGTTTCGTAAGATTGAGTTGACGATAGATGTGGTTCTTCAGGGTAGGCAGGTAGGAACTGTTTGTAATTACAGGCAGTAGGTGTAACAATTGCTCCTTGTCCTGGGGAAAGCAAATTTCTGACAGCAGCTGACAGGTTCCTTACAAGTATAAACATTCATGGCCAGGAAGTCTAGCCTTATCTTATGTCACAATCTTAGGACAAACCTACTGCCAGGTAACACAGCTTTTTCCAGTGTTTTGCAACCCACTTGAAATGCTCCTGTGCCTACTAGACGGGTTGCACCCCACCTTTTGAGAAATGCTGTTGTAGAAAAATATGTCAGTAAGTCCACAGAAATTCTTACTCTTATGATTACAGTTCTTGTGGAATATTTTCTGAATGGGCTAAAGCCAAATTTATGGGAGAGACACCTTTTGTGTGTCTCTCTCACATGTCAATGCATACTGAAAGCAAGCAATAGTGACGTTAACCTGAGTAGAGATTAACAATGTGAAGACTTGCTCTGTCATCTTATTCAACATGCCTATGCAATATGAGGGAACTGAAAACTTCTAAAGTAATATATTGTGGAGATTGAGCTGATGGGCAAAAGAAGTTGCTTTTCTGTCTGTGAGGAGGTCATACATAGGTCTAGGACTGAATTTTCCTCTTATTGGGTATGTGAAATGACCGCTACGTTTTCAAAAGGTAGTAAACTGCGCAGAGCAAAACTATGCTTAATACTATTCCTTTTCTAGAAAATATTTAGGGAGAATTGAATACATTAAAAAATTATAATTTATTGACTTTATTGCAAAACTGGCTTTCTGGGTTTGCTTTCAATTTATCAGTAACTAGTTAATAGCACCAAACATTACATTAACCAAGCACTTCTAAATGGCCCTCAGATTAGTTCTATACAGACCAAAGCAGCATCAGACAGTAAGAGTTACTACATGAAAAAAAATCTTACATACCACTACAACCATCAACTCAGGTGCCAAGCAGACAACCCAGGAGCATCACCATATCACACTAGTAATTGTTTGTAAGTATTGACTTTTTTCTGGTGACAGTGATCACACTCTTAGCACTTCTTAGTGCTCCCCAAAATCAGAGCACAGCAAAGAGCTGCTGGCCATCTTGCCTGGGACTTGTCCGGAAGAGGAAGATTACAGCTGGCTTGCCTAAGGGTGGCCAGCACTGATGGAGGAAACTGGCTGAGCTCCAGATTTTCCAAGCCTGAAGCTCACTGGAGAGAGTTCCAGCTGGCTTTGCAAACTGTCCAGCTGCAGAAGGGCAAGCCTGTTTTGGAATATAGATCCTTTCATATCAGCCAGTTTACAGTAGTCTAGTTTCTTTTAAAATGTAGAGAATCTGTTAGCTGTTCCTTTCTTTTGACTTTTCTGTTTGACAGAGGGGTCAGATGTGATGATACTTCTTCCAGTTATATTGAGGTATCTTGCAACACGGGAATTCCATGTATGCTGTTCAGCGTGCAGTGTAGATTGCACGATGGAGCATTAAAATGTATAGTGTTAGTGGAGATGAGAGACTATTCTATTTATCTGTTTTGTAAAGTATTGGAATCATGTTCCAAAACTATGAAAAAGTTATGCTCTAAAGAGCTAGATAGTGCCATTAGTACTGGTAACTACTTCTAGCTAGGGAAAAGGGGAATAATCTTAGGCTAATATTTTATTGATGAGACACTAATGAGATAAGCCAGCAATCAATTTTTTTTAATTGTTCTAAGTGCAATGTTCAAAGCTTGTCTAAATTGTCATTCTTAGGGGGCAGGAGCTCTGTATAGCCCTACATATGCAAACATTACCTGTCTTGTTCTGGGTGTTATAGCAGAAAAAATTTCTGTGAATAAGAGAGGTGTTCTTTATTAAACGTGTTAAAGTTGTAAGTAGACTGATGAGCAATAGAGATCGATTAGCACTTTATATGTTGTGTTGACACTGCAGTGTAAGGAGAAAGTACTCTTGGAGGTTGAAGCCAATTATTAAATTTAAATGATAAAGAAACAGTAAGAAATTCAAAGTGATCCATCTTAATTAAAACAAATGTATTTATATGCAAAGCTATATAAAGATTTGTGCAGGTCTAGGTTTAGGAAAGATACATCTGGACTGTTGTTGCTGCAGTAAATTGTGCACAGTGTCCAGAGGGGACATTCTGCCATCTTCTAAGTTACAGCAGAACAGTGTTTGCTAAAACATTTACTTCACACTTTTCCAGGGACTCACATAGTGGTTGGAGGCTCCCAAAAGGTGAGATAGAGCAGTGGAATTTGGAAACAAGATACAACAGCAGAATAAGCATTATGTTATATGGGGATGTTCTACTTTGCTTTTTAATTCTCTACTGAAGCTTTTTTTGGCATCAGTTTTTTGTTGTTGAATGATCATAATTTGTACACATTTTAGTGATTCACAGGAAATAATTTTCTTTTTGTCCTGTGTGCAAAGCAGCTTAGAAATGGAAGAGTGAAAGATGGCTATTTGGATAAAAGGAGTAGTTTCTATTAATGAACTAATAAAGATCTAGTCGCTGACTTGGAATTTGGTGTACAATAAAATTTAAATAAAAATGGCTGTTGAGTAGTAGATGTCTGGGATCCATTAACAGGAGCAAAGCCTATACTTAACAAATTGTTTGCATACTTGAAATACTGCCTAGTTGTTATCATGGACTTTACTTTCAGAATTTTGTGGGCTGTACCCTAATATAAGGAGGATATTGGCAACAAATGCTGTTTGGAAACCAGTAACAAAAGATGGCAATTAAAGGACAGACTTAAAAGCAAAGACAAAAGAAAAGCTTAGGAGAATTAAACACACGTAACTTGGTTAAACACTGACTAAAGGGAAGCATAAAAAACTTCTACAAATATTTTAAGGGTTTAAACATCAAAGAATATCGATAAATTATTTAGAGCTGTCTAAGAGAGCATAAATATAAATAACAGGATATAATTAAGCAAAGTAGGATTTAAGCAGGATATATAAGGCAAAATGTCCTTACAGTAAGACAGATTATTAGGTAATAGATCAGGCTCCCAAAGGCAGTGGTGGAAAAGCCATCATTGAGAACATTCAAAATTAGACCAGGTGAAATACTGTAGGAAGAATTGTATAATAAATTGGGGAGCAGGTGGGACAAGTGATCCAGTGGCTTTTGGCTTTATTTTTTTTCATTGCTTCTTTGAAAACATAAATTCAATGGAACAATATTGTTGTCATATTAACATTAAAAATTATGTGCTGAGTTTTTAAAAAGTACATTTTTTTTTATTTGGGAGGAAAAATAATTGCTTATGCACATTTTAAGGCACTGTTGAAAAATGGTGACTTACTATTAAAGCCTGGTAAACAATGGTAAATATGAATTCTAGGCCCATAAAAGCATGAACATTGTAACTTAATGCTGCCAGATTACATGATAGCTGAGGTTTGATATGACATTTATCTTCAGGAGTGAGTAGACTGATAAATCACAAGTGGCATAGCCACAAGTGAGTTAGCAAATGTTTACTCATGAGTGAAGATAAATGTCATATCAGACCACAGCCATTCTGAATTTTGTACATTTACAAGTGGCTTGCTTCTTCCTTCAACAATACTTTTTTTAACTTAATTGAGAGAAAAAATGCTTGGTAAAGGATGTATTTTCCAAATTTATTTTTATTTTCCATTCTTTTCAGAAGCTTCTGTTTCCTATGCTTTTGTTTTTATTGCTGTATTTCATATGCTTAAGCTTTTTGATCAGATGCTTTTGTTGCAAAGTGTGATTTGTGTAAATTGAGTCAGGCTGATTTTGCAACCCTTGTCAAGCAAGGGGAAGCATATTGTTGGGACCCCATGCGTCTGCATTGGTAAAGGAACATCTGGATTGTTGATTGTTGAGACTTGTCCTCAAAAACTTGAGCAGAGTGTTCTAATTTAATTGTCCTGAAGGACTTTTCCTTTGTAGATAGTAGCTTTCATTTTTATTTCATATTTCTTGTTCAGGTAAGAGAAAGAGAACAGACGTTACCAGTCTTTCTACTTTTATACATTTTATGTGCTTTGGCTGAATTCTTTCTCAGTCTGTATTTGTTGGTCATTTGTGGTGTTAATTATTGGTCTGTGTTTACATTTCTAATCTGTTCTTTGTCCTGCAATAACATACAGTGTAGAAGATTCACACCTGTTGTGGTTTGAGATTAGGACTAGAGAGCACTATTGCTTTATTCTCATATAGTTATTGAATCTAAGCTTTTTGAAGAAGGGCCTTAAGAAAAACAAGTATTTCAACTGTCACCTCTTTGTTATTCAGCTTATCAGTAGCGTGACTGTTAAATATCCTCTTTTCATCTTCAGAAGTCTGCTTGTTTTATGGAAGCACCTTTGTATAAACATCCCTTTTTACGGATGTGAAAATGAAGTGAACTTTAGAAATGGACAGAGTAGTCCAAAGCATTTGGGAATTGAGAGAAGGAACTTGTCTGGAGGAGCAGATAAATGGTGAATCAAAGTGAACATGTCTTGTAGAGTGGAAAGATGACGGTTAAGGGGAGAAGTGGGAAGATGAAATAAAAAAAGAGGGAGAGTATTTTCTATTGTGAGAAATATGCATCTTATTTTTATAGAAAAAAAATTAGGTAACTTTTCACATATTGCACTCGGAGAAGCAATGCCATGACTTTCCTGCTTCAGTGTGTTCCTTGAAGAGCTCCAAAGTGCAGTAGCCTGGGAGATGATTCTTCAACTTTTGACCCATAGACTGAAAAGGAATAAGCTGGTATACGACAGTATTTGCTGTCTTGGCACTGTCTTGATCATAATTTTGTGTGGTAATTTTGCTATTTTCCAAACTCATTATCAAATCCAGGCAATGGCTGAGTCACATTAAATCTTTTTTCTGTGCCTTTGTTGTTATTGTTCTGCTGTTGTGCTTGCTCTCTTCAGTGGTGGAAATAATGAAAATGGCTTCCCTTCTTTTTAGTGGAGATGGAATGATGAACAGTTTCTGTAAACTTTGAAGACTTTTATATTCTGTCGTTACCTTTTCTGACTCAGCACTTTTATAAGATCATCGATATTACAATTATGGAGGTAGTGGTATGTGGTGGGTTGACCCTGGCTGGGGGCCAGGTGCCCACCAGAGCCGCTCTCTCACTCCCCTCATTCACTAGACAGGGGAGAAAAGGCATAACGAAAAGCTTGTGGGTCGAGATAAGGACAGGGAGAGATCACTCACTAATGGCTGTCACGAGCAAAACAGACCGAACTTAGAGAGGGAATTCATCTAATTTATTACTAGGCAAAACAGAGTAGAGGAATGAGAAAATAAAATCAACTCTTAAAACACCTCCCCCCACCCCTCCCATCTTCCCGGGCTCGACTTCACTCCCGGCTTCAACCTTCCCCCCCTCAGCGGCACAGGGGGACGGGGAGTGGGGGTTACGGTCAGTTCATCACATGTTGTTTCTGCCGCTTCTTCATCCTCAGGGGGAGGACTCCTCTCATCGTTCCCCTGCTCCAGCATGGAGTCCCTCTCACGGGGTGCAGACCTTCAGGAGCAAACTGCTACAGCATGGGGTCCCCCACGGGGTCACAAGTCCTGCCAGCAAACCTGCCCTGGCGTGGGCTCCCCTCTTCACAGGTCCACCGGTCCGGCCAGGAACTTGCTCCAGTGTGGGCTTCCCACGGGCCGCAGCCTCCTTCAGGTGCCTCCACCTGCTGCGGCGTGGGGTCCTCCATGGGCTGCAGGTGGAATCTCTACACCCCCTCATCCTTCCTCCATGGGCCGCAGGGGGACAGCCTGCTTCACCATGGTTTTCACCACGGGCTGCAGGGGGATCTCTGCTCCGGCGCCTGGAGCACCTCCTCCCCCTCCATCTGCACTGACCTTGGTGTCTGCAGAGTTTCTTACATCTTCTCACTCCTCTCTCCGGCTGCAAAAGCTCTCTCTCCCTAAGTGTTTTTCTTCTTCTTAAATATGTTATCACAGAGGCGCTGATTGGCTTGGCCTTGGCCAGCGGCGGGCCCGTCTTAGAGCTGGCTGGCATTGGCTCTATCAGACACAGGGGGAGCTTCTAGCAGCTTCTCACAGAAGCCACCCTTGTAGCCCCCCCACTACCAAAACCTTGCCACGCAAACCCAACACATGGTAAAAGATTGGAAAGGACTTCTGGAGGTGTCTAGTCCAACATCCTGCTTACAGGTTAGCAAGTTGCCCAGAGCCTTGACCAATCATGGTTTGAGTACCTTCAAGATGACATTACGCAGCCTGTCTGGGCAACCTGTTCCAGTGCTTACCCATCCTCATGGTAATTTATTTTTTCCCTTATGTTACATGGATATTCCCCATATTCTAACTTGTGCCCATCACATCCTTCTGCTCTGCACATCTGAGAGTGTCAGCCTCTATCTTCTCCTCATCTTCCCATTAGGTGGTCGCAGACAGCAATACGATCTTCCCTTTTCTGAAAGCTGAACTAATGTCTCTGATAACCTCAGTATCCTAACACGTCCGCTTCTCTATCTTCTGTATCGGTCTGGGTTGGTAATTTGGTGCTTACAAACTAATCATTTGGGATTCAGCATCGATTTGGCATATGAGTAGATAACATTAGGCGGGGTGTGCTCACTGTGTGTATTTTTAGGCTGTGAGAAATATGAAATAATTTGGTTAAGTTAATGATATCCCAGACTAGCTTCTAGTACCTTGTTCATTGTTTACACTTTTCAGGCCAAGTTAAGGACATAATAGTAATGTTTATGCTGTTGGGAAAATAGGCAAGAACAGTAGAACAGTTTGAGTTATTTTAATTGATGAAGTGTGGTTTAGATTGTTTATAAATTTTAATGCAGAGTCAATTACCTCTGATTTGTCAGTTTTTATGCTGTCCCTTGTTTGCCTGCAAAGAAGGTTACACATTCTGTTTCAGAAACAAATTGCTAATGTTCGTTCCTTTATCACTTCCAGATCTGAAGATTACATCTGTGTTGAAACGTATCTTAAAACTGTGTAGAAACTGGAATTTAAGTTAGTGTAAAATGTTGCTCTGAGTTCAGGTGCGGTTGTTCCTTTTAGAGAGCACGTGTTTGTTACTGTTCAGTTTCTGTATGTCATTCAAGATGATGATTTTGATCTGTGCCCCTTGGAAAAGTTTATTTCTCAATCATTTTCTATACTTTCAGCATGTTCAAGTGCTAGTACAGTACTTGTTAAAGGACTTTTTTTTAATGTATTTGATAGTAAGGAAAACATTGCCATTATTTATGTAATCTGAAATGTTTAGATACTGTCCTATCTTCAATGGTGTTAGTGGCTCATTTTTTAGGGCATTCATATGAAACTGTCACTCAGGTGAAACAACTTGATTCTGAACTGTAGAAGTTGGTTGCTTCACAGAGAAAAATAATATCTAATTGCAGACAATTACTGTAATACCAGATAGTAATTCTATCCACAGGTCACACACATCTCCTTTTTGGCCTGGCTTCTGGCCGGTTAAGGTATGGCTGCTTTTCTTCACTATTCTCTGAAAACTCATCTAATAAATTATTGTTAAAGTGGCAACATTCTCATTCTTTTTCATACCAATGCAGCCTTCTTTTTCTGTGGGCTATTCTGTCTCCTTACTTATTAAAACACACTTGTATGCGTTTCCTGCGCATCAAAATGTAGTCAAATTCAACTTTCCCCCCCATTTTCACTTATCACCTCTATTTCTTTCCTATTTTTAAGCATGATAGCTACTTTATTACTTCCCCCGAGTGTCACTATTTACTCATTGCCTGTCTTGACCAAGTAAATTTACCTCCATTTAATCCATTTCTGTGCTTTGTACAAATGCTCCATTTTTCCTTCAGTGTCCATAGTTGAAGCTGAATCCTTAATCTTTTTTCCCTTTTCTCTTTCTGCAAGGTACCTATTGCTGATACTCCTACATCTGCAGGTTTATTATGACTTTTCAACTTTTAATATTTTAGGATGTACAGAATGCAGTTTCTTAAATTCAGAATGGCCCTATTTGTTTTTTCTCCAGACTATGTTACAGGTCTTATTCCCTCATTACTCTTTTCTAATTTGTAGTTTTCACCTCTCTTCCTTCCAGTTTGGGACCCCTGGTTCCCGCTGATGGAACAATTTCCTATTTCTTCCATAGTCTCTTCATTCTCTACTTTTATGTCTTATTTGAAAATACTGTTTCTCCTTTCCTTTTCTCCATAGCATACTTCGAATTCAGAGATTTGGCCATTTATTATTCAGCAAAATAGTGTTTAGATACACTTTGTAAGAATAACGCTGACTGGTGCTGAATAAAGGTGCAGTGGTTCCTGTTTGTAGCAGCGTGTAGCGTGGTGTATTGTTTTCTAGGAGGGAATGCTGCGTCCTGTGGGAGTGAGACAGACGTGTAATTCAGAAACAGCAGACACATTATGCAATGGGAGTAACATAGTTGTGACTGTGAAGGGCACATGACTTTTAAAGTTGTCATGCCTGAGTTGTGGTTGTAATCTTATTTGCAGCTATTTGCCTGTATTTTGCTTTCAAAGTTTATTTATGGATTTTTTTTTTCCAGCTCCACAGCATCCGCGTGTCTTTTTGAATCTTCTGTTCGTTACATCTGTGCCTACCTTGTCCCTGATTTCATGAACATACATTTTGGTGTTGCTTAGACATGACCCTTGCAGGTTTTTTTCTTTTTGATATGATTTGTTTATGGGTCAAATTCTAAGTTTCTAACCCAGTTTCTGTTTTGGGAAAGAACTTCAGAACTTGGCTTAGTAGTAAGTGAAACCTTACGAATATCCAATTAACATTTAAAAGATGAATAGTATATGGTCACCACAAAACATCGTTTTCTTTCTTGTGTATATCTGACTTTGGAACCCATAATATTCTGAAATTTACTTTTAGTAAATATTTTCTTTAAAAAGCTTAGATCTGTAGTGAAAGGCCTAATGGTTGTAGGTGGATACCACTAAGATTATTGCTGCATTTTCTTCTACAAAAATGCTTTTCTCCTAGTAAAATTTCTGAAAAGTCTAAACTTTAATATTTACCTTACAACTTTGAAATATATTTTTGAATAAGGTTGTGACATATGACATTTGTGTCAAATATTATTTGATTTTTTTTTTAAAGCATAATGGCAAAATAGGTATATACACACACACACAACCACATGCGTTACATGAATATGACTTTTGTCACTAGCTGGTTGTGCTTTTAGAGATCCACATGCTTATATTAGTAATTACAGGTATTAGTATATTTACGTTGTGTGTGTTTGTGTATAAAGAGTATAATATAAGTATACTTTTTTTTAATAATAGCAGATTATCCAGTCAACATCTGCTCAAACTGTGAAACGAAACCCTGCTTGCCAGACTACCCAGATTAGGATGCCAGTGGTAATAACTCAGACCATTAGACCACAAGGTATGGGTTTAAATGTTTTAGTGAGATTGTTACCTTTGTATGAATTTCGTTGTAATTACAAACTAGTAGCATGGGAAGAACTTACAGTGTTGACATTGGCAGGCTTGACATTTCTTTTTTACTTCATACTGGCTCAGGAATGCATGTTTTCACTATGCAGTTTCAAGGTGTTTCAGACCAACAGTGAAATGTTTTGAAACAACCTTAGGACTAAACTCTTATGTGCTTAGCTCCTTACTCAGCAATTTTTCACGGAAAATTCTGAAAGAGGTCAGGAACTTGACTCTTACTGTCCTAACTCTGGGCCAGGAAAGAAATTCTTCATTTTTTCCCAAAGCCTAAAGGATGCCTCAATTTAACCATCCTACTTTTAACTCTTAATCCTGAAGTGGAACACAATAATCACTGCCTCTGCAGCTACAGAGGTCAAGGTAGGAGTCCTAGAGAAATATCTCAACCCACATGCTTTTTTTGTTTTTCTCCTGCCAGTATGTTTACTCTTTGGTGAGGTCAGAGACTGACTGCAGCAACCTGACATGCCATGATTAGCCAGGGGAGCAAGAGGCGTCATTTGTACACAACTTCCTCATCTGTCTGTGCAGAAGTAGATTAATGTTTGGCTGATGAGTCCCACTTTTTAAGAGGGTTCATGAAGCCTTCTTACTTTAATAAATATCCATTTGTTTCTTTCCACCACTAGACCTATTATGTTTGGGTTTTATTTTTCCTGGTTATGTGAGAGAGTATCTTTTTGGATGTGGGCATTTAGATGATTGAGGGTTTGTAATGGAATACAGAGCTTGTCATCTTTAGGTATTCAATCAGAAATCAAACTTTTAAATGCACATAAAAGCTATTACTACCTATTTGACTTTATTGCTTGGTCTTTTCTGTTCTCCTTGTGAAAAGAAGGCATCAAAAACTCCAATGATCACAGTTAATAGTAGTTGATATTCTGCTTGGTCTGTTCTCTTCAGAGAATCCAGAGGTTGAATGGACATGGAGACCAAGCTGTCACTGTAATCCTGTAGGCTGTTTTTCCAAGTTAGGAAGAAATGCATTTACTTGTCATAAAAGGTGTGTATTTGATAGCACTGATACTCCAGGACATGAGTTCATTAACAGGGAAGGTATTTGGCATCTTATAGCACGAACTTTCACTTCAGACTAACGTGTCTGAGAGTGAAAGCTGATTTCATTTCTTTGCTTATTCAGTCTCTAAGTCGTGAATGTCAACAGTGTGCCAAGAATTTGCCTGATACTGGCATCTGTCTTTTAAACAGTGGATTCGGAATACAAATTTATTCATGATAGCCATTGATCAGCTGGTGAAATGCAATTTAACTGGCAGTTTGACTTAAGAAAGACAACGATTCATAAAGGCCAATTCATGCTCAATTCATGCAAAGTCCTGCTTTTGGGTGAGCTTGTTCTATTTACAAGCTTGTTTAAACCCACCACTATGTTGTTTTAGTTACATGGACAAAGTGAACAAAATAGAAATTTAGAAAGCGTCCCACTGCAAAACTGCTCATCCTGCAGCCCACTTCTAGGGAAAGACCGCCTGTGTGCTTGCAGCTCTAGGAAATATTGCAGTGGCATACTGTCAGAAACCAGTTTATATTGATCTTGATATATTGTTAAAACTTTTTACCGTAAACACCAGTATAATGCAATGGCCTACGTATTCCTGTAGAAGGAGGTAAGATACTGGAATAGGACATGGTCTATATAGAAAATTACAGTAGTGTAATTCTGTGGAGTGTGACTTTTTAAGGATAGTTACACCAGAACTGAGCTAACTTCCACAGAATGGTGCATTTTCCTTCTCAGATAGGAGTGAATCTCCTAGTGTAATGTATCCGTGCATCTATGTGAAGAGACTGTAATGCTTTTAAAAACAGTAGTATAGATAAAGTTGGCAGGCTTTAAGGACTTTTGTATTAATAAAATTACTTCCACACCAGGAGAAGTAACACTGTAGTTATTGCACAAAAAATTCACGCTCCTTTATGAAAGCACTTATCAGTATAATAATTAGGTGAATTGCATCTTAGGGGTGGGGGAATTGAGCCAAAGAATAAAATAACTAGCCAGAGTATTCATTGCAAAAATACAACTAGGAATTTATAAGCTCCTAAATTTGGGTTTATTTCTCTAGATCGTGCTACTTCAAATTTGAAACGAGGACCCAGTGGTGAAAGACTCTGTATGTCATTACCAATCCCATGAAATATCTAGGCCCACAGGTGATTTTAATTTTCAAAATATGACCTGCCTCATAATATAAATTGATGTTTTAGCCATATTTTGTGTCTAACTGCTTAATCATGCACAATTGTGATTTAAACCAGAAAACCTGTATGTCATCCCAAAACTTCTATTTACTATGCCAGATCCATTTGAGTGGAATTACACGTACATGAGGTGAAAGAAAATGAGACCTAATTTTTCCATATCCAGTGTACACATACTGTTTTCCTGAGACCAAGAAGTTAACTACTCTGTTGCTGTACCTTTTTGGATTTTTTTGATCAAAAGTTTTCATCTGTAGAAAACAAACCACTGATACTAGTTCTAAAGGAATATAATATTAATTCTGAAGGAGTGCCACTGTTACCTTAATTTTGTCATTGCAATAATTTTCAAGGTTAACACACTTTTAATCTCCAAGATGTTAATTGTAGAAAGCAGAGATCTGCTAGTTTTTATTATTGTATTATTTCTTTCCTTCCAGCTTACGTAGTAGAAAGCCTTTCAATTAGTTCATCTGAAATAGATAAATGAATTGTCTGGTCCATGAACTAATGCTATCTGTGACATCTCATGGACCTTGAATATTCTGATGACAAAATACTTTTGTTCCCCAGGCTTGGAGCCTGAAGTCCTAAATCTTGTTTTGTATTTGCTAATGTTGAGAGTCCACACAACAGTTTGTTTATACAGATTGAAGAACTGAACAAACACTGTCAAATTAGTTTCACTTTAAGATCATATGTTGAAGTTGATGAAGACTTCAAAATAAAAAAAGTCATGCTTGACTCATTCAAAGCTAACACTTTTGTTTTAGCAAAGAAGTGTTCTTAAAAGAATTTGTTGGTATAGTTGTGTTTCAGGTTTTTATAATTCATGAAAGAAAAATAATGTAACTCTGCTAAGGTTCATAACATGCCATTTATATGCAATTGAGTCACAGATGTGCAGGAATAACTTTCATGTACTCCTCAAAGTCTCAAACACTATGTGTATGTAACACTCAATAAAATTGAGTGATATACAAGATAAAGGTGAGATCTTTTAAGTCAAGTATACATATGAATTAATTGTTTTCACATGCCAAAACATGGGTGGAATTAAAGGAAACACAAAATATAACCCAAGTAAACATGTGTTTAAGCAATAAAGGAGGGCTTACTCCAAAAGTTTCATTTGTCAATACTTTTACAGTTACATACCGATACAGTGTTTTAAATAATAATAATAATAATACAGGTCTGTGGATTTCCTAATTACCAACATACCTTTGTAATTGGTTTTGGTTAGATTTTTCCAAATATCAGAGAGGAATTAAAATCCATTTTTTATTTACTGTCACAAGAAGATGAATGTCCACCATTAGAAAGCCCAGTTTTACTTCTACATATAGAGCTGTGAAGTCTAGATACAGATATGAATTACTTTTAAATCATTGTTTTCAAAATAAGAAAGTAACGTTTTAAACTCTGAATATACACTTTTTTCACTGCAACAAAAGCCAATGACTACATAAAAAAATGTAAAAGACATAGTTAATACCCTGAGTGACTGTGACTTAAAGCATCTGTATTAAGAACATTTCAAATTCTCCTTATTTATTCTGTGCAGATTATCTAGAAAAGTGGATTACTGGCAGTTGCAAACACACTTATAGCTGTTATGTGTATTATAACCAGTTATGGCCAATGGTTTTCAGTTTTGGAATCTTCAGTATTCTGTAAATATCGAACAAACTGTAATTGTTAATATAAATTTTGTTTTATAAATTGTTCTTCTTCAGCAGTGTAATCTTTAAAAATAATAACTTCCTTTGTTTGCAATTTACAGACAGTTAAATTTAGTTCCTGGACAGAAGGTTCTTTGATGTAAATTGTCTAAGACAGCTCATAATAACATTGCTTGGTGTTTTTCAGGCACAGTAGGGAAGGCACCAACAATACAAGCCAGCAAAAGTCCTGGGGGCTTTGGTGTTCAGGTCTCTGCAAATCAGAAAAACAAGCTGAATGACCCTGGAGGTGGTTCTTTCAGGTAAAAAAATAAAAAATAATAAAAAAAATGCAGGGGGGTGGTTGGGGGGGGATCTTAAATATAAAATAGAATTTAGAATTGGCTTAACACCAGAGGGCAGTGTTTTACAATAATTCCTATCTTTTCTTACTGTGATTGGATGACAATTTTCTTACTTAGTTCTATTTTAAATAAGGGAGGGGGTCATGACATGTCTTGAGGATTTTTCCTCTAAGTGCACTTTTTAATGTTTAGTAAAGCCTTCGATTCTATGGATTAGAATAAAACTTCTGGTAAATGGAATTATGTGTATGAAGTTTTAAAGAAATACATGGTTGGTTTTATGTATTGTATTCTAATGTTCATATGGAATGTGTCTTGCTGAGAAGATACAAATTGTGACAACAAGGCATCCTGTCAATAGGCTTCTGCAGCTAAGCTGCAGCTATCCCCTCCTCAGCATAGAGAACATACTATATGGTTTTGGTAGTGGGGTTTGGGTTTTTTGTATGTAGGATTGTTGTTCTTGGTTTTAAAGAGAGGACATTGCGGTGTCTGTTCTTCACGTGCTTACTTAGGTAGCAGAGATTGGGGCACTCTGTAAGTAATCAGGTGCTGCAAGGGTTCAACGCAGAAACATTGATGCATTGAGCTGCTATACCAATTCTTTTGTACTTCAAACTTTTATTTTATAACTATATATTGGATATTTCTACTCTTTGTAGTGAAAAGCTAATCTTATGTTTACTGCATTTTGCTTTCACTACCATCATTTTAATTTTTTTCCACTGATGAAAGTACATTTTATTTGTGTTTAAACATTTTTTTCTTTGTTAAATGACAAAATACTCCTAGATTTTAATTTTCATCTTCTGGAACTCTTATGTTGCTCTGACATCATCAAACTTGTACTTAATTTTCAGGCTTATGCTTTTGCAGGTGAAGTAAAAGAGAATTTGTAGCTCTTTGAAATATCTCTGCTTTGAGGCATGTCAGTATTGCAACTAATAGTGGTAGTACTTAGTATTAATCTAGAAGCAAAATCATTCAATTTTTTATTTTCCAATGCTTTTGCCTCCCACTGAGTATTTAAATGATTTAAAATGTCTGTTGGGTTCAATTGTACTGTCTTAATAAGTATTTTTTATGTTTGTAAGCAACATGAGCATTTATTCTTCGTTAGTATAGCTTTCAATTTTACATACACCAAAAGGGACAGCATTTTTTTAACTGGATGTTGTAAACTGTGCCAGGATTGATTCTTGCATTCACTTAGTTTATACATAGAATATATTAGGTTAGCTGGAATTGTTAATTTTCCCTTGGGGAGAAGCAAATGCTCAAGGCACTGATTGATAAATCAATAAATCTTTAGTGAGTTTGGTAAATAAGCTGTCAAGGGTGTATGTCATTTTTCCTCTAGAGAACAAATTTTAGTCAGAATGAATGTGTTTGTTTCCTTGCATTGTTTTCTCCTTCAAAATAGTAAGACACAAAGCTGCATTTA
Source organism: Grus americana (assembly GCF_028858705.1). Lineage (NCBI taxonomy): Eukaryota > Metazoa > Chordata > Aves > Gruiformes > Gruidae > Grus > Grus americana. The sequence goes on from NC_072864.1 coordinate 10,973,837, forward strand.
AATAAGTCCATAAAATTGCAAGGATTTATTAAACAGCAGCAAAGATCAAGCTTTTTCTTGATATCTTAACAAAGAATTCAGTTGTTTGCATATTTGCATTTCAACCCCTAACCTCTCCTGAGGACAAATAGATGTCTGACTATTAAGCCTAAAGGCACAGAGCTGGAAATCTGTATTAATCCTCTGAATGCTGACTAGTTTTCCTCAACATTCCCAGCGTGTGTGAAGAATGTGTTTTTAGCCAGAAGGCAAACTGGCATCTAAAGCAAAGCAAGAATTTTGAAAAATAGTTGTGTTATGTATAAATTTATTTTGCCCTTAGTGTTTTATTACTGCATATTTGTTTCATTATTTTATATTCTGCTTTCTTTAAAATAACTTACTTGAGCTTTTCACTCTTGTGAGCAAAGTGTTGGTCACTAGAAATGGGAATGTGAACTTTGTTATTTTCAGTTTCTTCTATTGTGGACGGTGGGAAATACAGGAAGGAATTACATAAAAGACAGCAATTTGGAATTTTGCAAATTTGCTTAGCCTTTAATGTCAGCATTTATTAATGAACTGTAAGACTGCTTACGTGAGGTCACTGAACATCATAGCAGCTGTTCTGTGATGCAGGGTTTTCAACCCAAGACTTTTGCAATGTAAAGTTGTTCTATTAATGAAATTTTCTATCCCCTTTTTTGGTATTAAAATTTATTGTTGCTAATTTTTTTTCAGAGTGAGCTAGAGACAACTTTATTTAATGGACTTTTCAACTATGTTAATACCTAAGGATGGAAATTTGAATTCCATTGTTTGTATTTTTTTGTTTGTTTTACAGTAGAGATCCAAACTTACTTTTATACCATAATAGTCTAGCTAGAGGTTTCTGTAGTCGGGAGAGATGAAGCAGAAGGCCCACTGAAGTCTGCTAGGGGCCTGCGTATTTGGCTACAGCTGCTGTGTACATCGTCATCTAGTTGGGTAACCTCAGAGCTCCCATTAACATAATCTACCACTGATGACAGTGAAAGTAGCAGACTCTCAATGTAATTATTACCTGTATTCCAGATTGTGGCCAATATAAAGAACTAGTGGAAAATTTTACCCCCTGATATTGAGTCAGAATAATTTCAGTTGGAACGGACCTTGGGAGGTCAACTAGTCCAACTTCTGACTCAGAGCAGGTTTGGTTAGATCAGGGACTTGTTCAGTTCTACTTACCTCCGAGGATGGAGATGCGTGTTTGTACTCTTGTATTTTCCTACTACTTCCTAACTGTATTGAGTAAGGCTCAGTGGCATTGCCTGTAAAATGAGGCAAGACGTTGACAGAACCATTCCCTTAATGTGTGTGATGGTGATACATTTGCCATAGTGTACCAACTAGCCAGATGCTTCTTTCTTTTCACAGCAACCTTTCTGTTTCTGAAACAGTATTTTAAAGTTATATATAACCTCTTGGAGCCTATCAGTATCAGGTTTTATATAGCCAATGTGATGGGGTTTTTTTTCATAATCAGTTCTATGAAGTGACTGAGATGATTTGAAGCTTATCTTAGTATTTGTGTTTTATGCTGCTGACTGGCAACATTTTAAAGTGGAGTATACCTGGGAATAAAAAATTTGTTTTCAGACCTCTTTTACCTAGCAAAAAGAATCTGTTGCCTGTTATTTTATTTTTAAAAATAAAAGTTTAATAACATAGTTCTGGTAAAATGCCTCAAAGTGCATGATGTTGCATCTAATAATGGGCAAAGCAGTCTGTCCTTTATGGAGATACAGAAAGCGAATGTAGATGTTAAATGGATAACTTCAACATTTTCATCTCGAAGTGGTATATGATGCAAAACTTTAAGCTTTAAGCTTCTTTATTTTTCCAAAGAAATATTTCAAGCTATAAGATAATTGTGTGTTTTTTCCGTTTTTCAAAATAAAGTAAAATGCTGACCACAAACGTGTTCTGTCATCCCTTTTGCTTCTCAGTGAGAAGATCCAACATAGACCGTGAATGGTGTACGACAATGCAGTATTAGGGAGAAACTTCAAATTAAAGCTTGAAAGTTAGAATAAGGATTATAATAAATTTGTGTAAATAGAACTTATGTCATTATAAAATGTAATACAGTAGTGGCTGTTACTGTAATTTCAAGTCACCATTTATATCCAACATATTGTTGTTGATCTGTGATCTTATCATCCATGGAATTTGTAGATTTGCTCAGAGTCTTGCATACATGTAGGGACTTTGCCCTAACAACATGAAATTTCACTTCTGAGAGAAAAGGGAATCGATAGTATAATGTTGTCTCAGTTGCTTTATATATTCTTATAGCTTATTTGCGAGCAGTTCAGTATTGCAGATTTGGACATCAATGGCTCAAATCTTACAAAGTGTCTGAGAAAGAAAAACAGTATGCAATTGTGTGGTTAAGATTTGTTCATGAAGAAAACGCTACCAGATTTTTATAGTGGCTTCTCTTAGTTTAAACAAATTCTTTGAATCATGTTACGGACAACTGTGCAAATACTTTGGTTCTTATTTTCGAATAAGTTTTGGGTTTTTTTGTAATTGTACAAGTGTTTTTCATGAACAGGAGAGGGAGAGGTGTTACAAGAGTTTGAATATCGGAGGAAGAATTGAACTCTTATACTACTTTAAGGTGTAGTTTGCATTTGGAAAGAGTTTGAGAACCCATGTTGTCATCTTAAAAATAGCATGCATGTTGGAATGTTAGATTTATCCCATAACACTCAGAATTTATTTGAGTAAAAAACCTAAATAATTACTGAAACAGTATAGTTAGTATGAGGACAGTAATATATGCCGAGAAACGAAATTGTTAAAATACTGTGCTGGGATGGAAAGATAGACAGTAATCATCAATCTGGACGACCACTGGATGGCATCTTTGTTCCACAGAATGACTTCTGAAAACTCACTCATCTAGACTTGAAAGTTGACTTTTATAGGAAACTGTTCGGCAAGAATGCAACCCTCTTTATATATAAATGTGTGTGTTTCAGTATCCAAACTCAGGCTCTTTTTCATGAAGTTCCTCAAAGTCAAAAAGGATATATTGATAGAGTTTTTCCCATTAGACTGAAAAAATTGTATTCCCAAGTATGATTAAAACATTTCCTATCTATCTTCTATGTAACATTAAAAAAAAAAAAAAAAAGTTGTACTTGCAGATAGTAAATTGCCAGTGTAAGATGGAAGGAAATGATTCTGTCCAGGAGTTACAGTGATGGTCTTTATAAGTGCTATTGCATTGATTTTGATAATTTCATTGCAATTCTGGGTTTTGCCCAAATTAATTGTCTGTTTTTATTTCGGACAGTCTTTATTTATAATATGGTCACAGATCTGTACTCTGAATAAGAATTGGAATAGCTAAAATGCTAAGCAGAAAGAAGGTAAAAGATTGTACTTTCTTCAGCTAGTAAGTAAAAGTAGACATAAGTATAAGCTTCTCTTAAAAATTGTGTTCTTGAAGTCAGAAGTGCCATCTTGAATTTTGTATGGATGATTGCTTGAAGGAGATAAAAGCACCTCAGTCCTGGCAACCTGATCTGGAAATATGGGATTGAGACTGTATTTATTACTGCTAGCCAGATTCTGTGAAACTGTGTGATAAATGCTTGCTACAGCAGGTGAGATTGTGGGAGCTGGATATAGAGAAAGCATATGAGTATCCTGCTCAGTTAGTATTTTATTAACATCCTTTGAGTCCTTGTGCTCAGGTCCCCTCAGCAGGCAGCAGTACCCAGGCACTGCCAGACCCTGCAGGGCAGCAGTGCTGTCTTTGCACCCACAGAGATGTGAGGGTCCACTGGGAATCAATATTGGATTTATGTTTTTTACCTGCACAAGCTGGTTAATGTTTGTGTTTGGTTGGTTTTAGCTTTATTTTTGAATTCTGGGCTCAAGTCTGTTTTCCAGTACTTCTACTATCTTAAATAGTTTTGAATTTGTGTTATGGTAACTACCTTTATACAAATTTGGTTTTACCATGGTTTAAAAGGCCTGCTGGATTTGAAACTTGTGAGTCCTGGGTAGATTACCTTGGGTCTTGCTCATTCTATTTCAAGCATCGAGCTTTTTAACCCCCCAAAATTTTAGGTTTTCCCCTTTTTCAGTTTTAGTTGCTGGTTTTCATTTGTAGTTAGAATCTTTGAACTCATCACTGAATATTTAAGTCACTGTTATTTGTTATGTGGCCAAGTACATTTATCAGCTCTGATATTTGGGGGCAGTTTCACAACTGGTTGGACAAAGCCAAAGGGTGGTTTGGTCATCTGTGCACTGAATGCATAGGAGCCCAGTTTCTTCGTGGTGGCTCTTGTGCCCCTCTTATGAGTATCGCATACATACCAGGTGACGTGTAAAACTGAAAATCCTTTAGACTCAGCATGAAAACCATCAAGGTAGGAGATCAATTTTGTGACGCTATGCTCAGGAATTTCATTCTAAGAGAAGAAATCAAGTGCTTAGCACTCCTGGAAAATAATAAAAGCTCATTGGTGTAGTATTTTTCTGACAGTCATTGTAGAAATTTCCATTTTCTGCCTCAAGTGTTCAGCACATTTCTCCAGGTTTATACAAACAAAAATCCCTTCTTGACTTCTTTCCGCAAAAGAAAACAAACCCAATATCTAACAAACCATAGAAGTCTTCCACCAAAACTGGCTGCTCTAGTGCAGATATCAAGGAGAGTATGGGAGGACAGGGAGGACCTAGATTATGGATTTTTAGATTTCTCTCCTTTTGGTCTGAGACCTTACTTGTAGCTTTTGGTTTTTACTGTAGGTGTTAAACTTGTTATAAGTGACAAAGTATTCTAGGGTGCATAGGACGACATCTATGTAATATATTTTTTAAAAGCTTTTAAATTAAGCTTTTGTTTGATTTATGCAGTAGTAGCCTGGACTTGGATGTATGTGTATCTTTCCCATATATATATATTCTAAAAGATTGTGTAATCACTCCTAGAATATACTGAAATACAATGTTCATGTCAGTAATAGCTCCTAAACAGAATGTGCTAAAAGCAGATGGTTGTTTCCACAGTTAGGAGTCATACCTCATAGAGGCAGGAGGTAAAAGATGCTTGGGAGATAGAGGTATGGAAACTAAAATTTGTTAGTACTTCCTCAAGCTGTTAGGAAGGGTATTGCAGGGCAAACAGTGGCCTGGGAAGTGCTGCTATCATCTTCTCAAATGCAGCTCGTTTTTATAAAACTAGTTGACATGTTCAACTGATTTTTGTATGTTGCCAGAGAAAATACCACCGTGTTTTCAAACCACACTTGGAACCCAAACTTACCTATGAAGTCATCGTGGTCAAAGAATCTTTCCTGGCTATTGCGGAAGATGCTTTGGTGCCCATTTTGATAGCAACTTGTGAAAGAGTGCAGGATTCCAAATTCATGGTTTTACTTTTAATGTCAGTGGGTTTTATTTATTTTATCATTTTACTCCTAGTAAAATGAGAATAGCCAAATTCACTGTCTTTAGTGGTGATCATTGCCTTTAGTTTCCTGACCGTCCTGGTTTCATTGATATCACCAACTCTCAGATGAAGAGAAGACACCTCTGTTTTAACTTCTTTTACAGACAAATTGTCCTGCTTCTAAAGTTTCCCTAATGTGATCAGAGAAATGTTATTTCTGAATCTAGAATATATTCTATGAAAATGGAGACCCTAGTGGTTGTGCCTGAAGTTGGCCCAGCCACCGGGCATGTTGCATGATGATTACTTTGGAGAAGCAGATAACACACAAAAAGAATATATCACATGCAGAATTATTTTTATTTTTTTATTTTTCATTATAGAGATGATGATGACATCAATGATGTTGCCTCTATGGCTGGCGTTAATCTTAATGAAGAAAGTGCCCGAATTATGGCTACCAACTCTGACTTGGTTGGAACCCAGATACAGTCCTGTAAAGATGAACCCTTTCTTGCTGCTATACCTCTACATAAACGCATACTTGAAATGGGTGAGAAACCTTTCCTTTTGATAGTGTTTCCTTTGGAGTTATGTGGTTCTGAGTACCAGAACATGCTTAGCACTCGAGATTGTTTTTTAAGCATTTTATTATATAATCTTGTGTCATGAAACTTTCAAGGTTTTTGTGATAAAAGTAACTCAGTTATCTCAAGTTGGAAAAAAATAGTATACTGGTACTTTTATACTTTGTGCTTTTCCTGTGTTTTTTATATCCAAGGATCTCAAAGCTCTTTGCAAACATTAATTATTTCTCACAATCCTCCTTCATGTTTTACACATGAGAAGATTGAAACAGAGAGGTAAAGTAAGTAGTACAGGTCACAGAGGACACCTGTGAATAACATTTAACAGAATGTTGAAGTTATCTGTCAAGATTTTATTTCCCCATGCAAACTAGTTACTCAGTTCTTAACACCTGCATCTATTTAAGTTCATAGTGATTTTTCTTATAGCATTTTTTCAAAAAGGTGTATTTGTTTATTCTGCCATTTGGAAATAGAAATTAAAAACTTCAGTAGAAAAAATAACTATTCAAAATTAGTGATGATTTAAGGTTAGTAAGTATGCTCAGAATTTATTTTATATGACATATTTGGTTAGTGTACTATATATATGTTCTACTACCTAAGTGTATCTTTTTCAACATAATTTTGGTAATATTTTCAGAGCCATCGTTGTCTTAAGATACTGAACTCAAATTGTTGAGGGGCATAGATAATTTTTTTTTTTTTTTTTTTAGAACTATGCTTATGTCACTAGTTAAATATGTAAAATTTTTAGGGTTCTAGTGCTCATAATTTTAAAGATGAGACCAAAATCTTGTTACAAATCAGTACAGTTGGGTTTTTAATTCATGCAGTTACTTCTGAAATGTTATTTGTGTTTATGTTCGTTGAATTAATGGAAGCCTTTTTATATTGCAGTTGCAGGCAAAGTTCTTCATTGACGTATTGTCAAGCTTCACTCTTGTATTTCAATTAGTGCCCTTTTAAGTTCTCATTCAGAGAAATGAATTATTTTGCATGCTATAGTTACCACGTTGCAATGATGCGATGGTGACATTATGTCATACAGTCTGGGAAAGCATATGTGCAACATCTTGTGAGATGGCTTCCTACCACCTGCGACAGGAAGCCAGCAAGGTTTTAATGAAATTTGTTTGAGAAACTGTTGTGAGGGATGCTCACATAGTAGTTTATACAGGTGTAAGAAAACAAAAAGGAAACAGACTTAAAACTGTTAAAAAGAATGGGAAATCGGTAATGAATTTGCCATATAAGCCTTAATGAACTGTCTGGGTGTAACAATTGCGGCACAACATGAAGCTGTAATTACAAGTGCAGGACTTACAGGAATCTGTACATACTTTAAGAGCCACAGAACCCATCACACTATTCATCACTGCCTTTTGGGGTTTGCTCCTCTGAGGAACAAATCCCTATGGCTGTTTTTGAAGCTTTATTGGCTTTGATAATTGAAATGAAACTTTCAAAGCTTTTAAAAGCAGCTGCAGGGATTTACTTCTCAAAAGCAGTGAATCCAGAAGAGCGGCCACTCCTAGCGATCTCCTGCAGCCACTTTTAGAGCTTTATTTTGGCTTTACATGAAGCCTTTTTATAGTTTTGAAAGTGGCTGTGGGGTTCACTAGTGGCTACTATCTGGGATCTATGGCTCTTGAGGAGAAAATTCCTTCAGCTGATTTTGAAGTTTTAGAAGCTTGGTTTTCACTGTGTGTGGCCAGATTTTTTGTTTGCATAGGACCACACACAAATTTAGTAGTTTGTGCTACTGGGCACTTAAAATAACGATATTGTAAGTTCACGACAAAACTCAGTCTTACCATATGTTGCTGTGCCTAGACACACCAGGACTAAGCAAAGGAGGCTGTGACCTTGTCAAGCACATTAGGAAAAAGAAAGTGTGTTATGTGGGTCCGCATTCTTCTGTTTTCATTATGCGTTTTGACAAATGAGATAAGGTACATTGTTTCTTCTTACTTTTACCTGAATATGACTTCAACAGACCTTATTTTCTACCTTTAAATCTATTCGTATTTAATGATCACTTTAGTTTTAGGGCACGTTGTTAATGTTTTAGTAAAAGAGAGCTTTCTGGTATGTACAGTATTAGGAAACTTCTCTTCTCTCCTTTCTCAGAAGCTAGATCTTTCAAGTTTTCTGTAATATTAATCTCCTCCTCTCTTTTCTGAGTAAGAGCTCTGTCGAGCAACTCAGTAGTGTTCCCCAAAGGCTGTTTCAGAGATTGTGCTTCCATTCACCAGAGTCAGAATATAAACTGCTAAAGTGAGAGCAGATGCTATTCAGTCTTTGGCAGTAACCACTAGCCAAATGCCTCAAAGTTATAGCGAAAGAGTTTCTTAATATATTGTATGCTCTTATCTCTACTGTAACTTGGCAGTGTTATCATCCAAAGTTTATTTTAAATCTAAATTACTTATTATCGATCCTTCTAAATGGAAGAAGTAACTGAGAAGTAATTCATGCAAAGATATTAATCCACTTCCCACGTGCTTCCTTATCCAATTTTGTATCTAGTCATCTTTGGCTGGTAGTCATTGCCATTTGTTCATGTAGGAAGACAGGGCTGTGACTGTTCAAAATCTTCTTTGATGCAAAATCAAGAGTGGGTATTTCTTAGCAGATAATGTATTTCTTTTGCTATTCCATTCAGGATTATAAAACTTTAAACCCTTATCTTTCTACATGACAGCACAGCACAATGAAACACATGCAAAGAGTTGTAAGGCTTTTGTTTCTCTTTCTGGGAAGTTGAGAGGCAGAGGTTGATGTTCTCCATGCGTGTTCATGCTGATGTGCATACAAATTTAAAACTTTCTAGGTCTTTTACTTTATTAGTAAAATGGGTAGTATTTCTTTAAAGGCTAAGATAAGCCAATTAGACCCTCACAAATAAATAATGCTGAAAAATCCTAGCTTTTTCATGTGGCTTTATGGGATCCAAACAAGAGAAATAACCTTAATAATTTGTAATTGTTTCACTTTTATTCATTCATAAGCTATTTCTTGGTGGGTAAGAATGCTGTATTAGTTAGGTTTTAGAAGCTAGTTTTTGACATGCTGAGTTTCCACTGTTTACCAAAAGGGGCAACACTTTAATGAATAAACCAATATGACTTGTTTTAAGCATGGCAGTTTTCTCTGGTTTGTAACCATCTTGTGAAAATAGAAACTCCTTGGCTCGGGAATCACTTTATTACAACATTGTTTCTGAGAGCAGATAAGAATTAGGCTACACTGTATTTTATATTTAGTATTAGTGAAAGGTAGCAGGACATAGTGAAGAATGGGATAAAAGGTGACCCTTTTCATACTGCCTGATGACTAAATCCATGGAAAAAGGGAACAGATACGTTGTGTACTTTCCTGTCTTTTGACTGAGAGTTGGTGGTTTCTAGAACCTCCACTAGCGGTTCCAAAAAACCTTGCTTTATATTTTCTGGTTAATAGAGCACGATATCCTCACAAGCTTAGAATCTGCATCAGCTTATTAATTCCCACAGCTTTTGTTTTAATTCTAACTGATTTCTTCTACAACCAGATGATGCCATTTTGCTTTTACTTGGCTATCCCTAAAATGTCAAAACTTGTGGAGAATCTTAACCATAAATTAACTGTCTTAATGCAATAATAATGAAACATAAGTTTGGCATACTGTATTCTTTGACTGAGATTGTTTCTTTCTCTTCACTTTCAGTGTTCTTCACCCAATTTTTCTACTTCAGTTTTTATTGTTACAGAGCACTGCCTGAATAGAATAATTACAAATGTGACATTCTAAGAAATGTGGGACTGGTTTGGCCATATTGAATACATTTTAACTGTCCGTATTGTATTTTGAAATTATTTTTACTTAAATATGTATCATAAAAATGTATTGGAGAATCATGGATGATATTTTTATTTCATATTTGTTCAGAATTATTTTTACCATCTGCATTAGGAAAGCAATTTTTCTATAGCATGATTTTATGATATACTGTATTTATGTCTGTTATCTAGCATTGTTATAAATTTCCTTTGAAAAAAGTCTATTACACTGACAATGTAGCATACACCTGCAATATTTCCTATGACAAAATGAGTACTCGATTCTCTTGCTTCATCCAAATAAAGTATTTAGGCTAGAACACACATAGTGGTGCAGGCCAATTATTATGAAGCTTGAAAATGTGCTGATGAATCTAAATTCTCTTAGTCCAGTAGCTAAAAGGCCTACAGTCTTCTTTAAAACAGCTTCAGAGAAGCTTGGCTTGATAGAAGTAAGCCACTGTCTCTGTCAATGTGACAGTTGTAGGGTTAGACTCAACATAATTTGTGGATTTACCTTTTTGTTATTTTACATGTAATAGATTTTTTTAATTCTGTCTCATGAAATAGTGATCATTGTTCTGCCTTGATTCTTTCTTTGTTCAGTCACACTTGAATGGCATGTCTGCTATAAAGATGCATGTTAAAACATAAGGAAATAGCTTCTCTGCGTTTTCTGTATTCTGGAGTGTATTGAATTTACTATGTGGCATCACAGTGGCAGCCCAGTTGTATGCATATGTATATATTTTAAATAAATAATTTGAATACTCTAGAGGGCATTTTATATTGCTAAACCATCTAAAAACTGATTGGGATATCCTTCATGGAACCAGGCCAGTAGATTTCAGAGCTTCTATTTAAAGCATTTCTTACTAGTTTAATAAGAGAGTCATTCTGTCATCCCTGTTTCATCTGTTTGTTTGTCAACAGTTGTATTCATGTTTGAATGAGACGAAACTGTACTAGCGATGATTGCTCTTTCATATACAGAGCAGTTCTAACATAAAAGTATACTTATTTCTCTGGTTGGTTTACTTAGAGGGTTTTTATAGCTGCTTAGATTACAGTTGTGGGTCCTGAAATTCTGAGCTATCAGATTGCCTGCGAACATAATTTTTTGTTTTCACTGCACTTTTTGTTGATGTGACTTAGTCATTTTCATTGTTGACTTTTAACTTTTTGTCCATGAATTGATTCGTCTTCAAACTGAAATATTCCTTTTAATAGCAGTTTTTCCACCAGCATATTTCTGTCAGGATGTCCTCCTTAAATACCTGTGAACATAATGCTTGATTGTGTTTGGAGATAGTTCTAACGTGTACTTGTTCTAAAGCATAGCATTTTGGAGATGTGCATTGTCCTAATGACATGCTTAATCCACTTGAGCTGTACCTGGAGTGGCGTTTTCTGTGATTTTTAGTTGCTTTTTCTCTGGAAAAAAAAGTCGTGTTAGGTATTGTATAATCCAAATTACAAGCTATTGTGCATGCCAAATCCATTGACTTTTTCTAGTTCCTATAAACTTCAGCATGTCACCTGCAGAGATGTGGCAGGTGTAGAGATGCATCTACACTCTGACATCTGGAATAGTTCTGTAACTTAGTGCAGACTTAGGGATTTTTTTCATTAGTATAAAACAAGCAATTTGCTAGAAATTTTATTTAGATTAGGTGTGCACTGCTCCCAATCTTCTTATCAATGTCCGTAGTTGTGATAATTTAGTTTCTTATGTTGACATTGGAGTTTATTGTACATGTTCAGTAGAGAATCTGGTTTTATATTCCAACTTAGTTCATTGCTAATGTTACGGTATTATAAGACAATTATATGTTATTTGCATTTATTATTTCCTTTTCAAAAAAGGTGGGAATACATTCCCATCTTAGTATCAGCAGCAGTGTTGCCAAATAAACATAACCAGTAAGTACTTCAGCAGAATGTTAAACTGTATTGTTGTTCTTTCTTTAATAGGTCCATGATTAGACTTCCTGTTTTACAAGATGTCCCAACATGTGTTGGAATGGTAACTTCAGTACCACCTGAGAGCTTGGAGTCTGCCTTTCTGTGAAAGGTAGGGCAGCTTCTGTTCAATATTTTTTGTGTATTTCTAAGGTTTTCTTTTTATTAATCTTACTGGTTCTGCAACACTACGGAATCTGAGTTATGCTTTTAGCAGTATCACCTCTAAGCGCCCAAACTGGTGTTATTTCTTCAAGCAGTAATTTCTCAAAATAAATGTAGATATGTTCGAACTATGATTATTTATGAAGAAAATGAAGCTGTTTCTTCAGGCATCATTTGCAAAGGTTTTACTCCAATTGAACTGAGAGCATGACCATACTATTTGCTTCCAGAAATATTTGGAGAATTCAAGTTTTGTTTTCACCATAATACCTTGCTTCTGTTTTATGAATATAGTGGAAGAGCCTTCTTTAAAAGGTCTTGCTATTTCTAGAAGGCAGTTCTGGCCTTCAGGGCCTACCAAAATACGTTGCCCAGCCTCAGAATAAATTTGTATCTGGGAATCAAATGGCTTAAATTTCTTGGTCTCTGCAAAGGAGAGTAAAATTAAGATCATCATTCTGTGGAGATGCATTCTCTACCAGATTAATTTATAAAGTCCATCTCATAAAGAGATTTCTGATAATAAATATTGGATGTAAAATAAGAACAATAAAAAGAAAACCTTAGAGAACCATTCAATATTGCAATAAAGCTGACTTACATTATCCCTGTAGGCAAACTCCATGCTCTAGAGGTGGTACTAATGTCCCCAACTCTCAACACATGTTGGAACATCTTTGTGGAGGAGGAAGTCATTGATCAGTGAGCAGCATCTTCAAGGATCGTTTAAGGGGGAAAAAATAAAAGGTAATATTTTCTAAAATATGTTTAAATGATTGTTCATTACGTTTATTTGGCAATTCTGCTGCTCATACTAAGGTTATAATGTTTTCATTTCTTAAAATTACTGAAAAAAATCATAAACTTCACTTTAGTCTTTCCTTCTCCCATGAGTTTGAATTGCATTTGTTAGCCTCCTTCATGATGCTGAGTCTACTGCATACAAAGCCCAGATTCTACTATAACTCATTGGCAATTTGACACTTTCTTTTTCAGTGCTTATAATAATGAGAGTATTAGTCTGTGGTTTAACCAGTTTTGCAGTGTCTAATGTTAAATAAAATAAGTCACAGCCAAACGTTGCAAAGTGTTGAACTGGTACAAAGACATTCCACTGGTAACAAAATGGTATTTGTTTTCAAGAAGGTAGCTGCAACACTGGATGTTATGCCAGGTGCGGTACCACCATCTGTTCTTCCACAATAATGTAGAAGTGTGACTGTCATAAACTACAGCTATTTTGACAAAATCAAATGACCATGTCTGATCTGGATAAACTTTGTAGTGGTGGATGATCTGATGATGCACGGATTTGGTATTAATGAATGTGGCACAATGTCCAGATCTTGACAACTTTTCTTCTAATCCTGGACGTACGCAGATGAAGGTGCTGATATTTTGAAATTCAGGTTATGGTCTTCGGACTACCCTTCTGGTATCCTTTATAATTTCCTGTATTCTTTGTGCATATCCTTTCTGGCTGAGATCCCGCCTCCTTAAGATGATGCCTTATGTTGAGCTAGTCTGCATGGCATTGGGCTTGTAGTGGACAACTGTGATACCTGTTCAGATATGACACCAACAAGACTTTTATAGTGTCAGAGGGATGGTTTCTTCAGAAAAATAACCTGCCAAACTGTCTGCATTGTTTACAGAAGTTGCTTTAAAAGAACAGAAGCATATAGGCAAATTCTTATACTTGATATTCCTTTTAATCCTTGTGTGGATGTGATTGAGAGTGTGTTCTGTTACTGTGAGGACTATGTTACAGGGTGCTGACATCTGTGTCTCCACGTGTGTTTGTTATTTCCGACATTCCTACAACAGTTCTTCTCCGTCTCTGTCTCACCTGACGTACTGTCATAATCATATACTTCTTGTATTTAAGCCTGAGGTCCTGTAATGGTTTAGTGTCTTTTGATCTTGGGTTTAGCCCAAGAAGCACATTCTTCTAGTCTGCATGAAAACAGGTAGGGGACAAATCCCTAACTAAGAACTTCTCTATTGTTTTCTTAAGGACTCTTATTGGTGGTGTTGCCGTATTAGTTCTTTCTCATCTGGTCCCTCTAACAGTCTCTTTTGATTTGACTCTGTAGTAGGTAACCAAACACAAAACTGCATTGAGACATGTACTATTATTCATAAAAAATAGTGAACATATTATCCCGTTCTCTACAGTCACTCTGTGTTTATTCTTGAATGTTCCTGAATCTCTCTGGACATGCTTATTATGTTGTATTGTATTTGTGTTTTGAGAAAACTAAGATGAAAAAAAAATAAATCATATAATTGTAATTTGTATATTCTCATTTGACTTGCTGAGACCTGCACCTATTTCAGTTCTCATCCTCTCCTCCATCTTTTACATTTTCCTCACACTGTTCAGTTACTGCAGCACAAGTTACTGGGATTATAGGGTAGGATCTGGATGTAGTTCTCAAATTCTTTGACCTTCAGTGCCTCCCTTTTAATAAATTCAACATCCTCCCTTCTTTTAGAATATACACATGAAATTGCACAAAAGTAATCTTAAAGAGGAATTATTAAAAGAGAAGGAATTAAACATCAAAATTGATAGCACGTTTCCTTAGCCCATTGAGATTTTGATTTCTTCTAAAAGAAATTAGGTAATATACAATTTAGTTACAGAAAAAAATAGGGAAAAGATTAATAGTAGTAGCTTCTGTTCCTTCAGAGTTTACATTCTTCCTGTCTTTTCTGATCAATCTGTAAGGCTTCCTTGCCGTCTGAATACCAAGATGCACTAGATGCACTGCTTATGTCTTCATGCTTCCATGATTTGTGGCAACTCCTTCCATTTTCCAAGCCTCCACATACCTGTACGTAATGTTGTTTGGTTCTGTTAGAGACAAACCACTAAGGATAATAAAAAGACTCTTTAGGGATGATTAATAGCTACCTTTCAGCTGTTTAATTATCTAGCTTAGAGACAGAATTTTGGAAACCGGATTTTCTGGTTATATATATTTTAGATCAGACCTCTTCTCAAATTAGTTCGTTCTTTTTGCCAAAAAGTATGAATTATGTGCGGGTCCCCAGACTTACCCACCTGGTTAAGAATTCTTAGAGAAGTGAAAGCTTTTTTTTGTCATCGTTACATGACTTTCATCAAAAACCACTAATCGTGTAAGTAGGGTTAAGTAGAATTTTTGAGAAATTCTTTTTCTACTTGATGAATTTTTTTGTCCTGCCCCATATTCCACTAACTTGCATAAGAGCTTTGAATCAGCACAGAAAATAGGATCAGACATTTTGGCCTGGGTTACACATAGATTTTCCATGGATACAACTATTTCTCTGGCTCTGTTGTGTTAAAATAATTATACCAGTATGACCCCCCTAGAATGGAGCTATTTTTCTGGTTTTCCCTTTGTAAGAATTAGGGATATCAAATGAAATTAGACGGTAAAAGTTCAAAACAAGCACAAAGGGCTATTTTTTTGTCAGCTGAGTAGTTAAGTTGTGGAACTCTTTGTTTTAGGATGTTGCAGGTTCAAAATATTCCATCCTGACCTAATAGAGAGAAAGATAAGATCTTCTAACTTAGGATTGCCCTAGTCTCTATATTGTCGCATAGTTATCACTGTACACTTTTTTTTTTAATAGTCTCTTAGCAGCATCTACCACTACTGCTGTTAGAGAAAGGATGACTGAGTATATTACCCAGTATAGCCTTTCTTAAGGTTTTGAACAATTATATAAATACCTAACTATTTATTATAGTGTAGTTTGTACTGAATAAGTTAAATCCACTATAGTACCTGAAACAAGCTTTATGAGTAGTTTTGTACCAGTGCATTCACACTACAGAGCTTATGAGTCTTAGTTGAATCTTACTTTGCTAAAATAATTTGGTTGGCATTTGCTTTGGAAGGAGCAGGAGGAGAAGAGAGTATTAAAATTTGTGTAACATTTATTCAGAATTTTTATTACTTTAGGTCACATTACAATTGTATGGCTGGTTATTTTTTTTTCTGCTGTGTCTTGCACTGAAAATGGCTGTGTATTTTGAGGATTTTAATCTGTAAGTTATCAATTTATTTTTTAAAAGTAACTGATGTTTCACCAGTTTCTCAATTTCACAAAATGCTTCCTGGGGAATCATCTCAAGGTGGGTAGTTCCGAAGAAGTACAGAACAAATACTACGCCTAGCAAGTCTTGAGTTCTCAAGAAGACTGTCCACTTTGAGAGGAGGAATGTTCTTTTACAAACAAGCTTACTGAAGTAATTTATGTAGTGTCTTCTGTTATTTTGTAAATAACAATTCCATGGCGATAAAAAAGTTGGTCCTCTTTAACAAGGTCAGTTGATTACGTATGAAGGTGAACTGGGAGTATAGTGTTGAAGAGTATCAGATACTGGTTTACAAAACTTTTCCCATTCCAGCTCAGGGCTTGTTTGGAGCTGTGGAATCTATCTTGGCCAACTGCCCCTTGCAGAGGGGTGCTGGTTTCTACCTGCTAGAGGGAATCATTTACCAAATCTCGAAGCACTTGGCACCGATTCTCTCTAGTTTGGCAGGAAACGCTCCCTAGCCTGTGGCTTCCCTAAACACACTCCAGGTTGTAGGTTCCTCAGAGGTGCCTGCTCAAATGACTTCATTTTCATTTGGATTGGCTGTTTTTGTGAAGGTAGCAGCTATAGTTTTTGGTTTTCTCCTTTCTTCATCCTGTCTTCCAGCACCAGACAGGCTTAACAGTACAGCAGGTCAACATTTATTAAATTATTTATGCCTTTAGTTAGTAAGACTTAAAGTGAAGCTTTTATTTCAAGGACTGAAAACAGAAAATTACAGCTAAAATTATCATACTGTTTCTTTTACTTGGAATCACTAGGTTATGCTATACCCCTAGGAACCTCTAATCCTAACCATCAGAGCTACTGATTTGTTGTTTGCACTATCACTCTTTAACAAGCTTTTCCTTCAGTTTTTAATACTTAAAGTCTGTCTGGGGCTTTGGTAGCTCCCCCCCAGCACAACACCAGGGTATTTTGTGCCCAACCAACCTCCCCAGTTTTTTTCCTTTGTTGTGTTCCATCCCCCATTCTCTAGCTTAATATTTAAGATTGAGGTTTCCCTTTGATAGCAATACGAATGCAAGTATTGATGGATTACTCTGTAGGTTGAGGACACTGCTACATGGGAGATGTATCCCGTTCTTAAGTCCCACCTGATTAGGTTGGGACAAGTTCAATAATTGCCATTCATGGCTCCTCAGGATGCCAAGGGCCCTTACTGCATTAGAGTTGTTTTCCCTTTGTGTTTATTCAGCCTGGTAGTTAAACGCTGTTGCTCAGTTTAGAAGAATTAAGAATAATAGATGCAATCCAAAGCACAGCCTAGTACTTACTGTGCTGTGGGGATGGGGTAGGTAGGTGTGACCAAATGCGTCTTTGTTGCATTATTCTGGATCTGATGCTGTTGAATGAAGTTAAATAAAAATTCAAACAAATAACGTCCCAAATTCCAGGGGGATGGACTTTTGTGATTTGTTTCCATCTAGTAGTATGCAAGCCAGCTGTAGCAGCAGCAAAGGCCTGGACCTAAGAAGTCTGGTTCCAGTTGCATCTTGGGCCAATATTTCATGCACAGAATTTAAAGTTTAAGAAGTTGCTCCTGGTTTCAAGATGATAGCAGAGTGTGCTTTCTGCAGTTCTGGCTGACCTGTGATTAGGGCAAACAGAAACTAATTATGTGCTCTCCCAATGTTTCTGTTGAAGGACAAGACAAATTCAAGCCTTAAATACATGCTGTTTAACTGTTTAAAACCAGTTATTCAAGGTTTTTCTGTTTTAAGTGTAAACGTAAAGAGATTTGATACAGGCACTCAATAATTTATCACATCAATAATCAGAGTCAGACCTAATGTTTTACAAATAATTTTTTTTAATCTTTGATCTCAATCCTGTCAGTCCTCTTAAAGTATAAATTATTAAAGTAACTTTTTGATTCTTTGAAAACCTATCTGCAAAGATAGGCTTTTTCTTCTGCTTCTCAAATAGGGCAGTACTCTTCTTACGATTTATTTCAGTTTGTTTGATCAATAAAATATAATTAAACTTTTAAAGTGCAGCAAAGCCAGTACCTTTCAGATAGCTAAGCAGATGATAGTACTCTTCAGAATTTTCACTTCTTGGGACCTGAAAGTTTTCAATGACAAGGTTTAGGTGCTTTTATGTTTGTAAAAAACAATCTTGTGCTAGTGACACATATGCCAATATCAGAATAATATTGCTGAATGTTTTTTCCCTCAAGGTTTTTGGAACTTACATACAAGTTCTAACTTTATAGAAACTCTATTGCAATATCTCAAACTTTTAAATAGAATATAGTGTATTTGTAACAACAATATTCTAACACACTTCCTTTGCATGCTGGCTTGTATACTGTAGATCTCCATTAAATGCCGATTGAACCATGGTTTGCTATTAAAGCTTCCAAACATGTAATTAAGAATTAATACATAGGCAGACTTTACTGTGGTGTTCTATAAGTGCTTGGCAGATTAGAAATCTGCTTACTTTGGGGTTATTAATTTGTGATCCCTCATATTTTTCATATAGGATAGTGTGACTCGACTGCTGTAGTAGCATTTGATGCCTCTGAGGATGTGTTGAAATTGAGTCCTGCCACAAAGAATTGAAGTGTTCCTGCAATCAGCCATCAATTCTTGATGGTCTTGTACAGCTCTGGTGTAGTAGAGATCTGGCAAGAACACTTGAATGAAGAACGTGACCTTAGTTATGTCCTTAAAATTATAAAAACTCAAATTTGAGTGGAGAGATTGGTTAAAATTATAGCTTGGAGCATTGCTTTGCTCCAGCTCCATTTTTGTTGTTATCCTTGATGATGTTTTTATCATAGCTCTAGGAAAAGTTCAGAATTACATTACTAAAGTAATTTTAAAGACTTGAACCATATACTTGTTATCAAAAATGTCTAAATGTAACAAATGTATTATTTAAAAGCAAGCAACTTTTTTCAAATTACACATTTCTTGATATTTTACTTTCAAGTATGTGGCTCCTTAGTGCTTTAAATGCAGAATTTTGGTCGCAAAACTGCAAGTTAAGATGGCCATATTATTAAAACTTAAAGCACATTAAGATCACCACGTAGAAGTCAGAAACTAGTTCAGCTTTTTTTAATAAAAGACAGATGATAGCAGTCTGTTGATAGAAATAAGGTAATTTCTGTTTGTTTGTTTAATCTTAATTTTCTGTTTGGGTTTTTTGCTTCTGTACATATGTAAATGTATATATTCTGACTTATTATTGCCATGATCAGATGGTGCAATTAAGACGAGAATCCAGAATGCTACAACCTAAATAAAAATACCTGTAGATGAAGCCACTGTCTGGTGACTTGGTTAGAAAGATGAATAATATATTGAGGATATTTGTGTTTTGCAAAGTATGTATAGTATTATAAAATATATTTATATGGGTATATACACATTTCTTAAAACTAGAAATTATATTTCTTTCCCCCCCCATCATCATCAGTCCAGGGAATCCTGCAAAAGGAAGAAGCCTTTCTATATTAAAACTGGAAGAAGTAATTATGCAGACTAGAAGAATAACTCAGAAATTTCCTATTTAGAGATCAGCATTATTTTCTTTTGATGGCAGACAGAATTCCAGTATGCTTTTTATAAATGAGAGTGGATGAAACTTAGGAGGACATGTAGCAGTGAAGAAAAAAAATACTAAGACTTTAATACAGAAACATACGAAAATTAACAGTTTCCAGCTATTTGCATAGATTCAGTTTCTGCTTGGCATTTTCTCTGAGTAGCAGAAAGCAAAAAAAGATGATCTTTAAACAATGGTATCAGAACTTAGGTCAGGAGATGAATAAAGTGGTATGCATGACTGTTTATGAAAGTGTAACTAGGACAGCCTTTCCAAGTGTGGATGAGATTATTGTTTCAGGAGCACATTGGTAATTTTCCCGTCCTTGCCCCAAGTGCAATCCAAGTATTTAAGTAGTGTGCCAAATCTTCATGTAGTATACAGCTTTGGAATGCACCCTGCTTCTGACATCCTATACTAACAGGATTTTGACTAATGTAATTTAGAGCAGGGAAGACATGATGATGCTTCCACACATGATGAATGTTGTGCATGACAAGCTGACTTTTTAAAAATTTATCTTTTTGTCCTTTTGTAGTCTGGTTTCTTGACGCTAATTCATTTTTGGGGAAATTTGTTTTGTATTCTTTCTTCTTGAGCCTTTTTTCCAAAGAAAGCTAGCCTTAAGTGATTGAAGTGTCTCTTCACCTTCCTTCTCTCTCCCTTCAGGTGACTCTTGAATCCAATGACATATCAGCAGCTAGATAGCCCCTCTGTGTGTCCCACTTGAGGGGGAAATCAACCGGTTTTTTCCTTTTCTTTGCTCTTCTGTCTGGTTGGCTGCCAGTCAGCACACTTGTACAGACTGGCCAGGCTATCCTCAGAGTGAGCTGACTGTGCCCAGCTAGCAAGCTGCAAAATATGGACTGGGAGACGTGCCAGGAGGTGATCTTAGATGTATGAGGGAACAAAGGGTATTATGCCATAATAAGGAATATAGGAGGGAGTTGAAGCTATGCAGGAGGACAGGGATCATAGAATCACTCAGGTTGGAAGAGAACTTGAGTGGTCATTAAGTCCAACGTCTTGCTCGAAGTGGGGTCAACATTAAATTCAGACAAGGTTGCTTATGCTGTTGTCTTGACTGAGTCTTAAAAACCTGGAAGGTGGGGGAGTCTACAACTTTTTTGTGCAAAGTGTTCCAGTATTTAAATATCTTCATAATGAAGAATTCTTCCCTATATCCAGTCAGAAACTCTGCTGTTTATGAATTTATTTCTCATTCTTCTTCCAGGCATCCTCAATAAATAGTCTGGTTCCATCTTCTCAATAACCTCTCCTCTAAGCCTTCTCTTCTCCAGGATGAAGAACCCTCAGGTTCTCCTCGTATAGGTCATGTGCTTCAACCCCATAACAATCTTGGTGACTTTTCCCTGGACTCAAGTTTTTCCAAGTCTTTCTTGCACCGGGCGACCCAAAACTGACTGCAGTATTCTACATGTGGGCTGACTGAAGAGAAATAATCGCTTCCCTTGACGTATTGGTATACTGTTGTTCTACCATTTTGCTGTTGATACAACGCACTATGCTGTTAGTCTTCATTGTTGCCAGGGTGCACTGCTGAATCCCGGTTAGCCTACTGCCCACCAGACTTTCATGTGCTTTCCGTCAGTGCTGCTCTCCTGGTAGGCAGTCCTCAGCCTGTATCATTGCAGAGAGTCCATCCCAGGTGCAGTACTTTGCATTTGTCCTTGAATTTCATGAAGTTCCTGCTGGCCTGCTCATCGGGTCCTTCTGAGTGGCAGCCCTTCCCTCTGCACCGCTCGGTGCGGTGCCATCTGCAAACTTGATGAGGGTGCTTTGTGTCTCCCTCTCCAGGTCACTGAGAAAGATATTAAAAAGGGTAAGTCCCAGGACAGACTCCTGAGGGACTCTGTTTATAACTGGCCTCCAGGTAGTTTTCTGGACTTGAGAATATTGTGTTGAGGGATTTCAGGAGCAGAAAGTTACTGGGATATTGCAGAGGCTGATGAAGAGGGTGTAGGACAAGAATCGTTAGGAACCAGGCATCTTAGGAAATCGACCTTTGATTATGGATCAATTTCTAAAGAGTTGAATAAGCAGAATAAGCCAAATAATGGTTAAATTTACTTAGAACAAAAGTCTTTAAAATTAGGAGAACCTTTATTGTGGAAAAACCAAGATGGAGATAATTCTTTGTTATTAAAGGATTGTGTGTAATCAGGGAAGTTGGGTAGCTGTGGTTACACTGCTGAAATTCAAAGAATTATTATTTTAACAATTATTCATTCGTACCCTTACCTAGAATACTTGGCAGAATTTTCCATCTCAAACCTTTTTTCTGGATACTAGTTAATTAAATTTCCCTTCTTACTAGCATTTTATCTTTCAGACTAGGGTTTTTTTGATTGATAGCTTTGCTTACACATGTGTGCATAATAAAATGGTGCATGCTCAAATAGGCCTTGGTATTGCAAGTCTGACTTGCACAAATAGCTTCTACCTATATGAATAGTCCAACTGACTTCAAGGACTTAATTTGCATGAGTAACAGTTGCAGCATTGGGATCTTAATGCATATGTCTGCTTTCCATTACATGTTCAGCTTTCAGCAACTTTAGTCGAGTTCCATCTCTATTACAGAGAATAAATTGGGCACCAAGAAAGATTGTAATTTTTTTTTTAGCGATAAAGCGAGAATCAGTTAAAAAGCATATATACCTATTGCTAGAATCCTTAAGGTAATGTGTACAATATGGAGTCAGTGATGGCTTAAGTTAGTTTAAGAGATAACGACTTCAAAGAATCATTAAAAAATTTAATATCAGAAATATACGACATAGAGAATTCAGCTCTGGGAAGTATGGGAATGGTGTACTGTAGTGATGTAATAAAATATGCGTTTAAATAGACACTGCAGATCAAAAAAAAAAAAGAGGAAGAGACGAGGCGAGGGAGAGCTGCAGGAAACATAATCTGTTTCACACGGCTCAGCAGAAGCCCCGCTGTAAGAGCCGTATCTGCAAACAGAGCTCAGCGCGGTTCTCGCGTTGGGCCCGATGTACCCCCACGCTTCCCGGCATCGGGGCCGTTCGGCGCGGCGCGCGGCAGGAGCGCGGGCTCGGCGGGCGGCGCGCGGGGCCGCCGCAGTGCCCCCTGCCGGCGGGGGCGGGGCCCGCCCGCGCCGTGATTGAGCGGCCGCAGCCCGGCCCTGACAGAAGCCCAGGGTGATGCTGAACGCTGCCAGTTCGTCTCAGATCACATCGTTAAAATAACAGAAGTATACATCCATGTAAGACCACTGCTCACTTGTTCGTCTTCATTTTTTAGACGTGTGATGGTTTCTTGCTCTTGAATTTGGCCAGGAAAAGATAGGAATGCTTCACAAAACAAATACTCATTCTTAAGCCTCTCAGGTTTGTATTTGCTTGGGGGACCCCTCCCGTGAATGAAGGTTACTTTTGTAGTTAACCATTCAGGAAATGCTTTCCAAAATATTCTCAAATAAATTTCTTGTAGTGTTTTGCATACCCGTTAATGTATCACATATTCACAAACGTTTTTAAAAATCTTGTATTCATTCAGTGGAAAACTGATTCAGTGTAATCAGGGTATTGACTCTTTTGTGGTGTGTCAAATCCAATAATCCGTACAAAATGCAACCACTGATATTTTTTTTTATAGGTAAAATATATGTGTGTGTGCGCGCATACAGAGTTTTCTATCCAGAAAACAAACTGGGAATACTCATATATACGTCCTTGTAGGACTATAGCTTAGATTAGTATGTATATTCATATATCTACAAATTTATATCCAATACTTTGTAACTATTTTGATGAATTTAGGAATTCTTAAGCAATGCCCATATTATTGTTTCTGTAGCTGAGGTGTTTTTTTAATATATCAATACATTAGACTGTAGGGAGTTTGTTTTTTCTATAAAAACAAAGTATCAAATGTCCAAATAACTTACAAATATGTCTTTTAACAGTGTATGGGGGACAGCTAGTCTTTTTAAATAACTGTTTTTAATATGACTTTATTTCCTCATATTCAACTGATAGGGTTTTTTCCTAAAGAATTTTTATTATCAATAGTATGACAATAGTGTAGGCTAAAGTATGCAACAGTATGCTTTGGGCTGCAGCCTCATCCCATTGACAACTAAATTAATCTGCATTAATGCTTCTGAAAATAAAGGATTTGCTTTTTCTTGTGTAGAAGAACTGAGAACTCAAATTGCCTCATACTCTGTTATGCTTTGGCTTAATATACTTGGATAAACTTCAGTAAAGTTCTTAAATGCTTTCTAAGTGGCAAAAAAATGATCTGGTTTCTCTTTCAAACTTTAAAGTGTAGTCACACCTCTTTTCAAGGGGTCATGAATGTACCACCAAAGCTACATAAATACACTGTCATGGATTTTTCTGTTCAGAAAAACGAAGTTGTGACTTTATATTCTTTAGAGGTTTGGGGTTTTTTGTGGGAGGTAAGCTAATTCTGTTTTGTTTTGTTTTTTGCTTTAGCTAAAAAACTAGGAATTAATGATGTGCCAGCTGAGGTGGTTACTTTTATTTCCCATGCAACACAAAACAGATTAAGAACAGTGATAGAAAAAGTAACAGTGATAACCCAGCACCGAATGGAATCGTACAAAGTAAGTGCAAAGAAAGGTACTGTATGTTACAGATCGATGCAGTGTGACGCCATTTTTTTTTTAGCACACAGTAGGCGTTTTGTGTTCATTCTGTGTGCAAAGCATGTTTTAATCACAAGTTTGTCTACTTCAGCAAATAGAAAGTGATGGGATGATAGCACTGCTTGCCAGATCTGTCTTCCTCCTCTGGGATAGACTTTTGTGTGTAGAATTATGTTTTCATCCTTCTGTGCTAAAGACTCTAGCATGGAGCATCTGTTAAGCTATTTCTGCTCATGGCTTGTGACTGTTGATTCCTGATGTCTCCTTTTTTGACCAAGGTATCCATTGATTGGATTAAAATTGCTTGAATATGTAGGAATCTATAGTAACTTTACATGTCCTTGGCTGTGAGAAATACTGATATTTTACAAAAGCTACCAATTTGTCTTACACCAGCAACTAAAGAATTCTGCTGTAAATTCTTCATTGTAATTAAACAATTATGTTCTCTTTAAAAAGAACAGTTAAAGATAAAATGCTGCTCTGATTCCATTGTTAGTGATTGTATTCTTGAAGAAAATTGAAACAATTTAGATATCTTAAACCAGGGGGAAATTTAAATAAGAATCTGCAAACCAGTTTGAAATTCAAATAAATCAAACATGTTTATTGATAAATATGAAATATCTTTTTTGATAAAAGATCTTAATAGTTGTTAAACTGGTGTAAAAGCAAGGTGGCAATAACCATAGTCATGTCTAAGCTGTGATTAGATTTCTTTAGTGTATACATATACATAGCTCTGGTTTGGTTTTTTGCTTGATTTTGGGTTTGTTTGTTTGTTTGTTTTCCTTGAGTGAAAGCCTGGTCAAACAGCTTTGGACTGTATCTTTGCCCACCTATTTCCCAAACCTGAGTCACAGTTGGACTAATTATATGTGGCATTTGCCAGAAAAATTATATTTGGGATCTGTGACTAGAATCAACATTACTTGTGATTAGAAAAATTGATTTAAAAAATAAAGACCACTATGCCTATGTATTACCTACGCTTACATCTTTTTTTGCAATTGATGGATATATTCTATACTGGATTAAAAGTAAAATCTCCTTGTTTCTTTCCAATATTCTTCATCAGCTTCAGCAGTGTTAAATCTCTCCTTTCTTCTCCCTAGGATGGTATCTGAGAAGAAAATAGTTTGCTTGGTCCGTGTTAAGACAAAGATGCATTTAAAATAATATCTTAAGAGATTCTTAGAAAAAAAAATATTAGTGTTGTCTCTGATTGAACTGTAGCATTTTCATTGTCTTCTGTATATTTCTTGATTAATGGTTTTCTTGGATTTCATAGCATTGCAGTCAAAAAGGAAAATATTAAGCAGATAAATGAGACAGAAGTAATATGAAGAACTGATGTTTTTCTGACATACT
This sequence comes from Grus americana, assembly GCF_028858705.1. Lineage (NCBI taxonomy): Eukaryota > Metazoa > Chordata > Aves > Gruiformes > Gruidae > Grus > Grus americana. The sequence continues at coordinate 10,999,504 of NC_072864.1, forward strand.
GAGTGTTCCCCGTGTGGCTTGTGTCAAATTCTTATTGTTAGTTGGGTGCTAGGAAAGCTTGTATGCTCTTAGTTGTCATAAAGTTCTTCTGTTGTAATTAGAGGCTTATTTTCAACTGAATTTTTAGCTTTAATAATGCTCCATCTTGATCATGTCTGTTATTAGTTCAAGATGACTACAAATACAGGAACTTCAGTTTATAACCAGGATTATGTCCTATGTCTAGGATTGTTCAGTAGGTTAAATATCTTAGGGATTTTTAATCAGTAAATCAGTTGGGTTTATTTTTTTTAATTCTTTGATATCTATGGTGCTGATAAACCAATCCTTGTTTTTTAATTTGCTTAGATATTAAATAATTAGGTTCTAGCTACATTATTAACCATAGGCCAGCTTCATTCCCCTGAGCTTAAAAAACCAACCAACCAACCAACCAACCAAACAAACCAGAAATTATTTTTTTTTAATTGTTAGTACCATGGAAAGATTTTATGTGTAACACCTATAGTCTTCTTTAAATGCATAGTCTTGCTGAAAATGCATGTTTTTGTAAAATATTGTTCTTATTTTACAGGATGATGAATGGTACGAGCAAGCTACAGACGTCCGATCACAGTTAAAGTTTTTTGAACAGTTGGAGCGTTTAGAAAAGCAAAGGAAAGATGAACAAGAGAGGGAAATCTTGCTAAAGGCTGCCAAGGTATCTGTTTTACTCTAATTTTTTTGAACTACTCAAACAATTCATAGTCTTAAGACAATTATTTAATTTCTTGACATCTGTTTCATAAACACATTTTTTTTTCTTATAACAAAAATATACTATTGTTGTGACATCACACCTTTAATTTATTAAGTCATGCTATCTTATCTATGATGACTCCAGTCCTACCTGACTGGAATGCTCCTACATTTTAAAGATACAGCTCTGAATTTGATGAGTTCTTGGGAATGTAGGACACAATGGCTAACATTTTCAAAGTAAATTGGGGAAATAATTTTCACAGTTGCCTTTGAAATCTAATAGACAGCAGGCATTCTGTGCCATTTGAAAATCATAGCCTATGTTTCTGGTGTTTAAGCACAATTCAGTAAATGGTTACGGATTTTTTTGAGGCTTTCTACTTGTTTCTAGAGGGTTTTTTTAAAGTTTTGTTAATTTGTTTATTTTAATTTAAATTCTGTGTGTCTGAATTGGTGTTCCAGTCACTTCTATATAACTGCATTATTTAATTGATTTCACTCTTAATTTATAATTGTTCACATTGTTAAATATTTAACACAGATTTCCATTTAACATATATACTCTTTAAATGTTTCAATGAAAACTGATTTAGTTTCATTCTTAATACATTTTTTAATTAAAGAAATGCTTGCTTATTTTTTTTTATCCTCTTTTCTCCAGTGAATGCATTTTGATGAATGATGTTTTCTTTTCTGTGTATCATGCTGCTTGTTTGTTATGTTGGTTGGGTTTTTTTAATGGACATTGAGGAAAATACAGTAGTTTGTAGTCCTTAGTTCAGAAACGTTCCTCTTACTGCACAAAGCCTTACACAGGCTTTTCTGAGGTTGGGTTAGATGACCTCCTGATGTCCCTTCCAACCTGAATTACTTCATGATTTGATGTTCTTTGGGGTTTTTTTTGGTTTGGTTTTTGTTTTATTCTTGAATAATATAAACTCCTGTGAAGTGAAAATTTAGGAAATAAATACATGATCAACAAATTTGAGTCCTATAGATTACAGAAAGCAAATTAAAGAATCCTACAACAAACAAATATAAGAAAATAATGAATGCATAATTCAACTTCATAACCAGAAAGTGATCAGAGACAACTTGGCATAAATACATGGCATACTAGAAAAATACATGAAGGCATTAAAAAACTAAAACCAAACCACAAAGTAGCCATGGAACAGCAATGCTGATTTATCAGTATTAATGTTTAGAAAGAGAAGTTGAAGATATTGTGAACCTATTGGGAGGTGCTTATGCAATTTTGTGATTTAAGTGTAAATGCCAATTTGGAACTGAACTTCCATTGATAGCATCTTTCCTTTGTGGAGCATTCAGCTGACACTCAACCATTCTGTTCCACTGGATTGACAACCTATTGCAAGACTTACATAGGACATAGTTTACGAAAACATGGTCAGATTCCAACTTTTTATTCTACATAATGGATCATTCATGATTTCCTTAGACTTTAGATTGCTGCTCAAATGCAAGACTACCTGTACATTAACAGTGATAACTGTTGGGTCTTTATTCTGATTTCCTATGTACTAATTCCTTACCCAGGATTTAGTTTTTTCTGGTCTTTTACAAGCTTGTCTAGTTGTCTAAGGAGATCTAAGCCTTTGTAGAAAGGATGCAGTAATTGTAATGACACAGTTATTAAACGGACACAGTTAAAATCTGCCCCAGCTGCCCTGATAACTAGTGATAAAGATCAGTACCCATTTCCTGTCAGTTTGTGGCCTGCTGATTGATATTTGTGTCTGCAAAGGGGGTAATGATTAAACTGGCTCTGGAGACAGAAATACCAGCTATGCAAAGACCACGTTTCCCCAGTCATGGCAACTTTGTCACCTTGACAGTGTTCTGTCTTTAAAGATTAGAAAACTTGGGATTTTAAAATGAAATTTCTGTTTCTGCTTTTTTTTTCCTATAAATGCTTAAATCTAAAAATCAGATTTCTTTTTTATTTGTAACTGCAGCTTCTTAATGTGCCTTTTAGATAAACAGTGATCTTTTATCTTGTACATGTTTGGTCACGTTATTTTGCAACAAGTTTTAAAGTTACTCAGCAGAATAATTTTAGGAAAAGTTTCAAAATTGCCTGCTAGTGGTACCTTATCTATTGTCTAGTATGGAAGAGTGTAAACAGGTTTAACTTGCACAGTGAAAATTCTGTTTTAATTAATTCCACTTTGGAGCCTTGTTAACAGTCAAAGTCCAGGTTATGACGAAGAATAAGATAATGAAGGAAATGTTTTGGGCATTGGAGTTGATGGTACTAAATAATTAACTTAACAAAATAATCAACTGAAAAGATGATGAAAAATGAAGGAATAGATTTAAATGAAAGTGTGAGTCTCTGGGAAGCTTTGAAACCAATTTGGTGATTCTGCGTTAGAATTCAGTAAGGGATAAGAAAGATATGTAAATGATGGTCAAAGGAAGTGTCAGGTTTGCAGGTTTTTGATGCTGTTTTGGGTAGTGGGTTGGTTTCTTTAGGAGGAGATAAGAAAATATTTGACACTAGTGTTCTGATTGCAACCATAATCTCAGTTGTTACAGTAGGATATGATTGAGGACTTTGTAAGCACTCAGATGGGGTTAGTTTTGCTTCAGGAAATGTTTTTGGGAGAATGAGAGATAAAATCGGATGGGGAGATAGAAGAAAAAAAGTTTGGTTTCAAAAAATATTTTAAATTTTTTACATTCTGAGAAAAGCCACTATCCAAGTTAAAAATAATTGTGAAGCTACAAGAGTATCTGTAAAGCAAAATAGCATTATTTGGCTTGTTAAATGAAAGAATATTAGAAAATCTTACATCCTGTGCCTGGGAAATAGTTGAGAAATAGAAACTTCATACCACAAGCTTAGAAGAATAATGACTGATGTTGGCATTCCAGTGAGATACTTTGGGTGAAGACAAACTTGACAGGAAAGGAAAAATCATAAGGTATGCTATAATAGTGATACAACATACACTTAATTAATTCCCTTAATTAAAAACCTAAAAATTGAAAACAAGACTATACTGTTTCAGGAGCTAGCACAATGTCTTATACCTCAGGGATCTCTCCAGCATGTTCCGCAATGCACACCGACCTAGAACATATGGCCCAGAGCATTTCTCTAATTTACTTCCTAGTGATTCATTTTATAATAGAAGTGTTTAAAAACAGATTGGTCCCCAAAACTGTGAGATCCAGTCACCTCCTGCTGCTGGAAAGGCCCCTGTTTCAAGCATCCAGATAATATGATGTGTCAAATATAGAAGCTGTTCAGGGAGAGACTGCAGCTGCCTTGATAGTCGTTAATTTTGGGTTATCTTCCTGATACGTGAATAACAGGGTAAAATAATAACGGCACAACGAGGGGCCATCTTGTATGTAAACAATTATGTAGAGTGCAGTCTCTTTAAAGGAAATGGTTGGCAGAGTCAACTCTTCGCCCCCGTTTGTTTTCCCAGTAAGAAGCCACTGGCTGTTGTTTCCATGTGTGTGCAAAAGCAAGAGATTTTTTTATATCTGTCTTTGGTGGCTGGTATGGGAAATTGCAAGAAAAGCTAAGGAAAGTCTTAAGACTGCAGAAAGGTCAAAAGCCAAACTAAAATCACTTGAGGAATTTACCTTTACATTTGACATGGTGTGTGTTGTGTGGACTTTCTTACAAACAAACAAACCTAAAAACCCAAACCCAGAGCACAGGTCTTGCTATAGCAAAAGCTGTGTTCCTTGCAGCTTTCATAGCTATTTCCAAAACCTGGAAAATGCAGGTTGTGTGAGTCAAATTGAATGAGTTTCTGTTTCTGGGATAGTAATGGAAATATTTCTGACAGCAGGAGGAACAGGAGTTTGTAGTTGATTTTTTGTTTGTTTTGGAGTTTTTATGGTTTGTTGGTTTTATTTCCAAATTGTTTTTTGGAGAGAGGGGTGCTTTCTACAGTAAAGCTACAGCTTGGGGTTGTCCTTGTTTTCAGAAAATTAATGAATAATACTTCTATGACATAATCTATAATAAAGTGGATCATGTTAAAATTGCTGTGTTAATTCATCTGCTCAGACTGGCTACATGCATGTTTATTATCAAATTAATTTTGAAAATTAATTTCCAATATATACATTCTATTAATCTATTATTTTGAGTGTTCTGTATTAGTAGCACAAACCTGTCACATTTTGGGGTCTCAAATACAACTATCACAGGAGTAAGATCTATTCTGTAAAAAAAAAAAATTTACATAAGTGAATGGAAAATTATGTTTAGTGTTGTTTGCAATGTTAATTAGTATTTATAGATTATAGTGATTTTATAGTGTTATAGGCTGAAGGGCTTTTTTATTGGAGAGAGATCATTGAAATGTGGCAATGCAGATTTCCTTACACGCGCGTCCTGTCATTACTTGAAGGGGCTACCTCTTGGAGCCAGAAATGAGTTCAGTTGTCATGCCAATTTAATCTTTTCCCTCTCTTCTGAGAGTACAGTGGATGTAATGCAGCTTTCTGTGAGATGAAGCTCTCTGAACAGAAACTTATAACTCAGTTCTGATGAGAGGAGAGCAGAGAGGGAATTATTGTGTTCAGATAATTTTCTGAATTTTTTAGAAATTTGTTACTTCAATTTTAATGATTTTTAAATAAATCTTTTTGTAGACCTGTACTCTTGCATTCCACCTCACTGTCATCGTAGCTCTGAATAGGGTTTTACCCTCAGCTATGCTGCTTTTAACTTTCACTTTTTATTAACAAAGCTAATGTGAAAGCAAAGTGTTTCATGTTGCCAATTTAATTTCTTTAATTAAAAGTGAAAGTTATAAGCTGGTACAGCCGTGGGTGAAGTTCTAATGTCATCAATGGGGAAAAATAGGTTTAAAATTGAAACTGTTGGCACAGCAGTGGCTCTCAATAGTACAGCACCTGCAGTTGTGACTCTTAACTTTATTTAATGAAAAAAGATGAATTTGAAGCTTAAAGATTCTCAGTATATGTATTGAGAAGGGCGAGTAGAGCTGTAAGTGCCTTAACTGGGATCAGATGTTGTTAAACACAGGAGACATGTATTTAGGAGGAGAGACCCTGTAGGACATTTTCTAACACAGGTTAAACAAGCTGAGACTTAAAAAATATTATAAATCTAATAGAAAACTTGTTTTGTTAGTGGGACAAAATGTAACAACAATGCAGCTTTGACATCATGAATTACAACAAAATGCTGAATAACGATGATAAATACATCAGAAGGACTGTAGATGTGCCCATCTGCATAGACGCACAGAGTATCCTCCAATTTTAAAAATAATTTCTGCATATATTTATTACATGAGTTATAGATATCCTTATTGTTTTAAAAATGCTGTTGTTTTCTAATTTAAGACAACTCTATGAAATACAAAATCCCCTTCTTAAAAGTACACTGTTACATGTGTAATTATGTGTCTATTTTTGTGGCATTCTTCCTTAACACAAACAAGGGGAAAAGCTGAGGTTTGGAACATTAGGGAGTTTGGTAACATGTAAATGAAACCCCATATTTCTAATGTGTTTTGAATACACATTTAACATACGCTGTTTTTCATACTTTCAAAGTCTAATATTTCCATAGACCTAATGTGATCTATGCAGTTTTCAGATAAATAAGATAGCAAGTTCTCTAACACAAAGCACTTTCATTCTTAACAATTAAAATATCAGGCTGTCTGGTCTAATAAAAGTAGTTTATGGTTGGAAGAAATGTTAACAAACCTGGTTTGGTGAATAAGTTCTCAGTAGGAGACAGCATTTAATGTATTTAAAAGTATGTTATCTGGTTAGGATCAGTCCTACGTTTCTCTAAAATTACTATGGGAAGCTAGCTTGCTTCTAAAGGTGTTTATTCATCAACATGAAAATATATTACGTAAACCCAAATTTCTTTATTTACAGATCTAGACATGAAAAATAGAGAGGGGAAGGGAAAGGAGTTGTGATGAACTCCTTGAAAGTATTAGAGTTGGGGGGTTCTGTGATTGGTGGGTGTTTCTGAAGCTTTAGAGGAAGGAGGCATTAAAAGATTTTGGAAGAACATGTTTCACAAAACAGGTGAGATGCAGCATATTAAGATTTGGATGTTAGAAGGAAAGGAGAAGGGAAGACAAAACCAAAAATACGAGATGACTTTGAAGAAAAGAATTAAATTGTAATTAAAAAAAGCTAGGAATGCTTTGTCAGTAGCTTGATGAAAGTAAGTGTAAAATATTAAAATAATTGGTGAGTAAAAAAATGGTGAGATATAGACAAGCACTACAAGAGCTGAGCAGCAGCAAAATTGTTCAGACTCTTCAGAGGAAGGAAGAGATGTTCATATGTGGAATGGAGTGTAAAGAGAAGCCAGTGACATTTTTAAAGCTTATCTAGGCACTTCTATTAAGCTTGACATTTTCGTTTGCTTACATTTGCTTTAATCGGTGTTATATCAGCATTGAAGAAGCCTTTTATAATTTACATTAGATTGTAAAGTGAAGAATTAATACAATAGTCAATGTTTATACTTTAACACGTTTTAGCTTCCATATGCAGATGATTTTATTTCTGAAGCTTACTGATTTTCAAACTGATGTGATAGTCAGCAGGAAGGTATTTTAGTCTTTACAATCTGTTAAAAAAAAATCTATTAAAATTTATCTGAACACAAAAAGAAACAAAATGACAGTTAAATTCCTTAATTTTATTAGTGGTACTTATACCAGTAATGACACATCCACTGTAAAGTTGGAACTCTACTTGTTTGAAAGAAGAGCTAGCCTGAGCTCTTTGATAAGGCCATTTGGTGTAGGTTCAAGGAATAACCAGAAACTCATTGTGTTATTCTAAATGTAAAAGTAGTTCTACCTTCATCTTCAATCTGGGTTTATCCTATCTAACATCACCTGTTAGTTAAAGTCTTCATTACTGAAAAAAATCCTGTATTTAATATCAGTCAGGAGTTGAGTACCTGTTTTCACCTCTGCAATAATGTATTTATTGTGAATGAGCTGGAGGTATACACAGAGTAGATCATCTGCTTTTCTGCCTGCTTTTGGGGTCTGCTTTTTCAGATTATCCTGAACTCGAGATCAACTTTTATTTGGTCAGTTTTGGGGGGAAACCCCCACTTTTAAATCTGTTATTTTTTAAATCTGTAGCACTTTCAGAGTTTTTTCTTCACTTAAGGAGTCCAGGAAATTGCAATGTTACTTTGCATCTGTTACTTTAGTTTTTCTTACATTGTCCCCAAATACAACGTAGATATGGTATGTTTTCCAGGATTCTATCACTTTCTTGTAGAAACTGGGTAACAATATTAGAAGTCTCAGCTTGATTCTCCCAGGACACTCTGCTTTCTCCTTAAGCTGAAGTGCTTTTAACTTGTACTTTGCATTTGGCAAATTATTCAGCTTCATACAGTAGTATAACAACACTTTGTGTTTCTGTACTGCTTTCACTGTGAGACTCAGAAGGCAATAGAAGTTCATTGTACATTTATAAATTTATCATCAAAACCCATGAAAGGGCTAAATATGATTTTCTACACATCATACTGGACAAACTGAGGCACACAATGATTGAACTGTCATCACAAAATGACAGAGCAAGGACCTGATTCTGCTCAGTTCATAAATACTTACCTAAGTCCATCTCCTAAAGAAGCAACTCATTGAATGGGCTTTTTTGTTGTTTGTTTGGGGTTTTTTAACCTAATAGGTATAAATATAATCAAGTTCTTAGTAATTGTTCTGCTGAACAGACTCCCAGCTCTGTGGCAGATCCACATATTTCATGAAATGCCTTTTTGTTCTTTAAACATTTACTAGATCAGATTATCTAAATTTTTCCTTTTGTGTGACCACAGCAGTTAGAAGGAATCTCAGTCTATGTTAAGTTGGAGTTTCTTTCTTGGTTGGCACAACTACAGCATGGGAGTCTAATTTGGTCATTAGCTACCTGCAAATTTTAATTTCTCATTACTTTGCTCCAGACACTATCCTGCCTTTTATGCTAACAGGCACAAAATCACTAGTAGATGGTGTTGGAAGATGAAGTTAATGTGTACAGTGGAAGAGTCAAGCACATCATCTAAAAATCTCGTTAGTGTTTAATTTGGCCATGCTTTGTCATCACTGTGTTTTATATGTGTGCTATATTAGCTGAAAAAATAATCCCAGTTTAAAAAAGCAAACAGGAAAAAGGATAGAGAAGTCAGTGGTGTTGGTGCCCTGCCTGCCAAATTATAGTCAAGGCTCTCTCCAGGTAGATCAACAATATTACATGTCCCCTTACCCTTAAAACCTATCTTCCTTTGGTTTTCTTCCTGGATTTTTAACTTCTGAATGGAATATGTTATGAAAAATTCAAGCAATGGAAAAAAAATCTGAGCATATGTAAGTTTGCAAGCTAATATTCTTTCACATTTCAGGTCCATCTTCAGCATAGCAAGAGGCAGAGAAAGAAAGACGGGAGAGGGCATAGATATTTTTATTCCTTTAGGAGTTGTGTAAATTATATCACTTCAAATCTCAAAGAAATACTGAAATAAAACAATTACATCTTTCAGGTGTCGGGAACAACAGTTTTCTATGCATGTCTCCAGTTTTGTTGCAGCTTCTTACAACTTTTTACACAACCTTTTCTGAATACTGACCAATCACACAATTAAAAAAAGTATGATGCATCTACCTCTTAAGTTTTGAATTCCATCAATTTGATTAGGCTTAATGAGCATAAATAAGAATTTAATAGTTTTAACATATGGTTATAAAACAGTCTGTATCTGAAGAAAGGTACTGTTACGTGTTGTTATTGCAATTAAACAGTGATTCTTAATGGGTTTTTAGAGCTATCATTCCTGGTTTTGAAAGAAAATACGAAAGTTGCCATTTGGCAATATTTCTTCAGTTTTAAACGTCACAAAATTAGTATTATTGGTAGCGCATGAATGAGTTTAACTTATGTGTATTTCTATGCTGTACTCAAAGTAAGCTCATACGGATAGTAACATCTTTATTATGAAGATTTACTGTTTGGGAGGGTGACTTTACAACTGTTTTCTCCACATTCTCTACCAACAGCTGAATAAAAGCTTAGTTGCAAACAGTAAATTATTTTAAAATAAGTGACTGTAAGGAGTTTAAATTAAAAAGATCAGATAATGGAGAGGGTGTCCCTTCTACTGTCAGATGCTTGAATTTGTTTGTATTAAATAATTGAAATCCAAACCTGTATGGAAATTTTAGCATTGACAAAAACATGGTATTTTTTTTTAATTTAAATCTAGGGTAGATGTTATTTACAACTGAATATTTAACAGTCTTTTGGGTGAGGCCAACGGGTTTGAAATTGCACTTCTATGAATTTAAGCATCCCATCTTTGACACCTTGTATCCTGTTCCCCTTTCTTTGCTATTTTTTAACTTACTGCAACAGATGAGGGGTTCTTAAACCATCTGTTAACCTTTTTTCCCCATTTTTTTTTAAACATGTAGAGTCGCTCAAGGCAAGAAGACCCAGAGCAAGCTAGACTGAAACAAAAAGCAAAGGAGGTAAGCAGAGCTAGAGATCATTACACTTGACATTTCAAGGCTTGAACATATTAATTTTTTATGCCTTGCTACTTGTATATCGTTAATAAAAATCTGACTAAAAACTTTTTAGGATGTATTTGTTGCTTTGCCTTTGATCTTAATGTTTGCAAACTAATACATTAATACATGTGAAGCCTAAGGAGATTTTGTAAGAGAATATTTCCATACATTACATTTTCATTTCCATTTTAGGTAGCTGTAGCTTTTGTTGGCTTGTTGATGACAGCAGCATTAGATTTTGGTGGAAAATATATGCCTTTGTCTTTTTGTAAAATGTCACTTTCTTAAAAATGTGTTACTTAACAACTTTGGTCTGGTAGCAGTCTTTCAAGTAATGTAATTGTCAGTCATTTTCTCTACGGTGTGGTTCAGTGGACTATTTACTCATCAGTCTAAATTACAAATTATCAAATAATTTCAGATGAAGTTTTCATACCTTATTCTAAGAGTAACAATTTGAACTACTGAGTACCTTAATTTGCTGTAAATGAGAGTGACTGTCCTTTGCTTAAGGCATCTCATGGCTTAGGATCAGGTTGTAACTTAAATCAATTAGACTAAAATATCTATCAGTTGAAAGTCATTCCTATTTTAAAAATTAGCAACATCATTTGCAGCAAACTGATGCTGTTTGGTGGGTTTTTTTAGCCAGCTTCTTTGGGTATATGTATTAAAATGTAATAACTATACATTAGAAAGTAATATATACAGAAAAATGCATATAACAAGTTCTTTTGTATTGACCCGTTCTTCCGGTTGTTTCCCTGTTGGCAGTGTTCTATAGTTCCGTTAGCTATACAGGTTTTATATATCTAACAGTCAAAAAAATCCACATACGTGGTTGAGTTTTATTTGTCTTTTTTTTTCATTATGCGATTATGTAGTAAGATTTGCTGAAATGAGTTCTTGTAAACGTTAAGCCATGCCTTAGTGTTTCCAGAGTTGGGTTTGTCAAGCAAGTATTCAAATGAAGTAGAGTAATCAAGTTATTTGACAGGAAAAGACACAGGATTTTAATACTATTCGAGTTTAGTGTATGCAAAGGAAGAATCAGATATGTGAAAATAATTGATGGCAGGCAAAACTTGCTGTTGAGCTGAGAACTAAAACTACTATTCTGCTGGAAGTGAAAGCAAGCTAGAAATAAATGCATTTCTTGCTGCCACAATATTTGCATTCATTGTAATTCTTTTTTGGCCATTGGAAACTTGAGGAAGCAAAGGCAAACAACAGGGCTAGTAAAAACACATTTTCTAGTGGTCAGAGTGAAATAGTGGTTCTCCTTACAGCTATGATAGAAGACTTGCACTCTAGCCAGTGTTGTTGCTTTTGGTGTAGCTGCAGGAGTACTCCCTTGTACGAAAATTCAGGTTGTCCATATAAGCTGTGTTTCTTACCCACTAGAGGGAGTGATGCTGTGCTGGCATGTGAATAAAAGAAAGTGTATGAAATGTATTCTGAGCAATGGTAATAGTGGTGTTAGTAAAGAGGTAGCAAATATTTTGGTGGTAACCTAGTTAAAAATGCTTAGATCAAACTAGTATGTGATTTTAAAGTAGTGGTGTTCCTGGATATGGTAACATGTTTGAGTAAATGCAGAAAGAATACTAGGTTTTCTGTTTAAGTGCTGCACCCCATTCTTTTGTACATTAGCCCTGCCTTTTTTCCCACCCTTCTAATGAAAGTGTATAATTTGCTGGCACCATGCCTCTCTCTGAAGTTGAATTTCATTCTACATATTTCAAACCATAAGAAATATAAGCATGTCTCTGTTTTTAGTAATTAGGGTTCTAAAGCTCTCTCTTCAACTACTTTAGAGACTTTCACCTAAAATATTCAAATATATTTAACAAAAACATACTCTTTTGCATTAATTTTTGCAAAGGGGAGCAGGGAAAGTGGGACTGGCAAGATTTTTGTTTAATATTGTTCATATTTTTTTCTTCATTGGATACTAAATATATGCTGATCTCTCAAATTGTATTGGCACTGCCAAAATAAAAAATAACTGATTATATAGTATAAAATGTAGGTTAGATAGAGTGTCTTTGGCATGGCTTTGTTATTTGAAGTTAAAAGTTTGGAACCAACTCGTACAAAATGTGAAAAATTTCAAAACCTCACTGCCAGCTGGGCTACTCTTAAATGTGCATATGACCCATAACTGAGAGAGAAATTTGGTTTCTTCCAGGTTTTGTATAAGCTGATGAATGTAATACTGTCAGCTTTGATAATAAGCTGGATTTGAAGCTGTGTTTCCATGATTTCCATGTCTTGAATATTGCCTGAAGACCTTTGTTGCTCAGGTATTCTTCTGGCCAGTAGCAGAGTGGCTACGTTAGGTAGTGTTTTAAAACGCATGAAGAGGGCATCCAAGAAATCTGCTCATTTTTAGCTTGTGTTACTTGTTTAATTATATGATTGTCAGATAGTTTAGTTTTTTCATATCAGCAAAGCAGCTGATGATTTCATTATTATGTTCTGGAAATATAATTATTATGTTCTGGATAATACTTCAGACTTCACAGTGTGCCTATGTTTGAACAGTGACACCACTGCATTCCTCCTGCTAACCAGGCAGTCTGGAACTGTCCTCTTCAAAACAGGGTGTGATTAACACTACACACTGGTTCCCTGCCAGATAGAAATGGATGAATATCTAAACCCAAATGTAACCAATATCTGAAGTCTAAGAAAGAGAATATAGCCCAAGATACTTCATGAAGACAAAAGTCAGAGGGAGAAAGGGAAATACCAAAGGAAGTAATTTAAAGTCTTTAAGAAAGTCTTTTAAATCTTTAAGAAAAAACTTTTCAAAACATTGAAAGAACTCTAGAAAACATTGTATTGGAATGCAAAATAAAGGTACCAACACAAGGATAATAGGATGAAGGGGGAAGAAAGAAAACTAGCAAAGGGTATTTGTTCTGAAACATTCCCTTTATAGATATTTTGCAGTCTTTAATTTCTTAACGCTCTGGTTTTCTTCCTAATTTAAAAAGAAAAAACATGAGTTCAGTTTCTTTCACAGAACATAGAGCATTGTGTTGTCCTCTTCTTGCTTATTGGTGTCATCAAGAAAATGTATGGGGAGATCACTGTGTCCTTTGAACACATTTTAAAAATTAATTTGGTATGGTGAAGTTATTTTATGTTTTGTTCTGTAACTCCATCTTACTCCATTTATTAGTCTTCAAATCACTCTGCATATTGTTTAAATCAAACAGGCATAAATCAAGTTTAAATTGTGCTTAAATACCAAAACAAACAGAAGGTCCATCTACATAGGCTTTTATTGCAGAGACTAGACGTAACAGTCAGCTTTCATTCACACACAAACTAGCACTGTTCTAGTTAAGTCAGTGCAAACCCACTCTCATTTCAGTTTGACTTATTTTGCTTTAGCATTAACTGGTTTCAAATGAACTTGAGTGAAAGCAGTAGGAGAATGTGCCTGTGGGGGTTTATGTTGCTTAATACTCTCCATTTACTTTCACACTTTTAAATTGGTGCAGCTTTTTGTCAGTGGACATTATATGATTGTTTTAATGGTAAACCTATTTAATAAACTAGTGAAAAATATTTTCCAATGAGACTATTTCAGGGAAAAATGCTGCTCTTCAGCTGTTACTTGTTACATTGTTTTGTAACATAAATTCTGAAATGTTTGACTCTTAGTACAACTTAATGTAAGAAATACCATCATTTGTGAGCAGTGTCTACTTCGTATTGCATGATTAACGCTTTTAAAATCAAGTTTTAGAAAATACACTGTGATTTATGTAGTCTGTTGGAAGCATGGAAAGTCACAAATATAAGTTAAAGAAATTATGAGTTCTCTAATTTCCATTAAAAGGGTTCATTAAATAGGATATAAAACAGGCCGTATAAGTGATAGCAGGAATAGATCAAGATTAGGAATAATTGAGTCAACACCTAGTAATCAATAATATATATTATTTAAAAGAAAGACAGGGAAGGTAAGATCCTAAACGTCCTTTCTGTCATGGATATTTTTCTACATATTCAGTGTCTGTTGGCTCAAATATTTTAATTTAAAAGCCAAGTAGCTGAGTTTGATCCTGAAAGATTAACTTGGTTAAAATCTTTGTGTCATCACCAACCAAGAATATTGCATAATAATAAAAACTTAAACCAGACACCATAAATGTCTGGGCATGTATCCAGGACCTAGATCAGTTTAGATAACACTCAGCTGAATCTATTCTCAGATGTACTCATTAACCATGCAAGTGAAGTCTCAGACCTGTTGATATTCATAATAGAGGAGCCTTACTGATTTCAAGGGAAGAGGGAAGACAGCCCTTTTCATACCTTTATCAGCACAGATACCCTTTATTTCTAGGATTGGATGAAGTCCTTTAACAGTGATAGGTATTTAAGCAGCTTGCTTTTGGGACTGTTACACTGGCTAGGAGCTTTGGGAGTACCCAGTTCTTGCTTGAGCAGACCAGGGGCAGGTTTTTTCCCTCCTCCCAGAAGGAGTTGTATCCACTGCAGCATTGTGGTAGCACTGTGCTTGGGTCCTGTCATCCCCCATGCCTGCAATGTCTTCTGTAACAAGAGTCTTACTCAGCTAAGTTTCAGATTTCAATCTGTATCCTTTTCAGAGTTATATGCACAAAAATAGCTGGATTGTTAGCAGGTAGAGTTCTGTAAGAAGCCATAGGATCCTTCTCTTACTTAAAAATAATAATGAAATATGTACATCATATGGCATATATCTCATGTGGCTCTAACAGTGCCTTAGAAAATTTAAATCCCACATAAAAAGGTAACTTGTCTTAGCAGTATTACTGAAACTCCAGCATCATTTAACAGTTAGATTATGAAAACAATTTCACTCTAAATAATTTCTTGTCACCACATTAATGTATTTATCAACTCAGTAGGAGTGGTGTCTTTTAAAATATTTAAGTAATAGTTTACTGCAGTTATGCCTGTTTTCATAAGGCATTACTGTAAATTAAAAGCAAATGAAAAGGGTTTTGTTTGGTAAGTTCATTTATTCACCTATTTTAGCAAAGCCAAAGCTCTTAAAGATGGTACTAGTAATGCAATATCTCTTGTGATGAGAAGTCTAAAGAAGTTTTCTATTTTATCATGCCTGACATAAAAATATTGATTCAAAAGCAACAATCTTCTCTTAAAAAGGTTTCTTATAAAACATTCCACTGAGAAATGGAGCACTTGGACTGAAATAAGTTTAAATTAAATTTCCACTTAGCTCTCTAACCCATCTGAGGGTCAGTAGGCAGAAAGAAGGAAAAGCTACGAATATGATACCTGAAGTAATGATAGTGCAACATTTAGGCAATAATGATGCTTCAGAACTGAGTTGTTTCATAAATAGTTTTCTGCATCAGGTTACCAACGCTATAGCTGTGATGCAGAAAGAATGCAAGCATTTTTGTCAATACATGTAGAAGGTTAGATAAGAGTCGCTTTGTTTACACTCTCCCTTTACCACAGGTCTGTTGTTTGAACCCAGAAAAATAATTTAGAAAAATGCTTAGACTATTCCGGTACTGTCTAAGCCCATGCAACACTGCCATGGATTTGGCTTTAGAGTACAACATTTTCCTGAAGTTATAAAGTTGTTGCAGTGACTTCGAATGTTAGTATTAAACTTGTATCTCAGAGAGAAGTGGTCCTGTCTGTTATCAGTCAAAATACTTTCATGAAAATCCTGCTGTGTTATCAAGCTTACTGCTTTTATGTTCACTGTTCATTTTTTTCCTTTTGAGTAGATATTACTGTAGATGTGCAGATATTTATTTAATAGTCACAAATTCTGATAACTGGAGTTGACCATGAACTGGGAAGGACAGGAGAGGAATGGTACTGTATTTGCATATGCAAATACTGCTGCTGAAGAAACAAGAAGATCTATAACCAGTAATAAATTCATTGCATGTGAATCTTGGTGTGTAGATCTTCAAAATTTCGTTTTAGTTTGAAGACAGTGGGTTTTGCCAAAAAATTTCCTGTGTTTCCAAGGATAAGGTATTACCCTGTCATGAATTTTACAAGTCCTGAAGAACTTCAGGCAATAGTAGTCTTACTGTTCAGCAGAACTTTTTGCTTATCTCTTTGTAAAATTGAAGACCATGACACTTCCAACCTGTTTTCCTGTGCTTAGAGCAGAAGTGATGGCAGTTGTTTGGCTGAAGATGAAGTGTGGTCTTAGCCTGGCTGTGCAGAAAGTTAGAAAACTGGGTAATGCCAGGGGATCAAAGGAAAGGCCATATTTTCCAGCTGAGTCAAATTTGTTTATTCCTGTTTAGGTAAAATGTATATTAATTAGAGTTGAGTCAAGGGCTAGATTTTTTTTTGTCTTTTCTCTAAGCCAAGCTTGGCCCAAGATTACCTCATTAGTCTAGCAGAAATCTAAATTAAATCCAATCCTGTTCAACATAAAAATTTCCTTTTACAAAATTATATTGGTGGAATTCCATAGTGATGCATGATTTTAGTGTCATACCCTGCCTAGCTCTTGTTTAGTTAACATGAATGCTTATTTTTGTGACTGTTGTTTTTAGCATTCTGAAAGCAAATGCTGTTTTACTGATATATGAGTTAAATACATGGCCTTTCTTAAGTAACAAACTATTTTTGTACTTGATACATCTTTATAATATAAAGTAAGAACACTTTTTATGTTTGTTTCTACTTGCTATCTAGAAAAGAAATTCTTAAGATCTTCGTATACTCCCTCCCTAGAGTTACATACAACTTCAATGCATTGTGTGAGAAGGATCGTTAGTATTGTATCAATGTGTTGTGCTACCTCGCGAAGACCCATGTTGGATTTGTGTGTCGTTGTATGTGGGGTGTTTATAAGCACAGATAAATCAGGTTGCATACCTTGGAGAACAGGGGCTAATGCAAAACAAAATGGGACAGGTGAGTATGACAAGAGAAAGGAGCAAGAAAGCAAGCTGTCTAGTCAAGCATCGTTCGCTGTTTAGCTGGTGTCTCGCGGCAGGGTAAAAGTGACTCCAGAAGAGTATTTGAAAGATAGCAGCCTTCAATTAACACAGCAGCAGTGTAATTTCCTTACATTTTGTATGACAAATATATTTGTACTAATGCAATCTGCTATTTGAGATGTTAGCAGCTATGTATGCAAATGAAATACAGTACTTGTCTTACCTTGCTACCAAAAGGTTCCCATGTGGCTCTCTGAGAATTTGGGGACATTAAACAAGTAAAAGTTGGATACGTTTGTAAAAGTTAGCTTTTCTTTTCGGGATTCTTACTTGTTTTCTCACCATTCCAAATAAAATTTTAAGTAAGTGTGTACTCTAGTTTTCAAATAAAACTAGTGAGAAAAACTCGAGACTCATTTTCAAATAAGAGTATAGCTTTGTTGTGAAATATATTTGGTTTGTGGTTTAATATTTCCAAAAGAGCAATATCTGTTACAAATTCTGCTCTATCGAATGGATTTCATTCTTTTTAAAAAAGCTGAAAAGGAGGCAGGGGAGGAGAAATCCATCCCTGTTGTTTATGTTGTCTTCCAGATTGCATACACACCGATGGAGTCCGCCTAATAAAATATTGTTATTACAAGTAGTTTCTTATTATAAAGCAACAGGACTACTTAAATATGCATTTCCAGAACTTGGGTTTAGAAGGGTACAAGCTTTTTGTAAAGAATTTCTGAAGCCGAAGGTGACTTAAATACTCCAGCAGGAACTTTTTTCTTGTAAAATGAATTCTCTGAAGGTGGTGCCTGATGTTTGCACCACAGAAAAGTAACAGTAGAATTTTCAGCCCTTCAGCTCCCCTGCAGTTTCCCTTCCATGTCTGTAGGAATAACCAGTGCTACTGCTTTTGGATTTTGAGGCACTGCTAAACAAGTGGAAGGTGGCAGCCCCCTCTTCCTGATCACTTTTGGGTGCCCAGATCGCAGAGCTCAGTGAAGAGATAAGGGAACTGTTTTCTTCCACCTTTGTGGTGTGAGATTTGTGGTAAGGGTGGTTTGGCTTTGCCTCTCCTGAGTATTGACAATTGCACCCAGAGGTTCCACAAGAAGCAGTGAGGAGTGCGTGCGATGGTGCTTCCTTTTCCAAAAGATTTTTAAAATTCTTTTTAGATATCTAAATATATACATGTATAGATATATAGATACATATATATCAGATCAATTCTGCAAGGAAAATGTCAAGACTGAATTTCCAGATCTCCTCCTTTGTCACTCTGGCACAGCAAAAAAAAAAAAAAGATGCTTTCATTTAGAGCAAGCTGTGCACGTGGAAAAATCACATAACTGTTTTATCTGAACCCAGCAACAGATTTACTTCCCTGCTGATCTGGCAAAATAATAGCGCTTTAGACTTTAGAATATGATTGCCTATTTAATAAGTAGAGGGCAGCAAATGTCAGCTGTGTCAGCTTGTCAGACACCGAGGAGGTTGCTTGGACAACAATCTAAATTATTATTTAGATGTTTTGGTCCCTTAGTCGAGCCTGCCCTACAATATACAAGCTTGCAAGGAGAGGTCAAGGTGTACTTAGGCTTCAGCCTGCAGGGCAAGCTTTCCCCCATCCCCTGTATGCACATCGGTTTCTTACTCCAAAATAAACCTGAATGAGGGCTTTAATTCTGCCGCTGAGCTAACATGTTTGTAAGCCCTGTTTGGCAGCCTCAGAGCGCCTGAGGCAGCACACAGCTGCCAGCTTTCATCTGCCCCCAGTTCCTCCGGGCGCTCCGCGTCACATGATGTAACCTAAGGGGATTGAGACGCACCTACTAAATCTTCTGTTCCTCTGCCCACTCAGTCTGGGTGCTGCACATTGCACCGGCAGCAGGCAGCTGGCCATCAGCAATCAGCTGCATACCTCCTGCTGGCAAATCTTCAGTCTTTTCTTTGTGCAAGACCCACATACAAAGATCTATCTACCCAGGGTCCCCACATCTACTTCCCGGCTGTAGTCTGGAAGGGTATTTGCACGTTCTGTCATCTTGCAATGGCAGGACCTTGTTTGAAATGCATACATATTGTAGAAACACTGCGTTTTGTAAAATTTGAGATTTATTTCTAGCCTGTTAGTGGAAGATGAAAGAGTTCATGGGAGCAGAGTTAAAGCTAAAGTTAGAACCATAATAGTAAAATTTTAAAAAGAGTAATTTAAAACTTCCTTGCCAGCACATTTTTGAGAGAGTTGATAACTGTGCATGAATACTTCTGTGTATTTCCCAACTAATCTATAAGATATACAAGACACAAGTTTTCATAGCTGTCTTGAAGAATATTTAGCAGATTGTAAAGTCAGATACAAAGAAATAATCTGATTCTGCAAATCTGCTTTGTAAAGGTATGCTATAATTTTCCTACAAGGTTTGTCAGCATCTCCTGTCTGTGCTGGGATGTGACAATTTATGTTTATGTACTTATGTATGTATGTATTTATTGTGGAGTAATGTGAACGTTAACTTTGTTGTCATTTTCAGGTAGAGATTGTGGTAGAGATTTAAGGAATATTTAATAAAGTTAACAGTAGGGTAAAAAGTGTCAGTTTTGACTTAGTAAATACTAAACATTTCTGTCTGTAGCTAGGTTATATGCATACTCTTCTCCTAAACTACAAGCCAGGTGGCTGGTCAGTGACATGTAGAAGTCATGAAAGGTGTGTTAGCATCTATTTCCTATTTTTAGTTTAGTCTTGCCATTAAAAATACCTTTCTGTCAGCCTGTGAAAGAGTCTCCCGATAGTTACATCATCTTAGATGAATAATGAGATACTGCTGAACATACCCTGAAAAAGGAGTTCCCCTTTAGTAACAGTAATTTTTTTAAATAAAAACAATTTATTATTGCCATTCAAAATGTAAACAGAATGGTCGTTTTTCTCTCAAGTATGTGTTTACTAAAGGTAGATATGATTATCTCTAAAATATAAACACTTGAAAGGTATTACTGTATTTTTGATGTTATTAGGCAGTTGAGTAATGATTTGTAAGGCTTTTGTTTTCATTTAGTGTTGAAAATTGTTGCTGAATTGGTGGTTAACTTCTAGTTTTTCATGAAAATGGTCAGAAAGATGTGAATGGAATTTTCTGGAATGGGAAAGTATGTTATGTATTTGTGCTGACGAGTGTCTGCACACTGAGGTGTTACAGCTTCCTTAAAACTGATATCTCAGTATCTGTAGGATTGAAGTGAATTGAAAAACAGTATGATGCAATTACAGTTCATAGGTTTATTGACTGCACAGCCATGCGAAAATCTAAATAAGCAATCTGAAGTACAGAGTAGGCTTCCTTACACTTCTGTGTTCTTTCCCTTCGCAACTAGTAAATCTATTTATATTCACAACAGACTTTTATATTCTTGAAACAGAAATAACACCATGTAGGTTTCTGAAGATTTTCCTTAATCTTCTTTTTTGACATACCATCAGATTTCTAAAGGGATTTTCACCCTATATGGCCAAAAGTCATATTTGCACATCAAGGTGCATGAAAATACATTAATTTCAAAAAAAAAATAATAACAACAATAATAAAAAAATCTGTCCTGGAAGAAGTGCTCATATCTGGCAAACATATCAGATAAGTCAAGTAAGCTTTAGGAAGGTGTCAAATACACAAACTGGGAAATTAGACTGAACATAAAAACTGAACTCAGGTGTTATTTGTGTGCAGGAAGACAGGAGAGAGGGAGAACATTCACTTTATAAGAAACATAACAGAGGTGAGATTGGTGAGAACAGAGCACATTTTTATGAGAAATAGGATAATTCTGTTTATTTTCAAAATCTGTGTTTAAATTCTGGAAAAGTTTCATCTATGTTTTCATAAAGAGCCCTTACTCTTAAGGTAGCACATCACTTTGTGGCTGTAATGGACAATTGCCAGCTCTGAAGAAATGAGATAAGGCTCCCCAGTGTAGGGTACTTGTAGAATATATAGGGATATCTGCTATGTCTCACGATAACAGGTAACAATTAAGAAGGTTATTAAATATACATTACTACTTCACTGTATATGCTGCTGTTTAATTAAGTAAACCACTTCCAGCTTCCTAATTTGAGGAAGAGTAAATTCAGTATTCAACAAAATTGTTCTCTATTTTAATAATGTTCTGTCATTAGCAGGTGCCAATTTTTCCTTCTTAAGCAATGTATTCAGGGAATCCATTGTTTACTAGGATGTGTCAGAAAACATAAATATGAGATGTTTTTTTTCCCCTCTAAGAATATAAATTGTTTGCATCTTTTAGCTATTTTACCTTTTTAATGTCTAGGTCTCTGCAAGATAGAGTGATACAGACCTCCAGCTTGCATGGAAAACATCTAAAGAACATGCAGCTACACTAGCTAACCCTATAAACTTCTCTACTTCAGTCTCAAATTGAAAACTTGTGCCTTATTTTAGGATGCAGAAGTTGAACAGTGCTCTGGATTATACTAGAAATGTCACTTCTCAGAGGAGAGAGGTAATGTCAGGTCATGAGAGACTGGCACAGTTCTCTAAGACCAGTTGTTAATCCCAGTTTTGTTAAGGTTTAATCTCAGTAATTTACATAGAGATAAAATATACTTCACTATTGAGCTAAAGTTTTGTGTGTGTTGCGTGCAGTCATGGTGCTCAGTAGAAGGTGCTGGGATGTCAGCAATATGTGATAGTGTTCTGCTCTGTATTTTTTGATGTTTTGGATATAGAGCAATTACAATGCATATTTAAATATCTTTTACACTGTTATCTAAAATGCATATGTTTCTTAAATTTGTCAGTTGATGATTCTGTGACCATAACAATATATGATGATTTCTGTGATCTGTTCAGCTGTACAAAAGAAAAAAAAAAAAACAAACCAAAAAACCATAAATGTACATTTCATAAATATCCTCAGGTAATTTTAACTGAGGCATTAAAAATAATTCCTGAGTAAAAAATGCTGATCTGTCCATCTATCTATGTGGAGAGATTATTTCTGGATAGTACTGAAATTTGAAAAACAAACCCCTAAATCTGATGGAAGAGGAAATGTCTGCCTTAGCAGGCATGCCAACATTCAGGAATGCTGAGAACATGTGGGAGACTGTGTGGCAAATATGAGAGTGATCTGACTGTTTTGTCTCAGGGATTTTTATTTTTGCCCTGTTTGCCTCTTAGTGCATTTTTGTTCCTGTCAGTTTTTAAATGTGCATTCCTCATATTTAAAATATTGGAAATTGAATTATTCTCTGTCACACTATTGTAACTCTGGAGTAACTATATTGGCATCAGTAGCAGTATTCAAAACAAACAGAATTTGTCCCTCTACTATTAGATATAATTTGATATTGAAACATCTCCTGTGGACAATGATGATTTATTGTGATCAGCTATACTTAACATTTTTACTTAAATGCAACATATTTTTGTAATTATATATAATATAATCTGTGTTTATGTCTACCATTTATATGAAAAATCAGCTAAAATCTTTGTGATTTTTGCATTAATTTCTGGTTTTGCAAATGTAGCACATATTTCCAATTGCCTCACTTTGATTTTGTTATTTAAGATGCAAAGAAGAATGTAAAGCTTTTTAATGCACCGAATCCGTTTTCTTTTTGCAGTAGTTTCACATTTAATTACAGCTGTCTTTGATAATAAATTGTGTGCCAGAGTTTGTAACATATTTTATAAAGCGAAGTCCTTTGGTGAGTTGGTTACTGAAACAATAAGCGTTTGTGACAGGTTGTTTGCTGAATACTTCCTCTGTGCATATGGCAGATCATAGTTCAGTTGTTAGCAGATTATCCGTTGTGCCTTGATGTTAAAAGAGGATACTTTTCAGGCTGTGTTTAAAGCTGTTCTGCACTGTCCTAAGAATGGTTATGTTGAGTGGGATCTAAGAGAAGTTAGGGGAAGTTCACATATACTAAGGGAAAAAAAATGAACACAGCAAATAGCTTGTAGTGATTTTAGCTTTCTACTCATGATCTCTGATAGTATTTATGGGAATTTTTCCACTGAATTTAAAACTGCTTTGAAACAGATAATAGAACATCATTAAATATTCTTCAAATTTGTAGCCAAAAAGAAGAACCTTTAAAGGCATGTAGAACCATCATTACTTAGGGGACAGTATTTTAATCCCATATTTTTAAAACTGGACTGGTCAGGAATGTGAGGGGTTTTTTAGACAGCAATATTTTGAGCATCAGTTTTAGAACATAAGGACATTTTACCCAGTTAGGAGAGGAAAGTCAGAAATACTTGTTTTCAAGATTGTGAAGATGAGGAGGGGATAATCTGTAGCTTTCCTTGCTTATTTTAATGTCTAAGGAATAGACAGCAAAGAATACAGTGGAATTTTTCTGTGAAGAATTAGATTCTGCTATTGGTGACACACATTTTAGACTTCTAATATGTTGAAGGATCGTTAAGATCTAAATCAAAGGTTCAATTTGCAATAAATTGAAAATGAATTAACCCCCCTCCCATGTGTTGTTTTGGAGATGGGGAGAGTATTTTTGGGAAAAGCAGAAGGAATAGAGAAAGATTAAAAATATTTTACTTGAAAAGATTAATGTAAGGAGATACATTTTAGATCATCTCATTTCCTTTTTAATGCAAATCTGATTCTTTGATTATTCACTTTTATTATTTATTTATCCTTATACAAAAGTTAGAAATTGTTACATATTGGGAATGTAGGCATTTTTATAGTGCAACTATTGCACTCATTTCATCTATTGATGAAAAAGGGTTTTAAGAAAAAAATTTTGAATAGAATTAATTAAGGGACTCTTAAAGTGCTAAGCTTAATGTAACTGCAGTTCTTTAAAGCAGAAAAACAAGAGAGAAAACAAATAATGCCCCTTAAGCAGATGCTTATTCATGTAGGATAGCTACTCTTTGATTTTGGAGAGGTAGTGTGACATGCAGTTGGAAACCTTGATTTATTGTGTCTTCATTTATATCTGCAGTAAATGAGGAATAAGCATAAAACATGAAAAGGGAAATTAGGTATTACACTCGTTCTCTTACTTTTTGTATTTTATTTACAAGAAATACACATTTTTTTAAATGGTGTGTTGCTGTGCCTTTTGTTGACCATATCTGTACGCCAGGTCTGTCTGCTTGTTTCCATTGGCTTGTCATGTTCACTAATTAGGGAACTGCTGCATGATTCACCTTGTTAATTAGAGGGACTTGCACACAAAGGCCCTTCGGGCAGTGCGAAAGAAGAGCCTAGCACTAGTGCCCTGAGAAAGCTACAGCCTGTGAAGTAATTCTTCTCATCTACCTTCTATTTTTTATTTGAAATGAATAAATCATTGAGATTTTCCTTGTGGAGTGAGAATGCAAGAATTCACATCTTTGTAAGATGTAAATTATATGTGATCAATAGAAGAGGATGACTACTGTATTGTACTTACAAGGTTCCCTAATTTACTACTTGTCAGTGTATGAAAAATTACTTGAAATATTTTGTCCCCATGCTGTGGTATGTTGTTCCCTTGATCTGCAGGAGAAATGAGCAGTAGCGGTTTTGCTATAGTTAAATCTAAAATAGAAAAGATGTAGATTATTTAAATTTTGAGCTTGTTTTGCATCCCCAGTGGAACTTCCATTTTGCAAGTGCACCCCCAGTAGTACCCCCACAACTTTTAAGGGGGAGAAGCTGGTGGGCGTCTGGCTATTTTTGTTCCCGATATTACTCTGCCTCAAATCTCACTTTTGAAAAGAGTAGCATACTCGCTATATTGTGTATTCTTTAGTTGGATATAGTTTCAGAATAAATTAAAATTGTTTTTGTCGTGTCACTTAGACTTGATCAAACCATAATCCAGACTGCAAAAAAGGATATTGTGTTAAAAGCGCACAACCAGTCTCTACACTACGCATTTCCCATCTGTTTATGACACTTCAGAAATTAACTTCAATGCCATTCTCTCCAACTATTTGATTAAAATTACTTATTACAGCCAAATGATTTTTAGTAGATTGCTACATTTGCCTCATTTCCTCAAATGAGGCTGGCAGTTTCAAGATGCAGATTTCCCATAAGAATGGTAGAGGACTGGTATCAAAATTCGGGCATTTTCTTTTGGAATAATCTAGTTTAATAAAGCTTCTTACCAAAATTTCTGATGAACTAGTATTTTAAATGCACTTAAAATTTCTGCTATTGTCAACTTTTGTGGTGGTGGCATATAGGCAGAGAAATTTTACCAAAAAATAGATATATATATTTTGAAAAATGAGGAAAATGCTTCTGACTTGAGATTTTATGCTATGGCATACTGTCACTCTTCATTTCCACAAAGCTGAGATCTTCCTACACACCTCAGTCTTCAGTTGACTCCAGTGATACACTAACCAAGAACATACTTTCCCATGTTTTTGGTACGGTTCTGGTGTACTGGTTCTTAATTACTTCAGATTTCAAGCATGTGCCAGAGATGGAATAGACGTAAAAGTAACAAAAGGCCATGCCATGCTATCGAAACTGGTGATGTCTGGAGAAGGTCATGCAGATAAAATTCTTGATTGGAGTCTCATAGTACTCGCACAAAGTTGTAGCAGCTGTGGAGAGTTTTCACTATCCAAGTAGCTGTTGTATTACTCA
This sequence comes from Grus americana, assembly GCF_028858705.1. Taxonomy (NCBI): domain Eukaryota; kingdom Metazoa; phylum Chordata; class Aves; order Gruiformes; family Gruidae; genus Grus; species Grus americana. Next base: position 11,025,434 of record NC_072864.1, read on the forward strand.
GATGCAATGAAAGATTCTTTAAAGAGTATTTTCAACAATGTTTATTTCAGGGATACTTCACCATCTGAAAAACAGAGCAGTTGATTCATGTTCTAGTACAACCTTCAACACACTGTTACAGCGGACAGCATAGCCTCTGGGAGTTACTGTGTGTGCTCCAACTGCAAGCGTGGGGAGCTGATGGAAAGCTTAGTTGTGAGGTTCATCTGAGCCTTGTATTTTCCAATGCATGATTTTAAAAAAGCAAAGCTTATTTCCTCACTTCTCTTAGTAAGCTCCCAGTATCCCCATGTTTCTGTCAGACCTCCCTAACTAAAGCCACAGCTCAACAAGTTTGCTGCTCTTTGTAATTGGTTTGTAACTCTAGACGTGACTGCCGTTCGTACAGGTTTTTCTCTGTACGTTATGTTCCCTAGTCCTCATTAAAGCCTCAGTTTCAGAGCCCTCATATAGTGTCTTGCTTCAGGGGGAAAGGAGAATATCCTAGACATCTTGGGAGGATAGTAAACCCCCACTTAGATTAACACAGGGCCTGGGAAAAGATCTTAACCAGTCTTTCTCACCAGTGCCCCAAGAGTGAGGATATTGCTCACACCTGAGTTCAGGAGCCTGTGAGTAAGCTGTCAAGCTTTTTGGCTGGTATTTTTTATATTGTATGAGTATGTCTCATTTCCTTTGAAGAACAGTTTGAGAAGATTTGTAATTGTCCGTTGTGTTGCTCTGAAATAAAATTAAGACTAATAACAAAAAATAAAATAAGAGAACTAAGGGAAACTCTTTCAGAACTTTTTCTGATCTTTCTACAAGAAAGTTACCAGCATCTCAAAAAGTTGCCAGCTCCAGTAATGCTGATCCTGCCAGTTGTCTCTGCGTCAGAAGCCCTTTGCTCAAATGATCTGTGTTTGGATCAGCAAATCTACCAAACACCATTATGGGACCTAATAAATATCAAGGCTTAAAATAGGTGTGTCTCTATCTTAGTATAGAAGAACCTGGAACTGGTGCTACTGGAGAGTTGTTGTTTAAGGAATAGTATAACCAAAACCAGAAAAAATGTGCTGGAGCTCCAACAGTAGTTTTTGAGGAATGAAGAAATGTAATGATTAACGTTGCTGGAAGGACAAAAAACCCCCTTGCTGTAGAATGCTTTCAGAGGAATTCGAGGGATATCTTTCTAAAAAAGCCTAATTATTACACATTGTATACTACAGATGGGAATATGTAGCTTAAGAGATGGTTGGACAGTTGCAGAAATAAATGGTCTTAAGTTAAACTACAATAGTGCATTGTATTTGGAAAATGAAAAAGGAAGACCATATTCATATATATGAATCAGTTCAGACAGCGTATGGTCTTGAGTAGTAAGGAGATAAAATTGTAGTTTACTACTAATTATTTTTAAAATTGCATTTAACTAGGTATTGTACATGACTTGAGATAATTACAATTAAGGCTTTTCTTCAGGGAAAAATAAAAATGAAAGGCAGGATGCACCTTGCATTTTCTATATCAGAAGTTTGACATATATTGTGTTGAAAGTAATAGGGCAAATGTTAATGGAAAATTTGAGTAAACTTTTAAAACATAATGAAATTAGATGTAATAAACATAAATGTCTATTGTAAGAAAGACACTTGGTCAAAAGTACCCCAGTTAAGGTTCCAGAACTGTATTCAGATGCTCATTATTTTGAGAAACATTCATCTTAGGGGCTGAAATGTTTCCAGCTTAGTCTTTGCCCAGGGTGATTTTTTCAAACACTATGCAATAATTTTCGACTGTTGTTAAATGTGTAGGAAAGAAAAAAGGGGAACCCCCCCCCCAACACACACACCTTTTTCAGTAACGTAAAATCTTGATCTACTTCAAATAGATGTACAACCATTGCAAGTGATGACTGGAGCTTTTACTGAGTTGTGGGAGAACGCTTGTGGAGAAGTAGCATCCAGCTTTGTATTGAAGAAAATTTGATATAATTCGGCAGAGCTGTGAATGTTTAAAAGTCTCACAGAACGTGTTCGGTGTATGATTTCCTATTACACATGTAAAACGTCTCTGTATTGCATTATTGCAGTGCCACTTGTAAATGTTAGCTACTTTGGACCAGTTTCTTACCAGTTAGTGTGCTATTGTTATAGACGTTCTGCTGACCTTTAGAGACTTTGGTAATGCAAGAGAGAGGCAGAATCGTAGCATGGGCATTCTGCAGACATTACCTGTTTTTCAAGACACTCTCTGAAGTTCACTGATGTACTGATCCTTCTTGATCATTGTCCTGGACTTGTTGAGGTTACTGCCAGCATTTTTAATGAGTTTCATTTTTTAATTGCACCTTCTGTTGTGGACATCCTAGGACATGTGTAATGGTTCCACATTTCAGGCTTTCCTCAGCAAAAGAAATGTTTTTCCAGGGGGTGTAATCACTGTCTGAGACTGATAGATATATGTTTCAGAACCATCAATTAAGACAAGCTTTTCCCAGCATATGACCCTGTTATCAGGAATTAAACCATCCATCGCAAACAGAATTAGGAGGGATCTCCACTGATGCCTATTGGCTAGAAATCAATGCTTAAATCATTGTTTATATGATCTTGCTTTCATCAAACATTTCTGCCATTTAGTGGTGTCTGTTGCCAATTTCCTTTTCAGTGTTCATTCCTGGCTGTCTTCATTCTTGATTGTTGTCTACAGTCTGTCGATATTTATAGCTTCTGTTGTGCAGTTAGTCTCTTCTCTGTCCTCTTTTCTTCTTCTTAGGCAGTATTTCTGAACTATGTTGGGAATTGTAAGTAGCCAAAGTCTAGTTCTTTGTGGGCTGAGTTGGCTCTGTGACTGCAGAAACTTACTTTTACAACTCAGCTTCTATTCCCTTATCAAATCCTATATTGACAGTATTTAACATACTTGACTACTTTCTCAAGCTCTTCTTTCTTCACAATCATCTCTGTCTTTCTGTCACCAGGTTGTTTTCCTTCCACGCCAAAAAACATCCCTGACTTCCGCCTTTAGGTAGAGAAGCACCTCCTTGACCTTTTTCTCTCTCATGTGATGCCACTCCCTCTTCTCCCTTTTATTTTTAAGGTATTTATGTGTAGACTTGAATTGTCAGAGTTCCAGTCATCATCTTACTTTCTGATCATATTGAAGGAAATTTCTCTTAGTGCAGTTCTTAGCAGCTACAGCTCAGGCCCTTTCTCCATCTACATCTCTGCTTTAAATTAAACTAATTTCAATTTGCTTATGTTTTACCCTCTGTTTGGAGCACATTTCACCTTCTTTTCAAGATGCTCTTTGCTCATGGTTTAGAACAACTCCTGTCTTTCTGATGAGTAGTTCAGTGCTTCATTTACTGTTTGACATTCCCTTTTCCAGTGGATTCAGATGAGCAAGTGGGAGTCACTGGGATGTTTGCATAGCTGACGTTAACAGACTTATTTCTCATGGGAGATTTGCTTTTGTGCTCGCTGAAGAGGAAGAATTCTCTGTTGACAGTACAGATTACAGCCACTGCTAGGCCATTTAATTTTCTGGATTGGAGAAGGTGTTTGACTTGAGATCTGCGAGTGTTTATACCAAGTATCCAGCATTTGTTTTACAATTGTCTTTCCAGACCAAATTCATGCCTTGAACAAATCCATAGAATTTACTTCTCTAGCCATAATTTCCTTCAATATACTCTTGATTTAGTTGAACTTGTAGAAAAGTGGAAAATAATCGCCACTGTCCTCTGTGGTTATTATAACACTACTTAGAGTAACAGATGGGGGATTTAATTCTTGAAATCTTGAAAATGAATCCATACTTGTCTGTGAAACAGGTGCTTTCTTCCAGTTGTTTGGACTGCCACAACAGCCGGTGGAAATTGCAATCTAAGGAGAAAAAAAATTCACTGAGCATATACTCACACCATATATTTATTAATATTTCAATGATTGTTCTCACGATGACTTGTAGTGCAGAAAAGGCTTAAAGCGAAAAAGGGTTAAAGTAAATGCTTGGTTTCTGTTGCAAAATTATTTATAAAGCATGCCATGAATAAGTGTGGTCTTGGTTTTTGGAAATTATTAAATCTAGATTTTAAGATCTAATGCTGATACTTCAGACAGACATATGGCTGTCTTCCTTGCGGCATATGCCTTGTGGCACTTCTTTCTGAAATACCTAAATGTATTATAACAAATAATGATCTAAGGAAAACAAACTAATGTTTTAGAACCTCTTTTGTTCACTTTAGCTTAATAAAGTAGTGAAATAATTTTCTTTCTGTGGTTTTAATGTTATGCTACCATCACAAAAAAGAAAATTTCATGGTGTGAAATAATATTGGTGCTTAATTCTTATACTGTACTTCTCATCAATGGGACTTCTTTAACTTAAGTAATGAAATACCTCTCAGTAAGTAAGTGGCATGCTAAAAATAAATTGGGATCAGATAAGGAGCAAGGACCAGCATCTCATTTGTAAGCATTTTTCTTGTATGATATATTGGAATATTTGTCTGTGTTTTAGATAAATATTTTGACTTTCAAAAAAGTTAATTGTTTTTGATGAGTGTGGTTCTGAATGAAGAATTGCTTCCTTCCCAGAGGGCAGAAATTTTAATATGCTATTGATAAATATGTCCATATTAATTGTGATGAAGGCAAGTTAAAGAATGATATTGCATCAGCAGTCCAACATGAAAATGAGAGTGTGAATGAATGCAGCTATCAAATGGTTGCATCTTGTTGGTTGATGTAATGAGTTTGATTCGTTTCTGCTAAATCATGTTAATTAACAGGAAATTTATTTATTTTATCAGGATGTATAGATATTAACAGGTACTTCATTTGTTTAAATATCCAGAAATTATTAACTGGCTTAGTTAGAAGATAAACTGTATTGTAATAACAGACTACTTGCTTGCTTTCTTTAAAATATAATTGATCAAAGAAAGAAGCTTAAGTAGCATTAGTTTCACAGGTACTTTTAAGAGTAATTTCAGAACAATGAAGATGGCTACATTTAATTCATGTTATTCTTAGTGCAGAGAATTCAGAGGGTGATGACTTTGGAACTATGTATGCAAAACTGGTTGCAAAGTCATTTCCACTTGATGTAGAGAATACAGTTCCCGACTATACTGGGGAAAAGAGCCTCCACTGGCCAGGGTCGTGTATTTTGCATCTGGTGGTACAAGAGGTATGTCTTAAAAATAATCTCTGTTAACACCAAAGCAGAGTAATTAAATCTACATTAATTATACAACTCCCACAAAACTGTTTGGCTATTCCTAAACTTCTTGCAAGATACCTGCAATAACCATATCAGGTTTTATGACTATTAAAAATAGTTCATATCTCAAAGGCATTCATTTTGAAAAGCTCCCATTGAATCAGATGTTAGCAGTCACATTGCATGTGTAAATGTCTTTATGAAAAGTACAGTGCCCCCTTCTTTTGAATCGAAGCCAAGATACTGCGCTTTTTTGTTTGTTTGTTTAAAGAAATATTATGATTGGAGATAACATTTTTGATGAAGAGTCAGATGATAAGTAGGAAAGAGATTTGGTACAGATAATCTGATGTGAGGTATGAAAAAACAGAACTATGTGACTTGGAGATGGAAAGAAGAGAAAGTTGGAATGGGTATTTGAAGAAGCCAACAGTGGTGGTTAGTCTGCTCCAGGATGTTAAATAACATCCAGGAATCTTGTCAAATGTCTTGCTAGTAAGTATCCATAAACTGCAAAGATGTTTTACTGTAAGCAAATTGATACTTAATAGTGAGTGTGCAAAGATGTTCCCTTAAGCCCACTGGAGTACACTAACTACTGCAAGGTGAATGCCTCTGTTGGTAATCAGTATCAGGATCATAATTATTTTGATTACTTTTAAATGTAATTTTATGATCTTCTGACTTCAGATGAGCTTTTAAAAAAAATCGTGATAACTAGTTTTTAAAAGATTGATGAGAATTTGTGTAATATAGTATCAATCAAGTATTTCAGCACTTCAGCCCTTATTTTATAAAACATCAGGATACTGTGATCTTGCTGATGATGCATGTGTGATTGATATGTTTTGACCAATATTCATTAAGGTTTGCATAAGAAGGTTGTTCTTTTCCATTGTAGTATTCCAAGGTGTGTACTGTACTACCAGTATCAGAAACTGTGTTGTGGTTTTTGTGTGGAGTTTTTGTACCTGGCAGCATATTCCTTATTTGTATTGCAGTAGTGTCTATTAGTCCCACTGGGGCTAGATGGTAAGTAAGGTACGTAGTACAGGAGGATCCACATCTGGAGAGCTTATAGCCTAAATAGACAAGCTGAGTGAAGTGGGGTGAGGGCCCCAGGTCTTGCTGGTATTCACCCAGTGCCAGTAGAACAGAGCCCCACTCCTTTGGCTCCGTCTGCTGAGCCAGCTTTCCTGTCATGTGCTAAATTAGAGGTAATTGAAAATCTTGAGCATTTATTTGGAGTGCTAGGCTCACACATTTGTCAAAAATTAGTATGTGATATCAAGAACTATCTTTAGCTCTTCACACTGAATAAAAAAAGACAGGTGTTCAAGGCCAGGTTGGATGGGACCCAGGATGAGCAACCTGGTCTGGTGGAAGGTGTTTCTGCCCATGGCAGAGGAGTTGGAACTAGATGATCTTTACAGTCCTTTCCAACCCAAACCATTCTATGATGACAAAGAACCTGAGGAATAAATGAGTGCAGACCCTTCTGCAGACTCTCAAATCTATTCTGTGTTTACTTGGTAAAACAGCACCAGACACTTTGCAGGTTTTGAAGTGAGGACAGGATTTGTCCCACTATGTGGAATTTAGAGAAATGGCATGTTTTGCTTTACAATTTGCACGTGCAAAAAAAGTACTACGTTACAGTTCTTCGAGTAACTTTTGAGAGGCACTATGCACCTCTGTTATACATTGAAACAATCACTATATATTGCAGTACAGGTAGTACAAAGAGCCAAGTAAGCATTAGCTTACTGTTGGTTTGAAAATGGTGACTTTGGATAAGATACTCATTATAATAATGTTTGCATGATACCAGTTATCTATCAGACTATGTCTCTGACCTGCACCTCTCAGGAAACGAATACTTCAGTGCAAAATTTCTTACTCTGTGAAGCCATCTACTTTACAACTTCTACTGAGATCACTCTAAGCCAGTTGGCCCTTGCTTAAATATTCATCAGACTTCTGATAATTGTGATAACCCTTATAGGCTGGCAAGCATGGCAAATTAGCAAAAAGATGATTGATCTTTTTTTATATGCAGTTTTATCTTCAACCTTTCCTGGATATATGTTATACTATAGTAATAATTTCTTCTCTAAGGTATTTGCCAGTATCTGGATTTGCACATCTATTTACAGGTGCCTTGAAGCCTCATAATTACAATACAGCTGAAATGTCCATTTTCTTTCCCTGACTACAAATAGGGATCAATCGAATTTTAAATGACTGCTTACGGGCTAGCTTCCGATCATGACCTTTGTAAATGATTAGAGCTCACCACTGTTGCTATCTACCTTGAAAGGGTAAGCGGGCAAGTCTGTCTAACTGGCATTTAATCTGGAAGAGAGCCAAAGATATTTGAGCTAAAAACCTAATATGAGTTGGCAAAGAGAAGTATGTATAGACCTTTGCACTATTATTTAGATATTTTTCCACATTTCTTTTTTGCATTTAGGAAATTATTTTATGCTGTAGATAAATGTGATGTGTATTTTATATTGAAGTTATGATAATAACTGAAGTTGCAAAATGCATAGCATAAAAATGTGAAAAAATTGAGTTTCAAACTCTAAATGTACTGAATTTTCTTTTTCTGAAGAACATGAAAATATATTGCATTGCTAAACAAATAAACTTGAAAAATGCACTAAATAGGATGCATGAAGCGGACCTGCTTTTTCTAGGCAGAAGTGAATGGAGAAAAGATACCATGCATTGGTGCCTTTTTGTTTAAACCTTCTTTCCTCCTTTCATTGGTCAAGATAGTTCAGGCCCCACTTGTATATACAGCTCACACTTAAGTAATGGCTGAGACACTTCTATCCATACTTGTCAGTTCAGTTTTATTTTAATGAAGAATTGTGCCTGTATCATACAACGTTTTTATTACCACTACTGAATTTCTTGAGGTAGTGTTCTGTGTGTTTCTGTTGAAGTGGGAACAAGTATGACATCAATGAGATTAGAAAACAAACACCTCCTCTGAATTTATTGAAGGATTTTGCAAACCCAAAGTTTTGAAATTCATAAGAATGGTTACTAATAGTTATGAATGCTTTAATTAAAATCATATACTGCATTACCTAATCATTCATTCTTGTGTAGTATTGATGATCAGAATATTTATTAGAGTAATACTGTTCTTGGGAATATGTCTTTTGTCATTAACTCTCTAAAAGGATTATACAGTTTATAATGAATATGCAATCTTACCTCTTCATCGTGTGGTGGCCAGAGTATTTTCTCTTATTTTCTGTAGCATGTTACACTGTTACGTAATGCAGCTGGAAGGTTGTTTTCTTAGCCTCAAACTAGTTAAATGTGTTGTTACCTAAATAATAATCCCAGAAAGCAATTGAAAATTCAGTTTGTTTAGGGGTTTTGTGCCAGCATTACCTTCTGCTAACATTTAGATAGAGGTGTTTTATTCATTTAGATATGATTTTTTTTTGAAGCAAATATCAAGTATATTTGAAATATTCAAAGTAAATCTGAGATGAAAGAAAATGTTTGAGATAATTTTTGAGCATTTGAATTGGTATTTACAGTCTTCATATCAATCTTAAGCTGGAGATACGCAGTTAGTATATAGTATATACTGGCTAAGGCAGTTTTCAAGGATAAGGATGGAGTTTTCAAAAACAGTTGAGTTTTATTTGGAAGCAGAACTCTGTGGAAAGCAGAGAGAACTATATCTTTCTTACTACTCTACTGCAAGGCTGCCTGCTTGAACTGCTAAAATGGTGTTTCTAGGAACAGCAGAGTACTGTTAGGGATTGTTCATGTGTAGCTTACCTAATGTTTGCAAGTCTGAGAATAACTTTTTGAAATGACAACAGAAAAAAAACTAAACAGATGTTTTTTTCCTCTTTCTAATAGATGCAACAACAAGAACTTGCACAAATGAGGCAGAGGGATGCCAATCTAACTGCATTGGCAGCTATCGGTCCCCGGAAGAAACGGAAGCTTGATTCGCCTGGACTGCTTACCATGGGAGGAGAGGTATATGTCTATACACAGAATAAGAGAATTGATTATTTCAAAACCTAGTAAGAATAACTAGAGATGCTACATGCTGATACTTTCAGTGAACTGTGTAACTTGGAAAAGGTGATACAGATTACTAAATTAGAAGGACTGCAAGTCCAGTTTATCTTGCCACAGTTAAAATGACATCTTCTCTTAGTTCTATTTTCAAGTGTTAACTTGCAACAGATAATTAAAGAATATTTTTAAAATAAGTTAAATGTGAAGTACAGGCCTCTTCCTTACACAGTTCACTGCTTTTATACTGGTTTTCTGCTCTGCATAATCCAAAGGAAAACAGAAAAAAGAGTAGAGCATGAAGAAATATCTGGAAAAACTAACTGTAATCTTCCTTACAGTTTGAGCCAAGAGCTTGTAGTAATACCAGTAAGTATGGTTTTGTGACAAATATGTGTCAAAACTTTTCTCAGAATGGCTAGTTGTCCCATGCAACTGCAAACTGTGCTCTAGAAGTAGAATCAGATTTGTTAGCATGGCTTTCCTGTTGTCTTAGAGGGAGAAATACCTGTACTACACAATGCAATGCAAAATCCTGAAAAGTGGGATATATACTAGCCAAGGCAGAGAACTACGGTAACATGCTTGCATTACCTTGGATAACTCTATAAGAGTACTGTGTTGTACAGTTGGGTTTCTTTTGTTTCTGCTAAATATGCCGACGCAATAGGAGTCAAAGTAATTCTCCTTATTATATGTCTGTGCTCAGGAAAACGCAAACATTTTGAGTAACTAACGGTTTTGGCTCAGATGACTGTCTAAATGCCAGGCATTTCCAAAGACCTTTTTGTTTCCCTTTTTGGATAGCTTTTATCTGAATTTTCTCTCTCTTTTCATGTACTAAGATTAGTGATAAGGAATTTGCTGACTGGGAATAAAGTGGATCTTGTCCATATTCTAAAGTTGACTTATGACTTACATGTAGGAGGTGCTCCTGTTTTCTGTCAAATTAGTTTCAGACTGAAAGAGCTTCCTGGGGTTTGTATTGTCCTGTTAAATTCTCTTCCTTTCAGTCCTCTCCTTGTCTTAAATTCAGTAAAGCATTCTGTCCTCTTCCATATGCACCTGTAAGAAGTCCTGCAGCAACAGGCCAGAAGAAGCTTTCATTACAAGTTCAATTGGATAGTGATAGCATTCGCTTTCACACAAGAATAATTTAAGAATAATTTGAACCTTCTAATAATACACGGATCCCTTCAGATTTTAACAAATGTACATTCCCTGCTTGTCTTTACTTCACCAAAGGAATATTTCTTTCCAAAGTATGAGAATTTAATTTTTATTGTCTATTACCCTTGTTTCAAAGAACGATCCTTTTTTAAACTTTTCATAGTATGATGAACCAAATTGTGGTCACCTTTGGTGAAACACTTTATTCAGAGCTATATGCCTGAATGGGTTTATGGTAAACAGCTTCCCTCTTGCTCTAGAAGCTACCTCCTCTTCTGGTACACCGCTTCACGGAAAGATAAAGGTCTGTGGCAAATGCAAATGCTTCTGGGGGGGTTTTGCTTCCTTGTGTTGCTCCCCTAGCCCAAATTTTGCTGAACTTCTGTGTTCTTCAATTGACAAATTATCCTTGAAGTTTTTGCCGATATATGGATTTCCTGGATGCATGAACTGTGTGGATCTTCTGACAGTTCACACTGAATTGCTCCCTTCCCTCTCCTCCTAGCTTCCAACCATCCTGGCCCACTCACAATGGTGTCTGGCTGCAAGCTGGTTGCAAGGACTTGGAGACTGTCTCTGGATTATTCAGTGTCAATTGTAGAAGCTGTATCATGCAGGTTGGCTGCTAGAAACTTCCTTTCTGATAATATTCTGAGCTATTCTTTAGGGCTATGATGCAGAAATAAAATAAACTCTTCAAAAATGTTTCACTTGAGAAAGGTACTGGAAATTTGCATTGTTTGACTAAGACTATCTGATTTCTCTTCTTTGGATTTCTGGAAATTATCAACAACATAGAAAACTATTATAAGACTATGTCCTGTCTTACAGACATCCCCTTACCCCAATTTGCACCTTCAGATGTCTGACTTCGACCATGGTCTATGACCCTCTGATTTCTCCAAGCAATTTCTAAGCTTCTTAAGTCTTTGCTACTGATAATCTCGTGTTTGCAAGGTTTGATTTGGCAAGAGCTTTCTTGGCCTACCCTTTTTCTTTTTGTCAGAACGTCCAGTTTTTGTCATTGAAGTTGCCGGTTTCCTGGTTAATCTTTTTTGACATATGTGTCTGCTTTTCTTGCAGCTGGGACACTGCATGTTTGGTGATCCAAAGATATATCATTTACAAATCATCATCCCCTGCATGTTACATTTTTTCCTTTTCTGAACTAACTCTTGTTTGATATTTTATTTAGTTGCATTGGCCATTTTTTTCAATGAGAAGTGTTGGATTTCAGTCCAACTTCTTGGTTCAACAGAAATACTAGCTCACAATTTCTCTTTGGAAATTTGATCTTTTTAATAATACCCTCTTGATCTGAGCAGGAGTTCAATTTAGGGAGTAGTGATGGTTATCCTACTTAAGAGAAAAAGTTGATGGGAAAGCTTAGTGTTTCTGTGATCAAGTACTGTTTGTTGTATACAGAGAAACAGCTCTTATACAGCTTTTACAAATGTGAAAAAGCTTGTGCTCATAATTGCAAATATTTTTCCACCAGCACTTTATTCAAGTGTGTTTTCTTTAAATGTGTTCTCTGTCTCACATTGCCAGGGCTCGTTTGGACTTTGCTTCTTTTCAAGCCATAGCTAAAGAGACTTTTTTCTGGATGGCAGGATTAGCTTAAGTTACCAAGGCCAGGCCCATCATTTGCCTCTTCTGTACTAGTACAGCTGGATTTTTATTACTTTTCTTGGGGAGATGGAAAATAAGCAGTTTTGGGATGAGGTTATTTTTCCATGATCTATGTTCTTTGTTTCACTTCTCCATTCAGCCATATAAAAAATTCCTTTCCAAAAAATGGGAAAAAAATTTTAGAGAGAAGTGGATGAGCAGGGGCGAGACATCCTCAAATGACACTGCCACCAAATGGGTAATTGGTTTCAGACTGTGATTACACGGTAGCCTGATCTGATCTGACTGTGATCTCTATTCCAATCCCTAGTAGTGCATTCCTGCCCCTTCCCTTTCATTGGCTCTGGCTCTTGTACCCTGTGCTAACCCGTTTCTATTTGATAAATTGGCAGAAACTAACCTAACAACAATAAAAAGTGAATAGCTTCTGCTTAGCTTGCTGAAGTAGTTTGGCCTAGAGCCCAGTGAGCACTGGAAAAGGAACTTTCAACAAGGCAGAGGCAGCAAACTTGAGATCACCTGCTCTTCATTCGCTTTCTTTTTAGTACCTTTCTTGTCTTCTCGTATTTTAGATAATCTGCTAGAAACACAGCTTCCTCTGTAGCAGCCAGCAGCTCATCAGTAATTCAGCCTGCTTATTATTATAATGTGATTTAGATCAAGAGTGAAAGAGAAGGGGTGAAGAGAAATGAGATACCTTTGGAAAAATTCAGCTTCTCTGCCTTGCAGAGTTGAAAACATTGCATTTGCAGAATTTTATAGTTTGGGGGGTTTTTTTTATTTATTTAATGATAGTAGACAAAATTATTGGAAAATACTTTTTAAATGTTACCGCTTTTTGGAATTTAATGCATGGTTACCAAATTAGGTGTCTAACTCCTGAACCATGTTATGCATTTAGCAGCAGTACTGCCTAATTCTTATTTGATGTGTGGGTGCTGTTAATGCCTGGTTGGTACACAGCAGTGGATGGTGAAGGTAGGACAGTGGATGACATATACAGGAAAGGGAAGACAGCAACCACTTAAGTTCCTTAGTATCCTTAAGCACCTCTAATGTGAGATTAAAAATAATAAATTTTGAGTTGCTTTTGTTTACCTTATCGATTTTGAGTCTATTCAGTTCACATGTTCAAGCTTTTTTTTCTTGAATTGTAAGACTTTTAAGAATTAGGATTAAAAATTATTTTTGTTTATGAAATAGATATTTTCATGTAATTGTAAGAGTTAAAGCTTTCAGAAGAGCATTAACGATCACAAGACTAGGTCAGGTAACTTTCCAAGTTAAATATTTGAGTAGTGTTAAGGTGGCAAGAATGCAGAATTTGCTTATTTCAAAGTCCCTCATTTTTTACTATGGAATTAAAGTTTAGAGGTTAAATGCAAGTGTTTTTCTGTATTTAAGAATAATAATAATTAAAAAAAATTGGCTTTTGATCAAGACCTATGGCTAGTATTCCAAAATACATAAATACAGAGTATATGTTTGAAATATCTGAGGGTATAATTTGTTTAAATATCAAGTGAAAGCCCTCTCCTGGTACTTGCTGGCACAGATGGTTTTTGAATACTGAGCTTCCAAAGGCAGCTTCAGGGCTAGTTCAGTGAATCACCGCTTATTGAAGACAGTCATTTTAGGGATAAGAAAAAACCCTCTTTCTCACATAGTGGAAGAGCAGTCATCTTAAGAATATTGAGCAAACTATCCCAAACACCATCTTCCACAATTTGCAGGACCATATGTTGGGCCAGCGCTCAAGGGAGATCTGATATTTTGTGTCTTTTCTCATTCAGCATATTCCAACCATTATGTTAGTCAAGAAAGATAATGTTCTTGCAGACCTGGAAAGTCCCAAAACAACTACAGTTAAAACAGTGATGTTTTGTGTAGAGAAAAGCTAATTACTACAGTGATTGTGAAATGTGTTTTGGGTACAAGGCACCACATTTTTTTAATTAAATTCATCTTTGAGATGATATAATTTGAGCATTTTAAAACTGTTTTTATGTTAAGGTTTTGTATAAAACATGATTAAGATTCTGGTTTGAGACTTGGACATCGGTGTTATACCAGAGACTTCCAAACGTAGACATAGAAAAGTTACTTAATATTCCTGTCTATCAGATCATTGTACTACTAGTAATTCCTTATTTCTAAGTGGAAATGTAAGGATTAATTCATGATTATTTGGGAGGCACTTGAGTACTATGACATAGTTGGAAAAAGGTACTTTTGATTACAGTCTCTTTTTAGTTATCCAGGACTGAACATGATTAATTTGTTCGCACACATTACAGCTGGCATTCTCACTTCATGCTTGGGTTGCCCATAGACATTTCAGCAACCCCTGCAGTTATTCCTCAAATCTGTTGTTAATATTTTAACAATATTAAGAAATCAGAATACGAGGTAATTTTCTCTTTGGAATGGGTCAGACATGATAAAAAAGTATGACAGAGCTCTCCCTTGGAAAACCTGGCCTTGTTACCTTCCTTTCTTGCCCTTTTAAACAAAAAGAGATGTGTTGTGTGTCTTGCAGAAGTCTTTGTTACAGAAGGGTTGTGCATTGGGTTCTCTCCAAAGTGTCTACTCAAAGAACATCATGCAGATTCAGAAGTTCATGAATCAGCCAACATAACTGTGAGGCATAACTGCTTCTGACAGATCTGAAAGAATTAGAACCAATGAATAGTCTTTTATTTTGGGGGAAAACACCAGTCAGTGTGATTGCCATGCTCTGAGCAAATCTTTAGGCTATTCCCTCACCTTTTTGGAACTGAAGTAATTTTATGGCATCCACTTTCAAAGATCCTTGGAATGACTTGTTCTACAACTCAAGTCTCAGCTTGGTCTTCATACTGTATAGTTGGCTCTTGATAAATTACTTTTTGTTTTAAGTGGTCAAGATATGTTTAGAAAGCATTGGAATCTAAAGATCCTTTACGCTTGTTAAGCTTAAGTTATATGAAAGCAGATAGAATAGACCAGAACACCTTTTGCAAGTGTTTATGGTCCAAGAAGTTGAAGCTTGCTTTTTGCGCTTTTAAACCTGTAGACTAACAGCAGAACAGGAGAAATTTTTATGATTTATTGTATCATTGCCTTTTCAAGCACTCTTTGCGTATCACTGACATGATAGAACAGAGGGGTTATGTCAGACCTGTTTTGGTGTAGGATGTCACTGCTGCTGACAGTTAGGATTTCATTTCAGGTATCCCAAAACTATCAGTTAAATATATGGGTTTGAATTTTCAAGGAAACAGAAGAAAGTTGAGGAATCTGTCATAATTTTTTTATGGAAATACATGCATAATACTTTATGAATCTTTGAAAATCTCAAGTTTAGCTTCAGCTTCTCTGGCTTCTTTTACTTATTGTTTTCAAAAATCAAATAAATATTAAAATAATTCACAAGAAATGTGAATCTATTTGAAAATCAATCTTTTCAAAGACTATATAGGTGATCTCCTAATTAATAATTGCACCTATTTTTCTTGTTCTTAAATAAATGAGATCTCAATTTAAAAATAAATTACCCCAATGATGAATTTCCATTTTTAAAAATTTAATTTCAAACGGTGTTTTAGCCCATGATGAACATATTCTATTTTTTTTAGAATTCTAGTTTTATTTTGTGAAACAAGACTTGTAAACATTAATGCATTTTACAAGCTTAGCAGTAAAAAGTAGGAAGGCATTAAACGTGATGGATAATGCTATGTTTACACAGACGATTAATAATTGTAATTTGGAGAGAATGCATAGAAATACATTTCTGTGCCTGTTGCAAAGAGGCAGGAATACAGACAGTGAGTCAGGAGGCAGTAGAACAATTTTGCATGGATCTCAGTTGACAGGAGGAAAAAGCCAGGCAGCAATGCAAGAAAATAGAAGGTGGCTCTGTGCCAGCAAAAACATTCTTTTTTACTAGTAGAACAGGTTTGCATGCTGTATGTATTCCTTTGATCTATGTAACACAAAATATTCTGACAGAGGTTCAGTTATATTAATCATTTTTCCTTATTGGCCAAGACAAATTTGATTTTTACTTCATTTGGAGATGGAAATGGTAGTTGATCCCACCTGACTGCATGATGTTGATCTAGCACACAGAAGGAGACCATTAGAGCATTTCTTTCTCTGCTTTTCAAAGGTTTCTTACTGGAGTCTTAATGGGTTTTTTGTTTTGTTTTGTTTTTAATTAAAATCCTCCTTCCTGGTTAAAAAAGGAAAAAAAGATTTCATTTTTGAAAAGAAAATAATTTTATCAACGTGATAATATTAAAGACAATCTTTTTATTTATGGATACTTCATAAATATAATGTGTGCAGCTTATTAGCATGGAAAATGAGAACTTGGCAAAATGACTTTTGAGTAGTTAATAGTTCATCCATTATTTGTCAATCCCTATAGAGGTCTGCTGCTGTTACTGTGAAAGAGTATTGTTTTTCTTCTTGCAAAAGGCAGCTACCTTGAGGATTTGTGGGGACAAGAGGGTATGTGAGCTTGTTTTCTATTTGGAGGTTGGGTTTGGGTTGGGTTTTCTGTATTTTCAATTGTCTTCTCCATTTGTCTTGGTGATTTTCAGACAGTGAAGGATAAAATATATTTTGCAGCCTCTGTTTTTCTGACACAATTCCAGAATTATTCTTTCTTCTGGCTAAATAAAGCTGCTAAGACTAAGAGAAAGTCTGAAAGGGTCTAGCTGAGGGTTTGTCAGAATTGACTTGAGTCTCTCTATTGACTTCAGAAGGTAAGGCCCAAGGTGCTATGACATTTTTAGATGTCAGTGAAAATAATTTTGAAAACCTGACCAGAAAATTTCCAAGGTGTAACTTTTGAACATATACATAGAAAGATTTAGACTTGTATCTTAAAGTAGCAATGTTTCCCTTTTAATTGATTCTCCTCTAGAAGAGTCAGATGAAACATCAAATAGATTAATTTCATTCTCCCTTCCATTCCATTCAATGTCAGGTAAATTTTCTGAATTTTTTTTTTCTTTTTGGCTAAAAAATCCTTTACTGAAGCTGAGGTTTTCAAAAAGTCTAAAGAACTTGAAATATATTAGGATGCCCATTCTTGGATATTTCCAGTCTGCTTCTTTACAGGAAGTCAAGTAATATATTGGTCATACAAAGAGTGACAATTAGGGTTACAGTAATTTAACATTTTAGTTTACCCTGAGCCTTTAGGCAAACAGGCCTGAACTTCAAGGGAATCCTGTTGCCAGCTTCTAATGTAAATGCCTTACCTAGAAGTACTGAACAGAACTTTTTGTTATTTTACCTGATGTAAATTGTAGAACCAAATCATTGTCCAGGTCCCCCTCCCAAACAACAGTATCTAAACTCTGTTATGTCTTGACTGTTTCAGAGAACCTCTTCTTACTGGGCACTTAAATCTATCTGTGAGTCTCTTTTACATTTCATAATGTGAGATACAGAGAAAACAGTTTGGAATAATCAGATAATCTCCTCTTTTTGAAAATGTGAAGTTACCTGTACGAGCTTTCCAAAGTCTTGCGGGAGCTCTGTATTGATGATCTTGCCACTACTATGTAATATGCTGCAGTTAAATGTTGCCTTAAAATATTCTGTTGATAGAAGAGGAGAGGTTCTTGAATAAAAGAAAACAAACCCAAAACCATTTCATTCAGAACTTGCTGTCATCTTATGTTTAGTGAAAAAATTATGCCTTCATTTTAAGTAGTCCTAATTGAAAAAAAGCTCAGCATTTAAGAAGGAGGAATGAGGACAGGCCTTTTGTGTTTTTGTTTTACCATATACAAGTCTTCCGAGATTGTACCGTAAGTCTGAATGGTTTCTTTAGCAGTTTGAGAGTATTTCATATATGCATATTATTCATATGTATATGTGCACAAGTTTTAGAGTCGGGTCCCTACAGGTATCATAACTGATATCATTATGAAATGACACGATATCAGCAGTTTGTGGTGCAGGCAAGTTTATTGTGATGAACTTTGCTGTTCAATGAACATGACATATTTTTAGTCCCTATGATCTATTCTGCATTGTAAGAATATCTTGAGCAAACACTTGTTTAATTTGGAAATGAATGTTCACACTTCTTCCACATATGTTGACCAGTCTCCTACCATCCACATTTCTCTCTGAGAATTTGGCTAAAATTTGCCAATGATAAAATTCAAAGGTGTGGCTCAAATATTTAAACTTTGAGCTAAAAGTAGTCTTTCGGATTTGTTAAAAACAGTTTACAAGTTCACGAGCCATGCGTATTGCACATCCTTTCTTTGTAAGAGAGATAGTAAAATGGGTCCTGTTTGGCCACGTTCACAAGAAGTTAAGTGTTTGAGCTACAGACCTGCAAGGACATGTGCACATGCTTAACTTTAAGCACAATGGTTAGTTTGTTTGAAGTTAGTAACATGCCTCATGTAGAACATTAATTACATGAAATAAGCTTTTGTTGGATCGCTGTGTATGTCCGTTCCTGTCGATCTCCTTGTGTTTCCTACTGCGTGAACTCGGGTTTGCTAATCTGTAACTGATTCTGATGTAGGAAATGCTTTCTTTCTTTTTTTTTTTTTTTTAAATGGTAAAAACAGGGTGGGTTTTTTTCTGGAAATAGGCATATTGCATGCTTTTGAAAAGTCTTGCATTATTGGACCCCAGAAGTCTGTGGGACTATCAGTGTGTGTTAAATGCAGGCTTATTAAGTTTCCCAATAGGTCTTGACTATTACAGGCTGTATTTTGCTTTCAAGGAAATAATATAGTAAAAATATCTGATAGTGGGATCTTCATCTTGGTGTTCCTTTTGTTACATACTCTGTTCTAGTGAGTGACTAGGAAAAAAGGGGGTTTTGTTTTTGTTTTGCCTGGAGTCAAACAGGAGCATGCTGGTTAAAGGGATTCTGTGGGGGAGTTGGGCTGGAGAGGGCCTGAGGGAACTCGGAGAGACATCTACCACCAGCAGCTTGTCTGTGCTAGCTAATTATAGCTAGGGTACTGTTTACTTTAGTGGTATACTCCTTATTTATTAGTTACTTAGTTACTGCTTGCCTTCAAGTTACAGGCTTGCAGCCAGTTGCTGCAGGGGAGGTGCAATAGGAAGGGAAGGGCATCATGCAGTACTGTAGATCATAGCTCCCCAACCTTGGCATATTTTTTTAAACTGGCTTTTTTTTAAAAAAAAATATAGACAATGGGAGAGACTGTCAAAAAGACAAGCAGATAAGTTTAAAAATGGGAACAACTTAAGGAAATTTTTTACAGTCTAGAGGGACTGTGGTGATAAAATTATCATGAGTGTCTCCATGACTTATCAATCAAACTGGGTTTTTTCCCTCCTTTTCCTCTTGTCTTTGGAGCAAAATCTCACTTTTTGGTCTATGTGAAGTTACATTGATTTGAATAAAATTACAATTTTTATACCTTTTTTTATCTGGTACCACTTTGTGGGAATCTGGAGTTAGTTTCACAGGGCAGTTTCACTAACGGGTAAGTTGGTTTCATATCAGCACTTTTCCAAGCATGAGTGAATCCACACACATATATTTCACAGTTAACTAAAACTATGTTAAACTATTATAAAGGTTGTGTATGGAAACTCTAGGTCATTTAGGAGTCCAAGTCCTTAAAAGTTGGACTCCTAGCCTGTTGAACCACTTTGGGAAATCTTACCCTAATTCACCCTCTCATTTTTATGATGAGCTTTGAACAGGGCCCATGGATTAGCTATCTGAAGGAGATAGTGCAGCAGATCTATTTCCACTGCTAGTTTTGCTGTTGCTTTTGTTATTCTGTTTGTAGTAATCTTGGTATAATAATTATCTCGGCAAACAAAAGGACAAAGAACAGTAGTGTTGTATGGGGAAGCGAATGAAGAGAATGATGAGATTTTCTGCAACTGCGTTTGAGAAAGTAGAAGGTATTGTAAATAGGGATTTCCATGCTGTAGCAGCATAGAAATAATGTTGGCCCATGCTGTAATTATCAATAAAAGAGATATTTCTCCAGTCTTTTTGAGCATGACAGTCTCCTGCAAAGCCAGGAGCATAACAAGAGCTGAACCTCTGTAAGATGGACCAATTGCTGAACAATTTAGAGGAAGCTCTGTTAGAATGAGCGTACTGTAAGATCCATAAAAAAGGCAAAGTTTCTATCTCCAAAGGAGAAGGTAGGGAATAAAAGGAGCACAACAGGTTAAACAGCCTCGGCCAAAGTAGTGAGTACCCCTAGGCAGACCAGCATCTCTAATCAGTGATAGTGGTACTAGCTCTGAGGGGAGGGAAATTCAGGCTGGTGCTCTCATGTAACATTAAAAAGGACAAGCAGTCTGTCAGGGGAAACAGTCATTGGCGTGGGATTTCTTCTCTTGATCAAAAAGACAGCAGCACTGTGCAGCCTGCTTTATCTATAGGGGAGGTGTTGGCAGAGGGCATTTTTTTCCCAGGCCATATCACTGGCCTGTGATATGTTTTTCCCAAGCCATAAAAGAAGTCACCTACATTCCTCTCTTTAGCAAGATTTCATTAATCCCTCTTTTTCTTCTTTTCATTTGTTTTCATTTTTATGCTATTACAGTTAAAAAAAAAATAAAATTAAGAAACATCTTTACAAAGCAGAAGGTGAGGTAAATCCGGTGGACCTGGAAAATATGCCTGGTGCTTGTCTCCAAAGCAAAAATTAATTTTCTCACCTCTATAAGTAATTCTTTATGAATAACATAAAATGCAAGTTCAGTACATTGTTTTCCCCTTCCCTTCTTTAATTGAGCTTCAAATTACAGTCTTCTCAACCCTATTTTCTTTTCTTTCCCCTGGACAATATTGACAGCCATAAGACATCCTCAGCTGTAGCTACAATAAGATGGGATGAATTTTATGCTGCTGTCTGTTGACTTAGCTTTTATCTTACTAAGTAATAGAACAAATATCTAATGAAGAACTGCAGGTACCGTTCCTAGCATTTTTGTCAGCTATGCAGGTAGTCAAAGTAATAATGATTGCCAAAAATGTTAGAAAAAAATAAAAATAAAATCAAGACTTCAAGTATTCTTTTCACTTAATAATATACCTTAAATAACTTAGAACCAATATGGAAAGGCTTCCAGAAGAAGAAGATTAAAATAGAAAGTAGATTTTCTTTGTATGAAGAAATTGTAAATAAAAATTGCATCTTTGGAAATATTTATCAGTGTGTCTCATTTATTCATTAAGAATTCAGAAGAAGGATTATTTTATTTACTTCAAGAAGTACTTTGAGTCTGAATCTTCAATTAGTTACTACTTAGTATTGCAAAATGTTCATTCATTTGATGAGCTTACCTGTAATGGGACATGTTTTGTGGCTTTTCTTGGTTAAAGGCAAGAAGAATTACAATAGGTGATCTGATTCCATGCTAGATCATAATTTT
Source organism: Grus americana (assembly GCF_028858705.1). Classification (NCBI taxonomy): domain Eukaryota; kingdom Metazoa; phylum Chordata; class Aves; order Gruiformes; family Gruidae; genus Grus; species Grus americana. The sequence goes on from NC_072864.1 coordinate 11,046,917, forward strand.
CAGTTTTGAGCATTTGTCAGCGTCCAAATCCCTTAGGCAATAACACATTATTTTAGAAAACTCTTAATGAAGATCTAACTAAAACATCCAGAGTAAAGTCTTAAAGTAATAGGCTAGAGTCAACTCTGTTTATGTTGACTCTGGTCTCTACGTAATCTATAGACCATGTATGTTCTGCATTTCAGTTCAACATCTGATAAGTTTGCAGCAATTAATGAAAGTTGAGAAAGCTTAATGAAGATTTTTGTGCTTTTTGGTTGATATTCTTGATATGGACTGGAGACTCCAATGTTCCAATTGTCTTTAGAAGTCTCTATCTACATCTAGTTTGTGGCCCATTACTTGATGTTATTCAGAGTATTTATTTTAGCTATAGTAATTAATAAATCGGTTTGACCTACAGTGCCATATATAAAAAATGCAGTGTAATCCATAATTGAGCTTGTTCAGCCTATGTTGAGCAGTAAATCCTGGTTGGTCTGAAGTCAAATGCATTTTGTACAGTAGTTCTACTGAGACACAAGGTTTTCTGGACTTAAGATAACTTATAAAATTTTATATATTGCCTTTTAAGCCATTTATCCTGGTGGTGATCAAGACCAATTACTTCTTAACATAATTTTCTGTATTTCCTCCCTTACTATATAAGTATTACATAGTACTGTGGTAAATTTATTAAATGGTACTGAGTGGGTGGGAGAAAGCAAAGCAGTGTTTCTTCTTGTGAAAATGTTTCTCCAACTACAGATTCTACAAAATTAGATTTTTGCTTTTCTTATTTAAATGATGAATTTGACGTAAGTCTTCTAATTTCAAAATAATTCTTTAACAAAGTCATATCATCTCTAACTTCCGAGTTATTTCATTAGACTATATATTGAGTCATTGCTTTTTAAATTAAATGTGTAATCATACAAGCCTTAACAAAAAATACCTACTTTCTTAAGGCTTTCAGAGGTATATTTTTATCTCCAGCATTTAATTAGTGTATCTGAGTAGCGCTTTTCTAAAGAATTCTGATTTGTACTGAATTTCTGATAGAATTTTCCTCCAGAAAAATAAACCAAAACCAAACCAAAAGCGCACCTCATTAATAGCTCTTTCTACCCTCTCTGCTCTCTCCCTCTCAAGACAAAGCTACCTGACTTATGTCTGGTTAGAATGAGCATCACGTAAAACAGACAAATCAAGCTGTGTCAGATTAATCCTCCTTAAGCGGCTTACTCTTCAGTTGCATAGAAAGACACCATAACATGGAGAAGTTGTTCAGAATTGACACCAAACTAGAGATTGCATATCAAAGAAAATGCTTTACCTACCTATTCTGAAGTCTACCCTTTAGTGTGAATTGTTCTTCTAGATCTGATAATAGAACACTTCTGGCTGGCTGTGCCGTATCATCTTGACATTTGGAATACAGATACATGAGAAGCATGTCATGTTAACAGAACACTACAACAGTCATACTTTGTCTCAATTGATGGGGGAATTGCAGCATACAGAGTAATTTGTGTTGACAGTAAGAACTTGCAGATAGGCAGCCTAAAATGGTGAAATCATTATAGAAATTTATTTAACTGGTTGAATGGCCATAGCAGATTGGTTGAGCCAGCCAAATCAAAGAGACTCTGAAGGAGATATCATCTCTACTGCAATTTTTAAGATTAGTTTGTGGCTGTCATATATCTTTGGAATATATATATTTTTATCTTTGAATACATATACTAATATCAAAAATAATAATTGATAAAATATTAAGTACATATTTTCATTTCTGTTGTTCAGACATATAAAGTATCCTTTTCATGGTTAAATTTTGAGGAAAAATATTGAAAAGAAGGCAACCATATAATTGAAAATAAACCCATTGAATTTTTATTTATATTTCATTCGCCTTAGAATAACGTGTTAGCAATTTACTGAATAATATAGTTTTACATCTTATTTTAGTTAATTAACAAAATGTTTTCCAATTGCTTGTTATTCTGGTTTTAAATGTCTTACCTGTTACAAAAATCAGATTTTTGTCTATAGAAATCAGATAAAGATGAGAGTTTACAGAAGGAGCTGCCCTAAGTATTTAAGCAAGACTATTTATTAAAGAATCTATATTTAATTTTGTTTTTCTTTTGCAAGCTGCTACTATGCTTTTCCCACTTACCCTTCAATAGTGTAAATTCTTCTGATGTGTATTAGCTGCAGCATTATTTTACCTAGTTAAGAGGGATGTGGCAACCTGTGTCCATAAGTCTAATGCAGTGGCATCCCTAGGTGGAGAACAAGAGGGATGATATTTTGTCACTGCATTTTGTTTGCAGGTCGAGCCAGCTCCTTTTGCCTAAGTGTGACAGTCTAAGCTATCTTCGTGCAGGTTTTGTTCATACAGGACAATGGTGGCTTTGGATGAGAGAGGGAAGCCTGTTGGTCTGGCAGTATTTTTACTGGATTATTATTTTTCTCTGAAGTATCTGATTCCACAGTCAACTCTGTGTATTTATTATTAGAGGCAATTGGCTACAAGAGACCAGGGAGCTCCTCCTGTTCTTGACTTTAACCAAACCCTAACCAATCACCTACATTTATATATTTTCTTAGAACTTAATTTCAACAAGTCTTAGTCATACCCTCTAGGATCTCCATAATACAATTCTGTAGGTACAGCAAATTCTTTAAATCGCCGTTAGCAGCAGAGCACGCAGGCATGTTACAGACTTTAAGCACGAGAGACCTAAGTCTGTAGAGAGAAATATGCTTTGAGTGTTATCCATATAAAAAAAGAGATATCCCAAACTTTGCATTTAAAAATATTTCTCTAAAGTGTCTCTTTCAGTATAAATGCTGATGTGCGTTGGCATTAAACGATTGTATAGAGAACGCTCTGTAGCCCAGTAGGATGGGAATTCTTCCATTGTCAGTCTGGCTCTGCTTCTGTCTGTGGCTCACTGTAGTTGACTTTATCTTACGTGCTCTTATCTTGTTCATTGCTATTCATAACCCGTACTTGTGTGAAGACAGGCCTTTATTCATAAGAAATATTTGCCAAGTTCCTTGTTCCTTTATGTTAAAGAACAATAAATACTATTTGAACATATACACCTTTGATTTGTTTTCATTCTCAGTTTAATTATGCAGTTTGTATTTTAGACACATATGTCTGATTCTTGTCTTGTATTAATTTGCCTTTGCATGTTAACAAGCATGAGAAGAAAGCAAGTGAAAACAGTACTGCTTTCTAGGTACGAGGATGTTTTGGGCCATCTGTATGTTCTGGTGATAGGCCTGCTTTAGAAGAAAGTAACAACCAGGTGGTTCTCAGTTTCTGGATAATTTAAGGAAATCACCTCCAAAGATGTAGAAGATGAAAATTTGGCAAGTCCTCAGCTGTGTTGGAAAAGAGGTCTCTGGTATTTGACTCCACTCCTCTCTTCCCCATTTATTCCCAAAACCCCTGCTGTCTTTAGTGTTTACTTGGGGGAGAAGAAGGTTGCATAGTAGAGTTAGGTTATGGTAAGTAAGTGGAGAGCATAAGATACAATTTTCAGTATCTTCTGCTAACTTGTATAAATTCTAACAACTAGAACTGAAATGTCCCGAACCTCTTGTTATTCAGCCAGTTGCAGCTGAGCTGATCTGTGTGATAGGTAAGGGAGAAGTAATTACTAAGAATTCACAAAGCAAATGAAAGGTGCATGCATCTGGGATTGATATTCTGATACCTTCTGCTCAGGTACTGTTTAAGGTTACGATTTCTGATTGAAGTCTCTTTCCCCTTTGTATGAAAGCAGCATAATTAATCAGGCTGTAATGAATTCAGGTACTGCCAGTTCGTCACTTCGAGAGAGAAGTTACCAGAGCAGGCTGAAATCCAATTGAAAATATGGTTGTGATTAGTATTTAGTATTTAAAGAGCTGTTTTAACATGTGTAGTGTAACAGTAGACACCTTTTGATAAGGTTGGGCATGTGTGTTGTATGGCTTGAAATACACCTCCAAAAATAAGTGCAAGATGATCCAAAATTCTCCTGCAAATTTAAAATGAAAAACCTACTATTTTACAATGCATTTTACAGATTGGAAGGGGAATATATCGTATCTAGATAAGGAGTCTGCAGCTCTAGATCTTATCTGATTTGTATATTGAATTTTGTCTTTATTAACAAAAATCTCAGCTCGTTTCACTGGGGAAGTTCAGCCAGGCATGATCTATTCACTCAAAATCAAAAATCACCAAACAAAGTAATGTTTTGGTCTGTGGTTTAAGCTGTTACTCTTAGTGATCTCTTACAAGCATTATTTGAAGAAAGGTGATGCTTTTGGTGCTGTGCACATTTTAAGCTACGGGAGATCTATATCATTATTGTTAGTGCTGTTTTCAAATGTCAGTGCTATTGTTAAGTCCTGTCTGTATTTCAGTAGGAAAATTGCATGGGTGTGTTTGTTGGGGGGAAAAAAAACCAAACCCAACCAAAAAAACCAACAGAGGTTTTAGGCATTGCTTTATTTGCTTAGGTGATTTTTAAAATCCTTTTATTTATATTATTGGGGGAGATGGTATTTTAGCAGTGACTATTTTCTAGGGCTTCAGAAAGACAATCACAGTGCAAGCAACTATACTAGTTGCCATCCGTATGACTTCTTACAGAGGTCACCACCGTGAAGTTCTGACGGTGGAATGGTTCATGCAAGTGCACTCACTTTAGACAAAATCAACTGGATTATTCTAAGTAATGTAAATAGGTGGTATGGGTTAGACGGGCTGATATTGCCTGGAGTGAATTAGGGAGCACTCATATGAGCTACTCTGCTGGCAGATCTTCAGGATAATAACTTCAGCAGGGGGCAGTGAGGAGCAGCTGGGGGGCATAAAGCCTTTGATCAGCACAGCTGGATCCAAAGCTAACATCTGTCTATAGTCTTAGACTCGACACTTTTGTTAATACTGTGAGCTGTATTTGCATTTGTTAGATTATTTTGGTAACAGTACTTTCCTGTCTCTAGTGTTCCATTTCTTTCCATAATCTCCCCTCACAGCAAAATCAGTATTGGCAATTCAGAAGAAATAGAACGATTATCTTCTTCATGTAACCCTTTAACAATTATTAACTTTCCTATACTTTTCTAGCAATGGTTATATGTGTAAGTCTCAGTAAAGAGCAGCTGTGAAATTAAAATACAGGAATTACAGAAAGAAGCTGTTTAGTTGCGCTGCAATTGCCATCAAAGAGCGTGGATACATACTCACTCTTTCTCTTTCAGAACTGAGGAGGAGTCCTAGTGCCCATATGCTCAGGATATTTCAGGTTCTTACAGTCATGAAGCTCCTCTGTGCCTGTGAGGAAATGAATGGCTGATGGGAAGACAGGAGGTTTGAATTTACAGGCCAATGCACTCTTGACCATAACTGAGTTGATTATAAACATCCTTATAATAATTTAATGACAATTTAAAGAACACAGGGAGGAGAAGCTTAGATTTAAAAAAGCAGTGCTGTGAAGTAGCAGTCTTGGTAGCTGTTAAGCTTCCCTGCACACACTTACTCATGTCTTTCCCTTTTCTTATATGTTTTCTATATGCTTCAGAGAAACATATCTTGCAAACATTCGCTTATTTTTGGCATGGAATAATAAAGCAGACAAGTGTCACATGAATGATTGTGACACTTGTACAAACGTCTGTGAGCTCAAACAGGACAGGCAAATTATGTTTTGACCCATTAACTGTAGCTGTCTTAGGTAGGAAAAAAAATGCCAATTTATCTAAATAATTTAATTCAAGCAAGCACTTCAGACTTAAAAATCTGGCAGAATCATACCTTCTAAGAGTAATAGTTTGTCTGCATATTAAAAGCATGTTAAGATGCATTGTTCCATCCTCAGTTTACTGAAAAATTACAGCTTTGAGTGGATGACGGGGGGAGGAAGATCAAGCCGAGTGTTTTGATTCATTTTCATACAGATACAGACCATCATTTTGCTATTCCTACTGTTTATCCATTTAGCCACAATACTGTGGAAAGGAGAATGGTGAAGGCTTTGGATATGTCATTCTTTGGCATTATCAACTTCTCACATTTACTTTCAACTTCCCATAGTGTCGTGTTAAGATTGGGGGGTGGTAGTAAGTTTTCTGCAACGTAGTAAATATGACTGTCTCTCCATGAATGAATAAGTGGGTAGCCTGGTTGTGGAGCTTGGATGTGATGCTGTAAATAATTTATTTTATTATTTATTATTATTAATATTGGAAAAATATTAATTAGAAAGATTTTTTTTAAAGAAACTGGACTGTATAAATTCTGCCATGTCTCAAAATAATTCCAATTTATTACTATTTCCTTGTTAGTGTAGGTGTTTATGTGGTTACATTACCATGTTAGAGTCTGATGCCATGTGAATTTTTCCAGCCAATTCCCAATAGTCTTACGCTAGAAGGATTATTCGGTACCTGTGTGTTGCACTAGCTCAAGATCCCCATCTTTTGCCTTTGTTTCCCATCATCTTCCTTACATGTTCCTTACTTTAGCTTTCCTTACCTAGTCTCCTCTTTCTTCAAATAAGGAAAAATAGATCAAGGCAAATTTTTTTAATGCTGGAGTTCATTTCCCAGAATTGAGACCTCACTTGTGAAACATTTTTTGAAAATTGTATTAACGTTAATGAATTCTCTGTTACTTGGTTTTGATTATGTAGTTGATAATATAATACAGCTCAAGAATTTAGGACAAAGAATAAAAGTTTTTAAGTATTCATGTACTCTTAATTTAAGCATTCTAATGGGTCCTCAAAGTGTAACCTTTTATTAATGAGAATATTTTGGAACAAGATAAGCAGTCTGCAGCAAGTAATAAACAGGCTGAATGTACATTTGTGTAGACCTCTTTAATATGAACGAGGAAATGAGGTTGGATGTGCTTAGTTAGGAGATAAAAAGCCCATCTAAGTTAAAAGGCATAATAGGAGTAAAAAAAGTGAGGCACAGTTTTAGAATGAAATGAGAGTGAAGACTTGGCAGATTAGGTTTGCCTTAAGTCTATGATAGTTAAAATAACCCCATTTAAAATTTTGAAACTGTAATTTACATGTTCCTTTATTATTATTCAGATTAATACTAAAAGGGCAGAAGTCATCCAAGGAACTTACACATTAATTTTCTTCCCTTTCACTACTTTGCAGATTTGTTTTAAAATATTTTTCTAGTACCTTGAATTTTGTTGTTATTTTTTGTTTTGACAAGAAGTAACTTTTCTTTCTGACTGTCTATTAATGCTACTGAGAAATAAAGATGCTTTTACAAAATGCTTTCAAGCACAAAAGGAGATGGTTTTCAAGAGATTATTTTACATATTTACATATTTTACCTTAAGCATTTTGTAGTCACTGCCTACTGGTGAATGTATCAGATTTTTACACACACTTTCAAAATGAACCAGTTTTGCTTCTAAGCCATTGCAAAGGGAGGAAATGAATTCTAACTTTTTTCACTTCATTTTCACATCCTCACATTTCCTTATTTCACATGGTTTAAAACAAAATGCCTCCAGCATTATTTTTCCTTTCTCAAGAGCAAAGTGAATGTGACTTTTCTAAGGGGGTCACAGGATGCCTCTGAGGCCTGTGGGTGTTACTGGACTGCTGCCTGCTTTCAGCTTAACTGAAGGGCTTGTCATAGTTTTCATCTCCTAAGAAATTAGCCCTAGGTGCTGGCCAGAAGCAGGAGAAGGCAGCATTATGAGTCCCACGCTGGTTATTTCCCACTGACATCAAATCCTGAGGTTTTTAAATTAATCCCACACAAAGACAACCCTTCATTTTGGTGCCAGTTTGAAATTAGACTGCAATAATGACCTTTTAAAGATGTCTAGTTGTTAAGATAACCCCCTGTTGAAACTTGAAGGTAGCCGTTGCACCCCGTGTTGATAAGACGTTACTGACGCTTTAGCAGATTTTGTAAAGGTGACTGGAAGTTGTGGCCAGTGACTTGACCTGTGCTGCCAACGGGAATGAAACCGATAGCCGACCAAGCCCGCCTCGCCTTGTATCTCCCTAAATCTTGGTTCCAGAAGCAAACAAAGGGTCTTTATAAAGTTCCAGCAGGCAGATTAGTTACAAACTAGTAATAGAAGGCTTGCACAAAAGGGGACTGACTTGGCCATTAGAAAAAGTTAATACTCTGCTCAGAGTGTGAATTAAAAGCATACCTTTTAATGCTTTAACACTGGCTGGCAACTGGAAAAGGTTGGAAAATGGAGTATTAACAGCAACTGTTAATATAAACAAGTAAAAGAAAGTGATTTAATATATGCTACCCTCAAGTGTTACATCTAAAGTGAAAACTGGCCCAATCGAAAATGGGAAACACACAATAGGTCTGCGTAATATACAGGAGATTTTTGTCTATCAGAATAAATAGAAATTTGTATTGGTCCCAAATTAAAATTACTCACCTAATTGTTCCTGCCTTTTCACCTTAGGGTTTTGCATCATAAAGCTGTATGAATTTACAGTGTGCAAAATTGTCTTTCATTACTAGTAATAAATAGGTATGAAGCTGGAGATGATATCTCTTTGTAGTCAAAATAGGTGTATGTAAACAAAGACGAGACACTGTATATCTGTGAAAAATTATCTTGGTAACCATTACTTTTAGCAATTGTTTTTCTACATTTAAATTATGAAAAAATATCATCATCATATTGTATTTCTCTTAAAATGATACCTGTGTCATTTTTTACTTGTAAAAATTGACTATGCTCCATTTTTCAGGTTTTTTAGATTTTGCAATGCTTAAAGGCAGTTACAATTGTATAGAGTATAACTTGGATTGCTGAGGCAAATTTAATAATTATTTTAACTATACATAATTAAAATTTCAGCTGTTTAACCAGCATCAGTGGCATGTTTTCCTTTAAAAACTGCAGTAGGTCCTGTAGAATGAGCACTTTTCAGCTGTTTGGATATTCTACCTTTGACTATTTACAGTTATTTTAGTTCTATTCATCAAAAATAGAAAATATGCATTAAACATTTTATTATTTGATGGTGTACTACACCATCTGCTGCCATAATGCACACAACTCTTACTTGTTTTGAGAAATGTGCTGTGAAATCTTAGTTTGAATCTGTAGATTTTGAAAACGTACAAAATGCAGACATGTAAGCATTCCTTTTTTAACCCTTAGCATTGTTAGAGATTTCAAGAGCTTCTTTACAGCATTTCACAAATGAAAGGCTAAGAAAAATACCATTTATATCTTCTATTTCTCTTTTGGGTATTAAAATATTGGGATTACTTGTCTTATCAGTTTAAGGAGGTAGTAGAAAATTGAATCTCTCATTTTGTGATCATTTCTCCTCTTTAATACATTTCACCTAGTTTAGAAGTATGGATCAGAAACTCACAAGGAAAACTGATGCCCTTTCCTGCAGCTAAATTAACAGGAATCACGTGGAAAACAATCTGAGCCTTGTATGAAAAGGGGAGCCATTAAAATTAGCCCTAAGCTATGGACTGCACCCAATATCACTAGAACTGCACTCACTGCAGATGTGGAGGCTGGCTCTCAGGCAAACTGAGCTGTGTTGTATAGCTACAATTAAAATCAACTCCTCTGCCAAAAAATAAAAGGGAGGAGGGTAGAAGGAGAACATCAAAGACAGATTGAAATGTGTAGTTAGTAATAAGAGTGGTCTCCTCTTGAACCAAGCCCTGCAGCGATTCATGGCCCCCTTGTTAATGAGAAATTTTGACCTCTGGTTTGTAAGTTAAACTTGTAATCCCAGCTAATGAAGTAAATCAATCCCAACTTCAGTCTGTTGTTCCCATTTTTCTTTGCGCAGTGTGTCTGGGAGTTAGTATCCAGGTCTACAAATACAATTTGGGGAAAAAAAATATTCTGCTGCTATGTAACTTCTCCTGTTTTGCAGATTCACTTAAACATATCTAAAGCAGACAGATTCTTTTAACTTGTCTGTGCGCTTGTAAAATGTCCTATTAGTTTGGGGGGTTTAGAGACATTTAAGTAATAGGCCTGAGTAACCATTTTAAAAGGAAAGCTGGATTTGTAACTATCCAAAAATATTTGTCTCAAACAGATTTGCGCTTTAGATGTGTAGATCTGTTTGAAATTAGTTGAAGAGCCTTATTTTGATTCTTGCTATATATTCACCGATACCAATGGTAGTTTTGTGTCAGGAAGTTTTCCCACTGCAATCTCAATTCTGAGAGAAAAGGGATTCGCTAGCAATAAAATGAATGCAAAGCTAAGGTGCTAATTTTCATAATGGGTGGGTCATCCTTTGAAATACATACTTCTATGTCTTGTAAGCCACTGAGTGACAAAAACCCCAGCCCCAAATACGGCCCAAAAGCCCTGGTTGAAGCCTCTGAGTTGATTCCATGTCATACCATGTTATTAAAGAATCTGTAAGAGATGAGCAAATGGTATAATAGGAAGTGAAGTCTTTGTGGCAAAAATAAGGAGATGCCAGATTCATAATGTGATTCCTTAAAAGAAAACATAACCAGCTAGAGAAAAAAAACCAAAAAACCAACCAAACAAAAATGCTTGCTTGTAGCTGCTTCACTTTCCTTCTGCATTAGTAATTGCTATCACTGTGGACCCTTCTAAATGATACAGGCCCTTTTTTGTTCTAATCTGTTTCTCTCCAAAGAGAGTTTTTACATTATTTTATGGCTATTTAATGCCACAGACACTGTTTTACAGGGGCAGAAGCTTCCTAACAAAACATGTGTTTTTCTAAATGAAGGGGTACACAAGCTCCCCTCTAACTGCCAGCGACTTGCTGCATCTTCGCATGCATCTCTGCTCTCCCTGGCAGCTGCCTCACGGAGTGGTGCAGAGTTTTGCTGCTCAAGTTTTTGGCTCTTAATGTTAGTTTTTCATAGCTATATTCCTGCAATTCAGTCAACAAACTTTTTAGCACACTACTGTCTTTTGAGGACATCACACATTTAGATTTCTGTCATGAAGAGGGAAGAAATGACCAAGTGCTGCTGTGTTTTATGCAATTTTAGTATAGAAAAGGAAAAGTTTTTCACACCAGTGAAGTAGGAGTCTCCAGGGATTGACCCAGTTCAGCAGTTGTTGTTTCTGCGATGACCCTGGTGGTGCTGTATTTTGGTTACCTCGGGGATTGAGCCTGGTCTGGTCTTTCCGGAAGCAGAAGCCGTATTATTTTTATGCCTTTAAAAAAAGGTAACTCCGGACTGGATTTGATTACTTGCTGCCAGAAAGCTGCCGGTGATTTCCTCAGGGCAGGCAGTTGTCAGAAGGCTGTTGGTGTCCCCGGGAGGGATGCATTCCCCCGGGGTGGGGACACAAAGGCTCCTGCAGAGCTTCAGTGAATGACCTGTCATCGGCAGGTGACACCTGGCCCTTGTCTGCTCACTCTGAACTGATGGAGACTGGGAGCACCGAGAATGGTGAGATTCAACCAAACTTGGAGAAAAGGCCTCTTTGTAACTCACTGAGCGCTCTTTTGAAGCTGAAGCTTGCATTGATGGCCCCCAAGTAAGTCTCTCTCAGCCCTTCTTGGAAAAGCAAAGCACCTGAACTGATGGGTCTGGAAAAAGAGGTTGATGAACAGTAGCTTTTGCAGAGGACCCACAAGTCGTGGAGGGGGAGATGCAAGAGGCTGTCTCCTAAGGAAAGGAAAGAAGAACTTTTGTGTAGAGGAACAAAATATTAATGCAATCCAAATATAGAGATTATATCCCCTAATAAGTTTTAGCCTGTAACGTATATTTTCCTAAGGATCGAATGTAGTGAAAAATTTTTATTACTCAGAGTTCCTCTGTATCTAGAGGGACCCCATTTGGTTTATAAGTAACGCATTAAGTATTACATATGATCTTCAAAGTATACATGAAGGGCTAGATTATGCTGTATACTGGTTTTGTTGGTGATAATATTGTACAATCATTAACTTTACCTTTATGTTATTCTTTGAAGATGCTCACGAGCCTCATAGTGATTTGAAGCTGGGTGCTTTGTACTGCTGCAAATCATTAGTACGTTATAAGCAAGAGTTTATAATAACCTACTTTTTGTCTCACTAAATCTTAAAGGAGCTTTAATTTGGTCAACAAGTGGAAAAACACAGCAGTGAATCTGTTCTCAAGTGATATACCTTAGTATATGGAGGATCCTGTTGTGAAGAACTTGGAAAATAATCATGGTTTATTAGCTGCACAGTCTTTCCCCCTTTGTTTCTATTCATTTAATTTAAAGTGAAACAACGCAGCATGCAAAACTAAAATTAGCTGCAAAAAAGGTGTAAGTGAATAAACAGGCAAATCCATTAGAGTCGATGGGTTATTGGATCCCTTGCCATTCCTCAGATGGCGGCCTATTAAAAGTGGTAATGTCTGCCTCCGGCACAGCCTTAAGGCAAGAAAGAAGGCCAAGACAGGCATATTTCACATGCATCAGACACAAGAATTAAATAGACCAATGTTCCCTAAAAGACTGAAGTACATCTCTTTCTGACGTTCATCTCGGGCAAAAATTCATTGATCTCAGTATGTCCCTTGGCAATTATAAAATATTAAATCCAAGTCACACTTTTCTAGTTGGCTTAATTTTTTCTCTATTCACAGCTTTCTATTTGATCAATTTTAACAAGTTAGGAATAGCATCTAATAATAAAATAAAAACTGCAGACTGAAAAAGTTTGTTCATTTGACATTCTTACATTTTTGTATTTAGTCTTTAGACCTGCCTGTCATTTTATTGTATTTTAAATAAATTTGCACACTAAATAGATGAAAAGAATATATATTTATACACACAAACCCCCCTCCACTGACTCCTTTGAATTGGCAGTTTCTTTTTAAGCTGGATACTCACATGTGGCTATGGTATTGCAGTGAAATCTGTATGTTAAAGCTAAATCTGTATAGTTAATCACCATAGTTTTTCCTAGTGTCAGACAGTAATTATTTCTGCTTCATGTTTCTCTTATTATGTGAGGCTGGAAAACGTAATATTGGTGAAACCTTACTTCTGAATTACTACTTACATGAGCATTTTTTTTTCTGTTTTAACCAAAATTTGGGTTGGTTTGTATAAATACCAGTCAAGTAGCAAAATGAAAAATAACCTGTCAGAACCTGGATCTATTTTAACGTAAAATCGGAGATTGTAACATACGGTACAGCAGAACGAATGTCTTTGCTGGTGGTCTTTGTCGATGAGAGACTAATTTTGGGGAAATGTTTTTTCCATACAGGCAGTCTACCTGTTGTGTTAGCTTGTTCCCTTCCTGCTTAACATTCTCATCTGGCTGGCACACTTACAACCTTCCATTCCTTAAATAAGCTCATTCAGTGGCCAACAGCTATAAGCAATCTTGGCTGAAAAGATGTCAAGAACGCTCAGAGTCTTGGTTGGCTTTCAAAAAATGACAATTTTGATTATTTACTATCAGCAAAATTATCCTGTGGAAAGGTGGGGGAGGCTAACCAGTAGGTCTTAAATTTTCAGAAAAGTGAAGTTTAAGATTTTGCTTTGCATTTTGGAAACAAAACCCTGTTGCCATGTCACTACATGTTTGTAAACAGCTTAATTTTTTTTTTAGTAAGAAAAGCTATTGTACGTATTAATTAGAAAAAAAGGAGTATGGCTGCCAGTTTAGCTCCATTAGCACCAATGGAGAGAAATCAGTTTGCCCTGGGTGCCCAGTTTTAAACATGGACAGTATAAATGTATACTTCTGTGCCTTCTCGATTGCATTTTTAACCTGGAAAACATTTACATTAACATTCAACCCAGCGTGTGTAAGATTAGATTTCCTATCTGTGTTTCTAGTCCTTGGCACTGGTTTGGATCCACTTGCCATGAGTTGCAGCTTCCTGGGTGGCCCCGGGAAGTGGACCAGCTCACTCCAGTGGCTGCACTGAGATCCCTGCTTGTAAAATGAGGATATTAGTACAGCTTATCATCCATCCTTTTCTTTTTTCTTTTTTTAGGTTTTGGTTTTGTTTGTGGGGGTGTGGGGGTTTTGTGGTTTTTTTTTTTTTGTTAGATTGCTAATTGTGCCTGTCCCTTGCTGTGTCTTTGTACAGCGTATATTGTAAGAGAGCTCATTTTCAGATGGGACTTCAAGGTGGATATAGTTACTAATTGACCAGCATCCATCTATCCTGCCTGTGACTAACAAAGAAGTGTGGGCATAATGCGGTATTCAGGGAACACAGGAAAGATGTACTGGTGACCATGAATCCCGTGAGCTGTAGAGATATTTTTTTCCCTTTTTCATAGAAATTGTGATCCAGGCATTGAAAAGTCACTTCAAGAGCAATGTTACTCAGAAACATATTGAGTCTTGAAAAGATGCAAATATAATTTTCCCTTTTTAAAATTTTTTTTTTATTCTTCCGGAAGAGCCACAATTTCAGAAAGGTCTACAATATAACCTAGAGTAAAATGCTTGTGTGTTTCTCTCTATGTATACACACACACATACAGACATACATAATATTTTCTAACTATGTATCTGCTTTACTATCAGCCATTTGATCTAGTACTATAAGCTGTCTCAAACGTGGCTGAGACTAATCTTAATGCAATTAGAACAGTTGTGTTGTGTGTTTGATGATTGTAAGTTGACGGGGTAAATTGGATCTTTCCAGGTTTCAGCATACTACTTGTTAATATGCTCTTTGTAGTGGTGGTCGTGTTGAACAGCCAGCACACCTTTATGACCAGCCAAAATTTTATTTCCGTTTCTTACCTAATGGACTGACACATAATACATTATTTATTAAAACCATGATTCTAATTGAAGTTTTGTCCAAGTAAACATTAGTATATTGGATTCAAATGGTACTTTTGTGCAAAATACTGTTTCCGTTCTTGAGTCCCTGCTGCCATCAACCATACACTCTTAATCTTTTGCTATTTATCTTATCCGACCTGAACATAACTCTCGCCTGTTTGAATTTATAAATTGCAAAACTAGGTTTGTTCTTGAAATCCACTTAAAATTCTGTATTTCAGCAAAATGAGACAAAATAAGATGATTTTAACTATCCCTATTCTGAATGTTTCATGACTTCACATTCTCTAAAAAACTATCCTTCTCCAGTTAGCAGTTTTATTTTATTCTGCAAAAATAAATATAGCTGTTCTTAGTTAAAAAAAATAAATCTTGAAACATAAATTAATGATAGTTTAATCAGTTTTCTGGTTGTTTACATGTTTTTCCTAGTCAGTTCTGCATCATTACATTCTTATACATTATATTATGATGCTATGATCCAAAAGTAAAATTAATAGCTGTAAAAAGTGACAATATTTGCTGTAAGGATGTGCAGTGTTGTTTATTAAAATGATCCTGTTTAAAGAACATTTTACTGAACTTCATTTTTCTTGAACTGCATACTAATTTTAAAGGTCAGTGCGGTTAGTTACCATAGTAGTGACCTAAAAATAACCTTTCTAGTGTACCTGTATATTTCTGATCTGTAGTGTTAGCATTCAGAAATGTTCTTTCCCTTAGAGTTTCAGCAGCTAAATAAGTTGCAACCCCTTCAGCTATACTCATAAAAATTTGCTTCCAGACAACATGGTCTGTTTATTGTGTAATAATCGAAATGGCACTAAATTGCAATGATTGCTGAACACTTAGGAATTGCATTAACCACTTAACTGCTAAACTATTTTCCATTTTCTTCCTCACTGTGAAGTATTATATTGATTTTCCTCTTAGTTAGAGCTGCTTACTCAACCTCTGAGATGAACAGAATATTTTAGTAGCCTCATACACTGTCATATTTTGAGTCAATCAGCAGTGACCTTGGCTAAGAATTTTCTAGAGGTTTTTAAAAAAGCTATCAAGCAAAATAGCTCGCAGTGCATAGCCTTGAATCTTTACAGAAAACAGAGGAAAACACAAAATATCTCTGCTGAGTTAAAAAATTAGGAGGAGGATTATTTTTTTTTCTCTGTCTGTCTGTATGAGATGGGTTATTTCCTATTACCTTTAATATGCTGCTACTAAGACAAATTAGTTAATAGTTACCAGGCCTTATCCAGGGACTTAATCGTAGCCTGTTATGTGGTGTTGGGAGTGTAATTAAAAATCTAAATATGGTGATAGGTGAAGAATTTTAGTAGTGCCATTGTTTTCTGTGGGGATGTTGATGACTTTTTGTTTTCTAAGTAATTTTTGTTAAGTGAGGTAAAACAGACCAACATTTGAACAGTATCAAACTTCAAAGCTCCATGATGATTGCTAGCTCTACTAGTTTTCTTCCCAAATATTTTCGTTTAAAATTTATTTCCTTTTCCTCTCAAAGATTGAGAGAGATAAATTCTGGTCTGGTTTGTTGCTGAGAAAACTTGTCAGAAAAAGCAGAGAGGGTTTTGGTTTGTGTTTTTGTGGGGTTTTTTTTAAGCAAAACCTTTCTGAAATCTTGCTGCAAAAAGGGGGGGAAAGGCTGATACAGGTAAGGAAGAGTTAAATAGAAATTGAGCGGGGATGCTGGGGGGCAGCAGTGCTGCAGAACATAGCAGTGTTCGTGCGAAGGCAAGTCATTTCCCGAAACACTGCAGACACATGGCCTGAGGCAGTCTAAAACCTTTGGAGACCAAAATGGCTCGCAGGAGTTAGAAGTAATAAGGTGTTTTTCCCTTCTTTCTCCTTCACTGAAATTCTGTAAGGTTGCTATGCATTACCAAAGAACAATGCCACTATTTTTGTGTTTTATATGGGTATTAAGATCCATTACAATTTGACATTTTTAAGATTGGTTATCCTGTAGTTTGGTGTTAAATTGAAGTTGTTTGTTTTGAATTTAATTCTTTCATTTTTCAAAGGAAAAAAGGCAGCACTGCTGTGCTGATAGCTTACTGAAGTATGCCAGGATTTGATGTTTGAATTGAATGTTTGCTATCCCAAAATACAGGCAAAATTATCTTTAAAAGAAGTCTTGATTTTTATGTCTTTTTTAATCATTTTTTAAGTCTGAAAGATGCTTTCTGGCTAGCTTTTCACAATCAGATTGTAGAAGATATTGCACATATAATATCTTTAAGGCATACTGTTTCTGGGATTATTTTTAACACTGTGTTACACATCCAAGATGTATTGTGCTTAATGCAACCTGCTTATGATTGTTACAACCCTATATGTTTGCAGCAGCTAAATAAACTCCACATCAAATAAATTACTGCAGCAATGTTATTAGGCCAGCAGCAATGTTAAGGACATCTGTTAACTCTTTTTCAAATACCCTGCCCATACTCCTTTATTCTAAACATTTCTGTTGTTAATTACTACTTAAGTACACTAAGTAGTCATTCAGACATAGCTGTGAAGACCAGCGAGGAGGATGAGACAGGTTTAGGTCCCATTCTCAGCCTTGCTCTGAATGCCGGGGACCTGTAGCTTACTGTTTTAGGGTAAACACAGGTAAATCAGGACAGAGCAAGGGATAATTGACATATATTTCCATTACTGTAGTTAACGGCAATAGTCATTGCTTTAGCCAGGGAGACCTCATCTCAATCAGCAAGGCAACTTTCCTCACTTAGGCCCTAAAAGTCTAACTTCTTGTTATTAGAGCTGGTGAAAAAAATTTGCAATGAAACTTTCTCTGTCAAAATATATTTTTGTCAAAGATAAAATGTTTAGCAAAAATACATCTGTTTCAAAAACATATTTGTCAAGAAGGTTTCTCAGCTCCAAGATGACATTTCTAGTGAGAAAGTGAGTCTATTGCTGAGTGGTTGCAGCCCAGATCTGGGAGATGAAAGATGAATAGTGCCTTAGCCACTGGGTTGACGAGTCTCTCTGCCACTCATGTTTGTTATAATGCAGAATGAAAACGTTGAGAATTGAAATGTTTTTTGGCTCAGTCTTTATTATGTGGTAAAATGTTACGCGTTAGAACCCAATTCAGAATTATTTTAAAAATAATTTCTTTCCATTTGAAATTCGTGTGAAACCATAAGGAGTTTTGCTAGCTGGCACCAAGAGTGGCCCAGGTCTCGTCTTTATTTGTAATTTAGTGAATTGCAGACTCTTGATGATGAAAACAAACTGGATGCTGTTTTTCAAAGGTTAGATGGAACTTAAGAGCAACTCTGGTAAATTAAAACAAGCAATAATAAAAGGACCTGCAGAAATTCTATATAGACAGTGTCAGAAAAGTTTGTTTCTGTTGGGCAGTTTGCCAGAATAGTGTGAATGTACAGAGCTTTTCATCAGCATTGTAGGAAAAATAGATGCAAAGTGAGGAACACTCAGTAAGTGTGTTTTGGTTTTTTCATCTGAGCAATGTCTGATTTTTCAAATTACAGTCTTGCCTCTCTCAATGTGATTGAAGCAAACCTGTAGTATATACTTACAGTATTGCCAATTCAAGTATTTTCTCTTGCTCGTTACTCCGGCAATTCAGCTAATCACAAAGCGTGTGTGGCTCATTGCAGTGTGTAACAACTGGCTGTGGAGGATCACAGCTCAGATAGAAACCTCTCGTTAAATGATTCACCTGCAAGCAGACTGAGCGACCAAAGCCAGGACTAACTGCCTGCAAGCGTACAAGTTCCAGGTTGCAGGATAGCATCCTCTCCTTTGCCCCTGTTCTCCTTGGCCAGACCAAGACACCCAAGCAGAGCACTTGACCCTCCGGTTGCAAAGCCCATAGCGAGATTCCCACATGTGCTCCCTAGAGTCTGGCAGATAAGATCATGGATTGGCCACCTTTTATTTATGGGCCAATGAATTATGCAGCTGGGGTAATGAGATGGTTTTGTTTTGTGAATCAGGATTATGCTCCTGGGGTGCTAACCTAAGAAAGTCTGCAAAACTGCATGATAAAAGTCATTTTTATGCAGAGGTGGAAATACTTGAATGCAAAAGAGAATTGGAGGGGGGAGGGGAAGCTAATGTCCTCCTGTATTTGGAGAGGAAAAGTGAAGTATATACTCTAGTTGTTACCCATTAAAGCTTTTATTTCTCTTGCATTGTATGGGGAAGGAAGAGGTGGTTTTAGCATAAACTCTGAAAGAAAATAGGTACTTCTTTCTTCCCCCAAGTAGAGCTGTAAAATATAGATGCTTCTGTGTAGTTGGAAAACATGTATGGAATTATATATGTATAGTCAGAAACTCTCTATATTTGTATAGGTACTGTATGCTATTTGTGTAATAGGACCTTGCTTACAACTGAAATTCAGTGTTCTTTAATTAAACTATAGGTGCAATGATATCCTTCAGTTGCGTATTTTGAAAGACATTTGAGGTAGCAGAGTACTATGTAGTTTTGACTTCTCTAACCTACATGCCTTATGTTTGTGCCTCAAGATAACATTGAATAACATATTTAAACTATTCATGTGCGAAAAAACAAAATTACATCTCATGAACTGATTTCTTCACACATTCAAAAAATCAAAATCTCCTTTTGTTCAGATACTGTACAGAAATCAGAAGGGAAACACTGTAGAAATGATACAGTGTTTCAAAATGAAGATGATATGAATACTTTTAATAAGAAGGGTTTATACTAATTTTAAAAGTTGAATCATTTTACAAAGGTATTCTTTTATAAATGTAGTTTTCATTATGTAGGCATTACAGTCTGGTTCAGTTGATAATGAGTGAGAGAAGTTTACTGAGCTGTTATGATTTAATATTTTGAGTTGAATCTAGATATTATAAAATAGTAATCGGTGATAACAATATTTGATTCTTTCTTCAATTTCATCATCCATAAGAATTAGTACTGTCAAGTGCTAATGCTTTATTTACATATAATAAAAACTAGAGGTGCATATGTTCTGTGGCTATCATTAGTATTTATTAAATATATATTTATGTTTTCTGTATGTCTGTGTGTATGTAGTAGTTTTGTATGGGTATGTATAAATTATACCAAAGCCACGGTCTTTCATGGATTTTAATTACTGTGTAGCTATTCTTTGAGTTTTTGTAAACAAGGCAGACTTTAAATTTGAAAGCAGTCCGCCAGGTGAGCTGTTCTGGCAATCCCTAGAATTAAAGTTTAGACTTTCAAACTCCAACACCTATATGAAACTGGAACTTGATGGCATGGGATGCACGTCTTAGAAAACCAAAACAACACCCCCTAACACCCCCCAAACAACAACAACAACAACAAAACAATAATAAAAGTTAAGAATGTCCGCTCTCAATTTACAGAATCTGTTCAGTTTTCCAAACTTTGGGGGAGAACTTATGTTTATTGCATTAAAATTAACATTTTATTTTTCAGTATGATGCTACTGTTTAGTTTTTATGGGTACGCAGAGTAGCAAGATGGTAAGGTGTTACAGTAATGTTGCTGTTTGTGCAAAAACCAAATGAGACCTGGTCTGCTTCATAGCGTGAGTTGGTTAGACACAGAGTGAGTTGAGTACTGTAGGGAGCATTGATAAAAACTTGTTTGCTCTTGCAAAATATTGAGTCCACTGTAGTTCCACTAAAGGTGATGCACTTTTCTAAATAAGCATGTAAAAGAAACAAAGTACTTTATAAATGAATATGTAAAGTATGTGGCAGGAACTTGAGCGGTATTTTTCAGATTAAAGGATGTTCTGGTTACTGATTTGTATTATTAACTGGGGGGAGGGGAAGCCTCTATTTTGGAAGGAATTATTTGTTTAAGACCCTGACCAAATTAAGTCACCTGGGGAGCAGTGAAGGCATCTGAAGAGCAGCATATAATCCGGCTGTGCATTTTGCTGCAATTTAATTTTAGAAGTGTAAGTAGAAGCCAAGATCTAAGAACTGCAGCAGTTAGTGGGAAAAGCTGATATGGGATTATCAAGGTTAGAGTTCAGATAGAACAGATGGTAAAATAGTTATAACCTACTGTACCATATGTTACTGCCGCACACATTCAGGTAGCACATTATATGTACTGTGTGGAAAGATCAGTGATCCTAACGCAGGTTTTTAGAAAGACCAAAAAAGCTCTTGAAAAATTGATTTCTTAATTTCTGGCCAGGTTAATGAGAAAGCCAAACGGCACAACAGAACTCGCTATTCCAGAAAGGGATACAAAAAATTAGATATAGCATCCAACTGTTATCTTTTCTAATTCCCAAAAAGCTAAAATGAAACTTGTATTTCAGGAAATCTGTTTCAGGCTTGTTAGACTTGAATTTCTGGGGAAAGTATTTAAAGAAAAAACAAATTCACAGCACTTCAATTCAGACCATTAAAAGCAGATTACGATTTGATTTATGATTTTTGTAACTTTTAATCAGGGGCCAAATTTTCAAAAGAGCATGCTGTCTTATTAAGGTGCCAATGAAGTGATAAATTTCTCATTGGAAACAACTGGAGGTTCACTGGGTTAGAGTACTTCAGAAAGTCTGACTCCTGATCTATAATCTCTGCTGTCATTACTCAGACACTTTTTAAAGGATCTGATGATAAAGGATCTGATCTACCATGAAAATAGGAAGGTAGAAGATGAGAAAGAGAAAAAAGGGTTAATCAAGTCAGAAATTCTGGGAGAAGAAGTGGAATGGTAGCAAAGAAGAAAAATGAAGGCAGAGAGTTGTGATTTGGAGTGGTGCTAAAGAGCCTCTGGGCTTGAGATTCATCTCGCATTTTATAATGCTCATGTTGTGTTGTATCATAATGCACTTGCTCCTACTAGAGCTAGCCGTTTCTCCTCTCTTACTGCCAATGGTAAAAATAGGCCAGTAGCATCATCCCATACTATTGAGCACATTCTGAATTCCATGTTGTATTTTCACTTGCCTCTCTAATTAATTTAGTAATCCTCTTCAGCGTGTGTGCATGTGTACGTTGGTGTATGTCTGCTTGGTTGCCCTCTTCCGTCATCTGTTCAAATTCTCACATTGCTGATGATTGGTTGTGCCAGCTTCCTCCAAAGACAGTGAATATATTACACTTCACTGCCTTTTGTTTAACTTTGCCAAAAAAATCCCATCACGAGTCTCCGTTTTTGGCTAGTACTTTGGGAAAGGTTTTTCTTCTGTAGATGCAACCTGCTTTTTTATACAATATTCATGTTTATTTTATTTTGGGAGTAATTAGATCTGAGAGACTTGTCAGTTTACACATTGATCATCATCAACTTTTGGGACCTGTTAGTAATAGCTATTCAATATGTATCAAATGATTTGTGGTATTAGGTGATTTTTGTGTCTGTCTTGGACTTATTTCCTATTACATATTGTAATACCTGTTTTAATTAGAGTTGTTCGTAATGGCGCCTTTGATCTTGGCTATCTGGTTTTTAATTTATTTTAAATCATTAGTAACTATGTATATTGGGGTTTTTTCTAATAAAGGAAAGGTGATATTAGCTGTGATATTTACTTGTTACTACTCAGACTACCTCAAGAAAAGAAGAATTATCAAACTTAACAGGATAGCAAAGATGTGAAGTTAGAGTAGAGGTTTAACATCTGAAAAAAAAAAAGAAAAAAAAAGGTTTTGTACGTCACCATGTCCCCTCCATGATCATCTGTAGAGTGAAGATTTATTTTTTTTAGATATTGATATGGATTGCTCAATCATTTTGTTACAGCAAGATACAGTTGGTTAAAGGATCTTGTGAAAGTTTTTGTGATGCATTTAATCCCACTTTATTAAAAGAGGTGGATCTGGCTAACTGGGAGAGTGAAAGGGTTAACTTTACAAAGACAAGTAAGTTTTTTTTCAAATGGCTTAGTTCGAAATTCAAGGTTTATTCTCTGTTGGCTGTGTTGAATATGTGTGTTTAAAAGGTTGGTTGTTTGCTTTGTGGTGAAATGTTTAATGTCTTTGTCAGCGACATGCACAGTGGGATTGAGCACACCCTCAACAAGTTTGCCAGTGATGACAAGCAGTGTGGAGGGAAGGGATGCCATCCAGAGGGACCTTGACAGGCTGCAGAGGTGGGCCCATGCAATCCTCATGAGGTTCAAGGCCAAGTGCAACGTCCTGCACATGGGTCAGGGCAATCCCAAGCCAAATACAGGCTGGGTGGAGAATGGATTCAGAGCAGCCCTGAGGAGAAGGACTTGGGGGTGTTGGTGGACAAGAAGGTCAACATGAGCCAGCAGTGTGCGCTTGCAGCCCAGAAAGCCAACCGTGTCCTGGGCTGCATCAAAAGAAGCGCGACCAGCAGGTCAAGGGAGGTGATCCTGCCCCTCTGCTCTGCTCTGGTGAGACCCCACCTGGAGTACTGCGTCCAGCTCTGGGGGCCCCAGTACAGGAGAGACATGGAGCTGTTGGAGCGAGTCCAGAGGAGGGCCACGAAGCTGAGCAGAGGGATGGAGCACCTCTCCTATGAGGACAGGCTGAGAGAGTTGGGGTTGTTCAGCCTGGAGAAGAGAAGGCTCTTGGGGAGACCTTCTAGCAGCCTTCCAGTACCTAAGGGGCCTACAAGAAGCTGGAGAAGGGACTGTTTACAAGGGTATGGAGTGATAGGACAAGGGGTAATTGCTGTAAGCCAAAGGAGGGTAGATTTAGATTAGATATAAGGAAGAAGTTCTTCACTCTGAGGGTGGTGAGGCATTGAAACAGGTTGTCCAGAGAGGTTGTGGATGCCCCATCCCTGGAAGTGTTCAGGGCCAGGTTGGATGGGGCTTTGGGCAACCTGGTCTAGTGGAGGGTGTCCCTGCCCATGGTAGGGGGTTGGAACTAGACGAAATTCCTTCCAACCCAAACCATTCTAGGATTGTAAATGGATTGGAGGAAGATAAGGATTTGGGAATTCCTGAAGTAAGAGAGGTTTTAAAATGTTAGAACAAAGTTTAAATTGTCAGTATAGTGTTTGTAAGTTAAGCTGATCTGCTTTTTACTTAAGGCTTAGCTGTCTTATTTTGTCTGATAATGGAGAGAAGGGAAAAACCTGGATTGACACTAAGAGGTTAGAGGACAGTATGAAGCAGAGATTAAAAAAAAAAAAAGACAATGGAAGTGTGTATGCTGAAGCAATTTGAAGTTGGGTGGCAGATTACATTGCGGTCTGGAGGACAGAGCAATGAAGAGTGGTGGAGACACGCAGGTCACGGAGCGTATCTGCTTTGAGTCCTGGAGAAGTGATCCTGCTGTGGAAGAGAGAGAGAGACAGGGGACTCTGGGACTTGAGAAAGAGTACAGCATGACAGACAGCACATGGTCACCCTGATGTGCAAGGGGCTGTCTTTGTGATGTAGAAAGGGGAACTAAAGAACATATTGAATGGGGGCTCCTCTAAACTTACTGATGTCTGTAGGAAAGAAAACCCACCTTGTTTCCTTTTTGGAGCCATTCTTCCAAGAGTTATTTGTGCCTATCTGATTTAAGTTTTTCAGGTATTATCTGAACAAAAAACCCCACTAACTTAAAAAGAGTCAAGAGTGAGACTTAACTGTAAGAAACAGAAATGTTAAGAAATCGAGAAATGAGTGGCTAAATGAATCAGTGACTTCTCCCTGCTGAACTCTATCATCTCTCCTAATGTCTGAAATGCACCAGGCCTTAATTATAATTCCATGATATTTGCAGTAATAGAAAGAGTGTTAGCTGCCTTCTGCATTTTATTTACAAATGTTAACGTCTTATTTCCTGTACACTGGACTGTGTTCTGACAATGTGTTTATCCTGCAAGCTGAAGGTATTAGCATTTAGGGCTTAATTTTATTGCCACTCAATCCAGAGATAACCGCATTGCCGGCTTTGTTTTCTTTCATTTAATGGGCTGGGTGTACGAATTAGGGCCATATACTACCCTCAATCCACAGAGGAGCCTCTGCTAATTATAGGGAAAGGTTTATACCGCTGTTCGTAGATTGTAACTGATCTACGAGCAAATTTTACACGGGAATAAAACGTGCCAAGAGCTGGTAGATCTGTGGCTATTTTTGCCCTTTGTTTGGCAAGTGGTGCATAAAGTCACTTGATTGGCACTTGCACAATTGCTGGGAGTGCACAAGATGGCCCCCAGTTGCAAACATAATTATTTTAAAGTCTGGGTGTTATATATCATAATTAGGCTTAAGAACTGAAAGTCAGTTGAGATGAATGAGGGCAATTCATGCTCTCAAGAGTTGAGAAAGTGATTTTGCATTTAGATTTTGCATTTGTAAGATATATTTTTTTTCACAAGCATTAAGAATTAGATACTCTTCTCTCTGTCTCCTGTTCTTCCCATGGGAGGACTGGCAATATATGAAACAGCTATATGATATCCGCGTCTCCCCTTAAATAGGTGAGATACAGCTAGCGCATAAAGTGTCACGATGCAGTTCTTAGTGCTGATTTTTTCTTCATCAAAACCTGCTATGAATGAATCTAGTTCCCCACAGTTACCCTGTCCACTCTTCTGCTCAGCATGTCTTCAGTAAGAGATAGACCAGCAAAACAACCTTTACTGGATAGCAGTGATGTATATTTTAATTAGATAATCAAACAAATTTTACAGTGATATGTGCCTAGAGATTGATGAATGTCAAGAATATTTTAATTATTTTAAGTTTCTGATTAAATGAAAGTCATAATCATACAGGTTAGAAAAGAAAGGGCCACCCACTATGTAAAATTGAGATAGTTTTGAACTATTATCAAGGATTACCAGCAGAGAAAATTCAGATGGGAATAAAATATGATTCAAGGAAAATGTGAATTCTGCAAGTTGGGCTGTAGGGCTTCTCCCAAAGTTGGTTTGACATTTCTTGACTCTTGAGAGAGAATATAGGGACGTACAGCATGACTGGGCTGGAGTAAGATGGGCAAGTCCTTTGAAAAAAAAAAAAAAAAAACCAAAACGAACAACCCCCCAAAAAACCTCAATGCTAATATTGAAAGATGAGAAGGGAAAAGTACCACAATGCTTGAAAAATAACAATAAAAAAATTTGGCAGGATTAGTATTTCAAAGGGAGCAGCACTTGATTAAACATTTGGAAGGCATGGGAGGAGAAACATTCCAAACAAAATGAAAATATATGTGTATGATGGAAACAGGATAAATAGAATATTCTACTTATAATTACCACTGCAAGAATGCAGCCCAAACTTAGAGTTCTTAATCAGGTAAAATTGTCATTGCTTTTAAGTCCAAGTAAGGCAGTGAATTGTGGTAGGTATGAGATGTTTGTGGATAAAGATGTTGGCAAGATCTATAGCTGCAGTGAAGAGCAGGTCCATGAACAAAGTAAAGGAAAAGACTTGGAGCCTGCACCACCGAGCAAGTGGTGAGTGTGTTGCAAGAAGTCAGAGGATACAAGGCATCCGTTTTTATCACAGACCGAGTGAGGAGTGAGGGAAAGAGAAAGATCTTTGAAAGGTTAAAAGTCTTCACAGAACAGAGCTGTATCTCTGTGCAGGAAAATCTTGGAGTTTTTCTTTCTCACACTAATGCAGTGGTTATTTAGAGACCTGCATGGATAAATTGATGAAGAAGTTAAGGTCAGTTGCAGTCTGGTGCCTTCCTGAGAATGACCTGTTGAGGACTGGGCAGTTGAACACCCATCTTCCTTGAGCAGGTAAATGTCATAGCCCATAGCTGCCTTACACTTCCTCTGCGTAATTTATTTCCATTGGGGCAGAATTCTCTTCTTCCAAGTTGTTTCTGACTGAAATGCCTCAGAGCCTGCTTTTGCCCCTGCTCTTATTCAGCTTGTGGGGGGAAAGCTCTGTCAGAGGAAGGAATAGGTGGTCAGGCTGGTATTAGATGCCGAGTTCTCGCAACTGGAAGTTTTTGGTGCAATGCTGTTTTACAAAGCAGGTTTTCAATTATAACAGCACTTGCATATGTGACATAGCTGAACATAATAAAGGCAAAAAGCAGGTACACATAAAGCATTCTTCTTGTAATGGCAGTCCATTTATTTGGGTTGAAATAACATCATGTAATTATAAACTAAAGTGATCATATCTAAAGAAAAAATTTTCACTGCATCCATGTCTTAGTATGATTTACCTTCCTCTTATTATTTCTTAATATAAAAATTACTGCATGCTGTCTTTGAAATGTTGCAATTGTGTTGGTATTTGAAGTACTTGTAAATACTTGTGCAAATCAGTTTTTCTGATGTTTGTCTGCAGGGCGAGGTGTGTGTTTATGTGCCCAGGGGAAATGAGATGCATTTGCATCCAAGAGGGTGTAGCAAGCGAACATGTGCCAAAACAGAGTCTGTAGGAACAGTTGCACTAAAATAGTACAGGGTAGAAATGTTTGCAGATGAAAATAACTAGCTTCCGAAGAAATAATGGTATCTAATCCTCCCTGTAAATGTTGCTGATCTGAAGGCCTAAATGATAGCTTTTGGTGATGAATCTTTCTAAAGACACTTGTAAAGCCACCATATTGTGCATATGAAGATGCACAATCTTTTTGTAGATATAATTATATTTCATATAGTATCGTTAATCTTTGAGGTGCTGACAAACAGTTATTACTTACTTTTCTGTACTTCAGGGGAATACTGATTTAAGGATGTTTCGGCGCTCATTTAAATCAGTGAAATCATTACTATTAGCCTCAGTAGGGGCTGAATTAAACCCTAAATTATGTGGGACAGCTAATCATACATAATATTATACCTGTTTTTCATGTACAAAGTGCCTCTCAGCCAAAGATCTAATAGCAGTTTATGCAAGTAAACATTGTTGCTGCAGCATATCTCCAGAATATTTCTTGCGATCCAAGACCTGTTATTCGTAAGAGCAGACTAATATATACGTTATCTTACCACTCCTCGTCAGTGCATGGAGGTTGGAGAAACAAAATTCCTGGTATTTTTTTACTCCATAGATAGCTTGGCTTTGAATTGTTACTGTGCGATTCCCACTTTCAGAGTTTGGCTTGAAGTGCAAGCCTGCCACAAGGATGTGCCATGTAGCCTGGGAAGAAAACCAGCAGATCTTTTATCATTATTGCCTTGTCTCTCTGGGTCACAGAGAAGCAATAGCCGCAGTTCAAGACTATGTTCAAAGGAGAGATGTCAGGACTGAATTGTTTTCTGGTGAAGGAAGGATGGATAAAATATTAAATGCAATCTTACATTTGCCCTTATCTTTGTGTTTCCTGACAAGAATACCATACTATATTTCCATGGATCTATAATTCAAAGCTGAAGGTATACAGATTTGTGGAAGAAAAATTTTATTTTTATTTATTTGTTCAACAGTAGAAATCATTATAATAAAAATAAGTGTAGATTTTGTACTACATGTGCTTTCTTATGTGAAAGCCTTTCTCGAGCAAGGAACAGCACGCTTTTGAGAGTCACTAGGTTTAATTTTCATCCACCTGCTGCTGTAATTATTGTAATTTAATGCACAAAGACATTTTTACTTTCTGAGCAGCAGGGGAGTTTGTCCATGAAAATTTTGGAAGAGCTGTGTCTGCCTCTCTCAGTTCTGTTTCCCAGTAGCCTTTAAACCTTTTGGGAAATACTGATCAACTCTGGCGGTGGGGGCCAGCAGAAGGGGAACGGAGGTAGGAAGGAGCTCGAGATTTTAAGTCCCTACAACTTCCATGTGAACTTTAGGCTTGGGTACAGGGAAGAGCGACGTGCTGGTCTCAGCAGCAAGGAGAGGCCGAGTATGAGCTCAGCAAGCTTTGGGGTACGTTTGGCGTGGGGACCACATGTCCACTGGGTGGGTGATGCGCACATGCAGCCCGGTGGGTGGGATGACGCTCGCCTGGCTGGAAGTGCGGATGGGAGAAGAGCCGGCTGTGGAGTAGTTCTGAGACCCTTTTGGAAAAGCCCAAGGTTTGGGAGGCGGCGGGGTGTGATATTTGGAGCGTAGTACAGTGGACTGAGACTATTTCTGGAGGAGGTGAGAGGCGATGAACGCTCTGTCGAGTAGCTGGTTTATTGTGGTAAGTAGTAGTACCAGAGAAATGTGACACATCTGTAAGAAATGAGGCTTCGTTAGCTTCTCTGTGCACAGGACTATTTGTTTTAATTTCTACTCTGTCACTGTGCGAGCGTGTTTCTTTGGCAGATCGTTGTATATTTACTTGGTGACCTACCAAGTCTTTGGTCAGTATTTTATTTTGAACTGGTTTTATTCTGCTTCTCCAGCAGCATGAGTTTTCTCATAGAGGACAATCATGAAAATAGCAAACAGGCTAAGATGGGTGACATAAATTCAGAATTGCATCAAAATATGCACACTGAACCAATAATTACTCTGATTCTTCTTCTTAAGCCGTAATTTGAAGCTAGGTCGCTTCCAACAGTTGAATTTAGCTTAACAGTCCAACACTGTTGTTTAAAATACTGTAAACTATATATACATCAGCTGTGCGTATCTGAAGTGCATTAAAGCCCATTAAAGTAGACAGACTCTGACTGTTTCAGTGGGTTGGATTACAGGTTAACAGAGGGCGTGGCACCATGGAATTTCTGCAAATTCCTGCATTTTATTCTCCATGCATTGATTTTCTCTTCAGTCCCGGCTGGGAGCGGGAGTCGTGTGGGGGTCTCAGGAAAGCCCTGCTGTAGCCCACCTCTCTGTAGGCCTGTGATGAGGAACGGGCTGAGCACAAAATAATTTGTTTGCTCTCTGCTGTCTTCCTCGCTGTCCTGTGGGATTTGCAGCTGCCAAGTTCAAGGCAGTCACCGGTCGCCTTGGGGTGTTACGAGAAGGTAGGATGGAAGTAGCAAGGGAGAAGAGACAGTGGGGAAAGGGAGAGGACAAGATGATGGAAGGGGATAAGAAGTTGCTATAATTCATGTATGAAAGCAATGAAGACGCAGAAAGAGTTCATATATAAATTAAATGTTGGGGTTTTTTTCTGGTCTGGAACATTTTAAATTTCCCTTAAATTATAAATAGAAGTTCACTGATAGAAAAACTAGTACCGATGTATATTTGAGTGGGTGTGATTTGATAATAGTTTGGGTGTGGCAGGCCAGGAAATAAAGGATGTAAACACTTTACAACCATTTATTTTTTTATTAGAGCTCCTATCTTTGTAACTCTTATTAGTTGCCATAGATACAGACAACACAGGGCTTGTTTGGGTTAATGAAAAGTCTGTCATGCTGATAAAAAATGTAATTTTTTTTCTTGAGAAAAATGTGCGCTACTTCAATTCCACTATTCTTAGCAATTAATTTTAACTGTGCTTGCATTCATGTATATAATTAAGAAATTGTGGCATTTAGTAGTCTACATTTTTATATAGCATCTGCAGAATAATTCTGAGTACAATGCGGTACCAAACAAATTGGTCTTTAATTTAAATTAGAGATCATATTGACAGATACAAATTACTGTTCTGTCAGTTTACAGATGTGCTTCTGTACGTCTACAATCATTCTTACAATTTTTTTCCACCTTGTAAAACACTTAAAGAACATTATCAGGCAACTGATTGGCTCACAAATGCGATTGTGAAAGTGCACAGCTTAATGTCATGATACGCTGTTGCAGTAAGTATATGTTCTTCCTGCGTAAAGTTCAGTATCTCAAGTGATAAATGCAGTAAGTATGACTTATCACATCTTAATTACAGCTACAGCAGTTATTTGCTGTAAATGTACCTCAACTGATTCAAGAAATGTTTTTATATGAAGAAAAATAAAAATTAAGTAGCTTTTCTGTTAATATTTGGGAAGTGTGTGCAGGGTGGTTCTGGTCTGGTATGCTATGGACAGTATTTTTTAATGAGTTTAAGGTGGCCTCACATTTCTTACAAGCGTGTTTGTTGCTGTTCAGGAACTGTATCTGTGTCGGGATGAATCTGAAATAAGTGTTACTTGGGGTGGGAGGAGAGATGCACCATGTGGGGAACAGAGAAGAAGGAAAAATATTTTGGAGTCAGCTTGGTTGAAAATAAAAACACACGGTGGTTCCTGGGAGCATTGAGAGTGGGAGCAGCCCTGGCAAGGTGGGTGCACGGTCAGAGTGCAGGCCAGAGGCAGCTTGAGGTAGGGTATCGTTCCAGACCTGTGGAAGATAAAGACTACAAGTTTAGATGATGCCAGTTCTTTCAGGAATGCAAAGCGTTTTGGCGTGAAGGCTGAATTCAGAGCACTGCTAAATAAGTGGATTACGCACTGGGAACGTATCTGGCTTCGGCATGGATGAGCAACCCTTGCAGGAGCAGCACACGCTTTTCCTATGAGCAGTGAGGTTAGGTGGTAAATCAATTAATCTGTTAATAAAAACTATTCTATACTGGAGAACAGAATCCCTCAGATCAAATGCTCATGGTGCTCAAAGGTTGTGGGCTTCTCCCTTTCTGGCCTGCGAGCTTAGCCACATTCATTTCACTACATTAAGCCTTTTGTGTTTGTGGTTACAAGAGGACAGGATTTGCTCCACTACTTACTATAATAATCAGATATAGGAGAAATAACTTGAATGGTTTCGTTCTGCAAGGAGTCTGCTGGCGCACAGAAAAGCAACAAAGAAAACAGTGCTACGTCTCACTTGCAGTACACCATATATGTTTCCCCTACAATCTTTCAGTAATAAAATTATGCTTAACTGTATTTTTAATAGCTATAGAATCAAGATCCTAGAATAAGTATTTCCTGGGGAAAGGTAGGTTATTAAGAGCAGCAGTAAGTAAATTTGGGATTTTAAAAGTATTGAAAACTTGGCCAGATGACTTAGAGGTTTGAAAAATAATTTAAATCTTTTTAGAGATCAAACCCCATTTTTCTCAGAACACTTTATTTTGTCAGAAATCAATTGGAATTAATAAAAACAATGGTCTCCTAAGGATGAAAAAAGGGTTGAATGTGTGCGTGTATCAGGTTTCAGTTTTAAACTCAACAAGACTGCAGAGAGTCTGTAACTACGTCTTTTCAATTTCTAAATATTCAGATCACAGTGTTCTCAAGCCCAGTTTGTGAATGTTTTCTCTATATAGAAAGCCAGGATGAAGTATTCAGTAATTCAGTACGTTTGAACCATTTTTTTTTTTTAAATTAACATAGCTTTAGAAAGTAGTATACTAATGTTTGTCTTTATCATTGCACAATGTCCGAGGCTTTGTGATTTTTCTATTTCGTTTCTCCCTCTCTCAGCTGAGCGCTGGTTGTATGCTCGAGCACGGTTGCTCAGTGCCTCTCCCAGTAGGCCCAGAGGAGAGAACCGGGGTCCCCCTGGGACTGGCAGCTGCAGAGGTTACTGCCGTCGCAACACCCTGATACGCCACTCACCTTTTTCCAGTCCTAGACCCGGGATGTGGAATAGGATGGTGCGCACATTTGCTATGCTAGAGGTGGCTTTATCTGCTGCAAATAGTTTTGTCCTTAAAAGGCTCCTGAAATTCAACTGGTCAAATGTATCTACAGTTAACATGACTGAAGCGGGATTAGTCAGACATACTTGTCCCGAGTTGGAAATGAACAAGGTCTGGCCTGACGGGTGTTTTCACCTGAGTTTCTTTACTCAGGTTAACTTGGTGAGACTCAGAAGAACAGGAAAAAAAAGAAAAAAAAATCTCAATACTTTCAGAATTAAGTCTCATAGTAATCCATTTAAGATGTTTAAAACAATCCAGCAGTTAGTAGCTGTAAACCTGAGAGTACAAGGAAACTCTTTGCTGTTGCAGGACTTCTGACATTGCTGTGTTTTCTTTGTAGGGCCTGGGTATGTCCGGTGCAGGTCAGGCCGGCCTGGGGACTCCTTCATCCAGGCAGTACGCACGACAGAAAATAACTCGCGTAAACCTCAGGGACTTCATCTTCTACATGGAACAGGAAAGAGAAACGAGCCATTCTCTCCTGCTCTATCGAGCTCTGCTTAAATAAAGCCAAGGATTGTACTGGTTTCTCCATACAGAAGCTCAACTTGCATTGAAAAGCTGTCATTTTAATGTGCCTTCTCTTTTTTTCAGAAGTCAATGTTCCAGTAATTTTGTTTTGTAAAATTGTCAGACACATGCAATAAATGCCCTTTAATGTAAAAAACTAGTAATATAAAAACACAAAAAAATGTGCAAAAGGTTTTAAAATGTTGAATCCACAGATAGAACCAACGTCAAAGCCTTGCTCCATTTGGCCGTTTCAGAGGAGGCTGACGTTACGTAGATGTGAAACTGCTGCAGTGGCTCCCCCAAACCACCCCACGGCAAGGAGGGCTGGGACAGGCTCACGGCATTGGGACCTAACCACGGAGTTGACCTCTGGCTTCGTTTACGGTGCTTAGTCTTCTTTTTTGTTTTACTGGCACTGTTTCCACTGACTAACCATGGTGATACTTGTTGTTATTTTGGATTAGTTATAATTGCAGTTTTTTGCACAGTTAAGAGAATAGCCACTGCGCACTCTCACAAATTTGATATATTTAGGATTTTTGCTTTTACTGCACAGCTCATTTCCTGAGCCATTTGCTGACCCAAGTCCTAAGTGTGTGAAATCTGTGCATTCAGGTCCCAGCTGAGTTACCTTGACTAACTTCCAGTTGTTTTCTAAATCTCTTCAACCTTTTGCACATTTGTAGCAGCTGGTTAGTAACATGAATCAAAGTTGGGTTTTATTTTCTAAAAAATATCTTAATTTATTTATTGCAAAGAGTATGGTTTAATGGTGGTTTTGAAAGAGAGTATTTGTTCAGTAAAGATTTTAGAGTATTCTATGTGGATTTTTAAGTCACTGTAAAGGAAGTTTTTGGGGGCCGGTTCCGCTCTCGGAGAATTGCGAGCGCAGGGGCGAGCCCGGTGCCGCCGGGCGGGCGGTCAGGGCAGCGCCACGGCGCAGGGACTGGCCCTGCCTTTGCTTGGACGATTGGACCCAGGGACTCCAGTCCGCAGAGGCTCATGAACAAGCGCATGACTTTAAGCATAACAAGTAGTTTTACGTACTTCCAGGTGGAATGAATGCTTTTTAAATGCTTTGCTGAATTGGAATTGCAGGGGCCCGCACCAAAGCCAGGCGAAGTCAGTGCGAGTCTTTGCGGTGGCATCGGCTAGGAATGCCGAGCAGGCAGGTGGGCATGAGCTGTTGTACTTCACACAGAACAGTATTATCGGTGACCATGGAAGGGAGACATTTGCTTATTTATCTTTTCCATTTTTACTATGTTATTGCTTGCCACTTTTTTGAGGCAATTTTTTTTTTTGATGGGAAACCATAGCGAAAGCACAAATAGAACTATTTGTCCAATAGTTTTAAAAACAAAAGTTTTAATTATTTTTTAAGGTTTATGAAAAGCAGAAGAAAATTTATACTGCTGCTATTTAGCCAAAAGATTATTCATAAGGTATTTAAGGCCAGGAAATGTAAAATTATGTTTTAAATGTATTGATAATTTGTACATATTGTTTATAAAGGCCTTGTGTTTATTAGAATTACGTTATTTTGATGATTTCTGTACATACTCGTAAATACCCCCAATTTGTGTGAAAACATACTCCCTTATTTGTACTTATTTTGTAAAGAAATAAAACAATTTACTGAAGTAACACATCGAGTGACATACAGTATTAATTTATCAAACATGAATTTCACATTGTCTTGCAGTTCTTAAGCACTGTTCAGAAACATTTTGCGTTAAAATATTAACAGAATACCCACAAAGAAATATTAAAACCAAATACTTCAATGTTTTGTTGTGCTGATTCATATCCTTTGTCAAACATCTAATAAAATTGTCAACAAACCTCGATGCTATTAATACAGTGAATGAATGCACTCAACAGTTGCTTTCTCAAAAGCGATCAGTCCAATAAGCACAACAGAACATTCTTTCACTTTCTTTCCGAGACTTGGGAGCACAGCGGTGTGGCAGGGTTGTACACAAAGTGCTAGCCAAGACTCCTCTTCTTCAAGCCACAATTTCAGTGCTCAGCAACGGAGAATCAGAACAATTTTTGTTCAGTCGAATTAGGCGACAAACCAGGCGACGTTTACTTTTTGGCCTTCGTAATGAAAACATTTGCTGGCTGTGCACCACAGCTTTCCTGGAGTTTCTATGGTATTTTAAAACCTGTTTTTGCGATGCTGAGCAATGTTCTTAATTAAGTTATGTTGCTATGGTTTAAGGCCAGAAGTAAAAATTCAAATCGCTTTTTTGCTGATATTGCTGCCTAAAAATACAGGGAAATAAGTAAAAAATATATAAATGAAACTGTAATAAACTTTAAATAAGTGACCTGAAGTTACTAACTAAAAGAACATGTTCTAGCTTAACTTTTTTTTTTTTTTAAAGGCATATTTCTTCTAACAAAGTGATTGTTTCCACATGTCTTCCTTGCCTTAGTGCTATTTTGCAGTCAATGCTGTGATGTCATGGCTCAAACTTTCCATCTCAAGTTCACATTTACCTTGGCTGGCGCAGCCCGGAACCCTTCACGATGCCGCCTTAGCAAGCTGCCCGAAGTACCGGAGCTGCTTTATTGAGCTATAAAAAACAATATGGTAAACACCAAACTGAAGAAAATCAACCCAACCAACCACAAACACTTCCAGTGGCATTCTACGTACATCTGAACGCGTCGTCTGGCCCCTGTGCTGAAATGTAAACGTGAGGTGATGCCTTTCTCCCTGGCGAGAGGTAACGAAGGGAGAGGATGCACCGACAGACAAGTGCTCGGCCGCTGCTAGTGCTAACTGCCCCGGTCGGGAGGGCGGGACTGAAGTGTACATGGGATAAAAACCACAAAGCTAAATGGGTTATTGGAGGATACCGTGAACTTAAAGTGAACTCAATGTATGAAAGTAATAAATAAAACACTTTTTTTTTCTTTTCCTAAGACACAGCTACATCAAGCTGAATGGAGCAAAAGGCCGGAGGAGACGCAATCAAAGTTCTCACCTCTTTCAAACAACATGGGAGACACAGTGAGTGTTCCACCCTACTTGCTTATTTTGATCATTTACTTTACAGAAATGTTTATGGCATGAAGTACTGTATAAGAAATGTGCATACACAAATACATGACAATTATACGTTAAGTTCTTTACAATATTAAATGTATAATATACAATTCTACAGATATCTTACAATCAAAGGTGAATGTTGTGCCATATATTCAAATATGGCAATGCCTAGCAACTTTAGAATGTCGTACAAGTATAAAACCACAAAATAAAATAACTTTACAACTCTTTTGAAGTAGACAGATTTGCTCAACTGTTCTGCTAAGTTAGCAGGCCAACACGCATGGGCTAAGGTTTCCAGAAGAGATTTCTGAGTTGGGTAACCAAGGTGAGAAAACCTGCAGAGGTCTGATTTTCCACGGACAGGTATCCAGCCCTTTTCCAAAAATGAGACCCCTGCCCAGATTGTACCCTGGATAGTCAGTACAGCTCGTTGCTTTTGAAAATATTAAACATGATTTTTTTTTTAATTTTGCCCGATTGTAGTCATTTGGCATTAAAGAATTGTTGACCACTTCATACTCTGTCCCTTGTTCTGTATGGCCGTATTTATGCATCTAAAAAGAGTTCAATTAAAATTCAGCATCTACAACAGCATTCTATAAATTAACGTGGGAGAAACTAAATTGTGATTAACACATGAATTAGTTATTGAGGACCCAATCATGCTAAACAGCAATAAACAGGATTTAGCAGAATGCTATTTATAACCTTGCACCTGCAAACACGGTGCTTGTCTCCTGAGTTAGGAAGCCCTGCAAGTCAGAGTCCACACCGATTGATGGAAGGAGCAGTAACCTCCTGCAGACAGCGGGCTTCGTTAAAGAGGAAATTACACAGATAGAGGGCAGCTACAGAATCGGTATTTTAATAATAGTTTAAAATAATAGAGGAAAAACAACCTAAACAAAAGGTGGCCTGCTCTCATTGGACAATGGCAGTAGAGGGGTTTAACATCTTTTTGCAAAAATTCCAGACCCATAAAGAGTAGGCTTGTCCAAAATTCTTAACATTTCCTCCTAAATGTGGGCTCATAACATGGTTAGTAAATGAGTAACAAGGGGTGGCAGAGCTTGCTTGGCAGAACCACACTGCTTTGATGATGCAAAACTTAACAGTTTCTGAGTCAAAACGAGACTGGCTTTAAGAGAACTACAGCTCCACAGTAGGTGTGTGACCCTTGCATGATGGTGGATGGCATTTCGTTTTGTGCTTCCAGATCCCTACTTTTGCAAATATTGCCACAATCGGCCTTGTCACATTTTTTGTCACTTCTTTGTTTCGTGTTTGGGGGGGGTGGGGTTAGTACTGAGCACCAGTTGACTATAAATTGGTCCTTTTCTGATTCTGGCTTCTGTCCACAGAGAGATATTTCAGTTGGAAATGTATAAAAATAAGCCATTTGCTAGCGTGAGTGAGTACAATCACTAAAGTGTAATGTAACGAATGTACGGAGGTGTAAAGCACGTCTGATATGAAGGGGAGATACTCAGTGCAGTTTTTAGTGTACATCTTCCTCTCGGAGGCGCCCACTTCCACACATCACAGCATTGGGGTGTCGTCGGAAAGGCTGCCAGAACCATTTCTCCTGCTGATCTCTTCAAATTGCTTTAATTGGTCTTTCTGCAGAAGTCCACTGTAGGGTCAGGGGTTTACGAAGCTTTGCCTTTTTCACCACCGCAGCTGTTCAGCCCAAAGTACTTTCCCAGCAGGCCTGGTACGCTGAGCATGCTCAGGAATTTCATCGTGAAAAACGGACAACTGGTTTTTCAAATGCTTTTCATGGCTGGCTATGTGACAGGTAGTTTCAGAATACCACTAATTGGCAACATAAAGTCAAAATCTGTTTGCTAATACTGTTTTGCAAATCCTTAGTGTTTCACATAAGGGACTATTAAACACTTCTACGGTTACAAAGGAGTAGGGGTAGGGTCTAGTCCAGGGGCTCCTGTTTTATTCTGATCGTTGGGGTAGGTTGTGGTCGTCTGTCTTCGCGACACAGCACGTATTCACTGAACTGAGAGGAATCCACGCCACCACCACATGAAGCTGCCACGTTAAATCCCTTCTGAAATAATCTTTCGAGCACCTGCAATGTGGGGAAAAAAATCAGATTAATACTTAGCAAATTTTAGTGATAAAAGCATTCAGGAGCACTGCATCTAAATGATGGATTTAGTCTTTCGAGTCCTTGTTGAATGAATATTATTCAGCTATAATTCTATAACTTATTCTTAAATGACTACACTGTGATTAAAGTCTCGCTCTCAGCAAACCTCTGTAGAAAACAAAAATTAATCAAACAAATAAGCACTCTGCAGAGCAGCTTAGTACATTATATAGTAAAATACTGGACTGGTGATATTGATGCTATCTCTTACTGCTTATAGAAAGCAACATCGGGTTTAAGTCGTAATAAAAAGTGCCCATTATTCATTAGTTATATGAACAGTCTTACAGAAAGGGGCTGAAAACATTCCTTAGCTCTTCCTTGGCAGGTGAAAATGTATGTGAGTCTGAGTGACACTTCCACCAGATCTTCACGGAAATCGCAGCTGTGATTTTCCCTTGCTGGAAGTGAGCGCTGCTTTTAGCAAAGCATGGCAGGGACGGGATGCGGAGCCAAGACGTGGACAATAAGAAAATGTTCTGGCCTGAGAAAGAGATTAATTTGTATTGCCCAAATATGTATTTTCTCTTTCACCTTCTAAAGAAAAGTTGGTGCAATTTAGATGCATGAATTTAAGGAACCCAGAGGCAACTTTAATTTCTGAGACTGTCACACAGCACATTACCCTAGGATATACGGATCTTGGCAATATGATTGGGGCCGTGTTTTCACATGGGTGAGCGTGTTGATATACGGCTTCCCAGCAGAGCAGGACGCACACAGACTTCCCTCGGCATTGGGTGAGAGCGGATGCCAGATGCACCTTTGGCGGCTCTGCAACGCAAGATCCAGTGGAGGAGATGCCGTACTGTCTCCCTCCCGCTGGTGGCTGAGTCCAGGGCAGCAGCCTGGATACACGCTTCCCGTGTTTTTCTCTACTGATAAATGCCATCAAGGGGAGCAGCCTGTACCGTTCTGTAACCATCTCGCCCAAGGTACCGCTCCCATTGCTACAGCACATGGGCCCACCGTGCTGGGAAGGGAACCTGATGATTTACTAAACCTAGTGAACTTGGTAACACCAGCATCCCCACGTGATGGCCATCTGCTGCCCACGACAGGGACTGAGCTATTTAAAAACTTGTTCACTCAACCTAGAGAAGTGTCTAAGCAATATACCCACCTTCAGATGGAGCCAACTCGGACAGTTTTGTGGGTTTATGTTATAGAAAGAATTTTATTTCTTTTTTGGTTTTACTAGCCCTGTGAGCACTTCAGCAGTTACACCTACTGCAGTAGTACTTAAGTATCTTACGTTTCAAGGCCCAAGCTGACTCTGTTAACAGATCTGCACACCAGACCGCTGCCATGGCACACAGACCCACGTGAGGCCACGGTGCATTTCTTAGTGCACCACTGCTTTTGCCTGAACGTTGGCTTTGCTTTCTCCAGAAACGTCACTTTGGAGCCTTTATTATGGGTAACTGGTTCCAAAAGGACAACTGTATCCAAGGTGATACTGTAGCATTTGCTGGTTTTAATCTGTGGGAACCCTCTTTTGAGGAGGTCGCCCATGTTACTCATCTGTGTTTTAATCCGTGGTTTGGGTTTTTAGCAGTAACTAAAACCTTGCACTGGCTACCCTGGCTGCTAATGGCAGGCGAAAGAAAGGAGCTGCTCTAGCACAGCTTTGCCTAAACCGTGCTGAATCTGATGGAAATCAACTTGCCTGAGGAGCTCTGCCTGGCCTTGGACACAGGGACCTAACGTTCTCAGAAAGTCGCATCTGCCAAATCTCACTGACTTTTGCCCTGATTTTCATATACTTTATACTGTAAGAATGTTGTAGAAATGAAAGACTGAAAAAGCACCCCAGTGTATGGAAGAAAAATGAACCCGGAGAGATTAAAAAGAAGGGTGAGGAGAGTGGGTTATCAAAATATATTGAGAGAGAGAGAGAGAAAGCTTACAACTCTCTTATTTGTCCAGGCTGTACACAGCCGGTAGGACAAAAGTGGGATGCAGACACTAACA
Organism: Grus americana; assembly: GCF_028858705.1. NCBI lineage: Eukaryota > Metazoa > Chordata > Aves > Gruiformes > Gruidae > Grus > Grus americana. Next base: position 11,086,850 of record NC_072864.1, read on the forward strand.
CATGTTCCTGGCTCAAAGAGGACGGCAGGAGTTTGAGAGGAAAGGAGGAACAAGGCTCCATCAGACTGCTGTTTCACAGGCTGCACTGTGTTTTGGTTGTTTTGTGCATCCCTGTTCCTAGACCTGGCAAGATGAAGACAAAAGGCAACCCCACTACAGGAAAGGAGGCTTCTTCCATTTAACTGGATAGCGAAACAGAGGATTGACAGGTAGGATTTCAGAGAGAGACATGACTTCAAAATCCTTGCTAAAAACTTTTTTAAATCAATTTGCTTGTAAGACAAAACAAGCACGGGGGTGCCCTTGGCTTGCCTCGGTCCAAAGCTATGGAAGGCTGCATGTTAACACAGGACTCTTCTTTACTGAGCCAGCTCTCTGCAAACACACAATCCAGGTAGACATTACACCTCAGAGCACCACACGCAGAACAAAGCAATTCATTTTTGCTACCTACGCGCTCGAAGGACTAGACTGCAGGCTATAATCTAGTGTTAAAAACCTCAGTATCATCAATTTTCTCAGCAAGAAACAAAACAGGCCAAATCCTGTAAACAATGCAGAGAGTGTTTAAATATTGTCAAGTTTTAAGTGCAATTTGGATGAGGTTGAGCTCAGGTCTATGGAGAAAGGCTCCTAAAGGCTGCTTCCATATGTGCTGAGCACCGGTTTGTACGGGCCAGCGCCTGCACAAGACTAAACGTCATGTTGAACGTGAAGAGATTTAAATGCCATTTAGTGAATTTGGCTCTATGTGCATTACTTTTTCTGAAGGTAAGATACAGAGGGAAACCAGTAAGCGTCTCTGAATCAAATCAGAGCTACTTTCCTGTAAATCTCCAAAGAGAATATGCCAAAAAGTAAATGAGTATCAACTGTGATTCTCCTATGTACAGGGACACATACACACAATATTAAATAGAGGATTTGTGCTAGGATTTAATATACTCTGTCTTCCAGTATTCCGAGCACATCGAGGTACAGACTCTGATTTTGTTGGAAGGTTTTCCAAATAGAAACATGATACTTTCACTTACTGCATTTCATTTGAATTTTGCAGAATACTAACGAATACAGTCTTAATTATGAAGACTCAGTGTTCAACATATACAATCAGAAGTTTCTCTAAGGTAAGCTCATGTATCTCACCAGAACCTGTTGCAAGGAGTTGAAAAAACAGTGTCAGTGTTAAGAAAACTCTATACCTACATGTAATTACAAATGGGCGTTAAATTAAGAGCTACTGCATTTTTTCTTGGCTGCCACTAGCTACTCAGTGTTGCCATTCTTTGGTTTATATGCACAGTTCTTGACACAAAACATTTAATGAAAATATTTTCCAAAGATCCAAAGAATTTATAAATATTGCGGTTGTGGTACCAAATACATTCAGCAGGGCACAGGAGACAGAAGTGATGTATCTCGGCAAACAGCAGGCAGACTTACCGCATCACTCTTTGAGATTCTTTGGAAATGACTCTGCTCTTCCAACCACTACCCCTTCTAACCCATCTCCCTTACGTCTATGCATTTACTTCACTGCACTTCCAACTTCTGACTTAATACTGTTTTGCCAAAAAATCCTGGGAAGGGGAAAGGCAGCGCCTATGCACTGACCAGCGTCCATCAGAGCCAATGATAATTAGCTGCTGATTTCATCAGCCTTTGGTCTCAGAAATGCATCACTTTCCAGAAAGTGTTTGAAAACACTTTCTATTAATTATATAGTAAAATGATGTAATTTAGTAAAATGATGTAATTTAATAATGTTATTTAAACTGCAGACTCTTTGACAGAATTTTTTTTTTTTCACAACATGAACTTGTGAAGAGACTCTTTGATTCTGCCTGAATTTTGACTGAATTCAAAACACATTCAAATAATAACAATAATTAGCATTCAGCTTTTACTACAATCACGTTTCCTACCAGTACGCCGCTTTGGATAAAACAGAGCCAAGTGCTAAGCCACGTGGGCGTCCAGTGCTTTGCCTGGCTGCTTGCAGTGCTGAGCCCATCAGTGGCTCGCAGTCACCCTTTTTGTTTCAGTTTTTCTAATTTCTCTCATGTATCTAACTGTATCGCATGGACAGCGTGGCTGAGAAACAAACATGCTTCCCTGTCTGCCTACCTTAGCTAACTGCAGCTGCTCCCTTCTCCACCCAGCACAGCAATGAATTCATCACTGTTCCCACTGCCAGCAAATGGATCTGCCTCCAACCCACCTCCAATCTTCTATTTTTGGGGCAGCCCACTCTAAACCTTGCCAGACATGAAATTGCTAAGGACTGTGCAAAATTAACCACAGGCATTGGACTCTTAAAGTTCAACCAAATAAAACACTTGGGAGTCTTGAACCCAAAAATCACCAGAAATATCTGGCTTTAGAATGGTTTCAGACAAAAGTGTCTATTCGTGCACAGTGCATTAGGGAATGCTGCCTCAAGGACGGAGGTGTCAATGTCAAATGCAGGTTGGTAAAACAACTCCATCTGCCTTTACGTATTCTGGTAACTGCAGGTCTCCCAAAGATGTTGTCAGCTGGCAGCTGGGGAGATGGAGGGTGCCTCAGCTTGCTGTGTAATAACAGTCTGGGTAAGCAAGGGCTCTAGGTTCTCGCCCTCCCTTGCTATTATGCCCCCCCAGACCCGGTCTGGCCAGCCTGTCCCATGGGCCAGCTCTTCTGTGGGTATTTGCCCACAGGGAAGTTTATCAAGACCACTAAGGTGTTTCCCACAGCCTGTCTGCAGGGGACGGGAACTTTGGAAATATTCCCCTACGGGTTGATTTCACTTTCCATAATACAAGTATTCTTTGCAGCATATTTTAAAGCCATACATGCAAAAACCAAGAGCTCTGTTTTGCCCTTGTTAATTAAGGCACAAGTTAGCACATCATCAACACCGTTCCTTCTCTGCAGCCCAAGGACAGCTACAACACCAAAGCTTTGGCCGCAGTGGCAGTGATCCCTTGTGAAATGGCATTTCTTGCCCATAAGGCTGCTGCCTAAACACAAGCCACATATTTATTTCTGCTACCATCCACCTATCTGTCCAGTTATCTTCTTTTGTTTCATATGTTTAATTTTAAACCTAATGTCAAAACTCTGAGTATAAAATGAAATACATTTTGTTTAAAATACTCTGGGCAATTTTTATAGAACATCCTTTTGAAAAAAAAAAAAGTGCAGAGATCAATTTTTTTAAGTCCATCCCGCAGGCACCATCATTTAATTATGAGTGAGACATAAATTATGCATTTACACATTGTTGCATTTTCTATAAAATGGTGTGGAGATTTTTTTTGTAGTTTTTGGAACTCTCTCTTTCTTCCTGGGGGCACTTTGGAGGAAAAAAAAACTGCTGCGGGCTATACATTGATGAAAAAATTAGCATTTATCAGTATAACACCATTATGAGACCAGCATGCCACTAACATACACAAAATCTAAATCTATTTTTCCACTTAGACTTAGGAAAACCTGAAAGACTGTGATCTCACCAGGCAGAAAATGTCTCCTTGCAGTATAAGCACTGAAGGTAATTGGGCAGAAGCAAATAATTTGCATATAATTGAACAGGAAATAATAAAAAAATACCCCAGCAAATAGATGAGCCAGCATCGAAAGGCCATTACCTGCACTGAATTCAACCGGCAGTATCCGTTCAAAGGAAACCTAATAACGTGGGTAGGGTCCTGGTTCCAGCCGGCGTTTACAGAGTTGCACATGACGTCCCCGGTCTCTGGGAAGATCTCTTCTATTAAAGCTTTCTCCCCGCTCAATGCAATTCTTTCCCCCAGATCTGGAGTCACTCTTACGACCAAGCAGTCACAAGGCTGGAAATGTTTCCTTTGTTCTTTCTCTTGTTTCCATCGCTCCAGTTCCTTAATCATTGGCTGCAGCTGGTAATACTTTGCTTCTTCATATAAAAGATTAAAGTCCTGGGAAAAAAAAAAAAAAGAGAGGGAGAGAGAGAAACTAGACATGCTTATAGTTCTCTTTTAAAAATGAGTATTGTTCCTGTTTGACCTACTTAGGCTTCTGTATTGTCAGCAAGAGTGCAAAGGCAACAGGTATCCACATACTTTGTCTTCGTCTTACACCTACACAGAAAACCACACTGTGTTAGTGTTCGATCTATTTGAGCTGACCATGAAGTTCCCATTGCACTGAATTAGTCTTTCATTTATTATCCCACAAGGTCAATGCCAGAAGGATTTACTTTTGTATTAAGAAATCAAAATAACTGGTTGCAATAAGCAAAGCCTGCTGATGTAAGAGGAGATGTCCTGAGCCCTAATCTTCACTCTTGGCCTCAGATATTCACTTTTGATCTTACAACAGAAGATCTCGGGCTTTGCTGTCACCTCTCGCACACGTTACGAGACGGAGATGTCAGTTCAGCTTCACTTCTCACCTGTCTTTGCTGAGTCTGAAATTCAGCTGCAGCAACTCAGCTGCTTCCTGTGTTTCACGATTATTCATGTATTTACAGCGTACTTTGGAGCCTGGTAAATTGTACGGAGGTAGTGACCGTCCCGCTGGCTGGGAGCTCATCTGTGTGTTCCAACAACTTAAAAGAAACAGTTCTTCCCAGCCATTTGTGCATCACCTCACTTGGGCTTTGGGCAATTCAAATTACCAATTTGAGCAAATGCCCAGTTCACAGATTGAGATGTCTTCTGCACATCCTCATTAATAACTTATCAGATTTCCCACAGGTCTTCCCACCTCACCTGAAATGCAGGACAGTACATTGAGGCAAATGGTGTCAGCAGCCCCCCAGACCTGAGGAGGCAGCAATGTCCACCAGACCAAGCCAGAGAAGAAAGGGAGGGGGAAGCACCCAAGGATGGTTTGCTTACACTGACCCCACCACCTCTCCCAGCCTCCTGAAGGGAAGAGAAGCAACAAGAGCAGAGCACCAGCTCCTCTCTGCAAAGACCTGCCGTTTGCTTTCCTAGCTCTTGCACCTGTTTACAGATGGAAATGCTGCACCGCAGGTACGCTACATGACTTTTGTGGAATATGGTGTAGGTCAACACCTGGACATAAAGGCCAGTTCTCCACCACTGCAATGAAATGAAATGAAAAATCACAAGAGTGAAATGAATGGAATCACTTAGGTTGGGAAGAAGGGCATGACAAGAAGTAATCAAGAAATGGGCACCAAAATTACATGAAAAATAAGGGCAGTGCTGCTGCTCCAGGACTCAGGGAGGAGGGGAAATCAAAAGGCCAATGAATGTGCAGCACAAAAAGGTGCGACTCTTCATAGTGGCTTGGAATTAACCTGTAAAATCTGCTGCTGCAGGATATTACTGAACCAAAGCAGTTAGCTGTGTTCAATTTTGGCACCACAGACCCACCGCCAGTAGTGGAGAGGTGCTCCTTCACCCCAGGGCTGCCTACAGCCTGGAGGTGTATGAATATTCACAGTGACACAGGCAAGGTTATCAGTTACAAAAGGGACATCCGATCCTTTGCATCTCTTTGATGTCTGTTAAGGCTGAGACAATACACACACCACTAAGGGAGGAAAAAAGGACAGAAAGAGAGAAAAGAGTGATAAGAGCAAGTGGGAAGAAATAAGGACAACAAACAACTCAGAGGAAGGAGATGGAAGATGAATAACAACAGGAAGATTAAAGAAGCATCCCCTGATGGAAGGTATTTTTCCCCCTCCCCAAAATCAGCGCTCTGCGCAACCATTACTGTTTTTCTCTGTCCACTGGTGAAGCTCCCTGGTTACTGAGCATGGGATTGGTTTAAACTTATGGGGATTAGTGGCCTAAATTAAAAAACAGTCCCTGCCCAAAACTTTCTGAAATCTTTTTGTGCAGAACACTGGAGCAACACAGTGCACCACCTAACTGCAGTAATTACAGAGGTGTGTGCAGGGCGGGTATCAAACATTCACTGGGCATCTGCTGGTCCCATGTATCTCTTTTTAGAGTAAAGGAAAACGTGAAATGCTTAGGAAAAATGTAATGCTGTAGAGCAAACAGGAGCATCCAGTGCTTACTGAAGGCAATGGAATGACTCCCACTGTTTTCAATAGGTTCTGAAACCCCAGTTTTAGAATATCTGTGTTCATGGTCACTATAAAATATTATTTGTAAGGTCAATCGACTGAATGTGTGCTAAGAAAACTCAACAGTAAAACCCAGAAGAGGGGGTACAGCAATATAAAAACCGGTCCTTCATTACTGAAAGTAAAGAGAGGTACAGTGCTCCTGAGGCTGGAAGCAAAGCCCATTACATTCATGAGAGTCTTTTCAACTGACTTCACTGGGCTTTGGACTAGGCTGACAGTATCCTGAATCACGGGACCTCAATGGTCCGGCACCCTCGGGCCAAAACAGTAATGCCATAAAGCACACAAAACCAGGATCACACCACCTGTACCTCCCCCACAGCCAGCTATGAACCCACTGCATCAAATGCAACTCTTTACCGACTCCTGCTAACCATCACTTGTCCTAAATAAACAAGTTACATTTTATATTCTGATATAATTTTGTGCTAAGACAACCAGTTTTCAGATAGAACAGCTCTTCTACTACTGTTCCCAGAATGATACGGCCATGCTGCAGATGGCTCTGTGGAAACGAGCTCTGCTGCAGCATCACGTTCTCCATGGTATGCACCCAGTCATAAACCACCTGGATTAAGCCAAAGTGCTTGGGTTAGTTTTTAAAATGAGACTCTTATCTCCATGTCCATTCCACACTTGAGTTGAGCACAAATATGCTGGAAAGGGTTTTGCACCCGGAGGAAGGGGTTTGTAACAGAAGCTGGTGTGAAGAGGCAACATGCATGTGCAGTGTTAGGGAGCCTGGGCACCCACCTATTATCAGGCAGTGGCAATAAAGGGAATTTGCCATGCCGTAACAAGTAGAGGGGATAAAAAAAGTGTGTTCTGCTAGGAATGGCAAGAGAAAACTCACTGCTGTCCACTAGTGTCAGTGCTGGGAAGGCACACCTTCTGTGACCCCCCCCACCCTCCGCATACTGCACGCTGCCCAGAGCAACCACCACCAGCACAGCCTGCCCCACCGCCCCGACCAGCATTTCTGCACTGAGTTGGGCACCGCTATGGAATTTGACAATGTATATAGGGAGAGAAGAGGATTTTGCAAAACCAGGAGCAAAGAATGAAAGGCTCACAGTGTGGGGGTCCAGTTCTCTAAAGCCTGTGCTTGGGCAGGGTAATGGACTCGACACATCGCTAAGAACACAATCTTCTCGTTCAGGTTTTATACACCATTCTGAGTACTGTGCAGCTGCGACTGGCCTGGAAGCAATGCCCAGCTCTGGATTGTCTACACAGGATGCTCACCATGCCCAGGTAATGCTGACATAGGTGTTTCCACCCTTGCACTGCAGATACAAGATCCTACCATGATGATTTGCAAAAGTTTAACGTGAAATATGAAGTACAAGAATTCAACCCACAAGGGACCTCGCCAAGGAGGTGTCACAGGAGCTGCAAGAAAATATTTCCATGCTGCTCATTTTGGTAAGTTACCAAAGGCAGATGCAGACACGAATGTTCCTAGACCTATCCAAAAGAGGCATATTTTGCTGAAACAGGCACAGGAGTAGCTACAGGGTGTTAACTGCCTAGCACAGTGGCAAAGTGCACTCAGTTTCATTGAAACTCAGCCTCAGAGCAGCCTGGTACAGCTTCTGTCCCAGGCACATGCCGATAAATGCGTACAGATATCGCACCCTCTCACGGAGGCTCCAGCCCTGGTGTCAGTGCAGTGCTGCTGAGCAGCAGGCAGCATCCCACAGCAGATTTTGTACAGTATGCAGTTCCTTGTCCTGCAGGAATAATGATGCATCTCCCATTTCTTCCAAGGATTATTTCCCTGCCTTCCCAACTTCTTAACAGCAGTGTACCTTGTGGGAGGACAGCCCAGAGTCAAGCACTGGGTCTGGTAGTTAATGGAACTGCTTGTGTTTAGACAAGGAAAATCGCTTTACTCCGAAAGTGATTCCCACCAGCCAAGCTCCTTGCTCACGAGCAGGGTGCTCCTTGCTAGACTGAAAGAGGAGATGAACAGTCCAGCCTCTGATTTTGCTGTAAAGTACCACAAAAAGCATTCATGAACTACCAGGAGCCTTCAACTTCTTGTGGCTCCTGTAGGAACTAGTGGGGAAGTTCTGTCAGGTCACCTGGAAAAGGGAGTGGATAGCCAGGTGGGATGCATATAGCCTCTCTCCATCCACAACTTCTAGACAGTATTTAGATCTCATAGGAAAGGTAAACAGATCTGTCAAAGATGCAAGCTTTTTGCCTTTCACAAAATAATTTTCTGCTCATGATTCAGTAGAAAAGCTTTTTTCCTGGTGGATTTCACATTGGCTAAATGCTGCAGTCACCTCTGACAAGGGTGACAACTTCCTGGGGAGGAGATGGGAAGTGTGACTGCAAGGCCAGTTGTGTTGCTGTTTCGACATCAGTGCCAGTGGGTCAGTAAAGATCTGCTATCTACAGGCAGAGACAGCCAACAGAAACTGTAAACCCATGTCTCCTGCGAACCTGATGCTGTTGTCTCAGTACTAAAGAGGTCCTTTATTTTTGTACCTAATGTTGACTCCTGAACAGGTTGAAATGGCTTTTTCTGTGCATTTTTCACTTGTTATTCTTTGTTACATGAAACAACAAACTGTCATCCTGACTCAACATTTCTTTTAAATTTTAGTGCTGTGAAGATCTGACTCCTGGCTACGAGAGAAAGTTGCTCACTTCTACGATGACAACTGCACCATTTGCTAAGGTCAGTTTGAGAGCACTTAAAATTAGATGCAAGCACACTAATTTTAAAACTGTATTAATAAATTAGCATGCCAGCCTTGTGGTTCCAGTGCTACAGGTGACCTCTATCATCCATATGAAATTCAGATGTCCTGTGCATTTGTGCTCCTCCCCTCCTTAAGACTGAGTAATAATGTACACATTGCCTATGTCTATTTTTGTTTCACGATCTCTAAGCAGGGAGTGAGCCTCAAATAAGTAGGTATGATGGGTCCTGGTTTTGCATGAGGTTATGTACTGGCAGTGAAGGGGACAGATGCTGCTCATAAATGTCCTGGGGAAACACCTCTGATGGTGGGGGGGCAGATCAAGGCAGAGAATATTTGGGCTGCAGAGGAGGGACAGCTCCTGCACCAGCCACCCCTTAACCCAGCAGTGTGGCTGACCAGGGAGTGCTGGCTCCGCGCTCTGCTCAAGGACGTTTGTTGCTCAAAGTGTCATGGTCCCACGCGTGGGACTCTGAACTGGTGCAGGAAGAAGGAGCTGGAAGCAGCTCCGGGCTGCTCGCCATCGCCTCGCTCAGCACAGCGTGGCTGTGAAGGAGAACTGAGCCAAACAACTCACGGTAATTTCTCAGCATACTTCATGTGGCTTAAAATCCCCCAAAACCAGGTAAATTATATGAACTATTAGTGTTGCTTTCAGCAGGGAGACCTGTCAGATACTAAAGACTTTCAAGTTCTGGCTTATTAGTACTTGGAAGTGTAATTAATATTCACTGTAAACACACCAGTCAGACTTGATAATAAAGAATCACTAGCCTAGGAACACATACCCCGCTTTCTCTGCGTTTCAGTGTTAACTTAGTCTGAAAACAACACTTAAATAGCAAACACAATAACGCTGGTGCGGTACTAACATTCCAAACTTTCCAAAATAACCATCTGAGCAGCAATTCTAAGTTGAAAAGCAACTTGGCTAAACCTCGAGGCTAATAAACTGCTTGATTAAATTAAGGGGTAAAAACTAATAAATATTCAAAACACTTGATAATGCTTTGTTTGACATAAAGAACATTTAATGCAAGTCTCACTGGAAAACCTGTCAGGTTTTATACCTTAAATAGAGTTTTGCATTTAGAAACACCGAGTGATTCCATTTGCTGCCTTTGATTATTGTCTTCTGTCACTTTAATCATGCTGGTAAAATTACACGATTTCTGTGAAGTCAAATCCGTTTACAATGCAGTTTTAATATAGCTTTGCAGCGCATTCTTCTATGCATTTTTATTTAGTTACTCCCTACCTAGCAATACTTTGCTTTGTTCTTGAGCCCTCATTAGCCTGGGGTTTGCTCTAAAGCTCTCCCAGGGAGGAACTAAATAAAATACAGTTAACCCTATGCAAAGAGATGGTCTGGAACAACGGACTGAGCCTGGGCACAGCGCCGGCTCTCCCAAGTCTCTCCCAGCCCTGCCAACGGCTCGCTGCGCAGACAAGTCCTTGGCATCCACCGTCACTCTCACCTCCAGGCTCTTACTGAATCCTGCGAGTTTTGTTTCACAGCACCTCTGAAATCTGGATGCCAGTTGAGGCTATGATCAGTTTGAACTACATCTCTTCCACCCTCTCTTCTCACGCCTTCTTGTCCCACCAGATTGTCCAAAATGCTGCCACTAAAGGACCTCTCTGGCATTTCACCTTACCGCGTTTTACCGCTTCTCCATCTACCCCCCTTTATTGATCCATCTTCTGATCCATAGAACTGGTCTGGTCATTAGTTTCACTCCTACCACTGTGTTTTCTCTCATTTCTCTGTAAAAAGCTTCTCTTGCATCCGCCCCTTAGTGTTCTGCCTCTCGCCCTGCTTCACAGCACCCCAACCCACATGCCAGCCTCCCCGACCTGCCTGCCGCTCCCCAGGAAGACCAGTGCTCAGAACAGCCCTTCTGGCCTGGAGCTCCAAAACCGCCCGTGAATGCCAAAACTTCTCTTTGCCTTAGGACTCAATGTGTGCTCCCGTCGCACAGTGTGTCCGCTCAACGTTAAACGCTCCCATGCCAGGGCCAAATGCCGTAATACTCATAACTTAGGCAAAAATGGCTGAGGAGCGGTTTACAGCCTAAGGATCAGCTGTACTCCAAAACTAAAGCCACCACAGCAACGACAAATCTGGACTGACTCAGTCATGACTGGCCAAATTATCTTGGCCTACCTAGTCCAACACGCAAAGTGAAATCTTACTGCATGGCGCGGGAACTTTCCTTTCCAGCAATGCTCCACATCCTCTAAGTCTGAGCAGATCCCCTTTGCCATCCCAATTTATTCATAATTTCATCCTGGAGTCAGTGCTTTTGTTGAATCTTGTCATCTACAGTTTGGACACTTTTGTCTTCTAATTGTCATACATAAGGATGACAACGTTGCAAGTTTCATAAGCGTAAAGCCAAATAAACAAGGCTAAGAGGAGAGTATTTAAACAATCATTGAGTTTGCACAGGAACAACCAGCACCATTATTTCACAGAAAACATGTATTGCTCCTTAAAAAGCCCTCAGTAAATTCCCAAGAAGATTACTTCCTGAAATCAAAGTATCTGCATCGGTTATATCTAACCCAAATCCTCATGGGCTTTTTTAAGGGTGTTTCTTTTTTATACCAACAAGAAAAAGACTTATACAATTTAAGTCCTCTAAGTATCAAATTTAAAACAGTTCTTTCAGGTTCTGAGCATTAAACCCCGGTAAGTGCTAGTTGCTGATGTTGCTGCTTAATTGTTGTTATACCCTGATAAATAAGCTAAAAATGTGAGAAAATACAATTAGTTTAGAAAAACTGATTTTGCCATAAGCTTCATTGTTTAACTTTTTATGGTATCCATGACAACCATTGGTCCATTTATTAAATAATAGCATCCCTGGTGTAATACCAAGTACTAAAAATCCTTACAATAAACAGTAACATTTAGTTAAGTGTGTTTAGGTCAAGCACACAAACCAACCTGCGCCAAAACAAATGACAGAATGGGAGGAAAAAATGGATTGCAGGCTATAGCTTTCCTTACCTTAAAGTCATCTGGGAGCAGTAGCTTAGATGTCCTTAGGAAGCTTAATATATATCTGAAAATTTCACCATCTCGATCAATGAAATAATGTTGTTTTAAACTGTCCAAGACAATAGGCTCTGTGCCATTAAACAGACGACTTATTCTGAAAAAAAGAAAAGAAAAAGAAATGGGCAAAAGAGACAAAATCTCATTACACCCTCCGGGCTTAAGAACATCCAGCCAATTTAGTTGCATCAATTCAATGTGCATAAGGTAATGCAGTGTCTTAATTTGGTGACAAACACAAGTGCACAAAGATAGATGCCTTAGACGTGTGTGCACCCGCACGCTCACACACACGAAGCGTGTGTGCACATGCAGACACAGGCACACACACCAGCAGTGAGAGCCCTGCAGCTGCTTTGGTGCTAAGCTCATGCTGCCCCAAATCAGGGCTGTGAATTAGGCCCATGACCCTGACAAGGGAAGTGCCTACGAAACGCTCACCCCACAGCTGGCAGAGTAATTTCAGTGAGAACATGCATCGTTGGCTCCATTATACGTCCCTGCCCACCATGTCCTGCTACTGGAGAACCAAATGGTTACCTGGAGATGGGTTCCTGGCCAAGACCTTTCCCTCCAACTTGGCTGTCATTTTGATCAAACACCATCAAAGCCTTTCTGTGCTAGAGGAGAGGCTGCCCATACACCGAGATGAGCTGTATGGACCTGTCAGTGCTGGGTAAGTGGCCATCCAACACTGAATGTTTTGGCAAACCAGCAACCAATGGCCCGTGCAGCATCTGCAGCGCTGCCTGTGGGACCACAGTCCCATCACAGTAGTCATGGGGATCAGAGTCTGGCAGAAGAAAGCAACGTGGTAAATCTTTTGTGAGCAAAGAATAGGAAGCAAGACCTATGAGACTGGGGGATCAGCTGGTTACAGGACCAAAATACCACATCAGCTGTATCACTCCAGCTTTCTCCACATCCTGAGGAGCACGCTCTGAAGAAAGCAAACCGGATATCTGCCTGGCTGCTGTTCCTCCCACCTCTCCCCTCCAAATGCCTGGCTTCTCTCAGAACACTTTGTCTTCCCATGAGAAATAACCCAGCTGAATATATGTTCTTGAAAGGAAAATCGCAGGAGACAGACAGCAACGACCTATTAAGTAATTGAGTCCATCTCTCTGACAGTGCAGCATTGTTCCCAACTGCAGAGTGTCTCGTGTTTCAAAGTCGAGTCTTAAATAACCCTGCCAGTGAGGATTCCTCCATTTCCCAGAGAGACTATCCCGCAGCCTGCTGCATTTCACTGTTGAGCCGTCCCTTCGACTCAGCCATGCAATCTCCCCGTGTGCCTTGCTGAGACCAGGGCAGGGCTTTCCCCCGCTGTGGATAACAAGCTCACCAAACCTTGTCAAAGGCAATGGCCAGCACTGCTGGCAAACGCCGCAGCTGCAGCCTCGCTGTGTCTCTCCTTCCAGCATCGCCACCCCAAGCTTTCTGGCCTGGCAGCAAGGGGAGCGGACGCAAGAGATCACAGCCTGGTTGGGGAAGGTGCGCACCCACCCAGTGATGGGAAGGGGCAGGTTTGCTCCCCCACCGCCGCCCGGAGTGCTGGAACGTCCGGCTGCGCCCCACGCCACTTGCTTTGGGTTGTGCGTTCATGCAACACAGTGAGATTTGCTCTCCACAGCTGCACCTCACTCTGATGTTCTAACTTGCTAATTTAGTTGCAAATTTAATTAATGTGCCACTTATTTCTAAATTAACTATGGAGATATTAAATAAAACTGGACTTAGCAACTCCCCACTGAATTCAGCTAAAAACCTTTCTGCCCTCTTAAGCGAGCTCCAGGTTTTACTGCCTGCTCTCATGTCCATGTCAGCATTCAGCTAGACTGAGTTACTTACGAGAATAACCAAATGCTCCCCTAAACCCTAATTATAATACATTTACTGTTTTTCTTCAACCTCTAGCTTTTCAGTAGTATCAGAAAACACCATCCAGTTCACACTGCAACATTTAATTTATATAATCCCAAGGTTCGGTAAGCCTCCAGTAATTCATTATTTTCTGTTTGTTATTTTAGGGCTGTTTGACTGAGACAGTTAAATATATTGCTTTGTACAGTGTTAAATTTTATTCCAGGAACCAGACAGTTAATTTATTTCCTTACACATGCACATGAGCCAGTGTGCTGTGCTGGGTCAGACTGAAAGGGAAGCAGAGGAAACACTGATACAGCAGCTTAAGGTTTGGTACGGTACACTTACTGAGTAAATTTGTGTGGCTATTCAAAGTTTGGAGATCTTAGACCTAAACAACCTGGGCTGTGGCTTAAACCTCCTCCCCTTCGCTGCCCTTCCTCTGTGAAGTCTGCAAAAGCAACATGCCAGCTGCTATTCGGCTCTGCCATGCGTATGCGTTTGCCAACAACGACAGGGCGCAGGGAAGACAGGGTACAAAATTTTAATGGGCCACTCTTTAATGTAGTGAAACATTTTTTTGGTAATGAAAACAAAACATGATTTTTGAGGCCTTTGTGGAGTGCCCTGAGCTGTATTTCTTCACCAGCGAAATTACTGCTGGGGAAAGAAACTTGCAGGGTGTTGAAAGACTTAACTGCCACCCCAAAAACAGAGTGATGAATAGTTTAAGGATTTATTTGACTTTTTAGGGGGCTGCTATGTTCCAAGAACCAACACCACTGCAGTATGTTGTAATGCTGCCTGTGGAAAGCGCGCCTGCTTCTCCCTTCTCACCAGTATAAACCATACCTGTAGAAAGTCCATCAGAAAATGCAACGCTGTGAGAGCACAAAGTGAACTCAAATGGCAGCTTCGAAAGGAAAATTCGCCTGACAGGGTTACTCATCACATGTGAAGCCATGGAAAAGAGCACAGTGACTAGGGGCAGCTCTGCAAGCCTTGCTGGGACCCGATGTGCTCAGTGGACGGGTCTTGGGCAACTGGAACGAAACGCCATGCGCAGAAGTGTGCAAGCAAAATGAGCACAGGCTGTCAGACAGCCGGCAAATCAGCGGGTGAAAAGGGATGGGAACGGTTTTGCACGGTACAAACTTGTTGATGTTCAATCAGAAATTAGGTATCAGTCCCGCTGGCAGCCTCAGGAAGCTGGTCCCTCCAGTGCCTCACCATGTGACGTGAGTTAAAGTCAGAGTGGCTGCAGCTCTCAGATTGGGGAGTAGTAACCCAGAAAATGATTGTTTTTATCAGCAGCTCTAGTGCCCAGTACTGTACTGGTGGACAAATTGGGTAATGGTGTTTTCAGGGGGCAACTGCTTACGGCATGTGGGAATGGTGCCTCTAGTGATGCTTGTGAAGAGGTGGAAGGCACAGGAGAACAGAGACAAGGCAAAAAGAACCGCACTTGGATCCTACAGCAATGGGTGAGTCCAAGCAATGAACACTTCTTCAGCATTCCTACCTTTTGCAGGAGATGCTTCACTTTCTAATTTAAAAACACTCTTGAAATCTCTGTTAAACATTTAATTTCCAGACAGGGAGCAGACCAAGCCAGGATCAATCCAAGGAGCTGCAAGCCTAAGGCAAGCTTGCTTTTCCATTGCCTCCACCTCCCTGTCCAGGTCCCGCTACACTCACACCATCTTCCCAGTGCACAGCTCTTCCTAGCCATCTCTTTCTCCTCCTCTGCTGCTCTGCCCCCCCCCGCCCCCCGGCAATGTGCCTTCCCTACTGCCCAGCCGCCACTCTGCAGTGCTGCCCACCTCACAGGGCTCCTGCTCCCGGCCACCACTGCATCATGTCCCTGTGGAGCAGAGCCACAACAGATTGGCATCCAGCCTCCAGCTTAGCGGGTCTCACTGGCACCTCGAGCCCCAACTGGATGCTCTTCCCCGCTCCTCCCAACATCCAGAACACAACCTGTTGATCCTATTTCTACAATTTCTTTGTGCTTCTGTTGTTCCTGCTAAAGGCTTTTACATTTTCAATAATGTTTCGCCAAAACGCCAAGGGGCAAGTTTCTAGCTTTGTACCGATTTTACTATGATATTAAGATCTCCTTTTATTAGATTAAAAACAAACAACGCAGCGAGCCAACCCACAAGGACAAGAGCGCCAGTAAATTCTTTTCTTAGTTTCTTGGGCAGGGGAGGAAACCGTGTGTTGCATGCAAGTACCTACAGACAGCTGCTGCTACCCACACCCTGCGTAATGCTGGCGACTAATTTTCCACCATGCAAGCTCCCTGCAGCGCTTGCCAAGATGGGAGCAGAGGGGCCGCAGGGCAGTGCCTCCAGCCCCCACAGCAGAGCTCACAGCAGACCATCTCTTTCATAAACTTTCATAAACTCACCCAACTCCAATTTCGAACAAGCCAGGGCTTTTTGCACCCTCAGCTCCCTCTGGAGCACCCAAGATCATCACTGAGCACAGCCACGGTTCCCCACATCACACCCCCACTGCTGGAGGGTTTAGCGGCGCTTTGGAACAGAAGAGTTTTTGGAGTGGAGGGAGTTGCTTTCTGGTTTGGGGCCAGTTTAGCCATTTTCTTGACAGCTCTCTTTTTTAACAGGACACTGAAGTTCGTTCTTAATAAATCTG
Source organism: Grus americana (assembly GCF_028858705.1). Classification (NCBI taxonomy): domain Eukaryota; kingdom Metazoa; phylum Chordata; class Aves; order Gruiformes; family Gruidae; genus Grus; species Grus americana. The sequence continues at coordinate 11,103,252 of NC_072864.1, forward strand.
GTTCCAGGGGCTTTAAGAGGTGCACCCAGTACTGTGGGACCTGTGGCACAACCAGCAGCTGGGGTTGTGGCCAGGACCAGCAGAGCCCTCCACTACTGAACCCCAACGCTGCAGGGGTTGCTGTGGTCCCGTCCCGTCCCCCCCCCCCATGCCTGCCCAGCCAGCGCAGCAATGCCACGTAAGTAAAACTCTCTATCACAACATTGCAGTAAAAGTATTAATTTAAGTAATTATGTGATTAATATTTAACTATTCAGTGATATTTTTGTCATTCATAATTTAGTTGTTTACATTTATTAAAAATTGATTCTGTAGACACTTCTGCCCAATGTCAAATCAGCAGGCAGTGCACATTTCAGCAAACTGTGTCTCTCTCTATTTTTATGGGAGGAGAGGGGAAGACGAAAGAAATGCCTGACCATGGGTCCTGCAAGCACGTGGGTCTGCACCCCACTCGGTGGCCTCCACTGCACCTGCCAGTCCTCTGGGCACCCTCCTGCTCCACTCAAAGCAAACACACAGAGAAGCCGACACGAGCTCTGCAGCTCTCCCTGTGTTTTATGCGGCAGCTGTCAGTTGTACTTGGCTGTTGGGCCTTGCTGTGGATCTGGAGGAGGCGGCGGTTGTGGGAAATGCCGCAGAGAGGAGGAAGAGGGTTATTTAGAGCTGGGACACAGAGCGTGACCTGAAACTGGCCCATGGGACACATTAGCAAAGCATCCCAGGTGTATGAGCAGAGTCCAGTCATTGCTGCTGAGCACAAACAGCGCTGCTTATCTCTGAAATATTTGCTCAAGGTGGGTAGGACAGATGCTGTTATCTGCTTGGACAAGGAAAAATGCAGTGAATTGGAGCAGAGGTGCTCGAGAGACTGGAGTGCTTTACACAGTGCCTGCCACTGCTGCCCATGTAGCTATGTCTGTTATAGGTCTGTAACTTGTCCCATCACAAGCAAGTAACTGCAACTGCCGCTGGAGCAGCAGCACCCTACCCAACGCCGGTGTGCCAGAAGGCAGCTCTCTGCTGGCACTGCTACATCCCACCCGCGGCAGCATGGTCTGGGGCAGGCAGTGGACAGTGCTGCCAGATCTTTACAGTAGAGTTGTTCATAATTCCATTATTTTTACTGTAAAACTGAGTTTGTGCACAAGTTCTCAGCAAAGCAAACTGTAATGGAGAAAGCACCTGCAGCTGCTTCCCCCAGGGAGTATGTTAAAAAACCCAACCCATCCAGGCAAGGCTGGCCAGAGGAGGACAGGGATAACCCAGCTGAGCAGCAAATGGGTGTCTTCTGCCTTCTGGTCTGACAGTAGTTATGAGGGAGAGCTGTTAAAACATTGTGTCTGCCAGGACACATGCTCCCTCACGCCCTGTACAGCAAGGAACGTGGCTAAAGGTTGCATCTGGCTGCAATAGGTTTTCTGATCTGCCTCAGTTTAAAACTTCAGCTATAATTAGTGTGAAAGTCCATAAACAAAACTCTGTTGTATGGTTATACCATCCCTTCGTACCTTGTTACCTGACTAGTGATTTTAAGCCCTTTTCCCATTATGGAAACAGTGCTAAAGAGAGGCACCGTCTACAGTGTAGGCCTGTGCACACGCGACGTGGCTGCGATACGGTGCAGAAACACTGTGTGGGCTTTGCCCTTACGGCTCTGCCAGAGTTTCCATTCTAATCAAAGATAACATCTTGACCACCTCGGATTGCTTCAGGCGTACTCTTGGTTTGGAGGGTGTTTGAGCTGGGGAGAATTTTATTGTAAGCATCTTTTGAATCTTTTATTTGTACAGTGATGGGAAAAAGTGTGTGTGTGTGGGGAAGAGTCTGAGTCTTAAATTGGGGGTATAAACTGCTGCTCTGCAAACTATGAAATCCAAGCACCCACGTCTGCTTTGGGACTGGTTCATGTGCCTGAAGACACAGAGAGGTGCCCCAAAGGGGGTTTCTGCCATAAGTGAGCCCAGATCAGGCACAGATTTCCAGTCCCAAATGGGGTGCAGGCACCAAGCCTGCAGTGTTATAGGCAGGTCACTGCTCCGCCTGTGCTTGAGCCACCTCCACCACCAACCCCTTCTCCCACCACTCGTACAAGATAAGGGTGAGCATCTGCATTTCAGCAGAGCCTGTGTCCTACAGGCATCGCCTGGCCCCACAGAGGCATCACTCAGCCCCGGACCCTTCAATCCTGATGGCACAGGTGAGCAACCACAGATATACAAGTACAAAACTGACCTGTGAGATGTAGATACTAAAGCCTGTAACCTCGAAACCCTTCTATCAATTTTAACAAGAAAAGAGCATCAAGTAGTATGGTCTGATCTCAGCAGAGGGATGAAGGAGGTAACTCACAAGGTAACAGGTTTATCCATCTCCAATTCCTATAATCTTCTGTTCCTGCCTTCCAACGCTGATCCTGGAATGCCACAGCAGTTTTTTTGAGCCATATGCTCACTTTGCAGTGCTTTTGAAGGATATTACACTCATTAACTATTAAGCACCTGAAAGAACTGCAGGATCTATTACCTAGATTTAATACTTCATATTTTGCTGTTCAGGCTAGAATATCTATTTTTGCAATAGATCAGAGCTAGTCTACATAGTATCAACATGTATTTTTTACAGTCAATAATCCAGAAAGAACATTATCATCTACCATGCAGAATCATTCTTAGGAAGTTCTGGAAGGATTTATTTTTCTCTTTTTACACTATGACTAAAAATGAAAATTAGATATGTAATGGATTTCATAGTTAAAGGCATGGACAATTATGTTTTCAGTTTGCTGTTACTATCAGTTAAAGTCCACTGAAGCAACAGGTAATCAAATCCACTTAAGTAGAGATTACCTATTATTTCTGAAATAACACAAAGCATTCATGGTAAGGATAAGAGATCCTACAGGTCCTTCTCTTCCGCCTGTTGCTAACAGCCAATCTCCACGCTTAAGACACTTTCGCAGGTGACCGATATATAATTTCATGGAAATATTTTTAAATTTTGATACATGACATTTATTAATTTGTAGAGACAGTATTGCCCGTACATAAATTAGCAATTAAGACAGAAATTTTAAATGTTAATCCCACGTAGAGAAGCCAGTGTCTTTTCCTGCATTAAAAAATTCTCTTGTAGTCAAGAGCCGCCCTGGTCCTGCATCCGTGCAGCCAAGCATCCCATCAGGTCTTGAGGGAGGAGGAGTGGTCAAACAATTATGAACAGACCAGCAGCTGAGGGAATTGAGGCTCCCACGTGCTTTCCTTTCCAGGCTTTTCATTCCTACCAGGTCTACAAGGGCATTAAACCTAAGCCCTTCACTTCACTGGGACACTGGGATTAGGCCCATCAGCACTGGTCACTCATCCCAAATTTATCAGTGTGTTTGTTCCCCAGGGCTGGGCTTCTGCCACCCATCTTGCATGAAGTGAACAGCTCAGGAGCAAAGAACTGCTTAACCATGAGTAACAGTGGCAGAATCCAGCCCTCTGTCAGGCTAATGATTTTATTTTGCATTATTAAAGTAGCATTTGTATATTTCAGTGTGTTATTTTAACAGCTATAAAAAGACTTCACTAAACAAACAGTTTCTAGTATGTTAATTGCTGTATTACGAATCTTTTCATTGCATTCAGCATATAACCACATTTATACGCAGGATAAGTAGAGACATACAGCCAGAACGGCATTCATTCACTACACGCATCAGCATCCCACCACGTTTATTTAAGTCTTTAGTCACAAAATGCATTTGCTGTGCTTAACAAGAAAAAACTGTAACTTTCAAATACAAACTTTCGCCATTAAAAGTTCCCTACGTGCCACTGACATGGCTTGTTCGTCCTTTGTAACGGGGGCAGTGACAAACAGCCTCCAACTATATTTTTGATACTTAACCATACCATTTGCATTCATTCGGTCTGGCTGAGCTGCTCTGGAGTAACCATGACCAGAACAGAGGCCTTGACCATGGCAGGCGTGCAGATGCACAGCAGCCCACCCCAAGCGGAGAGGTTGCAGTTACTGTAGTTCAAGACAGGCCAGTTCTGCCACCCCTACTCCTAACAAGCAGTAACTACTTGGGGAGAGCAAGAAGGGCAGAGTCTGGCTGACTTGCATATTTTTAATAAAAGTAACCAAATAATATTACAATATAATATGAACCCTCAAAACACAGAACTTGTTAGCAGTATGAGCTACATATTATCCTTTCAGTGAAATATGCTGAAATCCAGGTAACTGCACAGTTGTTCATACATTGTAGGTAAGACCTATCTATTTGGGAATTCCTCTCTTTATTTTAAATTGTGGACTGACATTTGAAGTCAAAGCAGCACGTCAGCTGGATTTCCACTACTATCATTTTTTTTCCAGTATAAAGTTCAGGTTACTTTGCTCTTCTTGTGTCTTTTACTTCATTCTAACTGAACTTTTGTCTAAACAGTTGATGAAGATTAAAAATATTAATACAAATTTATATTGCTAAAAGTATCCTATTTTTATTATGCCATTGTTGCTGCTGCTCTGATTTATGAGGGTTCTTGGCCTTTCATGTTTTCTCAACAGAGAATTTATACTAAATATTGGCCATGAAAATCAATGCAGGAACAAAAATTCTTTAATTTAAAACAAACTCGTAAACTAGCATCTGAAGTTTCCCAAAGCATTCCCTAGTTTCCCAAAGGTCCCAATCCAGCAGGAACTGCATTTCAGTTCAAATTCTGTGGGAGTTGCGGGCACTCAACAGAATTAAGTTGTTAATAGATGAGAAGGTGCACAATTCAAATAAAACATTCCTGCCTATACAAGCCTTTTCTTGTTATTCCTTTAACCATCCCTTCCCCCTAAATCATGGTGCTATGAGGGCTCCAATGAGAAGAGGGTTGCACCAAATGCCAGCTCTCTTGCTCCTCACCTACTTGCTGTTAACTTCCAAGTGGGAGCTAACTCGGTATTTTTACTAAGATTTTCAAATCTGATTAGATCTGGACATTACTTCCATTACCACCACCCTTGTACAACTGGGCATGCTGGGAGGTTGGAAAACGTGCAGATACTAGTTTTATTTTAATATAAATGGGCTAAATCTTCGCTCATTGAAGTCAAGAGCGAAACTCCCACTGGGACTTAGTGAAGGCAAGGAAAATTTCAAATGTAAGTCATTCATTTACCTTTCAGGGTGCGAGTCTGGCCCTCCGCATCCTTTGCATGTGTGGGTGCTGTGAAACTAGTACGTTTCAGTACACAGCAGGAGAAAGAGGGACAGATACTCAAGGGCTGCACAACCTTTTATAAAGTGTAAATGGTGACAGCTAACACATTCACTTTGGTACCTGCTGCTTGTGCAAACAGCTAGAATATTTAATCTGCTTAAGCCACAGCCCTTTACTTCTGATCCCAGACATACAAAAGCTGAGCAGCTTTTTCCTATGATTCTTTTATTTATTTCCAGATCCACAGGAAAAAGTTCCCAGGCATGGGCTGCCCAGGACTCCACAGCACCGCACTGTCTGGGATGAGCGGGAACACCAGGCCACCCTCGGTGCCCAGACCTGCCTCTGCTGCATCGGGACACTTTCCATTGCTGCGAACAAGAATTTATCACTACCCAGCCTCTCTGGGCAGTGATAAATTAGCTTTCTGGTTAAAAGAAACTGCCCATGCTGCTTGGGCATTTGCTTGGTATGCCAATTTGCTAAACAGGTAAAGTTCTTCTGTTGCTGAGAATGTTAATATGGAAAAAAAGGGCTTATCTTACATGCTTAGAATCATAGAATGGTTTGGGTTGGAAGGGACCTTAAAGATCATCTAGTTCCAACCTCCCTGCTGCGGGCAGGGACACCCTCCACTAGACCACGTTGCCCAAAGCCTCATCCAACCTGGTCTTAAACACTTCCAGGGATGGGGCCTCCACAACCTCTCTGGGCAACCTGTTCCAGTGCCTCACCACTCTAACAGGAAAGAATTTCGTTCTAAGATCTCATCTCAATCGACCCTCCTTCAGCTTAAACCCATTACCCCTTGTCCTGTCACTACACTCCCTGATAAACAGTCCCTCACCATCTTTCCTGCAGGCCCCCTTCAGGTACTGGTAAGCCACAATTAGATCTCCCTGGAGCTGCCTTTTCTCCAGGCTGAACAACCCCAACTCTCTCAGCCTGTCCTCATAGGAGAGGTGCTCCAGCCCTCTGATCAGCTTCGTGGCCCTCCTCTGGACTCGCTCCAACAGCTCCATGTCTCTCCTGTACTGGGGCCCCCAGAGCTGGACGCAGTACTCCAGGTGGGGTCTCACAAGAGCGGAGTAGAGGGGCAGGATCACCTCCCTCGACCTGCTGGTCACGCCTCTCTTGATGCAGCCCAGGACAGGGTTGGCTTTCTGGGCTGCAAGCGCACACTGCTGGCTCATGTTGAGCTTCTCATCAATCAATACCCCCAAGTCCTTCTCCTCAGGGCTGCTTTCAATCCATTCCTCGCCCAGCCTATAGTCGTGCTTGGGATTGCGCCAACCCACGTGCAGGACCTTGCACTTGGCCTTGCTGAACTTCATGTGGTTCGCACGGGCCCACCTCTCAAGCCTGTCAAGGTCCCTCTGGATGGCATTCCTTCCCTCCAGCGTGTCGACCCCACCACACAGCTTGGTGTTGTCAGCAAACTTGCTGAGGGTGCACTCGATCCCACTGTGCATGTCGCCGACAAAGATGTTGAACAGTGCCGGTCCCAGTACCGACCCCTGAGGAACACCACTCGTCACCGTTCTCCACTTGGACATTGAGCCGTTGACCACAACTCTTTGAGTGCGACCATCCAGCCATGCTTCCTCTATTTGCTTTTCCTGCAGCCCATCCTTCTGCGCTCCAGTGAGTAAACTACACCAGTTTTGCCCAGAACATAACACTGCTGCAATTATACTACTGTACACCTCCAGGACAGCTCACACCACTGCTCGCTCTGGCATGAAGACATTGCGTGGAGTTACAGACAGACTGTAACTGGTTATAATTCTCCACAAGCATCTGTGTGATTGGGAAGTAGCACCCAGTTCTCTCTATCCATATTTTTGTTATCGCACTTAAAATGAAGAATGAATAATGCTCCTGTTTATTCTTACATTTGATTAAGCTGTACCCAACATATTTTTCCTGGCTGTTCATTTAAAGAAACTGAACACGTCAAGAACAATTTGTTAGAAGCTATTTTGAAGGGAAAACCACCACCAAAGCCCATAGAAAAACACAAAGGAGGAAGACTTGTGTAACAGTTTTTGCTGGTGAGCCCGAACGATTGACAGATGAAAGGCAGAAGCGAAGAGGAATTTCCAGTAGGTTTTTTGTTACTGCAGCCAGAAAGCAGGGATAGTGAGGAAGCGACCTGCCGACATGTCTGCTGGGAAGAGCCCGGCTCCATGGCCACATTCTCAAAAAAAAGGGGGAGCCCCTGTCTAGGGGCTATGGAGAGGGAACCCATACCTGGAAATGCATGACAGCAATACACCTGCTGCACAGAGGACACTTGCCCTACAGAATTAAGCTTGGCAAAACCTTTAAAATAATAAGAAAACTGTTAACTGTTGGATTCTGATGAGATACTGAAAGCTGAACCTGGCTTTTTTATGTGACTGCAAAAGATTCATTCTTAAATACAATACTATGGTCACGGGTTTGATTCTGGTCCCAGTGAAGTCAAGGCCAAAACATCCTTTGATTTAATTGAAAGCAGAAGCAGGCCCCCGCTTTAACCCTCGTCTCTGCAAACAAAATATAACTGGATGTGAACAGAAGAGGAAATATGTTTGGAACTGGTTACAAATCCATGCATGATTTTTTTTTCCCCCTCTCTGTAAGATTAAAAAGCGGTCCTTGAATTTTTTTCCTCATTCAACAGCAGTATTAAGTACTACTGGCCCAAATTCAGCCCTCATTCCCTCCCAGACAACCCCAGCACAAGCAGAGGACCCAGTTTCTCTCTATTGTCATCTACTGGTTCCCATGGAGTTCCACTAGCCAAATTTGTCTGTGAAATTGTATGTAAGTTTTGCAACAGCAGAATTTAGGCAGCAGTCTCCTGGAAGGCACACCACATTTCCAAATGCCAAAGCTGCAGCCTTTGGTGTAAATCGTACTGGTACAACTTGTTGGCATAACACAGTATGACACCCAAGAGGTTAAAGAGAGTCCCTGGTTTTCATTGTCCACTTCCTTGAGAGAGAGAGATTTGCTGCTGCAAAAGCATCTACCAGATCTAAATGGATTACCTGCAGCACTGGTAGCATCTGTACTCCATTAGGAGAGAGGCACAACAGGAGCATGCCCTTTGGACTGGGATTCCTTCCGCATTTCAGCTTTACAGTGCAAATCTCAGTTTCCAATGCTTGCCTTCTGAGTCTGACCCAGAGTAACGGCACAAATGCTGCATAATAGCTTCCCAGCATCCGCGTGCAGGACTCCTTTCAGGTTTTGCTTTACGCGGTCCTCAGCAGATAAAAAAAGCAGCAATTTTAGCCTTTGAACACATACCATACTGCAACAGAGTGAAATCAACACAGTACAGGTGAACACTGGACTACCTCTGCTCAGCCTATCTGTCCTGGTGCCCAGCTCTGACAAGCAGTCATCACAGTGACTGCATCAATGAGGAATGCAGTCTTGCATGCGTGTGAAGCTAATAGCCATCCTGCCTGGAAGAGTTTTAAGTGAGAGCAAATCAAGTAAAACCAAAAAGCAAACCCCTCTAAAATGTTTACAGGTGTCATTTCTTTTGCAAGCATCAAAAGATTGAAGTACATGCCAATCACAGCAGTTGAGGTGAAGGAATAGGCAGTTTGGTGGACAGAGCACAGAGATATGAGTTTGTAACTCTGGAGTTTTATTCCAGCCTTGCAGCTTCTCCCAGCTAGCAAATTGGGTTAGGAGAGCCACCAACCTGATGTAACTCTGTATCAACAGTTATACCAGGGATAAGAGTGATTGACAATGCATTTAATGTCAGTACAGCACAAGGGAACAAGCTGATGTGCTGCAAGGACTGGGTATACTCATCAATTTATTACATTTCATGTAAAAGAGAACCTTGGCAAAGTCAATGGGGCTAGCAGCAGCATGGGGCATGAGCTACAGCCTGGCATCCTCCACACATCCTGTTACTCTGTGCTCGAGATCTAGCCTCCCTTATGCTTTCACATATGAATCCTGTGTTTGCATGCCTGCATATTTCTTCTATTTAAATATGCACTTTGTTCTTAAAGATTTTATTAACCCATGAATAGATTAATTCTGATTTCAGTTCTACAGGTACAAATGTGGAGTAACTCCTTCAAAACCAGTGGAGTCATCTTTGGGAAGGCTGTCTGACTGGGAGAGGTACATGCATGCACCTGTAAATGCATGATGCTTTGTCTTCATTTGCCTGTTGGTTTTATACCTTCAGATGTTTTTGAGACTGAGTACTGTGGATACCCAGCAGAAGCATCTTACTACAATGTTCAGGTTCTTCTAACTCCTTTCCACACATCACATCAGTAGACAACCCTGGTGTAATTCCACAGAGGTCAACAGGGTTACACTAGGGATTATTTTGGCCAGGTGTATTATTAGGGCAGTTTTCTAATAGAATAGGGCTTATTTTGTTTCCATTTAAGCTTATGGTAAAACTCTCATTGACTTCACTAGAAGAGAGATTTGGCCCAATGTACCAATACCCAAACCACCTCCATTTATTTCAGTGAAAGTAGGCAAGGAATTAATAAGGTCCAATGTATTTTTAAATCTTAGATTTCATAAATGATCACAAGCATGTAGGTCACAATATATACACAGAACGACACCTACGACAACCACCAGTGGGATCATTAAAATAATTAAGTTAGGCCTAGAGACAAATTCATTTCATAACATGTTCCTTACAAAACAGATACCCCCTTGCTTCATAATCTAGAGAGTCTATTTTATAAACTTCCTAAGTAGTTCATGAAATATCCCCCTAAGCAGACCAGGTCTACTTGCCATTGCAGGGACTTTATAAATCAAAAGTTTATAAATGAAAAGACAAACACCAATGACATGTGTTCAAAGACCAACTATGAAAAGGTAACACCTCATCTGCTCCACTGGTACGGTGGTTAGCTGTGACCTCAGGACACAATTTCCAGTACAAAGCTACTGAACCAGCATCTTTACATAACTCCTCTTCCATGTGATGAGGGAGCTGGATACACAGCACATGAGGAAGCAATCAACGAAGGAGATTCCCCTTTAAGTGTAAAGCTGCTATACCTGTGAACCTGAGCACAGATGCAGTACTTCATACCATGCTCACCAGCAGGAAACAGCCTCTACTAGCAGCACATAAAAGGAGGAGACAGGTTGTTTCCACAGCATTTATGGGAGTGGTTTCTCAAAATATGCTGCTAATGCTTTTCATGTTACTGCCCTGATAGTGACTGCTGAAAAATACTTAAATTGTGCTGCTGACACCAAAGTGCCCTGTCAGGTGAGTGGTAAGCAAAAGTAGCAATGAAAGAAATGACAAAGTACTTGACTGACTAACCTCAGAAATGGGTATAGGGTGCTAAACCAAAAGGGGGAAAAAATTAAAAGAAGTTGAATTTTTGGTCTCTTTGTCTGCTAGCTTCTGAGGTTTAATAAACCAGACTAGTTTTCAACCTGTTTTAAGCAGGAAGGGTGGGAATTACTAATTGTGCTAAGTGTAACTCAGCTACAGTCATGCTATCATTGCAGAAGAAGAATGGAAGAGCAGGAAAGGAGACAAGGTCAGCTGAGTTTTGCACTGAAGGTATTGGAGACACTATTCTACATTCATCTTCTGGACTCCTCTCAGAGGCTGTAAGTGCCATCACTCCTGACTGCAGTCAGGCTGCATGGAGCTGCCTGCTCTTCCTTTTGACTAGGTGAGCTGAAGAAGCTAGTATCTGGATATGAATATGCATTTTCTCAAATTCAGGATTTTTGAGCAGCCTGTGCCAGGTGTAGTAACACAGACATAATTTTATTTCTATAAGTCAGATGAGTGTGACTTGTTAGCTTCTCCTCTCCATGACTAGCTTTGTCTGCCCCTTCTTAGATGCTGTAATACCCATTTATGCCTAGAACTCCACACAACCCAGGCTGTAAATGTATACAGAGAAACAGTAATTTCCAGAAAGTGTTCATCAGAGACTAGTCAAGCAGTATTTTCTTATATGTTTCATCAAATATTCCAAGTAAACACACAAATAATTCATTTATTGACAGGGCCAAATCTCAGCACCCAATTACAGTAAGATTTGTACTCCCAAAGGGTAAACTCTGCTTTCCTCTCCAGAGCCTGCAGGCAGTCTCCAGGCAGTGACTGCGCTGGGCAAGGCAGCGGTTATGAAGTCCAGTAAGGAGTAAACACCTTTATCACAGCAGACAGCTCAGCTCTGTTGTGGCTCCCTACATGCCAGTTAGCAGGAGATCCTGGAGAGGTGGACACAGACAGGTCTGAAGACCAGTATCTGTATGAATTCCTTCCCTCCAAGTCTCCCTAGGTCACTGGGGTGAAGGGTTAGTGTTACAGGGACTATTCTCCTTTACCACCAAAGCTACTGCTCCAGCTGTACAACAGCAGCTCTGGGTACTGTGGGGAAAACTGCTGTCATGGTGTATTTCCATGGGCTCTGCCTGATTCTGAATCCAGGATTTTTTTCCCATTAGTGAAAGATAGAGACAGGGTATCTAACATCATCATTCTGGGCTGTGATTACATCCCTGTTACAGATTATTTTTATTTTCCACAGAGGCTGAGCCATGCGCCTCTCCTCTGGCATAAGTCATGCCCTGGAGCTCACAAACCCAGGACTGGTACAACTCCTGCCATAGCAGCTCGGGCCAGTCTGTCTGCAAGAGGCAAGGGTTCCTCACCTCCACCCACTGTGCTCTGCCCCGCACACTGCCCAGGAGCTGTGCTAGATGCGTCCTAGCAGCAACGGACATCTGCCCATAGGAACTAATGCCTCACACCTTTCCCAGAGCTTACTGAAGCGCTGCACAGACTCGTGTGACCTCAGCCACGCAGCACCCGTACAAAACAGCAACACTTGGCTTTGCAGATGGGGAAAGACCGGTTCATTGTGCTCTATCTGATTCACTAGCCTGGGAACAAGAGTTCCTTCGCTTGTTCCAGCTCCCACTCTAAGTGCAACACCCACTGGCTTGTACGCAGACTGGGGAGTGACAGAGGATGGGAAGGGGAAAGGCTGTTTTTTAATGATTTTTTCCCTTATGTGTTCTGCTGGTCAAAAATTCCCTTGGAAACCAAAAAGAGATTTGTCCAGTCAACAACCAAATCAGAAAAACTCACAAGATTTATCTCTAAATTGCAGGTGCATGAAATGAAACTGAAAATTATTTTAATCTCCATGAAAATTCTTAGGTTAATTCAGAAAATGCACTGCATATAACCAAAACCTCTGGGTTTTGGCTCCTTTACTTGTGCTCATCTGCAGCATGCACCTGATCGCCTTGAACAACAGCAGAGCCCCAGGGAGCCCTGGCAGGCTCACCCCTCTCTGCAGAGCCACCACACTGGTGTGCAGTGTTGCTACGCATGCACAGTGCTCATACACCGTGCCCATAACCTGCATCTCTGAGCACTTGTAACATGAAGGAAAAATGCTCCTGCCTCTCCAGGTGTTTTGCTTTAAAGTCTGTGTACGGTTTAAGTTCACAATGCCTATTAAAATTAATGAGCTTTGCACTGCAGCTCACATGCAGGCACATTTTGTAGCGCTTTGCCTGAATGTGGGCTGCTGGCTCTGACTCAGATATGCTTTGCCCTTTGGGTAATATAGAACAGTTCATAGCCCAGGAGTGTCAGAGCCTGGTGTCATCCCACAAACCGGGCGCTCAACAACTGACCTCAGTGGGAGGAGTGGCACCTTATGAAGGATGAAATGTGCAAAGGCAGCACTCTTGCCTACATCCTTCACTGTGCTTAGAACAGCGTCATTTAGTGGGTTTGCAAGGATGAGAGAGGGATTGAAGGCACCATACCCATGTGGGGTGGGTGAGCAGCATGGAATGGCAGTGGCATGGAGAGGTCTGGGAGACACCAAAGTCAGGATGGATGCTACTCCTGCCACAGTGGTGCAGGACTGCTGCAGCACAGGGCTGGCCCAGGAGAGCTGACACACTTCTGCTCCAGACCAGGATCCTGCCCTCGAATGTGCTGTGCTTTCACAGCCACCAACAATCTCTGGTTATGAACAAATCTGGTCTGCGTGCCACTTAACCTATCCAGAGAACAGGCCTTGTTTAAAGATTGATTTACACCCTAACTGCCAGCATGGGCTAACTGACAAAATTTGCTAATCAGACATTGTTTTCATGCAATAACATCAATAATACACAGATTTGATGGGAAATTAGCACATAAGGTATTGAAAGAGTGACACTGGATTGATCCTACATGTGCAAGAAATGAGAGATGTTCTCAGGTATGCTAAGTCCAGAGAATTATATATCCTAAACATATCCAAATTAACAATTTCCCTGCTCCCTCCCAAGAAGTGCAGAGCAGGACCCAGTACGGAACCCTTAGTGTAACGGATGATGTGGAAAATCTGCCTTGTAGATCTCAGGGGCAGGTGTGTCTGTGCTTATGAAATCACTGTATGGTGATCACTGGCCCTATGGTGCCAGCAATTGTGTTCTGTCAGGGACAACAGAGGGGTCCTAGAACTTGGAGAAAATCATTCCCCTGAACTCGTACCAGCCTGGCATGACTGCAGAAAAGGGGGGAGGAGAAGCAAAAGATCTCAGGTGTCAATGCTGAGCTCCAGCAACCAGGGAGATGGAGGTGCTGGAGGAAAAGGTAGGGGAATTAAAAACCAGCAGAGTAGCTAGAATCAGAAGTTGTGCTTGGTAGGAGAGGATGTGTGAGGAGGGGTCTCTACAAAAATGAGCTTGTTTTGACAAGAAACAGAGGAGAAGACTTTAGGGTATTCACTTGTACATCACCAAAAAAGTTGATGGGCTCAGAGGAAAATGAGGCAGGGAGATGCCTGGAAAACTCTACTATGTCTTGTAACAGCTAAGGTCATGTCATTAGTTTCCAAAACAGTTAATAAAGCCTGTGCTGGTTTTCTTTGGAGGACAAAGCCTCCGGAGAAGAGGATGGTAAAGCCCAGGTGCCCCAAGAGCGAACAGAAGAACGTAGTTATCTTTAATAGAGGGTAGTACAATAAATACTAATTAACCAATAATATAAGGTAAATATATTTACCTTTTATAGCAGAACAACTCACAAAGAGTTCACAGCAATTCTCTGAGATAAAAACACTATTCAGGGCTGTGAAAAGGACAGGCTTCTGACGAAAAAATCTTGTTCAGTTTTCTAATGGAAATTCAAATTGGTATCAAAATGTCCAGTGAAATCGTGAAGCTGGGGCTTGCTGTGGTATACAGGGATTTGGAACTTCTTTTCCACTTGCAGTCAGTGAGGTGTCTGCCACTGAACTCAGTGGGAGTGAGACTGGATGATCAGGCAATATCTTTGGGTATTCCTGACTGCACGTTAGGAGCTTGGACTTCTGGCGTGGGTTTGCTTTTTAAATGTAAGAATTGTCTCGCTCCCTTGGATAAGTACAATTTGCAACTCACTTTATAGACATGCTAGAGCTTTTGCAACCTTTACAATCTGTCATATAAATCCATACTCAAGTGTCAATGTGTGAAGGGGCTGCTTTAGAGGTCCTCTGGGTGAAAATATGAATGGAATTTCTAGAGGAAAGGCTCTCAAAGATGAATAATTTGTCTATTTAGCCAGTTACTTTAGAAATAAGATGCTGATGGTAAGAGTCCCTAGACTGAATTCAACAGTTTGTTGGGTTTTTTTTTTCCTTTCTACCTGTGACTGATAACTACCAGAGTTGGGAGTTTTGGCGGGAGAACTTGCTGAAAATAAACTATTGAAACTGAGCCTCATATGCAGGTAAGACAACATCAGCCTCCTTGTACCTCGAAAGCTTTTTAACTTTAACGGCAATTTTGGGTATGCAGGGAAAGCAGCAGGGATTAATTGTATTGCTTCTGAGAACTTCCATGACCGCCATCATTATGCTGCTGTTGATCACAATTTCTTTTATGTTTCTCACTTTCCTTGCCTTTCACCCTCTGAAAGGCCAGCTTTCTTTCTTGTATGGTGTTTCATTCAAAAAGCCAGCTGGAAAGGTGCATAAGAGTAGTGTGTAAGGTGAGTGTCAGTGGTTTAGAAACCATCTTTGACAGTGACTGTTTAACCTTGTCACACCAGTTGTGCGCTGCTCAAGTTTTCTCCTTTTTAGATGAGAGAATTTATGCAGCCCATCAAAGTTTACTGGAAAGAGGGCGTCTACCTCCTTAAATGCCTAATCTGGCACCCTTTACTTATGCAAATTTAATCAATGGACAAATGCTTTTCTCACAGCAGCTGCATGAATACAAGCAACATCAAAGACTTTGTCAAAGGTGCACTGAAACAACTCTGGGATCAGTGAAATGAAAGATTTGGCCTCCAACTTGACATCACCAGCCACTCATTCATGTGAGTAAGACTTCCAGAATCAGGTCCTTTCTCTCCCTGAACTAGAGCCAACCACACAACTTGGGAACAGCCGAGCAGAGCCAGCCGAGTGGGCTGAGCACAGTCAATCCTAACAAATTACAGTAAGAAATGTATCACACTGCCTGCTGTCAGGTGTAATTTATATCATACCAGAGGGGTGACTGGAGAGCAGGTATAGGCAGGAACTGGTCATACCTATACTTGCTCCTGCTAGGCCTGATCTGGCAATCTGCTGAGAGCTCTTCCCTCCAACTGAAGTCAACATGAACTTGGTTTGTTCAGGACCTAACAGGATTGGGCCTCCTCAAAATACTATGGAAGGATAAACACAATTTGACAATTTTTTTCTGTTTCCCATTAGCGTGTGATGTCCCTTGTGTATGCATACCCTGACTGTATTCATACATGTGCTTACAATCTGTATGTGTCCTTAAACATACATGTACAGTATATACTACAAGCTAAAAGCCTACTTAGGATTTTGGAGCACAGAGAAAGAAACAGAGGTTGTAACATGAATAAACAGGAAGTTTATTCCCACAGCTTTCAAATTTAGTGAGCAGAAAAAAATTTATGTGACTGACGCTAAGATTTAGCAAAACATTTCAGCATATGCTTACATCTTTTGCTGTAATACAATCTACAAATTTGTTTGATCTCTTAGATGTGAAGCTTTTAAGCTCATGCTCAAACCAATAGTTTCATATGCTGTCCAAAATAATCCAGAAAGCTCTGCATGCGCAAGGGTATGGCCATGCCTCCGTATGTGGCCGTGCACACGTATCTCTGAGCATAAGCTAATGGTGCTCTGGCATTATTTCCAGATGTCTCGCTCAGAAAAGCTATCTCCTTCCTCCTGCACCTGTAAGAGACCCAGGATTCCTTTCCCAACGACACTACTGTGAAGACAGTCTGTGCCTTACGGAAGACACGCACCAGGACAGCGAAGCACCGTCAGGAGCTCCAGCCATCCCCACTGAAGTAACTGCAAGTACTTTGCCTGAACTGGGAACGAGAGCAGGACAGACTCAATGGGGGGGGTAACCAACCAAGTCTACTACACAGCACTGCAGAAAACCAAATTAAAAAAATAATAAAAAAATTAAGGTGTACCCTCCATCCAGCTTCATAATGTAGCAGTATGTCCTACTTGGGGTGCTGGTGAAGGGTTATCTTTTGCTGTACTATTTAACCTTGGTGATTTACAGGTCTCATCCTATAAGCTCTTACTCCAGGGAGAACTGAAGTTTGAGCAGCTGAAAAAGCATTCAAGCATTATGAGATAACACAGCAAAGCAAATGAAAGACAGTACACACCAAAACATCAGGCAGCACATGAGCTCCGGTCAGAGTTTTGTACTTTTAGTTTAAACAAAGTACAAAATCTTAAGAAATACTCTTTTGTTATTTAGCAAACAGGAAAAAATGGGGTTAGATCAGTACTCTGTTCTCTTTAAATAAAATCTGTGAATTTATGTATATTCTCCCAAAGCTTCCATAACTGAAGTTTTTAAGTGAGTCTGATATGGGGCATTTTTTAAAAATGTGATATTTTAAAATGTAATTTTTAAAAGCAGTGATATTTTTACAATGTGGAAACAGATGTGCCACTCCATTACAACTGCTGAATCTTCTCTGTATTTTTTTTATAAAAAAATGAAGCATTTGTCCGCTTCTCTGTTATAAATCTCTCCCCACTGAACAAATTTCTTCTCTATGATTAAAGCAATACCACACAGACATCATCAAACAGACACTGTCCAGAAAAATCATATTGTTTTGGCCTAACCATAAAATATAGGTATTTTAATAATTGGTTTTTTTTCCATAGAGAATTTCAGCAGCTCCCTCCTCTTGGAATGAAACCACAGCCATATGCTTTATGACATCAGAGGCATTTCAAGGTGTCTCCATAAATGTCATTCATTGCTTGGGAACCTGCCAAATCTGTGCAAAAATCCCTAGTTCTTTTAAATGAAAAATCTTCAGATGAAACTAGAGCTTTACGCTGGTTGTCCTAACAAAAAAACAGATGTATCCCTTCATGAAAATACTGGCCATGCAGGTAGCAAAAACTCTGGCAATGAAACCTGCTGATCTGGGCTCTGGTTTGCTTTTGAGTCAATAATGCCTCCTTTAACCCATCTGCTGGGCACCCTGACGCTGCACATCCACACCTTCTCTTGGTTACATACAAGGCACTTACCCTTCTGAAAAATAAGCAGCCTGATTGACAAAAAGCTGAGTTGCTTTAGTGATCATGACTGTAAATCAAAATCAGGTATATTTTAACGTGGTGCTCCAATGAATATGCTTTACATTTTAAAACAGCGGTCCCTTCCACGCTACCGTCACAGGCCTGATGTTGCCCAGGATCCCCCACCCTTCACAGTGCCTAGTACCCTGCAGGAGTGGGAGCTGGGCAAATCATAAAGTGACTCTATCTCATATATATAAATATATTCTTGTGCTGTATCTAGTCATAATTTGACCTATCTGTAGTCTGTGGTAATACTGGCCAGATCTAAATAAATCTTGTCAGACATGCCATCAACCTGTCCAGCACAAATCAGCTACCTTGAAGCATGCAAAGATTCAATCTGATCTGCAGCTGCAAGCAGACAGAGCAGGTTGGCCAGCCACTGCCCAATGGAAGTGACTGCTACCACTGAGGCACACAGCTACCACCGAGTTCAGGATTTTGGCAGGCCAACAGCAGCATCCATCAGTTCCAGCGTAACAGAACTGTTCTGTTTTCTTAAAGGAAGGAAAAAAAAAAAAAAGGATTTTTCCCCCTAAATGTGAAGGAAAGAAGTTGCTTGGTACAGCTGGAAATAATCTAGGACAGCACCCAACAGGTGCTTCAAATGTATCAGCAGAGCGCAGAAGATGTTGAGAGAGAAAATGAATAGGCTCTCTAAATAATACATAAATTTTACAGGCTTTTTTTTCTGTAGAACCCCAGTGAAGTTACTGTATAAATCGGAAACTGAATTATTCATAACTGGTGAATATATAATAAATCGTATTTCGCACTGAAATAGTCCTCACAGGTACATGCGTCTTTCCATGCAATGAACAGAAATGGGCAGCGAGCCCAAAAACACCAAGGTCTTACCTGGAGTCTGGGTACTTTGTCAAGGTAGCCAGGCTGCTGGTGTACATGTGTCCTCCTACATCGATGTGCACGGGAGCGTTTGACTTGGTGAGTTGAGCTGGGAGAGGAATTCCTTGAGCAGCCAGAGGAGAAACCGGGGACCGTGTTAGAGACAGACGGGACATGCTTCTTCCCTCCTGCAAAGGGAAGGCAAAAAAGAACAGTTTCTCTTAAATGTAGCCGTGTGTTACCCTTCTTTCCAGTGTGATCACAGATCTAATCAGATCATTTTTGCATCTGCCTGATCACATATTCAGCTAACAAATTATTGCCACCACTGTAATTAAGTGTATTTGCATCATTTTCTTCAAAGTACCAGAGGGGAAGAGAAAGATGCTTATTAGCAATAAGAAATAAAAAAAAAAAAAAATTCAAGGTGTCAGCCTCAAGGGGCATAAAACAAACTGCAAAATTCTAATTAAAGGTCGCGGGCTTATGTGTTAGATGTGAAATATCCCCTGACAAACGAATAACCAATTTGTGAATTGGGATTCAGGGGTTTTTGCAAGTTTGTCTCAGTAACGAGACACCTCTAAATTAGTGACTTCCTCAGTACCTAAGGCATTTAGTTTATACATGTAATAAATTTCACATCAAACTAAGATCAATTTTCTGGTTTATATTCAATAATTGTGAAATAAATGGATAATTTTCAGTTAAGCCTTAATATTAGATATAAAGAACTAATAAGCTTTCAAACTGAAGGCAGTTAATACCTGGAAGCAGTAAAGACATGAAGATATATAAACTGACCCATGCATTCATGACAAGATGCGTTAGAAATTACTGTACAATCAGGCATGTGAAATTACAAATTCAACAATCCGCCTAATGTTTACTGCCCTAAAAATATTTGAAAATTACTGAAATTTCTGAATTGAGCCCAAAAATCTTTAGGTGATGTACAAAGCAAAAAATACTAAAATGTCTTAAAAATGAACAGGACAACCATAGCAAAAGAAAATTCCTCAATTCTCTTCTGTAAGAAAAGCACAGCTTATTCTGCATGAAACGTGTGTCTCAAAGCTGATTTCAGTTAAATCGGTATAGACGGCATACATGTCAAACGGAAAAAAACCCTTTTATAAAAGTTTAAGAAAATGTCCATCCATCCTCCCCCTTATGGGTAAAGCAACATATGCAAAACATTATAGTTGAAGACAATCTAATTTTCTTGGTATTTTGTTCTGCAAGCATGCTACCAAGCATCCAGGCTCTTCCTTACATCTGACAAGCACTTTACATGCAGCATTGCAAAGTGAATTCCCATTTCTCCCACATTACTTTGACAATGTTTCTTAGAAATCTAAAGCTGGTCTCGCCTTTCTCCTAGCAGTATTTTGCAGAAGATGCCTCGCTATGCCACTCGATGAACATACAATTAGCAACATTCTTTGTTTAAAAAAAAAAAAATTAAAAAAATAAATCTGAGCTACATAGAAAGGGATTTAAAAATCTTAATACATCTGGACAGCTTCACAAAGTCATCACAACATCTCCATTTACTGTATTTCATCTCGGTTAGCTCCTAAGAATTTCCTGCATCTACAGCACAGAAATACATCACCCCATTATGAATCCACATCCTTTTCTCTTCGGAGGCTGGATGGACATCTGCACTGAACACGAAGCAAATACCAACTCTGTCCTAGGACTTCTGTGTCAGCCGATGCAAAATTGGGCATTAACATTTTTACTACAGCACCACCTTCAAGGAAAGTGATTGAATCCTTTCATGACTGAAGACGTTGCTTTCTTGTTTCCCACAAGAGCCTGTTGTGGGCAATCTTCAGTAAATATGTCATATAGCATAAATAAAAGAACTTTCAAAAACAACTTAATATGTAAGTACCTATAGTATTTTAGCAATGTGTTTACTAATCTGTGGGTGCCTCATCAGTCTGCCAAGACAGACAAAAGGTTGTGTTTTTTTTTCTTACCAAAGAGCACTGTAAACTCATGTTCACTCTCTACTCCTTCACCTAAATGAAAGGGTCAGAAGATCCAGGCTGAATGTCAACCCTGTCTTTGTTCAAACCCCAACTATTATCACTAATGATAAAGGTACAGACCTCGCATGGTACAGAGCTGCCTTAGAAATAAATCTCACGCAGATTCACAAAACAAGTGCCTAATTAGGGCTCATCTGCACCCCTTGTTACAATTTCCAAATGAAATCAAAGGACTTCCAGTTCTCTGTAAACGCGTCTTACATTTAACCATTTGTCTTGAAATACAGACTTCGATTTTAAAATATGCACAGATAGCTAAAGATCAAGTGATCTGAATCTATTTGTGCATATTTAAACACTGCTGCTATCTTAGGATTTTGTTTAATGTTAGTATACCAGTAAATTCCTTGATCTGTAAAGAGTCTGAGATTCTCAGTGAGGCCATACTCACACAGTAGATATTTAATTTATACTATTCACTGGAGGGACCTTTTGAACAATCCTCTGCTTTTGGCATCTCTCAGCTAGAGCATGTGTTGGAAAAAACACTTAATTATAGAAAATCACTGGAAAGCTAAAATAGTTCTCAAACTTTTATGGCTTTTCATACTTATTGAGGGTGCCACTGGCTTTTTGGGGGAGGGGAGAAGGGGAGTTAAAACTCAGGCTTTTCCTCTGGTTGGAGAGGATTTGTATTAAAAAAAAGAATCCTACGTTTTTAGTGAAGTTGTGGGATTCAATCATTTTCATGAGCAAATTATCAAGGGGCATAATTGTTAAGCACTACATAAAGGGCACTGAAAACACTCCTATTGCTCCAAAAAAATAAATACCCTCTATTTTTTAAGGTACCGTAACCCTATTTCTAATTACTCCTTCCTCTTTTTAATGTAAAACACGGCTAAAATTCATCACACTGAGTAATATACTTATTTTATGCACAAAGCAAAATCCTAAATGTATTTATCCAGTGAAAGTCTTTATGCACATATTTTCTAATACTGATGTGAATATTAAAACCTTAAGGGTAAATATCGCAGAAACACCAACAAACTTCATTTATTAAACCATGTAAAATAATCCTTGCTCTTTAGTTGCCTACAACAGGATACAGCATCCCAACTAGTGGCACAGGCAATAACCCTGCTCTAATAAGTAACACAGGAACCTGCTGAAGGCAAAATCAATAGACTCTGATTCCCAAATTATCTGAATATTTAGTTTTTCAAACATTACACACCAAGATCTTTCAGAGCCAGCTTATCTTTTTCTGCCTTTCTAAGCTAACTGCATAAGTACTGCTTGTAAAAACTATTTGCCCATGCAAAGTGAAATAATCACAATGCCATGCTCATTTACACACAAAATGATTTTGTGTCCCATTGTGCTCACAGTTGTTCAGCTCTCTAGGGGTGATTAAACTAGCTATGCTGCTACAGCTTGAGATGATTTCACTGAATCGTTTCTCCATGAAGTTGCTTCTTTGCTAAGCTGTTATTTTAACCATAAAAGGTAAACAGAAGGCAGTTGTAAGAGCTCCATTCAGCTCCGTGCCCAGGGCTATAACCCTAGGGCAGAGAATGCTGAAAGACTGCAGAATTTTCCAGGGTGTTGCCTTTCTTGCTCTAAAGCCTTCAGGAATACTGTTCATTTAATACACACTCTACATGATACATTTCAGATCCTACTAAAAGAAAGACTTCAAAAGTGTAAGAACTTTTGGGCGGATGAAGCTTTCCCACCTCTGCACATAGCTCGGGGCCATGGTAACCAATACTGCTGTTGATGTTGGGAAAATACAGTAGAAATAAACTGCACAGAGCAGAGCAGACAGATAGGGACAAGGGAGGTGAAAGGTTGCAGGAAAGAAACAGGCAACAGTCTGGAAGGGGTAACGAGAAAAAAGGGAAAAGAATGAAAAAGGAGGCGGCTCTGAAGGAGGGACAAAGTTAAATCAAGGAGCAGGCACTTAAAAGACTACAGATGGGATGCAAGACTAATTAAGGATGTAAAAGCGCTTTGTTTCTAAAGTTTATTGTTGCCAGGATAAAAATTAATTGAAACTAATGCTGTTATTCACTCGTGCAGTTTAATTCCTTCATGCACATTTAAGACGTGAAATGGAAACGGCAGGTTTAAGGACCTGCCGTGAAGCAGCTCGCTCTCCCGGGGAGCCGGAGCGGGGGCAGGTCGGGGCCGCAGCCCGGCCGAGCGGGGTCCGTCCAGCCGGCCGCAGGATCTGCAGGACCCCGGCTCGGCTGTAAGCACAGCAGCACCCGCAGCTGCTCCTGGCTGGTCCCTGCACTGGGTTCTCGGGGAAGCTCTTCTCCCTCCCCAGAGACCTTCAGTGCTTTACCAGCGGATCCACAACAGCACTAGGGGTAAAATCACCCACGGCAGCCCCCCGACCGCCCCATCCCCAGCACTCCGGGGCAATAACCGGCTGCAGAAGTTACCCTGGCGCTCCCGTGACTTCATGGCAAGGTCTGCATTTCCCCAGCCTGCGTTTAGCGCAGCCAGAGGGGCACAACTACAGACTTGGCAATTACCTTTGTCTCTATAAACAGGGACGGCGACCGCCCGGGTCTGCCTCCAGAGCCACTCCAGACAACTGCTTACGCCGTGAAGCGAGCCTAAAGACAAAGCGGGGGGGGGGGGGGCGGGGAGACTGCAAACCTTGGGCTCGATGGCTCCAAAATTAAAAGTCCGTAAACATTTGCACACACCTCCACGCTGCCTCACTGAACACTGGACCGAGTGACAGAGGAGATCGTGCCCAAAACTTTTACGGGGGGGGGGGGGGAGCTCCCTCTGGAGCTCTGGTTACCGGAAAAAAAAAAAAAGAAAAGAAAAAAAAGACAAGGCTTTCTCCTTCCTCCCCCCCCCGCCCCCCCCCCCCCCCCCGCAACCCGCCTATCTCTGGCAGTCTCCAGTCTATTTAGTGCAAGTTTCACGTCACCCAAATGCCTTTCCCTGCTGATGGTCAGGGAAATCACCAGCAAGCAACGCACCCGGTCACTCAACTTCTGCCTTTTTCTTTTGAACACACTGTATGCCCAAAGGTAAAATACAACAAAAAAAAAAAAGCACAACATGGCGTCCTTTACTTATTCCCACATAACAAGAAAGGAGATGTCTTAGATGAATGCAAGGAAAAAAAAAAAAAGCCAACCCCGAATCCCCGATCCTGTACATTTTCCGTGCAGCCAATGGTGGTGAGCATTAGCCAGGCTAATGTATTAATTTTGCAGAAGTGTGCCACATCGCATGCAGGAACAGAAATGCAAACTATAGCCTAGAGTGGTTTGAAGTCTACCCCAAACCAAGCCTTCCACTCTCACTGGCGCCAGAGTTTCATTCACAGCCCGCCCGTGTTTTCCATACGCGGCGCTCCCCATTGTCGCCCGCCTTCCCTTTGTGCCGAGCCGCCCCGCCGCCAGCCCCCGCGCCCCGGCCCGCGCACCCCCGCGCCGCGGCACCCCGCCCGCCCGACCCCCGCGGCGCGGCGCGGCCGCGGCTCCGCGTGTACCATGCGAGAGCGCGGAGAGAACCGCGCTGCCTCCGCCGCGCTGGGGCTTGGCCGTCTTCAGAGCCGGGGCCGGGGCGGCAGCGGGAGCGCGGGCACCCCGGGCCGCGGGGCTCCGCCGGCGCTGCCCATGCTGGAGCGGAGCAAAACAAAACATACACACACACGCGCGCACACACACACACACAGCGCTATCAAAGCGGGGCGGCTGCAAACGGGTCCTGTAGCTTTAAAAAAACACCCCTCCGCCGCTTCTCCTCTGGAGCCAAGAGCCGAGTTAGTTCGAAGAAGAGGCACTTTCCAAAAAAAAAAAAAAAAAAAAAAAGGGAGAGAGCGAGCGAGCGAAGGCGCGAGCGTGCCGCGCGGCGCGGTGCAGCGCGATGCAATGCAATGCGATGCAATGCAAAGCACGGCGCCGCGCGCACGGCGCGCTCCGGCCCCGGCACGGGCAGCCGCGGGAGCCGCCGCCGCTGCCGCTTTGCTTACCTTGAGCACAGAAGAGATCTGCGAGCCCCCCTTTGGCTTTGGGCTCTGTTGGGTTTGTGTGTGGATGGGCTCAGCTTTTTGCTTTTATTACTATCTTTGCTCCGCAGATCCTGCTGTGATTATTATTATTTTTAAAGCTTCTCTCTCTCCTCTCTCTCCCCGTTTTTGCTGCTTCTTTTTCTATTTATTTTGTGTGTGTGTGTGGATGCGTGTGTGTGAGGGGGGGGGAAGCCTTTAAATGAAACTGCCGAGGCTGTTATGAGAAGAAAGGCAATAATCCCGTCTCTAAATAACAGAGGGAAGGGAGAAGAGGAGGAAAAAAAGCGAATTCTTGCTCAGGGCTTTGCAAACGCCTGCAGGGCAGAGGATTAGGCTACAATTAGCTCAGCCCTTTGCTCTCGCCCTAGCTAATTTTGCGATGAAAATTGGATATTTTTCCCTTCTTTTGGTGAAGGTCTCCAGATTTTATCCCCCCCAAGAAAATAAAATAAAATACAACCCTTGAAAATGAAATAAGGCTGGGAAGGCGGCCGGCGCCCCAGCCCGCGCCCCCGGCGCCGCCGCCCGCAGAGCCCCTCCGCGCTGCGCGGCGCGGTCGGGGCGGGAGCCCCCCGCTGCCCCGCGGAGCCCCGCGCAGCCCGGCCCCGCCGGGGGATAACGGTTCAGTGTTGGGGAGGATCAGGCCACTGTCACGTCCTTCAACAGACTTACTGAAAAGAAGAAGGAGGAAAAGAGGGGGGGAGAAGGGGGGGAAAAAAAGCTGATTTTAATCATTGTCATTTGGTCTGATGTAATATTTCCCCAGGCATTTTCAACTAGGCATAAATTTTCAGCTCCCAAATAAGTAACACAGGGCACGTTTCTCACATCTCTTGACTCCTCTGTTACAATTAGGGTAGCACCCACTCTGCACTTGTTGATAAACTAGATCAAGTTCAAAAATAAATAATAAAAAAAATAGCCCCGACCTCCCCCCTCCCCCGCAGCACCCAGCGCCGCCGGGGTGCGGACGGGGGGTCTCCGAGGTGGGGGGGGGGTTCAATTATTCCCATCCATCCATCCTGCCTCCCCCTCCCTTTCACCCTTTGCTAATGTCTCGCATTGTAAACGCCAAATTTCCTGTAGGCCATTAAAACCAAATGACGTCTATCGACATGCATTGTGCTATTGCGGAGCGCCCTGGCAGCCCGCCCCCGGCCAAAAGCGCCATTTCAATTAGAGCGCGCGGCGCGATGGCGCGGGGCTCCGCGGGCGGCTCCGCGGGCGCGCAGCGCGCCTGGCCCGCGCGCAGGGGGAGGGGGGTGGCAGAGAACGCCCCCCCCGCCCCCCCCAAAAAAAAAGGAAAAAATAAAAAAAAAAAAGCAAAGCCCTCCCTCAACTTTCAGCCAAAGATGCGGATCTGCCGATGCCTGCGCGTTTTTGCAAGCCCCCGCGGGGGATGCACACACACACCCCCCCCGCGTCCCGCTCCGTGCTGGTCTCCGCGGAAGAAGTTTGGCAGGGACGCGCGGGGCCGCTCCGCACCCCAGCACGCCGCAGCCACCGGGGGCCCCGGGGTGTGGCCCCGGCGCTCGACTGCCGTCTGCGCTCGGGGCCGCCTACCGCGCCCGCGGAGGGGCGCCGCGCGTCCCGGCGAGCCGCGGCGACTCATCGGGCTGCAGCGCCTACTAGCCGCCGAGCGCGGCCGCGCAGGGGAGTTATGCAACGCTGCGCGGCTGCCGGAAAGGTCAGGCCGCCGGCGCGCAGGAGGGGGCCGCTCTGCCCGCCCGCGCCCGCGCTCCGCTCCTCGCCGCGGGGCCCGGGGACGCCCCGCCCCGCCAGGAAGAAGGGGAGGAAGGCAAGCAGGATCCCCTAAAATTGAGGGTGTTTTTTTAAAGTTCTTTTCCGTGGCAGGAATAAACAGAAACTTTTCTCCTAAGGGCAGCTTTTTTTTTTTTTTTTTTTAAGAGTACAAACTACAGGAGAAGAGGGAAATTTTCTCATTAAAGTTACATCCCTGCAGTTAGTTCAATTACTTGATATATGCAGAAGATGTTGTAAATTTAAAGATTTAAATAGCTTACAAAGATGCCGGAGGCTCCATCAGTTAATTTCCTTAATTTATGGATTTTTAGCTGAGCTTCTGAAATGAAAAGGAGAATGAGAACTAGGTCAGCAGAGAGATTTGCATCCAGAACAGACTAAAATTTGTTTTCCTTGACCATCCTATCGGCCCAGGTGTGATCCTTTGCGGGGTCACCATCCCACCTCTGACCTCCCGGGCTGGGACTCTCCGTTTGCCTACGAAAGCGCAGCACAAAGGGGTGGATTTTATTCTAAAATAACATTGGAACACAAGCATGTCCCCAGACAGCTGCTTCACCCGATCATCGGACAAGGCTGTAGCCTAAGTAGTCTCATTTCCCTGACGCTCTGCTCAACAAGTGGATACGGGGAGGACGAGCTCCACTGAGACTCAGTGACCTGTCACACAGCCCAAGTTTCACTCAGCTTTTCTGTAGGGGTGCAGGTGGACTATTTGGGATGACTTGGCATCATAATTTTTACTTCCTCTGTGAGTTACTAACTGCTAAATGAAAAATAAATACAAGAATCTCGAACAGCAATCAGAGCATCATACAAATAGGATGCTTCTGCATTGAGGCACAGTAAAGAGGAAAGAGAAGATCTAGAAATATTGCACAGAATAAAAAGTAGAAATTGTTTTCTGACTCATCCCAACACATCTGCGACAGGTACTATTTAATTGTGCTGCATGGAAATGGGATGCATGGCTAATAAAGATTTGTTTTGTTTGTTTGTAGATCAAAGCAAAGACACAGTAGCACTTGGGATGACAAAGGCATGCGCGTGGTACGTAGTAGCTTGTGCGGGATTGTTTTTACAGTATCTAAGAAAAGGATAATGTACTTGAGAGCTTTGAGTTTTTTCTTGCCTGTATTAATGTTGAGGGTAATAAAGGTATGCGTTATAGTTCTATATGCACTCACTCATTTCTTTCTTCTCACTCAAGTGTGTGAATGCCTTTCTGTTGTTGCGTTTCAATATGTATGAATATATACATATGAATTAATACTTAAAAGATTGATATAAACTAAACAGTTTTAGGAAGCAACACTGCAATATGATTAGGATTGGTGTTCATGATTTAACATTTCTTTTCCCACTAGATGAAGTTTCTAAGATTTGCAAGGTACGTGTCAAGGACGGGTATATAAATGGATTTTTATTTATTCACAACTCCAAGACTAATTGCTTCTCTTTGCCTGAAGGCCAAGAGATTGGTTTTAATATGACACTTCAAAAGTATTCATAGAACTACAGAGATACTAAGTGTCATTGTTTAAGAGAGAAATCTCGCTATGCTACTTGTGACCCTGAAAATAAAATCTTCTACTGTATTTTGAATCCTAATGTTGTTTTTCAGAGTTTCACTTAAAGCTCAACTATTAAGAAGTGTACAAAGGAAAATATTAAATAATATGTAGTGAACAAAAAAGAAATACTGTTAGAACTGAACATAACTCATTTTCTCAACAATTCTATTATCCTCCCTATAAAGCAATACAAAATTTATAACAGATGATTCCTGAGCTCAGTTGCAGGATATTATAATTAAAAGTGATAAGTTATAACTTATCATAGGTGTTTTAAAAGTTCTTGGCCAAATGCCCAGCAGGTCTTTATTAAGATACTAAATACTTCAAAATAAATACTTTGGATTTTTTTTTTTAACCAGCATTTCTTTGTATTCTGTGCAGATGCTTAAAAACTGAATTGGTCAGAGTCCTTCTGTAAACCCATTTTTATCTAATTATTCCATAGTTCACTTCCATTTTTTTTAACAAACAGGTATAAAAAAAATTATTGACACTCTTAAGATAGAGGAAAAGAGAAGCCTAAAGAGAACCCCAGCTCATTTTTCTCCTTTTTTTTTTTTTGTATGTTTTCCAAAAATAACAACTTGTGTATATTTTACAGGACAGAAAATGACTAGATTGTGAAAAGATGCAGATTTGAAGGAATATAAATTTCTTATCAAAAAGATGTCCTAAATATATTTTGAAATGATCAGATTTGAAATTTATTGACTCTGTGAAAGCAAGTATCATGAATTGAAAAATAATGTCAACCTCTCCTACACCATGCTGTATGAATTAGAGTAATAACAGCTTCCAGTCGCTATCATTCTTGAAAAGACCCTGTATGCTAGTAGGCCTCACTAAGGCTCTTTTCCTTATATTATGTGTCTTATCTTGAGGTTTGAGCCTGACTTCAGGACTACTTATGTTACGTGTCTTAACCTGAGGGTTGATCCTGGCTTCCTGGGAATGATACTGATATTCCCACTGACTATAAAAAGTGCACGAAGAAATCCATGGACTGCCTGACCCTCCTCTCTAAAACACACCATGCTTTACTGGGCATTTTAAGATGAAGCAGTAATTAAGAGAGAAAATGGATTATTTCATGAAATGTTTAAAGCAGATAAATGAGAATTAGGGAGTTGTTCCTTTAAAACAAAGGAATCAATGTCTATATGTAGATTACTACTCTTGCCAGTCAGAGTTAAAACACCACTGTAGTCTAGATGGGCTTTTATTTGGGAAGAGAAGATTTGAGTAAGACATTGGTGCTTCAAAAGTAGTTGTCGGACTCCTATGCACCTTCAGTCAGCAAAGTCTACGTGACTGTTGCCTTCAGTGAGTTTGCATGGATGTGACTGCATTTAGCCCTGTCTCCTAGACCGCAGAGGCACCAGGGAGAAACACATCTGAATGCAGAGAGTAGGCAGCCGTGGATCCTGTGACTAGCACCATCGCTTCCGTCACTGAAAATGAGATAGATGCAGAAGGTTCGGAAGGCTGATGTTACAAATGCATTGAGCCGCTAGAAAGGTTTGTTCTTGTGAGAAACCTGAAAATATTAAGCACCTTGAAATCCCAACACTTGCTACAGTCAGTTGACATAGAAGGAATAATGAAAAGGAAGAATTAAGGACATCTCCCAGCTGAAGCAAGTTTTCAAGCCAGTTGCAGTGCCTATCATTCTGGAACAGGAACTTGACCCAGGGTTTGCTAATTAAGTCAAATAATCGTTTGTCATTTGTAGGCAGATAAGGGGTTTCCTGGGACCAGTAAGCATGACCATGTGAAGAACAAAATCTGATCGTTAGGAAATCACCAAGTCTTGTCACTCTTTTCCCTTGAATGCTCTTCTATTCTTTTCAAGAAACAGCTTGCTGCTGAGTGAGTTTACAAACCATTACTTTATTGACTAAATACAGATGGACTGTTTTTAAAACTATCCATTATCCAGCGCCTAACTCATGACAACAGCATGATACAAAGAAATAATCTACACTGGAATGCCAAGATGAAATAGCTTGTCAGGAAATACAGTATAGGAAAGGTTTGCCTGTCTCTTCTGCTTCTAACTGTTATAAGCCAAAAATAGTTTCCAAAATGAAATTTACTTAATCAAGATGTCCCATGTTAGCGTTCAGCATGATGTTTCTCAGTTTTATACGTTACCATTTTGTTGTGTGCTCTCACTCCTCTTAAGCAGTTACAATTCTGAGGAGTATTTTTAACCTGTTTAACTAACATTAACATGCATGGCATTAGATTTTAGCTACTTATTAAATAAAGCTTATCCATATTATATATGTCACAGAGAGGAAAAAGCATTTTTATGGCTGAGTGTAATCCATTCATTGGTTTATTAGAGACACAAAGTACTCTGAAGAATGTCACAAATCCACATGGTGTCCCTGAGAGCTTGATTTTTGCATATGGATCGCTGACTTAGCTGAACGATGTATAAAATCCTATGTAGCCAGGCAGCTCCCAACTGAATACACTTCTAAGGGAGGTTATATGCATTGCTTCTGCCAGCAAAGGTCTGGAATATGTTAAACTGCAAAAAATATCACTTAACAGAATACAGAGAATGAAGAAAAAGAGCCATAACAGCCTTTTTGTATCAAATAATTTGCTGGGTTTAGGATCTTTGGGCACAGGCACATCTACAATCATAGATGAATTGCTTCTTATTTACGTAGCAGTGTTTCAGTGTGCTTTTTCTTTTGCAAATAACAGACTGAGAGCTCTGGATCATACCTGGCTGGGACAGAACTTGAGAGAGCAGCAGCTCAGTAAAACATCATGACAATGACATGAAATTGGAAGAAAATGGAGCAAATTCTTCCAGATATGGAGGCCCTCTGTGATTCCAGAAAGGGACAGGGTAGTAAAGAAAGACCAGGGAAAGTCTAATGTGAGTGGCAGGGAAGGGAACATTCTCAACTGCTCCACTTTCAGATCTGCTCTAAACGAAAGGCAGTAGAAGCTGTTGTGACCCCCAGACAGCAGGCTGAGTAGATAGATAAATTCTCCTGGGAGGCAAGGGAATAACTTCTTGGCTGCTAAAACAGAACCTGAATTTAACAGCATGTGAAGATGGAATTAAGCACACTTTTATGTTGCAAAATATTTAAATAACAGAAAAAACCCACATCTGGAAGGCAGAAATGAAAAAATTAATTTGAGGTTGTGATGGTCATCTGTTGGATGAAATGAACAGTGAAGTGGAGTTTGTGGGATTGCGACTAACTTGCAGATTGAGACACACCACGGAACAAAACTCATTACTGCTAACAGTATGAAAAGGGAGCAATAACAGTGTTGTGGTCTAGGATTTCTGCGTCCTACTGCCTCAGTGGTTATCCCTGCCCACCTGTGACGCAGGCGGGCTCAGCTGGAGCATTTCCACCACACGCCGTGGTAGGAACGTGCTCCTACCAAATGGGAGATGCACAGCAGTGCTGCTTTTCCTGGCCTACCAGAGGAGAGCTGAGCTGCAGCCTCCATGCCATTGTTTAAATAGCACAAAGACGAGAGAGCTCTGAACCTGGCCAGCTGAGCAAGAGCCTATCCAAATCCCGCTATGCCAGAGACCCTTGGAAAGGAGGCAGTATGTCAGACATATGGTTGAAACATGCTGTGCTCCAGCCATCCTCGGCTAGCGTATGGTCTCCTGAGTACCACTGCCAGCTGGGCTCTAATTTACACTGGGCTTGAAAATCAGGGACCTTAGCGGTCTCCCTGATGGTCGCTTCTCCTTTGCTTCACTGATTTCAGATATGCAGATATTTGGAGCTTTTCATTTCCCCTGCCTGGCATCCTTTCAGGAGACACAGGGGGATATATTGCTTTACTTAAACAGTGTGTTTGGTTGAAAAAGCAGAGACCAATATTCTGTGAGAGTAAAATTTCAGAATCCTGACTCTGTAAAATTTTTAATATCCATGGTATCACCTCAGATGTCTTGCAAGTATGTGGAGTTAATAAAACAAGTGTCCCCAAAAGTCTGATATAGAAACAGAATTGCCAAGTAGTAGAAATTATACTTACCTGTTCTAACCTGTATTTTTGAGGATGCATGTGCTGTGACATAATTTTTCATGGATTTGCACTCTTAACTTCTTAAGCATTGAATTATTCCACATTTCTGTCATGGATTTCTTCTCAGAAATAGAACAGGATGCCTTTTTTCTTGTTTGAATAAACTCCTTAAATAAGAGGCATATTCCTCATCACGAAGTACGTATTGAATGGTGCACAGAGGAGAGAATAACCAAAGTCTTTGTTAAACCCTTGTTTAACTTTCAGTTCAAGTGTTTTATTACAGTGCCACAGGTTTTGCCACCTTGTAGTCAGTCTTCAGTTTGAAAGGTTATTAAAAGAACTCAAATTTGTATTTTTATATCCAGCTTCTAGTTTGCAATTAGCCTTTGAGATGTAGAACTTGTAGAAGGAATCTGTAAACAGATTAATTCAATACAATTTGAAATAAAAATTATTTGACGCTACTGGACCCAGTGCCTGTCTTAAAATGGTTTGTAGCAGCAATTACATGGTTATGTTTTTGTCCATTTTTGGAACTGATTGTGGCTTATGCAAAGGACCACTGTGCATGTTTAATATTTTTGTGAATGTTATTAAGCTTCCTTTTGTCAAGACATCCTCTTGGAAAAAAAGTGCAGGTAAATTTTCATATCTGATAGTCTCTAGTGAATAAAGGTATTTGAAAAATCCTAGCATCAAGGAGTTTCACAGTAATTCCTTATTTCTGAATGCTCTGCGTCATCTGTAACACAAGGGATCAGCCTTGGCTGCTTATCTGCTTAGAAGTGGCTCTCCTTGTAGAACCTCATCTTGGAGTTAGTTTTCTAGACTACCTCCTATTCCTCACAAGGTATTCCTGATTTATGAGGTAACCAAGGGACTTGCTGGCTACTGACTGCCTTTCCTCTGAGGAACTGGTGATTTAATAGTAACAGGGTAAATTAACTGAACAAGTGGAAATGATCTTCAGTCAACAGGACCATAAAGGTGTCCAAGGCCACATAATCCCATCTACATCACCGCGACCCTCCAGTCCCTTCCTTTCGCTGCTTTTCTGTTCAGTTCTTCCATCTTATTTCAGACAGTACTGGGATTTCTTGGAGCAGCAATGCTTTTATTTGGCCCAACACACTGAGAACCCATTTGTCACCTGGGTGCCAGCGCTCACCACTTCATTGTTTACAAGAGTCATGTCATCAGCTCTCGTGAGATGATTAAATGATAACGAATGTAGGAATCACACTTGGGTCTGCGCAGGGATCCCATATTGCTTCTGCATTTGCTACTTTTCAGAGTTTCGCTCTTCAGTCACAGGCCTGAAATTCAAATGCGGACTTTTCCTCCCTGTAGGCCAGATATTTACTTACTTTTCACAAGCATCTACATTCATATTCCCAGAATGGTGGGGGGGACACATGCATTTTGACTGTGAAAAGGGCAGTTCTTCCAAAAGGATTAAGGGTTCTTCTTTCATGCACCTGGGGAATGAGGAAGCAGGTGGGTGACTGACTGCTGCAGTGGTTTCCTCAGCGTCAGCGATGGGGGAGGCAGGGATGTGGATCTTCTCTCCCCTTTTTTCTCTCCGTTTGGTGGGACTGGTAGGAAATTGGTCTGGCTTGGGGAAGGAGAAGGACATCTTGGCCACAGTGTTGCTCCTTTGTTGCCCCTTTGGCTCATTGCACGTATTTTGCCCTTTGTTTCCCCAAACGAAGAACCCCGTCCGCATTGTTCTCCAGCTCGGCAGCTCTGCCACAGTAGAATAGCAAGTCCCTGTCTCTCTTGTTATGCTACATGAAACTAAAAATATCAACCCCACTGGAGTTTCTTCTACATTAAAGATGTAAGTGAAATAAAAATCTCTTTCAGAGCTTTTTATTTTTTATTTAATTTTTAATTAATCTTAATTTGAATTTTGAAGTGCTCTGAAAAATAGTTTTAAATTAATATATCTATATTTCGATTTTTTTTTTTTTTAATTTCCAGTGCTGAGAGCATGAATAATGCAGGACAAATGCTGTGGCTCCCCGTTTGCACTGTAGAAATCGGGACTTTGCGCAGGACAGGCGGGGGGACAACTGGAGGGCCGGGAGCCCCCATGCCGGCCGGCCCGTGCAGGCAAACTGGCCCCGGGGCTGCCGCGGGCCCTTTCTCCCCGTGGGTACGTGGAAGAGCCCTCGGCGCCGGGCAGGGTAGGGCAGGGCCGGGCCGGGTGCGGCGGGCAGGGAGGCCGCATTCGGGGGCCGGGGGAAGACGCCCGCGGCCTCCCGCGTCCCGCCGCGGCGCCTCGCTCCCGCCTCAGCTCTCCACACGGCCTTCCCGCCACCCGCCGTTGCCGTGGAAACCGGCGGCTGCTCCCGGAGGGGGCTGTGGGGGCTGGCAGGCAAGCGGCGCCCCACGGGCCTGAGGGGACGGTCCTCGGGCATGGGGCGCGGCGCTTTGAGGGGGGTCCCTGTGGGGCTAAGGACCTGGCACTGCGGGGGGGCAGAGGGCCCGGTGGTGCAGAGCAGCCCCTGGGGCTCAGGGCTTGGCACTGTGGGGGACCCTCAGAGGTGGGGGTCTAGTACCACGGAGGGCCCAGTGGGGTGGGCGCCTGGCACTGCTGAAGGGTCCGTGAGCCTGATGGCTTGGCAGGAACCCCGTGGGCTGCATGGGTGCTCTCCCGAGGGCTGGCCTGCAGAGCAGGACCAGCTGTTCCGGGTGGGCGGGTGAGTGAAGGCAAGTGTGCCTGAGGGTGTGCTGGGTGTGCCCCTCAGTTTGAGGTAAAAACTCTGTGTGTTAGCAGGTGGAGAGGCTGTAGGCTGGGGCACTGGTGTTCGCTATAACTCCCAGCAACCTGCAAGCGTGAGTGGCGTGAGGTGTCTGGGGAGCTGCTTGGAGAGCGTGGTCCTCTGAGAGGTAGGAAATGTTGTTTCTAATTAATGCCTGTGTGGTAGCCTAATCTGTGTTATGGGGCTCTCATGAGTATTGTAGCAACAAAGGTATATTTTAGGGTTCAGTTAATTAAAAAGTACTTATAAATCTGCCTAGGTTCTGCTTTGCACTTGGCTAAACTCTGCTGTTGTGGCTGTACTACAGAAGAAATAGACCATATTTATGCAGTTACAGCAATAGTTTGTCTAACCTCCTGTAGAGCTTTTTCTCTGCTCATTTCAGTCATTCCTCATTGGATACTAAATGCTTGCTCTTCTTCTTCTCCCAGTTGAAATAACTGTAGTGGGGAGGGTAGGACTGATACCTGCTTTTAGTCATCTCAGTAGAAGAGCACCTCCCTAGATCCCTGGGAAGAGTAATAGAGCTGACTTCTCCTGCAGGTCTGGCTCTCAGGGAGCAGGCTATGCTGTGCTTGGTTGTAGGGCTAAAGTTTCTAACAGGCTTAAAGTTTTGGATATGCCTACATGCTGGGATAAAGTTTTGTCAGGAATCCTCGGAGAAATGATAAGAAGATATGAATTAGCTTCTAATGTCATTTTATAATAAGCTTCTCTTTTTTCTGGGGTTAATTTCAAGTTCATATGGAAGTGTCTAATGTGTTTTCTTTAGCTATATAGATATATATATTATATAAACTTGGTATCAGCAGGGAACTTAAATATGTATTTGTTGTGAGGATGTGCCTGACTCGTTTGCGGTAGTGTGATTCAAGCAAATAACTTGAATAGAGAGGCCTGATTTTCTTTTTTATATACAAGTATGTATGTGTATATGTTTATTTTGGAGTTAATTCCTTATTGAGACTGATAATAAGGGAGAAGGTCTCTCCCAACAAGCTAAATTGAAAGGAAATAATGTAAGAGTTGGATTCAGTATATATAGTGACTGAATAAATCCAGCCATCTAGATACCTGTAAGCTCTAGAGTTTCACACTGCATTGCAAAGCATGGCAAGCTTTTCTCAACTGTTGGATTTTTTCTTTTTTTTCTTAAGGAATACTGTGCCAATACTGCTGACACTTGGCTTCCCAGAAATAGATGTTTAATTCAAGTGTTTGAATCATGAAATCGTGTTACTGTTTCTTAAATTCTGGCCTATACAGATTAACAGAGTAGTAAGTAAAATTCTGTTTGATGAAGAGAAATACTGTATTCCTGGGATAGGAAATTACTAGTCAGTTCTAAGAAAATGTTTGAATAAACTCCTTAAATAAGATAAAAAGCACTTAAAGTATGGTTTGGAACATTTTTTTGATAAAAGCAAAGTATTAATCTTGAGGTTTTTGTACTTCTATGAATAAAAAAAACCCTTTGTTGAAGAATGTAGCCAAAAAATATTTGTGCCTGTGTACAGATATCTGGGAAAGCTTGCCAATCTGCAGCTGGTACTTGGAAGCAAAGCATGATCTTCTTGAGTGTTTTTGAGGAAAAAGATTATTTAATTATGCAAGATTACTTTCTATGATTTTGAGAACAGTTACTGATTGTTTAAAAAAACCCCATAAACAAACCCAAACACTAGGAGTGCTTCTATCTCTTCTCACAAATGCGTCTTATGAAGATAGTATCTGACTCTGGAAGTTGATTTGTCTTAGGAATTGAATTTCTTGGCCATCTAGTTGTGTAGCTTAATCTTCAGTCTGAGGAAAGCAGCAAAAGTACTTGATATCTAGAGTCTTGGTATCTGTATACTGTGTAGGATAACCTTGTACAAAAGGTTGACAATATTAAGATAACTTTGAAAATGCTGATGTTTTCAGGGACAGCTGCTTGCCTCTGCATGGCTTGCAAATGCTGATCCTCTTACAGATTTGATGACTCTCTTTGACACGGGCAAAAGCAAGCAAACAAATCAGTCTACCTCCCACCCCCTCCTCGATGGTATTTAACAATGCAGTTAGAACAGTGCTTGTAGTGTTCTAGGACTCTTAGTTCTCATTATCTCCTTACTTGAAAAACATTGTATTGGTTCAGGAGCGTGTACAGGGCTGTAGTTTACTATGTTTATTGGACAAATTGAGTTGTCGCAAGCTGCATAAGAGAGTATTTCATCCTTTGTGGAGCAACTAGGAAAGCAATTTTGGGACCAAAGCTCACTGGCAGCTCTGCTCAAAGCTGAGCTGTTGCAATTAAAACATAGGAAGCTTTTAATAAGAATTAATTGGGGGTGAGGAATGAAACTGTACATGCACATTTATTGGTGAGAACTATAGCACACTTGCTACATTCTAAGCAAATAACAGTTCTTGGCTCTGCTGTTATGAACCTATGTTCATCCTGTAACTTACAAACTCTTCATTGTAATAGCCCCATTAAGAAATCAAGGGAAGAATTACTTAAGCAAGGTGGACCAAAGCCTCTCTTACATGGAGATCTAGTGGGTATTTCTCAAATTCAGAACTTGTATAAACCAAGTTCTGGCCTTTGTTCATCTACAGTTAACTTGGTCATGCAATTGAATGTGGCTTTTTTGTGCTGCCTGATAGTTATGCTAATAGAGTGCTAACTTTGATATTTAATGTTTATAGTGTTAATAGCAAAACATAATAGCTGTGGCTTTATTGTGTTGCAGATTTTTAGTATGTTATTTATAGATCTGAAACCTACAAGATATGATATAAAAGCCTTCAATATGAAAAATGTTACATTTCTGAGCAGACAGTGAGAAAATTGCCTTTTAGAGGTCAAAACTCCCAATGCCTCTGGCAACATGGCCTTGATGTCATTTGACAGGGTGGAAACACAGCCCTTCATGGGAATAAACAGCCAATACCTGCATGATTCATTTTGTTAGGAGGGTTCTCCCATTGTTGCTAGGCAATATTTGCTAGGTGGAGTTTAAAAAAAAAAAGGCAAAAAAACCCCCCAAACAACAAAACCCCTCAAACCCAACTGCTGTCTCCTCAGAATAATATATTTCTTGTAGATTGTCTTGCTATTGATACTGATTTTTATTCTGTTTTTTTTAAGTAGGTGGTAAATTCTCCTTTCTGCAGAATTAATAGGAAAAGCATCAACTGAATCCCAGTAGATACCTTCCCCTCTGAGGAGCAGGGAGGGGAAGAGGTGGGAAAGGGTTGTCACCTGGTCAGCAGAAGATTTCCTTTCTGTCTTCCTCCCTCTGTACCTTCTTAGAGCTGTCTGTTTGGAAATGATCAGCTGTGTTGTGATGTGCAATTCTTAGAGAAGAAACATGGCAGAGACCAGCAGACATTCATTTGAAATGATTTTCATTCACTGCATTCTGGAATGGACTTGAAAGCAGGTCTCAGAGGCAACTTGTATGTACCAGTTTGTCTTACATATTTATTTATGACAGATTTGAATCTTCAGGACTGTATTCTATCAAGTGACATACCCACTCAGTGTGATGTGTGTCTAAAAATAGGTCATTGTCAAAGGACAGGAAAGGAATTGTATAAATTTATAAACTAAACCATTGTAGTCTAGTATGATAGCACACTCTGAAGCCGAGGTAATGCTGTGTTCAAAATTATAGCTTTCCATGGATTATTTTTCCAGAATAATAGCATTCCATTTATCAAACTAGGAGAAGGCTGATCACAGACTTGAAAGGTAGCTAATGGGTTACTCCTCACACAGCAGTTTGAAAATAGTTCTCAAAGTGAAACAAACCAGAGGTCGTCTTGGAAAGTAGCTGGGTTGGACCAAACTTTGCTCTTATGCTTAAAATAGTGCTGATTATAAATAATTCATTTTTCATGTGTTAAATCGTATCATAAAGTATTTATTTAATGCTGGGATTTAGGCATTTGGGTTGAAAAATAATGTTCCTGCTTTGTGCATTTGGCCAATGTGAAGGAATTTTTTTCTCTAGAGTAAGTATTGGCAGGCGTGATAAACAAAACCACTAAGAAATGACCCTGTTTAAAAACAGGGCATCAGGAAAGGTTGTGTTGTTGTTCTAACCTGTTGATGCATACAAATGTGTGGGTTTTGGACTGTAGCAGAGCAATGCAGTTTTTTTCTGGTTATCATAGCGTAAGCAATGCTATAAAAGTAAGACCTGGAACTTTGCGACAGAAGTAATGCGTGTTTTGGTGTTTAACAGTAGTGTAGTAACTGCAAACCAAATAGAGGGGCTAATACTTAATTAAGGATGGGCTGTGGAAGTGGGCAGTAAAGAAACAAATACACCTGTGTATAGGGTATATTAATAGGATTTGATGTTACCAGGTAAAGGCATAGGCAAGAAATAAAGGGGAAGTGTGACATCTGGTGGAAAGATGCTATCAGGAGCAAGAGATTGTTGATGATAGATAGGCTTATTTGAGATGAAAATGTATTATGTGATGTTTGGTGAAAAAAAAAAATAATAAATGTACACCACTGCTAGAGATGAAACCAGGATGAGTCACTTGTGATCTCATAGTTTATATTGTCCAAACCAGTAAAAGTGGCAAGTGGACTATATTCTTAATAAATAGGGATCTCTTTTTCTAAGATACCAAAGAAAGCTTATGTTGTTTGGGGAAGCTACTTAACCCTTAATCTATACTAAAAATAAATTAATATGGTACAGGTTTAACTACCTTTGAAGATCCAAGTAATTTTTTAGAAAAATTAATCATAACTACTTGGATGACATGTCCCAGCACTTTTTTGAAGCTTGAGTTCTTTATTGAGT
This sequence comes from Grus americana, assembly GCF_028858705.1. NCBI lineage: Eukaryota > Metazoa > Chordata > Aves > Gruiformes > Gruidae > Grus > Grus americana. Next base: position 11,142,937 of record NC_072864.1, read on the forward strand.
ACTACTTCTAGGTACAAGTCCAAATTACCAGTACTGTCTGCTCCCGCATAGCCCTGCTTGCTGGTCTGGGAGATTCTGGTCTGATGCTTGTTTGGAGATGCAATTGCAGGAACTCAGCATTAGAGCCCCTGTTTGGCTTCTGTTTCCTTACAGCTGCTTGGATACTGTGAACATGCTTTTCTGCAGAGTGCAGGAATATTGTAATATTGCGTGCATGAGGGAGGAGAAAAAGGGGAAGAACTCTGTAGAGTAAGAGGGAAAAGTGGAGATACCTTTTGCTTGGTGTCAAATTGCTAGAGTTAGAACTTGCTGTCCTTCAGCCAGTACAACTGCTGTGAAATTGGGGGGGGCTCAGAGCCGCAGAGATCTTGCTTTAATATATTTGTTTCCAAAGTGTTATAGTATGTTGTGGAAAACAGTCTGCAATTCATTGTAAAATCTTTGTATTAAGGATGGTCAGGAAGCTCCTAGCCCAGCTGAGAGGCACAGGGGAAAGAAAATAAGAAAATTCATCTTAATCTTTCAGCTGTGCCTTAAAATGTCTGACTCTTCTGAGGTTTCATTCCATATGGTATTGATCATTCCATGTCACTCTGAGATTTTTCTGTGTTATGACTTTGCTACTGAAAGGTTGCCTTATCCTAACCGTATTACAAGTTCAGTCACAATTCTGCTTTGTAGTTCAGGCTCATCTCCTGTGCATAACTGCCACCCCCTTCCCTATCACGTGGGATTTTCCACTTCATCAAAAGGCAATAGGTCTTGAGCTTGTCTTGTTCTTTATGCGTTTTTCTTCTATTTTTAATGTTAGCATATCACTTGCTAGAACAATATTTTCTAAAAGAGTTCTGTATTGCTATTGGCAGTGACTTTTTCTTGCTTTGGGGGCAGACTCCATCTGCAAGTTTGCCTGCTTGCTCAGAAATAATGCTTTTTGGGAATTGGCCAGTTCATGCAGGGAAACTAGTTAGTAAATATCTAAACCCACAAATCTAGCATTTTGGTCATTTAGCCCCAGCTGGAATGGAGCATTGTCGAAGTGGGCTAGACCCATTTGAGGTGGATGGCTTCTGGTCAGCCATGCTGAGCATTTAACCTCAGTGTGACTAACCTGTTCCTTTGGGTCACCTGATGGTTAGTTGCTGATTGGGTGATATTCATGGACTGTGATGTTTTAGTTGCAGATGAATAGAAGACATTGTTTACTCCAAAAAGCAAACTGTTTTGCTGTGCTGCGAAACTGAAATGCAGCTTCCATTAGTGAGAGTTTTTGCTGACCCTAATGGCTTTGAGTGAAAGAAGGCCTATGGTAAGGAGTTTGCTGGTATGCCCTAGTGTGGTTTGGTGTTGAACACTTCCTTCCTAATCTACATCCTCCTCATCAGTGTGACAGTAATTACCCTTTTCTGTCTGTCTGCTGTGATAGATTGTGTAGGCACTCTCGTACTCGTGGAACCACATCAATTAAAATCAGTTAAGCTCCCAGTTGCTGTACTGTCATACAAAGAATGGATGTAGGCCAAGCTTCAGTTTCTTCATGAGATGCTTGGTTTATGTTTTATTGGGTGAATGGAGGAAACAAGCCTTATGCTTTCCTTCAGGGAACCTAGTTACACCAGTCAATAGCTTTCTGAAGGTTATTGTGGGGGGTGTAGATAGAGAAACAGCCCTATTAAAAAGGGGCAGATACTCTAGTTTAACTGTTTTGGAAATCCGAGAAACACAATTTTTAGTGAAGTTAGGCCTGATTATGTTAAAAGATCTCTAGACCTAGCCAGAAAAAACAAACAAACAAAAAAAAAAAAACAAAAAAAAACCCCCAGAAGTTTTGATTGACTAGAGCGCAGGACTGACAAGTTTTTATTCTCATCTCTGTGTTGGTGAGGAGACAATTCTCCTTCTTACTAAATTATAACTGGTGATGGTATTGGGCTTGTGTTAGCACAAGGTGTTTTCTTAACCGCAAATGTGATCTCAGTCTGAAAATATCTTAATAAATTCACTGAATGGATTTCCTTCTGTAGTACATTCTTACAATTATAAGCCCTTCGTTTTTGCCCAGAGCATCTACTTTGATATCATAAAGTGAAAATAATCTTAATGTCACTAAATGAGGAAAAAAATGAACATACTGCCTCGGAGAGAAACAAAATGGGGAGGAGGATTGAGGAGGGGAACAGTACAGAATAATATTTGCTGAGCTCTTGGGGACACCAGGAGAAAAATGTCCTCTTTTTCTGAGAATAATTTAAAAATGTGTTTGTATCAATGTTGCAGCTTCTCAGTAACAATTTTAAATTTTTGACTATGCAGGTATGATATACAGCCTTTGAAAAAGCTGATAGCTTGGGTTTGTGCATCTTGGTCTCTGTTATTGGTACCGATGACTCTGGGTGTATGGTAGCTGTTCTGGTAGTGTGTGTTGGGGGAGGAGGAGGAAGGGGTCCTTGAGAACCTGTTGCAAAAAAAAAAATTCTGATGGAAGCCAAAAGTTAGTGAAAGTAGGATATGAAACTTGCTTATGGAAATATACCACTGGATGCCACTGTTGCTTCATGGAATGTCATGCTAAAATCATTGGCTCTGCTTATTTGAAAAATTCTGCTTTTTCCTTCACTCTCATCTCCTTAGTTCTTTATTACTTTAATCTTTGTTCATATCAAAGGAAAGAAGAAATCATGCCCTGCTTATTCTCTCCAGCAACATGGTGATACGGTTCCCATATCTAGAAGTGACAGCTTGTCATAGGAAAGAAAAGGGAATGACACAAAGTTTTGGTTCCCCCACCTCCCCTTTCTAAGGTAAAATCTTCTTGAAAAGAAGAACGGTTCAGATGAAAGAGCAGCCAATTTTCCTTGTAACTGAATTTCTTCTCTCTGGCTCTGACTCCTGTGTTATATCACAACTAGATTTGGACATTGAGCCTTTATTCCTGTTTTAATCTCATCCTAGAGAGCAGGGCAGGAGGTCACTTTCACCAATGCCTGTTTATTTCCTTTCCCAAGTGTTGGGCGTTTTGTACTTGAAAGTGTTTTTTTTGCTTGTTACCATTTTTTCCCTCCTGGGGGAAGCAGGGAGGGTGAAGGTCATCAGGTGAATTTTTGATGGCTGTTGCTTGTTTTCCCAGGCTCATTTGTAATCACCTGATTAGCAACTCTGGGACTTTTCTCTAAGTCATACAGTGTTGTGGGTTTTTTATTTTGGCCTTTTTTTGACTGAAGCAACCCCCAAAATTTAATTTAATGACATGGAAAGAAAATCCAAGAATCTGAAGCCTAATTTTCAATTGGTTTGGGGTTTTTTATTTTATGTGCACCTAATTCCTATGCTTTCCTATGGGAGAAGAAAAATAAAAAAAACCCCTGGGACAGAAGATTTTTCTAGTGTCATGGTGGTGTGTGCAGCCTGCTAGCCTGGCTTCTTCAGAGACAGAGACCACCTTCTGCTGTGTGCCCGCTTAATTGGGTAAGCCCTAGATATTGTTGGTTCCATAAAGTGCTAGCCTAATTAATGACAGTAGAAATGTGTAGAAAAGGCAAACACAATGGAAATGATCTGTTGAGAGGGCTTGGAAGGAAAAAGCAGCAATAACCATGTAGCCCTGAGAAAGCACGTTTATTCTCTCTCTCTCTCTCTGCAAGCTGGGCGGGAGAAGGCAGACAGCAGGGCTTCAGCCCGGAGGCCTCGGCAGTGCCATGGAAACGGCACAGGAGCACCATATCCCTCCGGCTTTCCAGGCCTTGTGGCTCTACTGCAGATTTAGAGGCAGCAGCACCCACGCAACCTGTGTGGGGCTGTGGGAGGAGGAAGGCATGTGTGTTCTGCTGCTTCACAACTGGTTTATAAGGCAAATTAAGGGAGAGGAGGAGAAACAAGTAAATGCACTAAGTTTATGGTCGAAGATGGACTGGCAGCTGCAGCACAGTCCTGTGCTGGATGTCTGACAGCCAGAATGCAGTTTAATTATGCTACTGTTCACTGATAACTCTCCTCTCCTGGAACCTGGATGGAAGTTTTGCCTGGATTAGATGTTGTAATTTAAGTTTTCCAGTGATCAGGACTGGGTGCTAATGCTACATCATTGTAGGTACTGAAGGGAAGCCCCCCAGCAGAGCTGCTACTGCTGTTGATGCCACATAAACTTGTAGCGGTGACCCAGATAACATTGTGACTGACATAGTAAGTTACAGTGTCAGGAGAAATAAATGTCTCCTGCAGCCCCTCTGAGAGCTCCAGCTGTGCCATGGTACCTGCCCTTAAGCCCCATCTACCCAAGAAACTGACCCGCTGCTGATGTGCTGTGGGACTTGCTGGGCTTTGCTCAATTATGAACTAGTTGTATATGTGGGTTTAGAAAATACACAGTGCTTGCAGTTATTTGGAAATGACAGTAATTCAGTGTACTTATCAAAGGACCTTGCCAAAATGGTTGCCTGGGCTCTGCCATGTCTGAGAATTCTTAGCAGTCATCTAAGTGTGACAGCTCTCTGGAGAGCACTTTTGGGCTCTCTCCCCTCGTCTACCACCCTCTGCTATGTTCCTACTTCTGGCCTAGACCTGAGAGGGGGCTAGTGTTTAAATCGCCCCTTCCGTAGCTCTGCAGTCAGCCACGTCTTCATCTAATCTCTGTCCTGAGGTTGAAATCACAAGTTCTCATTTATATTATGCCGTGGAAGGAGAAAGCTCTCATTCTTACTGGCTTGCAGTAGGACTGGTTTTATTGCTGGAGGATGCGAAGTGGCTATGTTGTGGCTTGATGTTGTGGGCTTGCTCAAACAACAAAACAGGAGGTACAGCAAGAGGAAAGAAGCAGACATCTTGCTGGTATCTGTAGACAACAGCCTAAATAGCAATATTCTATCTTTTGTGGTTTGCAGCTGTCAGTGAAAAATAGCTAAATGAAGTTTGACTTTTCCATGTGAAGGCCTGGGCTTTTGAATATAGTGTAAACTGGTGAAAAGTAAGATGGAACAGAGCAGGATTCAAGCCTGTGTTCTTGAGAGGTTGTGGTGAGGTTAGCTAGCTACCTAATGTAGAGGGCAAAGCCAGAGAAGGATTAAAAAAGTGTGACATACAAATGAAATACTTAAGCTGCTGCTTCTTTTCCCCCAGAGTTTATACTTGCTTTATCCCATGTTCATTTTAGAGTGGATGCAGAAAACCACTGCTGAACACCGTCCCCAAAGTTCCTCTTTACTGACATCTATATATATATATGCAAAGATGAGGAATGCTTCTACAGTCGTAAGCTCCTTTTGACTGTTCCTTAAGCGTACAGAATTCAGTCCCTACTGCATCAGGAGCTTCTTGAAGATAAAAATTACCGATTTGTAGCTGTGGCCTCTTTTGTTAACTGGAAACTTTAATACATGTATACAGTAAACCCCACTGCCAGAAATGGCAAAGAAAGGTTTTGTATCTCTTGCAAGAAGCAATAAACAAAGAGCAGATGTGTTTTGGAGCAGAGGTTGTGAGTGTTTGTCCATGCCACAGGCATTGTCACTGTTGTGCATGTGGTTCTGTATGTGTGTTTATAGCCATGAATCATTACGATGCAGAAACCAATTGTTTTTACCCCATGTACACCTCTGCTTGCTTATCTGTTTGAAAGCGGCAGCTCATCATTATTTGTAGCCTTCACAATTTAATGTTTGTATAAATCTTAAAGGTGACATTTTCACAATGTAGGTCTTTACAGTCCTTGGCTTTCATCTTGCTGCAGTATGTTAAAAATGTGAGCATAATTGTTTTGCAACCTCTTCTTCTGTAAATTTATCTTGTTTCTTAGGAGATGTAGCATCCTCTGGCTGTTGGTATATGGAAAGTGCATTGGTACTAAATTATTTGTAACTCTTTCAGTTGGTGCTGGATCTCTGTGGTTCTTCATTGCAAGTTTCTTCAAACTCTCAGAGGAAACTTTTCAACAGTTCCTAGCTCATAAGTAATAGCTGCTTCTGTGATAACCCTGAACCACTCATTTTGTTCCTTCAGGCTTCTGTCTGTGTGTCACCAACCTAGTCATTAGACTGCTGCTTATTCAAGCTGATGGTGAACTCCGGTTTGGCCACTTTGCTTTTGTAGTGAGTAACTAGAGAAGGCATTTTCCCCATCTGTGCTATTCATGGAGATGTTGTCACTTACAGAAGATACAGAATAGATGTTTGCAGGTTCCTTGTTTAAAAAGTGAGTAAAAGTCCATGGGAAAGACTAAGCTCCCAGCTGCCTTCCAGAAATCTTGCCCTGTTGGCCTTGCTATGTACTAGATATTTAGGGTTTTGGTGCTGGTGTGTTACAACACATTTATATTCCCCAAGGATGTGGGTGTGTCTGTCTTTCCTATCCTCCAATGTCATGAAGTTAAGCTGATGCTATTTCTATTCTACTTAGGACAGTATTTAAACAGTGCATGAAAACATTTCTGTCTCATAAAATATTTAGAGACTAAAGTCTAGAGGTGAATATGTAAGACCAGGGCAGCAGATAGTGACAAAACTATCATCATAAGAAAGAATATTTTTGTCTTTTGAAATAATGTAGTCATAGAAATGTAAATTTGAAAGCTGTCCAACAACAGTATTTCTTTAAGACACAAGTTTAAATTCTTCTTTCAGTTAGTATGTAGGCTTTCCTGAATGTTCTGGGAGCTGGGGCAAAGGTAATAACTGAGGGTCAAGGGGAAAGGACTGCCTGGCTTGTCATTAATCTTAGTTTGCCTGTGGAATATAGCTATGCAGAAGTTTGGTTTTCCACCCCCACCTCCCCTTCCCAAACAAGAAAACTATGAAACTGTAGGTTTTGTTCAAATCAGATGTTAGAGTAATTGAGGAGAAATAAGGAATGTTAAAAATTGTGTCTTTCCGGTGGGTGTTTTTGGGGGTGGTTTGTTTCTTTTTTTTTTTTTTTTTTTACAAGAAAACTTGGGAAGGATTGCTGTGATTCAAACTAGTTGAATTTCAAAAGAGTAAAGACTTAGTGAAACTGCCAGTCTTTATGCAGGTCTAAAAGCATGTGTACTGGAAGAAGCATTGTGACAGGGACAGGTAATTCCTGACAGCTTCTGTGTCACTAGTGCAGGTTACAAGTACCTCTGAACATGAAGGTGTCTGGATTTCAATGTAAACTGCCCAAGAATGTTCCAAAATTTGTCACTAATTCTGTGCTAGAGCCTTGTTCTGCTCCAGTTTTGTTGTTCATATCCTAGCTAGTTTTCTTAAAGTTGGAGTGAGAGCAGCACAACCAATGTAGGCAGTGCTTGGAGAAAGATAGGAAAGATTTACTGTGTCCATTTCTATTGAATACTTTGTCAATCAATCTTCCTGTTTATTAGGTGGGGTGTTGAGTGCATGAAACATCCTATGGGTCTACTACATTTATTTTTGGAAAGTAAAAGACCTTAAAAAGTGAGTGAGTTGCATTACTATAATTTCATCCAAAGTACTTAATGATCTGAGATGAGAGGATGCAAAAGGGCCAAGTGTTGCCCTAAATAATATCAGAACTGCAGCTCTGTGTAGAGAAGTACACATTTTTGAATTGGTAAAAAGGAGTCGTATTAATTATATGGCATGCCACACTACACATGAACACCATTAAAAAGTCAGCCTTTAAATCTTAAAATACTTCCAGTTCCTACTATCCTCATTATTAACATCCGTATTCTACATTAATGCTGCTGGCAAGAGGTGAAAGCCATCCAGGGTGAAAAGAAATTAGTTTCATTTTTCAGTAATTATGGGGAAAAACTCTGTTCACTGCTTTAGTCACCATCTCAAGTTATTCTGCTGCTGGTTAAAAAGATCCTGATCTATGGTGTTTCGCTAATGATCAACAGTTTTAGAAATGACATTTTCCAGCAGCACAGCCTCTATTATTGGGACAATTTTTCCCTCTTGGGCAGCTGCCAGATCTTTCAAAACCACTGGGAAAGCTTATGAAGAGTAAGGTTTTTTCCTCTTTCTTTTTAAACTTGGTATCACTATTGCTTGAGATGCAAACTAATGTTTCCAGTTTTCAAAGGAAAAGGCCACTTCCTCCAAGACAGATATTTAAACAATCTATGGCTGAGGGGAAACAAATAGTTGTTAGTATCACAACTAGGTAAAGGAAGAGATGCTAGAGAGTATGGCAAAAATTAAGTGGAAATGACAGGGCAGCATGTTATGGTAGTAGCTGTCTTACCATGTGGTAAGTTCTATGTGGATAAATAAAATATCTTAATTTGTCAGGTGCATTTTCCTATTCTTATTTCAGATGGGCCTTTTGTTTCATAAGGTTGAATGACAAGAGTAAAAGATTGTAGTCGGAGAATAGTAATGCGTTTTGAGAGATGCATCTTAGAGGACTGAGTAGGTACCTCCTATTCAGAAATAATAGTGGTTTTGTTCTTTCTCACCATTCTAAACTGGATTTATGCGGTACTTGAAAACAGCAGTGGTCAAACACAGAGCTGACTACTAGTTCTACTGGAGTGTACTGTGTTGCTGTTGTGGTTAATTGCCAGTACTTTTAATCTGTCTCATATGAAGCATTGATTCTCAAGTTATGAAAAGCTCCAAGAGACTTCCCATGCATCTGTTTATAGTGTCTTGCAAAGGATTAATGGTAGTTCAAGTCCAAGCAATAGCTTGGATACTTAATTTGTGACCATTTTCTTATTTACAATAAAATCATTGTTCGCACCATCTGTGGCCATTTGCAAAGCTTCTGACACTTTCACTGATGTTCTGTGTGAAATGCTGTGTGGTGTATAAGAACTGCTGTACTTAGGGGACAGTGACACCTCTTTAGAGTGGTGTTCTGGCCATAGAGAAACAAGTAGTTTCTTGCTGGGACGACTTTTGCCCCTAGATAGGTTTGAGACTTTTGATCTTGGACAAACTTCATTGTCAGAGAAGATAAAATGTCACAAACTTCATTGTGACAATTTTTATCTTCAAAGACCCAATTGACCTACTTACCTTTTTATTACATAATCAATTCTACTTTAAATGATCCTGGTCTGTACAACTGTGTTTTAATACAGTTAAAGACCTTGATGGGTAGACAAGACTAACTTCGTTTATGTTGTGAGTTTGAGACTTTGTCTGTCTAGCCTTAGATCTTCCCTTCTTGCCCATGCTTTCATGTTTGGGCTAGTCTTCTGGATTTGTGGAGAGAAACAAGTATTGGGAAGAAGGATTTTAAGTTGAGCTTCTTCAGGATGTGTAAGCATGACTTGGAAGATGGGAACTGTATGCTTATTTATAGATGTGCAAAGATATATGCTTAGTAACTACAGATAAGCTGTAAAGAGGAGAAACTGAATGAAACGGGGAATGCAGGAAGATGATTTGGGTGATCTGGTAAACCAGTAGTCCCAGTCAATTCTAAAATGTTGTTACCATGAAGGAGAGAGTCTGAAAGCCAGAACTGACTCTTAGTCTGGTGTGTTGATTGAGGGGGGGGAAAGATTAAGGGAGAGATTCTTATAGGAACTGTAAGGGTAACACAGAGGAGAAACTGTGAAAGGCAGGATCAGAAGGTGACGAATGGATGAAGCCCCATGGAGAACATGTGTATGATCATAGTTTGGAAAAGAAAATTTGGAAGTGCTCTTGCCAGAGGCATGAGGGGTATAGTGGCTTTTACCAAAGTAGGGACACTTGTGGAAGGATGGTGAAGATGTAAGGGGCGTAGAAGCCATAAAGGAAGCAAGAATGCCCAGGCTACAGCTTCTGTAGGTGAGAGGAATGTATATAAAGCAGTTCCACTGCAGGACCAGTCCTGGCCCAGCCACCCAAGTGTGTGGGTAGTGTGTTCTCCCTTGGGCAGATCTTGTAGTGCCTTCTCCCAAGCTAGTTCTTCTATCCAGGAGTTCTGTATAGTCCTTCCTTTCCTTTTGCACTGTAGCTGGCTTTCTGCTTGGCACAGGTTGTGTGTCTTTCCTGACTTTCACTGTATCAATTTGTACGCCCACTGAATAAGGGAAGACATCTATAGTGAGTTTTAATGTACTTTGGCTACTTGACATAGGCTACAGTGGCTAGAGGTGCCAATCTTCCCTTGCAGTCAACCCTGTAAAGTAACCTGTGTGGTGTTTTGTGAGGGCATGTGATTTTGCTGCATCAGGGGAATGATGTAGAAAATTTTTTTAAATGTCAATGAGGAGCAAAATTCTTTAGGCTTTTAATCTTAGCGAGTTCTCGCTTGATTTAGTCCAAACCTTCCCAGATGCTAGTTACCAGTGAGATTTAAGTCTGAAAATGTGAAGACTTGAGGGTCTGTCTGATTCACAGAGGGGATCAGTTATCGGCCTAATGGGACCTTGGTTGAAACTTTAATTATAAGATGACAGTAAAAGGCACTGTTTAAGAAAAAAAAAATTCCCCTTATCAAATTTTGTTGCTAGTCTAGTCAGGCTAAAAATTCTGCTTAATCTTAATCATTAGTAAGAGTTCCTCATTTCTGAGAGATTTATAGTGGTCTTAAATAAATTACGAATTATTCGGAGGCAGTATATTAAAGGAGATCTAATCAAGATATCCAGAATATTATGACATATTTAAATCCCATAATATTATAAAAAACACTTTTGAGGGAGTAAAGATACTTTATATACAATTAGAGGCAGTATGATTAATAACCTTGGGCTCAGATTCGATGGCTTCCTCTGGGATTTGAAGTTTTTTCTGTATCTCTGGAACCAAATATATGCCTTAATTACCAATCAAACAGTCAATGAAGACAGAACTGAAGTGCGGATGTATATACTTGAATTTGCATTAGCATTTCTTCCACAGACTTGGATTAGTGAGGCTGAGTGTATTTGCAGATTTTAATTGCTCTCGGGAAGAATGTGAATCCATGTTTTGAGCTTAGATTTTCAAAACTGACAGACCTGTCTGTCTCACTTCATATGATATTTATGCCACATGCTAAACCTGCCTGCAAAAGGTAGGTGTTAGTCCAGATGCAGTTGCATTTAAAAAGTGCTGAAAAGATTCAGACCACTTAAAACCAGACCATTAGTTGGATTGGTAAGCTCAGGATTTTGGAAGGTGTTACTCCATGGCTTGTCAGATATATCTACAAGGAAACTGATTTCTAAGTTGAAGCTAGGGAATCGGAAAATGTGTTCAAAGCCAGTCTTTATTGTGATTCTGGGTATTACTTGTTTCTCATAGTTTAGAACGATGAATAGTGGGGGAGAAGTTTTTCCTTGTGAAAAAGTACATGCCATTTATCCACTTTTTCCTCTTTGGGACCTCACTGGGCAAGGCAACGATGCAGAAGGTAACGGAAAATGCATCCTCGATGGGAGGGGGCAAGGGTTCAATTAAACTGTGCCAATTCAACTAAACTCATTTGTCACTGAATTAAATTAAGTCAATACAAAGCTCTTTAAGTTAATCAGAATGTCCAGATACCAGTGAAAACCAATTGATTAGGAAATCCATTTCATCAGAGGGTTACCATTTTCAAGTATGTACCAGCTCTGGCATGAGTCAAAACTTATGTTCAGTGTTGTCTTGCTAATCAAAGATGAGAATGTGATTTTTATTATTGACTCTGCTGGGCTGTCCTGTGCAATCAGGGCTATCTGCTGCCTGTTTAGCTTGACTGTAACAAGTGGACTCAACTTGCTGTCATTCTGGCACTGATCAAATTACTTTTGTTTCTTACCATCTCCACCATTGCCTTGCTCAGATACAGCTTTGGTAAGCTGCTGTTGTGCTTAACTCAGGAGTTACTCCAGAGCAACTGGGTAGTAGTGTTCCAGTTAAGGTTAGGTAAATGTTTAGGTGGTTGTCATGATACTGGTTTGGAACCAATGGTGCAGAAATGAAATGGAAATATGTGGTGGCTGTGTTTTAACACAATTTACTGGAATTTCATTGTTCTCATATTTATTTGCCTCTCTTCCTCCTTTCTGTAATCAGATATATGCATCCTGGAACTCTAGATATCTATCATCCCTTGTCTTCTGAATTTTTCTAAAATTGATTTTACTTTTGCACATGTTCATCTTGAGGGTTTATAAGCTGTATATTTTGGTCAAATATGGCAGGCTTAGCTTTTTATTCTGAATGGTTAACTTTGAAATTCCCTATGAAAGACCTTCAAGGTAAAATGTTTTTGATCATTACCAGATGTGTGCTTTGTAGACTGTAATATAAACCTGACATTCAGTTTTGGTGGGATGATCTAATGAAGTTCTCAGATTTATTTTAAATAATAAAAAATTCCTTTTTTGCACAGATAAACATGGATAAATCGTCAACTTCCTAACCTATCTCATATTATGTCTCACATTTTCCACGCTGCTTGAAATGGTTACTGTACACCTGATTTATAAAGACAATATCACCTTGATGAGAACACAGTGTGTCACTTGAGCAGGATTCATGTCTGTATGGATTTCAGGGGAGAAATATAATGTGAGACTATATAAATATCGCTGCTTTTGCTGTATCATATTGTCTGTTTTATTGGTCAGATTACCTGTGCTGTAGTGACTATGGCTTTTTTGTATTAAAAAAAATAATTCTGATAGAAAAGGAGATATTGGCGGTGGGGGAAAAAAATTGGGTTAAACTCCTTTCCGTTATATATTGCTATAAGCAAATCGAAAATGAATTTGACATCAGTAAATGAAATGTAATGAAAACCACTAAAGATTATAATTCTTGGATTTTCCTCCACACCAGAGATGGGGAAAGATAAGCAGATCAGTTCTAAGGGATCAGACCCAAAATGGTCAGATAACAGATAAATAGTAGGCCAAATCTCCCAGTTACCTGCCCTAAGCATTAGCATACCTGACTACTGCTAGATGTAGGAGTGTTGTTGTGAATGAATACTGTAGAAACAGGTCAGCTATTTGATGTTTTATGGAAACAGACAGCTAAAACTGTGCCCTGTGGTCTTCAGTATATGTATCTATATGTAGGCTGGCATCACCTTCATGTGACTTCTGTGGCTACATCATGGTACCCAGAAAGGGTTATACTGACTGGATGAACACTTCAAACAAAGATAAAATAACTTTTTCTTGTGATCACAATGTATATTAGTCTGTATCCATGAATTTGAAGGTGAACTGTAGCCCGGAGCTTTCATTTCTTAGGAAGGAAGCCACCTCCACTAGTGTTTAATGGATTGGGACAAGCTCTTAGTGCAGTCGCCTTAGGCCATTGCTTCCTATGCTGCTGTTCCCTCTGCTCGAACATAATCTTAACACCTTCTGCAGCTGGTGACATTACTTACGTTTGGATATGTTGAGAGGAAATTTCCTGTATTAAGTGAAGATAAATCTGGACAGGGATCCCAGACTGGGAAAATAACTGTGGAAAAGTTGGATTGTGAAAGCATCTTTCATTTGTCAAAACTTGACAGCATAATTTTAAGCTCCAGGAAAAAAAATGATGATACTGATAGAGAGTTCTGTAAAGCTGAATGTGAAACATAGGGCCAGCACTACTGTAATAACTGAATTTAAACAGAAGAATTCAAGTCTCATACAACGTAGGCACATAATGGAAAACTTGACCTCCACTGCATTCAGTTACATGTGTTTTCAGTTAAAGTTGGTGGCAAAAATGGCAATGAATGGCAGAACTTGAAAGAGCTTATTCATGCAACTGGGTAAAAATCACTGTGGCACAAACTGCCTGGAAAATGACACTTAAAAGATTTGCCCACGTAGAAAGTGTTATGTATGTGTGCTCCTTCATATGTGCAACTTAATTGCCCACTGAGTTGTGTGTATGCATTGGACTTCCCTAAGTGTTGTTACTTTTAAACTAAATATTTGGAGTTCTTCATTAAACCAGACCAGAAAATATTTTCACAAGGCTGAGCGTTTCTATTAGAGTAGTCATAAAGCAAATATTATTCTTGTTCTCTAGCATGAGTCACAACTAACTGTATCAATTGCTACATAATATGTTAACTAAATAGCTTGGTGGCGATGAGCAAGGCTTAATTACATCTGTCTTCCCATTCTATACTGTCTTGCCCTTACTGCTCAAGCGATGCATTATATATAATGATTTCATGTATTTTGGGATTAAATTGAAGTGTGGAACAGGTGAGTGCCTGCCATTCTTAAAGCTTGAATTTACTGTAAGTCTTAACTGCATGTTTAATTCTGGACACCTCTATTTGAATGGATAGTTCTGAGAAATTTTGGCAAAAGTAACTTACCAGTGGTAAATACCAGGTGTAACTGGTATAGCTAATGTAAAAATCTCACTCTTTCTTGTACTTCAGTGCATTCTTATAGCAGTATCATGCTGGAAGCCATTAGAGATGTTTGTTTACTGGCTTGTCTGCTAGGTTCCATTGATGAAAGCTAAGAAAATTGCTGGCCCTTCTTAACTAGTAGCTGTTGTCTCTGGATGAAAATTAGTTAAATGTGTTTTGCCATATGAAGCTTGGGATGCTTCCCAAGTCATTGTTCAAGAGTGCGCAGGTGCGTGCTGAGGCTTTGAAGTCACCACAAATAACAATCCCCTGAAGCAATATCAACTCAAACAGGCTGTGCTCTGCCTTGTGTCTCATGTTGTGGTCTGAAAACAAACTACTGCTGCATGCAGATGCTGTTGTTCTGGTATCACTGAAATTAAAATGAACAGATGAGGCTGAGACTTATACATTATGGTTCTCTTCCAAATAGCTGGCTGGACTATGCCCACCTACCTGTGTGACTTCTTGTTGGGGGTAGAAACAGAATGTCTGTCAACTCAGTGATTTAAAGCAATTTGTGTCAATAATAAAGCAATAATCATTAAGCAAAACAATAACAAAGAAATCTCTTCTCAGTTTTTATCTGGTAATTCCAGACAATGTAATACTGTTTAAGTTGGCTGGATTGATTAATTTGTATTACTGTACAAAGAGACCAAGAACAACTCTTTAAAAAAAGACATATATTTTGATATTCCTCTTATTCATTTTACAGTTAATCTTTGTGGGATTATATCTCCCTCTCATGCATTTGTGAGTTCTTATATTAAAAACTGCCTGTTAATAGAGACCTTAGTATGTATAATGCTATTTGCACAGATTTTTTTTATGTACTTTACATACATGTAATCACATGGATTTGTGATAGGTGTGCTCTTGCTTCTGCTGTCAGCAATGGCGTTATCCAAATGGGAGAAGTTGCACAAAGAAACTAAGGATTAAATTCATGTACTGTGTAGTATATGCAGTCCATGTATATGGATCTCTCTTACTCTGTGGATCCCTCTCTCTAAAAAAATATACTATTTAATCATCCAAAGAGTGGACTTTCTTAGTAAGTTGCTCAAATGAGGCTGGGGGTGGGGGGGAACGGGACCACCAGAACTCAGTACCTACATTTTATTTTAAAAGCTTTTAAGAACTCTGTACTTCATTCATTATAAAGATAAGCTGTAAACCAATAAACCAAATTGTGGCAAAAAAGGGGATCTGTTTTCAGTCTATCTTTACTTTTGATATTGTGCAGACTGATGCACTTAAATATTGGTGATTATTATGGAAAGTGTTAGAATCCCATTATGTAAATTCTGAAAAGTTATGGGCATAAGGAGTTAAGAAAACTCACTTAATCTTTTTTTTTTTTTTTTTTTTTTTTTTTAATTTTTAGAAGCATAAACTGACAGTACTGAATTAATCCCCTTTTCCTTTTTCTGCTTTAGGCTTTAGACTGCTTTGAGGCATAAGGTCTAAGATTCTGATCTGTTGGTGTTTCAGTGCCTTCATACCTCAACTTCTGTGGCTGCTTTAGCCTGGCTTCCTTACCCTGGAATTGTTACTGTGAACATTTTACTCCTAATATGCTGATCACTGAAATCCTAAAATGGAAATATGGATTTTGGAAGCTGTCAATATATTAGGAGTAATGGAAAGCTGCCCCAGCTAGAATCAAGTGAAGTATCTCCAGTACTGGAAGCAACCTAAGAATGGATTTATGAAGGTGGGAGGCAGGCCTGTTTAACCTGTGTGGGGAGGGAAGATGCTGGGGCAGGTTGACGTTAGCACGTCAGCTATTTGTAGTTATTAACTATAGGGTAGACACAGTTGTAAGGCCATAGGAGTTGTGAGTAGAGAGGTAGGGCAGAAAAGGATTTAGAGTATAAATATTGAAAAATTTTAAGGTGAGAACTAGGAGTACAGTTCTGTAAACAGTTTAGTAGTAACAAAATTCACATCTTACCTAAGATAAATCAAGAAGAATTAAAAAAAAAACCACCAAACAATTGGATTGACAAAATTATTTTGGCTAATTATAGCGAAGCAAAATGTTTACCTCAGCTGACCTCTGAGCTAGGGTGGTTGTCTGAAAATAGGAGGTTTTTGTACAAAGTCTTCAATTTCCACTTTCCATATGAAATTGAATATAAATTTCCATATGAAGAGAAGGATAAAATATGGAAAAATTCAAAATTAACTCCAGAAAAAAGTTCAATTGCACTATCAAAAATGAATGTCAAGATTTTATATGTGGGAGGGGAAAAAGATGAGATAATCCACAGGGCAATGAACAGGCTGAAAACTTAACACCATCTAGTTAAAACTGTTGCTTTTTATTTAAATGTTTTGATTGATATGAAAATATTAGTTGTTTGTTGCCTTAGCTTTTTGTTTTGTTCAAAATAATGTATCCCTTCTGGCTTTAAAATACATATGTTTACAGATCTGATTTTTTTAAACCATTTCTTGCCTTATTTCTGCTAGTGAGTAAGGAGTAAGTGATCAAAGTACCAAAGCCAAATTAACGAAACTCCCAGTATTAAGTATTTAGAAGGATATTTCTGTCTTCCTTGAGATACTGTAAAACAGATGCTACTGTGCCATATAAAGCTTGTCATAAACATGCAAATCATTTATTTAGCAGTCTTTGTTTAAGAGTGCTTGTAACCACAAACAAAATAAAAATATACCAGAGTCTTCATCTTCATTTGTCATTAAAATGTTATTCCCCTGTCATTAGCTTTTACTGGAGCAGTAAAGATTTTTAATTAAAATAGATTTGGGGAACGGTAGTGGTAGGAAAGGCACCACTTTTATACAATCGGAAGTGCAATTTTGCTGGTATTTTTTTCCACTCATACAGTGAGCACTGTACTGAAGTGTAACTGTACCAACAAAGTCTTTCAAATGTAAACATGACCTTGTGGCTCTATCAATTTATGTGTATATGTAGATTAAGCTGAAAAGGAACTGGGGTGAGGGAGGAGGAAGGAGAAAGTCAGGTCTTCGATGTGAATTTAGTTGTAGGATTAAGTTCTTTAATCTTTCCTGTACAGCTCTCTAAAACTAGCAGAGGTCTGAATACAAATGATATCCAATTTTACTCTGGTTACATCACAGAACTAACCTATGAGTCTGCATGTTCTCTTCTGCTGTAATGGTGCTGCAATAAGGTTGAATTGAGATTCTTCTCTCAGTGGAAGTTCGTGTGCTGACTGGAATGAGTTCAGCGCTAGTTTGCAGGAGCAGTGATAACACACTGTCCTCTAGAACACTGACCTGCTTGCAAGATCAGACCCTGAAAAAGAAGCTGTGAGGGCTCCAATATCTGTTACATCCTTCCGTTGTGGTGGTGAGTGATTTCTGTAACTACAGGTAAATCAGTTCCATCAATTAGTATCGTCATTTATTAGAGTATCACTAAATGCTAAGGACGGCATAACTCAAATTCCTGGTGGTAGTCTTGACTATGCCTCCTCACACCCTCTCCCCAGTGAAACCCACCACTATCAGAATCAATGTCTCAATCACTTCCTAGTGCAGACAGAGAACATTAATGTGCCTTGTTTCCCCCTGGATACTCCTGAGTGTGACCTGTTTAGTGAGGCTATCTGCCACGCTTACCTGTTGGCACACTAGCCCAGGTGAATAGCCCTGTGCTGGTTTTGGCTGGGATAGAGTCAATTTTCTTCATAGTAGCTAGTATGGGGCTGTGTTTTGGATTTGTGCTGAAAACAGTGTTGATAGCATGAGGATGTGTTTTTGACTGCTGAGCAGTGCTTACAGAGTCAATGCCTTTTTTGCTTTTCACCCCACCAGCAAGTAGGCTGGGGGTACACAAGGAGTTAGAAGACACAGCCAGGACAGCTGACCTCAACTGACTAAAGGGATATTTCATACCATATGATGTCACGCTCAGCAATAAAAGCTGGTGGAAGAAGGAAGGAAGGGACAGATGTATTGAGTGATGGTATTTGCTTCCCAAGTAACCGTTATACATGATGGAGCCCTGCTTTCCTGGAGATGGCTGAACTGCCCGCTGATGGGAGGTGGGGAATGAATTCCTTGCTTTGCTTTGCTTGCGTGTGTGGCTTTTGCTTTACCTATTAAACTGTCTGTATCTCAACCCATGAGTTTTCTCCCTTTCACTTTTCTGATTCTCTCCCCCATCCCACTCAGGGGGAGTGAGCGAGTGGCTGTGTAGGGCTTAGCTCCTAGCTGGGACAAAACCATAACAAGCCCCCAGGCTGTTACTGCTGATCTGAGCTGGCCTAGCAGAAAAATTCCTTTGAATAAAAAGGCTATTCCCTAGTCATGTGAGCAGATCAACAAGTATCTAAGGGGGTGGAAAGGCGGGTAGGTGGTTAGCTGCAGCAGCAAGGCAGCGATGAGCTTGGGCAGGCTGGGAATGGTAATTGGTTTCATGGAGCAATGTAAGTTCCACATTACCTTTTTAATGCAAGCAATCTTTCTCTGAGCAAAAAATGAAAATCTGTCAGATGTGTGAAGTATTTGTCAGTACAGCTTTCAATACAAGGTATTTTAAAGCAATTTTTTTCCTATTTCAGCTGTTTCTTAGGTGTTTGTACATTTGTATAGTGTCAGTTGTGGTGGAATTCTTGGTTGTGAGATACAGACTTTAGAATTTACTGGGGAGTTAGTTTGGCATTGTGATAGAGTTCGAGACTTGTTCCAATATGGCCAACTTAAATGTCATCGTTTCATGTGGTTAAATGACATGTAAACAAGGATACTGTCTACAGAATTAGGGTGAAGATTTACAAAACCAGTGGAAGGTCCAGTATTTGATTTTCACAAGAGATTTCTGCTAGTGATGAAATAAAGCCTTTTTAAGTATAGAAAACGAACAACCGAACTAAACCACCTGGAATATTTTTGTGTGTTAAGTCAGATCTAATTGTTACTGAAATAAACATGTGCAAATTGTTTGCAGCAATGAAAAGAACTACCCTGTTGGGCAGGAAGTAGTGTTTATTCTTGCTTGTTATTATGAAGGAAAGATTTGATATTCCTGGTGACTATGAAGATTAAACCAGAGATTTATGTTAATGCAAAGGATTAAAAGAATCTTAATAACATTTATAAAGATGCAAATGTTCGCCTGCATTTTATCTTTTGGCAGATGAATGTGCCATAAGGGAAATATTGAAGGGGAAGAACACATCTACACTCTGCAGTATTAAACCAGATGTTGCAATTCACTCACATGGTCATTAAGAATTGGTTGTTTTCACCAGTGTGTATTTGAACAGTGTAAGCCTGATAGACTTTTCTTCCTAACTAACTTATGAATATTAGGAGATAACAATCTATGATCAATTTCAACCACATAGTGTTTGAAGTGTTTAGTGTATGGCTTCATGTGTTGCAGATTTCAATGAGCTGTGTATATTACTCAGTGTATCTTTTTTTTGTTGTTGCTACTCTGTCACTTTCAGGCTTATTTTCTAAATAGTAAAGAGCTTGAAATACTGGCTCCACTGTAGAATTATCAGCTGTGTTTTCCCCAGTTTCAAACCATCCTCCCGGTGCAAACACAGGCCACAGCAGCATGGAAAATTATGTGCTTTATTTGGGAGCCCTGACATAATATATGTATATGTACATACATTTAATATGGAGAAATTATAGAAAAAATACAATTTGAAAAAGGAGGCAATTAAGGTGAAGGTGTAAACATCACTAGCCATTTATGTTTGGTTTTGGGTTTTTCCTGCTCTTCAACCAATTGTTTACTAACGGACAAGTATATACAAACAGAAGCCACCTGGATTTGTTACATAATTCAATTAATGTGACTGTGGAAATGTCCCAGCTCTCAAATCAATATAAGTCTTCAAAAGGTTTTGAGTAGTTAAACATCAAATAATCCATATAGTAAAAGTCATAGCTTCGTTGTCGCTGAGAAGGAGAAAGTTGTGCAAAATACTGTTGTGTAATTTTAGTGGTAGTTCTTTCTTCATCAGAGTGCCTATCTTTAAACTTGGGAAAAGTTAAATTTTGTGGAGCACCAATTAAGTGCAAGAAAAAGTTTGCATCTTCCTCCATACTTTCAAATTTCCCAACAAAGTCATAGTCTATTAAACATGGGCTGCAAAGCTTATTGACATGATCCCAGTGGATGTCCATACCCACTGGCCTATGCACATCCAGGAGATATTGAATGAACTCTTTAAATTTGACTCCAGAGCCTGTCCTTAATGCTTCTTTGGTGGCATTGACGCGGTATCTGGAAATGATGGCTTTTCCAAAAACTGGGTGGTAGTAATTGTTTGGATGTTCAAACTTGTCCCGAAATGCAGATACTAGCTTTTCAAAAGGTTCACGAATAAAAAGCATCTTTGTGTAAGTGTTGAGCCTGTGATAAATGCCTTTGTGATCAAACCCATCCAGTCTTTTTAGATAGTTTCCATAGTGCACTGTGTTGTGCTGTATATCTTTTGTGGAAGAAGCCAGCCCGTTAAGAACCATGAGCACCCGTTTCCAGTTAGAGCAGCCGGCTTTTGGTACTTCACAGTATAAAACTCTATATTTGTCTTCTACAAATATTCTAGAAACATGGTAAGGAGTGATTATTCTTCTATTATTACTCTTGTATTTGGAACAAGTTTCCCTCATAATCTGCTTTCTTTCTCTTTGGATCTGATAGAGACTCTTCCACTTGCTGTTGTTTCTATCCTCAGATTTAAGTGTGGGCAGGTTGAGAATGGAGCTGTTCATGGAAATCAGAATTGGGCTCTTTTTAATTATAAATCTCCTCCTCCGTTTATGGAGCCTGATGGAATTAATTTCTTCACCTTTCTGTTGATCTTTCATAGCAAACATTATGCTGCTTTGCCTTCTGTCTGTGCTTTGAAGCTTAGTGGGCACATTTTCAGATAGGTGTAATGAATACCTCTGCTTTACTGTTGCTACTCCGTCTGCAGTAATTTTTCTTAATCTTCTCTCCTGGTTATTGCTGGAAACACAGTCCTGATGGGGAAAAATAGATTAAAGATGTTAGTAAATGAGAGTGTGTTTGTTACTACTAACAGCTTGTACAACTCAGTGTGGATCTTTCATACACTCTGAGTTCAGCGGAATTGTACAGCAAAATGCATTGCTGAAAGTCCTCAGTGCTGTGCCTACATTGTGGTAATTACTTTGTCATCTTGTTTTGTGCTTACATAAAATCCAGAGACTGAGATAAGTCTGAACTGGTAAATTCCAGTTCAGGTTTGGGTTTAACTGTATTTTAGGTGGTGCCTGTACCCAGTCTTTGATAGGTACTTTTGTCTTTGATATGTCATCTTTGAAATTGCCACAAAAGGTATCTGACAGGGAAGGGAGGTTTATAGTGTTTGTAAAGTGGAGTGAAGATGTAGAGAGAACAAGAGTGGGAAGAGGGAAGCAGAAAGGACTGCAGGGGGAACATGGAGGCCTTGCAGAGAAGTGGGTTTGGTGGGAGCAGCATGAATAAGGACCCCAAAGGGAGGCTTGAGTGAACTCAGCCTGGGACAAAGCAATTGAGGCTTGATGAGAAGCAGTAAGGGATGGGAATGAAGCTGTGGCTGGGATTAGGCAAGTGGAAACAGAGCAAGCAAAGCAGGTCTATGGATAAGGGTTTTCTGGGACCTGCTTTTTTCATCAGGTGGATCTCAGTGGTTAATGCTTCTTTTGGCATACAGCCCAGATGTGCTCCATTACTTCCTGCTTCTCAAAGCAGCTGAATTAAATCCCTGTCTCCATGTTTATGCCTCAAAGACTAAAATTAAGTTCTGGACACTGTTTAACTACATGTCATCCCTGTTTTGAGAACTCACCTGGGAGTAGAGTGGCATATGAACCACTAGGGAGTATTTCAGCAGAGGAAGCAGATGTAGTTGCAGAAGGTTTATTGCTTACTCAAAATATTTAGAGGTTTTACAAATTGTAAACTTCTGATTTTCAGTTTTTATATGTTCCCTAATAGTATTTAAAACTGGCTTCACAAATAAGATATTGTATACCTTAAAATTAGTTCAGTGTGGGGATTAGTAGGGTCGTGCTCTTTCAAGGTGGCAGATTAAATCTTAATTGTAATAGTGATTTCACAAGTCTCTCTGGCTGAAAAAAGGGATGCTATAGGTAACTTAAACAAACTTGTGCTGTCATGGAGGTTATATCTTGCCACATCTTTCTTTAAAGGTGAGAGATTACAAAGAAGTCTCAAAAAAGAGACTCAGTATTCATTACAAAAAGCATTGGTGACAAAAGAAGAAAAAAATAAAATTGTATTATTTTGTAGGTGACTTGCTTAAATTGATAACTATTATACAATACTCAGAACAGATCAGTATTAAACACAATTTTTAGAGTACTATGCAAGCTATTGCGGAACTTAGGCTTCTAAAATGTTTTGCTGACTGTTCTGGTAGTGGAGGTGGTATGTGATGTGCAGACTGGGAAACCAAATTGATAATTTATACAAGACACTATGCATTCAGTTGATGGGACTGTTGTACTCTGCTTTTATCTGCAGAGGTTGTTTCTGGTAGTCAAAGGTGTATTAAAGTCTTTGTCTAGGTAAAATACCAGATGTATTTCTAAATATTACCCTTTACAGAGTGGCTGAAATTCAATCTTACTTGCTCATGATGTGGTTGATATTTTAAGGTGATCAAATTCAGACTTTCTAGATGTTTGCACCTTTAATGACAAAGATGATGATGAACCTACAGTTTTTGGGAAACTCAAATGCCATGATCAGAATGTCTTCTGTCAGTGTAACTTTTCATCCAGAAGGTCTAGCTGGAGCTATAGAGATGGAGTGATGTCAATCACATCTAACTGATTTCACCAGGTAATGGTGTTTGGGTAA
The DNA here is from genome assembly GCF_028858705.1 of Grus americana. NCBI lineage: Eukaryota > Metazoa > Chordata > Aves > Gruiformes > Gruidae > Grus > Grus americana. The sequence continues at coordinate 11,166,017 of NC_072864.1, forward strand.
CAGCTGGCAGCTGCACAGTTGTTCCTTTAACATATTTTGCACTTGTCCTTTAACTATGAAAGTGTGACAGCCCACCGCAGCCATTCACTGCTGCTGTGAGTGTGCTAACAGCCACTAGATGGAGGAATCTCACCAGTATTTTTCTTTAGCCTATTTTTAAGTACCTCTCAAGACATTCATTTGATCAGTATGATTTCATACAGAATATTAATATATGCAAAGTTTACAGTATCTCTTAGCAATATCCAGTCTAGGAAAAAACTCATAAAAACTATAGTTGCACAGCTTATCAAATTCATATTTTAAAAGGAAAATTTGCACTTCACTGCAAAGCTTTAATGTATTTCTTCCTTTTTTCAATGCTTCATCTCCAGACTAGTGGCCTTATCTGAGCCATCTCTAACCATACTCTATACTCAGAATATGGGTATAGTTTTCTTTATGTACTTCTGAAAACTTACTTTTTTTGGTTGCTGGAATCCCATGTTATATTTTATCCCTAAACAAAGAAAGAAATTAAAGTCATTATTTGGTAAAAATAAAAACATTAGTTTCAATTTTGCTGGACTGATAAGTATGTCCTCAGTAACTAAAAGGAAAACAGAAACAAGTTCTGTTAATACAATGAGAAGTATGACTACTGATAAATCATAATGCATATTTCATAGTAACAATATTCTTTGGAAGGCCTCTTTACTTATGGATGTCATCACCATTTTGAAATGTAGTGAATGTCTTTACTTCCCTTTTACAGATGGGGAAACTGAGATGGAGAAAAGCGATTGCTTAACCTCAGCTAAAAGACCAGCAGCAGAATGAGAAGCAGCTGAAATTTGTGATCCCAGGTTAGAGGTCTAAAAAAGGCTGTTCTTTGTGTACTTACCTCAAGCTGTGTGGTTTCTTCCCCCCAACTTTGGATAGTATGGTACTTAATCATAGTAATAGCTTGCATTGAGTACTATCCTTTGCTGTAAAACCAAAGCAACGCGCAGTGGCGTTATATATGTGAGGTAATGTTTGTAGAGTTTTGGAGAGACAAAACAATACAGAATTGTGTTTTGCCAGATCTTCTGGATTCTATAGTGATGTCTACCTGAAAATATAATAATAAAGATGTGAAAATGCTAGAAGGCAGCTTTAGCACGTGTGTAGGATCTCTTTTCTGTTCCTAATCTCTGCTAAGGATAAGTTAAGACTACAAGAACGTATTATGGAAAACACTTCTTAATTATGAAATTAGTTTGGGGCTTTTCAACTTATAAAACTGCTGTCATCACTGTCACTGCTTGAGAACTTCAGTTGCTTGAAGACTTCAGCTTAAGTCTGCATTATGAATCCACAGCCTCTTTGATAAGGACGATTACAGGTAAAGGTTTTCCATAGCATTGTAATTGAAAACATCTCAGAAAACATCTGAATAGCTCAGTCCCATCAGATTAATTTCCATGGTACTATGAAAGCGCTCAGAAACACCATGCATGTTCACATTGTACCTTATTGCAGTTAAAGTAGCAAGTCTAACTTACATGATCAATCATGTTTTGTTTTTTTTTTTTTAAATCAGATCTACCAACTGGTGTTTATAGTAGAGTCTGAGTAAAATTGCTATGGTTATTTCTATGCTGTTAGAGCTCATCTAGCAGTGCTTGTTGCTCTTTTGGCTCATATTTGAGCTTTAATTCCACTGTAGCAATTTGTTAGCAATAAACCCAAGGTGGATAGGGATATTGTGATTCCATGCCTGTTAAAAGCAAAGGGCATACTATTTTTACTTCATCAGAAATAAGTTCTAGACATCCTATAGGAGGAGTTGTAAGCATTTTCCCAGCTGCTTCTCAAAAATATTTAGCTGCGAAATAGTCAGAAGGTATATTCTAAAGAGAAAGAGCTAATCTATAGCATCCATGTGTGGGTTCTGGAGGATTAAAACTGATTCTGTTGCAACAGGCTTTAGGATATGTTATTGACATGCTGTCCAGTTCGTGATGTGATCAGTTAGAATTACATTTATTCTACTGATATTGAATGTTAGAGCGATGAAGGTATAGAAAATGCTGTCCAAAAAAATAGCAAAAACTGAGTGCTTTGAAAGAATTGATACTAGAGCATGGGTGATCTGTTGAAACCATGAAAACATTCTTTTTGTCAGCAGATGTAACCTCTCTTTTGCTAACCCTACAGGCATACCTTTTAAGCCACTTTGAGCTAGATTTGCATTGGCTGCTTGGCCTCCACTCTAAGGCATCTTTAATACAGCTAGTTGGAGTAGTTGCTTAACTTTTACTTTAGGTTTTCTTGTAGCAGAGCTTCAAATTAAATATTTTCCTTATAAATTCAGAATATTGTTATGCTATCTCTTCTCTTACAGGCAGAAATCATATGTCAGGTACAGCTTTGAAAAGTTAGCACTGTTAAGAAATTTATTCTGGCGTTGGGGGTTGGTCAATTCTGCTCATTTTCTATGGATATCTCTCGGTTTCTTGTGTAATATAATGCTCTTAGTAATTCTCATAATTATGTTGTTGTTATGGTGACAATAGTCACCATTCTGTTTGGTACCAATTTATTCCTCCCAAATATTTCCTTTGTGGGTCTGTCTTTTAAACTGGTTTGAGTAGTGTTAAGTCATGCCTCATCCTCTGTCACAGATCTTGGAGATTTACTTTGGCTGTCAATACTGTCAACATGCATAGGTGAAAATTTGCATATTTAACCAGTTCACAGTAGGAGAAATATTTATGCCTGCCAGTCTAAGATAGTAGAATGGTTGCGCAACCATCCCCAAAAGATAAGATCATATAATATCTACAAATCGACTCCCTTTCTGAAAGCATTTTTGAGCTTTCACAATTGAAAACATAAATAGGTAAGAAAAGACTTGGTCACCTATTGGAAAACTACTTGTCCAAAAGTATTTTGGACAGAATCATATGCAAATATTGGAGCATTTGCTGTGTCCAAATTGTAAAGTATACGCTAGGGTTAGTGTGTTTTGTTTTTCCCCAGGTTTGTTTAGTTGTGGTCATTTGTCCTAACTTCAATGGGACCAGTGATACTCATAGCAAAACCACACACTTTGTGTAATTACCTGCTAAAGTTGGTATGTATCTGCCATGAATAATAATTATTTCAAAAAAGCCACAAAAGTGCAAAGAGCAGGTATGAGACCTATCTCTCTGTGGTTAATTATGACTAATTATGTTTTTGTAGTAGTGTTTTTATAAAGGTAACTTATTTGAGAGATTAATACTTTGCACTGATACACTGTGCTTTAAAAAAACAAATGCTAGTAGGAGATGAGTAACTGTTTAAAAAATGATTCTTCATTTACTGGCTTAAGATGTAATCAGAACAACAATTCATGTTTAATGTAAATGTTTGGTGAAGCACTTGCCAATCTCTTCAATGTTTTCTGATTTTGTGACTTCTAAAGTTGGCTTCTTTTAGCTGTCTTTCTCATGATACAGTCTGTCACTTCAGATTTAAAGCTACATGGAAAAAAAAACCCTCTTCAGTGCAGTGAACTTGGAGAAGCTATATTGCATAGATCTACTATACTAACCAAAATCTAAATTTAATGTTATGCTAGATCTTTACTGTCCATGTTACTTACAAGCTCTCAGATGTTATTGCTAAAATGGTAGTAATTTTTTTTGCCATAAATAAACCACTGGTGTCTGCTGTACCCAGGTGAAGCTAGTGACCATTAAATGTTTGGTGCTAGACACACTGATGACCAACATCTCACTAGTGTTCAGAGAGAACAGCTGAGGCACAGAATCATTCTATCAATTGTACATTGTTTATGTCAGTTTTCATGGTGTTCTTTTCTCTTCCCCTTGTGCAACCATGATTTTTCCAGGCCTAAGCTTGCCCTGTGTTTTATGTCTGCTTTTGTTGTTGTTCATGAAATGCAAGCCCTATGTTTCATCCAGTCCTATCGTATAGTCAAACCCATTGTGAGCTTTTCTTTTTTTTTTTTTAAATGCTACTAGCAACACAATAAAATGGCCTTCACCTTCCCTGTGTAATATAATATAGCTTTGCCTCTCTGCCTTCTCCTCTATCTCTGCTTCAAGACCTAATTTTGGTTTGCCTCTGGTGTTTTCCTCTGTTCTGAGACTACACTACAGCAGAAATATTTTTTAATAAAAATGATAACTTCAAGTCTGCATCTGTGACTCCATCCCTTAATGGGCTTCTGTGAGCAGTGTATACTTGTTTGCTTCATCCTGATTTGTGGAATACACTCTGAAAGGGCTATTACTGTCATTGCATGAACATCTGCGTCAAGAGTCCTATCTGCATACGCTCCAGTCTTAGGTCTGTACTCAAAGGCAACACCACGTACTTAATCACAGAATGAATAATAGACTAGTACTCAGAATTCTGATTAGCAGGACAAATTTTTAGCTTGAAAAGGATTTTCCCCAAAATACTGGTCAGATTATCTTTTTCCAGGTTTTTTGGTCATTTAAAATGAACTCTTAGCTTTTACAGTATGAAAGAACTGCCCATTTCTGATCCTAACTTACTCTGGTGTCTAATTGTTTACATATTTGAATAAAAATACTCATTAAAGAAAATTATCTGTAAGGTTGCTAGCATTGTAAATTCTTTTTACATATATAAAAATATATATGTAGTGTACATATTTGGAATACTTTTAAATATTTAAATATCTTATTAAAATGCTTTTATTTTGAAATTGAGGTCTAATTAATAGAACAAACTTTGTATGTGTGTATCTGTTGTAATTGTATATATATTATGTATATATCTTTTTTATATCTAAAATTTGATTAGGGAAAACTCCCTCAAAAGTTCCCATCTAAGCTACATTCTACCTCATTTTATTACAGACAAAATTAATGAGGCAAAGTGCTACAGCTTTGCTAAGCCTTCTTTACATCTTAAATTGGGCATCAAGAAAGAAGCAAACCTATACAGTGAATCTATATAATCTAACCTCTTTGAGTCCCCAGTGAAGCTACAAGTATGCAGTGTCATTTTCCACAGATGAGTAAACTTTTACAATGAATGCTTTGGTTAAATGATATACTGTCATGCCCTTGTCAAAGCTAAATGCTTAGTGACAGGACGTGCATCATCATGTTTTAGAGACTTGTGAAGTAATGTATTTGTGACACACAGTGTCTGTTCTCATGTCTGTTGCACACTAATTGTTGCAATAGTAAAGATAACACATTTTACTGTATCCTCTACAAATGACAGATTGCATGCAGGAAAACCTTGAGCTTCCTGCAATTTGGCCAAATAACCTGTCTGTCACTCTTGAAATGAAAGCAGTCTAACACAGCCTCCATAGCACCTTTCACTTTTATGGCACCATTTTGTATTTGGTGGCAGAATAATTACATATATGAAAAGAATTATTTTATTTATGAATTCTAAGAGTGAATTATTGGGGAACTTGTCTGTAATGCAGCTTTTCTGGAAAAATTAGATGTTACTGTGAATACTTTATTCTGATATTCATTGCTACAGTATGTACCATGTAGTGATTTTTTTTTACATCACCAAGCATAGTAAGTTATTTGCTACTATTCCAGCTTTTCACTCATGAGAAGCAGAGGCTAATAGCTGCATCTGCCTGATCTCATTTTTAGGCTGTCATGTTTTGAATTGCAAACTCAAATATTGATTATGTAAAACCCCTGTGTTACCAGTCAAATTCTGCTCTGAAGAATTTAAATCCAGACTCATACAGTGAGTCTTTAGTAATGTCTAGATTAGAATGCAGGTATCTGACTTGTAATCATGATGTTCAGTTTCACTGCAGAGCAGATGACTGCTCCAGCGCTGAGATGTAGTTTATCCACCGAAGACTAAAGTTTCAAGGTTCAAGTTCTGCTGCATGTCTTTAGGTATATCAGATTCTCACTTACATGCTATCCAGGCAGTTGGATGTGTCTCCTTAACATACCATGTGTCAATGAACTGTGGGCTGTAGAAACACTTCGAGCTTGTGTGAAGCTGGCCCAGTGGGGTTTGGGACTGAGCTGCTGAGGGAAGGATCCTTTGGTGAGCTTCATTGTAGGGCACATGGGCTGCATGCAGTATAAAACTGCAACTTCTTGATGAACCTCACTGTGAGACTGATGTATTTTTGCCCCTGGTAGGTGGTGCATGTTCCAGGGGTAGTCCTGGTTTTTATAGCCATGATGGAAGAGAAGGACTAATAACTTCAGAGTACTGCTTCTTGCTTCCATGGTGTGATGTTAGTATTTCTCTACACGCAATTATTTGCAACTCCTTCAGTGCTTTCTGCTATATCTGGTGTGATCCAGCACTTTTGAGAGCTTAACAAAAGCTAAGCTTGTATTATTTCCAGAAACAAGAATGTCTGCATTTGATTAACTCCATGTTGATTGATCCTTCTCAATTTGAAACTTATTTGTGTTCTATCAGTTTACTGTTGTCCTTGCCAGCAATGTTGATGCTAAAAAAACCTCTTAGAGGGAAAATCTAGCTGGGATATTTCATACTCTTCAGAGGGATGTTCATTAACAGCAACATCTGACAGGATTGCACTGTTATTCTGATAAAAAAATATACTGCATTGAAGACTTACAGAAGAAAAAGTTGAGTGCAGTTATATAAAATAATGTTTACTTGTTTGCTGGGCAAATGTTAAAATTTCTTATGTTCTCATGCCTCTGTGGTTCTGGTATGTAACATCAATCTCCCATTATGCTTTGCAGCAAAGAACTGGATTCTTAAGTCCATCTGATTCTTTAAGTCCAGTTGCTGATTTAAAGGAGCTGAAAACTTAACGGACAGGTTTGACAGTTGTTTCCTTTGCACAGGGGAGGATGGATAGAATGTTTCTGTGGCTAATTCCCAGTTTCCAAAGTAGCCTTTAGAGCTCTAAGTAGTTAAGCATGACTCTGAGTAAAGACCTTCTTTTTTTCCTGTTTTGGGAAGGCATAAGAAGTTTGCCAAGCTACTAAGGGTTAGGGGGTTTTTATCTCTTTATGAGATTGCTTTCCTATGTGAGTTCCGTTCTACATCGCATAACTCATTCTTCCTGACTTCTAAGCTTTTTGTTTCAATCCTACCATTACCAAGCATGCAATTTTTAATAGTTTAAATGCAATCTATTTGAGGAAGTTTGAACTCTGACTTGCGGCTTATTCTTAAGCGGTTGTTGTGGTGAAGTAGAATACTTCCCAAAAAGATAGCCATTCACCTTCGTGTTCCCCTCTCCTGTGCTAGTATTGTGCACAGACTGAATTGCTTGATATTGATCTTGTGCTTTTTCAATCTGAGTCAGCTTCCAAGAGGTACGCACTGAGTCTAAGTGAAACAGTTAGCTTTGTATTTCTAAAGCAGGCAAATCTGCAGTTTCTCCATCCCATAGGCAGCAGGCGATGCAGTATTGTGCTGCATTTGTGTCATGGGGTACTTATGATGGTAGCAGCTTGTGTGCACTTCACTTGATTAAAACACGATTACTATGGCTTTTAGTGACTGAAATGACTTTCCATCTTAATGAAGTGAGGGAGTCTCTGGACAGAAGTACTGTATATGGGGAAAGCAATGCAATTCTGAAGGGCATACCCTGGAAATAATTAAAAGTGCTAACTTCATCCATCAGTTTGAACAAGAAAAAAATTACAAATGGGGGAACCAAAGTAGAGATCAGTACACATGTTAAGTGATTTTTAATGTTTGCCACTTGAGGACTTTCATACTGTCAAAGAACTTGGTATTCCCAGTGTGTGTTTGGTACCAGTAGCCAATCCTGTATGTGTGGATTGAGCAAAACTGCACAAAATCATCACACTGAAGCGTAGTGCTTGCTGAGTTGTGGCTGCTGCCATGTTGTCATTGCTTCCCTCTTGATTCCCTGATTAACTCCCTTGTGGCCAGTACTCTTGGTGTAATGTCCCTCTTGACATTTTCACTTAGGCCATCCTTCATACACAGCTTTCTTGGCTTTTTTTCCAGCAGGGGATTCTTGGAGTAAAAGATCACAGTATGGAGCTGATAACCACAGTTTCTAAACGTGGATGCCACCTAAGTATAGCGGTTTTGTCTAAACAATGTTTCTCAGACAAAATACCCAGGTTATCCTCCTGCTGTTGTTCCTCCCTTATAAAGGCTTTGTACCTCTTGGACAACTTGCCTCCTGTCTGTTTAGCTTTACATATTTTTCTGTATACTAATACTAATAAGAAATACCAGAAACAAAACCTTCTGTTTATTTTTCCATTATTCTAAACACAAATTCCTGTGAGAAATAGTGGTATTGATATTATTTGCCTTGCAATTTTTTTGATTCATCAGAGTCAAAGCAGCAAGAGAGAAGTAGAAACAGAAATAGTAGCATTTTGGAGGAATAAATTGCTTTTGAATCAAAACCTCAGTTGAAGTGTTGATGTGACTTCTTGGTAAGTCCCACTACCTACATATCTGCAGTGACTTCATTAGCTGAGTATTGTTTGAAACTCTGGTATTAGTCTTGTTCAGGAAGTTATTAATTTACTTTCAGGCTTTGTAATGAGGCTTTCTTTCATCTCCGTTGTTGAGATCATAAGTTGTTTGAAGAGAAGATTCTTGTATTACTTGGCATTTGAAACCCCTGATACTTTAAGTTGCAACATGTCTGTAGAACAGGTATATGAACCATTAAAGACACATACTACTGTGTTTTTATAATGTTCTTGTGTTCTAAAATATACTGAATCCATTTCCTTGACTGAATAATTATGTAACTCACACTTAATCTGTTTCCTTGACAGCTAATAAAGGAAAGGGAGATGCATAGTACCTTTATGTTGCAAGCTTAATTGAATGAATACAAGAAGTTGTTTGTGAATTTATTATGAGGAAGGTACCACTACTTGTTTACTTTGTCTTCTCTTTGCTATTTAACCATCCTAATTAGAGTGCCATTTTCTGACTTGATAGAATTCTTACTGAATATAAATTAAGAAAGCAGGAAAGTCAAGCCTGTGGTATTGTATTCCCTGTTCTTTCTTTGGACCTATTCCTGGGAATATCGTTAATTAGCATCATTAGCTTTCAGGCACTGTCAGCAGTTACTTGCAATTTCTACTTAATACCTTTCAGTTATTCTCCATTCTCATATTTAATATTTGCATATTGCCTTCATAGCATGACTTTGACAAGGACATTACACTTTATTCAGATTTATTAAAAAGTAAAAGCTAAGGTTTAAAATATAGCACCACATTCATATTTAGTAACCTGTAAGAACTATTCAGGTAACCAGAGGAGTTTCAATAAATCTCAAGCAAGCACTTGATGTAACTTGTGACTGTAGTGGAAGAGGAGTTAGCTAGCCAGAATAGCTAATGTAGAAACCCAGAAATGTTTCAAGAAACTTTGCAAGTAGGACACTAAAGTTTCTGTGGTTTTTCTACTGGAGGGAAGACAGAGTAATACAGGTAGAATTCTGGACTGCTTTCATGTCACTTTGTAGAGACATTTCTTTGGGAGAGAAAGCACAAATGGAAAGAGAAGGCTGCAGGCAAGTCTTAAAAGGTAGATCTCCACAGATGTGCCTCTAAGTGATGAAGTTCACTGATTTGATAGATTCACCGCGGATCATATACCACAGATGTGCACCCAAATGCTGTATGCTATTATGTCTTACAATCAATTAGCTGGAACTGATACCATTTCCCTTTTGCCTATTCTCATAGTTAATTACTGACAAGTCTTCCTAGTATGAGATCAATATGTAGTATTTGAAAGAAAAAAAAGCTAACACCTGCAACTTAGCTACAAAACGTAATGCAAAAAGGGTGATAATTGGACAGACTTTGATCTGTGACCTGTGAGAAACAAGCAGGAGATGACAGTTCTGGGAAAACTGGGTGTGAGGGATTGAGCTCTTTTGCCTGGTCTTTTATTCCTCACTAATGAGCAACTGAAGGATAGTGGTGACTTTCTGTTAGTCATTTCTCACCAGCCCTACTATTTTCCTTGGTGGAAGAATTCATATTTCTTGTTATGGAGCTTGCTTGCACACCTTCTCCATCTAGATTTTAGTGACTGAAAGAACAATTTGTTTGCATAAGAATAGTCTCTTGGATTGACTTTCATCTCAGTAAGAATGAGGGGGGAATGGTTCTGCTCAAAACCTGAGTGCTGACTGCTTCAGTATCCAGGACTTGTCCTGAGCTGGAAACCCAGGTAAGAAGAGTCAAGGTGCTAGTCTTGAATTCTAGGGAGCTTGAAGCTCAAGTTTCAAGTGTAATTGCAGGCTGCTTTAAGATGTTCTGAAACGTTTGGAACACACAATTTAACTTGTTAGAAAGCATGAAAAGCTCATCTAAAGGTAGAAAAAGGGGCCATTACTGAATTTTAAAGTTTATAATGTTTTCTGGAGAACCGTTCTACTCCCTGAATAAATACAGTCAACCTGAGATGCTAGCCAGGAAGATGAATGAGTGAGTGCTAAACAGGGGGAGAGACTGAAAAGTGATAGGCTTCTCCCAGGAAGATTTGAAATGAACAGAGAAACCTAGTCAGGGTGGAAATAGGGGAAAAACTCCACAGAAACACATGTACATATCAGATAAGAACTGGTGGTTCTCAGTAGGTCTAAATTATTTTGTACTGGACTGTGCTAAAATGGACATGCATTGCTGAAGGTGCTTAATATTTCATATGATGTGTGTCTTGCAGGTTCAGGTGCTTAGAACATATGGTTTGAGCTTAACGAAGCATTGTATCATGTGGGCATTATAAGACAATTCAGCAGGATTGCAGTTTGCTCTGTTAACTACTGCCCACAACTCTTATCATTGGGAACTGGATATCTCAGGGTCTGATCCATTTACAGCTTGGTATTTGCATTGGAGGGAGGCCTTTGGCATCTCTCTCCCTACAGGCTTCCCAGCCCAGCTCTACATCTCCATTCTAGCATTATTTTTTTACCCATAGCTGACTGTGAATACTTTGGGTGGGGTGCACAGGGAGCTGCTGCTACAGTAAATGCCTTTGCCCATCCACGTGGCTCAGAAGAGCTCACTTTACTAGTCGCTGCATTTTCCTCCCTCCCCCTGCACAACTTAAACATGGGAGCTGATAGAGAAGTAAAAGAGAAGATGCAGCAGTGGTGTGTGGCAGTATATCTCATATGTGGGTGAGAGGAAGATAGCCTTCTGTGGGGACTGGTGATCATTCTTTTCACACCTGGATGAGTCTTCTAAAGGGGTCACATCTGCTATGGCAGGCAGAAAAGGCAGGTATTCTCCATTTGATCATTCTTCCCTGTTTTCTGCAGGTGCCACTCTTTTCCTGTGCAGCCCGCTGCTGGGCTGTAGGAGCCAGAAGGACTCTAGTGTATTTGCCTCTCTGGCACTCTGAACCATCAGTGGTACGCGAAGTGAGAACCCCTTTGTAATTACAACTGTATTTTTCATTCACATATAATAGCACTTCCTAAATTTTCTAGTATCCCAATGTAGAATGATGCATCAGCCCAAGAAGGGGCCATACGAACTGAGAGATTGAATGGTTTGCATCTACCTTCACAACCCAAATTTGGGATAGAGTTGCTGTGACAATTGAATCATCTTATTTTGTAAGTCAGTGCGCACAAACAGTGAGTAGCCAATTGGTTGCTGAATATGGTTAGCTAGGAAGGTAACTTTTTACTTAGTTGATGAAAGTATCTGAATGTGTCTGACTTCACTGAAAGCTTTTCTATGATGATCATTGTTCAGAGCATTTCAATATATTCATAGTTCACTCAGTACAATGCATACAATTATATACAATTCATTCTCTCCATTATGCATTGGCTAAAGGATCTCTGAAATAATCTGCCATTCTAATTCAGTCTTTGAGACAATTGTCTTACAGATGGAACTATTTCCTGACAATGTAGCACGCCACTGACTGGGTGTGTGGCTTACATAGTGCAATTTGATATCATAACTTTTTTGATGCATCTGCTCTAGTGCTGATTAAACCCCAGGACTGTAGCAGAAAACTATGCACATATAGGATGCTACCTGTTTGACTAATTGATTCATCTGACATGCAACTCTCACTTCAAATGTGGACTCTTTACTGATCTACTTAATATCTTGTTGAATTTTTGTTGAGAATGCTTACAGGTTGTACTCTTAGGTGTAAACACTAGATAAGACCTATTTTTAAATTTAGTATATGCAACTTTACTAGGTAGCATCTAAGTCTCTTTTGCGTTTATCTCAATTGTTTATTAATAGATATTTTAACTTTGACAAGTCAGTTTCAGTCTTCATTTCCATTTTTGATGCTATGTTAAACACATTCAAAGTTGTGACTTCATTGTAACTGCAGGTGACTATTACAATTAAAATGAATAGTGTTCATCAGAAACAAATCTTTTAGTATTTGCAGATCTGACTTGGTGGTCTTCTCATGGTATTAGAGTTGTTCTATTGGGGGGGGGAAGAAAAGAGTTTCTATTCTTATTCCAGTGGCAGAGTTCCCTACAGCTTTATTACTCATTGTTCAGAAATAGAATATTTAAAATGTCTAAACTCCACTGTCTGAGGATTTGCTACTCTGAGAATCGGAACTTTGTTACAGTATTATAACAGCTCCTGTTTAAGCAATAGTTATTTATGACTGTATAGCACTGTCTTTTCAACTATGAAAAATTTGACATTTACTTCAGTGGGTACAGGATCAGTTCCTCAGTGAGTAAGTAGTAATGCATTATCGATTTGTGCAAGTGATAAACTGCCCTCCTAATCTTCTTACTCATGCTGTGTCTTCTCACTGTACTTTTCCCAAAAAGGATTTGGAAGTTAGTGCTGCTCTACTGAAACCAGGTATTTTGGAAAACTATAGTGGGCTTGCAAAAAAGCAAGTTTCTTCCTGTTAAATTTTATTGAAGAAAATATGTTGGATAAAATGGGCAGTGACTTTTTTTGTTTCTGCAATAACTTTAGTGTAGGAAAATAAATGTGTTAAAAAATACTTAGAATAAAATTTTGGTCACACTTTTTCATTTCTTTCTGTTGCTGCCTCAAGAAAAATTAAAACCATGAGGAAGATGTATGGAAAAGAACATCACTATTCCACTCATTCTCACTGTTTTCCAACTTTTTCTCCTTGCATAAAAAGGGGCAGAATTTTTAAAACTGTCATAATGGCCTGTAGGAGAAGCTTTAATTATCCAGAGTGAAGATGTCAAAAACTATAACATAAGGACTAAGTCAGAAATAAAAATTTTTTGCATCATCGTTTAGGATGAATTTAAATGTCTATCTGTGTTTCCTGATGGAAATACGGTTTTGATCTTTTTTTTACCCCTTTTAGATTTTCTTTTTCATTTTAAAGTGACTAAGGCCTTCTGGCAGGAATTGGTTTTATGCTTTTCATGCAGTCTCAGATTCTGTTTTCACAGATGCTCTAAACTTTCTTTGGTGGAGCTGAAATGAACTGAAACTTGCAAAGGCATACCATGTGCAATTTCAGATAGCTTTTCTATACTTTCTGCTATATAGGACATAAAGATTCCATTTATTTTCAGAAAATACACAGTAGCATGGCCTTGAATCCCTTCCCATAACGGCTTATGCATTTGGTTTGTTTGCACAAAAGTGGAATTCTTCAGAGTATATTCCTCAGAGAATCTCTCATGCCAATTACAGAGAGGAACTGAAGAAACCTGTATTTTGACTTGTATGGCTTGTATGTGGCGCAGGGCTGATAATCTTATAAAAGAAGAATATATCTTACATTAATAAAATAAAATCATTAAAATTATAGGAAGCTTGATCTGATCTCAGTTTACTACCTCTTAGATTTGAATCCATAGCTCTGTTTTTGCTTGTAAACAAACGGGACTCCAGACCATCAAGTGACATAATTTGCCTTCACCCACCCCCCCACCCCTCCACCCCTCCACCCCTCCCCCCCACTTAAGGAAGGTGGTAATTGTGAAGCTGTTGACAGCAAGTGCTGGAAGAAGCAATGTGAGTGATTTCCTTGGTGACTGTCAGACTCTTCAGAGAAGGCTTTCAAACTACATTCGTAATAACAGATATCTGCTGTGGGAAAGATAGGCAGCGTGGTCTCTAGCAAGCTTGTTTCTTGCTGATACACTGAAATCAGCTAGTAACCATTCCGGCTTCATACTGGTGTATTAGCTTGGAGAACTCACTGAAAGACTAAATGATTCATTGCATTCTTTATTTTTACAGAGAAGCAATAATATCCTTAAAGTTTAGAGGCAAACCTCTGGTATAAAGTCTGATCGTATTTTTGTAACACTGGGTTGTCAAGAGATCTCTTCTGTAGTGACTAACTTTACTTCATAATGGTGTGTTTCTTAAAATGCATTCTGTGAAATCACAAGACAGCCGATACTGTCTTGAGTGAATTAACAGAAGAAAAAAATCTTAAGTAATTTGTTAGTAAATGGCTAAGTATGGGTCAGGCAATTTCTGAGTTTGTTACTTAATGTAGGCAACACTCTTTTTGTGGTTTGCTGATTGTTTTAAATGGACTTAATTTTCAACAGTTTGCAAGGTGGTAGGTTTCAAAGACTGTGTGACATAAAATTATGAGCTTAGCATGCTTGACTTTGTCTGTAGGCTTGGATTCATCACTAAATCTCTCTGCCTCAGTCTCCACAGCTATAAAATAGGAAGAATGTGCCTTCCTCAGAAGTGCAGTGCATGTTAACTTAATGACCAAGAACATAAGTGATTGGTGCTCTGCAAACCTTATAATGCTGGCCTCCTTAATTAAAGACTATATTGCTGATCACAAGCAATGCTTTAGAAAAAAAAGTCATTCTTTGTTCAAACTTATGCCCAAAAGTTTTTCCTGTCGTATTTTGTGTTATCTTTTGTTTTGGAATTTCTTCAAAGTTCTGCTTGTGTTTGTACGTTAACATTGATGGACATACTCACTGACACAGACATTTTCCCAATGCTCTTACTCTGCTCCTCTGGGACAGATTTTCAAATACCACTATACAGTTGTTTGGCCTCACATCTTATCTTGCCTAAAGTGTCACAGTGGACTAACAGATGTAGAAAATAGAAATATTCCTTGCAAAAGTTTGATTTGTGTATATATGAACCACTTGTGTGATTTTGAGTGTGGGGGCTTGTAAGCTTTATTTGGTTTTATAGAATGTTTGAAACTAATTTGGATGTGGATAGGTTATGAGCCTATTAAATCAAGAGATTTATAAGGTTTTTTGAAATACTACTCCTGATTATATTCTGAAAATCTGCGTAACTAACATTGTTTAAACAAAGTCTGTTCCAGTAATTTTTAGTGATGATTTCACCTTTGTCAGTAAAATAACAGGGAAGAATTTCTTTGCATTATAAACTAGTTGTAGTATCTTTGCTTAAACCTTACTCCTCTGTGAGTCCTCCAAAAGGAATTAGTCTTTTATTGCTGTGCACCAATTTTCCCCATAGAACTGTGCTGCCTTCTTGTTCTCAGGGTTCTTTCTTCTCTTTCAACACCCTAAAGGCATCACAATAACCAAAATGAATATACGCAAACATCTTGAGAGAAGTGCCTATTAGGATTTCTAGTATTTCAAACACTTTTCTGCCTTCCCTTATCTGCATGTGACTTTGTTTAAGCAATAAACTTGCAAATAATTAGAAATCTAGATAGGGATTTCTCTTGCCTTAAAACTACACAGGGACTGATGAACCCTAATTCACTTGTTCATGAATTAGAGAATTTTGAATACTAAAGTAATACAGAAACCCTGGGTCAAGTGAGGAATCCCATTTGTTTCAACTGGATTTAATTATATTTATCTTAATGTTTCCTTTTAACACAAAGAAATGTCCAGATATTTATGGCATGTAAAATGCTGCTACTAGTTCAAAACTATTGAATAAAATTTTCCTTCTTCTATGCATCACTCATTGAAATCAAGAGAGATAGTAATGAACACATCGTATTCTATATTTTTAATACTGATTTTCATTCCAAGTAAAAGTTTTTTTAAATAAAAATCTGTGTAGTGTTTTAGACAGCAAGTTACAGCACTAAGAACCTAAACCTTGTTAAAAATAATTTAATAAGAGCAGAAAATGTTTTAGTTGATTTTCATTGTCCAAATTCAGATTAAAAATAGATAAGTTGCATGTTGTGCTTTTTGCAGTAAGTGTATATCTGTAAGACTTTTCTTCTTTCTTTTTATAACTGAAGCTGCTATTTTTAATGTACATTGAAGTCTTTTGGTTTTGCAATTTCATATTTTAAAAAAGGTATTCTTCTAGAACTCTGTGCAATTCATAACCAGGATATGTAGTGAAAGCTAAAACCCTGTTTTATGTGGCTCACTTCCTAAAAGTAGGTTTGTACAGTAGTACCACCATCTCCCATCAGACTAAGGTGAACCTGCATAACAGCATGGGCATGAAGATGTCAGGCTTGTAATACTTCTGCTCATGGTCCGTTATTTTTTCATTGATCTTTACAAGCCTATAACTCTTTTAAAAAGCATGTCATTAGATAGATATTGAAAGGAAAATGCTGATGATGGCTCTACAAAACCAATAAAGCTGCCTTCATTAGCTTTTATAAGTCTTTATTGCTCATAGGGTCTTAGTCTCAGCAGGCAGTGAACCACATTTAAGCACTTAAAATCTGTTTCTCACAGGCATCTCCAAAGCCTTTGCCCCTGCACTTACAGTGCTCCACCCTTGTGAACATATTTCTTTTCTAAGTTTCTGCCCAGTAAAGTCAAAATACAAAATGTTAAATGTATGTACCTGCTCTTAGGTATTGCCAGCCAATGGAAGAGGTCATTGCTGGCACCTGGGAAAGGAACTAGTTTCTTTGTTTCTAGTATTACAATAGCTAAGACAGTAAACATTAATTTTCATTAAGCACTTTGCTATAAATCTCAGTTTAATATCTGTTTCAGATGTTCTAGATAAATCCTTAACCTTTCAGTTGTTCCCTCTTGTAATCCTGTATCACTGATGAATCTTGGCAGTGACAAATGGCACTGTTAGACCCTGCAACTACTTCTGTTCATGTTCTTCCCCTATGTGTTTTCTTCACAGGGAGGAGGAGGGGAAAGGGAGAAAGGGACGGGCTGGGGAATGATGGTTTGAATACTAATACCCAAAAATGGCATCCTTATTTTCCTTGCCTTCCTGAAACTCTGAGCCTGTCTGCAAAACTAGAAGTTGCCGCCTTAAAAACCCACAAAAACCAACCAAACAAAAAAACCAGTAAGTTGCCTGATACAAACCATTTAACTATTTGCTTGTCTTGGTAGTAAATTAAGCAATGTTAGATGATCAACTAGTGATCTGCAGCCTGCCAGATCGCTTAATTTCAACAATGCATGTGAACACCTGAAGTAGGTAGATTGTCTCCAGAAGTAGGAACTACCTTATGCTGTTGAGATCACTTGCAATGAGTTTCTTGTGTTCTTGCAATAAATTGTCTGATGGCATAGCCAATATCGCTGAAAAAGTGATGCACACCTTCTTACAGCAACCAGAAAGTCCAGAAACCTGCTCCTTTTTAAAGTTTCTAGACCTCCGGCAAAGAAGTTACTGATTCTCTTATTGGAGAGAGAACTATTGTCATACAACAAGTGAGAGTTAACATATGTCATGTAAGTAGCTGATTTCTGTTGCACTGGAATGAACTTGAACTCTGAAACTTTTGGATCTGCCTCACCTTTACCACCACCTGATGGGAAGACTGGCAGACAGATACAATAACAACTCAAATTTATAAATAGTGTTATTCCAGGTAAAGTGTGAAGGTCAATGTAATGAAGCAATAACCCTGTCTTCCCAAGGACAAGAGAAAAAACTTACTGCTTTTTCCAGTTAAGACCCAGGTGAAAACAGGGGTTGACTTAAGGTTAGAATGTAACTTCTAGTGAAATAAAGACAGCAGATTAACTTGGGGAAATTTTCATCTTGGGAATATTCAGTTTCTCTTATAAAGCTATCTCCTGAAATATAACTTTTATGACTATCAGAAGTATCAATGCATGTTTATAAACCCCTAAACCAACCAGTCCTCCCCTTAATCTACTAATGCACTATGAGATGTTCTAATTTTCTTTGTGTATTTTCTCTTTCGAAGAAAACAGTGCAGACACCTTTAAAAAATAAAGCTAACAGAACCTGTCAACTCCTACGTAATGTCACAATTTTGTAATTAATGCTACTATTAAACTGTCATGAAACAGCATAAATAAAAAATATCTAAGAGTTTTATCTGATAAAAAAACTTTTGAGATAATGGGAGATAAGTTTTAAAATGTGAGTTTCATACAGAAAAATCTCCTTTATGACTAGTCTGCTGTAGCAAGGACTTGTACTGACCAGATCTTCCAGCCTGAGCAAGCTGAACTCGGCTGTTGCATTGTGCGCTTGTTTGCAAGTAGACCAGGTAGAGCTTGAGACATTGCATGAAACTGCCCTGTGTTAGACTACAGAGACTCCCACCTGTAATGCTTTTGCTGACCCATAGTAGACCAGCACAGTGACCTTTTTGGTAACTATATACCCCCAGGAAGTTTTGGAATTAATGGAAAAGTCATTCAAGAAAAAGGCTGCAGTATCACAGAACAGGGCAAAGAACAGGCTCTGTCTTCTGAAGAGATGCATGTCTACAGCTCCAGGCACGCTTAAGAGCTGAGTACGTTCAGTATCTTCTAAGACCTGGCTCAGACCCTTAAATTTTCATGATACTGCTGGCCTGATCTTGTTTCTGGTTATTGGTTTAGTGGGAATAATCTTTCTTAACAAGCTCTCAAGGGTGCCACAAAACTTTATTAATATTAAGCAAAGAGCTTAGAGATTCTCCACCACAATGTGGAATGTAACAGTAAGGAAAAAGCTTTAATAGCATGTTTTTGTCACAAAAAAATAATTAATTCTGTCCTGTCTCTTTTAACAACTGCAATGATTTTTGTGCTCTTTGTTAATATATTTAGATTAGATGCTAAAGTGAAAGCCTAAACACACTGTCATCTTCAGACACACTCAGGCAATTAGAGTGCAGCTTGTGTTATTGTTTTATAATTCAAGCCTCATGAAGTCATAAATTAAGAAGCTCATTAAATTTTCAATTGCATTAATAGGAAAATTCCACTTATTAAATTCTTCAGTAAAGCCTAATAACAAAACATTGCAAATGCACTTTTTCCCCTCTCTATCTTCGTTAATACTTGCTGCCCAGATAGCCTTCTCAACCCTTAATACAGGAAAAATAAAGTAATAGGAACATAAACTGTAGAAAACAATGTCTCTTACATGGAGTTTAACATTGATCCTCCTTGTCACATTTTAAAGAGTTTAACAAATTCTCATGACTGACAACCTGCCCCAAAAATAGCTGCAGGCATCTCAGCAGCAAGGTGCTGGCATCTTTGCGCTCTGTGTTTGACACTGCTTTGTTTATAGCAGCATATCATATATATTGTGTGATATCATATATATAGTGCGATAACACTATTTTTATTTGGCAATGCATCACACAATTCGATGCTATAGATTGAGCTATTTAAAAAAGGAAATATTAAAAATATTGTGGTTTTCCCTGCAATTGGAAGTTGTAAGTGCACGTATTTAATGGAGCGTGCAAATATGAAACTCTGCAGTGAGCTAGGTCTGTACTGGTAGAAATGGCTTTATCCATTAAAATCGTAATGATTGGATTCACAGTTGTGAATTTCCTTACTTCATGAAGCTGCTTTCTCTTTTTTTTTTTTTGGTACCACCTAATGGTTCAAGCCCAAATTATGTGAAAACTGATATAGTTACACCCAGTTATGCTGCAGCTGATTTTTTTTTATTCACTGCATGTTAGTATGCTCATGATATAACAGTACAAGTACTACAGAAATTCTTCTTTCATCTTGATAGGTATTGTAGGTGTTTAGTTTATTCAGTGGTTATCTCAGTTATTGCCAAATTGTAGTAAGACAGAAACGATCATGAGGGGGCATGAAATGCTTTGCACGTGGTACTAACTCTAGATAAGTATATACACAGAAAGAAAAATATTTGGCTAGATCATTTGAAGACTTCACTGTAAATGTTTTTTTCCAAACAGTAGACTAATAAACTTCCTGTTGCCTGCTACCATTCAAAAGATAATTAAGTGAAAAAGCTAGCTTCTATATCTAGTCTTACCTACCAAGATCACATCTATTAGCTGGTTAACTATTATCTGTTAACTATTTAACTGCTCAATCTGGACAAAAAAGTGCCACAGGGCAAAAGCTGGGTCTGCATTGCTTCAGGCAATTCTAGGGCATTTGTTTGTGAACTCTGTTCCCCTAGATGCACAGGTCCAGCCTACTGCTTGGTGAATCCAGTGAACTCCTATGGACTTCAAAGTTTGTAATCAGGGACACATTCAAATTCCCCAGTTGCATCTGGCAGCAGGACACTTAGTAAATGATTTTCTGCGTCACAAAGATGTTTGATATTTGCAATACTAGCTCTTCCTATTCCTCTTGTGAGACACTTAGATATCTAACTGCAAGGTCAATTACATTTCTCTTTTTTTCTTCTGTGAAACCTAGTACTTTTTTCTTGCGGGAAAGGGGGAGGAAATTGGTACCAGTGGTAAGTGCAGTCTGTCTTGGGGTGTGGGGACTGTGGAAGCAGTGCTGCAAACGAAGGGTGTCTGTAGGTGTTTTATCATTTAAACTTCTAATGCTGCTCTTGTAACTTCCTTGTAAAAGATTTTTATGCTAATCAGTGCTTCTTGGGGGGTGTGTGTGTTAATAACTATGTACAGCCTAGTCATAATCTGATGTGTTCCTGAATAAGGGAACCCACAATATTGCAGGTCCCTGGGAAGGGCAGTGCTTCTATTCACGCTTTTGTGAAGTGATTTTTTTTCTTCTGTCTCTTCTTATGCTGCTTTCACTGTAGGTAATGAAGTGAGATACCAGGAAAACAGGATCTAAAGACCCTCTCAAAACATGTAGCAAGTAAAATTAATCAGTGTTTTGGTTTTGTTACTTGAAGTTTCAAGCTTATTAAGCTAAAGTTATGATACTTCTGAGCCTGATTCATGATTTTTGATTCTTCAAGACTGTCAATATAAGACACATGGCATTTTTATTTCCCCTCTTTTTTTCCCCCATAGACACTGAGCCTAGTAGGCTTGAATCTGTGCCAGCGCACTACAGTCATATGCTGCCAGGGCTCATGGTAAAACCAAAATACTGGCTCTAGGGAGGCTTCCATATCTTCCTCATCTGTTTCAAGTAATTTATACAAAGTTTAAAAAAAAAATCCCAAACCAAACCCCAAACTGAAAGCAACAGGCAACTCATAGCTCTGGTAACGTACTGCCTGCTGGAGTGCCTAGTTAATTTTCTCTTCCTCGTGTTCCTCTCCAGTCACAAAAGCATGAGTCCATAGTAACATGGACTTCTTTGACCTGTGACATTCCTTATTCTCCTTGTTCCTATTGCTGTTTTACTTTTAACCTCACCTCTGCTGAACTTGGCCGGAAGGTTGCTAATAACTCTTCCCTTTCTTCTGTCACCAAATGTTAATTAGTGAGGTTTCCTCTTGAGAAAGAGGGGCCACCTTCCTCACCCCCTCCACCCCCCAAAAAAAACTCTAACCGAAAAAACAGCCCCCAAAACCTCAACAAAACACCCAAAAACAATGACTCAGATGAAGACACACTCTACCCAGTTGAGTCTTCACAGATTCTGTGTTTAATCTAGTATAATCCAACCTGCATTAGGATTTTCTATAATATTTGCAGTATCAAAGCACTACTTAAATTATCATGAACTGTATAATGAGGTTTTTGCTGGACTTCCTAAAGTCTTCAGAGTGACAAGAAGAGACTTCTCAAAAGGGTTCTGACTGGGCTTTAACTAGAAGGTATTTATTTTCAGAGCTAAAAAGTGTCCCACCCTCAAGATAGAGAAGTGATGTCTGAATATTTAAAACTCTTACAATCATGATAATGAAGATATTCACAGTAAGGAAATACTGGTCAGTGAAATTTCGGGATGTTATTTCCCTCTTTCTGAAATGTGGCTGTTTACAAGCAAGTTTCTTCATAAGGTGGTATTTTGAGTAGACAGTATCGGCAATGAAAGGACTCGCTTGTGTTTTGAACCAGTATGGCTTGGTCTCAGGCCAGTTGTTCTTCCTGTTGGCTGCTACAATCCTATTTACAGTTCTAGGCTTGCAAGTATCACTTTTGTTTGTTATATTTGGAGGTGTATAATAAAGAGCTGAGATAAAATGAAGGCTGCCTGGCTCATGCTCACAGGAATAGGATTTCATCTAGAAATGCAGAATTTCCTGTAGAAGTGTAGTCTGCATTGACATGTGCTTAAGCTTGTTTTCCCTGATCAGCGTCATGATGAAAACTGTTTTCTTTGGTTTGGTTTAAGCACTTATCTTTAAAGTATATAGCTATAACTGAACAATTTGGTTAAACTACCTGTAGTTCTGTGCAATCGTTTCTTAAAGATGGTTTGTTAGAGCAACAGGTTCTGGCTTTTCAATTCTTTTCTATTGTCAATAAGAATAATAAGTTTTAATGTACTTTTCCATTTACTACTTTGAACAACACTGCTGCAATAAAGCACATCAAATAATTTCATTAACCTTGGCCTAGGCTTGCACTAAGAATCTCCTTAATTGGGCAAGTGTAGCACAGATGTGAGGTCTATGATTACTGTAGCTATGCCAATCTACTGGCAATGTGTCATTTTTAATGTGACAGCTGTATTCCAGCAATCAAGGGTTACAGCTTCTGGCAGTGTGAAGTTCTCATCATGCCATTTCTGCTCTGCAGTAAAATAATTATTTCAAAGCAAGCTGCTTCCTTCTTATTGCTAACCTAAGATCAGAATTCTTCCTGTTTATTGTTTTGTGACTTTTCATCTAATCATTATCTGCAGCAGCTGGGTTCATGTTTAAAAGTTAGTGTTCTGAGACTGACCTAAGGTGTGTATTACTTAAAAAAAAAAAAAAAAAAAAAAGCCAAACAAACAACCCAAATGTGTGTGTATATATATTTGTAAGTAACAAATCAAAATCTGTTCCAAAGTATGTTTCTCCTTTGAGTAAATGAACTGGGAATAGATAAAAATTATAGGGGACTTTTTTAATACTTAATTGTCATATACACAAATTATTTTTATGAACTTGTCTTTCAGTTAATCTATGAACTATTAAACCAAATACTTTCTATAATGATTTCATCTCGGGAATTTAAAAATAAAAGCCATGCAGTATCTATCTCGAGAAATTGCCACAGCAGAAGCCTGAATCAATTTGACTGATTTTACTTGAGATATTTTTAAGAGGAATATTTCTGTTGTTTTTGTCCTGAAACAGCGAATTTTCTTTAATGTCCAAATGGCAAACAATGTGTAAGTGAACTGTTAAGAGGTATTATGTTACCACAACAAAATGTGCTCACATTTGCAGAGGTGAAAGGCTACCCCTCTAGCCCCTTTCCCATTTCTGAAATTGCTCTGGGTACCTGAGCAACTGGTGAAGGAGGGTGGGAATTTTTTTGTTATAGACCAAAGAATCAAACTAAATTAAATAGGAAAGTAACACAAAAAAGCCTGAAACAATTCTGAATTATAACTACATGACCAGAAATACAACCAGCTTTTCTGGGATTTAATGGCTACAGTCGTGATAGCAATTGCAATGGAAATTAGAAAAGCATCTTGTAAAGAGAATCACTTTTCAGCAGCACCTTTTTTTATTAAATCAGTGCTGAATTTTAATTTGTAATTCAATTTCCTTAATGCATTCACCTTGTGTAACTGAAAAATCAATATCATTGGATGGATGTATTGTTTTTGCCTCTCTACTTCAAAGGTCACATCCTAATTGAGGCAACCATAAAAATTAACATCTTTCAGTAATTTTAAAATAGATAAGATTTCTCTGTAGCCTTAAAAATATACTAATATGCTTTTGGCAGCAGAATAGTTTGATACATTACTGCTATGTGACAAACCCAATACAGAATTCTTATTAATAATCCTATTAATGTTTCATCTAGTGTGAGGGAAATGGTAAATAAATTGTGGCTTTAGCCCACTGCTGAGCTTCCAATTACTATTTTTCTCCCTATCTGCTTGCAATATATCATTTTTTTTAATATGACTGAAACGTTCTAACAATCAAGGGTTAGGATCCGAACAGCATGAAGTCCTCATTACGTGATTTCTGCACTACAGCAAAATAATGATTGTGAAGCAAGCTGTTCTCCATGTAACACTTACAGAATAACTCATAAGACTGCCCATTTACTAGCTTCTGGTTATGGATTCAATTACTTCATGCCTCAGGTTTGTGGATGTTGGAATCATGTCATGCATCTGTCTTGAGCTGCACCATAAAAAGCATTCAAAGTGAATAAATTACAGGTGATGTTCCCCAGAAGCATTCTGAGGTTTTTGCTTTCTCCCAAGCCACTCAAGGCCATGTCTTCTAAAAGTTTAATGAAGGTTTCATAAACCACAAAAAAGCCCACTAGAATGTCATGACCTTCTTTCTGATCCCATGCAAAAATCTAAGTTTTCCACAATTAACAGGGAGAAGAGTATTACACTAGAGACAGCCTTTAAATGGTATGTTAGTCCCAAATACGTATTAAACAGAAGAGAAGAGGTAATAAACAATATTTCAGATGGCTGTGCAGATCTCAGATTTTATTTTTCCAAACAATAGGTCTTTGTATCAGATTAATACAGTTTGCTGCCTCCAGTATGCAGTATAAAATTGGCAAGGAGATGAAATCATAAATACTTTATTAGCAGAAAGTGACTCTAGGTACAGCTGCTGTATATCTGCTATTTCTTATATTAAGCATATAGCAGGGAAAAAGTCAGCGTGCCTGACTGTATAGCCCAATCAGTCAGGCTATACAGGCTGTATAATCAGTTCATCTCACCTATAGCCCAATTCTTGTGCTTCCTGTTACTATATGATAAAATTAAGGCATACATTAATGTAAGGCTGACCAAATGTTTTTTTAGAAAAGCCTGTTTTTTCAAGAAGGGATCCTGCTGTGCTGATGGTGTAAGGAAACTTGCTGATGGTGTAAGGAAACTTGCAAATGGTGAACAATTGTTGATGGGTGATCTAAAGTAATTACCAAGTTTGAAACTCGGTGTATAAACCATACCACTATTATAGCTCAGTTATTGATTGTGCTTTTATGAGAAATTTAGCATGAGCTATTGTTTGTTTGCTCTCTGGTGCCCTGGAGAATGCAGTAAGATGCTTACTTGAAAATGGAAATAATGAATTTGCTTGGAGCAGGGTCTTGCACTTTTCCTTCTTTTTTTTCTTTTGTCCTTCTTTCTCAGCTTTACCCAGTGGAATTTCATGGAGAACGAGGTAGTAAGGCTACCAATACAATCCTAACTCTCCTTATGGCCTGGAAGACTCTTACATGCTGTGTAGCCATACGTTATGCTCCCAGCTCACGCCTTTCCTTGCAGTCCACAGAGCTGATCGATAGTGCTGAGGCAACTACAGTGTCAAATATTCTCTCTCACAAGTACTCTGAAGCAACCTGAGGGAAAAACTAAGATTATTCTGACATGATGAGAGAGATTATGCACAGTAAATTCTTCGCTATTTCTTCACTTGCAGCAGACTGCCAAGTAATCCCTCATGTGAGAGGCAGGGAAGCCCTCTAATTCAGGACCATGCTTGTTGCATGCAGTCATGGAGTGCCAGGATTAGACTACAGGCATGGACTGCATTCATAAGCCTTTAGCTCTATAAAATTAAGCTTCCATGCCTCAGAAAATGGTGGTTGTTTTCCTAGAGGGTGAAATGTGTGAAGAATTTTTGGATGTAGATATGTTGTTGTGACACTGTTGCTGCATGTGAAATGTGTGCCTGGTGGGTGTGAAGTGGGAAATACTAAAACACCTGTGGAATTTCTAATCAATACACACAGCTCTCTTGCTTTCAAGGTGTTTTACTCATTGACAAGGAAAGAACTTAAGTAAAGTTATGGCTTGCTCAGCTCCAGACAGCAAACTGTAGATCAAAGGAGACTGGCACTCAGCTGTTACACTTGTGATTAGATAGCTAGGTGTGGGGTTTAAACAATGATATGATAGGAGAAAAAAAAAAACAAACCCAAAATATAAAAATGTCACTAACTGCTCTAGTTTTTGTAGCTTTCCAAGTGTTACTTTCCTGACCCTTGCTTGATACCCCTGATTTGCAGGATGACTTGGAGAGCAAAAAGATGCAGTTTCACGTATCACTAATTCCTTACAACCCTGGCATTTACCTCATCCCTTGATACTGTTCCTTTCAGTGTTTAATTTTAACAAAAGATTAGGGATTTTAAGTTCTATTTCTCTTCTCCAAAACTTATGGATGTTATAAACAATTTTGTATCCACATGCCTAACATCATGCATCAGCTGCATGCCTTGTGCCAGCATTAGTGAGGAATATAGTGATCATGTTATCATTTGGCTATGCTAACATAATTAATGGCAGAACATATATATGTGAGCTAATGGGCAACCTACTCTGAGTCAATACCCACAAAGTCATTACCTTGCAATGGGCTGAAAGTGTGCCAGTTGTCCACCATATATTGGTCTTGGGAGTGTTTGTTTTATTAAGATGAATACCCAGCGTGTTTAATATAAACTACTTAATTCAGTAGCTATCACAGATATCCAGAAGAATAATATTTAGTGGATAATGCATACAAACAAGAATGAAAGGGTTATAAGTACAAACATTACAGACTGGATAGAATGGAAGAGAAGTAATAAAGGTTGTGTATGAGGTAACTGGATTTCTTCTTGTGATTAAAGAAATCAGGAGGTACCAAGCTTGGCAGGGCAAGAGTCCGAGAAGGTCTTTAACATCACTTCTCATAGGAGAAAGGCTTTAACATAGTCTTTTTTTTTTTTCAAAAGCTTATGGTGTACCATTGTTATAGACAAGTACAAGATGCATGTTGGAGACTGGATCACTGCACTCCCTTTTCCTCCTGCCAAGTCTATCAATTGAATTCTGAATCACTGCAGCCTCTGTGCAGGTTTCTGAAAGCCCTGCAGTGGTAGGAGGCAGGACTGTTCTTGAGCCAGCAAGAAGTCATTTTCCAAGCAAGCTGCTCAGATGGTTTCCCTGATAGGTGATGAAGTTACAATGAGTGTCAGCTACCTGTAGATGCCTGGGGGACCTTGCAACAGGACAGGCTGAGATGTATCTTCTGCCACAAGAATGAGTAATATGGGGATATAGGATTACAGACATGGAGAATGTGGCAGAAGTAGAAATTCTCTGAGCAGTTTTGCTGAAGCCTGAGGAGCTTCAGGGCATGTTACGGTCATGGTGACTGTGGAGAATTTTTAGCTAGATCTGATTTTGGGAGCAGAAATGCATGCGTGGGATTGGCTACCTATAACTATCCTGAGAGATTACCTTCCTCTGCTTTTCCTATATTGCTTCCTTGCTGTTATTGTTAGCAATGTGACAAAGCAGTCACTCCCATTCAACTGTATTTTGCCTTACTAAAGATTTCCTTTGTCTCCTAGGTTATTTAAATTCCATTTTGGAAAAAAAACCCACTACCATTGTTTGTCACTGTCCTGTTCTCCCTGCCTATATACTTCTGGCTCAGCTGATTTG
Source organism: Grus americana (assembly GCF_028858705.1). Lineage (NCBI taxonomy): Eukaryota > Metazoa > Chordata > Aves > Gruiformes > Gruidae > Grus > Grus americana. Next base: position 11,193,669 of record NC_072864.1, read on the forward strand.
CACCACAGATTTGAATCCTACCCTGGGGTGACATTGGCAATGGTGGGACTTCTCAGTTCTTGCTCTGTGGCTTCTCTTTAGAGTCAGGTTGTTCTTTTGCACAGCATTGCAGGTGTCTGTAGGAGACTTCAAGTTAGCAGAGTGAGTTTAGGCTTTGTGTCCCTGAGACTGGATGGCCAAACACAGTCTAACTGAGTGCCTTTGTTTTGTGAGGCAAGGGATTATCAAGTGGAGATGCTTTTCAGCTTGACTGATGGGACTCATGGGAAGTACAGTGTTATGGGTTGCTGTGCCTTTTTTCAGTTCTCATTGCTGAGGTTGATCTTTTCCCATCCTTTCTGTGGTAGCCCCTCACATCTGGAAAGTAAAAGCAGAGCTCATGGGGTATGTTGGATAGTTGTGTAAATCAGTGCAGGTGTTAGTTTAATAAAGAAAAGTCTCTACTTCAGTCATGGTCCTCAGTCTGTCTTCTGAATCCAAGTCAGTGGTTTCCTGTAGGTTTTTACAGTCATCCTACAAAGTTGAGTACAGAAAAAGAATCATTGCTGTGGAAACCAACAAGAGGGTTTGGGAAAGTATAGCATTCCCTTAAAACATTATAGGATAGTAATTAACTTAATTGCTTTTATACCTGATTGAGATACCTTTTTTTGTTTCTTCCTCACTACAGGAATATAATTACATAATATATGGTATAATATCTGTTTTGCTGAAGCTACGATACTTGCTTCATTGGGATCAGATTTTTAGCTACAGTGCTTAAAACTGGCTCATATAATAGAACTGGTTATTGTTCTACAGACATACCTAAATGTGAAGAATACTGACTGTATGAGATATGCCTGGCCACTGAGCTGAGAATTATAGGTCAAACTACATTGTGCACCTAACTAATATGTCAAAAAGAAACCGAAAAGTTCAAATAAATGGGCCATTTATTGCAAGATGATCAAAAGGCAGAATTGTGAACTTAACCTTTACAAAATCCCAGCTTGGTTTAACAGTTCTATATCTTCTAGAAAGAAACCTTGGTATTTTCATTCATATGCTTCACTAGAGGTTGACTCTTCTGTAATCTCTATCCTGTTTTTAAATAGGAGAGGCATTATTTGCTTCTGTGGATGTACCTAAATGGATGGATGCTTTCTGGAGTGACTGTTATGGACTTAGGTATCTACAACACCCCTGAATGATATTCTGTGTAACATCTTTAGTGTTGTGTAACACTTGCATGTGAAGTTTCACAGTGAATATTGCATTTTTATTGTCATATACTGCTAGCTTTTCAACAATCTCTTTGCATCTTATAAATATTTGCAGCAATTTTTGTTTTTAAAAATATTACATTTGGGTATTCATAAGCCTTTAAATTGCATCATGCTCAGAGTACTTTGCAGAGCTGTTATTGTGATTATGCAGAAACATTTTTTAATCAATAAATAAACCCAGTGTGTGTATATGTGTGTATATGAGCTTTCTAACTGCAGAAATGCTACCTGTACCTGCAGAGTAGAAAGACTGATCAAGACTCTTGAACTGTTGCCCTTGCATGTTTTGTTCAAAAGCTGAATGTGCTGTGAAACCAATCCAGGCATACTGGGAAATGAGATTTGATGAGACCTATTGAACACAGAATTTTAACAATGGAACTGCACAAATTTATTTATCACAAGCATCTCTTTAACTATTAAACTCTGAATAACTGTGGCCTCCGCTGTAACATTTGCACCTACATAATGCGATTGATAAAATTGAAGCAATTCATGTATCCATAAGCAAAGATAGTTACTGTTTCAATGAAAGTAAAAGCATCAAAGCCTGAGACAGGCAATGTGAACACAGCAGCAATTCACATAGTCCTGAAGAGCCACCCAATTATCACAACTCCTGACTGTTGAATACAGGCAGACAGGTGTGTAGAAAGTCTTTCAGATATATCATAGATACAAAACTAATAGCTAGCGGTCCTTATGCTCTGATATTGAAGTTGCTCTGTAGCAGCGTTCACTAAAGTTTCTCTTGAAATTTTATAGATTTCCTCCCTGTTCTCTGAAAAATCCAAAGTTTTCAGTTAAAAATACTTTGTGTTTAATGTTTGAGTCAAGTGCAACTATATTAACAGTGGAAGGCTCTGGTTTGGATGTGTCACACTGTTCATTCTTATAAGCCAGGTTTCTCACCTGGACACACTGCCGCGGCTGGAGACACCAAGATGGCAGATGCAGTCTGAGCTGCTGTGGAATCATAGTGGAGGGGTGAGAGAGATATCCAAGCTTTGGGTCCGGTCAGGCAACACAGCTGCACTTCCAACAGGGAATTTTAGCTTTATCTAGATACACTTGGCTTATAATTTTCTTTCCCTGCAAAGTTGTTGCAGTTTTCCTCAGAAGAATTTTCTCTTTCCCTGGCCTTTGAAGATGCTGCAATTTTTCACCTTGCAGTATTCGTGTAAACTACTTTGTAGGAAAAGTCATTTTTAGAAGACTTTTATCTTCTGATCTACAGCATGGGGAAAGGCAAAGAAAACTACCAAAGGAGGCTAAATAAAACTAAACTAACGATAACAATGGGGAAAAAATAGTCTTAAAGTTTGATAGATGTTCTTGGTCAAATAAAGCACTAGAGGATTTTTTTTTCGATGTCACCATTCTTTTTCTGGGAATGTAGAAACATGCCAAAAGCTTCCACATGAATATGCAGTTCTGCTAATTATAACAATACTTTCTCTGCTGTGAGTGCCCATTTGAAGCTGAAGCCATTTAAATGATTTCTCTTAGGCCACTGAACCTCCATTTGATGGTAATAACTTTTTGGTTGCCACAGCCCTGTGCTGGATTCAGAGCAGTGACCTGTAGATGAAAGGCTCCATATCCCATTGCCTGTCCCCTGAGTTAGCCAGTCTTGGCCTGTTTTTCTTCTCTGCATGCAGCTGCTTCTGCCTCGAGTTACTGACTGAAACAGGCAGTAAAGAAATTCTGTGGCTCATATTTCCACTTGGGTTCAGTGATCAGGATCACAATAGAAATAAGTGTGTTGAACTGAAAGGGTCTTTCTGCTCTTTTCGAATGTTCTCCATGATATAAATGTTACAAAAGTGCTGTGTATTCCAATTAAACTTAAACAGCAGCTCTAGCAGGGAGCAACTGCTGTGCACTCACAGGATAAATCAGCTCTCCTACTGAGCTCCACAGCATAGTTAGAAAAGGAAAATCTATTTCAGCAACATCCATAAAAAGTACATGCATTTCCTTTCTGTCTATCTTGCTTAGTCCATCTTATGTAGTTCTTATTTTTCATGGATGCTGAATACCTGTGATTCCCTGTGGGGTCAAAATGATTTTAATTTCAGAGTCTTAAACAGTAGTATCATGTCTGCACCATCTTTTGCAGGCAGATGATGGAGCAGGCTGGGCTTACCAGCTTTGAGTATCCAAGATCCCCTGTGGGATGTTGTGCAAGTCATTCCTTCCTCCAAATGGGAATAATGATTATTTTGCTGTTTGGCTCTTTTCCTGCCTCAGGTGGAAAAATCTTTGGGCCAGAGATATTTTTTTAAGCTGTTTAACCCTCACCTACTACATTAAGTCCTGAACTGGATTCCAGTTGGGGCAGACTGTCATGGAGCTAAAACAAATCCGGTTCATTGTCACCATTTTTATTGGTTCTAGCTGAGCCATAACTCCATCTGAACCCATGGAATTTGGCTCATAAGTAGAGAAGGATCCATTTTGGGTATCTGAGTATGTAGAAATGTCTACAAAGATAAGTTCCCAGTGGAAGACCTACTATATACAAGTTGTGATCAGTGGTAGTTCTGTTAGCCACGTTTTAAGATAAAAGATGTTTTTCACACTTAGCAGAGCAATCTAGTGCTGCTATTTCTCCTGTGGTGCATCAATAAAATGCACTTTTCACTTGGCCAGCTACAAATAACATGCGTTACTCTTAGTTATGTTTCTTCTTGCCTCTTGCTTCTGTACTGTGGATAGAAAATGACCTTAGCAAGGCATATTAAAAACTGACATTGGCTTGTACAATGCTTTGACCATTAGTACTGTCATAGCCAAAAGGCTCAGACAGCCAACTGTGCCTTTCTGTAGTCTTCAACCTGACCAAAAAGAGATCAGATTTAATTAAAGCTATTATGGAAGAAGCACTGCATAATGATTTTCCCTGAGTGAGAGCCAAAGTCTCATTTGTTGGAGATTAATATATTTCATATGTTTGAAAGGCTATAGTTCTCTATGTTAAAGGTAATAACTGAAACTTCATATCTGAAGCCTAGTTGTTCCAGGCATAAAATGAAAACCAACTCTGTATTTACTCAGACCATTTCTGTTGTTTGAATCACTTTATGGATACATGAAAGAAAGTCTGATGAAATGAATTATAGATATAAAAAATAGCAAGAGTAACATGCATTTCAGATTTTTATATTGTATAAGGGGAGTCTTGGGAGTTCAGCTTGACAAAAATTTTTTCTTTTTTTGCTTGTCTTTCCCCCCCCCCCCCCACTGCCTATGAAATTGAGATGACGACAAAGATAGATATTAAAAACTAGTTTTTCTGACTCAGAATAGGAAGTATTGTGAGGCAGCAGGATGCCCTGTGCATTGCAGAAAGGGAGTAGCAATCAATAATACCAAAATTTTAAAGGTACATCATTTTACAAAATACATCAGTGGGACAGTAATCTGAAGGACATGTGTGCAGCTTTGCAATAGGAGGAAAAGTTCTGAAGTATCCATTAGCTAACACTAATTGCCAGATTATTTCTCCTGAAGCGTATGAATATTGTAAGAAATCCACAGTGTTGCAATGAACTAAAAAAGGAAGCTCCTAAAGTGTTACCACCTAAGAGGGGGAATAGTAATGCACTTTGGAAAATGGAGATCTTCGGGTATATATTTTTTCACATATACCTTATTTATTAGCTTTATAGATGGTCATAATGGCTGTATATGAAGTAGTAATGACTCAGAAAAATTCTACCTTCCCAAGAAACATAGGAAAATAAATGGACATAAAAGCTTTCTAAAGTCTATTTAGAGGAAGAGTCAATATTACACAGTTAAAACCACTTTCATTTGTTGTCATATGTGATGAAGTAAGAAGCAGCAATATATTTGAATTGTTGATGGAGTTGGTGTTTTGTGCATCTCAAAGTGATTTCTGCTAACTATATTTTTCTCCAAATTTCACATTCTCATGATAAAATGGGCCATTGTTGCTTAAAATATAGATTTACATCTACCTTAAACAGAAGGAAAAGATACCTGAAGACTTTATATGAGTGTAATTAGTCAGTTATCCTTAATGTCAAATTATTTAATTGACATGTAGTTATGAGTCTGTGTTGTGTTTTCTGGAAGTAACAGGGAGAAGGGAACAAAGCCAACATGAGACAAAAATCGGAAAGCAAAAAGTACTGTAATATGATTAATGTTTAAAGGAGAGCTGTTGGATAGTGGTGTTGAGCTGATTATAAGCATGTCTAAAGAAGTAATCTTTCTCTTTATGCATCGCCTTGGATTTGAAATGCGATTTGTTTTATATTTTACTGATGTCTTACAAAGGCATGTAGTGATGGGATGAGGGGTAATGGCCTTAAGCTGAAGGAGGGTAGATTTAGATTAGATATTAGGAAGAAGTTTTTCACTGTTAGGGTGGTGAGGCACTGGAACAGGTTGCCCAGAGAGGTTGTGGATGCCCCATCCCTGGAAGTGTTTCAGGCCAGGTTGGGTGGGCCTTTGGGCAACCTGGTCTAGTGGAGGGTGTCCCTGCCCATGGCAGGGGGGTTGGAACTAGATGATCTTTGAGGTCCCTTTCAACCCAAACCATTCTAGGATTATTAAGCATAGTGCTCTTTTGAAAGGAAAAAATACTTGAAAAAATATTTTAAGAGTTGGTTTATTGAAATACATTTAAATACTGCTGAAAGATTTTTTTTTTAAGAAATGTATGAATGTTCAGTCAAAAATCCCAAGCCACATTTTAGATTTAAATTCCCAAAGAAAACTCTTCCTGATTTGACTGAAAAGAATATAGTCTGCAAAACCAGCTGGTTCTGCCTTTCAGACAAGCTGATGTTCATCCTTGAGCAGATGTAAGGATTTCCCAGGAATTTTTCTGGAGTTTGATAGTAAGTCCTTTCATTCGCAAAGTTCTTGGTAGTAGTTCTTTATGAGGCTGTTTTAGAGAGCTGTTGGATATAGCTCCAGATGCACTTCATTATTTCTGGCTTTTGAAGAGATAAGCTTTTTTATGGAACTTTCTTATACTTGTTTAAATGTGACTCCTTTAAAACACTGTTAGCTATTGATATTATTTCTGGAGTACTAGGAGTTCTAGACACAATCAAAAGATGGGGCCATTCTCTACAGACCTTACTGTCTAAAAGGAAACTTGGAGACAATGGAAACAATGAAAGGCTGGAAAACATTCACTGTATTACTTTTTGTTCCCAAGCTAAAAGAGAAATTGACAGTGTTTCTAAAGCTTGAGCTATTCTGTTTAAGGCTTACACTTTTCACTGTCTTCTACCATAACATCTCCAGAAATATCCTGTGAAATAGGAACAGTCAGCTTGCAAATGCAGTGTCAGTCCAGTTTCATGGATAGCTGTCTGTATAGCAGGAGGTCACAAGGGGGTGGAATCCAAAAAGACATTCCAAGCTGGTCTCCTGTTCCTTTGAAGTATAACATATCCTAACATATCCATAATGTCAAAATTACGCCATACATTCTCAGAAAGCAGAGATGCTGAGTCTAAAATGCTTCCTTTTTTTTGAGAATTAAAATACCATAATTAACTGTGGATGTTTGATTATAGGCCATGTATTACTGACTCTTATTAGGTCCATTTATTAAGAGGAAAATGTAAAACATTTTCCATGTTTAAGTATTGTTTTCATTTGATATGTTCATTGCATCTGTTCTAATTATGAATTGAAATGTGCTATATGTAAAAATGGGATAAAATGCCTTTTGTAAAAGTAATATTTGTTTTAATCTAACACAAGATTTTTCTCAGGGTTTAGATAGTGTTCTTTTTAAAAATTTGAGTAATAGCATTTGGGTTTACTAAATGACCGTTGATTACTGCTATGACTTATCTTTCTTTTAAACAAATACTGTATTTCTTGGTTTAGGAACAATTACAAAAACAAGGATTGCAAAGTCACAAAATTCAAGTGCCAAATATGGATGCTTTTGCATGTTTGAAATAATTAGAGCTGAAGAGTCGGCTTCCTTAGAGAGTCTAATTTTTACAAAGTTATGTGACTATTACTTTGGTATGAGCAAGATATTTTTATAAATTCAGAATGTTTCTTTCTCTTCAAATTTTTGCACAATTCATTGTTACAGGCTTTTGAAATAAGTTATTTTTATTGGGGAAAATGGAAACATTTTGTTTACGACTGAGACATTTTTGTCTACTGAATTTTGTCTGAAATTTTTCTGGCAAAACAAGCACAATTTTGCAAAGTATTTCACTTTTCACTAGATATTATATTTCTAATGCTTTAGTGAATAATTAATTGAAATAGGTGGCATGAGATGTGCTAGAAAAAGTTTGTATGGGCATACAGTGTAGCAGTGGTGGTAATTGTGTCTGAATAATTGATAAAATATCATTTAAGTTCCTTCCCCGGCTTCTGCTGGTTGCAAATACATTGTGCTATAGGCACCATGTTCACACTTAATTAAACTGATAGAGGCAAAGTGATTTTGCTTTTAATCTTTTTTCTTTTGAGAATTAAAATACAATGTATACCTCATCATCTAACATTGCAGTAAATTAAAATGTCAGCATTAATTGCTCAATTCCCTTACACAACCTTATAACCTCAGCTCAGTTTAGGGTCTCAAGCCGTCAGTATTTACCATTCAGTCATTGCTGACTTGCAGTGTTCAAATCTTTGCATTTTGTTGAATGGCCAAAGTCTGAGATATATCAGAGTCATGTGGTAATATCTATGATTTCTAAATGCTAAACTGTGAATTACTTTTCATAACTATTACATTATATGTTTTACCTATAAACATTGAGTCTGTTCTGGAGATTTCAGAGCAAATAAAAGGTTTTCTTAACCTTATAGCAGATGTGTGTGTATCTGCTTCTAATTACAATTCAGTGGAAAATAGCTTTGTATAAGATTTATCTTTTAGTATCTTTCCTTGCCTGTAGTATACCGGACAGCATAACTGCATGGGATCATGTTTATGGGCTGGCTGCTGCTTGTCTGCTCTGACTTTCATTAGATTTTTAGGTGGACCAGCTTAGATAGGAACTTCAGTTGATGTCTTCCGTTGAAGTTGGTAAGAACTTTAGTTCAGAGATAGTATTTGACCCCCCTCTTGGATATGGCTCTACTTGGGCAAATTCACTATACAAAAATTAAGTACAGATTCAGCAAGCCATTTAAGCAGTTAGCTTCCCATTGACTCTGGTTTTCTGTTATTTTCTTCTGTATTGTGTATTTTGTAGGGCTGTGTCAATACCATCTACCAACAAGCGTGTTGGGCTGCATAAAAGTTTAAGTGGTCAAGAGTCAAAAACAGGTAGGACTTTCTGTGCCATTGCCATGCATAGTGCTTGTCGTTGTGAGTACTGTCTTGGGTTTTGTACGTTGAGGCAGTTCTTGAAGACAGACGCTTTTTTTAAAATTTAAAACCTCTTTAGTTTTGATAACTGTAAAACAGTATTTTGGCTCCAAGTTATTCCTTTCAAGGAAGTTTCCATAATTCTTTGACATTAAGTAATTTATAATTATCCTATTTACTAGGGCTCTTTAATCTTTATTTTCTATTAACATTGTAGTCATTGCAAGATAACAGTGTATTAGATCTCAAAAAAATTGCCTGCTATTAAATACCTATTACAAGAGTAGCTGTCCTTTAATTAAAGCACAGAGGAAAGAAATAGTTTGCTAATGTTTAGAGAAATATTCGTAATAGGTTGACATGGTCCAGTTCCAGAATCAACAAGAAATGAAAAGAATCCTGTTTAACTCAAGGTCGCAGAAGACAGCCTATTAAAAAGGGCTGTGTTTCTGAAGTACAATGCCAAACCATTTATGCTTTTTAAATGCATAAAGTTTGAAAGGTAGAATGGTCTAATGTATTTTGCAGTTCCTCATTAATATGCTTATCATTGAAAAATAGTTTAGCTTATTCTCTTTTTCATTAGTAAAGCTATAACTTTAGCCTTAGGAGGTTGAAAAAACAACTTCTGAAACAAGTGTCAGAAAATCATACCTATTTAAACTTTTGAGTATCTCTTCAGACTGTGCCAGTTCTTGCTTTTCTGACACTCAGGCCCTGTCCCTGTAGTTAATCTTGCAGAAGTGTTGGGAATTTTAATGTGCTATGGGTCATATAAGCTTCAGAGTCCATTAAAACAGTTAGAATACAGGCTAGCAGTTGGATTTGGAGACTATTTTATGTTTATATCTCCTGATTTTTATGATTTTATGACTGAATCTTTAGACTTCTTAAATGCTAAAACACCACAAATAAAAATGTTCTTTTGGAACGCTGACCTGCGGTAGCTGGAGCCTGCGGTGCTGGGCAGGGGATGGTGGCAGTGCTCCCTGACAGTGGTGCCTGCCCTTCCTTCCACGGCCCTGCCAGGTAGGAGACTGGGGACCATCTCTGAGGGTACAAAAGAAGGGCCCTGTGGATGCAGGGCAGGAGCAGAACTTCTGATTTCTATAAAGATTCTCTGCTGCTGGTTCTCTAGATTCATGTGGACTTGGGCAGTATCAAATACAGACATGTTCCTTCTTGAAACTGTCACTTCCTTGGCACTGACAGGAGACCAGCAAGCATTTCAATCGTGACTGTAGGGCAGTGAAGGAAACCCAATATATGTTTTTATAACAGTTTTCTTTCTTCACAGTAGAGAGCCTTTTTCTTGTACATAAACAGTGGGTGACAAACTCAGGAGCTGAAGTTCAGCACTGATGAGACAGCTCACGTAAATTTCTTTTGTGTAGCTCTTTCCACGTTTATTTGGAACAATACAACACGCATGTATTTGATGTACATGTATGTTCTTTAGCCTTCATGCTGTTACTCAGTTGTCTTTTGTTCTATGTTGGGCAAAGATTTTGTGCTTTTACTGCTGATCAAACTGCATTACAAACAACTCCGCCTACTTATCTGACCAGGAGTGAATAAACAGCATCCTGACATCTAAATCATGTTGGTCTAATGATTTTAGTGGGAAATATAGATTTGAAGGTCAGTGACAGAAATATTGTTGTTGGGTTATCTAAAAAGTGATGGTACTTTGCAAGTCTGCTCAGAGATCGGAAGTGATGTAATCTCAGCAGGATGGATTAGTTGTCAAAACTTTGAAGGTATGTGAAAATGTAATTCACTGTAGATTTTTTCATATCTCTATTGTCAATAGAAACTTTTGTATGTGGTATGAATAATTCGCTAACATTCAAATCTGTAGGAGACAGAGAATTAAGATTTTGTGTACTTCCTTCTGTATTGTGTTCTGACCTACTTGGTCTCTTTCAGTTGCTTGTTAGACTTGTTCTGGCTTTAAAAAAAAACAAACATAGTTTTTCTTTACCTACCCTATTCTGTCTGAGCCTTCCTCTTAAAATATATCCCTGACAACTGTCCCATTTCTCGTGCTTTGAAAAGAAGGTGGTTATGGCTTCCCAACCACACTCGGTGCAATTTGAAAATAAAAAGATATTGCTCTGTCAAATGTTGAAAGAAATCTTCCTTTTCAAAAAGCAGAAGAAATTGTCTAGCTGGGATTAAACAAGGGCAGGAAGTGAAGCATTTGTTTGTTTTATGAAGTCTGGTGAATTTTGATAATGAGTCCTTTAAAATATATGATATTGAAGCTTTTCTAATTCCAGACAGATAAGAAATAATAGTTACATATTTCAGTTTCAAAGACAACAGTAACCTTTTATCACCTAATTTAACAATCTTCTTAGTAAAATGTCTTAGAAGAATGTGAAATGTTATTTAAATAATAAAAAAGCACCATCTTTGAATAGCAGGGTTTTTTTAATTGCCATAATCAAAGTCCAAACACATTTCCCTGCTTTCTTTAAATAGATTCTCTTAATGACAGGTTTTTCCTTAATGAGGAGGAGAACAAAGGGAACAACTCTGTGTGTGTCAGTATGACTTCAGTATGACAGAAGGTCTGATTTTTGACAGCCCCACTAGGAAAATAGGAAAACTGGAAGTGGTTTAATTAATGTGTAACTATAAATTGCTAGTTTGCATTTTAAAATATAAACATTTTTTAATATTAGCATTTGAATATATGTTTTAAATAGCAAAAAAGCTGAAGAAATTTTATGCTGTAGGTCACATAATGTATTAATTCACACTTCTTTGATAAATAATACAAAATATGTTTTTAAATCGGACATTCTTGTTGAGTTTACTAATCTTTTCTGTGAATTCTGTGAGTGATAAATAGCTTAGAATAATTACACAAGTCATGGACTTTTTGGAGATAAGTCTTGTTCTAAAATCTTTGCTTTGAGAAGGGGAGACCTCTAACAAATTAGTTAATGAACTACAGCAGTTAGTGTTACTTAAATTCACATGATGAAGTTAACTGATGTGTAATCATACTTAATAGGAAAGGAGAAGATAATACCATACTTAATGGTGATCAGCTTTTCTAAAATTGACTAAACCTCAAAAATGTGTTCTATGTGTGGTCCTTTGCAGAGAGCATTGTAGGCTTTAATAAAAGAGATGACTTTGATATTAATAATATCTAAGCAGTAATTCAGGTACAATACAAAATTTTACAGCAGGGATAGAAATCTGGTTTTAATATTGGATCTCAAAGCAACTTTAGTGAGTCCCATTTATTTTCTAAGGAATCATATTTGTTTTCAGAAATTGCTGGATCCTGTAAGACTTAAAAGGAGTGAATCCTTATGCTACTAAGAAAATTTTAGATACCTTTCTGGTGTAGTAAAAGCTGCATAGTTACCCTGCTGCAATGTCTCCCATGCCTTCGTGGGGAGTTGCACCATTGCAGGAATACCTGCCTGTGTCTGTAGAAAGCCAGGAAGGGTAACGGGGTAACGCTGGGAGGTGCGATGGACTTTTCCAGCTTAATATCACTATTGCTGTCGTAGCTTTCCCCTAAATTCCCTGTAGCCTAAAAGTGCACAGATGTTGGGTGAGACAAGGAAGGGCACCAAGGTGGAGCTGGGATTGACGGGACAGTGAGAGGAACCAGGGGAGACCAACCTTGGCCACTTGAGCAGCTGCTCCAGAGCAGTGAATTTAGAAATCGGTGCCCTGCCCAGGAGATGTTTTCAGACAGGAAGGAATGTTTGCGGTCTTATAAGCTTTTTGCTATTTTGTCAAATTGTACTTATTTTTAGTCACAGGCTGCTCCAAGAATAATTATAGTTTTTAAACAATTATTGTGATTGCATACTATGACTGATTATTGTTTGATATCAATTTAATTGGAGACGAAGTGGCCAAGAGTTTTTGAATAGGAGGAATTCTTTTGTTTTCTTTTGCTGTCTGTAAAGCTATGAATTGCAAAAACATATGGATAGAATCATGGTTGTTATCTGAAATGTAAATGAGACATAGGGCTGGGGAACGTCTCCCTCCAGTCCACCCCTCCAGTGGCATCTGCTGGGAAGGTGACTCTGCAGAAGCAGTTTTGTAAGAATTTCCTCCCTTCTGCTCCCTTTTCTCTTAGCAGCATCTGGTACAAGAATGAACTGCAATATGAAACTGGGTTCATTATTAAAACAAGAGATTATAATTTCCACGTCATTCTCCCTATTTCCCACCACCTTTCTTCCCACTGTTTGATAATAATCTAGTCTCATAATGAAATTCATGAGGCCGCAACAACAAAGGAGCTCATGGAAGAGAACAGGAGCTTGTCAGATGGTATAGATTTGCATACTAATGAAGATTATGATGTTATTAATATTACAAAAACATGGTAGTATCCAAGTGCCACTGAAATGTGGAATGATAGATCATGATTAAACTCCAAAAACAAATTAACGAATGTATTTTACAGTATAGCTGCATCTTCCAACTGCTGAAGACAGACATAAATCCAGTTCTTGTAACTGAATTATTTTGATTCGTGTGTCATTTCAAGAAGGCTAATAAATGTAGACTTGTGATATGTTTTATTGTCTGTACTTTATTGGAAAAGGGAATGCAAAACTTCAATTTTTTCTTTCAAGCTACAAATGCTGATCACAATAGGTTGGAGTTCATCGGAATGATGTTCAGAACATCATGACTTCCAAGACAGGAGGCTTACCCATTGTTGGGATTTTATTCCTGTCTTTGCTATAGGATTCTTGACTTGACTTTGGACAACCTTATGATATTTTCCTTTGCTTGCTTCTTCAGTAAAATTGGTTCACAGACGGCACTGAGATCAGGAAAAGAAGGGCAAAGCAGAATTAAAGCTTCTACAGTTCACATAGTAGGCTTTCCACATTCCACATCTTCTGAACAGCTAAAGGTCTTGGTTTGCTACAAAAAGAGCATTTGGCATTTGCCAAGTCTCATGTCAAATGACAATTTGAGCAGCAGTTTTCTGGGCTTGATTCCCTCTTCTTTCTGCTTTGCATGACAACGATGCCTGTGCAGAGACACATGATGCTCTCAGAGCAAGTTGTATCTACTCTGCATAAACAGAAATGAGTCCTAAAGTGCAGGGCAGTAGACACCCTTGCTTCTAGTAAATTTGCCTTTCAATTAAAATATGGAACAGTGAGGCTACCCTTGTTACATGCAGCACTATGGTTTTCCAGCATATTATTTGCTGCAGTTCAGCAAATTGAAAGTGTATGTTTGTGAGGCAGATGAGGAGGCTGAGGGTCTCACAATATTTGGCTGCTATGAGAGGCTTGTTCTGTAGCTCCAACAACACGAGGAATTAATTCAGTATAAGAGAAGCCTCTGTCAGTGAACAGGAGAGTTATGAAAAAGCTGGAGTGTCTCATTGCTTGGGTGTGATTGAAGGTGGTGATGTGTTTGGGAAGATTTCAGTGAGTCTTAGGGACCATGATAGAGTTGAGTGAGATTTAGTGTTTGTGAGCCTAATAAAGCAATTCGTGCTTTTCTGTTACACTGTGTAACTTAGGGTCATTCTGCCCAAGTTAACGTAATCCAAGCCTTAAATCTAAGTCAAGAACGATGCTTTGATAATGAAGCTTGATAAGGACAAATTGTGCCCTGCAGACAGTCAGATTGGTGCAGTCTTGACACGGTCAGAGTGGGAGTGGGACACAGCAATGTGCACCCAGGAGGTCTGCAAACCACGGGTGCTAAAAAGCCTGGCATCACACCTTTGCTGCTCAAAAGGGTTTGTGCGTATTTGTGATGTTTCTGAAGGAAGGGTGGGATACAGGCAGCCATTTTGAGCTCTGCTGCTGGTCAGCCTCTTGCAGAGCTGTAAAATGGAAATACAAGGAGCCAAGAGGTGGTGGCAGATGCTGAACATCAGCAAAGGACTCTGCTGTCCTGCTTCACAGCCTGGGGGAGCATCCCAGCCCACAGCCAGCTTCCTCCAGCTCTGTGCAGGGAACAGGAATGGGATCATTATGCAAATGCTTCTGTAAAGAGAGCCATGGATTCATGTTCAAATATTTTTAAGTGTGTCTGTTTATAAAATTTTGCCTTAGGCAGATATTTCTTTCACATTGAATTTTAAATAATTAAAGTGTTTAATGTGTTTCACATTAGAAAGAGCTTTATTCATTTTAGGGATTGTGAAATAAGTGTTTTCATAATATTGTCCTATGTTTAGTAGCCTTCCTAAGAGCTTGAAAGGTTTCCAGTATTCCTTTCCTTTTTCTCACTATAAGAAAAGGTTTTCATTTCACTGTTAATATGGATTAATAAATCTGCATTAAATAAAATATGTAGGAAAGTGACGGTTCTGACAGCCTAAATTGTACTCGTTTGTGATGTCTTCTTTCAGATGCATTGATGAGTGAGCAACAGTTCCTTGTAGTGCTCCTTTATCTGATCAAAAACATTTTAAATTTGAGAGAACTAATACAGTGTGGCAGCCTGGGAAGAAAAGACAGCTTGTTTAGTCTTTTCCCCTTCAGTGCAGGAATCTTCCCTGTTCATTGGTGTCTGCCCCATCACAGACTGCAAGATGGGTGATGGTACCTACAGGATGAGCTACGTGTGGCGGACACTGGGATATGTACTTCCTAATGAACAACTGCAATTAGGAATAATATGGATCTCTTAGTGGAGCCTCTGACAGCCTGACTCTGCTCTCTTTGGCTGCAAGGGACGTGTTTCTCTGAAGCCTCTTCCTTTAGCTGTACTCTTCTCTCAGGCTCCCTTTGCATTTTTCCTTCACCACAGTTTTTCATAAGGGTCTTTCAGTGATGAGAGGACTACCCTGTGAGGTTGTCACAACAGCATGTTCATCTTCTGTGTATCTGAGCACTGCTGTCAGCTTCTTTCCTAACCCAGAGCTTACTGTGGAAGCCAGATTGACCTGATCCCAGGTGGTAAAAGTGGGGAATTACTTCTTATCATAAGCTAAGGCAATTGGGCAGCTCAGTTGTTCTGCCCTTGATAGATATTGCAGAGAGGCTCTGTTAACTCCTTGGGTAAAGGCACAAAGACACAGGTCAGAGGACTGAGACTAGAACAATGAGCTCTGGTGGCAAAGGGACCAATCTCTGTAAAAATGTCCCTGCAAGTTTGAGACTGGTTTGTAATTTGTACTTCTCTCTTAAACACTGCCAATCACTTGATGTGAAGCAAAATCAGAGAAATGTTCAGATTCTTCTTAGCAACCCTTGAACCCTGGTTCTTTAAACTTATTCATTAAACACCACTTTGGATTGCCAAATATTCTGACTATGAGGTAGAAGCCACTGTACTTCCATTTCTGACTTCTACTGCTTATGAAAACGATAGCAAATAGAAGTTTAATACAGTTTTGACTAAGACTGTAGTTCTCTCTTTGACTTCCTCAGCATTGACAATGATCCAGTGCCTGTTTGCCAGTATATGCATTAGTGGCCTTTAGACAAAGCACAGCAGTAGCCTGGTATTTAACAGCACAATAATTGCATGACAGCATCATTTAATGGAAGCCTTGGTAGAACTGGAGGCAAAAGAGCTCTCTTACAGCTTTTACTATGTTCAATAAGACCTATTTTTAACATCTTTTCCAAGGAACTAGTGACTGTTTTGCAAAAGTTATACTTCTATTTTTTTGTTTCTTCAATGTAGCACAGTGACTCTGTTTAGTATGGGGAGTCGGGGTGTTTACTGAAGCCACAGTTCTCCTTCCATCCCCACTTCAGTTCTCTTAACAGCAGTCTATGCTCTTTCTGTGTTTCTGGGAGTCTGGTGCTGGGCTGAAATGTTGGTTCACTGTGTTGTCTGTATGGTTCACTAGTACTTTCAGATACTGGGGTCAGTCTTAGTTGTGATTTAAGTAGCCTATTAACATCACTGGGATTTTGATGTTACTGGGGCTGAAGCTTCCCTTTCTTCCCCTGAAATCATGTTAGTTATGAGGATGTTGCTTTATGCAACAGAAATGAATTCATTATCTGTGAGAGAAGCAGTTTCTACAAAACTTAACTATTGGGGTCAGAAGCACTTTCTTCTTCCAAACAGAAATGTCGATACAATGCAATTTTCAGTTCTCTTGAACTGGTGCATAACTTTGAGTTCATAGCAGGAAGTGCTATAATAGCATCCATTCACTGTTGCAACCCACACTGGTTTTCATCCAAGGGAGATGTGCCATTGACCAGATCAGGGCTATTGCTTCATCCACATGAAGCAGGATCTACTTGTAATGAATGCATTTGCCCCACTAACAGTGAAGTCTGATTTTTCTCTGATGTGTGAGGCTGCTTTGCAGAATTCAGAGACAGTTATTTCTGATTTGATAGAGACAACGGAAGAAAATTGGCTCCCAGAAATATCTGCTTATCCTTAATCTTTGTGGTAATCTCTCATGAAGGTACAATAGGCCAGGGCAATGTGATTTAACTTTGAAGCCTGCTCTGCTTTGAGCAGGAGGTTGTATTGGAGACCTCCAGAGGTGCCTTACAACCTGAATTTTTCTGTGATTCTGTGACACCCTTGCAGTTTGGCAGGTCATCATATTTCTACTACGTTCATATTTTGTACTGCTTAATGCCGCCTTTCACAGCTCCACAGTAAAACACTTTACCTTCCTTTGGAAACGTTAAGGTCTCTGTTGCACTTTCAGTTCTTCTCAAAAGAATTAGAAAGGGATTTTATGATTTACATTCAACAGTGTTTTTGAGCAGAGCTACAAGACATGGCTGTGCTTAGGGAGCTGGTGGGTGTTGGTGGGAACAGGTGAATACAGGAGAGTATTCTAAAGAAAAATGTAAGTTGAGTCGTAGTACTTAAGAGGTGATAGCTCTGAAGCTGTGCTTCTTTACTCATTTCAGTGTGATCATGATTTAAATTACCTGTCTGTTGTTTCCTTTCTGCAAAGATTTTGCCTGTAAGTGATGCCTAAAGCCATGTTCTGCAGAGCCAAAATTTTGCTATTTGAGGTTCAATTGATTTCCCCTTCAGTTCAAAGGGAAAGCTCCAGGACACCAACATCAGTACTGTGACGTTGCAGATGCTGGGCAGCTGATGTTAAATGCACTGCACGTTTGGATCTTTTCCTGTGGCTTTCCCTGTGCTCAGAATCCTTTTACAATTTCTGAATTTGTCTCCCCATCACAGCCTCATTCCCCTTTTAGTTATTTTTATTGTATAAAGCTCTCTTTTAAAAGAAAAAAAAATTTTTTTCAAAGGGTTTTCTGTACTTGGTATCATTATTGTGTGTCTGTTTTAAGTCTCTCTTGCTTCCTAAAACAATTACCTCATTTCAGATCTAATTGTATGTTAACAGTTAATCAGCTTTTTACCCTCTGGTCTTCATGCCCTTCTTCACACAGTTCCTGACCCCTTTATCAGTGCGCCTCCCCTGTTTTGTTCACAATTTAATTTTTGTATTATTCTGTCCCCTTTCATCTCTTTGTGCTATGCATATTTCAGTCCAGATTCTCCTTTATCCAATTAACTTTGTTCTATTTCCTCTGCCATTTGAAGAAGTTTCACTGATGAAATAGTTCCCATAATAGAATTCCCTTTTCTGGTGCTCAGTCTGTAGCAGTATATAGGCCTGGTCGCCCACAGAAGTCAGTGCTATAACCTACCTGGTACTAGTGCTACAGACGTTAGCCCTAGATAAGGTACAGTGGTGCCATTTTGTGCCTGTTCCAAACAAGCTCTTTGGGGTAATAATGAACTATGTTATCGATTGCCAGCATGGGTAGAGATGCAAAATGAACGGCATACCCGCTAGCATTTCCTTAACCACTACAGACAGCCTCACGAGGGAAATCTTCAAAGCAGTAACAATATTAAGAAACTGGACCATGCAGCTAAGATAAGAATT
Source organism: Grus americana (assembly GCF_028858705.1). NCBI lineage: Eukaryota > Metazoa > Chordata > Aves > Gruiformes > Gruidae > Grus > Grus americana. The sequence continues at coordinate 11,212,144 of NC_072864.1, forward strand.
TTCCCTAAAAGCCTTTGCTTCACTTGTGGAAGACTTAATGCATGAGGGGTTTGTCTCTGTGAAAGAAAAAAGAAGTAATTTGAAGTTTATGTGCGAGTTGGCAGAATTTTAACAAAGGACCCTTGTTAGTCTTCTCTGCACCGCTGCCAAGCAGTCAAACAGCATTGTACAGCGTGCGAACAACAGTCATGTCTGTAAGCATGGTCTGCTCCTGAATGTTGTAACCAACTGTATCTAGACTGGAATCCTCCAGTGAGGATCTCCTGGAATTTCCTATAACCCTTTGCCTTCCCACCAGTTTTGGGAAGTTCAGAATATGGGTCTGAACTTTGCAATGTGAATATCTCTCTGATGCAGTTTGGCATCTTTCTTTTTGGATTCTCCAGTTTCTCCTCCTAGTAATTCAGAGAATTACTTTAGAAATAGCATAAGAAGCTGCAGATTCCAATAATCTAAAATAGTTATTCAGGAGAGTTTCTGTGAGAGAATCGTGTATAATTCCTGTAAGTTCACAGAAAAAGATAGGTGAAGTAATACTGTGTTTTTATCCCTAACCAGAGTCCCAGTCACACAAAAAATCTTGTAAGTTCACTCTGATAGTGCTTTTAACTTGAATTCCCTGCATTTGAAATTACTACAACTTGGTTAATTACTATCGTGGCCATTGATGAGGATTCAGGTTAGTGCTGACAGGTTAATGTTTTAGTGCTGACACTCTTCCAACACCTTCTGTAATTTTTCATGTCAGCCTGGAGAGGACAGACAAGTTCTCCTGTAATTTACTACAAAGAGATCATAAAACAGAGAGGTTCTGAAGAAAGATCCCCAGTGGTCTTTTAATGTCCTATACAGCTAAATCATCTTTTTGAATCTTAAGTGAATTTGTCCCTTAGTGAAAAGAACTGAGATTAGTATCTTCACTGTTTGCATTGCTCTAACTCACAGTTTAAAAACCAAATTGTGTAGACAAGCACCAAAGCCCTGTTTGGTTGTGATTTTTAAGAAGGTTCATTAAAAATCAAAATAAGTCACAGGACCCCGTTTTTCTCTTGGGCCTCATCTAAACCGGCAATGGGTGACACTAACTTCAGTAAGTCAGACATCATACGTGAATGTTACATGTGACATTAATCAGTGTAGTTCTGATAGATGTTCAGTAGCATATTTCCTGATTTCTAGCAGCAGGCACGCACACAGAATTGATCTGAAGGCATTTTGTTCCTTTGTCTTCTGCACTTGTGGGTTTTTTGCCATGAAAGTAACCCTTTTTCACCTGGGAAATAATCTTTATCCATGTTGTGGTTAAGGTTGTGTGGTTTATTGAGAGTGTAAACAGAATAATTACTGAAGAGATACATTTCCCTCCCTTAATGTAATAGACTTCTAAATGGACTCAAAGAAAATTAGGGAGTTGCGTACTGAAAATAAATGACCATGTAGCATACTGCAGTTAGTACATTGATCTATGTATTTTTAATTAATGTTAAACTCGTGAAAGAAGGTTGTGTTTTCTTTTCATGTGGAGTTAAAAAACCAAAACCTCACAACCCCCCTACCTTTCATCCTGTATATAAAGAAGATTTGCTGCCATCTGGGTTATTGGATTTCATGTATGTATGGTAGCAGTCAAAATGTGGAATTAAATTTTTAAAATTGCTGAAACAACAGTGTGAAACACATGCCTTCATCTCCCAAAATCTGAACATTAACTGCACAGCTTTATCTCTTCAGTCTGCAGGGTCCGGAGAACTCACTAGATGTCTCGGCCATGCTGGGAGGAGGAAATACTTGGCCAATAGTAATGGGCAAACTAAACTCAATGACAAAACGCCCATTGGTTTCCAAGGAGCAGGATTTAGCATTTAACTTTACAAAAATGCCAGTGGATTTGTAGGGTCTGTTTTTGTATGAGCAGTTGCTGAATATCTGGTTCTTGTGTACCACCTATTGTGAGGGGGGGGAAAAGGAGATTTAGATGTCTTGCTACCAGATTTGTTCATGCCTCTAGGCGTATAGCTGGGTTTTGTACTTGCATTTGATATCCCTTCTTGCAGATTGCTTTTCAGCAAATGTAGGTTAAGTTTAAAAAATCAGCTCCGCCCTGTCTATATATAGCTGAAAAGGCGATGTGACATTTGAGCTAGTGCTAACCCTGCTGGGTTTCAAAGCTGTGGCCCCCAAGGGACAGTGGGCTGGGTACAGGCACAGCAGACCAAGGCTTACAGTGTGTACTTCTAGTGACTGCTTGGAGACCGCAATTACTCACCTAGGGTGATGTTGCATTCTCATTAGAACTTTTAATTCTGGCTACTATAGGAATTGTTCAGATGAGAAGTTTTGGAGCCTAGTTTCATCAGTAGTAGAATTCCAGATATTTTAAGCATGAGTCTGTGAAATACAGTTTTAAGATTAATTTCATGTTTGTTTACCTCCTGTTTCCAAGTCAGTTCTTGATCACATACAAAAACTTTATATGTTGTCTTCTGGCAGTTCCTGAAAGACTTTTTTTTTTTTCCATAGCAATTAAGTATGCACCATATTAATTTAAAGTTTTTTTCTAAGAATAACTAGAAAGCAATTCAGCCACGGCATCTTTTGTGTGCGTGTAAATGACTTGCGTGCATTGTGATACTTGAAGTTCTGAGAAAATAAATTTGGTGTTGTGTATCAGAGTAGACAACACAGCAGGATTTTAATGTGATCATAATTTAATGTAGGATCCAGTGACAGGACTATAATTAAAGAATACTAGTTCAATATTTGGACTGGTGAACAATTTGAAACATGGAAAGAAGTATTGTAGGATATATAAGAGCATAGGTGAAAGGACCACTCAGTAAAATATTCCTTATTTATTGGTGGAATAGCACAACAGTTCACATGCAGTGTTTAGGTGTTTGTCACCTGCTTGAGACAGCATCAGTGTTCCTTTGAATGTGAAACAACATTAAAATGTTGGGAAATTTGAAAAAAGAAAAGGTGAAAAGGGAACATGATTTGAATGAACTCAATATGGGCTTTCTTAGTTTACAGAGCAGTATATTTTAGCAGAGGGTTTTGTACTGGGAATGTTTTTTGTCGTGCCTGTGACCCTATAGATAGCTAAACTGAGATAGCCTTTGCCTATACATTTCCTGAAAGCAGGTCTCTTCTGAAGCGAGTGGGGCATGCTGAGCTGGAAACTCATTTGAAATCCTGACTTGACAAGTTCAGATATGTGCTAAGGAATAATGAAACGATTTTTGTAAAGGCAGATTGGCCTTCCTGAACCCTAGGGAATGATGCCCTTTGGTTCCTGGCAGAATCCTGGCATTCAATTTTTAAAAGGCACATACAAAATTGTACTTTGAAGTCAGTATTTAAATGAGTCATTATCCTTGTAATTTGCTTGACTTGCATCTTTTTGAAGGCAACAGGAAGAAGGATGGTTTCTTTTTGGTTTGGACTAAACACAATTTATAATATTGTGATGTTACTAAAGATAGTAGGGGAAGGGTATAATATTAAATGAGAAGGGTGTGATGGGCTACTTTGGAGGCAGAGGTGAGAGTGTATCAGTCAACTGTGGCACAACGAAGGGGATAAGAGCAAAAACTGAAAGCTGAATACAAAAGAAATCTCCCCCTTCCTGTGCACGTACTCACCAATTAGATCAAAGACCATGATAAGCGTGAGCTTGATGAAATTTAAAGCAGGCAGTATTGCCTGTTTGGGTAATGAGGTGTCACCAGAGTGAAGATCACAAAATGTAACTACAAAAGAAAGAAGCCTTCTAGGCATTGTTAAACCTTTGCTTTTGACTGCAGTCTGAAGATTCTCCCGAATCCTTTATGCAATGAAAATTTTAAACAATGTGATTAACCTTAACTATGTCATTAATGTAACTCTGGATTTGAAACGTGCTGTGCAATCTCGGCTGAAACCTCTCTGTTAATCTGATATTTGTAATTGATTAGCATGTATAATAGTAGGCAAAAAAATGCACTTTAATCAACTGGGTACCATCTGCACACACACAAGCACAAGAGACTCCTGCTAGAGAAGCATTTACAACTTAAAACATACAGAGGAATAGGAGTGAATAGATACAGATTCTAGTTGTTACCTGTTATGCTAAAATTTAAGATCGTTACAATTTAGAAGTTTTGAATTCAAGCTTTATGTATAATTTAAGCATCAATAGTACTACCATGTTATACATAACCAAGACTCTAACTGTCCATAGAGTTTAATCAAATGGGCCATATTCTACTGAAGTTAATGAGTGCTTTTCTACTGATTCAATTTGAATCAGCATCGGATGCAAATATTGCTTTAATTTTATGATAATTTATTTAAATAATCAGAATGCTCTTATACCTACTTCCATTGAATAAATGCCTCAGCCATTCTGGGTCAGCAAGAATCTGACCTACTTTATTTCATTCTGGGTATTTGCCTGAAGTTACTACCATGGAATGCCTCAAAGCATCTCCTTGACTGTGGCTTTCCGCAGTTCTTAACTGTTGCTTCAAATGAAATCTGCTTATTTGTGTTTCCACTCCCGTGTGTTTACCCTGGTGCTGGCAATGCAGTAAGCCCTGGGAAGATGCTAACACACTCTTGTGTTTACACATCACTGTTTGAGAAATCTCAGTGTCTTAAAGAGAAGGGGGATTTTCCCCAAACTGTGTAATTGGAAAACTGAGGCATATGATACAGGTTTTACCTGAAATCACCAATTTACAACTATGCTTAGCTAGGGGGAGAACCTGACAGTCCTGAGCCTCACTTCTGCAATATATCTCCTAGGCAATTGGATTCCAATCTTATTTTACCATTTTATTGCCATAATTCCATTTGATAGCCAATATTCCTCAGATGTTTGAGAAACTTGGGTCTTAAATCTTACATGTTCTATGAAATACACCGGTTCTTACTGGATTGAATTATTTCCCTAGAAACATATATCTGGGTTTGGTTAAAGGCTGTGATTTTTATTTTTCATGGTTTCTGTAGCTGGGTATTATGACTTCATGGAGCTGCATGATATTACCAACTAAAGTGTCAGAAGGATACAAGGTTGTGAAAGTTATGCAGAGGCTTTCCCTCCACAAAATAGATTGTTCTGAGGCAAATTGATCAAAGACTTTGCCCTATGTTTCCTACTGTCCCATCTGCCAGTAAGTATTACTCAGGCAAAATATTGAAGCTACTTATTTTTATTTTATCAGCCAAATTTTGGCACCTAGAAATTAAACTATTTTTGAAAATATCCATCATCTTTCACTGAGATTTTGATTGTGCTGACTGGTTTATCTGAAGTGTTGCCCTTCGCGTTAATCTTTGTATGTCTGCATGATGAATGCAACTTTATTTGGCTAATGATATTTTTCAGTCCATCTTTGGTATATTTTTCTCTGGGCTTGTTATGCATTTACTTTTTTTTTCCCTCTTGTTCTTCATAATAAGAATTATGCTTAATTTCCAACAGTGTGCTACAGATTGCCAAATAAGAGGGGTTTTATATGATTTTAAATGACCCTTTGAAAGGTTTACTTAAGGTATTGAACTTTCCATGGACTGTAAATGATCACTCCTTAATGTTATGGCTTATTTGTCTTAGGGCAGTTTTATCAATAACCTGATCACCTTTTCTTTGTAACCTATTTTTTTCTCCTTTTGCCTACTTCCATATTTTGGGGGAATTAACTAAATAATGAGGATAGAGTTATTTTAATTGTCTCCAGCCAGGTTTTTAAATTGTCTCCCTACCGCTCTATCTGAGTGCCTGTTTGAAACAACTGGTGACAAGTCAGGCAGGGAGGGTAGTGGCAAACCCCAAATCAGACACATTTGGTTTTAATGTAAAGAATCACTTTGCTTCAGTGGCCACATTGATCTGCTACTTTAATGTACAACAAAATATGAACAAACTTAATTATGTAGTTGCAGAATATCTAGAAAATGCAGTACTTCATAACAAACCTGTAAGGAGGAAACGCAGAACTCCCTGATATTAATGGTCTTTAAAGTATAGCCAGAAATAAATTAATTATCCACTTCAGTATACTAATTGATGTTCATCTATTTATTCTTAAGTGTCTTGACTATTTTGAGCTATTGATAAACATTGCATTTATATTTTCATTTCGGTGAAGAATGTTCTTGTCGCTGAAGTTCATTTACCATTGTTTGCACAAGATCCTTCTTCTGCTCAGTCTTCATCTGCTAGTTGACTATCTGAATTAACTGATTTAAATGGCTTTCTGGTTCCACTTACCCTCGGGTATCCTTACGATCATTCAAAGCTACCTTGTATTTATCTACCTGTTCCTATTATACACAATCTACTAGAAACCCTGTCAGTACCAAATATTCAACTGTATCCATTTTATGATGCTCTGCTTTCAAAGACGTGTAAAGTTAAGTGTTAGTCCAAACTGCTGAAGAGTCATCTTCAATTAATGGAGGAAAGAGGAGAGGATATCTTTAAAGAACAGATACATTTTCAGAGAAATACTGTCTGTAACGCTTTGCATTCCTTGGCAGGTTTGAATGTTGTGCACTTGGGAAGAAGCATTTATTTAAAGTTCTGTGAGGTACACAGTCCATTTTAGCCTGGAAAAAGAATAGCAGGAAATAAACAATAATGAGCAAAGTCTGTCTCAACTGCTGCTTCATGCTAATAACCTGAAAAGTGCAGAACTTGTGCTGACAATTCAGTCAAAACAGCCGGGTGCTAGGTCATCTTGGGGAACGAAATGCTAGATTTCAATCACTGCTCAAGAGGCCGGATTGCTAAAACTGCTTTGAAGTTCTCTTGTGATCTTCAGTTGAGAGGTTGAGAATCAAAACTGCAGAGATGTTAAGGAGTAAAAGGAGAAAAGAAGCAAAACCTGAAAAAATAGATTCAGAGGCTTTGACCAGGTATTTTTTTCAGGTTTTGCTTTACAAGAATGTTTTAAAAAATAGTCTTCAGTGATCAAAGAACTGCTGAAATCAGTCTACCTATTCCAAAATGAAAATGCAGACTTAGAAGCTAAATTTTGGGCTGCTAATTTTGCATGTGTAGCCCTGGTCTCTAGATAGATGTTAGGAGATGCTATATTTAGAAAATTACTTCAGTGATCTCATGTTACCCACAATTCTTAACACTCAAGCCTTTTGTTTATTCTGAAGGTGCTGCAGTTTCTTGTCTGAGCTAGTCTGATTGTCCAATTAAAAGGTGATTTCTTGCTGTTCAATGTGTCTGTTGGTGTAATTTTTTTCACCACAATTAGTCATTCACAATGGCAATCAGTTGATTGAATTTTATGGCACTGGCAGTGTCATGACTGTCTCAGAGACAAACTTCCCACTAATTCCTCTTCCAGTATGAGAACTCATATTACCTCTGAATTATTTCCAAAGTAGCAGGATATAACGCATTGACTTTACTGTGGTATACTTAATATGATAAATCAGGAGCAACAGTTAATGAAAATGTACTGTAAGGTACATAACTATATGGGGGGCAGGGGGAAAAGATAGGAGTATTTTTAGGTATATAAACTAATTATTGTAATTTCACTTTCCCTATGCTATCTCTTCTTCCTAGCCAGGGTAATGATCTGTCTTATCACTAAAGTGCCTCTACTAAATCTTTTGAAATGTCAAAAGAGAACTAATATTTACATCAGAATAATAACTACAATTACTTACCCACTTTCCAATTCATTTGGAGTCAATTATTCTTTAGTACTAAGAGAAATAGAGCCTTACTGTAATACTGGAATGAGTTTAATTAATCCTTTTTCACATACAGCAGGCTGATAAATGAAATTCAGCCTGTAATTTAAGAGCTTGGGGAAATAGTATGATATTAAGGGTTCTTTGAGTGATTGACAGTTTAATTTATTACAAAGAGCAGCAGTCTGTCTTACCTTGGAGTTCATTCCAGTTTTGCAATTAATGATTTCAACTGGGGAGAAGATCATCATTCTAAGAAGAATTTCCAAACACAATTTTTATGGATGGCTTGGCATCACCTATCAATTACCACACACTTGTAACCCTTCATTTTGTGAAAATAACCGATAAAGAATGCAATGCGTAATACCAAAAGCAGTGCTGAAAAGTTTGTGGGAGCTGGAGAATATGATATATTTGTATAGTAGAATTTCCCACAAGTTGGTATCATATTTTCATCAGGAAGAAGAAAGGGTAATTGGATTTAAATGTCAAGATGTTCCTTCTGTAGGTTTGAAGTCACACATCTATTTTCTCAGCTACAGTTTTTGCTTGTGATTATGAAAACTGCACCCAGTTGTCACTGAAGATGACAGTAAAGAATTCTCTAGGACTGAGTTAAATGCTGAACCATAACCTGAAGGTTTGACACAAGCAACATAACACTACTGGTACAGATGAGAAATAAATTATTCTATTGGATTTGGTAGATTGTAGGTGAAGTAGTGATTTTACTAAGAAACAACCCAGATAAAGCTAAGAAAGATTAATCCAGCAACAGATTTCTAATTTGGGAAAATACAGATTCAGATGTCCAAGAGGTGAAGACAGAGTTGCCCACAGGAGGAAAACATTGGCAGATTTGTATTCGTATCCCCCACATTTTTCTAGATATTTAGAAGCAAATGGAATGAAACGTTCCTGGAATGTCAGTTATTTCCCTAGATTGGCACTTGTGGGTATGGTTAAAATAGTAACAAAAACGAGTTTTAATGAATGATACAGAAATGTGCAGGTAGCTCCTAATAAATTCCCTTGGTAGTAATTCTGTTTGACCCTTACTGATACTCAGTAGGTGTTGGCTTCTGACTCCCGCTGAACTAAAAAATAGCTTAAGCAGCACAGTTAATGCTAATTATCATTTAGTAAAATTGAGTAAGAACTGTCATCTTCCTTCAGTGTCTGTATTGGGAAAGGCTGTCTGGGCTGCATCTTGTTTTTTCTAGAATCTCTTTAAATTAGAGGAGAACCTAGCAGGTTTCTCTCATGTTGCTGGGGTACAAGCAGAACCCCTGTTAATGGCCATCTTCTATGAGCGTTGGGTTCATATTCCTGTTGTGTGTTGTGTTCAGCTGTAACTGATTATATGTGTAAAAATACTTGTTGAGAATAAGGATAGCGTAATTTCAGTTATGCACCTGTGTGTGCTATTTGTTATAGCAATGCTAACTATACTTAAACTTAGACTTGTCTTACCAGAACTTTGTTTTACAAGAACTGTTCTCTGTGTTTCTGTTAATTTTTTCCCTTTTATAGCTCAGGGTTTTTTAGAGGATGCTTGTAATAATGCTTTAGGAAATGCACAATTCATGGATACTGTTTGATACTGAGGTAATTTTTGTGCATTTCTTTAAGTCTGTGCACTCTATTTTGAATATGCAGTATCTTTGCTTTCTCTTATTCTATTCTTTCCCCCCCCACCCCTGTTCTGGGCTGTTATCTCAAAGATCCAGCAGCATTAAAGGCTGGCTTACTTAGAATACTTCAGTATGTAAGATTGTACCTTGGTTTAACAAGGAAAGAATGCTGAGCATCAGGGAAAGAATTAGGGATCTGTGATTGCCTGTTGGGTCAGATCAGGAGAATTCATAATGAAGAGGAATGGAGACTGTAAAGCCAGTTCACTAGAGGGAAGCCACATTAACTAGTCCAAGATGAGGGAGAAGTCTGATAAAGTGGGGGGAAGAAGAAGCCTTGACCACCAGAATTCAGCATGGCCCTAGTTTGTGTCTTCTAATTGGTTTCTAATTGATTTCTATTTCTTCTGCTTTATCTTATAAGCAAAGAGCATTTAGAAACCTGGTGGTGGTGGTAGAGCTTGGAAACTTTGTTCCAAACTGACTAGTGTGCTACACAGTATATTTGTGACAGCTCCCTGCCGGTCAGTTAAATCTCCAGAAGGTCTTGCATGGACTTCAGTTGTCTGCTGTCAGAAGAGCTGGACTTAGTGGCTGCATTTGGGCTAAATACCTCAGCCTTCATTCAGACACTGGTGGTCAAAACCCAAGGCACAGTGAGAAGAGACAGAAAACAGCAGTTACTGACGCAAAGCAAATTGATTCTATGGGGCTTGCTCAGATCTGTGACAACATAATCCCTATATTGCTGTTCCTAAGTACTACTTTTAGCTGAGTACAAGCGAAACATTTATTCTTTCACCAGTTAAAAACTGCTCTTTCCTTAGTGATTGCAGTACAGCTGATTTGTGCAAAGTTTTCCTTGCTTCCTGCACACTTGGCAGTTCAATGAAAAGAAGGCAGTAGAGTGTGAACAGTGTCTGGGGCCAGGGCTGATTTGCAAGGCTCCTCATGGAGAAAAGGAGAGTAAAAGTTTTGACGTTCTATTCATGTTCAGTGCAGCAGGTGACTGACGTGCATCTGGAGAGCGTTTCTCCCCTTCCTCCTCTAGTTTGCACTCTAGGTGCTGTAATCTTGATGTACCAAAGCTGCTCTGTCAGAAAGTCTAATCTGACAGTTACAAATTTCTAAATAACTTCAGGTTTCTGAGTTAATGAAAGCAATTCATAAGAGAACCAGTGGTGGTAGCAAGAATATCGAATAACCTACTGTTGATACTATTTATGATAGTGGTGTCTTATGCTTTTACAGTGCCTTCCAGTTCCAGCATCCTTGGTAATGAGATGCATTTGGCATCACTAAAATTCAGTGGGTGGACAGTAATACTCAGATGATAGATTACTGTGGCAGGGTAAGTGTGTGGCCATAATTATTACCAAAGACATAAGTGCAAACCCCAGTTCCTACAAATAGCTCTAAGTGAGCTTTCTTATCTGTGTATCCTAAGCATGGCCTCCTTCAGACAATGGATACTCAGTAAAGTACATTTTAGTAATTTTTATCTAAGGATGAAAAACTACTTTTTTATACAGTTTACCAGTATATGTGGATTATAGCAAAATATGACTTTATTTTTTTTATTTCGCCATCACTGCGTATCATCACTTTACAGTGTATAACCTATGTATGTCATTACTTACTGGGTTGTTATTTAAATGCTTTTTTTTTTTTATACCTACCCTTGAATATCAAGATAAATTGTTGCTTGTATAATTGACTTGGAGTTCCTAGTTGAATGGGAGCTTCAAGGTGTGGTGTTTTATTGTTTGGGATTTTGTGTTTTGGTTTTTGTGTTGTTTTCTAAATCTATGAATGCCAAGGAAATTAAACTTCTCCTTTTCTACCAGTTTTGACTGGTATACCTGGCAAGACTCCTTCTGTACATCACGAGGTTGTTTAGTACCATACATCACATGTACTTGATCCAGTCCCCGAAGCTAGTTTTTAAATTCCACCTGTTATATGCAAGCAATACAAATTCCTGTTGTGCTCTGACTTGCCATTGGCCCTATGTAGTTTGATATTGGGACACGCAGTAGGTGTGACAGAGTTACAACTTCCTTCATCGTTATTTCTGCGGTATTCAGTTAAGGAGGGATATTAGGAGTTAAGGTTTTGAAGAACAACCAGCCAGTTTAAATTGACTTAGAACCATTAAATGCTCATCCACTCATTAAAGGCATGAGGAAATCCTATGGATTCCTTTTTCTAAGGCATTTCTTTTTCCAGACAGAGCTAAGTACCTTATCTTAATGCAGCTGAGCAGGACAGAAACAGAGAGGTGGTGCAAGTGTGGGCTGTCACTGAGGGGAGCGCTCCTGTCTCTTGCAAAGGGAATTCAGTGAAACAGGTCAGGAAAGCAGAGGAACATTTTAAAGTAGTTAGTGGTATATTAGTAGGATGATCAAAGAACCTGAGGCCTTGCATGATCCAAACAAAATACAGGTTCCTGTCTTACATGTTACATTTCCTCTGCTGGAAATGTGCAGACTAAAACTAGAGAGCCTGGAGCCCTTCCGCAGCCGTCGTTCCAGAGAGCCGAGCAGGACTGGAGGAGGCTGTGATCTGGGCACACACACAGGCACAACCCCACAGACTATGGATAGATAAAGCAGGAGGAAGCCAAAGATTTCAGTAGAATTAATCAGTCACTATTTTTAAGGCTGCAGGATCTTACTAAGTTTTTCTTTTTCTTTTTTTTTTTATTTCCCAATGCATGCAGATTGCAAAAAAGGGGCCTGCAAGGCCCAGGGAAAGAGGTCCATGAGGTCATTCCTCTTTGATACTGTCTTAATTTCAAAATGCTTTATAAAGGGTCACGTGGCAGGCCTAGAGGCAAATCTAGTATGCATAAATATTTTTTTCTAGGCTTAAGAAGTTTAGGAACAGCAGCTCTTGAGAGGATGAGGTATACCTCCACGATGCCTGACAGATGTCTACCTAACCTGTGCCTATAAAGACCTATGGGGTTTCCATAACCTCTCTTAGCTGCCTGTTCCATTATAATTACCTTTTGATGTATAGAGTTTTTCCCGATCTAAGTCCTTTTCACTAAAAGTTAAGCCAATTAAGTCTTGTTCTCCCCCCAGCAGACACAGAGAATAATTCATCAAACTCCCTCTTAGTAAGAGCCTTTTACATTAAGATGGTTTGTCTCATGTCCTCTTCTGATCCTCTCTTTTCTACATGGGAGGGGGAAGCCTAATCTCTGATTTTTCCTGTTTTTTCCAAAGCTTTTAGCATTCTTAACTTCCTTGAAACTTCCTCTTCTGATTTGCTTGCTCTGACAGGCCTAGAAGCCAAAATGATTAACTTCCCTTCAGATTCCCGATCTTTAGGATGCCTGGTCCTAGCAATCAGTGACTAAAACAAGAGTCACGTGTCTTGTGTTTGGTGAGATCTGTGAGCATATGATCCCCTTAGAGCCACTGTTGAACACTTCCTTATCTAAAATATAAAAACTCCTGAATTAGGATGATCACTTCTATAACTGGTCTTTACAATAATACTTTTTGGTTGGTTTTCCTTTTTTAAAAAAGAAGTTCATTCCCTCTCTGTTTTATAAAACGTTCTGAGACAGTAAATGCAATAAGCTGAGTACAGGAATGGTGTTGAGGAACAAGGGAGATTCCCCAAAAGTACATTTTGGTGCAGCATCAGTTGGAAAACTTTCTTGTTTTCTATCACTGCTTTTTTCTGCTCTCTGTAACATCGAAGTGCCAGTGGTAGGCTCTATGTACCATATGGTATATAGATATTCTACATGATAAATAATTTATGAAATTGGCAATTCTTAAATGCTTAAATTTTCAACAAGGATAGCAGATTCCTTCTCTGTTCTTTTAGTTATTATTCCACTGAATAGTTACATATCAACAAATGCTGAAATAAATGTTTGAAAACATTGTTTTTAATTGTTGACCAACATTTTGACTGACAATCTTGTGTTAACACTGGGGCTGTGGAAAGAGCATACCACTTTTTGCATTTAGGATATTAATCATTTTTAGTGATGATGGCTTGCTGTAATTCCCAAGTGACTGAACTATTCTTTGTGCTCTGACAAAATTTGTAAATTATGGAGGTAATGATTTATTTGAAGAGAATCACATTATGTAGTGGGGCAGACTTTGTTACAGTTGTAAAATCCCACCAAATAAGGTGGAAATTCAGTGTGGTAATAAGGTCATTGGAGATTACTGTTTTCTAGAACAATGCTGATAAGAACCGAGGTCCTTCCCAAACTAATGGCAAGATTTGGCTCCATCTTTGTACTTGTACATGGTTGTCATATTATGTTAGAAGTGTGATTTCCAGAATCTTGAAGTGTCCACATGACTGTGGATTTGAAAGGTGTGCCATAAATGACAAATATGAAAAAAAAAAAATGAATAGAGAAGCTTTTGAAAACCTTTGACTTGAAGCGCTAATTATGGGTTACCAATTATGTAAAGGAGAAGAAAATTAAGTATGACTTACTTTTTATGCAGGAAGGAAACTTACTATGATATTCTGCAACAACTTAATCTGTAAGAGCTGCTTTGAAGTTGTGCACAACAGAGTGGGGATAAAGTTGAGTCCAGTTCCAGGCACAGACCTCTGATACAGCAACGCGCTTAGTACACTTCATACTCACTAGTCAGCAGCAAACACTTCTGTCCCTCAAAGCACACTCTGAAATAGATCCTGCTTTCTGCAGTGGTGATCCTTCTCTTTTCTCAAGCTTCCTATCCACATTAAAATCATAAACAAAAAAGACAATGTCTTGTATGAGGCTGTGACGGAATAAGAGTTAAATCCCAGTCAGTGGCAAAACCCTATCATTGAATTTTTTGGCTGGATGTACAGCTGTTGTTGGATTACTCTCACCTTTTTGTTCCCAGTGAATCCAGGAAATTGAGTTGGGTTTCTGCTGTTCAACCTCTTTTGTCATATTCCCTTAAAACAAGCTTGATTTGTGCAGTGTGTGGGGAGGATTCCTGCATGGCCTTTCCCTTCTGTAGCCCCGTGCAAAGCTGTGCAGTAGTGTTTCCCTTGGCATTGCTCATCCGAGGACTCTTGCCAGGAACAGAATGAGCACTGAATGGGGACCAGGAACTAAGCAAATACAATAACAAAATGAATATTTTAACAATAACAAAATGAAATGAATACTGCATTTAAATTTCAGCTACCTGGTTTTAATTTTGAGTCTTAGGGTTGCTGTCTGAGTAGTTATACTGAAGTTGTGACTCAGTGTTCTTGCCCATTGCTCTCCTAGCACTCTTGCTTTATTTGCAATAATTTCAGCCCAATTTCTCCAATTCACTTTATTATATTGGTAGTGTTCTTAATCAGTGACAGCCAAGGTAGCATGTTTCTGTTACTGGTTTCTTCTTCTGTGAATTATAAGATTGATTACTTCCCTTTTCTTGTTAATGTATCTTCAGTTTATGATAGACCATATTCCTGGTAATACCTTAAGCAGAAGAGGGATCTGGCTTGCAGTATGTAGCAAACCACAGCTTGTTTATTCCTTGAGTTCATTTTAATATCTGGATCCATGATCATAAAGTGCAATGCAGTTATTTCTTTATCTCTAAATTAAGGTAATTGTGGGAGTGGATTTATGGAGAGATTTAGTTATATGAGATGGAAATCTTTTGTTTGGATGATTCTGAAAGCTGGAGAACTGTGGATAAAGAAATTAATACAATTTCTTGCTGCATGCGAGGATCATTAGGATGCCTAATCTCTTATCAGGAAGCTGGATTCAGAAGTCTGTGGATGAGTTTGCTCATTGCAGAGATGTAAGATAATAAAGGTTGAGACTGAATTTGTTTCTGAACTCTTTGTGAAAATATTACGGTTTACATCCAGCCTCCTTTAGCAACAGTAAATTTGCCATTGTGAAATAAAGCAATATTGAGATAATATAATACCAAGATTTTCTTATCAGAGATTTGTAAATACCAGTTACATACGGTGTTTTCAGCTAAGTCTGTTGTCACCAGCTAGATATAAACTAGAAGATGGGTTTGGGTAAGGAAAGATGTTTTCATTTATAAAGTTCTGTCATATCAGGAGGATTTGAAATATTTTTCCCTTTGCTTCATAGCAAATTCCCTTCAGGAAGTGGGCTTGCAGTTGCACGTGGCCAGGTTATGGTGCTTTCCCATGTTCCCACTTTCAGCCGAGCTGCTGTCGCTGCCTTTGGACACACTCCATGTCATAGCAATGGTGAATTGAAATTTGTTAGCTGAAAGAATACTTACTGAGGTTTACAGTGCACAATCAGTTGCAGTGACTGAGATGAAGAGCAGTAATTTATAACGCTTTCGTAATACAATTGTACTTCAGTTGCATATTTGTATACTTCTCTTCCCTGGCAATATATTTAACAGCCTCTGGAATTTATGATGTGTTCCAGTGGTATATCACAAAGTTTTGGAAAAGACTTACGTTAAAGCTATCCTTTTTCTCAAAGTTGGTGTTATTTCCTTCCTACTAGTGAATCTATGCCATTTTGATTGCTGCTACATTATGCCTGCTAGGGATGACTTGTACCCCTAAGAACTTGTGGTTGTTTTTGGCATGCATTGAGGTTCAGGATTCCTATCGTATTTATATGCTAATGTTCTAATCAGATGAATTCCCCCTCCCTCATTTTACCTAATGAATGATGACTTTTCTTCTCTGCTCCCCATCTAGTAATATATTTAGACATTAAGTATAAATCTTCTTAGCAAATGAATTGCTTATGTATATTTGCCACATGATATATCTCTCTTTTGGTATGAGCAAATCTTTTGTTTAAACAGGAAAAAAAATTCCCTAGCATCTCTCTTTTCCTTTTTTTATGCACTGATTTAGACACTTCAGTATGGTTATAATAATAATATATATCTAGTATGCTGTATCATGAAGACTCTAAATACACAATGTAGTAGACCTATTATGTGAAAGTATATTTAACTAAAAAAAACCCCAAACTCATTTGATGCTTGAAATCAAGGGAGTCCGTTCATGTTTTGTTCAAATATATATTCTTCTTTGCATCCTTCTCTGACTGTTCACTGGAAAAAAGTGTGCTTGTGTTGAACTAAGATGTGTGTGGGTTTGGGGTTTGACCCTCCCGAACTTTCAGCAATCCAATAGAAGTCCTTCACATAGGTGCAGAAGCATGTGCATTGTAATGTCCATACGCGTGGACTAAAATTTTAAGTCCATTGTTTTCCACCCTGGTCATGTTACAACATATTTTGTTAACTACGTCAGCTGAATAAAATGACATACTAAAAGTATTGATTCTTGTTTTTCAGGACAAAGACGACTCCATTACCTTATAGGAATCAGTATGTAGCACCAAGAATAAATATTTAGCTCTTCATAGACAGCCTTTTTAAATCAGGATAGCATTTGTCACGCAAGCCATGTGTTTGTTAAAGGACAAGGATATTCCCAAGTTTTTGCTTTAAGGCGCTTGTTAAATGTGACACAGGCTGAAGCAGAATTTTCAGTGTATACTGTACAGGCACCTGCTGGGCTGAATGTCCTGGCAGAAAGAAATCTTTATCACACCAAAATACTGGAATAGAGTTTGTAGCTGATTGATTATTGAGCCAACTAGTGATCACCTGTGTCATTGGAGAAGAGGGAATGTTTGAGATAGACGTAGCATTTGCGATAAACTCTTTACTGGTGTTATCTATATGCATGAATGTTTTATGTTTTAGATGTCTGATGGTGAGGGTATTAATGTTAGGATTAAAAGACTTGACCCTACTGCTGCCCCCTGCAGAACCCCTACAGATGCTAAAAGTGGTTCTGACATGAGGTTCTGTAGGGAAATGCTTTGAAAATTATGCCAAAGAGGGAAAGAGGACAAAGAAACAATATCAAGGCTGTGCATTTTGGATTTTAAGAGCAAAGTGGAGCAGCTGTGAGCAAAAAGTTCCTTTAAACAAAGACTGACGCAAACCTGCAAAATGACCTTTACCTGGAGTAGTGTGGATGTGATCAGTAAACTCAAGAAAGGCTGACATGCTCTATGGTAGCGTAATGAGCTTCGTGGAAAGGGCAAGCATGAAATTAGAGATGAATTAGTTTGTTGTAACTTAGATATTTGTCATCTTGTTCAGGTAGGATGTTTTCAATTATTTTCAGCATAAGAGTTGAGAATAATCAACAGTTTTAAAAATTAAATGCATGGAGCAGTTTGGAAAAGATCTTTTATATTCAGCTGACACTGTGATACTGGAGAGAGGGAGGTAATGAATGAATGAACAGCCTGAGTGGAAGCTCTCGGTGTGTGAAGAAAGGAAAAAAGTGAGATATCTACAGGAGGTATTTTTAGAAGTGGCTAAATCACGTCAACTACAGTTATATAGTGGTATTTCTACTTGAAAGGATGAAGTTAAAACTGATTGATTCCTATTGAAAATTAGAGATCTCCTGTTTATTTTAGCTTTTACTTGTTGAAAAGAATCTGTAAAGAGATTCTGTCCAGGTGAAAAAGAAGATAGAACAAGAAAATAATGGTTTAACATTTTTTACTTTCCAGTTAATGTCTTATAACTTCCAAGAAATTCTGATTTTGTAATGTTGGCAGAAAAAAACTACTGGTTCAAGGGACACCATAACTAATAATTGTTTGACTGTGGGAGTGTGCATATGTGTGTGTGTGTCTGGAGGTAGCTCCTGACCTGCAGGCGGTTATTTCTGGATTCCGTGACTTGGTTGGCAGTAACAGAGTGGAGCTGTGTGAACATATTTCTTGCCAAGCCAACTGTGATTAGAGCCCCCAGTAACAGGAATTTCAAATATGGGATTAGAGATTCCAGAGTAACTTTAAATTAGAAATAAAGTTGGCCAAGTTGGTGGAAGCACTGTCAACAGCAGTCACCTCAAAATTATAGGCAACAAAATGGTTTTGTATATTTTACAAACAAATAAGGAATAGGATTTTTTTAAAAAAATTATCTCCTGTAATTTTATGGGCAGTTAACAAGCCTGCCAGTCAGTTTATAAATAAAACTAGAATGAGAGATAAGCAGCTATTTGCTGATAGCAGTTTCTCCTTTTTGAAGACACAAGACAATCAATGCAAGGATTGTAATGTGTGTGGGGAACTAACTAAAGAGAAGATTGCAACAGATCCTATTAAAAGGGATATTATCAGATGGCAATTACTAATGATATTCTTCAGAGATCAGTCCTGGCTTAAGACTGCTCACTGTATCGATTAATGGTGTGTGTGGAAGAAGTAGATGCGTGCTGAAACTTGTGGATGACATGAGTGGAGTGAGGTGCTGCGAACACTGGAGACTGCAAAATCACATACAACATTCCTGGCACAAATTTACTATTTTTGCACTTTTAGGAGTCAAACATAACTTTGTTATGAGTATAAAGGTTTTGGAAGTAACAAAGGAGGAAGAGGTCTGTTTGGGGGTTGAAAGGAGACCAGATCGCAGTTTGTTTGCAGTAGTGTAAATTATATTAATACCATACTGCAGAACTTCTGTTGATCATCTACAGAGGTGGAGGATACTGCTTTTCCCTTGACTGGTAATTTTGCTTTTCTCCTGCTAAGTTAGTTGTTTAAGTGTTTTGTGCTCCACAGCTCTCTGCATTCTCTTGACCTGGGTATCCATTAAAAATTTTCCTGAGTCTGGATACCTTGATCAGGTGGCTGTACCCATGCCACACTCCCCTTTGTGGATTTACATTGCTGAATTACCAATACATTTCCTACGTGTTGAAATAGCACTCTGCATTTTTCAGCTCTGACTCAATCCTGTTCCTTTTTCCTCTAAAGCTCACCCCCTGCCAAAGGTATTTGTTTCTTTCATGCTCAGGTGTGCTACGGCTAAGCTATGATACTACTTGGTGTGTATGTGAGGATTTTTTGGTTTCTCGCCAGGGTATCAGAGCTGGAAAATCTCACATATTACAGCAAGATATTTCTTTTGTCTGCGTGGTGGAAGGCATATAATGCTCATTTTCAAAGTCTGTTACAAGTCTACTTTATGTTAATTTGCCATTGAATTACTATGCCTTGAGCTAGGAGCTTTAGGAAGCACAGACTTCAGTATTAGATAAAAACCTATTCAGTCTACTTTGACATTAGCTCCCCATGCTGCACAATGTTCATTTATTTTTAAGCTAGAATTTCCTCTGTATTTGTATTGGAGAACAATACTGGGAATGCACAAAGGAATGTCACAAGTAGGTAGTGATCAAAGTGGCCACCTACCACACCTTAAGAAAAAGTAAAGGCTTGACTTGAAAGGTGCTAATGCTAAAAATATGGAATTGGGCACCATAGTCTGAAATGCCCATGCATCTGTAATTCTTTCTTTTTCCTTTCAGGAGAGCCTCAAGAGGCTGAAAATTCTAATCAATTAATTTTATACTGTTACCTTAGGGTACCTACAGTAGACCAGAAAGTCTCTAAAAAGTGTGGCATTCTTGTTTGCTTTGCATATGGTTGAAAAAAATTAGCTCAGAAAGTATGTAGTACATGGTCACATGGTTAGCAAATACCATATGATAAGATTTTCTTGAGTTAATTTCCCATTATATGAATATTTTTGTCCTCTGTCTTTGTTTTCCACTCAGAAGCCATTAAAACCCCTAATGGAATGGCAATTAATACAGCATGTTTGGGTTTACATTGGCTAAAATTTCACTGATGCAGTGAAAAATATTAATTAGGTTCCTGTGGTGGCAGCTTGTGTCATCCTCTGCTGCTGTATTGCAGGGGCGTCCCTGGTGTGCAAGCGCTGCTGACAGAGCTGTCGCTGCTCTCCGGATCTGAGCAGTGTGAAGGACCTTGGCTATTTCTGTGCCCTTTGCCAGCGATGATACGGGCTCCTCTCTCTGTTTGCTGCAAGGGAAGTGCTGAAAAAAATCATCACTTTGCTCTTTTAAAACTTGCTTTTCAAAAAAAATGCTGCCAAGAGCAGCCCAGTGTTTTGAGGATGATAGCTTAGATAACCTCACAGGTCTTTTCTTTCTTGAATTTCACAACATCTTTGATGTTGTGAAATTTCATTAACTGGTGCGATAGACTATGCGTTTATATTATTGGTCACCAAATCAGCTTCTGGCCAGCAAAAGATAGCCCACTCTTACAGCCAGCAGTCCAGGTTTATGCTGCATGTCAGGCTTTACCTGCTCAGCTGCAGTCTGCTAACAAGTCTGAAAATCTCCAGACTTGTTCTGTGGCAATAAAATTTCTCAAAACTGAAATGATTAACAGGAAGGTCTCTGGATTGTGAATGTGAAACTTCAGTGAAAAAATGGTGTAAGTGCAAACAAATCATTCTCTTTTGGCTTCGTGTTCACCATGACACCTCCAATGTTTAGGTAGCTGTAGATGCACATAAATTTCTGCAAGTAGAGGTCAGAGTGTTAAAACACTGTGGTGAAAACTGCATCTTTGGTACCAGCTGAACTACTTCCAGAGCTTGTAGATACCTGCAGCTGTTGAAAGGTTGATGAATATACAAGGTGAAAGGTGTGTGAAATAGTCAAAATTAAATGAAATACAATGGCAAATTTTATTTGTTTTCCTGAATGCTGATGAATTTGACAGTGTCTGTTGTACATATTTTATTAATATGTTCAAATATATAGACTGAAAAATAGATCTGATTAAATGAGACACACTGTAGATGCCTTTCTCAAATAAGGCTTTTATACCCACATGTGGTATATGCTTTCCAACAGAAATAATGGTTCTTTGCTAAAATTGTAGGGGGGGAGTATAGTATTCTGTGAAAGAAACTAAAAAAAATTCAGTTAATCTCTTCCGGGTTGAGTTTGGTGGCTTCACGAGTCATGAGGATCTAGTGCCTTTACTTCAGAACAACGTGCTACTCGCTGAACACTCCAACCAGATTTAATGGGCTTGCCCATATGTAGTAGCTGGTGCACTAAGGGCATTGCCATCTGTACCGTGGCTAAAAACACAGGGTCTGTAAAGGGCTAAACCCCTTTCCAATCTTAGTTGGTTACCATACTGTCTGACTTTTTGTGTTCTGTACCATGATGCTTGAAATATGTGGACACTGCACTTTATTACCTCCAGAAATGTCATTTTCTGTTGAGGAATTTTCAGGTGATCTCATCTCTTTGCTGCAGGCTTGGCACATGATATTTTCTAATATTGTTTTAAGGTTAAATATAATTGATATTTCCTTGTACGTGCTAGGAAAGGGAGCTTGTCAGATATACAAGGGAAGGGAGCTCGGCAAGGTTATGGCAAGCAAAGTTTATGGGTTAGAACTAGTTTGTATGCAGTTATGGTTGTATCACTGCTGTATCCTTAACTGGCTTATCCCTTTCTTCAAGCAGTTTGTGGCCAGCACACGATGCTTCTCATTTACCAGCTGCCATACATATTGTGGATATTTATTTCTGCAGCCATAACTGTGAGCGTTTTTATTGGTTGCTGTCAGAAAGCCTCTATACAGTATCTGTCCTTGGATAACTTCAATAGGTGAGAACATTTCCCTAGCATAATACTAATAAGGTAGCGTTTGAGGATTTATCACAAACATACAGTTTATGTCAATTTTCCACCAGAGCACGAACCTTTCAGTGTAGAGCAGGAGGGAACCATGATATTTCGATGACATCCACAGGCAGGTATAAATGGCAGTCTGTCCCTCTAGTGAAACAGTACACAATTAGACTGTTGACTTATTTCAGATATAGATTGTAACATGTTTTAAACCAACAGTCTTATAACAAAGGGGAAAAAAGTTCTGTACCAGTGACAGCTGCTGAAAATTGCAGTGTCAGCCTTAGGACTGCCTGGCTCCAGGATCTTGCCTGGCTCATCAGTTTTTACCTGGAAGTGAGGTCAGTACAGTAACAGAGACACTGATACTGCAAATTCAGGTTCTACGTGGAAGCTGTCACACCAGGATCTAGGTCTACCACAAGAACATTTCATGCCCTTCTTAATACTTGGATAACTCCCAACACAGTGTGGCTTAGTTTATGCCGTGTTAAATGATCGAATGGGAATTGAACACAGATAACAGGACAGCTTGGTTGGTTTCAAGAGTCAGAACTTCCGGGATCTATTCCTCCCTCTTCCAGGAATTTCCTGTGTGATGCAGTTAACAGTATTCAGTTTAGTCAACCTTGCTGAAAAGATGAGATGCAATACTGCAGAAGTGCTGCCTGCCTTATAGGCAGCCAGTGCGGCAGTCCTCCAGGTCTGTGCGGGGTAAAGAGAACGCAGCAGATGCTTTCAAAAGCACCAGGAGGTTGCTCCAGCCTGTTTTCTCTTGGGGACCAGTGCAGGCAGACAGGCAGTTGGGCTCCTACCCCATCAATATTTTCCAAGTGCTTTGAATTCCATGGGCAGAAACTATTTCAATGCACAAATGCAAGAAGCTAGTAGTAATAGTGCTAGCAGCTATCCTGACATTGTGGACTTGATTTTAGATGTTCACAAAAGGTAACTGAAGAAAACAGAAGTTTATCCCTCCCTAAAGTTCATGTGCAATAGACAGACTTTGTTCAGCCGGTATTTAAAGCGCCTGTGTGATACTAAGGTCTGTCAGACTTAATTTGGAAAGTGCCCACAGTTTTTGATTAGAGAGCGGAGTACTCAGGAAATACGTTGCAGAGTTATTAGAAGGGAGTTACTTTCAGTGTCAGCTCTTGAGTGTAAAGCTAAGTGACAGACTAAAAGCATTCAAAGCAGCTCGTGCTTAATTCCATCTGCCAGTAACAGCTTCTTCATTACAAGGAAAGGGAGGGAAGGAAATACAAAGAAAGCCTCATATAATATACTTATGTATTTGCAAGCTTGTTTTCTGCCATGTATAATTGCAGTTATCAGTTTCCATTTATAAGCCAGTAATTCACTTAGTGAATGTAATTCCTGTTTTGTTCGATAGGAGCAGTAGGAATTCTGATGGAAGACTTCATTTTAGATGTTTTGACCCAATTTTAAAAGGGCACTTTGAAGCCTGATTCTTGTAATGGATTTTGCACCTGTGTTTTCAAATAGCTGCACATTGACTTAACCAGGAACGATTTGGTAAGAGGGAGGCTTGTGTGCAAGAGGGATGACGCTCTCAGGAAGCACTCTGGGAATAGAGAGTAAGACAGTGCTGCAGCAGGCATTAGTTTGGCATTTATTTAGTTGTCTGTCTTCGCAATCTCTGAACTTGTCTGAAATTCTTTGATCCTGCCAATTGTGTTTCATGTCCACTATTTCTGACTGACAAAAGGTCATAAGAATTGCAATTGTTAGTTTTACTTCTCCATTACTTTTGACACTATAAACGTTCAAAGCTTTGAATGAGTTCTGACTGTACTTTTCTCTTACTTGGAAATTAATGGAAACATTGCATGATTTTAGCACAGATTGAAATTCGATGTGCTTCTGACACAGCTCAGGTAGATTCCTGACCTCTGAGATCATTAAGAGCAGATTTGCTTCCAATGTCTGGAGACCACCAGGGCTTTTACAGCAAATAGGGACTGCCTGTGTGTACGTTGCCTACGTCATGCTGTCCTTAGCACAGGGGTCGTCATATGCTGTGAGAAATTCTCTAGAGAAGGCAAGTGTTGAAACATCTGGGGAAGTTAAGTCTTGAGGCCAGAAGCAACATGAACTCAGGAAAAAAAATGTTTCCAGTAGGAAAAAATACCCATAAACATATAAATATTAGTTGCAAAGGTAAATAGAGTGAGGTGCTAATGAATGAAAGAGTTCTAAAAGCTGAATCAGCCACTTGTCTGATGATATTGCCATTTTAGAAATGCACAAAACTATGTTTTGACCCAGATTAAAAAAAATATGATGGTGTAAGTGCAGGTGTATTGAATGAAACAAGTGTAATAGAAAATAAAACTCTCCAGTTATTCATCTATGTGGACAACGTGCAACCAAGGTCTTTGAAATAAAAGCAGTGCATGCGTAGCTGGGTGCGTTATGTAGGAATTCTTCTGGAGTAAAAAGGATGATACCATGTAAAGCTGAATGAATGTTTTATGTCATTTCAATCATGTCTTGTATTGCTAAAGCCATGCTGGATGCTGAGGGAGTGCAGCACACTGGCTGCTGGGGTGGTATGCCACTGCTAAGGGACAGGAAGGGAGCGTCCCCATCCTCCTGCAGCACTTCTGGCAGCTCTTGTCGTACATTACCTCTGCTCTGGCAGCGTGGGTGTTGCTACCTCCAGCAACGTAGTCGTGTACGAACAGAGCAGTTCCCTGTGTGGCTCTACTTCTGCTGGAATTTGGCACAGGTAGCTCATTGGAATAGCAGAAAGGCCAGATCAGATTTTTTCAATTTACAGGGAAATATATAGTAAAGTTTCAAACAAACCACAGTCCCTCTGCTGAATTTAGCTGAAGTTCCTTCCCTTAAAGTCCCCTCTCTATTCAAGTATGGAGATTTTATCACAACCTGAGCTTGTAGCTCCAGACACAACACTCTACGCATGTTGCTCAAATGAGACCGTAGCCATTAATACCCAAATCTATACAACTGACTGGTTCAATACTGCTTGTATATAATGTACACTGGAAAGAGAGACCACAAAACAATTTCCTCCATGTCAGTTACAATTCTCAGGACCCTCCATGGTCCAACAGCACCTTTTTGATCTATTTGCTCAAAAGAACAGGTGAACTCTGCAATGGCAGCAGATTATAACTGAAAATCCAATTCATAGCAAGGATGAGAATATTTATTTCTCTCCCAGTTAGCGATGGTCCCCCCCCCCCCAGCAAGGGAAGACTAATAATTTGAACTGAAACTTATCAATTTAATTGTTTCTCTATTTCATAAACAATTGTTTCTAATTTTTATCTTTAGTAAGAACATTTAAAGTAGTCATATGTCATAGCTGAAGCTTAAGTTTCAGAAGTTTTGAGTATTACTGGTTTCTTGATTCAGACAGTTTTCATTTTCTGTATGTGACCTGCGAATACTTAAGAATAAAGAAACTAGTTGTGGTGCATGCTGATTCTGGGACTTGGAAGAAAACTTGAAAGTGCTGCCTCTTGGGCAAACTGGACAGAACAAATCTGATTTACAGACTTGTGTTGGATTTCCGAAAACACTTAAGTAGTTTAAGACCACAACTACCATTGACTTGAAAGTCAATAAGATGTTTTTGAGAATCCAGTCTACAGTCAGTTATTTTGTAACATGTAAATTCTTCTGCAGCAAAGGCAAGTAAAAACTGCAGTTACTGACTGCCTGCACCAAATTACATCCTAATCTTCAGTTGGATCTTTTGCACAGAATCACTGGAGGTCGTGCCTTTAACGGACCCATGGGGGACCAAGGAAAGGTCTGTTTCAGAAGGTTTAAAATCTTGAAAGAAAGACTTAATATCTAGACCACAAAAGTTTCAGTGCAGGCAGGGAGATTTGGGGGAAAAAAAATCTATATTGTGTATTTATAGACAGAAGTCATATTGCTGCTTTGGATATTTATGTGCTTGCTGCACTACTCCCAAAGAAGTTACCAATACAACTTTGATTTGTGGATTTTATTTTCTTTTTTCTTTTTTTTTATGAGCACTTACTTTGTCTTTCTTTAGGCAGCCAATTTAGGTATTTTCATTAGGAAAATAGCCTTTCCGTGTATTGAAGGAAGAGAGAGGGGCAGATTAGAAGATGTGAACCCCTTCCTTTGGATTCACAGCAAAACAAAACAGTGAGAAACTGTGGAGTCATGGGCCATCTTTTATTAGTGGACTTATATAGCTCCTTTTTTTTTTTTTTTCTTTTTCCAAGTAGAGGCTTAGAGTCAGGGCTAACAAAAACACATTTCTGGGCAATGAGGGCATTAGAAAGCAAGCTACCCTTTGAATCTGTTGCAGCAGAGACAAGGTTTCTAGTTACATGATGATGTTATGGGTTGTACTCATTTTAATGTTATACCACTGTGGAGACAAAAGAGATTTACGATTCCTGGATGCTTAATTTTTTATTGTATTTAATTTTAGTGGAACTGTAGCTGTAATAACTAGTGTGTTTTCTCTCTCTGTGCTGCTTTTCCTTCCCTGCTATCATGTTCAAAAAATGAAGAAAGGTGTCACAGCAAGAGCAGTGCATCTGTGTTGCCATGCTTTGACAGCTTCTCTGTTTCTGCCCATGAATTCTAATATGTGCACTATAAACACAAACATTTCAGTTTGCATTTTTCTCTCTTTCATAATATTATTTATTTATAACATAAAATAAAAATTAATGTCAGGTCTTGCTAGCATACTTCCAGACTACCTGGTGGAACTGCAACTGAAGCAGGAGAAAACTTTAGGAAGGCATTTTCCTCCAAACCCATTACAGCCTTTCCATAAGGGACTAAAATTAAAGTTGGAAACATGCCTCTTCATTCTCTCTTTCCTAACAGGAGACGTGATTTTGTTCCCAGTCTAACAAACTCATCTAATCTTTGTAATCCTACCAACTCATTTTTCTTTTTCTAGTCCTGTAGTATGTTCTGCTCTTTGCTGAAATGATTGTCCAGAGGAGGTAATGAGTTTTGTGGGAACAGGAGGCCGGTCAGACATTCAGTAATGATGATTCTCATGGCAGTTGCAGAGGCACATGGAGAGCTGTGGATGTGGAGAGAGCTGGGGAAATACATGCTCTCACCTCCGAGAGCTCTCCCTAGCATTGCGTAGATGAGTAAATGTGTTTTCTGGCGCTGGAGAGGTTAACTGACCTGTGAACATGGATGCTCTCTTCTGTGGGTCAGTAACACCAAACGTGACAAATGCATGTGTGTGTATATCTATATATACTCAACATATGTATGTACACGTCCTCAAGCAATACTATTCAGTGTGGCTGGAAGAACAAGGAGAACGCCAATGTAAGTGGTCAGTGACATTCTATTTTGGCCCCCATAAATCTGTCCACTTGGGGAAAATAGTTTGGAGCTGAAGACATACATGACCGATTTTGAATCGGTGCCTATTTGTGCCTTAATACATTGGAGAGTTTGTTCAGGAACAGTTAGTTCATCCTTGTGAAAACATTAGCCTTCTGTTGCTGCCAAGGTCGTTGTCAGCTTCAGTTATCTGGTGCCCTGGGACACATTTCCAAACCAGTGAAGTCCTTGGAAGGTTTACTTCAGTGCCTGTCCTTGTCTCCAATATAGACATATAATAAATACCTGTTACTATTCTTAACACAAAGCAGATGTATTCTTTTGGGCAGTCCTTCAGCAACATACAAAGCGTTAAGACTTTTACACTGAAGAGACAGCAAACAGATTACTTGGTTTTTCTCTTTTTCCTGAGTACGTTGCATTTGTTTGTGGTCTCTTACCACAAAACGGTTAGTTGCTAAAGTGCGAGCTTTTGTGCCCCCCAAGTGCTTGGTCTGTGTAAGCGGTTATTACACCTCCCTCTAGAGCCCTTTGAGGGTTGAGTCTCTTGCTTTTACTCCAGGTGCCCAGGATTTAACCTGTCAGAAAGGACTGGTTGTCACAGCGTTGCTGGAGCTGGGTTCAGTCTTCATAGCGAGTGAAGACAATGCGAGCAAGTTTGGCAGACGGCTTAGGACTGTCTCAGGAGAGCGTGCTGTACATCTGTACTACATCTGCCCTACCTGCAGCATAACTGCTGCTGGCAAGTGCGCACCAGGGAGATGTTAAGGCTGCTTATGACCTAGAAGGCTGAATGTCTCCATTCTTTACCATTCAACCTGAGTCCAGGCCAGCCTCCTAGAGCCATAACTGAGCCTTAATTAGAAACCATAAAATTAGTACGCGAGAATCCTCTTAATTGGGGCACCACAGTGGACCCATTAGCTCCCTTAAAAAAAGGAAAGTAATTTATTCTGTGGAGCTTTGAATGTAGCACGTTCACATGTGGTAGGAAGAATTCATGGGTGGTTCATAAGTCTAAAAAGGCAAAATACAATATCAATTAAAGTAAATTCATAAAATATTCACTGCATTTCATTTTTTGTTTTGTATTTTTTAGTCTTTTTAGGGTAGCTTATTTGATAAAAGACAAGAGATTAACATTTCATGCCTAATCAACACCTGGTAAAACACCACTTTACTTCTTAATACTGACCAAATGTCACCATTAAGCAGAATATTTGATAATGCTGTCATGCTCGAGCAGCAGCTGCTGTCAGTTAGTATCATGAAACAGAATTGCTTTCCTTGAGGAAAACCCAATTAAGAGAATTCTGAATAGCAGTGAGTAGTCTGCTGTGCTCCTAATGTTATTGATCATGCAACAGATTCCTTTGATTATTCAAGTCCCTAAATCTGGCCAAAGACTTCTATGAAGATAGCTTCATTTTTCATGTATGTGAACATACATGAAAAATGAAATAATGATTTTCTTATTTTGGATTTACTGAAACTTCGTAACTGCTCATTCAGACTTTGAATTCATATGTAGAATGTGAAGGCCCATAATGCAAGCTAAAATACAAAGGATTAATATTCAAGTATCTATCAATAATATGAGAGTAATGAAATAGATGTGTACAAATGAGTGCCATGATGTTTCATATGGTAATTGAACATGGAAATAATTTACATTTTCACGTGAATTTTGAAACATGGATCGACATACCTAAAGGTTTGAAATCAGAGATGATAATCTATGCTGTAGTTGTGAGTAACAGAAAGCACGCAACCTGTTAACAATTTATTTCCTGACCTTCACTGTGGATTACCCCAGATTTTTCTACCTTTACAATATTTTTTTTATTATTTCAATTGTGGTTTGATAGGAGAGTTGATTGAGTGGAAAATTGACCTTTTGTTCTGAATTTTAAACACATTTCCATCTTCTGCAAAATTCTCAATTTTCTTATTACCAAAATCAACATTATCTGTCAACAATACAAAGGGTGAATGTGATTAACCACCCACTCACTTGGAACAAGTGGTATCTTGATTCATTTAATTTAGAACATCTAAAGCTGTCAGCGACTTGCCATCTGCTAAGGGTACCTGCTGTAGTCTGAAATGCCCTCGTAGTGATACGCAGGTTTGGTTATGTAAGTGATACCAGGTTTCCTCATCTGTATTTTGAGAATGTGTCTGTGTAGTTTTTACTTAGATAAAAACTGAGCAATGTAAATTGCTTCAGGAGGTGTAAATTAATTGCTCCCCAAATCAAATCTCTAATGCCTCTGATGTAATTTGTGTCAATACTATAGTAAAAAGAGATCACATGGCATCAATAATTGACTGTATATGCCCAAACAAAGATCTTTTCATTATGTAAATATTTCTGAAAGACGTGTATCTTAGCTGCTTTTTCATTGTTTCCCAAAATGTTTCTGAATGGACACTGATTTAAAATAATGCTAGGAGACAAAAGTCTAAATTTAATGTTTTGATTTTTACTTCAACTTTTGGGTGCTAGTAAGTCTTGCTAACAAAGCATAGTCATTCCTACTGGGATGCAGTTGAATGGCAGGTGAGGTGTAGGAAGATGTTGAAATTTTTCTCAGCTGCATCTTTTATGCAGATAAATCAAGAATATCACTTCCTAGCTTTATCAACCTGGCACCTTTCATGACCATTGTCCTGCAAGCTTTTGAGCTTTGTACTCTAGTATCTATCCTAACTTGCATTCTACTGAAATTAAAAGCAAGCCTTTCATAAAAGTCTGAATTGGTAAAATGAGTGCCAGTAATACAACAGCAAATTGTTGAATGCTCTTTGTAATGAACTGTGGAGGAAAGGTAGAAATACATTACTCTTAAATGGGAAATATAATGCCAGAGACTGTGTTAAAATTAAAGTAAAACATGAAATATAACCGATAAAATGATGTAACACTGGCCAATGATTTCTGTCCCATCTAACTTGGCACCAAATGCTGCAGATGTACAAAAGCTGGCATTAAAACCCGCAAAAGCTAATAGAAGTCTTTCCTGTAGCTTTAATATGCTTTGCAGTAGAAGCTGATTTTTTTTTGGGGGGGTGGTGGGGTGTTGGTCAAGTATACAGCCACTTATTTTTTAAAATACTCAGGAGTTTCTTATTTTGCAGTTACAAATCTTGGCAGGTTTAAAATTCTTCTTTGTAAACATAACTAGTGCAGATTAAAGTGTTTTTCAGAGTAATTTTCAAAACTTGGCCTGTGTATGATCATGTAGCATCTTGGGAAAAAAGGAAAAAGATTTTGGAAATACTACAGAACATATACGTGGAGTGCTTTCAGAATCAGCTCAGCTTTTTGAGAGTGCAGTGGAAAAGACTCACAGCTGTGGCACTTTACCCCCACTCCCCCAATTCCTTTTTAGAAGTGTGTTGTGCGCCTTTAGATTAAACACACGTAAATTGGCATTGTCAGTATGGAAAATGCATTTTTGTTTGTTTTCACATCTACCTTTTATTCTGAGTCAAGGGTCTGGAGCTATACTTGTGGTCTAATTCTTCCACTTCTTTGAGTTGTACAGCCGTAAGGGGAGCAGACATTGGCATTTGTGACTGGCTCCGTAGGGCCAGGCATTTGGGTATGGTTCAGAGGGATCTTCTGTTTAGAACGGTAACAACTTTTGCACTGTATTTCTAGCTTCCAAAATCCTTCCCAAAGGCTACCTGTTTTCATCTTTCTTGTGGCTCTTCAGAGTTTTCCCGCACTATGAAGCATCCATGGCCAGAGAATGGTTGTTCCGCCTGGCGAGAGCCATAGGCGTTGCTGGTGCTAGGGTTTCGCATAATCACCTAGAAAATATTTCACTTACTCATTAACCAAAGTAGTTTCAGAAGAAAACTTTAGGTTGAGACAATTGATTGGAAATTCTCTAGTGTAAAGAAAACCAAGTGATGTAGAGAAAAATACCTGCACTATCCAAGGGATTTGGAAAGAAACTTCTGCAGGTAAAGTCTGAAGTGGAAGGATTCAGTAGGTTGGATTTCTTTTCACAGCTCTGAGCACACTCCTTGGTTGAAGAACAGGTTATTTCATTTTCCTGTGGCCCAGTTCCCTGATGTAAAATGAGGGCAAATTCAGCTCCCTGGACACTCTGTTTGTCTGCCTTGTTGATTTAGTTTGTAAATTCTTGTGTGCTCTGTGTGTGTGCAACAGCCAGCACAAATGGACACCAGCCTACAGCCCCGGGGACCCTGCTGTCTGCTCTCTCTTCTTCCTCTTGTAAGACAAAGAACAAGACATCTTGAAAGTATTAGTTTGGAAAACCACATATGCTTGGAGTCTAAATCACATTTGACTTTGTAAATAGATCATACAAACGGGGTTTTGTTTTCAGGTGAACCCAGTGGGTGTGTGGTTTGTCACTGTTGAGTTTATGCTTATTTTTACCGTATTGATTCTAGCTGAGGATTGAATTGCAGTAAAATTGGAGCAAAGCAGGGCTGACAATGGCCAAGAGTTTTCTATCTGGGGTGTAGTTCCTTGCATTTTCTGTGCTATCAAAGGATCTTCCACACCCCACCCCCCTTCTGTAGTTCTGCAGTTGTGCCCATTCAGGTGTTTGTTCAGCAGGGCTGTAACGCAGGGGCAGCAGTGGAAGCACAGGAACTTCTCCTAGGGAGCATCGCTCAGCTGCGCCCGGCTGTCACTCCTAGGAAGCTAACGCTATTCAGTTCACCTTCCAAGCACTCTCACTGCTTGGTTTCTCCTACCTTAACAAAGCATAGTGTTTGACAGACCGGTACAAAATATTTCTCTCTTTCAGAGTGCTGTTTGTTTGCTTGTAAAAAAAAATTTTGATAACAGGTTATAAAATCATTCCTTAAATAGAAATATTTATCCTTATCCTATCAGTAAAAATGTCTGGCTAGGAGACTTAGAATCAGTCAAATGATTCATATTATGGGTAAATTTTATCATTTCCAATGTAGAGAAGAAAGTAATTTCCATTTCTTTTTAGAGCACAGTGAGCCAATTTGTTCTGAGGTTGATCTGTAGGCTAAATTGTGGGGAGTCACACTGCAGACTTTGTTTTGATAGAGAAGCGTGTGTGGGGAGAGTTAAAATGCTTAGCCAAATGCTTAAATTCTTTCTCCTCTTATACCCTCAGTGCTGCCTCTGACACTTTATTTATCAGTTCACAGTGTCTCTCCTGCACCATTTTTATTGCTTATCAAGTCATTAGGAATGGTTTAATCACTGCCTGATTATAGCTCTCCTGTCCAAGATCTTTACAAAACTGGTACCCTCAGATGTTTGTATCTACACGGTGGTGTAGTTTGGATACTGGGCAGTGTTGCTGTTTGGACGCTTTGCAGTGGAGTGTAAGACCTTTAACATCAAATCAAGCTATTTCATGCTAAAAGCTAGCTTTGCTTTTTAATAATTTTCTTTGAAAACCACTGTTTTCATTTCTGAAAGTGGCTTGCATGCCAGGCCTCTACTTTAGTGTCTAAATCTTTCACTCCAGGAGCAGTGGGGTACTGGGCTTTGCTAAATGAATGTACTGTAGATCCCCCCTTTTTGCAGGCACCTTCACAGCACTCTTACTTCTGGCTCCTGCTGTCTGAAATTGCTCTCTTTCCATAACTAGTCCCTTTCAGAGACTGTTTTCATTTCAGTTGGATGTGTTTGCTGACCGTGCCAATTTTTGTTTAAAATGGCCCATATGTGCTGTGTGCGAGGCAACCGCTTGGCTTGTAGGTCTTAAGTTAAAGTGACAATGTCAAGGTTAATAAGGCTTAATATCTGACTCTCTTGAAAAAATAAAAATAAAAAACCCCCAAATTGAAAACCTTATAGAATTCCATTCAGTTACTGGTTTCTGCGTTGAATAAATTAAACTGCACGGTCTTTTTGGGGAGAGAGGAAAAGAGTAGGATAGGGGGAAAAGGAAAATACTCATCAAGGGCACAGAATTCATTACAAAAAAAGTCACCAAGATGTATGCAAGATGAGAGCAGGATAACATGACAATGCACAACTGAGAAAAAATAGGTGTTTCTAAAACAGTTTTAAACCCACCATACATTATGGTGGTTTTATGCTTTTACAGCTGCACAAAACTTTAATAGCAAAACCCACTTTTGTATGCCACTGTCCTGGATATAGCTTTTTATAGTATTCCCAAACTTGGCTGGATGAAATGTAAAGTCTGTGTGGGCCAGTTTGTGGTAGAGAAGCTAGGTGGTCTTGGAGATGGATGAAATATGGCAAGCCTCTTGGCATAAGCCACTTTTGGGGGCAGGAGAAGGGAGAATTTGGCTAATACCAAAACCTTGCACTGAATCCTTGTGAGCAAAACAGAAATCTGTTGAATCTGTAATAAACAAAATTGCAGCTCTACTGCTGGATTTTCCTTTTCTGTATGCTAATGAACGATGCTCATGTGCAATATGTCAGCTGCTCTTATCTTCTAATGTTATTTTCATGAAAGAAATGGCAATATGCTACTGTTAAAATGTTACCCAGTTGCTGAGATAACAGAAGGACACCTCACCAAAAAAACCTAAGTTAAACCTTTTCTTCAATTATATGTAAACTTCAGAAATAGGAGAGAATAACCATTTCAAAAATGGTTCTCGTCCCATGTGACTACTTCTTTATATGTCTAAATCATTACTGTGCAGTCTGCCCTGCGAATATCTAATCTGTTTGCATTTCATTTGTTTATCAGTATACTGTAACTACATCCCAGAATGCTTCTTTTATTTCAGCATACTAGCAAGTTCCATACTACTGATGATAAATACTAACAAAACTAATTAAAAATATAAATATTAAAAATATTGTCCTTTATTTGAACAAATACCTAGTGTTTCGTGGTTTGCTAAATGGAAGAAGTAACCTTTTTTTGGATGTTATAGGCACAGACTTCTAAGTGTTCCTTAAGCACCAGATTAATGTAATGCCCTTCTTACGAACACATAAAATAGATTTCTGCAATTCTTGAAATTTTGCTGCCGTTTCACTTATTACATGAGAACCAAGATTCTTTGAAATGTAACTTGATAATATAAAAATGAATAACACAGAGTACATATTTTGCATAGTAAATAATGAGCCAGAAATGTTCTGTGCCTCTGTTCCAAAATTTTATATGACTTAGTACATGAACCTTTTAATTCAGTTTCAATAAATTGCTTACGAGCACCTTGAAAGCCAGTCCAATTTAATAATATTAGATGACAAGAACTTTCATAAAAATTAACTCAGTTATCATTCCTCATTACTGAAGGCATGTTAGACAAAGAATCCTACAGTTGCTCTGTAGGAATAGTTCATATTTGTTTTTTAATTAAGACATTTTAAAAATAGTTCCTTTTGAAAGTTCACTGGTGACTTGAAAAGTTATTTAGGCCAGTTTTGTTATTTCCTCTATTAATGAAGACCTTTAACTGTGTTCAGGGATTTGCAGTTTAACTAATCTGATTTTATTTGGGACATTTCAGACTCATAGCAAGCTCTTTGATCTGGATTTATTTAGTGATAGAGTTTTACCATAGACATTTATGTGGAAAAAGATCCTCATAGTCTTTTATTCTTTCCTTTCTTCCACCAAGGTGCACCAGTGTTACCAGTGGAGGAAACCCCCATGTTGTCTTGTTTTTAAATGTCATGAATAATTAACTTACCATAACAGCTACATTTAAAGAATCCTCTCTGTCAGTAAATAGGTTTTGTATTTTCACAGGAGACACGCAAATATAGGTGCCTAATTTTGGAAAATTGCATGCCTTTGCAAGTGTGAGCTTTAGTCTTGGGAGATGAATTTTCCTTGGTGGCTATTAGTTGCCTGAACTCCCTTTTAGCAACTCCTCTCCATCCTTCTCTTTTGACCCACTTTTGCTAGTTGCCATGTCATATCACTGTGATAACCGAACATTATTTTGCCCAAGATTACAAAAAACCCAAAACAAACCATCACAAAACTTTTTTTCTTGGGTAATATGTAAGTCAAATTTATTCTTTCTCTAAATTCTTTTATTTTGCTTTCCCTTTTCCTCTTGCTGTTGTCAGGGACCCGCGTTGTCAGGGAGGCTCCACACTAAGGTGCCATGAGGAAGGAATGAAGCCTGCTGGGAGTGGGTGATGGGAAGCCACACATGTGAGATGAATGGAAAGTCTCAACCCCACCTAATAATAGTACTGCTTTTGGTAGCATCAAACTGCACTCTCCAGAGAAGTGAAAATCCTTTGTTGCTTCGGATGAGTTTAAAAACTCAATTCTCTTTATGAAATCTACTTATTTTTTCCCCCCGAAAAATGTCAGTGCTTCCATCAGTCAAAAATGCAGCCCAACAGATCTTTGTCTGCTGTCTCTAGTCTTCCGAGTTATTCACTGCTACCTACCTCTCTCCTTCTTGAATTATTGACTTACTACTTATAAGTACATCCCTTCAAATACAATTTTGTATATACAGAATTTCCATCTGTATAATTATAAAAAGAAATCTTGCACTTTTTGGGTCTGTCCACTTCATCTCATTTTCTTTCTAACCACTCCTGGTCCAGCCTTTACTAACATTTACAACATCCTTTTACTTTTCTATTGAGTACTTTTGCAGTTGACCCAACAGTAATAAATATCATCCTATAGGGATCCAAGTAGATACGAATTTTCATGACCCCTTTCATATGTATAAGATTGACAGGAGTTGCCTTTCCAAAGAGAAACTGAGATTCAATTCCCAAAACAAAGCACCCGCTCTTTAAACTGATTTAAACCAAAGAATGAGTCAGTAAGCAAGGAATTAAATTAGTGGACCTTGTTCTTCTGTACTGGAATTAACTCTTTCCTTTCTGGCTGAGTAGAAGAAGATGGGAAGTGAGGATGCACCAGCATAGTGCTCAGTACTTTTTTTTACTGACAGACAAGGTGCTTGTGAGGATTTAATGGAATATCTTAATGCATCATGTTTTGTCAAACTGAATTATATGTCATACTCTTGAATGGATTTTTAAATTTAATACCTTAGAAGGGAAGTAAAGTTGTTGATAAATAGAAATGACATACTATGTTTAAAATTAAAAAAAATTAAAATAGTGATGTATAGAAAGTGGAATACACACATCTAAGTGAATTTAGGGATTTTTTTCTGTTGTTCTTCCTTCAGGAAAAAGACAGTAATCTATACTGTAATCTCAAAAGATAGGTGCAGACAGGACTCAGCTTTTGTCTTTTCACAGAAATAGACTGTCATCAATATCATCCATGCCAAAATTCATCATCATCATCTGTCCAGCCAGGTAGAA
This sequence comes from Grus americana, assembly GCF_028858705.1. NCBI lineage: Eukaryota > Metazoa > Chordata > Aves > Gruiformes > Gruidae > Grus > Grus americana. The sequence continues at coordinate 11,248,640 of NC_072864.1, forward strand.
GAAGAAGCAGCAGTCATTCTTTCTAAGAACAGCTCCTACAGTTAGGGGACACATAAGACATTCTCTAGTTCCTTTTATACTGGTTACAAATTTTTTTTTTTTTTTAAATTATGACAGACCTTGAGCTGACTATTGCTTATTTATAGGTACTGTTATGAGGAAAATGAAGGACCTACTACTTGTGCTTGATATGGTCTTCACTCTTCCATTGTATTTCAAGGAGAGCTTGACCGTACTCTTGAACAGTTGCAAATGCTAATGTAAAGGTTGTGTTTTGAAGTCTTCTGGACAATGTTTGGTATACTCGGACATCACAATGTATCATCTTGCAAGCTATTGGGAGAATAAGGAACAGAATATAGGGATATGCTTGGGTCTTCATTTACTCATAGGCATTACTAAAGTAGGTATTTCCAGTTGGGTAGACCAGAACAGTTCAAACAGTGTCAAACACCCTCTCCTCTACCTAAAAATAAAGTTTTCTCTATTGAACTGTCATACTATGAAAAATAAGAACCAGGTGTTCTGTGGAGCCCAGCAGACTTGTCTGTCTGTTTTCTGTAGAAGTTGCTCAGCTACAGTGACCATAGGGAAATGTAAGCGTGGGTAAATGAATGACTGTATACTAGACCTATTTGAAAAGAAAATAGAGAACAACAGAAAACAGTCCTTGTATTTGCATATTTGTATCATTTTAAGAGCAGATTGTAACTGAAGTACATTTGAAACAAATGGAGTCAAAGCATTGCTCTAACATATACCTGTTTAAGCTACTGGATATTTCTTTGGAAAATGGCAAATAATGCAGGAAGGAGCATCAGGAGGAAGCCTTTCAGTGGGACATACATGTGTACCTGCTGCTCTGGCATTTCTGTCATGCTCAGCAATCCCACAGAGTTCAGTGGAGTTTGGGGAACTCCATTATGAAGCTGAAATCAGGGAGTGAAAAGACTGATCAAAGTATATGTTGAAGCCTAGGAGCTGTGAATCATTGCAGAAAAACTTGGGCTAGTAACTTGAGTTCAGACATACTGGATTCCACTGTGACGTCAAGTATGGAAAATAATACTCAAAAGCTAAATCTGAAATTGGAGCCCTTCAAGACAGGAATGTTCCCAAAGTGCTGAACCTTCAGCAGCAATCATGGACTTAAATGAAGCATTCAAACGTGAGCAGCTTGGAAGATCAGTTCAATTTTAAAGCAACATAAATAAGGATTAAGGTACATAACTTTCCTGTCTGTAAGCTGGGATTCTCAAGTGGCTTTATGAAGCTAAGTATATGTATAGGAACTCTCTGTTATCATAAACATATTTCCCTTACAGCACATTTCCTGTATGATCTCTAGAAACAGTTCTATTTTTAAGTGTGTTATTTAAAATGTTATACTGATGGCACATCTAAGTGTTGCTAAAAACGTCTCAAAATGCTTTAATAAGAATGATTTTTAAAGCATTTTTCTGGCTTAGTTGCAGCTAGAAATAACTGAAATAAGCCATTAAGAAGCTAGTCACACTTCTCTAAAATTGATACTAAGCTGTTCGTATCACATTGCGAACAAAATAACATTTTTTTATTTGTTCATTAGAGAATGTGCCTTAAGGAGAATGGATTTTATTGCCGTAAACTAAAATAGTTATGCACAGGAATAAATACCTGACAAAACAAGGAGGTGGAAGAAGAATCTTAAAGACCTATATACCGTAGATTGTCGACGGTTGTTCAAATAACATGACTGGCTTAGCTGTTGTCCACATGAAAATCTGAGTAGGAACCTGTACTTACAAATGTCTTGACGATGTGTGGGACTCTAAGAAAGAAATGGAAGTACTGGATTACAAGGAAATGAATATTTGACATGCATTTCGTAGTTATCTTCTATAGTTGTCTTTCAATTCTCACTGATGCTTGTTATCAGTAGTAATACAGACATGATTGCTCAGCACTGCCACGCTACTGAACACAAGGTGCGTGTCTATTAAGACTGGATATACAAAACAAGACAAGCGGCAGCTTTTTCTGCATGTCTTGGTGTCGTTGCAGTGACAATATAACACTATTGTGCACTGTAAATGCTGTGAAGTTTTTAAAACTGAAATTCAGATATATCAAGGTGCTTTACTGAATTCAGATGGCAGGTGCTGCTGCCCTAATAGCTCCTCCAATGGACAGTAATCTGTGCGTGTTCATGTGCTCTTCTGTTTCTCGTCTGGTTAGCCTCTTACATTGTCGTTCTCTCCAGCCCCAGACCCAGCATTTCTTCCAGTCACGCCTTTGGGAAAGTAGGTGATTGTTCAGCCCAACCTATGCATAGCGCATAATCTCTCCTCGTCCTCTGACCTTATGGACAGTAACAGTGACTCACTGTTTACTTTTGCATGGACATAGGCTTTAGAAATGCCCCTCAAATAATCTTATATCCTGCCAGGATATAGGAATGTAAGACTACGCTGGGCTAATTAATTCTGTGCACTGTAGAAGTCTACTAGCAGTAGGGAAGCATTTCCTGTAGGAGTGCTCCCCGTGACAAGCTTGGACACTGTAACGGTGGTGACTGATCCTGAAGGTGTTCTCAGAAAGTGAGCAGCATGGTGCAGACCGTCTGCAAAGCAAGGAAGTTTTGATGTTAGCTCATCCTCCCAAGTGGTAAAGCACACTACGTGAGGTACTGTTTGCTCTGCATGAGTATCCTAATTACTACCCTATTACTTGCCCTGCAGTGGACTGACCAAATGTAAAGCCCCAGACTGTGCTGGTTTTTGCTTGTTTCCCCAGGCTCTGAAGGACTTACATTTAGATCTCATTAAAGGCATGCACCAAAATCTAGTAAGTCCTTCAAAAGTCTATAATGTGGAAAGTTGTGTTTTATTTGAGGCAATTGCAAAGTGGTAGGGTTTCCTTCATTGCCGTTCCCAGGCTCAGAGGTTGCACTTTGCTTTGACAAAGCATTTACTGCAGTATTTGGTTTCCTTTCAAATGCAGCATCTGTTTAGACCCAGAGCAGGTAGTGACAGCCACTCACACCATGCTGCATCAGGTGGGACATGGTGCAGCAACCATCCTGCTGTTTCTCTGCTCTAATAAATGAGGAACCTGTGGGTAAATTACAGCTTGTGGTGCATGATCACGGACATTGTAAGTGGCTGCACCGCAGTTGTCTTAGCAACAGCCACATCCCACAAGCTAAAGAACAGCTTCTTAACTCACAAGCGGATAAAGAGACATTGATGCTTTGTCTCCACATGGAAAAATACATGCACGTTGTAGTAAGTGTTCTCCTCCCCATTAGAAATAATTTATAGGGAAAGCCTGTGATAAATATACATTTTCTCTTTTACATGACTGGCTTGCATTCTTTAATGCACTATGGGACGCTGTAACCAAGAGGACATGCGCACAGTAAACCTGCAAAAAGCAAAATGCCCTTATGTTATTCTGTCTGAACAGGGACGTATTCTTTACACATGAAAAAAAACTTGCCAGAAACCAGATGAATTGTCACAGAGGGGGCTTGTCAGGCCTCATCCCTAGATAGCTGATACAAAGGAAAGACTTCCCTAACTGTTGCTGGCTTTGGATCAGAGCTGTGTGTCTAAAAAGAGCTTCTAGAATCCATTCCCTGTGAGACCCATTGAAATGAAATAATTGATATAGGCACCAAAACTTGAATTATTCAATTGCTTTTCTAATGCATGTTTTTAATACGTTGATTGTGTGAGGCTGGCAGTATGAATTGGGCTAGGGGCCGTGTAACTGTGCCTGATAAAGCTTTGTGATGCAGCAATGTCTGTTTGCTGTGCTTTTATCCTGTGCTGAAAGGAGAGTGATTACTCTATCATGATTGGATAATTTTCAAAGATTTTACTGGGGATTATTAGTTTTACTGCTCTAATAAACATATAATTAAACAATGCCTCTGTATTATTGGATCCTAGTCTGCTTTGTACACAATGGATTTACAGCATGTCAGTAAATATTGAAACTGTGATGCGGTAATTAAGATTTACATAAACCTTCTCTGGGAGGAGGACAGGAGATTTTTACTGTGAGACTCAGCTGAAGTGTTGCAGTGGTAGGAAAGTATCTGAATGTGAGGAGGGAACACTGGCTAGTTCATACCTTTCTCCCCCAAGTTATCTAGTTTTGTTCAAGTTTTCAGCCTTAAATATAGCACAGTCTGCACTTTGAGGGAACAGAAGTCCTTCTCAAAGTCTAGGACAGCACTCCCTGACATAAGCCAAGGCAAATGAACATCTAATCTGCAATCTGAGAGATAACCTTGAAGCAGGAGAACATATTTGGGAGCTCTCTTCCTCTACTAGACTGTTACGGCTCTATTCAATTTGACGTGCCCTGAATTGCCAAATGCATTCCACCAGAGGACTTGAGCCAAGATGTTCAAACCTGACATTTGATTAAAAGCACTGCATATTTCATTAGAAGTGGTGAACCTTTTTCAGGAGGAAAAAAAAAATCCTAAAAGATATTAAATTATCAAACAAATTGCAGTTTAGATACTGTATTTTATGAATGTTTTGTGAAATTTTCACATTAAAAAATGCAGCTCTTGATGGAATGATTATGTTCAGGTTAGTTCATTTTAAGTACTAATCAGCCTTGCACAGTGTATATACCCTGTCAATTTTCTTAGCTGGGGAAAACCACTAAGTGGTACACTGAGTATGTGCGCGTTGCGGTTTCATTTAGATTAGGTGATTATTTAACTTGATGTAACATGATGTAAGCTGCTTCGGAGAAAGATTAGAAAAATGGGGCCCAGCAATATAAAGTGACAAAGACAACCTTTATCAGTGCATCATTTATCATAAGTTGCAATGATATCTCCCCTTTGAGGCTACCTGGGGGGAATGCCTGAACTCTAACGTGCTTTGGAGTGAGTAGGATTCAAAGGTGTTGCATTGATTCCCACAGTGGACAACTGTAACAAGGGTGAAGGACATTGAGTAAAGATGGGAGTAGGGCAGAAGGAAGCTGTTAGTTATGTGTTTCCAGTCATAAAAGTGAAAGCAAGCAGCTGCACAATATTTATACTCACCAAACCAGAGAGAATACCCTACGCAATCTTTCCTTGCTGCTTGTGTCACTCCATGCATGGTCCGTACAGTTGTTTGTTTTAAAAACTTGGTTTTATGTGGAGAAAAGACTTACACAAGTGTACTGTGTGTCTCTGTGTGTTTTCCTGCCTCTAGTAACTGTCGAACCCACTAGCCAGTGTCAAGTAAAATGAGCAGAAGGGTCTCAGCAATAATGACACTCCTACCAGCTTCATGGAAACGGGCAACTGAGGAAAAAAGCCGTGTAAATGCCTGCACTAAGGGAAGGTGGCAGGGTGAGCTCTCATGCCAAATAGTGTGCAAGAATTTGCAAGGCAGAAAGACCTAATAAATGCCCCAACTGTTAGAAAAGCTTCAGCCTGAGTTCTTCAGTCAACCATGACACACAAATCTGTAGGAAACCAGGGTTTCATTAATCCTGGTGCTCACAAAACTGCTCTTTATACAACCGCTGTTATTTAAGGTAAATCTGAATGGACTGTTACTGAGAGACTGTGATAGAAACACCCACTGTGTATTCAAGGAAATTATATTGCTTTGATTAAAATATTATCTTTGGAGATTTTTTTTTTAAATAAGAGATAAGCACTAGGGATCTTTGAATTTACGTTTGGAATCAAATAATGTCCAGAAAGGTATCATTCCCAATATGCAAGGTCTTAACTATGTTGTCTCAATGATCTCTTCGTGCTGTTCACGTGAGTGAGATCATAACTATTTGTCAGGCTTTCCAGAATCAAGAGTCTAAAATTAGATTTTGAATTGATGGCTGCTAATTATCGCATACAGTTTAGTTATTTTCCTTTGGTTAATGGATAGGTGTGCTCTTGTTTCTGAAGTAGTACCTCTTGCTGATAGCCTGTTCATTATCAAACATGTGAAACAGAAATGAGTTTGGTGGGAGGAAAATGAGAGTTAGAGTAAATATTAAGGAAAATTAGACAGCACTTACAGTTACGTAATTTTGATTTCTGAATGGTGCTGCAGTAACATCTACCCAACTAACCAGGCTTTTCCCTAAGGTAATTTGCATTCTCCCTCAAACATTAACATCAGCATTATAAGGTAATTTAACTCTTATTTTTGTCAAATTAAGGTGCTTTAAAAATTATTTTATAGGTAGTCCTTTGCAAAGTCTGTAGAACAAATGATGTAATTATGCTAAAAATGTGAGTTTTGTACTAATTATACTCTAGTTTCAGTCCCTGGAATTTTTCCATAGTTCATTCTATATTAGTGCTCTCCTGGGAATTGAATCATTTGGCACCTGATTGCACTAATTACAGTTGAACTTTAGAACCTTTAATGCAGTGAAAATTCAAATATTTAACATGCACTGATTTTGCAGGATGAAAAGGTAGCATTTACACTGAAATATATCTAGTTTCTTTTTGTAATAATGCCAATAACTTAGTTACCTCTTATTAATATTTCGTGCAGTAGTAGTTGTAAGGTGTTGACATTGTAATGTTATGATTATGATCAATAACCATTTGGCCCTAGGTGAGTTTTTCTGCTCTTGTTCATTCTCTGTGTAACTCGATACGGGAGGGAAGGAAGAAGCAATCAACTAATGAACCAGTTTATAAATATCCAATACACATGCTGACCTATTTAAAGGGTTGTGAAAGGGAGATTATTCTAATGTCTAAATATAGGCAACAGTTTCCATCCCTATCAATAGTATAGAGAATTATTTTCTACTCCTTAATCCCTAACAAGAATGAAAAAAAAGCTTCTGATGCTTAATGGCATGCAAAACTATGAACTTCTAATCAGTGTGGCATTTTCATCCATTGTATTTATGCAGAAAACATATTAGATGTCTTTACACTAAGTCATTTTGTATTCAGCTGCCATCTCCCATTACGCATTTACTTTTTGATGTATGGCCAGGAAGTGTTATTTTGCTTTATGAGCCTCATTTAGGAGAGGCCAAAGCAGACACTTGCTATCAGGAAAAGAACCACAGAGGAATTTGGATTCCTCGATCAGAAGCATAGAGAATGGTGTTCCCAAGTATCTGATCTGTAACGTGGTTTAAATAAATTTTTTCTAATCCATTTTAGTTATTCTTTGCAACACGTCACTGAAATTGCTTTTTACTCACCCTTCTGAGTGTGACTTTGTGGTCCAGATCCCTTAATTCTCACTGAAAACAGTCTAAATACTTTTGTCTATCATGAGCACATCTTTGAATATTAATACCCTCTCTAGCATACATAAATGCTATCTTCCATGTATTTTGAGTTCTTTGTGAAGTCCCTAAGTATGTTGCCAGGGATGATATCTTCTGTTTGTACTTGGCATTGTCCTTGTCTTATTAAATCACTGGAATGGTCCCAGATCTTATCTGAATATTGCGTGAATAATTTCAGTGGGTCATCATTTTCTGACAAAGCAGCCTGTGTAAGTTGTGAAAATTTGCTTGTCACATAAACCCAAACTTGTCTTTTCCCAGGATTGCTGGCATCAGCACTATCTCTAGGTAAAACCATGAAAACTTTACTTTTTTTCCTCGTAAAAATCATTTGGTGTTTATATTAGCATCGTTGCTTCAAAGACATCTACCACTTTGAAGCTAATTCAGGTATGCAGCTAATTCAGCATGTGTAATAGCTGATCCATTCTAATGATCCAAGTCTTTCAGATGGCTGTTTCATTGAAAAAATTGCTGATCCGTAGAAGTACAGAGGGAGGGCTCCTAAATTCGTGCACTGCTACCGTTCTGTGGTCTCTTTTGCAATGGTGACTGCTGCTTGACCAGCCAGATGTGGACTGGACATGCAGTGTCACACACTGTCTGCTGCCTCTGCGGCCTTGGTGGGGACCTTGCAGAACCTCAGTTCCCTGCTACCAAATGAGGATAATGGCTCTTTTTTACCTCATGGAGGTGAAGGTGGCATCTTGGAGGTTGTGAGGAACTTGGTCATTGCAAACCTACTATAGCACCTGTACAGGAGAGGAATAGGGCTGGACAGCATTTATGTTTCTGAGTACAGCTAAATAAGACCTTATATCAAAGAAAAGTCCTTTACCTGGGCACGTGCTTGAATATTTATTTAGTGTAACATTCCAAATACATGTAAGTAATTGCTAATGCAGCATAGATGCTGCTGACATAATGCTGCTTCTGGAATAAATCTTCAAGAGAAAAGTCAACAGAAAACTGATGAGATTTAATGAGTGAGCTGTGCCAGATGCATGCTGTAAAACCGTTTGCCTACTGTGCATATATAGCTTTATCCTAATCACTTCTTCACCAAAAATATTCATAAATATGCTCTTCCCACGTTACAAATAATAGCATGCATTCGCATAAAGACTAAGGAAATCAGGCATGAAAAGTCCTTCAGCTGCCAAGGACAGTTTTGGGTTTTTTTAAAGCAATTCCTTAATAAATGTTTGTACTGTTTCATGACAAAAAAAGAATTAGTTGAGCAGCTAATCAAACAGGTATCCTGTACCAGCCTCTGCGTTGGTGAAAGCTTCAGGTGAGTCAGGTGCTGTGGTCTGAAGGGAACCGTGAGGTGCTCGTCACCAGTGGCATCACCACCACTCTTCTTACTGTTGCTTAATCTTGAATTTTTGCAGGACTTCTATTTTTAGCACTGATGATAAGGAGAATAATGCTAATTCTTGGGTGTTTTTAAATGTATTTAAGGTTCAAATTTAGCATTTAATCATGCGAACTACATATTACTGACTTTCTGTAGTCTCCTTCCTGCAGACTGGAGGGTCTGCCTATAGTTACTCATATACTTGATGCTCTGTGACTGTTCTTCTTTGACTTCCCCAAGCTAGGCTAATTGGATGGCTCTGAAGAATGCAGGGAGTATTTTGGCTTTTGAAAATGTTCTCCTTTTCAGACTGCTTTCCAACCTTTTCTCCCCTGCTTAATGACCCATTCAAAAAAATTTCCAATGAAATTCTTAGACTAGATTTACATAAGATCATTAGAGTATTCCAACTCCTTTACTTTAAAATATTCATGGCAGTCTCACATTGCTGGCTTCACAGAGCCAATTTCAGGCAAAACTCCCATCAGCTTCACTGAATAAGGACGGCAGGGTAGAGCTCTAATTGTCAAAAGCTCAAAAGCTTCAGCTTTGGTAGCAGTACTCCATGTCAAGTACCAATTCAGCTGGTGCTTCATTGCACATTCTGCTCACTCTGTGGAGTTGGGGAGAGGCAGGTTAGATATGTTTTTATTGTCCCCAGTCTTTGAAAACAAATTACAAGAACTTGCTGACTTAAATCTCAGCCTATGAAGGCTTTTCTGTATATCATTGGTGTGTAAAACTTCACTGGATTCATAGCTTGAAAAGTCAAGCAGGCTGTGCATCATTATACTAAAAATTCTGTGTGGATTTGTAACTTACCGGTCTATTACAATACTTGTTTTGGACAAGTTTAGAACAGCAATAGATGCTGTCCTGTGAAAAGGTGGCTTGATTTGTCCACAAAAATGGTAGGAAATCTTTATATATGAGGTGCCTCTTAGCTTAAGCAGGGAAGTTCTTTTCAGCATCAGTGTAGTATAAACAGCTTCTTAGGGAAGCAGCTCAGTCCACGGACTGGCAGGGAGGAGAGCACGCTCGAGGCCTGGGGTTGGAAGTCTCACTCAAGGGTCACAGTAGAGAGCAGAAGAAGAGGAGTTTGAATTCTCTGCTTTTGCCAATAAACTTTGTGTTGAGCTACATAGACAGTGACTGCAGCAGCTGCCTGTAGTAGTAAACATGCTGTGGGCATCCCTGTGGTATAGCACTAACTTCCCTCTTCAACCACTTCTAATGTTTGTGTCTGGTGAGTCCGGATCCAGAAATGTTTTGCTCGGTGTTGTACAGTCCTTCCTATTTGGCTATTCCTGTCTTAATGAACAACCCAAGATGCAAAGAAAAGTCTCTGGAGAACAGTATGATGTAAAATGTCCCATCATCTTAAAAATTTATTACTGAAGCAACTGTGCTTGGATATATTTTTTAAAATGGAAGTGAATAATTTAAGACTGTTTAAAATATATGAATGTAACTTTAAATTAATCAGGTTTTTGTGTACATTGCTTGGCAAATAAGATATGTCTCGAGGGGTTTTGTTTTGTTAAAAAAACTCGCCTCCTCTTTCTTTTTTTTTTAGCACAGAAGCAACTTTTGAAAAGGCTTTTAATAACATTTCCATAAAACTGAAGCACGCCCTTCATCCTGCCCCCAAACCCATGCATTTCAAAGCAAACATACGGTGTTAGCCATACCAAGGGCAAATGAAAGAGAGATTTGGCTCAGCAATTACTTGAGACAGAGGGAAGGGTATTCAATGAGGGCAAATGCACCAGCCCTGCAGCCCATGACCCCAGCTGGCTCCTGGGGTGGCTGTGCAGCCACTCTGCAGGTGGTGCAGAAGCTGGTGGCAACTGGGAGGAGGAGAGGAGAGTGGGGAGATGCTGGAGTGGGTAGGTCTGAGCAGTGGCCATAATGGTGTCCTTGAGCTGCGTGTATGAATGGGCAACCAGCTGCAGAATAGGCAGATTTGGAAATGAGTGCGATTTTATTTGCGTATATAGTATTTGTGGCTTTTCCTAGGGAAGCATGCTGTATACTCTGCAACAGTTGACAAAACATAGTTTAATGTCTGTGGTAATGGATGATACCTTGATAAGAGATTGGTCAGTCAGAAGCTCAGCTTCTCAAGTTTACTCCTGTCTTGTTTTTTAACCGTGTGAGTATTCAAGCCTAACTTGCCTTCCAAGGTCCATGGAGTGCAGGCTCCTGCTCTCAAACTCCTTTACTGCAACAGTTTCCCTTTTGTGGAAAGAATTAAATATCTGTTGAGTCAGAAAGCATGTGGCTGACAGGGATGTGCAAAATTCAGACTGAACCTCCTGTTGTGTTTAATTTGGTGCAAGGACAAGATCTAAGGTTGTCTGTATCCAAAGCAAATGCCACACCTGTCAAGCCATAGAGTCTTCTTGGCCTGCTGTTCTCCCAAAGTTGTCATTTGGAACAAAAAGTGTTTTTTCCAGTGTTTGTCGGGAGTGAAAGCAGCAGCTTACCTACTCTAGTTCCAACTCCTGTGGTCACAGAGATTAGAAAAAAAAAAATGGCTAAAACATTAAAATTGATTTAAGGTATAAAACCTTGTACTTGATCTATCTTCACTGAAAACTATGAGGAGGCCTAGCTTTACCTCTTCATTTGTTTCATAAATCATTATGGATTTAAGCATGTTAACATTTACTGTGCTTACATTTCTGTGCAGAGCTTGTGAGCTCTGGAGTAAGTGAAGGTGTCCGTCAGTGTGAACACCAGCAGGAGCTGGTGGGGAGGGCTGGTGTGGCAGGGAGCCTCAGCGAAGGACCTGAGCCGTGGGAGCTCTGGTGTGACGGGCAGCAAGGGGTGCTGCACGTGTGGGGTACACAGTCCAGTTTTGTTCCTGTCCCTGGAAATCTTGAGTGTAATCCTATTTGGGGTTCCTCTAAACAACTCGTGGTTTTTCTGAGTGAAGAGCAGCAGGATGAAAATATGGGGTTTATACTTTTGGTAAATTGGTCTGTTTCTCCTCTCTTTGGATTAAGCAGTGAGATTGCAACAACTTCAGCTGCTCTCAGAGAGCGCCCCATACTGAAAGGTATCTGTTCCATTTTATCCTAGCAACTCAAACATTGGCGTATTTTCATGCAACCTTAAACTTCATTTTTTGTCTGCCTGGTATTTGGACTCATTGTGGAGGACATAGTTCAAGAACCTCCACGTTTTGCACAGTGCAACAGTTTTTGGAAACCAGTTACGACATGTTGGGTAGGAAACTGCTCGAATGATGGCTACCACCAAGGATTAAAAAAGCTAAAGTGTATTGATTTGCTTATATTTGACAGTGATCATGTTTGTGCTCCTATAGTTAAAGGTAACAGTTAGGGCCTTAAAACTAGTTCTGGTAATTTATGAAGCGGTCTTATTTAGCTACATATTTTTGATAGTATCTGATGAATTGAGGGTATCGGATCAGTTGAGTGCAAGAGTTGCCATCAATGACAATGTAGAATAGGTATTTCTGATGGTGTCTGCATAGACTCTGGTATTCAGATGAAAGCAAAAATGAGCTTATCACGAGGAAGGAAATTATTAACTGTCAATCACATGACTTGGTTAATGCTGGGATACCCAATTTTCTGTTACTGTTCGCACAAGGTCTGACATATTATTGATTTATTTAGCATTTTGATATTAGCAAATATGTACGTCTGTAAAAGAAGCTGTCCAAAACGTAAACACAGAACACAAAGGTTTGTGTAGATGGCGTAGGGACAGGCAAATGTTCTTGGCTAGCATAGCATGCCTGACTGACACTGCATATCTGAAATGAAACCATATGGTAGGATTGGGTGTTTTATTTAATAAATAAATAAGCCCTTTCAGAACAAATATTTTCTAGTATAAGCCAGAAGGAACATTTCCTTGTAAAGCTGGTTAACTTGTAGCATGTGCCCTGCACTCTGAAAAACCTGCAACCAATTCTTTGTATCAAACTGTGTTTGACAAGTGGAGCAGTAATATTTGGCATTATTTGGTAATTTACCCATTTTAACATTAGAAGTTACAACTATTTACAGAACTTAAACGGTGAGCTGTTAGAAGACAAATACCCATCTGGGAGCATAGTGGAAAAAACAAAATGATGCATTTAAAATATTATTTAATATGAATTAATTCTAAGCCAAGCGTGACAAACTACAATTGCCAACATCTCATCCTCTCTTGTAGCACTGACTTGTAAGCTATAATCACATCTGTCGTATTAGTATTTGTAATAAATATGCTTGTGATAAATGATTGCATCATATTTTAATAGCTTTCCTAATGTTCACAAGAATGATTGCATAATAAGGTTACTTTCTCTTAAATTCATTGTGCGAAAAACATTGCATGCAGTGCATTGATAAAAGTCAGCTTCCTATCAGAACAACTTCCACAACAACTACTTAACAGCAACAACAGAATAGCGAAGCAGCAAGCAGGAGAAACAAAGCTTCCCAGAAAAATCTCCTTTGTGAAGGAGGTAGGGACTGTGAGCATGACATATTCTAGCGTGCTTCAGAGGCAGTAGCTTATTTATAACTTTTTGCTACAACTCAGTTTACACAGTGTATGTCAAAAGCAAAGTAAAAGACAATAGCAAAACGAAATCAGGAGAAAAACAATAAAAGTAATGACTCATTATCTTCTGTATACTCAAATCACTGCCTCTAACGCTGTCAGAAACTTTTTTGTACTATATATACTGTCTATACAATTTAATGCCTCCATTTTTTTAATGAAATCATACCTAAAATATATCACAGGACCAAAATATCTGCAAGAAGTTACCTGAATTTAGTAAGTTCTTTCACATATTTTTAACAAAAGTACTAAGAGATTCTTTCCTGCAAAGCGAGGTTCTACCCGCACTGAGCGCAGAGGTAGGGACTGCAGAGGATACATCAGAGTGTACTGATGGTTTAAGAGAATGTATGCTGTCCAGTCTCACCTTATTGTGCTCTCACCTTTGAATAATACAGGATTCACCTATGCTGTATGTTGGTTGATTTTCTTTAATGTACAAAATTTACAACCACATTCCCTAAGTCCTTCAAATTTAATTAGGGCAATTTTAGCCCTTGTCAGAGACTCTCTGATAATCTGAAAAAAGGCCCATTAGGAGTTGTCTTATAGCCAGGCTGGTGGCTCAGATGAGTACTTAGCTAGCACATTTTCGTACCTACCAAAGCACACTGCTTCAGAGGATCTTGCATTACCCTTAGTGCAGAGAAAATGAACAAGGATAACTGTGTGTACTCAGTGGATCAGATTCTTATCTCTGTTACAACAGTTTATATCTAGTTATTTATACTGGTCTGAAAGAGATCACAGTCTGGTGGCTTGATCTATGCTATGCAGTATTAGGAGAAGCTGAATTACCCCAGTACTTTCGGTCCTACTATCTTTGTTGCAGAGAATCTGTATAAATGGTGTGTTTATGGTTTAGCAATTCAGTTGTGTTATTTAGGGGCTGCAGTAATACTATAAGAAAGTATAAGAGCAAAGATCAATAGCTGATGCTTGAACCCTGAGATGTACCCGCTTTATAATCCTGGAAATACTTGCTTCTTTATGGTTTTACACGCAGGAAGTCCAGTCAAACTAGCACTTAGATTGAAAAATAAATGCTTGGATAGAAAGAAAAGGAGATCATAATGGGTTGCCTGGGCTTCTGAAGCCTACTGTAGAATGCTGGGAAAAAGTCAATGTTACATCTTTCTGTTGTAGCTCAAATATAATATCTAAATACAAAATAAAAGATAAGATCATATTTATGATACAGATTCTTCAAACATATACCTAGTTCAAGACATCAAAATGGTGTGAAAACTCTTAAGGCAGGACGAATTTAGAGGCTGTACTGAAGCAAGGAGGCATCCTGCAATGAAAAAAGGGCCACACAGCAGGAAATTCATGGTAGCAAGTACCAATGCACGCCTGTTAGCTGCTTGTGGACAGGACCAGGCATGCCATTTCTGTGGCCATGGGCCTGCCATTCATCCATTGGCTGGAGACACTGCAACACACCGTGGAAAATCTGTGCCCTGGCAATTGAGCAAATTAAGCAGACGTATCATTTATCAACTTGCTGCTTAAATCCGTTCAGCTCTAATATGTTAAGGGACAAAAGACCCCTCACTCTTTCTTTAAAGCGTGTGCATGCAAATTGCAGACACACACATGGCTTTCACACTTGTGTATATAATATGTTATAGTAAATTGCATAGCCCGCTGGTAAGTATGTTTATCATTAATTTCCCTGAGGCCTCTTAAGGACTTATTTTGACTTTCCAAACCACTGAACTGCTCTAAACCCAGAACTCAGTTCTACAGCAGCAACTTCTTTATACATTTTGAATGCTGTGAAAAACCACTGAGATCTTAGGATAGGGCAGGCTGGCAAACCTGATGTCCTCAGGGTGATCCCTTTGGCAGTAAAAGACTGGCTTTGGCCAAGCTTTCCCTTTCACCTCAGCTCCGGGCTGGCACATGGAGGGCCAGGATGGGAGTATTCTCTGTAGCCCAACGCATCAGCAAGCAGCCTGGGCTGCCGGCACAATAGAGTAATTTGCAATTGCTGGTTCTGCTGCTCTAGCTGGTGGGGGGGAGTGCAGAGAATATCCCAAGGCTGGGATTGCTTTTCAGGTGGGGAGATCAGATGGAAAGGGGCCAGATGCACTGGGAGGGGATATCGGAGGCTTAAAAAAAAGAGGCCATTGCTGTGGGAGATCTAGGAAGGAGAGAAAGGCACAGAGAGATTATCTGAAGGGGGAAGCAAAGGCCTGATATCAATAGGTTGAAATGTTTAGTGGCTTACATGCTTATTTGATGTGTGTGTCCCTGTGGCAGAGCTTGCCATGGAGGAGAGCAGCATTTTATTGCTACCAGCCAAGGAAGGTCCTCTGGGTTTTTTTGTTTTTTTTTTTTAAGCTCAGTTATGCCAAAAATTCCAGAATTAAACTCTGTCGCATTACCTATCAACCAGCTTCTTATTTAAATTTCATGTGCTGCCTGTAGAGTAACTTGTTGAAGTCACCGGGAGAGTGGCTGTGCCCATGGTGAGCTGAGCACTCTGACCTCTCGCTAGGGATGGGAGCGTTGGCGCTGCTGGAGCCTTTCCTCGCCAGGCTGGTCAGTAGGCAGTGCCTGTGTTGTGCTGCCAGCTTTCCCTGCAGCGTCTGGGCCGGGAATTTACAGGTGAGCTAATTATTTTGGTGACAGTTGGGAGTGCCGGCACAGTGCCAGGTGGCACCAGCTCTGTTTTCTTTGGGAAAGGATGTGAGATGATTGATCAGCACTGAAAGCGTTTGCGTACGTTTCAGGATTGCTCATTACTTTGTTCGATATCTCAGATTTTTGGGAGTGCAGTCTTGTTAATTGAGCCACTGCATGCTTGTTTGTACGTGAATCCAGAGTGCCTAAACAAAACACTTAATGCTTCTGCTTTGGCATCCTCCACAGATGGACTGAGGGAGGTTTGTGATGCACAAGCATTAGGGCTAAAATCAAGACAAGAAAACATGCTAACAGCAATATCATCAGTCATTTGATAAGGATTTTATATAATTGACTGTCCTGTTAGTTGTCTGATTGGAGTTTTTCAGTGTCCAAAGCTTGGACTGACCCTCAGGTCTTCAACTTAGAAATGTAAGAAAATTGTCTTTGGTGGGAGCAAAGGGTCATACGTGAGCACATTTCAACAAGGAGGACAAAAGGCAAACATCTTTAACACCAGCACTATCCCTTTACTAGCAACAATGCCACTTGTGCAGCAGAATATATACCTGATTTCAGCTGAAACCAAAATAGGAAGTGTTCACTTGGCAAAATTGCCTCTTCCCCTCCCCCCAACTAATTTTTTTAAAACTGCTGGATCATTTATTTTGAAATAATAAAAAAATAAAAAATCAGCCCAACTAGACATTCCCAGTATGGAAAATTTTAAAGAATAGGTTCTAAGTTTAGCAGCTAACGTACCAGATCTTATAAGGCAGTGCTGGGTAACTGCAGTGACATGGGTCTCATCTTCACTTATTCCTGTTTTAGAGAAGACCAGGTGCTAAAAATTCTCTTAATGCAAATTAATCTTGTTATCATAAATAACCTGGTTTGAGATGGAGAACTTATGGACCTAGTTGCTTTATTTATGAACCCACATGGTTCAAGAAAAATTTGTCTTTGTGTAATCAGAAAATAGGGGTTTTTTTAAAAAAAAAAAAGAAAGTAAAGACGGCTTTGTGCTAGCAGTATAAAACTGGGATTATGGGGTTCTTGATACTATTTTTGCTTTCCCACAGATTTTCTGTATAAAGTGACCAAATGACTGAGTATCGCTTCTTTCATTGGTGACACGGGGACACTCACAGCATGTTTGGAGGCTTAATTCCTATTTGCAAAGCACTTTGAGAGTCTCAGATTGAAAGTGCTATTAGCACATAGTACTGATATTAATTATTAAATCATAATTGGGCTCTGAGGATGTCTCACAGCTGGCACCTGCAAACCCAGGGATCTTGGATGGCTAGCCCCTCAAGGCTTGCTTGACAGAAGAGGAAGTTTTAAAGTTGATCATTTGGCAAGGGTGGGCTTCAAAGCTATGTTTGTGGACTGAGAACAGATTTTGGCTCAGTGAATTTAGAGTAAAACTTCAAAAAGATTCTAGAGATTTGGGATATCACTATGTAAGTGAGGTAGGTACACACGAAATCCCTCAGTATACGCCAAAAGTGTCCTGATGTGAGAGACATTTTTCTTCGTGTTAGTGCAGTACTGCCCTGAGACGATCTGTTCTAAGAGGCATGTCTGTAACCATCATGTAGGTAAATCTGTGAAGTCTGTGTTCCTTTGAAGCAAAATGAACTTAAATACATAATGCAATTTTTAAAAGCCTTCTCTTTTTTAAATTTTTTTTTTTTACAGTTAAGTGTTAAAGTTTTTCTACTCAAAAATGTGGGGAAATCTGAATGTTAGATTGTGCTTCTTGTATTGTGTTGGTGTTAGATAAGGAGGAAAATAATGCAATGGAGATATATTTTAAAAGGTAGGTTTCATTTGGGTGTATAAGAATATATTTTAGTGTTTCAATATGACTCATGAGTTTTACTGCAATTGCAAAAAAAAAAAATCAGTTTTTTTAAACCTTTAGTTTTTGTTTCTAGCTACATATTGCAGTAAACAAGAGAGTAATTGATGAGTTCCATTGGATACCCTGTGCCTTAGGTTCTTCCTGTGGAAGCTGGAGAGAAATATTTATTTCACATATATTGCAGAAGCTTAATTCATTTATATTTGAAGGGTGTTTTCAGCTCTTCGGATGGAAGGGCAAATATTCATATTTCAAACTCATATTGAAGAAAGAACGCCTTTTCAAATCTTTTTTTCCTGTAATTTGTGATCTGTTGAAAAACACTTTTCTCCTAAGCAGACGGACAGAAGGTAATGCATCTGTGCTACTGCAGCCCGTCAGTGGGAGCTGAGGCTGATCAGTAGCTCGTATGGTGAGAACCAACGTTTTGCATGTGTAGCACAGTGGGAATATTGAATAAATACTTTGTAGAGAGATATGAAATGTTAACAGTTGCCATTCAAAGTCTGCAGTAGTTTGTATTGCTAGGAATATTTTGCAGTTCAATTTGGTGGAACTAGTACTAATGGACAGAAATTTAAACATAATTGTGCAAGGAACTGTTATGCAAATTTCTCCTTTTTTTTTTTTTCTTTTTGAAACTGCCCCCTGAGCAACTTTCTGACACCAGAGCCTTCTAACATCTCTAAATGTTGCTGACTGAGAAAACAAACACCACTGTCACATTTGGAAAGTCAAAGCAGAAAAGTGTCTCATTTGTAGAGCGATTCATTTCGATTTTCATCTTGCTGCTGTCACTGAGGATACATGAACAACAGCAGTTGGTATTATCAGGAGACCTAAGCAGACCTGTTTCGTTGGCTGACTTGACAGCTGTTCCGTGAAAGAGATTCATGCTCAAAAAATAAAAAAAGTATGAAGACCAGATTTTCTTTTTAACCCTTTCTTGGCTCACTCTGAGTTATGCTTTAATAAAAAAAATCAAAGGGAAGGATTGGGCTGCTGTGGAAAAAAGTGGAGGGATTTAGTTTAGCAAACTACCCGGTGTGTCCTGTGTAGCGCTCCTTAAAGCAGTGTCTCTGACTTTGGATCTGAACAGCCATCTGGGGAAATTAAACGCAGGGGCCTAATTCCCCTGTTACTGCAAGCAGTACATAGCAGGGAAGAGCTTTACATTATTCTCCTGAATGCGCCATTTCTCAGGCAACCTGGGTCCTTTTGTCAGGCAGCTTCTCTTTCTTTTAAATCAGCAAATACTTAAATGTTTTTAAAACTGTATTTCCAAATATTTTTCTGCTTGCTAGTTTTGAAAGAAACACTATTTTAGCAGATACTATTGCCAGGTGGTTGTGTTTTCTAAACAGTAAGGATCTCCTTTTATAATGGTTTTAACTTGGCTGTTTTGAGATTTAGTTCCTAATACAGCATCTGTCTGCATGTTGACCCCTTGATACCGATGTGATTTATGCAGTAGAAGAGTTTGTCTCACAGTTATTTAGACAAGAGGAACTTTAATATCCATTTGTCTAATACGAGTGGTACTGATTATGCTGCACTGATATGCATTGGTGACACCGTTTCATTTAGCTCCTGCTGCAAAACTGTGCAAGTTTATCTTACCTTACCATGAGGTGGTGTTGCTGTCAATTGTTATAGTCAGTGGGAAAGAAAAAACTGTGGAAATGAATCTCCATGAGAAAGT
Organism: Grus americana; assembly: GCF_028858705.1. Taxonomy (NCBI): domain Eukaryota; kingdom Metazoa; phylum Chordata; class Aves; order Gruiformes; family Gruidae; genus Grus; species Grus americana. The sequence goes on from NC_072864.1 coordinate 11,268,074, forward strand.
GAAACAATATAAAACGGTGCTCCATCTCAAATATATACATCTCGGCAACTACACTAGAAGGATGCCAGATTTTAGTGAGTGTTTAGTTAGGTTTGTAGAGTTTGGTTTGGACTACATTCAATGCATGAATGAAACTAGGGCAGTTCCTTCCAGTTAGCCCAGCCAGTGTTCCTGGGTATTTCTGTTTCCAAGTCTTTTGAAAGGTGCTGTCCCCCTACTCAGAGGCTGCGGGGCCCTCCTTGTGGTCAGGCACGTGTGTGGCGAGGTAACTGGTTTGGTCTGCAGCCATTTCACCCTGGTTATAATTAGTCATTTTAAAGGAATCACCCATTTATCTGGGACCAGTGTCTTGGATTCACTGTATATAAATCTAATTTAATTATTTCATTAATTATAGATACTCTGTTAAGGCTGTGACATTGAAGTTTAGAAAAGCTCTTTGGAGATCATACTCAGATTTTGTTGGCTCTTTTGGATTTTCCTGCGCTGGGGCATGTGTTAGCGATGGTATTTGCTTTCGCAGTCGGATATGAAAACAAGCCTCAGTGTACTTTTTCTACCAACATGAATGTGAGCACAGGCAGCCGTGAGATCCATCTGTCTAGCATAGACAAGCACAGAATCGCTTTACTCATTGAGTATTACCGCTAAAAGCCATGGACAGGACTGCCCTTGTTAGCAAGTGCTGTTTCCATTAGTATGTGTTTACAGAACACGTCTATTAAATATGTATTAAACGCTTTTCTGGACAATATATGGCATGTGCATATGCTCATAGGGAGGTGCAGATGACATTCGTTTGAAATGATGCTCATCAGTCATGAGACACTGAAGCCATGGTAAATACTGCCCCTCTTTCACATGACATTTTCTGTCTCTTGTGTAGCTTACTCCCAAAAACATACTCAAACAGAAGAGCACAAACTGATTGAATTACTCTAGGTGTCTAATACAGTACTCAGCTATGTCATACTTCCCCTGCTGTCAGAAGAAAAGAGAGGAAAGAAATGACAAAGAGCTGCTCTTTCAGACAGGGCTCTGACGCTTTCTTACCCGTTCACAACAATGGAACCTGATTTTTGCAATTAGCTGAAGGCTGCAGCCAGTATTTTCACTATAGATGCGTATAAGCAAGAGTCCTCAGCTTTACTGTTCGTTACCAAGCAAGCACACCATACAAATAGTTGCTTCTCATTACAAGCTTTATCCTGAAAAGTGTTGCTGAGCACCTGAACCCTTTTGTTTCTTAGGTTGTTTAGGATGTGCAGTGACTTTATACAGTGAATGGATGTGTTTGGATGTAGTGTTGCATTATCTTATTATCTGCCATGTAAGATTTAACAATGAGGTTGAAATATGAGGATGTAGAAGGGGAGGGAAACGAAACTGCTGGTTGCTTTTAGAAATCTATCTTTTCAAAGTAAGCCTCAGCTTAGAGCTGCTGCTACCTACAGAAGTCATTCACTTAACTAATTTTTAAGCATGTAAGCAAAACTACTTACTTCAAGTTTAGCATATATGGAAGTGCTTTGCTAGATTCAGACCTGCAATCAGCCATTATCAACCTTAATTACCAAGTGCTATGCTTTTTTATCTAGGTTTAAGTGCTCATCCCATTTTTTTCAGCCCAGAGACTCCTGGGACAGTTCATATGTTGATACCTTGCTGACCAAGTACCCCTTGTGAGTTTTTTCGCAACCTGGGAATTTCATCAGAGGGAGGGGACAGTCTGGCTGTACTTGTACCACAGCACATTCTTCATTTTCTGGAGGGCGCTATCTTTTTTGTCATCTAAACACAGGCAAGACTATTGGTTAGAAGTTCTTCTGTGCAAAGACCCCGTGCATGCATTCACCCAGGTATGTGCACAGTAATTGGCATAGTCCTTGGTTTACACATTGGGCAGAAGGACTTCATTGTCTGACTGAGATTGTGATACTTGGTAGCAATGGAGTCTGGATGTTTTAAACAAGGCTGTCTCTTCCAGCTCCTTTTCATGAATAAATTATGAGTTAATTAATTATGTGATTTTATCCCGTTTCCTTTTAAAAGCTGTCCTGCTGGGGTTTTAACATGTGGTTACAGTGAAGTCTAGGTGTTTTAAACAAAGCCACCCCTTCCAAGTCCTTACTTTTTTATTAATAAATTATGAACCAATTAATTATGTTTTTCAAATCCTCCCTGAAAACTGTGGTGCTAAGTCAATTGTATAAATGCTTATATTCTGAATAGATACTTCAATAGTGAGCCTCTGAATTTTTGTAATCTATTACAAAATTATAGAGTGGTTATAGAATTATTGTTAGGAAATAGTACAGATCTGGGTCTCTTTCCTTAGGAATATGATTTGCTCAGGAAAAGCTTTCATATTATTTGATTTGCATAGTATGAATTAAGATTTTAAATTCCTTTTATACCTTTTTTGTAGTATTTGTTGTATCACATAATGACTACAGACATAAGACATTCTGCTAAAATACATTCATTTTAGAACTTTAGGCATCATATGCCGCGTGAGATAGCAAACATGAGTGTGTATCTATAAGTAGGGACTGAAAGAAAAAATAAAAACCCCTGAAATTGACTGGAAACAAATTGCAAAAGCTGAATAAGCAATACTTCATTAGCATTTCTGGAAAATATTTACCTAACCTCTACTATATATAACAATCTCTACAATGTATAACACCTGTAGGATCCACCACATTGGTTTTCCTACAGTGAAATAAAGCTGTTTTGTGAAATACAGGAATTAGAAATTATTTGTTTTCTGAATCTTGTTTTCTCATCCTTTGTCCTTTAGAACTGTTCAAACACAATCAGTTGAAATAAGTGCTGTAGTCTGGTTTAGTGGTGATGCAGATCTGCTCTGTGTGAAGCAGAGAGTAACTGGTGCAAATATTTCTCGTTCCGCTACCCCAGCAACCAGTTGTCACTGGGGAGGGCTATCGGCTGGCCTTGACCTCTGCCTAAGGATGGAACTTCCAGCCATATGGCTCTAGACTGGTTTATCAGGATCGGGTGTTTTGACAGCAGAGGCTGTAGGAGCAGGAATGACACGGCGGGAGGGAAGGGAAGGTGTGGAGGTAAGGTAGTGTCCCCGCAGCCCAGCTTGTGGGCAGGGACGCATTGGATGCGTTGGTGCAGGGAGCAAGCAAGGAGTGGGTGTTCCGCACAAGTGCGTTGTCGAACGGGAGGGGTTTGCTCTGCCTTGGTATTTGCACTTTCTGGAAAGTTTCCTCTTCCCAGTGATGCCAACTGCAGAACAGTAGGGGTGGGCAGAAATTACGTTAGCAAAATCATGAAGCAGCTCTCCACTGTTCTTTTGTTTCAGTTTTGAAGGTGAATATGAGAATTTGCCTTCTGTGTTCTCAGAAAGTTGGAATCTCCTCTTTTTTTTGCAGAGGATGGCATGAGTGTAATGCAGTTAGTTGAGAAAGGCAAGCTAGCTAAATGAATCAAGCCGTAATTTCAGAAAGGTTGGTTCCTGAAGGTGAAGCTGGGGGTTTGAGAGCCTGCAATGCACCTCCAGTGACATTGTTATAGAGAATGCCTAGTAAATTCAAAAGCTGTAACATTAATGCTTGCTGATGGTTTCAGCTACTCATATTCTCACTCACTCTGTATTGAACAGGAAGGGGGGAAATAGTAAAGTTAATTTATCCCTTAATACCTACATGTGCTGTGCTAAATTTGCCAAAATGCAAAAGTTCTGCTCTCAAGAGGTAGAAAAATTAGATAGTTAATATGTTGGCAGGGGAGTATATGCGGCTAGCACGTTATAGATCTCATTGAGCCCTTTACTATTGCACAAAAAAGCAGCAAAGGTTTCAGTTGGGGACCACTGATCTTTCAAGCATATAAAATTTGACATAAATCCATTTCCAAACTGATATTCTAATATTTCAATTCCTATAGAAAGCCTGTGCATTTTCAAAAAGTGGGACAAAGCAATAGAATCTATTACCCACTTGATTATTAAATGTGATTCTTGTCTGTAAATCCAGAATATTTAATTATGTTTGATTGTTATAAATTTCTGCGTCCTTAAACGAATGCTAAAAATAGAAATGAATACTGAAAAGCTGAGAATGGGCTCTAGTAGCTCCAAAAAAACCCCAGACAAAATACTCTGTGCTTTGTTATAGTGAGTCTCAGTTCTAGGTGTTTATCAGCTGAAATGCAAGTTGCTGTTAAAACTTGTAGGATAACAGGGTAATAAATAGAGAGCAGGTGGGAAAAGACATCCTGCGTCTGATGATTACATGTGTTACAGTAGCAGTTCAGAGATTACTTTAATAATAGACAAGGTTGCAGCCTGCTGAGCAGATGTATGATGATACGTCCTTGACCACGCACAGAACATGCCTAAGCATCTTGCTGCAGTTTTGAGCTTCGCGCAGGGACAGTTGGCTGCTAAAAATAACTTAAGAGATAACAAACTAAAATATTAATGTGTTGTGGGATGCGATGATTCTATGCACACTGAACAACGCCGCCGTGCAAACGATAAATTTCCAGAAGGAGAAGAGAGAATTAATTCTTATATTGCCACATTGAAATGGCTTAAATATGCACCGAAGCTATTTTCGGTGACCAGACAATTGCATCCTGTATGGCTTTCTGAATGTGAACTGACAGGCTGCTACAGGAACGTGCAAAGCAATCATTTTTGGGCTCGAGCCAGGCATATCAATCGAATCATGGCTCTTCCATGGCAGCTCAGCGAAAGAAATGCAGAACGAGCATGTCATTTCATATTGAACAGAAGGCTAAGAGTTTAATGACTGTTTGGGGACCTCAGGCAAGACTTCCATCAACATAGTTAGCCACTGTTGTTTTCAAAGGAGCCATGAAGTAAACACTAACACTGTAAGAATTTACTGTGTGTCCCTTGGCCCATGTGGAGACTGGCAGGATGCCTGCATGTGCTGTTTGTTAAATATAGCAGAAAGCCTTTCTGTTATACCACTTGTGACATTTATGAAAATTAGGGTCCCTGGTTAAATTAATTTCAGGTTTTTAGAAGGTCTCCTAATGCTACTGATAGACCTTCTGCATTACTGGTACTTACATCTTCTATCCAAAGTTTTAAGTCAGGCTGACATTGCTGTGATGTGATAAAAAGTGTGAGGGAGTTTTTCCTTTGGCCTGGAGCACATAGACCAGGAAACAGTTGAGCTTGTCTAGTACTTCAAATTGCATTTGTGCAAGGATTTAACTGCTGAAACAAAACAAGCAAAAGAAACGAGTCAATATTATAATCTCTGTTGCATTTGGAATTGCTCATTGATTGGGAGGTCTGGGTAGCAAGGATTGCACTTCTGAAATGAAAAAGCTACAGCATCCTTGAGGTTCGTGGTACCAGCTCCAACCAGCTCATGAACTGTGCCAGGCGTTCCTTTTAGACAGGCACAGAGGTGTTAACTTAGAGCACAAACAAATAAAAACCACAAAGAGGGTTATTTTCATCCTTTTAGATCTGTCTGTGGAGAGAGATATACAGGTATATATTTTGTTGAGAAATAAGCTATCCTTGAGTTAATTTCCTGTATGATAGCAATGATTCCTCTTCTAAATAGATTTACACTTTCTTTAACAAAGTACAAGCAGTACAAACGCTTAACACGAACAGCTCTACTGGTTTATTACTCTTTCAGCATGCGTGCAATGCTGTCTGCAAAACAATACTTTGTGTAGAAGACTTAATTAGCCAAAGAAATCAAGCAGGTAACTAGCTCCTTAGCTTCCGGCAAGGACTTCTTTGATGCATTTACAGTAACTGAAGATCTGATCCCACTCTCTGTAATATGTAAGCTAAATTTTAAACTAGATCTTCCGATGTATGTTCTAACAGGAATGCCTGCTCCTCTAAACAGAAGGCCAAAATACATTCTTGTGTAAGCAACTGTATGAAAAAGGCAACTGGCTCACAGGGTGTGTGACTGACAGAGGGTGGGGACAACCGTGTATGAGGGAAGTGGTAGTTGCAGTGCTGTGTGCCTCACCAGCTGGGCAGGAATCTTGCATTCCTTACTGAAAATTGAATTCAGTCCCTTCTTTTCCATAACATGCCCTCCCAGTAAAAGGTTAAATGATTACTGTTAGAGATGAGTGTCAGCAGTACGACTTCAGACCTAAGTTGGTGAACTGTGCTGCTGAGGGGTTTCAGACTCGCCTTTTGCCTGTGTGTTTTGCTGGTTTCAGGTGCGCACCATATGCAGCCTGTACCTCCGACACTGAACTTGAGGTGAATACCATCTCCCAGCTAATCTACCCAGTTATATTTAGGTGGATGTGGTAGCATTCAGTAGCAGCATAAACATTTTTAATTGATCCACTTCAGATAACATTTTATTTATTATTTGGCCATTCAATAGCAGAAAAAATACGATTATTCACTGTCTTTTTCACCAATAGCCTTTTTCCAAAGCTTGAAGATAGGAAAATCCTGAAATATGTTTCTCGTGGATCGTTTAACAACTCAGGGCTTGATCCTGTAAGCTGTAGGTAGTGAAAAAGCACAGCTAAGCCACTGGTAGGATTAAGGAGCATGCTGTATTTATCTCAAAGAGCAGTAGGAGAAAGTTGACATTAAAGTCTGGCGTGGTGCTCGAGTCTGGCGATATTGCTGCCTGCCTAAGTCATCGTGAGCCACTGGGCTCTAGCTGGGGGGACAGTATTTCACCACAATTGCTGCTGGTATTGTTGTAGTTGTCCCTCCTGACAGGCTGGGCTCCTGCTTCCCCTTGAAGTCTAGTCCTTGCTCCTTGACAAACCAAGTGTTTTAGGCAGCAGCAGGGAAATCTCAAATCTATAAGGACTAGTCCAGCCTGTGCATCGTTCCTGCATCTGTGCTGCCCCTTCCGCTGGTGCACCTGCTGATTCTGATATTCCCCCTTGCCAGCCCAGTGTGCTGTGAAGCACCGGGCACTTTTCTCTGTGCTCAAGGCCTGAGCAAACTGTGCTCCATGACAGAGCTCAAGTTAGCCTTGGGGGAAGGTGGCTTTAGTGATAATAAAAAAATAATTACTACTAGTTGTCATATTTTAAACATGATTTTAAAAAATTGTTTAAAAGCATGATTTTTTTCCAAATCCCCTTCTCCTGCAGTCAGGTGATTATGTGGGTAGTTATTTTTCATTAAATAAGTGTTTTGCTGTCATATTAACAGAAAAATATTAGGGATTACTATAGAAAAAACCCACTTTACTAAGTTAAGATTAACCAAATAAATACAAAAGAATTAAAAAAAAAATTGATACTATGAGTTCCAACAGCTTTCAAAATGTTGATGCTGTAGGTTCTTTATATCTTCAGCCAGCATTTTAAAATGAAAACACTGAATTAAAAAGAGCTTTAGAAGAGTAGAAGTAGAAATATACACCAATACTATGAGAGAATGAAAAAACTTTTGCAGCGGGGAGGAGAAGTGTAGGTATTGTTCCTTTACTTCAGTTTCTCACAATCCTTAGTCTGTTTACACAGAGATGCTTTTCTGTCCTTGTTATATCACTCCACAGCGTATCAAGTAGAAAGCAAATATTCACATCGTGTTGCTGATTTCCACGGGAGTAGGCACATGATTAAGGTTTAGCATGTATGAATGCGTTTGCAAAATCAGTGCTTCAGGCAAAGTCTTTCCAAAAAGATCCCTGCGATCTGGTGTGAGGTAATCATAGATGTGCTGTGGATAAAGCACTTTAGAAAGTATGGAAATGGATTTGAAACCATCTGAAATATACCTCACAGATTCCCCAAAGTCTTTGTTGAATAAGAAAATGCAGGAGGCTGACAGGCAGTAACCTCCCAGGCAGCTCCTGGTGGGTTGATGCTTTAAGGGTGATGTTGGAATCACTCATCTAGAGTACTGTCAGTGGTAGGTCGTGGGGAGCTCCAGCCCCAGGTGCTTTTGGCAAAAGGTTAAGAAAAATGTTACGATGGCAACAGAGCGTGTGTCAGAAACTTCATCGTTCTTCCATAAATGAAAGTGAGTGCTGCTGAAAGTAGATGGTGCTCTCAGGTATAGGTGCAGTGTAGTTTTCATGCACATTTAATCTGGCCATCTTTCATTAAAACCTAGAGCTAAACTGGGTTTGCTGAATACATCCGTTCAGGCTATGGGCCACTTGGAGATGAGTAAACCCTCGATGGGACAGGAAATCATGTGCAGTGATGCCTGGTTAGAGCATCGCAGAGAGGCAGCGGACTAAATTATGTGCTAATATACAGCAGTGTGGTTCCACTGAAGTCACAGATTTAATGTATTTGCTACAATTTGCCTTTCTGTTTTACTTTTTTTTTTTTTTTTGCAGCTATACAGATATTGCAAAGTTAAATGGGCTTGGGAACAAAACCTGAACAATATTGTAGAATAGTTATCAACCCAGAAATGCCATCATGGAATTTGAAAGGATTGACAATCCCATGTGGGGAGATCCCAGGCTTCATAAATTTAGGGAATGACTTTTCAATCCTTTACATTTATGTATACCTTCTGTTGACTTTGTTAAATCCAGGGGAGTAGCAAAAATAAATAAAATCTGTAAGTAATGTCTGACAATTTCAGGCTGTTCTATGAAAAAAATGACATTATGTGAGCCTTATTTTCTGGTTACGTTAATGCCCCTCTCTGCTTTCTAGCAATTTGCATGGACTTTCCCAGGGTATAAATTATAGTGGAAAAGCATAAACGAGCATCAGACTCCATGATATTAAGCAAACTAAACTTGATAGCTGTGTTAACTGATACATTTTTGTTACACTTGAATGCCTCCTTTCTCTTTTTCATTTTATTCTGAAGAACACACTCAAGAGGGCACAGGTAGAAAGTATTTTGTGCAGCCTGGGTGGGATTTTCTTGCTTGTCTCTCCTCCAAAGGCATTTCTTTTTCTCAGGAAAATAACTACTACTTCACATACATTTTAATGTCATGGATATTCAGAAGAAACACTTATGTTACAAACTGTAATCTAGGAATGAATGAAACATGCTGCTCTGCCCTATCGCTCATGCGGTTCCAGCAAATCAAGAGAAGTGGCAATAATATTAAAAAATCAATTTTGATTAAAACAAAATAGCTGTACATTGGCTGATCTAACTTCAGGCTTTGGAAACCTGAAAGCTGATAAAGCCCAAGGTTTGTAAATTTAATCTCTTTCTGGAAACTGATTTCAGGTGTTTGCAATGAATGAAATAATGTCTTTGTAAGTAAATATTCTATTACAGTAATGTAGCCGAAATAGAAATAGATAGGATAACTAGCATTAAAACAACTGGAAGCATATTTTCAGTGCTAAACTTATGCTTTTAAAAGCATGTATATAGCATGATATGCACTGTCTCAGATGCCATTTTCGTTCTTTGATGGTCTTTATATTAGATTAATAACGCTATGTGATTTGGGAGGCACAGAAGAACATACAGCTTCATTTTAGAACAGAGTGATCCACGTACTCACTGCAGTGTTTTATCTCTAAAACCTCTGGAAAGCGCGTGAGTTGTCAGATAATAAATAGTAGAGGCTGTGGCATTTTAAGATGCTGCTACCCTTTATCCATTTGTTTTTGTTTGTGTTAGGCATTTCCATGTTAAATCAGTAATCTCAGCTCAAAGCACCTTTAGTGGTGGCTTAAATTAAGGCAAGTTAAAACTAACCCCCAGGCGTGGTTGGGCTGAGTCCAGATTGCCGTTGCCTCAGCTTTGTTGCATGATTCTTGTGCAGCTGGGAACTGGGCTGGTTCAAGCAGCTAACCCTGGTGAAAAAATGATATATCTAGGAGGGCGAAACATCTGGAGGAACTGAATTGGACTTGTTATAACCTAGCGAAAAAAGTTATTTTTCATGCGTAACAGTTCTGTGAACAACTGACTGACTTTGCATTGAAAATGAAAATTAATGAATTTTTTTCTTGGCCAGGCAAAATGCAGGAATAGTGATCTCTGGTAGAGAGGCAGAAACATGGATCTCATTGGGATTAACTTTCTAAACTGAACTCTAGTCTTGGCCTCAGATCTATTCTTGCAAAATACATTATTTTCACAAAAGTACATTCAAAATATTTGGTCACTCTCAAGCAATTGTAGGATTACAAGGTAGAAACAATGACTTTTAATTTTTTTATCTTTTTTAAATTGTAGGGGATTACATACAGATTTCCCCTCCAGTTTGTCAAACATGGATGTGTAAACTTGCCTCTATGGCCATTTCTATACTGAAGAGTTCTTCAGAGTTATTAAATTAGGTTGTGAATGTCCGTATCTATGTCTATCTTGCTTTTATCCCCGTGCAGTATTACTTGAGTCCTTAGTATTTGAGAGCGCCCCATGCACGTGATTCCAGAGTACTGTATGCCACTTTCATAAATGGACTTTACTAAATAAGATTATAATTAAAATGGCATTTTCCTAGAACGATTGCTGTGTGTCATTTACTCAGATTGAGAGAAATCTGAGGCTAAGCATACCAGGCATGCTGCTACCCTTCCAGTGCCTCGTGAAGCAGTCCCATATTGTTTCATCCAAGACACTCCTGGTAAACTCATCCAGAAACATGAATCTGCAGTCATGAGAAGCAGTTTAATCCCAGTTCATAAATGTCAGAGCTTCCAAATTAATGTGCATACTGTGGGTCACACACATTCCCATATGCTTAACTGGTGTGTGCCAGTACCAGAAGGGAGTCCATCCTGCCTGTTCCTATACCTAATGGGCACCCTTTCCTACAGACGTGCACATGCTGACATGTGGCATAGAAGTACAGAATGACATTTTGCATGTTTAAATTAGCTTCCTGCATTTTCAAAAATGTGCTCAGAGCAGAGGCAGTATTTAAAAAAAAAACCTAAAAGATAATTCCTGTCCATAAATTGTGATTCTGAATTTAAAAAAAGGACATATTGTAAAATCTTTTCTGTATGCGAAGTCTTACAGCTGCTTGGCTGTGTCATCTAGCCAGTCTCCAGCACACCTCCCCATGTTAACCAGAGGGGAGTTCTGCTTACAAACTGGCACAGCAAAGCTCATAATTATAAATACATGACTAGAGGCTCTGAATTTACAACCAGCGTGACTAAAGTTGGACTCCTAAATCTATAATCCTTCATCTAAATAAGTGTTCTGGTTTAAAAAAGTGCAAGTTTGTTCAGTGGGGATTGTTCAGGAGGGGAAGTGCTCCAAAAAGATGTGTATTTATACGTGAAGCTATTTGGTTTGTATGTAGAAAAAGAACGTTGTATTTAAGTTTTTCTTTTATGGCTTTTGTTGGAGGTTTCAGTGGAAAAAAAAAAAATCCAAAACAAAACTTCTGAGGGACAAAATCTAGTGTTTGGTTGTTGAAATCCAGTTACCTTAGAAATAAAATGCTTTTGTTTGTCTAAAAAAAGTCTTTAACCCATTCTGTTCGCTAGTTTAGATAACAAAATAATTTATTTAAAGGTTTGAGAATAAATTTAGGGAACAGAATTTGATACTTAAGTGTGCCTCAGGATAGCTTAGCAGACAATTAATACCACTTACTGAAATAGTTACCATCCGCTCTTCTGCTAATAACAGCCACAGTGATTTAAGCCACTGTATTTATACAAAATAATTAAAATGTACATCTTCGCAGAGAACTGTTGCATAGTTTTACTATTAATTTGACAATTGTAATCCCTAAGAATGAGGCTTATCACTGAAATAGCAATAGAATTTTTGGGGTGTTGCTAAGCAGTATTGTAATTGTAGGGTTTGGATATAAATTGCTCTTGTGTCTGAGAGGAGGTAATGGCTCATGAAAATGCATTAACCTTTCACACCAGGGCATGAGACGATGTATACCCGCCTTGCTCCTGTGGGGTACCAACTTCTTCCTGCAAAGATTTGCCTCAATTTCCATAGAAGGCAAAGAGATTGTAAAATCAATAAAATCATTATGGTTGTAGCTAATCTATTTTAAAGAAATACTTGTAAGTGATGTGTATTATTAACACAGTGAGATAGGTCTGTGCTTTGCTGCCAGTCAGCTTCCTGGACACGAATACGACCACACAAACCTTCTGGTCTGCAGAGTGTCTGACAAGTGTTTACACGTTAACATTCATTAGAAGACTCGGTCAAGCAATTCGTGCTTGATTAATTGATTATCCCATGGTGACAGTTCATTTTTTGAAATAGCTGCCAACCTGAGCAGGAGCAGGACAGTCAGACCAATGACAAAAGACATTGATGGACAAACACTGGACTTACTGAATAGCTGCTGAAGTGACAGACCAGCATCTACAGAGTTTAATCAATGCCTCAAAGACATGGCAACGCTATAAAGACTATTTATTTCTTTTCTGAGCATTTATGAATTGTTAATGCAGTCAATACATATTAGCTTCATTTGTTGTTTGGTTAAAATACGATTTGAATTTTTCAGGTTAAGAGTTGCCTTAATATCAGGTTTTGTGCAGTGAAATTTATGAGTCCTTACAGATTTATAAGGTTTTATTGATGGCTAGAAAGCCAAGCATAATTTCTGACTTTGTTTATTCCAGCATTACAGAATTAGTAAGAGTTGACATTGCAGAGTGTATTGAATAAATTCATTTCCTTGGCACTCTGTGCATTTTGAGTTTTCTTGAGTTAAGCCAGAAAAAGTAGATGCATCAGCACAAGCTAGTAAATAGCAACTGCACTGCAAGAGGATTTCAAGCTAGAGCAATGCGAGGAAGATGATCTAAACCAGAGCAAATTATCCACAGACAGTAAATGTGTTGGAACAGATCATCCCTCGCCTAATGGTACCGAAGTCCATTGAATTACCCAAGAGACAATTTTGGCCCAATATTAATTTGCAGCAGATGTTTGACTAATTATTTGAAAGAGCTTGAGTGTATTGCGATATAATTACCTGCTATTGCAGTGTACAGCTTCCAGGGCTTGTTTTTTTCTTATTCTTGCAGTAGAAATAATAATGCAAAAGTCATGGTGTAAGTCTTCTGAACAATTAGTTTTGCGAGTATAAAGAAACAAGAATCCCAAATCATTAAACGACTTCATCTTACAAGGGCATTCAGGGACTGATCTGTAACCTAGCCCACGGGCAGACATTGTTTTGTGCCTTGATGAGACAAATACTCAGAAAGCCATTCTTCTTGCATCACCCACCTCCGTTCCTCTCCCTCCTCAATATCCTCTTTCCTTGCACGTTATATGTATGGAGTGATGGGGCAGCAGGACCACGCTGGCGCAGCAGAGGTGGTTCTTTTTTTCCTTCTGAATCTCTTGCGACCAGTGTGCCCAGGGAAGCTGCTGTAGCTCATATCCTACTTGACAGCCCTGCCTAAAGATGTGAGGTTGTTCTCCTAAAGTCAGTAGGAGTTGCTACTAGTGGTTTCCGCTACTATTCCTGTTACCTTGTGAGTTCGAAGAAGGTTTCTCACTGATCCCAAAGCTTAATGATTTCAACAACAGGCTGCAGGAAAGAGTCTTCTCTATACATCTCACTTTTTGCACCACCATCTGACACGTTTCTGTTCTGTTTGAACCCGTCGGTTTCTGGTCTTTGTCCTCCCTGATGTTCTAACCATGCAACCACCATGAGCTGCTCTGGGTGTGACTGTGATGCCACAAACAAATTCAAATCAAGATTAAGGAGACACATCATGCTGTATGTCTTCTGAATTATGAGATTGGGACTCATGGAAGGAGTATTTTGTAAAGAGAAATTAAAAAGATTGGTAGTCTTTGCCAAAGTAAAGGAGCTTTGTAAGAAATATGAGTGCTCCTGGGTTAGGACATAACCTATCTTTTACTAATGAGAATATTGAAGAAACTTTACTTGATAGTAGTTTATTCCATAGCAGACTACCTTGCATTTTCCTCTAAATCATATTATACTCTCCATTGCTAAAGACAGGATATTTTACTGGATAGATGGGCTGCTGGTCTGAGCCACCATGGTAATTCCTATGCTCCTGTTAACAGAGGTTGCTGTCATTTCAGTGACAATTAGCAGGCAAATCCTATTACAGGAATAAGATCACCTAATCCCCAGCTCTGGTACATGCTATTCACTATGATAGGTGCTTAATTATGTCTTCCTCAGGCTACAATGCTTTGTCCAGAAATTCCAGAAAATACAGAAATTGTGTTAGAAGACTCCACTTAAAAATGATAAGTTAGACATCTGCTACTTCAAAATTATTACTCCAACCCCTTTAAATGGCATAACTACCTTTCTGTGCCATGCAGAGTGGCTTTTTACAACTTGTGGTAATGTAGGGAAGCCAGCAAGGTCTGAAGTGTCACTAGCAATTTTCCTCTCTGCTGCATTTTTAACTTGTTTACAAAGGTAGAAAGCAAGAAAAAAGATACTTGGAGAGAGCCCACCAGGTACATTATCCACTCAGTGGTTTGATCCTTTTAAACTTGTTCATTAGGTGTAGCAAAGAGAGAGAAACATTGCAAGAGTGAATGCGAGAGCGCCTGGGTTGCACACTGTAATGCATTCAGCTATTACACAGCCCATCACCGTGCTCCAAGCACCCTTCTCTGGATATGCAGCTTGGCGCATGCTGAGGAGTGTGATGATTACTCAGCAATGAGGAAATCCAGTTTTTATTTAACAGTAGCGACTGTCTTGGGGCTTCTCGTTTGGTTGGGTTTTGTCTCTAATAGGAAAAGGGCTAACCCCAAGAAATATGAAATCTAACCAAAGTAAGCTGAGTTAAGGGCAACCTGTATTTTCTCTTTAGTTGGAGCATAGAACAATTTCCATGAAGGATGATGATATGTATTAGAAGAATCTCTTCCACTCTTGCAAAAGCTGCCTTTGGGCATGTGTAGTTTGTGTAATAAATCTTGCACTTTGTCCCCTGTATATTTAACTAGCTCTTCTTTACATGACTTTCTACTCTTCAATATTTGAAGTTTTGTGAAGTATTTAGCACTAGTATAAATCTGCTACCCTAGAGTTACCACTTAAAGTTTAATGGTGGGAGATTGAGATCTTTTTGGTGGGTGGTGTTGTTGCTTTGGAAAATGCTACCTAATAGTCTACATACAAACCTTGACCATGAAAGCAGAATTTGGCCTTAAAGGCTGCACCATAATGTTAAGTTAGTGTAATGCTACTAAGGACTCTCAATATCAATGCATTTAAAAATCTGTTCATTATCATTTCTATTTCACAGAGCTAGGATAACTGCTGTGAATCTCTGTTCCCATGATATACATGCTATTCCCAGTCTTATACTTAATAGTTCCCTGGATTAACTTAATTGTGAGTTGGGGGCTCAGACTCCTGAAGGTGTGCTGTCTTGGGCTGATGCTCTTTCCAGTTACCACAATTAAATCTCAATTACAACAATGAAACAAAACAATTAACAATCCTTCAAAAATGATTGTTATCTTTTTTCACAAGAAACTATTTATTTTTTTAGCAGCCTGCATTACTCGTTTCCTTTATTCTTCCCTAAAGCCCTGAATACACTTTCTCAGTAGCTCTTTCAATTACAAGTATCAGTATTATGATTCTTTGTCATGCTTTGTATTTCGTTATCCCAAGACTCTAAACCTGTTCCTTTTCTCTTCCATGTTATCTTTAACATCTTTATAACAAAAGTGCTGCAAAAGCTATTGGAGAAAGATCGGTCTGTCTGACAACATCATTCTTTGCAGCATGGTAGATTTTGAATAGAGGCTACCAGCTCTGTTTTATGAAGTAGCATTCTCTTTAACAAAGGAGGATAAGCATCAGAAGCATCTGGGGAAAACCTCTGATTCAAAGTGCTGCACTGTGAATATGAATTTTAACCAGTAATATGAAAAAAACAGAGTGTCATCCTTAGTAAGAGGAGTTCAACTCTATTGAAGCACAGGGGCTGAAGGAACTGACAAGTACTTTGGACACAATCCAAAGTAAGTCAATGGAAAAGTTCCTAGTGACTTCAGTGGTCTTTGAATCAGGTTTTCTAAAGCCATTTTTAAAGCACTTATGAACATCAGTCTTCACCTGCATTAGGAGCTAACATAATCGTTGAGCAAATTAGCTCTTTATGAGTGGATAAAGCAATCCTAGAAAAGATCTGTGTGCCCAGTGCACCAAAAGGTTGAAAGCAGATGTGTCGGTTGGAACCGGCTGAGACTGATTGACCACTGATGCTTTTGGGTGTTGAAGTGGGAAGACTCTAACTTGCCTGCAGCATTGCTAGATACTGTCCCCATCCTTGTGTACATAAGGGCTTGTGCTGTTATCTAGGCAGAGGGGCAGTGGCTGAACCAAACTGCAGCTTAAAGGATGAGGTCCCCATCAGGTGTGGCAGAGGCTACGTGCACGACTTCTGCATCCTTTTTTGGGGAAGTTAAATTTTAAACCAAACTGGTGATTCTGAAGCTTTGGTTATTTCCCCAGATATGCCTTTCCCTTTCTGTTGTTTCAAATATATAAATAAATGTTAGAAGAAGAGATCTGAAAGATTTACATTTGCAAGGAGGGTTAAGTGTGGTTGCCATGAACAGCTGGAGTGTATCTATGTGCTGCTTCTCGGTGTCTGGCCCCCATGGAATTGTACACAGCACTGCTCACTCCTGGTGTGATGAATAAGCTGTACAGGGAATCACAGGGAGGGGAAGAGAAGAGCTACACGAAGAGTCATCCTCAAAAGTTCTCCAAATAAATACAAAACAAATATTGTGTTGCTTCTGAAGAAATGTAGCGCTGGGTTTTTTTCCCCTTGAAGCTGAGTGAGGCTGCAAAAAGGGCCATTAACTGCAGGCACATTTACTGCTGACCCTGCTCCTGTGCTGGCCCAGTGAGATAATGCAACTTTTCAGCTGTGTGGTTATTTGTATCTGGTGTGGAGCACTCCTAATACTACACACCCAGAAAGGACTGTGTTTTATTTCTCTTTCCTTTTGGAGATATCATTTCTGTTTTGCATTTCAAACCAAATGTATAGCTTTAGATGCGTTCCTGGTAATTGTACCCTTAAAGCAGTAGTTTCAACCTTCATTAAGTCTGTGAGCCTCTAAAACTATTCTGTGGACACGTGGACTTCTTTATATTGAGGTGCGCTAGATGTAAGCTTACTTTTCTTACCTTTTTTTTTTTTTGGACCTTTTGGTTACTGTAAAAGCAATCTGTGAACTTCCAGGGGTCCACAGACCACACTGACTTGCTGACAGCTACTGCACTGAAGTGATTGTGGAGGGGCAGAATCAGGGATGTCAGAGCTGTGCTCACAGATCAGCTCCACAGCGTCTCCGAGCATCCAACATCTGGGCTGTTTTTGCAAAAGTGAAGTTGACAAATATGCCTGTGAGGGAGCTGTACAATGCTGTTTATGTATTGCCTCCAGAATAAAGTTTTGCTGGGGAGAAATCCCTATATTGCATCCTCAGGCTGTAGGTATACAATATTACTAGCCAGAAGCTGTTGAATTTTAAGTGTAAGGTGTAATTCCTGTGGTTTGTACCCACGGCATGGTAATATTTTGTGGGAAATAGTATCTACCAAACCTCTAAGTAGCATACATGGTGTATTGTCTTGTTTGCCATGCCCAGAAAAAAAGCAGCTGTCATAATTTTCAATTTTGCTGCCTTCAAATAACCTTTCCAAATGCTAATTTCCTTGTCATGCATTCTCCAGTAATTTTAAAAAGACCAGCATAAACAGCATGCAATTTGCAGTTTTCCCTTCTTTCTTGAAGCACCTGAGCTAGACTTTTTTCATAATTATTGTGTTTTAAAATTGATATCTCATTTACCACCCATATTATTCTAATCACAGTAACAACTTTCAGTTTGCATACTGTGTAATTGTGCTTTCACATTATTCAAAACCAGTTTATATCTGGTGAACTTCTGATAATTTTTTTCTTTAGTTTCCGACAGTTATTTAATTGTCTTGTTAACATGGATCATTTGTTTTTATATCAGATTAAACTGCGGTCTCATTTTTGCACTATGCTGTGTTGACAGAAAGGTACAGAGAATGTGAAGGGATATATATCTTATTAAATGCAGATTTCATTAGCATATCATGTTAATACTCTTTTCAGTTCAATAAACTTGTGTGGCACTTAAAAATCTATTAGCTTCTCTATAAAGCTTAGGATAAACATTTTGAAGTTGCATGTTGGAGTTCATTAGTTTTCGTATAGGCATGTATGCAGGAATTCACTTTCAGCTTTTGAAAATAGGCACCGGTGGGTGGGAAGGTGCTTCCTCAGCAGCAGGGCAGTGGTTGGCAGGTCATCCTGCCACATACTTTATGGTTGCTGGGCTTGGGGCTGGGTTTTTGCTGTACATGTTTTATGGGGGAAAAAAAAAAGACATTCTTTGGCAGTAATTATTTTGTTTAGGACTAGAATGCTTGAGGATGGGATTATCTTTACCATAATAAAATTCTCTAACTAAAAATACATCACATTTTTGCCATCTCTCACTTCATATGAGGTAGGCCCCCAGAAGAGCCCTTCATTGCTCATGTGTCATGGGAAGCAGAGAAGAGAGCTTGACACAGCAGGAGAGCAACTTGTATCTAATGCCACATCTAGAAGAGAGTGATGGTTTACTTTATAAATATTAGATTTCCTTTGAAATGACACTTAAGCAGACTATGTCAACACTTTGAATTAGTAGCTGAACAAAAAGAAAGTTGGGAAAATAATAAATTGAGGGGTTTTTTTCCTTTTCTTTTCCCTGCTGCAATGTTGCTTACGTTTTGGTGTGGATCATTTTGTTTAATCCAGAATGATTCATTCTGTTTTGGGATGTGTTCGAACCTTTCTTCTTTTTTTTTCCACCAAGAAATAAAATTTTGCAAAATTTGCATTTCAAATATATTCATTTAGAAAGATCATTTTTGGTTTAAACCACACTTTTCATATTACCTATTTGAAGAATAGAGAGTGTTCGCTGGCTGTCTGGTGGGAATGGTGAGAAAGCTTCCCCTGGACTATGAGGAGCATTATCAGATGGCACTGCCCCAGGGCATTGATTGAATATAAGCAGCAGTACCGCTAGATAAGCTTGAGTGGTATTTGTTTTAAACTCTGATTTATCAGGGCCAGCCAGTGACACGAGCTATTTGGCATTTACACACTGCAGTCATGGTTCAGCCTCGCTGGGTAACATGCGAACTGCAAAATGTTTCAATAGCTTTTGAGCATTCATTTTTTAAAAAACAAACTGCAACGTGTTAAGTCCAGGGAATGCAAAGAATAAAACTAGAAAAGTTTTTTTTCCCCTTAGCATAAATAACCTACAAGATAGATCTGATTTAAAGAAACATCTTATATTGCCTTCACTGCCTCTGAGAATCCTGCTGGTATCAGCTGTCTCGTCAAGTTATATTTGACACTGACACCACAGTGGCCAACTGTGAGGATGGAGAGACTTACAGTCTGCTTTTATTACTACTTCTACACTGAGGGATAAAAACCCCTATCATCTTTAGGATCCGATCATACCCAGAGAATTGCACAATTATTAAACCTGTTGCAGAGAAAAGGAACCAGCTAAATCAATCGGCTCTCCTCAATGGCCTCGTTAGGCACTACCTAAGGCCTGCTGGCAAGGGAGAAGGGATGTCTGAGCTCCATAAATTAAAACAGCGTGGAGAGATAACAAAGCTTGAAAATGTAGTGTAGAACTGTTCCTGTGTATTTTGCACACACATTTTCTGCCTGACCTGGCCAACACCCCTCGGTGGCTCCAAGCTGTTAGGTCTGGCTTTGGCTGGACAGGCCTTCACTGGCCTTATGTCATGGTGTAGTTGGTGCTGCCCAGGGCAAAACACCACAGCAATGAGGACGCTGTGCTGCATGCTGTATTACAGTAACTGGATGCTATCTGCCCATGGTACTATCAGAGCACATTGCTTTGCAGCTCACGGTGGGACGCTGGTTTTTGTGTGTGGCAGCAGCCCTAACAGGAGTCGATGGTCATTCCTACCCGTGACTGCGATCTGCTGTTTAGCAGTCAGTTTGCTTTGACTGTGAAGTCTGTATTTATTAGTCAATACCAATTTTCTCTTCCTTGTGACAGGAACATTATCAGAGAAATGACTTGTGGATTGTCCCATTCTGTGTCTAAAAAAAATCCTGCTTGGCCACCCGTACCTGGGTTCCCACTTCCCCTGCAGGTGCCCTACAGCTGAGCCATAGCTGTGGGGAAGGTGGACACAGCAACCCAAATGTAGTTACGCATTCAAGAAATCTTTGTTTTGTGAAATTCGTGCCAAAGAACATTTCAGCTTGTTAGATAAAAGAAATAGAGACAGATTCATGCAACTAGGCTAAGCAAATGTAGTCATTACATGCAACAGATCTAATGAGTGCTTTGTTTAGGGAGCAACGTTAAAGCCAGGAAACAGAATTGCCTTTTCCCAAGGTAAGTCTCTAACTCTGGGCACCTTCTCCATTGAGACAGGAGATGGTAAATATTTTGCTGCTATCAAGACCAGTGTTGCTATGTTTGCTTCTGATTCCTCTAAATGACTACAAGAAGATGGTTTGTCTTGCTAATTAGAACTGCTCTCATAGCAAATAGGGTTTCTCTTGGAATATTAACAGTTTGCCCTTCACTTGAATGTTTTTACAGCATCACTGGTTGGATGCTAAAAGGACAGAAACTCAGAAATAATTAATTAATGAATACTAAAATATTCTGAATTCTTGAAATGCTGTCTCAGCAGTTCTTTGTGAAACATCTTTCATTATCATCAAAGGACTATCTGTTTGTGGTGGCAGGGAGGGCTGTGATCAAAGTGGTGAATGCTGTAAAAATGCCTATCGATACATGCATCCTTCTGAACTCAGTAGGAGCCAGAGTTTGACTCACACTCCCTAATTTGAGGAATTTGAAATCTAATTAACATTAAATTGCAACAAAAATCTACAAAGATGAAGGGACAGAAGGCTGCCTTTGCTACTCAAGGTATGGCCAGGGCTGGAAGCAGCGGGGTTGGATGAGGGTGCTGAAGGAGGCTGGCAGTGTGCTGTCTGCCCTGTCCCCGAGAGGGACGCTGCCGGCGCCGCAGTCCTGCTCCCCAGCCATGTCATGTGAAATGTTTAAAAGTCGGAGGTTTTTCCCCTACCCAAAAATAGAAGTAAATAACAAAAAAATGCAGCAAGGTCGATGCTGCAAAGGTTCTCCCCAAAGCCCTGAAGTAAAGGGGGCAGGAGGCGCCGAGATGACAGCTGTGCGTGGTGAGAGTGCCTCTGCTGATCTGCTCAGGATCATTCAGAGCAAAAAGGAAAATCTTCACACTTGGAAGGGACTGTGGTGATGGCACATCCAAGACTAATGTGAAGGGTAAATCAAGCCTTTGAATTTGAAGGGGGGAAAAAGTAAAATTCACTCGTCTGTACTGTAGGTCTCTGATTTCTAATCTGTGATTTTATGGAGGAAGGAAATTGTGTCACTGAACTCCTTTTAGGAACTGTGTGTCCTTGGCTTATTAACTTGCTTTATGTGTTGTCCAATTTCGGAGGGGGAAAGGGCTGTGCTTGTGTGCGGGTGGTATTATTTTAGGAGATGTCTTAGTTAATTATTATCTGCTGAAACATCACCTAGGAGATACTCTTTCTCTGTCATGCAGCTTGATACTTCATGCAGTAAAAGGTAACTCTTCCATAGTTCATTAAATTATGTTGTAGTGAACTTATCTCCACTGGGTCTCAATTAAGAAGTGAAGCCAGTGCCTTTAGAGGAAAAGGCAGAGAACAAGCAGAATATACTGAATATATAATTTGATCTCTGGAAACAAGCAAGAGGAAAATATGGTGTGCAAATGTGTAGACATTAAGAACATGTTATGTCTCAAAGATTTGCATATGGAAGTATCATTTAATTAGATCATTATTGTTTGTTAGGAATATTTAGTGGTTTTAAAAATTTAAGGTGTTCTTTCTAAGTTTGCTAAGTAGTGTAAATTTGCTGCAGTAAATATTAATTTTCCTTACTACTTCCCTTGTCTTCATTTTAGCACCCTTGGGAACTTCAGTCATACTGATTCTAGGCCCATTGTCTATTAACATGAATTATAAAACTGCAGTAAATTTTCTGTAACATTCAAATTTAATTAAACATTTTGGTTTAAATAACATTTTTTTTATTTTCCTTTTAAAAATGTTTAAAGCATCTAGCAGAACTAGTCTCTGGATGTTTTTCTACAAAAACCTCACAAAGTTCATTAAATAATTTCCAATGTTGAAGAACAGAAAAGGAAGTTATCTCAACTTTTCTTTCTTAGACCTCCTTTCCTACCATTCTTCTTTGTGTGCTGCACACATCTTTTTTTTCTGTTTCTCTCCCATTTACATGCTTCTTTTTCCTAACACTGCTGTTATCGTGGTTTGCTAAGGTCTCTTCATTTTGGTCGTCTTCTGCAAAATAGAAATCATCCCAAAAAGCATTCTGCAGGTATTGGTGAAATATGCTACTGGAACAGGTAGTGATGTGGCTGGTTTAACATGCAGCACTAAATACATCATCAATATATAGGTGTTATACAATACCTGACTTTGTACATTCTTGAGTAACTTAATACCCTTCAATAGCAGGAGAATGAGCAGCTCATAAATGCAGAATAATTGGAAATTTTAATTAGGTAGTGACTTAAGGATGCCTCCTGTTTACAAGGTAATAACATCTCTTGAGCTAAATGAATGGAGGGGCAGGTTTCACTTTAACAGCTTATAAAAAAATCAGTGGATTGTTTTCCACCATTAATCTTGGCTGTTCACAGTATCTAAGTGAACTTGGTGGCTGAGGTGCCGCCGTTTGTTCTGGGCATGTGAATGGTATCCCAGCCCTGCTTAAGTTCTCACCAGTCTTTAGGATGAGTTTTAAACAACTACAGTGAACTACATTAAAGTCACAATGAGTACAGAATTGCTTAGCTATGGCATAAAATTCGTGCTATCTACCTGCAAATGTATACATTTACTTTTGTGACTATCTGAATACATGTCTTTTCATTTGTTTACAATGGAGTAGTGAGAGGAATTTGTTTTCTTGTATGAGATAAGCATCATCATGTTTTTCCTAGCAGCTGCATGCACAATTAGGAGGACCCAATTAAAGCTGCATTCAGTTCACACAGAGCAGCAGTGATTGCTGTCTATAATTTCTCCTGTGGTTTGACTTATGGGTATTAAGCTGTGCAGAATTTTATTAACGAATAAAGTCAAGTCAAACAAGTCAAGAAAAAAAAAATGCAGCAAGCTGGAAACTGGTATGTAGGATCTTGGCCATTGTGCACTACCTACAGCTTGAGGAAAGGAGTCTCCCCTCCCACCCCTCTCAAATAGCCATTGGGCAAATGACCAGTTTCCTCTGTTTAGGCTTGTCCTTTCTGTCCTGCTGGCCACAGGAATAAGTATTTGTGTGTCTCCCCTGCTTCCACAGCAGCCACTCTGACTGCAGCGGGTGCAGGCCATCCAAAGGTTCCTGTGAATTCAAGCCTAAAATAATTCTAAAGCCAAATATACCTTTGTTTGTCCCAAGCATTATCTGCGCCATCGTTACTGAAAGCTCAGCACTGCCAGTCGTTATGCCAAATGGAAGGAGAAAGGTAAATGAATTAGAGGAGAGGGAACAGGGCACGACTGGAACACAGGCGCCTTCTTGAAGGATGAGGAATTTCATTTGCAACCTGCTTTTTTCTCCCTGCTGAGGCTGTTCAGTTCCCGCTGCACCATAAAGGGACTTGGTGTCCCTTGATTTCCACCCAGCCTGTGTAACTCTCCTTGTGTATGTGCATACATGCTCGGTGGCACAGCATGTTTCGCTTTCATCGTTTATGGATACCTGAAGTCTGTAAACACCGATCTCTTGACTAATGCACTACAAAGAGCAAAACATCAGACATCCAGTCCCTGCAAAGAGATTTATGAGAAAAAGTGTGGTTTCCAACTAAAAAGCAGGAACAGAAGCCCCAAAAGACTCAATTTCTGTAGGTATGAACAGCCAGTGGATAGTGATTCTGAAAAAAAAGGGAAAGAGCATGTCTGAATTGCCCTGATGTGCAGAAGTGCCCAGGGAGGAAGGGCCTGGCTGGAGCATTTTTCCCTCTAATCACCACATAGGTTTCCCAAAGTGGCTGAGACCAAAAAGGGACAAAGATGGGACTGAACTTTACAAGATGCAGAATATTGTGACCCTCGGGCAGCAGAGCACTTCAGGCATTGGAGCAGAGCTAACAGTCGAGCCACTTAGTTGATACAGAAATGCTTTTCTGATGCTATGAGCTAGCATCTTGTAGGATAGGGTCTGTACAGATGAAGATTTAAATCAATTAATCACCTTGCGTATGTCAAGTGGTGACAGATCCAAAACCAGTTGCTTACTTTCAAAAACAGATAGATTATTCATTTGGAGAAAATGATAAAGATGTCCACAAGAAGTTGCTCTTGTGTAGGGCCTATACAAGATCAATTATTTGGCTTTTTATGCTCTCTTGACTGGTGCTAAAGCAGTAGTTAACTGACAGTTTTGATGCTGATACACAAAGCAAGCCATAATAGAGAAGAAAGCCACCTTTAATTTCAAGCTCCACTTGAATCATGAAAGGAAAATTAATGTTTACTAAATAAAAAAGGATGATATTGCTGGAGAGAGGAAGTTTTGGTTAAGCTTTTAGGGGAACATTAATAACTTTGAGAAATGGAAACATATATTATAAAATATGTTTTAAATGGCACAAACGTTAGAAAATCCAGAAAGTATTTTAAACTTACCTAAGCTCCTCAATGTGGTATCAAGTTTTAAAAATCAAGCAAACTGAATAATAGCTGACATATGGAAGGAGGCTTTCTAGTACTGACACATTTTCTATGAAAAATTCAATATAGCCTTATATTTAGAATAAATGTTTTGAGGTGAAATGAAAGTCTGCTGATCAACTTTTGCACATTTCTGTAATGCATTTGCAAATTTCCAGGGAATCTGAGTGCCATCCAGGCTTGTTCTCTAGGAATATACTTTCATAAAGCTGCCACTCTGAGAGTCTTCTGACATATCACAGTGCGGTTGAGTTTTGCCTGTGATATGTTGCCAAGCACCATAAACGAATGCAGCTCTGAGATGGCAGGTCACTTTTTATTTTGCCAGACACAACAAAGAAGTGTCAACCTCTGACAGTTTTTAAAAGTAGGCTTTAAAAGAAATATCAAACCTTTTTTTTTTTTTTTTTTTTTTTTTTTTTAAAACTAGTCAGTATGTGAGAAGAAATGTTTGCAGAAAAAGAGAGGATTGGGAAATTTGTGGAAGTGGAAGCTGCTCTATGTGAGTGATTAAGCATTACATCACTCTGGTGATGCTATTAAATACATTTGGGATTAGGTTACATGGACGTTATGCCATCAAATAAATGGGCAGTGGATCAGAGTTCAGTCATCTGATGTGTGCCTGCACCACTGCAGTGGAATTATAACTGCTGCCAGTAATGCGCCAGATTTTGTGCTCATCTTACAGTTAATATGCTTTGGTCTTGCATTTCTGTTGTAGGAACTTGCAGTCCTTGGGTACCTTGAATTCCCTGCAGAGAACCCCCGTAATTAATAGGAAATGGAAACATTTAACAGGTGAATTGCCTGATTTAACAAAATAAAGCACAATCCATGAGCAGTAGGGCAGGACAGGAACAAACCACAACAGCTTTGGATCCCAATTCCACAGTCTAACGCTGAAGTGCTCCGACTCTGTGAAGCGCTTGCTGATGGTCGATAGGAAATACTGGTCCTGTAAATGCTGGCCTGAGATGCTATAGCTTAAAAGCAGTATTTGCTTTAATAGGCTTTAGGCTGGAAAAAAGTACTGACTTTCTAACTGCTAAAGCATGTTAGCAGAAACGGTAAAAAAAAACCAAAGAAAAAAAACATGGTGCTCTCTCAATACCACGTCATAAATAAATGCTGCATTTTTCATATGACTGCCAAGGATATGGCATGGTTAGGAAAGCAGGGAAAAAGTGTTGTAGGAGACAATCTCTGTATATTATTCATGATAAAACAGCTTATAAATGATTGCTTTCAGCACTAGACTGCATTCTTTTGAGCAGGATTGCACTGGTAGTGTGGTATAGGACTTCCTTTGTCACCAAATGCTGGACAGAATTTGATCCCCCTATAGCAGTAGACTGATGAAGTTGTTATCAGCACTTCTGTCCAATGTAAAAAATAACGAGGTTCACATTCACAGTCAGTTTAAACCACAACCATTTCAAGCAACAGAAAAGGGAATATCATAAGACCACATTTCCCTTATAAGTGCCTTGCCTCAGCAGACAAGGAAATAGATCTTTTTCTTTTCATCCCAATAACTGCAGACCATTGGGAACTACTCTGCACAAAGGAAAGTTCTTTGCTGGGGGAAGTTCAGCTAAAGAAGACTCAGAGGATGTGACTGCAGAAGGTTCCTCCACTCTTGATTTGGTGGGAGCTACCCTTACACACGTAGCAGTATGCTGCTGCTGCTTGAAAAGCCTATCAGCAAGCCCGCTCGCCTCTGCTACAGTCACAAGGTTCTTCTGTTCGTGATTTCTGATGATGCTGTTAGTTGAGAAGCAGATTAAATGGCTTCTAGTTTATAGAGAGAAGTAAGTTGCAAATTGTAGGAAAATTACTTCTGAAATTATATATCAATGCTAGTTCATTTTCAATTGCATTTATCAAAAGTTTCCAGTATGACAAACAAACGGTACATTGTGCACTAGGATAGTATTATGGAAATGTACAGTGAACGTGGAGATGTGCATAGGACTGTAATTTGTGAGTAACAGGGTGTTTGTGCTCTGAATAAGTAATTAAGAAAATTTCAGTATAGCTACAATACTAATATTTGCTCTAAGGCTTCCGCAATATACAGTAAGATTTCTGCACTGTGGCTCCCTTGTGCCGTCAGGTTTGCAGTAGCGTTTGCATGCCAGCCCTTCAGACTGCCGCCGCTCCTTCCTTCCCCTCCTCCCCATCACACCCTTAGGAAAGCAGAAAATGAAGAAGATGACAGTATTATGGTAGGAACTGGTAGATGAGGTAAGGACAGCAATCACTGCAGAATCTTAGTCACATGAGTTTCAGGCTTGGTTATATTCGTACTTGACTTTGAAATTCTGGTGTAGTCAGAGTAGAAAGCTATTTCCATTCTACTCCCTGTTTTCACTCTTCTGGAGCTTTCACAACATGCATCCTTTGAGATGTATTTTCTACCTTTTACCAGCTCCCAGAGGAATGTGTGTCCATATATGCTTATCTTAAAAGTTCTAACTGAAAACTTTTACAGGTTTGTGAATTCAGTAACCATATGGCAAAAACCCAATATGTTTTTTTTCCCATGGGCTCATTCACCATACTGAGAGAAATTTGCTACGTGGATATAGGTGTATAGAAATGTTAATACTTCCACTGGTTTTTATTTGGTAAAATCTCCTATTAGAAAAGTAGATACCATTTTAGAATATCCCTTCTCTTGTGATTAAAGTCCATAAAGCACATGGTCTTAAGTACAGCTATAGATACAGTAGTACATCTGTAGTTACTGGTGCAACTCGGAAGCAGTGGTCCTGCTATTCGTGACCACAGTCCTGTCTCCAGCCCATGGACTGGCTGGTCTACAGCTCAGAAGTTTGTGCAGGTGTTTGAAATCCACCTGAGAGCTGTTGGGATGGCTTGCATCCTCTAGACCTTTCTCTCACTTGCTGACGTTGTTTGTCCAAGTTGCTCTCTCTTGAACCACCTGAATGCAGCTCCCACAAATCCGAGTTCTCTGTGCTGTCAGTGATCTCATAAACTGCAGTGGCCCTGGCCAAGGCCGTGAAGGTGCTCGTTAGCCCTATTGACTCTTCCACTGTAAATCCCGAGAGAGAAGGCCGTTATGCTGAGGAAGCCTCCTGCTAACCACGGGGCTGCACAGGCCTCTTCCCAGCTGCTTCTGTGGTTCCAGGACAAACACGGCGGTGGGGTGGCTGCACATTTTCATGACTGTAAAGTGTTTGCATGTTTAATATCCTGTCACAGACAGGAGATTTTATACACTCAGGAGTCATTAGCATTAGGATGAGGATATATGTATTAAATTTTTCTTGTGTACCATGTGCAAATGTGCTTGACTTACCCAAAACAAATCCTTTACTGTGTCTGTTTAAGAATAATGGCATGATTACTGCAGAGCTGAGTTTTATATAATTATACAGGGAGAATTATTAGAAGAGCATTACGTTTCTGTACAGTGTATGACTATCATTCATACCACTTCTCAATCCACAGCCCTGCTTTATCCTCCATTCTCCATAGTAATAGCACTCTTTGTAGAGTCCGAGTAAACGACTGTCGTAAGTGAAGTTATTGTCTCTTTAATGACCACAGGAATATCTACTGAATTTAATATATTGGCTTGGGAAATCTCTTTTGCCCACCCTAAATGGCTGTCTCTCTTAAATATATCTGCTCAGAGTGATGTGCGTTATATAAATAAAACTACACAGACAGCATGTTTGTCAATCAGCAAAAAAGGCTCTACACCCGCCATCCCAGCACATATACTTTGTAAGCACTGGTTTCCAGCAGATAAATGTAATCAAGGTTTATATGCTCACAGAAGCCAACAGGATGGGATTGTTTCACTCGAAAGATCAGAAGAAAATTGTAACTAATGTTGTGGAAAATTACTTTGATATTGCTTTCTCAGTACAGCATCACAATTAGGTAGCAATGCGAAGCAAAGGGAAAGAATAAATGAATAGTAACAAATCAACACAAACAGCTACTGTCAGGAGTACTTTGCTCAGTGAAAGTAATGTAAGCATTACTTAAAGTTTTATGACTGTGGATTTTACACTGGTTTAAGTAGTACATCAAGGTCTCACCATCATGCTTGCTAGGACTAAAACAATCAAGAACAATTTCTGGAACAGACAGATAAAACTAAAGTACCAAAGTATTTTTATTAATCTTGTTTCATAAGTTGTAGTATCTTAAATTAAAGATGACTGAATTTACTAACAGTGAAAAACGTCCTTTTGGACAATGCAAAATTGTCCTACACTGCTTTTCAGTGGAAAAAAAAATGTTACCGACTTTTCTCCAGCTTTCCTGATGACACTCCAGCGTCTGGCAAATACGTTTTACTATGTAGTAACTACATGGGAAATACAAAAGCAAAGGCTAATCCAATACGATTTTACCATGCAGAATCTGTTGTCCTAAGTAGCTTAATGACACATGCATTTGTTCAATTCTGTTGAGGGAGCAATCAGACAAGCAAATGATAGCAATATTCGATCTCCATTAGAAACAGGCCCTTTCAAGGAGAAACACTCTGAACAGGGGAAGGGAAGGATACTTCTCAGCACACCAGAAATGTCTCTTGACAGATTTTCACAGGAGACTGTCTAGAGATGAAATATGCCTACCACTCTTTTTAATTAAATGAATGGATATTTTTTCCTGCGTCCTTTAAGCTGCCTAATATCTTTTAGTGACAACTGGTATCATTTTCAGAAGCAGAGGATGTGAGGAGCTTCTGAGCTGGGAAACTGGAAAGCACTGGGAGCTGAAAGCACTTAACACACATGAAAATCAGCCAAACAGAAATAAGAGTAATTGTGTTGAGCACCTTTTACTCAAGGGTACAAGCTAGTTCCTATTAACATAAATAGTCATTGAATGTGAGAATTGAGCAATTGATTACACACCTTTGGCAGCAACAGCATTGTTGGGATGTTCATGTTTTAGCTGTGCAGAACTCTGCCCATGGCAATCGAGTATGTTACAGAGTGAGTTTCCCTGCTGGGGGGAGGAGCTCTTTTCAAACTTGCTTTTATTTAAATGTGCTTGGGTATCCCCTTCTACAGTTATATCCGTTTCAAAAATCATTTCACGGTGTTCTACAATCAGCAGTCGGTGTTCAGGAGGTTTGTGGCAGAGAGAACAGATGTACGACAGGTCAAAGATGGGGGACCAATAATGAAAAAATGGAGAAGAAATTGTACATTTTTTGAGACACCACTAGAAATTCCTTCTCTTTCAGGAGCAAAGAATTAACTTTTCAACATAAAGTTATACATTGTTAGATGCATTAGTGTATTGCCTGCATTTACTGTCTATATGTCTTTCCTCTCACCCTCAATCTACTGGCCCAGTTCAGTCGAATGTGGCCGGTACCACCAGTTTTAATCTGTAAGCTCTTTTGCATCTAAGGATACAAAAATAAATTGCAAAAGCACTGAAGGGGCTGGTTAATTCTCTGCGTTGCACAACACTGATGATTCAGATATATTATTTCTATAGTTTCAGCTGAGTGGCTGCTTTCAAAATTGGTGTACAGTTGGACTAAATACTAAACATATTAAAGTATAGATTGTTTACTGACATGGAAGTAAGCACTTAATAAACCTGGACACAGAAATTAGCACTTAATTATTTAAGAGTTCTCTGTGTTAGAGTTCAGCGCCTTTAAAAATGTTAGTAATACTTGAAAGTATACACAATCGTATTCACTGTACAATGAAGATGTCAATCAAATAGACTTCTCATAAAGCACGTATTTAGTCAAAGGAGAATTTCAGTGCATATAAAAGCAAACACAGTGACCAAACCTCAGCGCACAGGGGCATTATTATTAGCTGGAGTAACTGCACTGGCATTTGTCTAGGCTCAAAACTAGCCTTCATTACAGCCTTAGTCAAAGAGAAAGCGACTGTAAGTAAATCAAGAGATCTCGTGCTTTTTCATACTTCTGGCATGCCCCTCATTCAAAAGGAAACCACTATTTCAGCCCACAGTTTTCTAGTTCTCACATTGATGAGGTCTTTGTGGCTCTTCAGAGTTTAAAGTTAGTAGCACAGGAAGATGGTGTGCGTATGAATGGAAGTTATGAAAAGTTTAATGGAAGTTAAGCACATTAAAGGACTGCATCCCAAAGTATTTTATGAGTCTTGCATGACTCATCCATCTCTTATTTTGCATCTCCATGACACATTGAGTACCATAAACAGGCAAAGGGGGATTCAGAAGCACATATTTGCAGGAAATGAACTTTTGGCAAAATTTCTCATTTTCATATTTATACTGGCATAGCTGGTAGCAGAAGTTGGTCTCAACTTTGGTGGAAAATTAACGCCATCCAGCTGGACCCTGTGCACCTTGGCAAAGATCCCTGCTTAATCAGTTAATTGGTTCTTGGATCTGTTTTTAACAGTTCCTCTTTTTTTTTAATTTTTTTTAAAGAAATTGTTGATTAATTTTAAAATAGCCTTCATTCAAACAAATACATACCTTTATTGAGGCAACCACTGTGAAATATGTAAAATATTTTAAGGGTATAAATACAAAATGTTGAACATGAAAGAGCAAGTGAGTCAAATAGAAATAGGAATGCTAACCTGGTGTCTGCTGATGAACTATTTCTTCTGGATCCTGCAGGTGAATGAAGACAACGAGCCCAGCTGCTCCAAACAGCAAGATGAAGGAGAACATACATGTCAGCCTCATTTCTGAGATTTATTGTTCTCAGATCAGTCTGGTTCTGACCCAGGAAAAGAACTGTACGCAATCTCCAGGACACACTTCACTCATAGTCTCGTCCTCTCATCTGGAAGTCTGGCGTAACACGTCTACAAGAGGTAAAAAACCAAACGGCTAAAGCTTAACATATATTTATTTTTTCAATGCAGATTAGTAGGTTTAAGTCATTGTTTAGACCAAATAACTGATTTCTGTAGTATTTCTTTGGTACAGTTAATTGCAGTCATTCAGTCAATTTCTGCCCCATCAGTTTGTCTTTAATTATATGTCACTGTTTTTAACATGTTGAAAAGACAATGTAGAATATTGTTTAAAAGTGCAGTTTGGGAAAACAGGTTATGCCATGGCTACAATTTGCACAGAAACCCCTCTTAATGGTTTGCTTGCTTCAAGTGAAGTATGAGCAACTTTTTATTTTTCACTGGTTAAACAATATGAAAACCGTAAAGTGAGATAATGTGGGGGAAACGATCACAGGAGCTGCACCTTGAGTGTCAAACATGGGGAGAAGGATGAACAACTGGTAGCTGCCTGCTTCGCCCTTGATAAAAACAGTTGAACTATAACAGCGCACCACAGGTCACCATGCCACCCCTTGAAAAAGCTCTGCAGGTGCATTGATTTCCAAGGGAAATACCGGTCATGGTGCTTGGATCTCCTTTTACTGGCTTGCAGAAAACATGAGAAAAGAGAGCGTGGGGAGCTAGTGGGCTATCCTGCAGGAGCGACGGGTACTGCTGCCTCTCCTCCCCTGGGAACTCCCAGCAAGTTTCTGGGCTCGGTTCTGCAAATTCTCACTGCTCGCTCTAACGCTCGCCATTATGTGCTGTCCCCGTGGAGCAGCAGCAGCCCTGATCCCAGATGGGTATGTTGTGTGTCATTCAAAACTCCTTACTGAGCACAGCCGTAAGGCAGATACTTCACTTTAAGCCCACAAATAGTCCTGCTGGAACCAATGTCCAGTTCTGGTAAGGTACTAAGAAGTGAACAAATGAACGGGAACCAGAGAGGACAACCGTTAGTGGTGCCACATGGCTTTATTAATTAAAATAAATGCTTTTGCCACACAACTATGCTGGTCCTGCGTTTTTCAGTAACACAAAGGAAGGTGCACTAGCGCACAGGCAGTGGAACTGATTCCCAAAAATGTAACTGGCAAATTATTGAACACAAGGGCTCAGATTGGAGATAGGCAGCAGGTCGCAGGGGTGGTGATCACTTTGCTTTTCTCATATTTCTAATTGTAAATTTGACTTGGTCTAAGGAAGGTTTTTGAAAGTGGTCTTTGTTTACAAGGAAGTTTTAAGTACACAAAGAGTGTGTAACATTGGTGTGCAGAGAGGATGGGTTGTGGAAAGATGATGATTCAAAGTAGTTATGCCAGGAAAAGTCTTTAAAGATTTGTTCTCAGTGTGCCTGGAATGTTTGGTGTCAGAGGCAACTTGTTTGCTTTTTATGGTTTCCATAGCAGGTTTTTAGTTTTCTGCAGTGTAATGGTATTCTAAATTTCTAAAATGCACCAAAGAACAACACTACTTGTGCAGTCCTGTTGAAGTAATTTCCGTGATTCTGATTGATAAGGTTATTTAATGGCAACTGTGTTTATTCAGTGTGTAAAGCAGCTGGAGTTCCGGGCCAGGAACAGTGGTGGATGCTTCTATCTTAAATGAATGCAGAGTGCCAAGTTCTCTCTATACATAGGCAAATTCAGCTTCATATTCTGTTAAAATTATGGCAGATATTAACTCTGTATTTTTATTATTTTTTTCACCTTAAACCTTTCTCACCCCTTTGAAAGTAAAACTAAAAGAAAATGTCCGTAAGTTTTTCAGCACTGGCAAAGCCAAATCCTTATGGGTCCTTGTGAAGGTCCATCTGTGCCTGTTGTGTGCACGTGTATGCAGTATGGATGGACTTTTTGCACATGTATTTATCATATATATATCTATTTAAGGGTCAAATACTAACTCTAAAGCCCTAGGGGAGTCAGATTAGGGAAGGAGGATTAGCTTCAAAGCAACTGTGTTACAGTTCCAAACACTGCTGTTATAAGCAAAAATTAGGGAACATGAACCTCTCTCTGGTTCACTACTGAATTTGTGCTACATAGTCAGTGGTTTGGATAAATGGGTTCTTCAAACCAAATCCACCTGTGGAAAGGCTGGTACAACACCAAAATCACACCATCATTTTGTAAAACTGTCCAGTCAGAGCTTTCTAAGAATTGTATTTGATTACCTAATAGAAACATTTCCCTTTTTGTAACCTGTTTACGCTCTCTGCATGCCCATGGGGAAGAGGATGCTTCTACCCAATTTACAGGACAGGCGTGAGGCAAGTGCCTGTGCCCGAGATTGTAGAGAAAGGCTGTGACAGAGCAGGGAGTGGAAGGGTCCCCCAGCCCCTCAGCTGGCGTCAGCGGCACTGCCCTTCTCTGCTGGGAGTGCCCCGGCAGCTGGGGGGATAGAGCGAGCTGGCAAGAAACGCATGATTGTAATTTGAGAGAGAGCAGCTTAAAAACGTCCACTCCCAAATAACAAGGGGTTTATATTTGCTTAACGCTGTGTTTTAAGGTCATTTGAATTATACCCTTGAGCAAATATGGTTTCTAAAACAATTATTGTTAGCTTAAAATGCTAAACTGTTTTCCCTAGTTTTGATTTGTGGAAATGTTTTTGTTTGAAGTAGAGGCAACATCAAGAAAGAAGATCCCTAGCCAGTTTTTAATTAGTGTGAGAAATGCTACAGTAGCAGTTTTTAACAGTTCTAATGTTTACATTATTCCACATCCTATAGGATGACTGTGTTCACGATCACATACCTTTTAGGTTAGATATTACAGTGTCTTTGGGACACCTCAAGATGCATCAGTAACGAAAGTTAGATGAAAGCGTATATTGAAAGAAGAAGAAAAGGCTGCATGTATTTGCATAACTCTAAAGAAAGACTGCTGCTTATGGCCTGTTGCCATTACACGCCTTTGCAAGAAGTGAATATAGAGGGAGTCCAAGAAGGAAGAAGAGAGAGAACCTCTTTTCCTTTCAACAAAATTATTACCTCTCAACAAAACACAGACTTCAGAGATCTTTAAATTATGGGTCTAGGCTTATCCCCTCCCTTTTCTCCTGTAATTATTTTTTCAATCAGTTGACTTTAATTAACACGTCCTAGGAGAGCAAACCTGGTGAATGGGAACGGCTGTTTTATACATGCTGAGCATGTGCTTCTTGAGCCCTCCCAGGCTGGTGGTTGAGTTACAGGAGCAGAGGAACTCCGAAAGCAGTTAGCACTGACTGATAAATGTGAACAAAGTATCTTCATTAAGGAAACATTTGAAAGTACCATTTACACTCAAATCACATCATTTTAAAGATGGATGAGATAAAAAACCTATAAAAAACCTTAGTGGAGCATCAGCTAACCTTGTTCAGGCAATACTTCCCTCAGGCATGTGAGGGAGAGGTGTGCTGTATGTGGGAGCTTTGGATTCATCCATGCAGAGCCCCGGCATCTGGGAGGCAGAATTTGGACAAATCCATAGCCTTCAACTTACACTTTGGATTTGCGGTCACATACTTTAACTGTGCTCCTCACAATGGGCAATAACATATTTTTATAATTCTTATTAGTATTACTGAGAGTGCAAGAAGATCAGGTTACAAGCAGCTTCCAATCTAAACTCCATTTCCAGCTGCCCTGAACTTATTAAACAGATGGAGAGCAGTTCACTAGAACATGCAATAATGAATTGAAACATCTAACTTTTAATTTATTCTTCCTTTATACGTTTCTGTGGTGGATAAAACTCCTAGGTATCAATATGTTTTTCTAAGCTTTCCCATTACCATGGTATGTGAATGCTCTGCCCTTGAAAGCATCAGCAGTGTGTGTATATGTGGATAATAATTAGCACTCGGATAGCGCTTTCCAGTTCAGAGACGCTCATTAATCACCATAGTACTCCTATGAATTGTGAGGTGAGGAAGTATTAGCATTGGTTAAGGGAATAGGTGTTGCATCACTAAAGCAAGCCTTTTAAGGAAAAAAAGTGTACAGTTTTAGGTAAAAAACATCCAAATATGTTTGTGGAAAATATTTGAATATTATAGCAAAATTTTCAGGCACCAAATCTTTTCCTTAGAAACACAGAAGCAGGACTAATTTCCCCCTGCTCCCAAGCAGTACTGAAAGACACTGCAAACCAATATGATGGGAAAGATTCTTTAAATCTTTTGACAAGAGTGACACTGAAAGTAGGGCTTTGTAGGTCTGCTCTTTTGCAATCACCACCTGGAAGCCTCATGGCTGGACATTTTTACTGTGAACAATTTTATGTTACAATAATGGATCAGTCCAAGAGAGACAAAGAGACAGTTTTCTACCGTCGTCTCTGTTGTTTGATTCCTCATCTGAGATGGGTTAACCAGGCTGCACTCAGGGTTGTGTCTGACAGCACATGGCTGTTTGGTCATTCATGAGTTTTGCGGACATGACATTCTCTCCTTTGTCTGCTAACGAGTCTGTGTGGAGAATGGCATTGAGAAGATAATAATCTAAGGGCATGATGTAGTTCTTGGGTAGAAAGGGGACTGCCTTTGGTCCATCTAGAACTGGATCTTTCCCCAATAGTAGCCATGCTGATGCTTCAAAGGAAAGTTAAAAAAAACCTTGCGGAGCAAAGCAGTAGGATAACTTGCCCCCAGGAAAAGGTCTGTCCATCTTTAGTTGAAGTCACTTTCTTTTTATGTGGGTAGCGTATCTATCTAAGATACGCTGTCTTAGGAAAACATGGTGTCAGGGTATGCAGCTTTCACAGCACTACCTACAATTGCTTTCCAAGAGCTCGTTCACTCGCAGAGAACAGGAGGGACAGGGGCACAAGATAGCTACAGCCCTTCATTTCTCTCTGTTGGCTGCTCAGAGACATTGCACAACCCAAACTACCTGACCCTCTGTGCAATTGGGTGCCAGCATGCTTTCACTCCCCTGGATAGCTGGTGACCAGCCCAGCTAAATTAGCCTGAAGATGAAAGGAACTGTGCCAAGATGACAACAGAAGAGGCTCTTTTCCTATGTGGAACCAGGGGAAGGGGACGACCAAGGTAGGCCAGAAACCCCATAAGGCTCCTGCCCACTGCAGGGCACCTTTATATTCTTCCCTTCCTGGGGCTTCACTGCAAGGTGCCGATGCAGCACTCAGTGAATCAAGGAATGCAAACTAATGCCAGCGTCAGGTTTACATTACCATACACATCAGCAAGTCAATAAAACACCCAAGTTATTTCCAAACATCTACTGATTGCTAAATTGGACAATTACAAATCACCTATGAATGAATGTAAATGCCTAGTTCCCACGTACACAGTAAACTTCATCTCTCGCGCTGTGCGAGCTTTAGTTGATATTCCTTTAGTTGATAGCAGGCTGCCGGTTCAGAGCAGAGTCAAAGCCTGCTGTTTATTCAAAGGAGGACAGCAGTATGCAGGTATCTTTGCCTTTTGAAAGCAGGGATTGATGCGTTTCCACCAGACGCTTTGTGCGCTGTTGAAAAACGAGGTACTCGGCAGCAGAGATAGCTTGGGCACAGGCTCCCGCTGCTGTGGTTATACCATTCCTGGGAGGCAAACTGGGATGTCTCCATGGTGCTGTGGAGCTCTCTGTGGAGGTACGGGTCCATGCAGAGCTATCTGGGCTCTCTGTACGGAGAAACGTGGCACTGCGTGGGCACAGCCTCAGCAGTGTCTTTTATCTTTGCCACACTGTCCTCGGTTAATGGCATGGTAGTATTACCAGTTCAGAGAGAGATGTTTATAAATGCAGAAATATTTTTATAAGTCAGTCTTGACCTGATAGAAATAAAACCCGCACGTTAAATTTCAGTGCTCCCCTAGCTGATCTGGGGAAGTTTAACTGGGAGCTGTTGGCAGCTGGGAGCTGTGATGGGTTTTTGTCTTCTACTGAATTTTGTTTTGTGCGTTCTGAAAGAGTGCCGTAATGGAGCACTTACTTTATGCGTTATTAAGATAATTTTACTTAGATTGTGTAATATAGTTAGAGACTGAGATAGTGACTGTGGGCAATTAGCTGAATAGAAAAAAAAAGGGAATACTATTACTACAAGAATATTAGAAAAAGATTTGCTATTATTACTGAAATGATCACTTCTAGATACATTAGCTGTGTTTCTATGAGTTGTGTGAACAACGGCTGCTTCTCATCTCTGAGGCTGAGCCAAGCATGCATTTCCTTGCTTCAAAGCATTTACAGAGACAAAAGGCTTCAAACGCAGGGCACTAAGTTTTCCCATCGCTCAAGTGTCCATCCTCTGCTTTACCCCTGATTTCTAGATCAGGCTTGTCATGACATTTACGGAAGAAAAAAGGATTTATAAACATTATTTGTATTCACCAGTAAAAAGTTTTACAAATGCAGGCACTGTACTAAAGGTGGAGATACTAAAAATCACGTTATTCTGTAGCTGTCAGCAATTCTTCTTGGAAGTAGGGAATGCAAATGAATCCCAAGTATTATGCCCCAAATCCTCTGGCTTCTTTAGCATAGAAAGAAGTAGGAAACTATTAATCCTGTGGCTGCTTCCATTCACCGAACATTCATCTTTGGGTGCTGAATTTTCTGTCACTGTATTCTTGCTCATGTATCATTAGAACAAAAACTTTGATTTTTTTTTCCTGAGATTTGGAAAGAATAAATTTGTTTCCGGCTGATATTTCAAATCAAAACATTTTGTCTCACTTGTACTTCATAATTACTTATGTTGTTCTTTGTGTAATAACAAAAAATAAGTATCTTGAAGAAGGGTGAAATAAGAAATTTTAAGTTGAATCTATTCAAAATGCCCTGCCCTGAAATCTCCCCAAAATTCTTTCCTGAAAAAATCTGGATTCATATTTTTCCTTCATATTAAAACCTGCTTCAATGAAGTCATGAGTGAAGTTAAAGATTCCTCTGACTCTGACAAATCCTTGGAAATCAGAAGTGAAATACTTGCATAGAGAGAGGTGGCTCAGCCTTCCCACCTCTCTGTAACACCCGCCGATGTGCGAAGGATGACCCCTCACCCCCAGGTAGCTCCATGGGTATGCCCTGAGATAAGGCAACTAGCTGCCAGATGCACCAACCAGTTTAGCAGTTTGAATTCAAGACGTGAAAGCGCACCTGCCCTCTGTGATTTTATGCAGCGCTACTTTGAGGTCTCAGTTTTCCTGAGAACCACTTGCAGGGGCAGGAATTGGTGCTCGGGTGAATCAGACCTGCTGACCTGCCCGATGAGCTGGCACCTCTTCTTCCCTGCAGCTTAATTAGTGTCTTCTGTGTCCCAGTGATCCTTAATGAACATGCTGAGCTGACCACCTATGTTACATGCCACCCGGTGCACGCCATCAGTGTTGTAGGAAATTAGGCAGAACTTACTGCCTTTTAACAGCTCTGGTCTCCAATCACTGATGTCATTACATGTCTTGGCTTTCAGCATCTCCTCCAGTTATGCAAAATGGGGATTTCTCAACATGAAGAGTATCCT
Organism: Grus americana; assembly: GCF_028858705.1. Lineage (NCBI taxonomy): Eukaryota > Metazoa > Chordata > Aves > Gruiformes > Gruidae > Grus > Grus americana. The sequence continues at coordinate 11,307,114 of NC_072864.1, forward strand.
GAAAATTACAGGATCCCCTTTTGCTCACATATACACAAACCCATATATCACAAAAAGTGGGGGAAAGTGGGTTTAGAGGCTTTCTCTTATTCTGGTGGAAACTTGTTTTGTCAGGTATCAGTGGGTCCAGTTCTGCTCTGCTATGTATACCAGTTTTGTCCTTTGGACCTGCACACTGCTAGAGGGTATATTAACCCATATAACATGCCAAAACCTGAATTTTGGCATAACTGCAAAAAGCTAGGATATTGTTTTATGTGGCTGAAGTCAGAATGATAACATACGACCTCTTTTTCCCATTCCAAAACCCCCAGCAAAGCTGCTAAAGCTGCTCCTCTCATTTCCATTGCGTGTTGCAATAGGAAGCGGGCACTTCTGGTTTCCACTTTCATCTACAATTTAAGACCAAAAAGGACAGCACTCGGTAAACAACCAAAATAATCCTTTCAAAGTCAAGAAGATTTCTTTCCTATCTTTCTGGGTGCAAATTGTAGCAGGAGTCATGTGTTACTAATCTCCTCAGTGCTGCAGCAGGTCCTTAGCAAGTTAATACACACACCTCTCCAAGATCCTCGAGGGGTTATAATACTATTCCTAAGCTAAAATATAATCTCTAAAGCAGTTTGCATTTGAAACAAAAAAAGTTTTCTTTACTTTGTTTCAAATTAACATCTCACAGAAGCTGTACAGTGACAGTGTAAATAGTGAGTGTTAATAATGAACTTGTCCAGCTTGCTTCCACACCAGAGCAGATGGCACACAATTTGCATGGCAGATCTCACACACAGGCAGCCCAGCCCTCCCAGGCGCTGCCTGGCAGCAGGATTTATAGGTATATTGTCCCTCCTACAATATTTCATATAGAAAACTGTGCTGAAAGCAATGAACTCTCATAAAATACAGCAGAAACGTTCCTTGTTTTTCAGGTGCGCACTTGGTTCTAGTTAAAGCCCAGTTTGAAATGCTTCCCTCTCCCTCCACTTGCCTCTATCTCTCTTCTATTTAAAGTAACTATCACGTTTTCAAAGGCTTTTTTAGATGATTGCATCATCGTATGACAGTGATGGTTGCACATGCGTTCTTCAGTTGTCCTGAAGGTGCTTCATTTGTCTCTCCCATAGGTTTCCTGGCTATTCCAAATAAAAATGCCTTCTTTCAGAAGATAGGATGCACCTGGAGTAAGCTGGACTTCCAGAGGTACCGAATAAGTAATTACCCCAGATGTATTCTCTCCTTTATGTCAGTATGAAGCAAATGCACACTGGGGTTTGCTTTTATAAATTAATTTTTCTATGCAGATTTAGATGTGTTGCGGTAAGAGAAAAAGATGACAGAACTTAAAGTTTTTATGAGCTGCTTTTATATATATTCTTTTATATATATATATGTATATGTATAAAAACTTAAACAATATGTTCCTAGCCATTGGATAAAAGTTTTATTCGCATGCTGTCATGGTTTAACCCCAGCCGGCAACTAAGCCCCTCACAGCCACCCGTTCACTCCCCCTGAGTGGGAAGAGTAAAAGTGAGAAAACTCCTTTGTTGAGATGCAGACAGTTTAATAGGTAAAGCAAAAGCCGCACACACAAGCAAAACAAAACAAGGAATTCATTCCCCACTTCCCATGGGCAGACAGGGGTTCAGCCATCCCCAGGAAAGCAGGGCTCCATCACGCGTAACGGTTACTTGGGAAAACAAACACCATCACTCTATACGTCCCCCCCTTCCTTCTTCTTCCCCCAGCTTTATACACTGAGCATGACATCATACAATATGGAATATGCTTTTGGGCATTGGGGTGAGCTGTCCCGGCTGTGTCCCCTCCCAAGTCCTTGTGCACCCCCAGCTACTCACTGGGGTGGGGTGAGGAGCAGAAAAGGCCTTGGCTCTGTGTAAGCGTTGCTCAGCAGGAACGAAAAACGTCCCTGTGTTATCAACACTGTTTTCAGCACAAATCCAAAACATAGCCCCATACTAGCTACTATGGAGAAAATTAACTCTATCCCAGCCAAAACCAGCACATGTGTCAAACCTCTTGACATCGAGAAATTTTAAATAGTTTTTATAACAACAATTTTGAGTAGCTTTATGTATGTATATGTGTGGGGCCCTGTCCTCCAACACTGCAGCTTAACTTTGTGCCATATGTAACACAGTTCATGTAATATATTGTGGAGATTCATGATTCCTCAATGTTATTTCATTTCACTAAAAGTATCTGAAGTGGAGATTCTTTGTCTGGGAATTGCAAGCAAGTAAGAAAAACAGGACAACTGTGAAATGGTCCCTGTAAGCTAGGAATCAAGCCTTTGTCCTAAGCGAGTGTGGTTTAATTCTGCACTTGAGGAAACAAAACACAGCAAAATTTCTGCAAAGGCAGAAAGAAAACAACCTCTTGGCTCACACTGTGTCTAGTTCATTGTGATGCTACTATGGTTACTTCAGGAAGAAGAAAATAGCCCTCGTAACCTTGAAATGGAACATCTTGCTGTGGCTGTGGAGTGGGTTCCTTTATTGACTCAAGCAACTTTTGTAATGGTGTACATCTGACTGTTTTCACCTAATACTGGCTCTTAATCCTTCTAGCCGTGATGACTAATGTGTTTCTTATTGAAATTTTGCAAATGCTTTCTCCCTAATGAAAGATCACCATCTGTTTAGTCAAGGTACTTTTTCACTTAAGACTATGCCCATGTCAGAGATAAATTATTTCCTCTTGTTCTTGATTTGGGCAGTTGAAACCCAGCAGCTAATTGAAAGGAGATATTCTATAAGTAGTTCTAGTTGGAAAACTATTTTTTTTTCCCTTCTCTAAAATGCCTCTTACATTTTCTTTCCAGCTGAAAATTTTCCCCCAGGATATATTGCAAAGCAAACTGAAACAAATATTTGCATTTTATTTTGAAGTGCAATTTCTAAACAAAATGAAATAGAAATTTTGTTTTTAATTCAGTTGTCACGTTACTGTAGTGTATAAAGGGAAGCTACACTGAGTGCTGAATGATTACTTTGCTGGGTGTGCAGAGGCATAGCTGTGACATGCCGCTGTCTGGATGGGCTGGCAGGTCCGAAGCAGGGACTGAGTCCCTCCAGCTCACATGCCATGTGGGACCAAAGGGAAGAAGCCCTTCTGCAAGCTGAGAGATCTCCTAGGTGTGTATTAGTGAAGAGAAATATCTGGGGGCTTTGCCATCACCTAAAGAGCAGCAAAATGGTTCTGTGTAACGATGAGTGAGGAAAAGTACATGTGGAGGCTGGTGGAGCTGCAAAGAGGCAGAGCTGGGGAAACAAGCCGAGCGTCTAGGGTAGATGGTGCCCGTTCAAAGGCAGCGTGAGAGTATGTTTATCAGTATTACACTGGAGCATTGCTTCCATAGGGCGGTGAGCATTTGCCGTAGCCTTGCACTCCTTGGCTTCCCAAAGTTTTGCTTTTTGGCAAGATCAGCTTTGGGGAAGGGGTGCAATACCACCTGCAGCTTCAGCACAGTCGTACTATGAGACAGGAGTGCACAGCTGCCAGCAGAGCCACCGAGGAGACAGACTATGTCTGTGTTCAGAAATGTGGCTGTTTCATTAGGTGGTGGTTGCAGTAACTGTAAGATGGGGTGAGAAGGGAAGTGCAAGGTTGTCTGCAAAGGACCATAGGTCCCCACTTACACAGGGGAGCAGAGACACCAGTGTGATGATGGTCACCATATAGGGGACTGGGACACCTATGTGTGGTGCACTTCTAGTTCTTCCTTATCTGTATGCTACTATACACCAGAATTTCAGACACTCCAAATTTCAGAGCAGTCAGAGGAAAAACATGGATAGCAGAACAACTACTCAGCCTTTTAAACAGAATATTGAGCTGTAATGAGAATTGTGAATAGGCATGAACTCTCTTTAAAATCAGTTCTGTAATGCTGGTAGAGTGGGAGAATATTACTATTTGGTTTGCTGTTATTCAATTATTTTTAAGCACCTTTTGTCAGATTTGTAATAAGAACAGATAAGGCAACTAGCTGCTAGGCATACTTGTGTGCTGTAAATATCAGAGATCATTAAATGTCACTGGGAAAGTTCCTGTTGTTCCATTGATACTCTATAGGAATGGATATACTCTATTGACTCGATGCATTTGACATCAGACTCTGTTTGTAACTCCATCCCTTCTCAGCTTCGGCATTCAGTGAGGGGAAGGTAGACGCAGCCTCAAAGCTTCTATTCTTTCCTCCCTCTTTTTGCTGTAATGTAGACAGGCATAACGATGCCTGCTTCAGGAGATGGAACAATTGTCAAAGTATTTGTGACACAGAGAAAGAAAAAAGGGAAGAAAAAGGGTATTCTGGTCTCCCCCTCCCCAGCACCAATGCTTTGGCTGGAGTGTCGAGACGCTTACCAGCATGTTGGTACTGGTGAATTAGGCTCACATAACTGAGCAGCAAAGATAATATGAAATTCCTGTTTGGTGTGTTTAGCCCTGTACCAGGCAGGGTTATTCAAACGCTGGGGTATGGCTCTCAGGGCTGCCGTTATCTCCTCATCCCTGTGCCTGCGCTGTCTCTCCTGTGGGTTGACACCGATCGAGTTCTTGGCTGAGGGCTGGGGGAGGTGTTACTGCAAACACCAATATTTGCATTCACATTCAAAGAGGCATTCACATTCAAAGAACCTGACTGAAGCTCAGAGAAATTATTGTTAATTTTTCTAAAGTCACTCATATTTAATGGTTCTGTAAAAGGTACCAAAAGAATTGGGCTTTGACTGTAGATACTGTGTTGTATATCACAAAGGAAGGCTGAGACTTAGTAGGTACAAAGATGACTTGCCTGAATAAGGCTTGGTAAGACAAATTTCAAACACATTCTGCACACACAGAAGCGTAAGTATTTGTCCTGGCACCAATAATAAGCAACAACGTTTATCTTGGGTTTTTGGTTGGTTGGTTTTATGGTTCACATCAATATAATTATCTGTGCCTCACAATCTTCAGCTTTTCCCCTTGCAACACTTGTCTGAAGGGAAGAAGTAATTGCATTGATTTTATATTTTTTTTAACAAATAGATGCACTATTGCACAGGGAGGAGTTATGTGATTTGCATGAAGTTATTTGGAATATTTCTTATGAAAGCAATAGCTGATGCTAGCTTTCTCACACCACAGATGAAGAGTAGTCATGAATTCATTAGTGACAGATGAAATTAAACTACTATTTTTATACACTTTTTTTTAAATGCTTGATCAAGTATTTGTCTTTTAAATACAAAACCCATATGGAGTAAAACGTGAATCTGAGGGGACTGTTTCCTACTAGTAATATTACTAGGGTAGCATTGCTATTGATATACTCTTAATTCCACAAAGCTTGAAGAACTTTGGTTAAAAAAAAAAGCAAATACTACTGTAATGCAAAAGGTGACCATTGAAAAGTCAAGGCTAGAGTCAAGGACCGGGAGTGCTGCTATATGCTGTAGGTCTCGTTTCACACCTACAACCTGCTGAGCTCTGCAGCTCTCATAGCAATAAGGGGACGTCTAATTCTTCTCCTTTCTGTGCAGTTTTTGGCAGAGATATGGTTCGAGTTAGTCTGCTTAGCTTTGGATTTTGTTGGCTACATCACTAAAATATCCCTTTTGGACTTTAATTTTCCAATGATAGCACATTGCTAAATGGCTTTCTTGCTCAGTCATACCGGTTTGTACTCCTTGGCTTCAGTGGGGTTGCCTAGAGAAACTAAACAAGGTGCAGTGCTGCAGCCCTGATGCCAGAGCTCCTGGGGCTGGGTGAGTTTATTATCCTACATGAGTTTATTATCCTACATGCACAGTTTAATAGGAAAAAATTAAATATCTGCACTTTCAGATCTAGAGTTTCCTTAAGCTTTCATTAAACTTAGGTGACAGCAGCTAACAGCTACAAACAGATCATGGAAAATGGTGCCAGAGGGGCTGAGCTTTTCTGATTTGCCCACAGTGTAAGTTATCCCCAGGATAAACTTCATCAACTGTGTTTAAACCGGTGCTAAAAGATGCTTCGCCCACAGAAATAGCCAGGCACAGATATTCCATGGCCTCCTAGGACTTCATAATGAAATTATCATTTTTATAACACTTTCTGCTTTTATCACTGTAATTATTTCCACGATAAAGAAGCTGGGCGTGCCTGAGCCAGGACTCCTGAAGAGGACGCAGAGCCAAGCAGGCCTCTAGATTGCTATCAACACACTGATGACAATGGTTTTATTCAAATTAGGATGATAGAGACAAAGTTCTAACTCCTGGTTCTGTCAAATTCAGTTTTTATATCAATGTCCACATGTCCAGAAAACCACCTTAGACCCAATCTGGTGCTTGACAGCTTCTTAAATCTTTCTCTTTCACAAAAAATTCCTACAAAACCACAGGTTTGTCCATTTACAAACTGGTTATGCCCCCCTAGCCCCAACTCTGATGCTGGCAAAATCCTCTGAAGCTTAATTCTGATTATTTGCATTTTCTGCGTTATCCACTAGTGCTTCACAGTTTCACTTCATACCCTTTCAAGAAGCATTTCACAGATACGGTATTTTCTAGTGAAGCAGATGGGAACATTTACGATTGCAGCTCAGAGGCTCTGCTTTGCTCCGGTTCCTGAGAATTAACCTTGCCTAATCCCTCTGTGCACTTTCCACTGTGAGCCATCCCACCACTGAAAGAAATTGCTAAGCCCACAGTGCGTAAATATTTGTATTAAGCTATCCAAATTTAAAATCAAGACTTTAAAAATAAAATAGTTACTGACCTTTTAGCTCATTTATAATTAAAACCCGTTCTAATGTTGTGCATATAAATAATAGATAGCTGTTTTCACAGATCAATGCCTTCTCCTGCTGTATAAGAAACATTTTTAAGTAAAGTTACTGTGCCTTTAAGTTTAATAGGAAAATTTGATGTGTTAGCAACTATGGGTTGATCTCTGTACATTTTTCAATTGTAAATTGCATTTTAAAAATGCAAACAATTATTAATATTGATTTGGACTAAAACAATATTGAATTTCAATATATTTCTGGCTCTTTTATGAATTACCCTGTATAGCCAGTGTGATTATGATGAAAGAGTATTTGCACGCTCAATTTCTTTTCAGCAAGAAACCTCGAAGAGTGCTAGTTGTGTTCAGGCTGATAATGATAAACCCATGCATTCAAGGAAAATAAGACTACCTTTAAAATCTCAACTGAAGCATAGTAAATTAATATTTCATCCTATACGTGCAGTTCTTATATCATGCTAGCTGAACTTTTGTTCAACAAATTTGTTCAAAAAAGCTGAACAAATATTGAGACTTTAGTTAGAATGCAGCTCACTGCCTGAGCCCTCTGTTTTGGTTGTGCATCGCATGCAATTATAAAATGATGTCAATCCATCACTGCAATTTCCTGCGACTAAGCAAAGAGATGAATATATTCATGTCCTAGAATGCTGTAAGACGCCAATTTATTTAAGTGCCATTAAAACCACGTTTTTATGCTGTGGCTGGAACAAACATTTCATAGCTCCGTTGGTAGAGGGTTTTGAGCTTTTCTTCTGATCTCAACTATAATCTCAAGGGCTATTCGCTAATTGCTTACTCAGGTAACCCAGCATCTCTCTCGAGGCCTCGTCTTGGGGACAGCCCTTCCCCATGCAATGCGGCAGCGGCCGTGGCCAGCAAGGTCACTCCAGCAGAATGCCCTCATTACAACACACTGAGCGGGTGGCAAGGGGCTCTCCCCAGAGCCCTGCAATACGCAGACAGAATTGTCTGGAAACCAGAAACCCTTTTCCCTGGGGAAAAGAGGTGTATTGAATCAGGACAAAATGTCAAAGTGAGATTTTTGTAGAAATGGATTTTCAGAAAAATTTAATTTATTGGGCCCTTAAGTGGCATTTTCATTGTGCTCGGCTGCTAACCACTTGGACAGCTGCGCAGAAAACTTGTGAACTGCCAAGGGTTTTCTAGGCATGTGGAGGGCTGTAATTCTTACCACTTCATCCTCTTCCTCTCCCTTTGCAGCCGTCCGCCTGCCAGGAGGGCAGAGAGCTGGGGACTGCTAACCTCCAGCAGCCCGCCTGGAAAGCGGATGTTAAATTCACATTTTGCTGAAAGTGGAATTGAGGAGCGCATAGCAGGCAGCAGCTGGGCGAGCCTTCATTCTGATTCTCCCAGGGAAAAATGTATTTTTCCAAACTTTCTTTTTCCATATAGAAGAGTTTGGTTCTGTGAAAAGGGCATTTTCTCACTGAAAATCCTTCTGCTGGAGAATTCCCCAACCAGCTCTTTTTCTGGAACTTACTCCCACATAGACTGAAAATAACCCAAACTTGGTGACTTTCCAGTCATGTTACAAAAGCTAATGTTTTGCTAGAGTCTCTGGGGACGGCTGAGTTGTGCTACTTATATTAAGAAAGGGGTAGTTGCCAGCTAGCAAGTGTCTGCAGGACTGGTTTGAATGCTGCTGGCCCTTAATTCAATCATAGGTAATGAATGATTAATAATATTAAGTCACTTAACTTTGAATGGTATTGTAATTATTTTGATTATGAAATAAAATCCAGAAAGCATTTATGACATTTACTATTTTTAAACCTCATTATTTTGGAGAGCGTCATTCAAGAATTTTGAACACTTGAAATCAGTAAAACAGAAAAATGAAATGACGCATGATTTTTCTTTACCTGACACAGGTGCTCTCTAGTGTGATTTCTCCCTTCTGTGGGTAGAGCAGTAGGTAGGTAACACCAAGTGCCCTTCTGTTCCTTCATTTCACAGGAAGTCTTGTTTCACCATTTTATGCTCAGATGCCCATAAAAGTACGGTCACCTCTCTCTGTTATTTCACATTGTAATAGCATTGTGGTTTTGATTAGAGCCAGTCCATTTTCTTTGCCAAAATGGCTTTTTAACAAAATGGTACTTTTCAGAGAATGTGTTCTTTAGTCATCATTTTGAGATGTAAAAGGTGCTTTCCTTGACAAAGTTAAGTTCTGTGTCCTGTATTGCCAAAACTAATACTGTGATTATTACTATAATTTTATAATACATATGTGTTGCATGATACATAGTATATCAATAGAAAATACTCTTAAGGACTCCAGTCTCCAGGAAAAATCTGGAGCTATATCAGCTTGATGCAGTAAATGCAAGCCATAATACCTCTCAGCAGACAGAAGTCTGATTTTTAAGAAAGAAGGATATTCTTCCTGTCAATTTTTCCTTAGGTTGATCTAGATCCTGCCCAGTCACTACATAGTCTTTAGCTAGGCTAATTTTGGATACACATCAGATTTTGTGCCTTCCAATCTCAACAACTGTGGCCAATGGAGTTAATTCTGCGTTGCCTGAGAACAGGCGCAAAGTAAGGGCTACTGGCAATTCCGCACCAGGTGTCTGTTTAACAGGAGAAAGCGCGTCAGCGGTCAGGCGATGGGGCTCTGTTACACTAGAAGGATGTACTGCTCGTAACGATACACCCTAGCTTTGCTGTGTTGCATTTCTCAAAGAGTTCCTGTCATCATCCTGGGTTTAGGTAATGAATTTTAGCATTCTCCATCGTCACTCTGCTTGGTGTCTCCCAGGGGATGTTTCCTCACACCCTAAGCTGGTATCAAAATTCTCACTCAAGTTCACTGAAAGCAACTTCTGGCTCCTTAGCACCTTCCTTTCCAGACCGATGCCTCTACTCATCCTAGCAAGAGGGAAGTATCCAGAGCCTGAAATCTACCTTTTAGTAATTAGTGTATGTTCTGCTACCTCATCAGATGACAGCTCATGGTTGTGTGACTCCAATAGAGGAAAAACAGCGTAGGATTTGAGGAAAATATATTTTTTTAAGTCAAATCAGGCTGCACATTATTTCTATCCCGCTTGCAATTAGCGGTGTGTGGGCTGATCACTAGCAAGAAGCTGTGGTTAGAACTGAAACTTAGCTGTGCCGCTCTGGGTGTCACACATTGCTGTAAAAGTTTAATCTAACAAACAAGAGAAGGCATTAGAGGAACTCCTGTGGTTTCAGATAGCAATATTTCAGCTCTGCAGCCCTCTTCAGGGCTAACAATGACTGGAGTTTATGTACGTTCATCACAGTGAAAATTACAGCTTTGCCTGTGTACTAACTTGCTGTGTGTGCCTAAGAGTGGCTGGACTACAGTGTCAGATCCCCAAAATACCCAGGTATAACGGAGCGGATAAGTGCACCGTTTTAGACTTCACTCTGGATTTTCCCAGCTTCCAACCAGCCCACTCCATTAATTTTTAAAAAAAATTGTTAATATATTTATTATTTGTTTTCACAGATGAATTTTGCATCCATTTTCAGTTGCATCGTGACTGTATTATTAAATGTTGCATTGCAACATAGGGAGGATCTGAGACCTCTTCAAACCATTAGCTCTGTTTTAAACGTGCTTCCAGCACACACTATGTGAAGAAAGCACTAAAGAGCTCCTTTCCCACACAAGTGTACTGTAACTGCAATATCATAATAGTGCGCAAGACATTATTAGAGATCAGTAAAACAGAATGAATTGAGAGCATCAGGACTAACATAAGTAAATTGTGCATCTGATGGCTAATGGTTGTGATGTATTTGTGTTTTAGAGACCTACTGAAACATAAAAAAAAAAAGCTATTTTGCCTTGAACCATTAGTGGTAGCTGCTTTGCCGCTCCTTCTTTTTCTCCTTCTTGCCTCACCCTTTTTTTCCTATTCTGCCTTTGTATAATGAGCAACTTCCTGTTGAAGTGTTTTAATGTCAAAGACATTAAAGTGATAACCCAGGGGACTTGGGAGACAACACAGACAAACAGCAACTGTAGGCAGAGAGCAGCGACTGTGTAGTGGAGGACTTTTCAGGCTGAGCGTACATGGGCTCTTTCTAAACTGAAAAGTATCTAAGAAAAGCAGCCTTATTGTCATAGACTTATTTATCTGCAGAGGCAGTCAGGCACTCTTAAGGAAAAAATTAGGAGTCTATCAATCAGGAAAATAAACAAACCCCCAAGCTGATGAAAACCTTTCTGAGGTGGTGAAATGGTTGAGCTGTGTCAGCAGCATCACCTGACCCTCACTCCCACAGCTCTTCCCAGTTTAGCTGCAGGAAAGGGTGAATGAAGTTGGGCAAACAACCCTTACTGTTAAGGGTGTATTAGATACTTGACCAACTGCTTACCACTGACTAAACCAGTAAGTCCTAATGATCTCTTCCCTTCCCACTGAAAACCACTATAAAACTCAAACCATCTTATCAGAGAAGAAATACACAAAATTGCAAGAGAGATGCTGAAGCATGCGGTAGCACAGAGCGTAAGTAGAGCGTCATCCTCTCTAAACTGGTTTCTTGTTGCTTGGCTGAGATGCCTGAGAGTAACTGGAGATGGCGTCTTGCAGAATGAGAGGAAAAGAATTAGCAACTGTTTTTCTCCTACCTTGTGCTCCTGACTGTGGATTTGCTGCCCTTCAAAATGTTATGACTATAATGCATAAAGCGTTGCTCCTCTCCAGCCACTCAACTTTTCACTAGCTTGAGACTTAAAAAAAAAAAAAAAAAAGCCATGAATCTGTCTTTGGCTGTAGGTCTCCAGGCATGTAACCTTTACTGTATATGCCATGCTGGCATTCGTTGCCTAGGATGCAGTGTGTTTATCAGCCTTGCTTACTTGCTGTGTGTATTGCAGTCCCTTAGATCCTTCTGTATTTACTCTTTGCCACCCTCCCCCATAACTACAAAACTAAATGGGAACAGGATCTCTTGGAGAAAAAGCCCAAAAGGGACCAGGCAATATTTTGTGCTGAATTTCTCTCCTTGGACCTTTATATATCATTGGTGTATCTTTCAAGACACCTCTGGGGTTTTGAAACTAATTTTCCATCATCATTAGTGAGAAACTTATCCTCGTGCTTCCTTTCATTAATGTCTAATACAGGAATGAGAAGAAGTGCTGTATATGCACACTCTTTTTAACTTGATGATGCCATATGCAAATAATTAAACAAGGCACAGAAGCAATGGCTAAAATTCTGCAAAACTTCCTCATTAAAATAAGCAATTATCTGCAAGAAGAGAGACATCTGAACCCTCTCCCTCCACACTCAGGATAAAATCTCCACATCTTGCAGATGTTTAATTTTTGCCCAGGAGGAGAAAAATCACATTTAATTACCATCAAGGGTGAGGACAACCTGGTGAGTGCATAGACGGTGACATTCAGTTTGTATCTGCCAGTGAGGTGGCTGTGACTTTCCATGTGATCTGTTCGGATATTGTATGCAAGGTCACAGCTCTATGCAAAATCAATGGAAACGTTAATTGTGTTCCGGCTATGTCATGTGCTACTGTGCAAAAAAATGATTCATGAAGCTCCAGGGCCATGATTCGCTGTTTGGTGGCAGCACAACTCAAGCAGTTGATACTTCTACCTGACTTGTCTTGCCCGCTGCATTACATTGGCATAATGTCTTTGAGCTGCGTAGTGAACTGAAGAAACTGATTCAGCTGAGAAACAGTCCATCAAAAGAGAATGGCACTGAAAGAATGTCGTATTTGTGGAGATAAATATATTTTCAAAGTGCTAAATCAGATTAAACACCTCCATGTTCTGTTCTTGCAATACAGTTTATATATTTAGTCACCTGCACCATCCCTGTCACTGTAATAGCTGAGATTTTCACAATCTATAGTTGTGAAAACAATGTTGTTGCTCCCATTTCACAAATGAGAAGCTGAGGCAAAGAAACCCGAAGAACTTGCCTAGAGAAGTGGGAAATCCTTGGACAAGAAGGGGCTGAGTTTGGACTTTCAACAGTTCAGGTTAATATTCTAGCTACTGAATCCTCCTCCTTTTCCTTAGTTACTGGAGAATAATGGAAAAGGTAAAATGTTTATTTTTTGTATAAGAGGAAATTGAATATGCAAATCTGAAAACAGGAATAGATTTCTTTAAACTTACAACCAGGTGGTGTGTAAATCTGCCAAGAGCTTCAGTTAAGCAACTGTTTCGCACTAGCTAGGATGTAGGTTAGTGGTTTCAGCAAATACACAGATAATTAGCTGAAACTCCTTTTGTTCTAGCTGACAACATAAAAGCAATGAGAGAAGGGAAAAAAAACACTGGGGAGTATTGTGATGTCTTGCAAGGTTTCCAGTGCAATCTACACAGGGTTACATTCATGAGCTTTTCTAGTGCTAATGAAGGGGCGTAAGACTGGCAACACCAAAACCTGATCTATTTGCTGGAAAGGAACAATATGAGGAGGAGTAGCTCAAATTTCCGTTTCCAGACACCGGTGACCAGTTGCGAAGGGAAAGCCACGTACGTTCAACCTGTCTTTCTCTTTCAGGGGTGGTACAGCCTGCTGCACGGGCAGCTGGGGACCGAGAGGTGGGCAAGAGAGCAGGTTCTTAGGTGTTGCCAAGGCTGTGGCACAGAAAAGCAGTTTGCCTGTAGGGAAGGGAATCGAAGCTGCATAAGTGCGGTATATAGCGCTATATTATTGTTACTATTAAGTGCAATATATGGCACATAATTATATATTATGTGCAATACATAGCAAGGATATCACTGCCATCCCTGTGGCATGTCCCTGCAGATCTAAATGTGCACAGAGAGGGTCTCTGTTCAGGGAGGACTGTGAGATGAAGTTACCAGCTTGCAAGCTCCTCTTTTCCTCACTTCCTCCAACATGCAGTAATCGATTACTAAAGCACCGTATTGACTTATTGCAAAAGTGAATCCTGTGATTAGTTAGATGTGAACTAATGAGACTTCTCCCAGAAAGTAGGAGGCACCTTGAACCAGCTTTTCCCACGGTCACCTTGCATCATATTATGTTATTAGTAAAGTTGTTATTCTTTTTCCTTATTGTAATGGCAAAGCCAAAACTTTAATTTACATAACAAGAAGTTTTATAACAACAAGCAGTGACCGAGTTCCCCTGTCAGATCTGTGAGGTGCTCAGCACCTTTCTCAGATGAGTTCCCAATAGGTGTTTTATGAGGAGCAAGGTTAGCACTGCAGGATAAACGCAGTTCTGAAGTTTCTGGAGCGGGCTGGGAGGTAGATGTAAAAAGCGTGTTTAACAGGCAGCAGCAACAATCAGAAAACCACCACTGGCAAAAGAACTTGCTGAGGTGTCTGTTGCTGCGGCTTTGTTTGCCAAATAAGTTGTCTGTAAACTCTGCCATCATTAAAATTCTCCACGGTGATAACAGCACTTTCCCTGGAACATTTTGTTGAAGCTTGCAAATGGAATTATCTGCTATGACTGCTCTTCTGAGCAGTGTAAATCTTCAACAACAGTCCTAAATAAACCTGTGATATACAGTGCATGGAACACCTATTTTTATAAATATCTCTGCAGAGGAACGCTAGAGGTAGGAAGAATAAATTACAAGCAAGAAAATGGCATTTTAAAATGTGCTCTGACCCTGTTTGCTCCTACTCTCTCTCAGCACCATTCTACATTAACTTAGCTCCAGCCTCTGGAAAGGCAAAGGTCACAGCTTTTATTTACATAGCACAAAGTTTCTAAATAACAAGCATTAAAGAAGCGAAGCTTTTTGCAGGAAAAAAAAGAAAGAAAAAAGTACGAACAAGAAACAATAGTTTAGCCTCTGTGGCCAGAAAGAGATCAGCATTGGGAATAATATGCCATTTTAACAGATAGATAAACACTATCACCTGAATATAGTACAAACACTGGACATCCTGCTGGGGAAATCATACCTCGTTTCAGCTGAGGGACACCAAATTACTCTCTGTTGCCTTGTAGGCACCTCACCATGCACAGGACAACTGTGTTTCTGCTTTAGGCTATGACTGCTCCTCAGAGATCTGAAACAACTTCCCTGAATTTGGGTGTAATCCCAGGCACTTTTTAATCTAATCCTAAACTACTATTGCATGCAAATGTCCAAAGCTGAATTTAGTGCCTGGAAATTGGAGGAAATGTTCAACAATGGCCCTTTGAGCACCTTCCATCATCTTATACTTTACAGCCCTGCCTCAATCAACAAAGTTTGGGCCATTTAGAAAGGACCAGAAAGCTTTGCCACATCCCACTGCTATAACTCGAGAGTCTTCATCTTGTAGCATGTCCAGGAATGGGGGACTAGTGTTTCTCTCCCATTTCACCCTAGCCCAAGTCCTTCTTATTCTAATGTTGCTCATTTTCATGAATTTTAGGATGAAAGAATCTGGTCAGGCAAAAGAACCTGTGAGGTTCGTGTGGGATAGTGATGGTCCAAGTAGAGCTGCTCTTCTTATACAGCAGGTAACAAATATAATAGATCTTACCCAGAAGAAACAGTTGCATTGTACTGCCCAAAGGAGATTCATAACTATAACCCGGGAGGGATTATGATACTGCTGTACGGAGTTAGCCAGCGTAACTTGTTATGCTATGCTATTGTACCTTTAAATAATGCAGAGCAGGTATGATAGATCCAGTCATGTGCTATGGAGCTCGTATCATTTTCTACCCGTCTGGAAGATGACTTTTGTCACCCTGGCAATATAATTCCTATGCAGCTGCTGTGACTGGTAGATGTGCTGCTGGCAGGGGAAAACACACAGCTTTTTAGGCATTGGCCAGGGTGAAGGATGATTGGGAAGAAATATAGAATTCATTTTCAGGATCACCTTCTACTCACAGCAAATGAGAAGTACATATGGATGTTTTCATTTTTCACACTATACTGCTGTCCCATGTGTCCCAAGCTTTGTAACTAGTGTCAACTCAACAGTCAGTTGGTATTCATTATACCAGAACCAGAGCAAGGAATTTCTAAAGACCTTAAGGAAAGCGTATTGGGTTTCTCATGCTTGAGAGAAACTTTGGAAAAATCCCAAGTGTGGAAAGAAAATGGGATAAGAATTTTTGACTTTCAATGAGCCATATCTGCACACACACATTTCCTGTGTTACCATATTTTAGAAGGACTTTTGATGAGACGTGACCGACCCCCACTGTTTCCCAGAGATGTAGCGGAGCTCTGCTTCTCTTTTGTAATTCAGGGCTATGGTAATAATATTTGCATTATATGCTTGGTTAAATTACCCTTCCCAGAGGCAGTGCTCCAGCCTGCTCCTGTGGGTACCGGGGAAAAATGCCACCTGTGAGAGAACAGGTGAAACAGATTCCAGTCCATTCTGTCCTTACCAGCTGCAACTGGTAGGTATCGCTCTTATCAAGAGCATTTGAAGTCCTTGCAAGGAGTGTGATGAAGCTGCTGCTTTGTCTTTGCTGCAGCCCCTCTGTGGCTAGTCCCTCTTAGTAACTTGCCGAGGCTGTAAGGTAGAGACAGCAGCACAGGGAGCAGGAAGGGGCCGTGCCTGGCGCTGGCGAGTGGCACTGCAAAGGGGCCAGCTCATCCCTCGGGAGGTGGGGAGGGCAAGTAGGGGGCCGCTGCCTGGAGGATGCGTGATGCAGGACTGTTACGGACAAGAGGCTGCTGGAGACCGCAGTAACAGCAAAAGTGTGGAAGTAGAAGGCCAAGCTTGCAAAAGGGAAACTGAGCCCCAGGTGGGGGAATGGTACCTGGGTAGTAAAGCTAGTGAGGGAAGAGAGACGAGTGGGACTCCCAAAATAGAAGAGACTCCAGTTGCATGAAGACAGAGGGAGAGAAAGCTGTGGATTTTGTATCTTGACTGCGTCACACTCAGGTAAATCTCATTCTATCTCTCTTTTTTTTCCCCTCTCTATTGTGCGTAGTGAGTGATGTGGCAGTCTCTGCTCCCTGCCTGCGCAGCTCCTGGGTGCTCTGCATTGCCAGGCTGTTGCCATATAATGCCTCATAGGTGGTGCCTCCCTGGGATGGATGATGTGATCTCTGCTAGCAGGCACACTGCCCTCTTTGGTTTGGAAAACACTTTGGAATCTTTTGGGTTGAAAGGTGCAATGCTGATGTATTATTCTCTGCTAAAAGGATATACCTGAGAAAGAATCAATAGCACAGCCCCAACACATCACTCCTCACATGGGAGGCTCTTGGATCCTGCCCAGTGTTTGTAAAGCATGTGTAAATTAATGAACGTATTCATTATTAATAATGACACAAACATATGAAAACCTTTTAAATAAATACTTGAAAGAGTACTAAGCCTACTACCAAAATGAAGTCTAAGGGTTCTCAGCAGCAAAATGCGGTAGAAAATTGTGGCTGAAAGGAACAGATGTTTAAAATGAATGCTTTCAGTGCACTGAACTAAAATATAATTCAGACACATACAGAAGACATACAGACTGGCTTTCAGTAGCACAACCTCCTGGAATACCTATACAAGTAACCTTGTTTTGGATCAGCAAGGCTTATTCTATTTATTAAATCAATAAGTGTAAAGCCTGTAGACCATTTTAGTTATCAACCTTTTCCAAATGAATATCCCAAGCATTTCTAATCACAACCATCTGATTTCCATTATTTTGACCTCCTTCTTCTTTGACTGGATCAATAATGTCTGATGTAATAATTTATCAACATATACTGGGAAAATTATCGATTCCACTTGTACACATTAGCTGGGAAAAAAATATATCAGGCTCTCCCTTTAGTCTAACTGCCTTTCTAGATTTAAATTAAGCTTCATTTGGTATTTGTATGAAGGATATTAGCACTGTATGTAAAACAAATCACTGTAGCTGAAAATGGATGTTTTATTTGCCCCAGTTCCCCTGATACATTTATGGCACCCATCACTGTAATATCTGTTTTTCATACTCTAATTGCTTTGTGAAATCTCTTGCTCCTCGCCTGCCTCCCGCCCCTGTGCATTCGCACAGCGTACTGCAACGCAGTCTGACACTTTTCATCCTGCCTCTTGGGGAGGCTGAACTTAAGGCCAACTGGAGATTTTATTTAGTTGAGAGATATACGATATAGGTAGAAAGCTTTCCATAAATCCTGGATGTTCACAAAAGGATCAAAAGCTTATGTGTGTAATATGGTATGGGGCAGGATTGATGTTTGGCCATGATACTTCTTTAGGTGTGGGGTTTGTTGGTGAAAGTAGTATTTGAAAGAAGACAATGAAGAAAAGCTATATGTTATGTGTGTTACAATACACTATATCTTCTCACAGTAGTGTGCCTGAAAACTATCAAATGCAGTTCATCTACAAAAATCAAACACATGGAAATCTGGCTAATTTTATTTCTTAACTGCTCCCTACTAATACACCTTGCGGGGAGGAAAATCAAAACACTAAAACAATGTGCTGAGTCATTAAGTGGAATGAACTACTAGAACCATCCCTTCCTCCAGCAGCTATAATCTGTCATCAAATTACTTACCTAATGCATATATTGTAATAGCCAACTGTGGGTTCTTTTTCATATCCTTTTGTTTCAGATGAGGCGACTTAAAAATTGCAAATGTTTCTCCCCTTAAATGCAAGAGCATAAATCACGAGTAATACTGAGCTCTGCCTCATATTGATTCTTTCGTGAACTAAGCCAGATGGGTTCAGATATGAGCATGATCTAATATTCCCCTTAGCTTGATTTATAGATTTCTTTGTGCATTACCTGACCATAAATGAGTCTTGCATTATTTCTTGTGTGCCTGTCAAATTAAAGAAAAATATTCTCGTTGACCTTTAAACCTGGGAGAAAAAAATGAGTCAGAGACATTTTACTGCATGTATTACAGTGATCTTAGTGCTTACATGCCAATTAAGAGTGTGTGATTATGAAAGAGGTCTAGTAATTTGTGTTGTGTGTAATGATTTCATTTTCCTGTAAAGCACGCAGTGGATATACAGACAGTAGCATAAGCTACATTGCAAATAACCCTGGAAGAGAGAAAAAGAGGAGAACAATTTGGCACAATTCATTCCTTAATTTACAAAAATGAGCACTGATTGCAAGAACTGAAATGTTCTTCTGGAAGAAAACAATGTTCTTTAAATGCAGGCACAGCAAGCAGAAATGACTGCCACATAAGGTGTTAATGCCATTAAAGGGAATGAGCGTTATGAGGTGTTTGCTGACCCCAGAGACCTCTTCTGTGAGCAAAATGAGTTTAGTATGTATGAAAAATAACGAGCAATGTATCATGAACCTATCATTAGGGCACAACCCTGGGCTCAGGACTTGCAACCAAACTCTGGCTGGAGACGCTAAGTTTTGTCTGAGCAAAAAGCTCCTGCTGAATACTGAAGGGACTGACCTCAGCAGTCCAGCACCACCTCCTGCAATTTTCAAGAGTTTCTATAGCCTAATGAACCTATTATCTCCTCTGTATTTGTTTGTAATTAATGCTCAGAGCTATCAAATCTAGGCATTAAAAAAGAAAATATTTCCACCTTTGTCATTCTTCAGTTTTCTGACCAGGTAAAGTGTGGTGAAAGTGCTCAGCAGACCAGATCCCTGTCATGCTTCTATTCAGGTTGTATCTTTATTCTGCAGCTCTATCAGGAGGTGATGTTTTCAGTAAGAACAAGATTTTAGCTTCTGTCCTCTAAGAAAGCACTCTTTTAATGAGACTATCCATGTTATATGGCCATGCCACAAAACCTGGCTGGTAGCCCTGGCCTGGGCTCTTCTAGGAACAGGCAGAACTGTTTCTGTTCTTGGCTCTCTTTTCCAGATACCCCACCATGTGTCTATATCACCAGAAAAAACCTTTTTTAGATTTTCTTCCAGCTCAGGTGTGTTTAGATTCGCCAACCTGTTTCTACAACTGAAAACAGGGGTTCAGGAATATTAATGTTCCTTTTCAGTCTCTTGTTAAGGTCACTGAACTATTGAGTACCCCGTTTCCTAGCCTGCGGTCTTTGTCATTTCATTCCTAAATGGCTCAGCTGTGGTGAGAAAGCTTTTCTTAACGCTTCCAGGTGGTCAAAGGCTGAAGTGTAGCCAGTGTTTTACAGCTGTTCAGGGATGCACCTAAACAGTGTAGCTGGTTTGGGGACCAGTATATTCATGAGAGAGAGTCATAAGTATAGATTTTCTTTGGTTTGGATGCTTTATTTTAATTCCAGTGGCTGATCACATTTGTTTATTTTTATTACAGTAAGCTTCCAGTCCCTGAGAATGGGATCTGCAGTGCTAAAGACACTTTTATTATATATGAGACTTCAAGTGATAGTCTTTGCCCTGAGGAGCTCACAATAAAAATAAGCAGACAGATAGATAAAAGACATGATTCAGCATCAGATGTAATTTGCTGTATGAAGCTGATCCAATTGTATTTGAAGGATTTATTTTACAGATGAAGAAAGTTGGGCGCAATGAAATGAAATGACTTGCAGAAAATACCACAGAAGTCAGTGGAAAAGTAGGAACTAAAACTCTGATTGCCCTGTAGCTCCCAGGACAGCCCTTCTCTATGAAGCAGGGGGAACTATTTATGCATTACGTGAACACAACTACACATGCTGTACATCCCAATCTGTAGAAATTATACAGCCCTACACAGTTATGCCACGCAGCAGATTTTTTTTTTATTCCTCTGCTTTGCATAAGCCTGGCACTATCTTTTCTTTCTTCTGTGAGTAGTTCTTATTCAGAGATACTCTTTTGACTTCTAGCACAAATGGTGCCTGAAGAGATATGTTTACTGCATGAAGACATAGAAAATACACCTAAATTCCCTATTCTGGTCAGTATATTTATATGAAAAGTATTGTGGCAATAAATCAAAATGCAGTGATTGCCATTCCTCTTCCTATGGTGATTTATAATTGTGGATTTACATCTGGCTAAAAGACACTGTTCAGACTGTCTAGCTTGCATGGTAATAACAACAAGCTCTCCTCTATTTCCTTTTAGTATGGCAATGGAGACTGAGAGCCCCTCCACTTTAAACAATTCGATGAACACATAAAATGAGAGTTAAAACCTTCTGCAAAATACAAAAATCATAAAGCACGATCAGTGAAACCCTAAATCATAATGACAACGTTATCCAGTGTCAGATACAGACACTCACTGACTGCAGTGGAGTTTTACATGAAGCATTTCTCTATCTGGTAAACAACAAAAAAAAAAAAAAGAGGAAGGAAGCAGGAAAATAATATTCAAGAATTTCTTAATAGAATTGAGGGGCTAACAGCAGAAGAAAACCATTCACTGTCTGATACTGTGGAGTTTTACTTCACAGAAAAAAAATAGGACGCTGTAGGTTTGAGATGTCTGTTCCCTTTAACAACATTTCTCGGTCTGGGCAATATAAATATCCAGGAGTCACCTTCACATTTATAAACTATAAACATAATTATCTTTGGTTCCCTTTGTTAAACCCACTCAGAAAGTTTGTTTGTTTTTTTTTTTTTCCAGTTGCCCAGAAAAGCAAATATACAAGGCTGAGGGCTGGTAGCTTGCTGTTGGTAAGAGCTGGACAATGGTATTCTCGTTTGAAAAGTAGAACAGACTGACCTGTAAGACACTTACCAGATAATGAATAGGATCTTAATAACAGACTGTTTGGTGGAGCAGTTTTCTGCTGGCATCAGGACTTCAACTTTCTTCCTGTCTTGAGATCAGTAATGGACAGCCTGTGAATGTGCTTCAGCCTCAAGGTAGTCCTCAGGCTTCCAGGGAAGGGAAATGCTGTAACCCCTGCATTTCCCCTGAACTCTCCTCTCCCTGCTTTAGCATTTCTAGAGCTGTATGGATAGTACATGAGTCCTAAGAATTTGTTCAGACTGAAATACATCTCAGAAAGACTGAAAATAAGGAAAGAAAGCCAAAATCTGCCTCTTAAGTTCATACAGATATTCAACGCTGGAGCCATCCAAGCCAAGCGTCTCTGCAATCCACGATACCCTTCAGGGGGAGTATGCTACGCTCAGCAGATCATCTCTGCACAGGGGAGAAATGCCGCTGGTTTGCTGGACACGTACTGTCCCTTGCAAGGCAGTGAGGAGATGAACTAAGTTGAGCTTTTTGATAATATCCATCTCTACAGTCAAAGCATTAAATCCTTCTCCTTGTCCAGCAGTTCATTCCATAATAGAAACATAGATAGTAGTGACAGAGAAAATCACTCGGGTCATCTAGTTTATCCTTTGCTGGGAGAAAGATTGTTTCTTGCATTTGTTGTCTTTGCAGACGATACCTCACCCAAAATTACCACCCGACCTAAAGTCTGACAGAGAAATGGAATATTACTAAGATAAACCATGCTCGGGTGCCTGGTTTATTGTTTGTGTAGCAGCAGAGAATGAGATCAGGGTATAGCTTACAAGATGAAAAGGGAGGAAGAACTGTAAACCTTCTTCCTGCCTAGGGATACCCGCTCAGGGGTGATGCTGAGGGAAGGAACAGAGGAAAACTGTCCGTGAACAGTACTGTCCTAAGGGGGTGGTAATCTGTGAAGATTGTTGGGAATCACTGGAAAAGGAATAAATGCAGGGGGATCCTAAAGGACTCTCCTCCCCTAATCCAGGGGATTCTCTGGGAGAGGACTGGGAATCTTTTCTTCCCTGTCTCTTTTCCCTATAGGACTCTGGAAAGAAGTTGCACCACAGCGCTGATCTCTCTTCTTCCTGAAGTTGTAAAGAGGATTATGTCCCACAAGGCTCTGTACAACAGCTGGAAGCTACAGTTGCTCCTTAGCATCAGACCCTCTAAGACATAGTTTTGTAAAGTCAGCAATGGGTTTTCAGGGCTTCATGCATGCTTTTATACCACAGGTTATGATTTAATTTCCAGCAGATGTTTGCTTTCATAACATTCAGGGTGAGTCTAGGACAAGACCTAGGGCAGCGAGAAGGAAAAGCTGGATTTTGCCATGCTTTGACTGTCCAAGATCCAGGTCATGGGAAACTCCTCAAATACCCTGTCCCTGCCACTGGAAACTGCTGCAAACTGTTCCCCTGTCCTCCTTGATCTCCTTGAAAGGAGACTTTCGTGGCCAGGCAGCCTCCTGCTCTGCACTTCATGAATCCCTTGGGGCATGGATGGCAGGTCTCCTTTCAGCTCATCTGGCTCCTTCTCACTCCTGCATTCAAATCTCAGCTCTTGCTCTCAAAATTACACCTTCCTCCTGCACGCTGTTCCCCCCTTTGCCTCACATCTGTTGCCTCACCAGAGCCTCCAGACAGCCCAGATCCTTCTTTTCTTGCCTTTAGTGATTGGATGTCATGCTGTCTTTGCCTGATTTTATTTCATCTACTTTGAAGTCCGTGTGGTATCTGGGAGGAGATACAGGACTGACTATGCTGAGAGCAATGTCCAGTGACAGGAGGTCAGGAAAAGCAAAACCAGTTAATGGATCAGTGTCTTACCGCAGACCGTGCACTCCTCAGACTCTCCCTGCCCTCCTTCACCCCCTGCCTTTCCCGAGGCGCCTCTTCTGCTCAGTAAGCAAAGAGCACAGCCTCTTCCCTGGGTTTTGGACCAGGGCTTGTGCTGGGCCCCCAGTCTCTGCTTCTGCTCCGGCTTGCCTAGGCTAAGCCATCCCTGTCATCCGCTGAAGGATGACAAAGACCTCTGCATTCCTATTGCATGAAGAACTGGGCTGGCCAATCATTTAAATAATAAATTAAGAAAACAGTGATGTTTTGGCCCAAACATGGTGAAGATGGAGATAAGAGATTCTTTTCTTGGGGACAGACAGGAAATACTGCTTTCCAAATTTATTTTGCTTATGTTTCATCACAGGATTTTACCTTTCCTCTCTGAATGCTGTCAGCGCACAGGGACAAAAGACAAGGTATTTTGGTACACTGTTGTATTTAGAACAGCCACAAAAAATTAGGATCCAAATCATATCCAACCTATCATGTGATTACCTGGCAAACTTGCATAGCTGGAGATCCTCTGTGCCATGCTCAGCCCTTGACAGAGCTCTCACAAGCAATGTGAGTGATGAGCTCCTATTTAGGAACTGACAAATTTGTGTGGATCAATGATTATTAAAAAGAAAATGTCATTAAAGAGGACAGTTCAGTGCAGTATCATCCAGGAGCTGTCAATGTCTCTGCTGGGAAAATTAAAATAAAGTCATCTTACAATGTGTATTTCAAACATTTTGAATTTATTAATTAACTACAAGACAGAAGCAGCAGCCTATTTCCAGAGTGCATTTTGGTGTCCATTAAAACCATGGATTCTCTGAAAGGCAGGAGATTAGAACTTCTTGTAATTCTTGCTAAAGCTTGCTGGGATCTTTCATTTAGAAAATGCTGGGAAATTGAACTGTATGTTTGGGTTTTTTTAAATGAGGGTAGCAACTGACTAAACATCTTATAAATTACTCTAAACTTAAAAAAAAAACCCTAAATGTTTCATTTTGATTCTTGTATGCAAAAAAAGATCTTTGTATTGGAAATTATTTTAATTTTGAAGATTTCTGTTTCAGTGATAAAAATGAACCACTTGTCTTTTGGAGATACCCAAAACAATTCTTCCCCCCCCCCCGCTAATTTTGGTTCAACCACCAAACAGAAAATATAATTTTTCAGAGAGTTCAATTCTTCTTGCAGGAACGAGCCCTGCAGATGTTAGTAGTCCACTTCATATTGTTATATGAAGCCTGTCATGGCTCTGCTGAAACAGTGAGGTGAAGTGCTAGTAAAATCAGGAGTATTACTAAGAATTTGTACAGTATAAAGATAGGAGATCTTTTAGAAAGTTTGTCATGTCCTGTATGACAGCAGTCCTCATACCTATTGCTATTATTACTTATTGGAGGAGTTTTTTTCATTAAACCAATGTAGAACTAAGAATTCGTTATTGTAAGCACAGTATAATTATTACAGGTATTTTTTTTCCTCATGATCTTTCAGAACTGAGTCCCTAATTGCAAATCTAGTACAAGCCCAGGATAAAAAGCGTTGTTTCAAACAATAACGAACTAAGTAAAACCAAAGGACTGGTACAGAGTGATGGGGAAGTACAAGGAAGAAGCTGGAGAAGAACTGGGCAGTTTGATAGATTATTCTGTCTTGCAAGGGACATCATTAGTGTCAGGTTCCACACAGGCATCAGAGTGACTGGGAGAGGTGCAGAAATCTCATCCTGCACGCATCCACGGAGCCACACATGCTACGGCGTAGGAACTGTTTTTCATCTTCCAGTACTTTGACTTTGTTAGAAATCTTAATAGGACCTAATTTTACAAATTTAGGTTCAAACTTCTCCATCTCAAACTTCCTCTTGCTCTGGGGGAGCTGTAATTCTGTCCCCATATGAAGGTCTCACTCCCAGGTGTCGTTTCCTTTTCCATGACATGATGCAACCTTTTCCTGAGACTTTTTGGTTTTGTGGGTTTTGGGTTTATTTACATTTGTTATTTGTAGATTTGTTATAAACTTTAGAAAAAGCAGCAAGCTGCAAAGAGGCAGTGCTGCATGGTGGAGCCCTGCCTGGCTGAGCCACGGGGTTTGCTGGGGACAGCTTCAGACAGGGTGGACTGGGACCTGCAGCTCCTGTCGGGCGCTGAGCTGGGAGGTTACAAGGAGTCAGTGCAGCCAAATCATAGTACCCAGGTTAGATAAAAAGCCATCTAGATGGAGCACTTCTACTTTCCCAAAATTACATTTCCTTCCCAAGAATTTTGTATTTCATGACAAGTTTTAAAACGGAGACTTTCAATCTTAAATGAAACCACAACTAGAATTTTCCATAGGACAGAAATTCATATTTCAGCAATAAAGCGGAGGAAACAAAACTAAATGGAGAAGGTGAAGGGCTGGGGGCAGGTAGCTAATTTTACTTTCCAAAGTGGCAAAGAGGTCCTTACACAGGGTACAGCCATAATCCTGAGGACAATCCTTCCTCCCGCACAAGCAGCTGCCCTGTGCAGAAGGCTGCACCTAACTCGCGCAAGATTTTTGGAGGAAACAAAAAATTGACCTTAGGAGTCTTTCCTGTCAGTTGTCTTCTTTAGCCTTACTGCCTTCTGTTTATAACTTGGCAGCAAAATGGAGAGTTATTTGGTATATTTTCATTTGCAAAATTAAATTTGGAGAGGAGAGATATTTCATAAAGTAAACCAATATAAACAAAAATAGCCCTGCTGGGTAAGAAAATACAGCTAACTGGGGGAAGTGCATGTAAATCCATATAAATAACGGCTGTGTAAAACCACGATGCTGTGTATTTCTAATAACCAACCTTCAAAAGCAGAAGATGAAAACAAAGGAGGGCAATGATACGTGGATTAGAGAACATAACATGTGAAGAGGCTGAGAAAGCTAAAGTCATAGAGTCCAGTGAAAGAGACGGCTCAGGGGGAACATGATCACAGTCTATAAATACCTTCAAGGTAACAATAGAAATGAAGGGAGGGAATTATTCACAGTCTCAGAAAATTGTAGGCCAGGGAGCAATGGCCTGAAGCTAAGAAAAAAAAAAAAAGTTTAGGTGAGATATTAGGAGGGAAAAAGAAGCCCTGACAAAAGAAAGCGACAGGACAGTTTAATAGCCGAACAGGGAAAGTGCCCAGTGTAGCATAACTGCCGGGTTTATGCAACCGGTGAGATGGCATATCACTGGAAAAAAGAGAGAGAGGCTTTAATCAAACACACAAGAGTCAGATCAGATTGAAAGAGTACTTCTTGGTCTCACAGGCGATGCTCCAGGTACTGTCATACAGCGCTACGTGGAACTACAAGGCAGAGCTGTTTCTCTGAACTAGCCCAGCTGCTTCCCCTGCTGCTCTCTCTTACATGTGCCCTTTGTCCATCATGCACCCCCTTCCCATCCAAACGTGGATGAATTCCCTGTCATCCCTTCTTACTGAGCTTGGCTTTCCGTCCCGCTGACAGAGGTGTCAGGAGAACTGCAGGAAGAGGGAGCAGTTGTTACTAAGGCAAGTCCAACCAAGAGGGCTGCTGCTATGACAGATTGTAGAAGGAAATCTCAAAGTAACTTAAGAATGAGAAGCTGGAGGTTTGCATGAATAATACCAATAATCGCATTAAAAATTCTGCAACACTGAAAAGTTGGAAGAAACTGCTGCCTCTGCTCAGAGCACCTCAAAAGCCAACTCTGATTGATTGGTCTCCATTGAAAGAATGAGGAGATTTCCAGGGCTGAGCGGGACTTTTTGAAGAGAAGGCTTTTGCTGGAGGAAGTGAGAGAGTAGGATCCCTGAGGTCTGCTGCTGGGTCCCCACTGCACAAGCTCTCCCTGCTTCTTCTCTTTCCCTAGAAATGCAAAGGAACAGGGTCAGCCAGGTCTGAGACAGGCTGATGTTAATTCTCTAACATGTCAGAGAAAGGTGTTTCTAACGCATGCCTAGCACACTTCATAAGGTGTGCTAATAATAAATGACAGCAAGTTCACAGTCCAGAAGATACCCTGGAGGTGGGGTTCGGTTGCTTGGAGGAGCGCGGGATGAAGCAGGAAGGCTGTTGCCACCCACAGGCGCAGGGCTCCCACTGCGAAATGATACACGATTATCACAGAGCTGCCGTTGGCTGGCATCTAGTCAAACTCCTGGGTACACAGCAACCAGTACCCAGGGTGGTTTAGAGCACAACTACAGACCTACTGCCAAAATAAATACTCGGTGTAAAGCACAGAAACCGCTTATAGAGAAACCTTCCATACATACTGCCAGTCGCCCTTGCCCTCCAGGGAACTGCAGCAAAGGTATCTACACACCCAGCACTGCTGCCGTCTAAGGGTCTTTCCACAAAGCTCACTTGTGGGCATTGCCCCTAGCTTGCCAGAGGAGAGATGTCTGTTTGCATGACGCACCTCTCTCGGAGCTTTCTTTACAGTGAAGTACCCGTGAGCATCACTGCGTGACTGCGCGGCAGCTGCCACCAGTGTTTGCAGGACTAGGGGAAAAACAAGAGCTGCAGCACATTGGGCAAAAGCAAATGGGAGATACTAAATGTCAGCCTGCTGCGTCTTTAATGCTAGGCTGGAGGAAGCATTGGCACTCTCCTCAGACCCCACCTGGAGTTCTGCGTCCAGCTCTGGGGTCTCCAGTACAAGAAAGACATGGAGCTGTTGGAGTGAGTCGGGAGGAGGCCACGAAGCTGATCAGAGGGCTGGAGCACCTCTCCCATGAGGACAGGCTGAGAGAGTTGGGGTTGTTCAGCCTGGAGAAGAGAAGGCTCCGGGGAGACCTTATTGCAGCCTTCCAATACCTAAGGAAAGGGCCTACAGGAAAGCTGGAGAGGGACTGTTTACAAGGGCATGTAGTGATAGGACAAGGGGTAATGGCTTTAAGCTGAAGGAGGGTAGATCTAGATTAGGTATTAGGAGGAAGTTCTTCACTGTGAGGGTGGTGAGGCACTGGAACAGGTTGCCCAGAGAGGCTGTGGATGCCCCATCCCTGGAAGTGTTTAAGACCAGGTTGGATGAGGCTTTGGGCAACCTGGTCTAGTGGAGGGTGTCCCTGCCCATGGCAGTGGGGGTTGGAACTAGATGATCTTTAAGGTCCCTTCCAACCCAAACCATTCTATGATTCTATCTGAAACAATTCTGTACCATTTTAATAGTTTAATTTCAGTTACGTTATTATCGAAGCAGAAAAGCCTAATGAATCTATGCTGAAGTTCTTCAGTTGAGGGTCACCACTTTTTAGACTGATCCAGAGAGTTGATGAATGTTTTGCCAGTGGTATCTTAGTGATGAGCATCTTGCAGAGGCTGTTTCTTTGTTTTGTTGGTTTCTTGTTGACAAAAAACTATTTAACATAATAATTCTCTGATGTCTTCACAACAGATAATAGAAGAAGCATTTCAAAAGAGATCCAGGTAAAGTTGGGGCTATGACTGGGTCACAGAGAAGGTTCATTTATGGTAAATGCCATAAAAATAGCAGACTTTGAAGACCAAAAACAATGAAAAGTTTTGCTTTTCTTTCGTTTTAAAGCTAAATCTGTATCATTTGATGTGCTGGAAATACCTGACAATTACTGGTGAAATAACAAATCTAAAAGACTTTTAAAATAATGATTTTGTCACCCTTTTTTATTTTAAAAGTATTCCCCATTCTAAGGAATCCAGATAGGTACGTGCAAACAAATATTTCCAGAAGGTACATCCTTGAAAAATTTGGAAAGAATAAAGGAACAAAAGAGCTGCATGGGTCTGCTGCACCTTCCTCAAAGTTGCTTTCCTTCAATAACTTTGTTAAAACAGTCCACAGTTACATACATAAGCTCAAACGATCATATTTCTGAATAGCTATTTAACTGAAGGGAACTACAGTCATTCTGAAGGCATATCTCTGTTACAATCCATAATGAATGTAATCTTCAAGGGGCAATAACTTCTCTCCATTACACAATTTTTCTGTTAAAAATGGCATATGTTACAATCTGGGTTGTCAGTTCCTCTGGCCATGGACACACACGTTTCTCAGTAAAGCATCTTAGGCACCCCCAGTATGCTATCAATAAGATCAGTAATAACGTTAAAATATTTTTTTTTAATCGCATGTTAACGTAATCTTTCAAGTTATTTTTCCAATATAAATACATAGGGCACAACAGCTGTTTGGAGATCTCCAATTAGAGCTGTTTTGTGGCTGTCTCTACAGAAAATGCCTTTGGCTAATATAATTTAAACCTCTTCTGTAAATGCATTTCATGCTTTGGAGCTAGCTAATAATTTCTGTCATTTAAGAACAATGGTCTGTGATTTGCTCCTATTAGTAAAAGCGAGAAAATGAGCGCTCCCCTTGGCCCCCTGGTCCCCACCTGCCCCAGCGCTGGTGATCTGCTGCCCGTGATGTAGCGAGAGCCGCCCTGCTGCGGGGCTGCACTGGGACGGAGGGGGCGAGGACTCCGGGACAGCATTTTTACAAAGAGCGCAGGCGGCTGGGGGAACTTCAGAGTTAGGTCCCAAGGTCACAGCCAGAATCAGGAAGGAGAACTATAAATTACAAAGCCCTGGACTGCAGCCAAGCCCATGGGAAGCTGCACTTAGCATATCATTCTCTAAGCAGCAGGATGAAACCTTAACTCCCTTTCAGACAGAATTTGAATGGAATTTGGTATAAGGACACTCTCATTGAAATATCACCAACTGACTTGCCATGACAACTCAGAAACCAGTTGCCATCGCGGGGGGATCCTCTTCCAACCAGCCCAAAATGATGAT
This sequence comes from Grus americana, assembly GCF_028858705.1. Classification (NCBI taxonomy): domain Eukaryota; kingdom Metazoa; phylum Chordata; class Aves; order Gruiformes; family Gruidae; genus Grus; species Grus americana. The sequence goes on from NC_072864.1 coordinate 11,337,130, forward strand.
GAGGATGATGATAGAGCCCTATCAAATATTTATGAAAACCAGATGAATTTCTGTGCTAGCAACATGCTGATATTATAACAGAGACCTCAGATAAACTCCTGACATTAACCTAAGCTCAGATTTCTCCCAGTGTAAACCAAAGGTTGAACAAGCAGCTGATTCTAGTATTTTGAAGTGAAAACCCTGCAATGGAGGTTAATAGCTACACTGTATTGCTCTAACTACATTGCTAAGTGTGATGATTTTTTACTTGTAGATAGTATTTACACGCTGCCATCAGTGCTGTAGGCCTCCTGTGTAAGGTGCAGAGTTAGAAGAACTTTACGTGATCTATAGGCTCCTTGGTCAGCGGCTCCCATGTGTTACATGCATGTACAATATCTAATGCTGTGGGAATATGCTGAGTCCTCCAGAAGTTGCAGTATATACAAAACACTACAGGCAGTGCTATTCCAAAGCATTAAAAAAATAAAGTTTTTATGAGAAAAGGATGAATTAATTACTTTAAGGATGCAAAAGTTACTTTAGATTTTAAATGTTGAAAGAATACAGAAAAGAAATGATCCATGTAAATTTTCTGTATCACAAATGTAAAACCTCTGCGTCTCGCTGTCGCATCATTAACTCTGAGACCCGTAATTTAAAGATGTGAGATAATATTATTGTCAGTCCCTGTGGGAAAAGGGGCAGCTTGAAAGCAAATCCCTTCCCCCTTGTCTACAAAGGAAGAATACTGGCATTAAGTGCTGAGACAGCTGCCATCCTTCCATCTTGGCACTAAGTTAGGTGATGGGAAGCAGTGAAGAGATGCTGGAGAGTTTGGGAAGGGCTGCATAAAGGCAGGCGACAGCAGTAATTTATTGGACAGCAGCTTCCTCAGATGAATCGTACAGCCGTAACTAATAAATAGATGTGAACCATTTTGCTAGTAAGTTATAACTGATTCTTTAAAACACTGTTACAGGGCTTTGTGACCGGGGAAGGTATGATTAGCAAGAAGCACTAACAATGTGATCTGAATAGCTGTTGTGAAGAAAAGCCAGAAAAGTAATGAATTAGCTTCTATAGTTGGAGAGTTGGTTTGTTGGGATGCAGGCCTGATAAAGTATACTTTTGGGAAAGCTGGAAAAAAGGCATCTAAGTATTTGTAAAACATTGTAGAGATGGTAGGGAATGAAATTTCCCTAGAACTGGCGGATGTGGAAATCTGTGTTGGATGGACACAAGGATGAAATAATAGTTGGTCGTGCTCCGTCTTACACCCCGATGCTGTGATAACCTTCAGATAAACAGGTTTCGGTCACTGCAGATTAGGACAGGATTATCTCTTCTCTTCCTTGAGAAACCAGGCAAATACATTTCTGCTGCAAGAAAGGCAGGCCTGCATTCTGTACGTACGGCTTTCTCTGAGCCTTTGGCATCTGCTAAAATGAAGAACGTAACTGCTCTTCTGATCTGCAACACAAAGAAGAGATTCATGGCATCCTTCGGTGTATGTGCCTGCAGGTTCATGTGTTTTATTGCTCAGGATGCGACTTCTACAATTTCTTCCTTTATTTCATAGATCTTTTCACAAATGGATATTGTGATCCCTAAGAAATGAAATGTCCAAAGGTTCACAAAACAACAATCTTTGTGGGTTTTTTGCCAAATGAAAGAGCAACGTAGTTTTTATACCTTCTTATGCACTAGTCTAACTTTTGATGCACCCTTTAGATTTCTGAATTTATTTTACTAATTCAGCTCATACTGATTTATATGCTTTAAGCAGATCAAGCAGCTCATGCAAAAAACCCTGTTAAAATATATTAAATAATTATTTATGTAACATCTTCCATTAAAGAACTTAAAAGCAACAGAAAAATTAATTTATCTTATTTGAGCTAAGTAGTATCTCCATTTCAGGATATAAAAATGAAGGCATATTAAATGAAATATTCAAACATAGGTACCTAAAGTTAGTCATCTAAATATACATGTCAGCAGCTAACTACTGCTTTGATTCTCCCAACTCAGAGGGGATCATTTTTGCATTTGATGGTCACACTGAAGAGAATGAGAAACCAACATTTCTCAGACTATGTCTGTGCAGGTATTAAAGGGACCCAGATTTAAAAACCAGGATCTCCCGCGACTTTGGCTGAAATTAGGAACTGTTAAGAAATAAAGCAACTTTTATTTAGCTCCTAGCTATAAGTGGATGTCAAATTGCAGGCATTTGAGTTCAAAAACCACTCAGAAAGTTTATGTAACTGATCCTGCCACCTTTCCCAACATGAGTAATTACTGCTCTCTCAACGAGTGTCATTTACGTACATTAACTGACTTCCATGAGGTTGGTTACTGTACGAAAGGGGGTTGGAAGATCAGGCCCTAGGAGATTTTATCATGGTCGTGCTGCTCTTTGGTGGCACTGAAGACAGAAATCGGTCCCCCTGCCTGCCTTCTGTTGTCATCACAGCTGCAACCTCAGCCCTTCTCCCGCAGCAAGGACTTGCATCTCCGAGTCAGTGAGGGTTCTTTCTGATGAAGAGTGAAGGACCATTTATGGAGGCTGTGTTACACATTTCAAATTAAGTATTTTAAGGGTGGTGCAATAATTGTCAGGTCTGCATATTTAATGGACCCTGAGCTATAAACATGTTCAAAAAGTGCCTAGTTAATATCAGTTTGACAGTGAATTGGCACAGTCCTGAGCTCCGATGCATCAAATTAACATCGATCCGCAAAATGTTACTGACAGGTTTCTTAAATCTGCCAAGTTTTGAAATCAATTTGGGAGAAGAGGGCTTCTCCCCCCAGCCCACTTTTTTTTTTTAAGTCCTTTCTAATTCCTTACCAGGAGTCCAAGGGCATTCCTTCAGAAATGCTTTAGAAATGTTAATTCTTTTCAAACTTTGTTTTCCCATCCTCATTCAAGAGTGATCAATTCATCTTAGGGTGTTTCTGCGGTGTAAAATTTAAAATCCTCTCCCACTCACTCTGGGTCGGGAGGAGCAGAGCTGTGACCGTGTGGTGCCCAGCCGAGGTACAGCTGGGCTCTGTGCAGACGATGCATGTTTGATATTCTGGGATGCAGGTGCTCCGCTGCCTCCAGCGGATGGCTAATAACTTCCAGGTGGGATTTGAAGGAACTGGCACTGCCCCATTACATTCCTCTATGGCTTCGGTCCTGGCAACTTCACCAGCTTCCCCTCTCCCTGCGTGATATCAATACAGCTGCGCTCAGCGGACCTGACTATGCTGGAACACCCTCAATAAACAGAGGAGAGCTGGCACGCTCTGCTCTCTGAAGGGTTCATGACTCTGCTGCAGTTTCAGCACCGTCAGCCAGCGCCGGGGTTTGTTAACCTTCCTGGCAGCCTGCAAAGCCGCTCTGCTCAGGGGCACGCTGCCGGGGGACTGGCAGAGGCTGGCCGACAGTCTGCCACGAAGGGGAAGAGTTTGAAGGAGGCTTACGCTGCTGAAGGAGGCTCGTCCTGGTTGGTATTAGGTCACTTTGCTTGCATTTTGCTCTATGGATTTTCAATAACTATGATAGAAGAGCGTACATTTAAACAAAAGAATTAAGATATAATGGTGACATTTTTCTTCAGCATTTTTATCTTTGTCTAAGCAGGGATACAAATGGTAGGTAAGGTTCTAGTGTCTAATCACAGAGCTTTCCTTGAAAACGCGCTGTAACAGCTATTGAAATATTTTGCCAGCAGAAGCCAGGTAACAGCACCTGTGAAAGAGGCTTGTGTCATTGGTTTTTATCCCTTGAAGGAATGGAAATTGGGTGGGTTTTGGAAGAAAGCCACTTGACGGGCTGTTGAATGGTTGCTTACTATTAGGGATGCGTGCTGTGGCATGGTTACCATGAGGTGGCACGTGCCAGCACCTAATGGTTCCAAAAGTGGCATTGCCAGACCTGGAAGGTTGTCTCCAGCATGGCAGGGAGTGTGCTGCAACAGTGTCCCCCCTTGTTCCAACCTTTCTCAGCCATCCTCCCGCTCTGTTCTTCACCAGTGGGGTCATGCTGTGAAGCCAGGGCCCTACCGTCCCCTGACTTGCTATTTTCACAGCACGTGCTCCACTGCTGAAGCCACGGTTCCAGGTTTCAGTGGTGGCACTGGGAGCAGAGACTACACCTGCAGAACGTCTCGCTGCGGAGACTCATTGGACTGCAGTGGTTTTCCTGGAGACGGAAAACTCCCGGAAACATCTGTGGGACCTCCGTTTGTTTGTGGTTGTCCCCACTCAGCATCAGAAACAGGAGGAGGCTGAAGGTGTTGCTCCTGTGGCTCAGCTGAAGCCAGAGAGAAATGTCGGCTGCTGTGTGATGACTAAGGCTCACATGCTTATTACTTCTATCAGTTAGAGCTCTTAATCACTTTGTGCTGTTTCATCCTATAACATGAATTCACTTCAAGCTGTGAAATTCACCATTTTTGCCATGACTAATATGTGAAATCTGCCACCTTCCTTCGTGGCTCGCTCTGTGCCTTAGTTAGGCATCATCTGTCTGATTAGGGAAATCTGTGATTTGTTTCTTGCAGTTGAGCTAATACAATTTCATTCCCCTCCTTTCTCCTCTTTGCACTCAACTGTGATTTCATCATCACTTTTGCCTTTTGATGCGCCGCGGACGGAGCGGTGTAGAAGCCATCTTTGCTGGGGTTTGCACGCTGCGAGTCTTGGCTTTCCTCCTCTGTGTAATGTGTGGGTGTGCATTGGTGGGACTCAACCTGAGGCTTTAACCCAGCTTTGGTTAAAGCCGCTTAGGTCTCTTACATTATGTTTACCATCTTACTGCATTTTTCCCAGCCTGGTTGCTGCAATATTTTGGAAATAATTTCCCACCTGCCTTGCCAGTGCCTTGTTTCACGATACATTCATCTGTTACTCTTTGTATTGAACATTGCTGGCATTACTAAATGCTATAAATGTACCCAGTATACCATAAAAATACACAAGCAGCTGACTGGTCTTGCCTACAAGAAATACTATTAATCTTTCATTTTTCACATGCTCTAGGCAAGATCCAGAGGGTGCTCGAGGAACATCTCATAACTGAATTGGGTCCTAACTTCTGATTTTCTCACTGATTGGTTAATGTCTAAAACTATTTTCCCACACTCTTAATGTCTTAATTGTTCTTTGAAGACGTTGCCAGCTCATCCATCCTTTTACCCATAATTTACACCCTCTTACAAACCCAGTGAAATATTATTTTAGTATTTCTGTCAGTGAAGTACTGTGATAAATGGTCATCTTTTAAGATCAGTGGGAACAGTATAATGGATGTGCAGGAGAGCTTATTGACTTGCTCTTGCCAAAATGGAGTCCTGCCATGAAGTTCAGAGGGATCACGAGATGCCCTGGATACTCCTCATACTTCAAATAGTCCTTTCTAATGGTAAAGCTTATCGGTTTGTGCTACACAGAGTTTTACGAGATAATGATAGGAGAGCAAAAGAAAGCTTCCCTCGTAGCTCTACTTGTTTTCACTATAACTTTCCTTTCCATCTCTCTCTTCCTGTATTCTGCCTTTTTTTTTTTTACCAGTTTCACTCAGTCTAAGTTAATCACCTCCTTGTCTGATACGCAATCATGTAAATAAGATCAGCAGCACCATTTCTATTAACAGATAAAAAAATGGACAAATCTCTGAGAATTCCTGCATGCAATTAACCCTTCATCGGAAACCCGGAGGAGGTTCAGTAGCATCCCGGGCACACGTTCGTTACTTTGTCCAGCTATCAGAAAACATAATGGCCTGATCTCGCTTCTGCTCATATGTTGATAAAATTTCTTTGAATGACTCTGAGAGCAGGATTATGCCTGGTACTCAGCACCCTGTGCTCTTCTCTGTATCTGCTGCATTCAGCACGGGAGTCTTGCAGCCGTACTAGCCCAAGCTATTTACTTACCACCACTGTGGACTAATCAGATGGCAATAAAAGCTTTTACTGTGCCATCCTGTTTGTGATCAGCAGAAACATAAAAAGCATGTTAGCAAATTGATTTTTGGCATTAATTGTGAGCAAAGAGCATTCTACTTAGTACAGATAGGGGGTTTTTTTCAGGCAGAAAAATTCTATTTTAGTATTTTAAAAGTGATTCTGGAAGATGCTGAGCTAAGCCCAACGGACATACTTTTCAAATACCATAAGGCAAAGAGTAGTTACTGAATCTCCTCAGTCTTATTAGCTTACATAAACATAAAAATTTGAATAATGTTTAAAAAGCTAAATTCTCCAGATAATCCATAATCAGTAAATGTTCATTACTGAGATGTAGCAAATATGCATGAGATTTCCCCAGTGATGTTTTGGTTACACGATTTAAAAGGCATAGCAAAACCCTCCTCCACGCGGGGCCAGGCAGAAACTTCCGCAGGTTCCAAAGGTCACTTGGCCACAGCTCGGACCTTCCTGTTCCCCTTCAGGAGCAAGCAGGAGAAAATCAGAATTCACTCCCTCATTTTACAGCTCTGGTGATTTATAAATAAATCATCCCTGCACAATGATTGATGTCTCCATATAAATAATTAAGTCTTGACCTTATGTTATGACACCTGCTAAATTTTTTTGGCACTTGAAACCAGTGCTCAAGAGGGGGCCTTGACACCAGATAAATAAAGGTGGGACTAGATTCGAGGGGGAGGGGGAGCCAGTTTTTTGTTTACCCTCATTTTGTTCTGTTTGATTCCATCAGCTAATTGATGATGATGATTATTAATCTCTGTTGCCATCTACTCTATGGATTTAATTCTGCCTGTGATTGCTGTTGGAAAGTTTGCTCCATTAGGAGCAGGCTTTGATTAGGTTTCTAGTAGCCACAGTTTCCCAGAGCTCCCCCAAATCACTGTGTGACCTAGCCCGGGCACTTTACACCTATTTTTGTTTGCAATTTATTTTGCGCAGTGGCAGAGCTCCAGTAGCCCGGGTGACACTGTCATTCTGCTCAACCAGGCTAGGTAGCAGGTGTCAGCAAAAGTTTAATTTGGAAGCTCATGAATTCAAAAGAAGAGCTTAACGGTTATCCCCAACACAGAGAGCTGCTGTGGCCTGCTCCTGGAAAAGAGAAAATCCTGGGGACATGAAAGGAATTGATGAGACACCAGGCATCTGACAAAATGAAATCTTCTCGGGATAAATGGGGGATAGCTTTCTCATCAAATGGTGAGCATCATTAATAAACAAAATGGATTTAGCGACTGCATTTCCAATTTTCACTTCTGAGACCGCTCAGGTTTACCATTCATCCTCCCTCGCTGGTACTGTATATACAGCCTATCCTCTGAAGAGCTGCAACTTTTAAATCTTGCAATAAAATACAAGCATTTCTGAGTGAGCGTCTAACATAAAAAAATGAGCATCTCTTTTTTTTTAAGCATGTTACTCTGCACACGACACAAGTCAGCTACAGACAGAAAGCAATATTATAATACAATTATAATAAGGGACTCTCCTAACCCCTCAAACAGCTTAAAAAATTACCACACAGCTACAACTGGGTATTGTATTGTTCCTGGCTACTTCTACAGCCAACACCGGGGAATCCCAGATGTCAGCAAGGTGCCTGGGCTGTCCGGTCACCCATCACTAGCACGCTGGTGCTAACACGCTTGTACAAAATTACTTTTTGCTGTACGTTTGCCGTGCTTTGAATATGTACGTTCTTAAGGGTTGAGTGAAATGCAAGGTGGCATCGCAAGGTCCGAGTTGCCAGTATCACCGGGCAGGGGAACGCGGGACGTGCCGAGAAGCGCACCTAGGGGAGGGCAGTGCCTGAAGCAAACCCCCGTTCCCCTACAGATCAGCTCCAGAAATGAGAAGGTGCTATGATACGCCCTTCTGCTTGTGCACAGACTGAACTCCGGGTGAACTGGATTTCCAGTGTAGGGGTATGCCGGCATTTATCAACTAGTTTGCTTTGGATCCCATTATTTTCGGTACAGAAACCCAAGCCAGACTCGTACCCGCGAGCAGTCAGCCCGGCTGAGACGCCGGCTCCATCCCTCCCCTGAAGTTGGGGTCCCGGTGCTGGCGCCCCGCGAAGCCCCGTGCCCGAGCGGGGCTGGACCGGCCCCGCCCGGCTGCGGTGGGAGCGGAGCGGGGGGACGCGCCGCAGCCCCGGGGCAACCCGCACCGCGCCCGGCCCCAAGCGCGGCACCTGCCCCTCCGCCCCCCCCAATTATACGGCGCCGCCCGGGAGAGGAGCCCCGAGGTGAGGGGGTCGCGCCGCGCCGCCGGGGGGACGCGGGACGAGGGTCCCCAGCGCGGCCGCGCCGCAAGTTTGGGCACTTTCCCGAAGTGGTGCGGGGAAAAGTTGGGGAGCGGCCGGGGGATGTGCGGGGGTACCCGAGGGGGCGCAGCCCTGCCCGGGCCCGGGGAGGGGGAACTCGCCACTGACCTGCGCCGCTCCCGCGCCGCCTCCCCGCGCTCAGCGCATCCTCCGCGCCGCTCCCGCCCGCCGCCGCCGCTCTGCGCGCCGCAGCCGCGGCTCCGCGCCGGCGATCCTCGGCGGGGAGGAGAGAGCGAAGCGGGACAGCCCGCCCGTAGACGGGAGGCCGCCGCCCCCCTCCCCGCCTCCCGCCCCCCTCCGCGGCCGCCGCCGCCGCCGCGCCCCGGCCCCGCTCGGCTCGGCAGCAGCGCGGTCCCCGCCCCGCGCCCCGCCGCGCCCCCGCTGCGCACCTCCGGGAGCAGGTGCGGCGGCCTCCGGCGGGGAGCGCAGCCCGGCCCTGCTGCGCCCTCGGCGCATCATCCCTCGCCGCGACACGGGGAGGGCGCGGGCGGTGCCGGTGCCGCCGCCTTTCCAGGGGTGCCGTTCGCTTCTCAAGTTTGACACGTTTTCGTGGCGCCGTCCGCCCCCCCGGCCGCCTTCAAGGCTGCTGAATTATGCATTGTCTGAAGGGCAAATTACCGCCGAGCGGAACAGGGGGCTGCCGAAAGAAGTGTGCGTTGTCCGTGTGTGTGTGTGTGTGTGTGTGTGTGTACGCACAGGCGCGCACACAGCTCCTGCTGGGAAGCTGCATCGTGAGCTTGTGCCTGGGCGTCTCTGACCGAAATATTGCAACCCCCGAATGGGAAGTTGCGGGGGAGGGAGGAAAGGTCCCAGGCAAGGCGCTGGGGGAAGCCTCCGCATCCCTGCTGCCGGCTGGCTTTTGGGAGGAACGGGGCAGGGAGGCTCTCTTAATATCTTCGGTGTGGATACAAGCATCTTGCCGGGCATGTCCTCCTCTGGTCTGCAATTTAACAACGTTATTGAAAATATATGTCTTTTGAGACCAGTTGGGAAGATTGGTGGCCCACGCTCTCAAAAGAAGGTGGTTGTGAACACAAACCCCAAGGGGAGATACAGCACGAGTCATGGGAAGAGAATTGGAGAGATGGTGCTGTTGAACAGTAAATCGGAGCAGATGCGCTGTACCCAGGGCATGGTGGGGACCAAGGTGCCTTGTCTAGAGCGTGGAATGTGAACTGTGGAATAACTGCACAAAAGGTGCCTCTTGCACTCTCTGCTGGCTATTTTCCACCCTAAAATGCCAAAAGGCTTTTCCTGCACAACTGTGCAGCAGGATAAATGGTGTAATAACAGCAAAACCAGGGTATGGCTATAATCCCCAAGAATGGGCTCTCTGGCATGCCTGGCTATTGCTAGGTGTAATGAAGGGGCCACTGGATGACGTGAAGAAACACCAGAGTTAGATGAAATAGTGCCCCCAGAGCCCGTGCATCAAGGAGGTGTGCTGTGCTCTGCACCCACTCCTCAGCTTTGGGAGCGGCAGGTCCCAGGAGCTGCCCTTTCCGCCAGGGAATCGTGGAGCCGAGCTTTGGCAGCCCCAAGGGAGCAGCAGCGGGGCTTGCCGACAAACAAAGGCAGCCGTGTTATGTTGACATACCTGCCATCCATCCTTAATAAGGTGTCGTGCACATACAGTGTTAAATGTGCGTCAGGATGGATCCTATCTACAACCCTCTGAATAGTTCCAGGTGTGTCTTATAAATAAACTATGACATTTATCCTTTGACTAGATTAACAGAAATACATGCTACTTAGTCTGCTCCCTAGCAATCAATTGTTCCCACTAAGTAGGTGTTATTTATTTAAGTATTGATTAGGGACCCAACCCTGTAGTCTTTAAGCAGGCCAGGTTTTTGCTGATGAATGGAATATTTGATTGAGAGTTTTGAGATCAGACTTTATGTAATTCTATTGTCATAGGAAAAAAAGCGCACATGATACAGCTTTCCAGAGGGAGATGCGTTCATGCCACTTGGAGTCCAAGAGAATAACACACGTTCCTTGTGTGAAAACCGCAATCATTGCTTTACTTGAGCATCTTCTGTCATATTCTGTGTGGCATGAGGCACATAGCCTTTAACAGCAAAAATAAATGTCCAACTGGGAAAAATGCATTGAGTTACATACTGTAAATGTAAAACATTCCTCGATGTCTGTTGCTATGGCAGGTGACCGGGGAGAATACTGTCCTCTGAGGGCCAACTCCTGTTTGCATGGCATAAGGAAACTTTCCTGCTACGTCCATGGTGGCCGCTTTTGCAAGCAGGGTGAGCAGAATGTGGCTCTGTGTTCTTTATTCAGGTTGTGTTAGGAAAAATGCTTTAAATGAATGACCTTGAAAACAAAGCCCAAATAAGAATCCTGGCACTGGGTCCAGTGACAGCGAGTTCTCTGCCCCACTCCCTGCGGGACTCACAATTATGTTTTTCTTCAATTTGGTCTCCATTACTTGCAAAACATTCTTGGAAATTTGAAAAATAAGGTATCTCAAAACAATGGTTTCTGGGGTTTATTTTTGTATTTGGGAGGATTGATTTTTATTTTTTTCCCTGTCTGTCTCCAATGGAACAGAAGGCAACGTGAATCCCTTTTGTTTACTTCTTTGTTTCTGCTCCAGACTGCTTAATAACATGAGCAGATATGCGTGTGGCTCTGGCTGTAGTCTGGTGCTAGTTAGTGGCTATTACAAAGTTAGGAAGAAGAGCAACAATCAAATAGCCTTGGTTTTAAGAGGGTAGAATGAAATAAGAGGACAGAATGGAAAACAAAATTTGAAATATTTATATAAGAAAAGAATATACTTGGTAAATGCGTACACTGTAGCAATAAAAGATTTTCATTCAGGTAGTCATATGAAATGAGATTTCTAATTATTTTGAGATTAAAACATTTTAAAGCAAATGCAATATTTACTGAAGGGAATCTTTGTATTATTAGTCGTACAGACTTACTCAGGTTGTAAAGAAACACCTCAGCATATAATGTAGTATTGTTGTTGTGATGTAGTGGTACTAGTGCTGTGCTTGTAATCAGGATTGCTGGTTATCATACATCACAAAGTGTCATTTAAAATCCTATATATAATCTCACTTCTTTTGAAATTGGAAGGAATTGTTTACCTTTGTTTAGTCATAAGCAAATGCAACTTACATTTTCAGAATGTTTGCTATGGAAGGCTGGAAAACATTTGGGGGAAGGTGAAATTAATTGTAAAGTTGTTTTTGGTGCTTAGACACATGTAAGATATTTCTGGTGGAAAAGACTGGAAATTATTTATCTCAGTGAATTCCAGCCTGATATTTATAGAAATACTATCTGAATGCTTTAAAAAAAAAAGATTATTTCCCCCATCCTGCCAATTATTTGAGGAAAAAAAAGGTCAACATTTTTTTTTATTATATATTATAGGAAAGTTCATCTTATATTGAGGCTTTATTCATCTCTCAGAAAATAGCACAGAGAAAAATGAAGAGAACATATGGTGTCTTCTATCAGTCAGTCATCATTACTGCTTCTTCACACTATGTCATCACCCCACAAATAGCAAATGAGTGTGAATTTCTCCCTGCTGAAAGAGAAAAGAGAAAACTGGTTAGTGCAGCCAAGTTAAAAAAAAATAATTAATAAATATTACAATAGCATCAACTGGAAGATTATATAAAATATTAAAGACAATGAGAATGCGGAGGGGAAAAAAACCTAAACTGTCAAACAATAGTATCAAACCTGCAAATGTTGAGCTGGAGCAGAACTCATGAATTTCTCTTGATTTGATAACCAAGCTTGAAATATTGATGGGACACAGTCTCTCTTGCCCATTCTTTATGAATGATTCTGTGCTATTTGAGGTGCTCAAACAGACAGTACTCAAATAAGAACTGTGAGGAATGTAATGTAATAGTTTGTCTCTGGGGCATCCATAAAATCCTGAATTTCCTTTTTTAAGCAGACATCTAGGAAAAATATAATTTTATTTAATTCCCTGATGTTCCTATTACACTTGTAGTGTAAAGGTTGCGATTCAAATCCTTATCTGAAAAGCCTTTCTGCCATTCTTAAAGTCTCTTGCAAAGAAATATATGACAAAGCAGCCCTGGAAATAGCTGCCATAGGAACTTAATAAACCCCACCACTGGAAACATCCATCCCAGCTTTGGAAGGGATATTTCAAAATCAACCTCCTATAGAAGCAGCGAAAGCAGTTGAGGTTTATGAGGAAAAAAAATTGTATATGTGTGTGTGTATCTGCAACCTGGTGTATTTCCTGAGATCAGGCAAATCCTCAGGCCCGAAAAACCTAAATGTTCATTTTTTCCTTCCATCTCCGTCCCTTTCCCCCCCAGTGTTGTTGAAATACCTCAGAGACCCAAAGGCAGACCCTGTGAATAAAGCTCCTTGAGCGGTACGTCCAGAATGGTGCAACAAAGCAGAAAATTAAGAGCCTTATAGGAAAGTCTAAAGCAAATCTAGGGCAGATTGTCTCCCAGATCTCTAATCCTTCATTCCCTTTGGATCCTTCCCTCAAAGAGCAGCTCATAACGGGATGATAATGCACCTGCACTTGAGCCCCATATGTAAACTGCATGGGGAAACGAGCTCGTTTGCAAGCTCCTTTCATTTTGATGCCCAGCTGAAATAGGTGCATACAGGTTGGTAGAACTATGGTTCAAACAACTACCTCAAACTATGTAGATGCTTGGACTAGGGTTAAATTTCTACTATGACCCCTCCCAGGATCTGATACTACTTTACTGATGCTGCTTTAGAGTAGCCATGCCTGCCTGTGGAAACAGGGCTTTCCTCTAAAGATCCTTTTCCAAAAATGTCTTACGCTGGAGACAGCCAGTGAGGGTGAGCTTCGCCGGTTCAGTGGGACAGTGTTCAATGGGACGGTGTCAGATGGGGTCTTGGAAGAGGGAAAAGTGCAATGGCAGGTAATGCTAGGGATAGAAGAAAGCAGAATAAAAGTGTATTTTCTGGGAATTAACCAAAAATAAGAAAATATGAAATAATTGCATGTGCTTTGTCCCTGGAGCAATGCTTCTGCGTGAGTAGTATCTGCAAGGTAGGAGTGGCAAGGCTTGTATGGAGAGGCAGTATCTTTATCAGACCGAGGAATATCAATAGGACAAATTGTTGGGTACACAAACCATTCTTGGGGAACAAAGTGAAAATCTCTGCAAAAATGATAGAAACCTCAAAAGACAGAGTTGGAAGAGATGTATTAGATCACATGGTTCATTCTTTGGTAGCAGCAGCAAATTGTGCCCTTGAGAGAGAGGACATCAATTGTTTCATAAAATATAACCAAAAGGAACAACGTGGTTTAGACAGGGCAGCCTGAGAAGCATTTGATTTAGTCTAAGTGGGAACAGCCAGACCTACCAGACTCAAAATCCAAAAATGGCCCCCAAAACTACTTTTCGGCAACTCCATCGATAACCTGGAGTAAATGGGAGCTTTTGTCCTCATTACACTGTGTACATGCTGGAAGGGATTCTTTCAGCAGGACATATGAAGATGTATGAATAGATACTCCCCATGACAACATATAAGGGCGCAGGGGTTTGGAGTATTTTACTGTTTCTGTTCCGCACGTCCTGGAATAACGGTGATTGAGATGGAGTAATTGTCAATGGCCCTTTGAAGGACTGAACCTGAAGGGCTGGGTTCTGTCAGGTAATGTCGCTCTCTAAGACGTAATTCGATGTGAGTGAAACTATGCGCTGTTCTAACTCTGGGCGTCCACCGGACGTATTCAGATCCCACCAGTTCTGGCATCTGGGGCTTGGGGCTCTTTAGGAATAAATTGGCTGTCCTGGATGGATTTGCTTTGTCATTTCCAGAGGTAGTAAAACTCGGGGACAGAATTTGTATGCACCTTGTATGCAGCTCCTTATTGTCCGTGTTTGGGCAAGAAATTGAACCCTGTTCTATCAGTATAGTGATGGGCTTTGCTGTGCAGCAGTTGGGGTGACCCTGAGCATGTTTTTCCAAGTGGGTGAGTGGAATGAATCATACTGGAAAGACGAATTGAAGAAAAATATGCTTAATGCTGGCCAGCAAAAGTGATCCTAGTGGGATCACTCCATCACTGAAGAAGCGTGTCACAGCTCTTTCATAGGTGACATAAACAAGTTCCTTTTTAGACTGCCAGGAACAGGGGCAGATCTCCTGACACTTGCATTCATTCTTCTTGATTTTATGTGTTTTGTAAGTTGGTAGTATGACTCAGCAGAGAGGGAGCACAGTGCAGGATGCAAGCCTGCTTCTGAAGAACCATTCTGAGGACCAACCAAAGCAAAATAGCTACAAAGTGTAATAAACAGTGCTTTTCCTAGCCTCAGGTTAGGCCTGGCTCCTGCTCCCTTATCATGGACCTTCCCTCTCTTCAGCCTCTCTTGCCTTCTGCTCCTTTACCCCAGGGAGCGTGTCTCTGCACCATCCATCCCACACACCAACTGCGGAAACAAAACCGCCCTTGACCAGATCTCCCTTCCACCTCTTCTCTTTTTTCTTTGCTGCTGCTGTCTTTTCCCTCTCATGTTACTATTGCCAATTCTACGTGGTTTTTTTTTTAAACATATAATGTGAAGAATTGATTTTGCACGTGATTCATGCAGAGGGGGGCTGAGTCTGTGAACGAAGCCAGTATTTCTTGTTCTTCCGTCTACCATTCTTTTGCATCTGTCATGCTGTTTTCAATAAACAATTAAAATAAGTACAAATATTACAGTCAACTGGGATTTTACCTAGTCTGCTTGCTTGAATATCCCTCCTGTGAAATGGGAATGTCTTGCTCTGAAACCACTATATGATACATGGTTTGATTATATGATACCGTTCCTTGTTTCTCCTGTACTTTCAATGGCTGAAATACTGAAAGGAGAAAACCAGGGGGTAAAGGGGAAGCCATAGATTTAGTTCTGGTTTTGCATAACCTCATTGGTTGGGTTTTGTTTGCAAACCCAAGGGTGCTTGAGATTCAGGTCACTTCTCTCAATCCCCCTGCAGTGGTAGGCGTGTGTGTGAATGCATCAGAGAGGAGAGATAAATGACTCACATTATGATCCATCTTTATTTCAAATAGTACTCAGCAAAAGCAAGAGGGTGGCTTTTGTGTTGCAAAACCCTGTTGATTTAATTTTTATTTCGCAGAGCCGGGCGTGGTTCGGACAGAGGTACTATATATCTTAACACGGAGAGAGTGAGGGCAGCACAGACCTGTGATTTTTAGTTTGGCCAACTTCTCCAAGGAAAGCTAGCAGATCAATTTAGGGAGACAAAAAGAAGTAAACTATCTTTGGCCTCTAGATTTTTCCCTGTTTCTTCCCTCTGGGTTTTCATTTCTGAACAGATATCGTCATCATCGTCTCATTAGAGGTAATAGAATCTGAAGGGTAAGAAGGCAAAAATCCTGGCTATTGATATATGTGATGCAAACTAGCTCTTATTTCCTTTGTAAATCAGGGATTGTGGAATACTGTAGCAGATGTCTTGTCAACTGGGAAAAGTCTGTTGTTGTCCTTTAAAAATCAGATGCTGCCTAGGTGCACTGGTTTTCTTTAGAGCTAAAGCAGTGATGCTTCCAGAATCAGGCTTCCTGTCTTCCCTGAATTTTGAATCACAAAAAGCATCTCCAAGGTCACTTCCTGGAATACCTTTGGATTTTCATCACTTTGGGCCATCTGGACTAGATGAGCGAGGTGATATCAGTGAACTCCTTTGTGAACAACTATCCATCTGACAAAGGGAAGGATGCCGTTCAACACTGTGAAAAGAGGAGGCAAAAGCTCAGGGTGGAATCAGGATTTCAGTTTTATTTTGAACTGAGCAACGTAACCTTTCAAATTCACAAAGCATTGTCAGTTCTTATAATCCTTTATTAGTCTGCTTGGTTTTGATTTCTGTTTGTATTTTTACTATCTAGGGAAAAATAGATTTTGGCATCCTTTATTCTGAACACCGTCAACTCTGATTGTAGGAATAAGACGAGTAAGAATTACTTGCACCGGTAAGATTTAATTGACTGGGCATTTAGGGAGAAGAAAAAAGGAGGAGGAAAAAGAAAAAGGAATAACTGTATCGTTTGATTCAAGCATTCTGTCCGTTCTGGAAATAAAGGAAGAGAGAACACAAGCTGCTGCATTTGTGTGATTGCACTAAAATAGCAGCTTGTGTTTACATTTTAACTTTCCATTACGAGGCTGCTGGCTGCGTAGCTGGAAGCAGAGATTTAGGATGTGGCGAGTACCTGTTTTGTGGGCCCTGTTACGGTGCCCCAAACAGCCAACACACAAACACTGATCCTTTTGATGTGAGTGCCAGCTTCTGGGGCAAAGGCTTATGGCACCGGGGATTTCATTTTGTCTTTGTAAGTGCCAGAAAGGGGGAATATGCAGAAATAAGAGAGACACAAATAATGTTTGCTCTGGCGCTCTTGAACTCATTTTCCTTGTACGGTGAAAGTGTGAAAGTGGTCGGCAACTCTTTGTGCTACTGTTAATTCAGCACTGCATTGAAATTCTCCTTTATGTCATCTAGGGCCCTCATGTTCATTTTGGGTGGTTTCTTAGTATGTCAAATGTCTTGTTAGGCTCCAGATGTGATATGGTAAAGCACGAAGCAATATTTTGTAGTGTGGCAGACCTGAAGCACCGATTGCAATGTAAATGCTCTGACATATCTAATTCATTCACACTGGTCCCTAATACAGGTGATCCCCTGGATGGGTTCCCCAAATACTGACCCAAAACCACAGCCGTATGCTGGAGATGCCAATGGCCTTTTCTAATAATTCATATTCTAGTTACAAAACTGTTCTGAGGGTTGAAGGAAGTCCCCTCCTTCCCCTCCCCTCTCCCCAGATTTTTGGAGAGACTGAATGAAGACCTTCCTGTAGGCTGTCACTTTGCAAATCAAGCTGTTTTCTTATCAACACAACACTCAATTATTTGCCCTTCTGTACCTTAAAAAGCAATGATACAGATCACTGATAGGAACTCAGTGATAATATGTCAACCCTTTTTCATGAAGTGTGCCAGCTTGCATTGTAACCTCGCTGCTGCTGCTGTCAGAACACAGTAAACTTTTTGTTTCATCCCACAGGGTCCTTGAAGTTTATTTCATTACAGAGTATAATATCTCCTAATGGAAACTAGGTAACAGACATACCAAGAGCTAGCAAACAGGAGATTTTGTGTCAAAAGAGAATTCAATTTTAATTAATCTTTTCAGAGTAATTCAATTGAGTGTTCAGGAGGAACCTATTTCTGCTTTTCCCCAGTTTCCTACACTGATTCTGCATATTTTAAATCAGTAATTCAGTAGTCCAAGAGTACATCTAAATAGAAAGGAAGAGATATATGTTAGACTGCATCTTGGGAGATTTGCTTGTATACGAGGATCGGATCTTTTCATATTAACAGGACTACTGCGTTTTGGTGACAGCAGGAAGATCTTAATGGTTTTTCCCATGTCTCGTTCTCCCTCCTTCCCTCCTGCAGTGTGTGTACTATACCTGTATATCTATGTGTATGCATGTATATGAACACATACATAAATATTCTGTAGTTTCTCATTGGGGAGAAGACTTTCCTTTTCTGGCTTTTAATTTATATATGTGAGAGACATGTTTCTTTGTTACTTCCTCTGCATCCACTTAGCAGTGCAAGAAACAGTTGTGTGTCAGCATGTATGGGTGCAGTGTATGTGTTTAGTCTCTGTATCTACAACCTCCTGAGCCTGATGTAATAATTCACGCACGGATGACAGGCAGTTTAGAAATGATTATCTATAAACCAGAAAGAAAATACACAGAATGTATAAACTTGTAGTATTATCTCTTTCTAGCTAGTTCTCCTTCACCCTCTGAACAACTACTTTCCACATTTTTATTCTGATTGTCTTGAGGGCTGAAAAAATGATCTCCTGGCATCACTCTGATTTTTCTGACATGGCTTTCAATTAAAGCACTTTTATTTCACAGATGGCGTTGTATTGATTATGATGGGAATGCATGTCACCCTGATGTGCTCTGCCTGCCCTGCCTCCCCCCCCCGCCCCCAGCTGGGGAAGGTCTGTCCTAAAAGAATGTGGATAGAAGGTAGATTAGGGTTCACTTGCTTTAGATGTAAAATGCACAAAGTCATGTTGTCTCAGAGTAGTAGTTATTTACTGACACCCACTTCATGCAGAAGTATCTAAGGGTTTGTCATGAAAGTGAGGGACCGGTGGGCCGAGTGCCTGCAGGAAGGCAGTCTGTCCGTGGGGCAATGCGTGGTTCTGAGCAGAAAGCCGAGAGCAGAACACACTCCCTCTCCCTCTCTCATTCATGCTGCAGCCTGTAATAGAAAATAAATTAACATATTCATTTTACTCTTAGGCAAGGAAGATTGCTTATCTGGCAATACAGGGTGTCCGTATCATCTTTGGAAGAATGGGGAACACGCAGGCGAATAGAGACACCTCTGCAGAGCTGGAGCCTGATGAAAGGTGCGTAGTGCGGCTATTGAAGTGAGAGGAGCTGAGTGCTCTGGAATCAGGCATTAAATGCCCAATTTATTTTCCATTTAATTCTCTCCTTAGCTTTATTTAAAATTGTTTTGATAATGGGAGGCTTCTAGATTTGGGAATTTAGCACGGGGAGGGGAGAACACTAAGATTATGCATTGCTGTTTCTGTAGGTATATATAGTATTGCTTTTGTTGTATAGTGCAACTTGAATTCAGATGCACTGCTTCCCCTCACCGCAGTAGGTAATACATCTAGCCAGAAAGCTTCAGTGGGATGGGGCAGGGAGAAAAAAAGAGAAGCAAAGAGTTGAAAGGAAGAGTGAGAACAGAAAAATGGATCAATAGAAAAATGGGAAAAAAATAGTAAAGGGGATAAGAGTGGTGAGCAAGAATGAAGGGATAGGGTGTACGTTAGAAAAAGGGAAAACATGCAGTGGCTTGAGGATGCCAGGAAATCTCATCCTTCCTAAAAATGAGGCTCCAGGAACCAGAACAAGATACGGTGCTGGAGCATTGCCTCATGGGCTGAGCAGTGGTAGGAGTGAGAAGGAAAGCGTAAAAGGAAACTGAAGGGAAAAAAGAGGGAGTGCTTTTGAAAGTAGGTGCAGCTGGTAACAAGAGGGAGGTGGTGCTGCTTTGTAGCGGGGTGCAAAGATGCCGGTCATCCTTTTGCTGAGGGTTGTGGCAGATACAAATGCGAGGCTGGACCTAAGATGAGAACTCCCCGTTTTGCAAGAAATACATTAAAAGAACTTGACTATATTGTACTAAAAGAACTCGACTATATTGTACTTATGGGCTATTTATTTGACATGCTGTAGAAATTTGCTTTTCATTAAGTGAAGAGAGAAAGTGAATCTGAGCTAATAGCCTAATTTATAAAAGAAAGCATCTTTTCCTCAGCATGCTTAATGAAGGAGTTGAGCTAGAGCAGAGAAGGCAGCAGAAGGCAGCCCCACGTGTCCAGCACGGGATAGCAGTGGCCACTGGGCCATCAAATAGTTAGACCCAGCAGCTATTAGCTTTTATTTTGGGGCACTTTTGAAATCTCTGTTTCAAGGCATGTGCCTGCAGAAGCAGGGGCTGCTCGGGCTCCTGATGGCAGCTGGCACCAAGATGCCAAAACACTGCTGGCAGTTCTCCCAGAGGCGATGGGTTTTGGGCAGGCTTTTCCCACGGCCTCTGCATGGGCAAGATGGCATTATACTAACACGTAATACGGCGTAATACTAATGATGGGTCTCCTTGTGTGGGCCTTCTTACCTCCAGGTGTTAGTGGCTGTAATTCAATTTATCGAGGACTCAGACTTCCTCACCTAGAGCTTCTCTTAGCCCAGGTGAACCAGGCTGCCCTGCCTATGCTAACAATGAGTTACCACATAAACCCTCACCTTCTCTCTTCGTAACCGCACTGCAGTGCAGCATGGTAAACTTACCCCGGGAGCAGATAATGGACGAGCAGAGCTGGTGACTACACAGAGGAGTGAGAAGGATGGGTTGCGGTGTAGAGCAAATGTCTGGAGTCGTCTCCTTTGTCCTAATAAAGAGCTGTGTCTGAAAACAAAACAGATCAAGAAGGGAGAGGATTCCGTGTTCACTTGCTTTAATTCCTATGAGAATACTGGGACTGAGGAAAAACTGGAGTAAAGTTATAAAAACTTAGAAATATCCATGGATGATTCTTGAGAAATGTGCTTAGAAAATTAGATAAGTAATAAGGATCCCAAAGGAAGAACCCAGCAGTGTTCAGAGCTCTCCATGACAGGCTGCAAATAGGAGCCCTCTTTTTCTTGAATCAATGTGAAGGAGAAATATTAGGAAAATCTGTTTAGATTTTATGCCATTGTATGGTATGGCTGGCATCTCATCTGCTACCTGTTAAGGAGCAATGTTTTGTTACAGCATCCTATTTACTGCCATCCTTTTTTATTTGAGCATGTGTAATTTAAAGTCATTTGAAGAACTAGCAGTGTGAAACAAACCGTCTGAAGAGCACAAGGTTATTTCCTTAAAATTTGGGCTTTAATGACGTGCAGAAAGGGGCTTGCTTAATTTCCCGCAGGTGGTCTTTGATTTTGCACAGTTCCTTTGAGCCCAGCTTCATATAAAGTTGTCTTGGAAGGGCAGCAGTCATCATGTTTCTTAAGGGGGAGAGGGACCAAGTCCACTTCTGCGTACCACAGGGACAGTGGGGTGCACCAGCAGTACGTATGTGAAGAAACCTATTTTTGAAGATGCTGTGTTTACTGAGCGGGGCTGAAATGAAGAAGCGTGTCAGACCTTTCATTTCTGCAGAATAAACTGTGAAGAGGTTTCCCCTCTCCCCCACTCCCATCTCACACGCTCTTGGCTTGAAATTAGCTCTGACTCACTTCCCAGATTGCTGGGAAGAGAGGCTGGCGCTGCTAGAAAAACCTTTCTCCGAGTGCGTGCGGCCTGGCACGGGGCTGGGACATACGTGTTCTGGGACCTTCCCTCCCTCTGCCATGGACTTTGCCTGCGGTGTCATGCCCATTTCAAAAACCTCTGGTCTGTTTTCTTACGTTTCTTGTCAGAGTGCGAACCACCAGCCTCATGCCGTGGGTTGCCTGCCCAAGCTGTGAACTGTGACAATTAAACCAAATTCCTGATTTGTGCAAAATGCCCTGGTCTCTGCATCTGATGTGGGGTTTAGCGACACTGCCCCAGGTGGACTTTCTGAGAGGATGAGCAGTCTCCTAATGCACTTCCCATCCAGCATCCTGCTCTGCAGCTGTGCTGGTCATATGGCCGAGAGGTGTCTGAATGTCACTGGTAGAAGAAATGTGTCAGGTGCAATCATCCATACTGCCTTTAGCAAATGCAATAGTAGGATCAAAGGTCTAAAGCTCCAGTAAATAGAACAAAACAACAGATAAAAGGTCTAAAATAAAATGTTCTAACTCAGAGCTCGTGGATGGGCTCATCCTTGTCCCAACTTCAGCATTAGCTTTTTGCTTGCTCCCTTTATTTCCCTGTTCCCGCAGCTGGCGTTGCTATGGGTCTTCAGTAACTTTCTT
The DNA here is from genome assembly GCF_028858705.1 of Grus americana. Classification (NCBI taxonomy): domain Eukaryota; kingdom Metazoa; phylum Chordata; class Aves; order Gruiformes; family Gruidae; genus Grus; species Grus americana. The sequence continues at coordinate 11,358,977 of NC_072864.1, forward strand.
TATGCTTAGGGGGTATGAAATAAATAATTAAACTCCTAAAAGTCCTGGAGTAAGTTCTCCAGAGCATGGAGTGTCTCGTCCCATGGGGCTGTGATGTGTCCTGCCCAATGGCCCCAACCCTACGTGCAGCTCTAGGAGCTGTTGCAGCACATGCACTATGTAACAGCAATAAGTGACATGATAGTGACATTCAGGCAATAGTATTGCTGAAAGCTATTCCCATACCAACCGCCTCAGCCATTTTGCTGTAAAGCTCTTCCAAGGACAGCGGGAAATAGGAAAAGGGGTTTTATTTTTGTTGGTTTTTACTTTTGATAGTCTTCAGAACAACAAAAGTTATTTTTACTCAAGCTGTCAAGGAAAAAGTTACCGTGTTGAGGCAGAGGCCAAGCTTAAAACATCTCAGGTGGAGCAGGAGCTGAAAGATGGTTCCCCACATGCAAGCACCTGCTGGGGCTCTTGCCTCCATGGTCTGTGCTCCAGCCAGGTTTGTCCAGGAGCTGGGGGTGCCCGACCAGAAGTGAGTTGGGACACCTGGACTTCAGGAGGCAGTGGGAAGAGACAAGAGGAATCTGAACAAAGCAGTGCTCCATCAGTGGCTAGTCCATGGTACCTAGGGGCAGAAGGTGGGTATTTCTCCCTTCATGCCTCTGTAGAAGGAAGAGCAGGGTAGCACCATCGAAAGCTGTGGCCTCACTAATGAGCAGCATGTTCTGCTGTTGCTGCCCCAGCCAAGAAATGTGGAATAAGGTTCAGCTGAGGCTGGGCCTCCAGGGATCAATTCTGCTGCTGGAACGGGGAGAGCCAAAACTTTTGTCATAAAAGCAAAAGGAAAGAAAGTGTTGTGAGATCAGATACTTGCACGATCTTGTATTTTGGAAAGCTCAAAGGGACGGTAAAGCTGCCAAGAAAAAAGGTTCGGTCCAGTTCTGCATCTTTCTTCTAGGCAAGCGGGCAGCATGCGTGGAAGCCGCCTTCGAAGCACACTTCACATGGAAATGTCATCACTAATACTCACTAACTGCCGTATCTTGTCCCTGTAATATATTGTGTTCATAGCCAGGCAGTATTTTACTGAAAGCATAGCAAAATGCAGTCCTGATTTAATGCAGCCTCACGTGTGTTACGCATGGGGAAGGGAGGCACGGAGAGCGGCGGTGCAGTGCCCTGTGAGCCAGCTGGAGTGGGGCTGTGTCCTGGGGCTCCCTGTGCCCCCCACGGCCACATGGTGACCCCTTGCCCCACTGACGGGCTCGTGTGCCGTGGCTCCTGGTTGGAGTCAGATGTTGTCTGTCTGACATGTGAAATAACTGAATCAAGTAAACCTGGTGTGTTAACAACTGATTTTGAGTCTCGAGAGAAAATACAGCCTTTTGAGCTAATACAGCGTGCGGGGGGGGGGGGGGGGGGGGGGCGGGGAGTGACACGCTGGAAGATGGTTGTAGCTGCTGTTAACAATGTGGTTTGCCTGGGATCTGAGAGGGTTATTAAAAGCTGCTGTGTTTTATGTTTTGTCTACCCATATCTATATTTTACTAAAAATGTGACATGTGAAATGTAGATTAGGATACTTCAAAACCACCCAGTTCCAGGAGCATTGACTTAGATGTGAACGTCTGAATTTCATCAGGCTTGAGGATACCTTCCTGAACAAAGACAGGCTGCCCAGCCACTGGAGGAAGTTAAACACAAGGGAGAAATAATTTCTTTGTTCAACGGCTGCCAAACAACGGATACTTAACAAAACACGCGTCTAAACAAACATCTTCAATATTTTTCTAGCTGTATTTTATAGCTATTGCTCTTGAGACTGGTTGTAGTCTGAAGGACAGGCATGCCAAAATTCCTTGGTAAAAAACAAGAAACTTTGGGGTTTGAAATAATTCTATGAATGTCTGCCCATGCCCCTCTTCATCTCCCCCATCCTGCTCCATTCCTTCACCTGCACCCTTACCCATCACTGCCCTGGCCAGCCAGAGGGAAGCAGCATCTCGGAGAGCAAAGACAGACGCATCTTCCTCGGTGACTGCAGATTGTGCTTTAAGTGCTCTGCGTAGAACAAGTAAATGAAGAGATTGACGAGGAAGGATAAATACACCAGAATAGTCAGCAGTACCAAAGATACCCCATAAATGGCATGCCTTAGATGCAGCATGTCAGCAGAGATGCAGCGGTCATATCCTGCTCCGAGTGGGACCCAGCAAGTCAGGATTAACTTCATGGAAGTTAGCAGATGCTCCAGATTTGCATCAGCAGAATCACAGATGGAATTGGGTTTTCTGAAATGTTTGAAGGAGAGTACGCATCTCCCGGCAGACCGAGTGTGGTTGGATCCAGCCCAGGAGCGGCAGGGCTGGAGCGCCATTTTACTCTTTTTCGGTTTTTAATAACTCCGGGTTTTAGCACTTCCACTTATTATTGCAGCAGCTGACAGGGGACCTACAGGAAAATCCAGTTTTATTGAAACTGAAAAGGTCAGTTTTGTTGAGCGTTTCCATGGTGAAAATAATAAATTAAATATATTCAGACTTTGCAAGCTAGTCGGATCCACGGGTTGGGCTGACCAACTGGAAGATTTTCCTGCAAGCTATTTTAATAGTATCTTGTTGCACAGCTTTTATGTGTGAGGTAGGCTTGAAGTTTTTTTCAGAAGAATATTTTTCTCTTTAAGCTAGATTCTTCAGACTATGCAGTGCTGTCCATGGACAAACCCCTGTCAGGAAGCCTTGTGAAGGGGTCTGAAGCCCGCTAGGAAGGCAGCTTTTCAGTATTGCCATTTCTTTCTCACCACGAAGGCCCCGATTTGCTTCCCCTTCAGTTGTGTGGGCAGGCTCCTGTTGACTGCCCCACTAATAGGGGTTTTGAGCAAATATTCGTCCATTTGCCTCTGACAAATGCCACCTGGGACTCGGCCATTTTGCACTGATGTCAGTGAGGTCTTTGCTTTGTGTTTGCTGTGGGTTGGGTTAGTCCCTAACAGGATACATCTTATTGGGCTCAGATTGGTCACGCGAGTCCGACCTCCCTTTCATTCCCCAAGCATCGGATGGTATTCGCAGCTACCGTCACCTTGGTAAGGAGAGATACAGGCACCCTTCTCTGGGGTACTACACCTTGAAATCTCCCTTTTCCTGTCTGCAAACCTGCAGAAAATCTCTGCCCCAGCAAAGGCATGCTCGAGCCCGAGAGGCTTCTGTCTGTGCCATGACTCCTAGGATGGAGCAGCTAACACATTTCTTGTTCAGTGGATGTAACTAAATGGCCAGTCCTGCTCTATGAATTTTCAAATAATTTCTCATCAGTCTCATGTACTTTCTATATTTCTTTTCCCTTCTGCTTGTTACTCAGGTGCCATAGGCATAAAAGCAAGGTCTTCCCTTTTAAAAGGTTCATCTGCTTCTACCACTCACTGCTAATTAGTTCTTTCTTCCCATAATTTTGATAAAAGTCTCTCAGTAACCAGGTATGGTGGCATCTCCTGCAGGGTTTCTTACCTTCTGTGGTGTACGGCGCTGTCGCTGTGGAAGTCCTTTGCATGATCATGTAGAAAGGGGTCCTGTCACCTCCCCTGGCGACTCTGTAGGCATCATCATATGTGTGAATTATTAAAAAGGTGTAGAGAAGAGATGGCACTGGGAAGGCAGAGCTCTGCTTCACAGTTAGGCTGTCACCCCTATCCCGACCTCTGATGTCAGGGAAATCAGGGCTGTGACTCCCATGTCGTACTACCAAAGTCCTGTGTATCTCGTGCTGGGTTTCAACCTAGAGACTGGCTGAGCGCGCAAGGGAGGGGCTGGCCGTGGCCTGGTGGGCTGCTGCCACTGGTGGCTCATCCCCGTGGGGAGCCTTGGGCACCGCCGGGGCGGTGTGAGATGGCTGCCACCCGTCCTGCCGGCCAGCTCCGGTGGGTGCAGGTGCAAAGAGGAGGGAGAGCATGTCAGTGGGAGATTCCCTGCTAAGACCGGGACTGAGTGAGTTTGGTTTAGAACTTACTTTGCACGGATGTTTCTACCTTGAGATAATCCCTGAGTAGGCAAGCCAGTGACAAGGAATCAGTCTTGGGCTGCTTGACTGCTCACTGGCACCATGCTCATCGCTTGTGTATTTTGGGTGCTGCCCACACTGGCCCTGTGGGCGCAGGGAAGCTGGGAGCTACAGACACCTCCTGTCCCAGCACCGGGGGCTGAGCCCAGCCAGTTTGTACAGGCAGCTTGAGGAGGCAATTGTCATGTTAATGCAAGACCTGCCTGGGCTCCATAATCTTGGATCTGTGCCCTTCGCTCCCTCCTACCCCAGCCTCTTCTTTTTATCACGGCTTCTCCTTCTGCTCTGGTTGCTGCTCACCCCTGCGTGACCTTTTTACCACTCGAGCAGCTTTTCTCTTGGAATCACAAGAAGCTGGGAATGGCTGAATCTTGTATTTTACTTGCAAGACACAACTGTATGTAAATTGAGGGAATTAGCTTTGGTCAGGTTTTTTTCTTTTTTTTTTTTTTCTTTTTTTGCCCACAGTAGACTGCAATATGTATAATATGGTAATCCTTGTATAATATCCTCACAGTTTTTGTAGCTCCCAGTTTTCCTGTATCTTCATACCTGCCAGTTTCTCTATGCAGTACCATACACCATATGGCAGTGTGTAGTTGGTGGGAGGTTGGGAGGTGCTCCTCACCTTACCTACCTTTCCACCCTCCAACACAGCTGCTGGTTCATGCAGAGTAGTCTCTCCAGTGGGTTTTTCCCACATTGCACATGTGTTAAAAATTCCTGACCTAATAGCTTTTAGCTATTATAGCTGACTTCAGAGGCATTCTTCGGTCTATACGGCCAAGAGCCGTTTCATTTTGCATTCAACGTGACATAAATTGAAGACTGAAGACCTGGAAAACAAGTAGATTGCAAACATTGGTTACCTGCTGCCACTTTGAGTTTGTATTCACACTACACTGCACACACATGTACACATACTGGCTCACTTACTTGCTAGGGTTTGGTTGTTTGTTTCTCAAGGCAGACAGTTTTGCTATCAAAATCTGTAGAAGTTTTTGTTTTTAAAAACAGATGAGCACCCGCAAGTTGGTGTACATGACTTTGTTGTTCTCCATTTCCTAGTGACAGAAGTTTAAATGCAGCCAGCAAACTCAGAGGAGACCAAACATCTTTGTGATCAAAATGAAGACCCAGCAAGTAGCTGGTTTAGTCTCAGTTTCTTAAGGAATATGGTGAACTATGCAGAATTATTCATTTGCTACACAAATGAAATAAAATGGGTCCTTGCCCCTTTCTCCCACTGCATAAATCCAATCCACTGTGACAGAGTATTACTGTGATGTATGGTATTGTAGGAAGCAATTACAGAGATGGAAAAAAAGAAGAAATACTCAAAAATATTGCTAGCAATCATTATTTACTTTACAGCTGAACTGGAGGGCCTACTTTTACTCGGGAACTGTACACGCTTATAGAAAGACAACACAGCCCAGTACGGGGAGGGAAGGAAAGGAGTTATCCCCATTGCGAGGGTAAAGACGTGAGAAACGGGGACCTTGAGAAAGCCCCTCAAGATGAAGCAAGGAATCTGTGGCAGAGCTGGAGCTCACTGCAGAGTCCCAGCGCAGCAGTGTCTTATCTGAAAGATCATCTTTCCTCTTATTAATAATGAATATGATCTTTCAAATCAGATTTTATGTATGTTTAAATTTAATAGCTTATCCTTCAAGAAGGGCTCAATCCTGCTAGGTACTACATCCAATTTGGGCTAGTTTAGATCTGTTGGGAGCTGAGGATGCTCCTCTTTTCCTGAATCAAGCCCTTAGCAAAGCTGATGTTATTGACAGATTACCATTTATAGCTCTTTATTGCTTACTGTAGGTTTATTGCAAACTCCTTCTCTGCTTAGTTCTCCTTTCCTCTTTCAGAGCAAACATAATGTACAGCCCATGTAAATATAAAACATTAAGCAATTACTGGGTTATTTCGGATGCAGTGCTAATAATACATCATTTCTGAAAACCACAGCTTCAGATGTAGGGCATGCTGTACCAGTCGTCTCCTATGATACTCGCTGGAAAGTGAGCTCGGCCATTACTGTTGTATCCCTGAGTTATTACTCACTCACCCCAGGAAACAAAGGGGAGTCCCGGAGGTTAATGTGGTTAGTAAAGCAATTTGAGGAAGCTGAGCTTGTATCTGCTTATACAGTGTACAGAAGATATTTAAACAGCAGACTTCAATCTCCTGCTCTTGTCTGCTGACTCCTACATCACTGTCTTGCCTTTGTAATGACTGCCAGTCTTCTGCTGAAATAAGAAATGGTGAATTTGAGAATTTGCTGTGTACAAGGTCCCTCAGGCAAATTGCCTGGCACTGGTTTTAAGAAGCTAGATGTGGGTTCTTGCTGAAAATGAAGACTTCTGAATTTGCATGGCTTTTGTTCCCGTCTGTCCTGCTCAGCCCTGGGATATGCCCTGGAAGCGGCCTGAGCAGTGCGACGAGGGAGGAGGGCAGCGGTCCGGGCAGCAGTGCGTTTCTGAAGGGTACGAGGGGGAGGGACATGGCCATGCACCCGCTCCCCTGGCCCTGGGAGGCCACGTCCCACCGCTTCTCCCCTGCATCCTTGGTGCTCCGTGTCTGGGCAAATGGGGAAGAAGTGCTATTGCCTCTCCTCAGGACAGGAATATTGCCCCAGCCTTATCTGTGGAGAGGGGCTTGCGGTGCTCTTAGTCTGATGCAAACAGAGAACCACTCCAAAACCCTCCTTGGGGCTTGGTGGTGCATTAACAGTAATCGTATATCTGCATCCCTCCCACTGCCCGTGAGCTCACATGCAAACGCTGGGGCATTGAAGGCCCATATGATGTCAGTATGTCTGTGATTAGCGCTGCCATAAAGTGTGTTGCTGCTGCCAGCTGAGACACTGCCTACTCTAGCCTGCGTCCCTTTGCAATGCATACAATGTATTTGAGGGTGTTAAATTTTTTAATAAGTGCCAAAGGCACATTGGTAGGGCAGGCTCAGCAAAGTTTGTGCTGCCTGCGTTATGCCTGTTCAGTGGGTAAACAGCAGAATGAATCTCCGGAGCTGTCAATTCAGTGCTTCCACCAGCAGTGAAGACCCTAAAAAAGATGTTTTTAAAGAAAGGTGCAGATGCATTGTGCTTCCTTGGAGTACAGAGTTGGAAAAAAAAAAAGCTAGCATGCGCTCAAAAAACCTGCTTCCTACTATATATAGGCTTTCTTGCTCCACCAAATAATCCGTCTTCTGAAGTTCGTTTGGTAAAATATTAAAATCAATGCATTGCGGGATCTTGCTGTGTAGCAGGCTCAGAGTGACTCAGCGACAGCACGCTAACCTCTGAGCTTTGTAAATTACTATGCCCTCTGCTAATTATTTCTGCTTTAATAGATTTTATTTTGAATAGAAACCTGGCTGTTTCCAGTCAGGAGCAGCTCCCTGACGAGCCCCGAAGGCTTGCTCTGCGGCGCGGACCCGTGTTCTGGAGCCTGGCCTTTGCGGAGAGGGGCTGGCCGGCTCCGTGGATGCCAGCCTCGGATGGCAGCACTGGTTTTTCCTTTAGCAGTGATAAATGAGTTTTTACTGATAGATTTTTGGCTGGCCTTTTCCAGGCATTTGGCTCGCAGCTGAGCTAGTTGTCATAGCAGTAAAGGGACTGCCTATGATCCCGATAAGGAGTCAGTTTGCTGACGGATTATCTTGCCCTTTCCTTTTTTACTTGAAATGTGAAAAATGTGCTGCTTATGTTTTCTTGAAAATACCTCATCCACAATTCCAGTTTGGGACCCTTGGTATATGGGGGTGCTTAGATGGGAAGGGTTGGTGTGACTGAAAGAGATGCAAATCATAGGAGTGGGCTGCAATTTTAATCTCTGAACCTTGTTAAATTTGGAGTACCAGAGGGCACATCTTTGGTACAGTGTCCATATTTAATTTGTGTTTGTGTAGGAATAAGCAGTGCTCACTTATCTCTGCATCATTTACCAATTACATAAACAGCATTTATAATTATGATTCATTTGTTTGGATTTTCTCTTGTGGGATTTCCACGAGCACAGAGATTTAGAGAGAATTAACAGAATATGGCTAGGTTACCAGCAAGGCATTACTTCAGGCTTGCTCTGACTGTACGTCATTCCGTTTGGTTCAATGTGCGAGTGCGGTGGCCACAATCTAATTCCTTACGGACGTGATAAAAATCTTCCAAGCTGAACATTAGTTGACAGCCTGTTTGGATGGCCCTGATTATAACCTGCAACAGGACCAAGGCAGGTTTGTTTCTGGGGAAAATAACTAAACTTGGGGCACTGTGAGCAAGTCTCTACAAGCCGTGCTTATAATGCGCTTGTCTTGGGAACATACAGAAGTTTCCAGTGTCAGGCCTGTGCTTTTGTTAAATTCAGAATTTCTTTGCATTTAAGCAGCAGTGATCAATAGTTCTTCACATCTTTATTTCTGATGTGCAGAATGTGCTGAGCAGGGCTGAGAGGCGCAGCTGTGAGTAACAGGCTGCTGTTCATTCCTTTGGGAGACACTGGCCTGCTTTGGTAAACTGATTATTTTTTGGAAGAAAAACTTTGATTTCTCATAGAAGCCTTAAGAAGCTGCAAAAATAAATATTTTTAGTTCAGAACTGGAGATAATTAAAATGTTTTCAGCCTTCCCATAAAAAGTGGACTTCTTCAGGAGAAAAAACCCCCACATTTCTGCCATTTCCTGTTCTGTAACCCTCTCCTCAGACATCCCCCACAAAAATTCCCCAATACATTCCTGAAAGAAAAGCAGAAGGAAAAATTTCAAGTAACCTTGGTATTTACAAAGGAATTTTACCAGCTCTCAGTTTGCAGAAGAAAATCTCATTCCTGCAGAAGAAGCAACCCAGACATATCTCTTTTAATGAATTTCAACCACGAGCATCAGTTTGTGATGTATTGGCCAAAGTCTAGTCAAGAGAGTGGGATATTGATAGCGCTGCAAGCAGGGGAGAGATTGGCAGATAGCCTTTCGCACATTCTGCGGAAGAAATGACAAATCCGTATTATTTACTATCCTTAAATAACTTGCCATAGTCCGAAGCTACCCCCATACTTAGCCAAAGCTCATGGTGACTTACAAGAATTTCACTGAATTAACAATTGAAACTGAGAATGCTGGGACTGAGCCACATACCAGTACACCAGTATTAAGCACCCAGTCCCGATGGTTTATAATTAGGGCGGGAGAGGGGATAACCTTCTAATTTGCTGCTTCTCCAAGCATGGCGGAACTGCTGCGCTGTCCCTCTGGGCTCTTGGGGCTACTAAATGGTTAATTATTAAGGATATAGCACGCACGGGACAATGGGAGGCTGGGAAGGTTCCTGGCCAGGAGAGTCCCAGCTTGGTGCCTGGCACCTCCTGGTCCAATTTCTGTGCAGAGTCAGGCAGGAAAGGAGCTTGTTTTGTCCATGCTGGCACCCAGGCTCTTCTCAGGGAACATCTCAATGAAATAGATAAATTCTCCTTTTTCTGGGGGAGGTGAGGGGAAGTTGATTAATTGATGTTTTCTGGCAAAACATGTTTTGGCAGAAAATCCCTACCTGCTCCTAATTAGAGGGCTGTAACTGGCCTCTGTGTTTCAGGCTTATAATTCCGTTTGGAGATCAGATGGTGAATTTTTACCACTGAGAGCAATTTCCTACAAATCTGTTTAGTATTCTAGCAGTTTTCAGGATGGGGGAAAAAATTTTAAAAAATGCTTAGGGGCAAATTTTCTGCTTGGTGCACAGAGAGTTTTAACACACAATAACTGCAGCTGTGTAACTTGCTACACTGGAAATTTACTTCTTCATATCTTGAGATTATAAGGCAAGGTGGGTTTTTATGTAGACTTTGGGGTTTTTGCTTTTTTAGATCTCAACTTTATAACTAAGAGGAAACAGATGAAGTTTGTAATGCATGGAGAAGGGGAATGTGCACTATTGCTTTAATCAAAACCGGCTGAAATAGCTCAGGTAGTTGGCAATGTTACCGTTTCTTAAAAATCATATGGTAATTGAATCTAATGTTTGTGCTGGAAGCTGAATGCATTTCAAATGTGATTTAGACCTATGTAATGCAGAGCAGTGGTGCATAATTAAGGTGCTTCATAACTGAGATTGTTAGATTTGCATGATACCCCTGTTTTCAAAGCATCTGCAACATTCGTGCCAAAATGAACACAGTTATCTTAAGAAACTTTCCAATGATTTGAGACAGAGGAGAAGTGAGGAAGGTAGGACTTCAAGTGGTGGTTTAGGTAGGGGCAGTGGCATGCTTTGAGGTGAGCCATCTGATGGTCTATAGTGTTTAATGGGACACTGGGATCTGAACTGCGCCGTGGACCATAAGATTATTTTAGAGCATACCTAATGATTTTTCTCTTCAGAAAGCTTTGATTCCCTGAGCAAGGGGATGATTTGTTCTAGGTGATCAAGCTAAATCTAATCCAAATTAAACCCACGATCCACACATGCTGGAGATGTGAAGGGTCTCGGCACCTGCTGCTTTGGTCTCCTGAACCTACTCCAGCTGCACCAAACTACTTGCTAGTGGAGACGCTGCTGAAACCGTCTATGTGGCTGCCTCATTTTCTGCTTCTTTAGCACTGGGTAGGTCTCTTGGTGGGAGTAAAAACAGTCTGAAGGCCACTCGGAATGTCTCTGGTGAATGCTAGCCTCCAGAAGAGTACCACGAAGGACAGTAGGGCCTGGGAATAGAGACCGCAAAGCCGGTAGGTGAAACAGCAGCGCTTGATGTGTAAAGAAAAGCTGAGAGAAAATGTAGGTTCTGTGCTACCAAGATTAGGAGGAATTAAATTCTGTCTCCAAAATACTCTTAATTAGAGCCGACTAGAAGATCTGATATACTTTAGAGGTTTTGACAGTGACTGAGACATGCGTAACTTAGGGTGAGAGTTTTTAACTTTGACTTCCAGATTGCTCTTGGCAAGAGTAGCAAGCATGTTGGATGAGTTATTAATTTTAGTTTTAAAAGTTCTCAGATTTGCATAAGCTTTTACCACATTTTAAAGTTTCTTCCTGTTCATCATATATTACTAAGAATATAGAAATTGTAATAATTTTAAAATTTCTTTGTCTCTTCTGATATTTCTTAAACCACCCTAATCTGGCAAAACAAATAGTTCCCCATTATTACACTCAAGATGTAAGGAAAACCGAAAGAACCCAATTAGCCTTTCCCAATCACTGCTAAGTCTACATGGGAGCGATGGAGATCATACTGAAAAAAAAAATAAAATCTTAGTTTTAAAAAGCTTGTGTAAGTTGGAGAAGTTGTTCCAAGCCAGCACTCACAGAATACAATGCCAATGTCGAAATAGTCTCTTTGCAAGGAGAATTGTGAAAGAACAGAGCAGAAGAACAAAACATTACCGCCAGAGCTCTGTAAAATGCACGTTTCACTTCATAAGGGCTGCTGCAATAATTGTCTTCCGATTTTGACCTTTGTGGGTTTAACATTACAATGCTGTGGCTGGAGCTTTGGATTCAGGCAGAGACAAAAACCTAAAAATAAACCTAATTTGTTCTAAGACAGAAACTGAGGTCCATGTAACTTTAACGTGCAATTACAGGTGTGCTCAGGTTCACTCTACTAGCTCCTATAGAGAATCAGTTGATAACACTTGCAGTGTTAATTTAAAGCTAGTAGCAGAACCTGCCAAAAGACAAATCAGGCAGGTTTCCTGCAGCTTTATATTGCTCTAGAAGCCTTCTTCCAAATGAGTAGTTTTCTCCTACTGCTAATTCATTAATGTTACAGTACTGTGCATTACTGTCAGAATAAGATGTGGGAGTTTCTCAGGGTGAATGTTATCATTATGGCTATAAGCAGCAGAAAGCAAGGTGGTTGTGAATCAGATTTTGTGGGGCTTTTGCTAGAAATGAGTTTGACTCGTTACGGTTGTGTCTAGATGGTTCAGTGCAGCTCCAGACCAGCGATGCCGGTGCTGGATCCAAGCAGGCTACTGTGGCCAGGGGTGCTGCACATTGCTGGATCTAGAGGTGGGTCTCAGTGGCAATAGTGGCTTCAGCTAAAAAGCCAGGGCTTTCAAAGTGCTCGACCTTTTTGGTGGTTTGCAGGACTCTGAGGGGTTTGGGATGGTGATGAACGGCTCCTTGCCGCTGCCTGTGTTTTACGAAGCTGTCTTCTGTAGGGTTTGGAGTATGTTCTGTGCAGCTAACACAAAAGCAATCCCCAAGAAACAAGGCTAGACAATAAGAGATGAGGTTGAACGGGATAGATGTCCAGCAAGGGAGCGTTTTAAGTGCAATTACACAAGCTTGTCTGATCCTAAAATTTGATTAAGAACAAATAAAATTATATTGCTGGGCAGTCAGAGACTTCTCTGACTGCTTTAAGCCCTTGCCTAGGGCAATCTATGAATATTCAATGTGATGACCTCGCTGATAATATTGCAATCACCTGAACATACAAATCATGGCTTTTTTTATCCCTGAGGTAGGATATGTTTTTCATTATTTTTTCCCCTTGCTTGACTGGCACACCTTGAACTCAACTACTCGGTGGTTAACGCTCCCTGATCATTGTATGCTGATCTTGGCTATGCCTTTCTCATCATAGGATTGATTATTTGAAGTCTGAAGTAGTTGTGTGAGCACCTGCTAAACTGGTTTCAGATTATCTGAGTGCGGTTTTTTTGGATTTTTTTTTTTTCTAAGAAAAGACCCCCTCTGCAGTGTCTGTATTAACCAGCTTTGCTGCCTCTCTTTTTGCGCAGGGCCAGGGATGCTGGGCTCCCGCTGCTTCCTATTCTGTCAGCTGTGGACAAAGAAAGCATTTGATTCCTTGTGTCTTTGCACCAGAACGTTAGGCTAAACAAAAATACTCATTCACAGTTTCCATGCTGGCCCATTTCCTGGACTTTGACCTTTCCCACTGCTCTCCTTCAGACTCTTATCAAGTGGTCCTGGTCTCTCCTGAGGGGCAATGCCCCACACTGGCTAAACTTTCCCAACAAAAGTCTTGTTACTCTGCACAACTCGCAGACTATCCCCTTATTTATGCATGCGTGTTTGTCTCTTTTTCAAAATTGTGGCGTTCTTGATTCCCACTCAGTGTAATTTACTATAATTGCTAGATCCTTTTCTAAAGAACTTCCAACTAATCAATTTTCCTCCATCCTGTATTTCTGCAGTGGAGTATTTTTGCACACTCTAATTGAAATGCACCCTATTGTTCGTGCTAGTTCCCCAGCTTGTTGGGGCCGTTTGCAATTCCGATCCCATCCTCCCACACGTTTGCAGTCCCTTCTGGCTGGGGGTCATTTGCAGGAGTACTGAGGATACTCTATATCCTGCCTTCCAGGTCACTGTCATATGGCATTGAACAGAGCTGGCTCAGGACAAATCCCCAAGGAATACCTTTGTTTTGTGCATCCTTCCACTCTGACAGTAAACAATCAATAACTCCTCCCCAGCTTAAGTCACCCTGTCTTTCTTGCATCCACCTACGGTAGTTTAATCTACACTGTCTATCCAAAGCTTATATAAAAATATCATGGGAAACAGTGTCAGAGACTTACTAAGTAAAGTATGACATTTACCCTTCTCCCTTCGCCACAAGGTCTGCTACCTTGTTGTAAAATTAAATGATATTGTTTTGACATTATTGTTCCGTGACAGATTCATGCGCAGTGCTGTTCATCTCCTTCATGTCCTCCATGGCCTTACAAATCACTTGTTTGTTTGTTCCAGCATTCTTGACTGCCCTTTCATTCCTCATCCCGCCATCCTCCTCCGTGTTCAGCACGAGCGCCGTCATTTTCCAGTTGTCCTGTGCCTCCTCCGTGACTTCTCAAAGATGAACTCCTAATGATGTCCCCGACTGGTTCAGCATAATGACCTACAGGCTATTTACCTCAGGAACTAATTGGCTGAAGCAATCAGAAAGATCTAACTTACTCAAGTACCCTTGAGTCTGGGTTGGTTTTTGAGGTATTTTGGTTGGTTTGGGTTTTTTCCCTTTAATGTAGATGGTGATAGTTACTTTCATCATAGGTCTTAATTGTTGACCATCTACATGGTGTTGACCTTTTGATAGAGATTATTGCTCAAAAGAAAGCCTCAAGACCATCAGTATTGACTTCTGCTGAGCAGCAGTATGACGCTCCTGGTTTTCCCCCAATTATTTGTCACTTACTGAATTTCTTAGTTATACCATGTCTTGTGATTTCACCGACCTTGTTCCAGCCTACTTTGCAATTTGCTAATGCCTGCCCAGGTAGGTTCAGGCACTTTGTACAGCCACGTCACGCGGACCGGCAGGGAGGGAAGACCCTGCGGTGGGGCGCACCAGGGGTTTGCTGCTGACTCCCCGCCTGCTCATCCAGAGCCGCTCAGTGATCACACAGAAATAAGCGTGTCTTAAAGTCACTTCCATCCCTTGTTCTAGGTCTGTGCAAGTCAGCGTAAACTAATTAGATGATCTGGCCCTCATTTTACCATTTAGGAGGCAGAAGGCAACTGGTAAATATCACAGACAACCCTTGTCTTCATGCCGAGCTGCTCTATTGTGTTTCTGTCGCACGCCGCTGTGTACAGCGGAGCCAAAGGACCGCAGCTGGGAGGAAATTGCGGACAATGAAAGTCCTCTGGCCTAACCGGTCATTGTGATATATGGAAGAATTGTGTTAATTTATATAAAGTGGCTTTTGCTAAGGCTGCTTCTACTTGAATTTGATTTTTGAAAAGAAGAAATTATTCTCCCTCCTTACTGCAGACTTCATAATGCTTATTGTATTCTCTGGTCGGGTCACTTGGTACCTGAAGCATCCCACTGCTTTTCTGCTGCAGATAAAATAGTGTCTTTTGTTTCCCCTTGTTCCAGCCTGACCTTTCCTCTTACCGTGCCATCTGCATCTCTCTGACGTCTCAATTTTTGTGGGCTCAGCCGGTGCACGAGGAAGCCTTTGTGGAGGATTTAAAGGACACGATCTCTTGGGTCCTGACATCCCCCCTTTCTCATTTCAGCCCTTGGCCTCTCACAACTGCAGCAAGGTCCTTCCTCCAGTGTCCCAATTCAGTCTGATTCATCTTCCTTCCAGCAAATCTGCTGTGAGAGCCCTCTCACTCTCTGTGTGGGGAAAATTGCATTCCCCAGAGGGCATGTGTGCTAATGACAGCCCAGTCCCCAGCTTCTCCGGCTGGCTGGCGACACTGAGGGAGGTTCAGCTTGAAGGATACTTGAGCCATCCTCAGCATTGCAGCAAATTCCCACAGGAGTCGTCCTTTTATATTCCAAGATTGCAGTGATCCTGTGGTCCTTGAGGGGTTACAGGCATGGAGTGGGAAGTAATGGGGGGATTTTCAGATTTTTTTTGTACTACTTTTCTTGCATGTATCAAAACGTCCCCGGGCCTCGGCAGGCGCTCTGGAATCGCGCTGCCTGCATTAGGCCATTTCGTCAATACGCATTCACCATAGAAGTCCGGTGATATTCATCCTATAGGACCCCTTCTCTTTAGGGGATAACCCAGGGCTCAGCATTAGGCCACAAGTGACTCTTGATGTGTGAGCTGAAGAGAGAGGAGGTGGTTTGAACGTTGCTCTTGCTGAGGGCAGCCTCCTCAGGGAGCGCTTGCCTAGCGCTCGGTAGGACCTTAGTCTGCCTTGACTAAGACAGGAGTCTTCCCTGGGGTACAATATAATCTCTTCTCCTTAGGAAATATTTTCTTCTTCCTCTGGACTTCCTAGCTCTTTCAACCAGGATCCATTCTCAAATCTTGATTTTTATTTTACTTCCACTGCCTCCTTTCTGCTACTCAGTGCCCGAGCTGGAAAAAAATAATAAATTCTTTACAACTAATAAAGCACTACTCTTACCCTGCACTCTTCTCCTCTGTTGTATCTATCTTTACTTATAACCCCTCCACCTCATTTTCTTTCTTATTACTCCTCTCATGCTTGTCACTTGCCCGTTTTAAGATTTTTCTGCACCTGATAGATCTGGTAAATGAGAATTGGATTGCTAATAATTAGATAAATTTCTATGTGAAGACAGGGTTAGAAGGTCAAGACTAGCTAGTTCTGAAGAAAACTAGTAGGAGTTAATGTATAAATCAGAATTTGAAGTCAAATTTCTTCCTGTTTGCTGTTTTAAAAAATAAAAGGACATGGAAATATTAAATTGCATTGAAAGACAACAATGTAAAAACTAGTATTTTTTTTTAATATGATACATCATGAGTACATTGAACTCACTGCTTTTGGGTATTAACATACAGTGATGTTCATGGGAAAAGGAATGAGGCATTTATTTATATGGCTAATGAGAAGATTTAATTAATAGAAGAAATTTGTAAGATGTATGTTGAAGGTATATTTTTAAATGTGTGTGTGTGTGCATTTAGAAACAAATCCCCTGGCTTCAGACCACGGAGTGGCCGCTGACAGGAAAGTTTTGTTATAAAACCCATAGCAGGGCAGCGTGTGGTAGCAGGCACAGCCCGAGGGACCGCTGCTCTGCCTGCAGCAGTTCCTGGCGCCCGAGGCACCCAGGGGAGCATCTCCCGGCTGGTGGAAGCGCAGGGCATTTTAGGCAGCCTGGGTGCACGCGCCTGTTGGCTTTTTCTCAGGATGGTAAAACTGGCATCTCTGTATTTCAGAGAAGCTCCAAGAGATCTCTTAATGAAAACACACAGCTTGATGGATTTTTAGTTTTATACAACTTTCAGTATTAAATACACAGGATAAATACACATGCTCTGAAGGAGTTTGTGCTTTGTGGTGTGCGCTGGGAACACAAAGCCCTTCTGTCTGCGAGAGCTAATACCTGGAAGATGCTTTACTGACCACACACCTTGAAACATCTCTCCACCCCCAGATGTGTGTGCATGTATGCAAATATACGTGCACCCTAAGAAGCATTTTCTCCTATTACCTTGTTTGATTATTAAACGTTAATATTTTTGTCACTGTTTTGCTTTTCATTACCTCTTTAAAGCTAATGTTAACTAACAAATTAGACCCAAAACCAACCACAAAAAACTGTCACTGACTGATGCAGAACAGCACGGTATCTGATTGGAAATAACCGCAGCTATTGCAGCAATAGCGTTGGCAATAGAGTAATAAAGCTAAGCACATCTCTAGAGGGCTCTACATAGTGAATGATCTAAGCCTTGTAAATCTTCTGTCATGCAGCAAAATACCAGTATAACTCATTTACAATAGACAAGCTAAGGTAGAGAGAGTGAGTCAATCTCCAAAAGTCAAAGTGAACTCTGATCAGCTGTGGAAAACGGCCGATGGTGGGTGTATGCTTGTTGCCTTGCTGATCTCCGGGTGCACAGGCATGGCGGGGTATCTCCTTGTGCTTGGTGCTGTACAGAGCACACCGGAGATGTTTCACCTGAGGCATGTGCCTACAAGCTGATAAGGCGGAGGTGGGAGGTGTGTGAAGTTACCCCACAGGATTGTGGTCAGGGGTGCCGCTGCTCCACAGCCCGTGCTCTGTCAGCATCGCAGCGGTACGGCCAGCCCGTAACAAAGCTGAGGTTTTGACTGTGGAGGCATCCGCATCAATAACGTTAGAGGAATAGGTATTATTGTAACTCTTTGATAAATAGCTACAGCAACTAAGGGGCAGATAAGATGCTGTGATAAAAAGACAAATAGGTTACATGAGATACGCTAGGAAGAAAACAAGTTAGATAGCTTTATAAATCACACCAAGGAGTTATGTGACACAAAAGTTTGCTCTTTGCTAGAGAGGCTAATGGGGAAGTATGGGCAGTACCTACAACCAGGAGAGCCGGATGATGGTAAATGAGAGAAGTTAGGTGTTAAGGAGAGCTTCCAGGATTACAGGAAATTATTATCGTTTTATCAGTGCACCGTTTAGATCTGGCAGCTTAGGCAGACCTAGGCTTACATCTATCCTTCAGCTTTTATCAATGACTTCAGCTTAAAGAACAGCAAAAATGTTTGCAAAGGACTCGGGGTCCCCACAGAAACTCCAGGTGATGTTAGTGGTTCGTGGAGCAGACCCCATGTTTTGCTTCCCTTTGCTGTTGAAGCGCCGTGTGCTTCTTGATCCCTCTTGGTCTGGGATCACACCTCACCCTCGGGGAACTGGGGTCAGGGATTTCATCCACTGCCAAGCAAAAGGGTGTGTTGCACAGCTCCATCCGTATGGCAGCAGAGTAAAAATCTTGGTAGGATCCTTTTTTGCAAGGATGTGGGGGCAGACAAGCCAGGAGCCAAGTGGGGGTGTTGTCAGGATTTCTGAAAGTCCCTCTGGAGCTGCTGTGTTTCATCCCTTTTTATAATCTTCTTGAGCTAAATGACACCTTGATAAACTGTCTAGGATAAATAGTGTTTTCCAGACATTACCAGACAGTGGGGACTTTTTCAATGATCCTTTGTCACCGTTTAAGATCAAAAAGGTTTGTAACCAGTGAAATAGGAGGAAGAAAAAGCTTCTTGATATTGCAGCGAGTGTTTAAGTATCCCATTGTTTAGTTAACGTGTTTTGACAGATGTGGTTTCAAGATGCATAAAAGTCTAGAAAAAACCCCAAACCTATATAAACCTCATCAGTCGCGGATTGGAATTTAGATTTACTTCTTACTGAATAGAGCTATTGTGTTGTACCATGAAGCTAGTGAAAATGCATAGCCATAACAGGGCTTGGATTTAAAACACTATATACCAGGTGGACTTGCATGGAGTGATCAGAATACTAAGTGTCACCGGTGGTTTACGATGAGACTGAGAGATTATTTGTTTTAGGAGGAAAGATGGGTAGGCCTGCTGTAGAAGTGTGAAGAAGCTCTGATTGGGGGACACATGGCAGACAGGCTGAACATCTTTCATTATGATTAAGCAATATCAAACACTAAAGTTGGATTGCTGGTTCTAGTGATGCTGTTGCTCCCTGCGTGTCGTGGCAAGTTAATCTGCGC
The DNA here is from genome assembly GCF_028858705.1 of Grus americana. Classification (NCBI taxonomy): domain Eukaryota; kingdom Metazoa; phylum Chordata; class Aves; order Gruiformes; family Gruidae; genus Grus; species Grus americana. The sequence continues at coordinate 11,377,955 of NC_072864.1, forward strand.
CTCTGGCTCAGCAGTAGCTGGGGGATGACTTTTAGCATTTGGAGTATGTTTTATCACTTGTTCCCCTTCTCTGATTTTTCTATTTGAAGTAGGATCTAGGTGTGAGAATAGCCAGTCTGAGCTTTGATCCACTTCAGGATTTGACCCAACGTCACTGTAATGTCCTCCATGCAGAACAGAAGGCTAAAGCCTTTTTTTTTAAAAAAAAAAAAGAGCATGGCACAATGTTCACCAATTTTGAGCTGGGCTTTGATAACATTTGTACTGCTGTTTGATTTTTCTGCATCCTGCAAGCTTCCACATGGAGTACCTGCTGTGCTAGGGCTTCAGAGGGGAATCTCAGGGGACCTTGCCCGTTACTGAAGTTCCAGCTTCTGATCTGGTCCTTGCCTCGCTGCCTGCAGAGGAAAAGTGACATACAAACATGTCACTTGTGTAGGAACTCATCATTTTGAGCCTTTCCCGAGCAGTACAGACCTCCTAGCCCACAATGAACAGAAGCAATACCAGTACTGCTAAACAACAATGTTTGTAAAATGGCAGGTTTTGGCTAACCGAGCTTGCCAGCAGAGTCCCTCCCTCCTTGTTGGCCAGCAGGGCCTTCTGGAAGACCAGCCAGCCTTGGCTGCGGGGACATGCTGCTGGTACATGCGTTTGGCAGAAAACTGTACTGGGGAAAGCTACTGATTTGGATGCAGTTACACTTGCTTACACTTGAACTGAGTTTGATCCTCAACTCTGTGGTAGCATGTAGGTTTCTGGTGCTTTGCTGTGTCTGCCGTGTGCTCAGGCCACCTACACGCAGAGGCAATGCTGCAGCTCCTCGGGGCTTACAGCAATCCTGTTAGTTAGGGTTTTGTAGAGGGTTTGCTTCCCCCCCCCCCAAACCACATTTAAACAACTAGTAGCATCATGCTTTGCTTTACTGAGCCAGTAGTGAAGGAACTGAACGCCACAAGAACAGCAGGAAAAATACAGCGAAGATGTGGGGGATTAACCAACAGGCATCTTCTCATCTTACCAGCAAAGGGTTTACTGAAATACGGTTACAGAAGGAATTTTAATCGTTCTGATTTTACACAGTAGCATTAAAAATAAATGCAAAGTGTTAAGCATCTTAAAATTTCAGTCACTAGAATACTTCAGGCTCTGGCAGTACGTAAATGTACTTTCTCCTGTTCGCAGGACTATTGCAGTGGTTTGGGCATTCCTAGGGTACCAGGGGAATGGGCCTGATGGATGGAGGCAGGGTTGCCACTGGTGTGTTGTAAGTCTTCTCGTAGCTGCTAACGAAGAGGTGCTTGCTGCGTTGTTTGTAACCAAGAAGGCTGAGGGCTCCCGGAGGCTCTGAATCCTGTGCTCCTGGCCATCTGTAACTTTCAGTGTAGCGGCATGACATGAGCAAGAAAAGGAAAAAAACACTGGATGTCTATAAGCATTTTTGAAAAATCAATCCAATAGAACATTCGATGAATATATTCACTAGTCATTTATGCAGCTCTATAAGCTGAAAATAAAGATGGGAAGGAGGAAGGTGAATCGTTATACACCTTATTCCAAATAAATCAAAAAAGTTGTCAGATCAATTATTTGTCAAATATGATTTGAGCAATTTTTTTGGTCCTCTGTAGTAGTTTGTCAGAGAACTACACTTAGCGTTACCTTGGCGCACCACCGCATGTTGTCTTGGCCTTGAAATTCTGTAGGCCAAATTATTAAGCTGCTCAGATTCTTCGTGAATTTGTTTGCTCATTTTGGCTACATATTGCTAGACATCCAAAGAGTTGTATGTCATTGTTGGGTTTACTCCTGAAGCGTTCAATTTTACCTTATGCCCTTGACAGATCCTTCATAGCAAACTGTTTGCTGAAAAATCATTTCTGTGATTATCTTCCCATTTGCTTCCATCTACTGTAGCTGATGCCTTGAAGATTTCTGTTCCTTCATCTCCTTGTTACCCAATTGGATTTAGTTATTAGCCTGTAAATGTCCCTGAGAACATAAAAAATCTTGTCCAGATGGACTGATGGCTCATTATTAATAGAAATAGCTTTTCAGAACTCATTTGTATGTTTTGCTGGTAGGTTCTGCCCTATTCTTAAGAGTTCATGTCTGCTCTAATTTGAGAAAAGACTTTGATTCTTAATTTTGTACCCAAATACTAGGATGCTAACTGACAGCATCTCCTTGCTTTCCTTTCCATTTTAATATACACAGCATTTAAGACTGAATCAGGCAAAATCACTCATTGCTTTGCCAAATGAAGATGGAAGGTTTTGGCTAGTTACCAGTTTTGATGCTGCAGAAATATTGGAAAGCCATATACCGTATCTCCCACGCCCTAGACGAGCATGATGGAGGACACAAGATCGCCAAAAGGAGACGTCAGGGAGTCACAGGGAGCAGAGGTGGCAAAGAGGCTGCAGGATGTGGAAAGGGAGGATGTACAGAAGTAGTAAGGACACTTTGAATAAATGGAAAATCTAATACCCAGCACCCACAGTATCGTCTTCAGAGGCAGCTTCTTATTTCACTTGGCTTTCTCAGAACTTAGGCCCATGTACATGTAATATTTGATGACTTAGGCAGAAATAAGTCTATTTTCAAAGCTAATCTTTGCATTACATACTGAAGCCATTATAGATTCTCTTCTATTTTAATGAAAACCCTGCATGAATGGCTGAAAAAAAGAAAGAACTTACATCATAAATTGGGCTGAGGCAGTTGCCTGAAAATTAGCGTGAATATGTTGCAGTATATACTGCCCCAATCAAATAAATGGTAATACTCAGTAGAACTATTTAAAGATCTCAGTATGAGTGAGAGAGACATAAATGTATTCTGCATTCTGTGACATTTTGTGCACCTTTGTAAGGGGCAATATTTCCATAGCACTTAAAGGACACATTCTGTCTTTTAATGTTGTGATACAGTCTCTGACATGAATGCAAGTCCCACTTCAGCATAGTACTTGGATCAAGAATTTATGGCTTGTGTTTAAAAAAAAAAAAAAAAAGAAAAGCAGTCCTTCTGTGGAAGAGATATGAAACTAAGATATAAATGAAGACTCATAAGCAAATGCATGGAAGTGTGTGCCTCCATGTACTGTATCCTCACAAGGACCCGCCCAAAGGATGTAGCACAACAGATCTTCTGGTGGTTGCATGTATAGGGGGAAAGAAAAAAAAAAAGAAGAAAAAAAAGGGCATAATGCTGTCCTCATGCAGTTTTTTCACTCCAGACTACTGCTCTATACTGCAGTCCTCACCTACAGAAGGGAATGATTGCCCAGCAGAGTGAAATAATTAGGTCAGGACTGTGATTACAGTGTAGCTTTGCTTTGCTAGTTAAGCCGGTATTTTACCCCTAAAGATTCAAGAATTTTGGATTGGTAACAGAAATGAGCAGACAGAACAGCAAACAAAGTAAACGCAGAGCCACTCTATGAATCATTTTTCTATTTTCTTTTCTTTCCCAGGGTTTGCGGGGCTGTACAAATGTTGCCTGGTTGTCATTCCTATAGCCAATACATTTTTCCAGCTTGGTAAGGGAACAAGCGTTTTCCACTTACCTGTGAGAACAGCATACTCAGAGTAAAACTATTATTTATTTATAGGACAAATGGGAAGGTACTTAGAGGAGATCAAGTATGTAGAATGAAATGTCAAGGTTTTCTTTTACATCACAGATGGAAGTGATTCGCTGTCATCCCTCATTTGGAAGATCCTCCTCATTGTGGCTGTCCTAACCCGTCTATCCCCACGCAGAACATGCAGGCCTGTGCGCGCCGCGTTGTCATGGGTACCCGTGCTTATCCATGAACTCCGTTCAAACAGAGCCTAAACAATCACAGACCTACACAGAGAAAAATTCTCGTTTCATCAAAAGAGCTGAATTTGTGCTCGCATTCCTCTCGGTCTCTGCAGAAGCTTGTTTGCTCAAATGGAGTAATATGGAGCCAAATGTCAACATAGCTGCAGCTTTCGGGGTTGGGGGGAAAGATTCTTTTTCCTCAAAGGAGGGGCATCCTGTAGACTGAGTTCATTGGTCTTGTGACCTTGCAGAAGCGAAGGACCCCCAGGAAATTTCAGGGTTCAGTCCTGCTTCCTGACAACACCAGCATTGGTATTCATGGCCAAAGGACCAACTGACTGCCTACCTGCTGGCTGCCAGCTCCTCTCCCTCTCCTAGGAGAAGTAGAAGCAGCAGATTGGAAGTAAATCAACACAAAATAAAGTATCAAGTAAGGATTCACGCTTCCTGCCCCCCCGTTCCACCTACTCTATAGATATTTCCCAGCCCATGGCCTATGGGTTCCCAATTTTTGATTGAGAACGCAGGCTGATCTTGAAATGTGACAGCAATTCAGAGGGAGGAAGGAGAGACTGCCAGATGGCTCTGCTTTGCACCTTCTTCAGTTTGCAGGATAACGCCTCGTGATTTGCCATAAATTTATCATTTTACCCCATCTCTGTGCTGTGGAATGAAGCTAAACTTTTGGCCTCTTGGCTCCATCTTTCCACATATGCAGCAAAATGATGTGGCATTGTGGAGGGAGAATGAAGAAAGTTTGTTGTCTTGTATGCATATGTACAAAGAGGAGAGAAAATGGGGGCGGGGGTGCTGTGGAAGGAGAAGCAGCTCATGAGGAATGTAACTAGCAGAGCTGGAAACACCCCCTCACTGCCCACAGTGAGCATCTCATTCCTCAGAATCTGGCTGGAGGTGTCCTAAATCCATGAGAGACCAAAAGGAATTATTTATTCACATGATCATAATCTAAGGTGGAATTATAGTCTGAATTCATGAACTTTTTTAGGTCTATTATTTGCTACTATACAAATCCAAATGGCACTTTCTTTCCTAATTTTCTTTGCTCTCTTCCTCCTAGTGCAGCATAAAACTGTGAAGCAATTCCACTGGGGCACGGTGGGCCACTAATCTTCACACAGGGAGATGGCGGGATGTGCTGTGCTTTCAGATCTGTGTTTCATCGTCTTCCTCTGTCCTTCTTATGGCCTCTCTTCAGGGCTTCCATGAAGAAAATTTTAACCCTGTTATTATTCACTTTCCACACTGTAACTAGTAGGAGTGTGATAATGTCACATTTTGTGCTTGTTTTTGGTGGTTGTTATACCGTAGTTACTTACCAGGGACTAAAGAGTAATAAGACTATAAATACCCATTGTATGACCTTAATACGATCTTTCTGGTTTATGAAAATGTTAATTTTCTTTTATGATAATCTGCACAAATATAGCATGTATAGCAGAATGGAAGTCAGAAACTTGTAGTTGGGAGCTCTGATTTTTCCAAGTTCAAGAGAGAATTCAGCACAGAAAACATGTCAATAGGAAGCTTTTGGAGCATGTGTCACTTTTGCAGAGAAACTAAGTTTATGCATGTAATTTCCATATTCTGATAGAATTCTCAACCAGGCTTTTAAAATTACAGTCCTAAAATCTGAAGTGATATTTTGGCACTTCCAAATTCAAATCAAGTTCTGTGCATGCACTAAGCTATTCAGCAGGACAGTGTGGCTATGTCATCCACGCACAGAGAAAATGGCCTCCTACAGCCTTGCTCCCCAGCATTTTCTGCGTATTTTGAACAGAATTCTTCTTGTGTCACTGAGGGAAGGAGGAGTTCAGCCCAGGAGATGCTCCAGCTCGGTCGTCAGCTCCAATGCTGTCCTGCTGCAGCTGAGGAAGGATTCATGGCCCTACGCACCCCCACCCTACCGCCCCAGTTTCACTTCAAAGCAGTCATCCCCAAACCCCACAGGTCCTTTTGTCTCTCTTGTTTGTGCCTTTTCCATTGTTGTGGTACCTGTGCAGCAGTACAACACACAAAATGAAGTGTTCTGTCCCTGAGGACAATATGAATTTTTTGCAGAGCCCGGTTTTGTGTCCATCTCCCAAAATAAACCATGAGCTGATCTGTGGGCAGGTCTCCTTCAGCCGTCCCGTTCAGGCAAGGCATGCAGTGCCATCAGGAGACTGGAGGCTTGATGTTGGCAATTGTGTGAGCAGTTAACTACACTTCATATTTTGGATGTGATCTACATACATTTTATAAATAAGTCAAAATGTAAATATCTATTGGTTTTACGCTCTGAAATCTATGCTGCTTTTCAGTACAATATTATCTTAAATGGCTTCCTCCTGAGCAGACTGTCGTAACAACTCGCCCTCCGATGTGGCGTAAGTGCACGTAACTCAGTATTTGCTATTGTGTCAGATACAGATGTCGCAAACATGCTGCTTTGTTCAGAGATATCCAAACTTAGATTTGGCTATAAATTTACTGCAAGCTAATTAACTTCTACTGAGAAATGTATCTAAAGCATTAGTTTGCAAACAACTGTATGTGCAGAATTTTTGTTTTCTCAAGAGAGAAACGTGCGAATATGCAGCCGAGGTAAGAATAATTAAATCCTTTCTGTCTGCTCCTGTTTTAAAAGTTCTTCAATGCTACTGCAGTGGCTACAAGGACAAAGCTGCTTTTGCTGCAGAAGATATCTAAATGGAAATAAAGATAGCTACAAGTAGATGTACTGTGCCACATATGCGAGCTCTGGTCAGAATAATAGCTTTAATATAAGAATGCATACTTTCTCAACAGCTCCTGCTATATTTCTGCTACCCCGACAGGGATGCCAGACACTGCGAACAAATCCCTTTCTCTATCCAAAAATACTATTCAAATGAAAATTGTAATTTAGACACGAAGGCTATGATTTAAAATAATCTGTGCAGGTTGTAACAGGAGTCTGTCCTTAATAAAACATTGATCTCAGTCTTATTTGTCACTGTTAACATGGTTTTTCTTGCAAAGTAAGAACTGTCTCCAGAAGGTCTGGTTTAAGCAATAAAGCAGGATGAGGAGGTTCCCTGTGTTCCAGACTATGAGTTTGTTTTATGGAGGAAAATTGTATTAAGCCTACATTTAAACACAAACTCAACAGGAAGACAGCACTGAAAATAAGCATCACTTTCAGTCAACTAAGATTTGGGGTTTTTTGGTTTTTATTATAGGACTTGGTGGCAAATCTGCTAGGACTAAAAATTTGCTGGTTTTGTAAAAATAAGCTCTGTTTTTTTCAACTCCATCTCCAAAGTGTTTTCAGGCCCTGGAGTGAATTGAGATGGTTCATTTGAAGCAGGAGGTCTTCTGATTGCTGTTGTTACAGTCCTGAGCGGTACGTCACAACAATCATCACGACGGGTGGGCTCAGCACTGGGTGGCTTAGGAGTTCCCTTCCCCAGGAGGCTGCTGCGGTGCCAGCTGTGTGCACCCAGCGGCCGGCAGCTCTGACCCTTGCAGGGATGATCTGGAGTTCTCTCTTCTCACCACTGCCCCACAAAGCTACAGCTACTGAACCTTGGAAATAAATAAAGCAATGCCCTGTGTACACATGTGCGCACCCTTCCATTAGCTAGCGTAAAGAAATCCATGGCATTTAGAATATGATCTGGTGGTCTTGACGCAGTTACATTGGTGGGAGGTTTTCCTGATTAACGTCTACAGCTGGAGTCCTTAACGCAAGCGTGTCATCTTGGTGCTTAGAAAACTACACAAGAAATCACTTCCAATTGAGATACTGCTAAAATATTTTTAGCAGATTGCAGTGATTTCAGGAGAGATGGGCATTTAGGCAGGATTTTTCAGGCAGATCGTCTCAACATGGGTCCTGGTTTCTTACTGCAGGGATAGGCAAGGCCCAGAGCAGGAGGCGAGGTCTGCACAGGTCTCCCCTGCTGCCACAGGTTGTCCCCAGGAAAACACCATCCACTTGAATTTTCTTCTTATGAAGTGGTGTTGGCCAGGTGGCAAGGGATTTCTTCACCCAAAAAAGGGGTTTGAACTAGTATCTCCCACGTTCAAGAAGAACCGGAGGCATGTAAGATGAGGATCTTATTTTCAGCTGGTATTTTCCAGTCAGCTTTCTCCCAGCAGGTTCCACGTTTGCACACGTGTAAACAAATAAATGCCATGCTTGAATTCAAACTCCCAAAGCTTGCATGTGGGAGAGAAGCTGCTCTTACTTCTACACAAACCCTAGGTATGTGCTCCTGCACCACTGTGCCGCCAGTTTGTCAGGAGGATTCCCAGTTTAAGTGGAAGCTGTTGAATAGCAGGAAAAATTCCTTTTTTTTTTTGCAAATGGCAGGGGTAGGAAGGGTTTTAGAAATCACGTGGCATTTTTGTGACTGACAGATCAACATCTAATACTTCTTAATCGTTGCTGTATGTGAACAAAAGGATGCTATTTTGTAGATTAAAATATCTGGTGAATGGCATCTCTTTCTTGTTGGCTCTGAGAACCGATCCAACGTTGCCTTTCTTTGAGCTTTCACAGCATAGGTCTGTCACAGTACTGCTGGATCATACTACGACCAATATTGCTTGTTCCAGGACTATGCAGGGTAGTAGCTGTTGTAAGTACTTTCATCATTTCACCTCTCCGCAGCATATACACTGCTTTTATGAAGACTTTAGAAAACCCCAAATAAATAGTTTTAATCAAAGGAACATGGGTGAGAGAGTCAGCTGTGGTTATGTACGTGTAGGCGAGAACAGAAATCTTGCACCTGGTATGGGGAGGCTTCCGCGTTCATATCACCCAGCCCATCTGTTTATCAATATTATGATTGCTCAAGAAAAACTGCATTTTTAAACGCTTAGTTTTGATTTTCATAGTTTTGTCAGCAATTTATATATGATTGGCAGAACTTTGGATATAAAAGCCTACTTCAAGCATAGAAACATTAGATTATGAGACTTTGTAGCTACTACATTTGGATCCTTTTCACTTGCCACCTAATGTTGGGGATTCCTATTTGCAACTTGTCTAAAAAAACTTAGCAAAAGAGTTACACAGTATTTGTATACTGTGCTATATGTTTTGTGCTGACCTGATACCACATCTGGTCTTCGTGAGGAGCATGAATAACTGCAAGGTGCATAGTCATGAATCCTGTATTTGCAAGGTGGGTGCCAATACCTGAGTTTCCACCCTGGGTGGGCGAGTTGTGCTGGCTGGTTGTGTGTGCTCTTTGAACTGGCTGTACGTGGGGGGGTTGTACGCCTTGGCCTCCACTCCGTGTGGAATAGCCTGATTTAGTGTTGGCTCTTCCATGGGATAGCAGAGGTTTGATACTGCATGTCTGAGTACACCCTTAATTACATTACTCTTTCTCTGCTTGCTACTGGTATAGTGAAAATATTTTTTCATTTCAGTGATGGAAGTCTCTCTGATATCTAACCAGTGCCTCGCACAATAAAACTGTCGGTCCTTTTATCTCTCCATTATTCCTTAAGCAATCTGATTCTCTATTTTTCATTTCATATGTACATTGGCTGAAAACCTTAACAATATTACACTGTAAGTTTTATCTGTTTTATGAGGTAGATTGCTCCAGTGCCTTTCCAAATAATAGCTATTTCTTCTGCAGGTTCTTTGCTTGAAGACTTAAAAGTCTTTGTGTATCTGCAATTACCATCTGTTAATCCAAGAGTATAATCAATCTAACACCTTCATTGTATTAGAAATGGTTTGGATGTTTTCTCTAATTTAATCTCATCTGCAAAATTTGAAACGTAGCTTTCAAGTCCATCAGTCGTGTCATTTCTATATATGATAGTACAGTAGAAAGATTGAGTTCAAAAGTTCAGGCACGTAACTTGTTTCTAAGCTCTTTTTGGGTTACATGTTGTTAATGCTTTCTGTTTAGTCCTTCTCTTTAAAACCCCGTTACTTACATTTGATGCTTTGAAATTCTATTCCACTGTTTCTTCTCTTCTGGTAATTGGTTTTCGCAATAGAATCTCCTTTTTTCCATCCTGGCAATAGAAGACATTAGGGTACAAGGGTCAACCAAAGCCTTAGGTCAGCTGGAGTCTTTCAGTGAACTTCACTGAGTTTTGGATCAGGTCTTGAAAAAGGGGGATAGAAGTAACTGAGGTGGCAGCTCATCACCCTCAGCAAAACCCTTGTTGTTTGGGCAACAAGCCAGGGCTGAAGAACGCAAGATGAAACTGGCTACCTGCTCTCCCTCCAGCATTGTGTGGGCAGGTAGATGTACAGGTATGGATAGGTAGACGTACAGTATTCGATTTGAAGTATTTCTGTAGTGTTCACGGCACTTGGTATTCCTATGTCCTACCATTCTGCCACCAAAATATTCACCTTCAGGCCAGTAAGCCTTACAGTGTTCACTTGGAGATTTTGGTAATTGGTTTTTGGAAGTATTTAACATATTACAATAGTGTCAATCATCTCTCTTTTACTTTATTTTTCTAATCTGAATTTAAGTTTCTTTTTTTAAGGCCAGATCGCCGCTGTCCATACAGTCTGCATGTGTTTGAGAGGAACGTCTGTTCACGCGTTTGGATCAATACTGCCTTTCCATGGAACGTCCCTGAGCCCCTTTCATCTGCAGGTACGGCAGCACTCTCCCACCAGGTACCTGCCTGTGGACACCCACGCGTTGCTTGCTACCTCTTCCCTGGCTTTTTAAGGAAAGACCTATTGGTCAGATTGAAGCTTGGCTAAGATCACATAGCTTCAGCCAGAAAAGCGATGATATTCATGTTCTGTTCCCCGGGAGCAGCTGGGAATGCCTGTTTGAACAGAAAATGCTGTCTGTACAAAAGCCGCCTCCTGCGTGGGGTTGGCTGGGAGCTATTGCTGCTATCAGATGCTCGCAAGGCGAGGGGAGGGCAGGAGGAAAAGAGGCACGCTGCCTGCTCGTGGGTGACCAGCAGGGTGTCTGTGCTGCCTGGTCTGAGGGAGAGGTCTGGGAAGAGGGGAAGGGAGATGCATAAGCTCCTGAGGAGTTGAGATGTGTTTGACAGTGTAGAGATTAAAGGTTATGTCTCTCTGCATTCCCGCTGATTTTGCTGAAGTCACTGGAACCTCTCAAGGACCTAGCTGGCTGCCCAGGCACAACTAATTGTGGGATTGAACCCAGTTGATTATATTTGAAATTGTCTTTAAAATGGTTAATCTATTTTCTGAAGGTCTGTCATGTTAGTAGAAATCTAGTATCTTTAGTGAATCTATTTTTCGTGTGATCCTGGGTTCAGGAGAAGGCTTGTTAAACTTCTGTTTGTAGTGTTCATCCCATCAAGGTTGCTTATAATTGTTGCACAAGAAAAGGAAACATATCATATGAAAAAAATCCGGTTTATAGTTGGCAAATGCCTGTATTTTGTCTTTGTATGATGTGTTGTCATTCATCATCTAACCGTGGGGAAATCATGGGCACTCTAACAATGTAAGAGGCCAATAAAAAAGAAAATTATTTCAGTAAAGTTGTAGCTGGGGATATGTAAAAGAGAAATGCCCCTGGGTAATAAAAATTACCCATGCATAATGGCTGTGAACGTATCAAGCAAGCGTACTGTATACAGCGTGCCGCACCAGCTCGGCTACAGGATGTCCCTGCTCACTGGGTTTGGGCTTACGAAGACAACGGGAGAGAGAGAGTCGGGAGAACACAAGGTCAAGCCCAAAGCAAAGGACTGAGAAGCCAAGTACTTGGTAAGTGCTCGCGTGTCTTTACCTATCTCTTTCGCCTCTTTGTTAGAGCTGTCTCCTTTGATCTTGCCTTTCTCATTATTACTCTCCGCTATAGAATTTGGGCTCAGTTCCAAGGTCAAGGCCTGCTCCTGCTGAACATCTCCCATATCCTTCCCCCGTTAGTCAGCCTGTCTCATTAGAGTCTGGCAGGCTTGCACTGTGCCATAGCAATGGCATTCCTCAGTCTTCAGTGCGCTGTGGGGGGACCGTGCTTCTCTCCAGTTAATAGCTGGATACATTTTCTACTGTCGGCCCCTTTGGGCTTGGCTGGCATAGCTTTAGGAAGCTTCATAGTATACAGCTCTTTAGTCTTCACTTCAGTTTTCTGAGGACGTAGCCCTGATCCATGCCTTAGCTGTGACCCTAAACACTCTGACCAAGAAGGCAGTCTTTTGCAAAAAACTGCTTTTCTCAGCAAGTCCTGTTCTGACAGATTGCGATTTCAGCAAGCAGTGCGGCTCGTGGTGGAGGTCTGAAGTTTACTGGATGTTTTCATTTTGCACTTTTTAATCTTGCTGACTCTCAAGCTAGCGAGAAGAATGCATCTGAGATTAGGGATAGGTCAGTAGATTATTAGGTAAGTGGGACTATGTCCTTCCAGAAGTTACCACGCGGTGAGCATTTGACTGCCTTGGGCAATTGCCTGTCCTGCTTGTCTGACCAGCCCCTAACAAGCAAGAGTGACATGCATAAAACAAGTCACTGTTGGTAAGAAATTATTACAAACAAAGGGGTAGTTCTGCCAGCTAGCGCTGGCGATGGGGAAAGGTCCCTGAACTTTGACACTGAAGTTAGAAAAGTCTTCCAGAAGCAGTAAGTCAGAGCTCTTGCAGAACATAAAGCTCTTTGCAGATAAACAAGTCCAGACACAATCCTTCCTCCTCTTCTACTGCACATTACCCCAGTGACTCTTTAGTAATAGGAGTCTCCTTCTTTTCCATGTGACATTTTCCATTTGCAGTGACATAAAGGATTCACAGTGAAGGCCAGACCCTTCCCCACAGCAGCCACTGTGTTTACTGGCTCCCTGCCTCCCCGTTGTCGACTCCAGCAAATTTAAGCTTCTTGTCTTCATCTATGTAGCCTGTCACAGCTTCTAGTGTGAACAACTGTGAGTTTGCTCTTTGAATCAGACTGTTGCTGAATCAAGTCCTTTGTATCTCCTTTTTCTGATTTTAAAACGGTTTAGCTAATCCTATTGGCACTAATATTTGAGCCAAAAAGCCGGGTAAATGAATCCATGATGAGCTCTGTGCTGCTGTAGCTGGCTTCCTCCAGTACCAAGCGAGGTGGTTTAAAAATAGCTGGGGTACCAGTACGCTCCAGCACAGTCATTTCTGTGCCTGGAGCAGAGAGATGCCCAAAGAGTCTGAATTAGTAACCACTTTGCTGATTTTATTCCAGCTGCACCAGCTGTTTGTTTATGTAGATAGCCGAACAGCAAACACCCACAGAGTTGTTAACTCTGCAAATCTTCAGTAAGTATTTCCTAAACTACTGCTGACAAATTTCTGACGAGACCTTAATCTCTGTAAAATCTATTGGATGTTGTCAAAGCACCATTAGTCAGCCTGTCATTGGGCCCGCTTTGCGGTGTGACTCAGAGATTTGCTTACTGCAGAAAAGCGAAACTGGGAAAGCCTCACACAGCGAGGGAGCTGCGTGCAGCCCTGAGCCGCTGACGAGCTGCTGGACAGTACTGAAATGCCCTAAGATGTGATTTCAGAGAGAAGCCTGAGCCTGGAGAGGTTTCTCCTTCTCTCTTGTTTGTATCTTTGAAAACAAGTGAAAATTACCTCGCTTCAGTCTTGGGAAAGGAGCAAATATTATTGCTTTTCTGCCCCTACTCCATACAATGCAAAAGGGGAATCACGAAAGGGGCACTGCACAGTTAAAACATGCAATTAGTAAGAAGTAAAACAACACACAAAGTCAGATCCTAAATTAGCACTACTGTGTCATGTTTAATGCTGGAACTGTTCTAGTTTATATCTGCTTTATGCTTCCTGATGCTCAGTATAAACCCCTAAATATATTCATCGAAAAGGGAGCTGGAGGAGACCGGGCTGCCTGCTACACCTTGACAGCATCCTGGGGTGATGCTGCTGCTGGCATCTCCCCAGTTCTGGAACTCAGTAAGAAGCCATGTTATTTTCTGAAGCTGAATTCTTTATCTCTGGCCATCATATGATGCCAGCCTGGACTAGAAGAGTTGTTGCTGTCAACAGTAATAGTAGCAAAAAAGTTACCCCATCTTCTGAAAATGAAAACAAACCAAAACAAAAATATCACCTCTCCTGCCAGCATACAAAACAAGGACACCAGGCAACAGTTCAAACAGAGCCCCTGCATACAAACAAAGACGCCTGTCAGGGCTTGAGGGGGAAAAAATGGCACAGCTGTAGCACCACATTAGTGAAATTGTATGAGCCTTTTTATTTTCAAAGATGCAGACAGATGCCACCTGAAACACAGGATGCTTGGAAATACCACACACACACACACAATTAAACCACACACGTTCTTTGAGCTTCCTTTCTGAATCTCCTTAGCACAAATTATATTAATACTGCTAATGCTGATGGAAACCAAGTGAAGCTGTTCTCAGGATAGTTTAAACTTGTACAGAACTAAAGGGTAGTTCAGCAAAATAGAGGTTTTGAGATGGCAAATAACCATTTCTTAGAAATCATGTATATGTTTGTGACTGTGAAGTTAAAACCAGACGACGATATTTGAATGTCAAAGGTAGGCAGCAGAGGATGTGATTGTGGATATTATTGTCATTGCCCAAGTTGAATCTCATTGAGCCTAATTTTCATGCATGCATCCAAATCACTTTGTGGATACCTGTGCCCAGCGTAACTTCTGCAGGGAGGCTGCCGGCTGTGCACAGGGCAGACAGGTACGTGCTCTGGAAAGGAGGGCTGAGTGTCTCTACAATAAACTGGGTCTCACTCTTTTCAAACTGGTAGTCTTTGAAAAATGCCTGTAAATATGACCCCTTTTAAAAATAAATGTTAGTCAGTTGATTCATTAAAAGGCAAAGAGGCGTATAACATCCTTAGTGCACTTTGTACTTTTGGCACAGTTTCCACTGCCTGGGAGAAAGGCTGTATTTTGTCTTTTGGGGAGAGAGCAGTTGTGTAAAATAGCCATTTATTACAGTTCAAAAGATAATTGAATTCCCTGATTCACAAGCTCTTGTTTTTTATCTTCTCTGTCCCCTGGCATGTTATTGCACAATCCCCTCCATTCCATCCTAAACTCCCAGGTTAGAGCTTGCTCGTGGGAGTGGACCATGGACACTGGTTAGTGTAAGTGGTGTGACCAAACTGAAACAGTGCTGCAGTCACAGGACATAAGCTGTGATTAGATAATCTGATGGCCAGTTGCTTATCACTTTGGTTTTAAATTGAAGCCAGGAGCCAGCTGGGTTAAATTTCCAGTTGGATGCAAATGAGATTAGATGAGTGGTCTGTACAAACAGGAAGTCGTGTATCTCATCTCCTGCAGTTGGCGCTGAGGGCTAGCCCTGGAGTCCAGCTGGGGCAGGAGCACTGATAACTTTTGGCCAGGAACGGCTGCACCACCAAGGTCATGGCGGTGGCAGACATGGCTTCATGGCAGCCTCGCTGTCACTCTGCCCTCTTAGACGGACTGTTGCCACACAGTGGAACAGAGAAAGAAAGGAAAAGCTGAAGAAGGTGTGGTTTCTATCATTAGAGGGCAGCATCAGAAGAAGTTGGTCTTTCTTTCCTGGCAAGGAGGGTAGGGCTGTTTCAAGCAGAAAAGGGAAATGTTGCCCATGAAAGCCTGGAAGAACTCATTTCAGATAAGTCTAATATGTCTGTGTAAGAGAAAGCGATTTCTTCATCATCAACAACATGCAGATCTTGATAAACCCGTGGCTTAAAACTTTAATGCAAGATCTTAGAGAGGAAAATACTTTCCATATAAACAGTAAATAATTAAAGAGGTTTTTCTTACCAAAAAAGTGGGAAATCTGCCTTTAAATCAGTGTGAAGATACGAATCGTAATCTGCAAGAATCTGAAGGCATTAATCTTTTGAGAAAATATTTACATAAGCATATTATAAGCTTATTTGGGGATTTGTTATGCAAGGGGTGGAGAGTACATTATCCAGGCAGTAATGAAAGAAAAATTAAGATTTGTAAACATGTTCTGTATTATAACTGTAGAATATATTGCAAGGGTTCAGGTAAATTTGTGGTACCATGAGGAACTTGCATGAGAAGTGATGCTTTCCCATTGTACAATTGGTTATCTGTTCATGTGTGCAAGCTAGACGAAATTTTCTGTCACACAGTACAGGAACTTCATCAGCTTCTTCCCACACTTCTACTCTAGAAGATGGTGCAAAGCATTTTTGGTTTTGCCCTTCAAAATATAACCAGCATGCCACTCCTCTTTGTAGAAAAAGGCTGTGCATTTGACAATGAGGAATGCTGAGCAAATAAATCATGAGTAATGCCAAGTAATTTTGTTCTCAGATGTGTCCGCAGTAACATTTGTAATGCTGTTGGGGTAACAGCTGCAGTAATACTACATTCATGTCCTAAACCCAGTGTTGTAAAATTTCACTACAGCACTTTCTGTAAAACTTACTTAGAAAAAACAAAACGGTCCATCTATCCTACTAACTAGTAACAGTTATAAAAAAGAAAATACAGGATAGTGGCTTATCTCTTGTACCTGGCAGTTAACCATGACTGACCTGCACTCAACATCACACAGCGCATTTTTCATGTAGTACAAGGGCACACAACTCTTAGAAAAACAAAAGAGGAGTCATGGTGCTGGGCACTATGCAAAGGACACACAGGCAGGTGTAAACTGTGCCTTCATGGCCATGGGATAGCAAAAAACCCAATGTATGACCAAACGGACTGAAAATCATTGAGAAGTCTCTTTTTATTGAAGCAAAACAATATGTTGCAATATACAAAAATTGATTTTTTCAAGCTGCCAGAGATACTAGAGAAACATTACAGAGATCACATTGGCCACTAATTCTTAAAAAAAACCTGACAAACCAAAACACCCACTAAAAAGTTGTCCAAGCAGTTTTGATAGTGTTGTTTTAATACATTTCTAAGAGATAATAGTTCCTGTGGCAGCAACTTATAAATACAGATGGGTAGATTAATTTAAATGAAACAATGACAGTCTATACTAAGGAATCGCAAAAACCCCACAACAACCCCAAAAATAAAATTATAAAATTTTGTAAAGATCAATCAATAGCTGGAGAAGCTACCTTAGACTGTCCGATCCTTGATGGGCACATTTTGACTATACTAGATTTTCCTACTCTGAAATGAAAGTCAATGGGTAGAGTAATGAGGCAATCTAACGCTTTATCTTTCTTGTCTTTTATAATAATTTAGTTCAAGCAGGCTTTGGGAAAAATCACAGTTTTATTTCAAGATCCAAAAGATCAATACAGCAGTATACATTTAGTGCTTGAGGGAAAATTTACTCAAAATTGCTTCATGATGAAAATGCCAAAGGCAGATGCTTTTGTTCAATCTGTTACTTTGAAGGGGCCTTCTAATCTTAATTCCAAGTTAAAGACTTGTGACCACTGTATCAAACAAAGACAGCAGATGTATCTTTCAGGGATGAAATGCTAGGGATCTATGTATAGTAATTCAATGAAAAAACCCCGTATTAACGCATTTTAACATAGGAAACTGTATAATTACTTTGGACTAACAGCTGATTCTACAATGTATAAAATACTTTCACTCATATACCTACAAACTCTATCCGTTGTTCTTTGCCTAGCCAGTGCTCTCCCATCCAAGTGAAGAAGGTCACAGAGAATCTCAGCCAGCAATGTTCTAGCTTTCAGAAATCTGGGGGAATGATCAGCAGAAAAACAGATCAAGCTGAACTTAGAAAAATTTCTGTGCTGATAAATCAGCATTTCCTGTTATTTCTGGTTTTGTGATGGCATGTATAATATGGAAGCTTTTTAGATATTTAGGAAAGCAGCTGAAACTTGCAGTGAAACCATATATCCAGGTAAGAATTTACTAAGGAGGGCCTATGGTGACCTTAAGCACTCAGCATTAGACCATGTTCCCCACTTCATGTCATGACGCTGGCAGCTCAAGATTTCTTACTATGGTACCATGGTCTCAGTGTGGCTCTGTGATCCCTCATGGCAGCCCCAGATGATCGGGTCTCTCACCAACTGCATTTCCCAAAGCAAGAGAGAAGCTCAAGCACTGTGCAGCAGTCAGAGAGAATTTAGCTCTTCTTTTGACACCCATCCTGGGCTGGAGGGCAGAAGGGAGGGGTGATGCTCCCCTAGCACATGCTGTCATCACAGCTGCAGCGTCCTTCCTTCTCCCCCAGTTTGTATTTGGACTGCATCTGCCCCTGCTAACTTTGGATTTTCATCTATTGTACTGTAAAACCAGGGGAAAATATCTTCACCTGTATTCACAACGGTTATGTAATTTTCATATAATAAAAGGAAGGTTTATTAACCTAACATTATTTCTTTTCAGCTAGGATAACAGAAGTTGTAAATGCACTCACCGACGGTGCTGGACTCTAAGATCCTGCCTGGACAGCAGTATAAACACTTAAAACATAGAGGGACAAACAGCAATAGAAAAGTACTGGTACCAATTTATGAATGCTGCTTTCTTGTCTAGGTGTAAAGCGACCAATTGTTACAGTAACTTTTCTGTTAATATTTCCTAAGTCTTTTCTGCCAGGTGAATGAATGTCTGTATGAGAAAATTTGAGTTGTTTTAAATCTTTATAGTAAGAACAAGAAGAGCTTCTTATGCAATTTAGTTGCTTTTAACTAACTAGTACATAGCCTGAGGAGAGACAGAAGGTCCTACAAGGAGCAGGAGTACGAACTGCTTAGGAGCTGGGGGGAGATACACAGCTGAGTCTCAGAGGTGAGGGAAAGGAAATTTTCCTACCGACCCTCGGGGAGTGTCTACAGCTGGATGTAATTCAGACAGACACTGGCTGGATTCACAGCGAGACTGCAGTTACTGCCCCCTCCCTGGTGCAAGGACACAACAGGCCAGAGGATGCTTGTGTTCAGTGCTTTTTTGCTTTGCTTTGTCTCATTCTGCAGATTTGAATTTTCCCTAGTTAAGCAGCACATTGTTCTACTCAGTGTTTGAGTAACGGTTGAAGATTGAGAGCCCTTACCATGCTTCTGATGTGCTCACAAGGCAGATTTAAACCAGGTTTTTGACCAAGAATCGGGCCAGTGCGGAATCTCATCACACGTTGCAGTGCTGCATCTCTTGTACACCCAGACTGCTAGAGTGGGGATTTTGAAGATGCCAAAAGTACAAAGTAAGGTCTTCAACATGGAGAGAGAATGTTCTTGACCACGGAGAGAAGTCCTGCTGGGAGATAAGTGACAGTAATGGTCAGCCAAACTTCCTTTTAGAGGGAAATGCTCTAAACTAGCCTCTCAGATATTAAGGTCTACCTCTGCATTATCTCAGTTGCAGTCAAATGCAGCGCAGAGAGAATCAGCACTATCTATGTGTGCAATAAAGCTGGTCTTGCTCCCAGTCTGGCTGCCAGTATCATTCCTGGCTGGCATTTCAACTGGCTGCCAGTATAGCCACCTTGCAAATGAGTTTAATTTGTGCATCATGCAGAAGTGTCATTCTTTCAAATCCTGAGACAGGAGAACAGGGTATTTTAGGTAACAAACAACATAAACCAGGTTTGATTTGTTGTTTTTTTTTCTTTCCTAAGGAATGGAGTCTTATTTTGTTCTGAGATTTAATGGAGTGCACATAACTCTCCTAAATCTCAGTGATTGTTTTCCAAAGGAGGGTAAAATGACCAAGGGGAAGAGAGGAGGAAATTAAAATAAACAGAATAAAGAGACCCAGAAAACCCATTTTAGAGGGCAGATACTAAAATGCAGGAGACCTTTTCTCTAAGGAGGGCAAGTGTATGGGTAGACAGAGAGGAGCTGGAAAGGATGAATGCCCAAAGCCACTAATGACAGTATTTGGAAGAGCGCCTTGAAGGCTTTAGTCTTTCCTCTCTACTCCTGACAGGAGAAAGAAAGGCAAAGTGAGCTTCCCTGCCTCCTGCCACTAATTCTGCTTGAGTCTAAGCAGAAGGGAGCACCACTAGGGGACTGAAAGCAGTAAAATATTTTGCTCCAGTTTACATTAAAAAACTTTTTCAGTCTGTGTAAACTGAAGGAAGTTCTTTGAAATTCAACAGCTTATCAAGTATAATGTCAAAAATGGGGCTTTATCCATTAATCTGGTGCCAAAAGTAAATATGTTATTTATCAAATGGGCAGTCTGTGAAAGAAGTTTCCGATTCTTTCATTATATATTTTGTAGTAAAGGTCTGTGAGCCTTGGGCATAAAAACATAAAGAGCTAGAGGATGACTACTTGACTTTTCTACTTTTCTTAATTTACACACTCCTCTCCAGACTTTCTGAAATCAATCTTTCCCTGTGGTTGCCCTGCAGCTTTCACACACCACTTCAGAGCCAGCTGTGCATAAGTAGCTGCAGTTTTCTTCCAAATTCCAGTGGACAATGTGGCCAACCAAAAAAGGATTTTAATCATGCACATTTCTTAATAACAGCGCACTGATTTGTTGTAACAAACATTAACTTCAAGCTCCATGTATTTTATGATCCTCCTCCTGCCTGCTCTTCTTGCTGCATTCTTGTTTCCCAAGCGCCTGGGGTGGAAGGAGACGCTCCAGGTGCATTATCCGAATACTTCACGGTATGACAATACTTGCTTTTGAGATCAGTGCCAGAACAACAGAGAAATGGCATTGCTCAGCAGCAGCAGAGCAAGGACTCCTGCTTTCCTTCCAGGGAGGGGGAGGGCAGCGGTACCTGTGACGAGCGGCTGGCTCAGAGCAGTACTTATCGCTGTTTTATGGAGGCATAGAGCTGCTGAACAATGTATTCAGGTCACACAGCAGAGCTCCTCTCTCTCATTCTTTATCTGCTATTTCATCCTTCTGGGTATTTTCTTTTGCTGCTGTATGGCAGTTACTGGCCCTGTGAACCCTGGCCTATGAATTGTTGCATTTGTTCAGGTAGCTTGTAATTTTGAGGCAAGAACAAGTCAACTCGAGGTCTGAAGAAACCTGTGTTGAATAGGAGCAAAATTCAGCAGAGTGAGGCTAGTCCAAGGACTGGTGTTGGCTACAGTGGACCGTGCCTGAAGGCTGTTGTTAAACACCTTTTCAGTTTCAAAATGAAGTGGAAAGCATCTCTTACAGGGATCACAGCAGCACGGCACATTAAGTGTTTTTTTTGAGCAACCATTTATTTAGGGGAGCTCTGTTGTAAGACAGCAATCCCTGTAAAAGGTTGCATTTCCATTATACAGCTTTTAGCTCCGAGGAATCGAATTGTTTCTTGTAAAAGAGGCCGATACGTGAGGTGATGGTTACAAAATCCCCTCTCCAGCTGCAGAGCGCTCCCAATGAACGCCCCCCTGGGGTGCCAAGGAGCCCGAGTCCCGGCCCTCGCCAGGGCCTCCCCCCTGCCAGATCTGCCTGAAAGCCTGAGGAGAGGAGCAGCCTGCGGGGAGAGCAGTGGCTTCTCAGTGCTGCGAGGTCGGCGAGAGCCTGGAGACCTGCGGTAGGCCGCGGGCCCGGCTCTCCTCACAGGGCTGCCCCGTTCCCGCCCCGCCCGCCATCTGCTCCCCGCGCTGAGGCGGTGCCGCCGCGCCCCTCCACAGCGGCCCGTCCCGCCCGGCCCTGCCGTCACATGACAGGCGAAGTCCGGCGAGGCAACATGGCTGCGGCGGCGGGGTAAGCATCGCTCCTCGGTCGCGGTACCGCCGCCGCTGCCTGCTTCTCACGGGCCCGCCGGCCCGTGGCGGGGCTGCGCGTCTTCCCGGCTCCCCCCTAGCCCCTTTCCCCCGGGGCGCTGTGCGGCTCGCAGCGCGGGGGCGGCACGGCCCGGCTCGGCTCGGCCGGCGGGGTCTGGCTGAGGGGCCTGCGTGGGTCGGAGGTGCCGGAGGGCGGCGGTTTCCCGGGCCGGCCAGAGAGGGACGTGGCGGCCAGGCGGTAGGCTGTCGCCGCGCAGCCTGCAGGGGAGGCCGGGCTGCCTGCGGTGGAGCAATGAAAGCAGGTTTTGTGTGGGGCGGTGAGAGAGCTGGGGAGGGTCCCGCGGGCACCCCGGGGCGGCCTCCACAGTTACCGCTGGGTTGGCTTGGCAGCACCTCCCCCGCTGAGGTGTGAATTATCCTTTGAGTTGCGTTAGGTTTGGCAAATCATGCTTGAAGGTGGCTGTGGATTACTTAGCACGAAGTCCCTCCTGCATTTTATACCTAAGTTCAGTCATTTCTTCCAGTGCTTTATGAAGATGCTATTAACAATATATCAAAATGAGGGGGGAACTTTTCATAGTCACCAAAAAGAGGTCTCGCTGGGATTTGGCTCTGACTCTTTCGCCTTTGGGTGAAGATTGCTCCCCGGTGTGGTGTTCTCCTGCCCCTGGTTTCCCCCAGCAGTGACAGGGTGTTCCTGCCCAGGGATGCTCCTGCCCGGCCCTGCCGAGAGCAAGGTTGGGCTGGGGTGGGTGGGTAGGACATCCCACGGCGCTGGGACTTCGAGTCGTTGACTTAGTTACAAGGAGCACTGAGCTCCCCGTGAAGAAAACATCCAGTTTACGCCTTAAACAGCAGTAGTGGCTTTTGCTGTTTCCCTTGTATCGCTTACTTGTTTGTGCTGCTGTTGGCATGGGTCTCTTGTACTTTGCATATTTCGTGTGGAAACGACATTAAAGGTTGGCCAGACTTCAACTGATGTTGATGACTCTGTTGCTCAAAACAAATAAATAAGATCCAGTCAACAAATGAATGGTAACTTACTGAAAAGTAGTTTCAGTGGTTTCTCAACTTAATTGAAATCTGGATCCTGTCTGTGTGACCTCAGTAGAACAGAAATGGCAGTCCATGAATTTTCTTTTAAAAAAAAAAGTAGTACAAAAGGTTAACTGAAAAATGGTGGGAAAAACCAGTAAAATAGGATTCTTGGTTACCAGGGTGTTCTGGTGGTTGCATAAAAAGAAAACCAAAATATTAGATGGATCATACAGTACCAAAATGTAACCTCACTGAAAATACGAAACTTCTGAAATAAGTTATGAAAATCAACAGTTCCAGGCAAAAGAAAAATATTCTTTAAAGAAACAGATGTAGTTTAATGTTCCTAGCTACATTTCACTTCCAGTATAATAAAATAAAAGAGCTCTTGTGAAGGCTTAGGGAATAAGTGATCATAAAAAATTGTGACAGCCAGCAGAGAAAGTATCAGCTACTGTGGGTGGCCTTTACCAGACTGAGAAGTGGCTGAATTCTGATACCAGGCTAGTGAAAATGAGGAAGCTGAGCTTTGCTTGTCCAGTCCTGGTCTTGCGACTAGCTATTTCTGGCATTGACTAATGCTTATTTGCAGAAGCTTGCATAGCTTCAAAGAGGTATGCACCACAAACAGTACTTGCATTAAATACACCTAATTATCA
Organism: Grus americana; assembly: GCF_028858705.1. NCBI lineage: Eukaryota > Metazoa > Chordata > Aves > Gruiformes > Gruidae > Grus > Grus americana. Next base: position 11,401,084 of record NC_072864.1, read on the forward strand.
AATATATAACTCTACATTAGAGTGAGTTTGTGGCTGGAGACACCAGGGTCCTTGCATTAAGAAACAGACTTTGAAGGACCAGCCAATGTATCGTACTGTGTTCTGGTATTTGTGCGTCTTGTATGGTGTAAACTGGGTGAGTGATTAGAGATCACAGACCAAAATTCAAAGCTTGTAATTCCCTCTCTAGAAAGAATTTGTGGTAGTATTGTTAGGTGACAAATAACAGAGAGTTTCATGTTGATGTTGCTACGTATATATTTGCAGGCTTGATACACATGTGAGGCAGTTGTATACTTGTACCCACTCAACTTACTACAAGTGGCATAGTGATGAATCCTTATATATGAAACTGAAAAAGTGCTAATAATCATCATGGCGTAGACAGGACGGCATACGCACAGGAGTTTGTGACAGTTGGGCTGGAAGGATTAGAGAGCAAAAAAAAAAAGATGAAGCCAGTGGTAACCTACTTACCTGCCATGTATTTCTTAGTAACAGAGTGATGGTGACACAGCCTGTCCTGTGTGTGAAGACTTTTATTGTGATATTGAGTACTTTGAGTGTTCTCTCCCCAAATAATTACTTGCAATAGAAAGCCAGGTGTACAGCCATGCTCTTTTTTCTTGAGACTTAAATTCCTTTGTACAGCCAGTCTCCAAAAAGAGCTCTCTGCATATGTTGTGGAATGCTGGTGCTGGGGTCATGCATACTGAGTGACCCAACCTCTGCAGGCAAAGCAGCACCTATGGGTGTCTTGCCGTGATGTTAGTCCATCTGTGGGGATGCCATCAGTTTGGTATCTGAGTGCTTGCAGGAGAGAAGAGAGAATGAAGGCTGTTGAGGAAGTAAACTTGGCTCTGAGCCGAGTCCTCTCTGAAACCTAGCTGTTTTTCTCTGCAGAATCTCAATTGTGAAAGTAGGTCTGTTGCCTGGCAAGCTTGTACACTCTAAGGCATGAATTCACATCTGAGTGCTCAGCAGAGAACCTGAGGAACCGAGCAGCATTTGCAAGAACACTCGGCCCAGCCCTCCTGTGTCCTGCAGCCCTTGCTGCGGTGCCCGGCATGCTCAGCTGCTGTGACTGTTACAGCAGCCTTAAAATAGAGACCAAAGCCATGCCTGTGAAAAAACTGTGCAAGTCTAAAACAACTGTACAGGGCCAAATTCTGCTGTTGACGAATACTGTGGCATCAAATTCAAGCAGGGAAAGTAGGATCTGGATATATGAGGTAGAATACAGTTTTGCCATGAGCTTAGATAAAATATGCAGAAGAACCATCATTTTGCTTCAGAATGCATTTTAGCTCCAGTGTTAACATCCCAGTAAAAGACGCTCTTAAAGTGGCTTAGTGAGCCTACCAGTAGGAATTGCTACTGACACCATTATTTCTCCTCGAGTCTCATTTTGGTTGTCAAAGGTTTTAAGTGTAATAAAAGCATTAGTAGTAAACTTAATGGAGATGAAAATGTGCATTTGTAGCAGCTTCCTATGAGCTCCAGGGTGTAGGAATAGGCCTGGAGAAGGAGGGACATCAGTCTTTTTAATTTTTTTAAAATTTTTTTTATTAAATCACAAAAAAAACCTTGTGAAGAGGGTAAAATTACAACAAAGGTGACTTTTTTCCTTCCTTGAAGCAAAACATAAGACAGGGTGTGCTACCACCTCTGCATTTTTTAAAATTTTTTTCATTTTTATCAGCAGATACAAAGATCTGAGAGCAACCTATGGCATAAGGGTATCTGATGATGCTCTCTCTTCTCTTTTATACTTGCAATAAGGTGAGCATATGATTTTCAGACCCCTGCATGTTGTTACTCCATGGGGTGATCTTGCTTGGATAACAGCGTTTTCAACCTCTCATGCATTGCTGAGTTGCTGAGCCACAGCTTTGCACCTGAAAAGCCTTGCCCATATTTAGCTTAAGGTTCACTCTCTGATTTAAAACTTTCAAGTAGCTTTTGCTGGGATTGTATGAACTTGCTTCATTCTTCCTACAGGCATGGGTACCCCAAAACAAAATCTTATACTGTGCTTCCACACTATGCTGATGTGCCCCAATAGGTAGTCTGCAGCCCTTGTGTAACAATCACCTGCCATGGTGCTGGTTTAGCAGGTGTGTCTGGGAAATAATAAGACTAAACACATTTGGGTTTTGTGCACCATCAGCTGAACTCCTAGGCAGATAGTTCGAAAATTGAATTAGCAAGAGCAGTCTTTCACCTAAAATTATTTATTCTGTTATATCTAGTAGTTATAAACAAGTAAAATAAAATATTTTATTGGCTCTTTTATGCTGTGTCTGCAGTAAGAAATTATAGGGTTTACATTTCTGATGCTGATAAAGTCTTTCAGGAAGTTACTTTATGCAGCTATAAATCAAAGGTTACCTTTCAGATTGCCTATGAAAACTATATAATAATTAAGATGTGGAGCTCTGCTTCTCTAAGGTTAAGTCCTGGTGTGCTTAATTTCTTGTAATTTTAACATAGTCACAATTTAACTGCACCTTTCTGTCATCTCCTCTAGAAGCATATCTGATAGAAAATGACCATCCAGCTAGTCAGTCTGTAATAAGCTGAGAGAAACTAAGGTGAAGGGACAAAGTGGACTTAAATCATAGGATTTTATTGATAAAACAGCATTCCTCTCTAATTCCGAAGCTCCAAAGTATAGCTTTGCTATATTAAACATAAAAAAAAGGAAATGCTCATAGGTTGTTCTCTCCTCGTCTAATTTAAAAAAATAATCCCAAAGTTACTGTGCTTCTACTGGTAAAGCTCCAAAAGTACAGGTATGGACCTATAACAAGTGTGAATGAATCAGCAATATATTCTTGCAATACTTTAAACATCTTACATTACTTAATAACCAGTTTAAGAGAGGCTCTCTACTTATAAACTGTATTCTCCCAGTTGTGGCTGTGTTGAGTACAATTTTTGAGAAACTTTCTAGGCTGTCTCAGCATGTTTGTGCTGCCTTGCTGAAGCCACTTGTGTGCATGCAAGAATAAATATATGTACATAGAAAAGAAATTTGCAGATACTGTGTGAGTATGGGAAATGGTGGTGTCCTGTGTCTATTATCTGGCATCTTTTATCTCTGGTCCCCGTTTCAGCTACTGAATGTGTCCCAGAAGGACTTGTTGAAGGTTGCCAGACTTAACGTAACCTTCCACTTCTGCTTTCAGTAACTAAGAACTAATTTTCTTCTCCTGTTTTGCCTATACTCAGCTGATCTAGGCTGTTGTCACTTTCTGCATCTACTTTTCATGTTGCTTTACCTAAAGGAATGTAACAAGTGACATGCTGTGGGCCATTGCTGCAGCCAGCCCTGTCTCCTGTTGCCATCCTTTTCCTTTGGTACTCGTATGAGCAATATTTGATCGTTGCTCAAGAGCAATGCTTGTATACAGCATCTCTTCACCTTGAGCAACTGGCGTCTTGCTTGGAGAGTTGAACTAACCTTCCTTTTCTGTTCTGAAGTAACAAACACTGTGCGTCTGAATCATGCTAACCACTGTCTTTGTCTTCCATTAATTGTCAATTAATTTTTTTTTTTTCTAGACCCTCGTTTTGGCTGGGGAACGAGACCTTGAAAGTGCCTGTAGCACTTTTTGCCTTGAATAGAAGACGGCTGTGTGATCGCCTAAGACAGAATAAGGATGTCCAGAAGAATTCGGTTGTTCTGCTGCAGGGTGGAGAAGAAACCCAGAGATACTGTACCGATACTGGTATTGTGTTTCGCCAGGTAAGAGCTGAATCAAAACTTCAAATCAAATTAAGAAACTGTCTCTTAAACTGCATGAATTTTTAAATGGTTTTAAATTATTTTCCCTTTATCTCTCGTGTGCGTTGCCTTGCTTCACTTAAATAAATTGTCTTCTTTGTAACATTGCCTCTTCAGCTTCAAGTTACTCTCTCTTTCAGTGCTTTAGTATGCAGGCTCGTTATCTGGTTTAAAGGGCCTAAACATGTTCAAGGCCCTATTGCCTATCAATGTTTAACGTACTATTAAAGACAACAATGGAATATTTCTTAGTTTTTTCAGTCTTGTCTGTGACCCAAAAAATAACCTTCTTTCTGTAGTGAAACATGTGACAGTGGACCTAAACTGAATTAATTCACAGAAAAGCAGTTCAAGCTTTTAGTAGTACTGTATTCCAGGAAGCAGGATGTGTCTTAGAATTTACAGCATGTGTCTTCTCAAATTACACTCTTTCTTAAGTACCCATGTGTTCTTCTGTCACAGGTAGGATTTAATACCTTGTTAATGTCATGTGGAACACAGTCTTTGCGAAAGTTGGTGTAACAGAACTCTAATAATGCATACTCCTGCAAAGCTGTGTGCTTTGCATGGCTGCTACAGTACTTTGTTTTGTGAATTTAATTGAGCTGTTGTATGCTATGAAGAAACAAAACCAATAAATCTAATCTAGATAACGCATATCTTAATGTAGTTATTGATTTGGTTTTAGAGGAGATGCACCTTTCAGGGTAGCGGAGCATATGTTTGTCCTTACCAAGATTCATCTCTGTATTGTTAGGTGTTTTGTTGTTTGCTTGCTTATTCTTTAAATAACTGTTGGCTAAAGGCTGTTCCTAGTGCAGCTTCCTCTTCTCTGGGGGAGGTTGGGTCTTCACTTCAGCACTCTGCCATCGCAACCCAATGAATCTGCACTCTGCTTTTGCCTTGTCTCATGTGGCATGATTGTTTCTTCCTGATACTAATTCTAGATTGGAAGAATCTATTTTATTGTGTGGTGTATATTTATTGTGCTGAGTTGACCTATTTATTTCTTATGGTAGTTTATTAATCTCAGATCCTTTCCAGTTGCCAACAGAGGGATTTGTATTATTGTAACCTAAAACTAGTCAGTCTGAAAAGCTTTAGACCTAAACCACTTCCCCCCCACACCAGAGAGATCTCTTTCAGATACATGGAAGTAAGAATTAGTATCTACTGTAGTGTATTTTTAGAGCTGGTAGAAGTGAGGGGTTTCTTTTAAGAATATATTTTGTCTTAACCTAGGAATCTTACTTTCACTGGACTTTTGGAGTAACTGAAGCAGGCTGCTTTGGAGCAGTAGATGTTGATACTGGAAGATCCATGCTTTTTGTTCCACAACTCCCTGAAAGCTATGCAGTTTGGATGGGAAAGTAAGACATCTCTTTTAACTGTGTTCCGATGTATCTCGGTACTTCAGGTAATGTAACTGTATGTAGAGCTGGCATACTGTCTCATTTTAATCAGATTCCACCAAATCATCTGGTGTTAATTGTAGTGATATGTACGTACAGTGATACAAAACATGATCAATTGTTATTGATCGTGTGATATCAAATGATCCACTGCCATTTGGTAGAGAATACCTTTAGAATTGGAACCCATGGATCTCATGGTATCCATGAAAGGAAGCTGAACTGTGAAGAAAAGTAGAAGTCTTGTGTTAAGACCAAACAACTTAAATAGTAAAGCAGGCTTTTTCAAGTGGCTTTACCAGTTTGCAGCTGCCTCAGCTAATGAAGCTTTTTGAATGGCAGAAGGTAGTTTAGCCTCTTTGATTTTTTTTTTTTTATATGAACTGACAGACTGAGGAATGTGATTTTAATTGTATTCTGTGAGTATGCCATAAACATCTCTCTTTCTATCCACATTGGTAGTAAATATTGCTCAGTGCCATAGTAGTGGAGGAATTGATTTATTTATGTGTTCATTTCTTTTCTCAGTCTTAATTGTATTTATACCCTCTAACAAACTGTAAACTTTTTGTTGTCTACATTGTCTCAGAACATCGGATTACTTCTAATTTAATATTTTGAGCTCAGGTTGCTTTGCTTCTAATTGAAGCTATCACTTATATTTTAATGCTAATTTTGGGAAAAGGAAAACAATCACAACCAATCCCATATGCTGAACTGTGCCAGACCATATGGTAGGGCATGGCTGCTGTCTTCTCAGAGAGTTTACATGAATATCACTGTCTTAGACCTGCCTGGGAACTGAAATTGTTTGTGATAGCATAAAAATGTGAATACTGCTATCTGAAATATTTCAGCTGAGAGCTGCACCTGTCTGGGAGGGCAGGTTCTGTTTAACCCCCATGTGTACTCTCTAAAGTCTGTTCCCTAGTGGTGCTTGTTCCCATTTATAGACAAAGCTTTTTCCTCCCCCTAAGTTCTCTTCTGCTAGTTCAGATCAGCTTTCATACCCGCACTGGTTGTGCCTAATCTGAAAAGGCTTAACAATATTATTGAAATTCCACTGTCTCATTTTGCATTTTCAAACAAAAATATTGTGGTGTTTAGAAATGGTGACCTTTTTGGTTTGTTTGTGCAGCACTTGTTATTGGTTCATTTACAGAATTACAAGTCTGGTTAAAAGTGGTTTAGTGTCATTGTGTCTTCTTGTAGAGTATAACAAATTGTCTTTATCACAGCATCCTTCGTTTCTAAATTCTCCTCCTCGCCCTTCCTGAATCCCTCTCTTTGAATTTCTGTTTTCTCTTCTGTCAGCCATGGTCATGTACTTTTTCTGCTTGTCAAAAGGAGGATGGATGAATAACTCATTTGTGAGTCAGTAGCGGTTCTGCTTCATAAGTTGGTTGGCAGGGGGTACTGCACACAGCTAGGGATTGTGTTCCTTCCCAGAAGCCTCAATTTTAAGTCAAAATTAGCACTGGAAGAAAAATACAAATAAGTTTGCCTCCCATCCGCTGTTGTTTATCTACTATAGTTAGCCTCGGAAGTGCTTGTTTCTGTGCATGTGGAAGGCACTATCTACCCACTGAAGAAACATTCATTTAACACCAATGAAGCGCAAATCAATTCAATGCCTTGTACAATATTTGCAAGGTTGGCGTTATACAGAGGTCTACAGCTAGTCTTGTAGTTCATAGCGCAGAGTGCAGTTGCTTTGCCTGGTATTTATATTGCTTTCTATGTAAGACAGATGTGGGAACGTGCTATGTGAGTTTAGGCAGAAATGCATAGATTCTCTTAAAATTAATGCAGAAGGCTCTTTACTATTACTTTACTGCTACTGTATTACTACATGCATTGCTGGATGTAGTAAAAGCACTGTTGTGCTTTCCTTTCTGAAGGACACATACTTGGGTTGTTTTCGAAATGTAGCTTAGGTACTGTGGCACTCAAAAGGGTTAACCTTTTTGCCTTGGAAGTATTGCAAAAGTGGGGCTTCTTGGCTTCTTTCAAATTGCAGTCTCAGTTTGGCCAAAACCATTGAAGTGTCTGAGAGCATTTGCTTGGAGATAGCAGACTATTAATTTACAAATGAGACCATAAACACTGTAATTACTTTAGTCTCATCAACTGCACTTGTTTTTATCAACAATTTTGCATGCAGAGGTGGTGCATGGGGACTCTGAAGAACAAGTGAACATGGAGATGATGAAGGCACAGCCCTGGGCTGTGGTCTGCCAAGGACCCAGCACTATGTAGTACCAGTTTTGAGGGCGACTACCACTTCTTTGGAAGTGTTACACGTCTTGTAGGACTTCTTGCTGAATGTGTAGGCTCTAAAGATTGGTAAATATCTGTAAGGCTACTCTTTAGGGGTCCTTAAGCCGGAATAACCTCTGCAGTTTTAAAAGGGAGGAGAGATTTAACTTAACTCACAATTTAGACTATGGCCATTCCCCAAAAAACCCACAACCTCTTAAGGTGGCAATGGCAGAAGTGTTATGAGGGTGTTCATAGGACTGGTGGTCCTACTTTCATGTCAGGAAGAGATTACTGTAACAGTCAGTCTGTTTTTAAATTATGTGTGTGGGCACTTATCCAAATGTTGGACTAGCTCATTTCTTAGTTGTTGGCTGGGAAAATCATTTCAAGGAAGAGAACCACTTTGCCTATCTCTTGATATGTACCTCTGCCCCCTGCCCCTCCCCAGGGTTTGTAAGGCAGAAACAAAGACTCTCACAGGATGGCTTGCAGGGTAGGCTTTTGTGCTCCTCCTTTTTCTGCTCTTACTTTCAGAGGAAGAGTTTAAGAAAAGAATCTGGTAACGTAAGGTTGTAAAGGCTCCAGAAGTGTCGTAGATGTGCCTTTTTCTCCATGTGGCCTTACCTAGTCAAGTTTGTGGTGCAAAGCTGTTGGCAGTTGTTTCTATTCCTAAGAAGCATTGAGTTGGTATGTCTGCATGTCTTGCACAGACACTTCAATTTCACTAATTAATGCTGCACCTGCCATTTACCTCCTTAATTATAAATGACAGAACTAGTCAGTGTGCTGATTAAAGATATTTTATAAAGTAAAACGTACTGTACAGCAGCTGCTTTATGTGGAGCAGATGCCAAAATAACTTAATTGCCTTGCCATGTAAAGAATGTTTTTAATGGAAAACAAAAATATTTAACGCTTTCGTGCTCTAACTTTAGAAATACATATTAAATGGGACAGAGCAATATTTATGTGCCATTTCCTGTGTTTTCTTTGAAGCCCTGCTGGCTGATTGGTAAGTATAACAACACTAATCTAGCGTTGCATCCACTGTAAGTAACATTTTTCCATGAAGTTTATCGGAAGCTGTCTGTATTTGCAAAGTTGAACCTTGGAGGATTTTTGAGCTGTAATAAAGCACAATGAAACGCTTTATGAATGTTAATAATTTCTCAGTGACCTAATGAGGAAGCTTCTTAAACACTGTCATCATTTTCTAAGTAGGTTACAACCAAAATCAACCTTTGGTTTTAGTGATTAAACTTGACTGACTTCAGCAAAGCTGAGAAGTTTTACTGCCTTTGGAAAAAAGTGCAGAATTATGTGGTTGGTTTTTTTGCTTGGGGGAAAAAAGCATTTCCCCCATATGTTTTTATGGAGAGAGAGGGGGGGGGGGGGAAAAGTTTTCCAGGCTATTTAGGCTCTTTCTTTTTTTTTCTCCCCTACAGACTGTATGTGGTCATGAAAATTAGAAGCTAGGAAATTGCTTTCTCGATCTCTTTTTCTTAATGGGAATGGGTGAAATCTTGTGGCTTTTATATTTTGAATAGTTGAGTATTAAATTGTGTACAGTATGGTATGTTTATCTGACTATATCATGGTGGCTGAGACTGGTGCATTAATTAGCTGTAGGTTTTGCTAGAAGGCAGCAAGGTCTGTAGTAAGCCCATTCTATGCAAGCTAAAATTGGAGGGACCTCTTTGGAAAGGTAGTGGGATGTATGTCTGTGCTATAGGAGACAATCTCTAGATCACCTTAATTGCTGCTCTTGATGCAGATTTTGCAGGAATGAAGGACATTTTTTAGATGAGTTTTATTGATGATGTACATACAGGTTGTCTTCTCCATAGCATGCTCTGGCGCTGTGTATTCAGACAGTATACTCTAGAAGGGTCTTTGGTTTTATCTTCTGAACTCATCTGCCATATCATCCCCTGGTACTTTTTCCTGTAATTTTTTCTCTAAAATGAAATGTGTTTAATGTTTTCTTTTCCCATGTCTATCAGTTTGATCTCTTCCCAACATTTGTCCCTTCCCCCTACCCACTGAAGCTTTATTTTGCTGTTTAAAGAAACCCCACAGTTTTTAATCACTTTAGGTCATCTTATTACTGTTTTGTACCAACTGGCAATTGCAATTTATCTGCAAAGTTTGTTACCACCTGCAAATGCCATCTGTGGATCTCATGAACATATTCAGTCCTGCTTCTGTTTCTGAATAGCATCAGAACTAATTTCAGTCTTTGCAGTATCCCGCTAATCAAGATTTGCAGTCTATTGCTGTTTATCACTTTAACTTCTGAGAACATGAGTCTAAACTGATACAGCACTTTTCAGTGTGGCAGTTGGAGAGTTTCCCAGCCCTTGAAAAGCTCATCTTTTAATCTGTTTATTTATTTTTATTTTCTGCTTTAGGGCTTTCACTTTTTCATTACAACTAGTCGTTGGGTTTCAGGTCACATTGTAGTGTTCCTGTCCAAGCCAATTTGAGTTGATTTTGGAGAGTAAGATTCCTGAGAGAGATTTTTATCAAATATTTTACTCTTATTCAGATAGTACATCTGTTGCTTTACCCTTCATCCCATCCTTTCAAAACTGTAACATAAAGCTGGTTGCTTTTGATTGACGAGACTTAACTTGTGCAATTCCCCCTGCTGCTTATTTTCCATGATTCCAGTCCTCTCCATAGTACAGTGATTTCCATTTCTTGTCTCCCATTCATTTATTACGGTATTTCTCTGGGGATAAAAATTACTTTTACAGAACAATTAGTGTCTGGATTGCTCTTGCCACTTTACTGATGATTGTTTTTCTCTACACAGTGCTGCTCGAATGCTCTGACTTCTGAAATTATCAGTTTAGTCATTGTCCCAGGATCTAATTGTCCATGAGCCTTGCTGGTACAGGATGACTGTGTATTGCTTATATCACTTTTACTTCACTAACTATTTTTATAAATCTTTGCTTTCTAGCTGCTTAAGTTTCCTTGTATTTCTTGTCGAGAGTGTTTTGAATAATAATAGCAATTTATAGTATTTATACTATTTATAGTACTAGTAATTTATATCAGTCCATTGATTTGCAGTCTCTGTCAGCATACATCTTTAACTGGATGCACAATGTGGCGATTTAGTAAGTGTTCGTGTGCTGCTTTTTTCTTTCATCTTTTTGATTCAAGCGTATTGAGAAAAAGAACCAGCACTAAGTAAATCTGCTTGATGATGCTGCACCAGAGTTTTTTAATATCCTGATGTGGCTTCAAACCACAGCATGAGAAAGTTACATCTTGCCTACGCATGTCTCATGCCTGTGGTATGAGGGGGAATGTTGATAACCCTCAGTAGGCATTTCTTATTTTATGCTTTATTTAATGTGCTAGCAGGAGTATCAAGTTCAGCAATATAAACTCCTGATAACATTTTGAAATATCAGAGAATCCAAGTTTTCTTTTGATCAGGTATGCCATGTATTTTTCCTCCAAGGACTCGGCTGCTGCTGGTAGGAAGGTAAGCTGCAGCAAAAGAAATGCCCATGGGGATTTTCCAGCAGTGCTCCGACAAGGCTCTGCACCTCCACGCTGCCTTCTGCCACGCAGCTGCCCAGTTTGAGTGGAGAGCGCTCTGTTTCTTGTCGGCCTGGATTTGAGAAGGCACTTCAGTGAAAAAACCCTCAAGTGAAATAATCTACAGTGGTGCCTCTGTTCTTGCACTTCTAAAATTCCATGTTCTCAGCTCTTGATGTTAACTGTTTTCTTTAGGTTTTTATTCCCTGTGACCTGTCTGTACACTCAGGAAGGACCCTCTGAAATTCAGAGCGTTGTCTGTGTTGAGAAACATACAAAGAAGAAAAAACAAACCCAACTGTTTTGTTGAAATAGGCTAGGGAAAAGTATAATCAATATTAATGCTGCTTAAGAGCTAAATGTGAGTGAAAAACAGGCAGATTGTGTTTTACTTGCTGGGTACCCCTTTGTCTGTGTACTTGCTGGTACTCTGGATGTCAGAGCTCCTGGCCTTGTTCCTGGGGAATGCCAGTTACTTCTTTGTCATACAGGGGCAACGTGGCATAGTGGATCGGTGGCTGTTTGCATAGGTATGTTCTGCCTTTCCTTTGTGCCTAATGAGTTGTTGTGGCAAGTTCCTTTGATTTCTTTGTGGTTTAGTTTTCTCTACAAGTTGTAAGATGAGAAAACTGTTAAAACTGTTCAGGTCATCTTAATGCTGCTGTAAACATCAGTACTGCTTCCTTTCGTGCTATTACCGATTAATATGGGAGCTGTGGGACATGCTGCACATATTCCAGAACTTGCTATAGTGCTTTTATGTGTAGGACATAACATATTGCTCGTTTCCCCCAATACAGGCGTTTTTCCAAAGTAAAAGCAGAACATCTGCTATTGACAGATTCAGTATGTAACTTTCTCAGTTGAGCATGAATTGAGACCAGTGTTTGAGTAGAACACTGTTATTATATAGTGACCTAGAAATTACACTTACCCTCTTAACCGTTGTAATTCTTCTTGTGCTCTTTTTTTGGGAAGAGAGCTTTCTAATGAGTGTTCGTCAGCAGTCCTATGCTACAAGAAATCTTTCAGGGATTTCAGTGTATAAACGTTTCCTCTGTTACAGTTTTTTTCTGTACTAGTATAGAGCCCTTCTCTCCAAGGAAGAATTTTATTTGCAGAGAGAAATAAAGCAAAGGTTATACCAATTGCAAGTTTTCTATGTTTTTGGGTTTTGGGTAGCTCTTGGTAGTATCTCTTAAATGTCTAATTGAGGCACTGCCTCTTGAGGTAGAATTTATAGAAAGCCTAAAGAGCTTTTCATCTTTTGGGAATGCCTGTGGTGGGAATAGCTGAGCAGGAGCAGTGAGACTGTATATTTGAAGTAGATGAAATAAGTAGTTCAGAGCTTGTCTTTTATTAGGAAGAACCATGAGAGTCTCCTCAATACTTTATTTCATCATTAAGTCCGGTGGTCTGTATGTTGCTCATAGTTATTCTGCTTCTGCATAATACTGGGAAGTCCAGTATGGAATACCCAGCATCATGCACATGAACTCTATCGTTCTGTCACTCTGCTAGATGTGGCTTCAGTTACAGTCCCGGTTACTTTTTACAGTCAAATCAGCCTGAGTCTTCATCTTCAGTTCAATTTCTTTTACATTCTGTTATTTTCTTAATATCCATCTTACTCTGGACCGTATGAAAAGGGAGCAAAGAGTTTGAGTTACACATGTATGCAGGTACTTCTGTCTTTCAAAGGATAAAACAGAAACCTAGAAAAATGTAGAAAGGGAGTAACATTAAGGTAGTCAAAATATTGCTGGAGGCTGCCTGTAATACCGGCAAGCCCATTAGTACTGTTTTGTTCTAAAACTAGCTCGATGCCTTTTAATCTTGTTTGAGATAGTAAAATTCCTTTTGGATATATAGGTGATTGCATTTTTTTTTTTGGACAAAGTCAGGAACATCTGCTGGTATCTTGTAAAGCCTCCTATGTTGTTCTTTCTAGCAGTTCTCGACACCCTCTTGTTTGGTTAATGCTTTGCCATCTGTTAACTTGATGATACTGTAATGAGGAGGGAGTTTATTGGTGAATCTCTGACAGCGTTAAAACATTGCTTTTGTATCCTTTTTCCTCCTTCAGCTCTACATGCTCTGCTGATGTATTTCTATTCATCTGCTTTAATTTTTGCCAAGGTTATTATTCTTTGTATGCAGTCTCATTGAAACTTTTACTCTGCTTTAAGCTTATTCTAGCAAGGCCTGAGAAACAAGTTGATGGCTGTGTAGAAATTCAGTTGCTGAAGACTACACTTGTCCAATTTACTTTTCGTGCATGTGTTTCCTCTGTGTAAGTGAGGGAAAACGTGATGTAACTTGTGCGATGACTTGCTGTCAGTAAATGTGTGCGTGCCGCAGTGCTGCGTACAGGCGCTATGTGCAGGCTAATGTAGGCATGTACTTTGCTTAGTAGAGACTATTTGCTCAAGACAAAGTGAATTTGCCATGGGGTAGTGTTTTATATCTGTTACTCTGAATGTGAAAATTAGGGTGGAATGGAGGAAGCAATACTGTTGTATCCCTGTAAAGCAGAAAGCTTTACTGTGAAGTTTGCTAGTTTAAGCTTTTCTGTCTCACCGCATCAAGAATCTTCCTATTCTGAATTTGTGATATGAGCTTGGACAAATTCTCATGCATTTTAGGCAATAATACTTGTAGGACCTTTTAAGAGAGCACTGTACCCTGAACATTACTGTGTAGAAACCCTTCTGCTTTAGATTTTTCATGAATAGTGTCTTTGATATTTGCCTATTTTGTTACTGTTCCAACTCTGTTAATTCTTACTTTTAATTACTGCTTGTAAGAGCATCACTTTCTGTTAACTGCCAGGACTTGTGGATCTGAAAGACAATTAGGAGTGGACGAGACTTGTGGATCTGTATTTTAATTGCAGGAGACAGTCTTTAGTATAGCAGGTCTTGCTTTGTGTATTTTCTGTCTTCCTCCCTGACATACTAAGAGATCCTCCAAACGATTGTTGACTTTCATTTAGAGATTCCTACTGATCCTTTTCAAAAATACATTAAATGAATGCCAAAGGTTTTTTTGCTAAAGCCAGATTCAATTGCAGGTGATTCTCATTATTTGGCCCTAATATTTGCTCAGTGATAGCCTGTGTGGTCAGACAGCCTGGAATACTGCTTTGTTGTCTGTGCCATGTGGTATTAACTCAGTATTTCCTTCTGCAGGAGAAGGGTTACCTCACATTGGGGTTTATGTTATGATACACCTATTGCTTTCTTTTATATGCAACAGTGCAGTAAGGCATGCTTCTTTCAGAATAGCTTCAAAACACAAACAAGGTCAGACGTGAAGACTTAAGAAATTCTGTAAAACCATTCAAATCTTAATATTAAAGGTTTGTTATAAATTGTGTAGGTGTAAAGCAACAGAAATGACTGGGGTAACATGTAAGTGAACATAAAGCCTATAATACTTACAGGCGTTGATGGTTCTCATGTGTCTACCTATTCTGACAAGCTGATCACAAGAGAACTTAGGTAACGGGGAGCTCTGAACGATCCTGGGTGGATGACAGGACAGGCTTAAGGCAAAGAATTAGTGCAACACAAGAGAGCAAAGCTGGCAGTTAAATTCAAACAGCTTCTGCTAGTAGATGGAAATGGTGCAACTGCCATTTCTGCATTGTTACTGAGCTAAATGTTAAATAATTTTCATTCTGTATTTGAGACAAAAAATATGTGAAGCATCACAAAGTGATGGCAGTGAACTAGTTTCTATTCCAGTAGTAAACCTAGAGAAAGTTAAGTAGCTGCTGAAGGTCATGTTTTTATCCAAATATTTTAAAAGAACTGACTGAGGGCTTCTCCAGGCTGCTGTCAGAATTTGAGTAGGGAAGAGAGAGAGCATGCTGTTAGCAAAATCTAACAACAGGACATATAACAATATCAGATGTCTGAAAATCAAAGGATCTGGAAATCAAACTAAAAATATAATGTGCTTATTCTGATCTCTCCTGGCTTTTATAATCTGTGAATCACTTGCAGATACGTTAGGAAATGTAAGGTATGTAAAAGTAGCGCTGAAATTAAGACAGCCCTATGGAGGGACCTTGCAATTCAGTGGATTTTTTCTTAGACTGAACGTCTGTTAGCGGAGCGGTGCAGAACTGGCTGATGCAGTGAACGGTGTGTGTGGCTTCTTGGTGTTAACAGGGTGCAGAAAGCTAAAGCTTTTTGATTAAGCTGTGTTGTGGGAAGGGAGGAATCCTGTGCAATTTTTAGAGGATGCAGTCAGCTTTCCACACTTCAGGAAGCCTGGGACCTCCTGCTGTTGACTTGCTCTGCTAAAGGTGCTCAGGTCATTTCTGAGGTGTATACAGACATATCTATTTGTGGGTCTCTAATCGTTTAGTAACAAAATGTAGAATGTATAGAAAATGTTTTGAAATTAATCCCAACTAGCATTTCTCAAATTTTTCTAATGAGCATACCATTAAGAATATTTTTTTCCGACAGGAATAGTTTTACATTCTAGGCTATGCAGTAAGATAAGTAATCTTGAATTAGGAATTCCAACTGAAATGCTGAAGAAAAGCTAAATTGGACTACTTCAGGAAAAGCTGAATTTCATTTTAGATCTGATTCACTGTAAAAACAAAAAATCTGTCCTAGAAGCATTAAAAAATGCAAATACAAAGCAACCAGTAGGAGAAGGTTGTTACATGTATTGAAGATTGTCTGGAAGAATGTTTAGATGCAAATGAAAACATATATATATGAATGTATATCAGCAATTAGGTTGCAAATATATTAGCAGTTGGCTTAGATGCATTTCTTTCAGGAATAGCTATCAGCTGTTACAAATTCTGTTCACAGTTTTTCTTTGGCATTTGTGATTTAGATCCATCTCATTTGTACCTCTTTGCTGAATGCAGTTCTGAAAACTAGAACACTCTTTTATCATGTTGGTATTATGGGGCTCTTGCTCCAGAGTCCTTTAGAATACCAAGAAATGTTGCTTAATGGAATTCTTACGGTAATGTCAAATTTGTACAAATCTCTTAAGATTTGCTGTTACAAATTCTTGTGCAATGTAATGAACAACAGCTTTAAAATAGTTTTAGACAATGAGACCAAGTTTCTATTGGGTTTAAAGTGGAAACACAACACAGTTAATAAAATACTGCAAAAAAAATTGATGTTTGAATTTTGTCCAGCTACATAAAAGCTTCAAAATATATTTTTTGGTGTATTTATACATAGGCTGACAGAGCTGTTCATCCTACTGAATGGATAAACAGAGGAGTCAGTATTACATTCCTGTTTGAAGGATTGCATCAAAGTGGAGCCAGTTGTAATACTGTGGTCTGTCAAAGTTGGTGGCAAAATCTGCACTGGTGTGATTAGGTTGTGATTTGTGAAACATGTTGGTTTTTAAACATGCCATCACATACCACTGTGAATTTAGCTAAACGAAATGGAAAAGTTTATTCTAAACTTGGGAGTTTTCAGTAAGCTGATCGACTGACTGGGATTCCTGGTTGCTAGATTTTAATACTATGCTCCCTTACTCTTTTCCTGGTGGTTTTTGTGTTTGATAGATATGTAAGAGAAATCAGGTATAGCTAACATGGGGTGTTACTTTACTGTCTGACTTAATGTTTCACACTGTATTTTTATAGTGAAAGTATTGCTGCTGCTCTTCCTCCTCTTTTTCCCATTGCTATCTCAGTAGAATTTTGTTTATAATAAAGTTGTCTCTTGTTATGGTTGACAGGTGAACCTTCAATATTTGGTGCTTTAATAAAACTTCAGCTGTTAAAATGAGACACTGCATCAGAAGTCGAATCTTCTCTTAAAAATAGCTTCACACCTTTAGCCCATCTTCAGCGTTTCCCAATTGCTATGAAAATCTTAAGAGTAAGAAACCAAGTAGGTGAACTAGATAGGGTAGAAGAACATGGAAGAGGGAAGAATATGTAGGAAGCATCAGCAGGATGTAAACAGATTTGATGTTTAACCCAGAATAACTCAAGCTTTTTCACTGGACTGGAAATTGTGAAGAATTGTAACTGGTGAACTAGAGACGGTCTCTTGTTGAAAGTATCCTTTAGTGACAAAAAATGAGGACTGTATTCTTGTAAATAAATACAAGTGCTTTACTCTTATGTTTTCTTTCTAATGGCCATAAACTATGAGATGCCAGATTTTTGCCTAGCCACTTGGGCATGCATTCTTGGGTACAATGCAGTTCCAGGAGTTTCGAGTTACTTATTTCCATTATAAGATAAAATGGTGACTCCTGCTATTCTGGAAGCTAACTACTGACGTTTCTAATGAACACTAGTATTTGCTTGGCTGGAGTTATAAAACTATAGGGAAAGGATACTGAGCCTTTTTAGGGCTGAAGTGCATTTTTCTCTGTAGGTTTTTGCTAATTTATATTGCCAGTGAATCTAAAAAATTTTTGCACATTCTTTCCCCCCCAAAAAAACCCCTGTACAAATTAAGCCACTGCTTCTGTTCACATCTGTTTACAAAAGTTTGGGGTTTTTTGATAGGTAAGGAAGGAAAGACATAATTCAATAATATCTGGGATCATATCTTCCACTTGGGTAATCCTTCTAATTAATTTATGACTTGCTGTGGGGTTTTTTGCGTGTAGACTCTGCAGTGATTAATCAGAATTTTGAAACTGGCAGCCCATAGCAGCATTACAAAAGACAAAGCCAGACCTAAAAATTGTAACCAATTAACTTATTCTACCTGCCTGAGAGCCATTTGCAGAGAGAAGTACTCCTCATCTCTGTGAAGTATCAGATGTACTTGAAATCATCATAACAGAATGTAACTTCTGATTTTCACAATGCCAGTGAGCATTCTGTGGAAGGTGCTGTTCCCTGTGACAGTGATGGTCAGTGCTAGACTTAGCCTGTTTTGCATTTAAATTGGATAAAAATGAATACTGAGCCCTGTATCTTCTAAGGAACTCTGCACTGGTACTTTTTTACAATAACTACAATGTTGGTGCATAATAATCTTTCACAGATCCCCGCTAAACTGGGGAAAAAAAATTGCAGAGACTGGAGAGAGTATGGAAAAGTTTCAGTGAGGATCATCTTTGCTCCTGTTTGTCCCTGAGCTTCTGTTTTGCCTTCTATACTGCTTTTCTATATGTGACAGCACAGAATTTTTCCACTCTAATGTAGACTTCCATGTGCACTTTTTCCTTCCACCTGTGTGGTTCTGCAATAGGGTAGGTCTTTGCAGAAATCTTCCCCGTGGGACAGGTGGCTTCATCGCTGAAGCATCATGGCCCCTGTGGGATGGGTAGGGGATGGTAGTTTGGAGGAAGTATATGTGAATTTATTTTACCATCTAGTCAGAGGTGCTAAATGGCTGAAGAAAAGAAGTGAGGCAGAGTCTTGAGTGCTTCAGAGAAAGCTGAGAAGTCTGGCTCTCTACTTCATACTAAAAGCCTTGCTGTCTTCTGAGCAAGGTAGCAAGAACAAGACCAGCAAGGAGGTACACACCTGGGAAACATGGCAGCTTGTCATTAGGTGTGATGGAGTCAAAAATATCTGGAAGATGACCTAGTTCAATAATTGAGAGAGGACAGAGGATTGTGGGAAGCTGCTGTTTTCTTTCTCTTCAAGCAGAGAAAAAAAATCCTCAGCCTTGAAAGGATGATGAGCTACTTTTGTTCCTCAAAAGAGTGGTAGCGTGCATAAGAAGAGATGTTGGAGCGATTACAGCTGGAATGGAATCAATAATGGATTAATATTAACTGTAACCAAAGAATTAAATTAGCAGCAGTGTGCTGTAGACCACACAATTGTAGGAGGCAACTAACAACAAAAAAAAAAGTTGAAAAACAGTTTGTGAAAAGAGAGAAGTTTTCTTATTGGCGTGTTGGAAAATGAGACCTTCTCTTACTTAAACTGCATTAAGTGAATTAAATCCAGCACTTTTGTGGGCATACTTTTAAGAAATATTTACAAGTAACAGTCCTTCAATTCAAACAATGCAGCTAATTGTAAATGGTGCTTTGGAGGTATTGCTCTACAGAGCAGATATTACCATAAATTACCGTTGACCATAAATTAGCTGGTTTTACAGTTGGGATTCTTCTGATACCAGATGAATTGGTTCAAACTGTAAAAGAGAACAAAAATGGGAAGTGATAAATCTGTTTGTGATGTTTCTGGAGTATTAAAGTACTTGAATGTGTGAGGAATGAAGGAGGGGAAAAGGAAATGCCTGTAGGAGAAACAGAGCATGCAAAAGTTAGAGGTGAGGGAACTATAAAATACAGGGTATAGAAAAATAAGAGGATATTGTGATTTTTTTTTTTTCTTTAATTATATGTGAAATTAGCCAGGGAGAGAAGATAAATGATAATTTCTTTGAAATCTCCAACAGTGATGGGAAGAGTCCACAAAAGGAACATTGCAAAAGGGAACATAGAATGAGAAATTTTTATGTTACTTTTGAGTAGTACTTTCACAGATAATTTTTTTTTTAAAAAAATCTGTGATGTACTGCTTGAGAACACCATAAATGTTTTTGTGTTGTTGTATATGTCTCAGCCCTGTACTGTATGGGGCATAAAGGAATGTAAAATGAAAAAATGAGTGCACAAGATTGAAAAAATGATGTAAATCAGAGCTCTAGCCACCTGGTACTGCAGGCAGCTACGGCCCATGCCTCTGCTATGGAGCACCTCCTAAAGGTGCTGAGCTATTTGTCCCACCACTTCTGCCATTCCTCACTGCAAGGGTTAGAAATGTTCTTCAGTCTCCAGCCTAATTTATTCTTTCCCCGCTTGGACTTGTGCTCTTGTAGTCTAACGTTTACACAGCTGAAGGCTCAGTCCTGCACACACCTCTTGCTTCTCAGGAAGGAAAATGCGCAGGATCCTCCAAACTCCAGCTGTTCCAGCCACGTTTTTTTCTCATGCTTTCTTTACTCTGTGGAAGGACATAAGATGGGTGGGATTTCTTTTTTTTCTTTCCTTTTTTTCTTTTGAGATTACATTTTCAGAATTATACTGATATTTTCAAGTGGGGGGAGCGGATGGAGATTGTAACCCTCTTGGGTTAGAGGAGTGGATCTCTGGTGTCCTGAAGAATAGAAGCAGCAGAACCTGTGTCTCAATAGCTCTCAGTCTGCTTTGTGTTCACATCAGAGGGGTTACCAGGGTAGAAAACGAATGTTTTCTTCATTCTTTGAAAATAACACAGGGCAAACTGGTCTATTTCCACATCCTTCCAGTGTCTGGTGAATTGGAAAGTTGTATACAAATGGCATGGCAAAAAATTTTAACAAAACTGTCTTGTGTAGAGTGAATGGGGAAGAAAAACCCTTTAATTCAGGAGGAGACCATGAAATCTAAGTATCAAGCATGGACTGGATTAAAGCAGACTGATTTTTGTAGCTGTAGCAAGTTTGTGCAATCTCCTATTTTGAGAAATGGAGTGAAGGATAAGATTATTAAAATATTCCTCATATCTGATTCTATTGTTGTGATAGTAAAGGATATTATTTCTTTGTCTGTGTCCTTATTAAATATAACAGTAAAGCTAAATCCAAATGTTTCTTTTGTTGTTTTCCAAAGGATTCATCCCCCTGAATTCTTCAAGAAAAAATATGCTGTGGATGAAGTCCACTATGTGAACGAGGTGAGTTCTCTATGTCTCTGAGTATTTTTCTATGAATACAAAATCAATATTGGCAATGATTTTGCTTAATTTGTCCTCTGCTTACTGGATGTCTCCTGACTTGGTGGGACCTTGCCCCCTAGTTACTGGAAAGTGTCCTTCGTTCTTATAAAGCACTTGTAAATATTTTATTTATTTATTTTTAAAAAGGCTGCCATTTTGAGCTGAACACTAATGTCTTAATCCAAAGACAGTCTCATAAATGTGTTCTGTGCATCATGAGACCTGTCAGTCTGTGTCTTTATCCAACAGAAACATGTTACTAAATACATTTTTTGCAATGCCTTGGAGATTTGAGGAGATTGCTGTCAGGGAGGTTGCATGTTCAAGCTCTGACTTAGGAGCCTACAAAGAGCTGTGAGGAAGGGCTGCCTGCCTTACTCTTAGTTTATGTTGAATCATTCAAATATTTGAATAAGCAAATATATTCATATTTTTAAATGCAAGTATGACTTGCTTAGTTAGGTTTCTCATTTCATTTCTGAGCAGATGTTTGTATACTTACGCACCTGGCCAGTTATCTTTTCTTTGGTAGGAAGGCTCAGCAGGGTTTGGGCAGTATTTTTGCCAAGCTCTGTGGGTGATTTTCATGGCGAGCAGCTTGAAAAGGAAGACACTGATACTTCTGTCCCTGCAGAGCACTAACTGATTTGCTAGATGGAAAATTTTGCTCTCATCAGCTGTGAGGATGTTTCATTTCATTTTCATAATGAGTCCAGCTATGAAGTGAAGTTTGATCCTGTATTTCGGTACCTGGGGGTGGAGGAAGCTGTGGAGAGGTTGCTTTTTGACGTGTGTGAGTTGGAGTCGTGTAGAATGCAGGCACTCCAATGCTCATCTGTCAGACAGTGAAAATTGCAAGTAGAAAATACATGTTTTATTTTTAAAAATCATATTTGTTTTGGGTCACCTTAGTTGTTTTGGGTCACTTTCCATCAACAAATGCCTTTATTGCAGTTCTATTCTCTGCTTCCTTTCTGCTTAAAAACCTCATTGATGGGAAAGAGTTCTATATGTCGACCAGTAAACTGTCCCAACATAAAGGCTGTTTTCCACCTGGACTACATGGATTGAAGGTAGAAGCTGTTGAAGCTTGCAGTGATACCGTTCAGCTTTCAAATATTCTGTCTATACCTTTCTCCTGGTTTGCCAAGGAGTTGTTTTTCACCATCAGGACACTAGGGGCCTTATTTACGGGATAGTTTTATGTCAACAAATGAGCAAGCTGTGCGAGCGTGTAATCCTGATATTTTATGGGGAGGAAAAAAAGGTAATGTGGAATTGATATTTTTATACCTCACTGCCATATGACCTTTTTTTTTTAATATTAGCATGCTATTAAGCTGGTTTAAATTTGGTAGAACCATGCTCCATGGAATTATGTCACCTGTTCATTGCCCCAAGGAATGTGTAATTCAGTGTCCACCTTTCTGCAGCTGCTTTGAAAGCCCAGTTCTCTACAAGCCCAATGATTTTGTTCTCAGTTTGTAAATGTTTGCAGGATACTGAAGGAACCTAATACAAGTATTAGTCAGTAAAAGATGACCCAGTGAGAATAACAGTAAAGACTCATTACTAAGTATTTAGTACATTGTAACATAATAATATTAATGCATGTGTGTTTTATATGCAGTAGTGTGTTGTGGATACAGAGCACCCTGTTATTCCTTATTTCTGTGTGACATTACAGCTTTTTGGGTCATATATCCTTTGTCTTCCAAATGATAACAGACTTAAGATTAAGTTATAGTTGATACCTGTGTCTTTAAAGGACACCACCAACTTAAGCACTGCATTTTTGCCTAAATATTTTGTGATCTACTGACTCTCGTTGCAGTGACAGGTAATACTACAATATCTGAAAGAGATCAGAGGAGCATTTTTTGTCTTTGCAGCTCATTTGTGTATAGCAAATGTTGATGAAATTGGTATCAATGTGATTATAAGGAAGAAAAAAAGAAAAATTATAGTAATCTGAAACTTCTTTTTTAGATATCCAGTGTCTTGGCTTCGAAGAATCCTGCTGTGCTCCTTACTTTGGTGAGTCATATTATTCTGTAGAATTACTACCCATTTTCTTGAATAAGGAGAGCAGGTTATTCAGTATTTCTTTGTACTGTCATTCGCTATCTTTTTCTCCCCATCTTTGCCAAATTTGAAGCTACCTGTATATAGTAATCTAGTCTTCTGGCTCCTCCATGCTCTCAAAATTTGTAACCTCTGGCCTTCCAATCTACGTTCTTTCTGCCAAAACCTTTATCTGCTTTGTAGTAAAATATGACAAGCCTATCTAACGTCAACCATGCTGCCCTCCAGCCTATGTACAGTGACTCCAAACTCCATTTTTCTCTTCTACTGCTCTGGTCGCGTCATAAGCATGTTTGGGCTTTTCTATGGAAATCCTGCAAAGATTCAGGGAATACTGTTCGTGCATTGAGTGGCTTGGTAAGAGCAACTTCTGGGAGGAGGGAATGGTATCGCACACCTGCAAAGTATTTTGAATGGTGCTTGCTTATTTCTCTGGAAGAAGGATGAATGAATGGATGTAAAGCTTGCAGGTTTCTTCTTCTCCATCACCTCTTTCCTTGACAGATGTTTTGTAAACCTCTCACTATTAGAATATCTGATTTCTTGTCTCCAATCTATATAAGAAATGATTTGCTGACTCTGAGCTTTCTCTTACAGCAAATGCAGTGGCAGCTCCTGAATTTCTTGTTTTCCCATGTTAGTTGCCAGACAGAAGTCTTACAAAAAATACCTCCTTAAGCAGTCACATGGCATGAGATCTGATTTCTTAAGAACAGAGGCCCTAAATAGTTTTCAGTCTTTCTTCCACTTACATTTGTATACACACACAGACACACATATAAAAGATGACCCTATAGCTTTCTTCATGTTCTTTAAGAGAAATGAGTGAGAAGGGGACTATTTTACCATCTTGTGCTTCTTACCATTCATTTCTGCACATCAAGCTGTTGATTAGTTGTCATTCTGTGAGCATCCTGTTGTAATCTGGAATTTTCACCTAATTCCTGGCTGAGAGGATGGAGCTGTGATGCTTTCCCATTCCTCCCACTGCCGTGGAGAAGTATACAGAGAAGGGAGGGAAGAGCACTTGGTCCTTTCCTCCTGTTGTCTCTTTCCAGATACAGAACTGTAACGCTGCTCCACAGGGTTTCCCAGGCACATGGCAGAAGTGTCCATCTGCTGTGTAGCAGCCAAAATACTCTTGCTTATGCTACTTGCTTGAATGAAAACCTGTAGGGGAGCGGCATGCAAATTTAAATAGTAAGCATTGCCAAGGCAGTGTGTAATAATTTATTTTTAAATGAAATTACTTCAGAAGAAACCTTGCCCATTTGTTACTCCCTTGCCCTTTTTTATATAGGTCTCCTAGCTCTCTCTCAAGACATAAGGGAATTAAAAATCAAAGCTTGCCATTTTCCTAAGCAGCACATCCTAACCTGAGTTCTAGGCTGGTCTGTCTGTTATGAAACAAATAATTTCTTATACTGGTCTGCATTTGAACAAACAGTCTGGGTTTTTTATTTATAGTGATTCAAGTAAACTTATGTATAAGTTGTCCTGAAGACTTACTGCAATCAGGTTCTCCCCCTGATTTAAATTTTAAATACTTGTGTTTGGCTCAGAATCATGGTCCTTTTAATCTCTTCCCTCCCAGCGCGGTGTTAATACTGATAGCGGAAACATCTCCAAAGAAGCTTCGTTTGAGGGAATCAGCCAGTAAGTGACAAAGCTTTTTAGTACATTAATTGTTGTGTGGTGATGTTTAATTAATTTTATATTTCACATTCAATGATGTTTTTTCCTAATGACAGGATGTTGAATGTCAGATCAAATGTATTAGTATATCTTTGGAAAGAAAATGTTTGACATGTTTCTAATGACTTGAAATACAACGGTAGTTTTTTTTTTTTAAATCTGTCTTGCATCTAAGGTCATCCAATGTTTCTCTTTCTCTGAGTTTGCTTTAAGTGTCTAAAACCAAACAGACCCATCCCCTTACCTCCATTTCCACTTTTGGGATTGGAATATTTGGTTTTCAGATTTCAGAAACAGAAATCTTCAAGAGTACCTTCTTTCTCTTCATCACTTCCTTGTACAGTATTAAGGTACACATGAGGGATTCTGGTATGCGCAGTCTTCTGAAAAGATGTTACATTACAGGTGTAAAATAAAAGATGACCTTTCTGCCTAGATGTGATCTTTTATTGTCCCTTGGTGTTGTCTTTTTATGAAGTTTGGCTACTAGTGGGGTGAAAATGTCCTCCTGCATGCAGTATTTTGAAAAGTTAGTAAATAAAAGTACATCACAGTCTGCTCTGGGATGTGAGGATGATGGCCTCAATTTTGAATGAAATACAACCATCTATTCTGTTATGATATCCTAAAATGAGATCATTTTCCATTTTAGCTCAAGTGTATGGCAAAAAAGAAACAAAGCCCATTAAAAAGTCTGTTAAAATAAACACTCATGCTGAGATGTTGAATAGATAGCCTTTTTTAATGACCCTTGACTCCCAGTCACCCCACTGTATTTTTCTCCATCCACCTCTGTCAACAGCATGTTAATTATGCAGTGATGATCGTAATGCACAGAATTTGCTGCAAGTCTGGACGCTCATTTGTTTAGTCCAAGAGCATGCTTTCTACTGGGTTCATCTTTTCTCTGTGTCATGTGAATTGAAATATGGAATCTGATTCCATAATTACTTTGTTCTCCCCTCTACAACCTAAATGGAAACCTAATGATTCTGTCAGGGATATTGGGGACCGAGGTGACAGACATTTAGACATCTTTTGCTGCCCAGTGAGCTAAATATAAACTATTCCAGAATACAAGCAAGCTGTTTTTAATGAATATTTGGTCTCCTCTCTGCTGTCACAGCAGTATGATGTTCTGTTGCTTTGACCAAGTAGATACTCAGTTATCGTACGCTCTCCAGGTACAGGTGGACTCCAAAATCTGTGTGGAGCGATACCTCCAGTTTTATCTGAGACATCTCCACATGAGATATAAACAGTTATTAACTCCAGCAGTAATTCGTCATGGGAATGATGTACAAAGGTCTATTTGAAGTACCAAAAAGCCGTTTCCCCCCCCTGAATTTCACTAAACACTAGAGTTTAATTAGTAACACGTTCTATTACTAGTCAACATTAAGGTAGGAAGCCACTCCATTTAGCACTTGATTTGAGATTTTAATAGCATGTCTCCTGCAACACTTAAAGGAATTAATGATATTTTATTGCTGGCTTCCCAGTTTGCTGTACACGTGGTGTGAGTGTGCTCTAGGAGGAGTACTTCCCCATTCTTTGGGGGTGATTTCCGACTGTTTCACAGATACTTGTCTTTTGAGCCTCTGGATACGCTCATCCCTCTCCACCCCTACGCACCAAGTTGTTTGTTTTGCTGCCTCTCACAGATCTGATTGGTGTCTTCCCCTCCTGTGCTCGTGGTGCAGAAGAGCAGGCATTGATGTTGTTGTTGGATGTGTTGAAGATCCACTCCCCTCTTCTGACAGATAGCATGCCCTCAAACCGCTCGTCACTTCAGCCTTGATCTCTGTGACTCCTGCTTTCTTCTCCAGGGCTGTCCCATCTCTCACGAGGGCGTGCTTGGTCTGCGTGCTGGTGGCAGGCGTGCGGAGAGCCATCGCTGCTAATTGAGGGTGCAGAGGAGGGGGGAGCTTCCTTTTAAACTCTGCTCTTCTCAGATTTTTGTAACTGTGTATAAACCAGCCCATTTTATATTTATTTTTGACACCAACCCAAACCAATTTCAGCATTTCTGCTTTCCTGCTTCTCCACCTCTTCTATATTAAATGTTTCCTTTATAGAATTGCATATATTTTGGATGTATTGATTTCTTCCAAGAGGACTAAAGCCATGGAGTTTGTACTGAGCAATGTGTTCCTTCAGACCGCCCTCCCATGACTGTGCCTTGTTGGCTGTCTCGTCTGCCCTGTGCTCGGCCGGGCTCTGCCCTAGCTATGATGCTGTATTTCATTCCTGGGTTCTTGTTTGTTTCCATTTTCAGGCTACCTGGCCAAGATGTATTTGCTTGCCAGGGCCCTTTTGTGTTCCTCCTGTTCCCATTTGTCTTTTTTGCCTAGACTGACTGTGCCCCAATGAGTGGTGTTTTGTTTTGTTTTTTTTTCTTTTCTGAGGGATAATAATAGAATGTATCATTTCCTGAAAAAGCTGAATCTCGCTCTCTTTGCAGGCTGTTCATCTGCTCCTGTCAGAAGCTGCCTTTTTCTTGCCCTAATGATGTTGCTTCCCTGCCTTACTTTTTGAACCTTTTGAACTTCTTCTGGAACATAATTACCTAAACTATTTGATTAATTTTTCCACTGTAATAAATAGTCATTTGAGACAAAATGACTACTGTGATCATGGGTTATTTCTATGCTCACCCTGAAGATCACCCCTAAGTTATTTTTGTCCTGTAAGCAATGATCAAACTTGATTTTATGGTGATAATAAAGCCCATAATAGTGAATTATATCATGGTTTCCATTAGTTTATGTATAGCTGTCTCATATAGCAAAGTATATTGTACTAAAAAAAGGGAGTATGTTGCTGCAATCTGTAAAAATGGAGAATGGCAGTACTTGGGAAGTCACCCTGCTAAGCGGTGAGTAGTTCAGCAGAGGGAGCAGCCTGGGGCAGGGATGTCGGAGATCTGGAGCATTTACTAATGTTGTTCCCCGTAACTCCCCTCGGGTCAGCTGTGTTTACAGCTGTTACAATCCTACAGAAATTACTTGCTCTCAGTTGCCTCAGATGGCTTAAGTATCAAAGGCAGGTTTCTGAAGTAGTTCTAATGTATTGTTTTCTAGAAACATGTATTTCTGTTTGCTAATAAAGGCTAGTTCCTTTTTTCCCCCCTAATTCATGGATGCATTTTTCAGACTGGAAAATGTGCAGGAATTTTTTATATCTAATCATGTGGTGGTTATGTAGCACTTCTAAAAATGCTTTGAGATGATATGGCTCACCATATAGAAAATGGATTTTGAACCTGTATGGATAAACAGTGATGTGCCATGTACTTTAAAACAATGTTGAATACATCTTTACTTGCTGTGTTGGGGGCTTTTTTCATCCTCAGAATCGACTGATGTAAATGATGCAAGCAATTGTGTGTAATGTTTAAAGTTTTTCAGTGAATTCCTTTGCCTCAGAATTGCACTTGTTGGGTATCACTTGTTGGCCATCTAAGTGGCCTCTTCCCTATTGCCTAGTGAAGTCAGTCATTAGGGGAAAGACTCTCCATGTTGAAGAAGAGTAGAAAATTCTAACATCATTTATGAATACATCTTAGATTTTTATCACCATACACACACAAAGTGTATTTGTTAAGCTTACAAAAAAGGATCGCATTATACGGCGTTATACAAGAGGTGTAGATTTCTAGGTTTTTATTTTAAACTAATGAAATTGTCTTGCATGTTAAAGGACAACCGAGTATGAAATCAATTTGGACATGCCTTTCAGTGTAGTATTTCTTAATTCTGTGTTGATTAAATGGGAGCATTAACACCTTATAGATTGCAACTGTAGCAAAATGTCAATTTGTTTTCTTCCTCAAGAACACCTATCTCATCATTTAAGTATTATCAATTTGCAAATTGCAGGAAAATGTAGAATTTGATTGCTCTACATGATCCTCTTAATGTTAGGGTAGTGCATGGTTTTTAAGAGTAAGTTGTTTACTGTCTAGCAGGATAAAAACTTTGCTGAATGGACAAGGTAGGGTTATTTTATGTAGGACTTTGTGCACAAATTATGTGAATTAAACACTACTTGTGTTCTCCTGTTGGTGATGACAAGCTCTTCCCCTTGAGGTTTTTATGTAACCAGTAACTTCTAGGATGCGGTTTGTTTAGCTGCCTTGTTGGTAGCTAAAGCGAAGCATAATTTGAGTCATTAGCTTTAGAAGGCTAGCAGTTGTAACCAGGTGGCTTGTGGCCACTCGCACGGGACCCACAGCTGCCACGAGCTAAGCGGAGTTGAGACAGTTCAGTCCTTGATCATTGGTTTCATACAATACTTCAGATTCTCTTCCAAATGTGAACTGATGCTATGTCCTGGAGGTCTAAGATCTTGTTTTATACTTGACATTATATCGGAAAGTCTGTGTTCCAGGTGAGAGATAGAGCTGTCGTTCTACTGATGACCTCCTGCCTCTTCTCCATGCCCCCAGCACCCCCTTGTTGTAATCCTACTGCCTTCCCGTGTGTTTAATTAGCTTCCCCAGTTGACAGCAAATAGAATTTTATGGAGCTGCCATGTAATAGGTGGTCCCAGCCAGTAAGTAAAACTTGCGTTTCTGGCAGCACAAAGGCAGTTCAAGCAGAGCCTTTAGGGCCAGGATAAGTAAAAACCAGGGACTGTGACAGAGATGGTACAGCTCTTGGCTGAAAGCTCTTTCCTAAAAGAGCGTTATTTGAACTATTATAAGCCTATGCTGGTGTACAATTATTATTTATTTATTTATTTTAAATCATAGCTAGATGCTTAGATGAGAGACAATCTTCTGTTGTGAGGTTCATAGTTTTACTGTTTGGCTTGTTTAAATTGCTTTTGGTTTCAGCCATTTGTGCTTGTGTTTGAAGTGCATGTGTCGAGTTCTTGGGAGACGAGATGCGAATTTTCTGAGTTTGTCAGCTGCTTTCTGTACCTGTAATTCCCTGCCCTTTATTTTCTTTTTTTACTTTGTAATAACCATGGTTTATACTTGTCTTATTTGCATAGAGCTGGTGTTGGAGTTTTTTGCAGTGCTGTAGTGTCTCCTTACGCTTGCCTTCATTGATCTGTTTTGTGTCTCACAATACTGATGACAATTATTGAAAGTCCTCATGTCTGTTGTTGCAGCTGCAGCTTAATTCTTCTGTGTCTCAGTTTTCTGTGGTGGTGTCAATTGGTATGCTTTCCAGCCAAATTGGGAGCTCAGGCTTTTGTTTTTTAATAGAATTTTTATAGATTGAGTTTCCTATATAATTTGTATATTTTCTTCTGTATAAATTTGTGTTTAACTGGCTATTCCATTCCAGAATTATATCTGCATTGGCCTACAGAGGTAATAGTTGTTGGGATGGTGATGATTAAATTGAAAAAGTGCCCTTTTTCTCTGGTTTTACAAGACTTTCTTGTTTGCCAGCACCAGCTTTATTCTATAATGGTGCATTGTTCTGTGGTTTGTGACTTTTTGTATTGTGTTGCTTTTCCAGTGGTTTCTAATTACTACCCATAATAGTGAATACCATACAGCTTGTCCTTGTTGAATGTTGTGATAAGTTCTTGTTTTCTGTCTTGGAGTAGGAACACAAAGCTATTAACCTTCACCTTGTTAGGATTTTATAAGTTTGTGAGCATACGTTCTTGAAAAACAGAAGCATAGTTTTTTCTTCTGCTATCTGAGGATGCAGTGAGACCCTTGTACAATCAGAAGTGACTTCCAAATAATTTTTTTAATTGGATTTGTGCTTTAGTTGGTCCCTTCTGAGGTATAAAGAATAGTTAATAACCTGGAATAGATTTAATTTTTCCTTCAAAAATGTGGGAAAATGGATTGTTGCCTTGCAACATTCTTTTGAAGATCTATTGGGTGCCTTGGAGCATTTTAATTCCCTTAAATTCCCTAACTGAAGAGCCAACAGTCCTGAGTCAGACAAAAATATCTTTGATGCAGAACACTCCTTAGGCATTTAAATTGTAAGCAAAAAACCCCTTGAACAATGCTTGAAAATCCATTTGTGTTTCACTTAATTACTCAGCTTTTTACTCTATTGGCCACTGTAATGTTATTGTTTAGAGAGCCTCAAAATAGTTCCAAGAGTACATGAATTGCTAATGTGGAAAATAAACAGAAAAATAGTTACATGTTTGAGGCCAAGGTGAGATGGAAGCTTTTGCTTTGCCTCTTCTCTAGATCAGAAAAGACAAGGAAAGGTTGTTTCCTTTTCACAGTCCTCTAAGCAAACTTGTTTGTCACATGCCACGTTCTGTGCACACACAAAAATCGAAAGGCATAAAACAAAGGATGAAATTAGCAAGGCACAGTGTTTAATTTCATTGAAGGGTGTTTGAGGAGCAAAGTTAAAATCACAGAACAATTTGGAAGGGACCTCTGGAGGTCAATGTTGTCCAACCCACACTCATAGCAGTGAATTGGTAACATTTTATCTTTGTCAAAAGAAGTTTAATAAACATGTCTTGAACACACCATTACTCTGGTTTCTGCACATTCTTAAAATTATGTATCTGGCTTAGTCTCATGTGTTTCAAAATTAAATACTTACACAGTGAAGATAGGCATGTGCATTCTTCTCACTGGGATCTATACTGAATTCCAATACAATATTTGCTTTCACAATTTTTCACATCCTCAGAGAAGACACAGTTAAAAAAAAAGTAAATATGTAGTCTCTGGTGTAGTGTGTCTGGCTGTTTTTTAATTTTTTTATTTTTTGTAGGTTTAATGTGAACAACAAAATCCTTCATCCTGAAATTGCAGAATGGTGAGTAGCATAAAATCTTTTTCTTTGAGTACTGTTGAATGTGCTTATATTCTGTACCATTGCTTCAGAGAGAGTCCCTCAGCAGAAGCCCTCCTACTTTAC
This sequence comes from Grus americana, assembly GCF_028858705.1. Lineage (NCBI taxonomy): Eukaryota > Metazoa > Chordata > Aves > Gruiformes > Gruidae > Grus > Grus americana. The sequence continues at coordinate 11,432,443 of NC_072864.1, forward strand.
TGTATGCGTTTTAATTTTAAGCTGATTTCACGTTATGGGGTGGAAATAATGTACAAAAGTAAAAACAGCGTTAGGTAGCAGCATTGAAAAGTGAAGAATTTATGTAACATTTCTTAAGCATTATGTCTGGATATACATTTTTATAGAATGTGTTTGGAGTTAAGTCACATTCATGTAAATGTGAATTTGAATGAATAGGAAAAGAACTGAGGATAATTCATATTCTAGCAACGAAAATCAAAGGTAGATGAAAATTGTGTCTGAACAGGTAATATTTAATAAGGTGTTATTACTTCTCTAGGATTTATTTTAACAGCATTAATTTTGTTAAATTATTATTCATGTAACTGTACTCTGTAATTCTAGGTGAATTCTGCTGTAGCCTATCTAGAATAGACAAAATTAGAGAGCGTGACTGAGTGTATTAGTAGCTTGCAAAGCTACTGCGTTTTACCAGTTTTCCTCTTTTGGTCAGCATTGCTGACTTTGTCCTCAGGATTGCTCCATAACGAGGGCTTTCTAGTTTTCCATTTAGGAAATTAACTGAAGAAACAACATAGTGGATTTTTGTTAATGAATTAGGTTTTTATCTAAGCTTTTTGAGTGTATTTATTAATCTAGAAGTGGGGAAGCAAATCCTTAATTAAGACAGATAAGCTCAAAATCTTAAAATACAAACAGAAAAGTGTACACTCTGACTACCACTTTCATAGCTTATTGCATTATATGCTACTACATATTATTTTTTTTAATGTTTATTATTAGCACATATGCTGAGAACAATCTTCTACTGTCTTCATCTACATCTAATTGCCACCTTGCAAACTGTGGAGATGTTTTTTGAACATCAATGCGATTTCAGAACGTGTAGAATTTTTAATAGGTCACATTTTTGTTGTTACAGCTATTTTTCATTGCTTGGTGTGACATAAAAAAGTTGTAAAAGGAAAATGGGAAGTGGGGAAACTTTGCTTAGACATAGTTCCATCACTGAGTCATGGATGGTTCTGGAGATGTGTAGTAGTGGGATTCATTGCTTGCAAATCCTGCTGATGAGTGTAAGGGGCGATGTGAGTGCTTTGTAACACAGAAAACTCAGGGTACCAGTTTTTGAATCTTGCCTATTCTGTCTTTCTGGAATTTCGACCCTTAATTTTCCAAGATAAATTATCTTCTAGAATTGATTTCTGAATTTAGGAGTTGGTGCAGCCTTTGAAGTGCAAAGTCCTGAGTAATGTAGACAGAACACAAGCTTGGAAATTGATGTGTAGGAATGTGCTTTTCAGATGCACAAATTAAACACAATTAGGTAAAAGAGGAGCTTAGCAAAACCTGGGGTTTTTTTGGAAATATCATTAGTGTTTAATTAGTCAAGCTCCTGTCATTACAGGTGCTGATAGGAAAGATCTAGAAAAGTTCACACATGCTCTGAGACCTCTGATGCCATGCTACGTTGCTTACAAAAATAATAGAAAGGGTAAATCAAATTAGAGATTCTTCATAAAATCTTATTTTCCTGCAGAGGTGGCTGCTCCTGAGTTCTAGTTGGTTGGTTTGGTGTAGAGCATGGGTGTTTTTTTGTTTTTTAAGACATTGGGAACTTTCAGCCCCTGACACTGCATTCTCGTGTGCCCAGCAGCCAGAGGAAGATGCTCTAAGTGACCTGACAAACCGTTTAAAGAGCAGAGGAGGGAGCTACACCTTTAACCTGACAGTGTTGTTTTTGTGCTCCTCTTGTTTGCCTGCCTTTTTGTATTCTTGTTAGCAGAGAAAGACAAGGGGCAAGGAAGGGGACCTGAAGAGGGGCCTGGTCTTCCAATCTTTGATCTTGTAGATACAGCAGCACGACAGGGAGAGAGATGACAATTTTAGCTGTGGAAGGCTTTGGATTAGTGCTACCAGCTTGTTCCCAAGTTAGCTTTTGTTCTGGTCCCATCCACCTTACCAGGGTGTCACCTGATAAGCTTTTCTCCTCTGTGGTTTGGGATAACGGGGAGTTAAATCTTCTGAAGGAAGCTCAGGGATGGACAAACATGAGGTCTGTGCCCTGAGGTTGTACTGAGAGAGATGGAGCATTGAGGCAGCAGAAAGGCAGCACTTGGTGCTGTTCGTTTTGGTGTAGAGAGAATCTCTTCTGTGAATTGTGAGTGCCAGCCCGGAATTCTGATTTTTGTCCTCCCTGTGATCTCACAAGGGAGAGATGCTTGGTATGCACCTTCCCTCCACCTGGCTTTCAAGGAAGAGGAATTCTAAGTGAAGCCAAAGTTCAGATTTGCATTCAAAAGTGTTTTAAAAGGTTTTATTGAGTTTGGTGCCTTTCATTTTAAGTCAAAAGTATATTAAAGACCATTGTTACGATTTAATTGTCTGGTGAAATCAGTACATGAATGACAGGCTATGTGTATTAAAACTTCCTAAAGTAAAAATTTCCTTGGAATGTCAAGTTATTGTCCAAGAAACTTTCTTTGGAAAGCAATAGTATTTTTAGAATTAAGAATACTTTTCTTTGAGGAAGATGAATTTCTTGGGGCTTATATTCCAGGGTAGGAAATTGCTTCATTTGAATCGTATCCTTGCATGGATGCATATAACTTCAAATTCAGCAAGTTCTGAACTACTCTGTTTTACATGATACTTGTCAGAATAACTCTGATCTATACCATGCTGTCAAAACTGCCAGCAAGAGGTGAAATGGCTGAGCTTTCTGAATCAGCTGGGGAGAACTGTGAGCTACAAAAGGCAACTCTCGTATTCTCGTCTTCTAATAAAATGCAGAGGAAATGGTTCAATACTGACAAGGGGAAAAGCGTTTGTGATTAAGGATCTGTTGCTTCTCTTGCTTACTCATCCTTTTTCAAGATCTCAACATTTTCTGACTTGCTATGAAACTTAAGGATAAAACATAAATTAATTTGACCTTAGACTGGATTTCAGCAGTCTGCAGAGGGTGTTTTCAGGGGTTTTTTTTGGGTGACTGTGGTAACACAAACATATTTAAACATTTTCATTTTAAACTTCAGAGCACCCATTTCAAATTTGATACTGAATGTATATGCCAAGTATTGATTTCACTATTTTGAAAAGAAAATGTTATCTAACAGAAGACAAATTCCAAACTTACTGAAATTATCTCCCTAGTAATCAGAAGGAAATTTTTCTAGACTTGCACTTAGCAAAATGGCCTTTTATTACTTTAGTATGCCAATGTCTGTCTACCATAATCGTGGTGGTGCTAGAAGATAAACATTTAGCAATGTACAGCTCATTTTGTGCCTGTATATACTGTATTTTCCTGTAACCTCAATGAAGATGGAATTTGATAGATATGTGTGGAAGAGTTCAAATATTGTGTATGTTGCATTACTTTGATGGAAAGCTATAATTGTTTCTTCTGGGAAAGTGATCTGTACGATAATGTCTTAAAGCTGGGCATACACTTTTTGTGTTTCCAGAGGATTTTTATGTATGTTGTAAACCTCTTAACATCTTTTTGAAGTGTTTCAGGATGAACTCCCATGTTTGGTGTTCACGCAACTGTCTTTCAGAATTGTGTTGTAATGCTTCTCCTTTGCATATGTGCATTACTATGTTTACTGGCTTTAATGCTAATTCAGTTAGTAAGTTTTTATGTGAAAGCTTGCAGAAGACCGTAAATATATCAACTATGGTAGAGAAATTCCTATAAATAAAATGTGGAAAGATGACAGCAGAGGTGAAAAAGGGTGAAGACAAGGTAGGACTGTGGAGTTTGTCTGTGTGGGCAGCATCTATACTTACTAGGTGGTATGTAAATGTAACGTTTCCAGAAGGACAAGGAAGAGTGGATGTACCCAGATGTTTTCATGCATGTCAGAGAAAGCAGCCATTAAGGTTGCACGCATGTACTAAAAACAACAAAACAAGACAGTTGATAAACACTGAGCTGATAATTGGGAACAAATACTTCTGGTGGTCTGATCAGGAATGGTGAATGCACAGAAAAGCAAACATTTGTCTGTCTGTGAGGAAAGCACTGGTTTAGGAAAACGTAGTTGAGTTATGTGAGTTTCAGCCTCATAATTGCCTTGAATTCTGTATGCTCTTAACCACTTGATTCATGAAAAATAGGTTGTGCATTAAATTTGGTATCCAGCCACTTAAAATCCCCAAACTTAATTTCAGGACTGAAATGATACTTGTTTGTATTAAAGCTTCTCTCTTCTGTTGGATGACTGACATGCATAAAAAGACCACCTGCTCATATGGCAAGTACAAGTAAAACCACAAACTGTATATAAAAGAGGAGAGTGAGGAATAAGAAATGTTTTTACAGTGGTAAAATGGGGGAGGAAGTTAAAAGTTACAGGTTTCCTGACAGTAGGAGACTTGTGCTTCTATTTTAATTTGATTGCATTGAGTGGCTTGCTTATTAATCTGAGAACTGCGTTACATGCTGAATCTGTACGTTTTTGCAATTGCATTAGCTGGAGCCTGGAAATTATTTGTTGCCATTAATATGTTAGTGAATGTATGCAGAATGTGTAACTGGTCCAAGAGCTGTTTTTAATAGAGTGTTGAAGTTCACATTCGTGAACAAAGGTGGGACTTTCTTCCAAGCCTTATCTTGGAAGTGGAGGGGAAAACAGAACTGTGGACCGCTCATCACCCACAAGATTGCCATACAGTGCTAACCACAGTGCTTGACTAGCAACGCTTCAACCCTGGCTTGGGAGAGTGTTGCTTTCTATGCCATCAGAGCAGTAAGCAGTTGGGGGAAATACATGCCCTTGGGAACTGCATCAGCAGTACCACTGCAGACAACCTAGGAGCCCAGTGACTTTTTCTTTTCGGTATCTAGTGGAGGGTGAAGTTGATCGTGTTCCCTGCACAATTGTACACCCTCCCTCTCTTCCCTACTAATGGTTGGGTAGTGGGTTTTGATGGTCTCAGAATGACTAAACATTTCCTGTAACATGTTTCAGTTCTTGACCTTGTGTAAATGAAGGTGATGCATTGCATAAAAAGTCTGTCTGAGGCTGAGCATGACTTTGTATATGCAAAAAGATACCTGAGAAATTATGATCTAAAATAAATACCTTGACCCTGAAACCCTATGGCCTAGTCAAGTAAAATAGGTTCTAATAATGTTTGCACTTGCCATTGAGCAGTTACTAACTTGTATTACTAGCAGATCCCAGTAAAGAGATTAGACAACTGAATTATGAAACAACCTGTATCTCAGGCACTGGCAGATCAGGGGTATGTACTGTATATTGAAAGTAATATAAAGGCACATCAAACAAGTATTAAATTATCCTGCTAGCACATGCAGCCTTCTGAAGAACAGGATTAAAAAAAAAAAATCTATAAGCCTTTGCTACCTCATTCTAACATGAATATATTTGAGCTACTACTGTTCTTTATGTCTTGGCTGAAAGGCAGAAGCAGAAGCTTGTTTCCTCACCCATGGTGAGCAGATTATACCATCCCAGTGTAATTTTTTCAACTCACTGTGCATTTTGAAACCTTGTACTTCTCATTCTCAATGTGCATAATGATTATTTTGTGTCATATTCCAGTTGACTAAGAATGTCAATCCATTCCCTTCTACTGTGTTTCTGTTTGTAAGAGCATTTTGGTTGATATCAGCATTTTTACAAAGGTACCTTTAATCTCACCAGAAAAGTTGTGTGCGAGGGGGAGTGGCTGTGCCACATAGTGATGCAATCACTGTCTGTGGGAAATGCAGTTATCACACATCAGAGCCACTGATGGCTGAGAAACCTGTTTCTGGACTCATTAAAACAAACTACAGGAGCAGAAACACAGTAAATCGTTTTCTACAGCAGTGTGAGTAGGAACATGCTGTAATAAAAAAGGGGTGTCTTTGTGGCAGTTTCAAAATATAACAGTTATGGCGCTTTGTAACTGCTGCAAGCTCTGGAGTGGAGCCACAAAATACAATTTAAATATTTTCATGCAATTCAATAGATGTAGTTTTGTTCTTCGTAAACAGTAAGTATGTACTTCATGACTGCCTTTTAGATGAGCATGAGGAATACTAGGAAATCAGTGTGTGTAGCAGTGGAAAGAGTAGGTGATTTTCAATAGAAGGTATGGAACTATCTCTGCTTCCCTGTTCATGGCACACTAAATAGCTGCTTTTATTTGAAATACATGATAGAAAGCAGTGTAAGTAGATAAGAGTTTAACGGTGAATCTTTGAGATGAGTTCAGAACAGAATATCAAGGCTCAAAAATAGACACAAATTCAGTATCTCTTCAGGCATAAAGAACAGGATGGGAGGGTGTTGATTTTGGTTTCGTTTGTTTGTTTTTTTCCCTCCAGAAATATGTGAAAGAGAATGGACATTGTGGCTGTAATTACTGCTGCTGTGGTTTCTGAATTTCATGTTTTGGGTTTTTGTAATACCAAACAGCAATAGCATTTCTTCTGTGTCATGTCCCTGTTGTCATCATGTCCATCCCCGTGTATCATCCTGCCTGCCCCCTGCCTTTTGAGCTGTTGCAAATAGGTGGGAGTTGGGATTGTGCTGAAAAGAAATTCTGGAGCTTTGGGAATTGCATGATGTAAACTAGTTTCAAATTGTGTTTAAAAAGTAAATCAAGTATGCTTGTAGAAATGTTCCGTTTGAAGTAGTATTTGAGCCATGACAAATGCAGAAATACATTGCTTTTGTTCCTAATGTATTGTAGAATGAGTTGAAAAAATGTTGGTTGGACCACTTGTTTATTAGTATTAAAATAATGCAGGCTGATGTTTGAAATGCTTGTGACTTTCCTTTGTGAGATTGTTTTGTTAATGGTGAATCAATGCCAACAAAACTTTGCTGTCGTGAATACTGTAATAGCTCTTCGCTCTTGAGGTGTACTTGATCTAATTTTACCATAGGTGATGCATATTATTTTCAGGGGTTTTTTATTTTGTATTCTTAAGCTGTGAAGTTGCAACCTAACCTGATATCTGTTCTACTTTTCTTTAAGTCGTGTGATTAAGACAGACATGGAGTTGGAAGTTTTGCGCTACACCAATAAAATCTCCAGTGAAGCTCATAAAGAGGTAATGGTTCCTTTACTGTTAATAATTTTTGCTCTTAGTGTAGCAGTGGTACTCAGAAAATGTTCCCAGCAACCCTGAATTGCTTAGTAATAAAATAATGGAAAGGCTGGGTAGGAATAAGAGGATAATATCCCTTCTATTACAGCCCAGCAATATACCTTGCATTGTCCTTGAACTCACTGGTGCATTTGTGATGTGTGAGAAATGAAGTGTGGTTTTGGATAAGAGCTGGAGCCGCAGCAGAAAGTGACCTGCTTGCAGTCCTGTATGCACAAATACCTGTGTAGTGATGGAGAAAGACGAGATCAAGAAGAATATCCTTCTGGCCCATGTCAGCATGTGCAGCTCTGAAATGTTTAACTAGCAGGTTACGCTGTCCAGATCCTTACAAACTGAAGGAGTGTTTCCATGCACAGTGGAGGACAGTGCAAGGATTCCTTAAGTTGCTCCGGAGAGATGAGTACGTCCCCCAGAACAGTGCTTCATGATGCTGTTCTGCTGACATAGCAGTGTGGCAAAGACAGATCCAGGCTGTCAGCAAGGCTGCTCAGATTGGACCTAGCACTGTACCAGTGAAGTCATATTGCTCTACTGGTATTGATGACACAATTAACTTGGGTTTCAATCCTGCACTCCCTATAGTGATGCAGAGGTGCCATGAGTTCTGAGCAATGACCAGAGGTAAAAGTAGCTGATGAGGTTACTGACACAACTGTTGTCTTTGCTCTTGCTCCTCAGATTTCTGAACTGTGAAGCATAAAAATATTTTAAAGTGAATATTGTAAAATTGCAAAGTCTATGGATAGTCATTTGCATTCGTTCTCCTCAGTCCTTCATCATCCTTGAACAATCTTCTCACATACAGAAACAGGCAAAGGAATAAAACTGGTGCAAATCTCAGCAAATCTGAGAACAAAAATCAGACTTATGGGTTGTAAAACAGTGTTAACACCAGTAGTTTTCTGTTGATTTGGATTGCAAAGTATAAAAGAGAATGTCCCATTGTAGTATATTCTAGTTCACAGTTTTGTTTTGCTGGTGTTTCATAAAAGTAAAGCAAAAGGACTTGCTGCCAAGTTCACCACAGCTTTCAGAATTAAGCATTGGTATTTTGATGAGCTGCACTTCATTAGGATATAGCAGTTTTGCAATTAAACTTGCTTTATTGCTGGAGACTGCAGGCATTTATAAAGATTAAAATGAGTTTGAATTCTAATGTAGTTTTAAAATGCATCTACTAATGTAAATTGAAATTAAGTACAGATGATATTTTTGTAATATGACTGAGTATCTCCAGAGAAACCTGTAAGTCGTAAATTTATAAATACAAGGTTCCCTCCTGCTATGAATGTCCCATGTTAATGTGTATCTTACAGGTAATGAAGGCAGTAAAAGCAGGAATGAAAGAATACGAGATGGAGAGGTAAGAATTCTTTCAATAATTGTAATAAAAAGGAGAAAGTCTCTGTGTAGTAGGGGTAGAAACAATAGCTGAGGCAAAGCAGTAGTATTGATTCAGTTGAGACTGAGAGTTCATTGCTGCTTGAGGACTGTTGTAAGCATTATTTTGTTATTTTGAGGTGGTACTTCATCAGTTTCAAAGGTGTATTTGGTGATGGTTGATTATTTTTTGGTGATGGTTTAGTGTAGCATAATTCTCTTCCTGGAGTTTTAGTAATTTACAGAAGCTTTACAAACTAGCCGTTGTTATTGTTTGAAGCCATCCAATAAAATGGTGTTTATGGATAAACATTGCCCTTATGCTTGTTATGCTTAGAAGACTGCATGTATGAGTGTTTAAGAACCTTATAAAAGGCTGTGCTCAATTACATTTTGCCTGCAATTACAAGTTGGCGCTACCTGTACTTAGCCTGTACAAGGAGCTCATCTCACAAATGTAACGGATGTTACTTCAGCTGTTAAGAAGTCAATAAGAACACAGCATGTATCTCTTACGTTGAAGAAAACATGCTGTAGAGGCATATATAGGAAGGATTGGCTGCTCCTAACTGATACAGTAGTGATGTGTCTAGATACAAGGAAAACATTTCCTCCTCTTTTAAATCAATATTTACATTAGATCATCATCAGGCTATCTTATAAAGCACAGTTTTGATCACCAAGTCCATTTATTTTTAGCTCGCATACAGCATTTTCAATTTTCAAAGAATTTTCATAATGAAGAAATATAAAATAGCAGTCATATCTCCATTACTGTTGGTTTGTGATGGTAATTTTTCAAATGTTAGTAAGCAGGCTAGTTCAGTGAAGGGAAAACAAAGTGACCTCAATATATGTCATATTTCAAGGTAGCTCAAAAAACAAATAATGCCCTTGGAACATATGCAATATGGAAAAATTAATGTTACATTTAAGCAGTTTAAATTTCTATAGACTCTATAGGCTCATGCCTATAATTTGACTGTGCTTCAAATTGCAGTTACATATACCACCAGGTAACAGGGAAAAAACCCATGGTGTATACATTCCCCTATTACCTTCATTAATGAACCTTGAGTATATATATGCTGATAGTGACATTTTGGCTCTGGAAGTCAATAGTAATCCAATTTCCAATCCAAATTTCCAAGTTTGTTCTCAAGTAATTTTAAATGTCATGATCCCAGCAGTTTGGTTTAAATGTCATGCAACAAGTACATATATATACAGTCTTCTGTAAGTCTGTGAGGTACATTGCATTTTCACTCCAGGACTTTCATTCTTCTCTGGCTAGCTTCTTCCACACACATCAACCTTTTGAAAAGATTATTTGTGTCTTTCAAATTAAAAAAAAATAAACAAATTAGGCAACTGTCTATTAAACCTATTTAGAATTGCCTTCTGTTCTTCCATATGTCTTGATAGATTACACTTCTTGAAAGAGTTTGGGGTTATTTCAGTAACGAAAGAGGTCTTGGCAGACTACCTCTGTAGCGTCTGCCTTGGAGACTATAATTAGAACTTCAGTTTCTGTTGCTGGTGGAATTCACCCCTGCTCCATTTTCTGTTCCCATATTGCTTAGAGGAAAAGGTTCCTAAAAATGTAAACCCATCACTTCCACACCTTTCTTTCTACCACAAGAAATTTGTAGTTGAAATGTTTATAAATGAAGCTAGACAACAGTCTAGAAAATCTCTACTCTGTATGCAGATAAACCCATTAATGTAGTCTAAGAAGGGAACTTTCAAAAATAGACGATTTTCTTTGAAATAGTAGAGGTTTTGAATTTTTTTTTTTTTGTCAAAAGGTTAGATAGCTTGCATTCAGCAGCTTTGGTACATCTGAAATCAGAGGGTGCAGAGAACCAAAATTCTTAGTCTTTATAGATTTATCAAAAGTATTCATACTTGTATTTAAGAGATCAATTAAAAGTTAATGAAGTTTTTAATTTTCTGGTGTTTCTAGGGTTTCCGCTCCCTTTGTGAAAGCTTTCTGAATTGTGTGGCCCTCTTCCTCAGGTGCATTTGTAGTTCCACTGATGGTTGTGAAATTGTGAATTTTTGAAATGAATATAGGTATCTCTTGAAATGTGGCAAATAAACCCCCTTTCATACTGCTATACTTCATTCTTTGACATTGTGGAGTATAGCATGTGTGGTTTTGGGTGTAAAGCTGGTCTGACCCTGTCTGCTAGGAAGAATAATGCCAGAGATCCCAAAGGCAATTAAAATTCTCCATTACTACATGTAGGACCTAAGTGCTGCCTTTTCTTTGTTCATTCAGTTAAGCAGCCTTTCTACAAAAGAAGAGTCATTTTACTTCTACTGTATCATACAGCAAGAACATGTTAAAATACTCTCAGAAATGTATCTAAGAGTCAACAATATATAAAGCTAGTTATATTTCTAGGATTGGGATTATTCTCTGAGAAGTAATTTGAGTGAAATTAAGTAAATTATGGCGAAATCTCTAGATAAGACAGTATGTTTTATTTTGAGGGTTGAAAACTAGCTTCAGAAATATGCTGGAAGTATTCTTTGATTAAGGTCCACTGGTAAATGATTTTGAACCAGTAATGCATTAATGCTGAGATATTTAAAAGATGAACGCATTTAACTGCAAGTCCAATCAGCCCTGACTTCTTTTTTTTGGTTTGATGTTATTTAACTCTAATGTGTGGTCGGTTGACTTTAAGGAGACAGCCAAGGCAATTATCTACAAACAGTAATTCACAGCATGTGTAATTGCATATAAAGTCATTTTGGTAGGTCAGATTTTGGATTTTCTCTGAAGTAGTTTGTTTAGTATTTGTGCTTATCTCATGTTTAATTAATTTTCTTTAATTAAATGCTTTTCATTATGAAACTGCTCTGTAGTGAATATATTGTTAAAATACAGCAAAATGATAAAAGAAATCTCTTCAGCTCTAGAAGTGAAAACTGTGATTTCAGTTAAGCTGTTTTAAGTGTGTATATATATATAAACAAAATTATTTTGTGTGTATATATAGATATATACATACACACTGAAAGTACTAATTAGGACCTACAATCATCTGTTTCAGGAAGCTCTAAAGCGCTGGAGAGACCTTCTCTAGATCAGCGTTTATCAGTTTCTAGAGAGCTGCCTATTCATCTGCTCAGTATTTACCAAATGAAGTTCTGAATCTTCTGTGCATTTTCTCATTTGTTCCCTTTTTTTATTGAAGAGAACAATTTTAAGATTGGGATGGCTACTTGGAATTGTTAATTTGATTGGGAATGATATGAAAGTGTATTCTGTAGCAACAGAAGAGCAGCTCTCTACATAAAGAGTATTGGACATGTAGCTATTGCCTGCATTGCCTGTTTTTGTGGGGTTTTATCCTGTTTTTAATTGCCCTGCGATAGGAGCACGTGCATGGTCCTGAATTCATTAAATGACAATGTTAGTCATCATTGCCTTGATGATGCTGGGCAACACCAAGCCAGGCTTACGTGCTCATTCCCTTGTCCAAGATCTCCCTAGATTTGACTCTGAACCCCCTGCAGCTGCTGAGCACAGGAGCACCTGAGTGCTACCATGCAAATAACAGTGATTCCAGTACCTAGAATCCAAAAACTTGGATCCTGATCTTGTAGAGTGGGCTCTTTTAAAACAAAGGAGCAATTAGCTAGTGTAAAGGGCAGGTAGTGTGCTGTGCGGTGTCCAGGTGGGTAGCAGTACTTTGCATGTTGTTTCCGTCAGTAAGAGCAGCAAAGTAAGAAGAATCTGACCATACCTGCTCAGAGGATGTGGGATCCTGTAGCTCTTGGGCACTGCTCAGTCACTGTTGGTTTTATTATCAGCTTGCTAGGGGAAGCTATTTCATCTCTGCATGCCTGCTTTCCTCTGCAAGGGTTGCCTGTGTTTCCTTCTTATGACTTTAAATGTGTCAGTGCTAAGGTTGGTACAAGTGATGGAAGCCAATATATGTTCCATCTCTATATGTTCCAGGATCTCACAGCAGCTGGTTGCCACCAGTGAGCTGGGGAGGTTCCTGGGTGTGACGCTGGTTCTCCAGCTGCAGCTGTAGAGGGGGGAGTTGGCATTTGTTCAGAGCATGTGCCACCCAGGTCAAGAGCTTGTTGCCCCCTCCATATATAGTGCAGTGGATCTTTTAGGGCTGTACAACCATACAAATAATTGTGGGGATTTTGTAGTAGTTAATACTAAACTTAAACTCCACTCTGCTGTAATAGCAACAATTTAAAGAAGAAAATGGCAAGAAGGTGGCCACAGAGGTTTTTCCTTCTTGGTTTACAATGCTTGCGGACTATTTTTACACCTTGCTTCTCTTACCAGCTAAGGCTGATACGAGTTCTTTATCCCTATTCATTTTAGTGCTGTCCCTGATTCCAAAGCAGAGCTTAGACTGAGATGAGTTGCTGTCATATCTGTCAATGTTAAATTTCACTATCTGTGGAAGTCTGAGAGTGCTCTCATGGATTATGGCTCTCATCTTTCATTTATCTCTCTTTCCTCTGCTCCAGTGGAACAAACTGAAAATAAAACATACGTGTTATTTCACTAGAAATGAGAAAATAACCAGAATAATTTTATTTTCCTTTGGGTATTTCCTTTTAGTGAAATGCTGATTATTTTAGCTAATCAGGATTTGCCACTTACCATCTCCTGATAGATTTTGCTCTTTGAATGTTCTTGAGAAAAAGTCACTGACTTCTGCAGCAAATCATCTTTAAAAATATTTCTATTTTTTTCATGATCCAGTTTTTGTATTTAGAATTTCAGCTCAAGCATAGCCTTTGTAAGTCCTTCACATAAGTGTGTGTGGATAGTAAACAAGAATGCCCATTGCAGCTGACAAAAATACACGGGTGAATTCTTTACATTTGCTTTTTGACATGGGAATGGTTTTGAATTGTGCCATGACCCTCACTGGTATTTGTGTATAGGATTTATTAAACAAGAGACCAGGATTCCATTAATCTCAAGCAGCATGTCAGTCTGCTCAGTTACTGAAATGTGATTTTCTTTTCCTTTAATTTTTTTTAAACAGTTGGTAGCATTGTGTAGCCTGAAAATGGCTTGACTGCCCGGTTTCCCAAAGCTACCTTGCAATTAGAGGTGATGGGTTTTTAAATGTAGGTTACTACTATCAAAAGGCTGGATTTAAAACTTTAAAATACATGAAAAACATCTGAAAGGGAGGAGGAGGGTGGCCTTTCACCACATTTAAAAAGAAATAAAAATCCATTTGTTTTTCCTTTGTTTCTGCATGCCTGTGTGGTAGGACTGGTGTCTGCCCGCTGTCTGGGTGGTGTTTTGGCTCCGAGACAATCCTGTACCCGATGTTATTTATCTGCCTTTATATCTAGCTCTAATAGAAGGGTCAAAGGAAGAAATGAATCAGAAGCCATTTCTGTTTTTAGCAAAATGTCTGCACTGCACAGTGGCCCAGGAGCTTCTGTTCAACAGGGATCATGCTGGGGCCAGCGGGGAAGTGACTAGCTGAACCGGTGGATTCGTACCTGTGCCAGGGGAGCACCTGGTGGGAGACAGCAGCTTGGGGTCACCCAGAACTGCCTAAAAATGGTTGTACAAAATGACCTACAGCGGACCAGGGCCAGGTAGGCAGCTCAGTGAGCTCTGACAGCACATGTTAGGTAGCTGCTAATTGCTTGGGTTGAGCGAGCCACTGAATCTCAGGTGTCCAGTGCCCAGAGGGAAATCAGATATAATATCTTTGTGGGGAAGAGCAACAGGATTCAGAGAGACGCTTCCTGCAGCCTTCCCCTCCTGCCTATCTTCCCTCAGGTACAGCTGGTCCTTTGATGCTTTAAATTAGGCTGTCTCTGCTGATTTCCTAATCCAGATGAATTAAGGTTGTAAATAATCCTAAAATAAATGTGAATTTAAAAATTGGTTTAGAAAACCCCTGAGCATTGTTCCTCTTCTGTGCCACACGGAGGCACAAATGCCTATGTACACGCACTCGACTCAGCAGAAGTGGGGGTGAAGATTACCTCCTGAACATGGAGACCTCCTGGCTCAGCACCTGATCTGCTTTAGAAGTGCTGCTCTGTGGTAAATCCACTTTGAGAGGTTCCAACTGCCCCAGCCCTGGCAAACATGTACCCGTTTCCAGTTGCCCCTCTCCCCAGCTGAGAGGAGAAATGTAGGGGGCAGAAACCTTCTGGGGAGGGGGAATATGGGGGCACAGGAACGTCTGGGACCTGATTTGCCGGAACTGCTGGTCTTTGTGGTCATAGTGGTTGTTAGTGGACTCCATTAACTGCTGGGAGGGAGCAGAGCCGTTCCAGTCCATTCCCAGTAACCTCTCAGCATTTCCCCTTGGCAGGAGGTCCCATGGCAAGCTCGTACGTTCTCTCTTTCGGTAGAGGACAGCTTGGTTCACCTCCTGGATGTCACTTTAATTAGTTCTTTGTGTAGAAGAGTGCTGTTTAATTGCACAGGTCTCTTTTGTGACTTGTGATTGAAGTTCCACATAATTGGGTTTTATCTTCTAAAAAAAAATTGTGCAATCGGACCGTGTGAAAACTTTAAAACCATCTATCAGCTCACAGATAGTAAAGAAAAATTACCATGCTGGTTTTAGAAAATGGTTCCCTTCAGAAAGAGAGCTGTGGAAGGATGTATGCAAAGTTCGTGCGTACAGAACTGGGCTTGCTTGCATAGCAAGATATAACCCAACTTTAAATGCTGTGTCATTGCATGTCCTTACAGGGTTGTTAATCTGGTTAGTGCTATGATAATTCATAATTACCCTTTTAGTATCTTTTTGGATATCAAAAAGTAGTTGCAATTTTTACTTAAATTTTGAATCTGATTGAAAATTACAAGCAATATTAATTTCTGTGCGTGTTTTGTAGAGTGAGTATTACTCTTATTTATATTAAGGAAAGAACAAGCTTTCTTCTCAAATTAGCAATGATCTCAGTTTTTACTGAATCTAGTGTGGCATCGAGATAGTGAACTAATTAGCATTACTAATGACAAGCTAAGATTGGAGATATGTGAAATGGAACTCGTTTTAGAAGACAGCAGGCTGAACTGATTATTATTTGCTGTGGATTTTGTTCATGCTTGTTCAGACAAGTCAAAAGTAAAGATTCTACCATATGTGAAGCTTTATCTTCATTGTGAGCTTTAGTTCAATAATTCTTGCTAATTACTGTCAAAGCAGAGAGATCAGAATTTTGTGTTTGTTTGCCCTCATCTTTCGATGACCAGAATTGCTGTGTGATCATGCTCAGAGACTAGAAGCCCGACTTGAAGGAAATGGGTAGAACACCAAGACTGTCCATCAATAACATGGTGTCGCACGCTGTTCCTTGCTGCTGGCATGCACCCTGCATACATTCTTTTCCAAATTGGTTTTTAGAGCATCCTCATCACCATAGTGTGCAAGTGCTGCCTTCCAGCTTATTAAGCAGTGTTTCTGACATCTGTCCTGATGGTTCTTTTGTTTGATTTTTGTTTGGTTTTCTGTTGTTGCATCATCTCTCTAGGGGAAGAAATGCAGAACTGTGTACTGTTTTGGCAGGTGGTAGTTTTTTTAGTGTACCCATTATCAGCAGTGTGGAAAAACACAAGGTCAGGATTGTAATTACAGGATGATATGTGAAAGTCTTTTTCAGTTTGGTTCTCCATGCAGATTGGCTTGGTCTCATTTGCAGAATGTTGTGTTGCTCTCAAGGGTTGTAATTTTTTTGACCTTGGTCTTGATCACTTCTTGATTGAAGTGTTGTTCAGAGATGGCAGGCTTAGGTCACTTTATGCTTTTTATGGTCTGAGATTACAAACATAATTGAAAAAATGTGTATGAGCAGTCGATGAAGGCAGCAAAGAACAAAGTGGCAGGTGGTTGCCTGTAGCGAGGGATGCAAGAGTACTGGAGTTTGCTTAGTGCTGAAGTCTTTGTGCCTAACTACGCTGCATTTCTGCTGTCTGAGCAGCACAGGAGTTGGCATGTGTAACTCAGGTTGAGTCCTATACCAGGGCAGAATAGAGTTGGATTGCCTGGCAGAAGTGATGGAAAATGAACTCTAAAGTGAAATTTAGGATTGGGGAGGAACCTGAATGATATTAGACAGTAGAGGTGATGATTCCTGCTAAAAGGAATTTGCCCCTGTTGAGAACTCAAAACCCAACATTATTTCTGGGTTGCTTGGATTTTACTTTCAGCAGCTCTTCCTGAGTAGATCAAATTGAGCCTTGAGGCAGTCTTGGGAAGTGAGATATACAAAGAGCTTTGCTGACAACTGACTCTGTGTCTTCTGATTCATCTGCTGAAACCTGTATATTTAAAAGAACCAATGAGATATGTGATATCTGAAGGCTCCACAAGTTAATCCATTAGTTGCCATCACTTCTCACTTGGTACAGTCCTCTCGTAAAATGTGATGCCTTTCAGGAGTATTGGACTGGATTTCTGCTGCTTTCTTATTTCAAAATGAACCTGCTATGTCCTCTTGGTCAGCACTGAGTGGCAGAAGGGGGCAGGCATTCTTCTTTCTGGTTAGCAGATAATTTGTAAAAATTGTGTGAATTTGTTTGGTTGCAAGGTGTACCTGTAAGTTGTAAATGTTAGGATTGTGTGAAGATGTTAGGTGTGATTTATTAATAGTCTTTTGCCTGTCTAATCTCTAGATTTGCTCTGTAGTGGAAAGTTTGACAGTGGGTGTAATACATTAGATTGGGTCAACTCTCCAGGATATTTTTTTCTTTCATCGTGTGTTTGAAGGAGGAGAACAACAAGAAGTCTGCGACTAATGTGTTGTTTGGGTTGAAAATGGCAATAGCATTCAGGCTTCCCTGTCGTGCAAGACTTTGGGAGATTTCAGAGGTGTTTGTGTTGAGGGAGGAGTTGTTTGGTTTTGGTCAGAAATCCTGTCTTTGTGAGAAGGAAGTCAGTATCGTATGACAAGAAACTATTTAACCGAGGAACGTCCTGGCCAACGCTGTTTCTTTTGCTGTTGCAGATCAGAGAGGTTTGTGTCCATAAGCCCTTCCTAAGGTGTAGAATTTGTTTGGGTCAGGTGAGATTGTTGGTTAAATGGGGCTGGTGGGGCAAGGAGGTCTCTCTTACTTGAAACAGTTCCTGAATGGATGTTGTAACTTCTTTCTGGTAGTTTTCTGTATAACTTCATGTTTCATTTTCATATTGGTTCTAGCACTTGGGATCAGTGGTGATTTTACCACCTACAATAGGCCCTTGGAGCTAGATTTGACATCTTTAGAAAGATTGCTAAACTGTTCTTCTCTGGGGTCCTAGTGCAGAATAAGCATTGAAAATTAATCCGTTCTTACATTTCAGCCCATCAGTCTCCCTTAACCTCTGATTTCCACTGTTGATGTTTGGTCTTTCTGCCCTTCTCTTCAGCCAGCTCAGGTGGTGGAAAACAGCCTGAGCTCCAGGAAGAAGGAGCAGCACTTGCAGAGATGGTGTGTGGATGGTTGAGGCCGGTGAATGGATCAGCAGGACCTTGTGAACAGGGTGCAGCTTGTTTGCAAATGAGCTTGGGGATGTGCAGATTTTGCGACCTGCCCGCAGAGCACCTGTGTAGTCGTTTATTTGACCCCTGCATTAGGAAAGGAGCGTTGAAATGTTTCCAGGAATTGGAGGAGGTGTTATGGGTAGACTTAGTCGCAAAATGTGCCTGCATCTTCCTGAACCAGATGGAGTCCTGCTTCCTCGGCTTCCCTTCCCAAAAAAATTCTGACTTTGGCAGCTGCCTAAACCTGGTTCAGACATTGTCATCACAAATTGAGTGTTAAAATCTTTTGTTATCCCTAAGGCAGTAGGTTTACATATCCCATGTGACAAATTACTGCATTATTCTCTAAGAATAGTTCAAGTATTCAAAAAAGTATTGAGGGCAAATTAAGCTCTGTATTGGGACCCCAACCTCCTCCTAACCTAAGCCCTTACTGCACTTCTGCTTGCTCTGGGTTGTTGAACAGAAGTTCAAACTTCAAATATTCAATTTGAAACTGAAAGGAGGATTATGAAGCGTTGGTGATTATGTTGGCATTCTGTGTCACTGAATAGCACTTGTGTGTTATGTGCTATGTGGGTGGCTATGTATTTGCTAAGAAGCATAACTGAAGATGAAAGTTTAATTATTTCTTCAAGGCAAATCCTCTCTCCCATGGACTTAAACTTGCATAAGAAAAATGAAAATTCATAAGGAGTGTAAAAATTGGCTAAAATTAAAAACCATTTATTTTTACCCTATTTATTCTTCTGAATAATAAAATTTCCCCATGGGTTTTTGGAACATGTGTGGAATAATTACACTGAAGAAGTGGTGCTTTAGTTCAGTTTCTAGAGCTAGGGCAAACATTGTGATTATGCTGCAAGCTTAAGTCTAGGTTTTATAGAAAATCTCATTCAAGGCTCTGTTGCCGTCAAGTGCAAAAAACTGTGACCCATGGATTGGTCCCTGTGGGAGCAATTATTCTTTGCAGAGATTTTTTTCCAGCACTGAATATTATAAATGTCAGAAAAAAGTTTAACCCTCAATACCTCTAAAAGAATGTTTCCATACCTGCTGGCAAGAATATAAATTTTTAGCTTGTATTTGCAAGCATTTTATGTTTAAGCCAGGATTTTTTTTTCAAAACCTGTCTTTATAAACAACTCAAAAGTAACAATGCAGTCTTTTAGTTATAGTCTGCATGCCTTGGTGAAGACAAAACAGGGGCTGGAGCTGCCTGATGCTGCTTAATGCAGTGCTGCGCCCAGGCCTCCCGAGATGGGATTCCTGCACATTGGGTGCAGTGTGAATTGATGATTAAAACCTCTTGTCTACTGGTGGCAGAGAGGGAGAATGTGGAGTGAGCATGGGGTTGCTTAGGAACACGGGTTACCATCTGATATTCAGTATGCATGAGTGAAATGTTTTGGTGAACAAGAGGAATATGTTCATCTTCTAGCCATCGGTGTGCTGAAGGCAGTGGGTAGCATCTGGGGTAAAATCCCACGAGCCGATGTTTGCGTTCAGGGGAATGTGCATCCTTTTGAAGAGATGCAGTGCGTGTATTTTTCACTTCCTTAATTCTGGTGTGCGTTTGTTTGAGTCTTATCAATCAAAGCATGTCTATTATTCCTAGCAGAAATTAAAATAATATTTGTCTATTACTTCAACTATCAGATCCAAACCCAGCAGATTTTCTGCCCCCACCCCTCTCTATCTTCTCGTGTATCATCTTTGGTTCTGAGCACAGTTTGGTCATGAACTGTGATAAAACTGTGATGAAATGAATAGAACTTGCATCATGTGTTCAAAGGCTTTTGCAAAGTGAAAGTGGTCATGAGATGCGAAGAGGGATGTTATGCCACCTGTCTCTGAAGTTCAAGACCGAGATGGCCAGAAGCACCTTTCACTCACCATTATATTGCACGGAGGCATAAAGACAAATTGGTCCTAAATATACCAATGCCAGGACAGGAAGGGTCACTTTCATTTGTACTTTTTTTTTAGTTGGTGATTTGTATTTATTACATTGTTTGGTACATCTCTAAATTTAAAATATTGATGACACTGAAAATAGTCTCAGGCAGTGTTGAGCAAAGAACTTTTTTTTTTTTCCCCCCTTAGAAATGGAGAGGACCTTGCAAGTAAAAAATGGAAAATTTTTTTCTGTTGGGCTCAAGCTAAAGGATGCAGATTCATTTGTGTGGGCAGACACGAGTGATACCTATTAGCTGTTGTGTAGAACTTCCAGTGAAAATTGTGGGGGTTTTTTTTTTTTTTTGAGGAAAGGTATGCTAGATTTTGGTTCAGTCATGCTTAGCACGCATAATAGTATGAAGAAGTAATTTTAAAAGATTTTATGAGGCCTTTCAGCAGTTCAAAAGTTTATTCCAAAATATTATGACAAACATCTAAAAGTTTATTCCAAAATATTATGGGGAAAGGCACTGCCCTGAGATTGTGTACCAGGTTATGGAGCTCAGGTGAGATGGCTTGTTCTTACGTGGAGCTCCATAACCTTCTGTGGGTTATCCTGCTTCCTCTACACAAAATGTACTGCTTCTCTACAGGCACCCTGGTTGTGCCTACATCTGTGGGAGTGATCCCTGTGTGTTATTTTAAGCTAAATTACTTTGTTGTTTGCCAGGTGTATTCATTCCTTCAGTGTCCACTCTACACATTTTATCTTGCTCCATTTTCCACTCCTGTTCAGTGAGGTGATGCAGAGGGAGGGGTAGGGTTGTGCCCTCTGCAACTGCTTTGATTCTTTAAAGATAGCTTGGAAAAATCAATGGGTGTAAGCATGTGTGGGTCAAGACTGATCAAGTATTTTACTTTTGAATGTATGAGACAAAGGTTGTGTGTTACAGGTTTGTACTGTGCCAGGTTGCTTGGCCATGGTCACTGGGGCTGAGCAGGGAGCGTGTAGGGTGCTAGTGGGACCAGCTCAAGTAGGGGGTCCTGCTCCTCCATGCCAGGCAGTGCTCTGTCCCAAGTTCATCTTGACGGTCTGTTGATGGCCTCACATTGATCCTCAGCACCTGAACAGGGTTTGGGGCTCCAGGCTTCCAATTTACAGCCACAAATCATGGCAAATCACAGCTGTCACCATTGTCACTCCAAATAAATGCCAGATCATTACCAAGTGCCATTCTTCTTCTTTCACTGCTTCCACACCTGCTAATTAGCCCTCTGCTAGCATCCAGGGCCCCTCACCATGCAAGTCCCCAGACCCCTGAGATATGTTCAAACTACAGGTACCTCCTCTTGCATCCAGCCAGGGCTGCTGCCGCCCAGCCCTTGCCAGAGCTGCTGGTGCTCGTGGGGTGCTGGTGGGCGCCTGCCATTCGTAGCTACGTGCACTGGTTGGACTGAAACACAGGCTCAGGGCTTCTCAAAGCTGGCAGCGATGGGAACTTGGCTTAAAGTATTTCTTTTATGTAGCAAGAACCTGAGCAAAGGACTGGAAAAGTGGATTGTTTGAGCAGTGCCCTCCGGCAACGCTGGAAAGAGGCGGCTTGTTCTTTCCTGGTATTTTGGAGATAAAAAACCACCAGAAAATGAAACTTTCCATGCCATCTTTCATACATCAGGAAGAAATTTAGAAGCTGATAGGGATGAGCAGGAAGCATATGTTTTTTTAATGTTTTTTTCCTTGCTGGGAGATAACTTTTACAGTGGCAACAGTAGTTTTAAATCTTCATTTTCTGGAAAAAAGTATTACTTCCTTTATTTTTCAGATGGAGCGTAGGCAATCACAGCTGGGCATGTTGGTCTACACCAGTAGACCATGCACTCCATTTTCTTTAACTCTGAGTCACTCCTAGCTGGTTTTACATATATTTTTCTTTTTTTTTTAACCTGAACAAGTATTTTGAATCCATGAATCATTTATCTTGGTGGTTCTCTTTAGAACTGGAAGCAGGTGAAATGCATCAAGCTGCTGAAAAGAGATCTGGGAAAAAATCAGCTGCCATGATAGGTAGTGCGTTTGTAGACATTGCCGGTGGCCTTGAGATCAAACAGCAGAGAAATAGCTTCACAGTGAGAGCCCAGGAAATTCTAACTAGGTAATGAGTAGTGGCTTTCTTTTGATTTACAGCCTGGCTTTACAATCAATCTATAAAGCTTTGAAGAGAAAAAAATAAACCTCTGAGGGAAAGGGAAGGGCCATACAATTAGTTGTTACTGTCTACTTACTTGTCTTCTCTAATTCCAAGAGTGTGTGCTGAAAATGGATGATAGTGTGCAAAAATCTCAACTGTTGGCCAACTCCTTTGTAGATTCAAGCTGAGCTACGGTTCACCTCACGCTGGTTCTTGGAGAATATTCAGTTTCATCTTTGCTATAGATTGTGCGTAGATGGGTGTAGTTGGAGGAATTTGACAAGGGTTGCATGTGTGATGTAACTTTCAGCTCTTGTACATGAAATTCCTGCTCTGATCTCCTTTTCTTTCATCTCCAGTATGTGTCTTTCATTAAAGAATTGGATGGTGAAGTGAATGTGAGAGCTTGCAGAATATTTCAGAACCACATGCGGCAGTATTTTTTTACTCAAGTAAATCACTGCAGTTCAGAAAACTTACTCAGGAATATTGCGCTGGAATTTGGATTTAGAAATGCAGTTTGTAATTGTCAAGACACCATTTGGTTGAGACTGCTCGGTCGTTAATTTGTTTGAAGTTGATACTTGAGTTGAAAGACTAATAGCTGCCTTGGTGCATTGCTCAATTTTAAATCTAATCTGTTACAGAATTTGGGTGTACTGCAACTGTGGATGTAGTTTGTCATTTTTATAGCCAGGGGGGCAATACTATTGTTTGGGGACCTTTGGGTTTACTGTTCACATGCACAGGCTTTTTTTTTGGTACATTAGTAAAACTGGGATGTATTGAACAGCTGATCTTTAACATCTTAAAGTTTTAATATGTGTATTATAGCAGTTGTTTCCACTACTCAGAACAATTTATTTACTATTAAAATCCAGAAAACTTGTGTTTCATCATCTGAAAAATGGAAAGAATTGTTCCAAATTACAGGTTTAACTCTTGTCGTGTGCACAGAGTGCTCTCAATGTCATTGTTCATATGTTAATGTGCACATAATTTCAGGGGTTTTCAGTGCATGGGGCAGACTCTTCTGATGTGACTTGTAACAAGGATTTGTGGGGGATTTTTTTGAAAAGTGGCTACTAACTTGCATATATGATGTTCATTTCCAAAATTAGTAATTTATGAACTGAGGTAAGGTTTTCATTCATTGTAACAATGTATCTAGCGTTATTTCCTCTTTGTATTTTGAATAAATCAATTTTATGTTTTATTCATAATAAAATAATTTTTTAAGTTCATGTAGGAATATTAATTTCGATGTAAATGATGGTATAGGAATGAATGAAAATGTTTCCGTGCCCCAATACCAGAAAGTTACTATTTCATTAGGAAGCTAATTTTTTGGGGGGGGTCTCAGCTATTAATGTTTCCCCAGTCTGGCACCTGCTTTACTCTATAATGATTTAGGCTGGCAATAGTCGGCAGACAATTATTTTTTGTTGTTGGGTTTTTGGTTTTTTCCCCCAATGCTTTCTTGCCTGCACCCATTCATTATTTCAGTATCAGGAATATTTGAAACTTGGAACGTAAACTATGAAATATTTGGTGCACTGTCTTTTACATAGTTAATAAATGTACTGGATCCCCAAAGTATAAATCAAATTATGTAGCCTATTACACTGTACATAGGAGAAACAAAATATGAAATATTTTGCAATGCAGAAAGTGCGTGTGAATCAAACTCTTGTTGTTCCTAAGGGATACAATTTTGACAATTTTATGAGGTTGCAGTTTATTTGTAGGGTGAGTTGGCACGTGGTTTTGATAAAAGTAATGTTCACACAGCATACTGCGAACAAGAATACTTTTTTAAAGCCACCAGTCTTGCTGATTTGTATTGTTATAAGGAAGTATCTGTTAAACTCCCCAGAAGTATGCCTCTCTGAGATATAAACCCTGCACAGTAATGCTGGTCTGAGTGTGAGCAACAGAAGCTTTCAATCTGTGCTGAGGAACATTTTTAAGGAATAATAAAAAAAAGCAAGCCGTTAAGAATTGGGGGAGGGGGGGGAAGCTGTATTTTTTCCAATATAGGCTTGATCTTATGCAAAAGACTCAGCAAGAAATGTTGGCCTTGAAACTCTCGTGCTGCCTCTTGCTGTGAAAGAGTGGTCTGATGTGACTGTCCAAAGAATAGGACTGTTGATAGGAATGACATTTCCTTGAACAAATAGTTCAAACTGTTGTCTTGCAAGATACTACTCTAAAAATACGTGTTAAATAGTATTGCACACTGGACTGAATATATGTTGCTCAAAATTCAAACTACGGCTTTTTACATGCGTGCTACATGGTGCTCTTTTTGTGAACGGGATGGACAGAAAAGGTAACATGGCAATTCAGTACCAACCACGACTGTGTTTCCAGCTACTGACGTGGAGTTTGAAGCAGAGAGCAGAGCTCTGGTGAGGCTCCCGTACACATCTATCAGCAGAGAGTCATGGCTGAAACTATAGCTTCTCTTGCTTTCCAGACTTATAATGGCATTAGACATCAGTTCAAATTTCCAGCTTCATTTTTAACATCTCTGTTTTCATATCTTGTTTCTTTGAAATTGCTTAAAAATACTTGGCTTGCAGCCATTTCTGAAATGCCTATGGAGACATGCTATTTCAGAAGAACCAGCCTAATAACTGGTATTTATTCTTTTTAATTTTATTTTTTACTCATCTTTCCCTTTTTGCTATTTAAATTGCACCAGAGAGCAAGTCTGCAAGCATCCTTATTTACTCCTCCTTCCCTTCCTCTTCACTTGTACCTTTTCCATCTTTTTTACTCTCTTTTCAGCCACATACAATGTAGTAAGACAAGGAAAGATGTCTCATAGTATCTGTCCCACTATTTGGGATATATGTTTCATAGAAGTGTTGTGGACAGATTATAATATGCAGTAATGAACCTGAGAGAGGATAGTTCAGAAAATAATGGTGAAAGGAGTTTTGTTAAAAAAAATAAAAATTTATGAAATAGAGAAGCTGAAAAAAAATTGAGATTAGCATGGAAATTACAAATATCTGAGCTCAGAATTTTGCTTGTTATCAGCCTGATCCTTTGTTTATTCCCATTCAACATTTTGTCTTTCTAAAAGCATAATGACAACCTGTTATTACAGGGAGAATTTAAGACCTCCTAAGAGCTGAAAGACAGTGATTTTTGAATGGTTAAATTCTGAAAGAAATGAAGTTATCAGGAGTGTTTTCAAGATCTGTGTACTTGGCATGGAGCTTTTTCTGTTCAATATTGCAAAGTGCAGAAAGATTCAGGAGGGCTTTCCGCAGATACATGGGCTGTCAAAACCTTTGTTAATGAGGGTTTATACCAGCTGGGTGGAAAGAGACCAAAAGCAATATTGTTATTTTTAAATAGCACTAGTTAGCCTCCAAAATGGGTTTTCATCGCTGGTGATGTTATTAGAAATACTTATCATGGAAGGTCTGAAAGGTGTGATATAATGAAACAGGCTGCATGGGTGAAAGAAGAATGAAGTTCAAGTACTCTAGCCAGCTTATACGTATGTTTAAAATATTATTTGCATGTATTTCAGTTTATAGGGGGTGTACGCACACACACATTTATCTCTCTATAATATTTAAAATTACTTTAAATAAGCCCTGATGGAGCACAATGTCTTAAAAGCTTTAGCAGCTTTGGGAGTTGTCATTACAGGTATGAAACACATCTCTCTCAAAAGGCGGCTGGAGCGACAGTGCCCTGTGAGATTATTAGCAGCTTCTGAAGGCTCTTGCAGTCCCAATCCTACAGTCACAGTTTCAGGGAGAGGAGACACATGAACTTTGCCAAATTTTACTTGGCAAGACCCATTATTCCCCATTTATCCCTCCTGATCTACATGCAAGAGACTGGCAGAGGACTGTTAAACTCTTAAACATCCGTATCTGCAGAGGTGAGAAGGAAAATGCCAGTGAGTCTGGCCATTGCCATGATACTTACTCTTACCCAAGGGTCTGTTATGTGCACCTGTAGTCTGCAAAAAAAGTTTGTGTGCCATAAACAGCCTGTGAACACTGGGTTGTTTCTTGCAGCACAGTGGTGAGGACCACTGCAATGAGAACAACCAAGCAGCATACCCCAGATTTCAGTATAAGTAAATACAAGGGGGAACGGTATATTGCAGGAAAATGCCTCAGCAGCCCACAAAGATTTAGTGGGGATTTTGTGTGTAGTTCTGATCCTTTGGCATAGAAGTCTAGGCAACGTAAAAACCAGTATCTATAATCGCATTCAAAGGTCTTGATTTTCAGAGTGATTAGAGAAAGCAAATGCTGCTCTAAGTCAGAGTGCAGGATTACGAGGAGACTTTGTTGAAAGGTACAGAAGTCCAAAGGGATTAGGGAAGAGGGATGCTGACAAAGCTACTAAACCTAATACCAAGTACAAGAAAATATAGACATGATCTTCAGCCATCGAAGAATCTACACAGACAAATTTTACGTGAACTCACTGTTATTGGAAAAGTTTGATGTAGAGTAAATCACAAAGTTGTAAAAACAAAACCAGATTCTTCGTGTTAATCAGGGGTTTTAGGAAAGGAGAGTGGGAAATGGGAAGCAAAAGGATAGCATTTTACTTTTGAGAGTATGACAAGCCACTAGGATTTCATCAGGTTGGTAAGACGTTATTAGTTTGCCTTTTTGTTTGTTTATTCCTCCTTTTTATTCAAAGAAGATTCAAAGAGAGGTAATAGTTTGGTAATGGTAGAGAGCAAACTCAGAAGCTGTATATGGCTTATATAATTACCTTTATTCTGAGTAAAACCAGGTAGATGGTAGAATATTGTATACTTTTTCCAACTAGGAGACTGTATCAGATTAATTTTCTGTGAAGTCTAGTGGTATTCCCTATTTAAGGATTTATTGCACATGAGAATCCTTAGTAAATGAACTACATATTGGCCTAAATGTATGATTTTCTCTGAGGCTAAGGTGCGAGTGCATCAAAGCATCAGTAAGTGCCAGTGAGACAATGCATAGCCTCATGGAGGCTTTTCCCCCTATACATCCTTTGGTATGAAAATATTTGGGGTTTTAATACTGTTAATACAGGTAATTCACTAATGGGAGTAGATGAACTTGCCTTGCACAACAGTTGTCATATGAGAACAGAACAGAAAACTAGAATTATAATAAATGCTCATCTGAAGTCAAGAAAACTGCCAGCTGAGACACTGCCAACTCGACCAGCTGGGGCAAGGATCAGCGTATCCAGGGGCTAAGGCTTGGACCAGAAGTTAAAAATGTGTTTCTGTACTGAGCTCTGCCAGGAGATGCTGAACAAGTCTCTTTGACTACTTTATGTTTTTCCTTTCATTATTAATCATTTCTGTGGAGACAGAGCAGAAGCTCCAGTTCTCCATACGGTACCTATAACAGCAAATGGCCACCCTCAGCTGGATCTCTTGCTCCTCTGTGATAATACTGAAATGTGCCCAAAAGCCACCCGTAAGGCCCACTTCCCTTTCAAATGCAATATACAGCTTTCGCAGTTATGCTCATTTGGTATATTAAGGTTGAATTCCAGTTTTCTGTTAAGCTAATTGCATTTGCTTTTATTACAAGGGTTTTTTTGTTGTTGCTAGTCATTAAGAGGTGAAATAAAACCAGAATACTACTCAGGAAATTACTAATTAAAGGAGCGGTAGACTTGTTTTTAAAGATTCTTAACATGGTTAGTGAATATAAGGAGAACAAAATTAAACTGCTGGTAAATGATGGAGTAGGAACATGAGTCTGGGTAGTCTCTAAATTCCAGTTCTCCCCAGTGTGGTAATTGCTGCAAGTACTGAAAGCAGCTGGAATAAATAGGTGAAACTTTTTTATTCTCCCCCAAAAGCCTGGAGTATTTGTAAAGGAGTTTTGCAAGACTATGTAGAAAACTCACTGAAGAGAAACATGATAAAATGTATTATAAAAATAGTAGTACGAAGAAAAAGTACCACTTTTTTTTTTTCTGTAGCTGTGGGAGAGCTTTGTACATCTTGATCTTGTTTTGACTAGCTTTGATCAAGAAGATGAAAATGTGAACGATTGTACACTTGGAAAATGTGACTTGTAGCAATTTAAAGAGCTTTTCTTGCATTGATTATTTTGTAGGAAAGTAAACAAAATAGTTTGGAGAATTGCAGTTTATTTCCATACTGTGTGTGTATTAACAAAGGTGTCCATTTTCAGTTGCAATTATTAGAAATTCAGAAAGATAAATTAAAATCTGTGTTCTTCCCACAGAGTCACCGCAATTGTTAAATGTTATCCTTAAGCCTCTCCTTTCCCATTTTTTCTAATGAAGGCTGGTAGAAATAATTCAATTCACTTGCCTGAAGAAGCCCGGAGGAGCTGTGCTTTCCCAAAGGCAGGCTCGGGCTGTGTTGGGGGCTGGCGAGCTCGCCTGGTGCGCAGGAAGCTGCAAGTGAAATGGATTCATCTGTTTTCGTTATCCAAGCTAACAGGGAATTAAAAGTAAGGCTAGAGAGGGAAAAATATATTGGATTCTTTTCAATTTAGATTATCAAAGGAACTGCTGCTAATGTAAGGAAAGACCTTGGTTTCAATTTTGAAAAGTATGGTAGGCCCACTTCTATAGTGCCTTTTCAGTATAATTTCAGCTTTTAAAGGCTGGATTTTTAAAGGCAATCACATCTTTATGGATAAGAGTATGAATCAGCACTTTAGTATTTTGGGGATGTGGGCTTAAATTTCAAAGATATTTAGATGCTTTCTGAAATGACCTTGTATCTTCTCAGTTAGCTGTGATTTAAAAGCCTTACTAATAATCCAGGAGTGGCATAAAGAGATGCTCCTGTTGAAAAGGAATGGCAGAAGTTTGTGCAACCTGCTTGCTGTCCTCTTCCCTAGTACCATGTTAAAGAAACTGGTGCACAGCAGTGTAGGTTCATCACGCAGGTCACTGATTTGGTGGGGTAAGCGTGGGGCAGCTCAGAGGCAAAGGCAGATCCTCAGGAAGAACCGCTCCTGCCTCTTGTCCCGAGCAGGATCCTGGTGCTAGGGGAATGCTGCATAAAGTGGACTTTCTTGGAGTTCATAGAGGTAATTAGCATAAAAGCATGAAATACTTCAGTAAAAGTAATTTTCCCATTGTTTGTTCTATTACGAATGCTGCAATGCTACAGAATACAAACCTGGAGCTTCAGAGAGCAATAAGGGGTGCTTGGAACATAATAATAAAGAAGAAATGGCAGCATTTCTGTGATCGCTTGAGCCCTTCTCCAGTAGCCGTTTGGGTTAAGTTTATTTGGGTTTGAAGTCCTTTTCAGTTTTATATTGCTCTGTATTTCAGGGGGGGTTGTTTGGGATTTTTTTGAGATGGATGGTGGCAAAAAAATGACACAAGTATGAAAGGAAGAGGAAAGTTAATGCTATGATGATCACTACACTTTTTGTTAAACAGAATCAGGAACTGCCACGTAACATCTTAGTTGCAGAGGTTTGCTTTGATTCCTTTCTTAATATGAATACGGATGTCCTGTCTTTGGCTTATGAAAAGTGGGTATTTACCCATGATCCTTTATCTGTCATGAAACTTGGGCATCTGCCCAATTAAAAATTATTTCTATTTGACTAGTCCATTATAAGTACAGATGGCGTAAAACCGAAGCATGATTAGATAGCACAGGGGAGAAGCAGAAAATGTTATTTAAAAGCCAGTGATATCTTTAGCAAAGCTGCTGTCTTTTCTCCTTTCCTATAGTGATTTTCTGATTAGTTCTATGTCAAACAATCTCCTTTACCTCACTCGTTCTTGTAGACCTTTGCTCAAGTACCTGTATTAAGTAATTTTAATTTATTATGATAAGCTATATGCAGTTTGCCACTTAGCAAAGTGCTTGTCACTTTGCTGTAAACCATCTCATGTGATGTGACCTAACCAATTCTGACAGCAGAGAGAGTTCAACCGCAATGTAGAGTTTTAAAGTTATTTACGGTGCTTGAAGGTCTGTCTGCGTACAGTATCCACTTAATCCGGCCTAAATCTAGGGAGCTGTCTTCTGGTCCTGCCACTCTGTCTAATGGCTGTTAATAATAGCTGTTCTAGTCACCCTGTCTTCTGACTGAAAATCTATCTGGAGCTGTTGCATCTCATGAGGCAGATCAAAATTGACATTTTTTATTGATGTAACTGCTTTCTGCTGAATACTTGGGGACAAATAAAAGTAACTGAACTCAAAAATGAAGGGGAAAAGTCATTTGTTTGGTGGAATTACCAGCCAACTGACATCTGTAGTTAAATAAGTAGTCCTTTAAAAACCAGTTTAAAATATACGTGAAAAATGAAGAATTAAAATTAGCTTTTTAGCTATCAGTTGCTTAAATATATCACATTTATGTTCTTGAATATAAAAATAATTTCATGATTAACTTTATTAAATGAATCCATGATGTAGACGGATCTCATTTAACACTTCCATTGCTTCTCCAGTGGATGTAGTATTAAAAGTGAAAAACTGTGCCTGTTCGTTTCATGAGAAAATGAATGATCTTTGTTTGCTGTTACTGTTTCCTAACTATTTTAATACTGATATATGTGTGCAATATAGAAGATCTAAAAAGTGGTTTAAATTTTAGCAGATCATTTGGTTCTGGTTTACACTTGGGGCAGGGGGAAGGGGAACAACCAGTAGGTGCAGACTGGGGTTACGGGAGACGCCAGGCTCAATTCCTGATGAGGGAAGCTTACTTGGCAACTGTGACGGTGCGGATACGAGGTTCCAGTAGTGGAGGACAAGTATTTAATTAATTTGAGTTAATGTGGTGTTATGAAGGACATCTTATTAAAGAAACCTGGATTTAATTTTTTTAATTAGATTACATTTAGTTGATAAAGTTAACTCCGTGGCTGTAATATACTTAGCCTTCAGTAATGCATTTGACTTATTATCACGCAACATTCTGATTAGTTGCTATACAATATTTATAAGGTACACATTAAATGGATTAAAACCTGGCTAACTGACAGAAGTAGTTGTCAGGAATGAGTCATCTTCTAACCCTTGTTCTTTTTTTCACAAGTGGGGTTACGAAGGAGTTGATATTAAATCTGATTGTATTTGACTTCAGAAGTAATTTCTAGATCCCAATAAATCATATAGATGTAGACCTTTGAGAGTTAGTAGGCCATCAAAATGATGGGAAGGTTGAGCAGTAAGATCTGGATCATTTGATCAGCTGAGCTTATTAATATAAAAATTTTTAATATAGACAAGAGAGAGGTCATAAGTTTAAGAAGAAAGAATTTAGAAGAAAGCTAGAGAAATAGTGGACTTGTGATCTGGAAATAATTTAGACATGAGAGTTTAAAAACAACTGAACATGTCCTCTGTGTAGTGAAACTCTCTCAGAAACAGCTAATGAGATTTTTATATATACATCAGAACAAAGGCTTAATTACCGCAGGGGGAATGAATCTAGTCCAAGGTAATGTTTTTTAAATCTCTCTCTCTAGTACTTCTGTGTCTGATGTCTGTGTAGAAAGTCACAGCTAATGTCGTCTAATGTCAGCTCCATTTGAAAGTGATGGCAAGGAACACTTTTTTTTCTTGAGAAATAATAGTGCCTACACACTGAATTATCAAAGAGTAGTCATTTTGGTAAATACCGGCAATCCTTTAAAGAGTGTACAGGTACTGTTGGGGGCTACTTGGGCACTTAAACAAAAAGCCCCCACATGTTTCATAGCTGTATGGTGAAGCCAGACAAACTTAAATAGAAACTGAGGTACACAGGTAAGATATAAACCATAAACAAAGGGAAATGGTGAATTCTACCTGCTTATAAATCAGCACTTTTTAAATGGAAAACCAGCTTATTTTGGCAAAGACTTTTCTAAGTAGGGACTAGGGCAAGTTAAGTGTAAAAATGTGTGTGTCTGAGCAAACCAGTGGTCAATGTTTCCTATATTTTACCCTGAATTCAGAGAATTCAGCAGCCCTTACTGCTCCCTGATATGCCGTGGTCTTCAACACCGTGTCCTGGTCTTCTAACATCCCCCCTGGTCTTGGTCCGCTGTCCGGCGCTCAGCACGAGCCAGATCTTTTTGCCCTGTGTTTGTGGAGACCTGTCAAATCTGATGGTACGAGTGGCTTATGGCATTTCAGCACTGATCTCATCTGTTACTCGCTTTGTCAGTTGAGGAACAGCAAATAAAGCCCATGTTTCTGTTTGTCTTGTAAGTTTACTGAATCCAGTGAAAGAGCTTTACCTTTTCTGTGTGTAGGCACCTCCAGAGGGAGATGAAAAGTATAATATACTAGTGAAAAGATAATTGCCACCTGAATCAAGAAGTGTTTAAAACACTTTTTATATTCCTGGCAGGGTTAAGGCCTATGGCTTGTAGGCATCCTGGACTGTATGTTGGAGCCACTCACATCCCTGTTGCAGAGGTTTGCAAGACAAGAAACAAGTGTTGAGAATTTTATAGATCAACCCACTGCTGCTTGGATGTGGCATTAAACCCTGGGGCATGCTTTAAGGCAGCGTGACTCTGTAGATCTTTCCCACTGTCTTTGGGGATGCGATTGCTTGTTCACCTACATCAGCAGGAAGCACCGCAGACCTTGTGGGGTTAGTCTGGGAGCTGCTGTCCTGCAAGTGCTGCCTCTGCATGCCACCCTGCATTCCTGTGTGCCTTCATCTTTAGGGAGAAGGAGCCGTGGTTGGGGGGTAACAAATCTTCTGTACAGAGAGAACAGATGATGCCATTTTGGTGCAAGAGCATGACTGTGCCTCCCACCAGATGTGACTCTTTGCTGTGCAGTTTTACTTCTTGACATGAGCAGTTTCAAGCCCTAAGTATGCATGCAGCACCAGGACAAACCTTTTTCTTTCTTTTTTTTTTTTTTTTGACAGATCCAAAAATTTTACTGTTGGCCCACTACTGGAATTCCTGTTTTAATTGCTGCTATTGAAGGTTCTGCTATGCTAGGAGTAGATTAACCGAAACATCCTCAGAGTTTTAGGCATGCGGTGGAATGTTAGGCTCACTTATAGTTGGTTGATGTCATCTTTCTAATCCTTATGGTTTTAATTCTCTCTAATAAAAGCAGTGGATCTGCAGAAACTGATGAGCACTAAGCTGGGCAATTTTCTGTGTGTCACTTTCATGAGTAGGCAAGTGGATTTGTCAAGCCCTGTGTGACAGCTTGAATTGTTGAAAGTTCTGTTGAGGCTGTACTTTCCCTTTGCTTTCACCTGAGTGATGATTCGTACTTTGCAGCGCGGACTAAGGGAACCGTGATCAGTGTTATGGATTTCTTCTTGAGACTGCAAGAACTTGAGAGCTGTTGGAATCATCTCTGCTGAATGCATTTCATTTTGTTCCCCATGTCTTGCAACGCATTTGTTTTGAAAGTTGCATGTTGTCTTCTTAGGAGCTGAAATTAGTTAATATGTTTTTAAAGCTTTATTCTCCTGAGTTTAGCTTTGCAAAATTCTCCCTGCATGAGCAGGAAAACATGCATGTTGGAGTTTCCAGGACAGCAGGCAGGGGAGCGTAGCCTCTTCTGTCTCTTGAAAACACTTTCTGGTTCTGTTGTATTAGATCAACTTGAATTTAGCTTTCTGGTCCGTTGGGACAGAAGATAGTTGGAGACTCAACAGATTAATCTGGACACTTTTAGCCATATAATGTTAAAGTGTTGATACATGTTTTCTTTACTTGGAGTCTTTTTCAAAGACTTATAAGTCCTCTCTAGATTTTTATAACAGATAGTTCATAGCCCCAAGAGTAGATCCTTGTAGTCATCTATCTCAGGCTTGGCTCTCAAAAGAGTAATTCCACTGAATTGAAGAGGGGCAAGTGTTTGAAATTCAGGAGACTATAAAATTGATTCTTCCATAAAGAAGTAATTTGTGGTAAATGGTGTAGTCCTCTGGGCAGCTATTCACTCATTTTATATGACCAGGACCCTTGAAACATGGTCAGAAAGATTAGAGAAGGACATCTCTGATCTGTCATTTATCTGCACAAGCCAGGAAAACTTTTCTTTTGATGATACAGTATCTGGGAGCAGACCCAGCCAAACACACCATCTTACTCTAGGCTTCTAGGGGCAGGGAAAATGCAATTTTAAGAAAAATTTGGATACTGTTCTGGAGTTAACCAGATGATTCTGAAATACTTAACCAGGTTTTCAGTATTTAGGTGCATGTTCTCTGCTACGGAAGCAGCAATGCACAGCGTTACTTCAGAAAGCGCATGGGAGATCCAGGCAGGGTTGCAGGGTTCCTTCTTCCTGAAGTAAAATTGTCTGGCATGAGCTCCTCCAAAAAAGTATCCCCACGAGAAAATGTTAGTCGCCTCTCCCTGCATTACTCCAGTGTACTAGACTTGCTCAGTGTGAAAGCAAGTAGGCAGCTGGCGTTTGCGTGCTGTGTCCTTGCTTCAGCAGAAAGCCTTTGTAGACGGAAGGAGATCATAGCACGCACTAGCCAAAGTGCCATCTTAAAACAAAAGCAGTTACTATAGTTAGCATTTAAATACATCAGAAAATTAAATTGAAAGTAAGGCAAGCTGTTGCTTTCATCTATATATATCTGATTAACTTCTATCATAATGTTATTTGTGGTACCGGCCATATTACTGTCCTTCCACAGCACTTCTAACAGCTAAAATATTTCTTCTTCTTGACTATTTCTTCTTATTTAAGATGACAACATGCAATTCTTAAACGTATTTGTCCTTGGCCTCATACTAGGAGGCACCATAAGAGACAGTAAAAACAGTAACCTGGTGGGAGGACAGGTGATGTGAGGAGGTACGGTCTCATTTGTCTGCTTGTCTCTTGTCTTGGCGCTGCAAGACTCCTGATACGGTGGAACAGCAATTGGATACCGTACCTAATACATTTAAGAGTGGAGTTTTTTCCCCCAAGGTAGAACTACTGTAATCTTTTAAAAAGTAAGGAGTCTTCTCGATAAACCTTGATAAAGCACGTTGCCACATTAGCATTTATTCTTGACATCTGTTAAGTATGAATACTTAAATATTCAAAATGACCTTTCCAGATATGCTTTCTCTCAAGGAGATACAGTTCATATACTCTTCGTAATAAGCTGTTGTCTTGTTATTTAATCAGAATATAAATGGGCAGTGCACTTTATAAGGTAGTAAAATGTATTCCCCGCCCCCAAGAGTTTGCTCTATAAGCAGGAATAGACAAAAAGGGAAATGAGAGGATTTATATAAATCAAACTATGCAGCAGCTTAAGTCTCGTTGTGCGGGTATTTCAATATCCGTATGTTCAGTGACTTCATCATAGACGCCTGTGATGTGAAAGCATCTTACTATCAGAGTTTGTTCAATGCTAAATATTTTTCAGAGAAAACTTGAAATAAACTGAAATATCAGCAATTTCATTAATCTATCCAAACAGTAGAAATCAGCTTATGAAAATTAAATTTAGCATATCTGAGTCAGTAGAAATAACATAATACACCTTTTTGAATATTTGTAAAGTACAAGCTTCTGCCATAAGCTTATTAGCTTCCTCATGCCAGATTCCGATCACTGAAAGCAGTGAAACTCTAAGACTGAATTTTCTGTGTTATACTACTTGGAACATGCAGAGTTTAGAAACATGTTTAATAACTGTTAATTTATTGATTTTTAGGTTG
Organism: Grus americana; assembly: GCF_028858705.1. Classification (NCBI taxonomy): domain Eukaryota; kingdom Metazoa; phylum Chordata; class Aves; order Gruiformes; family Gruidae; genus Grus; species Grus americana. The sequence continues at coordinate 11,468,182 of NC_072864.1, forward strand.
TCTCAGCAAAAAATACCTATTGTAATAACATGCAATTTTAAAGGTTGGATTGCTACAGGATATTGAATGTTCCTGACCAGCTATCTGTACTCTCTCTGATTCAGAAAGAATTAATTTGTTCTATATTTGCATTAAAAACTGACTTCGCCATAGTAAAGAATAATTAAACTTCCATCACTTTCATATTTATAAGTCTCAGCCTGCCATTAATGCAGATAATAGAGAGTTGGCTGCAGTCATCACATTATGTTCATCTACCACCCACCTCCCAGACAGAGGCAAAGGGTTACCCTAAATAAATGAAAATTGATGGCTCCTGCAACAACTGAAGCATCTCCTGGCTCGTGTTTTTTCCTAAAATTGTAAAGAAAAGAAGTAGGAGAATTGTACAGATGTCACCTTACATTTTTTTCCTTAACTAGCAGGTTTTTTAGTAGCCTTGTGTTTTGAGTTGAAGAAACTTGAAGGCATGCAAGTGTAATAATAAGGATAAAGCATTTCTCTTTATTATGGTCAGTTACCACTAATCTCCTTTTAGAGTTTTAACAGGGATTTATAGGGATTCATTTGTGTTTCAGGTTTGGAGGTAATTAAGTACCTTTCTGCTGCAAAGAAGAAGTGGAGAGAGAATTGGCTCAAAGCTAGAACAAGATTCCTGTACTAGTGCATATATTAAACTTCCTTTTATTTGGTTGTCACCCCAATAGGAATGATTAGTGGATTGTAAAGAAAGAAAATGTATTGCATTACATCTATTAAAGCATGTTTTATATGTAACAGTAATTAAAATATAATTGAAATCATGAGTTCTTCTAATTATTGGCTTTACATAATGCATAGTTAAAGAGTGAGCATCTATAAATGTGTCCTTTTTTACACATCCTGAAATGGTTTGCTGGCAGCATTTTAATTAAAGATGGATTAGTTAAAACGCAGTTTAATCATTCTGTCATCAAAGGATTTAGACCTCATTAATTAGCTGTTGATAAATAGGTTTAAACTACAAAAAAATTAATTTAAAATGTGCCAGTTGAGATCTAGAATTATTAGAGCTAGAAATAGAGCAATGAGTCTAAAAAGAATTCATACTGTATCTTTCTGTAGTATTAGATAAAGTATGAAATTTAGACCAGTGCAGAACTTAGTTTTGCTGTGTTACTAATGGACAGCACTCCAAGTGGGCTTTAGAATCGGTGAAGAAATGAAACAGAGACCCTTCTTAGTGATCGTCGCTTTGTAGTGCGGCAGTGGGATCTGTTTCTTATTTATGTATTTGGTAAAGATTGAAAACTCATTTAGAAATCCTTCTACCATAGAAAATGGATGAAAATAAATCCTGGATTCAAGGTTTTATAGCTTCCACATTGCTGTACAGGAGCAGCGCACGAGGAGATCCCGCTGCTGTGTTAGCTACCCAAATGCAACAGATGAGGAGTTCCAGCCTGACAGGCAGGCAGGAGCATGAAGCAACACGCAGAAGGTGCTGTTATCACAGTGTAGGAGGAGGACAAGTTCTCACCTTAAAATGTGTGCTCTACGGCTGTGTCCTCCCTTATGTCAATGTTGAACTGCCAGCTGGAGGGCAGCTGAAGACTGACTGGTTTACTTGCAGTTGCAGTAGTCTCCAGAATTGCACACAGGGTCTGTTCCCTCTGTCACCCGCAGGGATGGTTGTCCAAATCACTTCAGTTTCATTACTTGCATTGGTCTAATCCTAGCTGGAATCTAAGTGATGGCAATTTCTTGTACTATTTATGCTTTTTCTATCAGTTACTTAATGGTGGTTCTTTGAGTCACGGTAGCTCTGATGCAATCCTTTGGGTATACCTTATTTGTGCTCTCTGTAACAGCCCCTTGGCAGACTTAGCACCTCTGGAAGAGGCATGTTCCTCTGCTGACAGAGCGCATGCTTACTGCTGTTTGAGCTGCATATGAAAAAAAACCACACAGAAAATTAGGTAGACCTTGACTTGCAAGTTTGTCAGAATTAAGGTTAAAATCTTTGCAGGTTTGTACTATGAATATCTTTATCAGCTTAATTGCTATGAAACAGTAACTAATGATTTCAGTAGTTCAGTAGTCATAATATTTGAATCCATAAGTCAACTGGTTGTTATGCAGATGAATCAAACAATCCTGACAAATGACTGGTGAATTTTCCGAGTAGAGTTAAAAGAGTTTCAGGAAAATAATAAGACTTTATTAAAAGGCTTCTTGAGTGTTAATTTACAGATTGACTTATAGAAAAGGTGTATTTACAGAGCACTCTGGCAACTGCCTTATCTCTAGGGCACCTGTTCAATTGTCTTGCCAAGCTTCTGGAAAAGCAGCAGATGAGTATGAGGTTATAGACTTATGTAATCACTGTTTGTACTCGAACATTGGTAATGAAATGGGTATAGCTGAACTCCTGTGAAAATGCATAATTTGATGAATTTTCAGAGTGAGGTAGAGAAATGTTACACCAGTGTAGAATTAGCGGAAAGACAAATCAAGTGAGAGTGGGTATATGCACTTTAAAACTGCATGTGTTAAAACTCTTGCCCTTTCCTCATACTGGAAAAAAAAATTGGATTTAAACTCAAGAGCTGTTAGAAGAAACTTATATCAATCTGTCTGAGAGGGAGAAGAGGACAGAATTCCACAGGCATTTTTAAACTACTGCAGTATTGTAGAGTCATGTTGTTTCTTTTTTCTCTGTCCCAAAAATTATTGAAAAATTTTAGGTTTGCAAAATGATGGGGGAGAACTTGCTTCACGTGGAATAGGTGACTGTGACAATAAAAGGACAGCCGTGAAATTAAAAAACAAAATATATAATATATGTGTGTGTGTGTGTGTAAAATGCAATTCCAGATTCTCTAAATTCACCAACCCGTGTAGTTTATCCAAAAAGATGAAATATCAGCTAATGTCATATAATCGCTTCAGTTATTCGATATATAAGACAGGCAATTTATAGTTACCAATTATGCAATTCAAATGCTAATTACCCCTCACCTAAACTCTCTGTTGTTGAACTGAGATTATCAATTACCTTCAATCATTGCAAATCATGTATGACATATGTGACAGTGCAGAGTTTTGTGTTTATGGACTTTCTGCTTAATGTGTCTCTGGTTTACAGGGCTGGTGAAATGGCTTTGCCTTGGTGGACTTTTTTCCTAAAGGAATGGCATTCCTTCTGATCTGTGTCATTTTGTATTCTTAAAATATATCTGTGTTTTGGGGTAATCTCACCGTCTGTTCCTGCCCTGAGCTCTGGCTTGTCATCCATTTTAGTACGGAGAAGTAGCACATGTAAAAATACCAACATGAATTTTTGATTACAAAGGTGAGACCACTCACTTCTATGCTGCTTCTACACGGCTTTTTCCTTATTTCATAATAGATGTTCTGCACTGTAGCTACATTAATATGCTGCTGGTTTCATGTGTCATACCTGCTTGCTAAAGTTACAGTTGTTCTATCCCTGCTGAACTCAAATACATTTTTCTCTTCTAAGGACCTATTATTATCTAGAGTTTGCTGCATATAAATAAAAATAACTTAGTTAAAACACACCAAAAATGAGAACAGAATCTAGATGTTGGAATTCAGAAGGATGAACATTTTTTAAAAAATGACACATTATTGCTGCTTGTGCATGATATAAATTATAAATAGAGATGCTTCAAAGTATATCTGCTTTCAGTATTTCTGGATGATAGTAAGCTTCAGCAGCTCTACTCTATGAGCATGCAAAATAACCTAGCCAATAGTTTGAATCTCTAAAATTTTCATTAGAAGTAGCGTAAACAGACTTAGGTTTAAGAAGTCAATGCATAGACGTGGTTTTGTTTCCTGTTGTTCATGGAGCAGTAAGTTTTGTTCCAAACAATTTCCAGTCATGTAGACCACTTAAATAATAACATTGCTGTCATGACTCTTTAATGATATTGTCTCCGAGGTGTAGAAGAAACCTTGGCTCATCTGCTCACAGTGCTAACTTTTTTGTTCTGGTGCAAGTTTGCAATCCACCGTTTGTTCATTAATAGTAAACTGGATTATTTCTCCTACTCTTCTCCGCTCCCCTTATTTACTCTTTTGCAATGAAGTACTCCCTTTTTTTTTGTATTAAAATGTGTTTTGCAGTACTGCAATGTTGTATTGTGAACTAAATGAAAATAGGATTAGATAAACTAAGCCTTAAAGCATCTAGTTGCCCATGGAAAATAAATGACATTACCAAAGTAAATAGGTTAACAAAGAAAAATGCTCTATATTGAAGAACCTCACAGTGTCTAGTGTGAGATTAAAGGATGCACTGCTCACCTTGCCCATATATCCACTGATGGGTTGTTACCGACACCTCCTCTTCTTTCCTGTGTGTGTGTGGTTCTTTCAGCCTAGTGTGATGCTAAGTATAAATACTTTAGATATCATGGACAAATTATATTTACTGTGGCTTAACAATTTTGTGTTATTTGGGCTTTATAGCTGGGTCATATGAAGATATTTGTGTCTAAATGATCAAAAAAGTGGCTTTCAGTCCTGGTAGAAATAGATCAGATTTGGAAATTTTGGCCTTTTGTGAATTCTTTAAAAAAGCTTTGGGTTTCAGCCTGTCTCATGGCTACACTTGATATTTACACTGTACAAAAGCATAAGGGCACATTCTAGTTGTAATGCAAAAGTAATTTGGTGCACAGGTAACTAATAGATATTCACCTATGTCTTCCAGCTGTACTCATTTAAAAAAAATACAACAAATATCTACAGAAAATTCTTCAGGTTCTGTAGAGAACTCTCTTAAGCTGCTGTGGTTTCCAATTTATAGTTCAAAACCACCTGCTTGCATTTCAAGGCAAGTCTCAAGGGCTGTGTTCAAAGAATACTATTTTTGAAGTGTGCAGAAGTTTCTTTTTATTAGGAGGCAACTTTCTCAAAGGTGCACTGAGGACATTATTGTGGATCTGAAACATCCTCAAACTAGGGAGTGATCCAGTGTAGAAAAAAAAATAATATATTTTCAATATAAATACCTTAAAGATTTTGACCCACGAGTGTCCTTGGCTCTTCCGTACATTGTACGTTTCAGAAGGCAAGTTGTATTTCTGACAGCAGATCTTTCTGATAAGAATCTAAAAATCTGGTTCCTGAACTACCAGTATCTGGCAGGTGTTCTTGATGTGGCTCCAGTGTCTGGGAATAGCGAACAGGGTTATTCAGTGAGTTTGGTCCTCCGTCATCGGAAACCTTGGAATGAGTAATTGTTCCTCCATCCCAAAGCAATGTGCGTATCTCATTCTGGTACTAAGGATGTGGAACTGGGGTAGAGGGACCATCAGAAGATGCCGCTGAGGAATGTATTGGGCAGTGTTACAGAAACTTGGCTGGGGTTTTTAATAGGGTTTTTGTCAGGTATTCTTGCCACTTCTTGTTCCCTCTCTACCTTTTTTTTCCCTCCATACTTACTGTATTTTCTGTAATTACAGTTTTTACCTGAAAATACTCAATTGGATTTTTATTTAGAAATTGAACCTTTTTGATCTAGAAGTGTCTTGGTGTGGTGGGTTGACCCTGGGCCAGGTGCCCACCAGAGCCGCTCTCTCACTCCCCTCATTCACTAAACAGGGGAGAAAAGGCATAACGAAATGCTTGTGGGTCGAGATAAGGACAGGGAGAGATCACTCACTAATTATCATCACGAGCAAAACAGACCAAACTTAGAGAGGGAATTCATCTAATTTATTACTAGGCAAAACAGAGTAGAGGAATGAGAAAATAAAATCAACTCTTAAAACACCTCCCCCCACCCCTCCCATCTTCCCGGGCTCGACTTCACTCCCAGCTTCAACCTTCCCCCCCTCAGCGGCACAGGGGGACGGGGAGTGGGGGTTACGGTCAGTTCATCACATGTTGTTTCTGCCGCTTCTTCATCCTCAGGGGGAGGACTCCTCTCATCGTTCCCCTGCTCCAGCATGGAGTCCCTCTCACGGGGTGCAGACCTTCAGGAGCAAACTGCTCCAGCGTGGGGTCCCCCACGGGGTCACAAGTCCTGCCAGCAAACCTGCCCTGGCGTGGGCTCCCCTCTTCACGGGTCCACCGGTCCGGCCAGGAGCTTGCTCCAGCGTGGGCTTCCCATGGGCCACAGCCTCCTTCAGGTGCCTCCACCTGCTGCAGCGTGGGGTCCTCCACAGGCTGCAGGTGGAATCTCTACACCCCCTCATCCTTCCTCCATGGGCTGCAGGGGGACAGCCTGCTTCACCATGGCCTTCACCACGGGCTGCAGGGGGATCTCTGCTCCGGCGCCTGGAGCTCCTCCTCCCCCTCCTTCTGCACTGACCTTGGTGTCTGCAGAGTTTCTTACATCTTCTCACTCCTCTCTCCGGCTGCAAAAGCTCTCTCCCTCTCGAAGTGTTTTTCTTCTTCTTAAATATGTTATCACAGAGGCGCTGATTGGCTTGGCCTTGGCCAGCGGCGGGCCCGTCTTAGAGCTGGCTGGCATTGGCTCTGTCAGACACAGGGGGAGCTTCTAGCAGCTTCTCACAGAAGCCACCCCTGTAGCCCCCCCACTACCAAAACCTTGCCACGCAAACCCAACGCACTTGGGTTTGGGAGTGAATAGCTGAGTGAATAGCTGAAAAATACAAAATGTGGTTTTCTTATAAATATTTGTTGTAACTCAAGAGGAGCTGATGACGAGAATTCAAGTTAGAGATGACTTGTTTACTTGGGAAATAAAAATCACACTCTGCTGAGTGTGTATGGTTATGTTATGTTCTAGTGATGAGGAAGATCTGAATATAAGCAAAAAGTGTGAGGGAAGTCATTACAGATAGTTTCTATCCCTCCTGCTTTAAGTGTCTTTATTCTGTAAATCCACTTAAGTAAGGAAAACTGTTGGCATTAAACTACTTTATTTGATTAATTTTACATTCATAGCACAGATCTGATTGTAATTGTCTGTATGCATTAGGCAGCAGTAGAAACTGGATCAAAGATGATCATAAGACATAAGCATCATTGTCAGCATTCTGGAGTTTTGTTTGGATGTATGCAATGCTCCACCAGCTCTCAAAAATAGCAAGTATATACTTTTTCGTTATTTCTAATGATGAACCTCCCCATTATTTCTGAAAGCAGAGTTTTCTTCTCTCTCAAGTCAATATAGTCAGTAAGGTAGGCAAGACTCAGCAGAGCCATGGGGATAACACTATCTTGTGCCTCAGCAAATTTGCAAGGATGGGGACAAGTGCACTCATGTCAGATTTATGTGAGTTGATGGCAGCTAATACTTTTTTTTAAATTAATGGAAAAAACAGGTTTTTAAAACTACCTTCAATCTCCGCATATTGTCAATCAGTTAAAGGAGCTGATGTTTTTGGCAAAAAAAAAAAGCACCAAACCCAGGATGCACTTCTACACCAAAAATTTTTTTTTTAAAAAGTTCTTTCAAAAGCAATGCAAAACCCGTGCCAGCTCAAAGAAAGTCGTATGCATTTAAAAGGTAGCATCTGACATGCAAATATACCAATGGCTGATCTGTATAGACCACCAAGGTAGTACGTGCATGATAAGTAATATATACACCCCCAGGGAAATATTGCATAAAACATGACAGGAAGCTTTGAAACCCATGAAAGAAGGAGAAGAGAAAGAGGTGCTTAACTTTTGTATCTGTGCTGGTTGCATTAAAAGCTCACAGCAAAGCATCCAGCACCAACATAAAACTGCCTAAACACACATACCCTCCAATCAAAAAGACCAGGCAAAGTTCAAGATGCAATATTTGCAATATATATGGAGTGCCAGATTAAATGATATTCCATCCAGCTATTTCAGACTTTATATTTTTGTGTTGCAATTTTGGATAAAGATTCTTGCAGTGTGTAGACGGTGAAATCCTGGTGTGAAGAAGTCTAGTGGCAGAATCTGCATTAATTTCAGTGGAACCAGGATTTTAACTACAAAGTACTGGCAGCTTCTCTAATTCTATATATACATTTTTCAGCTTTGAAAAGCCAGCATCTGCCATTAAAGGGATATGCAATCCTTCACTTACCTATGACATGTTATACAAGGATGTTGGCTGTGTCTGACAGAAATGTTGGGGTTTTTTTTTTCTAACTGCACGAACATGTTTCTAATGAGTCATAGCCCAAAAAAGTAAATTCAAAAAAGTGATACGCGTAGTTTTACTACCAGAAAACTCATTACCTGGCAAAGTTGTACTATCTTCAGCTCAGTCACACTGAGCTTCTTTCTTACTCTTAAAAGAAAGTCCATAATGTTTGATGAAACAATCAGGTTCCTTCTTTAGAAACCAGAAACAAAGTTCAGGCAACAGCTGGATTATACGAAGCATGTCTTAATTTATTTACCACTTTTTACGGCTAGTCGGGGAGTACTGCAAAAGGTGAATACTATTACTCAGCTGCACAGTTTCATATAAATTGCAACTATGAATATGTGATCAGTTGTCATATGGAAAAATAAACCCTGCTATCCCTGCACCACTGATGATGGAAAGATGTTTACAACCTTCATTATTTCATTTTTAAAGCTCTTTAGAAGGTTGCTGAAAGTTGCTGTCTAGAGGAAATAGTTTGTTCAATCATTTAAGGTGAAGGGTCTATAAAATACACTAAAAGTTGTTTCCTAAAATGTAACTATACATATATAACAGTATAATGCGTTATTGTGCAAAATGTTTGTTCATAGTGTTGTGTTTTGCAGACTAATCCGTGCCTGCATGCATACTAGGGAAGGGCAGAACTGGAACTTCATTTCCATATGAAATGTCCATTTGGTGAAAAAATGTCTGCGTCAGAGCAAATGACAGTTTAGGTGATAAATTTTATTAGCTCAGTTTAGTGATATCTCTGCTGTGTTCTCACCATGTCAGACTTTCTCCTTTGCTTCTCTGTCATTTCATCTACTCTTTGCCATTACTGGTTTCTGGGGCAACACAAAATTAGTATTTCTACCTTGTAAAACCACAGCATTTTGAGCAGAAAAGAGATCTTGTAAAATGGGTCTCCCTACTAGGTCTCTAAATGTAGGCTTTTCTTTTTCCTTGTGTGATTGATTTGTATGTTTTGTTTTGCTTCTCTTTAAATACCGTCATTTTCTCTAATTTTAAAATCTGGTTTGGATTTACAAGCATGTAATGTCTTTAATATCCTTCAAAGAATTTGAATTGTGTTCTGTGGATTGCTTCTACAGAAGGACAAAATCACAACATCTCTATTCTTTGAATAGCACCATTATCACTGTGTTAATGAAATGATTTCAGTATTACAAGAAATGAGTTTTTGAAATTCATTCAGTATTAAAGGGAATTGGATTGTAATTAGAGCATATTTCAAAAAGAATAAAAGGATCCATGATATGTGCTTAGCTCTTAAAGCACCTAATCCTATATTAATTGTGCTTTGGGCACATCTGCCCTCATGTGAAGGAGACTTTGACAGTGAAGATGAAAATGTTTTAATGCTTTTAAGGCCAAACAGCTCCTCCAGCAGGGCAGTGCAAGAGGAGTGCTCTTGGAGAGCACAGGGCTGCTCTCCCTCTCCCTCACACACACAAAAGCCAACAATGTTGTGTTGTAATGTTCTTTATAGGTTGTTGAGGACTCAGCCCAATGTTACCACATTATCTTATTGCTGTTGGGATTGAGTCTGTGTTAATTTTTTTCCCATGTTTGGGTCAGGGGAAGATCGTAGAGGTGTTTAGGTACCACAGTCAGAAATGGAATAGCCTTATGTTTTCTCTGTGTCTGTTGTGCTACAGACAAGAAAACACGAGACCATCCATTCCAGCCTGGACTGTGATGCTAGCAGAAAGTGCCTGATGTAATGCGAGAGCTGTGCTGGCTCGTCTGGAGAGGACACTGTACAGCATGATCAGATGTGATTCAGGCTTCACACATATGTTGGGATATTTAATTCAGCTTTCAACAGAGGGGTATCAGTGAGGTGGTAAAAATGAGAGAGCTTCTGCTGAAGTTATTTTGAAGAGCTTTGCCCTGTCTGGTGAGCTCCTTCCCCGTGAAGGGTTGGTTGGACTTCACTTTTGCTGAATCAACACGCCGTAGACTGAAGGCAGCAGGGTTGAAAATAAGGCTCATGGATGTGATTGTGTACCTGAAATGCAGCAAGAAGGGGTTTTCTCAGCTCCGCTTTGGAGAGTTTGGCCAGCTTCAGCATTTAACTGTCACCATCCTGTTCATTCTACAGTCAGATGAACTACCTTCTGCCAACAATCATTTGCCTTTCTATGTTGAGTTGTTAAGGATAGCATTTTGCCATTTGAAGTTACCAAGCTGCACTCGAGCCCCTCTTCTCTGCTGCAGAGCTGCTTAATGGCCTTTGTGGAAATCGCGTGACACTCGGCAGGACTGCTGAGCTGTGGATGTGGGTGAATTTGAGTGCTCAGTGGAGCAGAAATTGGCAGAGCGCCTCGTCGGGGAGCTGGGGATTTGCACCAACACAGCTGTACTAAAACAAGACTTGCTTTTCTCCCTGTCTTGTGGTGGTTTTAAATATATTATTAATTACCACCTTTCTTTCTTTGCAGCCTGTTCCAGCACTACTGCTATACTCGAGGTGGCATGCGCCACACTTCCTACACTTGCATCTGTGGCAGGTAAGTCAATGGTTTATACTGAACTGTTGCAGTCTTTATGGGCAGTTCCCCTCAGGATATTTGTAAGATTGTTTCTTTTAGGCACATGATGTGTTTGCAGGTACCATCAGAGGGATTTTAGAACCGTTTCCTCTGGAAAAGCCAAAGAAAGGTGGCTAACGCTGTGTCTTAAAGAAATAATTCGGTTACGGATTCTGCTGCACTCAAGAGATTCCCCAATGACTGCTGCTACTGCCAAGATCATGTTTATGCTCACATCTGTGCTGCAATTGGCTTTTTTATTAAATAGCGTTATGGAGAAGGGCTTTAGAGCTATTCTCTGTTGCTCAAAAATACTCTCTTTGAAATACACCTTAAGTATTTCATATCATTTTCAAAATTCTTTGCCTCAGAGGTTAGGATGCGATTAGTTTAATCTTTTTGGCATTTGGAAATTTTCTGCTCTGTCTTTTTCTTGCTGAACAGCTAGTGTTGAAGGTGGTGTATTTGGGAAGGTATTATAAAAGTTCTCCCTGCGGTTGTAGAAACGCACATTTTTAATTCGTAGGATTTCAAGAGAATAGTGTAGGATGCATGTTGAAGGACAGCTGTGTGCTTTGTGTAGAGATTAATCTTATTTAGTCAGTAGAATTAATCTAATCAGAGATACATGACAGTTAGATGAGGCTTATATGTTGGTATACATGTTCCACTTGTAGATCTGCTGCTACTCAGAAACGTTTACCCTACACTCAAGTCCATTACACTTATAAAAATAATTTTATGTTAATGACAATAATGTTATATTGCTTTGGACGTAATAAGGATAATTAGCATCTGTTTCTTTCTACTGTTTACTCAATTGCTTATTTGTAAATGCAATTTTCCAATTTATATGCAAAATTGCAGTAGGAGCATGAGCAGTTTTATGGCAAATTGTGCATCTAAATCGTCTGAAAAATTTCCTGGTTTAAGTACCATCCTATAACTTGAGAATTAACATTCTACTGAAATGAGACTCCATCTCTATGATATTGTCACAGGCTGTGACGGTAAAATCAAGTTGTCTCTGTGTATGGTTTTTCACAGCCATACCGACTTCACATTCACTTCCAGTAAATCAGAACCCATACTGCAGGATCTAGTTTGGGTGCTAGAGAACATCAATGGCTTTGCTAAACCTATAGAAACGTGCTCCGTATGCTTGTGTAGTGGGTCCTTGTGACCTTGTGGGGACAGACTAAACTCTCTGCAGGACCGAAGAACCCAGGACTTGCGTTAGGTAACTTGGGGAACCCAGGAGGAGGAGAAATCCCCAACAGTAGTTCAGAAGTGGGTGATGACAGGAGCTTCCTGGGTGTCCCGTCCTACCATGCTGGAGGGGCTTAGCAGGGCATGGGAGCAGAGCGTGAGCTGCCTCTGAACCGCTGGAGGATTTAATACATGGAGAAGAGCTGCCCTTGAAATGCAAGCTCCTAACAATATCGTGGCTTGTAGTTGGGAGCTGGCGTTGTATCCTACTATTACAATTAAAAGTGCAGACAAACTTGATTTAAAAAAAACCAAAATTACATGAGAGAGAATACAAAGGCCTTTGTCTGTAAATTGCTATATTCTGACTATGAGTGATGAAGTAAGAATGAATAATATTAACAGTTTTAAGCTAGGTCCTAATAAAATGAATGTAAGTAGATCTATTTGATTAATTCAATTAACTTAATAACCGCAAAAATAATAGGCATTTTTTTATTACCATGAAAATGTCATGCATTGTAAATATTACACTTAACTACATTTACGATTAAGAATAGCTTTTGCAATTAGGATTTTTGGAGAGTTATTTTTTTATTCTATTCATGCTGAGTTTTGTTGGTTTTCCCGACACTTAAAACTGTGATATTTTGACAGGATCTTTCCTTTTTAGATTACAGGCCTGATAATAATTTCCATAGAAGAGAATCATGCTTTTAAATAAAAAAAACAAGTTTGTTATTCAGATTTTAGAAAAGGTGCTCACTAAGCTGGAAATGAAGAATAATCAATACTATATTTCAGTACAGAAATAAATCACTTGGCACATGTTGAGTGCATGCACTTGTTGCTGTCCTTGTCCAGTGTTACACTCTTCAGGAAATGGTAAACGAATATTTGGTGTGACCAAACATGCTTTATGTGTTCACTTGCATGTATTCACTCTCCAATCAGCTGAGAATAACAACACACATATATTAGTGTTACAGGTGGTCATATAACAAGGTTAGTCCTGTACTTAGTGATGCTTTCAAACACGGTCAACCTGCAAGTGGTTTGAAGCACAAACAGACGTTACGTAAGTGCAATTAAATGAGAACGGTAGTATTTGGTAAATGTACTTGGATATATTTAGCTCTAATCTGCAATGTATTGACTTCCGAGTGGTGTTCAAATGCTAATGAATTATTCACTGCAGTGTCTTAGTGTACCAAGTAACCATTTTTACGAAGGAGAAAACAAAGGTGAAGTTGCATGCACGGTACAGTGTGTTCTGGTGACCCTACGATGGATGGCATCCGCTGGTAACCAGGCGCAGAGTTTCCAACTGGAGTTAGGTGGAGATGGAGGCATCAATATCTCCGCAACCACCACAGAACACGTGGTGAGCTGCTGCTTGATACTGCGGCATCTCAGACTTAGGTTCAGATCTTCCTGACAGATGTCTACAGGCAGATGACAGCTCTCAGCAGATGATACCAGTAATTAAGAATAACATAGTGCAGTAAAGTGCCTTCCTCTACCTGAGGATCACCATAAGCAAAGCTTTTTGGATAAGATCAGGATACTTACTGAATCTGGTTTTCTTTCTTTCTTTTCTATACAACTTTCTAAGATTTCACCTCTTAGATGAAAAAAATGGAGAGAAGTGCTTCCTTCTGGATTGATTTTATTGTTTAAATTGTGATGGAACTAGTTTGCTGTTTTAGCAAATGATCTGTTGTCTTTTCTTTAGATGTTCTTAATGTAGAGCTAATAGCTGCACTTTTTGTAAGCTTGATGCTCAGCTTAGTCCTGTTCTTACAATATTGCTGACATTCCTTTCTTATAATCATTTGTTTTCAGGGTGTTTTCTGATCTAAAATGTATTTGGGGACTTTTTTTCCTTTCCTAGTAATCTGAATCCCTTCCTACTGTTTGCATTCTTAGTAGTGTCAATTTGCAGCTTTTCTGCCGCTTCACACAATTCTTTCTGGAATGAACACGTCTTTGGCACCAGTTAGAGGTAAATTATTAAAGGAATAAGAGTAGATACACAGAAATCTCTTGGAGAATTTTTCAGGTTGGCTGCCTCAAGGCAGACAGCGGCATCCCCACGTGTGGTGGTTTTCAAAGGTGCTGACTCCCAGTGATCCGCACCACTTCATTTTAAACCCTGACCTTGGTGCTCTAATACCAGGCCTTTCAACTGTTGCTCCTTGGAAAGAAGAGAAATAGCCTCTACAGGAAGGCTTGTTTGCTTTGCCAGTGGCTGGGGGTTTTGTTTAAATTGTTTTGAAGACACCTTGAAAGTCTAACTGAATCATTGTGAAGCATTTCTGGCTAGCTGTAGCATTTACCTTGTGAATACACATCACTTCTGTAGCATTGCTCCTAAAGCATCTTTCCTGCCTTCATCTTGGGACGGTGATAAAGACGCTTCCTGTGAGGAAGGCTGGACTTGTGCCTCTTGGCAGGAATGGGCTGGAGGTGTGTCCACATCAGTGTTTTAATTTGGGTCGGTAGTGCATTTCTGAAGCAACATCTCCTGCTCGGCCCCAGCTGCGGGGCTTTGCTTGCAGTCAGGGACCAGTCCTGGAGTGCACGTGCTGGATTTCTTTTTGGTGAAGAACTGCTGGGAGAGCTTTCAGGAGCAGGTCTGCTGTGCCTTGGTTGCTAATGGGTGTTCAGCCTGGGGGACCTGCCCAGAGCCAGTCCCAAGTGAGCAGACCTCCTCACCCCAGTCGCTTCAAACAGACAAAAACCTGAAGTGCATATGGTGTGTGTATCTAGTCTTCAGCACCTACTGTGCTCTCTGGGGTACGATCCCGTTTACCCTGCAGAGCCAAGATGTGTTTGACAGATAAGGAATCTCAAATGCCAAGAAAGATTGTGTGCTGCTTAACGCTTCACTGACAGTGCTGAAAATCAGAATTTTTTCATGCATCTTCTATAACAGTTGGTGCCAAACCTTACAGAAATATTTTGTAAACTAAAACCTTTACATTAAAATGTGCAAAAGAGATCCCCCATCTTTGTATTTGCAGTGTCTATTGTTGAAAGCATTAGTGCAGTGCTCATAGTTGAATATGTAACTTGTTTAAGCAGCTGGTATGGTATATGACACCGGGGGTGCCAGCATATGATGATAAGTAAACAAGCTATCTGCAAATGCATTAAGCATGAAGTCGTGCCCTTAGGCTTCATGATAATTTTTTAAAAGTTGATCATAAATATATGCATGTGCTATTTGCTTCTCCTGCTTTATCCCTATTTTTAGAGGGAGATAAGGAATAGTATCTGCAGCTAAAATCCTGACAAACTGCTGTGGAGAGTGCGTGTGCATGCTAGGTGTTTGGTTTTTCATTTTATTTTTGTGTTTTTCCTTAACCACCAAGCATGTGGTTTCACAGAGAGTGTGATGCATAGCACCAAGGTCATTCCAGTGGCTTCCAAGTGCCGCCCCCAAAAAAGTTGTAGCCCTCCACCTGGGAAACAGTTCTTCAGGCAGGAAACGATGGTGCCTCCTGTCATCGTGCTGCTAGTCCAACGCAGGGGTAGGAGCTGTCTCCGCGGCTCTCACCTGCACGTGAAAGGAGGTGGCTGAGGCTGGAAACACGGTTCCTGCTGTACATGTCAGCTGGCACAGAAGGCCCTTTTATTTTGATTGCAGTCCATTGCCCTGTTGTAGACCCTTTCTTCTCACAGAGCAAACTAAGTTTGAAAATGTCCTGGCATGGAAAACAAATCGTGGCCAGAAGGAATGATTCCACCAGTGCCTGGGAGACAGGACATCTGAGAAGGAAGCTCACGTCTGTCTTCATCTTGTGTGCAAGCTGTATGGGGTGGTTTTTAGTCATCTGCACAACAGTGTAGGTTCCCAAGTTAGGCATCCGGGAAATAAAAAGCAGCCAGTTAGTAGCCGGTTGTAAAACTGTGCTTAAGCCATTGGACCAGCATCACAAAACAAATTTGTTGCAGCCTTAATTCTGTGGGATTTTTAAACTCTTGATTTAGCAACTTTAATTTTTCCCTTTGGAGTGTGTATAATTTTAAGAAATACACTTTGTATCAGAAAATCATTCCCATGATTCTGAAACATTGTCCTTCACTGCCTTATTACATAGTGATTCTTATATGCTAAAAAATACTTAACAATAAAAACTTACTGCTTTCAAAATATTAACACAATCCAGCCCTTTAGATTGATAGAATTCAGAAACTTAAAGCAGCATCTACTTTCTCCTCTATAATAGTTGCTTATGGAGTCTAATACGAGAAATGTCTGATGGTACGTTTACTCCAGATACAACAAAAGATTCATTGAAATTGAGCCTCAGATTCCTTTCACCTAAGATACAAAGCTGTTCCACCATCACACCTTGAAAGAATCGAATTTGAGCAGGATGACCAATATGGTTTTGATGAAAGGTGAATTACAGACTGATAAGTCAGCTGGAGGGGTCAGAGAGATGCTGCAGTAACCCTGTCCCAATATGTGTATTGTTGGATATGATATAATTCTTCTAGCTTTTTGAAGAGAAAGAGAAGAGAGCGTCTGTCTGAGGAGAATACCAAAAGTAGGTAGAGCTTGAGATCTTTACCAGTCTTTCAACTGATGGATAGACCCAGGGGAATATCAGTAGACAAGAGAGGATGTCAAGGCCGGATATAGGTCACCGAATGGATCGTGGAGCTTCAGAAGTGCAGAACAAGGGTCCATCCTTCTCAGGAGATGATGTATTCCTGTGAATCAGCAGTTTAGTCTGAAGGTTTCCAGGAATAAAACTCTTTTTTTCTTTGTAATGTGATTTTTTAATAAGAGGTGAGAATAGAGTGACAGTTCTTGTGCCTGTTATTGCTGCTGACATTGTATGCTGCGAATGCTCCCCGAGCAGCGTGCAGTGTATCCGTTCCAGCAGAGATCACGCGTAGCCGTGCCAGAGGTGAACTGGAGCTCTTTACTTGGACAGTTGAATTTTTCCAGTCTCACTGGCTCCTAGAGCATTTCAAACATGTCGGATTTTACTCCAGTGGAAGTTAGTTTTTTACGCCTCAGAATCTTTAACCTCAAACAGAGAAACATATCACTTTGTAATTAAAAAAAAAATCCAGAAGGTAATAAATGGGTATAGGTTGAAAAATTACTCTTGCATAATTGCTTCCTTAACACTGTCACAGACGTGGGAAATATTTATATGAACAGTGCCAAATTCCTTCTGCAGGAAGGTCGTATTTTGCAGCCGGAATAGCAAAATGCCCATTCTATACCCATTTCTGCTGAGTGAGCTGCAGGGTATGCTATTACAGTGCGTGCCGGAGCAGGGCCTATGGCACTTTTCACAGACTGCAAAATTTTGTTCTTCATATATGAATACAGTGATATTTACAGTGTCACATGTTTACAATGTTCCTCCTCATGTTGTATGTGTTAATGTTTCTTCTGCCATTAATTGTGCTGAATTTTCTTTTTGCCTGTCAGTGGGGAGAACTCCTCTGTTTTGCACTACGGCCATGCTGGAGCCCCAAATGATAAGACTATTGAAGATGGAGACTTGTGGTAAGTAAAGGATTAGAGTTTGTTTGATGTTTTTGTAACACTACTGCTGTTTCCATACATGCATTGTATGTACTCTTGGACTTAATTAGCAAAATGATGGCTGCATAATGATGAAAGTCTAAATCTTTAAAATAGCATCTAGTTTGTGTGCCAGACTAGTCTGGTTTCTTCCAAAGGTCCTGTGTACCTGCACCTCCAGTTGAAAGGGAAAAAAGAGATTGTTTTCAAACACTTCTGTGCCAAAGGCACTTAGAAATTAGTTGAAGAAATGGCTGTATTCTAATTACAAAGGCGATTGCAAAAATTGGCGTCTGAGTTTGCTCCTGAACCTCAGATTCAAACCTCAGCTGTCATGGTGGGGTGGAGGGTCAAGAGACTGTTGGCTACTTTTAAAGAATTGCATCGAATTGCAATATGGATTAGATCTTCCAAATGCATATGTGCACCCAGACACCCTGGCCTGAAAGTAGACTTTTGAATGTGTGAGGAGATCAAACTCATCTTGGTTCAGGTTAGGGCAGGGTGCTTCTAGTGTTCTGTATTGTGCCAAAAATCTCTAACAAGATAATATAATAATGTAGCTGCAAATACCATAAATTTTTCTCTACTTGCATTATATGTCCACATGCTTTGCAGTATCACTGCAGGTAAAAGCAGGGTGAATGAAAGCAACAAATACATTGCTATATATTGAAAGACAAACCTAATTGTGTGGTGTGTAACATAGCAGAATACAGCTTTTGTACTTCACCTCCTAAGACTTTGGTCAAAAAGTCTGCATTTATAAAAGTGCAGAACTAGTTTTAGAGGAGTTAATCACTGACATTCAGTGGAGGATTTGTATTAGATTACTTTTGTAATCACATGCAAAAAGGATCCAGGTATGTATTTTCACAGTTGAATGTAAAGGTGTGGAGAAAAGCAAATTAGTATTATCATAGATAAGCTCAAAAGCTATTATGGAAAACAAATTGAATCTCAGAAGTAAAAAAAAATGCCTTGTTGGCTCATGTTCTGGGCCCATCTGCAGGTGCTGCAAAACGAAATTACTGAATTACGGATAGGTAGTTTCTTTCTAATACTATCAAAACTTTTTTAAAAGCATCTTGTACAACAGTTTATGTATTATCTTCATCTGTGGTGAATAGCTTACTAAACCCATCAAATACTAACATTAATTTATTGCAGGACAATAGCTGTGACTTATGATCATGTTGTGTTTGAGTAGATAATAAGCTGTGAGGTTTTTTTGATCAGGCAGGACACACCAACGTGATACTGTATTGGCTGTGGCATTCAATTAAATTTTCAAAAAATGTGCGTAGTCTACAGGAAATCTCAGCATATGTTTCTGAGAGAAGATATGCCACAATGCATTGTGATGTCCTGTATTTAAAATTAAGGCCTTTAAATGGTGAAGGGAATAGTATTACTGGGTGAAGGGTATATATAGGACCCTTTCGTTTAGTCTCTGAGGACAGTTTAGTGGATGACTGAAGCCCTTCCTAAACCCCAAGAGCACATACCAAGACTCTTTGCAAACTCAGATTTCCTGCTGTATTGGCAAAATCTTTAAAAAATGTTTGGATTTTATTAACCTCAGATATCTGAATGTCAGAAAAACGTAATCTACCACGTACATTGATGACTTCAGCATTACAAAACTACTGTACTGCAACCCCACTTTGTCACCATCTCAATGAAGAGAACAAGGTTTAAGCTGGTTTAAATTTCCTCTTACTGAAGCAGTCTGGTTGCATCTTTGTCTTGATGAGATGAAGTTTGTCAGGTGTAGATTGGCTTTGGCAAGTAAGTGCTCTGTGCGCACGAGCACCTGCCCGGGCTTCAGTCTCTGCCCTTGCCTCTCCCACGAGCTGATGCTCACGTAGCAGTCAAACTTTGCTCCACATGCTTTTCATAGTATTTTTCTCAAGTGAGAGTAAAGAAATTGTAAGAAAATGTAATTTCATTTGTGTAAAGACAATTTAAAAATACACTTATTTTTCACAGTTAAAAATAGTGTTTTGGAAAAAATCTTGAGCTAGCGTACTGTAGCAGCATATAGATTATGACAAGGCGCTACCTGGGTGGTTTTACTGTATGCTTTTACAAATTTCTGAAGTGGGTGTAGGTGTGCGTATATGTGCATACAGAACAGGTTATTAAAATGACAGTATGCTGATTTGTATGTATATCTTCTAGTTCCTGTATTTGGCTCTCAATTAAGCTTTTTAATAGCTACTGGGAGCCCTCTGTTGGATAACCTCAGGAAGCCCTGAACATAGGGGAAAATGGCTTTACTTTTGGTGAAAAAGAGGTAGAAGTGTTTTAAGGATTATTTCTGCTTCTGACAGTGTTTTGGTATAAATCTAATTTAACGATTCCTATACTTGTATGTACTAGAATTGGAAGATTGGGTACTTGATAAGATTTTTATTAAATTATTCAGTAGAATTTCATGTCTTTTTCTTAACATTATTTAGTGGATATGAATCACATTCATGAGTTTTGCAGAAATACACTGTTCAGGTTTTTTATGTACGAAGCAGTGCAGTGCAGTAAGTGTCAGTAAATAAGTCAACAAAATACCTGAATATTAGAAAAAAAATACATTTGAAAAACTAATGCTTTGCTTTGAAACACTCAAGTGCATGCATTGTCTGCTATTTTAAAAGTGTAAGTTACAAGAATTTGGTGGTATCAACAGGAGATCATAGGCAAAAATACTTGTGCTATTGCACTTTTTTTTCTTTTTTTTTTTTTTAAGACGGTTATTTGGACTTCTTCAAAAACTGAGGCCTGGTTTTATGATGTTCATTTTTGAAAATTAGTCTACATCAAATGGGTTTATTGCTTCTGTAAGAAACTGGTATGAAATTACATCTCTGATACTGCATCGTAATCCACATTTTTACAGGTACAGCTTCTGCACTAAAAGATCTCAGTGTAAGACAAGGACTATAAAGAGAATTTCTGACACTTCTTGTTAATATGGACTGTCTTGCTAAGTAGGCCTGTCATTTTCAGTCTATTGAATATTAAAAACAAAATAGCTAACTAACACAAAGCATTATGATTGACATAGAAATCAATATTTTTAGGGAAGTTTAGGTATTCAATAGGTACATACACTTAACTGATATTGATACTAAAAGTAAATATTGCAGTAACAGCAAGTCAGTGTTTTATATAAATTATTCATGTACTATAACATCTCTGTGGTAAACATTTAAATTGTATGATCAATATGGTCTAAACCAAACACTTTTCCTAAGCAAGTGTCTATTGTATCCATGATCAAAAAGGTCATGCAGATAAATGGGTAGGCTTACCACCTTTCTGAATCTCAATTCTAGGCGCTCGACCCTTTCACTCAGTATTATCTTTAAATAAAATCTTCTGCTCCGAATATTGCAAATCACAGCCTGCAGTGATGACATACAGCCAGGCTAATGTACAAATACTGATTTTCTTCTGTCATCTTAAACCTGTGACAGCTTGGATTGAAACTGAGCCCTAGACTGAGGGTTACTGCATCATCTCAAGGTATTGCATTACTCATTATGTCCCAAGCCGCCTGCTGTTTTCTGTAGTGAGGCTATAACTACGTTTTGTAATACGGAAAGTGGAGTCATAAGCAAAAGTGTAGTTTGCAAAGGTCTTTCAAAGTTTGGTTGGGAGTAAAATGAAATTAAAGGAAGAAAAAACCCCAACAAATTCAAGGAGCAGAGATCTGACTCCCCGCTATGCATAAATCGAGCAAATGAGCACCTGGGGCTCCTGTCCATCAAATGGCATCACCTGCATTACTTGTTCTTCCTGGGCAAGTGTCTCCTGATCTCTCCTTTTGCAGCTATTTTGCTTTTGTTTGCAGTGGAGAAAGAGATTGGTTCAGTGGCTAGAGAGCTCTCGTGGGAGATGGAAACCTGGTTTCAGCTCTCCTCAAATTGATCTCTGACTTTGGCTGGAAGTTACGACTTGACCCTGGGAAACAGCATCCATGAAAAGTTCAGTCAAAACTGGTGAGGAGAGTTGGTCTTAACAAATCACCATCTGCCTTCTGAAAAATGAAAGCATCTGCTTTCTTAAAATTGAAGGAAGCAAATCCCCTTGGGTTCTCCCTTCTGTCTGCTGCCCCTGCCCTACCAGAGCTGCAGCATGGAGCCACACCACAGCTGTCGGGGAAGGAGAAAACTCCCCATCAAAATAGACAGGGTGCAGCAGAGGAAGCCTGTGACACCTCTGTGGTTCAGTGGTTCGGTGTAGAAACCATCGGAGGTGCTGAACCTGAAGTGTGTACTTTACATTTTGATTTTGAGAAGGTATTCAGGAAAATGATAGTTTATTGCATTCAATTTGCTGCCTAGCAGTTCGTGCAGCCTGCCTTTGTGGATTCCTGGCATTGCTGCGCTGATGGCACGTCAGGAGTTGATCGTTTTATTGCAATTGATCAGCAGGGCTCCTGTAATATTTGACAAATAGGAAATGCTTCTGTGATCGTAAAATAAAGATTGATTCTTCATGATGAGGCTCACGCTTAAATAATAGAAATACGAGAAAATAAGCCTGACCCCAGATGTCACTGAAATAGATATGGCTATTACCTGAGATAGTTTTCTGCGGTGTCACAAGTTGCAGATCTTGGTCTTTTTATGGCATCTGACAAACGTGTCTCAGTGAAAGTTCGGCACTTAGTGAGCAAGTTTTTTTGGCAGGTTCACTGACCTTCAAGCACACCATGACATTCTGACATGACAAGTCCATTCTGGCTTTGCAAAATACCGAAAATAATTGCCTACTCTGCTGAAGCACTTGGCATTTTTAACATTTCGAAATATCCTCCTAAGTCACAATGTTAACAAAGGTCTGCCAGATGCATGGCATGGTCCCCTGTCCCCACACACAGGCAGGTCCCCGCTCAGAGCCCCGTTGCCAGCGGAGCCCCGAGGCTGTGCTGTGTCTGCTCCGTGCACCCTGAGCAAGGCGGGCGCTTTGGTGTCCACCTGTGGGTCTGGAGCCCGATTCAGCAGAGGCAGTTAATTAATGGGGGATGCTAGTCCTCCCTGGAATGAGGGCCAGGGTGTAGTTTGTTAGGAGGGCTTGGGTGAAAGTATAAATAACAGGAGTACAACATCAACCGCTTGTGAAGTGCAGTGGACCTCAGAGAGAGAGACCTTGTATTCACAGTGGGCCTATTTATAAAATGAAACTAACTTTAGAAGTTCAAATGGAAGCAGGTTGCATCATCAGATGGTGTCTTTCATTTTATTTGACTGTTTCTTTTAACAATCTCAAATGTAAGCTTACTGATTTCAGTGAGGAGTTGGGAATAGTACAGTATCCTTGGTGAAGCAGGATGCTACCTGCTGCAAAAGCTCACTGCTGTTTCCATGGCCTCCTAGTGATGGCAGTAAAATGAGGTTTTTACCTGCAAACAGTTTTATTGCACGCAGGTACCAGAATTTAAGCACTAGGGAAGGTTTTTTTGGTAGCGTCACAAAATCAAATACATCCTGTCATAGTAGTACAATCTTAGCATAATGCATCTATGTTAAATGTTTTAAAGATGTCTTAGCTATATTAACAGGTGGCGTTATTTGCTTACTCAAATAATAACATTGGGGTTATGGAAAGCAGTCTAGTGTTGCAAAATGACTTATCAGAATAATTTAATTCTGAATAATATTTTTTAAAATATTTCTTTCCTTAATATCCTAATGCAAATTTAAGGCGTCAGAATAGTATTGACACCAGGGGGCACTAAAATAAGTGCTCCCTGGAAGGAAATGGTGATTGTCCCATGCTTTGACACTGGCAACATGTTGTACTTGCCAGAGCAAAGGCACAGCCACCTTCCAGGAGCACTGCCTTTATGTGTATAATGTGCATTCCACTCAAATTGTATTAAACTTGGGTTTGTTTCCTTCCGTTTAGTACTTGTATGTACCTTTTAATATCTATTTTACTATTATAACTTCTGGTGCTGTCAAAAGATCCTTTTTAACTTATAGTGCTGCTCCTCTTGTCGTTTCAGAAGCTTTGTACATCATAGGGAATTTTTCTTGACAGCAAGTACAGGTAGTTGTGAAAGGTTGTTCTGGATGAAACAGGGAGGGAAGATGCTAAGTTTTCAGGCCTTTTTATTTTTTAATTACTCAAAAGAGATGAAGGACAGTTTTCAGCCTTCTTGGAGTTGTTGGTCACTCCAAGGTGTGTGACGAATATTGCAAAAGTTGCTTATTGCAAGAACTGGTCAGATTCAGTTGTTCATGGTTATTCATGAAGGCTAAGCCTTCTATTAGGTAAAAATAGGAGTTACTTTGCTAATTTTACTTCTTTGATCTAGAAGTATAATATATGGTTTTCTACCATCAAAAGATTTGTCATTTTCTGTATAAGCTATGTGCATTTGTCTTTTACATATACACAAAATATGCATATGCAGTATACATATTGCATTGAAACTATATCAGCATATTTATCTCAATATTATACAGTATTATTTGTAGAAAATGCACTGTTATCTTTTTTGCAGGAATGAGTAAGTGTATAATATTAAAGGACTTTTTATGAGTACTGGGCGGCTATCATTTATTTCAGGAAAATATTGAGAAGACTTTCAATAAGTCACCTAAAAGACTTAGGTGAACTTGAAAAAAGTGTACTACAGAAGGTGATAGAAGTTTGCTGTGGCTCTTTTCCAAACACTTTTTTTTTTAATTTACACTGTGTTTTATCAAGTGTTACAATACTAATGCCAACCTATAAACCAAAATTCATTTGTCCAGGTGGGGGCAATGTTGCATTAAAAAGTAGGAACCGACTAATCAGATAATAGAAGTGCTCCCTTTTCCACCCCAAGTACTTCATTGTCTGCTATTAAAACAATTTATCCTACGGAACAAAATATTGTATTTATTACTTCTTGAAAGCACTGCTTTTAAGATCCCAGGATATTAATGTGTCAGTCGTAAATGCTCAACTATTTTATGTGGGTGAGACTAGCATTTTCATTTGGCCTTGTGCATTTTTTATGCATTTTGAAGTTTGGTGCTGTAATAATATGCAAAAATTATGGTTAGCTTTAACCTTTCAGTCTGCAGTTTTGAAACAACTTGTTGTTAGTTATGGTTTTGTTTCTAATAATAATACGAAGTACATTGCTACTACTTACTGGTTGATTGCAAAATCAACTGGCTATCCATTTCTGAAATAATTCCTTTGGCTTGATTCCTCTGGTGTGATTAATATTTACTATTTTCATCAAGTGTAGGTATTTTTCCTTTTATTGTACCTATATACTATATTAATTTTATGCTAATCTAGAAAAATTGAATTTGATTAAAAATAGAAATATTTGCTAGAATTAACAGCAATTTTGCTCTAATTGAATATGTGTTCTGTTAGTACTGGTTAATTCAGGCTATGAGGTTGCCTTCTGTCAGAAATGTATAATCCTTTTAACCAAAGCAGAGGTCGCAAAGTATTAATAGCGTGTTTGCTGTAACAAATTTTAGCTTTCCTTTAAGTGCTGTGTTACGGTCTACCTCTTAATTTTATGCTCTCCATGCATTACAGTGTATGTGAAATGTCTTTTTAATTGTCACCTGTAAATGAGTTTTATCTGTCATAGTTTTAGATTAGCATTCCCAGCATAGTCTGAAAAAACCTGAGAGCATGGAGTTGCTTTGGCTGCTGTTGGGCTGATTTCACTGGGCTGTTCATCTCTTTAAATAAAACAGGGTAAAACCTAGTATTTTTTAATAGCTGTTGATTTATATTGATCATTTACAAATGCCATTTAGTGTAATCCACTTTTTGTGGTGGTCTTTGTTAATACAGATACACGTAAAGTGTGTTAGAAATACTCTTGATGGATGTTGCTTATCTTTGAGGGATTTCAGTAGCACAGTCGTTCTCCTTGCTCTTGGGGTGGGAAATTAATTGTATAGGTCAAAATCCAATTTTAGAGGGAGTCTGCCTGGCTTTTAAACCACTGTAAGGCTCAGAAGGAAGGTACAGTTAGTCTCCAGCACACCCTTTGTGTATTCCCCCCGAAACAGATTTAATTCCCAGTCCCTGTGTTCGGGGCAGCGTTGGATCTTTTGTCGTGTCTGTTCAGAGAACCACTTGTTACCCCGTGGTGGAGGCACAGTCTGGCAGAGCTGGGGCCTCAGGAGTCCTCCTGGTGTAATGCTGCTCCACGTCTAGGCTGAGCCACTATAGGTCTTTAAGGCAAGAATATTTCTGATTTTGGTTGTACGTTGCAGTACTATGCTTTCGGATTGAGGTGCTGCCATGAAGAGCAGATATTTCTCCTGAATAGGAAAAAAATGTTCTTACTAGCAAAATAGCATGCTTCGCAAGGGAATGGGCAGCCTCCTTTTCTGAAATACTAGTGCACTTCATTACTGTGCACTTGGCTTGAACATTTGGACCTGTCCATGGGAAGGCTAGCAGCTATCTTGTCTGGTTTTCTGCATTCAGTTGTCATCTTCTGTAGAGTACTCTGAAACCCTGTCTGGTGGATTCCATTTGAGATCTGATAATTTGGAGATTGCTTGAACAACCCCAAGAACAATTGTAGGATGTCTAAAAAACTAAACAAACCTGTACCATTGGACATTGGCCCAATTTTCATCATTGAAAAAAATTGGAAGTGTGAACCTTTTACTTACATGGACAGATATGCACATACACGCATAAGAAAACTTGATAGTATTTACAGTAAAAATCAATAAGTAAGGTCTGACACTTTCCCTACTCCGGTGGTTGGTTGTCCAGGCTAGGGAACACAGGTCAGAGTGTCCAAAACCAGCTGCTGAACGCTAAGGCTCTTAAGTCCAAATGTTAGCACCTAAGAATGGTGGCCCACATTAGAAGTATCAAACTTCTATGATTCACCTTTATTAGGTACCTTCCCTTCTCAGTAGACATCTAGAAATGGACTGTTGTAGTTAACTGCAGAATTTTAGTAACTTGAAAATGTAGCTGTGTTGTTGTTACCCTGTACTGGTATCTCACATTCTGGTGAGAAGCTAGTGCGGTTTGCCCTCCTCGACTTGCTTGGAAGTACGCGGCTGCCAGTACAGGTTTCTCCTTGCACGCTCCCTTCTCTTCCCTGCAGCTCTGACACCCTTGCTCCTTGTTTGAGCAAGTCAGCCGGAGCCGTGAATGCCCCAGATACTGCCTTTCCAGTGGGGAGGCTCCTAACGGATGGAAACTGGCCAAGTCTTTGGGTTTGCCGCCATCTCTGTTACGTTGACTTTCCAGCAAAGGATTGTGTCTGCTAAAGAGAGTACTGCTGCTTATTAAATATGCCAGTTAAAAATGGATAATAATTAGGATAATAAAACCAGAAAAAAAAAATCACCCATTCAGCAAAAAGACAAGTCAAACAGGTAGCCCTTTTGTCAGAACTTCACCTGAGACTTTTCCTGATCTCTGGCGTGTTGCCTGCGTGGGTCTCGCAGAGGTGTTAAGTAGGCAGTGCTGACAATTTACCTTCTGCATCTCGTGAAGCCTCCGTTGCTGCCGCCTCCTTTCAGCAATACTAGCTTGGTGTTCCCAACTCTTTATTTGTATGCATCACTTCCGTATTAGAGACATCCCTCTGCTTAGCAGAAACACTGGGAGATGGCACTTGGGCAAATTTAGCTGTGAACAAGCTAATCAAAAGGGTTTTTTTCTCTCTGCTCTGGCAAACTTAACATTTTTAATAAGGCATTAATGCGAACTGCATGGGGTGGAAGAGGGGTAATACTTGATCATGGAAATTGGTATATTTAGTGCAGAACCTTAAGGCTGTTGTCTTAGATTTCTTCAAGAGATAAATACTGTAAGCAAAGGACTCCTCCTTTACCTGTGTGTGAAAACAGCACATAAAATTTTACTGGAATACACGAGTGTTTACTGAACCAACTCTTAGGTCCAGCTCATTCGGTGAATTCAGTGAGATTGCGATTTATCCTGTGAGATAAATGGATCTGAAGTGCTTCTGCTTGGCTCATTGTGAGAGAGGACACTCCCGCACGCTTGGTTGGTTGGTTGGTCAGAGAAACCATTTTCCCTGAGCAGTGGGGATGGTGCAGCAGAGCAGCGGCACACCTTCCCTGCGACGGTGGGGCAGAGCGGGGCACACGCACCTACTGCTGCTCAGCCCTGCATCGTGCTGCTGCCCTGCTTCTGGGAGCCACTGCCTCTCTGTCTGCTGTAGTGAGAGGAAACCCTGGGCAGTGCAGGGCATGAACACCTGGAGGGTTTTTTGTTTGGTTGCTCTTTTTTTTTTTTTTTTTTAATCTAACGAGCTCAAACTTTTGTATATTCTCGCTGCAGCCACTGAAGTCTCTGTAGTTGGCATTGTAGAGGTACAGGCATGCAATCCTCTCTCCTACAAAATTCAATGTAGACAGATTTTTTTTTTTCCCACCCTCTTCCTGTCTGAGGAAAGCTTAGTGGCATATCTTGTCATCTGTGAGAGAAGGTTGAGACAAGCCTCCCATTATCTATAATAGTCTGGGAAAGCCTTAAGTGAGACAATGCTACAAGAGGAGCAAAGATGGGAAAGTCATGGAGAAGGCAGACAAGATGAAAAGACACGATTGAGGACAAACACAAAAATATGGGGCCACATGGTCACGTAAATCACAGCTAGATGAAGAACAGTCATATAGCTGTTTTGTCTCTCTGTAATTGCACTACCTCTGTGGGCTACAGGATCTTCTTTTGAACAGGAGGCTTACACAAAAACTTGACGTTTTCTTGTGAATACCCAGAACCCCATTTCCTACACAGAAAATATTCTCTAGCATTTTTCTAAGGTTACTCTTGACTCCAGTGGTGCTGACAACAAAAAGCTGGCCTTAAATCAGTGAGCCAAGCCTGGCTTCAGGACAGAAGCCAGTCCAAGCTCACTCTGTACCGTCAGATGGAAGCTGGTCACAGCAGGGCACCTCTTTAAAAAAACAAACCTTCCTGAGCATAGTAGGGCTTTCCACTATACTGTTCCAGTCCTCTGTTGGGGTTTGCGATGTTATCTTACTCAGTGTTGCTTTTTAAATTGATAACTCTTGGCTAGTCAGGATGCAAGTGTGTCACTTAACTCTCCATTTTCTTACTTGTGGTATCATTTACTATAATTCATGCTTGTGGTCTGCTATTAAACCACCCTATTTCCAAATCACTTGGCAGGTTTCCAAAGATGTATCTCATAGAAATGCTGATACGTAGTTCCCTTAAGCTTGAAATTGCCTTAGAAGTGTTTAACCAAACAAATGGTCGGATTTTGTTAGTGCGTGAATACTTAAAGATTTAATTGCTGCATGAAGTCTAAAGCACAGAGTGCTCTCTGTGAACTCAGAGCAGAGTACGGTGAGATCACACAGAATAAAATCTCCAGCTGGGGATGACTTGCTCTTATTGCAATAAGAGGAGGAAAAGGTTGTGTGTACCTTTATTCCTGTTGTCCTAGGACTGGGCTGGCACCAGTTCATCTGTGTGGCTGCTCATAGGTATGTTGGTTAATAATGGCTCAAAACCCTAAAACCTCAGCAAACGTCGCCGAGTAAAGTGCATCAGAATTCATACCTGTTTACCTTTAACCTGAGGTACGAGGAGGGCACGGTAAGATACGGTGGTATCAGTTTTCTAATTGCTAGTCTTGCAAACCCACTCGGGGGAAGGGAAAATTTTGTCCTGAGAAGAGAAGCTGGGGAGGATGTGGGTTGCAGGCGGGTGACACTCAGTACAACCCTGTGCTGGAGTGCATTACACCAGGACGAAATCCAGCTGGGTTTCACCACAATCATCGCTCTGTGATGTTAACAACTGCAGAAGAATAATTTGGTTTTATAACTATCGTGAGGAGATCCAGTTCTGAGTGTACGGACCAAGTAGATCTGTAGAGCAGGAAGGTGACAGCTTTACGTGCTAGCTCATGGGAGTAGCTGTAGGCTTCCCGAGAAACGCCTGCGAGAGCTTGTCTTTGGGTTGGGTTGGTGGTTGGACCATAACAATTCATACACATGGCTCAGATATCCCAAATAAAGTATTGCTTCCCATTGTGATATTGGCCATAATTTGCTTCATTGCCTGGCAGCTTCACATTATTTGACAATAAAAGTGTCAGCAAGCCTATAAAAGTAAAACACATGCTTAGAGGAAGATGATGCTTTATTTTTTAAAAAAAAGGTATACAGTGACTTTATGAAGAAAAGAACCATGGCTGTTTATAGTCCACAGTTTTCAAATCTAAAGTGTTGCACAAAGTGTTTTGTGATGCTTCACAGTCAGAGGTTAAGAAAGTTAAAATCAATATCAAAATCCATATTATTTTTCTGGGCTTGAAAGCCAAAATTGTCAGTATAAATTTGCATTTTGTGGTGCCAACATTCTGTGAAAGTAACACGGCCACGTCTTACTCATCTGTATTGTTTCACAGGGACGGCAGGGGAAAAGAGTTTTTGCGCATCGTGTCCTGTAGCATTCCAGTTACAGTACTGACTTTCCAGTCTGTATTCACCTTAAAATCAACAGAACTTGAAATATTTTCTCCGAACTTCCATCCTGGGTTCCTGCATGGGGAGCAGAACCCCAGTTTGGTCGGACACAGAGGGGCCGCTGCCTGCGGCACCAGGGACCTGCTGGGGAAGGGCTGAGAAGCTTTGTAAAGCAGGGGCACATCCAGCCAATCGTTTCTGCAGGGCTGTGGCATGCGACACGTGTTTCTGCTTCTTTTTGACTTCATACTGGTTTATGTACAAAATGATTTCAAGTTGTGGTGTCAGACCTTTTCCCTGTGAAAGGAATGAAATGCTCTTAGTAATTTTTGAAGGTGACTTCTAAATCAGATGCAGAAGGCAACTTTTTTTTTTTTTTAACACTGTTGGCTAATGTTGTATTAATGATACGTAAGCAAGTCATTCTGTCAGTAGAGCAACTGACAGGTTATCTGATTTTTCTCATACTTTGCATTGTTGAGTTTTAATAATGTTTACAGTATTTTGCAATATGTTTGGGAAGAAAGAGTATATATATATATATACACAGAACTGAAACCTCCCTTAGGAGAGCTATGCCCATGCTTCCAAGGAGTTTGGAATATTTTTGCTATGCATTTTTACTTGTGGTATAGCTTATTATTAATTCTAGAAAAAAATTGAAACAGTAATATGGAATTTTTAGAGAGTGCTCAGGTCTTTTGACTGTTAAATCTGCTTTATGCACCGTGCACTTTTCACCCTGAAATGAATCCAGGTACGTTTTCATTGCTTTTGCTCCCAACAAAGTGATGCAAAGCCAGATTAGCTTCTCTATCTGAAGGTTTTGAAAGAGATTGAGCTGTGCAATGAAAGGCTTCGTCAGCTTCAAGCTAAATCAGTGAGCACTTTGACATACAACCGCGTGCCTCTCTGATCAGCGACACTCCCTCTCTGGCTGCCTTCCCGTTTGAGACACCTCAGACACATCATCTCTGCGTTCATTGAAATCAGCAATTAACAATTGCATCTGTGCTGAAACAGGAGTGGGAAAGGGTAGTTTTGTAATAGACAACATATACAGTCTGCTAGATGCATAGCACTTAATTTATCTAAAAGGGAAATACAATAGAGTTTGGAGACACTTTGTTATATTATTGCATATGTTACTCTACGTTAAACAGTTCTTAAAAGGTAAGCCATAGAGTAAGATGCCTATAAGGCCTATTTTCATTTGTGCATTTAATTTGCTTTGATTGCTGCTACATTTGATAACAGTCCAAATAACATTAAGTAATTCTTTATGTACATGACCCTTGTAGGACTGCATTATCAGGGAGGTAATTTTGTACATGCAATTGGGAATGTACTGAAATACATTCATAATATCTCTTTTTACTAGCAGTTACCATCTAATTTCAGGGTAAAATAAATGTATTTTTTCTGAGGAACTAGGATTTAAGGAACCTGCTCTTAGAAGCTTTTTCCAGTTAGTCAACAGGAGAAGATAGTAGCTCATACGCATTTTATTTGACTTAAATGTGCTTCACCACTTATTTTGCCTGGCAAGCAAAGATATGAAACAGATCTTCTTAGGCTCCCATTATTTCCTCAGGATAACTGCAATATTTGGGCTATTTCCATGTCTTGGGCAACATTTTAACTAATGGATATGTTCCCAACTGAAGTTAAATGGAAGAGAATTCCCAATAAGAGCCAAAATATCTCCCAAACGTACAGTTTGGTTTGGATGCTTTTTCACTGAAGTATACAGCCTGGATGGTGTGTTGGGCTCTGAGGTGGAATTTGAAAGATCATCTTCCCTCATGTCTCCTCTTGTCTGGAAGCCAAGAAACCTGAACAAATGGTGCTTCCTAGTTTGTGAGCCTTGTTTTGGTGTACCATCACCTTTGTGATTCTTTTTTTTCCATTACTCAGTGCTCCAGTACTTTTGAAAAACTATTTAACAACCACCCAGTGATTAATGGGTTTGAGAAAATGTTGATAATTGTAAGGTTATAGACATAGCTAAAATTTTGCCTGTGGTAAGTTCAGAATAACTATTCTCCAGGTAAAATATAGAAAGCATAGCAACTGCCAGTAGATACGGACAGGGAGTTTGGAAGTTGTTGGTCACAGCTTTACTGTCACCATGCTGAATGGACACTTACGCTTGTAAATGCAACAGAGTTGGGCCACAAACTGCTGCAGATCCCACAAAGCACCATGAAACCTGATTTGTGATTTTGAAAGTGTTCAGTCTGGGATAGGTTGAAAGATTTATGACTAATCTGAAATCTGTATCTTGTTGGCACATTAGAGAACGTAGTAACTTCTTACATGATTCTTAGCTGCTACAACTAGTTTTATGTAGCCTTAGATTTTCTGTGTGTATCATTAGTTATTTTTAGAAGCGAGTCTAACCATAAAATCAAAACTTAGGCAGTGTTAATGGGGTTTCTGATTTTGAGGTTTGGCTAGACTGGTTTACAGTTGCTGTGTTGGTGTCAAATTGTGGTTCTTTTACCCTGTGGGTCTGAGGCTTGCTGTCTATTGTGTATCTTTTTTCAATTAGCAACTTGCTGTTTTAACATACCGTATTTTGTATTTAAGTGCATGTATACAGTGTTTGCATTAGCTCTGCGTGTACATATATAACTTTGCAGTTCTCTCTGTAGCATTCTCCTAAAGAGTTTGCTCTTGTAACTTTAAGCCTTGTGCAGTTCTGCATCTGTAAAACATGGGGTTTGTTCCTGAAGTTCCAGTCCTGCAAGTCTCTCTGCAGGCGCTGGCGATGACTGCAGCTGGGCTTGCGCTCAGTGCAAAGATTTGTTCATGGAAGAAATTGTAGGGTGGATTTTAGAATTTCTTGGACTAAATCTTCATGGATACGTGTCTGCATATGCAATGCAGCAAGAAGAGTCCCAACTCTGCTGAAATATTATTTAGGTTTATCATGATTGTCTTCATTTACTTATTATCCGTTGCTTTCAGTGGCAGTTATGTTGGAAACGGTGAATATTTACATCTGAGCGCTGTAGCACTTTTTATGGTAGCTTATACTTATCTTTACGTAGTCATGTATACTGGCTGGGGACAGAGCTATGTTGTACGGTTTTCCTAATTACTGCTGTAATTAGGATTCGATGGCAGAGAGGGTGTGCCCCAGTGGAGTGTCCTGCCTTCTGCTTGTGTTGTCTGACTGACCCTGCTGTGAAGCAGAAGCAAGAGGAAGAAAACTCCAAGGTTTTCAAACACAGTGAAGGAAAATTGTATTTCTTATGATGATAAGAGTCTCTTGAGGTCATTGGAACAAGACTTAAATTAGCAGATTTTAATTCTGATTCATTACCTAAGAAATCAGGAGGTCATACAAATACTGTGTGTCAAGACCAAAATGTTACATGTAAAATGTGCATTCTTGTAATCAATATATAATGAACTAGGTGGGTTATTTGCTCAAGTATTGTTTGGTCCAGATGGTTATTTGGTTATTTGCTAGTTTTTGAGTCTGCTGAAACCAGTGCAGTGCCTTATCAGGTAAGCTCAAGAAGCATAGTATTGCAAATGTCTAACCTAGTTCTCACAAGAGTGTAGAGACCCACTTGCTAGTCTTGTAGATTGATTTCGGGCAGCTGAGCAATCAGTGGTGAATCATTGATTCATGTATAGAATAAGTAAGTTTCTCAAGAGTAAACCGGGGGGGGGGGTGGGTGTGTGTGTGTGTGGGGGGGTGTTCCCCATAAAAGAAAGCACTTAATATTTTCTTTCTTCCACCTGTGATGCAGAAAACTGTACTAAATGTTCTTTTCTGGTTGGATCTACCCATAATCCTTGTTTCTTTAAGCCCTGTTAGGCAAGTTTGTCTTAAAGGGAAGTTTATATTGTGAGCAGTGGCAGTCAACCTTTATTGGGGACATTTTATTTAAACCATCAGATACGTTTTGACACGTAGATACAAAAGGCCATAATTTAATTAACATTTCTCTATTAAGTTTTTTTGAGGTTAGACCCTTTATGTGGTGCCTAGCATTTCTCAGGAAACTAAAAAAGGACATGGGTTTTTTTCTGAGAAGAGGTTCTAAAAACTGGAACTGAAGAGCTTGAAGTGGATTCCTCATGTACTTTTTATCTTCCTTCATGCATTCTCTCAGTGTTTCCATCCAGGACCAGTGCAGCCCATAAGGGTATCCATTTAAACCATATATAATGCAGATACCCTTCTGCTAGGAGTTTCCAAGGGGCTGTCGTCTCATTTTAGTTAGGAATAGCATTCAAGTGGTGATTATATGACCAGCTACCAAAATGCAAATGACTTTTAAGTGCAGAACAAGAGAAATGTCTTCTCTTCTACTATTTCTTTGGAATTAAAATTTCATTTCTTCCTCCTCTGTTTCCTTTTTAGCCTGTTTGATATGGGAGGAGAGTATTACTGCTACGGCTCCGACATCACCTGCACCTTCCCCGCAAATGGAAGGTTCACTCCTGACCAGAGGGCTATCTATGAAGCGGTGCTGAAGTCATCGCGGGCTGTAATGAATGCAGTCAAGCCAGGTAAAAGATCGGTACATGTCAGCAGGAATTGAGAAGCTTGATGGCACCATTCAGGCTGTCAAGACAATTATTTTTGGATTTTCAAAAGTGCTGGAAAAGATAAAGATGACAAAACTAATTTCCATGTTTAAGCAGGTCCTAATGGAGGATAGAGGTAGGACACACAGCATCTTTCATACAACACTTTTAAAGAAATAACACATAAAGGGTTATTAATAAGATTAAAAAGATTAATAAGATTAAAAAGGTCTTTTAATCTTCCACCTTTTTCTTTTTTTTTTTTTTTTTAATTCCTTTAATCTACTGGTAACAGTTGTTACTCTGGTGTGTGTTTATGCTGGCAGCCATCTTTTCGGAAAGTTTACGCAAAGACTGAAGTCAGAGTGGGAGTGAACACGTGTTACGCTTCAGTTTGTTTCAAGCATTTTCAGTATTTTATGTGTAAGTCGATAGAAATCTATTGCAAAAGAGGAGGGAATGTGCCTCTTTGGGAAGGATACTCAATTAGTCTTGAAAGGCTTTAGAAAGCACTGGCTATTGCGTATTTCACTGTATGCCTTTACATTGCAGGCAGGCTAATTCATCAAGTATACATTTTCATAGTTGAAACAACTGCCTGGCTTGATGAAAGTCTTATTTCTCTCCAATTCTGCTTTCAGGACGGGAAATAAATGCTTTTAGAGCTACCTGCTGCTGTGATTTTGAGTATTTCACTGGTGAAGGTCCTTGAGCATTTCTCAGTATTACTAATAGAACAGCTTTGAGAAAAATGTACTTAATGTACAAAGCACACTTATCCTTTAAATTTACCATATTAACTTTCAATCATTGGGCCTTGAGTGCACGGGCTTTCTGAATTGCCAGTCAGAACATAGGTAATTTCCCTGTTATACGAGCTGGCCGCAGCACTGTTCATTTGAGCAGCTTGGAAAGGAGCAGTAACATTTGAAGCTTATCTGCAAAATGAGACTAGGTATTTTGCCATTTTAATAACAATGTGCATACTCCATCATCTGCTGTTTCTCCCCTGAAGAATCTTGCTCCTGTTCCTCTTCACAGTTTGCTTTACATTTCAGTGCCACGTTTAATTGTTTCATGTAACATTTTTGGCAGTATTTCATGCTAATAAGTTGTGGACTGTCTTCAGAACATGAGAGCTAATGTGATGCTGTGCTCAGGATGATGTAGAGAATTCCTAGTTTACTTAACACTTTCTTTACAGTGTCAGAAAATAAGGGCATACTAAGTTAAGTATTTCTGAAAATTAGTTGCAAGGATTCTTTACTAGCCTTGGGAGTTTGAGATTCATAGACAGAGAAATCAGTCTTAATGTCTGGTAGAAGATGGTACCGAACTTCTGTTCTCACTGTGCTTTAGTTGTCTTGCCTCTTTAGAAGAATGGTGAAAATGCATTTATGCTGGTTTTGAGACTAGTTTATTACTTTTCTGGCTACAGAAAGCAGGTTAAACACGTGTTCTGTGGACTGGTTCGTTGCTTTGGTTCCTTCAGTACCTCTGTGTAGTGAAATGCAACCTGGACCTTTCGTGCTCTGTTGAATTACAGATCTGGGTAATCCTGCAATGTGCAAAACTTTTCCTCATCTCGAAAAGTCTGCTTTTTAGGTCCGTATGGCTTGTACCCTAGTTCTTTTGCAGCTTTTAACCCCTCTGTCCACTGATACAAAAATCTGACAATATTTTTATAGTTTCCTCCTATAAGCTCGCAAAAACACATTAAAGACAAAAGACTCTCTACTACTGCAATTAGTATGACAAAATAAGTAGTTGGCAAAAAAGTATTTACAATGTCTGAAATGAATTTACAGTGTTCTAAAGACAGTTCAAACTGAAATGATGAGTTGGAAAAGAGAAATCCTTTTTTACGTATAACTTTAAATAATTTTCAACATTGGATATTACATAATATTTAATTAGATATAATTTAATATTATTATTCAAATAGTTACTTAGTTACTTTATCACACCCCTTTTCTTATGAAAGGGAACATAGGAGATAAGACACTTATGTAAAAGATACTCCTAAATCCTTGTAAAGACATGGATCTGCTTTGTACCTTCCATGAAATTCCTTTAAAATGTTTTGACTAGCTGTTTTAATTGAACACTGAGACAGACAGAAAAAACTGCCATGTCATGTACTGCTGGACTGCTGGTTGAAAGTAGCGTTGGATGTCCTGGAAGGCTAATGTTTGGCTGTAGAAAAAGAAGAAATAGAAGCACTGACCTTCATAGCACAGGTAGTGTCACATACTTTTCGGGCTGCTGAGAAACCCCAGAGCCGCTCGAAGGGGTGGATGCAAACTGAATGTATTGTTACTGCTGCCCAGAGAAAGCCGTTTCTGTGGGAGAGGCTGCAGCCTCCTTCGTCTCGTTGAACAAACCTAGTTCGTTAGCTCATTGACTAAAGCACCGGGTACTGTCACAGAGGGGAGCAGGAAGGGACGATGTGAATTCAGCTCTCACGTGTCTCTTCTCCCTGCCTGACGGAAAGTTAATACTTCAGGTCTCTGAAAAAGGAGGCAGAAAAGCTTGCGGATTTAGAGGCACTGCATGTAAACCCCAGCCCCATTATGTTTTAGTCAGATTTTCTGAACTGTGGAGCCCTTGTTCATTTTGCTGTTATTTTTCCCAGAGTTCCTAAGATCAAAGATGGTCAAGTGACTTGGCTGAATGGCAGGAACCATTTGTGGGGCAGGCTGCGCTGGAAGAGCGTGTGCAGCAAAGTCAGCAACGGTAGAAAATGGTATTTCTCTCCAGCTGCAGAACTGGGGCCTTAATTATGCCTTGTGGCAAAGGGTCACAGGGGATGTCTAGTTGTTGTCTTCAGAAGGTTAATGATTCCCCGAGTCTTTCTCATTGCAAGATAGGGAGCGAGTACTTTAGGGAGAGTCACTAACTAAATACTGGGTTACATAACTGTGTTTATGGAAGGGCACACGTTTGCTAACAGGCTTAAACATTTTATATACATGTGTGTAGTTCACAGATTTGCATTTCTTTTTTTTTTTAATGTGGCTCTCATATGAACTTAATTGACTCTTGAGTGAAGTTACTTTCTGAGAGATAATAGAGCTCCTAATACATTTTGTTTATACTTCTATATACAAACAGTTGTCACAATTTTAAAAATACTCCAAAACATTGTATTTTATTGTAGAAGAGCATTCATCAGACTACATCCTGTGCATGGTCCAAACGTGCAAACAGCTCAATCACATAGGTGGTTCTCCCTACCTTCCAACTGAAAGAACAGAATTCCTTCTGCGAGCCAAACAGCATATTCTGAAAGTTAAGAAACGCTGTCTGTGGGATTTTAGCCCAAGTTCAGTGCAGTTGTCACAACTCCTGCCACAGACCAAATCTGTTTAAAATAAAAGGGGAGGAAGACATATTCAGTCTTGCACAAGCAACAGTTTTGAAACTACTGAACATGGATCTCATATGAAGACAGTGATGCTTGTCGCTGAAGCGAAAGAGTCAAAAAGGCGTGCTTGTGTGGCAGTGGGATAATTGTCTCTTTCCTACAAAGTTAGGCTCATGATCCAAAATGTCAGAGAGGAATGTTGCATTTCTACTTTAGGGGATATTCTTAATGCGTCAAGTCCATCTGGGTTAAATTTACTCTTCCACAGAACTAAAACACAGGGACGGATGTGCAGAATATTGACACTTCCATTCACTTCGGTGGCTGAAGCATCTTTTACTTACTCAGAACAGTGATTTGAGAAACAATTTGTCTTTACATAGATATTCTACATAAAAAGAATTATTAAAAAAGAGTGAAATTGTAAAGCCAAGTATCCCAGAGTTTGAGTATTCCAGAAGTTAGTGTCATAATTTGTCTCACTTGTGCATGGTTTTTAATTTCATTAGATTTACAGAATTGGTTGAAGCACATTAGGTGCCCTCTTGGAGCACATCTCTCCATTTATTTTCATCTGTAATGAGTTCAGCTCACACGCTTCAAAACTCCACTGTGTAAACCAGAGTACAGTAAGTAGGGACAGCCAAGAGATTTCACATCTAAGGATGATCACAACTAAAATCCTTTTGTGGATACATCCATTGTTTATCCCTCTGCTATCTTCATGCAGTGCACATAAGAGCTGAACTAACGAGCAGCTATTCAGTAATTTAACCTTTTGTTCCATGTATGGCCCAGAGCTGTTTATTGCCTACTGTTCAACACCTGCTCTGAATTCAGAGTTAACATCCTCACCACTTTTTCTCTGAGTGTATCGTAACAGTACACAAGTGCTTGTCAGGCAGTAAGTTCACTTGCACTCTATCTTGGGGATGTGGAAGTGTGCAGCAGTTCCCCTTCTGCCGGCAGTGGCAGACAGGCTTGAGAAGCTAGTGTAAAAGTTATTGACTCATTTGGGATTCCAAGATTGAAATTCATCAGACTCGAGAGGGTTTTTTTTTAAGGGAGTTGAATATTGCTCTTGCTCAAACCCCAGCTGTTTTGACATCTGTTACAGCTGTGAGTGCCCAGCCTTCCTGCAAATCAGACTCCAGATTGTCTAGCCAGACACTGGTAAAATTAAAGAAAATTATTAATAAACATATGTAAAAAAAAAAAAAATAATTGTGTTTGAAGCAAGTTGCCTAGCATCCTGCTGGGAGTCTGAGGCAAGAATGGTTGCAACCGTTCAGGTGAGTTTGCCATGCTTGCTTTTTTGTGAAGTCTCTTGTTTCTTTTCCTGTGCACTTTCAGCTTTTGCAGCAGATGGAAGAGGAGTTATATGAGGAACAGGTATCTTCAGTGGTCAAGCAGGAGATGTGCTTGCCTTGGAGTTAGCATCTTCTGGAAATAAGGTAGCCCTAGAACTAAATGAACTTGGGGCTTCCTGTGGATTTGCATCTTGTGGTTGGTAGGAAGCTTTGGTTGGTCTGATGGAAGCTTTTCCACTGGGCTGAGGCTCTCCTCCATATGAAATCTCCTGTCTGTAGTAATGCATGAATGGAAGTTGCAGTTTAGCTTGCATCAGGGTTTCTGTCTTTTAGCCAGCTGCCTACATTACAAAATGTAGCACTGTGTCTGTTGCTTTGGTGAGTGTCACTGAAAATCTCCGAAAGGTTTTAAAAGTTTTATTGTAGGACTAAAAAAGGCAGCAGCATCAAAAAGACCTTGCTACTACTGAAATCCCATCTAAAGGAGTAGATGGTCATGTGACTAAAGGACTGGACCGTAACACGTCAGCACTGAGGGTCCAAGCAAAGCTCACGCAGACAGCATCAATTGATATTGCCTAACTCTAGAGTCCTTGATGCTGTAACCGTAAAAATGCTGCTTTTAGTGTAGCTCTCCCCCACCCCTGTAATTGCCCAGGCTTAAAAAAGCAAACTGTGGTGTAAAAAAAAGTATGGTGTAGCACAACATCAGTAGGCATAAGGCTATATAGTGTAATGGTTAATGGCAGGGCATGAGGTCTCAACACTAATGTCTGTAGTACCTCCAGTGGACAACTGACATGGTAGCAGCTGAAAGCCTGAACTGCAGGGATATGTTAGACCCTTTTGTGAGCAAGTTTGACATGTCTGTGGATAGTGGAAAGATCTGAAGAACTTGAAAGGGCAAGTGTGCATTGCTCCCAAATCCTGTCTCACTCCATTCTTTATCCCAGTTGCGTAAGTTAGATTCAATGTAATAGCTTTATTAACCATCATTTGTCATAAGTTACACCTGGGAGACCAGTATCATTTGCTCTTTGTCATTAATATAAATCTGTTTGAAGAAATGTGTAAAATAATTGGTTTTGCTGAAAGTTCCTCTCTGAAACTTCTAGAAGACAACTTGCTGAAGTAACATCATCTAGCTTTGAAGTTAGTGCTACTCTGAGCTAGGGTTTGGGCTGGATACCCTCCTGGCATCCCTCTCAACCTAAATCACTCCATGACTCTAAATATGTTCTGAAATGTGCAAATGAAAATGTCAGTGATGTAAGAAAAAGAGATTATGAAAATTAATGCCTGTGTGCTCAATTCTAGTTCTTAATAGGGGAGGTAATATTTTTGTAAGCCAACAGATAGTGATGTGCTTCCATTTCTGGGTATGAAGCACATTCATACTTAACCCAGCTTTGAGTATTGCTGTTCTCATATGGATGCTTTGCTGTCAGTGATTCTGGTAGTGTTTGGGAAGTTGCTGTGGAGTAGCTTGGGTTTTATTCTTTAGCAAATGACTGTATTTATACTATGTCCAGCCTCTCAGGTGATTTCTGCTATTTATTAGTTGGATTATTGTCTTGAGCATGTGGAGAATATTAATAATCAGAGTTCTATAAATTTAATTCCTAGTTGATGAGGACAGTATGGTTTCTACATATAGAAAGTTTCTATATAGAGTTTCTATTTATAGAAACATTGAAGTTTCTCATATATATTAAATCTGCTACTATGTTGAGAAGAAATAAAAAGGACATATGCTTACCTTTAAGCTTTGCAATTAAAGCTATTTTGGATTAATGCACTAGATCATAAACAGAGTCTTTAAGATTAATGACCTAAATATTGGAGCAATCACATACTTTCCATTTTCATCCCTTTGCAATTACACACTGGGACCTCCAAGCATTCCTCCCTGTCTTCTCTGTAGAGTAATGGAAAGTCACAGGAGAAGGGGAAGGAAAGGAGCTTGTTGTGCTTAGCATTCCTGGTACTACTGCAAAACTTGCATATGTTTAAAAAAACTGAACAGGAAAACTTTTTCAATGTCTTAAGTTATACACACTAGTATTTGGGGGGAGAGGGAGAAAGAATTAAAACACCTCGATCAGTAAGGTCTGTTGTCCTAAATTCCAGTTTAAAAAAAAGATCTCTTTGTCTAGCAAACTGCTCCCAAGGAACAGTTGAGTAAGGCCAGGTTGGCAGCCACTCAATTCCCTATCTCTACATTTATATGATTTAAAAAGCTTGTATATCCGAAGTTCCCATTGAACCAAAATTGCATTCAGACATTAGCTGCGCAGCTGGGAATATTTGTTGATT
Source organism: Grus americana (assembly GCF_028858705.1). Taxonomy (NCBI): domain Eukaryota; kingdom Metazoa; phylum Chordata; class Aves; order Gruiformes; family Gruidae; genus Grus; species Grus americana. The sequence continues at coordinate 11,509,624 of NC_072864.1, forward strand.
GATGTTTGTTTGTTTCAATAAAATGAAAAATAAAAAATAGTTCCAAATATGCACAGAAGTTGTTGTTCACCAAGTCAGTTTATGTGCAGTGAAAGCTTTCCTCCTTGGGACGCTGACATTACTATAGGGTCTCACTATAGGATTTGTATCTCTGCATTTTTTCAAGATGGAGCTCATGCTCAGGGGTATATGCATATCCCCAAGTCCTGCATTTTACTGTCCAAGGGAGTGAGTATCATGTTGCCTCTGGCTTTCAGGCTTTGCTTTTCTGATAAATGTTGTTGAGGAACATCTTGAAAGAAATCTCCATCCCAGGACTAACATCTCTGATACTGTAAAATGGAGGTTTCTCCATATTAGGGCTGGAAGATTCCTTAGTAATCTTGCCTGTTTATAGCTTTACCAGAACTCAAGTTTCACATAAAGACATGGGGTCTTTAAGCTCTTTAATCCTTTCTTCCAGGATCAAAGATCAGCCATTGCAGATCTCATTGATGCCAGGATTGCCATATAATCTTAGAGCAAGAAAGTACAGTCAAGTACACTTCAAAACCATTAAAAAAACAAGTACAGTCAAAAACATTTAAGGCAGAGAAGTAAACCCACGTGTCAAGCAAATAAAACATCCTTTTATTAATCATGTAGATATCAACTGATCCTTAGAGCTACCAGGGATGGGTCCCCTTTTGCTGTAGGTGTTGAATAAAGGCAAAGAAGTAGTTCCTAAAAGACTAAGGTCTTTTGAGGTAAAGAGGCCAAGGGGAGAGGGTTGGAGCAAACAGCCAGTGAGCCCAGGCCACCAGCTGTCTGGCTTGGACTACAGAAAGTTCTCTGTAGTTGATGGTCCCTCCTTTGTCCCTGCTCCATCTGCCTCACCAGGTCAAGTCTTGCATTTTGCAGCTGAGAAAAGGTGTTTGAAGGTGTTTCTCTCAAGTTAGATATGACAGAGTGGAAGGGCTACTGCTTTCTCATGTTTGGTAGATTTAGGGCTAAACTGTGGGAGGTGCAGAACAATTCAGAGAAAGGGATTAGACTCTTCTGTAGGTCTAATTCTGAGACCTTACTTTAACGACCAGGAGAAAAGGTCCTCGGGAGTTCACTAGGATGAAACGTGACAACTCTATAGCGTGCCACCTGCCATGAACAAACCAGGCTCAGCATGTTAGTATTTAGGTTGCCACTCCAGTTGTGCCTAGAGTTTGAGTGTTGGCCACTCCTTTCTGGTTTCTCCTTGGTGGTGGAGGACCAAATAAAGCCTTGTGTATTTGTGGATGCAGGATGCTAAACAAAGTTAATCCCACCTGGTCTTGATCTTTGTCTTCTGGGCAGCTGTAACTGCACAAGTGTTGAGCTGCTGTGTGAAGCCCTATGCCCACTTTTTGTGCCTTTCTCCGGATTTCTTCAATTTTCCTTCATTGGTGTAGCTTCCCAACCACTTTGTAATGGAGGGGCCTGCCTTAGCTAGTTCCCCAATGTATGTCCTTCCAAGGAATGTTGTCAATTAGAAGGACAAAGCAAAGCAGCTGCTTTATTTTCCAGTGTTTTGCCTCCTTGTTCGCCTGCTGCTAAAGGATTCAAGTAGTAGAGCTCGTGGAGGTAGATATAAGCCCAGGGACTTCAGAGTGTCAATGGTCTGTATTTTTTGTCCAGCAGAATGTAAACGTTGGATGGTTTGTATTCCTGAAAACATTTTGCTGTCTAAATATTGAGGCATGGCTCTTTCAGTGCAACTGTCAGGAGGAGGTAGGTTCAGTGAACAAGTACCAATTTCATAAACAACCTATTTTATGCAGCAGAAAATGCTGTGATTTGAATTCTAAGTAGGAGTATGATTCCCTGTTCTATGGTCTAATAGCATGTCTTAAAAAAAAAAAAAAAAAATAGTGGATAATTTAGCTTAGGTAGGATAGTACTAAGACCGGGGTTAGAATAACGCAAATAATTAAAGAACTATTTAATTGGAAACTAATAGCTAGGGTATTTGACATAGCAGATCATATTACTGGCAGTTGTTCCTGTTATCAAGTTCAGCAGAGTTGTGCTTAGGAACGTATGCAAATTCAAAATTTGCAAATTCACAGATTACTACTACTTTTTGTCCATGACAGTTCTGTAACTTCTTAAGAATTCAGATTTATTTTTGTTAGCTACTGTTTTGAACATTGCTTTAGAGTAATTGTCACTGTATTCAACTAGGATTAAAATCTATTATACTTAAAGAAAATAATTGTAACTGTTATTAATATTTATTCCTTCCAAGTACAAGGTTCTCATTCACATGCAGTGGGCGTTTTTTGCATGCAAGTCATCTGAGTTTTATTTTATGTAATCCAGAGTTGTACTTAGTAGAACGCCATGGGGGCATGCTTGTCTGTTGTGCCATATAAAAAAAGTAGCTAATTTTGATGTGTTTTTAGAAAGAAATTGGACTGTAAACTGGACCTTTTGACAATAGCACAACAGGAAAGGATCTGGGAGTACAATTTATTTTACAGTTTGTATAATTTCAAAATGCCCATATGAATTATTCCCATTCAGATTGTCATATTTTAGACAAAAGGCTGCTGATCATTATTACTCTGCTGTAATATCTGAAGCAAAACAGTTATTCTCAGACATGAAACATTAATGACAGAAGTTGAAGATTTTATACCAATTCCTCTGAAGAACAAATGCTTTCAGGGCACGCTGTAACCGGTATTTGATATTCACAAATCCCACTGAATGACACTGCAGTATTTTTTTTCCCTCCCTTGCAGTTAAGAATGTTTTATTGTGTTAAAGACAGATTGGAAAGTAAATCTCGTTAATATATGTTTTAAAAAGCTATTTGTAGTCTGCTCTCTATCTTCTCTGTTGCATGGAGTTAGCTATATTTTTCTTGCTAGCATTAATGTTCATAAATAAGTTTCCCTTTGAATGCTAGCTCTCCTAACAAAGGTGGTATAGCTTTCTGTGGTAAGTTAGTTCTGGTTTTGTCAGTATAAATGACAACAGCCACCATTTAGGAAAAAAAGGTGAGGGAACTAAAGGATGCACAGACAATGCTAACAATCAAGTTGCAATCCTTGATTCTTGCAAGATACTATTAAATAAAAACAGTGTCATTGATTAACAGAGCTCTCATTGTTGGACACGTAACCTAACCTTGCCCAGGACAGCAGCAACCTACATCAAGAGGTGAAAGAAAAGGCAATGTTTTCTGTCAAATTCAGCAGATTCTCCAGTCCCTCTGTGCAAGCAGCGATCTGTTGAAATGCAAGATTTCAGACTGCGAGTCTGACTGCAAACCTTCTGGGAGCTGCTCTTCCCCGCTTGTGACTAACGCGCAGGAGCTGACCCATGCATACAGTGACCACTGCAACGTTAGGAAGACTAAAATAACGCTGATTTATTTCCAAGTGTATAAAACCAGGCACTTTAAAACAGTTGGGCCTTTCTGCCCTGAAGTCCCTCTCGCGTGGCGGTCTCTGAGCAGCCCTTCTGGGCGCAGCGTCTGCAGGAGCTCCCGTGGTTTGGGGGGCAAACCAGCTTTCCAGCTGGGCTGAACACGTGGACTTTTCCACTGCTTTCAGTGGTTCTTTAAAGGTGCTGCTTGTACAAAGCAAATACTTAGACTTAGAGCCTAAATTGGCTGCAGGCTTTTTAGTCTGTCTCTAGTGTTTGTTTTAAGGGTATTTTTTTAAAAAATCCTTTTTTCCTAATTGTAACAGGTTGTAATATTACATTGTACAATTCTGATTTTAACAGTGACTTTGGGGGGAATAAGCTGTTTTTAACATGGTCTGATGTGCACTGATTTTTCTCCCAGTTCAGTATTCAGGAAACGCACTCATTGTACGTTGTAATTTGAGTTGAAGTACAAAGTTCGTGAGTCTTTCGATCTTGACACTGCATCAGCTGTAGCTGTCAGAGTGCAAACCTGCTAGACATAGATTATACTGTTTGCCCTGAATCTTATCTAAACAGAGTCTTTTCTAAGCTTCAAAGATTGATAAGTTTCCACACCGCAATCACTCCCACTGAGCACTTCTCTCCTTCCCCCAGTCTTTTTCCTCTTCTTTTCAACGTACAGCTATTTGGAAGCAACATGCAGTAAAATCCATACTGTCGGCCAGCGCTGCTCGGTCCCAGTGCTGCATCCTTCCAGACGTGGAAGAAATCCCTCCTCTTGTTCCACGTCTACATCTATTCAAATTGCTTTTATTGAGGTTTCACCATGGCAGAATATTATCTTGATGTCGCCTCTGGTGTGTTACAGATCATCATGTACAGGGTTTATAATGGGGAGGATGGGTTGACCAGTTAAAACTTCCATCATACTGATGCAAAAGAAATACCGCAGTGCAGCTGAATAGCACAACGCTATTCGGCCTTCTGAAGAAGAGGTCCGAATTTCAGAGGCGATGGGGAGTCATCTGTGTTTCCCTTTGGTAAATCCTGCTCCTGAGATGCATCTCAGGCAGGTGCATCTTACTGGGAGGTTGAGGGGTGGTTTTTGAAGGAGGCCATCCTGGTTTGAAGCTGTGGCACAGAGCAGGCTGAAGTCTAGCGACCCCTGCGGTCAGTGCCGCAGGGATCTGCAGGTGTGACACAGCAGCAAATTCAAAATAGTTCCATTCACCTTTTTAGGATGGGAAAGTTAACAGGCTCTTATCATATGGCAGCCGGCTGCAGCCATGCCATTGCTGTAAAATACAGCCTAAAGTTGCATCCCTGAATTGGGCATCCATATAGTCCTCTAATGCTGACTCTGAGAGGCTTACAGGTAGTTACCTACACAGTATGTGAAGCTTTGAACAGCTTCACTGTTGCCCAAATGGTGCCAGTATTTGAGTACAGCATTTTGGTTTCTCACTCTCTGATTCCTCACCTCGTTGCAGAGTTGCCTTACCTGGTGCTACAAGAAACCAAGCTTGGAAACTGAGCAACTACCAAGTATTTCATCTAGTGGGCCAAAAGGAAAGCATGAAAATCAGAAATACAACAAATTCTTCTCTAGCACCCAAGTGAAGAGGAAGGTTTTTAGTATTTAAACGATGTTTTAGTTTGTTTTTTAAACTGGGTTTGATTGGAGTTTTTAAGGACCTATTGTTTTGTGTCTGATATGGTCACTGTGTGTTGGCAGATTTTAATCCGTTCCAGTGGGTTGCTGGTTGGACAGGGATTGCGTGTTATGTCTGCATTTCAGTGGCACTGCCAGGGGACACTGGGCCTTTTGCCCTTGTCTGTGGACACGCAGGAATTAAATGTAACTTAACCTTAGCACAATTTGGGGAGAAGTTACTACAACCTTGCCATACTCTTTTTTTTTCTTTTTTTTTTTTTAGTAAGATTGTGACATCTGTGCTGGCAAAAAGCCCCCACCCTACAACAACAAAAAACCCCTGCTAAATCGTTTGTGGTTTAATCATTGTCACATTACAACCACAAAGTACCCTAAGTAGCCGCCAAAAAAATCCTGTTAGGCATTTTCAGAGCACTTTCCGACCAAAGTGGCTAAATACCACTCAGTAATTCTAAATTACTTTTGTATGCTGTTTCTACTTTATGTTCTCGAATAGCTTCTAATAAAACATCAGAAAATAATCACTGGCATGAAAATACCAGTGAGTTAACAGCAACTGGGGAACAGTTTATAGTGTCATGTGTTATAAGAACTCATCTTTTTAATTCTACTGTTTAAAAAGTTATGGCACGTTCGGTAAATTATAGGGATGTTTGTGATTTCTGGTTTCACTAGAAGCATTTTTTTTTCTTTTAACAAAAATCTTCCTAATCAACAGCATGATCAAAGAGATCACCGATTATTGCAGAAATCCTTATATGATGTTTCTGAGTCCCTAAAACATGGTGGTTTATCTGAAATTTGGTGGGTTTGGCAAACAGATAATTAGGAAATATTTTCAATGCAGTAAAACAGTACCTACTCTATCTTTTTATTTTCTGCCACACTAGTAACTAAGAATATCAGATAACATTCAGGTTGATGGGAATAAATTTTTAAAAACTCCTTGTAGTTAACTTAATACATTAAGTTTGCCATTTTTAAGCACAGTACCTCACGTGTCTGCAAATCTTTGCTATACTGTTAGTGTGGTATCTGAAAACTAATGGCCTCTGTAGTTATATGTTGTTTAATTAATCCATGATCTGTCACATTTCATTATCAGACATATCCACTGTCTGGTTGTTGGTGTGTAGTTCATTCAATCTGTATCTCACAGGATCTCAAATGCTTTGGTTGCTGTAAAAGGTGCTTTTAGTCTGGGCCTCTCGCCCAAGTGCACACTGCGTGGCAGGTAACGAATCGCAACCTAATGAGCCTTGGTAACTGAGCTTTCCAGGGGAGCCAGTCGCTGTTTCAGTGACCTGTATTACCCAGTATCTCATTTGGCAGAGAATTAAGAATGGAGCAGACACATCATCAGCAGATTTTCCTGAGTGCAGACTCATTTTGGTACAAGCTGTCAAAGTCCAAGGACCCTCCAATCTGGCTTTCTAAACCTCATCTGTCAGTGGAGTATAATTGGTTTGTAAATTGGCTTACAGATAATAACAGAACTAACGTTTTTACACGAAAAGGATGTCTGCAGCTATGATAAACTTCACCAAAGCTTAAAAATAATAGTCCTGAATGAAGAACGAGTAAAACATCCTGTGATGGGTGGTAGGAGGTTAGTGCAGACTGGTGTTTCAAAACAGCCATTGCAGTACCTCGCATAACTGATGTTAGAGCTGCTAGCGTGGAAGTTGTTTTGTTGTGGGGTTTAGTTGGTTTTTAACTGCTTTTTCTCACTATGAGAATGCTTATACAGTGTTGGACTTCTGCTGCGTCAGCTTGCGGTGGGTGACAGAGCTCTCCACTGGACCACTGTTAATCCAAAAAACTGAAGTGCCTGAACATCAAGTAACTTCCATGAGTTAAGGATTCTTTGTATGAAGTGTTGTTTATTTGGCATCGTTTAGTTAGTGTTTTCTTCTTCACATCTGCAAATGCTGTCCTGTTGGGCAGATTGGTCCCTGGTTGCCTGCACAGAGGCTTCTTTATTAATGTTTTCTATCCACGCATAGATGTGCGCACAGACATCTGAACAGAATATAGAGATATCTGTGCTTTAACACAGGGATTCACGTATCCTCACTGTGAGTCCTTCTGGCACATCCACGTTATTGAATTGCACATCATGTGAGAGTACCAAAAAATTCTGTTCATGGCTTTCGTAGTCAAGTTAGCTGTGGTATTTAATTTTTCCTCCCTTCTCTGCTTTTCGCAGTTATTGGAAATTCAATATGTATGTAGAAAAATTAGATTAGCAGAATTTGAGGACTTTTGCTCTTCAGGTATGCTCTACTAGTTAACTTAAATGGCAGACATGCTTGCCAGTCCCAGAGACAGCTGGGTTTGCGTACATCAGAAAACCTAATGCAGTTTTAGGTTTAAAATTTGAAGAGTTGTATATTTCTGTTTACTGATATTAAATGTATAGAATACATGAATATACTTTATGTATAAAATGGACTAAGAGATCTTTCTTGAATTAGGATGGTTTTCTTCAGTAGATTGTGTTCTATACTTTTAAGTAATTGCCTTATTACTGTAAAGTAGTTCTTTCTCTTAAGAAAGTTAATGTTTTTAAGATTGTAAGGGTACTGGGAAATGTTTGAAGATTTCCATTTAGATCCTCTTTGTCAAATTACCTATTTTAAAAAAAGGGAGGGAAAGCCATTTGTACCTTATTATTAAAGTTTATTCCTAGCATGTTGGGAGTCAGCTCATCTCAAACAAGACAAGGATATCACCATTTTTTAAAATGAAGATCAGTAAGGTCACTCCATTTAGTTCACTGTCTCTAGTCAGCTCAAAAATATCCTCATATTGTGTAGTAATAGTCTGTGTATGTATGACCATATTATACAAAGCTTGTAGGTTAAGTGGTTTGGAGAGGGGTGGCCTAATAGTGCAAAATACCACCACACTGTAGCCATAGTAGAATAAAATGTGAAGCCAGACAATAGAGTAGAAAATGCAATCTATTTATAAACACTTTTTTTTAAAAATTAAGACTATTTGAACACCTACTTACTTGTAAAACAAGATTTGTACTATTCAGCTGGGCACTTCCAGCAGTAGTTTAATTTCCCTTCAGCCAGAGCTGTCCCAGAGCTATCTGCAGCTTCCACAGCATACATGAGAGTGCTGAGCTGAGGTACTTCCCATCTCTAGCAAAACTGATGGCACCGGCTAGATGATAAAAGAATGGTCCAGAGTTGTTTGCTGGACTCTGTCCGAAGCACTGCCCTTGTTCCAAGAGAGAGCCCAAAGCTGCAGATTTTCCATCCAACCTCATTACTTATTTCGCAGTGGAGCTTTTTGTTGTCCTCAGTCTCTAAACAAATAGATAAGATGAATGAAAAACAAACCCGATGGAGAACACAGAGCTCTAGTCGGGAGGAGGAGAGGGGAAACAGTCATGCTTTTTCTCAATGAGAGAAAGAGAAAAAAGTAGAGGTCAAGGGAAGAAGGGGCTGTAATGGATTTGCTCAGTGCCCAGAAATACGCAGGATTTACAATGACAGCAGAGTCATTCGTTTGCTCTGTTAAACTTCTGCAGAGTAATGGATATGTGGTTTGGGTGGTTTTATTTCAGATCAGTTTAATCTCTGTATCTCTTGTTAGTTGTATCTCTTCCTTAGATTGATAAAGGTCGCTCTATCTCTTTAAGTGGAGTCTGTGGGTTTGGATTGAGACGAATAGTACCAGCACAGCTGTAGAGGGAAGCTGTAGTGCAAACAGGCACCTCATCTTCCATCCTCTCAGGCACTTCATCTTAAGTTGATTCAGAGCATCCGGGATATAGTTGTGTTTTGTCTTACAACAATGGAGTTCTGACCTTCATCTATATCAAGAGAGGATGAGGCTTCAAATAGTTGACCAGGGTCAGACGTTACATGGGGCTTTGCAGTCATGAGGATGAAAATAGAAGACTTGTAGTAATAGTCAGCTAAGAAATCATGGGAATGATCTTAAAAGAACATTTAGTGTCCCCAGAAAGAATATTAAATACTTTTAGAGCAGTTAGAGTTGACTGCAAAGTGCAGAAGCTGAACTGGAAGTTACACACAAATGCTCTATATTCCTACAACTACAAAATAAACAGGAAAGCAACTGTGATTCAGTAAGACTTCCAGTTTGGTATCAGTAATATCAATGCGATAGATTGTAATGATTACAATTTATCGTGCAATAGATTGGAGCCTATTGTGAGATAGCTGTGAAATATAGATGAATCTAGAGAAGTGAAAATTGCAATATAATCAATGTTCAAAAAGATAAAAGTTGAATACAGTTTTCAAAAAATAACTGGTTATAGTTGTATTCTTAATGAAGGAAAAATCTAAATTCCTTTTTGAAGGAGGGAAAACACAAAAATAGCACATTTTGAACAGGAAAACTGCACGCGTTTTGTGGGTGAGCATCACTCACTTGGGCACTGTTGCCTTTTGTGAGGAAACAGCAACCGAGAGTTTGTTCGGCGTATTTTGTTGCACACCTCTGTCTTGTGGTCTTGCATGGGCAAGGAGCGTGCCGCTTCAGCTGCATGCATGCAACAGGCTAAAAAGTTTGATCTCTGAGTAATCCGATGGGGAAAAGAAGGCTGCCTGTTAACTAACTTACACACCGAGCTGACTCCCAGTCTGTTAATGGGAGTGTAAAGGTGCATCAGTTTCTGTGTGGATGGTGTGCAAGATGGAGCAGCCACTTGCTCTTCAGTTTGGTTCTGATCTTTATATCAGAGCCATATAAGACAATTGGATTTTATTTAAACACTCCCATAGGATGATTTTATTTCAGCCTTTGAAGCCTCAGTACTTTCAGCAAAAAGTGCTAACGTAATTATGATATGACATTCATGTTCACAAGACCCTAGAGCTGCGTGTTGAACTGGATTAAAGCGAATGGAACTTGATGGGGGTTGGGCCTTAAAAATTGCTCATTTTTTATTTGTTTAATCATGCCAAAATTGAACAAGGAAAATATTCTTCTACTGTACCTTAGCCCTAGTTGTCTTGACTCTGCAACCGCTCTGTTGATGATGACTCAAAGCCATGGTGAACTAATTAAGACAGTACTGTGTTACTAACAAAAGAGCTGCTTTCTTCCTCCCTCCTCTCCCCAGCAGTTTGTCAAACAAAATTGTATCCTATACCAAAATAATCGAAATCTAATGTATCCTGGCACTCTGTCTTTAGTCAACCAACAGTATTTTGTAATGCTGTTTTAGTATGTGTATTAGAGGACTTGTGTTTTACGCAGCCCATTAACACAAGGGAATAATTAATTTCTTGAGAGCGTCTTTGCCAGAAAGATGTGGGCTTTAAATCCTCTATGTACATAGAAAAGTATTGCCCATCTCAAATGTTCTAAATAGGTATATATTACTGAACATAATAGGCTAGGAATATTTTCTGCTCTGCATTTTAAATAACTGCATTTTACAGTTGACGTTCTTTTAGAAAACACACAGATACATTTGCATCTGCATGGACATGCTTAGATGCAGTGTCTTAACATTTTTTCATGTGGATCTGGATTGTAAGGTGCTGCTGTTTCTCATTTGTAGTTTTCTGTGCTTTGCATGCATGTTAAGATAATTTTGTCTTATTTAAAGTATTTTTGTGCTAATGTAGTTGCTCTTTCCACCTTTTTTTTATATATAAACAAAGGGCACGTGTTACATTGGCTTTTTGAAAGTTGTCTTTAAAAACTTTTAGCAATAGTTAACTCAGCTGCTTGTTTCTGCTCTCTAAGGGGTCGCCTGGCCTGATATGCACCGTCTGGCTGACAGAGTCCATCTGGAGGAGTTGACTAAAATTGGCATTCTGAAAGGCAATGTAGATGACATGGTGAAGGTTCATCTGGGTGCAATATTTATGCCACACGGACTTGGACATCTACTTGGAATCGATGTGCATGACGTTGGAGGCTACCCAGAGGTTAGTGTTAGTCCATTCTCAGCTGCCTTGCAGATTAACCCCTCTCAATTCGATCAGAATTTCTCTTAGTTTATGCATGATTAGCCAGTTGTATCTTCTCAGAAGTGGAGCAAATATGCATTTAAATGTGTCTTTTTCTGGATGTGATATTTTATGCAGTTTACTTTAAGGGAATCTATTAGTTCATTAAAACAGAAATTGATTATGGGGAGAAGTCAACTGATGCTGCCCTTCAGGCATTCTTATCTGTTCAATTTCTACATATGTTGTGTTGCTCGTCCATGTATCACCACTGTAACATATATCACTCAAACATACCCTGTGCTGTGGCAGAGAGCATCTCGGTCTACCTGAGAACTGTAGTGGGAAGATTCACTTGCTCCATTCCAGATGTGAGACAGCTGTGGGAGCCCACTGCTGTACCTGGGCTAGTAAATCCCATTGGTTGTGTCACATGAAAACAAGCTGGCTCGTATTCCTGTCTTGAACATGGGCACCAAGGTAGATGTATTGTCTTAGAATAGAAAGAAAAAATCCATCAAGTCTTCCAGTCTTTCCAAATCTGAAAGCATAACCTCATGTATTCTGAGTTTCTGCAGAAAACACAGAATTTTTACCTTTTTCATTGAATTAATATAGTAGTTCATGACTGTGGTCTGAAAGCTGAATGGGTAACCAATTCTGTAACCAATGAATGGTAATATGTTTGCAATGATACTAAAAAAAAAAAAACCTAATGGAAATTGAACTTAAGGTTTGAATAAAGGAAGAAGGTTTACAGCAGCTTTAGAAAGATTTCAGAAGGATTTTCTCTTTTGTTATGTTTTGGTTATTTGAGGCTGTTTAAGGGGTTTCAATAATAACAGTATGAAAATGGATCATTTGCCTTCTCTCATATATAAAATGTTCTCTTAAAACAACCTGAAAAAGAAACTAAGAACTTTTTAGGTAAGGTTTAAGCATATTTTGGAGCTTGTTCACGTTGGGTGAACAGGCTACATAACAGCTTCTGTTGCTGGGTTCACTTCTGCAGGCAGGGAAGAAACAGTATATATTATTTGAGGGTACTGGTTATGTTCACAATATAATTATTGTTGAGACACAGTACTGTGGCGACAACATATTAGCATCAGCTAATAAACTTATATGTAATAAAAATGAAACAAAATTCAAAAGAAACTCTATTCTGATTTTGAGGTTTGTTCACTAGCTAATACAGAAAGGATTCTCCCAAGTGCATTCTCTCTGTGTACAAATAGAGGCATTCAGCAATGCACAAGGGATGTGATTACTTGCAGAGTCCATGGACTTAAAAATCCAGGATCCCGATGTTGCATGCCTTTGCTTAGATTGTTTCACTTATGTTGTGAATAACCTTTCTGAATTTGGTGGACTTAACGTAAACCGGAACACATCTTCAAGGCTTGGTAGGGTAAAGAGGTAACTAAATTCTAGGAACAAGTGAGAAGAATTGTGAGAGTGAAAAGTACCAGACTTGGTTTTTACTCAGAAACTGTATGCTTTGAAGGTTAGAGCAAGTACCTTAATTTCAAGGAAGATTTCTAGAACTGATTTTGGGAGAGTATAGAGCAACGGGCCCTCAGTAGTGTGGCACATGAGCTACAGAATCAAATTTCAATACTAATTTTTATTTATATATGACCAAATTTATAACTATTATCTAGTATATTGTATAATTTAAGGGTCATTATTCTGAAAGCAGACCCATCTATCCACAGTTTTGAAAGAGCAACCTATTACAGATTAAAATGGATATCGTGATTGCATTGTCAAATGAGTTAGGGTCTCCAGTTTCATACTTAACATATATAAAATACCAGAGTTCTATGCAGATAAAGAATTTCATGCCTGCAAATATTAAAATTATTAGTGTAGAGATGCAACTGCATTCTTACATTAAGAATGTTTGTGTGGCTAATTTACTTTCAAAATCCAATCCTAAGCCCCAGATTTCCTGAATATGGGGGAAGCATGTATGTGAGCTCACAAACAAATAGCTAAAGTCCTGTATTTGGATATAAATATGCACATAGATGGATGTGTGACATCAGCTTAGTTTGAAAAATAATGAATTTGAGGTTCTGCAGAAGAGCAGCCCCTTTAAACTTTCTCTGCAGCTTTAATTCCACCTGTGTTAGACCCGTCACTTCTGTCTGACCCAAAGCATGAGGCTCTTTATATTGGCTCATTTGACTAAGGTGAGGTACCTGAGCGTCGGAGCACCTGATGGTGGAAAACCCACATCAGAAGCCTGTTGATGGGGTGAACTTCATTAGGCTACTCTGGGCTTGAAGCTCTAATGGGAGGCACGGTCCCTGCCCATGCAGGAGGGAGCCGTAGGGCTGCGGGGCCGGGGCAGCAGTGGAAGGCTTCAGGGGACGTGGTTTTCCCCAGGTAAATCTAAACGTGAGCAATTGGGCACCTCTCATGTGAGTGTGATACGTGTCTGTATTAAATGGGAGAAGGCTTTTTATCTGTGCCTCATTGTTTCAAGAGAAAACACATTTTGAGGACATCTAGTACACTTTGGAGTGATTTTTTGGTGCATTTTAAATGTTTACCAGCTAGCAAGATTTTCACAAGGAATTTCATAAAGCCATTTTTGTGTTTATTGTACACTGAGCCCATGCTTTTGTAGTATCATGCTCTTTTTTCTAGCTGGTTAAGAAGCAAGTTATTTGCTTTTGGCTGAGGGAATTTCTGGGACTATTACAAAGGATTTTTTAAAAATAAAAACTTTCCAAGTGGATATTATTCCATTATTTTTCCTCAAGTGTAAACAGTTACATTTGGAATAATACAATAAGCTTTAATTTCCTAATTTTTATCCGTCACAAAGTTTTGTGTGTTCCAAAAAAACTATTTCCAGACATTGTTAGCTTAGATTAGTTATTCATTAGTAGCCAAAGATTTCTTTTTTCAAAATTGGCAATAATAAGTTTTCATCTTTTCCAGTAAGCTGCTTTCACATGCAGCATTGAACAAGCACTTTCTTCCTCTTTGACAAACACTCTGAAAAGCTTGCAGATTTTCTGCAAAGGATACTCTGGGATATTAGAAAATACAACATTTCCCTTCCTTTTTTTGCCATAATAGAGAATAATCAGGTTTTGCCAGCCATAAATGCATCTTAGCAACCTTATTTTAGGACAAGGTGTTTAAAAGAGTGTAACCACCAGTGTTTCCCATTGAAGCACGTAAGTCAATGTTCAGATTTTCAGAAGTACTCGGCAGTCAAGAGCTCCTTCGGGAATCAGGTCTCCTGCAGCGTACCGTGGTATTCCTCGCGGGGAAACCGAGCGTTGAACACTTCTTTGAAAATCTGTCTGCTTCTTCTGAGGGCCCAACTACAACTTGAGCAGTTCTGAAAATTTGGCCCCAGTGGTACTAATCACTTCAGAAAATCTGGCCTTTAGTCAGACAGAGCTAGCTTCAAAGGGTGAAAACTCCACTGGGCTTAGCTTCAGCTGTAAAATTTAATCATGGAGATGGTTTTCCCACACTCTTTCATTTGTTTCTGGGTAAATTCGATATGGGATATAAATGAGGGTTTGTGCCTGTTGCAATGGAGAAAATGTGGTAGGTGATCCCAAATTTTCAGACCCTGAGGTAGATGGGGCTGAATTTTTCATTTAAATCTAGGTTCTGTGTCTCTAGATGCTTGAGTTGATTCAATTTCATGTTATATTAATTGACTGTAAGGCTCTAAAGAATGCTAAGTACATTTGATGACTTTCTATAATAATAAGCCAGTTAATTTAAGTTAGGTTAATAACTACTGTGATTTTAACATCTTATGAATTAAGAGTTTCATTTTGTTTTGTCTTTTAAAATTATAAGATTTACCTTAGTTTAAAGTTTTAATTCAGTTCTCTATTCTCATGAAAAGCTGATCCTTTCATCGCTATTCTGCATCAACAAATTAAGGTTAGAGGTTTGTTTTGATCCTGGAGTTATCCGTGTCCTTCCATTACTGTGCATGCTTGGGGATCATCTCTGCTGGTCAGAGGTGTACAAGCTGTGTCCGGCTCTAACAGAAAGCTTGCTCCCAGATGACTGTCTGGGGATTTAGGTCACCAAACCTACTAGAGAATACAGGAATAATCTTGTTCCCTTTCTTGTTCTGGCAAAAATTATTTTCCTTATGTATCCTACTTTATGCTGAAGCAGAAGATTTCATTTTTTTGTGGTTAGCATTGCAAATGATGCATTAATGTTTTTTTCCTTTAAGAAGCAGAGGATGAGGTGAATTTACCAAGGAGCCTAAAGCTGTTATGTAGAGCCCCAGTGATGCAAATTGCTTCACTTGGTCATAACCTTGCAAAGCCTTGCTCCAGCCTTGCATACCCGGGACCTGCAAACATGAAGCAACCTGTACGGTAGGCGCTTAAACGAGCAAAGAGTAAAAGGGCCTTTCACCAGTTTTAGCTCCAGGTTTTGTTCTTGTAAATGATTGTACACCTGAGAAGAGATCAGGAGAAAAAACCTGCTGCTTCTGCTTCATGGAGTCCCCTTGAATCACTTTCTTTTTGATTCTTTGAATTCCTGCACAGCAGAGCCATATGGTTGTGTGGGCCACTGAGCAGGCAGAGTGCAGGCAAGAAACCAGTTGGTAAGACACTCAATTCTACAGCATTTCCATGCAGAACAGCACTGAAATCCATAGAGCTTACAGTTATCTGTTGGGTCGAACACCAACTAGGAGAGTTTCCTGCAGCCTAAGATTCTTCTGTGGGATTTAAACCCGTCCCAGAGTTAGGCTAATAGATCTTCTACCCTGCTGTGGCATCTTACGTGCACTCAGAAAAGTCGTGATCAGTTCCCAGCAGCTTTTCCCCATGAGGACAGATGCTGGAGTTGGGTGTTTATGGAAACTTAAGACTTGAGCAGAGGCAGAAGAGGAGGGAAGGCTCAGGTGCTCTGTCAGTGCAGTGCCATGGTGCAGACCATGCCCTGTTGTACCACAGGGTTTCCCTCCTCAGAGAAAGAAAGTGTCGTGAACTTGGGGTTTTCTGTTGCTGGGTTTGGGTTTCATTAGTTCTGGTTAATTTTTTGGGGGAGATACTTGCTTATGTTTCTTGTTGAAGTTTGTTGCAAAAGACTTTGTGTGCTAAGAGAGTTTTTATCTGAATATTTATTGTCTAAATCTTTCTGAAATTTTAGCAGGGACTAACAGAGCTTGTGTGGTTTTGAACAATTCATTCTAGGCACGGTAGGAGGGAAAAACCAGGACAGTACAGTTCTACTTTCAATTACGTGTGAAAGGTATAAAAGGTATCATAGATATACTTGAGATTTTTTGCTATGCAATTTCCACCAGTATTAGTATCTAAAGATCACAAAAGAAAAAGCCCTTTCATTTAAGGTCATCACCTATGTATGCTTTCTGTGTGTCACAAGAAAACCTGTCCGTGAGGTTTTAAGTGGTGCTTGTCATTGGTCTCAATTTAAAACAGTGTTGCCGGTCGTTTTTGCAATTCTTTATCTCATTTCTTATGAATTCTCTATTTAAATATTCTCCTCATCTTCCAGGTTTATGTTGTAGTTGTCAACTTGGTGATTTTTACTATTTGCTATCTCTTTTTTTCTCATGCTTAGGTTTTAAGAAAAAAGGAAAAATATAATCCATATGTTTTATTATTTCCATTATGATAGCAGTGGAGTTTGGTGACATCTGAGGATGAGGAAGCAAAAATGACATGGGAAGTTATGCTCAGAACCACTCTGTAGCGATGGATTGAAATTCAGGTCTATCTGACTCAGAGCAGGCAGCAGTGCCACGAGTAAGTGGCAGGTGATTTGTCCTCATTCCTTGCAATAACAGGAAACTTATTAGGCAGCTTAAACCTGATACCACAGTTAGTACTTAGGAAAAGACAAAAATGTTTCAAATAACAATAGCCAGTTAAACAACGTGTGCCCTCCATTCCCCTAATATTAACTTTGAGCTGCGTCCCAAAAGCTCCAGCTAGTAATTGAATTCTCCTGCAGAAGTGGAAGCTTTGACTTGCAAATGCCACAAGTGGTATGCCATGCTTGGGGCATGTTCTCCTGTAACCTGCTGCTGATTTCAAAGGCAGCACTGACAGCAGTTCCTTCAGGTGACTATAGGCAGCTCAGGCTGCTGGGAAAAAGCGGGATAGATTGAATAAACTAATCTTCATTAGTAGCATTCAGCAAGAGAAACAAGGGCTTAGAGAGAAGGGACCAGGAGACAAGTGAAATGGAATTCAAGACTTTTATTTTATTAGCCACGTAGGGCTCCATTCTTTTTACAGTAAATGAGCTAATTAGAAGTTAGGTATACGCAGTGGGAGAATAGGGAAGAGTGAAAGAGCTGAGGTTTCTCTTCAGTGTTGATTTCGTATAATTTAAATATAATGTTAGTATTCTGACTAATTTGAATACTTGATTGCACTTAGCGTGGTAAAATGGTTAAGACTTCACTGTGTTGGATGTGATCCAGCTAGGATAGTCTATTGTCAGGCTCAAAAATGTTCTGTGATGGTTTAGCTGGAAAAAAATACCAGAAACTAGTTTGTGTCACTACGTGAATCTTTTACTGTGGTTCAGTGTTTGCAGTTATGAATAGCTTTGGTGATCTCTGCTGTGGCCATGTTTTGCTGCCATTGCTGGCTTGAGGAGACTTCTGGGTGATGCCAACTAAGCATTGCAGTCGCTGGTTCCAGGAGGGAGGGTGTCCTTCCATCTCTGTGCTTGTGCATCCCTAGCTAGTGTCATGGCCCCGTGGCGATAACCAGCCAGCACAGAGACATCACCTGTGGTTTTCTTCTGATCCAAAGACAGACCCAAGATCAGGCTCACCCGAGTGGGCCTGGTGCTATTTCTGCTTCTGATCATTTTGCCTGGTAGCAGATGTCTGTGGGACAACATCCAGCATGATACACGTTGCACTTCTTCCATGGAAAAAGCATCATATGCCCCCATTAACCATTGAGTTGCTTAGGAGCAGGCAGTAATTCATCCTTATACTGAGGTTTTCTGGGGATATTGCAACTTCTAATCTTCCACAGCCACTTTTCTGGGGGATAGGCATATTTGCATACTTCCTAATTCCCTGCTTATCCAAAAATAGATCTATATTTTATATTTCTGCACACTTAATTTGAACTTTTATTTTGCTTACATAGTAATGAAATCAGTTTACATAATAATTCTCTTGTTCCCTTGACAGTCCTTATTGCCTAGACATGCTGTTTTTTGTTACCTTACATGAACCATTAATTGGAATCTGATGTTCTTGGCAGGAGTACAGTCACAAATGACAGTGTCCTACATCTGTGCTTACTGTGGGGGGAGTGTCTCAATTTTAAAATGTGAGCAGAACCTCCAAATAACATCAGTCTTAGAAAACAATTTCAGATATAGTCTGTTGTTGCAATATACAGGAAAATAAACAGTTCTTCGAAAAGTAATTTTTCCAGAATATCACTGGGATATTACTTTTTTAGATGTTTAGGTGTTAATATTTTCTAGATTATTCACTATACTTTTTTGAGGCAAATTACCAGCTTATGCTTTTCAGTTGTACAGCACTGCATGCAGCAGGGTCCATGGCCAAGCCTCCAGGATATAACGTTTATAGAAACAGATATCCACACAGCTACTGCAGCAGAGTTCACGTTTTTTACTCTTCATTTCATCTCACTACAAAATATCATCATGGTTATTACTGAAAACGAGATGTTAGTTGTTTAGCTGCAAAATATAGGGAATTTTCCTCCTCACAAAGAAGAAAATCCATTAATGGCAGAAGATTCATACCAATGGATGACAGTGTGAGGCTTTGCTCCCAACAGGGTTTGACTTGGTGGAAAATGGCAATGTCCTTGTTTCAGACCTGTCACCTTCTGTTTGGGGAGTGGCGGTGTTTCCTCAGTTTGTTCTAGTTTTCATAAATAACTGAGGCAGACTGAGAGCTGAGGACTGTCAGCTCCTGGACCTGATGGCAGTGGTGGCTACCAAGATGGTCATGAGTGCCCAGAGATCAGATGTCATTTGGGATGCTGAAGCCATCGTTTGATATATGTTTTAATTGAGAGCAGCCCTGCAGAGAAGGACTTGGGGGTACTGGTGGATGAAAAGCTGGCCATCAGATGGCAATGTGTGCTCGCAGCCCAGAAAGCCAACTATATCCTGGGCTGTGTCAAAAGAAGCGTGTCCAGCAGGTCGAGGAAGATGGTTCTGCCCCTCTCCTCCACTCTGGTGAAACCCCACCTGGAGTACTGCATCCAGCTCTGGGGTCCTCAGCGCAACAAAGACATGGAGCTGTTGGAGCAGGTCCAGAGGAGGGCCACAAAAATGGTCAGAGGGGTGGAACACCTCTGCTGTGAGGAAAGACTGAGGGAGTTGGGGTTGTTCAGCCTGGAGAAGAGAAGGGTCCAGGGAAACCTTTCTGTGGCCTTTCAATACTTAAGGGGGCTTACAAGAAAGACGGGGACAGACTTTTTAGTAGCACCTGTAATGACAGGACAAAGGGTAATGGTTTTAAACTAAAAGAAGGTAGATTTAGATTAGATACAAGGAAGAAATTCTTTACAATGAGGGTGGTGAAACACTGAAACAGGTTGCCCAGAGAGGTGGTAGATGCCCCAACCCTAGAAACATTCAAGGTCAAGTTGGATGGGACTCTGAGCAACCTGATCTAGTTGAAGATGTCCCTGCTCATTGCAGGGGGGATTGGACTATGTGGTCTCTAAAGGTCCTTTCCAACCCAAACCATTCTATGATTAATCCAGTGCTGTTCTCAAAAGAAGAAATTTTGCTTGGTCACCTTCCCCACTCTCCTCCTTCCCTGTCCCAGCTCATGTTGTCCTTCAGCCTTGCAGCAAGTTGAACTGGGGCTGTCCTTTTCTCAGAGTATGCATGGCCATGTACCTGCAATAGCCAGAACCTCTCTCTTCATCCATTTCACACATCTCTTGGTGAACACCTTGCTAGCCTCCCTTAAAAAGGATGATAGGGCTTCCTCACCGCAAGCCCACCCACTGGTGCCCTGCTTGCTGCCTTTGAAAAGCTGAGCAGTATTACCCTTTCTCCGAGGTTGCATTAGAGGTGCTTTCGCAGAAGAGATGTAGCTGCTGCTACACAGTGACTTTGGTGCCCACAAAATCCAAAGACCTGGAGATGAAAGCAAGACAACCTAGAATTGAGGTAGGATGGGAGGAATATAAAAAAGAGTTTGTGAATTCCTTCTAGAGAAGTTAAAATACTGCTTTTGGGGGAGCAGGAGTATTCAGGTGGCTCAGTGGCCGCCCTGCATTGCTGATGGCCCAGGGACACTGCGCTGCTGGAGGAGTTTTCCAAATGTGAATCCTTGGGTCTTGCTCCTGGGTTGTAATTGTGTTATTAGCTTCTTGGAGGAAGTACTAAAAGCAGAATCAGACTGCAAGTAGTCCAGACAGAATGTCTACACATCGCTTTAACAGCTGTACAGAAGTATCTGAAGTGGGCATTGAGGCTTGGTTGTCACACCTGGTGTTAAGCCTTGTTGGTTTTAAGAAAAGGCAAAAAAATGTGGACACCATGCCAGGGCTGCCTTCAGAGGATGTTTGCCATTGTTTTCCTCGCTGCACATTCATCTTTCTAGCATCTGTCTTGGATTGACTGCCTCAGAAAAGGCATTTGCAAGTAGAATGGATGAGAAGTATACTTAAAAGTCAAATATGGTTGGTTGTTGTAAGGCAGCCGATAGATAGTTGGCAAGACACCAAAAGGTCCAGACACTAATCTAATTGTTTACAGCTCATGGAGAGATTAATCCACAAGATTGGATGCCCTCATTTCCTTTACACATTACAATGAATGTGTGAGATGCCAAACCCCATGGGGCAGCAGCAGAAAGAAAAATGGCTCCATTTCAGTGCAGTTATTGTTTAAAGTTTAGAAATATATTGATTCTTTTTGGGTTTTGATAAGAATATAAATGCAAAGCGCCTTGCTTAATATCAGAGTATTCTTGTTTCCTAGCCTCAGTAAAACAAAGTCGCACTTTCTTATTTTAGTGTAATATAATGCTGTGCACAATTCAGATCAAGCATATGAAATGAAATGTATCAAATACACAGTGAAAATGGTCAGGATGCACTCTCCGGCTTGTGAGGGCACCGAGAACTGCAGATGCTCCGCATCTCTGAAAAATGAGTGAACCTACCTGTGGATGTCCGGGCTGGTGAGCTCTGAAAATCTTGGCTGCTCTAAGATGCCGTGCGTTGGAACAGAATAAGCTCTGCAAAGCTTATTCAAACAGCAACCCCAGTATTACTTGGGTGACCAACGAGAGTAAAACAAACACTGCTGAGTGGCTGTTCCAAGCAGGATTTCTGTGAAATAGGCTTTCTCTGAACTGAAAGTGGAGCTCAAGAGCAAACAGTACTGTGGGGCTATATCCACTTTGAAGAGGGAATGATTCAGTAAGACGACAATGTGGCTAACTGCAGGGTGTGCTCCTGCCTCCCTCTGCCCGCCTGCACTGGTGTGGCAGAAACACGGGAGCACAGCCATGCGGGGACGTGCTGCCCCAGCTGCCATGCACTGAGGGTAGCGCCGGGCAGTGCACTTTGTCCTGGAGAAAGGGGATGTTTCATCCTCGTGATACCAGTCATGCTGCTAGTGATGCTAGTGAGTCGCCCCTTCTGCCAGCAAGGAAAATTACCGTGACTTTGGCCAGAAGCAGGATTTGGGAAAGCGACCTGGAGACCAGATAAATAATGCTTTGGTCTTGCAGACCTGTTAACCTCCAGCTTACTGGCTGAAGCGGAAAAGTTTTCATGAGCAAAGTGTATGTGCATGTTTGCAAGCTAGTGAGTCTGTGAGCTGTTTACTGGTCATCACAATATTTTCTTGGTGAAATTTTGCTACAGTTGCAAAGAATTTTCAGAAAGCTAATGGGATTGAGATATATTTATTGCGATGTTGCAATACC
Source organism: Grus americana (assembly GCF_028858705.1). Classification (NCBI taxonomy): domain Eukaryota; kingdom Metazoa; phylum Chordata; class Aves; order Gruiformes; family Gruidae; genus Grus; species Grus americana. The sequence continues at coordinate 11,531,588 of NC_072864.1, forward strand.
TGGCACATTTGGGGGAAGAAAATTAATATCCTGAACTAGTCTTTGCAGTGTTCCTAATTCCTTGACTAAGCACGTCCTCATATATCATTTTACTTTACCAGCTTTTGGGAAGAAGAGAACGTTTTGCTAGTCAGGACTTGTTTTGACTTAGTTTTTAATAGTATCAGTCAGCACCATGTTGCCTGAAAGTCTGAATCTGACAAAAGTTTAGTTTTAAATGGGCTGCTTTTATGAGGTCATGTGTAGACTCATTGCGCCTCAATCAAGATCGTAAATGTGTAATTTTAAAAACATTCAGTGAGAATAAGCATTTGCATATCCTTGGAGAAATTGTTCTCTGCTGCATAGCTGAGCTATTTCAGCCATGACGTGGAGGGGGCATTTCAAGATTTGCATGTCACTTAAAATATTGTACTTTGCAAGGAAGGATATAGAAAGAAGTAGTGCAAGTAATTATTTTTTCTCTGTAGTGCAGTACTTCTCCCAAGGTAGAGAGTGACGGTACCTAGGATATCCAAAGCCAAGATTTCTGTGGTGCAAAAAACAGTTTGGGTGTTGAGTTGACAGCTGGTCATCGCTGCACGTGAAAGCTAAATGGGGGAATGATGAGAGAGAGAGAGGTAACTGTACAGAACAGTTTCGGTCCTCTACTTCTCAATTATTTTTTCTATTTTGGGTGTCTTGCAGAGCAGTCAGCGTAGCAAGGTCTTGATAAACGGTCAGCCATGGCTTGTGTTTCCGTCCTTCAGAACTGGTGTTTCTTCCACAGGGAGTAGAGCGCATTGACCTGCCGGGGCTCAGGAGCCTGCGCACCGCCCGCAACCTGGAGCAGGGCATGGTGCTGACCATTGAGCCGGGCATCTACTTCATCGACCACCTCTTGGACCAAGCCCTCCGTGATCCTGCGCAGTCCTGTTTCATCAACAATGACGTCCTGCAGCGCTTCAGAGGATTTGGTGGGGTGAGTAATTCTTAACCAGATGTTTTTATGAAACTGGTTTTCTGTTTGTTTGCCCTTACTATGTACTTGAGAAGAAATCTGTTGGAAGTTGTAATATATTGCATGTAGGGCTGTTCCTTAAGGCAGCACCATGGGCCATTTGACCCTGCAGACAAACCAAGGGGTTTTTTTGTTATTTTTCAAGGCGATTTTATACTAGTGATATCTGATTAACAATACACCCATATTTTTCCATTGACTGAAATACCTTCTGTCAGCACTGTACAGTGACTTGCCAGGTAGGTGTTTTGTCTAATGTGTGAAACGTGTATGTTATGAAATACGAGATGAGATCTGTAGTCCAGAGTTAGCTTCCTCGACAGCAGCAGAGTCCAGTGCTCCCTCCCAGGGCAGAAAAGCCTGATGCTGTTTAAGTCAGGGAGGCAGTAGAGAAAAACAGCAATAATTGCTCTTACTGGATTATTGCCAGAATTGTGTGAAACTTCTGAACATAAAGCCTTCTCTGATTTCCAAAGGAATGGCCAACGGTCTGCTAGAGGTATGTCATTGCAGGCTCAGGCAGAGTGCTCGTGCAGGAGGGTTGCTGTCTCGGGAGATAGCTGTGATCCGGGCGATCATTCCCATGCAGGCAGCTGCTGTGCAAGTAGAGGGGCCTTGTTTCTCCATGATCTCCAGGGCACATTTCCCATTCAAAGCCACCGCCCTCGCAGAGCGTTCAGCAGTTGCAGCGGCTTCCAGTGGGTTTTCATTTTAGCAGGGAGAGCATTTGAAGGGTGCCGCATTGTTCTTCAAGCTTCCGTATTCATGCACAGAGAAGATAGAGCAGGCAGCTGCAATGCCCCATCCTCCTCATGGCTTTTCTGCTAAGTCTCAACACGGCTAACAATCACTGGCAACAGCGGTGATTTTCTGGTATGAAAAGTCACTCATTAGGAATTGTCTGCTGCTGCCATCGACTAATTTATCACTGTACGCCAGCCATGAGAGGGTAATTACTGTAACGCTTTTGGTCTGAGCTGGCTTTGAACCACCAACCCCGACAGAAAAGCTGCGTATGCCATCACCAGTCGTGTGAGTCAGCCAGGCTCCTGAGCAGCTGCCCGTGGAGGCTCCCCGTACGATGTGTGTGCAGCCTTATCGAGAGATGTAGGACTTTACCCTCACTGGTATTTAATTCACTGCTGAGGTTTGGGACATTATCTGTCTCTGCATTGTTTCTTTATCAAGACTTGCCAGCCAGCCAACTGAGATAGTGGTGAACGAAAGGCAGCTACCTCTGCATTTTCTAACTGCGAGCATGTTATATATGGCGCCGCACGCTGAAGCATATTTTAAAAGAACGCTGTAATGCACTTGTGTAGCTTGACACCACAGTGAAAACAGGTTTAACTATCTTCGCTCTCCTTGTAAACACTCGGTGGGAGTTTTTCAGCAGTTGATTTGATTCCTGGTGAGCTTTCTCTGGAAGTGCTCAGTGAAGCCCATGTTTTTCCATAACTGCTGTGAATGCCCACTCCAGCTCTGCAGCTTGAGGCGTGCACGTGGCTCACCTGCTGCCTCTGCATGGAATAGGAGTGACAGCACAGGATCTCTACCTTATTACTAAGTTGCTGGATCAGACACTTTTGTTCCAGAGATTTCAAGCAAAGCCTTAACTTTCTCCCCTGTTTTTGCTTAGCTTCCTGTAATGATGACTTGTAAGGAGAGCTAGCCAACAAACTTTGCTAAAAGGGGGAGCTGCCCAAAAACGATTGAGCAAAAATCTAAATCTCCGATCCCCCTGTGAACAATACATTTTACTTAGAAAAAAATAATAATACACACATACCCTGAGCCAGATGTTGTCACTTGATTTTGTCCAGGAGAAGGATGGAAATAAAATCTGAGAGTGAAGTACATCTGAATATTTCTGAATTATACACAAAAGCTGAATTGTAATGAATCAAAATGAATTTTTCCATCTTTATAATTCTGACTTGATTCTGCATGAATAGAAGATGCAATTTGTGCTGTGTAGTGTGCTTAGTTATTTGCATGCTGGTTCCTTCTAGTTTATCCAGAATGAGTGAGTATTTCTTTCAAAATCATGTTAGAAAACTTTTTCTCTAAGTGATTAAAAAAGATCTTGTGAAGCCCAGTGTTTTTACTAATGAGTATTAATAATACAAGGGTTACTATTGGTGTCAGTTCTAGCTAAAGAGCTCACTACAGCCAGTCCAATCTTCCTTTAAGCTTAAAAAAAAAAAAGACATTCTGCAAAAGGAAATAAGTAGTCCTTTTCCCTCTGCAGAGCTCAGCACTAATTAAAATGTTCTTAATTTGGTTTAGTTTAATTCACTTCAAAAACGAACTGACATTAACCAAAGTAACACCACTGTAATTCTGAGTAAGACTGTCTGCACTGGGGATTTGTGGATTTTAATGAATTCACCTTGAATTCATGTCTTTTTTTTTGGGCTTTGCATAATTTTCTCGACTGTGACAAGTCTCTGCATTGAGAAGAGAAGCTCTTTTGCCGTGCCAAAAAGGGCAAGACTGTAGCCATTTATTGTAATTCACACTGCCCGGTATTAGCCATAAAGAGATTGCAAAAGCTGCAAGAGCAGGAAAGAGTGAGAGACAACACAAGGTTTTCCTTCGCCTGCTCTGCATTGTTGCGGGCGTGCGGGGCATGTGCTGGCGGCACCAGTGCAGCTCCTGCGCACGCTCGAAACACATCGTCAGCAGCTTGGCCTTCCTGCGTCCCAGTAACACAGACACCCACGCTTCGTGGCTGTAACTCTGCTCAGGGACCTCATAATTTGGGCTTTTACCAATCGAGAGCTGTTCTGGGTCAAATACAGATCCCCCTGGAGGGAGGCAAGAAATTTTGCTAGGGAATCTGCTTCTGAGAGCAGGGTCTGCCCTGTCTGAAGCCCTAAACTGTGCTTGACAGCCGTTGAGTTCAGTCCTTCGCAAGTGGCCAGTTTTGGGAAGTCACTCAGTCACATGTACTTCAGTTCTCCATCTGCAAAACTAAGGTCTAATTTACCGAGGTCATAAATTCTGTGGGGCAAGGGCTGCCGTTGGGCGCTGGCGCAGCGCCTGTGCCAGGGCACCTCTGCTCTGCCTGGACTCTGCCCGTGCCACACTCATAAATAAACATAGATGTGCAAATAGAGGAATGTATATACAGTTGTATATATTGCTCAGGAAAAACAGCCTATTCCTCAAGGAAGGGGAAATACTGACTCCAAATGCTGCCCTTTAGGGTTTGACATTTCCATTCTTCATAAGCTGATTACTGATTCATGCAGTTGAGACCCAGTAAAATTGTTCAATCGTTTTTTGGTCTTACATATTCAGTCTCAGTTCAGGCTTTATTTTTCCCTAGGATTTGTAGAACTAGCACTAGACTTAATATGTGAAAACTCTATGCAACTTAGAGAAAATGCTGAAAGACAGCTAAATGTTAAATACCTTGCTTTCATTTGCAGATCTTTCTCATTTAAAAGTTAAATAGATTTACAAAGCCCAGGACCTTGAAGATCCACTAATATTAGAGTATTTTTCAAAACAATAGTACTTCCCTTACTCAGGAACAAATGTTAAACCAAATAAAACCCAGGACATTTTAATTGCTTCTACCTTTCATTCACAGAGCCATGCAGTTGTCTCTGTCCTGATTTTTATTTTTCAGAAGGTTGAGTTCTGTTTCTGTGTGTTGTGGAATGAAATAGTTTACCAGGCAATAAACATGATGCTGATCTGCTTTTTAACATTTCATATTATGCAGCAGTAATAATGCTGCACAGCGTTTTTTGAATTCTTTTCATAGAAAAGCAGTTATAATGAAATATGTAGCTTTTTTTGAAGTTCTTGTAAGAGAAGTGATAGTTGTAGGCAACCCAAAACCAGTGACTAGTTGGTTATAAACCTTCTTTAACCCTTTTCTCTTGTCTAATTAACATAATTAGGCTAAAGTAAGATCAGTTATTTCTAACCTGTATTTAGCTTATAGTTTATTGCTTCTTTTTGAGCCTGGATGAAAGGACTGTGTGCCTGAAGCTTCTTTTGCCAGCCCTATCAGTTGATCTAATAAAATACATGGCCTCACCCTGCTAATCTTGGTCATCTTTTATAAAATGTTTATATGCGGACCTTTAAAATAAAGTGTGCCTGACATGAGGGCTTGCTTGTGAATAAGAAGCAGGAAGACTGACAGCATGGAACAAGAAAGAGTGACTGTGTAGCACAGAGCCTATTAGCCTCTATAGAAAACATGTTGGCATTGCCACTTCATACAACGTGGGAACAGGAAAGTGCCTTCCCAACCCTGCAACGTACCCACCTACCCCTGGGTTTGACATCAGGGCAGCTCTCTTTCCTTACCAGTCCCCCTGAAATACAGAAGTTGAACCCTGCTCATGCTAAGTTTGGTCTATTAAAAATTATTGGTGAGTCGGCGGCTGGGTAATAAGCGCCGTAGGCTCCATGCATCTGCCTCTTTAGGATACCAGTTATAAAAACAGACACGTGGATCCTTCAGCCGGACAGAAGCACGTGTGCTAATTTATGGGGTAGCATGTGTGGCCCACATCCTGTCATCATTTCCCAGGCAAGCCTCCCACTCTAAGATCTTGCAGTGATAGTATTGCTTTCCACAGCCATAATCAAACAAATGCTCAATAGATTAAAAAAAAAAAAAGAGGAGACATGTCACCAGTGGTCTTTTTTAATCACATCTGGGATCTGTCATTGTGCAAATTTGGACTATTTAATTGCCCAAAATTGTTTCTTGATTCTCAAAAGCCTTTTATATATATCATCATCCAAAAGAAATGAATGAGTGCTACAACCCCCTTCCCTTGGAAGATAACACAGGAGGCTCTGGGGAGCATGACTGTATTAGTAAGTCAGGACAAAGTGCGAGGCTGTATATATAGCTGACAGCAGCCTTGGTATTTAACTCCTATGCTGTCCTTGGCTGTGCCCACACAGCCCTGCTTTGGGACAGAGTTGGGTCCATTGAGTCTAGCCACATGATGGTCTGTCTGTTGCTGGCATTAGGCAGTTGTGCAATCAGGTCTATCTAGACAGATCATGTCGCTACCCTTGATAAGAAAAAGGCATTTTAGGGACAGTCCTGGCATTCCTGGCCACTTCACATTTGCAGGAGTGCTTTTTGAAGCATGCCATTTCACACTGAAAAAGCAAAGCCTCCCCTGGGGTGTTCGCAGAGTGCCCTGAAAGCTGCTGGTGTGGCGAACCTCACACCTCGGTTTGCTGTTCCTTTAAGCCGTGTCCGATTCCAAACCACTCTGTAGCCCTGAAACAAGCAGCACTGCTGAACAAAGAGCCTGCAAACAGGGACAGCTCTGAGAGCGAGTTTCATAACCACTGTCCCCCACTGGGAAAGGCAGTCCCAAGCCAGTGAGCATTGCCAGGCAGATCCAGCATCTTTTGTCCATTTGGACAGAAGACAAGACCAAATGCCAGGCTCTCCTGTAGGGAAGGTTTTGCAGGTCCTCTGAAGCTGCTTCTTGCTGCTGCTGGGTTTAAACTCAGGGTGAAGCATGGAGGGTGTGAAGGAAAAGGGCAAATGCAAAAATTTCCTCCCCCTTGAGAACCTGTGTTCCTCTGCACTTATGTTGCCTTTAGGCAAAGGAAAAACATGCACTGAGAGCAAGAAGTCTGTCTGTTACAGTAAGCACCTATTTCAGGTGAGATCCATCCAGGCAGAGGAATGGTTAGATCCTGGAGAAGGAGCTGGAGCTTCCTAGGAGTGATGGGTGAGGCCCCATGGGAGTGGTGGGTCCATGTGCCTCCAGCTATATCCGAAAGACATTTGGAGTTGCTGATGGTGAGCAGACCGGTGAGGTGGTGCTGGCTCTTCACTTTCAACAGCAATCCACAGCTGTGGATTGCTTATATGATCTCTTAACAATGTTTTTCCTATACAATGAGTTGCTGTGTGTGGCACTCCAGACTGATGGGTTTCCCTGACCTCGCTCAGGGCGTCTTGCTTCTCACCTCCACCAGGATCTCTCTTACTGGACTCCTTAGCCAACCCCATCTCTCTTCGTCCATCCTGTTTCGCCTCACTGTATTGTCCTTCCCTCGGCTCCTTTCATCACTCGTGCTCCATCTTCCAGTTCCTTCCCCATCCTGATTTTCTCTTGCAGCCTAGACAGGGCACAGCATTGACAAACACCTTGTCCCACTTGTTCTTCTCCCTCCCTCTTAGTCCAGCCTTCATGTGCTCTGCTTTCAAGTCAGTCTGTCCTCTCAAAGAGTGCTGAGGTATTGGTAACAGCATGAAACACTGAACTGTAAAACACCAACAATTTTTTTTTCTTTTTTTTTTGCTAATCTTACTGGTTAAGCAGATGAATTGTGGCTGGTATTTCTCTGTAGCAGATACACTGGGGAATTTCAGGTGATGCTTAGTGAAGCCGGCAGTGCTTGGGAAGAGACTCTCCCCCAGGCTTCAGAGCAGGGTTCAGCTCTAGCTTTGTGTGGCCTCACCTCTCGAACTTACTTTTGCTCTAACATTTCTACATCGATGCTGTGCCCAGCTCCATTTCCACTGGTGTGCTTGCCAACATGATGCTTTGGCTTTTACCGTGTCACCAGATCTGTCTCCTGGATTCTGGCACTTTTGCAGGGCTCACCTGGTAGCAGCAGGCTTTTGGCAGGGGCTAGTCCACCCAGGCAGGCTGTGCCCTGGCCCAGGACCCAGCAGGACAGATGCTGGAGGCTGCTGTGAGGCAGAGGGCACAATTCACCTTCAGATGCAACATGACTGCCTTGCTGAATCCTTGGGGTTATTTTTTTACTCAGCTGGCCAAATTCGAAGCAATGAATCAAAAAACCCATCCTGGTAAAATCTGTTCAAGTGCATAGAGTCATTCAATGTGTTGCTGATTTCCTCTTCTGCAGCAAGGCACCGGCCTTTCAGGCACATCGAGTGTAAAGAGCCTCGCGGCTTTCAAATTTACAGCTGTCCAAATCAAATGTGTGAACTCAATGGAGTTTGTTTATTTAATTCTGCTTTATAATACACTTAACTTGATACCAAGTAAAAGAAATAATCTGGCAAAGACATCATTAAACAGTTTAATAAGGACTGGGTGACTCATTTTGTTTGAACAAATGGATTATTTTGCAATCAGAAGTACAAATGTTAACCAGCTTTATTTTTAGTTGAAAATGTCAAGAGGTCAGAAACAATTAAAGCAACTGTAAGGTGGGAGTCCCCAGAGTTTGTGTTCTCTTGGATTTACACCTTACTAAAATTGCTTTTATTGCAGCTTAGCGACTTACTAACATTTTTCTGATAAGATAACGGGAAATGACTGTGTAGGCATATTTACTAGTAAGAAGAGATTAGAGTCAAACAGAAACAGAGCATACTTTTCATTTTAACAGAATGAGAGCTGGAAAACTGAGAGGATCTGCTTTTTCCTTGTGTGATTTGAAAGGTGACTGTATTTTAAAAGGAATGTCTGACCTGCTTAGGACTTTCTCATCAGCTCAAAATTCAGTGTTTTGAATACCAGCTACAAGCTATTTCATGTTGCAGTTCCTCCTTTGAAAGTTCATTGTGTTTAGAGAAAAGAGAATGCGATGTTTAAGTGCAAAGAGCAGCAAACTGCAGCTCAGCAACAGGACTGCTTCAAGAATGGGCACTTCAGACATCAGTAGGCATTGCTGCTGAGCCTGTCCCTAGCAAGCCATGCGCTAGCAGGGCTGGAGGCAAATTCAGGGGAAAAAGTTCCTTTTGCTGCTCCTGATGTCAGAGGGTTGAGATTTATTGGTCCTGTGTAATTACGCATCATGAGCTCACTGATGCAGCATCTCGCTCAGCCTGTCCCTGGTGCACCTGGCATAGCAGAGGCGCCACCTGAGTCACACCACCTCCTGTGGGGTTGCGCTGCCAGGGCTCACCATGGAGCTTGCGTGGTCCCAGGAGGGTGGCAGGAGCCCGCAGCCCGAGGGGGATTGGACCCGACAAGAGCTCTGCGCCACAGTGCTGGTGGTGATGAGCAATTCTCGTGTTTGCAGTGTGTTGCTCTGCCTGGTGTTGCATCAACACCACAGGCTGAAACATGGCTTGTGCTCCCGCTGCTGTCGCTGCCTGATGTGCTTCTCATCCCCAGCTGGAGTACCTTGGTAACCGCATGTTCTCTGTAACAGGTCCGGATCGAGGACGACATCGCAGTGACAGCCAGTGGAATGGAGCTGCTAACGTGTGTCCCACGTACTGTTGAAGAAATAGAGGCTTTCATGGCAGAAGGCCAAAGCAGTGCCAAGTCATTTCACTGACTCTTCAGCCAAAAGCAGTAACCTTCAGGATGATAATTACTGTCTCACACAAATCAGTCATTGTTCTGATTTAATGCTGCATCATATAAAATAAAAATGCATCTAATTCTTAATAGCGAGAGAGGCAGGCAGGCTATTAGCTGGAATGATTCATTAATTAAAAATGAAGGTAGAGGGCTTCAGCACTTGATATCCAGGTAACTCAAATGCTGCTTGCGATCAGTAGTTTACATTACCAAGTGCCACCTGAATAACCCTGCTGCATTATCAGTGGGGCTTATACTTCTGTCACATCTCAGCTCAGACATATCTTGCAATTAAATCTGAATTTTGATGATAGGGACTCTTTAAAATACCAAATGGATTATCTGAATGCTGTTAGCAATTGTAACAATCTAAGTCCTTTTTTAAACTTCATCACAAGTATTGCGAAAAACAGAAGAAAAATCAGCTGTTCTTGGTGGACATGACACTTATATTTTTCTTACGGATCTTATTCCAGTGTCAATGGAGTAAGCAGAATCAAATTTTTATTAAAATTCATCCTTGGCATCATTTATGCTCACAAGTGTGTTCGTTATGCTTTTCTGCTCCTGTTCCTGCTTCTTTATCTGACCTTTTTACCACTTTGTGCTCTGGAAACTTTGACCCTTCATTAGCCAGATTTTTCTGCTCTGGGTAGTGGGTGTACTGATCCTTCACACACAGCCCAGTGCTTATTAGATTTGTCCATCTATTTGTTCCTTAAAAATGTAGATTGCTGTTGTGTTGACGAGCAGTAGAAATTGTAAGAAGGGAGTATCTTTGCTACAGGGCTCAAGGTCAATCAGCAGCATATGCTATGCAGAATGATAGAGTTATTTTTAACTGTCCAGTGTTAGCCAGTTCAGAATGAAATCATGTAAATTTTATTTGGATACACCACAAACATATTAATAATGATCATAAAATTATTTTCCATTCATACAAGATTTAAATTATCCAGAGAAGCCTTTCTTTACTGTAGGTGTTCATCAGCCTGCAGGAGAATAAATACATTTCTTGCATCATAAAATAGCACTAGTTGCTGTAACAACATAAAAACAATCTTGCTCACTTTATGAACACATCAAAACTCCTGCTTGGCCTTCAGGCTCCATTGCACTGTTTGCCTGCAAAGCCCCTTCAGAACATCCCTCCGCCGTGTCAGGGGGAACTGAAGTCGCAGCAGGATGTCGGGGCCTGTCTGGGTCTCGCCGCTTGCCAGATGAGGATTTTCCCACTGTGAAGGGATTGGTTGACTTGATCATCTCGGTTCTGCTGCTCACATCCCGGAGCTGGTGTGCAGGCGATGGAACCAACCATAAGCTGCTGGGTGCCTGCAAGTGCCAGTCTTACATGGGGCGTACAACACAACGTGGGTTTGGATGGTGTAAAAAACTACTGTGTTGCTGTCTTTGTGCCCCCCACCTGGGACTGGATTTAGGTCTGAAATAATTTCCTTTAAAATTGTCAAATGTGTTGTTCTACAGAGAACTCTTTGGAGTTGATCTGCGTGACAAGAACCTGCTCTTTATTCCTAACAGGTTGGTGACCCATTGCTAAATAGGAAACTGCATGTTGGAGACTAAAGAAATGTATTGTGAAATAATTCAGGGGACTTCAGTCCTTATGTTTAATGTCACTTTATTAACAAATGAGCCTGATTACATTTTTTTAAAGGTTGTGCATTGGTTTGTAAGAGGTAAGTGCGGGAGGTCTTGACTGTGAAGGAGAAGGAGTGAGGAGGGGTGTGCGTGAGATCAGCAGCTTGTATGTGCAACCGTGCTAATGCTTCCTTCTGTGGTGACTGCAAGTCTCGTACCTCCGAAATGTAGTACTAGTGCAGAGGACATCGGGCTTTGCTTTGGTAGCTTGCAGATATGAGAACACAGAACTACACTGGCACTCCCCACTAAAACTTGGGAGGTTTTTCCAGTGCAAGATGGTGCTCGTGGCCTCAGCCTTGTTCCCGCCGCGTCCAAGTGCGTTCCTGTGGCATGCTCTGAACACACCCATGGGATCGCTCACTGCTTTGGGCACTCCAAAACCTGCTGTTGCTTGGGTTCAATAGCAGTTACTATTTTAAAGTAACACTTCACAGATTTTATTTTTTTTTTAAAAAGAGTTTTGGAATTGTTTCAACTGAGCTGTAACCCAAGTCTAGTTAATAGGCCTTTCCCTGCCTGTGATTAATCTTGGCAAATACTGGGCTCTGCTGCTGCAGAACAGGTCGAGCAATCTGGTGTGCTGCAGGAGGCAGAACTGGTTCTGCTTCGACATGTACCAGTGAACAAGCCCTACCGCGAGTTCTGGGGGGAAAGCACTCACTCACGTAATCAGCTTCTCTGTTGTTTTGCTTGCCCGAGATCTGTGTTTCGGTCTGGGATGGTGCATCGCCTCCCATTTTCCTTCATAATCAGGCCCACGAACTGGGTGACTAAATTTTATCCTTCCTTCCAGAAGTCTGTTCTGTAATTATGATAACTTTTATCTGCTTAAGCAAAAAGTGAGTTAGAACTTTTTTCTAAATTAGTATCTGGGGGCAGGGGGAGAGGAAGTAAGCCTTTAAAAAAGGCAGTGGTATTTTATACACTTAAAGTATATTGGGGGGGGGAATACAGGTTACAGCAAACTTTTTTGACTACATTAGGCTATTTTAGGCTCTTAGCTATCATGTTTTCCCAAATGCCTTTTCCCCTTGGTGCAAACAGACTTGAATAGAGTTGCACCAAAATAATAGGAAGAGCGCATTATGTTGAGCAAGTTTGTGTTTGTGTGTTTAGAAAGGCCTGAGCACTTCTGAACTGACACGTGTGCATTGCCGCAGCTCCCTGGGGCTGGATGCACTCTGGCTTTATCACCCGCACCAGTTACGCTGCTGCAGCTATGGGGTGCAGTTAAAGTCCCGGTGCTCGTGGGGGCTAGCGTAGACACCTCTTCCTGATACAGCGAGAAAGTGGGAATAAGGTTTCCTGGTGAAACGTATGGTGCTGTAACACTCCTTCTTGTAGTGACAGGCATGGTATTCTGTCACAACTGTAGTCGCTGTTAAGAAAAATGTGTGAAAAGGAAAACCTTAACTTTTATAGGCCTACACTGGCGTTTTCTTGTGTAGATGTGTATTTATTGCAGCCTTCCCTTAAGGAGAAGAGAAAATCACCCAAGTCACCTCAGTACGAGTGTCCAGCGGAGGGGTAAGATTGAGGCATTTTGGTGTCACACAGCCTGGGCTGCTCCACCTTGGGGCAAAGAGAGGGAAAGCCTTGCCTCTGCCTTTGCTCTAGGGCATCTGAGACAGCTATTGTGGCAGGAGGGGGCTCAGAATAACACCTTTCTTGCAACCAAACTCCCACTGAGGGTAGACTTAAAATAGAATTTGTTATAATATTGGGTCCACGGCATCACATACTGAAGTGATGTGCTGCACACAGCCTACGTGCTTCCCTAGGCAAACAGCAAGCACGGAGATGGCTAAGCCAGAAATGTCATTGTGCAAACAAATGACTTTTCATAACTCAGTGGTTTTGTTTCAAACAAGAAGGAAGTGGAATTGGAGCTGTCAGGAGTGACAGGTGGAGAAGTCACCCTCCAGAGCATCAGAAAGATTACTCCCACTCAAAGAGATTTAAATAATTTTCACCAAAATCAGGAAAAAAATACCAGATTCAAAGCCGCTGTTCTAGTTACCAGGGAGGACCCCACATCAGCTGTCAAACCAACCACAGGGCAACAGGGCCACACAGTCCCAGTTCACAGGGCAGACAACCGGGGAAGAGACCAGCTCTTGCCTTTTGCACCAGAGTAGGTGCACAGTTAACAAGATACTTTCAGGTCATCTTTTTCCTTGTAGTTTTTGATGTGTTCCCCCCCCTTAATGCAGTATATTTTCAGTATTAAATGTCTTTGTTATTGTTGTTGAATCAGGAATTCAGCCAAAACTGTAATAGGTTTCTGATTCTTTCCATTGAGTAAAGACCTGAGTGGAAGATGGGAATGGAGACTGTTGCACTGATTCCTCCAAAGATAGCTGCTTGAGGTGGACAGCTCTGCATTTGGGGGAAATAGAAAACGGACAGGAAAAATGAGGCCAGCATTAGAAGCAAAAGGTTTTTATTAGCTTCTGATATTTCAACCCTACCTACTTAAGCTGCAGCTAGAACCAAAAAACTTATCGTTGTAAAAAGACTACCATAATCCAAAACAATCCATAAAAGTTTTCCGCATGTATTTAAAGTTTAAATTCAAAAAAGAACTTTTCAGGGTTTCATTTTCTAACAGCATCTTCATAGAGATAATATCCAAGTTCTCTTCCTAAGTACAGATACAAGGCAAACAAGCATCCTACAAAATAATCTATGGAAAAAGGTAGTGTAGAAGAGAAATTAAGACAGTGTAATAATCCACTAGCCAGACACACAGGTTAAATGTAACACAACCATACCATCAATGAAATATTTAAAAATGAAAATAAATTAAGGTTACATCAAAGTTCCTGCTTTACTTTTATTGTTTAAATCCTCAATATAGTACATACCACTGCATTATGGATCATGGCAAAGACTTAGCACTAGCATTAAAAAAGTTACTATAGAAAAACTTTTATGAAAATAAAACAAGACTGAAGATACTCCTTCACACAACTGTATGATGGCTATAGAAATTCCACTGAATCAGTTATTCAAACTAGGGCCATTTATTTTTAAAATCACTGAACTTCTGTAAGATCTTGGTTGAAAATCTGAACAGCCATAAAAATTGAGATGAACATCAATGAGCAGTGATCCATACACTCTGGCTGAACAGATGCTGTCTTACCCTTTTTGTTGCTTAGCCAAGCTGCACATTTTGTTCTCCCTGATACCTGCACCCCAGCAAGAATGCAATTTTGCAGAGCACAGGTTTTTGGTAGCATTTTGACATTTTCTGAAAGCCAAAATCTTGTTCTCATAAGGCCCCAGTCACTACATGAGCAATGTTAACATATGAACACAGGCTTAAAAGGCTTTGTCAGTGTGTTGTTTTACCTGTTGTACATGATGCTGCAGACTCATTTGCCATTTGGAAGCCAACTGTCTGTACATATCATCATAGTATAGTGCTATTTTTCTAGAAAACATCAGTAAGCATCCCAGCTCACTATTACTACACCCTCCCCATTAACTATAACAGGACAGGAAAGACCTAAGTGGTGCTTTATAGGACTCGCTCTACAGATTTAAAGTAGTCCACCAAACAGGAAAACAAACGCCCTCCATGGCCTTCGCAGTTTCGTAATATGTAATGGAGAAAACAAAGGGCTTAAATACACTCAAAGATATTTAAAAGACATTTTATCCAATGATGAGTTTCTGATACTACAGCGAACCATCCTGCTGGATTCCTCCCATTACACAAACTATAAGAAGGTAAGTGAACACTTCTGTGAAAATGCTATTTCCCCAATACTGAGTTCCTTGTTGACTATGATTTTAGATCTGTGTTTATTAGATACATCTTTTAGAGGAGAAAAATATTTAAAACAAATACCCTAAGCAGTTTCTAGTTTAATTGTATCAAATCTTCAGTGTTAAACCTAAAAAGAAGAAAATCTCCACAAAATGATGGTTAAAAGAACAGTTTTTGCTTGGTTACTGCATGGGCGTTGCAGACAAGCTGCACCTCGAGAGTCCATTTCATAAGGTTGCAACGGTGTCTACTGTCCATTGTTTTCTGGATTTGTTGTGGTGGTTTCAGTGCCAACAGGTTGCACATTGTCTGCAAGATTGTGCGCATGCTCAAGGAACAAGTCTTTCAGTACGCTCAGCTCCTTGGTCAGGAGCTTAATTTTTGCCTCTAAACGTTCATTTTCTTCTTTGAGCTGGTTGACCCTTTGCAGCGTGTCTTGCGCTTTCTGCTTGCTTTTTAACCGGCTCTTTTTCACTGCCATGTTGTTTCGCTCTCTGCGCTGACGATACTCATCACTGTTTCTATCCAGAAAGGAATTTTTCTTTCCCTGTTTGCTCGGAGGCACAGCTTTGCCTCCGCCACCAGGACTAACGGGCACCAGCTGGGGAACCTGCTGCAAACCACTAGTGTGTGCTTGGGTGTGAATCACGCTTACTCCGTTCGCATCTGTAGCGGTGTTCTGTTGGGATGTCTTGCTCATTTGGACAGGCTCTTCTTGGACACAGCAGAATGTATTAGGAGACTGAAAACTGTTATGTTTCTAGAAGGTGTTTCCAACAGGTCTTCACATGGATTAAGGGCAAGGTGAACCTAGTAGGAAAAAAAAATGCTGTTAAAGGTGCTGAGTTCAGCTACAATCCTATACATCACTGGCTTTAGCATAAGGTACTGACGGTACATCTGGCAATAACACATCACAACTGTGCTGGAAGTGGACAAGCTGCCAACTACATTTCAGAAGCCTCTCGAACGTATTTGGATTGGAAGGGACTGTTACTGGGTCATCTAGTCAAGCTGTTTGCATTGTTCACTGGCTTTACTCAGTTATTCCAAAGCCATCCCTGATGGATGGGTGTCTAGCCTAGCCTTGAATATCTCCAGTTTCACAACCTCTGTCTTGGCAACAGGTTCCACTGTCTAACTTTTCCTCCAGTTATATAATTTTCTTAATTTTCAGACTGGAGTTTTCTTTCTGCAGCTTAAACCTATTAACAGCCTGACTCTTGACCAACAGGAGTACTTGATCCTTGTCCTCTCCAGACCATCCCTCTGGGTGTACGCACAGACAAATTCCTCCCTGGTCTCTTTTCTCTGGAGTGAGGGTGCTCAGACTGCCCACCTTTCCTCGACCATCTTACAGCATCTTCTAGTGCTTTTACCTGCTCTGAGATCATTTCACTTGCTTTTGAAGATGATGGCCAAACTGATGACTGTTTTAAGGTCTCATTAGTACTGAGTGTAAAAAAATGATCTATGGAAAAAGGTAGTGTGACTGAGTGACGTTAAAGGAACCCCTTCAACCACAAACAAGGTGAGACAAGCTAAGCCTGTAAGAGTACTGTGATGAGCATGTGGGACAGGAACGCAGGGTGATGGCAATGTGAGAATCACTACACAGCAAAGACGGGACTGTTGCCACCCATAGAAAGACAGCAGCCACAGCTGACTCGTCCACAAAATACACTCCCCTGCTGTAGCTCCTGCACTGGTCAGCATCCACTCTCCAGTGGACAGACAGACCCCATGAGCAGGACACCCTCTCACCTGACTCGTTCTCACGCTGCTGCGGGTCAGCCTGCTCCTGACCCTCATGGTGGCACAAGGAGGAGGACACCACAGCTGCTGCAGGGACACGGCCCTGGCAAGGCTAACAGCTGCTCCCCTTCTCTTCCCATCTCACGGGATGACCTCCGAGATGTCTGGGAGAGAAGTTTGGGAGAGAAGAGGGGAAGGGCAACAGGGTTGTTCCAAGTTCCTGAAACGCCAACCTGTGGTTCCAGTGAAAAGTACTCAGCTATCAGTCAAACAAGTGTTGATTTCTTGTCATGTTAAAGAAAAGTATCTAACTGGCATAAAACAATCCAAGATCAGCCTGCATTGCAACAGTGCAGCCTGTCACCTATGTACATGCAGTATCATACGACCAGTGTTCACCACCCTCCTTGCCCATCCTCAAGAGGACCGGCTGGGAAAGCAAGCAGTTGAAGTTAGTGGTGGGCAATGCTGGCCACCCAGTACCGGCAGTGTCCAACCCGGGGTTATGGCTTGCATCAGTAACGGCATGAGACATGGATAACGGTACTCCTGTGTCTGGCTGATGAATGGATGTGGCGAGATGTTTGTAAAGGAGCTGCTGTGTGTCACTGGTCATTCTAAACTCACAGGTTCATCAGCTGTTTACTGTTCTTGTTTGTTTTTCTCAGCAGTCTGAGTTGCTATTTTACCTTTTGCTAGTGTATCATTAAAACAGTTAAAATTCTACTGTCTGGATCAATTGCAAATTTTCTTCCATAATGAGGGAGTCAGAACAAGATGCAGCTGCAGAGTGTGGTTCAGTAACATTCACAGAAAAGCCTAGTGAGTTTGGCTTGAATGTTATTCAAAATTAACATTCTCTGTCACTGAGAAGTCTTCTCACTTAAAACAAGTGAAGAAGATGTGTGAGTTACACCCATACCCCTCCTATCAAGAAAACTTTTCATTTTCATATTTCAGGGCAGAAAGAGACCCATCACCATTTTTTGACATCTGTATAGCTAAATCTATTTAGTATTTTCCTGATTTCAACTCTTAAAGCAACTTTTGCAAACCACACTAAGTCTTAGATTCTGGCTCAATAAGCAATTTGGTTCAGTAGTTAAAGTGAGCATACAGCTAACAAGATGTCACTCTGCACAAATACCAGGCTGGCAGGGCCAGTTGCAGTAGCTGTGCATGTGTGATTGCACAGACATTTTTAATCAAGATCCAAGTGTATGCTTCTCTTGGAGCATATACTGGCTTTGTCTCAGCTTTATTTTTAAATACAGGATTTCTCTAGCCCTCAATGAGTATACAGCTCTGTTAGATCACCTCTGACAACTGAATTTTTCCACTAGTTTTTGGCATCTTTTCAAAGTCAGACAGAATGCTCTCCTGCCCCCTCTATTTCAACACATTACAGTGCTTGCTAACTTCATCTGGACAGCCCAGTTAGGTAACCCATACCATCTTCACCATCTGCTTTTTGTGCTTCATGAGAAACTACAGAGGAAGGGGTGGCTCCTGCCCCCAAAGGCACCCCACCCAACGTGTAACAAGTTTCTTCGCATTGCCAGGTTCCACATGCTATTTCTCTCTACGCTATCGACTATTTAATATTGTTTTATCGCTCCCTTCAGATGTCTATCAAAAGCCCCTGTAATTGAAAGGTAAAATGATTTGTTCTATTAAACCATATTTTAATGGAATATTTCAGTTGGACAGTACATGGATCTGAGCAGAAGATGAACCAGTGTCACACCTCTCTAGCAAGCGTTCTAGCCCTGCTAGAACTGATCTCCCTCAGTTCCTTCCCACTGGAACTCATCCATCTTGTATCAAGTAACTATTTCTTGAGTCAGACACGCTCTTACCTGGCCTGATGATAGGAACTCTTACCTGGGAGAGATGACACCTGGATTCCTGTCCTGCTCCAACTAATATTTGTGCAAAGCAAGTAGCACTAACTGAACAGCATTACAGACAATCCAGGAATGATAACAGTTGAGGCTCAAACCTAATTTTTCCCCCTGGTTATTTGGAGGCTGGATCCCTATTACCAATTGTCAGTTCCTCAACAGAACGAGAGAGAAGGACACCCTGGATAGCAACAGGTGCTATGGGACATCCTTCAGGGAATATTGCAAGGACATTTAAAGCACCAGGCATGAGACGTACGGAAGGGGCTCTAAAGAAGGGTGAGGTAAAGGGCACAGTAATTGGGAGAGGCCACGAGGGTGGGGAGGCAGATGTGTCTCAGAGTTTGTTTCTTAGACGCCATGCCACACAAACACAACTGCTCTGCTCCTCTCCACCAGCAGGTTGGTTTGCTGTGGATGGGTGATAGCCCCAGCACAGCAGGAGGCAGCTCCTCGGAGAGCCAGCCGAGTTTCCAAGCATCTTGTTCCCATAAAACTGCTCATTAGCTTCAGCTCAGCAACAGCCCTAGGCTGGTTCCACCCAGCACATGGTAGTGTTTCCAGTGGCCAGTTAGAACTGCCCTGTTCTCTCCTTCGGCCACCAACTGGCCACCCAGGACACCAACTGGCCACCCACTACAGCATAATAGCTGGTAACTCAGAGGTGTCCTCTGAGGCAGGGAGATGTTTCTTACTGTCTGACAGCACTCCTCAGGGACCACAGAGGCTCCCAAGCAAATCAAGGCCTTGCCTTCACAAAAAAAAAATTTAAAAAAAATTAAACTTCCAAATGTTTGTTTTGGCAAAAAACAAAAGATGTTTTAATTTGTTAATTAAATCAGTATTTTTTTGACTTGGCAGCAAAAATACAAAGCGCATCTCTGCTCTTTTTCAGAGATGTGACTGCGTTGATTCTGATCGTTAGTCAGGATGACTTTATTGCATGAATTCACTCAGCTGTCTTGTCTAATGCAAAATCAGTCCCAACCTGAACAGCAATAGGTGGTCTCCCTTCTCTCTGACTTCAGGAAGAGTACCCCAGTAGGATCTGACTCTAAATCCAGATGACCTTGTACAAGGAACAGCAGCGTAATACTCCAGGCATATGTTTGCAGAACACCGGGAGGACCCACTCCTGTGTGGTTTGCTGCACGCTCACAGGCAAGTTAGTAAGAGTTGATGGTGACTCTCATACTGAAGGCTAGGCAACAAATTTTTTTAGACTAGGGAGCTCAAACCTATCATCTGTTGCCATAGCTTGACAACATCACTTTCCCATATTTTTCTCAGAAACTTCATTTTTTCCATACACCTTACAAGAAAAAATGCATTCCAACATTCTTAAAAAAAACGCACCCAGAACATCTAAAGTATGTATTTTAATTGCAGGCTAGCAGCATTGATGACAGAATCACAAACAATCCCACATGCCAGGAGGCAAGGAGGTATCAATGTGACACTGCCTTTTGAAGTATAAGGAAGGTAGCAACTTCTAAAGATGAACTAATTCCTTAAATCCAAAAGTTTTTCAAAACACAAATTTTTATACTTTCTGAAGAGGCGTTATAACCAGCGTGGCACTATTGCTGAGGGGAGTATTGAGTTGTCTTAATGACTGCTATTTCCCACCAGATGTCAGAACGAAAACCAACGTCAAGCTTCGTGTGATAGATCTGTTTTGAAAGTTGTGTCTGGAGCTAAAAAATTTGTTGGGAACCAGCAAGATTTGTCAAGACATTCAAAACTCCCTTGAGAAGCTAGAAAAGAAGAATACCAGTTGTTACAGCACGGCATTTTATGGCGGTTCAGGGCAGCTCCTGGGATCCCTGGGCCTCGTGCGCTCCCGGGAGCGGTACGAACGGCACCGGCGGGCTCTGAACCCCGCTCCCAGACCTTTCCCGAGGCCCGGCACGCTCGTTAACGGCCGCGTCTGGCGGAGCCGGAGGACGAGCCGTAACGACCGCCCCGGCTTCCCCCGCTCGCCCGGCCCCGCTGTCAAAAGCACCTGGAGGCGCCTTGGCCCGGCCCCGCTCCCCCGGCCGCGGGGCGGGCAGGCCCGGCGGGGCCGGAGCAACCGCAGGGACGGGACGAGACGGGGCCCGGCCCGCCCCTCCCCTCCCCCGCGGGCCTGTGGCGGCGACGCCGCCGCCCTCCCCAGCGGGCCGCGGCCCGGGGGCCGCCCGTCCGCGGCCGCGCTGCTGCTCCTCCTCCCCCGCCCGTGCGGGGCGCGGGGGTGCCCGGCGCTGCCAAGCCGTGACTTCACCGGGGGAGGGAAGGGGAGGGGAGCCAGGGCCGCCCGGCGATTGCATCATGCGCTCCCATGCGCGGCGCCCGCCGCGGCACCCGCTGCGACACGGCGGGAGGGAGAGGGAGAGCGAGGGCCGGCCCGGCCCGCTCCCCCCCCCGCGGCGTCCCCCCGCGCCCCGGCCTGCCGCCCCCCGCGCGGCCGCGCTTACCTGTGGCGGCGCGAGCGGGCGGCGGCGACGGCGGGAGGGGCCGGGCCGGGCCCGAGCCTCTTTCTTTAAAGTGTGGCGTGCGGGCGAGCGGCGATTGCGACACCCTACCGCTCCGCCCGCCCCCTCGCCAATCGCCACCCAGCCGGCCGCCGGGATGATGCAATAGCCGCCCGGATTGGCAGCCCGTGCGGCCAATGAGGCCGCCGGCACTCTTAAAGGGCGAGGCCGTGTTGTGGTGTCGGTTGTGCGTGGGTTGTTTTTTTTTTCCCCCGTGAGGACGGTGCGTGTTCCGTGGGGCTGTGCCTTTCCCGCGGGGGGCGGCGCTAGCTCTGCCCGCCGCGTCGGGAGTCCAGAGGGCCCGAGTGGTGTCCCGGCCTCCCCCTGGGTTTGTGCTCCTGTGCTGCTGCAGCCGGGGTGGAGAGAAACGCGCTGCACGGCCACGCGTGTCTCCGGAGCTGCTGGCTGCGCCCCGGCCCGACTGCGGGCGCCATCTTCCCTCTCCAGCGGGGGTTGGTGGGAAGGGGAGCGAGGCGGCCGTGTCCCCCGCGGCCTGTGGGCAGCCAGGCGGCCGTCCGCTGCCCTTCGGGCCGAGGAGCCTGGTGTCACATCCAGGTGGGCCCCACGCCTCCCTTCTGCCCTCAGCCTGCGGGGGAGAACCTGAGCCGGTGCTTCCCCGAAAACTTCCCTTCACAGGCAGCGCGGGGAGCTCATCCCCGGCCCACGCGTGAGGGAGAAGGTGGTCTCGTTCCCGCCCTAGGCTGCTGCCGCCGGCCGGGGCCAGGCTGGTGGTTTCCTGAGGGAAGCTGGCACGAACCTGGCCAGCGCCCCGCGAGCATCAGAGCAGATCGTGCTGTTTCTGTACTGATTGGCATCTCTTAATTGTTCCCGGGCTGTAAATTAACACCTGGCAGTGTGTTTCCATCTCGATCTAGCTGCTGTGTGGTTTGCTGCTGTAGGATGTTGTCAGATACGGTGGAAGGAATACCAAAGACATCAAATAACAATTTTAACTTTTCTCTTGACAGCAGAAATTATGGCAAATTCCTACATTTCATAATTATTAGTTAATTTTCCTTTTCAAGTGTATTTTTTAAAAGGCTAAACTCTGGCAGATTAGGAAACATCTAGAACATAGAGTGAAATGTCATAGGAAGATTATGCACCAATTCACTGGTATATGTTTGTTAGTATGAAATATTTCACTTTTTGTAGAGAAGAATTTTTTTGGCCCTTAATATTTTCCAGAAACTTTGGTTCACATCACTTTAATTCTGCCTAAACAAATGCAGTATAAAAAATATGTATGCTCGCATCTCTTAAGCTGTATGTACGCAGGATGTGTTTATGGGAATGTTCAAATGGGAAATACTTCAACATATAGGTGTGCATATTTGCACTGGGCACTTCTGAATATCATCTGTTTATAGAGTAAGCAAGTTTTGAACAAGTTTAGGTGTGCAGGCAGTGAAAACAGTAGTATGGGAGAAGCAGGTTTTGTTTAAATGCAGAGAGAAAAAGTGCCAATCTGTATGTTACTCCAGTTTATTAGCACATAGACCTGCTTGGGAAATGTTTTATGTCTGCGAAAGAAGTGAGAAGAATCAGATTTGTAAACACAGTTGCAGAGCTCAGTAATGTAGATATAATTATTTGTATTTGCCATTTTTATGGCTGTCTGATGTTGGGGGGGGGGTGCTGTTGTTGTTGTGGTAAAGTTCTGTGGAAAATAAACCACATTTGCACAAGAATTCTGAGGATTAGTCTGGGCAAACAGTTTTACTCAGCTCATTACCATGAAGATACTGTTTCCTTCTCAGTCATCAAGTATTTGCTTTAACATCGGTAATGTTTTTCTGTTTCTCAGTTGAAACTGTTACATTTTCTGTGACAATGACTCATCCATCTGTAGCTAGAGCAAAATTCCAGGTAAGCATTAAACATTATCCCCTGCTCACAATAGTTAAGTAAGTGTGTGCTCTTAGGGTGCTTTCCTAGGATTTTAGAGCACTTTATGACCATTCATTCATTAATCCCCATCAAAGAAAGCTGAAGAAAATAAAATGTAGACCAACTTATTCTCATAGAGTCAGATTATTTTAAACATTAAAGCCTATACATAATTCCATGCTTGTAAGGTCCTCCAATGCTTGGTTAGCATTGTATCCTATTACAGGAAAACCATCACACAGTGTACTTTAGCATTTGTAGGATTTTTTCCCCCCCACACAGCATTACAGTAAAAATAGAACATGATGGAAGCGATCTAAAAAGTAATCACAGAAATTATATGGGCAACTGTTCTTGAGATGTCGCATTGAAATACACACCTTAACTACTTATTTATAAGTTATGTGAGCTGTGCAGTAGCTCTGGAGTTGCAAGGAGGCTGGTCCCTGCTGGGATGGAGTCCTTTTCACTCTGATTCTGGATGTGTTCCTATAGCAACAGTCTACCTATACAACTATAGATAATATTGTAATAGTATCTCATTTTCACATGCATAATCCAGTCTCATGATTCTTTAAAGACTTTAGTCATTGAAAAAAATTACAGTTATTCAGCTTCTTCAAGTAATCTATAGCAAATCACAGGCAGAAAGGCTATTGAGGAAATAGAAACTGTGGGAAGTGGAGGCAGAAGGTGTAAAGGGGAGAGGAGCCCGTTGGGGTGAATGTCCCTGTTTATTACCCATTTGGTATGTTCCCTTAACACTTACAAAAGCATTCAAGAAGTTCTCTGCAGCCTTCCACTTAAAGTGTGAAAATTATTTTGTCACTGTTTGAATCATTTCTGTTGTGTCTGATTCCAGTGTTTATACGTGTTACCTCTGTCTTCATGGGCAATTATTTCTTTGTCCTAAAATAAAACCCATACAAACACCCTGGACTACAAACAACCTACACTTTAAAAAATATGTTTTTCTGTAAGCATGCAGTTCTTTGCCTCTATTTCCCTCATGGATAAGCCTTCACTGGATTTTTTTTACTCCAGACTTGCACATTTCTGTTAAAGGTTTACTTTTCATACATGACGCTACTGTGTAGTTTTTCCCTCTGGTCTAAAATCCATGCCTTTGAACTCTCTAGATGATCAGTCATTTCCTTTCCAGTGATTTAGAAGAGAGGAAAATAAATGTATTTGTGTATATATTTTACAAGTGGAAATAAATAGGCCCCTGAGGTAAAAACACACCATTCCAGGCTGTGATGTACAGTGTGTTAATGTATTTGAGGGCAAATGCACTGAATTACAACCAAATGAAGCTTTGCTTGATAACTACTATCCCTATTCTCTCAACCTATATTTGTTCAAAACTGGATAGAAAGACTGTCTGAATATGATTGTAGTCCTTACTCCTTATCACCAAGCAGATGACATTCATTCAGGAATATCTCAGAAATACAAAGTCTGTAATAGAGGTTTTTCTCTAATCTTATAGTTGCAAACCTCCCTTCTCTTAATAGTCCTTGCATTTTGGTATTACAAGAATTACTTTTTGCATTCCGGACTGACCCACACCAAGACCAAAATCCTACTGTTAGAAATATAAATTTTGCAGAGCTGAAGTTATAAAATGTTCAGACAGCAGAAGAATTGCTGAGTTTCATTTATCAGGAATCTGGCTATATTAAGAAGAAAAAAAAAAATCAGAAAAATCATCTCTGTTTGAAAAAGCTTACACTTGTTAAACAGAATTTCTGAGTGTTTTTCAATCTGATTTAATAATTTAAATTATAGAAACTTGTCTATTAACAGATAATTTGTCAGAGGTAGCCTTTTTGAATAGGTGAAGAGAAAGCAGAGGAAACATTGCTTAGTGGTGACCACTATTTCAGAACTGTACTTCTAATTCTAGCACTGACTCACTATAGCCTTGGAAAGTTACAGCGCTTTTGTTCTAGAAAATACGAAGTAAAGAAAGGAGCCATTCTGTTCTAATAGCAAACATCCATTTTATTGTAACACTGCCTGGAGTTCATTTACAGGAAAAATCCAATGCCTTTGTTCTTTCTCTCTATGCAGCTAATAAGTCCTGCAACTAAGTATTTCCAGTTTCTAGTTCTGCATCTTCCACTACTACTTCCTTTATTTGCAGTTATCAAAATATTAAAGTTATCCAGATATCTAGAGTTACTCATCCTGGTTTCTGAAAAGATATTAACTCAATTACATGGGCAGAATAAAGGGAATGTTTCTCAAATGGAGGAGGACCAAAAAAAAAAGCCGTTCCCTCCCCCACACCTTCAGCAGGCTATTGGGTGATAGCAAAATAAATCAGGCTAACACAGGAATATTACAGTGCCTGAGAAAAATGAATATATTGATGATATTTTACTAGAAACCCAAGCTGGCACTTTTGTAGGTGTTGCATGCCACACCTCTCTCCAGCCACAGCTGTTCCCATTTCCTTTACAGTTCTAAGTGGGGGATTGGTACTTCATGCCTGATGGACTGGTTTCATCTAGGCAGAATCTTCACTAGTTTGGCCTAAGATTTAATTCCTTAATTGCCGTATTTTTGATTCATACCATTATCAAGTTAAACTTTTTAATCAGAAAATTTTAGCTAGCGCTTTTAGAATTAGCCAGCTGCATAGGTAAAGGTGTGCCCAGTTTTGAAAGTTTTACTTTTTTGTATGTTATTCTGGTTAGTAGGTTGGGTTCTTTAACAGTCACATATCAGAGGCTTCTCTTTCATAGCTACAAAATACTTGATGATGATAAATTTATTTTTTTAGTGAAACTCTTATCCCTCATGTGTCAGGAATTTTGCTTCAAGCCAAACCAGCTCAGGTTCTCCAATACCAATGTTCCATTTCACAAGATGGGACTTTGATCTGAAAAGCATACCACTACAGCAGTGGCCTCTTGAGGGATTTGGAGGTAGAAGGCCATCTCATTACCCCAAGTAATCACTTGTTGTCTTATGATGATTCTCTGCACATAAAAATACTGTCACAAAACTGTATGCTTTTTCAAAATTTAACATATAGTTATATTGCCTCCTTTCTTCACGGTATTCCAGAGGACTGTTTAGAAGATGACCAATGTATTTTAAGTAAATAAAGATGACCCAATATTCACTAGTGTTCAGTAGCCACAAGTCCCTTCAAAGTGAGTGAAGCAGCTGGGGTTACTATCTGTGACCTTCTATAGAAATATCAGGTTATGGAATTAGAAGCTTTCTTGTAGGTATTTGAGTTTGAAAATATCGAGTGTGTCCCTGAAGAATGCCTGGTCTGGGAGGAGGCTCTAGGTGGGTCACATTACTCCAAAGTGTTCAAATTTTGGAAGAGCATCTAACAAAAAGTAGGAGCGCCACGTTCCTTTACATTTTTTTTACAGGATTTTACATTTTTTATCAACCTATGTTTGTGTTTGGGTGTTCCCTGGGTTTGCTCTGATGTCTAGTGATCCAATTAAAATTGGTATAGCCATTGTTGTGAATTTCACCGGGGCTTGGCTTGAGTTTTTCCTGAACTTCTTCAGTAATTATACTAAACAATGCAAACTGCGAGTTTTCCGGTATCTACAGAATGTGACAGGGATTTGTAGACTGTCACTGATCGATATGGGGATTTGCTGCCGTGTGTATGTAAAATGTTAGGTAAGGTGAGGCTTCATAGCTAAAGATGAGTAAAAACAAAGTAGATAAATGGATTGAAAGGAAAATGCTGTGTATCGTGTGTGTATATGTGCACATATAAAATCTGGTTCAAAAGAGACTTGTTAGGACTGAACAAGTCTGAGCGAGAATTAATGGCCCACACCTGGGAATAAGAGGTGAATTCTCAAGTATCCAGGTTTAGTAACTGCCACACCTGTCCTATATTCCCAAAAGCATAAATGAGGTCTGCAAGGATTTAGATAGCTTAGCTTCTGAATGTGCAGTTCCATGGCTCTTTTCCAAGGCATCATCAGTCACCACATGAAAATCCCCACCCATAATTACTAGGGCATTATTTGTCACGGGGTATACTCTAGTGAAGAACTTTACCTTATTCATATGATATCAAGAAGAGTAAATAGTTTTAGGGATGAATTTTGTCCAGACTTCAAAATGGTTCTTCAGAACAGAAGCTTAAAATAAATACCCTTCCAAAAAAGCAATTAAATTGGAGAGGCATAGCTCTGTTTCTTCTTCAGTCTCATGGTGTTGGGAGAATGAGGACACAAAGTTCTTATCAATAGCTTTATTATTCCCTGCAACTTATATGCTCTCTGACATACCATAAAAAGCTCAATGAACAGCCACTTGAAAAGAAAGAAGCTGAGAGCTTGTCACCTGGCAGGGGTAGTCTAATTGTTTATTCTGCCTCACTTCTGTTCATGTATGTGAATAGAAAATGAGTTATGCCTGGATCATACAAAATACATGGGAGGACAATTTAAGAACATGTATTGGCAATTAGAGCATGTCTGTCACTGACCTCCTGCTACTAACATCTAGGAGAATTTTGTGCTAAATAATCGGTGATACTTTCGTGAGGCAAGTAAAGTCTATCTCTTGTCCCCAACAGAAAAGAAGTACTTACCTCAACAGTGCCATCCTCCTTCCAGAAAGCTGATTCTCTGCCTTTGGTGAGTTAACTGTTTTTTCTTTTTCTGCCTCCTGAAATGGAAGCAAATTCCAAAGAAACATTAGGGCACAGCTCTCTGCTCTTTGGCTCTGCATACCTTCTAACATACTATAGACTCCCAGAAGAACAAAGCAATTATACTTACACTTGCAGGCTGAATATCTCTGTTACAGTGAATTTACCAGACACAATCTAGTGTTGGGTTTCTATTGAATATAAACACTGCAGCCAAATTTGTAGAAAAAAACACTTTGGTAGCATGTCCCAGGGACAACAATGTCACTGGAGAAGGGCTCATCTGATTTTCTGTCCTCTCAGCAGTAAGTAGATCAGATTTCCCTCTGATAGTCAGGAGAAGCTTTATGCTCCCTCCGTCACTAGCATGTCCTTTGAGGTCACGTTTCTGCATCTCACTGGCCTTAAAAACCAACTCAGCAAATCTTGGTACAGAGGAAACTCTCCTTGTTCTGAGTTGTTTAGCCATCATGTGGGGTTTTCCTGCATCAGGCACGATTTATTTGGTCAGAAGTTATTACACAATTAAGACACCAACTGAAATCATCAGGAATTTTCCCTGAGGAAAGAATTCAGGATCAACAATATTGCAACAAAGTTGATGTTGGTGACTTAGAGGGGAACAGCATGTCTGCGAAATGTGGGACAAAAAAGAGTAACATGCAATGGAAAAGTGGATGGGAACAGAGAACACTTCAAAACATACTGAACGTGCTCTCATAGACTCCCAGTGGTGCATGTGCACTGGCAGTCAATATAATGCCAGCAGCTGCTTGGCAGAGACTGCAGCTTACTCTACTGAAGCACAGTGGCTTCCCTGAAGACTGTTTCTCTGCATACCCAATATTTGCTGAATATACACATTCCAAAGAGGACTTTACTGAGGTGTACACAATTGTAGAAATCTTCAAAGCACACAACAAATGTGGTAAAAGTCACAATCGTTTGTCCAGGTTTTTGAGGCCCTCCTCCAGGGACTACAGGCGTTGCTTTGAAGTCACCTGCAGTCCCGGTGGAAATGTGGTTTGGCAGTTGGAGAAAAGGACTTTGCTTACCAGGAAATGAAATTCTTCGAGGTACGTTGTTTATGTGTACCTTCACCTCCCATGCTTTTTCCTCTCGTGTAAAGCCCTTTGACATTAAAGGACTCAGCAGGTGGACAAAACTGAGTGTAGCACATGTGCCAGTCTTTTCCTTCCTATGAACAAAATGAAGGCAGGATGAGTGCACACAGGTGTATGTGTATTCCTAGCAGGAGTGTGCACATAGGCAGCCAGTCCCAGAGAACTCCAGCTATGAGAGACTACTTTACTGCTAACAAGCAAATGTGGGATGTTGTGCTACACTGGTGCCATAAATAACTGGAAAGCCTTGGGCACAAATGCCAATGCCTTAAGCAGAAAAAGTTTATAATAAAATATTTCATTTGTGTGAACACTGTCTTAATGTAGGGACATTTATTGCATGCTAGTGTATGGCATCAGGAAAGAATACTGCAGCATATTCTGAAACAGTCTATATGTCTTTGGCTTTCATCATCTGAAGGCACACTACCTGTGGCCATAAATTTAGTGAGAGTTCACAGAGAGCTCTCAGGTACTTCATGCTATAGCAGCATTGGTGGCTGAGCTATAGGAAAACTGAAGAGCGTGCTTGCTTTTACTTTCGTTCTGAGTGTTCTTAAATAGATTTCTGGAAAGATTTTCAGTAGGCTTAAAATTTGACATGGCACATGTTCTGATACTCTACTACCGGATGGAGTTTTTTTTAGCCCTGACCAAAATATGTAGATCCAAGGACTTGGAAGTATTTCAGTGCTGCAAGGGAGATTTCACTGAATAGCTCTGAGCCTGCTGAAACAAATAGGCAAGTGACACTGAGGCAAAGTCTGGCTTCCTGAAGACCGAGTTTGCAGTTCCTACGTCAGAAGATCTGAGCTCTGCCTGCAGCATTTCCCACAGTTTGAACATTTAGCCTTTTCTCATAATAGGGACACAAATACTTAGGGTTTAATTGTCTTCCATAAAATCCAGGCGTCAATTTTTGCATATCCAGTGGAATCAGCAGCTGAGCTTGCGCAGCTACATACAAGGGGCAGCTATACTTAGGAGACCCACAATGTCTTGCACTTCCATAAAAGCGAAGGAAATGGGAGACTAAAACTTTTATCAGTGAGATGCTCAGCTGGGTAACTTATGTTTAGTTCAGTTTATTGATAAAGGAGAAAAGTCATTCCTATGTGGTGAAGAGTCTAGACCTATTTGCATAGATGCAAATGATTTCTTGATGACTTAAGTTAAATGTAAATGATCCATAAGCTCTGCACTTAAGTTATATAAATGCTTCCATCTACTAAAAGGTCCGAGAACATTCATGCTGGCATGAAATAACCCCTTTTTTATGGGAAATACTGATCCTCTATCAACTGTACTGTCTTATCCGACCTAAATACCACCTGTGTTGGCTGTGGTAACTGTCAGTAATTGTTTCTCTGACAGGGAGCAACAGGGTTCTGTGCAGAGTTACACTTTTCTGTCCTCTTTTGGCAGCTGAGTGTCAGACTGCAGACAACAAGCATGGATCCTTTCCTACGTGGTATTTGAAAGGATTCATCCTCCCCATGCTATGGGTTCTGTGGCATACAGGTTTTTAAATCATCTTCCTTTTAAAATTATACATTTTAGTAAAATAAAATCCAGTACTGTAGCATCCAAGACTGAAATAAGTTGCATGAATTCTTTTCAGAACCGTGCAACTCATGTAATTACAAATCTGGAATTTTTCTTGCTTTTAAAGAATATAGGAGTTATTTTTCTTTTTGCCATGTTAAATTTCACTTTATATTTACCATGTTTATGTCATACATGTAAGCAGTTTGTACTGCTCATATTCCCCATTAATAGAATGTTGGGGTTTGTTAAAGAATGCAGGATTTATGCTGATATTAATATATTACCTGTAATTTGCATAAAACTAACATCTAGCTTAATTGTTTAGGCCTGAAAGAATTACTCAGAGCGACTCCAAAAATTTAGTCCCATTTCCTATCTTTAATTACAGCAGTAGAAGGAAAAAAAAAGTTGACACTTTTGCAGTATGGGAACCCAATTGCATAGCTGGTCCATTTTTCACTTAGAAACACAAGTAGTTTGCAAGGACTTTTTGTATGGAATTAGAAGCCTCTCAGCCCTGGGCTCTTGCTGAATGGTTAGCTTTGATTATACTTAGCTCTGCTATTAACTATATGGCCATGTAAGTCGCATGACATTGTTGCTACCTCCTAGTTGAAGGGGAGTGCCTTTTCAGCATTGTTTTATGTGAATTTGGTACGAAATCATCTTGCAAACAAACTAGTACTGTCATTGGCTTTTTACTTTCTGAAATATTACTGCAAACAAGATACAATTTTTGTGCTCCCGTAAAATCAATGAAAAAGAAGATGGCTTCCATCAAAAGCAGCCTTCTGGTTTTATTCATATGAATTCTGGTATTTATTTAAAGCACTCACTAGCTCAGCTGTCAGCTACCTCTAAAAACTAAGCAGAAGTCATGTTTTGTTCCAAGCATCATAATTTGAGGTAGCTAGTCCTATTTTCCTCTAAAAATTTGAAATGTCCTTGTAACGCCCCAACTTTAGTTTCTAGATTTTTATGGGACTGTGATCCTTTCAGGAAAAACCTACTGATCGTTAGACTCACCTGGTTTGTGATTAACTCTTATGGCACTTAAGATAAAGTCTTGTTGTACCTAAAGCATAAGATTCGTTTGAACAGAAAAATGTAAACGCAAAGGTCTTGTGGACCTCATGCAGTGGTGAGTAATGTCTTATTTGTATGAACATGACTGGCATGCTGAATGTTAGCGTGTGCAACCTCTCTTTCTATGAAGGCTTAGAAGGCAGAATAGGTGTTACCTCAGCAGGCAGGAGTGTCAGGTCCTTTTTGCTGGGTGTTTTCCAGTGACCTTTGGAGTCCCTGCAGGGAATGAAGGGCTATCATCACGTCACCTGCCAGTGGTTGCAGGAGAGCCAGTGTTACCCCATCCGCCTGCTGCATGGTCAGTCTTGCGAACTCACTCTGTGGCAGGGCCAACGTGCTGCAGAGGGGAACTTCAGCACTGTATGCCAGCTGGTTAGTGTAAGCTGTCTCTTAAGTCTTAGCTTTGTGCAGTGGTTATTCTTAGGAGAGTCAGGGAAATTCTGATGCCGGAAGTATCGCTATTATTAGCTTGAAACCGATAACAAAACTGCAATCATTTTCAAGCTGAGATTGCCTCTGACTTGCTTCCTTCCTCTGCGCATCTGTTGTTCCCCAGTGCTGATGGTTGCTTTGATCATGGTTTGGATTCATTGGTGATGTCACCAAGTGACTCTAAGAACTTTGCAGAGCTTCCTTGTGACTACCTTCCTTCTCACTGCCTTTGACATTTTTCGTTTAGTAGGCCAACTCCTGCTTAGATTACTCATGCCAGTAATCCCTGGGCTGGCAGTGGGATAATTAGAGAAAGCTGAGTTTAACTCAGAGAGGTCAAATTTTCAGATACAAGATGGCATCCACACCGAGCAGTAAAAGTGCTTTCTATTAGTATAGAGTCAGTACTTATAAAACGTGACATTTTAAAATATGAGTCAAGTGTGGCCCCAAACCTTTCTGCCACTGTCACAAAGTCAAATGCTTTATGACATCAATAAAAGAAGGGTTGCACCAAAGGTGTATTATCTTCATATTTCCAGGTCTTAGTCCTTAATTCCATAGATACTTTGAGCATCGAATATTTGCAGGCTGGGAATCAAAAACTATGAGCTACTGGGTAGTGAGGCTATCCCATTGTCTGACTTGTGAATCACACAATAGGTTCAATGTAGGAGAAGTGTAAAAAGCCCACCAGATCCTCGAGTTCCTTGAGAGGCCTCGTGCAGTTCTCATCCTGCTGAAGCCTGCCATGGATTCAGCAATGTGTTCGCCTGTGGAATGACAGCCTGAGGCTTTCATATCCATACTATAATACAGAATGTAACTTTTTACCACATTTTACTCTTTAGTTAATTTTGATCCTTGTAACAATCTCTCTTAAAGGGGAGTAAAGTTAACTTAGAAAGGATGAGAACATAGAACTTAGTCAATTTCAGGAACTAAGTTTTGTGACAGGATGTGTCACATACTAAAGTACATAAGAAAAAACGGCAGGACTCTATTTTTATAAGCTGGTCTTCTTCTTCCTTTCCAGTCCCATCTCTTTCACTTTTCATACCTTATTCTTCTGATTGTAAATTCTTTGTGTAGCAAAGGGTCTTTTTCTATACTTCTGGAAAGTGCCTTACATATTTTGGTATTTCCATAATATAAATATTTTTATTTTTGCAGATACTTCCAGAATAATGTCTACAGTGCAAACAAGAACCACTTAGAAAGAGTGGTGAGGCCTGAGCCATGCTGTACCATCTTCTTTTTGTAAGTCTTTTGAAGTCAACAAAAGTAACATCTTCAGTCAGTGGCCAGGTTCCTCATTACTTAAGTAGCCTTCTCAAAATGTTTTAGCCCATTTTTGTAAATCTGCCTTCTGAAAACCAGATGATTCGGGATTGACTATACATGGTCTCCTTACACATTGCCGAAGTTATGCTTACCCCGGTAAACTACCTTTTGCATTAAAAGAACAGGTGTGAATAATATTACAGGATGACTACATTAATATTTGCAAAGGATTAATGCAAAGTCAGAACACGTGTATAATAGACAAACAAGGGTATTTTCTTCTTGTGTGATTCAGTGTTACACTGCAGCGTTCACACAAGTGTGCTCTGGAACAGTTACCAATACATGTGCTTAGCCTGAGCTGCTATTTTAGTTAGTAAGGCAAATGAGTATCTTTAGGAGCTGATAATCATAATATGCTTTGGGTATCAGAGTGAATTACTCATACAAGTGAGGAGATGCTATTGCTCTAACTAGCAGGATTTTGTTAAATAGTGATGCTAGCCGAAGTGTGCAGTCCAGCTGACTTTATGCGTGACAAGAATATTGAGACCCTGTTATTTTGGTATCTAGTTTTAGGTGCAGTTCAGGACATTGAGATTTGTGAGCCCAAGTTCCCTGCATAGCTCATGTAGGCACTTTGAGAGCATCTAAATTAAATGCCTGAAGTTGGTGTCACCTGTGTGCAAGCACAGGTACAAGCTATGTTCAAGTTTTCTGGATTTACAAGGAAGTTAAATCTCCATTTTTGGATTACATCTTGGATGATGCCATGAGAAGTAGCCAGCCATATTCTAAGAGTTATAATCTTCAGAGAGTATTTTGGGAACACTCTGCCCTTAAAAGCAGAGTTGGGAGCTGAGTTTGGAGTATCATAACTACCTTATTACTATTCTGCTGCATAATTTCTGTGCCAGCTAAGGGGCTGCACCAGTTCCTACTCAGATCAACAAGAGTGTTCAATTCAACAGACTAGGCATAGAGTCTAGAAAAAAAATAAGCTGTATTTCCTATATGCTCCCTTAAGGATACAATGGCAATAATCAAAAAGAAAATAATGACATTTTATTGACAGTTCACTTCAGAAATAAATGTATTTCAAGATAAAAGTTAATTTAACTTTTTCGTTTAAAAAAATTAAAACTGTCAATGAAAAAGAAAGTGTTTCATTTGTAGGGAAGCAGTAGTCAAACATTTGCATGCTCATTGATTGTGATATTAGCTCAGGACATAGGAGAGATTAAATTCACAGCTTTGCTAGTTATTTCTTGTGTGGCCTTGGCAAGTCATTCCATCTCAGCTCTCTAGCTGTGAAATAGAGAGTAACAACACTGTTCTACCTCCCAGGGAGATGTAAGCATGAATGAATTAAAGATCATGAGCTATTCATGGTGAGAGAAACCACTGAAGTTTATAAGGTAGACAGAAGATTGGAAAGTAAATTCTGGTGTGAAAGAAGGGAGGTTATTGTTTAGTCTGAGGTAAAAGGCTAGAGAATGGATGATTTGCGGATAGGCCAAATATTGAGCAAAGGGATAACATGGATACCAGTAGGAGAACTGTAAACGTGATTTGGGGAAGTCTTGAGGCAAAGGTGATGGCCTAATACTGCAGAAGAAAACAGTACGATGAGAGGTTAGGAGCAATAATATCACCTTTTTTTTTTTTTTGGTATTTTAACTGTATGTTCTTTGGAACAGAACTTAATCCTGTATCTGAAAAGCATTTGCAATATTCTGGGTACCATGAATATGGTCAGTCAAATATGGTCCTAACTATAAAAAAGCAACTATGTATGTAATGGCTTATTAACCATGCAAAAATTGTGAACAGATAAACCACTTACAACTTCACAGACTGATTGTACATATTACAGGTGACGAGTTGGAAACAGATTGGGTTATGAGGATCATTTCAATGGAGGTGAGCAATAATCAGGCAAATGGAAGTGAAAAGATGCTCTCAGTCGGCTAGCTTGGTAATTGCAAAGGACTGAGCTCTCAGGATTGGAGCCAGAAGTCAGCAGAGCGCAAGGACAGCAAGGGTTGAGGACATGGTCATAGAGACCCTGAAGACAAGGGGAACAATATGAAAAGGGATGAGGAAGATAGCATGGATTTGAGTTGGTTCACCTTGCAGTTGTAAACAGTGTTCCTCCAAAGGAGAAAAGCTGTAATGATAAGTAATTAAATCATCTGTCATTGGACCAAACTGTACATTAAAATTAGTAATCAGTCACCAGCTGCCTGGCCCAGCTGAAGGGAAGGTCCTGGTTGACTATGCTGCATACTGATCTACCGGTCTCCAAGGCTTTGGCACATAAAGCCCTTTCCTTTGAAAATTTTCATGTGTGGCAGTTTTTATGTGTAGTATCATGTTTCCCCTCCCTGGGGCAGAAAACACAGGAGAGGGGAGATGTTTGTGTTTCATTACACCACAAGAAATAAGATGGTAGATTGCCAGCTCTTTATTCGCATAGGAAACTACTGCTGCACCATCCCTGCTTACTCCCTCGTGCACACGCCCAGCTGAGGATAATGTCCCCTTGTCACTCCTAGGACAGCCGTACTGTCCTGTCTGCTCCACAGTGCCCATCCCTACCCTAGCCAAATCTGTCTCCTTTCCCCCCACCTCTTCTGCAGGTGGGAGAGAGGAGAGGTTAGGCTGTGCTGGCATTCACCCCAAGAAGTTTTGTGTGCAGACAGGACATTCTGGAGCATTGTCAGTAGCAAGGAAATATTCTAGTTTAACAAGGTAGTAAAATAAATGTGTAATAGCACTCTGATTCTTAACGGGATGCCACGTACCATATCCTATACATACTTCCTAGCTGTCAGATCAGAAAGCAGAGCGCTGTACTGCCCAGGCAGCTGTTAAAGCCAGCCTGGATCCTGTAGCCAGTTAACCCATTTTGCAGCCCATGGAAGTCAAAGGCCTGAGAACAGCACAGGAGCCAAGTTCAGTTGAAATGAAGAGACTTCAGTGTTCCGGTGCAATTAAACACTCTTAACAGTCACAAAATTCACTTACATAAAGCAGATATTTACATTCCTCCCTGATTATGTTTTTCTATTCAGTTTCCTTCCCTACTAGCAGAAACCAGCACAGCTGACTTTGTATAAATGACTTTTGGTGCTGTTTTGACTTGTGAAGCACTTCTCCCGTCCTCCCCTAGCTTCTAGACAGCAAGATCTGCTTTGAGGTGGAAGAATAGCACCCTCAAGAGTTGACAGCCACACTGCTTCAGGGATCCAAAATATGCAACACACATCCTTCCTCTTTTAGTTAAATTAACTCCCGGATACATGTAACTCAAGCAATGAGAATGAAAGTTTTCTCTTGACATTAGATTTGAAATATTTGGTATCAGTCACTGTTGATATGAATGTGGAAATACGCATTTGTGCTTGTCGGAGGGATGATCAGCTTCTAAACATTTTATTTGCCTTTGAAGAAGGAGGGACAATAAAAAGATGAAGAATTGTCTTATTTGTCTAAGTCTGGGAACCTCATTTCATACCATATTAAAACAATTTGAACAGGAATTTATGTTTTCATGTGAAAAGAGATTATTTAAAAGTTCTCAACTTAGATAAAAGGGGTCTATGTAAAAAAAAAAAAATACTGAGCAAACCAGTCCTTAAATTGTGGGGACTTGTTCGTTAATTACAGTAATTAGGAATGGAATCTGATACTAAACTTTCTGATTTCCTTTGAATTTCTTTTAATATGTGGTTAGGCCTTAATTTCAGAATTATTATCAAATGTGAGAGCATTTTAAGACTACAGAGGCATAGGTATTGTTATTAAATCACAAACTTAGTTACACACTTCTGCTGTTTCATGCAGCACTGACCTTTTATTTTAAATGTCCATGGCCTATTCCTGGTTTTGCCAACTTCTGAGTCGGATAAGGCTCTTCTAAAGCTCAGAGTATAAACTGCTCACCAGCTACTATTCCAGATGATATTTATCCCAGCAGGCAAAAAGTCCAGCTCTGGGTTTGTCCCTTTTCTGGGAATGGGTTCACTTGAGTAGAACAAGCAGAAGTTAGACAGTCGGATACAATCAGGGACATTTTACTTTTGCTCTGAAGCATTCAAAACTTGCTTCTGTCACAGACTTGAGGCTTTTCCTCTGTATCGTGACTTTGTTCAGAGTTCTTCTTACTAGTGTTTTTGTTGTTTAGACAGTGCTACAGCTCGCCATGGACCACTGAAACACCCCTCCGCGGCACTGCTGCTGCGCTGAAGCCAACATGTATAACCTTAGAAAACACTGTATATAAAAAGAATTTAAGATTGATTTTTTTTTCTGCTGATAGTGAAAGGTGAAAAGTATATTCTGTATTGTAAATTAATATGTTTCCCTGCTGTAATTACAGAATCCATTCTCCTAAGTGGATACTAGAGTGCAAAAGCCGCCTGACTCCGCTGGCCTTGCTTTTGCCCATGATACAGAGGTTTGCACGTGCATTGTGTGATACAACAACATGGGTTCTTGGTACATTGTAATTTTGTTTCCTGTTTAAGACTTTGTCACTTATTTTTAATTGCAAGGAATCTGTAAAACCCTTTCTGAGCAAGGAATTTACACAAGTTTCTGGCTTACTAGAACATCCAGGACTAAGAATTGCAGCATTTATTTTTTTTTTCTCCAGCCACCTCTATGAATTGTTATCTCTGCAAACCTTCTTGTAGCAATTTTAGGCCTGCACCTGCTCTGATGGCCTCGATTCGTCCTTTCTCTGTGCCAGTTTCAAAGGGACCTTCTGGACCAGCAGCTCTGAATGCCCGTGGAGTTTCTTACGGTGCGCCTGGGAGATATGCAAAGCAGACTGATACATCTACTCTGCAGACTGCGAGGGATCGCAGCAGGAGGATATTGTGTGCATCCTCACCCCTCCCGAGCTGCAGCTTGAAACGGGAGCTCCTCGGAAGGCTGTGGCTTTACACAGGAGCTGCTGTAGGCTCTTACCCCGCTGCCCCGGGAGAGGAGTCGCGGTGGCTGAGACACGCAGCTCCTCTCTCCGGCCTCGCGGTGCGGGAACATCGATCGGCTTCTCCGAAGCCGCCAGGAAACGCAGGCTGGGAAGGGAAACAGCGTCTCCACGGAGCCTGCCGCCGCGGGGCCGGGCACACGCCCGGGTTACCTGGCTACTGCCGCGCTGCGCGCCCGGGGGGAGCGGGGCCCGGCTGCGCCCGGGTTTATCTCGGGTAAACGCCGGGAGTCGGTCCGCGCCCGACACGGGTCGAGATTGCTGTGTGTGCATTTTGGGAAATCTGTAATTAAATTTACCTGCTTGATTCGTGCGGGGGCAGACCCGCGCGTTTATCCCACCCTTCCTGCGTACGGCCAAAGCCGCGGGGCTGCCGGCGCCGGGAGCTCACCGCACGGGGCTCCCGCCGCGGGGAGGCACCGGGGCCGCTAGTCCGCAGGTGGTCCGGCTCGGGCTTGTCCCGGCCCGGTAGGGCAGTTCCTCCGACTTTGACGGACCGGCAATAAGCGCAGAAGAAGGCAGGGCGGCCCCCGGCCGCTTACCGCCGAGCACAGCGGAGCCGGGGAGCCTCCGCTGCCCCCCAAGGTCTCCGCCCCTGCCCGCCGGGCGCCATCCCCGGACGGGTCCTAGCGCCGCTCGGGATCTGGCTCCGCGGGTCCCGCTGTGACCGGGCGAGCCCCGCGGGTCCCGCCGGTGAAGCCGGGCCGCAGTGGGATGCGGCGCAGCCCGCCCCCCTCGCCTGCTCCGAGCCCGCCCGGCGACACGGCGCTGCCGGCAGGTAACCATCGCCGGTGAGGCAGCGCCTTGGTCCCGCAGGCAAACACGGCGGGGCGAATATTACCGACTGGCCAAATATTTGCAAGTACGCGCGAGTGATGGTGAACTTTGAGACTTTCTCCGTAGCGCGGCCGGGGAGTCGCTGCGCCGGAGCGCTCGGCGCAGGGGTGGGAGCGGGAGATGGAAATGTACCAGCCGCCTTTGGCCGCTCTGCCCCGCCGAGCCGCCCCGGGCAGGGAAGGCGCAAAGTCCCTGCGCCGTTTCCCCGGCCGCTTATCAGCGAGAAGCCTCCTCGGCGGGCGTAGCCCAGCGCCCTGCGCCTGCCGAGCTCGGGGCGGCGGCGGCGGCGGGGGGCCGGGGCGTGCGGGCCGCTCTCCCGGCGGCGGGTCCCGGGGGAGGGCGGGCAGGCAGCTCTGCCCTGCCGGGGCGCTAAGACCCGGTTGCGCGGTGGTCAAAGGTTCCCAGCAGGAGGTTGGACACTAGTGGGCGGTCCCCGGCCCTGCTGCGGGGGTGTATATATACGGCACGCAGGATCGAGGCAACCCACTAGCAACAGGGCAGGCAACGAGTGGGTTTCGGGCGGGCTAGGGCGGGGGACGGGCTCCGGGAGCCGCCGTGCCGTGCCGTGCCGTGCCGCGCCGCGCCGCGCCGCGGTGCCGTTCGTCGCTGGGGTGCCGCGGACCTGGCAGAGCCGCCGCCGCTGCCGCCCCGTCCGAAACCTGGATTGCAGGAGCCCTTCACCATGCCCGGCAGACTGTAGGTGCTTCATGGAGCAAGCCAACTTCTACGAGGTCGATTCCCGGCCCCCGATGAGCAGCGGCCAGCACCACCAGCTCCAGACTCCCCTGCCCGGCAACGCCTACAGCTACAGAGAGGCTCCCTCGGCGGCGGCACCTGCTGCGGGCGGCGCGGAGCTCGGCGACATCTGCGAGAACGAGAACTCCATCGACATCAGCGCCTACATCGACCCCGCCGCCTTCAACGACGAGTTCCTGGCCGACCTCTTCCAGCACAGCAAGCAGCAGGAGAAAAACAAGGCCATCCTGGCCGGGGATTTCGACTTCCACAACATGCACGGGGCCGGCGCCGCCGCCTCGGCGCCGGGACACCAGCAGCAGCACCACCAGCAGCCGCTCTTCGGCTGTGTGGCCGGCTACATGGACGGCAAGCTCGACCCCCTCTACGAGCGCATCGCCGCGCCCGGCTTGCGGCCGCTGGTGATTAAGCAGGAGCCCCGCGAGGAGGAGGAGGTCAAGTCGGCGGCCCTGTCGGCCCTCTACCCCCACCACGCTCCGCAGCAGCACCCGTCCCACCTGCAGTACCAGATCGCCCACTGCGCCCAGACCACCATGCACCTCCAGCCCGGGCACCCCACGCCGCCCCCCACGCCCGTGCCCAGCCCGCACCACCCGCACCACCCGCACCCCCCCGGCGGCCTGCCCGCCGCCGGCGCCCTCAAGATGATGCCCGCGGACCACCGGAGCAAATCCAAAAAGACAGTGGACAAGAACAGCAACGAGTACCGGGTGCGCCGGGAGCGCAACAACATCGCGGTGCGCAAGAGCCGGGACAAGGCCAAGCAGCGCAACGTGGAGACGCAGCAGAAGGTGCTGGAGCTCACCACCGACAACGAGCGACTGCGCAAACGGGTGGAGCAGCTCACCCGGGAGCTGGAGACTCTGCGGGGCATCTTCAGGCAGCTGCCCGAGAGCTCGCTGGTGAAGGCCATGGGCAGCTGCGCCTAGCGCCGCACCGGGACTCGCGGGGCCGCCGCGCCCGCTGCTGGGCTGCCCTCGCTCACCTATAGATACTATACATACCGGAGCGCGGCGATCTCAAATCGTTTCGGGGGGGGGAGGGTGAGGGGTGGGGTGGGTTCGGTTTTTTGTTTGGTTTTGGTTTGGTTTGGTTTTGTGGTTTTTTTTTAACAACGACCAATACAAGAAGCCAGGCAGCTGTAGTATTAAAAGGTTTGTGCCTTAGGGATGATACACGAATAAGCTGAAAACATGGTGGGTTTTATAAGCAGAGAGGCGAGGGGAAGGAAGAAATTCAAAAGCCCACATGTCTACACAGGGTAAATAACAATCATAATAATAATAATAGTAATAAAGCACACATAGCAATCCAGATGTGCCTTAAAAGCTGGCTGCAGGAGCTCTGGGGCTTTTTGTCGTCGTCCCCCCCCCCCCCAGCCTGGCAGGGTGTGAGGAAAATGGGTGATGGACATGCAGGCTTGAGGGATGGGGTGTCTGGGGTGCTGGCCAGGCCCCCCCCCCAGCTGGCCTGCAGTGCAGCAGGCAGGGGCAGCTGCGGGGATGCCGGCAAGGAGAGGGCTGAGGCTGAGACGTGCAGTGCTAGATGCCTGTTTGGAGCACTGAAGTGCGGGGCAGCTGCCAGACTGCTGCAAGGACTGTCCCAGCCTGGCTGGGCTGCCTCTGCCCAGCCTTGTCCCCTGCCTTGGTTGGGAGCAGGGCAGGGGCCGTTGCTGCTGCGGGACCAATGGACAGCCTAGGACTGACGGAGCAGCAGCTCACAAGGGAGCGTGGTGAGCTCCCTCCAAAAGGAAGAGCAGCAGTGTATTGTACTGTATGTCACGACGTGGCGAAGCACAAATGAATAAATACCTATCAATGCGGGTATTTACTATGACCTTTCAGTGTATTTTGCTTTATTCCAGGACATTTAGCCCCTCTCCCAAGTCTCTGTCTGCCCAAGCTGTGCCTTATGTAATGTGAAAGCCTTTCCGTGTATACTTGCTACACTTTATTTTTATTGCATTACTTAGATCTTTGCCATCACACGACTTTCTTATCTGGTGACAGAGACTATGCCCTTGTGCTGCAACGTTATTTTATTATTTGTGTGGGTGGGTGAGTGTGAGTGTGTGTTGCCTTCTTCACGTTGTCCTGGGCTGGCCGCTGCCTCCAGACCCAAGGCAGGGGTGCCTGGGAGGGAGTGTGAGGCTGTGGGGCTGCAGGACACCTGCGGTGGGGTGAGCAGGCTTGTCCGTGGTGCTGCAGCACCTTTGGACTCTGGAGCTTCTCCCAGGGTGAGAGAAAAATAAACAAAAAAACCCAGGCCCCCTTCCAGGGAGCACTGGTCGCCACACAGAGCATTTCTTCCTCATGTCGCAGCTGCACAAGAACTCGTCCAGTTGAAACAGTCATGATGGGAGAGGAGTATGTGAAGCTGTCTGAAAGCGTGACAGCAGGAGTGTAGTGCTGGGGGTGTGCGTATGCGTGTGCCATGTGCGTGTGTGGTGTGTGTGTATGGGTATGTATACATGTATGTATATGCACACACATTGGTGGGGTTTTTTTGAATCTGGGGGGTGGGACTGCATATAAAGTTTGTTGGAAGTCCTGGTTACGTTCATAAATAAACAGTATATATTCCACCATAACCATCCGCCTTTGCGTGTTTCCAGTTCTTTTTCTGTAGCAGGAGTGTGAAAGCCCTCCTCTTCCTCCAGACCATGCATCCTGCTCTGCGCCAGCACCCGCTTCCCTGCCAGGACCGGTGACCGAAATGCCTTCGTGGAGCGCAACTCCCTCGCTTTCGCCTCAGAGAAATAAACACACGGTTGCCTTTAAGAGAGCGGCAATTTCCTAAATACTTGTGGTGTCAGATGTGTGCCTGTGAGTCACCCTCCGCTTCACCCTTCCACCCGCGCCGTGGCTGGGCCGGGGGCTCGTCCAGCCTGCGACGGGTCCGCTGCCTCCCCCGGACGGGCTTCAGGCAGCCGGCAGGGACGAGGGAGGCGTCACAGCGACGAGGACGCGCGGCCCGTCCACACGCGGGCTCGAGGCCTGCAGCCGGCTGCCCGAGCCACGGGGCCCGTCCGGCCTGGCAGCCCGCCGCGGCCGTGGCCCCGTCTCGGGGACGCCGTGGGTGCCCGGCGGGGCGCAGGGGACGAGCTGTCACGCGGGACACGGCAGGGGCTTGCGAAAGGAGGCCGCGGGCAGGGCCGGGCCCCGCTCGCCCCGTCAGCGCTGCCGCTGCCCGTCCCTTCCCGGCGGGACGCGGCCCGGGCCCCTCCTCTCCCCCGGGGAGTTTCGCCCCGGCCGGGTCGGGCCCAGAGACGCCGCCCCGGGGGCTCTTCGGTGTCGGCGGGCCGCGGGGCACAGCGCAGGACCTGGGGGGAAAGGCGGGAGGGGAGGCACCGGCGGCGGTTCCGGCCGGGCCGCTCCGCGGGGACAGGGACTGCTCCCGGCCGGGTCCGGGCGCTGCGCGGAACAAGCCGCCACCCACGCGCGGGGGATCCGCCCCGCCCTCCCCGCCTCCCCGGGGCCGGCGGCGCGCGGAGGGGAGGTGGCGCGAGGCCCGGCGGCGATAGGGCCCCGCGCTGTGAGGCGGGAAGGAGCTGCCCCGCGGCGGCGGCCGGCCCTGAGGTGAAGTAACGCCCGGCCTGTGGCGCAGTGCCCGGGCGTCGTGTGGGGAGGTCAGCGGGGCTCCCCGGTCGCCGCCCGTTCCCGCCGCCACAGCCGGTCCCCTCCGCCGGGGCTTCGGGCCAGAGCGCCGCCTGCCCGTCGGCTCGGCGGCCGGCCGGGGGCTGGGCTGGGGCTGCGCCTCAGGCGCGTGAGGAAAAGCTGCGCCGGGTGCCGTCGCCTTTGGCAGTTCTTGTGTGCGCCGTGTCGTGGGGAGGGTGATGCCCCTGGGAGACCAGAGCTCCCTGTCGCTTGTTGCCCCCGTGCCCAGTGTGGCACGTCGACAGCAGAAATTAAACACCCCAGAGACAGTGATTTGGACCTGCACGTGCCTGAGATGATGACGCCTAGGCCATGAGGCAGCGCGTGTCATCAACATGGCTCCCAAAGCACCTCAGCTGCATGCAGGTGCAGCCATGTAAGTCCTGCGTGGCCCCCTGTGCAAAACGGTTGATGGGGGCAGCTCTGAGGGTGCCAGGAGGCTTCACCTCCTCTCAGTGCGGTCCGTGCCGGTCTGTGGAGTGGAGGAAAGGTAAGGCTACTCCTCTGAAATCCACTGTGCTGGTCGGTGTGCAAGCACTTGCTGCTTGGGATGGGTAAAGGGTGACTGCGAATCAGGATTAAGGATTTTATTTTTCAGTTAGGTGTAAATTGGTGGATTCAGAGCTGGTACTTTTCCAAGGGAAGAGTTAAGTTCTAGTGGTTTCGAGCGAAAATAATGCCTTTAACTTGTGCTTCCTTCCTCCCCCAGCCCTGCAGAGCCGTACTCCCATCAGGTATGATGTGCCTTACTGAGTAATGCTGTCCAACGTGTAAAGTGGGGAAACACTGTTATCATTTGAGCAAAGATTATTGCAGG
Organism: Grus americana; assembly: GCF_028858705.1. Taxonomy (NCBI): domain Eukaryota; kingdom Metazoa; phylum Chordata; class Aves; order Gruiformes; family Gruidae; genus Grus; species Grus americana. Next base: position 11,575,571 of record NC_072864.1, read on the forward strand.
GTATATGTGGGAGGGACTGTAATCTAGTGGTTAGAGCATGGGAATACAGTCCTGGTCGTTTGAATTATGTTCTGAACTGTGACTCACCGTGTGTGTGTGTGTGTGTGGTTTCAGCAAATCATTTATGGCCTCAGACAAAGCAGATTTTTCCATTAATTTAAATGAACTGTAGATTAAACAGGTCTTCAGTGGCAGAAGAATCAACCATTCTATGATTCAAAATTAAGATCACCTATCTACCACATAGGTGTTTCAATAGTTATATAAACACAGCATGCCCTGGAATATTATGAAGGGTAAATTATTGATAGCAGGAAAGTGTTTAGAGACACTTGCCTTAAACACAGTGCCAAAGTGAGCAGCATTCCCTAATCCTAACCCTAACTGTAGGCTGAGCCTTCGACAGGGCCCCCAGCCGCAGCCTACACAAAAAAAGTTCTCGGAGCACGGTGTTCTTTGCAGCCTCTTTGTGCTCTTTGCAGCCTGCGTTTTGCTTTGGCAGCCCTCTCCCAGTCCTCCCCAGCTGCAGCTCTGCATTTTCTCTTCTTCCCAACCTGAACCCTTACCGCTGCACACAGCTGAGCCTTCGACAAGTCCCTAAATCATTGCCCAGGTGAAAAAGTTCTCACAGCAGTGTGTTCAGGGACGTTTGCCTTAACACCAGTGTCAAAGCAAGCAGTATTGTAATGCTCTGGTCTCGTGTGACCCCATGCCTTGCCTGTTTCAGCAGTGTTTAGGCATACTTTATAAACGCTGGGTGGTGGAAAGGATTTTTATGCACTGTCTACTTCAGATACCACAGGCCAGTTGGAGCTGGAAGGAGCCTCTGGGGATCATCTAGTTCAGCACGCTCATGTGAAAACAGCTGCCAGTCCACACTGCTGCAGAAGAGGATGGCTGGCAGAGGCTGCGCTGCTGCAGCGTGTCATGAATGCAGCAGGTAAGTGTGGCTGGACTGTGTGCAGGGGGCTAGCCTCACACGTAGCATTCCCACTCATCTCCCCGCACACGTGCACCCCGCACCAAGACTACTTATCCTGGCTTGGGCAAGGGCTTGAGCAGCTCCAGTGCTGGGCTGTGGGTGTGTATATATACTCAGTGGCATTTGTCTTCACAACCGCGGGGTGGCTTTTTGCAAGTTTCCCACCGAGCCTGTTCCTTTTATACGCAGCACTGCTGCGATGCTGCCAGCCTCTGCCCATCCTGCCACACAAGTATGGCTGTGCAGTCCTTCCTTCTCCACCCCTCACCAGTCCCAGACACAGGGTTGGGGACACGGAAAGGGTGAGATGTGGGGGTGGGCAGCGACTGAGAGGCCGAGCGAGTAATCACATGTTGGGGAGGAAGGGAGTAGTTGTCTGCTAGCACTGTGTACAGAGTTGAGAGATTGCTCACGACAATAGCAAAGTCCTGCAGCAGGTTGGGGGTGGTGGAGGAATGTCAAGATTTCTCAGTGATTTATTTTTTTCTGCTGTGATGGACAAATTGCCCCTGGGGAGCTTGCCTCATGCACCTGCTTCAGGGGGTTGGAGGATAGGAGCAGTTTTTGGAGTGGAGTGCTCCACACAAATTTCCACACTGAAGGGGAGCAGTGCAAGATGCTTTGCTGTTAGGAGAAAGCAGGTGCTTCTCAGTGCTTTGTACTTAGTGGTTTGAATTTACTGGTTGAATTGGGTTGGACCCAATTCAGTGGTGAAAAGAATGGCAAATGTCTAATTGAGTAAAGGGTGGAGGAACAGGCCCACTGCCCTCATTAATGATAGATTAAGTAAAAAATAATGTTTTATACATTGACAGCTCTGGTTCTGGGCATCTCTTTCTTCTCCTGTAATGAAATCTGTGTTTATACAAGAGAAATCGCATACAAACACACACCTTCCATGGAAATACCACTGTTTCAGTGCGATTTGCTGTATCATATATGAGGTAACTGCATTTTAAAGCTGAGAAAACACTTGGTAATAATAAGCATATCACAAGAAACTTGAGAAAAATCAGAAAGTCTGTTCAGATAATTCCTTCCAGCCCATATTATATTATTAATAATTTCTTTTTTATGGTAGTACTTAGTATCTCAAAATTAGAATATGGATCCGAAGAGAGAAAGCCCTTATCCCAAAGAGTTTACAGCTTTGGTGGAAAATCAGCATCATAGTTTATTGAACACCTGTATATCCAGAGTAACCCAGTTCTGTGTAGGTAACCTGAAACAAAAATCAACTGTTTGGAATACAGATTTTTAAATGTCATTTCCATTATCAGTTTTCTCCTTGAGCTGTCCTGGCAGGGTAAAGGCAGTGTGTTTAGACTACTTTGCCTGCCAAGTACTTTGCTAGAGACTTCTACAACCTCCCTGTTACGCAGGATCAATGAGCTGATGTCTTAAGGACTATATGGGTATACCTGTTTAATTGGAAGGGAATCTTCACAAAAGAGAATCTGATTCATTTAGTCTAAATATTTAAGTGCAATTTTCTTAGTTTAACACCATCCTATTTTACTGCAATATTGCATCTTGCCTCTGAAATTAATAGTTAACCACGGAGAAAGACAGGTCTGGCAGAATGGAAATCAGGCATTACATTATCCCATGAGTCACGTACATGCAGAGAACCAAACAAGTGTCAGCCAATGGCTTTGAGCCCAAAATATGTCAAAGAGGAGATGCATATCTTCATTTATATTAAGTAGATAGAAAGCTTGTTGCAGTTCCCATTAAACAGGTTGGAGTTCTGCCACTGACTTCAGTGGGAACAGGATTGGGCCCATGCAGTGGAAGCTGGCTCTGGTTACCTGCGCTGACTGTATTTTCTGTGCAGCAGGGCAACTTACATTTTGACAACAGTTTCTAGTCAACAGCTTCAATACCTCCCCTAGTTTTCGGTGTTACTCCTTCCTTTATTAGTTTGATGACTTGACTTCTCCTTTGAAATGTGAGGATGCTCGGTAGTAGGCAGCAATGGATGCTTTTCTGAGTGCAGCTTCACTGAGAGTGTAGCAAGAGACTGTGGAGGGGGACCAGCACAGCACCTTTTCTGAGCAGGACTTTGTGATTTCTAATTATTTACATTTAAAATAAAGAACCGCATTTAGGAATTAACCCTACTTTAGGCATTCAAGCCACTTTCTCTGGCAAAATCCCATTGGAGTCAGGGAAATTTTTGGCTGAATAAATGCCTCAAAATGTCTCAGAACTTTCTTGAATACTGGGGAACTTTTGTACCTCAGTTTTCTCACTCTTGGAATTCCCTCCATAGCTTCTAATATCTGCCTGTAGACCTGCCTCAAGAACCAAATAAATCTTGGCCTGCTGATACGTATTGGATCCACCATGTGATTTGTACTGAAGACCCTCGGGGAGAGGAGACAATGCAAATAAATACCAGTAAGTACACCGGAAACAGCAACTATGAGATCAGGGCTGAATGCCAAACCTGCTGTTGGTCACTAAGTGTCATGTATTCTAGCATTTGTATACATGCTTATAGTCATCTCTGTCTGTTTATTTTATTTCCATTATGTTGTCATTTATACAGTAGGGTTTAATTTGCTTTCGTGCAACCAAGTTCAGTTTGGTGGACTGAGAACGTATATTCACTAACTTTTAAAAAGTTATTTTCACATTTTTATTGACATGCCAGTTCAGTTAAAACCCTGGTGACAGAGTCAGGCTGAAATGATTGTCTGTTGTTGATTCGTAATTGTGCAAATTAGCATTTAGACTTCTAATAAAATAATATAAAATTTGGAAGGCTATGTGCCAGTGCTGCTTGCTTCATTCCAGTCAGCAACCCTCCTGTGTTTACTGGAACTCATGTTAAATATCAAAAGAATGGGATTGCCAGAATTTTCATACCAAAAATTTCTTGACCTATCTTATTATTGGTTACAGAATTGGCTTATTCCAATTGTTTCTGGAGGTGAGGGGGGTTGCTATTGACTGCAATAAAACTAGGATTTGATTCCCTAGACTGCAGTTTTAAGAATAGCACTGTATTATTTGGCTTGCTAAGTGAGGAATGTATATAACAACTCTATTGGCAACATTTGTTTGAAAAAAATCAATATATGGTTACCACATGAAAGCATTGAGTTCTGATTTTAAGTGAACATGTAGGAAATGTAAATAAATAAAGCTCTAGGTATACTGCTTTGTGTTTGCATTGTGAGCAGTAACATTTACAAATATCACATCAAGAATTCTGAGTTGATAAAACCAATTTAAAGGTGGCCTTTGCTAAGGCAAATTCTGAGTGGATATTTCATGAGACCATATAACAAGATATAGGTCATTATATAATATGTGAAGAATGTCATTCACTATTTTAATTTAGTTCATGTAATTTGTTTTGTAATTTGATTACCAAGTGGTGTAGAAAATCTGATTTTTTTAGCTATCAGTAGTATAACTGTGACTTTTATTAGCTAATTTGTGTATGGATGATTTCCTTAGAATTTTAAACAGTGACAGATGTTTCTTGACATGACTGGTGTTCGTCATGACTTTTGTTCAGTAGCTGGATATGTTCCTCAGTGTTACATCAGTGACCTGGATTATCCCTGCAAGAGCTCATGAGCAACTGGCTGAGAGAGAGAGTTTTCATGTATTCGTTTAATCAAGTGAAATTTGCTCTTCCCCTTTCAGTAGCCAATAGGAGAAGATTTCAAGTAATGAAAACATTTTAGGGCTCAGCTGAACAGTATATATTTTGGGATGTGTATTTTGTGCTTATAACTGAGCAGTGGTTTTTAAAGGCTTACGTACTTCTGTGCAAGATGCCTGCTCCGTGTCTGGTATGGATTACAGGTGTCCTTTCATTGGTTTTGTTGGGTGTTAATGGTTGACTCAGCGGGGGCTTCCTGGAAGGACACTGAGTTGTAGCCAGCTATGGGCAGCCATCAGTGAGCAGAAGCATAAACAAGGCTGTTTGAGACAAGGAGGGATATATTTGGAAGAAAACGTGATACTAAGGGAAAGTTAGAGAACAGAGAAGAAAAAAGGCTGCAGTTAGGACGTAGAAGTGAGGATATTTAGACTTAGATTTTGCCAGTGGCAAAATTTGCATTGAGTTTAACTGGATCGGGAGCAAATGTTCAAGGAGAGGAATCCAGGAAAAGGAGAGAGAGGGCCTGAGAGAGAACAAGCTGTCCGGCATCTGCTCTTGGAGGGCCTAGCGCTTGAAATGGTATCCGGCCAAAGCTTGGGCATGTGTGTGTGCTTGGTGATGGCAGGCAGGGTGTAGGCGTGCTGAGGCTACTTTATTTTTTTTTTTAGCTTTCATGCTCTATAAGATAATCTGTTTATTTAGAAAAGCATATTTTTGCCCCAGTCAGAGTCATTTCCCGTGAAAAGCAAAGCGTTCTTGCTGGAGGACTGCTGGGTTTTGTGAAATATGAGAACAACGAGAAAAGTTTCAGAAAATTTTGAAACATAGGGGAATCCTTCCCTGCATTTCTTCCATTACAAGTGTCCCACCCATAATTCCAGTGTGATAGAAGAACAGAGTAAGGGAGCAATTCAAGTTTGGGGTATGTGTACATCCTGGGCACCCTTTTATGGTGTACAATGTGGAATATATCTTCCCACTGGAGGAGGAAACACAAGGATGCAAGTTAAACTGGCTAGCAGCTATCATGTTAGCATCTGACAAAACTGGGAAACAAGCTTTTATGGAAGATTTGTCAGAGTGTGCTTGTCGTCATAGTGCTTAAAATGCAAAAGTTATGTTCTGATATTGCCGTTTACAGTGGCAAACTTGCCCCATAAGCAACTGTGAATCCCAGTGATAGCATTTGCATGGCTGTGTGTGTACAGTGCAGCTGTACACAAATTGTTGCTGGAGTTCATGTGAAAATGATTCTTACACACTGAAAATCTGTTACATTGTTGCACATACAAATTAAGCTGTTGTTTACATGTATGTAGACTTTTATGATTTGGACACACAAATACAAGTTTTCAGGAAAATCCTGCATTCTGATTAAAATACAGGTCAAAGGATCAAAAGATTTTCAAGCCAAATTATATTTTCTGGGGATCAAAATGTATAATCTGTACTAGAGTTCCTTTTAAAATAAGCTTTATAGATTTCATATGTGACTACATTAGTAGAGTCTATAATCTGTTGGCAGTTATGACTTCTGGACTTTTGCAATTTCAGTAATTTTATGTTCTAGTAAATGGCTCATAGGCAGCTCCCTCTTCCCAGCCAAAACAATAATGCTGACTGAAGAATCAGGAGACTTAAAAAGAAAAGAAAAAAAAAAAGAAAAGAAGGAAAAGAAAAGAAAAAAGAGAAGCATAAACGAGGACATCTTTTTTTCAATTTTTTGTCATTCCTTTAGCTTAGTGTACTTGAGCTAGGTTTTCAAACTTTCACTATGTTCGTGCTTTTTAATAAAAAAGCATTCATTCTCAGGAGGTCAGGAAAACATTGTTTGCCTTGAGAACTGTGATCAAATTGTAAGTTGGCAGTATTGCAGTATCATCTTGCATACCGAAGTAGAGCTCATGTACGTGAATTGGCCAGTGCAAATCTACCTGCGTTGCTGTGTGTACCCAAGAGCTTGAGTCTCCAGGATGGTCAGCATTCATTCAGTTCGTGTGTGGGGGTATGACAAGATACACCTGTGTGAGGAAAGTCAGCCCAATACTTCCAAAGCCGTTCTTGTTTAGAGGTATACTGGAGTCACTGGCAGTCAGCGGATGGGGGTGTGTGCCAGACACCATCCAGAGGCATAGAAGAGGGTAACAAGCCCAGACTACCTTAACTGCGAAAGAGTGACTCAGCTGTTTCTGCAAAGTTTTGAGTTTCAGCAGAATATTTTTTCCGCTATGCTGACAGCTTTTCCACCCACGTATTGCATGTGTGGCTTTGTGCCACAGAGGTATTTTAGGATTAGAAAGCCTAGTGTAAATTTTTAAAGTTACGTATGAAAAAAGGTGCCTTCTGAATCTTAAAACGTGTAGATTGTATGTAGAGTGTAGGGAACAGAGGGCGCCTTTGAAAAACCTAGGGCTTGGAGGAGATATATCCCCAGCTATCATTTACCTGTTTTTATTTATTACACCAGAACCTAGTCAATGATGTTTTCAGACAACCTGTATCTACAGAAATAGATCTACTCTGAAATCCCCTCAAAGTTTTGGAGTGGTTTTTATCATGGGGCAGAGTTACTCATTCACATACCTGGTATATACTTTTCTTGATCCTGTTACTGTAAGGCATTCCCAAGCAATCCTGCAGGGAAAATAGAGAGATATGCAGGGAATTAAACCTAATAAAATAAAAAGATTTCTTAATCTGTCAAGTGTATTGCAATATTCAGTGAGTTACTATACTCAGCTGAAGATGAAATTGGATGGAGTGTGCTCGTAATATTATTTCGGCACATTGAACCATTACATGAGAATACATCCAGTCTGCTTTGAGCAAGTCATTTGTCAGTTCTTTATGCAAGACTGTAATCCTTGCTGTCACTGTGTGACTGCTGCATGAATCAGGCATGGGAGGACAGATTGAGGAGGAGGACAGTTAGATGCATGGGTTTTGCTTGGTCATTTATGTCTTTAAGTAACTCAGCTGTGGAATCCGAAGGTTTGCTCTATTGTCACAAATTTTTTGTTTATGCCACAAATGCTGATACAGCAGCGAAAGCCTCTATCAAGGGCATCACCACATCATGGGGCTGGAGAAGAAAAAAAGCAGAAATCCAGGGAAGTAATGCTAGTGACCAGTAACCACCACTCTATGGCAGATCACTCTTGTAAAGCAGGCAGGGCTATGGCTTCTTTTGACTCTGTGTCAGCTGAAGGAGCAGTAATTCATCTGTGATGTCTGCAGCACTCCTCAGCTTTCTTTGGTGTTTGGATTTTGGGGTTTGGGATTGTGTTTTGTTTTGGTCATTTGTGAACTTACTTCCAAAGAAAAGATATAATACAAAATGACAGCATATATTAAGCATAAAAGCATCACTGTCCTCTGGGAGCTGTCGGAGAAGAAAATGCAGAGCCACTGAAATGCAACCCCATCAACTGTTAGAAGTGCCCACCAGCAGGTCAGCAAATCTCTGTGGTCATTGCTGGACAGATGTAAGAGAACCAAGGGACAACTGACTTTTGTCCCTGGCTAGCAGGAAGACGCCAGCCAGGGAAACAAGCTCACCCTTTGTTTCACCCTCAGGCTGCAAATGGACCAGGAAATAAGTCCTCCCAACACCTTGCATTGGATGCTGATCATATTTTTCCTGTATCACGGTAGGGCAACTTAGTTCCTCCATTGTTTCATACAGTAGTGTTAAAAGAAAGGGGAGCAGTCCTGCTCCATAGCTGGAGCTCAGCATTGGCACAGTTTATCACTCTGGGCTGAGTTTGGAGATTTGTGAGGCTGAAATTCAAAGTGAAACTCAGTGGATGTGAGTGCCATGGGAACCAGAGCAAGCAGGAGGTTTGCATGGATCCCCTTAGGGTTGGAGCTGCTGAGTTTCATATGGCGCTAAAAAAAAATAATAGTGTCTCTGGAAAAAAAAAATCTGTCTGTGTCTTGAGGCAACTGTGGGCACCTTCAGCCAGCACCTGATTCACTAGCAAACAGTTACCTACAAGGCATTTCAGCTGGCAGACACTTGTCCTAGGCGCCGTAGGCCATAAGGGCTGTTTTCAGTTTAATCTATTTTTAATGTGGTGCCTTATTCCAAACTGCTGAGTTCTCACATTCCCGAGCTGTCATGGTAATAGGATTGTGCAGTCTTATTGGCTAAAGTTTTCCACCCCAAGTGCCAAAAGTTAGGCTCCTAAATCCATATTCAGATTCCTTAATGTGACTGACAAATCCTGCAGGAGTCGGTAGGAACTGGACGTGGTCTGCACCTTGGAAAACAAACCAGGCCATTAGGTGTATCAACAAAGCCTGGCTGCAGGCATGCAGATTTTCAGATGTGGGCCACCATATGAATGGATCAAGCCCAGACTACAAACATGTATCCCCAAAGGTCAGAAAGGTTCAAGTGCAGGGTTACTTATTCAGCCCCACTGTACCTGTTGCGAGATGAAAATTTATAGCTTTTATATGGTGACCATGTGAACTATTATGCAATGCACAGGGTGGCTTTGAAAGGGCAGGTTTAAAAGCAGCCATTCTCCTTCCTAGTGTGGCTGCCTTTTTATCCAGAAAGGCTACTAACGTTGATATGAAGGAGGGAGGCAAAGTTAATGCAAGTGGGAATTTTGTCGGGGATTTGGAAATGGAGTGCATTCAAAATTGTAGCAAATGGCAGGGAGCAACAGCATGTCTATCCCTTTCATTGACTTTCTGTCTGTGCTACTTCTCTACCCGTGATCTAACGCTGCATATTTTTACTCTACTACCTTCTTCTGCTATTTCTATTTGTAGCACCCTGCTAGACTTGTATCCAAGCCAATCCAAAATTCTTCTGAAACTCCCTGTGCTAGCAGCAACATGAAAGCAGAACTCTGCAGTGGCTACAGCAGCTACGATAGGGTTTAACTAAAGTTAAGAGTGGTGTCAGTCACTTCAGCCTTTTGAGTTACACTGAAGATGGAAATGCCATCTGCCAGCAGCTTGCAAAAATTGTGTTATGGTGCCTTTTTTCATGACAGACCTGAAAATACTCTGCGTGGAATTACTAGCCCAACTTGAAACTGATGCTTTTTTATTGCTTTGTTTTTTATGGAAGGCTTCTTTTCTTGTTGTTGTTATTGCAAGATAACACATAAAGCCATGAAAGTACAATGCACTTTCACCCACATGAGGCAGAACTTAGTACACTTTAAAGAGTGTTTTACTGAAGTGTGAAAGTGTCAAGCCATTTTTTTTCTCCTATTTTCTACAAAGGGGGGAAAGCAATTTTCAAAGTGTCCTGTCCCACCAGGAGACAAAACCATAGAAGAGCCAAAACAAATTCCTGTAGAACATGTCCATTCACTAGCCAAAAGACCTGTAAAGCTTCAGTTAACCACATCCTTTCATCCAAAGAAGGCAGATGAAATGAAAGACCCTTGTGCTAATAGTGCCCCCCAGGCACGCCAGTGCCCTGAGCTATAGGAGAAGTGCTGACTGGTTGGGGTGCAGGAAGCTCAGTACAGGGCACAGGTATCTGAACAGGAGGTGCCACCATCTCTAACTTCAAGAGCCAGACCCTGGAGCCAAAAGCAGTGCTCTTGTGCCAAGGCTTCCTAGCCCGTGGATGGGGAGGAGTCACCAGGTCAGGCTGCTGGGATGGGTTGTGGAGATTGTAGCCTGGATGAGCATGTGTTCCCAGGGACCAGAGCAGAAATGCTGTACAATGGCATAGCCCTTCCTTCCCCCTCATTCTCCCTGTTCACATCAGGGCTACATCCAGACCTAACCTAGACATTTGAGATATCTGTCTCCCAAACAGAGAGCATGTTTGATGTCTAGAGGGCAGACTGAAAATACAGGTGTTTCTGAAATCTTCTTCCACTCTCACATCCCTGCCATCCCATCAGAGCACAGAAAACTCACTCAGGGCTTCGTGCTTGAGTCCTGTAAGGAGTCTGAGAGTCTTCTCCCCAAGGACAGTGCCAGCAATACCTTGGAAGTAAGAGTAGTGCTCCTTCCTTCTGGCTGGTGTCTGTCTTCTAAGTCACTGTCTTTTATTTTAGAGCATTCACTGAGGAAGTGGGAGACCTGGGTTCAATGCGTTCCTCAATTTGAGAGTGCTCGTCTCTCACTTCCCATGAGACTGTCTAACTGTCAGCTGATCAGCTACTCTGGGTGAAGCTCTTCAGAGTGAAACCATGCTTTCCACTAACGGGATGTTTGCTCTCCCTGTCCTGCTGTCGGTGGGCAACTTCTGTTTTAGATTGAGGTGATCAGAACTGCTTAGCGTGAGGAGCCTCAGGCTGCATTTGGTGTTCTCAAAGCTGTTTTGCAAGACCCCATGCCTTAAGATGTTCAGAGAAGGGGCGCCTTGTCTCTCGATGCTCGTGGAGGATAGTGTAAAGTGCATCTTCTTGGAGATCCTGTTCTGGGCAGGCGCAGAAGCAGAAAACTTGAACGTGAACCAAGCAGAAATCACAGAGTGCGGGTGGCTGAGAGGTAGTGACCTCTGTGACTCTGGACTTAAGTGCCTGAGTTCAGTTAAAGTCTAGTTTTATGCACTTATGTCCTTTATTGGTGGTAACTCCTTAAAACCCAACTCTGCATTTGGCTACTTCATGTAGACAGATCCTGGCAGATCAGCCAGGATCTTTACTGCTGCTTTGATAAACATTTCCAAGGTTTATTAAATGTGCTCTGTGACGTTCTTTTGTGGAGACAGTAATTTGACAGTCATCACGTGAGAACCTCAGAGTTTGTCATCTGGCCTGGCAAGACTTTTTTCTCCTCACTATTAATTAAACTGAGGTTATTGCAAAATTTTATTATGATGGTTATGATTTTTCCTGTGATAACGCTGGGGCTAATACTGAGGCATGCAAAGCACCTTCCACGCTGGTGACGTTAGTGGGAGGTGCATCTGAGCAGCACCTCTTTGGACTCTCGTGTCAGCTCTAATAACAAAATGTCAGGACCAATTCCTGCTAGCCCTAATCAGGCACCTTACCCCGGAGCGGGTTCTTCTGGTTCTGAGGGGATGGTTTCACGAGGAGGAAGACGTAGCTGCGGGGGGAGGAAGGGGGCAGCTGCTTGGCCACAATAGTGTCATATAACATGTCCTGGCAGGAGATATTGACCACAGCTTTGCCCTGTTTGGTGAGACTGTGACCATTCGTGGGAAAGTAGACTGGCAACAACAGATTGTTAGAGCACAGTGAGAAAGGAAAGGAGGGAAAGGCAGTAGGGCTAGAGCTGAAATCATCTGCAAAAAACAGGTGCTGATGATGGCTGGGGTGAAGAAGATGGAAATGAAGCTTTTCTGGTGATGGAACAGGAGGTGACTGTAGCCTGTCTGGGATGGACGTGCAGTATTCAGCAGCTTAACCTCTGTTTCCAGTCCACGCTCAGACTCAGCTCAAGGCCCTTGAATGTCAGGGGCTCTCGCTTGTTCTTCAGTGGTCTCCAAACTGTGACTTTGCAAATATGCTGAGACCGGTAGGTTTGAAGAAGATGGCTGGGTATGAAGTTGGTGAGAAGTCATCCCTGGCACTAACTCTTGCCATTTTTCCCTTCTCTGTCAGACTTGAATGCTTCACTGCTCAGAGTTAACAGCTTCACAAGAGATTCAATAATATTTATTTTTACCCAAATCCCTCGAAGTCAGAGGGACTGGAGACAGCATCAGTTTGAGATGAACAGCCAAGAAAAGTAAATCATCCTTGGGTCAGGGTGAATTATTTGAAGAAGCCACAGATGGCAGAGATGTTCATGAATCAGCAGTTTCACAGACCTCTGCCCATTGAGGGAGTAATGTGTGTAAACAGACATGAAAACAGCATAGAGCCACAGAGCTTTCCAGATCCTTCCTGTTCCCTTTGCACTGCTGAGGGGGACCTCCAAGAGGAGGAGAGGGCTGAGGTGCTGGGCACTGAGCTAGTCCCAGGGATGGTCATCCTGCACCCTCTGCTGCAGCTGTGCAAGAGCCAGAGAACAGGGTGATGGTGAGACACTGTTCCTTGTGTCCCTGTTCATCCAGCAGCACACCTGGGTGTGCTCTTCAGTGAAGGAGACAGCTACCAACAGGCCTGGTGTCTGAGATAAAGGGAAGGAAGGAAGGGTTAGGTGAGGACATGAGCTGTTGCACCACTGCACCACTGCAGGTGCAGAACAGCTCCTTACATTTGGGTTGTGTGGAGCGGGCCCGCCCCACTGGGCAGCCGCTCGGCGGCTGATGGATGCATGGAGGTGAGGAAGAAGGATGCAGCAAGCCGTGGTGACGCTATCCTGCTCTTTGGAACCATGTGCCCATGAGTCTAGGACCTCAGCAACCCATCAGGGTACTGATTTCATTAGTGTAGTCCCCCATCATTTTGTAGGATTGTCTGTCCTTCCCAGTTGTGTGAGGGAGACAGGACAGGCAGCAGAGGCCACAGTACCTCTAGAGCATAGAGCTCACAGCTGGGTAAGACAGAGCTAAGAGAAAGGGGGACTCTGACCTAATCAGGAGTGGCTCTGCCTGTGACAAGCAAACGAGTAGTTCTCCCATGCAAAGATGTCCTCTCAGGCTCTCAGCAGACTCAAGCAGCCTTCCCTTCATCCTGCCCTTCATTTGTTTTTTCTATCACAGTCACAAAAGCTCTTCAGAAAGCACTAATTCCATGGTTCTGTGAACAACTGCAGGCGAAGGGTGTGTGTCTGGACGAAGCATGCCTCACCCTGCAGAAACCCCCAAAACTCCTGCCAAGCTGGTGTGTGGGGATTCTTCCTGCCCCTCTTTGATGTTTGCCAAATGTTGTGCCCAGAGAGTGCAACACCAGAGGGCTGTGCAGAGGACCCCCCGCCTTGTTTGTCTTGTGTTGTGTATTCTAGGATCTGTTGGCTAGGAGGGCTCCCAAAGAGACGCAGCATCACTTCCATTCCTGCCCAAATGTAAGCCTGGGGGCTGCTTCTGCTGTAGGATAACATGTCAGTGGTGAGAGCTGGCCAAGCCAGAGACTGTGTCTGAATTGTTTGCAAGACTTTTATAGACTGTCTATCTGGGATGAAACACAGAGCCCGAATCTTCAAAGCACTGTGTGGGATGGCAGCTATGGGACTCCCATTAAAGTTACTAGTCACATGACCGAAAACTTCTGTGACACCAATATGCTTCTGCAGAGGAATAGCTGGTGCTGCTGAGACAGAGGAAAATGGAGGAAAATGAACTCCACCATGGCCCCAAAAGCAACACCTCAGAAAATTTCAGCCGTAAGACTTGTGTCTTTTTTATAAGGAGCAATTACAGTGGGTTTCACAGGAGATGTAAAGGAATATGTGAGACATTGGGATTTATTGTCAGCAAATGAGGTGCTTCACATGCCTTGCAAAGTTGGAGAACATCTAACCTAACTCTGTAAAGAACTTGAAGGAGTTAAGTGGAGTAAATTGGATGAATAGGACTATGAAGTTAGAGCATCTGGTGGCCATCCACCTTTCCAGAGAAGAGAAAAGGTTCTCAGAGAATGTCTTCACAAGGCATAGAGCACAGGGACTGAGCACAGTCACAGAGTGAAAAGTTGCCCACCAGGCAAAGACCAGTGATTTTATCATAGACAAGGAAATCGAGTCAGTCTGGTCACAGTGTTTTCTGTACCTCTTAGAAGACACTGATGGATGAAGACTCAGTGCAGATAGACTCTCTTTTTCTTACTGTTTTGACATCTTTCAGGCTTTAACATGAACTAACTACTATTATCCTAATTTTACAGCTGGGGACAGACAGATTACGTGACATGCTCAAGATCACATGAGCAGTCTGTGTCAGAGTAGAGAAACTGCACCTGGCTCGCTCAGTTGTGAGGCTGTTGCTCTTGGCACTGCGTCATCCCGACTGCAAACACCACATCCAGATTGACTTTGCCTGTGTCTCTTCTATGCCTACAAATGGTATGTTTTTTGAACAAATGAAAGAAACAAAAAAGTCACTCCTCCAATTTATATGTCCAATCCTCTGAACGCTGTGGCATTATGTACCTTAGAGGAGTCTGTAATTAATACAAGTAATTACCCCTTGCTGCAAAGACTCTTAGGCATCACTGGTTAAGAATCTAGATGAAACTTTCACCTTGTTTACTGAGTGCCCAATGTTGTGCGATTCAGAATGGATTTGGGTGATATCTGCAGGATAACAACTTACGACCAAGATGAATACTGCAAACTCCTTGATGCCATTGTAATGATTTGGCCACCACTGGATCTTTAATACCAGTAGAGGGAAGTCAGGGAAATAATTAGGTAGGAAAAATAGTCATCAGCTATTCCAGAGGGGTTCCTCGTGTTCGTCAGAGTTTGCCTCCTCCACTCCAAAAGGTTTAATATAAAGGCTGACAAAGGAGTGGGTATCCATAGTTTGTTGGGATAAAAACACGTGCAGGTTCCGGGCGCGTTCATGGTCTTCAACTTTATTGAAGATCAGCAGGAGTGGGATTTTCCAAAGTGCCCAAGGGACCATTGCTCATGGATCCCAAGGCACAAGACATCTAGGGCACGGCTGCTACTCCCATTTTAAGCAGCGCAGCTACTGAAAGCCCAGCTTTCAGTGGAAGAACCCATCCTTGTGACTCCAATTCCCAAGCCTACTACCGACTTCTGCTGCTCCAGATATGTGCTGTGGGCTGCTGCTTTTAACTTGGCAGTGTTGCCAGAGGCACTGGGCACCTGGCATTTCATGACACCAAAGGAACAGCCATTAATTGAAACTCATCAAGCAAACAGCCACTTCTGCTTGCTGTGGCTGTGTTTTCAGCTCTTCAGCTCTGAAGCAAGGCTAACAATTTTTGCTGGTTTCTCAGACCTCCTATTGAGTTTTGTTAATTAATATTTGTGAAGTACATAGATGTTTTCAGGTTTATGGTGATCCAGAGTATTATTATTACTGCTGGTATTATTAAGACTAATAATACTGCTAATAACCTTAGTGAGCCTGGCAAAAGTCAATTTGACTAAAATCCTTGCCACAGATGAAAAAAAACCTAACTCCAGTGATGTGAGGGGGGACGTGACTCAGTTACCAGTAACTGCTGTTTACAAGGGGCAGGAAGAGTATATTTGCTCAAGTGAAAAAAGGTCAAGGCAGAGGCCCATTTGCTGTTTGTTAATAAGTAATCTAAAGTACAACACAGCTTTACTGTAACAAATCAGCTTGGCTTAGCTTTTCTTCCATCACCATTATTTCCAATCCAGTTCTGGACTAAAATGCCAATTCAAAAATGATCCACATTCTCATAGATAATTTTCAACATCTCCAAATCTATGGAGAGGATTTGTAACTGGGAACCAACAGCAACAACAAAAAGTCCCTTTCCATATTTTTGCTAGTGTTTGTCTCAGGACACTGTAGGCAACCAAGGTTGAAATATCAGATAGGGCATTATTTATCTCCTGGGAAATTCTCCTTTAGGCTCAGACCTGTGCATCTTCCCTATGGAAGTGTGCCAGTCAAGAGCTGTGGTGTGGCTGGCCCTCTTACAGCCACCCCACTAAGTTACTGATGTAATGTGCAAACCACCTATGTCATCTCTGAGCCTGGCTCACAGTCAACAGTTAAAATTCAAACATGGGCGCTAGAGAACTTCCTTCTTCCAAGTGACAAGCATGCGTGTGCTTTATGCATTGTGACCCCTCCACTGTCATTGTCTTTTGCAAAAAAAAAAAAAAAAAAAAGGTCATTTTCCAAGCAACAGTTGTCTTTAGCTACCAAGCAGTATTCTGGAAAGGGGCTGGAGTCTGTCCTTTGTGGTTTATCTACTGGCTGCAGGTGGGATTCACTAGAAAATGGCTTGCCATTAATGAGCCTCTTAAAGTGCTTATCAACAAAGCAATACTTGTGCCAGCTGCCAGTTCACCACAGTTTCTCATTTGTAACCCTTGGTGCTCATGTCCTTCAACGGTACTGGCCTGAGGCACGCAGCTAGTCCTCCAAATAGGGAATGTGATGTACACAGTGCTAGAGCAGACATAGCCAAAGCACAGACAGCATGGCACTGTTGGCATGCAGCCACAACGCTGGTTTGTGAGGGTGTTTTGCCTTATGCATAGTTATTTCTTGAAGGAAGGTAGCAGAGGTGCACACATGCGCACATGGTCACCTTTGGAAACAAAAACCATGCAAACTACAATTCCTAGCTTCCTGAAGTGCAATTTTGAGAGGCAATGCTCCTTTAACAAATCAGCAACCCCTGCTCTGGCAGTCCCAACTGCGTGTTAACCCAGGGGGGAGGGAAAGAGATTGGTGAGGAAAGATTTTCCCTGCAGAGCAGGTCACATTTGGCTGTGACCTCAGAGCATCTTTCCAGTGCCAGAGCCTTAACAAAGAGTCTTCTTGAGCTCTGTAGTCCTAGAGGGCACCAGGGCCTGCCTCCAAGGCAGGGCCACGTGAGCAGGCAAGGGGGAGGAATGGCTTTCTACAGAGCTGCCCTCTGGCACCAAGCAGAAGACAGTGAGGCTGCAGCAGATGCTGAGATGAGGCGACAGTAGAACATACAGGGAAGAACACATGTGGGAGCTCTTGTAGAGTCTTTGTAGCGGGATGGAAAGAGGACTCATGCAACTGAGTGCTCACACACATCAGAAGGCAGCACCAGTGGGTCCTACCTGCCAGGAAAGGGGTATTTTGGATGCCCCACAACCCTCATGTTTGACTTACTGTTCTGTGTTATTGACACAAGGGATGGGGAGGAGGAGTGGAGGACACATGGTGTCCTGGGAAAGCAGGCAAGGCTGGTGCTGCCCTGTGTGTCTGTACCTGCCTGATGGGCTGCAGCTGAGTGGTTGGCAAGCAGTACAGTTCACAGAGATCCTTGAACTGATCTGCTGTGTGCAGGATGTTCATCCCAGAACACCTGGTGTGGGCAGCAGGGAATACAGTGGAACTGATGTTCACTTTTATGAAATCTGGCTGAGCTGGGGATCTGGGCGAATATCTTGTAGCTTAAGCAAGGTTAAGAGGATCATAGCACGAAGTCCTAGATCCCGTGCTGCTCTGAAGGAGCACGTGGCCATGCCATACATCACACGTCGTGGCAGGGAGAGCAGTGTGTGTTACTAGCTGGCAGCCTTTGCAGAATGGTGATGCCATGTGAAAATGCACGTGTTCATTACTCATGAGATACACATTTACTGCCCATCCCTGCCTTTCTATAGTAGTATACACCCAGGGTGGTGGAGCTTTCTACTCCTGTCCCTGGATGCTGTGCTGTTTCCTCCTGTTGGCTTTGTTCTGGGTAACATCTGTTGTTTCTGAGTTGCCTAGTGAGCTGCAGGAGTCTTTAAAAACACTGATACGCTACGCTCTTCCTCTAAAGAGCAGTGAGGATATACTTCTTCCCCTTACAGCAATGAGAAAACTGGGGTACCAAGATGTCAAGTGACTCTCCTGAAGCAGTGGGATTAGGTAGAAAATGTTAAGTATTCCCTGAATCCAGTCCTGAGCATTACTCATCACCGCCATGCTATGTCATCCCTCGGTGGCATCGTGACAGTGAACTTCTGGTCTGTACAGTCTTTTGCACACAAATGAGAGGCATTTAATGAAAAGCCAGCTCAGTGCTGCAGACGCCACCGTGGAGACATATACTCTGTTCTAACTGGTAGCCAGGATGCCTGGGAAAATATGCAGGTGGTTTCAGAAAATCATAAGTAGCCTATTATCACAGAGGAGGGAGGAAAAAAGCCCTCAGGTGATTTCCCCCATGACCATCTGTTAATTTTCCCTGAAGCCATTATTGATTTGCACGGGGTGGCATACTAATGCCCTGCAAACAGTGCTGTGAATCAGAGCTCTGCACTGCTGCTGCTGGACCAAGTAAGCCTCACTGACAGGAAATAGCATGGGGACATGCTTCCTCAGCTTATACCTCAGAGCTTCATGCAAGTGGTGATCATCAGCCTCGGAGAAAGTTCTTCTCTTTTCCCATAAACACTGTGCTTTGCTGCATCTCAGCCTGTGGAAGAGGTGAGCTCCTCCTGTTTACCCACTGGCCGCCTTCTGTACAGTTTGTATAGCCCATAGCCCTTCTCATAAAGAGAGGTCTTGCTCATAAACTGCCATAGTTGCATACATTTAGAGATACTCAGATATGTAGCTATGCTTCAGGAGTAGCCCAAGATCACCACACAAAGGCTATGCTATTTTAGGGGTCAAGTGCTAAGACTGCTCCTTGTCTGCTGTCCCCTTTAGCCCTTACAATTTGACCAATGCATACACATGTGCGACACAATAAAAATACCGACCAACCTTCATGGCAACGAGCATCAGCCTTTTGTATGTGTCCTGCGGTACCCATAGCCTTCCGTAGCTAATGGTGGTCTTGGGGTTGAACCCACCAGTGACTGTGTTTCTGCTTCTGCTTTGTGCTGAGCTGTGGAGGAGATGAATCTCTTAGAGTAGCAGCAGTAAAGCCTTACACCTTGATTTGTAGCTGCCTCTGCTTTTAGCTGGAGAGTCCCTAATGTTGCCTGCAATGGCGAACACAATCTGAAGATGAGCTGTGGCATTGGTGGTGAAAACCTGGTGGGGCTTATTTTGGTTGACGTACACAATTCGGAAGCATGTTTCCCAGCTTTCTCTTTCTTTTTTCATTCTTCTGAGATACCAGAAGGAGGTACTGCCCCTAAGTCGTGGCATGGAGGCAATGTGAACAGCTTTGTTCTTTATCCTGGCATCTCAGACAGACGGAAGCCTGAGAGCATTTATTGGAAGCAACTTGGCCTGTGGCTCTCTCCTGGTGTTTTCTGTGTGTGCGTACTGGGCATGCTGAGGGGTTTCCAAAGGAACTTTCTGAGCGCTGCAGCAGATGGGGAAATTCACTGTGGAGCAGTTGCTGCAGTAAGTGAAACTTAGAAACAATTTTTGCTTTGCATTTGTGAGCAAAATGTGGCATTTTCCAAAGCATTTTTGTGTATTTGGTCCAGGGCAGAATTGTCAACTTCTACCGTTGCAAATATAATTTGTGTAGTAAAAATGGAAAACCACCAGACCAAGTGTACACAGTCATGAATTTGGTCCCAATGGAAGCTGTCTAGTTGGATGTTTCCTCAGAGAAATGTAATCATTTGTGCATTTTTGTGGTAAAATAATTCTTCTATGTTTCTAATATCTATGAGCAATGCAAACAGATAGAGAAAGAATCCTGCTATTTAATGATGTAAATATAATTTTACCCCTTTTTAGAAGAAACAAAGCTGTTTCCCTCCTCCCCCAAATGGTCCTTGATGAGACAAATGCACCAATGCATGTTAGGGAGAGAGCCTTAGAAGGGTGGGAGTTAGTGTGCTGTTGGGGTAGGGGAAGACTTTGTTTCTGTGTAGAGATAGCAGCAGTACAGATTTTCTCAATGGCTTTCTCCATTAGCACATGCTAATTCATGAAACTCCTCATGTCATGCACCAAGACCTGAGTGCCCAGGCTGAGTAACTATGTGGTGTAGCCATTTGCAGGTGCAATTACAAATTTTTGAAGTTATACCCAAGATTACTTTGATGTCTCAGTATTAAGCTCTGTGTTTCTTGATTTCTAGTGCCCAGCTTCTGACTTTAGAGCCAGCAGTCCCTGCAGTGTGCTCGAGGCGAGTCTGGCACTTCTACACAAGGGCCAAAACGTTCAGAGAGACTAACAGGGAAATTTTAAGTCTGAAATGCTGCTGCTGCAGTGACCCAGCCCAGCAGTTCCTCTGGAAGATGACTACAGATAGCAGCCTTTCTGTCACGGCAAAGATGTCTAATCTGAAACATGGATTACCAGCAGCCAGGAAACGACGAACGGGATCACTGTTCTCCTCAGGCTGTTTGTTTCCATCTGCCACCTCTAGCAGAGCACCCAAACCACAAGGCAGGGAGCTGGACGCTCCTAGCCCGCTCTCTGCTGAGAATCTGCTGCTCTACAGAAACATGCTGTTGAATCATTGGTCTGGAAAGCATGTGCATGTGGGGGTGCATGTCTGTCTTTTACCTACTGGTTCAAGCGTTCACATGGGAGTTTGAGATTCTGGACTCTGCTCCCAGGACTGTTTATGCATTTTACATGAAACAGTCACCAGGTAACATATAATCCCTGATCAAAGCCCTCAGGGGATTTAGGCAAAGCAACGCCCAGTTTCTGGATCCTGATCAGACTTAGGTGTGAATTGGGCTGAGCTGCTTGGCCCTGTCGGGACTGGGGCAGTTCTGGGCATGCACGAAGGTGGAACTCTAGATAGCTGATGAGCTTGAAAGTATTAAAAAATGTTGGAGATTGAAAGGGCCAGATAGTGGGAAGGACCTAGGTGCTGCAGTGGGATATATATGCCAGCATTTCAATCTGAAGTGCAGGTTTAGGTTAAAACATTAGGTGCTCTAATAACAAAGTCCTCTTACAGGGAAACAATTGTTCTCACAGATTCTTGAAGTGGAAACTTATTTATATAAAATATATTTACATAACCATTTTATGTGCTTTCTTAAAAAAAGAAGTCCCATCCTAGCCACTGCATTTGCTTGGATTTGTTTCCACTAGGCTGCATGTGCTGAGCTGCACAATGGTGGCTGCCATATGAATAGCTTGTTATTCTTACCAAGTGTGACAACTGCTGTAGTGAAGTCAAGAGCAACCTGCTCTAATGTAAACTGATTTCAGATTGCCCCTGGCAGTCCCAGCTACCTCATCTAACCTCTTTTTTTTGCCAGACTTTTTTTCTTTTTTTCCTTTTCCTTCCCCCCCTCCCCCCACTGAAGACGCACCCTATGCTTTCTTATGTTTTATCACGCTAGCTATTGTACTGCTGTCTACAACCTGCATTGGAGTTTCTCTGGTATTATTCGTGGTGCATTCCAAAGCCACTTGGACCCTCCAGCAAATGCAGACTCCAGCTGCCTGTCCATTCCAGGGATGAGCTCTGTAGTGGCTGATGATTGTACCCAAGAATACCTAGCTACAAAGCACCACAGATGTCTGTCTGGCTCTGATGGGGCTGTTGCATCCTTGATACTCCACCTGCATGTTTGGAGAGTGCTGCAGGGCTGGATAAATGCGAACAAAGAGAGCTTTATTCAGAGCGACACTGCTGTCATGCTGAATACATGCCAGATAGCGAGTGGGAAGCAGTTGTGTTGGGAAGGGAGTGGGGGGCATCAGGGAGTGGATTTGGGGCAGGGAGTGCTGTGGGAGAAGCAGTCCAATTTGCTGATCATAGCTGCCAGATTGGTGTGTATGATGGGTGTGATATAAATTACTATCTATAAATAAATACCACAACAGCATTTTAATGAGGTGTTTTCTAGTAGCACTTGTCCAGGCTGGTAGTGTTATGTTAAGGCTGGAGAAGTATCTCCAAGCAAGCTTCTTGGCGAAACCTTCATAAACACAGTCTCACCCAAGATCTAACTATGATTTGTTTGGATAAGAGGTTTTGCTTGTTTGTTTCTGAACATACTTTCAAATATGTTTGGGGTTTCACTTTTATTTATTTATCTTTTCCTTCTTGGCCCAGGTTTTGTGTTAGTGTCACAGAACCTAACTGATGCAGAGATAGGTGACAAATCTGGTGCCTTTTCTGAGCATTCGTTGTCCTGATAAGAAGCTTGCAGAAAGGCTGGGGCTTTGGGGTGGGGGGGCATTTGGGGCTGTGACTCACAGGAGTGACCTGTGTTTCTGCAGAGACTGACAGGTAAAAATATCCTGGCCCGTCTCAGGGAGTGTTGTGTCCTTTGCTTCTCCTGTTGTGCTGACACACCTAGCATTGCAGCCAGTGCTATTTGGAGGCATGGTCTCATGGACTCAAACCCCATGTTTGCAGTGTGGTTCTGCTAAGACTCAGCAACCAACTTCGATACTATTTTTTGTTTCATGGCAGCTAGCTATTTTTCTGAACTTTTGGTAGCCCAGACTGCTGGACAAATGGCTGCACATAAATAGTGCACAGCACAGAGTGATGAATGGGACTCAGCCACATGCACCGTAGCAACTCCTGTGTGTTGTAGGGTTGCACTGTGCACATACACATTGTTTGTCTGTCCTGGTCTATAGAGTCTCCCGACAGCATCGTGTCAGATCCTGTAAGGCTGTCCCCTGCATGCCTGAGTACACAGGCTGCTTCATACCTCTATGCCAGGGCAGATCCAGGACTAGAGATGGGCTGTGGTTTTAGCTGAACCAAACAGATCATGGTGGGAGGCAAATACTGAGGCAGGGATTGGGTTTAGAGGCCCGATCTCAGGCATTGCTTTCACAACATTTCAGGCCAAAACAATGGTTCCATCAGAAAGCCTCTCAACATGTTAAGTTGCCACCACAAGAAATGTGTGAGCTGCATATATCCAAAACAAAGCTGAGAAGTAGTCCTTTTAATGCTCTGAACTGAGAACTTTTTTTGCAAATTTGACTCCTATGTGTTAATGGACCTCTTTTCTGCTCAATTTGAAAATCTGACAGAGAAAGTTCAGTTCTTTGATCTTTAAACATAACATCTCTGAAGTCTCTTGACTGTCTGTACTTGTGATGCATATTCAGAATTCATTCATATTATGAATAAATAATTGGCAGGTGGTGCTATAGAGATAACAGCTTCCATTCTTTTTGAGAAATCATTAACTCCAGCCAGGTCTCCCTGATCAACAGCTATAAAAAAAACCAACCCAAAACAAAAAACAAAGCAACCCACAAAATATCAGTTACAAGGGACATCTGGAGGGCTGCACTCCAACCTCCTCAAAGCAGGACTAACTTCAACAGGGCTTTGTCCATTCAATTTTTGAAATCTCCAAGGATGGGGATTTCACAAACCACTCTGGGCACCTGCTCCAGTTCAACCACTCTTATTTTGAAAAATTTCTTCTGTGATGTCCAATGGAATTTCTCCTGTGGCAACTCGCGGTCATTGCTCGTGTGCTGTGCACCTCTGCGGAGAGCCTGGCTCTGTTCTCGCTTATGCAGCCCAGGGTGCAATTAGCTGTCATCACTGCAAAGGCATGCTGCTGACTCCTCTCCAGCTTTTTGTCCACCAGGACCCCAGGTCCTTTTTTTTAGCAAAGCTGTTCTCTAGCCGCTCAGTTCCCAGCCTGCACTGTAGCACAGGTTTATTCTGTGCAGACTTTACATTTATCCTTGCTGAATTTCAGAAGATTTCTTTCAAGCTTGTCATCCAGGTTGCTGAAGACTACCTGAATGGCTGCCTTGTCCTCCAACATGATGATCTGCGGCCTTGATTCAATGTCATGCACAAACTTGTTGAGGAACCATTCTGCTCTGTCATCCAGATTGCTAGTGAAGACTGGCCCTAGCATTGCAACTTGAGGAATGCCATCTGTTAAAGCCAATTAAATGTCTAGGTGTTGACCTTTATTATCCTTTAAACTTCATGGCCCAGCCATGAGCTTTTTCTAGCCAGGTTGTGGTCCATCCATTCAGGTGATTCCACCTCAGTTTGGGCCATATGGGAAACAATGTCAAAGGCCATGCTAAACCCAAAGTAAGTGACATCCACTGCTTACCCCACCTTGTCCATCCAGCCCGTCATTCTAGCACAGATGACAACCACATTGGCCAGGCCCAGTTTGTCTGTAGTAGATCCATACTGTCTGACATCTTCATCTTTGCCGATGCTTTGACTAATCCCTTTCAGAAGAAGCCTGTTGATTACATGTGTTGAGTTTGTGAGACCTTCAGCATGAGCCTGCAATGTTGGTTGAGGGAATTTTTGGTAGGCAGTGGCTGAGCAGGTCAAAATCAGAAGCAACCTATTTCTCCTCTGTTGGGCATCCCTTTCTTGCCAGCGTCGCCACCAAGGACAATCCTCCTGCCGTTGTTGCCATGGCCTTTGTGTTACCTCAGGGCAGGAGCCCCAAGGAGAGGAAATGGGAAAAGAGGAGGAATGGGGCTACCAGGCCAATGGATAGTAGAGTATGGTAGCGTGAGATCCTGGTACCTGGCAAGGATTCAACTAGTTTGAGTAAAAGGGAAAAATAAGGAAGAAGAAAGGGTAAGGGCATCTGCACAAAGTACTGGGAACTGGCATGGTTGTTTCTAGAGAGCATGAGTAGTTCAGTCACCAGGAAGGGCCAGGCACTTGCCAAGATACACATTTGCACAATGGCCTATAGTAGTTTGAATTCACAGGAGACGGCTGAGTTTCACTAGGTATAACTTTGGTTCACTGGGGTCTGAAGTACGATGCTGAGGTAAGTACTACTATAGAAAGTAAGAAGATGGTTGGAAAGCCACCAGGTCTGACTGTGGAGCCAGAGCAGGACAAATGCTGCTTTACCAAGCTGGCATGCCCTTGGGTAGCTTGAGGCTCACTCCTGCCACAGGGGCCTGGCTGCAGCCACAGTGTCTGCTCCCAGCCAGGAAGGCATTTGTGACATCCCCTGAATCGCTCCATTTCTGTGGAGAACAAAATTCCTGGAAACGCTGGTCAGTACAGCGATGGGCTAGCCTCACGGAGAGCCTTGTGGGGTTCAGTGGGGCCTTCACAGCTGGAAAGGCTTGGCAGAGCAGACATGTCCCCTGTGACTGGAACTGGACCATGTAATTGCAGTTGAGGAAAGAGGCAGGCGCAGAGGTGGGAGGTAACGGCTCTGTAGGAACACTTGGGCATGCAGCACCGGGCATGTCTTGCTAATTAGAAGAAACATCCATAATCCTATCATCTTTTGTTGTATTCATATTAATGTGATTGTATTTCTGTGATGGACTTACATTTGTAGGCCTTACTAGCACATTAGAAGACTTTTAGCAGTGATGCACAGAAAAGCAAATAGGAAGTTTGTGTAGTGACAACGCTGCTGTGGAGCCATGTGCATCTCTAATGAAGAAGACATAGTCTCAGAGTTTAGATTCCTCTGCACGCAGGCTGAGGTTTCCAGGGTCCCGAGGTAAGTGGGAGTACCTGTGCGCTGCAGTCCCTCACACATTAATGAAACCTGACTGGCTGGGTCACCCTCCTGCAGTGACACAATATCATTTAAAGTTGTTTGCTTATTACAGAGATACTATCACAAGGTGTGGTGCCCTGATTGGAGTCTAGCAAGAAAGTAACACTCTTATTCACCCACCCACCCACCTGTGGCAGATGGTCTGAGGGTCTCTCCTTGGCTTCATGACGGAAAGTGGTTGATTCACCTCCACCCAGTGGTAATTATGTGTTGCTGCCTACTGGAAGTTCCCATGTTGGCATCGGAGTGGTAAGCCTAGAACTCACTGCTGAGATTAATTGCAAAGTAAAAGCATGATTTCTTGATGTCTGTTTTATATTCATCCTAGTAAAAGTTACTTAATACACTGTATTGATTTTTTTTTTAATGATCATTAAAATGCTCCTAATTGCTATTACCCTGCCACGTTCCTATTTCTCAGCAGCTATTTGCATGCAGCTTTCCCATCAAACTAGAAAGCAGTTCTGGTAGCAAAACTTTTATGGCATATTTGGTTTTTTTCTTTCCTTTTGGAAGAGTCCTCTTTTTAATTTTTTTATTCTAGATCCTCCTGTGTAAAATACAGCTCCTTCTGGAGGGGCTTTGCCCTCCTGAAAGCTTACCGGTTTATCTCCTCAGCTTTAGGACAAAATTATTCCCTTGTCAGTGCAGTTCATATTGAACTGGGCTGGCTTGGCAGGTCTCTACTCCTTCTTTGTTTAAGTTTGTTTATTTTTCTATCAGAAAGGTTATAAAATTGACAAAAGAGGTTTATTCAGACTCTAACTGTACAGTTTACCACACAAGCAAAATAAAACATCCAGCACGCTTCCTTTTATTTATGGCATCAGTGCTGAGCCATTATCGTAGCAGCACTAGGTAACTTTTCCTCCCTTCACCTTTTGAAACCTCTTTTGTACCAGTGTCCCACACCGAGCTTTCTGTTTGCTCAGCATCCTCCATCTTCTCGCAGGAGGTTGTTGGTACAAAGTGGAAAACTTTTAACAGAAGCAAGGCCAAGCCTGTAGGGCCCCAGCCCCCAGCATGCAGGGCTCTCTCTGGGAGGGAGGGCAGGAGGAGTGAGGCCGGGGGCTCTAGTGCACCTTCAGCCACTCAACTGGATGCTCCAACCATAGGAGTCTGCAAGAAGGCCCACGGGAGCCCTTCTGGGTGGAATGAGGGGTTCCTTGGGGAATTCAGCCATCTTCTTGTTCAGGTTCTGTGGAGCCCATCCACACGGGGGGATGTTCCCAAACACCTCAGCAGGACCAGCTCTAGCCTCCGCTTGGCTCAGTCCTGAGGTCCCGGAGCACCTCAGGGCTGCTGAGTGCCTGATGAGTAACCTGTTCCACAGAGCGAGCACTGAACCCCAGAGTCCTTACCCAACCAGTGCGCTCTCCTTTATGGATCAGATGTAGTAGCCAAATGATCCTACATACACAGCTATGGAACAGGACCTGCAGTCTGTTTGGCAAAGGCTGTTTTCATGTACGTTCATCAGTGAGTTGGGATCAGAGTGAGTGTAGGTCCTGGGGACGGTTGACTGGCGTTAGTAAAGAAAAAAGAGGTGTGGGAGGATGGAGTTATATTTCAAAAGAGAAGGTGTATTCACATCTTCACTATTCCTAGCCAGTGGACAAGAATACTCCTGATACAATGATACATGGGGTCTGGACAAGGGAATAAATTGTCTTTTAATGCCTAGATCAATGGAGGAATAGAGCAGAGACTGCCATGCAGGAAGAGGAAATCAATTCACTCAGTATTACTGGTTAACATACCAGCTTCACCACCTTTATAAGCACTGTAGTATTACTGTCATCCGATACAGGCATGCGACATGTCAACTAATGGGAATACTGCTGAGGAGGCTCACACATAAGGTTAGCAACAGTCATGCCATACACTGGAATGTTTACTGCAGCAGCAGTTTCATTTCTGACCCCAGCACTAGGACTACCCAGCCTCCAGACCCATGTGTGTTGTGGGGCTGACCTTCCTCTTCTGAGGCTCTGTTCCTCACTGAGACCATACACAGGCTGGTATGTGGGTCTGCAAAAGGGAATCAGGGAAGTTACTGTGCCCTGCTGACCGTGATTGTTGCAGAAACAGCTGCTCCAAGCGCATTGCAAGTTACATACATGTTAACCAGCATTTCAGCTTCGGGGGGCTGTAACCTGTGTCAGATGGCAGGCTGGGTTTCACAGGGTTCTCTAAGAGCTTGTCATGTTCAGTGCTACTGAAAGCCAGTGGGATGGGGTACCTAAATCCCTTTGGTCCTGTTAACATTCCTGTCTTGCTTACTTTCAGGCACTTCTGGAAGGTGTCAACCACCAGCATTTCTGAGTGTTGGTGCCCATGTGCTCTGAAGTCCCTGCCATTAGAAACAATGGAAGGGCATTGCCTCTTGCCCTTGAAAGGATGCACAGAGCCTTTGTGCTTAAGCTCGCCAATGGCTGCAGCCAGAAACCAGGCTTTGGGAGCTCTGTTTTTGTCTGACACCGTCTGATGGCCTGAGCCTTGCCCTTGACAGCCCAGAGCTGGCAGCTGAGGTGACCCTGGTTTGCAGGTGAGACACCCATGCTGTCGAGCCCTCCCAAACATAAGCGGTGCCTCACCTTTGTGCTCCTCCCAGCTGCATAGAGAGAGGACTTTACCTCCCCTTCTTGTATCTGGAAGGTCAATCTCTGCACAGACTGCCTTTTCTTTAAAATCTATACATTGAAAGGCATCATAAAATATGGTAATAGAAGTGCAATTAATGACTCTTTGGAAGCACTAAGTGATTACCGTCTGTCAGTGCAGTAAATAGAAAGCAGTGAGGTTCTGGAGTTCATTTCCAAACAGGTGAGTGGGAACTCTCAAACCAGCAGGCTATTAGTGTGTCTGCAGGTCTGGTTTCTCCTTTCCCTGAAGTGAAGGTGGGTGTTAGACTGAGGTGTGCAACATCCACATCATGCCTCATCTGAGATTTGCCAATATTAATTTGTTGCTTTCTACTCTTTAGCAATCAAACAGAAACTTTTCAGCTGGTACCTTCTGGGTGACAAGGTTTGAGAAATAACCTTTTGGTCACTATTGCAGCATTGTGAAAATGTTCTTAGGTGATATAAGAGCTGCATCACATGAGCAGAGCACATTATCTCAGAGCTACCTGTATTCTCTGGTATGATTCAGAGAGTTTGTTAACAAAAATGTGCATTAATTCTCTGAGTGATACGGCACACACTGCAAGGGAAATGCTCCAGATGGAGCTGCTTAGGCTTACCTGAACATATTTGCCAGTTACAGAAATCTTTAAACTTACTATTGCTTAAACACTGTCACTAGCAAAAGCTGCCTTGGCTGCTGTGGGAGTGGGACTGGGTCAGTAATGCTGTGTTCAATAAATAAACCAGGTCGTGTCACCAATATTGTGATTATTCAGGAGGCAGGTGGCCGTCTAGTTAGTTTTGGGAAATATATTTTAATTTTAAAATTAGTATTGTCATATTAAATCACTCTAAAAATGTAGGTAATGATGTGTAACAGACAAAGGTATCTCTTCCCAGTGAAGCTGTGTTGAGTCATTTTATATTACCACCAAAGGAACAAACCCAGTTTTAACAACAATAGTTGGCAGTATTTCTATTAAATGGCATTAGCCAATAATTTCTAAAACTGCCTGTTAATTATGGCATTCAACCCTTGCAGGCAGTTCTATTTTACATAAGTGCAATCCAGTTTCCAGCCATCAGCTGAAGACTATAGCCTTTTGTTGTAGCCAAACAAGACCATGCGTTACCAAATTCCTTTCCAGGATAAATCTGTTGTCATTGGGTCTTTGTTTTTTTGGTGTTGTTTGTTTCTTTGTTTTTAATCTTGACACTGCCAGGTAATGTTCAAAAGAGGCAGTTTATGTGCCACTACCTCTGGGCAGCTTGTCTGGCTGGTGCGCGAAGGCCTGCCAGCTCAGGTCCAGGGCAGCTACTTAGCTGAAACACGGCACTCTGCGGATGCGACTGGGCTGCTGCGGCAGCCAGCCTGGCTCCAGAGACCAGGTAACCTCTCGTCCGCACCGTGGCTCTGACACCAGCAGCAAACTGCTCGTCTGGAGGAGCAGCTCTCAAGCAGTGCCATGTCTGTGCTGCGGCGCCAGTCCAGGCTGGGGAGCGCTGGCAGGCATGGGGCAGAAAGTGCCGAGCTGGCTCTGCAGGAGCTGGGGCGGGCTGAAAAGCAGGAGGCTGCCTGCTCTTTGGGGTGCCCAGCTCCATCGGCGTGGGCAGTGAGCTGTATTGTGCATCCCTTGAATACTGAACCCCCAGAACATTCGGCAAGAGGGCTGGTGCAGTGCGTGCTGCTGTGTCCATATGTCACTGGTCCTCAACTGTGCTCTGAAGGTGTCTGCTGGGCTCACAGCACAGCTGGAGGACATCACGTCATACTTTAGCTGCACAAACACATACTGGTTTGCACAGAGCAGGAGCAGATAAGCATAAAACTCTTGCAGGTAACTGTAACAGCGGCAGGAAAAAAGTTACATTTGTTTTGTACTTACCACTGTGACTAGCTGTAATTATTATTGCTATTGTTCTGCTATTGCAATATTACTTGGGGCTGTCCAGCCAGCACTGAGCTCCATTGCATTCAGCACAAACGCACCCAAACCCCTCAAAAAGCTTAAGAGTTCAGAATGCAAGTGACTTAGGATGGCGAAGAGGAGGGATAAAACCAAATGGATGCAATTAGCTTAGGCACAACTTAGTCATCCTCTTCTTGGTATAACTATAAAATGGACAAAGGTAGCGCCAACTAACCTTAAATGCCCTTCTAGCCATAATTAATTATATTGCATAATAATGGTGTCAGTTTAGACATTGTTTAAAACCAATGCTTTGCTCGAAATTACTGCGCAGCCACACTTACATCTTGCACAACAGACTAACCCATAGCAGTGTCTTGACTTCCATTTTCTATTTCATTGTGTCATCTGTGCATAGGAAAAGCTCTTGACCAAAGAGGAGTCAGTGGTACAGTGGTAAATAGAAGTGGGTAGATTCATCTGTCTGTGGTATATAAGGAGCAGGAGAATACTAGAAGTGCCCAGAGTAGCAGTGGGTACAAAGGGAGTGCCCTTTGCCTGCCTTTACCCTTGACTACACCACTTAGAAGAGTTACATAATTGATACAATTGAACCACATCAGTCCTTTATTTATAGAACATAATGAAATGGTTTTCAACATCCTGGATCACGCTGTATGGGTGATTGCCATGTATGCACCCAAGGAGAATAAATAAAAACATTTCCCTAAGGTATTATGTCTCTTCACCTTCTGTAGTTGCACCCAGGACTTTATTTTCAGAGAAGTTCTGTAAGGAGTGTAGCATGAATTCCTTCTCTGCTGTTACACACACTTTGGTCAGAAGAGAGCTACTGTGATGCTGCTCAATAGCATTGGCGTTTCACGTTTCCCATGTAGTACATAAAGCGATGTCATAGTTTGGTGGAGCTTAGGGTGTGCACATACCTAAACATACCACAGACTGTTGAGCACAACCCCCTGCATTGTACTTAAGTTAGTCCTTGTTCAAGCTCCATAGCCTGGATTTGACATAAATCTGGCTTACCTGGAAAGCGCACAGGCTCAAGCTCAAAAAAAAAGAAAAAGGCTGTGGCATTTGATAGCTGCATTCAGTGATGGAAATGGAAGTGAGTCATGAAGCAGTCCCCTGGTGAAGACAAATGACATAGATGAGCTGAGCCTGCTGTTTGAGCCACAGGCTCTCACATCAGCTTGCGCTTGTGACGGTCTCTCACTGCATCTGACACCGTGACCATCGTCCAAGGAAGCCTCATCAACAACAGAAGTATGAGCATCGGGTGACACTGGGACAGGGTTACTGTAAAGCTCATGTAAAATAAACCAGTACTGCTATTATATAATCTTTGTTGTTGTTGTTGCTGTTATTGGAAAAATAGGGATAATTTAAAAGTATTTATCTTGCTGGATTGTTTGTCCATCTTTATATGATGTTCTGCTGTTCCTCTCGCATCATTTGAATTTGGCCTTTACTTATGATGCTGCATTGTTTTATGTATACACTTTGTAATTAGAACTACTAATTGCAAACTTGCTTACTGCCTTTAGTTGGCTTTTCCAGACCATTACTTGCAAAAAAAAAAAAAAAAATCACAATTACTCAGTTCTTTTCAATTGCTTGGTGAGTATATTCATAAACTGAAAAGAAACCAGGACTAGTTTTTAACTTAATCTATTCCTAAGGTTTACACAGTGCCCATCTGGTGCATAGAAATGAACTGCATAAAAAAAATTGCATCTTTTCAGAAGCTGTTTAAGCTCTCTTCTCAAAAATCCTCTTTTTCTGAATAATAATTTTTAAAAAAATTAATCACCACATTGACATACTGAGGGAGTCCCACACTAGCTGTTATAATAGATTTTTAATTGGGCTTTTGACATGTAAAACTTCAGTGTAGACACATTGTCATATTCTTGATACATTTTGAACTGAAAAAAAAAAAAAAATCCATAGAGGCTCATGGTTCTGCAAGAAGGAGCCAGTCATTTCCATACACATGCTGCAAACTTAGACACAACGCTCCCATTCTAACATTTGTTACTTCAACTTTACTGGTGATTCAGTGGTGGTATTCCGCTGAAAATCTGGAGTAATGCAGCAGTGAATCTGGCTCATTGGCTCTGCATCTCACTCTCTAAAATGAGGATCCACCTACAGGTAAAATACTATCATGCTGCAAGTATCTCACAGACTGCAATCTGTTCTGGCTTGCCAGATCTTCATCGGAAAAGGATTGCATAGGTGCAAAATTAAACTGCATGCCGACTGCATTTTAGTCAATGGGAATATTCATGAACGAGATGAGCTGGTTTTTGACTTTTCTAATTACAAATCACTCAAATCAAAAATAGCACAGCACAGGGTTACTTTTTTTGTTGGTGCTGATGTTTTCATTACCTGACTGCCACGGATGGAGAAAGCAGCACCTGCGCGGCCTGCTCAAGAGGCTGCAAGGTGTGGGTCCAGCACTGCACAGGGATCCAGTACACAGCCTCGGCGCCGTGCGGAGGGCTTGCTGGGTCGCACTCTCCCGTCACCACGTGCTGAGGCTGGTGACGGCTCCATGGAGACACTTCTGAGTGTGTGTTCCTGCAGCAATGGGCGTTACATCAGACACCACAGGTATTGTATTGGCAGCTGTGAGCTCAGCTTCACCATGTTGCACTTTGGTAAACACTCAATGGCAAATTATGCTAGAAAGTGTATGTAAATGTAATCAGTTTATTGGGTTTTCTTCCTTCAGCGTGATCTTGTGATTTATTAAATAGTCTCTATTAAAACTGCCAAATAACTTCCCCTTCCCCTTATATGTCATTCCTGTTTTGTTCCCTTCCCAAAGTCAGCCTTTGAGGGGCATCTCCTAGAACGCTGCATACATCTAGTGCCTGCAGACATACCCCTCTCCCCTGTGCACAAGCACTGTACATTTATCTCTCACACACCCTCTGCTTAAAGTCACTAATTAAAAAAAAAAAAAAAAAAAAAGGATCCCAGTTATTTGATGGTGCAGACAGTCTCAGAAGAGACCATCTGTTCATTTGATGAACCACCCTCACAGAATACCTGAGCAATTAACTGGGGGGGGGGCACAAGGCAGTGATTCAGGTGAGCTGCCTTATCACACTAACAGGCTGGGAGAGGGGCTCCAGCTGAGGCCCAGTGATTGCATGGGGAACACAACTGGAAAAGCACTTTTCACCATTTGGTAAGAGCATCACCATGGGTAACATCTCTGCTGCTGCATGGTGCTTTGCCTGGCATGGGTCAGACCCACACTCTGGGGCCACGGACACTGCCCAGCTACTGCTCGCCCAGGTCACTGGGGCTGAGCGTGCCAAGCATGAGTGGTGTCTTCGGGCTGACATCAACACTGAGACATTGCTGCTGGGTTTCACTTGGTTAGCACAAGCTTCTTCACCCCATTAAAGGCTTTGTCTTTGGGTCTTCAACCTGAAATCAACCCAGGCATTAGCAGGTGAAGGTTGGTACTTCACCTGCTGTTCAGCCAGAAGGAGCTGATGTCATCAGGCTGTGGTCACAAGTGGGTGACACCATGAGAAGAGTGCCGATTGCTGGTGATCCTGGCAGAGGGGAAAGGGGGAGGGCTGTGACCTGCTGCTCCCCTGCCAAAGGCACAGTCTCCGTGGCACAGTTTGGCTGCAGCAGATGGGAGATAAGTACCACATCTAACTGCACTGGGTGGCTTTCAGGAGCAGAGTGATGGCGTCATTCTGCAGTGACACCAAGCCTCGACCAGCACTGAGCAATTGTCACTGTCAGGGACACCAGATGAACCCAGGAAAGGTGAAATGTCAGGAGGTAAAATAAGGAATGAACCAAAAAGGCATAATAGCACTAATGTAAACACTGGTAAATTAAGAAATGTCAGCCTAGTTTTTATCTTGTAGCAGGAGATTGTTTCTGAGAACTTACGAAGAATCAAATGAATTCATAAAACCTCTGTACCAGGTGCAATCATTAGTCAGTAAATGAATTACACATAATTATCTGCTTTGTATTTAATTCACTTGGCTTCCAGTTTCTTACTCTTCATACAGTGAAACTCTATCTCTCTCACACAAACACACTCTCCATGGGTAAGGAGGTTTTGGAGGGCTGCCATCGTCCTGACTCATGAATCAGACTCCATGATTTGAATGATATTTATCTAAGCCTGCAAACAAAGAAGATGGCTATGTGTCCAATGAGAGAATAATTATTGTTATTATGTTTATAGAGCAACAAAGTCGGGAGTTAGGACCCCGGGGGAAAGGCGGCAGGAAGGGCGAGCTGGGCAGAGGCAGAAGGCTGTAGGCAGTGTTTCAGTGCAGGCATGTGCCAGGGCCCTCGCAGGGTTCCCTGCCTGTGAGTCACCTCTGCCAGGAATCGCCCAGTGGCCAAGGCGGGCGGCCAGGTGATGCCTGCCTCAACCGGGATGCTTGCCGGGACCCTCAAGACCACCTCCCCGAGGGCTCTCACCATGATACCAGGACAACACTGGGCCTGTGAGGGTTTTGGCAGCAGCTGAAGGGAGTTGGGGGTTGACATAAAGCACCCCAGATATCTCCACTGCTGTGAGGCTGAGGATGGGAACATGCTGGTCTGTGGGCGAGCCAGCCCCGGCTGCACTGGGTAGCAGTGCTGGCAGGGCAGTTGCCTGCTTGGAGCAGTGTGTGTTTTCTTTCTTATACAGAAGCCAGCTGTACGCTTACAGCCACAATTACTTTAACTAAACTACAAAGAAACAACAAAAAAAATCTGTAACAGAAAAAGCTTGCTTTGCAGGTAACAGCTGCTGCCACAGCAGGTCACTTAGAAATAAAAATGTCCCTTGAAATGACATTTGGGCTCACCTGCGCCACAACTTCAGTGCAAGCTCGGGCAGAGGAGCCCTGCTCCACCGCCTGGAAGAGCTTTGGATGCTGTGACAGTGGCAGTGCCGTGTGTGACCCAGGCTTGCTCCTGCCAGGTTAATGCTCTTTGTACTCAGAGAGGGCCGTGACAGAAGAGGCTTTGCCTACCCTTTAGGACTGCCTGTAGTAGGCAGTAAGTTTGGGATAACCAATAGTTTGAAACCTGTATTTCTAAAATACATCTGCCACTCTAAAGCCTCACCTTGGCCAGGATTGCAAGACTCCCCTGAAGTCAGAGGGCACCCCATGCCCTGCCAGGAAGGGGGCCGCAGACCTCTGATGTATGGCTGTTGCTGATGCATGCACCTGCACAAAACTCACATTTCTCGTTGGGCTCACGGAGACAGTCACCCATGTTCACAGCTGACTTCTGGGGGGGGGGGGGGGGGGGTGTCTGTACAGTGGAATAATGATGGGCAGCTTGTCATCAGCTTGGTACCACCAAGCAACGGCCGCGGCCATTGCAGCCATGGCTCTGGAAACCTTAGAGAAGGGTGCCAGACTCTGGAAATGTTTTGGGTTGCGGTTTAAGGACACAGCCAGCTGTGCTAATGGCAAGCAGTGCTCCTGTTGAGAAAGTGGGAAAAAGTCTTATTTACTTCCATTAACTCAGCTCTAGGATGGTGAAGTTTGAGCCACCTTGCAACTATCTCTAATGATCCTTAGGTTAACAAAGTATGGCCAGGGAGACAGCAGGACAAACAGCCAGACAAAGAGGTTACCTTGAAACAACAAAGAATTTAGAATGAATCCTATGCAGGGAACAAGACATCTTGTTCTTGTTCTCTCAAGACTAGCGTGAAACACTTCCAAATTTTGTCAGTGTTATTGGAGGGGAGGCAAAACCAACAACCTGCATAATTATCGATGCTCAAAAAACCCCCACTAAAAATGCAAGATAAATAGCTTGATGTCCCTTCCACTCAATCCATTTTTAGAAGCAAGTTTTAGCTCACTGTGTGTTTTAACTGATGATTAAATCCATGTTAATAACCTAGGAAGAAACATGGAAAGGATTTGACTAAGGAGGAATTTTGAATGCAATGCTAGGTAATGATACTTTGGATCACAAAGCTCTCCTTTGGGGATATGCGTTGCAAGTGTTGGCTTTTTTAAACTGTAGTAAATCTTCCTTAATTCCCTTCTCAGAACAACTTAAATTTTCTGGAGAAGGTTGATAGAAAACATCTATATGCCAACATTAACAGCCCAAGGAAAAAAAAGGGCTTTATATGAGAGCAATCAAAAGTATTGCTGAGACAACACTGGCCACAAGAGGAGAAAAAATGTGGTTTTTACGGACTTAGTAAAGACTGTGAGTCCTGGATCAGGACTTTCTCAATCTTCCAAAGTTGGCACATAGCCTTGAGAAAGCCACCCCAGCTCTCAGTGCTTCAGTCTGCCTCACTGTAGCAGCAATGAGACACTGGCTGCCTCCCCAGTAGCCTGGGAGAAGCAAAGGATGTTGCACCGGTTACCTGAACTCACAGCACTTCTTAGCCTGCATTTACCTTGAAAAGTGCTGCTTCTGTTGAAGATTACTTTAGAACGGAAACAGACTTTTGTTCCCCCAAACATGTTTGTTTATTTATCTATCAGTTTGTTTGTCTATTGGTTGATCTAATAAAAATATTACTGTTCCCCACAAATTTGGTCTTTTTAAGATCCTTGAATAGAGGAAGTAGACAAAATATACAGTATATTAACAGGCAGGTAGAGAAATAGCTAAGCACAAGAGTTCATAAATATTATTGTGCATATAGCAGTTTCTGCATCCCGCACCTCTTCCTCCCTGGTACGCAGAGATTTTATATTATTACAGAGAAAAAACCCTATATAGTAGCAAAACTCATATGAAAAGCACTCCCCTGTTTACAGTCCCCAAGAAATAATGCCATGAACTATGGGCCCAAGGAGAATGTTACAAATACTTCTCTCTGAGCTGGCTGACAGAAAACAGTCAAAAGAACAGGGCTATAAATTGCTGCTTCATTATAAATCACTGCTTTTGGCACACCTGTTCCAGCACACCTTGAGGCTGTTGCTGGATGTAATATGTGCCTTTATTTTTTTTATTTTTTTTAATATTGCAACCCAGATGGCAGCTGGCTTTGCACACGGCAGCGTGGTCATATTGTCACATGTACCACAAGACCACAGAGCAGTCATGTTCTTCACTGTCAGACCCAAGGAGGTTTCTGAAAAATGTTGTTCTCCAGTTGCCTAGTCTTACTGAGAGCACATGGCAAGGCTGAGGCGCGGTGCTGTGTAACACGGCTGTAGAGCCGGCACGCATCCAAACATCGCAGAGCGTGGGCAAAGCAAGTTCAGGGCTGTCTGCACCTGTCTGGAGAGAGATGTATTTTTTTCAGCACAGCACAAGAACTTAGAATCAGGTTCTTTTCCAGTGTGAACACTGTCTATTTTGGTGCAAGATCAGTATGGGAAAATCTATTTCAAATTTGGACAGAGGAATTTTTCCCAGTTTACAAACTGTTCAATGTTTACAAAGTTTTAAATTGGAGTCAGTAGCAAAAGAGCACAGATTCAGCAGCAGAGATTTGAGATAAGCCTTACAGTTGCTGGACTTCTTGAGTTATAGCAGCAAAGCTAGCCTAGTATTTTGCAGAATGATTAATAGTCTGTGCTTGTGGGGATTTTACTAATTTTTGTTGAAGATACTCAAGTAATTTAGAATAGGAATATTGTTTACCAGCCCTGGGAAGATTACATCGCTGGGCTGTGTTCATGTGTGCTTTGGAAGGCTTAGAAGGGGACAGGGAGAAGGAATGGAAAGAACCACATCCTCCTCTGGATGGATCACAAATCATGCCTGTTTGTACCTGAAAGACTATAAATGTATCTGTTTGCAGAGTACTGGCATGTCACTCGGGAACTTCCACTAAAGGATATAGTTCTACTGCACTGCACCACTCAGTGTCAAAGGTGACAGCTTTAGCATGCAAAGGAAAGCTTTGAGGTCATGTCTGTGGTAAAAAGAAAAATCCTTGATCAATCTGACACAGATTCAGCATCGCCATGCTGTGGGGCTCTTGGGGTATTTTCTCCGGTGACACTGCAGCACGCTCTGGCTCCCAGCTTTTATGTTATTCCATTTTGTCTTGTTGCACAAGCCTTGCTCTAGGATGAATGTATGAATTCGTATTTTGGTGATGTGAAGCAATCTAGCCCTGACCTTGCCATGGTTCCTTACACACACATAAAGTGTCCTCTGAAGCCAGGGAGAATTTGGCTGTAAAAGCTAATGGCAGGACAGGTCATGTCCTTTACGTCCCGGGCAGGCGAGGTCTGCCTGCGTGCCCATGACTCCCAGACCTTCCCAACACCTTCCTGTCTGACAGGGAGGAGACTCATAACCTGGGCTGCCATGTACAGCTTTGTGGTGTGACCGGCTCTGCAAATTCATGAAAATGAGTCCCCCCAGCACAACTAATGGGCACAGCTGTGAAATACAACCTTTTCTGAAGAACCCATTCCTGGCCCTGCCTCCTGCCACCCCATGCCAAAGTAATGAACTAACCTCATTTACAATTGTTTTACTCGACATATGGGTCCCAGATAGGGAGAAATAGCCAAAAGGCGGCAAATTTAACTCAATGTGGGAAAGTCCCTGCTGCATTGGGCGTGGGTATATACTGGTGAGTTTGGCTCTACAACAGGGAAAGGACAAAAAGCCAAAGAGAGGAGAAAAGCTGAGCTGGGAGGGAGGGGCAGAGAAAGATTTCGTGTGTGCCTGGGAAGGAAACAATAGGACAAGGGGAAGGAATTAAAAGAACCACATCCTTCTCTGCATCATAGCCCTGCAGTTTAAGTTACTGCCTCGCACTGGACCAACCCATAGTGCCCTACTTCTAACATTGCTCCCCTGTGACTGCTGTGGTGAAGCTCCATCCCATTAGATGTGCTCGACCAGGGACCATTAGGGTAGCAATGCTCTTGGCGTGTTAGATCAAGCCTCCGTCCTTTCTGATGACATTTTGATGTGTCCCCCACCCTTGCTGGCCTATCCCAAGCCCCCGTAATTAAGGTCCAGCCCCACAGTCTCTGCTGAACATAAGCCAAAAGATGTTCCTTCCTTCCCTCCACCTCTGACCCCCACAGGCAAGCCAACCCTGCCCCAGGCAGTCTAGCTCTCTACAAAGCTCCCCACAAACCTTCAGTGTGGAGGCTCTTCCCACTCACCTCACTTCCCTGCAATGCCTCTTAGGGAAGAGCTACACAAGGAAGGGACGAAGGCAAGATGGTATTTCCTTGAGCTCTCTTGTACCTACGTCCTCTCCTCTCATGTCAGCTTCTAAGTTTCTCAAGCTCATCATCTTGTTTGTGAACTGCTACATTAATGACAATATTGGTGCTATTCCATTATTGCTATATTCCTTAATAGTTGTACTATTCATAATATTCATCCTTGTACACTCTTTGACTGTTCAAAGCATTTGCAACTATTTACTGCTTATTTCTCTCAAAAGCAGTGTAAGGGAAGTGGGGATGTCAGCATTAGCAGCCCCACTTAGCAGATGGATCGGTCAATACAGAGAGAATAAGAGTTAGCAGCAGCGGCCTCAGCATTTGGGTGTCCAGCATGAGGTCTTCGGTCTGAACAACCCAGAAACAGGTCTCCTCAATTTACTGTTCCCTTCAGATTAAAAAAAAAAAAGTCTGCAAGTGCCCATTCAGTGGGAGACCATAAGAGCGCTCAGCTATGTACAGTGAGCAAAAATGGTTTAAAAAAAAAATGCATGTATGTTTATAAACACACACACATATATGTATACACATATGCATGTATATATATATGAATATATGCACATGTATATATGGGTATACATACCTATATCTGAGTATACATACATATATACCCATGCAATATCTAAGGCAGAACTGCAAATATATAATAACATAATGTACATTACATTGTAGATATCATTTATGTTATATGTCATGATATATATACATCCCTATGAGCTATAATCAGGTTTGATTTTGCTTCAATAAGCCTTTGACTATGGTCAAGGTATCTATCTGAACATTGGAGGTTCCCGGTTTGGAGGGTGAACTATAAATGTCCCACTTCCGTGTCTCCAGAGAGCAGAGGATCTTTATCCCTTCCTTGTAGAACCTGTGAGAGCATCGGGTTGACATTCAGCAGAAGAAGCCTAAAACAACCCAAACGCCACCATCCTCTCAGCTCTCTAGGTCCTACAGCTCTGTGGTCACACCATAATAAATAGCACTACTACCTGGAGAGCTTCTGTTGCTGAGAACAAGGCGAGTATGAGGGGACAGGTTACACACTTGGAAGTGTACAGAGTCCTTCAAGATTTATTTGTTCACTCCAGAGAGAAAGTGAGTCATGAGAAACCTTAAGGTGGAGCACTCAAAACAAGGAGTGTATAAATGATTAGCAGGGGAAGGTCAGCACTAGTCCTTCAAGTCTGAGCATGTCCCGTTGTCGATGGTACATAAATAATACTAGTTGGATGCCTATGGTTGTAGGAGAACAGCTATCACACTTCTAGTCTCTGACATGTCTCTGACTCATATAATATCATCAATGAGGCTGATCTCAGTTTTCTTAAAAAAAGGTAGGTAAGGTTACAGGAGTAAAGTGATAAAAAATGGAACTTGGTCAACAAACTCAGTTTCAAGTCAAAGCTGCACACTTTACAAGAGCCAAGCTTTTA
The DNA here is from genome assembly GCF_028858705.1 of Grus americana. Taxonomy (NCBI): domain Eukaryota; kingdom Metazoa; phylum Chordata; class Aves; order Gruiformes; family Gruidae; genus Grus; species Grus americana. The sequence continues at coordinate 11,616,276 of NC_072864.1, forward strand.
TATTTTAAAAACAACCCAAAATCCCTTTACTACATGGAGAGGCAAATTCAGGGATGGGAGATGGACCTGAATTCTACTTGCACTCGTGCAGCAATGCAATTAATTGTCTTGTCAGATAAATTCTGATTGCAGAATCCTTATTAGCACACTGATGCAAATGAAAGAAAGTACACTGTCTGTTTTCTTCAGATCACAGGTTGAGTCTAGAGCATTTGCAGATAGGAAAAAAATCAGTTGACTTCTTCAGTGAGATTCACGTGGAGGTATCTGACAAGAACACTGAGGGTTTTTTTTCTAAGATAAACTCTTCTATACTACTGATTTTAAAGAAAATATTCTGTGGATAATACACCTAAGTACACTAAATATGTTATCCTTAAATCCACTGATACTTGTGGCATTGCATGATGTAGCATCTAACTACTGAGTACAGCTGTCCAAAGGCTGTAGGTTCTGGTATTTTCAGCAGTGTCAACTGTATCAACGATGGGGGAATCCAGACCATTGTAGTTTATTACCCAGCTGTGACTGCTCTTAGACATCTCTGACATCACATCTCTTGTAGACCTACTGAGCACCTTTTCCACTGGTATTGAGCTTATCATATAAAAATATACTTTTTTTATCATGGATTGAAGCTGAACAGGTGAGCTGCATCATAGAGATGGGGCAAATCCTGAATGGTGCAGAGCAACAGAAGCCTCTGTGGAGTGTGAAAGTATACCAGCATATACCTTTATCTGGTCTTATGCTAAAATGTATGTAAGTCATTTCACAGACATCTGCATCAGAAAGGACAGGCTGCACAGCACTGGATGAAAAAGCAAATTTTCAGCATATTTCTATTTAGAAATTCAAGAGCACAATCCTACCACAACCCAGCGGTTAGAAGGGATGACAAGAATAGCTGTATATATACATACAACAGACAACATGGTCATCAGTCTGCCCTTTTTCAGGGAGCTTCTCTTGTGCATTTTTCTTTCACCTACAGTCAGTCTAAGACACTTTGATCCCTACATCCAAGCAGACATCTTGCTGAAAGAAAAGGAGCCAAGAGACCACAGAGATGCGAAGCTAAGGCCAAGTGTTCTCAGTGAGCTGTGGGGGATGAGGTGGATGGGGCACCCTGGACTGCTGGATGGAGACCAGCTACAACAGGGGTATGCTGAGCGTGACAGTGCTTGTGGTTCAGCGGCTCCTGTCTCAGCTGGAATAGGGCAGGTGACAACTGGGTGATGCCACTACAAAACCTGAATGTTGACTGGTGCCATCCCTGCCCCTCCTTGCTCTCCAGCAGTGGGTGGCAGGAATGATGACGCTCCTGCCCTCTGGCTCTCGAGGCAGGAGGCACGAAGGATGTAGTTCCCATGTCTTTGGGGAAGGATCTTATTTGGGCCCATTTTCATATGTACACCCTTTCCAGTCTCAGTGCCATCTGACTTACCAGCACTTCCTTTGCAGCCACCACTTTCTGTCTGGGATAATTCTCAGCTCCTCTGGTGACACTACAGTACTGGCAGAGTGTGACTTGCTGGTGATTTACTGAACTGTAGATTTAAAATGTAATTTTGAATTTTAATGAAGTTTAACACCGTGCAGAACCGTACAAAGTTCAATAAAATAAGTTTGCATTTTTTTGCTGTCTACAAACATCTGTAGCTATGATGTGCCTTGTCTTAATGTAATACATTTGTGGATGTGGTCCACACATCTCTTTGATTTGAGAATCTTAAAACATTTTACAAACAAACATTTGTGGAGTAGAGAACCCTTACTCTGAACCATTCTCACCCCTCACGTCAGTTGAGATGTGGGGATACATGTCTTCTGCACAGCAGTTGTATTTTTCAGGACCCCGAAAAAATCTGACACTGAACTGGCCAAGAACAGAGATGAATCTCTTGCTTTGGTAACTGGATGTCAACTTCCCGCCTGTCAGACAACTTTAATTAACACTTGACCTTGTCTGGTTTGCAGATTTATTTACCTTTTTGCTTTCTGATCAAAAAAGAGAATAGAAAAGGTCTTTGAAAAATAATAGAAAACATATCTGAAAAATGCCAATCATTGTACAAACAACAATGGGTGAAATCGGGAGATAGAATTTGCTTTGTTTGCATATGTGGGGAGTGGCAGAAGGAAGCAGTACCACTGAATGGCTGTGATATCATCTTCAAGTTATAAGATCCTTTTCTAAGCCACTTCAACAAACGTTATATGCTGAGTTTGCCCCATCCTTCTCTACCTTCTACCATCATGTGGGTACTTAGTTGTGCAGCAATAGTTAGGGGAAGAAGCCAAAACATAATTGCCTTGTTTAGATAGCTGAAGTTCTGAAAAGTGTAAAACCTAACCTGATTTATAAGTGCTGCCTGTGGACTAGGTCCACATGTGTACATTTTGCCTAGAATGGTATTTTTCTTGTGCATTTCTACAGGCACAGTGAGTGCTGAGATCATGGTCATGCAGTTTACTCATGCAGAAATAAAGTAATGAAATGCAGTCTCTTGCCTGTTTTCTTCTTTGGGAGGTGCTACAGAGGGCTGCTGTTTTCAAAGCAACTGTCAGTGAAATTGTGTTCGCATCCTTTTATGTGAAACAATAAGATACAAACTAATCAGAGGTTTGGCAGCTGCTTTAGATCACAGAAAAATGTCTTGATCACATACATTTAATGAATAAATAACCAACTTAACTACTTAAGCAGTGCTATCATTCTTTGTCAGTGTGATCCTCATGCTTATGCCAAATGTATGAATGCTTTTATGCAGAGCAGACCAGCATGTTAGAGAGAAGATTGGTGATTCTCAGTTCCTTGCAATGAACTATACTGAAAAAGGATGTTTAAACCTGTAAGCTGAGAATTGTTCTGCCTTCCACATTGCTATGACACAGCTGACTGGGAGCACAAACAATTTCTTAGAGAAATTCATAACAAAAACCATATATTTATTCCTTTTAAAAGACAGGAGGACTAACCCCCAAAGCTGACCAAGCTATTTCCTTCTGTCCCCTTTGTTATTTTCTTGTATCTCTGGACCTGAGTCAAAACCACAGCTGTCCACCCCAGCCTTCCCGCTGACTTCTGTGGGGCTTGGATAGGGCTTGCTTGTTATCAAGCTTGGTGCTGACCTTAGCCTGCCATCTCATCTCCCAGGCTCCCAGGAAGAGAGAATAGCAGACCCCAAACAACGTGAGGAAAGAATTCATGTTAAAGCTGCCTGGGACAGGTTTCAGTATGTGTTTTGAGATAATTGGTAGTGAGGCATGGCTTCAAAATCTAAATAAAGGAGTGATGTCTCAGCATGATATCCCAGCACGTGTTTGAAGAGCACCAAACACCAGAAAACTGGAGGCTTTGGGCAGTGCTGTTGAATTAATAATAAAAATAAATAAATAGAACTGTGATTGAATTTTAATTTTGACCATATTTCTTGTTCTCCCAACTTTGCTGTTATACATTACTGACCCAATTTTTTCTGGGAAAATAGGAAATAAGGACAAACCTTGAAGGTGTAGCTTTCTGCCTGGACCTGCAGTACTTTAGGCAGCTGTATGCCAGTGGCCCAGGCATAAATCTTCTGTCGTCCAGAACAGCACAGAGGGCATCACAGTCATTCCCAGGCTTGCTGGCAGAGCCTTAGCAAACTATTGCCATGCATTTGGGTCCTGGGCCAGGATGCATCCTCTAAACATTGCTCCTTGTAAACCAGCAGCCTTCTACTCTCCTGTCACCTGTGTTTCTTCCTGTTCTGCACAAAAAATGTGAAGTGCAATGAATAAAGTCAATGAGTGTTCCATTTATCTAGTAAGTCCATGCATACAAGATGGAATAGCGCATGGCACCCAGGACAACATCAAAACACAGCTCTGCTTAAACATGGTGGGTTTTCACTAAAGAAGTAAAACCAGGAACTAGTAAAAATTAGAGGAATAAGGTACAGTTTAATAACCACAATAAACAGCTACTAACCATGTGGTAGTGCAGAGGTTTCCATAAACCCGTGAACTTTGTGAGGTTGCTGCAAACATGCAGTGCTACCTTCTCAGGTGAGAGAGCAGGAGGAAAGAAGGGGTACTCCTCAATTCACCCCTTTATTCACACCTAGGGAGGAAATGTCTTCTGGTGACCATAAACCACAGCAAACACAAGAAGCTACCTCTCTGCCACAACGTGCAAACCTGTATTCATGAAGTAGGGTGCACACCCAAACTTCTGCATTTTAGGAGGATCAACCACCCCCTTTGTGGACATGCTCTGCCTTTGGGATTTGTTTGCTATTCCTGAAGGGCTGTGGCTGCTTCAGAGAAAGAGGAGCTTTTTTTAAAAAAAAATCACACTTTTAGGCTAGTGCATTATTATGGGTGACAATTTTCATCATCCTTTTTAAAGGGGTGGTTCAGTGGCCCTTTGAGGATTTGAGTGTATTTTATTTTTGCTGTTTGGACAAGACAGACTACAACCATGGATGTGAAAAAATAAAGTTTGTTAATACCCCACTGGCTTTAAAAGAGAAGGTTTGGCATACACATCTTCCTTTTGGGATTTTGATTTCTCAGACCTGAACCCCATGCAGCAGGGTAGCCATCATTTGGCAGTAATGCAATGTGTGGCACGGTGACATTTTTGTTCATGCAAATCCTTGCACACACAGAATTTTGCTGAAATGCAGGTAAATGTTTAATGAAACTTTAGCTGGATAAACTAAGACTCTGAGAAATAAAGTCACTTGAAAGTGTGGCTCCATGAGTGAAAAAATGGTATCGACATCCTATTGACGTAATTGGACCCGAATATCACTGCAGACCGGGAGTATGAACCCTGAGGGCTCAGCTCCAAGCTGTAACAGCGGTGTGAATGTACTGGATGAGTTTTTTAGTTTAAAGAGCAATAAATCTTTTGCCAATTAACCCCAAAATATACCTAACCACTGATTCCTCACCCCTGCATATTGATGACTAACCTGCTGTGTTTCTTATCCTCAGCACATTCCTGTTTTGGCTGTTTTCTGTTTTGTTTTGTAAACTCAGATATGCTAAACAATGTTACAGGACTTTTCCTCTCCAATTTCAGTATCATTTCGTACTACATTGCTTCAGCACCACTTAATACTGTGATGAGAAATAATGCATTGCCTGCAATGTATATTGCCTGTGTTCTTCTTCACTGCAACAATGACTCATTATTCAGAGTATGTTTATGTAATATCATAAATACCAATCTCTGGTATTTATGCAGCATAGTATTTACTTGGGCAAGTTGCCACATGCACTAAAGAAGTAAACAAAGAGCCATTCTTTGGAGGGTTAAAAAAGTCTTAAAATGAATCCAATTTTCCTTCATAAGGCACTCCTTGTTATTTTACCTAAAGTGGCTCTTTAAGATATACAGTATGATAAAACACACAATTCCTGGGAGACGTAATTATGGTTCCTAAGAGACTGGTGAATAAACAATCAGGAATAGAGTGTTTGTTTTCCCCAGGTTTTTCTTAACTATTAATGGAAGGCATTAAAAAAAATGGGGAGGAATGTGTTGGGTTGGTAAATGGTAAGAAAAGTTGAGGAGCACACTTCACTGAACACACAGGGTTTCTGCCTAAAAGCAGTACTATTTTACTGGATTGCAAATAATCCTATTTTGCAAATGCATTTGCAGTGAGTGTAAATACCACAGTGGACTCTTTGTTATATTTACTGTACTGTGTACATCAATGGCACAACGTGTATTCTAAAGTAAAGAGCTTGCCTTGTCTCACATTACCTTTAAGCATTAACACAAACAACTTCCTTTGAATCAAGGTGACAAAATCTTCTGCATTGTACGAAATGTTCTGTCTGACACAAATTCCTAAGGAACGGCAGGGGGCCCCTGTCTGGTACAGTGCTGAGCCATTGCAAATCCTTTTCTAGCAAATTAGGGACACTGCAGTCAACCCTACACACGTGTGGCCACTGAAAACCTAGAAGACGGCTAAAGCTAAGCTGAATCAACAGCTGAACAAAACCTCTTTGCAACCTGTATATATCAGAATGCAACCGAATCAGGAGCAGCGTTTAATAACATTGGTCCCATAAAGTCATTCAAGCGATCCATCACCTAAAACCAGCGGCTCCCAAAGCCACTGGTCACCTCTCTACATCAGTTACCTCTTCTGTAAATCAGATTGATGAAACCAAGCTATTAATTCTATTCAATGGTGTGAATCTTCAACTTGATGTCATCAGCAATACTTAAGCAAATGATGGACTTTGTAGGACCCTTGCAGAAGCACAGCTTCACACCACAGGGCCTGGACATGCACCAGCATCGGTCAATGCAGGTTTTTAACCTCATGAATACAATGATTAGGACTTAATAGTTTAGCAAAAACAAATGCAGACCTCACATTACTCCTGTGGCAAGTATGCGTCAGAACAATAGATCACACTGCTATAGTTAATATGCATTTATGATCTACTCATTTCCTCTAAAAAACAAGACAAGACAGCAAAATTCACGATGAAGTCTATTTTGTACCAGATCTGAAGTGAATGCTGATGCCATTACAGATTGAAAAGCACACAGCTCATGAGTTATTGCCCAAGTGATGGGAGGTATTTTGTCTCTTTCTATCCTGCACATCCAGATTTGCAAAAAAGGCTACAAGAAAAATAAATGCACAGGATGAATCTGGTCAAGCTACTACTTGTTCCTGTCTCAAGGATTTATTAGAGAAGTGAATAAACATGCTTGTTGTGGTAATTAACCCCATGTAAATCACAAATCCTGCCTTTATAGGGTTTTGTTTGTGCTGCTGTCATTAAGGGCCATTCAATGTTTCCAAACTGGAGGCAGGCCTGAGGTTAAACCTCAGCAAATGAAGAGGAAAAACGCACAAAATGAGGGACAAGGGGGCCCTGGCAGGGGAACCCCTCAGCCGCTGGTTCACTTCCTTGAGAGTCCAGAGAAAGGAAAGACAGCAGCAATAAAAACCATCAAATCCTACCATCTTTGGGCAGTCTCAGCTTAGTAACTACATTTCTGTAATCAAAAAAACCCAGATTTACTTCCAACCTCTCCACTCCCGGGCTCTGTTTGTGTGAGGCCCATTTCCCTTGCCCGGGTGAACAAGGGTTTGGCCAGCCCTGCGCTGCCCTGACGTGTGTGGCATGTGTGCGGTGAGTGCAGCGTGCAGGGTACAGCCATCATCCCACACTGCAGGCTGACAAGGAGATAACTCTTTGTGCAATGCTGGGTTAGCTGCTCCTCAGCTTCTGGATGGTCCCTTCCACAGTCTGTCAAAATCTGCAGGAATCTTCTCACTGATTTCAAAGGGCATTGGATCAGATTTAATGTTCCTGAACCAGATGCTGGAAGAGATGTATGGTGGCAGTGCTAGGTCAGCCCTCGGGAGCTGCGCCTTATCTTCTCCTTTGGTTTGTAGGGCACATCCTGCCTTTTTTTTTCTAGCAGTTAACATCATTAGTAATGGAAGTTGATGTCTAATAGGAAATGCCTTCTCTCCTGTAACAAAGCCCTCAAATTAGCAGCAGTGTGATGCCTTCGAAGAAAATCTGAATTGACGCTATACTGCTGACTGAGCGGATACTTCGGTAACTTGATAGACCTCTCGCTTACATCTGCTACACACAGCATGCAAATGATTAAGGTTAAGTAATAGCAACAAGGAATGAGGTAGTTTCTACGTGCGCACTTCTGATCACTTTGGTAAGGAGTGGTCCATCAAAGATGCCTTTCAGTTCAGGACACTTACTAAAGGAACTTTAATCAGTGAATAATTTGCAGCCACCCAGTTAGGAGCATGCTGAAGAACCAAAAATACAGGCTCTTCATAGGTCAATACTGCTTGTGAGACAACTACACTTTTCCTCTCGTGCTAGGAACCCATCTTGTCTTCTGGCTACACTGAAGAGAAAATGATCACCCAACAAAGACAGCACAACACAGCAAAATTGAAAACAGATTTAGCAATTTGCATACCTTGCATGCCATAGAACACCCCCAAATCCTGGTGGAAATGTGCATAATGTGCCAGACATCTTGAACCCAGGAACTCCCCTCCCCATAATCCCTCGGGACCAAAAAGTTTCTGATTGTACTCCAGCTTCCCCATAAAAGCTTCATTGTTACTGCAGCCCAGCCTTTACCAGGAGTCATGGCATCGGGCCACAGCCTCCAGGGACACTCTCAAGCTGCACAAAACAAGTTTTTCCAAACAGTTTAAGTATTTCCCAGCCCAGACTCTCACATTCTAGTTGTTTGTGCAGGGACAGTAACCCACCAAGCCCTGCCTAAAATACTGGTTGTTTAAACTCCACAGAGACTTTTTTTACTAACATTCCTTACTGCTGTAACCTCTTGACCATTTAAAACTACTATTAACGGGCAGACTCCATAGGCCTAATGTCGAGGAGTCATCCCTGCTGCAAAAAAGCAGCAATCAGACAATAGATACATAATTGCTGCTTCCTCTGGACCACTACTTCAGCTAGTAATTTCTTAGTTTAACTGGACTTTGCAGCAGTCCATGATATACATGCAGCATCAACTGAACAGCTCTTAGCTGCGATAATATTTTGTGATGAAAACAGGAAAATTTGCTCAAGGGGAGTTGACTTGGTTCAGTGGCACTGGAGGAGCTGTATCTCTTGGAGGGGCCTGGGCCACCCTGTTGGCAGCAGTCCCGGAGTGCCAGCTCAGTGCTCAGCTCCCTCGCTTGGTGCCCGGAGCACCCCGGCTGCAGGGACAGGTTTCCATGGCCAAATTTTGGAGGGGATGTGTCCAAGCTCCCACGCAGAGATTTCACCCTCTTTTCTAATCAGGCAGCACCACAGTGGGAAGAGGCCATTGCAAAATTGCTTATTGTACTTAAATTTCTACCCTGGGAGTTAGGGAGGATCCTGGTGTTTGTGTTGAGGGCACAGTCAGGCTGGGTGCAGGGATTTGATGGCAGCAGGTAGAAGCTGGGGATGAGGAATGTCACCGGCACACTTTGCAGCTGCCATGACAGTCTCTGAAGGCGTCTGTCTTGCACACTGCTCTTTTGCAAGGGGACACCACAGTCAAAAGCTCCATGATAGTGGCTCAGGCTCCCCTAGTCCCACCATAAAAAGCGAGAGTCTCCTCATCTCCAGCAGGTTTCTGCCAGCCTCTTCAACATGCTCTATATGAACACCAATCCATCATGACCTCCCTGCTCACAGCAAAGGGCTGGCAGCCTGAAATACACTGCCTTTGGGGATTTGATGAGAGTGGCTCCTTTCTGCAGAGACGACGACGACGACGACGACGACGACAGCAGCAGCTAGCTAGCTAGCTAGCTTGCTAGCTTGCCTGCTTGCCTAGCCCAGCCCCATGGGAGCCACTGAGCTGCATCTTCCCTCCCTGCAGGACAGCAGCTCCCCAGCCCCACTTAAACCAGAGCAGACCCCTCAATGTGCCACACCTTCCCCTCCGTTCTAGTCCTAATCGAGCTAATCATGGTACTCATTTACTAAATTAGTACTAATTAATGAAACTAATTAAAAAAAAGGGCTGACTAATTAATGGCTTCTGTTCATAATGGCCTTCTCTCTCAGCACTTCAGAGGTACTGGCATCTCTGCCCTGTGCTGGGAAGGCTGAAGCCATTCAAAGTCACAAGCACAGGTCACAGGGACACTCCAGCCACACTGCCTCAGCTTCCTCAAGTGTCTCATGGGAGAAAAATAACACTGGTTTGAGTCACCACTTAGCACCATGGAGTGTTTGGTGTTTTTTAATACAGGGCCCTTCAGAAAGAGGCTGTTAGATGGCTTGCTCTGCAAAGATGATAAAGCAAACAGAATTGGATCCAGAGGGGAATTTCTGGAGTGCTCTGCACCAGCTCTGGCCTCTGCTGGGAGTCCTGGCAGGCCCTTACTGAGCCGTGGCAGGCTGGTGAGTGCCAAGTAGGCATAGGCCACTTTTACAGGTGTCTAAAAGCACGCTGTTATTTGAGGAAATAAAAGGCTTTAAAATGTGCTCATGAATTTAGTCAGGGATGCTTGTGTTTAAACAACTTTAGTTCAACCTTTATCTCCCTGGACCTCAAGGAGCTTTGGGCAGGGACGTGGACACTGCAACCAGCCAGCTGCCCTCCCCACACACTGCCAAGCTTTTCACTTTGTGGCAGTGTCCCCTCCAACCGGGCAGCTACAGAAAGCAAGCATGCAAAGCAGCGTCATCTAATACCTTGGTAAGGCCCTTTGGCTCAGTTTGGTCTAATTTGCTAACACACGCACCATAATTACAGGGCTTGTGTTTAGGCATATCTCAAGAGTTCCTTGTACATGTAATAGGAGAGAATAATTCATCCAGAGCCCATCAGGGAAGACCAGCCCTCATCTGTCCGGGGCCAGGCACAGAGCCCTTTGTTCAGATGGGAAGAGCCCCAAAAGCCTTTGGAAAACTGGTGCGGATCAAACCTGACATCTGGCAAAAATTCTGCTTTTGCATCTTGCCCTTGCCTCTTTGCAGCCTCACTGGTGGCTGCTGATGAGGTGGGAGTAGAGATGCAGGCGAGCTCCCTCACAAGGGTGCCCAGTGCCACCCCAGTTTTCATTGTGGTCCCTCTTCCTTGCCTTGCCCTGGCTAGGGACACCCTGGCGAGCTTGAAGGTGCCAACCTGGAAAGCACAGGCTCAGCCAGCTATGCTGGAGAGGGGTCCTGTGCAGCTGTCCCCAGTCTGCCAGTGGGGTGCACAACACAAGGAAGGAGGCTCGGCTTTTTACACAAGGCTTCTTGCCAGCACACTTGCTTAGAGGTGCATTACCTTTCTCTTTACTGACCATGGTAGCTATGGCCACAAAAATTTAAATGGAGACCGAGCCCAAGTGTGGGAGTTGATTCTTTGCCTTGTGTGCGCCTAATGGCAACATCTTGTGTTGTCTAATAAGCTCTATCTTGCATCTCTCACTGCACAGATTGAGCCTTGTAAAAGCTTACTAGGTCTTGTATAAGCCCTTGGCCAGGTAAGATGCAGCCCTGCAGAGAGGGCAGCTTCTCCCAGCTGTGCCCCTGGCAGGGGACAAAGTTTTGCTCCGCCTTCGTGAGGTTTGCTGAAGTTCTGCACTGAAACTGTCCTTGTTCCAGACTCAGCGACACTCACTGCTTTTGAACATCGAGCAGAGCCGGTTTACATGCTTTGAGATGGCAGCAAAACAACAAGTACAGCTGATACAATTAGCTGATGGAAAAATATGTTCATGGCATTTTTTTGGCCTAGAAACCTATCTCGCATTAATGCAAATACTCTATCAGGATTCCACTGAGTCCGTTCCCCAAATGGATCTACACGTGACAGAGCAGCACTGTGGACCTGTGCCATGCAGTTATGTGCTAGCAGGCTCCGAAGGTAAGCGAGGTCCTGTGCAAGGCTCTGAGGACTCTGCACGCAGGGGGGTTGTTTTTGAGCTGTAATGGTTTCTCTTTGCAATACAGTGAATTCCTGGCCTTCAAGTGGGGTTGTTGTGTGGGGGCACAACATGACGGTAACAGCTTTGCAGTGGTTACAGTCTTTGGGGAAATGGAAGGATGGCAGGGTTACCAGGAAGGTTGGTGCCTCTTTCCTGATGCTTTTATGGAGTTTCTGACAATTGTTTAAGACATTTAATTTATAAATTTCTCAAGACAGATTTTTACTTCCCAGAGGACTGAAACATTTTGAACATTTTACACTGAATTATTGGCTCCGGCTGAAGATGAAACCATGCAGCTGCCCTGGACCATAATGTTTCCATGAGAGGATGGACATGGCTGTCAAGTGCAAGCCCTGTCGAGGCCTATCTCCACGCACCCGATGAAAGATCGCAGCTGCAGCTCTGAGCTGGCAGGAGCCCTTCCACTGAAGTGCTGCAATTACAGTTGGTCTCACTAAAGCTACATTTGGCCTTTTATCTGACCTTCTTTGATCTTTTCCACAACCTCTGGCAGGTCTTCAGTGCATTCAGTTCTTTATATTAAAGCAATTAATCCCACATGCAACCAATTAGGTTTAGACATAGTTTGGTGACCATAATACTGTACAGACATTCTACCAAGTTTTCAACAAGAGAGGGTGGCTCCTACATGTCACTTTCTAGTGGGGAGCACGCTGACTGCAGTTCAGAAATATCCCAAGGAGAAAAACATATTCCAGAATTACACTCCGAGCCCAAATGTCCCACTTGCAGACAACATGCTGGCTTTGTGTACATATAATAGGGACCCAAATGCTGCTCCTCCTTGTCTGGTACAGCATGCAGGGCAAGAATCTCACTAGACCTGCATGACCAGGTTTGTCATCCAATAACCACATCATCTGCCACTGTCATTGCCCGTGACACACACCAAATATGTTTCACTTATCAGAAGCAAAGAGGCAGCAGCACCCATAAAGTCTTTTAGCTCCATCCGTTTTGTCCACACCCCTAAGGAGGGGTGGGAGGGCAGCCAGTACAGGTGGGTATTTGCCTTCACTCCCTTTGCACTGAACACAGTGCAATCCTCATTGCTTCCCTCTCCCTTGCTGCTGTACTGCTGCAACGTAGTATGGCCAATGCTTATCATATTATCTAAAGCTCCTCCTTGGGTAGTCTTCAGTTAGAGATACATCCTCTGTCTGTTCGTGGTGTCAAATAGTTCATACTTGGACATGGATGAAAAATGAAACTCCCTTCTGTTCAGATAACACTGGAACAGCACAAGTCTTCCAAAATTCAGCAGAGGCATTGGAAGCATGTCACCACTGTCTCTTTTTGAGCTCTGGGATACAGGCTATTTACACTACTGTTTGTTAAAGTGTCCTGAAGTCTGTTCACCATGGACTTTGCCCCGTTAGTGATGGAAAAGGAGCGCATTTCCTCGTGTGGGTCATTTCCTTTCAATGGAAGGAGGCAATGTTGATGTCGATTGCTGGCTTGTTTGCTTGCTCCCCTGCCAGAGAGAGGATTTCTTGTGTCGGGGGGCTTGGTGGCAGCAAGGGCAACTTCAAGCCAATTTTCTCACACCTTGAGAGCTCTCTTCAGAAAGAGTGCACTTCCTGCTCACAACTTGCCAAGGAGAAAGAGACATCTGTGTGGACCTTCTAGCTCTTACCATAGCACAAACATGCAACAAGAAGCCCACAAGCAGCAGCATTATAGACCATGGTTCTCGAGCTAGACTACTTGTAGAGTTTTTGCATTACAGCAAAATATCTGGATAACATGGCAATAGGAACTCTAATGAACTTCAGATGGAAAATTATTTAATGGAGTAGCTAGCTTTCCTTCAGAAATGTCATTCTGTCACAATCAAAATGCTTTGTGAAAACTATTTTTACCACCTTTTTTTTTTTGAGGAAAAAATGACAACAATTTTTGGAATAAAACATTTAGATTTTTGATTTTATATAATATATGCATTTTTAAAAGTTATAATGATCTAAATAAGCCAAACTATTTATTTTTGTGGAATTTTCCTTTGTGGAGAATTTCAACATTTTGAGGTTTTGTTCTGAACTGGAATGAAAACAAATTTCAAAATCTCAAAATTGTCTGTGAAACAATTTCCATTCTCTGGCCAGCTTAAGTTTCAGGGTAGAACATGTATAAAAGCTCCCCTGCAGGGAATCCCTTTAGGAAAAAAGTCTCTGAATGAATTTAATGATGCAAACATATAGTTTTTAAGATTTGTCTATTTGTCCAAGGAGACGTGCATTGCTGAAAGCTCCTCCAAGTCTCTATACAAGAAGTCTCCACAAGTTCCTGAAAGACTTATTTCTGAAAGGCATTGCTAACTTTGTACAGTTGATGGTGGTCATTTCCTGGTACTGACATTAGTCATTCAGTTACAGTTGCCACTTATTTGCCATAGACCACAGAATTGATACCATAACTATTTTGTTCTCCAACTTTAGTTGGACTGCTTTTAGTACTATAAACTAGAGATAATAAACTTTATATTACATTTTCAAGGTAGGTGCTGTCTGTTCGGTTCAAAATACTCAATAGAATAGATTTTATATTCTAGAGTATTTAGATGAATTTAAATATTTACAGACTTAGCAAATAATTCTCCCTCAAAAAAAAAAAATCACACATTACAAACACGTAGACTTGCATTTTCATGTGTAAAGATAAAAAACCTACTGTAGAACAAATTAATTATTAGGGATGCTGATGGAGACTACTGTAAGTACTGTTTTCAAGTGAGTTACTTTGGTTTTACAGTGACATAAATGAGATCATAGGCCATTCTGTTCACAGCAGCTTTATGTATCACAAAGGTATGAGGAAGCCTAATACTGAAATGAATTAACATAAATAGATTGTAAGTCAATTGCACACCCTATTAAAAAAAAAGCCCTGCATGCCATGGGTTTTTTGCTGTCTTTCTGTAGTTGTGTTTTACTGGAAGGGAGTTGGTGTGCACTATGCTGATGTACAGTGGAGAGTGCCTCTGCTCCTACAGAAAGCAAAGCCTTTGTGTCAAGGTGAAAGCTGAACTAAACACACACTCTGCAGTCAAAAATTGTTTATAACTCCTGACTCTATAGGGTCAGTTATGTGGCAGTTTCACTAAACAAACAAGTAAAAAGCAGGTCAATGTCCAAATACTGGAGTGCAGCTTATTTAAACTACTTCAGTAGTTGTTGGAGGAGTGAAGCTGTAAGTAAAACAAACTGCCTCTGCAGTAAATAAAAGTGCATGAAACACAGTGGATCGAACTCATGCCCAGGTATGACTCTGAGCTGTCCTTGTCTTTCACTAAGATGCCTTTGACCAACTATCTCAGCATAACGCAGGAAGTTATTGAAAGCACATTTGGCACTTGATGCATTTGTTGCAGAACCAGCAACATAAATCTTTCAATCCACTGTCTTGAGTTGCTATATTGTAAGGTGTGTGTTATTATCACCACAACAGGAATCACTCTCTGAAGGACCACAGAGGGGAAAACAAACCAAAATTGCATGGTAAATCTATCAAGGAATGACATAGAGGAAAACAGCCGGTTGAATCAGCACTGTATCTGTCCCTTTCCCATGCCTCAGTTAAGCAATCATTACCCTGTTGAGATAGCTTTTTACCTTGTATATACAAACCACCTCCTTTACTAGACTGCCCATCCATCTCATACCCCTTAATGTAGTTCTCTTTAGAAACTCTGTGAGATACAGAAGTGCCATTATCCCCCATTTTATATGGGCAACTGTGGCCTAAATTTAGGTAAGTGCCAAAATATAGGCAGCTAAACACCAGCCCTGTCTCCAGCTGAGCCTTCCTCTTTGCATTTCCTTCTTGAAAGACTGAATGTTTGTCTGGGTCTGGAGAAGAACATTTCCAACTACTGGTCTTTCAGTCTCCAGTGTACCCCCTACCGAACATACAAATATAAAAATGAGCAATCAGTCATCTGATGCATGTCAACATGTAACTACCGGTTCATAAATTTGTTATCAACCCATATGATGTAACCATGGCCTTTTGACTTAATATCCCATCTTTCCTTCTATGCTAGAATGTATGTTAAAAAAATGCCCATCTGATTAGATACCTAATTTTAATGTTACTCCCTCTGTGCCTTGTATTGTCCAAGAAACGTGTTAGCCTGCTTCCTGCTCAGAGGCTGACTTGGCAAAGGCACTGCCAAGGCACCCCATCACACCACCACCAGGTAGCCACGCCAACGCCGCAGCTCAGCTGAACAGCAACTCTTTCCCTCTTGGAAGGGGAGCTGTTACTGTTGGAAGTGGAAAGGGTCTAGGAGGAACTCAGCTCCCTATTGGGAAGGACCCATTGGTAGTTCTCCTGTGCTTGATAGTAATTCAGTTGTTTGATATCAACAAATTCATCAGCTGAGTCTTGGTCACTTTCCTCAGTGTAAAATTTCAGTACAGCCATTTTAGAATCATTCATTAATTTTTACTCACATATTAAGGCTCTTCTCTTTTCAGTATGCCTCTGCTCCTGTGTTTGGAAAAGTTTCCTTTAGATGCTGTTGTTGCTCTCTTACATTTTTACTGTCTGTTAGTATTTCTGAAGGGGACTGTCAGAAACAGTCTGTGTTGGTCTCGCTCTGCTCTGCCCGTACCATGGACTGCCTTTGACAAGAGCAAACGTAAACCAGGGTTGTCTGCTGTTGAACACTCCAAACTGAAACAAAAATAAAGATTTGCAAAATTAAAGCAACCTTACTCATGCAGATTTATTCTAAGGGAAGTGGGCAGAGAATTGGTCCCAGGAAGATCTCAATACAGGAATCCCTAGATTCCTAGACAAAACCTGTCTAAGGGAGTTTGTGGTCAACACCTGAAACAAGCAATTGGCCCTCCCATCAGCTCTTACAACAGACCGATTATGGCAGAGGTCCATGCGGCTGGCACGGAGAGCTCCTCTGTGGCTTCTGCTGGCAGTCTGACATGTGAAGGTACGGTAATATATTAACTGTGCACCACAAGATAGAAACCACTGCTTCTTTTGATTGTACCTGGAATACTTTTTTTTTTCCTACTCAGCACATAAACATGTAAGCAAACAGGGAGAATGGTTTAAAAAGCAGCAAGCATGATTAAAATGCTTAAAGGAAAAGAAGATATTGTTTGGCTGAGTAGAAGTGAGAGGTAGGCAACTATCCAACTTGGAGGGACAAGGGATTTGTTCAGGGAGCCACAGAAATATTTTTCTGGAAGCCATAGGAGAAAATGAAGAAAAGTATGCTGTATAATAGATATCAAGACAATCTTGTATCACTATTTAGCAGGCTGGGAAACATTTCCTTCAGTGAAGCTCTGGACTTTAAAGTCTAACAGAGATTTTCTAATAGCTAAAGAATAAATACATGCATAGAATAATTAAAATAGTTTTAGATTCCCATGCAGAATATATAAATGAAATAGCAATAGCACTTTAAGAGCAGCAAGTATTACACAGGACTAAAAACCTAGTGAGACAAATCTAAACTGCTGTCCCATAGTCAGCCAGCTACAGTCTCTGATCTGTGACTGTCAGCAGGAAATAATGGGAGAAATTAAGTGGGTCAGTATTAAACCAATAAGGAAGTAGAAGCAGCACAAAATCTGTGACACAAAATCAATACTTTGATCACTTTTTCTTGTCCAGCTCCTCTTGCAATATGGAAGTAGCTGGTTTGCAGTGCCACAGTGCGAGAAAAGCCTACTGCATGCTTTCTTGCACTTTTCTAAGCAGATGATCACAATTACAAATTCTACTTAATAATTAACAATTCTATTTTAGTAGTAGTAGTACTAGTAGCATCAGCGCAGTAATGGTGGTTGTGTTACAGTAGCCTTGAGAGTCATGAACTGTATGCCCTGGCCTGCTGCACAGTGCACTCTACAAGCACACAGTAACAGATGGAAGAGTTTAAAACCTTGATCTTATTTGTTTGTAAAATTTTGGTTTGATTTAAAATTTACTCTGTTCCAGCAAAGATTTATTTGTGTGCTTTTCTTTACCACTGTGAGGAACGTGACTACTCACAATGTGGAAAGCAAAGCACATGCAGGACGAGAATCAGAAACAAGCAAGAAAGAGAGGGGAGATGGAGAATATTAGCATCCCTGAAGACTTTATTTGCCTTTGACTCTTTGTAAAGTGAAGCTTTATTTACTGCCAAGCCCCTCCACACTCAGAAAACATGGGTGAAGACCTAGAACATGCTTAGATTGCCTTAAAACTTCAGAGATTTAAAAACAGCAACACGGTTTGGCTTCTTGTTGTTTGGCATCTGGTTTCTGAGCCTTGTAGTGCATTTGGATCACATTTTCAGGCTTTTCCTGCAACTGGAAGAATTAGAAAATTATTGTTAAAAAAATAAAGAAAAGTGAGAGAGTCATGTGATTGTGTGCTTCCAGGAGCTGATACTTGAAGAAAAAGCCCACCCCAGACTTACAATAAAATCATGAGAATTGAAAACACCAGACTTAAGAAGCTCATCCAAGCTTTCTGCTGTGCATATGGAAAACCAGGGTGTTGTCAGGACTAGTTAGCTAATGTCATAAAGCACTCAGAAGAACGACATTAGTTATTATTTAGGAGGAAACCAAAGTGTAAAGTGTTTTACATATAAATCTGCCCTTTAGAAGAGCAACATTAAAAATGCAAGATTGAGCTCTGGATTACTGAAGGGTAATAAAGAGGTTTTAAACACAGCCATAACTCATTCTGCATGAAAATGACTCAGTAGTGCCTTGACCAAGCTGGAAACAGGACCTCTGGAACTGATTAGGAGTGGACTGTCTCCCATCATGCCTTCCCCCACTAATCTGCTTGGGATGGTAGATGTGCAGAGCAGCCCAGGGAAAGGAGCTAACCCCAGAGCCAAGCAGGGAGATGGTGGCTCTGCACCTCCACAATCAGCCTGCCTTTCACTCAGGAGCAGAGTGAAGGATGGTGGCAGTGGCTCTGCTGGCACTGACAGGTAGTGCCTTGCAAAGAAGATTGTGCTGTGAAATGCATGGTGTGGCCATCCTTGTGTCTGTATTGCAGCGATTTCAGGGGTTTCAGACTAGCGGTAGCCTGGCTATGTGGACTGAACACCCCCACTAGCAGTTGGAGCCCGTTTGGTGCACTCCTGGAGCACCTCTGCCCGTTTGCTTTCAGGCAGAGCAATCCAGACCACGCTGCAGTGTGAGCAGAATCGGGTGAGTGGGGACATCGGGGAGATTGCCTTCAAAAGTGACTCCTGAGCAGAACCAACCTGCTGCCACAGGCTCACCCACAGCTCTGCACAGTGAACATAAGGAATGTCAGCTCTGAGGGCAGAATTGAGCCTTCTGCAAAAAATATTTTGGGCCAAGTGTTTTTCAACTTTGTCCACTTGTGAGTTCATAAAAATATCGCTGATGGGGGTGAGGATTCGGTGATAGCAAATGCAAGCCTGCTGACAAAAGGTTTGCTTTTCCTCTGCACTTTTTGCAGACTCTTCAGAAGTCCCTCCCTTTCCCAGACATCCCCAACTAAGAATCACTGGTTTCAGTCTTTTGGACCAGATCTGCAAGCAGCAGAGCTCTGTTCAGTTTGGTGGCAGTAGAATAATTCACACATATTGAAACGTTCATTTCCTGGCTTTAGCTGCTTTAGAGCTGGACCTGTCTTACACACTACACAACTGCTCAGAACCCGCTGGTCCATTCCTCCTTCAGATGCAATGTGAAGGGAGTACTGTTACTTTGTTAGGAGAGAACTTAAAACAAACAAGCCGCCACCAACTGCAGTTCATGTATATGGTTATGATTTTAAATTGCAAACAGGAGGCTACTTGGCTTTGCATGGTAAGCATTGTCTGGCAGCGGATGGGCTCCTCTGATCTCCCTGAGCTTTGGATTGCTGCTGTGAGATTGTGTCACAACTAGTCATTAATTATTTCATCAAAAGCTTATTTTTCTCATTTCCTCATCATTATTTCCACCTAGTTTCTTATAAATTGAATCCAGTTATTGGCAAGGCTTGTTTCTCCCCTAAGTGGGGTCTGGGCTTTGCAGAGAAAAACACTGAGCTTAGAAAAAATGTACTGTTGATGTATGTAGTCCACGTGCAGATGTATGCATACACCAACCGAGAAATTACTGTATATGTGTATAAACACTGCTCTGACCCTCCTTGTCCTCCCATTTACTCTGGAAGCAGACTCTCCTTCTTCCTACCTGTGAATACATAGAAAACTTGTCATTCTCACCATAGGAACGAATAAACAAGGAAAAGCAGAAAGGAAAAAGAAGGTGAGTGCAGCTATCAGGAGATTCTAAGAGTACCTTCACCTTCTTGGGAGACATTTATTTTTAAAAAGTGCCACAGTATGCTTGGAAAAATGGAGACCCCTCCTGGAAATGCCAGCCCTGATAGAGAAAACAGGATAGCACTACTCGTGGGACATAATTACAACCTCAAGAGATTTGTACCAAACCAAAGAAGTGGGGGAGGAGTGAGGCAGCCAAAAGGTCCAGAGAGGAGACACAGAAAGCTCTCCTGTCACCAGCTGCTGAGATGCTAGCAAAGAGAGAGGAACAACGGGATTCACCAACCCCTCCATCCCCTCAGGGAACAAAAGCAGCTTCACAAGCACATTGTGGGTGACAGCCTGAAGCATGGAAGCCACTAGGCCACAGTGGGCTGGACATGAGGGGAATGCCTCAGGAGAGGGTCCCCAGGCAGCCCCAGCAACCAAACAGCCTGGCTGCTAAACCAAAACAGCAACAAAAGCTGTTAGACAGAAAGCTGCTGCTTCCACCCTTCCAGAGCCTGGAGCTGGAGTAGCCCAGCTGCAGGAGATAGGAACACTAGCAGCAATTTGCTGTACCTACATAAGAGTCATCTTGGTGAACAGCCCAGTTGTTTTTGGAAAACACAGAATCTTCTCCTCGCAATATGTTGAGCATGTTGTGTGCAAAGCAATAAGGAATGTCAGCAAGATCCCTTCTGTGCCTGACTCAGCAATGGCGCCGTGATAAGCGCAGTTTGTCCTGCAGCTTGTGCTAAAGAACGCAAGACTTACCACAAGGACTCCAACTCTTTCACAACATGAGAGCACAAGAACATAAGAGCAGCCACACTGGGCCAGGCCAAAGGTCCATCTAGCTCCTGTCTCCAACAGTGGGCAAAAGCAAAATGCCTGGGGAAAAGTATGAGCACAGGGTAAGCACATACAGTATTTCCCCTGAGTGCTCTCCCAGCCGCCAACCATCTCCAGATTAGAAATTTCTGGAGCCAAGTATGTTTTTATGTACTTAGAGCCCTGTAGGCTGCCCTGGGTTGCATCCCTCAACAGTCTTTGTGTTTCCCCTAATCCTTGCGCTCTCTCAAGACTTACTCTTTCTGATCTTGTATTCGTTTGCCCTCCAGATACTCTTCACCCTCTTCATGCTGGATGTATGCCCCTCCATAACATTCATCTAAATTTTCCACCCTTAGCCTTCTTACATGCTCCTCCTTTCTTCCCTGTCCTTCAAACTTCACCACAACTGATGAAGAAGATGCTTAAAGCTCAAAGTCACCTACTGGGACTGTCCATCACTTGAAAGTTGACTCGTCCATGCTACAAACTCTTAAAAGTTTTGGTCCCAGGATACACATATCGTCCCATGTTTCGTCACCAGTTCTTTCTGACCCTGTATTTTTGCGGTCCTCAGTCCAGGGCTGGTGCCGCTCTCTGAGGTTTACCTGTGTTCCCTGCAAAATCTCTGTGGATTATGGGAATTTCCCCAAATTTTTTTTTGCTTATTTGTAGCAGTACTGGTGATGAGAAGTGATGGACCAATTTTCTGGTGCTGTCACCTTGTGCAACCAAGGTTAGGCCACGGAGTGCGACACTTTTGAACTAGGTGGATTAAATATACATCAGATTTCTGCAAAGTGTGAAAAATACAAAAACCTTAGGTCTTTCTGGAAATCCCCATGAAATCTTTTTTGGCTCCTGAGAAAGACCCATTAAATTGTCTGCAAACCCTTATTGACAAAGACCCCATTCTGAGCGGACACTACATGTAGCGGCCCAATCTTAGTAATTCAGAACTGACAGTGGGAGACAAGTCCCTGAAATCTGCACCACATGGCTCATTCCCAGAAGCAGCAAGTAATTTCCAGTGCTACGACAGTCAGGGGAGGAGTCTGTGTAAGAGATCACAGCTGTCCCTTTTGGGAAGGCGGTGTCCATACTTCATCCTGGACTTCCCCAGTGATGAATCACCTCTCCAAGAAAGCTGTTCCCATGAGTGCAGTGGGTTCAAAGAACAGCTCTTGCACCCATGGTGATGAGTCAAGCCTCTGCTCTCTATGCTTTCTGTTGGATTGTCATTGTTGACACACAGAGCCCGCTGCTGCTCTGCCTGGGGAACAAAACTACTGGAGCTTCCTTACAAGGGCTACAAGCTTCAAAATGGCACTTTTCTTCTTGTGGGAAAGATGAAATAATCTGGTGAATCAAAGGAAGGCTGTTATTCCTTTTACCCTTCATTCCTGGTGGAAAGGGAGGAGGTCAGGGAAGGTCATATGATTTTTTTCACTCTCTCCTCACCAGTAATCAGAGTGAAGGATTGAGCCTCATGGGCTCTGGGCGAATTTTTTCCCCATCCACATGCTCCACAGAAAGAGTTAATTCTTTCTCTGGCCTCTAATTCCGAAGGTTAAAGTCTGTTGCTCGTAGGAATAGTACACTCTGGGCAGGGTTCTTGTAAGAACCTCCACATTCCCCTGTGCTGATACTAAGGTGTAGAGACCATGTCTATATATCTGCAGGGAGCATGTCTTAATGCCCATCAGCCTCTGGCTTCTCACAGCCAGTAAGTGTGTATCATCTCAAGTGGTGTTCTTGTGAGCTCCTGAGTGGTGCCCTGCCAGAAGATAGCTTAATTTAGAAAAGCAAATAGTGAGGCAAGCTTAGTCTTGCTGCGCACGCAAAGAGAAGAGAGGATGCATAAAAGTGTGTAGCTTAACCCTTGGACGCTCATCATAAGGACTTGGCACAGGAGCCGTTACTGCACTTCTGGAGTGTCAAACCTCTGCCAAGCCACTATTGCTCATGTCTGCAAATGGTACTGGGAGAATCCATACATATTCTAACCCTGCGGCGCATCATGACTTCAAAAGCCATCCCAAGCAGATGATCAGCTGCAAACTGGTCCAAAGCTGGAATTAGCTACTCCACCAGAAGGAGCACACAAAGCACGGAGCAAAGCTATTATCAACATAAACAGAGTCTTATTTTTGGCTTTGCCAGTTGTTGTCCATTTGTGTCTGGTGTGAAGTCATTGTCCTGCAACTAACAGCAGGCGCATGCATGCATGACATTATCAAAGCAGAAGGAGATGTTGTCATGCTCCACTGGAATTAGAAATCTTGCCAGGAAGAGGAAAGAATATTTTTAAATATGGTGTTGCTACATCCTCGTGTCTCTACAGAGCAGGAAAATGTTTTAAGAATTCTTACTTAACATCTTTATCAGTGTATAAGCAAAATGAGATTATTTTATGGCTAATGTTTATCTGTGTAAAAAGTTAGAATAAAAAGGATACTTAAAACCTAGTAAATGAATATGTAAATCAGTCATTGGTTGGAAATGTTTCACTCAGTTCAGGAGGAAAATGTTATTGCAGCATTACCCTCCACCCACACTTTTCTTATACCTATTCCTTTAAATCATTCATGCATTTAAAATGATATTCAATAATTTTAATAGTTGCTGTATAGATACTGTGAGTTCTTAGGGGCAGGGACCACTTCCCCCTGCTCCCAACATCTAACACAATAAGGTTGTGCCCTGGCTAATAGCCAAGACATCTGTTCCCATATAAATATTAATGCTACACCTCAGCATGCACCCTCTGATAGTTGTCAGGGCTGTAATTCACAACACACATCGCACCAAGAGATTTTCCTGCACAGCGCTCCAAAGCCCTAACAAGCTTTGAGCAGACGTCAAAACAGTCTGGCAAGCTGGCAGTGACAGCAAAAATGGACATTTTTGCAGCAAACCCAGAGATTTATACAGTGTCTTCTAGAACAGCAATACATTATGGAAACACTACACATCTGCATAATTGTACTCTACATGATGCCATCTACTCGGTACAGCCCACTGTGCTGGAATATGTGCACTGATCACCTAAGGTACATTGGGCTCCATTTAAAACACATTAGTGCTAATCACAGCAGCTTCTCACACTTCCTATGCAAGAATAAACATCAGGAGGAATGCATTACTCTGCCCTCCCCCTCATTCACGTGCAGAGACTATACAGCAGCACCGTTTCCCACTCACAGCAGACCTGAGACTCAGCATGACATAGGTTACCTCCTTATGGAGGTAACATCACTATACACAGCGCATGAATTTCATTTTCAACAATCCGGCTGGTTTAATAGTAATTAGTCCCTTTAAGAGCTTTATACTGAAACATTCACACCCCTAGACCAGCCTAGCTCAGACAAGCTGTCATTACAGTGTCAATGCCAGCAGCCTGTCTCAGAAGTCCCTTTGGTCACAGACCCTTTTCTCTGGTTGCTCACCCTCCTGCTGTTTCCATCCAATGCACTTTGGACACTTCTGAGCCCCAGCTCGGAGCTCTCAGCTGCCACCAAAGAACAAATGTGACAGCAGTGGCAGAGCCACTGCCACATTTCAATCCCAAACCTCAACCAGAGCAAGGGTATGAGCTGCAGGAGCCCACAGGTGCCCCGCACCCACAGCATGCAGCAACCTGTGAGACTGAGCCATAGGCATCTCTGCAGCTTCTCTTGGTGTTGGCACCACCCACTGAACTGAACTTTGAGTTTTTCCACATTAAAGAGCAACTGAGTCTCTCCTTCCCTCTTGCATGTGTGTCTTGTGGACTCTAACAGCAGCTGCACATGTGGTAGTGGGGAGTGTAAGGGAGATATAAATTAGTAAAAAGTTAGAGCTCCTCTAGGACAGGCACACAGAAACCAGAAAGCTAAAGGGACCTCACAGTGCCAGTGCTGTTTCTGAGATAACTCATTTGACAGCAAAAGGGGAATAATATATTTAAACCGAGGCAGAATTACACAATTAGGAGGGGCTGGGATACTACCCAGTTGACAGAGTCAGCGATAGAAGAGAGCCTTAGCCATGCATCAAGAGAGGAACCGGACACATTTTTGGAGACAGAGCAAACTGAGGCATAAAGCCACTGGCCAAGGTTAAATGAGCTGGAAAAGAAAGTGATTTATATGTCCTGGGCTGATAAGGGCAGGTCTTGCTGGGCTTTCAGGGCAGATTTTCCCCATTTGTTAGTGTTCCTACATTGCTTGCGTGTTCAGTTCATATCGATGAGATTAAATGTAACAGCTTTGGAAGTGTGAAGCCATGATTGCTTTGAAACTCTCAATCAACAGGATAAATCCAGATTGCCTTCCCTGAAACCAGTAGAGAACAGCTGGACTTAAACGAGTATTCAGCCTTTGATAACATAACATATAACATAACATAGACAAGACAACACAGTACTGTTTAGGTTAAGCAAAGGTAGCAAATTTGAGCTCTTGAGAATACATCGTTCATATCAGAGAAGGGGTATTGTTTCTTTCCCTACCATTAAATACTTTTCTGATGCAATATTCAGTGGCAACCAAAGTACATATGGGCTGAAATGCAAGCTGAGGTTTTACAGCTCTCATTGGTTCAGCATCTCTGAAAACTCAGCGCTGTGCATATGCACGATCTCAACGGGGAAATAAGGATGAGGCATCCTGGAGAGGAGACCAGCTCTTCTCTGGCTCACATCTAAACATGTCCATTCAAGCACGTGCATCATGTCCACCACCACCACCTACTACGTGGAAATTGCAATCCTTGAAACAAGGGGAGGGAGGAGGCATATGGGGGGTGTCTTCCCTCTAGACTTGGTAATGAGAATGAAAAGTTACATCAGGCTTTCTCAGAAGCTAATCTGTGGCTTTCAGGCCAATATGGGTCGTTGCCAATGATAATTTGATTTCTGCATCAGCAGGTCACAGAGATCAGGTGGGGGCAGAGGGAGTGCATGTATCAGCCCAATGAGACAAGGCTGAACTCTCTGTCCACTGTCTCTTCCCCTTTGGTTGGCGTCTCCCTGTCCTGAGTTTGAGGGTAAGGGGGAAGTAACCCTTTGAAAAACAAAACCCAGATGTACTCAAAGGCAGCTGCCGGCCACTCCTGGCTGGCAGCTGCAGTGCTTCCTGGACAGTCAGGGGATGCTGTAAAGCCAAGAGACAAAATGACTGTGTAACACACAGGGTGTTTACTAAAGGTGAGACAGAGGAGATAGTGGCTGTGATATCCATGCTAACAATATTGCATCGACCTCCTCGCTGCCACTGCAGGGCACAGCAGCCCAGGCACCGGTCTCTTGCCTCCTGGATTACTGTCCTGATGCGCAGACTCTACAAAAGGTCTAAGGACAGAGGCCACAGCAGCAAAGGCCACTCGGCAGCCTGCCAGGTAAGTGTGTGCCATTGTGGTGCACTGCACTGGAGTGGCTGACCTTGCTTCAGGTGAGTGATGTGGGCTCACCACATGCACCAACCTGGCTGAGAGTCCTGCCTGCTGGGTGGGCTGCTCTGCAAAACCAGCTGAAATGGATGCAGGACTATTTTGACAGAAGGCAACATTAGACAAGAGGCACCTACTCATCCAAATGTGGTGTAGGATATAAAATCTGCACCCTGGCTCTTGGACTCAAAAAAAGAGGAGATAGGTGAGAGTTGCATAGGACAAATCTCATATCCTCAGCCTGGGAGCCTCGGGCAGGAGGTCCAGCTACAGCTGGCAGTTAGCTCTGGGGCAACCTGAGGACAATTTAGCCATCAGACTTGCACAGCATAATCTTTCCCAACCTCTCCCCAAAGCCTGAGAGAGCTTGGCCTGATTTGTCCTGACTGGATTTTTGGATCAAGCCCAGAAGGTGGTTGGGACCAAAGCTGCTCGAACAACCCTAAAGCCAAGCTGATAAAGGAACTTTTACGACACAGTCCCCATTTTATAAATGAAGCAAGAGATAAGAGGAGATAACAGATTAGAGAAGATAAACCCTCTACCGTACTCCACCAGTCCACGATACTGATCATACCAACCTCCAACTGGCTTTAGCCCAAGGCACTCAGACCCTGCAGGGTTGAGGCCTAAGGTAAAGCGTCTGGGGAAACATCATGAACTCAATATAGATCTCCTGGTTGTGGCCATGATTCCCAAATGATAAAGACAACTTCCCTCCCAATGAAACACCGAGCAAATAGCAACAACCTTAAATAAAACTGTTACAACAAAACACTTAAGTAAAACAGCTTGCAATCTGGGATTGTGACTGGCGCGAGGAAAGTGAGAACTTGCAGTGCCTTGAAGGCACACCAACAGGCAATGGTTGAAGAAATCTCATTACACAGACTCAGCAGCAAAAATTGCTACCACCACCCCAGGTTTAGACTCTGATGCTAACAATGTAAAATTATAACTGTATTAGCAGAAACACATGACTATAACATAAAAATCAGTTCAAGAAACAGCTTGTAATTAATAGTGCATACTAACGGCAAACTGATCAATTCCTCTTATCTTCATGATTTTGACACATGCGGATGATCCAGCTATGCAAGTTGTACATTGACTGTACTCCCAGCTGGGAGGTTTGTAGCACCTGACTGAAGAAATTCTACATTTTCTGACTTGTTCTTATTTTTCATACATCTTGGAAGAAACACCTATATATAATAAGGTGCATTTCCTTCTCTATCTTAAAACAAAACCAACCAGAAACAGACACAAAGTGGCTCCTGGCCAGGACTTTCTTCAAAACATCTGTTCTGCAGCTCAGTCAGGCTCTGTGCCCTGTAAAACCAGATTTTAATGAAGAAGGAAAGGAAGAGGAAGCAAAATCACCTGTGGCTTTGCTTCTGAAGAACTGGATGGTTACATTAGGCTTGGTTTAGTCTGGCTTTGAGCACAGGTGTTAACTAAAGAAAATGTGTTGCTTTCCTTATCTGCAGCCTAGAGATTTAGGGCAAGGAATGCATGGTCTCATAGGAAGGAGTCTATTACAAGCAAGTCAAGTAAGTTTGTGCTGTATAAAATTCTCCTGAAGTTGCTACATTTTGAATTTATACACTATGCAGCATAAAAGTGTTACTGGCTATCATTGTTCCTACAGGTACAGCTGAGTCAAATTGTAACCAATGTGAATTTGAAAATGTCAAGAATTAGCACATTTGAGATATTAACTGCCAAACATTTCAGAAATTACTCTGAGTTTCACTAAATCTTAGCACTAAATCCTCTTACGTAACCTAAAGAACAGATCTCTTTTTGTTTTTAAAATGTACTCAGTGTTGTCTGCTTGGCTACCAGCTGCTACTATCTGCCTGCTGTGGTTGGTAACTGTAAATGTGGGGGGCCATTTTGAAACCAAAAGAGATTAAAGACAAGAAGAGGAAGTCCAACAACTTGAAGATGCTATCATCAGTCCACAGCTGGCCGGGAACAGGAAGCAAGCGGAGATGGCATATATAACATACAGCCTCCATGGCAGAAAGACAAACAAAAATTAAAGGCTGTAGAAATGGTAGAGATAATTTCTCTATGGGCAACATTATTGCTTTGGGCTGGTCATCTGTAAATGAGGAGCGTGCACTTAGAGGGAGGGCTCTCTTCCAGTGCAGACGAGGCACAGTTTGTCTTACAGCACAAATGCTTTTATAGCTGATTTAGAAAGGGAACAGGGCAAAGCGCAGAATGAAGAATAATGATCTGCAAGTGAACTTGAGGATCCGACTTCGTTCCCATGAATGTCAGAGCTTTGTATTGACCACAGTGGAAGGGTATTCAGGTCCTGAATGGTTTCATTGCCAGTTTAATTATAGCAGATGAAATGCAAAACAAGACATGACTTCTCATACACAACTTGCAGGGAAACATAACATTATCATCGCCTCAGGACCCTGCGTGCAATGGAAAAGCTGCCATTCGGAGAAAGGCCATTTCAGGCCAAACGTGAAAGGGCCAGATGTGGGAAGGCACAGCAGTCCCTGAGAACAGGCCCGGAAAGGCGGGCGTGCTGGATACGCTGAACCACAAGAGCAGCCGTTTTAGCAGAGCTGCTTCTCTCCCTCCCAGCACTCAGTCCAAGGTGAGACCTCCACTCAGAGTTCACAGGAGCCCGTTTTCTGGTGTGTTGTGTCCACTCAGGGTGGCAGATGGGTGTGCTTTGGCTGTGGCCTCCCCTGCACCTGGACCATGGTGCAGTGGCAGTCAGCAGCATGCCACACCATCCCTGCTCCAGCTGTGTGGAGAAAAGGGACCCACAGAGAGTCTACAATATTTTTCAACTCCTTGTGGCCCCTGAAGGCCAGTGTAAATGAGAAGAACTCTCAAGCCTGGGAGGAGCAGAGCATTCACGCTAGTGCCAGGCACAGGGCAGGGAAAGGAAAACATTACGCCCTGACTTGCAGCCAGTGGATTTCAGCCAGCTCCAAGGATCTGACCCACAGCTCATTAAACACTTCACGGTGCAGTCTGAATCTCTTTTTATGTTTTGTTAATGCCATGAAGTAAATTGTACCTGTAATACATTTGCATGTGTAGCTTGCATCAGGTTGGATTAAGGTATAGAAAGCTTCTTAAGCACAAAAGTGCCCATTGTAAGAGTGCTGTCATTAATGACACTGTACTCATTTAGAGCAGAGTTCAGCCACAGCCTACCTAGCGTCACTGTAGAGAAATCAAAGTGGGCACATTCAGCCTAAGCGCTAATACTCAATATCTGCACCAGTGAGGTAATTACGATAATCCCTTAATTACTGGCACCGGGAGAGTTTGAGGAAAACCTGCCTGGCAAACAAGCTCACCCTATAAAAACAAAAGTTCACAGGCCTGAGAAAAGCTGAAAATATTCAAGTGAACGGTTATATCAGCACAAGCAAAAGATAATCAAAGGGGGAGACAAGTGAGAAGAAAAACTAGAATCCACATTTTACAGACGACTTTCTTGTCTTTGCTGCTTGCTTCTCATAGCCCTTTCCGGCAGAAACACAGGATCAATTTCATAGGCTTCATCGAGGTCCCTCAGTGCCCCAGCTCTTCTTCATCCCCAGCACCAGAACATGGAAAAGCACATGGAAGATGCCCCAAAACTCACACTATCTGAATCACAGCCCCTTGCTGTAGCCACTAGCTCCTACTGGTTTCTGCACAGCAAACTTAGAGCAGGCAGCGGGCACTGTGCTGTCCTGACTGGCATTAGGTGCTAACAGGAAGCCCAGAAAGATTAGATAAAAACTGAAAGGAAGTGAACAGCACCAGATGCAATGAATTTCACCAAGGACCAGCCTGTGCCTGAGCAGCCTGCTCTGAGAGGGGCTGTGCATGGCTCTGCTGCTTCAAAAGCAGAGAGAGTAGAGTGCGTATTGTGAGTCACCCCTTGTTTCCTGTTCTCTCTCCCCTCTGCAATGGAGCAACTTGTGCCGGCTGTGCCAGCTACCCTTGCCAGGCACTCAGTGTCTCAGCCTGGCATCCCTGCTCCAGGCTGCAAAGGGGAAGGGAGCCACATGGTGCCAGGGTACCGCCCTGGCACAGAGTGGGGCAGCAGCTCCACAAGACTCCCGTCACCCCTGATTGGCTTGGGGAAGTCAGGGGTGCCCTGGGTGTCACATACAGCAAGCAGTGACGCTGGCCTGGAAGCACATGAGTCACAGCTCAGGCAAACTCCCAGGAACTGCCTTGGTCAGAAGAGAGGAAGGGTCTCAGATGCATCCCCAAGACATGAATCTGCTTGGAAAGATTTACGAAATGGGGATTTTCCAACAATTTGGTGTCTCAGGACGCTGGGGTGCTATGCTTGCCTTGAAGTTTCCCTCTTTGATTCATAAAACAGATGGCCGCAGACTTTAACTCCAAGAGGACTTTGGTCTGTGTTGTCTTCATCGGAGCTCCAAATGTGACGATGGGGAACATACCATGCTGAACTGCTTGGAAAATGAACGCTTGGCTCAGGCTCCTCAGATAGTGCATTCAGGACTGTTTACTAATAACAAATCACAAATGTAGCATAGCACATGCTGTACTCAAACTACAAACCACTTCAAATTACTAATGCAGATTTTTTAAAATAGAATAAAATAGGTTAAGTAAAGCACTGAACAAACTCTGCCATACCAATCTTCCCTCGACAGGATGGCACTCATTCTTCATTTTCATGGTCTTCGGCTCTTTTCAGTTGCATGCGCAACTTTTATCCTAGTTACTATGAACTCATCCAAAAATTCACAGGCAGTTTTTCTTTTGGTTTAACTGCTAGAGGCATAGACACCTATTGGGGTCCGGGCATGCGTTTAAATGATAAGCTGAGAATTACACCACACTAATTGGGAGACCTGTGCAATAATACCAGGGGATATGATAAAGCTTTAGGGGAATATGAGTTTTATGAAGCAAAACCTAAGTACATACCACCACTACCATAGTACATACCATCAGTACAGATTTCCCACTTCAAATGGCCAGATCAGTTACAGTATCCAGGGAGTCTTTTTCTCAGAGAAGAGGTACTGGGGGAGACAGAAATGAACACAAACCTGGTAGAAACTTCTAGTATTAATTAAACCAAAAACTGAGTCTGGCATCCTTTGAGACTTATGCTCTGAGAGCAGAGTTGCATGCAATGTTTTGCTGGAAATTGCCTTGTTCTGCGATTGTAAAAATTAAAATAAACACTTGAAGAATTGTTCTCATATTCACTCTTCCAACAGCAAATATCAGGCCAAATTTATCAGCTCTACTGACTTCAGTAAAGATACCCCCAGACTAAATTTGGCTTGCTGACCTTTGTGCCTCTTTAAATTTGGAGTAAATGTTATTAGTTGTGAAGACAACAGACTTAGCCAGACAGGGCAGGCACGTGCTGTGCAAGCTTCCCCACAAAAGTTCTGCTGATACAACACAATCCTGACCTGCAAAACCTCTGCTGGTCTTACAGTCTGCCTTTCTTAAAGAGAAACTGTTACTAATGTGACACTAGATCCAATTGTTCTGTGACAATGAGCACATCTCTCTTAGGAATTAGACCAAACATACTTCATGGGCGATCCAAAGCAGCCTTGAATTCTGCTGTGGGTCTAAAATAACATAAAACCTAATTAAATCTGCAGGGTAAAAAGCCCCCCATCATTCCCACCAGAATTCGGATTTCCAGGCTTTCTCTTTTTTGCCTCTCCAAATCTAGGCAAACCTACCAAAAATTGAGCAAGCCACACCTGGCTAACAGTTTTCTGGCATGCTCCAGTAAGCTGGTAAAGGAGATAAAAGTGAAATATTTTCAGGAAGCTTCATTAAAAGTGTGCCTATCATGAAGGATGCGCGTATCTTGCAGTGCAGAAAGACACTGACAAAATTGTTGTAACAGATTCTCCCACTTTTTGTGCCCTTGCTGTATTCTTGGTCTCTGACTTGCCCTCAAGCTTAATAATGAAGTGATTCTATATAATGGGTAGACTAGAGAATTGCGTATATGTGCTTTGCTTAATTGCCCATTGCATGCTGTGGTCCATCATGCAATAACAATGAATCCATTATAATTAAATCTGGGAATTATTAATTGATTCCATTTACACATACTGTCATCTTCCATAGGAGCTGCAGGAATCTTCTGTTGTCTTTAATGAAATTGCACTAGAAATCTTGGGGAGCGTTTGAAGTCATGTAAGACAGAGATTTACCTGTGGTAGGTATTCCTAGTGAAGATTAGGTAATTAATTTTGTGTGTAAATAAAGGCTCAAATGCACATTGTAATCATTAGGTTTGTTTGGTTTTTTAATGTCAAAAATTAAGGACTAAACTTGTTTACTGCCTAACTATAGATCGGTTTGTGTGGAGATGTTTATAATGAAATTCAGCAGCAAGGGAGCAATATAAAAACCAAGGAACTGAAACCGATCTCAGGAATAGAAGTTCAGTATTGTCCTAATAATTATGCTGGCAGCTGTATTTGCATGAAACCATGCTTTTTCTGTAGTACTCAATTAAGGTTATTCAGCTGCCTTGATGTGTTTAGAAACAAAACCACTGGCATCCAAATAAGGCTAATAACAAAAATGCAATATGATGTTTCCCATTTCCAGCAAAGGGTAAGAGAACAGATGTTCCTTATGTTGCCATGTTTCACCAGCACAGGGGGGAGCTGAGAAAGTTTGCAATTCATAGTGACAGTGCCATTAAACTAATGTAGTGCAGAATGTGTGCGATGGAAGCATGCAGCTCTGAACAATCTGTTTGGGCACAGAGGAAAGGATGGGGAGAACTAGAATTGACCTTTCAGGTTAAAAAAGAAAAACAAACCAACAAAAAATTCCTCTGGCCTCTCTTCCCATATTGCACAGAGCAATCAGCTATTAGATGGGACTGCTGTTGGTATTCTAGGCTCCTTTTGTTGTCTGGACATCCAGCCTGTGCTATGGAGATTCAGGATCCAAAGGGAAATGGCTGCTTCGCCCCGTCACCCTTGGCTCACACATGGGAGTGTTGTGCACAGTGCTGCACAGGCAGGCTCTGCTCCTGCAGCTATGAGAGCAACGCCACTAAAAAGGACAGTCAGCACTGTCAAACAGCTACCTCGGGCCATGAAACGATCTCTTGATCTCTCGTAGACAGCACATCTGCTGGTCCATGCCAGGACATGGCAATACCACAGTGCGGGATGGACCGACACAAGGTGGCAGTGCTCTCAGAAAATTGCCACAGCTTCTCCTCTGGGATCTTCCAGAGCCAGGGTGGCTGCTGGTGCTTGCCACCTTGGCATGGCACAGCCACGCCATGGCCACAGCATGGCCAGGCCCTTACACCCATGTGTCCCCCTTGGTGCACAGGTGTACCACAAGGCCACCTGGCAAGGCTGGTGGCTGGCACAAGGAAACGACAAACCTTCACTGGGATGCAACTGTTCCCTGGGCCTACGGCTGCAGGGACCCAACCAGCAGGGCAGGGGCTGGGGGACTGCACAGGATGGGGAAGCAGCCTTTACTTTTCAAAACTGTTTATTCCTCTCCAAAGACCTCCTGATGGTGGATATTTGCAACATGTCTGTCATAGTCAGGGACACAAACAAAAGCTGCAGAGCAAAGCATCCCTGATTTGGACCTTGCACACAAGGCCCCCTGCCCCAGCATGCTGAAGCACAGCCTGCACAGGGAGGGTCTTGGTGGGCTCTGCCGATGGGACAGTCATTCAGCTCCCTGCGGTGCTGGGGCCTCGGCACTGCTGTGAACAAGAGGGGGTGAAACACAGTGGGACAACTAACCCCAAGCCCCAGGACTGCCTGTGCTCTCCACGGGCACCTAAGTGCTTTTGGAGCCTTCCTTCAGCCCTCCCTGGGCAGCCCCCCAGTAACAGCTGAGCATGGGGAGCCTCTCTGGCTGGAAATTCCCAGAATGAGCTGAGCAAGCCATTGAGCAAACATATTCCCTCAGGGCGATTTCCCCTCCTGAACTCGCATCATCCTAATATCCCGGGGGCCTAAACCCAAGAGCAAAATATAGTATGAAACATGTTAGCACATTTTGGGGAGGGGGGAACAAGGAACCACAGACTGCATCCACTCCCTTCGAAGCCTCTGCCAGTGTTCGGTTAATAGTTCAGACGTTGCCACTGGGGCAGGCTGGGTGCTGGGGTGGGAAGGCTGCTGGAAGACACACAATATCAAGCAAAGGGTAGATCTCCAGTGAGGCAGATGAGATCAGGGCCACCAGCAGAGAAGGAGACACACAGAAACCAGTGGCCGCCAAAGTGTCAAATGGATCCAACATTGATTTTACTTTCTGTGCAAATTCCCGGGGAAGGCTGGGAGCGCCCACGCTGCCTGAGCAAGCAGGTTGTGCTCCAGCCTGCTCCTGAGCGAGCACCACGACCTCTGAGGGGTGCTGATCACCTCCCCAATGACAGCAGGTCCTCAGCACTTTGCAGGATCAGACCCTTTGACAGATCTGGAGTATTTTCACTGACCTTCCTCCAAATGTGTCTTGCCTTGGCTCACAATGCCAAAGTAAATAAATAAATAGACTAACAAGCAGAAATGCCTTTACCGGACATTATTCTGGGCTGATTGGTTGTGAAACTTTACTCAAAACCCCAAAACCACAAAAACTGCCAGTTTTCCAAGCCCTGTGTTTTTCATAGCTCTCATAGCATTCTGAATAGTTTGCATTATTTCACACATAGAATAAATATACATTTAAACTGGTTGGATTATTGACACAGAAAAAGGCAAAAAAAAAAAAAGGCAAAAAAAAAAAGCACTTAACTCCATGTTCTGTTTCTTTTTCCCATGAAGCAAAATAAGAATTAACACCACTGAATTATGCCTTGGACTTTCACATTTACAGATGTAAATGCTAACAACAGCCAGAGTGCCTGCAAATGCATTTATACAAAATTCATTGAATAGGTGTACTTTAAATTAAAAACAAATAAAAAAGCACCACTCACCACTTATGTGTCTGTGTCATTTACTCAGAGAAAGCCTATTGTAATGACCCCAGGCACTTGCACAGTTTTTTTCATTATGTTATACACCATGTTCTCTAATGTTAGCACATCACCATACTTCAGCCGAGCTCAGTAAAATACTTCAGGCTGCAAACCCAACCCCCTGCTTTATAAATGGAGCTATATAAAGACAGGTAACTTGGCCAGAACTATGCCTAAGTCAGTGGCAGTGGTAAGGAATCTCGACCATCAACTCTCTGCTCTTGTATTATTCATGAATGGTATTTGGTGGCCATGGACTTGACTTCTAAGGCCAGAGGTCTGCCGTAACATCCATCTTTGTGAAGCACAAAGCGCTGGTGCCCATGCCATGCCCTGGCACAACCACTTGTCTGAGCCCATCCAGGCTGTGCATTCAACCCCTGCCCAGGGTCACTCACAGCCACAACGCCTTAGGGAAAAAAAGGCATGTTTGAGCTGCCAGTTCCCTATTGGAAAA
This sequence comes from Grus americana, assembly GCF_028858705.1. Taxonomy (NCBI): domain Eukaryota; kingdom Metazoa; phylum Chordata; class Aves; order Gruiformes; family Gruidae; genus Grus; species Grus americana. The sequence goes on from NC_072864.1 coordinate 11,651,738, forward strand.
TCAGACACAGAAGGCAATTTCTCCATTATTCCTTCGAAATGCTGTAATATTTCATACGGTCATAATTCCATAAATTCAACACACTGCTGAACAATCACAAAAGGCTACTCAAGGACAGAGGTCTGGGAAGGAAAACCAGTCTGTTATATTTGGAGATCCTGCTCTAATGAGTAATCTTATACAGTTATTCAAATACAAATGTCTGGGTAGCTAAAGTGTCATATGTGATTAAATCTCTGCAACAAATTATGTTAATATTGTTACTTCAAGAACACAAATTAATTAAAAAGTTACAAAATGTAGGCATGGAAATCATGGTGTCTAGAACCTGTATAGACAGTTTTCCTTTTCATACAATAGCTGGATTAATTACTGAAGTTGCAAGAAAATGAGAACCCTTGTCAAGTAAGGTATTAGAGACTTCAAGAGTCTTCACTGAATAACTCACTCCCAGTACTCTTTATGCACACAAGGGTGATATGAGGAGATGTTCATAAAGGAACACGAACAGCATCATGTCCATACTTCTTATACTAATTGTAACTTTGAGATTATTAAAGAGTTTTGCTGAAAAAAAAAAAAGATCAGTTTAAATTTCAGCACTTGCTCTCTTCCTTAGCATTTGTTCTGTTCTCTAGTTATAGGCAATGTAAATTGATTTTTCAGCTTCATATTTGTTTCTGGTCTGTTTCATTGACCTGCCTAAACAATTCTCTTAAGAAAGTCAATGGCATCTGGTTGGTTACTTAAAATCAGGAATTTACTTTAGTGTTATCTGGATAGGAAAGTGCTTTCCTGAAATAGGGTCTTGGTCTAGGTTTCACTTCTAGTGAAAAAATGTTTTCTTTAAAGCAGTAATAATTGAACTGTGGAAAGAAAGTAAATGCAAACAATCTCAGGTAATCTTCAGTTGCTGCTTTTTAAACAGCAACAAAAGAAAATCCCTTTCCACTTCAGTTATACTCTGGTCCTAGAGCTGTCCAAGTCTTCACGCAAACGCCCATCCTTTCTCTGGGACAAGAAGAGTGGCTGCAAAGGGTCAGACGCGACCCTCGCACACAGGCACTTCTGTGGGGAACAGGTCCCAAGCAGACTGACTGAAGCTAACAGCATTCTGCACAGGTGCCTCTTTCTAACCGTGCAGGATAAGGGCCTTAAATAGTCTTCTAAATCAAGTGAAACTGCAACAGCAGGAGGAGCCAGGGCTGCTTTCCACTGAAGAGCCAAATGCCTTCAGGACTGCCTGGGTTTAATACAGAACATGCAACCAAAAGTCTTTTATTTATTTCTTTGTTCTTCTGAGCTGAGGGAGGGATGCCATTTTTCTTTTTATGCTGCTGCAACAGTCACCTATTAAAGTTATGCTTGTGCTCATTCCTGGAGTTTGTAATGGACGGTAATTGTGCCTGTAATAGTAAAACTGCTCTCAGCTAGGCTTTAGCTTTGCTGTGATGCATTCCCTACTGTCACCCAAATCCTGGGATAATAACGAGGCTGAGCTGCTTTTATCACAGACAATAAAAACTGAATACACAGTGTTGCCGAGAAACAAAGTAGAACACTTCCCGTCGGACTATCAAAATGTAATACATATGGGTTAATGAAAAGACAAAGTACTTGGTGATTAATTTGAACATTAATTAAACCCTGTATTAAGATACATGTATATAGTGCTGGAAATTAATACTAGGTCCCTGCATCTCTGATTTCATTGAGAAATTACAGCAGCTCAACAGCTCTGGAAAACATCACATGCCTTAAAAGAGATCTGTATTGCATTAGTAAGTGTCATGATGTTTATGTAAATCAATTGCTCCAGAACCATCCCTGATTAACAGTCTGGTAGCCCAGCATTCACCAAATATGTAGAAGGCATACAGAGGCATTGTTCCTAAATATGTTTCAGTTCTTATTTCTAGAGATGAGATTATTCATTTCTGCATCTTTACAGCAACTTTACTGACACTAATCTCCATTTTAGCTGAAAAGCTTTTGGACCCAGAATTTGGGATGATGACAAAATGGAAGTCTGGCTAAGGCCAGGCTGCAAATTTGACCTCTCATATCTTTCCTGATATGAGCTAATGGTATTTAATTGGGCTTTTGCATGAAGTGGAATAAGAGTGTGGGGGAGCTAGAAGTTAACTGTATGTTTTAAAATGTTTTGACATCTTCATCAAAGGCTGGGTGCAACCATCAACACATGGTACTACAGCAGACAAATAGTAGGAAGTAATAATTCACGAGTGCTAATACATGCAAGCAGAATGGTCTGCTCAAAAGGTGAAATGTTGCCTACCTCAGTGGGATACTAACTTTAGCAATTATCTTCCCAGAAAAAAACCCTAAAAATAAGATTTGACACTGCTTCTACCTGTGTTGGGCTTAGCAATTGCAAGCGGAATCCATACTGCCCTCCGCCTCACCTGGAGTTTGTAGCACTCCTTATTCTCTCACTGTAATATGTCAATGCTCTTCTTTCCCCAGGTCATTTTAAGAATGAATATGCCATACATAACTCTCATCTAAGCCTATTACAATGGGCTATAATAGAAACAATGGTGAAATGGCTTTGAAATAATGATGGATTGGGCACGTGGCACATGAATGTGTGCTTCATCAGTGAGCGCCCTGTGGATACTCTGTGGCTCTCTGAGGTGAATCTTGCTCATAGTCCATTATTATTCTTTTCAGCAGGAAGACCTCTTCTGCTAAGCCATGGTCCCTCTTACCCCGGGCCCCTGTTCTTCTGTATTTTATGTCAATTCTCTTTCCCAGTTCTGTCCCCAGCCATTTTTACCCCACATTCAAAAATAGGAAGGATCCTGATACAGGTCTGCTGCTGTTACTTGGTGGCTGTGTCAAGAGCTTCCTATCATGGCGTGTCTCAACAGCAGAAAATACACATTGCAACAGCACAAAGCTGTGGCTTACGGCCAATCAACTGTTACAATTACACTACAGCGCTGAGCTGCTTTTGCGTTTCTCTGTGAGGAAACCTTTCAGAGGCCCTAAACCATGTTTCATAACCTTTTCTGGTTTTACATGCCAGACTCATCTTACTTGCATCTTCCCCTACACAAGTTCCCCTTGGGAGTCCCTGAGAGATGCTGATGTGGGCAGCAGAAAAATGGGCCCTTCATTAATACGGACTGTTCATTGAGTGCACGTTAAGGGGACAGTGTTCAGGACAGCGATGGGACATGAATGCCCAATTTCTTTTCAACAGGGAATCAGTTCAAATCCCTGTGAGAATGCCTGTACAGTCTCCCATATTTATTTACGGGGATTGTACGGCCAGAACATACAAACCAGCGTGGGTTGTGTTAACAGCAGGCTCCTTTCGAAAGCTAGTGGTTGAGTTTTAAGGTCCTGCCTTTGGCTTCTCAGGAATCCTAAAATAAGATAATCTTTGTACAGTACTAAATAATTCATTTTAAAAGTGTGTGTGAAACTGTTCATAAGCAATTGAATCCTAATAGAATTACCTTCAAATACATTGATACTCTATCAGCAAAAATTCAGTAGTAACAGACTTCTAAAATGGAAAAAGCTGAGAAAAGGAATCAGCTTTGGTAAGGTAGGAAGGAATCGAAAAGCCATCTTTAACACAGGCCATATCTATTTACCATCTGGATATATTAAAAATCCCTCATCTTCTTCTTTCAATCTTGTTCTTACCAATGAGAAGTTTGGTAACAGGATCTAAAATGCGATGTCATGTATTGGATAGCACATTACTATGGCATATAATGATGTAATGTGAACATGTCTATGTTTTATAGCTGAAAAAACTGGGAGGCAAATGCAGCCCTCACGGCTGCCCAAGCTCAGCACAGTGCTCGTCCTCACCAGCCCCACGTCAACCAGGCACTGAGCAGGTATTCAAAAGTCCTTATTTGCAGTGCATGCTGTAGCCTATAATCATAGTAATCCTGTAAGGCAGTGCTCCATGGCTGCCAAAGACCAATTAAAAAACTGGAAATATTACTTTTTTTTTTCCCCTCCCCAAATCAAGCCCGAGGCAAAATGTGTTTCTTTGCCAGATACTTTCAGCTCTCTGTGGATTAGCTTCCCAGACGGGGGTAACCAGATGCTTTATACATGTTTCTAAACTGGCATTAAAGGTGTGGCCTCTGGTTTTCAGTTTTTCAACCTGCCAAATATCTTCCACATTTTGGAGGCTACACACTGTTGACCACTGCTGAGTGGCAAGGGAAAAGCCTGTCAAGCACCCTTCAGGTCTTGTTTTAATTTGGGTTACTTGTATCTCTGGCTAGCACAGCTTGACAGGCTAACACAGCACCAGGGCAAGAACTGGACCATGCTTGGGTGCTCCCTGCTACAATGCTGGTGAAAATAGCCTTTGAGTTGAAGTGATCTTCAGTCCCAAAAGAGAGACAAATCCAACACCTCAATGCAAAGATTGTTGTCACAGTCATTTTCAAACACAGTGCCGCACTGTTCTCTGAAATGCCTTTCACTGCAGAACAGCAGGGAAATTCAGTGCCCTGATAGGTTGAGCTGTAAATGTTTCTTCTCTGCTTCACATCACAACAATAACATGTCGGAAATATTTAGAAGCCACTGAGGTATATACATTATTTACACAAAGGGATGCCCTCAACAACATTGGGAGTTCCCTGCAAGCCAGGGACAAGGTAGAAGATGAAAGAGGTCAGAGTCTTATGCAAGAAAGCTCAAGGAGATAAGATCTCCTGAAATGTGTGGGCCCAAGCTATGGCTAGGAAGTGGGGGCACACGATGTCATGGGGCAGCTGGTTTTGAGCAATGGTCTAATCCTGCTTTGAGCCACTGTTGCTGAGCACAAACCACGCAGCAGTACGGTGTGCTTTGGTGCATCCTGTGACAGTCCTTCAGACAACTCTGGCCTTTTGGACTAGGCTCTCCTGGTCCACCAGGACTTTACCACTCACTCCATTATGACCTGGAAGGAGTTCATCCTACGGCTTTAGACTCCAGTTGCTTATTTGTTATTTATTATTGTTTTTATTATGGTAGCCTCAAATGGCCCAAACATACAAGGGTACCACAGGGTTCAGCCTTGATGAAAAGCAGATGAGGAGCCAGACCCTGCCTCCAGTAATAAAATGCAGAAAGCTGATGTAGCAACAACGCTTTTGTGTGGTTTCCTTCTCACTACCCCTGTCTCTTGCTTCCTAGGGGATGTAGGAGACAGAGTCCTGGTACTACTTTGCAATATTACTATTAAGCAGACCTTTTTTCAAGGCAGGAGAAACCGAAGGCAGCGCCTGCCTCCTTTGGCCAGAGCCATGTCCTAATAACCCTGTCTCATTTAGCTGTACCCTGTATTACCAACCAGTCCTGTGATGTTCACAAGGTTGCTGCTCACACACATTTCAAATGAGAGGTATAAATATCTGGCTGTAACCATCATTTAGCCACGATTGTCTTGTTTGTGCCAGGTTTTAAACTTCACACTTCAGCCATTTTGGGGGGAGGGAGATTTTTACCAGAGCTCTGTTCACAACAAGGTGGTTCAACTTACGCTGGGGAATGTGTAAAAAGTTCCTCTCCCACACACAGAAGTGGCTGAAGAGGTCTTGCTCAACCATAGCACAGAGTGCTGTACCCCGCTGCACAACAGAAGCCGAACTCAAGAAGTTTCAACAAACAGAAGTACACAGTTCAGGAAATTAGGAGCCTGCTAAAAGCAAGGATTGTAATGGAAAAGATTTTGCAACCCTAAGTCTTGCTGTTTCTAGAGAGATAAGCAGAGGATAGCCAAATTGAAATCCAGCTAAAACATCTGGACTAATTTTTCTGCAAAATGTCACACAGAATTTTTATTTTTTATTAAAAACACAGTCAGTGCCCTCAACAGCCCAATGCAATATAAAAGCAATGAGGGTCTATTGACTCAAGCCACCTACAGAACTAGTAATACCACTTCCCCTAGCGTTTACATTACACCAAGAGGTTTCCCATTCAAATTCAGATCAGACCCAGCCCTATTTAGCTGGTTAATTCTGGTGAGATTATATCAGAGACCTGACTTAATGTTGATTTTAATAACATATCAAACCCTTCTTTGTTTGTTTGTTTGTTTGTTTGTTTTTGGACAGCAGCAGAGACTGTCCTAAGTAATATATTTTATTTTAAACTACCAGTGTTAATAACATAAATACAGAAGTGACAAATACATTTGTAATTGCACAGCTAGTTTGTGGTATTGGCATAGCAGAAAATGTTTCAAGCTTATAATACTGTCAGTAAGAATTACTTTAGGTAACAACTTAGGATCAGTTACTTCCTCTAAAATTGGAATTTGCTGAAATTACTCCAATTATCAGAGCTCTGCGAATAGTATATACACATATCACTTGTCCTCTGTGCTGTTTGGGAACATTTTAACTAATAGCAAATTATGGACTAACCATAACTGGCTATCATTATTTCAGAGACAGCTTTTAATCTAAATCTGATTAAAAGACCATTTTTGTTTCCCACGTTTAGAGAATACAACAGATGTGGATCTGAATGCTGTTATGTTTGCTAATAGATGCAGGACACATGGTATTGTGGTATTAATAAAGGTTTGGGCCAAGATTTTCAAAAATAGGAGCCTAATTTTAAGATTCCTCCATCCATATTTAGTGTTGGAAATTAACAACCTTTTTTCACAGAGCTCCAGCAGCTCCTATTGAAATCAGTGGGTGTCAGAACTTTTGGAAGTTGAACCACTAATTCAAGAATCCCAAGGGAGAGTTAAGAGCCAAATTTTCATCTCTTTATATTTGAAAATCTGGGGATAAGATTCTGTGTGTAGTAAAATTCCCATTCACTTCAATGGAGCCAGGATTTTTCTCTGATTGGGAGCCAGTTTTGAGAAAACCAGGTTACCCTGAGAGACACAACCAGAAGCGAGTGATGCAGGTCATTCCAGCACAACAAAAGCATGAGGTCATCCCAGAGATGCCAGGAGTTTTATAGAATTACTACTATTTTAGATTTTCTTTCACAGTTACAGGCTTGTTAGTATTTCTTGCTTTTCATTTTCCTATGTTCTGAGCATTCTTATACACATGGAAGTAAAAGACAATTTTTGCCTGTGGGAGGACATGCCCAGAATCCATACTGTGCATATGATGTAATGAAAATGCAATATACGGCAGAGACTTCTGATAGCTGGACAGCTTCAAAGACTGTCGTCTGACGGGCACCTTCAGGGACTGGGAATGCAGTTCCTGTGGTCTTGGAGCATAACCCATTTTTCTCCAATTACTATTACTGAATGTCACCCAAAATACCTTTTTAGAAAGCATTTCTGCAGCTATCACAGGCATGAAGAGGGGCTTCTCAACAACAGAAGAGCAGGGGAAGGAAGATGCAAGACCAAAAGTTGGTCTTTGCTCTTTGCTCAGCCCCTCCTCTTCATGCCCACCAGGGACCGCCGAGATTCAGGTCTGCTTCCAGAGCTGCTGCTGGCAGCCGAGACTGTGCTGCAATCAGGACATATTTTATACACGTTATGTCCTTGTGGATGTGAAACTCTGGAAGACTGGGGCAGATTTGCTCCCTGACTATGTCATCAGAAACAGAGTTACACCCAGTCAGGCCAGCAGCAAACCCTTTGGCTCCAGCTGGGGTGAATCATGCCAGCGTGGAACCTGATTCTTCAGGGGAGATAACATTGTAGCTCAAATTTTTAATAAACAAGGCTGGGCTTGAGCTTCCTCTGGGTAAAACCACACAGGGCCTCTTTCAGTTTCAGGAGGTGAGAACCAAAACGATACTCTGCTTCCAAACAAAAGCTCGCTTTTATCAATTTCCAGGATTTTCCTAATGCCAATGTTGTGGTTCTCATTTTTCCACAAAAACATTGCTAATAATGGAGCCATCCCTTGAAAAGTTCCAGGATTTATAGCAACTGGCAGCATGTTCAATACGTAATTGTTTTTTGGAACAATCATAATCTTATTAGTTGCCAGTCTCCCCCACCAAGATAAATTTAAAGGAAATCAATCTGCTGACACTTCCCTGATAATTCTGGCGATTCTAACCTTTAAATTTAGCAGTTGCACTGAGCGTATACCTTGAGGGTGTGAAACCCTAAGGCTTCCAGTTAAGAATTAGTTAATTACTAGCAGCAAACAAAGACCATTCACCAGCATAAACCCTGACTTTGTCCAATTAGTATTACAGGAAGATATTGAAGCAACTTTGTCAACAAGTTCAAGCACAGATTTCATGGAATTATCTGGATGGGTAACAAACATCAGAACATCATCAGTGGAGAGAGTCATTTTATACTGCTTCTAAAAAGAAATCTGTTGTATCCCTTGAACTTCTTCCCTGGGTCCTGTGGTGATAGCATGAGGTTTCAAATCATAAATTATCTACACTTTGGGACTGGTCAAGGTTTTGAGTTATCTGGCTAAGTTTACAAAGTATCCCTGCTTAGCGTTAGCTGGATTTATTTCTTTTAGTGAAAATTCAACTGGTCTGGCTGGATATCAAATGCTGAATAACTATTTCTATTCTTGAAATTCTAATCTTTGGGAGAAAAAAAAAAAATCCTGTAATGAACAATCCTGTTTACCCAATAATGTTAGATTACTAATGATACTGTCAGCAATTGCTAATGGTGACAAACTATTATTTTGGCAGAAGAGTCATACACATCCAAACACAGATCTGATATAAGCACTGCAACCATTTGTCTGTTTACAAAATTTGGCCCACTGAATACACACATGAATACATGAATTGAAACACAAATATAAAGGTTAGATGTGTCCAGAACACTTGGAGGGGTTTGTTCTGCAGAACTAATCATGCCCAAAGCTCGTACCTTTGCATGCCGCGCGAGGCGTGCTGAGTGCACCACAGATGCTCATGTGCCGCATGGGCGCTATGCCAGTCGTGGTCAGTGGGGTAAATAGGTGTGGGGCCCATGCAGCTATCCTGGAGAGTCAAGTCGTGTCTTGTAGGGGCATACTCTACAGATCACTCAAGAGATTTACGGGTGAGTCAAAATGAGGGTTAACCTCTCCCAAATGTCCAAATCCAGAGCACTGAATGGCTATGTCCAACCTGGTCCACAGAGATCTCACAGAATACTTTCCCGCGGTTACTGCTTAGTGCTATCTGGCCACTTTGTAACCTCTTTTCAGCTGTGCAATTATATAATGAATACACAACATCTGGTTTCTGTTATGTTTGAAACACGCCTCATCAGTGTTCGAATAAGAGGATGTGCTGGTGAACAGCTCTGGAAGGACGGCTGATGCAGCATCGGAGAGCATTGCCTTTCCACTGATAGCTCTGGCAGCATGTGAAGCATTCTAGCTGGAGCAATCACAGTCATAATGGTATGCAGTTGGCATTTTCTGGTTGGAGTTTATTGATATAACTCACTAAAGAGAAGACTATGTGAAAGTGCCCCCTCCTTACACTGGAATGTTTCACAAGCAGGAAAGATCACCTCCTCAGCCAACCTGGATCTCCACTGTTGCCGGAGAGTAGGAGATGGTGCAGCTAGCAGAGCTGATAGCACTTTGCAAAATGACTGATGCTTGGTGGTAAGGAGGAGAAAATGGCCTGATTCTGAATTATATTCTCTTTTCTGAGCGGTGTTTGGCTCTTCCCTCCCCCCCCCCCCCCCCCGCTAAATTAAAGCTACTGCTCCCTGTAGGTACTCTGAGGGGAGATACTACAAGAGCTGTTGAAGCTAAAAGGCAACTAAAGAAAAACAGGTATAAAATATCCATTAATATATTTGGGCTAGAAACTGAAGGAAAGCTTCTGGTCATGAAAGGATGACAGAACAAGATTCTAGTAAGAAAAGGGGGAAGAAAAAGCTCATCTCAGATGTGAGTAGGATTAGATGATACAGTTGCCTGCAGAAGCTGGAAACTAGACTGAAAGAGTTTTCCCACCGATACATCCTACAGGAGATGGAAAACAGAGGCATTGCCCGGACACGGCTCAGAAGGACAGTTCTAGCTCTCTGGCTGCCTGATTACAACTGCAGCTCTGAATCCCGGATCTGTGACTTTAGGGTGATGAACCAGCATCTGAACTAGGAAATTTATACACTTTCTTCACGACCTAGGGATCAGAAGCCTTTATTAAGGTATCTGACTCTGGAAATATGGGCCCCTACTTTGGTATGGTACAATTCCGTGTATCATCCACTGCTCATGGTGGTGCTACTAAACTGTTCCCTCCTCAGAGCTGCTCAGTCTTCAACCCACATCCATTAGCATGTCCTTTACCCCAAGTTCATATTATGAGTAGTAATATTGAAAATTATTTTTATCATCCTTTAGACAAAAGAATTACTTTCCATTTACAGATTTTTTTCTTTTTCCCAAATAAAAAATACCTTTTCTAAAAAGACAGAATTTTTCCCACAATAGTTCAACTGAACAGCAGTTTTCCACTCAAAAATCATAGACAGATATTTTCTGAAGAACTGTTCTAAAATGACAGTAGAAATCCAATGTGGTTTTCTTACCTTGCTAAAAGAATCACGAACCCATCTTTACTTTTGTCATCTTTTATTTACACAATTCAGCATTAGAACCTGGGTTTTGAACACTTGAAAACTTAATTGAGTTTCCTCAGCAGACATGAAATCACTGAAACACTCTGTTCATTGTATAAATAACACTGGAGCAAATCAATCCTGAACTAAGCACCAGTAACTATTGTTAAGATTTAGGTAGATCTTTTACAAAGTGTCACACTTCAGGAATTAGTAGTTAAAAACACTGTTTATATTTCAAGACAAAATACAGAGCAGGAATTAATCTCTATCCATATTCTTATCCATTTAAGTGAGTGATGACAGGTACTATATAAACATCAACATGTGTGATAAACTGAGTTGGTTTTAATTCAGTGATCTGACTGAAGCAGTAATTGTGCTGAAAGGTATTTTGAGAATCAGACAAATGCAGTCAGTTTCCTGACTGGAATAAGTCTCGCTTACCATTTGGTGACTACAGTTTGCTCCTGACCGATCATGTGTGCTATTTAGCGATGAGCACAAGCAGCTGTTTCAGCCATGCCACTCAGTCAAGGTCCAGGTGTCTGCTGCCCTAAGATATCATAAACTATGAGTTGTTACTCAAAGGAGCTTTGTTTCAGCAGATTGCACTGACATGGCAGCTAAATCCCACTTGTGAATGAAAACATTCACTAAGTTCCTCTTGTGTCAGGTATTTTTCTCTCCGTTACATGTCCCATGCTAATTATAGAATTATCTGAAGGGCTTTCTAAGTGATAATGACTGTAAAACACAGTTCAGTGTTGCAATTACATTTCCTCTTTCTATCCTGTGAGGCTAAAGATTAACTGATTTCATCCTAACATGCCAGTTTTTTGATAACTTCATAATGTTTCCTAATCTCTGACTAACTTCCAACTGATGAGTTAACTACTGTAAAATAGGTAACACAAAAATCATCTTGATGAACTTCTTTTCAGCAAAAGCAGTGAGACAGAAAGAGCGAAACAGCATACAGAAACAACTCGGTTTTACTGTGATTCATATGGATATCGAACTAAGTTCTGGACTAGTTTTGATTATAGGAATAGTTTACATCATTTTTCATGACTCCTAACATATTTCAATGTTTCAATATTTCAAAACTTCCATGCTAATATTTTTGGAATTAAATGTTTCATTTTCATTTGAAAATGTTTTACCAGGGGAAAACAAGTTATATAAGAAATATTTTTAAATATAAAGGGTCAATATCTAAATGAAACCCAAATTCTTGTTTTCTTTGATAATTTGCAAAACCTACCCACATTTAGGTTGTCTCAGATTTGGGACACTTGCTTTCAGCATTTTGGTATTTTCAGAATGAGAATATTGATTTCTGCGCAGAAAGTTGGCACCTAGATTTTAGGAGCCACTGATGCACATAAGCCAACTGTGGGATGCTCTGCATGCTCATTTCATTACTAAATTCCATCTTTCAGATTCTTCCCAGTACCACTGAGCAGGCAGTATCCAATAAAGAGCATTTTCTTCTATTTTTCCTCCTCGGAACTGTTGAGGATCCAAGGAGGAAAACAGCCCTGCTACCTTCCCCTGGCTGCTGTGGGACCATTGATAGAGGAGCTCTGAGGCAGCTCCCTGTGCTGGGCTGCTCTGCAAGTCTGCTGCTCTCCCAAAGAATCAGACCAACTGCATGTTGTAGACACTCACTCTGGGAACGTGTGTTTTGGCCCAATTCTTCCCATGGATTTTGTCCCAATTCCAGGCAAATTAGACAGCCCCACTGTGCCTGCATTGATTACCCCATTGTTCTGCACAGCGGCAGTCAGTCTGATGCCTCAGGGAAACATTAGAAATGTGGTGCGAGTCCTGTAAGCTGTTCAGAGCATGAAAAGTAAATCTGACCTGTCCCAAAAGAATTGGACTTAGTACAAAGTAGCTAGTGCATGTGCATATATTTCTGTCCTTAGATTATTTGGGTCTGTCCTTTGCTGTGTGAGATGTGGAGCAGGGATGCAGACGCAATGCAAAGAGAGGGGAACTCTGGAGGATGCAGCTGAAATGGTATGCACGTTCAAAGAATGAATTCAGGCAACTATGGATGGTGGTGACCGATTAAGTGAAAGGGAGGGCAGAAAACACTACCACAAGCCCTGTACTGAGAAGGAACATACATTCTCAGCAGACTAACAATAGCATTGCCTTGCACTGCAGTATCCTCATTAATTCTGTCAGCCCGTCCCTGATAAAATGGGACCCAACACCCAAGAGTTACTTGTGCCTGTGTTTTGCAGTATTGACTAAACTAGCTTTGACAAACATTCATTAATCCTATAACTGCCTTCCATGACAGATCAGAGCATGCCCTGATTTGACTTACATTTGCTGTTGAAGATCACACACTGAGTCAGACACAAGTGGAATCCAGGAATCCTGCCTCTGTCTCCTGTGTTACCCACCCAGGACTCTAGCTGGCAACTGATTTCATCAATCATTTCAGTATTTAGGGGGTGCCACTCACCAGATTGCAGGATCCAGGAGGCATAGTTGCCTCAGCGCTTAAGAAAATGGGAAGAACCGCATTCCCTGTGCATGGCTGTGGGTAACTGTGCACACATGTAGAGTTTTTAAAGAAAGTCCTCCTCACCAGACTACAACTTCAGTCCTAAACAAAGGAGAAAGCCAGCTCTCTCTACTGCACTGGGCATGGCTTGTTTCCTTGGTAAAATCTGTCACGGTATTCCAGTAAGTCCATTTAGAGAGCACTCCGCATTTTGCAGACTTGACAAATACTGCTTAGCCCAGGTAGGAGCCATCATAGATAAAATGCACAGGGTGCAATTAAAGACTGTAGTTTTATTCAGATACACTGGAGACTTGAAACAAAGTTGTGCAGGTAATCTTAATTATAGAATTTGCTATCTGTGCTTGACCTTGTAACCTAAATAATTTTCTCTTAATATAATTTTGTGTGTGTGTGGTAGCACTATATACACTCTGAAAGACTGTATAGCCTTCTTCATCTGCCACAGACTTTCTGTAACAGGCAAATATTTGCATACAGCTAAATGAAGTCCCTCCAGTAGTCTGGATGAGGAATGTGTGTACTCTCAGGCCTGCAAATATTCTCAGTGTTAGTCAATGCACTAACCTTTGGCCTCGAATGACACAACTCCTGCCAGCAGCTTGCTGGCATTTGTGTCTGTCTGCATTTGACGGAAGGCTGTCTGTCTTTCTGTCCGTACTCTGTTTTTATAAAGCTGCCTTTCCATAGAGTCTCTAAGCACCTTCCAGGATAATTGAAATACACAGAAATTAAGATAATACAGTACCTGAACATGCAAAATTTCCAAGTTCAATAGTGATTATTCCTGTGTCAGGATTGCAAGATGTGGTCATACATGTTGATTATTAACAAGGGTCTTAATTTCTAGATTGCTCTAAATAGTCATGTTGATTTTCTAAAATCCAAGATTTAGCTATTTTGCACAATCAAACACTTGATGATCTCCTGCCAGCAAAGATTTTATCAGCTGTCTACCCTCTGTGCTTGCAAAGTCTTAAGGATAAATTCCATCTTGCAGAAAATGTAAAACTGCTTTCTATCACCTTGAAATAGACAGTGGTTCTGCCAGACAGATGTGAAAAACAGATTATCAGTTGGACATTGTGGGGTTATTACCAATGCATCATTGTTTTTAATTGATTAATCAGATAAGGAAGGTTAGGGGTAGTTTTATAACAAATGGTAATTTTCTTCCTCTCTCATATGGGTATGCTATAGGAAGCAATAGACCACAGAAAATGGCTACCCCCTTTGATTTTACTGCAGATCTGGCCACAGGAAATGTTGCACATTTGGATCAAGCAGGATAAACAGCAAGGGCTTCCTCTTTTGTGAAATCATCTTTAAGCAGCACCCCTCCCCAGGAAAATAGGTTTTCCACTTTACATAATGTTGCAGCAGCAGTGGTTTGTTCCTAAGTTTTTTCTGGGTAGGTTATGAACTTTACAGCTCTGACCACAGATCAGTTATTTATCATAACAGGAAAGATGAGACCAAAGATATTTCCTAACCTTCTTCTTTGCAGATCAGAGAGAAGCAAGCCAACAAACATTAACGCTTCATATTCAACTGTCAAAGATTATACAGAAATATTTGCTCCTCTCTTCTAATCATATTTGGTTGAATTAATCTGAAATTTTTCAATATACACAGTTTCACTCAGACCTCTTCTCCAGTGCAGTATGATCAGTCTCTCAAAAGTACACATCCAGGTACAAAAAGAATACTTTTGTGTAGAGACAAACTAAAGAAGGCAGTAGAGAAAAATCTCATTTCTAGAGAAGACTCCTCCATTTGATAGCTATTATAGATGTTCCTATGTATGCTGGCAGCATGTTAAATACATGAAAAATATCTTTGAAATATTGCTGGAGATGAAAAGCTTTTCCTCATCTAATGCATTTGCCCCTCAAGAATTGCCCCTCAGCACCAGGGAGTCTGAAAACACTGAACTCTAGTGGCAGATCTAGCATATTTTTTATGTTGCAGGAGAAAATTAATAACTGTAGGAAAGTGTGTTCCGACTTTATAGTGCCATATGACGAGGCACACATAGCTGGGATTGCTCAAGTTACTGTACCACAAACCTAAAAGGCAGAGTATTTCATACAGGACCAGGTTGCAGCACTTAACCACAGGCCTGCAGTGTGCCAGTGCAGAGCTGCGCTGTTGGAGTGGGAGGTGGGACAGATACTAACCTCTCCCAACCTAGCCTACCAGGAGTAAATTCAGAGCAGTCACCAACAAGTGTGCTTAGAAGTGAAAGCTTTAAGAAATGAGGGATTAGTCACAACTACCTAAACCTTTACTCCTGCTACCTTGGAGCAGCGTTAAGCCCCTCTTCAAATATTCCTCCATATAGTCACGCATACCAATTGCCCCAGTTCATGATGAATAGCGCGAGCCACCACCTTCACTCTGTGCTTGTCAGCGAAAAGGTCAGTTCCCTGCTATGTTTGCCTTGTGTCTAGGCAGCATTTTTCTACCAGTCCTGGAGACTTTGGGGGTCTTGCTCTCAACTTGCTCTTCCAGTTAGCACTGTGTGCAGGTACCCTCAGTCTGTGTTTTATAACAGGTTGTTTCTGGTGTGTTCCTCTAGGATGTTGGTCACAACAAAAATTAATAGAAAAGGGAAACTCAACTGCAGTCCTTCACAGTTCAGGAGAATGCCTTGGAAAGATCTTTTCTACTCATCTTAGGTGAGGGAAATGCATTCAGACAAGCACACGGGGGAGGTGAACATCATTGGTTACGTTACAGAAGACACATCTGACCAAAAGGCTGTTTGAAGTCATGAGGCTCTAGCACTGGCTTCAGTAGACTTTGGATCAGATTCCAAATGAATTATTTTTGTTTCCTTTTGACATCAGTTGGACACTTCCTAGTTCACATGAGCCTGAACACCCAAACAGGACTCAGCAGGTTGGAACTACAAACCATACAAAGAAATCCTGCAAGCCTGAATCTGCTGATGCTTGCCTCAAACAGAAACGTGGGTGATCTACAGCTTATGGGGCGTAAACCACAGACTGCTGGCTGTAAAGCACATACTGCCATTTCTCCATCCCTGTGCAGTAGCCAACACATGTAAGAACAGAGATACTGAAATACAATCTTGACTTTACCTTAATTCAATACAATGCCCAACTCAACAAAAGATTTCCAACTGTTTCCTTGCTGGAAAAAACATGAAGAGAATATATGCAATTAGCACGTTAAAAAAACTTTAAGTATCTCCCAGCAGACTCACCAGTATATCTCAAGTAAGATTAACACTTCCAGATTGATAAATATGGTCTTTATCAGCCCACCACTAAACTTCGTGCCTTGTTCCTGCAGCCAAAGCTAGTCATAAAGGCTATGGCCATTCTGCTGTGTTTAGAAAATCCTTTGTAATTTAAATAAATAAATAGATAGAAAGATAGATAGGAAGATTGATAGGAAGGTAGGTAGGTAGGTAGGTAGACAGATGGATAGATAGATAGATAGATAGATAGATAGATGAGCAACAATTAAATTTAAAGTAATTTGTTCCTGAAAGTACTGAATTTTCTCTGAACTCAAGTCTGGCTGTTATGCAAATATCTGAAATCTACTCAGTTTAATTCTTTAAAAGGAATTCTACTTTGTCTGGTAAAGAAAACTTGACTGCTGCCCTTTTTTAATCAAGACCCTTCTGTTTAAGCAGAAATGTCATTTATAATAAATACAGTATTGGTGGAAGAAAGACAAATCTATTGTCTGAGAAGAACAAGCTATTTAAATTCCACAATGATGGAGAAATCGAAGGGAAAGAGGTGGCTGAGGGGCTTTGTGAGTCGCACAATGCCTCCAGCACTGCAACAAGTCTAGAAAATAATAGTGATCTGCTTAGGGGTTGTGTCTGTTTCAAACAATGATGACAACTCTTCCAATCTCATTTTAGTACTGTTGCTGTTATGGAAACTTTCCCTGTCCTCATCAGCTCGATTATGTGTCTCTATGACACTAATGAATCACAGCTTACACTTCCGGGGCTCAGCCTCATTTGAAGGCATTTGCTTACTTTGTAAGCTCTTTGGTCAAGTTTAAAATCTTATTTTCAGAGGCTGAATGAATAGTATGAAGGGAGTTTTGAGGATTAATTGAGAAACACGTGAAAACAGAAACAACTGTTATGGTACTGGTACTTCTACTACTGATATCTTTCTAAATAATGTCCTTAAATTTTTGAGAGGCTCTTAGATGTAGACAAAAAGAAAATAAATACAAATAAATAAAATGAATTCAGATTCCCCTCTCTGATCTCTTGAGTACGTGTTGTCTGCTTTGTTGGGACTAAGCTCTATGGCATAGGGAATACTTTTACCTCTCCTGATGAAAATTTACTACAGGTACTCATAATGGCTCAGGGCAAGGAGTATTTCTTCTGGTGGTTTGGAGCACTCTTAGGCACTTGATCATTTAAATCACTTTTGCAAACAAGACTCACACTCGCAAGGATTAGATCCACAAAAGACCATTGTAATGCTGACTTTTAAGAGCCCAACCATTCTGCAGAATCTGCAACCCTGAGTACAGCTCCTTGTACAATGCCTCTAGAGACACAGATACCAAGGAAGGATAACTGCAGGGAAACCAATCATCTAAATTAGCCTATAGTAAGCGCCAAGAAGAAAAACATATCTTTGACCCTAATCATGTTGCATGCTTTCCTCTGGACTGCAAAGACACTGTGCCCACTACCCACATCCTTGCCTGCAGGTTGATACTGTAACAATATCAGCCCTTTCTCTCCAACCTAGCAGGGGCAGCATCTGTTGTTCCCTTCACTAGCTCAATGTCTCAAGGTTTACAGCACTTGTCCAAGATGTGGGAGGCTGGAGTCACTTTCTTCCTCTGCCTGAAGGGAGTTGACCCTGTGGGTGCACCCATCACCTACTTCCCAGGTGGCTGAAGGAGCCCAAGAGAGCCTGCTGTGAACTCAGGTGCAAAGCTGGCAGTTATGAGCGCGGTGTGCTGCACGTGCTCCAGAAGAGATGCTGCCAGAGCCGGCACCGCCAGCTCTCTCTCCCCCTTTCCTCTAGGGCATTCTTTCAGCTGAGGGCTTCATATGAAATTGTAGCGTGCCTGTGCCAGGTAACACAGCAAAACTGGGAGACTCGTTACAGGTCTCACCTCTGCTAGCTAAAATAGGGATACTTATAGCTCCCAATACACTCTCCTGGCTGAAACAGCAGTGAGATGGTGGTGCCAGGGGTGGATCAGACATTACAGAGGGATGGGATAGGATGGGATCACAAGGCAAGCAGTAGGCACAGCAGAGGGGCAGCTCTGTGCAGTTCAAGCATGTGTAGTTTGACTGTAGCCCACTACAGCTGTACAACCCATTTCTGACTCTTAATGAGGGTGAAAATTCTCTTTCAGCATTTTTACAATTATTAGGCCTCCATGAGTTTTTACTGGAAATCACTGACAAGCTCCTGTCACAAGTACAGATAACTCAGTGTTCAATGGCAGAGTTGGCTGACGGTTTTATTACACTCCTGAGCCAAACAATCAACTGCATTTAAGACCAGATGACTCTCCTGTTGTACATCCATACATGCTTTACAGTACATCTGTAAACAATAGGAAATTAGATTTGCAGATTTCAGCTTTTAGAGGTTGGGCAAATTAATTTGATTACTTAGTGCTGGTCTGTCACTGATGCATTTTGCATTATACATTCCCAGGGATAGATCCAAAGCGAGACACACAATGTGAGATTCAAAGCCCCATTGTCGCCCTAATTTTAATTTTACTCACTTTGAAACCTACTTCTAGCAAATCACCAAACATTCAGTTATGGTTTTCATGAGCTCTAATGCCAAGAAAATACACTTATTCACTAGCCTGATCATACAATGCAATGACAGAAAGGGCACAAACAACATGAATTTCTTCCCAGTAGAACTATACGCTGTGAGCATTTTTATTAGTAGCACTCACCCACCAGATGAAGCTGTCCCCATAACTCAGTCTAAATAACTCCTTCCTTCTCAGCATTTTGGAATGTATTTTCCATTTCAATTAATTTCTTCTTATTTGAACTCTAATGAGCTATGGGGTGCAACCCAGTGGCCTCTCCAAGGCGTGCTGATCCTCCAGCTTTGTTACTTCACTCAAAGGCCTTTTATTTTTTTCTCTTAAGGTTATTAGCTTAGATGGGCATGTAAAGGGAAAAAGCAATATATTTGAGGACTGAAAGTAAAAATCAGGCATATTTTTAAAAACCTATGCTCACACAATCCAAATTACCAATGATGGCATGCATATAGCAGTAGTAGACATCCTGTCTTGTACTTTTACTTTGTATTCATTTACACACCAACTTGTACCAGGTGAGTTAAACTAGTGAAAGCTCCGATTTAAAAGTGGAATTTGTGCCTTAGCTAAGGCCCATTCTGATTAGGCCCATTAGCTGATTTAGGCTAGCCCCAGAAGACTCTGCTTCAAAAGATGCTGCATGCAGGCAAAATTAACAATAAAGTTACATTTCATTTCCAAATCAGTTGCAACTATGAATTCTTCATTTTCCACTTATTTTCACTAAATTCTAGTATTTCCTAGATACAGTGAGCTCCACATAACAGGAGTCTGTCTCCTTGCCTCTCTAAAAGCTAAATTGTAAATTGGCCATGTGGCCTTCACCACTCTAGAAAAATGACAGCAAAGATTTGAAGATTGTCTTGGGGCCAAAGAAGTCTTCCGCTAGTGTTGGCTTTATGCTGTCCTTCACTGACCACCTGCATCCCCAGGACATTACACAAGAAAAGCAAAAGAGCAAGTAAGACCCAATGGGGATTTAGTTAGTGAACAGCAATTGAAGACCACTAGGCAGCAAGGACAGACCAGTGGGTGAATATTGATCTCAAAGTAGTTAAATTGTATATTATTCAATACAGATTTTAATAAAGTACAATGTTTACAGCATGAGTTAGGTACTAATTGCTTCACAACAAAGAATAAGCCAAACAAATAAGACACATAATTTAATTCCATATTCTAAAACTGCGATTCAGACTTATCCCAAAGTGAGAGCCAGTACACAGATCAGACCAAGAAACGGTAAAGAGAACAAATGCCATCCAAAAAAAGCACTAAAAACAACCCACAGCACATAGGAAGAGATGTTATGTAGTGCTTATGCACTTATTAAATAGTTTTCTAGCTTTGATAGTGAATTACAGCAGTTTAACAAGCAAGTTCAGACCACGAAAAAACCAAAATAGTCCAAAACATCACTGGTGAACTGCTTCCCTAACCAAAGCGACTAAAAGTTACCTACTTTCTCATAACCACTGCCTTAAGACTTTGAGAAGCAGCTCCAGGAGAATAAATATTTCCATTTAAAAAAACAAAACAAAACAAAACAAAACCAAAACATCAGTTTGTCTGAAAATGGATTGTCCATGGATCCTGAAAGGATTTGGATGCAATCTTAAGAGATCAATATTGAATGACCTCCTATCTAGGGAAAAAGGAAAACAAGGGCACTGGGAAATGGCAGAGAGAGGGGAAAAGAAAACCTGGTAAACTTTGAAACTCTACAAGTATAACTACTCCTTGCTAGAAATGCTATTCTGCAGGACAGATGTTAACTGCACATTTGTTTAGAGACAAAGCAAAATTTTTAAAATAAAAGAGCTAGAAATTTGCATCACTTCTCAGGTAGCAATGTAACAGTGCTGCTTTGGTGCTCCCCATACTGCCGATTCAGCCAGTCCTGTTAGCTGGTCCCCCATCAACTGTTGCTGGCATGATCACAGCATGATTTTTAGTGCAGCAGGCGGAAGGAAGACAGGCATGTAGCCAGCAGAAGAGGTCTGATGGAAGGATTTAAGTTTTAAAATAAAACAGTACATGCTGGTTTAAAAGCTGAAAGGGAGAACAGGGAAGATTTAAGAATGGTGGGAAAAGGAGAAAAAGAAAATTACTACCCTTCTGTTGGTGTTCTTGGGAATACTTCACTTGTTCTATATAACTAATGTGCAACCCAAGGTGTGGACTGAAGGAAAAGCTATTCTCACTCCATCAGTGAGATTGCATCATTGCCTTGAAAACAGACCAGAATTCCTTCCCAGGAAACATGCACTGGGATTTATTAATTCTCTCTCAAACTCAGATTATGATGAAGTTTACATGGGTTAAACTGGCAAGAACATCATTTCTCATCTTTGAGAGCACAGGAGAGCTGTAAAGTGGGGATTTGTATGGAAAATTCAGCTGTGGTGGAACATGTGAAATTGCACATATCTACTATCCCTGTGAGGACTGAAAACAGCCAAAGATTGGCAGGCAGTGAAGACAAAGTAGAGCAAATTCACACCTTGTGTCATCCTGAGAACTCCAGCATCACATAAAGCAGCCTGTGGAAATGGCTGTATGGCTTCAACAAAGTGATGCCCGTATGAAGGAAGTGACATTCACATCCTCGGAGCTGTGTCCGGCTGCAGGTGCACTCCTGGAGTCATCCTGCCTCCTCCCCTCCTGGGCCAAGACAGTCCCAGTGCCTGTCCTCAGACCTACCCATGCACACGCTTTGCTGTAGCCCTTCGCAGGCTGTGCGGGCTGCAAGGATCTGCAGAACCAGGGAGGCACTTGGTGCAACACCCTGTTATTGATGGGAAGAAAAATCCTCCATGTTTTTGCAGAGTTGCAGGTACAGAGATCATTTCAGACAGGAGCTGAGACACTTGTCTACTGCTTCACAGTGCCATATACAGGGGGTTTATTTTCTTCTCTTTAGCTCACTTGGGCCAAGGTCAGCCAAAGTACAGCCTGCAGCTGCTCCCTTCTTTGATTATTGATGAGGATTAGGATTTATTTTTTATATACAGCTCTGTAGGTGTGCAAGACATTTCACACAAATATACAAGGACAGGGCTCTGAAGAGTTTATACAGCCCAAACAAGTCACAGCACAGCTAGTGAAGACACACATACGATTAAAGGCTTATTGATGTAAGCTCCGTGTGTATCTTATTAGGCGGACAAAATGTAGGTTGCTTTGTGTGTCCTTTTTCTGAAGGCAAAGGGTCATTTTTATGCATGACACTTTAACCTTTTGTTATAGCAATCTGCTGTTTCAAAGCCTAGCTCACAGGACTCCCATATCCAAGCTTGGTGAGGTGATTTGCTTCAAAAAGAGCTTGTGAAAAAGTTTAATTCAGATTAGCACTGGGGAAATAAACATTATTGGGTAAAGGGCAGAAGACGGCCCTTTGCTCTTGCTTCAGAACAAAGCCTGGGTTTCTTCAGCTTTGCCTACAGGACTTAGTAACTAGTTGCAAGGATGCGGGACTACTTTCTCAAGCTTTCTAAGCCCTTTATTCTCCCAGGAGTAGTCCCAGGGGTTAGGCAAAGGTAACAATAGGATTTTCCCCAAAACACAAAGAAATAGTGCCTTTGTACTTATGAAACAACAACAACAACAAAAGCTGTAGTATGTTTTCCTCTGTTGTGTTACCACTCTGCTGCTGGCACCTCATTTAGGGTTACAGCTACATCCTAGTGCCTTTCTGTGGCTCACAGTGGGTATCCACAGTCCCCTCATTTCTCACTATGTTTCTTCCCTTCCACTCCCCATGATTAGGGTCTAGAGCCAGAGACAGCCTCTGTGCATCCTCACACCATTCTCCATGCACCTGAACATGGGAAGACCCTCTGTAAACTTTTAATAAGTTTTTGCTGAGTTGTTTTCCTAACATCCACTTGTCTATTTTACTGCGTGTGCTCACCGTGACACAGTGTCTGAATCAAAATGTGAATAAAAGGATTTGTTCTCTTCACGCTTTAAGAATGTGAATGAGTTTTAAATGGCAATGTTTTGTCTAGTTCTTATGTAAGCCAATTGCAATATTCTTTGAGTAGGTGTGTGTTGAAATGCGATAAGATCAGCATGTTACATAGCTATTCAAACACATACTCCAACAGGCATCCTGAAGAGGGATGTCAGAGGCACCACAGCTCTGATTTCAGCTGCACCACATAGGTGCTGCATGGCAGATGCTGAGGCTCATGTTTATGATTCTCCCCTAGCTTAGGGGGCTCAGGCTAAAAGATACAAAGCCCTGTTTTCAGAGTTGGTAGGCAATGCTAGCTGGGAACAAAGCTCTGGAAAACAAGCTTAACATGTCCTATGTGTCCTCACAGACACTATGAAGGAGTTGTCACTTTCTAAAACTCTACCCTGAACTGTCCCCTGTATGCACGAGCACATACTCCAGTATGTGAAAGGAGGACAATAAGTTTAAGCCTCTAATATGTGTTTCAAAGGGGACATTAAGGGGCTTTGGGGATGAGCATGCTGTCAAAACAAAATTTATGCTGAAGATGAAAAAACCATGTAAGGTTCAATAATGACCACTTCTGCTGATCACTGGAGCATGATTGTATCTGACTGCAAGAAGATTTGAATGATGGAGACTAATACAAACCCTCATCAAGTCAATCCTCAGGACTCCAAGTGAGATGCGCCAAGGCCAGAGGCTAACAATAAGCAGAAGAATTGACACAGGAATATTGAGAACTAACTTGGCATACTTGAGACCCATTGAACAAGCAATGCTTATCGTCAAAGACCTCAAACATTACTGAAGAAATTTATTTGGAACCAGTTATCCAAGGGGTCTCAGATTTGACAATACAGCATAGCAGTATTTTAAGCCAATATGAAGCAATAGGTATTCAAGAGGACAGCTGTATCTAAAAAATACAACTGGCAAGACTGGACTTAGGCCTTCCACTGAGCTATCACTGCAAGATATGCAGTGCTGTCCGTGGTGTTTCAGCAAAACACTTCCTGACTCCTGGAGTGTTCACGTCAGCAATATTTACTGGAAAGGATGCAAAAACAGATGCCTTGGGTAGAAGCAAATCTAAAAACATCCTTTCAGCTAGTGAAAAAGGGCACTGATTAATGAGCTGGCACACATAGGCAAACTTTTTATTCCATCAACTTTACAGGTTGGCTAAAAGCCCCCAAAATTTTGCAAATCATGATCACTCCTAGGGGACTATCTCTGTCTGGTTAGTTTATTTGTTTGTATGTACATTCAGTAACTAAGGTCAAAAGTTTTATAGCAGCAACTGTCTCTAAACTGTTACTTGGCTTTGATTTTTCAGCTATGGCACTGAGACTTTTATGCAATATTGTTAATAATAGAAATGCACTTTGTTTTAGTTTTAACTAATTATAGATTTGTCTGATGCAGTATTTCATGTGCATGGGTAAAAGGTAATTGTTATAGCCTTGTAAAATCTAAAGATTAAATTCTGCCTTTAATTACATAGATTTCACTGGTGCTGTAGAGGATTCAATGAGGTCAGAATTAATCTACAATAATGGTTTAGCCATGAGATTAGGTGAAATACCTATTACTTGATGTCAAATCATAGTGGCACGAACATACTCTACAACCTTTAGAAATTAATGCCTGCACCTGAGTAAGTATTACAGTACCACAGTGGAGTTTGCGCAAAGACAACAAGCTGCAAAGTTCACATCACTAAATTTGATCAGTGCAAGTACTGTGTGACCCAGCATCTACCCCTATATTTACAAATTCAGAGCCATTATTATTCCACCCAATTTCAAGCCCCATACATGGCATTTGAGACAACTTGCACAAAAGAGTTCTGTTCACCTAAGTTTTGGAGAAACATCCAATCATGACATTTCAGCCTCCTTTGATTTTCTAAAGCAAGTGTTCGTAAGTCATTAAAATTATTTGACTTTAGACTTAGTTTGCATACACAGGGCAAACACTGTCTAGCAAATCTGGGAACAGAGATGATGCCTTCTATTTAGGTGACTCTTCCTTTACAAATACTTAATAGACGCAGCAAAAGTCTGACAAGTGTCTACTTGGTCTTTTGTGGCAAATGTTTACAAATAACCCTGAGAAATAACACCTGCAGAAAGTGAGAGCATCATGAATGGAAGAATAGCTAAACTCGCT
Source organism: Grus americana (assembly GCF_028858705.1). Classification (NCBI taxonomy): domain Eukaryota; kingdom Metazoa; phylum Chordata; class Aves; order Gruiformes; family Gruidae; genus Grus; species Grus americana. The sequence goes on from NC_072864.1 coordinate 11,676,785, forward strand.
GTGTAAGTGATTTGCAGTTAACAATATTGCAGATTTACTGATGTATAGCTTTATTTCCATCGATAAGCTGAGAGGGAAGTAGTCTTAAACACTGAAGAAAACAGACGTTTTCACCTTTAATATAAATTGCAAAAAGAAGCAACACCACAAGCATCTACAACAAAGGGCCCCTCTGGGCATGATGCCATCATCATCACTGCTTTCCATTATCAGTGTACATTTGCAAGAATTATGACGTTCAGGTTCCATTTTGAACTCCCGTTCATCAGAGTGTATAAACTTGTCCTTTTTCATTTTCTTCAAACTGAAATTTGGCAGAAGAGTGCTGGTGGGTGGGGAGTTTTTGGAAAGATTATTATTTTTAAAATTTGGTCTTTTCAAACTGTTCTAAATACAGCAGTGGGGAATATGCCCTGAGGAGCAATGCTGTTGCATGTCTCTCAAGGGAGGGGTATTGACAATTAGATATTGTCAGTCTCTTATTCAACACAAGAGGAAAACAAGCATTCATGTTTCAGGCTAACTCATGAAAGGCCTCTGGCTCAGCAGAAATGATGAGTTCAGGGTGATGCTGTGGGGCCAGAAGGCCGGGAAGCTGTCCATCAAGGGTTCCCAAGGGTGGTCTGTAGTCCTCTTGCAACACACAGAGCTTTTGTATGTGGCCTGAACAGGATCTGGGGGTTGTGGCTGTCCTCCACAGAACCAGCTGATTGTCAAGGCTGTAGCAACCGTAGGGTCTCCTCCAGCAGCTCTGGGATGGGGTGAATGTCTGGGCACTCGGGATCTGTCAGCCATTGAAAGTCTGGACTAGACTGCCCCTCCAGAGCAGTCAGGCATTTTGGCAAGTCTCGTGGCTGTGTATTTCAGACCTCTGGCTATTTCTCCAACCCTTCCCATTACTCCACATGACAGCAAGAAATCTCTGCAAGAGCTGGCCCAGGAGTGCAATATTTCCAGGATCAAGATGAATTTCTGCTTTCAAGAGCAGCAGAAGCAGTACATAGCCTGACTCACAGTGTTAGAGTTGAGCACAGATGGGGATAGCAAATTCCCACTCCAACCAGGGGCCAAAGTGATGGACAGACTCTGTCTCTAGGAGATGCACTCCAGAGGGAATACCAGAAGTTAAATCTGAGAGAGGGGGATGAAGAATGATAACCAACAATAAAGCTGAGGCAGCCTAAACACCAATTTGCAACACTAATCCACTGTTAGGGCAATATAATGCCCACAGCTACCTGTCCTCACATACCAGCACATCACCCATCTCATTCACCACAGAAGCCCAGAAATCCCAAACACAGCCTGCTTAGACGGAGCTCAGGAATGTGGTCTAGAGAACAATGACCTTCCATTCACTTGCATGGATCCCAACTCATTTGCAAATCATGTTTCTTCACTTTTTCTTGTTTTATGCCTGCCTGCACCATAGTCCCCAGAAGGATCCTATAGATAATGACAAAAGCAGTGAAAGTGTTGCCAGAGGGCTAACACAAAGCAAAATGTGCTGTTGCGAAGAGCTGAATCCACTTAGTTACATGCTGCAAGATCTCAGTGTTGCCTGGATGTGGCAGGGTGGTACAATGGCCTTAATTACTTTGGTCTAATGGAAATGTTCCAGGCCAAACGGAAAAAATGGCCTTTGGATCAGGCCCTTATCCCTTACTTTCCACACTTGTCTGCTTGCAAAACCCCAAAGTGTTCATTCAGCTCCAGCCTGGAAAGATGCCAGAGACCTAGAGCTAACCACAAAAGAGAGCGGCTTGAAATTCGGGACAGAAATTTTGAAAAACTTCTTCATTTCCAAATAAAGAATAATGTATACATGGTTCTTTCTGTACATTTGTGCTGTGTGACCATCTTCACACCTGCTAGGATCACACTGGATTCAGCAGGTTTGCTCATGTGCATTTGAAGGACTGATCTATTTGTGTACAATTTCATAGTATAATTTATCAGCTACATGGCAAATACAACACAATTACCTAAGAATATGTAAAAAAGTAGGATATGACATGCAGCTGTACCTATATTTCCTCCTGTGCTTCTTAGAAACTAATGTAATTCCAAAGCCATTTTGATGAGGACACTTTGCTGACTCCTTCACATAAGAGAAGTTACTGGCAGGCTCTTATCTCCTTCATCAAAAGAGTGTTCCTAGAAACAGGACAGTCCGTGGCTAGAGATAACACGTCGTGGAATCTTCTGCACCTGCTGGGCTGCAGCATCTGCCCTCTTGGTCACATGTAAGTTATGGTGATAAGAGATAGTAATTTCTGTCCCTGCACAGATCAACACGCTCCGTCCCACAGAGCAGAAGTGGTAGCAGTGGCAGTTTCCATCTGCTCAAACAGCGTGAAACCCTTTAAGAGCCTGCTTTGGAACTAGATGCTTTTCAGTCACTTGCCTTGCAAACATGTTCATATAAACCCCGCGAGGAGGAGGTAACCTGCCCATTTCTGGAAGTGTACTTCCAATACGCAAAACAAACAGTACCTACAGCGTACAGCTGTTATCCTGAGGAGACAGGTTCTATGCTGAAGCCAGGAGCTAAATAGTGGCAATCATTCCTATTTCAAATTACTGACAACCACTCACTGTATTACATTCTTATTTGGAACCAGCACTAGACATGATTTATTTTACAATACCCAAAGAGGAGCTGTTTTAATCCTGGGAAAAATGTACCTTTTATGTCCCTTCTTGCTGCTCATCTCTCCTTCCCTATTTCCAGCACACAGATGGCAGAAGTCTTTCACAGCAGCTGCTTGGATCACCAAGATTCAGGATCTTCAGCTGAAGAAATCAGTGCTTTTAGAATATAATTGTCCAGGATGGTAACTATCACATAAAGCGTACCATAATACAGATGAAGACATGGCTCATCATCGGTTGCTCTTAACCACCGTACTCCACTTGAATTACAATGAACTCAGTACCCCTGCCCTGAATAACTTGCAGATCAAGCCCAAAGATACAGCGCCCACTGTAACCTCAGCTTTCAACCTGGCCAAAAGTTAGGTGGTAAACAGGAGACATGAGCCAAGCAGATATTGTTTTGCATAGCCGCTTCCTAGTCACATGTCAGCATCCAATATGACACTCAGAACAGGGCTGATTTAAAAATGAATTTTTAAAAGGTAGGGAAATTGTGTGATCATTTCTTTAAATCTGGGCAAAAAGAGATCACTCCCTGAATTATACTTTTGTTCGGCTCTGAGGGCTACCACCCTGCTGTTTTAGCTATGTGGAAAGTCAGGGCGCTCCTTCTGTTCTAACATTTATTTTCTGCATCGGTGTTTTATTTTTAACAGCTTACAACAGAAAGAAACACGTTATCGCATGACTGTCTAAAGCAAATAGTACATTGTGGTTTTGGGCTTGGACACTTGAACGTGTAACTTCCCAGCAACAAATACTGTTCTCTCTGTAGGGCACTTCTGGTAACTCATCTCTCCTAGTGAGAAGCAGGGAAAACTGTCACCTAGCGAGCGAAACAGCTATTTCTTACAGTCCTCCCAGTTGAGAAAAAGCAGAAAAATGACAACAGACTGCAATTATTATATAAGACATAATGCTGCACAGAAAGCAGCAGGCCTTACTGATTAACACCAGTACTGGGCCTTGGACAACTGGGATATGATCCTGACCTGCTAGAGGCTACTGTGCTTCCCTGGCCAACGCATTTCACTTTTCTGCACTTCGATTTCCCAGTCTGTGAAAACGAGTGTTCTGTGGTTTATTTTTAAGCATTTCAGCAACTGACATACTGTACCTCAAACTCCTTAAATGGTTACATCATTTTCACTGCTATGAAAAGTTCACTAAAACAGCATTTCAAAATCCCTCTCTATGTATTGTACTTTCTGTTCTCAAGTCTGATTGTGGTTTGACTTCTGGCATCTGAAGCTTGGGCTACTGTGGTTGTTTGACTTCAGACAGCAAATGCTAATGAACACAGATCTTCTACAGATTTGAATGGGCAGCATGATCAATGGAAATATAACAAGTGCAGCTTTAAACACTGGTCTATGCTTCATTTGTGTAGGTTCTGCTTATCAGTGGCTACTCCTTTGAGAATATTATTAAGGCCCTGTAAAAGTTAACAAGTGTCTTTTTCAGATGCACCATTCATTTGAACTGCTTAAGAGAGAATTCTGCACCCAGGTTGATGAAGAAAATGCATGTAAATTGTTGAAAAACAAAATAAAACATTTTAAAGAAAAACTGTACTTTCCATCCTTGTGAAAGCCACCATATAGCCACCATATAGCCACCTTCAGCCCTTGTATTATTTGTTGATTATTGCCAATTTAGTCAGAAGCTGATAGATCCGTTTTTGTTACCAAAAATGACCAAAACCTGGCAAATTATTTTGGTGACAAGAATATCTTCGGCATGGATTGACCTGGTAATAGCTTGGGTTTTCTCAACTATATTTGATCTTAAATATATTAAAATTAGAAACTCATCAAATAAACTTGGTTTCTCTCTTCTGAGTTTTGCCATATTTTCTCAGTCTGCTGCTGCAGCCAGCCTGTCAGCGAGCTGCAAAACTGCAATAAACAGGGTCTGGAGCAGCTGAGGCCAGCGGTCACAGACTGTGAGGAGACACAACAAGCAAAGGGAGGAGGAAGAGATTATTACAACACATACAGAGAGAAATATGACCAGGATTCGATTTAGTTCAACTCTAGTGAAGTTAGTCCAGAATTACCAGAAGCTGAGAAACATCACAACTACCATGCACATACTTTAACAAGCAGAAGTCAATGGGATGTTCGATAGGCACAATACTGGGACAGCCTCTGTGGGCAGGTATGCTCACCATGCATGGGAAGAATGATTCACGTCATTCTGAGAGCTGATAAAGGTATTATAAAACCACTCTGCCATGCTAATAAGGAATCTTTATACTGCCGGAGCAAAAAAAAATAATCTAATCCTTCAGCATCTGTTGACATGATTAACATCATTGAGTATACATGTGATCTCCCAAGGAAAGACCAGGTGGTTTATTCACTGGGTTTGAATCCCAGATTTTTAGCTTAAAAAATCTGGCCCTCTAGTGAATGAACTGAGGGAGGTATGCTATTAGCAATACAGTAATGCTACTAGGACATAAGCAGTAGATCTCATCTTGTGCAACTGGATGCTGCTGGGAAGTCCAAGTTGTTGCATACAAAGATGTTGCATACTTTCCCTCAAAGGAAGCATTATGCTAATGCAGCTGAATTCACTGGAATTCAAGTCAAGCACTGGTCATTTTTCATGACCTCACTTCCCCTTCTTCTGCCTGGGACATTTGACTTTAAAAGAAGGGTCATTGGCCTCTATACTAAAGGCAGGTTGCTCTTCAGTATCAGCAGTATCGGATAAACACCTGTCACATGGGTCTCATTAAAACAGGGCACAACCTATCCTGTGCAAAGCATTCCACATACGGAAGTCAATTTACTTTAGCTCTAAAATCACACAAGAAGCGAGGAGGATTCAATCACTGAACACATCTTTCCTAACCATTATTTTCAACTGTTCTGTAACTGAGCAGTTGTCTTGCTGCGCCAGCTGTGGTGCAGCTTATTTTTCAGCACTATTTCCTACTCTACCCTTCATCACTGCATCTAGAGTCATGATTTTCTCTACTATAATTGATGTAATCCTACCATTGTCTATCACGCTGATTTCAAATGCAATCGTATCAGAGTTATAGCAACAAATGTGCAGTGAAATGTGAAAATTAAGGAACTGCAAAGAATTACTTGAAAGTATTGTGTGAAAGTAATAGGAAAAATTGGATCCTGCTGTTAATCAAATTAAAAAGCAAGCATTTCAAATCTGTATTATTTCCATTATTTACATATTTCCGTTACTGAAATCAGAACGGTGTCTTCCAGTAAAATCTGGTCAACTAAATGACTCATATGACTTCTGAAGTGACCATGGATTGCTTCTGAGCTTCATGCACTCACAGGAGTTCTCGTGTCCAAGGGCGGATCAGAAAAAAAGGGGAACTGAAAATGGCTGACTGTAAAGATGGCTGCATACTGCACTTCCTTATTTATACCAAAATAAAATAGAAAACATTATTAACCATTTTAAACTTCAAATGACGTGACTTCTGGGACTAGGAGCACCAGTAGACATGGATACAAGTGCATGCACTTTGTGCATGCCCATCCTGCACGCTAACCAGACATTGCACACACGGAGAAGTAACTTTTGCACTCTAGTCTTCAATCTGCACACATGCCTCCCACAGCAGGCACAGACAAGCTGGGTAGCCTTTACACAGGCAGTCTGAGGCTTCCCACCATCCTGTTTACCTTCAATTACTATCTCTGCCATATTCCAGTTTCAAGCCTAGGACAAATGCAGCTACTAGATAAACATACCTACGCATTGAAAAATTCAGGCCAACATTTTCAGGTGATTTGGTTTGGCCCCAGTGCTGGTGCTCAGCCTTTAACACCTGACCTAAGCTTGTTTTTGAGGTACAAGGGAGCTCGTTCATTGCAAGGTCTGGCAGGCAGAGCAAACAGAAGAGGAGTCACTCCAATTGCTCTCCATTTCCAAGGATCTTGGAGCTCACTGGTTCTTAGCAATGGCCACTACTCAGAGCCATCTTACGGCTCTAAAATTCCAGCTCCAAAAATAGAAGAATATAAGAATAGCATTGATTGAGCAATGCATAAGTGAAACTATTTTTAAAGACAGACAGTGAGTGACAGAGAGAAATGGTGGGCTTAGAAATGATGAAGTTTTCACAGAGGAAAACCTACAGAAATTGCAGGAGAGGAGGAAAGCTTAGAACCACTGGTATCCACTGGCCTCCAAGAGGAAGAACAACTTTTTTTTTTAGGAGAGTACGTATTTGAAGGGTAATGTGCACTGCTCCTGGCTTTGACATGGAGAGAGAGATCACTTGCAGTCCCTAAAGCAAAAACTACAGCAGACTGAATTCTGTGCAAATCCTGAATCTCTGTGTGGTTTTTTCTGTAAGGTAGAATCTACTGACTTCATTGGAACTGCTAGGTTATGAATGAGAGTAGATCTAAACCCACAGAAGAAAACCGCTGTGTTCAGAATTTTAGTCTCTGCACTTTCAATATAGATTTATGTCCTCACTCTTTTGAATGCCAACGAATATAATAAGGAGGAGCTTTAAAGAGCATGAGTTTGCTTGTATGCAGCCCAAGTTTGCTTCCTGCAGAGTCTGAGAAGTTAATACGATCAGCCCAGTCCTCTGTGGGAGGTGAGGGTCAACATGAAACATCTAATTTCCTGAAAAACAATGTTCTCCCTTTATAAAATTCTGGAAGAAAAATTATGGAAAAAATCCAGACCATGCCATGAATCCTGCACAGGAAGAATGGGCCAAAGACTAGTTTGCCTTTCTCCTGAGAGATACACTGGAGTCTCAAGGACTTCTTACACATGCACCCCAGGGAACTGAGCTGTCAGAGGATAGTACCACCATGAACAGAGCTAGCAATGCAGATGTTAATTTTACTGCATCCCTCAGTCCTGTCCTACAGCTGAAGATTTTTTCATGCCATCGTGCGCTTGCAAGAGAGAGAAACCAGCAGCTAAAAATAATGCACACACTGAGGCACAGAATAGAATATAAAACAATAATAACGGAAATAATAGGAAGTTTTAAGCCATGGGAAAAGCAGAATGGAATTATTTGTGTCTTCCAGAGAAGGAAAAAGAGACTTAAAATTCACCTGTTAAGCATGCTTAAGGCCACATGGGCTTTCTCTTCCTGACCTTACTTAACCTGAAAGTTTTCATCATCTTGCTCAACCCTGCAATCATGTATTGTAATAAGGGGCAAAGCAAACTCCCCTTCAGAGCTAAAGTCATGCAGAGGAAAATTATAGCTTCATTCCTTTGGAAAAACACTAGCAGATTGTTATCTCGACACTGATTATGAACAACACTGTGAGCATGAAGGATAGGACTGAACTGTTTCCTCTACAATCTTACAGTCAGCCACGTTGCACTACACATTCTGCTACATCTAGAGGAGTCTTCAGAAAGAGACAAACAAGCATGGCTAGAGCAAAGTCAGGGCTGAAGCACGGAACCACAGCACAGCTGAGACCAAAATACATCAACTGCTCACACAAAGACACATTGGTCTAATTAAATTGAGTTTAAAGCTGATTCAGCAAGTGCTTTTAAGGCTACTTAAAATTCACCTAACATAATTTACTGTGGCATCCAACTAGATTAAGATTCACTGATATGGACTGTTTTAAATTGAGTGAAGAGTATCTAGGCTGGGAAAGAGAAGAGAAGGGTGTTACATCCATTCAACAAATTGGACTTTTGAGTCCACAAGCTCTATTGAAAGAGGGTCTCTCGCACTCAAAGAGCTTTTGTTTCCCTTCTCAGCCAGCTTTGTCTGCCTCATCTACTACAACATCTCCATACACAACTCAGGGTGGCCAAAGGGGGACTGGATTTGAGAGCACAATGTCTTCTCCCATACAGCCAGGTGCAGATACCGACGTACTCCTTTGGAAGGGGTGGGGAAAGGAAACGTATACAGTACTCTGACTTAGCCTCAGATTACAGACTTCCATTCAGCTTCCTTAAGCTGTCTGGAAAGAGCATCTGGGGCTGCAATGCATTTAGACAGTGCCAAAAGTTGCAGATGGGGAGTGGCAGAGTACGTGGGGATGATGGGGGCTGCTAGCAGGGGGCCTGGAAATGCTGACACAGGTTGCAGGACATGGGAAGGGGTGTCCTACCTGTGCATGCCTATGTCCTGACAGTGCAGGATGAGGGACATGGGCTCAGCATGGAGAGTACTGTGTGTCCTGAGCACTCAAGGGGTACCGGGATGTTTGGAGGGCATAAGGACATGAGCTCAGTTGCTGAGTGGTCTGGGCAGCACCATCTAGTCAAAGGCCAGAGGGCAAGAAAACATCACAACTGAGAGATGTGAAATCTTGGACCTGTATCCAAGAGAGTGGTGTACACTCGGGTGTTGGAAGGAAAGCTCCCCAAGTTAGGCTTGCTGCCAGCCTCCGGGCTCTGTGGTATAATCTGGTGCTTAAAGACAGAGCAGTGGCAGCCCTGAAACAGTTGGACACCCCAGGCTCAAGCTGAACAGTACTGCACAAAGCACAGCAGCCATGTGCTTAAGGCAGCTGTGTGTGGGAGGAACATAGTGAGATCCCAACATTTTCTCTGTTTGTCCTCTTTCCCCTTTGCCCCCAGAAATTGTGCCACTTTTGGCATGCCAGATGTAGCAAGATAGCAGCTGGCAGTGCTGTCCTCAGACTTGTCCATTGCCACAGGGAATCTGCTTCTGAAAGCAGTCAGCACTGGAGCCCTTTGGGGGTGTTCAGAGCATGTGGAGCCTCTGCGGCATCATCAGACTATGTGCTACAGAGCAGCAGAGTCAAGCTCCTACCCTGCACCCCTAGCACCACTGTCAGACCTAGCTATCCCCATCAGCAAAGCAGCAATGCTGTGCAGAACTAAACTTGCTTGTCAAAATAGATTAAGCCTATCATTCCCCACAAGACAGAATGAAAGCAGCAGTAAGCCCTGCTTTGTCAAAAATCAGCTGAAGTCAATGTAAACAGCATAAAAGCATCCATAGCTGGCTTGTACTGCCCTTCTCTAGGAGCTCTGGCCTCCTTTCAAAGGTGTCTGTAGAAGGCCACTAGCATTGCTGAGTGAATCACCTCTCTCCTGGCTCTTACTGTAAGGGCATCGAGAACCTATCCATTTTACTTTGCACCGCCCTACAAATCTCCTCTTAGGGATTAAGCTCTTTCCCAACCATTGGAAAATCCAGCTCCAAATGCCTGACCTACACGCACAGGCTCAGTCAATAGGGAGTGGAGGGGGATATCACATTTGTTTCTCAATTGATTGAAAGACCAAATGAAGCTGAGTCAGACAAATCCCTTGGTTTCCTCACACTCCACTCCCTTTGCTTTGGGGAGCTCCAACATGCGGGGAGGGGAGATAACACTTGGCAACAGCAAAGAGGAGCATGCAGAAAAAGAAATAGGGAAGTCTACCTCCCAAAAATTACTGTAAAATCTGACTCTCAAAGATAGGCTGGTGAGACTGGGAGGAAGTGGAAAATCATCATGCCAGGAAAGGTCCATTTGCTAGTCAGAGAGCAGAAAAGCTGGTCACTACCAGCGGATGCCTCCTGTTTTGTTATCTCTTCCTGCTGGGCTGCCCAATGGGAGGATGAAGAGTTAGTCAGCCCATGGCCTCCCCACTTCCGTATGCTGCCTCCTTTGAAAGAACTCACTCATTTTCAGCCCAGATATTTTATCCTGCCAGAGAGTTGGTGCAACTGGTTCCCGCAGCCCCCTGCAAGGCCACAGCAAGGGCACAGAGGGGTGTAGTCCAACACAAGCTGTGCTCTGGCAGGCCCCAATGGCCACCGGCAGCTGGTCCTGATTACAGCAGCCCCCGAGATGCTGTAATCTCTTCTCTAATATTGCTCTAATCAGTGCTGAGGCCAGCTTGTAACCTGTCCTCAGATCAGGGAGCTATAATTAATTGGCTACAGCTCCCTATAGGACCTGGGCACAGCTCGAGATCCCAGCCTTTGCAGTCTAACTTGAGGCTAACACTTATCTGAGTCTAAACATTGCTGTAATTAGTTTTTCCCCAGTGCAAACCAGGACTGTTAGTGCTGCATGCTAAATAGAAAAGATATGAGGACAAAAGTATGTGAATTACTGTAAGTTTTGACTACTGTTCAGGCAAGTTTCAGCTGCTGTTTACTTTGCTATGGTATGAAGGCCCTGCCTCAGTGAGGAACCTATAGAACTGAGGCCATACATCAATCAGACCTGAGCAATGCAGGAAAAGTACAGTATGCATTTCTTCCATAAAGGCAACAGTAAATAATCTACTAAGTTAATGGTTCACTGATGCAACTCAGTTTAAGAGGTGGAAAAAAACCTAGGGATGTTTTATCTATGACCCTTGGCTTAGGTCTGAGATACAGCTTTAACTGAAGAGCAAAGGTTAACTGTAATAGAAAATGTCGGCATTCTACAGCTTACAAGCCACATTCTGATTTTTTTTTTGGTCAAAATGAAGACAACTTCTTTAATTATGGCAACAGAGCCATAAAAAGTTGATTGCAGAGAACTATTTGTCAGTTTCTTCAGAGTACCATGGAAGACAACAGGAGTAGGTGGAAAGAGAAGACTTAGGAAAGGGGGGAGACTTCATATTTGCTTCAAAAGTATGAAGAGAAGCAATAGTCAGGAGAGGTCTCATTGATAGGAGAAACATCCATTTAGACAGAGTTAAACACAGTAAAATTTATGTCTCAAAAGTTGTGCCCAGGCACAGCTTTCACTATGGGCTCAGTATTATCCTACCAGACAGAGCATAAGCAAAGAAGCGAGATGCAAAAAAAGCAGGCAAATAATAGGAACTCTTCAGACAAATGTTGCCCTTGGGTAGCACATAAATGTAAAGGAGAGCACAACATAGTGCCTCAGCCCGGGGGCCAGCCTTCCAAAATGCAGCTGGGGGAAATACATACATTTCCAATCTGAAAATCTAACACACACACAGCATAAGGCTGGAGGGTACTGCCATCACTTTGTTTGACTGATAACTGCTAATACCTGGGGGCATGGTGTGGGGAGGGAAATTTGAACAGCAAGTCCCTGCTCTTGACCAGTATTACAATGCATCGATACTCAACTGGTCAGTTTGCACAGAAATAGCGTGAAATAAAATGACAGTGAGGGCAGTATGAGACACTGACAAGCACCAAAAATAAAAAATAAATTGAAAGCAGTCAGTCTCCACTGAGACGAATTTTCATGTGGTTTTTCTGGCATTGTCTTTTGGAAAACACTGGGGTTTTGCTACCCTTTCAACTTCTGGAGTTCTCACAAAACCTCTAAACCAGGTCTTTATTTATAATAGGAATTTTGAAACTATTTTTTGCATTCTTTTAGACTCGTTCAATTCTTGACCCCAATTACACTGAATAATGTGGTTACAACTAACATAAATATAGTTCCATTATAAATCAGGACGTGTTTGGCTGGAGACAGCCCTTTTTCTTGCCTTTGCTCATGTTCTGCAGCTGTCCAAATACATCCCCACACTCCCTGGAACCTGCAGCACAGTCTCACTGCCACAGCTGGTGGGGGCAGAGGTAATGGGCTGCAGGCTTCCCTCCCTTCATGCCCAGCCAGCAAGCCAATGCATGCTCCAGTTTACACTGTGATGCTGAAAGAATATTGTGTTCCTGTGAGGGGCATTTGATCTCCCTACCAGGGATGAGGGCCATCCGTGTCAGTTTGATAAAGATTCAGTAGCTGGCTGGTTGACTCCCTGGGGCACAGTTCAGTCTTGGCTTAACTGGAGCAAACATCTTACTGCATCGCTATGCAGAGAATAAATGATTCCAGGAATGCAACTATAACTGAGTATTCAAGGCTTTCTATACTGGGGATTATTAAAATGACAGCAATTGTCATCAGATATCAGCAATACCACATTTGATTAGAATAGGAAATAAAATCTTTACTGGTACTATCTGCTGGTGAACGCTGATCTTAACTGTCATGCTCCTCTGGTACATCAGGTGTCATATCAACAACAGGACAGCTAGGGAAATCAAGAGCCCAGCAAAGCACTTCCATGATCCTATCTTCCCCACCAAACACAAGACTTGTCAGGAAGATTTTTCATTAAATGACAGAAATAACAGGGGCAGCAAACTGATGGAGAAAAAAGGACTCACCCATCTTTACAGAACTAATTTCTCACCATGTCCCTTGTAATTCTTTTTTCATCTTCACCTCCTACTACCAGCTTACCAAAACCAACCTGAGTTGTGCCAAGACAAGATCAGATCTGCTTCTAACATTTTCAGACTCCACTGGAATCCAAAAGGCCAGAAGTGCTCCCAGGAAAACCTGTTCTTGGGAGGTTCCCACCTCAGTTCCCAGTTCACTGGAGGTCACACTGGATAAGCATTGACAAGCTTAATGAAACAGCGGGGTTCAACATCTGACTGCAAATACATGCCAGCTCAGGGTCTGGTCCTTCAAAAGTGTATTCATGTATAAACTCCTGTTCAAGTCAGTGACATGGTGGAATATCCCTAGAAGAGGATCTTTGACATCTTGTATAAGAGTTTTAAAAATACAAATGAATTTTCAAACTACACTGAAACACCACCAAGCCTCTAAACTGTCATTAGCAAACACTGATCAGGTCAAAAAGAACAGAGTTTAGCCCTCTGCCTACAAAGGGATCTAGAACTCAAATTCCACCATTTGTACCAATTTCTCAGATGTCCACACAGTTTTGCCACTATCTGAGATACACCTTTGCACAGTAAGTTGGTGGCAAATTTATTCAATTAGGAGCTGAATTAGGACTGAATTTAATATGGGTTTATTCTTTTCATTTTATTAGGATCAGCAAAGTCTCTGCCAGATCCAGCAGATCTTACTCTAATTATATGTTTGATGGAACTCACTGCCTGGAGACACAAAAGGCCATAAGCACTGAAGTCCCAGCTGCTTTTGGTCTAAATGCCCCATGCTAACACGCCTGGTGTGGACACAGGCAAGACCCAGCTCTGTTCCACAGACTCAGAGGAACTGCCTGCATCTTCCTGCACTACTCAAGCAAGTAAGCAAACTGAGTGCTTCCTGCAAACAGAGTGGTCTCCCCACAGAACATGGTCACCTTCCTCCTATAAGATTATTGCCTTCATCTCCCACCTTCACCAACAGCTCAGTGGCTAGAGCATTCACCCAAAATGGCAGTGTGGAAGGGAATCAGTAATTGAGGGACATACCTGCTACCCCACAGGCATTGGAGAAAGGGCTTTCTCAGCTCTGTTGGGAGCCACTGTTCAACTTTGCATTGAATCATTAAACAGTGACTGAGCCAGAAAGAGGGTATGGGACAGGGAAAGAGACTATTTGTCAGCCTAAAGCTAAAACATGAGGTGGCCTACAGAATATATGAACTCGTGCCTCAGCTGCATCTACAAGCTTAGGACTTTAGCTACAGTTCAATAATTATGAAGTGCACCACAACAAAATATCCACTTGCCTTAAGCTATGACTGTCTAGTATTTATGGCTATTTTCTGTATATTCCCTGTTCACAGATGTTGAACTTAGAGATTATTTACTCAGGGACAGATTCTGATTCATTAACACAGAAGAGGATATATTTCATGAATAGTCCCACTGAGACTAACTGGACTTTCAGCTTTACTGCCCAACTCTATACCCTCTCTCAGCAAAAGGTTAACTGGGAGTAAAATACTAGAGGATTATTTTTATCCACTGGGGGTTTATTTCAAAATACCTCCATGCTTTCAGAATAGTGAGTTTAGAAAGCTCACCCATTAGAGTGCAGTACATTGGCATGAAGTGAAAGTTTGCAGCTACACGTGATCCCGGAAACTCTGCAATACATGCTGAAGTGCAGTATCATAGTTTTGCAATTAGATTCACATTCTAAAAAAGAACTGAGATAAACTAAGAAATAGTTCTCCTACAATATGGCAAAGAATTATGAGAATTTATATAAAGTTTGCAGACAGCTGCTTCCCAACCTCTTGGTCATTACCCTAGGCTTAGCAATGGGGAAAAGTTAGAGTGGAGCGAGAGAGCCATTGTGTCCTCTTAGGACACTTTGTAGGAAATTACACTGATGAAGTTCTTATCATTAGGGTGGAAACCACCTCTTCGTACCTTGAGAAGCCTTCATGCACTCACAGTGCTAAAACCTAGTTCCATGCATTATATTGGAGTGTTTCCTGCACTGACACTGAGCCAACGTCACGGTAGCTTCAAGCTGCACTGAGGGCTGCTGCTGCAAGGGGTAGGTCTGACCATGTTATCCCTTCCCTTGTGCAAGCACTAATCTTTGTGTGACTGCACAGGCAGCCAGATCTAGGAACTGATCCACATGAAAATCAACCCAATGTATCAGCTACCCTGTGTTCTCCACACTGCTCCCTAAAGCACTGGTGCTGAACACAGCTGGGGCCGTACAGCCATTGAGACACCTTTCTCAGGAGGAACCCACACCTGGATTAGCACAAGACAGTCATGATGCTGCAGGCTAAGAGGCTCTGCTGTCACGCTAACCTGGTGAAGCAGCAGTCAGTGGGAATGAGATGACAGGACAGGTGCTGAGTGGATATCCACACCGCATATATCTGATGTACAAGGGTTCAAATGGAAAATTAGGTTGCTCTTATATGCTGTTGTGAAATTCTCCTGTTTCATAAACAAACATTTGCATCTTGGACACCTTTTAACATTTCTTCAGACACCCATGTTGAGCAAACTGGATACATATGTTTTCTTTGTAAAGTTTCCAAACACAGTTGCCTCAGCTTTTATTTCAATGTCAGTGGGAATCTAAGCTAGGTAAAAGAGCTCAAGACAGGGCCCTTTGGGTAAAAGAATATTGCAAATTATTTATTCAAAACATCTAGTATAATGCAATTTAATGTTTTGCAATGGCAGGCATTTCACATGTATCAATACTTCTGAATTGATCATTCAAGCCCATCACAGCACACACAAAGGAAGAGCGCAACCTGCTGCCGCCAAATCAGGAAGGAGCTGCTGTGCCCTGATACTGACCCTGTAATATGTGCACACCACACTGTGGGTGGTGTGAGGCAGGGGCACCTGCTAGTTGCCCCCCTAAGCACCCCAGAGCTTCAATCATGCACAAACTCGTCCGAACAGGAGCTTGCAAAGGGCCTCAGTTCTCACCGATACCTGTCATGCAAGCATCACTGGAACCACCAGACTTCGTGGTTAGCAGAGGTGACTTCAGCTCAATGCAGGACTGCATTCAAGAGAGTTTCGTTGGTGCCCTTTACTAGAAATGGGTAAACCCCATACAGTTCATACTGCAAGGGCCACAGAATTGTCTCATTCCTGACTCTTACATTTAGTTCCTCATCTTTTGACCCAAGGAGTTTTTGAGGAGGGGCCAGAGCAGCAGTTCTATGATCCTAAGTCATTGCTATCCATATGTGTAGTGATTCAGGTTATCCAGAGCAATATGCATCTGATAACATTAGCTCAAGCAATGGCAAACTGGTGCATAAACCCATGCTGGAAAATAATGAGGAGGTTGCTTAGGGCTTAGCAGTTGGAACACAAGATTTGGATCAGCTACAGAGGTGTAAATCTTGCTTCAGTGGGCTTAAAGAGTCACATAGGAAGATTTATCCCCAAGATTGTCTCTTGCAGGACATGCCTTGCAAGAGCAGATTAAATCTGCAAGCAGAAACAGTATGTTGCTTTCTTTTTCCCACCTCCCTGGAATAATTTTATTGATACAGCGCCAAATGCTCTTTTCTGTATACAGCAGTATGATTCTGTAACTACTCAATTAAAATTGGCAGTTAGCTATGGCCTTACGCCCACCTAACAGAGCAGGATTTGCTCTGTTGTCTTTTTGTTGAAATGTGACTACCCTTCCTTCATACCCTTCCTTCTCTCGTGCAGATGCTGACCACAAGGAAAACCACAATGATAAAGCTGTTTTCTCTTATTAGTCCATTTTTGTAAACAGTTCTGAATGCATGAGCATAGCTCCTTGGTGCGTGTTAAGGAATGGAAATCTCCATTCTGAGTTGAAATCCTACTGAATTCGCTTATGTTGCTTTAGTTTGAAAGGAGAATGTTACCTAGGTAAAGCTGTATGTAGAAAAATCTTTGCAAAACAAAGGGCAATTTAGGTGCAAAAATAATGCAGAATGAGCTCCTAATTGTTCCCATACTTACACAATTCTGATTTTTTTCTGCTCTGCTGGAGCATTTTTTATTTTCATCCTCCTTTTCTTTACTTCATTGAGTTATTGACAGTCAGATAAAATATTACAATATACCCAATGTATCTAAAAAATAGGCCTGACTCATTAGGCTGAGTCAATCTAACACATTTTCCAAATTATACTCATATAGTCTAATTTTAAACCATTTTAATATAATTTTAAAATGTTTCAGATTTTGGCAGAAAAAAAGGCAGCTAGCAATGGCAGAATAAAGATCCAGCTGGCAAGGAGATAGAAAGGAGAAAACAATTTTGAGAAATACATTTTAAATGGCAAGGAACTAAATATCTACTATAATGAAAGCAAATGGATTTTAAATAACCCAGCTAAATTGTTTATGTATTTTTTAAATAAAAATAATTAACCATCTTACAAAAACAAAACCTTCTTAAATACAATGTACTTACAGAGGCTCTTGAGTGGAAAAGCTTTCTACTGCTCTGGCTTATAAAATAATCACACACAAAAGAAATTCTTCCCTCTAAAACCACATACTAACAAATGTTGTGTTTTGTTCTCACATTGCTCTGCAAAAATTATTAGCTAGTAACTTTCTTAGATGCAAATAATTAACTATTAGCTGTCTTCAATACAGATATGCAAAAAAAGAAAACCAAGAATACAGCTATCCTTCACCTGCCATTGTCATAGGCAGTATTTCGGACTATCACATGAGCTGTCCTTACTGAAAGGAAAAGTATGGATGCTTCCAGAGATACCTCTAAGAGAAGAAATAAGAAGTAAGCCTCAGAAAATGGCATTTTTTTATCCTGAAAAGGGTATATTAAGAACAAGTATGATCTCTCTACTTGGTCTGTCCATAGAAAAGTGCAGTAACTAAGACAAAAAGAAAGGTTGAAAAGCAAGATATATTCAACTGAAAATGAGAAACTTGATCCGGAAACTGCTTAAAACATGTCTCAAATGTAAGGAAATGTCCTGAACAGGCTACAACTCCCATCATGTATCTCTGTCCTCCCAGCATGGATGAAAATTTTCTCACAGAAAACCCCTGCTGCAGCGCATCAGATGTAAAATAGCTGGGCACACTGTCCTCTTGAGGCAAACAGGCTGGCAAGAGCCTGTTTCTCAATTCCTGATGTTAAAACACTCAGGTTTGATCTGGGGCTTTAGCAGTTTTTTGGGTATAGGAGGCAAAAAACCCACTTGACTTTCAGATGGATATAGAACAGGGTAGTTTTGGAAAAAAAAGCCTTTCGGGATATTAGAGCATCAATCTAGCCACAGACAGAGGAAATCCCTGTGGAAGAAAACTGACGCATACAAGGCAACCAAACCTTAAGCAGTTAAATGTCTCCTGGCCCGCAGCAGCAGGACTTGTGCGCTATATGTGGTGGTGGAGACTGACGTAGGACAAGACAGAATCTTGCAGGTGCCCACCCTCTGGGGGCCCCATCACTTGTCACATGCTGCTGACAAGTGTCTGTCTGTCCTTTTCTTTCCTCAAGGCTGTTTGCTGCAGCCATCACGAGGCTTAGTGCCAGTGCTCTCAGCAAGGAAGGACAGCACAGCTATCCAGCCTGGCTCACGTCCTGCCACACATTTTATGCACAACCTCTGCCCAGTCCTCGGCACAGTAGGCTTTCAGGTGCTGCCTCCAATAGTGCAAATGATAAACAGCTTCTGGCATAAGCATAGACTCAACTTCAGCAGCACAAAAATGGAATAGTACCAGGAGATGGTTTTAGTTATTCCAATTTGCTCTAATTTCAATATGTCACTCAGAAAATAACTGTGGTGTGCACAATAAAAAATTAGGAAAAAACAAATCAAAGGGTTAAAGAGACACAGCATTATAATTGACAAGATATTTATATTGTTTGGTGGTTTCTTTTCTTCATGATTCTGCCAAAACCAACCTATAACCACAGCATTCAATTTTTCAAGTGTATTTGCCTGAGGCAAGGCAAATTTTTGCACCTACACACGTGGGCTTTTTCCAGGCATGTATGTGGCTGTAGTGAGTGCTATTATCCTTCATTAAAAGTGATAGATCTTCAAGATAAACAGGCATGGATTACCATTCCCCAGCTGAGTCTGGATCTATTACGTAAGTAGTCACTCAGTTTCTATAGTTGAGCTTTACAAACATAAAGTTATATGCGCTTTCTCAATGTCTCTCATCACATTATAATTTCTTTTCTCTTTACCTGGAATGTCTTATAATTTTTCAGAAACCAAAACAGTTTCTCTTACTAAATACTAACCAAGTACTGAAAATACATACGTTAAACTGTGGAGTGTTAGCTCAGCAAAATCTAACTTAGTTCCAAAACATAAAATTTTTCCTTAGAAAATACTCCAGGTGTAATTACAGGCTCACGCAAGTTTGTTTTTCAGTAAAGGTAATGTAGAATTTTCCTTCATTGTGCAAAAATATCAGTAGTCGCATGTTATGAGAAAGCTTGCCTGAAGTGATGACAGGTTGCCTAGATATACCAAAATGCCTGGAAACACCAGGATGGAACAGGAGTTTGGGTTTTTTTAAAGAACAATCCACATTGTCGGACAGTAAACAGACTTAGTCAAAGATCAAATTTTCACAGAAGTGGTAGTATCTATATTTGTTCAACAAGCTTCCTTTCAGCTTCCATACACAGCTAAACTCTCAATCAGCTCCTTACATTATTTGTTGGCTAGCCTGAAAGCTTCAAGCAAAGCTACTTTAATGGCCATTAAGTATGCTTGTGTCTCAAAGCGCTGCAGATGGTTTCCACCTCTATGAATGAAATCAATGCAGATAAAGAGGACAGGGGCAGGAAACTACAAGAAATAGTATCTTAATATTATCTGCAACATAGAAAAACCCACCCTAGTTCTATTTATCCATACACTAAGTGCTCTGGGGGCAACCTCTGGTCCATGAACATTTGGCATTTGGTTGGAGTGATGTCCATGTGCAGTAGGCAAGCGGCTGACTATTTTTCTTGCACACCCATCCGCACAGTCCAAAGTACATTATTCTAATGTACAATGACTCAATTATGGATCTGCCTCCAGATGTTCATTTCCAAAGCCATGGCAAAAGTCTGCTTCTCAGACCCCTGGCCGAGTTTGCCATGTAGGGAATTAGGGCTGGCTGGAAAAGAGCTATTCCATTTCATGCAAAATAATTTCAGTGTTTGAAATTTGTCTTCAACACAATACAAAATAAAACCAAAAACTCTCAAATATCCTGGGAGACCAAGCCCTGCATCCCCAACTCAATAGTCAGCAGTAAGAGCATTCATTGATCTGTGGGAGACTCAGGTTCAAGTCCCCACTCTGAACCAGGAAAATACTGACTTGAATCTGGATCTCCCACATCTCGGATGAGTGTCCTAACCACTAAGCTTGGGTGGAGCTCTTCCTCTTGCTTTACCCCACCCTGGATCTGATGACATTTTTACTGGAACAGATATATTTGTGTGAAGAAAAAAAAAAAAAAAAAGGCCCAAAACTTAGGAACTACTCTGATATGAAAAATCACCTCTGGATATTTAGAATCTGCCAGAATCTGGATTTATTAATCCATTTTGAAAACGGGTGAAAACACGATGTTTATCCTCTTTGAAGGAGCCCATTAGCAAATACAAGAGAGGGCTGTTCTGCAGTAGGGGAACAGGATTTGTCAAGTGAAACAGAGGGAAATACATCCATTGCACATTTCAGAGTGCTCTGCAGGACTTACTGAGCAGCAGCCAGACCAGGAGGAGGAAGAAAGAGATGGTGCTGAAGGTTTCAACAGAATATAGACTGTCCCAACACTCTTTCAGTCATGGAAAAGACACTGTAGGAGCAGGGAGGATACATATGGAGGCTCCCTTGAGCATCCCTGGGGCACAGAGAGCAAAGGGTAAATTGTATCTCCTCCCTTTTCTGCCGACTCCTTGAAGGGCAGTACCAACTGGGCACTAGGAGGTAGGGTCAGGAGCTTTTCAGATGAGGATGCCAAGCACTTCAGCTGGTGAATTAACCCAGAGCCCTCACGCCCAGACAACAGCTAGATCCTATTATTTTCAGGGCAGAGCTTGAGACTGCTGAGTACGGTCCCACTCCTATTTTTATACCATGGAAACTCACTGAGAAGGCTGCTGTGAAAAACAGCATCAGTTCCAACAAATCTGCCTGCTTTTCTGTTCGGCAACTGTGAAACATAACTGAGTTATACCAGTTTTGTGGGGGAGGGAATTACAAAACTGCCTGACAAACTGCCATGGATTTCAAGAGGGGCCTGCCCAGCCTTCCCTTGGTGAAGTCCCTGCTGAACAGCCTTGAGTAGGGTTCAGCCACACAGCATACTCTATTGCATTATTGTGTTCATTATTTCCTTTTCTTGATGGGTGTCCTAATTATTCCATAGATTTTATGCATATGGAATCACAAGCTCATTGTTTTATGTACTCACAGGTCAAAGAAAAAGATGCACTAATTTTCCCAGGAGTTATTTCTACTTTTTTTTTTTTTAATGTAGAAGCCTTTTGCTATGAAATATGGGATTCTTTTCAATTATTAACTCCTATCTGGTAACTTATTATGCAAGATAAAATTTAATGACTGTTTAACCTTGGGCCATACACCAGCAGTAGTCATTTTGTGTAACACTGTTTCACACTGAATTCCCTTGTACCAGAGGAAATTTTTGGGTTTAAATTTTTTTATTTTTTTACAATTTTATTATATTTATGCTTGGGAAAAATATGGTCAAATGCAAAATACATTTCTCTGGCTCTGTTGGAGTTTTAATTTGATCCTAATAGTACTGAATTTCTCAAGCATTGTACCAGTTCTATGAATGTCAAAAAAAACAACAGGTGTGCATTAATAATTGTTTAAGGGCGAACTGTTTTCATGTTTTGTCCACACAAAGCCATAGATGTAATGGGAGAGAAAAGAATTAAGATTTCTGTGTTTCCAGACACGTGATTTCTTTTAACGTTATGGAGATGAACAGTTTCATTGAGGAGGACAAACAATATCGAAAAAGTTATGTAGAAAGAAAAAATGTTGTCTTCTAAGACAAAGATATTTGGAGAAATTCATACAACTGATTACCCCACAAATACTGAAGAATACAGACAAGTCTATCAGTCAGCGCTCCCAGGCAGAATATCAGCTTGTGCTGACCAAGTCACCTTCCTGTTTAGGCTGCAATCTTTTTTCTTTTTTTTTTTTTTAATATATCAAATTAACACCTGACATTTGCTCCTGAAAAAGTAATCTCCAGTCAGCTCATTTCCAGTATCAGCAGACAAATACTATTTGTTTATAATATCGCAGGAAAGACTGTAATCTATCAGATGACAGCAAGGGTATTTACTTTCTACAGGATTTTTTTTTTAAGCAGTAACTGCTTCCACCCAGCTTAGATATCGATACAGTCTCATCAATGCTCTCTATTTGTACAGTACCATTGGCTGGTTCAGGATCAACAAACTGGAGGAAGATCTGGAACTGGTCATCTTATTAGAGACTTAAGAAAAACATTACTGGATCAAACCAGGGCCCTGTATCCAGACGCCAGCAGTGGCGAGTAACACACAGTGATATTACCCCAGTATAGCCTCCCAGTCTACAGTAACTGTTCCAGCTTCCTAACTGTAAGAAGTATCCTTCTGCTTAATAGTCTTTGATGGATTTTTCCCTCCATAAATTTCTCTCATACTTTTTAAACCTGTCAGCTTTTGGCATCCACCACAATTCATATCAATGGGTTTCATATTGTGCTAAACCCCTTTCTGTTTGCTTTGAACGTGCCCCTTGATAATAAATTTGATGTCACATTCTGCAACACTGACTGGTATCCCCTAATCACCTCTATAGGCCACTCAGGACCTCCATTGCCTCTTACTCAATCAGGCTGCTAATTCCTAGCCACTTTGGTTCTCTTGTGTATGGAAATCATTCTCTGCCTTTAGTTGCCTGCAGCTGTTCTGTCCTTCCTGAGATGAGAGAGAACACTGCACAGTCTTTAAAATGTGCATGTCTCAAGGATTTACACAGTGACATAACAGTATATTCTGATGCGTTCTCTATTCCTCTCTACTAAATTTGAATATTTAATTTACCTTTTTTAAGTGCTCCTGAACCCTGAAGCCAGCATTGTTACAGAATTAGTTAATAAAACCTCCAAATCTCTACCCAAGTGCTAGTAACTAGTTCAGAACCAAGGAAGTTGATGTGTTTTTCCTATGCACATTGCTACATGCTGAGGTCAAAAAGGCTCTGCTAGTGTACTGCAGTACAGTATGCATCACATGAAGATCTGGCATCAGATATTGTAAGTATTTCAAAGTCTCTGCGTGATCCAGTTTGGTTTGTTCATTTGAAACATCAATTCAAGTCTTGTCTCAGGTTCTAGGGTTCCTCCCAGAGGGCTATTCAATCCTTACACTAGATTGTCCTATATACTTTATGAAAGGCTGGGGAGTCTAGATTAATATTCACGCTGTTGCAACAGGCAACCGGTCTCCTCTTAGCTCTTTTAAGTGAAGCATCCATTCATCTCCCAAAAGATGTTTAAATGCTAACACATCTGCATTACACAGTGATCTTGAGAGAACCCAACATGTAACAAATTTGACACTAGTTTGCATATCTAATATTGAGGTAAGACCATTTCCAAATAGCTGCTTTTTCAAACTGTAATACTAACCCTTTTCCACACTTTCCCACTCAGTCACTTCACAGAAGACAGGTATGCTTCATTTTTAAATATTTGTTGCAGATGATAACACCAGGAAAAATATTTAACAGGAATAAACATGACATATAGTGTGTAACCCTTAATTTTACCTACCTCTGACCAAAACATTTAATTGTGAGGGTATAATTAGATTCACTGTGTCAAAACATTCTCTCTCAACTATATTCCCAATACAGAGCATTGTCCTTTACCCTACATTTAACACAGGTGATGGAAAAGGATTCTAGTCAGTTCTATTCCCTAAACCACAGAAGCTGTCCTTCCACAATAATCTCTTTATCAAACCACCAGATTGTTTTCTTGCTTAATATGACAGACATAATAAAACACTAGGGGCTTTGAGTTTCTTTCCAAAGTTCACAAGGTATGTTGGCTTGTACGTACATGCTTTAATGACAAGAACTAAAACACACTGAAAAAATATGCAGCAGCATTGAAAGTGATCCAGGATGAGCAATATGATATTCAGCTTTACTAATTAGTGCAGAACATAGTTACTAAATTACCAATATCATTAACACATTGCATGCAACTTTGCATAATAGACTGTAAACTAACCACATTGTAATTCCTGAGAACAGATAAGCACATTTGGTAGATGAGGCTCCCGAAGAATATTTCCTTAGTCATAACAAGATCCAACTCTTCTATTTTCCCTCCCCTATCAAGTAATTTTTTTAAGCAGATGAACTATTAGACATAGATTTTTTTACTGTCTTCCCCCCCCCCAAACAATTAGAGAATCTGATATGAATCTGAGTGAATTTTCTGGATAAAGCATTACAGTCCAGGTCACACTCAATCACTAATCATCTTTGTATATGCAAAACTCCACATCACATAGATAAGAGAAGATAAAAGCTTGACAGACTCCCAGTTACTTACCTTTTGTATACGTTATTTATTTCAATGGCATTTGACAAGAAAGGGTATATAACCAAAAGAAAGACAATGCTGTAAATAAGAGAAAGTTTTATATATTTTAATTCAGGAATATCAAGAGTTCTTTAGACGACAGCAAAACAAAGCCTCTGTCTGGGTTAGCCTTCTCTGTGGTGACTGCACCAAAGTTGATGCAATAACTTAACCTATAAGTGGGCAAGAATCTCCCATGAGCTTCCATGCACCATCACTTCCATGGCTGACCTACCCAGGTATTTATGTGAACAATACTACTTAGCCTAGATGTGAGCCCCTCCTCTCTAAAACCCTTTAGATTTCACAGTTACCAGTGTGTCAGATCATATCTTATAGCACTTCAGGCTGAGAGCTTTAGGACTCCTTTCATGCAGCTGGCCCAGCTGCAGAAGAACTTGCCTGTCTTCCAAGAACACCATGGCAAAGGTATTGCAGGACTAACAGCCCTTGAATGATTTAGTCTCTCTATAAGGTGCGCAGGTTCCAGTCCATGTTACAGGCAAATCTGGGCTAAGACAGACACACACTTCAGCAAAATTTGTGCTTAAACCACCTCCATACCTAAATCAGGAAACTCTTATATGGATACCAAAGGGACTAAGTCACAAATCCAGCTAAGATCCAGGTTGGCAGTGCAGTACTGATGTGCTCTGACTAAAATGCACCTTGTGGGAAGTGCCCCCTCCTCCCTGAGTTTGGCAAACATGGTGCATTTGAAAGACCTTTCACATTAGCGTATACAACCTGAGGCAAAAGCTGGGAGTCACCCACTTTCTCAGTTCTAATCAGATGCCAGAAAGCACTGGCTGAAAGCATTTTTTGTCTCTTCCTACCTCCTTTCTCCCTCTCTCTGTCCCACGCACTTTGCTTAGGATGGTACTTTGTGATTTGCTTGCAGCAAGGTCTATTCCTGACCAGTCTAAGACATGGAGACTCTTTAGTGTGGTGCCCTTTTCTAAATCCTCTTGCACATAATTAGTTGATATTTAAATACAGTCAGTCGGAGTTGAGTATGTTGTCTGTAAACAGTGTGAAGGGAGTGAAAGAGAGACTGTCAAGCCAAACAACTTGACATCCTGCCAGCCCAGCAGGCATCTGAAAGGAGTTTTCAATTTCACATCAACATTTTTGTTCCAAGAAAAAAAGAGAACTTGCACTCTATTTAAAAGCTGTTACAATTCTATATGCTGCCTGAAAAGGAATGTACTTCACCTAAACTCCTCACATATTATAAAAGAAGCAACCTATTGACACAAATTAGGAGCTATGATGTTCTTCCACCTCCACCCATCAACTCTTTCTGTCAAAAGGCTTTATATATTTAAGTGTACTAGAAGAAATTCAAACCCACCCTTTAACCTGGTGTGAATGTGCTTCTAAGTTAGTGTATAAGTTTCAGCATTTAATATTATGCCACACTCTCCTCACTTTTTATCCTGGACCACATGCTTTCATCTCTGTAAATGATGCCTGTAAAAGTCAGATTCAGTTGCCAAATTTAATAATTATCCAAGGGTGATTTTTCTCTGTACTAATAAATTGAAAACATACATGTTGTTAAAAAGTAATCATATCTCAATTTCATTTCCACCACTGAAAGTTTTTGAGTCTGTGCCAAGCTAGGTAAAACTACTGGTTCCTGAAGATATTTATGCAAGACAATTATATAGGTCTTTTCAAAATTTAGAATTTACAAACATCTGGCAAACCTTTTGTTATTATGTCTTCCTCTCTGCATGTTTTTTTTCCCTTTTCATCAGTTCTTGCAGTCAAGTCGATCAAATATTTTAAATAAAATAATTAGAGTTTAAATAAAAAAACCTCCCAAATGTTGTCTCAATAACACTACTCCAGTCTCCTGATGTGTTTTATCCACAGGAAATGTCTTCATAGATAAACAGGCATGAGAATTGTCTGCCAGTTCTCCTTGTTGTCCAGACATTTTCTGAACTTTACAAGTCACATAGACTTCAGCACAGTCCTGAATCTGAGTTGATAAGCCTTGCTAATGAGGCAGGTATACTAGCTTGGGCTTAGTACTGTGCTAATGTGTTTGTACTCACATCCAGTCAACTCAGTGTACAAGCAGAAGAGCGAGTCTTTTTTCTCTGGTAGACACATCCATTGCATTCTACAAAAACAGTACCTGTAACCTGCAGGCAACTATGCAATGAGATAGAAGCAATACTTGTCAAAACACAGACTGAACATTCAGCACACACAAATACTCCTATTGAAATAAGAAGGGCTATGAGCATGTAAGATTGGCTCATCCTCAAGAGTACAGTTAATCCAGGTACACGCACCCTGTGCAATGCTATTCCATAGTCCATACAGAGTTCACGTAAAGGATTTTCTTAGATGGCTTTTATGGACTTTGAAAGTGTTCCAGGTACTCCACTCAACTTAGCATCTTAGAAATTTTACGATCTCAGTGTGGCATACACCATATAGAAAGCAGCTGGGTTTTCAAACAGGTTCTCCTAATCTTTCACAATGTCCCTTTTTAAACCTTCTTTCCCAGGAACTCACAAATACTTCTTCACAACTGAGTCTCCCCCATCTCAGGCAGCCACATCTCCCACCTTGAAAAGAAATACACTTCACATAGTCTATAGATTATAGTCTTTGCCTAGTCTATTCCAAGCCTTCTAAACCGAAAATGCAGTTTCCCAGGAACCATGAAGTATGGTACGTTTCTTGGCTTTCACACGTGTAACATGCTAAATTAAGATACCAGAGAATATAGAACCTGTGTGCTTCATCCTTTAAGGTTTTAGCTACAGACTAAGTCACCAAAGGAGGCCTACAGTCACAGAGAGATGATCTACAAGTATTTGGTGATCTCAAGATTGAGTCTACAAATGCCATCCTAGCATAGGACAGATATTTTCCTTAAAAACAAATAAGTAATTGGGAAAAACGACGGCTGCTTTAAAAAATTGCTCACATGGGGAAAGCTGAGCAGCAATGTAATGCTGCTATTGGTTAATGCTGATATAAAGAGTGCCATCCTTCTAAGCCACCAGGTCACAGCAATTAGATGAACTGTGGCTGCTGGTGTAACAACATATTTTGCACTAAGCTGCTGTCAGAGGACAGGGTATGCTTAGATGTTTTTCATAAAAAGTTACAGGTTGCCCGGAGAGGTTGTGGAATCTCCATCCCTGGAGATATTCTAAAGATGTCTGGACATGGGAAACCTACTCCGGGTGACCCTGCTTGAGCAGAGGGCTTGTATGAGGTGACCTCCACAGGTCCCTTCCTACTGCAACCATTCTGTGACTCTGGAATGACATGGCTCCTTTCCAGAGACATGAAAGTAATATCCACAGCTCACATTGACAGTACTTCAGAGCATAAGGTGACAAATAACAAGGATGAACACACAGTGCAGATTTTATCACATTTTAGAAGTGACACTTAGGAAATCAGCATGCCACACCCTTGTCAGTGCTTTATCAGTTTCCTTTAGCCATCAGTCAGTGCTGATCCTTCATGACTCAAGCTGCCTATCTGGCACTTTCCTGTGGTGCCACTAACTAAACTGCAACATTTGAATCTCACAAGGGAGGCCACTGACAAACTAAAACTCAAATCTTCCCCCCCCCCCCCCCCCCCCAATACAGGCAAAACAGACAGCTTTGAGGAAAGGATTTGGGGAGAAACAGAATGGAGAGCCAGACCTTCCTAGATGTAGCCCAAGGTATAACTGGAACTCACTCTCTAGGCAGACTTTCTGCACTGTTTTTCCCCCCTCTGTTCTGTTTGCCACAGAGCTAAATGTCTGAAGAACATCCTGTGCATCATTCCCCAATTCATGGGCTACAACAGCATCAGTACAGCAACACACCCTCAGCCCTGGTTCATCCCCCTCAGATGTCCCACAATTTGAAGGATGTCAGTCATGTTAAAGCCAGAATATAGTCCATGCAAACATGAAGCCCTTTCCTTTTATTGACTCAAGTAATTTACTAAAAATAAAGAATCATTAGTCTGAGATTACAGAGAGTTATCTCTTTGGATGAGGTCTACAGTGTTTTAAGATTTTGTCTCTCTGACTGGAGCTTGTCTCCACAGGAACGCTTTCCC
The DNA here is from genome assembly GCF_028858705.1 of Grus americana. Lineage (NCBI taxonomy): Eukaryota > Metazoa > Chordata > Aves > Gruiformes > Gruidae > Grus > Grus americana. The sequence continues at coordinate 11,705,355 of NC_072864.1, forward strand.
AGTTACATGGTAAAATTACACTGGTGTAGTTAAACCTCTGTAGTTATATTAGAATTACTTCTTCCTCCCTGTGGTCACTCTTATTCCAGAATAAGGATAGGGTTTTATGTTTTAACTACTTCCAACTACTACATGGGATAAATAAACAGACAAACAAACAAAAAGGCATTCTTGTATCAGAGTAACAGTGCCCAGACACAAGGCAAGATCCACACCACTCCCTTAGATTCTTTGCACGCTAGATTCGACCTCAACACGGTTCCCTTGCAGACGAGCCCTTTGCTGCTGTTGCTTTGCACAGCTTTCATCCAGCTGCTGGAGAAAAATCCCCACAGGAGTTAAGGCCCTGCTGTGCACACGCAGCAGGACCTGTACTTGCTTTGGAGGGCCTTTTTATCCCCTCGCCAGTCCTCCTCACAAAATGTCTTACCCCAGAAGCTGCCCTGTCAGAGTTACAATAAAGGGAGCTTTTTCTATAAAGAGCAAACATATACCAGTTCTCAAGATGGAGCTACTGTGGGACTCTTTACCTGTCCAAACCTAGACTGGAGCTGATCTGTGTTTGCCAAAGCTATGCTGAGGTTTCTAAGGTCCTAATGAGAGACACTCCGAGCAGCCTGCCAGACAGGGAGCCACAGAGAGACACTGCCTGCGCTGGAGCGACAGCAGTAGCAATGTAAACTCCAAAGAGGTGTTCATCTTCAGGGCACTGAGTTAGGGTGCCTTGTCCTCTCACGGTAACAGGACAGTAATGCAGAGGCAATTACATGGATACAAATCCACAAGTGTATTTCCACATCATTGTGACTGTCCACATCAAGGGAGGCTGTAGCCCACTATCGGTCGAGTACTATGTGAACAGCTCTGAGTCAGCTTTGCCCAGCTGTCTCCAAACTAATTTTATAAACTGCTTTCCAAAGGCACTGTCATCCTTCTCCTGCCACCACCTCAGAAGGCATTGGGGTCACAGCCACTATAGGAAAGCAGGAGCAGCTGCAATCAAACCTGAGGTGAAATGATTGAGCCACAACTTCACCTCACAATACCACAGGGAAGATGAAGGTCCAAAAGGTGGCTCAGATGCCTTGCCATAACCTGGGAGGGGCTGGGATAGTTTCAGAGGTGGTGCGCTCAGCTCCCTGGAGGGAAGGTGTGCCTGGAATCACTCATCAGGAGGTTCCAAACCAATTAAGAGGAGACGCTTACAGGCTACATGTACTTTTCTTTTATATTTTTCTCAAAGGAAATTGCTGGGCCACGATATCAATGAACTCGTACCTCTTTTCCAGGATTACATGCAGGAGATTATATTAGGGGGGAAAAAAAATCCCCCACAGATTTTCCATGAACCTTTATCACTGGCAAGAGCCCGTCCCACAGTTCTTGTTCACAGATGACTCCAAAATTATCAGATATGAGCAAAACTTCTCAAGCATAACCATTTTCCCAGTACAAAATGTCATTTCACTGAAAACAATCCTTTTCTTTAGCGGCATGCTCTATTTGTTAACATTTAGCAATGGGAACTCTCAAAGCAAATTTTTCTGCATTAATTTTAAAATTACACTTCAAGGAAAATTTCTTATACAGAAATTTCCTGGCGCCTTTTTTTTTTTTTTTTCTCCAAACAGGAAGGACAATGAAAAATCCTCAACTTTCTAATAGTTGTTAAAAGTATTGGTTACTTGTTTGAACTTGTTATAGGAAAAACACTAGGAAAAAGACAACACTGACTGTGTTTGGTTTATGTTACAAGTTAATATGCTATTAAAATGTTTAGGTCTTATTATGCACTTTAAAAATGTTAGTGCTTAATGTGCTCTGATTAGGGCTTAACAAGTCCTTTAAAATGTTACAATGTTAAACCACCAAATCACATTGTCTCTAAGGAGTAAGAGGCTTAAAAAAATCTTCTGTTCTTCACAACCTAACTCTTACATTAATAAAAACAAAATCCAGTCATAATGAGTTTATATCATATATCAGAATGTTTTGACATCCTTAATGACTGGGAGTTTAAAAGTTGGCTTAACTCTATGTGCTAGTGTGTGCTTGTTTGAGTGTAGGAGTTAAGGTTAGTGGTTTTCTGAAAGCCTTAAATAACAGAGATAATGGAGATGAACATCATGCGTTTTTGCCATAACTGGTGTCTGGAATCCTATTGCCTAATTTAAAGGGCCAGTTATGTGACTGTGAATAATTGAGAAAATATCCATTGAGCCTCATAGCTGTGATGCATTGGGCAGAATACCAATGTAGTGACACCACCAGCGAAATCTGGTAAATTCTGGTTAGTACCCACTGCTAAGCACTAAGGCGCAGATTTTCAAATGTACAAAAGCATACCCACAGTGTTGCGTGGGGGACGGCGGCACAAACTAACAAACTCGGGCCAGACTCTGCTACCTTGCTCAAACCATTCAGTATTACAAGCCAGTGGTGGTCTTGCAATGGCATTGGCAGTCACGGATTTCCAGCATTAGAGGCTTACAGTCACAGTCTCATAACAAACAGTTCTTGTCACTATTCCTCACTTGGAAAAAAGATCCGCAGCAAAGGAAATCTATTACAAACTCCAACATAATGTGACAAAAAATTAAAAGAGTAGCAACGCTGGCTTCACAAAACAGATGCATGTGATAAATAATTGCAAAGTACAACATTCTAATTGGGGGAGGAATTGTTCTGGTCTGTACAACAAAGGACACCTGCAACAGCGGTCAGTGGATGTCCCCTATCTACAGCTGTGCACAAAATGCTATGAAAGTAAGCACGATAGGCTCGTTTTTTTGTTCTGCTCTTCCAATTGAAATGTGTGTTACTCTCTTGAATTTGAGTGATCACTCAGGCAAAATGTATTCACTTCAGTATATGCCCAGCTTTGTTGAAAACTATAAATTTGGGAGACGTCCAATCACAGCAAAACAAACCCACATGACTTATCTAGCTAATTACAGAGTGTGAACAGTGAATTCTAAAGTAACAGCCATGGCAGATAGTTCTCGAGGTTGAAATACACTTGCACGCCCTATTCATCAAATAATTCCAAATAAATAATTCAGCAAAATGCTCAATCTTCATGGATAATTAACAGAAAAGGTGGCCTAATTAGCTCAATAAACTGTTTGGTGCAATTAACTCCACTAAGCTTTAAAGGACCATTCTTCATGGATACAGTTTTCAAGACGACTATTAAAGTATTACTGAGTATTTTTCAGTGACGTGGGATGTATTTTTGAGCTGACTACTGTCACAACTCAGACCATTTCAAGACGTCAAGAGCACTGATGGCTCCCCATATTATTTTCTCACCATGATAGCTCAAAGTTATGTTAGCAACTTAACTTATGCACACCTCTGTGCTGATATACCACCCTGCTATATGCAAGCCCACAGTGTTTACTTACTCCTCATTAAACTGGATCAACATTTCTTGCTAGATAACATGACATGGAGAATTTCTCTTGCCTTTGGTTTTATTTGTTTACTAGCATGAGTTTATTGTGAAACAAACATGAAAAATGTTCAAAGGCTTAAAAGTTCTTTCCCTTTCTCTTGAACTTTCATGTTCTATTCATTTTAAATATGTGGTAAATTGATTTTTTTATTTTCCATATTCATTTCCCCACGTTCCTTTGTATTAAGATAGCTAACACAGAAAAATGATTCCATCTGCTCTGCACTCATTTGTTTATGCCTTCAGAGATGCTGGGTGCTCTGCAGAGAGTAAATAGAGCTCTTCAGAGCTACTCTTCCCAGTCCAAATTTTCTCCAACCTCAAGCACCCAAAATCACAAGGTTAGATTAAAACTTACTATTATTAATCAAATTCATTAAATAATCCAGACACAAAAGCACTCTGTGCTTTAGTTTTCTTTCAATTTTCTTTCTAGTGTCTGAAATTTTCTACTATACACATGGCAGGTTTTCAAAGCCTTCTGCTTAACAATTACAGCTTAAAACTTGTGTGTGACAGAGAGAAGACACAGAGAGAGCGAGCAATAGGGGAGAAAGACAGAGAGAGGGAGAGTGAAAGACAGCCATGGGATTGCTGACTTAGCAGGTATTCCTTGCCCAGGAAGGAACTGGGGTACCAAGGCCAGAGATGGGAGCCTGGGCCAGCACATGGCAGAGCACCCTGACGTGCCCAGTCAGCGAGGTCAGCCTCATGCTTTCTCATTTTTGGGGGATATGTGGCTGTTGGAGGTGCAGGAGCACAAGGCGCATGCCTGGGCCCAACAACTCCCCAGGACAGCCCATGGGCAGACGTTCTGTACAATTGCCTGCATATTTCCCTCCTGTGGGCCCATAAAACACCCCAGCCCATCTCCCTTCTTTCTTTTGTGCTCCTCTCTAACTCATTAACTTATTTCAACAAATAGGGATTTTTTTTTGTCCTGTGTCAGCCCAGTCCGGGTGCTGTAGTGACAGCTGACCAAAGCAGAAGCTTTGCAGGGAGGAGTTTGTGAAGAGGCACAGGGCAGGAGGGCAGAGCAGTGTGGACGCGCTCTTTTAGCTGGACTCCATAAGCTGCTTTCTAGCTTCCTTCGCTGGAAGGGGGCTGTTGTGAGCAAGCTTTGCTTCACGCACACTTCACCCTGTGCCTGGGACTCTAACCAAGGCTGGCAGCAAGCTACAAGCATAGCAGCTTGCAAACACACCCGCTGCCATGCTGCGGAGCATTACTGCCCTGCTTTCCCGCAGTGCAACAGGGAGCAGCATTTACTGCAGTGGAGAAACTATTACATTCAGATTCTGTTAATATTCCTTAATAGGCGAAAGGCAGAAGAGTGGGGGAAGAGAGCAAACAATACGTAACAGTGTTTAAATTATAGTAAAGTACATTAACAATAAATACTCCCCTGTCAAGAATATGTCATGTAATTATATTTACTGCACTGAACAGAGGTAACCAATGTTTTGAGAGGGTGGTTTTGCACTCCCAAGATGACTCTCCTTCGGGGACAGCATATGTGAATAATTAGTCAGACATGGGATATCAGCTGAGAAAAAACCTCCTCCAGTGTAGTGTGCCAGTTGTGATGGCTAGAAAGTTAGCTCCCTCTCCTGGAATAGACCAGAAAGTTAATGTACATTGCACTGATCTAAACCAGGGCTCAGGCATTCTTCGGCATTTTAACTCTTTTTCTCCCTAGTCCTAGAACCTCATTCAAGGGAAATCTATGCTTCCTGAAGAACTGGGTTGTGCAGAGGGGTACAGCATATCACCTGAGCAATTACAACAATCTCACTGCCAAATTCACTGTGACCTTTGCTAAATTGTTGTACAACTGCAGGACGCAGAATACACGTCTGCAGAGCACAAGCAGTGTGACCTGCTGTCACAAAATGCCAGGATCCATAAAAATGTCATTGCAAACCAGACTTCTCTCACGGCTTTGACACTTTGCCCCCCAGCCCTTCTGCAAGCAAAATGACCATTGCTGCGATTAGGAATTTGGCCTGGACAGAGTGCATGTAAGGACAGCAGGACTTACTGCCTGAGCTGAGAATTTGAGAACTAAGGCTGAGGTGGAGACAGAGAGCAGATCATAAGAAGAAATTTTACTAGAGTTTCGAGTGTTTTTACTAAGTGTCTCTGCAAAAAAGTTGAAATACTGCATAGTTTTCACACAGTTTCCAGACCACATGGGAACACAAAGCACTTCTACTTAGAGAATTACAGCTTCAGTTTGCAGATCACAGTAGCTTGGAAAGCTGAGATGCAACTAGGAGAAGAATGAAAATGTAGGCGTTCATAGCTCGCTCACCATTTGGGATTTAATCAGATTCAGATAAAATCAATGGCAAAGCAACTAAGAAGTTCCCTTTGTTTTAAATGTAGGGCTTACAATAGCTGTATGAATATAATAGTTATATGAAACTGCACATAGAAAAGTATAAATAAAATTGTTTTCCTGTCTAACTGTAGACTTCATTAACTGCTAAATACAATCCTTTAAGATTATATAGGATTTTTCATCTGAGAAACTGAAATTTCTTCACACTTTGGACAGTACACTTCAGAGATAAATGAGCAAACAAGGCAGAAAACCAAAAAGCAAAATGAAATGCACACAGGACAAGTGATTTGTCCAAACAGGAAACCATTAGGATTAAAGCCCAGACTTTCCAACTCCTCTATCTGTGCTTTCACTACAAAAAGAGCCATTCTAAAATTGAGACATTTAAAAAAACAGTGACAAGAAAGAGACATATACACGGACAATTCAACCTCCGCTAAGTTGGAACCACCTCCGGCAAGAGGCTCACTCTTTCTACTGAGGAGTCAACTGCCTTCCAGCTCAGACACTCCAGTTAGGTAGTCAGAGCCTCTTAAGAGCAGTATTGCCAAAGAGTTTTAGAGCAAGCATAGGACTCCATGCCATAATAGGAGAGATTATCCACTACTGTATCTCACTAGCTGGGTAAGAAAAACAATCTCGTTATCCAAACTCAAAAGCTTTGTACTTTATATTACTATTATAAGTAGATATTCATAGATACACACAGAGTTGTCTCCAGGGGTGTTGGTGCTGTATAAACACTGAGCAAGCTAAGGTTACCCTAGTTCAATTGCCCAGATAGGACAAGCTCCTTAAAAAAATGTGACCCTCTCTGTTGCTGAGCTTGGATCCTCCTGAGTATCTCTCTCACAAATCCACTATTCAGTTGCAGACTTTGGGGACAGTTTGAATAAACTCCTTTACTTTGAGGTTTCAGTAGGTGCAAGAGCCCCTTATTGACTGTCAGCCTTTCCCAATATGAGTGAGGTGCAAATGGGATGAGTAGTGCTGTGGACAATGCCTGCATTGCCCTGCTCTCCAGATCTGTCAGTCTGGAAGACCTTCGTAAAAGCCAAGACGTTTTCAAGCAGTTTTAATAAAAGTAATAAAAATCCTATTTTAAACCAGGGTATCTACCCAAAGAATTTCACTGGCAAAATTATATCTTCCTATTTAGATTTAAAAAAACAAAACAAAACAAAACAAAGCTTCTTCTACAATAAGCACACAACGACATAAAATTTCACTAACAATAAAATATACAATAAATTTCACATATTATTTTCAGGATACCATATTGAAAGACTCTCATAAAATAAAATATTCTACCCTAATGCCACACAAATTAGTAGTTAGGTTAGGGCTAGTCAGCTAATGCTAGCATTAGATGAGATATGTTATAAAAACATGCTCTCTTTGAAATAGCAAAACATCACATGCAGAATAGCCATCTCATCCACAAAAAGGTGAAGAATTTTCTGCCTTCTGAGAAGATCAATAACTGTTGATTTTCACTCCTGGGATCTGGCTGAAGCTTGGCTGTAGCAGGAGACCAACAGAGTCACTAGAACGCTTCCCACCTTTCTACTCAACTTACACAGGACTCATTAGCTTTGATAAACACTGGGGAGGAAAAGTGACAGTAAAAGCTAGCAGCAGTCCTGATCATTATGTTGGAATTCAGTCAAGAAAGGAAGAATAATGCCTGGATAATGAAGCACAGAGATACAGAAAAGATACACACGTACTGGAAACTTTCAAAGGGTCCCGCAAATAGCCTTTTGCATTACAAATCTTGACTAGTATCTGTGACATGTATGTATATTCCCAGAGAGACACATATTTGGAGGCAAAAGGAGGACTCAAGTTGTTCTAAACTGTGTTTTCCTGGCTCTGTGCACAACTGGTATCTGTAAAGGAATTGCAGGAATAGTAGAGCATGGAGCACAGAACCTCTCCCAGGACTCAAGCTAATGACATCATTTCTATGTCAGGATGAATCTAAGTTGCCAGAAATTATTTTGGCTCCTTCAACTTGTACAGAACTCCTGGAGAATTAAATATTCCCAAAACTTAGTTTTGTAAAAGCTGTACCTTAAATTTGGCCCTATTTATGTCACAATACTGTACAATCTGGCAGCATTTAAACACAGATAGTTTGTGCTGAGTGCACAGTAGTAACTAACAATACAACTGGTCTTTTATTCTGAGTATTGGGTATAAGAATTTACAAGCTTGTATAATGTTCCAGGGTTGTAATATTACACATCTTGGAGGTTTACTGTAATTCCTATTGATATGAACAAAAAAAAAAAAATTCTTTCTGAATGAAATGTTGCAAGTTAGTGAAGACTTTTATTCTCTGCTGCATAATCTGATTCATGTTTACCCTCAACATTAATATTAGCTGTGACAGCTATATTAAGAAACGCCTACAAAAAGTAGCAGCTTTACAAACTCTCATGTTCCTGCAGTGACTGTTGAACTCTTTTTAGTCAAATAACGTAACTTAAAATAAATGCAAACTGTTTCTTTTATTTTTCACTCATGAAATGTGTGGGTTTATGCTTGACTTTTGCAATTAAAAACAAACAAAAAAAAAGGAAGTCATGTCCATTATATCAAGTGTTTCCCATAAACTCCCCTGATAGGTTCATTGCCAATATTTTTATTGCTAGTCCCCATGGAAATCAATACAACGCCTTCCAAATCTGTTTCTTAGAAAGGACTATTCAAGTCCCATCTTTCAGTCTCTGTAGATTTTCAGTAATTGCCGAGATGTTCTGACGTTCAATGATGCTATCCAAATACGTGTCAGATTTGATAATAGTGCTATGTTAAAATAATCCCTTTAAAATACTATATGCACACTAGTAAGAACTTGTCAAAAAATGATAAAAAATTATCAGTTGATTTAAATAATTTAAATATAGTATTTTACTTCAAGTTACAATAGAATTATGTACAATTTAGATATTTAAAGCCAAACGATCACTTTGGTATTCTCAACATTTCCGTTGCTTAATTTCTGAGCCCTCCTGCTTCCTTTTGATTCCACATCTCTGCAGTCATGGTATAATAGAAAAAGGAAACCGAAAGTAAGAGACGAAAAAGTTCATATTTTAAAACACCAGTTTTCACATGAAGAAGTTTTAATTTTTAACCCATTTCAACTATCACTATTCACAACTATCTTTAAAAAAAAACCAAAACAGCAGAGGTATGTACGCACATGCAAACAAATATCTTAATGGATAGATCAGAGTCTGTATTTCTTCTAATTACCATCCACGCAGACCGCTAGCACATGCAATGAGGTGCAAGTCAAGCACACTGCATGTGGGGCTATTTAAAATCTAATGGCTACAGAAATAGTGGAGTGGAATTTTTTCAGAATAATTATGAGGTAGATCAACAAGTACTTAAGACTTTTTCTAATTTACTTGCTAATTTGAAAAAAAAAGAAAAATTCTCAAAAAATGTGTCTTTTAAGAACTTGATTTCCTAGTAAGGAATGAAAAGTCTAAGTAACTGGTTTTTAACAAATGATTACTGCCATGATCCATTTGTGAATATAGCCTTGACTTTCAGTGAAAAATAGTGAATCATTAAGCTAAAGCTAGAATATTAATGACAGCCAGTAATCACTTTGAAGCTTTATGCATTTGGCCTGTTTGGATGTAAACCTAGTGTTTTTGATCCTTTCAATTGGAAGCAGATTCCCCTAATGTCATCCAGAGCACTACAGAGAAAGTCTGTCCTGCCACTCTTCTTCCTGTGTTCCCACTGTGCTGAGAGAAAGCCAAACGCACCTGTCCTACTCTGGAAGCACATAAGAGACAGAGAGGACACATCTAGGGATAGGATCAAGGTCTGTGGCCATTCTTACTTCACAAACTGGTTGTAGAAAAGTCAAAGGACTATCCAGTGACTCAGGAAACTGCACTATGCCATTAATCCTAGACTCTGTTTATGAGACCTGTGCAAAATAACAGCCATTATTATGAGCTTATGCTCTGTCAGCTATGGAAGAGTGGCTTAACTTGTACTTGAATGTGCAAAACATGGGAGATGATCAAGAGAGTCTCTTACTCAGAGGAAATCCAAGAGGTACTTTGTCCTGCTTGGAGACAACCACCATTGCTGAAGTAACTCAGCTGCTGCTCTCCTTGTTAGACTCTCGCCATTCCCGGCAAACAGGACATACAGTACGTGTTTCTGCTCTGTGTTGTTTCACAGTACTGCACCAGCCATAGCAGGAGGTGAGCAAGCACTTCATTCAAACTAAATAAAAGTGCCCCATAGAGTGAACAGTATTTTTACTTTTGATTTCAATGAAGGCAAATCACAATGTATGTGATTGCATTTCCTTCCAAACTATACACATTGAATCCTAAATGGTCAATTAATATTACTTAAAAGCTTATATATCATCTCAGTTCCTTTATATAGGTCAGATGTATTTGATGGTTGGTTTTTTTTTTCTCATCTTCTTTAGTATTATGAAACTGGACAAAAAATGTCTGAAGTTCCTCTTTTATGGAGGGTGTATCTTGTACAGAAAGTGCTGCTTTCGTTACATCTTGAACTCTCATTTTGTGACCTGTCTCTTTAGGTTAAAAGGGCAAGGGTTTATGAAGGACTTAAGAGCTAACTTACAAAGGCCATAACGTCCCTCTGTTCACAGTGGCAGTGTTCAATTTACCTAGCTAATAGGTTGTTTCAATTAAACATTCACATCCTGCACAGGGTGAATTTCTGAACTATGAATGGTACCTGTGCTATTGTTGATACACCCTTTCAGAATCTGTGGTGCATCAGTAAATGTGTTTTTTCTGCCCAAGCATCTTTGAATAACACCAGGGTATTTGTACAAAGAATATGGCAGGAAGGGAAGCTAAAAACTGAAACCTAAGACAAAATATGAAGAGATAATTATAGTTAAAGAATTTGTGTTTGATTACTGGGCTTTACATCTGGGAGTGTCCTATTGCACTCTCATATTAATATAATCTTGGCAATCTGAGAACAACTGAGCAAAAGAAAAAACCTATCATTCTGCACAGATGTGAATCAGCAGAATTGTGTTTTCTCAACTGGGAAGTGGTTTAAACTTCCTCTTTCATCTCCTATTGTTTTTAGAAAATTGTCTTGTGATTGTTCTTCAGCTACACAAACTAAGCCACTCCCTAGATAGGCCCAGGATATGCTTTGATTTCATTAACAATTTGAAACAAAAACCAAGAGACCTAGCAGTAGGATTAGATACGTACCAGGAGATATGACACCATCTCCCTGGCATGAAGGGTTTTTTTCCATTTCAAGCAAGGATGAACTTTGATTAAAAGCAGATAGCCAGGACATAATCTCTTGGCTTAAAAAGAGATATGCTTGTCCTCCATTCTTCCCTTGGCAGCACATATTTAGTACAAGATGGGACTAAGCCACCCTCTGCTACTTCCCTTGCAAATCCCATGGCAGTGAACAGAAGATCATATCTGCAAGTTACAAATCCCTGTGCAGATTCTGGGCCTCAGATCTATATACCCTGACAGCTGCAGGAGCCCAAAATCTGAGCGTAACAAAGACAGTCTTACAAAGAGCTCCCCTCACCCTGATGCACCTTTTGCCCAGACTGCAACTCCTGCTCTGAAGTATCATACACATCAGTTGACTGTCTTCCTACTGCAGCAAGGCCTATGATGCATCGATTGATATGCCCACCACCACCACCCTCATCCCCATTTTCTTTCACTGTGGAACTAACATAGAGAAGGGGGGAAAAAAGATAGAGGAAGAAGACACTCATATGGCCTGCTGCCAGCACTGGCTTACAGAAACACCCTGCCTGAAACTTGTCTGCCTTTATGCAGACACATGCATTTGCCTTCCTTTGCTTGCAAGGAATTGTTACATTTTCACTTTCCTTCAGTGGTAGAACTGAGATGGTGAAAAAGTTTAAACAGAAGAGAGATGAGCAGCTAGCTAGTATCTGTGTCTTTACTGTGCCTGGTAAGTCTGTCCATGCATTAAACTCTCCTGTTAACAGTCATCAGATTATACAAGGATACTAGGAACATCCTAGGAGTAACTCCATGAGTGCTAAGCACCTCATTAAAATTATACTTGTCTCATTTAGGATCACTAATATGTGAAAATTGCCCAATTGTGGCTTTCAATTTATCTATATATATCAGAATTCATAGATGACTGAATGTTGAAGGGGAGGGATAGAGATTGCAGTGTGTCGCATTAATTCTGCAGGAGAGCTCCCAAGGGGAGAATGGTGGAAGCTGCTGAGCTGAGCTGCAAACAGCCAGAGGCAGGAGGGGATTTGTGGGGTAACACCTGATCTGTGTTTGCCTGCATTTTCTCTCTTCCCTCAGCATCTGCTTCTGGCCGTTGACAGAGACAGGGCACAGGGAAGAGAGAGCCAAGGCAGAATCTTCAGGGACAGCAGTAGTTACTAAAAATCATACGAGTTACTTGTATAGTTTTTGCTCCTGTTGAATTAAAAACTATGAACTGGTCATAAATTTGGTCAGAGAGATTTATGATTTTTAAACTGGGAAAAAAAAGCTGAAATTTTAAAGTAGAAAAATTTCCCTTAGTAAATGACTTGAACAGACTAAGGGAGGAGTGATTTCTTGGCTATTAACATCAGAGTAGCCAGCTGCATAGCATTCACATTTCATTGTGGAAACAAGCAGATAAACAATCTCCTTCCATTGTTTGTAGTAATCACAGACTGCTAAATAATTTCGTGTCATTATTTTAGTTGTGCAACAAATAAGGGAAATAGCAAATTAGGTCTAAACCTCCTGTGTGTTTTGTTCTTGTATTTAAAATCTGTCCTTTTTTCACCTGTTTAAGTCAAATCTACAATTTATGCATGGTATATGTGAAAAGAGGACACACATACTTTTGCCAGAACAAAAGTGCATCCCAAATCTGCTTTCCCCAGAAATTGTGCTTATTTATATATTAGTTTTAAAATTCCGGTCCTGTCAATGCCATATAGAAGTGAGGCTGTGTAAAATGTGTTAAATCTAATAGTACTCTGCTAGCCAGTAAAACTTAAACTTTCAAATCTGTAAGACTGAGAAAGCCTGGACACTTAATACTAAGAGGAAAAGGAAAGTCTGTATTATTCACTAAAATTCTCACCTCAAGCTTTGTAATCTCCTTTAAAATAGATTGATGGTTAGGGTATCTAGAAAACTAAGAAAGTCAAATTATTAATTCTATTCACTCATGTTTGCATTCTGATAGCACATATTATGAAACAAACCCTGTTGTTTTGGGCTCTGTTCAAATACAAAAGAAAAATAATCCCAGCCTACAGGAGTTAATTAATGAAATGGACAGAATAATTCCAGCAGACTTGAGCTCTGCTTGTTCACCTTTAACATCTACAACATGTGCTGTAGATGGGAGGGTATCACTGCAAGATCAGTTTATACATCAGTAGCAAGGTATTTGTTCTTCGTGCTTGGTACAACTTGGTATTGATCACTTACTGCTGGCACACAGGAAAGAACATTTTCAAACAGATCCTTTGGTTTTGTTTTGTTTTGTTTTCCAAAACCACATAGTAACTTTGAGCTTAAAATAGATATCTTTTACCCTTGATCTCCAAAGCCCAAATCTATAATCAATTTTAAAACAACATTTTAAAGACAATTCAGAAAAGAACTGGAAAGTGTCAGATCATTTTTATGCTAACTTTGTATTGCCAACTGGTGTTAAGTATCTCATCATTCATGAGTGCAGCACCTGAACACATTGAAATGCAGAGTGACTGCTGACTTGCACATTTCTGAGTGTGTGTAGGGAATGAGCAGGGAGAAGACAGAACATTCTTTTAAAACTACTTGAGGCCAAATATGTGCATCCTTCATTCACTGCAATGTCACAAGATGCTCTGTGTACACCAGTATGACCTTAGATAATCCAGAGGCTAAACCAGCTCAGTACCAGAGTAAGCTCAGACTACAGTATTAGCTGTTTTCCTTGCTCAAGCTGAACCTAAGAATTAGTTACTTTGGGGGAGTGCATTTCTATCTGTTGCTTTGACAGCATAAGGATCACTTTTCACTATAACACACTTGAAACAGAGAGGTCTGGGCAACCTGAATGCCCAGTGTTGAGAGGAAAGATGACCTTGTGGTACCACTGTTTATTCATATTAATATACTGAAATTGGTTGACAGTATTCCCCATGAACCACTCCGGAGAAGAAAATAGAAGGAATTAGATGTCAAGCTGCATCTTCCCCACAGAATCCATGCCTAAGTACAACACCATAGAGCCACTAAGAGTACTATTACTACACTATCATCACAGAGCCAGGTAGATGTGATGTTAGCTAAATGCAAAACAATGCAGTCATGACAGGAAAATGCTCTTCCCAGCTGCATTTAACTGCAAAGTGGTCTACACAGAATGTTTCCTATCACTAAAGGCATTTGTTCGGAAATCACTCAGGTATTATGGCCCAACCCTGAAGCGCTGCATATCCTAGTGACTTGGGCCATGGAAGTGGGAACTTTGAAGAAAAGAGCAGCGTCACATTGGAAAGAAGGGGTGGACAGGCAACTCAAAAGAGCACAGAAATGGGGAAGAACGTAGCCAGGAAAAGGGAATATATAGAGGAGGAAGAAAGAATGGAGAGACATGCTAAAGAAACAAGAATGCCACAAAGGAGCAAGGTCAGCAGTAGAGTGGAGGAGGGTGAATTTACTGGGAAATGCTGCTTTAGTCATCCCGAAACTGTTAAGTGGTCAACTGGTTTCATCTGTAGACAATTAGCAGGGGCAGAGATGGAGCAGATTCACAAAACTGCCTGAGGAAGTGGTAGTGTCAACCCCCTATCACCAAAAGCTTGGCTGTCAGCATGCTCACTCAGGTTGTGTGGGATCAGTTGCCTTTTCTGGCTGATGACATCTGAACCAACATTTCTGGAAGTGCTCTGCCCTAGGGCATTCAGAGGGGAGTACTGAGCAGGGAGGGAAGGATAGAGCAGTCTCTCATGTTAATGCTATTTCACTTTGTATGAAATACTTTTATTCAACATGTGTGAAGGATGAGGGAGCAAGGAGAAAATTACTCCATTACCTGGTTGTTGACAAGATGGATGAAAAGGTTGAAGTTGCTGAATAGTGAGTATTTAAGAATTTCTGCAAAGTGGAACAGCGACCAAAGAATGGATTGAGAACAATCAAGGGAGCCTAGACTACATCCCAGTGAGGGCAGCTGCGTGCTCTCTTAGAAGATGTTGCTTCCAATTATCTCAGGCAGAATGGGAATGAAACATCTGTAATCCAGAGCAACTTCTTTAACTGCTGGGCAACTGGATTAAAAAAGCTTACAAAAAACCTGTTTGAAATGTTTGGAACAAAAGGAGAATTTCACCTGACAAACAGCAACAATTCATGTGGTTTTCAATTTGGTAAAGAAAAACTGTAATTTAATGGTTTGCAGGAATTTTTATTAGTATTATTATTATTACCATTATTATTATTATTATTGTTTAGCTTGGTGACCAAGCCAAAAATTTATTTCTTGTACAGATCCAAAAGAGACAAGAACAGAAACAGTGGTCTTTTGGCTGTGAGATATGGGAAGTTTCGGAAGAATTCAGGCATCAGCAGTGGGGGAGCTGCAAAGAACAGCCAAAATCAAAGGCAAGAAAGCTGAAAAAGGAAAAATGAGATACAAAGAGGAAGAGCTAACCCCACCCTATTCTTTCTGGCACCACAGGCATCCAGAGTACATGACACATGATTTCTTCCACTGTATTACAGGAGTAGAACTCACTTGATTTCTACCACGCCTTCTTCTTATCTACCATCTTCCACCTACATTTAAGATTCAGAATTGCCAGAATTCAGGTTTTCTCTCTTGGCAACATTCTCTTGTCCCTCCCTCATTTCAGTCTGAATGTGTTGGGGTTACCAGGGTTTGCTTTGATGCTGAACCAGATCTGAAGGTATCTGCATAAGCCCTGTTCAAACTGTAAGCCTTAGGTTAAGCAGGTTCTTCAGCACTGCTCAGCTATTCCCTCACAACTGTGTATAAAAATACGTAGTTCTCTCTTACAAAATAAACCAAAACTAAATAGGCAGATGCAAGCATGATTTTATTCATTCATCTCATTCTTCATCCATATGTAAGTTCAAAACCATTAGTATAAGTTAATTGTAATCGTAAAACTATTCAGAGACTTTGCAGTGAAATATCACTCAGACTTTAGTTGGTTAACTTCAGGATTTTCTTTACAATTTTTGGACCACTTTTTCAGTTCCTAATGCGTATAAAAACAACACACCTGATATTTCTAACACAGTTCAATCTTGAGCCACACTGACTTACAGGAGTTCTTCTGATATTTTTTTTTTTATACGCTTTAGTTTACCAGAAAAGTACTGAAAGGTTATGTTGAGGCAGTCACAACTCTCAGTGTAAAAGTACAGTTCTCTATCTAATAATCAAGAACACTTCAACTAAGGGAGAGAGGAACATGCCAAGGACTCAACCCCATTCAGCCTTATGCATATGACCAGCCCAGACAGTTCAAGAGGACCAGATGTGTGAGAGTGTGGATCTTTAGGTCTTTAACACAGTGGAGCTTCTGTGTGCAAAGTAAACATAATAATGTCTTTGGGACTTCAAGTCAGCTGTGTTATAGAATATTGCAAATCTAAAATACATAGCTCATGTATTGTTTTAAACCATCTCTCTTGCTTCTTTTACACCACCAGTAGAAAACTGAGATTTTTCTAGTTATTTATCCTTAATGTGTTTTAATGTCCTCTCTCGAAACATATCACAGAGTGGTCTAACAGCACATTGTTAGCATGATTCATAACAACCACACAGCGGAGGAAAGGTTTGAGTTGAGCCCTTTGCAGTAAACTATATTCATGTTACTCCTGTGGTGACCCATGGGAAGTACAAACTTAGGAAACATGAGATTTGTGTTGATTTTCATCATAGGTTAAATAAGCCGAAAGTCATTGTGATTCATTAAATCATTTTTATGCATGTCAATAGGATTGCCTATTCTGTGATAATTGCACAGTTATGGTTATGAATCTCATACTTAACCTGAATTAAAAAAAAAGATAGACCAGTCAGCCCAAAAGAGGGATTCCTGTGGTGCACAGCATTATGCCCAATTACTACACATTAACACAATCTTAATTATTAATCTTTTGTATTTGCATAGTACTTTTGATCCAAAAGTACTTTGAAAGCTGTATACAAACAATACCAAAGAACTGCTGCAAGCTCTACAATCCTGGGACAAGAACTCCCTGTCCCAGGAAGCACTCAGCAAATGGGGATAAAAGGTCTCAGCCACTCGCACCAAGGCAAACCCTGCCGCAGAGGGGAAGTACCATGAGACTTCTGAAATTCTTATAAAAGCAGAGAGGAGCTCTACTTCAACATTGAGCAAGCTGAAACTTTTGCATTTGTCTTACTTGGAAGACTATAATCTTGAGGTACCTTACCAGTATTTTAATACAGAATGCCAGACATCACATTTCATGCTTCAATTCTGTTTAAGAACACACAAACTTCTGAATCAACTAAATGACTTGCATACCTTTCCCAGACTTTGCCTTGTCACTTCCGTACTGCCCCCTTATGCTAAGAACAGCTTTATTTTCCCTCTTTCTTATTTGTGCTGTTCTGCCATCTTCTGCCTGTTCAAATCCTTCCTCACAAAGGCTTGAGCAACACAACTCAAAGAGGAAGTTAATTTTAAACACAATAGCTAAAATACATATGGCTCACTATCTAATTATAAGATCTCTTTCACTTACCTAGTTAATAAACTCTCTAGAAGCAGTATTGTTCCTTTTTTAATTTTTTTGTACTGTTATGGACCAAGTAGTTTGTCATCTTCTAATATATGTATTGTTAGACTTACATAACAGTTAAAATATACTTATCTATCTGGTATTCAGAAAACACCAGCTATTAGTCAATTAAATCAAAGTATCGTTAAAGTGTTCAACTTGATAGGAACTCTCCCACTCATTTACAAAACACATCGTTCAGACTCTCCATTGTCATAATTTCTTTAAAATACCACAACAGATACCACAAGAATAGAACCATTCTAATTTTAATACAGATATATATCATAATCAGAAAATAGGTCCTGCTCGAGCAGATGCTGTGATGTGTTACATCACATTTGTACACCAAAGTATCACTGAATCAGAGATGTTACACACTGCTGGCATTTGCCTCCTTTCAAAGGGCCAGCAGAAAAGCTTCTGCCCAAAACAACTCCCACTTTCACACCATGGCCATGACATTGTTGTATAACCAGACAATAGCACAAATAAATAAATCAATATTGTCAGTGCTGTCGGCTCAATCCTGTTTACATTTTAATGAACTCTTCTGGTAATAACTTCCAGTTTCCTCCATTTCCAGAAAGCCAGCACTCCATAAATATTGAGTTGTACTATTATCTGCTGATGTACCAGTTTTCTATAAACAGAGAAAATCCAAACTTATCACTGGGCCTAGCTGTTGAAAAAGGTTAGTATAACTAAATAACAAAACAGGAATGTTGTTTACTTGTTAATGTTCTACTAATGAAAAAAAGCTGTTATAGCTTTGATTAATCTAGACCATACTGGACAATTCTGGCATAACTTTCCTTGAAGAGTGACTATTGATTTCCTTTTCATTCTACACTTTGATACAACATATCTGGAAT
Organism: Grus americana; assembly: GCF_028858705.1. Classification (NCBI taxonomy): domain Eukaryota; kingdom Metazoa; phylum Chordata; class Aves; order Gruiformes; family Gruidae; genus Grus; species Grus americana. The sequence goes on from NC_072864.1 coordinate 11,723,883, forward strand.
CTAGCCCAGGTTTCATAACTGCTACTATCTCCACATTAACAGCCTGTGCAAGATTAGAAATAGCTTTTGAAGATATATGCAAGGGTGAGGCAATCCAAGAATTCTCTCCATTTCCACAGGTTGAGCTTTTACATCTGTCTATGTAACAGCTTTTAAGGAATTAAAGGTGTTTGTAGGCATGATCAAATTCATCAAGTACAACTAATTAATTATGCCATTGTTTAATCTTTTAGCACTGCATTGTTTTTTCTCTTCTCTTCTCTGTCTGTATTTATAATACCTGGTGCAGACACAGTAATTACCAGATACTATGGGATAGTGACTGCTTTATCAGCGTGAGCTTGGGAGAGCCACACTGTCTCATAAATGGTGAAGAGTGAGTAATACTAATGGTCTCAAGTAGATGCTAGTAAAAATCTTTGTACTACTCCCCTCCATCTCTTATTCTCTCTAATGATACTCTGTATATAAATCTGTATTCTAGAGGGATGTCTCCTATTGATTTATGCACACACAAGGCATAGGCATAGCTTGTCCAAAACTTGTAGGCTGGATAAGTAGCTTTCACCTATGAAGAGCAATGTATTCAAAAAAGGCCATGGTAATTTGCAGACAGAAAAAAATTACTTGTAAAGAAAATACTTTAATACACTGTAGTGTAGTGTATTAATTACCTGGCACATGTGGGACATCATCATCGTCATGTATTCTGGTCATTTCTAGGAACACATAGCATATTAAGTGACATGGTATTCATGTCTCACATAAGTCATCTTTGAGAGTGGGTATACTCTATTTTTCCATTTTACTTCCTTAAGTCACAGACCAGCCATGCGGTACTGGGTTAACAGCCAAAGAACTGCACTAAATTAGGAGTTGATCAGTTTGCAACAACAAAGATTAGCACCTGGCCCATGGAATGATTATGAAGCAATGACACAATGCCAAAATTTAAAAGGCAACTGTACTTCCAGAATGGATCAGAAAAGGCTCTTCCAGCAGTTAGGAAAACATCAGTGCCATGTAAAAAACTCTAAGGTTTCCAGTCTCTCTAGTTCAATATGTCATTTGACACTGGGATTTAAGTGCAGAGAAGGTCACAAGGATTAAAGAGGCAAAGAGAAAGCCTCACAGAAAGGAAACCAAAATAGTTGGCTTGGTTGGCAAAAGCCAAAAGGAGACAAAATCATTGTTTATGAGTACAACCACAGGAGTAAGCACTAAAGGAAAACCCATTTAAACATATAAACAGTGTTTGTCCATTGAATGGGCAATGGAAGCCCTCCCTCAGTGCGGTAGAAATTTAAGAGACCCCAGACAAGACAAGTCTGCTACAGCCCCCATACTTCATATCTGGCGCTGATATAGTGACCATAGTAGGCTCATAGACTCCTTTGACTGTCAGCTGCAATACATTTAGACCATTTTAAGTGGCATTGCTGCAGTACTGAATCAGTGTTCTTTTCTTCCAATGGAACTTTACTCTTAATTGAGCTTAAAAAAAAGGAAACAATTTTATTCCATCTCTTCTTTCAAGAAACAACTTTTTGTGACAATTTTATAAAAATCTTTATCAAAATGTAAGGTTTTTTAATACCATTGACACTAATGGATTTTTTGCTTTTGCTATGCTTTCGTTTTAATTGAATTAAAATACATTTAGTTCAAATAATACAAATTAATAATAATTCATTAAGCTTTCCTCTTTTCAGCTCAAACTACACTAGGTAGTATTACAATTATTTGGCATAAGAGTTATTTTTAAGATAAATTCATAGTGTAAACTATAAAAATCAACCAATACTGAACAAGTAATTCAGCCACTATTAATTTTAGTATGTATCTATAATGCAATATGTTCATGACAGAACTCAGGAGTAGTCCTTTACTTATCTGTTTACTGGGAACATATATTTACTGTGAACTCTCAAGCAAACTGGTAATACTAATTTATCAATGTAAGAAAAATAAAACCATACCATTTCTGTCAATTGTCAGCAGCTGGCATAGTCAAAGGCAATGAGATGGCCATTCTTACAGAAAATCTAGTTTGTAGATCCCCTTTTTATAAAAATATTACTATTAAAATTGCTCTTTTTAACTCTAAATAAATGTAGAAGTCAAATGACTCAATACAGTAATAATAAATTGCTTAAAACAAAAAATGCTGTGTAAATTTAAGACTTTTACACCTGTTGCTGTCACAGTCTGCCAAACACTCACTATCACAAGAAAATTTTTTCTATCTAGGTTTGTGTTGGGCAAAAATATTAGAAAATGAAGCTGTTATTCAAAAGAGAGGCTTTCTGTTACACAGCATCTTCAATTATTATTTTGCTATTGTCATGAACTCCAGAAGGACAAGCTGGGTGACATGTGATGATGACTGTCAGACACTATAGAGAAAGCCTGGTGAACAGCAGGCTGAAGGGGAGTTTGAACAGCACTCTGCTGTTGCAAAGTGAGCAATCATCAGGTTCAGAAGTGAGAAGGAGCATTATGTGCAGAAGACAAAGTTACTTCCTCCCCCTGGGCTACTGGTAGCCTTAGCTAGAGCTCTCTACTCAGATGCAGAGCAAGGGGGGGAATTCAGCAACCGCAATGCTCAGGGAGCTAGAAATCATGATTTGTGCAGGCAAAACAAAAGAACTAAAGCTGTCTCCAAAGAAGAGAAAATCAAGTACTAGGTAAGGAGTTTTCAAGTATGTAAAACGTTTCTGCTTGGACAAGTACCAAGCAATGTTGCAGCTCACTATTAGATAGTGGTCTCTAACACAGTAGCAGGGGAAAGGATGACCTGGGCACACTGGAGCTCCTTTGAGACCATTTACAGAAGTCTCTGAATGTTTTAGGCAGATCTCATTCTATCTTGGAGGAGGAATAGCAACAAAAGGACCTTTCTAGCCTTTTTTTTTTTTTAATTAATGATCTTAGTGTGTTCAGGTTTTCTATTTTTATTGTTCAAATCACAGAAATAAGTAGGAGAGAAAGGGAAGCAAGTGCCCAAACTCAGCTTACAGTGACATCGGACAAAACAAGTAGCAGTATTTGCTTCATAGCCCTGAAAACACCAAGCCACACTCTGGATTTGGTTTCTGCCAAATCTCATTTCAGAAAAGCTATAGGCCTAATGGGATCATAGACTAGGCTTTTCTATCCATACTCTAGTTTCCTGAAAAGCCAAAAAAACATGCTGAACTGAGCTACTGAGAGGTTCTCTAGTGTGGAGATCAAGGGTCATGGGAATGGGCTGTATTTCAATGAATATGCTCCCTGGTCTTAGCAATGAGATACAATCTCATATGCACAAAATAGTTTATTACCCCTTTGATGACCAGTTGCATTCACATGGGGACTCACTTGAAAAATTGGAAAATTTGCTTCTTATATTTTAACTGGATATTACAGTAGAATAACAAACACATAACAAGACACAAAGGAAGCAGAAGTTTTAGGCAAAATACATGCCATGCATTTTTGATAGTACAGGTGATTAACCAAATTATTTGGGAAGTTGTTACTGAAGTCTTGATATCAAGGTCAGATGTCTTGGTACCTAACTAGAAGATAGTGGTTTCCTGCAGGTATAGCTTGATCAAAGTCTATGGCTTTTGCCATAGAGGTCGAAGCATTCCCTTCCAGCACAAAGAATGTCCTTAATAAGGGCAGTAACACAGTAGGTAAAGGGTGGAACAAAGGCGGCCACAGGCAAAAGCAACAATTAATAAATAATAGTCTGCAACACTCTAATATAGCACTTCACATGTCCAATGTGATAACTAATTAATCATAGCAACAACTTTGTACTCTTTCATCCAGCACCTCAAAGTGCTTTACAAATGTTAATTAATATGTAGGCTGTACTTTGAGGAAAGATATTAATGCATTGGCCCCAGTCAACATTAATTTGTTCTTCAACAGCACGGCTTGTGAAATCTGGTTGACTTTCCCAATGAAACATAAAATGTGCAAATCTTCCTGGCAACAAATCTGAAAATGTTCTCCATTCAAATATAAGCTATTCCATTGTATTGCTGACAATATGGCATGCTCCATCCCTCCATGTTGTACTCCAGGATAACCTCACATAACACAGCATGCTTTAAATGTAAGAGGAGATTAACTTTTCACAAGAAAATTGGATAACTGGTATTTTAGTCTGAACATCTGGCACATTTTAAGCTAAACTGTTTCTTTAAAAAGCTGGGGGTTTGCTGTGCATTCACATACTACAAGCGTTTGACTAACTTTAGCTCAACAGCTGAAACAAAAAGCTAATTTCTTTGCTGCAATGACCAGAATGGGGCTACCCAACATGACCGGATGTCTGTATATTTTACAATTATTCTAATTCCTCTATTTAGCACTGTAAATTTACATGACATTTTGTATACATTCAACCAATTTCTGCTCATACAATCAATCTCCTGGCTTCAAAGGAGCGTGTGCATGAATGAGACACACAGGATTTATCCAACATGCCCATTAAAAAATCATAATAGATTGCTCTGTAAATTCTTTGAGTGTGTTCATATTGTGCACATATCCCCAACTACAGAGTTGCTGAAGCAAAACTTTTGGGGCCCCTATGATCAGAGCTTGAGAAGGTCAGCTAGTTCCCCTCTGTTACACAGGTTAAGTAGAAAATGGTTAATAGTTGGAAAGCTATTACCAACTGTCACAACTTCTCTCTTCTTGTCTTCTTAAAGTCTCATAATAGTACATCCAGACAACCTTAAATTTGCATTGTTAGAAAGCTCTATTTATTCTCCAGAATAATAAACCTTCTGATGTTATTCAGGTTTTGTATCAAAAACATCTTCACAAAAATGTATTTCAAATACACACAAACACACACACATTGAAGTTGTTGGAAGGAAATGCTAAGAAGAGGCAGTACCAAACTAATCTAATCACTAAAACATTAACATCACAGAAAGGGCTGCCTAACATTCTGTAATAAACGTTTACCATTTATTTTGGGAACCACTTCCCATCTTCATGCCCTAGAAAAATACCAGCAGTGCAGGACAGAAACAGAACTAGCAACTCCTAACTTTTGAAATGAAAAGAGTTCACAGCAGTGCCAAGTTTCACCTTAAGGGTTGGAGAAGGGAAGGAAGAAAAAAAAAAAAAAGAGAAGAGTGCAAGAACTATCATTGAACAGGTGTCTTCTTAATAACATGAGTAGAACTAATAAGCTTAATTTCAGTTAGCTTTGAAGTCAGGTGCAGGCTATTAAGAGAAACAGTGGGTTAGCATTCCTGGGAGCAGGTTTACTAACAGTATTACACAAATAAGAAGTCATTTCTTTATGACTTGAATGGCTATAACTAGCTAGGGCTTACAGCGTTTTTTTAATCAATAAAGTGATTAAGATGATACAAATCACAATATAAACTGATACACTTTGGGGAGGGTCTGTGTATGTGTGTGCATGTGTAGCAACTGCTTGTAAATTATGAAGCATCTACCTGTGTCTAATTGGTTTAGAACTTAAAAATGTAGATGTTGTAAACTGGAAAAAGTTTAAAAACCTCTGCCTAGCAACCAGTATCATGTTTCAATAAATCTGAAGTATTCAACGGGTACACTTACTAATAAGGACCAGGAAAGAGTTGAAGAGTCAAACTGTTGTTTGGATCATGAAGCAAGCAGCCTTCTGCTGCTTTTTAATCACAATGTATTTCAACTTCTCATCTTTTCTCCCATCCAGGGACCTGACAAGCAACTCCCTAGCTACCACTTGTCTTAAAAGACAAAGACAGCATGTCCCAGTGGCACAGATAACCTTTTGACACTGTTCTTTTTTGGGGGTTTATGTGTGCTTTTTAATAAAAGGAAGAACAATCCTTTCCTCTTTGAGATAGTAAGGAACTTCAGAATGAATACAACTTCCATCTAAACACAGTTTAAGTGTGTTGATACAATATTTCTTTGAATTCTTAAAGGTACACAAACAGCAGCCTCCTGACTTCAGCAAAACGCTGCCTTCACTTCATTGAATCCAATATCTTCTTCCATGATTACATCATTTAAATCCTGTTAGACTAAACATCAAGACTATACTCTCCAAAACTTAGCATATATGCCATAGCTGGAGATAGTAGATGTCTCTGTTAAAACAACCTATTCTTCCACATATCTTTCATTTCACTAGAAATGCCGAAACTTAAAGAAGAACCATGATAACATCAGTTTGTGACCCTCTGTATTTCTGGTTAGAGTTTTTTCTTTCAAAACAATACTAGATACCCATTGTCAAGGTCAGAGATATTAAAAGTGATTTGTTAGATGTAAAATACTGTTTATTATAGTCTAAAGAGCAAGCCAGCTTGAAATAATAAATTAGTGCCAGATGAAAAACTGCCAGAATTCTCTATTATACATGCCTTTCCCTGGAAAGCATCCCAGATTTTTTTCCTTGATAGGCTCTTTTACTAAAGACTCCCTGACTTATGGAGTGTGAGCAAAAGTTATAGCTTATAAAAGGGTCAGTGAGGAGCATTAAGGGGCTCTGAAAACAACAACAACAACCAAAACTCGCATATAAACTCAGCTGTGGCTACAGCCTAAATGGTACAAACTGATGAACTGCAACAAATGCTAAGAAAAACTTAGGGAGTTCACCCACATAATTGCACTGGGTCAGATACTTGTAGCATCATCAGAAATCTGAAAACTGCATGAAGGAAGAAACCCAAATTATTCTCCTCTTCCCCACCACTCTCCATTGCTCTGTGTTGTTTCACAGACAACATACATCTGAAAGAAACAAGTAACTTGTATGAATTAAGTTCATGTTGAGAATGAAATGCATAAGTGATTTGATACTATGAAAGATAAAAGCGCTACTGATACCAGCAGGAAGGCTGGACTGTAATGAAAGACTGTTTCCTGTCCCAAGGTAAATATCGCCAGGTATACTGTTAGCTGTTGCTATTCTTCAATGGAAAATAATAGAATTTATATCCTTTTTTCTAACTGTGGGACTAAAGAGAAATGGAAAAGACAGCCTCTTTCTCTCTGTCACATGCATGATTATTGATTTCACCACCATATGCTGAGAAAGCAGGGTGGGACCATTGGTCACTGCAAGTCAGTGTTAACAGCAGGGGCATAAGGAAGCGCTTAAAAACCAAGCAGATGTCTCTGGCTGGGAACCTGGGAAGAGAAAGGGATGACTACAAGTTTTCACTGTACATGTCGCAAATGTCATGTAGTTCCAGGTCTGTTGGCTTGCTGCAATCTCACAAATAAGCCAAAAAGTGCCATCAAAAGCAGTCTGCCAGCAATAAAGCAACAAAGAGGCCCCCACCGGAATGGTCAATGCTGAAAATAAAAGTCATGTTATAAATGTTTACATGATGTAAGTTTGGAGTGTAGAGTCCAATAATTCTCACTGGCTCTTCTCTCTCACTTCCGTTCTTGGCAGCTAGATAACAAGTTCAGCCAAGCAACTTACTTAGAATGTACTGACATGAATCCCCATAGTGTAAATAACATATCTTACCTATGAAGGGTGATTATGTTCCCTTTATTCTTGAAAATAACATCTTCCTAGCCTTTTCATGAAAATCAACTGTTTGCATTCTTCATAGAGTTTATAGTATAGTCTATAAACACAATATGGAGTATTGTTGTTAATAACTAGAAGTTTGACATGGGCCCAAATCTAAACCATGGAGCTGACATCCCAGAGCATAGAGGAAGTTTGAATCTGAACATTGCATTTCCAGCCTGTCTCTGCGGGAAATGAATTCATAAAGCAATAATAATATCATAAACAGCACTTAACGCGTTAGGGCTGATCCTGCCAACACGTACTCCTCCAGCGCAAAAACTCTTGGCAGGTCTTAGACACTGCTGAAGCTTCACTGAAACTCTGTAAATGGACCTTTTGCGGGATTTAAGAGTCATACCATTGCCAAAGGGTGACATTAACCCTTTCTGTCTATACCACTGAAATCAGTCATGGTGCTAGCGTAAGCAATACATGATATATTCAATTAGATCAGGCGATACATCACTCCTGCAAGAACACCAGTCATCTGATTTTTGTCATCCTCCCTTTTGGGATTTTATCACTAGTGATTTTTAAATAAGGGTAGATAAATCTCATGAGCACAGAAGTCACGAAACACATTTGGGTCATCTTCTGAAACATCGCAACTACTGTTGTCTGCTCTGCAGAATCAGATCCTTTTTGTTGATGCTTTCTGCAGCTGACAGTCCAGTTCAGTCTGGCTCTGCGTCTGTCAGGGACTGGGCTGGAGGGTATCGTACAAACTGAGAAGGAAGCCAGCAAAGGCAAGTGCTGTGTTACTGGAGGAGGAGCAGACACGCTGAACACGTTGGAACAGTATAGCTCTGCTAGCTGAGATCTGTCCCCTGTCCTCACACTACTGGCACTGGCTACAGTTTCATTCTCCAGCTGGCTAGACGTGTACCTTCCACAGCAGACCAGCATTACCCTCATGAATACCTGCTTCTTGCCTTCAGACTTTCAGAGTTGAGATTTTCTTTTCTCCTAACACAAGCATAAAAATTCAAGTTTTGTCTGTATCTTAAAGTATTTTCTGAATATGAATTCCTGGAGCAATTCTTCACCTTCCACTCTTCTACAATCTTCAATGAAAGCATTAAAAGTGAGAGTACAATTTGGGCAAAATTTCCAGACAGTGAAGAATGCTTTCTGTGCAAAGAACAAATTGGCATGCGCAAATACCTCATATGTGGATAAGATTACTTGCAGGGACAGGTACCATAAAGGTACTTGCATAGACAGGTACACAAAGATACATACAGTACCCAATTCGTATACTGTCACACAATGTTTGCATAAGAAATTCAAAGTTATATCTGCTTTAATTTATTTATTGCACACACTATTAAACTACTGAATTTTTAATGTGTTTCTTCACTCTAATGTCAAACTGAACTTCCAGGGATTTACCATGAATGAGGAAAATGAGTATTTAAAAACAATGGAAATTGCCTTAGCAACACCCAGTTATTATCACCTTTCAATCTAGGCAAGTCTCAAAAGCTTAAAAAAAAAAAAATCTAAACACTAAAACATACTCTTTTCAAGTTTGAGTGAAGGATGCCAAGAAGTAATATTAAATTGCAGCTGCCCTAGGAAACCTAGCTCAAGACAAGCCAAACTGACTTGATGTGGATTCTTTTCACTGGGGCAAAGGAAAATCAGCAGTACAGGTTGAGGTCAACAGTCATCTAGTAGCGTGATTCTCAGAGGATGTTTGTCTCACATTGACCCTCTACTGGAACTTCAACAGGTTCGTGCCCTGTCAGAAGTGATGGAAAATCTTCACAGAAAGCAAAAGATAAAACAGTACTCAGATGGTATGGGACATGCTAGCACCAGAGCTCAAGAGGAGCTAGCACCTCCTCCTTGACATCAGCAGTCACAGGACTGATGTGACACAGCAGCTCCAAGCTGCTGAGAAGTAATTGCCTGCCCTTCGTGATGTACTTAGCCCTTTTTCTGCTCCAGGATATCAACCAGAAAACCTTTAACTGGAAGACAATAAAGTTGACAAAAAGAGACATGACTGTGTATATTTGAATGCTCATATAGAAATGCTTATGGCTGATCTCTTTCCTCCTGACACATTCCCATCTGGGATTTGGAGGGTGCATCACAGAATTCATAGCATTTGGGATTTATTTACTTGCTGTCTTAAGGCTTTCCCTAAGGTAACTTGAGCATAAAAGATTTTAAAGCTAAACAAACTAAACGATGAAAAAAACCCAAACATCTCAAATAACAATCTTTGCTGACATGGGTTATCCTAACAGCTGACTGTCAAGGAAAAGTAACCCATGTCTTTGTGGTTAAATAAACAGAAGATGGGCACACTAAAATATATTTTCATGCTATATACATATAATTTGAGCAGAGTTGAAACCCTTTCCTAGCAGGACTATAGCAGACAGCCATCAAAACTGCTGCGGGAACACAGCGATACAGCAGACCAGCTTGGAACTCATCCTCTGGCTTTTGCTTCCACTATCAGACAAACTCTCAGAAAAGCACCTTTCTGACTAGCTGCCGAGCCATTACATCTTCCCTTACCACCCCTCAGCAAAAAAAGACACAACTTAGGATAAATACATAAGTACTAGTTGTACAATCATATTGCCCATTACTTTTAATAATGTTACCTCCATTAATTGTAATAATGTTTTCGTTTGTTTCTGCTGTCTAGCAACCCCTGGCAATTTTCAAAATTAAGTCCTCTCTTCATACAATGACTGAGGAACTGAAACAGTACAGCACTGTAATATTGTTATAGCTTCACTGCATCTGAAATCCTACTACTCATTCCCAAATAATTTCACCTGAACAGTGAAGATTTTTTTTGATGGACTTTCAGAGCTTATATCTGAAGTGAGATGATACCAGAATATAAAAAAGCAATTTATAAGATTTGCTTAGCAGTTATGTCGACCTTTTAATCCACAAATGTCAAATGCTCCAACACAGAGGCAAAACTTTTAGGTTTATTTCAGAGACAAGCAAAAAAACCAGACAGCAAACAGATACCAACTCTGCAGAAGAGCTGGTACTGGAACCCAGTCTTCTCACATTTCCTGTTCCATGACTTATTCACTGGGACTACATTCCTTCCATTCTCTGGGCATCTTTCCACCTTTTAATTAACCGCCAGTAGCAACCATTAACTTGCCTGGAATTACTGAAGAAAGGGGAACTGAAGGTCATCTGTGTTTTTGAGGAGATGGGATAGAAGCCCACCAACAATCTAGTATCAGGCTCACTCCTGGCAGGGAACATTGCCACATGGTTCTTTCAAGACTTCTCTGGCAGCAGAAAGATACTGCAATGTAAAATACAGCCAGGAGTCACAAAGTCTAATGAAGAGCCAGAATGAATTCCTAGACTTTTTCCACCTCAGTTCCACTGATACAATGAAGTGATTCCCAACAAACAGCACAATCACTCCGAGTGCCAGAGCATGAATCAGCACATTGGTCCTCTCTGACCAAGGATTCTCCAGCAGTTATCACACTATTCTGTAAGGCCTTTGCTCTGCTCAGATCTCCCATCATCAGCAAAATTAAACTTTCCGTGTTTTATTTGTAGGATCTGTCATAGCACCTCATTCAGGGTAAAGAAGTTTCACACTAACTTATTCTGCATACTTCAGTTCTGTAAAGTCTCAAATCAGTTCAGACACTACAAGAAATCCTATAAAATTTATCCTTAAGCACCAGTGGAACAATGTTAACATGCTGTCATGTACAGTAATTAAACATATGCTTCTCTCAAGATTCTGACAGCCAATGTTCGGGGCTGCACTGTCATCATCTTGTATTTTTTCATACTTCCTTTTTGACATGGGACAACTCTACAAATAGCCTGTCACTCAAGGCTTTGCAATAACAAAGTTGAAAGTATAAGGTATTTTGTGTTCTGTGCATATTCTAATGCAACTGAAGTAAATCAAAGCAGTACATATAAGCATTCTGAATAACAGGTCACTTTAATTTACAAAAATATGTAGGGATCCAAGGATTAACTCTCATGAAAGATGCAGGCATTTTACAGTACCATTTAGGAGGAAGGCAGGTACCTTAGTACAGAACTGTGATACAAAACTCTGATGCCTCACCTGGATATGCCCTAATTCTAGAGGAACCCTTAATTTTTACCATATCATAGAATCATAGAATGGTTAGGGTTGGAAGGGACCTCAAAGATCATCTAGTTCCAACCCCCCTGCCATGGGCAGGGACACCCTCCACTAGACCATGTTGCCCAAAGCCTCATCCAGCCTGGTCTTAAACACTTCCAGGGAGGGGGCATCCACAGCCTCTCTGGGCAACCTGTTCCAGTGCCTCACCACTCTAACAGGAAAGAATTTCTTTCCAACATCTAATCTAAATCGACCCTCCTTCAGCTTAAACCCATTACCCCTTGTCCTGTCACTACACTCCCTGATAAACAGTCCCTCACCATCTTTCCTGCAGGCCCCCTTCAGGTACTGGTAAGCTGCAATTAGATCTCCCTGGAGCCACCTTTTCTCCAGGCTGAACAGCCCTAACTCTCTCAGCCTGTCCTCATAGGAGAGGTGCTCCATCCCTCTGATCATCTTTGTGGCCCTCCTCTGGACTCGCTCCAACAGCTCCATGTCTCTCCTGTACTGGGGCCCCCAGAGCTGGACACAGTACTCCAGGTGGGGTCTCACAAGAGCGGAGTAGAGGGGCAGGATCACCTCCCTCGGCCTGCTGGTCACACCTCTCTTGATGCAGCCCAGGACAGGGTTGGCTTTCTGGGCTGCAAGTGCACACTGCTGGCTCATGTTGAGCTTCTCATCAATCAATACCCCCAAGTCCTTCTCCTTCTCTCTCATCTTGTTCCTTGCGTTCTGCCTAGCACCTATACAACCGTGAACCTGGATGCAAGAATTCAGTGTCTGTCCATCAAAGCCAGATGGCCTCAGCCATGCCTGACAGCAATCAGAAGACCCCACTCTTTCCAAATGCAGTCAGAGAGCAATGCACACTCTGTTGAAGTGCTCATGTGCAGAAATGAATTCAGAATTCACTGGACCAGAAAAGAAAGAGAGAGAGAAGCCAACATGAACCTGCCTCCCTAGCCAGGTGCTCAGAGAGCTTACCTGGGAACTGTTTGGAATTGGGACTGGACCCTGATTTCTGTTGAATTCTTTAGTCACTGACTGACAAATTCATTCCCTCCCTTGAACTCAGCCTCTTCCACACAGTCTTGTTTTCCTTCTTACAGGCAGCTGACACAGTTCTCCTGAGAGGAGGAAGATGCAGGCTGGAGATTCTCGTACCTGAGGACGGTCTGAACATTGGCTTCCTCACTGAACTACTGCACTATTATATACAAAAGTGGGCAAAATCACCTTTTAAAACAAATTATTTCTACTTAATTCTTTGAAAGGACAGGAGCCAGGACCTATCCTCAGGAAGGCAATTTGAGCTATGAATCCACAGCTCCTGCTCTATATGGGCCCACTGAACCACCTGACTACATATTCCTGCTGGAGACCCATCGCGCTCCACATGGAGCCAATATAGGGCTCTGCTCTCTCCATGGGCCACATACTGGAGGATACCCCTACAAGACAGCGTGTATAGCCACTTGGAGAGACAGAAACAAACTCCCGGTGACTGAGCTCAGGTGCCAGACATGACACAAGTGTGTTAACTTTGTGCTCTGCCTAGGCTGGTTTATCCTCATCAGAAGAATGGCAGGCTGCCCCACAGGGCACTAACACAATGATACCAATGATAGAACCCAAGGGAACAGAATGAAGCTGCGACGGGGGAGGTTTAGGTTGGATATCAGGAAAAGGTTCTTCACTGAGAGGGTGGTCAGGGGCACTGGAACAGGCTCCCCGGGGAAGTGGTTACAGCACCAAGCTTGACTGAGTTCAAGAAGCGTCTGGATAATGCTCTCAGTCATATGCTCTGATTCGGCTGGTTCTGTGTGGAGCCAGGACTTGGACTCATGATCCTTATGGGTCTCTTCCAACTCAGGACATTCTATGATTCTACAATTACACTGTTTCCTAGATCCAGACTAGCTTGTCAGCAGTTGCCTTGGTACCTTGTACAGCCCTGCACTGCTCCACATATGGTGTTAAGCCATCACTGCCTAAGAACTACATTCCTACCTGAATCTACCCTCCAAATCTGAAAGCTCTTGTCAAAGGACTCAAATCAACAGTTTCCCCTATCTCACTAAGTACCCACATGAACACCAAGTCTTGCATTTCCCTCCCAAATTAATCCAGCTATGATCCCTTGCAAATTGATCAATTCCTTGATCTTGTCCAGTATGCTGAAAAACACAGCATGGCAGAAGTTCAGAGCATGAGAGAACTGAAAGGGTAAGGGGGGAGCCCAAGCCTAGAATATTAAAGTGTCTACCTAGAGCATATCAAGAGTTGGCTGACAGGAGACAGGGACAGACAAACTTGTCTGTCTTCACAGTGAAAGACAGCTACATCACTCATCCATATAAACAGAGAACTACTTTACTTCCTCAGAGTTTTAGCGAACATCTTGTAGAAGTAAACTGAGCCTTTCAGGAATGCAACATCAACTCAACCAAACCGAAAAACGTGAAAACCTTTCTCTGTGTACAATGTGTAGCAGTCATTGTCAGCCATTAGGAAACTAGTGCCCTTTTGCAATCACAAATGTCTCAGCTCTGTACAAAACCTAGTGTAAAGCTACCTGAATCCAACTGTAACTTATCAATATGAAAATCCTGAAAGTGCTAATCTTCCATTTTTCATATGCTGTGCTTCTGTAATGAAAGGATTGAGTGTATCTTTTAAAATAAGTATTAAAATTACACTAAGATTATATGAATAGGGAGAATAAACTTTGACAGACAAAACCAGAATTCTGCAAGAATATCCAACAGACGTTTTACTGCTTTACAGTGGTTATAGCCAGCACTTCTGCAACAAAGGGGAGTTTCAATTACTCTGGGGCACCAGGCACAGATTGAAACTCATATTTTCTTATCTATTTAAAGTTGCTCAAATAAGCATAAAGTAGTGGTGTAATCAGAGAAGCTATTTCCATTAATCTTTATGGCCTGATTTAAAAAAAAAAAAATCTAAACAAAGTTAGTTTATAGGGACGATCTTCCTTTGCATGCAATCTCACAATGCACACAATACCTGTGGGTTTACCCAGGCAGAATTCCCACTGAATCTATGGGGAATTTTTTCCTGATTATAAAGCACACAGTCATTTCCAGTATTTTACATTAGTTATCTCTGAGATGAGTATTGCCAGTACTGGAGCAACTTTAAATAGAGAAGTAGGACTAACTCTGTAGTAGCTTTTGCCTGAATTCTGCTAGCTATGACATTTTGTAAGTCCAGGACCAGCTGTTCTTAATGTCCCTGAGTGTATGCTAGGGCAGCCCAACATGTGACATTCTGCATTTAATTAGAACTTAAACTCATATATATTGAGACAAAAGTCAGGATAAAAGATGCCCTCCAATTCATTTGAAAGGAATTATACTCTCCAACACACATGTGAGAAAACTGTAATGTTTCAAACTCTAATTAGGAAAAAAATAGAAGAACAATTCAATTACCTCACATGTATTCCTGTAAGTTATTCATACAGAGCACGTGAATGCTGTTATCTTCATTACAAATGATACAGACATGCATTTATACCTAGTATGCTAGCAATTCCAGTAGATGATGTAAAGCAGGGTGCTGAAGAGGACAGACTCACTTGGTAGATTTACCTGGAAATAAAAAAAATGCACAAACCCAAGACATTCCCACTAACTTCAGCAGGCTTTGGATCAGGCTCTACTTGCCTGCCTAATTAGGGCTCTTCTGGCTTCCTGGCAGCAAAGTTCCAAGAGGCCACCCTGCCAAGACCTCTCCTACTTGCTGTTGACTACTACTCCCCCTCCCCAAGGAGGTGGGGGTTCTACAGCACAGAAACCAAATACATCCTTTCCAAAACTGCCAAGACATGTATGAATCCAAATGTGCAATCCAAAATTCAGTTCAGCTTTAACAATATTTCCTTTGTCATATGGAAGTTATTGCATGCTCCACTCCAAGGAAAATACAGATATCCCAAAGTCTTACTCAAAGGCCCAACATTTAACACTTTGAAGTAAGCTACAAGAGTCGAAAGCTTTGGCGAGCTTTACCAGATTTATCCTATGTGTTTTAATTGCCATCTAGTGGGAATAACGTGCAACTCCGTCTCTCGGGTTAGAGCCCTTCATAGAGAAATCCTGTCCTCTCCATCCCAGACGAACTTGTAAATTTGCAGGACATAACTGCCCAGAAGGTGTTTGTTCTGGCTCAACTCACCTGGACAAGGTGATGCATTTTGTCTGGGCCAGAGGATGTCTATCAAAACCAACTGGTGATTGTGCCTTTTCATCCTCAAAAACAAAGCCATACCTAATCAGAATAAGCCATACACTTTTCTACGGTCTGAGAAACAAATTATTTCTGTATGTCATTCCCAATGTGAGGTTTTCAAAACTGTGGAAGGACTTGGACTAAAATGCCAACAGCCTACATTTACAGCAGCTCTTAGGCATTGGTAATGAGAAGATACTGCAATGCTTAGGAATCATCATTCAAATCCCAAGTATTTATAGGGAAAGAAAAAACATAATTCTTCACTTATAGGTTATTAAATCTTTAGGCCTAACTTGACAAGTAGGCTAGTCCTAATTTACAAACATATAATCAAAAATATTTTCCTATTTTCCAAGCGTAAAGCACTGAGCCTACCAGCAAACTCATTAAGCAAAAGCAATTTCCATTTATAGGAGCTTAGATTCAGCTTTCCAAATACCTCATTTCTATCCCTCCAATTAGCATGCCACATATGGAAGATATTATACCAGATACCCTTCACCTTTGTCCTCAAAGCTATGAGAGGGACCAAGTGTTCTTTATTTCCTGATGAATCCTTAATTACCTGCAATGTGATATATTCCTCCTTCTTTCTTTTTGATCCTAAAATCTGAAAGGCAAAGCCAGCAAGGCACACTGTCTTTCTCTGACCCTTTCATTCTATATATTTCCCAGTCACAGACTTTAAATAATAAACACTTGCAAATGTGTAGTACCCATCTGCATTCCCTTTCAGTCTGTCTCTTCATAGACCTGGTAGTCTCTTTGTTAATGGCTCAGCTAGATTCATATCCATGATCAGTTATTTCTCAAAGGGCAACAGAGATGTGCCTGGACAGCAAACTGCTGTCTGCCCAGTATGGTGCCAGAACCATCAGATCCCAGGCATCTGAGTGGTCATCGGACATTATGGAAAAATCAATGTTTAGTTGATTTCAGTACTTCAGATCCCAAATCCTATGTGTTAATGTACACATCACAGGCTGACACCAAGAGCAAGGGAGAAACAAGGAATTGCTGGGGTCATCAAATGTATCTGTGCCTATGCCCTCCTCTGAGAACATTCCAGTACCACACCACTTCTTTTGAAAACAGCAAAGTACGTCAAATAACATTTTTTAGCTAACAAGCCTTACAAAATGTGTGCACCCTTTTATTTGGCATCCTATCCTACAAATACACAAGTTGCCAGGTAAGCCAAAGATAAGATGCTTACTTGCAAAAGAACAGCCAACTAGCATGTGGCACTTTGCTATCAGCCTGGAGTTCCCATGTTAACAGACCTTAACCAGGACTGGATTAACATTTAAGAAACACTTTTTATGTAAATTTGGAATCTTGAACTTAATATCTGGTCTATGCTAGTGAAGAAGTCTATGGCATTAAATTGACAAAGCTCACATTGGCAAACCCTATTCTACATCTGTCAGGATCATCAAACGATACTTAATACTTAGGACAGTGACAGTCGAGACAACTATATCAGTTAAGACTGCCACTCTTAAAGACTTTGCTCAAGAGTGGTTTTACTGGAGCAGGACAAAAATGCAGCTTCAGTGGATGAGCTGCGTCTGTGTTTTGCTTAGGTAGTGTTGTGGTACACCTACAATCATCTGCATGCTGTACCTATAAAGTGTAAGAATGGCATCTCTTTTTTACTTTTATGCTCTAACCTACTTTAGAATAGAAGGGCACCAAAGCAGCTCAAGCAGTTTTCCAGACAGTATGTGTAACAGCAAGGTAAGTCAGCTTTATCACATCTGTGGCCTTGACTGGAAGAGACTGTCTCTTTGGACAAGTTTATTAACACAGGAGTCCTCTGTGTTGGAATAATTGTATGGTTGCACTTTATAGGACATGGCAAGTGAGGACAAAAAGAGTGTGACCTGCCTATAAAACAATAACCTTATTGAAAGAAGTTCATTATCCCAAAATGATCTGATCTGTTAATACTGCCTTTCTGTTTAAGGCTCCTGAATGCTCAGCTACAAGAAAAGCCCAATCACATGCTCAAATCCATGTTAAAGTACAAGCACAGTTTATAACTCAACACTTTCTGAATTATTATGTCCTTGGGACATGGAGTTTCTGCTACAATCAGTTATTTTTATTTCTCATGTAGCAGCGATTCCATCTGGAAACAACAGAGTTATCTCCTATCCAACAAGGCAGCGTGCTTCCATGTGCTACGTGTCATCCCCTGGTATCTGCTTTCCCTGGACTTCAGTGTTTCAGTTGAAAAAAAAATGGAGAAACAGGCAGTGGCCTGTTGCATAAGGTATGCTCAGCTCCTGACAAGACTGGCAGACAGTTAAGAAGGCACCAGGCACTGATTGCTAGGACAATTTTCTGAATGATTGCTCTGTAATGCTGTCTGGGTCAAGCCTGACCAGCTACAAGGCAGCTATCAACAGAGACTTTGCAGGCTGTTACTGCTTGGCTGCTTCACTACATTTAAAAGCAATACGAACCATCTTACACTTAAGTGCATGATTCAAGGTGCTCAAAGTATCAAAACAGCCAGACGTTTTGTGACAATCTACTAATAGCCATTAGCATTCTCAAATGAAAAAACCCACATCTCAATGCCAATATTAGTTTAATTACTTACTGTGCTCATAGGGACTAACTTTAAACCATACAAACAAAACTGAAAACCAGTAAGTACCGTGGTTGGTTTTTTTGAAAACAGGTTAATAAAAGAATAGTAATAATGTATCAGAAAAACACAGACGCAACATAATAATTATCCTTCACACTTGCACAGCACGTTTCATCTGAGAAACACAAAGTACTTGAAAGACTAAAATTAATTCTAATTAAACCTCTCAGCATCCTATATAGTTATATGACATTTACAGAGCGGTAAGCAAGACTCAGAGGTTTGGTAAGTTGCACAGGACAATACAGCTTGTCATTGGTGGAGTCAGACCAAAAATCAAGATTCTGGCTTCTGGTTCTAACTGCTAGGCTACCCTGCCTATTTTGTTCAGCATCAGGTTTTCTGCTATAATAAAATGACAGATGAGGCAAAGAGAAGAGCAACCTTTTTATATTCAAAAATTGTGAGATTTAATGGCAAGCTAAATTGTTTTAATAACTGACTATTTTCTTCAGGCTCTACATATGCTTCTCCGTTCCCCAGTTTTCCATCTCATACGTAGTCAAAGCATGTTGAATCAAGCACCGTCAGGATAGAAATTACCTCTGGAAGGGAAAGGTTTTGTCTGTCCACATAAGATGCATTTTCCAAATCTAGAATGATTTCAAAACACATGTAATAGCAGTGGCCATCACAAGTAGAGTTTTCCATTAGAAATAATTGTTAAAACATACATACTTAACTAACTGTATTTTAATGAAACTTCTTCTTTTTAATTATTATTCAGTTCTCAGGAATGAAGGAGGGAAACTGAAGAAGCCAGACAAGAGAAAAGATAGTGGGGGATGAAAAAGAAAGAAGGTGCCAATCAGATAATTGCTTAGACCAAAGATAAACACTTTCTAAAGCATTAGAATAACATTTCACATTATAAGAGATGTAACATCTGCAAAAACGCAGATTTTTTTCAGTCTTTTTTCTTAGTTTATTAAATAATTATAATGTAGGAAAAAGCCTTTTTCAACCAGTGAAACTTGTTAAATGTGCCTCAGATCTATTATTAGCAAACATAATAATTGCAGCAATTATTTGCAGGTCAACAAGGAAAAGACGTCATCCACAAGAACCAACTGAATGCTGATACCTTGGTTTCAACACTGTTCAAAATGTAATTGATTTTCATAAAGAATTTGGTACATAGATGTGTACATTTGGGAAGTGGGGAGAAAACTATTACCAATTCACAAAGAAAATTCCAATTTCATAGTCCTATACCATACCTAATTTCCACCAGCCAAATGACTGAAACTGTCAGTGTTTAAATATAGTTTAACAATGTTGATCCTTCCTATAAGAAGGAAAACAGGACAGAAAATTATAAATCTGATTGTAGCTACCCATAAAAGGACAAGATCAAGGGAATAACAATAAGCAGGACAAATCATTATGCTTAAAATAATTGAAAAACATAGCATACACGGGATTGAGTTTATTTAAAAGTGCATACGCTGAATTCACCCATATTTTCATAGAGAAATTACTTATACTACTGAGTAGAAAACACATCTCCTACTTTTGTGTTGCAGTATTGAAAAATCTGGCCTATAAGAAGTCATTTATGGAACTAAGATATACAGAAACGCATATAGATCACAGAATAGCTGAGGTCGGAAGGGACCTTTGGAGGCCCCTAAGCCAACTCCCGTGCTCAGCACAGGGCCAACTAGAGCGGGTTGGTCAGGGCTCAGCTTTTGAACATCCCCAAGAGTGGAAATTCTGCAATTTCTTTGGGCAACCTGTGCCAGTGGTGGACCACCCTCTAGGTTAAAAAAAAAAAAAAAAAATCCTCATATCTAGTTGAAATGTCTCTTGTTATAACGTGTGACCATTGACCTTGTCCTTTTGTTGCATGCCTCTGAGAAGAAAGAATGGAAAACTTAAATAATTCCTTGCTGAGCCTCCTTTTTCATAAAGAAATGTCTTTTAGCATTTGTTATCTGAACTACTGGATCTTGCCCATATAACCCACAAGCATAAGGATGTTTGTTTTTTAATTTCTTCCTAAGTTCTTTTTTGGGTTGGAGACCAGCTATTTCATGTGGGTTTTGAGCAAACTGTAATTAATTAAACCGAGTAGCTGGAATCATCAACAGAAAAACCTTAGCATGCATTCTGGAATGAACAAGTAAACTAATGCACAAAAAACCAGATGACAAACTACTGCAACAATAAGCTGTTAAGCTTTATGATAGATATGTAAGGCCTGATTTGGGGAAATATGCTTTAATAACTCTAAGTCATATTGTGAAATGATAAAGAAGCAGAATGGGAAATTATATGATTTTATACCATTGCTGTTTACCCCTAAAATGTTCCAGAAAAACTTTTTGAATTAACATTGATATATTCATAATGAATTATTATCTGCATAGAACACATCTTGACTACAAAATGTGATGCAGATTCCTATATGCTGTTCTCTGAGAAGGGAAAGGGGAGATCAAAAAAAAAAAAAAAAAAAGCTAAAAAGTGCTGATAATCCTTAGCTGTCACTAATACCAAATACATTGCTTGTACAGAATCCTCACTTACTACACAGACCATCATATAGAACCTCATCTTTTACTATTATTGTTTGGGTACCAGGTATATGATGTACACAAAACGTGACACTGGAAGAACTCTGTGTTAGAGCAAGCGAGCTGAGAGCTGCTATATTGCAATAGCAGATCACCTTGCCTCACATTTACCAATCTTTTCCTGAGGAAAAAGTCTTTCATATGAACTTCAACTTCCTAATTTAGCAATAAAACCTTCCTCTTTTTTTTTTTACTCTAGCAGCAGCTTTTCCTGTTTAAAATATTTTGCAATTTTGCTCAGTCTCTACATGGGGGGGGGGGGGGGGGAGGGAGCAGGGGGTGAGGGGTTTATTTTTTTATTTTTAAGTGTAGCGCTTTTAACTGAAACTGTAATGTTATGCTGGTACAGGACACCATAAGGAATACGACAGGATACCATTTTCTAAAGATGAGAAAGTGCTTGTTTTCTGCTTGTGCTTGCTACACCTGAACATTTGTATGACAGAACTAATCCTGTTTAATAAGCACACACTCATTTTATGAGAGTCCTCATTTTACAATCCTGGTTTTCTCAGAGTATGTAATCCAATTTTTATTCACTTCCATCTACAAAATAATTCAACTTCCACATACCGATTCTTTTTTTTTTTTCCTTTTTTTTTAAATGAAGAGACAAGGAAAAAGGAAAAGGAACAAAATAATTGGATTCATTCCACTGGAAAAATCCTAGGTTCACTGACCAAAGTCACTGAGAGAAATCAAGATACAAAAAGCTTTTTTTTTTCTTTTTTTTCCACAACAGTTGTCAAAACTGAGGGGATCAGAAAGAAAACAACATGCTAGGGTTTCTGCTTTGCCACAAGGGCCTGCTATATTATTTACCATATAGCCATTAACCTCTGAAGTAATGGATTGACATGTCAACCATTTCATTAGAGTGACACAAGAAGAAGAATGACTCCGTGTTTAACACAGAGCACTGAAAGGCAATGAGAAAAGGTCCTGTTCCTGCCTGATACATCAACAGTCTATAAAAATCAGGGCTAAGTTTGCTCAATGTTATGCTAAGATCCACAGACATGTTATTTCACAGTATCCTGCCTGAGACACCTAAACTCAATCTTTCAGAGATGCTGAGCACCAACAGTTCCTGTGAAGATGACTGCATTTGTGATTGTCCACCGTGGTCATTAGCATCCAAAGCTAGGCATCCAAATTTCAAATATTTACTTTGTAAATGTAAAAACCTCAATCTCTAGGACTCAAAAGTTGTGTTTGAAGTGTTTGCGTGCCTCTTAAAATGATTTAGTGTTTCTGTGATGCTAGGATGCAAAATTTGTGACGGGACCAGAGGCCATTGGCTAAGTAATCCACTAATACAGGTAAACGTGCTTCCCTTAAAGAGCTGTTCGGCTCTCAGATGAATACTATTGGGAAAAAAACAAAGCAAACAAACAAACCCCCATGTTTGTGTTATGAAATAAAAATAACCGAACGCTCAATACAGTAGGCACTTACAGATTCTTTTTATGAAATGATGCCTTGTGAGGTCCAAGGAATATGCATAACAGAGCAATGTATATATTTGTATATCTCTCTCACACTGCATACAGTATTGTGCAATAAAAGGGTGTATGTGGTTTTGACCTTCTGTTTTTCCTCATAGCATTCTGTGTACAGTTTAGCTACTATATTTGGTCTAATGCAAACAACTACACTAGCACAGATTATCTGTTACTAATTACTTCTGTATCGGTTTTCATTTTCCCATTGTGTAAAGCACTATTTAGTGTATTTCTTACAGAGATCCCAACTTTAATTCAATAAGGTCTCAAACACTCTTGTAATACCAATCACTGAGTCGTTGCTCAGCCCTCCACACAGCTACACATCATGCTGCATGGTTGAGTGTGCTCCATTTCTGCTGGAGGGCACAGTGGAGCAGGTGGGCAGAGTGGGTATGGTTACTGGGAGAGACTAATAAGATTTTTTCCCAATTTGCCAGGGTGCTTAAAAATAGCAGTGCTGCTTTGAGGACAAAGAGCAAGAGGAGGTACAGAAGCAGGCAAAGATAGGGCTCTACTAACAAAATGCTCAGGATTTGAAAAAGAGTCACTGTGTCCAGGCTGCTTGGATTGGAGCTCTCCTTTTCCTTACAGGCCTAGACTCTTACTGTTAATTTTTTAATTTGGTGACAATGCAAAAGGACTTTTTGTTGGGGGTTTGGGTTGGGGGGGTGGATTTGTTTGGGGTTTTTTAACACGAAGACCATTTGTTGCCTATAAAGATATCCAACAGCTTACCTATCACTCTTTCTTTTTCAGGTTTTTCTTAAAACCAGATGTTACAACATAATAGGATATCTCAAAATAATAAAAAGGGCCCCTAGTGCAGGGCAAGAGCACCCAGACATTACAGCAACAAAGTAACTCACTGCTGAAAAGCCACCATTAGACTCCAAGAATTAGCTCTCTAATAATCATTTTGTTTTCAAATGGTTGGTCTCACGGATCTGCACTCTATACTCCACACTTCTCCAGATAGCGACAGTTTTCTTCCAAAAGTTCGTTTTTCTGACAATTTATTTCTTCCCTTATCATAAGTCTGTCCATCTCTCCAGTCTCCTCAGCATTTCAGCTGCTATGGAAATTGCACCAGGTTGTTACCACACAAGAACTATCTCAACTCTCGAGTTCAGAACAGTCCACATGGGTCTTTTTAGACTACAGTCTTTGCTCACATCCTCCCCACTAGAACAGAAAAATGTGATATGCAATTTCCACACAAGATCTTACGTCCTTGCCTAACAGATCAGGTGACTGGCTCCAAAATTTACTAGCACTTATTCGTTATTAGTACTTTGCTCTTCACCGTTGCTACTGAGCTGTGAATACTATTAGGTGGTAAAAAAGCATCTCATTTGCAAGAGCACTAAGCATTAGACATAGTCTCACATCTAAGATATACTTGGGATCACAAACTCAGCATCCTCTTGTTGAGCTCATTCGGAAAGCTCACTCTCAGATCCTAGAGCACACCTACCAGATTAGACCTTGAAGAAGGCACATCTGAAGACAGACAAGTATGGTACTGTTGGTCATCCTTCTATCCCAACAGTCCAGTGCACTAAGAATTTATCTGCAGTGTAAGACATCTGGCATATGTATCATATCCTGTGTGAGGGCCTGAACTATGTATGCCTTTCTAGGCATGAGCTCTATTATGTTCCCCTGGGCATTCACAGTATGATGCTCATAATGCAAGAAACAGAGAATGAACCCTTAGCCAATGGTTGCAGCACTCAGCTGGGTGAAGGACAGCAAAACCGAACTTTAACTTCAGTAAAGAAACTGGTAGTGGCAACCTGTCCTTAACAAGCCAGCTGCGAGAGCACTGCTGAGCATGATGCCCTTACTGATTTGTCCACCCCTGTCACTAGATGAAGGCCCTGGTGTCTAATGCAGGGTTATGGGGTTTCCAGCACAGGAAGTGTAGTATGAGGCTGTGTTAGTCTGTGGTTATGCACAGGACCACAAGGGTGCAGAGGACCCTTCACCTGCTGCATGTACAGGTCGCAGTGCTGTACAGCACACATCACATACCAGGCTCCCTGCACTGTAGCAGTCCTTCAAAAATGCAGTAAATCAGAGCTGCTATGCAGAACATGCAGAGCATAACTGCAGCATATCATGTGCAACAGTCTCCCATTACAGGTAAAAGGACAGAGTCATTTTTTATGGACTTCATTCCAAGATTCTGAATATAGTGAATTAGGTTCAATCCATATGAGAAACTGATTTCTAGATCTTTTATCCAGAAGCATTCAAACTCTGCCTATTCTGCCTATGTAACACAAGTTCACTGGTCATGCCATGCCACCCAAAAGCACCTGATGGTTAAATGTCTAGGATATAGATTATCAGACTGGGTCCTGTCCTCCCAAAATATTGCCACTTGTCCTCTTCGTCCCTGTTCTGCCAGCTGCTTTTTGCCCAAAGAGAAGTGAACAGAAATTGAAAAATCAAGTAATTCAAGAATTTTCAGGGAGAAACCAGTCCTGTGTGCAGTATACATGTGTTTGTGAGCACCAGAGTGACCTTCATTATCCTTGGAGGCATAGGAGAAACTGAGTTTTTATTCTCTTCAAGTGCCTGCCTCCCTGATTCATGTTACCTTTTCACCCCAGTTCACGTTCTTGTAAGGAGCATGCAAACAGCAAAGAAACAACCATGTACAACTAGGGGCAGTGCCCTGTTTTACAACACAAAGCAGAGGGCTGTAGGCATTCTTCAGAAATTGAAAAGCCAGCAAAAAAAGGGTGTGTTGGGGTATATGAATTTTACCTTCATAATTACCCTGTTATTTAAAGCTAATGAATAATTACTACAGCAACCTTGCTGTCATACAGTGTACACCTACTCACCCACAGCTCAAGATGAAACCAGAGAATCACATTTGGGGCCAAATCCTCCAAATAAATCTTATTGAGTTTAATGCTTAGTTTGCCAGTATCTCATGGCATTAAGCACCCTTTACTGAATCAGATCCCTCACTCAAACCAGTCTCAAGTTAATCGCATCTAGGGGTTTTTTATACTTCAAAGTTCTTGGCAATAACACTTTCATGTTTACATTCATCTACTGATTCTTTATTGGAATTTCTTCCAGCATTTAAAACTTTTTACATGCTGAACTTTCCTTCAGAGGTGCTGCTGACAAGGAAAAAACAAAACCAAAATCCTTCATTAATACAGTGATCCACAATAACTGAGAAGTCCCAACAGTGAAAGTAAATTCAAGCAAACTGAGTGAGCTGAAACTTTTTGCAACTTTTACAACATTAAAGCTTTGAAAAATTAAGACACTGGAGTGTCTATATTCTCCTCCACAAATCTTGCAATAGGGCCAGTATCAGAAGAGTTAAAATGGCTTTTCTGTAAGCAAACTTTATCTGCATTTGCCTTTTAAGCAAAGCAGATTTTCTGACTGCTGTGTGCTCCTGCATGAGAATCAGATTTAAAACATTTGAAAAAAAAAAATATAGAAAATACAAACCTTGAATGTGCTTTCCCCATATTATCCCCTCTCTAAGGGAAATACAGGAGAGAGGTTGATTCTGGTGAAGAGCAGTACAAGAGAAGATGAAATCCCACTAGGATTCTGGGTTACCAGGAAGGAATAAATACTTTATTACCCTAATGGAAAGCAGGTAGACTTTGTTCAGCTGCATTATCAACAATGAAACCACTGTTTCATACACAAAGAAAACAGAAATAGACCTGTGTTGGGGTTTTGTTTGTTTGTTTGTTTTTTGGGGGGAGGGTTGGTTTTCTGTTTGGGTTTTGTTTGTTTGTTTTAAAGACATCCTTGGAAGGGTGCAGGGAAAGAATGCAAGCTGTCTCAGAGCAAAGTACTGACCTTAGCTCACTTCTGAGTAGATGGAAAAGAATGTGTGCAATGTCTCTTTTGCCTCTCCTACTAATTTTCGCCCCAGTCTGTGGTACAGGCAGCCAGAAGAGAGGAATAGGCCAGCCCTTCTCTTGCCATCCCAGGGGGAGAAGAACAGAAGCGTCATTAGGAGGAGAACCCAGCACATAGACCCAAATTCACTCCATCTACAGAGAGGTGATCCCTGTCATCACAGTTCCAGAGTTCTGGCAAAATATGTCTATTTGTGCATTATCACTCAAGATAATCAGGGTGATCTATTTGTTATTACCACTACAATTGAAACACAGTTAGTAATTAGGACTACCTATACTGTAAAAGAATTTAAGACTGATTTCTAATGCACATGACTTAAAATCTGTATTCAGAACTCATCCCTCTCCTCCATGTCAACACTGTTTTGATGCAACTCAGCCAGAGTTGCAGTCTGCTGGTACAGTGTAAAAGCAAAATTATCAGCTATATATACACTGTACCAACATAAAGCAGGGATAGTTAAAAGGTATGAGATTATATTGTCTTCTCTGTCAACCTCAGAAGTAAGTCCAAGTAAGAACCTGTCACACCATAGGGCTTCTCTGCTGGGTTCTGGGCTACCTCTTCCCTGGGATCTGTTGCCAAAAAAACCAAAAAACCGCTGTGTATCTCTTCACGCTGAACCTAAGTTTATCATGGCTTCAGTCCCCTGAGGGTTTTTCCACCTCCTCCTCTCCTCATCAGGAAGAGGATGGAAAGCATGAAGAGAATAATAAATGTAAGTCATGAAGTCAACAAAAGAATCCCTTCCATTTGAAGGGATGGAGGAGGAAGGAAAAGGCAGCCTGGGGGTGCAAGGAGCAGTCTGAGAGCTTTTTTGCAGGGGAACAAAGGTGAACTAAGCAAGGACAGTCAGAGCACAAACATCGCTGTCAAATGCCTCTTGGGGTGCTGCCTTAGGAGTAAAGCAGCACTGGTGTTTGCCACCTTACAACACACACCTGGCCGCCTTGCTCCCATTTGCTTTGGGGATTGACGCACTTTTGCACGTGTGCTTCTCAGTGTTGGTTGACTTATACTAGCTCTCCTGAGAAACCCCATGGAGACATGGGGAAAGAGAGACAAAGAAAGGCCAAGCAACTGAAGCTAGTGATTGTGCATCTCAAGCTCTGGTTTTCAATTCACTTACAAAAAAAAAAAAAAGAAAAAGAAAAAAAAAAGACAGTTGGATAGGACAAACATTGCTGAATCTTTGCTATTAAATGAAACCAAGTCTCATTATTTCTGCACCTGCCTTGTAATTCTGACAAGCAGGGTAAATGCAAATGCACTCTAGTTAATTTTAGTTTTCTGAAACCACATAAAAATAAAGAAAAATTTGGATTTGGAATATTATCCATGTTGAAGCAAAGCTTTATAACACCTTCTGAGACAGCCATAAAACTGTTGCTGCATATCAAAACAATGAAAAGACAGCCCAGTGCGTGTTAATGTGGCAGCTTTACAGTACATTACACCTCTTAGCTATTTTTATAGATTTATAAGAACTGAATTTCCCAGTTGTTCTACCTACCCGTAGGCACCACTGCCATGGATATAAGTCTTTCACCCACTCACTGTATGCAAAATGTTAGATACTGAGTGCTCAGGACCAGACCGATTACTCACAAAACCAAAAGGACCATGAACAGCTAGCCCGTGGGGAAACAGGTTCAAAGCTATCGTTTTCTTCCCTTAAAAATACACTTTACAAAAATGCAGAAGCTCTGACAAACCACAGAAACAGAAAGAGTGAAGCAGCCAGTATTTCAGTTTGATAATATATCCTAGTACAATAACAATACCAAAAAGGGTGGGCTTTAGTGCCTAGATGAACAGTTTCAGAACACCACAGTAAGTGAAAGGTACGTGTAACAAGCTTTATATTTGTACAGTGAGCAAATCCATTATTCAATATTCTCAATAGTATATGCTAGATCTCATGGATCAGGAGCTTTTGTCAAGCCTTTGTAACATGCTTCTCCCCAGCTCTATTCCTACCTATCATTAGTTCTCGTTTCCATGGGAGCTCTCCAGGCATTAGCCTTACAAAAGTCACCTGAATTACTGAGGAACAGGGAATAAAATATCTGCAGGGATTTCACAGCTGTGCCCAGAGGTTTCATCTATTGTATACATTATTTTCAGACGATGCCCAGTTTCCAGGCATTTGGTCCACATGGGGCTATCCTGTTGATCTATTGTGTCTTTCAAGAGCC
Source organism: Grus americana (assembly GCF_028858705.1). Taxonomy (NCBI): domain Eukaryota; kingdom Metazoa; phylum Chordata; class Aves; order Gruiformes; family Gruidae; genus Grus; species Grus americana. Next base: position 11,752,686 of record NC_072864.1, read on the forward strand.
AGTTTCTTGGTCTGTTGGGTTTTTGATTACCTGACAGGAACTTCTATTTATTTCCTCACAGTGAAGCAGAAAATGTCTCATGATTTAATGAGTCTACAGGTAAAAATAATTTTAAAATATATGCCATCCTCAGAGATCAAGTGGACTTGCCACAATTTTAGATCCTGTATGGTTTATTAAGCAGAGAATAATACATGTCACAAAAGACATTCAATAAACCAGAAGAATGCTATTTAAATGATTTGTGGATGGTCAGTCAGGGAACATTTAAAGTATTTCCAATGATGGAGAATCATTTAATATATGTCCAGAAACAGACAGAAGTAGATATATAAAAAGACTACTGGGAAGTCATTCACCATCGCAAGTCCTCAACACCAGGCAGTTGTTGGGTGCCCTATGAACTGTAAGTTTGGTGGCAGCAGAATTTTAGATGATCAGAAGCCCATGTTGGGGAAAAAAAAAAAAATCTTTTTGAGTAGTCTGTATTAGAAGCTTCAGAAAAAAGCTACAGCAAATCTATAATGAAGACTTTAGCACCCTGTCCCCATAGACTAACTAGGAAGCCAACTTCTGACTCACCTGCTCCATCAGAGCTTCAGGCTGTAGTCTCAGAAGCACCTGTTCTTCTGAAAGCCGAAAGAAATTCAGATGACCTAGGTAAGCGTGTGACAGGGATGGCAGAATGGAGCATGCCCTGCAATAGAGGAAGATCTTGAATATCAGACTATTCCTAGAGCGGAGGCTAAGGCTTGTGCTACTATCTGAGAAACCAGAGAAAGCAGACACACATGAAGGAAAAAAAAAGGGTTGGAAACTGTAGCCAGAGGTGCACAGAGGAATTATTTTATTTTGGTATGATGCCAGGCTCCAGTGGAGCATTGGTCCAGGACTCAGTTTCTGCACATTCAGCTACTTTTTAGGGTGAGAGAAAATGGCATGGATGATGTGCTGGTTTTTGAGCAAGGAGTCCTGGTACTGGTGTGGTCAACAACTATGATCTAAAACTGAAGATGAAAAGGAATTTCCCAAGCTTCAGTCAAGATACAAACACTTTAATTTACAAAGCCCCAGCAAGAACAGGGCTCCACCCATTCCCCAATCTACAGAGTCTAAATACTTAACAAAAATGTAGTCTTGCAGATTATTCCTTTTTAAATGGGAACAATCTACTTTTTTAATTAGCAAATATAAACAAGCCTTCCACTTTCTACTTTCTATTTTGGGTTTTTTTTCCCCCCTCCAATCTCATCTTCTACCTCTTTGTGACTGAGAAAGACTTCTCACTCTTCTGGGGATAAAGCAGACATGACACCATCAAAGTTGAAAACTATTTCATGTTTTCTTGACAAAGGACCGTATCTCATATCAGGAATACCTGGAACAATAGAGGCCATGAGCTAGAGTGCTAGGTATGAGACTTAAAGACAACTCAATCTAACCCCCTGTTCTGTGAGTCGCCTTCTGCAAACTTGCCTGGTCAACCTCCCCTGTAACACCACCTGCCCCACAGGGCTCTTGTAGAGCAGCTGTGGTAAAGACTGTGAGGCATGCTGAGGACAAGGGAATGGATGCCAGCAAGGAACTGTTCTTCTCCCTGTGCACTATGTTCCTTTCCCTTCAAGTTAAGAGGAATTGGAGCAGAGCCTTTTGTAATGAACATAACAAAAGATGATGAGTTGGCCTCAAAGCAGTAATAAAAAAAAATTTAAGAACTCTTATAATAAAAAACACATTCATATAACTGGGCTTTATTATTTCCCACAGTTTTATTTTAATATATGACTCAGGGTGTGGAGACGAAGGTGTGATTCAGAGCAATAATGGGACTTTAAAAGCTTGTGCCACAGGGGTAGGCTAGGCCCTCTGGTTGCCATTTACGGAAGCCCCTAGTCAAACAATACTTCTACTCAGGTCCACATATGCTTTGTCCATATAAGGTAAGATGTGCACAAGGCATGGTGGGTACACTAGGAGGAACAGACAGGAGATGCGTATGTGAGGACAGAAAATACTGTGACTAGAAACCAGCAGAAGTGAAAGTGCTAGCCTTTAGATGCTGTTAAGTATTGGTAGTACTTAACATCAGGTACCAAAAAGATCACCTAGATACATGTTGGTTCTTAATCCTTGCAGAGTATATAACCATGGCCTTTAGACTATAGGAGGCTGAGCACCCTGAAATCCATACACCACATGGTGCCATTGGCAATCAGTGCTGGGTAAACAAAGAGAAATAGGTAAAGCAGGCGTATTCAGCCATGGCAGCATGCAGGTGTTTATCCAACACACTTCGCTTTGGCCTTCTGCACACACCTGCAATTGCTCCATTAAGAATCACCAGAATTTCAGAAAATTATGCTTGTTCCCTTTCCTCCAAGAGGTCATCTTAGGAATTGTCAGTGAAGAGAAGCAGATGTTTGTGAATCAGAGGAGTATACCAAGCCTCACAAGGAAGTGCAGCATTCAGCCATAGCCAAGTTAAATAAGATTCTTTGATTTGTCACTGGCTTCCCCAAAGCCCCAAAGATTTGCTTTGAGCTCAGCTTGAATGGACAACTCAGGTAGAAAAACACCAAATTTGTCTGAGCTGTCAGCAGCTCCCCGAGCTATTCCTGAAAGACTACAGGACTCAACTCAACAATTTGAGACTTTCCAGCTGAAAATATTCCATGTGCCACAGGCTGACTGTGGTTCCAGTTCAACAAAGCACTTAAGCACGATTCATTAAGAGCACTTGCCTAACAATCTGCTGTCCTATAGTTCCACAGGTGATACAAGGTCTAGATTATCACTGTTTTCAACACTACACACCATGTAGTGCTGGACTTCTGCATCTCAGTGCTTTAAAAGTTGCTGCAGTTGGACACTTTGCTCTTTTGAGCAAGATTCCCCAGAAAATGAGGTTTTGCAGTCATGCTATAGGTATGTCTGTCCATCCACGTCTTCCAAGTTTGAAAGGAGGATGAAGATGGTCAGGAGGCATAAAAGCAGAAGGTCAAGAAAGGACACTGGGCAGGGTACTGAAGGGAGGCAGAAAGAAGCCCCTGAATTTAGGGTGAGCTGCAGGACATGAACCCATCCTGCAGCAACATTTGTTGTGTGAACACACAGAATACTACTGGAAGAGAGATCAGTGAGATTACAAACAAAGAATAAACTCTGAATTCTGGTCCTCCTCTCTGTTAGAGAGACAGCCTTTCACTAGCTTACAAATTCCCCTTGCATTTCCTTCTTGTGATGTGCAGACAGCAAGTGAATACCAACACCTGGCTTAAACTGCATCTTTCCAAGTGGTTGATGTGTTCACATGAAAGATGATTGGCCAAGTGCACACACACAGAGAACAACCCAGCTGCTTTCCAACATAATCTCCTTCTCTACTGGCAAGTTGCTCCAGAAAGAAGAAACATGCTGCCTTGGAGAATCTTCTGCTTCTACTTACATTTGTGCAGGCTGCTCCCTGTTTGGATTGAGGGCGCTCTGCACTCTCAGTAACCCTACAGAGAGGTGCAGCCAGAAAATCTCACCGCACCCACCCACCTCCTGAACGTTGTCAGGCAACACCCAAAGAGCCTAACCCCTTTCTAGGGAAAAGGGCAAGTAGGAGGAAAATCTTATGCTATCATAAAAAATGTTTGGGAATGATGCGCTGCGCAGCAAATCCCCTACCCCTGTGATGATACTGTCGAAGTCTAACAAAGAAAAGCCATCCTGTCCCTCCTCCACTTGAAAAAGCCCACCAATAATACAATACATAAGACTAAAAGTCTCCAGGCAGATTGCAATGGGAACAAAACATCTGTTTTAGAGATGGGCGATCAAGTCCAGAGAGGTAAGAAATTTGTCTAACAATCACATTAAGTGCCAGTGTCTGAGCATCATTCACTGTTTTCTGGGCTGGGGCACATAGAAGATGTGAGTGAACAGGCTCACCGGCAATCCTACCTATGCGTAGCATCCCTGCTTCCATGCAGCTTTTCTTTAAACATAAATAGTTTTGACTGGGAACCATCCAAGGCTGACAAATTATAAATGGCCACCCAGAACTGAAAGAAAAACACCAATAATGCTGCAGTACTCTTACAGTACATATTCTTCAAGCAGTGCGAGGAAAGAAAGGTTTGGTGGTGCTGGTCTAGTACATTTGAATGGGACTGGGCTATCCAGACCTCCTTCTAGCTCTGCCTTGCGTGTGAGCAAAGCTCAAAAGCAACCCAGTCCTTTCTGTCTGAGTGCACCTGTACCCTGCAGCAACCAGAAAGGAGGGGTGGGTGGATGACCTGATGTACTTGCGAGAGCCTGTCATCTCTGTCTCAGCAAATTTTGGGGCCTGAGTTTGTCATTAGTGGGGATGCCAAGCCCAGATTTTAACCTCCTTGCAGCTCTGTTTTCCCTGTTTACCAGAGAAAATTATTTAATAAAAATTATTCCAGCGGGTTTACAGTGTAGTTTCTGTGAACTCTTTTAATAGGTAAGTACTGGAGGGGATGTGTATGAACTCTAAGCACAATGCACTTAAACCAAATATACATTTCTGTCTGTAAGACAGGTCTTCATCTTGTATATAGATGAGCTCCTGGATAACAGGATAATCTATTTTATTTGTGGTTCTCTGTGGAAATATTCACTAATACATTAAGTGAAGAGCATGATGCATGTATTCTTCTCAAAAACAATAATATTGTACAGATAAGAAGTGTTGTAATTTCCTTACTATTCCATGATACAATAGATGTGCCAGCTTACTAACAGGAAAGGGAAAAAAAAGATTTTGTATTTCAAAGACTGTTAGACAACCTCGTGTGCCAAACTGGCTTCCCCATTCTCTGAAGTACACAACAAAATAAGGTTCTACAATTCAGTCTCCACCTCAAGCCACTCACAGCACCCCTGTGAAGTACATTGTGTGGGTTGGTTGGACACCTTCAGGCACAGCAATCCCCTCTGTGCTGCACAGGCAGGGGACACACCTTTGCAGGACAACATACTAGCTAGCAGCTGAGACATGCCAGATTCTTATAGTACCCCTCCACTGGAAAAGGCCATGGGAGCACACCTTGTCTCTTCCAGTGAAAGCCAGCAGGCTAACACAAAGCCTCTCACTCAGGGCATACAGTTCACAGGCCATTTAGAAAGCTGATCCTTTCTGTTTCTCAGCTGTTAGTTAACACCTTCCAGCTGAGACCCAGTAACTGGCTGTGTAAGCACTTCTAGTCAGTTCTAGGGCAAAGTCAAACAAGTTGGTTCAAACCACTGCCAGGTGGCTCAGCTAACTTGTTTTATTTTGTCCTGGAAGACTCAGGAGTGCTCACAGGTCAGGAAGAGTTGAGAGGGAGCTCCAAAATCCCATATGAATGGAGCTAACTGGCATCCTAACCATTAGTCCCTTTGAAGGTGAAGCCAAGACAGGTTAGGTTAAACACCATTGACTTTGCCTTGACATAATCAATTATCAGGAAGACAGTATGCAAAAAGGCAGGAGGCAGTAGTCTGCTCCATCATGTCTCAGTGGTAAATGTTTGGACTAGCAGCCTGGAGATTTCCTCTGGCAGCTAACTTATCCCCTATAAGCAGAGAGATGCTCTGCCCCAGCATCTTGAGTGCAGGCCCACAGCACACTGACACAACCACACAGCCATGCCTTGGGCTCCCATAGAAGCAGGGTTCGGGCTCCACTCCACGAACCATTGCAGGAGCCTACAGAGCACTCAGGAAGAGTGTAGCCAGCAGATCCCAGCTGTGGCCACATGATGCTATCAAAATGAAGCAGTAGGTATGGTTTCATGCAACTTAAACGCAATCAGAAACAGAATTCTAGAGCTAATGCCAGTAGCAGAACTAATGTTACTTGAAGTCTTTAAAACAGACTATACCTATGGACCATGGTGATAGTGGTTGGCCTGATCTGAGAACGACCTGCATCCCTTCATCTAAATTACAGTTGGGCCATACTCAGACTGGGAGAACACATGCAGAACAATCACTGGTCCTCTGTTCTTCCTGTTTTCCTTCTTCATGCATCAGGCACAGATACACAAGTGTATTGCACGGCCAGCACTGCGTTCCTGCTACCCTCACAGAGACGGCTCACTCCCTTCATGGCATACTATATAAAATTGTGCTTTGCAAATACACACTGGAAGATTATTAGATTTTTTTTAAAAAAACCACTCACTTTTTTAAACCCAAACCCACTTCACCAAGACTTTTACTACTACAGTAATTTTAATCTTAAGCTTAGATGCCAAACTTTGAGAAACAAGTACTTAAAATAACCACACAGGAGGCACTTGTGGTCAGTTTTACTTTAAAATAGTGAGTTACAGATCCAGAGTGCCATCTACTGGGCTTCTCAGAGGATGACAAGAGTTCACAGGAGGGATGATTGGAGTTGTGGTTTCCGTGTCTGATACAGAACTTGTTTCAGTAGATAAAGGGGAAGTGGTGATATGAACTAAATTTCCTTTAAACTAGTGCTTTTAACTCTGCCCAACGTGTCATGTTCATAAGCAAGATAATATGAAATAAAATCCAAGTGATAATTGTCATGTTACTTGTGTAACTGGTTTTAAAAAATAAAATCCCTATCCCTCTCGAGGTAATTATTCACCGTACACTTACAAACTGGAAAGAAATTTCAAGGTGGGTGCCCTGGAATCTATTCAGGGATAAATACTATTCATTTTGAGTGACCAAACGGAGACTAAAAATTCATAAGTGCACCAAGCTGAGAGCAATTGCAAATGCAGAAGTGAGGAATAAAATTCAGGATTATCTCAGCTGACTGGTGAAATGGTGTAAAGTCAGGATGCTAATATTCAGCTGAACGAGTGGTGCAAGAAGAAAGAAGGGATCTAGCACACAGATGCAGAATAGGGAAGGACAGGGTAGATAACTATGCAGAGGGAAAAGGACCTGATGGTACTTTTCTTTCTGAAAAGGATGTGAAACAGCTAGAAGCCCAAGTCAACAGCACAACCACGTCACACACATATACACCAAAAAAAAAAAAAAAAAAAAAAAAAAAAAAGAGTCCCAAGCTGGGAGAAATGTCACTTCTAAGAAATGGAGGTAAATATTCCAACCCAGATAGCAGTTGTGATGCACTAGCTTCAATACTATGTCCAATTTAAGACACCATCTCAGAAGTTGAAGCCAGTCTTGATGACAGCAATAAAAACAGGGTTTAGAAAGCATGTCCTTCAAGAAAAAAAAAAAAAAAACCACACAAGGGTGTTTGCAATCTGTAGAAGAGGAGACTAAAAGAAGTGTTCTAGCAAACTGATAAACCAAAGCATAGTACAAAAAAAGAAAGAGACAGTTTCCCAGTGACCACTGAGGAAGAAAAGATAGAATTATGCTAATCACAATGAAGAAAATTTACACTGGTCATTTGAGAAAAGCTTTTTAGTTGTTATAGTGGTGAAACGTTGAAATACTGCAGTGTTATCAGAGATCCTTAAAAAAAAATATGCATAAACCAAATGCTTGTTCTGAAACTGATCATCCTTTGAGGTCCCTTTCACCACTGCATTTCAGTGTACTCTGATAACAAACCAATTGCACCAGTGCTTAACTAAAACTAGGTTCTTTCAATAACCCTGGCTCTAGAAACCTCATTCATCAACAACCTACAAATAGCTCTTTACATAATCTACTTACATTCATCTACTTATGAGCTGCCATGAAATATCTTTGAAGGGGTGATAGAATTTGAACATACAATGGCATACTTCATATAGGTGGAAATTTATAAATAGAGTTTTGTACACAGATATCTAAGTGTCCAACAGTTCACACCTGATGAATAATTTACCTGAAAGACGGCAAACATTCTGGTCACCAGAATCTATGGATAAAATCCTGCTGCTCAAAGGGAGCTGTAAGTGCAGTGAAGTATCTGGCCCTGACTCTGTACATTGCCAAAATATTGCCCTTTGTAGAGGCAGTGGAGGGAGTTATTAACACCAGGCAAGCCTCTGCTGTGTACAAGAGCCACGTTCCTCCTCTTCTCAATGCCCAATGAATGCAATACATTACAGAATTCAGAAGATATACTTCATTGTCAGAAATAACTCTGATCAGAGAGCTTTGCAGAAGACCCATTTCTGAGCCTGCTTTTCCAATTATCTCATCCAGGTCCCCATTCAGCAAGCTTGAAACATACTCTTAAAGCTCAGCCCACTCAGAAGCCACTGTTGCAAGACTGAAGATCATGTATTTGCTAACTCCAGCTCTTGGTTACATTCCTGCCCCTTACCGATGTGAAAGGGAGTCTTCCCAAAAACTTGAAACAAGAGGAAGAGACAATGTTTTATTATAAACACAGACTTCCCACTGCCTTACTGCATGCCACAAGACATTTTTGATTAAAGATGGTTGCTGGATTTCCATGTATAGCCCTGGATTCCCAGCACCCACACTAACCCGTACGGATCAGTGAAGGAGAACTTATTTACCCCTTAGCCCATTGTGTTTAAATTGCCCTGGAGAGCAGTGCTTTGCTAGGGCAAGGCAGTGGAAGGCTTGAAGGATCTTCATACTGTTGCTAGAGAATGGCTCACACATTCTGGTTACTTAGCTCTCACATTATCATTTGGCAAGGTATAAACATAAAAGGACGTTGTTTATGAATAATATTTGATGTGATTGAAATTTGTAATAATCAAGGAGGATGATAGAAACATATGCAACAAGTTATTAGGATTATATTTAATCATAGGAATTACTTTTACCTGGTTCAGACGCTTAGCTAGTTTGCATGAACTAATTAGCCTCTTTGACCTATTCCAGAACTGTTCCACTCTTGGAGGAACCTCTTTCCTGTTACCATTATTGCAGAGAATAGCAGCTACCCAAGAAGCGCCACCCTTGACAATTTCCTCCTTTACTGGACTAAAGGAAAAGATTCAGCCTTCCCTTTTCAAATGTACGTTCCTCATTTTCTTGTTTAGCTACTGGGGAGTCACACAGGAGTCACATACTAATGTGGCTTTTTCTACTAAAGCTTTCTGAAAACACAAATGTACAATATCATGTTACTAGAAATACAAAGAACAACATTTTTTCCACCTTTATCATACAGACACTGAACATGATAGAGCAAGGTGATGGAGAATGGGCCACTTTCAACAAGTAACTGATCCACCTGCACCTGGCTACATTTAGGGTTGCCTGTTGGGACTCATTCACATTAAAGTGAAAAGGCTTCATATGGTTCCCTCCCACTGATGTCACCTCCCAGTAAATGGGCCTTCTTCCTGCTCATATGCTTGCTCTTAATCCTAATGCCCTACAAGTTTCTGTACTGCTACAGAAAGGTGACAAAGAACAGAGTAACAGCAATCCTATTGCAGCAGGAACCCATAGTCCCAAGTCAGCCGTCAGGTGTGGGGCTGTCCAAATCCCTCTAACATGGGCTTGGCACAGGGCACATCTGTAGGGACAGTTCAGACCAGAATCTCTCATATTTTGTGCGGGCATAACAGGCTTTCCACAAGAACTATTCAACATTGCAAACCTTACTTGCAAGTTTATTAGCAATTAAGAATCACTTTACAATCCCATTACTCCCCAAATTTCCTTTTGCTAAACCAGTCAGCCCACAGCTTTAAAGATACACTACAAGATAGTTTATCCTTCCAAGTAACTATTTTCCAGCTGTTGTTTATGGTGACCCCATTAAATTCAAAGTTGAATTATGTTTTAACAACTATGGTATGTTTCAGTTTTGCAGGGCTGGTTATCTTTTAAGATAATAGAAATTTGTTTTGAGGGATACAAAAATGCAGTGAGACTGGACAGAACATCTACTATCATGGAGAGTCTTTATATTTCTTTAACCTTGCTCTCCTCCCATATGCTTCACATACATTAAAGACCATATTCATTTGAAAACTCAGTCACAGCATCCCTTCATAAATGGCACATTAAATTCCCTTTATTATTTCTCCCCAAAATACAAAACCCAAACTACATTGTTTGCTTCTCTTTTTTTTTTTTTTAGAGCGTAAGTAGCGATGAATGAAATAACTGGTTCCAACAACTTTAATAATTTCTGTACATTTCAGAACATGGAGAAAACGAGGACAAAAATAGCAACAGAAGAGAACACATGCAAGCTTCATTGCATCCTCTCTGTGCAGTTGCTATGCAGCAATTGCCTTCCTACAAAGAACTTTGGCTTTTTTGCTTACTAACATTTCGTCATTCAAGTAGATACAGTATGTTCAGATCCAAAACTAGTTAAAAGAAGTCTTTGCTCTGGGAGCTGTCTCAGATAACTACTAATTAGAATGTACATGCCCTCCAACTTGCTCATTTTGGAACTATGTTAACAATAGGACAGAATATACAACCTAAATAAGCAGCCAATACTACCATAGAAAGAGAAAAGTCCTCTCTTCACCCTCATGCAAAAACACAGTGAAGCTGGCAGGCACTCAGCCTTAAAAAAAAAAAAAAAGCATTTTTGGCAGTTAATGTGGGCAACCTTTGTCACTGCTGTCTTCTCTAACAGGTTTCTGGCCCACTGCTGTTTTACACTCCTGTGTTTTGCTATGGATGTGTGCATATCAAAAGCTCATGTTGTAAACCACCACCTGCTTACTCCTTCAGTAGCAGTAAAACACTTAAAACCTTAAAACTTTGAAAAGGGAAGTCATTTATTATGCACACACTGAGAAAAGAATCAGTAAATCAATGTTCTTTATATGGATTTAGGTAAAGAACTTATCTTCTTTCCAAGGACAAATGAGAAAAATTAAGCACTCTACAGGAGTCCAAGACTACAATCCTAAATTAAGTTACCAGCACAGATTTCTTGGCTGCATCCCCTTGCCCATAACCGTTATAACCCTTATCCCATACACTCATGTGGCAGGGAGAGACTGCACTGCTGCTGCACAGCCACCATCTTCCTCCATCATGAACACAGTTGCACCCAACCCCGTTTGCCCACCCTGTTTATTACCCACACTACCTGGTAACTAGACTAAACTGCTTACAACCTTATTGCCTGCACAAGGAAGTACATTCTGGCAGAGATGCCACAAATAAGCACCTACCAAATTAATGCTGTGCATCTTGAGAAAAATACAATCGTCTACCTCTATTTCATCTCCCAGGGCAAGGGTACAGGTCCCTTCAAATGGACATTTATAAGATCCTTACATGGGTGGGCAGCTGAGGGGTTGGGTCTCACTATCAGAGGCCTCCATCATGGCCCAGGGAAGCACATGCTGCCCAGCCGCAAAGGCTGCCTCTGCCTTCTGGGAACAGCCCCACACAAAGGCAAGGACATGGATGCTGCCCTCAAGGATGAAACTCACAAAACAGAATTTGGTGCTGAAACTGTAAAGTGTAATAGACAACATCCTGGCCTTGCTGAGCCACAATCAGATGTGCCAGTTCATTAACGTTCCTGCTGCAGAAGTTTTTCTTGGGCCAAAGCTGAGCTTTCACCCCATGGTTCTCCTGCACCAACTGTTCTTGCAGCTTTGTTCAAAATGCACCTGATGTGAAACTGGATAGGACGACAGAATGCTCTTAAGGTTCCTCTGTTTTTCTCAGTTTTAATGGTTTGTTGGCTACCTCTCCTAACCAGAGTTTTCTGGTGCTTTTCTGTTAGGTTTTTCCTTTCTTATTACCAGTAAAGTACTTGAAAATATATTGCTAAAGTCACCCAGTTGTGGCTCATGGCTTTCAGCAAGGAGGAACAGTTACAGAAGAAAGTATTTATATCGGCAGCCAGAGTGCACACATGTATGAATACTTAGCATTTTCCCTGGCAAAGCCCCCTAAACTGGCCAGAATGTTTAAAAAAATAATAAAAAATCCTGCAGCTACAGCACAGTTGAGTTGAAGAAGATTATTAGAGTTAATTGAATCCTAGTATTCATTTTCATCATCCCACAGCCAGCACGCACTGTTCCTCAGTAATCAGTGTAAGAGCACTGACTGGGATTTTTATCTTCCACACAATACCACAAAGATTATACACATATTTCAGAGGAAACCAACCTTTCTACCACAGCAAAAAAACCAAAGTACAGTGTTATCTTTCTAAGTGGTCATTTATTTAACAGATTCTGTGGTTGTTCTGTAAAGGTTAATTGATCCTAAACTTCATTATGCTCTTAGAATTCAGCAACACAGTTAGCAACACCATTAATTCCCATATTTCTTGATTTTTGTACTTTTTTTGATGAAGTTAAATCCATTTTTTAACTTTTACAAAAGACATACTGTCATAGACAACTGTCGTGAAGTAAATCATAATGTCCATATAAGACTAGCACACAGAGACTTTCAGAGGCACTAGAAATTACTTGAGCTGCAACCAGTGGAAAACATAGCTCTGAAACAATCATTTAAACCACCTAGAAGAAATACTTAAAAAATCAGGTTACTTTTAAACATCTGAAACTTTGCTTCTAGTCTTTGCATTTCCCTGTCTTTAAAAGGAGAACAGTAGTACTGTTTACATAGTTCAGAAAGTAATGCTTCTTGTAAAATGCTTCCTTATAAAAAGTACATAATAATTCAATAAAAGGACATTTGAGAAATAGTTAGTGAGGCAGTTTCTTTAGAAACAACAAATCCACATAAATCAATTTTGGAAACAAGTCTCAGCCTCTGAAAATCAATAAGCCTTTCTATAACAGCAGCAGTATAAAGCAGCTTTATAAAGTAAAATCACTTACAATTATCAGGTTTGTGAGAACAATCCACCAATTTCCTCAAACGACTCACCAGTTTTCAGGTCATACTTTTCATTCTAAAGTCAAACAAAATCAGACTGACATCACCACAGAAACTTCCCACCTTCCTTCACTGAGGTGAAGGACCAGACCTTCCTTCTCCCATTGACACCACTCCACCACATCCAATTTCCATCACCATGTTGGTTGTCCCACTGATGCACACTATCTCCTTCCCACACCTCCCAGATACCACATAATCTTATGAAAATTTTCTAACCTATGCACTTTCAGAATAGGTCACCCATGTGGGGATCCTCTCTGAACTCAGAGCTGCTCTCAGGAAGGTGTTCATCTTGACTTATAAACAAGGAACAAACCAGGGATTTCCATCAATAAATCCTTGGCTGTTACAGCTTAAGGAAAGAGTCCAGGTTCCCAAGCTACAATTTAATTTTCTGATTTCATCTGAGAACAGAGGAGACATCATGCATTGACATTCTTATGAAGGCACTTTGTCCACAGAGCAAAAAATTGCTAATTACTACATGACACTATTTCCTTACATTTACCTTGGTATTCCTATGTTCTTGCTGCAATGAAGTATCCCAACATTCATACATCATCTCATGTGAGAAAATGAAATAGTTATTATTTCCTTAAGCTTGCCAGCAGATGACTCCAGCTGCAGCTTATCAACAGCCCACTGCCTGCCCAGCAAGGCACCTGGGAGGGCGGGGGGAGACAGCCCTCAGCTGCAGGCTCCTCAGCACCAGCTCCCTTGGCAGCTAGTGCACACAGGGGCTGGGGGTTTAACTCCTTTCAGAGAGGTTCGAAACAAAGTGGGAAGGAGGAGAGAAGCACTAACAAGAAAAGTAAAGGCAGAAACCAAGCAGTCAGTGTTTGGGCATTGCCTTGTTGATTTTATCTATGCTTGCTTGGCCAGTATGCTGTCAGTACTGATTACAGGCAATAAAACTTTTTTTTCTTTAAGTTATTGCACTACCACAACTAATGAAGCACAACGGTAGGTGGGCCACTGCAGAGAAGATTCATGTGGAGACAGCGCTGTGAAACTGAACTCTACACGGAGTTAGCTTGGTTGGTCATAAAAGTCACCCAAAATGAGCTGAGGGCACGCGGGCTACCTGGGCGTTGGGACAGACCCTGCTGCCTGACAAACCCAATGACGGAATCGGTCATCTGACGCTTGGCACTTACCGAGCTGTGCTAAACTGTGGTGTGACTGCGGTTGTTCGCCCCCGCTGCTCGGGGGACACGTTTGCAGGTTTCTCAGAGGTGGCCGTCACGGCCGGGACACGCACCTCAAGCGACACGCAGCCCTCTCGGGGACCGTCACCCCGCGAGGGACCCCCCGCCCGCTCCCCACGGGTGCGTCTCCTCAGAGAGGCGGCGACAGCTCCCGCACGGGCTCGCCGCGCGCCCCCGGCTCGGACACCCCCTCCCACGCGCCCGGCCGGGGGCGGCGCATGCGCGCGGAGGCGGCAGCGGGGCAGAGCGGCGCGGGCAGCGATGGCCGGCGGGGAGCAGTGCGGCGCGCCCGGCGGCCCCGGGCGGGTGGCGCTGAAGAAGGAGATCGGGCTGGTCAGCGCCTGTGCCATCATCATCGGTAAGGGCCCGCGCCGCCGCCCCCGCGGGACAGCGCGTCCCGCTCGGCTGAGCCCCGCGCCGGGACGGGGACTCGGGGCCGGCCGGCGCTGTCCGGTGCGGGGAGTCGCGGCGGTGCGGTGAGGCACGGCACCCGCGGGCAGGTGTACCGGGAAGGTTACAGGGCGATGTCGCATGGGACAGCGCGTCTCGGGCAGCCGTGAGCTGGGTGGAGGGGGAGAGCGGCGGTCGGGACGGCGGTTCGCTATCTCCTGTGATGCACCGTCCTTGTTGAGGTGCCAACGAAGTAGGAGCAAAAGCCTCTTCCACCCAGTCGTTCAGCCAAACACTATCGGGAGGTTTTCTAAAGCGTTTTCCTGATGGCCTTATGCGGCTCTTATTTCTAAGGCTTAAACAGAAGTTGATTCTTTTATTGGAGATTGGGGTTCTTCAAAATGAAGGTGGCAGCTTGGGCTTTCAGAAAGCCACCAAATATCCCAGGACCCACTGTGTGGAGCTGGCAGCACAGGCGTCGGCAGCGATGTGCTCCCCTGCTTCCTGCACCTGCTGATGGCTGGCAGAGCTGCCGCCGCTCGGTGCCTTTTCCAATAAACCTTCTGGTTTGCGTTTCAGAGCTGCCAGCCAGCGGGGCTGAGCCTGCTTCTCCTGTAATAGAGTCAAAACTGAGCAATTGAGGCAGGCTGTGCTCAGCACCTTCCCTCAGTGTGCTCCATCACCGCGGCATTTGGCCTAGAGAAGCGGGAGCAAGCCTGGGGAAGGAGCAGTTTCCCTGCTGAATACAAGCAGCCTGTACAAAGACAGCGAGCCTCAAAACCCCATGGGAAGACCCAACCAATGTCTTCTCCACCACAAACCGTTGGAAAGACTCTCAGTGACAGCTGGGGCAGGGTCTGTGGCAACACGGGGAGATGGCAGTGGGCGTGACAGGAGCTGCCGCATCAGCGGGAATACACTGTGCAGTAGCAGAATTGCCTGGGACACGCCGTTGCAAATGATGTCCCCAAACTTGAGGAAGAGGACTTTACTGCATACTTTATATAGGTTATCGTACTATCATACTAGTGCAATTTTATGCTCTTAGTCCTCTGTACCTTTATGCCCCACATTTAGGTGGATAGGGTCTTGCAAAAAACAACCAACCAACCCAAAAAAAGAAAGAAATTTTAGTGCCATTGAACAGGATCTCTTGCATCATGGGCAAGGATATTGTATTAAAGGAAAATATTTCATTTGATTCCCATAGTGAAATACTAAAATCTAACGGGCAGTTTGTGGGAAGATGTGTTCTAGGTACACAGACATACCTTTACATTTAATCCCTTGGCATATTTAAGGGAGCAAATCTAGTTTCTGGATCTCAGTGGAGCACAGAGACCTTGCGTAAGAGTCGGATATTTGTGGGTATTCAGCGAGTCGCAGTGCTGCGTACCAGGTCACCTGCGAGTAAGGCACTTCCAGGGTTAGATGTCACCTGAGTTGCTGCTGGCCATAGGGAAAATGTATGGCATCTATGTCATTTGTTAATTCTGGTATTAGATAATTGTATCTCAAGACTGCTACCCTGCTCTTTCAGATCCCCTCCCGGTCAACCTTTCATCAGCCTGACTCATTTGCAACACGTTGCAAGCAGAATACATATACATAAAACTCTTGTACAAAATAAATTTTGTAAAACAGCCTCTCATCTAATCAAAGACATTTGAGTAGGGAAAAATATTGACATTTATGATAAATTCTAGTAGTATCAAGCAGTTTAAGAAGGTTATCTGCATAAACCTAAAAATTCTGCTGCAAATTCCCTCATATTTGACATAAGTTTGAAAAACAACCCTAGGATCCTCTTTTGGGGTTTGGTTTATTTCTGTGCAGGTGTGTGAAATTGCATCATGTATCACAAAGTCTTCAGTTACAAAGTGATATATAGTAAGAGTATAGTATAGTTTTGTAGATGTCACTACGTAAAACATTACAGCCTGTAATTAGAAGACACTGTAAATTATACCAAATCGGCTTGGAAGCCATTATTAGAGTTCAACAGAGAAATCTTATTTAAGACACTTTCAGCAAAAAACTAAACAACTTGATCTGAATTGGTATTAGGCAATACCAATTAGCTCACAAATTTTCTGCATGATAAAATTTAACATAAGGAGAAGACTTCTTTCCAAATGATTGAATGTGAGGCAAAAATGGGTGCAGTCAGTGTCAATAAACTTTGGAACTGATGACAGACCAGAACTGTTAGGTCGGCCATCATCATGGATTTCCCATTTCTGAGTGGGAAACCCTTTTTCCTTCAAGAGTTTGACATCAAACTGATGTGTCCCATGGCAAAGTCATATTGCTTGAGAACACCAAGAAAAAAAAGAAATCACCTTTAAAAAAACCCTCTGCTTGCTCTGTGTAGAGCTAAAAGAAGATTATGCTCTCTATTTTTCTTTAAATTTTCTTGTTATGTTTATTCAAATAGTGTATAAAAGTGCTGCAGATACAGAAAATGTAAGAGGATATTTCTGCATTATCAAATAGAAGTTTGATGCTGTGATCTGCCAGCATTACACCAAATGTTCTGATTTAGCTGACTGCTCTACAATTCTAATCAGCTGCAGGACGGATATAGAGAGTTATAATCTTCTAGTAATTAGTAACAGGAAGAGGAAACACAAGGAAGTATTTGGAAAATACTGTAAATATGAGCCTATAAATATGTGATTAATAAGCCCGCAGTTGCCTTCTATACAATAATTCTGCTCGTTTAAAATGCAGCATTATATGATTTGCAGTTGGAGGGGGAACAAAAAAAAACCATATTGTTTTCTGAGTGCTCCCCAGCACAATGAAATGAAGTGAAAGAGAAGGCTTGGAGGTGGGAGCACCATTACCTGGTATATTTGAGAATATTCCAATAATGTCAGGGTCTCTCAATGTTTCATAGTCCATTAGGACCCCATGAAATTTCATGGTTGCCTCTGAGGAAATAAAAACTACCTCTAGATGCAGGTACATCACTTCATCCAGCTTAAACATAACAGACTTCCGGCTGTTAGAACTGAGGAGGCACTCAGCCTGCTCTGTGAACACGGGACATGTGCTGGTTTGGGGAGCAGCGTCCCTCTTACAGGAGGGCAGAGGCAGCCTTCATCCTGCCGGCTGCCCTGCAGCTCCCATAGCCTGTGCCAATTCCCTGCAAAACAGGTGTTCCTTTTCAATATTCTTTCCGTGTTTAGAATTATAGGACAATTTTCTTACTGCTTTTACAACTGAGATATTTGTCAACATAATAAATTGCTATGCCATCTTAATACACTTAAAAACTCATCCTTTCAAATATTTACCATCTCTATAAAGAGGTTTGAAAGGCTTTGCTGTAAGAAGTGTAACAGAAAATATTCAGAAAAAATAGCAAAGTACATCAAATTAGGAATATAATATGCCTGTCCTATATCCACCCCATAGGACAGATTTGTCCCAGTAGCCTAGCTTTTTCACAACACGTAAGACTATCCTTCATTATTTATATTTTTTAATTTGCATAAAAACAAGCCTAATGAGAGAAAAAAGCTGTTTCCAAAGGTTGTTTCATGTTTAGGCAGAAGACACCTCTTTGGAGAATCCTAATGTAAATGCAGTTACTAAATACAAAAACTTTTTGATTTAATGCTAAAAGGAGACTGATACTTAATGACTGTAAAACCGAACACAGTGTTTAGTAGTAGTAACAAATCTTTCTGGCAATTTATCTCTGCCACAGAATTTTGGAAAGTGCCTGAGACTTGCTGTAGGAATACCCAAACCGCTCTGTCTCAAACATGGTTATGTACAGTGAAAACAAATCTCTCATGGGCTCCAGCTATTAATAATCTTCTAATGTACTCAACTACACTGCAAATTAAGCTTGCCAATACTCAGATGAAGTGATACAGCTTAAAAAGTAGTAACATATGTCCTTTATTATCTACTAGATAATAACTTACAGATACTGTATAATTGCTTGAAAACTGAATTAGTATTTATTTAGCAGATACAGAAATCTATGCTGAATTTAATTCAACAGTTATTTTATACACTTTCTACATAGCTGGCTTCATATCTCATTTGTTGAGCTACATCTGTAATTAAGATCATCGCACGTGTATCTTTTCTATGAGCACAGGCACATGAGCTATACAGAGAAACTCTTATTCAGTGCCTTCAAGGAGAGTTTTGCCTGTGTAGACGAAAAACTAAGTAAGAAGCTCCATAACTTGGCTCTGTGTAGTTTCTACCACATTCCACTGTTCTTTAGAAAAGTACAAGCATTAGAAACAGCAGCCTGATTAACGTCTGATACCAGCCTGGTTCTTTTGGTCTGAATAACAAAATTCACTGTTCTTACATTAGAAATGTACATTTACCTGTATATACAAATTGCACGTATGAGATATTTAACAAGAGATGTTTGATTGTTTAATACAGATCAAGTAGCTTTATGTAAAACAAACAGTTAAACATCTCTTAAAACATTTGTTTATGTGGCTTGTAAAACTGCATGGAAGTAGCCATAGGGTCATACTCACATTATGGTGAAGTCTGTTGTATACACATGAATGATTTTATGTCAGGCTATATAAGACCCATTAGAAGACCTACAAATTGAGTCACAATAAAATATGTCAGCTAAAACTAAATACATCTCCTTATTTTGCTGAGCACAGGCGGTCAAGTTATCTGCATCAGCTGACTTGATGTTGCTTAAAAAATGCTTGCAGTGCTTATTCTCACACACAAGCTTGGTATAAGATCCCCTATAAACTGCTTCCCAATTCAAGTCCAATATCAAAACCATGTTCAGCTGGCCAGTGAGCAATATGTTCAGTTATTGCTGCTTCTGGAAGTAGCTTTTTGGAATTTTTCTGTCCACATCACCCAGGAAACAGCACACACTTGCTTTCTTCCATAGCTGATGTCAGTCAGCCACTTTATGGATGGTCTCAGCAGAGTGCATACAACCTGAAAAGCCCCTTACATTGGAGATGCTTCCTTATGTCAGGGTTGTCCTAATATGTAGTGCAAATTACTGACCACATCATGATAATCCATCAAGGGAATGACCAAATAAGTTTCCCTGGTTGTCATTATATCTGCCTGGCATTGTAATTATTTACTAACAATTGCATATGCATCTACAGGGAAGTCTTCATTTGGATAAATATGACCTCCAAGGGCAGCACTCCGAGATAAGACCGAGTTCAGAGGTATAATTGCACTGGATGTGATTTTTCCTCCTTGCCATTAGCAGAAAACTATTTACCAGCCTTCCTGCATGTCATTTCTCTCTCTCCTTGCCACTATGTCTCTTGCCATTTTAACATGCCCTAAATCCCACAGGCAGTCTTTATAGACAGAAACCTAGTACAGGATTCAGCAAGCTGCTAGCTTAATGCTGGGGAAGGAGAACACGTGGAATTGGGAATAGTCTTCATACTCATCTTTTTCATAACATACAAGAACTTAAGTAGAAATAGATAGGTTTTAACACCAGATGCTTGATGAATACTCTCCAATCATGTTTCATAGGCCACCGTTGCTTAAGGAGACCAGTCACTGAATCAACTGGCACCCATCAAATCCAGCTCTTTATCAAGAATGTATCAAATCATTAGGAGATCATTTTTAGTCAGGCCCAATGGACTTCACTGGAGTAGTACCCAAGTTACAGGACTGCAGCAGAAAGATAGATGTATGAGAAAGAAGAAAAACACCCACATCTCTGTATGATTTCTTCTGATTTCTGTGATCCTACCCAGGAAAAACGGTGGTGTTGCAGCAAGAATCTTCTCCCTCTGTGAATCTGTGTGAGAGCATTTCACTTTTATAGCTAGCTGAAGTTTCAGGACACACTTTTGTTCGCTGACTTGTGAGAGTAATACAGATTACTTCAGTGGTTCTCTCTCAAAAAAAAGTGTTTCTAAAAAGAGTCTTCCTTATCTCCATTACACACCTTGCTAACTAATATTTTGAGCATTCGGTTCCACATGGCACTAGCTGACATAACAGACAAAGTATTTACACATACATGATTTTTTTTCAAAGCAATAGTTCAGGATCTAGCTCTAGACTGGAGAGAAATGTAATTCAACATCTTATCCTCTTATAAATGCAAATTATGGTTAAATAAAGGCAGCAGTCAATTTTTGTTCAAGATAAATGCCACATCTTTCTTACTAGCAAGAAACCACAAAGACACTTTTAAGGCACTTGCGAAGATTTTTTTCCATACAGTCCAGAGGCTTAGGTTCAGATTCAAAACTACTGAAAATGACATGTCCAGGTTCCATATGTACATTAAAGCTGATAGGTGTCTGTCATTTGGTATGATAGCCAGTATGAAAAAGCGCGTGCTACTGAGAAAGATCAGACCCTACATTTTGAAAGAAGGAAACCTAGGGATGCCCATCCAAAATGCATCGTGCAAGTTACATTTATGGCGTGATATGTTTTAGGGGTGATGGCATGTTGTCATGCTCTTCGAGGCTGTTCCAATATACAGTTATCCATCAGAATCATTTGGAGTAGCCTTTCACCTGAGTTTAGGGAGCTGAAAACAAGCTGCAGTTTCACTTGCAAGTAAAAACCATGGCAAAGTTCAAATTAAACTTGGTATAAATCCAGGGAGATCCTGCAGCTTCTCTGGGCTAGCGGTTTACCTCTGAGACTGAATATACAGAGGGAGGCAAAAAGGAGCTCTAATTAGAAATTCCTGGCAGAAAAAGAAAAAGCAAAAGCCTTAACTTTATATTTTTCTTAACTGAGTCTTTCTACACATAGAGAACGGTTTTGTTTGTCCACACATGTGCCTTTTTGTTGCAGTCTGTTTCCAGGAGAACTCAGCATGTGAAGTCCCTCATACACAATACGAAGAGCAAGAGCCAAAACAGCAGCAAAAAAAAAAAAAAAAAAAGAGTAAAAAATGTCAACATGAACAAATCCTTTCCATATGATCTTCAGGAACAGCAGTAGGGCATAATGAAGATCTTTTGCAAAAATCTCAATTTGTACTTTATAAAGTCAGTGATACATGAGCAAAACTTGCAACATTTGTAACACAATTCTATTTCCACGTTATTAGCTGTCAGGTATTCATTGACTGGTGGTCTTGGTTTGGGTGGGGTTTGCTAGTTGGGTTGGTTGGGGTTTTTTTTTTCCTTCTTGTCTTCTAAAAAAAGTAGAAAATTCTGATTGGGACACAATGACTCGGAAGGCTGAAGTGATGGGCTTTCTGCAATGGATGTCAGTAGTTTAGGTACCCTGCACCAGAAACTCTCCTTCTTCCTCGACAGATGAAAAAACAAAGGTAGCATCCTTTGGTAGTGTCTTACTCCTGATCTGGCAGTACAGTGTCTGCTTTCAGCAGTGCCATAAATCTCCACTCGTGTTCCCTTTTCCTGTGCCTTGCAGCTCATTTCCTTCTAGCATAATGTAGCCTTTTCTGTTGAGAAAGTCTGTTCTGCTTTGGCAGGCTCACAACAAGCAGAAATGGTTTGGTAGAGGTTTAGCTTTTTTGTGTTTGGAGGTTTTTGTGTGCCAAACTTTTCCTTTCAAGACCCCGGTTTTTGTTGGGCTGCGGGGAGAGTTTCTACTAGCTGCCACACTTTTTTGTCATCTTGATTGCAGCATGATAAAATGAGAAGGCATTTGTGAGTACCGAAGTGCCCCAAATATAAAACATCCTAACGGTGGTTTTTTTTCTGCTGGTCCTGAAAAACCCAGAAGTCTCCCAAAGAGTTCTTTAGCAGATGTTCCATGGTGAAGAGCAGGGAGCCAGCAATCCAGCATGGACTGAGCATCTCAGCATCCTAATTCCTTTTTAAATGTCTGTATCCCTCTCTGTGTAGCGAGAAAGCACAGAGAATATACAACCCTGTTCTCCTGCAGAGGAAAGCCATATAATGGTAAATACATTTCTTCACATGCCAGCCTCCACAAAATCTCTTTATGCAGTATTAGTTTATTCTCCTGATGTGTTCTTCTGGCACTGGCCTCTGAAAGTCAGGGCTGAAAAGCAAGATTAGAGGAGTGGTTGTCTGCAAATTGTTCCCATCTTCAGGAACTTGTAGATTCTATTTTTCCAATTTCAAGGTAATGAATGGCCCAATCTAGCATTTAGGGTGAGCCGATTAAATTCTTGCTCCTGGACATGGTTCATCATCTCTTTCAGACAATAGAGAGAAATTCCACTGGATCTCAGAGAAAGGTGGAGAGAAATACACTGGTGATGTTTAAGCCTGAGGAATTTCTGTATCATTGAGTAATGGAATAACCCCCATGGCTGAATTGCTCTGATTCACTTACCACTTTCTTTAGAATAGTACCAAAACTTACAGAAAAATAAAATCTTTCTGCACCTGAAAATTAAGCTGAAATTTTTTTACCTGATCCTTAAGCACTGTTGTAATCACACTTCAAACACAGGGCCTTCAAGATCAATAGTGTAAAACATAGCATTGAAAATCAGCAAGACTTCAGAAAGGTTACTTCTGACTCCAAGAAGTAGGTCAGTGATCTGGATGAGTGGCAGTTTTTCTGCTGTGAAAAACAATAGCTCTTTCATCAGTTACATGAAGCTGCATAATCTAGATCAGGCCAAACATCTTAATATAATATACCACAAAAATTATGTTTGAACAATATAAGGACCTTATTTAGAGTCACAAAAGCCAGGAAAAATCAAGTTAAGGAAGAATCTCATTCTATTGAATACACTGGGTCAGAGGACTAAAATCCACAATATTATATGCTCTATGACCATGAATGTTGCAAGGCTGCTCATCACAAAACCTCTAGTTCACCTGGGACACTGGACAACTCACAAACGTGTTAATTACGCTACATTAACTCTGGGTCAGATAATCACACAGGGGTGAGCAGTCAGGCTAGAAAAAGTTGCTCTCTAAGTATAGAGATGCATTCAGACAGCAGAGGACAGAAGTTGAGCTCTGAATACTGAAACATCTTCTAACTTAAGCAGCTTTGCAAAAAAGGTCATTGCACTTGAATACATGTGCATGACGTCATAAGCTACAGATCCGTTACATTGTGCAACCACCATGAAACAAGGAGAAAAACTATTAGCATGTGTCATATATGATGGGGTTTTAATAGTCCCATATTGTGCTGCGAGATCATTCCTGCTCAGGCCCCACGAGGAAGGTTGATGAATGCAGAAGAGTGTTCCTTGCATCCCTGCCAACCCATGCCTTGGAAAGGATCGATATGTGCTTCTTCATAAACCTGAAAATAATGACTGCCAAGGAATATGAGGACTTACAGCTTTAAGTTCTGTGCTTTTATATCATAAAAAAATCATCCTTTTGCAAAAAACACCCAAGGGATGAGTTTTTCTTAGGGAGTTGCAAGGAATGAACTGAGAAGAATGGAAATGAGGGGTTGAGTTCCTTCTCCGGATTATTACAAAATTCTTTAGCAGCTCTCCTGAGAGCTTAATAGAATAGGTTTGCTTGCTCATTTTTAGGGAGGTCATCTCAGACTATATTTCATTTCCATTTCCCCATGACTTTTTTTTTTCTCTGCCCAGATTTTGTCCTGTTTTGATAGCAGACTTATTTATTTGGTAGTTGAGGTTTCAAGCCTTGTTTTATCACTAATTTAAAACAATGCAGACCATTCTGATGTCCGTGAAAGGAGATGAAGCCATTTCAGAAACAGCATTCTAGGACTCCATAAATACAAAAGTTTCATAGTTTCTGATACTCTTAAATGAAGTCTGAAAACTTGAAAAGCCATACACATTGGAAACGTAAATAATCAGCTCTTTTTATAAGTGTCTTGATAATAGTAATAGCATTAGTTAGTACAAGAGAGCAGAAAGTAGCCAAGCTTGTTAAGCTTCCAAACACTGTACTTAGACTCAAGTAAATTAAAAAAATAGCTGAATCGATATTTTAAAGAATAAGGGAAAGAAGTATTTGATTCTGGGTGGTGTCCTCACATGCTTAGCCTTCAGCTTGGAAGGGATTTCTGTTTGTATGATAGAATTAAAATATTTGTAATTAAAAAAAAGCTGATGAACTACTTTTTTGTACTACTGCTAGTAGATCTTGTTGCAATAAAGCCATTTCTTATGGTAAACTCTGCCAGAGAGCAGTAGGACAGAACATCTACATGTTTGTTGGTTGTGGACATGACCAGTTCCCTAGCAACACATTAAGATTTAAACAAAAGGTACCCAAATCCTGTAGATATTATAAATGCATACAGAAGGAATAGCTCCCCTTTGCGCACTTGGGCTCCTGATGGAAGATTAAAGACCCTTTTCTTAAGAGGTTCCCCAAGTCCCTCAAATCCTACTGAAGTCAATGAGAACAGAGGATTTCACTGCCTCATAGGATCAGACCCTAAATCAAATTAAAGCAGCTAGGTACGAAGCACATTAATCCTTTATTACCCACATACCTGAGCAAGGCTGGCAGTCATACCGCAGTGAAGTCAGGTGAGAATGGACCATACTGTGCTCAGGTTGCACAGCACAGCGGAGAGCGATCACAACACGTGTAATCTGTTCTTGTTAGATATAGGGGGCCAGTCTCATACTTTCCTTTTACCGCAAATCTAACAGTGAAAACACTTGTCATTGACTTCACTAAGGGCAAATCATGCCTGACAAATTTGGTGGCCTTCTATGATGGGGTTACAGCATTGGTGGATAAGGGAAGGGCAACTGACATCATCTACCTGGACTTGTGCAAGGCATTTGACACTGTCCCGCACAACATCCTTGTCTCTAAATTGGAGAGACACGGATTCGATGGATGGACCACTTGGTGGATAAGGAATTGGCTGGATGGTCACACTCAAAGAGTTGTGGTCAACGGCTCAATGTCCAAGTGGAGAACAGTGATGAGTGGCATTCCTCAGGGGTCAGTACTAGGATCAGCACTGTTTAACATCTTTGTCGGCAACGTGGACAGTGGGATCAAGTGCACCCTCAGCAAGTTTGCCAATGACACCAAGCTGTGTGGTGGGGTCAACATGCTGGAGGGAAGGGATGCCATCCAGAGGGACCTTGACAGGCTGCAGAGGTGGGCCCGTGCGAACCGCATGAAGTTCAGCAAGGCCAAGTGCAAGGTCCTGCACGTGCGTCGGTGCAATCCCAAGCACGACTATCGGCTGGGCGAGGAATGGATTGAAAGCAGCCCCAAGGAGGACTTGGGGGTATTGATTGATGAGAAGCTCAACACGAGCCAGCAGTGTGCGCTCGCAGCCCCGAAAGCCAACCCTGTCCTGGGCTGCATCAAGAGAGGTGTGACCAGCAGGCCGAGGGAGGTGATCCTGCCCCTCTACTCCGCTCTTGTGAGACCCCACCTGGAGTACTGCGTCCAGCTCTGGGGGCCCCAGTACAGGAGAGACATGGAGCTGTTGGAGCGAGTCCAGAGGAGGGCCACGAAGCTGATCAGAGGGATGGAGCACCTCTCCTATGAGGACAGGCTGAGAGAGTTGGGGTTGTTCGGCCTGGAGAAAAGGCGGCTCCAGGGAGATCTAATTGTGGCTTAGCAGTACCTGAAGGGGGCCTGCAGGAAAGATGGTGAGGGACTGTTTATCAGGGAGTGTAGTGACAGGACAAGGGGTAATGGGTTTAAGCTGAAGGAGGGTCGATTTAGATTAGATGTTGGAAAGAAATTCTTTCCTGTTAGAGTGGTGAGGCACTGGAACAGGTTGCCCAGAGAGGCTGTGGAGGCCCCATCCCTGGTAATGTTTAAGACCAGGCTGGATGAGGCTTTGGGCAACATGGTCTAGTGGAGGGTGTCCCTGCCCGCAGCAGGGGGGTTGGAACTAGATGATCTTTGAGGTCCCTTCCAACCCAAACCATTCTATGATTCTATGATCAAATGCAGGCAGGGCACAGGAGCTGCTCCAGCATCCCAGCCGCCCTTTGCAGCAGGTAGGGATTGTCCTCTCAATTTCAGACACAGGGAAAGTGGCACACAAAGGCCAAGAGGAGCAAATTCACTTCCAGCCACCAACTCACAAGACCTCCCTGAAGACAGGTGTCCAAATACACCATCTATTGAAACCCCTGCATTTCTCTTTGTGGCCTTCTGACATAGTCCAAGGACTTCTCAGCTGAGATTTAGCTGCTCAAAAGCACCAGAACTGAAAAACCCCCAAACCAATGACAAAACTTCTGTAAAGTGACATTTATAAAGAATCGACTTCAGGCAGAGGTCTGTTGTTTTAGGAAACTATGAAAGAAGAAAAACAAGACAAATCAAACATCTCCGGTCTGTGGCAGAACTAGAACATAAAGTATTGTAACCAGGGTCCTATACCTTGCGATGGCAGGGGTGTTCAGGTCTGTTAATCTGTATTTTGGAGGATTAGCTAATTTAATTCCATGCTTCTGTGTACTCAAAACATTCTGTAAACAAGTTCTTCCATCCAGGGGGAAGGAGTGAGATTTTTTTAATGAAATTTTTATATAGCTTGTCAACCTCTTAGACAAACCTGATATATAAAGACATCAGTGAGCAACATGAAGTCTACTAATTCTGAAGATACTTAATTTCAAGAGATAGTTGTGGTATTCGGTAATACAGGATTCATATGCACAAATGAAAATTATATAGTAATATTGCTAACTCTTGAGATCATATTACAACAGGTCTGGCATTTTCCTTAAATTCCCAGGTCATAGATATTTAAGAGCTTCAAGAAAAGCTGTTGTTTCTTTTGGAAATCAACAAGTTTCTAGTTCTTGTCAGTAAAATTATCTAAATGTATTCCTTAAAAATAAATAAAATAATTAAAGTCAAGATACAAGTCAGCACCAATTTCTGAATATGCAAGGACAGCCACACAGCATTCTAAATGATGCCTGTAGAAGTATGTACTAAGCTGATACGTATTTGTAAATCTCATTTTAACTCAGGTTGAGCTAGTTACCAAAGTGCACTTAAATTTGAGTGCAAGCATTGTGCACTAGTTGTGCACAACCCAGGAAGCATAAATACAATTTTTTTGCTTTTTAATTCCACCTCAGTTCATTGACCATTGTGAAACATAATCCTATCTTTGTATTCTTGGCTAAAACAGAGACAAAGCCATTTAGAGATTTAGTGTTCCCATGCTGATAGAGGTAAAACTAACTACACCAGAATTTGCTAACACAGATTTACAACCAGAAGAATGTAAACTTGAGAGCTAGAATGATTTCCGATCAAGGAACTGTGAAACCAGCAAGAACAGCAAACTTTGCTAAAGAGCTCATGTCTTGTTTACATCTGCATCCAAAATAAGGTTTGTGTAAGATCCCAGGCAATGACAGTAGAGCTTAAAGGAGATTCTTAATCAATCTTTCTTCCCAGTAATGTAACCTGAGCTATAACATACCAGTTGGTGTATTTGGATGGCTTGTCACTGCTATTTTCATATTTGTTTTAAATATGTATTACCTGGAATTTCAATTCAGGAAGCCACTTTCAACATTTAATCCCTTTAATGTTCAGGACAATACTGAAGACTAAGCTTTACCTTAAAAGTTTAATGTACTTAAATTCCCATTATACCCCTTCAGAGATTAAGGATCAAGTGATGCCTAGTTTAGAGATGCTCTTCTTAATGGTCATAATGTCACAGGTTTGCAGAAGCTACATAAGCATGGTCCAAAAATCCACCAACTGGCCTGAGTATGAGAGCACTTTTGCAGGGTTTATCTCTGTAGGGTCAGAGCAGAAAGCATAAAACCCAATAATTTGAAAGGAAAAAAAAAAAAATCAAGGGCAAGAGTGGGAATTAAGTTTTGCCTTATTTACAATTGAGCAAATCATTTCAAGCTGCATCTTTTCTCCAGACCTGCTCATTCCTATAACGCTGCCCTGTGAGTCCTCCGTGTCCCTTTGCTGCTGCAGAGCCCTGGGGCAAACATGGCTCACGTGTGAGTTCTTGGTAGCCACAGCTGCAGGTTGAAAGGGCACCAATGCATGCAAACAAAGTTTTTATTTCTCAAGGAGGAACATTTTTCCCAGGAAAAAGCTGCAAAATGATGCTGTGCAAGGTAAGCAGGAAGGTGCCACGGGGCTGGGGAGCAGGGTCGGGGTCAGAAAGATGGTGCGAGCTTCCAGGCTGGTGTCTTCTGCTAGAGCCTAGACTCATTTAACAAAAAAGTTCCTTCTGTGCACTTGTATTAGTGTACAGTGTAACTCTTAAAATTGCATACTGCCATTTTATTTTATATTTCTAATTAGGCAAACCATGAGGACTGACAGCTTTCAGGAATAGACAGGAAGAGGCTTTCCCACTGGGCAGCAGTTGCTGATAAATTTTCCAGACTATTTGAGTAATCTGTTTACCATGCTCAGTCACAATGAGCAAGAAGACTAGAGCTAGGGGGAGGGGAAAAAAAAATAAAAAGAAATGCACAGCATTTTCCGTGAAATGAATTATGCTTGAAAGATGGTGTGAGGGTCCCTGCCATTGGCATGAGTAGGGCTGAAGAGTCTGGGCTGACAAAAAGCTGTATCTGTCATACTGTCCTTGTCTGACCCACAGCACTCCCCCACACAGCTGAACTGTTTGGCTGTTATTAAAGACAAGTTGGTGAGCTTTACAGCAGCATTTTGTAGTTGCTTTTCTTCTTGATAAATGCTGAAAATCATTGCAGGTGCAGAGGGCACCGTGAGAGCTGTCCCAGAGGCGCAGCTGTCACTTGCGGGACTCCTCAGCCAAGGGACAAACATTAAATCAGCTGCATCTGCTGGCATCTGCCTCTTAAGTTGTTACGAGGGGACCTTGCTCCACTATGTTTTCCTTAAAATCAGGATTTATCTGGTAGTAATCAGTCACACAGTGTCCTAGAGAAGACCCCCACCTCCTCCAGCATGCATGCAGGGCAGGGCATTAGGAACTGCCCATTTCCTCATCAGGGGATTTAATGACACATTTCTGCCATTTGCAGGTAAAATTCCAAGTCAAGATATTGAGGTCCAGAGAGCACAGAAAACAGATGTGGCACAGATAACGAGGGCTAATACAGCATAAAGCTGCACTATTTATAGAGAGCAGAGTGCAGTGCTGCACTTTCTTACCAGGGCAACCCAGGCATT
This sequence comes from Grus americana, assembly GCF_028858705.1. NCBI lineage: Eukaryota > Metazoa > Chordata > Aves > Gruiformes > Gruidae > Grus > Grus americana. The sequence goes on from NC_072864.1 coordinate 11,782,117, forward strand.
TTAGGAACGTTAGAGGGGTTTCCTGCACACCCCTCTCACAGCACCAAGGTAGGTTTGGCATTCAGTTTCTCTTTGGAAACTAGTGGAAGGGTTGAAGCATTCTCTAATGCCACAGGAGCGCTTGGTTTCAAGGGTCCCTCATGTACTGAAGTCCCACAGTCAAGGGGTAGTTTGACCCCCTGTTCCCTGCAGCCCCCTGCACCGCTGTCAGGGGTGGTGCAGTGGGACCCACCAAAAAGAACTGCTCTGCAGCTCTCTGTTGGAGCCCCTCACATTCACCTGGCCGCACTGCCCTGCCATAAACCCTACTCAAGGTCCCTGATGTCAGGGAAGAAGGCAGGAAAGGAAGGTGCAACATGAAGCTCAGCAAAGATGGCTGGTAGTAATCCCTGCCTGGACACAGCCCTACTACTACATACGCTGCTTTCCGTGCGGCAGCATGCTAGAGCTCACTCAGTGTTACTCCTTTGAGAAAAATCCCAAAGAATATGCCTCCTAGTCCTGAGAAGGCTTTTCCCAATATTTCTGCCTTATCTGTGGTATTTGTTGCAGTGCCCAGAGAAGGGCGCGGGAGGCTGCGGGTTGCTCTCCGTGGTAATGAAATGCAGCCCACATAGCCCAGCGCTGGCAAGAGAAGAGGAGAACAAGTCAGAAGTTAAGGAAGTAGAGAAATCAGACCAAGTACAAGAGTCAGAACAGAGGAGCAGGAAATAAAGCAGTGGACTGTGTGCCTGAAAAGAGCAGACAGAGCCTGCAGCTGGTGAAAGGATTAGCAGAATAAAAGGAGTTCTCAATTTAGAACAACAACAAAAATCCTATCATACAGGCTTTAACTTCTCCTTTGATATAAACACATTGCAGCAGCCTTACTCAAATAAAACAGAATAAAACCATGCACTAGGAGATGTCCATCTTCTCTTTTATTATTTCACGTGCTCTGAAGAGGCCTGATCCCCAGCGTCTCCTCAACTTCTATCTACCTTAGCACAGGTCTGTCCTCTGCACGTCATCTAAGTGTTTGGTCCCCGGTGCAGGGAGGCATTGCACACGTGCGCACCATCTGACTGATGGGGACAACCATGTCTCCTTCCAGGTGCTCAACTGGGCCCTGGCAGGTTTGTAAATTAATCTATCGTACCTAGTGTATGCCCACATGTGTGCTCAGGAGAGCGTAATGCTTGCAAGACAGAGAATGGGATCAGAGTTCCCAGTGCTGGTTTTGGATAAGGGAGCATTTGCCTCCAAGTACTACAGTGATAAGTGCTCTTTGCAATTTAATCAGTCTTATGTTTTCTTAAAATATCAAAGACAAGAAAACAGAGGTGGTTCTCTCTCAAGGGAAAGATAACATGCCATCGCCTTGCAAACAGGTTGATTACAGTAACACTGGGGAAAACATCAAACCAAAACTGCGACAGCCACAATAATATTCCCTAACAAACTTCAGTTAAGAATGATATTCCGTCCTCGCTGCAGGTCCCCGAGCTATCCCGGTAAAAGACGCTTTCAGTCCCTCACGTTTCCCAGCTGATGTCACGGCCTGATTTCACCTTTTCCCTGCCCTTCGTGACTCGGTGCCGCGTTGGGGACCGGCCGGGGCGATGCCCGGCACGGCCTGAAGGGGGCGGCTGTGGCTGGCGGACGGGCAGCTGCCTGCGCGGGCAGGGCGGGGCGGGGCAGGGGCAGGGGCAGGGCGGGGGGGTGCGGGGGGGGGCTGCGGGGGGGGGGGCTGCCGGCCCTTCCTGCCGCACCCTGCTTTCGGGAGAAAAGGGACGGGCTGCGAAAACTGACCGTGTTTCCTTGGGGTTTTACGGTCACTAAATCAATCAATCAATCAATCCTGTAAGTGCAACACTTTTGCAGAAAGCTGAGCCTGGCTTGTTAAATGTTCCTGTCGGTAAAAGGCAACGTGATAAATTGCAAGCATCCTTGTGAGGATGCTGCAGCTCATTTTAATATACAGATATTACATTTTAATATATAAATATTAAAATGATTGACAAATCTCTATAGTATCTTATGCAATAACGAAATCTAACCCTAGGGCTAAAACAGACTATCACACCCTCTGTACAACCGCATCAGTTATTATTAGTGAAGTTATGACTGAAGTATTTACTTTCCTTTACTCAGTTTTCTGTTCTAACCACAGCTTCATTGTTAGAAAAACCCGGTTCTTCAGGTCCTCCTAGACTACACCTGTATTTTAGTGCTCAGAAGGCAAATATCTTCTTTATAAATCTACAACAAGTTAAAGAAAACATTTTTGTCAGTATTTTACGTAGCCTAATTTTTAAAATCTTTAAAGTTGGGTGTAGCATAATCAGATTATAAATACTTAACCCAGTAAAATCCACTTGGAATGCTGGAATTACAGTTTATAATGACTGCTCATGTTCTTACTTGCTAGGAATTTTAACAAATATTTGAACTGAAGTCAGATTTTAAGATCATTTAATTTTGTTAAATACCAATCCCTGTAGACATTAAATTATCACTGTTATTTTTATAGCCATTTTTCAGTTTTTCTTTTGCAAGCATATTAGCAGAGGAGCCATAATTCATTTTCCACTGCTACAGTAGTTACATTTTTAACTCGCATATGAAGTTAAATGGCTATTATTTTAATGCCAAGCTCTATAGATTCTTTTATTCTTCATCCATTCTTCATTAAGAGGTTTCTGAATGCTATTTAAAAGCAAAGAAATTCAAGGCCATTGCATGAAATATCTAAAAGCCTGCCACATAGCCTAAATTCATGCTTGACTAGAGGTTAAGACGACACACTTGGACTGTTTGCTGGCTTTAATTCAGCTGAGCCCCTATAGCCTAGTAATTTTTTAGGCCCGACTGCTTTGTTGATTCAGAACTTCATTCACCCTTTTATTTGAACTGGGAGGGCACTTATAATCTCTTGTATTAAATGCTACACTTCTGTTAATAAGCTGGAGAGGAGCAGGGCAAAAGCTGAGCAGCACGGTGTGCTCATCCATCCCGTTACGTGCCACGGCACGGCTTCGGCGCGCAGCAGCCATCACGCTCCCGGCAGAGCCAGCGCACGGGTCAGGGCAGAACCTGAGGTCAGCCAGGGCAGAAAGCAGCAAGTTTATTTACTGGAAATAACTAGAGCTGGTGGGACTGCTTGTGCTGCCACAAGATTTCCGGTTAGCACCAAAGGTACGAGCTACGCATGTTACTTCTTGGCTGGTTTTGTAGGTGTGTCATGCCCCGAGTTCACAAACAGGCAGTGACAATCAAAACCGGTTACTAATGTCCTCAATTAGGAGTGCTTAATTCCTGAGAGCCAATTAGTAACTGACAATTAGCTGGACTGGAGGCTGCTTAGTTTAGCAGTTTTCTGCTAAATAAATATATAAATAAATATCCATGATGAGTTACTTCATCACCATTATTCACAGAATCCACCTCATATTTAATTTGGTTTTAAACAATTTGTAAAGCATGATTCCTTTTGACTAAGCTTTTTCTGTTGTTGTTAAACAGTAATCTCAAATCTTTATAATATTACATACTCAGATACGATTTATTTATTTATTAACTCCCAGGCAGAATGCAAAGCTTCAGCACTTGTTTATAAGAGAGCTATTTTAAGCAATGACACCGACTGTCATCCTGTTGGCTTGAACAATGTCCACTTAGATGTGGGAGTGCTTAGAGAATGGGTGGACTTTTGGTTGTTTTTCTAATCACAGCTATCAGTGAAAACGGTATCTGCTGTTGAGGATACAATATATCAAAAGAAAGGTGTAACTGAAACCAGGTTGGTCTCAAACATTTCATTAAAGAAAAAAAATCTCATTTTCTACAGCTTCATAAAAAAGTGACAAGTAATGGCTTACATTCCCCACACTGGCACTGAGAAAGGATGCTGGACTTGCCTTTCATAGCCAAGATACCCAGACACACACTCAGACCATCTGTTACTACTGTAGCAATGAAACACCCAATATACAGTTGGGGATATAATCCTTGATGATGCTGACAACTGTGTTTGACTGCTGTCTTCCTAATTCCTACTCTGATTCAATAAACATGGGACACCTCGGCAATGATGCTGAAGGAAGCGGGACGCCCAGGTGACGCAAGCTTTCCCTCTGCCAGCGCTACCTTCAAGCGTCGCATCTCCCCATGGCATTACCTGCAGCATGCCACCGAGTGCTGGGTGACCCGCCTTGAGCTTTGGCGTACCATCTCCTGAGGACAAGAAACAGCACTCGAGGGAAGCAGGAGTCAGGCAGGATTTATGCTTATGAACCATACAGTTTTTCAGGAATGTTACCTGCTGTAATCCTTCACTGAACAACTAGTCACAAAGTTATTTACCTGACTGTGGCTGAAAAAAAAAAAAAAGGTGCAGAATTTCTTTGTTCTTAGTATTTCACTTTGTAGGGGAAAGAACTGCTTAGACAACCTTCTAGTCCATATTACAGACCCATTCAGAATTTCAGATGTGTAACATAGATCTTTAATGAAATGCACAAGCAGTAAAAAGGCATGAGTGATATTTTTCTTTACTAACCACGCAGGAAATTGCCTAGTTTTATCAGAAATACGGTCTCTAAATACAATCAGTAAGGCCATTCCTAAAGAACTGCTGAATACTTTCAACAGGCTGCAAGATCCATTATTTTTACAGTCTGTGTGGATTGTGTGCTGCTGATAAATAGATGCCCTAAGAACTTTGCACGCTAAGTGAATACACAAAGTATTACCAGGTCCCTTTATTTTCTCTGATATTTAGTGTTTTCCTTCAAAGTGCAGTTCTTGAAGTGTTTTAATGAGAATTCAGCTTTTGTTTAAAAGACGAGTTTCAACTCCCATAGTCACATTGAAAAACATCAAAACCTGACCGCAAATGTACTCTTGTAGTTCAAAAGCCAGAGGCAAACTGAAAACACTGGATTTTTCAGTAAAGCCCCATGCCCTAACTTTCAAGTTGGTACCACAGTTCTCGAATGGTTCGGCTCTATACAAGGTGCTGACCTGTGAGCAAAACCACACGCTGCACGTGGGAGCGACTGGTCTGGGAAACCCATCCCAGGGTCAGGTCTCAACATCAAAGCACAAAAGATCCCAAACGTAATTAGATAAAGGACTGGAAATTTGAAAGGATGAGGGTTTTGGCATAAACCTGGTGCAGGACCCACTTTCACTAAGTCAGTGGAGACAGAGCGTGGCTGATAGCAGGCTGAACTCGCTCCACACCCAGGTCACTGCCATGTCACAATAGCTGTTTTGGGTTTGTCCGACCTCGGTGGCATCAGCAAGTGCACTGGGTCGCAGCCGCCCCGGCCGTTGGGGCTGTGAGAGCAGCTCAGAGGACAGGCTGAGCTCTGTGCTCAGATAAAACTCCCCAGCAGCAGGTTACAACGCCGCATACAAAGAGCAGCTGGGAAAAGATTTGGTCGGTATTAAAAAAAATTTAAAAGCAGAAATTCCTATATCAGATTTTTTTCTTTGTTATCTGCAGCCTGTTGTTTCACCATAGTCACTTGCCACAATACGCACTCTTTCCCATATACAGCATGATATTTTGTCGTCTCTTATATCTAGGTGTTTGTGCCTTTTTTTTCCCCCCTTTCCCAATAACTCTTGAAGCAGAATTACTCCATGAGAGCCTCAGCTTTTGTTTAAAAAAATATGTTCCTAACCCTCATGAGTTGTTTGAGAAAATTGTCAAAATCTGGACCATGAAGCCTTATAAAAAAAAAATTACAGAATAAAGAAGGCAAGTAAAATAGCCTGAAATATACCACATCTAAGATCTGCTCCAGTGTCATGATTTTTTATTTTATTTTGGACAACATTGAGAGCGATTTCCATATCCTAGAAAAATAGGCTGGGGGGTGGGGGAGAAGCGGCTGTGTCTTTTCACCTCTCCAGTCAAGTAAGACATCCGGCAGTGCAAGACTGAGCGAGAGCACCCCACGGTCTTAGTGAATGTGTGCAACTAGCAGCGTGGGAGCACATCACCCAAGGTCTCGCTGGCTCTGACAGTCCTGCCAGGGTCATCTTTTCACACTAATGAGCAGCTCCTGAGCAATTTTATGGGCCAATTTCTCTAAGTCAAGAGCAAAAATGCTTTTCTTTAACATAAAGCAGGTGGAGCTGTGAGGTCTACTTTTCTCCTCGCCCCATTGCAGACCACTGTTATTGTGAATTAGCAAAAAAAAAAAAAAAAAAAAAATCCAAACACCCCCCCCCCCCCCCCAGAATTTGTTAAGTTCAAGGCTCTCAAATAGCTCTTTTACAAAATCTCAACTCACTAGAGCAGAAAGAGGATTTCATTCCAGAGCTCAGTATTTTTGCAGGATGTCTTTTCAAGGCTCATTGGTACTACACAATACAGTGCTGGGTTGAGGACAGCTTCTGTCCTGCAGAAAACTGATACTTGTTTAAGGTTAGGAATATGAGAGGGCTGAGCATTGAGTATCTTTTTTTTTTTTCCTTTATTATTAGTAGAAACATTTTCACATGCCAAGGGAGTGAGCTTGGACCAGCAGACAAACTCAGACTCATCATCCTGCTCTCCCCCCACTTGGTACACTTCACCTGCCCCATTCATTTTCTCCATCTCTTCACATCTTAGAAGAAAAAATAAATTCGGTGAGCATCAGGAGTACCAGCACTAGTAAAGCTGAAACAAGTTATCCCCAACATGGTGAGCACAGTAACGAGAGTCTCCCTGAACTGCACAGCCAATTTCTTTCTTGCCCCTGAGTTGCTCACTAAATTCCCTCCAGTTCCTGCTGACCGAGGCTTGCTTTGAAATACCTATTTGTAGGTAAAGCATCTGCCTTACTGCTAAGTCTTCTGGCCTTAGAACTTCTGCCAAGGAACATGAGACCTCCTGAAAACTCTGCTTCTCGTCAGGCAGTTTCTGACATCTCATTTTCTTGGAGTGTTTCAGCATCTCCACCATATCTATTTTTAAACACGTCCTACGCCAAATGAAGCGAAGGTATTTTCCAGGCACATTTACCACATTCATGGCAGGTTTCCATAAGAACATTTTGTTGTCAGAAGGGGCGTAGCACTTCCACTCCTGCTGATACAGCTTGTGCACATGTTGCAAGAGCAAAATAATAGGAAATCCATAATGAAGTTGGAAGAGAATTTTGCCTTATCATATATTCATTCATGAAGGACATTAGATTTTTTAAAATATGATTAACTACTTAAATTACAAAAAAAAAAATCCTGTGAATTTTTGTATGAAAGGACCATACAGAAGGCTGCCCATTCCTTCTTGTCCTGCTACTTCAGATAGGTGCACCCAGAAAACGTTATCCTTAAACAAAAAAAGTACTAGCTACTTCCAGCTCAATACAGACTTGCACGCGAGGAGGACTGCTTTGGCAGCCTTGCCATAACAGGAGGCGTCACTCTAAGCCACGCTGCATCATGGACACCTCCACCCCACAGCAGTTTGGGTTTGAGTAACAGCCCTGCTGCCGATGCCCCTCGCTGCCCAGCGCCCAGGCAGCCGGGGACGAGCGACGCCCTTTCCTAGCAGCAGAAACCCGAAGCACAGAGAGGTTCAGGGCTCTGACAAAGCCAAATGCAAGCATTTAAAAGAACATACCATAGACTTTCTGTCTACGCATTGAAACTGCGCTTTATCACCGCCGTGCCAGACAACTGCCGCCACCTTATCTCTGCGGTTACACCTCACCAGGACTCGCCTCTCTTCCCCGGGTCCATCATGACATGGCTGATCACGCTGCTTCCCACAGCGCTGCCAACACTCATCTCCCCATTTCCCCACCCTTCCCAGCCCACTGGCAGACGTGCCCATCACACCGAAGCAGCTGAGCAGGTACAGAAAGCCAGGTGCACAGTCAGCTCTCACCCCCTCACCAGCGTGTAAGCCGCAGTGGCGCTTGGGGGTCACCCCATCAGCCCCACACAGCACAGGTCTGCAGAGATGCCACGCTGTAATGTTGCACATCACCTTGAAGATTTGCTAGATTTCTTGTCTGTTATCCGTTTGGGGGATGCCACGCTGTGTTTAGATTCAATCCCTTCTCCACGTACTGACACAATGAGAAGGCGACAGTGTGGGGGCGGAAGCTCTTGCCGAGAACTTGCTGTAGGATGGGTATTTGCATCTGCTGTTTGCTGCCAAAAATAGCAGCTAACCTGAGCTAAGGTAAAAGAGAGCACTGAGCAGGAGGAGATGGTGTGAGAGGAGCCAGGAGACTCATTTATGGGTTATTCTGTCTTTGGGCAATTCCTGTCTGTTCAGTACTGGGGTCCCCAGTACAGGAATGAGTACTGTCCCATCCTGAAGAGGCAATTAAAACCTATGGATCTATTGTGGCGAAGAGTGGTATGTCCTAAACTCAACAGACTCCCCAAAATACCACCGACTCCTCCCAAAATTGCAGTATATTCAGGTGCATTGATCTGTGAAAAATAGATACACACAGGTGTCCATGCTGGCAGGTAGAGGATCATTTTTAGGGGTCCTTTACAACTTAAAGCCTTCCTCCACGTGCTGTTACAACTGCAGCACGCAGCAGTGCCACAGACTTTGTCAAGATGGTTTTTAAACTCCTAAGGCAGGTATTTCTTTTTCAGCTTAAATTCAAGCTTTGTTACAGTTCCTGAATAGGGCACAACCAGCCTTCCAGAAAAGCTTGTTTGTTTTACATACGTTGCAATGCTTCAGCCAGCAGGAGAAACTATAACCAAAAAGCCTCATAAATTTTATCAAGTGTTATGTATGCTTTAGCAATACATTAACTCCTCATCTATCATCTTGAAAGATTTCACCGCTCCACTCTAGCCATGCAGCTTCCCAGTAGGGAAGACCCAGGACAAATCTATTAGCGCTATGAGTAATATTGTGTGACTCATCCACATCAAAACCCCTCCCTTCAGCACAAGCTGCCACGAGCAATGCCGGAGCAGTGGTTAGGGCTCCCCGTGCTAGTTCAGCTAAGGGATAGCTATATTTAATTTTACTGTTATTCTAGTATGATCTAGTTTTGATAACATCTACATCCCTGATCTGATTTTTTTTTTTTAAAATGCATAGAAAGTGCTTCTGGTCCCAGAGGACATCTATCCTACCTGCAGCAAGAGGTCCCAGGTGGGAGATGCCTTGGTCTCCCCCAGGGATTCCCTCCATGGCTAACGATCTCAACACTGCCAAGATTTTTCTGAGCTTTACCCTCAGTCTCCTCCATCACCATTTAAGCCAGTTATTTCTGGCTTGATCTTATCTGTGCATCATGGACGTTAAAGAAAGCAATCCATGCACACAAAAATGTATTCCTTACAAAACTGGCGGTTCCCTTTCCCTTGCTAATCTCTCTGCTCCCACTTATCTTACGCCTTCTCGTTTCTCAGTACGTGCCAGAAGGGCATCCCTGCACCCCCGGCCCCCAGCTTGGGGTGGAGGGAGGGCTGTCCCACATGCCAAAAGGGGAGTTTAAAATAGCCTTTGAGTCAACCCGTCACTGGTTTCCTTGCACTTGCAGCTCCTTCCCGAGTACAAACACACCCCGGCCTGACATTTTGTCACTTTTTAAGTGAGACCCGCCGAGACGGCCTCAGCCTCCGTGCAGTGCTGCACCCATCTGCAGCGGCTGGTGTCAGATGTAGCCGGAGGGTCCCCGTGTCACTGGTGCAGAGGTACCTTGTGGCTCATGCTCCAAAATCTGTCCACGTGGGAACAGGTTGAGCACTGTCGCAGAGCCAGACCAGCCAGCTACAGAAGTCGCTTGCTTAGCCCTTTAACAATACACTAGCAAATCTTTTTTTTCTTTTTATGTGGCTTTCAGGGACAGTATAAGATTTAATAATGTTGCTTTAAAGGCAGCATCAACATTTTGGTGCTATGCAGTGTATTTCCTAAAGTGGCAGCTGTGACTCAACTTTCATCTAAAAAGAAAAATTACTCTGGCCTGCCCATGCCCATGGAAAGACTTACACAGGGGAACAGCCAGCCACAAAGCCTACAAATTAAAAAGAAAAGTTGAAAAAAATTTTTTTCCAATGTCATGCCTTTTTAAACCGATTTCACAACTCATGGGGGGTCTGCATCAGTTTCTTTAATCTGTAGCAATATTTCCTTACTGCTGCCTTTGGCCAGCCTTATTTGAAGCTGCTGCACTGCAGATTGAGCTGCCTGGGGGCACTTCATAACGTGGTTAAATTGTAATATTGAGAAGCCAGCTTTTACACCGACACAGCCCTCATACGCAGCGTTGCCCTTTCATAAACTGGCATGCCAGCATATGGAAAGTGCCCAGCACATGTCCCATCACCCCATCCCAAGAATGTATCTTTATTGCATTACATATTATTGTATTTGGTCAGATTCTCTGATTTGCCATTGCAGTGCTATGCTATTGCTTTAATACTCAGGGAATGGCTTCACCTGTGATGAGACCCTCTTGACACAAGCAGCCCATTGCTCCAAGAAGCCCAAGACCCTCTGGGCAATCCGGCGGGGATTCAGCAGCAGCAGGGCTGCCCCTACGGCCTCCCACCTTCCTGCTCTTGCCAGGAAGCAGCCACTTGTTTATCGGTTGCCAGAGTTGTCTATTTTCTACATTAATTTCATTTCAAACCACAGATAGAGTATCTGCTTCAACACGCGTACTGCAAACTCACAGCTGCGTGCGAGCAGAACCAGGGCAGACCGACTGGATGAGCTGCACTTCCAGAAGCTGATTTAGAAACACGAGGACAGAATTGAAGCCAAATGCAGCAAAATTTGGCATAACTGGACATATTTAGGGAGCTTGCTATACACTGCAAGCCGAAAAGCATTTATAAAGCAGAGGGGAGGAAGAAAGCCTGGGTTTGATGACACACAGGTTCAAAGGCTGCTGAGAAGCTGGTTTAGATGACAATACCTCATTAACGACCAGGATCCCCTATTTTATTTTCATGTTTACATTAATTAGAAATGCTGTTCAACAACTCTGTCAATGAGGATTACAATACTAACTCATAAAAGAAGAAAGCACTCAGCAGAGTCCTACAACAACGGGGTCTTCACATCCTTTTGGGAAAGGAGTGCTATTCAGATATCGCTGAAGGAGTCCCAAGACTGACAAAAAAGAGCTCTCCTTTCAGACCCTGAGCAGCTATGACGCACCTCTTGCAGAGCAGTTCCTGCTGGTCTGAGAGGACAACCATGCCCTGGCCCCCCACAAAAAAATAGAGCATCTGTGACATCCAGCACTCCCCTTCTACACACCCAGCACCACCTCGGCTCACACACTAATCAAAGAAAATTAGTAGAACAAAGTCACGTTGTCAAGTATTTCAGTCACCCCACAATACCCCTTTAAAAAATCCATGGGTGATGACTAAGCAGCACAGGTATTGCAAATATAAAGCATTATTTAATTTCTAATATTTGAGACTTTGAGATGACTTTTCAAGCACAATCTTAAACCTGTCCTGGTGGCAAGAGCACCCCTTGCCCCTACATTATGGAAAATGCTAGGGGGTGGGGGGTTTTGACCTCCCAGCCCCCTTGAAGATGGGCCTTATCTTGTTTAGATTCCTCTCAGGAGGAGATGAAAATCTTCATTACAAAGATGCTTCTAACTCCTTTTGATAAAATACTTGGGCATGACGGGTGACAGCAGCCATCTGAGTTCGTGCCACAGAACCGCTAATTGCAAACGTGGATGCTCACCCGAGCATCCAGCAGAGCTGAGCGCGCACTTGCCATCCTTGATTGCTGATAAACAGCAACGCTTTCCCCAGGGCGTAACCAGATGAAATGCAATCATGCAAACTCTGGAAAGAAGGGTTTGGTAGGGGAGGGTCTTGTTTGGTTGGGTGGGAGCTGTGGGTTTGTTTGCCTTTTTTTTTTTTTTTTTAATTAAAATTTTTTTTTTTTACCTCATTGTGAAACTTTTGTCCTTTCCAGGTAACATCATTGGTTCTGGGATCTTTATTTCACCAAAAGGAGTTTTGGAGCACACCGGCTCGGTGGGACTTGCTCTTATTATTTGGGTGCTTGGCGGCGGGGTGGCTGCCCTTGGCTCGCTATGTTACGCCGAACTGGGAGTCACTATCCCCAAATCAGGAGGGGATTATTCCTACGTCACAGAGATTTTTGGTGGGTTAGCTGGGTAAGTACCCTGTTTCTATAAAGTAATTTGAAAACACGTTTATACTAAGTATATTAAGTGTGGAAATGATATCTGACTTGGAAGAGACAGGGAACATTTGTCAATAAAATGCTTTTGTGAAGTCATTCTTTCTGTTCTCATTAGAAATACCAAATCGCCCCTACGCAGAGCTACAGACACTTTCACTTTCCTCTCTGACTCAATAAAATCCATGATAGGAAAGAACGATGCTGTAAATGATGCTGTGTCCAAGTGACATTCCAGCCATGGCACACAGTACCTCATATTGAGGAGCTTCACGCACCATGGAAGCCAGGCTGGAGCTACTTGCCATGAACCAAAGCCCTCCTTTAACTATCGGTGCAGAAGGCAGCAAATATTTCCATGGCATTACATTGCGAGACCTTCCTACAGGAAGGCAAGAAGCCTCCAGGTAGGTTTCGGTGTAAAAAGGGAGGGCTGAGCCATATCTTCCAGTAAAGCCAGGCTGGGATCACACCCTGCTGCTCTTTGCTGAGCCACCACCTAGAGCCTGCAGCTTCGGGGAGCTCTCACTAGCACCTTCAGTTTTCCGCTTCAGGACGCCCGTTGCCCCGCTGGCACTCGCGCCTGGGGCTCCGAGCTGAAAGGGGCCCTTCGGGAGCCTGCAGCGTGCCTCCCCTGGGGAAAAGATGCTGCTTCTCCAAAAGTTCAGTTTTCTCTTCTGATTTAATCCTTCTACAGCAAAGAACATCAAATTAAACACACAAAGCTTTGGTGCATCTGCCAAAGGATTTTCCCAATGGCAAATCTGGATGGTTTGGTCTTCTCACACAAAGATGTTTGTTTATTATAGGAGCACACGCTGTACCCACCCAGACCACAACAGTTCCTTTTCACTGCTGTTGTCTTGTCCCTGCCCCACAACCCCCTCCCAGTTTATGATGTTTTCCTGCACAGGAATAAGGAACAAAGAAGTACTATTTGATTGCAACAGCCATTGGAGTAGTGTAAGTCCCAGCTTCTGTGCCTGGCAGTATTGATAGTTGGTTGCATAAAAAAAAAAAATTAAAAAAAATCGTAACGCTGCTAGGTGTGATGTAAGGTGAATGGAATAAAAGAGAGGCAGGACAGGGCCATGTCCTGAGCTGGCAGAAGTTCTGGCTGCAGAGCAGCAGCCCTGCTCCGAGTACAGCTAAAAGACAGCGCATGAAACGCTGCTGAAAGCGGTGGTGATGACAAAGCTCAGCTGGAGATGACCCTGCAGAAGAAGGGACACTTCCCTGGCAGCTCTGGCCAGGGGAGAAGGAAGAGGTGAGGGAGGGTTCCTGTTGCAATGGGCTCTGGTCTGGTACCAGAGAGTAGAGTTCCCACTTTCATCTTCACGTACAAATCATCTTGGTTTTAAATAGCATTTGTGTATGAGCACACTAACTGCAGGGAACACGTCACATCCCGTACTGCTGGGGCCATCTGAGCACAGCTCATCTTACGTGCATATGGGCTTGCACGTCTGTGCAGGTCATAAAAAGAACATTACCCAAACCAGTAAATAATAGGCTTAATATGTATTCTTGCAGAAGACAATGAATGAATTCAGCTTCATTAAAAACCCGCTAGTGCATTCTGATAAATACAACTTCTTCTGAATGCTCAACAATAACGTTGCAACCAACATAGCTGCTTCACCAGCAGTGACTGATGACTGGACATATATTCTTACTAAAAATCAATAGTACTGAAATCAGCAGAGAGCTAAGCCAAAGGTTTGACAAGTGTCACTCCAAACTGCAAGTAAAACATACTTCAAACATAGTTCTATGTTTTCTTTTTGTTCTTGTTGCAAAAATTGAAAGTTTCCAAAGGCAATAATTCTTTCGGCAATGTTGGGTAATAATAATATTCAAACTAGCTCCAACTTTGTTAAACCAGTCCAGGGAGGTCGTTTTACCAGCCCTTTCACCATCAGCACATGCAGGAGCTCAGATTTCCCACACAAAGTCCAACGCTCAGAAAAGAAAAGGAGGGGGGAAAAATTAATCACAAGAGCAGCTATACCTTCCTTTTTCTCTACATTCAGCTGTCTCAAGCCTGTTTCTAAAGGTCTAATCACTTCTTAGTCAGCAAGAAGAGAAGGTTTAACTTCCCAGGTTCTTGCAGTGCTGTAGATTACTGAGTGACTGTGAAATCTATCAGATAGGGTTCAGCTCCCGACACCCTCAGTGCCACAACTCAGCCCTCAGGGCAGCAATTCCCCCACTTTCTATTTGAAGAGTGGGGCAAAGTAACCCCAGCTGTGCCACCACGACATCTCCCTGCTTCGAGCTGGACTTTGTGCTCCCAGCGCCGGTTACGCTCCCTCTGCATGGCGGCCAGGGCAGAAAGCACACCTCCAGCCCTTTGGCTTGCACCGCGATTTGTCAAATTGTGTGCACTGCAATAGCAAGGACATCTGAAACTCAGTTATGTCCGCAGGAGATTTCATCCCTGTGTCACTTAAATTAATTATAGCTGATCTGGAACAGTTATTCTTTGCTAAGGAAATTGTACTCTTAACTCTTCCTAGACAACAGACGACAAAAGGTGGTGCTTTAAAAGCTAAGACTTCCTAGAAGACTCAGAGCATTGGGTAATCATATTGGGGTTAATTCCTGCCTGCCAGCCACAGCCAACGTCGCCTCCTCACCAGCAGCTCAACTCAAGGACAGCCATGCCCACCAGCCTGGGCCTCCCGCCCCTGATCCCGATCCTGCCCCGGCAGCCGCCGATGGCACTGCCAGAGCAAGGCAAGTGCTCGGCGCTGCAGCCCCAGCCCCAACGGCTGGATGGATGTTCGGGGACGTGAACATCATCTGAGTGACCAGAGTGGATATCCTTTTCTCAGAACCAGGCTTTGGTTAAAACTTACCTGGAAATACAAAGATAAAAGTGGGCCTACATCTTAGGCAAGCTTCCTTCTTATTTCAATGCCATCTCTCGTTTGAGCTTCCCATTTGACCGTGGAACTTTGTCACCCTCTGCTAAAATTCTGCATTTACTTTAAGTGGTGTTATCAGTCTTTGCATGTATTTCAGTTCAGCATGAAAGAAATTGACTGTCAGAAAGCTATTGAATTATTCACATTCCCATTAAACCGTATGCTACCCAATACCAACCGTAACGCGCTCCACATTACAACATAGAAGCAAGGGCCAATTTTGCCTGAAATACTGTTTCCAGAGTCATTCTCCCCACTAAGCATCGTAGCTGAACACAGTTCTTAGCCAACACGAATTGTATGGGCCAAGATAACCGTGACAGGGAAGAGCTGGTGGCCTCTGCCCGCCAAACCCCACGTCCCCGCAGGCTCTGCCCGAGCCCTGCCGGGCACACACAGCTAGGGCTCCCGCAGGGACCACGAGGGCCGAATTTGACCTTGCTCAGCACCACCAGCATCCTAACACTATCAGTAAATTATTATTGCAGTCTTTAAGTCTTATGTAGTCTTCAGGAGGGACCAGCTGGGTTAACTCACCCAGCAAGCAGGGTCTGCAGAGCTACCCCAAACAGGGTACACCACCCACAGCACCACGTAGCACTCAGCAATTACCAGAGGATAGTGCTCTGAACCATGGCAAAAAATATTAGAAATTAGGGAAAATAAGGAGGAACCACACAACAAAATAAAAAGAAAGGGAAAAAACCCCTGAGTTTTAAAATCAATAGTGCCATTTGGAAAGTAACCAGCTCTTGCATCATGCCAGTTTACCAAATTAACTCTCTGGTAGTTAATAAGAAAAAGGAAGCATGAGATTGCCCCATACTTCTCAGAAACAAGAGGGCAAAGTAAAGGATGGGCCTGAGACACTCACCACCTCACCCCAGGAGCAGCCGGTCAGCAGCACTCCCTCTCTCCAGGTTAAGGGCAGGAGGAACTCCCCCAGCTGTGCCAGATTTAAGGGGCTGGCAGCAGGCAGCATCCTGGGAGGGAGCAGCCCACGTAATCTAGAAATTATGCTGTCTTATTTGGAAATATCATCTCTGATCCTCACTTGCGCTGGGCATCCCTGCACATTACATTTGTGCATGTATATGAATGAATTAATGTGTATGTATCTGTGTGTGTATGTGCATGGCAAGAAGGATTTCGCTTTCTTGCAGTGATTACTTCTCACTACAGAAATAATAATACTTCAAACATTTTAAAACACTAACCAGATCCACTGCGGCTTTTATAAGTACTTTTTTTCCTTTTCCCAGAGTGAGAAACCAAAATGTCTCACGCTTTATATTTGCAAGGGTACCTTGTTTGGTGCAATCGCCTTCAGCTGCAGCTGGAGGCAGACGACCAGCCTGGGTTGACCCCAGGCAAGCGATCACAGAATAGTGCAGCACTAAGCTGCCCTGGCCCAGGTCACGGAGCCAACCCGAACCATGACAAGAAACCCCGCAACGACCTGTGGGGAGCTGGTAGCAGCCCCAAGAGTGCATCTGGACCACAGCTGGGGGCCCTGCTGAAACCCTTCAGAGATGCCTTCAATGTAGGGATCGCCGTCTGCTGCAGTAACATCAGCCCAGGAGCAAGAGAGGTGCTTCCGCTTTGACATACAGAGCTAAATCAAAGCGTGCCCACTGGGCATGATCCTCACTCTTCCATACATCCCGAAACTGTGCTTTGCTTAAAAATGTTTAATTTAAAATCCAGATTGTGCTGGGAACATGGGAAAAGGGATGAGGAGAGGCACAAGTAGGTGACTGTTAGGTGTGAGCGGGACAAAGGTGCTCAGTCCTGACGCCTCGGGAGCCGCCCCAAAGCACTGCACAGCTGAGCACACGTTACCTCCTCCAGCACACCCCCAGCGCTGCTTTCTTGTGCTTTTTCTTGTCTTTTCAGGTTTCTGCTGCTGTGGAGCGCGGTGCTTATCATGTACCCAACCAGTCTGGCCGTCATTGCACTGACCTTTTCAAACTATGTCCTGCAGCCTGTCTTCCCTAACTGTATTCCCCCCTATAATGCCTCCAGGATCCTCTCCATGGTGTGTTTACGTGAGTATTTGCTTCTTGCGCACACACAAAGCTTGCCTCGGTTTTACATGGGATGACTTGAGGGGCTGCTCCAGCCAGGCTGGGGTCACAGCCACAACCCAAAAGGCAAGCAGGGAGGTCCCAGGACAGGCACTCTGACCAGTGCAGGGTATTCAGTCCCCTCCCGCTTGCCTGCAGCACTCACAGTGGGCTGGAGTGGTGCACAACGGCGCCCAAATCCCTGCGGGTCCTGGGGAAAGTGGCGGCAGGTGAGCGTGTGGGATGGAGCAGTGCTGTGCTCCCTGCAGAGCCACGGGTGCCTGGCACGGGTGACCCACCGCCATGGGAGACCCACCACCATTTGAGCCCTTCCTAGTCTGGTTTTACATTCACAAATGCAAGCGTGTAGGAAGCACAGTACACCACCGGCTCTGCATTAATTACTTACGGAGCCAGAAAAAGCAAACCGGAGTTACGGGGACTGAAGACATTCACCGTTTCTGTGAGGAGGCGGCAATCCCTGCACGTTGAGCACTGCTCAGGCACAGTTACTGGAGCTGGGGGGGAGCCTCGACCCGCAGCGCCCAAGGGGGGAAGGCTGCTGGCTGCCAGGGATGTCCCTGCAGCTGGGAGTCTCCTAGGGAAAGGCAACGCTGCTCCTCACCCTCGCTCCCAGCCACGCTAGACCTCCCCGCAGGAACGCGTGCATCAGTCTGTGGTTTTCAACGCTTTGACTGTGTGTTCTTAAATAAACATAATTTCATTTCACTGAATTCAGTCTTTTGCTCTCCAGTCCTCCTGACCTGGGTGAACAGCTCCAGCGTTCGATGGGCAACACGCATTCAGGATATATTTACAGCAGGAAAACTCTTAGCCCTGGCCCTTATCATTACTGTGGGCTTCATACAGATCTTTAAAGGTACTCTGTGAGACAGCTCTAAGACGGGTATGGTACTGTTGATAGACTTGTCTTTTCCCACTTCCTGCACTGTTTCCTCCTTACAAACCGCCCCAAAGGAGCGCTGGGTTTAGCTGAGCTGTGGGGCTATACGCTCACACAGCCACGGAAGGGGTGGCACAGCAGAGAAATCAGCTGTATCCCCTTACACAAGCCCCTTTCTGGCCCACCTTGTCAGTTTTGATAGAATAAAGAAGGGCAGCTGAGGATGTTTTGGAATAGTTACTTAATTTTTTTAATCTGTTAGATGTTCCTTAAATTTGAAGTGCTCTGGGCGTCAAATGAACAAGCGATGCCCTGCCCAGGACAGGAAGACACCTGCTTCATTTGGGGCACTAGTCCAATTTCCTACAAAAAGTCACTTATAAGATTAAAAATAGGCAGAAAAAGTCTCACTGATTCGCCAACTGAATGGAAAGCAGAAAACACAAAAGGCTCACAATGTTTTTGTCGTGTATATGATGAGTCATAAAAAGGAAGATGAAATATGACA
Source organism: Grus americana (assembly GCF_028858705.1). Classification (NCBI taxonomy): domain Eukaryota; kingdom Metazoa; phylum Chordata; class Aves; order Gruiformes; family Gruidae; genus Grus; species Grus americana. Next base: position 11,800,679 of record NC_072864.1, read on the forward strand.
CTTACAGAGAGCAGAAAACTTGTTTTCTCAGTGGTAATAGTCCCACAATCTTGACGAATCTTCCAGCCCTGCAAACATTTCAGTTTTCAGTATTTCTACTAAACACCACCAAACTCTTGTAAAAGAAAACCGCAGGTAGGAATTTACCCTGCCAAGGAGGAACCCTCAGACAGTGCAGGCTGGCAAAGGGTCCCACGAGTGGCGGCGGTGACACCAGTGCCGCGGCACAGAGGGCAGTGAGGGATGCCCGTGCCTACAGCCCGAGCTGCCTCCGCAGGATGCCGTCCGGCAGAAAGCACTGCAAGTGCGATGCCAGCCCATGGTGACATGAAGAGCATGAAGTCCCAAATCCTTTAAGGAATAAAGAATAAAAAGCAAAAGTTTACCTATTTTCCGGTGTCTCTGGTAGGTAGGGGTGGTTTAACATCTTGCTTGCGCTCTGTGTGCAGGAAACTATGAAGAGCTGACACCAAGCAACGCATTCAATTTTTGGATGACTCCATCTGTGGGGCATTTAGCGTTAGCTTTTCTTCAAGGGTCGTTTGCATTCAGTGGCTGGAACTTCTTGAACTATGTAACAGAAGAACTGGTTGATCCCCGCAGGCAAGTATCCATTTCCATGCCATCCGCATTTTCTTGAAGTGCTGAGACATTGGAGCCATCTGGTAATATTATTCATTTAATAAGCTGCAATGATGTCCTTCATGTCTATGAGACCGGTCTTTCTAAAGGAAAGAGAGATATTTTTTGTTCAGAACAGAGAGCAGACAAGTTAAAGAAATGCTGAAATTAAAAATGGATTGCACAAGGCATTAACTGAATCAGACCAGCCTATAGGCAAAGCAGTATCTTTATGGCACTATTCAATGGCACAGTGCTTCTGTAGCAGAAAATTAACCATTGGTGAGGTGCCACACAAGTATCAATAGAGTGAATCACTTCTATCAGAAAAAATTTGAGTTATGCTGGAAGTCGCTTTGCTTTTTCACCCAAAGGGGATCTTCCACAGACACCCAAAAGAGAAGATTAGAAAGTCGTGCAGTGAAGGCAGCGCTCCCTGCCCCAGCGGGGCTGTGGGCACCTGCCCGACGGGACGACCGACGTCGGGTGGCTGCTGGTCCTGGGTACAGGAAGGGGCTTGGAAAGGATTTATCATGAGCAGGCTGGGAAAGCGGGAGGGAGAGTGAATTTTAATATAGTAAAGCAAAGTTCAAATGTTTCAACATTTCTGAGCTGATGAAGTGGAATGACAAATGCCAAGATCAGCTCTCGGAGCATTAGTTATTTCTGGGCATCCAATGCACACGGCAATTAAACAAGGAGAAATTTAAGCAATTACGCAGCCTGGATGGGAACGAATTCAAGCTGCAGCCTTACGAGCAGCTCTGCACACGCCTTCACACTAGTGAGTGGCAACGTGCACGTCCAGAGATCTTGGCAGGAATAAAGAAAGTGTGGTAATGTGTTCCCTCAATAGAACATCAACATTTTAATGGATCACAACAATTTCAAAACTGAATAATGAAAAGTTATGACTTAAATAAGGCAAATATGGTCTCAGCTGAGAAATAAAGAGAAAAGGGAGTGAATGGCCTTATTATTATTATTATTTTTGCAGCCTCTGAGGGGAAATAAAAATATTTTTAAAAATTGGATAACCAAGAACACTTCCCATTTTTACTAAATCTGTTCAAAATCAGAAAGGCTAAATGTGTTTTTAAAAAACTTTTCCAAATCTGACACACAGAGAAAAATGCATTATTGCATTAGCTGCAGAACGGTTCAGGTGTCCACCTCTAGGGAGGTCTCTGGGTACACAGGGCTTCTGAGAAACGGCCATTTCGTTTTTCAGCCACGCACTGCCTCAATCCCAACCAACAGCCCGAAGGGAGCACGCGGTGTTTTTGTCCGGGGGAGCTCCCCTCTGCAGACGTGGCGTTTCATAGCACTTTTAGCCTTCTCCAACCTGCAGCGGGTCAAAGAGCTGATGGAAGCGCTGCCCCCTTCCAGAGAAAGAGCGGATGAACCCACCCAGCTGGGTGACCTCCCCTGGGCCGTACACGGTTGTTGTGGTCTCACTGTGCATGACTCTAATTTCTTATCTACCCTCCTAATTCTTTTATTAGGAACCTACCTCGTGCCATATTCATATCCATCCCATTGGTGACATTTGTGTATACGTTCACCAACATTGCATATTTCACTGCCATGTCACCCCAAGAGCTCTTGTCCTCCAACGCTGTGGCGGTAGTAAGTAAACCATTCCCTGGATGTCTAAAATACACTTTGATTTCGGTTCTGTGCTTTGCCGTGTATTTCAGTTTCTCTGCCTTCTGTTGCTTTAGACATTTGGTGAAAAGTTACTGGGCTATTTTTCCTGGGTTATGCCAGTCTCAGTGGCCCTATCTACATTTGGAGGAATAAATGGATACCTTTTTACCTCATCAAGGTTAGATGCAGTACAATTTTATGAACATTATCTAATTTGGGGAGGGACTGTTTTAATTTCATTTGCTAAAGAAATGCTAACTAGACATTTTGGATGTTGTAGAGCGTGAGGTCGTTGTTGGGCATGTTGGATGCATTCGCTTATGAATTGCTCTGTTTTCAATCAGCAAATGTAATACTGAACCACGGAATCTCTTGCAAAATAATCCTTACGAGCTACTGAAAGTGTCTGCGGACGTGCAATAACTCACAGTAAGAGCCAAACACGGCTTTAGCGTGGAACCAAAGTCATTTTACATCAGTGAAGCTCCAGTAGCTACAAGCTAAGCAGTGCTTCGCTCAAGGAGGAGTGTTAGGGCCCGGTGCTGTTCCCAGCTACAGACATTTTCATTCCCTACTTTCACACAAGATGCTTTGCATGCACACTGCTGATAGTGGGACCACAATCTGTAAAGATGATTTATATTAATTGACCTCTCTGAACTTAATTAAAAAGCTATAAATTTTTTTTGAGGAAACAACCCAAGCCTTAAGTCCCTTGGGAAAGTTATTTATCTCAGCACTTTCACGAGTATCACGAGATGCAACAGATCTGAGCACATATGTAACAGGTTACGCACTAAAAAAATTAAACTCTGAGGCATGTTAAACCTTATCCAAAACCCTTTTGACACTGGAAATATTATCTGTGAGATTTGTTTTGTGCCTTGGCTATGTCAGCTGATCACCTCAGAACCTTCACGGTATTTGTCCCACCCTGGGTAAGGAGGCAATGTCAGCCAGCAGACAGAGACTGGACAGATGTTGGTCCTCCTCCTCAGAGGTAATTACACATCTCAGAGCAGTTCATTTCACAGATGACGTTAGCCATCAAAGGGTCTAGTTTAAATAACTTAGGCCAGATTACACAGACCGTCTCTAGTGGTCTCCCCAGTTGCAGCCCAGCACCCACTGGCCGCAGCTCCCTTCCACGCCAAGACTGATGAGGGCAGTTGAGATTAGAGACATTATATGGCTAGATATTGAAAAGGCTGTTGTACACCCAGTGGATTCAGCGCCACTATTCTTATTTCCAGGTTATGTTTCTCTGGTGCCCGAGAAGGCCATTTGCCGAGTTTGCTTGCCATGATCCACGTCAAGCACTGCACGCCCATCCCTGCCCTGCTCGTCTGTGTAAGTTTTACCATCTGCTCTGTCATCTTGTAACCTGCTCGGACCTGGGGAAACTGTTAGAAATATTGAATCACACAGAGGAGAGCTGGAAAAATCCTTGAGAGGTCATTTTACTCCAGAGGAGGAGAAGCAAGTCAGCCAGGAGTGCTCCTTGGCCGAGCAGCTCCGATGGCCCCAGAGGAGAGCAGCCTTCAGCCTGGGAAATAATCCCTCCCACTCCCAACCACCCTTGATGCTCGGAAGGTTTCCCTCACACCTAACCTGAAGGGCAATATAAGCCCATTGCCACTTGCCCTTCCCACAGTGGAGATAGGGACTGGCTTCGTCTGGAAACAGAGGTACTTCATTTAAGAAAAGATGAGTACTTTTGATCGATTTTGCCTGTTTTCCGCAAACATTTAACCCGGAGGACATCCCCATGGTCACTGCTAATCCCACTCAAGCAGGGCTGGTTTAGATCCCACCGCCAAAGCCAGAGACACGGCGGGTCCCAGGGCGAGGACAAAGCGCTCCAAAAGTTGCTTCTGCTCCCCGAGCAATACATTTTGCGAGGGATGATGTGGCTCTGAGCACCACGGGCATTTCTCCTCTCCGGGCCTGTAAAAAAAATTAGGTAGGGAGAATGATTACAGTGGCCCCGAATAACGCATCTGCTGAATGGTACGTCGGGCAGACAAGGGGTCACCTGCAAAGATCAGAAGCTATCGGGCCAAGCGCTGGGAGGGCTTGGGGCTGGTCAGGACGCTGGTGTGCTCCCAGGGGAGGAAGATTTCTCTCACTTGTTATACAGCGTAAATTTCCGTGATACTAATGACTGACTGACAGAAGTTATTACTTGAAACGAAGAGCTTCATACCCTTTTACCAATAGTGAAGCTAGAATATGTGATGGGTTTTACTGTGGCATAGAAGATGTTAAAGAGGAAAGTGGCTCCCGGTGGCCTGAGCAAGGGAATTCCCCGGAGGGCATTTGCTTAGCTGCAGATTTGCCACTGATACCAAAACAGTGAAGGTCCACACCAGGAAGGTGCACATTTACGTGTGTCCCAGCTCTAACAGCAACTCTGGCACAATATATCCAGACTAAATTCCACCAAATAAGCCTCCTGCACATTGCACTTCTGTGACAAAACACCCACGTAGCTGAAGCTTTACAGCATTCCCGGGATTTAGTGCACAATCACAAACACCTTGCACGTTGCCCGTGCAGGGTTTTGGGGTAAACTGCCCTCGGTCTGTCCTGCCCCGGGCAGCCAGAGCGCGCTGGCCCCATCACAGGCTCCTGCCGGGCAGCTGCGTTCCGTTGGTGCCGATGAAGCAGAACTCCTTTGTCCTTAAAAATACAGCGGCTGAAATAACACGCTCAGTTGAGGAGGCTGCTTCGCTGTGGAATAGCCCTGACACGAGCGGGTGCCTGAGCCGAGCTGGCCGACCCATCAGGCGTACGCCAGCCCCCCGCTCTGCTCAAAACATCCCCTTGAATTACAGTGCAAATCACAGAACCAACGCTGCCTATCAATTCATCGCTTGAAGGCGTTTTAATGCAGCTCAGGGTATATCAAACGCTGCTAAGAAATATTAATTTCTTAACAAATAGAAATATAAAAATAATACAGTGTAGGCAGCTACAATAGCAAACTGGGTCAGACTTTAGGCAAACCTAATTAATACATCAGGTTCCTTTTTCTCTTCCAATGAATCACACCGAGCTCTTTGCACGGAGAAAGGTTTCTTTGTGCACGGAGAAAGGCCCTTTTAACATCCCCAGCAAGACCTGTATTTTTACTAATCCTTTCAAAAATCAAGGGGCCAAGCTAAATGTAAAATAAACAGACTGGGGATTTTTTGCAAGACGGTGCGTAGGGGCCGGCTCTCCCGCCTGCCGTGCCAAGGCTGCAGCCAGGCGCCCGGGGGGAGCAGCACGCCCCTCTGCAGCCTCGTGCCACTCGGGGATCACGCCCACGCCGTGAGCAGATCTGACACATCGGTGTCACCTACGCATGAAATCTCATTGCTCCGGGCGGCACCGCTGCAAAACCCTTTAGCGGCAGGAGAGGGTCTTATGTGTGTATGACACCGCGCGCCTGTCAGAAACAAGGAAAAAAGAGGAAAGCAGGGAACATGTTATATGACATTGATATAAAACGCTGTCCTGTTTTAAATCTATTTTGCGGTGAGACTGCTCAACGTGTTGAAACCGCCCACCCCCGCCAAGCCTGCGAGGCTTTGAACAGGGGAACAGAGGGACCAAAGGGTCATTTGGTTGCAGCGGAGCGTAACTCCTGGTGCCGGTGGTGCCAAAGCCCTCCCTCCCAAGAGGATTTTCTATCAAAACAGCTAATTAAGCAAAAGGCACATAAGCAAAAAGAGACCCTGGAGTAACACAGCCCCAGATCCTGAGCACTCTCTGGATGGACTTGGATATTTAGTTTCCCTCAGGCTCTGGCCACCGGCAGATGTCTGTAGGACTCGCACGTGGTGCAGGCAGGGGCTCACGTGCTGCTCAGCTCCTGGGGTGCCGACAGGCAGGGGTGTGGGACCCGAGGACCAACTCCTTGGCCCTTGAGCCAGCTCTCCTGGCTTTACAGAGTTACACAGAAATACGGTACAAACAAGTGAGCGTAGGCATGGAAATTTCCACCATCCATCTGCTGGTTTCCAAACACGAGCAACGCTCAAGAGATTAATGATGCCAGTCATCTGCAGCACGAGCCGTGAGCCAGCAGGGGAAAAGGGCAAAGCTCTTCTTCTTTATAACATACAGGGCACCTGCAACAACGTAGTGCACCAACCACAACACGTTAGTCTGCAAGAAATCCCTCTTTTGCCGAAGCCCTCATCAAAGGGTTCAATAGCTTGTAAAACACGCAACAGAAATGGATGGAGTGGGGCAACAGAGAGCTCTGCCAGTCCTCCCAGCCCTGCCTGCCTGGCCACGGGCAGCAGAACCACCTCTGCCAGCACCCCGAGGTGTTTATAAACAGACTCGCTGCTCTCGGGCTTCAGCGTGCCCCGAATAACCCCCAGTCCCCATTCGGCCCCAGCCCTGCTGGCGCAGCTCAGGGATAATGCACCGAACCGCAGGAGGCAGCAGATGCCCAGCGGGGGCCGTAAACAAAAGGAGTTTAACTGCTTTTATGGTTTATCACTTGTTTTTATTGTTTTTAAGCTACCTTTTCTAGTAATGACTCAATTAAGTCTATGCTTCTCTCTTTAAAGTGTTTAGCCACTCTTATCATCATGCTCGTTGGAGACACATACACGCTAATCAACTACGTGTCATTTATTAACTACCTCTGCTACGGAGTGACAATTATAGGCTTGATCGTGTTACGCTGGAAGAAACCCAAAATCTTCAGACCTATCAAGGTGACAATGTTAAAGCTGAATCTCTTGGTTGCAATGGTGATGCAAAGGGTGGGACGGGCACGCCAAGCTCTCCATCCTCCTGTTTTGAAGAACCATTTATTTCCAGATGTAGTGATAGTGCTTTAAGGTCCCAAACCATGTCCCGGGGGTCCTGAAGCCGCAGCACTGCCTGCAGCCCCCCGCAGCCCCCCACCACCGGTTGGCCACTGCTGTTGCTCTGCACAGTCGTGCTCTGCTCTGCTCTCTCCTGGCAGGTGAATCTCCTCATCCCCATCACTTACCTGGCGTTTTGGGCATTTCTGCTGATCTTCAGCTTATACTCCGAGCCGGTTGTCTGTGGAGTTGGACTCATTATCATTTTAACTGGAGTGCCAGTGTTTTTTCTTGGAGTCTACTGGAGAAATAAACCAAAGTGTGTAAATAGGCTAATAGGTAAGCCAGCGCCGCGGTGCCTCGCTGCGCTCCTGGGGCCGCTGGTTGTGCTCGGTTCTGCAGGGATCTGCTCGGGCACTAAAGCAGCCAGGGAACCTGCGCGAGCCTGACCACCGCTCTCGGTCACAGGCAGCCACTGGGCACCAAGTGGCTCTGGGCTTCAGCGGCGTTTTTGGGGCCAGGCAGCGCTTGCCTTCCAGCAGCTGCTTTTCTCACTCCTGGGCACGTTTGCCTCCTTTCGTGCCCCTGTGCATCCCCCCCACCCGCTCAGCTCGCCCACAGCAGCCTGTCCCGGAGCACAGGGGAATAGCTTTAAGCGAAGGAACGCTAAATGAGCTATCACAAAAGGACTAATAAATGGCCAGGAGCTTTGCCTCCCCCCTGCCATGCTTTTCTCCCGCTGCGCCACCAGCACGTCCCACTGCACAAGCCCCGCACGGCATGATGAATTATTTCATACGCAAAAGATAAGAAACCCTTACTTTATCACTCGCGTAAAATTAAAACCGCACCTGAGTCTTTTATGTTTTGGTCGTGTTGGCTTTTAATTGTTTTGCTCTGAGGTGAGGACTTTCAGAGAAGCAAACCAGGCCCTCTGCTCTGACCGGACGGTTTCCACGGGCTGCGGCGGGGCTCCGCTGCCAGCAGCTCCCCAGGACCAGCGGTCCCCACCGCTGCCGCAGGGCCGACGCCGTGCCAGGAGGGCTGGCAGCCGTCCCCTCCCGGCCCTGCCAGCCTGCCGTGCGCAGCACCGGGCAGCTCTGCGAGGGGCCAGGGAAGGGCTGTGCGTGGGCATCCCGGGAGCTGCCCGGTCTGAACCTGCCCCTGCTTCACAAGCGCTGCTTTGGGGCCGAGCTGGAGATGAAAAGGGCTGGAGGGGGCAGTCGGCTGCGCAGCAGGGTCGAGCAGCCCCAGCTGGGGAGATGCGTGTTTGCTCGCACGTTGCATCACCCCGGCATCGCGCTTCTGTTTAGAAGAGCTTGGCCATCCCCATTAACCACCCGCACGTTTGCTCTTCACAGAGGCCGTGACCTGCTGGGGACAGAAGTTGTGTTTTGTGGTCTACCCTCAGGGGGGAGTCGCCGAGGAGGAGGAGGCACCCTCGGCCCGTTCTCGGCGACCGGCGAGCGAAACAGCCGTGAGGAAGTAACGACGTGGCCTCTGAGGCTGAAGTGGCTTCTTGTTTACATGCTGATTTTTGCAAAAAGTTTTTCTGTAAAAAAAAAAAAAAAAAAGTTTTTAGAGCTCCAATAGTGAAGCCCATAAAATGAGCTACACCCTTTATGACATCTGTAGCTTTTAGTTTTTCCCTAAAAAAAAAAAAAGAGAAAAAAAAAGAAATAAAATATAAAATAAGGCGCTGGTTGTTTTCTTCTGGCAGCGTACTTGCTCGGCAGGGCAAAGCAGCACAGATACAGCTCTGGAATACTGATTTTAGCAGCCGTGAGGGTCCATCAGAGACATACAAATTTAGGCATTTCAAAAGTAGGGCAGCTCCCAACGCAAAATCAAAGTGGAGAAATCAAGAGAAAGTGAGGAGATCGTGGGGCACCCATGCCAGCAGGAAAATTCCTGTTGCTGTCCCTGGGTGGGGTGAATCCCCACGTAACACGCGAGCTTTCAAAGTTACGATCCAAAGGATGAACCTCCACATACCTGCAAAAACACAGCGTGTCCGTCGTGCACCCGAGCTCCGGCGCGGCCAGCTCTGTCGGGGCAGGGTCGTTGTGCTGAACACTCACCAGCCTTAGAGGAAAGGGTACAAAATCAACAGTCTGCTTCACTGTTCAGACATCGTTTGGTGACACAGAGAAAAAAATGTACAGAAGCAGCGATACAAATCTCAAGTATCTTAATTTTTAACATTTTTGCAAAGGCAGAGCTGGGCTCCTGTGTCCTGGAGGGGGATGGAGCTGATGGCACCGCCCGGGAGCTCTTGCGCGAAGCTCAGCACGATCCAGGTGCCGACAGGGGAGGACGGAGATGTGGAGGGGTTTGCAGCGGGCTCAGCAGTGGGAACTTGAGGGAAACGCGGGAACGAAGCCCGACATTTCTCTTTTTTACTGAAGTGTCAGGTGATTTCACATTGCTTCAGAGACAGATTCCCCACTTCAACTATGCTCAGCCAAGTAACAAGCCTAAATCATTCTCACATCAGATGCTCTTTAGAAAGTGTTTTGCATATTTTATTTGTGGCAAACACTAGGAAAAAATCTAGTTCACATATTTAATTAATATATAGAGATTTCCTGCTGTAGCAATATGGCCACTTTCGCACCAAAGAATCTTCTGAAAATGCAAAATGCGAGAACAGCTCTGAGCAATATTTTGAATCACTACTATTCTTTTACAACTTTTGAAAACAAATCCTATCACATTCAGTAGCCTTGGTAACAGCCATGTGAATTTAATTTTAAAAGTATCTTTCCATGTGTTACAGGCCCTGGTACAAAAATTAAGACTTCATTAATCTAGTTTGTCGAGTACCACATGCTCTACAAAGATTTAAGACTAAACTCAAAATGAGGAGCGAGTTCAAAGAATGTATCTTTCCAACAATTCATTATTCAGAAGTATTTTTATTTTTAAATATCTATCCACCCCTCTGCAAACTTTCAGATGGTCGACACTAAAAAGAAACACAACTTACACTCTTCTCTTTGTATAAAGCTGTTAAGCATAAGAGATTAAAATATATATTTAGCTGAAGCAAAAGGTGTGGGTTTGTGTGTACATATGCACACATGTAAAAGAGAGATTCCACATTTTAAATAGTTCTGAAAATATAAAGTTTGCTAATGAAAATCCTATCTATTCAGCTTGCCTTTTTTTTTTTTTAAATTCACAGCACACGTCCCCTATTTCTACTGGCTAAGCAGCACCTGAACATTTAACCCATGGCAGAAGCTCTCAGCACTGAGTCTTATTTTCCTTAGGTCAAAATCCACTTTCTGTGGTATAATTTCCAACAGATTAGGTTTTTCAATAACTCTATTATGTAGTGGGAAAATTAAATGTATTATAGCACCAGCAACAATGATTGCTTTCAGAACTGCTAAGTTTTGGCACGGTTTTACTTTTGTTTCTTTAAACAATTAAGGTATGTTAATCAGTCAGCACGGAAACTTTGCAGCTCTTGAGACAAGAAGTCTGTATGGTAATGAGAAAGGTGGTAATTAATAATAATAATAATAATAATAATAATATGCTGTAACTACTACCAAGGCTTTCCTTGGCTATTGTTTAAGAAAAACAAAAGCAAAATTAAAGGACTGATTGCCTTACAGTTGTTAACTGGATTTAGCTCAAATTTTCCCTGATTATGCCGCCATGCTTTAAAACAATCAACATTTGGCCTTAAATCAGAAGGCTGAATTTAGAACAGGATGGTTTAGTAGATCTCATCTTCGAATTGCATGCCGATCCCCTAAAGGTGTTCCACAATGTCTTATTTCATTTTTAGGAACAGCTTCATCTGTGCTCCCAACATCATGTATATTATTTTTACAGGTTTGCAAAAGTTAGTTCCTAACGTGTACAATTTCTAACCATAGAAATCAATCTACAGAACTAGAAAGATAAATTAACATGGTAAATGTAATTTAGTAGGGTGCTCAACCCCGTGTAAGCGTGATTTTTCCAAAAGATGAAGCAAAAGGCCCAAAGGAGACATAATCGCTTGTATTTTAAAGCCCACTGAACAAAAGAAAAACCTCGAGACAGCTGACACTACAAGCATGCCAAGTGATACTTGATACGGAAAAGCAAATCGTTTCCAAAAGAAAGGAGTTTAAACAAAGCTTTACAAGCAATGCAATACTATAAAAGACTATATATTATATGCTATTATATTTATGTAGCATAAAGTGTTAGAGGCTGTAACACAGAAAAATACTCTGCGCTGTTTATTCTTTTAGCGCTGGTAATAATACAGCGTTCAGAGAATTTCAGAGGGAAAAGGAGATAATGCAAGTATTAGTGAGAGTATCACCTGTAAGTCAGCTTAATGCAAAGAAGTCAATGAAAGATGCATTGGATGGTTCTTCTCTGCATTACCACAGTATCGAGAAAAGCAGCAACGGATCACGACACCACCGTGCCACGCGCTGCGCAAAGCGGAGCCTGGGAAGACAGTCCCTCTCCCAGGTACGACGATGTTCAATAGGAAACGGGAGCTGGGCGGGCAGCGATGGGAAGCACAGGGAGAACGAGGCAGAGGTGCTGCTGCTGGCCCGGCCGCTCTCGAGCACTTTCATCAACTTGATAAAGGAATCGGTTGTTTTCAGTTCATGTTAGTACATAAACCAGAAGAGTTTGATCTCAGCAAGGTCAAGGAAAGAGACTCCTATCAGTTCAGAGCTTTCATCCAACTCGAGAAGGATTGATGAGTCGCTGCGTATTTAATAATACATTTGAGTTGGAAGCATCTTTACAAAAAATGTATCCAAAAATACGCAGACCAGATTTCATTAGCCATGCTCGGTCACTTCTGAAAGCGCAACCCTGACCCAGCCTTTGGCCCCAGCCTAGAGCCAGCGGCTCCAGAAGAGCACGGCCATCGCCTGGTGAGGAGCTCTGGTGGGTTGGGAAGCCCGGGACAGAGCCCGCTGCCATTGCTTTTCCGTGAACAAGCTAATGCTGTGGAAGCAAACGTGCCTCTCCGTGCCAAAGAGCTGAAGCCAAATAAAATGACTCATCTTTGAGGGGAAAGCAAACAAATGAACAAACAAACAAACAACCCCCAGCAAACGTGCTGTCTCACGCTTCATTTTCAGAGGGCTTTGTCAAGGTATTTCTCATGTTTCACTCTCTTACTTGGGAATTCTCGGAACCTTAAAAACGAAGTAAGTTTGCTTTCCAGCCCTTTTGTATCAAGCACCAAATGACAAGAAGTTAGCAGTTATTCTGCTCCCGAGGAGGTTTATGAGAGATATTGAAGTAGGTGTCATAAATGAAAATGAAAAAAAAAAAAGGGTAAACTTTACTTGGCATTTGTGTTTTCCTAAAGCTTTACAGTTCAGATGGGTGTGCCCCGTCCCCACCTCAAGTCCAGCCATGAATACAGACAAAGCCTCTTTGGCTTTTTAAACCTCCCCCTTCGGTCCTGACGCTTCTCCCCAGTGCTCTAACTTCAACGAGGACCTTCTGCACTTGGACAAATAAAAAAGGAAAATCCAAGGAAAAGGATTAGAAAGCAGCCAAGAGATGCTGAGAGGCCAAAAAGAAATTTGTCTTAAAGTCCTAAGGCAAGAGATAGCGATAGGAGGGAGGGAGACCTAGAAGGCATCGGAAGGCAGGAAGCACGTAGAATGAAGAGGGAATAAAACGTAACCCTCTACCACTCACACCAGCCTTGGCCACCATGTCATCCCTGTAGCCAAGAAGACACGAGCGTGGAAAGGGGAGAGAGCCTAGCCAACAGCTTGCTGGGGTAACAGACTGACAAGAGACAGGAGATGAGCTTTGCTGCCTGCCAGGTTCAGGTGGATCGCTGTTTGTATGGGGTTTTAAATCCTAGCGCCTGCCTGGGAGATTAAAACCTGGTTTCCGGCAAAGACCAAAAATCTTAAATATGCAAAAGCAGTTCTTCTCCCTCTCAGAGAAGGGTCTGATGAAAAAGTACATAATTCCCTCAAGACTTTGAGTTAGCTCTTTAGTTTGTTGCAAGACATATCTATTGCACTGCACAGGCTGCCAACGAACTCTGCTGCAAATGCACAGGTATCATTTATTACTCTATTTCCATTTTATGGGCTATATTCATTTCGGCCTCACTTACCTCAGGATACGGTTTGTAGTAGTACTGCTTGTGCCACTATCATTGCAGCTGAATCAGCACTTCATGACGAAGCAAAGCAAACACTCTTTCTACCAGGTTAGGAGGTATCATCCCTCTGCATCAAGCAGTGTTCTTCCACCCTTCATGGCTACGGATAAATCTGGTTGACCATAAAGTCTGTCCAATTGTCTTCAACACAGATAAAGATTTCCAAGTCTGTACAGTAAATCTCTGTCTACACAAAATAACTCAGCCTCCACCTTCTACTGAAAAACCGCAGGACAGAGCCAGTGGTACCCTCCAAAGCACTGACTGGGGAGGGGAAGCAGCAGCAAAACAAGCATTGCCCTCAGCGATGGGAATGAGAGGCTGTACTGCAGAAGTAATTTAATTTTTTTTAACCACCTAAACAGTCATACACTTCGGGGCTTCTTTTTGTTATTTGGTGTATATGCATACACACATTTTAAAGGCAGGTGTATACAACAGTGAATTGCTAGTGCTAAGATTTCACACGTACTATCTAAAAAAGTGATGCACCTCCACAGCTTCAGCTACCAGAAAAAGCAGGGGGAAAAAAAGAAACAAAACCACCCAAAACAAAACCCAACCCACCCACCCCCACCCTCCCTTCATGTCAACACACTGAGCCATGGGTTGGCATGTGCCAATATGAGTCAAAGGCTGGGGGAGTACAATTTAGGCACCCTCCATCTTTGGTGTTAAGAGTGACAGTCAGAAACCCACCGTCTCCGGGCACGTGAAATTTTATTAAAAATTAAGAGATCCAAAGCAAGAGCAAAGTATGATGATGCCCAGCATCTTACTTGCTTAGTATCATTGTCCAGGAACCAGCAGACACTGGCAACCACGATGCCATACCTGAACCATACACTTGTACAGACGTTATGGCAAAATGTTGTATCTAAATGAATATATACAACATGTAAATAAAAAAAAGGCACAGAACAGAAAAAGAAAACAAAGTACATGTAAGGGACATTACAGTCAAACACGAGCTGAAAGGTGTCAGAATTTCAAACAGAAATATTCCCTGTGCTCTAATAGCAGTAAGAGAAAACATAAGTAGGTCACTTTTCCCTTAATGCTGCTGTGAGCTTCCATTCTTCTTAAACTAGTGTCGGTATTCTGCTCTATTCAGAGATTTTTTTTAGGGAGGGTTTTTTTTGGCCAATTGGACAGCGGAATTTTGTATCTTAAGAAAAGGAAGCTATCTTAAATACTTTGTTTCCTTTCTGTCTACAAAAATCTGTAAAGATTATTAAAATAACAAAATTTTAACAAGTTTATTAGGTGATTAACTTTAGGTTGTGCAGTCACTGAAGTGTGATATTTTCCACTGAGCAAAGAAATGTAACAATGAGCTCTTCCTGTTCACATGTCTGGCATAGCAGCAGTTTCCCATGGGGGGAGGTGTTGGTTTTTTAATTTTTAGTGCTGAATACAAGGAGGCAGCTTACATGGAGCAGACCTTAAGTGTCTTGGAAGATGGTTGATACACTGCTTAATGCTTACAAGAGCTGGAGGAAGGGCAGGCATACAGTAATGCAGCCTTTGTGGGTTCTGCAGGTACTGACATTACAGGACACTGCAATGCACTTGGTTGTGCTCACAGTGCAGACACAGAGATTTCTTCTGCAAAACTAACAGTGAATTTGTGACCCCTCCCTCCAAGGAATGAGTCCTGGGGGAGCTGGGAGGGAATACTGCCTTGCAGCATGCAGAAGTTAGGAGCTTACAAAGAGCACCAGGCTTGTATCTCTCATTGATGCAAGGCTATAAATTCCAGTAGTGAGGGCTGTGAACATTTCTGTGCACTTCAAGCATCAAATTTTCATTTACTTGGATTTTTTTAAGTTTCTTAAAAATAAAACCTTCTCAATGAAATTTCCACCGAGTTACCAAATGGATCAGTACACAAAATATGTATAATATATGTAAGAAGTTATACATCTGAAAATAAAATACAGTGTTAGCTGTTCAGGGTTGTTCCCAAAATATAGCAGTATTCTGAAGTACATATTTCAACTTTAAGAGCCTTACAGTGGTGATAGTTTAAGGCATAGTATGATCAACATTATTTTATTACAGAAATACATTTCTGTAACAATTAAATAGACACTTATTTCTAAGGTCCTTCATATCTGCACAATATTAACCTTGAAATATAATCTCCCTCCCAATTATAATTAACTGCTTCACACATACAATTCTATGTATTTAAAATTACCTTTAGGAAAAAAAAAAAAAAAAAAAACCAAAACCAAAACCAAAACACTAAAACCTGTAGCCTTAGATGAAAACAACCCTGACAGTGTAATGACTACAGTACATGGCCTTGCAAACGTGGAATGTACCTAAAACGTTTACAAATACTCTGAAAGCAATATCTCTTTCAAAACTACATTTCCTTTGATGAAATGAATTCTGATCACAAAAGCACTTGGAAAAAATGAGTGAGCTGTATTTATTTAATGTAACTATGACTCTTTCTTGTTACGCATTTTGCTGCAAGCCCTTCCTGCTATTAGTGCCCTTAAGGAATCTGAATCTTCTGCCTCTGGAATGCACAGTATGAAACCAGTTTGCAACTGAAGAGGAAAAAAAAGAAAAATCACTGCAATTTAATTCTTCCATATTACATTTCAGTAAAGCCAAAGTCCTATTCCTTCTCTTTAAGGCACTCCCCCAAAGTGAGTCCTAGTAAAAGATCCAGGGCAAAATACAGCCCAAAGGAAAAAAATCTTTGACACTTTGATGTAAACTTAACTGTTCTCTGTGAAAGCCTTTTTGCCTTTACAGCCAGGAGGGTCCTGCGGACAGCAGAGCCCAGGTCCACAGATGCCAAAGTCCACCTCAATTTTACAAGTTCAGTTAATAACTTTGGGCAACTTGAATTCCTACAGCAATAAACAGGCTTCAGAGCACTTGGGTATTTACAGAGCAGCAGCACCAACTTCCTTGTTAACTCCTGTACAAAGCATTTTAGTTTATCACTGCATCATGGGGGAAATGAAGCAGAGCTCTTGTTAGAGCATGGGGGAGCCCAGCCAACACCCCAACCATCACAACAGGGCCAAGCTATCACACAGTGATGTTCTGTCATTCTGCACCGAGTCACTCCTGGTTAAGCAAAGTCACCCTTCTTCCAGGTAAGTAACTTGCTTGCTTTTAATTGCACCCTAAAAACCAAAAAGGCACCAGTTTACATTTAAGTGTTGTACAATCCACACAGTGTCAGCTTTGAAAATGGCACTGATCTATTTCAGTTCTTAAAAGAAAAAAAAACCCAAAACCTCCAAAAATAAAAAGTAAAAAAAATTATTTATACATCTGCACCTAGGTAGCAGATTTACAAGCAAACTTGTGAAGCAAATTTTATTTCAAAATAAAATAGAAGTCTGATCCTGACAGTTACCAAGTGCTCAGTGCTTCCTACTGCAACCACAGGAGCTGTGAAGCCTCAGTATCCTTCAGGGCACACCCAAAGTGGTATAATCATAAAAGTCCCTGAAAACAGAAGGGAGGCGGGGAAAAAGAGGGTAGGTAGAAAGCAAACAATTCTTCAACCTTCACAACGTCACTATGAAGAGAATGTAACATATGACAACACAAAAAAGAAATATTGCTGCAACTGGGCTTCAATGCACTCCGCTTATACGGAAGACCGCTAATCTCTTAGTACAAAGCTGTAGCAGGTAAGACACCTGGTATCATTCCGGGCATTCTACGCAGAAACTTTGGTTTTAGTGGACACCTCAAGGTACATATGGCCATCAAAACATTTCTGAAGGAAGCAAAGGAAGTGAACAATTTCTATAAAGAGGAAGCTACAAAGGATTTTATTTCCTCCTAAGTAATTGTAATTAAAATTATTAAGTTTTAATTAAATTATGATGCCTAAAAAGACAACAATATAATTTCTAGTTTAGTAATCATAGTTACAATGACTAGTGCCTGCCCTGGGTTCCAAAATAGTTCTCTCTAGTTTCACTAGAGAGAACTGAATACAGAGTGAATAAATGCACAGAAGAAATACCAGAGGATGGAGATGCCCCCAAAACTGCAGTGACCCATTCTTGCTCTCCCAGCCCCTGACATCGCACACTGGCCTACTTCTGCCCCACTGGAGTTTCAGGAATAACAACAAAGACAAAAGCTTGTCCCATTTAGTCTTGTACTGTACTCCCAAGGGGGTTAAAGCACACTGGTTTTAAGAGACAAAGTTGAGAGCACAGACATACCACCTATCAAAGTGCACTGTCATATAAACAACGAAGTTACAAAATTTACAGGGCCAAACCAAAAATTTTTATTAGCAAACAAGTAAAGATTCGTCATCACTGGTATTGATTTCAGAGAGGGGAGTAGAGGACTCTAACATTGGCACTTCCACAGAATGGCAACAAGCTGCATGAATACCCAAAGGCTCCTCCCGGTATGAGTTAGGGCAACATCGGTTTTGTCCATCCACTTGGATATGAACATTCATAGGGCTGTCTGAATAAGCAGACTCCCATTTTTTTAAGGGTAACCTACATGGCTCTTCACTCAGCGGATGACTTCTACTTAAACTACTGTCCTCTGGGACAGTCCTCCTGGATGCTGACCCTCCATGGATCGTTTCTGTAACACTTTCAGACAAAGGATCTCTGAAAGCCTTTCCTGAATCCACTTTACTGGACTGCTTAAGCTCACTGCCAGAGGTCTCAGCACCTAAAGGTTTATCGGCGTGTCCAGTCTCAGGCTCTGCATGTGCAGCTGTGCAAGTATTCGGTAAGACATTTGAAGGCGATGGCTCTGTGATTTCAGTCTCTGGCTGCAAACTGCTACATCCAGCTTCTTGTAAGCCCCTAGCTTGGCCATGGGCATCTGCTTCTAAACTAGGTCCTTCGGGGGAAGGTGGAGAACTCCGAATAGTCCCATCAGCACGGTTGATGATTCCATCACCCAGTGTAGTCTGTGAAGTGCGGGCGGGCGTCAGGAGCGGGATCTGTCCTCTCACCCGAGGTCTGTGGAAGAGTCTGTTCCAGAGCCTGCCCAAGCGGCGCCGAGACGAGCTCCGTCGTGACGAGTGTCGTCTCATCTGCCTCCTCATAGCTGTTCGAATGTTCTGCAGCACAGAAGCCTGTAACACAGATGTAACAAACTATGATTTCACACACATTCAAAAGACCTAAACCTTGTTTTTTCCACTAATATCTGCACCTTATCAGAATTCTCAGACTTGATCCCTACACTTCCTTGTTAAATGCGTATTTTCTAACAAACTATTTAAGAATACCAAAGGCAGCTCTGCCTTTACCAAAAGACTCTCCCTAAAGTGTTTCCTTTAAGAGTTTAAGCTCCACTTGTCTGCCCAGGAAGATGCTCCACCTACAGGAACAGATCATCACCAAAGACCCAGACTGCAGACCACCAAGTCCTCTATCATCAGCAATAGCAGAGGATCCTCAAAAGCTGACAACAGCAGAGAAGAAAGGCCAAGGTAAACTACTTCTCCACTTGAGTAACAAACTACAAGAGCTTTATCACACTAGGAACTGTATCACAGTTGGATACTTTTGACAGGACACAGGAGATTTTTGAGAACTCAGCAATGAAATGGAAGAATCACTTAATGGCTTCCCAGTGTAATGTATTTGTGAATGAAAAATAATCCACAAATTTCCCAAAAATACTGCTGGAGACCTTACTTTCTTATCACTTCAGGCACATTTACAGTTTCAGCTTGAAAAGCCTTTTTTCTGTTTATTTTCTGACCTTTCTCTCTGTCTCTGTTCATTCTATCTTGATGTACAGCAAAACAGTATATGCTTATCTCACTGCTGTTCCCTAGCAAACACATTTAATGGGTTCAAAACTACCCACAGCACCAAGATGCGTAACTGTGGTTCTTCAGCTCCAAGTAAAACATACACATTTTTATATGACTTCATATAATTAGCACAGCTACTGAAAGAACATAATTCCAGACTGATTCTATCTAATTTATAGCAGTTTGGCTGCTGATAGGTTCATTGGCACTTGTGTCTCCATACTTGTGATGCATTGTACACAGGGAAGTCTTCGACTGGGGGGATAAGTCCTTGTGCAATCAGCTGCCCATAGGAAGGCGGAGCTTCCCGCCGCACAAACTCTGCCTCAAGTCGCGTCATCTGGGTCTCAAACGCTCTGGAAGCGGAATCGGAGGAAAAACATGGAAGAGAAGTAACAGTCAGTTTGTCCTGCCTCCCTGACATTAATGTACAAAAGCAGTGCAGCAAAAACACAAACCTTCAACTAGGCTCTGTAAAAATCTTATCAGGATGCTAAAGTAAACAAAAGGAGTAAGAGTAGAGGGTATAAGCATCAGGGAATCAAATCAACAAACTTTCTGGTGCAGTACCAGGTTGGACTCTGTGGCAACTGAAGTTTTTTCAATTGGCCAGCTTACGCTATTAACAGTGGTAACTTGTTCAGCGAGGGCCCAAAGGTTATTTTTGGAAAAGACAACATTAAGAACTGGAAACAATCACAAAACAGGGGCAGCTTGCAGCTGCAGAGAGCTTTGGCTGTCCTGCCAGAACCGAGGCACCGAGGTTCCCAACATAGCACAGAGGCTGGTTTTCAGCTCCTTAATCATGCAGATTTGATCAGGAGAGAATGTAAAGCACACTGTGCTGAACACACAAATGGTATCAGCAGCACTGCACAGAGCTGGTGTACATGACAAGAGCTGAGCTTCAGAAAGTCCCTTACGACTCTCTCCCAAAGGGCAGAACCAGGCTTGCACAAACACAGACACGAAACGCACATGCACTATCCGTACAGCAAGGCATGTGGGACTGGGGGAATGGGGCACGGCGCACACCGATGGCAACACTGGAGGTAAACAATTCCAGCTCAGAACAGGCCCCACCACAGCAGGACATCGCTTTTAGTAGAACTGAGAGCTAGAGTATTTGGGGAGGGCAGGGGGAGCGTTATTCAGTTCAAATTCAGTAAAGACTTCACAGTAACAGTTCAGCATTCAGATTTTGGCAGTGCAAGGGGTTTACTGCAGGAGGAGGAGGTGGGAGAGGAAACTGCTCAAAACAGTTTTGATTTAAGTTAGATACAGGTTCTGCCAGGCTGCACAATAAATGTGTATTTCTCATAGACCACAGAAGAGCTTACATTCCCCTCATTGCTTCTGAAAATTTTAACTGCTCTTCTTTAAGCCTAATGCTGTGACTGCTATTTAATTGTCATCAATTCCTTGGATTGATTTCACAGTTTTTTGCAAATTCTCTGGTTAACAATCGACTTTTTTTTCCTTTAAACAAAGAAGAAAAAAAGCCCAACAGCTACTAAAGCATCATAAAAGCAAGACGCTTACCTGTATTCCCTGGTCCTTAGAGAATATAATTTAAATGCACAGCCCAGTGCTATTACCAGCAGCAAGCCACACACAAGACTCCCAATCAGAGCAGCTGTGATGACCTTCCTGGGAACGATCACCAGACAGTTATGTTCATCGCTTCCATCCTGGCAGTCTTCTTGGCCGTCACAGCGCCAAGTCTCAAAGATGCACAGATTTGTACCACAATGGAAGTTTCCTGGCTGGCAAGTAAAGCAGTTTTTTTCATCTGAGCCATCTGGGCAGTTCTTTTGGTTATTACAGCGGTCAAGTATTGAGTAACAAAGTCCACTGTTTCCTTCACATGGGTATTCGTTCTTCTGGCAAGCGGGACAGTTCTCCTCATCCTTGCCATTTGGACAGTGCCACCAGCCATCACAATGCTGTTTATCTGTGAAGCACTCCTCATCGCTGCCACAAGGATGTTCCCAAGGAAGGCAATAGCCTTTCACCTGATAGGTTGCATTGAACCCATGGCCAGTGCTCTTGGAGCGCGCATGATATGAGACAGTGAGCTGGCCCTTTGACGACTCCACGCTCACTGAATGCCTGTTGTTGTGGTACGAAAATGTTTGCATTAATTTATCACCTCTCTCTCCAATACCGTCATACACCTTTACGTAGTCATTGTAGCCTAACTGCAAATCAAGCTGCAACAGAACATGTCGATTATCTTGCGTGTCCACGTACCATGTGCAACGAAGGTCTGATCTGCTGTGATCAGCACGGAATAAGTCTGGGGAAGCAAAAGATCCATAAAAATTACCCAGCCTTTTGCCACAGGAAAGATCAGGACAATTATCTTCGTCCGAACCATCACTGCAGTCCTTAACTGAATTACATCTCAGCTCATTCATCAAGCACTTGGTGGAGTGGGCTGCGCTGCACTGGAACATTCCTGAGGGACAGATGCTGGACGGAGGCTCTGTTGGAGGGACAGTGCAGTTTCTCTCGTCTGAGTTATCACCACACTCATCCATGGAATTACACTTCCAAGTACTGGGAATACACTTTCCATTTGCACAACGGAATTCATCTGACTGGCATACAGCCTGACCTATCTTTCCTGTGAAAGAGGGAAAGGAGGAAAAAAGTCAGTATCAAAACTTTTGGAACTTTCCAATGTCTCTTTTTAACATCTGCTACCCTGCATGTCTTAAGTCAATCAGTCAGGCCAGTACACTTCACGAATGCTGTTAAAAAGCCAAGTGGAAATAATATCAGCATTACCATGCTAACACCTTACAGTCATCAAGACTGGCCCGAGACTCCTGTCGACAAAAAAATACTACCATCTTCAAGTTTTGCCAGAGAGACTATAAGTGAAGCCAACAAAACTGTAAGGTTTTACCTCTAATATAAGAAAGGCGAAATCCCTGAGCCTGTCCTGAACTTGATGCATCTGAGTGAAAAAATATCCAAACATGGTCCCTTGCAGAGATGAAAGACGGAGGTATGGAAGATCCACACACTTTGTACTCCTCCCTCTTGGAAGACGGGCCAATCATCAACCAGTCTACTGCACACTTCTGAGAGTCTTCCAAATCAAAGTTCTTAAAACTGTTAGGAACAAAAGAAAACAAGTTACAAAGAGGACGTGTATCTGGAACAATGCCAAACAGAAATAACAGACTGTAACAACTGACTTTCTGCACCAAGCAGTGCTGACATAAAGAGATCACATTCAAAGATAATGAAACACCAACAGTATCTTGAGTACATATAAACA
Organism: Grus americana; assembly: GCF_028858705.1. Taxonomy (NCBI): domain Eukaryota; kingdom Metazoa; phylum Chordata; class Aves; order Gruiformes; family Gruidae; genus Grus; species Grus americana. The sequence goes on from NC_072864.1 coordinate 11,823,010, forward strand.
GAGCACTCAAATTCCCCCAGTTTGGAAAAGCACCCATCTCACAGGCATAAACAGCATGCCAAGTAGCTCCAAAAGCTGAAAGGATGAGTCCTCTTTCACTCAGAGTCCTTACACAAAACTGCTTCCTAAAATACAGATATGAGAAAAAGCAAAATTCCAGAATACATCATACAGAAAGTAGATTAATTTCAGCAGTCTTTTCCAACCTTAAAAGCTATGAAACTATGGGATGAGAGGAGAGACTACTGTCTTGGAAAAAGAATAATAGGGAGCAGTACAAAGAACCCTAAAGGGATAAATACAAGAGACAAAAATCAACTCTTCAAGCTATGGATAGGCAGGGAGAGGGCTAGAAGAGAATAGGACTGCAAGGGGTGGAAATGGAACCTAAAGTCTAACACTACTATTTTTTTTAATTCAAAGACTAAAATATTCCCTTTCAGGGAATGCAAACACAGAGCAAACAAGCCTGTAACCTTTTACAGTCAAACCTCCAGCCCTTCTGCTGACCCAAGCCCAGTGATTATTCAATAGTAGCTTACCTAGTGCAAAAAGGTGCCCCAATTGTTTGCAGAACACCAAACACAACCAGATTAATATTCCCTAACCTGTAGAACCATACAGGGTATTTGTTGTCTGATGAAACAGATTACATTTGCATTCAGTAACCTGCAAATAGCATTGCATAGAGAAGCACACTCATTAGGAAAGGGCACACTGTTCAGAACACTTAGAAATGAATTTTGGTCCTCTTTGAAATAACTCGGCTACATAAAATTAAGTTGGTAGAAGTTTGGGCGTACTCCATGCAAACACCTAGACAGAAGTTTCAGAAAGGCTGAAAAGGTGCTATGAAATATGGACCTCTTTCCACAAAGGACTTTTCACAAACACAGAAGACAAATTCTTTGAAAAAGATAAATGGAAAGATAATTTTCTGATATCACTGTGTATTTACGAAAGGTTGTCAATGCTTGCCAGATCTTGCCCTTTGAAGGTAAAAGGGAAAGAGCAGCAACTACGTGAACTAGCCAATTTATTTAAGCAGGAGACCCAGCCTACACACACCTGTACGTTCTGCCAAACATACCGGCTTAGTAACTCACCAAAATCAAAATTATCAGCAAGAGCATGAGAAGTAACAGAGCACTGGGAAATTAAGAGATGTCCAACAACATACATGCAGGCAAGGACAATCCACCCAGAAACATGTCCTTTCTCTTTTGTACCTCTTTTTCTCCCACCACGCTCTATGTGTCTTCCCAGCTCAGAAGAAATATTCCCACAGCACCTAATTCTTTGCTACAAGCGCCCTCATCAAGCTTCTGAAACCAGCATATTTTGCAAGGAAATTTTAGATGACCGTGAAGTCAGAATGAAAAGATTTAAGTATTCAGCCCTGCAGAGGTAAACTAAAGAGTATCTCTGTCCCAAGTGTACTACAAAAAACTTTTCAATGACCAAGAAAGTATATGAATAGGCACTACAGCATAAAAATGAATTATACAAAGCATCAGTGAAACTATAGGCATCCACATCAAGTCTGTTGCAAGAGATGTGAGCATTACTGAGCTACCACATTGGTTTCGCTCTCTGTAACTCATTTTGGCACCAGACATCAAGAAGGATTCCTACCATCTACTTGGCAGATTGTTTGTAGGGTTTTCTTATCATAAAGACTTTTTGGATAGGTATTAGAAATACCTATCTGCCCAACAAATTTTTTTTAAGAAAAGGGAACAGTCACTAAATCAAGAAATGGAAGCTCAGAACTGGGAAGGGGGGGAATGACTAGAAAAACTTCTGCTTGTGTGATACAAACAAGATCATTTAGTAAATCTTTTGATCTCTTACTTCTGTAGTTATTTTAGATGTACCAGGACTAACCTTAAAGAGCTAAACAATTTGTTCTCCTATCCTACCCAGTTCCCAGCACTCCAGCTGAGTCCCACAGCCACTCGTTTTCCCCACTCTGCTGAAAAGAGCTACTTTTGTCTATCAAGTAACTAATTCACTCATCCTGTGGCTACACAACACAGACTGCACACACCCAGGGGAGGATTTGCCTATATAATAAAATGTCTGTACCTTACATTAAAATGCATTTCTTTCTAGGAAAAAAAAAAAAAAAAGAAAGGGTTTAACGCTTTTAAGATTGACACAAAAGAAGAGTACAGAAAAGTCAGCTCCACGCACATGCTTTGTTTACAAACTGTTTTGCAGACTATAGCAATACCTCTGGAGACCCTCCATTTGTATATAATTAACAATATCTTCTACTTGCACCTTGAGAACGTATTATTGTACATTGCTAATAAAGGTTGGTTTTTTGTTTATTATAAAAGGGTGTGGAAGAGGAAGAAACTTTAGTCCCACCTTCCAACGAGGAAGCACAGGCATACAGAGGATAACTGCTTTTCCTGAGTATCAGTTGTGGATCTGAAATAGATTCAGAGCAGAATCCCCCACTGCTCCACTAAGAAATCCAACCTTTAGCCACAAAACCAACTGAGTACAAGTGTGATGAGGCAGAATAGACTTGCAAGGAAGTCTCATCTTTAGCACCCTCCCTGGAAACACCATGCCTCTCAGGGATGCACAAGCTACTGAAACAAATGCCTTGGTATTCGAAAAAGGCCAATACAGAACATTCACAAGAATGAACTTTTTTTCAAAAACAATAAACATCTTAATCCCAGGTGCTTAGGAGTTTCAAACACCATTGAATAAACACCATTTCTCTGAAATAGAGATGTTCTAGTTCTGATGTAAAGTTTTATATATAATAGATACCATAGCAGTTATAAAATTTCTTCTTCTAAAGGCAAAAGCAAAGCCAAAGCAATTATGTTCTACCTCATGCAAACTAATCAACAGACATATCTTGAACAAATTTTGCTTTGATTAAGGCATTGTCACTCCACTCCAGCATCCTTTTAAATTATATTGTCTCCACTGGAAGCAAATTTTGCTCCATTTAAATTGATGGTGATTTTACACAAGACCAAAAGCATGATGTATTTGAACGAGACATCAGCCAACCTCACCACAAAAAACACTCCTCTGTAATGGAAATACAAAGCAACATGAATACATATGTGTGCGCATATAAATATATAAAATTGGTTTTCACTTCATAATGCATTTGCAACAACAAGGTTTTGTGTCAGAAGTTTCTGCCATACTAATCCGACATTAAATAGCCCACTGATTTATTTTACCTAAGAGTCCTGAATAATGCGTTCAACCTCTGCTACTTCACTTCTTTCATCATCTGTAATTAGATCTAGTGCTGCTGCTGTTACAGTCTTCTGAAGAATAATTTAATCATGCTACCCACAAAATAGAGCACGGGGACATTTACTTATTCAGTTGAACTTTTTCAAACTGGAATGCAAATTTTTCTGTCAAAAGGATTAGCCCAGTGGTTCAATGAGTGATGGTATACAGTGGAAATAAGGGACAAAGTCTTGTGCTCCTACTCCTTGTAGGACTGTACAAACATCTTACACTCTTTGGAAAAGTACTTAATGAAGTCTGTAGTTACGGTTCTTGAGGAAGGTCTCAGGCCCTTTGTATCCAAAACCTACATCATTTTCTGTGATTAAAACAAGAAACAGAATGAAGTTGTACTGAAACAGAAAGTACTAATGGATAATATCACCCATATTTCATGCAGCACCAGTCAGTACTGCAGATTTTTAAACATCTTGGGCAGGGAAGCACAGGGTTTGGGAGGAAAAGCAAGAGACAGGTCAGTTCAGTCACTAACCCCCTCCAGCAAAGCGCTCTGAGGCGTCTGAAGGAGTGGAATGTGGACCCAGAGGTCCATCCTACCCTGCAAGCTGCTGCGCACGGTGGCACTAAACTCCAGACTTTGCACCCCTCAACTACAGCCTTCCCCACCACATCTGCAGGCATCCCACTCCACCCATGAGCTTCACTTATAGGGCAACACTCCTCTGCTTTGGCATCTCAGCACTCAGTGACGAAGGGAAGGAGAACCTGGCTTTCCTCCAGGCTTTTCTTCCTCTGCTCGATCAGAGCACACAGCCTAGTTCAGAGGGCAGGGAGAGGAGGAGCGCTCGGGCACAATACCGCAGGAGTCAAACGTTGGTATTTCAAGCACTGAGAACTGCAGTATCAACAAAGTACAACACACAATACTAATGCACAGAACATCCTTTAAAATGCTTTGTCCCTTAGGCTGTTCTCACCGTTACTTGTGATCTCCAACACAGTACAGGAATAGAGGAGGAGACTGGTGTAAAAGAGCAAAATTATCGGACCAAATTTTGCAGGTTTTGTTTCTTCTGAAAGATCCTATTCAAAGGCACTAACTCCAGTTATCTTGCTTTTGGAATGTCCCTTCCACAGCTAATTCCTTTAAAAAAAAAATCCCTTAGTTTTATACAGAAGTACAAGAATAGTCTGTTAAACACTGGGAGCGTTCAGACTCTGAGGATCAGAACAACTCGATGTGAACTTACAAATGCAGCACTAAATCTGTTTTTACAGAATTCTGCAGAAATGGGTAAAATCATCTGATTTCTTCTTTCAGTGGTATAATACTGAAAAAGGTTACCTCCAACACTGAGCAGGACTCCAGGATCTTACAGAAAATTACAGGATCAGCCATAAATATCAGATCTTGCCCAATTTACTCAAATGAAGCAAGAGTAGCCTACAATGATGTTATCCTATCAACTGACAAGTATTTTTATACTGTTGGAAAGAACTTCATTAAACCAGATTATCATAAATACATATTAACATTCTGTAAAAAAATGTGCTACCTGCAAAACTAATGCTTAGCAGAGCTAAGCTTTTTGCCATCTGCACTGAAAAGAGTAGTGGCAGCTAGAAAAAAAAAAAAAGAAAAAGTACTTCTATAAATAATGTAGGGAATTCCCTACAACCCTCTTAGTAACTTAAGCACGAGCAACTACAGATTAAAGCAAAAAACTAAAAGCATTCTTAATAACTGGAAAAGGAAAAATATGGGATGTAAAATCGGAATGAAAGTAATTAGTAAATAAATTTAAAAAATAAATGTCCAATTTGGCCCTCTAAACTCATTAAAAAATTGGAGAATAAATATTATGGGTAGATCAGTAGAGCACATTCCCAAAATAAAACAGACCAGCCAATTAAGCAAGAAAAGTTACTTCTATTTGCCAACCTCTCACAGCAAGTGCAGACTGTGAACAACTGATGACTTAATTGGCTCATTAAAAACTTCTGCTTAACCACTGAAGCACAAGGACCTGGAAGTCAGGAAAGCTCTATGCTACTCGCAGCTCCCAAGCACCAGCTAACTGTGTAACCTTAAGCAAGACACACAGGGGCTGTTCTTTCAAAAGCTGAGCACATGCAACTGAATGAAATAAATGGCTATTATGAGTTTTCTTCCCAATTAATGTAAAGTTCTGAAAAAACATGAGTTTGGTAAATAGACTATGAAGCATTTCCTTTAATTCTTCATACAATTACAGACCAGCAAGCCTTTACATGAACAGGCCTCAGTTTTACTCAGGAATGGAAACTCGGATGGTAGCTGACGATTTCTTTTTTCAAAGCCAATGACGTGAATCACTGAAATGAAAGCCAATGAAGGTGATTCCTCCCTCCCCCGCCTGCCGCAATTAGTAAGAAACAGCTTGACTGGGTCACTAAGTAGTTCACTTTTCAATACTCTTATCCTGAATTCTGAACATGGAGAACATTTTACTCTCAGTCCTACAAATTCCTATAATAAAACGTGATTTATTTATACTCTGCCTACATCAGGGTTAATTACAACCACAAGGTAACAGCAACTGCTAAACAAGAATTATTTTGATCTTTTTCTCAGATATGAGGAAACACACACATATAAAGCCTGTAAAGGATGGTACGAAGGCATATGACATCTTTATCTGATCTTACAGGATTTTTATGTAGTCCTCTGTGAAAACAGGCATAAAAATAGAGAAAATGGGTGGAAAAATCAAGTAGTTTCCGAAACAGTAACTAACAGACTGATTACCTGAATCTAAAGTGACACAACATAGTCCTGGAAAACAGTAGCTACACTATTGTTCCCAGGTCTCAACAGCACCATTCCATCAGACACACAGACTTGGAAAAAAGCATTAAAACGTGCATAATTAAGAGAGGGGTATAAACACAAAGAACATATATTTCCCGTTCTTGTGAAGTCTCCCTCAAGGATTTCTAAAACTATAAAGCAAAACAATAAGCATCGAAATGTGAGGATATGAAGAAAATCAATTACACACACATGAAAAGTAGATATTAAGACAAAGCTTCTAAAGGACATGCCCACAGGAGCCAGCATCTTACATCCACATGTAGATCTAGGCACTGTTCTATCGAAAGCTGCTGAATAACCGGTTTATAAAAAATTGCCACCTACTGCAAATGTTTTAGAAATCAAAACTACTTTCAATTGCAATTTTATCCCTTAATGACTCCTGCTCTATCTCCAATATGATGCTTATATAACATTGCTGTCTTACTGTCAATGAGAATTCAAGATCAAAGGAAATACATTCAGCGTAACATAACACAAAGGAGGTGGGGTTTTTTTAAACCTTTCAAAATACAGATGTTATCACAAGAACTGTATTTGATTTTCCTAGGAAAATTAAAAAAGCTACTCTTTATGCCATTATCAGCACACTGTTAGGACAAGAAACATACCCAACTGTTAACAAGAAAAAATGTTTGCATTTGAACCCTCTTTCCCAGTTTGCCTACATCACACTAGCCCAGGCAAGTCAGCTGCTTCTTTTGCGTCCTTGGCATTATGAGGGCTACAACCTTCTAAAGAAATCCTCCGATGCTGTAACATTTTGCATTTCATACACTGGAGTGAGTCATTCCAAGTACATTTATAGTCAGAAACGTAACACCACAACACTACTCCCTAGGATGTAAACACATAGCTCCCATTGTTTGTATGTGCATAGGAGGGCAGGATATAGCAGTGATAGAAAACAAACCCATTAAGAAGAAATCTTTCAAAATACACTGCTAAGCACACATCTAAACTGTATACACACATTATTACCAGTTTCCTCGTCTTACTTTCCTTTATTTCTTTAGGCTCCATTACACACACTTGCAGAAGAGAATCCTAACTGGGAGCTCTGAGAAGTTTTCATAGCATAAACTGCAGTACCATTCTCCAGAGCCAAGTCCTGTGTCTCATTTGTATGCTTCCTCAGAGTTTCCAACAATCTCTGCTTTGAAACAAATTCCCCAAGTCCAATACAATTTAATGGGGTTTAAAAGCATGTTTCTATTTATGGATCTCAAATTCTGGCAGGTATCTACTTCCTTACTTTTGATGAGTGGTTCCTATTTTGAACTATGGATGGTGGAGCCCTCCTATTACTCCATCTGTGGCAGATTTGTTTTTAATTGCTGAGCATCTGCAGTTGAAGAGGTTTGCAGTCCTTTTAAGCAGCTGAGCAAAGAATGAGCAGATGGTGTCAAATACAACAGTACTAAAAACCAAACAAAACCCCCTTTCCTAGGTTTGCTTTTTTTTTTTTTTTCTTTTTTAAAATAAGAAATTCTTGGTTTGAGAAGGATACTATGATTAGCCTGGAGAAATTAAGCATGTTTGCAGTATGCTGATATTATAGCCTAAACTTTCTCAACGAACCATCTGTAATATATTCTAGTCTTTTCTAAACAGTATTTTTACAGAATGAGTGGAAATTGTGCCGCAAATGCTAATTATTATTTAATTCTGTTAGAAATAAATATTAAGCAGGAAAGCATGTATCTTTTGGTTAACAAATAACAATAAGCAAGGATCACCTTCAATTGTCAATTAAACGTAGCGCCTTTCAAGACATTACAGAAAAAGCTGGTTTTGCTCTAAGAATTTTAGATATCCCATTGAGGCTGTTCCAGGTTTTATAGCCTTCACCTACTCCTATTTACAAGCAATGAAGAGAAGAGGGACTGTTTAACCTGAGTAAATATATCACTGTTTCCCACGTCCTCATCTATCAGAGGTGAATGAAATCTCACACAGGTATTGTGAAGATAAATATATTAAAAGACTACAAATGACTTGCATATATAATAATGGATGTCAGAAGTAGCCTACAGAAACAAGACACAGTGGAACATTTCTAAAATGAGAGAGGTGCCCAACCTGCAATCGTGCACCTGTAATCAACTTCAGCTTCATTCGACCATTCAGTAGCTCTGACAAACAGACTCATACCGGTATATCAGATAAGAACTTGCATTTCATTTCATTTCAGCAAAGCAATCCTTTATCTCCACAGAATATCAAACCATACCTAATTGTTATCATGTCTCCACGATCTCCTCGAATGTACCAGCTGCAGTTTACAGCTGGAGGATAGTTCAATGGCCAGGAAGGACTATAGATGACTCCTCGTCTCTCTGTGCGCTGTTCCAGTTCTCCACTGCAAGCATCTGTTAATAAGCGGGAAAAAATATTATTGTTAATCCTTTGCCTAATCAACAATTCACATTAGCTACAAGTGCTTTCATCAATTTCTGGAGATTGCAGACAAATGAGAGTCAACAGTTTTATCCTCTTACTGCTTTCTTCCCTGCCCCAGTTTTTAATTAAGACACCCGCTCTAAGTGTGGGTAAGCATAACCTGCATTTCAATGCAGGATCAATCAATAACCTTGCATGAATCTACCAAAGGCTACAATCAATATTACTGCATGGATCTGCCAAGAGGATGTAATACAGAAATCCTTCTTACCAGCTTCCCAAAGCCTGGGTACGTCACCCAGCAACTGAAGAAGATCCATATTCAGTGTGAAGTATCTAGAAGCTCATTTTGTTGTAACATGTTCCTGGACATGTTGTTTATTTTCCTAACCATATGACAGACCCGAAGTTGGTTAAAAAAAAATATCCCCAACAAAAAAGAAAAAAGTAAACTGGACTCCAACATCAGATGTTCATTGAACATTGCTAAGTACTCTAAACTCCTCCTGCACTCCCATAGATAGGAGAAATTTTCCAGACAGGGAAAGGAGCAAACAGGGCTAAATAAAGCTCAATATTTTCAAAGCACTTTCAGATCTTCCTATGTAAAACAGGAGGCAATTAAGGCTACATCAAATACTTATAATTTGTAATTAAGCAATTCAAAAATGAAAGTGAAATGTTCCAAGGACAAGTGGGAAAGCTGTTCTGATGGGAAAATGTACTCTCAGCAGACTACAAGAGGGGAAATTCTGTGTAATGCAATAGCTATTCTGAACATTCTCCAAAAATATTTTTTAAACTATTTTTAAAACAAATTACTATCTAGAGCATGACTTGTGGATTGCAGCAGAATATTCCAATTTTTGACAGAAGCTTACTTTCTCATAGCTTAAAAAGGTGAGAAGGAAAAAAAAAAAAAAAAGATTGCCTGTACCTCAAGTTTCCTCATATGCATCCAAATACTGCGTTATGAGTCACAGATTTACAGTAATGCTTGAAATTCAGCCACATAAATGCAAAAATTCTCAATTCACAGTCGGGATCAGATTTAGCTGCACTGGAGGGACGGAGTGAAGAAGTGCCGGCAAAGCTTCCTGGCTGCACTCGAGTCAGGCGGCAGGGCTGCCTGCAGAGCTCCTGGCTGGGGCTGGGGCCAGGCTGCAGTATCCCCCACCGGTAAATCTGTGCCTGGCACTATTCGGTTTGTTCACAGTAAGCACTTTTGAAGTGAGAGCCACAGGAATATAAAAAGCATGAGGTGAGTAACTTACCTGAGGCAAAACATATAAAAAGCCATTATTTTTACTCTCCAAGCAGGGCATTCCACTGAAATGTATGCATATAATTCCTACTAGTTTAAAAGGCCACAAAAGCACACAGAATACAGAAATACACAAAAACATATATCGCAAAATATTTGTTTGGAAAATAAAGTTGTTGGAAAAACAAGATCATTTTCGTTATCACATTTCTAAAACCAGAGAGGCTCCGTGCTAGATGCTGGCAAAATACTGAGATGCAGATGCAATTACAGAATTATAGAAGCAAATGTAAGAGCCACAGAACTTTTCACCTCTAGTTCTCAGTTTGTTTAGGTCTATAACTGTGCTCCTCCTTGTCACTGCATCAATGTATCACAGCAGCATAAGAGGACTTAGAGCTAGCAACCTAAAAGGAGCTGGAAAGACTGTATTTCATAACTGCCAGATTACTAAAACTCCTCAATGGGAAGGAAACAGAACGCACAAAGCAGAAAGAGCAAATACACCAGACAGCACTATCCAGAGGCTTCAAGCAACACTTCTGCAAATATTTCTGTTCCCCTTGTACCAAATACTGTTCTGGGTTAATATCCCTTATTCATAGTATATGCATTAGAACACAGAACAGTATCATAATTACATGAAGCTTATTTTAGTTTCCATTCTGAGAAAGTCCCATTGACATGCTGGTGACTCTGCACGAGCACTTCCACTCACGCATTCATCAGTGCAGTTAAGCAGAGCTTTTATTCTCCCAAACACTTGTTTCTTAGTTTTAGGAAGTATTTGCAAAGCTCCCAAGCATTAGTTATTTGAAGGATTCCTGCTTTTTTTGAAGTAACATCACTAGCATTTTTTCTTTTGCAATAATGTATAGTTTCCTAATTTGTAAGCAGTGGATCTGATGTAACATGACAGCTCAGGTTCTCAGTGAGAAACGTTTTTTTCTTATTAACACTGCACATCTGCTACGAACACAGGACATGGAAAGAACAGACCAAAAAAAAAAGATTTTCCATCTTAACAGAAGAACTGTAGCTGTGAAAATCTAAGGACAGAAGCAAGGTAAGGTAAGCTGCACTAACACTATATGCCATTTGCGGCAGTTCATCTGACAATGGACGATGTTGCTCAATACTTTCCCATAGCTTTACCCCTCTGACACACAACAAACATTTCAGACTTGCCCTACTCAAAATTAAAAAGACAACTGCTTTGCTCTTACAAAGGCTCCTGATTTGAATGGACCACTAATCTGAATTCATATTGTCAAAATATAATTATACTATTTTAAGGATATGTGCACCGTCCCCTAAACCTACTGAAGCAAACGGAACAGACACCCATCCACCCCCCAAAACTACTACTGGGTTTAGTCAAACCTCACCTAATTGCCTTACGCTTCTGATGCCTTTCAGTTCCCATCAGTGCTCATTACTATGGCAATTGCAATAAACCAACAGATCTCCTTCCTAACCAGTGGTCTGCCTCTTTAGTCCTTGTGCACCGACTGCTGTGTGGCAGACAAGGTGAAGTATCCGAGCACTGCTTTCAGCAGCTGTTCTTTCACCTACATACATTTTGAAAGAAGAACCTGTACTAAACAAAGCCTTCAGTGCTGCCAACAAAACAGAAAAAACACACAAGGGCATACCTTCGTACTGCTGGCCTTTCAGTATCAATAAAGGGGCCCCACTTCCCTCCTCAGCTCCTGGCCATGAAGTTTGCAGAATCACATACATGCGTAAGTATTGTGTTATTAAACTGGGCTTCGGCATGACAGTGTGATTCCTTAAGGAAAACAAACAAAAGCCTTTTCAAATTGCCAAAACATCTAAAGGAAAGGGAAGTCTCTAAATAGAAAGGTACAGTCCTGGATTCCGAAGGCCTTATCATCAGCGACAACACACAAGAAGAGCGGTCACAATATTTTTTCAACAATTGTTCTGTAACTCTCTTTCTGCAGCCGTTCTGAACAAACCCAGAAGAAAAGTGAAAACCCAATTTACTAAAAACTCCAAATCGCTTACATTTTCCACATTTAGAATTACTGGAGAAACATAAGAGAATACCAATACTGATACCAGGGATTGGTGTTCTCTTACATGGATTGGCAAACCAACCCACCAAAAATCTTAACTGAGATGGTGCTTTTAAAAAAATATTTCTTTTTTTTTTTTAAAGATAAATAGTGAATTTTCATAGATTAAAAAAAAATTAAATGCCAGAAGAGATTTGAGTTCAGAGAGTTTCTGTCAAGCAGGTATAAATCTTAATGAGGCTCCTTCTGCAATAATCTAATGGATTTTTTCTACTGTAAACAGCAGTAGATTCCCCCGCCAGTTAAATATGCCACAAATACTTGTAAGAAAGTTTCCAAAACTTCACATGAATAATATTACTCCTATTTTTGCAGAAGTGACTATAACAGAAGAGATGTTGACCTCCACCACAGGACAGCACTGGGGGCACTAAGCTGTGCAGGAATAAATTTTCACACAATCCCAGCAGAAAATAAATCCTGCAGTTTCACACTCTTCTGCAATGCCCCAGGGTGCCCCAGTCCCAAGGCACACATCCCAACCGTCTGCTCCAGGATAAAGGATGGTTTGCACCTGCCACAAGGAACCTTCTCTCAAAACCAAATGCTTGGCAATATACACTTCCTCAGTGGCTATGTCAGGGTCAGCAGGAAAGTCTCCCTGCGTTCTCCAAAGGCTTCCTCAAGGAGGGCTTGCACACACTGCTGAATGCAGATTGCTTACACCTGTGGTGAAAAAAAGGACTTAAGACTCCCCTTCACTTTATCCAATTTCCGGCAGGCTGCTTCTACCCCCAATATCAGAAACAGCAAAGGGTTCAACTTGCTGATCTGACAAAATCTGAGTTCGCACTCTGCTGGATCAACAGGCTGAAATGGCTTACCACGAGCCTGGGGCAAGGGGGCTCAGGGGGAGGACTGCTCCCTGTCAGCAGCAGCAGCTTTTCTGGCTTAAAGTCATTCTACAAATACAGCTGAGATGGTGGCTCAACCCGCATTCTCCAGAACTCACTATTTCTGCTTTTTCTTACTTTCTGAAAAGAAACCACACTATACCTTATCATAGAGATCAATTCTGTAATAAGCTGCTTTGTCAGGAGGTGTTTAGGACAGCAAGCATCCCTCCCAACTTTTATCAGGGCTCCTAAGGAACATCTCCTGTGAGACGACTCCTGGCAGGGTCATCTACCTCGTGACTGCACTATCCTAACCTGTTATCCTCCAACGCACAGATAAGAGAAGCTACGCATGGATCACACTATAGCAATGACCTTTTATGATCGTTTTTCTCCCCTGCTCCAGTTACGCTGTCAGGAGACAAAGTAACTCAAAACTGTATCAAGACAAGAAAACATGAAGGCTACAGCACTCTGAGGTTTTCAGCATACTTGAAAGAGTAAAAGCCAAATGTTACAACTCACTCTGTTTCTAGCAAAAGAACAGTATTAGAAAGCAGCAGAGCCAACTGGATAAAGTATTGTATATTTCAGGCCAAGAGAGTACCACCAGTCTAGGCCAGGCACTGTATTACACTTTGTAAACTCATGTATCACACAGCTAACTGATGACAAACTCCATCAACAGCCAAAGAACCATCCAGGCAAAACAGACTAGGACATAGAGGACATTCTGGGTTTTTTCCAATGAAAGAATGGAAATACTATGTTGCGAACAACACATCCTATATGGTTCATCCACACTTCCCCTAAACTAAATTTAAGGAAGTTACCTAATCATAAAATTACTACCTTTTCCTGATTTAAACCTTCCCTCAAATCCCCACATTGACTTGAACGCTCAAGTTCCCGCATTAATCAACCCACTGCCTTAGAATTATTTTCATGTTTTCCCATTTCCTTTTCTCCTGTTTCCCTTATTTGGTTTTTCTGTTTTAATTTAAGTTGCAACCTCTTTGGGCATAAAGTATGCCTGCCAACGTGACTGTGGATTGACAGGCACAAGAGGCCCCTTATCACTAAGAGGACCCTGATTGCAATGTTCCCATAATGTCAGTAAGTCACAGTACTGCTATAGAGAAGGAAATTACACTAAGTGCTGCGATTCTGGTTGAATTTCCATTTTGACATTCATGAGACATTTTTAACATTCTTGTTTTAGCTCCCTCGGGAATGGGCCACTGTCCCTGGCTTGATATTCCCAGGCACATTTCCTAAACATAGAGTTTTCCCCTGAATGTATCAGCACGTACTACGACCTTAGCCTCGAGCTTACGATTTTTTTCCTAGCACAGTGACACTGAGGGAGTCTATAACCCCAGGAAGACTTAGAAGTCCTAAACTTCCTAAAACATTGCTGTTTCTCTCAAACAAAGGTCATACTGTTTTGTTAAAAGTTCTCTTCGCATGGGGAAGAAACAACTTAAAATAACAGTAAATATAAATAAAAAAAGTACATCTTACCTAATGAGGTAACAGCACTTTCTATTTTCCCAGTCAGGAAGAGATTCACTGCGTAAAGACAGAAAAATAATGTTGATACAGGTTCCAGTGGCACAGGGCAGCAGTCAGTAGTTAACCATTACTACATGTCTGCTGGGGTGTTAATATAAATGCATTGCAGTCTTCCAGCAAGAACTTTGCTTATCTACACAGGCAAGTCATGTAATCGACTATTATCCTTCACCGTAACTATATAAAAAGTCAACACAATGTTAGTTTACTATCTGTCAAACATGGTATCAAAAGAAACAACTGCCAATCTCTTTTAGGTTGTCTTCTGCAGGATTTTTTTTTTAAATTGGGGAAGACAGAGGAACAATTACACTAAAACATTCATCATCACCGCTAGTCACTCTACCTGCTTAAATGCTGGAAAATAACTAACGAGACTATTATCTTTAAATACACCTCCCCCGCATAAAGCAAAGCTTGTTCCTCTCAGGTAAACATCACCTTGAAAATAACCTGCTAACATGAGTACCTTGACTAATCAAAAGCAATGAAGTTTTCACTGGTAAAAGTCAAAACAGGATGAGGCGGTGCTTGCAACACACATCTGACTTATAAATTAGTTTTGAAATACTCTTCACTTTCTCAGAAATCTCCTCTCACAGTATATACTGTTAGAGTGATCTGGTAAGAGTAGTTATTGCCAAAAAAACCTTCTCCTGTGTCATTGTTCCTCCAGAGGTCAGCGTTAACATGTAGTTCCACATTAGTTTCCCTGTACATTCTTTAAGGCACTTCTCTATCAAATATAGCATATTTCCTACCTGCTCTCATTTTAGCAGTATTCTAATATCTACAAAGACAGCCTATTAATAAGATGACAAATGTTTAAAAAAAATCAGAAAGGTTTAAAAGGTTACCAAAACTTAATTTACAACATCCCAGCCCAAGCACTCACTTTGGCTTTATTTTGCATGCGTTAAGTCCTAAATCTTTTTATAGTTGATCTGTTGGCAAGCATTTAGTAAAAAACATCATTAAAAAATGAACAATAGGAGAAGAGAGGAAGATAAACCGTCCCTGTTCCCAACAGTCACTTGGGAAGCTGCTGACAATTAACACTATTTCTATCTCAGAGTAGCATGTACGACTACGGGCCCCCATTGTCTTCGACACCGTCCAAACACATCACAAAACAATGACCCTTGCCCTGACCACCTTCTGGGATAACTTAAACCAGCACAAGAGGACAAAAGTACCTACCACTAAAGAGGTGGAAATAGAAAAGCTAAAAATGATCCCTTAGCTTGCCAGTTTGAGCCCAGTCACAGTTTTCAGTCAGTGGTGGACCTGAACTATCACCAAATTGCAGCAGCCCAGGTGCCTACAGCAGTCGTTCCCTGACTCATGTCTGGATCTCAACAATCCGGATTTTCTCCTTCCTGAAGCCAGAGCTCCAAGACCTAAATGCAGGCAGCAATTTCGGCAGGCGCACAGACTGCTACGGACCTCAGGCTGAGGCCAGGCCCTGCAAACCAGAGAGAACAACCGCTCCTGCCATCACCCGTTGCAGAGGACGCCAGGGTACTACCCCAAGGGCAAGGGCAGCGACTTCTTGCTCCTTCTAAGCGGTTGCAGGATTGAGCTTTTAGTAACGCACAAGGGAAGGAGGGCAACCAAATGGCAGCGTAGGTATGCCGTGGCTTGAGAAGAAACAGGTCTGAACTGCAGCTTTGTGTTAATAAGCATTAACATGATGTTCAAAGGACCTTAACAGCACCGATTTTATTACATAATTAATGTACAGTAACATTTGCTATATGATAATAACAACGTGCCATGTAATTATTTCCTTTGTTTCGCAGCGCTAACTTGCTCCGATAGGTCAGTAAGCGTACCTAGGAGCAACACTACCACCCTGTACCAGCAAACAGCTCGGCTGTTAACTCCTGCTCTGTGACAGAGCAGCATGTTCGTTTGTGACAAACCTGGGATCACAGCAATAACAGCAAAACAAGATTTTCTCACACGGTATTAAAGCACCACTATTCTTGTAACCATAGTAATATAGTCATAAAGACTGAGAAGAAATTAATCAGTGATTAAGTCACAAATTTAATTTCATGAAAATTAAATTATTTTGGTTTGCTCCAAAGAAAGTACATGAATATACTCTGCGTAACTATTATCACCACAACTGAAAGGAGTGTTTGAAGATGCATTGTATGGAAATGTCTGGATCTGTACTACCATTCAACAATCTTTTTTCACATTTCCTACCTGAATCTTGCCAATGGCCATAACAGAACATGAGCTCCCAAGCAGAGGTTCCCTCGCATGGGTGATGAGGGGCCCACTATGCCCTTTAAATGGAAATAAATACCATGAAGACAAGGGGCATGACAGGGTGGAATTAGCTGACTCAGAGCCACGTTACTTTCTTCTGAGGACTGTTAAACAGCCCTAGTTTGCCACCAGAAGGACAGCGTTCTAGGCAGCTTTGCACACCAGGCCTGGCAGATACCCAAGACAGACAACCCCCAAAAATGCTTTTTACCTCTGCAAATGCAAAACATCTATTGGCTGCTGTTGCAAGTTCTTTGCTCTCATTTTCAAATGCTTTCACACTAAGAAGTCAGCAGTCAAGAACAGTTCTTTAAAATAAAGTCTAAGTTTCGCATTCGGTACTTTCCCCAGCGACTGAATAAGCTTACAGTTTTCAGTATCTGTTTTCCTCACTCTTGGTCTCACTCAAGACTGTCAAATCAAACCACAAGAGCACTGTAAACCAGCATTTTCTGAAGCACTCAGCTCTCGAAAGTGTCAGAGACCCAAAAGAAAGAACCACCTTTCCTTGCTTGTTTTCTTGTCTCTTGTCAAAACAAAACCTTGTCAAAATAAAAATAGGTGAGAGGCTAAGGGTATATTAGAAAGTTTTCTAGATGCTCTTTTTCTTTACTGTTGGGCAGAGTTATGGGAAAGCCAGAAAAAAAAAAAAAAAAAAACCAAACCAGAAGTGGTTCAGTTGGCTTGAAGTCCATGTAGGAAACTTACTGTGCCATTCATTTGGATTGCTAAATAATTCTCAGGGTGAGGTTTTCAGCTGGGAAAGCAGTTATTTGGATCAAAAGGGAAATTTACATCTTGGCACCTCCAAACCAAATGACAGCTACCAGGCTTTTCCCACAGCCAGGAGGAGAGACATTAGCTTTGCTGTTTTGATTACTTCCTATTTGATAACTTTCTATGTCCTCCAGAATTTCTCAGGAATGAGAAACAAAACAGCCTCATGAAAGAACAGTTGCAACAAACCCAGTTCCAATCTTTGGAGCAGCAGTTTACAGACGAGGTCACATACAGCAATGGTCAGTGGCAGTGCATTGATACAGACACCAAACATCACATACAGCCTATGGGAAAACAAAAAGTAAAAGAAAAGAACGGCAAGAAGCAAGAACCAAAAATAAGGACGAATGGAAAGGACAGACAAGCAGGAAGTAAGATACAAAAATAGTTAAAGCAGCAGCATTATATTCTTATGGGTTCACTGAAGCAGAATACCTTACAAGCTTCCCACCTCTCATGTTTCTCAACTTCCACTACTGTCAGTTGTGCAAGGAATAGGAATAATACATTCCAGCTGAAAAGAAGAGCCAGACAGTGAAATTCTAGAAGTCATAGAAAGCAGAAATCTACTAAACTTTCAACCTGGCATTACCCACAGCTATATATAAGAACCGTTCTCACTTAAACTCTGGAGTTTACATAATCTTTTATTATCTTATTAGTCATTTTAATAACAACTGTGTTATTTCTGTTAAATAACAAAAGCTTTAGCAAAGATATGACCTGGCCACAAAAAAACCCCAAGAAATTCAGAGACATGGCAGAAACTTGTATCTTTCTGTAACTTTAAATAAATAACACAGCAGACATTATCCTCATGCTGTGCACATCTCTGACATCCCTTTAAGTCTGGGCAAAAAAAAAGTTGTACTAGCTAGAACGGATGTTCAAACTGTTCTGTAGTTTAGATAGCATTTTACATTGCACTTCCGTTAATTAAAATAGATATATTTGCAGTAACCAGAGCAGCTTTTAAACTTTTGCTTCCTACATCTTTCTAGGCAAGCACTGATGTTAAAAAAAAAAAACAAACCTTTTACAAAAATAGATCGAGCAGTCTGGCCACAGATACCCATTTCTGATCATTTACGTAACAAAATGTAACTGTCACTTGGGATTATTAAACATAAACTCTAATCCACTTTATCAGCAAGTAGCTGTGGTTTTAGCACATTCTAGTTGGAGGAGCTTTAACAGTTTACCAAATAACCATCAGGAGAGTTCAGAGCAGCCCCAGCACCACTCAGCTGGGCGCAATGCTTCTGACAAAGCTGCTCCACCAGAATCTTTCGGCAGCACGCAGGAACGGAGCAGTTGGCTTTAATAACTCCCAATTTCTACGTGCCCCTGTTAAATACGCCGGGCCTTTCACTCGCTCATTCTAGTCACAGGCGTCAACGCTTCTCCCTAACAAAAAAAACACATCTTCCCTGACAGAAAGGGCTGACAGACTGGAAACCAGTAATACGCTTCATCACGTTGCCATAACTTAACACCTGCTGCGAAGCAGAGCGGGGAGCAATTGCTTCAAGCAGAAGGGAGGGAGGAGAGCAGAATATGGCAGAGAAACGAGGGGGGGGGGGAAATGTTTTTCCATCCTGCCACTCAGAGAAGTGACAGGCAGGCGAGAAACGCGACCGAGCGCCGGGCAGGCGATGCGGCACCGCGGGTAGTTTCGTAACCGCGCCGGGAGCCGCTGCCCACACCGCGCCTCACGAGAGCTGAAAGTCTGGAGAAGGCACTGATAATGTCTAAACTTTTTTTTTTTTTTTTTTAAGAGCTATGCGGGGTTACCGTAGAGGTTTCAAAGCCAAGGGCGAAAGGCTAGTTTCCACAGGATCGGGCAGAACTCCGCTCGGCCTCCCCGCCGCCGGGGAGCGGCCGGCGCGGCGACCCGGGCGGGCGCCCTGCGGGACCCGCGGCCGCGCTGCCCTCCGCCCCTTCAGAAAGCGAGGGGGGAGGGCGGTCGAGGGATCCGCGGAACCGGTTCGGTGTGTCGTCGTCCCGTCCCGTCCCGCTTCCCTCCCCCCCCCCCCCCCGCCCCGGTAACGTCCCGTAGCGGACGAGGGGGCCCGGCAGCCCCGCCGCAGGTGCCCGCGCCCCCCCACCCGCCGTGTCCGGACATGCCCCGCCGCACGGGGAGCGGCCGGGCCGGCACTCACCCAGGCAGATGGCGGTGAGCGGCACCAGCGCGCCCTGCCGGAGCTCCGCGGCCGCTGCCTTCTCCATGGCGGGTCGCCGCCGCCTGCCCTTCAGCGCGGGGGGAACCACGGCAGCTCCGCGCCCGCCTCGCCTCTACGCCGAGCCGCGGGAGCCGGCGGCACGGCCAGCCCGCGGTGCCCCCGCAGGCCGCGGGGCCGGGAGTGGCGCGGGCGCCTGCCGCCGCCGCCGCCCCATGGCCGGCCCGCGCTCCCCGCTCCGGGGCAGGTGGAAGAGGACAGACCGCAGCGCCGCCGCCGCTCCGCCGCCCCACGTGACAGGCCCGCCGTGCAGCTGCGGCGGCCGGGCCGGAGGGCGAGGGGAGCGCCGCCCCGCTCCGCGCCCCGCCGCGCACACCTGAGGGGCAGCCGCGAGCCGGCGGGCGGCGCAGGCGGAGCAGCGGCCCGGGGCGGAAGGGAAGGCGAGGGCCGGGCCCGCCCGCGCAGCGCCAGGGCGCCGGGCCGCCGGGCTTCCTGTCAGGCACGGGGCGCCCCGCTCAACGCCTCGCCCCGGCCCCCTTTGCCGCAGGGCCCGCGGCCACGGCGCGCCCCGGCACCCGCGCCGGGCAGGGGGCGGCAGCGCGGCGCCCCGCAGGGGACTGCCCCTCCGCCGGGCGGGCTGCGGGGAACCCGCGGCCCCATGGTGGGAGGCCGCGCCCGGCGCCGCCGCGGCCCGCCGGCCCCCCCTGCCGGGGGAAGCGGCCCCGCGGGTGCGGGGGCGGGCGGAGCTGTGTGTCCCGTGTCCCCCACCCCCCCCGGCTGTCGCAGCCGGGCTGGGGGAGCCCCCTCGGCCCAGCCGCGCCAGTGTGTCCTTTCTTGACGGAGTTCCCTCTGAAGCTGTGCTGCGGGCCCGGGGGCGGCAGCGGGGGCTCGGGAAAGCGGCTGCTGGAGCTGCCTCCTCCGCGGCTCGCCGAAGCGAACGCGTTTAAATCGGATGTCGCCGGCAATGTGCACTGGGGGATGAGCCTCCCCAGAAACTCGGCTGAGCCCGGAGCTCTCCGCTCCCGTCAAGGCACGCTGTGGGTCACTCGTGCAAAGGGATGGGACGCGCATCCTTCCAGGCCCTGCGGCGTGTGAAACCAAAGGAATCTGGTCATAGGAACAAGGTTGCGTATCCACAGCAAGGCAACACAATTTGGATCAAAATAAGTGACGTGAAACTATCCTGTTCCACTGAAAATTGGCAAGTTTCACTGTTTACCAAAAGCAGCAAGACAACAAAGTTAACTGGGAGCTTTGTGAGCAGAATAGCAAAACAGCAAAAGATGAAAGATACCCTTGTTCAGGTGCTGAAATGAACCACCTCTATCTCACATATTTCCTGAACTTTTCATTGTTTTTCCGTTTGCAGGTGCTCTCATCCTCCCCCGGAAAACCAGTACCAGCTCCTCTGTTGGTGGCACAGCTTCTCTCTTGCAAGGAGCAGAGCATGAGTGCTGCAGCCTGCTGAGCAGCAGTTTAATTCAGCTACAGATACCACCACCAACAGAAAACTCCGTGACAGCACCAGTTCTTAAACTATGCAAATGAGGGCTGTGCTACAGGGCACAGTTCAATCCTCCAGGGCAAAGATGAGGTCTTGGTGCATTTCACTATAGAATCATAGAATGGTTTGGGTTGGAAGGGACCGTAGAAAAAATTCCCCACATGCTTTAAAAAAAATTGCATCTTTGCATTCGGTGGTAGCACTACAAGAGAGATCCCAGATGTGCCGTCTGTGGATATTTACAACAGAAACTCTCCAATCACTAAATGAAATATTCATTGGTAAAATCAACATCACAAAACAATCAGAGACGTTATTGTACCCAGGGATGCAATTCCCAAGTAAAATTCCTATTTAAGGGGTTTCTGTCCAACATTAGCTGTGCTAATGACACGCACGCAGGAACTCACTGCGCTGGCTGGCCTGCCCTCCAGGGCGAGTTGCGGTAGGCACAATTCAGTTATAAAAACAGAGACTCGGTTATTCTGTCATCGATGGGCCCGGGTTCAGCTCTTCACTCTGACTAGACCTCATGGAGCGATCGTATCAAAAGGGCAACATTCCTGGGGAAGAACAAGAAAAGCAAGAGAGAGCAGGAAGAGGAACTGGGATGCTGAGGTAAAGCTGAGGCGTTTGCTAACAGTGAACGTCACCTTTTAGCAGCGCACGCACCGTAAGTAAGATTCTCACTAAAGAGATGCAACGACATAAATTACAGTTGCTGTGCTATATTGAAAGCTTTGTGCTGTTTCAAACTTCCGATTGTCATCTTAAGAGTCAGGTTTAGATCAGGTCCTGCCCAAAACCAGGTTAAAAATAAGCATGTGCAAGAATGCTAATAAGCGTGTAGAATAACAAAAGTGGATGCGGGCAGGGAAGCGAGTGGCTGTGGGGAGAGCTGGGTTTCCCGAGCCCATGACAGGTATCTCGCCCAGCCGTGTACGTTGTCAGGTCTTTTGTACCATTTGGTGCACACCCAGGTACACGTTTGGATAGATATTTCAGATATTTGTTAATTATCTGTGCCCCATGGAGGAAAACAGCCGCACAACTCTAAATGTCTGTTTACGTGGTTAAAATACGAGAGAAAAGCACACTTAATTTGCCTGGGGTGGCATGCAGTTTAAAAATATTAATTAGAACTATGATCCTCATTTGCCCATAAGCTCATGAGTGTAATTTTAAACACACAGCTCGGTTAAACAAATACTTTCAAATGTGTCTACAATAAAACCACTCCACAGAGCTACTCTCATGGCACCATATCTTGTTTAAAATTAATCCTCTCAGCAGAAAGTTTCAGAGTTGGATTTGGCCAGGGAAATACAGAAAAAGACCAAATTATAACATGGGAAAGAAACCACCAGATAAGAAAGAAAAGGCAAAAATGGATGAGAAAATGCCAGGCCAGGCCGAAACTATTTTAGGGCAACGGCGATGACAGATGCTTTCCGGAACGTCTACGGGAAGCAGATCACGTTGGACGTAGAAAGCACATGAAAGTCAAAGCACGGACGCAGGTTCCCTTTTGCTGATTCTCGTTTGATAGTGAAAAACTCTGGCAGAGTGGCGAAACAGAGGGCTAAGGGCTTTAACGCCTGGAAGCACCGCAGTTCACCAAAGGACGTCTCAGCACACTGAGATACTGCTTTAGGCCTTTTTATTTCAACAATATAAAGTGTGGCTACAGTAATATCTCGAGGGTTCACGTGATCCTTATCCTCGCTGAGCTACAGACTTGTGCCTTATCTTAGCGGCCCTTTGATGGAATTATAATAATTGTAATTCACATTTGTCTATCACTCTGGATCTTAATGGATGCCTAATGGATGACTGGCCTGAGGATCAATAGTATCACGTCTTGTCTACTTGGGATGAGAGAACTGGATGTTAAAACAAATACTTCTACTATGCTAAAGATGCAGAAATAATAAGCAGATCAATACAAACGAAGTTTACCTGTAGGTGAGAAGGCCCCGCACGCAGCACGGAGGGGACCTGGCTGTTCTGCAGATGCAGCCTGCTTTACCAGTACACGTGTCTGTGCACTTTTTAAGTAGCATAATAGATCACACAGCATTTTCCACAACTAAATTCTTCCTAATCTAACCAGACAATTCTTAAACCTTTAATGGGCCCTTGATTGTAAAATCATTTTGTCTGGGTTTTTGAGCAGTAATCTTCAAATTACAGGTCTGTAACAGCAATAATGGAATGCGTCATAAAACAGTTTTTCCTCAGTGAGTCTATTATTGTAATAAAATAATGTATCTAGTCACCTCTACATTCTGCATTAACCCTTTTTATGATAATTATGAGTAAAGTGCATCTCTCATTGCCATTAAATAATATCCTTGCATCTCACTGAAACGGTAGACTATATAGGATTGAAAGCAAAGCGAGATATGCACATTCTTTTTTATCAGATTCTATCCGTGCCACTAACTTGTTGTTAAGCTTAAACCCACTCAGTTTAAGAATTATTCTTATACTTCAGTGTTCACGTAAGACTAGCTTAAAATTCTGAGTCCTGATTTTCAGTCACACACTTTTGTGTTCACAGAAATATATGTGAAAAATAGAAAATTATATATAAAATTACATACACATATGCTCCAGCATCTACTGGCATTGGGGAATTCATGATCATATTACAACATCCACACAAACACTATGCAAACATAACCAGCAGAGCCCATTCTAGGTGCTCTGCTTCAGGACGATTTGCAAATCATTTTAAAATTACTTTAAAAGAGTTGCACTAAGCTATAAACCATTGTTGCAAGCCAAGTGTCAAGCCTTCATATCCCGTTTCAGAACATGTGATAAGGAGATGGCTCTAGGAAATTTCATTACTAGAAGTTATACATTATATATGCTGGAGCTATAGGCACATTCATTCATTTTAATGCTTTTGACAGAATTGGATCACAAAAAAGTCATGTAACACCACCAAAATAAAGTTTTGATAAAGTTTTAGAAAGTGTAATCAAAGCATATTACAAGTTATTTTTTAAAATATGCGGTAAAAAGATAAAGACATCATAAAATGATACAGCAATATTGTCAAAAAAATTATGGATTTCATCAATATTAGTACTAAAAATGTTAAAATAACTTGGAATCTTATCCTGTCCATGTGCGTAATATCTGTCTTACTTTGACCACATATAATTTTACATTTTCCACATCAGTTCCCTCTGTATCTAATTTTTGTAACTCATAAAAGCTTATGCTTCTTTTATAAGCATCTCTTTCTTTGAATTAATTTGGTTGAGATTTCTTTAAACTAAGACTATAATTTTACCTGTTCCACAAGTGCTTTCTATGGATTTCTCTCATTTTCACCATAAATTGGTTTCAATGCAAAGGTAGCACGTACAGAGTTGTGTAGATAAGCAGGCCTGCAATCCCATCTATTTTAATCACCACTGCTCTCTTTTGAAACCTGGCATTAATGAAAACTGGGTTAGAAAACATTAGTTGTGGTAACATGCATTATTTGTCTCAATCTCACATAGTTTACTGCTAGTTTTATTTTTACAAGGGTTCATGATGCACCACCATACAATGCTATCTGCCTGGATTTAATAAGGTTTACGTTTACTGACAACTACACTCCCTGAAAGGGAAGAAAACTCTCAAGGGTACTTTGCTGCACTGACTTTAACGCTATTCCTGTCTTGATCCATTATAGATCATTATTAAGCTTCACGGTGAACTATTTTCCTTACTCTTCTTTAGGAATTTGTTATTCATGTATTCTACGAAGAGCTGAAGAAACCCCGTTGTAACTCACATTCATTTTCTTAAATGTGATGGGAATAAATATAAGCAACTTGGTATTATAGGAAAGCGAATCAAATTGTTTGATGGAGAAATACTATAATAAGATCACTGATGTATAGGCATTTTTCCAAAGAGAGTGCAAAGCTGTGATATTCCTCTGTGACACCCTGAATCTTCAATGAAATCCTGAATTTGTATCAAGCAGACCAGATTATGAGTAGCAATTGCATTAGGGTAATTACTTGAAAAATAAAATAAAATCATTCTCTCTTGAAAGGGTTCAGTTGTCTTTGTAACTACTATCAAGGCAGTATTAATTGCATCTTAATTTTTTTTTGTACTTATAACTTAGCTCTGATAACAAAACTGAAGTCTACATAACCTGCGCCATTAAGTAAATTAGGTGTCATTTTTATTTAACAGTGCTATTGAGATCAGAGTTTTGAAACATGCAGCATAACTACAGAAGAGGATTGGAATTGTCTTCATTTCTAATCCTTACAGAAATAATTTGAGGAAGCTTGTCAGAGTTCCTTATCTAAATTATTGATAGGTTCCACTGGACAGCAAGTCATTCTGGACACCTGAAAGAGAAAAAGCCAGGCTGAGACTAGCGCCGTTTCACTTCTCTCTCCTTTTTGTCTTTAAATATTTTCAATGTGATTCAGTTTTAAAAGTATAATCTCACGGCGCTATTTTATGCCAGCAATTGTGTCAATTGTTTCCTGAGGCTCTCGTCTATCACCTGCCAATACGCACAGCTCGTTGCCTGCAGCACGCTCCCCTGCTCTGGCTCCTGGGATCCTTTGTTGTCCCGCTGTATTGCGCAGAGGTTCTGCAGCTTACACAAGTACAATGAGTTCCTACAAATTTATTTCACTTGTGACTCCACATTAAAAGGCTATTTCGACACCGCACTTCCTACCTCCCCGGTGACTTTATCATTTAAGAACTGTATTTGGATTGATTTAAACTGTGGTGATGCTAGTTTTTATTATCCGTGCACTGGAAAAGCACTGCAAGACAATAGTGAGTCTCCTGATCTACTAAGATGCTAATTGATTTCTCTCTTCTGTCCATTCCTTCATATCTATTGGTGAGCTAAGTTGGGATGATTCAATTCAGTTTATGATAAATCCTTTTATGCTTTGGTTATGTTAGGGGCTTAAAGGATGTACTATTCTCCTCAACGTACAAAATCTTTGGTAAATGAGGGCTAAAGTAACTCAGAAGTGAGTCCCTTCTGCTTGTAAATGATAGACGAGCAATGCCAAAATAAGGCTGAATCACGTTTCATGTGTATGAACGTGTTTTCCAATTGCCCTTCACATACAGAAATCCAGGGGAGTAATGGGCTCGGTAAGGCTTGAAGTTGTCTTTATTACTTTACTTCTTTTCTACAGGAGAAAATGAAACAAACTATCAATACATTCTTAGCCCAACATACACTAGCTGCATGAATTACTACAGACTTATTTTAGAATCTAAGTAGGAGATCAAACAGATTGGAATTAGAAACATGAAAGCTTCTCTAAGTTACAGGATGAACACAGTGAATGTGCATTAAAACTATCTGTCTCCTAGGGAGAGAATAAATATTTTCTGTGCTCAGTATGCATATTGTTATCAGAGCAGATGAAAATAGCCGCATGAGGTTGCTCAGCAATGTGCTTCCAGCCTCCAATTCTGTTTAAAAAAAAAAAAAAAAGAAAAAAAAGAAAAGAACAGAATAGAATTAAATAAGGTGTTGCATGCAATCAGGCATATCTAAAATTGAGCATGCATAGAAAAGCAAAACATACAATTAGGACTGAACAGACACCTTCAAATGAGTTCAGTGACTGGCTTTTGTACTGCGTGGACAAGGGCTGGACTCAACTGCAACGCCGATGGAGAGGTTGCAGAGCAGCTCCCCTGTCACGCTACCCTGTAGTGTTCCCACTGCCAGCCTAGAAAATACTCTCTGGTGTAACACTACCCATTGGTAGGAACACTAATAACATTTAGAGCTGTCTTCCACCCATTCTTTTAACTGGGAAACTTGTGCGAAGGCTTCAGACTGGTATAAATTAGCCTGAGCATGATGTTTAGCAAGCTGACATTTGAAGAATGGCGCAGCAAGTAACTCAGAGCTGGTGCTCTGCCAGTGCCACCTGCAAGCGCTGGGGTAAAAATCACTGCAATGCCCACGGTACAATTCTGAATTGGACTCTGGGCACTGCAGCAATTCCACTGTAAAGCAAATATAGTTATGCTCTATACTATCCAGTATACTTATTATAGACTACCATTTTATTTGCATCCAACTATAAGTTCAGCAGGAAAAGCACAACAGAGGGTAAGGATAACCAGGCTTCTGCTTCATTGACAATTAAATAATTTTTCATTTTTTTCTACTACTCATTGTGTTACCAATATCTAAAATGTAGCTGCTATGGCTACTCTTTTTCATTAACATTTGGCCCAGACATGTCCTTAGAGGCTTTATTTGGTCCTAGAGAATGTAATTTGTGTTCCACCTGTCCCAGAGGTTGTCGCTAACACTGATTTATCGCTTCATTTCCCTTATTTGTCTACTATAGTTATATTTTTAAAGTTCCAGTGACACATTTTTTTAGTATGAATTTCTGTTAAACCCATTCCACACAAAGCATTGCACTTCTTCCTCACTGCAATACCTCACATCATAGTTTTAAAGGTCCTAATGATTTTACAGTATGAGGGAATCAGCTAAAATCATTATTACTAACAATTCTTTCACATTTTTTTCCTCTAAGTTCTCAATATGTATTCATAGCACAGTGATTTTTGGGTTCATAAAAGAGCAAATTACAGCTTATTTCCCAAATGATTGCAAAGCTCTTCTTAACATGCATAGACAGAAAACATGGCAAAAATTTGCGACTATGCACCACCGAGGCCGTTCCACAAGAAGAATGAGATAGGATGTAAAGGAACGCATGAGCTCACCTACCAAATTCTCCCTGTTTTTCACAGGGATAATACAGCCGGGCTCGTAGTACTGTATTAACAGGAACATAAGGATGACAATGTATCGGGTCATCAGGACGATAATATGTTCAGCTAATTTCACTAAAAGTCAAAGGAAGTTTAAAGCACCAGGAAACAGAAATACCAACATGTGCTCACGCATGAACGCGGACTCTGTGCCAATACTTACCATGAAAGGGATACAGGACATGTCGAGTCCATCGCTACTAAGTCACGAGGTATGTTTCCATGATACAAAAAGCTCTGCTCTCTTTGCTGTCTCACACTGAATAAACAAACACGGTCTTTCTGGCACCTCAGTGATTCTACCAACTGTTAGCAGCAACAGCAAGAATAGGTATTTATTGTATAAACACACAGTCTCCCAAACAAAAACTGGAAGCATGTCATCAGGGATGGTGGGATAGTAGCTATAGATAGGAAATTACACCTGCCCTGAAGGTGTAACGATTTCATCTCTGTTCCTTGCTGCTATTTAGGCTGGTTTTTAGTATTGAACAGTGTACAAAATCTCTAAAAAGTAAAAACTGTCTGAAGCATGCAAGTGAACTCTATCTGATTAATATAAAACTGAATAACATTTTGACAAGTAAGCATGCTAATTCAGACTGCATTGCTGAAAGAGAAGAAAACAAAAAAAAAAGAGGATAAGCATAAACCATGGAACAAAATGCATGTCAGAGATTTGCAGAAGAATCAAAGCTGCTTCAGTCTTCAGTGGAGCTTAAAACCATGAAAAGTCAGATTTTCTTTTGCATAAGGAAAACCCTGTAATCCAATATACCCTTTAACAATGACTCAGACTGTGCAGCAGAGCTACGTATGCCAGTTGTACATTCTGACCAAAGCACGTAAATAAAAGAAGAGCCTGTGGTAAAGGGACTGAAGAATGTGAAGGGAAGATCATTGCAACAATTGTGTAAGAACCTCATCATAAGAAAGTAGCTGAATGAACAAGACAGGGACCCTGTGGATTCACACACACATAGCCTATAAGTGTGCCTGGAGAGAGGGAAAAAAAAAAAAAAGAAAATAAAAGACTATGAGGATACTTAGTGACTTAGCGGATCAAAATGTTTTAAGAGAGCATAGGTACTTGTTTTCATAAAGCTTTCAAGAGATTTTTCAGAAATCCTTCACACGATTTAAGACCTGAACTATATAACTGTACACATTGTTATAATACAACATCATAAGTAAATATGATGCCAGACAGAGGCAGTAAAATATTTGTCAAAAATTGAAAGACAAAGTCAAGGAAAATATGAGAAAATTCTTGCCCTTGCACTTCCCTATTTCTGAAGGTAGCCTCATCTGAGATGCTCTTTCATATGCGTCAACCTCTCACAGGGGATCAATGGTACTCCCCTGAGCTGACATTTGTTTATTTATCCTTGAGGGCAACAGTAGTGTGGCTGCATGTGCTACTGCCCCGAGATGTCATCCCTTCCCAGAATATTTACGTGGCTGTCAAAACATTCCCGTTATTCCCTTAATTGAGTGGGAGAAGAAGGTGCCAGATAGAGAAGCCAAGTAAATTAATGGAAAATATTATTTTAACAGAAATAAGGAAATAAAATTGAAAAAAAAGCAATAGAACAACTTAAGATAATATCCACCAGTATCTGGAGTAGTAGGCAGATGAACGTGAATGTTACAAAATGGTACCTACTTAAAATCAGAATTATGTGAAGTTAATTTTACCTTTCCTAAATATATCATTTCTGTACAGAGTTCTCAGTCTGGGAAATCTCAAAAGTAAACAGATGTTCCAAAGGGACTGGGGGGGGAGAATACCCAACAAGCAACAATTAAAAAAAAAAAGCCACCAATTTATACATGGGCTTCTCTGGATTTATACATTACACACTTATGAATTCTCTTAAACAGAAAGCAGTCAAGCTGGTAGACAGAACCAGCAGGGTCACAAATTCTAAATTAAAAGTAGTTAACAGAAAAGTACTTTGATCTTGTACAGATCTGAGAGGAGTTCAGGGTAATGCAATATACATGCCACAGAAATTCCCATGATACCCAGATTGGCATATGGCATTTACAGCTATCAGTGTTCAAATATCCTTCATTATAGCACTTTTTCCCATGGCAGCATATTAGGGGAGATGCTGTGAAGATTAAATCAGATTTAAAATCTATTTGAATAAAGGAATAAGTATTTATTTATACTTAAATTTGTAGTCACTTTGTCAGAATCATTTATAGACAGGTTGTGTTGATTTTTCAGTTACTAACTCAACCAACCAGTTGCTTCGGGAGTTCACTGTAATTAGCTTTTATGAATCTATCATTATTCGCAGACCATCTTGGAACAAATGAACAAAAATATTTTTATGCATTCACGTTGTTGAGTACTAAAAATATGGCAGCTCACGTATAAATTTCATGCAACTTAGGAAAACCTATGCATTTAAAAGTATTGTTCTGCTACAGTAACTTGTCAACTTTCATAAGTGACAGTAATTACAGTAATTGTGGGGGTTTTATCATACTTATGCAGTGCTCTTCTGCTCTAACTACAAAAAATAGTGGTAATTATGTCCAGAAAAAATGGCATTATACTAGCTTGAAAAAAAATAGTTATCCAAAGGGAAAATATTTGATAGCATTGTTTCATTAGCCAACATGGCATTGATCCACTTCCAAAGCCACAGGTGCAGCAATCACAAATTCAATTCTTCTTGTCTCCCCAACTGCAAAGAACTTCTGTACTCTGATTAGTTCATTTGTTCTCAATCCTACATTCACTGAACTTAATGGCAAAGCAGCGCCCATTGATTGCAATGATACAGAGGTATGAATCACAAAGGTTTGCTATTTCTCAAAAGCGAGAAGCACACTAGCAAATATTTAAAATTGCTTGGCAGTTAAATATTTCATCCCATGTCTATACATTTACTGAAAGTACAGCAATCCCAGTTGGAAACAATTGCAATTACTCACCGCAGTGCCCACATTTAGCTCGGCACGAGTCTAGCTGTATTTTTGGGCAATTTACTTGATGCATTCCAGCACAGAAGGGCTCGCTAGAATTTCCGCAAAGCTCTGTAACGTCCAGACTTCAGGGCACAAAAGGTTAATGCAGAAATCATCGGTGATACATAAATCTCGATGTGCAAGCATTCACAATTTTAATATTACCACGATATAACTTTGTTTCAGAAATATTTGTATTTACTGAATAAAGTATGGTCTCTTCCTTATGGGCTCTTTTCACTTCGGTGGTCATTACTGAATATTCTTCCTGAAGTTCTTCGCAGGGAAGAACAGACACAGTGCAAAGATCTGGATCAATTTCAGATTGCACAGTACCGGCCAAGAGCTCTGCAGCCAAATTAGCCATGGTCAGTGTCAGGCAGGCCTAAAGCCAGCGGTGCCGAGACAGCCCCAAATCTATTTTTATGCTCTCCTGAGGGCCCCGCGTTCAGAGTTGCTGAAATACAGAAACCAGCAGCAGCTGTATAATCAATTTATATGAAATCATTTGGAAATTATTAAGTCAGAGATTCAACAAGATGGTGTCAAAAGAAGTGACTAAATCCTTCTCTAATTTCTAGTCCTGTAACACCCAATTTGGACCACTGCAAATAAACTACAGTGTTATGGGTCTTACTAGCATCTTTTTAAGAGATGTGCAGCCTTGGGCTCTAATCATTCCAAATTCGTGTTTGCAACTACTAATTCATTAATTGTCCCCTAATCTTCCAGGTTCTGTTTCCACAGACCGCAGCCAGAGAGACTGCCAGAAGAAAGGACAACTGACCTCATGGGAAACAATATTAAAGGAGCACATGGAGTTCAACCTGTTCTTGCCGTCTTAGAACAGGGGCAGATTTTGGCCATGGCAACCAAGGCAGTACGCTCATTTTGACCAAGTGCCCCGAGTTAACTCTTCACCAAATGGTTTATTTTTCTGGGTAGTCAAAGAGCTGAAGGACACAGAGACCTGTGTATCTTTTCAGCTGGTTACAGTCGAGAAGTAAAAATCTTGAGCATTTTTTTTCTTTTTTTCATTCAATATGCAAACCTTACATACTCTAGTTTCATTTAAGGAATTTGCTAGAAATACTTTGGATACATTTTCTCAGGCAAAAGAAAAGGATGTCATGTGATAACGGTACCTGAACAGTCTGCATAATCCCAACCTTCATCACACACGTGTGTGCAGTTATAGCGATTAAGGACACACAGCTCTTACACTTTAAAGGACATTCTATTAGAAAACAAAAGAATAAACTTTAGAACTCAGCTAAGACAGATAATATTGTACAAAGATTGGGTTTGGGTTGCTTTAAAGGTAGGGAAATAATAGGATATTGGTACCTCGCTCAATTAAAATAATGTGTCAAAGTATATTCATTATATAAAACCCAAACGACCAGGAGAAGCACTGAATAAAAGAGCATAACCCATACCAGAGAAAAAAACTGAGTGATTCTGTTTTGCCTGAAAATGACATGCAAATTAGAATGTTAATTGAAAAAGAAAGTAAGTAAGTAAGAAAGAAAGTCTAGTACTGAAAATAATAGCCACTTGGGGCTGGTCAAACAGAAGACTTAACATGTTATTTGGCAATTTCTGTTACTGACAGTGAATATTTATTCTAACAGAAAAGCACTATATACAATATAATTCATCAAACATAAACACGCAAAATTAATTGAATAGCTTATATCAGACATTTTTCCAAATATTAACCCAAATCCATAACAATTAGGGACATTGTAATAAATTATTTCCAGGCTATGACGTTCTAGTATGTTCATTCAGTGAGATATGTCAAATGAAATTATAGGTATAAATGGTCATGTTATTTGCTCTTACAATAGTTTCAACCATTACATTTTGCTATCACAGGAGAAAAAGAGAGGAAGATCTTTAATGTATATAGTATACGTACTAAAAAGCACATTTGTTTAAAAAATCATCCAGAAACAATACCTAAGCAACCTTTATGTCAAAAAAAAAAGCTGTAATTCAGATGACAATTTCAAATTACCTCTTGTGTTAAATATTATCAAGAGATTTTCAGAAAAACTCAGCACTCGACAGTTTCCATTGACAACAATGAGAGCTCAACACACACTTCGGCAGGAATAACGTGAGGGCTAATTGTATTTAGTCGCAAGTAAGTAAAGAATAATTGTAAATACCGCGGCAGATAAGGACAGACCTTGTTGTTTTGATGGCGCTGCACAGTTAATAACACAGGAAAAACTCTACCCACACAGCTTGGGTTGATTCATCTTTTCCTCCCTTCATTATGAATCAGATTCTTTATTATCTTTTTATTGAATGAAAACCTGACTACAGCACAGTCAGTGGGAGTTTTGCCATTGACGTCAGTGAGGTCAATTCTTGATTACCTCACCAGCTAATATTAAAAATATCCTTGTATATTTAAACCTTAATCATAGCTTAACTATGTTTTTCTGAAGAAAAGAAAAGACCCGTTGCAAAGAGAAAAGACAGATGCCTGTTTCATCTACCTCAGGCGTTATCTTTCAAACGACTTAAAACAGAGATAAGCCAGAGATGCTGGCTTTTCTGTTGTTGCTGAACGTATTGTAATTTGCATGCTGGCCCTTCCAGTGCGTGAAACAGAAGTTCCCACAACCACGTCAGTAGTACACGTGTGCCCGTGCAATCTGCGCAATCTTATATCTCCAGCATTAGAAAGGCAACGTCCTGGAACAAGACTCATGCAGATGAACCCAGAGCAAAGCACTCGCCTGCGGGAATCACACTGCACGTTCCACAGGTCCATCTGCAATGTCTGCACCTCATAACCTTAATCATAATGAGAGATGTACAGAGACTGAGCAGAGACCATAGCCATTGATAAATACCTTCAAAATATACCAAATTTCAACCCATTTAGAGATGGAAAGGCTCTTTGGCTGAGAAGGAATGTTACATGTAGAAGGCCTTAACATTGTAGACTTTATTTCATAGGTGTTAACAAGACTCACCCTAGGTAATTGTTTTTAAAACAGTTCCCGAAATGAACAATAAGCCTATATTCATGTAATAGAGATTTAGGCAACGTTTTTACAGGCATGTATTTCTTACTGCAAATTCTATCTTCACAGCACCTGGATCACGCTTAGGACATGTGTCTCCTGTGATGTCAGGGCGCATAGCTTTCAAATCTGTACTCCTCCTACACAAAAACAAGATATAAAATTTCTTTTTATGTATACACCTGAACACAGGTCCCAATGGGAAGAATGTAAACTGCCCAGTGCCCATCTCTTACTCTCTCTGCTGCTGCCCTCTGTTGTGTTTTGTCTTTTAAGTGACACTCTACAGGATACCCTTCTCTAAGTTCACAGGCTGGTTTTAACTCTGTAAAGGTCTGCACTGTAAATATCAATAGTAGAATACACAAGAGACTGATCTGCTAGGTGATGGGAGCAAGTCACTTCTCAAGACATTTTAATGTCATTGCTTATTTTGTAAGAACAGACAATGAAAATCTTGCAAGAAGTCTATAAGTAACAGGTATCATTTCTGCAAATTGCTTACAAATTGCACCATCCATCCCAATATGTTCTACAAGCAGCAAAGCAGTAACTGCATATTTCTGCATATGCAGACTACAGTATCCCAAAGAGTTCCCCCCACCCCAAAGTTCAGAGCTGACACATTACACTCTGGCAAATCCTTTCATGACACATACATCACATCAGATTATACAGGCATGACACCATGCAACTGGACATGCCTGTCGAAGCATGACACATCACAGAACGGTGTGTCAGGAATCACGGAAGGGCAGCCTTACAAACTGGGGTTAACAGGCAATGTGGCTTCACTCGATGTTTTCATCAAATGTTTTCACCCAAATCTTTGTGAATAATGTGCAGGCAGCAATGCCAGCTCACAGGCAAACTGGAAAATATCTTCCCCTAAGCCTGTAGTCACTGCTGCAATAAACAGCCACTAAACATTTGACTGCCTCTAATATTTTCCTGCTTTAGGCAACTGTCCCTATGATAACGATGTCTCCAATATGCACATCTGCCTGCAGGAGTCACTTCACTTTTCCCTATTCACAGACATGGAGAAATGAAAAATTAAATTTGATCAGGTCTGTATGTGAGAGTTCAAGATCCTGAGCTGGAAATCACCAGAGGCTAGTAGGGTATTCCGGCAAAATATCACTGTGTGTTTGCCCTGTGCTTACGTTCTGCCCTCGACATGGGCTATTGGCCACGATTCTAGAGAGGACACTGGGCTAGATGCACCTTTGGTCTGATTCAATTTGAGTACAGTTATTTTCTTACGTAAGTGATACTTCACATAGTCAACTTCATTGAGTCAGTACCACGGAGTCTCCATGACTGTGACAAGCTCTGGATACAATCTCACAGAGCAAGCTGGTCATGAAACTCCTAGGAAAATTATTAGCCACAACAGCACAGGAGCAAAAGATCTTCTGGAGCAACTCCTGCCACTTTGAGCATTCTCTAAAATGTCAGACACTGGCTTTTTATTTCACCATTTCACATTATTTTTATATAAATGCTAAGCTGTTGAGATATTACTTCATGTATTGTTGTTCTATAGCACCTTGACAGAATCTCAGCAGCTGATTCTCAAAAACAGGTTAATTTTGTGCTCCTAAGTCAGCTATAAATCAATAACGGGTACAAATTATGGGGGTTTTGCCAACTGTCTAAGAGAAAACCTTATTAAAAATATACTTACCAGGATAACTTAAATTTATTACCCTACAGCTCCTTAGAGGTACTGTATATGCTGTGGTTAAGCCAAATGAAGTATGGCAATATATCATCTTTTTCCACCACTGGTCTGCTCCTTAGACGTGCAAGACATATTAAGTGTTCAAACTGTGTTGGTTACACACCAAAAGGAAAAACTGGCAGCAGCTGAGAACAAAGTTAGAATCTAAGCTGTCACCTCTCAAAATGTAGTTCCTGGGCTTTAAAAGTCACTTGGCCCAATCCAGAGGTCTATAAGACAGTGCTATTGCAATAGTTTAGTCTCCTATTTAAAAAGTACATTTTCTCATTAGAACACATTTTCTAGCGATGTAGCTGCTGTTAGAAAACAAAAGGAAATAGACTTTATTTGTGAATATACAGGCAGTCAGATTCCTTGTTTCTCTCTTTCTCACCTCAGTAAATTCATCACCACTGGGATAAAGCATTAAAAGTTGTTAGAACACGAAATTCTCTTCCAATTACACACATAAAAAGATATTTTATTTATTCATCCAAAGTTAATTTTTAAGGCTTTCATAAAAGCCCAGAACTATGGTCTTTTCTATTCCAGATGAAAAGCGTTTTATTAGACTAATTCAAGACAAGGCTTTACTTTCAACTTGTAACAGATGAGAATGCCACGTGAAAACCATCAAGCAGGTTCAGGCTGGAGCACTGCTATACCTGGTTGGTGCTGGAGTCACCTGGCTGAGTTCTTTTGGCACGTATTTTGCATGCTTTGTATTTAAACCACGCAAGAGCAAGTCAAAGGCAGGTGCCATCTAAACAGCCGCTGAATATACAAAGGCAACATTTAATTAAAAAAACTCTGCGTTTCTAAACTGAAAACGTTTTTGCTGAGATTGAGACTGCACTGTTCTACTTACATGGGGCTTTGGTTACAGCCTACGCGTGAACAATCCGTAGCCTCCTGACCCGTTCGTCAATCCATGTCTCACGTATTTTGTCCTTGCCCATACACACTAGAAAATTACGGTAAAAATGAGTAATGATTAAGGAAACAGTGCCTTTTAGGAACCATTAGAGAAAATCATGGTTAAATTACCCGTGTGTAATGTCCACAGAGAGGACTCAAACAGTTACTGCTCAAGAACTTACACCGTTTACTTCATCCCAAATTTTAAAAGGTGGGTGGATTTGCTTTCCCAGCCTAAATAATAAAACAGTATTTTTACTATTAGCAATTAAGTTATTCTTTGGTTCCACCTTAATATGATATCAGAGATTCATTACGGCTCTAAAAACATTGAACACTGTATGCTTTGTGGATAAAAGGACCAGAGCACAATTAACAAGTCTAGGGATTTGTCTCTATCGCATGAATTGGTTGGGGCCGTACGTGAGCTCCTATACGTGAGCTTTTACAAAAGGTTATAGTTTATCATATTGAACTTGCCAGGATTCCCTGTCTTTAGCAGGTGCTAATTTGTTCCATTTGCAGGAGGTAGTCATTATGGGAACCTGTCATACAAAATATGGTACATATCCTTCTTTCTTACAGATTGTGGCCATGTGGTTTGGGCTTAGCATCAAAAATATCATTTTTTACAATTAGAAAGGTTTTAAAGTATTTTCTAAATACTCATCATAAGCTACCCATTACACCTACCTCTTTCAGGCAATATCAACCATATACTGATATAATAATCACACACCTTCATGTAAAATGTTGCAATATTTTGAGAGATTAAAAAAGGGAAAGTATCTTCACAGAAAAATACTGGCCTGTAAAAAACACATATTGTGTATATTTCTGTAGGTAAGCATAAAATAATCTGAATAGCTAGTAAGCATCTTCAGCAAAAAGACTAAAACAGCCCTATATAGTAAATTTTCAAGGAGCATCTTTATTTTAAACCCTTCAAAATTTTTATTTGCAAGTTGATTTTCTACCCCATCAATGAGGTGAAGTCAGTCAGGCCCCTTTTCCCAGAAACAGTCCAAATGCATCTGAACGTTGCCAGCACTACTGACGAGGCTTAGCACCAGCATGACCTAACTGCAGAAAGACCGAGCGACTGAGAAGAAAAATAAAAACATGGCTTTAATAATATTGATTTTATCCAAAAGCTCAAAGTGCTTCATACAACATTAATTAACTCTCCCAGCAACTCTGTGAGATCAGTAAATATTATTATAATTTTGCAGATGGCAAAAGAGATCAAAAGTTAAGAGCAGCATGTCCAGAGCCAAGCAGCAGCTGGAGAGCAAAGAGCAGGTCTCTTGAAGCGCAAGGCCGGTCTGACCGGGCGCTCTCTCGTTTGCTGGGAATTACACTGATCACATTTGATTATAAATGTATAAATGTATACCAGTAGCATAAGAGCCAAGGGGTCTATGAGCACCACTTGCTGTATTTTAGAGCAGTCGATGACATGATTATATACAGAGTACAACTGCTTTACTTCGCTGGTTATTGATGTGATGCTGTAACATTTGAGTGAGGAGTGGGAGAAGGAAACTTATTCAGATCACATTAAAAATAAAAATACAAATATTTATGCAAAGACAGCTTTTACTACGCAGTACTTGGCAAACCACGTATAAGCTTTACTGCAGTTGTAACACTATTGACAAATCTGTAACTACAATCTTACTTCGGATTTAAGTGGCCTTCATCTGGCCTATTCCCACGTGTAAATGTAAAAGAAAAAACAAACCCAAAAAACCCATACACACTCAACATGCACATTTAGCTTAAGTGTTAGTGATTTGTTTAGCAATTTTAAACTACCTTAGAAACCTATTGCTGTAGAATTTCACATGATAAATAATACAGAATCTTTTTGGCATGACTAGTAGTCTGACATCTTAAGAGAGGTTTTTATCACACGCATTAAAACACTTTACATCCCCCAGCGCAGTGGCAGGTGCCCCAGCTAACCCTTTCCTCCAGAGTGGAGTTTGGTCCTGTGGCATCACTGTTCGTGACTGCAGGATTTAGTTGACGTGAAACTGCTGGGGTTTCTCAATACTAAAATTTCACAGGTCCATGAACTCTGCACCTCAGCTGTGGCTCAAAATCAGTGCTAGAAAGTTACGTTATTTTGTATCAGCTACAAAGGTCAGAGGAACAGAAACATCCTCGCAAGATTTTTATTTTCAAAATTCTTGTTTCCTGCAGGATCCAAACTGCTGCTGGTTGAGGAACAGCAGGGGACCTGGCTGACATTCACCGCAGCTTCTTTTCCCCAAATCTTCCTTAATTTGCACTTTCCAATTGTCTTAAACTCTAGTTCTTTTTGTTTTCTTTTAGACAATGCCAATCCATGGGAGGTTAATCCCAAGATACTCCTAATTTTTTTAAAAAACATATTGCAACTTGCAATTATGGTTTACTTATATTTATCACATACCAAATACCATATGTGTGGCATTTTTACAGTAAGTACTACTCAAAGAAAGATTCCTGCAGGTAAAAGTCATAACCAAAGATGCTCATCCTGGACATTAGACTTGTACATTGCATTTGGGGCTACTGACAGCTGTGATTTGGCCGCAGATGAGAGACCTGAACATCTGACCCTCCAAATACGCCTCTGCATCCACTTACTCCAAAGAATGCCCGAGGATATGGCTGCTAGGCTGGGACTGCTATTAATGGGATTTAAGCCTTTTGTCGTCAGATCTGAGGACAGATTCTGCCTTTGTTTACAGTAACACAAATTGGGAATAATTTCACTGAACCTAATTCACAAGCCTAACGGGCAGGATTTGGCCTCTGATTTTTAAAGATAACCTTCTGTCCCTCTGCTGTTACCACTAATTACACGGAGCACAGCACTGAGCACTTCCTACAGCTTGGAAAAGCCACACTTTACGTAACACGAGCAAGTAAGCAGAGGTGAAGGTAGCTCTCGGTACTGATGGGCGACAAAAGCCCCGACACCAGGCGCGCGCGCTGCCTGAACTGCGACGTCTTGATTTTTTCAATAAGTATAAAGGATTTTTTTCCTCTCAATCGCCGCGCAGCTGCAGCCCGGCGCCCCCTCCCGTCGCGGTGACCCGGGCGGCCCCAGCGCGGCCCCGTCCGGCCCGTCCCCACGGCAAAAGACGGATCCCGCCCCGTACAGGCACCGCTGGGATTCGAACCCAGGATCTCCTGTTTACTAGACAGGCGCTTTAACCAACTAAGCCACGGCGCCGGGCGATAGGCTCACCTTCCGCGCAGCCCCAATACATCGGCCAACAGCGGCCCGGCCACCTGCCCGCAGCGCGGCCGCCTCTGCGGTGCCCCTACCGGTACCGGAGCACGGCCCAGCGCCGCCCGGAACTGCCCGGATCAGGCTCAGCTCCTGCCGAGGTTCCGACACGCAGCTGCGGCTCCGGGGGGCGAACAGCGTGTTATAGTTGAATTGAGACAAATAGAGTCCAAAGTAAATCCAATCTGTATTTATTAAGGTAGGAAAGCAAAAGCAGCGCTGGGCGGCCGGGGAGTCGCAGCTCCACCAAAGGCTCGCGAATTCAAACAAGCTAAACAGCCCCCTTTATAGGTTGATTTTCGCGCCTTTCGGCTTTTTCGGTTATCGTGGCTCCTCCAAGTCTGGGTAGTTTGTTACAGAGATACGAGTTGTCATAGTAACATAGCACTGCAATTTGCAACATTTTGGTTAAACCTCACCAAACAGGATGTTCTCTGGTGCAGAATGGTGCAGAAAGATTGCCTTTTCTCGTCCAACCCAATTTGATCACCAAATTACCTCCAATTACTTATTACAATCCCCCCCTCTTTTTTTTATAAGTAATTTGTTGATCAAATCTAGACAACACTTCACAGGCCGCGTCCAATTCAGGCTCCAATTCTGACTATCAATAGGATAACAACTTTTCTTGTCCCCACGGTTCGGTACCTCTCTGCCTTCCTCGTCTACTCTTTAGCAGAGAGCAACGGGATATTAATATCTTCTCGGCAGCAGCAGGTAGTCTTCAGGGGAATTTAGCTGTTATC
This sequence comes from Grus americana, assembly GCF_028858705.1. Classification (NCBI taxonomy): domain Eukaryota; kingdom Metazoa; phylum Chordata; class Aves; order Gruiformes; family Gruidae; genus Grus; species Grus americana. The sequence goes on from NC_072864.1 coordinate 11,863,546, forward strand.
CTGTTAATAATTTAGAGTGAGTTATCTCTCAAATATATTTCCACCTGTTTGGTTGTTGGGCCCATTTCTAGGCAAATCTTATAGCACACTGTACAATAAAGTTGTCTCTTAAATGAAACACTGTCTCTTAAATGAAAGACAGGACCATTTACAATTTAAACATTGGCAAACAACCCAACATAAATGCCCGGGTTTCAAGCAGGGTATTCCCCGGAAATCTATTTTCACAACAAAAGGGAAAAACCTGAGGGATTCCTATTAGTTTGTATAGTCCACCCCCCCATTTGGTCAGGTATCCTTTCTTCACTTCAAGGTGACTCGTAGTGTATTTGGAACCACTGATCTGGAGTGATTCATTTACCGGTCTCGTTTTTTCTTATCTTCATTCGGAGGTCTCCTGGTTCCGACGTTACAGTCCACCTTTCTGGGAAGATAGGTCCCTTAATTCTGCTGGCATGAGTCCACCCTTTTTCCGCTGTTCGTACAGCTGTATCTGTGGTAAGTAGAACAACAAAGGGTCCTTCCCAACGAGGCGTCAGGGAGGCTTCTTTCCAGGTTTTGATTAGTACCTGGTCTCCAGGCTGGATTCGGTGTATGGAAATGTCCAAGGGAGGTCTTTGTACTACCAAACCTTTCTTTCTTAGTTCTTGTCTCCTTTTTGTCAGTTCTAAAATATATTCTGTTAAAATTTTATCTTCGACCTTCGGGTGCTCTACTAATAATCCAAAGTCATAAGGCATCCCATACAACATTTCAAAGGGGGATATACCAGTATCTGTCCTTGGTTGAGTTCTAATGTAAAGCAAGGTCAGCGATAGACATTTGACCCAATTCAATTTTGTTTCCACCATAAGCTTTGTTAGGTGTTTCTTTATTTCCCCATTCATTCTTTCTACTTTCCCGGAACTCTGTGGGTGCCAGGGAGTATGGTATTCCCATTTTGTACCAAACAATTCAGTTGTTTCTTTAGTTATTTTGGACGTAAAATGTGGGCCTCGGTCTGAGTCAATTACCGCAATAGTTCCATACCTTGGAATAATTTCTTCCAAGAGAATTTTAATAACTGTCTTTGCAGTAGCCCTTACCACTGGAAAGGCTTCTACAAAGTGCGTAAGATGATCAACCAAGACTAATAAATACTGATATCTCCCAACCTTCGGCAATTCAGTAAAATCCACCTGTATTTTCTCAAAGGGTCTTTTAGCCAGTTCGCGACCTCCCTGAACCTTTTCCCTAAGTTGTCGTTTATTCACTTTGTGACAGGTTAAACATCCCTCTAAAATCTTTTTAGCTAGACCATATACTCCAACACAGGCATAGTTTGTTTCGAACTGGTCTACTAAAGCCTGAATTCCCCAATGGGTTTTATGGTGTAATTTATTCAGTATTCCCCTAGCTAATCCCTTTGGAAGAATTTCTCTGCCATCTGGTAGCAGCCATTTATCACCATCTCTTTTTGCTCCAATTTGTTTTAGTTTATCCAATTCCTGGAGAGTAAAAGCCTTATCTATTTTTAGCTTTTCTGGCTCTTCCCTCAAGGTCTGAACCATTAATAATGCAGCCCTTTTTGCCTCTGCATCGGCTAGATTGTTTCCTCTTACTGTGTGGGTTAGTCCCTTCTGATGTCCTTTTACATGGACTATGGCTATCTTTAGTGGACCCCTTAAAGCCTTTAATACCTCTTGGATTAGTTTTTTCATGGACTAATCCCTTCCCCTGGGTGTTAATTAAGCCTCTCTCCTCCCAAATTTTTCCAAAAGTATGTACTACCCCAAAGGCATATTTTGAATCGGTATAAATGGTTCCAATTTTATTCTCCAAAAGTTTTAATGCTCTCAGTATGGCATATAACTCACACGCTTGTGCGGACCAAGATTTACTTAATGGTCCTGATTCTTTTATCTGAAAGGTGCACCCATCCACAATAGCATATCCCGATTTCCGTTGTCCTTCAACCACTCGTGAGGAGCCATCCACAAATAATTTTTCTCCATCGTCTAATTCATCCTCCTCCAAATCCTCCCTTATCTTAGTCTGCAAATTTATTAGTTGGAGACAATCATGTGTCAAATCTTCTCTAGGTTCTCCGTATAAAAATTGGGCAGGATTCTGAATAGAGGTTGTTTCCATTTCTAACCTAGGGGAGTTAATCAAAATTCCCTCATATTTTAGTAATCGACTGTCCGTAAGCCACTTATCAGCTCGTTGTTGCAATACTCCTCGAATGTTGTGGGGGGTGTATACCTTTAGTTCACCTCCCAAGGTGACCTTTCCAACCTCTTCTACCAGTAACGCAGTGGCCACTATTGCTTGTAAACAAGTGGGCCACCCGCGGCTTACAGGATCTAGTATTTTAGAATAATATCCTACAGGCTTTCTCTGTCCTGCCCACCCTTGGGTCAGGACCCCATAGGCTGTCCCGTTTTCCACATTGATAAAAAGTTGAAAGGGTTTACGGATATCTGGTAAACTGAGGACAGGTGCCTCTACCAGGTCTCTTTTCATGTTTTCCTAACGCTCCTCATCTTCAAGGGTCCATTTTACTAACCCGTTCTTAGTTAGTTTTTCATACAAAAATTTTACTTTACTGCTGTAATTTTCTATCCACTGTCGACAATACCCTAATAATCCCAATAACTGTCTTATCTGTCTTTTATTAGTGGGCGCTGTTAGAGACAAAATTCCTTTCACTCTTTCAGGGTCTAATTTCTTGTGTCCCTTTGTGAGCCAATGCCCCAAATATTTTACCTCTTCTTCAGTAAACTGCAATTTGGACTTAGAGACCTTCAATCCCTTAAGGCCTAAAAAGTTCAATAATTTGATGCTTTCATCTCTGACCTCTTCTTGGGTTTTTCCAGCAATCAATAAATCGTCCACATATTGTATCAGGATTAGTCCCTGGCTTAATTCATAAGATTCCAATAACTGTTCCAAAGCTTGTCCAAACAAGTTCGGGGATTCTGTGAATCCCTGAGGCAAAACGGTCCACCGTAATTGTTGTTTTCTATGGGTCTTGGGGTCCTCCCACTCGAAAGCAAAATAGTCCCTACATTCTTTCTCTAAGGGACAGGCCCAAAAAGCATCCTTTAAATCTATAACACTATACCATTTATAGTCTGGACTTAACCGATTAAGTATAGTGTGTGGGTTAGCTACCACAGGAAACCGGGTAATGGTACGTTTGTTTATAGCTCTCAGATCTTGTACTAAGCGATAGGACCCATCTGGCTTCTTTATGGGCAATATGGGAGTATTGTGAGGAGACATACAGGGTTCTAAAAGCCCTTGGGCCAAAAGCCTCTCAATTATTGGCTGTAACCCTTCTCTCCCTTCTCTGGACATGGGATACTGTTTTATCCTAATTGGCTGGTCTGGGTCTTTTATAGAGATCGTGATCGGTTCGATATTTAATTTTCCCACCAATCCTGGGCTATACCAAGTTTCTGGATTAATCTTGGCTTTATCTTCTGCAGTTAATAAGCATAATCTTACTTTTAATTTCTCCTGATCTACTTCCAAATTAATTCCTAATTCCACCATCAGATCTCGTCCCAAAAGATTATACTCAGCTTCTGGGACCAGTAAAAATGTTCCCATTCCATATTTATTGGGGGCTTCTATTGCTACATTTCTTATTAGGGGCACCTTGAAAGGTTCCCCCTTCGCGCCAATTACTTGGAGTTTATCCTTTGATTCAACACATCCAAATGGTAATTTTTGGACGGTTGATCTTTCAGCGCCTGAGTCCACGAGGAACTCGAACACTTCATGCTGAGGACCTAATTTCAATTTTATCAAGGGCTCGGTAACCTTAGGGGTCCCCAGCAAATAGAGCCCCTGACCCCCCTAATCTTCCTTAAAAATCTCCTCATCCTGTATTCTTTTCCGACAATTCCTCTGCAGATGTCCCTTCCTGTGACAATAAAAACATTCCATGTCCTGTAGACCAAGTCTCTTCTGTTTCAGTTCTATTGGGCCCTTCCGGGGACTTTCTCCTCTTCTGCCCTGATTTTGCCCTTCCCTTACAGCAGCCATCAAGATTCTGGAATGTTTCTTCTGATTTTCTTCTTCCCTTCTCACATACACCTTCTGAGCTTCTCGTAATAATTCATCTAACCCTCTTTCCTGCCAATCTTCTATTTTCTCTAACTTCTTCCTTATATCCATCCAAGATTTAGCTACAAATTGAGTTTTCAGCAGGACTTGACCCACTTGGCTATCGGGGTCTAACCCAGAATATAGCTGCAAACTCTTTCTCAATCTCTCCAGCCATTCAGTGGGGGTTTCATCTTTCCTCTGTTGTTCATTAAAGGCCTTATTAATACTATTCCCTCTAGGTACAGAATCTCTAATCCCCTGAATTATCATATCCCGGAGATCAACCATGTTATTTCTATGTGCAGGGTCTTGATTGTCCCAATGGGGCCGCTGTAGGGGCCATTTTACATCTCCGGCGGGACCATGCTGATGCCTCTGATCCCAATGTCTCATGCCTGCTGTTCTAATCATCCCACGCTCTTCATTTGTGAACAAGATCTTCAAAATAGACTCCATCTCGTCCCAAGTGTAAATGTTGGGTCCGAGGAATTGATCAAAATGTTCTGCTACGCCTAATGGGTCCTCTAACAAGTGTCCCATTTCTTTCTTAAATTCCCTCACATCCCCGGAGCTGAGAGGTACAGATACAAATCCGACTCCGGGTTGTGCCCCCCCCCATAGCGGTTTCCCTTAACGGATACAATAAATTTTCCTCTCTTCTCTCTCTAGTTTGACTTCTAGTTATTATTCGATTAGAAGGAGGAGCATCTTCCCCAGGGTCTGGGGGTGCTGTTGGAGGGAGATCCTGCTCAAATTCTTGTGGTAGCGGAGGAGGGGGAACATAGGGTGGGGGAGACGCTGGAGGTTCGTCTATATCCCACTTTTTTTTCTTATCATTTTTCTTTTCTTTCAATGGAAACAAATTAGTGTTCTGAGCCGTGCCCAGAATCCATAAAAAGGGATATTCAGTCTCCTCCTTATTAAATGGTTGTTTGTTGTTAACATATATATTTAATTGTTGACATATCCAATCCTCCAAAGATCCATAAATTGGCCAATATAAATCTTTTCTTATTTGTTTTCCTCCCCATATTTTCATACAATAATGGACCATTTTCTTCCTAGGCTTCCCTTCTCGGTAAGGGGTATCATCCCAATATCGAATCATTTGACCTAAAGGGCTATCTTGGGGTATGTCAGGGAGCCCACCCCCACCCCGTATCTCCTGCATGGAAACAGAAGCCTTACTTTCCTCCTGTCCCATCTTCCGAAAGTGCCTTCTCTCACTCGAAATTCACTCGCTTCCCTCCGTTCGTGGCCCACGCCCTCGCGGACAATGGGAACCGCACTATTAGGAGGTCCACACTCGCTTCGCCCGGCGGACTACTAAGCCCAGTGGACGTCTCAGTCACTCGCACTCCGGGTACCCAAACCCGACCGAACGGAACCGCAATATACTTACTCACTCCCGAGTCTTCATCCGGCTCTTCGTGCACAAAAATTACGGGAAATGCAGGATCTCTTTTCTTCTTTTTTTTTTTTTTTTTTTTTTTTTTTTGCTTTCCTATCTCAGTTCGGAAAATCCAGGTGAGCTAAGTCGGAATCTCCTCCGGGACCATCCGAGGATGGGGCGCCCTCCCAGAGTTGAAGTCCGAGTCGGCTGTCTGGATCCGAGTCACGGCACCAAATTTGTTATAGTTGAATTGAGACAAATAGAGTCCAAAGTAAATCCAATCTGTATTTATTAAGGTAGGAAAGCAAAAGCAGCGCTGGGCGGCCGGGGAGTCGCAGCTCCACCAAAGGCTCGCGAATTCAAACAAGCTAAACAGCCCCCTTTATAGGTTGATTTTCGCGCCTTTCGGCTTTTTCGGTTATCGTGGCTCCTCCAAGTCTGGGTAGTTTGTTACAGAGATACGAGTTGTCATAGTAACATAGCACTGCAATTTGCAACATTTTGGTTAAACCTCACCAAACAGGATGTTCTCTGGTGCAGAATGGTGCAGAAAGATTGCCTTTTCTCGTCCAACCCAATTTGATCACCAAATTACCTCCAATTACTTATTACACAGCGCCTTGTACTGCAGCTGTGAAGAGCCGGGAAAAGAATGGCTGCGGCCACTGCTCTGCCGGACTTCTCTGTGCGGGACTGTCAACTGCACGCACACGTTAGCATTTGTTTTGGCACAACATCTGAAGGAAAATACGTAAATGTCAGCATTTCAAAAAAATATTTAGGCAAGATTGCTTAGGATTAGGCTCCAGTCCCGCCTTATCCCAGCGTCTCGATTGCCCAAGGCTCACAGCAGAAGATACTCAGGGAAGATCGGGCCTCAATTACACGCTGCAATCATCTACAATGATGCAAAATTTAACCTACAATATGCATACACACACATTGCTCATGTGCTTGATGATCTGTGCACACACATAACACTAGAGTGCCTGCTCAAACATGCACATGTTCGTACAAGCTAAATAATCAGAAAAAGCCATTTGGGTAGCTTTCCACAGAGCGCATTAGAATTCTTCAAACGGGATTGATGCTGCCACCAGAAAAACACCTTCCCTTGGGGCCCCAGCCCATTAGGCTATTACCTGCGCAGAGCAGCAAACGAGGATGCGCCACACCAAGAAACGGATGTTTTTACCCGGTAGGAACGAGCCATGAACGAACACAGAGGCTGAGGCTGGCCCACAACCCAAGGTTATCGGCAAAGAATCATCTTCATGAATAGACCTGATTACAGGCCTGGAGTGTAATCAGAATCTGCAAAGCGTAGAGATTGCTTTGGCAATTTAACAGTCATCTAAGGCATATTTACAGCCAAATTATAGATGTTATTCTTCAAATAACTCCTACAGAAGGACAGCCACACAGACTTGGTCTAAATCAGTCTTACAACTTTCTCATCAGGTTAGGGCAAGCTCACATGGCACGCAAGTACTACACAAGTGCTGGTAACGGACAGAAAACAGCAATAAGTAATAAAACTTACTGGTTTTATTAAAGCCAGAATGTAAGAATGCATTTTTCCTTGTTTTTCTCAATTTGGGAAATAGAGGATTCATTCAAAAGAAAATTTCACATTACTAATGCAAAATGAACCAAGTCTCTTTATTTACCCTTTTCAGCTCAAAAAATCAAATCTCTATTTTTTCCACTGAAACAGGGAAAAAAAGCAACAAAGAACACTTTCAATTCTAATATAACATTAATTATCCTAGGAGTAATCTTTTCTAACATACAGAAATTAGGTCAGTATTACTAACTACATTAACAGCTGAATTAATTTGGCTTTAAACATGCATATTTTATGTGATCTGTTTAAAAAAAAACCATGAGAATAGATACAGCATTTTCTTTTAGCTTCTGTTAACAAAACAATATTTAATTAAGGAGTAAAGAGGGGAAAAGAATGCTGGAAAATACTACAATTTGTCACCTAATACTTATTCAAAGCCATAAATCTGTACAAAACATACTATTCCCTACAAATATTTTTCATTTAACCTTGGATTCAAGAGTAATTGTTACTACACAATTCACATAATTTAAAAAAGGGAAAAAACCTACCTACTTAGATTTCTTTGTACTCCACAGCTTGACTGCATTCCAGGCTGTCACATGCCCAGTTCCAACTATTTTCCCCACTTTAAGTTCCTTTTAGAAAGAAGTGTTGAAAAGGTTGAAAACACTATTTTTAGGAATAAGGCTTCCGAACATTTTGAAACACTTACTCTTTTATTAATTGACATTCTCACATAGACTGAATAGATATAATCCGCTCAGTGTTGCTCCTAAGGGTAGAAATAATACCACGCTCCTTGTTGGAGGGAGCCTTTATTGCACAGAACTAATTTGTGCTGCATCATGTCAGACACAAACCACAACTTACTCTCAATGCCTGAAAGCCCCTTTACAAAATTTTTGTAAGCGGTATGGCAACAAGTTGGAAAAAAGTTCATAGTCTTATTCATGGTTTTAGTCACAAAACTCTTTCTGATGTCCACCGACTGCAAAGATTCTTTGTTTGCCATACTAAAGAAGAGTGGCTTATCTAAAGAACAGAAGGAAATCTATCAATAATTTACATATCCATATATTTTCTTTAGTAAATTTAAACTTGGTACAAGTGTATTCATTTAAAATTGCTTAACATTTCCCAAAGGACAAGTCGGTTTATTCTCTACTACCATGCAGCCCAAATAAGATTTCTACTCGTGGGGATTTTATTCTTTACCTGATACATCACAGCTATTTAATGGATTAGTACAATGTATTTTATTATTCTTCATACAGAGTACTATGGTAGAGCAAGGTTAGAGGAAAGTCCTAGCTTTATATATGTATTACATAAAGATGTACAGACCGCCATTTATACTTAAATGTGTTAACGTCCCCAGACTCTAGATTAATTTAAAAATTGGGAGAAACAGAAGGTGGGAATGGCAAACTTTTTCTCACTGGAGAAGACAGACGACAGAATACACACTTGGACATCATTTCAGAGTCACTATGTTGCAGGCATAAGAAAGGTTTTTCACATTCTTCACACTGGAGTAAATAAAACAAAAAATGGTAATTCAGTTAATCATCTGTGACAGACGTGCATTATTTCACCCATGATGGTACAGCTCTATGTACACATACACCTAGGCCTGATTTTCGAGATGCACTGAGTGTGTATAACTGTCATAAACTTGACAGAGATAGTGCTGCTCAAAATTCATTCCTGTGATGAATGGAGTTTTTCCGCTCAATAGAACTATATTTTATGTGAACTCTGATTTTATTTTTTTTCAACTAATACAGTAGCATACTTTACTTTTTGGGTGGCTTGATGGGTATCCAGTTTTTAGCTGTTCTGTCTTGGTGATAATCACTGGGTGGTTTGGGGCTTGTTTACTTTTTTTTTTTTTTTAACCTGACCATTATTTGACTAAAGGAGCAATGTAGGGAAAAAAATAAAAAAGGAAAATTGATACATAACAATAATTTTAGAGGAAATATTAACCCACTGTAGTCAGTACAAAGAAGTTTCTTCTGCTGACTACACACATATTCATGAAGTTTAATCCACTTCTAACAGAGTCAACATAACATTGTTTCCCAATTCACTACTTGTGAAACTATTTACAGAAAATTTGAGATATTTTTCTAACTATTTGGTATGCTTTAAGTATTGCTAAAACACACCAAAAATCCTTTCCTATACCAATTTTAACCATACTCTCAAATTTCTGTTAATTGATACACATTGAACACATCTTCACTGCTGGCACATTTATAAAACTCATTTAACAGCTTAAACACTGTACACTGCTTTTGAATACCAGCTATTCAACAAGAAAGTCAGATAAAAATATTATAGAAATAATTAAAAAGTTAGTTCTTTTTCATGCAGTGTCACTTAATGGTTATTGACAAGGAGAAAAATATACATAAGATCTTGCAAACCCACTACCAAAACCAATTGAGGGACTGTAATAAAAAGCATGTTTCGATAGCAACAAGCTTGTTAATGTTCTTCTTTCCTAACATCTATTTATAATTCATGTTTTAGAAGTCAGAATACATACAGTCTCAGCTTTAAAAAGACACTGCTCAGAATTTCTATAAGCTGATTTAAGTCCAGGAGCACATGAATATTACCTGCCTTGGTTTAGTAATACTCCTATATAAGTGGCCAATTACTCTGCAGAAGCATCAAGTGTAGAAAACCAAAATATGTTTATTTGTAAAAGTACACATACATGGCTATGTTTTCTAAAAACAAAAATGCACCTGTATATGAAAATTGGTGTCCTTACCAAAATCAATTTAAAAAAATAACTGTTATTACCACATCCCACTCCCAAAACCAGATTTCACAATCTTTGCAAAGAGAGAACAAACACAATGAATTTTTGTTTTCACACTAGGTATGTGACACCTTTCCTTTAACATTTGAAGTTTCTTTCTGCATAAAGTATGAGGTGTGGTTAAAAAACAAAGTGATAGAACCTGAGCAATTTTTGAGCCACTTGCTTTTCTGCTTTCTATCACTGAAGCAATATGATCCATCTTTTCAATATTCCACAATCTCAAAGTAGAATCCTGAGAAAAAGATGCAATTATTTTGATGTATTTGCATATTACCAAAAGAGTGATTTACATAATTTCCCTAAAGATGAAATCTCATCTGATGAACCGTCTCAATACAAGGGCTAAACTCTCTCACATTTAAATACCATGTCTTTAGAAACAATCTTTAGCAATCTTAAAACTGCCCACACATTTTAAAATAACCAAAAATAAACATACTTATCAAATTCTTTTAATGATTTTCTGTAGTTATGTGAGGTAAATAATGATTACAACTTAGTGCTTTTATGAACAACTTCACCATTGTTAAATTTCATCCAAAAAACAAAAAAGCTAAAAACAAAGGATGAAATCTTCACAACCATTTATAAGTTAGCTCCTGAAACCACATCAGGAATTAGTGATTACCTTTGAGGCTGAAAGAATCCATTTATTGTTTTTGCTAATTTCAACATCTGTCACCCAGTCCCAATGACCCTACAATAAAGCAAAAATTTAACTACAACACAAGGGGAAAAAAATTATTCTTTTTATTGTAATTTAAAAACCCCATCTATTTGTACCATAAATCCATTTTGAAATGCAGTGAGAAAATTCTTATCTAGACTACCTCATGTCTAGTCAAGAAAAGAAATTGCTATGAAGTTCATAGTTCCTACATATACCTGAAAACAGCGACTGTTATGATCTCTAGTAACCAGACCACCAGTTGTAGCACTCAGAACCACAGCTACACGGTTACAGGCTTAAGCTCCATTTAAGCATAGGTCTCTTCTATTTTTTAAACAGTTTAATAAAGAATTGTAAAGAGAGAGTTGACTTCTAATACTCATTACTTAAAAAAATCTCGAGGCTGTTTATCATGTGATAATGGAGGGAACAGCTGGGGGAACAGACAGCAGCTTCCCCCCCATTTTAAGGGAAGCAAACCAGTTCTGAAAGCAGGCCAAGTCAGGCAGCTCTATCAGATATCCTCGCCCTGACAACAGCAGCACAGCTGGTTTGAGGTTAACAGCATTGAGTTGGCATAAGAATAGAAACAGGTTAAAATCTAAAATTAATTATTTATTCCAGCTCGGGAGGTTATTCAAACATGAATGGTATTAATAGATAAAATTCCTAGAGTTTAGGAAGGCATGGTGTCATTTTGATAGACAAATGCCACACCTGAGAAATACAATAAAAACATGAACATATATTTTTCCAGCACAGAAAAGTAGTCAAACATGCATACATAAAACATGGCGTTTATAGCAGAATCTTTAAAACATGTTTTTAAACTGAGTTATGAGCTCAGAATATAATTATACCAAGGCAGATACTAAACCGGAATTCTCCATAGTTACAAAGATTATTAGCATTTAAACAGATGCCTTCTTTTTTTATGGGAAACTGAGTTACAGTGATTGCTATGAACTGGGAAATTTGCAGCAGCTGTATTATGTAAAGCACCGACGCTGGTGGAGAATGTGTACTGTTACTTCTCAAAAGGTTTAATCAGTACAGTTCCAATTCTGGAGGTTAGGTAAGCTTACTTTTAAGGTAACAGTGTGAGGCACAGGCTTATGAGCTCTCTCTTCTATAAGAAGATACTATCTTGAATACAACAGCAGTTGAAAGTGATTTTTAAGCCCAAGGTTTTGAAGGAAAGTGGTTTTTTCTGAGATCTTCCAGGTGGGTTTATTCGTGAGCGTTTTAACTAAGCCTTGAATAGTGTATGCAGTAAGTAAAAAAGTCCATTAAAATAATATTTTCATGAGATACGAAAGAGCCAAGGTTGCAAATCTGAACTCTGACATTGCTTGACTTCTGTGAAATTAATATTTGCGAAATGCATGCACATAGCTTTATGAGTACTCTTAATCCTTTTCCTCAACCCACATGTCTGATCATTAGTTCAAGTCTTGTGGATTGTTTCCACTAAAATAAGAAATGAATGAAAGGTATTGTAATATAATATGGTATGATTGCAAAAAAATAAAGTCATGATGGCACAAAAAAAAACCTAACGAGAGATTTTTTTATTTTACACAGGTGTTATTTACCACCTCAAATTTTGAGTAGTATTACCATGGATATGGAAGAAAAGAGGAGGCCTAGCTCTAAGCAGGGATAGGTAAATACTGAATAGCTACCTCATTTACAGAATTGTCCATCCTAGAAAGTACTGTAACATTGTGGACCACATCCCCGTCCCTATCAGCAGTCATGTAAACTATGTAACCCAGGGACTGAGCTAAGCTTGACAACCTCAACACTGACATTTACTTTTTTTTTTATGTTTTTAATGTACTGTTTTCTGTGGACATAAGCAAGCACATAAACACACAGATATATGAGAGTGCGGCATTTCAAAATTACTATATGCACTATCTAGGCTCTTGTTACTTGCTGGAAGAAACTCCCTCCTAAAACATAGGTACAACTCCATTCAATATAATCCTTAAGTGAGCTTGTCCATAAAAAGAGAAATGTAATAGCTTATTAACAACTGACTTGACAAAGGTAGTATTTTTGTAGGTAATTGTATAAGAATATACTGTTGTAGGAAATTCAGTCACACGAATCCAGGATATATTCCTGCCTGTATCTAAAAAGGATAGGCAAGGGTATTTGTCGGGTAATGAAATATACAATGCTCTTAAACCAGCAATACATTTTACACCTTCTCATCAAACTAGTGACCAAATCAGAGTTCAGTACCTTTAAGCTTAGCTTTTTATAGCATGCCTCTGTATCCCATATAGCTATAGTTTTGTCATATCCGCCAGACACAACAAGTGATGCTGAAATATAAAATCAGAATACTATATTTTATCTTTGCTTTGTCATACAGACTAATAAAAGAGGCTCCTTCTAATGGTGAGTCACACTTTATAAAAAAAAAAACAAACCAATGAGCTATTGGTCATGCTTTAACAAAATAGCAGAAGTTCCTTTCAGCTGCTTGTTGTTAATGTTCTTAATTTTGTAAATATTAATACATAAATTTAGCAAACACACAACTGAGTGGAAAAAAACATACATGAAAAATGTTGTTGACTTAGAAAATTAAGGAGATACCTTGTTTAAAAATTCAAATATAGAGAATACTTTCAGAATTGTTAGGTCAACTGTGAATAAAAGCAAAAAAGTAGAGTTAAGTGTGGAAAGCATGCTTTCAGATTCCAGCATTCATAAGCCTATCTGCATTTGCATGTCTTCAAGCCACAGGTACATTTTCCCCCACAGAGTTGCTATTTATTTGAGTTGCCTAACTCAGAAGGCACTGTTTGGGTATCACTGCAGGTTAACCCAGTCGGCACTTTGGGAGTCATCTTTACTGGAGTATTCAGGTGTGAAGTTGCAAAAGAAAACAGCCAATTAGATCACAATGTGCAGAAATTCATACTAATCCATCCCAGTGAAAAGCAAGTTGTTTCAGTGCAGTAGCAGTTTGCAGTAACACTAATTTCATGTTGTGGAGAGACCAGGAGTTCTCTATGACCTAGTGAAAGTAATGGAACTGGGGCAGTAAGAAATAGCTCCCCACTACCTCCCCTCAGACACAGGTAAACTGGGGAGTCTGTTTCTTCTTCCTATTGTCCCCATATCCAAGCATCAAGGAGACATCAAGTTCCAGGTGCCAAATTGTCTTGCTGTAACTCATAAATATCATCTAATTTGAACATGGTAGTTTATGTGCTCCATCTGTGTAGGTGAGAACGTCCATGAAGTTTTTCAGAAGTGTATTACTAGCATACGTTGTTTGGGCTGTGAAGTAACCTAACTTTTGGGGGTACTAACAAAGACATACACATTTTCATAATTATTACAGACCAATACAGTATTTCCTGAACATGTTTTTTCAGCTAACTAATTCTAGGAGAATAGCTGAAAGTGCTAAGTTAATATTCTAACATAGTATTGTGCTTTTGCTCCATTATGATCTTTTTATTATACCTCTTGATGGGTGTATCAATTAAGCAAGTGTTCCAGTTGCCTGGTTAAGATGGAACACAGACCATCAACTTCAATTTACTTATTTACATGAACATCATTTTCTCATGTTATCTTGGAAATGATTAATTAATTACCTGCATGATTAGAGTGGTCACTCATGGTTCATCTGAGACGTCCTATAGATATTAAGATACATCATGCACTAGTATTAAGATAACTCACCATCTTGGCTAAAAAGGCAGGAACTAACAGAACCCTCATGCCCTTGGTTCAAGGAAACGGGTTCATGACACTGGAATTCTCCTGTCTTTATGTCCCATATTTTTAAGCTTTTGTCCCAGGATGCTGTGCATAAGTAATGACCATCAGAGGTAAAGCAGCAATCTGAGATAGCATTGCTGTGTCCCCTGAAACACAGATGACAAACACAGAAAGAGCGAGCTTTTGTAACCATTACAAATCTATCAAAGAGCCTCCTGCAATATTAAGCACGCCATCTCCATCCAGTAAAGCACCACAGGCATAGTGTGAATTTTAATCATATGAATAGTTCTGTAAAGTCTCTGGAGCTGCTTACAACCTCACAGCCAGCATGGGTTTAAGTCCCTTATTGGATTATGTCATTTTGCAGGACAAACCCAAGTTGTTAAGTGACAAAGTGATCAGCTTTTTTTTTTTGTTGAACGCAGCTTAACAAGAAATTGTTCAGCAGCTAAAACACAACCACATTTTACTAAAAGCAAATTACCAAAAAGGCCACCCTTTTTTCATTCAGTAAGTAGCATGCATCTATCTCTACATGTAAATTTCAACTCAAACACTTAGAGGAAAAAGATTAAGCAATTCCAGATTAAAGCCTAATTTTGGAAGCAGTGATACCTATCGGAAAAGAAATCTGAATGTTCCAGAACTGGGTGAGGACTCTAGTGCTTCCTGAAATCTACAGCGAGGAAAGGATTATGAACATCTCTTACAGGAAACAATGCTGTAGCCACTGCAATTTAAAAGGAACATTACTACGTTCCAGATTGAATTTCCCATCCAAAGTAATTCCTAATCCCTCAAAGACAATTTTATTACAGTGTTTAAAGGCAGACTCTCTGATTATTGTTTTAAAAATTCAAAGCTAAATTGGTTGAGTTTATTTAAAGCCATTGATATTTTTAATGGATGATTTGACATCTCTATTGCTGTATACTTCCTTCTTAAAGTGATAAAAATATCCTAAATTGACATAATGATTTTACTGTATGCAAGAGTTTAGCATGTGAAGGCTCAGGAGATCATACAGAGCAAGGCTTCTGGCACTCGGTGTGACCTACTCCAAAAGCATGTAAGGAAAAATGATCTGGAAAAACAATCTCTGTACTCAGAGAGTGGCCATAATTGGTTCACTGTGAAAATGAAAGTACATATTGAGCTTGGGTCCGCATCTGTCCTGAATCCAGTCCTATTTCATACTGCCATTAACAATGTAGAGAATGAGATAAAGAGTACAGATGTGAAATGAAGCCAAAGAGGGTCTGCAGTTATACAAGGGAGAAGATAAAAAGTCAAAGTTATCTTCACAAACTGAAGAAATTATCGAGAAAAAAAAAAGGGTTCTAACAGCCTCTATAGGAAACAAAGCTGTCATCACTGCAGTTTGTAGGAGTCTTACAGTGTTTAATCAATTATCTAATACACGAGCTGCCTGATGAGGTCAATTTTGGCAAGTCTGACATTCTGTAGTAACATACAAATAATAAACTGCAGATTTGTATGATAACATACAAATAACAAACTGGGAACAATGGACTACATCACAGTTCTGCAAAAAAAAGGATGCAACAAATATTGACTCCTCTTCATCATCATGCTGTCAAAAAAGGTAAATCTCATCCCAGGATGTATGAATGGAGGCACATCCACAGAGAAGCATGTAATAATAGTTCATTTCCATTTTTTTTTCCAGTTAGAGGGAATACTGTTTACATTATGGGCCATATAATTCAAGAAAAATGTGGGCCAACTGGAAAGATCTCAGAGATCAACAACAAGAATGATCGATAAAATAGGAAATAATAAATATTAAATTAATAAGGATGGCTTAATCTACTGAAAAGATGACTCAGCAGATACAACAGAAGTTCTTGGATATATGTAAAAATGTAGAAGAAAACAAGGGAATAATCTGATCTCCGTGTTTGAAGTGGATCTAAACGGAAACAAGTGAGCTTAAGCTGCAGCCAAAATAGTCGACCTTAGGGAAAACTTTCTAATGATCAACACAGTGAGGCAACAGAACAGAACGTTTGGAAGCCTGTGAGGTCTTCACTGGAGCTCAACAGAAGCACAATAGATCATCCTGTGGTTGCTCTGAAGCCCAGGAATTTTATGAAGGGCTAACATGATCTGGTTGCAGTGCAAACCCTAATTATCACAAAATATTCTATAAGAACTCATAATTAATTATAAATTCCCAACATCTAGATATATTTTCTCCTTTTCTTCTGTATTATTTTTGCTTTACTCCATAATGTTTTTAAAGACTTCACTATTCTAAGTAGTATTTTATCTCCTGATTCGTGAATGACTATACATTTTTCCTAATTAGTAGAAATTAGAATGAGAAGTTTACACTGCAGTACCATAATGCATATGCTATCTTCTGCCTGCATATATATAGCCAAGAACCTAGAAGCTCTAAAAAACAGCACTAGAAATGCTTAAAGTCATCAAAAATACATTTTTTCAATTATTTACAGCAGGAAGTTTAAGTAGACCATTTTATTCACACTATGTCATTTGCTTGCGTATTACTTTATTTAGTTCAACAACTATTGTTCGTTTTCTCTAGTACAAATCTTAGTATAAATGTCACTGGTAATTGTAAAAGATACATATAATGCCATGCATAATTAACTATAGTATTGTTTCTTACTCATTAATTGTAATTGAAGTTTTATTTAGTTCAACAACTATTGTTCATTTTCTCTAGTACAAATCTTAGTATAAATTTCACTGGTAATTGTAAAAGATACATATAATGCCATGCATAATTAACTATAGTATTGTTTCTTACTCATTAATTGTAATTGAAGTGGATCGTGTTATCATATCCCATAGCTTTATAGTCTTATCATATGATACTGAAGTCACTCTTCGGTTATCAGGGTCAAAACAACATCTTGTGATTGTACTTTTGTGATGACCTATACAAAAACCATCAAGTGAGACTATTAGTTATTTTGAATAATTACATCTGGACCTCAGAACACAGGTCTGAAAGGCAGAACTACCCATAACATCTATGCATCAATCTATTTCCAAAACACTGTAATTTCAAAATTGCTGTTTTACTGGCTAGGACACTTCCTCACCTACCTCTCGATGAAAGAGAGGCCTCATAGTTACTGCAGACAGTATGAAATATGAACCTGTACCCAGGCACTCAACATACATGATTAACGTAAATTCACATGCTGCCGTGCAGTAAATTACTTCTCAGCTCCATTCCTGAAAATAAGTCTGGAAGCGTGGCCCCATAATACAGATGACGGTTAACTGCTCAGATGCTTAGGGAGCACTTAAGCAGGTAATTATATTTTAAGAATGCAAATAGCACCATTAAAATAATGTAAACATAATGTGTCCTGATAGTGTTACCTAACAGAGAGAGTTCTAATGAAGCTATTACAATCCATTTGTTGCACTTTTTATTTTTAAATGCAAATGATTTTACCATCAGGCACCGATTCACAGGAGCACATTAACCATATGCTAATTTAACATTTGTAAGACTGCTCATATATTTAGAAGCTGATTCTGCAGGAACAGCAAACTCCCTGACCTGCAGTCCTGACTGCAAGCCTCATGGGACTGAGGTCTCCCTAGTGAAATTACTTTCAAAGGGAAAGTATGCTTCAAAAACCAATCACTGTTGGTCTAATTTTGGTCCATTATCTCCTTTTTATAAATCTATTCTGAAAAATACTGGGTTTAATGTCTTACAGATAAGTTTCTTTAGACCTTCTCAAGTAAGGATATTTGAACTAATTAATTTTCTCTTTTTTTTGGTAAGAAAAAAAAAAAATCAAGAGCTGCATAAACAAGATGTAAAAGTGGTAAGTCTTACCTTGGATACGTGCCACTACTGTTGCACTCATTGCATCAAAAACATATATGTCATTTTCTCTGTCTGAACTAGATACCACATATCTACCATCACAAGAAATATTACATGAAGTTACAATGCCTTCATGTTCTACTGTCCACTAAAGAGAAAATAACAGGTTTTAGAAACATGCTTTAGGGTCAGAGAGAGTTTTACAACAGACTTTCTATAACCTGTAAGCAGGTTCAGAAAGAAGGCTTTTGATACTACTTTGTTTTGGTGAAAGCTGATAGATGTCTTTACACCAATTTTTTTCTATTTTTGCATTAGCAATAAACTTAGACAAGGCCACCTTGTTCAAATCCTAAAATGTTACTTTAATTAATCTTAAATACATCTTCTGAGACAGGCTATTATTATCATGCCTATTTGTATCTGAAATAACTGAGACATGTTCATCAAGAAACTTACCCAAGATCAAGCAATTATCAGTACCAAAACTAGGACTAAAAATCAAGCCTACCTGCCCTAACTATATGGTATTGTGCTAACAAAGAACGTTCTTATTTATCAATAAGAAAGCAATAAATCTGAATTTTACCATTGTACCTTCTGCAAGATGCACTCAAAAGGATACCTACAAGCCTTTTTCCTGTTTCCATATCCCAAGCCTTGACAGTGTTATCATATGATGATGTTACCACTCTAAAAATGATGTTTATGAAAACAACAATCAATATTTTCACTTAAAAGAAGGTATTTATAAAAAATAAATCACAACATTTAATTCTGACATTGATTTGACATCCTCATACCCACTAAATTAAAATAGATTTTTAAAGGCTACAGCAAAAATTATTGCATAACTTAGTTGAAAAAAGGATTTCAGATAGAAACTAATAATAAAAATGTCATGTATGTAATTTTCAGTGCAAGCAGTCAATGCAATTTCATTTCATCCATTACAAGATATTTAATTACTTCTAACATTAGAATAATTTTAATGCCATTATGATGTCTTTTCTTTAATGAATGTGAAGTGTTCTTGTCAGTAGGGCTTTTTGGATTTTCAGTGGTTATGTTGCTGGGTAATCCTCTACCACAAACGCTGCTCTGCACAAACACAAAGCCACATTAGACAACAAAGCTATTCAATAAGGTTTACTACAACTGGCAGTTTTCCATTAAGTGGGAGGTCAAAAATTTTTCCCTTATACACATTTATTAAAATATTCCCAAATATCTTAAGTAATACTTACAATGAAAATCAGTGGATGTGACAAATGTTTTTAGTACCAATGTAGCTTTTTTTCTTAAATAAAGTTCATAAACTGTCACTTTGATACATTTTGCCCAAGAAACTTGATGCATTAACATTCTAACAACTAAAAATACAATTTTATTATTAAAATATTTTTATTTTCTCCATATGTGTATACTTCCTGCAACCAACACAATCTCTGCTCCTATACAGAAACACATAATGCAGAAGATTACATGAAGTTTATGAACTGGAGCATTTTGGATTGTAAAGTGATTTCCAGAGCTGCACACAATGGCATTTTACTTGCTGTTTAGCAGTTTTTAAAAATATACACAATTGCAATAGGCAGCATAGCATGCGTACTATTCTGTGATCAAAAACCCAATCGATCAACTCTACAACCTGATAAAAATTGATTTAAACTATGACTTAATGATAAAATATGCCAGAAATAGTACCCCTGGAGGCACTGCATGACCTACTTAACCAAATGTTAATATATGCTGCAGTTGTTTTAATTATTATGTCCACAGATTGACACTGGATTAAGATGCATTTCTTCTTTAATTGACAAGACAGGCTTAATGGAAAGGCTATAGAATATTAATTAACACTACAGACAGAAGAAAACTTTTATGAAGGTATAAATCTCACTGACAGATGAACCTCTGAACCTTGGCTAATTCAATGTTGTTCTTCTATAGAAGTGATATATATTTATAGACCCCTTTCAGAACATATGGCAAAGACAGACTTCCAGCCCCGTGTAACTCAGAAACAGAATTAAACAAGTCCTTTGCCCTAAAAGAGGCCATAATCTATCGGACTATTCCAACATGCATTTAAGACAATAAAAAGATTCCCGTTTAATTCAGCTGACATCATACACAAAACAGAAAAGATTTAAGAGCTCCTGTACAAATTGTGGGTGAGAACAAGGTGAGATTTATGGTAGTTCACATAGATGAAGTCTGGCAGTAAACAGTCTGCTAGTAGAGTATGAAAAGTGCAAGAATGGAGAGAAGTAGGAGGATTGGAAAAGGGGGAACATAACCCCCATTTTTAAGAAGGGTAAAAAGGAAGACCCAGGGAACTACAGGCCGGTCAGTCTCACCTCCATGCCTGGCAAGATCATGGAGCAGACCCTCCTGGAGGCTATGCTCAGGCACATGGAAAACAAGAAGGTGATTTGTGACAGCCAACACGGCTTTACTAAGGGCAAATTGTGCCTGACAAACTTGGTGGCCTTCTATGATGGGGTTACAGTGTCTGTGATAAGGGAAGGGCAACTGACGTCATCTACCTGGACTTGTGCAAGGCATTTGACACTGTCCCGCACAACATCCTTGTCTCTAAATTGGAGAGACATGGATTCGATGGATGGACCACTTGGTGGATAAGGAATTGGCTGGATGGTCGCACTCAAAGAGTTGTGGTCAACGGCTCAATGTCCAAGTGGAGAACAGTGATGAGTGGCATTCCTCAGGGGTTGGTACTGGGACCGGCACTGTTCAACATCTTTGTCGGCGACATGGACAGCAGGATGGAGCGCACCCTCAGCAAGTTTGCCAATGACACCAAGCTGTGTGGTGGGGTCGACACGCTGGAGGGAAGGGATGCCATCCAGAGGGACCTTGACAGGCTGCAGAGGTGGGCCCATGCGAACCGCATGAAGTTCAACAAGGCCAAGTGCAAGGTCCTGCACATGGGTCGGCGCAATCCCAAGCACGACTATCGGCTGGGCGAGGAATGGATTGAAAGCAGCCCCAAGGAGAAGGACTTGGGGGTATTGATTGATGAGAAGCTCAACATGAGCCAGCAGTGTGCGCTCGCAGCCCAGAAAGCCAACCCTGTCCTGGGCTGCATCAAGAGAGGTGTGACCAGCAGGCCGAGGGACGTGATCCTGCCCCTCTACTCCGCTCTTGTGAGACCCCACCTGGAGTACTGCGTCCAGCTCTGGGGGCCCCAGTACAGGAGAGACATGGAGCTGTTGGAGCGAGTCCAGAGGAGGGCCACAAAGGTGATCAGAGGGATGGAGCACCTCTCCTATGAGGACAGGCTGAGAGAGTTGGGGCTGTTCGGCCTGGAGAAAAGGCGGCTCCAGGGAGATCTAATTGTGGCTTAGCAGTACCTGAAGGGGGCCTGCAGGAAAGATGGTGAAGGACTGTTTATCAGGGAGTGTAGTGACAGGACAAGGGGTAATGGGTTTAAGCTGAAGGAGGGTCGATTTAGATTAGATGTTGGAAAGAAATTCTTTCCTGTTAGAGTGGTGAGGCACTGGAACAGGTTGCCCAGAGAGGCTGTGGAGGCCCCATCCCTGGTAATGTTTAAGATCAGGCTGGATGAGGCTTTGGGCAATGTGGTCTGGTGGAGGGTGTCCCTGCCCGCAGCAGGGGGGTTGGAACTAGATGATCTTTGAGGTCCCTTCCAACCCTAACCATTCTATGATTCTATGGAGGAAAGGAGATGCAAGACAAAATTATAACAGAATGACTTATCATGGAGTACAGAAGTAAGCAAAAGAAGTTAGACTTTGATGTAGTATAAGTTAGGAAACCACAGGAAGGATTGAAAAAGTTACTTACTTGTTCTAAATTTTGTACTGTTTCCACATGCACTGAAATTGAACCTTGAAAGCATAAAAAAACCGCACTTTTTAAAATAAATTAAAATAGAAAATGGTCACCTTCTGTCATCAGGAGTCAAGTTGCACTCAGAAATTGGGGCGGTGTGTTCTTCTTCAAAAACTTGAATAGGAAAACCTTTCTCAACATCCTTGAATAAATCCAAATGAGTTTGATTAGGAGGGGGTTTGCTGAATTGTAGAAAAAGTATGAAGCATCATAAAGTAAGGGAAGATAAAGCTTGTGAAATCAGTAAAGTTAGTCTTATTTCAGTTACTCCTACAATCTCAGACCCTCTGTTCCTTCTTTTCATTTCCAGACTGACTGAAACAGAGTTCTTCATCTAACACACCCAGACTTCTATTTATGTCCTACCCATCACAATAGTTTTCACCAGAAATTTCTAGAAGACAGTTCTCCTTAGACTCTCACATCCATGTCCATACCTAAATCCTGGCAAGTCTTTCTTCATAAACTACTATATGGCTTTCAATTTTCATTCATACTTAAAACTCTCACTCTCAAGGCCTGCCATCCCTGTATCAATTATTGCAACATCATTTTCTTCACAACTGCAGTCTCCCCTGCTTGTATCCATGTGCAATGCTCTTCCACAGATTTCCCTTTACTGTCCGTATTATCTCATTCCCTCAGTTTGTGTTCCTTCATTGATTCCTCGTTCTGTCACAAATACAAGCCTTGCCTTCAAATGCAAAGCTCTCTGTGATTTATCCCCAGACATCATCTCCCTTCTGCCCTACCTTTGACGTCAGCCTTTGTCACTCAGTTGTTACACTTTCAAAATTTATGAGTCCCCTTTGCTGTCCTTCATGTTTTGAAGGAGTTGTCTATAAATAACTAGAAATCTCTCTCATAATACAAAATCCCATTCACGTCTGTTTTGTGATTCCCACAACAGCAATCAACAGATTGCTGAAGTGCTAAGATGATGACCCATACTGCATTACACAGTTTATTTATCACAGAATCAGTCAGGTTGGAAAAGACTTTTAAGATCATCGAGTTCAACCGTAAACCTAACACTGCCAAGTCCACCACTAAACCATGTCCCTACATGCCACATCTACACATCTTTTAAACACCTCCAGGTGACTCCACCACGTCCCTAGGCAGCCTGTTCCAATGCTTGACAACTCTTTCAGTGAAGGCATTTTTCCTAATAGCCAATCTACACCTCCCCTGGTGCAAGCTATATTTCTCCATCATCTTCTATCTACTTTGTAACACAGATATTTTTAAGTGATTTCAGGAAGGGAACTCTCTTTTTGTCATATATGTATAATGTTCAAAGCATAGTGCAGTCCTAACCCAAGAGTAAAGCCTTGAAGTTATTTAGCAATACAAATAAAAATATTAATCAAGTTTTACACATGGATTGTGGTGCCTGGCTATAAATATCAAAACAAAAAAAACCTGGAGGGCTGCTGACATGCAGGGTAACTCAAAGATCAAAGTATCACAGGATCGGTCATCAGAACCTTCATCTAGGTAAATAATCTTCTATTTCCATGATTAACCAAATTATTTCAATTAGATTTTTGTTTGTGTAAGTACCAAGAGGCTTCAGAATCAGTCTGGAAGCAAGCAACATAAACACCCTTCATTGTGTATGTGTTCTTTCATTTGTCTTCATTATGAGAATAAAATCTTGCACCTCTGACTGCTGCTCCCCTTTTTAACATCAATTGTCAAGTCTCAGATCTAGAGCTGCTTCCTTACAAGAACTTTCACTTTGCTATCCTGCTAACTTGGCAGCTCTCGGTAACAGAAAAAAATGGAGTGAAATTAGATTTATTTTTCACTTATTTTCTGAATGTGTGTCAATGCACTATAGGCCTAGCAACTGACACTAGAATCATTAGGAATGTCTCTAAGACTGAAGAAAAAAAAAACCCCAAAACCAGATCAAAGTTACCATATGTTCTTGTTCTATTTTTCTGAATCAAAAAAGCCTTGCAGTTACAACTGCCCTTCTAGACTTATCTAGTCTTTGCTGTGTGCACTATTAATCTTTATTTTCCAAAAGATGTGTAGGCTGTCAGTGAGATATGGTCTGTTCTCAAGAGGAACTTCAAATGCTTTCTCAGTACACTCAATCATTTGATATCTACTCTTTCAAAGGGAGAAAAAAAGAAAAAAAAACCACCCCCAAAGTGAAATTGTCAGGGCTGGCCTAGCCCCCCGCAACCAAGTCCTCTGTACTCTCCTGAATTTCAATTGCTTCAGCTGTTCCTGCAGAGGCAAAAATTAGACTAGTCCAGACAAAATTAATCTTATCAAAATAAATGAACATAATTTTGCCTATACATTGCTATCAGAAAGTTCCCAATACTCAGGCAAATACTTTTCAATAGATTCCGAAAAATAAGCATTGCTCAACAAGTGTTGAATAAATCTTTCTTAGATAAAAATTATAATGTTTCTTAGACAGATTAACCCTTCCATACTTCAGGCAAATAGCACATTATAGTCTTTCCAGCAAAAAGAACATTCATGGATCTACTGTGCTTAAAAAAATTAATGGATTACCTTCTTATTTTTGGGTCTTGACTTCAGTTTACTTACACGTAAGACAGCTGAATAACATTTCACTATAGAAAAATACAAGTTTCAGTTCTCGGTTCAGACAAAGCAGGAAAGTTTGGAACTGTCAATCCGACAGTTATTAAACTATAATTGTAATGACTAACACACTGAGATACTTATTTTTATTACACTTTTATTTCTCCTCTCTACAATATTTGCTTAAGATCTCCACGTTTATTTACTTTGGAACTGATCATGAAAAGATGGGACTTTTTGCATTCTAGACTTCCCGATTTCTCAGATCTAGCCATCCACAGCTCTTGGATAACATAATGGTGCTAACCTGAACACTACCTGGACTTCTTACACTTTTAGGGTTCTTGGGGTTTTTTCAGTACATTTGAAAAAAGGTTTGGATTATAGTAGAAGACTAGTACTGCATTGGTAAGAAGTCAACACTTTAGATCCTTTATAAAATTATTTCATCTGTATTCCTATCATATTAAGGCATTACTATAACTCATTACCAATTCTTGAATCAAGTCATGACAGTTTAATACATGCCAGATCTCAATGCCTGCCATCTATTTAGCACAGCTACACCGTCATTTGCTTGCGTGAAACTCAAGGGCTCACATAACTATATGTCTCCAAGCTATCTTTGAGACTAAAGTTAGATTTGATCACCCAGAATCTGTACACTTCCCCAGATCAGATCTTGCCACTGCCCTCCCCAAGGTGGCTGGAATTTTAGGGAAAGGCCAGCTAACTACATAAAACTTGGAGGAGCAAGAAAATAAAGGGTGCAAATCAAGATCTAAATAAAAGGAAGAAGCAAGTTGCAAGTATGAAAAGACCATGGCCATGCTGATAACAACTGTGTGATCCCTAACTTCTACTTCTCCACAGACAAGCATATACATAAACAAGTCAGAAAAAGGAACTTTCAGGATGAAAAAAAGTAAGCTTTGTGTATTAACTTATAGTTTTAAAATATTAATAAACTAGAGCTCTGATTCAGTGTATGCTACATATGTTTTAAAGGGTCACCCTTTAATGTCAAAGAATATGTTCAAAGTATGAAATAGAAGTTTTACTATTTATCTGTGACTGCAAAAACATTTACAGTTGCTATTTTTAAACTTCAGTAAAATATCTTCAGAAGGCTCCTTGGTGATTCAGTCAATCTTCACGCCTGTATAACATTCCTTGTTTGATTTCAGCTTTAAGATTTTTTTTTAATTTGTTGTTGTTGCATTTGTAACATACCCAGAGCTTCATTGTTCTATCGTGAGAGCATGAAAGTATGTTTGTGTCTTCAAAGCAAAAATGGCAGGAGCTCACAGTATCACTGTGTCCTCTCAGAGTTTTAAATTGGACCTGTAAAGGAACAGAGCAAAGTTTAGGAATACTTTTCCTTGAAATTATTTTTGACAGCTTAGTCCACGAGGGGGAGTATGAAAGCAAGAACTGGAGCAGAATATTTTGAGTTCCATTTGTCTGAGAAGAGTTCCCATCCTCTCCTTGGTACTAGCTTGGAGCTGATTTACCACATCTGGTTGAGAAAGAAAGGTTGACAGATGTGGATTTTATTTTTCTGGAGGAGAAGGAAGTTTGGATTGGTTTTGTTTCCTAATTCCTCTTCCTCTCATAAAAAGTAATATTTATCTTTAAAGTCCCTCTCAAGTTTTTCAAACACCCATTTCCCTTGGTTCTGGCCCACTGAAGGGCAGCACATCAAGCTCTTAGGCCACACGTTTTAGCTAAGACCGTTACAAATTTTGTCAAAGATGTTTTGATGTGACTTTTCTTCAGTCATTTGGGAATTTGCTCATGACTGTCCAGTATGCGTTTGTGTGAACAGCGCTAACAAAAAAACCTGGTGCCGTGAGCATTAACCACACGTAAATCGACAGACAGCACTGCACCCCTCACCTTTCAGCAGCCCCACTGCCCCCGGGCACAACGCCCGCCTGCGCCAGTCCTCCCCGCCCGCCAAGGCCGGGCCCTCCCTCTGTCCCTCCCCGGCCTACCTGCGCCGTCAGCTCACGATGGTCCAGGCGAGCCTCCACCGGGGAAAGCTCCGGCCCCAGCGCCAAACGCTCCCCACGGCCGCTCCCCGCCGCCATTGGGCCCCGCGTTACCTCAGGCGGCGGGAGCGGCGCTCGGGGCCGGGCCTCACTGTCCGCCGCCGCCGCCGCGGAAGAGGGGCGGACGCGGGGTTCGATCCTACCGCTGCTGCGTTACTGCTCCCGCCGAGCCCCTCTGAAGCGTTAACAGGGCCCAAACTCCGAGCAACTGCCGTGGAAGGCTGTTGTCGGGTTTATTTTTTTTTCCTGCAACGGAGGCAGCCACAAGGCCCAATGTCTCATTTTTCCCTCCATCACTCCAGTTTTCTTGTTGACTTCACGTTTAAAACCGCGCAATCTGTGTGTCAACACAAGACTATTGCATCACCTTGCTCGCATCAAGAGCTCTCACAAAGCTGTGCATACTGAAAAATACATTAAATCAGGCACCAGAGAACTGCCATCTACAACACTGAATTTCAGTTTCAGGCTTTTGTTAGTAGTTTTAAGCAGGAATATTCTTTTGGTTTCTCTGTACACCTGGAAAGATAAAATAGACCCCCAGAATTTAACGGCCTGATCATTCTAAAGCAGTTCAGTTTATATTAAAATATTTCTACAAGATGTTTTTTAAATGTACTGCGTGAAACAAAGTGCTATAAAGAGTTTTAATTGTAACTACATAAAATAAGGCAGATTAGTACTGTAACTATAATCTTCTAGTTCATTAGCCTTAATAATTTGTGTCAAAGTGACAGTTTATTGGTTTAGATCTGCTATGGTAAATGCTATATACAATTTGGAGATGTAAAAGTAACTCCACGTACAGCCAGATACTGCAAAATGCAATAGGAAATTCTGCATTAGGCTCATTAAAAATACTTGCACCCAATACAAATTTTACATTGCTTTAGTTTTTAACTTCCTAACATAATTCAGACTGAAGTTTACTCTCCAGCATTTTAGAGGTCCTAGGCAATGACTTACCATACAAAAATTATTTTTAATACTTAAGTTTATTAAAATATGTTGTTTCATGTTAATTAAAACAGAGCCTGCAGTATTTCAGATTATGCTGCCCAGAAAGGGATCTTTTCAAGATTCCATAATCCATACATTTTGAACATACGAAGCATCACAAAATAAACATATGCACATTCACTTTCAAACAAATTCAATATGAATACAGTATCTACAGTGGTTCAAAGTCTACATGATTGATCTACCATCATGGAGGAGATCAAAAATTTGAGATCAAAAGTCACACAGCACTGAAGAAGGCAAGCTCTCTCTTCAGTACTGAAGTTGTTTTAATCTATAAGGGGGAAAGAAGAAGAAAGAGGTCAGACTGAATAGTTACACACTACATTAACATCATTTAATTACTCGAGCAGCTTCTTAAACGTTAAAAGAGAGATCTGGGTTATGCAAGATAAAAACATGTTCCCAGTGATGTAAAGAGAGACATGGAAATGTGAAGACTTCCAAAATAACTGCTTCTACAAAGAAGTCTATTTTGTGCAAAATGCATAAACCCCTATTTTAGTTATTTAGAAATCAAAGGAGTAGTTTGTTTTTTAATAAGAAAACACCGATACATTACTGACGTTCAGTTCCAAAGGAATGGAAGGCAGAGTCCTTTGGAATGCCAGCCTTTCCATTGGTACACGTCCATTCCACTCAACACCGAGACCCCAATCATTCTGCCAATCATTCAGCTGGATGTAGTATTTCAACAAATATGTTGAGACTTCTCCTTCAGCTAATAAGAGACGCTAAACAGAAGCCAACGCAGTGACTGTTCCACATGGATGCACTTAAAGGTGACTATGATCTCAATGAGAGAGTTACTTTTGTTTGTACTTTACTTCAAGCATCTGAGGAAAATGAAATTGCAAATTGTTCTTTTTCAATTTTCACATTTCTGTTGGCACTATGTTGAAGTCTCTAGTTTATAAAAATGTAACAGCACAGTCTAAATTTAGCAGACATGTACACGACTCAAGCATTGTTCTGCTTGCTTCACTGCTCCTTGCTCAAGCACAGAATATCTTAAGAATCAATGCCACAAAATGGATCTATTTGAATTGGATCTTTCACTAATTATGAATAAACTGAAGCAGACTCAAAATATTCTGAAGCAGACAATGTTGCTTCCAATGTTTCCAAGTAAAGAGAAGTAGACAAAGTAGCGGAAATATGAATCACCATCTGCACTTGTTCAATATTTAATTCCCATTTAAAATACCTTCCAAAAATATCAGTCATCTTTACCTATAACCTCCATTAACTAGCAGAGTTTTGTATTTAGTGCCCTTTACCTTAAGAGGCTTCTATCCTAAAATTAATTACCCTCTAGCTTAAGATGCCTGTTATCTGTAATCTTTCCTCACTTTATTAAAAAACCTGAGCTGTGTTTTACATTCATAAAGAGACCGGCTGATCCACATTTGCTGCAAACAGAATCACCGGAATGACGACTCATAAACTGAGGTTTGGTTACCAAGTGCAAAATCTGCAAGTGTTTAAGTAAACTGTTTACCTTCTTAGAAGTTCTTTGGGTGACAAGCCTGTGGTATCTATATCACTAAGGCTGTCACTGCTATCTGCAGTATCTGAGCTGCTGTCTTTTTCTGATTTTTTGTTCTTGTGTTTTCCTTTGTTTTTCTGTTTCTTATGTTTCTTTTTCTGTAAAGAGAAGAGAAATAATCCCTTATTTTATTGTGAAAGACTTGGGTTTTTCTGAAAGGCAACAAGAAGAAAAAGTTGATTTCAGTGTAAACTCCAAGCTTAACTGAAACACGACACTTAACAATGACTCTTTTCCACTACTCAGACTGAGCTTTAATAAATATATACCAAAATCACCCATTTCATCCCAAGCACTCAACCCCCCTCTAAAACAGGAATTTCATTATTATTGTTTGTATACTAAGCCACGAACTATATGCAGCTCTCAGAATATGCCTGACATCTCCAGCACACATTAAACTACCCATAATATTACATCTGTAGTCACATTGTATATAGGGAAAAAGCAGCACCCTAGTTGGATAATCTTCTGAAGTTCAGGTTTCAAGACACCTGAGAAACTCAGTTGCTTATGTTCTAATCCCAATATATCTATTTTCTGCAACCTAGCATAAATAAAAAGATTTGACTGGCAGATCAAAGAATCAATAACTATTTAAATACCTTTTCCTTTTTGTGTTTGTGTTCTCTCTTAGTCTTGTGTTTCTCTCTGTTCCTTCTATGTTTTTCTTTCCTACTAGGCCCAGGAAAAGATGCTGGCACTGCTGGTTCTTGTTGCCAAGTAGGGCCTAAAGCACAAAGCAAATGCGGAAACAAAATAAAAACCACCACCATGACAGAAAAGATAATTTAATTATTAAATTCTTTATTACTTTTAATCTAATAGGATAGTTTAAAAGAAAAAAAATCTAAGCTGTCAAATGGAAATGTCTAAAACTCCTAACTGCAACCTCCCTACTGCAACTAAATGCCTTTGCAATCTCTTATTAAATGAAATTGCAAGGCTGCTCTTGTATTTTCACCACAATTTTTTTATCATTTTCTCTATAGAGCTACAACAAAATTGGTACACAGGAAAAGAGGTTCCTGCTAGTGGATCATAGCATAGTAAAAAAGCATTTGTTGATGCCAGTTTGACATAACACAGGCATTTAAGAGGTAAAGTACCTATTCACAAATGTTTTTTAAAGAAGAATATCGTATATCTTACATACAACTTCAATGTGCAGAATTTGCACACTGAAGTCTACGTAACCTACCAGAAGAAAAAGCTGGAGGCAACTTGGGTCCAAATTCCTCTGTTGCATTCAGTTCCTGCTTTGAAGCAGGCAACAAAGAAACGTCAGGATCAGTTGTAGCAGGTATGTTCTCTATGAAAAAAAAAACAAAAACTTCTTTATTTGAAAGGAAAATAAGGTAACACTTTTTCCAGGAAGTGCTGAAGGAAGTTAAAGGAGACTTTCTAAAAATCTCTGAGAAAGCAAATTGATCAATATCCTATATGTCTGTGAACTGCTTTGGTCAACTGGATAGCTGACGTTCTGAAACTTGTCAACTTACCACTTTTTTTTTTTTTAAATCAAAATTGACCGTTTACACTCTATAATTACTAACTAAATTAATGTTAGTTCATGTGTTTCCTTTCATTTAGTAGCACAGTACTACTTTTCCATTACTTAGAATAAAAGACTCCACAAGATGTATAAACTTAATAAATACTAAAAGTTAGATGTTAACAAAACCGACTGTGACAGTAAGTGGACAAAGTATTTCCATTGTAAGCTAAGGCTATTGTACATTTTGTTAATTTAATGACATTCTGAAAATGTGGGAACTTTTTACAGCTCACTTTAGTAAAATTTAATAAGAAGTAGAATAAAAGATTGGCCTTCTCCCTCTCTTGTGGAAGAGAGGCAACTTTTATAAAGAGAAAACAAGTAAAATGCAACTTTTTGATGTCTTAGTAAAATTATTTCAACATTATATTTTACTAGAATGTCAATATTTAGAGAGTGAATTTAATTATCAAAGCAATGCAAGTTATTTATTTCTGAATTTTTCAAATATCCACAAGACAGTAATAATTTATCAATTTATCTTCCAATTTATCATAGGTATAAAAGTTTCCCTGTATTTCTCAGTGAAGCATGCTCATTAAACATTAGATGTTTTGTTCCCCCTCATTATTTAACAAGCATATTCCATAGGGCAGCTTGCTTGTAAAATCTACACAAGGCAATGTAAATAACATTATAACATGCAAGGCCTTATTCAGTGTTGTCCTATTCACATTTTCTACGTGCCCAGCTCCACCCTAGATGATCTGCACAAGAGCACAGCACTATCCAAGCAGTCCTGGAGTATTTGATTCATAAATGAAGCTTTTACAAGGTATTTTAAAAAATGAACATCCATTAAGTACTACCTTGTACATTAGATGAAGAACTGTCTGGTAGATCAACTTGCTTGGTGGTTTCTGAATCTATTACCGAAGTAGTTGGTTGCTGTTCTTCATCACTCTCTTCTTCAGAGGAAGATGATTTTTCATCTGAGGAACTCGCAAAGATGGCCTTAAATAAGTCCATGGATGGTCTGCTTTCTTCTTCCTGATCCTTATCTTCATTAGTTACCTGCAAAACAGCATCATAACAAACTCTATTTAAACACTAAAGAAACTAACAATCTCTCTCTGATAAGTAATAGCTTCAAACATGCTGACATGCATTTACAAAACCCTCAAATATCACAATAGCTGTGAAATGTACAGTCTTAGGAACTGCTAGTCCAAAATAGTAAAGCTCTGAAACGCTACTAAACTAAGTCAATGTCCTGTAAAGGGTAGTGCAATTTGTGCTACACAGACAGTGGAAAACAGATCCCAAGATATTATAAATTCTTATTCATTAATTCAAACTTCAATTATACGCTATTAAATTTAAGCAAAAGGAAAACATCACCTCTCTCCCTAAAAGATGCAGCCTCCTTCATTCAAAGCAGAAAAAAAATACATTCTGTGCCTGTGAGCTAAGTGGGCTCAAGGGACTGAATTTAACTCTCAAACTGCTGAGCTACATTTTATCTTAAGCTGCTACTTCAAGCATAGTCATACTTGCTGTCCTCGTACGCTGTACCTGTTTTACATCTAAGAGTTGCAACTTCAAAATTCTCCAAAGTACAATCTCACGTCTTTGCTTATCCTGAGTTGGCTCTTCTGCAAACTGATCTGTATTATATCAATTCACATATTACCCAACCTTATTTCAGGGTTGTGAAGGTATACAGCTATTCCCCTCTAAGTTTAAACACCGTTGCAAACTCACCTCAGTGGGAAGTGCGTCACTCGGCCCAGTTCCACATTCTTCTGTTGCTGGCACTGATGGCTGCTGCTGAGCATCAA
This sequence comes from Grus americana, assembly GCF_028858705.1. Classification (NCBI taxonomy): domain Eukaryota; kingdom Metazoa; phylum Chordata; class Aves; order Gruiformes; family Gruidae; genus Grus; species Grus americana. The sequence continues at coordinate 11,896,140 of NC_072864.1, forward strand.
CTTTTGATCTAGCAAGACTAATGAATTCACTGATAGAATCTTTTTTCTCCTTCTCTTTATCTGACACATCCCATCTTGAAGGTTTCTTTGGTTCTAAAAAATTCCCGAACATTCAAATCAGTTGCATGCCAAATTATCCTGCACTTCATGGCCTACTCGATTTTAAATTACTCTTCTTCTTCAATATAGTTTGACATTTTTCAAATCTTTCTAGTGAATATCAGACTTACAAAGGTCTTCTAGGTTGAAGAAATTAGCGTAATATCACTGACTTCGGTATTTATATCACTGAATTTATTTTCAATTTGTTTGTTTGGGGTTTTTTTCCAATTAGAAAAAAGAAAAATCAGGTGGACAAGTTGTCCGTGACAAAGATATGCTTTTCCTATAATATTATCTCATTTATAGCTAAATGAATAACATAACAACAAACTTACTGTTAGAACTGTTATTCTGTTGGATTTTTTCATTTGTTGCTGGAGTTACAGATGTGGTGGGTTCAGGCAGAGTTAAGAAATTAAACACAGAATACTTGTCTCGTTTCACTTTTGGTAACCCAACAATGGAAGAACTAGAGGGAAATAAAAATGTTTGTTGATTATTGTTGTCAACACAGAAAAGGCCTCAAATTATCTACAACAAGCTGAAACATCCACATTAGTCCTTAAAATGCATACTGTTTTGTCAGAGGTCACCAGGTTTAATACAGCAAATAAAAACATTAGGCAGTTCTATATATTCAAACTATTACGACACAAGAAGAAAATATCAAGCCAGATTTTCCACAAGCATATGAAAAACTCAGAATTTTCAAAAAGTGTTAAAATATCAGTATCAATCATCTTACTCAGGATATGGATCAGGAACGTTGAATCTTTTACACAACAGCTTTTCAGGATGCCATTCAAACTTGTCTCTTGTGAGTTTGCCAAACATCTTCATCTTCACAGCAGTTTCCTTATCATCAATATCATTCTGAAAAAGTAAAATGTTTATAGCTGCTAAGTAAGTAACAACTTACTAAATTGACTATTACTGTTGTAAGACTAAGAACAGGACAGAAACAAATACTTAAGCACAGTTTAACAAATTGCTGATTTGTATGCAGTGTTTTCAAAAGTTTGCTAAACAGAAGGGCTATAAAGCATTGACATTACATCTAAAGAATTTTAAAGAAAAAGAATTTTGAAAGTCAGAGTTAAGGCAGCAACTGTAGCTCCAATGTACTAAAAGAGCGTAAACAGCATATACCTCTTGGTCCCGAGGAACTTCAACTTTGTCAACATCATCTTCATATTTGGCCCGGGTAAACCTGGATGACAGTGTTGAATTTGAGGATTTGTAGAACATTGCTGCACGGAAGAACTCCTCTTGTTCTCTTCCTCGCTCCCATTCTGTCATACTTGGGTCTAAGTAATGCTCCAACGTATCTACTATAAGATAAGGAGAGAAATGCTTAGCAGAGATTACAGCTTACTTAGGTCTGATGCTTTTCAAGCAAAAAATAAGATAATGAGCAAACATCATTGCAAGTATTTCGTAAGTATTTAGTTTAAGGAGAGCGTTAATTTCAATTGTGTTATTCCTTGATAAGCACAGGTAATTTTTCAAGATAGCAAGAATGATAGCATTTATCAAACACAAGATAGTTATTTTAAACAATTGTACTTGTAATGCTGACTCCTTAACTCACTGCCCTCTAAGAAATGTTCAAAATACTTGACGTATTTAATAAGTGTTTAAAACAAATTATATAATCCAAAGCTTTATCACATAACTAAAACACAGAACACAGAGTTAACCAGTGAGTAAGCCTGGGCAGGCTTTGGTAACTTCAAGGGACTTTCTGGTGCCCAATCATAAATACAGAACTTGGACAAAGGTTTTTGTAAACAATAGAGACCCTGTTTAAAGCAGTAGATTCACGTTTGCTCCCAGAAGGAATAGGAAATAACACCAGCCAAGCAAAGACACTCTTACAAACAGAATCGTAATCATTCAAGTTATTTAAATATTTCTGCATTCTCATTGTTATGACTAAGGAGGCACTTACGGTCGTAAGATGATACTCAATTTTACACATGGAAAACCCCAGTCCTGAACAGAGGAACTACGGGTTCAAAGCTCAAGTAGTCTGTCCCAGATCAGGCTACTGACCAGGAAATCTTTTTTTCACATAGCAAAAAGTATTATTTAAAAAAATCCTAAAATAACAAAAGCAGGTTTTCTACCTGACACAGCACAAGAAGAGCAGACGAAGGCAGTTGGGTTTTTTTTGTTTGTTTGTTTTGAGTAAGAGCTCTACATGTATGCTCTGATTCATTAACTTTAGGGTCCTTATCTCCTCTGGAAGTGCAGGGTACAGGTTTTCTTTTGATTTTTTCCTGTCTTGTGTGGGAAAAGGCAAAAAATTGCTGTTCTACTGTGACCCAATAATCTTTCTGCCTTTATAGGATCCGTCAGTTTTATTCCTCCAACAGAAATAAACTACATGAAAATGCTTGTTCCATGTATAGCTTAGACTTCAGCTTTGGCTGATACCATACTTTGCCAAATGAAAGACAGGAAACCGAGAAGTACAGGTAATTAAGTAGATAATCCTGGAGAACTTCACTTCTGCTATGGCATAAAAGTATGAAGTGTAATGCCTAAAATCAAGTCTTGCTGACACTTAAATTGCTAAGCAGTTTTCCTGAAGTCAATACAATTAAATATCAGTAAAAAATTATTTTAATATTGGCCCTAAAAAGAAGTAGAGGGAGAAATGTTGTGCAATTCAGGAAGAGAACTCATAGTGAACATAAAATGCAACAAGATGAAAAAGGGGAAAGAAAAAAAATTCAGAGAAAAATTAAAATGTCAGGGATTAATCTCTTCAGTTACCTTTTTCTCCTTGTTTAAGGCTTTTCACAAAACTTTCATATCTTTTTTGTTTTTCTGGATTTCTTGCAAATGGTTTGAAGTCACTAGAACCAGCATTTGCTAACTGCCCCCCCAACAACATTTGCCATTTGTGACAAGCATCATCTGTGGAGGCTGGCTGGAATCTGCTATTTCGTGACTGCTGAGGTAACATTTTTGCTTTCATTTGTTGTTCAGCTGCTTGTTTCACTTCTTTGAGTCTTTCTCTATCTTTCTCAGACAGATATTCCAAAACAGAAGGAGCAGGACCTAAACCCAAAAAAAGCAGTAAGAGATAAGCAGAAATGAAAAATTACTACAACTGTTTCTGCCACTTTAGTGAAAAAAAAAAAAAAAAAAAAAGAGTCTACCACTATGCATACACATTCAGAGAAAATGCTCTTAAGCGTTGATAAACAGTATGATGGCAGATAATAAATTGGCCACTACTGCATCTTTTTTGGTATTTACCACACATTTACATATTACTTTGTAGACTTTACTATTGTAGATACAAATGTGAGACATATTTACAAATTACCATTTAGTGAATTTGCAAATATTTCAGTGAAACTTCATTTTTACAGGAAAAATATAAACAAAAAAAACTCACAGCCTACTATATTCCGAACTCATAATAAAGCCACAAAAAACCCCTGTAAACCTACACAACAAAAGACAATCCCACACAAACTTTTCTTCTTTAAAAGGTTTAAGAAAATGAAAATACAGGCAGATATGTCAACAATTCCTGTGTTGAGATGAAAGTGAACAATGACAAGGTATTCTAGCTATTCCAACTAGATTTAATATTTTTATATTAGAGAATAGTGTTCAAGGCTAGACCAAATTTTTACTCTTATATAAACAAACAGGGGACTTGAAACACAAGCAAATGTGTGGTCACATATGTCAATACCTTTTAGACCAGTCTCTCCTAGTCGTTCCCTCCTCTGGGACGCATTCAAGGCATGCCTGCTTTGTTGTGTCGTATCACACTCAAGTTTCCCCGTCGATTCCTCTAATGCCTTCTGTAAATGGTAGCTTTCATTCCCAGCTGCTATCACAGGTCGAAAGTAATGGACTGGTCTGTAATTTCGTGGCAGGTCAGGTGGTTGATAAATCTTGGTGGGGGGGACAACAAAACAAAAATCCAGTAAGACAGAGATACGACTTTGGATTTAACACTTACAAGTGTGTTTCAGAAAAAGTCATCTCAATCTAAAAATTCCTCATTTACAGCTTAGCAGTAGAAACATGTATTACAAGCTACTGATTCTTTTAGACCCAGTCAGTAAGTGGCATCGTAACACAAACTTTGGCAACAAGTACTTGTATTATTAATATGTAACGATTACGAAAAATAGGAAAACATGCACACCAAGCCACAGCAAAATTAACAAGACTCTTAATATGCGTCACTTTTATTTGAGAAAATGCTCTTGGTACTGCTTAGTAATTTTTTTTAAAACAGAAGTCACATGATTTAATCAATTAATTGGACTATTGAGTACATCAGTGCTTACTGTATTCTAATGTCTTTCAAAGTCCTTTTCCCTCATGTTCTTCATTCAAGCTGTTACTTCAAAGGTTATCCCTGCGCCTCCTATATGACGTAATTTTATATACGACACAAATGTTCTTTCTTTTACTTCATTAGAAAAATGACCATGTCACACAATTCTGTCATTCTAATTTATGCAAATATATGGCATAAATTATGCAAATTTAAGAATAAGGCTAACATTATTTTGTCACCAAAATAGTGAAGTGGATGAAGTATGGGGTCTGACTTTTACAGAAAATTGAATATTATGTCTGAAAGATCTAGAAGCAAAAGATGTTTTTTTTTTTATTTCAAAGTTAAATCCAACCACTAGTCCAATTTTATGCCAAGTAACAGTGGACAGTATGGAAGGCATTTGCTCAAAGCCTGTATATAGGCAAAGTTTAAATTCATCCAGTAGTCTGACAAATTTGAGGTTTGTATTGAATAGCTTCCAACACTACAATTTTGCTCATTCAGTAATCTTTTATTGCTGACCAGAACGTTTATTTCTAAGAACATAAAAAACATTGAGCAACAGTAAAGTCCATACAGCTCACATGTCAATTTGCTGATGTTATTCTTAATCCGAAAATATCAGTATCTGCTTACCTTGCTTGGAGTTGAGGATTTTGATGCCAAGGAAAAACCATCCAAGATTTTGCCTATGTATTTAACTTCTCTTTCAGACCCTACAAAACAACCATGCAGTTGGTCAATATTTAAAACATGTATGTTTGGCAAAAAGCATTTTTTTCTGAATATTTTCCATTCTGCAATATATTTTATGGAGCATAATTGTAGTTCTTTGTCTTCAATGCCTTTCATTTAAATTTAAGGGTTCTGAATCTGGATTAGTATTATACAGCTAAAAAACTAGTACCAGAGAGACTGCTGTAAAATGAACATGGCTAATGGTGAGGCAACAGTACTGCTACTGTGCATAGCTAACATCATGAGTGCCATTAATTGTGTACAACTAACATCAACAAACTCTAGAAATCACTACAGTATTTCATGCATTTAAAAGTTGCACTAAAAATAAAGTAGCACCAAGATAAAATTTACAAATGTTATTTGAAAATACATATGTAAAAAAATAAATTCTCTTTGCAAGTAATGGTTCGTATTTTGTAGCTATGATTCACAATCACTTGTTTCCTTCAGTGGAATTGAATGCTGTATCTCACAAAGAAGCACACATTGTCCTTTTAAAAATATAATTTGGAGGTTTAATCTACATTGAGATCAGTGGAGGACTTAGGAAATTATTTCCAGATTTGTACACTTCAATATAGAAAGCCGACTAGGTGAAGTTTCAGATATCAGAGCTAGAAGATGCCAGTCTATTGAAAATTAAAATATTTAAAAAACTTATGTCATTTTTTTTTCCCCAAATACAAATTACACTAGCTCTTTAGATAGAACTACAGTTCTTACTTTTTTTGGATCTATACTGCTTAGGCGCTGTCCAGCCGTACAAGCCATCTCCAGGTTCCTCATCTTTTAGAACTGTATCATATTTTGACAGTGTTTCAGTTGCATAAATATCATCGTCTTCCTCCTCTAAAGCTCCTACACCAAAAGCCTAAAATATATTTTAAATAAAAATAATGAGAATTCAAAAGTGTAAAAATAATACTTTTAAGTCGTATGTCAGAACACACCTACATGCATATCTATCCATCTATATTATAAAAAGATGTCCAGTAAACATATATATACTGGGAAAAATGTACAGCTTCACAAAAAAGAGTGCTAACAACTATTGGAAAAAACCAACAACTCACCAAACACAAAAGCAAACATGTTCCACTCCCTTGGCAGGGAGGGACAGTGAATTTGATCTGTGCAGGGTGAGGACAGCAGCCTAATACCTACCATAAGGTAACATCTACAGTCTGACTAAGAGCAGGTTAAGTTCTCAAAAGGATAAAACGTAAGTTGGCATGAAAATTAAACAAGTATAATTCCCAGAAATATAAATTGCAAGTGCTTCTAATATAAGAACTACAAATGCCACAGAGGGAAGTATTTGTACCACGGGTATAAATACCACCTCTCTAGCTGACAGATTCAACATTACTAAAAGTATTCAGTAAAATTGACTAAAAATGTAAAACCGTATTGAGTACCAACTTTCTCTAATCAAAGTAACACGAGAATTTTCTCCACCCAACTATTCAGAGTGAGGTATTTTATAGTTCTCTTTAACAATATTGTTAAGTGAAGACATTTAAGAATTCTAAGGATTTGCCCACATCTTCATATTAAGTAAAAAAAAAAAAAACCAAACCCAAACCCAAACCTGTTCTCAAACCACACTTAAGACTTCTAACAATAACCCTACAATGACTAGGTGCCTTCCACAATGAAACATCAAAATTTATTTAAATTTTACTGCACTAATAATAAAATTCTTTTAAAAAAAATGTCCTTACCTGACCCGTAATACCTAGTTTTCTTCCTTTGTTGTGTCTCAGATCACCAAGTAAATTGCTTGTGTCTTCAGAACCACCTGTGAAGAGATTCAGGTGTTCTCTTCCAGATACACCAAACAAAGCTTGTGAGGGATCCAAACCCTTATAGCCAAGTCCATGGACATTCTCTTTCGGAGTCAAATCTACAGGCATTACATCTTTTGGTGCAAACGTCACATTCTCTGGCTGGTACTCATCCTCTTCATCCTTGCACAAAACAGAAGTATATAACAACAAATATGACTAAAAGTTTTGTACATTGAGCTTTTACAATATTTAGTTAACATGAGACTAGGCAAGTTTGCATTTCCTAAATTATATGTGAAAATGTGTATGAACTACACCTGCTCAGGTAGCAAATGAATAAATTTAGTTACATTAAAACTTTTCTTCGCAATAAGCGAAGTATAAATACTTTTAACAAAACTTGGAACTGCGTGTTAAAATACTGTTCAAAGACATCAAAGAAGTTTTTTTAGAAGTATGTAAGAATGTGTGCTAACACAAGTCAACAAACAACTTTTGCCTGTTTCATACCTCAGAACCCTCAGATAGTCCAGGAGGTAACGCACAACCATATACTTTCACTGCAGGGTCTGTAAGAGACATAACAGCATCATATTAAATTACAGTTCTTTATTAAATTTCTCTAAGATTAAAGAACCAGGCCAACTAAAAGGAGGCTTTAAAATGAACTTTCTAATCAGTCTATGAATGCTAACTTTCTATTAATGAGTTCAGGAACTTCACTGAACTTACCAGGTTTCTGTCTGCGTGGCTTTCTTTTGACTCGCGGTCCAATTCCTTGTCCTTCTTTCCAGCCCATTTTTCGTAACAGTTCAACCCCAATTGTTATTCTACGAAGAAAACAAAAGGAAAAAAATTACCTCAAACCACATTTTTAATATTTCTTGAGAAGTAATATACATATATACTATTCAAAATTATGTTTTTATAGCCCACTTTAAAATCAAATCTGAATGTATCAACATTTGAATATACACTACATCCCAGTTAGTAAATGTTTACCTAGTACAAGTCTGTACATACCAAACAAAAATCCAGTGGAAGCCACTTTCAAAGTGTAACACTGCAGATCTTCCAGTCTCTTGCATTGATTACTGTGGTCAAACATTACTTTGTAACCAATACAACTCTTCAAAGTGAAAGGAATTGTTTGGTTAACTTTTATTGAAATTTACTTACTTTGATGGTCCTATTAAATCATCAAATGCTGTGGTTCCTGGAATGGCAGCAACTACTCCTGCAATCTGTCTAGCTTTCTCTTTTATTTTGTCTTTAGCTTTGGATGCAAAATCATCTGTGGTTGTAATATCTTTTGGTGCTATCCCAAATTCACTAAGATCCTGGAAAATATAGACAAAATGGAAAAATTCAGATTGAAAATATGTTTGTCTCAAATGCTTACTTACTGTAATGGTAAAGGAAAGAAAACAGGGTATGACCCTCACAGTGGCTAGATTTTTCAAGCCATTTATACAGTTGCTTTTTCAATAACTTGAATGGTCATATTTTAAACAGCTTCAAAAGTATTTGTATTTTTTGATAGAGAAAGAGAAAGAGCTGCGTTCTGGGTTGGGGGTTCTTTTATATTGAGGTTACAGGAGCTTCCTAAGTGAATCTATGAAACATCCTATACAACGTAGCAGTATAACACTGTATGCAAGAAGTGATTTTAAAGTTACTTCTATTTTCGCTATTTAAGTTCTTTAGAAGATTTCACTGCCTGAAAAACCTGCTGTCATGGCAACTACTTCCAAAAGATTTGTATTCCTTTCTAAATTTACCTCTTCATCCATGAAGTCTTCTGGTCCAAGAACGGTTCTATCCGCTCTCTTCTGCCTTGATGATACAAAAGCTGAAGGAGTCCATCCTTTAAAGAAAATAAGTATCTAAGTAAGGTACTGTAAACTGCAACATAATATTTGAAAACAATTCAAACATTTCAACCTTACACCTTAAGGATACATCACGGGAACATCAATAAAACTGCAGTCCAAAAACTCAAGGGAAAATAACAATACTGTGTCAACTATTTACTGTATAATGAATAGCAGAAAAAAATGCTTAATGACAGTTAATTTGTTTTCACTAACATTAAATTATGGTAATCAGTTAATCTTTCCCAGAAGACAGAAAAATATCTAACCTTCCTTTGTGCCAACAGTGTTAAAATAACCAGCAGAGAAACCACCAGTAAATGCTCCATGGAAACGCTGATATCGTCCCTTTGCATCTTTAACAGTCTGTTCTTGAAGAGGAACTGGCTTTTTAATTCGTTCACCTACAAACAGATAAATCAGAAACTAAGTCACAACATTGCATAAAGCATGGACTCCCCACTTGCTCCAGACACCATTTCTTTCCTGCAATTATGTACACTGCTCAAGTAAAACCACAAAGTGTTCAAATAGAAATCCTAAATTCTAACGAGTTCCAAGAACTTTTTTTTCCTGTGAAAGGACGCTTTTAGTTGTTAAGTATGCAAGACCCCTGACAGGATTTCATCACTTAAGCAATTGTTTTGAGAAATTACACCACATCAAAGTGTCTAAAACCAAAACAAACTACAAAAACTGTAAACTTTGACATAAACATTTGCACCTTTTTAACTATTTCTATGAATTAAGTGGCACAGACTCAGGAGTCACAGTTGTACAGAAGTCCTTGGACAATGTTGAGTCTGTCTCACAAACATAAGCGTAGGATGTTCACGTCAGTATAACCGCATACACCTGATCAGTTATATTTGCACTCTAGTTTTTGTTTGTTTGTGGTTTTTTTCTGAGATTTGAGGAAAGAACAGAAGAAAATCAGCGCCCCAGCTCCAACCAGAACAGTACTGGCACAAACCCTGGGGTAGCCCAGACCCGAATGCCGCAAAGCCGGTGTAGTGCTGAGAGGACTTTCTTACACTGCTGTCGAGAGAAGCTTTCTTTCCCAGGCTCCTTTACTCGTGGCCGCTCGCCCAGGGCCGGTGCCAGCACCCCTCTCGCAGGCCAGCACGGCTGCCAAGGCAGCTCCAACGCCCCTCGGCAGCAGTAGAAGGAGGAGGCAGGTCTGCGCTAGGCCCACACGCCACAGCTTTCCCGAAGTGAAGGCCGTAAGGAGGCGGACAACAGCCCCGGAACAGACCGGACCGGGCGGACGGGCAGGTAGACCCTCCGGGACACCCAGCGCCTCACGCCGGGCTGCCTCCCGGCCCGCGCGGCTCCCCGGCGCAAAACAGGACAGAGGTACCGAGGAGGGGCAGACGAGCTCCCTGGGGTCCCTTACCCTCCTGCAGGGGTTGCAGCGCGGTCCCATAGCTCACCAGATCCTCCTCATCGCTGTCACTGGACTCCGCCGCCGCCATCTTGCCGCGACGGTGGCTCACGCAGGACAAAGCTCGTCACGTGGGGGAGGCGGGGCAGCTTCCCCGCCGCCGCGCGCCCCAGCCTCCCTTCGGGGACCTCCAGCCGCGGCGTCGGGCCTGGCCGCCGGGTCCACAGCGGTAGCGAGGACCCTTCTCGGTCCCCGTCGCGGAGGGTATTTCCTGCGGGGAGCTACGGTAAAGCGGGGCGGGCACGGCGGTGAGCGGAGCCTGCTCTGGCCGCGCGGGGTCCCTCCAGCGCACTCGGCGCTTTCAGTGACTCCGGCCAGCCCTTTCGGCCCGGAGCACTCCGGAGAGATGTGGAAAGCGCTACCGTGCTGCTCCGGGATGTTGTTTAATGTCTTCAGTAACGCTGGAAAATGCCGACACTTGATAAGCAGGGGCCTTGCTCGGCTGCCCCCAGACATCTGTGCAGCAGATCGGGGCCGCTCGCAAACGCCTCAGGACAGAGGGCGAGGAAAAGGACAGCAAAACCTCGGCGAAACGGATTTTGTCCGAATCAAGGTGTAAAGTGAACTCCACCCTGAAACAATATGAAAAAGAGAGGTGTGGATTTAATTGAATTACAGGCTTTAGCACATACTGGGCAAAATTTGGTTAACCACGTTGGTTTACAAGCTGTTAAAAAAGAACGTACAGGAATCAGTGCCGAAGTCTCTTCATTCAAACCCTTAGTAAAAGAGCTTTATCCTTCTGCACCTTCAGGTACCTCTGCCACTCTTTGGGGAGTCTTGTGTCATGAAAGAAACTTTTACTGAATATATTTTATACAAAGACCACATAAGTATTCACCAGTATTCAACAGTAAGACCCAAGTGTTCAAAATATGGATTTTAATTTTGTGGCTTTCCACGGTGTTACCCGTGAGAAACTCATACATCGATTTTGATTAATTTGATCTCTCAAGTTTACATTTACCTTAATACTCAGATTCACTACAAGCACAACATACTACAAATTTAAAAAACAAACAACCCGAAACCACCTCAAACCCAAACAAAACCCACTTCCTTTCGGGCTGAAGATAGATTCTGTCAATCCACAACTTTTGCAAGCAAGTATCACCAGTTTCTTGAAATCCTTGAAAATAAATCACAACATAGCCTTGGGAGATCCCTGCCGTTCTGCACGTTTAGTGGCGTATCCTCTAATGCAGTATCTGCGTGTGTTTGTATACACAGAACTGGTCTCCTTCGAAGTGAAACTCCCTGAGTTTCATGTGGTTTCAGGTTTTCATAGGAAATATTTACAGGGTTCTATGCAAATAGGGACTACTCTGTTTAATTTAGGTCACTTAAAAACAATATAGTAGAAGCCACAGACGTTTATCTACATGCATTATCTTTTCTCATCATTACTAATTAGTAAGCAGTTAGCTAGAACATACAGTGGCAAAATGATTTGGTAGCACAGTTGCTGTTTCTCTTTGTTTAGGAAATTGTTCTTGAATAGTCAATTCTATGTGACTTTGATTTAACGCACAGGCTTAAATAAACCTTTTTTGCACAATGTTAACAGAAAATCTTTTGAGGGTCTTGTCTGTTATGTTCAAAGAGTTGGGGTAATCAAATATTGACAGGTTTTTTCCCTTTAAGGCTGTTATCAGATTAGAATTACTTTTGCATCCCAGTGGTATTTCCTTCTCCACGCTAAACTCTATCTCCTGTTTACAATTGTTAAACCAGGTGACAATTGCTATCTGTAGCTGTTAAACAAGACAGTAATTCCAGTGTCTTTTGATAATTGTAATGAAACTAAAATATTAGTAGGTCTGGATAGCTTATGCTTAAATGAAATTTTTAGTGTCATTTGGCTGGTGAAAAAAACATCAACATTTTTGAATAAAAGCTCAAATACTCACCATGTAAGGCTGAAAGTGAGCCCTTAAGCCATAGGCAGATTTCAGGCTTTAGTTTTCCAGTACATGTTCAACATCTATTTTTGAATCAGTGCATCAAGAAGGTCGACCATAAAAGTATCTTCCTACATCTTTTGTTATATCCTTTAAAACCAGTTCTTCAAACAGATAACTTCTTGTTGATTAGTTTTAAGTTATGCGAGTCACAGGAACTTCAGGCTAAGGAAGCAAAAATTTGATTCATTTACAGGGATGTTAAAAACATGTTAAAGAAAACAGGAAAACAAGTACAGGAAGTATGAAAATACAAGATTAAATACACTACCTTTTTATTCTTCAAAGCACAGCAAAATGAGACAAATGGCTTGACTTCACCTCCGCCTTATCTTGCGTTCAATGGGGATATTCCCCGAATATTCTTCCTGCCAACACATGGCTACTGTATCGGTTAATGAAAGAGACACATGGAGTACAGACCCTGAGGCATTATTTTAGCTTCTACAAAGTGCTAATTTTCATTTTTTAAAACAATAATAAAATATGACATAACGAATATTGCCTTAAGTGTACAGATTTTTATCTAAAGGCAAGGCATTATCTAAGAAAAGTGGTGATGATTTTACCTGTTTGGCCTTACATACTTAATTCCTGCTGAAACTGCAATGTCTTGTTTCCAATAGTAGTTTCCAGTAGAATAGGCAAAGCATATTAGCTATACAGTAGTAAATGGGATTTTTTTTCCCATGAAGATAAACCTGCAGTTTACACGTGCCCCTCACTGCTAACTTGAATCAGCAGCAGTGAAATGCTGCACCTATGGCAAATCAAATGGCCATCCAAAGCCCTTCTATTGAGTTTCTGTACCATTTTTATACCATTTTGCTATTGCTCAGTAAATTTCTGGCTAAGGAAACCTGCTGGCACTTCTTACCTGCAGTTCCTGTCTGGCCACTTTTCAATTCATCTGTCATAAAATGCAGAGGAACTTACTTTGTTTGTGAGAACACTTTCCCATTCTTTACTCTCAAACTCTTACACCTTGAAAATCTCCTACATGTTGTAAACTTAAAACAGCCTCAAGGCAGATTCACATCACTATTGCTACTGTGCCCCCATGCCCTGTTTTTGCCATTCTCAATCTCTGTTTTTTCTCCCAAATACGTATTTGGAAAGAGTTAAGGTGTAGGGCAGAATCAACTTACGATCCTTTTTCTCTCTCCTCACCTAAAACTTCCCTTCGGTAGCCAGACATTTGCTCATTAAGAACTGCAGTCTTCAGAAATAAAGGATGATATTGCAGTTGAATTAATCAACCATAAAGCTACAGGCTGTTAGGGTTACTGACATGGGGGGTTTTTTTTTGTCTTTCCGCCCAAAACAGAAGTTTAATATTCAAAGCCACCAACAATAGAAGAAGAACTATGTAGCCATGCATGAGGTTCAGAATTCAAGAACCTACCTTGAGAAACAGCAGGAGTGGATACATACTTCCCCCTTCATACAGTACCATTCTAACGCTTTTGCTGATAAGCCTCTGTGTCTTTCTGGGAGAAAAGCTGTCTCTGAGGCACCTGTCACCATCCTATAGCTGCTAGGTCTGTAAAATCACAAAAAAGAGACATTCCCTTTCCAGAGAGCAGCACCTGTCCTTACTAAGTCAAACCAGATCCATGTCTTCAGTATTTAACAAACAGTGCATCGACACAGGTCCCAGCAGGAAATGAATTTCGCAAACTGAGACCATTCCCTAGTCGCCAAAGAGAAGTATAAAGATGGAATTTCATATATTCACATATTTTTCAAGATGGGGGAGGGGGAGAAGGACAAGATTGACTGAGCAAGTGGAGTGATACAAACATAACAGAAATATGGCATATAATGTGTAGATGTACATATATATCATATATACTGTTGTGTGTCTGTGGTAAGGCTATCCAAATTCTGGTTCTTCTTACCTTTACTATTGTGGGACAAAATTTGGGACAACTCAAGCTCTGCCATTCTGTGCCTGTTTTCAAGGTGGTCGTTGTGGTGATCACCCTGCTGGTTTATCTGTGAAGATGCACAAAGCCAGATAGCACCGAGTTCTGTAAAACAAAGAGAGAGATTTTGTGCAGAGATAAGATTCATTGCTTTCAATTTCAATACTTTAGGCACAACATACTGATCTTCTTTGGATGCAAATTCAGAGATAGTGCCACACACAGTGCACCAGATCACTGAATTTACTCTCTTCTAATATTAAATATCAACCAAACATCTGCATCTATATGCCCCTTTTTCTGAGTGCATGTGTTCCAGATTCCTAGCCTGTTACTACTCAATCTTTACCATGCAGCAAACCAAACTTTATGATTAATATAATCGTGAGAAACTGAGAAAGTCTGCGGTATGAACCCACCTCTATTTAGGAATTCTAATAGCAATCCAAAAGCTACTGGAGACAAGATGTTTAACCAACTGGTGAGAAGAGCAGGGACATGTGGGGTTTTTTGAGAGTAAATCAGGGTTTGGAATGTTCTAAGCTGCAATTTACATTCCAGGGTCAGGAAGCACTCCTACCCAGCCACTACACAGCTCAGCCCTAGCTGCTGAGACCATACAATCAACGCATGCCTTTTCCAAAAAAGCATATTCACCATATGCAGACAAAACTTAGCGATTTACTTAAGAAATGTATCAGTACTAATGCAGTCATGATGAAGTACCCTTTATCCAAATGAGGGGAAGGCACAGTCAAATCTGGCAGTTGTGAGAGTGTTGGGCGATACACCCAGGACACTGAAGATGAAGGAGGAAGCCTGTAAGAGCTATGTTGGACTCTTGAATTTGCTGTAGAAATTTGCTGTGTGTAGCATTGCTGACTTCATTTTATTCAAAGAATCCACCAGCAGCAAATAAAGGCTGTGTTTTGTCACCAAGGTATGTTAGAAGTTATCTTTGGTACTGTACTGTGCAGAAACTTCTGCAAATTCTTGTTTTACACATAACCATGATAACAGTCACTCACCGTGGTGTTAACTGTCTGACCCTTCAGCCTGGCTACAAACTCTTAGGACTTTATTTGGAGTAAGAGCTGTAGCCTTTCAATGAGATCAGTTTTCAATAAATCCAGTGAAAGCAGTGCAAACTCCCAAGATGGTCACATTAATACTGTTTTAATTGCCAGATTGTATCAGCATGGCCTATCCTGACAAATTACTATTTTCTCTTTTGTTTGTATTAACTTAAACTGATTTATATGTATTGCATTGGAGTTTTACACTGATCTTGCAAGACTTAAATTTTAAAATCCTTTTTAATTTGCCAGGTAAGTACATTTTCTAATAGCATAAAAAAGAATTGAAAACATTTTTTACACCCTCTAAATAGAAATTGGAGCATGTTAAACCACTTCCCCATTTTTACCTATTTCTATTTCACATGTAATTAGATACACTTATCCAGTATCTTTACAATTATTGAAAAAAAAGGAGAAAGTACCGGGGTGAGAGTGAACAAAATTGGAAAGAGCAAAATTCAGCTGACTTCAAGAGAGACAGCAGCAGATCTTTGGATCACAATTTCTGAGTTGCTGACTCTATTCTTCCTCCTTAACAACAGGCAGTAGACACACAGTTTAACCGGATTGCTCTCCATGACTCTGTGTAGACACCAGCATTTTCAAAGAAAGTTTCAGTTCAAGATGTCATTCCAGAGATATTTTTCCTTTGATAAAGAAACGTTGTCTCTGCAGATTTTTTCCTGACACAACCACACCATACTTCTAAGAAAGATGAAAAAAGAGAAAAGAGGAGCGGGGGAAGACAAGTTTGGTAATAGTGATTTAAGTATTTTGCTGTATTGCATCTTTAAATGCTAAATGCCCACATAACTGTAGGTAAGGCTTGGCTAGTAATAGCAACCAATCTTGGCAATTTCCTTACACAAGCTTCTAATAATATTTGCGAAACCGGTTACACAATGTAATATTTTGAAGACAGGAGGTTTTCAGTACGAACACTGCAGATTTTTGCAATGCTGAGGTTGATCCCTCAGCATTTTCCCGGAGCCGCGGCCAGCCCTGCCTTTCACCGAGACGCTGCTCTTATCAGAGGCCCGGGTCGGAGCCCTTCCAGCTCCCCGGGCTCTGGGATCTCTCCCGGGCTCCTGCCCTCCCCCAGATAGGGGTACGGGCGTAGGGGCCTCCCCGCGGGCCTGGGGAGAGGCGCTGAGGCGCGATGTGGCCACGCGGGTCCTGGGCGCTGTCCCGGTAATCCCCCCCGCTGCGAGGGGCACCCCCGGGTTTGGGGAGCACCCCTCTCGGAGCGGGACAGCCACCTGCGGGAAGCCTTATCACCCCGAGGCAGGCGGGCCCCGGGGAAAGCTAGCGGTGGCCCTACGGTGCAGGGGGAGGGGGGGCGTCGCCAGGCACGGTGGCAGGGAGAGGGAAGCGGCAAGAGGCGAACGGTCCCTTCGGGGCGGCCAGCCAGACTCCGCCACGCTTCAGCGGAGCACAGCCGGAGGCCCGGGGAGGAGCGGGCTGAGCCGACACCGCGCAGCTGGGCACCGAGCTCCGCTTCTAGTCAGTCACAGCCACCGCGTGTCTCCGGACAAAGGGACAACACCCGTCCCGCCGGTAGCTGCCCGACGGCGGGGCTTCCACGGGGAGCATCCCGGAGGTGGCCGCGAAGCCCTCACCAAGGCCACCCGCCAGCGCGGCGCAGGGGCAGCGCTGTGGGGCGGGGTAGCTCCTCCCCGCCGCCACCGGAGGTGGAGCCGGGCGGCGCCGTGGGGCACCGCCGACATTTCCCGCAGGGTCGCAGCTCCTAGCAGCAGTGGAGGGACAGCTGGCTCGCCCGGAGATGACAGACACCCTGCCGCCCCGCGGTTGCCAGGCGGCGGAGCCGGCGGAGGACGGCTACTTTCGGAAGGTGGGAGGCGCGGCGGCCGGCTCAGGGGTGCCGGTGGGCTGTGTGCCCGGGACAGGCGCCCCGCGGGCACTTCGGGTTTGGCGGTCCCCTGCCCGCCGCTCGCGGGCTGCTTTCTCCTGACGGAGCGTCTTACGCTCTGTCCCTCGGCAACGGGGAGCTGCCTCGGGGAGGGGGGAAGGAGGCGAGACAGGGACCTCGGCTCTGGCTGAGTGTGTCGGCGGGGGAGTGTCCGACGCCGGGCTCCCGCCGAGGGGTACGCGCTGCGCTGGCGGCGGCGCGGGCGGGTGGGGTGCTCTGTGGGGTCCCGGGCGGCCGCAGCCGGACCGACCCTCCGCTGTCCCTGGGCCAAGCTTCACCTTGCAGGACAGGAGCACTCATACTTCTACAAAATGAGTGAAATTCCACCTTCTCTTCCCCCCCCCCCCCCCGCCCTCCTTCCTTTTCGCTCCTCGCTGCGTCCCCTCGCTCGCTCTCTAGTAAATTGCATTGTGTACCTGTAAGAAAGTTTACTGGAGTAAGGCGGTGAAGTTAACAGGCTCGTTAGGAAGTTTTTAATGAACATCTGCCCTAATTACTTTTCAGACCGAGTGGGCGGCTTATGCCATAACCTGCACCTGAATTCTTTTTGCACAACAGTAATTATAGTTAAGTATCGCCTGTAATGCAGCCCTGTGGGCTTCTGTGAACTTCACCGGAGGTAAAGGGCACTAAGTGCCGTTTTCGGGGAGCTTTGATTCAGCCTTCCCTCGCTGTTTTTAAGCTCTCCCCGCCTGTAACTTTTGTTGATGGCCTTCAAATAGGGGTGTAGGTACAGGGGGGTTTCGGTGTAACGTTGGATCCGAGACCATAAACTGTTTGTTCTATGGAGAAAAATAACAAACCTCATGCATCAGGCTGTTGTTGCTCACCTCTGCACAAAAATATCCCTACGATACACTTCAGCTACCACCTGGATTACACGATAGGGAGGCACGTACGGTTTGTTCTGTTGCCCTCTTTATAGGCTGTCTGGTTTTTGCCCCCAGTATTTACCAAATTCATAAGCCAGCAGGAGCTTAAGGAAAAATATTGCCCTTTAGTAGGGGAACTGCTTGCAGCTGAAAGTGAAGTTTTATCTGTGCCAGCCATAAAAAAAACTAGACGGACTGAAACAAAATTTTGACCAAATCTTGTCTGGTTTCTTCATTTGAGTAATCCTACTATAATATTTGGTGAGTAATCACTTCTTTCATAGTAGTCCATAGCAGGAAATCATGAAGTGTGGCAAAATTGTAATTATTTAGTTTTCACAGCTATGTTTTCTATAGTATGAAATGCTCATAGGCTGCCTTGAAGCATGTTAGTAAGAAAAGTTGACTTTTCATGAACTTATTAAGTTAGACAAATCAACTCTTCTACCTATTTGTTTTTTACTGATGAGGACTAACTGGAGTTTAATAGCCAAGTTGTGGTTCATAAGTCATAAGAGGAGTAGATCTTCTGCACTCAGACTTGCTAAAGGATTGAGTTTATTTTCAATTAAAATGTATGTTAGGGTTAATTTCACTGAAATGGCATTATACCAGTGTAATCCCCATATCCTGGACAGGAATGACATTTTTCTCATATATGAAAATACTGTAATATCAATTTTATACCTAATCATGAGCATCTTTCCCCACTTTTCAATTACTTATGTCTTAAAGCAGTAGAAAATGGATATGAATCTGATACTAAACAAATCTGGGTGAGCCAGCGTTGCAGTGGAACGTTCTTCCCTCTGTTCCTTCAGATCCTAGAAAGGTTCATCTGGCTCATAAGTGTTAATAAAATTGTAAACTTCAGATCAGGCTAGATGCTCAAAGCCTTCTGTCCCTAAAAGTTAGATGTAAGCAGGAAACCAGTATTCCTTGTTATACATTAGTTGAATGGTCTCAAAGATCAGAGCTTTCATTCTGACTCAGTAGTTCTAGGAGAAGGGGGGAGGACAAAAACCAACCCCAACCAAAACAACCCTGCTCCAGGAATCTTGAACAGATACCAGCTGTGAACCCAAGGAGATGCTTTGGACATAGTATCTTTAGGCCTTACGTGTTCATCTGAATGGTATGTTAGGTGATTTCATGTAACTGCAACTAGTGGTTGAGCTGTTCATGTGTGTCCATATGTGTTGTGCCCCCCTGCCCCCGTTCCTTTGTATCGCTTTCCCCTCCCTTTTTAAATCACACTACTTTTGTTTTCATGAAGGGATTTGAGGGTTGGTTTACCAGTTTTGTTGGTGCAGAATCACATCCATTTCCAGGGCTAGTCCTCGTGTTTTTTAGATCAAAATACATTTACTTAATTGACCTTTTTATACTATAAGCTCTGGAGCAAGGTGAAAACACTTGCTTTGTATCAGTCCTGCTCACAAAAGGGCTTCCAAGCACTATTTACATAATGAAGTTGCCTTCCATACTTTGCAAGAATATTGTGCACAATGAAATTTTGTAATCGAGGAAAAATGAGCAGTTCATACAGTATCTATTTGTTTTAGACTCTTGATATTTTCTTTTGATAAATGGATTATGTGGGAAGTATGCTTGAAGTTTGTATAGTGCCCTTTTGCATATTATGCTTTTTGAAGTCTTAAATACAGCATACCAGAAAACAACCCTAAGTATCCCCAAAATGCAATATGTAAAATGACTTATTTACTTAATTCTTGTTTAGTGCCCTTTTTTTTCCTCTGGTGAGGAGACCCTGTAAAACTATGACTGGCTCTATGGAAAGGGCCATGACCAGAAATGGGGAAACATACATGATCCTGTTTCCTGCTTTGACTTCTGTTGCCACACCAGAAAGTTAGGCTTGCTGTGACACAGCCAGATGAGTCTGAGATGTGATAGGTGGCAGCTTCTGCAGTCCACTTGCACCATTCATTCCTCAGACTCCCTCTCTCCATTCCCTTCCAGTGATGCCAGAGCTGCTCTGTAGGGACCTTTTCCTCTTTCCTTTACCCCATCTCTGTACATTATCTCCTTTTTCCCCATGGCAAAGGCCTGTCATTTATATAGGCTAAATTATATTTTCCTTAAACCTATAAGATGCTTTGAGCTGGCTTGGATTTTTTTTTTTTTCCCCAATATCTAGTTTTAAGGAAATTACCTGTGCAGCCACACAGGGTATATGCAACTCTGTCTATATTGCCCCTATTTCCTTCCCCTTATATCTCCACTCCAAAACAACCCTCTTTAACCATTTGATTAGCTGCAACTGAGCTTGTGAGAAAGATTTTAGTTTTAAAAACAAAACAGGCAGCAAAAAAAAAATCCTTGCTGGTGTCCTGAAGAGGATATGGCAAAGTGGAAGAAGCACCTTACTTTCCATCAAAAAGAAGATGGAGCTTCTGTCTAGAACTTACTTTCTGGGAAGATAATGCACCAGCAAACTGGTTCTGCCACTGTTTTGTTTATCTCAACCATCACATGCGGATAGCTTAGTTCAGTATGTTCCATGGTACATTGCCAGGGCAAACTGTACCTGTACTCCTGGATGGTGTGAGTGCTCTCAGACTGTCAGCCTTGTGCC
Organism: Grus americana; assembly: GCF_028858705.1. Taxonomy (NCBI): domain Eukaryota; kingdom Metazoa; phylum Chordata; class Aves; order Gruiformes; family Gruidae; genus Grus; species Grus americana. The sequence continues at coordinate 11,916,781 of NC_072864.1, forward strand.
TCGACCTCCTCTGTGTGGAGTTCCACATTCTTCCACTATTACTGGCAGCAACCTGTCAATCAACCATGCATATCCCGCATGTCCATCCAAATTCTGCCCCCAGTCTTTCTTCCCTGCAAAAGAGTCTGTGGTCAGCAGAAAATAATGACAAAACTAATAAGAGCAAAGAACAACTTGTTTTAAAAGTAGAGCAACGCATTTAAGACAGAAAGGATTTTTCAACAGACTGATAGTAATTAAAGCAGGTCTGTCCTCGTGTGCCGCTTTCCTTATGCAAGATGCTTCTCCTGCCTCTGGGGAAGTTATTCTTTGAGCCTGTTATGGCTCTGTGGATTGCCTGGCCTCTCAGACCTCTTCCTGGTTTTTTAGTTACTTTTGAATTCTTGTGGGAGAAACAACTCTCAAGCTGTTCTCCTTCCTTTTTTTGTCTTCTCTTTTTTCATTATAGCACACCATCCCACTTAACCAGTAAGTTTTCACAAAGTAAATATCCCCAAAACACATCAATATACAGAACTCAGGATATTTATGTAGTAGTACTCAGCCAGTCACAGGATCCAACACTTGCGTGGGGATCTATTAGTAGGGCTATGCCTGCCCTGTGTTTTGTTTTTGTTGGGTTTTTTTGGGCGGGTAGGAGCAGAGCAAGGAAGAGATATCTAGCAAGTTCGCTCTACTATATCTTTTTCTTGGTTTACTGCTTCGTAGCACCTTATGCAGACTGTAACTTCTCAAATTCCCTAGTCAGTCAGGAAGTTACAATAAAGTATAAGAAAAAGCCATAGTTCATTTTCCAAGGTTACCCTTTCTGTAGCTCTCCAAGCATCTGCTGGTACAGCACTAAGCATCCAGTCTTCAGTTTGGTTGTTTTGGATAGCAGTCCATTGTGCTACATAGAGGCAGAGCAGTAGGACAGCTAGTTTAATGAATCTTTAGATTCTGATCGATTTAATGAAGATGCTTATTTTCTTTTCTCTTCCCTTTCTTAAAGCTTTGGTTGCATCTGTGAGGCTAGATATTTATCATATAGACCAAGCTGATGATTCAGAAAGAAAGTATATATTAGTCCTCCCTGTCAGGGGAAAAGGCTAAAACCAGAAAACAATCAGTTCCATAAATGAAGCACCAGGCTGACAATGATGATAGGTATGGTAACCAGCTCATGAATCAGCACTTCCCTAATTAACTCTCTCTCCTTCCCCTCCTTAACTTCTGGGATTTCTTCTGCAGGGCTTCCCCTGGGCTGTGGTTAATGTATCAGTTTACCAACCTGCTACACCTGTGCTTCCACTGGGGTTTAAGTCATGTGGTTTTTTTAGTCATTAGTAGCCAAGCAACCACTAACATTAGCATTGACACAGGAATATTTATTTGCGTGTTTGTTCTCTTTCTAGTTGTCTGGCAGGACAGAAACAATATTGCGATGATTCATGCCCCCCCATCAAGCCATATCTACTCATTGTATAGACATTCATAAAACCTAAAACTGAAAGTAGGCCTTCCTGTGAAACTAAGAATCATCTGAAACTTGGTTAGTCAAGAGACAGACATCTCTGATGAAATATTAATTTTCATTTTCCTTAGCAAGCAGTGTGACAAGATAGAATGTTGTATAGAAAATGTATTTGGAATTTAATACAATAATTAGTTCTAAAATTTTATATTAAACTTTGGTGCCAGGCACTTAGAACTGTAAGATACTTACTTGTTCATGGTACAAGTACACCAGGCTCTAGAAGACCAGGCCTTCCTCCTCCCTCTTGCCTGCCTTTTTTTTTTTAAAAAAAAAAAAAACTTAGATAAAACTTATATTATAGAAAGACGTGCACTGTATAGCTAAAATTTCAAAATTGAGCTAGTAGAAGCATGCAAAGAGAAACTTTAATTATAGTAGTGGAAGAAGGTAAGGAAATAGACATAATAATTTAGCAGGACTTAGCATCAGTTCTAGAAATACTAGTGTGAATCATGCTGTTCACTACAATTGCTGTTACAGCCAAAGAAGATATGTGCGTAAGTTAAATTACATACACGTTTAAATATCTGGAGGATATGGCCATTTGCGTACACAACTGGGCTTGACAAGCAGCACAGGTTGCACTGGCTCGAAAGGAATGTTTTATTTTAAGTAAGAAGGCACACACCCAGTTTCAACTCTGTGTCACCTTCAGACAGTGCATGGCTCATCTTAAGTTCAAACCACTACTTCATAAATCATATTTATGTTAATTTCAAATGCTACTGTGATTACTCATAGTTTGGCAAACAGTCATGATTTATGTGTCCATCACAACTGGATTTCTAATATTAAAAAATACTTCTGTCTTGAAGAAGGAACTTCCTGGCATCCAAATTAAATGCAACTGCTTTCTTATTTGGGACCCATACTTTTGACAGCTGTCTTCCCTCTGTGGCAGGTAATTTCTCAAGGCCTAGAGCCTAAATTTGGAAAGCCACAAAGACACTGCCTATACCTCTTAGACTGGGGGATTTTAAGGCTCCTTCAGATGGGAGGTAAGCACTGGTGCCTTGTACAGAGGCAAGATACTGTCCATCCACAGTTAACCTGGAGTACCTGACTACAGGCTTGCCTAGCTACTCTCTCTGCCTGTGTGTAATCTGTAGAATTAAATCTCCCCCAAATCCCATGTGAGTCCTGAACAGTCAGTCCGCTGCTTCCTAGCTCTTCTTGAACTCCTGCTGTTGAGCTGGCTGGACCTGGTCTGGCAGGGACAGCATCACACTGACGTCCCTCAGACATTCATAATACAACTGCTTGCCAAATAAGTGTGTGTGTGATAATGTTCATAAACTTAAAAATAAAACCCAGTGCGATATCCTGCTGCCACCTAAGCTCAGGCATTAGTTCTAACCAGAGATGAGCAGCAATCCCATTGGAATCTGTCAGCACGCCCCATTAATTAGTCAGAGGATTGCTATCAAACATGCAGGCCCTGCACAGGTCAGCCTTCAACAGGAGATGCGTGTTTATTTGTCTAATATCAGTGTCTGTTTCTTTCAAGATAACATACGTCATACATCAAGAATTTATAACTCTTGTGCAGGTCTTGCCTCTGATAATGATATATTAAAAACATATCAGCTTCCTGATTCTGCAGTACAACAATACTCTTCAACCAAGCTGGAAGAAATAAACTAACTGATTGAACCTCAGGTTTTAAAAAGCTTTTATTGTTTCAGGAGCTAAGGGTAACAATATTTAAGCACTTTAAATGCTTCTTTATGAAATGCAGCTATTCTCTGAGATAAAGGGAAAAAAGGTGCTAAAACTGATAGCTGAGTTTACCATTTGAATTGTCTTCACAGCAAAGTTACTCAATTTACTTGTCATCCCCTCCGCCCAAAATGCATGCAATGAAAGCTTAAATCGTGCTCCATTTTTGGTCATTTTTGCAACCTCCTTTTGTTGCTATTTCATTCTTTTGTTGCTATTTAATTAATTTTACTAATAGTGCATAAGCCATGGTAAAATACAGTTCACTCTCCAAGTTATCTTGGCTCAGCGAAGAAATAAACAGTAATTAAATGAAGCATCTAGCATCCTGTTGACAAGAAATGAAACAGTAGGTGTGGAAACCATTGGGAAGTTTGGCCACCAGATGTTGTAATGAACCGAACATTAACATTCTTGGGATTATCCAAATGTGAACTGAGTGCAAATGCTGTCTGGGAAAGGGATCTTCTACATGGAGGAAAACAAAATTAAGCACTTTCTTGGACCTGTCTGCTAAATAACTTATTAGTACACAGATTTTGTGCTTTACACAAGGGGGAATCTTCCCCAGATTGTGTATTTCCCATGTTTTGTTTTGGTTTTTTTTCCAATATTGATTATTTTCACTGTCTTCTGTGCAGGCTTCTAGCCATCAGTTTTCTGGCAGCCTGATTACAATAAAGAGTTTAAGCCTGCAAATGAACACAAACTAGCTGAGCGTCCCCATCCCCTGTGCAGGAGATGTAAAAAGCAATGTTTTCCAAAAGGTAAAATATGAGTTCCTTGCAGGCCTTGAGAAATAAATAGGAGGTATATGCTTGCAGCAGGTGACCCTATCCTGAAAACAGACTCACTCCTCTGTGCACAAGAAGCCTTTCACCAAGAGACAGAAGTGCAGCACTTCCAGGTACGCTGGAGGTGATATGGATACCTCAGTCTGTCAGTGCCTTGTCTTCTCAGGCCCCAGGGCTGGTTTTGCATTAAAGCTTCATACAGAGATTAGTGGCCAGTCCTGAAATGCAGGGAAACATCTCTGCCACTTTTTCTCTTTGCACAGAGTTTAAGATCATTGCAGTTTTGCACTCATCATTCAATGGGAGCTTGTTTGATTTCTGGGCTGGAGCTTGATCAAAGGTCCACTGAAATAAACACACGCCTTCTACTGAGCTTCATGGGCTTGGGAATCAGGCAGTTGATCTGCATGAAAAATTTCCCAGTAGGAGAGCTGAAAAGAAGTATTTGAATGATGTCATGAAACTTGTTTGGTGCACAGAAAGGGCAGGGAGTTCTGGAAAGAAGCTGCAGCTTTACAGAGAAAATTAAAACAAGGGCAAGGCAAGGATATGTTTAGGAAGGATGCTTGGACTAAGTGATCGAGAAAGAAGCTGGAAGAAAGCATCACAGACCTATGCAGAGATATAGAGATGACAGGCCCAAGATGAGAATCAAGTATTTAAGCAATGCAAAAAGCAAAAAGAAATAATTGGCAAGGTTCAAATGAAAAATGGCATGGATAAAATGGAAGGAGAGAAGACTTTGATATACCAGTAGTAGAGAAAGATTGTACAACACAAAGTGAAGAAAAAGTAAAGTAGGAAAAAAAAAATGGCAGCCCAGAAAAAGAAACAGGCTAAGAGCAGAAAGTAACTTGTGGACACAAGAACATGTTGCATCTTTAAGTGTACCTTGCTTATGTCTCTGTGTATAAATGTGTGTAAAGGAGCATAAAGTATTTGGTAGTTAAAGGACTGCTTTTAATCTGAAATGAATAAATGAGTTTGCTACATGTGCATGTCCTCTCCAGTAACAAGTTCATCATCCTTGTATTGTGCTCACTCCAGGTGCGTTCTCAACGAAGACAGTATACATTGCGCACCCAAGTTTTGGGCTTCTGCTGTAATTGGTATTTCAATGCAGAAACATTTCTCCAATAAGAGTAACTTAATGTGGCATGTTTTTTCAAGTTACCTGCCAAACAGTGCTTCTGAAGATGTTTGCACAAGCTTCCTGTCATTTTACAAACTTTTCAAACTAGAGGTTTAAAATTGACAATATTAGGTTATGTGCTTTCTCAGTTGAACTAGTGTAATCTGGATTGATCAGCTCACTTCTCTATAGTCAAGTCAATTTGCTTTCGCTTGCCAACCCAAGTAAGAACTGAACTTCAAGTAGATGATTAGAACTTCATGTTCTATTTAAATACTTGCTTTTGTTGTGCTGGTATGTCATTGCCTGACCACTCATAATTAGAACTTGTTGAGAGACTTTTAAATGCTGTTATATCAACCCGAAATTTTTTGAGTCAAAACGAAAAGGGAGAGGTCCAAAATAGTGCATAATTTTGTGGCTGGAGTACTTGAGGGAAGACTTGCATCAGACAGATCTGAGCCTCCTTCTTGTGTAACGCACAATTCAGTAGGACCGTGATGAGCTTTGTAATGATACCCAGCAAGGCCGCTCAAAAGGACATGCTTTATTTAAGGGTAAGCCTTAAAACAGAGTGGTCTTATTTGTTTCAGAATCAGTAGTTAAGGCTGCAGGGATGTGCTGGTTGCCTATAAATGAGTATTAATATCCAAAGACATTTAATACTTTAAAAAGAGGGTGGGCAGGGGCAAAGAATAAAGAAGTGGAACTTCTAACCTATTTAAAAAAGGTGTTAACATTGTGTTTCCCTCAAAAAAAAACCAAAGGGAAACAAAGGGAAAAGAAAAAAGAAAAAAAAAAGGGGAAAAAGGGGAAAAAGAAAAAAGGGAAAAAAGGAAAAAAAAAAAAGGACAAACATGCAGTCCTATTCATCTATAACAGTTTTAGCTTATCAGTGTTCACCAGAATACAATGGCTCAGTCCTGCTTAAACGTGGGTTGCAGTGGTTTGAGTCTTGTGCTTATGTAAGGTCTGCATGTACACAGGAGCATTCTTGTGAATTCTGGATTTCATGCTTTACTTTTTAAGGGCTTAATTTGATTAGTATCTGAATGCATAATCATCATCTTACCCTCTCAAGCTCTATTATTCCATATCCCATCTCCCATCTTACTTGACACTGAGCTATCAGTAAATCTTTGGCCAACAGGTAACAAGAAAAACTAATGGGCAAATAAATCATTGCCTCTGGCACTGTGAACATACACAGATGAAATAACTTATAAAGCTTATTCATATTTCACATTTCACATTTTTGGTGCGGTATGCAAGTGTTGTTGGGTTAGGGCAGGGTAGAATTAAAGATCCCAGGGCATTTCCTGGGTGTGAAGAAGAGCTGTGCAGATAAGCAGTATTGTGCCAAAAATAAGTTTGAGGTGTAAAGAGAGGAACCTAGGGAGGAGTTGGAATTGTACTGAAGGTCTGAGCACCAGAAGGAACAAGAACAGAGATCCTTAGAAACGTTCTTAAAATTGTGAGCAGTGGTGCCACCAAAGCCTGTTTTTGATACAGTTGTATGTCACGGCTGTGTATATCCCAGTATGGAACTCTGATATTTTGCAAAGGTTAAGCAGAAGCTTTGATAGGAGTCACCTCCTTGCCAGATACTGTTTTTAATTAAACCTGTAGAAACTTAGGAACGCTCTGTCAAGTTTGGTTGTAATTGGAAAATAGTTTCAAAAGGTTTTTAGGGGAAAACAGACTGGCTTACACATGTACATAAGCTTTAAAACAAATATTTTCTGCCTGGATGTTAACACTTTAGTCATGGTGTCTCTTTCACTTTTAATGACCAAGTTTGAGAAAAGAAACACTGTCTGTCATTCATTATTGAAGTCAACGTAGTTAATTTGTATTCATACAGAACCCATGCCATTAAAGTTCATTCAAATTCAGTGTTGCTTCCTTTTCAGTCTCTTGCAACAGTAACAAAGAAACTTGTTTCCTTAATTCTAGGGATGTAATCCTCTTGCTGAGACCGGTCGAAGCAAACTGCAAAATCAAAGAGCTGCCCTGAACCAACAGATCTTAAAAGCAGTAAGAATGAGAGCTGGTGCTGAAAATCTTTTAAGGTACATATCATGACTTCCTAGTTCTCTTGCCTGAGCAACAAATTTATATATTTTTTTTAATTTTTTTAAATGTCTCTTAGCCGTTGCTTTTTCCCAGTCTGCCTAATTGCTCCCCTAACATGCTGCATAAATTACTGCTGGGTGCTTTGTGAATATCCCTGAAGTTTTTTTAATGCTGTAGCTCTATAGGGTCATTACCTGCTATAAAGTGCACTTTCAAAGCTGTTATGTTGTAGCAAATGAGCTGAATGTTAGACTATCTTATGTTGCTCTGTTTGATCAGCTTTATTGCTAGTGATAATGGCAAGTGAACCTTGCCAAATATTGTAATGTTATTTATTCTATGTAGTAGTGATAGAGGAGTAGCAGGGTAGTGCACATCTAATTTGAGCTAGGTTACAGTTGTCACCAAATTCTCCTACAGTTTGAGGTAACCGGAAGAGACTTCCCCTTTATCTATTACGTTTTGTCCACTGAGGTTTTTTTTTAAAGACACAGTTTCTTATGTGGCTGTCCCCATAGGAATAGCCTTATGGTGACCCTGTCTTGAGGCTATTACATGCTGTCATTAACTGCTTAGCAAACAGTCCTGTAGCTTTCCAACAATCCATCTCTCTGTTACACAGAAGAACTGAAAATTTCCCCAATACTCATCTGCAATAGTGCCCTATAGTGTGTTTCCCTGCAACTGGAGCAACAATGGGTCTCCAAGAACAAAAATCTAGTCAATATACTTCCCTTAGAGAAGTGAAAATGCTTGGATAAATTAACTTTTCTTAAACTTGCCATTACTTGATAGGTTGCCCTTTGCCTGTCACCCGCCTTTATCTCCATGCTTGGCAAGAGAGGTGATAGGTCCAAAGCTTACATAGTTTTAGCTTCTGTGACTGACTTAATTTTGCTTTGTTTTCTGGTAATTGACTTAAGGAGTAAGACTTAGGGTTTTTTGCTTCCTTTTCTATGTATAGCCAAATTCTTATATCTGCTTTTGAAACTAAACACTGTTTATTCAGTAGATGTTTCTGCATGCCAACTCAGGAGTGTTTTGGAAAGGCTAAAGAGATGAGTAATATCTAATATGAACACTGGTTACCATAACATTCAACCTAGAGGTGTCCTAAAGTTCAGCTCCTGACACCAATATTAACGGCTGAAATTCTGAAGTTGCTATTAACAAGACTGGGAACTAAGCCCATTTGAAGATTAGAGGATCGGACTTATTTCTAAGTTATAAAAAACCTAAAATGAATTTATACCTGTTAGACTATTAAAACTTGCTAGTTCTTTGAAAGAAGCAATTTTAAAAGTAACCTGACCACTAGACAGTTCACCTGACTAGATGTATTTACAATCCCCTACGGAAAAACATAAATTCACAGATAACACACATTTATTATGTGAAGTACAAGCTTAGAATTTTAACCTTGGAGTAACTAGTTCTTCACCAAGCTGCTCCATAAAACTGGAGGCTTGTTCCAAGGGAAGCCTAGATGTATGAGAGGGTTGTGCATAAATATTTATGAGGGTGAATTAATCTTAAAATAAAGGCAAATGCAAAATGCTGCAAACTTAAAACAAGTTTGTTATTGTCTAATGATTTGGACTCTCCAATATAGGGGTACAATATCTTAAGCCTGGATATGGACCATATCTTAAACTCATACCTGTGGTTACAGATAACAGTTTAAGTCTCTTGAAAACAGTAATGCTGTATGGAGAATCAGATTAGAAATAGTGATGTGATATCCTGAAATATACAAACAAGAAATCACACAGAAATGCTCTGGGGGGCTAAATACTAAGATCCACAGTGCTAGCAGTTGAAAACATTGTCATGTAAACATATAAATGGCGAAGGAAACAAGCAAACAAAAAAATTCTATTTGCATCTGACAAAATTATAGAGAAAATTGTATTAAAAAGAAATATCTTTCTACCTGTATATTTGGTTGTAAAACATACTGTAGTAACAGTTTTATGGGAAAGTTGTTTTCTTAAGAATAAAAGATCAGAAGTCTCAACAGATCATTATTTGATTTATAATGTGGGGAAGTCTCTTTTGAAAAAAATATCTCTTGACTCCCCCTACCTCCACCCTCATATCTTTTACTAGGAAAAGATTACATAATCTGAAAATAGGACAGTGATTCTGTTTAAGATGCTTTAGTTTTGTTGATTAATGTATCTGAAAATAAGCCTGAGCCTTAATCACACCAAAAAATTTAGCACACAGAAAACCTTCTATGTGTCTGCATGCTCTTATCTGGAAACTATCCCAGGCTCTCTCTTGACAGAAAAAACTAATAAATTCTGAAACATGAGGTCTTGTATCATCTCTTAAGGAGATAAAAAAAAAATCTTAAAAATGCTGAGAATGCTAGCAAGGGGGTCAACCAAGCTTATGTAGAAAACCTTTTCCTCAACAATAAAAAAAGTATGTGTCTCTTTCTGCAGAGCAACCACCAACAACAAAGTACGAGAGCAGGTACTACTGGAACTGAGTTTTGTAAACTCAGACTTGCAGATCTTAAAGGAGGAATTGGAAGGACTTAATATCTCAGTAGAGGTTTATCAAAATACAGAGTAAGTATAAAGCTAAGTTGCTCAATTATTAACAGATCTTCTCTTTACCACTGGAAACAAAATTGCTTCTAGGCGAATGTGAATGCTGGACAACAATTACGTGAAAGAACAGAGAGCTTGATAGGAAGAGAACATATTTGATGGTAGATTTGTTGACTAAAGGTTAGTCTGCATATTTGTCTTTCACTTGGGAAAGGTATGTACCACTAATCCTTAGACACGGAGCTCCTTCGTGGAGGAGAGTATTGTGAGAATTGAAAGCTGTTGGGGCTTTATGGGGAGACACATGGCACCTAGGGCAGTTTCCAGCACTGGAATGGCTAATTGGTTCGGTGCATTCTGGAGTGAGCAAACCTAGTGATATAGTATCTGTTCTTAAACGCAGTGCATACAACAGTTCTCTCTTTAGCTGGAGAATAGAAGTCCAGCACCGATTTAGAGCTCGGGGCAGACGTGAGGTAATCTTTAAGGTGTGTACTTCAGTGATAGAAATTAGCTGGCTAAGCCAGAGAAATTTTTAGTAGATGAAGTTGGAATTGTTCCAACTTCATTTTTCCCACTTTAAAGGGCACGCTAAGCTTCAAATTGCAATGGGTTCCTCCAAGATAAAATTTCAAAGTTAAAGATTATTCATTGCCTGACTACGGCAATGATTTCTGTATGTTAGATGTCTTGTTGCTCCTATGTTTACTATTAGAGTAACATTAGTAGCTCAAGACACAAATTGAAGTGCTTCATATGAGGGGGTATAATTTTTGGGTCCCTCTTAGCACTGTTCTCAGGTGTTAAATTCCAGGTGGACCACAGGGAGCTCTTAATGTAGAGGGACTAAGCACATTTCCAGTGGGGTATCTTTCAACTGAATGCTGACTTAATGAAAAATATCTATGTTTCATTTTTATCAAAAAGGAACTTGTGCTAAAGTTCCTGCCCTCTACCCCCATGTCAAACTTTGACAACTATTTGATGTAAAAATGTTTTTATTCAAGATGTTAGCCGTCTTCATAGATGCATGTGAGCATAGAGAACAGTATGAAAGTTATGGCTGTGGGAATGAGAACAAGACTCCAGAAGTACTATTTCTTCTTATAGCTGAAGAATATTTGAAATATTTGGATTCTCAGTGAAGGGTGAGCAGTAGGTCAGGCCCCAAGGCAGGTAGAAGCCTTGCAGCTGGACAGTAGTATGCTGTTTATTCTCTCCTGACCCTGCTTCCCCACTCTGTTTTGAATGGCGTTTTACCTTTCTGATGCCGTTCATTCTAAGCTCTGAATGCTTTTTTATATTCCATCAGCTAAAATATTTCACTCCCTCTGTAACTGCTCTCCAGCCTTTAATAGCAAATAGCTATTAATAGTTGCTCTGTGAATCTATTGTGCATATAGTCATCAGCATGAGGTCACACCCACGTTACTAAGTTGCACTGTATTGTGTTACACTGATCTGAAGGGTTGGCCTTCCCAGTACTGGTATGCATCTCGGCTGGATTGAGAAGTGTGACGTTATTTCTACTCAGTTCTGGAAATCCAGGATCACCTCCCTAACTGTTCAGTGCCCCCATGATGTTGACTCCACGGGTGTGACACTTTAGAAACTTAAAAAATAGAAATTCAGTTCCTTTGAATGACAAATGCTGGTGTCCACAGGGACTGTGGGTGGTACTAGAATTCATTAAATCAGTAAGTTAGGATTTCTCTGTATGTGTCTCACTTCCTTTTGGGGAAAAAGACTCGATATAATCTGTTGTAAAAGTGTCGTGGTTTCTTCTAAAAGCCTTATCAGAAATTAGATCACTTGCACTACCTGCAGTAGTGTTTTGGCTCTGTATCCTGGAAGTCCCTTTCAAGCTAACAGAGCCACTTGCTGGATTGTGCCAACCAGTTTAAGGACTCTTCCTCTGCTGAGGAAGCTGCACTCCTATTCCCACCTTCCCAAGATGGAATTTTCACCAGTCAGAAAGTGATATTTTAGAGGCTGACTTGTTTAGAGGTTAACACCTAGCATTGTCTACAAACTAAGTAGTTCTTAGACTTCCTACTCTTAGACCTTTCCCTGTTTAAAGTTGGTATACTTTGGCCCTGTGTTAGACACACATCCCTTCTACATATGAAAACATTGGTAACATGTAAAATACTGATGATAACTATTGATGATTACCATAGCTCTTACCATGGCAGATCTCGTAGCAGATGTGGAGCTGTTTTCTGTCCATATAACTTGTGAAGGTGTATAACGGTTGAGCTAAATTGCAGTAAGGCAGCCTTTGAGAGTCTCCTTTTCTTTCCTTGAAGGAAAAACAGGCTCAAATGAAGGAAAAGAAGAAGAAAAAAAGGCGCAGGCAAATAGCTTTCCTCACTCTGCTCTTGAAGAGTTAGGCCATTAAGCAGACATTCTTGGGCAGGAAGGAACTATTATAAACTATGTACCTTTTACCTGAACACCCATCAGCACACTAACTTTCCGTCATCAGATGAAATAAAAATAACTACCTTATCAACAGACAAACGGAAAACAAGTATATCTGCATCTTTTTGTTTTTTCCATAGAGAGACTTTCAGCATTCCCTTGGTACCTCTTGGCTTGAAGGAAACCAAAGAAGTAGACTTTACACTCCCCCTCAAGGTAAATTTCAAAGACCCATTTCAGAATGCATAGTTAACAGAGATAACTTCCATTTCAGATCTGTTCAAAGAAGGAGAAGTAATTTATGTACAAATTATTTTTTGTTTCATTTCCCCTAAAACCGAGATGCCAATGTGTTTAAAAATCAACCACCAATTATTTGGGTCGTTGCTAACATCTAACTAGGACAAGGAGTCAGAAGATGTTACAAGAAATCCCACTTTAGAAACAGTAGAGTTAAACCAAAGAGAATAAAAATTCCTTCTGCAGTTTTTGGTTCCATTAAGACTATTGATTACTACTCTGTGTGAAAGGAAGTAGTAATGAAGGTTTTACTCAGCATAACGCAGTGATGTTCCAACTTGCACTAACCAAGCTAGCTCAGTTGGGAAGCAGTGTTGCAGCATTAACGCTGTTTGTTTGTTGGCTAATATACTTGGCTGGCTCTTTGAGTCACCTTCTGTATTTTTTTTGGACTACTGTGGATTGTGCAATGTAGATTTTATCTCATGGTAAACCATCTTATATCACTGTGGCATTTGTCTCTGCTTTTACTTCTGTAGGTTAATCTCCATGGTCAGCTTATGGTACCACTTTATGCCATTGTAGCTTTGTTAATTTAAGTGGAATTGCACTAATATAGCTGACAAGAATTTGGCAGTCTCTTTCTGTTAACAAGTTTTTATGGTCACTTGATTCCCTTGTTATTTTAGCTAACAGGATTCATTTGTCCCTTTCAAAACCACTAAATGTTGTTTTAAAACCTAATGGAGTTGATGTAATAGGTGTTTGGTTCCTTTACACGAGGCTCAAATTTCTTGTCTCAGATATCAAATTATTAGTTCTGTTGTCTTTTTGAAGTCTCATTGCTATATGTTACTATATTATTGACTGGAACGGAGTAGACAACATGCAAATCACATCTGAATCAATTTTGTACTGTTTGTGACTGCAGAAAAAAATGAATGGTTTAGGTTAATTTTAGATACTCCAATTTTTTACTTTTTTTTTTTTTTAGGACTTTATTCTGGAACATTATAGTGAAGACAGTTCTGAATATGAAGACGAAATAGCAGATCTCATGGATCTGAGACAAGTAAGTTCAAGTATGGCATACCATGAGTTCTTTTAATCTAAGTTGTAAATAATAACATTTTTACGGAATCAGAATATGCCTTTATTACTTTTAACTTACCATATTCTTATTGACTTCATTTCTGAGATACGGTACATGAATTTCCATTGTCCAAGAGCTTTACAATCTGAGTAAAGAACAAATGAAGAAAAGGATGATGTTATGTAAACTGATTGAGCTATTGACACAACTTTGTAAATCCTGTAAATCTAAGATTTGTCTTTTTTTTTTTTTTTTTTTTTTTACTTTAAAGTATTATAAATTTAGCAAGAAGAGTGTTGAAGTGAATGCATCTGGCAAAAGATTGTAGTAGAATGGTGGTTATTCCTAACTATTACTTGCTTCCTATATTATACTAGAAATATAAACTTTCTTTGTAGCTTTCATAAAATACCTACAATCTTTATTTAATTAGCTCTAAGACTTGCAAACAGATCCCTTTTGCTTCTCTAATTAACTCTGAGACTTGCTAAACAGATCCTCTTTGCTTCCTTAAAGATTATGTGCTACTTCTGTGCAGCTGAAAAACTCTTATTTGGAATGCATCCATTTGGCCTTAAGCTTAATGTTCTCAGCTTCCACACACTTCTATGATATGCAGAAGTCCAAAGGAAGCAGAGCTTTATCCTTGGTGTTTCAGTATTCATCCTGTAACTCAACAGAATGCACTTTATTTTAATCTATTGTATTTTAAGGCCTGCCGCACTCCTAGCCGAGATGAAGCTGGCATTGAGATGTTGATAAGCTATTTCCTTCAACTTGGTTATGTAGAAAACAGATTTTTCCCACCCACCAGGCACATGGGAGTTTTATTTACATGGTAAGTGTGTAGTTCGTGTTTGTCTTTTGCTTCCCCACCCCCCAATGCTGTTAATGATTAACTGTCTTCTGTTTAAATGGAAGCTTGTCAGTGTGTTTCTCCTCCCCCGCTCCCTGCAGTGTGTGTTGTCATTTTTTTATTTTTTTTTTTTTTTAATAATAAGAGTAAACCCGAATACAATACACCCTTTTCATGCTTAGAGTGAAGCCATTGGTTAGATTATGATTTGGGCTACAGGTTAGCACAAGGGAAAAAGGGAGAAAATTAATCTTCTGCAGATGTTTCCTGGACTCTGAACCTTGGTGCATGAAACAAATGGGGAATGGGTCAGACCATAATTCCCCTCCTTCAATTTGTTAAGAGGAATATTTGAGCTAGAAAAGAGGCAAGGTTGCTTAATTTATTATAGTGGAGTGTCTGCTACATCTATGAGCAAGTTTGAATTCAGAATTTTTATTTTTATGATGAAAAAATATGATTACCAAGCAGCCAAGAAGAACTGTTAAATTTCTAGTCATAACTGCAAAAAGAAACTTTAAAATACAAGCTATAGAGGATCTAGCCATGCCAATAGTTGATCTTTGGCAACATCTAAATATGAGAACATAGCAGCACATATGGATACTTCCCCAGTATACTTTCAGCCTCTGTGATGTTTTATAGGCACTTTTGAGTTAGATATAATATGTTTATGGAGGCACATTTGTAAAACCTGCTGAAAACTAAGCCTCAAATAAAGCCGTTTCCTGGCTTGCAGCACTTAGATTTTCCTTGCAGTACATACTCGTATTTCTATTCACCTTCATTTTCACTGTAGCAGAACAATTATTAAGAATTCCACTGCTCTTTTGGAGGAGGAAAAAAAAAAAGGAATGAAAATATCTGTTGTTTCAATGGACTCTGCTAATCTTAATGATTCTTTTAATATTTGTTTCCTAAGGTATGATTCCTTCACAGGTGTCCCAGTGTGTCAGCAAAATCTATTGCTTGAAAAAGCTAGTATTTTATTCAACATTGGAGCTCTCTACACCCAGATTGGAACACGATGCAACCGTCAGACCCAAACTGGACTTGAAAATGCTGTTGATGCTTTTCAGAGAGCTGCAGGTACACATTTAAAAATATTGGGAAGATCTTTATGCAAATGTTCCTAATTTCATCCTGAAATCCTGCAGATTTCTGCATTTCCCACTGACTTCATTACACAAAAAAGGCAGAATAGGGAAATTCAAGAAGCCTAGTGAAGAGCTGAGATGAAGCTTTAATTCACAACCAGGAACTGTGGTCCGAACATGCAGATAAAGACAGTGAATATGAACACTGTGGTTAACCATTAATGAACTGCAGTTCAAAGGTCCAAGTAATAGCCCTAATGTTAACTGCTTCATTGTTCATTCTTTGCTTCACCAACATAGCTGCTTTCACCTCAGTGATATTACATTGATGTAAAATCCGTACAAGAAACAATTTAAAGGGCTGATAAAGGGCTTGAAACCTAGTTTTTCATATGGTCTCTTCAAAATTAATATTGCTGTGTTCTCTGGTGAATTTTGCAATTCATTAGAAGTTGACTACATCTTTTTCATAGATTCCAAAGGCAAACAGTTCAAAATACTCAATCTATCTCTGTCCCAAGCAAAGAAAACCACAAATTCTAACAGAAAATCATATCTCTTGAACTAAAACGTTATAGAAGGTTTTGTTTTGTTTTCCAAGTAGATTTTCTAATTTTTTGTAAATGTCATCTGTGCTACATATAATGCTTAAAGATGTGATGTATGTAATTAATATGTACTATAAGATTTATTTCTGCACTAACAATCTGTGGCTATTGGTTTCCACTGTATTGGTAGCTTTATCAGCTACAAACTGTGGACTACAGAGTTGGATTGTCATAAAACCCATCTTTTGGGTATACAGCTATAAAAAAAAATTATAGTATTTCTTCATGCATATTAAATAAATTGTTTTTCAACTTTTGTATTTAATTTTGTATTTCAATACTTGAGCAGCAGCAAAATAGAGAAATTTCTCCTTCCATTTTGCAAATGAAAAAATCACTGCTTTTCACTTCAACGTATTTGCAGAACAGAATGAATTCAGAAATTGAAATGCATCATTTGCTACCACAGTACCTTTGCAGGGCCCCAAAGCAATGTGCTCAGGAGGCATTTCATTGTACCTGTGCATGGCTCCGTAACACTGTTCATTATGTTAGTAGAGACATGATATAGAGCATGTATTAACCATTTCTCTGTACTGAATGGATAATGTTGCAAAGAGTTTATCCTCAACAAAGCTCTTGGTGTGTATATGCTTACTGCATAAGCAGAAATATATTGAGAAAAAAATAAAAAAATAAAAATCTTTTTCCACCCTGTACTTTCAGTCCCTTTCAGTAGGGCGCTCCATCAGTACTTGGGATGTGCAGAGGTGGCCATAATTCAAATTTGTGTCAGGGCATATTAAGATAAAAGATACAAGTGTAACATAAAACCCAAAAAAATCTCAGAAACTGGTAGCAGAAAAATGCAGCACCATACGGACAGAACCAAATATAGTGGCAAGAAGTAAGATTACAGAAGCTGGGACACTTAAAAAGCAGAGGTCTTATCAGTACACTTTTGTAGTATTATCAGCAATTAGCAGGCTATTAGAACTCACTAAACCAGTTGGATGACGGTGTGTGCTGAAGATTACCCTCCCATCAGTGTTAAACTGTTACTTGTTAGAGTGAAACTGTTACTTAATATTTGCACTACAGTTAGTGTTTGTTTTTAATTTGATAAATGATAGAAACTGTTAACACATTGGTGGAACCAAATGCCTAGAGCAGAATCTAATTTTACCCTATTAAGTATACTGTTCTAGATTACTTATAGGGATGGAACTGAGCTTTCATGGGAACACACAATGCACTTAGCAGCACCTGAAAAGGAGATTCATAATTAAGTTTATATGTTTGTGGGTTTCCCTTCCATCCAAGGGTTCTACTGTCACCACCTTATAGTTGCATAGATTTCTTTTCCTTTCTTACATATGTATAAGCCCTAGCCTACCACTCACATATACAAGTCATATTCAGCACAGCTTTACAGTCAATCACAAGAACTGTTATAAGCAAAACTGAAGGTATTGCCTTTAAAACTTGCAGCTTCTGTTGCTCCTCTGAATTGTAATTTTGAGAACTTACCTGGAGATGTTTGATGGGAATGCAAAGCAAAACCTGTAAGTCAGTTTAATTTCATGTGTACTAAGAATCCGTTCAGATTGCTATAGTGCAATACTAGACAGCATGCTTTCAATCTTAATAATTATGGTATGTGCTAGAATTAAGTTAACCTGCTTCTCTCTCTAATGCTGACAAAACCATTTTGTAATTTCAGGAGTCCTAAGCTACTTAAAGGAGACCTTTACTCACACACCAAGTTATGATATGAGCCCAGCTATGCTGAACGTGCTAGTAAAAATGATGCTTGCGCAAGCTCAAGAGTGTGTTTTTGAGCAGATTGGTCTTCCTGGAATACGCAATGAGTTTTTCACACTAGTGAAAATGACACAGGAAGTTGCCAAGGTAAAATGAGAGACTTAAAATGTAGTCTTTAAAATAACTGTTTACAGTGCTGTGTTACTAGCTACAGTCTCTAGTAACATTAACAGAATTTATTAAACCTAGACGTTAACAACTGTTACTGAAAACCAAAAGTAACAAGGGACAGCTCGCAACCTTTCAGAAGATTAAATGCAAAAAGCTGCAACTTAAATATCATTATCTTAGAACTGTTATGATTTGTTTTTAATTAATAATTCATGAAGTTTAATAGAAACATGCTGGAACACTGAGGCAGTGAACTGGCCAGAGGTTTTTTTACAAGCTATTTATCATATTGCTCTTTCTAACAGTACAGATCTTATCCACAGAACAACACACAAAAGGACAGTTGTTTGTGTAGTTCTCTGTTAAGTATTGAACTCAACCTATCTGTTATTTCCCAGTAGCTGGAGGTTATGCAAACCTAAAAAGCTTAAGTCCAAAAGAATAACTAAATCATAACTGGGGGAAGGACCCTGGTGAGCAGAGTCAGATTGGTAGCTGCAGAGCTGTCTTAGGACTTGCCTGAAAAATGGAGAGGCAGGCTGTGTGCCAGAAGGTAGTGCTCATACTTGATTGAGGTTGTTGGCATCAAAAACTGGATATGCCAACATGATATGAAAATGCTTTCTGAGCCATTTCAGAGTAGCAGATACGTAATTGGTTCCATACTAGATAAACGGGCAAAGCCTTTCCTACCTGTAAAGCCACCCTGACTTATCTGTAGGATTGATCAGCTGGAGGGGAAAGATTTTTTGATTCTGTCGGGTGGAGTTGTTTGATTCATTAAAACAGCATTCACTGCTTGAAATACTATTTTATTTCCTCTGCATAAAGGATAGCAGCCCAGTTTTAACCAGACCACACAACTTAAGGCTAGATATGACTCCACAGTTTCAGAAGTGAAGCATATGCTTCACTCTTTTTCTCAGTTGAAGTAACCCATTAAATTATATTTATTAAATTAAAACCCACTTATTATATGGTGTTTTTATTGAACTCTAAAGCCATATAGATTGACTGAGTCCATCTGTTCTTGTAGAAAATTGATTTACTTTTCTCATAAGGGGAAAAATCAGAGATGGAATTTCAAATTTTCTCAAAACTTATTTCTAACTCTTTCTAACCATCTTCCCCCCTACCCCCTTTGCTGTCATGCACATGAAATTATCTTAAGGCTGAATATAATATCCTTTACTTGAGGTCCTAATAACTAATGGTAAATTCTCATACTTCAATTCTGTGCTTTATTTTTAGGTGGGAGAGATTTACATGCTGGTTAACACTGCAATGAATCAGGAACCAGTGAAAGAGAATATCCCCTATTCCTGGTCTAAACTGGCACAAATAAAGTCAGACCATTACAAAGCTCTGGCGCATTACTTCATTGCTACCGTTCTGTGTGACCATGAACGTAAGAATCATACATTTTCTATACATTAATATAAATAACAGTAATAAACACATAAACAGTTATAATTTGATCTATGAATAAGATCAAGAGCCAGGAACTTTGGGGTTTCAATATATGTTAATCTCTGGCCATTTTCTCATTCCGATGTGAGGCCTTTTTTGTCCTTTACAGAAGAATGTGAAAGTTCAATAAACTAACTTTTGCAGACACAGAAGAAATATTATGTCTGTTATATGCCACTAAATTGTTCAATTCTTGTTGATATGTTCTGGTATATAAGTATTACTTGCATACTACAGATGATAAAACTGGTAAAAGTCCTAAAAACTTGAAATTCCCATCAATATATATGCATAAAAGTATTTGACTGCATTTGGAGAGAAGGTAGTAATAACTACACAACAATACACCTAAAGGAACTAAGAGATATGTAATGGTTAATGTTCTATATCAATTACTATAGTGCAGTCCGGTGACGATGAAGATCAGCAGGAGAAAGCCTTGTCCCAGTTGTATGACTACATGCCTGAAGGACTGAAGGTTCTCACTGTTTTAAAGGACAAAGTTCAGAGAAAACAATTAGGTAACTGCCAGTTTCACACAGCTATGGGATAAAATTTGAAAATTACTTTGTATTTATTGTCTATGGAGGACCACCACCAAGTTTCTAATTTTTTTTCAGGGAAAGCACATTTACGCAAAGCCATTGTTTACCACGAAGAAGCTCTAAGAGTCTGTGGTCTGTGCAAAAAGCTTAGAAACATTGATGTTCTTCAGGAGGTTCTGACAGCCGCACATAAGCGCTCACTTCTCAAATATGCTCAGCAAGAGACAGAAGATGACTTTCTCAGTCTAATACAGGCTCCAGATATCCTTCGTAAGTATACACAGCTAGAAATAAAAGGTATCTAACCATACTTGTACATGCTTGCATGGGGATATGCCTTTATTTTTTATATATATATGTATACATATATAATATGTATCCACACATAATATAAATAATGTACAAGTTATATAGTGTACATTTGAGTTCAGATTCTTTACATGCTTCCTCAATCACAGATAAATTGATTTTGTTACAGCTGCTTTGCAGTGTTTCTGTCTCTGGCCACATCATTTTCTGGGGTAGATAGCAATGGTTATTATTTAGATAGAATTCAGCTTTTTTTGGTGACTATCTTGTGAGCTGGAAAAGATGGGGAAACTTTAAAAGCTAAAATCATACAGGGGAAAACTAATAACTGTTTCTTGTAGCACAACTCTCATACTGGTCTAAGTTGTTAGCTCGATTTGACTGCTATTGGTTCCTCCTACCTTAGTCCAGCTCATCTAACTCTTTCCTCTTTGAAAGCAGTGGGAAAGAATGGGCACTGTTTTTTATTTTTCTTTGAAAAATATTTAAGAGGAGAATGACATAGTTTTGTTTCAATGGCGTGTTTTAAGTTTTCTGTATTGATACTATGAGCTCTGAAGATATCTTTAAGGAAATTCAGATACTTGTCTTAAACATTTCCACAAAAATAAGGTTTTTCTACAGCCTGGTAAGAATTTAGAAGAAAATTCTGTCTAGCTTGGAATGCAAGAAAAATAAATTTGTATGTCTTTTAACTAATACTTGAGAGAAAATTAATTTGGTTTTCTTTGTTTTAGCTAAAACGGAGCACAAAATAGAAACAATTGCTCCTCAGTTTTCCAAGGTGAAAGTTAAAGACTTCTTCCACCGGCTGGTACGTAACGTGCTAATGCGACCTCTGTCACTTTGCTAGCAAGTATAAATTCACTCTAACATGAGGGAAGGGGCATAAGTATTTTAGCCTGAAAAATGATTGTGTAGTAACTGGGTCTTTTTCAGAAGCTGTTGAAGAGATTGTTCCTAGCTTCAGAGGTATAACTCGAGACTAGAAAAGAATAAAAGTGCCGCTTGTATACGTATACAAATGCTTTGCGCAGCATTTATTCTTGATAACCTTTATAAAAGTCCCATGAAGTTTCAATGGATAATTGTATATAACTTAAAGGTGGGGAGGAAACGTAGTAGCTGGAGAAGACCTTAGAGCCTGCTGCAACCAAAAGATTCTGCATCCCTTCACAGAGATCTCAGAAGAACTTGGCAGTTGCTCTCATCGTACTCTGTTTGAAGTATCACCTGAACAGTCATGAAGTAGGGCTGAGCACTTCAGGGGACATCTTAAACTTCTAGGATAAATCTCACTGTTCCATTTCAGTGGACGTAGCTGGAAGTTAACCTGAGTAAAACCTACATAAGATGAGCTTAAAGCATTATGACTTAAAAAAATATAAATGCTTACTTACAAATGACAGTAAGCCATTATGTGCCTGCTGCTGTGTTACCTCCAGGGCCCACTGACAGTGTTCTCAGCCAAGCAGAGATGGACGGCTCCACGTACCATTCGCATCCACTATGAAGCAGGAGAGCTAGGATTCAGTCTTAAAGGAGGTTCGCCAGTACAGATTTATTGTCTTGATCCAGCTTGTGCTGCAGCAGTAAGTACATTACGTTAGTGCAATATTAACAATTTATCTCCAGGCTCTAGCATTACAGTCTCTTAAATGTAACTTTAGCTTGTTCATATTGGTGTATGGAGTATTTATTGAGTTCTAATATACGTCAATATAGTCAATTCAATATAATCTGAACACATGTTCAGTGCTATATACACCTTAGATATTAGAGCATGCGTATGACGTACATAATAATAAACTAGAGTTGATTTCTTCCTCTGTTCACACTTTATAGATAAAAGGTCTCAAATAATAAAAGCAAATGTTATTCCCCACCTAATGCAGAAAGTTAGAAGGGGTAAAGGCTTTGGGAAGTAGCAATAAGGATGAGGATCAGGAAGGGAAGGCAATGTAGCATGTGCCCAAACAAAAAAGAGGGGCAAGAACCTATTATTGGCTTCTAATATGTTGGGTTTTCCGGGGGGAAAAACCCAAAGGGATAAAGCAGCATGCAGTGATGAGCACAGTTTTAGCTATAGACAGAAGCAACCACAGAAGTACAAATAAAAATACTGAAGAAACAGAAGTAAAAACTCAAGAAAATATCTTACAGGGGCCTCACTTAAGGAGAAATCTGAAAAGGACATAAAAAGTGTTAATGTTTGAGTATGCCAGAATCACGTTTATCAATGGTAACTCAAATGGGTAATTTGTGGCACTTGAAAAAATTGCATGTTTCTGTTATATGTGTACTTTTGTTCCACATGTCTGGCTAGACAATGATTTTATAGCATCTAAAAGGGAAATGCCTATAGGGCAGATATTGTATGATGACAAAAACATTTTATGCATCTTTATAATTCCAGATAATAACCTGTGCAAAATTTTTTGACAGTCGATGGGCCTAAAAGAAGGTGACTACATTGTTTCAGTTGGCAGCGTGGATTGCAAGTGGCTTGGAGTGAATGAGGTGCTGGAAAAATTCAAAAGCGTGGGAGAACAGCCCATTGAGATTGAGGTTATCAGTTGCCAGGATACAGCAGCGTCTATGGTATGTAATGAGGCAAATATTTTTTACAGATTGGGTATGTGAGAGGTTTTTCAGTTTCCTGGCTTCAGTCCCTGATTAATGTTTACTTCCATGTAGTCAGATATCCCACTCCACCAGTGAATACATAAAGCATTCAAGCATGTGTTGTTTTAAACAGTCTGTTTAAATCATTGTGACTTAGCAAGCTCACGTACAGTATGTCTGTGTGCATTAGAATGGTTGGGTGGTAGTTTTTTTTGTAGTGGAGCCACTTAGATTAATTGCATTATAAATTCCAGGGCATATTTTATTTTCCCCGAACTTGTTCCAGAGGATGAAAATATTATCCTGTTCAGCATTGGAAAAGTCATAGTGAAACAATAATGGAATGAAATAGAACATCCAAGACTACGTGCTTATTTTCTATGCACTGTAACATAAGTGATACGTGACTTTTGTATTGATCGTGGATTAATGTATATATATTTTTAATTTTGGTGGACTTTTAACTGTCTAGTTAGTTACTAAGGTACCATAGAAGCTTTAGATTAAGGAAAAACAATCACAAGATTAAAAAATGTTAAGCTCTGAATAACTTAAACTTATTTGTAGTGTGAGAGAACCTGTAGTTCAGCTAAATCCACTGCTTCATGCTTCTGACATTCCCTGGCAAGTTTAGGCACTGAAGTATTGTTGCCTTAGAAGTGAACAAGGTGCTCTTACTGCTGTTAGGTTTTCTTGCTTTGTTCAAGAAGTTAATTTTCCGTATTGAAAATAAGAAATTGCACATGTGCCATTCTAAACTGCTACTGGAAACAAAAGGCTAGAATATAATCAAATTGCTTCAAGGCACAGCCGTGCCTTTCAGGTATCCCAAAACAATGTCCTACAGCAGCTTTTGTTGTCATAGTTGCAGTCAACATGGCACCTGTCCAAAGAGAGCAAAAAGACTGCCCTTCATAGATTTGCGCAAGAACTACATACTTAAGCTTTGCAGAGAGGTTAGTGTATATATTGTATAGTTATGCTAGAAGCCACTAAATGCTAACTGTAACACAACCCATGAAAAAGATTCATGAATCCCTTCACACTTTTGTATAGTATACTCTTGAGTCTACATGGGCAAACTACCAGAATCACAGTACTCTGAAGGGCCTTGTGTTCCCTTAGTATGTCATTAGCACAGAAAGCTTGCTGTAGTCTGCCTTGGAAAACTATTTGCACAGTAATCTTTTGTTATCTTCAGAATTTTGACCCATTTTGGGTGACTTGATTCTTATAATGCTTCTCTTTTTCCACAGCATAATAAGAGTGCAACTTACTCTGTGGGAATGCAGAAGACATACTCCTTAATCTGTTTAGCCATGGAAGAGGATAAGATTGATCAGACCAAGAAAGCCCCACTGAAACTGCCTTTTCTAAGTTGGGGAACTAAAAATAGACAGAAAGCTGCAAGCACCCTCTGCCTTCCTTCAGCTGTGGCTGGAAGTTCTCAGATTAAGAAGAAGCTTTCTCCCTTTGCACTTCTGAATACAGAAAGTTCATTGTATTGAATCATTCAGAAGGACCTGTTACCATGACATTTTTCTTAAAAATGTATATAAAATATTGATCAATTTTACCTTTATATATGTGTATGTAAATTCAGACAAATGCCATTTGACTTCATTTACTGTGTACTGAGCCACTATGAAGGTCAGAGGCTGGCAGAAACTGTAAAACTTAAGTATTTGAAGGTTAGAATGAAGTGGTTTGGGAGGTATGGAATAACAATTTGTAGATGATAAAATTGCTTACATGAGGACTGGATTCCTTTGGAATTTCAAAATACAGTATCGACTAATTTTTTTACAACTATGATGGGAGTTATTTATTACAAACTTGATGCTGCATGAAAAACAATAGGGGAGATATTAAAGGATGATTTTGCTGTAAAATTTTAGAGTCAATAATAAATCACTTAACACTATTTTTAAAAATTATCTTAAACCACAGAGGGGAGAGAGAATAACATTATTGAGAGAAACTAACCTTGTGCCAAGGGGCAGTGTCATGTAGTTGTCATTTTTATGCATAGACATTCTCTTTTCTGAGAGTACTAGGTGTATTCTACTGAATAGTTAATTTAATTCTGAAAGAGAATTAGAGGGCTTAGAAGTCAAAAGATCTTTTGAACTACAAAAGGCTTTTACTCTGTTCTTTTTTTTATCTAGGTTATATTTTAAATGCCTGTTGATTCAATTGTTAAAAACAGGCTTTATTCCAAACTTGAAATTATTTAACCTACTTACCATAAGACTTGTATCTCACTAGTCTTGATAAAATTAATAGCTGTGAAACAAATCTCAAAACTGACCGATTCCAGTATATTAATCAAGAGTACATAAATTGTGGTGATGCTTTAAAATATGAGAAAAGAAGTGCTTGTGAGTCTAAGCAGCAGAATATTTATTTACTATCACACCAAGTGAAAAACCAAATAGATATAAAACCTTCCTCCTCCCCTTGGAACAATTAATGAGCAGATATTGGCTATATATAGTAAGGAGGGAGACAAAAATTATCTGTGTAAGTATTTCTTTGAGATTCTTCTATGTTCTAAAATTGAAATTAATTGAAAATTGCTAACACTGTAGTGTTAGTTAACATTGCCATCTACAGAGTAGATATATGCTGTTTGATACTCAAAACTTAAAATAAGGGGAAAGTTTGCATCTGGGTGTAAACTTTGAAGTTGTCGCTTATTTTTAGTTTCTTATGTAATAGGTGTAAATATGTTGATGACGCTTATTTAAGAATAAAAATCAGTTGCTGACGCTTAGTAGTAGCTTTTTGATTTTGCTACAGCTTGGATGATACAACATAATTTAGTATAATATCATGTGCTGGTCAGATCTATGGCAAGATGATTCTCCTCCTCTGCTCTGCTCTCCTCAGACCCTACCAGGTATACTGTGTCCAGCTCTGGGATCTCCAGTACAAGACAGACATGGAGCTGTTGGAGCGAGTCCAGAGGAGGCCACAAAGATGATCAGAGGGTTGGAGCACCTCTCCTATGAGGACAGGCTGAGAGAGTTGGGGTTGTTCAGCCTGGAGAAGAAAAGGCTCTAGAGAGACCTTATTGCAACCTTCTAGTACCTGAAGGGGCCTACAAGAAAGCTGGAGAGAGGGATTGTTTACAAGGGTATGGAGTGACAGGATGAGGGGTAATGGCTTTAAGCTGAAGGATGGGAGATTTAGATATTGGGAAGAAATTTTTCACTATGATGGTAGCGAGGCACTGGAACAGGTTGCCCAGAGAAGCCCCATCCCTGGAAATGTTCAAGGCCAAGCTGGATGGGCCTTTGGGCAACCTAGTCTAGTGGAGGGTGCCCATGGCGGCAGGGTGTGTGTGAAACTAGATGATCTTTAAGGTCCCTTCTAACTCAAACCGTTCTAAGATAATTTACAGGTTTTCACTCTCTACGGCTGACATACCTCTTACATGTTTCTGTAATATTGCTTAAAGATCTAGGAAACTGTCTTACTTAGAATCTTATAGTGCATAATATAGGAACTTACAAATTATAGTCTAAAACTTGCTTCCTTACAAAAAGCACTAAAATATTTCTAGAGTTATCCTATAAAGGTTACGTGAAAAAAGTTGTAAATTACTTATGACTCACCTATCCTTAGTAGTTTTTCTTCATGTGTATTTGTAGCAGCACGTTTTTACACCACAGGCAGCAGCAGTCATATACTGATGTGCAAGATCCTGCCATACAATATTCCATACAGAAGAGAATCACTTTGCACCTATGGCTAAAATTACTATCCAGCTCATGAAATCTTTAGCAAAGTCACATGAATCACCCTTCCAGCTCTTCATTTCTCTTAGCCCACTATGATAGTTGTAGGAAGACTATCTTCCCCCTTAGCTGCACAGTTAAGTGCCTTTCCATTCCCATTATCACACTCACTGGTCCTTGAGGAAAGGTTGTGGTAGGGATCTTTTTTTATTTAACCACACACCCCCCTCAATTGAAGTAAAAATTTGGGCTTCTCAAGTGCCACACAAATACATACTTACTATTTTCTGTCAGCTAACTAAAGACTCATTTTACACTGAGTGGTAGCCAACAGCTAACTTAAGGCAAATATTAATTTCACAGCAAGTTATGTTCTTGCTCAGACCACAGGGATGTAACAAATTTCTATCTATAAGGATGTATAGGGCTACATCAAGCTATACAGCCCTAAAAATAAAGATTTGCAATAGAATAAAGTTCAGTCTATAATTGTTAGTACTAGCTGTTACTACTTTAATTGAACTTTATTTAATGCACTGAATAGATGGTCATCTGGAGTCATAAAAAGGTGTTTTCCCTGCAACATCGATAGCCACATACCTTTAGATGTGAAATCTGGTCTCCATAGCAACATGACCAAGCCTGAGAGAGGCAATAAAAACTAAACAGATTTATAAAGAAGCATAAGCAGTCCCTAGTTGTAAGAAAGTAGTATCTTGTTCTGTAGTTCTGGAAATGCTGTTGTTTATTATTCAGTAAATTAAATATTTATGCCCAAATTATAAGTGTATTTTCATTCTGAGTAAGGAACGAATATAACAGGTTGGTCTGCTGTCCATGATAACCAGTGCATGAGATATTGGTTACAGGGGTGCCAAGGTTCTATTATTCACATCTCTTTAGCTTACAAAAGGGAGTTGAAAATCCTGCTCAGCTGCCTTCCTGCTGTGATCCAAAACCCAAGTAGCATGAAAGAAACTTTTCACACACCTCCTTAATGGGGGCATAAGGAAAAAGGTAATTTTACCCTTAGTAAATAGGATAAGAATATAATTTAAAATAAAATGCAATATGTGCTTCCCCTATTTTCTTTGCAATGTACATTATAATTGATATTATAGTTTATATATTAATTATAATATAATTGCTAATTAATCTGTCAAAATATATTATAATTATCCCAATTTATATTCAAAAGCACAACATGAATTAACCATGATTTTGGGTATTATACACAAAGCAATAAGTTTGATAACACCCTGTGAACTGAAAAAGGAACCAGAGAAATAAGTTAGTGTAAAGTCAAAGATATATTCCAGCAGGACTTTCCAAAGGAAATCCAAAAAAGTTATAAATCAGAGATACTACTATAAAGTAATGTGTGCTAACCTTGTTAAAGCACTGTAACTCATATTTCCACTTACTGAGAAGATAACACAACCCACATATTAACAAAGTGTTTATTTATGGAAGACAAAAGCAAGCAAGAAAATTGCCTTTTTTTTTTGTGGATGCTGAAAGAAGCAGCTTTCTCAGTTTTTTTGTACAAGATAGATGCAAAATACAGCTCTCTTTCCAAGGCAATTTTCACAGCTCAATCTTCATGAGCAGAACAGCTGTAAAAAACAGCAGCACCTGAGTAACATGTAGACAATTAGTCAACACCCTCCAGTTGTTACCAGGATTACAGAAGTTACCATAATATGTGATTATTAAATACAAAATTTTATAATTCACAAGAAGCAAACAAACAAAAAGTCTTTGTTTTCCCAAACAGCACTACACATGCATGTCAGGAACATAAAAAAGTATAAATTTGTTGTGCTACCGTTTGTCCAACTACTAGCTCAAGCTCTTTAACAGATGCATTACAAAGCCGGTGGATGCTTCCAAATTGTTGCAGTAAAAGCAGAGCTTTTGTTTTCCCAACTCCTGGAATTTGTTGCACTGTCCGAAACACTGATGGCTCTGCCAGCTGAGAACACTGTTTACGAAGAAAGGGGTTACTGTTGTGATCCTTACTTTGTTCACGGACCTGAAGCAAAACAAAACCGTAAGTGACACTGAGTGCCCTCTGCTGGAGCTCTGCTTTTGGATTTTGGCGAAGTTTCTTTCATCTCAGAAGAGTTCAATGCAATCACTAGAAAGTTTTAAAAAAACTAAGTTCCCTCCTTACGTGTGTGCCCTTATGAAGGGTTTTGATGCAGATCCACAAAGTCTCACTAGGAAACCAACAGTTTCTTAATACGAACCATGAATTAAAACAATGATTTTGTCACATCTTTTTGATGCAATCAAAGAAAGGATAAAGGAAAAGAGAAATAACATAAGAACACAGTTTCCCCCGCCTGAGACAAAGCAAAATCTCAAGTCAGTTTTGAAAGAACTTAAGTGAAGATTGCCTGATGCTATCCAGTAGCATCTCAGTGCAAGATCACATTAAAAAATCCAGTATCATATTCTTCAACTTCTTTTCTTTGTTCCCAAATGAGCCCTCTTTCTGCTGAACTATACTACCATATTACTGTTGCAGGGTATTTATTCCTTACATTCAAACAACAAAATATGTTGTGTCCTTTAAGATCCCAGGTATTACTTCTGAAATGAGTGATGATTGTGGAAAACCACGTAATTCTCCTCATATCCCATATTTTAATGAATGTTTGTCCACTAACATAAAAACTTACTAGCTGAGTAATAAGTTGAGAAGCTTCTCCTTGATTTGCCACAGGAAGCAACACCATTCCAAGTTCTAGCACAACAAGCTTTTGTACTGCTAAGAAGTACTGATCACTTAGTTGGGTTTTCTCTACAATCACAATTCCTCCAAGACTACTGGCCTGTATTGAAAGGAAAGAAGAAGAAAATATCTTGTTAATGATTGATGAAACACAAGAGAGAAAACTTCTGTCAAGTATGAGCTGCATGAAAGCAAATCAGAGGAAGAACAGAAGTTGCAGCAACAGTACTGAGGTTTAATACAGCATTATTACACAGCTGCAAGTTTTTTCAGTTTTCAGGTGGAAATTATCACAAAAGTTTAGCTCCACTAGAATTTAAAAATAACACAATAAGAATGTTTTCAGGAGCATGGAATAAACAAATACCAATTGAAAACTTTTCTCTTTAGGTAGTACTTACATTTCTAAACCGAACCAATCTTCGTTTGAATTCATCTCCTGCAACCAAATCTGCTTCAGAAATATATAAAATGCAAGTTCTGTTTGAAAGATGAAAATCCACAAGTCCCAAGCCATCTTCAAAGATAAGTCTAATTTTTCCTTAAGGTGAGATTGTTAAAAGAAAGAAAAATACAGTAGTTAAAAAACCCCAACAACTAATAATTACTTCACAGCACAACCTTCCTAATGTGTCAATAATCCTAGTGACCTGACAACAAACTTCATATTCTTTAAAAGCCTTTCTTCTCTTTAAGCAAAACTGGTACAAGTGATCCCAAATGCTATGTGATGCCTTTAGTAACACCAATTAATACCACTTTCAAACTACAGATTGGAAAGCGCTATAGCTTCTCCGTAAACTCTGGACTTGAACAAAAACTTCACATGCTATTCTGAGATGATCATGCTTTGCCTGCAGATGATAGCACAGTCCCAGTATCCATGTAAATTCAAGGGACGTCAGTGGAGGTGCATATTCACAACAGTTTGTGGTTCCCAAGAAGCAGATATTGCTGCTTCTTCTCTACAGTGCTCAGCAACTATGCAAATATAGCAGAACTGATCATGTAGATACATGGTAGACAAATAGGAATTTTCAGCCTGCTATCATAGGCTGTACCACAAATATGGGACCAGTCAGGCACAGGATGAAGCATATTCCAGCCTATCTTAACAATACTGAGTGACAGAGGGGAATGCTTTGCCTGAATTGTTTTTCCTCTTCCAATTTATGCTTACCTTGTAGCCTTTGGGCTATCTCTGACCCTCTCCACTTCTCATTTCCAATCACATGCCCATAAGGAACAACTACAGATCCTGCTGTCACAGGAAAGTTTGCTTTCGTTGACATCAGACCTCCTTTAAATCTTTACTTCAGTAGCAGTTACACCCTAGAAAGAAATGTGGTATTAACACACAGGTTTATAAAATTTATAAGATGAAATACTCTGGAAGAGACATTATCCCCTCCCTAAAGCTACCTTACAGTTATGGTTAACATATCAAAATTGGTAAACAACTACATTTACTTGAATACAGGCTGTTAGCTTGCAAATTCCACTCCCAACTTTGCCAGTCAATCTGAAGAACACCTGAATTGAGACACACAGATGGTAAAAAAAAAAAAAAACCCACAACACCTTTTCTATGCCTTCATCCACCCTTGCTGGAAGAAAGTCTGCTTCAATTACAAAGCTGACTTCAGAGGCATCTCCAGCCCTCAGCTGGCAGAAGTCTCCAGACAGATTAATAGAAAGTAGCTGCTAGGAGAGATTATTTTCAGGTTTGCCAGCTTTATGCGGTGCTCTGACTGCAGGGGGAAACGGGAGTCTTTGAGGCTAAGGCACAATTTAAGGAGAAAAGCCAAAGACGAGCCGGCACCACCGCAAACACCACCACCCTGACCCACATCCTGCAGCCCGGCCCAGAGCGAGCCCTCACCGGGGGCCCGGGCTGAGAGGAGCAGGGGACGGCCCCAAGGGCGGCTGCTGACCCGTCGCTGACCTGCCCAGAAGAGGCTGAGCTCCGTGCTGGGCGCCCCGACCTTGCAGAGTCGCAGCCTCTCCTCCGGAGACGGCACAGGACTCAGCGGAAACCAGCCGGTAAAGAAACCCCACCACCCCCTCAGGAGAGGCGTCACCTCACACCTCCCAGGCGAGCAGCCCGCCTCAGAACGCGCGCCTGGCTGACAGCGACGGCCACAAATAGGAAGTGAGAGTTCTACCGCCCGTGAGCGAATGAGGAGGCGGGATAGGGCGGGCCTCTCCACTGGTAGGTTGCTAAGGCCGGAGGAGGGATGAGTAAGGCACGTGCTGATTGGGGGAGCGCAAACCCGCAGCAAATCCGCCGCGCCGTTGTTACTAGGCGGGTCGCGACGGGAGAAGCGTCCGAAGCGGGGAGAAAGTAGTTGGGAGGCGGTGGCGGAGACCCGTCCCCTACCCGGTCCCGATGGCGTTTAGTTTCAGGAGAGGGCGGAAGGGCCCCTTCGTGAGTATCGCCCCGTCCAGGGCGGGTCCCTGTCCCCGTGAAGCAGGGCCTGCGGGGGAGGCGGGGCACCGTGCCCGGGCGGGACAAGCCGAGGTCCCCGGGGAAGGCGGCTGCGCTCTGCGGTTGACGCCGGTGATCGCTGAGCAGTTTGACTGAAGTGAAAAACGGAGAAAAATAAATCCTAAGCAAAGAAAGTGTCCAGAGGCCGAGTGCTGGTGCTCTCCGTTCCCTCAGTGGCGGGCCTGCCCGCCTTCTCCAGAAGCACCGGGCTTTGGCGGGGCGGGGGCGGTGTTCCGGCGCCCTTCCACTCCAGGGAGGCGTCTGGGTACTGGCGGGGGCCGGAGCACCCGGAGTGGAAGTGCAGCTCCCTCGCTTCCCGCGCTTGCTGAGGTGATCCTCGAGACACACGTTCACTGCCGTAAAGTGAACTGATAAAAGCTCACAGCGAAAGCTTAGAGCAGCCGCGGGTTGTAGGATTGTCAGCAGCGGTGCAGATATTAGCTCTTAACGTACTTGAAGTAACCGATTTTTTTTTTTAATATGAGAGTGAAAATAAAATATTAGTCTAATATTGTTGTCTTACTTTTACTGTGGGATGATAGCATCCTTTTACTTCAGGTGTATTCCCTGGTAATTATAGTAAGACATCTACAGTCAACAGCCTTTAGTAAACAAAATGGTGCATGCCAGACTGACTTCAAGGATTAGGGAGCAGTGCATTTGCAAGATAAGACCGAGTAAAAAGACAAACTTTGTGATGCGCCATTTAGTTATTTGATGCAGCTTCTTGTAAAGACAGAAATACCTCCAAGTTCACTTGTTCATTATCCTGTTGGAGAAGAGAGTTAAAGAATAATTACAAC
This sequence comes from Grus americana, assembly GCF_028858705.1. Lineage (NCBI taxonomy): Eukaryota > Metazoa > Chordata > Aves > Gruiformes > Gruidae > Grus > Grus americana. The sequence continues at coordinate 11,949,495 of NC_072864.1, forward strand.
AACAACAACAGCAACAAAATCTCTGCAGCAGAAATAGCAGAAGCTTAGCCTGGTTTACTCCATAAAAAAGTAACATCTGTCAGGAGGTGATGGACTTTATTATGGCATAGTATTTTCTGATGCCTAGAGGGAAGACGAGGCAATGGACACAAATTCAAACACAGAAAATTCAACTTAAACATAACAAAACAACAACTAATAATAATTATAACAACAACAATAATAATAATGTGAGGGTTGTCCAACACTGGAACAGGTTGCCCAGAGAGGTTGTGGAGTCTCCACCCTTGGAGCTACTCAAAACCTGACTGGACAGAATCCCAAGCAACCCTCTTCAGTTGACCCTGCTTTGAACAGGGACTTGGACTAGGCAATCTCCAGAGCTCCACTCCAAACTCAACCATTATGTGATTCCATTCAAAGTACTCTTTGTAGGGAACTCTGGTCCCAGGTTTTCTGACCTGGTATTTAATGTTATCCTTTTAAAAAAATTGTTGGGTTTGCTGATAAAAATGCATTAGGAATTATTGTTATTATTATTACTATTATTAGTATTCAGACTGAACCTTTGACTGCAAGACTTGTGTAGTGATAGTTTTTTATTCCATCTCATACTGCTATGACTGAGGATTACTTCTGGCTGACAGGCTCTTTCTACAAGAAAGGGACTAATATTGTTACTCTGAAGCAGGGTTCAAATAGTTGGGAAAAAAAAAGTTAATTTCTAGTATGCCCTTCTTGTAGTATACAAGAAAAAGCTTGAATTGAGTAAGCTAAAATTCTATTTTTGCAGATTATGATATAGTGGATGGAAAACCTACTATCATGGGTCTTGTGTAAATTACATTTCTAACCTTCATTAGTAGCTGTTCATACATGTTAAAAAGTTAAACTTGGAACCATTTCAAGTCATCTGTTTACATTAATTGCATGTAATTGTTCTTCCGTTTTATATTATTTTGCATTGTGAGTTTTTGTGCATGTTCAATTCTGTGTTGTTTTCATTGTGACCCCTAAAGTTATTGTCAACTAATTTTATTTTAAATTGTTTAGAAACATATAGCTCATGGCCTGGTCCCTGCTGCTACCATAGCTCCTAAACCTGCAGTTCCCCGCACCCCTCCCCCTCGTAGTCCAAACCCTTCTCCAGAAAGGCCCAGGTAGGTTTTGAGTTTTTTATTTTGTTTCATCAACTACAATAGCATACTAGAAAAGCATGATTAGAAGAATTGCATGTCCTTGCTGCGGTATTTACATAAACCTTTTCATAAATAGAATATATTTTTCATTGGGGCTGTTACCTTCTTTGAACTTTAAAGATAGCTATTTTTCTCCCTCTCCTAAGCATGCTAAATAATTAGGACAATGACCTTTATGAGTATGTAGCTTATAAATCTGAGTCAATTAAAGACAAATGGAATTTTTAAAGTTAGGGCCATTTTTAATTTGGGTGCTAGACTCTAGTAGGACTGTAGCAGTACTAGTACTGTGAGTCAGGAAATTTTAATTAATTAGAAAAGCATAAATTAAACATTACTAACATGCCACTTTATTGCTTATTAAAAAAAGCAGGGACTTAAAAAACTGGCATGTAAACCCACGTTGGGTTAGATTTGAATGAGCTATATAGGCGAGTTACATAAAGAGAATATGCAAATTTATTTTTCTTTTCATTTGTAGTTTCTTACAGTTTTTCTTTTATGTTTGCTCTATGTTTAGTTTAATTCTGGTTGTTTTCTATGGTCTTTCTAGTGTCTGTAACATTCCTACTTAATCCTAGTTCATTTCTTCTTCCTGTTTGACCTCCAGTTGTTGTCATTCCTGTTACAGTCCTCACCATTTCTGTTCTTTAATTCTTGTTCCTACTTGTTTTTTCCTCCTCTTCTTACCCTTCTCTATACTCTGCAGCATCCCACAAATAGGCATTTCTGTCTACTTACGCTTGCTGTAGTTTGCAGTGTGCCAGCATTTATTAACAGCTTCAGAGTCATAAGTAAAAGGTTCAGAGTAGGGAATAATGGAAACTAGGCAACAAAATAGCAGAATGTGGAACACTTTCAACACAACACCAGGTAGTATTTGTTATAGCTAAAGTGAATGCAAAATGTAAATTACCAATGTCAATTTTGGGAATGTGACTCAGTATATTCCATGATTTTCATGCATGTAATTTGGGAAAAATGATAGGTATTGTACTTTCCTGTTAGATAGCTGTGTTACAAGAGCTTGCCCAGTTTTGTGCTTTACTTTGGGAGCTAATAGTTTATAACCAATCCCTTAGCACTTTCAGTGGTGTTTATACTTGTTAACTGTGAACTTTTTGCTTTGCTTAAATAGCTAAGACATTTTGCAGTGGAAAAAAACATAAAATGTGGGCTGCAGAGAAGACATCAGTATTGTTTCATTGCTTTATTCTGTCTTCTTCCAGATCTGCTCTAGCAGCAGCTATCCTTGCAACAACACTAACAGGGCGCACTGTTGCTATTCCTCAGCCTCGGCAGAGATCGCTTTCTGAAAGTGATTCCACCTATGTGGAACAAGAATGCTTTGAACCATATGCGACAGTCACAGAGCTCAGAATGGGGTAGCGTATACTTTCTGGTTGGATATCTTATATTAGAAATAGAATCTGTCAACAATATAATTTTACCGAAGAGTTACAGCAAACTAATTCAACTCCTGGTGTTATAGCCACTTACTTTTTTCTCACCACATCATAAATTGGGTCCGAAGTATCTACAATCCTTACTCCATTTCTCATAATGTTATGCATACGATCTTCAGAGAGGGAGATTTGGGTTTTACAGCAGTCACAAGTGAAAACATACATTATTTCTGCCAAATGACGATCGATTATACGAACTCACTGAGGAATCATCTGAATTACATGTGAGATATTTCCTTTGTGCTAAATAATTATTTCAGACTGTTCTTTCGGTAGAATTAGCAAACGTCTATCTCTAATCTGGCATTTTCTTTAAGATAGAGAAGAAAATGTATCTCCAGTGTTAATCATCTGTTTTAAAGTATATGCATAGGCTAGATTCCTTGTTTGCAGCTGACAAACTTAGATGTCTGTTTGTGTTGGCTGTTTGGACTTGTGTATATTCTAAGACTGATGGTTCTACTTTACTAGTGTTTATTTTTTTGGAAGAGTAAGCAACATTGAAACAGGCTTTAAACTGCTTTCTACTTGCAGGCCTAATTGGAAACTTGATGGTGGTGACAGATCTCCTGTACAGTCCCTGGAAATATCAGGCAATTATGGTGAGGAGGAGGACATGGCTACCTATCTTTCAGATGCTGATAAAGAGGCAGAGTCCAGCTGTCAGAGTAATGAGAAAAGGGGAGAAAGCTTTAGCACCAATGCTATTTATGCTGTTCCTTGCAAAAATAAAAAGGTAGGATTTTCAAATCCATTAATTCCTTTACCATGTTTTAGTATACTAATGCAAATATTAACTATTCCTAAGGCTTTTCATTCTCTTCTTACTTTCTAGACGGTTATTCAGTTCTTTTTGTGGTTCATTTACTCCTACACAAGTTAAATTTCTTTGTTGATCCTCAGAGATTCCATATCTCTGATTATTAATATAATTATTAATAGTATTAAAATAATATGATATAATATACAAGGATATAATTAAATTATTAATAATTTAGTCATGTAAAATGTTCAATATTTTATGTTGAGCGTGATACTTATATAGTAGATCATTTGTTAAAAGCACTAGGAACTTTACTTTTACAAATGGTGAAAGCTTAGTTATTGATTCAGTAACATGCTAATGAGCGGAGACCTATGTAGAGACAGGGAGATTCAGAATCCAACAAAATTAATTACCTTGTTGTCTTGAAGACCAGTGAATTTTTCTATGTTACAGGTTTGGATTTTCTTAACTAACAATGGGCAGCTTAATACTCCTAAGGCACGTTTAAAGTTCAGTTTGCATCTCTGTCCAAAATGATACAAAAATTTAACAAACAGGAAGTAGTAACTGAGTAGTAAAGAGGCAATAAAATGCTATGCATGTGAAAGAAATCAGAAAACACCCCTAGGTGAAGAAATAGTAGTCAGTAAGAGGAGGGGAGGGAAAAGAAAGGGAGTGGAATATGTGGGACACTAGTGTGCGATCAGCAGGGGAAAAACAGCAAAGACAACGTTAAAAATTTTTCATGAATCCCTCAATGCTGTGATATAGTAGATAAGTGGTTGATCTTTTAAGAGCAAGTTTAGCTATGACACAGAACAAGCAAACATAGGATAATTTTACAGACTTGTGACTGAATAAGGTAACAGGAAGTATTGGCCCTGTGAACTAAATGGCTGTCATAGTTTTCTACCTCTTGTTGATCAATGTAAGGTTTAGATTTTATTTACATAGAGCCCTAAACAAAAAAAGTATGTCTTATCATTTATTATCTCAAAATATTGGAGTACAATTCTGAATGTGACTGGGACATTAGTACACTAAAGGTTTCATAAAGATATCAAGACATGTAGCCTATTTTAACAGTGTTATCATGGATTAGATAGGCTTGTCTTATTTTTACATAGGAAGAGTTTCCACTGTCTCCTAGTGTTAATGCTGACAAGGAAGAGGCGCCTTCTCATGAAACTGAGTTTCAGGTGCTGGTGGATGAGTCAAACATGCAAATAGAAGGTAAATAAACTTACTTTAGTCAAAGTGCTGTACATTTTAATACCATGGGGAAAAATAATTTCTGAATAAAATAAATACTATATGATAAATATTTATTATTCTTTTTTTTAAAGTCAGTGGAAGAAATGCTGCTAAATACTTATCCATTTCTAATAGTTACAGAAAATGAAAACGTGCATAACGAGGGAATATTGGTCTGTATTCACTGTGTAACTGAAACTCCTAAACATCCACTATCAGCCAGTGTAAAGAGAGAGGAAAAAAAAAATCTGTGAACTCTTTGTCTTGTCTAGTACAGTCATTCTCTACTACATTTCTGTTGATATATGTGCTAGAATCAATCTGGTTTATACTCTGGAAACTATTGGAATGTTACTGTGCTCAAAAAATGGAAAAAAGTAGAAACTACCAATGTTTAAAAAACCCTAAAGAGAGAGAATAAAACACTTTTAATCAGTCATTTTTCTTGGATAAAAAAATCACATCTGAAAATCAGCACTAAGAACATTTTTTTATTTTTAATAATCAAATGGCACGATACTGGAGTTGTTTATCCTTTCTACAGAAGTTGTATCATTCTTGTTGTCTTTTAAGGTCTGGACCTTTGAATTGTACATCAGGTCACACAGGAAGGTTCTGACAGAATAGAGAGCTGAACATGATCGTCTGTTTCTGATTATCACCGAATGCTCTGAACTGTTAAGCCTCACAGATAACTTTTTTGCAATAAGTAGTTTCATTAGATCAGGGACACTTGGTTCATAACTGAATTAAACTACTTTTTTTGTAACAATAGAATATTGTGGAGGAAAAAATATGACAAGAGAGCAAGACCAATCTACCTGCATAGGACTTTTATTGCATAATTATCGTTTCCATTATTTTAAAATCAGGAAAACACAAAACTAGAATTTGTTCCAGAGCTGCAAAATGCAGTTTTTACAGAGGATGGCAGCACTGTAGTAGCTATTGGATAGGGAAGAGAAAGCAGAACTGAGTCCATTTTGAAAAATCTTTGTCTTTCTAAGTTTTATTCATGTTGGATCCCAGTGTTGTTTCAGTATTAGTTCAGTGGAGTTATTTGTAAAGCTTTGGAGAACAATATCCAGAAAGAATGGGTTGCTTTGGTAAAACCATGTGGGAAGTGGATGCATTAAACTGAAAAGAGTAGGATATATAAACCATTTCTAATCCCTTCTCTACATACTAAGTGGTGCAGGTCTTGGAAGCTGTCAAATTTGTACTTGCCTTGTTCAGAGATACAATAGGATTCAAGCCCAGTAAAACCAATGAAAATATTTCATTTGTCCTTTAGTCAAATTCTAAAAGAACAGTGGAAGACAACAGTGCATTTCTTCCATAGTTCCATCTATACAATGTGAGGTAAAGTAAGATCTCACATCAGTACTCTGATACACCATGAAAGAGATAATGGAAAGTTAGTGATCTAATTTGTGGTTTGGGGAGGACTTTCTTACATTTATTTGCTGTATATAATATGTATACTTACATATCCCTATGAACTGTTATAACTTCTGGACTTACAAATACTTTTTAATTGTCTGAAAGATCTATTTTTCTTTTAACAGAAGACCAACACCTTGGCTCGAATTTAAAGGTAAGACTTATATGAAGGTTAATTTGTGATGCATTTTGGAAAAAAAGGGTGTTAAAAAGAGCTGGTAGTTTACAGTCACTTAAAACTAATTTATTGCCACTAGGGAATCTTTTACTTTTGGAGTACAAGAATGGCCAAGAATTTCTTTTGAGAAATACCACTATATAGGTAAATAGGCCATACAGAAGTGTTTGGGTTTTGGTTTTTTTTAAAATAGATCTTCTGTTGTTCCTCATGTGCAAGAGAGACTGAGAGTGGTAGACATCATGTTATAGCAAGAGATAGCTCTTACTGATAATTTTTAAATTCTGAGCCTGGCTTCGCTAGATTTTTATCTAGTTTTCCAGCTGGGCCCATCTGACTGCTTTCATAAGCTTGAAAAAGAATACCCAAAAGTTTAGTTTCTCAGATCAACTTGCTGGCATACTATTTACAAAAATGGTCAGTTCCTCCATTGTTAACTTTTTTTTTTCTTCAAGTTCTTGACCACATATCTTTTGTTTTGAAATTGTTCTTGAGTTTTGACTCATTTAGTCATCGGTGTCTTGGTATGTTAAATTACATGGCATCATATCCTTACAGAACTTCACGGCTGTTTCATAAAAACATGGAGAAAGTTTGTATATCGATCATGTTAATTTCAAGTAAATATATTAGTATAAATTCAGCCTGTAGTTCTTTCTGGGTGAAAGAACCTTCTGAAAATGTAAAAACTTTGGTGAAGAACATTTTACATTTTAATTTATTTGCTGATTCCCACTTAGGGACTGAAAGTTCATAGCATAATTGACTGTCATATTTTATACAAACTAACAAGTGGGAGCAATGTTCATCCTATTTCGTCAAGATGCTTTATGTTTTTGTAACTCTTATGTCAGCCATAAAATGGTTTTGAGAACTGTACATCTCTGACAACTAAAGAAAGTATTAACAGTTTCAAGTGTCCACAAATGACTGATGGCAGTGATAAGTGACAAAATGATGTCAAGACTGGTAAACAACAAGTCGTATATTGTCAGTAGTGAATCCAACCTTAAATTTTGTTGATATAAAACAGACTGCTTCAAAAGTTCTGTTTCTTAAGTTCTCCAACAGTGATGCTGTTCAGAGTACTTCAGGAAGGATAACTGTTAAAGCAAATTGTCTCATTTTTTATTCCTCTGCTAGGAAGAAAAATCATTAATTGAAAATCTGATACGTGAAAAGCCTCCGCCATCCCCAGGTACTTCTGTTTTTTCTATGATTTTACTGCAAATCTTCACTTTAATAATATGCGTATGCATATAAAAAATACATTTTTCTGCTTGTATTCTCAAAGCCTAATTCAGAGAGGGGGCAAGAGGACTAACTAGTTCATGCAGAGCACATACACTTTGCTTTCTGCAGTGGATATTTCTGTCTCACCTCTCTAGTCACTTATGCTAGGGAGAGGGAGATCTGCTGACATTTTCTTTGCCCTTTAAGGAAGGAATGTTTTCAGTGTCTGAGAGAAAAGATGGGAACTTGCAGCCACTCCACTATATAGCTGTCTTTCCAAATCCACTTGTTTCATTCTCTTATGAAGTATGATTCATATATAATGCTAATATTGGAAAAAATGGATTACAATTTGCTGAAACTCATATTCAAGTCTGAATACCGTTTAAATACATTGTACTGTGGCATTACAGATATGTCTATTCGGGCAAGGCAAGCACAGGAAAATATGACTAAAGAAAAGTTCAGAGAACTAAAACAAGAAAACTGGTCTCTGAACAAGGCGTACCAGGCTATGGTTCGACAATTTGAGGGAACAAAACAGCAAATGGAAGAACAGCTATTAAAGCTGAAGAGACTAGAGCAAGAAAACAGGATACTTAAAGAAGCTGCAGAGAAGTCACACAGAGAAGGTAGGAGAAACATAAAAGCTATTCTGTAGTTATCTTATTTGGTTTTTCTAAATTCTTACAACCTGTTCCAGCAGCAGTAGGTTTCCACTCATTGATTTGAGCAAGTATCTATGCAGAAGTAGTTTCTGAACAGTATTTTCTATATTTGTAGAAATTTTATCATGGAATACTTACATGATCATGAAAAAAAATTACTTGGTTGTTTAATTTTTTAATTTTTATTAATTTTTCATTACAGTATTTTGAGAGAAGTTCTCTTATGATTCTAGCTCATTGAGATTTTTGTTCCTTACAGTTACCAAATTATTGTTAACATTTCTCAAATTTCGATTGAACTTTCTTGTTGGGTATTTGTTTTAATAGAGGAGGCTACAGAATTACTTTGTCTCAGACGACAAGCACAGGAACTGGTAGATGAAAATGATGCTTTGAAAATGACGGTCCATCGTTTAAATGTAGAATTAAGTCGCTATCAAACTAAATTCAGGCCATTGTCTCAGGAAGAGGTGAGTATCTTGGTTATAAAGGCAGTTTGGTCTGATGTCCCATTGTCCTTTCATTCATCTTTGAGATTTTTAAGACTATTTTCTCCAAATTTGCCACAAAGTCTACGAGTGACATAAGCTTTTTCTGGAATTGTATGTACGCATTTATCGTTAAGTCTAACTTTAAGAAGTTAGATGTTCCTCTGTGTTAGTAAGATACTGAATTTCCAGTTTTGTTGACTTTGAGTGTGTGTTACATAGGCAACACATGTAATTAGAAACATAAGCTTGTTTGGGGTAATAGTTGTGACTGCAGTGGACAGTGGTTGGTGCTTCTAAAAGCAGGAAATAATTTCAGTATTTTTTTAAACATCTGTTTTAGCATCTAAAACTGAAAAGTTTACCCATGAAAGGACCACCACCACCATGGCTGGTAAGCAAAAAAATATTTTCTCTTATCTGAGTAAAGTAGTAGAATTTCTTTATTGGAACCAAAATATTCAGAATATTATTTTGTTACTTTACTGAACTATCACATACTAGTAGAATATTATAAACATTTATGTTGTTGCATGAAAAGACATAGGGCAGAACTTTGCAATGAATGTGTGCAGCTCTGGTTGAATTTACAGTAAGGTACAGATTGCATACAATCACCAACTTTGAACTACTGAATGCAAATTAAGTAGAAGTACTGTTACCCTGAGAATCATAAATACCATCTTCACTTAGTATTGTCTAGCATATAGTTTGCTTCAAAGTCTGTTGCTTAATTGTTAATCATCTTAGTTGTTAATCTTCTGTTGTGATTATTTTTAAGATGATATGAAAAGAAAATGGCAGATTTCAGTGATTCTTATGGTAGGATTGTTCATAGGTCCACTAGTAGCCTATGAATTTCTGGCAAGGAGAAGGCAAATAATCTGTGAAATTTAATGCATTTGTAATATATGAAACAATTTATCCTTGAAATGCTGATCAGATCTTAAATTTTCCTTCCTCATTGTCATTCAGAACTATACAGAAATAGGAAAGTCCTCCTTCTGCTTTGTCTTTCTAGCTATAATATCCAAGAATCACATACGTATGTATTTAGTTTTAAAGATACAGGTTTGAGAGTGTAAAAATTCCTTTCCCACTTAATTAATGAATCTGGGCTAAATTTTATTATTAACTGTAGTGTTTCACAGTTTGGTTTCATATTCATTTGCATCCCCATTCTGCTGTTACATAAGTAATAGCTGCTTTTTAGTGAAGTGTGCAAGTACAGCATCCAGCCTTGTCCTTTCCAAAGCTCGCTCCTAAAGCGGTGCTATTAAGTGCTTCTGCAGCATCATTTTGCATATGGTGGTCTGTGTGCTTGTGTAAGCCCTGCACTTTTGTCTGCAAGGCATATACAAACACCTTTAATAGCTTTTAAAACTAGCAATATATAACAGGAGAAGTAGTAAAAAAATATTGATGATATTATGGTTTGTAATTGATTTATATGGATGGATTATTTTTTTTTAAGTTGGATATGAAGTATTTGTCACCTCTTCTGTTGGCATATGAAGACAGAATAAGAGAGAAAGAAGATTTAAATCTTGAACATGAGGCAAGTTGCCATTTAAAGAAAATATACTTCTACACTAAAGCAGAAATAAATTACTGAAATTTTTAAAAGGAATTTGTCAAAACTGTTTTCTGCGTAAAATTAAAAGTGACTTTGTTTTACTTTTCCATGCATAGTTATTGTGCTATCTTATCCTACTTGGCTTGCTTGTTTTTGTCAGCCTATTCAGATGTAGAAGCAGGCACTACACTGAGATGTACGAGAATTGTGCTCTCTGAATAGAGTAAATCATGAACACAGTTAGTGGTGGAAAGAATTTACCGTTGTCATTCCTAATGGGGATGCAGAGGCCTGTATAGCTGCTCTTCCAGTTACTGGCCTGTGGATTTTTTGGTAGAAGAATATTTATTTCTAGTTATTTAAGGAATGGGCATTAAGGAATGGGTACTCTTTTTGCTTTGTAGAAGTATTTTTTTGTCACTGAATCTTTGAAAAATGATTACTTGCTTCAGAACAGAACTGCCATAGCTTTTCAGAATAATTTATTTCCTTCAAAAAATTAAGCCGTAAAATAAGAAGAAAACACCAAGGGTTTCATATTACTGTAAATTCAGTATATTGTCATACCATATTCAAATTCATGTAAATCATACTGAAAATGTATAGTATCATCTAATAATTTCCAGAATTCTGTTTTTTAAATCCATATTTTAAGGATCTAAAACTTGCTTAATTCAAATGACACTTAGCAAAAATCTGGCACAGTTTAAATATCTTTATTATTTTTAATCAAATATTACTAGATTGATGAAACAATTTAGAAGTTAAGGATGCATATCTGAATTAAAGATGAATTGTGAGATAATATGCTGTTAACAGAAGAATTAGAAAGCACCCAGGCATATATATTTATAAACGTTTTTGTTGATGTAAAAATTAAACCAAAATACTTACTTCTAAAAAATTTCATATGGAGTCCTTTGTCTTCCAGGAGGATATGAAGAATTTTAAAGTAAGAGTTGAAGAGTTGGTGAAGGAGAATGAAGACCTGCATGAGCAATTAAATAAAAGTAACTTCATTACCCCTACAGAATGGCAAGTTATACTACTAGAAATTAATTTAAAAGCTACTCGTTATTTTGTTTGTTGCGTGCAAACTTTTAAGATTACAGATCTTACGGAAAAATTTTGAACTCCTCAAGCAAAATAAGAGTTAATAGGGTTATGATTATGTCTTGTTGGAACAATGCTGATCTGCAATACCTGAAATAATTTTGGCGTAAAGATTAAATAGTCAATGTGCCGTTTTGCACTTGAAGCCCACATAATTGTCCCAGGCCTCACCAAGCTTTTGCTCTGTACCTTCAGCGGTGGCTTCATGCTCAGTGTTGTAGTGCATTGCTCCCCTAAGCTCCTTTTTGTAGCAGCGTTTAAAATTTTGATTCACAACATAGCCTCACGGTGCCAGGCATAGCTCAGGGTGAGGATGTAGCTTGGCAGTGTGGGAGACATTCCTTATGCCTAAACTTGTTGCTGAAATATGATCTTAGCGATAACAATTTGTAAGTTGTGGTTTTACCTGGAAAATTATTTTGTTCTTTGTTTACAATTGTTATACTTCAGAGACTTGTCCAGTAAGATACACAATCCATTTTCTCAACCTTAACTCCAGCCTATATAGTTTTGATGGGAAAAAAAACTTCCATTGTTTCTTTCAGCTGGTAATGCTTCACATCTTACATCAGCACTGACCTTCCTGTCACAAATAATGAATGTATTTTGTCATTGTTTTCATTTCATATTTATCCATTCAGATGAAAACATGCAGAGTCTTAAGTGAACACTATCTCAGCTATTAACTGATTTCTAAGTGGCTGATGTGTATTTGCTTCCTTCTCCTATGCCCACTGCAGCAAATTTCACAGTAAATTAGTCAGCTGAACTTACAAACTCCTATTTGCAGAGGTTTTCATAGATACAAATGTAAGCTGACTTCCATTTCCATGTTTGCAAAAATCTTCAGGGTAGGCTGTTTATATTTTTCAGCTGCCAGACAACAATTGTTAGCTGTATGGTTCAGCTTAATTTTAGTCAGAATATCATTTCATGGTAGGGAAAATTGTCCCTATCTAGATCTATATACAGTAGGATGCATGAACAAAGTAGATATATGTTGTATTAGTTACTGTCATCAGAAATTCTTGGTCACAGTCTGATTGGCCACACTTTGTTTGGGTTTAGGCTACTTTTACTGATTGATTGATGACAATTCTTGAGTTTAAATTCATGTGACATCATCTGACACTTGTAGTGTATTTCTACTTGCATTCTGGCTAATACTTATCAACTTTTTAAGCTATTATTAGAACAGCAAATAGTTTCTTAAGCTTTTGTTAACATCAGAAAGACTGATACTGGTTTTCTCAAAAGCTGAATTAATACTGGTTGTAAAGCACAGAGTTAAGTTCTCTGCTCAGTATAGTCCTCTTTAAATGCCCATCTTCTTTACAGGCCCATAAAACACACTGGCAGTATTTTTCCAGAGATCAAAGCCAAATAGATCCAAGTGCTATCCAAAAATGTATTGCATGTTTTGAAAACGGATTTGGTTCAGTTACTAGTTACATGGCTGTCTCCAAGTCATCTGGCACCATTATGTAGCTTTAATTCTCTTGTATGAGAAAAGTCTGAGAGAGCTGGGACTGTTTTGCCTAGAGAAGAGAAGGCTAAGGGGGGATCCTATCACTGTGTACAAGTGCCTGAGGAGAGGGTGTAAAGACAGAGCCAGGCTCTTTTCAGTGGTGCTCTGTGACAGGACAAGAGGTGATGGGCACAAGCTGAAACACAGGAGATTGCCTCTGAACATAAGGAAACAGTTTTTCACTGTGAGCACTGCAACAAGCTGTCCATAGAGTTTGGGGAGTCTCTATCCCTAGAGGTACTCAACCATTCTATGATTCTATGACATGGTCCTGGGCAGCCAGCTGTAGGTGCCCCTGCTTGAGCAGGAGGGGTGGACCAGATGGCCTCCAGAGGTCCCTTCCAACCTCAGACATTCTATGATGCTACAATTCCAATTCACACGTATATATTTTTTTTCTTATTTCTATAGGGAATTTTTGCTTTAGTCAAAGATTTTAAACATTTAAAGTAATTTACGTTTTGAGGATTGTGAGTTCGTGTCTGCAATGAGCTTACCTTGGGTCCTGACATTGCTTTCAATTAGGGGTTTTTATTTGTTTTTTTAAAGAGGTTCAAATATAATTTTATAAGTTTACACTGTTAGAAGTCAGTTGTGTTTTTTCTTTGGACATAAATTAATATTTGAATTATATTTTATTTATAAGCTGGTTGTCGTTGCAGGCAGCAGCTGCAAACTCAGGCCAAGCTGGTCTTGGAAGAAAATGGATTGTTGATGGAGCAACTCGAAATTCAGCAAGCTAAAGCAAAAGACAGTCACAGACAACATGTTCAGGAAGGTAAAGTGCTTGAGTTGCTCGTCATATGAACTACACAGAAAATGGTACTGCAGGTTTGGGGTTTTGTTTGTGGGGGTGTTTTGGGGTTTTTTTTCGACTTCATATATGCCTGCAAAGCATTGCTAAATGCAGGTAACACTAATACGAGATCAAGCTCTGGATGTCAACTGATACTGAGTCAGTGTCACCTATTGACACTATACAGCATACTCCATTTTGACTTGCTTCCTCTGAAAAAGTGACAAGAACTGTTAAACACCAATACACTCATTTTTGTAATTAAAGAGCACTTTTTAATGTTACAAGTTGGTATTTGTGAGGTATTATTTGCTTATTCAAATGTTTAATTTAAAATTTGTAGGGTTTTTAATTTTCTGCTTTGTATACAATGCTTATCACTTAATATAGTTAATTATAAGTAGCAGTATTTGATTTTACAGTTTTATAATTTGATACTGCTTAAATTTACATGCATCTTCAAGTAATAATAATCTGTTATCTCTTGCTGTTTAATCAGAGGTTTGTATTTGCATAAATTCAGAACACTTGATATTCCTTGTCTTGCCTGTAAATATTATTGCTTGACCAAGATTAATTTTTCTGCTGCTAGTTAATTTTTGCATCAGCAGATTCCTCTCGATATTTCTTGTTAATAGCCTTCTGACTGGATATTAGAGAGAGAACAAGCATGTTATAGTTTAAAATCCTAAAACTGAAAGTAAGATTTCTTAGTGAAGTTTAAAAAGCAAAATTGAATCTTAATTCACAGATTAGGATGTCCTGAAAAACATTTAATTATGTGCAATTAACATAAGTTGCTGATGAGAACAGTTTCCTTGAGTGAACCTATATAGCAAAACTGGAATTGTGACATTTTTTATTCATCTGCCACCCATCCCAATTTCTGCTTTTAAAGTTTCTGAGTTTCCTGTTTAGAGTTTTATTTCTCTATATCCATCTGTGTTCAGAAGATAACAATTCATCACACCCAAGGCCAAGGCCAGACAATACCCCAAAATCAGGTGTTCCTCTTTCCAAATCTCAAAATAGCTTGATCTCATCTGAGCTGTCAGAACATCCCTGTTAAACAGTGACATATTTTGTTATCTGTTGTTGGAGTTCTCACAAGGAAACAAGAGCCCTGATCTTCCATTCAACTGCTGTGGCAGTGTATCCAGTGATTATACTACAGGAAAAAATCAGAGATCAGTTAACAGAAACTAGGCAGTCTCTAGATGTGTGCCCCGTCTACTAGACTACAAAAGTCATGATCCATTTTAGGTTCTTTTCATGTATTAGTAAAATCTGAATCAGAGCATTTATCAGAGTAAAATATTTCAATGAGCAAATAACTTACAGCCCTGAAAAGAAGTAGTCTTTAAGTTTTGGCACTTTGCCAAAACAAACTGCTTGAGACAGCAAAAGAAAAATCCAAACTGTTAAAATACAAACCAAACGGACAAATCCACTGTTACATAATTCTATGAATAAATACGAATTAACATATTACTGGTTTAGTTGGGAGTTTCACTAGGTGATTGAGTTAATTCTGCTGTACTCAGTTATTTCTCTTTTTTCCCCTCCCAAAAGCTTCAAAATTGACCAAACAGATAATAATCTTAGAAGATAAGAAGCAGAGTCAAGAAGAAGAGATAGCAGAATACCAGAAGCAGTTAGAAGTTTTGCGTTCTGCTTGTGAAGAGCTGAAAGCCAAACTGGATAGCAGAATAGCAGCAGAGGAGCACTTTGCTTTGGTGAATGATTTAAAAAGGTATGAGTTTACATACTGTGCACAGAGAAACAATTCTGCAAAGCATTCACATGAACAGATCTGTACACACATCATTCTGTAGGTAGGAGGCAAGTGGAAACTTATGCTGGTAATCTAGGAAGGTAACTGCTAAAGTACACAGAAAGGTAAAGAAATATTTCAAAAGTACTGTCTCACTTTTTATAGACAATTAAAATTACAGAAGGAAATCCCAGATTGAGAGACATCGGTAGAATTGTTTCTGCCATAGAGTACTTACTGCTAAATGTACCTTTTAAAATAGTAGAAGAGGAGGCATTAAAAATATCATTTTTGTCAAATCTAATTACTTCTATCAACACTGTATATAAAATGTTCTCATTTTTTTGTTCCCATCTTTGGGAAAATGTCTGAAGGATCCTGAAATTCTAAACTAAAAATACTAAGTTTCTCCAATCTTTACAATATGGAAATAACACGTAACAGCACAACACAAAAGTGCTGTCATGCAGCATAGCCTGTAATGTTTTTCTGAAGACATTCTGTAAATTTGTTTGCTCTCAAGCCTTAGGATAGCACAAGTTACTGTTTCTTGGTACAGTGCCTTCCTGAGGAGTCTCAGACCTTTTTTGGCATTGCTATGCTAGTAATTTCTTTGAAAAAAAATCAGGAAGGGAATACATTTGGACTATATAGGATATTTTTTAAAATTCTATTTCAAGTGCAGTCAGGATTCATTATTTGAATAATTTTGTTTGCCTTATGTTTCATTCGTGATTCGATATGTCACGAGATTGTAATCCCTCTCTTTGATGTCACCACTGAACATTAAGCATTTTCAATGTATCTTTTTCATACCTTCAACATTTGACTGTAACGTAGCTTTTTAGTGAAGTAAGTCTATACATGGCGCCTGTTCAACGCTGTTGGTTTTTGCAGCCGTTTACAACAGGAGCAGGAGAAAAAGCGCTGTGAGGTGGAAGATCTAATGGGAAAGATAGCATCACTGCAAACTCAAAACAAGAAACTGCTTTTAGAGAAAAATAACTTCATGGCTGACAACAAGATCCTGGAAACGGAGGTGGAAATGACACAAAAGACAAACAGGTCATATCACATTCTCATTTTCTTGTATAGTTATACTTGTATTTCTAAAAATAGTAGAAATATCTGTAAAAGTATTGTCTGTCATCCCACAGTGTGTAATTTCTACCTACTACAGAAAAACCATGTTTCCTAAACATATCTTTGTCAAATCTAAAGGCCTGGTCATCAAGCAACTTTCCTAAGCTTTGTGTGTTTTCATGCATACTCTACTATGTCTACATGCAATTAAGAATATATCTTTAATGCTAGAAGTTAGCTATAGCAATTAATCATTTGTATACTCACTTGAAAAATAGGGTATTACGCTATTTGCAGACCTCATGCACCTGAGTGGTTCAGAGTTGGGCTTACAATACTTTAAAAATTAAACCCAATATTATTCTTATATTTCTTAAGAAATATGAGCTTGTAGCCATTGCACAAATTGTTCTTTTGAATCATTCTTACTGTTATTATTGACACAACACATTGTAAAGAAAAACAGCCCCCAGAAGTGGAAAATGATACTTTCAGCATTGCAAATATTTTGAGCCAGTGTCTTTAACAGTATATTTGATTGTTTGAGACCTGTACAAGTTGATTTGCACATGCAATGCAAGTTCTTTTAATGCCATTATTAATTTCCAATCTAAGAATTTCTTTTTTCTGTTAATTTTATAGGCGATTAAAGAAGAAAATAGGTCTTTTGAAACTGCAGTTGGAGGAAGCAATGGAAAAAGAAGTTGCAGCCCATCACTATCTAACAAACCTTATTGGTTTGGTGGAGAAGATAGCTCAGGAACGTAATCACCTTATATTTTTGGTAATTATCTTTAAATAATTAATATTACTTAATTGATATTTCACACAATTTACAACCTACTAGCACAACTTAGCTTTCTTTTTTGGCAATTCAAATTAACGATATAATTTCAGTTTAAGGATTTAGTTATTTAAATAGCAAATAGGATAGGAGCAGTAAAAGGTTATTTTCTAGAAGAGTGGTTAAAAGCAACTACCCTAATTTCTAGAGATAATGTAATTAAGCCTTAACTGACATCAGCATTAAGGTCTGCAATGGCATACATCAGGTTTAAAAGAGTTTCTTAATCTGATTTTAGAGATGGCTTCAATTGTTGAAAAATAACATGTGATAACATTAATTTTTAATATGCATTTCTGAATCTAAAGGTAAACTATTATCCTTAAAGTGATCTATGTGGACCTTCTGCTGTGGAAGCACATGCATATTATTGCTCCTTTTTGGAGAGCAGTCATTTTGACAGGCTGGTTGAGAGTTTGGGAACAACTTCCAGTTAGTGGAAATGCCTGGCATGGAAGTTGCTGGGCTTTTTATAGGTACACTTTGTTTCCTTTACAAGATCTTGAACGCAATTTCAATTTTACATATACTCTGTCTTCAAATTGGTCCTGGAAACCATTTCACAAAACTTTCTTAAAATAAAGCTGCTTTTGCTTCTGTTGTTCAAGTAGCAGACAAAGGTTGTCATCAGTGTTAGGTAAAAAGATTCTGTAGTGGTTAATTCCTAATTCTAGAAGAGGAACTATGGTGACCGAACTCAAATCCTTGATCACTGCAAACTGGACTTTAGGATTGTGAAACTAGGCACAATAAATGTCTCCTAGGAATTAGGGGAACTGGTTCTTATCTCTCAATCTGTGGTATATCTACTTTCAAATATTCAGCATACCACATTAGAAATACCACAGAGATCCAGAATTACCTGTAAGTACAAGGTGTTCCATTTGGCTTAATAACACCCTAGTAGATGTTCAGAATACTTTTTGCAGTAAAAGCCTGTTTCAGAAGGAAAGATGTCTTAACAGAACCTTAATTACCACAAGGTAGTGTAAACCCTATCTTTGCAAGTGTGCAGTATTTGACATCATATTCTTCCCTTCTGAAACCTGCAGCTGAAAGCACAAACTAAAAAATCACGTTTTACACACATGCAAAAAGCTCAGAGTAGGTCCATGGAAAGTAGCCCAAAATGCAATCAACTATGGCCTATCTTTATTTAGACAGGTACAAGCTGATCCGGTGATTAGAAGCCAGTCCTGTCATGCAAACAAGAATTTGTGTCTTCCTTTTGGATCACATTCTCGTGTGTATGTGTGTGATGCTGCTACATAGAATCATAGAATGGTTAGGGTTGGAAGGGACCTTAAAGATCATCTAGTTCCAACCCCCCTGCTGCGGGCAGGGACACCCTCCACCAGACCACATTGCCCAAAGCCTCATCCAGCCTGGTCTTAAACATTACCAGGGATGGGGCCTCCACAGCCTCTCTGGGCAACCTGTTCCAGTGCCTCACCACTCTAACAGGAAAGAATTTCTTTCCAACATCTAATCTAAATAGACCCTCCTTCAGCTTAAACCCATTACCCCTTGTCCTGTCACTACACTCCCTGATAAACAGTCCCTCACCATCTTTCCTGCAGGCCCCCTTCAGGTACTGCTAAGCCACAATTAGATCTCCCTGGAGCCACCTTTTCTCCAGGCTGAACAACCCCAACTCTCTCAGCCTGTCCTCATAGGAGAGGTGCTCCAACCCTCTGATCATCTTTGTGGCCCTCCTCTGGACTCGCTCCAACAGCTCCATGTCTCTCCTGTACTGGGGCCCCCAGAGCTGGACGCAGTACTCCAGGTGGGGTCTCACAAGAGCGGAGTAGAGGGGCAGGATCACCTCCCTCGGCCTGCTGGTCACACCTCTCTTGATGCAGCCCAGGACAGGGTTGGCTTTCTGGGCTGCGAGCGCACACTGCTGGCTCATGTTGAGCTTCTCATCAATCAATACCCCCAAGTCCTTCTCCTTGGGGCTGCTTTCAATCCATTCCTCGCCCAGCCGATAGTCGTGCTTGGGATTGTGCCGACCCATGTGCAGGACCTTGCACTTGGCCTTGTTGAACTTCATGCGGTTCGCACGGGCCCACCTCTGCAGCCTGTCAAGGTCCCTCTGGATGGCATCCCTTCCCTCCAGCGTGTCGACCCCACCACACAGCTTGGTGTCATTGGCAAACTTGCTGAGGGTGCACTCGATCCCACTGTCCATGTTGCTGACGAAGATGTTGAACAGTGCTGGTCCCAGTACTGACCCCTGAGGGACGCCACTCATCACTGGTCTCCACTTGGACATTGCTTACATACTTACTTGCATACTTACTTACATTACACACTTACTTGCTGTCCATTATTTCTCCAGTTTGTGACTTAGATATTAGACAGTGCACAGTCTTGCTCTTTTTTTTTTTTTTTTTGATTTCACTGTGTCTGGGCTGACAGCAGGGATACTCTGAGACAAACTTTTCTATTGAAATAGTCTAGTATCAGTAAAACCTTTGGATATCCAGTTTAGTTTGCTGCCTGGTAGAGCTTAATCAGAACAATCTGGTCCTAATTTTAATCGCTGAACTTAAAACCCACCTTGGCAGAATGTTTAACTGCAGGTATCTTGTAGTCAGGTAATCTGATACAGTTATCTAATGGGAAGGCCTACAAAACACCAAAAAAATAATTACAGCCAGACCATAATGATTATGAAAAAACCACTACTGACCATGATGTATAATTAAAAAAGTATTATCGTTCCCCCCACTTCAATATTCAGTAATAACAGGTTTATTTACTCAGTTCAGCTACTGCTATTACTCTAGCCATATTATTTTTTAATTCACTAACTAAATTAAAGCATTGAAATTCATTTTATGCAGATTTAATCCAGGAAAACAGGGAGAGGAGAAAGGGTACAGCACTCGAAGAAATTAGCCTATATTCTTACTTAATGAGGATACAAAAAACAAAATCCATAGTAACCATAGCTCCACAAACATAAATGGATAGTCTTACATTTACTGCTTCCAAGAACAGTGACAGCCTACTGATAAATCCAGTAAGAGTGAAACACAGCAGCAACAAATTTATTTAAAACAATTTTGGTAGTGCAACACTGATGATGAACTGTAATCCTGAGTTAGCAGCTGTCAAAATGATTCTTTTATTGTACTGTATGATTCAGCTACCACACAGTAAATCAAAATGTCACTGTCTGAGCAGGAAGCTCACAGACTCCAGCGATGCTAGTTAATTTTGACTTATGTGAAAGGAGCAGCTTCTCTGGAATGATATGGGTAGTTCAGGGTGGTAAGACATTGCTGATTCTAAAACCTAGTTATTTCTTTCTTGAATGCTTTCAGTGGATTTAACAGTTGAAACCGTTTATAGTTTTAAAATCATTTCATTGTTTACAGCTTATGCATTTTTTTGCTTGGTTTACTTTTTATATCTGAGAGAGAGAATGTAGTGCTTATAAAGCGATGGAAACAGTCATAAGACAGAAGCATTTCATAAGCCACATGTCAGACTCCTTGCCTGAACCCCTGCCAACTTTAAGGGCTCTTTTGAGAGCAGACTATTAATCCTGACCTGGAAGGATGAGTTTCATGCATACAAATGGGATCCCTAAATGTACATACATACATCTGTAGAAAAATATGCAGAATTGATTGGGTTTACAATACCAGTAGCTATGATCCTTTCAGAATAAACCCGTTTCAAGGTATTTTGTTAGTGAGACACTATTTGCAGTCAGATGACAAATTATTAATTAGCCATTACTAGAATAATTTTCAGGATTCTTTTTCCATCTTGGTTCTTCAGACTATTGGAACTCAAAACAGAATAGCTTTGTCTTCCTCAGTGTATGTATTTTGTCTGCCCTGTCTGAAGTAATGATTACATTGATTTATGTATACTGTATGTTTGCAGGCCAGATGTTTGGAAAATGAGAATCATGGTGTTCTCAACAAAATAGTAGAAGGCAGTCTACGCTTAGGGAGACTGGAAGAAAAAGTTAAGGTAAGCAGTATTTCTAAGCTAAATATTATGTAAAACGTTTTGGTTTTTTTAATGAGAAAAGTCAGAAGTTAATCTGTGTCAGGGTTTTAATGAAAGACATATGGATTATTTTATAAAACATTTTTAAAAAGCAAAATAGATTATCATAGTTTTCACAACTATCTTTTTCCATTGTATTTGTACATTGCATGTCTGCCAGGTTATTATGTTTACATCATTACCTAGAGAATTATGACTAGTTGTAAAAAGAATTAAAAATTATACTTTATTTGTATTTCATTTTTGCTCTGTAGTGTAGCCCAATTATTCTCTCTCCTATTTTTTTGAGGCTGTACTAATGCTTCAACTTGAAGTCCATTACAACTAGATTTGGGAAAATTAAAAACATCTCTTGAGTACAGTTATCCTCAAGTACTTTTGTATGGCCATAGGGTAGGAGGTTTAGAAACTCGGAGGACGTTCAGACATCTAGCCTAGTTAGAGAATACATTATAGGTTATCTTTACAACTGTCTAAACAAATACAAAGCATAGTGCGTAACTGCAGTATAACGGTGAATAGTGTGAAATGCATTTGAAACTTTTATGTTTTAACATCTTTAATGTTACAGTAATCGCTTTTACTCTAAATTCAAAAAAGGAAGGAGAAGGATATCTGGCATATTGGTTTCTGTACACAGAAAGTAATATAAATTACTTTCAAAAGCTGTTTTGTACTAAGTCAAGTTTGTGCAGTTTACCCAAAAGCAGAGCCTCTCCATACATTGCACTTTTTCAGTTGAGACCTATGCTGGTATTCCTGCATCAAATGACACAAATGTGCACCACTACATTAATGGAGACCAACTCCTTCTGCACTTTCCTTGTAAGGATCAACAGAGCACAGGAATTAGCAACAAAGAAAACAAACCAAATCACAGATGTAAAGAGAGAGCAGTAAGCTGAAAAATAGCTAGAATTTGTAAGTAACCCTTAAGAAAATACCTAAATGTATGAAACATTACCATAAAAGAATTCTCCAATTCTACTAATACAGCTATAAAAAGTTTTTAGCCATTTTTTCACCCTCATTTATGTCTATCTAAATTTAGAAAACATCTCCCATACCAAGATAATGGCTTGTATTCTTAAATACAGATTTTCTGCACTTTAATAGATCTGTGACTACTATAACAGATAGAGAAAAGAATTGCATAAAATTAAGAATATTTACACACAGTACCTGCTGTGAATTTTAAGTGCAAAACCAAATAAAATAAAAAAAATCCTTCTTAACCCATCAGCTGTTAATGGAAGTTAAAAAAACCAGCCTGTAAGTATTCTTAAACATTGCTGTTTCTATTTAGCAAAAGTAAGACTAATCTACTTGCAAAACTTTTTAGTTCTTAATTTTTGTCAGTAAAGCAGGGGGCTTTAACAGTCCCAAAACACATTAAAATATATAATTCTTGGTTATTGTATTAGTTGAACTTTGCTAAAGGCTAGTATCATTTATTTCTTTGCTGAAAACACCTAAATTTCTTAAACACCTCCAGTCAGGTATTCCACTTTTCTAAATAGAGGCTTTAGTAATTTGATCTCTTAGGTGGCTTATGGAAGGTTATGGGGATTGTTTTGTTTTACGTATAAAAATATTTTCATAAGTCTAAACACATTGTCAGTTTTTTAGTTTGGTTCTTCTTTGTCACAAGACTTTTTTTAATCCCAATATGTGATGCAGTTCCTCAAACTGGACAGGCCATATTGCACACACTGCTTTTTCAGGTGCTGCTGATAAAAATTCAGGTGAATGTGGAAAGGCAAAAGGATTCTTCGCTTGGAAGACATATGTTTGCCTCCACAGTTCATGCACAAGTCTAACAGCCGTGAAACGTGAACAGTAGCTTACTTTAAGATTACACATTTCCTGCTTGGTTGAATGAGATAGGTTGGAGGTCTTGCCAGTCTGGTTATATCAGCTGGAGGAATACTACCGTCAGCTGCTTCAGGAAATCACGGATTGGGTAACTGCCCTGTATGTTGAGTTACAGAATAAATCTTTTATGAGGTATTTAGGCATAATCTGTCTCCAGCAAGAATAGGATTTAAAATGCATTTATTTTTCTGAAAGGGTGCTATAGCTATTGGTAATGTGAGTGCCATGCTATTTCTTACCTTAAGAAATTTCTTTTAAAAGTGTTTTGCATTGGCTTTTAGCCATCTTTAGCTATTTCAGTGAGATATAGGATAAGAAATACAAATTATATTATACGAGTTAGAGCACACATTCCTCACATTATGACAAGAGAAAAGCTTCTAGCCTATAGGTTTCAGTTACTTACAAGTGCCTACAATGCGAGTCTATATTCTCTACTTTTTAGATATAACCAAGTATTTTACATTTACCTTTTGATGAATTTGTTGCCCTATATCTCAGCAGGCACAAGCTCATCCAAAACTATGTTACAGGCCAGACATACCCTGTGTGTGTCAAAAGATTCTCTGGGGCTTCTTTCACATCGCTGCAAATGTTATTTGAGGGGAGGAAAAAAGGAAGATTAGGTGGGACAGCAGTTCTTCACTGGAAACAACCCTATGGACAGTGGTTGTTCAAAAAGCTAGCAATTCCATTCCCTTTAGATCGCTTCTCTCTGAAGACAGGTCATTTGTGCTTTGCACATAAAAGTGGATCTGGTCGTCTGGTCCAGAGTTCTTCCTTCTAATGAATTCTTTTGGAGAAAGTATATTAACAAAAATCCTGTGGTTTTTGTTTTTCATTGAGAAGTCTCAAAATAAATCAAGATCTGGCAGATCTGTTATTAAACACAGAATCACTGTGAAAGTCTTTAAAGCTAAATAACAGGTTATTGCTAAAATAAACCCCAAACTCATGTCAGTATTTATACACACTGCTTTATTACATATTTTTAAACTGTGTATGCCTCATTTAAGTAGCAAATTAAAAATGATTCTCTTTTATAAATACACATTTTTAGGTTGGAGTTTAGCAGTTACTGTAAACAAACTATAAAGTCATTCACTGTGCAAAAAATTTTGTAGGTTATCAGTACAACCATACGAAATTTAGAAAATAACAGTAG
Organism: Grus americana; assembly: GCF_028858705.1. Classification (NCBI taxonomy): domain Eukaryota; kingdom Metazoa; phylum Chordata; class Aves; order Gruiformes; family Gruidae; genus Grus; species Grus americana. The sequence continues at coordinate 11,973,976 of NC_072864.1, forward strand.
AGCACTATCAAATAGGTTGAATACAAATATTCAGAAAAAGAAATATTTTTTGTGCAGGAACTATATTAAGGAAACAAAATTTACTTTTTTTTTAATTCTGAAAGCAAATTAGGTTCATTCCTACTTTTATATACTTTGGCTTATGTAAGATAATTTTTCAGACATATTGAATCATGAAAAATATTAAAGCTTAGTTAAAAAATGTTCTTTAGTTGGCCCTTTAAGATTAAACTACAAGCTTCTTTGTCATAATACTAATAAATCAAAACTTTCCTGAAAAATCTGATTGTAGAGCAGAATATTTAATGCAACTTTATTTCCATTTGTCATCAGAAAAGATTTGAACTTTTTTTTTAAACAAGTGATACCATACACAGAGCATTTCTGATCTCCACCTGTTTTTAAAAATAGTGACAATGTATTTGATAAAAACAGGCTGTTTGGTTTTTTGTCTTTTTTAAACAATAAATAACCTTCAAATATCTGTTGTATTCACAGTTCATGAGGTGGTGGTCTAAAACCATTTGTAACTTCAGGATCAGGTGATAGTAACCACCATCATTTTAGTAAACGAAAAACCACAACAATACCATGTTGTCATTTTGCCAGTATTCACACAAGTTATTGGGCTTTAACAAAAATACATGTATGTCATACTATACGCATTTAACTGTCCATAAAGGTTAAAGTTTGCGGTCAAGTTGTTTGTTATCGTTCAGCTAAAAAATTACCAATTGATAAAACACTGTGTATCAGCTTTGTGAAGAGTAGTCACAAATTCCATTGCAGAGGCACTGGCAGAAGCTATACAGGAGACGTACGGTTAGACTGGAGGGAACAAAACTCATACACACAACACCTAGGGTCACTTTCTGAATCACTAGTAAATAGATCCCAAGAGGGAGCGAACCAAAGTAAAGAAATCCAAGCAGCCATACCAGTGTGCTGGGTACATGCTTGCATAGCTTTGAAAAGAGATCTTGGTCCAGCCAACTCCGAGAACTTAGAGATACTGACTCAGTGCCATGGTCAGCGTGATAATCCGACGCAGTACTTTGACTGGGAACTCTTGGGGAGTCTGTTTGTACTTCCATAATTGTAATTACTAAGCAGTTTGATGATCCACGGGAAAAACTTGAGGAAACCAAGTTTTTTGGTGTTAAAACTACTTCTTTACAGTCAGAATTCCATGATGTTTTGTCTTTTACTATGAGCTTGGACATAATGTTTGTGTCATTGGGGAGTCCTTCAACTTTGTCTTCATGCAATTCTGTTTCACGGCGGCAAAAGGGACAGCTAACACAGAGAGGTCCATCTCTTATATGAAGTATTTTAGTCAAACATCTAGCACAAATTCTGTGAAGGCAATCCAAGATTTTGGGTTTACGACTGTGAACAGTAAATTTCCGGTAACATATTTTACACTCCAGTTCATCATTGGGCACCTTTTCCTCTCCCTCGGTACAGGTGTAATTCATCTTTAAATTAGACAGACTGTTAAAAAGAAGTAGGCAGATTATAACAAGTTGTTTCATGGATGCTGAGTTTCTGTCTGATAATAATTTTGCCAATCATAAGGTTTTAGTAAAAATAGGTAAAAACAACCTTTATACTGAAGATACCTAGCATCTCCTGCTGTAACCCCTCATTTTCATGCAACGTTACCAAACAGGCTGGCCTTAATTTTTTTTTCCTACAATTTTGCTACATATTGCATGCGGAGCACAAAATTGTTATTGGTGAAGAGAAGGCATTAAAGGTTTGTTCTTAACACTTCCTGAACATGGAGGAACTGTGCATTTCAGAAAAGCCTGTAACAATTGCATAGCTTACTCTCTGTATTCCTGTAAACCAGTTGCACATTTGAATGAAACAAGGGTGCTTCTTCACCAAGTTCCTATCAACATTCATCTGGACTTGCGGAAGGGTGCTTTGGGTCTAATATCAGGAGACCATGAATTTATATAAGTCTCACTGTGCATGTGACACTTCTGTCCAGACAGTATTCTACTTTGTTAGAATTTAATTTTTTCCATTTCATAGAATCATAGAATGGTTAGGGTTGGAAGCGACCTTAAAGATCATCTAGTTCCAACCCCCCTGCTGCGGGCAGGGACACCTTCCACTAGACCGCGTTGCCCAAAGCCCCATCCAACCTGGTCTTAAACACTGCCAGGGATGGGGCATCCACAGCCTCTCTAGGCAACCTGTTCCAGTGCCTCACCACTCTAACAGGAAAGAATTTCTTTCCAACATCTCATCTAAATCGACCCTCCTTCAGCTTAAACCCATTACCCCTTGTCCTGTCACTACACTCCCTGATAAACAGTCCCTCACCATCTTTCCTGCAGGCCCCCTTCAGGTACTGGTAAGCTGCAATTAGATCTCCCTGGAGCCGCCTTTTCTCCAGGCTGAACAACCCCAACTCTCTCAGCCTGTCCTCATAGGAGAGGTGCTCCAGCCCTCTGATCATCTTCGTGGCCCTCCTCTGGACTCGCTCCAACAGCTCCATGTCTCTCCTGTACTGGGGCCCCCAGAGCTGGACGCAGTACTCCGGGTGGGGTCTCACAAGAGCGGAGTAGAGGGGCAGGATCACCTCCCTCGACCTGCTGGTCACACCTGTCTTGATGCAGCCCAGGACAGGGTTGGCTTTCTGGGCTGCGAGCGCACACTGCTGGCTCATGTTGAGCTTCTCATCAATCAATACCCCCAAGTCCTTCTCCTCGGGCCTGCTTTCAATCCATTCCTTGCCCAGCCGATAGTCATGCTTGGGATTGTGCCAACCTGTGTGCGTTCGGGGTCCTTGAAAATTCAAGGCGCATTGCCATTTTTGTAATGCAGCCACAGAAGAAACTGCTTCCGTGGCTCTGTTAGTCCTAAAGATGGACCTTAACCACGTGCAATTTGCCCCTTATCTTCACATCAAGTGAAAGTGACTAAAACTCAAGGGAGAAATGTAAAGTGAAATTGAGTCTCACTTTTCACTGAGAAGTTTGAACACCTCGGAACACCCAAGAGACAGTTGGCTGTCTTGCTTTCATTATTCTAAGCTTATACCTGGCCCACTAAAATGTTTTCCATTTCATTATGTAGTTTCTTTTGGTTGGCTCTGTATATCTATGTTCCTATACATTTATGAAAGGCAGCATTTCTCCTCTTTTTTGATATCTACAGACATCAGCTGTGAAAGGCAACTTAATTATTTAACATCTGCTCTGTGTACTTATTAATAAGATTGGAGTAGAAAGCATTAGAATTGGTTACTCTTTCCCCTGCCACTGTTTTGGCAGTATCTAGTCACGGTCCTTGTGGCAGGAAGGGAAGACTGTACTTACTAATTTGCATCCTGTCCCTGGAGAAGCTACAGCCAAGGAAGCTACCTATAACACCTGTGTAATCAATATTGCATTTAGGAGTTGATATACTATCAGCAATAATTGTAAGACTGTTCGACACATGAGACTTTTTATGACCAAAGTGAAATGATACACTTAGATCTGCTTTTGCATCGTTATAGGTCCCTTCCAATTGAACTATTCTAGTCTATTGAATTAACCAGCAAATTACTATGTATAGAGCAGCTTTTACGTAAAGAAAAAAGATAAAATATATCTTATTTTGTTTCCCTCCCCCAGTGATGTCAATATGAAAGGTTAGTATAGCAATTACTTTTTTAGTGGGTTGTTTTGTTGGCTTTTTTTTTTTTGCATTCAACCTTTAGAAGACATACTTTTTAATGCCATATTCATTTTGTCATCACAATGCATCCATCTAGCCATTTGATACTGCTTGGATTGAGGCTTGTTCTAAGCAATCATTCAATGCCTACCTAGAAAAGGATCCACTTTCCTGGAATTTTTCCATAACCATTTTCTAACCACGCCTAGACTCAGTCTTGGATACAACAGTAGACCTAATGAAGCATTGCCACTCAGTAGCGTCTGGGATGTCACTCATTAACCTAAGGGGGGAACTTCAGACAGGGTGGAGAGAAGGGTTCTGTCTCTTGAGAAGATCCACAAATTTATTCTTTGCATTGTGACCATCATAAAATAGCAGCTAATTTTGTTTAAACCTTTTAAATTTTATGTCTCTCATAGAGATTATAATCATAATCAAAAAAAAGAAGACCTCTGAATCATAACGTGAGAATAGCAGATTAACCCTTCTGCCCTAATTTTTATCATCTACAAAGTTGTCAAAGGAACAGAGGTTAAAGTCAGTCCCCCTTGCACCTATTCATCCCACCCACTGTTATCATCAGTATAAGTGCCTGTCTCCTCCTCCTTACGTGCAAACTTTGAGCAAAACCAACCAACCAAAAAACCCCACAGAACTACTTTTTTCCAGGTTTTTAAATTATCAGGCAGGATAACATCTGATAGAACATGCAACTGTATTTTGTCCCAAATTACCAGTTGGGAAATGCAAGGGTCCAGGTAGTACAGCATAAAGACTGCAACACCTATTTTCCCTTCATTCCAAGACACATACAAGGTCTTTCAGACTTTGTGATGTTAGCTGAAGTATAACAAAGAATCCCTAAATGAATCTAAGTTTATGTCACTATTTTGTATACTAGGTAGCTTATTCCCCAGAGTTAACAGTATTTGCATAGAAAACAGGAATTATAACGAAAATTGAAAGGAAATGCATTCATCTTACTGATAAGGAAACATCATTAGAAAGAAGTATTTTTTTCCCCCCAAGTTTTCTTTTCACACACTTGAGATGGTTTATATTCACAGGAGACAGACATGTCCAAATTTACTCTAGGTTTTGTCTGAAACTGAAACAGTTTCCTCATACTTCTCTACTCAGTCATAACTGTGAACTTACAGGTAGATATTTTGTGTACGCTGCCACTCATACAAAAGTACTGCTACAAATCAGAGAAGAGATGATTGTGCCTGAGATACATAGCCACAGTTACCAGGGATTCTGAAACACCTGTTGAGTGGAACCTATCTTTCCATCACTGCTACAAAATTATCTATTCCCAAGATCTCTGTACTGAACGTAGGAAACGAGGTCCTCTTGGGAGACTAGACAGAATGATAGCACAGTGCTGACCCTGTGTGACTGCATGTGGCTTGTTCTGAGCGTACGGGGTAGTACCATAAACTTCTCTACTAAAAGCTACTGCCTGCTGACCTATTTCAGTGTATTCATTTTAGAGGTATTTTCTAATATGCTTTAGTTAGCAACAGACACTGTTTCTATCACAGCAGATTAATTTTTCCTTGCTTCATCTAAATCACTGTGCTTGACCCTTGAGTGACGTCTGTGAGGATGACCAGCAGCTAGAAGTCACCTTTGGTCTCCACAGAAACATGCTTTCATCTCCAGCAAGTGGCTTTTGTCTCAATCCTATTTAAGCAGCGGATGGGAAGTGGAGGAGTGCATTATTTTAGTGCGTTCTCCAACACAGTTTGCTCTTTCCTTCTCCACCACAGTCAGAACAGACCTCTGGTTTTCCAGACATAATCCTGGCCTGTAACTGTAGTACAGAGTCATATAATGGTGACAAACCTCAAAAGTTAACAAAGGTCCAAAATTGCAAAAAGTTAAAAGTCTTAGAAGGGTTAAGAATTCCCCTATTTCCAGAATTGAGCAAAGGCATGAGCCCTGAAAAAAAGCTTATATACTTTTTTTTCCTGTATGCTATTCTTCAAGGATTATTATTTTAGTTTTTTAAGTTTTGTGTGTTGGTTCCTTAAACCTTCTAAAAAGAACAACCACTCGCAGGTAAAGATCCTAAAGGAATTTTTTTTAAGCACAGACAGCAGTTTTATGAGCTCAAAGATTTTTTTTTTTTTAAATAGTAGTGCTAGGTTTCTGCTAGACTATTTTTGAGAGTTTCCAAGCCAAATAATAAATTTAGATTGACAATTTCTGAGTAAGAACAAACGACCACACTAAGCCCCTGTAAAGTACACTTGGTAGCCAAAATAGTTTGCAGAAAAACTAGAATCACCTTAACATTGTAGGTAGAAATTTCCAAATTACTAAGTAGATACCAAAATGATGAGTTAGATCAAAGCCTCAAATTTGCCACAGCAACAAACTAAAGTTTTGCATAATTACGATTTCTAACAGGAATGGAATTAGGAGGTTTTCGTGTTTGGTTGAGGTGTTTTGGTTTGGGGGGTTTGTTTGTTTTTTTAACAGCCCTTCAGTTGTACAATAACAACTACAGAAATTTGATTCGATTGCTGCTATTGATGGGATAATCTCTAAAATAAGAGATTGTATATGACAGCTGATCACTAAATTTATGTATTTTTAATGTGGGTTTGTTGGGGTTTTTTTTCCCTCCAAAAATATTAACCTACCAGATCTGAGATCTACTTGTACCTCCTTGAGGTAGAAGAAACTGCATATATCAGAAAGTTTAGCAAGTTACTTTGCTATTAGAGCTTGTGGAGGAGGCAGCGGCTAGAAAAATCTCTGACAGGAAAGTAGTGGCATGTTACAAAGCAGTGGAATTAAAAGTAAGCATTTAGTATTAGCACCTTTAAGTACCTTTTAAAATTTTAGGTCAAGTCTTTTGAACCTTTTAAGATAAACCCACCATGTAACAACAGCAAATATTTCCTAAATGTTGCCTTGATGCTACAAGCCCAATATTTGTCTTGTTCGTCTGTCCTACTATTGTAGCAGTGCTCTTTCATAAAATGGCTGTGTCGCTCAGAAAATGGAAATTCAGCATTGCCAAATCTTCCCTCAGCTCTCAAAAGCTTGCCTTTATCAGGAAAATTCCCAATTTCTTAAAAAGAAGTTTCTAGCCTTCCTGGTGTGGAGATCTTTAAAATTTGACAAGTTCAACCTTACAAGTTCAAAAATCAGGAGGAAGATTAAACAAGTAAACTTGAGGCTTCTCCTGTATTTATGCGAGTTCTGTTCTAGATGGGAATAGAACACTTCATCATATCCCTCTTTAGGGTAGGAGAAGAGAATGAAAATAGAAATAGGCTAAATAAATAGAATAAGAAAAGAATAGGTTAAAGAACAGAGTAAGGTAAGAATAAGGAAGTATCCTGTACAAAGTGATTTCCCTAGCGAGCTATTAAATTTTAAGATAATTCCAGCTTTAAATTTATTTCACAATATTGGATTAGTTGGCAAAGTGGTTTATGTTCATGGTGCTTATGAACAAAGTACGACTCAAGCAATAGAAATATCAATTTCCTTTTCTTGTGTCAATTGCATCTTATGTCTCTAAAATACAAAGTCAGTTCTGTTTGACAAAAAATAATCTAGTATTAGATAAAGCAGGTCATGTACACACACAACTCTCATACCTTTGGACACATAGTTTTTAAGTTCCTCTAGCATAAACAGCTTTTCCCTTTTTAATTGATTTCCCAACTATTTACCCTTCATCTGTGTGCCAGTAGCAATCTGCAAATAAGGAAGCTTATTTACTGTGGCATGTAATGTCACAACTACAGCTGAACATTCTCTTCATTTTATTGGCTTTTGAGTTTAAAAGTTTCTATATTTTGCCCACTCCTTTTCACAGAGACTGAATAGAGGTTTAAGAAACAGAAACAAACCCTTAATAGACCTGAAATCTAGTGTTTGTGAGGAATTTTTTTTTTTCTATTAACACCATAATGCTGTCTGACAAAAGACAAAAGTTCTGAATATATAGGCTGTCACTTTTCATCTCTCACATCCAATTTTACTGGGAAGATTATAGGTATAAACATTGTCCTTGACCACTACTAAAAAGGTACTTCCTCCCCCTCCCCCCAATATAGGACTTTTTACACAGCCCTGAAGATAATTGGCTGTGATCTTAATTGATGTATTTTAGAAGGTTTTAGTTGCCATGGGAGACCATTGGCAATGTTCCATAGCACCCAGTAAAATTACATCAGGGTTCCCATTACAGGGCTATTCTGTCAGGATCAGACTTGTAACACTTTTTGTGGTGACAGTGAGGCAATTTTCTTCAGATGGCACTTTGATCTCTTTTGAAAAGGACGATACTAATTTTTACTGATAAAGAATAGGAGAAAAACAATACATGATTGACAGAAAATAGCTTTGTTGCCTCAACAAGGATCTTGGTACCAGATCATTACATGTATCGTGTGGCCAGTGGCCTATGTTTGTAGAAATAATGTTTTGTTGGCTCTACCCAGAATTCTCCAATTTCCAGTTTGTAATTCAGTACAAGAGGTGTAAAAGAGTTATGGTGCTGAGGAGTATACCTTCCTGAAACTACTTTAGAAGGGTGTAAATTATGTCCTCTTCAGTACCAGCTGCTGCATCCATGAGCATTCCTCATCTTGGGTGCTTACTATATACCTGTGACGCCATGACCTTGGGCAGATGACCCTTTGCAGCTGTAGAGGAAAACATTACCACTTCCAGCTATGTGTTATCACCCTCTTCCTGAAAATTGCCATCTCCACCAGTCTGTTTACTGCTACCTGTTTCACATCAGAGAAAATTAAAAGGAGGTTGTCTTGAACAATTCAAAGGTAGTAGCCTGCTGTGAAGGATCTGAAAGTGCCAGCAGCTCACATGGGTCAGCGTGCCCAGAACTGCCCCAGCCTGGCTCCCACAGGGGAGTATGGAGCAGTCTAGGCACTCTTCACCCATCCTGCTCGAGTTCTGCTGAGATCGCTTATGCAAGTTAAATAGACTTAATCGGTCATAGGAGCAAGATCAGAACTATGTATCCCTCATATCTACTTTCATGCCCTAATCAGTAGGTCAGAAAATGGTGCTCTTTTGCCCTTTGTGCACCAGTGATTTTGCAACCATTCTGTATGTTGTCACATGCAGAATCACAGCTTCAGTTGGCAAATGAAGAGCAGGCATGCCAAGCCAACAGAGGCAGCTGTGGGATACGTAGGAGCCACAGGCTTTGAACCCTCTCAGGCAGAGGGCAGCTTAAAACGCACCTCCCAGTAGCTGGATGGTCAGTGACCACTAGGTAAAAAAATGGATTTCACCAATACTATCGGCTGCTTTCTTTATCAGCCTTGTGTGTGTTAAAAGAGAGAGGATGTTCTCTTTAGTTCTCTGCACTGTAGAAACCTGCCCTAAAGAGAGCACTTCAGGTTCCAGGTCCAGAGCTAGAGGAGGCATTTGCTGACAGAGGTGAAAGTTCAGCTGTTTTCTTCTGCTCTGCACTTCCTCTAGATTAGCTCTAAGCAACCCTCTGCTCAGAAGGAACACGTACACGTACCTGTATCCTCCCCTAGCATTACAATTATTTACATACTATTTATTTATATACTATTATTTATCACTATCCTATTATCCTCAGAAAACAAAACTCCAAAATGACACATTTGACAAGAGCTAAAAGGAAACAGTTTTTGTAAAGGATTATATAGCTTGCAGCACATACCTAAAAATGCCTTTTTTCTTCCTCCAAAAAGCATATTCAAACTTCCTGCTCCAATTCAGATAAAGATAAAACCTTCGTGATTAACACCTTAGATAAAACCGTGTATTAGCAAGACCTGAACAGCAGTATTTTCAAAGCTTCACTAAATAGTTTGCAGTTTTATTAAAGGAGGTGCTTCCATCCCAAAACTCTGTCCTATAGCCTATATCAAACATCACATTCTGCAGATAAAATAACAGTTTCAGCATTCTGTTTGTAATCACAACAAAAAAACTAATATTGGATATTACCTGTTGTTTCTGTCGAGAGCAGTAGCATGTAGAAATGTGTAACAATACACAAGCCATATTTTTCAATTCCTTGGGTGCTGATGTAATTTAATGGGGAAGTTATTTCAGAAAGCAGAATCACTGTACAAAAAAGATTTCTTATTTTTGAGATTAGACCAATACAATTGCTTGTGATTATTGCCAATAAGCAAAAAATCACTTGCGCTTTACTGAAATAACTATAATGTGAGGCAGCAAGGTATTTTAAAACATGAAGCCATTCTTTTCTTCCTCTAGTACTAAGATTAAACAACTAACAGAGCACACACACTTTTTCATGGTATGCATTGATAATTATGACTTGCACAAGTGGTAAGCAACATGTGCTATAAAGCATAGCTTTGCATCTTGGAAAACAAACCGATTTTTTGCAGCTAATTCTTTTCACATAAACATATGGTATGGTATTCACTGTACACACTGGTTTGACATGCAGAACAAAATACAAGTGTAATGCCTTCAAATTAACAAATAGGTAGAAACCCAACAATGCAACCTACCTGAGATATATAAGCAAAGCAGCAGTGATGCAAAGATTAAACTGTAAATTAGTATCTAGCTATTTCTTTTGTTGGCAGACAGTTGACCTTATTTCTCCTATAATCACATTTTTCCTGTTGTCTTTAACCCTGACAGGTATATAAAAAGAAAGCAGCTGGGAAGCTCGGAGATCTCAGTCTCAAGATGACTGAGCAGGAGAAAGAATTTGCCGGGAAGGCTGCTCAGTACCAGCAAGAAATGAAGCACCTCCAGCGTCTGCTGCAAGACAAACAGGAAACCCTTGATGAAGTGCTGCAGCAGAAAAGGTAAGGCAGTCACAGGCAGAAACAATCCAGGGAGATCTGACGGGTAGAAGGGGTGGGGGAGGCAGCTGCACACAGCCGCAAGCTCCTGCTTTTCATCAGAGCCCCACATGGTATGTTCCAGGCATCTTTTCTCACTCCTGTTTTAGCTCTACTGAAAATGCTGAAATGCTGCTCTTCATTCCCAGCTCCAGGAAAGACCTTTTGAAGGGGGAATTTATTCTGGATGACTAATACTGTTCTTAATTAAGACTTAAGAAGAATATCAATCTGAGCCTAGTCTTTGATGATTTTGGGGGGAGTGTCAAGATATATGTCAATTATTTAATAGCATTTTCTACTAAAGGCTGAATACTTTCCCCTCCACAACCCTTGAGTTTTCAGACTGGTAGCAAATTAAAAGAATCTAATGAGTATGCATACAATGGGTTTCCTTTTGAATCTACCTTACTGTTCTGTTCATAAGTGACATAGATTGGTTACATGCAGAATAAAAAGATGAAAAGATAATCTAACAGATTTATACAAGATTATATTAAAAGGATATTTCAACACTGACAGTCAAAGTTCTTTAAAGGTATTTTTCCCTTCTGGTAACGGAAAGCTTCATAGCGCAGTGACCTTATCAGCATACACGAAAAACTTTTTACAAGTGAAGAGAGGTAATTAAGCAGTCATTTTGCAAGTCATCTCTGCCATTGTGAAATAATAGATTTAAAGACAACAGGGAAACAGGGCTTGATATCATCAACATTATATCAGCAGTTCTTCTCAATTACTTTGTACAGTGCATTAAACAGGTGTGAGCAGCTGGGAATAGTACAGTGAACATCCCACTAATCTAAAATTGGCATGAGAAAACAGTATTTTGAGTATTCTGCATTTCTCTGGAAATAGTTATTTAGGATTTTTAACTAATTAGATGGCTTTCATACCTCTGGCCTCACGTTACAGTTTTTTATAGTAGAGAACAGCTAGTTAAATAAAGAGGATTTTTTTCCAATGTAGGATAGAGCATAGTTCAAAGTCCTATAATGTGGATCATTCAAAATTTACCTTTCTAGCCCCGAAGTAGGTAAATGAGATGATGTAACACAGCTGTGTCAAATAATTAATTACACTTTCCATACAGAAATTATGCTAAATGATATTTTCCTCTTCAGTCTGAATTGACTCATTTTTCCTTCAGTAAGCACCTAAAATTAATATTTGCAACTAACTGTTAGGAAGCAAGATCTGCACCTGGAAGTACCACATAGTAGTCCATTTAACAATATGATGATTAAGAAAAATGGTTTACGGAAACAAGCACAAGATGAACCTCACAAATGTCTCCAACATTAATGAACAGTGTAATTGGTAACTGCCTGGTAGTTAAGCCTTAAGGGTGTTTATTAGAGTATAATATAATGAACACAACTCTGAAAGTAAAAAAAAAAGTTAATCTTTCAAGTTGTATTTTGGTTCATCCTATCATCTGCTATTTTCCTTTGATAACTAGATTAAAAAAATCTGGAGTAAAAAAATGAAAGGTCACTAAGACGTCAGCTGAATTCTACACCTGTGTAAGAAAGAATATATTTTTATTCTTATAAAACAAAATCAATAAAACCAACACCAGGGCTGATACTGTTCATATAAACTAGTTTCCTCATGTTCCTTTATTCTTCTCAAGCATTGTGGTAATATAGTTTCCCAAGGTAATCCACATATGTATGTACCCTGTTACACATATTCTGCCAGAAATTTAACATATATTTTGGTCAGCTTTGTGTATTTCTGGTTGTATAAGGCTTATTGTTTTCTTTCGCCCTTCCTTCCACACAGTCACAGGAGTAAGGAAGGGGAAGTTATTTTTAGTTTAGATGTTGCTAGTCATCTGTAGCTTGGCAACCAAAGTCACTAGTGCCAGGGCAGCACCAAACATTTACATTTACTTCCACTAGCTCTGTTGATGGAGTAAATGTGTAGTCCAGAAAACTGTCTGTAGCTGATAATGTTTCGATTCAAAATACCTATATAAACGTTAAGGTAAGCACATACAATAAATACATTGTATATTAGCTTAATATAGTAGATATTGTTGAAGTAATCAAAATCAAAGTACCATGCCACATTTTAATCAGGAAAGCAAGTTTAATTTAAAATGTAGCTGAAGGTATGCTGACTATTTGGATAGCTGATCTTGTATTTTGTTCAAGTTACAATTTCTCCTTAGAAAGTCCGTAAACCAAATGAAGCTATTTTAAAGGCACTGACCAGTCAGTCTAATCAAAAGCACTGTAAATAGGTGAAGGCAGAAACCTTTTCATATAATTGCTTTTGCTCTTGCATTTAGTTTTATAATAGTGGAGTTGGGAAATCATACCACGTCTGACTTACTTAGCTACTGCTGTGAAATTCTTTATCATAAAAGTTTACCATCGCTATTGTAAAACAAGGGAAGATACCACCACTTCAGGTCTGGAAACAGCACAGTTCTTTCAGCGAGACAATGCATCAAAGATAAAACAGCCCGACCTTACAAATCTGCACAGGACTACAGCAAACCTGACCGATAGCATGTCTGGACCCTCTTCCCATGGCACATTGCACAGCACTAACGTGCCCAGAGGTAGAGTTACTGCAGATTGCAGCATGTTCAAACGTAATGAGTATCACAGTTCTGCAAATGTCCAAACAAACATGTGCTTCCTCACTTCTGTTTCTTCTCTCACTGTTCTGTTTCTAACAAGTCTACATCCGAACTAACGTGGGCTTCATAAAACATAACAAAGGTGACTTCCCTTTGCAATTTTTTTCCCTCCTGCACCATCTTTCACCTGATGACAGAAATCAGAAATCGGTACTTAGCCATTGCATCCAAGGAAACAGAATTTTTCCACTTGGTTTTCAAAAGGAAATGCAAATAGATATGTGTTCTTTTGATAAATAAAAACTTTTAAAGCATCTAGAGATATGCAAATTTTACCTTCCTAGAAGTTGCTCTGTAGAGCCTTCTCAGTAATTACAACCTTTGTTGAATATTGGAAATTCACAGCAACCTTTTGCCTAAAGCAACTGATGAGAAAGCAGTATCATTTCTGTTCAGGCAGCTGATAATCATAATGACATTTTTATCGTTTTACAGAGTAATCTTGTGAGTCATCATTATCACATACCTTTCCTTAAATGAAACATATTGCATGTTTCACATATAAACAAAGTTGTTAATATGGTTCTAGGGTAGAAAACCAGGTTCGTAAATGCCTTAAGTCTCATGCCACAGGACAATTACATTGTGACATAAAAACCTCGTAAAGTTATTTCATAAGTCTTCTGCAGAGGAACAGTACTTCAAGATAGTTGCAGCTGCTGTACTTTGGATGTTACCTGCAGGTTTGAAAGCCTTACTAAGGAAACTGCCTGAGCCCATCCTGAGAAGAGGGTCAGCACTAGAAAAGCTTTGCAGCCATGCACAGGCAAGGGAGAGGAGCTCTTACCTGTAAGGTTACACATAAAATTGTAACCATGATAAAAATTGTTGATCTGTGTGATAAGGACTATTTAAATAAACTATTACAGGATACATAGAAATTAATTCTTGAGCCAGCAGCCCAAATATGATTTTCAGAGATTAAGGCTGAATGAATTTAGTTCAGTGGGGGCAGAGTCTCTTTTCAGATGTCCTTCTGTTAAGCTTTTCATCCTCAAACATCAGTACAACATTAGCATTTTGCGTATTCTCAATTACATATAAAACTTTGTTTTGGCTAGATTAGGGGTTGAATGGAATTTTTATTTTTACTTCTTTAACTACATCTATGAGAAACAAACGTAACACTTTTTGCCTAAAGACATCTGGAAACAGGACACATTTACTACTGAGTCCATATCTAGTTTGAAATGCCAAGTGACAAAGACTCATGGTTGAAGAGGTGAGCCAGCTCCTGTGGGCACCGTGGGATAACAAGGGTTACCTATCAGGCTGCAATCTGTAAAGGGAAGCATCAGAGTAGTCATGGTCAAGGACAGTAATGTTTTGCAGAGCTCCAGGGAATTTCTGGTGAGACCCAGAAAAATGTTAGAGAAGGGTAGTGAGGGCCATTGCCCAGTGAAGTAGGAGCAAGGAAATTTTGGTGTTGAGAAAAAGGTACAGACCATTGGCAGCTATGGTAACCAAGCTGCTGGGTAATCCAAGCTCCTAAGAGGGCAGGGAGGTTGTGACTTGCAAGAATAAAGAAACCCCCTCCTCAACCCAGTCTGCTGAATGTATTTTTAGATTTTGATTGGGTCAGAATTTTAAAGCAAAAAAACTATAGAGACAAAAAAAAAAATCATTGTCTAACTACAGTTGTAACTGCTACTCCCTGGATGCTCACCCAAAACTAGCTGAACTACAGAAGCAGCACGTTCATGACACGCTGAAAAAACTTACCTGCGACTGTAGCACACTGGGTACAGAGCCGGCCATCCGCAGGGTACTTCCTTGACAACAAGCAGCTTTGACTGCTCATTCCAAAGCAAAGACAGCGAGCACTTTCAGATTCTGCATCTCAGCTCTGTTTAAAAATTAATCCTCCAAGAAGAGTTCAGATACACCACTACCTCTAAAGGCATCTGTTCCCTTGCTACTGAAGTACTTTTAACCTTTAATTTTAATTTTTAGAAGTGGATACTTGTAATCTCTTTGAACTATTTTTTCTAAAATTGATGCAGTTGCCATTGAACTGAACGTATGGACTGAAAATGAGCATCCCATTTGTCAGTTGTGCTGACAGCATTAAACAATTCAGAACTCAGTGATCGTTAGCTTCATCTTCTTTCTTCAAATTTTCTCTGCCTCAAGCTCATACAAGCATTAACAATGAAACAATCTTTAAAAAAGTCTTGGTTTTAGAAATTAGCAGATGAACTAAAGCCTGGACAATGTTCTGCACTACAGTAAGGGTAAACCAGATTAAGCTCTTGTGTATTAGCAGTAGAACTTAAGAGTGCTGTCCACACTGCAGGAGGACTCCAGTTGGAGAGAAGTGGCAACAGAGAACAGGAGCTTCTCCCTTTCAAGATATAAAAGCTCATTTAAAAAAACAAAACAAGATGCTGAAGATGTTCCGAGATGACAATGCAAAGGGCTAGAGTCAGCCCATGTGTGAAACTCAGCAGGGCTTGTTGGGGGAGTTCAGTCATGCAATGTTACTCTTTGTGCCTCACATCCCCCCAAATGTAAGCTGAGGATAACAGTAATTGCATTTGTAAAGCCATTTGAAGCACATACCGAGTAACTGGTAGTGTCAGACACTCTTACTGCTGGCTCAAGGAGAAATATATTTTGTGAGAACAAAGTCATCTACAGTTTTGGTGTTTCAAAAATGAGAGATTGCTTCTCAGTAGCTTTTTAGAGACTTGGCAGAAATGAAAAGGTCCAACTCATTAAACATGGCTTCTCCTGTTCTCGGGCAGGGTCTTGGGCTACTCGTAGCAACTGCACTGTTTTACCTGCCTTCTTTTGCTTTAATTCCATTCTTAATGGTTAATGATTACCTCCATCATCAAAGTTCATTCCAAACAATATGAGGATAACCTCAAGGCCTTCTCAGAAAGGTTTTTTTTCATCTTCCATCTCCATATCCAGCCATATGGTGGAACACAGTATGAGCTAGTGCTATGGCTGGGCTGCTTTTTACCACTTCATTCTCAGTATCACAAAGGGCTCCATAAGACGTACTGATTACTTATTTTCTGGTATACACCTTTTGCCAGAAAGGTAGCCTGACAGCACTTAATCGCAACACATTTATATTTTGCATTGATTTGTTTCTCATTTTTAGAGCCTGGTCTTCAGGAAAATTTGTACAAAAGGCAATGTCTACTGAGTGCCTCTGGTAGCGGCTTGGAGTGACTGTGGCAGAGAAGGCTGTAGCATTAAGATTTTTGTGCTCATTTTCCATGCAACAGCTTTGCTTTCCACTTCAAATGATCTTCGTTTCCTGATTTTTTTCTGTTTTTGACACCTGCTAGAAGCAAGTCAGAGGAGACCCAAGAGCTTGATCTCGACCAAATATAACTTATAAAAAGGCTGTGCCTGGAATACACTGCATTATTAAATCATGTTAGCTGCCACGTTTGAAAAATAACCTTTTTCTTGAGAAAAACATTAAATAATGCATTCATTTATGCTTGGGCAGTCAGAGAAATGGGGCCATAAGGTTATAATGCCTTAAGGCCTGTCCTTCATTATCTTTGCCTCCCCTCCAAAAAAAAAAGTTTGCACCACTTCGTTTGACCTCTGCAGCGGGGCTTTAGCTAACACAGGGTCTGACGCTCTGATCAGACATTTTAGGCTCCGCGCAGAGGGACGCTGAATTCTTGGCACCTGGCAGGAGGGACATACCTGTCACAAGATGCAGAAGGCTCACAACGGGTCCTGATTCAGTGCATGGTGGCAGTCATGATATTTGGATCTCACATGCAGCACTCTTTCATGTGGACTTAATCCAACATATTACATGGGTCCAAATCTTTTTTTCTGATCTTGTCGTCTCTAGCATTACATTTAGTGGACTTTAAGAAAAAAAACAACCAACTAGGAACAGAATTCAATCAGATAATTTCAAGCACCTGAGTACATGCAGTTTATAATTTGCTTATCCACATACTGTAATTACCTACTGCTGAAAAGTGATTTTAAAAATTAGGATTTCTCTTCATTTTTTTTCTAGGAAAGTGGAAGGGGAACTTGAAATCATTTGGGAATCCACATCCAAAGAAAACAGGAGAATGAGAGAACTCTTACATAAATCCCTGGGGAAGAACAACATGGGGAACACCCTCGCAGTTCATGAGCCACACTTGGATGAAATCTCTCAGAAAGACCTAGTTTATGGATGTGATTTTAGCTATTGTGATGTGAAACCTCCATCCCCTACTAAAAATGAAATTCAACAAGGATCTCAGTGATAAGAGTAAAGATGTGTTACACATCTCATCCAAGGAGGAGACCTCAGTGCCTGAATTTAACTTTTTCAACAACACAAGATGTAATAGAACATTTACCCTCTTCAAAATTACTGTATATTTTAGTGTCAAAATGACAACAGTGTATTCTTCAGCTGTACCATCAATAGTGCAAGTCTAACTTAAAATATAACTTAGGTTTTTGAAAAAAAGGCTGTTCCTTAAGGCAAAGTGTGGTACAGCTCTAAGTTAACATAAAAACCAAGTATCCAGTTAACAAGATAAACAACTGCTAAGCTTGGTGTTCCAGCACAGGCACATACCTTGCCACAAAACAAGCGTACAGTAAGATAGAAAGTCTCCAATATGGTAGATATCATGTCTCTGTTATATATGTTTTAATTAAAAGGACAAATATTAATAAATTCTCCCCAAATCACCAAATATAGATGGAGTATGATCAAAGTTGAAAAAAACCATGTACTGTCTGTTCTCGTTGCTGGTGATGAAGCATTGTGACATCCTGAGATGTCCTTGTGCCAGATTGTCTGTCAAAAATCTTATCACCTCAAGGACAGGAAGAATTTGACTGTGAAGCAGACAGGGCAGAAACATCCTGATGATGACGGGTGGCGCAACTGTCCACTAAGTAGATTTACAGGGGCCCAGGCATCAGCAAGTTCCTACCATAGTTTTGCCAAGGGGACGAGATGCCAGCAGAGGTTGCAGCCCTCTTCCAGAGTGTCATTTTCATCCCACTTCAGATTCAGCAGCTTCAGAAGCCTCTTCCCACCACCCCCCCAGAAGCATTCTCTGTAGCAGTGCCAGCCATTAGGTTATTACGACACATTTGTCTTAGCTTTCATAATTACTGATTTTTCACAATATTGCACATCAACGCTGTAGTAGTGTTTATGGGTATGAAATTACTTTATTTTAGATTTACTTATAACTTGTTGGATCAGCTTTTTGCTTTTGCTTGACTTCTATAACAAAACCTAAATGGTCCCAGAAAACTGTAACAGTACAAAAGCTCTGTAGATACAGCAGTTGTATAACATTAGAAATAATGAAGAATCTCATTGGCTTTGATCAAAGTTAACAAAGAGAGTAGAAAAAGTCAAATACCCAAAATAATACATACTGTTCACGTCTAGAAATTTTTCTGGTTTCCTGAGGCATTTTCCTTCAGGGTAAGGCCGCATCTTAGCGGGACAGGGTTATTTAGGAGAGCACCTCCTATTACACAACTGTTTCAGTGGTGTGCGTGTGTTGTTTTTAAAACCAGCTTCTGCGATACAGTGGAACGTCAAAGACTCTATGGACTCTCAAAGCACTCACAGAATCGTACTGCAGTCGGGTATCACCCTGCCGAGAGACAAAACACCAAGGCAGTCAAGCCATAAATATATATGCAAGTCCTAGAATCAGTGGGATTTTAATATGTACTTTAGTTACTTTTCATTGGCTGGCAATAAAACAAGTGCACCAACCCCACCAGCTCACCAGGATAGAACTGCAATGTGCCACATGAGGACTCTGACAACAAACCCAGCATTTGTAGCTTATGGTCTCCTCCGAAAGGCTTAACAAGATGTGCATCTTCCAACTCTTTCGTTCTCCTGGCTTTTTTAACTTGATTATTTTAAGACTCAGTGACTCACAACCACCACCAAAACACCAGAAACGATCTTTAAGCACAGTCTTAAATAACTTAGTAAGTGAAGTTGTCAGTGGTTTTTTTGCTGGGTTTTTGAGGGGAGGGTGAGGAGTGGTCTGTGGCTAAACCAGTCCTGACTCTCATCTTCCTTGAACTGGAAATAACTAATTTGAAATGGGAGGTCTGAAATACCTGTTCAGACAAGTCTTACAGAGACTATATAGACACACACCCTCCCCTAATTTCCATACAAGCTCCAATCTGCATGTACGCTTACAATAATGCGGAGAGAAAAATCAAGCAAACGTGGCTATACCCACATTGCTTTTCATCTTTTTCAAGGCAGGTTTTGAAAACAAAGTATTTTATGTCATATTTTTCCAAGATAAGCATCTCTGAGTATGCAGATACCACCTTGGAACTGCCTATGTGATTTACATATTCTTCTCATCTGTTTTTAATTGGCCTTTTGAATATTTCTCAAGATTTTGTAAAAATTAACAAATTCACAGAGAAGAAATGATCATATTGGTAATTCCTTAGAAATAGAAGTGAGATTTTCAGACTCTCTCAATATTGGCTTAACTGTTCTTCCACTGAAGTCAACTGGGAATGTCTTGGAATGACACTTGTGCCACACCTGCTTCCCGGTCTCACAGCCCTCATACAGTAGGTTTCAATATATGGTTCAAAGGACAGCACCTTGACAGTGACACTAATGCTACCTTCAGAAATACTACCCCTTGCTTTTTCATTTGCATATCATTAAAACATATTAACCTTTAAATAAGCTAACATTTAATCAAATCCCTAGGAGATTATCCATACTCAGTTTCCATAGCATTTGCAAGATAACTGAGAAAACATGTTGTCCCATGGAGGAAAGAGTCCTTTGGTGGCTCAGGAACACTTTTTTGGATTATCAAAAAAAATCTGATTTAAAGGTATTTTAAAATACATATTTACATATCAGCCATTTGGCATTCTTGGACAGTAAAATCCTGGAATTGTTTCAGATTAACAAAAGCAAATGCATTTGCAAGTGTCAAGTATTGTTCAAATAGAATTAATGATTAGGTGCTTCTCCAATTCCATCTGACAGTCAGGAAAGAAACCAATTTTCTCTTTGTACTTCATGAACAGCTAAAAGAATTGGTTTTCCCTTACAGATGTTTTTCATCTTGCATCTAAACACTTGGGTTTAGTATGTTTTATGTACAAAAAGTACATGAAAATGTTTATTGCAGACCACTCATTTTAGGATTAGAAAAAACATAAAAGACAAGCATTACAGACATATTCTTTTGAATGAATTCCAAGTATTTTTTAATAAAACACAACATTTAAACACTAAGTCAAAAAGCCAGGAAAATCCCACTGAAGTTACTAAGTTGATAATATTAAGAGTTAAGATTGCCTAAATACCACTACTTAAAATAATCAAACAAAAATCCAATGTCTCAAAAGCTAGCTAAAAGAAATAAAGAGCTTAAGCAGCAGTTAAAAGCAAAATAATTTTCTTTGAGCACTGGAAAAAAAACCAAACCAAAACCAGAATGAACTGCTAGAAACCAACTCAAATAGAGGCATTTTGTATATTTTGGCAGTTACTGACTCTTTCCAGCTTCAGAACGCTGAAAATTGAGGTAAGTGTAGGAGGTGCAATTAAGGAGCATTTAACTGCATTATTTGATAACCAAACTCCACAAGGACTCACTATGGGGAGTTAATCAGTACGCTTATCTTTAAGAATTACACACATTTTTAATTCATAACATATATCCCCCCTGAACATATGCACACGATATTGAAGTCAGGTGCTTGAAACTGCCACCCAAGGAAGATGCTACTGCTGATGCCAGCACCAAGCACAGGTAAGAAGCATTGAACACTTCTACAACTTACCGTAACAGATAAAATTATGTGCAATTACATGCTAGTGGGAAAAAACCAAAACCAACTCCATTGCTCCCACTGGCTCCTCAGGCTTTCCAAACCCAGTACCCTTTGCCCAGCCCATGGATGAGGCAGTTCAGGAGCTTCGCTAAGGCATTAGCTGCAGACAACTGAAGCTGCACCTCAGCTGGCTTACACCCACGGCTCCCTGACATGAGTTTTGGGCACGCTTGGGAACTGTGACAGCTGCCCAGAAAGCCCCTCATCCCTGTAGCTACCAGAACTCTGTGCAGTTAATACGTGTCTGCCTGTCCAGTAAAACTGCTGCCTTCTGCTGCTGGGAAAAGAGGTCCTTCAGCCTTCCTCCGGTTAACAGGCCTATACACACAGTTGTATGTTACACTGTATTACAACTTGGATTAGGCAAACAAACTCATCATGAACCACAGAAAGATGTGGTGTAACCACCACGCTTAATGACGTAGCCAGACAGATGGGCTGAACTTAACTGTTCCAATAGAGAGACTTTTTATTTCACAGACTGAAAATACTTGGAATATACTTTTTTCTATGTACTGTCATAGAACATGGGTGTTTATCTGGCGGAAGGAACTCTGATTCAAGTCAGGTAACTAAAACAAGTTACAGGCTACTTTGGTTCCATCTGAAATAAAAACCCAGTTTTAAATGGGTTAAAGTTAGAATTAGGTTAGAATGTGGAAAAATTGTAAACTTTTTTTTGTTTATTAATACCAAACACAAGCTATCATACAACTATAAGATTCATCCTTTTGGAATGAATAGACAACATTCTCCTCTGGTATTAATTTCTCATTACACATTAATTTCATAAAGCTGCACTGCCATGAAACAACATTTTAACACAGTAACAACATAGTGAATTATAGACTAAACTTTCCAGAACAGGCATCTTACATACTTTAAATTATGCTTTAGTCAAGTAAGAGGCTGACACGGTGTTTCTGAAACTTATTTGATGTTATCCAAGAAGCAGGAAAAACGGACAGATTAAGTGAAGGGTATCAGACAGACAAGGCTAAAGAAAGAGATGCACCTCATCATAGCGTGAAATAGTAGTTAAGGAAAGGAGTGATGGGCAGTTCTCAGGAACAGCACCAAGGACTTCATGAGAACTGAGTAGGCAAGGCAGCGTTACACTGCTTTACTTCAGCTGTCATATACAGCTTCCTTTCCTTCTCCTTTTACAGCCATATTCAAAACCCAGCTCAACCACAGTGTTACATTGTGCTTCAGAGGAGAGTGATTCTTCCCCACCATCATCATCGTCTTACGCTTCTGCAGCACTCAACAGGAAGACAGGAAAGAGAGGTGCTACACAAGTTGGAAGCAAACAGGACAAGTTGCTGGTACGTGTTCTTTCCTTTAAAACAGGATCAGGTTGTTGTAAGAGCATGGTGTCACACAGTCCCATGTAAGTCAATCTATATGTTTCACTAAGGACTAATTGTGGTCTGAAGATCAAAGATGAAAAGGGTATCACTTTCACTACAATGACAGGTCTATCTGAATTTTTCCATCTTCACTGTGGTGATTGTTTTGCATACACGTACATGCAAGTATTCTGAACACTATTGCATGCTTATTAGTTCTCCTCCCCACTAGCCATACGATTTTAATCATCTTGCAATTCCGAGCAGAAGCACAAACACTTATTTCTCAGATTTTGGTATGAAAAACTTTGTTACCCTATATAATCTAAAATAACACAGTCAAAAGGATAGGGGATCAAGACAACACTACAAAAAACGGTTGAAAATTGATTCTTGTACCCTGCGTTTTAGCAGTGTACTAGGGATAGCTCTGTAAGCCTACAGAACTAGTTCTAACTAGAACTATTGGCACAGACACAAGAACTAGACCTTCCTTGTAAACAGCCAGTATAAACAATTCTGCATTAGCACGTCACAACTTACAGGTGATATAAGATGTTTCAAAAGGCCAACTTAACACCCACATTTGTCAGAGAAACCTTCAGTAAACAACAATGTACTTCAGAGCACTGCATTTGCCAGGAACCAGAGGCAGCCTTTTTACCATCATTGCAAATACTTTTTCCTGATACAAAAGCTGACTAAGAGCAACTCAAGAAACTCCTACCCGTTCAAAATAAACCTGCATGTCCCTACCAAAGGGAAATAAGTATTTTTTTATGATGTTGAACTACTTGGGTGATAACAAATCAGGAGGAAACTGTATTTTTATGAACTGTACAACTATGTCAAAGCCATCAGAGGACTCTCCTCTTGCTGAGGAATTGCTGTCACCCTACTTTAAGATACATGAATGGTAACCACAAACATTTTATGAAATAGTAGGAATTAATCTCTTTTTCAGACTTCATATAAAAAGCTTTAATTTTCAGAGAAGTTGTCCTCACAAAATCTGTGATCCTTATGAATGGAGATTATTATGACAATGGTCATAAATAACTAAATGGTCTTTAAGACCAAAGCCATCAGCTTCCAGTATACTGAGCTTCTCCTTACAACAGGATATTCTTAGAAGATCTGAACAGCATCTAAACAGGGTACTGCTATAAAAAATGAGAGCATGAAAAAGCATGAAAAATGAACAAGTGTTACAGTATTAAGACAGTAGCTGATCTTGTATGATCTTACCACCTTTGCAAATTTTGAAGATTTTTTTGGTTGCAAGGGATGTTGGGCTTTTACTTAGAGAAGAAGTGCTCACCATGTAACACAGGACCTGCTGGCTGCTGCTTTTGCATTTACATTTATCAGGCACCAACTGACACATGGTGAAATCCTTCCACTAGCACCTGCAAAGTAAAAGATGACTTCCTCCACTACAGTATTTTTTTTTTCTACTCCCTAGCCCGAATAATACACAATACTAGCCATTGCCCAATTTAATTGTTTCCACTCCTTGCTACTACCTACAAAACTGCAGTAGCACTAAGCCACAAGAAAGCTCATCTGGCAACATTTACTGCAGGTTCATCTTTGGAGGGAGCTTCTGAGAAACACAAAGTTACAGATTTCTTCTCTAACTAGTGTGTGAAAACTAGGGAAGAAACAAAACTTGTAATCATTCTTCACATTTCTGTTAACATCAAGGATGGAAATAAATTACTTCAAGTAACCTTTGAACCAAGCCACTCTAAGTAATGGGATGAAGTTCATGGAAGAAAATAGCATTGGGAAAGAGTACCAAAGGCACAATCTGAACTGTAAAACAAGTGCCTTAAGAAATACAAAGTCCTGAAGCTGATAGAGGCTGCAGAGCTTCTGTCACACATATTTGCGTAGAACTTGTTTCCTAAACTCCAAAGTGCTACCACATACCCTGCAGATATTATATGGGTATTGTAAACCTTCAAAGGCTGTACCTCCTGCAGCAATCAAACGGACAGCAAAGGTCTCCTTTTCTCTCCAGCTGGCATGATTTGCATAGAAATCACTTTGCACATACCAAAGCAGGTACTGCAAATCCTGCTCAACGTTCACAAGCATGAATTCAAGGCTTTCAGGATGTTTTGTATACACAATAATTAAGCAACCACGAAAGCTTTTCATGATTCTAGCTTTTATGAAGCTGGGACATTTGTTCCCATTTCTCTCCCGTGCTTGGTGTAGTTCCCAGCACACTACAGAAAGCCTAGGATGACTGGAAAACGCCCTTATAGGAGGATTTATTGGGCCACTACTGGCAGATGCTGGTTTCATCTGTCATTAAAAGTGTGTAATGAAGGAATTCTCCTAACTTCTTTAGGCAATATGTTCCAGCAGTTCACCAGCCCACTCTATTACAGCATCCTCCCTATTTTGTACTGTTCACTAATTTGTGCGTTCACAGCATTTTCTGTCAGCTGCAAGATAAACACAACACTGAACAGAACAGACCCAGGACACTCCTGCAGAACAAACCTTTTCCCAGCCTGACAGTGAGCCACTGCTGCTTTCCGCCCAAGTTTTTCAATTAGGTCTTCATCTACTCTATTACATTATTTTTTAAAAAATATATATTTCTGGACCTTCCCTCCACAGTTTGCTGGTGAGAATATAATGACAGTCACCAACAAAAGCCCTTCCAAAATTTATATATATATATAATTTTTTTCCACTGTTTCTTCCCTATCCACTTGGCTTATTACTTTGAGAAATAAAACCAGTTTATTTTGACAGAATTACTGATAAGTTCATACTCACTGGAACTTATTCCTTTTAGTCCGGCATTGTAGCTACTACTGCTAGGCACTATAGTACTACAAGAAAACAAAGAGAATACTCTTCCTATTTGCACAGGTAACAATTTTTATGCATCTTTAAAGTGCTGAAATGAAGAATTCACTATCCTGTTCTGAGTAAATCATCACCCTGTATTTAGAAACAAGTTCCAAACACGCTCAAATGTGAATGTGTTGGATTTTTGCATAATCAAGTAAATGAGCTTGGTTAGTACTCGGGTATCGAAGAAAGCAGTACCTAAACCCCCCAGAACTTACTGAGATTTTGTAATCATGTCACTTTGCCTTGTTTCATAGATACTATACTAAATAAATTATTTGGCTGGTTTATTCTACTACAAAAACTTTCCCCATGCCAATGTATCTTTTTCCATTACCAACCTGACATTAGCAACTTACTGTCTGACCTCAAGCGCTGCTGACCAAGTATACCAATCCTGATACGCTGCACCTTCCTTCCATTTACAGGATCTTCTAGTTGAAAACGGAACCAATGAAGTAGTTTCAGCTTCCTTTCACAAAACAACATACAAACACAGAGCGTTGTTCAGCTCCTATCAGTAAACTGGGAAAACAATTCAGAATTTGTGGAACTGTAGTCACATTAAAGTTTCATTGCTGGATTTACAAAGCATATTCTGTCCATAGCAACTGAACATGATTTTCCCTAGAAAAAATTTGGATTAATTAATATGATTATGAATTGAAAAGCAAACACCACCACCACCTTTCCAAAACCAAAACAAACCACTGGAGAGTGTGGAGGAAACCTTGGTAGTTCCAATGCATATTCGAACTACTGTTAAGATATATCGGCATTACTTCTTACTCTGTTGCCAGAGCGGAGCATCTCCTACTCTGTGCTTCAGTTGTTGTGTAAATACCAGGGAGATTCTGACCCTGAACAGACACATTAAGATACGTATGCCCTAATGTTCTGTGAACCGAGGGCCATTCTAGCCCATTAGAAAATTTCAGCCGAGAGAAGTATCATCTATAGAAGTTGGTCACCTATAGGAGTTGGTCACGGATTCTCTGAAACGCTTATCGTTAAGTTGAGATAAGACAGAAGACACAGATATTTCAATGTGTTTTTGTAATGATTACCAGAAAGGGTGCGGTAATTTATCTACAATATAAAGGAATTTCTGACCCATTTAAAACTAGCTGTTTTCTTTTTCCCTTCCTCTATTTTTAAGCCAGATAGCTGTTATCTTTCTAGCCAGAACATTGCTCTCCAACAGCTTGGAAGAGGGAGCCTCCTAAGATTTTTCACCATGAAAAATTCATGCCACTATACTGGCACACTGCATCAGGAGTTCTAAGAACTTTCCCCCTGCAACTGCAGATCTGTGGCTGACCAGGCATAGCTCTTCCATTTAGGAAAGCTCTCAGCACTCATCCTACTACGCACATACAACATAAATGTGGTAAAAATTCTACAGCTTGAATCTAGAAGAGCAGATGCACTTTGAAGGCTTCTTTGCCTTTTAAAACATGGTTTCTCTCTAAGTTCTCCAGATTTTTTTAGCTCTGAATTTTTTTCCTGTACTAAATTAACTTCAACATATCTATATTTGCACACACATTCAGATATGATATGTGAAGAATTCATACTGTAGTACTTAAGAGTTGTTTTACATATCAAATGTTTGGGTTCGATAAATTCAAAAGTATGTAGCACAGAGCATCATAAGCTCTACGGAGTGCTTCGGTATTCCCTGCTTTCTTTCTCAGCTGGAAATGGGCATGTGAAAGATGCCCTCTGCCAAAGCCAATGTTAGCCGGTAATGCCTCCTTGATGAAACACCAATGGAACGCAACCTGAATTTTGGACTTGAACAGGAGATGGGAGCAAGGTGCTCATTCCTTAAAAGGAAAAAGGAGAGGAGCTGGCTGTGTATTAGGGAAATCACTAATTCCAAGCAGGCTGTGAAACACTTAAAAGCTTTGGCTCCTGAATGCTCTGAAAAAACTAACTTGATCTAGTCAAGCTAATTTTCTTCAGAGGCCAAAGTTCCTTTAGAATAACCTTGAGAAGAGACTCCTTGATTTTTTGTGATCTTTTTGGATAGAACGACATACCTAGCATTTACAAGTTTATGAAGAGTCTCTGAACAGCTGTTCTTAAAAACCATAATAAAAAAAAGAAAATCTTTGTCTTACTAAAAAATGTGCACTATTCAGGCAGGTCTAGTGCAAAACCTTTAGCAAACCTGAAGATCTTTTCAACAGCCTTATCTGTCACAGGGGCAAAGCCAACTACACTAACCAAGAAATAAGTAGGGAAAAACTGCAGGTATTTAAAAAAAACATGTATACTATGGGCATTAAGAACTACATACTCATCTGATCTTTCCTGTTGATTCCCACAAGATGCAAAGATCTTGCAATCTAGTAGCATAACCCTGCATCAACACAGCTATTAGAAAAAGACTGTTTTCCTATATTCCACTTGCAGCATGCCTGCAATTACTCAGAAAAACATTAAAATGCATTTAAGAATGACAGTAGTGAGATCACTTCTTACAGCACGTCTGCTGGTAACAGGATTCAAAGAAGAGCAAGTGCAAGTAAACAGACGGGTCCTCTAATTAAAATTAAGTAACTTGTTAAGTAGCAAGGTTAGAATGGAAAGTACCCATTCTGAGATACTGCTAAGCTGGAAGTAAAATCTGCAGGTTAGAATGATCCTTACCATTTGCTTAAGTATCAAAGCAGAACATGTGCATTACTGCAAGTAATAAATACCAACTCTAAGAAACATTAACCTTTATTATTAGTGACTAATGATAATAAAAGGTATATTTATACACTGTGCCCTTGCTATTTCCCGAATTAAAGTTGAAAATTACTTTTTACGATTTAATTGGTAAATAGCATTTGAAAAGGTTCAAACTACACTGTTTAGACAGGACCAGCCCACACAGTTTGCTTCTGCAGCCCCTTGGAATTTGAACTCCTTGATCTCTTCATCTATGTATATATTTGAGAGGGAAGGAGTCTTTTCCCATGGCTGTAAAAGTGCCATTTCTCTTGTGCATGAAGAAAATAACAGTAGAATCCTTGAACCCAATGTTTACTTTTTCCTTAAGTGGCTGAGGAGAAGAATGATTGCTGGTAAAATTGCAAATCCTTTAACAAGTTTATAGCATCCCAAGAAGATTAATCCCTAAACCAAAACTAGCCAATAAATGAAGATACTTTTCCATTTTTATAAGGAAACACAGGCTAGTTAAGGTCAAGTCACTGGCAGAGATTTAAAACACCTATTGAACAGATGGGAACTCTCCAAATACACATTCCAAGTTGGCTAAAGAAACTGGTTGCTTAGGCAAAAACTGAAACAACGTATTTTCAATGTTGCCTGTATTGTATCTGGGGAAATAAAGTAGAGTATAGATCTGATGCAGAAACAAATGACAGCTGAAAACATCACGAGACATGCAGAACATACATCAGCACAAAAAAATTCAAAGATTACCTACACTAAATCTAAAAAAATTCCTAAGCAAAACTTTACTTAACATGGAATAAAAGAAGACACACTCCATTATCTTTTCATCAAAGTTTTCTTCCCCCCCCCACTTTTTTTTTTTATTGGTTTGGAAATTCCAGGGTAGAGATGATGTGAAAAGTGTGTCTACTTCATTTTGAGGGACAAAGTTAGCCCCATGATATGATTCTCCTCCCGCCCCCCCCCCCTTTTTTTTTTTTTTCACATCAGCTATTTCAATAGTCTCTGTGGCATTTCAGGAAAACCATAAGATTACAAATCTTCATTTTGAAATTATCAGCTATAGAGAACATAGAAGTGCATTACATAATATCTGATCCCGAATGAGGCATCTGCAATTGATGGATATGAAAACATTAGTTTATTTATTCCTACATCACAATTACCATGAAAAATACTTTAAAGTCCTTGTAAAAGATGCAGAATAAGTTGTTGATATCTGGCTTTTCATATGCTTGTAGTAAGACTATAATTTTAACACTCTTTATTCTTTTTACCTGTAGGAAGAAGAACTTTTGTCTGACCATTGTTCAGGTGGTAATTTTTGAATAAGAAGTTAGTTAAGATGGAAGAGCTTCTCTTGAAGTTTAACCCTATTTCTGTGAGAATTAAACAAGAAAAACAAAAAGAAAAGAGTAAGACAGTGAGTAAAAAGAATAAAAAAAATACAGCTTTGGTTTTGTTTTCAGTATTGACGTAACTTTGCAATCTCAATCTTGGAGGAAGACATTCACAGCACAGTCTGGCTCAACTATCACAAAACATGGCAAATATAAACCAATGTAAGTCTGCTTCACATTTTGTTAGAGTACATTTTTAGTCACAGATTTACATCAACATTACAAAAGACAGGAATTCCTGTTGATCAAGCCTGCATGCTTAAACAGAAGGTTTAAAAAAAAAAAAAAAGGAAAAAGAAAAGAAAAACAACTGTCAAATCATGCCAGGACACAGTTTTGTTGATACTTAGGTCCAACCCTTTGGCCTTATTTCCAATCCTGTACTACTACTGTTCATGAGGCATTATCTTAACAAGATAACAAATCTTAACATCAGTGACTAATACGAATACATCTTTCAGCTTTTAACAGTAGATGTATATTGAAAAGAGTCAGCTGAAGTCAGAACAGGTTGATCAGGACTTACTGGTTTGGATGTCCTACAGAAAGGAGGCGTATGACTGCATTGCCAAAAACAATGAAGAGAAACACGATTAAGGGTTTTTTGCAAATATTTTAGGGATGGTTAGCAGGAATGAAAGAAGCTACCTTATTTCCACACTCAGCATAACAATACCTTTTTCCTGGATATCCAGCTGCAGAAAGAGAGAATGGCATTTTTCACTAAAGCAAGATTTTTAAACATTTACAAAAAATGAAAAATTAATTGGAACTGCAAGTGAAGGGAACACAACCTGCCCGCTCAGCTGCCTTCAGGTTAATGAAAAACAAAGGAAAGATTTCTGCTCACACTCTTCTGTCTTCTCAAAATAAAAAACATCAAATATTTTTATAGGATGCAGCTAACATCTGGACAGATG
Organism: Grus americana; assembly: GCF_028858705.1. NCBI lineage: Eukaryota > Metazoa > Chordata > Aves > Gruiformes > Gruidae > Grus > Grus americana. The sequence continues at coordinate 12,004,279 of NC_072864.1, forward strand.
TTTTTAATGCACTGATAATACGACAATTACTTCAAGGTTATCTTTCCAAAGTATTTTTAAATTAGAAAGTGCTTGATATAAAATAATCAAAATAGACTCTTTAAATTATGGTTCACTCTCACTATGTAATATACTACTTAGGTACTGGACAAACATTCTCACGAATGGAACAAAGACTTTTTTTTTTTTTAAAGATAAACTAATTGGACTATTGGTTTACCTGTGGTTCCTATCTCAAAGCTTCTTGGCTGAGAATGGGTTTAATGATTACCTTTTATAACCTCTGTACTTAAGCTGCTGCTGCTTCTGCGTATTCTGGTTTCAGACATGAACATGTCTTGCTGTCTAACTGGCTGGTAAATCTAACGGGAGAAATAGAAATACACTATACAAAGATTCCTGGAGACTGATTAACAGCAAACAAATATAAATAAATAAGGTAAGTGAAAGTATGAATTGCTAAAAGACGATGATTAAAACATTCTGAATACAAGACTTTAAAGAGAAGCTGGGCACAAAGCTGTAATAAAATTCAGTGACCCAAGCCCTGCATTCCTTTCGTGGGCAATTTTCTATTGTAGGTTTAATCTTCTAAGTTGGATTCATGATGATTTCTTTTAAAAAAATCTTTAATTCAAAACATAAACCGGATGTCTTTATAGCACAAATATTTCTGAAGACCAGCAGTACTGAGATAGCTGTTCTATCAGAACAGAACAGTTTCTGTAGCCAGAATTACTGGATACTAGCTAAGTTGCCTAAACACGACGCATTCCTGAATTACTGTCTGTGTAACTGCAAAATGATCTTCAACATTCAGATTCTAGTAATTATGTCTGAGGAGAGAGGAGACTTTTAACTGAATCAGCTTTTAAGAATCAGGACCTAGCCTGACCGATCAATTTCCTTCACTATCTCAGGTTGTATTCTATCCCAATGCTATGGGAAACAAGCAAGATCCTCAGAAAACCAATCCCAAGTCTAAATTTAAATTAGAAAATAAACTGTTCGCATTCTAATTCTAAACGGAACAAAGCGTTCAGTAGAAGACATTCACCCTGAGGCAACACGGAGAAGACTGGTAACTCTTTGAGGCAGAGAGCTGCTAATTAGACAATTACAGGAGACAATACTCCGTTTAGCAGATACTTGCATCTCCAAGGAATTGGGACAAGGCCTAATTTACCGAAGATCAGAAAGAAGGTCTCCTAGATAACAGACTAGCTTTTGGGAGAAAGACTAAATCTGTCTGGACCTCTGGAGGAATTCAAAGGAGGGACTAGCTACAAAACCTAGATTGTTCCAGTAAGAACATCTCTCAACTGAACGTAACCTGAGGCAGAAGATACAAAGAGACTCACTGCCAGGTGGGTATGAGGAAAATCCACAGCAAGTCAGATGGATGAGGTGAAGTAGATGGAAGTCCTTTGCCTGTGAGCAAGTGTGTGTGCTTATGTTTTCTAGCAGTATTCAACTACGCTTTTTTGGACCCATACATATCAGCAAAACTGAAGCAAACAGGAATACGCTAGACTGGTATTTTGTTTTTATTTCCCTAGAGATTTCAGCAAGTAAACCAAATGGGTGAAGAAACCTTGAGGAAAAGAAGAGGAGAGGACAACAGAAAAGAAGATGGACAGTCCATTCAGAGTCATGAACCCCAAACGATGAACCTACAAAAACAGGCAAAGCTTTTTCTTTTCCCCCTTCAGTCTGCATGCGTATGAGGGCTGGCAGAGGGAGGCAGGAAGGGGGTACCTGTGCACATGCATCATCGTACAAAAAATGCAATTGTGTCCCAATTCAGCAGTGATGTAGTACCTTGACAGTGTGGTTGGTTTACATTTTAGGAAACTGCTAATTATTAAATAGCTCTGATATAAAAATAATTCAAAGACTTAATACATATCTTTTTAATTGTATTTATATCTGATAACTTCAAAGTTGATCAAGTGAGACACTTCATAAACTTCACTGTTTCTTTCCAAATGTACTTCACAGAGGCTGAAGTGGGTTGTTCAGCTCATCGCTTCTGAAAGTTTGTTAGTGTTTATGGCCATAAAATAGCCACTGGTTCAGAAAGACAAGTGAATGTCTCCAGAAAATTACGGATGCTTTAGAAAATAGATGTGCCACTTGCTCTCAGGAGGGAGTGGAATTCCTCTTTAAGTAATACAGAAAAAGATTCTCTTTGTGGTTTTAGTTTGGTGCCAAGACTGGCAAAATATTGATGTTATTAGACTAGCCATAACTAACACGAAAGTTTAAGTAGCCTATGCCACTATTTTTCTAGCAGGAGGCGCCTCATGTTTTAATAGTTTCATGCAACACACAGGTTACTACAAAGTCAGGAGAAGGTGATCTTTCACCACCTAGCAGTATCAAGATAATTCCTGTGCACAAATACGTGAAGCAAGCAGAGGAAAACAACCCCAAAACCTACTGATAGAAAAATACATAGACTCCATCCAAGAAAGCAAATTTTTGAAGCTTAGAAAATTCAGAATTTCTCAAGTGCTTATAAAATAATTTTTAAGCTTAATCAAAGAATGGACAGGAAATGTTCACCTGTACAAGGTTAGATTTGAGACCCACATAATCCAAAGGACAGTTTAATAAAGCAAATACCCAGGCAAACTCCAAATAACTTACTTTGGAAACAGGAGGAGTATGCCACAGGGTGTGTATGCATCTTGGAAAGAAAAGAGAAACTTCACATAGTTTAATATGTTACTTAGTAGAAGCTATATGTTGAGAGGTGGGGAAAAAGTTAGTAACAACAGTATACGTATTATACCAAAAAATAATTCCTGAATTATTAGAAATTACTTTACCAAAATGTCTCCTTTTATTTCAAGGTGGGCCTCATCAGTGGAATCTGTATGATTGTTGGTACAATTATTGGCTCAGGTATCTTTGTTTCTCCAAAATCAGTACTTGCCAACATTGGAGCTGTGGGTCCTTGTTTAACCATCTGGGCAGCCTGTGGAATTCTTGCAACATTAGGTAAATGAGTCAACAAATAATTTGAATCTTTGCTTAAATCTTTGTATCTATTATTTCTTCGTACTACTCTCATTTCAAAAATGAGCTAATAGCACTTAGACCAAAATCAATCATATCCTGAGATGAGTATAGCAGTACTCAGGCAAAAAAAAAAAATAAAATGTGTGCTGTTTATAAAAGATAAATTAGGTTTTAAAAATTGTAAAGCACATTTTCAGTTCATTTTGAAAGCAAGTTTTAGTTTTACTTACTTCGTCCACTAAGTGTAATAGAGAATACTTTTCTACTTAAATCACAAGCAAAACATGAAATTTACTGGCGGTGAGCTAAGTGCTTCTGCTATTTTTTTACTTGTGTAATTGTGTAAATCTAATTCTATCACCTGAAGATTTAGCACTAAGCACCTCAAAATATTTCAAGTAGTAAACCAAAAAGGAATTCTTTGGGCATTGTACCAGGTACATGGCATATACAAAAAACTTTACACAGATGCCAGCTGCAACAATAGATCTAGAAGTAGAACTGTACTTTTAAGCTGAGCTCAGTAGACATTTTACTTCAAAATTGTGCAGCAAGTCTATTTTTTTCCAAGTTTCCAAAAGGTAGGTCAGCCAGTGCAGTTGTCAGATGCTTTTTATAGTGTTAGTTTCTGAAACAGAAATCTAATATGAAGTCAGAATGTTTGTACTTTATTTGCTCAAGTCTTAAACACCAATAGCAGTAAATTCTGGACTGTAACTTAATTGTTGCAGTATATTTTTTTCTAATTGCTCACAAGCAATTAAAATCTTATTTTGGATATACAGTACAATGTACAGAAACATGAAGAGAGTAATGATGCACTGTATGTATCTATTTCCTTCACTTTGCTACCTATTAAAAAGCGATAATCTGTTCTAGCCAGTCATAGTTTAAGAAGTGCATGAACTAAACGACCACTAAGTGCTTTTCTTGTTATTCAGGTGCACTTTGTTTTGCTGAGCTTGGTACAATGATCACAAAATCCGGGGGAGAATATCCTTACCTTATGGAGGCATTTGGCCCGATTCCAGCATTTTTATTTTCATGGACAAGCTTACTCGTCACAAAACCCAGTTCATTTGCAATCATTTGCCTCAGCTTTGCAGAATACGCATCAGCTCCTTTTTATCCGGGTTGCGATCCACCCCCAGTTGTCATCAAGTGTCTTGCAGCAGCTGCCATTGGTAAGACTCGTACCTTTTTTAAGGGAGTAGATCCATATTGCATAGCAATTTCCATTCAGCTCCATCAACAAATGCACTTCAGCACAGCGAGACTTCGGTAGGTTAATAATCTTCATGAAGACATCAGAAGCGACCCTACACTGAAAGCAACAGAAGAGTTTGGGACACGGCACACAGCGAGTCCTTCCCACAATAACTAATTCAACAACATATAAAAAGGATAGGCTTAAAAATGGTTTGTTCCTAGTCTGTTTCTTTTATGCTTTACTAAGATAAATACAGCTGTGGAACAAAGGCTTATCTCCAGCAGAAAAGGAAGAAAAATTAAGTGTGGAGATACTATTTTTGTATTTATCAGAATGCTGTGCAACTTCAATTTTTTTTTTTTTTTGTTAAAGATACTATCAAAATCTAATTCAGAAAATTTTTTCCTCACTATTAAGAGTTATCCAAAGAGAGTATGTTAAAAACCTATATGAATAATACAAACAGTGGGAGTAAAAAGCAGTACACTAAATAAGGGGGGGGGGAAGCTTTAAGAGGCAACTTTTTTCAGTTCTGACAAATCTAATGCAGAAACATGATTTTTTTCTTTTAGTGGTAATTACAATAGTGAATTCACTGAGTGTGAAGCTGGGAAGCTATCTCCAGAATTTTCTCACGGCTGCTAAAATGATCATTGTCACAATCATTATTGTAAGTGGAATTGTTCTCCTTGCACAAGGTAATTAAACATACTTTACTTGTAAAAATTACTTTAGCTTCTGCTACGGCCATTTAAAAATTTCCCACTGACGGAAGTGGCACAACAATAAGGCGCTCTCTATTCAGTGGTTGAGTTCCAAATCTCCCGAGAACTGTCGTACTTTCTTTCAGAGAAGGGGGGTGGGTGGGAAATGCAACACTACAGATCACTTCATAAAAATTGGTATTAATTGATTTTAACAGTGAGATGTTTCAAAGATGAAACAGATGTTGGAATATTTCTTTATCTGGTGCGGATTAAAAGAATTAATTTCAACACTGATCAGTAATCTACATCTTATTTGCAGGAAAAACTGAAAGCTTCAAAGACTCTTTCAAGGACAGTAAAATTTCTGTTAGCTCTATTGGTCTGGCATTTTATAATGGACTCTGGGCATATGATGGATGGTAAGGTATCTTTACTAGTGTTAACAGGTACAGTTTAACAGGCTTTAACTGGCTTACTCTCTCACTGTAGAACTCAAAGATATAATCTGAAAAAGTTAACATCTGACTTGTTATTAAGAATCTCTTAATGAATTCTGGAAAAAGAACATCGGTTTGCTTAAAAAAAAAAATCAAAAAAAAAAAAAAAAGAAAATCAACAAACCACCTCACTCAAACTGCCCCCCCCAGCCCCTTTGCAATCCTCAAGTTACTATTTATAAGGGAAAGAAATGATAGGCAAAATAGCCTTCCTAGAGCCCCTACAGATTACTCCATCAAATTCCATTTCTTGCGAAACATGTAGTGGTGTTTGATATGTACAGGAGGACATAATAAACCAATACAAAACCCACACTGCCAGAATCTGTAAGGTTCAACTTTCAAATCTTTTCTTATTCAGTTTCATTTGGAAATAATGTAAAAACATTGAAGTCGTCTTCCATGAGAAGCCTTCAGTTTTAAATCTCCATATCTGTTTATCCATTATCATCTACCACGTTAGATTTAAGAAAACACATTTGAAAATAATGACAAATATGGATGGGTTTAGGTTTACACTTATGTCCTACATACAACATTTATATTTAATACTAAAAGAGCACTTTCCAGAATTATTTGCACAAGAATAAACTTATTTGCTGTCAGGAATATTTAACTTAATCTCTGCCACAGTCCAGAAAAGAGTTTACACCTTTTATTTTCTGAAACTAAAGGGAATGTCAGTTGGTCTAGGGCTCTGTTGGCACAAATCTAAGATCAATGTCTGATCCATTAATGCTATTCTTAAATGTTCAAACTGTAAACATTTGCATATAGATCCATATTTTGGAAGGAATTAAAAATTATAAATATTAACTTACAAGAAAGCAAGTCCCATTTAGATGCTTAGAACTGAATTTATATTTAAATGGATTACTTTTTCAAGTTCTATTTCCAAGCTTGAGTGTCTCAACTCAGACATGTAAGTCTGCTAAGTCAGACACTCACCTCGATTTTTTTAAGGGGGCAGAGAAGCTGGTACCTAAACAATTATTTCAATATGTGACCACCAGGAACAGACATTGGAAAAATTGCCTGTTGAACTGTAAATACCAACTCCTCACATTTTCAGGAGTGGATGAGTAAAAAAATCTTGATTCAATCTGGCCTACGTGCTCTAGCAAAAATGAGTATTTGGAAGTTATAATTCTGATAGGTGTAATCCTTAAAAAGGTTTTTATGCCACTTTTCTAGACAACATGACTCACAGAACAATTGTGAAACATTAGCAGACTTGCTTCAGTCCTGCAATGGGTATGCTTGCACTTTTATTTGAAGAGACTCAGATATTGCAAACCTTGAAGTTCAATGCCGATCTTGTCAATCTGAGATAAATGTCTGCCACATTTTTATTATTCTGGGATATTGTATCCAAGAATCAAGACAACCTCATTTCAAAATCTCAGAGATATTTCTAAAACTGTGAGGAAGCAAGGAAAATGGAGGAAAAGATGGTGAATTGATAGGATGACATTTTGATAAGAAGCTCACAGGTTTTTGTCCTGCAGCTTTAACACTTAAAAGATTGGTCGTACCATAAGGTTTCAGTTAAAAAAAAAAAAGTAAAAACCAGTAACACAAGCAATAACCTCTGACTATAATATATTAGTATTGCAACACCCGACTGATAATAACATTGTATGAATGTTTTTCCTTCCAGGAATCAACTCAATTACATCACAGAAGAACTTAAAAATCCTTACAGGTAAAGCTATGTAGGAAATCAGTGTTTCTAACGACAGAAATCAAACACTTAATATTTTTGTAGAAGCAGACATGTATTTTTAGTTTGGCTTTAAAAGCAATGGTTATTCAAGGTTTGAGCACTAACAGACAAGAGCTAATTAGCATCTATTACAGACGTCATAAATTTGCATAAAGTTGTATTTTTCCTTTATTAAAATCCTGATTTCCATGGCTCTACAATAAAGAAATGTAAATACACCTAAAAACATATATATGGGGAAAAGTAAGAATCCACAGTTTACTATGACAACCCTACCAGTGATATAGCAATGCTGATGGAGTCTTACTTTTGCATTCTTTAGAAATCTACCGCTATCTATAATTATTGGAATCCCCTTGGTTACAGTTTGTTACGTTCTGATAAACATTTCATATTTCACCGTAATGACTTCAACAGAACTCCTGCAGTCCCAGGCAGTTGCTGTGGTAAGCCACTTTATTTTGTAATAGAGCATCTGAAGAAGGCTGTGTGCATTAAAGTACCTTCAGCAGTAACATGAGCAAAAAGGAACCTGTAATTTTTCTTAAAATACAATTAATTTCTAAGTTGTCAGTGTCACCTTTTTTCCATTATCTACTGTCATTTCTTAATCTAAAATTTATTTCGGTAATGTCATATAGTTCTGTTATATCCCAAGGAAAAAAAAAAAAGGAAGCAATAGTAATGCAGTCTTCAGTTAATGTTTTGTAAACACTGCAGCTCAGAGGTTGACTGTTTTCATTAAGCACCAAAAAGGTGGAAGGAAAAAGAACATCTGACTGCTGCTTTGCCCCTTTCAGTGTTTCCAGTATTTCCAAGAAATAAGCACATGCAAAATGACAGTAGATCAAAGTTTGTTGTTCTGGAGATAACAGCAAGTAGTCCATAATTCACTTCCTTACTATTCTTGATTTTTGTAACAAAGCTAAGAAATATCCTTTTTACATTATTGAAAGACATAATATTATGGAAAAAATGAATGATTAAACTTCTAAAATCTTAACAAACACATCTGTCTCTTCAGTTCCACTCGGTAAATTTTCTGTGGGACATATCTCAAACAACTGTCGAGAGGTCATGCAATTTTTCCTAATGTTAGTTTTTTGGGAAAACAAACAGTATGTGATATGCATGCAAAATGCAGCGTAGCGCATGCTGAAGAAAAACACTAATATAGAAATACTTAAAAATGTAAAAAAAAAATCTTTTAAAACCTTAGAACTTCTGTGCATTTCAGCATCTTGTTTGCACCCAGAGATACAGCAATGCATATAGTTGTATCTTAAGAACTAGTCCTCTTCGATATACCACTAAACTTACAATCTTGAACACCGCACATCAGCTAGCACTAAACTCAGACTAAATTAACAAAATCATCTGCGAACAACCACTGAGCAGTACAGAGGCAGCACAGCTAACAGTACTAGGGAGGAGCGCGCTGCACAAAGAGATCTATACGCCTGTGAGCAGACTTCCTGCTTCGCACTGATGACTGTCCTACCACTGGACCAACAAATGACACTGATGTTACACTTATGCAAACCCAGAACTCTTTATGTTTGACTTTTCTAAAAAAGTTAACCACCTCCCAATTAAACCCCCAAAACCTGCCTGTCAAAAAAGTTTCAATTCAGATTCATTTACTGCAGATCAACATACCTCCAACAGATCTAATCCATCCTGTGGTAACAACTAACATACCAGGGCACGCGTAAAAACTGAAGCGTAGTCAGAGACCTTACCAAGTTTGTCCTTTACTTCTTCACCCATAAAGCCCAGGTTGTCATGCCGTCCCTACTAGTGTTCTTCCTTCTATATAGGCTGAAACCAGGTTGTGTATGCTGGTGCTCTGCTGCAATGCTCTTTTCTTTTTGCTTTGCAGACACATCCCCAAACCAAGTGTCTTTAACAGAATTTCTGTAATTTTTTTTTACATGTTTCCTACAGATATTGCATCTCAAACACCACAACAATATTCCACTCTTTATAGAGTGGTTCATATATTAATCTGGGTATTCATTTGGCAAAGCATTCTCTAATAACTACACAAACTATGTTTTTATTGGTAACATACCTTAGATACCCTTTCTACTGTACTTTTAAAGAGACTCCAACATTACTGAATATACCAAATGGTAGTTAAAATGACAAAAATGATTCATTTTAATCCCATATCCCAGACATTTGGAGATAGAGTCCTTTATCCAGCCTCTTGGATAGTTCCTCTCTTTGTGGCCTTTTCTACAATTGGATCTGCCAATGGGACCTGTTTTACTGCAGGCAGGTAAGCTTTCATTCTAAAGATCTTACAATGAAAATTTTTAAAGGATGGAACAATTTATATATATAGTTATGTATCTACATACACACACACACACACATTCTTCTGATCCAAATGTACAAAATGTAATTAAAAGTACCTGCAAATCTAGCTATATTGTTTAATTTTCAAAAAGCAGTGGCTATGCAAGTTTGAAAAATTAGAAAAAAGGTCTCAATTCAAAGCAAATATAGTACAAAAGTTTTTTTCACCTCTCATCAAGTTTAAAGCTAAGAATTACACAACTGAAAAAAACCAGTAAGAATGTGGCTACACCAGTAATGACAACAAATTGGAAAGAGAAGCTATTCCTTTCTATCAGTTGTTCAATGCTTCTATTTACTAATTAAAATATTTAAAATTTCAAATCCATCTGAATACGATAGACTCTAAAGATCAATTTTTTCAACAGAAGGTTGTCAACATAGCTTTTTGATATGAAGCAAATTAAAAAGGAAATAAAGGGACAGAGTAGCTGATTTTTTTTCCAAAATAATGTCAAATTAAGTGTGCAAACTAATGATTCTGAAATTAGTTTCAAGTTCACTACTTTAATACTGGTTCAGAATTAGTTTCAAGTTCACTGCTTTATTACTGGTTATTTCCCTTATTTCAGTCAACTACAATATCCCTTAAATCCCACTGCGTATCAAAGGAAATACTGACAAAATTATAGTCAAATGTAGCCACACAGTAAGACAAATCTGAAAATGAACGATACTTAAAAAATGCCACTTGAAGTCTAGGTGCCACACTAACTAGATTGCCTTTTGTTTTGTCAGACTTGTTTATGTTGCAGGTCGGGAAGGGCACATGCTAAAGGTGCTATCTTACATTAGCGTTAAGCGTTTAACACCAGCACCTGCCATCATATTTTACGTAAGTATATATTCTAAGTACAGAAAAAGTCATCAACAACAATTCTCCCGTAATACATGCTTTCACAATTTCTTACCAGCAGCTTGACACATATCTTTGACTAGACAAAAAAATTGCTAAATATCTATTAGAAAAAAAGACTATACAAACCCCCCCAACTTCTCGATTTGAACGGTTTCATTCTAGAACTGCATTTTCAAATCATACTGTTTTCATGCTGTGTATTCTTAAAAACAAATTAAAAAACCACAAAAAAGCCAAACAACTTCCCTCCCCGCAACCAATGAATTATTAGTATTAGGTAAATCCTTTATTTTACAGAATGCCTGAAAGCAAGCTATCACTACGCTGTTTCCTCCCTGTAAGAATGTATTTACATCTCACTAAAAAGAATCCTATTCAGTAGAATATTTTATTTTAAAATAAATCTAGAATATTTTATTTTTATATATTTTATCCATTTATCTTCAAGGTAAAACAAGATAAATTCAAAATGCAATTGCTCTGTTGACTCCCAGTAACTTTAGTACCCTAAAAATATATTCCATATCTTCGCTTTCTCCGAGATACACATTCAAAAAACCAGATTAACTCATACAAATTTTAAGTCTTTTGACTTAAAATGGAATTAAGATTGCACACTAAAATAAACACGTTGGCAGGATGTGGATGCTATCTTTAAAGGTGCTGCAATACACGGAAATGTTTAAGCATTCACAGATCACAGTCGAACACTGTAAACATACACCCATACTGACATGTAAGTAAAATTCACCCTTCTTTTATAATAGACTAATTTTTGTTTTCATTTTTAGGGGGCCATTGCTATTATTTATATTATCCCTGGTGACATCGACACACTCATAAATTATTTTAGTTTCGCAGTCTGGATATTTTATGGTTTAACTGTATTGGCACTCATTGTTATGAGGTTTACAAGAAAGGAACTCAACAGACCAATCAGGGTAAGTTCAGCATTCAGTATGGCTTTTCCTCCACTCCCATAAATACTGAAACACAAACTCATCCTAAATATTTGGATTTTCAAACAACATCCTCAGGCAGACTCTTCCTTGTTCGATTGGTGTTCCCCTCCCCCCCTACCTGAAACCTAGCTATTTATTTGTAGTTTTTTTGGACTAGGACAAAGCTCATAAGAACTGGGAAAAGATTACACAAGGTTTATTTTTACTTGCACAGGCACAAGCCAGATTTTCAGAGATGGGAAACTGCAGTCAGCAGACTACCACTGAAAGAGTACCCGAAATAAGACCCCAGGTCATTGCACTGGAGTCAGGTCCCAGATTCATTAAAATGCAAGCTTTTACACTGCAATACAGACAAAGAGATTTCATACGTATATATATTTACAATATAGACAAAGAGCTCTTGATCAATGATTTAGCAGAAGTTTTCCCTATCCATATTCTTGTTACTCTTTCAATTGCCTCATCTAATTCCAGAAATTTTAAAAGGAAGAACTGCACAAGGCAATTAAAATACTCTTCTTTTACATATGCAGCTTCTCTAAGAACAGCAAAAGAGTAACTAATTTTGTGCTTTGTGTCTTGCAGATACCCATCATCATTCCAGTCATAGTGACATTAGTCTCCATTTTACTGGTATTGGCACCAATCATCAGTGCACCTGAATTAGCCTATTTGTACTGTGTTTTATTTATACTCAGTGGACTTATAGTTTATGTACTTTTTGTTCATTTTAAATTCAACTGGCCCCAAAAAATATCAAGTAAGTATACCTCAGACAGCCAGCTCCAAATTTAACAGAACATTGCTAAGCTTTAGATTAATTACTGTAATGAAGCTCATTATATGGTCCATCCCATCTAAATCACATGAGCAGAGTGTGGAGGGAGGCAATTTTCCAGACATATAGCGAGGGGCATATAGTGAACTTTATTAAAGATTGTATTTTACTCCTTCCTGTGAAAAAAGTGATGTCTAGCTTCAGGAAAAACAAAACTTAATTCACAAAGAAGCAGTACATCACTGTAGTAGCACAAGGTAACTGACTTTTAAAATTAACAGAACTATTTTATCTGTAAAGTTAATTTTTTGATTGTCTGTATTTCCAAACATTGCTTTAGCCATTAACTAAAAATTAGCAGACATACATTCTTACACCACAAAATACTGTGCTTTTAGCTCAGGTTAACAATTTTACTATAACTAAAGACCAAAAATAACCACAGTGCTGCTGAATAGTGTGAAAGCTGCAAGAACCCAGTATGACCATTTATAAAATTATTTTTCATAGTCTCAAGAGAAACTCTGCAATTATCTCAGGGAAAACAGGATACACAGACATTTCTAAAAGGAAAGGTGGAATCAGCTAAAAAGGACAGAATTAGCAGTTCTGTAGACATTAAAAAAAAATCCATTATCTGTCTCTCCTGCCCCCCAGGACTATTAAATATGATGTAATTATGCAATTAGAAACATTGTACTCTACTAAGAGCAAGTTTAGAAAGCCTGGAATGCTGCAGCTTGGATCTTAAGATTGTTTTTATTCCCCATACCTTATTTTTTTTAGAGTTTGAGATATGAATACAGAAGAGACAGAAAACTACACGATGATAATTTTCTCACTTAGAAAAATAGTCCAAGTCTGAAGAGAAATACTGTTCTCTTATAAAGCCTCTAACAACTTACTTTCCCCACAGAGCCCATCACTATGCACCTTCAGATGCTTTTGGAAGTTGTTCCAGCAGAGGAAGTTACTGAATAAAGTATTTTGTATGTACCGAGTTGTTTTTAAAGTGCTGTACTGGTTGAAGGAGATTCAATTTAGTTTGGCACACATTGATACTTTCTAAATTGTTATGTTCATACTGGTGTATTATTTTTGCAACACTTTAGTACTTGAAAATTGTTAAATATATAAAAGATTTCTGAGCCAGATTAGTGTCCAGCAGAGTTGTTTTGTTTGCCAACATGCTACGGTATCTTGTTTTCGGCATTAAAATTACTCAAACAAGTGGAACTTTTCAATTATGAAGATGGCAAAACTTAGGAGCAACACTGTCAAGATGCTTTTGATCACACTGTTGAAAGAACGAAGCATCACATTCAACAGGCCACACAGAAAGGACAGAAATAGCGTAAAATGGACTAACTCCATTCTCAGTTTCTCAGACCAAACTCTGGCTATCAAAAAAATTAAAGACTGAGGAAGTGGGAATCAAGTAAAAATGGAAAGCAGTTAACAGGAAGGGAAGAGGCAGATTTTTAATTAGAACAAGATAATCAATTAAAGCTTAATTTCTCAGGTATCCATTTTCTCCAACACCATCCAAGTTATAGAACAGGAAGTACCACAGAAATTATCCTCAGCATGAATGTGACTTTACAGAGATAACTTCATCATCCAAGAATCACTCCATTTGGTAGCCGATGACAAATACAAAAAATAAATACTACATTAACATACAGATTAACATGACAAGAAAATGGAAAAAGCAAGCTATCTGTTCCTATTACTTCTTGAGTGTACAGGATTTCAAGCAGATAGAGCAGGGATGGCTTCAGAACACAGATTTTTATTTTTTATTTTTCCACAAAATATGTTGTTTGACTACTGAATTTCTTAGTGCAGGAGAAATGTTAGAATTTGACATAGGTGTTCCAAAATACAACTGAGCTAATTCAAGTAAGCTGTCCACAGAAAACCTCTTGCTCATGAAGACCCTGATCAAAAATTGCTTGAAGCCAAAATAATATTCTTGAAATGTATTGCTACGTTTTTTACACTGCTCTTTATAGACTGGCTCTTGGCAGCTGCTAAGAATGTATGGCTAAAACCAGCTTTTGCTTCTATCTCATAAGGTATCTTACTTTTCAAACAAAAATTACAGATAATTTATGTCTATTAAATAATGCACTACATTTATCTACCAGCAGAAAAATAATCTTACATTATATTCACATATCAGACAAGTCAAAGAAGAACAAAACATGTGAGAGAAAACATCCTGCCCCATCACTTTTTGTTTTTCAATTAGGTGATTCGACAGTCTTCTATTTGCATCACAATGCAGAGCAAGACCAAACTATAGTTACATTAGCTATTTCCTTCAGTACTTGTACAATTACAGCTTTGCAAGTACCTGTAACTCAGGTGAAGGTTATAATTAAGCTCAGTTGTAGTCAGGTTCCCAACAGCACTGATTTTTTTTAACCACACATTAACAATTACAACTGTTTCTGCCACATGGTGGTTTTCCACTGGCATCAGCAATATTCTTGTATATTCAGAAAGAAGCAGCTTTATTATATGCTAATACTCAAAAACCTGTAACTGCCACTGTAAACATAATACAGTCCTTCTCCCATTCTTGAAGCAAAAGGCATACAAAAGTTTCTTGAAATAATCATCGCCAACAAGGAAGTATATTCCTCCTAGTCAAGGATACAACAAAATTTCAGGCTTCTTAAAATAAATTCGTAAAGTTAAGTCTATTCTAAATCACCATATAGTGATTTATGTGCTTTAAAATCTACAGATGCAAAGAGATCGATACCAGATTCATTTATTATAAATATCTTTTACATTACTACTTCACTGCAAGAATGTTATGGATGTGCACAAATGTAACAGTGAAAAACTGTTTACTGAAAGATGGTATACTAAAAGGCAAAGCCTTAGGGCTAAACAGACAAGATTTTATTGGTCATTTGCAAAGGAGAAGAGAGTTTTAGGTAAACGAAGAGGGAATGAAATAAGAGCATTCATGAAAAATGAAGATTGATGTCAAACAAAACAAGTACTGAATCTACTATCACAGTGCTCGTTCCACAAAAGCTGTACAGCAGTTAGTTACTACAGTGAGCTGCACTGTACAGTATTCATAGCAAGCCAACATATTTCCAATCAAGTAACAAAAATTGCCATTGGAGTTGAGGCATCATTTCTTGATGCAGAACTAACAAATGTGATTGCCAACAAACTGCTACTGTATGAATACAAGAGATTTGGTGGAAACAATCAACAGATCATCAGGATTTTGGAAATTCAAAAATCACTAACTATTGCTAATGCAGCAAATTCACTCAGATAAAGTAAACTAGAAGCTCTGTAATTATTAATAAATTCAACTGCTTCACAACCCAAGTTTAATCTTTAGATTTTACTGTTTGGACAGCACACGTACATATGTGCACATCATCATTACAGCCAACAATTTTAAAGTGAAGGCACTGGAAAACATACGTAATGTTCTTCTATAGAGTATTTCTTCAGATTCTGAGCCCAAAGGTAAGCAGTTTGTTTGCTATTTTCCTCCTAAAATTAAGGACAGTTCTGCAACCTGTTTAGTGTTATCAAATTTAGTGGAAATGCTCATGCAAGAGACACTACTTTGAAGCATAATTCTTATCAGAGGAAAGAGATCCGCCTCCGAATTACTCATCACTTTCTGTTCCACTGTCTTCTGAGGAGTCAACCAATTCTTCGGCTACTGCAGCAGTGCAATACAGTGTTTTCGTACCTAGATGTAATTAACAAGTGTAACATTCATAAAGTAAGAAAAAACAAGAGCTTCAGAGCAAATATATATAGTATTAAAAAACCCCCCAAAATCCAAACCAAACTCAAACCAACAAAACTCTACACTTCAGACTACAAACTAGACCAAAACATTAAAAACCTATTTCAAACTGCTTTTTGTCTGTGCTGTTCTGATAGAAAAATACTCTGCTGCCTACAGTTTGCTATTAGAGGTCCTCTCATCTATTTTCAGAGAATTTGAGCAAGCCAGCTTAGCGTCACATATCTGAAATAAATGAGCATTTCAGATAAAGCCTATGCAAAAATGAGGATGCTAATAGTTTTATGCGTTATGAACGCTGACTTGTTCATTCCTTACCAACTGGAAAAGGGCTTTTATCTTCAAAATCTTCCCAGTGTTCAAAATCAAAAGACACATGAGGATTCTGTCGACAAAAAAACTGGTTGAAATATCTGCAGTGACACACAGTGAGTATGTTCAGAACATTTAATAATTCTCAAATTAATTTCCACTTCACCTTATTCTTCAGTAGTTTGCACCATGCTCCTTTTTTCTCTTTTGCAAGAACAATAATAGCCTCTTTATCCTTAATCACACATGTAGACTTTTCTGCAAGTATATATTGATACAGCTCCATGTCAGCCCAATAAAGTTTGTCTCCTGAAGAAGCACTACATTATAAAAAAGTTTAAGAAAATTAAATGCAAGCTGATAGTCAAACGTTTTGTTTATTATACTTACATTTCTTAAATGTACCTGAAAATCACCTTCTCTTTGGAGAACTCACATTTAAAGTCAGCTACACTTGCTATTTTTACCTTCACTGTAACAGTTTCTTCATTTTGAAACCACTTTATTTCTGGATAAAAGCTAAAATAAAGAAAGTTTAATTGGATTTTTTTCCAAAACAAGAAATAACTGAGTTTTAGACAAGCTGTCTCACATAGAAGTCAGAATTTTTCCAATAGGTTACAACCAGCCAGCTGAGTTTCAGCATCTGTAGGTGTACTCAAACACAGTAATTTGACACTGAACAGCAGTGTCAGGAAAGCACGTAATAGGACATCAGCCAAGCTTGCTACAAAAGCACTGCAATCTCAGTCTTTGGAGGAACATGTCTACCAGTTCAAGTGGGGAGATATTAACTTTGATATCCAAAGGAATCAAATCTACCGCCTCATTTAAGGATGCTATCATAGCCTAATATTGAAATGACAAAAGAAAAGGTAACAGTACCAAGACCAACCTCTGAAAGACAAAGTAAACTTTTCAACTGACCATAGACACAGATACACATTTCTCACCAAGGTTTTCAACATCTTATTCTACAGCTCTTATGCCTCAGACTTCCCCCAAAAGCTAAAAGGCTTTAACCAGTGAAAGATACTATCAGCAACTGCAATATCCATTCATTCAGGTTACTTCCCTTATCACACCCTCAGTCATATCCAAATCCTCATTAACTGTAAGCTATACCTCAATGTGTATTACACAGTGGAAAAGATCTTAAACTGTGCTAGCCCAAGCTGCAGAAGGAGATACAAATGGATTCAATCACCCTACCAAGAACTTTTCTGATAGGCTAAAATAGAAAATACTTCTTGCGCAAGAAAATGTCAGTCATCCATAACTAGTATTAACAGGTAAAAGAAAAAGAATAAGCCCCCAAAGGGAAGCACTGCCTAGTCCCAAAATGTGTAAGAACTCAGGATCTACTACCTGCTGACCTTCCCCACAAACCACACCTAAGATGTCCTTCAGCATACTCATAATAAAAAACAAGCCTAGCATTCATTTCTACTGCATGCTTCTTGAATTACTTATCAACAGAAATTGTCCTACCCACAAAGGAGGAAGTATAATGGATCCACTTTCAAACAAACAAAAAAAAAAGAAAGGGGACATAATTTTGTGTTACAGACACATTTTCAAAATAAAATTACATTTTATTTTTCTTTAAGAACAGAAATGCATTAGGGGGAGAGACACAAAACTGATTCATCTCAATAAATACCAATACGCAGAGACACAAGGGTAGGAGTTACAATTTAGACCTCAAATAGGACAGTCTTTGGTGAAAACATAATCCAGACAAGCGCAAGTCAGAGCTTAATACCCGTGGACTAGGCTGAAAAAGTGTTGTCATTCATTTCCTAATACTATGGTGTCTAACCAAAGGTTATGCAATTTCAACACAAAGTTAGCTTCCAGGAGTAAGCAAAAGAGCAATTTAATTGAGTCACAAGATGTGTGTATACACAGATATAACCAACAGCAACAGTAATCTCTCAAGCTCAACACTAATGTAACAGAATACTTCTATTTGTATTATACCTATTTACTCACAAACAGGTATTCTTAGTAAGGATGGTTGTCATTTGGCAGTTCACATTAAAAAGCAAACATGGGAACAAATCACTCAATTTTTGTACCATTTATGCTGATGCAGGGTAGAGTCTTCTGCTTCCTTACTTTGAGCTACACCATCTAAAAATAAGAAATTCAGAAAGCTATTTTATACTTATCTATACTATAGAAACCATATACTTCCAGACTACACCAGTACCATCATAAAAATAACTTGCTAGCAATCAAATTACTACTACAAGACTATATCTGGTATTTATATTGAGTACTTCCTATTTGGAAAGATTTCATAAAGTTAATAATTCAACTGAAAATTTTAACTAAAGAGGGTATCATAGTTATAGTACAGTGTATTGTTATAGTGTGTATATATATAAAAAAAAATTAAAAAAATCCCATGAAAGATGCACCATTTTCCAGGTCAGGTGAAGTTTTTCCCAGTTTCAAGACATTATTTATTTGAACACCAAAACATGCCATTTTAGAAACTAAGAGTTTCAGGGATGAAACTAGTACTGATGTTATGATCACAGCTTGAACCATGGCATTATAGTCACTCAACTAAACCAGGAAAAAAGCCTTCCACATAAGCACTCCAGGATCTTATTTGACTTCTGTCTGCTGCAACTTTTTAAATCACTCAGCTTTCATCACTATGAACTCATGTGTCAACAGCTGCCAGATCATCCTCAGTCCCCTTTCCACGACTGACAAAACAATGTGCTTTTAAGCCTCTACTGCCTGAATACCACATCCTTGAGCATTAGATAAAAAACAAAACAAAAGCCATTTTCTACCACCCTGATTCTCAGAAAAAAAACAACCCCAAACCTCTTAGAGAATGATGCTGTTATTCACCTCATCTTTCAACAGATTTCAAATTCCTTAAACCCTATGGCCTTTGCCAGCAAAATGCTCGTCCTCTCTACAGATTTCCTGTTCACACATTCCATTCAGAGCCAAACAATCCTGAGTCTCTCAAGGACAGAATATTTCCTAAATAGTAATACAGCTACATTAATATGGCTTACTCTCACAGCATCTCCAGGCTGCTAACTATAAGGTATTTGTGGCTTATTGTAAACGTTAGCTATATGGCGCTACTCTGTATACCCAGAGAAGTCTGCATTTGGTAAAATGATTGACGTTTTACTAAATTGATATTATAGATTGACATTTAATCACCTAACTTTGATTAAAATTTTAATTTTTTTTGAAATTATGAAGAGGTTTACCACATGGATGATTCCCAGAAGTAATTTTAAAAGAATCACAGTTTTCAGTAGGATTTTCTTGTATTGACATATTCTGTGGATTGGATGCATTCTCTGGACCAGCTGTATCCTCCTTTATGCTTCTGAACACAGAAAAAGACATTTTTAAAAGAAAGGGTTTAAAAATGTTTAATATTTAAAGGATTCCTAATCATAGTCAGAAATCCTTTTGAAGTTACATTTTTCATTGTTAATATACAATGAATACAATACAGTAAAATGCACTTCTAGGAAACTGTAAATCTCACCAGAAGGCTGCTGAACTTCAGTAACAAGCATTTACACAGAAATCTAAGTTAGGAGAACATTTAAAATTCTGATGGTACCAGCATTTCCTTTGAATCATGAAAATCTATTGGCTTTACTGTGTGTGATAGATAAGAAAATTATTCCCTTTCAAAGAATTCCAGTAGGTTTGGGGGCTTTTTGGTCGTATTTCATTCTGACTTGGAAAAAGGAAAAAATTCAGAATACTCAAAGTTTTTCACTTATTAGTAACAGACCTCTGGCTTTCAAGCTGTACAGCTAGGGGATTCAATGACAGCTCTTTGAGTCCCCTTTAACTAGAACCCTACTAAAAAAGATTGCCATCAGCTCTGAAACTTTCAACAGTAGTATGAAGCTTAGTGAATCTGCAAAAAGTAATCCAAGCAGTTGCATTACAGATGTATGAAAGGGGAACTGTTGCACCCAGCACCACAATAAAGTCGTCTGGTCTCTGGCATTAATGGTCTGGTGACCATTAGGAGGTTAGCAACCTTTTTGTTCAGTAACAGCATGGAACAAGAAATAAATTCAAAAAGGCTGGGCTCAAGGTGGCAGAAACCTCAGAGCCTGAGTGTCCTCTGTGAGGAATAAAATGTAAAAAAAAAAAAAAAAAAGCTTTCCAGGCATCAAACAGTGCAAACACTGTTCTCAAATACTGATTTTTAAGGTTGAACAAAATACAGGAAAACACAAATTCTTTGGTTAAGATTAAACTCTGGTGTAGTTCCAGATAGAAATGCAGGAACCTCAACCTAAGGTGAAATGGACTATGGAGGGGGTTAGGCTTCCTCATCTTGTTGATTAGCTATGTCACAGGAACAATAGGGACCTTTTTTGTTCATGAAGCAGTATTTACTCTCTGAAAGAAAATATTTGAGATTTCTCTCTTCCTGATTAATATTAAAAAAAAAATAATTTGGTTGGCCAGACAAAAGCATTTAAATGATATTTTCAGTGATGACTCTCCAAATTGAAGAACAAGATGCCACACAGAGACCAGAACAAAAAAACTACAGATGTCTTGCTCATAAGCATTTTAAATCAAGGGTCCTAGGATCCAGGACAGACCACAGTGAGATGTAACCTTCCACTACATACAGTATTTACTTGGTTCTAAAAGTTTACAAAGCAAGGAAAAAAAAAAAGCGTACAGTGCTGTTACTGCAAAACCCATCATGTAGCCATACTCATTAAGTGTATGGCCCTAATCCTTTTAAAGTAAACTGTCTAAATTTTCCAGCTTGAACTCTGCAATTGTACAAACACCAACAATACACTCTACTGTACTGACTGGTAAGCATTCAAAAAAAGCCACCAATCATAACAGAAGATAACAGAATTTGCATTCAAACTCTGTATTTTTATGATAAATTTGACTATCTGCATCAAATACTAGTTTAACATTTTCTAGAATTTGTATTTTTCTTTCCATGATGATTATGTGGTTAAAGAACAAAGGAAAGCAGACATATCACAACACTATTGTCTGTGTTTAAATAAAAATCACATACAGTAATTTTAATCATGAAAACATACAGTTAAAATTAAATAATATCTTACTAGGAAAAGTATTATATATGCTGAAAAAATCTGTAAACACTTACAAAGGATCCAAATTCTTTTCGTGATGTAATACGTTCATGTGTCCGCACAACTTCTGAAGTTGTGTTATATGTTCTGGATTGTCAGTTCCCAGACCCGTAGACAAGATCTCAGATCGAACATTGTATTCATTGACAGACATCTTCAAATCTGAAAACCTGGTAACCCGGACCTTGAATTACAAAACATACTAAATGGAAACCACAATTCATAAATGGTGTCTCTCCAACTCTAAGCTGTTCTTTAAGTAAAATTTTAAACATACCCCCATTTATTTATACCTGTAAGCAATTAATTTTCTCTGATATTTAAACAGGAACCTACCTATGTTAATTGTTTTCAAAGTATCACCATCTCCCACTGTGAGAATGGCTCAGGTAACTAGTAGCTAGCCCCCCATCTAACGGAACCAAGATGGCAATGACATAAACAATCCTAGCCCTGGTTATGTAAGTTACAGCCAAAATAAACACCACATAGTTAGAATAACTTCAAGATCCAAACAGCAATAAAACTCTTGGGGGGGGGGGGGGGCAGGGGGGGCACAGAAAGAAAAACTCTAAACAAAAACAAAAGCATAGGAATCAGAGAAAGGTTGAGATACGCCATATGGGAAAGGAAACTACTAAAAAGAGAGTTACTTTCAGATCATTTTCTCTTTCCACTTTATTTTTCAGCTGACTGACTGGTCGGATGGAAAAAACATAGCATGACACAGTCCGTAGCACAGGAATAACTTACTGTACTGTTTGGCAGGATCAAGCAGCCACAAGAGCCACATCATGATCCTGAGATATCGGGAGGCCATTCTGATGAATTTGTCCAGACCATTAAAAAAATTAATAATAATACAAAAAGGAGTCCCTCAACTTGCGAGTTACTTTTGATAACAATTCTTCACAGAACTCCTTGCTCATAAAATGAAGTTATTTCTTAACAGACATCGTAAAAACACAACTAGCTTCTTCATGCCATTATTAAAGGCTTAAAAGGCACCTGCTTTTTTGTCCCTTGATGTAACTGTCAGAATAGATTCCTGCCTTTCAAAAAAACAATCCTTTCAAGTAAAACAGAGCCTTAAGGCAATCACCTACCTGCAAAGTCTTAGGAGAATAGGAGACTACTCAGAGGAAACATCATCACACGGATGACATCTCTAACTTCTCCCTAGTTATCACCTTCCAGTCAGCAATACCAACAAGAACACTTGGTCCAGGCCAGTACTGCCTTGCTTACGGGCCAAGGAAATGACAGAAGAACAATACAGACGTAGCAACGACTATAACATTTTAATTTCAGGATAACCTAAAAAGTCAACTCAAGAGAATCAATAATTAAAGCAATTTTATCATGTCTGAGACTACTGCAATGAGAAGATGTAAATAAATAAATCTTAATATCTGAAAGGTCAGAATCATAGCCTTTATATCCAATTGATGGTTATAGGTCCTCTTTTGAATGCTGACAGAAAGAAATTCAGTTTATGAAGAAAAACTCACAATGCTATGCATTAGCAGTCCACAAGACCAAGAAGTCTTCTAGATATTAGTGTAGTAAAATTAAAAAAAAAAAAAAAATAATCCAAGAACAAGAAAACTCGTTCTTCCTATTCTGATCAAGAAAACTAAGGAAAAGAGCTTAAAAGCATTTTTTAATTTGCAGGAAATTTTAGAACAAAATTAATTCTAAACTAGTGTAAGAACCATAAAAGACAGCAAAGACTTAGAAATATAAACAGAATAAATTAAGTCTAGGGTAAGAGGTCTTAGATATCAGCAAACAATCTCAAAGGATCAAAGTTTCATCACACATTCCTCTGAAAGAACGAACTACAGAATTGATTTTACCAGACAAACTCCTAAAAACTAGTAGTGCTAAAATATACTTTTGTTATTAACTTTGTGACATTTGTAATTAATCTGGTGCTCTGTTACTGGTGCATATTCAGCTCTCAAGATTTAAAGTTCAAGTTTTTTATTCAGTCATGTATTCCATCCATACGCAAGCACAGATATTTATCACAGAATGGCTGAATTTGGAAGGGACCTCTGGTCATCTCGTCCAAGCCCCTTGTTCAAGCAGGGTCACCTAGGGCCAGCTGCCTAGGCCCACGTCCTGGTTGCTTCTGAGCATCTCCAAGGACAGAGACTCTACAACCTCTGAGCAACCTGTTCCAGTGCTCTGACACCACCACAGTAAATTAACCAACAGTATTACTTGAATACTATGTAGAATAAAATTAAAATAGGAATGGACAGAAGGAAAGAGAAGAAGGGGTGCTCTTGTTATAAAGGAGTTTAGATATGTATATTTTGTAATGCTACAATTCTATACCTACCATTGGGTCAACCCAAGCTGTATTTCCCAAGGTATGTACTATTTTTGCTTCATGTAGTTTTCCTTTAATTTTGTGA
This sequence comes from Grus americana, assembly GCF_028858705.1. Classification (NCBI taxonomy): domain Eukaryota; kingdom Metazoa; phylum Chordata; class Aves; order Gruiformes; family Gruidae; genus Grus; species Grus americana. The sequence goes on from NC_072864.1 coordinate 12,028,096, forward strand.
TTTATATAGTGAGTTACCTAGGAAAAAAACAAATTTTCACTGCCCTTGAAATGAGTAACTAACTTTACAGTTATTTAAATTATAACGAAACAACCTTCTGAGCTTAACTATGAAAAGGTTATTCAACAAATAAAACCAGCTTTGAGTAAACTAGTGAAATACTCCAACTTTACTCTAGGTTAAAATAGTATTAGCCTTTAAGGAAGGAACTTCCTTAATGGAAGAATACTCAAACACAGGTCAATTTACAGAAGCTACCCTTCTCTTGTCACTCCCACAGATTCAAAAGCCACAATAACCTGTTCTGGAAGAAGCTATTTAAATCATAGAGAAGAAAATCCCATAAATTCCACTTTATTATCTTGGAGGAAAACAAACAAGAAAATTTACTTCTTACACTCTGGCCCAATAGCAGGTATTTAATGGTAATACTAATAAGCAATGAAATTTGATAACTAATCTGCAGTTCATAACTGTTTTCTACAAGAAAACAACAGAGAAAAATTAAAGAACTTAATGGAAATGCCATGAAAAACACAATAAATATTACCTTTGGGTTCCATTCAATTTCATTATCAATGGGTTTCACTCTACAAACTACAAATTCCACAGCCTGAGGTGGCAGACACTGAAACCTTGCAGGTAAGTGAAGCAGCTGATAGCTCTGAACTTGACTTGTTCTGCCTTCATCTATGTATTTAATTTTGACATTAAAGAACAAGTTTTCCTCCTCTTTTGGGGAAATCTCTACCACCTGAACCCTTCATACAACAGGAGAAGAAATGCAGAATTATTATTCATATAATCAGTTGGAAGAAGTTTTTTAATCTACTCGTTTAAAAAGTGCTATTTTCACAGCAAAATATTTACTTTGTGTGTGCATGTATGTAGTCACTCTGCTTTCCATTTGGTAACTTAAAAGAGCATGTGACAGCTTTTTAAAAGAATGATTTGAATAGCAGTGATTTTTTTGCTGGTTTTGGGGGTGGGTTGACTTTACCCCCCCCTTTTTTTTTTTTAAACAGTGCAAATCTTAAATTAGTTTGTATAAAAAAAGTACATAATTTTAAATAATTTAAAAGAAAACAACAACATTTTTACCTGTGAAAAAGTGTTTTCTCACATAATCCATAAAATGCTAGCTTCTCCACGTTTTTAACAGAAATTTTATTACAAGGTTTCTTAAAATACTCATTAATTTCTTCAGCAAGAATTGTATATTGATCCTTTTGTTTATCTACTATTCGACCAAAGTAGTTTGTTGCATTTACAATGTGGAGAGGCAGTATCTGAAACCATAAAAATATATCAGAAAAAAGGACTGGATGATTTTGTAAATTAATGAAATGTAAGTTCTTGTATTCAAGATCACCTACCTCTTTCCAGCCCAAAGAGGTGACAGAGATGCTGCTACATAGTAACATTTCATAAGATTATGAGTTATTATTATAAGATTATGAATAATACTAACTACCCAAAGTCCAGTCAGCAGTGGACAGAAATTTACAGAGCAAGAACCGTTAGGCCTCAGTTGGTGGTATTCCACTTAAACACCAGTGAACTACACTATTATCTGCCAAGCTGCTAACCACTAAGGCATTCCACATCATTCAAGCTTAATTCTAAGCGTTCTCCAACCTTAAAGTGAGTTTTAGAAGAACTGACTGACTGCAAAGTGTGAGGCCCTCACTCTTTTTGCACTAAAATTACTTAAATGAATAACTACAAATATACTACTAGCAACAACACCACATAAAATGCTGGGTACATTCTGTCCAAAGGGTCATGCCAGGCAGAAGTACTGAGATGCAGTTGGGCGTATGAGGCCAGACAGGATAGTAAGAGGACCGGAAAAGTAATTTCCACTGGAAGTCCTAAAAAAAGCACAATGCGACTTGAAGGCAACATTATACTGGGTTCCAAACAAAAAAGAAAATGAATATTTATCAAAGTGATAACTGATTTATAAGACAACCACCCAGGCTCTGCAGTCAGCAGAAACAGATGAGGAAATGGAAGAGGCCACAACTGCTGTGCTGAGTGCACCACAGGTAAGTGCAAGTTTCTAATAGGAGCATCATGAAAAATGTCCACTAAATCCAGCAAATCCATTCGGCACTAAGGCCAGATACACGCAGGTTGTCAAAGGGTTTGACCTCATACCTACCAACAAAAACTTATTTATTAGGCAGAAATGGAGTGACACCAAAGAATCCACCCAGTTCTCCTTATTTTCTATTCTCACAACCTATGAGTGTTGGGAATGGCTAACACCCATTAACTGCAAGACCTGAAGGCACCTGAATTCTCCAAAAGGTAAGACAGGAAGAAGGCAGAAGCAGCTTGTCCAAACGGAAGGCACCCAGCACTTCTTGGACACAAGTGCTCACTTTGGAAGGAAGCATCAATTGCCCTCAGCAATCATCATCCAAGACAAGAGAGAGACTGTACAATACTGCTGTATGTAAAGACACTCCAATACAGAAGGGACTCAAAAGCCAGGTGAAGGGAGCTGGACATACAAACTGCTACTGGGATGTGAAGAACCACCATAGAAAAGTCAACCCAATAACCATGAAGGTTTCATGACTGTGAAACTATTAAAAACAACAACAAAGCCCAATTAGAACAGCACTCTGTATCAACATGGTTTTCAAAAAGCATTGACATCTTAGTAGGAAATAACTGTTCCATCTAGAAGGTAAGGAAGGACCTGTATCCCATTTTCTGTGGTTACTGCAAATGAAAATACTAGTTTCAAATGACAAGACCAGAATATGCTAATTTTTCAGCAAGTTTGCATGAACATGTCAGATAAGAAAAAAAATCCTCACTTCAACAAAACATACATCACTTTCCACTTCAACTTCTCTTTTCTCCAAAAGATTAATTTGTGTTTCCTCTAAAATACATATAATTGAAGTTTATAGGAACTTTAATCTTTGTTAATTTCGGTATACGGTCTCAATTTATGGGAGGGAATGAATAAACAGAACATAAACCCTCTTCCCATAGAAAAGAAATCTTCAAGGCAGAAGAAAATCTGAAGTAAACTCAGAATCACCTGCAAAACAATTTCAATTCAAGCTAAGGATTAAGGGAAAATCTGGCACACTTATTTATGCAAGGGGAAGAGGAAAAAAGCTAAAAGATAACAAATATCCAAGAGATACAGTATACATACTACAGGAATATTAATGCAATATGAAAAAAAAGTAATATGCTAAATAGCTATTTAAAACCTGTCTTCTCAGTACCCAAAACCAAGGTAAATAATAACTTACTGTCACGCATCCAGGTGTTTGTATAATTTTATCTGGTATATTCTGGGGCACATCTATTTGTAAATTAACTTGATGACGATCTGGACACACTGTTCTATTCCTACGTATTAAAAAAACAGTTTTAGAAACAAGCCCTTTGCTTTTAGTTGTAAACTATTTTGATGTGACTTAGAATAGCTTTAAACACTAAAATTTAATTCGCCCTCAATATTCAATTTCTGTCTCAAATAGCACCAATGACTCTGGGGGTCAGACAAAAACCTCTTGTTGGAAGAGCAACAAAACAAACAAAACAAAAACACTAACAGTGAATTTTCTGTAACTTGCAACAAGAGTTATCTACACTAGAAGTCATATCTGAGAACACTTTAGCTTCCTCCTTCAGGCATTACTTACAATTCAGTTACACACAGCTCAGAGAAGTCATCATCTACTTACCCACTCTGGAGAGACAGGAGACAACAGGGGAGAGATTAAAGCACAAACCTTGTGCAATTGTGCTTAGAATACTAACCAAAACAATGGCTTGAAGTTCCCTCAAGTACATCTAAGGCAGGAGTTATAATAAACTATGCTACTATGTCAGACTATGTATGACTTGTCTCCATGAAAACATTAATATTTTTCTTTTCATAAAAGTACCTAAAAAGAGTGTAATGGATCCAACAGTGAACAGAAAAAAAAATCATGAGTAAAACCTAATTTGAATAAGAGTATCCAACAGGAAAATTCGTCAAGGAAGTAGAAGCAGTCATCATTCAGTGCATACAATGCCTTCCTACGTCAGTATGGGTGTCAAGAAAACTTGGTATTTCCTTACTTGCAAATCCCAAATGTTTTAAGATAGGCACACAGGGGCCTTGAAAATTTCTTATCTTCTTCAGCCTCTAGAATCTTGGCACTATAATCGTACAGTTCTGGTGGAATTTCAGCTTCTGCGTGCTGCAAATAGCGTAGGATCCCAAGTGCATGACATGCATTGTTTTCTGTTAGCAGAAAGACTGACCTTGCCTTTGTACATTCCTGATCTACAGAAGAATCCTAAAAAAAAATTAATTTTTTTTTAAAAAAGCTTTTATGTATCCACCACTTAATAATCAGATGTAATATTAACCCATTAAAGATTTACTCAAACCTTTATCACATTACAGAAGTTGTCAGACATGCTGTGTAGACGTTGACCAAAGATTCTTGGAGAAGGAAAACTGAAATGTATCACGCAAGTTGCATCTGTAATTCCCAAAGACTGCATGCAGTCATCTGTTAAAACTAAGCACACGTTTTATACACTCGTAACTGCAACAGTTCAAGCATGAAGTATATCACGTTAGCTATGGCTTTTTCCTTCTCCCCATCCATTGACTTAAGAATTAAGAAAAGTCTTTTCCCAACACACTTACTTACATAAGGCAATTATATTTCTTCAGTCAATACGCTTCATGAGCATATGGCAGAAACAGTGTTTTATATCAGTCTCTAATAATCTAGACTAATTCTGTATCTCATATCCATATCGCAGAATAAGTAGAATTGCCCACAGTCAAGTACTTCACAAGAGTAAGATACAAATCACTTGAACTAACGTAGAAATGCTAATACCTTTCTATGAACGTACAGAGCAGATGCAATTAAGTCAATCTTCTTTTGCTTTTGACATACAAAATGAAAAAAGTTTGAAACTGATAAGAGTTTCTGCTACTGCAAACAACTTGAAAAATAGAATTCTACCAGAACATATGGAAAATGATTACAGTACATTTTCAAAGTTTCTAAATTATTTCAAACTGAAAATATCCTCTGTAGGAGGAGATAATTGTAAAATCATGGAAATTCTCTGAAAGTATAGTAGCTCTTTGAAGTAACACATCAAAAAACATAAAAAAAATTCCTTTATGCTCCCTCGCAACAGTTAACCCTGGGACCCAGGAACAACAAAAACAATAGGGAAAAAAAAAGAAAAAGAAAAAAGACTAGCTGTAGCACTAACAAGTAAAGGGGTAACTAGAAAGAATTCATAGGGAACTGTCCCTGTGGAAATGATGAGATAACCCGGTGTAAGTATTTAGTGTAGAACATGAGTCACCATGAAGACATAATCACAACTAGATAAGAAGAAAATACTTACCTAACACAACACGAGTGCCAGAACTATACTTTTTTGTCCACTGCTCCAAAATATACTTGAAATCAAACTCACTCCCTTTATGAGTTTTCAAGGAAATTATTGAGTTGCTCTTCAGTGCCTGGATGACAAAGTAAAAGGTTATATGTTCTTCCAATACAGCAATAACTCCTCTAATAAACTCAAATAAATAGTGTATTTTATTAGTATCTAGCATACCTTAGCTACTGGAAAGAGAGCCAAGGGAGAGAGTTAATAAAATTTAGGTTGATTACATGTAAAAAAAAAAATAAAATTGAGATTAGGGAGATTAAGCTATTAAGTTTCCTGTATAAAAAGAAAACTAATAAAGGTCAAAGCTCCTACAGATTAATACATTAAACCAGATGTTTAAGAAAGTGTAAATTCAGTTTGAACTTTGTCCCACCATTAAGGTGTCCTCTCTATTCTAAGTTGATTCTATCATCTAGCAACGTGCAGGCTCATGTTTCAGTGTCTCAGAAAAAGCACAAAAATCCCCCTCCTTAACTTGCACAAACGTAGTATTCTCAAAAGTCTTTCTGCATTTGTCAAGTTCAAGGTTTGCAAATTAATCACTACATTAATTTGGGTATTTGGTAGGTTATTTGGTAAACTGGCATGTCTAATCAACTAACTTAACACTTAAAATATTTTTGTGGACATTTAAGATATTTGAAGTACACAAGGATTGCTACAAACAGCTTCAATACTTCTTTAGCACCAACAAACACTCTTCCTTGAAGAGGTGGTGGGGTTGGTTTTGATATACTTGAAGCAATTAACCCTCAAATATTCAAGGAAAATATGTTAGAAAGACACAAGACAAAGCCAGATTTGTTTCCATTAACAATCATGAAAGATTAAACATTCCAGATACACTAACATTTACACAAGAAGAATCCTTTAAATATCACAGGATCTATTCCAGCTTCTGGAAGAGAACACATTCCCATGTTTCAGGACTGACATCTCTTTTCCTACAACATCTGAACAATCCAGCCACACATCACTTATCTCATCCTTGAAGCTATCACTAAAGGTTTTAATTCCAATATCCTCACAGCTTGCCTCCCTTAGCAGTATCATCCCCATCATGCACATCACCCTATCCAGGCTTAACAGAACTGCTTCCTATCTCTTGCTTTCCAGTCAAATCAGATTGCACTCCTCTTACTTCACATTGCTGGAAGACCAGCAAAGAGACAATGAAAGTACAGAAAAGTTTTTTCTGTTGTTATATATATTCATTCATATAAGATCTATATATAAGATCTTCATATAAGAAGAAAGAACCATTGCAGGAAAACTCCTTTTTAGTCTCCACCTCTGAAATGCTGAGAATACAATCCCACAAAAAAAGATGTAAAACTGGAGCACATTCTATTGCAGATAATTCTGAAGCAGTTTTATGCCAGTTTTTAAGACAACATATATTAAGCATGCTATCTTCTCGCAATGCCCTATGACTTGAAGCTTAATTAAACTCTGGTAGACTTTCACAGGACGACAGAAAACATTTCTTTCAAATCAGAGAAACAGCCTTCTACAGTTTCTACTACTCTAGAATAGAAAGTCACAGAATAGAACAGTAAGACGGTAGCTTAAGTCTTCTCCCCCATACCACTCCTGCAAACAGTAAAAAATTAAAATTAAGAAAAGTGACAGAACTTTTACTGGAAAAAAGCCAGTTTGATTCAACTCAAAGTTCCAACCTGACAGACAGAACATAGTTAAGAATTTAGTAATGAATGCATTCTATGCCAAACATGCCTGTCAGTTAGGCTTTCTTCTAGTTGGCAGAAGGGCGGAGTTGGGGCTATTTTTAGCAGAATTAACTAACTTTCAAGTTCACATTCCTCCTTTATTCTCAGAAGCCAAGGTATTTTAGTTTGTTATACCTTAAAAATTAATAAAAGCACTTATCTATGTAAATTTAAATACTGTCTTACCTTATGGACCATTTCTGCTTCATTTACTGAATTAGTGAATACCAGCACCTTCTGAAGATTATTGTGGGTGAAATCCAGTATTTTGAGCAACACAGCAGTTCTCTCACTGTTCATGCAAGGTCGCACAACCTGGAAGTAGATACAAAGCAGAGGGCTGATAATTCATGTAATCTATACATACTTAATTATATAATTCCTCCTTTTAACGAGCACTGAGCATTGTTATATAATACTGAAGAGAATACCAGTAAATGGTAGCTCCAGTAAGTGGTAGGTCTTCTGTTAAACTTACAGAAGATACAACTCTTGCAGAGGTATGCATTTAGGACTGCTTCCTGAAGAGTAATTAAAATCCAACATTAAGAGTTTTTGTTTAATTATTTTAGGTGATTTATCGATCTTTAAGTACCACTAGAAAAGCTTCATGCTCCAAAAGCATGACCATTAGACATGTCACAAAAAGTGGTGTTTTTTCAGTTTTGTGTCATGCTCAGAATATCTAGCCTCGGGGATTTTCCAACATACTCAATCCCCAAATTATTACATTGAGACACAGAAGAATTCAGATCATACTTAAAACATTTTGTATTATTCTTAAGGGCTACACCACTGTGCTGGGTTTGCACGGCAAGGTTTTGGTAGCGGGGGGGCTACAGGGGTGGCTTCTGTGAGAAGCTGCTAGAAGCTCCCCCTGTGTCTGATAGAGCCAACGCCAGCTGGCTCCAAGATGGACCCGCCACTGGCCAAGGCCAAGCCAATCAGCGCCTCTGTGATAACATATTTAAGAAGAAGAAAAACACTTAGAAAGAGAGAGAGAGAGCTTTTGCAGCCAGAGAGAGGAGTGAGAAGATGTAAGAAACTCTGCAGACACCAAGGTCAGTGCAGAAGGAGGGGGAGGAGGTGCTCCAGGCATCGGAGCAGAGATCCCCCTGCACCCCTGGTGAAGGCCATGGTGAAGCAGGCTGTCCCCCTGCAGCCCATGGAGGAAGGATGAGGGGGTGTAAAGATTCCACCTGCAGCCTGTGGAGGACCCCACACTGGAGCAGGTGGAGGCACCTGAAGGAGGCTGTGGCCCCGTGGGAAGCCTGCGCCGGAGCAAGCTCCTGGCAGGACCCGTGGAGAAAGGACCCCATGCTGGAGCAGGTTTGCTGGCAGGACTTGTGACCCTGTGGGGGACCCATGCTGGAGCAGTCTGCCCCTGAAGGTCTGCACCCTATGGAAAAGACCACACTGGAGCAGTTCGTGAAGTACTGTAGCCCGTGGGAGAGACTCACGTTGGAGAAGTTCATGAAGGACTTTCTCCCGTGAGAGGGACTCCATGCTGGAGCAGGGGAACGATGAGAGGAGTCCTCCCCCTGAGGATGAAGAAGCGGCAGAAACACCGTGTGATGAACTGACTGTAACCCCCATTCCCCGTCCCCCTGTGCCGCTGAGGGGGGGGAGGAGGTTGAAGCCAGGAGTGAAGTTGAGCCTGGGAAGATGGGAGGGGTGGGGGGACGTGTTTTAAGAGTTGATTTTATTTCTCATTCCTTTACTCTGTTTTGCTTACTAATAAATTAGATGAATTTCCTCTCTAAGTTCAGTCTGTTTTGCTTGTGATGGTAATTAGTGAATGACCTCTCCCTGTCCTTATCTTGACTCACAAGATTTTCGTTATACTTTTTCTCCCCTGTCTAGTGAAGGAGGGGAGTGATAGAGTGGCTCTGGTGGGCACCTGGCCCCCAGGCAGGGTCAGCCCACCACAATCACTTTGACTAGAAATTAAATGAGAAGACACCTAAGAAAATGTAATAACTTTCTGGAAATTTTTGGTCAAATTAAGTTCTCTATTATGTGGCACACAGCAGTAAAAAGTATTTTACTAGCTCTGTCTTGGGATAACTTACCTTGTAATTTTGCTACTCACAATTAACAATTGCAAAAACATTCTGATAAAATTCTGGTCACAAACTATGCCATTTGCAAATACTTCACATAAAATTCAGATTCATTTGCACTAACAAATACTTATATTTGAGGGAGTATCTTCACCACAGTCCTACAAAACAAGGTAAATGACCTTCAGCTCGTTCAGTGATTAACTTGCATAGGTCTTCTAAGCCACCTCAGTTCACACATGGGAGGTGCACCTGAACAGTCTGAGTTAGGACTGAAGCACTACCCACTTAAAATAAACTCAGCAGCCACATATACTGACCTTCATCAATACAAACAGCAAAATATCTTAGTAAACAAGAGACTTCATCCCCAAATTTTCACCTGTTGCACATTTCCATAGATGGAAGCTTCTTCCATAGCTGTTATCACAATATAAGGATCATTCATGAACTCCTTTATCAAGTATGCTATATGTTTATTCCAACGAGTTCCAACAGCAATAATCTGATGCGGTGAATACTCCCACTTTTCAATAATAATGGCTTTCTTGTAACATTCTAATATAGTAAAAACCTATAAAGAAAAAAAAAAAGCAGCTCTTTTCTATCCTCTTATCCTAGCCCAATGAGTATGTAACAGCAGTGAAAAGTACACTGTTTCAGTACATTGCTTTTTCCAGTCACAAAGACAGCACCACAACAAAACAAAAATTTCACATCCCAAAAGAGTTTGGTTTGTGCACTTCTACCCTACTACCTGGACAACTTCTGAAGCAAGTCAGAAGAAGCAACAGGACAGCATGAAGGAACAGCATGTGCACACGTACAAGATCATAACACAGGATTCTGCCCAGAGAAGATGGAAATCTCGGGAAAAGGATCTGTTCAAATCTGAAAAATACTAAGCTCAGGCAAAAGCAGATCCAAAAGGTCAGATGCAGCCAGCAAAAACTAGGAGGCAAGCAGAAGATAAGCCCAACCTGAAGTATTCTAGGGCTCTGGCGCAACTAGAATCATAGAGATTCTAAGAGATTTCACCTGCTTTTCAGAGTTAGAAACACAGCCCTTTATTACCAAGTTTTAAATAGGAAATCCTAAGTTAACGATTTTTTAAAAAAATCCGTAACAGTGAAAAAAGGTGTGGAAGCAATTTTTTGCATACTGATGATGTAATATGCTGTAACGCTAACAGAAAGCATCTGTCCTACAAAGCCTCAAAGCAGCAATAAAAAAATATGGAGTTGTCAAACCTGAGTTAGAAGTCATCATTTTAAAACTAATATATACATTCTTGTCAACATGAAACTTAATGCTGTTCCTCTTCCAATATCCTCTGAGCTGGCATCAGTTTCTCCTTTTGCCTGCACTGACATTAAGGCCCAAACAAAGCTTTTATGATTACTTCCAAGACTATTTGATCATACCCTCCTGCCTTTCGTTCTACAGAGACCAAGGAGTTTACCAATAAAGACAGTGCTTGAACTGAAGTTGTTCAAACAGCACTGATGAGAGGAAAAAAGAAGTTCCTTACAGACAGATGATGCAAGTCTTTAAAGCAGATTAGAGCCCCACACTGAAACTACTGCTACCAAGTTGGGGGGGGGGGGGGGGGGGGGGGAAGCAAGTCCTTTGGAAAGCATCCACAGCAAAGGAACATGGCATAATGGAGCAGTAGCATAGAGCAGGACAAGACAGAGTTTTCTGATGATAAACCCCCCCCAAAACAGGGAAAGTCAGATTTAATAGATTACAGCTCCACTTTTCCAGTGTTTCATTCTGCCAGAAGTATAAAGATGTGATTTTTTTAAATTCTGTTTTCTTCTCAATTCTACCACAGGGGTTCAGGAAGATTGGTTTTGGTTTTTTTTTCAGTATGTGCCACTGTTTAACATACATGCACAACTGGAATAGCATTTTATCATCTGAACGTATAAGCCATTTACCTGTTCAGCAGCATCAGAGAACAGTACCTCAATCTCATCAAGAACAAGATGGCAAAGTCTAAAGAATAATAAACTGTTATGTTCCAGCAGTCTCAGGACGCTATACGGTGTAGTCACGATTACTTCACCTGCAAGTAGGAAGAAGAGACACACCAACCTTCATCTGTGCAAATACACCCACAGCTCTACTAAGAGATCTGAATTCATCCACCAGGCTCTTAAACTTGAATGACTGATGTAAGAATACAAACTGCTGAAACTGAAACTTTTACACAGTCCTTCATAGTTTTATCCAAATTTGTTTCCTTGGCAAAAAGGATTACTTTTAAAAATGCAGTTATCAATTAAGGCTTAACACAGTGACCAAACAAATAGTAAAACTAAGTGTTTTAAGTAAATACACTTCAGTATGGCAAGTCTCCCAACAGCTCTTTTCTTACTTCCATGCTTCCTCTCCTCCATGAAGTATCCTCTATATTCTACTAAGTTATATGCACAATTTACTGAGAATTTATTGCAATAAGCAAGTTGGAAACCACCATTTAAAAAACCCCACAACCTTTAACTAAAATTTAAGTTGTACATCGTGCAACTTTGCAGAGAGCTATTACCGCCTTTTTCATCCTTCACTTTTCCAATATTTTTAGATTAGAGAAGAATTGTGTTAAGTATATATAAGCAGTAAAGCAGCATCAGACATGTCCCCTAGGTATTTGTCAATTTAAAAAAATAAAACCCATGTAGTTGAAATACTTATTTATTCGTTACAAGTATTTTTTAAGAATATATACATATGCATTACTGTGGTGGGCACACAGATGTTCACTCACTCCCCCCCATTGCCTGTGGGACAGGGAAGACAACAGGAACTGTCAAAGTGAGAAAACTCATGGGTCAAGAAAAAGACAGTTTAGTAAGTGAAGGGGCAGGGAGGAGGGATACAAAGGTAACCACTGACATCACCCCATAAGCAGACATATGCCCAACCACTCATCAGACCATCCCCATCCCTCCAGTTTTTATTGCTGAGCATGCCATTATACAGTATTGGTTAGTTTGGAGCAGCTGTCCAGGCTGTGTCACTTCCCAGCTTCCTGCCCACCCCAGCCTACTCACTGGGTTGCAGACTGGGAAAAAGAGAATTCTTAACGCTGTGCAAGTGATGCTCAGCAAGAATCAAAACACTGGTGTGTTCTCCACATTCTTCCAGTTACAAATCCAAACCACACCACCATATAGACTATGAAGAGAATTAACTCCATCCCTGACAGACTCAGTACTTCTGTCCAGCAATGGACATTCATATATCAAAAAAAGCTATTATAAAATCTGGTTCTAAATCAACAAAGTCCATGATTAATTCTAATTCAGCATGATCTTCAGCAAATCCCTACCACTAATTTGGCTCAAAACCAATTATTATGGAACTTAAAAAAATACCATTTACTGCTAAATAGCTCTACTGAAGCTTCATGTATCACTACAGAGTTATAGCATTAAAGAAATAATCATTTTATAGAACAAAAAAACTGAATAAGTATAAATTGTTTCTTTCACAATTTCCTGCAATAAAGGTAGCCCACATTGTTTTCAAGCATAATTAAGAAGATAGAAAGTATTCTTACATCCTTGGATTTTCACACTTCTAGCTGCTTCTTTGTTCTGCCCAAGTATTATCAACATTGGATGAAGGTGTCTGGAGCATCTCTCATATGTTTTCAGTAGCTCAAAAACAAGTTGTGCCTTCTTCCATCCAGGACATAAAATAAGTGCTATTGGCTACAAACATATGTACAAAGTTTTACACCGTAGTATTAGACAGAATTCAGAATCTTAAGAATTGTACTACTTCACCATTTAGGGCAAAACCAAAAACATGCAACACAGGCCTTTAAGCACTTCAAAACTGAAGTTTTTGGTACTATATCACCTCCTAAATGCAGATGTTACAGACCCAAGGAACCATACACCAGGTTACCTGGAGATAAAAAGGTTGCCTGCAGCAACATATAGTAAAAGGTGCAAAAATTTAATAGAAGCAGGAGTATCTTGTCTTACTTGGGCTTGTACTAGGCAATTTCCAGAGGTCCTTTACAACCTCAATAATTCTATGTTTCTATGATCTAACAGAAATTAGAAAATGAATTACAATATTTAAAACAGCTAATACAAATTTTAATGACTACATACTATCCCCTTAAAAACAAAGCTTCATCGAGTATCAGTGATACGTCATTAACAACTTGTTAGATACTACCTGATAATAAGTTTTAGACTCCCACATTCATGCAGTCCATCTCTGTAAGCCTCTAAGCAGAAGGCTTATACAAACTGACAAGCATCACAAAGATACACCAAGGTGACATTAAACGTATACATTCTGAACATCCACTATCTTTTGGATGATTATTCTATATCTGCACTTTAGAATAGAAAACCTGTTACTACTCTAATATATACATACTCCATTCTCATTTGGCAAGGCTTTGTAGCAACTTCCCAACTGCAAAAACGTAAGAACCGGTGGAATATATAAAAAAGGATTATTTCCTTGATACGAGATGGCAACTACATCACATCCTCGAGCTACTGGCGGCCAACAGTAAGATTCTGTGAAGTTAGGGCCTAAAAATTTTTTCCGAGTAAGTTCCTACAGAAAGAGAAATTAAGAGTTCCACATGAAAACGCTGTACTTAAACACTAATAAAACACAACACTGAGTGACATAAAAACTTTTGACCACCTACATAATAAATATCCTTAATACGCAATATGAAAAATTTCTGGGCTGAACAGTCAAATCATTACATTAAAATTCAAATCCCATGAGTTGTGGCAGTGGCCGATATACCAGAAGAAATGTGTACAATTCTTACAGCATCTCTCTGAAGCTTCATTTATTCAACCACATGAACAACCTCCTAGACATTCCTTAACCAAAATTAGATATTACCGTAATATTTAGTATCTGAAGTTGGGGTATGATACTGACCTTAAAAAAGATATTCAGGGTAATATTGTACATTACCATTACCTTTTTCAGTTCATCAGAAAGTGGTGCTGTTTCCAGAACTGATGATGGCTCAATTTTGTTGCTAAGAAAGACAAAGTTCCTTTCTTCACTAAGATTTTGAAAACTCTGAAACCATATGACAAATAGATGACAATAGCAATACTTAATAAAAGGGTTTTAGCTTACATATGACTCAAAAGCACTTACTGTATTAAAAAAAGGTATTTTCATAAAAATAGCCAAAGAAATGGTAAATACATTTTAAATATGACTCATATATACTGATAAGTTACATAGACCAGTGGTGAGACTAATACTCAGTATTTCATGAAGAAAGATTTATCAAGATTGTCTTAACACAACTGTCTTAAACCACTCGAGAATGCACTAGACGTTCTGTGTATAGCTAGCATTCAGCCATAACAAAATCAAAATGCAATTAAGGTGACTGGTAAGGTTTGCTGTGGTGGGTTGGCCTTGGCTCACAGCCAAGCACCCAGATAGCCACTTGCTCACTCTCTCCCCCCTTCCAGAGGGATGGGGGGGAGAAAAACAGGGAGAGCGAGCAAGAAGATCGACGGGTCAAAACAGACACAGGGTTGTTACTTAGCAATTACTGATATAGGCAAATCAGACTCAAGTTTAGATTAGCTTAATTTATTGTCAATTAATGAGTACAAAGAAACATTTACACACTTCAGAAAAAACACCTTTCTGTCCCCGTTCCCAGGCTCAACTTCACTTCAAACTCCTCTCTCCTTATAATCAATGCAGGTTACACTCAGTCCCACCATTGAGGCAATGAGCAGTGCAAGGCAGGGATTGCAGTTTCTCTCTGTTGCTCCTTCCCTCTCAGTTCTTTCCTCTGCTCCAGTGTGGGTTCTCCACAGACTGCAGTCTCTTCGGATGCATCTGCTCTGGCATGGAGCACCTCCTACTCTTCTGACCTTGGCACTGCCTCTGTTTCTCACTTTTTTTTTGTTCCCTCCCCTTAATTTTTTGCCCTTTCTTAAATATGTTTTCACAAAGGCAGCATCAACTTCACTGGTTGGCTAAGCTTTGACCTGCAATGGATCTTGTTGCCAACACAGCTGGAATCAGCCCCTGACCTCCTTCCACAAAGGCCACCCCTACAGCCCCAACACTACCAAAACCTTTCACATACACACAACACATTTGCACAAGAGAACTTAAATGAAGGTTTATGCTTGAAATACCTGTTGCTCATCTTCAATTATGTGTGTCTTCAGAGGATCAGAATTTAAGAACTGCTGAAGCCTAAGAAACATAAGTATTTAAATCCAACATTTTGCAAAAGGAAAATGTAATTTAAAACAATTAACACAAAAAATATTTCTGATCTATTATCTATGCCAAGGAGGAAAACCCTCAAACAAATGGAGGAAGAAATGAAAAAGTACCATTTTGAAAATAAAAGTTAGTATTAGTTTTTAAGTATCTGAAAATTATACTAGAGAATTTTTTTTAACAGAGATAATTGGTAGGTTTCTCAACTTCAGAAAAAATCACACTGTACTGTAGGAAAAAGGTTTATTAAACTTTCAAAAAATGAAACAGTATCTTTGTGTCAGTTAGAAACTGAATTAAAAAACAATCCTTGAGTTAGACATGCATCCACCAACATGCAGCACAGTAAAAACGTTGCACAAATCAATTTATAGTCATATTTCATTAAGTTTGAAAACTTTATAAATCACACTAAGAACAGAATGAAGAAACTTAAGTTTAGTGTGCCGAAAAAATACTTCCCCATCACATCCTTGTTGTCAAGCTATTGTTTAGAAAGAACTGCTATTTTTATTGTAGTCTGGATAAGTACCAGTAGGTTCAAATTCCCTTCTTTCCCAAAAGCACGTGTATGCATCCTCTTTTATCCTCTGCCCTTTTAACTGCCTAAGAATAGTAACAGGAAACATACTACAGGTCCTAATTATCTGATTGCATAGCCATCTAAAATATTTAACATGCTGCGCCATACCTGTCTGTGTGAACTGCTGTATTTCCCTTGAAAGGCAAACCTGGAATTTCTTTGACAGTCTATCAAGAAAAGACAAACATATTTTTAGCACTAAAATACTGTTCAAGAGCAACATTTTAGAAAAATTCTTTCATTTATTGAGTTGAAAGTGGTTTTCTTACCTAACTCTAGGATTCTCAAAACATTTTGGAGAATTTTTGTACAAATTATAAGTCTGTCTGCATAAAGCAAAAGTTTTTATGAAACAAACTTCAGAGAACTAACTTATTACAGAACAGTATTTTCTTTACTAAGAATCAAGCCTGTGACAAGAACATCACCCACACAAAAGAAAAATTAATTTATGGTCACATCTCAAGCTCTAGCCGTACTTAGGGACCTGAGTTAGCATGAACACATACTAATTAGTTTGAAAAAATT
Organism: Grus americana; assembly: GCF_028858705.1. Classification (NCBI taxonomy): domain Eukaryota; kingdom Metazoa; phylum Chordata; class Aves; order Gruiformes; family Gruidae; genus Grus; species Grus americana. The sequence goes on from NC_072864.1 coordinate 12,044,724, forward strand.
TATTTTTAAAACAAAATCAAGAAAAATCATGGAAAGCCTGTACAGCACAGACAGAAGGAAAAAACAAAAACAGGTTACCCATCTGCACACTTACAAAGACAATGCACATGAACTTAAATTGAGCAACAGTACAAATCCTCAAGGGAGAAACCAGTAACAGATACTGGATCTAGAGTTACTCCAACGATGTCTGATTCTGAACAAGGAATTTTCTAGCATTCATCATTAGTCACCAGCAACCAACAGGCATGACCTGGTCAAAGACTTGCATCACTCAAGTGGCTGGTAAAGGTAATGCAGCTGACTTTGCAGAAGGGTATAAAGGTAATACTGCTCTGCTCCAGTAACAAGCCACGCTACTACTTTCAACATTCATTCTAAAATATTTTAATAAGGTATTACAGTTCAAGTTCACGAGTGGTTGTCATCCCTCAATTTTCAGCAGAGCTAAAAAAGTAACTTCTGCAAAACTTCTTTTTTCCCCTGACCTAACTGAAGAAGTAGTTCCATTGCTGTCACAGAAGAAAGTTTCTCCTTTAAAGCATGTAACAGAAGAGGACATGGAACAGCACATGGGTTCTTTAAAAGAGCCAAGATTGCCTACATTCAACAGTGTAGTATTTGCCTAGAATCTACCAGTTCTTTTTCCTTTCCTCCCATGGATGCTGTAATAGCTCCAATTGTGCAATTCAGTACACAATTTAACACTCAAGAAGGAGCGCTGACCTTTTGAAAATGTTTCAGAAGAGAACAGCAAGCAAAAAGAAGAGAAAATAACAAGAAACCAGATTAGACAGTTAAAGTATTAGACAACAAATTAAGAAGATACTCCAATGAATGTTTACCATGGTACAGCATAAGTACTATTTTGTTTTCATTTAAACATTAAAATATACATTTTTATATATTCAGAAAACTGTGTAGACAGCTATCACATTCATAAAACTATAGCAAAGGAGTGCAAAAAGAGGCCCATCTTTTTCAAGGGCTATAGTACATTTTTAAAAATTTTCTGCGATTTAAAAGAAGAAACTGAAGTAGAATGTTCTTTTTTAACTATATCAAGAATTAGTGCAGTCCCCCACATCTATGTTACATAGAAAGACAAGCTAAATGACTACAGTATTCCTAATATGAACTAAATTAAACATACATAGGACATCTTTGACAATTTAATACAAAATTAGTACTTACAGGTGCAGTATTTTCATTTACATCTGTGCTTGACCTTTGGTATGTCTCTTCAGGAAAGAGTCTGGAAACAGCAAGATCTAGAAAGATAAGTAAAAAATGCAGAAACACACTTCTGATTATCTGAACAAATAAAAAGCCAGTATTTTTATTTACAGTGTCTTGTGACTGACTTTAGTTGCTTGTATCATTTCCTGATGGCAAAAAGAACAAAAACAAAAAAAGTTATCTTTAGAGAAAGATAACTATACAGATGAACTGAGTGAACAAGGATGGAGGATGGAAAGTTGCATACTTTCAAAAAGAAAGACTTGACTCACTATAAATGAGACAACTCATGGTAAACATCTGTTTTAAAAGTACCTCTGTTCAAATAAATCCCTCCAAACTCAAAAAACCAGTAATGCATCATTTATCAATGCCACAAGTAATTTCAATATCTGTTGCTATTAAGCATATTAACAAATGCCCATGTAACTCACACTCAGCCTTCCTTGGTCTTACATAGTACAAAAAGCTTTATAATATTCCTGCATCTTATGATTTGTTTGGTCTTTGTAAAGTCTGATACATAAACATCATTTGTTAGAAGGATACCATTTGATGCAATTATTGGATTGAACCAAGACAGTAGGTTCATCCTCAATACATCCAATTGAAGACACAACTCATTGATGTACGATTGTTTCCAACACGTTTCCCACCTGTTTCAAGATTTGTTAAGACCTTCTCCTGAAACAGCACTGGCCTGAAAGCAAGGGCAGAATTAATGATTTTCACTGGAAGAGACTCAAGATTTAATGACGTTTGGTTCTCCTGATAATCTGCAGAACTCCCTGTATCCTCTTTAGCTTCCTCAAAACGAGCAAAGTTCTTTGAGACAAGATCGTCATTAACGCATACCTAAAAAAACATGATCTTTATTGACCAGCATCAACAGGCAAAAAAACTACAACACCACAAACTTGTTTAGAATTTATTTGAAGCTTTAAACAGCAGCAGCGAGACATAAACAGTATCAGCAAATGCTTTCTGAAGAATATTAACTCCAGAATAAGAAAGTCAGTCTTATCTTCCCATATGTTCTCTGTAAAGGTGTTAATCAGTTGTCAGTTTCATGCTTGTCTAAAATTCTGTACTCAAATTAGTTTTTTGATGAGCCCTAAAAACTAAAAAACCCCAAACCTGTTGGTAAGTCAAGCTGGTTTATTTCTTTTTGATTCAGTGTGCAGAAAAAGTAATACTAAGCCTAAAACTTCTTAAACTCCATTGGCTCAGAGATCAGTGACACTATTGCCAATTAGGATTCTGAACTGAGAGAAAATATTCAAGTTAATATGCACCTTCAAAGTTACTGCCTATGGCAAAGACCACAGCTCCAGCGTTATGTGCCTTGGTAAAGCACTCCAAGTCGAAGCAGTATTCAAATAAATTCACTTGTACCTACCATACAGCTGCTTATGTCTGACTAGCTACAGCAGAGATTTAGCACAAGTTACACATTTTGGCAAGTAGAATTAGTTGGTTTTTTCCCCCCCAAAGGTTTGAGGACTCAGTCTTATCCAAAAGCAAGCGTGAATTTCTATTTATTTTTATAATACTATGCAACCCCCTTATTGAAACATCTTTAAGTATGATACCACAAAAAGGTGCAAAAATGCACTAAATAATTCACATAGTTGTCCATTTGAAATACTTGCTGGACTTCACTTGCTTGTCAATACCTTCCAAAGACAAGGTTCACAAAGAAAAACAGGATTTCTGCCTCTTGGAATTCCTCCAGAAGTTTACAAGCAACAGAAATATAAACCAAAACCTCTAATAAATTGATGATTTAGCTTCTACTGTAGCTAACAGAAATTACAAAACTTTCGAGTAATGCTTTTCAGTCTTAATCTAATCACAAAGTTATAATTTACATAGCAAAGTATATTAAGAGGCAGATATAAAAGTATCTTACCTTTTCATCTTTTATTGTCACATAAAGAAAAACATCAAACGTGTTATCTTCCACGGCACATAACTTGGCTTTCATTTGAGTAGTTGCTGAATATAGTAATAAACACAAGTAAAAAGATTAAACTCTTATCAAATTATCAGTATTTTTCACTTGTACTTTCTGAGATAGACAAAAATATAAATCACAATTAGATGCGTAACCCATTTCTTCAGAGAAGCTAGTACAAGTGTAATAACTTTTAAATAAATCCTAAAAGGTAACATGGCTATAAAAACTTAAAAGTTACAAAAATGAAGTTGTCATTAGTCTTTGAAGGAAGATTAAGAGCCGAAACAGATTAATGACCTTTCCACACAAACTAGTCTTAGTTCTACGCTAAAAGCCTTAGTTTATCTTTTAGACTCTGACAATCTGTACTCCAAATGTATACTTTCTAAACTTGACATTTACTTTTCTTGAAAGAAGTTATACTTGCACATTTGTATAGCTTGGTTAGGCTCTCCATTCAACCAAACATGGCTGATAAATTCTGTTAGTAAATTCTGAAGCACTTCTGCATACAATAATGATGTACTAGCAATTAAAAAAAGTATGTATTACTACTCATGGTACAGTCTGGGAATATCCACAAAATTAAATTCAATGTTATTATTGCTCCCTACTAACCTTTACTTTACATAGTGACACTTAGAGGGGGGGAGGAGGAGGGAAGGAAAATCATGAGAAGTGCTATGTCCCAGTTACCACGTGGAATTATCAGCCTGAAGACCCTTTATTGCTTTCATAAACTCATTCTCTGTTCCCCAAATACCTTTTATGTGGAGTTTGCTATACTTGTGAGTAGGCAGGTAGGTAGTTTTTCAGACAGAAGCATGCAAGCAAGAAGATCAGAAAATCGCAGTAAAGAGCTGCTTTTCTACTAAGAACAAAAGCTGTCTCATATCAAAATAGAAGATGTGATATGAAAAAGACTGGATGATCTACTGAAACACCAAACATGGGAAAGGACAAGAACACCCTTGAGAAAAAGCAGTTCTAGCTTACTAAATAACTACTTGCAGCTCAATCTATTTGTTAACTATAATAATGATATTCTTCCACTTACATCCTTGTCAAACAACTGAAAGGGTAAACTCCTAAGCCACATCTTGCCATCTCTGTACAAAACTACAAAAATACAGCAGTGATGATGATTCAAAGATTTTAGCTAAAAACACAGAAAGGCTCCACTGTTCAAATCAAATGTTATGTGCTACCTTATTTAGCCTTTCCAAGAGCCAGATACCATCTAAACTATCAAAATTTATGCAGCATGGAAGCCCACAGTTCTCAAGATGCAGCTCCACAACTATTTTTGCCTTAATCCATACAAAAAGCCTTATGTAGCTCCTTTCTCTTTAATAGACAACATTCTTAAATATAATCAAATATATACACACAAGTACTACATTTCTCTAACAATTTATTTTTCCCAAAACAGAAGTGCCAGTTACAATTTTGGCAGGATGTTTTATTTACCTTTGAGAAGGTTTTGAAAATAACGAGTAGCAGCACTATCCCACCTGTTGGCTGGTCTAGGAAAATGAACACAACCAGTTATCCCACATCAGGAAAAATTGAAATGGTAATTTTGGAAAAAACTTTGAATGCAGGTAAAGAAATTATTTCAGGTCATGCCAAGTCTTAAGAAGTGCACCAACTAGACACGTTAGCGGAATCTTACTAGTTAGAATGTAACTTCAGTCTTGATAATATTGTTTCAGCTCATCAGTAAAATTAACTGATCAAAAATTACTGGATGTTATTTTGTTAAGGTATGATGGCTTACATGCAATGTAAAATATGATGGTAAGAAATTAAACAGAACAACCAAAAATAAAGCAAGAATCCACTTGCAGAACATATTAATTAAATGGGTATTGAGCAGTACTAAACAAGCACTTAAACACTGAAGTACTGAAGTGCTGAAGACTGAAAGGTCTGTAGCAGAAAGTCAAATTCTCTCTTAACCATTTCTGTAACTTCAAAATAAAAAAAAATCAAACTAAGAGCACTGTAAACAAAATATGACAATCTACTACTTTTTTGATAATTTGCAATGATTGGCCCACTCAAGATATATGCTATTCCTATCCAAACTATGCTAATATTTGTTCTGTCAGAATATTGGAAGTCAAATACTAATTTCTTCTTCCAAACAGAAGTACAAAAAACCCACACACAACTGCTTGACCACATGTAGGGTGGGTTTTTTGGGGGTTTTTTTGGGGTTTTTTTTTTTTACCACCAGATCCCAGTGAAAACCTTATTCAAGTCCTTCAAAATCGCACTGAGAAAAAACTGACATGAATATAAGGAAAGCACAACAGGAACCCAAAATATGTCAAGAATAAAGACAGAGTAGGGAAAAACAAAGCTACCTATAAACAGCTACAGAACTTCAGTTCAGCTAAGCATGTAACTACCACAAAAAAAAAAGTAAACAACTATCAGGAGTAAGATGCACATCTGTGAGAAACATTACATAAGGACAGATCGGTAAAGAAGTTCATATGCTAGGAACCACGAAACAGCTCTAGGATGATAAACAAAGGGCAAGAACTGGCAGAAACTTGTCTGAACTTCCAAAGGTTTTAAAATAAATATCAAAAGATTCAAACAGGTGAATAATAAAACTCAAATTATCAAGGAAGAATCATTAAGAAAGCAGCTCCATTAAGAACTGCTCCTCTGAAACAGAAAGTTTTCCAAATCTGATTTCCTATGTTCTTCTTGAAACATCATCTCTTCTAAAAAAAATTCTGCAAAAACTTTACACTGAAGAAATTTATGAATAGAATACATTTATTAAACTGTACTTACACTATTTTTGCAGTATCTTCACAAAAGTCGATACGTAATGTCACTGGCTTTGTGCGATACAGTCTACACTTTTTTGCTCTATATGGGATCTGCATAAATGCTTCCAGTGCAACTCTAATGCTTAAAACCAAAGCAAAAATAATCTCAATTTGCACTTAATAAGGGAGGAAAGTAAATAGAAATAATGTTAACTGGCAATCATACATTTCAGTCATAACAAACTGCCATTATTTCAATTTCAAATTTTTTAAAACCCAAAACCTATAATAGAACTGGTTTACATCCACACTTGCAAGGGCTTATCATATGGCTAGCAGCTTCTTGTGGACGCAACCCACACCTCAATTGCCTTGCCACTATCAATCTAAATAAATATTAGTAGTATTTGTATCCATTAACTAACAAACACATTTCAGTGACAGTGTCAAAAAAACATACACTTACTCCTTTGATTTAACAAAAATATATTTTGCATAATCCACGAGAAAACATTCTGCTTTATAATGATCTGTACAGTACATAATTGACTTAATAACTGCTCTACACCAGCATTTCAGTTCCTCACTGAAAACTACACAAATCTGAAAAAGAAAGAACAAGACAGCAGGTTCTTATAAATGGAGCGAATTACACTCAAAGTTTTTTTTAGAAGCAAGAACATAGTATTTATTATACAGCCCTCAGTCTTCTTTTTAAAATGCAGGCATTGCAGCTTATGTAGTTACTAAGTTTACAGATAAGAAGATACAACCTATATAGATGCCATTATCTACTTTTCTACATAGCAATATTAAAAATAAAGATTAATGCGTATCGTGGATACTTTACCCCCAAACCAATGCACATAACAGGTCATTTCTCTCTATCTGCACAACATAGCAATGATTTTACCTGGCCTTCTTCTACTGTTAGTGGTTTTACTTCATCCACATCTTTAGAAGATTTGTCATAGAATCGATTCATTTCGGCATTCAGGTTTTCATATTCTATTTCATCAACTATGTAAGGCCCACATCCTTTCATAGTAACCCAAAAGCAACCTGGATCTTCAATCTGGGGCAAGGGGTAGATGACAATAACAAATATTATTAGTTCCCGTTAAACGATAGGATGTTTTTAAGAACATCTGAGCAGCAAATATAAAAATAAAACTTAAAGTCTTTAATGAAACACCTTAAAAACTATGGTGACTGATACTTAGCATACAGAATGTTAACAAGCAAAACATCTTTCAACTTCAGACCATTAAGTTCATTAAATGACTTCACAGCCTGCAAGTCTCTTTAGCACTGCAATTAATGCCACGCATAGTCTAAAAGGTAGTAGCATTGTCTAAAATGGTGGCTAAACCAGAGAGTAAAGTGCAAAGACATAAGGCTTTTTACTTCCATAATGTCCTCAAGAACTATGTATAAAAAACCCCAAACACACAGCAAATCCCATCAATGGGCTTTTCTTCATGCTCAGAGAGTCTACACAACAGTTTATTTAAAAGTGGGTAAGCCTTTGTAAATCCTTATATCCCAGTCTTTCAGCTGATCTGGGTCCCCCATTGTGGGTTAATCCCAGTAGGCAGCTAAACACTACACAGCTGCTTCCTCACTCCCCTGCAGTGGGATAATTGAGAGAATTGGTAAGGGTAAAAGTGAGAAAACTCATTGGTTGATATAAAAACAGCTGAACAGGTAAAGTAAAAAAAATTATAAAATGTATATAATCCATGTATGACCCTACACATGTAAGAAAGTGCTGCTGAATGGAAATACAGAGGCATCATCTTATTTGTAAATCAGTTTCAGAGAGTTGCATTGAAATAAACAATCAGTAATCTTTTAGACTTTACAAAATGCCAGCATACCTCTAATACCAAGACTTCCATGTTTCTCAGCTAGAATCTTCCTCAACACTCCTGTAAAAGAACAACAAACATTTGATTGACCATTTTTAAAGCCATCATTTGTTTTGAAGCATATCTAAAGAACATACACCTAAAACAAGTCTATAGATTTTTGCTAATTGTCTCAGGAGTATTAGGCAAGGCAATGGATTTACATGTTTCAAAGGGTTCAGACCAGCCTTCTTAATAAGGCAGTATGTTGAAGTCTAATTAAAATTTGCCATTCACGCTTATTTACATACATCAATTTTTAATACACCAAAACACACCTGTTATCCTCAACTTACATAGAGTATATAGCTGCTTATTTACATTCAAAGGCCAACATAAATGGACTGATTGAAGACAAAGGCTGCTGCTATCTGTCTACATGACCAAATGGACAGAAACACCACAGGGAAATGCTTACATAATTTAAAAAAACCCAACAAAACCTACCACAAGAGAGCCCCAACCTTAACAAACAATTTTAACGTAACAGATTTTTACCAGTATTTCACATTACATTCATCTGCAATAATACATATCATACCTAGGAATTACAATGGAATAATAAACTACCTACAGAGTAAAGTAATTTTATTTCATTCTGGCACAAACCAGCACATCATTGTAACACTACAGAGTCTAGTTTACCACTTAAAAGAATTTACACTGGAAGTAGATACATAATAAAATGTTTCAGGAGAGGAAAGTCAGGACTTCCATCTTACACTTCCAAAGCTAGCGTTGAACAAGTCAGCACAAAATAAGAGGCAATACAGCTATGCTATGGTCATAACTAGCAACAGGCTTTGCTAAGAGATGGTGCTAATTATGCTCAGTTTGACACTACAATGAAACAGCTGAAACTATTTTAGAAGCTTTACCTACTACCATATGACACAAACACATCCAGATTACATAAGTCTCTAACACTGCACTATAATATACTATAACATGAGATACATAGTACCACCATAGATGCTTAAAGATACACAATTTTATTTAAGGAATAACATATGACAGGCATGAATAATCTCTCCTGTTCTCTCAGTTTGAGAGGTGCAAAACCAATAAACGACCTATCAAAGTATCAAGGATAAAACACACCCACATAAGAATATATTAGGAGAGCTAGCCTCTTAACAACAACATACCCACTTTGTCATTAACAACTAAGTAAGAACACAAATGTTTGCTCAAAACCCATACCCAAAAGCAATGACATTAGCCTTGTAAAGATGCAAGAGATCACTAAACCCCTCACCCCAAACCACTACCTTATGAAACACCACAGAAGGATGCCACTCCAACAACACAAGTCTGGTACAAACGCTGCCAGAGAAAACCCAACCAACTCACTCTCCCAGCCTCCCTCCCTGTAGTCAGCCTTACTCCATCTAAAAACCCCCACACCCAACAGGCACAGCACAAAAAAGAGCACAGTAAAAGGTGAAAGACTGTTAAGTAACAATGTGTTTTGCTTTATTCCCTCCCCTCTCCCCCCCCCACTTTCCTCACACTCCACCTTAGCCCCACACTCTTCCTCATAAAGATAAACCTACTAACCTTATACCACCGACATCACCACAGCCATACCTGGCCAAATACAGCCCTACGCAAAATCCTCGCTGCTTCCTCCAGAAACTTCCAGAAACAGGCAGCCTGCCCGCCTCCAAAATCACCCCCACTGCGCAAGCGCCGTGCCGCCCAGTGCGCATGCGTACGCAGGCCGTAGACTACAATTGCGCGTGTGCGCCTTCAGGGATCTGTGCTTTGCTTGCTGCGCATGTGCTGTAGTTCGCTGAGGAAATGTCGGGTAGCTGGCGGAGGTGAGAAAGCGCGTCGTCGGAGTGGGATCAGAGCCCTGTAATGGTGCATTCTCGACTCTTTAAGTGTATTGTTGTGGCAAACGAGTCTTAAGTGAAAGCTTTGCCTTTCTGCTGTTCTTGCCCTGGGCTCGGAGGGGCAAGATTCGCTGTGCAGTGCTGGTGGTGCCTCAGGCTGAGGAGGGAAGGCGCTGGGCAAGAATGCAGTGCTGCAGCTGGAAGGTGGTGGGCTGAGGTTGTTTATGTGGCAGTGTCTTCCCGAGGCAGGGTGGTATCCCACATCATGAGGCAGTAACAGCTGGGCCTTCTGCAGCACACCTGCTTCTCAGAGGCTGAAAATTCTGAAGTGGAGGATATTCTTGAAAAGTGGATAAAATTAGGCACATGGTGAAAAAGCTGAACTCCAATAAGGAAGTGCCAGGTGCTCTATGCTACTTAAGTATATATAACCACAATAGAAGACAGGTATTGTAAACCTTCTGTAGCATTTAGGGCTTAAAGAAAATGTTCACTCTTGTATCTCAAGCTCTGTGGTAAAGCAGCTACTTTTTTCTTTTTTTAAATCACTTTTTTTTTTTTTCCTAAAAGTCTGAATAAAAAGGACAACAAAGTTCCAGGCCTGACTTAAATTTGCACAAGACTGCATAGACAAGGTGCCAGCCCAAGAAAAGGCGATGAAATGTGCAGCTGGTAAATAAAGCCCACCTCTTTGGGCAGAAGCCTGCACTTAAGAGTGGCTCAGTATTTTGAAACTACAGCTTCAAAAATCATTATTTTTAATATACTATTAAAAGGTATTTATGTATATTCTAAGCCATTTATGCTTGCTTTTTTTGTTATTTTTTGTTATTCTTTCTCCTTTGGCCTTCAAGCTCCCCCTACTGGACCATTTTGCTTTTGTTGGTATAGAAGACAATCAAAGATGGAGAGACAGACTGTTCACTTAAGATAGGGATATAGTATTGAAGTAACTGCTTTTGATAAACAGCAAAAGTTATATTAGAATAAAACTTATATTAGGGCTACAAAGATGATCGGAGGACTGGAGCACCTCTCTTGTGAAGAAATGATGAGAGCATTGCGGTTGTTTTGCCTGAAGAAGAAAGAACCTTATTGTTCCCTTTCAATACTTAAAGGGGGGCTTATCAGAAAGATAGAGACTTTTTACCAGGGCCTGTAGTGACTGCACAAGGAATTATGGTTTAAAACTGAGAGTAGATCTAGATTGGATATATGGAAGAAACTTTTCATGGTGAGGCTGGGAAGATACTGGAACAGGTTGCCAGAGAAGCTGCAGATGTCTGATTACTGGAAGTGTTCAAGGTCATGTTGGACAAGGCTTTGAGCAATCTGATGTAGTGAAAGATGTCCCTGCCATGTCAGGTGTGTTGGGTTAGCTGTTCTTTGAAAGGTCTCTTCCTTCCCAAACTATTCTATGATTCTATTACTAATTATCACAGATAGGGTATTTTTTTGAGCCTCTGTCAGGAGGCAGGAACAGAATAGTTTACCACTGTTGCTACATAACAACAATTAAATAGAAATAGTTTTTCAAGTGTTCCTCTGTCCCCCTTTCCTGGGCTGATAGAATAATCTTAATCTCTTGCATTACTGTCCACCAGCTCAAAATAAGGAATCTTGGTTCTACACAGAAGTTGAAAAGACCCCAACCAATACAACATCTTTATCAATGCTGTATCTTGTTACATTTGTGTATCTGCTCATTGTAACTTGTAAAACTGTCTAGCAATTACTCAGATGACTTATTTTGCTCATTATGAATGAATCATTTTGAAGCCAAGATACTTGTTACTATAGAAACCACAAATATGATCATAAACATGCTCTTCGTACTTGTCTTCCTAGTGTACTACAGTGACCAGTGTTAATCTCAAAAAGCTAAAAATCATGTAAGACAGCAATAATGGCTACTTTCTTTGCTTCCTTGGCCCTCCATTTTAATTTTCGTGTTGTCTTCATGTTCAGAAGTTAGCCATAACATTCTGAAGGAGACACTATACTGCATAATGTACAGTATACATAATATACTGCTTCACATGATCCATGTTTAGCAGAGGTATACAAATTTCAACAAGAGCTGCAAAACCAAGAACAGTCTGACTGTATTCAGAGAGAAGAGACATTTTTTCCAGTCCAAATGAATGCTACAAACAAATTGAATTTAATGAAAATATTGCAGAAGATTTTAATTGAAATAAAGAACAAAAGCTGAAACAAAGTTTTCTGAACAACTTTACTGGCTAATCTCAAGTCATCATTCATTCTTTTTCCAGATAAAGAACAACTTATATCACTGTTCCACTTATTCCACAAGAAAGACAAAACCAACCAACCAAAAATCCAAAATAAAAAAGCAAGCAGCAGTCTTTCCTCTGAAGTTCTTGAATCTCAGATATTTAGTAAAGTAGCTGAGAAGCAAAATATGGGATGTTGAAATATGGAAGTGGGTATTTCCAAGGTAGTATGTTATTCCCCAAAGTTGTTGGTATCTCTTTGGAGCTAAATAACATTTCTATTTTCTAAATTGCTAACAACTTGAAGATAAAAATTACCTTGAATAAAAAGAAAGCTGAGAATGCACTCAATCTGATAGATGACTTGGTTTGTCTAAATTATCTCTACCTTTGAAAATTGTAAAGTATTGAATAGATTACCATTAGTAGAAAGAATTTAGGTATATCACATAGAATCATTAACTTCATAATAATTTTTTTAAAAGTTAATTTTAGCTAATAAATGTATATATACTTATTTTCCCCAAAATGAAAGAGAATAGACTGGGAGATGTCAGCAGGTATGCAATGGGAGATTTCATTCATTCCTAGACACATGTTACAGTTGTCTAATGGGTAACTTTCGGAAGCATAGTAAAAGAATTCTTCAACTCGAAACATACTTTTTCTGAACCTAATGTATACTTAGCATAATATATACTTCAGTTTTCAGTGAGGAAAGGACCTGTGTGACCCACAGACCAGTGTTGCAGTATATTCTGCAATTAGTATGTAAGCAGAACAAGGTGGTAATGGCTTGGTATAATTACCATCAAATCACATTTAAGTTAAAAATTAAGTTGATGGTTATGTTAAATTTTCAGTAGCCTCTAAACATTGTAACTGGCATAACTTTTGTTTGAAAGGCTTAAAGAATTAGGTATGTATAACTCTCAAACCACACACAGAAAATGCTTTGGCAAGACAAAGGAATATTTTCCTGACTATTTTGCAATGGTTAGAAAGGACCAAACTCACAGTGAATATATATGTAATTAAAAATAGCCTGGCTTTAAACTAATTGGATATTATAATCTGCTATTGAAATCTGAACAATCAGAGTTTATCATCAATGGATTCATATGTTTATATTTTGCTTGAATATTAACATAGACAGCAAGATTGTTGATGGTTTTTATTACTATCCTGTGAAATATACTACCCTCTTTCATGAGATCTTCAACCCTCTTATCTGTTGACATGATTATTTTCTTTTCTCCTGTATAATCTGGATCTTCTGGATATAACTCATCTCCTGGGGGTAGGAAAAAAGTTTTAGTTATATATTGCCTACCTTATTTTTCAGTCTTGATTGAGTGACACTAGCACTTTTTGAATATTCATCAGGACACAAAACTCGATGGAAATGTATTTTACAATGCAAAAGTAAAATGCCTCTAAACACTTTCAGATTTAAAGATACAGCCATAAATTTCTGAAGTATCTGTTGGCGATGCTGCAGTAAACATCTGAGGCGTTGATTTGAGTGTTCCACTGTTCCTGATAATACTAATATGCTATAATCGCAGCCTGGTCAGATAGGAGTTTTATATAATAGGTGGAGGGCAAGACAAATTGTTTTCCAAGTGTATAAAGATAGGCTACAGTAGGACTAAGAATAGAAGCTGTTACTTCTTCTGTTTTGTTGAAGAAAACTCTGTTTTGCCATATAAATGCACGCTATTCTTGTGCAAGAGTGCTAATATATTACAAATACAGAAATTCTAGAGGTTGACTGTGACCAAAAAGACAGGAGAAAGCATAATGAAAAGCAAACGAAAGAAGCAGAAAATAAGTTGTAGATGCAACTTTTCTTAAGGAGAAGGCAATAATGTACATCGTGATAGAATGAGAGAGTTTTAAGTAGGAAAGGGTAGAAGGGAAATGATTGCTGCCCTATCACTGCAGTTGTGAAGACTGATACTGCAGCTGTGCTTGATCCACTTGCCATTACAAAGACAAACTATAGTAAATGAGAATTCCTACTGTAAAGGACTAAATAAGAGGAGTTTTAATACATCCTTCAGATTAAAAAGTTGAAATGCTAGAATTTCTTCATAACTAAACATAAATGGCAGCCATATGGGACAATGAGATTATGGGTAACTACAGAAATAACTCTGCTGTCTGTCTGAATAACTTGTCTCTGACAGTAGCCATTATCAACTGTATCAAAGGGAGCCAAACAGTAGAAAAAGTGTGCAGTAACTTGACTTAAAAGAATATTTTCCTTAGAGTTATAGATGGGTTTGTCATGTAGCTTGAGTATGTATTAATTCCCAAGCTTTTAAATATTTAAAAGAACCTTCATCTGTTTACTTACCTGGCAATAGCTGAATGTAGCCATCTGAAGCAGTTAACATCACAGGCATCCAACGTTCACATCCCTCTAGAGCTCGATCAGAGCTGAACTTGTGTAACTCATGGAGTGATGAGAAGTTGCACAGCCTACACAATTCATAGAACTGAGGTGGAGGAAACCATATTTCTTCAGATTTAAAGCATTCAATGGCTTCAGGAGGTGATGACCACTGTAAGATGAGAACAAGCCTTGAAATAATAGTTTCATCAGCAGATGGAAAGTATCAGTAACTTTAAAAGCCATTAGCAAGGAAGTCTTTACAGAAAAAACTTGCAACAGTCCACATCTTCTGAACATAATAAAACCCATGTATAAACTATATCAAAATAACAAAAAAAAATTTAAAATTGAAAACATAAGAAAATACTTATAGGAAAAAATATTTACACATGTGAAGTTTGGAAATTAAAATGGAGACTGCTTTTAGGGGCCTGACTAAAAATCTGCTGAAACCAATAGAAAACCTTAATGTGAACTCAGTTAAGAGGTTCCTACTGATGCTTCAAGAATTAAAAGTATCTAAACATCTACTTCCGGTACACATTGTTTTTGGAGCATGAACACCCAGCTATTCATGCTTAGTGTTCTGCATGTTTAAACTATTAGTAATCTTTGTTTCATCTCACATGGTGAAATTGAGAATATAAATGTGTGCATAAACATTTGCAGTAGATTTATGCTGTTATTAACACAATTATAACAAACACAAACTGTTTTGAAGATAAGATCTCAGGTACATTTAAATTTCCGTAGCAATATCTGTTAAAAAAATAAATATAGAAACATTAGACTAAAATTGTTAGGTAAACTTTTACTGAACTGTCTGGTTTCTTGACTTCTAATTTGCTTTCAAACTTTTCAGAATTCTAGAAAAACTTAGACCCAAATGTACCTGACCCTGAGCTGTCTTTAAGAAGTTTCTTCATGAAGTTTTTTAATTCTTCCCCCCATTAAAAATAAAAGTTAATATAGCTCCAAAAATGCTTTTAATCATTCACTATTTCAACAAGTTTGTATGTAACTTAATCTTCCAAGTAACTACAAAAGACAATTACTAGCAGTTCTTGCAGCTGTGGAACACACTGTACATACCCCATGATCTCTCCAAGCATACTGAATGGTAAGGGTGCAACAGCAATACTCCACTGATAATGAATGTATAAAAAGGGATGACTGTCATGGTGAAAATGATCCGAGGTGACACGCATCCTATGTCATAAAACTTCAGTAAAATGACCTTCCAGAAACACACTCTTCTGCCAGCAGTTACAGCTGCACGCTTGATGGCAGGGGCAGTGGCAGTTGTTGATTGGAAGGAGCGATGTACAAGGGAGGGGATTACCGTGAGGATGACACCTCCCCTTTTCTCACGCTTTAAGGGAGCGTTATCAGGACGGGGAGAGAGCTAGACATTTGGGTGACTATGTAATCGCCTTTTTCCCTAGACTGTACTGGAAACAGGCCAGAGGCTCGGTGGTTTCCCTGAGGCCGGGGCGCTGAAGAGGAGGGCTGGATGGGGCAGAAGCAGGGTCCCTCCTCCTTGTTGCCATCGGGATGCTCGCACGGCCGGGCCGTGCGGCGTGGCATGCTCTTACCAGGAAGGCTGTCACCTCTTGGTCGTCCTGCGAGGTGTGGGGCGGCCGCTTCTCCAGGCAGCACAGGTAGAAAGCCGTGTCGTAGCGTCGGCCGCCGCGACCAGCCCTCCCCACGGGGGTCAGCCAGTTGCTCCACTCCTGCAGCGCCCAAATATTGGGGACGCAGTCCAGGTGCCGGCACAGCTGCAAGAAGCAGGCCGGGTCCTCCTGCACCCGGCACCGCCACTCGCTCAGCTCTGCGGCGGGGGGCAAGCGCTCCGCTGACAGCGGGGGGGCCGGGCCGCTGCCTGCCGCCGGCCCGCGCCCCGGCACCAGCAGCAAGATTCCCGCCTCCTCGAAAGTTTCCCTGATAGCGCAGATGCGGAAGGCGACTTCCCCCGGCAGCGGCGAGCCCAGCCGCTCCCGGTCGGTAGCGAAGAGCGGGGCCCGGCTGCTGCCGAGAGGCGGCGGCTTCACGAGGCCGAGCCCGCACTGAGGCGCGGCGGGCAGCAGCCCCAGCCAGTCGGCGGAAAAATCCGCCGCCTCCACCAGGCCCCCCGGGAAGACGTGGGCGCTGGGCATGAAGCCACTGCGGGAGCTCCGCTGGAGCAGCAGCAGCTCATAATCAAAGGGGCCGAGCGGGGAGCGCGGCAACCGCGCCGGCGTGCCCGCCGCCAGCAGCAGCGTCGCCGCTTCTTTCCAGTGCCGCAGCTGCGAGTTCATCTTGAGGGGTGGAGGAGGCGGCGGCGGCCGTGGCCGCGATAGCGGTGCGGGACCTCTCGGGCGCCACCGCCGCCTGGGTTCCCGGAGGAGCCACTGCAGCCGCAGGCGGCGGCCGGGAGGGAGCCCGGCGGGCCCCGGCCGTGGCGGCGGTCAGCGGGCACCTCCGCCGGGTGAACGCTTGGCCCGCCCAGAGACGTGGTGGGATGGAGGCCTGTCAGAAACAGTCAGTAATGCCTCAGTCCCGGTCAGCCTTAAGCCGGTAAGTAGTGTCCTCAGAGGGCAAAAGCTTGAGGAAATACAGGCACAGGGCGAATGGCTTTCAATTTACTTGAGAAACTATGGAGTAGTTTGCACTTCTGAGGTTTCATAGCACTGAGTATATTTACAGTGTGACAAGATGTAAACCTTGAATAGCTACCTCGGACCCCAGCGTCTTCCCGAGTACTGCTGAAGGGATTGTAGTTACAGCCCCAGGAATCAGCACAGGGTCAGGAACCAAGGACGCCGATTTGTAATCGTAATACTGCTGCTGACCTGCCAGCTGGCCTCAGAGAAATCTCCTTATCTCAATTCCACATTAAGGCATGTTGATAACAAAAATAATTTTAGGTCTTTAATTAAACATGTAATGCTCCAAGTTGTTTGAATTTGTTCTAGTAGGTTTCAAAGAGGAGGAGTGTAGAATTTTAATTAATTTTTATTATAGACATCTTCTGTTTTGAGGCTTTTACGTACCTTGTCACCTGAAAAAAAGATATATTCAGGCAGGATAGCAAAACCTTGAAAAAGTCCCTTGAGCAGACGTTTTACTTCAGGAAACATTTTATTTTGTTAATTTAACATTTGATTTTGATTCTTCAATTTAATCATATATTGGTTTTTTTGAATTTGTAAGGTGTTTAAGCAGAAGAAAGCTGATGACGCAGGTTGAGAAATTTTGTAAGAATGTTATTTTCATGTAACATGGAGAATCCTCCTCTATTCATAATTATTTTTCTGCTGGATTCCATTTGGCAAATACCCACATACCTGCACATGCCTCTGACAACTTCTTCATTTTATTTTCTATTTGAGTGTGTGCTTCATGCCTGTGAGATGTGGCTCACCATAACCAAAATTACGTTTAGAGGCAATTAAATCAGTGGGATGCTGAAATATGTCAGTTGACAAAAGCAAAAATTCAGTCAAGGTCTACACGAACACAGCTGGGCCGTAAGTTCCTCCTGATGCTGGGCTGCAGTGGGCAGAGAAAAGGTCAGCCAGCCAACTGATTACACTAAAACAGGCAGAACACCAGCTGTGATACAGCCGCACAATGTGCAAGTCTCCCTCTCCTTCCTCGTGACCAAATATACAAGGAAATCGGGACATCTTGTAACTGTAGCCTCCTTTTTCATACTAATTTACTCATTATTGCTCATCAGTGATTACCACCTCAGGCAAGGGAAGCATAAGGTCCACTAATGTGGACTGTTCCCTAGTAGAAGGCATTTTGAACCTAAAATCATGATGTTCGCCTTGTATTTGTTTGCCTTTGGCACTCTTAGTACAGTTATCTATTTTACTGTGTGAAGTATACATCTTGTTAGGAATGTGCTTTGGCTAAAAGCTGCTTTACTGATGAAATATTAATAAACTACTGAGGTTTTTCAAGATTTAACATCCAATGAGCTTGATGGCTGATCAAAAAGATTTAGGGTCCATAATGGCATTTTTAGTAGAAAGTACTCATGTACCAATAACGAACAGCATCATTTTCAAAACAGTTGTAACATCAGCACATATACAAAACTGTCTTACTGTGCCAAAAATGTAATGTCTTATATCCTGCAACACTATTTCAGAGCATCTTTAGGAAAAGCTGATAATAGAGAATAGTGCAGATTATATTGTTATCTTAAGTTTCTAAATGGAATGTTTTTGTATTTTCTTTTACCTAGTGCAGTCTAAAGTCTCACAAGTGTTAGTATGTAGAGCAGGGATATCCTGGAAAACAATTCCTCTGGTTTCACTGGTATCCACGGCATTAAATTTAGCAGATCTAATTTCATAGGCGTTCTTGCATGGGGAGTGGAAATTGAATGTATGGCTGGCATATACGCTGCTGTTTCCAACCTCAGACACATACAGAATAGCAGGACTGTTGGTAGACAGCTAGTTGTGTCGTTACAGCATTGTTCATGACTGTTCTCAGCATCTGAAGCAGTCCTTTGGGACTAAAGACAGCCAAGCACAAATTAAGGCAAATATTATTCTCTATGCCAGTGAGTGTTTCTGATATTCAGAAAATCTATGAGCAAAGATCAAGGGTGCAAAGGGATGTTTTATCCCCTTCTGGTTTCCTACTAAGAAAGGCAAAAGCTGTGTGCTGTGAGTGTGCATGTATCTGCTCTCTCAAAGCTATAGCTAACTTGCTGGAGATAGCTCATTTAACTTGTACTTAAAATTTGTATAGCATTACAAGTGATTTCAGAAAGAATCAATCAGAAGTCCCCACCAGATTAAATGATTTTAAAAAAAGAATTTTTGCTAAAAAATTAAGAATTTGACTGCCTTTCATGCTTCTTGTGTGTCAGAACATACGATTGTTAACCTAATGGACCCCAAATACTTTTGTATTTCAGTTTGTTTTCAAAAACAGATTGTGCTGTATAAATAAACCCTTTTGAAGTGATGCAAAAGTTATGTTAAATGAAACACCATAAGATTATTCCACTGATAATAATTCTTTGTGGGGTCATATTTCAGCAATGTGGAGGTTACTTCAGTGTTTTTCTCTCCACTTCAGTTACTGCTTATGAGAAAAAGAAAACATTAATTTTCAACATTGTTGAAAGAAAAAGATTCAGGTCACTAGATATATAGAAATGATTGTAAAATTAGCTTTCTGGGCTTTTTGTGTGTGATTAGAATACTTAGCAATAGAATGACTTCATTCCTTTTTGTTGCGTCATTGCATAAAGTATTTTGCGTGTAGAGATCAGTGCAGATCACATCACTGTAATTAATTTCAGATGAAAAACAAAGTTTGCCATTATTTCACAATTTAATTTGGTTTACATGCTATCCTGTGAGTTGGAGATGATTACACTAAGTCAGTTCTTGGTTTAATTTATATACATCTAGTAGAAGCTTTGTCCCCATGCAGATGTAGTGTCTACTATATCGAACAAATTGTTACAACCTCAAGTATCAAAAAATTAAGAGATTTCACTGACGATGTTTACCACTTCTTAAAGTGGCTTATTTCAAAATTACATTCTAAAGCTTTTAGATTGTTTAGCTTATATAATATCAATGAAGAGGCAGACAAATAATATAAAAAGTAAATAGATGATTCATTATATAGTTTTCCAAGTATTGTGTCTGAAATTTAAATAAATGTCAAATCTAGGAAATGCAGGTTTATGATTACAGCATCATTATATAGATGGACTAAAAAGAAAAATAAAAAATATAGCTACCTTCATACAAAACAATATTCCCACAAATCAAAGCAGATCAGAAAACTAGGTTACAGATAGTATTAACAACTGGAAACATTCTACTTCCAACAGACGCATAATGGATTATATGTCTTATGCAAACTGAAATTATGGTTCTAATTCTGCAGTTTTTAATTACATGAATAGTCTTCACACGTCTAATTTCTCACTAAACTGAGTGGTGATGGCTTATATGAGTAATGATTCAGACCGCTCCCTCTAGGACCCAGAACTCAAATGTCTATTTATATATAAAGTTACACGTGCAATTAGCATATTAGATTAAGTTGCTAAGGGAGTATCATGTTTGGTGTGTCTGGTACTCCTCAGTCATTTTATATGGTATAAATAGTTAAATATTCTCTTTTGTTGTCTTTTCTCACTTCCACCTTTCTCACTTGTTTTTCCCCAAGGTTCATGCTATTTATATATAGATTCTTCCAGATTATACAAAGGAATTGCCTTTGAATTTTTAAATATTTTTTTTTTCTCAAGGCAATTATACATGGCTGTACGACCTGATGTTTACAAAACCCCCGTGATTTTTGAAGTCATGTTTTAGGCTATGTAATTCCTTAATGCTGTGACACATCAATGAGTTCAACTGTGTATGTTCTTTGAACACTTGTGTGCAAGAGACAGGCTAGACTGATCATAGACTTCAGTGATTGTTTTAATGCATAGTGGAAAACTGACCAAAATAACAGACCACACATTTATACTGTGATTGTGACTTCCATTTCTGTGCACTGGAATTGGAAATAGCTTTTAGAGGACTTGTTAGTTTGTTTAATTTGGTAGAGATGTTATTAGTAAGTATATGATAAATAATGTCATGCAATACGGTGTAAATGAAAGAAAACATTCAGTTCAATCAAACACACACACACCCCCGGCCCTTTGGAGGCTCAAGAAATCAATTTCTGGCACTTAGGAAAACCACAGTAGATATTCTGACAAAATTACTGGAATTGAGCAATAAACATAATTGCTTTTGCTAACTACCCTCTGTGGGTGACAGATTTTCAGAGATGCTGTAATTTTATTTGTATTTGCCTATATGGCTTCTAGTCACATTGCTTTCAGCATGAAATGCTTCTGCTTGGCTGTATGAGAAGATGCAGAAGAGCCTTCATGCTGGTTAAGTGCCATGTGACTTTTCACCTTTCCACAGGTTTAATCAGTGGTAGCTGATTAAGCTACATTTCCAACTGCATCACAGTACTGCAGCAGCAAGCTGTCAGGATGGATGACAGAATCCAGCCTTCTAGGACCACCTTCTTCCAACAGAAAGTCCCTTGTAGTGTGAAACAGAGAGAGAAAAGGGTTGTCTTTTGTAAAACTGCTATCAACGTGTAGCAAATCAAAATATTTTTACTCTTATTCTGTATTGAATTAATTAGGGAATGGGTAGTCACTTTCACGGGATATTTTAATATCGTTTGTCCCACTGCTTATAAGATACCTTCTTATAGGGGAGCCATAGTTTAACATTGTGATGCTGTTATATTTAACGAAAAGCATAGTTAACTAACATAAGATGAAGACGTATTTACTACATACATCCATCTCCTTCCTTTTCTTGTCCTTCCCTCAACACATGCAGATAATTTTATATGAAAGACATTCTTGTCTAATCCCACTGTTATTGTATGCTTACCATAGCAAATGCTGCTCACGTGTAGACTTCTATTTTGTCCAGATCTCTTCCTGCATTAAAAGACTTCCATAATCGTATTGAGAGAAAGCACTTAGAGATCTGTAATCCACTGGTCTTACTGAATGACTTTTTACATAATGAAAATCTGTGAAGGGTAAATGTGTTGACTAGGAGTCCCATTAGCACTTAAATATAAAGTATTTCTGGAAAATATACAGAAATGCTACAAACCTTATAAGAGAAGAAAGCCCATAAGCAATTTTTTCAGACTACAAACAATAATCACGTGTTTAATTTTTAATCTGAAAGCTAATGATATCAGTCTTTTACTCTTTTAAAATAATTGCATTCATGTAAAAAATATTTTCATATTTACATGAAGAATTTTAAAACAAATTTTATTTCATGTTTGTAATGCTAAAGTTTCGTGTTACATTGTTTGCAACGTAAGCAGAATCACTTTAATTACGATTCTGTGTTCATTTTGTTAGTAAACTAAAAGACGGTGTAGAGGGTTTTTATGCTGGTAGACTGGAAGTCCTGGAACAAAATTACAAATTGCTGCATTTAACAGACTCAGTTCCGATAGTTTGATACGACTGTTGATAGTCGTTGCTATCAATACTGCAGGACCAATTTTCACACTCCTTAGGCTGTGTATATCTTTTGCTAAGGTAAATGCAAGCTTTGCTGGCTGAAAGGGGGCAGAGTTTGAATCGCAGCACAGTGAGGATCCAGTAAGTTAGTCTAGTCTAGGATGTTCTCTAGTTTTCAATTGCCTGAGCCAATGGTTCGGTACTTAACAACACTGAACAAGCAGTGCTGAAGGCAACGTTGTCCCTGTTATCCTAAATGTTATTGTAGCTGTTTCCTCAGGCAGAGATTTCTTGACTTTTCAGACTGCTGATTCACTATATTCAACTTTGGGAGCCTGAGAAGGGTGCATTTATGTAAAGAAGATTGTAACGAGAGACCTTAGCATGTCACTTTTATTCCTATGGTTGAAATAAGACCTTTTTGTTTAGAAGAGCTTACTGACAAGCTGTATTAATATTCCAATTTTTGTTTGGTTTTAATTACTGCTGCAAGCCAACCAGTGAGTTATAAGAACATACTTTATTTTAAGTTAAATAAATAGTGACAGTAACAAGTTTGAATTATTCAAAGTGTAGAAAATACCACCCATGCACAGGCAAAATCAGTGTAATTCAAGTCAGGAATAAGATTTTAGTATACAGCAAATTTAATGAATGTATCCTGTGAATAGAGACAAAAGAACTTAAGTAGAACAACATTGAAATTAAGCAATGATCATCTTCTGTACTGAAAACACAGTAACATTCTCATTCACTGACTAGCATGAGAGTATCTGCATTTTACTCATGCTATTTAAATATTGAGTATTTTGAAGTTCGACTTCGCATTTTTCACTTACAAAAATAGCATTTCCAGTCTCCTTCCAGTTGCATTCCAGTGGGGACAAAAATGAAGACTGCAAATCTACAACATCTATTTATTTCTTAATTTAAAAGAAGCAGTAGACCTTTTGGGCAATGGTAGTTTCATCTTGCTTTAATTTTGTGCGCTGTTGTGCCTGAACTATGTCACATTGAGTGTACACTTGGATCAAGTGTGGGAGATTAATGGCAGGAACATTACCCATTTAGATGGTGCCAATCCTCTGTTAGAATTCTATTTAATCTTTTAATTTCAGATAGCCTAAGTATAAGATGATACAGATTTTTAGGAACAAACTAATGATGAATAAATCTGCAGCCAGATTTGTCTTAAGATTTGAAAATACATTATTTTTCCAAGGTCCAGTCCTTTAAATACTAATTGCGTGCATATTCATAACGAAGTAAGACTTACATAATTATAGGCTATTCATACGAATTCTTTGAGTCCTGTATCCAAATTCCAAAAAATGCAATAGCCTGAAAACTTATCAACTCGCTGAGGCTTGCTTTTGAAGATGAGATTACCTATTCTTAAAAATTCTTCTATGCAACTAACCGTGGATAATCAGTATACCCACTTCAGGATACTAAGATACAAGATAATGAATGCTGTAGGTGTTCCATTTACTTATCCAACAGAAAATGGACTTGCATTACTTGGGTTTTCAGAACATGTGGTTAAATGCTCTGATTTCCAAAGGAACATGGAGTTTTCAAGAAGCACAGAATAGAGTCCGACTTCTTATCCATCTTCCTGTGAATTAAGTAAAAGGAGAGTGCAAAGAATGAAAATATCCACAAATCCTTAGTGACTAGTGGTGGCAATCCAAATATGTACATTCACTTGCAGCTTGTGCTGTATTTTCCATAAATATATTTACTCAATATGATTGCGAAGGAGATAATCTAATTTAAATCAACACACAGCAATTACACCTTGTCTAGACAGACTGAAACAGTAGCACCGATAAATACAGGCTTGACTTCGTTAGAATGCTGCCAGGGATCTCTACGAACCTAGATTAACTACGTATAAAACACATCCTATGGAATGAGTGAAATACAGTAGAAAGGAATGTGGAGTCATCTTATAAAACTGTGAATTCCCACAAGAATGGAGCTAGACTGGATCATTGTGCAGAACTCACGTTATCCTTCAACATAATGATAGTCTATAGCCTTTAATTCAGGCCTCCACTTACCGTTTTTCCTCACCTACATTATTTTTTTCTCATGTACAAGTGACCAGATTCAAATTTGTCACACGCTTTTCCTCCCCAAATCCAGTTCTCTTAAGTTTTAAGGAATAAGCTGTTTGCTGCAGTTTTTCAAAGGATGTTTAGTTCTTAATTCAAAAATATTAGCTGGTTTTGAGTGTTCTCAACATAATTTTATTTAAGAAGCATGAAGACTATTGTCTAGTAACTTCACAAAACTTGTCCAATTGTTACTTTTTCATAATGTGTCCATAATAATCAATGCAGAAGAATATTAACTTACTAAACCCCCAGTATGACAGAGTCTTTATATTTGCCTGAGGAGTGCCTCATACACCTATGGCACTACAAAGTGTGTGTTCACAGTAACAGAAGACATTTCCGTAAGTTACATAATAAATACATAGGTCCTTGTAGAAGCCATTATAGAGTTTCTCTGCAAAGTTAGTGTCTGTCGCCCCAATTTTACATTTAAACATTGACAATTTTACAAGGAAGCAGTTGGAAGTTTTATGCTACTCTTGCATTTACCTCCCAAAATTGCAGTGTATCAAATTGGACCAATCCTGCAGGCTTCCTGTTTCCCAAGTGATTAATCAGACATGAATGAGATATGAAACTGAGACACATTTTTAGCTTTGTCTGGATTTCTGCAAAGAATTCAGGAGCTTGCAGAAATGTGACTGTACATATACAGGCATCACTCCCTGCCTGTCAACATGAGAGGGGATCTCTTTTTGGATTATTAGAAAGGTCTGCTTTAACTCAACTTCATTTCTGTTTGCCAGAATTTCTTTTCAAAAATTACTGCTTCTGCTGCGAGTAGATTCATAGTTAATTGTGGAGTGCAGACTGTTTGCTTCTACAGAAAGAAAAATTTAAACCAGTGGCAAGATACTCAGCCTTTCTGTAGGGGAAGGCAAAATCGTCGTAAATGAGGATGAGAACCACGAGACTTGCTAGTATTTTTCTGAATATGCAGCTCTCCCTTTTTTCTCTCTGGATTTGGAAAGCCATTAGTCATTCGCATATGCTGTGCCAACCCATGCAACTGGGTTCTGTACAATCCAGTCTAAATCAACAAACAGTATTTGGTATGAAACATTGCTCGTTCTGTTTTCTCCATCCTCCTCCACACTTCCCCTCTCCCTAGCCATTAACATCTAAAATAGATTGTTTACATTCTTTTATTGGGGTCCATCCTTCTCCTCTTACTCCACTGAATATTTTGTGTATTTGATGGAAAAAAAGTATCCTATTTGCTTTGTCGGACAAAACACCTGTGTTAGCCTCCAGGTTTGTGTTACTCTCAAATACTGTAAACAGTGACCAGCAGCAAACACCAGAGTCTATTCAAGAACAAAAAATACAGGCTTCTGAGAATAGTGCTCTATTAATAGCAGACAAATCCCTGTTATAGCCAGTAGTGATAATACCCTGATACTTCAGAGTTAACCGTTACAAGTCCAGCAGATGCAGACATCCTATTCTGCAGGCTGATTTGCATGCCTTTTCTTCAAAAAGCAAGAAGAAACAAATCGTGCGTTCTAGGATATTGAGAGGCAAAAGTTTTGCTTTGTTTTTTTCAAGTGCTAGGTTTAAATTCTCAGCTCATCCAAGTGACCTGTTTTGAAATTAAAGGTGAGACATGAAACACTCCCAGGACAGACCAGAGGGGGATCGCTCTTGTCAGAGCCCGCACCACCCTAAGAGAGTTTTACCACACACACTGCCAGGACAATAGCAATAATGAGCACAGCGGAGAAAATAATCCCAGCTAGAATTTTGCTGATATCGCAGAAGGATTTATTTTCCTCCACAGAGATCATGCCAATAGAAGAAGCGCCCACGCTGATGGTGGATTTTAGTTCAGCCCCTGGGTCTTGCTTAGCCTCTACTGTCCACTGGGGGACATTGACCTTCATTTCCATCTCGTACATCATCTCTCCTACCTGGTTGATTTCGTTCTCGAGGTCTTTCAAATCCACCACGTCTATATTGTGCTCAGCCTCGTATTTCATGTTCTGGACGCTCATCGCCCTGGCAGCCACGCCAGAGGTTCCCCCACTCATGCCTGTCTGGATCAGGTGCTTTTTGGGGACGTTTAGTGGGAACTCGTGGCCCAGCTCCAGGGCTCTCCTCATGTCGATCTCCAGGATCTCTAGGCACGTGGAGAAAATCACCCATAGCCTCTCGAACTCGGCTTTATCTTCTTTACTCACGGTTTTGTCCTTCAGGACCGTGGTGAGCTTGTTCCTGTTGGCCACCGCTAGCTCCTGGGCTTTTTGCCGGGTTTTCTTGAGCTCCTCCCGCAGGTTCTGGGAGTCCGAGGTGCCGCCGATGGTCAGCACCATGTGCCGGTAGCAGGCGGTCACTTTGTTGAGCGCGTCCAGCAGCGCTTTGCATTCCTCCTTCACCATGATCCCGGCGGCGGCGCGGGGCTGCGTCCCCGCCGCTCTGCCCTGCTGCCGCTCCGCCCCGATTACCCGGTGCCGGGACCAGGGAGCTGCCAAAGCCGGACGCTACCAGCACACATGGCAAGCGGTAGCCTCGGGTCCGCCCTCTTACCCGCCTCGCGTCCTCGCCGGCTGCTCAGGCGGCGCCGACGCCTCTGGAAGCCCGGGCGGGCTGCGGGGGTCCCCAGGGGGCAGGCAGCATCGCTCCCCGCCTGCTACTGCCACCGTGCAGGAGAACCGGGGCGGCTCATTCCGCACCGCGCTGAACGGCAGCCAGAGCTTCCAGCGATCGGGCGCCGCTTTTTGAAAAGTGCCGAACGCCGAGGAGGGAGGAGAAAAAAAATACGCGAAGTGTAAAGCTCAGGAGAAGGAGAGCCGGGAGCTGGCTGGCCCCGGGAGCTGGCTGGCCCCGGCCGCCGCTCGCCTCTAACTCGTCCCAGCTGGGCGCGCGCAGAGTCACATGGCGCCGCGCGCGGAGCGCCCGCGGTCTCCCGGGCGCGGCCCGGCCCTATAAGCCCTCGCAGGCCCCGCCTCCGCAGGCTCTGGCCCCGCGGCGGCTGCCCGGCTCCTCGCTCGCTCCCCGGCCATTGGCTTCGTGTGGCGTCTCCGCCGTGCCGGGCCCGCCCTGGATCCCGGTAGGGCTTGGTTGAGGCGCGGAGCGCTTGGGGGAGGTGGGCTGCCAGCGGCTCTCTGTGGCCGGGGAGGAAGGGAGACAATGTTGTCGGTGTAAGTAGCGCTCCCACCTCGGGCGCCGCCGGCCCGCTGCTCGGCGGGAGGACGGCTTCCCGCGGCGCCGAAGGGAGCGCGCGGTTGCGGGGCCTGCCTGAGGGAGCCGCCTGGCCCGTGAGGCAGCCGCCGCCCCGCCGTCGGGGTGGTCCCGGCGGTGCCCTCCCGGCGTTGCCCTCCCGCCCCTCGGTGGCGGAGGGAGGGGGGCAGGGCGCGGCTGCGGCCTGGTCTCCGTGCGGCGGGCGGGGGCTCTGCCGGCCTCGGCCGCGGCCTGCTCCCGGCCTGGGGCTGTGGCACGGAGCCGCCGAACCCGTGCGGGGTGACGGGGGGCCTGCGGCGGGGGTCGGGTGGTGCTTGCTCCCGTGCCGTTCGGGGCACGAACAGGTGGCACTTGTCGGGGCCCGTGGTCTCTCTGGAACCTGCCTTCCATCCCGCTCCTTTCCTGGGGCAAGGCGGCAGAAACGTTTAATGTGGTGTTGAACTTCATTTAACCCCGGCTACGTAGGTTATTTATCTGAATTCAGTGCTGTCAGACTCAAACAGACTTCATGGTGCAGTGGGTGTCCTGGAGTGTCACAGGCACTCCAGAGCAGTGCTGGGGGAAAGAACTCCTATTGTCCTCACTTCTTGCGTGAGGTGTTAAGGCAGCCGGTGGGACGAGCTGGTGTGCAATCCAGAATGTCTGCAGCTAGCTCAAGTCAAGTGATTGTACATCAGGAAGTCCAGGAAACACACTAGTTCCTCACTGGCAGGAATGATGCTTCACGGACTAGCTTTGTGAATGTGCTGAAGTACAATATAATGATCAGTGATGGACACTAGGCTGTGTTCATATATACATCTGGACCTTCTAGAAGGACAGAATTGATGATGAGTGCTACATAGTAAATTATGTTGGCTCTAGCACATAATGTGTCTTTTCCAAAGTGGCCTTCTGGAGATCTTGCTTGTCCTAACATATGCTACTACATATTCCTCAATATTTGTGGGTAACTGAATGGTCGTCTGATGCTATAGTAACTTGAAAAAGCTGTGAAGGCATACTCCCCTGAGAAGGGGGAGTTTGACCCTTTCCCTTATCATGTCGCTCCTGTAAGTGCGGCGTTTGCTAGGAGGAGCAGAGTCCAGACTGGCTTTCTGGTGCTGAGCCCAGACTGAAGAGTCTTGCCTAGACGTGTTCTGTCTTCTAGAGGATCTTGGTAACTTGGACTCCACTGACTCTGTTTTTTCTGTTCTGCCTTAATTTTGGCCCTAATTCTAAGCCATATGTGGCTTCTGCTGCAGGTTGCCACCTGTGGATGAAACTACCTTTTAACTGCTGTAGGGTCCCTAGTTACTAGAGAGTAAACTGAGTAACTCTAGCAATTTGTGTGTTGGTAGCCTAGAAGCAGCGAATTGATGTTTGTTTCCTTGCAGGAATAAAGAAACACAGGATGATTTTGACCTTATAAGTGAAGTCTTATAATTGCTTAATCATTGTCAGGTGGAAAAAGGATTAGCTCTGGGTTTGAATCTGACTTAAGTGTTAAGTTTATTGCTAACTAAATTATGCATATTTGTGTTTGTGTTTAGTAGCTGTGTTTAAAGTCTGCCACATATCACTGAAGTTACTGTTCATTGTGGCACATGAGAATCTTGAAACTGCTTCTCTGAAAGTAGCTGAAAAGGGGAGGGGGGTATTGTTTCAGGAACATGTGACTACTTAAACCTGAAGGTGGCAGCAGTTATAATCTGTATCAGATAATGCCTAAATACATCTTTAGGTTGGTCATGTGGGAAGAAAGAGGCTGTTATTTAGATTAGTTCTAAATTAAGTTTAGCTGCATGCAGTTATCCAGTTTGGGTAGGTTGTGGAAACTCTTAAAATTGTAGTTTGTCAAACAGGCATGATGCTCTGAAAATCCACATCTTGATATCACTTTCAAACAAGATGCTGATTAGCCAAAATATTGTCCTGGCCAAACTATTAGGATGGAGTGTAAAAATCCTTAGAAGTGAATTAGGAGGCAGCATAATGAGTAGGAAGAGAAATGTATTTCCTTGTTCTGTAGAAATGCTTTCTTGCAATAGATCTTAATGACCATATTCTCCCTATTCCAGTACCCTTAAAAATGTTTACAAAGTATTTTGTGATGCGTCTTGAACATCACTACTTGTTAAATGCTATATCCTTGTTTTAATAGACTTTTAAGTAGAATTTTAGGTCAATACAAGTCTGTCTTGTTTAAATGGTTGGTAAGCCTTGTCTGATGGGCTTGCTTTTGGACTAAGCTCATATACTGAATTCAGTCTGTAGAATGCTGTGGCCTGGGAGTGTTTGAAGCCACTGTGAGCTGAGAAGGGAAAATAAGGATGGAATACAGTGAAAATGAAATATGACATCAATCACCTCCCTCCCCCGATAACACTATGCAACTTCCTTCAATAATCACTCTGATTTGCTTTCTGCTAAGCATTGTGCCGGTAAAGTGGCTTGAGGATTTGATCCATAACAAGAATCTTAATTTATGTTATGGGAGAATGTTAGACTGATGTGTCTGTGTCATGGTGTTTACTGTCAGGAAGCTCTTAATTACCTCAGGCTGGTGTATGGTGCATTATGTAGCAACAGAACACCAGTGGTGGTTAAAATAATTTATTTTGCTAGTTGAAGTTACCTTCTATATTGTGTTCCAGCCTTCCTTACCCTTGCTTTGCTCCCTAAAGGAGAGAACTAGTGTAATTCTACAATGTTTTTCATAACTAGATATTCTAGTAGTGGTCTGATGTTTAAGTTTCTTGCAATGATGAGGTAAGACTTAGTGCTGGCCTGCAAAGACTTGTTTTTTCTATTGAGATGTACAGAGAATGAATTAAATTCCTGTCCAGTTGTCTGGTTTAAGAACAATCTGAACTAAGGTAAATGGAGTATAGGGTTGCTGGCTTCGGTTCCCTTGTGGGTGGCCTGTGCTGGGTCTGACCCTGCGTACTTGGTTTCTTTACAGAATTGCCACTAGTCTTGGCATTGGTGTCAGTCTTACATGGTCTGCTGTAAACAGCGGTGGTCTGTAACTCTGTAGTCAAGAAATGGCATTAACCTTCTGTGACCCACATCTCAGCAGTACAGTGTTCAGGCCCATTGCACCCTCAGTACACAGGCTGGGGAACTATACCATTATTGCCTCAGTAACTAAAAGATCAAAATAATTGGCTTAAGTAAAACACAGTTTATCCTTGTATTCCAACTCCTTAGTTTTTGTTGTGTTCTGCCCCCCCCCCCCCAAAAAAAAAAGTGCATGTGCCTACACCTCTGGAAGCCTGAGGAGGTGGCTTAAATACAGCTCACTAATATTTGGATGAAGCATCCTTGTTTCAGAAGGTGTTTTGGGAACTTTGTACTTTCTGTTAATGTTTTTCCTCTAAACATGTTCCTTGTAATTGTTTATGTGGTTCACTGATCAGCACTCTCTGCACCCTGTTCCAGGGCTTGCTTGTGAATAGCTCAGGGAATCTGAGAATTTAATGCAGCTTTAATAGTGGTTAGCCAAAGAATGAAAATTCTTTGCAGCTACTCTGGATTTCTAAACCTGCAAGAATTGAGAACTGGGAATCTAGCCTCTATTCTGCTGTGAAGAGGAGAATGCAGCTTGTTCCTCATACTTGGCTAATGACAAGTAAGATTATCCAGTCACTGCTGCTGATTTTTGAGATAAATTGGGAAGCTTGCCTGTTGAAGGATGAGCCACTTTTTAAAATGTACTTTCTCTGGAGGAAAGAAATAGTGACTGTAGAGAGTCAAGCCAATCTGTTCTCTGGCCATAAGTCTGAGACAAGAATGTGTCCACCTCAAACTGGGGTGCAAAAACACTCTTAAAATATGAAGGGCGAACCTTCTTACTATTTTTTAAGAATGAGCTCAGTTCTAGAGTTTACAAGATGGAGTTCATTGTGAAAAGCTGTGTGATAGACACCATCTGCACAGTACTGCCCTGTGGCTGGCAGGTGCTGTATGGTCTCTGGGGAGGCCTGCCTGAGAAGGATGGGAGCAGTGGTAGGAGAGCCAGAGTTAGCCTGAAAAAGGGCTTGGGAGGTGTTGGGCAGAGACAAAACCAAAATCATGAGATCCTGTGCCAGCTCTAACCCTTCCTTGGAAGAAATGTGTGTCTGAAGGGGAGATGCTGAGAGAAATTAACGTCTTCCTAGGATGCTGCTGCTGACCCTGTTCCATTGCTGTCAGACTGATGTTCTGGGATCATAAAACTTAGTTTTTTCCTGGTTGCTAGGAATCCTTGCGCTGACTGATGCAAATTCACCACTATAATCTCGTAATTCTGAGGTGTTATTCTGACATACTTCACTTTCATGAAATCAATACAACCTGCAGCTGAATCTAAAAGGGGTAGGAACAGATTGCTTCCTCCTTTGCTCCCTGGTGGTGAGCAAAGTGCATTGGAACATGTCTTGCCTGTTTTTTGTAAGATGCTCAGTGTTCATCATGGGAAGGAGTAAGGTTTCTTCTGTGCTCAGAAACAGAAAGGATCCTGTATTTTTATTTTGAGGTGAATACTGATTTGAGGGCTCAATCCAGATTGTTACCTTTGCCTGCAAGTGGCAGGTAAATATGAGGAATAATAGCACAGATAAAGCAGTGGCTGAAGTGGTAACTAGATTTTTATTTGGACTGAGACTAGGTAAATTCCACTGTTAGTCCTGTTTGACAAGTGCTTTAAAATATGCTTAGCTTCAGCTATTCTTGCTAACAAGTGGTGCTCTTTAAGAGGGGAAAAAACCCACACCACTTCTGTTAATTTTTTAAGTCACTTAGAACTGGGAAACAATTGCTTCCTCTTTTTTTCTGTAGAGCTCAGTTTGTTAGTGTGATAAATTCACATACAAACTTTATCAGAAATGTCTATGTCTGCTACTCTGAGCTAAACACCTTTGAGTGGTAAGTTGCTGCCTGTTATGATTTTTCTCATTATTTTAAGCATGTCAGCAAGTGGTATTTTAGTTATTGGTTTACTAAGCCTTAGTTGTTACTGTTGTGGAGTCTGCAAGCTAAGGTGAAATTGATGTCATCATGTGAAACTTCACAGTATTTCTACGCAAGTAAAATTCAGTGAATTTATGCTGCTTGAACATGATCTGTTAATGGATCTGGTGAAGATTTTGGAGAACATGGCATTCTGCTTCTTTGTAGCTGGACTCTTGTGGAGACGATGCTGATGTACTTGATGTTAGCATTCCAGTGCAATGTCTCAGCTTGCTCTCCTGGAGAGATTTCAGGTTACTGAACTTAGCTAATAATTTTTACCAACTTTGGCAGCTGTTTTACTGTCTTTGCCAAAGTATTATTAAAATGCATAGCGAAAATACAGAATCTTATACTGTTCAACACTGAATATGAACTGTTTGTATACAGAATCCCTAATTCTGTTAGGAAAGACATTTTCTCTGCAGTATGTTTTGTTAGGTCTTTAATAGTGATATAGCAGGACATTCAGAAGATGATGTGCCTAAGAATTGAGTGAATAGTTGTATAACTTGAATGGGGATGATGTAACAATGCAAATACAATGACAGCTTCTACTTTAATGGCTATTTGTCTAAATTTCAAAATGCTTCTTAAAAGGAAATGAAACCTGATAGATCTGTAAAAGGTACCTCACTTGACCATCTCTAAAGGAAAACACCATCAATGACAAACCTTCAGTTAAATCCATGGTTAAAGTACCAAAGGTCATAAGGCTTCATTTCCAGTGTTTTGGAGGAAACAATGAAGTGCTGAGATTCCATGGTATGTTTTTCGCTTTAGTTATTTCTTATACTATTAGTTATATCATTAGATTTATCACTCTGCTCTTAACCTAGAAAGGATTTGGCTGTTTTAAGGTTATGATTATGGGTTTTTTAAAGCAGTAACATAATGCTTATAAGCGATTCTCTGATCACCCAGCTTCTGTTCTTCCAGCAATTTGAGCTATTTCTGTGTTTACAGGCATGAAGCCACACACTTAAGTGATTCCATTTAAACCTTTTATATAATATTAGTACTTGTGTATTGGTTTACAGGTCAGCATGATAGAATTTAATAAACTTCATAGTGAATATGGCTTATAACAATTTTTAGTGGGTTTTCTGTTAAGTATTACACAGTTCTGGTAATGTATATAAGGCTTTGTACATTTCCTCCTTTCTTAGTGTTAGCAGATCTAAAGCTGCACAAGATGCAACTAGAAGAATAAGTCTGTATCCCCTTTGGTGCCCCCCCCCCCCCCAAGTTAAATTAGGTTGAAGTTGGATGTTGTCTTCTGCCAACAAACTCTCAATGGAGTGTTCTAATGCGTTCCTAGAATTACAGCAATACATTAGTCAGTATTTTCAGATGCATTTAACTTTTGGGGTGGAAAGAAATTGACAATCTCAAAAATGCCTGAGCCAAAATTTGGGGAAGCTTTAATGTATTCTCTTGATTCTGTAGACTTAATCTATTTCAGTTTAGTATGAAGTCCTTTTTTTTTCCTGTAATTACTTAAATTGTAGATGGTTTGTACATCCATGCTTCTGTGTGTCTGAAGAATGCTGCAGATAGGTGGAGGTCAAAGTGAATATAGTAACTTAACTGTTTCAGTAAGCATTCTGCCCTTTTTCATACCCACATTCTAATCAGATATGATAGCTATCCACTAATGTAGCACTAAGAAGGTGCAGGGGTTAAGGAAGAAAGAAAAGGGAAGGAAATTCAGAATTGTGATTCTCAAAACAGCACTAATTTGGCTAGTGGTAGTGATTTCCTGCTGTGTAAGATGCATATGGTGAGCAGTTCAGAGTTTGCATCTGCTTTTTCTCAAGGTAGGTGACAAAAACCAATATGAACTAGAAGTTTTAGCATCCTTATCGGGGTACAGCATGTTGATGGCATCTTACTTGCATTACAGTAGCTAAAATGCTAGAATTCAATATTTGAATGCAGTTTCTCTTCACTCTTGCTGGAGCTCTCAAGTGTGATTCAACCCTGTCAGTAGTTCTGTAGTAAAAGAAACTACATGGCTGCCACTGAGTGTTTTAAAACCAGTTATTTGTGGTCTGTAACTCATGAATCAGGAACTGAAGATTATAATTTCAAGCTCTTCCTGTGATGATCTGTCAACTGAAAAGATTTAAGAGCTACATCAATCATACAGACAGTAAGCTTCATAAGCTCAGGCTTTCTGTGGCAGCTCCCCTCCTCCTATAAATCTCTTCCACCTGTTTTGCCAGGGAGTGAAATGGTTTTAATTTCTTTCTAGACAAAGCTTATCAGTTGGGTTTTTGATGGTGAAATACAGGTTTCTAGATGAGGAGAATTTGTGGAATGTGTTCCTCTCCCCCTTCCTATTATGGGAAGAACTTTTTGGACTTATTCATTAAGCTGAAAATTGCTATAGCAATTGGAAACACTTGTGCACTGCAGTTTTGTCTCAGCAGTCTCATGCTTGATTGCTGCCTTATGTCAGTGTGCTCTCTTCCTTGACACAGTACATGGTATGCTAATACCTTCTCCATCACTGTCTTGTGGGTGTCATAGCAGTCTCATCTACCACTTGACCAGATACTGAACATGAATTCACCAAATAAAGTCAGATAAAGATGCTTCAGTGTGCCACCTACATTAATAAAAACTTGATTTGGGAAGTGCCTTGAGACACCATATAATCTAGCCTCCTAGCTTCACTATGTCCATTATCACCTCTAGTAGACATTTGTCTAACTGGTTCTTAAAGATTTACAACATGAGACTTGATAGCTTTGCCAAGCAATCTAAAACATATGTTTATTGGCTCTCTTGAAAGGTGTTCCTAATCTGTAATGTGAGTCTGTTTTCTTCAGCTAAGGCCTATTTCTTCTACAGATGTGGAAAAAAAGCCCTTCACTGGCAGTTTGATCCATCTGGGGAAAAATTCTTACCTGTGTCATGCAGTTTCTTCAGCATAAACAATGCCACTGCATTTCATGTTTTGGATCCTGCTTCCAGGGTTTTCTCACCTTTCTCACTTCAGGTTCTCTTCCAGTCAGTTCTCATCCTCCGAAGTGTGGCAGACAAAAAAGGATGTGGGACTCCAAAATAAGTCTTGCCGTAGCAGACTATTTTGCAGGCTGCACGTGTGTACATACAGCCCTACTTGGTGCTTGACTTATTATATATAATAGTCACTGATTCATGTTTGGACTGTAAGCTGCAGTCAGTTAAGGTCTTAGAATTGTGGCCTCGCCAGCTGTTCAGCAGGCAGGCTTTTTGTAGCTAATGAGTCCTGCTTATTAAGTTCTGTCTTAGCCCTGATGTTCTACGGATCAGTGATGATACCTGTGTTCCTGCAGCAGACCTGTCACTGGGGTTGTGGTGCCTTTTCTCCTTCCCCCACCACTGGCTGAGGAAGCCCACAGTTTGAACTTGGATTGCAGCTGCTTGCCAGGAAATGTTTATAGCTATCATCAGCTGTGGAATTACTGGTGATCATTCTGTTTACCCAGGCACTGTGGTAGGACAGATCTTGACCAAAGCTGTGCTTTTTCTAGGTTTGAAGTCTCATGATTACTGAACTTGGCTGGTCTTTTGAAGGTGTCAATGCACAAAATTTTCTTCCCCTTTTGTGTTAGTGAACTTCAGATCTGTGCTCCAAAGAACACTGTTTTGGGACCACTGAATTAGTATTCTTTTATAGAAGCTCTTTGTTTTATTGTATGTTTTGAAAGCGGATGAACCATTTTATCTGGAACTTCACAGGAAAACTGCTTGAGGCAGTTATCTGCCATTGCCAAACTTCAGTGGTTCAGATAAGGTTGTCCAGGCTGTCAGTAGCTGGTGATAACTTCATAGTGGAAATACCTTGTAGCTTTAGCTGATCATGTTTGTGTTTAGCTCTAAGGGAGCTCTCCTTGTGTCTAATTATAAGGAAGGACCAGACCATAGATCAGTTAACAGATCCGTTAACAGCACAGCAGAACTCAAAGGCTATCTAAAAATCGGTGGGAGCAGGGTGTATGTTTTTCCACTCTTAAACTGCCATACAATGGTTTCATGTCTTGTCCATGAACTACAGAGAAAGGCATTTTTTACTACCTAATGCTGTACTGGTACTAAGGTATTACAAGTGCTACAGAACAAGCATAAGAAGCTCTCACTGAGCAAATAATGTGCTAGGTTTAAGTCTACATTTAAGAAAACAGAGGAATACTGATTGTATAAGGGTGGCTTGCTCAAATTAAAGTTCTGTTGTTGTTCTTGCCCTTTAATAGGATATTTTGCTGAAATTGCATGAGGAAATCATGCAACTTCTGTTAATTCCTAAGGGAACCTGGATGAGGGGAAGAGACGAACAGGCTAGTTAATTCAGCACTTGTAAGCCTGTTAATCTCAATTCTTCTGAATAAAATAATTTTGAAGCTATTCCAAATGGGACCTGTTAGGGTCTTTCCTGCCATTGTCCCTAGGGTGTGTCATAGGTTTTAGAGAATTAGAATTGAATCAAGCAGTCAAGGATCTAGTGCCTCTAGAGATCGTATTTTCCTGTGAAACACCTAGTGATAGCTTTTTTAATGCCTACAGGTTGGGTTTTCTGTCTCCAGTCACTCTTTTGCCAAATGTTATGCATCAGCCTGATCTCAGGTCATTGAGACTCTTTTCCATGGAAATTCAGATGACAACAAATGATGCATTTCATGGTGACACTTAGGATTATGACATGGATATTCATTTCTCCTTGGTGTACCTCTTACCTATAACTTTCCCTGGAAAGTTGAGGATTGCCTTACACAGTGGTTCTGGTTACACTATCTGGGTGTCTCACTGATGTGTGTCAGTCAGTAATCCTTACACAGGTGAGTCTTAAGACTTACATCAGCATACTGCAGAAGCATCCATGTCCTGTGATGCAGTAGCATCTGTAAAGAAACTGTTAATTCCTGTTTTACATCTTAGCAATGCAAGTTAGTTTGTATATTAAAGTGGTAATAATGTAGATCTTACATTCTTTCTTTCTTTCCTAAGTTTCATTCAAACATATTGTGTTGTTAGACTCCAACACCTAGAAGGCCTAAAGAAACATTATGAAGATAACTAAGTAATTGGAAATGTATATTAACGGAAAATAATCTTTCCGAGTAACTATAGTTACCTTCTTATTAGTTAAGCGTGCCCTCGACTCCTTACATTGACCTGAAACTGCTTTTTCCTTTTAGACAAGGGGAATCAAACTGCCCCCTAGGTATTTGCAAATACTATGTTTTAAGAGATACCATGTATTATGATAAATTAACCATTCTCCCTATGTATTTTAGAAAATCTCCTTGGAGTATCTGAAGTCCATATGGCTATGTATGATGAAGATATCTTAAAAAATCCCTTTTATTTGGCCATTCAGAAGCGGCGTCCTGATCTATGCAGCAAAGTTGCAGAACTCCATGGTATTGTAAGTAGAAATCAGTAGATTTAAAAGCTGCTTATTAAATAGTAGCTATGGGAATTTAAGTCACATGTAAAGATTAGTGCAAGCCTACAAAACTTAAAAGTGAAGAGCAATTTTGTGTTTATCTTGCTTATTACTTACTAACAGGGACCTCCTGATACATTGTATGATAGTAAAAGGTCAAAGTTGGTGTTGTTTCTGAACTTTACAGGAAGCTTATTTTCTTTGCTGTGAACTAAAGTTGTGTATTCTCCCACTTGTAACTTAAAATCGAATTGACCTTTTGAAATCTCTGGTGGACAGACAATCACTCATTTCTGACCGCATTTAACATAGCAAAATAAAGCCATTAAACTGAGCTGGAATAAAAACTCCAGTCCTTAAGACTTCTAATCTGGGTATTCTGTAGTTAGTCTTCATCTAAAATTAAATGTCTGGAGACTCCATTAAATGCAGAGGTTATTGTTATCTGATTATAAAATTAAACCTTAAATTGGGCAGCATTCTTTCAATTGTGTATTAAGATGGTGATGTGATCAGCTGAAATGCTAAAATCTGTTCACCAGCTCTGTATGTATTTTAACACCATTTCTGAGAACTTCTTACTGCTGAAAAGAACCACTTGCTTCATGCTTCTCTTCCTTGACAATGAGATGTATTTCTTTTCAGTGTGTATACCGTGTTTGTTGTACTCATAACGTGTTGCTTTCTGATTAAGAATTTGTCTCAAACTGCTAATCTTTTGGTATGCAATAGACCCAAGATGTTTCTTATCTTAGATTTTTTTTTCTTTCTGATGGATTTTCATTTTAGTTTGAAAATATACTTCACTTTTATTAGCTTCCTACTTGTAAGTCATTCCGGTGACTGGTGCTTAGTAACTTAAGATTTCATGTTCTTCTCTTAGTATTGTTTGCTTCAGTTACATCTGTCATCCTTTTTCAGATAAGTCACTAAATCACCAAACCGTGTGTCTATCAATGACCTTTCTGTTTTATTTAAACAAAAGCACCTGTAGTTGCTATATACATTTGCTGGTAAATGTTTATAAGCCAGATTTAATTGCTTGCCTCTACAGGGCAAAGTAATTGGTGTTTAGCTGGTGATACACAGCATTTTTCTCTAAAGCATGATCTAAATTTTTTAGGTGTTAGTTCCATGCAAAGGAAGCCTTTCAAGCAACAGTCTTGCTACCTGCCAGTTTGAATCTTATGTTCTGAAGCCGCTAGAAGAAAATTTTCAGACCTTAAATGGAAAGGTATTTCTGTTTTGATATCTGAATGTGGCTTGGGGACACTCCAGTAAATGAGTCACTGCAGTTGATGATTGATAGTGTGAACTAATGGTTACAAGAGAGGTAAGAGTTAGACGTAACTGGCAAAAGTAGTTTGCCCATCTAAGCCAAAGTTCTCGAGGATATACTGCTTTCTAGAAAAAGCTGTATTTTGGCACGTACGCAAGAATAGTTGTGTTCAATGGTAACGTTGCCTCTGATTTCAGCTTACTACTTTGGTGAAGTAACTCTGTCAATTTATCTGCATTTTGTGGCTGTTAAGAATTTTGTTGTGTGGCAGAAGGGCCTTTATCACTTGAGAACTGTCTCTCTAGCTTTCAGGCAAATAGTAGCCTGCTTATATTGTATGCAGATGCAAGTTCACCAAGGCTTAAGACAAAATTATGATGGTATTGAGTTGTAACTGAGTCCTGATGTATTAATTCAGTTCAGGAAGTAGATTAGAAATGGACTAATGTAGCAGGAAGCCATGATAACCACTGGTAGCACTGCATAGGATCACATTTTTTCACTTGTAGTTTTGCAGTACAGTCTGAGATCTGGCACCTGTTTGCAGGCTATCATCTAGATCTTCCTGCTGCAGATGTCCTCACTGGAGTTGCTTGAGAAGATAAAGCTGAGTGTGAGAAATGTAGACAA
Source organism: Grus americana (assembly GCF_028858705.1). Classification (NCBI taxonomy): domain Eukaryota; kingdom Metazoa; phylum Chordata; class Aves; order Gruiformes; family Gruidae; genus Grus; species Grus americana. The sequence goes on from NC_072864.1 coordinate 12,084,759, forward strand.
GACGTGTGGTGTCTTTCTGAAGCTGGACTTAGGCCCCAATATTAAGTTGTCTTTCAATTTCCCTTCTAAAAGTGCTCTAAAAATCTGCAAATAGCCACTCAGACCTTGGAGACTGTCTGAAACCTCCTCTAGCAGTAGACTTGTAAAGAAAGCAGGTATAAGCGAGGTTTAGCTAGCCATAGTAGACTGAAGGAGTCTTTGTTTCAGTGTCTACACAGCATGAGACTATGAAATCTCTTGAATCTGGGGCTTGCTTATCTTGCAAGATTCTCTTATTTTCCTGGAAATGTAACTAGGCAATGCAGAAGCCAATGAGTAGCTTCTTCTGGTGGAGTTCTACAGTTGATCTGTGTTTTGTTTCAGGAGATCTTCATACAAGGAAACCTCATCATTTTAGGAACTGGTTTTAATTACCATCTGTCAGTACCTGTTCTTTTTGAGGAAACATTTTACAATGAAAAAGAAGAAAGCTTTAGTATACTGTGCATAGCTCATCCATTGGAAAAAACGGAAAGCTCAAGTATGTATTGAAGTATTAACTTGGTAGTCTTGTTTGCACAGTGAGCAAATCAGTATATTTGATATGCTTAATACATTTCCTTCATTCTGAAAAGTGTTGGCTTGTTTGGAAGCTCTTGGCATTTATTAGCCTGTTGGGGTGGATGTTGATATGCTGCTGGAGAGAAATACTAAGTTGCTGCCAGGCACACTTAATTCTGTAGGGTGTATGCCCCAGCCTCAGCAGAATACTTAATCCAGCACGGTTTTTTTAGCAATGCTCAGTTTAGTGCTGACTGCTTAAAAAAGGGGTTTAGTCCTAAATGTGACATGTATCTTGAGGTGTAAGGTGGATGTATAAAACTGGAGAGGTAAATTGTTTCATGATCACTTCACCAGTGGTTAGAGGTCATATAGCATAGTTACGTGGTGGTCGTCTGTCTCATAAGTTGATGTGTCAATTTTTGCCCTAGTACTGAAAGTGCTCTTGATAAGACTGGAACACTATTCCCAAGGTTACTGTTAAAGCTGTGAACGTAACAGGATTTCCTTGTGAATTTGTATAACAATCTGTGTTTACTAATTAAAAGGAACAGAAGCTTCTTAAAACATATCCTTTTTCTGAAATAAAAACATTTTGTCATCCTAAATACATAATATCTATTTGAAATGAATGATGACAATGTGAAGTAATACAATGGTACTGTGAAAATAGTACTGAGGGAGGTATGAAAGTTGTTCTGAAAAAAAAGCTGGCATATTTATAGAATTTAAGTCTACATGTATTAATCTAAATCTAAAAAATTATTCTTGTGGCGTTCCTTTTTTGGCAGTTACTTAACGTAGTTGTATAGCAGTCTTTCAGAAGTGAGGTAATTTGTAATTTCAAATGTAATTGGAAATGAATGAGATCCAAGCCTGTTGTTAGTTGGCTGCCTGTGATTGCAAATGATAGGCTTGCCTAGAAGTAATGTTTTGGAAAAGCAATATGAATTTTAAGTGAGGGATCCAGTTGTCTTATTCAAAAGGAAAGTAGATTTGAAGCAACTTTGCTCTTCCATTCAGAGAAAGCACATCTAAATAAAGAATGGGTTATGTAAAAATCTGAGCTGTAAAAATTCCATCTTCGAGCACACTGACTCCCTGCATGGGCATTCAGTCAATACTGTAATGTGCTTTTCTATTTGCAAGCTTGACTTGCACTCAGAGTGAGATGTCTATGTGACAATAAACTACCCCAAGGTAAAAAAGCATGTAAAATCAGTTTTAGCTATTCCAAATAAATACTTGACATAAAAGGCAAGTGAGCCTACTCTGAATGTGATGCATTAAATTTTTGGAATTAAAAGCAATGCCTTGAGTTAAAGGTGTAGTAAGCTGAATTAATGTTTCATTGCACACAAGTTGGCTGTGTACGTAGGAACAAAGTACTTTACCATGCATACATATTAAACTTGTGTTAATTCTTGGCTTTCATTTTAGGTGAATCCACAGCTGCTTCAAACTCCTATTCTCTCAAAAATATTGAAGATGTTAGAGAATTCTTGGGAAGGCACTGTGAAAGATTTGATAAATACATAGGATCTTTCTACAGAACATTTAAAGAACATGAAAGGAAAAGCCTCCGCCACTACATAGTCAGTATCTTGCTTCTTGATGTTTAATTTACTAAATATAATTCACTGCTTTGGATATCTGTCTTATTGAGCTTTTCTATGTTAGAGTAGTCTAGAGTTGAGGAAGGTGGGAATGGAGAAAGCAGAATTCTTAATTGTGATTTGCCACATCTTAACTATTAGATAGACAATTTTTCTAGCTAAAAATCTGGTCACAGTGCATTTTTCTAAAGCAGGGAAGACTTCCTTTCTTTATGCTTTGCTTCAAGTCAGATTAGCCTGAATCTGAATGCTTTTTTTTTCTTCTGCCCCTCCAGGATTCTGTCAATGCACTTTATACCAAATGTCTCCAGCATCTTTTGAGAGATTCACACTTGGTAAACACTTACTTCACTAAATGTGTAGTACATAATGTTACTTAAGTAATAAATTATCTGACTTTATCTTGCCATTTGTATGGCTTTCCTTTTCTAGAAGATGCTTGCAAAGCAAGAAGAGCAGATGAATCTGATTAAACAAGCAGTTGAAGTAAGCATCTGAAATGAAGGAAGATAATTAGCAAGCTATTTTTACCTCTCCCTTTGATGCCTAAAACACTGTGGTTTTTTTCTACAGATATATATCCATCATGCTATTTATGATCTAGTCTTTAAGTATGTGGGGACTATTGAGGCAAGTGAGGTAAGTTTGTTTATTGCTAAAGATTAGTTACATTAATCTAATGCATTTTAAAAAACTGTTGCCTTTCTATTGATTAGGATGCTGCTTTTAACAAAATCACGAGGAGCCTTCAAGACCTGCAGCAAAAAGACATTGGAGTGAAGCCCGAGTTCAGGTGAGAGATATGGTTGTGGACTCTTTTTTGAGGAGTCATTGAGATCCTGCCTTAAATAAGTCTCAGGCAAGCCAAAAAATGTCTTCCTTCAGACAATAGCAAGTTTTTCTTAGACTTCATTCCTTTGAGATGGAAAAGTAAAGCTTTGCAAGTGTCATTTCAGGGCAGTCTTTGCGCTTACCGTTATCTCGTTTGCTTTTATATTCTTACGATTCCCTCTCTACAGGGTACAGAAATGCAAGTGTACTTGGAGTAGAGATGGAAATATTTTATACCATTCTTCATTTTGGCTCTGAATAAGTTAAACCTTGGTTTTGGACATGCTGCACAGGAATTCTGTATGCTAATAATTTCTTTCAAATTATTTTGTAGTTTTAATATACCACGGGCAAAGCGAGAACTGGGTCAGTTGAACAAATGTACGTCCCCTCAACAGAAGCTACTTTGTCTACGAAAAGTGGTACAAATTATTATGCAATCTCCTAGCCAAAGAGGTCAGTAATTAGTGAATTAATGACTTAATTTTAAACTCTTCTTAGCAGGTACGCACAAAACACTTCGGTATATAAACAGGTGTTTGAAAAGTACTTGTGGATGAAGCACAATTAGTCTGCGGTCTGCCTTGCAGGTCTCTGAACAAAGTAAAATGGAGGCAGGATAGACACCTTGCATTGTTTCTCATGGAGTGAGGTGGGGTACTTGGATAGCTTTTATATATGTTTTAGCTAGAGCATGTGAGAAGCTTGCATGTGCTAGGACATCTCATGTAGAAGAACTGTGGGTGATCTGCTTAAACCCTGAGGATTGCCGCTAGATCATTCTTGTGTATTTATTCATGTTCCTTGATAATCTTGAAATCGATACTCTTGAGATGCATCTTTTGCAAAATGCGGTGTACAAATAAACCTTCTATATGCTGCATTCAAAGTGCTACCATGGATTACAGAAATGATTCTGTGATAGGAAAGCATGGACCTCTTAACCTGATATTTATTTTACCTAGCCTGGAGAGAGAAGATATTTCCACTAATCAAATGGAATAGTACAGTGAACTTACGCTTTGCCTAGTTAGTCTCTTCCCTTCTCCAGGAAGACTACTAGGTTATGGAAAAGTGTATCAACTTAGAGGGTAGTTTTTGCCCTCAAGAATTTCAGAAATCTTGAACTAGTGCTCTGGCTCTTTTTGTGTTGGAAGGAGGGGATACTAGTCAATTATTGCAATTTATACAGTACAAACTGTATTTGGTTGTTTTGGCTCCTGGCAGCCTATTATAGAGGGAGATTGAGAATGTTCGAAGGGCTGCCTCGGTTACTCAGTGCATTCTGTACTAGTATAGCTGACCCTTAGTCTTAGGCAGTGGAACTCCATTTATAGGTATTGCTATTGCTTTGAACCGTGACATGACTAACATCAGATGTAAATTCTTTTTTTAGTTAACATGGAAACCATGTGTGCAGATGATCTTCTCTCTGTTTTGCTGTATTTGCTTGTAAAAACAGAAATACCAAACTGGTATGTAACTATGTTTTGGCTATACAGAGCTGCCTCATATGATGTTAATGTAATGCTGCTGTAGGGGCAAATGTTTCTGAACATGTAGTAATAACTTACTTAAAGTGTAAGAGGGACTGCTGTAATGCAGAAAACTGTTTTTAGTAGAACAAACAGCAAAGATCTGTATTAGGTATGACTGAATTAAGGACCTATCAGAAATTCAAGTGCTGTATCTTTGCTGTTTTGATTTCTAGCCTAGAAAAAAGTTGTAATGGGAGGCCATCTCTATACCAAATCTGCACGTCCAATACAGACTTCACAGACTGGTCCTTCCTTGTCTGTGTTTGGAGCTATGAAACCTTTATGCGGCTTCTAGATGCTTGATACATTTCATATAGAGAAACTAGATTCGAATGCTTAATTGCTTGCTTCTAGCCTATGCCATTGTGTTTCTCTCCTCACTGTTGTAAAAGTATATTTAAACCTTCTACCTGGACCTGAACTGTATTTTAGCGTTGATGTATCCCATATCTCAGAGATTAGCATTTTTCCTTTAACTTGTAGCTGTCACTTTATACTGGTGCTTATGGTGCTTGAAATATTAACGTGTTTGGAATGTTTGAAACAATCTCCTGCTGCTGTTCTTATCCTGTCCTTCATATTCCTTATAACCAATGAATAACTTTTCATTGAATAATTAAGAGATAAGTGGAGTTCTGATCCATCTACAAAGCTTAGAACACCCATAATATTGCTAACCTAACGAGATTTCTAGAAGCTTTTTCTTAACTCACACTTACTGTCTGCCTGGATTGCCTAACATGATTGCAGTATTAAGATACGTCAGACTAGTGTTGTCTTATTTTTAGTGGCTCATGGCTTTAACTTTTTATTTCAGGATGGCCAACTTGAGTTACATAAAGAACTTCAGGCTTTGCAGTTCAGTGAAGGATGAATTGGGATACTGTCTAACCTCCATTGAGGCTGCAATAGAATACATACGACAAGGCAACCTCTCTGACAGATCAACAGTAAGCTACTCTTGAAGTCTGTCAAATGTGTATTTGCTAAGCTTGTAGGACTGTATACCATTACGGGAGTAAATAGTTAGATACAAACAGCTAGAATAAGAGTTCCTTTTTTGCATTTAAGCAATGAGTTAACTACACCTGAAACAAACACTAAAATGATGTAAATGATTACAATGAAGTCCTAATCCTGTAGCAATACTTGCCCATTGTGTACTCCATGAGAAAGTAATTGAATGTCAAGTCTGCTTCTTCATATGGTTAAAGGAAAAATGACAGCACTACATTTTCAACAGCTGAGTCTTCAATAAGTTTAATATCTCCTGTTTATACTCTATCATGGTTGTGAAAGCAATGCAGTCCTTGAAAGTAGGCATAGCTTAAACAGATTTTTTTTTTTGAATTTTAAGAAGCTTAGCTATGCTAGCAGAATGGAGATTGCAATGTAACTTAGAATTATTCAGTAAATCTTCGTACTCTAAAGTTCCACCAATTTGATAGTTTAGTGGGAATGCAGGACTATGATAAGGTGGTGTTTGAAGGTCAAATTTGGCTCTTGGGATCTCTAACCTAGCAGGGGCAGAAGTTTGTGGATGCATGAGTTATTTCCTACTGGGCAACTAGACTTTCTGTCAATCAGGTCAAATCCCTGCAGGCCAATCAAGGATTATATTGATGTGACTTTAGAAACTTCTATGATTTAAGAACTTTGTAGATTATTTAGTAAAGGAATCCAGTCTTACTGCTCCTGTAAAACTTTCTACTGTTGCAAAATTAGGTTTTCCAGATCTGATGTGGAAATCAAAAGGAGTGAACTTGGAACCAGAGTGAATTCAATGTGTCTCAGTCTGCCCAACTGCAAAGCACTGGAATCTAATTGCAGGGGCCAGAGTAATGGCTCAGTGTGCAGGGCTTGGGGATGGGACAACCTGGGGCACAATCTTAAAGAAGAAGCACTTAAAGTAACATTTTAGCCTTTTGTTCTTTCTGGGATCTTTCCATGAACCTGTGAGGCATAGGTTTGTTTTGTACACTCAAAAAAAAAAAAGCACTCTTTCATTTTGTGTAAAGAGACTGTGATATTTCTTGTCTGTAATGCTGTATCAAATTATGTTAAAAAAATAAAAACACTAGTTTAAAAGGAAAACAACCTGCCAAACAATTTTGCTTCCTACAGTCACTCGGCTATCATTAACAATCAGTATACAAATAGCAATGCTGGTGATCTGGATGGAGAACTGGAACCAAAGTAGAGTTGTCTTCCACAATAATGCCAGCAAGCTGGAAAATATACCGCTCTTAAACTTCTAGAATAAAAATGGTTTCCTATTAAATGCCTGGTCCTATCCCTCCTTATATACCTAAGGATAGCAGGTTTTTATACTGGGATTGTCCTCAAGTGGTTATAACTGAAGGGCCACTGCCATTAAGATATTATCTTTATATCTTTGGGAGGTATCTGTCTTGAAAGATGAACTACATATTTGAGAAGTCTAAATGAGGGCAGTCTCATACTGCTTATGTTAGTGTCTGCACCAATATAAGAGTAAGCAATAAGTGTTTCTGTCCATGCCTCAGGTGGATCAGCTCCAGCCCCAAAGTGCTAACCTCAGTGTGTGTACCGTGAGTGTGCAACAGAACTCTGTTCTTCTACATCGCCTTTCATAGGAGTCACTGTGACTTGAAGGCAACACCCTGAGATGAGATAGAAAACAGCAGAACCTTAAAAATGAGGAAGTGGGTTACCCCCTGCCCTCTAGCACAGCTCAAGAGGAAAGAGCTAGACCTCCCCCTCTTCTCTAGTGTAGGGTAAGGGAGAATGTGGCACACAGTGAAGAGGAAGAAACTAGGTAGCAAATAGCCCCTTGACAGGAATCGAAAAAGAGTAGTGAGAAGGTAGAGGAACATTACTCTCCCTTCGTGAACTTATCAGTTATTTCCTTTATTCTCTGGTAAAAGAGATCAACTTTCTGTTTAAAGCATCAGCAGCTCTCACATTGATGCCCCCTGGTTTCCTTTTCCAGATTCTGCTGGAAGGGGTTGTGGGATTTAAGTGTGCAGGAACATTGCTGTGCCCTGGGGCTTCATTACAACCCCTCATGTGGCTACACTTAATTTTATAGCTGGCTTCAGATGGAGCTTCTGGCAGCTGAGTAAAGCTGTTGTTCAATCCCTAATGAAGCTAACTGCATAAAGAAAACTCAGCAGGGAACTAATGTACCCTGTGGGATAATGGGCATATTATCACCCTCATGTCAGTAAAAAAATTGCACTTACGAGACACCTGCCAAATCCCTTCACCCAAGGTCATGCAAGTCTTGGAGAGACATTTTGGTTGTTGGGAGGAGAGAAGCATGTAACTGATAGCACAAAAGATTCCATTTTATTTTTTGGGAGTTGTCAACCATATTTAATTAGAATTCCAGTTAATAAGCATTGGACCTTAGTTACATTCCTGTGCACAGCTAATGTGTAGTAAGACCTTCTAGTTCAGAGGGTTGAAGTAAGGTATGAAGTAGGGAGCTAGAGCCACCCAGGAATAGGCAGCATTTTGATTCTTGTATGGAAAGAGCTGTGGGTGTTGAAGTTGGTATGGAGGAAGTACAGGTGGAGAAGCCAGGAATGGAAGACTTGAACACAAAGCGTTTGTGGGGCGAGGGAGCGGAGATAATTTCCCAAAGTTATCAGTTGCAATCTGTGAAAGTCAACTTGAAGAGGTCATTATACAGGTACATCCTCATAGGTACAAATATTTCATTAAAGATCATTAATGTTTGGATGTCTATTTTCTAGATAATATAGATTTAAAATAGCTGAGTCCCATTCAAAGCCATTTTTTTTTTAATTCCTGTACCAGCAAGTAAAGCTGGTACAAGTGAGTTTTGTCTTTGAAGGCCCAAACGTGCTTAATACTTCAACCAATACCTGATTCTTCTGCCATTCTGTATTCCACAAAGATACATAGTCCATACTTGGGGTGGACTCTTTTTTCTGATTTATATAATAAAAAGGATAATACCTCTACATAAGGATTGCTGTCTCAAGTGAATCTGAAATAATTATTCTACTTGGGAAACACCTCTCATAAAATACACTGTGGAAGGAACAGTACTAAAACTAGTAGGTCTTGTAGTGGTTACTTAGATTCTCTATAGCGAAAGTATAAAGCTGTCTGTGAGCATTCATGTTAGAAATTCTGATTAGACTTCAGAAACTTCTATCAGCAGTAAAGCTTTAACATTTTCTTCCAGTTAATAAAATTTTTAATCAAATATTTCTCAGGGAAGTTATTCCTGATCACACTGAAGAATCTATCCAAGGAGGCTAGTGTTATATGCCTTGTAATTCTGAAAAGATATGCTAGGGTATCTTTAGCTAAAGTACTTCGGTTTGAAAAGATTGGTGAATATTTGCACCTTCATGTATCTAAATACAAACAATTTACTGTGAAGTACAGATCTGAACTTTTATCTCTAGACCTCACAAATGTGTTTTTAACGACAATATTTGCCATACAATGGAGGAGTTTTTTATACAGCTTTATGAGAGGCATCTGTGTTGATTTTGAAACTTGAGTGACAATTTCTAGAAAGTCTGAACTCTTTATTTTTGGTGTTCAGGTGATCTCGTTTATTTACAGTTCACTAGTTTCTTAAACTTCATGTTGGCTTACTAATGTTAAGAGCTGAGTCAGACTTTTTTTACTCATTTATATCTGATCTTTACAGACTTAATTGAAGAACTATAGCTTAGATCCTAAACCATCAAAGTTTATCGGATACGTGGGTGTCTATCTTAAATGCAGTGGTCTTCAGTTTGATGGATGGTGGGAGTCTTTCCATCTCTAGGGAGATAGTTATTATCCAAAAATAACATTCAAAGAAATTATATTCACTGCCATCCATAAGCAGTGATTATTCAGAATCAACTATGTGCAAGTGTTTCCATCTACTTTCTTAGTGCTTTCTTAAGATTGTTGTCTTATTTCATGTGAGGTTCAATATTGCCATTTCAAAATCTGACTCGAGAATTTTCACTTGGTTTTGGAAGCATATATATTCTTTAGTGCATCCTGAAGTGTACCTTCAGATTTCTCAAAAAATGGGAAGTATTGATGTGAGTTGCACTACGTGTCTGCTTAGCTTAATCTCCAAATTTCAGTAGGTGACCGGTAGAAAACTAACTATATGAATGAGTCTGCTACAGAGTAATGCTTCATCTGGTGCAATCTTTTATTTTCCAGCAAGTAGCAGGGAGTTTAGCAGAGTCTGGGAGTCAGAGTTGTATCTGGGTCATCTTTTTTAATAAGCACCAGTAGACATGTCTTACATGAATTTGTCTAATACCTTTTTGACTCCATTTATACTTCTGATTTTTGCAATGTCCTATGGCAATGAGTTCTGCAATAAGAGAACATTGTTTCTTCTTTCTCTTCTCCCCTCTCCCTCCCCAGACCTAATGTGTGATGATTTTGTTGGGCACCCCAGTTCTTATAATTTGAGGAATAGTGGATATTCATTCTTTGCATGTTTTCTTTGGACTTTTTATGAATTTTAGAGACTATTGTAGCAGAGTTAAATCTTTTCTAGAGTGAAGAATCCTATTTTCTCCTCGTAAGAAAGCTGTAATGCACCTCTTACAGTTCTTGTTGGTTTTTTTACGTCTTTTCTAGTTTTACTGTGTTCTGTTCTAGATGGTGCAACCATAATTTCATTAATGCTCGGTTAGTTCATGGACAATTACAGTAAAGGAATATTCTGGTGAACATCTACTTATTATTTCTTGGAATAGCAGGTGTGTGGTCTGTTGAGTTTCAGAATCCTAAATGTGAAACTGATTTAGGTTTTACATGCATCTGATAATTCATAAGTGGTAAATACAGTGCTTAATATTTTTAAAGTTAATTTCGCTGTTAAGGTACTTTACTTTTGCCTGTAAATGAGCCTATAGGTAATCAATCTATGTATTTTATTTTCAGGAATCTGAGAGACTGTGTGACAAGCTGCTTTTAAGACAAAGGATGAACTTGTTGTCCCAGATGTCTGCTACTCCAATAGACTGCTTATTTAAGGTTGATAACTTTTATGGCAGAATATGTATATAATTACATTTTGCATGTTTATATCCCTTCTTTTCCGTGATGTTCTGAAATCTAATACAGTATTAATTACATTAGTACTGCAAAATGTGTTTTAGTAGATGCTAAAAGTGTGTTTTGAATCTAGTACATTTCTGTGTCAAAAAGTTACCAAGTTAATATAATCTTACGGATTTTAGCACATTATGAGAAATGTGGAGGCAAACGAGGATGAAATGCTACTGCTGTTGGTATTGATGGCCCGTTTAATGTACAGATGTGGTATTACTATCTGATTGTCTCTGAAAGCTTTTAGTGCTTGAAATTGAAAGTTTTCTGAAAGAATTTAAATGTGGTCACCTGACAGCTACTTCATATTATATGTTAATCTCATATTGTCATTCTAAAAGAATTTTGCCTATACAAGGACACAAAGCAGAGCTTCTAATTATATGTGTTCACAGCTTATGGCTAGCGACTTAGTAATTTTATAGAAATGTTTTTGCACAGAGGGTGCTCAATTTCGTGACTGAGTCTAAAGAGAACAATAGGAATTGTTTTAATCTTTTATAGAAAGTGAAGTAAGCCAAGAACAGATTCTTTTTAATACTGAATGCCCATTAGGAGGTTTTGTGCTGTGACATTGTTCATTTCTGCTTTCTAATGCTTGAATACGTGCCTTTTATAATCAGTTCCTTTCATTTTGTGCTTCAGTAAATTACTCTATTTTTTTGTGTGTGTGTGTGTTTTTTTTTTTAAAGGAGGCTTTTTATATTGGCTCTTCATTCTCTTTATTCTCTTGGCTTTTTGTAGCATATTGCTTCAGGTAATCAGGAGGAAGTGGAGCGATTACTGAGTCAAGGTGACAGTGATAAGGACACTGTACAGAAAATGTGTCATCCACTCTGTTACTGTGACAAATGTGAGAAGCTAGTATCTGGGTAAGCACTTTTCATCTCCACAAATACACAAAAAGCTACCTAAAAGTCTTCATCTAAGATTTACTTAAGAAAGTATAGAATCATAGAATGGTTTAGGTTGGAAGGGACCTCAAAGATCATCTAGTTCCAACCCCCACTGCCATGGGCAGGGACACCCTCCACTAGACCACGATGCCCAAAGCCCCATCCAACCTGGTCTTAAGCACTTCCAGGGATGGGGCATCCACAACATCTCTGGGCAACCTGTTCCAGTGCCTCATCACTCTAACAGGAGAGAATTTCTTTCTAAGATCTCATCTAAATTGACCCTTCTTCAGCTTAAACCCATTACCCCTTGTCCTGTCACTACACTCCCTGATAAACAGTCCCTCACCATCTTTCCTGCAGGCCCCCTTCAGGTACTGGTAAGCTGCAATTAGATCTCCCTGGAGCCGCCTTTTCTCCAGGCTGAACAACCCCAACTCTCTCAGCCTGTCCTCATAGGAGAGGTGCTCCAGCCCTCTGATCAGCTTCGTGGCCCTCCTCTGGACTCGCTCCAACAGCTCCCTGTCTCTCCTGTACTGGGGCCCCCAGAGCTGGACGCAGTACTCCGGGTGGGGTCTCACAAGAGCGGAGTAGAGGGGCAGGATCACCTCCCTCGGCCTGCTGGTCACACCTCTCTTGATGCAGCCCAGGACAGGGTTGGCTTTCTGGGCCGCAAGCGCACACTGCTGGCTCATGTTGAGCTTCTCATCAATCAATACCCCCAAGTCCTTCTCCTTGGGGCTGCTTTCAATCCATTCCTCGCCCAGCCGATAGTTGTGCTTGGGATTGTGCTGACCCACATGCAGGACCTTGCACTTGGCCTTGTTGAACTTTATGCGGTTCGCACGGGCCCACCTCTCCAGCCTGTCAGGGTCCCTCTGGATGGCATCCCTTCCCTCCAGCATGTTGGCCCCACCACACAGCTTGGTGTCATTGGCAAACTTGCTGAGGGTGCACTCCATCCTGCTGTCCATGTCGCCGACAAAGATGTTGAACAGTGCCGGTCCCAGTACTGACCCCTGAGGAACGCCACTCGTCACCATTCTCCACTTGGTATGCTGCTTTTGGTTATAGAGGAAGTTGGTAGCACTTCAGGATGTAGTAGAGAGTGTACATTTATGTGGTTTGAAAAAGCAGAAGAAATATTAGGAGAATACTGAATGCCTTGGAACCAGCCAATTTTATGATGGAGGCTGTATGTATGTAAATATTGTGTGAAATGTTTCTTCTCTTGAACCTAACTTGCCTGTCTTGGACAAAACCACATCTCTTAACAAAACATAAAACTCTGTATAGAATAATTTGTCCATGTGAAGGGAAAAAGGATAAAAAGTTCCAAAATCAGTGTCTTGTCGGCTTTGGCAATTTTTCTCTTTCTCTCCTCCTTACCAGTGCTACGTAGGTAACTGAACTGCTTTTAAACCATTGTGTTTTCAAGGAAACTGAATGATCCTTCCATTATCACGCCATTTTCCCGAGATGACCGGGGTTATACACCACTTCATATAGCAGCTATTTGTGGTGAGTAACGTTGGTTTTCTTCACTAGTGTTTTCTACTCCTTGTGTTTCTTATCTTTATGTTAGCATGTTTTCCAACTTTGCATTAAAGAGTGAATTTTGCATTAAATTATTTTCTGTTTGTTTGCTATGGAAACTGGTATCTTGGCACAGACTGAAGTTATTGTATATTCTTTTAAGCTCAGTTTCTTATGGCTAGGTTATTGTTTGCTGGCTGTTTACTTTTGCCTTAGTGGTTGCCACAGCAGTTCTTTCTTCAGGTGTGGAAAAAAGTAAAAATGTGTCATCAGAAACCAGTCTTGTTTTAAACAACTGGCAAATTGAGAAATTAATCTTTTCTCTCTCCTGCAGCTGGCTATGCATGGTAGATCTGTACCATCTCCTGTCTTGTAATGTTTGTTATGCCGTTGATCTTACATTTATTAGAAGATGCATTAATTTCTTAGTGAGGTGTTTTTTGTTAATAAATGATTTCCTGGTTTTATTATTATCTTGAATCCAAATACAAGAGCGCTTTGTGTGACATGGCTTTATTTTCTATTATTTTCTTACTCATAACATACAAGCGTAGCTTGCTTTTAGCTGGAGGTTCTTTTATGGAGCTTTGACCTTGAGTAATCTGCAATAAAAAAATCCAAATGCCAAGGAAGTGAATATACAGTATGTAGAAACATAGTATGCAGAAATCAGGGTATCTCAGTTTATAGTACGTATTTGAATTTGAAAAGTAGCAATGTTCTTGTGCAAAGTTGACTTTTTTTAATGTCTGCGTATTTTTCAAGGGCAAACATCATTAGTGGATTTACTAGTAGCCAAAGGAGCCATTGTCAATGCTACAGATTACCATGGTTCAACTCCACTTCACCTTGCCTGTCAGAAGGGATACCAAAATGTTACAGTAAGCACCAAAAAAACTTAATTGGAAATAAAAGGAAATACTTAACCCAAATAATAAATACACGACTCTTACTAAGCTGTTCTACTGTTACTATCATTTAGGTCTTCTGAGAAGCTTTTACTGGAACTGTGTATGCTTTCAGAATTGAGGATCTTTTATCATTGTAGTTTGCATGATATTTTATTTTTCCCTGTACTGCAAGGTTTTCAGATATTTGTAATAAACAAGCAATTTTGACAGGTATGCATGCTTGATAATTCATCCATTTATTAACACACATCTCTAACACATAGGTCAAATGGAATAGCCTGTTAACATCTCTGCGCTCTATTAAGACAGAACCACCATTGCAGTCTTCGGAATGAATTAAATGACTTCACATTGTGTTTAAGATAGACGGTGTAACTACATTAATTATTGTGTGCCTGAATTTTATATATGTGAGATTCTTCAATTAGCAATGTAGGGCGAAACCAGTACTGTAATGCCAAGAAGGTAGTGTCTGAAAAGGAGAGACATAGCTAGTTTTTCATGAAGTGCTTCATCATGCTGGAAACCTAAAGGAATCTACAGAGTAACAATGGTTTGTCCATTAATTTTTTAGTTACTTAAATGTCTACTTTTATTTTTCTTTTAAGCTTCTCTTGTTGCACTATAAGGCAAGCACTGATGTTCAGGACAATAATGGAAATACTCCACTTCATTTAGCCTGCACTTATGGTCATGAGGATGTAAGTGACTATTTTGTAACAAAGTAAATGGATATTCTAACGGAATGGAATTAAACTGTGGTGCAAATTTGTACTAAACTTACATATTTTAAAAACTAAATAAAAAAGATTTGGAGGCTAACTATTTAATGCTGTAAATTAGGACTTTATTTAGTAGTTCATAGCAATTTTTATTATGCATTCACATTAAAGATAGTAATATTGTGCAAATTTAGTGGAGTTATTTAACTCTGTTTAATGACACTGAACCGTAAAAGCCTGCCCTTTACACAATGGATATGAGCAGCAATGAAAAAAACCTTTTTAGGATTGCTCATACGTTAACATAATAACATAAATTATATGAATTGAGAGACAATACTATAATTTATTGATAGCTTTCCTTTTCTTTCCAGTGTGTCAAAGCTTTAGTCTACTATGATGTGCATTCCTGTAGACTAGATATTGGTAATGAAAAGGGAGATACTCCTCTCCATATAGCTGCTCGTTGGGGCTATCAAGGGATCATAGAAGTGCTTTTGCAAAATGGGGCAAATCCAGAGATTCAAAACCGGATGAAAGAGACTTCCCTACAGTGTGCATTAAATTCCAAGGTATTCTTCTTTATCTTCTCACCTGATTTCTTTCTGACACAGTTCCACAGAGGTGTAGATGCTTACCTGCTAATAGGATTTTGTGGTCTTGTGCTATTAAAGTGAAAATGAATGTTTGCCTTTAATGAAGAAGGGTTACATTTTAAATCTAATAGCATGAATACAGTCTATGGTATAGAACGTAAATGTGTAAATGGGTACTTTTAATCTGCTCAGTCACGATCTGTTACTAATATTAGGTTGTCAGCTACTTTACGTTTCAGATTCCTTTTTACATGCAATTACATTGGTTCTCTTTATTAATATTTTTGTGCAGATTTTGTCATTGATGGAATTAAACTATCTAACGTTTGAAAGGGGACAGAGTGCTTCTGAGGTAACAACCAGTGCAAGTTGCTAAACTTTTTTTTGCTTATGTTTAACCTGCTTAATCTGATACGTAACTTTTTCTGCGTTTTTTTTTTTTTTGTTTTGTTCTTGATTTTTTTTGGCCAACTTTAAGTCACCACTTAGGTCTCCTCAGCGGTCAACAGAAACTTTCAGCAGAGGATCATCTGTCTCAAGCCTGTCATCAGCATCAACTGATATAAGGCAAGAAGAAGTAAAAAATAGTTATAAAGAGGTAAGATTGAGATATAAGTTTTGACAATAAGCAAACTGAAGGAATCTAGAAGAGTGATATTTTGCAACACTCTTTTAAACTGCTTCTTCCGGAATAGCCGCCTGTCTGGTTTGGAAAATTATATGCTGCGATCCTCAGATGCTTGTCATCTCAGTATCTAAACACTTATTTTTGTATGGTATCAACTGCTCTGCTGGTTATTTCTGGGGAAAAATTGAAAGCTTATTTGGAGTAGTTGTTCAGATTTACTGTAGTTAAACTACATAATTTGAGAATTTGTTGAGTTTCCAAAATGATAATGGCAGTCAGTGCCTCAAGGACCTTGCTGTCCTGTCCAGGAATTAAATGCCATTGTTAGCTTACCAAATCTGTCAGGGAAAAGAGACGACTACTACAGGCATACTAGCAAACAATTTAACAAACTAGAATGTCAAGACAAGCTTCCAAAATAGGCATAGGAAATCAATTTTGTAATATGTGAAGAAGTACGCTAAATACTAAATATCTTGCACATATAGAATCGTATGTGTTTGCTGATTTTGCTCTGTGCACACCAACCAAGATGCCGTCCTCTGAATTTTTTCATGTGGGACCTCAGATCCATACTTTTCATTTACCCCTCCTACGACTGTCATATCACCACTCCTTCTGATGCTTCTCTCTTTTTTCCCCAGTCCTCCTGTTCCATTTTTTCCAAATTGACCTCCATAGTATTTTTGTTTCTCTCCATGCCATCTCTATATTCAAATTCTTACTTTTCCTGCTATGAAAAGGTTCTTCTCTTGCCAGAAGTTTCTGTTTTCTAAAAATGTTCAAGAAACTCAAAGATGTGAAGTTTGACTGGACAGTATTACTTCACACTTCATTATCAGTTGCTGTGTGAGAGCCTCAGTGTAGGAGTGTACCTCCCCGTTTGCAGAGTGAAGCACTCTAAGTAAGGTCTAATGTGCGTAAAAGTTCACCTCATAGATTGAGGATTTATTTTTCCTTAAAGGAACAAATTTATCACACCCAAGAGCTAAGACTGTAGTTCAAATCAGGGAAGAAGACTACAAGCAGCTTACACCTTAGATTCTTGGGGTTAATGACCTTCTGCTGTAATCCAGCTTTAGTTCATTTCTGTTTGCCAAGTTTCACATGGGCTCACTGCTCTTACTCGTACCAAGCAAAGAGGCAAGGGCCTAATCTGAGAGAGCTCCGTGAAGGGAACACCACGGGAAGCAATGGGAAGCTGATAAGGTCAGTTTTCCAGACATCAAGGTTAGACCATGGATTAAGGGGATGCAGTTAGATCATTATTAATCAATGCTGCTGGTGAATTAAACTCTTTGCTTAAATGAGCCAGTCATGGTGTATGTCTTGCATGTGGCTTGTTTACAACTTAGAAAAGAAAGAGTGAAAGAGCCAGGCAAGTAAATTTGGAGCTTCCTCTGATGGAACTAATAACTCCTTGCACAATTTTTGTTCAGCAACAGAAAAACTGAGCATGTGAGTGAATTGCAGTAGATTTCTTTCATCTATTTTTACATTTAAAGTAAGGTACTTCTGTTCCATGGAGGACTGAGAAAGCAAACTGGAAAGATGAGGAAATGCATGTAACAGACATTTTGCCCTAAGTACTCTTAATAAATTATCTATGAGCTGCATAACAGATGTTGTATGCTTCTCCATTGCTAGGGCCTGAGGCAGTTTTTAGAACTGTAAGGCAGTTGTTATTTTTGGAAAGAAATTATCAGAGCTTGTGGGTCACTTGCTATTACTGTTAGGCATCTTGTATGTGATAAGAGATGGAAGGCTTCTGAAAGTCATCAAGACCATTACATTCTCCAGCGATATTCTTCTATACAAGCAGGGGAAATTTATGGGAGGCACAGATCTCCCTAGTATATATAGTCGATTTTAGATGTATATGTGTAGAGATTGGGATTCAGCTCACCTAACTTCGGATGTCTGAAAGGCAGTTGTCTTAACTTTAGGCATCTATTTTCCCTCCTTAGTGGAGAGAAATCGGTACCTCCAGAGAAGAATTAATCTTGGACATGCTTAGTTTGACCTGAGTTGCACTTGAGTGTCATTTATTGACTGCATTCTGTTCTGTAGCTAGCAGAGAGGGAGTTTAAATGACTGGCTTAGGTTTAGACAGCTACCTTCTACTCATTCAAAGTTAAGCAAGAGGAATCCTGACTTGAGCACCTAGTGCATGACTTCAAGGAGCTTCACCTTGTGTTAGAAAGGTAGCAATAAAATAAAACTTAGCAACTTTCCTAAAAAGAGATAAAAATGGATGGAGAGATTTAATCTAACCTCTGATCTTTCACCTGTAGATATGTCCTATTCTTCTGCTAAAACCCTGAAGAAGGAGATCAGACCAGTAAAACACAACTCCATTTTAGTCTCATTCTTCCTTGTTTGCTTTACCAAACACTACTGTCACAGTCAGCAAGGTAATCATTTCTAGATAAAGATTGAAACGTGACTGTAGCTGTTACTCCGTGACATCTTCAACTTGCAAGATGTTTCTTAACATTGAAATAAGTTTGTTTACACAGCAGCATCTTTGGTGATGATGGCACAGCAGGAGCATAATTTCCTATAATGTTGAAACAGACTTTCACAAAGCTTATTAAATGATTCTTCAACAATCTGCAGAGACTGGACAAGTTGCTTATTGATAGTATTAATGGACTCTCCCTGCCCTTTTACTGGCACCTATGCCATTTCTATGAGCTTAGATCTCAACTCCTTCATTTGAGAGTAGAGAATCAGAGGAGAAGCGGGGAGACAAGTACATCTCATTCTCCTGCTTTCACAAGCAATCGGAGGGATCAGGGGAATGGCATCAGTGTGCTGCAGAGCACCTTCCATCTCTTCTTCCCCCACTTGCCTCTTTCCCCCACAGAGTTCATAAACACATTCAAGCAGTCGTGCTCAGGCATTAGCTGGCATGAGCATGTACATACTTCATTGGTCTAATGCTGGTCCCTGGAATAACTATCTGAGTTGAAGAGACCTGGCTTTTGCTAATGCATACCCTTTGATATTTGTATCTTTTCAGATTTTAAGTAAGAAAACAAATTTCATACTTACAGTCAGGTTAGATTTGTACATGTTTATTTTTTAACTAGGAATAAACCGATAATCTGCAAATGTGAAGTGAACAACTGGAAAGCATCTTTTTCATCTTAAACTGTTGTTTCTCAAATCGCACAATAAAACCTGCCATTCTTTGTGCTCCTGGTAGCTTATAGTAGCTCAGCAAGAGGCCAAACAGTACTAGTGTTTATCAGGATAAAAATTTGTCTTGAGAGGGATTTTTAGTGTTAGGTTCAGAACAGAAATGCATAGTCAGCTGCTGCTGAAGTGGCATAATAATGTGTTATCAGCTTACATGGCTTTGCTTATGTGCGGACTGCGTGTCCTCTATTTAGGTAAGTACTGTTTATCATTAAGCAAGTCAGAGACCATCAAATAGCCACAGGCCTTGCACAGCTTTTGTATTTCATAAAGGAAGAAGGTTTTTCCTTTAAAACTTTATCAACAAATATGACATGGGCCAGCAGCAATCCTGCCACATGAGCTTTAGGAGGTTAGTGAAGGACACAGGATTTTCTGTGTACAGCTTAATACCAATACTAACAAAGCAAATAAATTTTCTTCATGCATAGGTGGAAAAACTCCTAAGAGCAGTTGCTGATGGAGATCTGGAAATGGTGAGTCTTAGCATGGCTGTTGAATATTATTGAATTCCAATTTACCTCATTCAAATTGAGGAATTTATTTGTAAATTATATTTAGGGAAGAATGTTTTGGGTAATACCTTCCTTCAGCAACAATTAATCAAATTCAGCTCATTTTCTGCAAAGAATATTCACTCCACGTCCCGAAATTATTATACCTACAGTGCTTCAAGGGCCCTTATTTTGACATTTCCGTGACTTCTTGCACCAAATAAATTACTTTAAATTGAATAATTTCTTTGTGAAGGCCTATCATTTAAAAATGTATGCATAGCCACCTCTAGGAGATGCAAAGAACTTGGGAAGAACAACATTCAGGACAGGTATGTTGAAAAGAAATATTGTGGGAAGGAGCAATTTATTTGCTTGCAGGTGCTCAAGCTGCGCTGTCAAATGCTGCTGTTAGATGGGGAGCATGGTGCATTGCAGAACTGTAAAAAGATATGTACACTGAGGTCACAATATTGGACTGGATATGCAGTCAGCACAAATCAAACAAGGCAAAATAGATGAGTTTTCAGGTAAACCTGATTTTTGACAGCAAATCCAATAGAAAGTGTTGTTATTCCTAGTCGCTTGTTCCTGTGTCACAGAAGTACATTGTATCTTTTCCCATATGTGCATTGATGCACGTGCTCAAGTGGCAGCGCTGTGCACCAGTTCTGGAAATTGAATGATGGGTTATACAGTTTGTGTTTTGTTTTGTGGTTTGTTTGTGGGGTTTTTTTTTTTTTTTTGGTTTTTTTTTGACTTAGGAAGCATTCCAGTAATACAGTATTTTTAAATCCACAAATGCTTTTTTATTCCTAAATTGCCAGGTTCTCTAATGCTTTGAATATCGTCTGCTCTTTTCTGTGTGTTTACTGCATGTAATAATTGTGCATTGGTACTATAAATGAAAAATGGGGTCTTATTTTGTTTGTTGTGATACCTTTTTATTAATATTTCATACAGAGAAGAAATGTAGGTGACACCATTCAGTACAGAGAAGTTATCTCAAGGCAATACAACTTTACTGTAGTTTGGATTTCACTTCAAATAGATAGCTGATGGCTGTAATAATACCAGTTTCAGAATTGATGTTCTGTAATCTGTGATAGTTACCACCTGTCTTGACATATTTTTTAGTTACTATTGCCCTTTATTTCTGAAAATTTGAACAATAAGGTGCTTCCAATGTCATTCTACTGAAAAATTGAAGATGACACAGAAATCTTTAGAAGTTTTGTCTTTGGGAAGATGTATAAGGCTGTACATTTCTTAATTGTTTTGTAGTTCACAGAACAAAATCAGGAATCCATGTGAGAATGCAGGGTTTTTCTGCTGGATGCATGTTCTGAAAAATTTGTTTAGGTGATAGGTACCAGCAGTTACAGATCCTAATGAAGCGTCACACAGTCATAGTAAAATAGATAATGTGTGGCAAAATATATACCGTGTTAATATTGATTTTCTCATGTTTTATTCCAGTTAGATGATAGAAACAAAATAATTTATCAACTGATAGAGAAAAGAACTGTTCAGTTGTTAAGTAAATATCATTATCCTCATTTACAATGTAACTTAATCTTAGTAATTATTTCCAGGTCAGCCCTTAAGTCATTTCAAGAAGCAGCAATATATACAATGGTGATATTTACCACTCTCCTGGCAAGTAGTAAACATGAATGTATTACAATTAACTTTTCACCGACTTTGTGAAAATCTAAACTGCACCATGAAAATATTTAAAGAAAATTAAATACAGTGCTGTAATTTGCTGGAAAATTAATATCTAGCACTGCTCAACAAATATCAGCAGTGATAAGCACATAGAAATCTAATCTATGCATTCAGATGACAGAATCACTGTAATTTTTGTGGCTTTACTTTCCACATTGCTCAAATTCATGTAAAACTGTTCATTATAAAGAGAATTGTCCCATTGGATGGCAAAGGTTACAGCTTGCATATCTATTTAAAAAACACGGTTATTTAAAAACTCTTTATCTTGTTCCGACAGCCTGAGGTCTGTCTCCATAGGAACAGAAGCAGCAGTACGGTCATTAGTGCCGTTGTAGATTTCCACTGTGACAGCCAATTGAGTGTTGCAAGAGGAGGCATTTAAAAAAAAGTGCTATGAAACTGGAAGATTAAAAAAAATAAATGTTGTGCTGTGATTGTTCAGTAAGCCAGAAAACAACCTTTGTCATCATTGTAGCACCCACAAACTTCAAAAGCAAGTATGCTCTAGATTGGAGATAATGATGTTAATCAATGACAGTTATTTTAATTAGCTGACTCAATGGCAACTAATTCTACATTTCGAAAATAAAATTTAGCCCACATTGGTAAATTTTTTGAGTCTGTAGTGAGAAAGAAATATTTTGGAACAGTATTTTTGGAATATATGTATAGAAAGGTGGCCCTGCTAAATATTCCAGCAAATGTGTTACTCTGCAATGTAAAGGTTTTACATGGTGAATTAACTGGCAAAAGGAGATCATGGACAATTTCCTGAGATGCTTCAGTGCAGGTCTGCTTTGAAGTACATTTAACCTTTTGACCAAAAAACCCTTAAAAAAAAAAAAAGCTATTCCACTGTAATTATAGAGAGGTATGCATGGGAGTAGCATGTTCAGATTTTTGGTGAGACACTGGTATTGTTATGTTGAGAGCTGTGTATTTGGATAGCGAAAGCAGCAGTATTGCGTTGTGACAGAAGGAAAAGGTGTCAGTTGTGAGAGTCTTGGTCAGTCTGCAGAGAAAGGAGGAAGTGAAGTGACAGTAATATTTATTTTAGACATGTAACAAATGTAGTAAATAGTAAATCTTCATTGATCTGGCCTTCCGTAAACACAAGCTTCAGGAAGATTTCCTTTTACTCCAGAGAACAATGTGGAATGTGCAGAGAAAGTACTATTCCCTGTGAAGAACATCTTTCCTATCTCAGTTATGTTATCATTCAGAAGCAGGTATATAGCCCTTACTAGTTGTCCTAAGATTTATTCTAGCTGCATCTGTTTAATTGGATAGATAATTAATGAGTATTTGGTTTCCCAGAGCTACCTTAATGGTAAGAAGCAGAACTTGCTGACAAGTGTGAGAGTAAATACAGTGGGAGAAACCTGTAGGAAATTCCTTTCTCCCCATTCTCTTCTTGACTAGCATCTGTAGAGCTCTTGGGTTGGTCCAGTTCTGCGGCATCAAACCCAACCCATGAATCCAGCAAAGAAGGTTCTATCTCAGTTTTGGCAGAAGGTGGTTCCTCAGTTTTGCTTCGTGCCACTGCTCAGTGGGAGGCAAAGGGCTCATCTTTCTTCATGGTAATAAGACAATGATACATCTTTTGACAGCTCTCTTGAAAGCTGCTAAAAAAAAAGTAAAAGGAAAACCCTTCACAGGATAACATGTATCACAGCTTTATACACACTGTGTAATCCTGTAACTTGCTGTGTCTGGGAGATACAGCACAAGTGCCCTGACCTTCCTCCTGTCTTTTGAGTGCTGTGATATTAGCAGTTTTCATGCACCTAGAAAAAGGTGACTGTTAATGTATTGTCCCTTGCATTATGAGGCCAATTTAATTGCCACTTCTGTCTTGAGTTTCTGAAAGACTTGTCTCTGAGCATAATACAAACTCAGAATGATACACTGGCTAGATGTCAGGCTTGACATTGCCAGATGGTGTAATAATGGAGATTTAATACAGTCATTGCTAGTGCTAAGATTTCTTTAGTTTACAGTGGATTAATGAGTTTCAAGGTGAAAATGTATTTCTTAAACAGCTTTTTTTTGTTGCATAAAATTTAATGTAAAATTAACATGCAGTAAGTGTCACTGTTTGCAAATTGCACATGAATGCTCTGAGTCCTGAGACTGTCTTCACTGAAGGACCTCTCTCTCCCTCAAAAACGAGGCATTGTACATTGAGGAAAAAAGTGAAACTGTCAAGCTCCTGGGAAGTGACAGACCTAAGAAAAGTCAGTGCCCCTGCAAAGTTTTGGATATTGGTTAAATGTCATCATCCTTGTCACTTCTTATGTTCCTTAAAGCAAAAGATGAAACAAAATTCACATTGATATAAGCTGGCACAAATCATCTAGGCTAAAAGGATTTGGAGGGTTTGAGAATAGGTGAACACTGAAGTCTTGATTAGGCAGCAGGAAGTCATTTATAATTTACTTCACTGCTATACTTGGTGAACTTTCTAGCTGCTTTGTCAGCAATAACATTTGATTTTTTTTAATTTGGCCTGTGAGCAGCTGATGCCAGGAGGTAGCTGAGATACAAGTGTATATTGATGAAATCTTACTTGTCTGCATATGATAATTTATTAGGACATGGAACTTGTGGACTCCATAAAGGAGGACTTGCTTTTTATGTCAGGTACGTTATCTCTTGGAATGGATGGAAGAAGACTTAGAAGATGAGGACGACACAGTCAGTACATCAAAACCAGAATTCTGCCATCCGTTATGCCAGTGCTCAAAATGTGGGCCAGCACAAAAGGTTGGAATATTTATTCTGTAAAAAGAATAATTTCTATTCTTGTAATGTAACTTCTAGGTCTAGGGAAGTAGCATTCATGTTGCCCAACACCTCTGTATCTCTGCCTAAAAGTCAGTTAAATGTATACAGATCTTAACAGAGTTCATCTGATGTCTTGAAATTGTTCTCTTTTTCATTGAACTGTAGAAAATTTTGGATACAGGAACAGCGTTGAAAGACTTGCTCAATATCTAATGGAGTGAAAAAACTTTGCAGTTTGCTTTTAGAATAGGTGGACTGCTGTCATTAAGGTTTGGACAACTCTGAATAAATGGGAAAAATGTTTTTCTAAGCCTCAGTTTCTCCTGGTTCTCTTTTATAGTTTACATTCCTGTCACAGAGTATGTACTTATCTGTTAGTAATCAGTTTAGCACGGAATACCTGCTAATCCGATAATCAATGTAATGCTGATAAAGTCTTTTTTTAATTGCATGACATCTTTCATACAAGATATGTCTAAAACCTCTTCAGAGATTAAATGTAATTGCAAAGACTTTCTTTTCAATTGCAAAGATTTCCTTTCCCCTTATTAATCATGGACTGTAGAGAAGAATCAGGCTTTACAATGTGCTTTTTAAAAAAAAAAAATTAAATATGGAATGATCCCAGCTTATTGGAAATAGAAGACCAATTACTTGCTTTTCAGAAAGAAAATGTATTACTGTGTCTGAAGGTATACATAACTGGATAAGTCATTGCAAAATAAACCAAAGTATAAATTTTCAGTGTATTGGCTGCTTTGAGGTAACAGTATCTGTATTACATAACTGAGAAAAAAACCTTAGATTTATTTTGTGCAGGCTAAGAGTGTGCTAGTTGTCCTTAAATGCTTCACATTCACACTGTGCTTTATTCTCTGCTAACATGTGTCCATGTACCCTGAGTACAGAGATCATGTGCTACAGATGCCAGAGCCTGTGACCACAAAGTTCATTTTATTGGTAACAGGGGAAGGAATGGCATTTGCCATTCCATTTGTGGAATTTACTTGCCTACTGAATGAGAAGTAGAAGGAACTTCTTAACTAATATTAACCAGTGTATTAGATAGACACACATTTAAGAGCACGCTGAGGATGGGCAGAATGAAAGATTGTCTACCACTGTAAATGTTAGGCACCTACACAGTTTGTGAGAGGAGTAAAAAGGGATGTTCTGTACTGCTGTGTAAGCTGTCTTCCAGGTAGTTTCCTTACCTTTCCTCCCCATGGGAGTCTGTTTTCTGGGTAGTGTTACTTCCACATGAATAAAACTAATTTTAGGTTTTATCCTTCCTTATTACCTTGAGCTTCATGTGGCAGTAAAATAAGTGTATAGTGTCTGTCTCTGAGAGCATAAATGCCTGTATAAATGAAAGTAACTCATAATATTTACACTTACTCTCCATATGTATGAGCATCCTAACAGCTATATAAAACCTGTAATTTCTGCCTGCATCTCAACCTGGTGCTGCTTTAGCCTCTTTTTAATATCATGAATATTTTGCCTGGGATTTCTGTATATGAAGCTATCAAGTTGGAAGAAAAGAGAGAAAAATAAAACTCATTGTTCTGTTGAAAAATACTACTAAGCTCTCTAACAGAAGTTCTTGTAATGTCAATCTACCTGTTTTGTATATAGTTAGCAGGTATTTGGCTGCTTTTTGGTCAGCAGAAAGTAGCATGATTAATTACATAGATTTGTTGTGTATTTTCCTCAACAGAAATTTGCAAGGATTTCTGCTAATGGACTTGGAGTAAACGTTTCAAACCAAGATGGTTTTACACCATTGCATATGGCTGCACTACATGGACACTCTGAACTTGTCTCTCTCTTGTTGAAACGTGGAGCCAGTATCAGTGCCAAGAATGCAAAACATGCAGTTCCTCTTCATCTAGCCTGCCAGAAAGGTCACTTCCAGGTAACTGAGCCTCTTCATAAATGCAAGCTATTTAACACTTAACCGCCAACAAAAGCTGTTTTGTGAAATTATCAACAAATTTATCAACAAGACTAAACCAGTAACAGTGAAAATTAGTTTGGCGATTCTGTTTTTTCTTGGAATGTCTAAAACCTCGAGACAGGATGGAGATCTTTCAACTGAAACAGTTTCAGTAGGCACCTTTTCTTTCTAAATGACCTGAAATAACGGTTTAATGAAAGTGCTGCAAATAGCTAGTCACACATCAAACACTTTAAAAATACCTTGTGCAGCTGAGTCTTCCTATGTATTTTCTCTCTGCCCGTTCTGTTCAAGGAGGTTATGTCTACATCTGTTGATATCTTGACTTGATATCTTCAGTAGCCACAGTATTAACTATTTACTGTATCTTCAACTCATTTAAGTAGATTATGAGCCAAGTGGAGCCCTGAGAGTAGCAGAAGACCTCATCCCTGCCTTCAAGTCAGGGAAGCATAAGCAGTGAAGGAGAAGCATGAGCTAGTGAGGGGAGGATATTAATACAGGAGGGAGAGTAAATGAGAGGAGAAGAACAATGATCATGAAAAAGCAGGTGCAGACAGGCAAATGGGAATATGCAGGAAAGTGGAAAACTAGGGTTTTAAGAATAAGGAGCTGAGGACTGCAAGAGGAAAAAAAATTAAGAGAATTGTGAAGATGATGGGGAGACAAAGCACTAGGGAAGCAAGAAGAAAATGAAAATACAACTCAAACTTGTAGGTTAATGAAAGCTAGTTCGTGGGATATTTACAACATAAAGAACTTCCAGGTGTTCTGATGAGTTCAGAATGGGGAAAGGATACTGTTGCTATGGTGGTTTGTTTTTGGTGGTTTGTTAAGTTATTGATTATGTATGTTTCTCACATACCTCCAGTTTTATTTTCTGGCCTTTCTTCCAGTTGCTTAAGGTTTTTTTTAAAAATGTGTGGTAAAATATGAAAATTAGTCTGATAGGAATAGGTGCTTGTAGTTATCATCTCTTTGGCAAAGATGAGAGTTGTTTTCTCCATCCTTTTTTCTTTCATCTCTTTTTCATTCCAGATTTCAAAAAAATGTTTAAAAAAAAAAAGAGGGGAACTTTCACTGCATGAATATGTTTAGCTGGTATCTTAAAGAGTTGTTACTTCTTTCAATAGGTGGTAAAGTGTCTGATGGATTACAGTGCTAAACAAAATAAAAAGGATATATATGGAAATACTCCTTTGATTTATGCATGCTTGAATGGACAGTATGAGACTACTGCCTTGTTGTTACAGGTAAGATCACTGAAAACAGAATGTTCAGGATAGTATTTCTTAATTCTATTTTCTGTCTTTATAACTTCCATTTTATCTTGCTGTCCAGCATGGAGCTTCTATTAACCTTTCTAATGCCAAAGGAAATACAGCACTGCACGAGGCTGTGATAGGAAAGAACGAAGCCCTGGTGGACTTGCTACTTCAGAATGGTGCAATGACGCACATAAGGAACGAAAGGAACTGTACCCCTGCAGACTGTGCTGAGCCGGTAAGTGCAGAAAGAGCATTTCTAAGGTTAGATTTTCCTAAAGTTCTATATGCATAATGTAGGAAAGAAACCAAACATAACTATTTGTTATGGCAATGATATTTGCCAAGACTTATGTATTTAACAACTATGCATGATATAAAGACTAAGATGCCTGTTTATTGTACAACACACAATATGATATCTGTGGTACATGAAACCTGTTATGTTTCTAAAATCCTAGACAAACAGGATGAGGAGTGAAAGCACATATGTGAATGAAAATGACGTTATAATCTATGCTAGTAATGGCAGAGAGAGCAGAAGAAATGTTGAATGTAGGAAAACGAACACCTTTCACTGAAGAGTTACACTGCTAGCAATCTTCTTGTTCCATCCACCGTCTTTTGCCCTTCATGCCTTTTGATACCTTTTATCTTGTCATCGATAACTGTGACCTTCCCCTTTATTAACAGCAATAACACAATATGTAAGATTAAATTATAAAGAATTATTTCACTCTTTAAATGATTTGATGCATGGTCCCTTATCTTTATGTGCTCAAATAGCCTCTGAGATGTAGCATAATGACCACAAAATTCTGTATGGAATCAATTTTAGCATGTGTATTACCATTTAAACTGAAATTAGCTTAACCATCAATAACACAGTTTAAAATAATAGGTCAAGACCACAAAATCATCACTCTGGTACAGTGCAACTTGTGGAACACTGATTTTGTCCGTACTCAAAATGATACAATTTAAAGTTTGTATTTATAATGAGATATTTTTGTGTGCATTACATTTATTTAGGCAGCAATTAACTAACATGCTCTGCATAGACTAGAATCCTAAATTGTATTGATGTTTTTCTTTTTTTTGTTTTTCTTTTTCTTTTTTCTTCTTTTTTTTTCTTTCTTCTTTTTTCTTTTTCTTTTTTTCTTTTTTTGTTTTTCTTTTTTTCTTTTTTTTTCTAAATTGTACTGATGTTTTTCTTTTTCTTTAATAATGATGAAAATGGAAACTTTTAAAATTAAGAATTCAAACATCATTAAGTTGCTGGAAACAGCACCAACCTATGTACGTACATCAGCAGAGAGAGAAAAGGAGTGTGAGCAGCATGCTGCTATCAAGATAAGAAAAAAAGGTACATGCCATATTTCCACTGGTATGAATAAAAAGGGATTTAGGAATTCATGTGTGACTACATCAAATATTTTGTATAATTGATTGAGATATAATTAAAGAACAGACAACTATTTTGTGTGTGTATTACAGGTAACACCTAAAATACCATAACTAAATGTAGCAGACTTTGTATTATGTTCATGACATTGCTGCATACTCAGACAGTGAGGCTGTGTGAGCAGGAATTAGGGAAGATGAGGAGCACGAGTGCCCATTTCAGCATCCATGAGTTTTAGTTAGGCTTTTCAAAATCACTCTTGCCTGCTTCCCTAGGAAAGATTGTGAATATTCCATTAATAGAAGAGCAAAATTAATCACAGTATGATGATGCCAAAAGTTGATCTAGTCCTTTCAAATATGGGAATAGTTCTAAAGGAACAATAGAAGACATGAGTAAGTAATATTAACAAAGACATGGTATAGCATCTGTGTGTGAATTAGTTCAGGTTTGTAAAGATCGGAATTAAGGGCCTCAAAGTCCAGAATGACATGGTTTCTTCAGAAGCTGGGCCAGTTATGCTAATCTGATTAAGAATGCTTACTCCTGTGACTTGAAATGCTTTAAAATTTCCAAAGATAAATTGTGACTCTGATTCAAGTTATTACTATTAGAGTTTTACTGTAAAATTTAAAATCTAATGTCAGTAGATACCACATTTATTCAGAACTGTGGTTTTTTAATACTTAAGCATGACTCTTGTAATTTTAGCTGCCTGTTCTTTTAAACCCCTAGTGAATTCTAAGCCATGTGAGAAAGCCGATGATCCTATAAGCAGACAACTTCAACTGGTCCAATCAATTAACAGATTTAACAAGTAAGCATAGAAGCATCCTCAGAAGTACGTTTATTGTTTCCCATAAGCGAACAAACATACAACTGTTAATAAAACCCAAAAGCGGGTCAAGCATTGTCACACATCACATATGACTAATTTGACAGTAGATTTTAATCCTCCAGGCATGCATGTTCATGTCACCAGACAGATGTTGTAGGCATGACATATACATTGGTGGTGAACAGCAGTGATGTGCTGAGCAGCAGGAGGGAAAAGCTGGCTGACAAAGGAGTACTTGCAAACCTGTTTAAAATTTTTTTTGCACTAATACTTGGTGTACCATAAATTAAGAATTTCAGAGCTAGACTGCTTTAAACATATTATCTTAGTGCTTCACTCAATGGTTGGGTTTTGCCCAAACGTTAATGTATGTTAAACGTTAATGTATGTTCTGTGATAAAATAGAGGAAATACTAGTAGGCTGTCATTTTGAGAGGTCAGATGCCTTTCTGTGTTGAGATAGGGCCACCTTGTGGATTTTCTGTGATTGAGACTTTTGTAGAAAGACTTAGTTAAATTTAATTTCTTTGAAATATTTTTTAGAGCAAAGCATCTACGGAGAACAATAACAAGAGATAAAAGCGTCCCTAATTTTGATTATCAGTTATTGCATCAGGTAAGTGGAACTACTTGCTCGAATTATTTGTATAATATAGCACATCTGTTTGTTTTGTCTGCTATTAATATAGATACGTAAACCAGGAAATTTTCTTTGCTAGTGGTGGTCAGTGAATCCCCAAAATTCTGACTTTTCTGCTAAATTGCTAATGTTTTGTCATTGTCAAACTTCAGTGGTGCTACTACAACACCTCTTAAACATCTTATTCTTACTTTTAAACCTCTTAAGCCTCTTATTGCAGGCTTCATCTCTGTCTTGTTTTCTGTGTCATGTCTAGCAAAATCTAGGTTATGCCAAGGCTTGAAAAGTCTACAGCTTATCAGAGCTGTAGCCAAGCAGAGATGGTATTTACAAGAGAGAATTTTTTCAGTAGATTAAAATTGGGCATTGTGTGGTAGGTCTGCTTGTAGGAGGAGATTGTTTGCAAGGGTGACAGCAAACTGCATGTTGCGTTGTCAGCTGTGACACAAACAGGTGTAATCAATTCATCTGTGGCTGGGGGTACCATGGCACCCGAAGCCAATCTGACTGTTGGATGCGGCCCTCCACCCAGAGCGTGTGCTTTCTCTTCCTCCTTTCCACTGGCTTTGACTCTCATTGGACCTTCTGCTGAGCCATTTCAGCATACTAAATCAAGAGAAAAACTACCCTATTTAAAAGAAAACAGTTTTCTACCAGGTTAGTTCAGAAGCTGCCCGCTATTAGATTGACATAGCCTTGGAAATGCAGACTCTGCTGCTCAGCTCCATCTAGAAAATGGAATACTCTTCTATTTCGTAGAGCCCTTATGAGATTTAACATTTGCAAAGAGCCTTGAAAATGCCAAATTAATGCTATAAAACTAATATTTTATTAATTTTTTTCTAGTATTAATGATAATATCCCACTATGTAATTAAACATGGGATTTAGATTTTATAATTGTGGCTTGCTGAAGGCAGAGTATGTCATGCAAGTACAGCAGTTGTCAAAAAACTAATATGTGACTGATATATAGCACTTCAGCCATGTGTGACTATAGTGGCTTTCTGAATTTACAAGTCATACAGCTTTAAGTTGTTATATATTTTATATATATATATATATGTTTTTATGTATATATAAAAACACATGTATTATCTCTGTCTGAGACTTTTTCAAGATTGTCGTCATTATTTCAGTAAAAGGATATCATAATTAATTTCTGCCTTTAGTTTTTACCTTAGAAAATCTGTCATTAGCATGCTTGGATTCTCTTTTTTCTTTTAGCTATTTTAACATTTGCAGAGTGGCCAGTAGTCAAGGAGAGCCACCCACCCTGAAAAGGAAAAATCAGGAGCAGATATGGAAGTGGAAGATAAGAATAGTTGTAATGACCAAAAAGAGTCTTTAAGGGGGGTGGGAGGGTGGGTGTCTCTTCCCTGACAGGTAAGACCTGGGAGCAGGGAGGTTCTGCCTTTGCTTTCAGCAGTGCCTGGTTGAGCCTGTCTGCATTACAACTTACACGTTTCTTAATGGTAAAAGGAATGGCTGTTAATTTCAAGTACCTTGAGACTTGATCACAAAAGGTGTTTAGAAGAGTTAGGATGATATAGGGATAGTGCAGTGAAAATAAGTTTTGGAATGCCTTCATTATCTTTGCAGTTCTAGTACTGTCTATGTAGCCTGGGGCAGGTCAGCCTCTCTTGTTTTCTCATGTGTAGACCAAATATAATTACTGTCCTACAAATTATTTTTAATCCTTGGCTGTGTTCTCAGTATAAAGAATACCATGAAATTAATGTGGTAACTATATTCAAGAAACAGTGTATTCATTTTACTTCTTTGTAATGAAGAAAGTCGACAATGATTTTAACGTACCCTTTTTCTATCCTCACAGTTAGCTATTAAAAGCTTTGATAAAACCAAGTTAAAATCTGTTGAAACACTGGACCAGAGTAAAGTTAAGATGATTGACACAGGATGCAGTGGTGAGTTTGTGGAACATGATGACATGATAGAAGTTCCTCACAGGAGTAAATTAATGCACCGAAGACACACTGTTAATGTGCCACTTTCAGCGGAGAATGTCAACGATAATAGTTTATCCAGCCCTGTAAATCCAAGTATTTCACAATCAAGAGACTGCTGTGATGACTTGCTTTCAAAACATTGACAAGGAAGTGCGAATTTGATGTCAAAAGCTGAGGAACTAGGTGGCGTTAATTTCAATAACCCTTCACTGTGTATCGAAGAATTCAGTGACGCTTGCAAGCTTGCCTTCAGAACAGAATGCAAGGATGACTCTTCAGCAGAAATGGAATGTTCCTAGCACTTTTTGAAGACTGCATCCTGTTTATCTTGGAGGTAACTACACAGCCAGATCATTACTGATCTCAACAGAGACGTACCGAGATGTAGATGGCAAAATTACTTTCCTATTATAGTTAGCACTTACTAAAAAATTATATGTAACAGTAAACCAAACCAAACCCTAAATTGTATTTTTCAGCCACCCACTTTGTTTTTAAAAGTCTTTGAATAATTTTTACATTTTCCGTTTTTATCACTACATTGGATAAGTATATATATTTATATATATAAAGATATATTGGATAACAAGGTATTTATTGTCAGAGGTAATTGAAATGTCTCTATTTTTATTGTAATGTTACAAACCATTATAGTATATATTTCTGTATATTTCAGTAGCTGGGAAAACGATATGTATACATGCTATTAATGTGAAGGGATGCGATGCAATTCTTGCTAATTTCTTTGCAATGCTCCCCTGTATTGGATCTGCAAGATCAAGTTTATACAGGAGCCAGGATACTGGGAAAAAACTTTGGACTCGCTGTTCACAGCCTAATCAAAAAAATATGCAGAAGCAAGTGTGTGTAAGGACACAAAAATTGATTTAAGTTGTGGGTTGTTTTTGGTTTTTTTGGTTGGTTTTTTTCCCCCTTCCTCTAAAGCAAGTCATGCAAAAATGCACAAATATTCATGATTCTGAACCTGGGCAACATCTGCAGACAAAACAGCTGCTCAGGAGCCTGCTCTGGACTGCTCTTTTACAAGATGAAATTCCAGTTATGAAAGGTACTTCTTACATCAGTAAGCATTTGTTGGAATAGGCCGAGTATTACCCCATTCCTAAAGGTGATGACTGAAGAATCGAAAGCTCACAAGTAACTATGAGAAGGCTGCTTAGATTTGGACGTCATTTTCTAACTGTTTGGGTTATGGTAGGAGAATGTGTAAATAGCACAAGCCAGGTGTCTAAGTGCAGGGTTGGTTTTTTTTTTTTTTTTTTTTTTCTTGGCTCATCACATCTGGCTTGCATTTTATTTCACAAACTATATTTCTATGAATAATTCTGTTTCTTTTAACTGTGGTATTAGGAAACTGCCTGGCAAAGTACAAAGGTGGAAGACATACTGGTGATTTTTTTTAAAATAATTTTTTAATCTAAGAGGTAAAATGTGCAATAAGTGCACATATGGACATGAGGGTCATGTGTGTATTTTTCTAATAATTTATGAGTTCATCTGATTTTCTAATGTGCCTTGGATTTGTGCCAAATGATGGAAAGAAAAAACTAGTAAAATAACTGTTGAAAATGCTGTTTCCTTTGAGTGCTTTTTTCAAAGCATTGAGTCTTTTATGATTTCCTTGCTTTTGTTTTTGTAGGCATTTGAAGGCTTCACATTTTGTCTGTGGGTAAATTGAGGGACTTGTTGGAATTTACTCTCAAGTTCAATATGACCTTCTTCCCTCCTACATTCATGGATTACTATGATTAGGTTGTGTGCTTTTGGATTTAAGGCACAGAGGTGTACAATATAGAATTGCTGGTGAAACTGAACCTTTTCATGTAACTTCCTTCTCTAGCTCTACCTTCCCAGTTAAAAAAAAAAAAAAAAGTAGGATGGATGGTCAGCTATTACAAGCCAAAAGACCAAGAGGAAAAAGATACGAACTATTTTTTTTTCTTCTTGTGACATAAAAATGACCTAGAGGAAGTCACTTATCCTTACCTGTAGCAAGAATAACCTAGATATTACTTAGAAAGTTTAAGATAGAAATAAATGTTCATACATCTGATTTCCAAACTACATAGGGAGAATCTTGCTTGTTTTAATTATACTATGCATTTATCGAAATGATTCTTACGACTTCTTGACAATATGGATGAGAAAAATCAGTTTATTGGCTTTTCAATACTGGTGATACTATGCTACAAGAGTGTAAGTACAGAATATACTGCTGTAACCACAGAACATGAGTTAGAAGGACACTAAGTTCACTATCAAGTCTTTTTTCTTAACCCTTAATAATAAGCATAGTATGGTCGAAGAGCTTTGGAAACAGGTTTTAAGATAGCTTATTAAATAACTTTGAAAGGGTTAGAGATAAGTATGAGAGGATGTGAAATCTGAATTTAGTTACTTGCTTTTTTCTATTAAAAACAGATTTTGAATACAACAGGTTATGGGAAACAACTTGTTCAATACTGTTATATTTTAAAAATTGGCCAAGTGTTAAAGTAGCCTTTGCCTTTGAAAAACTTCCCCCTCCCAAATGAAACAGCAAATTGCAAGGAAAAAAACGTAGTAGCTTACTATGGCAACTTAACGCAGACTTGGTGCATATTGCTTACCGTATTTTTTAAGAAAATCTGTATTTTTAAGACATCTAACAGGAGAATATTTTTTTCTTGAGATTTTTACAGAAAAAATACAAATATATTAGAATTAACCTGAGTTTTCTATTACAGTATCAGAACAGTTGTCCTTGTGAACCTGAGGCTACTTAGGTGACCGAGCCATGCTTCAGTTTTATTCAGTGTTCAGTCCAGGATAAAGCTTATTTCCAGACATTTTTGATGTACACTGTATGTATAGAAAAAAAAAAGCACTTGAATGCCACAGTTCCACCATAATCTACATGATGGAAAGATAATAACTAACAAATTATTTAGGTAAATGAAATAGTTTGCAAGTTTCCTTTGACATGCTTAACCAAGCTTGTGATTAAAAAATACCTTAATATTCAAAGATATGATGATCAAAGGCTAAGCTGGAATAGGATTTGAAGGGAATACCCCTGGAAGCTTCCCCTACTGTACAGGCCAGTTTAACCTCCAAAAGGTTGCAAGTTAAAACAAATCCAAAGCATTACTTCATTTTGACAACCGAGATTCTGGAATAGCCTTTTTAGAAGAACAGCAAGGCAATAAAGCTTATGTTGTTGTTAAGTAGAATTCGATAAACTTGGGAATGGGAATGTGAAGCATGGATGCTTGGAATCTATCTGCAGCCCCAATGGGAAAACTTTTAAACCCTCTATCACCACACCTTGGCTTGAAACTCTTAACGCTGGGAAAGGGGTCATTGGTCTAAAGAAATTCAGCATACACCCATCACATTACTAAAGTTAAGGAATCCTAATTACAAATATAGATAAACAAAATGCCCAGTCTAGTCCAAATGAAACAGAAATAACAACTGTTTAAATACTTTTTAACCACATTCACACACAATGAAAAACACCCACTAATGCTCACTTTAAACAATTTTATTCTGTTCCAAAAAACACTGCTGTTGGGATCATACATGTTCCTGTTAAATTATGTCAGAAAAGGGGTTTGTGGTGGTAGAGTGTTTATCAGCACGTTACAGTATTTATCCTAGTTACTTCCATAACCATATTTTTGAATAAATGTGTAGCACAAGTTCAGTTTTACTTTATGCATGCAGGAGTTGCAGAAAGTTTAGGAAAACAGTCTTTTTTCAAGGTAAGAAACACTCCAGCCATTTGATAAAAATGGAGGTAGTTTTAAGAATATATGATACCAAGTGTCTGAACAGTGCTGTATTACACGGTTAACTTGCTTTTTTAGAGATAGTTTTATAGGGAAACAGTTCAATGGTATGCTGGTTACAGTTTCTTTACAGACTGCCTGATATGAAGTCCTCTGATCCAAACACTACTTTGATACCTTCACTTTATTTTATAAATTTCCAGTAAGGATGTGAGAGCCAGTGAGTTGCTGGATGGGCTTCCTACCAGGGCTCAAGACACCTGGTTTCTAACACTTCTGTGATTTAGAGCCTGGAGGTAAGTCTTTAAATTCCTAGATGGAGTGGCTGTTCCCAGCTTTACACACAGCTCCTTCCCATGTTTTGGTATCTCCAATAGCAGCAAGTTAAGTGTGTGAAGTTGCCGAAAGCATAGATTACACACTGAGTAAGGGGCAACAAAATGTTCATGCTAACAAAGCAGTGGGGAACCCCGCACTGCTCAGGCCTTTTATACTACAAAAATTTAAGTTAAAAAAATCCCCTTCTCAGATTTATTTTACAAGACAAGTTCATTTGTTGGCCTTTTTATAAAAAAAAAAAGTGAAGCGTAAACATTTTCAGATCTTGCATTCTGCCTGATAACTATGTTGCCTTTTTCCAGGCCTTTTGTTTGGCAGGCAGTCTTACAGTAGTCTTAATCATCATCATCTTCATCAGAATCCAATACTTTCCTTCTGTTGAACTAAAATGAAATATATGAAGTGAAAATAGAAGGGTCACAGTAAATCCAACATAGAGCAAGCCTTTCAAACTCGACGCGTTTGACAATGAATAAGTTATACGGGAGCAGAACATTCACCCCATCACAACTGACCCCACCAAGTCCCCACCTGACATTGTGGTACAGGGCAGGTTCTGTCTCGCAACAGAACGCTGACGTCCCAGTGCTAATAGCTTAAGTTACACTGCTGATAAGGACTGCTGTGATTTAATCCCAGCACTTACCCGTGCACGTAAGAGAGGCAGTAAATACTAAGTGCTACCCTGAACTGCAATGGCGCAATACATACAATGTTCTGCTCTATTTTATAATAAATTAAAATTATATTTAGGAAATGAAGCTTACCTTTACTGTTGTTTTCTTTTCTGTTTGCTGACTCACTTTTTCAAGTATTTCTATCAAACCTTGTTCTGATACCTAGGAAAGCAAAAGAAAAGCCATATAAACTTATTCTGAGAGGTGCTTAGTATCAAACAACTGAATCACACTTTACCTTCTTATAAAAGGTGTTTGATAGAATTATATAATAGTATTTAGAAGCTCTCGATTGCCTTTTTCAGTTATTTAATTTACAGATATTAAAAACATCCATTTTTTTAGAGTGAATTAGGTTTGAAAATGAATATATGTGAGAAAGAATTAGAAAAACATCACTGACCTTTCCAGCTAGTTGTCCAAATCTTGCCATCTGTATAAGATAATTCTCTACTGCTTTTGCTTTGTCTGGTTTCACAAGTGCTAAATTGCTTACTGCAACAAAAACAGGTTCTGTTCATTTTGTTTTAAAACACATTCAAATACCTTCACTAGTTACTAAAAAGTGACAGATGTCCCTATGAAACCATCTTCTTCATGCCGGGGTCATGAAATAAATTGAAAAAGGCATTTTCATTTATATAAAGATACAAGATAGTTATATTTCTTGCTTTTAAATATTTGTTCCTAATTAGATTAACTAATTTTGACTCTCACTACAATTCCTACTATTAATTAAAAAGAAAATTTTGATTAACATCATTCAGATGTAAGCTAACCTCTCCCCTCCAATCACTGATATCACCAACTGCAAAGCTGTAATAGTTTTATCTTCCCATCAACAATATTTTTTGTCTGGCCTCTACACAAGCACATACGTGCTTGATTTGAGAATACACTAGATGAGAGTTTTTTATTAGAAAATTGCTTGGATACTTACATCTTGCACGAGCTGCCTGATCAAGAACTTGAGCTAAAATAGTATTTCTTATCTCTGCTTCCCTACAATGAAAAATTAACCACACATTAAAAGCGGGATTTCAAATACCTAAAATAATATGCACAAACCAGGAAACTACAGAAGACTTTTGAATCATGGAAGTGACTTCTTGAGGTCCCTTCAAACCTCACATATACATGATTTCTTTTATAGCATTTTCTGTCATGGGTAGCTCTACCTATGTTGACAAAGTTACATAGCTGACATCTTCCAAGAAATCAAGATGGAGTTTACTTGTTACACCTTATTACTACATCTTAAAAACAAAAGCCATGCTACCCACTGTAAAATTCTGCATTCATTCCATGTGGGATTTCACCAAAGGCAGCGTATGTTACAGCAGGCATAAGGAATAGTCCATGCAATTGCAAGACAGAACCACCTCATTATTTATTTAGAATTTTTCAATAAGTCTTCATATACTTACAATATTTGACTAAGTATTTGCAAACTGGCATTTTAGTTTATGCATTTCAGTTAATACAAACTTTGTGTGCAAAGTCCTGCTCTTTAAATACTTATTTTCAATTTTCTACTTAGTGCAAATACTAAACACTGTTTCTGCACTAAGCTCTGACATGAATTATTTTGTTTCATATTTTTAACTGCAATAGATGTCCCAGAAAAATCAAATCAACTAGGAAAGCATGTTCCCATTGCACCAACAGAACCAAACCCAAACTCGTCACTCAGACACAACTGCAGTTTGGGAAGAGTTCTGCCAGCCTTCAAGATTTTCTTAGGACCAACTCCTACCAACCCTGAAGAGCCAAGGTTTCTGAGTTCCAGAAGCAGATGACAATGGGAATGATGATGCTTCCCAAAAGCATCCTATTATATCACTAAGGGTCATTAGGTTATTGCACTTAGCTGAGTCCCAAAGTAAAAATGAGCTGCTACTGCTGTTTTCCTCCACGCCCTCCCACCCCAGTCAGGGTTCAGAACACCTGACACCTCTGTGGTAGACCATCCAATAGAGTCATTGCCTGGGAGCCACACTTGGATCCATCAGATTTTTAGCTATCCTTGGATTAAATCTTTGCCATTTCAGCTTCTTTTTGTTGCTGTGTTTTCCAACAACAAAAAAATCAGGTGAGTATTCAAAAAAATTAAATACTCAAAAAAAAAGTGAAAGGTTCAAAACAATTAGATTTAAAACTAAAAGTCATTAGTTCTCATTTATACCTCTGTTTCGCTTCCTGTTGCGATGGATCACCAGAAGGATCCTAAAGAATGAGATCAGAATAAATATGATCATCCAAAAACATTCCACACAGGACAGTAAGCTTAAATATTCCAGCAGAGTACAATGTAAGCTAAACCTTCCTGCTAAACTCGCCTGACTGTGGACAAGGTCCTGAAAATAAGAATCTGCTGCCATAGCAAATAAATATGCCATACTGTGCTTTCCTCACAAAGCAGTAATGCAAACTAGCGTGATGACTAGTGTTACTGGATCTATCCACAGATTGTTGTAGGTTTGGACATTAAAAGGCCTTCCTGTTAGGTCAAAGATAATAAACTTTCCCAAAGCCCAGGAAACAGAAAAAAAAGCATTTTAAACCCATTAAGGTAAGCTAGGGACAAATTAAATTCAATCTAACACTTTGTATTTATCTATACAGAAGAAAATACAATCCTAGCACGGTATTTTGGGATTCATATAGGCAGCTGAGATGACTATTCAGAAGCAAATAACAAAAAGAGGGGAAAAAAAATGAACTTTATGTTGAATCTGCACCTTAAATTTTATAGGTAACATTTCAAAGTGTGAAAGCAGAATGGGAAACCCTGCAGAGAGAGGAAACAAGGCTGATCACAAGTATGGAAGATCCTTTCACAGGAACAGTGGAACAGGCTGATACACTTCAGCTCTAAAAACAGAGATGACTCAAAAGACTGATGATGGTAATCCATAAGATTGTGAGCGGTGTGGAAGAAGGCTCAGGGGAGGGAATGCTTATGTGCTGAACCTTCCCTGGCAGCAGCCGGCACAGCCCAGGCAGGTAGCAGGGGGCTGCCCAGCGCGCCCTGAGGACGATGACTGCTCATACAGCAGGAGGTGGCCGGGGTGGGGGGTGGGGGGGGCGGCCGGGCCTCACCCCCTACCTGCGGCCGGTCACCGAAGCCGCAGTCGGCGGCGTTTCCAGCCAAAGCACCGGGGGTGGCTGGGCTGCTTCCCGCTCCCTCCCCGGCCTCGAGCCGAAGCTTTTACTCACGGAGAGGCTCCCCCAAGGCGCGCCCCCACTCCTCTCCCCCGTGCCCCCTCCTGCCTTCCTGGGAGACGGCCGCCACACACGTCCCAGAGAGGCTCGGCCGGAGGGACGGACCCTGACGCACCCGGCGAGGTGGCAGGGAGCGAGGGCACTGCCGGGACGGCGGCGGGGCGGGCGCCCCCGCGCCTTACCCCGTGCTTGGCCTGCAGCTCGGCCAGCCGCTGCTGCCGGAGGGCCTCCAGCTCCTCGTCCGCCATGACTGAGGGGCGGTCGCGCAGTCGCAGCGTCCGCGCCGTACTGCGCCTGCGCCGCCACGCCAGGCGCTACCAATCCACCGCCGAACGCGCTGCTGAGCGCGGGGTGGGGTCTCGCTGAGGGCGGTGGTTCTCAGCCCGGCCTCGCCTCATGGGGCGGACGCCTCCTTGTCGAGGCGCCTGCCCGGCCTAGGCCGTATGGACGGGCCGGGTGGTTATTAGTGCTCCCCGGGGGTTTGAGTGGGCAACCCTGATCCCCGGCTCTCCTCAGCTCTGCTCCTTGCAGTAGTTCACCCAGATTGGTGGTCCAACAGGAGCTTGCCTGTTCCTTGCAGTTTCCAGGTCTGTCAGGTTGGTGAGCCTGCTGTGGTTTCATGTCTCCGGCACAGTGGCCATAGCTGTAGCAGCAGTGAAGCTGTGAAGAGAAAATGGGGGAAATCACAGCCCCTTTTTTGAGAGCTGCTGACACGAGGAGCCTGAATCAGGCTGGGCTAGGCCAGCTTGTTCTCTGGCTCCTGTCTGTGAGGACGCAGTGCAGAATGGTTGTGTTGTGCCAGGTAAGCTGCGACTAGGCTGATAGAAACAGCATTGGTTTGGTGTGTCCATTGCGTCGTTGTAGTCTACTGCTGTTACCATAGCCACTGACCTTGGCTGCACTTTGGCTGTGTCTCCTATAGGTCCTCTGATTTCATCAAAAAAAGTGGGTGATGGGGTGCAGGATTTGGTTCAGCCTCACACACGTGCAACATTGACTGATGCTTCCCCAAGCTCTGTTCAGCTGTGACTCCCCAGGAAATAATTTACTGTGCTGGACTACTGCTTCCAAGTTCAATCCGTAGCTGGCAATTGGGACCAAAAAAAAAGCACGAAATGATACAGCTTCCTGCCCCTCAGCTGTGAGGTCTGGCCCTGTCTCTGGAATCTAAGAGTGTAGAAAGCTGACAGAAGGTACTGGCCTTCATCAAGCTCGGTACTAAGTCACTCTAATAGCAATTCAAAGCGACTGTTGTCAACACACTCACTTAGCTTCAATCATGTTAAATGAGTAACTTTGACATACCAGGATAAATAGCCCACAACTTCATAAAAATAGAGGTTTCTATAAAGATATATTACCAAATAGTTCTGGTGTAGTTTTTAAAAGTAACAAAAAGTATGAAGGGCTTGTTTGATTGAGACCTCCTGCAATAAATGCAGACACTAGTAGTGGAGTAGACTTAATTTTCTTTGGAGCCTTCCATGCTGCACGCTCCAAATGGATAACATGAGCCTCTCAGTCCTCACTGAAAAACTTGCCTCTATCCAGATAGCCTGAGAAGCATGTTTATACCGGGATAAACTTAAAATCAGGGTCTATTTCAGGAGCATGTTTTTAGTGGATTTAAGGACGGTTTTGGGTTTTACCTCCGTGTTAACAGCAGAGGGAGCCCTAGTTCTACAACAGTGTATTTTTTGCTCATCGTGCCGTAAACCAGAAAAGACAAAAATTGTTGGGTTTTTTTTTTGCTGTGCAGTATGTTCTCACAGATGAAGCTTTAATCTGTACCGTACATCTCTGTTGCTGTAAATTCATGCTCCATTATACCGCCATATGCTTTGCTTTAGTCAGAAAAAGCTGCAATAATCCTAATACTTCATCTAGCTTTATAGATATTTGTGTTGTGTGTTTGATTGCGTATTGTTTGCTCACACACTTAAAGGTTATGTCTTAATAAGTTGTTTTAAATGAGTTTATTAGCAGTGAGCTAGCAGTTGATGAGTTTTTATGTTTTGAGAAGGTAACATTGTAGTTATTGTCAATTACAATATGAGATTCAGGAAGCAAAAAAAGGAGAGTTTGGTTCATTAAAAGCTCTGGAGGTATGTAGCACAGTGCTTTAGACTGTATTTAATTTTTCTCTAGTTAGCTGCCTAGTTTCTTTTTCATCTGCTTAGAGATATGTATCAATACCTCTGCAAACTGGACAGCTCATAATGTGAAAATGTGAAAGAATAGATGCAGGTTTTTCAATACTGCTTGAATTGCTTTATAATGTTCAGGACTTTTAATTGCAATGCAGAAATATTGGATTCCTGAAAGTTTTGTACACATTTGATATGTCCACAGAGTCCTGTGTTTCATTTATATTGATGAAGAATGGTAAATAGAAGAGAAATGCTTTAAAAAGACTTTTTTCTATTTTTAAGCTTCTTTTCTAACTGTGCATCTCTTCAAGTGCAACCTAGTATATGTTATATATCATATGTAATATAAGCACTATATAATTATGTTAACTACATTACATAACAAACACTGTGTGTAGAATAGAAAATGTTAATATACTGCTAACTGGTCTCTCTATACAATATAAATATATATTTAATATAAATGTATAGTGTATAATTTTAAAAAAAGTATTTTAAGAGCCTTATTTTCATATATCCTATTTCGAGGTACTTCAACAGACATAATTTTCCAGTGCAAACTGGGCTATTGAATGCCCCTAAGTTGAATGGTGTTTGAAAACTTAGGCTTTGTTGCTTGGCCAATGAGGGCTTAAAAGTAAAAAAATAGGATTCTGTTGTGGTAGTTAAGTTTTATATAGTGTTGTGTGGCTACGATTTTGTCCTTCCTGAGGTATCAGGTTAAATTTCAGATATGAATACCAGCAAATTCAGTAGGAGTTAAACTTCCTGTCAGTGAAAGGCAAGTTTGATTTAAACACAACTGCTGTGGTAACAATTCTAGTATTTTTGTAGCATCCTTTGAGATACCCAACCATCTCAAGCTGTTTATTAACATGACATACATTCTTCTAGAAATACTGTGTCTTATATATTCTGATACACTAATGGTATTAATTCTCCCCATTATCAGTCACATCAAACCTCGCTAAATAACATGAGGTTGGTTGTTATCTTGTAAGCTTAGACTGGTGTAGCTATACTGAGCTCACCTAAACAATACTCAGTGTTTATCAGCTAGATTTTTGTCTGTCTTGTAGTTAGCAAGTCAAGTAATTTTTGCTGAATGCTCACAACATTTGGTGCTAGCAGTTATTATGTATAGTGTTGGTGTAAAGGCTGTTGGGGTGAATAAGCAGGTAAAGATCACAGAGAAGATACAGGGCAGAAAATGGGAAGACTGAGCGCGAAGAAGAGGACAGCTGATGTGTGAACTGAGACCCTTCATAAAAGTAGTAACG
Organism: Grus americana; assembly: GCF_028858705.1. NCBI lineage: Eukaryota > Metazoa > Chordata > Aves > Gruiformes > Gruidae > Grus > Grus americana. The sequence goes on from NC_072864.1 coordinate 12,128,427, forward strand.
TGGGTGGGAGGTTGAGATTGGGAAACTGGAAGTGTTCATATTTGAGTGTATGTCCATTTTTGTTACATTCCATTGGTTAAGGTTTATTGAGATGTATGTGTGAGCCACTCCATGATCTACTCCATTTAAAAACTCAGGTGCTGATCATATGTGTAATATTCAGGGTAATATTTTAGGAAAGAGGACAGTTCCCTAAAGGAACATTTTGTTACTCTGTTTGTTACTGTGATTCATTCTTTTTTTATTATACCTCTGTAATTTAATGACATTAATCTAAAAATTATTTCCTAAAGTCTTCCAGCAGAATTTATTTTTTTAAATGGATGAAAAATAATTCACTCAAGCACTAAAATAATAACATTTTTGATATGACTGGAGAAAAATAATATTTTGAAGGGGAACACTCTGTATTCTTTAAGAATGCATTTGTCAGCTGTGAAAAGTGCTCAATATCACTTGGGTTGCAAGTAATAATGTACTACATGTACACTAGTAATTCAGTAGTGACAGGAAAAGTTATCATTTCTATTTGAGATATGTAAAAATATCAAGGATTTTAATTTTGATTAGCAGGATCCTTCCCAAGCCCTTTGAGACTTAATTTCAAACACTAGAGGGCTCAAGAAATGTTTCTGATTTTTTTCCATGAGGTTTTAATCACTATAAATAAAGCATCTCTTTCAGTAATGCTTACATTAACCTCATTATCATACTTAAAATGACATCATATTATATTAATAACAGAAGAATGGCAATGAATGAATAAGCAAATGAACAAAACATCTCCTTCCTTAAGTAATTCTAAATAAAATAAAGAAACCACCTACAGCTATGATGACACTCAGCAAACTATGTTTAGTACTTCTGATTGGAAGATATACTGGAATTCTTTGCTTGATGAAATCCTTGCTTAGTCATCTCTGGCCTAAATTAAAATTCTAGTAAAAATTAATCATATAAGCATTGCTATTGTAATTTAAAAGAAAATAAGCAAACATTACAGTGCCTTCAAAATAAGCATTGCAAGATTTTTCCATGTTACAGAAACTGAAGACACTTTAAAAAAAGTAATATGTAAAAAAACCCAAACCTGAATTCAGTATTTGATGTGAGAGAAATGAAGAAAAACCTACATCAACAGTGAAAACTAAATATATAATCTTAAATTATTAACAGTGAATTTTAACCATCTGGTTAGTTGTTATATGATCACATCGTGCCTATTCCAAAGCTTACTGAAGCCATAGAAAATTTCCCCCTTAGTGTTTTTGCTTAAATGGAAATTAAGACTAATAAAGATTGTTTGCAGTGCAGCAATCTGAATGGGTGCCTGAGTAGTGGGCTCTAAGTAAATAAATACAGTCTTGAGAAACATTGTGCCCAGTCTGGGTCATGGGTTTACAAAATTTGTTTGCAATAATATGAAAGTACAGGAGAATAGATCTGGAGATGGAATGACATCGACATGTGAGTCAGATGTGAGGTGATCTCAGATTGCAGAAGAAAGGAATGAAAAAAGGAAAAATATTATTCATTACATTTTTGTAGATAAACTTTTTTATTACATTTTATTTCAAAGAATAAACTGAACCTGTGAAGTCGATGATAGTCTCTTACAGGTTTCAGTAGGAACTGAATCAGCGCTTAAGTCCAACACCTGCGAAGTAAAGTTGATGTGTAACTTTCAGCCCATGGGAAAATCCAGTGAAATTAATATACATATGTATATATTTCCTACTTTAGGATTGTCATCACTTATGGATTTGCTCCTGCTACACAAGTGCTGATACTTACTTTAACCTGGCTGAAGCCATTAATGTGATTTTTATTGCTTTATATGGTTTGACGCCTTAATTATTTTTTTTTAAATATCTGCAATAAATGTTTTTACTTTTGCTTGTCAAGAATTAGAGTATGAATGCCTTTCTTTTTTTGGCTAAAATCTTATACCTGAGATTGATTCATTCTCTTTCTGGGATATGTATTTGTGCCCATAGGAAGCAGCTGTGTTTAATGAGCTGGAGCACAGCAAAGCAAATAAAACATGAACTCTGCATTATCAGCACATATATGAAGTGAGGGGTGGACTATGGATTAAAACAACTTCCTATTTTTCTTTTGGAATTGTAATATATCATCATATTCTTCTGTAACAGTATTTACTGTATTGCTAAATTTCTACAATATGAAGCACTTAGTCACTTTTTGATTCATGACAAATCTTGACTATGCTATTTTACTGTCCCTTCTTAAGGACTTTCTTACCATATTTCAGATTCAAACTAGGAATTAACTTGAACAGAGCAACTGTATTAACAGTCTAGAACCATTGTATTCAGCCTAGCTGAGCACGTTAAGCATTTCTGTTAAGAGAAGGTCAGAATTGGACTTCTGCCTTAGCTGTATTTGGAGCTGAGCATTGCTTATTCTGAAATATGTGTTCCACAGCTCCCAAGTAAATCACTGAACTACGAATAGTAGGGAGTAGGCAATTTAGAAATATCTCTTTAAGTTAAAGCTATTGTAGTTGTCAGTAGTATTATTTTATGTAATAATATTAGATGCTCTCATTTTTCTAAAAGTGTTAATTTAGGAGTTTTAAAACTCTTGCTAAATTTAGATATGGCAGCATACCCTTGTTGTCCACCAAAATTAATTTTTACTTTAAAAAAACCCCAGAACAACCCCAAACAAACCCTTCTATATCCTTTGAATTTGATAAATTTGAAGTGTGGCTTTATTAAAAGATACTACCATGTAAAAATCAAATACATTAACCTAGTAGTTCTCTCCTGTGTATTGAGTATCTGCTTTCTTTAGTAATGATGATAAAGTATTGCTATTTTTTACTTCATTTTGGAAATGACACAGGTGCAAGAACTACACTAGATTTGGGGGTTTTTTGCTTTTTTTTTCATAGTTAAGTATTTATTGCATTCCAACTATTAAATTTTGCTCTAGCTTATGGAAGAGAATCTGCTTTAAATGGTATGGAACAAAATTGGCTCTAATTATTTATTTAATTAAGAGCCCATGGAATAGAAGATGCATGTTAAAAATGTTTAAGTTAACCCACTTCAACTCACTGTCGGTTACCTCTTTAGGCTGCTGTTTCATAAAAGGAGATGAAAAGAGAGACAGAAGAGTAAACGGAAGCCAGATTGCACAGAATGCTACAGAGGAAAGTGATCAAAATACTGTTGCTGGGAAAGGAAAGGTGAGACTGAGATAAAAAGCAGTGCTTGCTCCTTTTTGACTTTTGTCATTTATTGTTGCTTAGGTCAAGGTACGGTGAGAAAATGTGAGCTGACCCCTGCAGCATTTTAGATATTCCACACACGTGTGAGTCAACAGCTGTTGGAAGAAAGGGTTGTGGAAGCAGGACAAAATTGAATATTAAAATTATTATAAGGAAAGCAGGTGATCTGCTGCCTGGGCAGGCTTTTACCTAGAAATATTTACAATAGAATTAAATAAGAGGTAGGCTGACTGCTTTCAGCGTGTCTCACCACACCCTCCTATAACATGAAGGAAGATGATGAATCCTTCATGAAGGCATTGTTCCTTACTTGTTCCTTGGGCTGTAGAAACAAGAAAATTTTCTCTGTATTTCCCTTGTATAGGTTTTCCATATGCCCTGATTGCAGCCATAAGCTTTGGTTTCTAAATTGCCAGCAATAATATGCTTGAATATTTTTAACATGTAAGAGCTTGAAGTGGAAGTCAGCCAGACTGAAATACTAGTTTAGGTTTATATCACTCAAGAGCTTCTTTAATTTTCAAAGATGAAGATGAGCTATTAATTTGAAAACTTTAAAGGTAGTTTCTGCTTTTGTAGGTAGTATAATATTCTTTATTACTAACTAAACCTGAATATTTCTTACAATAATTGTCAATCTGACTGACGTGCTAATTCTGATGTACAGCATAAGAAACCTCAAATGAGCACAGATACCAGGGTTTGGTACTGTCACACTGTTCATAGTTATTTAAAGAAACATTATCTTCAAAGGATGCTCTATATAAACCTGTTGTAATTACTTTTTTGTTAAATGTGCTGATGTGTGATATTTAAAAATGTGGTTTGTACCACTTAGGAGCAAACCCCTCTCAAATTTAGAAAATCTCTATGAAAGAGTGTTACATTGGATCTAGGTCAGTTCATCTGTGGCTTTCAGAGCTACTGACCTTGGCAGATGTGGGCTCCCTGATTTTGTAGCTGTTGTCTGCTCCAGACCCTGGAGGCCTTAACATCCCAAGCCATGGGGCTGCAGTCCATATGATGTGCTTCCCAGAACTGCAGGAACTGGAAGACCGGGTTTCTCAACAGCCCTCTAGGCAGGATGCTGAGAAGTTCACCAGTAACCTGCCTAGCTTCTGCTGGAACCTGGGCAGAATTGAATCAGATGTGTTTTCTTTGCCAAATCTGCTAATTCTGACAATGTAAATTGTGTCCTTCTGATTAGTTCTGCTGAAGTGAAAAGAGTTTGAGATTCTGAAACACAGAGAAATGTGATGACCAAAACAAAAGATACTGAAGTTTTGGAGCATTATGCTTATAAATAGGAAATACAAGCAAGAATGAATTGATTCGTTCTGTTTACTGCATGTATACAAATAATTGAAAAATACTCTAAGCAACGTTTACTAAGATTTAATGTCAGGCATATGCATTCATTGCGTTTTATGTATTGAATGCAAAACCAGCAGTCTGTTTCTCACCTAGATGTTTTATTAAGGCAGTTATAGGGATGAAGCATAGTTTTGAGAAAAATGCATGTTTAGGGAGAGGTATGAAGTCATTTATAAAAGTCATTATTTTAAAAAAAGGGAAATTACTTTTTCTGTGTCAGTCACATAAGTCAAAATTCTGATTAATAGCAAAACTTTCATGTGAAAACTTAGGATTTTTAAGAAAAGCTTTTCTGTAAAGATTTTCAAGCTGTTCATTGAGAATATTAGTAATGTAATTAATTTGGTAAGTAGTAAGGCACCAGCCAGGGAAAACAGAATATGCCATTACAGTGTTAGTCAGTGAGAATTTATTGTTACTGTATTGTCTGATTTCAACACACCTCAGACTTCACTTTTTTATATATGTATAGCTCATTCAATTTGATTATAAGTTATGCTGTCAGAAGCACCTCCTACATAAGAAGTTCACCCATTTACATAGATTGTTGTAATTAAAACCTTTAGTCTAACCTTCTTGGACTTGTAGATAATACACTATGCTTAACAGCAGAAAGGGTCTTCCAGCTGAGTGAAATAAACTGGAAAGTAATTGTTATAAAATACTGAGAGATTGAAAATGTCATTGGTTTTTCAGTTTTGGAGGCAGGATTCTGCTTTTAACATGACAGAAGGTGTTTCTTGCACTCATTCGACTGCTAGATTCCAAGAAAAAATTGTGAAGCATAGTGAGAAAGCTGCATAAAGAGCTAGCAAGGATTAGACAACAGCAGCTGTACTTCTGAATAATTTAGGTTTAGTTTGCAAAATTATACAGGAAAGGATTATCACTTATACTTGCATTTGAGCAAATGGAGCTACAAATGTTGTTATAAAAAGTGACAATGTACAAAACATCTAAAATAGCACAGGGACTATCTTGTCACTTTGGGCTAGATCCTGCAGAGCTGTGTGCCAAGGCAATTGCAGAATCATGACTGGGAAGTAAATAGTGTAGAAAGAGCTTCCTTCATCTAGATATGCAGCAGGGCAGAACCTTTCCTGAAAGTTTAAACGAGTGCTTGAGAGTAATCTCTGTCAGGTGTACCAGACGACATACACATCAGCTTGCTCCAGAGGGGTATATTAATTCTGTTATTGATATGTATTTATAGTTACTTATAGTAAAACGTCCTAGGGGACTTCCAGCCCCTTTCTGCCTTTGAAAGCCAGTTATTGAGTATGCGGCAGTCAAGAGTGCTTACTGCTTCAGGCATAATTTGCCTTTTGATCAAAAGCAAAGTAAATTGTGCCACTTTTCCCTAAGCCATCCTGCCCTTCAGCTACAAGGTATGTGTAAAACAGGGAGAATGATTAGCATCATTCTTTTCTCCTGCCTCAATGTTTACAGTGCAGTTCCATCAGGTTAAGGCAAGATTTTCCTCAGAATGTTTCCTGTTCATATTTTAAAGGAGATCTAATTTGTAAAATCAAAATTCTGCATCAAATACTTAGCATGATGTTTCTTTAAAAATTACATTAATATCATAAGTCAATAAATTACAAAGACTATAATTCAGTAATTTTCATACATGAATTAATAATTTTTGTCAGAGATTATGATTTGGTCTTTGCTTTGCCATCACCTGATCACACAGGTGAACCTCAGTAACCAGCAGGTCGGTTGTGCTTGATGCTGCATATGACCACTAGATACCTTTGGTCATGTGAGATCTCTGAAAACTATGCTTCCCTTGCACTCCAGGCTTGCAAGCTAGCAATCTGTACAGCCTGTAAGCCTGCTCAGGAGACTACGTAGGTGTACCCTTAGAGTTTTAAGTCCTGGCTTTTGCAGAGAAAAAAGAGGGAAGCTTCTAATTACTGTATTAAAAGATGCACACAGGTAATTCAAGGTGGGAGCAAGAAAAGAATTCTTGCTTTAGTGTCAGAACTGGTGCTTCTTAACTGTCAAATCCAAAATTAGGGCTAGCAGAAATAGAGAGTGTTGCTATACATGAGAGAATGATCCGGAACATTCAGAGAACCCTGATGTAACCTCAGAGAGTGCTGTTGAACAGTCAGAAAAAGAAAGCAAACGATGTGTAAAGATCTACTCTCTAGATCTGCTATCTCAATAAACTGGTGAGGTAGAAGAGCCGAGGAGCTTGTAAAGTCAGTGGTCAGGACTTCCAGAGATGGGCTGAAGTCAGAAAAATTCTGACTGTACAAGTGTCCAGGGCACCAATATAGATTCCCACTAATTTGCAAGTTAGTAAAAGGATTAGAGTCTCAAGTATTTTTCTACGATTCCCATAGGGCAGTGAACTACAAAAATCAACAACCTTTTATTTTTTTAAAAAACAACAGTATAAAGTCTCTAATTTCCAACCCCCCCCCCTTGTGCAATCTCTGAGTTTTCTGTCTACATGCTGATTAAAATAATGTAGGTTGAATTCTGCATTTGAAACCGTGAATCAGGTTCATCTTTAAAGTCAGTTAGAACCACATTTGTGTCTAAATTAATTAAAATGTCTGTTGAATTTTTGATGCAGAAATGAAAGACCTTTCAAAATGTGTATTTTCACAGGTTTTTACAGAGAGAAATCCTAGCAGATGTAGAAAAGAGAACTCACTAAAATGATCCCACAAAATGGTTTGATCAAATTTTGATCAAATGCTAGTTGTGTATTCTCTGTAGCATGCTACTAGTTAGGGAACTGTTGGAAAAGTTCCTTTTATTTTGGAGACATGTAAATTTTTGTGACCAAGTTGTGAGTTCTTCCCATCCCAGTCTGTATTGCCCTTTGTTCTGTACAGAATCCATAAACTTCACAAATTTTCTTTTTTAAGAAAAAAAAAAAGTAATAAAAAAGCCACCACAAAAGCACTGACGATAACATCCCATATAGGAGGGTACTTTTATATAGAGATTTCAAGGCCATTTAACTCTGTGAGGAAAACTTCGCCTAAGAATTTACATTATCTCAACTTTTAACATCAATACAACTGTAATATTTTCAATTTTTTTGAAGAAGGTATGTTCATCATTATTATTATTATTGCTAATTATAATGAAGATTCACTTCTGTTAGAGAAATGGATGAAAGATTGACCCATTTATTATTTCATCCTATTCAAGACATCCATGCCTGCATTGGAATTCAGATACAGAAACTTCTTACCCCACGGGTTTTATGCTGAAGGAGAATTGCAAATGCTTGAAATCTCAGTTGCATTTGAGGAATGGGAGAAACAATTACTCTGTAGTACTTCAGATGAGTTTATTTTGTTTCAGGTAAATGGTTCTGCCTTTCTGATGGGCCACCAGAGCTTTCTCAGTAGCACTGTTCTACCTCAGATGGCATTTCCTCAGCCTTTTTTCCCCCTCTTCTGTGCTTCAGTGCGTGTTAGGGATAGATGTTTTATTTTTGGAAGGTCTTGTGCCTGTTCCATTCTGTGGGTGAATAGAAGAGTAATCCTGCCCTGGACCCTGAAGAAGTTTGTCAGTCTGAAATTGCTACTGACTGTTGGTGTGAAGGGGGAGGAGGGGAAGGTGAGTATGGCTACTCTGCAGCTGACAATACCATGCTGCTTGATTGAAGGAGGCATAAATGGAGATGGTGTATTAACGTGTGAGGCTGATGATTTGTGTCTCCTTAATTACTTGCAGGATGAAATGGAGAAGGTCACTTTAGTGGTTATCATAGGGCACTTGGATTTTTCATTCTGAGTCTCCAGTAGTCTTCCTAATTGATCCTGGACTCCGGTTTCCCCATAAGGCAACCAGTTTCTCTAAAAGGATATCAGGAAGGTACAATATTGTGTTTATAAAGTTTTTCAGTCTTGGGTGGGAAGTCTAAGGAAAATGCACTGTTTTATAAGAAAAGTAACCATTATTCACAGTCTCATAAAATTTGAGTTATATGACTAATACAGAGAATCTTTTTTTTTTCTTTTCTTGAATCTCAAATCACTTATTCAATCTTAAGAATCATTCTGTGTACTACATAAACACAGCTAATGCCTGTTTTATATTGTGTTTGACATTATTCTTGAAAGCACAATTCTGTTTTGAAGAGAAACTGCTTAGTGTATTAACTTTTTCTGCAACATACCTGATTTATGTAGTCAGTTAACTTTAATGATAAAATTGAGTTTTATGGTTGTTTTAGTTTTACTTATGCCAAAAATCCAACACTGTTAAATAGATGTTGGATTCTATTTCTTTCTGTTTATTACCAGAAGCATTCTCTAGGTAAGCTACATTTCACCGAAAAAAAATTGTTTTGCCTTTACAATTCTGGAGGTATTGGGGAGCTGATTAATTGTGACTAAAGATGTAACTTTAGGCCAGTGACGTTGCTCAAGGGTGCAAGCTGAGGGCAAAACTGGGATTTTATAATACATAGCTACCTAGAAATCAACAAGAAAATATTTTCAGCAGGCACCCGAGTGCTGGGAGAGGCTGTTTGAGATGTGTGACAAGCTGCAGGCCATCACCTCTGCACTGGTGCCCGGGTAAGTGGGCAAAGAACTTGGCTCCTGGGGAAGGTGGGGGCTTGAGGAGGTAGAGCAAGCGGCGAGATTATCCTCTTTATGCGATAATTTGGGTTGACGGCTACTTCTAACCCCGCAGGGACGCCCTAAGCCAGATGCACGGGACAGTTGATTCTGTGTGAACCTGGACGCGCGCACCGCTGCCTGCAGAAGGCAGGGCGGCGGTGACTGCCCCGACCCCAGCGCAGCTCCCGGCCCGGGGCTCTGCGGCGCTGCCTCCCGGCCCCGGCCCTGCCCCGCGGCTCCGGCCCCTCCCCGCCCGCCCACTCGCCGCGCCGCTGCGGGGAGCGGCGGGACAGCGCCGCGCAGCCCGGCCGGCAGCCGCCGCCGCTCGCAGCCGTCATGGGCCCCCGCGGAGCCCTGCGCGTCGCCGGTTGCCTACTGCTGTGCTGGGCTCTGGCCGCCGCCCGCGCCGCCCCGCGGAGGAGACCCTCGTTCGGCGGCCACGTCGCGGAGAACCGTCCGGCGGGCACGCGTGTGCGCGGGCTGAGCATCCCCTTGACGCGGCTGGGGCCCGAGCCCTGGTGCGCCAAGGTGCAGGGGCGCCGCTGGCACCTGCAGCTGCTGGGCGAGGGCCACTCGCACTTCCAGGTGTCGCTGCACGCCCGCACCGCCCGCGTCTGGCTGCGCACCAGCCGCCCGCTGGACCGCGAGGCGCGGGCGCTCTACTCCTTCCGCCTGGGCTTGTGCTGCAAGCGCTGCCTGCCCCGCGGCGCCACGGCCGCCGAGCTGGCCGCCCTCACCGTCCGCGTGCTGGACGACAACGACAACGCGCCGCGCTTCGTGGGGGGGCCGCGCCCCGGCGTCACGCAGCTCCGCGTGGAGGAGACGCTGGCGCTCAAGTCCCAGGTGTGGCAGGCGCGCGCCGAGGACGCGGACGCGGGTGCCAACGCGGAGCTGCGCTACTTCGCCCTCCCGCGCAGCGCGCACTTCTTCGTGGTGCCGCGCAGCGGGCGCGTGGTGCTGGTGCGCTCCCTGCTCCACCTGCGCGCCCCTATCCCGCTGCGCCTCTACGCGCGGGACCGCGGGCGGCCGGCGCTGCTCAGCGACCCCCTGGAGCTGGAAGTGCTGCCCCAGCCCAAGCGGCTCCCGCCGCTCCGCGCTGCCACCCGCCGCCGCCGGGCCGTGCTGCCGCCCGCCGCGCCCCTGGCGCTCTCCCTGCCCGAGGACGCCCGTCCGGGCAGCCGCCTGGCGACGCTGGCCCCGTCGCGCTTCGCCTCTGCCTGGTTCGAGCTGGTGTCGCCGCCCGTCGAGGAGTCGCCGGTGCGCGTGGAGCGGGAGAGCGGCGAGGTGACGCTCGCCACGGCCCTGGACAGGGAGGCGGCGGCCGCCTGGGAGCTTGTCGTCCGCGTCCTGGAGCGCCGAGGTAGGTGCGGGCGTGAGGCCGCGGGATGCTCCTCCCCGCGGTTGCGGCCGCAAAAAAAGTTGCGTCTTACACAAAGTAGCGGTCTTGTCCCATGAGTGAGCTGGAGGATAGTTTGTCTTTCAGAGTAAAAAGTCCCCAAGTGACAGCAAGCGCACAGCGATGGTTTAGCATCAGGTGTCGTGCTGTTGTATTGTGGGCTGTAGTTTTGATCTCTTAAACCTGTAAATTATTAATATTGAAACACTTTAGGTGACAAGAAGCATTACATATTTTACTGAATATGAACTGTACAGCTACATAACATGCTTGGAGCAGTAAGGTGGTTATTAGAATTTAACTGTTTCACCTGTTAAAATTCTTTGTCATTAATGAGCAGCATGGAAAATGGGTAGTGTAACCACACATATATGTTATATACATGTTGAGACAAAGCATGTTAGATATACCATGCTTCTTACACAGAAGTATTTTCTATTAAAATGCTTCCCAAAGCTCAGATCCTGTAAATGCTTAACTTGTAGCATGCAGCTAAAGTCACAGTTTTGGGTTGTTATTAAAGTTAGCAGCTGAAGTCACAGAGTTTTGAGTTGTTATTAAAGTTAAGCATGTTTGGCGCACAAGAATGATGTGAGTTTTTGTAAGATTGGTGCTGTTGCATTTATGTGGCTGCTTTTTTAAAAAAAATCTGAGTTCAATGTGCACCATTAAAATGGCATATTTATGATTTAATTGTCATCATTCAGAGGCTTTTACTCAAGTTAAATAGCTCATTTTAATTATCTTTGGCTGATAGCATCCATTACTTTTTAAAATTATTTTTTCATTTTGAATTGTTATCTTGGTTAATATTTTTCACCTATGAAAATACAGCATAGTTTAAGGACATTTTGAATTCATCGGATGGTGGATATCTGTGTGCATTCACCGTGTCTCTTGTTATTTTCGTGTTACTTGTAACAGTGTTCTGAAGATTGTCTAGAATTTGGGTATTCTGGAGAAAAGTGTATCAGCAGAAATGAATTGGTTGGCTTGATTTCATCTTGCAAAGGTTTAGAAAGGGGTTTGTATTAAGTGACTTGTAGCACTTGTGAAAACTATCAACTTCTGTTAGCCACAGAGTAGCGCGGGCAGGAGAGCTGAAAGGCTTCCCACGCTATCCATTTCCTTCATCTCTTCTGTTTTCTGACTGAGGGGCAGCCCATAGGAGTGAGGCAGTGTATTCCTTGGTGTCTGTTAATCCCTGAGGATGCCTGCAGGGATTCTAATTAGTGCTGACAGTTTCAGTGACATGGATACTCCCCCCTGTGAAGCAGGCTAGATCACCAACTCATTTAACTCGGGTTCTGAGGAACAACTCTCAAATCCTTCTCTCGTTCTCGCTTGGTTTTTGTCATGCCTATCGCTGTAGCATATTGATGTCAGTCACTCGTCCTGGCTTTATGCTGTGTTGGCTGCTAACCAGGAGGTTGATAGACCAATTGCCAAAACACAAACGCTTTCTGTGTCCTATCTTCACTACTGCTCAATCTTGAGCAATGCTACATGCCAAAAGGGATGTCATTACTCAGAGGCAGTGACAAAATCTGTTGGGTCAATCTGAGTGTGCTTCTGGGATGTTCACCCATTCTGTCATGTAGCTCAAGTTTCAGCCCTTTGTTGGTGTCACAGTTCCCTCTGTCAGGATCATGAAGATGTTGTTAGAGGAATGGTAGCTAACCTTGCCCCCGGTTACTGCTACTCTCACCTTTTTGATAGTTTTTACCCTTATCTAGTTTGAATATAAAAGTCTGAGATTGCCTGGAACAAAGCTTGTCACTCTGTCATGCCAGAGATTTCTTTTCCAAAGCAATGCTTGCTAACATCATTTGAAAAAAAAAAAAAAAAAGAACCAACTTTAACTTATTTTCAGGGATTTTTTTCACCATCTTGTAGTTGTACTAAACAGTTTGGAGTGTTTTCCGCTAGCCTGATATATTACTCCTCCACAAGTACAGCCATAAAAAAATATACTTCAACCCAGGCAATGATGTCAAGGGTAAGACAAGATTTTTAGATTCTTTAGCATATAAAGTCTAGGCTCTTTGTCCTTTATCTTTTCAGTGTAGTTTATTACAATTCATTTGTAATGTGCGCTTCATTATCTGTAGTAGTAAAGAATGCTTAAAAGCATTGTGGCACAAGTGGTCCTAATACATCTCTAGGAAGAAAAACTGATATTTTTTTTTCTTTTTTCTGATGGAGCATTCTCAAAATAGTAGCAACAGGGCTGTTATATAGTAATAAGGCAATGATCAGCAGTGTTTCTTCCTAGTTTATGTGACAGCCCTCACCCTTTAGTTCATAAATGGGGCTGTGTAAGAAATGCCCTGTTCATGAATTAGTTTTTATTCAGAGGAGCACAAAGGACATGTAACAGACTGCACATTTGTTTATTTTTTCTCTTCAACTAAGATAGAATTTTAAATACTTTGCTGTTTGCTTCCTCTCAATTCTGTCCTGGATGATCAACACAGCAGTGTGTCCAGGGCTGGCGTTCCCTTGAAGTAAATACTGTTCCAGATGCGACCAGACCTTTAGCATCTCAGTATCCAGATAATCTTCCACATGTTTATAGAAGAAGGGTTTTCTCACTCTGAGTTGCAGCTTGTTGAAGGTATGAGCTAACCTACCAGTGTAACAGGTTAACTCCTCACTACGTGGAGTATTTCTTAGTAGAATCATATGGTGTGAGATAGGCTTGGCACTGGTATACATTTACCTGCATCAGGGGTAGCTTTGAGGGGCATTTGCAGCATGAACAACTCTTTGGCATGCAGGGTTGGGTTTTTTTGCAAAGCTGCAGTTGAGCTTTAAGATTTATTGGAGTGATGTGGATGAATCACTATTACCTCTATTGTCACTGCCAGTGCAGCTACATGCTGTAGTTACATTTTGACTGGACATATTTTGTTCATTATTTCTTTTTTTTTAAATGTAAATACAAAAAAAAAAAAGGTATTCTTTGAAATAATAAGTAGTTATTTTGTGTATTTTAGTGCTATGGCAAAATTAACTGCAATCTGTAGAGGAAATAGTATGTTACTAGTTCTGTTTATTCACTGTGTATCTTTTTGTGGCCATTTGATAGTTTGTAGACTTAGTTTTAACATAGTTTATATGTTTTCTGGAAACAGTATACTGGAAAGCGGCAACAGGAAAATCTGGACCTATAGTGGAAAGTGTATTTTTTTTATGGCTGTACTTGTGGAGGAGTAGTAATTCCAGGCCCTGGACAAAGAGAGGAGATACTGTCTTGTTTTGTAGTTCAAGTTCAGGTGTGTTCCTCCTATGAATTCTTAGAAGGAAGGTTTAAAACCAGGCAGAAGCCAGTTTTAAGAAATAGAAAACAGATCACTGATCAGTCAAGCCTGCTGGATTGGTAGGATGTTACCTTCCAGATTAGGGCTGACCTGTCCAACATATTTGTCAGGTCTTGGAGTGCAGTAACCGGTCTTGCAGCTCCCTGAGTTAGGCTGCCCACGTTCAAGGCCAGCTCTGACATGATGCAGCCAGCTAACCTTGGGTCAGACAGTCAGTTGTCACAAGCCTTGTCTGTGGCCTCTGCCCTATGTCTTGGGAGTTGCGCTTAAGCTCAGGTCTTTTCCTGAGCTCCTGTGGGGTTGTGCTGTACCTGGCCATGTATCTTGCTGACCCTGACACTGCCTTGCTGACTTGGCTTCCCAGTTTGACCCGAGACCTGCCTCTTCACTGCAAATCTGTCTGGTGACCACTGGACTGTTGGATGAAGCAGGTTTGTATCTCAGGATCTGCTCTGCTATTCTTACTCAGTGACAGTGAGGTCCTTGCTTGCCTTGCTGTCACCCTTGACTCCTATTTCATATTACCCTGCAGAGCAGCTTGTCCTCGCTGCTCCTTGGCAGTTAAATTCTGCAACTTCAGCAGCAGGGTACGTGCATTTGTATAAAATATTCTCTGTACCTTGACTACCTTGAGAGCTTAAATTGCTCTGCCTGGACATTGGCCAGAAAATTTAATGTTGGGAGACCTGAAACCACACATTTGAAATTAAAACATGGCCCAACAATATTTATGTTTTTCGTAATTTACAAATGTGTTGGCCAAAAGAAGAAAAACAAACAAAACATAACAAACAAGCCTCACAACCCCAAACTAAAAAGAAACGCCAGGAAAAACTCATACATTAGTTTGAGTAAGAAGATGCTAAACGGAATTCCAGAATTTCGGGGCTTAACTTCATGAGCATGTTTTTTTCACACATGGCCCTTGATGAGCAAATTCCTCTAGTGACCCCATTGGTCACTCAGCCCTGGGCTATATTCTAATTCAAGTTAACCTTGCCTGGCAAGAAGTGATGGTTATGCTCACATTTTCTGCAGCATGTCAGATTTTATCCCATCTCATTTATTGGGACACAATTTATTTAGTTTTCACAAAACCCTAATACTTTAAGTTTTTACTCAGTGAACAGAAGGTAAAATTTGTTAGACTGTCATACACATCAATATTTTAACATAGAGCTAGCATTTCATTTGAGGAGCCATTATTCCATTAATGCTTGAGGAAAGTGCATGAAAGATCCCGTCTCTCTAATCCTCTGTTGTCTCAAGCTCCTTTGACCTTACTTCATCCATGGGCATTAGCTTTGTAATCCCCTGTTGTTCATTTTTTCTTATCAGAGGATTTACTAAGGGTGATGTTTGACATGCTCTCCAAGTAGTTAACAGCAGTCACTTACATTTTAAGTATATTTGTCCTGTTTAAATTGGCATATAGAGTGGAGATACCAATTTTAGCGATATGTGTATTTTAAACCTTGAAGGTTTTCATGCTTGGAAGCCAAGGATCATCTATTTTAATTTTATCTGAGGCCCTAGTCTCTTACTAGGTGTATTGATTCTGTGGGGATCATCCCTAAGAATTAAGTAGCTTCTGGGTGATACTTTGTCTTTTACAATTCTTATTACCTCTTTTATGAATTACAACCATGTTAACAGTTACACATCAAGCTGGGCCTAAATTAAAATCATCATCTATTACCCAGCAAATGTGTTTCGTTAAACTGCAATGGATTGCATGCTATTGAGTCAAAAGGGAATGTACATTCTGTGTGCATTCGGGACAACTATGGGTGTTTACAGGATTGGAATGTTGCTTATTTGTGATAGACAGGAATGTCTAGGGAAGCTTTAGAGCACCGTGTTGATGTTTATTCAGTCTGAATGTTTTGATACTATATGCTTTCTACTGCAAATAGTCAGATTAAAAATATCTGTGAGACTACTGGGTCTTGAACACCAAAGCTATTTAGATCTTCTGGCTGTTTATCATCTCAAACATTCAATTTCTGCAAAAGAAATAAGCTTGCTTTTTTGTTACGATCAAAATTTCCACACAAATCTCTTAATCTGATGGAAGTAGTAAATTATAGAACATATGGATAGGATCTTCCTCAAAGCTGGTTTATAACATCTCCAGTTGGACATTGATTCTCTGACTGACATGGCAATTATGTTACACTTTATTTGATTATGAAATAGTTTTATTTCAGTTTTTCCTAACCTTTCTTTCAGTTAGTCTCCTAAGTATCCAAATTTGTAGATAAGAATATCTTTAAACCTTCTTGGTATGTTTGAGTTTAGGTTTTACAGTAAAAGAGAGACTGAGACTTAGCCCACAGTAAATTTTCCTTTGACTTCAAAGTGTTTTGGTGTAAGTAGGGGACAAATTCAGTACTTTGAAGACACTTTCCTTTTGATTCACTTAATAATATACAATGTTTTAGACATAAACTCCACTTATTTTTTTCTTTTTCTGATGAAAGAGTTTGTAATTTCTTAAATAGGAAATTTGATTGCCTTAGATGATTAATCTTATACATATACAATTTTTTTACTTCTTTAAATGAGAAGTGCATATAAAAGGTCAGTATTAAGGAAGTGCCAGCTTTGGGATAAGGACAGTTGGGGGCGACAGAGCAGAAAAGGGTTGAAATAGGTGAGAAAGGCTTTATATGACAGCTTACTGCTCAGCACAGTTTGAAATGGAAGCTGAGATTCGTCAGTCTTCCCTACTGCAAAAAAATGTTTGTGAAGTTTCACAGCCTAGTGTCCTTTCTCCTTGCAATAACAGTGCACTAGGCAGATACCAGCTTATTGCTTTTTCCTAGCCCTAATGACAAGAGTTCTGTGTGGTACGGGTAGGCTTCAGTTTACTGATGATGCATATAAATGTTGATACATGATAATGATTTCCTGTCTTTCATGTGTTTAGGTTTGCAGTCCAGATAATGTTAGTTCAAAAGACTTTCTGTGCATAACGATACAAAGAAGTACAGCAGGCTGTGTTGGTGAGGCTACTGATTGTGGTGTCTTTTTTGGGTTTTTTGTTTTTTTTTTTTCCTTGCACATGATGGGCTACAGAGAAACAAACCAGATTTTCCCCAAGAAATTATAAGGAAAATTTCAAGAGAACTTCCCATCTTACAGTGGTACAGTAGCTGCTACCTCTTTAGCTAAGTTCTCTCCTTATGATAATGTTTTCTGACAATCAATAATCATTTATTGAGACACATGTTTTGTTATTAAAGATGTCTGTTGTGATTATTACTTTGTAGTCATTATTTCACATCTGGGCACGCTTGGTTTTTCTGTCTGCCACTCTCAGCGGATGGATACCACACTGGGAAGTCCCGGATAACATGGTTATCACTTTGTTCTCTTTTAATTGGTAATTTATATTAAGATCTACTCTGCCATGATCATTTAGCTCCTCTGATGCCTTCTTTACTTTTGTGCTTTTGTTTTCTGGTTTGCTTTAATTTCTATTTTAAAAGCGAGATGAGGGTAAGGACCAGAGACATGACAGACTGTCATCATTCTATCTGCAAGAAAGATAAGGCATATTAGGAGGGAACGTGGGCTGTCCACAGCTTGAGCCCATCAAAGTTATCTCTTTAGAAGGTTTCTGTTTCATGAATGAGCAAAATACTGTCCTTAAAAGTAGCCCATCATACACTTCATGAATTTTCAGAAATGACAGTAGAGAAATGTTCGTGCATAATTGTCCTATTTTTTGAAGGGTATACTGTAGGACTGGGTACAGTAACCAGTAGCTTGTATCTCATGTTATGGTATGAAAATGGGAACAGATATTTCTCCTGATTGCAACTAGAGGCTTAGGACATTAAGGCTTTTTTCTGGAAATGTATCTTTCCAAACTTTAAGTCAGTAGATACTTTACATGAAGACATATTATAGAGGAGGGTGTTAAAAGAGTTCAGTATGATATTTGCAAAGCTTCCTCAAAACAACAATGTCCTCTCAACCAACCCCAAAATATTTTACTTGTAGTAACCCAAACAAATAACAAACCCCTGAGTTTAAAAAAAAAAAACCCGTGTCTATTTAAGGTAAAAGTCTTAGAAGTTGGAGCGACTTAAAAACCAAAATACTAACTTGAATACTTAATTTGTTGATAGATGTAGATCAGAATGTAATAGTGGTATTGACCTATAGGCTTGTAAGACTTTTAACACTCTCATAATCGCCTTTTAAAAATAAATTGAAATGACCTAAAAATGCCAGGAGCAACCTAGCTTCTCACCCATTATTGTTTAATCATAATAATATAATACGTCTTCCCTCAGTATATTCAAGGAATGTTTAATATTTGTCCACAATTGTAGAGACATGTTCAGTCAAGTACATATTCTACAATGTCACATTTTTTAAATCAGAATGTCTGGCATTGTCAGTTTTATCAATTATACTGATGCAGAGAAGCCTACATTTTTCACGAATACAAAGATTTTATTTTCAAGTCTCGTCTTACAGAAGTATCCATTGGATTTTTGAGAGAAAAGACAGTGATATAATCTTAATGAAAGCAGAAGTCTGGGAATACGTTTGATTTCATAGATTGACAGCATCTTTTATAATTTGACATGGTGAAAAGAGATGGGGTTAGAGGCAACTCCAACCTATGGTATTTGAAATTGCAATCAAACTATTTCAGCATGCATGATTTTCAAGGCTTGGTTTAAACAGTGTAACATTCAGAAGTTGTTGTTAACTGAATGAATTATTAAAGCCCTCTCCTCCTTCCTCCCACCCTTGGTGTAACAATATAAGCAGGTGGGAGAATATTTTTTTTTCAGTTGCTGTATGAAATGACAGGATTTGTCAGTTTGCAGTATATGTGTGCAATCCAGTGACTATAACCCGCCTTCTTTGTCAGGCTGGAGGAGCTAGGTCATGTTACTTTTCCTTGAAACCCTCTCCTAGAAAATTAATGGTGAACACTACAAAAGAGTTTTTTCAGATAAACCTGGATTCGGTAGACCAATAAACTAGTGAAGAACCTAATGAAGAAAGGAACCATTATCTGATCAAGACATTTGATCATTTCTTGTAATTTTCTGTATGTTCTTCAATTTTGACAAGTCTTTAATTTGGACTCCCCTAGGGGTTCCTTCTAAATACTAAATCCCTCTATATGTCTTAAATTTGATGTGAAAAATTACTAATTATTTTACAAGCTTGTGACACCCTTTTTAATTTACAATGGTTTAAGTTACAATGTATGTAACCCATTCTTCATAGTATATGAGTATTAAGGTCTTTTCTTGTTGTGTTTCTTGTTTGTTTTTTTTAAATAAGATCAGTGTATTTTATTACACAAATGTGGTTTGTATCTCACCAAAGGATCCTATTTCTAACTTTGAATAGTTAATTTAAAATGTTATGTTTTCTTCTATATATTTAACTCTTCCTTTATTGAAGTTTTTCAATCTTAACAACTGTGCTTAATGAGGCACTGTCTGCCTTTTGATTGTGGAGATTTGGAAAAAGGAATCTAGCGAGGAGGCTGACAGCAGACGCTGTCCTTGATCTGCACTGCTGTTTCCTGAAAGGCATTTGAGTGAGATATTTTCATGCTTTTTCTTGGAGAAGTGACTTCATTTCAAGAAAGTGAATTTTGTCTTAAACTAGGAATATTTTAGATATTGCACAAATCCTGTCTGCATTATGGCTTGGACCTTGTGGAATTGCAGGAATGTTATTGGATGTACAGCAATTCTGATTTTACTAAATCAGTTTCCTCAGATAGCTGAGGTGACCTATGTTTTTTACATGTATTGAAAGGTTAAATGGGTGTAGTGCTAAAATTAGTCTAACATAAAGTGAGGAAAGTCTAACACCTAGAGACATTATGTAGATAAACTGTGACATTCTTTGAAATGCTTCTGCTGTAGAAACTAACAGTTGGATTATGTTGATTCTTATGCAGAGTATGTTGGTAGAGAGCTGACTTCATTAGCTGTATGGATCTAGAAAATTGCCTACAGGCAGACCTAAAGAAAGCTATTCTAGAGAGTCTTTCACTATTTTTTTTTTTGTTAGTTAGTTACTGCTGCTTTTAAAGAACATTTTTGCTATGGTTAAAGTTCCCAACAAGTCACTTAATATTTTGCTTATGTATTTTTTTTTTCCCAAAGGATGAAAATTGTGAGTCATGGCATATTATATATTTCCTGTGAGCAGAAACTTGGGCCAGCTAGTGTATTACATTACCTAATGTAGTTCGAATTCAGAGTAGGCAGTATAATAATCCTTCTGTTTATCAGTTTTCAACCACAGATAGGCATGAAAAATAAGCAATTATAGATACATACCTGTGATGAGGTTTCAGCAGTGGATTATGAAGATTGATTTTGGTGATAGGAAATGAATTATGTGCAGCAAGAGCCATCTTGAGTTTTATCTCTTGTTGCTTAGTATCTGTGAGAAAGCAATTTAAATTTTTCCGTTGTCTGAAGCTAAGGAAGAAAATCTGTCAAATGCAAAATCTGCATGTGTGCCAACAATGTAATTAGCAGAACTATTCTTTTAGTAGGATTTTTTTTTAATGGGTGTCTTTGTGTAAGATCTCTATGGTGTGCCTGGCTTGAAAGTCAAGTATCTAGTGTTCAGTATTGAGGAAATTCTTGTTGGTAATGTATTACAAAACAGTTTTTGAAATTTCTTTTAGGGATAATTAAGTCTGTGTTAGATTCCTGATTTAGGATCTCAGTAGTGTGTTGACTTACACTGCTGAATATAGTTGCAGGTATCTACACTTCTTGTTGGGGTCTAGTATGTGGAACAGATAATTTAAGTAGGACCTGTCTGTGTGTTTGTAGGACTTAACCCAAATCCACAGAGGATTACCAGTTTTAAGCTGTTTCTGCTAAGATTTGAGTGGAATTATAACATTATTTCTCCTATAATGTAGCAATATTACTGCATATGTACTACTTATATACTACTAATAAACTACTATTAATCATAATATACAAATGCAGATATGTAATAATGTATTACTACTATTAATATACTGATGTACATTAATATATCTGCAAGATACATATGGGGGGATGTTTTGATGGTAGGAGACATTGAGACACCTGAACTGTTGAGAGATTTATGTTTCTAAAATTTCCTTACACTGACTTGAAGCACAAATCATTTTCATAAATAGGGAAGAAAATTACTTTTATATACCTTATTAAAAATTAGTTAAAGGTTTGGATTAAGCTTCATTCTGTAGGAAAACACAACTATTCTGTAGGCAAGCAGCTGTGTCGGTTACAAAGTATAAGAGGCTGCATTTTGTAATGTATGTGTCATGATAATTACAACAAATGAAAAACTTTCAAATATTTGCTGCACTCATTAGAATGTGGAGTTATGCTTTAAAAAATCATATTCATGAATATATACTTTGAAATTCTTAATGTGTTGTCCTGCTAGACATACACATATTACACATTATTGTCCACGTCAGTCTCTTCATCACACTCATTGTCCTCTGGCAAGTCCTTGTCCAATCGTGCTTCACTGGGCACCCTGATGTTGTTTCTACAAGTTGTCAGGTCACATTTGTAGGTCTCTGTGCAGAGAAGTGTGGTCCTGTTCGGTGTTTCTGTTACAGTTTTTGCTCTGATATATGGTACACAGTGAAGGGAAAACTTACAGTAATTTTCCTCCAGACTACCTTTATCTGAAAGCAAAATCATGATGATTTATTTAGTATTTTTGCTTATGAATCAGATTGCCTATGGTTGATGGAAGAAGATAACATACAAATAAGATCTGTAAAGTCATATGCAGTAAAAACATATACTGGTCAAGAGAGGCACTTATGCCTGTCTCTTCCATTATGTGCATTGTGGTTCCTGCTGACTATCCTAACAAAATTCTTAAGAGTATTCAGATGCTTGAGAGGTAACCAACATATCGCTGACAGCTTTGATCTTGCCAAGATGTCAAATGACATTAAGGTCTCTTAACTATTAAAACAGAAGTACCTAGAGGAACGTACCCAAGTCCAATTTTAGTTTTTGATTAATAAAGTTTGCTAGAGCATGTGAGGATTAATCTCAGTCCTGACGCAGTTTTCTACAGTTTCCTTACAAGAAATATTTCTCAGTTATAATTATGTACTAACTGTAATTAAGTACCAGCATATTAATGTTCAGTGAACTGACGATCAGTAAGTGACAAGAGTGGAATTTATATCCAGTTTTATTACTACTTGTTCAATAAAAATCAGTTATTCTTCAATTGTGATCTATTTTTTAAGTAGAGGAGTACATGCATCTTAAGAACTTGAGCAAAACCCAAAATGAGTTCACAAGTTGATTAGGATATTGATTTCCAGATGCCAGAGAGACAAAGATCAGTAACCTTTCTACTCCTGGCAGGCTTACCACAGTGGCATTCAAATCCTCAATAGATCTTGCTATTATAGAGGCAGATTTTCAAAGGTTCTTAATTCAGTTTCTAATTTAGTGCTTGCTATTTTAAGCCTGCAGTATGCCCAGGCAAACTAAGCTAATAGTGAGTATTTACAAACTTGTGACAGCTTCCACAAGACCTGTTCTTTTGAGAAGAGAGAGGCAATTTTGACACTAATGTCTCCCTTTTGCACTTACTCTTTTTGGACAACCTTTTAATTAAAATCTTGGGAGCATTCAAGCAGACACTGTTCTCATTTGGCACTTCTCATTTAGAACCTACCCTGTTGTGGGTCGCCATGGTGTATTTCAACCTCAGACTCAGGTCAACAAGTTCCCTCCTCTGCAGTTTCTTCAGGTGTCTTGGACTGGCTGCCCTGGGACTTTTGGAACGCGCACTCTGACATGAAACACGTCTCTTTGCAACGCATCTGGTTCTATTTAGTGTGGTAGTGGGAAATAATACCCATGCTGCTACTTTTTACATCATGATTTTTGGATGTTTTTTTGGTGCTCTTTCTGGCTTCTTTTGTGCTATACAGACAAGAAGGCATGCAGCTGCTTTGACAGAGCTGTCTAAATGTTGAAGGGAATTATAGCTGGCTGACTAAGAGGACAGTGCAATAGTAGCATGGGCTACAGTAGTCTCACCTCAGTGTCAGTCTGTTTTTGTAATGAGGCAATTCAAGCTTATCTTTGGAAACTTTGGCTTCACGTGCAATGTTATAAAGAACATTCGGCTAGAGAAAGCTGAATTGAGCATCCTTACACCATGCCTCCCAGCACTTCTGGCTGCAGAAGTGCAATACATACCACACACAGTTTGTCTCAGCTAGAGTTGAAAAGACTTTGTAAGACTTGGATGTACATGGTAACTCAGAGTTTTTCCATGAAAATGTAAAAATGCATGTTGCATGTATCCACGATGGTGCAAAGCATGTTTAAGATTCTTTTTGTAGAAACTGATCGCTTCTGTGATGTACTGTTTGATAAATTAGAAATTTGGTTTTGCTGTAGCCACTGTTTTTTCATATGTGCGATCTTAAGCTAATATATTCTCTGGAACATTAGATTCTGAGTACAGGATAAAAATACAAATAAATTAATTTAGATTTAACAAGTTACTGTCAATACACTTTCTGTTGCTCTTTAGAGAAAGAGTCACAGTTCAAAAATTCAGATGAATTAATACAGTTTTACAAGTTTAACTACGAAGAACTTCTGTGATTATCTTGGATGAATGCTGATTTTTCTATTAAGAGAATTTTCTGGATAAGAACAGAAAGTACTCAAAGGTCATGATGGATTATGTCTCAGGAATCTAAACTAAGAAACTTACATTTGACTTTAATCACAGCACCAAGGAGTTTTCTTTAGACAATCCACTTACAGGTTGTTTATAGATGGCAGATCATGATATGGTGTACTAAATATGCCACTTGCCATCAGACCAAGGTTTGTAATTAGGAAAAGCTGAAGCTTGCAAGAGACTGATGCAAAAGATAGATTAGCACTGCTGTGGGAGTGAAGGGATAACATCAGTAAATGCATCCGTCAGACAAAAGTAACATATTTTAGTTGGAACATGGATGTTTTTTGGAGAGAGATGTAATGCTGCAATTGAGGAAGTGGAGAGGGAGAGTACAGCTGTTCAGCCTAAGTGGCACACCTCTCTGGAAGAATATTTCTTCTTAGCAAGATAACACTGTTTACAAGATTAGACAGTTTGGCAACACTTTATATTTAGAGTCTTACATACTAAGTTCTTTGTATTATTAATTAGATTTAAATTAAAACTAATAATTTTAAATGTTCCTCTTCGTATGGTGCTTCAGTTCCTGTAAAGCTATTTTGAAAACAAATGCCTGTGTGTGTAGATATGTCTTCATGTATGTATAAATAATAAATACACACCGAAATCAAATATTAACACCATGAACTTTAAAAGTTCTGACTTTACATCCATTATTAAACTTGTGGATAGATCATGTTGTAAATGTAGACAGCTACTTTTACCTGGACCACATTCCCTTTCACTCCCCCAGGCTTGTTAGCTGGGGCATAGTGCCATGGCAATGCAGTTGTACTGCTCTCAGAGTCAGGCTGGGTACCGTGTACACTGCTGCCTGCACTGCTTTTCTGGAGCCAGAGGTGTTAAATATGGACTGCAGGAACACTCAAGTTGGCTTCTGTAGCAGAACCTTTTACAAGTTCGGTGCCAGTCCACTTGGAGCCAAGCTGGCCAAAAGGCCTGAGTAATATTTATAATGTGCTCCCAACTAAATAAATATATCAGTTAAAAAAACAAACCAAAACAAACCCACACTTTGTCACAGTCCTGCATTACCCTAGCTAAGTTGCTTCAAAATCTGAGCTAGCTGTGTGTGATTGAAGGAAGCATTTTTTCAGTTGAAAATGTATATAAATTTATTAAGGAGAAAATGGCTGTCTTCTGTATCATTTTGCTGTCTTTTGGAACATGAAGATTTTAATCTTATTCTTTGGTTTTGTGTTCAGAAACTTTCTTCACATGGGATATTTTCCCACTCTTTCCTCCTTTAATAGGAATGCTTCACTCCATTCCTGGAGATTTCAGAGCAGTTTCTTCCTTTCTGCCACCTTTTCAGCAATACCTGCCTGATAGTTATTACCTCTTTAGGAGCCCTACTGTCTTCAGTGCTTGATTTAATAAAGACAGAGGTACAACAAATACTTTTTCCTCAATTTTTAAGGATCTTCTGTTGTTGATTTTTGGAGAATAGAATAGTTCCATTCTGTGGTGGTTGGTTTTGGTGTTTGGGGTTTTTTTTGTTTGTTTTGTGTGTTTGGTTTTTTTGGGGTTTTTTGTTTGGGGTGGTTTTTTGTTTGGTTTTTTTAAACAGCATTTGATCTTTAACAGAAGTGAAAACTATATTAGGATTCCAGTGAACTTTCTAACTAGGAAAATCACTAGTTAGGGTAGATTGGCTAGATTTTTTTGGCAACAAATATTTAATTTTCAAAATTCAGAGCTGCTGTAATCATTGCATAAACAAATATTTCTTGATACTTTTTTTTTCTTCAGAAAAAAACTTTCCAGAAAACATATATTTAAATTCTGAAAAATTAAGAATGTGTGATCTTTCCTAAAAAAAGAGATTAGTAGAATGTAATATGGGTGGCCTCTGTCTTGCAGTTCAGCTATACTTGTGCTGTTATTTTTCCCCCCGTTGTGTCTGGATGCTGTTGATTGCAGAAGAGCCTTAAACCCCAAGTTTTTCCGGATTACATGCAAACAGTATTGCAGACAATACACACTCAGGGACTGATACATGTTTCTGTTTCTCTGAGTGCCATTAAGTAGCTGCCTAAGTATTTCTTCATTTTTCTGTGCCTCTTAGGAAAGAATTGGTACTTGGTGCACTTGTCACTTACTGTGACAGACGTGAACGACAACGTACCTGAATGGGCCATGGAGCCCCTCCCAGTCTTGGCTGTGGTTTCACCTGAAGCTGTGAGAGGCACTGAAGTATATAAGCTGCTTGCTGTGGATGCAGATGAAGGGATCCATGGAGCTGTAGAGTATTTTCTCCTGGAAGGTGAATTTTAACCCTCTCATTCCCTGTATATTAGATTTCACTATTGTGACTTTTTTATCTTTTATCCTCAGTTTCGTTAGTGAAAGATCTTCCCTTCCTCCTGCAAAAGGTTCAAAAGCCTTCAGCTCTGTGTGTGAGAAAAGTCAACTTTTATTGAGAGTATGAACAGATTTGCCAGATTTGAAGTGTGTTCTTCCTGCAAAGTTGGGTTCCTGCCCACATTGTCCCCCAGGGGATGATTGGGACTGGAGCAGTCAGTAGTCCTCAGGGCTTTGGCAAGGGGGTGACAGCATTAGTCAGCACCTCTCTGCTGGACAGCCTGCTTATGAGATGGAGCACCATTGGTTGGACAGAGAGGGTTAATGTTCCTTCTCCCTTGTGGGAGTTGTGCTTCTGATTAATTTCTAACAAGTTTTTAAGGGTCTGGGTTGTGCCTTAGCTTTGCAAAGCTAGTACAGAGTCATGAATAATTTTCTTTGTGAGACTTTTAAAAGAAACTTCAGTAATAGTTCAAAATTGTCTAAGCAAGTCTGCTCCAAAGGTGAATTTGTTCTTCTTGACCAGGACTCCAGCAGGGTATTTTCTGGTAAGGGATACTTAGGGTCAAACAACAGCAAGGTATTGGAGGATAAAGAAGAGTGATAATTGTCCAGAGACATAAAATGCAACATAGAAATGTAATCATGAATGTAATTACTGATTTCTAAGTTCTAAACAAACTTTTGAATTTTTGTGTGCATGCTGGTTCTAAGCCAAACCCAGCTTGGTAACTGACACTGTATTGTCCTCTTAATTTTAATCAAGTAAAAATGTTCTTGCTGACAACAATTTGTGGCTCTGTTCTTTTTAGGTGGTGAAGACAGATTTGAAGTTGAGAAGGACACTGGCTTGATTAAAACGACAGGTTTGCCATTGGTGAGGGACAAGGAGTATTTACTGACTGTACTAGCAGCAGATAAACTTGGAAACAGAGGGTCTCCAACCTCTGTTTCTGTAATTGCCGGAGTTCGACCACCACAGTTCACCAACATATCATACTTCGTATATGTTCCTGAAAGTATGCCACAAGGAAAATCGTAAGTAACGGGTAAAAATAATGCAGTGCAATTGGGTTCCTGGTTTAACTTTTGTTTGATCTCCCCAAAGCCTCAGTATTGTTTGTGAATCAGAAATAGATACTGTGGGTAGTAATTTAGATATCTTAATAGAAGTGATCATGATACAGTTTGATTGATCTATTTTTTTAGTCACCCTTTTATACAGAAAAGTGGTATTGAATAATTGCAGTACCTTGCTTTTTTAAAATGATATGGAAGGTATTAGATGATGTTGCTTGTGTCTTAATTTTCAGACAAAATGTAGAATACAAATTAGAATTGTTACGTCATGAAGAAAGATATCCTGGTGCGAAAGAATATATTAATTTTACGTGTCAAATTTGAAGTGTCTTCTCCATCAAGTGAAAATCAGAAAAAAAAAAAAAAGACTGTATTTACTGTCTTCATCAGTCATAGTGACAAACTGAGCAAAAATGAAGATGCCACAAAACTTGTCATTTTGTTTTTCTATCCTTTGTCTAACCATGTGGATCTAAATGTCACAGAAAATCTTAGTAACATAGGTCCACCTGAATACTAGGTTCCATCTATCCCAAACTGTTTTGTTCTTATGGAAAATATTTCCTCTTCCAGTTGAATTGAGAGTACTTTCATACTTTCATCCAGTAAATGTCTTCCTTGTGTGGCCATTCCACTGTTATTCAGATTATATTAACTGTGGTGTTGTATTTTACTGTTCAATCTACAACATTCAGTTTTACAGTCCTTTTTTTTTTAAAAAAAAATGCAGGTTTCTTACAGTCACTGCTGTCTCGTATCAAAACAAATCCCTGAGCTACAGTTTGCTAACTAATCCTGGTGGTCTATTCAGTATTGATTGGGCAACAGGAGATCTCAGTTTAACTCGAAGTGTGGATTATGAGAGTGACCAACACCAGTATCTTCTTTTGGTCAGAGCAGAGGAAAATGAGGACCACTTCAGTAGTGCAGCTGAGGTAGGTGTTCACTTCTGGCAGTCTTCATGTGTTTCTACTTCAGCCTTTCCAGATTTCTGTACAGATTAACTAGGGGCTCCCATTTCCCCAGCTCATGCTGTTTATTCTACTGCCCATTATAAAAGTCTGTCTATGGGTAGTTGTGGAGGGCTGGTTTAGGTACTCTTAGAGTTCACTCTTGCTGATGCTGAGAAGGCTATTTCTGAGGGATGAATATGCCATCCCATCATGGGTCCCAGGCCTTATCTGGGAAGATACGGAAACCGATGCAGCCAAGCCAAATATGAGGTTTTGTCTTACTCTAAACCTTCATAAAGTATGATGTATATTTGAGATTATTCCAAATTAAAACAAAGGCAGAACAGAAAATGATTCGTTTTGTATCAAGAACACGAAATGAACTTTTAAAGGGAAAGTAATAAAAACTCATGGATATTAAAAAATTATGGTTCATGGTGTTTTAGAAAGCTGACAGCAAAAATATTTCTAAATATAGTTATTACAGTTGTTTGAATTCAGGGATTCACTGAGCTAGGAAATGCATGCAATATAACAGTTTGTTCCTGCTGCAGGAAAAAAGATGTCCGCTATAGAGGGAACAGGAGGTAGAATTATTAGGAACAAGTTGGAGGACACAGAGAGAGACAGTATGTGAGTGTAACAAACAGTGGCTGTAGCACACCAGAGACTGATAATTTCTATTGACCCTTTTACAAACTACAAGATGAAGAGTGGTAGAATATGACTTGAAAGATGATTATGAGGTGATTTTACAAATACATTTAGCCTAAATGTCATTTAACTTGTACCTGCTTTACACTGATGCAACCTCAGTAGTTAGGAGAGAGCAACTCTCAGTTTATATGAACTTGTGTAAGAGTAGGTGGAGTATACATCTACCTGTTGCACTGTGATGCAGAATACCTCAAGCAACTTCAGAAAGTCTGAAGTGTAGCAGTATGAACCACCATAAAGGCTAATTTAACACACTCTGTACTGTTTGGATTGTAAAATATACAACTGTGGACTCATATTTGACGTAGGAATAAGAAAACCTTTTTAAAGATGTTAGAAGCAGAATTGTATTTCTTACTTGTATTATCATAATCAGTTCAATTTACATCTGATTTACACTGCTGCAGTTGAATTCAGAACTTGGTCTGGGAGATTTATACTGCTAAAATGCAATCTGCTTGGCAATAGAATTTTTAGTGTTACAAATCACATAAGTATTGGAAGATGTGACAATGGAAAAAGGATGCTTGGAAAGCAGGTGGTCCATTTCCCTTTATATTAGTAATAGGAAATAATCAATGGAGATGAAGGGTGAGTGGAAAATGTTGGGACTTGGCAATTCCTAGTATTTTGGAGTCTAATATCTCAACGGTTCTCAGCAGGAAAAGAGCAATCTAAGAAAAATGGTTTATCCTATGTGCTATAGCTTCTGAAGACCTCAAGGATGTTTTTGGAAAATTCTTCCATCCAATATTTGTAGAGCAATAAAGTAATTGCCTTGATTTGCTTTGCTGTTTAATGTTCCTCTCTTTTCCATTCAGGTTTTGGTTGTAATCACAGATGTGAATGATTGTGCCCCTGAATTTCCTGAGTCGATTTACAGCAAAGTTGGTGTTCCTGAAACAGTTACTATGACAACTGCGCTTCTACAAGGTTAGTACTTCTAAAACTATTTGTTACATTCAGTATGAGTATTTTTTTTTCCTCCCACTAATGAGAATTCAGTTCAGAAGGCAAAATTACCTGCCCCAGCATGGGTAGTTGCAACTCTCTGAAGAACAAACGGCACTTTGTAGAATTAGGTCATAATTATTTACTGCTGCCACAGGCCAAATAATTTTGGGGAACAGGAGGCAAAGGAAACAAATCTTTGTAGGATTTTGAAGTAACAGGACTTCAGTTGTGGTTGGTATTATAGCAGCAGGCTTATAGTAGCAGTCTTGCAACATTTCTTGTTTTGAAGGAAGAGAGTGATGTTGGATGAGAAATTATAGACACATCAGCTTACCTTCTCTGCCCATCTTTGAGTCCTATGTGGGCTTCTTGCAGGGAATACTGCTCTTTTGCATTAAAAGCCTCTTGCACAGTTTAACTCTTGTGTGAGGTTTTGTTTGGATGCTTGAGCAAAAGACTTTTCTAAAATAAGGTAACCAGTAACTTAAGCTTTAAATGATGATGCTCTGTAAATTATGTACATTTTGATTATGTAACCTGCAAAAATCGTATATTGAAAATGTTTATAAAGAAATTAGCAGGTCCTAGCAATAAAACAAATTTATGTCAACTAAACAGTTGTAGAAGGGCCTTATATTAGTCTTTAACCCTTACATAAACTTTTTATAAATCTTTAGGGGAAAAAGGAAATTAAACTACAGGAAAATTGCTGTTCCCTAGTAGATAGGATTTTATAACCTCCTCCTGTTCTACTTAGTGATTTATCCTGTACTAATGGTAGTCTGTCAGCTACTATTCTGGTACTGCGCTTTTAGCGTAGCTTTTGTAGGTTATAGGTAGGATATGACAAACATGTTAATTTAACTTGTCTCAGTTCAATAATATATGTAAATATTTAATCTTTAATCATGCAGGATGTGATCTGTCCAAGTGATCTTAAGTCAGCGGTATGGATCAGATGGACATGACAATGTATGTCTTGGTAGTACAGGGTTTTTGAAATCCAGCAGACGAAGGCAAGATCTAGTGGCTGAATTCAACCAGGGGTGACTTCTTTTTTAAACAACTTATTTTCAAGTAGGGGTTAGTTCAATAAAAAGCACAGGGGATAGCACAGTTTTATAAACTATTTAAAGCACTGCACGCGAAGGCAAATGCTATTACAGTTTTATACTACATGCTAATTCTCTTGTTAAAGTACTTAACGTTCCAATTCACAAACTTTGATCGACACAATATCTTTCTCTTCTCTTGTAATAGTGACAGCCACTGACTGCGATTCGAAAGAGAATGCCGAAATACTGTATTACACTTTGAGTCAAGACTTTAGCATTACTTCTCATGGTACTATTTTTCCAGCAACACGGTTGGACTATGAGCGACCTAACCATCTTTATGAGTTCATAATTATGGCAGTAGATAAAGGGGAAGAGCCGAAGACTGGGACAGCAACTGTTAGAATCCATGTTTCAAATGTCAATGATGAAGCACCTGAGTTTTCCCAGACAATGTAAATACATATTCTTAAAACTCTGTTACTTTTGTCTTTCACTGTTGCTTTTTTTATTTTGGACAGAAGGCTGATCATTACAGGATGGTAACTGGCTTCAATCAAATCTGAAAGTTACACTGATAAATGCAGTGTGATCTTTTGACACTGAGACTCTGTTACTACCAGTAAAAAAAAAAAAAAAAGAAAAAAGCTGTAAGTTTGGATCTTAATTTTGAAGTTTAGGCATATTTTCAATGTGTAGTAGGACTTATAGTAGGACTAGATAGGGGTAGTATATAGACAGTCTCTTTTGACAGATCTTGCACTTATGTTTTTTTCCAATATGTACTGAAAGAAGTGGTGTAGTAATTTCAGATATGTGTCTCAAGAGGGACACCTCCAACACCAAAAGAGATCAAGCAGAAAAAGCAGGCAACTCAGTGTTGTCCTCAGCCCTCATCCAGAGTACATGGTGGAATTTTGCCTTTTAATTAGACATTTTAAGCTCAGACAGAGTCAACAGTCCACATCCCTGGTTTATAATTGCTAAAGGAAAATGATTAGATGACAGAATCCTATATGACCACTGAATTATAAAAACCACAAGATAAATGTCAATAAATGGAGTTGACTTAATTTCACTTAGTCCCATGTCCTACAAACTGTTTTTAATTATTTTCCTTCTAAAGCATTAGTAAGCTTTTTTTCTTCCATAGTTGCGGCTCAGAAGTGTCTGAAGCAATGTCAAATGTACTATAAACTTGCATTCACATTAGAGGCTTAGTAATGGAATTCCCAGTCAGCTTCTCCATCAGCCTTCTACTCTTCAAAGTAGAAGTTGCTCAGGACAAAACCCAGGCAGAGATTTCAGTGATGCTAAGCTTGTGGTTTAGCTGAACAAAACATCAAAGCTTTCTGACAATCCTTATTTTATGTAAAAGTAACCTCTGGCTTCAAAATCTTGTGCCTTCCTTCCTTTCTTAAACGTTGCTTAGGAGGTGTGGCTTGGAAAAATCGATGTTTTGTAAATTCTCATAGGATCTCTATACATTTTCAAATACTAAACCAGATTAAGTTTCTCACTCTTCAGATGATGCCTACTTTTCATTTATTTATTTATTTTAATGTTCAGGGTCATTGAATATTTATCTCTGCTAGTCTTGTATCTGTTCCTAATTTTTTAATCAGAAATGAGTGATAGTATTAAAGATGTTGTAAACGTCTTTAACAAATTGGAAGCAGAAAACATAGTTTAAAAAAAAATAAACCTGCCAACTCTTATATTTGAAGTTTAGTGAAGAATATGGTTAAAATGAACATTATTTTAAATTACCAAACATTCTCAAGAACCTTTTCTGTTCCCTTGCAGTAGCAGGGAAACTGCTATTGTATATATATGTAGATTGGCATTGGAATTGAATTCAGCTCCTGCAATTCAAATTATCTCAAGTTTTTGTTTAACCAGGTTAAACATGCTTTGATTTTGCTTTATTTTTCCAGTTATGAAAAAAATCTTGAACCCAAAGGTGCATTTCAGACAGAACATAGTTGAAGTTTTCTGTGAAACAGATTAATCATGAACACCCATAAATTAGGTCCTATTGAGGGACTAGTTTGCAATTAATGTTATGCTCTGTGGCAGGCTAGTACAAGTCCAGATGATGATGATGATGACAATGTCCTTCTAGCCCTATGTTTAAATAGATTTACCATCCAGTATAAAGTTATGATTCCTTGCCACGAGCTTTCTTTCATCGTGGTTATTCTGTATCTCAGTTATGAAATGCTTAAGGCTACCACTCTGTTTCATTTTGTCAGTTTTTACTTTCTCCTTTTTAAGAGACCTCTTCTGATGACTTGAACTCTTCTATTCCTATATGTCATGTTCAAAATTATCAGAATTACTGTTCATTTGCTTTCCAGATGCAGAGTTAAGACAGTGTCCTGAGGGTTGTGACTGAGCTAAACCAGAATAATTTACTTCTCTTACTTCATTGCATATTAAATTGGGGGAAGGAAAAAGGCTGTCTCTGCGAAGGTTTTTATGAAAACACACATATCTAGACAGCAAAAGCTAAGGCAGAAGTTTTCTGTGCATCCATTTTCTATTTCTTTTTTCTTTTTTTCTTTTTTCTTTTTTTCTTTTTTCTTTTTTCTTTTTTCTTTCTTCTTTTTTCTTTCTTCTTTTTTCTTTCTTCTTTTTTCTTTCTTCTTTTTTCTTTCTTCTTTTTTCTTTCTTCTTTTTTCTTTCTTCTTTTTTCTTTCTTCTTTTTTCTTTCTTCTTTTTTCTTTCTTCTTTTTTCTTTCTTCTTCTTCTTTCTTTCTTCTTCTTTTTTCTTTCTTCTTCTTCTTTCTTTCTTCTTCTTCTTTCTTTCTTCTTCTTCTTTCTTTCTTCTTCTTCTTTCTTTCTTCTTCTTCTTTCTTTCTTCTTCTTCTTTCTTTCTTCTTCTTCTTTCTTTCTTCTTCTTCTTTCTTTCTTCTTCTTTCTTCTTCTTTCTTTCTTCTTCTTTCTTTCTTCCCCCCCCTTTTTTTTTTTCTAAATTTTTCCTATTCTCAGCATATGGAGACTGGGTCCATAAGCACTCTGAACCCAGTGGTACATATGTATTTTATCTACATTGTTGGATATGGCCAGCTGTAGTTCATTCTTCTGGCTGAGATTTGGGATATCTAGTATGGACGGGTCTGTACTATGCTTAGTCTGGCCTATGCTCAATCCAGTCAGATAAAATAATAAATGTTTGGGACTTTGCTAAAGCAGGGGGCTTTGGTACTCCAGAGAGCGTTAAGCTTAGGCTCATAATGCCTCTTAAGAGATTACAATGTCAGTGATGTGTCTGGACTTGAGAAGAGATTTTTGTAAAACTGACATTGTGCACACATCCTCCAAATCTGATTCTCATCTTAGTCATGCTGGTTGCAAAGACTGCACTGAAAGCGTTATGACAGCTTGTGTCAGGAAGTGTGCTATAACAAGCACACTTTAACTTAGCAAATGTTTGCTTTGATTCTGTGAGTGATGCAACTCATTTTTTAAAATTTTTTTAAAAAAAGTGAATTCTGCATTTAGCTCAAGTCTTGTTGCGAAGCTAAGCTTCAAAGCATCAATACTGCTGAAAGTTTGCAATGGAAGTCTATGGGAGGTAACAACAAGACATAGATGGTTGGACAGATCAGCAATACTATCATTTCACTGGTTAACTGAGGGGCATCTTATCAGTGTAATTGCATTAATAAATTACAAACCTCTGCAGTACCCTTTGTACAAGTAGTCAGTAGGTGTTGTAAAACATAGTTCTGTATATATTATTTCCAATCTAAATTCATTAATGTGTTGTCATAATTTCTTTTAACAGCTATAGGAGTTTTGTTTCTGAAGATGCAGGCCCAAACACACTGATTGCTACGGTTAATGCTGTTGACCCCGATGGAGATGGTGTGACATATGATATTCTGTCTGGGAATCAAAAAGGAAACTTTGTTATTGATCCTAAGAAAGGTAATAATATATTAGCTCTTTGCTGCTGCAGTCTTAATGTTGATTCTGATGTGATGCAGCTTGAATTTGGTCTTCATTAGGTAGCAATTATAAAAACTGCATAGCAAATGCTATCTTTGAAGCTAATACTAACCTAATTGAAAAAAACTGCAGGAAAAAGATGCAATTGTTCTAGACTCACTTCTAATGTTAAAATAATTGTATCATTTTCCTGAAAGCTTTGTATAATTGACCTATCTTACTTATTCATTGTTTGCTTTCAATCAGTA
The DNA here is from genome assembly GCF_028858705.1 of Grus americana. Lineage (NCBI taxonomy): Eukaryota > Metazoa > Chordata > Aves > Gruiformes > Gruidae > Grus > Grus americana. Next base: position 12,163,398 of record NC_072864.1, read on the forward strand.
ACTTAATAGAGAGCATTATTATAGATAACAGGTAATAATAGACAGTAACTTAATAGAGGACATTGTTATTGATAACAGTGTGACATTCCAAAATTTCAAGGCCTGTTAGTGCACTCAAAGCTTCACATCCAACTGCTGCGATTAGCCAAAGATACTATTAGTAATAAAATAGCCATGTGAGGAGAAAAAACAATAGGACAACAGTTCTCACTGGAGTAGATTTCTTTGTGCAGCTTTTTCAATAACTCACTTTTAACTGGTTTAAAGTGGACATTTGTGGTTTTAGATGAGGGTCATCCCCCCCCCCCCCCCCCCCCCCCCCCCCCCCCCCCCCCCCCCCGTGCTTATGTCCATGTCCTTATTACACATGTGTGAGCAAATACTTCTTAGCTGAGTTTACTTGTGTTGTACTGACACAAAATGATACATTTGTAGGTGGAATGAGACTACTACTATTTTATTTCAAGGAAAGCAAATGTATATAAAAAATGAACTACGTTATAGTTTTCATTTAAGGATGAAATTATTCACATGAGCAATGTCATTTAGCCAAGAATACTGCATGCATTAGAAAAAAAAATGCGTGGAGAATACTTTGCAGTTTAAGTAATTTGTTCTGAAATACCAGTTTTTATGTCTTTTAAAATTCTTTTCAGCAGTTGCACATTTTTAAAACCCCCGAGGAAAAAAATCCCACAACATTGGTCTCCTCATTAAAATAAAAAAAAAAGGCACAAACACATATCATCTGAGTAGGCTGGCATATCCCTTTAAATTAATAGGATTTATTTGCTGTTGATCACTTGAAAAAACAAAAGAGGATGTTTTGAGACAGAAACAGGCAACCAAATTAAAATCCCATTGAAGGACTGAAGTAACTTAATTAACTTCAGTTAAACTACTTTATATTTAACCTGTTTTAAACTGCAATCAAAATCTGAACTTAGATTTTTCAAAGCACAAGCATTGGATATATAGGAAGGAGTAGTCTGCTTTATTTTGTTGAGTTCACTTAGCATGAAGTTTTAATTTGAATGGAAATCATGTTTTTGCAATATTAATGTTAGATTCTGAAATGTTCCTAAAAATGTGGTCTGCAGGTAACTTGTAAGGGTTGAAGCGTGATCCTGAATTTAAGGAGAGCTCCTTTTAGCCTGTCTGGCTTAAAAATAGAGTTGTAGGTTGTAATAGTTAAAATTCTAAAGATACTTTGGCACCTGAAGAGGAACAGTGGTTTTAAAAGTGTCTAATTGCCACAGGGGTAGTAAATCTGATGCTTCTGAAAATCTTGTAAGTGCTCAAAGAATCTTAACATTTGGTTGATAGTATCTCTTAGGATTAGCTCCATAGTTTTAATATAGATAATCATGTATGTGTACTTTTATACTTTTTAACCAATTAATGTTTATAGTCTTTGAAATTTAATTTTAGAAACAGTAGAATTTTTTTTAAACACTTTTGGGCTTATGTTGCTTAATAAACCAATAAAGGTTTATACAGTGGCTTGCAGCAGTTTCTTTTCAGAAATGATATCGGGGGAATATTCTGTACCCCCTTGTTGCAGAAATGCCAAGGTGAAGTAGAGATGTGTCAAAAATAAGTGCTGCAGCTAAATCAATACATTTGTAAGGAAATCGAGTGACTTTGATGCTGTGGCAATACTCTGTTGTAGTGACAATTGCTGTTATGCCTGATGAATAACAGAGGTGATGGATGATGGAGCAAAAGAATGACAGCTTCTTACTGCATGGTCTCAGATTGCTGTAGTCTCTTTTGCTTTTGTAGCAAGTCATTCATACATCTTTCTCTGACAGTGCCTTTATGTCCCATCCAGCAGGGTGTATCATTTGGGTGACTGGGGAGAGTAGCAACATACAGGTGTCTGAGGATATGCCTGTATAGCTAAATGCTGCTGTGATTGTGCTGCAGGAAGGCAAACTTGAACTAGTTTCAGTTGAGCTAGCCTTGGTAGCTACAGCAGTAGACATGGTGACACATGCTTCATTGCAGTAATGATACAGAAACATAGCCAGGCTCACTGATGGGGCAGGTGCAGGTAAAACAGAAGTCTGCCACAGTATTTCTCTGGATTTTTTGTTTTTGGTTTGTTTTTTTCTGCAGCAGCTAGACAAAAGCTAATATGTGCAGGTCACCTGAGCCATAGCTGTTGTCTCATTTAGCTCTGTAGATACACCTGCAGACAAACAAACCTGTTGTGCTGTCTTAATTTTGTTCTAATATCAGACTGCAGTAAAAATACCATAGTTAAATTAAACTGTGGCAGCCTTGTGGTTTATTGTTGAATAGGTAAACCAGAATGGTTTGTTGTTGTGAGAATAACAACAATAATTGCTTAATATAGTAAAAAAATTAAAACCCCACAACCTATTGTTTTTACAGGGCTAGTTAGACTTCGTTCAAGTCCATTTCCTAAGCTGCAGGGGACAGAATATGTACTTAATGTCACAGCTACTGATGATAACACCTCTGGAGGGCCCCATTCTCTTACCAGTACTGCCCAGGTTGTTGTGAAAATTGATGATGTCAACAATAACAAACCTGTCTTTCAGAAGGTAAATATATGAGGCTCCGTCATTTGTGTTAGACTGTGTGGTAAATGTTTCAGACTGTGTTGTCATTGCAAATGATGCAGCAGATGAGCTATCCAGGAAGCGGTCCGCTTTCATCTCTCTGAGTCCTGATGTCACTGTCTTCTCCATCTTTTCCACCCCTTTTCTAAGACTTACAGGGTTTGTTCTCCTGTGGCAGAACAGCTCCTGTGAGCACTGTCTCTTCCTTGAACCACATCTCATCTCTGACATTTTAGAAGATGAGGTTGAGTGAATAACTTTTGGAGGCTCAGTCTGACACGTGAGGAGGAATCAATAGGTATAGCTGTATATGCAGTGGACTTACTAAAAAATATTCCATTACTTTTGTTAATATAGAAAAATATTTGCATTTGGAAGTATATGCAACTAACTTTTTCACCAAATATTTTCATTAGTTGGAGTTGTGCAGTGGCCTCATGTTGTGTGTTTTTCATATAATTGCAAAATAGCAAGTGAATTCTGTAAATTAATCATGGTACAGATAAAACATTAACATCAGTGCATGTGAATGGGAGTGTAGCTAAATCTATTTTTCTTTCCCCCCCAGTATATCTTTAAATCAAACGGCATGGTAAGTCCTTGATTTTTCTTTTTTCTTTTTTTTCCCTCCCCTCTCTTAGTGTCAGTATTACCGGGAACACGCTTCTGTATTGGAAAACCAGCCTTCAGGGACAGTTGTACTGCAGGTTGAAGCCACTGATGCTGATGAAGGAGCCAATGGTATAGTGAAATATGGCTTGATGCACAGAGGTGGTGTCCTACCAGCATTTAGTATTCATCCTGACACAGGTAAAGCGAATACCAGAACTGATGCTGGCATATAGAAACTGCTTTGTTACACTGATAAAAAAAAAAAAAAATCAGACTTCATGCTTTTTAATTTAGTTTTTTGATAGCAGACAAAATATAAACTGTATTAACTGCATGAACAGATATTCTCCTTTTAGTTTCATACATGTCCAGTACTGAACTAGAACCAATGTTTTCCATGGAATGTGGAAGTTCTGCTGTGTGAAATAACTTGAGTGGTTTTGTAACTAGATTTAAAAAACCCACCATATTTTAAGTGCGTATTATCTTGCAACATTGCTAATGGCATATAAATGATTTATCCAAACGACAGTAGTCTTACAAACAGCAAAGAGACTAAGTCTTGGAAGGCCAAAACTAAATTCAGGCTGAACTTTTGGAGGATAAAAGACATGAAACACGCCTTTACCCTGTACTGACTCTTCAAAAGAAATATTTTTTATAAACTCATTTTCTTAAAGTTAGGTTGGTATTTGTCTCCATTTTCTAAATCTAATTCCAATTGTATGTAGATTTAAGTGTATATGAATTTTGTACCTGCCTGAGCAGTTTGATTTAAGCTGTTGAAATTGTTAAACCTAGTGATTGGATCCTTGAACCTGAATTTCACGTTATAGGTGTATTTAACTTATTGCATTGTATCTTAATGTATTGACAGACAAATAAAGATCTAAATGTAGAATATTGTCAAATGCATAGTATTTTAACTCTCTGATATTTAATTTGTTTTTAGGAGTTCTGACAACTGTTCAGGTATTTGATCGAGAAAAACAGAGGGAATATCCTATCACTGTGACAGCAACAGATCAGGCAGCGGAACCACTCATTGGAATATGTCAGATAAATATTATCATCCTGGACCAAAATGACAACGATCCCAGATTTGAAAACACCCACTATGAATGTAATTGAGAGTCATTGGATAGGGTTTCAGTGCCCTGAGTGTGAGCTTACCTGATGTCTAAGACTCTTGGGGTTTGTCTTTCCTGGCAGTAGATCATGTGACCAACTAGGTGATTGCAGTCAGAGATGCACTTACCTTAATTAATTGCAGAATTTTTATTCTGTGTAATGTGCAATGTAACAAGTAGTCTTGACTCATAGGCCTTCCTGAGTGTCGTTATGGGAAAATTCCTTGAAACAATAGCCGTGTCAGTATCTTTCCTTACCCAAGTATACCACGTGTCTGTGGTACTACACAGAGTTGTGAAAGTTGTAATAAGCATGTGAGTGTGCAGCGCTCAGTGCTAACTGTATCCTTTGTTTTCTGATTAATAGATTTTTGTCATAACTTTTGATTACGCACTTTTCCCATTTGAATTTCATAATTCATCATTGTTTGTTGTTTTACCTTTCCTTCTTGGTTCTTCAGAAAACCCTTCCTGTTTATGGATAAACACCTAGAGGCATGTATAATATAAAAAAAAAAAAAAGACGACTGATAATTCTCAGTTATACTATGCAAATCCTAGAAAGTAGTTTCTGACAATGTGGTCCTTTTCATCTGGTTTTATGCAATAAATTAGAATTCCATTTATGTATATTTCATACAGAGCAATTAGTCTCTTAGTAAAAATAGAAGACCAAAAAAAAATAGTATCTTAAGAGAAATAAGAATTCCGGGTTTTGAATGTGGTGATTGGAAGTTCAAATGTGATCCATAGCTTTGGAGTGATAGCAGCTCTTTAAAATATTCAGTTTGATTTTTATGGCCACTGTTCCAAGGAAGATAAAGTTATAGCTTCCATACATTGTTACTTTAGTTTTTCTTCATTTCATAGTAAAATGTTCCTGGTACTTTAGTGAATTAATGATCAGTCTGAAATATCCTTTCCTTACATTAGATTTCCTAAGAGAGGACACAAGAGTTGGGACGAGCTTTCTTCGTGTTGCAGCCCGTGATGATGACTACAGCTCAAATGCTGCCATTACATATTCAATAGCAAATGAAGAACCAAATTATTTACAAATTAATCCTACTACAGGCTGGTTGTTTGTGAACCAACCTTTATCTCAGGTATGGTGCTTGCTTTCCTTTTTAAGCTGGCTGTCTCAATATATTGTAGGAGAGACTGAGGTCCTGAGTTTGTGTTACCCTTTCACATTAAAGGATCAATACATCATAGTTAAATTAAACATGAGGCTTAATGCTTTCAGCTGATGAGTTCATTGACTGTGAATTGCATATAAGCAAGCCCTGCTTTCAGCTGCAAAGTAGGAGCTGACAACACCGCCTCTGAGAACTCGTTCTTCCCATTTCATTAGCTTTGGCATACTAATACCAAGGACTGGAGGGCTGAGACCTTAAGCAGGGGAGGAAGAACCCAGGTGCAGGGCTTCACTATGTTAACAGGCAATGAGTTAACACACAAACCTGAATGTGAAAGAGTGTGAAATTTGGCTTCTGATACAGATTTCTAACTCTATACGTGTTGGTCATAGTGGACTAAGCATAGCTATCCCTCAGGAAGGTGAAGATATAACTAACAAAATTGTTGCATGTAGTTATTTAAAATTTAGCAGTTTCAGCCATTTCTAAATACCTACGTGAGCAGTTTGATATTTTCAGAGTTGTAAAGTAATTTGTGTTGAGATGAAAATATTGTTGTAGATATCAATCTTTAAATACCTAATAGATACTTTTAGCAAAATTTTCAGCAACCTTGCACCTACCTCACATCGAGCTCAGTATTTTGCAGTTGAAGATGTTTTTCTTCTGTGCAGGTTTTTTTAAGTGTGCCTTTAATTTTATGTATTAATTTTTCGGGGGGGTGGGGGGGGAAGCTCATTGGAGCCCTGATCAAAATCCTCTGTAATGAAACCTTTTTTTTTACTGTTCAGAGATCATCTATAATTCGAGAGATTATTGCTACAGATGGAGGTAATAGAAGCAGTAAAGTTGAACTTGCAGTAACTATTACTAGTGCAAAAAACCAGCCTCCACAGTGGGAAAGAGACAGCTATGAAGTTGTTATTCCAGAGAATACTACACGAGATGCATCAATTTTGGTAAGGTTGGGACAGACTTGTTTGTCTGTCTGTAGCTCTAAGGCTATAGAGTAAGTGAACGCTGCTTATTTTCTTAAATATAGTGAGCTCTTATAAGAGTTTTCTGTATTGTAGGGACCAATGATCTGCTATCAGTTTTCTTTCAGAAATGCTAACAGTAACCAGCGGTTTTGCTCTAATTTATATGTGTGCAACCATTATTTAATTTCCTTCCCATTTGGACAACACTATAGGTGTTCCAATTTTTTGAACGTTTTTGTGTTATCTGAGGTGATTACTGGGCTTAAAGTACTTAGAGTTGTTTGGTTTGATTGCTCAGAATGAGTAATTGGAACAGCTTTATGGAGTAACTCCAAAATACATATTTTTAGGTTAAACATGTAATGACTGGTAACCTTTGGCTGCAGCTGTTTGTGGCCTGGAGATGTATCAGGCAGGGTTAAGATTTGGTATGAGGAAACACTTGTCTCAGTGTTTTCACTTGAGAGCTGAACATCTGGGAGAGTCAATACACAAAAGCTTTTAGAGATGTTGCTGTACTTACAAAAATGTTGATTATGCAAACTTTTTGAACTGTGCAGACAATCAAAGCAACTTCTCCCCTTGGTGATCCCCGTGTGACTTATAACCTAGAGGAGGGACTTGTTCCGGAGACTAACATGCCAGTTCGTTTCTACCTGACTCCAAACAGACACGATGGTTCTGCTTCAATCCTGGTAGCTGAGCCACTAGATTATGAAACAACAAAGAGCTTTCTGCTGCGGGTTCGAGCACAGAACGTTGCTGCAGTTCCTCTGGCAGCATTCGCTACGATCTATATTAATGTAACAGGTGTGTCAGCTGTTCAGTGATGTTATAGTACAATCATAGTAGTTTTTTTTTCTTTAAAATTTTATAGTTTTCTCTTTATGCGCTCTTTTTGATGTTTTAGATGTCAATGACAATGTCCCATTCTTTACTTCATCTATTTATGAAGCCTCGGTAATGGAGGGAGCTGGTGTTGGGACATTTGTCATTCAGGTGTCTGCCACCGACCTTGACCTTGGTCAGAATGGTGAGGTAAGCAAGTGGGGCCCTACATCTTTCATGATGAAAGGTATGGAATAACTTTGGTGTGAACAATGGCTAAATAGACTAGAAGTCTTCAACCTAGAAAAGGGATGATTAATAGGGAAATGTGAGATGAAATAAAGTAGCTAATTACATGTTTCTCTGTCTTGCCATGTGAAAAATGCAATATGTCCAGTTAACACCAAAAGTGGATGTATTTGTTACTGAATTTAAAAATTGAAAATAGGTATATCTTTAGAACAAGAGTGCAAGCTGAAGTCAAGTGCACGAAAACATATATCTAGTAGAGACAAGAATGACCAATGTCATGTGATCCGTGATACCGAGCAAGTTCAAATCCAGCTCACCTGTGGCTGTTGTATTAGTACCTGTCATCTTTAGCTGAGTTTGACTGCTGTTGCACAAGCACTGTGCAAACGTGAACTAGTAAACTTGGGAACTGATTAGCCAAGACAAATTTATTTCCTTTACAGATCAGCAACTAACATGCAAGGAAGTTAATTGACTTCAAACTAGATTGCTCAAGCTGGCAATTTTACTCAGTTTGCTTGGCCCTGATCAAGTTCTCAAATACAAGACTCTTCTTCCTCTCTTTAAGTACTTATTTAGTTGTGAACTATCCAACAAAAGGAAAGTATGAATTAACAGCTTCTTTTTAATCCTTTAGATAACTTACTCCCTGTTACAAGACAGTGGCAGAGACTACACGTATTTTCACTTGGACTCACAAACAGGCTCAATATACACTGCCTCCATGTTTGATAGAGAGAAGAAGGCCTCCTATCTTCTAGAAGTCAAGTCAATAGATGGCTCTGAATCGGCTCGACCTGGAAAACATGGGAAGCCAAACACTGGTAAGAAACAGATGTCTGTGACATGCGTGGTTTTACCTGGATTGGTCTCTGAAAACAGAAGCTCTGAAGTGCAAGATTAAATGTCAGTTTCTTTTTTTTTTCAAGTGTACTTGTGAAAGAGTGCTTGTTGTTTTGGTTTGGTGGTTGGTTGGGTTTTTTTAACTGTTTGTCTGTGCAACAGTTGTGTCAGACCTGGAAGAGAAATTTTATATGATGATCAGGCAAGTTTTTTGTTATGAATTTAAAAGAAAACTAGAGTTTCATAGTTAAGAGTTTAGAGAGTATTTCCTAGCTAGCAAAGATGCACCCATTATCAGTAGGATGCAGATCTTTGCATAGTAGAGGTGTTTCTCAAAGCACTGCATATGGTACTGTATTCAGTCAAAAGTCATTATGAAGTATGAAGCAGGAAAGTTCAAGATAGAAAATCCCATTCTCAGTTGACGGCTGTGCATAAATAAAGACTTAAAATTTGGCTTTTGTGGCTTCAGGACAAAAAGTTACGACTAAAAACTGTGCAATTGCCGTATTAGGCATCAATTATTCACATATTATCTGTTTAAACAAATTGGATGTGACATTCATTTGATATCCAAGTGCTTTTGAGTAATGTTGGTATATATATTGTCCACAGCCCTAAGGGTTTGTTTCTGTATTGTCTGCATATTCATCTTCATTTAATGTGCAGCTAGACAGTTTAAGGAATTGTAGCTGACAGAAGTGGCACAGCTGAGTATTTTAATCTCTTGTTTCTTGTCTCTCTAGACACGGCCTACGTGCGCATTTTTATCAGCGATGTGAATGATAACAAGCCTGTCTTCACTCAAAGTGTCTATGAAGTAAATGTGGATGAAGACCAGGATGTGGGCTCGACTGTCATTACTGTCAGTGCTAATGATGAAGATGAAGGTAAAGAATTGGAATTCCTGATAGCTGAGTCTAAACTATCAATGACTTCATTGTATCAACACACCAAGACATATTTAGTGGTGTTAGAAAGGAGAATGTCTTTTAGTCTTTAGATTTTAAAACTTCTTTAAGTGTGATCGGGCATGAGCATTAGTTCGTAATGGAGCTGTGAGGCGTAAGTCAAATAACTCTTATTTTGAGAGGCAATGCATTAATGTGGGATGATGGGGAACAATTTCTGTGCCAGCAAATACGAATTTATTATAGATCACATAATTTTCTTACAAATGGGCGCCAATAAAGATTTCCTGGTTAACTAGAATGAATCACATTTGATTTAAGTGAAATTCATTTGCTTTCTCATATTTGAATCTAGACTTCCTAAATGCATATGATGAGTCTTAACTATGTTGCTTTATCTAGAAATCAGTCAGGAATTCAGCTGTAAGTCATGTGAAAATAAGTACGTAACCAGTGCTCATAAATGAGAGGGAATGGTACAGACTTCCGTCTTTTGGCCATGGTGCACTACTAATTTGACTTTGCTATATGGTGAAACTATACTTTTTTTGGTTGCCCAAGTCCCAAAGGACTGTTATGTCAGTATGTCTGTGAAGTACAAGTACATCCTGACTGCATTTGATTCCTCACCCACTCAAAGAGGTTGAGGCAAATGTGGCTAAGTTGTACTGAAGACAGATTTACCTACTCAAGGAAGTTCTAGTTTGTTACTAAGGCTGCCTGAAAATCTACTCTATAGTGTTGGATCAGGGGACCTGATGTGATGGATATAGAGCACTTCGTTTCTGTCCTCTTAATAAAGTAAATGATTAAAGATGTAGCTACGAAAGAAGGGAAGAAGAGAAAAATGGTACTGTGAAGGTTGGGCTTGCAGAAGGGCTAAAAGTCTTTACTTGATCTAAAACCATCAACAAATTGGCACTTCCTCTGAAATTTTGAGAAGTTCTTAGGACTGTCTCCTCTGGCTTGATACATAATTATCCTGTTTGTTGGTAAAATATATGCATAAATTAATATGAGTGCAGAATGGTTCTCCATTTGAAGTATTTTGTGATAACTCATTCTTACGTGCTGGATGTTAGCAAATAAGAATTTGTCTTTTTCATCCCATAGCCTTGGCCAGTCATGCTGATCTTGCAGTGAATTTGAGGGATCATAAGTAAAAGCAGAATTAATACTTCATTGCAAAGACACATTTTATAATTAGACACAAATTACGGTTGGACATACCAGAACTGAAAATGCTGATAAGTAATCTGACATAGCTGCATATTTTAAAAGACGACAAAACTGTAATACCAAAAATCAGTTATCATATGATTTGTACTTCATCTTAACACCCCATGTTTCAATATACTTCAAGAAGTGTGTATTTGCTGACACTGTTGGTAATTGACAGGAACAAATGCTAAACTACGGTATCAGATCACTGCTGGAAACGTAGGAGGAGTACTTGACGTAGAACCAGAAACAGGAGCCATTTTTATTGCCCAACCACTGGATTATGAAGAAACAAAAATGTATGAGATTCACTTGTTGGCCTCTGATGGGAAATGGGAAGATTACGCAGTTATCATCATCAATGTCATGAATAAAAATGATGAGGCTCCAGTTTTCTCTATCAATGAATACTATGGAAGTATAATTGAAGAACTGGATCGGTTACCAGTCTTTGTACTTCAGGTAGTGTGTGCAGTTTCAGAGATTATAATATTTCAATGAAAGAGCACAGATTACTCTGGTACAATTATGTTAATGTTAATCCAGCACAGATATAGTAATGAAATTTAGTTTTACTAAGGTTTTTTTTGTCAGTGGAAGAAGGGAAGTGGGCTTTTATGGAAAAATAATTACAAAGATAGTAAGTAGGATAAGCAGGATGGATCATTTGTGATCCTAAAAAGCAAATCATTAACATTTTAAAGTAGCCATTAGAATAGCATAGTTACCTCTACAAATAGGAAAAAATATATTATTTTAGTATTAGAATATCTACATTGTTATTGTAGTGCAAAGCATATTTACTTACTCCGAATTGTCCTTCAGCCACCTCTCAGTTGCCATTCATCTGGCATGCACATATTAGTAGCATGTCACATACTTTTGCTTGAACTCCTTTAGACTGTAGCAGCATATAGGATATAATGCAATCATTGTGTAATTTGTAATTTCTATATCTTTGTTTTCAAAACTTTTGTAGGTTATGGCGAATGATCCTGATAGTAATGTGGATGAAGGAGATTTGAGATACTCATTGCATGGGCATGGTGCAGCTGATATTTTCACAATAGATGAGAAAACAGGCAGCATTTACTCACACAAGATGCTGGATCGGGAAGAGAGAGCACTGTGGAGATTTGTTGTATTGGCTACTGATGAAGGTGGAGAAGGACTTACGGGATTTGCTGATGTGATTATTAATGTGTGGGATATAAATGACAATGCACCTGTGTTCATATGCATGCCTGATGATTGCAATGGGAGTGTTTTTGAAAATTCTCCTGCAGACACACTAGTAATGGAAATGGGTGCTGTTGATTGTGATGATCCAAATGTAGGTCTTAATGCTGTCCTGACTTACAGGATAACAGAGAATGTAAAAAATGAGTTTGGTATTGACATGTTTAATATCAATCCCAATACTGGTACAATCCATGTAGCAGGGGGAATGCTAGACAGAGAAAGGACTGAAAATTATTTTCTCACTGTTGAAGCAAGAGATGGGGGAGGACTAACAGGAACTGGCACTGCCACTATCTGGATTGCAGACGTCAATGATCATGTACCTAAATTTACAAAAAAGATGTGGCAGGCAATAATTCCTGAAAACAGTGCCATCGACTCAGAAGTTCTGCAAGTGTGTGCTATAGATGCAGATGTTGGGGAAAATGCTGACTTAATATTCAATATCATCGGGGGAGACCCAGATCAGAAGTTTTATATTGGGAATGACAAAGAACGGCAATGTGCCGCTATTCGACTGAAAAAAAAATTGGATTTTGAGAATGCACTTGAAAGACAGTTTAATCTTACTATTACAGTGGAAGATCTTGATTTTTCTAGTGTTGCAGTGTGCCTGATTGAAGTTGAAGACTCTAATGACCACAGCCCAGTTTTCCTTTCTCAGTTTATTCAGACAAGCCCTTTCTTTGAAAACATGCCTGTAGGTACTACAATAACCACAGTGAGAGCTACAGACAAGGATTCTGGTTTGAATGGGAACATTATATATTCTATAAAGTCAGATTCGGATCCTATGAGACAGTTTGCGGTTGACCAGTATGGTCACGTGATTGTGGCAAATACACTAGATCGTGAAGTCATCCAAAAATACAGTTTAATTGTACAAGCTTCAGATCAAGGGACACCTGCCCACAGTGGAAGCGTTACGGTTTTGATTAACTTGCTTGATGTTAATGACAATGGACCAAGATTTGAGGCACCATACAGGCCTGTAGTTTGGGAAAATATGTTGAGGCCTGAAATAGTGTATATGAACCATACATCAAAACTGCTTCATGCATTTGATCCGGACAGTGAGGAAAATGGGCCACCCTTTACATTTTCATTGCCACCAGATTATCAGAATTCTTTGGATTTTTCTCTTATTGACAACAGAAATAACACAGCTACTGTAACTGCTTTGAGATCCTTTGACAGAGAAAAGCAGAAGGTGTTTCATCTGCCAATAGTTATAACAGATAATGGGATTCCAGCTATGAGCTCTACAAACACCCTAACTATAACAATTGGTGATGAAAATGACAACTGCCATGAATCTGGCCATAAGGAAGTCTATGTGTACAGTTACAAAGGTAAGTGCTATCTGCATATTATATCAGATTCATGAATTTAGCACAGTTTTACACATAATTTCTCTCTTGCAGTTCTTTATTTTTTTAAAATAGCTTACATATTTTGGAACTGAAACTCCAATTCTGTAAACTACGCAAATAAAGTGGAATGGGTAGAGTATATTTGCAAAGCTCAGACCCTAGTGTGTAAAAGATCATCTACCAAAAACTTGTTGGCTGCAAACAAGCATATATTGCACTTACAGAAAAAGCAGTGTTTTTTATAAGCCAGTAAAATCTATTTTCCTTTCACTAGTAGTTCACCTACACAGAGGAAAAGGTTTTTTTGTCTGTGCACACGATTCAGAAAGTATCTCACACTGAGAGATCCAGAGATGAGAATGGCAGAACTGAAGCAACGTAGAGAAACAGAGGTTCATAGATGAGCCCTACTCAGAAATTGTAGACCAGTCCCACCTCCACTGTGACAGCCACTGTGTGGCTGTGCAGGATAGACATCTGGAGGAGGGAGGTTTTCTGCTGGCAGCAAAGGATCCAAGAGAAAGCTGAGTCAGCCATTTTTTAGGAAAAGAGTAATCTTTGGGGTTCAGTAAATGACTGAGAACATGTCATCTTTGAACTGGAGAAAAAAAAAAAGAAAAAAAAGATTCTGTTCTGGATGTGTTCTTGAGTGTTGCACAGTACCTAGGTCAAGAAATACTAGCAGGAGAGCTGCTCTGTCATAGCAGCCAAAGTGCTATGAGGTTTAATGTTTAGTGGGAGAGAGCAGAGCTAATGCATCCATTACATGAATGCTTTACATTTTCTCATTAGAGTGATTTAGCAGAGGATGAACAGTTTAATCCTATTTTCTAAAATTTGTCTTGAATTTCCATTCCTGTGTTTTTTCCTGAAATTACCTGTAAAACTTGACATTAAACTAGTCCTGGTGGCCCTTATTAAGCATGGTTTATTATGCCTTTCCCCAAATACTCCATTCCAGATAGAATTGGCTATATCTCGGTTATCATTGCAATAGTAGAATTTCTGATAAGTATTTGAGAAGATTAATCTACAGAAGGTATTTTTGCAATGAGTTATTTTTGCTGAATTCAGTCTGTTTAAATTAGGAAAAGGTGTGACCAGGTCCTACTGTAGAAATGAAAGAATGAAGTTTCTAGGGTGGATTGGCTCCAGATTTGAACCTTAAAAATTTCTCATGTTGCTGGATCTTGGCTGTGGAATTCAAAGGTCTCCTTCCCTGGAGTATTTTAGAACAGCTGCTTGGATGTTCCACTTCTGTGGCAGCCCACAGGGGGCTGAAAAAAGGGCCAAGAACTGGCACAGCTTGGTGGCTTCTTGCCCATTTCCTTTTCTCAGTCATGTCCTTCTCTCCCAGCTGCACCCCACAAGATGCTCTCCCTCTTTTGCTGGATTCCCCTGGTGTGCCATTTGAAATAGTAGAATAGCAATGAAACATTTGGGGATTAACTCCTGATGTGGTGATTTTTTTTTTTTTTTTTTTTTGTCTGAGAATTTTATATAGAGTTGTATTTATGTATCATTCTGTTTTTGTTTTGCATTGTTTTCAGCTTTCCTTCTTTCATGTGACATCCACAGTGTACTCACCTTTCCACAACTGGCAGAAATCATATGACAGGCTATGCATTATTTTAAGAATCTTGGATCATAACCACAACCAAATTGAGCAGGAATCTGAAAATAATAAATGCAGTAATGAATGTGGCAGAATATAAAGTGCACTGAAAAGCAAAAATTAAATGCAGATTTATTATAATTTATCTCAACAGGAAAATGGTCAACAACAGTACTTGGGGAAGTGTTTGCACCAGATCAAGATGACTGGGACAATAAAACATTTCTCTCTGAAGGAAAACTGCTCAAGTGAGGATTGTATTTGTGTCAAAATGAGTAATATTTATGCTTCTGTAATTCTTTTACTCACCATGTATTTCTTTTGTTCAGGATATGCATAAAGCCAGGGTTATTGAGTGTATTAAGGAATGTACCTTCTGGATGCTCTTTTTCACTTTGGTAACTAGGTATTAAGAAATTAATGCATAAAATATTTTTTCCAAGAGCATGCAGGGTCACACAGTGATGTTGATTTTTAGTTGAATGTCATCATTAATTTATTTAAAAATGTGCATTCGTAAGATTGAATTTGAAAAAAAAGGCGGAGTTTTTAATACTTGCCCTCAAATGTTAGAGTTGATGGAATACAAATCCCAGATTTGAAAGGGCAGAATGGAATAACTTCATCAAAAGTGGAAGGGAATTTGGTGATCACTGATGGCTAAATTTACAATTGCATGCGAAAACCATGACTCTTAGATTAGTGGAGTGTTTTCTGTTAATTGAAATGTTGAAGTGGATCCTTAATTCCTATTTATATGTTATTTGTTCATATCATGAAGTGAGATGGCATATAGCATAATTGTATGCTGTTTGAAATACAGAAAATGAATGTGAAAATGAACGTGAATTTTTCTCTCCACTGTGAATAAGAGTTTAAAAGCTTTATGTAGCCCAAAATTAAAGACTGACTTTCTGTCCGTCAGCAGCCCCTGGGCCTGCTTCCATATTAGGAGGTTTCTGTTCCATAATAGTGGTCATGGAATATTTCCATAATTACTGATTACTGTCCCTTTGAGGTGGCAAATGAAGATGATATCAGAGATTTCATACAGACCTTATCCTGTTCCAGATGGATAAATGAGAATCTGGAACGACTTTGTGTGATTTTGTCACTTTCTATTACTTATCTCATAGACCTGCCCACGATGACTATGTTGAACCCATGGTTCAACTACACACTGCTTTTATTCGGGATGAGGAAAGTCTGGGGAGTGGCAGAAACATCTTTTTATAAGCTCTGCAGGTTGTTATTTCTGAATTAAGGTGTTTCCAGTGCGTTTCTGAGGTTGTTTGCTAATTCCCGTATGTTTTGATCCTATAACCTTCATAGTAACATCTAATGCCTTCTGAATTATGTTAATAAATAAAGTAATTTCTCAATTTTTGGTTTATGTCTAGGCCTTTCAGATTAAATCAGAGGACTGGTTCTTTGATGATGGTGGATAACACTCCTCAAGGAATATACAACTTAAAAGTTAGAGTTTCTGATGGAGTTTGTCCTGATGTTATATCTACAGTACAAACGCATGTCAGAGAGCTGGAAGATGAAGCCATACAAAACTCAGCCAGTGTGCGTCTATCAGGTTAGTTTTATGTGCTGATGAAAGTTTAGATCAGCTGCTTCTGTAACAGAATGATTATGTGATGTAGGTGTTGTTATATCAACACTTGATTTACTTATCTCTGCAGGGCACTTTCTGGTATGTTTCCATATTGTTAAATAAGAAATAAATTGAGAAATTAACCTATGGTCTCCCACTGTTTCATGTTTGTTTATTTTTGAATCCCAAATTCAGATGTCACAGCAGAAGAGTTCATAAGGAGAGATGAACATGGCAAAACAAAACAGGACAAGTTCAAGGAATTACTAGCAAAAATGTTACCCGCTAAGCTTAGTGATATTGTTGTCTTCAGTGTGATGAACATTGATGGAATACAGACAGATGTAAGATTTGCAGTCCGTGATGGCTCGGCATATTACAGACCTGAGAAACTGCATGCTGAGATGGCAGCATTTAAAAATGAGGTATATTGTCTAGGGTTGTCATGCATCTATGTAATTCACCCAGATACTGAGTTTGCAAGGTGTATATCCCAAACCTCAGTGGAAGAATGTGCTAGATTTACAAATAAGGGGTTTTTTTTGCTTCACTCAGGACAAAAACACTTGTCAAGCAGGTGCTTAATTCAAACTTTCTCCCTCCTCTTTAGTCCCATACATACAATTATTATACGGTTGTGCTAACTTGTGGTTGAATAAATATAACCACTTTTTAGTTGCAGACAGACAGTCCTCCATTCCCACCATGCTACAGTTGCCTGTGTTTTCTCCAGTCAGTGTTTCATTATGTAATATATCAGACTTTTGAATATGAAATCAGAAGAATCCCTACAAGCCAAAGTGGTACTGTAGTACACAGAATGTCTTGAAAATGACAGCTTATTGGGCATTCTAAGTGCTAATGGAAGTACCCGAATCATCAGCTTGGGATTAGACACTTAGAGTAGAGGCTTGATGCCACCCAGATGGAAATTCTACTGTACAAAGAGATGACAGTTGATAGAAGAAATCCTGCTGGAAGGAATGTATGAGTTAGAAGAACAGTTAGATAAGTGAGATGGAGACAACTGATTTTGTAATCATATTTAACTCACCAAAGGAGAATTTTAAATACAAAGTAACACCCTCTCCCAACTTTTTCTGCTGTTATAAGGGGAAAATATTTCCTGAGCGTGAGATAATTTCTTCCCATTCTTGATGTTCCCTAACTGTCCAGCTCTCTTACCAGATCCTGCATGCCCTCTAACTCAGTTACGCAGACACAGTCTGTCTTTGCCCCACTTTTATTTTCTATAGTCCTCCAGCTTTTGGCTTTGCTGAACAGACAGTAGAGCTGCTGCCTTGCACAAAGGCAAGATGCCACTGCTTGGCTTGTAACCTGCCCTCGACAAGGCAGTACTTCCTGACATGTCATTTGAGGCTAGGGGGGCATATCTGAGTTTAGTGTGCGGTACATCTTAGGGAGGATTTTTCCTGAAGAGAAAACAGCACTTTCCCTTTGCGTGAATATGATAGGGTCTGCCTGACCCTGGGAACCAAGCAGGAATATCTTAACTTACCACCTGCCTACATCTTACTGTATCTTAAAAAGTTGTATGGATTATGAGACTCTTCAGAGTGACCAAGCAGGAAATACCAGAGACAGATAGTATTCATGAAGCATAAGGACTGCTGCTTTTGCATATTTATTGAATTACTGCATCAATAATATACAAAATTGCATAGATTTCAAATATTCTGTGCCATAATATATGGCAGGTGAATTCATCAAAGCGGTAACAAGGGGATTGCTTCACATATTTTAATGAAAAAATATGTTTGTATTAATTATATATAATCTTTCAATATTTAATGAATAGCTGTAGTGAGTAATCACCAATAGTTTACAGAAAACCAATCATAGCTGGAAAATTTCTCCAGTAGTTTTTGTACATGTGTTTAACTATAAATATAGAAAATAAGTAATTAGCACTGGAATTATTCATTGAATTGCTAAATAAATAATATGTTTGCATTACTTCCTTGGGATATTGCTTTACAACAACTATTTTTATTTAGCAGAAAAATAATCCATCCTAATACTGTAAAGGAGCCAAGGTTGTTTATACCCGCTATGTTTTTCTATAACAGTATTACATAGCTGTCGAAATGTGCGTTGCAGACTCTCTGCTAATGGTGATAGATGTGGGCAACAGACACGAAACTGCATTGATAGGATGCATCATGCCATTATAAAATACATTTTACACCTTTGGGGACATGTTTTTCAGTATGTGTTATGATATTTGAGGATATACTGATGATTATAAAGGTCAAAGTTCTTACAGTGGTGAACTGAGATGACTGCACAAGTTAAAAAAAAAGTGCTTTAGTATTTATGTATTTGTTTTGGTCTTTTGAATGCTTATTTTTTAAATATTTGTCACACATTTTATCATTT
Source organism: Grus americana (assembly GCF_028858705.1). Taxonomy (NCBI): domain Eukaryota; kingdom Metazoa; phylum Chordata; class Aves; order Gruiformes; family Gruidae; genus Grus; species Grus americana. The sequence goes on from NC_072864.1 coordinate 12,182,138, forward strand.
GAAAAAATACATATTAAATATATAAGTAAAGAGAGTCTAAGTCTAATCTCATGTTGTTAGTTTTACATTTGTATACCTCAGCGTATACCACTATGGGAATAGTGAGGTCTCTTGTATTCAGGTTTGGGCACTAAATACACATAATTCTAATGTATTCGAATCACCAAATACAAATCGAATTCTGAAGCTTTATAGGCAGCTGTGCAAAATCCCCAACCAAGTAGAAGAAAGAAATCTGTCGTGCCAGGGAACAAACTGAGTGATGAGTTAGTCCAGTGCGTAGGCTACTGGCTGAAGCACAAAAGGTGTGAAATAATGGCAGCCCTGTTACTGTCCCCAGGCTTCTGGCGAACAGCTTGCTTCCCTTCCTTGTGCTTTCTGCTAGTTCTTCTTTGGTCTGTTTGGATTAGAAGTCACAAACTGCAGAGATACTGTTACTGTGTTATAAGACCTATACGTGCAGTGAGGTTCTTTATTTGGGTATTTGGGCTTTCAGGGGAAACCCAAATGAATGTTAAAAACAATGAACTAGCGAAGATTAAAGTAGAATAGAATATAGTATCCAGCATGCTGAGTCCACTGCATTTTGTTTCAGAGAGTTTGATGTTAAAGGCAAGTTTATGGGGCACAGATCAGTAGACTGAATCCTAATTGCTACAAAGTGGTCTTGTCAGGCCCCTGTCTGTGGACGTTATTATTGAACGCAGCTCAGCCCTGCATTTTCCTGTGTCTGTATCCTTATGTGCGAGAGAACGTATGAAATAATTTCTGGGTATAAGTCACGAGAAAGAATTTTTATCTTGGCTTAAGCTAAAACGTGCCTGTTGCTGTCAGGGTGCAGAGAAGTGTGACACAGACGACACAGCTCAGGGGGTGGAGTATCGCTGCTCTCAGAACTTTGGTCCTTGGGAATAATGTCAGTAGGCCAGTACACATTTAACACGTTCACAGGCAATTGTGTCAGTGATTATGCTTTTAGGAAATACTGCTACTGTAGATGTTTTCAAATTTTTCCTGTATTTGTCAAATCATTTTGCTTGCCTGTATAGTCAGGGATGTTATTAATACTCAAGAAACTAAAGCATTCCATTAAGTCTATAATCACTTAGATTTTTTCAGAAATTAAGGAGTAATTAAAAGCATTCATTAGGATGAGACTGGTGATGTGTCAAACTATATTTTCTCTTAGATCCAATCAGCATTACAATTGAACATTTCACAGATCGATGTAGATGAATGTAGGAGTGTCAATTGTAGTGAGGGCAACGGTTGTACAAACTACCTCGCCGTGAGCGACATCCCAACGGTGATGGATACTGGCAGTGTGTCGTTCGTCTCGGTAACAACCACCGTCAATGCGGTCTGCACCTGTTCAGCTAGGGACAGAGTTCATCAGTCTTGTTCCTCCTACCCTCGAAGCCCTTGTCTCAATGGTGGGATGTGTATTGACACTTTGAATGGTTACAGGTGAGGAAACTTGTATTGCAGTATTTTTTCTTTTCTTCTGCTTTCAAAGCATCGAGTGGAGCTTACAACATACAGGTCTAAAAAAATCATAAATGTGCTTCTGACTGAAGGACAAACAAAAAAACCCATGAGTGCACTGGAGTATGACAACAGAGTCTTTACTTACAGCCCAATAATGGTGTTGTAGTCCTGAAAGCGGTGGAAATAGTGTGTGAGTAAGAAAGAAAACCCTGGGGGAAAAAACAGTGGTATAATTAACGTGTCATTTTTTAATAACACCTTATTCAGTGTGAAGGAATGGGAAATATGCGCTGTTGTTTTTGTTTTTGTTTTTGTGTTTTTTTCTTTTTCTTTTCCAGAAGAGTAGTAATAAAAGCGAGTATCAGTGGTAGCAGCTGGGATGCAGGGGGAGTGAAATGTAGTTTAAACAATGGGTAATAAGGAGTTTAGAAAACATTAAATAGGAAACTTGGTATATTATAGCATCACCTGGCATGCACCAGTATTCCTCTAGTGAAATTATACTGCTTTATTCTAGCTAGGAGTGAACCTCCCTGAGTTTTCTCTGTAATAAATTGACCAATTGATGTGTAGTATTCTATGTTACTTATTTAGTGAAATAAGTCATTGTTCTCAAAAATACGGCCTCAAAAATACTTCTTTTTGATGGAGATAGTCTAGTGGATAAATATGCTTTGTACTCTTAAAGTATTTTAATAATTGCCAAGCACCTCTGAGACTGCTAAGTTCTTTATTGTTTCACTGCTGTTTTCTTTACTGTGATTTTAAGGGCTACATTTGTTGCACATAAAACCAAAAAAGTTCAACATTGGGGAATTTTGACTATTTTTTATGTTTGTGCTCTTTCAGATGTCTTTGTCCTGCTTCATTTCATGGACCAGACTGCCAGCAGACTAAGCACAGTTTCCATGGAAATGGTTATGCATGGTTTCGTCCCATCAGGCCTTGTTTTGAAAGCTCGCTCTCTCTAGAGTTTATTACTGTGGTTCCAGATGGACTTTTACTATATAGCGGTCCTTTATCAAATCCAGAACCTGGGAGAACAGAAAACTTCATTGCAATAGGTACTACTGCAAAAGTGTGTGAAAAAATTAAATGTCTTTTGGGAATGGGTTGCCTGTGAACAGTGTAGTAGTTAGTGTATGAATTCTGTCTTTCAATCTTAGGAGATAATTTGTTTTCTGGTTTGAAAATATTTTGAAACATTTCCTAATAGGTCTTTCTTCTCTGATGTCTGTTTTGTAGCCTGCACCTGTGGCTTTAGGTCCATTGCAGAGTTGTAGAAATTGAGGGGAAAGCAAAATAGACAGATTGCTATGTATAAAAAGATAATCCCCCTAGGAAGACTGTATTGCTATAAAGGAATTTAGGTACTTTGAAGATAGGTATTACATGATTAATGCAGTCTTAGTTGCATGTCATTCTTATCTAGTTTGGTGAGAAAAGAAATCGACTTAAACTGCTTTCAGTCTCGGGGCATTTTAGTACTTTTTTTTTAAATGATTTGATGGATGAATCCAGCCTCAGTGTGCCACTGTAGGAAAATTTATACACAAGTAGAACTCATTGCTTTATATTGACACATATTTAAAAGGTTACCACTGCTTTTTGTTTTTTAATTAATATACAAGATGTACAGTATGGTTGGTATTTTATATTTTCCTAATTAATTGAACGGTCATGTTGTTGTATATTGTTAATCATTTACCTCTTTTTTGTTTTGTTTTGCAGTTACTTGTAGACTTGAGTAGAAGATGGGAGGGAGTAAAACCTGCATGTGTTAATCGTTTCAGAGCATTATAAAATTGCAGATTGCTTATCAGGAATTAGTTGCAGTGTTTTGACAAAGAAGTGGCACAATCTAAAATATAAAAATAAATACTATATTGAATGAGTATTTCTGCATAATAGAAGTCATAGAATATAACTCCAGTTATTTCTATAGTCAACCCTACTTTATGTGATTAGCAATAACCATTAAATCAGTACATTCACCTACTGCTAAAATATCCAAATTGAAAGATTCTCATAGCTGAATTTAATTTCTTTTTCATGTTGTATTAGAACTCTCCGGTGGTATTCCTGTGCTGAAGATGAGCCATGGCACAGGTTTTGTGATGCTGCAGTTTCCAAGTCACCTGAATGTAGCAGATAAGAAATGGCATCAACTAGAAGTCAGAACCAATGGTCAGGTCGGTGATTTGATTTTATTTTTTTTCCCACACCAGGATATTTATATTTCCAATAGCATTTGCCTGTGCAGAAACAGTAGGATAGAAAAAACAGACTGAGTAATTATATGTATTATTCTAAGTGTGCTTATAGATTTGATGAATAATAGAATTTTGGGAAGACGGCACTGTCAATTTCAAATTACCTACGTTGTGATCCATATTTCAGGATCTGAGGAATCTTTTCTCCCATTTTCTTTAAGCTCTGCAGCACACGTGGAATGTACATAAAGTCTTAGTTTTAATTTGCATGTTCAGTGTACACAATTGGACACTGAAATCAGTTACCTACGCACAAAAAGCAGATAATTATTTATTTGCAAATGCAGTTACAATTTTTGTGAAAGTGGTTAAACTACTCAGAAGCATAAATTAAATGCAGAGTTAAGTGCCTTCTATTGTCAAATGGTTCCATTTTGGCTTTACTGTTTATTGCAAGATGGAAAACAGAACAGGAAAAAACCCAACCCTTTTTGCTTGATGGTATGCAAAAAGATGAAAATTTGATATAACTCGTTTATTGAATTTCACAGAAGTGGTTAATTCAGTAATCCTGTGTCTTGGTGTAGGATGTTCGATTCACTTTGGATCACTGCAGTGCAGCCGTTGTTTCAGAGATAGAAGGAGTAGGCAAATGGCTGTCTACTGAAGATCGTACAAATTGTGAAGTCGTTGGGTCTTTTCCACAAAGAGCAAGGTACATTTCTGGAGATTCATTGAAAAACATTTTATTCTAAGGCCTTTGAACATTCTACCTATCAAATTGAAGCAAAGTTATTAATGACTAGGAGCATAAAAGCATTTGCTTTTCTCTAAGACCTTCTGGGCCAAGTCTGGACCTTAAAGCACTAAACAAAGGAATCAGTCTTCCTCTGAGTAGTGTTGCAGTACTAAATGGCAACCCCAGAACACTACGTGGCTAGTACTGGTACTGTGCACCATCCCTTACCCGCAGGATTTCTCTCACTTTGTCAAGTCACTGTTCTTGAAAACCACATGAAATTAGGCCAGTTGACTTTTTAAGGGCAATGACTCTGGATCCTCAACCAATCTTACTGTCTGATTCATTTAAGTCTGAGGGCTCCTACTGACAACCTTTGAACATATTAAGGCAGACTAACACATCAGGGCCTCCAGTTGGTCCAAGGTTACTGCCCTTATGGCGGAGTCCAAGGCATGCGCGTGTATCCATACCTCAGCTGTTCATTTCACAGCCTGGTGTCCTTGTATAAACTGCTGATTGAAGTAGGCTGGTGCTGGTGTGCCTGGTTGTGGGCTGCAGAGTCTTGTAATGAGACGTACAATCCATCTCTGTTTTCCAGCAAAGTAAGACAGCCAAGGTGTGAGAATGACTCTGGTAGTTTCAATTGCTTGTACTGTTGGGTCAGCCTTTATCCTCAGTTAAAACTGAAAGAGCTGAAAAATCGTATTCAAAAAGCAATTATTACATTCAAAGCAGAAGGATGTGTTCAGCTGCATTCTGCGAGGGTTTGGATTCAGTACAATTCAATCCTTTGCACTGATGCTTATTGCCCTTGCTGATGACACTAAGCTGGCATAAATGACCGGTATGTTGGAGAGCGTCACTTGGAATTTAATAATTATCTCAGCAAACTGAAAATAGGACCTGGAAATATACTGTATTTTTCCACTCCAGCAAAGGGCCAAGTACTGCATGCAGGCAGAAGTAACAAGCCTCACAAATACAGAGAAGGGAACAACTGCTAAGTATCAGTGAAAGATATGGATTGTAGTTGGAAAGTGAGTCAGCAATGCCACATTAATGTGAAAAAGGCAAGTACTCCACAGTAATACCTCAATGTGTGTAGATCTCTAAGATATGGAAGGTAATTTTTCCACTCTGGTTAGCACTGTTGGGCCTCAGCTGGAGTCCTGGTCCCAGTTTGTGCAGGGCAGATGTGTACCAACTGGGTAGAGTCTAGAGAAGAGCAATCGGCTTGCGTTGAGAATAAGACCTATCAAGAATGAAGGAATTGAGGTCACTTAACGGAAAGCAGGGAAAACTGAGGAGAGATATGATAAATCTCAGTGTATATAAAAGAATAGTACAAAGAGGATTTAGACAATCTTCTGTACAGGGCCTTAAGTTACAGTGAGGAATATTCAGGTTATATTTTAGGGAAACCTTTGTACTAATAAAGATACTTGAGCTGTGGAATAGATAGTGCCAGCAAGTGTGCTGGTTAGCATTGGGGTTAAGCCTTGTCAGCAGGTGCATGGGGCCCTCCTGGTCATGAAAGGAGCACACAAAAAAGGGACAAATACAAGAACAAATGAAAACGAAAAACTGAGTTGATAACTTGGGGCGGGGGGGGAAGAAACTCTGAGGACTAAAATATGTGGAATTATTTGGCTCAGAGAGATGACTGGGAGACATGGCAGAGCCTGGGCATGTGCACCTTAGCCTTTAGACCACATTGACTCAACTTTTAGGTTTCTGGCCTTTATCATACGCAAACCAGTTTTTGTTGTAGTATTCCTACAGTATAGGATGAATGTTCACATACAGAAGCACTTGAAGGAGAATATGGTGTCTAGAATATCACAGTTGTTCCTGAGTTGAACACAAACATATCTGAATTGTAATAGTGTCCCACAGTTAAACTCCCAATAGACTTCGCTGTCATGTTGAAAAAATAAATTACTCTTTATTTTAAAGGGCCGGCTTCTGCTTACTGACTGGCTGTCTTTCAGAGAATAGTTGCATTCTTTTGTTATTTTACAGAGCTTCTATTGTTTGGAAATGCAGTGTAAATGTGTGTCTATCTGCTGTATTATATAATGCCTATGTTTGAAGGTAAATTCACATCTATTTTTATTATTCATATAATTTTTACAGGTATTTGAATGTGAACCATGTTCTGCAGCTAGGTGGTGTAAAAGAATCGTTACCATATTCCTACCCACAGTTGCTACACAAACACTTTTCTGGTTGTTTGCGTAATTTCATCTTGGATACTCAGGTAAGAGAAGTCCAACATTTGTCTTTAGCAAAGAAGTAAACTCTTTTATTAAATTTTGGGGAGATATACCTGAAACTTTTGCTTCCATTAATCTACTCAATGCCCGTGTGCATCAGTGTAAAATACAAGAAAATTCTAGATTTTTCTGTCATAATTAGAATAACTACCTTGAAAAGTTATTTCTCAATTACGAGCAGATGTATTTGTGAGCCAGAAACTGTGCCTTTGTTTATCCCCTACTTCATGCCAGCTGTCTTCCAAGCTTCTTTGCACATTCAGGGAACTTCTGAATGGCAATTGTATAATGGTATATTTATGCCAGCTGTCTGCTTTGTTAGGAAATATTAGGGGTTTTTGCTTGCATAGTCAGTTGAGTTTATTCAAAGGCAAAATATGGTCTTGGTAAAATAAGTTGAAATCTGAATGTCAAAAAGCAAACTTAGCATCTTACGCAATGCAGATGAAGAGCACGCTGTTATGTGGTATAGCTGTTTCTGTTTGAGTGAAGTATAAGTGTTTCTTAAATAATATTTCGGTGTCACACAATTTTCTCTTGAAGGTATATGACCTTCAGTCTCCTGCAGAGTCCCTGAATAGCTTCCCTGGCTGCACACTTACGGATGGGAGCTGTGAGACCATGGGGTCTTCTTCCTGCGGTATTCATGGGAGGTGTCTTGGAGACTGGGGCTTGTTCGCCTGTCATTGTTTGCCGGGTTACTATGGCTATCGATGTGATAAAGGTGAAGTTCAGTTTTCTGTTACATTATTGATAGACTGGTAAATTTCACAATACAGAAAACTTAAAATGTTTGTGGGTATTGATTGCTGAGGTGGTTTCTGATGTTTACATTGTGTAAAGCCATGTTTCAGTGTAGTGCCCTGTGATTTTTAACAATTTCTTTTCTAATTCCCTTTGAGAAATTACTTTCTCACTATCAGATCATTTCTTTAGTCCTGAGGGTGTTTGTGCAATAATTATATGATGGAGACTGCATGACAAAAGAACTGTGAACATAATTATTTGTTCTCATCACAATTTTTTGATCTTGCATCTGTTCACACTTTCAGAAATATTTAATAACCTAAAACTTAAATGTGAGTGTGCAAATACCACTTACTGTGCCAGATTAGAATTACACAACTGGAATTAGAAATTACTGCTCTGTTGGTGTCTGGAAGAGACTCTATTGGCTTAAGGATCTGTGCTTTTGGTATAGTAGGATCTTTTCTTTAGCCTGCATGGAGCCAAAGTTTGCAGCAAGAAGACAACTATAAAATAGCAGGTTGTGAAAATTGGTCGTGGAACTTAGTATTTTGTCTGCAATCTCTTCTTTTGTCTTGCTCAGAGCTGCTGCTTTCCTGCTGTCATCCTGTGTGAGCACTGTAAGGAGAAGCATTAGCAGGATCAAGTCAGGAGGGAGATCACCTCTTTACAGAGGAAGATGAAGTGGGAGAGTGACTGGGGAAGTTGTGGAAATAGATAAAGTGATGTGTCCCAAAAGACGAGTTATGTCTCATGGATCCATGCTGTGCATTGCAATTTTTTCTTTTACTTTCAACTCTTATTTTGAAAATAATGGAAACAATAGTATTTCCCTCTCCCTACAAAAAGGTTTAAAGGTCTTTATCCTTACTTTTTAGTTGCCAAAGAATATACATTTGGGCCAGGAAGTCACGTACGTTATCAGCTTCCCATTAGTGTGCCTGCCCGTAGGACGCTGTTTGAAGCCATGATTAGGACACGGCAGCCTGACAGTGTCATCACAAGCATGTTGTCTCGAAATAAGGATGAACACATCACCCTACAGGTGAGCAAGGCACCCCAGACGGTAATAGCATGAAGTTAAATCAATGCCAGCAAATAGTTAGCCCAGAGAAACATTAGCTTAAGAGTTGGAAATAGAACTGAAAACCTTATGCTAAGCACAAAAACTTTGGAATTTGTTGTATGGACACTTACAGATCTGTTCCTTCACTTAAGATATTGCCTGCACAACCATGGTATCCCATTGGATTTCAAATGAATTTATTGCCAGTTACAGTGAAGTACAGTTTGCTGAACAGAATAGGGTGAGTAGTGTGTCCTCCCTGGTGTCCTGTTCAGCTGTGGTCATGAGTGGCCGATTCTGCATAGTTCAGACCCTGCCAAGAAAGGTGCCTGTAGCAGTTCTGATGATGTCACTCTCAAAATGACAACCTGTTCATTTTATATGTACCACTGAATGAGTCACCTCTTCAGCTAAGTTGGTTTGAGCTGTCAGTGTAGAAGTGCTACACCAGCCTCTCAACCATTTGAAGAACCCCATGTATTTGTCCAGGAGAGAAGCAGGGTAAAATTACTCTGAGTGAATTACATACTACTGCGAGTACACTGCTACCAGTATTTAGATTGTCTAGTTCAGGAGCACCTGAAGTATCTTTGTATTACACTGTACGTGCAGTGTGAACATACCCTAAATTTAAAAAAATGCTTTAAGATTGATGATTACATACAAGTCTTAGTTCAAGTAATGTGACAGTTACAGGTGAATACAAAATGTCAGGTGATGACTTCTCTTTTCTTTCTTACTACTTTGTTAATTATCCACAAGGTTGTTCAGGGATTCTTAGTGGTCTCATATAACCTGGGTGATGGAGACTATTCTGTAAGCCTTCCCTCCTACCACATTGATAATGGTGAATGGCATCATATCACAATGGAGAGAAAAGAAAATGAATTTACTCTTCGCCTCTATGAAGGAGGTGGGAAGAGAGAAATTCTGAAAGCAGCAGGAGTATACAAAGAGATTGTGATTGACCCCAGCAGCTTGGTCCTTGGAAACACCTACCCGTTCAATCGAAACAAGAGTTTTCAAGGTGAGGAATTCTTGCTCTCACTGTTCAGAATATGGACCTGTAAAAATGAAGGTTTATTGGTACTACGTGGGCATACTGCGAGAAGCTTTCTTGTTTATGTCGGGCCTCAAGGAGACAGATTTCTTGCATGACACTTTGCAAAAGGGACAAATAAACGGTTCTGACTAGGAAAAAGGTAGAGCAGGGAATTATGTACAAATACTGTTATGTACTCTACTGTATGTAGAGTGTTTGTAACTGGAGATCCACAGGCTTCTCCCAGGTGGGCTGTGGGTGGGCTCATTGCATCAGATACACAGAACCAGTTCATTGCATGGTTCTATCCAGTCCACGTGGCAGCTGTCCATCCCTACCAAATACGACTGTCCCTGTGCTGAAAGGAACAGTTCTATTTTATACAGGCATGGCAGAGCACACAACAAGCTCTGGGTTGTTTATGCACCTTTATGCACCGTCTTTGTATTACTGGATTTTACAGTCACTCCGTTGAAGCATTAACTAAAATTAGAAATGGTTTATTGATTAAATTTTTAGCAACTGAGTGGACAGAAATTGAACAGTTACACAAAGGAAATATAGAGAAACATAAGGTTAAGATACCCATAAAAGCTTTTTACTCTGTCCCGAGTTAGCAGCTCACCCTTCACTTAAAATCACAGTATAAATAACGCACAGTTCCACGGCATGTCTCTTCCATTGACAAGGAAGACACATGCCATTACTTGTTCAAATGTGCCTGGTGTCTGTCTTATCACCTCTCTCCCATGGCTTTCACCTCTTTAACCAGATTCTAGTAAATCCATTTGAAACAAGGCGGTAATGTTTTCACCAGATAAAAGTATTTCAGTGAGTAACACAAAACCGCGAGGAGAAAATGTATAAAATGTATATGCATTAAATAGAACAACAGCTTACAATGTAAGTGTATCACAGATTATTTAGAAAAAGATTGTTTTCTATTGTTTCACTAGAAGTATTCCAATAACTAAAGTTTTTCCTAAGAACTAGGGACCATATTTTGAATTTTTATTTATAGGAGTAATAGTATTTAGTTTTTAAGTAAGTAGATTAAAGAAGTCAAATGGTTACATGAAGATCATTTTAATTGGAACAATTAATGTTGCTGTTAAGCAGCTGAAACTTTAAGGACTTTGAAGTTATAAAATATACTTAATTCTTCAAGGTATGTGCTTTTGTGCTAGGCAACTCGTGTGTACAAAATTAATGCCACACATCTTCAGTACAGAATTTCTATCAGTGACCCAAGGCTGTTTCACCATTATTTGTGGTTTGCTCTTCTGTAAAGTTAAGCTGTAAACTACAAATAAAAATCAACCAATCACAATTTATACTGGTACACATTGAAGAATATAACAGATTTTTCCACAATATTTGGACTTTTCTATTGAAAACACAGTGAAGGGGTATGTGTTCCGCTGTCTTGAGCGCAAGCAGATAGGGGCCTGCAGCAGCAGTTGGTTCTTGTGGAAAACAGTGGGAATCTTGATCAAAACTTTAACAGATTAAGTCAAAAAATGGAGCACAATGCTATGAAAGTTTAGGTAAATTTAAACTTTGGTAGCCTGGGTCCTTCGTTAAACATCAACTGCCAAATCTCACAGCTGCTTCAAATCATTCTTGCTGAATGGCTTTTAAAACAGTCTTTTTGTGCCTTGCCTCAGGATGTATGAAGGATGTCAGATTTAATAACTACAGGATCCCTCTGGATACTCATGTGAAGGAGCTGGTGTCAGTATTAAGTGCCCAAGGCGTCACAGAAGGCTGTTCTTCAGAGGCTTGTAGGAATAACCCTTGTAACCAGGAATTTATTTGTATTGATTTGTGGATGATGCATGAATGCAGGTAAATGGTGGAAATAAAAGCCCAAGCCCCTCAGATTCAGGTGGGAAAGGGTGGGTGTTGAAGAACTTTAGAAGGCTGCCACTGGCAATCTCATCAAATCAGTTGAACCACAGTGAAACAGCTGGATGCCTGCGTAGGCATTAGGTAACTGGAAGAACACTGTCCTTTTAGGTGTTCCCCTTGGCTGCTGTAAATCAGCGTTATCTCCATTGATTCTGTAACAATTTCAGCTGCCTGTCTTGATTGAAAATATTTAGACTAGCAGCAAATCCACAAAGTTTGTAAACCTTGAAAACCGGGAAAAGAGGGTGTGTTAGCCTGAGTGGAGCAGAATACTAGGATGGCCAGCTGCCTTGTGAAGCTTGTGCTGTGCATGGTAGATGTGCTTTCTTTTGTCAGTGTCTGACTTCTTGTACTGTCTTCAGCTGTGACCTCCCTTCCCTTACAGGCCACTTGAGCTGCAATTAGAAGCACCACGTTGTTAAGCTCAGAGTTCTTGTGTGGGGCTGGGGTTAGGGTAACACTAATTCAAGTTAGTTGTGCTGTGAAAACGTACGCTTGAAGCCTTACAGGCTGCCACTGTCCACACAGTTTTCTAGAGTGTATTTTTTTCTGGAAATTCACTGTGATGGAAACACAAAGAACATAGCATAGCTTGTCCTGCCAAGGCACAACTGCAGACCCTAAATCCAGCTATTTTTCACATGGGTGATCTTGCAGAAGCCAGTGGAACTACCCAAGTTCTGAAAGCCCTAAACCTAAGGGTTTGAAGTTGTGGAGCTCATTGTTGTATGACTGCTATAGATAAGGCTGCAATCCTGTAATTATTCTAAATAACTTCTAGTAGCTACTTCAGGAACTGTATATAGAGTGTCATCAAAGACTGTTTTAAAATCTTAAATGTTGTGTTTCCTGCCTACTTTTCTTGAAGTTTAATGGTTTCATTCTGCCTTCGTCTTTTCAGTTGCCCTCCAGGACACATGGTGATGGAAAATGCCACTGGTAGACAGTGTGTCTACACTGCCTGTGCTAAAAGGCCCTGTAACTATGGTACCTGCATCTCCCAGTCACCAACCAAGTTCCAATGCCACTGCCCTGATGGCTACACTGGACAGAACTGTGAAATCACACTGGCGATCTTTCACAAGGATACAGGCCTCAGCTTTAGTTCCATGTTTGCCATCTGCATTTGCTTTTTGGCACTGTTAGGTAGTTATGGCAATTACATCTTGTATTACCTTTGGTGAACTCATTTATCCATCTTGTCCTGAAAACTCATCATCTCATCCTCCTGCTGAAAACCTCAGTTTCCTAATGGAGACTTTGCCTTCATTTCTTTGCCATGGTCTCGGCTCCATCAGTAACTTATTATTTCATCTCTGTGTGCATATATTGCTAAGTGAATCAACATTTGTGAGCGATGGAAAGTCTTTGCAGTTTTATTTTCTGCTTATTTTCACTTCACTACTAAGGAACTGTTCAGATGCATAATTGGAAGCAAATTCAATTGAACAGCAAGTGTGGAAGTTGCTACCAGCTAAGCATTGTTTAAAATACTACTGAGCATGAAACAGATTTTTCAGTCTAGGAGAAATACACTGTTCGGTAGGAATACACTTGGGCAGACAGGAGCAGTCTCTTGTGTCTTGCCAGTTGTGTCACAGCTCCTAACAGCTGCTTTTGGCTTCCTCAGCCTTTTCAGGCTCAGGCATTGGGTCTCAGAAAGAAGAGGAAAGACAAAGAAGGATGTTGCTAGTGAGTCCTTGTTTATTCAAATTTCATGAAAGTTTGCCTCAGTAAGGATGTAGGATTTTGCTCATGGCTTTTACACTGTTAATTGTGTCATTCAGAAGTTGTAGGAAGCATATGAAAATGTATTATGGACTGTTTTGCATCATCTGTAGCTACCTGAAATACCATCATTTTCCCCAACTCTGCTAGATACTGTTTGCTGTGCAAATACCAACAGCAAATAACATGGGAAGCGAACTGGTTGCACAGCTTTTGGAATCCCAGTTAGTTGAAGTTGATGAGAGATCATTGTGTTAAAGGAGGGGGGTTTTGCTGTGTCAGAGCAGTTTTATTGTGAGCTGACTTTGTGTTGCTGCCTGTACTTGACTGAACCTGACTGAAAACCCAACAGTATCTTGTACCTAATAATCCTGCTAATCTTTCAGGTCTAAATTATGAGTTAGAAACAGTTGATTTTAACCAAGTGGTGAGCATTGCTGTGAAAATTTTAATAGATGTGAGAGATACGATCTTCAGTGAAGGTACTTGTGGGTTACACTCTTGGAACATGGGCTGTATTCATTTTAAGTATTGGCTTTCTGCTAGTGGTGACAGTAAAAGAATAGGAGAGATGTAGAACATTAAAAGACTTCTTGAATATCTCAAAAGCAGCTCAGCGGAAAAATGACTGCCAAAAGTTACCATGTGTGGAAATCTGTGTGACACTTTCTGTTAATTGTGGGGGCAGTAGGGTGGAAGAGGTAAATACACATCATTGATTCAGGTTGAAAGTGCAGGGCATGGACACACCTCGGTGTGCAGCAGTCCCAGACCCAAACTCATCCAGATGCTGCTCCGCAGAACTGCACTCTGCCGTGGAGATACTCTGTAAGAGATGCTGGTCTTTTTAATGCTCTGCGTTGTTAGTTTATGGCATCCAATGGTTTGAGGTCTTACTGTGAGCTTTGATCAATTTCTATGGAGGCGGTAACACAGTGGTACACAAGCTCCTATTTACGTAATGTTCAGTATCTGATGCTGAAGCTTTAGAACTGTCAGTGTGTAAAATGCACCTAAGCATTTAAGAAAAATGTTTAAATTCATAGATGCTAAGGCAAAATGTGCCTGATTTTTTTTCTAGTGAAATGTATAAAAGTCATTTCCCCTTTTGTCTCGTGTCTTCTTGTGCTTCATTTCGGTGTAATTCTCTTACTGTCAGCACATTGTTACATGGGTGCTACCCCTTTGTACACATTTTCTCTTACAAAGTTTAACTCAAGACAGTAAATAACCCCAGGTCTCAGACCACCACTTGGGTCATTCAGTTCTTCAGTTACTTATAGCAACTTCTTGAAGAGTTGTACTTTAAAAGGTATTTTAAAATGCTCTTTAAAGGCCTTTTCTTTTGTCTCTGATACTCACTTGTAACTACAGTTAAGAGTGCAAAAATCAGATATTTGCTGAGAAACAGAAACCTACAGCGCTGCTGGCTCGGACTGCAACCAGTGCTGCAGTATGTGTGTGGAGCGGCTGCTAAGCTGCCCTGCAGCGCTGGGGTATACAAATGTGTTACTTGTTTCTGAACGATGTCCTCTTTTGCTCCTGTGTGTTTACACAGCTCTGTTCAGTGCTGTATTCTTGTGGGCTCGCTGGAAGAGTCACAAATGTCTGAATGAAGGAGTTTACCATGTATCTGCCCATCATGAGGATCTGGAGGACATCAGAGAAAATATCCTCAACTACAACGAAGAAGGGGGTGGGGAACAAGACCAAGTAAGGATCACTGTATTACGTTACAATTAAGAGGGGACTGGTGGCTCAACATGCTAATGAAAATATATTTTATGCTTTTCCTTTATAACTGAGGACCTTAGTCTTTGTTCTGCTGATTCATTACTGCAATCGGTAGATGAATTATTTGCAAGGTTACGTACACAAGGGTGCATGTTTCTTAAGCAGAGATAAGTGCCTATCAATTTTTAATTTGTTGTAAAGCAAGCGATCCTATGTGCATATTTAAAAATGCTTTAGAGTGAGTTTGGCAATACAGAACTAAGAGCTGATGGTCTTGGTTTCACAGCTGAGGAGCCGCTGAGGTTCTCAGTGGTAGTTACTGCTGGAGCACCGAGGGCTTGACAGAGCCTGATGTGAACGGTTCGTTATGAACAGTCTCTTTCTGGAGATTGCTGACAACAGCCGTTATTCAGACTTGCCTCGTTAAGAACCCAAGGTACTGCGTCATTCCTCTTAGGCCCTAAAGCACAGAGTGGTGTGGAAGAACCTTCTTGCATTTTCTGTTCTGGAGAGAAATAAACTAGTGAACACAAGCTGTGTTGATACTTAGAGTAGGCCAGGCTGTGCCCAAACCAGAGAATGTTAACATTTCTGCTAGCTGCTCTAAGGATTTCTACATGTCAGTGTAAACCAAAACTTTGAAAGAAAACTCAGATACTGTAGGTGAGTAATTTAAATAGATTATTTGCTGACCCACAAACATTTGTTGTGTTTCAAAAAGGTAACAGACTTCATTGCCACCTTTGAAACTGTTCATTTCTTGGATTCAAAAGGTGGTGTGACTCTGCAGAGGTAGTAAGTCAGGGCACTAATGTGATGGGTCAAAAAATGCCAGTGACTTAAAAGAATATTACATGTGACCTGTCCCAAAATTCCAAATATCTTCAAGAATTTTTAGTTATATAGAAAGAGTTTTACAAGGCCAGCTGAGAAAATATTCTTACATGTAAGAATATCCTTAATTTCTTGATGAATTAGTGTGAGCATAATAAATAAAGGGACACTTTCGATGCGATAACATAGACAGCTGTATGCATAAATCTTGTTTTCCTTAATCAGATTAACTTCCTCTGCAAAGTATTGTAATTTTACACCCAGAAGGTCTATAGATTAAGGAAATCCACAGTTACTGTATGACATGTTTAATTACTTTTGGAGAGTTCTTAAAATATACTCCTTATTTTAAGCAGTGGAAGCAGATTAGTGAGTTGATGATCTTCATCTGAGGTTATTACTCAGTCTTGAAGAAATCCTGCTCAGAGTGAAGCCTCTACAGGTCCTGTATACTGTTCCTGAATTACTCAGATTTTACAGTTGCTGAGATTGCAGCTAAAACTTTCCAGTACCCTTTTTAATACCCAATTGTTTGTCTAGATTTAAAAAAAAAAAAATATATCCAGAATTACAATACCTTAATTGTATCCTAATGTTACCTTAGCAAAAGGATCATGAGGGTGCTCGGACAGGAGAGTTTTGTCTTTGTGAAGTTAGTGGCAGACTATGGGGACAAGATGCTGTCTTACTAAGTTATTTCCAGTGCAGAAACTCCTAACATGAGCCCTCAGGGAAATTAAAGAGTTCATAAAAAATTGTAGTAGATCAGAGCACTGCTGAGCATATGCTTAACGCAACTGAGCACCAAGTGTTGTTAAAAGCCAGCTTTGAAGTGAGAGGCAAGGATTGACCTGGGTTTGTAGACCACCAAGTACGAGTGGTGCGTCATTAGAAGAAATGTGTCATTTTAATGAACAACTGATAGCAGTGAAGGATGATTTTAATATCACCCAGCTCACTTAAAGGATGGCCCTTAAATCTGTATTTGGACAAAGTCCCATTTAAATTTCTTACGATTACAAGTTGCCATGTGGTATTGATTATACTGGTAGCCATTGTATTCTAAAATCATAGAACAGAATCGGAGAATCGTTTTGGTTGGAAGACAGCGTTAAGATCAAATGCTTGTAGTGGGATAATACTGTAGCTTACACTTATTTAGAACATGCCTAAGATGAGACCTGAAGCACAGATGCCTACATTGTTCATCACTAATGGTATTTAGTCTCCGGAGGAATGGAAATAAGCAGCTGTTAGTCCTGTCCCAAACCCTAGTCTCGCCACTTAATGTGGCTTCTTGATTCCAGGTGGGATTTTTTTGAAGCGGTTCTCTCTCCGATTGCAATTCAGTAAAGGCTCACCAAGATTACCTAGGATAATCTCTTGTAAAATGGTTATGCACAATTCAGCATGCGAGAGAGTAAATGTACTCTTTTGGAACATGCTGATTTGACAGCTCTGTCACTGATGGCTACTGTTCAGATGAATGCCACGGGCAATACCAAGAATTACTTGTTTGCTCTAATGAATTGTGTCTCACACAGCCTGTCAACATTCTTCTTTTGCCTGTAAGTCCAGAGACACATCCTTTGGACTGTAGGAAGGTGAAGGATGCTGTAGGACAACACTTTTCTTTTGTTCAGCTGGTGTAAAGATTCTGATCAGTTAATGCAATTAACATGTAGGGTACTGGTAGCTTTAGTGGCAGAAGTCGCACTTAGGACCGCGGCACAATTATCAGACAGCGTTAACTGCTTCTGTGCTAGAATGGAATTTTTGTACAAGGCAGTTACTTGGCTTTTACAATCATGCCTCTTCCATGTAACATCCCTAGCCCTTGTTCCATGGATTGATAGCATTTTAACAGAAATCACAGTAGATGTTTAAACTACTCATGCAGAAAGATTTCTTGTAACATGCTACTTGTGAATGTCCTTTCTCACCTTTGTTACCAGACTTGGTATCAGTATTTAATAATGCTAAAATATTCAGATCTGAATTTCAGAACAAAAAAAATGGGGAATTTCTGTCATTTTTGTTTAGTTTCTAATGTGAAATTAGACTGATTTTGAACCTATCTGTAGTAGAGCACGCTGCACAGGTGTTCCTCATGCATTCTCATCTGCTTGGTGGGTTTGGACTTCCTTAGGCACATTGTAGGTGGCAGAGTTGGTTGAAAAGCCAGTCCTTCATGTCTTCACACCAAACTGCCTCAGGATTGTTCCTCCTTCAGGTCCACTAGAATGTGAAATTTTGGGACCGCTAGAGAGTATTAATTTAATGTGAATGGTTTTTCACTCCAGGATGCATACAACATGGCAGAACTGCAGGTGTCTACTGAAACCAGCCCAGCCTACTCCCTCTACAAGAAGAAAGAAAACCCAACAAAAGGGAACAGTTTCTTTAGCGAGGCGTCCCCAACCACGCAGGAGCAGACCGACACATCAGCAACTACAGCAGTTTCCTTTACCAGTGGAGACTTCAGTCAGTACTTGTCAGATGTTGTCAGAGGTGCTGACTGTCTGCCCCAAGACTCACCACAGGTATTTTGCACCGAAGGAGAAGGCTCACTTGCCAGCAGCCTCAGTACCCTGAGCTCCGCTGGGCTGGATGAGGGGATAGTGTACGACGACATCAAAGAGTGGGGACCCAAGTTTGAGAAATTGAGCGAACTGTACTCCCATACCGATGCAGAAGACCTGTAGATTACCAAGCCCACTAATTTCAAAGTTTTGGAAGCACAAGTGAAGGACGGGTTTTCATGCTCCTGCTATGTACTAGTCTCCTCCCTGCCTTTTTCCCCTGTTATGAGAGGTGGTCAAATTCCCACTCATGACCCACACTTTGCATCTAATTGAAAAATGCAGTAGTAGGAGCTAATCTTGGGACATTCTAGACACTTATGTTTGGGTATGTAAACTTACTGGAAATAAAGGGAGAACTCTGGGGTACTTAGTCATCACATACTGTGTTTAAGAAATAGACATTTTGTCCCCAAGGTAAGAAAGGACTCTTCAAGAGATCCTGTGTACATTAGCTAAGATGGTGCGCAAAGCATGAAGCAGGCATGCTGCATGTACTGGTTTCAGTAGGAGCTTTAGCAGTTACTTGAAGAGAAAAAGCACATTGACTTTTTCTTGTGGAAAAGTCCCTGTTGTACGATAACCACCTTGTATCCCTGAGGGAGGCTGAGTTAAAGCACTTGCTCACCAAGCACAGTGCAGAGGAGAGCCCAGGGATCGAGGTCAAGCAATGAAGCAGCAAGGATGGTGACCCTTAACTTTGGTTGCAACTTAATGAAATCCCTCTGTGCTGGCATATAAATGCAGAAACAATTTAGGTACAACACATCAAATCAGCTGCTTGCAACTAAATACTTAAGCAAAAGGCCATGCTAAGACACTAGCCTCAAAGGTCACTAGTTGGGAATTGCAGCAGCAAACACCACAGTTCACCATAATCTTTCATTCCTAACAGCTCACTAAACAGCCTAAACCAAGGACCAGCCAGAACCACGGCATTTGCACCTCCAATCCCGCCCCTCATGGTTTGCTGACCGTCCTTTCATAGGAGCGCTGCAAGAACAGGTTTGAGGGGCTGGAGACTGACTGTGTAACAGCAGCACTGACCAACTACAGCTGTAGCCCAGTAATGCCTTGCCAGGAAGAGCTGATGCATTTCCAGGGAGGAAAAACGCAACATCCCTTGGATGTTGTCAAAATACCTCGTGTCTTTAGGATGTCGGAAGACTGAAGGTCTGTCCTATATTGGGGCGGGAGGGGGGAGGAAAGAACTTCACCCACCACTGGCACTTCTAAAACTAATATCCTATGATAAACAAAACCCTGCCAAAAGTCTAATAATTCCAAGCTGGTACTTTTCCAAAAGCCATGCATGGCAGCACTTAATACAGGCCTCCCTCAGATACATTTTAGTACAAAAACACAGTCAATTGGGGACAGAGAAATACAGGGAAAAACTAACAGTGGTTGCAGGGGGTAGAATATTATGCTCTAAATTATTGGTCCCTTTTTCAGACTGTTTAATGTCCAGCTAGTATTCTGGATTTTTTTTTTTTTAAACTTGACAACATTTGGAAGAGAGAAGGCTCCATAAAATTATTAATTTGGATTTTCTTTTTTAATTGAGACCACTCTTATATAATAAATGGAGTAAAGTGCAGCAAGAGCACAGTCTTGTTTTGTGCTGTTTATATATGTAAATTATATCTGTATCATCTTATAATATGAATATATCACAGATTCTAAGATAATCTGTTTTGTTTCATTAAAGCATAAACCAATGTATTGTAAGAGACATTAAAACTGCTTTTCTTAGAGTTGCATCAGTAGCTTGTTTGGGGAGGTCTGGCTTTTATTTTTTTAATAGATATATATTAAAATCCATAAACAAATAGGTCAATGCAATCTGCAGGCTACATTGTTGCACATTTCCCAAATGAGAAATGTTCACACAGTATCTTATTACACACATTTGTGACACACAAACTGGAAAGTGTTGAGCGCACACTGAACTAATGGTCACAGGCTGCAGATGATGTGGCATTTTCATCTGGAAAAGCGAAATGCCATTTTTACTCACGCCTAATAGTTTTGATGCAGAGACAGTACATAGTCTGTGATTTTTGTAATTTCACTGATACATTCACCTGTGAGGAAACAGGCTAAAATACCTTGCAGCATTCACAAGTCAGGTATGTCAGATTCTGTATCTCACAATCACAGCAGTCACAAACAGGATATGGAAAATGAAGTAAATACATGTTATGCACAAAAACCTATTCCTTCCCCAAACAGCAGTAATTTTTGTCTGCATACCTTGTGTTCTTTCTATTGCTATGGATATGCTGTTATTTTGGCTGGTTTTAATTTAATTTAGCTTGTAAGGTCCTCAGGGCAAGGACTGTCTGTATTTGCCTGTGAAGTATCATGCATATCTAAGGCACCATATAAATAATAAATAAGCCTTCTGTATATGATATCTCTTCCTTGCATATATTTAAGGTTGACTAAAGCTTGGACTCTACTGAATTATTTCTCTCTCTCTGCTTTGATCAGATGCTTCCACAGACATGAGTCCTGCATGCAGTTCTGTCTGAAAAGCTGAGGGAAACATTCCAGTTATTTTCCTTCCTCTTCCTCCCCAGTCTGATTTTAATTCATTCCCACCTGAATACCAAGTTGAGATTTGCAACAAAACACAATCAACAGAGGAGTCAGTGGTGCTTTGCTCTGCTTCACAGCTAAATCAGTTACTAAGCACCTGGGAAAAAAATTAACTCTCTCACCTTGCCAGGAATGTGCCCAAATAACCTGACTACAGCATATTCTGTGATACGGAGGTCTGGGTCCTGTTTGTTGAAGCTCCTACTCCACCCATGAAATACTTAACTGGTCAGTGGGTGATGCTAAAAGCAAGCCAGAACACAACTCTCTAGCTTGGTGACTGGGAGCCACACGGGCAGCACAGCTTCAGTGTTCCTGAGCTCGAGATGTCTTCTGTTACCCCTCCCAAACAGGCAATTTGGAAGCCAACATGAACTTGCTGCTCTACTACTGCTTCTTCCCCCAGCACAGCTACGGCACTAATTTGTAAACAAATGTAAATAATAATCACCACAACCTCAGAGGTCCTTCTGTAATTGCAGTTAGACATAAGGTTTTATGGAATATACAGTATAAACCAAAAGGTCAGAAAACATTTTAAAACTGCTGTAGAAACTTGTGTAGATACAATCTCAGTAACAGGACACACTCATTTGCAGCTGTCATGCCCTATTAAAACCGACTTTTCCTCTTTCTAGGGATTACCAATTAGTTCACTTAATTTCTGTTCTAATTTGCATGCTGCTCTTTTAATTACTGTGCAATTTCTGAAATCATATCTTTACTTGTTCCACATTTACAGATACATACAAATATTTCACTACCTCTAAAAACAAAAAAGCTTATCACAGGCTAGCACTGCCATCGCTCAAGACCAGGGCCAGCTGGCCTGACAACACAAAGCTTTGCCATGGGTGGGGGGAAGAAAAAAAAAAGTAATAAAAAAAAATTCATTGGGTCCCTAGGTAGTGGGATTTTCAGTAATCTAGTACTTTTGTTAATCTTCTTCCACGTTCTTTACAGACTTTAAATGTGTAGTAAGAAAATTTTATTTCGTATAAAATATTTGTAAAGATCTGAAATGTAAGTAATCATGTGGATATTAGTATTTAATCTGTCTGCCTGTCAACTATATTAATCTTTGTGGTTTTCCTCTTTTAAAAATAACACTCCAAGTATATAAGATGTAGCCAAGCCACACAAAAGCTGATTGTCCTTAGGGCTGACCTACTGGCTAGTACCAGCAGGTTTAGAAGGAAAACTGTGGTTGTAAAAGGAGCAGGATTAGAAGAGTAAAAGAAAATCAAGTGTTTTCTTAACTACAGAAATGATAAAACCCACGGCCATTTCCTGGGGATTTAAATAAATAGCTTGACCACCTTATTGGTAACTGCTGATGAATGAGGATGTTAGGAGAAACCTGGTCTCTGGAACCCCGAATCTCCTCTAGACAAGCATAACATGTTATGATTGCATTCCATAAATTAAATTAATCTTATAGAAGTCCTGCCTGTACCTAATTAACATGAGTGACTCACTTTACGAGCAGTACTACACATGTGAAGATATGGCTGCACTCATGCACCACAGATGAGAAAAAGACATGCTAGACAGTTGCACATACAGCTCTGCACAGCCCGCTTCTCCCTACTGCAACACCACCATGGCTTTTAAAAGCTTACCTCTATGAGGACACCCCAATTCAAATAAAGCACTCGATACATGTAATTTTTCTCTCTCAAAGAACATACATGTCTTTTCTCTGAGTAAGACAACTAAAGCTTGAGTTACACTGTGGAAACAAGCAGACCTCTGTTGGTCAAAGCAAATTATATTTACTTAAACAAGAGTAACTGCCTCAAACTGACCTCACTAAAGGCAAAGTGTACTGGGTGATGACTGGTAAAAATCATGGCTGATCCACCTTTAACTTGTAACAGAGAAAGGAAGTCCAGCAAGCTGTTAAAACAGAAAGATGATTCAAACAGTCAGTCATGCATGCAATACAACAAGCCTGAGAAAAGTGAAAACTTCCTGCTGAGAAATACTTTCCTCTGTATGGATGGACACAAAGCTGATTCCCTACCTGCACCTTTCTCAATCCATCCCAACATAAAAACAACTAAAAAAGTGATTTTTCAAATTACACAATTTATTTAGTATACATAGTCGTTACATCTCTTTACAACAACGTATTATAAAATTATGTTAGATCTCACCGGCAGAACACTGAAACAAGAAATGAAAAAATACTTATGGATCTCAAAGGCTTTTCTCCCCTAAAAACATTCCAGCTACTTGATAACATTTTGTGATCTAAAAAAAGTCATTCACACCACAATTCCACAGCTTAAAAGTCCTTGTGGACAATAGGCAACATACACAAAAGATCATGATGGTGCCATTCCCATCACTAGTTATTTGTAAGACTTGGGCAAACACATTACCACAGGGGATGTCCCTGGGGTGGATCATACTTAATACAATGAAACAGTGATGCCACAGCAGCCACTTAGAAATAAGGTGCATTGCGATGATGGAGTTCAGGAATAAGTAAAGTTATTTAAAAAAAAAAAAATTGCACAATGTTAATGCAGTGAATATAGATCACAGGAAGCAGAGAAAAGAATTCAGACAACTAAACCACCACCTACCTCCCAGAAGGCTCAGACTCCCACTCCTGAACTCTAGGCCCAGGAAGCGCAGCCCTTTTTACCAGCGGTCCCCCAGCCCCAGACAGCACTGGCTCCAGCCCTTCCCAGCGTGCCTTGCTCTGCCGGGCAAGCCTTTAAATCACGGACAGAGAAGCAGCTGTTCCCTTTCTCCAAGTGCTGTGTTGGTGTGTGTTCTGCTTTCTTCTGAGCTGGTAAGTGTATTTGTTCCTTGGCATTTTCTATTTTACTGTTTTAAGGAGACTGGTCTTCTGAATGCTGTACTACATAGTCACAGAAATACACCCTGCCCTTTAGCATCAAATCTTTCTGATACAGGAACTGCTGGAATTGTTTAAAAGTGTCACAAGCTACCTCAGCTTTAAAGACTGCAAGCTGCAAGAGTTAAGCCATCTCCAAAATACTTTGTATTTAACTCTTCAAATTTCTGGCTGCTGCTTTGGAGGATGTTTGTGTTGCAAGAAACTGTTACTGTAGTGGTTCTGGATTGTGACAGTTGTTGGCTTTTATACTTTCCCAAGATCAAAGGTAGCTTTGAGTCTATTTGTTTTGGAAAAAAACATCAACAAAATAGAAATAAATTTGCACTTCGTAGTTTCTACGAAAAGGTTAAATTTCTCCTTTGGTAACACTAGAGACTGTGTTTTTGAAAAAAGTCTATTTAAAAATAATTACTGTCACAGTCAGGACTTCTTAGTCTCTCGGCTGTTACCTACAAGTGAACTCTGAAAATGACAGGGTACCACTGCACCTTGGAATCTCTCATTTCAATCAGAAGAAAGTTACTGCACCTTTAAAGAAAGATACAACCACATTTTAAAATAAGACAATACAGCCTAGACATACTTCACCTTACGTGTGCTTGTTTTCAATTACTGTAAGGCACTCATTGAGGAATTCACTGACCCATGCTTTCAGCAAGAACAGGCATGCATCATTACAGGCCTAATTAAAGTTTTAATACTGATTAAAATGTTTTATTATTGTATTATGTTAAACTGCAGTGGTCTCCAACCTCATTAAGGGATACAGACTAGAAATTACTCAGGAGTTTCAGTTGCTCAGTTTAACAACCTAGCTACTGTCAATGTTTGATTTAAGTATAGTCTGATTAAAGCACACTTTCCTTTTGTGTTAGCATGAAAGTGCAGAAAGATGTTGAACATTGTCTAATGAGTATTTACTGAATATGAAATTGTTTGAGCATGTGACATAACCATCTCCATCTCTCCAGTAATTTACCTTAGTACAACTGAAAAGGGAAAACATTTAAATCATTTGGAATTGGAACACAGCTCAGTTGTGAAAGCTAATCTCATTACACATCTTGATTAAATTAAATGTGGAGTTTGCTATCAGTAGCACTTTAAGTTTCCCATCGTTAGAAATTAATTGCAGTGGTAATTATTATAACTGAGTTATTTGCACAGGCCACAAACACTCTTATAGGTGTTCAAATGTTAATTCAACATTGGCCTAGAGGCACTTGATTATTACAATTCTGTTGTTCGTAAGAAACAAATGATCCTAGTGGATGTCTAATTAAAGTTGGAGAGTACTGTTAGACTTTCAATCAGACTTAATCTGTAATTCCAATATAAAACCAAAGCAGTGCTAAAACACAGCAGAAGTCATGTGTTATCTACACAGCATTTAGAAAGTCAATAAAATTCACAAAGTTCTAGCCGGTAAAAACACAAAGGATACAAACAAATCACAAAATTCTCAGGATTGAGGCCTGTCTTCACTTAATCTTCCCAGTCAATTTAAAATAACTTTTAGCATCTCTTTTTTAGGATAAAGAGCAAGGACACAATGATTTTGTGCTAAACGACATTGCTTCATGTCTGAAATAATGTAAAGCAAAGCTCTAATACCTGAACATATTTTAAATACCTAAGTTTCCTGCTGATTTTAGAGATGAATTTTTCTTTTGTAAGGTTGGCAGTGTTCAATTTTGGTATCCTACTCCTGGAATTCACATGGGGAGAAAAAGGATCCCCTGTAGTTCAGAAAGCAAATACAGAAAACAGTGTTGTGAGAATCCAAGCTGAGAAATTTGGTTTTTTGTTTGTTCTGCGCATTTTATGAGGATACAAACATGCAACATGTATCAAGCATGCGCTGACCTTTATTCACATTAAAAATACATAACACTGCATCATTAAATGCTTAACACTATAAAACACTATGTTTCTGTATCACTAAAAATGCTGGACAATGATTAAAGTTTTACTCTTCAAACTTGTTTGCTGATTCCGCACTCACTGATTCTGCAATCACACTCACAAGCTTGGAAACTCATATCCGCATACATTCCCAAAGAATTCAAAAAAGAGGCACTGAAAGAGCACAAGGATCTGTCAGAGGATCAGACTGTAAGACAAAACCTAACTTTTGTGACTGTTTTAAGGAATCACAAAGATAATGCATACTCAAGATAGGAGTAGTGTGGCCTGCTTTCATTGAATTTCTATCATTTTCTACTAAAAAGTCCAATTTGCTGACCAGAACTTCATAGGCTAGCTATTCTGCAGTGGTCATGCAGGCTGCTCATTTTGTGTGTCTTTCCAGCAGTTAAAACTGAAAAACAATTGTATCTAGGTATTCAGGAAGTCAGACTTGATAATCAGAATGGTCCCTGCTTGCATTTATTTATGAATCTATGAAAATTTTGGCAACATCAAGAATGTTATCAAAACTAAACTGTCTAAAAAAATAAGAATCACAGTAATTAACCAAGAAACCATCAATGGAAAATGTCTCACAAATGTAACGTGTTTGTAAACTTCCTCTGTGTTTTCTAACGGGGGTCCTAGCATTAAAATACTGAACTTGAAGCCATGGTAGGAAGTGTTATTTATGTTTAGCAAGTTTGTAAACATGGAATGTTTTGTTTTGAAAGACTCTAGTGAAGTGTATGGTATAAGAAGGCAGGGCTTTTTTAATTTCCTCACAGAAGCGAGGATACAACGCAGGTTTCAGATCAGGTTCATTCTCTCCCAAACCATCCATGATCTGTAATGAAATTGAACAGACTTGTGAAATATCTTTAGCCAGTTCAGAGTTACAGGCAGTAACACAAAACTAAAAACAACCTCAACAATACATTCAGAGGGTCAGGCTGGCCAGATTTGTTAACAGTGACTGTATGAAACAAGTAGGAGGAAGAAAAAAAACATTAAACCAGTAAGATTTATAGTATCATTGTCTCTATTATGGATAAAGCTGCTTGGTCAGAAGTACGTATCTGCTTTGGGTTATGTGGTCTGCTGTGTGGTTCCATGTTAGCCCCAGAAATGCCTGAAAACTCCCCAAACACAATAGAGTAATACAACCCTCCACTGATCCTGAGGGAATTGAAGCTATGAAGTGATTTACTCTGAAAGGGAACACTATTTACATACTGCTGAAGCTCATCAGGAAGTGTTACTTATTTTGCTCAGGCTGAATTCCTCCTTTTTTTTATTATCAAATACCATTAAAAGCAAGCAGTGTTCAATTTGGTGATTTGAGAATGTATAATGGCTCCATTAGATTTTTACTTCCCACACTCATGCTGAAGTGGAAATAACCCAAGTTTCTTCAAATCGTAATTGTCTTTCAAAAAGAAGTTAAGCAAAATGTATTTTAAAAATTTTGTATATAATACTTACATGGCCATTAGCTATATCAAGCAGGTCACGTAACCGACAGCCTCTACTGTGTCTTCTTTCATAACAAATGCTGTCTTCTAGGATCACATAGTCTGTGCCAAAGGATCGCAGTATTCGGTAAACATCTTCAGGCGATCTCTTGGCATAGATCTGATAAATCTGTAGAAGAAGAAAACTAAGCTGTAAGACACAATATCACTATTTCTTGTTTCATGATTCCTTTATCTTGAACTAGAGAAAGAAATAATCCATGTGACTTGAATTAAGTATTTTCAAAAAAAAAAAAAAAAAAAAGCTTTATTCAAGAGCCACTTAGAGTTTCTGTGTTATGGCTACTATGATGCACGGCAGTACTGCTGCTGACTGCAAAAACAGTGGATGGTGCTGCTGTCTGCAGAAAGGCCTTGGTAGATGCCTGTAAAACTTTCCGAATGTCTAAATTATAGGAAAGAATAGTTTAAAACAATCTCTCCAGCTTTGTGTGGAGTTTCTCAAGGTGGTTTCTATCTAAAATGTTATGTGCTAGTTGAGTATCAGGCAAATCAGGAAATGCTCCATGTGGGTTGAACAGCCCAACTATTAATGCGAACAGTACCCAAACCAGTTCACTCGGAACTAGCTTGAGTACTGAGGTACAGGTACTCAGACATACACCAGCTGCCAGAAGTAAGTCAGCAGATCCCCAAAGTACTGTAAGTTTCACAGAAAAAGTTAAATTCTGGAACTGTATCTGAAAAGAAGTTCATTCAATGAGTAAAGCATGTGATGTCATTTGCAATGTGCCATCAGAGATTGTGTGTGTTTTCTGGAATGGAGCCACTGATACGGATAAGAATTAGCTTAAACAATCAGAATACTCTTACCTGCTTTGTTCTCTCTCTCAGATTCTTATCCTCATAATGGGGATGATTAGTTAAGGTCCGTCCAGTGCACAGTTTGACTCCTGCTAATAGCTGCATGCTCCCAGCAAACACTGCTGTGTTTGGAGTGTTTGACCTAAACAAATGTTGATAAGTCTGAGGAAGTCTCTGTAGGGGCATTTTTGCATTGCTTGTTACAGATCAGAAGGAAAAAAAAGACTGAAAAAATATTTTTCTGCCTCCCCTTTATTCAGGGAGCAAACTGTTCAAGCAACTGTGTTTTCTTCAAATATGAAGCAGATAAATCACAATAATACTCTCTAACTGCAAATAAAAAATTTACTATGCACTAGTAAAAAAAAATTAGGGAAAACATGATCCTGAAAATTTCAAACTACTTCCATATTTCATATATTTCTTGGGTTCGTATAGCCTCTGAATATTTGTAAATTTCTATATCCTAATTCTTTTAATATTTCAAGAAACTTACTGCGACTTCGATTTGTGTCTGACATATAAGGTATTCTACATAAAATGGATTATTTAATCTGAATGCTAAAACTTCTGTTACTGTCCTGGCATTCACCATTCACTTGGAATGAAAACTTGGTTATGTGAGACATTAATTCTCCTATTATGACAACTCTGGGAGAGAAATTATGAAAAAAGTCACCCCAGTTGCAAAAAGCAGGGCGGGGGGGATGCAGAAGATGCCAGATAGAAATGCTGTCAATTATTGGTACTGTGATCTCATCTGAAATTCAAAGCCAATGTCTAGAATTGTTATCTAACTAACAGTCTTGGTGTCTCAGGATTGTTTAAATACCCATAAGGAAAAAATAATTGGTTGCTCACCTTACCCCCAACAAGTTTATAATCTAAAATAAATGTAAAGGCACAACAGAAGCACATAGCAAAAAGACAGTCAAAATGCCAGGCAACAGAGACCACTATAATTAGGCTAATTAAAAATGGTCATAGTATGTTTAAGTGTTTTCCAGTGCTTAGCAGGCATATAACCATGAAAAGTTCTATGAAGACTAAAACAACAGAAAGAAGCATACATTAACTCAAGTAAAATAAAATTGGAAAGGAAGGTGAATGGCTGCCTAACATCCACATACATGCATGTATGGCACCTACAGTAGTCAAATAACTGACACTTTGGGGTGGACTTTAGGGGGCCTTTTGAAACTACAGCTATATATTCAGTCTTCTTTAAGCTCCATGATTGGCTTGAAAATGTTAAGAGATAAGTATTAAATTTTACTATCTTCTTTCAAGAGATTATGCTTAGCAAATGAATTAATAATTACAAACCCTTCCTAAAAATTTTTGCACTGGTATATTAATCTCATCTAGGAAGGACAGAGATAGTATTTTTAATAGGCCAGTTTAACTTTACTGATAGACTAGTTTTTCAGCAGTTTATAAAACCAGTTTCATTTTAGTCTGAAAATATTTAATCTCTTAAAAATGTCTTTTTTTACTTAAAATATTCAAAGTCACCAGTGTCATGAAGTAAATGTTTCATTAATAGAAATGAATTCATCTTAGAATTTATTATTATGCAAATGTAATGGCCCTGACAGGCTGTCAGCGAGGACTCATCCCTGAATCTGCAGGAAAGCACCATTCTTTAGACTAAGCTGAAAAGAACGTGGACTAGATTTCACAGAGGGACTTTGTAGAGCTTAGACACCTAAATGAAAATTATGATTCTCAAAGCACCTTCAACATGTTTCTGTGTTTATGCCTTGGCTGGGAAACTTCTGGTGTGGAAAGTCTGTTTCTGTGTTTGTTCAAGATTAGTTCAATTTTGTACCGCTCTGCAGTACTTATCTCCTGACTTGGCTTTATCAAGGCAATCCTGCACCTCTGATTCCTGAAGAGGCCAATATAATGCAAACTTGCAGAATCAAACTTTCTTAAAAAAAAAAATCTCCACAAGTACCAAAGGCAAAACCACAAGAAAACAAACAAACATTCCCAAGAAACAACCCGATACCTCTCTTCTTACAAAAGAAAGCTAGAGAATGGTGATAGCGCCCTTTTTCCACAACTTACTGCCTGTCAAAAATGTAGAAGATTCAGAGTTCAATTCCTCCCC
The DNA here is from genome assembly GCF_028858705.1 of Grus americana. Taxonomy (NCBI): domain Eukaryota; kingdom Metazoa; phylum Chordata; class Aves; order Gruiformes; family Gruidae; genus Grus; species Grus americana. Next base: position 12,212,343 of record NC_072864.1, read on the forward strand.
TTCTAAAAGCATTCACTCTTTCCCAGAAGGGGTGCAATATAGCTGAGTGCATTCTTTATTTATCAGGTATTAAGAGTTTTACCAGCACTTTCTCGTCTTCCTATGCCTTAAAAGCAAGTTAGTAACCCTCGCTTGCTTTTCAAAAAACTGGCTTACATGCCTCAGTCCTGGATGGAGTTCAAATTCAGGTATTCCAGGTGAAGGCAGATGTTTCCCTCAGACTTGGATTTACATGTTTGAAGTCCTAGAAAATTACACACTTTAAGACATATCACTGTCCATATTTTACTGGGGCCAGCTCAGAGGGTCCCCAGACCAAGTTGTGCCACCACCAGAGCTCCAGACACTCCTGGACTACCAGCTGGCAGTGGACACAAACCTGGCACTGAATTTCACTGCTGGGGACAGACACTTGGAAGCTGGGAGGTGACAGTGAGCTTCATGCCAGTATGCCCTCCTTAACCACATCTTGGAGACCTTCAGCTGGTTACTGAGCGTTTATCTTGTGAAACAGCCACTAGAGGGAGGTGTGACAATTAACGAATATTTTTCAGGTACAGGATGATTTCTACATTTCATGCAAGCGTCTTTCTCTAATACTCCTACCTGAGTTAGACACTAACTGCTGTGGTCTGTATCCAAGGCAGCTAATGTGCTTCAAACCACAGAATGACACTTCTCTATTATAGAAAAACGAAGCAATTTTTACAAATGTCTGAACAAATGATGTATAAAATGAAAGGATAATTTGTTTTTATAGCTTTCTGCCAAGCTCCATACCACACTGCCCAACCTGCAAACAATTTATTCTGTACGAAATGTCACTAAATAATGACAAGGACTTACAGGTCAAACTGATTTACATTATGTAATTTAAATGTCATTCCAAGCAGACCTGATGGCATTTTTAACAAATAATCTCATTTATTTTTGAAGCTCTAAGCTTTCAACAAGTTAATTACAGCTGAACTAATGGGTAAACTAAGCACTATAATACATTGCATGAGGCTTTTCTTTACCTACACTTAACCATTTAGAGAATTATGTAAATACTAAAGAATAACTCATTAAAAATAAAAGGGTTTTACGGGAACTACATGTCTATGCCTAACTTGCACAGACTCTAAAAGTGGTAGTAATGCTTTCTCTTAAGCTGCTGAAGAATTATTTTGAGTTGGTTTTAAGGAAGCCCTACAGAAATGGCCAATGTAGCAATTAGAGGTTACATCATTAGAAATAAAACGGCTATTTCTATTAAAAGTCCTCCAGAGTGGAACTCTGTAGTCTGCTTTCAAAGCCATAAAATCTGACAAATCTCAGATTATTCCTTTACTAGTGCCTGGGTGCAGTATGAATCTACAAAGCAAAAGGGTGTGAGAAAAGGAGATTCTGGAAAGGGTTTCTCAAGTATGCCATGTTAGGGGTTTTTTTCTTTAAAAGAAAGTCTTTTTATTTGCAGAATACTATATTAAAATATTACGTTCTTAGCTGCAAATGACAGGCAGTAAAGCATATTCAGTCAAACTGGTGGTTCTTTTTTTTCCCTCTGGTGTGGAAAGACTGAAAACTGCAAAAATGGAAAACAACAGCCACAAAGAAAGAGCAACAAGATGCATTTTTGTTAGTCCCAGCCTCAATTTTATGCATGCATATTTTGTTCACATAAAGGAGCACACCTACACAGTTGGTATAAACCTAGTTCTCAGGCACTATCAAGTTCATGCCTGAATTTTACTGACAAATCAGTCAATGACAAAGGATAAGCCCAAGAATTTAAGAACAATAATTATAACAAAAAAAAAAGAAAAAGTGTAATATTGCCTTTAAAGTCTGGAATATGTGTTGATTTCAGTGTGATTACCCTTGAAAATCAGGCACGTAAGAGTGAAGAGTTGAAATTTATAGCTGGCTTGAAATTAAAATATAGCCATTAATCTAAATTACTAAATGAAAGAACCACCATTGAAACATGGGTATTCCATTTTTGTAACCTCAGGAGCCTTTTGGAGATTTGTGGGGTTTCCACTAATATAAAAATTTGCCTGCTTGTCCCCCACACCTGATTCAAGTTCAGTTGACATACAACTATGCTCTGCCAAATCTCAGTCTCAGTTAACTTCTCCACTGTTTTGGCTGTGGTCTGAGATTTCTAAGAAGCTTTTTGATGATTTTTGGTAACTGCTTATGAAATATTCCACAATTCTAGACAGGTTTCCCCTTTAAAGGCAGAAGACATTGCTTCTTAAACACTTACCAGAAGTAAACAGAGTAGGGAAGTTCACGCTATTGATTTGCTCATTCTACTGATATTCTTCCCCATCTCACAAATGAGCATGTTGTTCCTGTTGTCTTAGGGAGAAAGACCAAAACTAAGAATTTTAATATACCTCCCATCTGGGAACACAGCTGTGAACTATCCCTGGGTCATTGGCAGGACCTTCTTGACTTATTTTTAAAAAAAAAAGCTAAGAAAATGAGGTGGTGGGTAGGAAAAAGCAAGAGACTGGGATATGCAAGATCATTATGTAAAAATAATTGCACTCTGCAATAGATGCAGACCAGTCCTATGCAGTAACTGTATTGTAAAGATACAAACCAGTATATCTTCCTGAAAATGCTGTGCTAATTTTAGTAAGGGGAAGAGTAAAAAATACATCTGCAGACACTTCAGAGTGGACAGACTAATAGTTGGCTGTTATTCAGACTGTATATTTGGACAAGTTAATATGCATTTAGATCTAAGCAGACAGAAGGGTTTTCTTGTTGTGGAGAGATTGCAAGACAGATGAGTTATTCCTAATTCACTGCTATACATGACAAATTAGAGCTTCTCATACTGAGTTTTAATAATGAATGATTAGTTCCTGACACCAACCTTGACAGATCATTAACTACAGCAGAACTATCAAGTGTTAGTATAGTAAAATATTTTTCTTACACATCAAAACTTAAGAAAATCTGTCCCACTTTGAGAAACTTACCATAAATTTTGTTGACTTTTATTTAAAGCATAGATAATTAACTCTTCTTTACATGAATAATATTTCTAAACACAATAAATTCTAAGTAGAAAATTTCCCTCTGTAATTGTCTGTCATGATTTAAAATGAAAAGAGGACAAGCACGAGTTTAGCATTCTCAGCACTAAGAACATATGAAAAATTATTCTCATCGGATCCAGTCAAATCCAGTTCATGGCTGGGAATAACTCCACATGCATATTTTATGTATAAATCTCTATATAACTCCATATATTGTACACAGGAGATCTGAACTATCAGGCATTTACCATCTTTTAATAAAACAGTAGTGCTAAATGGAACTGGCTGGTAAACATTAGTCACAAAAACGTGTCAATATGGCTGCAAAGATTCTAAATGATGGAAAAAAACATGGCCTGCTTTCAAAATAAGTCAGTGAAGGCTTGTAATGTATTTTACTTCTAAATTACTCCTTCTAGTTTATGGATTAAAGAAATACAACATTATAGAGTGTAAATACATTGCTATGGATAGAACAGGCTGGGCAACTGGTTTCACTGAAGTTCATTGCATATGAAAACACAATACAGGGCTCCAAGGAAATACTTCAAATAGTTCAATGCTAAATGTAGTAAATTCAGATTTACTTTCTGAATGTTTTTCCTTCAGAATATGAAACTGATTTTTTTTTTTTTTAAATTTTTGTCAGAGTTCCAAATAAATAAGTGCCAGGAATATCTCTGTTCAGGACTTAAACTGAAAGTTTTTAGTGGTTACTGTATGTTAATAGAGAACATAACCCTTAAATTCACAGTTCTCCAGAGAACATCCTACCTGGCTCTTTTTCTCAGGATCTTCTACATGCAGTATTCCAAATTATTTCCACCTAAAAAATACCTTCCTCTGCTCTGTGCAAAAGCAGAAGTGATGAGGTGAGTCTGAAATGATTAACTCATACTCCTGAAAGAGACTTTGCACCTATGCTTAGCTGTGGCAAGTTCCATTACAAATATTTTGTTTACAGTTTAGAACACATATTTTGATTAATTCTACTAAGTGTAAACAATTCAGATTATTTTAAAGTTCGAGAAACAGACTGTAGAGTACAGATTTTCCGGCCCTACAACTGTACATCCAAGCTTTTTAAAATTACAAAGTTGAAAAGAGAAGGAAACCAGGTTGGGGGAAAAACTAGAAATAAAATTATTTCACTGCAAAAATCTATTAATGTAAAGAGGCAGCTATAGTATGATGAAGCTTGACACCTTCAAATGGACCTCTTTTGGCTGGGAAAACTGTGTGTGCTTATGGGAGCAAACGGAGTCAAGTGGTTCCCTGATGCCCAGGCAATACAGCAGCATGACACTGAACCAGAGCAGAGCAGCCAGGGGGACTCTGCATCTAGCTGTTCTCCACAGCCATTAGTATGCTAACCTCCTGACAGCCCATTCATCCTTAACTATCTCCATGGGTCACCAGAGTTCACTGATGAGCTGTGACAAAATAAGGAGAACACTATAACTAAGAACATTAGATCTACACAAATAGCATTTAACTTAAATAGAGAAAAAATCCTCTTACTTAATCCAGTTCATCAGCTCCACAGTGTCTGGGTCATAGAATTCTCTCAGCTCTGACAGTTCATCCATTATTCCTGGCCAGGACTATAATGAAAACAAAATAAAACAAACTGAAGACAGAATGAACACAACAAGTTCTGGATGTTGAAACATATTATTTCCTCCTAGCTGGTAACTGATCTTGTCCAGCTCAGGAATAAGTTGCAAGACATAAGCGCATCTACCCTTCTTACGAAGGATACGTGGCTGTCATTGCAGTATGAATATACAGCTCCAGTGTTTGAGATCTGCAGCTCCTGCCAGATGACTAGGAGGAACAGAATTAACTGTTGTGGTGAGCCTGAGAAGAACAGCTTTTCTCAGATGTGCATCTCACTGGAGGTTTCCAGAACTCTTAGTTAAGATCAGTTTGTATCTTAAAATCGATGAGAAACTAAAAGTTGCCACCAAATGACTGTTGTGCATTGTATCTACCCTACAAGCAAAACAATTCAGTTCCCTGGACTATAGGATGAATGTTAATGTTTTCAGTTATTTCTTGACAAACAAAGCTTCAAGTAAAGGAACAAGACAAAGAGGCATCATGTAACAGTTCAATACGTAACAGCCAAACCATGAAATAATGCCTATGATTACAGGAGGAGAAAAGGCCCTAGGAATTAACATTAAGTTTGGAAAGGCAACTTACAACTAAATAATAAAATAGGTAGGAAATCTGTATCAGAAGTTAAAATCATTAGATGTGCTGTGGGTACTATTAATGGCATTTCAGAAATTTGAATTCAAAGAGAACCACTGGAGGACAAAAGAAAAGAGTAACAATGGCAACATCCAATACACTATTGGGGGAAAACATTTCAGAATTTACTGAAGACAAAGAATACATAAATCAAATTCAAAGGAGAGAAATAAAGATTGAAATTGATTCTGAAAAGCTTAACTGCCCCAAAAAATGCTAATAGAACAAATATTTATTTAAGGGTTTCTTGTTGTTTAAGCTAGTGAATATTCAAGGGCAAAAGGGAGCAATTAAGAAAGATAATGACAATGCTAATGACTAACTGATTGCTTTGCATCAGTCTTTACTACAGAGGATGTTATGGTGAAACCTATACCTAAACCTGCTTTCTTTAGATAATAAGGTTTGCTGGCTTGCAAAGTGAAATGTCAGAGGAAAAAGTCTAAGAAAACCCGCCTGATAATCTAAAAAGCCATAAATCATCCAATTTAGATAATATTCATCCAAGAGTTCAGAAGGAATTTAAATGTGATGCTGCTGAGCTACTTAGCAAAAATATGCATTCTTTCACTAAAACTGTAATTATGTAGGAGGACTGGGGAGCAGGAGATATAATTGGACCAATGAAGATACTTATTAGTTTAACTGTTTACTTGATCTGTTTGTTAAAGTAATACCAGCTGTTAGACTGAGAAACATCGACAACATACTTACGGCAGTATCACAACCTCACAGTTTTGGGAAGTACAGTAATATTATAATAGACACATTTCTGCTCTTCAGAGAATCTCGAGAGAGATTAGTAAATAAATTAAGCAGTTGTGAAATGAGACTGTAGTCTCATAAGGAATCAAAATTTTCTCTCTTCATTGCTAAATGACCCTGGATAGCTACACATTTGGAGAGTCCTTCAGGCTTGGAGTCCTTCAGGCTGGAGAAAGAAGGAAATGGGCTCTGCTTCGCTTCTAGAACATGCTGCAAACCTGCCCTGCAATCTACTGAGAATCTAATGACACTGTGCTGTCTACCAAATGCTGGGACTATTATAGGGCGTTAACTAATCTATACAAGTTTTTCAAGTCACAATGTCATACTATTTCAAGTTGTGAGTGAGTACAAGCAGTTTTCACTGGAGGAAAATTCTGGTAGCGGGGCTTGCTATTACTGAATTTAAAAAGAGAATTCTGAGGTAGCAACACAGGGATTTTGTTTTGGACTGTAAAAATCTTAAGGACTTGTAATTTCCAAAAGCCTTAAAAAATACTTGTATAGGAAAAGGTAATATGAAATTATATTGCTGAATTTCATCAAAACCAAAAAGCCAATAAAATAGAAAGGTGGCATACTCTATACTGATAATGGGGAATATCTTTTCTAAGGTATGTAATTACTCATTGAAAAATATCACTAAGACCTAGATTCTACAGAAATAAATGAAATAAACTCTGAACTTGATGACAAGACTATAGAAAGAAATTGAACTATTAGGTGATTTAGGTACTAAAGTTTTTGTTTGTTCCCCTACCCTAGCTCCTTGGTGGATGCAAGACAGTTTTTAACTTTCAGCAGTAAAATTAAATCTTTTGTGAGTGAAAACATTCTCCCAACTCTCTATATTGTAGGAAGATTTCAGCTCTCTTTCACATTTGTTATCCTTCTGGCTCACGATCATGGATTTCATCCAGTATAACAATGCTTAAGTTTCTTATTGAATGTGTGGTGTGCTTTGGGTTTTCAGTGTACTTTGATTTATTAATAGTTACTATCCCCAGATATATACATGTTGAGGATATACACTTGACAATTTTTAACTCAATGCCTGTGATAAGAACCCAGAGATTTTTAAAGGTTTGCAGCTTTTCCCCACAAACAACCCATCTTTTTCATTCTAGCTAGAAAGTCCAGAGTTAGACAATTGTGCTAGCCACAAACTTGGAGGTGCTGAACACTTCACTGATGATTATTGAAGTTCAATACTTCTCAAATACAAGGACATTTATTTTGAATTTGAAAACTATAAGCATTAATGCTTTGGTGTCTAAGTGAAAAAGCAAGTACTACTACATTATTTATAGTTGCTGTTAGCCTAAGAATGACAATTAAGAATCTCCTTTGAGAAACAGGATTAGATATTATGAATAGAAATAACAGACTGTCAAGCTTACGAACTTCAGGTTTAAAGGATAAATACATACTGTACATACAGGGAGCTCTTCAGTACAGCCGAAGACTGCTCAGATCATTGGTGTATGTTGCGCTATGTGCTGCAATAAATGTATATGTTTGGAGCAAAAATACGTGGCCATGATGAAGATAAAAATGCAGTTTGAGAACTTACAGGAATGGATAGTTTACTAGCAAAGAAAAAATCAAGATTATTTGGCAAAACCAGAAATTAAAGACTTGCTGAACCTCAGGAACTAATTTTAAATACCAACAATTTATTTAGGAATGACTGACATACAAATTGATGGGGATTATTCCGTTGAAGTTAAATGCAATGGACACAGACACAGCTGAAATCTATCTATAAAGGGTATGAAGTGAAACATAAATAATATTTAGTACTGCATTATATACATGTGTTATCTGCAGCACAGCTAAAGTACGCATGGAAATACTTCAGCACTTTCACTTTATCTAAAAGATGTTTGCGCTATACTAATGAAGAAAACTTGTGTAAACAGAAATATACGTCTTACAAGTCTCAAAACATACTGTACCTGAAATCTGAAAGATAGCAAGCATTGTAGCTGCATCTGTATCTCAATAAATTATTGTTCAAGTGATTTATTTAGGACTGTAGTAACCACATGCCTCAAAAGAGGCTTTCATTAGGCTTATTCAGGATTAGGTTAATAATCCCATAAAACTCCTATTTTGAGGAATGGCACTAAAGAATAGTTCAAACAAATGTAAGCATAACAGGTAATGAAATACAAAATTGCCCTACTACTAGTTCAAGAAAACTAACCATGACCACCAGTTAACTTTGCAGTGACTATGCCAGCTGCTCATGCAATCTGAGCAGTCACAGTGCATGAGCAGCTAAATTCTTATCTGGAAAGGAGAAAGATAAGTCAGTCTCCGTTATGAAAATCTACTTGCACTGTTGGTTTCTTTCAAAAGGTTTTAGAGAAAGAATATATAAACACATTCTCACAGAAGCAATGGATACTTTCAGGATCTCGCTCTGTAAGAACTGTTATTCTGACCATCGCCGGGGAATCAGGTGACAACTTTTATCTGTCAGGCACGCTTCTTTCCTGCAGGCTCACTAACTCTTACAGCTTTGCAGAAGAGACACACGCAAAGATATCCACTCCTCTGGCAGCTGAACCACAAAAACTGACTTAAGAAAAAAATAATACTGAGAGGTGATGTATTTCTTTATTCCCACTGAGTACTTTTAAAAAATGGTATTTGTAATACCAATAACAAATGTTTCCTATATTTAGAAGAAACAGAAAAATGAGGCTTTTCGGGCAGACTGAGCACCACTAATGACTGATCTAAAGCCTATAAAAATCAGTGACTTCTGTTAACTTCAGAATTGAATCTGACAGGATTTAGGAACTTCACATCTGCTCATGAAGAGTGGGAGGAAAATTATTCCTAGTTGATCTGTCACATTAGACTATGTATTAGAATGTCATGCTGTTGGCATCACTCATATCAAAAGAAATGGCATTAATTCTATCACTTTCAGAGATGATGAAAATGGTAAATGATTCCCCTAACCAGCATACGAATGGAAAAAAAAAAGTCCTAAAAAGTCCTCCAGTAGAGTAATAAGAAAATTTAAGTGTAACTTTACTAAACAGTTACAGTATTTTTTTGACTTTTCGTTTCCCTGTCTTAATGGGGGAAACAGACTTCCAGAGTGAACTCTACTAGCAGCATTCTTAACTGTTATGCTTTACTACTACCTTTTTAACTTTAATGATAAAATTTGCCTTGAGTTTCTCTGAAGGCAATTACTTAACAAAACTATTCTCATCTCACACTAGGTACTGCAGAAATAACTTCTCCATCAAAGTAGCATCTGAATTTTTTGTCTTTGTAAACACAGATTAAAAGAACAGTATGCCCAATAAATTAATGTTCTAAATCTCACTGCTGTGACAGACTAACAGATTAATAATCTTGTACCTATTATTATTTTCAATGTTTTATGTATTTAAATGTTTGACCATAACAATAATTTCTCAGACAGACTGAAGATAAGTACTTGACTAGTTTAACAATTCTGTAGTTCAAAATATATGAGATGGGGCACAGCAGAATAGAATGTTATGATTATTTCTGCTCCTACAATTAATCATTATGCACTTTAACAATCTGCATCTTATCTGCAACTTAGTTAAAACCAAAATAGACAACTCACATTTCCATAAAATTATGCATGTAAATCACACCTGGTAACTTACACATACAATCAGACAAACATTTGAGCCCAACTGATCCTTTACACACAATTTTGTATGCATAAAGGTACTTGCACTTTACACAGTCTATCCCCATTTTTAAAATTCAGCTACAAATCTTGCATGTAATTATTTATGAAACAACATTCCTTTATGAAAAAAGGAAAACGCCACGCAACTAAAAAATGCCAAAACATTGACAAAAAAAATTTTCTTACCTTATATGAAATGTATAGTAATATAATGATTGGTACAGAATACTTAATCACACGTGTCTAAGAGAAATAAAAAATAATAATAATTGGTTATTCTGATGATACATTTATTTGGACTTAATTTTTAATGTATTGATATCTGACATATTTATCATGTGGTGGAATTTAAAGAGCTTGAATTTTAAGACCATATTCTGATCTTGTTTTCAAGTAAAACCTTCATTACAGAGCCACCACAAATGATGGATTTATATCTATATACTTAAATCTATCTTTTACACAGTGGAAAACACTGTATCATTCAGTGTAATAGACTGTAAAGGTCTTCTCAGACCGCTGATGATTTTTTAATATGGTGACTAAGACTTTTTTAGGAAAATTGTAATTATTTTTTACAGCTGCATCTATATTGCCATCTAGTGTATTCAAATGGAATTGTTTAATATAGAAACCACTAGAAAATACATTTTACTTACTAAATTTATACAAATGTACTTCAAAGATATCCAGTTGAAGAGGACTATAAACAACATTCATTTCAGATGTCTTATAATTCTGAGTCTTGGTTTAGCTATAGAGCAAAAACAAAATTCATGAAATGCTGTAAGTATAGTGCTGACCCTCTGTGATGTGTAGAGATGAATACACTTCAGGATAAGTTTCCATACTTCTGTACTGCACAGGCCAAAAGACGCAAATACGCACATGTGGGATGTCCAGAGGTACTTCATTCTGGAAGAACAGAGACAAGTTTTTGCTGATCATCTCATCTGGAGCTCTGCTAAGTTGTGTTGATGAGAGCAGTTATTTTACAAATTCTGAACACGCTTTTCTTGGACTATCAGGACTCTGAAATAACCGAATAAAAGATTGTCTTTGCACTTTGCTATGTGCTCTTGAGGACATCTCTGCTCCCAAGCTTGCAAACATTCTTTTTGGCAGGATCTTGGGAAATGCCTCAGTCTATAAGCAGAAACGCACCAGGGAGAAAAAGAAGGTTCGTGATCCTATCAGTTTGTGGTCAGCATATTTTACACTCTTATCAAAATATACTCAATTGTCTAAAAAAGCCTTTAGTAGAATTAAAAAAAAAAAAAATACCTCATTGTGCTTAATGCCAGACATCCAAAAAGGACTGTGTGCAGTAAGTTGTAAGCAGCATCAGGCTTCAGTGTTATTGTGCATTCTTCCATTTTTTCCATGAACTGGACTTGATTTGAACCACTGATTAAACAGAAGAAATAAAAAGTGCTACATTAAGTTCTGTAACACATTTCATATAGCTATCTGTATTTTAAAAAGCATTTAATCCTTCTGATGCTAAAGAGCAATACTACTGCTATCAGTCTACAATCTTCTATTGTATCTATGATACAATTAAGCCTGATAGCACCAGCCTGAAGCAGCATCAGGAATTTATTTTCATGTCTGGTTTTCTAGAAATGCAATAGGTTTAAATGAGCTGTTTTAGAACGACATAAAATTGTTTACAGAAAGGCATGCTTGGTTTGCTGCTTGAAGCAGCTACTCCCACAGGGTTCACAGGGCTTTTGATGAGAGTGAACTTAACTGTGTTTTGTGGGGCTGTGCTGGTAGATCTGGACACTACTAAAGCCATAGATTGGAAGTAAGTTTACAGAAAAGATGTGCTGAAAGAAATTATTATTACTTGATGTGGCTAGTCTTGTGAATGTATGTGGAGGACTGATCAAAAAAAAGAAGCTGCTTAAATGTGTGGGGTGTTTTCCTGTTCTTTCAGGTGGGGGATAATTGAGATCACTGGACAATGTTAACAATTAGGTTAATGTTTGGGATTACATTTAGGATTACAGAAATAAGAGCTGCAGAGTATTTTGTTTGTTTTTAAAATGGATTGATGCAGTAAGTTTTTTAAGAGGCTGGTTGAATAATACCAAACTGCCTTACAGATGACTGACTTCACAATTATCATCACACAGTTTTAGAATCACAATGTCTGAGATCGTCTCCCTCTCCCTCTCTCTCTCCCTTTTATCCTGTTTTCCATAAAATCTATGATAACTGGCATTAGTTATGTGATACTCCTTGAATTTTTGCTTAATCAAGTTTTAGATTATCCCTTCTAACTTTTGCCCAAGTTATAAATGTAAAACTGAGAGGTCTATAATGAACCATTTACTATCCCCTCCCCGCCCCCAGCAGTTCAGTGCTAGTTTCTTCTAGTGTTCTGTAAATTCCTCCAAATCCTACAGATTAGCTGCAGGAACTGGCAGCAGGGATGCGAAGTTGCAGTCTACCACTCCTGCTTCTTCATACAGACCACAGGAAGTTCAGCACAGACTATCCCTAGCTCATTTCAGGGCAGTTTGAGGATACCACAACGGAAATCTTTGATTTGGAGTGCTTTGCACAGGGAAAATGGGGTGAACTAAAGAAACTAATATTGCTTTCTATAAATACACCCTTCCCCTGCTTTCCCTCCCTGCAAAAACACTCCAACCAAACAACCCTACACATACTGCAAAACTTCAACAGCAAACAAAAGAACTTGAAAGAATCTAGGGAAGAATGTTTCTTTGTTTAGTCTCATTATATCCTTTACATTTTTAGCTTTAATAGGAAGTTACTTATTTTGCCTGATCTATTTTATGTCCTACTGTTTCCTTAGTACCTGTGGAAAGTAATACTGTATGCTGCTGTATTCAACTGTCAGTTCCTCAGCCTGTTGAAGAAGAGAAAATTGATAAAAATGTGTATTATTTTAAAAACATATTTTACCTGAGGTTCCGAAAGGCAACAACTATAGCTGCCACTGTCATAAGGAAGAGAACAAATATGTAGATGTAAAAAAGCAATGTAGCCGAGAGTCTTGAAAAAGTATTTAACGGTAGTAAACCAAAGGCTTCTTCGCAAAGATACAGGTTAGCATCAAAATCTCTAAAGAAAAAAGAATAATCCTTGTTTTCATGTATTTCATAACTTGATGTCAAAAAGGATCAAAGTTTCCTTTTTTCCCAAGCAATTATAAAGCCACAGTTGTGCACGTTATTATGAAGGAAAATATATGACACAAACATGAGGTAAAAAAACATGATTTATCACTGAGATTTTCAATGAGCAACAACCTGCAGGCTTCACTTAATGAAGCCAGACAAAAAAGTAAAATTGCAGCTAAACCATACCTTGTTGCCCCAAATCCAAATTTTGCTTTCAGGAATTTGAATATATGTTCATCTGACTCAAGATTAAGAATTTTCTATGAAGGAGGAAAAAGAAAGGAAATTATATTCTAAGTATCAAAAAATTAAACTTCACACAGTAAACAGATTTTTCATCATTTAAATGAAACTGTGAAGCAACACAGCCTTACTGAGATAGGGTGCTCTGCAATCAAATAAGCATTCCGTTTGTAACTATGGTCCTGTGGTCCAAAGGGCAAGGTACTTTTTAGAATAACTATTAGGGTTAGTTTCTTGTTTACAGATAACGAATACCCAGGACAAGTTGGTTTTAGCTGTATTTTTTTATTTCAATGACTTATCATATCTTACTGTGATACTTTTAATTTCCACGTGTACTAAATTTTAATCTGTTGATATAGATCTCTTGAAGAGACTAAAATTCAAAAGCAGAAAAAGTGTTACTGTCACTAATGTCTGCAGATATCTCTGTGCAGAAGCAGCAAATAAAAGTATGGTATGGTCTACAACATTTTTATAACAAGTATTCATTTTAACTGCATTTATTGAAAAGTAAATTCAATGAAAAACTTTGCAAATGCTCAGGAGTATCAGAATGCAGCATAAATCTACACTTTTGTAAAATTACATGTGACCATCAAGTTATGAATACGTATTCAATTATTTGGTGTTGATTTATGAAGTTTTAAGAATATGTTTTAAAATTTACACACCAAAAAGATTAGCAAAACGATCTTTCATTTCTAAAACGCAGTCTCTGAAATGCAGTGAAATCTCATTGCTTTTTTTATTTAATGATATTATTGTAGATGATTAACAAATAGCTTTTAACGTAATACATTCTGTAAGTTTTCCTATTAAAAACTATTTGCTTACCTTGATGAATTTATTTATTAGGAGAGTGAAGCACAAGACCAATAGCACATGGAAGATAAGTTTCCCAAGCCTGTTAAGCAAGCTGCCCTTTTTTAGGTGTTTCTAGAAAGAAGAAAATATTAGTGTTTCAGTACATTTGTATGTATATAGAACAAAAGCAACACAGAATATTTGAAATAGGTTATCTGCTAGGTCTGATCGGGATCAAATTTGTATTAGGTTCATGTAAGCAAAAGTGTATACATAACCAAGCATCCAGAATAAAAATATATTTCTTCCACAAAATTGAAGGGACAATATCATTAAAACTCCCCAGTGTAACGATCTGGCGGAGTTTTCTAACTACTCAATTAGTCTTCCTTCAGAGGTGGCCCTATGGTATTTATACAACTGCTGGCACCCAGCGCAACTGTGGTTGTTTTCCAAGATTCCCCTAATTTCAATAGTATTGTGTGTCTTTTGAAATACCTGTTTATTAGACCTTCCACCTAAATGTGGCAAAGGTGTCTTCTGGCTCTGTCAGTTGATAGGATTGTGAGCAATTTTCCAGTTCAAAGCTCCAGATCTGAGAACGGTTCTTTGGCTGCTCACAGGCAACTTGGAATAGGTGCAGACATTGTCTAACTATAAAACCCACAAATCTGATTTTAAAAGGTCATGAGTGAGAGACAGCAGGAATGGCCCTGTAAGTTCATACATTCTGGTTAGAGGCTGTTGTCAATGTCGGTATCAGAAAAGAGAACTGTAAATACAGGAAAAAAAAAATCCTAATCTTTGAAAGAAACAATAGATTTCAGTAAACTGAACGTGACATGTGCCTAGTTCTCACAGAATATTTTGTTGGAGGCAGATCCATAAATACAAGGCAAGTCCTGCTGAAACAGGTGTAAAGTCCATTTATGCAATTTTTTTGCAGGATCCAAAACTGCAGCTTGCACAATTATAAATGTTAATAGCAATCACAGAATTATGGTGTCTGATGTGCTTGGTTATGCTGTAGTTAGTATAATTGAATTCATTATTTGATCATGCAATGTTTTTGTTGCTTTACGCTATAGTAATTCTTCTAATTATTATTAGCATTTTAAGATTATAATGCATATAAATTACTCATTTATCTATCTATATAACACTATTTAGTACTTCAGTATTCAGTACCTACCTGGATTGTTCTTGCTATCAAGACAGAAGTGTTAAAACTTATAAGTAATGATCCAAGAATCATAGAATTAAAGAACTGCAGGACACAGACTAGCAGTAATCCAGAAATCTGAATGATATACAGCCACATGACCTGTAAAAATAATGAGATTTTTATGCCTACAAGACTTCAGTCATAGCTGCTTTTCTTTGAGTATGTTTTGTAATTTATTTCAACATCAATTATTTTTACAAAAAATGTATCATCTTGCACTAAATCACTAGACTTACAGCCATTACTATGTCCTTTCTATATTTATGTCCTGAACTAGTTGGGTTAATATTTTATACCTATTTTATACCCAGGAAAGCCTCGTGCTATAACAAAGCAGATAAGTTAAACAACTTCAGAGTGAGGAAAATATTAATTACTTAGTATTTGGAAGTTGTTTTGTACTTTCTTTAGTCAAAGAGGTGTTTCTGTAGCCTCTCTAATGTCCTTGTGACTAAAGAGTTATGGCTCAGTGCAGTTCAGCAATCAAATACCAGCTGATTTCTCTAACTTTTTAATAACAGTTTAGTGCAGTCCTTTTTGAGCTAAACTATTACAAATGTTAAACTGAATGCAAACACTAAAAACCAGCTGATTTTCTGATACAGTGGTATTGAAACATGAATTTCACCTGACACAAAGATCCTGAGTTCAGTCTTGTATTACAGCAGTGCTGTAAGTCAGAATCAAATGGCCCAACAGATTTCAACAGTTTTAAGTAGCACTTTTGGGAAAATGAATATGGAATAACAGTGGTGCAGTAAGTCCATTTCAGTATAATTCAGGATGAAGTTGGTAATTTGCCAACTTTTAAGGTAGCTGATTAGTCACATTAATTGCTAACTTCAGCTTACATTTGCAGACATAATGAAGAGTTTAGAAACTATTAAATAAACCACTTTTTTGCCATGTAGCCACCATACTAACTTTCAGTTAAATTATATACAGTCACCAATATTCAAGTCTGCTTCAAATTTAAAATGAAATTAACATGAATTACTCTTCTTTCTACTGCAACCTTCCTTAAAGGTAGAACCTTTTGCAACTAGTGTAAGCTTTTACAAGGGCTAAAATCACCTCAGTAGAATTTCACAGTGACATTACATTCAAAGACAATGTTTTCATCTTCTATATTACATTTCTATTTCCTCAGATTGACTGTAAATGGTCCCTTATCTTTAGTTAACACTTGTTTTACTTTTTGGCTCATTCAGTTCAGCAACATACAGTGACAATGTTATTTTGTGGTGAATTTCAATGCATGAAAGGCAACTGCTTCTCTTGAGCAATCTGGTCTATCTTCTTCCTTCTCTTTGTCGTACAGTGCCTACACCTAACTTTCAAACAAGGATGCACAATACTTGAGGCAAAAGTCATACATCATTATGACTTCATCTTAGGGAAAGATTTCTTGTGCTACATTCTCTTTTCCTGGCCACTTCCAGGGGACGTGCTTAAGCTGTGGTATTAGATCAACTGTTATGATGGTGTTTAAAAGCAATTCCTTAATAGTGTCGAAACACAGCTGAGTCTAAACAAAACTACACAAAAATTAAACAGAAGTGAATCACATAAAGTGAAATAAAATCAGCTGGAAAAAAAATCAGAAATGGTGCTGTTATTCATTTTTACACTTGCAGTATATACAGTGTGATTACTTAAAAGCACAAGAGCAGCACAGTGTATAATCTGTATTACTGTGGGCATCTGGGCCACTGGTTAGTAAAATATTTCCAGAAAGGTTCGCTTTATGATAGGAAAGAAAAAAATCTGGTTATTTCCAAACATAATCTTACCTTTGCTGTGGGAAGCATGTCAAAGCAGTCCAGTATGAATAATGCCAATGCTTGTATCAGCATCATAAACTGATTAAATTGCCAAGTAAGGCTGAAGAGAAACGTTGCTATGAATACAGCTATAAGTGTCAATCTCTGGAAGGAGGGAACAAAGTTTTATTTAACTTTACAATTTCCTTCATTAGAAACCAAACCAAACAAAACCAAAGAAACCTAACAAACCCAACCAAAACCCAGCTTAATTTGGTTTTATTTTAAATCCATATTAAAAACATTAAGTTTTCTAACTGCAATAACTGCTTGCAGGATACTGAACATTTTTTAGAGTTGCAGGTTCTTGTATTTATGCCTCTATTTTACCATTGTAATACCACTTGCAAGAAAACAGTGAGATCTCAGATAGTTTCAGCCCACAGATTTACATGCAGTACATGTTTTATTAGGCTATAAATAGCAGTTATTTGATCAAATTGAGGAGTAATAACTTAAGAACTGTTTGTCAAACAAACTATATCATCAATTTGCTTTTGTTCTTGCAGATCAGGACAACCTTTTAAATTTGTAAAACAAATGAAAATCTTTAATTCTTGTGCTTTACAAGCTTTTCTCCTGCCTACTTTGTGTTACTCTGTTTTCTTAAATACACAGTACTGTTGTTTTGTACTCTTTAGAGCTTACCTTTATTTTTTTTCAGCGCTGAGCATATGTATTCCTTTGTATTTCAACTACATATAAATTAGGCTCATCTGATTAATATTTTCAATGTTAAAAGTGATGTGTGTGTGTGTGTATCCACTGCTATAAATGCTTATTAAGTATTTTGTCCTAAATTTTAGACAGTTTTCTGATACTAATTTTACTGTGTCATACTTGTTAGAAATACTCACTTCTTTAACAGGTTGTAAATGAGTTCTGAGTAGGTATGTGATGGCTGCTATTTGAACAGCAAAGAATGGTAGTGCCCAGTTCTCTCTTAAAGGAATGGTGAATTCTACTCTTGTAGTATCTATTCTGTACAAAACAAACAGAGTTTCATAAATTTAAAACAAATAGAACACCAACTTGGGGACAGAGAGGTTGCAATGACAGGCGTCTTTGTGGTATTTTAACTACTTATTGATAAAAATGGAGGCTTTACGCTCCAGTTCATTCAACATTCCTGGCTCTGAAAAAACATCATTATGAAGGTTGTTCAAGTCACCCATTGTTTCTGTACCTCAAATGTTCTACTTTAGCTTAACTTACTGTTAAAAAACCTCATACTACGGATTAAATCTTACTTATGAAGCACAGCCTGGGTAATTTAAAAATGAACAAACAAACCCCAAGACAAAACCGCTCCCAAAATCCAGCATGTGGAGTTTTCATGTCACAGGTAATTTTACTTAATTTTTTTGATTTGCAAAAAGCACATATAAGAATAAATAGACATCAATTTCTTCACTGTGATCCCAGTGCATTGGATCTGAATACCACTGAACTGGTGAGGAACTTCTGGTCATTTTTTGAATGTTCTAATATAAAAAGTATGTGATGGAAGTTAGAAAAAGTTCCCCAAAGAGCAGTAATTTAGAAAATCTGAATTAAAAACAAAAAATAATTCCATTTTTTCTTGTGTAGAGAAAATCTTTGCTAAGAAGGGAAGTAAGCAACACATCTAAGACATGCTTAGCTGCATGAAAAAAATGTCTAAAATGGAGTTGCTCAGTAGCCTCAGATGTACTTCATCTGGACAGAAAGTCTTTATCCAGATCAATTCCATGTACTTATTCTACTTGCATAAAGGATTACAAGCATCCATTGTTCATGAAGTATTAGAAAGATGGATAAAACAAATCTTCTCCAAATATTTTGTAAATGGAAAAGATGACCTCATGAAACAAACATGTGAACTACTGCACATTGTATGATTTTTTTAATTACTTTCATGTTTGGAGAAAGAAACATTTTACCACTATATACCTATAATTATTCTGTAATAGCCATGCTTGCAGATAAACTTCTTTACAGCTGCTGATGAACATATCAAACAGTTTTGATAGAACTGACACTGTAGTTTTATTTTCTTGATTAACTTACAGATAACAGCCTATATCATCAGTCTTAGCTTCATGTCAGTAGCTTACTGGCATAAAGCCAGTTCTTTATTTTTTTCTCTCCAAATTGAGCATTCTTCAAGTGATAAAGCACTAGAACAGGTCTGTTACCATCTTTTTTTTTTCTCTGAGTCTTAGTGCAGGAGACGTCTACAGGAATAAGGGAACAGAGAAGCTGAAGTTCTGACAATGTTAGGTTGTTGAAGGAATCCCTGGAGGCTGGGTGTGGGGCAATGAGGATAGGCCTGAAGGGCATATATGCAGGTGTCTTTAACACTGAAGGGATCCTAGGCTGGAGAAGACAGAGTACACAATCTGGAAATTCAGATGCATCTGAAGGATGCAGTCCACTTCCAGAGACCAATTTAAGCCAAAATTTTCTACTCAAACTTCTTGAAACTTTAAAATCCAAGTCTGCAATGTCAACTCATTTCTGATTATTTTCTAACTGTTTTGTATTATTTAAACGTAGGGTTTTTTTCCTGTTTTCTGGCAAATCTGGAGAGAGGCCTTAGTTTCATTTTTTGTCCAATAAATCATGCATTTGAAAGTTTAATGCCTTACCTTTGAAATGAGGTACAATTTTAGAAAGATAGAATGTTTAATCTCACTTACCTGTTTGTAATATACCAGCAAGCTGCCAACAACCCTGAAAGCCACGTTCCACTAAGAAGCCAGCTTGTTACATACAGAGCAATGACATAAACTGCCTGAAGTCCAAACAAAGTGTAGATATAAAAATAAACGGGCTCTAGGTATTGCTGTAAAACACAAGAATACTGATGTTGACATAAAACACTCATGAGGGGGGCTATACTTAATGTGAATTAGGTTTTGCTTTTACAAATTAAAAAGGTATCAGGAATATTTCTAATCAGAAAATAACCAAAAAAGGGAGCTATGATTCACTGCGCAATCTTCATAATGCACTTACAATCTAAAGCCATAAATAAATGCCTACCTGAATTGGAAGAATCCTATACAGAATGCTGAGAAACACCTCCTGGTAAACATTCATTCTTTCAAGTATGTTAATTGTCCTCACAGATTCAGTTTTATTGTCATATACTAAACCATGTAAACCTTAACGATAAAGAGAAATTGAAATAGGAGATTGTCATTTTCCCCTCCATCTTCATTTGAACAGTGAATAACTTTTTCAAAGGTATTTTAGGATCTCTCATCAAAAACTGCACACTTTGAGTCAAGGATTCAGCTCACATTACCTCTGAATCAACATAACCTTCTGAGGTCTTCAGTTTCCCTGCTCTGAATATGACTCAGAGTGCTAATTCAAGTAGTATATATTTAGTATTGTATAAAACATTTCTTTTTACACTTACATTCCTAGCATAGAATCTGTGGTACATACTGGATCTTGAGAATCATTCTTGTCACTACTTTGAACACAGGTGATATTGACAAAAGTGTCGTATAAACAAAATTGCTAGGGACCAACAGTTAAGTATCTAGAAAACGTGAGACTGTCACAGATAACCCCACCATCGTACATGATTTCCTTGGAAGCTGCTCGTTGTGTCACTTACTGCCCAGGCATACAGCAAAAAAATTGCCCCTTCCCACAAGTAGCTCATAATTCACATTAAACAAGAGAAAAATAAAACCAAAACTAATATACTGAATTAACCAGCAAGGCTGAAACCTTAACAGATATGAAAGTTGTCCCTCAAAATAATTGCCTTCATCAGAATGTGAAGGTGTGGCACAGAAACCAATGCATAATTGTGAAATTTATTATGTTCATAACTTAGTGGCTCCCAGGTGTATGAACAGAATAAATCTGTCTCCAGTACAATTGTTACGCTATCTTTCACAGTTATGGTATTCCTTGTTCTCCACTATATTTGAAAAAATATTACAAATAGTCAGCTACCAAGACGAAGTAAAACTTACTTTACAGTTTACAATACCTTGCTGGATGGAAGCAGCCTGAATCATCTGTTTGTAGTAGGAATAATAAAGTCCACATTCTGTTCTGAATGAAATTTCTCTTTCGACTTCCTGCAAATGAAAGTCCAATAGTAAATCCACTTTCCTTTTCACAATCATATGAAGCTGCCTTCAACTCAAATTCTTGCTGCACCAGGGAAATTGACCTATACGGTGGCTTGAGTCTCTGGGTTCGTGCATTCTATGCAACTTAGTTCAAATAAAGGTAAAATACATAGCAAATTAGGGTGAGAGGCAAATACCTCTGTTAACTGAGGAAATGTATATGCCTTTTGTGATTCTGATATGCTGTTTGGAAACATTTTGGATCTTTTACTATCTTTTGTAATATTCAATGTTTAGATAGGTACAGTGGTCAACAGTTGGACTTTAAAACTGCATATGCTTGCTCCATGTATTTAACCTTTTCTTCCAGATGTAGATATCCCATAGTGTTCCATGGCTTTGCCACCTTAAGGCTCAATTAATTCAGTGTGCTATACTTGGGACTGTACCATAATGCCACTCTGAGATTTCAGCTGGCAGGGTATACTGCTGCCTACTTGTTAAATGCTGTAACTTGCAGGAAGCCAGCTGTTCATCGCTCTCACGCTTAACTTCTTATAGGTTAAAGGAAAAGCAATTCTTTACTTGTATTTAGGTGTAGGTAAAGTTATTATTTGTAATTTAAAAATGTTCAAATTATTTAAACTAGGTACACTTCAAACTATGCTTCTTTCTTGGCTGACACTGCAGCAGGTGGAGTCCAGCGAGATACGAAAGCTCTCCTAGAGAAAACTGCTCTCAGTACAGGATCTTTGCTTTGGAATTCATTTCCTTTTGTCAATTCATTAGTTGTGAAGACCTAATGAAATTTAACAAATTCAGAGCTTTAGGCAACCACATTTAACAAAATAAGATTGCATGAACAACCAATCTGAAGAGAAATAATAGGCATCTTATAGAAAATTGTTTTATTATTAGTGATCTTTTTAGTGGCTTCTATAAAAACATCGCAGCAAATCTCTCTCATAAGCAGTATGTTAGAAAAGGTTTATATCCAGATTTGAAAATGCAATGAGATTCCTGTATGTGGTGTAAGTAAGTCTTCAAGAAATTTAAGTGAGATTTCTGCAGATAATCTTATTACTTCAGTTTTCTTTACAAAGGAACATTACTGAAATAACAGAATGTTACTGTTTTCTGAGATTTTTATGAATGCCATTCTGGCTAATGCAACCTCGCATAGAATCCCAAGACTTTCATCTTTCTTATACAGTCCCATCTCTCTTGCTGGAATAGAATCAATACTATTTCAGAGCTAACATAAAGCTAGATAAAAAATCACGTTCTTCTCTCCTCTACTGCCCAGTGTAGAATTTTATCTCAAAACACGTGTTTTATTGAAGTCAACTGTTGACAAACTTAACCAATATTAGTTCTGGTCTGAGAAAAATAAACAGATAAAACCACATCTGATTCAATGTAAGTTCACAATTAAAGTCTCCAGCTGTTCTATGACATACAAATCACTGTAATACCAGCAGAAGAAACTGACATTGGCACTAAATGCTAAAAGCCACACTCTTAGCAAAATGAGAATGCTGGATTTTGAATGAGCTCTAGTTTCAAATTCATCACTACTGAAAAGTTTTCCAATATCAAAAAGTGGATGATTCTAAGTGCTCATAAAAGAAAAAAAAAAAGTTAACATTTGGAATTTATTGAGGGGGAGAGAGTAGTCACAGAGGGGGATCTAATTAGCAAAAATGCATTCAAACATGATTAATTTGTAATCCTGGCACCAGCTGTATTCAACCAAATGCTATACTTTATGAGACAAACACTAGTGAGTTTTACATCTGTTTCATGCTAAGATAACATCTGTTTTATTCACTCACAATACTTTTCCAGTTCTACAGCAATTTATACTTTTCCTAGTATTCCATGTCAATAAAAACATACAGACTTATGGGTAAGCATTGTAAGAGCACGTTTACCTTTCTGTATATTCAATTTGTGACTCTCTAACAAAGAAGTTATCACTGTTCCAAGGTAAAAAAGATCACTAACCTCCCGGATACATGGAGTAGCATATGATTTCAATTTATGCAATTGTATCCCTATAATATTGAGCATTCCAAACAAATGGAGGAGGACTTCCTCTCAAGGGCAGTGTAAATTTCTAGAGGTAAGGCTTCCTCAAACTCCTTAAACAAGTCATTCAGAATACCAAGCAAGCAGTCAAAGTCTGAGTTGAGTTCTTCTATAAATAAAGAGCATAAGCAAAGCGCCAATTACTTTTTTGACAAAGCTAAAACACAAGTTGCATAACTGAAAATATTTTTAGTTGTTCAATTTCAGATCAGAAAGATTTGAAAATTCTCAACCATGCAAGTGTAAACTCAATACAGACAGCTGCTATCAGTGTTCCCGGTTGAGAATCATGCCTTCAGGAAATGTATTTCATCTTTGTACATGGTCTCTGGCTGGTTAACCTCATGCCCATCTGTCAGAATGGCATGGTTCCTACTCAGATCAGACTTTTGATCCAGAGTAGAAATACCTGTAACAACGCAACAGGTAGCTCTTTGGAAAAGTATCACCAAAGTGCAGGACTGCCCTCGCTCTCTTCATGGCTTATGCATTCACTTTGCAGAGTTCTAATTAGCTGGCTACCTGTTTCCCCACTTTTTTCACCTTTCTTTTATATTCAAAATATAAAAAGGTGAAATGTAAGCACTTCAGAGAAGGAATCCCAAGATTCTTATCCTGCATGTCCAAAAGATTTAAAATTTGATATTTTCATTCCTGACTTCTTGTGACAGAGAAGTTCAGTAATATTAGTCTAAATGCTTACTCAGAAGGGATGAAGAACAAATGAAAGCTCTAAAGTGTTACAGTATTAATCTGCTATGTGGCCTTGGCTCATGCCTGTTCAAAGTTTCCTCAGAGTTTGCATTTGAGCAAGCAACACAACAGCTGACAGGAGAGGTGATACAACTCTCCCCCCACTCCCCCATTTTGTTATTTTCATAGTAGATCCTGTACTCAAAAGATACTATACTTGAGGAGCAGTCACTAAACCGCTATCGAAAATCACTGAAAATAGACTAGCCATTTTGTATGTGTCACGCCAGAAAGTTTTCAGAAAACTGAGACAGGATTTTTGGTTAAGAAAGAAATCTGGTTTGGCTTTCACCATCATAAACAGAAATCTTTGTTGTTTTATTGTATGTGAGAAGAGATTCAAACTTTTTTCTTCAAAATTGTTTGGTCAAGATAAGTGATTGTAACATTCTGTGATCCCTTCTGGAAGTGTACACAAACACTGCTTCTGATTATGTGACATAGTATTCTGCATTTTTTTTTGTCGTTCTTTCAGGAAGTCTTGGCATAAAAAAAGAATACCAATCGTGTACTTCTTTCATAGCATAAACCACTTCTGATTATGTGACCTAGTATTCTGCATTTTTTTTTGTCATTCTTTCAGGAAGTCTTGGCTTAAAAAGAATACCAATCATGTACTTCTTTCATAGCATAAACCACTCTTCAAGATCTGCATTTTCAGTTTTTCTGATGAGAAAACAATTTTACATCTTTCTCCAATGACCATGGCAAATTTATAATAGCAGGCATAGTTATTAGCAACTAAGAACAAGATTCACACACTGCAGCTGCTGAAATCAATGCACTGTTGAAAGCCATATTCCAAATAGAACAAAACAGTATGACAGCCACAGAATAGTTTTTCTAGTTGGGTGAACCATTGCTGGAAGACGCCTAAAACTGAACTGGCTTTCTACAAATTGCAACTGAAATTACAGAAAGGCAATCACTACAAGCGTACGCGCAAATTGTGACTTCAATTACTTAGAAGTTAAGAATCATGACTTTGCATAATGAACTTTCCATTTTTAGGGTTGAATACAATTGGTAAACTACACAATTTTGTAACTACACAATCATAATATTCATATATCAATGGGGTCTTCAGAATAAAAATTCCACCTTTTGGATCTAAATGGTATATGTAAAAAACTGTCTAGTTTAGTGCAAAAGTGTCAGATAATTACTGCAGACCATCTCCTACTGATGTACAAAGAGAGGAGTACCTTCACGTAAAACTGACAAAACCAGTCTCCCACTACATCTCACTATATTAATTTATCAGCTATACGTACCCTTTTGTGTATGAATTCTTAAAATCTGACTAATTGTAGCTTAGAAAAGGAATAAAGTTCAGGAGGATCATGTTTTTTATGTAATTTTTGTATCAGAGTTCAGTAACATAAAATCCTCAAATTCACACTGTTTACAGCCAATTCAAAGTGACTGAAGTTACTAATTTAAAATGTATGAAAATATAACTGATAGAAAATTTATTTTCTTTTCTATGTTTCAGAGCAGTGGTGATGCACTACTATGTTTCATAGGCATGAGGGTTAATGAAAGAATGGATGTGTATTAGTATTGCACCCATTTATTCTATATGTAATGTTTAATACAAATAAAATAAACCAAAAATAACCTCTGTGCTTCATTAAACAAGGCACACAGTAATTGCGTGCCAAGGACTAGACTACAGTTCTCCCTTCTGATAATCTGGGCTGGGGCATGCATTAAAAGAAAACTTACTCTTTCAAAATTTTTAGAAAATTCAGTTAATATATGCAAAAATATATGCTTTGGCCATACTACAAAATGTTAGAGAAAAAAGCAAATATTCCATCTGTTTTCAATATAATTTTTGAGGATCTCAGATTGTTCCATAGTGTATTTTATTCTTGTGTTTTATTAGTATATAGTATGTGCTGTAATTCTAAGATTAGCCAATTCAGAAATGCCGGAAAACATGTGGATACATCTAGAGATACTACAATATCCACTCATACATACAGGCACAGAGATGTACAGGTACTGTTTTACAGACATTACAATGAGCCTTCCTGTCTCAGTTTTACAGGAAGTTCCACAGGCTCTTCATATGTAGTCTTCTCCTCCCATACTACTCAGAAAACAGTATTTTGTTTAAACTTTCTCATCCATGTATTCTTTCTCCGCTTAGTTAAGAGAAAGTGTATCAAAATAGACAGTTTAGATTTCTTATCTTGCTATTCCCTCTTATGGCCACGAAATGCTCTGACATGGATACTGGCAAGAAAACAAGCCTAGAGTATATTGAAGTTAACGGTAAAACCTTGGAAAGCTTTGTGTTAATCAAAGTGAAAGCACAGACAAGAGTTTGACTTGGCAGACAATTGCAAAAAATTTGATCAGACTTGACCCATTCCCAACCTTCTTTGTATTTGCAAATAAACTGCAGGGGATAGTACCTGTTTGGTCTAAGCTGTAATGAATAATTTGAGAACAAATCTTTAAAAGTACCTTTGAATCTCACTTGGGATGTGTTTACAAAATTAATTGCATTTGTCTGATCAATCAAGTTAGAGCTATAGCCTTCTATTTGGGAAGATGTCCTTAGCAGGAGTAGGTGTGAAGTCTGAACACTTTTGGCTCTGTGTTACAATTGGTTATTTTATCTCCAATAATATGAGAAATCTCATGAAAGCTTTTCATGAAAATTAGCACTGTAGCCACATGCATGCTCTGGTGGAGTTCACAAATTTACTGAAAAAATAGGAGATGAGATTAGAGAATATGTGCATCTCTTTCTCCTTCAACTTGAACTACAACAGTAGATGAACTTACTGGTTTTTAGAATCTTTCTATCAAATTGGCTAAAATTGCTCATGTTCCAATGTTACTAGTTATCATATCAACTCCATATGATGAAATGAGAGCTACGGAGGCAACAGAACCCAGACTGAAAAATACCTATAGATTTTATTTCAGTTTTGATATCTAATGGCATTCTAGTATACTTAAAATGAACACATTAATTAACAAATAAAATGAGCATTTTATCCATTGGGGGCAACCTAATTGCAACTACAGACTTGCTTCTCTCAGCAAACCTTGTGTCCCTCTGTATCAGTTCAACAGACTAAAAATGGTCTGTTGGGTTCGTACATTTCCACAAGTCCATGCCTCTTTCTGCTTCAAAACATACAATACCTGTGAAATTAACCAATGCTTGCTTTTGGAAGGAAAACACAAACCTAAGGTGTACCTTTAATGCATTGACAATCTATCTATACATTCAAAGAAAGTACGAAACAGTATTATATGTATAATACAACAGCAGTTGTTTCAGTAAGTGCCAACTATTTTTATTACGGAAATTTAAATGTTTCCAGGATAGAATAAGTGCATAGTATAGGAAAGACATATTGCATGCAAGTATTCCAATTAAATATATGTACTCTTTGAATAACATAATACGTAGACCTAACAGAGTGAATTTTAGGCATCTAAAAGGAAAATGACTCACCTGTTTCTTTTTTCTGGTTAAATTTAGATACGTGTACAGCTGCATTTTTTTCCCATGCAATGATTTTAGGAAAAAAATAGTCAGTCCTGGATCTTGGGAATGGTTGGGTTTACACTGGTGCATGTCCAAAATATGTTTTGAGGTTTGCACATTTAGGAAAACATTACATAAAATTAAGTAGTAAGAGACTGTGCCTAAACCGTATTACAATATCACAGTAGAAATACAATTAAAGAACTGTGTGCCAGGATTTTGCATATTGTTTTTTAACTGGTTTTTGTTTAGTTTTGGATAAAAGAAAGATGATTATAGAGCAACATACAGTAGACTGTTGTAATTCTCTTGTAGATAATGATCGATGGTTGGAAGAACGACAGCTGCAATTCAGGTAGGAGCTGTGTAGCAATGTTTTTAAGAGAAAAATTGAGGAAAGGTATTTATAGAAATGATCAAGTACTTAAAGAGTAGTGGGAAAGGAAGCACAGCTTTTTTAAAATTAAATTTAAAAAAAAATGAAATATTTTGGTTTTGAGTTAGTTACAAGACAAATACATAAATAAATGAAATTTCTACTAACACTCATATGAATGCTCTATGAAAGCAAGAGATAAAACTATTAAAGTGACTGTTACCTTAATATTGGAAAACCACAAGTCATTTTCATGCAGCGTAGCAACATAAACAGAAGTAAGAAGTCCAAGAGAGATGGCAACAATTCCACCGACAGTTATTGAGAGTATGTTCCACAGCTTTCCACCTGTATGATCTTGGAAGAAAAATATTCTACTCTGTAATTGTGAAACACATAATTCAACTTAAAGGAATTTTGAAAACTCATTTATACATTGCCTATGCTAGTAGAGTTTACATTCTGTAGGTAACAGGACACTTGGCTTTAAGAGGTCTTTATGGAGATATGCTTTTTATTTTCTCAGATACCAAACTCAGAGTATTCTATTTACGTGCAAAGTGAAATAAGGTGTGTCTTAATTGGTAAAATGTAGTTATAGTTTAAGAACATCATGATCCTATACAAATCTAGATAAATACCATATCTAATTTGTAAATCTAAATTGAAATACCCTCCAGGGCAATTTTTTTAATTAAGGCAATACAGGATGACTGTTAGATCACAAAGAAAGAAATTAAAATCATCTTCACATGTCTTAAAATGGCTGCCTATTCTGGGGGGCGGGTTGCTTGTTTTTTTGTAAAATGCAACACTAAAGGTTCAGAAGTCTCACTAAATACCCACAAAGAGACTGAAGAGTGGCCAAAGCAGCCTTTGATAGTGGTGTCACGCTTCGAATTGCAGATAACCTCCTGTTGACATCTGAATAAGATTATAGATGGAATGATGGGAAAGAAAGGTTGCGCTTTGATGTACACTTGTATTCCTGGTTTTTTTAGGCGGTATTTTTTTTTTTAATGTTGATATAAGGCTTCATATGAATCTTAGTGATCTGGAATTGTACCTTTGAAATGGCTATTTCATACCGCATGTGACATCTACTTAATGGGTACCAAGTATGCAGTTCAGTGGAACTGAGGGCTGGGCTGGATGAGAACTATGATCACTTTCCCATTTTGTATATAGCCTAAGTGCACTTGTGTGGAAAGAACAATGTAACTTTCTGTTCATCTATGCAAACTGCATATATAGAAACATTTGGAATTTAGGTCAAAACATCCCTTAAAATAAGTTAATTAAAAAAACCCCAAACCTAACAAACTTTGCTAACTCTAAAGTTGTAATTCCACACAAATACAAAAATGTCGTATTACTTAAACAGACCCTTGAATTAAGACACTTAATGTCTCTTAAATTTACCTAGCTAGTCTGTCCTATAGTCAAAAAGCAAGGGTCTGCAGTTAAACTCAAGATTTCATGTGCAGTCTGTGTATATTTAAGTAAACCTCATCTGAGGTTTTCAAATCCTTTTATGTTACCAATGATTTGAACTGGGAGTTGTTTAAGAACCTACGACAGCTATATGAAATCTGATATCATGTCACTGATACTAAATTGAAAAAAAATGTTCTCACCAATTTACATTAGTATTTTAAAATAGAGATGAGATTGACAATTGGTAATCTGCATGCCCCCGTCTTATCTAATTAGCTTTGGTGATAGGTATTCAAGTATGAAAATGTATTTGGTACATACCTAGTTCTAACCTGTGCTTAGGACAGATACCAAAAGGTAAACACTACTACAAAGCCATAATGTTACATTACCCACCAGACAGAATTTTCCCATCAGGCTTCACATTCTTCTCCTCTGAAGGCTGATCTTCAGCCGCTTCTGTGCCTTTTCCAACCCTTCTCTGTCTTACGGTTGTCATGATGTCAGTCACTTTAATTCATTATTCTTCAGCCTGACTCCTAAATGGACACATACATACAAGCAATGCATCTTCCCACCCAAACATTGACTTAATACTGTATGAAATATCTGGAAACAGCACCATATTTTACTGCCATCGGATACTGTGACTTACGGAACTATACTGTAGTTGAAGTGCAACTTCGAAAAATGCAAGATTTTTTAAATTTGTACAGCTCAGAGTGCAAATAAAAGTATATAAAACATTATCTTAAATTTCCAAAGACTTAGGTACACAATTTTGCATACTTTTGAACAGGTTTTCAGAATGATTCATTATTTTGACTGCCCTCACTTTTGGCCCTTGACTCAAAATGCACACCAGGCTCCACTTCTTTGAAAAAGTGTAAGTACTTCAAAGAAAAATTGGTCCTTTTAGGGTATTTTAGTTGGGCACCTAAAATAGAAGCTAGTTGTTTAAATGCCGACAAAGGGGGCTGTAAGATACAAAAATGATGCCAGAGAACGTGTTATAAAAAAACTAGAGAAGCAGCATTTAAAAAATCCTTGATGTTTTATATTATTAAAACAACATAAAATTTGACAACATTACCAAAAAAGACAGACAGAGCAGCTAGTCATTGCCCTGTCACTTCCCAGGTGCCCTCTGCTCTGTCAGCATGGTCCATACATAAAACTGCCTCAAGCTGCCATTCTACGTTTGAAAATCAATGATGTCCCATCCTGAACGCAAAAATCTGCTACCATTTCCAGAACGCAAACACTGAAATTTGTGTTACCACTGGTGTAACTGCCTGGTAATGGTAATGCTCTAAGAAATATGCCTCAACTGCACAACTTTGTTGTTTTAAAGTGTTTGCAGTGGTTTAGCTTCACCTCTTTCCCACATGCCTGGGAAAACACATAGAGGGAACTACGTGAGCATTTAAGTTGTTTTTAAATAGCTGGTTTGTAGAAAACGTGACAATTAATATAGGCAAGATGGTCATCATAACCATGCTCCTCGTTGCCCTGCCAGTCTCAGCCAGCTTTCCTCAATGCCTTATGCCGAAGGAACGGTTCTGCCCGGCACATGCGGGGAAAACCTCGACAGGGCGTCGGGAAGGGAACGTCCCGCCCGCGTCCGCACAGCTGCCCGAGGTGAGGCGAGGCCTGGGGCAGCGGGGCGGGGGCAAGCCCTGCGGCTGCAGGCCAAGCCCGGGGGGCACGACGGGGAGCCCGGGGCGAGGCCGTCGGTGGCGGCGGGGCAGCGCGGCGGGCAGGCGAGAGGGCGGCTGAGGGTGAACGCGCCTGAGCCGCCGCGGGGCGACGGGGACAGGGAAGTGGCCCCTGGGGCTGGGCAAAGGCGGGAAGCGCAGGCAGGAGGGCCGGGCCTGGGGCCGCGGCTCCCCCGGCGACCGGGGCGGGCCCCGCGGGGCGCGGGCAGCTCCACACAGCGCCGCCCTTCCGCCGCCGCGGCCTGCGCGGCCCGGCCAGGCCAGGCCTGCTGCTCGCAGGCGGCTCTGCCGTCCGCCTACCTCCTCCCCTTCCCCTCCGCATCCCCCCTAGCGGGGCCGATACCTGGCCGGCGCTCCGAGGGCCGCGGGTCGCTGCAGCGGGGCGGCGGCTTCTCCTACCGGCGCTGCCTGCGCGGAACCGCCCGGGCCCCGCCGCGAGGAGGGGATGGGACGGACGCGGCGCCTTTTGTTCACCCCTGTCAGGCGGAGCGGAGGGGCTGCGGCAGCCGGGGCTCGGCCGCGGGCAGGGGCGCGCCAGTGGGCAGGCAGCCGCCGCCGGACGGGGGAGGCCCGCGCGGGGAGGAGCCGCGGGCTGTGGGGAGTGGGCGGGCTGAGGGCCGGCGCCGGGCTGCGGGTGGGGCGGCACCTTCCTCAGCGGGGCTCGGCGGGGCTGTTTGCTTCTCCTGCTGCTTTCGGACTCTGCGGCGGGCATGAGAGACGGGCAAACGCGTCCCTCCTCACCCCAAAAGGGTTTGAAGTAGTTTAAATTTCTGAAGGCGGGCTGGCGGCGAGTGCCTGCCCGGGTTGCCCCGCGCAGGGCTGCGCAAATCCAGTCAGCGAGGCTGTAAAGCGGGGTCTGCTCCTGCACGGTGTCTGTAGCAGAAAGATAACAGCAACACCAGCCTTTTTTCTACTTAACATGTACAACCTACCCTTACAATAATTCTTTATTGTAAATTTTACTTGCAGTGTCTTTAAATATAGTTATCGTGGAAAAAAAAAAATCTCCTTAAAGCCTTTACCAACGTGCTGACTCCCAGATCCTATCACGGAAAGCAGACTTCCCAATAATTCATACAAATTTCTGTGGAACAGGCGGAGATAGTTTACTTCTTCAGGATAATATTAAGTTGTTTTTCTATCACCATTTTACAGTCCAGCAGTACTTACTTTTTTCTTTTTTCATTTCACAACCTTGGTTCATTGGCAAAGTTGGTATTTTGAGCAAAGAGGCATGAAATTCATAGAAAACATGCTCAGAGGTGCCAAGCAAACTGTGTAACTAGTAATCATCCTGGTAATTCAGAGCTTTGAAGCCATTGACTTAGGACATTCAAAATCAGGAAATTTTTCAATGTCTGTGCACACTTCTTATAAGTATTTTTTAGAACAAATAATGATTTTCTCTTACTTCCTCTAAACTCTCCAAATATTTAAAAACTTCTACTGTAAGTCGATTTACAACAACAGACTAGCCATACTTAACTTTTTTGAGCAATAAGGCAGGTGGTACATTTGTAGGGAATGCTTAAACTAAGAATATGTAAACTGAGGAATTATGGGCTTTACAATGGATATTAGATTTACCTTATTTTTATCACTAATAACATCATTGCCACATCATATGTGTCAGGTGTTTGTTAAAATGAACGTATTGTATACAGATCAGACAAGCGATTTTACAGTGTAAATAAATATCTTGAGTGTGTGTACATTTTTGTGTAAAGGAGGTCAGATAATGTACTTAAATTTCTAAGAAAGGGAATGCTGTGGAAGATATTTCCTAGAATAGAAATTCTTTTTATCCACTACCTGTGAAAAGGCCAATGCAAAGTAAAATCTACACAGAGCAAAAGTTGCAGAAAAGGTTTGGAAAACAATCATTTAAGAGCTTTAGAAATCCGGTAATATGCATGTTCAATAAATTTGGGACCACCAAAAGCCTGTTGTCTGTAGAACCAAAACTTGCATAGGTGTTATCTTGAACTAAATGACAGGCTGTGCAGCATGATTGCCAACAGGCAGTATACTGAGAAGAGAGGGAGTTATAGTTGTCTTAATTCTGTGTTTTATGACACTGTGCATGTATGTGATATATCTGGATGTGATAAGTTATAACGGTCAGTTGAAGCTCTCCATTTTGTGGAAATGATTGGAGATTACCAGCAGTACGAATTCCATAGACATTCCTGAACTACTTACACTGTAAAATAGCATTACTCAAATTGAAAAGTTTGTGTAATAGAAAAGCATTTGAGAATAAATGTTACCTTTAAGTCATTTTAGAATAACTAATCAGCTATAGCCATCACTTTGAAATATTAACACCTATTGTTCAAGGTTCAAATAGCAGATTAGACAGTAGGGAAAATAAAAAATGCGTTTTTTTCCCAATTCTATATAATATTTTAACAAGTCATATTTCCTGTTGCACTAAAGATGGAGTGGGAGAAAAACCCTCTGCCCTGATCCTCTGTCTGGAAGTACTCAGAACAGATCAATCTGATGCTGTTTTGCCTAATATTCTAGGGACGACACCTGAAATACAGTAATAGCTGGAAAGTATCACACTACAGCATTCTTTACTGCCTCTTTTTGCCAGGGACTAGAGCAGTGTAAGTGTAAAAAGAAAAAATCCTGTCTTACAAGGGAGCTACACCTGAGAGTTAATATTCAACGTAGTCTTAGTGAAACAATGTATTAGTTAGGCAACATGTCCATTGATAATGAGATTTAATGTTTTAAGTTGTTAGTATACAGAAAAACTGAAAAACTTCTAGATTGATATTAATCTCTGAAAATTGTATTATAAAATTTAAAATACATCAAACTGTAGCAATCAATAATAATGTATTACTGTATCATTACTGTATTATTATTATACTGTAACACTGGCTTTATACTTGCCAAGGTGGCAAAAGGATATT
Source organism: Grus americana (assembly GCF_028858705.1). Taxonomy (NCBI): domain Eukaryota; kingdom Metazoa; phylum Chordata; class Aves; order Gruiformes; family Gruidae; genus Grus; species Grus americana. Next base: position 12,246,259 of record NC_072864.1, read on the forward strand.
ATTTATCAATATCCTTGTTCCTCATTGTGTTCAACTAGATTGTATGGTAGCAAATCGTTAATGTTAGTACCAAGTCACCCAAAATCCCAACAAATGTTAGTCAAACTTCTACAAACCATAGTGTACAGGAAATGGTTAAATGAAGCTTTAAATTCATTTTCTTTATACTATTTACATTTGTGTTTTCTCTTGGATTGTCACATTCAATACTGTAGAAAGAGCTACTGTGAATTAGAAGCATGAGAGGACTCAAGTTCTCCCTAAGTAAATTTTAAGTCTAATCCTGCAATCTTTTTAGTTGCTGTTCAGCTGCCATGTGATGTGGTGCAAGCATGTCACATTTCTAGGTTATCTCTTTTTTCAACTTTTAAAGTTTGTGAGGTGCTTGAAATTTTGCTTTTGGGCAAAAGCACCCTAGTTCTACCAATTCTGAGGGTTTTTACCTAGCTAATATTAAGTCAAGTCAGTATTAATGGTGTTTCACTTTCTGAGTGGCTCAATGTGACAGCTCTTTTTCCTTTGCCTAGAAGTGACTGCAAAAAAACTCCCCAAAACCAGTAGCATGATGCATTAACTTTTCTGCAATAATTTTGACCACAAATACTTGCCAAAGATATAGGACAGAGTGATTCAAATCCCACTCGTGTGGCAGGGCTGTACCCCATTTTCTCCCAATTCCCCGGAGTGCTACAATCATCGAACGTTAGGTCAGTGCAGCTCTGTCCCACAAGCTGTGTGTCCAGTCCCATTTCTACAAAAGCTGCAATGTTCAGTTGCAAGCACGGTGCCCTTCCTACTGGCAGCAGCAGCCCCACTCACGGGTGCTTCTCAGCAGGTATGGTGTCTTGTAATACCAGGTTGTTTATGGGGGGGAAGCAACTTCTGATGAGGCTCTTCTGCTTTATTAACCTGAAGTGAGCAAGGTACTTTATTTAGCCCAGCAAGCAGGAAAATACCTGACTGCCACATCTTACTACAGAGACTTTTTCCCTAGGTTTTGCATTAGAGAAAAACGTGAAAAAGCTGCCCTAGCATTCTGTAGCATTGCATCTAAACCCATTTGTAGTTCCAGCTTTTTTTACTTCTACATATTTGGCCCACAGCCATAATAGTAACAACTTAATGAAATGAAATAGTCTGTTTATGTAAATGTAAGCCGTGATCATACCAGCAATGGGTTCTCTGGAGGTACTTTCTCTTCTCTCTCCTTGGCCAGCAACAGCAACTGAGTTAGACTTGTTTTGGGGGGTTGTTTGTTTTTCTAAAAAAGATGGGAAGAAAAGCTCCAACAACGCCAAGAAATATGCTGTATATTAAAAACTAGGTTGCCAGATATGTTTTAGCTTATGTGATGGATAAGCAAGAATCAATTGCTTACCTGAAAAAAGCTGCATAAGGCTTTCACTCCATTTAAATTAGGGAAAAATTTCCCACTAGTTTCATTATGAATTTTGAAAGTGCAGATCTGTTCTTCAGCATTGTCCCATCATAACTGCGTGCAGGTTCACAAGTATTTTGACTTACAGTTACTTTTATAAAACTTGTATTAACAGTATTAAAACTGTAATAACTTGACATAGGAGTGAGAAATGGCAGCAAAGTACTTCAAATACTTTTTGATTTAAACAGATTCCTATCTCTCTAAACACAGGTTCAGTGTTTGAATTTTCCATATTCATATTTCATGCAGGTCAAAGAAAAGTGACTAAAGTGTTTAACAAAAAAAGTTTATTACCAAAATACAATATTAAAGTCAATACGTGACAAACTCCTGTAAAGCAAAATAAATTATTCTAACATTGTACAGTATTTCAGAAGGTAGTTAAAGTAGTACTACAGACTTTGCTTCATAGTTCCAAACAGTCGTCTATCAGGAACACAATCCTAGAGAGCTTAAGGCATGCAGCTTAATGTGCTGGATAATTTTATAAAATGAAAGTCATCCTATTTAATAAGATACAGTATCAGAATTAACTGCAGTCTTTACATGTCAGTTTTCTAAATTTTTTATACTTTGGCTATAAAAGCAGTGCCATAGTGTTACAATACCTTTTCTTAAAAAAATACATGTACCCATGTCCATGAATATCAAATGCAAATGTAAATTTCTATTAAATATCTCTTAACAAATGTTACTTTGAGCACCAACTGTACATTTTTTTAAATGATTAAATAAGTGCTTCTGAAAGAGGAAAATATAATAACTCTGACTGAATCCCACTCTATTTTTCCAGGCCAGACATAAATCGGAAAGATGAAATATGCACCTATTTATCAGTATAGTCTAGTATGAAGGAAGTTTTCTCTTTAGTAGAAGTATAGGCATTTAAAACAAAGCTGCAAGTTATAGTTCATATCACAGAATAAAATCTAATTTAAACAAACAGCAAGTGAATAGCTGATCATCTTATAGTGCTGTGACAGAAGATCTGAAAATATTTTAAAAGCTTAAAGAAAGAGGAAGACCGCGGTGTTGGTGACTTTGAAATGTGCTTAAAAACCCTTACATAACATGCAACCAAGCCAACCATACACTTTCTAAAGCAGATAACCTGAGGAATAATTTGCTTTCAGAAAAACTAAGTCTATAATTATTTCACATGCAGAACTTCTTATAAAGTCCATGGGAATTGTGAATGGGTAACTAATGGCAAGCAGCATGGAGACAGTTGGAAAAAAATAAATCTCTGTGCATATGGGAAAGAATTATTTGTTGGCATTTGTTTGAATTGATAATAATTTTTAGAGGCAACTAGTTTTCTACTATTTTATAGGAACACATGGTCAAAAAGAAAAAAGCAACAAGATGGCAAGGAACAACTGTGAATAGATGCATCCCGCTTAGTAAACCCTTTAAAAGTAGTCCTGGTGCATTATACTTAATGCTGCAAGTGTGGCTTGCACATACACCTAAATTATTAACTTTGATTCAAGGTTACTTCCTTTTTAAGTCTTGGTTCACTGCCATCTCCTTCTTAGCTTACGAATGCAAGTTTTTCACCTTTTTATCTTTTACTAGCTGAGCAACTTTAAAATAATTATCCCTTTACACAAAAATAACTATGTGGCAAAATATTGCTTCTGTGAATACTGGCTGGTAGTTTAGCGGTACTATGGATCTCATTGTACCTTGAATGTTTTCAACACATGGGATATCTGAATGAGAAAGTTGAGATATATTCAAGACAATGCTCTGTTTTCACATGAATTCTATATTGAAGGTAAAATATTGGTGTCAATAAGATAGTATGAATATCCCATTAAGTTTATGATCTCAAATTGAATTTGAGGTCATGTAAATAAATCATGTTTTTCAAATGTAAAATCCATCTGTAAGAATATGAAAGTATCTTTTAACTGAAAATAATGTGTACTTTGCTCACGTATGTATCTAAAATATCTCAAATATCTGACACAAAAATGCTTTGACGTTATATCCTGACCATTTTTTAAAGTAAAATGTGTACTTTCTGCTATCTCATTTATAAACAAAATACTTAACCCAAAAGAACAAGTCAAGTTCAGGAAATCACTTGAAAACAAAAATCATCAAATGTACTTGGAATCTTAGTGCCTTTACCCTGGCCTTTAGATTCTGTGCTGCTTCCTAAACGTGTAACGAGACTTGTTGTTTTCTTTTCCTGTTTGCCACTTTTTGTCAGCGATAGCGCAATAGACTGTACACTACATATGCCACCTTCTTAGATTTACACTTGTAGCTTATTTCTGCTAGCAGAAATGTATAAATAAAGTAACCATAAAATACTGTTTTTCTAAGAGTAATTAATTTTTTTAAGTAATGAGCTACTAAAAATCAGGTAACTGCATCCCCATGTCAGTCAGGAACTAGGCATGCTTCTGTGCATCTGCCATTCATTAAAAGCAGAAATACATGCCTGAACTAGAAAGTTTAAATCTGGCTGCTAAAGGGCTTCTTTGGAAGTGCTACTATTCATCACTTGATTGAAGCATACATTTCAAACAATTTAAGTAGCCAACTTTATAAATACCCTCAACAAAGTTGCCAGGTAATTAGTATAACAATATACAAACTGATACATAGATGAATGTTTTCTACTGCAAACTGCTGTAACTGTAAAAAAAAAATTAAAAAAATGTAATTTTAAAAGCTAAAGGCTTTAAAAGGGAGAGATTTTTACATGTTTCTTAGAAAATAAAGTAACCCCTAATTCCCTTTATGAATCCATATTCCCTTTATGAATCCATATGCACTAGTAAAATTTATTCTACAAGTGACTGGATACAGTTTTTGCTTAAAATAGTTTGCCTTTTTTTAAGTACGATTTTCTACAGGAAGATTACTCTATCTTTCAGTGAATTATTTCTACAGTTACAGCTCTGCCAGACAAATGGGAAATTTAGACAGCCCGTGGGATTTGAAAGAACTCCAAAGCATGTAGGCATTTCTCAAAATCCCACTTTGTGCTCACCTACATCTTCATGAATCTACATAGGTTACATCTACATCTCTTTGTGGCAATTATTGTTCATATTTTGTTCTCATTAAAAAACATTGCTCGTACATACTGCAAAGTAATCACCACAAATTAAAAGTGACATACGATAAGCTTTTTTTAAAAAAAAAAAAAAAAAGAATAGTTCTGCTGAATGTGTCAAGAAAACCATTAAGAAACAGCAGGTCATTATTATAAAGGATCTTTTACACATTATCAATTCAAAAGATAGCAGTTTTTTAGTTAGGATCCAATCAGGCAAAGTTATTAACAAAATGCTTCTAGGCTCCTCAGCTCCTGCTGCTCTAAATGATAGCAGGGAGAGCAGTCTTTGTTGAAGGATGACTTGGAGTTTGTAAGGCCTTAAAAATAGATTGGGAAAAATGAAACGCCTATGTGTGCATGCAAGCACACGCATGCCCTCACCCACCTCCCCTCTCCCTACCTTCCAGAATCCAGACAGCAGGGTTTATGAGATCATATTGTAAAATTTTTATCTGGTTTGCTGCCAGTTTCAAAAGAGGGTTGAAAAGTTCCTTGCTGAAATACTTGGAAAACAACAAAGCGGAAGAAAAAAGGTTTTCAATTGATACAAAGCTTTCATACCTTTGGGTTTTAACATACTGTACTAATGCGTTATTACTGACTAGCACCTGACAATACAAGAAAAAACCCAACAATCCTGCACTCTTGGCACCATATAGAGAAATAACAGGTTAAAATGGATCGTTCTATTCCCCACTCCTTATATTTATCTCTTAAATGATTCATCAGTCCCTGGTTAAAATGTTGTACTCCTACTGAAACAAGGACTCAGGATGGGAAATCAAGTTTTGCTTGCAATTCTTCTCTTGAGCAAGTTTCTCAGGCAAAAGTTAGCAAAGAAAGAAAATATTCACTCTAGGAAACCCTCTCGTTAACTTACTGCTTCACCTAGTTTGTGCTCTGAGTTGTGCTGTGGTCCTTATTTAGAATGATGTTTATGATTTCACCCTCATGTTCTTTCATGTGATCCAGCAGATTTTCTTTGTTGGTAGACTCAAAACCACAAATGCAGCAGCAGAAGAGAAGAACACAGTATTCTGTGCCAAGATGGGGTAGAGTGGAGTTCTTTTCTAAACTGCACGAGGTATTCATCAAGTTAGGTTTCTCATTTTCATCAGAACCTGAAATTTCATTCGTAGTCTGGTTAATAGACTCTGTGAAAGATACAAAGTTGTCTGAACTTCCTAGTATAGGTACTGTACTTTCATCTGTGCCTTCTAATAAGGTTTTGTCAGGAAGCTGTCCTTGAAACCTAAAATAATAATAAAAAACAGAACAAATATCAAAACGTACAGTTGTTGCTTTTTGACAGGAACTTTATTTTGGATCAGAGTTGGGTCCTTTGAAAATTCTAGATGATAGGGCTTGAAAGTAAATCAGACATACCTGCTGCTCTGCGAAATTGCATCGTTAATAGCCTTGTTCACTTGTTCATAGTTATAATTTTGGTCACTTGCGTGCTTCCACATGTGCGACTTCAGGGATGGAGGATGGCTACATACATATCCACAGAGAGAACATCTAGGGGGAAAAAAGTGGAGAAGGAAAAAGAGAAACATTTAGAAGTTAAATTTTACTATTTTAGTAATGAATTAGTTCTTCCAAAAGGATGAGTAAATAGAGAGAGACATGTCAACCCTCTTCTCCCTTTTCAGTTTCATAACTAGGTCAAGTTAGTTTGCAAAGTTTCATTCTGAAATTTGAGACTATTTTTAGGGTCTGAGAACTTTTAAGTTTGCTTTTCCTGAGTTCTTAAACAACTGAATTAAAATCTTACCTGTTTGGCCTGTTAAAACTGTTTAAATACTGCAAAAATGCCATAGTTCTGATGACTGCAGAAACATGGAATACGCTGATGGCAGGCAGGTAGCCAGCTCTCTTTGCCATTGCTCTGAACCAAGCAGGAGCTGTATAATTATCACTCATCATTTTAATTGAACTAATAAAGCCTTTCCTGGTTTATTTAAGGATCACAGAATTGCTGAAGTAGGAAGGGACCTTTTGAGATCACCTAGTCCAATTCACCTGCTCAAGCAGGATCAGCTATAGCACGTTGCCAAGGGCAGTGTCCAGTCAGATTTTGAATATATTCACAGATTGAGATTCTGACAGGTGACAATTTTGTCCATAGAGTTTTCCATCAGCTTGGGTACTACAAGACTAAATTTTCTATTTCTCCATAAAACACTGTCTTAGACAGTAAAGAACAAAACCTTGAAGAATAAATCCTATTTACATAGAGATGTAGTATACGTTTCTGGACACAAATAACCCAAGACTGAGCAAATCCCATAGGACTTTTTTCATACATGAACATACAACAGAGAAGGGTTTTTTTAAGTGTTTTCTAAGATAATAAATTAGTTATCTCAGCACGAAGAAGATGAGTGATACTGCATGACATCACTCCAGAACAGTAGTCATGGTAAAGACCACATAGCTCCTTGTCTTTTGGATTAGGAAGCTACTTTGCTTAGCTACCTGCTACTTTGGAAGTCTTCAGTTTCTTAAATCACATGGAAAAGACCAGGATCAAATTTTTCTAGAAATCAAAGATGACCTTGTTCTAATAAATTATAGCTAGGAATGCATCTCAGTCTATCTCATTCCTCAGTAAGAGTAAGATGTTTTCTGCTCAAGCAATGTGATCCTCTTATGTTACACTATGATGAGTCTGTTAAATTAACTATTATACTAGTAAGTTTTTGTAAATTTTTCAGAAATGTAACCTGGAAATGAGAAGGCCTACATAAAACAGTGTTACACACTACAATTCACTAAGGTTTTACCACTTCTGTTAATGACAGTGGGATATAGTCCTTAGATGTCTTGCAAATAATCATATACAGGAAACTATTTTGCTCAGCCGAAGATGGTGGAGAACAGCAAAAATCTCACAAGTTATGTGAAGGCATGGTACATTACCTTGCTTATGTAGCAAGATAATTCTGTCCTGCTGGGGAACAACAGGCATGTCCTGCTAGCTCACTTTTCTCTATTACTTGATTTGGAATGTACTATCCTATTTTTCTCTTCTCCTTCTAATTTGAAGCCATATAAAGAAAATGGATGCTTTTGAATATGTGCAAGTTCACTCTCAGGTTGAGAATCTTAATATTTCTAATAAGGCTGTTATAAAACAATGGCATTATTAAAAATAAGATAAAAGCAGACCTTATAGTTAATTTACAGATAAAATTAGGCCAGAATAATTTTTTTTTGCAAAACACAAAGATCAAGAAATAATCTTAATTCCATCCTATATGCACATGTATTCCACTAGTCTTAACATATATATAGTTTTTCTGCACCACTAACACAGCTTGGTCAGTGGGTTGGTAACACAGTGAATGAAGCAACAGTTCAGTGTTTGTTTTTATCCCCTTTTAATTACAGTTTTGGTTTTTGAAGTACGTTAATTTCCTCAGGTGATTTACTAATCAGATTTATTTTGCTGAGAACAGTATCATGAGCCAAATGCTGTTGACTGCCTTAGCATACAGTTCAAATCAAAGACACAGAAACTCAACAGCCTTCAGCCTGATGCACTACACTTTTATGACCATATAGTTAATGTATAGTTACAGTATATGCAAGACATTCCCAGAGAAACAATTATTTTACCATTGAGTTTAATTCTATAGCATGATTTGCCCTACTGGTTGATCTATGTGGAATTATTAAACTTCACTGTTCAAGTATATCCTAAATTGATCTAGTGAGGAAACAATTATTTTGCAGCTTTTGATAGAGTATTTCCTTGGGGATGTAGGGACCAAAGGGTGGAGGTTTTCAGTAATCTTCAGTAATACTAAGAGCACTCAGCAATACCGTGTGAAGTAGGACAGCAGAGCAAATAGAACTTAATGCCACTAAGAACATTTTTGGGAAAAAATGCAGTGGGAGGACTTTGAAGTTGTAGAAGCAGATTTTCTTGAGAAGAAATCCTTATGTGAATGTGCTTTATTTGGATTCTTCCCATTGCCTTTAAAATCTTCCACTAAGAAATGTTCAGAATATTCCTGATTTTCTTTCCTTTCTCAGCTTTTATTTTTTGTTGCAAACTAGTAGTAAACAATTGCACATATTTGTGCCAACTTTCTCACATATATATACACACACACACATATAAACCACACACACCTATGGACAGACTATAAAGGACAGTCATCACTTCAGCATAATGACTATTCATACTAACTCAACTACAGCAGTGTGATGCCAATCTGGATTCTAACTAAGATGTATATGCAAAGGTTGTGCCTAGACTAGGGTATTAAACAAAGCCAGAGAACATTCCTGGGTACTGGAATTTAACAGTCTATGACGTTAAATGTTAGAAGTGCCCTGGCATGGTTTTGGCACATGCTTTCTCCCAAACAATTCCAGGCATGCTTTGGTAATTAACATGGTCCGAAACTACTTGCAATAGGCAGTTTATATGCAACCACCCCTTTCTGGAAAGAAAAAGCTGAATACTGTACCAGAGGGAGGTCATGGACATGTTTAATTAGCTAGCATAAACATCACCTGGGAATGCCACATCAAAACTCTTTCTCTCAAAAAAAAAAAAAAAGTCACTGGAAGAAAGAATGAGTCTAGGAGGGAAAAGAATAGAATCTGAACTCTGCTTTGTATCTTAACACAACAAAATCACCACTATCACAGCTTTTTGCCAAATTAGAACTGTTACATACTTGTACTGTTCCATTAGCTGCACTGCCTGATGCTCCTGGGGGTGGCGCCTCATATGGCATTTCAAGCTATTCATATTTGTGGTGGCGAAGTCGCATACTCGACATCTAAAGAGACAACAAGAAGTAAACTAATCTGACAATTAACTGCTAACACTACTCCAGAAATAAAAATCTACGAGAAAGCAAAGGTATCTGGAAAGACTACAGTTGAAGACTAACAATATTAACAGAAGTCCAAGCAATGACATTAATTTTCAATTTTTGGACTGTGAGAATCTTTTACAGCCCAAAAAAGCGTTCGCTGTTGAGGAAGAATCACTAGGCATATGGCCTGTGTTCCTTCCTGACCTCTCTCTTGTACACGTCTACTGATGTTAGCAAGCATCACGAAGTATAAGGGAGATGCGGTTGCACTTGAATGGATGCAACCCTGATGCAAGGTGCTTGGCTCTGTTATGCAAAGGCAGAATACAACCCTAAGAGCTATAGGGGACACAGTGTATTTAGCAGTGAGGCTTGTTCCTCAAGAATACGTGTTCTACTTAATGCAACACCGTGTTTCTCGTGACATTTTAGAAGCCAAACTATCTATTTAGTAATAAAATTTCTAAGTTTCAGAACGTTATATCTGAAATAGAAGTCAAGGACAAGATCCACACAGTTAGATTCAGGTGCCCTAAGACAAGCGTGTCACATCATGCTGTCATAATTTTTATTCTTTTTACTTCTGTCACAATATCTTTGTATACAAACAATACATAAAGCAGTCTGGATCTAGATCCTGATCCATGGATTTAGATCCCAAAGTTTTATATAAAATACTATGCTATTGATAAATATCAATATACTACCACACAAGCTTCCTGTATATAACATATTGAAACAGAAGCCATCAAGCTCAGCTAAAACTCTGCGTATTTATTGGTACTTTAGTTGTTTCTTTTTTTGAAATGGTAAAATGTCCAATATTTACTACGTCTGGTCTGTAATGTGAAACAGTTTGAGACTGCAGGATACTTAACTTGAGAATACTCACTTTTTTTTTTTAAAAGGACTTAGTTGTGCAGTATTAAAATCCATAAAGTATCAAATCTACAAAAATACATCATTGGAGGCTATACAATTTCATTTCCAGCAATATTTGTCCAACAAGTAATAAAATATGTTTACAGCTATAAAAATGGTGGCAATATAGTAGGTTGCTATCTGATACTTTGAAAGGCTTGAGGAATACATGTTCAAGAAGGAGAAATACCATAAATACTGGATCGTTATGGTTTTAGGCCGTGGCTTAAGTATCCTACCAGGTCTGCAGATTTGTCTAAGGGGTTTATGAAAAAATAACAAGAAAAGCAAGCCAGATCAGTAGGCTTAATTTTAGTATACAGGCGTCTATATCACCAACAGAAAATTTTCAAGGGTTCCTAAATCAAACAGGTTAACACCAATTCAGAAAACTACCATATACAAGACACTCTACAGTATCTGCTGTTCCAACCCCACTAAGTAACAAATAACAGCAATAGGGAAGATTCTGAGGAGAAAAAAAAATCTATTTGTATTCCACATTTACTCTCTGAGCGAACACCTTGCAAATTTTTGCTAGTGTTACGGGATATCATTGTAATGCACAAATCAAAATACAACACATCTTCTGGGTGTGTTTATCGAAAAGAGAAAGTCCCTGGCTGAACTTAGCATTTGAAGGTGTTGAGTTTCCATAATTTGTATTAAAATGATAGAAGTATATTAGCTCAAAAATTCTATTAACTCAGATCTATTTTCTAGCCAATAGAGAGGGACAGAGATCCACATAAATTGAATTTGCAGGAAATTATGCAGCAACCAATAGAAAAATGCATGATTTATTTTTCTGCTGGGGACCTGAACTATAGTATTACATGTGATTTTAGATATCAAAGTTTCTGTATAAATCCATATAACACCCTTGTAGAAAAGTTATAAAATCTAATCCTAAGTGAGTGTGTTACTAGTGTTTGAAACCTGTGAAAAAGACGAGGGGACTGGCAACAAGACAAAGGGCAGAATTTTGCCACAGTCTGTAAAGTCAATGTGCAAAGTAGCAATATGACAATGGAGAACATTTTGCAATAAAGCAAATCCAAAATGAACTTAAGTGTGCAAGGGGTTTGAGAAATATATTATCACTACTGGCCAAAGTTCAATTTTACAATGTAATTATTTCCCTTTCCACATCTGAATGCTTCAAACTGAAAACAAGCAGTAGACAGCTATAGCAAAAGATGCATCCTGGAAAAGTTAGCGAATCTTAATTACATAGTTTGAGTCAACCGGCAAGTGTGGCTCCTTCAAATTTGCAGAAAATTATGTAATTGAAATTCTTTAACAATATCTTCAAAATTGCACAAGCAATTAAGTAACCGGTTTAGTTAAAACAAGTAAACCAGGCATGTGGCATTAGCCAGCAACAATTGAGACACTTACCTATATGGCTTATCTGAGTTATGAATTCTTCTGTGATTTCGTACACCAACATAAGTTGTGCTTGTGTAGTCACATACATCACATCTATATAGTTTCTGAACTGAAGACTTATTTCCTATATAAAACAAATTCCGTTATTTTAGAGAGTTGCATTCAGCATTGTAAGGAGTTCTCAGATGATAATTCCACCACAATTGAATTATGAAACATGAATTAACATTTTAAAGTTATACTTTTAAATATCTATAAATATCTAATACTTTCAAAGTATCTGGAGCAAACTGGCAATGGACATAGAGATAATAAAGGTATAGTTTATTTACCATGCTGTTCTGTATTTGCCCTACCATTTACTGGAATTATTAAAATTTTAGGAAAACACTTTCTTTCTATGCGGACACTTCCCTTCTTCCTGCAGGTGGGTTAAAATCCTGTGTTACAGCAAAAGGTGATAAAATGCAGGAACTGCTGAACCCAGCAGTTGCACTGCTTTGCAGAATGGATCAAATCAAAGGAAAAGATGGGCATTGAGAAAGGACAAGTTTCAAACTGGCAGACATAGTAAAGGAAAGCAAAAGGCCTCCTGAAGCATCTAAATTCCCTTTCTCATCCACATGCACTCACACTTTCAGAAGGATCTGGGATAATTAAAAAATAGATACTGACCAGATGTGTTAAGAAATAATTTGGAACTTGTCCAAATTACTAAAAAGCAATTGTAACAAAAATCATTTTGTCTTTCCAGAATGCAAGAGACTCTTGAAAAATTAATGGTTGCAGAGACAAAGGCTAATGACTAATTTAACATAGGAAAATGTGTGCCCGCAAGTGCAGTTTGAGTATTTTAGAGATCTAAGTGTGTAGACTTTAACAGCCCTATTCCTGTTCCCTCACTGAATAATGCAACTGATTTGGGTTAAAATACTAACATTTGGGAAGAGGGATGGTATTTTTAATGCAGGTCATTTTCCCATTGCAGCCTATCACGCAGCCTTCATGCACTCCCCAATGAGGGAACAGCAGAAACATGAAGGAACACCGAGGTTGGAGCTGTTTCAATCAGCGCTACAGCCCAAGGAAACATCAAACTAAAATTCAAGGGTTTTCTTTCTGAGTCTAACCTCCTCACTAGCCAAAGTAATTCTACTTTTTTTTTCCAAGTGCAAGCAAGGTGCTCAAGTAAATTGTATCTTTACACCAAATTCTTATTAGCTGCCTGAACAGTCAAGCCATTACTCTCAGTTATGTAAATGGGCTTTGAAGAAACTCTGATAGAGAACCTTAGAGGATTTCTCTGGTGGATAAAGATCATCACTAAAGTATACCCCCAAACCAAAATAAATATACAATTCAATAAATAATGTGTGGGAGACAAAATACAGCTGAAATCTTGCAAGAACAGCCTTCAGAAACTCTTCATGCTCATACGAAGCACATTTCCAGCACAAACAAATTATTACTTTGTGTTGTGAAGGGATTTCCTACTAGTAAGATACACCGGAAGATCCTAGGTGGAACAGAAAAGGGTGTATTAGCTGGATGGTTTTTAGTAGATATTGCTGTAAGAACACTGAAAATACCAGCAGGTGATCTACTTCCCAGGCCTCCAAGCTCCTCTGCAAACCAAAAATAACTCCCCTCCCTGGAAAATGTAAGTTCTGATTTCCCACATGGGATCCCTCTGTTCTGAATCCTGAAGAATTCTGTTAAAGGCTTGTCAAGGTCAAGAGCACTGAAGGTCCATGTCACACTGAGAGGACGGTCTTTCCGACTTGCAGTTTGAAAAGACAGACAAGCTTGAAGTTTGAAATCGGTGACTGTCCAAAAAGATGGAAAGTAGACTTTCTAGAGATATCTCTGCTTAGGTCCAAACACCATGAACTGCGTTCCAGTTTGGAGTAATAAAAACTTGACCAAAACCCCTCCTTTCTCACCTCCTGAACTCCAATTCTTTTTAGCTAAAGAAGAGAGGAATGAGACAAGCAGATCGAACTCAGGAGGAACTGTAGAGTTTATATTGAAAACAGAAGATCCATCTCCTGAGTCCAAAATACTGAACAGGTTTTGTAAAGATAATTTTGTTCTGGAGTTTCTTCTTGATGATGCTGGATTCCAATAACCCAGACTGAATCTTCTCATTATCAAAGCAACAATTAAGAATCTTTATGGTAAAGCTCTTTTAAGGACATATTGCAGAATAAACCAGGAGAATGAGTCAGCCAAAATGGAAGTTCAACTTTTCACTTTGATTTTTTTTTTCCACAGGTGGGCACTGAATTATGTCAAAAAAAGTTTTAGATATATTATTCTGAGGGATACAGTCACATGGCTAACTTAAACAGTAAGGGAAAATTACCACTCATTAAACCTTCCCTCAAAAATTCAGCACTTTTGGTTCAAGATGCAGAGTAATTAGGTAGGGCTAATAACCCCAGAGGGTTATTCTGAAGAATATATAGTATGTCATATAAAATAAAATAGCAATCTGAATACCAAGACAGTCTGAAATAAAATTTGAATAATTCTGTGCGTACCAAGATAACAGAAAAAATATTTTATATTTTTTACTTTAAAACATGACACAGTGTTCACTCTTCTAGCATTCTTATAAAAAATAATATGGAAGTAATATGTAACATGCTCTCTTTGCAAGTCAACCTTAAAGCAAAATATATCAGAATTTTTCCTACAATATGCCCATAGAGTAAGATTTATTAGGGTTTTTTTTCTTTAATGTAAATTATCAAAACGATCTTAATTATATACTTGGAGATTTTGGAATTTATATTTCTAGAATTATTCTTTTATGAATGCACATTTATGTAGAAGACCTTGAATGAATACAAAGACACTTACTGGGCTGCAGATCTATGGGAGAGCTGGGGTTGTGTGAAGATTAAGCTATTGCACGCTCTACTTGAATGGGTTTTCCATCTTAAATTCTGCAGCTTTAGAATAAATTGCTTCCAAATGTATGTTCTGTTACGAATTTGGTATGTTATTGGGCAGGCAGCTTAAAACAAACAGTATCTAATGAGATTTTTAAAGCATTATGCAAACATGTTATCTATTGCATAGTTATAAGTGGCTAACCACCCAGTAGCACTGACTTAGGAGCAATTATTTATACCAATCACTACTTTCCTTCAACAAAATGCACATAAATTATAATACATCATATAATCTCTCACTGTTGCACAACAGCAGTTGTGTCCCCCACCCCCTCCACTGGCTTATTTCTGGTGGGTTTGGGGCCTTTTTTGCTTTCTGGATGGAGGATAGCAGGTCTCTTAAAAGTGAACATGGAAATGACAGATCTGTGTTCTAGCAGCAGTAACAGGTGCTCCTGTAATGCTGCTTATTACCCTATTCCTTCATTATTAGACATTTACAATCCGCTCATATCCAGTGTCATAATGCTCCCTTTTAATTTATTGTGCAACCATGATGAATAAAGAGACTTTTAGGACTAACTATTTCATAAACAAGAAATGAAACTGTTCCAGCTCAGGCATCTTTCACATAAACAGATGCTATGCCATAAACTTCTTTGTTTTGTGTCGCTTTATAGGGATGACATCTGTTTGACAAGAGATTGCTGTACTGCAGTGGTGTTGCAATTTGATTATAAATTGATTCTGAAATAATTTAAGCATTCCACAGTATGAGTTAATAAATTAAGTTTAAAAGGAGAACTGTTTTCATTCAAGCCACATTACTAAATTTCATGTGGGGTAAACAATCAATTAAAGTGCATGGCTGTAAAACTTTTATAAGATAATAATGAACAAAAAATATTTTAAAAAATATCTCTTAAGTAATTAAACTGAAAGCAGGCAGTTTTCTCAAACCGGGGCTCCTCTTTTATGGAAGTTAAGTTACAAGATCAGGATATAAACTCTAAAACCACCTTATTAAAACATAATAGGCATCTTGATTTTCAGTCACCTTAACAGGACTTTGGCTCAAAAGGTACAGTATTCCCCAAAATCTGACACGTTTCAGGCATTGCAAAGTAGTTATTCCTGTATAGTGACATCTTTAAAAATACTGGTTTAGAACAAACAAAACATTGTCACAAGTAACAGTCCAAGCTGTGCTCATAGATATTGTAACCAGCTCAACTAACAATGTTTTATTTCCCATCACTTCCATTAAAACTTTTATGTTATTTCCTCTAGAGAAAAAAACCCAACCCCGTAATGGCGAACACTCCCACTACCAGCAGGCCCTCCCTAGCCTTCTTCCTGTCTGCCCCTGACGTCAGATGGCCCTCTCAGGTTTAGGTCTTAGGGATGTCATAAGCACTACAGATCAATTTTCTGAATTCAAATGCCTTCTGCATTGATAAGAGCAAAGAGGAGTTAGGAAGGGTCATTTTACCTGAGCCTGATAAGGTAATTAAAGTTTCTAACTTGTATACAGAAAGCTAGAAAAAGAGGCACTGTGAGCTAAGAGAACAGAAGTCAAGAGTTAAGGATCTAATTCTATTCTGAGATGTACCATGTTGCTTTGGACAAATCATTAATGGTTCAAGCCATCCACCCTGGCTCATGCTGGTTAGTACCTTTTTCACAAGTAGTTGCATTAATTTCAATGATTACTTTCGCACTACTCGCTGATCAGCTGTAGCGGTGAGAGTAGAACGCAGACATTTCAGCTGCAATCTAAGTACTATGATAGTGCACATTTTGCTATCTCAATAAACAAGAGACCATAGTTAGGACAGGAAGGAGCTATGTGCACAAAATGGAAATACTTCAGCCCACAGTTGCTCAGAGGTGATATAATTACTACTATTTTTCCACAGTGCTGTAAAATTTCAAAATAGTAATAATTACAGTGTTGCCTTCAGAATAAAAACGCTGTTAATATTTTCAGTAACTTTAACTCACTAGAGAAGAAGATGCATTCAAGTTGCAATAATAAATATCAGGCCTCTGGGATACTCAGAGGATTTTAAGACCATGTTTTCTCCTAAACTTCAAAATTTGGCTACTGTTTCCCCTATTTCATTACCTTAACACATCAAGGGTTTGGGGTTTTTTGTTTGTTTGTTTTTAAAACAAACACTATTAAATTATACACAGATAAACAGTTAAGCAAACATTTAGAAAATGCACACCTACTGTTACCCTGGCAACTATTACATATGCAGGTTGCATTTTTAGAGTGCCTTACATTTGCCTCTCTAGGGCTAAAACAATTAACTCATTTTGTACATGACCATAATTAAACAGAAATTTCTAAACACAGAATGCACGGTATTGTATGTATATGCTGATGGCAAACTCCATTAGCACAGTGAGTTTAAAAAAAAAGGCTTTCTTTTTTTTATTGTAGGTGATTTGGAAAATACTGTAGCTGCTGAAGGAAGGAAAAAAAAGATTTTTTTCTTAAAAATTCAGAGCAATACTCCATACCAGTTGTTTTTCGTAAGAAGAAATACAAGGTCCAATTACAGGGGCTAAAAATGCCTTACCTACCAATAAATGTCAGTAAGATATCTCGTGGTTTACCATTTACTGTGGTAAATTTTGCACACTGAAAAGAACATACATGTAAAGTTATGAACAGGCATGAAAACATTTCAGCATGAACAAGATCTTAAAAGCAGTTTTATACAAATATAGCAAACAGAAGTAATGTTACGAGTGACTTTTCATAATTTCAAGTGTGAATATAAACAGTACCTTCTCTTTCATCTGCTTCGTTGGAAACTATTAGTTTGTTAGACGTAGCTGTTGAAAAGATATCTGGAAGACTGTGTTGTTCTCTTTCATGATTTCGCAGTTGGCTCTGAAAAAACAATTTCCCATGTTTAAATATACAGAACAAACATACACTGGTCACTTCAAATATTGCAATCATTTGTGACATTGTTACTCAAGTTATAATAACAACTGTTATAAAATGTATGTTAACATATATACAGATTATCCCTCAGGTAATTTTACTAGAAACAAAACAAAGTAAATGTCATTCATGTATAATGTAATGGACTGATAAGAGTGAATGAGAGGATTAAATGATTTGTGTTTACTTAGAAAATGAATTTCCTTCTTCCCCCATTCCCATAGACAAGTGGCAAACAGTTCGTCCTCCGAAATTATTACACACCAAAAGCAGTATTAGATTAGAGGATGGCTTGTGTGGAAATCGATCCATTTTTATATTGCCTAGTGACTTAAGAAAATGTTATTCCTGTTTCTTCTTGCTTGGGGAGGATAGGGAGAGCAAGCCTTTTGCTACCCTACCTGTACATTTTTTCCAGCTAGGACTAAGCAACAGCATGCACGGGAAAATTCACACTACCACTGCCGACAAGAGTATCAGCTAGATACTGATGCTATCTATTGTATATTCCTGAGTACAGAGGAACTCACTCACCAGCACTAATGCTTAAAATAGCGATTATAAAAATGGCAGAAGTACATTATTCTGCTCTGGTGTGTAATCTTTCAGATCAAAGTTCTACAGAACATCCAGACCAACACAACAACAGAGGCAAAAAGAAAAGAATTTCTGCTTCAGAGAGTCTCATGTTAACCCAAATGCTGTGATTCCTTTTGCACACACTCACAACTAGCGGGCATGTTTGAACATTCTTTTAAAGTTTCAAATTCTCTGATGCTTCCCTTTCTCCCTGTAATTGCTACACGTGGGCAAAAAAATGTGATATTAATAGGTCCATAAGACGGTTCTCAGGAAAATACCTTATGTGAGGAAGCAAGTTTATATCAGTGGGTAAAGCAGAATAATTATAGCTGAATTGTATATTCGGAAAGTGCTGCTGGCAATAATCCCCAATATTAATGACACTGAAGCCAGGATGTCAGACTGAACTAAGTTAGAAAGAAGAATCACCAGTTATTTAAAAAGGAGCAAACCAGGTTATTTAGCTATTATAGACAGGCACAGGAAAGAAGTTTACCTTGTAATGAAAAGATTCTTCACATTGCTTGCACTGATACATTCTTGTTTTGCAGTGGTTGATCATGTGGCTCTCTAAATCCTTACTATTGTCAGCAATGTGTTCACAGATAGGACACTGGTACGGCTGCCTCTGACGATGGACTCTCAAGTGTTGTTTTATGTAGCCCTTATTACCACTGCTGTAATGGCAGAGGCGACAGCGGTAGGGTCGATCTGCATTTGGTATATATTCTACTAGGTTACTTCCAGGGATATTTGCATCATTTGCATTTTGGCATTGTGCATTGTCTTGTAATTCTTTCAAAATGTCATCGTCAGAAGCATTCTGATCTGTCCTCTCCTTCAGTTTTTCAATGACAGTGAGCAGTGACATACTGATGCCCATTTTAATTGGTGCTTCTGATAACTCTGGCCTTTCTTTCTGTATCTCAACTATTGCACATTCACTTTGGTTTAAGCCACTAAACTCCTCTGAAGGATTCTTAAGTGAGGATACCGCTTTAGAATGAACCATGCATGCACCATCAGCTTCTCCCTGTCCTGCACCTGCATCCACAGCATCTTCTCCACTCAGAGTCCTGAAGCTAGAGCTTGTTAGTTCTGCAGCTCTGATAGGCATTGTAACAAGAGCTTCTGCAGCTAATGAGTGTAGTCGTAAAGACTCGGAATTTGTCCTTCTTCGTGCAGGAGGCACATTTTCATCAGTTGTTATGTTTTTATTAGAGCTTAATTCATTATCTTTCTTCTCGGTATTATTCCATCCTATTATTACCTCTTGAATGTCATCTGAACGATAAACTTGATCAGGTTCTTCACAGGTAACATGGGACTCCTCTGAGATTAATTTTTTTTCTGTTTCAATGTCAGTGTTCATCAAGAAAGGCTTTTGTAAGACACTTTCTTCAGCACCTGGCAAACGCTCTACTATTACGTTAACATGACCCTTTTTATTTGGACTACAATTGATGATTTTCTGTGCTGATGAAAGTAGGCTATCAGTTATCACATTATCCTGCTCTGTATCTGATACAGTCTCCTCTGAAATCTCTGTAGTAGGAGAATGCACTACAGACTGATTTAACATCTCTTCCTCTTTTACATTTGTTTCTATTGGCGATTTACATGACAGTTGCTCAGAATTGCAAATCTGAAGTTGAAGAGAAGGTTCACTATGGATATCAAGTTCGTTGTTTTCCAAAGAAAGAACAACTGTATCCACACTGTGAGGTGTGTGAGTTACAACTGTCTCTGACAAGTTGGTAGTTTCATTTTCTTCCTCAAAGATAGGATAGGAGCAATCAACTTCACCCGCATGTTTCCAAGCATGCGTTTTCAACATTCTTTGCTGACCACAGGTGTACCGACAAATTAAACACCGGTACATGCCATACTGCTCGTAAGTATACCATTTTCTCCTTCCCATTTCAGGCATACGGGCAGACTGAGTTGTATCTTTACACTCCAGACTTCCTGTCTGATCAGTCCCTGATTTGACACTTCCTTCCACTGGCCCCTGCAAAAATGAACTTGCGACATTTACACACTGCTGCACTTTTGTCTGGATGCTACTTTTACCATCATTCTCATGGTAATTTTGGAAGTGGGATTCAAGTTCTTCTTGGCTTTTGGAAGCAAAATGACAGTCTGAGCACATTAATATAACTTCATTTTTCTGCCCATGTTGTTTTATATGTTCTTGTAGTGTTAAGAGAGAAGGTGATAGAAACTTACATAGACTACACTGGTAGCACGTCACCTTTTTTTTGCTTTGTGGAAGACATTCAGTCACAAAATAATTTGCTTGTAACTCTTCAGTCTTTTTAGTAGCAATAACAGATAGCTCAATTGCTTTAGCTGGGATTTCACAAAGATCATCTGCATCAAAGGACTGGGCAGAAACATTAGGATGGGAACGTTTTTTCCCTATTAAAAGGCATCTTTGTGACTTCTCACTTTCAACTATTTTGCTTAGTTTCTGGATAACATGGATTAGTGGATCAGTTTTACATTTTCTCTGATCTTCACTATTCTGCAGTGTTGGGCCAATGACTGTTTCAGAAATCAGCACAGCTTCCTGTTCCCCAGCATTTGGCATCAATACTGCAACACTGCTTCCTTCTTCCATAATACCTAGGAGAAAGGGTTTTATAAAAAAATAAAATTTATACATGCACAGTAATAAAAATAGAACCCAGTACTATTTAGATTTCTCCCTCTACCAAATATGGAAGCCTAATGCCACTAACTTGATAAAAACTTCCAGAATGGCTACATAAATAGCCAAAGATTTTGAGGAAATTTAGTGGATAGCATACATGCTATTCAATACAGCTGGACAGAATAATTCCAAGAGAGCCTATAACAGCCTGTCTCCAAGTTGTACAAGGGCAGGATAAATGTTTTTCAAGTATAGGCTGATTAGCATTGTTAACAGCTATTGTCTTTTTCTTTACAAGGACTACACATTTGAATGCTCAACACTTAAATATACCAATCAATAGCAACTGGCATATTTATGTTTAAAAGCCATGCTATCATATGAAAATGTATTCCTAACATACTCTGATACACTGATGTCTCCTAAAGCAAACGACAATTTGCAACAATATAGTTTACACAAGTAAGCAGGTTTTTTCCTTGAAATGTTAGGAAAAGTAAGTAATTCTGGTATTTACTTGCATTAGTCATTTCGCTATGACTATATTAAAGACCATTCAAACGTCAAATCATACTTCTTATTATAAATGTTATTTTCTAGAAAAGCTACTAATTGTAGCTTTTTCTACAATTCCTTAATTATAGGGAAAAATCAATTGGTACTAAAGTATAATTTTTTTCTGTTTTGAGGGAAAGCTAAAGGCAATAACTATTTCCACTTACACTTCCTTTAAACATATCTAACCATAAACCACAGGCAATAATGTGGTACTGTTGGAGGTTAAATTAGAAGCCAATATGTATAAATTTACATGAAAACATACTTTGTGATGTGGGCAAAGCTGTGGGGTGAGGGATGGAGGAGCCAGACAAAAAGTCTTACAGTGAAATTTATTTCTGAAAAAATGTCTAAAAAGAACCTATTCCAAGTTCTACTACATATACGCACTTATATTTTATACACAATATGTATTTTTATATACTATATATAAAATTTAGAACATAAAGAGATGTCATATATTTATCAGTTATCCTTGAAAATGTATCCCAAGTTCTTTCATGTGGATTTTTTTTTTTTTTGCAAGAAAGATACATAGGCTAAATCAGAACTTCCAGAAGTGGTCCTAAAGACCCATGAAATCCACTATTTTCTACTTATGGATTTAGTATACAGCAATATAATGAACAGATGTATGACAGTGGGTTCTGTGGTGCCCCTTTCCCACTGCAGTAAAATTCTGGGCAGAATTACTCAAGTTACCATTATTTGCCATTCCACTGACAATTGAGGTTATCATCAGAACTATCAATATAAGCAATGTCACTATCATTCACCGCTTATATAAAATACTTCATGTTGAAAATGCAGCAATATTTGTCAGTTCTGAATCATTAAGAAAGACAAGACTAATTTCTTCAATGTTATTATTCAGTGTTGGTTTGAAGATGATTTACTTGGTAATGGCTAAAATCTACATTAAAATTGCAAAATCAATAAAATCTAAAAAAAAAGCCAAAGGGCAGTTGGATCTAGAAAGCTAAGCTACTGGATCTATGTAAGCAGATTAAAATTGATCAATACTGCACTGCAATAGTAGATAAATTGTAGGAGATAGAAATTAAAAAATAAATATATTTAAAAGAAAAAAGTATCATTTTACATAAGAGTGTACCAAACAATCTGCTTATTTAATTCAAGTTCAGTATCGTCTTATTAACTGGAATCAATGTATGTATCCACAGAGTTACTATTGAACCGAAACATCCAAGTACTTAACTTTTAAAATATAAACCAGTAAATGTCTCAACCTGCATTTTCCGCTTCTATTATGTGTTTGG
Organism: Grus americana; assembly: GCF_028858705.1. Lineage (NCBI taxonomy): Eukaryota > Metazoa > Chordata > Aves > Gruiformes > Gruidae > Grus > Grus americana. Next base: position 12,268,874 of record NC_072864.1, read on the forward strand.
CACAGTACTGAATGACTAACTCTTGTCCATGTGGCTAGGAAAAATTACACCCCTTTCATGTAATATCTCCAATTATATATCAACTTAAAAGAAATTTAAGGTGTAAGGTTATTATTTATACAAAAATACTTTGCTGTTTGTTTCATACTGGCTGTAATATGTTTAAAAACCATTACGAAAAGTAAACAAATGTGCTTTTTCCCCTGAAAGCAGTTTAACATTACATGAACTGCTCTAAGGAATGTCTACTTGAAATATTTTCAATTTGAGAATGAGTTAAGGAAAACTATAAGGCCACGGTGCTACTTTAAATTATACTCGGTACTTTTAAAACTTTGTCAGTAATGGTAAATAGGCAAATGTGTCCCTTACCTTTTTCACTGAAAGCAGCATAGAAACTAAGAGAAAAGATCCTAGCCAGACCATAGAAGAAATAGGCTGCCACATACTATTGCTATGTCAAAAATGTAAACAGAGAGAGTATCTTCAGATGTATTGATCTGGGATGCTCGTAGCTAATGTGTAAGCATGGTATATATCTGTTACGTCATTCTTTGTTTAGAGTAAGTTTAACGCTTACTGCTGCAGACTTTGGGTTTTAGAGGGATGTTAAGAATTGTACACAAATACCCGGATTTTAATAACTACATCGCTTTCACTAAGAACTGAGATGATTCAATGTGCCATGCCATAAAACTTCCGTCTGGCCGACGGCTCTGCCAGCACGTACCCGTTGCACGACCCGCACGGTAATTAAAGCACGGGGCCCGGGGATGACAAAGGGGCCCGACGGGGCAGATCCGGACCAGAGGAAAACGCCGCCGCGCTGGAGCTGCCCGCCTCCCCGCCCCCCCCGTGTCAAACACCCACTCGAGCGGCACGGCAGAGACAGCGTGAAATGCCTCCGGGGCTGGGACACGCCAACCGCCGCTTTGCACGGCAATCTGACGCGGAGCGGCCGGTCTGATCGCACCGCGGCCCCGAGGGCAGAGAAACTTCACCTGCGGAGCTCCGCGCTGCCAGCTGTCGGCCCCGGACAGCGGGGCCCCTGCCGCGGGGCTGCGGCTTGGGGCGGGGGGGGGGGGGGGGACGATGACACGTCTGGCCGCGGACCTGCGGGACCCCCCTGCCCTTCCCTGCCCTCCGTCGGCCGCCCCCGCACCTGCCGCCACTCCCCGGGCGGCCCCCGCTTTATATCGCGCAGGTGCCGCCGGCGTGGCCCTCCAGCAGCGGGCCCGGCGCCACAGGGTGGGCGAGGAGCAGCGCTGGCCGCTCCGCCGGCCGAGCCGCGGGGAGCTGGCCCGCCGGGGAGGCGATGCGGTGAGGTGAGGTGAGGAGGGGAGGGAAGGAAGGTCGGCCGCGGCGCGGGCCCGGCCCAGGGAAGGTTTCGCCGGGAGCCAAAGCCGCCCGCGGCTCCGCACATGGGCTGCGGCGCGCCGCCCCGGGGCCTGCCTGCCCGCCCGCCGCCGCGCCTCACCTGCCGGCCGGCCGGCGCCGCGGGGCCACCGCCACCCGCTCGCCCCGGCGGCGCCAGGGCCCGCCCGGCTTTTCACCCGGGACAGAACGGAGAGAAAAAAAAAAAATTTTCCTCACCCCCGGCCACCGCTTCAAGATGGCGACGATGGAGATCGTATCACGTGACTGGCGGGCTCGGGTCAGGTGATCGGCGGGTGGACGCTGCCACCGCGCCACCGCCTCCTCGCCGTTGCCACGGAGACGAGCGCGGGCCCCGTCGCGGCCGCGTCCCGCTTCGTCCCTGCTCGGTGCCGGGGGGCTCGTCGCGCCAGGCCGCCGCCCCGCCACACCGACGGGGCCGCCACACCGCTGCCGCCCCCGGCCTCCGCCGTCCCTAAGGCGAGGTGGAGCCGTGTGGCGGTGCGGTTGTGCTCCCTCCGGCCCTCTCCACAGCCCGCTGCCACGGCCTCTTGCAAGGGCGGTGTCGGTGTAGGTGGCTGCGTCCATACGCTTATCATCTTAAATCTGCACTCAGCGCGGAGCCCCGGCAGCAATGCCCAGCCGCTCGATGGCCCGGTGCAGCTGAGCTGGCGGTTTTACTCAGCTCCCAAATCATTGGTGTTTACCTTGCAGCTCCTGTGCTTAGGTGATCTCCTGGCTTCTTGCCTTTGGCAGTCCGGAGTTCGTCAATGCTCCAGTATCCCGGCAGCACAATGCGCTTCAGCAAATGGTATAGTCTCCCCAAAGGTATTTTCTTTCAGCACAGGTTTCAAATGGTAAATACCATTTGAAGTTTAAAAATAACCCCACAAACAAACCAGAACACAATAACCCCCACGTTTTGGGTCTAAAATGGCAAATCAATGCAAATGTTTCCCAGTGTAAACTGCAGAGAACTGACAAGAGGGTTTAGCGACTTAAGTTAGCAGGGATAGGGGGTTGAAAGCCTACGCCGCGTGTCGGGGCAACCCTAGAAGCTACATCCCAGAAGTGTTACGTGCTGTGAATTTATATTTCATATAAACTGAGAAGTCGGGGGAATAACGAGTTTCAGAAGTGGCTCATGGCTAGGTCACAGCAAGTAAAATCTGATGTTCGTTTCCAGAAAGGGGCTTGAAGTGTACTGATGTGGATGGCTTTACAGTTGGATTTGAGGGGGACTTTGTAAAATTGTAGCAATTTTTTGCAAATTCACTTGCTCCCACAGCTGGGAGTTTTGTTAATGATTGGATATTGTTTTATAGAGATAGGAGATGCGTGTGAAATATTGACAAATGGGGTATTATTCAAGAGAAGGATTTGGCCATCCTTTCAATAGGTGTTATTTCATCTCTAATTTTGCTCTGTTACTTTGATTCCTTGAATTATGAAGCTCCATTTAATCGTGTGACATTTTAAGACACTTCAAACCTTATCCTAACAGTCTGTGACTCGGCAAGATGTCTTGCCAAAATCTTACCAAAGTTTTTAAAGAAATTGCTGTGTGGAATATGCAAAGATACAACCTATCTTTTCAACACCTACTGAAATAAATTTCATTTAAAAAAAAGAAATTTAAAAATTGAAGCTGCGTAGTATTCACAATGTTAAATGTAGTAGCAATAATAATAGCAGCTTGTTTTAGCTTTTTCTGCCATCTTAAATGGAACCTTTTCATAGAAATGGGATTATTTTTCATGGATCCTGTTCCTTCAAAAGCTTAGTTTCTACCTCTGTATTTGTTATGTTTTAATTAACCAGTTATCTGAATTGAATCACTCTTGTAGATACTGAACTCTCACCCTCCTTTTTCCAATCAAAATATGCTAGGATCTGATACGTCTGGATTAAAAATACTGGGTTGATAATGAGTAATGGTCTCCATACAGTCTGTTATTCTTCTCTGTTGTAATTAAAGCTGGGCTAAGTTAAAGATTTCATTCTCTGTGTAAGCATGATTGTACAACAAAAACAGATTTAGATTTTACACTTTTACATTAATTTGAAAGGGTTCTTAATTCACAAGTTCTTTTCATATTTTTCATTTTCATTGCTTTCAAGTTGAAGGAAACATGAAACCAAATGAAATTTGGACAAGGCAACTATCCCTGAGTGGTAGAGATGACACACTTGTATTGAGCATAGTATTTTCAGAATGTTGATGTTTTTGTCAAAGTTTATACAAAATTGCTTCGTAATTACTGTAAACATGTACAGAATGTCAGTGGCATGAGTTTTATGGTAAACATTATAAGCTTAATTTAGAAGAGTAATACATAGTCTAGAAACGCTAAGTAAATTTAGAGCCTTATCAGCAAAGATGCTATCTTGAAGTAGATACATGCAAAGCATGCACACTTTTTTGTGTACGTTTTTAAAATAAAGAGAAATCTACATATAGTAACTTGCCTGTAAGGTGTCTGGTAATTCTTTGTGGCCTCAATCTCAAACTCTTTTCAGTCATCAAGATTAATGATTAAGCTTATTTTCGTTAATGACTTGTACAGCAATGAGTTATATAGTTGTCAATAAAAAATTCAATTTAGCCCATGAGTTTTCTACACTTTCTTGTCTGGCTATTCTAAAACCATTCCAAAAGCTTTATAATTTTCACATTATTATAATGTATTATATAAATGGGGTCCCTGAATCTCCTCAGTGGAGATTAAATAAACTGCTTCATAGCTCTATGCACAACAGAAGTGAATGTTGCATGGGGCACTGGTTGGAACGGAGGCCTCTGCTTGTACACCTCTTCCCGGGTCAACAGTGACCAAGAGTACTGTGTGAGCGCTTTGAGTGGCACGTAGAGAAGTAGGTCTTCTCTTTCATATTTCGCTTCAGTTTTAGGTCTTGGCAGCCTGGAGGTGGCCTTTATCTATCATGAGGTAGATCCACCGTAAAAAGGTGAAATTTGCAGTAGCGTTGTATCACTGCTGGCAACTAGGAATTTTTCTGCCATCTTTATAGACTAACTGCAACGCATGAGCCTGGACTTATTTTTCTCATTCTTTTTGGATGACAGTATTTGTTTCATATTGTCTCTATTTGCTTATAGCTGTTCTGTTTCTGGAAATAAGTGCAGAGCGCATAAAATACCATTGATTATCAAATGAAAAATAACATTTTGGGAGATTGTCAGGAAACGGTGGAGGAATTTGCATATATTTACATGGGTGCATATGTATTGACTACTTTGATTTATCAGGCTGGCATTTTGGGAGTCCTTACTGTGAAATGGAGCCTTACACAGAGGACATTTTGACCCTCTAAATATAGAAGTTTGCAAACCTGGTGAATAATCTATGAAAAAACAGTAAGAAAAGAGTAGTAAGAACATTGCATAGGAAAAAATGATACTGTGTTATTTGTTTATGAAATAGGACTGTGTTAATATTCTTAAAGAAAATATTGCAGATGGATTAAGAATTTTTAGAAGTGCTGCAAAATTATACAGGAAAGAATGATCACTGCATTACTTCACTTAGAGAGACAATACAATAGAACATTATAGATATATAAGGATAATAAATTGTATAAAGAAAATAAATTACATTTAAAATATGCTTCTCCTACCATTAGACTAATTAGATATTCAGTGAAGTTCAATGGTTGCACTTTCAAACAGGTACAGGAAGTTTTAGATTTTTTTTTTTCTTATATATGTGTAATTAACCTCTGGAACTTGTTGCTACAAGATATTGTAGAAAACAAAAACTGTGTAAAATTTAAAAAAAAATTAATTAAATTTTTGTATAGAGAGAACAAGTACAGCTGTTCCAGATAGATTTAGAGATGCGTTAACTATATGAAATGTCAATGTTTTTAGTATTGAGGCAAACCTTGATAGGAGTTATGAAGAATCTTCCCTTGTGAAAGGGGTATGTGATATTTTAGGCTATGAGGTTTAGATTGCAACGTCCTTTGAGGTGATTGTGCATATCTGCTGTCAGAACCTGAATCTCGTATACAACCCTTGTGTATATTCAGAGTTAGTTATCTTTTTTGTTACAGTCTTGGAGATCTTTGTGCTTTGGCATTGAGGTGTTAAAACTGAGCAGAATTTATATTACTTAGATGGTTTATTTTGGCTTACACAGCCTTTTCTACTACAGAATGAGGAAAGTTCTGTATTAAGTGATATTTCAGCTGCAACAATGACATCTAGGGGCTGGTTTATATTAATTGAATTTAGATATGTATCTTATTTTTTGAGAAGATAATTACTAATATGTTTACTAAATCTACATTATTAGTACTTGCTACAAAGCTGTACATCTGATATATGTCCTATATTCAGAGAATAGCCATGACATTTTAAACTTCTTATTTTTTGTTTTGTCTTTCCTTGATCTGTCTTTTAATTATTTTAGTACTGCTAACGCTGCAAGTCAGTGAATCTCTATCATTTCTTCAGACCTTGTATTTTTTCATAACATGTTATCGAATGATGAGATATTTTTTCACTCTATACTTTACATATACTTGTAGGGAAATCTCTTGTCTCTGCTTTCTCATATGACTTATTCTGTCTCCTAAATTGACATGTAGTTTGTACAGGAAAGAAGACAAAAAATCCTTATTCAATCCCCTGCTTCCCCAGCTTTATGGATCTGCAGATATAGGCTTGACTCCAGATTTAAACCCTATGATTCAGGGCCACCTCTAAGCTATACGTAAATCCAATTTTATGTGTGCAAGTAAGTGTATACCTAAAATACGTAATTGCAATTTAGAGATGATTTAACAGCATCTGTCCTATTATTTGCAACTTACTTTCTTTCCCTTGAATCTTAGTTATTTGACCATAAGTCACTTATTTGGAATTGCTTTTTACAGAAAAAAAATTTCTATATTTCTTTCTCATTGGCTTCTTCACTTATATTTACAACTTTTTGCTCAGGAATAAAATAACACATTTTTTTGCAAAATTCCCTTCATGCCATTCGTGGAATATATTGTACTATCTTTAACATACTGTCTTTTCATTGGTATTGAGAAGACGACACCTGAATAAGAACTCTTGAGTGTAAGAAATAGGGAAAGCTCATCTTTTTCCTTAGATATTTCCTTAAAATTTTGAAGTCATGTTTGTGGTTTTTGGAGAGCGTTACTGATTTGAGCAGAGAATTTTGAATCATAGAATTTATATAGCCAGAGAAAAGAGAGAACCAAACAGAACTGAAAAAAAGCAAAATTAAACCCTAAATGTTAGGCGCTCTAAAATGTAAAATTTACAGCTCTATTTTCCTAGAAACTGCCAGTCAGTGGTTAGGAGGCACTCTGTTTCAGAGAATGTGAAAAATCATTTGACATGAGATTGCTGGCGATATGCTAAGAGTAGAAGCTAGGGTAAGCTAATTTCCTTCATAGCTTTTCTGGTATATAAGAGAAAGAAACTATAACCAAGTGAGCTGAAAATACTGAGACATTATGGAAAGCTTTACCTTGGCTCAGATCAAGGCACTGAAATGTTCTCTACAGTAAATAAAGGTGTTTTTCTGAGAAATCTATACCAAGAGGAACTTTTTCATATGGAAGTTATACTGGCACAGCAATTCCTTTCACAACTGCTGTATCTGCTGGTTTCATCTGTGAAGTAAGTGAAAGCTTATTTCTGCCAGTGATATTGGCAAAACATAACTGCATTCTATATTAAATCTTAGATAACAATATCACAAAAAATCACATCCCTAACTCCTATTAGTATGCTAGTAGATGACTTTTACAAACTTGGTCAGAGTATCACAAATGGACATACTTGTCTCTCAGTGGAAGGTCTGCAGTGAGCGTAAAGCAGAAGAGGATAAATCTGAGCTGTAGTTGAGTGTGAATAGGACTGGCAGAAGGAAGAAATAGGAGAGAAAGATTTATAAAAGTCTTAAAAAATAAGTAACGATTTTTTTAATCTATATTTTTGCCTAAATGAGTATAAATGTCATTTTATGATTCGGTATTGAAAAGGAGTGGGTTTGCAATGGTGATTGGAGGTAGTAGGATGCATTATGACTTGAAGAAATGCTTTGGACACCAGTGTTCTGCCTTTGAAAAAGTACATTTAAAAATTAGCCAAAGCATGTCATATTCTACTTAATTCATATTTTGAGGCAAAATATGGAATCGAGAGCATTGGGTCCTCTAAAATCAGGACACTGCAGGAGAAATTCTTAGAGGATGAACTACAATTTGTCTGTTCTTTGGACTGGATTCTTCAGTGAGCCTCTGAGAGTCAACAGAACCTAGCTTTCCAGTTAGCCTGTCCCTTTACCAGTTTAAAGTTCTCTGCCATTGTGGGAATGATATTGCCCACTGGTAGGTGACAACTGGACCTTACTGCCATCTGTTTCTTCTTTTCTTTTTTTAAATGATAAACTAATAGGTGCGATTCTGAAGAGATGTTTTGCCATTGTCTTCAAAAGACCCAGGGTTTCTCCTAGCCCTTAGAATATGCAGTTTTCTTACGTCTGTATTAATACAAAGGCAGTGTGGTCTGTACACGTGGACTGAGGACAGATCTGTTTTCAGTTAGTGAAAATTATAAGGAAAGCTTGGATTGTTTTCTACTGCTGAATTTGGCATGGGGAAACTCCATTTAGAATAGGGACAAAAATTATTTAGCTATACAGAAAATATCAAGGCAGTTCATAGAGACTTGTCACATGCTGTACTATATTTTAATGTCCATTATTATTTTCCCTTTTGTTACTTTGCATAGATACTGATATTTTTGCCAGCTTACTCCAAACAGTGCTTTCTTAGGTATGTAATCCAATTAAGGGAGTGTAGAATGTGATTTATTACTGGCAGTTGTAGCAAGGGGAGTCATATGCACAAAAGACTCCTACAACAATGACAGCAAACTACCACTCTTTTTTTCTTGTTACAGTGAAAATACAGAATGTCCTTTGCATTCTGAAGAGAAATTAGCTGTACGTGAAGTGTTGCATTATAGCAAGTACATACTGATCCCAGTTGTTACATTTGCCATTCATATATGCCCCAGTGACTGTCTTCAGCGTGTGTTTTATACATTCAAGAGAATTCATTTGTGAATGATAAGCTGCAGTAAGCCTGGAATCAGATCCTACATTACATAAATTAATATTTCACATGTAAAAGGAGATCCCCTAAAAAGAACTGGACTTCCTGGAGTTCTAATATAGCTAATATTCCTGTAGTTTATTTAATTGCTAATTGTTTGGGGTTTTTTATACAGTTGTAGTTAAAAGACATTACTTTTTGCTCCTTGTTAAATCAGTCATTGTAGACTCCACTACACTAATTTCTGGTACAAGAAAGAACTGCTAGAGTATGTGCTACATGCTAACTCCCAAAGGATAAAATACCACCAAAAATTTGTACCACCAGTCAGGTGTGAAACTCTGGTATGTCCGTGACTTAATTTCAGTATCAATTACCAATATAGGCCAGAATAAAGGTACTAAGGTTTCCTGCTCAGCATGGAAACTGAAAAAATTCAATCAAAAAATACCAAGTGCTTTTGAGTACTTCTCCTATCATTAAAGGGAACTGTGGACCAGTCATCTGTCCTTCAGTGAATGGTCTGGCTGCTCCTGGCAACTTGCCTTATGTTCCATAGATTGATCTCCTCCTGCAGACTTTTTTACTTGAAGTGCAATCTGGTTTTTGCCAAATGGGATTAGGTAGGGTTTTTTAATCGAGACACATAGGTGCTTCAGATGGGTTTTAAGCAGTAGATTGTAATTTTACAGTGTGACATTTTTCAGATAAGTTCAGTATAGCAACCACATTAACCTAACCTTGATAAATTTTGCAAAATTTATATAGCTGACCACGTATTTGTCATGTGGGTGATGGTGTGAGGCTTCTGTTATGCTCTTGTAGAACTTACAGGAGTACAAACATATAATTTCCGAGCATCCATACAAATACAAAACACTGCAGATGTTTCATAGTACCCAATAAATACATTATTTCAGTTTTCTTTATGAAAATATTTATTTGTCCTCTAAAACCTTAAATAAGAAAATTTACACAACTTTCCTATCTGTGCTACAGAACTTACTGTGCACTTGTTCCCGCAATATGTACTATACTAACATAAATGTGACAAACTGGAGTTCCACGTCCTACTGTAATTTTCATCTGAAAGTTTAAAAAAGCAACAAACAAAACCCCTGGAAAGGTACTGGACCAAATTTTTAATTCCCTTTTCAATTTTACTAAGTCAAATTCTTGTTCATGAGTTTGTGTAAAATTAGGGCCTCGTGGTTTGGCTCACTTTATGAAGACTCCTTGATATACAAATTTTTTTTCTATAACCCTTAGCATTGTGCACGCATGCAGGTCTGCAGGTGCACGTGTATGCACTTCTGTGTACACAGAGACACAAAATTATATTTTCATTGCAAATACGCGTGTGGAATCTGCACACAATGAGCATTGAAAAACTGCATGAAAACAAGGGAGTCCATTCTTAGTTACTGAATCTTGCTACTACTTATTAGATATGAGTAGACCAAAATGAACCGTCACACTTTTCTGTAGTGACCTTGAGGTGGCAGCAGCATTACATTCAATTCTGCCATACCCCAAGTCCATTGAAGGTGAAAGTAAAATTTGCAATAAATCAAAATAATACTGATTGTTATAATTTTATTGCCACAGCATTAAGTCAATAAAACTTATCTGAAATGTCATTTGCATTGTATACAATTTTTACTAGTTATCAAGTATGTTTTAAAAGCATGTTTAAAGCAACCAAATGAAGAAATCGGTGATAAATTGTTGGAAAGCTGGGACTTGTCTAATGGTGTAGTAAAACTAAAGTCTGTTTGGATCCCTTGTATCATAAAAGACTGTTTCTGAAAGCATTTGTTAGTACAATAGTATCTTGTGTCTTGACTAACTATATTTAATGTCCTAATGTCTGATTAAATATTTTCCTGCAAGTTGTCAGGTCCTTTTTCATTCATGATTTTATGTAGGAAGGTCATCGAATTATATGACACCCTTTCAGTGAAGGAGAATGTGTTTGTTTCTTTTAATAATGAGGAATAATGAAACTTATTTATGTTGGAAGTCAGAGAAATTTATTGGAGAATTACAACACGAGAAACATGAAAATTAAAAAAACCCCTTTTAATAGCATATTCATTACCAAGAAGCTTGCAGGTAATGAAATAGTCGTCTGAAAGCCAGTATATTGGGTGATATAATAGTGCTCATGTCAGTTTTCAGGAGATGGTTATTATGCATTTCTATGTTGTCAATTACTATTAGGTTACCAAATTATTATTAGCTAATTAGTCAAAATAGGAGGCACTAGAAGAAAAGGTTAAAAGCATTCATTTTTACAAACTTCTAAACGAACTTCTGGCTGGGAAGCCAGTTGGTGTGTAGCAATACTCCACAACAACCTTGCCGTGTGGTTGCATTGCCGCTCAGGAATTGCTGTTCTGCGAGACTAACGCAAGTTTGGCCTCGGAGTCAAAAGAGCGCTCTGCTATACAACTTAATGACGTCAAGGAAACAACATTCAAAAGTCGTTACCCTAACAAATGCAGAAAAATGGCGTTAGTGATGTGTTTATACATCAGTTAAAAACTGATTTGAAGGAAACCTTTTATGTAACTGCTGCCAAAGGAGTCCCAATAACTGATTAAAGATAGCTTATGTAATAGTTAAAATACTTCAGTGGTCATTTAATGAAAAATAAAGTTATATTGATCATTTAAGTTTTGGGGTTATTTAATCTTTAGGGTTTTATGTTTATACTAAGATACGAATTTTAGACCAGTTTATATTCTTTACCCATGCGTCACTGGTTTTGTTTGTTGACCAGTTGTACCTTGACAACTTTTTCAACTCCTCATGAAATATGAATATTAAATATAAACAGGTATAGAAGTATATAAACAGAAATATAAAAGCTGAAGTACAGCTTCAGGATGACGTGTTATTAGATTTACAAAGCAGACAGAGAATCACGAACCACAAGCCAAATGGAGATTACAACAAATGAATGCTGTTTGGGCCATGCCAGCGGTTACTAAAGCAAATACTAAGACATAGATCTGGTCTTTTACTTCTTCTGATCTTTACTGTAGTTTTCTCTTTGTCACACTTCACTGTTTCTTAAGCTAACTTCTATGATTTTACAAAATTTCCGAAGGTATGAATGCAGTGAGTGACAAAGCAGCAGAATAACAGGTAACAACGGTATTCTTGTGAGGCATGTAATTCACTGTGAACCTCTTTCTTCTTTCCTTCTGATTTTAACCTTATGGCTTTTTATTATCACAATATATTTACCTCAGAGATAAAAGTAAGGCAACGGTATATATGAGCTGAACATAGTTAACATGGAAACTGATGTAATTTCTTAGAAATGTATAGAGATGAGGTTTAGAGGGTACCCCTCATCTCTGTAGGTCAAAAGTATCTCAAAAGCAGAGACGTGCTTTCCATTTGTCTTTGGAGCACCATAAACACACAGTTTGTTGGAGAAATCAAAAAAATTATAGTTGTCACAGCGGGGGCTCTTTGTAAGTATACAAAATTCAAATAAACAGGTTGTCCTCAACTTCAGCGGGAGAAGAATCTATTATAGATCTTGCAGAATATTCCAGAGATTTTGACCTGGGGCCAATATTTTAGGATTTATTCAAGTGTAGGTTTAACATTTGCCTAATGTTCATGCACTATTGTTAAGCAAGACCTTGTTGTCCTGAAATCACAACATTGCTGTCTTAAAAGTACCATTGCTATACTGAAATGGAAGGTACCTGATATGATCTGTCTCTTTCCGTTAAGCTGTGTAGTGTCTGATAAAGGGTATTTTATTATTTTGTGGAATAATTTGTATAGCAAAGAATATATTGCAAACTGTTCAGTTAGCAATACCACTGTTTGGTAAAATCGTGTTACCTAGAACACTAAACCAATAATTCTAAAACATGATTTATAAAGGTTTCAACATGTTTGTAAAAAATAGATGACCGTTGTACATTTACAGTTGACGCAGAGGTCCCTAATGTCAAGAAAGCACTCTTGACCTTGATGGGTAGTTGCAATTCCATTTAAATCAATTGCCAATACAAGTCAAATGAAGTTCTTATGGCTGTCTAGTGTGCACTTCCCCGTTCTTCTGACATTATTGTTCTACTCCAAGTCATTCTTCAATCTTTTAACAGCTGAAAGGGACCTGCATTCTGCAGCTTTATGGGAAAACAGCACTAAGTTGTACTTCTCTCTGTTTTGAAAGCTTCCACTCTTTTTCACTGACTTTATTTCCAAGCTAACTAAGCAAACCACAGCCTTTTCTACATAAAATAGAGTACCTGGTCTGTTGCTGGCAAAGCAAAATATTACACTATTAGAGTGAACACAGAATGCACTTTCTGTGCCTACAATTTTACTGGTCATTCATTTAATTTGATAAAAAAGAACCTGATCTTTTAACTGAAAACTGGAGATCTCATTGTTAGTTTTCACTATGTTAAACATGATATATTCTAAACATCATTTACATTAAACATTATGGTGAATACAATTTTTGGGGTGTTTTGTAGGGTGGAAGAGAAAGGGACATAGCAACTCAGAAAAATAACTTGGAAATTTATCCTGTGTTTGTGCATGTCTGGATACTTAATTCTTCAAAGGATTTTGCTAAAATTGGAGATGAATATACAAAAAGTTATATGAATGTGTTAAACATTTTGGACAAAAGAGAAAATCCTTGGATATATAGAACTTTCTAAAAATATCTGGGGTTTGTGTTATTAAGTTATTGTAATGTTTTCACTCTTGTGAATGAACTTAAGTGTCTACCTTTTGACAAGTGGGAATATTAAAAGGTCACATCATGGCACAGAGTTTACAAGACTGAAAAAACCCATGTCTCAAAGATAATACAAACTATGGCTAATCCTCTCCAGCCCCCCAAACCTCTTTCATAAGTAGTCCAAGCTTTCAAAAGATCCTGTATGAATGAGAATAATAGGAAAACTCAATTTGACTGATACATTAGCATTAAATACATACAACAACTAACAAGAATTGATAATGAAAAAAGTGATTCTGGTTGCCAGTGGAACCTGGCTGGGATAGTATTAACAGGTTGCTGCAATTAATGCAAAACGAATCACCAATTCTCCATGGAGAAATGCAAATTGCAAGTTGTTAAGAAGGCCTGTTCTGTTCAATAGGATTTGTATTGCAGCTAATCCACTTAGCAGCATCTCATGTTTCTCTGTTGAGTTTTTTTTTTAGGAAGTAATGAAGTATTATTCCTTTCCAGAGATTCTATGGATTTCTTTATTTCTGTATTTTGACTCCTCTGTTTTTACTAAATATGTAAGTATGTTTGCCTGCTCTTTCTTTCCCATGGGCTGAGATCAAAGTAAGTGGCCCTATTTTGTTCATTTTCCTAAGCCCCTGGAAACCATATTATATGAAGCTATAGCTGCAGAACTGACTACTTGACATAAAGGAAACGTATTACATATACTGTCCTCCTCTGTGCAATTGAAATTCAAAGATTCTGCTGTACCTGATGTTCCATCCATCTGCTGGTGGGCAAGAAGAGCTGCATAAAACCTGTGTTCAGTTACCCATCATTTTCAGTGCTGAACACAATATGAAACAAACCTGTGTGTTTTGTGTTTTAATTCATTCATTTAAAAGTAGTCACAGACAACATTGTTTTGTGATCTCGTCTTTTACTCCTCTGTACAGTGTATATATATATGCTTACCTGCAGTCAGTAGGAGGAAACGTATCAGCTGTGGGTTGGTCTGTTCCTCAACAAAGAAACTTGTCCCTAAGCCTGGGTATTGAAATACCATGACTTAATTTCTGAGAGAGTAGCTATGCTGCATGGAGAGAGGTAGAATGTGTCCTTAAGACATTAGTAGTATCATTGAAGGAAGATGCTGAATTGCCTTTACCTCCCATTGAAACAAATGACAAAATGATAACACTTTAATTCACTGGAGAAGCAAGTTCAGGCTTAGTGCAGAAACAAAGAACATTGGAACACTAATGCTTGATCCTACAAACCCAGTTTTGATGGCAGTGTAGATATCATTGCTTTTAATTAATTATGAAGGGATAATTCCTTTCAGAGCAAGTGTAGCATGTGTTATAAGTAAATTTTGTATGTAAAACCCCAATGCTATTAAAATTGAATGTTTGGCAAATATTTTTTCCAAAAGTACAGACAAGTTGGTCAGTGTTTGTTTTTTCACCAAGTGTTATGTTTTGTTGCCACTTTGAAGCCTAAGAGCCAAAACATAAAAGGTTATGAAATCTTGTATCTTCTGTATACCATTGAATGTTTGACCTTTTAACGTATAATGTAGTCTTTTCATACATTGAAGATTTTGATCCAGATATGCAACCAAGCAAGACCAACTTCCAGAAAAAGAAATATTTTTGGTTTGTGCAGCCTTTTACTCTGACATGAAAGCCATTTCTAAAAAAAAAAGCCATCTGCTACTTTATTGTTTGATATCATCAGCAGAATAATGTCCGATTTTAATATCATACTGCTTGGCTATGTACTGCACTAATTTGTTCTGTGACATCAATGAATCAAAGTAGAGTTCCTGATAGAAGAACATCAAAAGGAAATTAATCTCCCTGTGATAGTATTAATAATTTCAGAATGGACCTGTTTTGCTCAATTATTGTAACCATTGAAAGCTGTGTTTTTGTGGACTGTCAGATCACTATCACAACTGCTATGCGAATCGAGTGTGTAAGAATGAGACTGGTACTCTTCAGTAGCCAGTCAGGAGTGTCATTACTGACGGACAAGAAGTGTACTGAACGTTCTTGGTAGAATTTTATGGTTACTTAAGGAAAGGAGACATGGAAGTGTGAAACTTGTGGGGAAAGGGGGAATACAGTCTGGGGAAACAAAAAGTCACTTTTCAATGTGTTGGGGAAGACGGTGCGCCTGGCATTAAAAGGCAGCAGAGTTTATAACCAGAAATTAACTGTGTGATACTGGGAGAAATTTAGTGCAAATGGAGGCTAATTGATAATAAATTTCAGGGATAGTAAATGCATCTCAGGAAAAGATATGTGTAAAAGTATAGCATACTGGAGGTGCCATAATGTATATTCAGCATAGATCTCCTGAAAATACTGTGGTTTTTAAAAAATATTTTATTAGTTTCCATTTTTTTTGTTTTATATATAATCCTTGTCAGATGAATATAATGTTTATTAGAAAACATGTTTGTTTATGTAGCCTTCCTAAATATCCATTCAGTTTCATTCACCTCTTTCCCTATAAATAGATACAGATATATACAGGATTTGGCACGATATAAGAAATTGAGCATTTGTAGATACAGATCCTTCCAAGTGCTTACACAATTCAAGAGCAGAAGAAAGGGTTACGATAGTAAAGCACGCCTGGTGTAGCTACACAGCATGATACCAACAGACAGACTAGGACTATATTTAGGGTTCCAGTTGTGTGCTGAGAATAGAACTAAATGAGTACAGAGGCCCCAATGTGTCACTGAAATAAATATTGGCAGTATGGATGTGTGATCAAAATATCCAAATATATCAGAGACTGACTGCAGAACTTAAAATTCAGTAGTAATCCAGTTAGGGATAAGATTTCAAATAAGTCTTGCATTCCCCTCTTTACCACCTTTAACTTTCCTCCCTTTTTTGTCATGTTCCCCCTCAGCTGCCAGTCAGTCTTGTTCATCAGTCTGGGGATGTGGTGGGTTGACCTGGGGCTGCAGCCAGCTGCTCTCTCATCTCCCTCCTCCACAGAATGGGGAGAAAATAAGATGAAAAAGCTCAAGAGTCAAGATAAAGACTGGGAGATCACTTACCAATTACCGGCATGGGCAAATCAGCCTTGACTTGGGGAAAAAATAATTTAATTTGTTGCCAAATAAAATAGATTTTGATGGAGAGAAACAAAGACAAAATTAAAACAACACCTTCCTCCCCTCCCCTCCTCTTCTTTCCAGGCTCAACTTCACTCCTTCCTTCCTGAGTCCTCCACTCAGCCCAGCCCCAACCAGGGCAGGGGTTTGGGAATGGCAGGTTGTGGTCAGTCAGTAACAGTTCATCTCTGCTGCTCCTTCCTCCTCATGCTTTTCCCCTGCTTTAGTGTGGGTGTCTCCATGGGCAGCAGTCTTTCAGGAAGAGCCTTCTCCAGCATGGGGCCCTCCACGGGCTGCAGTGTGTCTATCTGCTCCCCTGTGGTGTCCCCACAGGCTGCAGGGGAATCCCTGCTCTGGGGCCTGGAGTGCCTCCTCCACCCTCTTCTGCTCTCACCTCAGTGCTCCCAGGGCTGTTCCTCAGTTTCCCCTTGCTGCCGGGCAGCATTTTGCCCTTTCTCATACATATTTCCACAGAGGCACCAGCAGCGCTGCTGAGGGGCTCAGCTGAGCCCTGCGCTGGAGCGGCTGCAGAACCGGCCGGAACTGGCTGGAACCATCCGGAACCGGCCCTGGGCAGCCCCGGCCTCTCCTCACAGAGACCCGCCTGCAGCCACCTGCAAGAAGACCTGGACACAGACACCCAACAGTGTACTAATTAGCTTTGTACTAATAATCTCTTAATTTCTTTATTCATATTAGACTGCCACTGATATTAATGAGCTTGTTTTTTGTCTAGGAAGACGCAGTGACTTTTTTTAAGATTCCATAAAATTCCTAACATGACTGGCATATTTTCTTCTAGATCAGCACTGTGAAAATGAGAGCTTTTTTCTGCATTGACTGAGATAATATCAGATGCTTTTACAAGCTCTCTCCATCTGATACACTGTAATAAGGACAGCAGATGAGTAAATAGACAGTATGGTGGAATGGCTTCCACTGAATGTCAGTAGAAACCTTGGGACGATCAATATAAATCTAACCATCAGCATCTCTGTTCTAGTCTCTTCTTCACCACCTCCTTTGCTTTCCCTTTTGCCCAAGTTAGTTTTCAAAGGGAAGCCAACTTAAAAGGGTTTGATAGCATGATATTTGAGGAACTACTTCACAATAGTCATAGATGCACAGCACACCATTTTGGCCATTGCAAACGTGCTGTTTGGATTGTCCCCGCCTGTTGCAAGGGTAGCGAAGAAGGTGATGACAGGAAAACTGTGAGGTAATCCTCCTGTAAGTGTTGAACAAGAGCTTGTTCCCAATTGCTGTCATGGAAAGGAAATCGTCACAGTTCTTCTGGTAAATACTAGGGGATAGGAAAGTTTGTTTCTCTGTGGTTTTGCACACAAATCTCAGGGATCTGCTATATCTGCAGAGGTAGAATTTTTTTTTTTAAATATATTTTTTCTCTGTCTACATACGCATGTTCTAAATAGCATAGACCTTGGGCGAATTATCAGAATGAGAAACAATGACCCCACAGCAGTCTTTGGAAGCCATTCAGGGAGATACCCTTCACATACCATGTTCGTCTGTTGCTCTCCCCCAGGAAGCATGCTGATAATGCGCTTTCAGAGAACAAACTCACCCGCTTCCCCTGGAAGCCTAGTCCAGAAAACCTCCCTCTTCTCCAACTCTTAAATAACTTCAGATCTGGAAAGCAATGAACTGTAAATATGTCTTTAACTGAAGGAATATTTAGACAGTATTTGTGAGCATGGAAACAGTATCTGTCATTCAGGCTAATAGCTTATCTTCTTTGTAAGAACAGGTAAAGATCGTGCTACATATAAGCATGTGGAGTTAATGTCCATTTAGGTTTACTAAAAATCCGCACTGTCAACTGAAAAATTTAGGTTATTAAATACATAATGCATTGTAACTATATATGCAATGGCTATCTGTTTACTAGCTCTCTGCTTTTCTAAATTCCTTCTACAAAATATTTTTTATAAAGATACAACATGCCGTGTTTCGATGGAATCCTGCAGGGAGAGATGCAATTAAGAATGTTATGCAATAATACATTCTTTTTTCTTACACATAATGTATTTGTGAGCATCATCCATGCAGCCAAAAGTGCTGAGCTCAGTGATTCAGGTCTTTACATCTCTGTACCATATTGTCTGCTTTAGCAGTTTTAGCACAAAGGTAGTAGTTCCAAAACCAGTATTAATGATAAGAAATGGAAAATAGCTCATTAATTTTTGTACAATAATAATGAGTGTGTTACTATCTGAAAGTTTGCCAGATATTAGTTACATTTTTCTGTTTTAATAGAGATGTCATATGTCTGAAAAATTCTCTAAGAGTGGAGATGAACCAGAAATAGGCTTGATTTTTGACACTCAAATGTAATGTCATTGTCAGTTAATACTTTTTCATAAATTATAAAAAATAATGATGAGAAAAACCTGTCTGGTTACTAGTTGCTTTCCTTTTGTTAAAGCTGGACTTCATATTTCTTGTCTTTTGTCCAGGTTTTCTTTAAGTTTCCCAGATGTTGGACTTCCTGAACAATCTTTTTGGTGGATTTTCTGCAGTTGCATCAATGTAAGATGAAGGAAATCTTGTTAAAATATATACTCTCAATTTTTGTTTTTCTAATGATAACATAAATTCTACTCTCTTCAGACTAACATTCACAAGAATTCCATTTTACTTTCTCCAAAACTAGGTCACCCAATTAAAATAAAAAGGTAAAAAGCTTGCTTTATAATACTGAATGCTGTAGTTCAGTAGGAAAAAAAAATCCAGTGAATGAGTTTTTAATACTCTGATAAATCATAGCAATACCTTTTATTGCCCAATTAATTTACTGCTATGTACTGTAAATAATAATAATAATAATAATTAATAGCAGTGCTGTTTTCCTAACTTGGTTGGAGTTACCATCATGACCTTTGGTAATCCTGCAATAAAAGATTAAACCATTTGAACTGTAGATGTGGGTGAATGTCTTTTATGGGAAGTAACACAAAGTTTCAGAAGCTAAATTATCAATCCTTTGTGAATTAAACTTGAACCTGTTAGGTAACTGCGAAAGCTTGATAAACAAATATCTGATAACTGAGCAAATACATTTTGTTATGTATGTAAGAGTTTATGGTATTGTCATTTTAAGAAAAAATGGAGAGAACGGAATGTATTCAGTTACAGGAATTTGTGTCTTACTATGCATAAATGTTCTGCAGACGTGTCTAAATTAAAACCGTGAGGAAATGAAAACTAATAATTGTCCCTTTACATTTACTTTTTGGAACTTACAAGTGATCAGACTAACTTCACAGAGTAATTACAAAACATTTTTCTCATATTGACAGGTTGGGTAACTGTGGTGATGCATTCTTGAGTGCTCACTGACACATTTGTTTGAATTCTGGGTGGTGATTTGCTTTCTATGCTTTAAAGCAAAAAAAAAAAAAAGGATTCCACCTTTGCAGCTAATCCAGAAGGCAAGAGTAACCCTGATTTTTTAGGTTTCTCTATTTTGTAGGTGCCAGACAGGGCACAAATTCAACAGTAGCTAGCCAGGGAATACTGTTCTGTCAGCTACAGATGTAGTCAGATAATGTGTGACTGCTGAAATACTTGTTCGTGATTACCAGTTAAAATTGTGATTAATTTTAGAATACCTGTAATCTGCTTACAGCATTGTGGAAGTCAGACTATGGTATGGTTGATACATTGCACTTCACGTTAAGCCTTTTAAAACAAGTTTTCAGTCGCTGTGGTGAGTATGTGCAGAACTCCAGTAATGTCAGCTACTTGTAATCATTATTGCATTTGTCTCTTCACTTTGTCTTTTTGTGATATCTGTAGTTCATGAACCAGCTTTTTACTACTGATTAGTCATTTCAGGAAGTACTAGTAGTATGTTGTTAATTGGTGGCTTATTTATAATCAGTGCTGTTGATGCAAGCTCTCATGTTGATCTTCTAGTCTTATTTTCAACTTGTTTGGTAGGAGTACGTTCACCTTTATGTGAAGAACATGTAACCATATGGTTCTCTATGGCTAGTTATCTGCTCTTTTTAACACTGCTTCTTGTGTGTTGTACTCTTTGATATTAATTTGCAATAGATATAACATTAGTAAGCAAGCTCCTGTTCCAAACTGCCAGTTCTCTGAACTATGCTGCAATCACTTCTTCCCAAGAAGAGTGATCAGTAAACTGTATGTGAAGACTGCCTCTATTCCTGTGGAAATTTCACTGACCCAGGGCAGGAAATTCACTCAAAAACCTTCAGGTGAAGATTGTAACTGGAAAGACACTAACTAGAATAATAGAAATAATTCATAACCCTCCCACCCCAACCCCACCCTGATATATTCTAGAAAGATTTGCCATAAGCTGATAAAGTAGACTTTCAACTAAGTCAACAGTATTTTACTGTGCAGGATCAATGTCTCAAAATTCTGAATAATTTATAACACTTAATGTGGTTATTAACATTTACCTGGTTGGAAGCTGACATAGCTATAGGAACTAGACAGGATAGTAGTATGGGTGATGAAGATCTTTCTAAGGAAACAGCGACTCCATCTTCTGGCTGAAAAGTGAAACTTAAGAATTTTTGATTGAGTCTTGAGGACAAAGGTAGAAAATACTAAAAGGTGTTCTCAGAATTAGCATTCAGAAAATGAAATGCACATACCAGTAGCAAGTAAGTATTCAATTGGTACCTCCCTTATTAATTTTAAATTTTTTTTTTGACTGCAACAAGTTTTGCATGCTAGGATAAAGAATATTGTAAGTACATCTCAAAAAAGAAATCTTTATTACATTCATGTTATATAGGAAAAGTTGGCTCAAATAATTTTTTGAACAATGATGTTATCTTGAAAGCAATTTAGAAATGTTGTCGATACTAGGGATTATTGATTGACAACAGACGGCAGCATAGCAGGTGCATTTACCTGGTGATGAACACATGTCAGTATATGAGACATATGATTAAAGTTTGTAAAAAGGCATTTAGAAGCCTAGTTCACTTCTCTCAGATTATTTAGTCACTTCAGAAAATATTATCCTTTTGTTAGGAATTTACTTGTATCAGGAAGATCTGTGATAATAGATGGGCTGAATTTTGCAAGTTAATTCCTTACTCAACCCAATGAGTTGTTGCAGAGACTGAAGAAGCCTTCAGCCTAAGTGAGGTAATCAAAGCTGTCCTTACCATTCCCTCCTCATCTCTATGTTGAGTCTAGCTTTAGTGGAGAGAGGAAACATCCCAGTTGATTTTGCAATGTTCTAATTTCAGTTTAATATTTTAGCTGGAAGTGCCTGTTTCACCATGTGGAGGCACAAGTTAAAGTTGAGAGTTTTTTCTGAATTGTTTTTACTCTGGATTTATACTCAAGTAGATCTTAAGGAGACTCCTCTTTCAAGATGTGCTTGCCCCCCAAGTGCTTGAGAATATCAACATTGGTGATCTCAAAATCACATAAGATTTGAAAAAATAATGAGAAAATGAAATGATCAAAGAAAGTCCACACCTAGACTTTCTTTTATAGATATGATTTTGCAAATAATTTGTTATTTTAGTTCACATCAATTTTTAAGAGAATTGGGATGTCTGTAGTGAAGTAAAATTACCAAATTATATTGTAGCCATATACCAATTTCAATGGATCTAGAATGTGACAGTAAAGATTATTTGTATGCATTGAGCTTTATGTACATGTCTAAACAACAACTCTATTTATGGTAGCTTGTAACCTATGTGTACAGTTGGATAAACAGTTTAACTATTCATGTGCATTATTTTTATATGATGGAGTGCAGTACAGTAAGTACACCCAAAAGGATAATACTGCTCACTCCTCTTGTGCTGGAGAGACCAGCAGGGACTGGCCATTTAGGGCTATCAGTAAACCAATACTGTGCTAGGGTGAAAGGAAGCATATGAATCATAAATGTAGCATGCTTCACCTGTTTTGTTGCTAGCTTTATGATTTCATGCTGCTTAAGCATTATGATTTTGTGATTGAACTGTCTGTTTTCCTCCCTTGCAGTGTAATAAGTTGACATTGAAGAAAATCCTCCTCTTTGGGTTATAGCATGTTTAAATATATCAACATTAGATCTGAATCCCTGAAATAGCCCTGATTTGCCCTCTATTCTTTTCAGTTTGTAAGTCTGCACTCCTAAATTACTGCATGGATACTTCAAAGAAAAGAATAACAAGAGTCAAAAGTTTTCTTCAGTTTGAGAGTGTTTGACTCCCATTTTATTATTTGCTTTTTCTTCCATGTCATCTTCTGTATATATTTCATGCTTGTTATACAGTTAATAGAAACAAGGATGAAACGGCTGTAACATCTTTCCTGCCAGTTTAAATCCACGTCAGTATCAAATTGTATATTAAATATCCATATTTAGGAATACTTCCTTTTAAAAGAATACCCATATTTCAATGAAGAGCTTTGTGCTAGAAGGCCCATTAGAAATGACAATGGTAATCTGACCTCTTTTTTATTAAATAATGGCACTTTGAAACAGTTGATGCTGCAATCCCCTTTTGACAAATTGTGCAATAGGTTGGCATCAATTTTGTTTTAGCATAAATTAAGGTAACTCCAAGGATGATCCACCTGTGTCAGTGTGGTGGGTTGACCTTGCCTGGACATCAGGTGCCCACCAAACCACTCTATCACTCCCCTCTTCAGCAGGACAGGGAGGGGAGAAAAATAAGATAGAAAAAAACTTGTGGGTCAAGATAAAGGCAGTTTAATAAAACAAAATCAAAAGGCCACATGCAGAACCAAAGGAAAAAAAGCAAAAGACTTATTCTCTACATCCCATCAGCAGGCAATGTCTGGCTGCTTCCTGGAAAACAGGGATTCAGGACACATTACAGTTGCTCCAGAACAGAAATGTCATAAATAGTGAATGCCCCCACTTCCCCCTCCTTTCTCTCAGCTTTTTATTGCTGAGCAGACGTCATATGGTATGGAATATCCCTTTGGTCACTTTTGGTCAGCTGTCCTGGCTACATCCCCTCCCAAGATTTTGCCCGCTCCAGTGCTACTGGTGAGCGGGAGGAAATGTTGGAGAGACAGCCTCGATGTTGTGCCAGCACTGCTCAGCAGGAACCACAACACTGGTGGTGTGTTATCAACTCCTTGCTGCCTACCAATACACAGCACAGCACTATGGGGGCTGCTGTGGGGAAATTAACTCCATGTTAGCCAGACCCAATACAGTCAGACTGATTGTGTCCTTTGTCACCATTATTCAGGAGGAGATTGGCTGCAATGCTGCTGCCAAAATTCCTCATTTCTGCCATACTGCTGACATATGACGTATGCTCTGATGGAATTAGCTGTCACGTTAAGCCATCTTTAGGAACTCAAGCCATGCTCATGTTCAGGTTTGCTCCATGCTGTCTACTAGGCAACCAAAACATGGATGAGCTGGAATTAGTATTTAGAGGTGTTCTTCCTCCAGTTCCTTGAGTACTCTGTAACTTTACTGATGTTTAAAAACCTTGAAACAAGGAAGAAACCCCAATTCTGGGGAAAAAAGAACCAGGTGCTCTTCAGGTTTCTGTACTACACCATAATGTGACCATAAGTACTCTCAACCCTGTAGTGTGAATGGGCAGAGCCCAGGCCTGGTCATGTCCAGAGTTTTCCTACTATCTTTGTCATGTACTAAGTACTTAATACATTTATCTATAGAATTGTGATCATTAACCAATCATTAATATTACTGTTCTGTTTAATTTTACTAAAAAAATGATAGAGATTGTGCACCATAATTCACAATTTAATTAAGTTGGTGGGTACTAATTCACAGCTGGAACCAGATTGGTAATAATGTATTTGTGTATAAAGTTGTGGATTGGCATCTTCTAGACGGACGAACATGCCTAATTCCCACTAATCTTCAAATAGCTCTCAGAGCTCATTCCTTTTTTTTTTTTTAAATTACAAATTGGATGCTAACCTGCATCTTTTTCATCATTTTAGTGAGCCTTCAAAGTGGCTCCTGATCTGTCATTACTTTACTGTATCTATAGATAAAAAGGGTGTAGATATTATTGCTAGTATGTGTGGCAAATTATGTTTGGTGACTTTATAACCGATTTCTTATAGCTGTGGGCTGTGCAGTGATGAATCATGTCTCCATGTCTATGAAATCTTAGTTAAGCAGCCTATGTTTGGCTCTCTGAGTGCAAGTGGTAATTTTGCCAGAGATCTCAGTGAAAGGAGGAAGGAAGCAGATGTGATCAGATCCCTGTCCCTTCTTATTTCTACGATGGTGTCAGAAGCCTTGAAAGTTTCCAGACCTCCGGGTCCCTTCAAGCCATCTTGAGTTCTGACAACTCAGAATGATCTGTAGCTTAATTAGTTATATGCTAAAATGTGATATTCAACTCTGTATTGTCAAGCCCATCAGAACCCAGCCAGTACACTATAGTTTTTAAGTTAAATAATGTTTGAAACTGTAATTATTAGAAATTTTTCTCACTATTTTATTTATGTTATTACTTCAGCCAAGGAATAGTTAAATCTGAAGTTTTTTGAACAGAAGATACTATCTCACTCCAGAAGATCTGTCTGTGCTTTTTCAAAGCGAAAGATGGAAGTTTTGTTTTGAATTCAGAGGAAGAAAGATCAAACTCTTAGTCAGTTTGGACATGAGAAATGAACAAAGAGATTTGACACAATAACATGTCATTTAGATTGTTCAGGTTACACATTTATTTGAGAGTTTTTTCCTCTTCTTCTGAATAATTTATTTTTTTTTTCAATGAAATGTTTTATGCCTTGGATTTCTATAGTATATTTGCATTTCTGATGCTGCTATTAGACAGGAGCGATAGAGCTTGGTAACAGTAGTGAGGTTGACAGAAATGTGTTAGAAGGAGAAGTTACGGAAATAAAAGTTCTCTACTGTAGCTTTAGAGCCATTACTTACAGGATCATTCAAGACCAATGACCACTGCATTTCAGATAAAAAGTGACATTGTTTTAAAAATAGGGTTTTAAAACAATTTACTTCAAGTTCTTTTTGTTTCCTTTAGTATTCTGAAATTTTGGGGTTAGAGTTTGCATTGTTTTCTCACAATTACTGAATGTTAGAAACATAATTTGAAAAAAGAAAATGAGATTTTTTAATATAATAATACAACTGTGGGAGTGGTTAGATGAGAAGGAATACCAAGTAACAGGAGACTTGTGGAAAATCGTGAGTGTTGCCAGCACAGAAACAAGTAAGAGAGAGATATAAATCAAAATAAGCATCCATTGTATTCTGTTTAGACATTTTCCCAGTCACCTTCCTGGAAAATTATACTATTATATTTCCATTATGGTGGATTTTTCCATGTGCATTCTAGTATCAGAATATTAGACCAAATACAGAAGTCATTTGTAACAAAACAGCAGTTCTTAAGTTCTCAAAACTGCACTGTCTTAATCAGTGGTGGGTTTCTCTTCTGTTTTTCCCTTGAGATGAGATGACTCGACATATTATTTCTTTAGTAACCTATTCATTGGGCTTCTTGGTAGTGAGCTACTACTTCTGACTGAATATTCATATTACTAACTGGTTAGTCTACCAAACTCGTAAACAAGCACAATCAGCAGTATAAGAAAGGCCTACAGGAAAAGGATGCCTTAGGCTCAGTTCATTCCGAACTTTGACATATTCTGCCATTAGAAATATCTTGGTGGTCTCTAAGACATTCTCAATGGGTTCGTATCTTCTCGATCTCTGCACCATTTTCAGCAGCTGGCAACCAGGGTGTCTGAAAGACACCTATGTTTAGGAGCATATCATGAGCCCACTTAGTAAGACGGTAAAAGTTGATAGAAGCAATTGTCAGTGGGAATAAAAAAGGATGTGAAAAATAAACTCAGAGCACAGGAATATACATCCCCCCACCCCCCACCCCTCAATAGTTAGAGGAAGATTAATGAATTCTAGAAAGACAGTAAAACAGGAGGAAATTGTATTTCTTTTTAAAATTGTATTTTAAATAATGTGAAAGCTCTTGTTAAATCCTCTCAACTTTGAGCTTTATCATATGATGAATTGTATTTCTGTGCAAATTCTGTCTCCTGAAGGCTGAAGACAATATTGTTCTGGACCTCTGCTGAGGAATACCACATAGATGTTCATGGATCATGATGTTCTTTTTTCCATTGATCAATAACTGTCATCTGTCCCCTAAAGAAGCTATTCTCTGTGTTTAGTAAAAGGGCTCTCTCTGGGGGAACTGAGGAAGCACAGGTTTTAGTGATGTGTTCAAGATTATATGAGAAGTTTGTACCAAAGCTAGGAATAAACCCCAGAGCTCTTGATCTCTGTTCTTTAACTACAGGACTGTGTTTTCTCTTTGGCAAAGCCCTCTTCCAGTTCTGCTTGTACCTCATTTTATCCGTCTGGATATGTTTGTGCTTTCTGTAACATAGTTAAGCTTTTGAAGTTGGAAATAGTTTAGGAAAAATAGCTTGCATAGTGAGATCCCCTGTGCAAAATACCTTTCAAAGTAGATGTTTAACTCAAGTGAACACCTTGAAATCTTGAATCAAGATAGAACTACATATAACAGTTTACATGCTATAATAATTGTAAAGTAACGATTAAAAAAATTAAAAGGTATTATAAAACTAGTAGTTTCAGGTAGAACTGCCAGACTTGCAGGTGAAAATTAGAATTCTGTTGGTTTTTTTTTTTACTTGTGGTAAAACATGGAAGTGTCTTTATTCTCTGTATATGTTAACTGCTAACCCAAAAGCCCATATCTGCCTGCATAGGTCCTATATGAGAAAAGAAATCTGAATGCCTGACCATTGCAGTAGCTGTAGTTGCTGAAAGGTTCCATTCATAAAGAAGCTCATATTGTTAAAAAAGCCAAAAAATCCAAAAGAAAAAACTCCACAAAATTAGATCAGGTACAGAGGAAATAAATTCTGTATTCTTGAGCCTTTCATGAGCAGAATGCCATTTGGTATATATGCTATTAGATAATTTCAAGTATTCCTTTAATCCTTCTATTGCTACTAAAATGGGTTTATAAGGTAGTGAGACTCAAATGATGCTTTCTGTATATTTTGAGCTTTCTTGAGATAAAAATAATGATATGTTAATTATATATTTCAATAAAAGTAATCCTATCTGTGTAACTCCTGCATAGATGCATGATTGAAATAGAAATGGCAAGGGGAAAAAAAAAGAATAGAAAAGAAAGGAGAAACAAACAAAAAAAACCCCAAACAAAGCAGCTGCTTACAACTACCTGAAAGAAAGATTATCTCTTATCCTAGTTTCCTCTTGCTGAATAAAATGTGATGTGATCAGGTCACTGCATGTAAAATGCTGTAAGAATGTGATCTGTAGTTCATCATTATAAAATTCAAACATTCTTGAACCTTTTATTCCACCCTGTTCATATTTATCTTTTTGGTCCTGCCTTCATCGGGTACCACATTTGTATTGATAAATTGTAGGTACTTGGAGATGTATTGATGGGCTGAAGACAGTTCAAAATGTAGAGTGCTGTGGCTTTGCATATCATTACACCTAGCTCGCTCTTTGCCTCTTGAAAGCTGTCGATTTGTGCATTATTGCTATTCAGGCTGATAAATGACAGTAATTGTTCTTAAGTTGAAGAGCTGGCTTAATGTGCTGACTTGCTTGGGAATTCTGAGCACCAGGGTTAAACTAGTGCTCCACTGGTTCTAGCAAAATGGTCTTTTCCAGCTCAGAATAGATACTTAATTGAATTACTTTAGTTTTCATGCATTTTGCAGCTTTGCATTTGAAGACAAAATATTCATAACAAGATCAGGGAATTCAGAGCTGTTCATAGGGAGGTCAGACTCGGTATGTGCCCTCACTTCAAGGCACCTGCTCCCAGTGGTGCTACCACAATTAAAAAAAAAAAAAAAAAAGAAAAAGTTGAGAGGGAGAATATGTTAGTCCTATAGTGGCACCGAGAAAGGCATAAAAAATTAGATGGAGATGTATCCCTATTCTTGTTTCTACTGTCCCAGTGGTGGAACTTACTAAGACACACTTATAAAGATGAAATACAGCTCGTTTTGTGGGATTTTTTTAAAACAGTGCTTTTCCATATGTAGTGGCACTGTTTTTTCAGTGTATTTACTCTAGGAGTGATGTCTTAAAGCCTCTGTTAATTCTAAAAAAAGATTCTTTCAGGTATAACTCAAGAAGAATTCCTCAAATTTGGATTTTTTTCTTGAATAATGCCCACAGAATTCAAACCAAGAATTCCAAATTTTCAGAAGTCAAGTGTGACTTGTATTGAACTATTCACATTCAGCACTGCTTATGTGTGCTGCAGTACAAATTAAGGCTCACAATTGAAATGTTTGCCTCAGGTTTCCTTGCTTCAGCCAATTGTCTTTGTTTTAAAGAGTCTCTGTATGGTTGAGTGACAGTTGTGCATTTCCACTTTCCACATTGATGCAAAAAAAAAGTCAAATCAGATTGAAAAAAATCGAGCTGTTAAAGAAGAAAATGACAGAATTCAGAGTGAAATTTATTTACTTCATTGTGATTCTCTATGATGACTTACTTGTTTCATGTATAAATTTTGAGTGAGATCAATCCCTTTCATGTGAGGTACAGAAAATGTTTCCTTTTACCTACAAAGATAATTTATTAAAGGTCTTCTGTAGTTCCAAGCATGATATTTGGGATTTCCTGGTCAGCATTATAAATATAGTGATTGTTCATTCAGGGAGAATTTTAGTCACAACCTTACTGCAAGATTCTTGTCTTCTTATTTCTAACTGCTGTAGTGTATAATGTATATTTTCAAACAAAAGTTGTGAAAACACTGGAAAAATAATAAATTCAATATTTGTTTAGTCATCATAGTAAACAGAGTCTTTTTCCTTAGGCTTAAAAAGGAAGATTATTTACAATTATATAAATCTGATAGGTGATCAGTGGATAATGTTATCAGAAAGGCATAGCTCTTTTACAAAGATTTGTGATTGTTACCCTATGTAATTCAAGGTTAATTCTCATTCAGATAGTCTCCTAAGAGCTGGGTTTTTAAATCAGTCACCTACAGCTACCAACTAATCACCTACCAACTGGTATGAGTTCAAGTGTAGATTTGATGTTTGGGACCACTGAAGACTTTTCATGGGTATGCAGGTGTACCCGGTGTGTATCTTAGCTGATCCAAGAGTATTCCTAAAGCTGACAATTGAGCACAGAGACAGAGAGGGTTATGCTACTCATTGTCTATATATGAGACTTACTGTTTTGGATTACTGTTGTTGAAGTAGGTAAACTTTTTATCACTGGAAATACTTGCCAGCTCTTAGGGGGACATTTATGCTGTGTAAATTAGATGTTGAGGTTCATCTATTCATCTAAAAGAAATACTTGGTTATATAGGCTGTAAAAAATTTCAGTTTTCTTCCTTCTTCCTTTGCTGCAATACAAATTTCCTACTCTACAGATATTTGTGCATTTACTGAGCTAGAATTCATTGAAGGTACTAGTTAATTCCTATTTCTTCTATTTCATGCCTCAAATACATTTTCCAGTAAGAAAAGAATCATTACCTGACTATAATAGTCTGGAAAATGTAGATTTTCCTCAAGCTGCCTTTTTACTGATTTTTCCTCACTTATCTGCTTTAAAATTAAACAAATAGTCATTTCTTAGTTTTGTAATAGGAAAACAGCATTAAATGAGTTCATAGGAAGGTGGACTTCTTAGGCCTTGTGTGGATACTGTATTTCTTCTCAATTTTATTCAACCACTTTTCTTGACTGAGCTCATTTTTTGTTATTCATGAAACCTAAAGCCATTGCAGCATAAACCTTAATGGATACTATCTTTCACATGCTGATCTTCACATGCCCAGTTGTCTTGCAGGGTCTCTGATAGAATGTTAAAGAATATTGTGACTCAAGCATATATTTTATTTTTCTTAATCTACTTTTCTCCAGTTCTTTAAATCTTTGCTGTTCAAGTCAGGATAAAGAAGAAAGTATGAAAGTTCAGCTCATAGAAGAACTTGGGAAATACATAATTCAGAAATTTTATGCTATTGGGCACATTTAATATCTGTCCACAGGTTTTATATAATTACTAATGCTTTTTTTTCAGAACTTAATTTTTATTTTAAAGGAAAATGCCTTATCTTTTTTTGTTCCAGGAGAACTTTGAAAACATAGACCTCTTGTTGTTATAATTTGTTTCTGGCAACGTTAATAGTATATTGTCTGCACTTTTCAAACACAGAATGTCTCTCTCCTGAAGACAAACAGATGTCGTCTTTCTGAATGTAAGGACTGAAATAACATTTGTGAACTGTTTTATTCAGCCAGTTGGTATTATGACTATTTTAAATTTAGTAATCTATGAGTGATTATTTTTAAGGTCTCTTGATTTAGAGGCAAAGTCAGGTTCTATGGAGTCCAAACTACGTCTCTAATTCCAATATAACATGGAAAAAAGAGCTTGTTTGTTTTAGGGTTCTAAGCATTTGCAGGTTCCACTGACGTGAGTTGAAATCCTGAAGAGATGGGCAGCTCTGAAAATCCAAAGTTTAGTTTAAAAATTTTGGGTAGTTCACTGGTTTCTGTGAACTGCCTGTTCAACCTGTGAATTCTTTACAGGGTTTTTTGGTTTTGATTTTTTTTTTTTAACTTTTCCCTGTAAAATGAAATTTAGTCTCTCTTAATTGAAGTGTTGGAGTAATGTGCTATGGGCAAGATAATACTAAGGAGAAAAGTAAGATAAGTATTTTGACTGGGAAGGTGAATTTGTATTTTTGTCTCCATGCATTGCATTCTTCCTTTTAAAGGATGATTAAGAGTGTTAAAGAATGTGGTCTTGTGGTTCTGCATCATGCTGAATCTATAATTATCATTTCCAGCTGGTTGACTCTCAGTTGACCTAATGGAATTCCCTGTAGGTGACTGATGTTTCTTTACACCCTTTGTCTGACTTCATTCGGCTCTTCAGGTGGTTGTGGCTTTAAGTTTGGAGTAATCATGGTTGCTTTTGGTTTTGTCGTATAGGCAGGCTGCTGAGGGCTGGTCTTGGTTCTTTTATCCTTCTGGGCATAACTTTTCCTTGCGCATGTATCCACTGTTAATGTGATCCAGCAGGAGATAACTATGCAGATGTTTCATGGTTGAAAAGGGGAAAGGGGAGGGTTTTGCTGCCTGATTTTTACTTTCCTATGTTAATCTGTGTGCTGTATATAGATGTGCCAGTATTAATTTCTGTTATGTATTCAATATTCTTTTTGAATCAGAGCTCTACCACTTTAATTGGCTATGCAAAGCCATTTCATGTGAGGTTGCCTACACCAGGAATGTTATCAAAATTGACCAACTCCTTCCTCCAGGAAGGAAAAGGAAAGTAAATTCATTGTTGCATGGAATAAAAAATTATTCTTCAGAAAAGCATCTACTAGAGGCTGGAGTGGAATGGATCTTTAGGCAAAATTCCTATTTAAAGCTTATTTAAATTTTATGCCCTATGTGATGTGCTCTGTAGAACAATGTTTTCTTCTAAAAGGATGAAGTCTTCTGCTATAGGCATGCAAATATTGTTATAGCAGCCTATGCATCACCCTTAATTGAAGTTTGCCCAACCTTCCCAATTAAAAAAAATGGCTTTCAGTGTCTTAAAACTTTGTTAAATGTTACCTATTTTTATGGGCTAAAACTTGAAAGTTCCTGAAATTTTTGTGTTTCAACTAAAATGTTTTAGGTGTTTCTGAGAACTAGATTACAGGAAATATGTTATTGGCTAATGTTCAAATAGTATTACACCTGTTTTTTGGTAGTTTTAACATTCACTTTCTTTGCATTAGATCTATAGCAGGAGGGCACCAGTTTTGCATTTGGTGTCCACATTAAAAAAAAGTCCTCACTTGGACATGTTTGTATGTGTTCATTAGAAAGTTTTAACTTGGCAGTAAGTTTGCTGCAGTTAGGGTCAAGATTTCAGCTTTGGAAAAAGCTATGTTAGAATGTAATTAAATCTTGAAAGTGCTCTCCTACAATTTTGATATTTGTTCATGAAATATCATGGTTGATACACTGATAGGAATAATTTCAGTATTGTGAAAGCATTAAGGATTAGGTAGTTATTTGGAAGTTGTCCCACCATCTGCGTAATATTCTTGCTCCAGGTTCCTTATTGGCTAAAGCATTGCAGGAGTTTTGGTAGTCTGAGATGGGTTTCACTTGTGTAACTACTCTGTTTAATGGGATCCTGCTGTGTCATAAGGGACAATTGAAAGGTTGCAGGTAAAGTAACAGTAACCCAGGTCCAAACCAGACTCACAGAATCTTTCTTACTTGGAGAAGTAAAAAGACTGTGATGTTTTTGGGTTTTTTTTCTTTTTTTTTTTAATACTAAAAGTCTTAATCTTCATTTATATCAACTCTTCCTTCCCCACCCAATCCTAATGCTTGCTACAGAACCTCGTTAGACTAAGTGAGTGCAACTGGTGCTGCAGTCACAAACCACCTGGAGGAAATCATCTACAAGGGTGTTTCTCACTTAGTTCAGCAGTTGTAACAATTCCAGTGAGCCTCTGTGTTCCTTTTTTTGTACCTGTGTTTGGAAAACATCCCTTTCTTTCTGATAAAAGAGGTATGTGTGTAGAGTTTATGAATATCTGGTTTAAAGATCTTGTATTTTGTGCGAGAGATTTAGAAAGGATTGTTTGATACAATAGTGGTTATTTGGTGATGAGTTAGATTTTTGCTTATCTTTGAAAGTTTCTGTGAAAGCTATGGAAGAGTGATAAGTAGGCAAACTCCATGCATTTTTATGTCATGAATTTGGCTTCCTGTAATCATGAGACTGGCATAAAAATTGAGAATTTATAATGCAGAAAATATTTGTTCTTTGTTTTCTTTGTGAGTTCAGGGTTTGTTAGTGTAAATCAAGAAGCTTAGGAAACAACTTTTTTTTTTTTCTTCCTTTTGGACATCCAGAATCATTTGTTGTAAAGAGCTGAGCATTCAAGGAAATATCAAAACTTTTATGATTGGTAATGTAAAAAAAGTAATATTTTCTGAACAGATTTGGTCATCTTCTATAATGCTTAAATTGTGGTATGTTAGGATGCCACAATTCACACCAAATTTCACATCTGCAGTATTTAGGCTATGTGTATTTATAAAGCAATTAGCTACCAAGAATGTCAAAGTTTTAGCTGGCAATGTCTGATTAAACCATGTCGTATATTCATAGGAAGCAACCCAAGAAAAGGAAGAGGAATTTGCAGCACTTAAAATAGACTTCATATTTATGCAGTAGAAGTGAGGTAAATGTAAAGGTGTGCAAATACTTCCCTTCTCGGTTACCATTTCTGAGAAGTATGGCATTGTGTATATCACAAAGGGATGTCTGTAATTTTTTTCCTATTGCATGCATAGTCTTTAAGAATATTTCATGCTTCGCAGAAATTAGCTAACAACTTCAAAGGTTATACAAGCATAGTAGCTTCCCCCACTATCTCTTTAGAAATATGGAAAGCAGGAAAATCCCAGAGTCTGGAAGAGTTGTTGGAAGAATCATTTGCCTGAGTTAGGTTTAAAATTCAGAGATTCTTGGCTCTTTTCATAATTCATGTCATTAATTTTCCACAAGTTTTTTAGACTCACTTCTGTGAGACCTTTGATAATGCAGATAAAACAAGTGAAGCTCTAAAAGTTAAATACCTCTTTGTAAGTTTAATCCATTTTTAGTTTAAAAGATCTCATTCACTGTGAGCTTTCTTTATAGACTTCTCCCCAAGTGTAAGTAGGGAGAGTCACAGAAAGACCTACATAAGCTATTTTTGAGGAGCTGAAGTTGTGTGTTGGGTTTGTTTGTTTGTTTTTAACCCTGGTCTCTTAATTATCACTGATTATAGTCTCATTCTTTTGTGTTTCTTTTTTACAAAGAAATCCAAGGAATAGTTACCAATATTAATAAAGATAATAGGGTTCTTAATGCAGTGAATCTTTTTCTGTATGTCTTGCCTTTTTTTAATATACTTTCCAATTTCTCAGTTGTTAGGAAACTAGGTACATGTGTGTGTTTTCCCTTTTGTGCTAAGAAACCAAACCTGGGGAAAAATTTGTGTGTGTTCCTATTTTTTTTTCTTAATTTGTAAGTGAAATTTGGGAGTAGAAAAATAAATTTAAACCAAACTTCTAATCACCCTCTACTTCCTCAAACACCTATTGTCTTGTCAACTGCAGAATAATGCGTCTATGTAAGTTAAACTTGAGGAGAGATTTTTGTTCTTGACTGTGGGCAAATCAAAGAACTAGCAAACTTATGTTCTCGTTCTCTAGAGTTCTGTGTGAGGAATTGTTACAGGAAAGGAAGCCCTAACTTCTTAGGGCATGAGTGGACTTGCATTTGAATCCCAAATTTGTTCATTTTCTCTTTCATCCTAAGGAAAAAATCTTTTATGCCAATTTCCCATAAAAGTGATCATGAACTATATTAGCTTCATTTTGATAAACTGATTTCTTTTGACAGAAAGGGAAAATAGTAAGTATGCAACAAATAGTCATATATGAATCTACCAAGCAGATCATGATGTTTACTCCTGCAGGCTTTACTGTATGCAAAGCCAGGGGATTAAAATAATGAATCAGTAAGTGTAAGCAAGCATTTGCAGAATGAGGACTTTTCAATTCATCTTCTTTTCTGTAAGATTTCTGCCTACACCAGCTTGTATGCCAGGATTCTAGCTCATTTTCTGTACTTAGGTCTTCGAGTTGTTTCTCCATTTGACTTTGTTTCCAGGAAAACAGAACAAATCTGCGATCGTTACAGCATGCCATAGTAATTAATAACCTTTGGTTTCTGTTTGTGGAGCAGACCTGATAGTTTTAAAGGAAATTTTAATCTAAAATCAAGTAGTAGAGAGATAAGGGAACGCATTGTTTTGTTTTGTTGTAACAGATGCATTTGTTGCCAAGACTGACCATCAAGTGGCTGAGATGGCTTCATTATTTTAGATGGATAGCTAATTACTGTCTTTTTTTATTATTATTATTATTCCTATTTCTGTCCTTCATGTGGTGGTTGTGAATTAGCTTTGTGCCATTTTCTAAAGTATCAGGCATTTTTATACATTTGGTATATTGAATGGCAAATACTTGATGTAAAGTCTGCAGTTTTACTCCATAACCAGATTGTAAAATATGAACTGAATTAATCATAACTGCAAAGAGTAATGGCACATTTTCTCTTATTTTATCTTTACTGCCTTTCAGATCATGGTTTAAAACCTTCTACATCTGGTGCACAGAATGAGGCAGCAGCTTTGGTAGTGGATAGCAAGAGGCAAAGGTCAAACCAGAGGCTGCACAAATATTGTGCACTGGATTTATTGTTTTAATTAAGAGTGTGGCAGTTCATCATAAACTGTTTATGGTGTTTTTGCACAGTGCAGCATTTTGAAATCAGCTGTTTTAATGAAAACATAATGTCATATCTGTCAAAGTTCTAAATATTTTGAAAGTGAAATATGAAAACAAGAACTTTAATTCTGGGTTTACTGGGATTAGCTCTTGGAATTGTTTTAAAATCCCTTATGTGTCATATCACAGGTAGCATAGTTCTGTGTTGGGGAATGGAAAGTACTGTGTGGAGCTTGTTATTTAATTGTGAAAATACGTGCTCAGGGTTAATGTATTGAAAGACAAAGCTGTTATGATTTGCGTTGGAATGCAAGAATTAAGACATGAACAGAGATAAGGCACTTCCTTCTTCATAAATATGTAAATGCTATATCCTGAATGTGCTAAAAAAACCCTAAAAGACAAAAAAAACCCACCCCAAAAATGAATGAATCCTTAAACCTGGAAAGAAAGAAATATGCTGTGGGTCATATGATGCCGTGATGTATTAGCATCAGGGTCTTTGTAACTAATTATTTAAAAGACCTAACATCTTTCTGTGGACTTTTAAGGCTGAGTGTTTTGTAGCCTAGCAGTTTTCTGCTATTGTTATGTATTCATGTAGATAAGTAAGGCAATTTTGGTTATATTTTTTGTGTAGTCTGATAAAATATTTGTATAATCTGAAAATTATATTTTTGTAGTACTCTCCTTGGAAAATAGAAATTAAGTCTGTCATTAAATGCTAGGCCACAGTAGTTGACTGATCAGGGTAATGTATGTAACATTTTGTGCTATACTTGGTCAAGTTTCATATATATCGTATTCCATGTTATTTTATTAAATTTAATATCTGCACTTCCTATTACCAGACATGCCTCTCATTCAAAGCACAGAGGCGCAGTTCTCTAATCAGAAGTGACAAGCTATATACTTTCTTTCAGCCATTATTCGGTAGCCTAGAGCAAGGAGCTCTGTTTCCTTGAAAATGTTTTGAATTGGGTTATTTTTATTGAAGTATTAAAGTAATTCTTCAGATTTTAGGCTATTATTTAAGTACTTTTGGGAGAATGCAATAACCTCTGGATTCTGTAGCCTTTGTTATGTTAACAATTGTAGCTGCTAAATGTATCTTTTTAATGCTTGTTATGTAAGTGTCTGGAAAAATCATCTGACTGATAGAAACTAGCAATATTTAGGAAATAAACAAGATTAGTTGGCTAAGTTAGTTTGCTACTGAAGTATAATATAGAAGTGACTCACTATTTAAATATACCAATAGATTCTGGTCACCATACCTTTACCAACAAATGTACATGATTAACTGTTTGCTAATTTGTTGCAATGTAAAATTCGTATTCAGCAGGTTTATTCTTAAGGAGTCTGAAAACAATGCTTTCCTATCTTAAGGCAATCTATTGCTTGTGATGATGTTGGTTAAAGCCCTCTACAAAAACGTCTAATATTTAGGTGTGAAAATGTCAAAATAGGTAGGGTAGATTTGGTATTGAAGGAGAAAGGAAACAGCTGTCCCAAAGACAGGGCTGCCTTTGTACCTCTTCTGAAATAGCATGCATCAAAGAGAAACTTAAGGTGAAGCAGCTTTACTGGGGGTATAGTCCTTTTGAGGTATAGATGTTTTCTGAAAGGTGATTTTAATGCATCAAACATTGCCAGTTTTCCTCCTGTGTCTTGTGTGTGTATTTGTGGGGGGAGATGTGTGAAGTAAAATAGAAGAACTGCCAATATTTATTAGAGTTGGGTGAACAATGAGAAGAGATACAGAGTGTTGTCAGCAGGTCTCCCTGTCATCAAAAGAAATATTGGCCTTTGTTAAGTGAAGAGAGTGAGCCTTGTGAAATTTTGCAGTGATGTTGATGTACACGTGAGAGAAGCATAATGCTAAGAAACTAACTCCGATCTTGAATAAAGATCCTATTCTTTTAGGCAAACGTTATAAGCACAATGCAAATTATTTTTCCCAGAAACAATTTCATAATAAATTTCTGCCAGTTGCAGGCATTATCTTGTTACCTCTGTAGTCTTACCTTTTTTTTTTAGTAGAGTATGTGTTAGGTTTTGAGAGCTTTCTTCTGTTAGTATGCTTGATTGATACTGCTTAGTAGGACCGTGGTATTAAACATCAACTTTCTTTATCAGTGTTCAGCACAATTTGGGTACATGTAAAACTGTAGTGGGAGCTAATGTTTGATCAGGACTAGCCTAGATCTAAACACAGCTTTGTGTGTATGTTATCAATTCCAAATGATTGTGTTATTTTCTAATTCAGAAGTATGAAAATGTAGCAGATCCACTGGCTATGTACACCATGTGAAGCAAGGAAAGAGGAAGTACTCATGAGCATGTTAATGGCAAAGTAGGAAGACTTGTAGACAATGTGAGAAATACGTATGGTGAAAATAGGGTTTGGTTCCATTATTTTGCTAGGCACAGGGGTTTTGTATGTAGTTTTGATTAAGTAATTACATACTATACTGTTTGATTTGCAAATGCAAACTGTGTCACATACACAAAAATAGATGATTGTTCTATGGAAAATATGGCCCTGAATAGAATTCCAGAATGACAGTTCATTCATATAATACCAGGTTGGAAGGGACTTCAAGGATCACGTAGTCCAAACTTTCCTGGCAAAAGCTCTGTCTAGACAAAAGCATGGTCTAGAGAAGATGACCCAGCACCCTGTCCAGCCAAATCTTAAAAGTGTCCAATGTTGGGGAATCCACCACTTCCCTGGGAAGATTATTCCAAAGGTTGATTGTTCTTACTGTGAAAAATTTTCCTCTTGTGTCCAACTGGAATCTCCCGAGGAGTAACTTGCACCCATTACCCCTCTTCTTTTCCATGTGATTCCTTGTAAAAAGGGAGTCTCCATCTTCTTTGTAGCCACCCTTTAAGTATTGGAACATGATGATGAGGTCTCCCCTAAGTCTTCTTTTTCTCAAAGTTGGACAAACCCAGCTGTCTCAGCTTTTCCTCATGTGGCAGGCTTCCTAGTCCTTTGATCATTCTGGTGGCCCTTCTCTGGACCCTCTCCAGTCTGTCCTCATTTTTTTTTCTATAGTGGGGACCAAAACTGAACACAGTATTACAGGTGTGGCCTGAGAAGAGTAGAGTGGGATAATGACTTCTTTATCTCTGCTGGTGATGTTCTCGTTGATGCAGCCCAGCATCCTGTTGCCTTTCTTTGCTGCTGCAGTGCACTGTTCACTCATATTGAGCTGCTTGTCCACCAGGATCCCCAGGTCCCTTTCCACAGAGCTGCTCTCCAGCCAGGTGGATCCCAGTCTGTGCTACACTCCTCCTTACAGTTGGATGGAATTAGAATTACTA
This sequence comes from Grus americana, assembly GCF_028858705.1. Taxonomy (NCBI): domain Eukaryota; kingdom Metazoa; phylum Chordata; class Aves; order Gruiformes; family Gruidae; genus Grus; species Grus americana. The sequence goes on from NC_072864.1 coordinate 12,307,939, forward strand.
ATATACAACTATATAATTAATTTTTTGAAACAAATTTATCACTAGTTGAAAAACAAGAATGGCAGTAGAGAACTTGGGGTAGAAATGTAGATGAAACATAAGATGAGGAAAGTCTGACCTGAGAATAGTTGAAGGCAGGGAGACTATTAGGGGAAAATATCTCATCCTGGCCCCATTTTCTTCATACCTTCTGCTTACACCCACTGTTGGAGACAGGGTACAAGGTTAAATTACCCATTGATCTGACCCTGTGACTTGAGCTTTAGAGTCCAAGTGTGCAACCTGAATGGTGGGTAAGTGATGGAGAATCCTTACTGGTTCAGTGCCAGCAGTTAGACTGGTAGTAGGAATGAATGGTGTTGCCTGCTAGCTGCATATACACTAGAAAGGGTAAGTGTATAGTCTAAACAGACATGCCAGGGCATGCCATGACATTCCCCAATATCCTGGTCCCTCTCTGACCTACATTTTAGTGATGGAATTGGGATATGGTCATGGTATGCAACTACACAAACAGCTTGAGAATGCTTCTGGGTCCCTTAGTTTAATGTAGCCTTAGTCAGCTAAATCTTGCTTGGTACTTATTGAGAAGGGTGCTATATCTAGTATTTAATGGTACAACAGAGATGGTCTGCAAGTTAGGAGTACGTATGTAAGGCAGCCAGTACATTCTAAACTTGGTAGTAAATGCTGACCCAGGATATGCTTTGCACTCAACAACGTGTTTCCCAGGATATCATCTTGCCTGTCTCAGAGAATTGACTGTCAGAAATTCCTTAACAACAGAGACATGAGGAAAAAGTTTACCGTTCCCATTCTGCAGTAACATGGGCTAGTTTTAACCTGGCTTTATTCGCTGCTTATAGCGATTTGGCCTGTTGGATTTGATCTGGGAGTTGCTTGGTGAAGTATTGTGGCAAAAGTAAGTCAGACTAGATAGAGCATGTGATTTGTTTTGACTTTGAAAATCTATGGATCTTTATCAGACGTGTGGATCTGTAACACCACTAATGAATAGTAAAATTCATTTAATGCTCTGTTAAAATGATATGATACAGCTTTCGGTTAGGAAAGATGTAAAAAAATTTCATTAAAATTAAACATAGTCAAGTTGTATATATTCAGAACTTTTATTGTTCAGCATTACAGTGGTATTGTATGTACATAGGAACATTTTATATTTTAACTTGTAAGTCCTGAATTAGAAAAAAGCATCCGTGTTTCTGCAGAGAAAATGTATGCTGTCCTTAACATGCATTTAAAAAAAAGGAAAAAATCCAAATAAAAAAACGGAAAAAAATATTACACTGCCTTTAACTACTACTCGTGTTATGAGATGCAAAGTTTTTACAACCTGCTAATCATTGATACAATTTCATTTGTATGAAAAAAATTTCTTAACACTGTGGACATAAAGGTAGAAATGACAAGAGGATATGCAAGTGGGATCAGATGTACAGAATTTTCACAAAAGACAGAGAAATATTTATCCCAAAATGGGACAGATAAAATTGTATTTGGAGATCTTCAGTTTAAATGTTAGTTGAAACAAATGTGAATGGTAGAAATTATGAAATCAATCACATAAGAAGCAGAACTTTAAAACTTTTTTCTCTTAATTTTTCTCAAATGACTATCTGTTTATTATTCAATGATATTGACTATTAAAATTTATTTTGTTTAAAGAATGCTGGCATATTATGTGGTAAATTAAATGATACATTGTTAACGAATGTATAATTAGCACTCTTAATGAAAAGCCATAGCTTGATAGGCAAATTTCTATAGCCTTAAAGCAAAAAACCCCGTATCTTTATTGTAATAATCTACAGCAAGATAAAATAAATAGAAATATCTGAAAATATATTAAGATATATGTATGTACATTGGACATTAGTGCTATATACAAAATATATTGGGAATGGCTTTCAAAATATTTCAAACATTGTTGACCTTTGTTATATAATACCAAGCTCAGGGAAATATATTTGCATAGATTTAGTAATATATTGTAAATAACTACATAGGACAGTGCACATTTTTCCTTAAGATGCAGCATTATAAGCAAGACATTAAATTATGCCTATCAGACAAAGCAGCAGAATCTCAACATTTTTTTTTTATAGCACATTCTATTGGGAAGACATCTCTGCTTCTAAAAAGCACATGCATTAACTGCCTGATTCATGTGGTGACATGTGGCATATCCAAATGTGTTATGGATCTCCCAGGAATAAAAACAACATAGCAAAATCATCACCTTGGGATGTTCATTGAGTGAATATTTTACAGACATACTCCTTTTATATTTATATAATAATTTAGTGTTATGACAATTTTTTTAGCAGTGTTGGCAGTTTTTCTTTTTTATAATGGTATTATATTTGTGAGCCTATTAAGTGCACATGGGCTAAACTACAGAAAAAAGTATTTTTCATAATTCCTTAGGGTGCTTGTAGCAAAAGAACCATATTGGTATAGGAAAATGTTAATAAAAGGTCAAGCAGAACTTTCCAATGTTTATCATGATAGCAATAGCAATTTGGGGCTTTTTTGAATTGTATATTGAAGAAGCGGATTTATGGAGTGTAGGGAGAGGAAACTGTACTTGATCTCTTTATTAAAAGACCTGTCTTAGTTTTAACAATAATCAAGGTAATTAATTTATACCATTTTTCCTTTTAAATATCTGGAAATTGGTGTGAAATTGTATGAAGTGAGTGGAAGAAGTTCACAGCTTGTTTTGCTGTGTTTCTGTGTTACAGCTTTTGCTCTGTACTGTAGAATCAAGAATGATGCTTACATCAATGTAGTCATTTTTGCTGCTCCAGAGAGCTGGCATTCAAAATGAGAACAATGCTTTTGGTAGAGTGTATTCTTACACAACGGATAAAGAATGTTGGCTTATAATTTAGGAATTAGTCCATTCTGGTGCATCATCATGTTCTACTTGCCTTACATTTATATTTGCACTGAAACAAGGACCTAGCTAGGCTATTGTTGATCAACTCTTAAGTGTCCTGGAGTCACATAAAAAAGTCTGAGCTCAGATTTTGATTTGATGATTCTTTTAGAGTGTTTTTCTTGCAGAGATGTTTAATTATGGAATAGATGTGTCTATTTAGACCGTACAGTTTATAAAACGCATTTCCATGTTTATCCAACAAATTTGAAGTAGTAAAAGCCAGGTAATGTGTGTTGACTATCTCTGAACAGAATGAAAGCTGACTGGCTGATTCAAATTTCATTGGTACCCTGCTTGGTGTTCTTTCAAACTGACCAAGTGTCTGGTCTTGCACCTTTGAAGTCTGTGTGATTATTTTTTTTTTTAATTTTTTTAAAAAAGGATATTTAAATGCGAGCTATGATGAGATTATGGCATCAACGTATACATGTGTCTTTACACTCTTTTGCTGCGAGTTTACATCCCATCAGCTATTATTATCTCCCCAACAAGAGAGTAGTAAGTAAATTTGTGTACTGCTTCTTTGTGCTTTAATTTGCTTGAGTGTTTGTTTTATCCTAAAACAAACTATTTTTTTCATTGTCTTCCTGGTGGCAAGAGCGGGCCATAAACTTCAATGTAATGCTAATGAATGAGTAGTGTCACACCTGGTAACTGGATTAGGATTAACTACTGCAGAGTGTCTCATTCCTGATAAATTCAGAAGACATGGATGATCTACAAATGACAATGCAAGCATCTTCAGCCTCAATATTGTGATGATACTGATTTTCAGTTAATTTTCTGTTTCTGCTTCAACAGATAAAACTGTACTAGGTGCATGTAATAGTGTATGTACAGTGCATAAATGATATTACGAATTCTGAACCAGACAGTTCTCTACCTTATTTAGAAAATGCAAAAATAATTTTCTTCAACTGCTTTGTGAATCTTTCTCTGGTAGTATGCTATGCTTTAATTATATGCAAGTTACAACACTGTTATGCTGCAGATTAAAATACTGACCACAGACAAATACTGCATCTCCTCAAAATAGAAATGTGTTTTCTGTGCAAAAGTGTAGATAAAGGCTATTTTCTTGAAATTGATCCAAGCTGGCTCCACAGGAACAGAAGCATGAGCATCCAAAGTAGCTGTAACAGCAGGAAATTCACTTTTCATTGCCATTTTGCTGTATCCCTTGTGAGAAGGGTTGAAAATAGTGCAGGGAAACTACAGGAAATCTATACCAAATTTTCTTAGAGATCCATCTTATTGTTTAGCTATTTTCCATTGTATCATATTAGCACTGCATTTAGTATTTATTTTTGGCAGAGAAAGTAGTGGTGATTTTTATGTTATCAAAATGATATTAAGAATTAATAAAGAAGTGTTAATGAAGAGCAAATGATGTTGGTAAAATAAGGTATAGAAAAGATATAAAGAGTATCACGTTTGCCAGTAAAAACTAATATTTAATATGCTGCTTAATATCTGGTGTCAAGTTATTAATGGTTTCCACTTTTATTATATGGTCTAGAAAAAATATTTTCTTATGTCTCTATGCAGCATTTAAAAAATTTTAATTTTTCTTTTTTCTTTCAAAAAATCCTTTTTGTGTATCACAAGGCTTCCCTGAAAGCTTTGCTGTGCAGTGAAATTGTGATGCTTTTCACACATGTAGAAATCTTTTGTAGGTACATCTTAAATAGCTAGTGAGTTGGTGAACTAAGCTACATGAAACCCATGTAATGTGGAGATGAAACATCTTGAACATAGATGTGATGATAAAGCATTTCAATTCCTATGATTTGGGGGAATAAGAACTATTGTGACTTCAGGTGTCTTAGATAAATACAGAGATTGGTACTTAAACTTTGTCTGCCTACCAAATAAATATCTTGGAAATTGTCAGTTCAGATTTTAATTCTGAAATGTTTGAGTTTTACATTAGAGTTCTGAGTTTCACTGTATGTTTTGGTTCCCAGCTACCAGAGATAGACCAGTAGCATTGAGGCATGGCATGAAGCCTAAATTAATAAGCTCTTTCAGGCTTATTAGGCTGGACCCTGTGCTGACACTGCCAAATTGGGCAGCTGGGGGAGGAGGGAGGTAGCAGCAGGGGTCAGAAGAACAAAGGATAGAAGACAAGGAGACAGCATCAGGCAGTGGCAAGAAGCAATGTGGTGAATAGGAGGGAGGAAAGGGAAGGTGGTGGCTGGCAAGGAGGCAGGGCATGAGGAGAAGAAAGTGGAGGTAATGAAGTTCATTCCAAAAAGAGAACTGGTGACCAAGGACTTATTTTATTCAATGTAACATGCAACATGAAACCTGGTATGAGTTACTTCTCAGCTAAAATAGTTATTTTTCTGACACTGAACTCTTGGGATTTTTACGTATAGAACTGGTCTCTACTGTAGCTGTTGTTATATGTAAGCCCTGTTAATTTTTTTGCTGTTAGCTAGTATGTAAACAGAACAGAGATGAACCAATCTCCTAAGAAATCCCATCTAGTCTGTGCATTGTAGCTTGGCATATGAAAAGGCTATATTTGTGGGGGTACAGTGGTGGATAGCACTTTCGATCTGAAAGTTGTCAGAACTCTTCACCCTCACTGGTGGGAGGGGTTGGGGAGAGGGGAAAGGGAAGGCCTTACAGTGAGGGCAAGGCTGCTGGGAATCTGTGGTGTTGTCTGCTTTGAGCTGCCAGGATGGTCAGAAGAGTTCCATTTCTACACAATCCTTCAAGGATTGTTAGTAATTGTCTTCTCTAGCTCATCTCCAGTCTGCCATGGAGCTAATCTGAAGTCAGCACATCTGGAAGCAAGACGGTAGAAAGGCCAAAGTTCAGTCTTGGTCTCCAATGGATCGTCTCTGTTAAAGAACAGACCTCTTGGAGCTATTGTAGTGTGATTCTACCTCTGCTTTGTCCCTTCTTGATGAAGTGATCAAGGAAGAGTTCTGACAGCTTTTCTGCAGATACTTTCTTTGTTTAAATTCATCAAACCCAGGAGGAGTAGTAATTTGGACACAGGCACTCACTTTGCTGTAATAGGAAGTGAGATTTTTGTGGTACATCTTTAAAGTGTTGTCATTCATTTTTCACGGAATATCACCCTTAATTGAAGAGTTTTCACTTTTCAAGGATCTGTGTATTCCTTCCTCTTCTAGTTTTAAATTTGAGCGCATAAGATTGCTTGCCTCTTTTATTGGCTATCTTGCCAGAAATATTGAATGCATTCTGTGAGCTCAAAGTTTAAAGGAGTGGCACTGAAGCAGGTTTGAGAACTTTGAAATACATATGATGTTTTTTTACATATCTGCCAGATTTTGAGAGGTGCCTAGATATGATGCAATGAGCTGCCCAAACAGTCAAAAACGTACAATACCACAGTAATGGTAGTATCTAGCCGCGTTCTGACTGCTGTTTATATTCCTGTAAATATCTAGAGTTTTCTTCAATGTATTATTTTGGGGACACAGGGAAGTTGCTATTGTTGACTTGGAAACCTGAGGAGTTTGTGTAATTCATATGAACTAAAACCATATGCATTGATCTGTCATTCATGAGGACCTGCAAATGGGCTGTTATTAAGAATGTAAATGAGAATTAGACATCCGTGTCCTGTTAAATTACTCGGAGGTACCTCACTGTCATTTGTGCCTTTGACTGCTTCTGGGGTGTGTGTTTTGTTTGGACATAGTTATGCTGCTGCTAGGTCTGATTATGGCTTTTGCTGGGATTTCTGCAGCAGAGGTCCTGTGCTTTTAGGTGGTCTGCTCTGAGTGCTAGTCCTCTGGAGCTGGAGCTTTGCAGTTGTGCCATCCTCATGAAATAGAGCTGTGCTACAGAATTGTCTCTGCTCAGTCTTTGCGTTCTCTTCCAGCCCTGGGGTTTATATTGAGTAAAATTTGACTTAATATCTTAAGTGTTGCTCCTTCTTCCCAGAAATAGAGAATGTGTAGATAACAGTATTTCCTTTCCTTAGTTGCTCTATTTTTTTTCTTGTGCTGTTTGTGAGAAAATAAAGACTATGTAAATTCCTGCCCAAGTAACAGAGATCCCATTTGAAAGCAGATTTAGAGATTGGTAAATAAAGATGAGCAGCCACATTACACATTGCATGATAAGTGATTGAAAAATATTAAAGCATGTTTATGATTTAAACATATCCTATTCTCAGCCACTTCCAAAAGTTTTATCTGACTTATATGTTTTTTGAGGTCTTACCTGCTTCTGGAATATCTCCATTTCTCTCCTCCTGTTTATTGTGTGGTTTTCTGTGTGGGTTGGTGGGTTTTTGTGTTTGGTTGGGTTTTTTTTTTTTTTTTTTTTTAAGTGCTACCTCTATCATGAATGAGAATTTTAAGGTATTTTATCATACCTTAAAATTATCATAATGGAGGAATGGATAATGTTAAAGACATCTAGCAATTCCAAGAAACATGTTCAGATTTCTGAAATTCCTGCTTATTTTGTCTTCTACCCAATGCACTTCTCAATTTATTGCAGCTTTTCCCTCCTTTTTAAAAACTGTAGTAGCACTGGATAACTTTTTTTAACAAAATCCTGTGCATGGGGTTTCACAGTAGTGAATATGTTACTGTACAATGAATAGTATTAGATTCACAACATGAAATTAATTGTTCAAAAGATGACATTGACCCAATTCTGCCTGTTACAAGGTTTTTTTATCCCACTGCCTTTTGCTGCTATAGTTAACAATACTATTGAGTGATTAGCCATTAAATAAATAAAAAAATCAGAATATGTCTAAAATAAGTCACCACGGATTTTCTATTTATATAGTAATATTGGACAAGGATGATATAGAATTAGCCAATAAATTTATTAGTTTTAAGAATTTTACCTTTGAGTTCTGCTATATGTTTAGGTTTGTAGAGAATAGTATTTGGCCACTTGCAGCTATTGCTGAGACACTAAGAACTTCAGGAAAATATGGAGCAGTGTAAATACCTAGGAGAAGGAAAGAGAACTTTTAGGACAGTTACATATATATATGAATAGTTTTTTATTTTTCCTTTTTATCATTAATATTTTGAATTTTCTTAAAATATGTATTTTTTTTTTAAAGTATTGTGAAATCTTGGCTCGGTTATACGAATAACACTTTGAAATGCCCTTGCCGCATTTTTAGGGGTATTTTTTGGCTGATGGTGATCCTTAGAAGTTGTTGTTTTCTCCAGATCCGTTGCTGCTGTTTGTTTTCTATAGAGAAATAGACTGTTTTTCATCTTTGTTCACTGACTGTATTGCATTTTTTCCTACACACGGCAGCATGAAAAATCATTCCTGTGTTCTAACTTGAACACTACTGCTGGTATTGGGTGGAAGCACCCAGGGAGCGATCCCACTTGTGGCCTGTTGGTGGGAGTATAGGCACACGCACCTGCAGCACACCGGTGCATCAGCAAACTGCAATGAGGCCATGGTTGACCTTTGTCAGGCTCAATAGCCTTTCATTTATCACTGATCACAAGAGTGGAATGAACATATTTACTTGTGTTTTACTTTCCACTTATAATATCTAGTGGCATGGGAGGAAAATGAAAACAATTGTTCATATGGGAAATTTATGTGCTTCATCTGGCTGTATGATTTCCACAGTTGTACCAGTGCCACTTAGGGACTGGTATTGCATTTTACATCTTTAGGCTACAACAAAGTAGCTTTTCCATCTGCTGTGAAGCCTCCTAATAATGCTTGTCTCGCTGTGTTTTTGTAGTACAGTGTTTCATTTGAATAGCAGACTTCTTTAGCTCTTTGTTTAACAAATGCCTTTCATCTGATGTAAAAAACCCACTTTTGTTTTAAGGATATTTTCCTTTTATCCTTAGTGAATGGAAGATTCCTGTTTCTGATTTCTCCTGTTGTATGCTGGGTACAAATTCATTTAAGTACCTGAACTAGTCTTATTCCAGTTGCTGAGTTCTAGATGGAAATAATTTCTGGATATTATGCAAAGGGTCTCAGAATTCACTCCCATCATAGGTTTGACACTGTTCATCCTGTTCTCTTCCATGCTTTACTTATTCAAACAGTCCCATTAAAATCAATGGGATTATTCATATAAGTAAAACAAGTGGGAGTTGGGGTTTGAGTGATTCCATCCCCCCCCCCGCCCCGTGACTTTTTCATCATGTGTTTCAACTTCTGTAATGATTAAGCCTGTGATATTTTCTGATTTTGAGCACCAGTTTTCAGATTTGTGTTTAAAATTTGTACATATCAGTACACTTGTGCAAATCTACCTACAAATAGATTCTCCTTTCACCACTCTTACAGTATGTTAAGGCAGTTTTATTAAACTGTATTGCAATGTTGAATGCCCTATCATTTGATTCAGTTAAAATTTCTAGAAAGGTAAATTATTTCTTTCAACTTCACAGATTAAAGTAAATATATATATATACACACACACGCACCAGATTCTGATCACTAAATGAGAAGTTTATCTTTCATTATCTCCTATACATCAGCAAATTCTGGTGGTTTATGTATTGTGAGCTTCCTTGTCTGTAACCTGAGTATAGTGATAATTTTTAGATGAGATTTAAACAAAATGTAAGTAATTTGTTTACTTAATAGTATAAAGCGAATAGGTGGGACAATAAATATTATAGTATAGTGTTTGGAATTCACGTATCATTGTAAAATTCATAAATGCATGACTATATTCTTAACAGTAAGTGGCATTGCTTTACAAATACTGCTATGTACAGCAATGTTTATCAGTAGGTAATTTCAGAGATACTATAGGTATGTGTATAATAACTTCAGTAATAAACAAATTATGAAATACTGTGATCTACTGATGGATTTAATTTTTCTACTGTATTGCTTGCATTTGTGATGTAGTTTCTCTTTATTTAACGTGCATGGTTTACAGATTGGAAGCAGAGCCAGATTACAGGGAAATCAAATAGGGTAATAGAGTGAAACTGCATTGAAAGCAGAGTTCAATGAAATTCCAAAATAATTTTAAGATTGCATTCTGCAAATTTTGAGTTCATAATAAGTTTTTCACTTTAGAAAGAAGACATTGCTTTGTGTGTGTGACAGGAGTGCTTACTGGTTGAATACTGCATCTAGAGCACAGGAAGTACAAACGTATTCTGCTCTGGTACGATGGTGATTAAAGGGTGTTGCAGCCCTGAGTTTGCCAGTGGACAGCAGAGTTTACAAAAAGCTTTACCTTGTCTTTTGGTATATTTCTTATAAGCAGATCACATTTCTGTATTTCTATCAGTATTAGCACATATGAGTCAAAAAAAAAAAAAGGGGGCATAATGAAACCTGTATAAAATGATACTGTTGCATAAAAATGCTGACCAGTTGAATGTTACATAGATAGATGTTATCTGAGGCTAATCCTGTTTTTAATGCCTAACCCGAGCACCTTGGGGCTTCAGGACCTATATTTAATTTATTATTTGTAGCTGTCCTTTTGTTTCTGTAGAAGTGATACATTTGAAATGCGTTTGCTGTATCTATTTGCTTAATTTAAGAGATAACATTCACTTGCTTAAAAGCAAACTTTTAAAGTTACTGAAGGCAAGCAGCAGTCTCCTTCTGCGGTGAATGGAATCTTCTCTCAGCTAATTAGAATTTACCCCATTTTCCCAGTAGTCTCACAATTGAATTATTCAAAATTGCATTTCTTTATTGCATGTTGCCAAATTTCGAGGTGAGAAAATATTAAGATAATGAACAAATTTTTATGACAAATTATTACCCTTAATAGAAATTGTTTTTCTTATACATAAAGATCAGAAAACATGATGAAACACGCACTGTACTAGAACTGGACAGAAAATGGTTTGATACCGAAATAAATATACGACACACTTTTGAACAGGCAAATATTGATGGTGGGAGACAGGTATATATGTGTATGTGGGTTGTATTCATGTGCAAAGAATTATAAGATGCTGAAATGCTTCTTTGTGTTTTGTTGCTCTTTTCAGTGAACACAGAATGATAAAAGAACTAAAGGATGTGAAATATTTTACTAATTTTATTTGCATTTAAGTTTTAAAAATATCTTATTGCTTGAAACTGAAGTTAACTTTTTAAATTATTTATGGTAGCAATAATGCATGTTTTTGTTATTGAACTATATCTCTATAGTTCATCTAGTGAACAAAATCCTCCCTCAGCTAATTATAACTTACTGTATTTTCCCAGCAGTCTTACAATCAAATTATTCAAAATTGCATTTCTTTATTGCATATTGCTAAAACCCAAGACAAGCAAACATCAAGATAATAAACAATTATTTATTGCAAATTATTACCTAATATATAAGATTAACAGCTTGTAACTATTAAGATTAATACATGTGGTAAACTGTATTTATTATACTTATTTTGTAGCAAATATCTTTGTATAAAACATATGTTTATGTATTGCAATTAATGAGAAAAAGTGTAAGATTAACAATTTAAGCTGTGTTTTGTTCTTAGATTTATGCACACTGTAAAATTTATTTATCACACTTATTAAAAGTATTTAATGATGGACTTTTAGATGCTATATTTTTAATGTGCAAATATAAACTAAAGGAGTGTTAAATTACAAAATGGAAAATTATAACTGAAGTCAAAGGATCTAACTATTTTCTGCTATAAATCTACTTTAAAATGATCATCATTGGAATTACAGAATCCTTAAATTGTGGCCTTTATAGTACATAATGAGTTGTGATGAGTTTTCCTTTTTAAAGGCTTTTTTCATCATTAGAACTAAACTCAACATCTTGCTCTTAAAGATAAATGTAGCTCATAGTATAAACATTGGAATCATATCTTTTTATGATGAGAAGTTAAAATAACATTTCTGAGAGAAGGGAGCAAAACCAGACAACTTGTGATGCACTGTGAGGAAGAAACTGAATCTAAAAATGAGGCTTCTGCTTTGTCTTTGGAGAAGAGCTGCTGCTGCAATCACGTAGATTGCACAGGTTGACTGAGAAGATGTTTCAACACTCCCTTATTCTGGAGAGACTTGTCTGGTCAAAGTAGTTCTAAACTGATTTTTGCTTTTGCAGAAGTATAATATTTTTCAGCATCTCTTATGCTTTCTTCATTTTGCTAGGAGATATTTACTGCTTGAATCTGTCAGTGATTAGGCTCTGGTATAATATGTTGTCTTAGCATTTTGTTTTAGAAAATATTGCTGTATTGCAAGTACATTCAGAACCTATTTATATACTGGGTTTTTTTTGGTAAAGAAGCTATTTTTTGGGGAAAGAATCTTTCAGCTGAAATGTATTTCTGCTTCTGCTTCTTCCTATGTGACCATGGTTAGTACCAGACATTTAGAGTGTACTTAATGATGTAATTACAATAAACAAGTGATGTGATTTCATACTTAAGCAAACAGCCATGTACCTAAGCAGGTTGGATAGGGCAAAAACCCACATTAAATCTACAAGTTGTGTGGTGGTGTGGTTTTTGTTGTGGGTTTGTTGGTTTTTTTTTTTAAATTTTGTGTGAATGGTTCTCATTTAAACACTACATAGACAGTATTTCTAAAGATTAAATGAAATTTTTCTTTTACTAATTGGGTACTTCCAAGAGATTTTTTTTTTAAAGAGCATTCAAAAATGATCACAGTAAGAAGAGAAGGAAATAATAAGAATGGCAAGCTGTGTGTTTTTAATTTTTATTTTTTAGGTATTCTAAGCAGTTATTCTCACTATTATAACTTTTAAGCATTCGGTATTGTTTTTAAATAACTTTACTATGTCGGACTTGAAATATTGAGCTATAAGTGTTTTTTTTAAGTCAGGTAAAAATATAGTCAAGTTTCATTCCATCAAATCACTAGCTATCATAAAGAGAATCAAGTAAAAATATTGTTTTGCTAAAAGCAGTGAAAACTTTGAACTGAAAATGAGGTGGGGTTTTTTGATAAGCTTTTCTGGAACATAAGAAAAATGTCTTTTACTTTTTGCTTAAAAAATTGATTTAGTTTTGTGTTTTAAATGCATTGAAACAATGATGTACTGAAGAGTTCTGCTTATTGCTACAGGTGTTACTCCTGTTTAAAAAAACGAGTCAGTTTTTCTCTAGATGTAATTTATTATTATACAGTCATTTGACAAGATTTGTCTTCAAAGTGCTAATATGTTGAACTGGTCTTGTTTCCATTGAAGTCAAAAGGCTCTCTGAGTCTTTTTTGTTTATTCCTCATTTGTTATAGACACAGATGTGAATCTAAAAATGCCTATCAAAATGTGTAATTTACTCAGGTTATTTTTAAAGGCTTACATTCTTAGTACGATGCTTCAGTTCTAAAACACCTTAGTTTGCTAATTTTGAAGTAGTAAAGATCCTGTATATTATCTATATGTCTACGGAACTCCAGAAATATTTGATCTAAATTCTCTTCCGCTCAGGGAATTTAAATGATCTGATTTGGGCTGTGTGTGGCTAGCTGAAATTTCCTGAAGTGGGAATCAGTACTCTAGTGCTCCCTCCTGTCTTCAAATTTACGATCATAAAAACAACTATTCTGCAGCAGACCAAAAACCTTCTAGGACACCGTCCGTGTTGTGACATTGGCCAATGAAGGATTTAGAGGGAAAGAGTGGAAGTAGCAGAGCAAAAGTAGGGTTATATTTTCCCAAATTTGTGCTCCCTGTTTCTGGAAACTGACAGTTTATGACCTATACTTTTATACTTCTGATTATCCTTGTTTCTTGTCTCCAGTGCCCTTTTTAGTTCTATTATCCTTTTTTGAGAAATGGTTTCCAGAATGCACTCAGGTTTAAAGATGTAGGCATTCAGAATCTCTACCGAGGAAAGGCAAAATGGCTTAAGAGCACAACAGAGCTCAGCCCTTCTTTGGCATAAACTCCCATAGCTACCGTTTGTGATTGGTGTTTTGTAGGCAAATGCCCTCACGGCTCAAGCAGGGACTGTCAGAGACTGGTATCAGAATTATTGAGCTATAATTAGGCCCATGATGCTCCTCTTCCTAGAGTCATCCTTCACAGGGCAGAACTTGGGAAAGACACTGACCTCATGATCAGTTAACACAAATGATGCTTCCTCCAATGAGTGTGTTTGTGTGTGTCTAGACTTGGCCCTGGTCCTAAGAGGTCCTGACTTTGGTGGAAGTTGTAGCTATATAACACGCCACAGGATGAGATTTAATAGTTGCAGAACTGAATATAGCATTTCACAGAAGTCACAGTTTAGACAAGTCCCCTGATTCTGTATTCGTTATATCTGTTTTCTTTGAGACTAACTTGACTATGGAATTTTACTTCACTGAAGTGAGAACAAAACAATCAACTTTTGCAGCTGATCTGTGAAAAACCATTATCATTAGGCCATCTGGAAAAAAAGCATTTTTAGGTCTTGAACAGTGGCTAAGAGCTCGTTTTTGAAGAATAGATTTCTTGTGATTGCCACATGATAGTGACAGTGCATTACCAAAAAAAAGTGCTGAAACAAGTAGGGTTTTATAGCACCATTTATATTCTAGGTTTATTTCTGCAATAATTTAAACTTTTTCCTACTTTGCAATTTCTTTGTGCTAGTAAAGGTTTATATAGCTTTGGAGACAGTACTACCTGGAATGTTAACTCTGACCGGATTACCACAAAAAACACAACAGCAGAAAGAAATTGGCTACTTAAAAATGGTATGAAGCTGAATAAATGACACATGAAATTTATATGAAGTTTGAATTTTTGTGGCATCAAAACAGAGTAGACAAAATAGGATTAGGTCATTGACCGGGGACCTGGTGTTACTGTATATCAGATATTGAAAGTTTTTTGTAGTAGTCCCTAAGATTGACTTCTAATATAAAAATGGGGTGTTGAGTGTATTGTGGGGGGTTTTTTTTGGGTGGGGGAGGGACGGAGGAGGGCAGGGGGAGGGTGTTGCAGTTTTCTTGAGTGTGTATGTATGTTAGGTTTTGTGTGGTTTTGTCGTGTGTGGGTGTGGTGGGTTTTTTCCCCTTCTTTTCCCTACTGCTTATGAAGTACTATGTACTTTGAGAGATGTGAGTCCACGACAAGAGAGTATGAATTTGGAAAAACTCTTACAAGTTCTTGTTAGAGAATGTTTATTGATCAGGCTTTCTCATTGTACTATTTAGAAAATTCAGGCAAAAAGTATGGCTGAGACATGACTGAGAAGTGTTGGTTTTTGTTTTTTTTTTTTAATCAGAAATGGATTAAAAAAACCCCCAACAAACAAAACCCAGAACAACTCATACTTTATTTAAAACTGTTTGGGAGCGAGTTCTCTTCAGTATTTCCACAAACTGCACAATCTATCAGATGCATTGTGCATGTGGTAACTGGAAAATTGTACGTTCATGGAAAAAAATTTAGAAAAGACACTTTAAAAAAAATCTGAACAATGTAGCACATGTATTTATCTTATGTCAAATAGGGTGGTAATGCAAAGCTAAGCTCATTTACAGAGGATGAGAATTGACTAAGGGTGATTTGAACTGAAGGTCATAAGGGTAGCTCTGCAAACATTGCAGATTAACTAATAATGGACTGTGCTGCAAAACTATTTGTCCACACCAAGAATTAAATGCTAGATTTACTTGTAGTGCAGGCAGTAGGAATGCACAGTAAACAGTAAAGAAAAGGTTCTGCTCATCCTGCTGAGTTGTTTGTATATGGGCCACCTGATATCAAGCTAGGGACACTGTTTTACTAGCCAGTACGTTCTACATTGTGTGGAAAAGGAACATAGGGACCAACTGGAGGGGGCGTAGGGGGTGAGGGGTTTTGTTTGGTTCTTTTAATGTATCCTGTACCTGTGTTCTTGTACAGATAGCCCCCCTTGTACTTTGGATGTAGGCTTTGGAGTAATAAATTGATGCAGAATATTCTACGCAACTGAATCTATATCTGAATCCTAAACTTTCCCTGTGGATTTTTGATTGTCTGCAGACAGATTGTAGTCTAATGGTGGTTTGCCTCCTTGGGTATTTTTTTTGTTTGTTACCAAATCACATACATGTTTTTAATACACAAGATGTACTTTTTAATATTGCTTTTCCATATGCTGCTCTAAATGTATACATTCCACATATTGCATCCAGGGATTTTTTTTTTCTTTCTTTCCCCTGAGGAAAAGTGTTATTCAGTGGAATTTATCTGTACTTCAGGAAATCTCAGGCAGGACAGATGGAATTACGAAGCCCTGGAAAGATATACACTTGCTCCTAAATGGTGATGGATATGAGTCATGATTATGATGAGTATGAGGGAGCTTGGTTTATGAAAGTGCAGATGAGAAGGGATGTGATCCACAAGGTAATGTTTCCATTTAGATGGGGTCCAGAATATGAAATATCTAAGGATACATGATGACAGAGTTTTCAAGTGTGGTATCACAGTTCAAAACTGTATAGGTTTCAGTGTCAGAAGCATAGGTATGCCATTATTTCTTCATTGAACACCACTAGGGCTCAGAGATAAACTTTTGTATTGGAATTCAGTTTATTATTTCTCATCAATAATAGATGGGATATTGACTGTAGATATTCAAATATTTTGCAATCTACCCTATGATTTTCATGGTTGGAATTGTGAATTTGGATATAAGTGTTTTTGTATTATCCATTACTGTTTTACAGTTTTCACTGGAGCCTTGAAATACTCAGTGCACATGTTCATGCACATTCTTTAATAGCAACCTTGCAAATTTGTCCTGAAATTTTACTTTCAGGAGTCACAAAACCTGCTTGTCTGCCACATGCCCTGAAGATTGATTAAGAAACAAAGGATATTTGACAAGTTTATAAAAAATAATTATTGCCCTGGGCAAATGAGTAAGTAGTATTTTGATTTGCACGTAGCCACTTTTGAAAAGCTAGTTTAAATATGAGACATTTTAAGGCAAAGCATAAAAACCCTCACAGCATGGAACACATCTAGTTAGGGATGTACAGCAAGAAATAATTCTGGATTTATGAAAAAAAAAAATACTTGAATTTTAGGGGCAAAAAATTCCCCAAAGTGAATTTAATCAGAGACTTGCATCCTCTTCCTCATGTTTTGGTTCAGTTTGTAGATTCATGTATTATTTCTGAGGCTGTGAAAACATTCAAAGAGAACATTGAAAAAAATCACACCTTAGTAGTTGACTTAAATGATGAGATGGTTTGGACGTAGCATTCTGGTAGAAGGCTGGAGTCTGAGTGATTGTGTTGTATTGTCATTCAGTGGGGAGCAGAGAGTTTCAGATAAAGTATCTCTGCAAATTGTTTTTGTCAACTAGGTCATCTTATTAATAATGCTGCTTCCTGATTATTGTAGCTTCTACAGGCAGTAGGCTTTGTTGAACAAGCCATCTTTACTCTTTTTCCTGTGTTGCTTTCTTTTGTGGTCAGAAAAAGATGGCTATCAATCTCTGTTTGGAATTTGGGAGAACTAGAATAAGGTAGTTAAGACGTTTACCTTAGATTTACTCTCTCATTATTGAATAGGTTATAGTGGTAGGTTAAAAATGCTTGGTGTTTTAGCTGTTTAAGGTGTGATAAGCAGTATTTAAGGGTTTGTGTTTGCACAAGGGTGAGTTATACTTAGCCTGGGAAAAGAGACTTGGATAAGAAAAAAAACCTTCATGCTTCATGACACTACAGCTAAGCTTGGAAGCTTATGATTTGTTATAATTATACAGATTAGTCTAATTCTATCTAAGTAAATGACATTAGCATTTTAATGTACAAAAAGTAGTCCTTTCTAACTGCAACTCACAAGAGTTTTTGGAAAAAAATAAAGCAGTTATTGTGTTCTGAGATTGCTTTACTGTACGATGCTACCACTATCACGTGGTATGAAACCAAAGTAGAACAGTAGTAAAAATACCCTTCTCTTTCCTGTGTAGTAAACAATGAAGGAAGTTGTTAATTATCAGCTATAGGTTTGCTTCTCGTTTTTCAAAGCTTACGCTACCTGGTAACTTTGATTATAGTGAATTTTGGGCTTTACATACATTGCCTCATTAGGGAGACAATAAACCAATTTTAATATGTCTCAGTCTGCTGTTTTCAGATGAAACTGTCATCATGGGCCTTTTTTGTTACACTTCACAGCCTGGAATATTTTTTCCTTTAGTTTAGCGTGTTTTCTTCTCCATATGCATTGTAGTCTAGATATTAGCATTTGTGGCATTTCACTTAATGTCTGTGTACAATATATCTTTGGGTAAAATACACAGCATATAATGCAAACTAAGCAGATATTCCACTTGAACTATATAAAAATAAGATAATTAACACCTGAGTGGTATCTGGAAGGCCTATGAGCTATCCCATTCTGTAGGCATAGTAGGAGAGATAATGGTGTAAACATGGAGTAATGAGAATTTATTATGCTGGAGTTGAGTTCAGAACCTATTTGGATGAGCATTAATAAAATAGTATAAATTAAAAGTCTAATATTTTAACATTAAAATGCAACCTGGTTTATAACCCAAAATCAGAGTAGAAAACAGATACTTAAATTATTGCTTTTTCTACTGGGTCTTTACCTACAAGGAACAGTTATAGAAGAAATGATAGGAGCCATGCCCTAGGAATGCCCAGAGTAGATGTCTAAACAGGTGATTGTTTCCCTGGCACCCATTACTCTCCATTGACTAGTCTGTAGGTCTAATTAACTGAGACTTGGATATCTGATGCTAAAATAACTAAAAATTAAAATAGATTAATTCTGTCCTTTATGTCTAAATTATTATTATTAGGTCTAGTCTCTAGCTCAGAGAAGTTAGAGCTATATGGCAAACCACTGCGGTTACTGCTAATGATTAATGCTGTCCATATAGGACTACAAAGTACCTGGTTGTTTGCCACACCTGCTGCTCTGGCAGCTTCAGCTAATTGCTCTGTTAATAGAGTACTGACGGAATTCAAAAGGGCGGTATTTACATGCCAGTAGTGGGGGAGGAGGGAACAAATTTCATTGCACTTGGTGAAGGAGGGAGGGGAATTTTAGCATTACATTACATGTCTTTTAATGATTACTGAAAACTCCCTTTTTGCTACTACCAACCTGTCACTGCAATCAGTGAAGTTTAAATTCTTTCTGTCTTTTGAATAGCCATAGGTAGTTGTGTTACTGCTAAATTTTAGCTGCTGTTAACACTTAATACAAAACTCTTCAGAGAATTTTGTGGGATTTTTATTGCTTGAGTGCTTGTGCTTTTTTCATTTGACAGCTTGTGAAGAGATGAGTATTGGTGAGGTTAGAAAAAAATGATGTTGTCCAGGCACAAATGCATGTGGCAACAGTGTGGTAATGTGAAATTCAGAAGCTGGTAACCTACCAATGGAGTGCACTGTGAGACCAAGTAACCTTACACTAGCCCATTTATACTGAATTGCTGTGGTGTGGAATTGCTGAGCTTTCTTGGCATAATGGGTGTCCTGGTTTTGGCAGGGATAGAGTTAATTTTCTTTTTAGCAACTCGTGTAGTGCTGTGTTTTGGATTTAGGATGAGACTGGTATTGATAACACACTGATGTTGTAGTTGTTGCCAAGCAGTCAAGGACTTTTCAGCTTCTCATACTGTCCTGCCGACGAGAAGGCTGGGAGTGCCCAAGAAGATGGGATGGGACACAGTCAGGACAGCTGACCCAAGCTGGCCAAAGGGATATTCCATATCATATGATGTCACACTCTGTATATAACTGGGGGAGTGGGCTGGGAGGTAGTTCAGTTTGAGAACTAGCTGAGCATTGGTTCTGGGTGGTGAGCAATTGTGCTGTGCATCACTTGTAGTTATTTTAGCTGCCTGCCGGGTCAAACCATGACAATGGGATTTAAAAACCTAGAGGGCAGACAGCAAGGGTCCCAGCTTGATGCTTCAATAATTTAAATGCGAGTTTAACTAGAACTTAAGTTCCTCTGAGATTGTAATGTACAGTCTGAATATATCCTAAATCGTTGAAAATCTTACAGCTCTATTTTGATGCCTAATTATGAATTTAGAGACTAATTTTAGGCATGTGTGTCTAAAAATGCATGCTGTAGTAATTCTAATAAATTTTCTCAAACTTTCTTGAACTACCTCTCGCAAATAAACTTACAGGCCATGATTCAGTAAACTACTTAAATATACTTTTGGGAAAACTTGCGCACTTAAAGTTAATGAATGGTGTGGGATTATTTGCGTACTTAATCATCTGCTTGAACGCTTTGAACTAGAGCTCTAGCCCTTATATTTTTACATTCTTTTTCTTATAGCGAGACTTATGAAGCAGGTATGAATCTTGCAGCTAAAATCACGGTGGCTGATGCTAAATAGACCTCCTTTTATGCATTTTACATGTAAGAGCTGAATTTTATTATTAACAGACAATGGCATATACTGATTTAGATCAGAGATCAGTATTAATTCATTCTTATTTGACACAGGTTACAGTGTTACAAAATTTAGAAGAACTAGAACTGTTGGGAAAAAAATGAATGGAAATATCAGAGAGCAAAATCTACCCTATTTAAAATATATTACAATCTTTATATGGTTGAAAAGAATACATTTTTAGAAGTCATTTGAATTATTGTGGAAGAAATACATCTGTATTATATGTTTGTTAAAAGATTATGTTTAGGTGCTAAAGACCTATATGTAAAACTTTATTGGTAAATTTTGAATTTTCTGATGCTTTTGGCTCAAAAAGTATAATTTTCTATTTTGCATCAATGTAAGTAGTTTGAGTGAATGTAGGCAGTCTGTATTAGAAAGTATAGCTGAAATAGTCATAGAGAGAGTAAATTTTCTAGAGCGGATACCTATATGGAAGTATACCAGTATACCTTTTTCTAATATAACTTCTAGTTGCCAAAGAGAAATCACTCCTATTACACCAGTAAACTGTTCCAGTACACACTGTTGGCTGGTAAGGGGATAATGCAAAAAGCTTTTAAAAAAAAAAAAAAGTCCAAACATTTTTTATTTTTGCAGAAAAATAAAAATCCTTCATTTAATAAATTCTATAATTCATTAATAGAATTTTGATTAAATTATTTTGCATAGATCTTGGGACATATATTTCTGAACTATTTTTTTGTGTGAATTTTTACGAGAGAACTAAACCAAACTTATGTAAACTTGGCTATGTTTACCATTAGGTAAAATTTTGGATTACTGTACCACATTTATTCTTCTGTATGTACAATATATATAAAAGAAAAAAAAAGTGTCATGTAAATCGTGGTTATTTAAGCAAGAGAATAAACATCAAAATCATTGAACTGAAGAATTGTATTTTCTAGAATATTTGCACCCAAAATGGTTTCAGGTTTAAAAGTATACATTAATAGCTTGTGTAAATAAGCGTATGCTGACCTGAAATAGCTAACTTCTTTTGTGAAATGAGTTAACCCAGGAACTTTAATTTGGATGAAGTGAAATTTCATTAAATGTAGCACCCTTCATTTGATTGTTTGAATCTTTGCTATTATTACTAGTGCTATTATTATTATTCTCTGTCTCTTTCCAAAAGCAAATAGGATCAACATAGTTGGGTCCTGGGCATTTCAAGTACAGCAGCAAGGCAAGGACTTCCCCCCTGTACTCTGAACGTGCAAATAGTGCACAATATGCCATGTAAATACGTCTGGATTTTTTTTAAATAGAGCAAAGACTTCTCTAGTTTCAAATGCAGCGTTTCCAACTGTATTCCTGAGGAAAGAGGAGGTGTACTTGTAGCAGTAGTAGACAGATGTTGAAACTCTTTGTGCATGATATATGATGCAGAAAAACCTTGTTGTACTGTCATTGTCACTGACTGTGACACAATTTGCTGCCTAGGTTTTGTTTCTCAGCTTAAAGCTGCTTGAGGCTGCTAACTAGTGTACATAGTATTGCTGAGATGTTAAGAAAGAGCTTAGAGAGAAAAATGTGCAACTTGTGTAACTTGTGGCAGAAGTTCCATCATGAAGCATTTAAATGTACCTTGGACTCAATGGAAGGAAAAAAAAATCTGTTAAGAATAATTTTATATTAAAATGGGAACAATATTAACAGAATGGAAACAAGATGGCCTGATGTATTTTTTCTGGCTCTAATTCCTGGCAGCATAGATACTGAAAAAAACCCAATCAAACAACCCAAACAAAACTTGAAGTAATGTTCCTGTATTGGTCTCTGCAACTATCAAAATCTTGGTAACACTCAATGGAATTACTGAGAGGCCTTGTATTCCAGAAGAGAGAAACTTCAGGTATTGACAATGTAAATGAAAGATGGGTTATGACACTGTGTGCATGTGTAATTCAAATTGTGACTTACGTAGATTACAAATGAGTTTAGAAAAGAGCTTTAGATTGGTATAATGGCACATGAATTTACAAATTGTAGTCTAAAGGGGAAATAAGGAAATGTTGAGAGTCCTATCCTTGGGAAGTAACATTCACATAAAAACTGTTGTCCATGTATTCCCTGCTTTGAAGATCATGCTATTAATTTGATAAAGCCCAGGTTTTGAGGCAGTATTTCCACTCAACTTTTTTTTTTTTATGTATGTATTTAATGTTTCTATTAAGGTATGCTTCCAAATGTACCAGTGTGATAAGCTTTATGCTCTTCTAGTCAAATAAGTACTATTCAGGCCAGAAGCTACATAGTAGTAATGATTACAGTGTAGACCAACAGGCAAATATAAATATAATGGCAAACCAGAAATCACTTGTGCATGCATCAACAGTTGGACTTAAAATAGAAATTTGCCAATCTTTAAAATTTTTTAATAGTACCTCCCAAAGATGTCAATCTATACATAAGGCTTCAATAGCAGTTAATAATGTAATCACATGGTTTTATCAGTTGCCCTTTTTTCCTTTTAGAAAAGATCTTAAAGAAATCTTTACATTTAGACATGCCATAAACATGAGGTGTAAGATTTTGTTACTACAGATGTAATGCTCTTTTGCAACGTTCTTTAAGGTTACTGTAGCAGTGTGATACTAAATGGAGAGTTTTATGTAGTTACAAATATAAGCAGTCAGCTGAAGCAAAAAAGACACATAATGCAAAGTCTAAGATGACTTGAGGGTGGACAAAGGCCTCTTAGGAACCAAGAGGATGTTTAAAAATTTTTCCAACTTGTTGCCTGAGTAGACTATCAATGGTCATAATCATTGCAGTGATAGAGAAATTTTGAAAAAGTTGCTGAAAACCAGATTTCTTTAACAAAATTGTAGTACAAAGGACTGGAAATAACAACATCAATTATCTTAATTCCTACAGAATCCAGTGAAAAATTGCCTGAGTCATTAAATGAAACATGCAATGATAAATGTCACTGACTTGTGCCAGTGTGCCTATACTACTGTCTATGCATGGGTTGGCTCTCTTCTTTTTTAGTCTGTTCTTATACATTTTTTCCTCAGGAAGGTTTCAGTAACACATACAGAAAAAGTTATTGAGTGCCCTAGGAAAGGATGTTTTCCTCAGGTAATTGCCACATTTGAGTCCTGAAGGCTCATTTTACTCTAGGTTAAACCATTAAGTGGAAATCACCAACAATATGTTTCACCTCAGAAAAAGGTTTTAATCTACCCTTGACAGAAGGAAGTGTGGGAAATAGGAGAGAGATGCATATATATTGAAAATGAAAAAAAAAAACCCCAATAAATCATATTTTCCAAATAAAATAAACTTTTCAAAATCTGACTCTCCTTAAAGTAAGGAAATGCTCTTCTGTGTGTGGTTTTTTTTTTTTTTTTGTGAAACTTACAGACTGTGTAAAGTACCTTTCTTTCTTCCAGTAATACAGGACTCTGTGTATTTATGTTACTGACACAGGTCATGCAAAACTGAATAAAGGTAAGCAGTGTTGGTGCCAAGTCAAGCCACACTATTCAGATGAGAAGTTAGGAAGGAGGTGAATGGTTCTGTCAGAAATGAAAGTTTAGATGTTCTAAGGATTGCTAGTTGGAGAAACCTGAAGAATAGTCACAGAAGGACAAATTCTGGTGCTGCATCTTAGTTCAAATGCATACTAAAAACTTACTCCTGCTACCACCAATCCAGGAGGATTTATAAGCCTGACATTTTAAATAGATTTTATTCACCTGGTTAAGTAATGTAGAAAATGATTATATCAAAAAGTTTATTTCTGTTACAAGTGGACATTCACATGAATTTACTAGTATAATAATACATATGTTTTGAAGTGGCATGTATGTTCATAGCTTCTAAAGTTCTTCCAGCAGTTATAGTCTGAGTGAAGAAAAAAGTAATTTTGGTTGTAATATTCACTTTGTTGTTGTTAAGGTAGAGTGTTTCATGTTTTTCACCACTGGTCTGCAGATTGCTTGGAGACCTTGATTTTGGGAATAGCAGTTGTGTTTAAAAGCAGTTGACTATAAAGTAAACTTTTTTTCCCAAGAATGTCAAAGTAATTCTATTGTATATATCTATTATCAGTGTTATTTAAGGACCTGTTGACATAATTATTTTTACTGTGTCACTGCCTAACGACTCTGCTCGTAGACCAGGATCCCATTGTATTATGCAGATATCAACATACAAAAAAATCCTCGCTTAAGGAGCTTGAAAAAATTACTTTTTTTTAATTCTAATTGTCAGTCTGGAAAGGTCTGACCAACTGAATTTGACTTGGGTATCCCTTTCTCTTCTTTTTATTATACCTGCTATTTTATTTTCAGTCTTTTGGTTGTCCTTCCTTCATTACTTTTGCAGGGCATGCGAGATGGCCAGTAGCTTCTCTGAACTGCGTTCCCCCTCTGATGTTATGTGTCGTCCCCCGTCCCCCCACCATGTGCTCTAAAGATGTGTGAATCGTGGCTTCCTAGAGATGTGTGAATCATGGCTAACCAGAGCAAGGTGCTGGGGGGTGGCGGGGGGAGGAGAACAGGGAAATGAAGGATATCATGGAAGTTTTGGAGGTACTTGTTCTAGATTTCAATAATGTGACACACAGTGTCTAAAAGTATATGTCTAGAAAGTATTACTGCTTATTAGAATCAACATTTTGAATGTGAATAGTGAAAAATAGAGAATTTTAAATATTATTTCAAGCTGGCAGTCACAGCTTTCACCTAACCTTTATGGCTGTCAGAGGCCAACATCTGCCAGACTTTATAGAGTTTCTGCTCATTTTTCATGATAAGCAAAGAGTGAAAATGAAGATCTTGACAAAATGGTTCCTTTTATAAGAAATGTAAGAGTTTATTCTGTCTCTTTTTTTCCTCTCAGAACGCTTCCAGTATTTGCACCTAGTCTCCATTTAAAAAAAAAAATAAATCTTTATTCATGTGAAGAATTTTTGTGAGAAAAATCACCAGTATCAGTGTTATCTGGCAGGTCTCTACTCTGCAATTCTCAGACAAGTCCTGTTTTGAATTGGCAGTATCAGAATAGATGACACTATCTTTATATGGTTTTGAAAAAAGAAAGCAAAAAATGTCATCAATGTGAAGGTGAACTTCAGTTGTGATGCCTGTAGGAGGAGTTTTCATGCCATTTTATCTTTGTTCAGCAACTTAGATCGTGCAAGAACTGTCTGAAGACAGACTTGTCTGGCATGAGAGTGTAACAAATGGATATCTCATAATCCTATTTCTTGTTTGGTTGGGTTTTTTTCCAACCAAACAATGTTGCTTTCTTCTGTACTGAAATAATACAATTTTTGTGTGTGTTTTTTCCCTGCTGAGATTCATAAATTGTACTGTTTTATTCAGGAAGAGCCTTGGTAGCTGTAGGAATAAACGTCACTTTTGTGATTTTTTTTCTAAATCACAAAATGGGGTTTTTTTGCATTTGTCCCCATGACATTCTAGGTCTACCCACCAGAGGAACTAACTGCTGTCAGAATGTGGCATATAAAATTTATTCTTCATTAAAAATAACATCCTTTAAAATACATTTTGTGGAGTTTTTACATATTACATCCTCCTGCAAATAGTGGTCTTTATTTCACAGTTACATGAATAGTTTAAAAAATTTACTTAATTTATATATTTAACTTCCTATGGTAAGAATCTTTGAATGATGTGGTCCTGTTAGCTTCTTTTCCTAGTTCAGGAAACACCAAGATGCCTTTACAGCAGACTGTGGTCTATCTGTTACTTTCAGTGTACATCTGAATAATAACATGAACTATTGAGTAACTCCCAGTTAAATGTCAACAGGACAGATTGAAAATGAAGGGGTACGTAATGCTGCTAGAAAATCAGCTTGGCATTCTATGAAGTCAATTTATGTACTTCCTGAAAGAGTTCTTGTTCCATTGTAGTCTCTTGCTCTCCAACACCCATTCTACTCTTCATTCTTAAGTTTGTGAAGGTTTTGCATAGCTATGTCTGCATGCATGGATGTCTTGCTCTGCAGCATCTTCGTTGATTCATTGGTTAGTACTTTACAAAGATGAACTGAGAGGGAAGGGTGGGGCTTGCAGACACAGGAGAACCTTATTCTGATTCTAATGTCCTTGTATAACTTTGCTTGTGACAGCATTGTTACCTTTCCAGTGAAAAGGTCTTGTATCCCCAAAAGTTTGTAAGTGCTTTTTGATTAGGAACATGAAATATTGCCATAAATCACCTTGAGATTAAAAAAGGGACCTACTTTAATTTAGTTCTGATGATAAATATGTCTTGGGAAAATCGATGAAGTCACTCCTTCAACTGGGTTTTGTCTTTGATTGGATGAGCTAGGCAGAGTGGTATAGAAAAAAAAATACTTTATAGCCTAAATGCTTATATGTATCAGATCTTCTTTTATATCTGTGTAGTTGTATTTGTCTTTCATCTTTTATTCATGTCTTTTATACATGTGGATATAAACGTTTGTTGATTGCCATATCAAAAGACAGAAGTAACATCATAACAGTCTGGATGATATGCACAGTAAGACTTTATGATACTCAAAAATTTGCAAGGATTATGCTCTTGATATTTCACTGCTTGTGCCTAAATATGGTATGTGAGATCACTAGCAACTTATAAAGTACAAAAGGGTTTGGTTTAGGAAGATGTTAGTTGAAGCCTTTCATGCTTTCTACTCTTGACAGTGATTATAATGAAGATAATGAAGTGGCTGACAATAGAGTTTTAAAGAACGAAATGCGATAAGAAAGGAATTGCACAATAGATACAAAAATGGTAGCTCAACACAGTAGTATGTGGATAACCAAAAGAATAATTCACAAAGACAGATGATTTCTCAGAATTCCAAAGTCCTGAGATATCTTCCCTAATAGTTCTGTGACAGAACTCTGTTCTATTTATTTGAACTAAAAGCAAAACTATAGGTTTAAATCTCAGTAGGTCAGGTCTTTTTATCCTTTAAGAATAGAAAGAAACTATTGCAATGCAGTTTCCTGGGTAGGGCAGTGCAGAATTAAGAGCTACAATCATTGAACTTCCTGACTTCTGTGATCTGGAAGTTATCAAGGTTAACAACTGAGTTTATTTACCTTGTTTATGGAGGAGGAAGCATAATTTATCTACTGGGGCTACGAGCTGGCTAAGACAAGGTGTGCAACAGACGTATCTCAAAGTTGATTGTGTGTTTTTTGGACTGTGAGAATTGCTTTAATATACTTAATTGAACAAATATTTGAATAGGCCAGCCCTTGACATCATAAGTATGTGCTAGATCCATCAAAGTTATTTCTTGAATGCATATAAACTACAAATGTGGGTAGAGAAAACTGTAAACCATATTTTTACTTTTAAGAGTGAACAAAGAATTTTTTTCTCTATTCAAGACAGTGGTATATGTTTCAAACCAAAAATGTTTGGTTCCTTTTGTTCCACTTAGCTATCCTGCAAAAATCCCCAAACCACAGGCAGGCGATGTGTACAGGATGGGCATATTTTGAAGATCTTGACATTATATAGGTAAGGTGGAGGCTGAAGTTGGACTGGAAAACCTCTAATATTGGTGACAACATGCACAGGAAAAAGAACTCAGTCTGACTTTCAGATTCCAGATTGTTTGCAATATGAGTAGGGAACAAAACATGTTCTTATATGTTCATTCTTAGAGTATGTGTTATAGAACAGGAAATCATAAATCCAGATCTCTGTAGGTTGTTTTTTACAAAATACTTTTTTGGAGAATAGCAGTAACTTTGATATCTCCCCCCCCCCCCCCAACCCCCCCGGTATTATGCCTTTTTGTATGCTTTGAACAGTAGAAGACTGGAATTCAGGTATTTCTGCTTCAACTATAAGGATTTTGTTCAGTTTGATACTTTTCAGAGCCTTTACTTCTGGTTTAGAACTCGAGAGGAACCTAAGTTGTTTGGCATATATGAACATCAAACAGCATTTATTTAGCCATTTAACTTTTGTATCCAAAGTTCTTGGTTTCTAATTCCAAGGTAGAACTTAAAGTCAAGGTAAAGGCATGATTTCTCTTCCCGTCTTCCCGTTCCATAGGTACATGCATATATTATTTTGTTCCTGATATAGTTAATTAAAAAAATAATTCTAACTAAAGGAATTGTGGAATACTTTGGGTCTTTCTTCCCCAGTGACTTTTGTTTCATATGTTATGTTGTATGGTCAACCTTTTTATGCAGTGAGCTGCCTATTAAAAATCTTTATTTTGCAAAGACCTACAGATATTTCACAACTTGTAAGGGAAAGCGTTCAGTGGTACGAGCAAGAGAGGGTGACAACTTGCTGCAGGATAGTAGTGTTGTGAGAGAACTCTGGGCTGGTGTTTCAGAACTGCACAGTAACAACGCTGGCCCCAGCAATCGCTCCTTGCTTGATTCTTCCCCAAATCAGGGATTTAGATTAAAATCCCGTTGCCAGTCATGTGTTGTAGCCCCAGCTAAAGCCACACACATTGAGAACAATTGGGCGAGGAGCACCTGCTTGTTCTGTGATTGAGAGCTTTGTGTTTCCTTTAACTTGGTATTTTACTAACAAGTGCTCTTTTTGTTGCCCATAGAATGAATGACTTCTGCTGACTCCAGAAGACAGGTACTTCATTACTTTGCAAGCAAATAAGGCAGATGAGTGACACTTGGAAGAGAATAACATGAGTTTATTTGCAAAAGGAATCCTGGTCATAAGGTGTTCCTCTTAGCAAATTGTAAGCAGGAATGAAAAGTCTGGGTTCTGGAGGCTGCTGATGAATTTCTCATGACACCACCTATTTCTTCCCAAGACTTTGAGTTAGTTATAGATATGCTGATGATTCTCTTCCATCCGGGTTTTGTCTCAAAGGCCGCATTGTCTTGCCTACCAGCCTGATCCTGTTTAGAGCACATTTCTCT
This sequence comes from Grus americana, assembly GCF_028858705.1. Classification (NCBI taxonomy): domain Eukaryota; kingdom Metazoa; phylum Chordata; class Aves; order Gruiformes; family Gruidae; genus Grus; species Grus americana. The sequence goes on from NC_072864.1 coordinate 12,337,157, forward strand.
GTGGCTTTGTTATTTAAAGGGATGTGTATCTTCTTTACTGAAAGCCATACAATCAACAGGCTCCCCTGCATGTCATTTCCTCCTCTTCTACTGCCAGTAATGCCAACTAGAAAGCTTTTTTAAAAATATAATTTTGAAACCAATAATGAATATATGCAGAGCTGGCTCCTCATTTATTGAGAAACTGACATGGATTTTCCCCCTCCCTGCAATTTACATTTCCAGGTAATAGTTTGTCTTGGTACTTGGAAATTGTTCATACATGCGAAAAGCTACAACTGTAAGTTCCTGTTTAGTTTCTGGCAGAACAAATTGTGTATAATATTTGTTAATGGATTTATTCTTTCTTTTGGAAAGTGTGCTATCTAAGGAAATATCACATCTTTTTAAACTGACTTTAAGTAACAAAATTGACCATAGATGTGGAAATATAGATACATTCTTGCAAGGCCTAAGAGCTTGGAGAAAACACAGTTGTATATTTTGCTATATCTTAAGAAATATTTCTGGTTAGAATTCAGATCAGTAATATTTTCAGTCAATTTTTATTTAAAAATTTGATAATGCATTTAAAGAATTTTCAAAGACATTTTCAAAATTTGTGGTGTATATAAAATACACAACAGAAGTATGCAAGGATTATTTTCTTTCCCTAGTGGTAACAGGTCTCATTGAGTTTATGGAGAGGAAAATTGGCCTGTTTGGTCAAATATACTTCTTGATTATCCATCAGATATGAAAGGGAGTTCTGTAATGTACTCTGAAAGCTTGTGAAATTAGGCTTTGTCAGAAGGGAAGGTGCATTTCAGAAGCAATAATCTGCTCTCAGTGGCAACCTGGATTAGTTAGGCTGTGAACTGACTTTGAATTCCTGGTGGCATAAAAGGAGGTGAATCCAGCTTTCGGCTCTTATTCTGTAGCAATTTTAAGGTACAGGCTACTCTGAGGAAATGGCTCACTGACTGCAACACCTAGAAATATGGCTTCTGTCACAGGTCAGATCCTGACTATGTTAAACGTGTGAAACTTTGATATCTAGGTCAAATATTGTACAGCTGTAAAAGAGCAGGTATGTCATGTGATCAGCAAAATTAAGTATGTAAGTGGCTGCACAATTTCATGGCACACCACCCATATAATAGCTCGGTAATCATGACTGGAAGTAACAAACAAGTACATGAGAGGAACAAGGTTTGCATCAGAAAGCATTTGTGTGATTAAAGAGCAAATACTAGGAATTAATTATAATTTAGAAAAATTCTAGTCTTATTCTCATTAAAACCAATGGAAGCTGACAGGCAGCAAGATTAAGCTCGTAGTGCCTTTGAAGGATCTTAGTTTTAGTGCTGTCACTCAAATTCTTCACTTCGCCTCAGAACATGTACAGCGTAAGCACCGCAAAGAGCAGACAAATGTCAGATCACCAGAATGGCTCAGTGATGACACAGTAGGGTCACCTTATGATAGAGGAATGCATTTGTTCTTTTTGTCTTTTCTGACCTGATAACTGGGCTTCTGGTTGTGATGCTGTATGTGGTTTAGACACCTGTTCGCTAGGAGCAGGGGCAAGTCCACCCATTAATTTCATAGCTACTTGTGCATTTTCACTGCTGAGTTGCAAAGGTACAGTCATAAGCTTGACGATGGCTGCTTTCAGTTCAGGAGTGGATGTTGTAATAAATTGTACGAACTTACGGTGGTTGTGACATAGTTAAATTTTCAATATGGTAAAGCAATTCAGAGAGTTTGGCTAAATTCTCTGCATGCTTTTTACTAGCTCTGGAGTAAAATTTTTCAGAGGCCAGGACTGACCCATCTGAATGTACATTCAAAGTAGCCAATAAGCAATCTTTTTATTATTTATAGCACAATCATTCATAAATGTATTTAAGAAAAGGGATGATCTATTTTCTATGTGTTCCTTAAAGGGATTCCATTTTAGCTTCAATTGTAATTTTTACCTTTTTCAGTAGAATTTATTGACACAATGCCTAGCACAAGCCCTAGATTTTGCATCATCCTTTTGTCTGCAAGCATATTCACCAGCCGCTTAATTTGTCATAGCCCTGGAGGTATCAAAACTAATGAGCTTTGTTTGAATAGACTTTTTCCAGTTCATCTAGCACACTTTGGGGTAATCATTCAGTTTCTGTTTGCTTCTGATGTGAAGCATTGTGGGAAATATAAGAAAATAATGGTTAAAAAAAAGCAGTATAAATTGTTAACAGCCACATTCTCTGAAAAGCCCTAAAGATGTTATATTTTTAATTTCTCTATTTATTGAAGTATTGTGAGTACCTTAAGTACAATCATTACGAGATAATATCAAAAGAGAATCTGATAAAATGCTATTTTTCAATTAGCTCTGAGTTTAATACTTTGCTTTTTTAAGTATTTCACAGCTAACAAATCTTTAAACAATCTAACCTTTCAGGATTTGGAAGTGGACAAGATAATAACTATGAATACATAATATTGCAGCAGTGGTAAGGATTTAAAAATCTATTACTGGGATTACATACAGGAATACCTTTTATTGGTCAGACAATTGCATTTTCATTTTTATAAAGCATTTCCCTATACTTAGTATTATACCACAGAGATACACAAAAATGGAATGCAGAGGTGTGCACTGCATATGTAATTTCTGAAAGTGTCAGGTACTCTGTACGACGTATGCTTTTAACCTTAAATTTCTAGGAAGATTTGCCCTTCTTGCCAATTAGGACAACATTTGTGGTTTGTGTTATTTTTGCCTTGTATGCTCTAAAATAATATATGTTTAACTTGTAGGAAGCTTTCAGTTACAGAATAAGGGTTTTCAAATTCTTTTTAAGTTAGTGCAACGAGGACAGATTCCCTAGAACTTTTGGTTAGTTTCTGCTTAAAAACCAAAACACCAAAACCCAAACAAACAAAACCCTGATAGGCCAGGCTCTAAATTTGATTGCTAAGCAGCTCAGTGAGTCATTGTTTTTCAACAGGATATAATAAGCACCTGAAACTTACTGTGTGATAACTTTGCATCAGTAAAGCATAACACTTCTAAATAGCCCATTACATCTAACAGGGGTTGTTTCATATGAGCAGTCCCAGGACGTCTTAGTATATTTTCACATTTCTCATTATCAGTTGATTTGATGAGAAGGTTTTTCTGTAAAGCAGAGTGAGGAAGGAGGAGAAAGGAGGTGCTGGAAGGGCAAGAGAGGAGGGAAAGGGCAGGAGTTATTTGCTTTTAAAATCAATTACAGTCTCCTTTGGAACTTTTTTGTAATGCACTGTCATCTTAATATGACTTGGGGAAAAAACTAGCAGGAGAAAGCATAAAGTTAGCAATTACCTGAAACTCAGCCTATCAAAAATTGAAGTAAGTAGAAACTGTGGCCAAGGTAGTATCTTTCTTTATTAACTGATGTTTATTTTATATTGATACAGCATAGTGCAGTACCCTACAGAGATACCCATGCTACCGTTGAATAAGACACCCTGAGTATCAGAAGCAATGTTAGGTTCATCACCAACTCATGTTCCTGAGGCTTATTTTACATCTCAGTTGTATAGGTGAAGTTTTATTACTGAGACAACTAGATCATTTCTGTATGTTTATTAGATCTTCTGGCTTTGTAGCTCTTCCTACCTGCACTGTGCTCTGTAGACACGCACTTAGTGACACAAATCAGTTTGCAGTCCAGGGCTTCTGTGGGTTCCATGTGTGATATTGAGTACTTAGATGGCATTGACAAGCAGTGTTTGTCTTCTCAGAGATAGAGCTATAACTTCTGCTTGTTGCCTTCACTGGCTTATTCAGGCTTTCATCACCTTTGAATTGGATTGCTGCTGTGAAATCTCCCCTCTTGGAGGTCACTGGAAAGGCAGTTCAGAATACAGAATGCAGAGTATCTTATGTGGGTGGCTAAGCCAGGTTCAATAAGTACAGTAGTTCACATAGCTAAGAAAAAAATGGTTTTGATTTATACTTTACATTATGGCTTTGGTCCTTATGTATTGTAGAGTTAAGATTTGCTAAAGAGCAGTCTCTTGATTTGTATATCTGGGGACAGGGAAGGGATCATTTTCTAGTAAGAAACATACCCAGAATAACTTATAATGCAATTGAGACATCTTATATGAGAGTGCAGCACCTCTGGCTTATCCTGTAGGAAGGCACCACCCCTTTTTCTCCCTTACTATTGCTTAAATGTTTAGGACCAAGATGTAATTTTAAATCATTGTCTGTTTGGTGCAGCTTAATTGAACCTGTTGTGCTAAACAATGACCTACTCTCAAATCTCAGTCATAGAAACAAGAGCTTAGAGGGACTGCGTTCAGAGATGTCCAGGAAAAAAAAAAAATTGTCCAAAAATTCTTCCTGAAATGTTTTCTCTAATGAAAGCCAGATGCTAAATCAAACTCAAAAGAAATCTAAGAGAGAATTTTTTTTGTGAGGCAAATTCTGTACTATCTATTTTCAGGATTATGGGTTTTCTATGCTCTGTCTTCCCACAAACTCTGCTCTTCATTCTTTTATCTTTTTTACCCCTTCTATTTATTTTATTTGCTTGTTTACACTTATTTATTGTGTCTCTACTGTGTTTGGTATATTCTCAAGGATAAATTCATTCAGGTAGCCTTGTATCATATCCATGTGGGTTTTCCTATTCCAAAGTATTTCTGTAATTTCTTGGGATTAAACTGGTGGTTTACAGGTTGGATTACTATAAAGTGGAACTCAAAGTACAGGGTTATGAAACATGTGTCTTGAAAAAACAACTGTGTTACAGTTATAAATAATAAAATAGTAGTTTCATGAGAAAGGCTGCTAAAATATTAAATGACATTGTCTATTCTTTATCATGACATGTATTTAATGCACTTTTTATTGTCTCTACCACTTTTTTTAAAAAAGTGCTTACTTCAAATACTTAATTACAGTACATTACAAGATCAGTTTCTTGTAATTGGAGTAGATATGGACTAACTTCCAGGTATATTATGTATACCTGTGCATACTGGTTAATGTTTATGTAAAGTTTTTGGAACCCCTTAAGGTATTGTTGAAAGTTTCAGACAGATTTCTGTTACTTCCCTTGAAGTCTGTGTGGCAGGTTGACCCTGGCTGGATGCCAGGTGCCCACCAAAGCTGCTCTATCACTCCCCTCCTCAGCAGGACAGAGGAGAGAAAAGCTTGTGGGTCGAGATAAGGACAGTGAGAAATTATTCACCATCACAGGCAAAACAGACTTGATTTTGGGGAAAATTACCTTAATTTATTACCAATTAAATCAGAGTAGGATAATGAGAACTAAAAACAAATCTTAAAACACTTTTGTCCCACCCCTCCCTTCCTTCTGGGCTCAACTTCACTCTCGATTTCTCTACCTTCTCCCTCAGAGGGGAATGGGCGTTGCGGTCAGTTCATCATACGTTGTTTCTGCTGCTCCTTCTTCCTCATGAGGAGGACTCCTCGTGCTCTTCCCCTGCTCCAACATGGGGTCACTCCCATGGGAGACAGTCCTCCATGAACTTCTCCAATGCGAGTCATACTGTCCTGCCAGTGGGGAGGCTGGGGGTGCACAAGAAGCTGAGAGGGAGTATAGCCAGGACAGCTGACCCAAACTGACCAAAGAGATATTCCATACAATATGATGTCATGCTTAGTATATAAACTAGGGAGGAAGTTAGCCAGGGGGTGCTTCTCAGGAACTGACTGGGTATCGGTTCGCAGGTGGTGAGCAGTTGTGTTGTGCATCACTTGTTTTGTATATTCTTTTATCATCATTTTAAGCTGAAGGAGGGTCAATTTAGATTAGATGTTAGAAAGAAATTCTTTCCTGTGAGGGTGGTGAGGCACTGGAACAGGTTGCCCAGAGATGTTGTGGATGCCCCATCCCTGGAAGTGTTTAAGGCCAGGTTGGATGAGGCTTTGGGCAACCTGGTCTAGTGGAGGGTGTCCCTGCCCACGGCAGGGGGGTTGGAACTAGATGATCTTTGAAGTCCCTTCCAACCCAAACCATTCTATGATTCTATGATTATTTTTATTTTCCCTTTCTTTTCTGTCCTATTAAACTGTCTTTATCTCAATCCATGAGTTTTACTCCTTCCCCCCGCCCCCCCCCCCCCCCCCCCCCCTAGTTCTTTCCCCCATCCCACTGGGGATGAGGGAGTGAGCGAACTGGTGTGGTGTTTAGCTGCCTGCTGGGTTAAACCACAAGACAGCAGCAGAGTAACTGTCATCAGATGGTGCTTCTAAGAGAAACAAACCTGCCTGGACTTTAGCTAATCACTCAAAGGAAAAAAAAAAAATCACTTTTTTTAACATACTGTCCGTATTGAGAAGTATGTACTCTCTGTATTGAGGCACTGCCATGCAATATTGGGTTACATGAAGCATTTATTCCTCAGGATAGCATGACTGCTGAATTAAGTATAGACATGTCATCTCAGGCTTTCAAGATGTCACCATTTTTATCAGACACTTGATCTACTCTTCTTCCTCCTTTGGTGCATATTGCTTGTGGCATTTAGTCTTTTTGGGTTTATTATGGTAATAGTTTGACTTTGATAGCAGTGGGTGTAGATATTGTTCTTGATTCACTTGTGGAAACCTAAATATGGGTATATCTGAGGGTTTTTTGCAGTCTGAAGTAGCTCACACTCCTAAGGATTACTGTACTGATGAGTTTGAATAAGCTGTTGAGAGCAAAAAACAAATTTGGTCAAAATGACTATCTGTCAACTTATGTTACAAATTTGGAATATTTGGGACAAAGTTGCTAAAAAAATGCTGGTAAAAGCACAAAACCCTTTATGATTAGACACTTGGTTTTCAGCAGTGACAAAAATGTACCAGAAAAAGTTTCTGAAAGGAACAAATTAAAGGTTGCCGTTAACCTTATGACTTTGCCTTTGCTTGAATTACCACCTGGATTAACAGTCATTGCAATGATAGAAGGTGTTAGTGGAGACAAGCTTAAATGGTTTTGATGTGTTGTTTAAAGCCCTTTGTGAGCTCGTTCTACTTCAATATTTCTATTTTTTGCCATAAAATAAGCTTTTATATCAGCATTCTAGACTGTTTATATTTTCTAATAATGGAAGGTTCTGCCTCAATCAAACTTTAATTTTGCTATAATATATTTGTTCAGTGAATAAATTAAACAGCTTTAAGTAGACAATTACCTTACTTTTAAAATATGTAAGGTCTTACAGACTTTTAATTAAGGTTTTCTAATTAGTACATTGAAATAATTCCAATTTCTAAAATAAAAAAATGTATCTATTTTTAATTATGCAGGTGATTTGTTTTTCATATGAACGTGCCAGTGAAATCAGTGGGTCTACTGTGAGAGGCAATCCCAATATAGGCTGCTTATACCTGTTTCCTGCTTGGTAGCTTTGCATTCTTCAATATGTCAGAAGGGGGCAAAGCATGGAACTGGTGCAAAGGTGGAGCCCTGTGGGCTGAAGGCATGTATTTTTGCAAGTTTGGGCCTACAAAGGCATAATACTTGCTAGATCAATTTTTGCTGAACATAAAGATGTAATGCAACATCAGTCAATCCTTTAGAGCAGTCTCCTTGGAAGGTTGTTGGTACACACCATTTGTAGAATGTATTCAGTGGAGAGAAGCAGCCAAATAATGGCTGAAGGGAAGTATTTATTTGTTTATTTTAAAATGAACCCACTGTGAGATATGAATGCTAGTTTGACATTGCAGTTGAATTAAATCCTATAAAACTGACACAGATTATAGCAGCATTGTTTAGCTGACAAAAATGTATGGACTACAGTGGACACTGACTCACGTTGGCAGATATCAGCTTTAGGGAATTCTGCTTCACCAAACAGATCTCTTTACTTCTAATATTTAACAGTATAGGCGCTCAAAGGAATAAAAGATGAGAAATATGAAAAGGGAGGGATACTTTAGAATAACTACCTTCAGCTGAGAATGAAGTCAGATAATTCTTGGAGAAACATAAAATTCAAAACCTCTGAAAGAAGGAAAAATACAAATGTATTTTATATGAAGACTTTTGCTAAAACCTGGGAGGTCTTTCTTCATTCTAACATCCAAAGGTGAATATGAAATTTGTTGCTCGAAAATTATGTATCATTGTGGAACTCGTATAAGGTGCACTCAACAGTTAAATGGAATTTTTATCTGTAATCTTACAGAAGATTTATATAAATTACCTTATAAAAACACGGTAATAGAGGGAGAGAGTACCAAAAAAGTAATAGCAGAATTGTCAGAAGACATGAAGAAGCTTGAATAGTAAGATGCATTCTGAGTTTTGATTATTGTACACGTGTTTTAAAAAAATCAAACATGCATGGCTGTATGTTTTGTATAATTTCTGATGCTAGAGGAAGTACTCAAGGAGGAAGTAATACACTGGTCTGTATTTGATGCAAACATGTAGTATAAGCAGTTTGGAGTTACAGAAAGTCTGTCAGCCTTTGTTTTTCTTATATAACATGTGAAGATGTATTTGTTCTTATATCTTACATATAGAATATCTCATATATTCAGGAAAGTTTATCTTAGTAATTCATGAGAATGAGTGTGAAGGTTTCTGATAAAGGTGTGACATCGTTGGATTAGAACATGTTATAGACAGTTATTTTCTATTCTGCTAGCTACAAGAAATGACTACGTTCTGTGTTACGCTGACTTTTGATTCCATGTCAGTTTGACACACAGTTTTGCCATCCTCTCCTAAATTTGGCATTTAAGGTCTGGTTTCCAGCATAATTTTTCTTCTTATTATTATTTTTTATTTTCTAGGAAGAAACTACATTGCTCTCCCTATGCAGTTTTGCAGAGGACATTAGCAAGAGCAACAAAATAAAGTTCCTCTAGGTCTTGCGGTAGAACTATTGATTGTCCTTATATTGCTTGTGGGTGTTTCATTAAAACAATTACAGATGGGTTTCTCACTTGGGGTCTGTTGTGACCATTGAGCCTTGGAAGTGACATAATTCCTGCTTTCTGTCCCTATTTCCAGTGATCTATGCAGAATGGTTCTTCAGTGGAGGGGGTTTGGTTTCATGCTGCTGGAGCTCCTCCTTTTGCTTATATACCCAGAGGAACATCACTCATTTGAAGAGGGGAAAAGTACTGTTTGGATAACTGTCTCTCCTCATATATCTGTATAGATTCATCTACACAATAGGCAGAGTTAGAATTGCCACTTGTTTGATAGCTAGGTACCTCAGGGATTTAATATGAGCACGTGTTCTCTAATAACTGACTTTTCTTCCCAGTTCATTGACTTGATTTCTTTCATGGATTTTCTTTAAGTATGGATACTGGACGTGTTAGCCACTGGCAAAGTAATGGAGCAGCTATCCTTCAGGTTGGAACGTAACCAAGTTCTAGCTGTACTGGTGTTCATATTAACCACTGTGATTAGCATGTAGTGTCGAATCCTGTTTGTGGTTGGGGTCAGATTGTGTTTGTTGTTATGGTACAGGAGCTGTTTAGTGCTGTTTTGTTCACACTGACTTGGAAGGAATGAGAATCTGTACATCCTTGTTGAAACTGATAGGTAAAAATAGGTTCATTTTTTTTTAATCTTTTCTTAATTTTTTGTTGAATGCTATTTGGACTTAATCTGTAAGAATGTAAGGTCTTGTTTCTATTGAGTTATGTTAAACTACACTGAAGTTTGTATATTTTTTTGGTTATGGATATTCAAATTAAGTGAAAGGTGTTTATAGCCTTTGTATAGCCCATGATGGCCATACCTTTTAAACAAAGCAACTGATCTGGCAAAGCTTGAGTAGAAAGTTAAAATGTGTGTTTGAAATAGGTCTCCTCGTCTATTGCATCAGTTAGTTCCAGAGTGGATAGACACAGATGAAGTGATTAGGAGTGTAATATTTGAGAGAACTTAGTAGTTTTGCCTTGGTTATCCTGCTGGAATGCCAGTTTTCAGACAATGATCACTCTTGAACTTGGTTTCTGATACTCAGTTGGACAGTGGCTGAGGGATATTAGCCAGCCAAGTGCTGGTCAGATGTTGGTATTCTGTACTATTTATGGTTGGTGTAAGGTAAACTGTAATCTAGGAGGGTGACATTGACTTGTTAATAAAGATAATAGTTGATGCCAGCACCCCCATGATGTGGGGGCATAGTAATGACAAGAACAGAAGTTCTTGCTTTAATGCCCAGCTTTCAGGTTGTGGAGAGCTGCATGAATGGCTGTTCTCAGGATGCTTGGTTAACAGCACATTGTATCATTGGTGGCTCCTGACTTGTATTTATATGTGTACCTACTCTTGGTCCACATGTGTGTGGGTTTTTTTTAACTAGCTTATCCTGTGTTGAATGAACGGGGTTTTCCCCCAACTTTTCTTTGTTATGCCATCCTGTTTGTTCTGAGGTATGTTTTCATAGGGGAGTTTAAAATGAGCTTGCTGACACATGTATTCTTTAGCTAATTCTGAACATGACATAAAAAGGAATCTTTTTCTGCTACAGTAAATATTTTTGTAATACAGCATGCTTATTTAATGTAAGTAGGTTTCTGAGATACCATGCAAAATGGGACCCAATTTTATTAGAGTAGCCTAAAGAACTGAATAAATCCTTTAAGCGAATTGTATAAAAATGCAAATTTAAGTCAAGCAATTAAAAACAGATAGAAATTAGAGATTTGGATTTTGCAGAGCAAGCTTTCCACAGCCACTGCCAGATTACTATGCAATTTATCTGGATTCTGTCAGCGATAGTCAGACTAGATTTTGATAAAGAGCAGCAAATCTGTCCCTCCGTTGCTCCTGTGACTTGCCGCAAATTTCATTCAAGTTGAAACGTCTGTACAATCCCTTGAATAATTTGGAGTTAATCATTTGTACTTCACAGCCTCTGATAGGCCTTAGACTTGGGGGGTGGGAACAGATTTGGCTTTTTAATCGCCTTGTATATTGTACGGCGTGAGATAAATGACATAGACTGTCTGAAATCTACATTCTTGCTTCTGATGCAAAACTGTAATTAATTTTGTGCAGTGTTTCAGAATTGATCATGGTCACTTGAATTTCTAATTTTTCATTCACTTCAAAGACCTTTTTTTAAAAAGAATGTGCTTAGAGTATGTGAATGTTCTCTGATGCTAGTGTACTAAATGACTATTTTACGCCTCTTTTTCAATAAGGTGAAACAGAGGTCAAGGCATGTGGCTCGTGTTTATCTCTGTCCCAGCCTGCTTCAGGATGTATTTTCTGACTTATAGGAAATACAATCAAACTTATGAAATTACATCTAAATACTTAGACTGCACAGTATTCACTTCTGTGCCTTGTAGAAATCCAAAAGCCTTCTTTCAGAAATCCTTTTCAGTATAAAACAATTAAGCACAATTTAGGCAATAATTACCCTAATTAACTACACTATAATGTTTGTATTCAAGATTATAGGAACATTGTATCTGTTCTCTACTGCGATAATAACAAGTCGTCCTAATTTCTCTGTATTGATAGTACTTGTATGTACTTCTTTGTTTGGTATATTTCACTGTAAAAATATTTGTCAGTGAAAGATTGAACAATATGAATGAATTTGATTATGCCATTGTCAAAACCCCCATGCATCACAATTTCTTGTTTTTAATCACTACTGTAAACCTCACAGCCTGAGGGCATAGTTTTAATTTGGGTGCCTTACTAATGAAAAGAAAAAAATAATTGTTTTGCCTGGATTTAATAATAAGCAATAAAATCAGCCAACCAGATTTTACCTCTGCATTCAATCTCTTTTTTATTATAAAACATTTTTGTCCTTTTTTTAGATTACAGGCGTAGATACCGAACATTTTACTAATAAATATTTCAGTTTGCTTATGAAGGCTAATGCTGTCATCTGAATATGGAATTATATTTCTTTCATGCTTCATTATCATTTCATGGTAGTAATGACAGTGAGGCGATGGAATATTTACAGGCTTTTCAGAAGACATTTATCCAATACATTTCCCTGAAGGGCACCTAGGCTTAAAGATACATTATCCTTTTATAAAACACTGCCCAGAATCCCAATTTCTGAATCAACCAATCAGAACTTGTTTTGCAGCAGTTACTGTTAAAACCCTCAAGCCAGTCTCATATTAATCCTGTGAATCTGGTGGGGGGTGTGTGTGAGTGGAGGGCTGGGGAGGGGGAGAGAGGTAGCATTCACTCCTGAATCATCAGGCTTGGTACTTCCAGTAAAACATGTTATTTCTTCTGTATTGCTACAGTTTTTCAGACCTGTACTTAGAACATTTCATTGAAACTGGGTAGACTGCAGTAGTAAAGGCTAGTCGTTCAAGTTTGGATGCATCTTCTAGTTAAAATTTAGACTTTTATATTAACCTACAAAACCTTGTCTGTTGTGTGGCTTTTAAATGAGCAGATTTGTCAGATCTCTGTTGCTGTACATAAATCCATTGCATGAATCCACCTTATTCTATTCAGGCATTCAATCTGTTGCTCAGTGGCTGGGTTCTCTCGCAAAGAGCCTTGTTTGCTTTGTGTAAGGCTGCTGTAAGAAGCAGTGCTTATTTGTGTCTATGTAAGGTGTATTATTTTTAAATAAAGAAAGAGCAAACGTTGTACATTGCTGTAATACCTTTCACCCAAAGGACTTTGCAAGAGGCAGTATGTTACCATGATTAGTATGTTGAAATATGTTAGGGAATCAGGATTTTGCTTCTGCTACTGGCCTGGTATGCTGGTATGTGTCTACACTGTGTTTGGCAGAGCGATATTGCGACTTCTTTTCGGATTCCAAAAGAGATCTAGCTGAGATACTGCAGAGCTCTGTAGGTGCCCTGTATACTCTGTGCCCTTTGTTAAAGCTAACTCGAGGATCTCTGCTGTATGGCAATAAGTAATTTAGACATATCATGTGCACCATTGAAATTAATATAGTGGAAAGATCCCTATACTGGCAGTCCTCAGTACTCAATGTACTGTAAGGTGGCAAAAGGTGAAATTATTAGTGAAAGCTGTAGAACAAATCTTTCTTAGAAAAAATCCTCTGTAATAACAATGCAGAATTATCCCATCTGAGATGCACATCCTAAACTGCATACAGCTTACCTTATCTCCCTCAAAGGGTTGATTATATAAATTTCTCTGTCCAGGAGTTCTAACTTACAGCCTCAGAATACTGAGGTATTTCAAAGTTTACGCAATATTTGCCACTAAAACAATTGGCATACACCATCTGTTACCACATGCACATATCCAAGATATTGCATTTTATCCCCGGAAGGGGTGTAGAAAATGTGCATGTCTGCCAAAAGAAGTTGAGTGGCTCTGGTGAAGTAGTTTGAAGTTATGTTGATACTCTTTGGCAGCCAATTTCAGTGCTTCTGGTAGTCCTGTAAGCAGGCACTTTTGCTCCTTTCCTGTCTTTCCTAAAATGTAAGTTTTAAAATTCACATGGGCAAGTCACTTTAGGGCGCATTGTTAGTGGGCTTGAGGCTCAGTTCTTTCTCTGACAAGTTGGTCTTCATTTTTGTACACATTAAACAAGTTTCAGAGCAAGAATAAAATAAATACCTGCATATTTTCTGCTCTAACTGCTTGTTTGGTGCCTGAGAACAGATAATTAGAGATAAATGTGCTCAGATGTGCACCTGCATATCAATTTGGCTGCAAAAATAATTTCTGTTGTTCAGTTCCCAACGTCTATCAATGTAATGCCTAATAACCAAAGAGGATTTACCAGGTCTTGAGCCCCAGATGTTGTAGAAATAAAAGCGCAAGTCTCTACTCTCTACACAAAGAGCTAAGCTCTTAAAGTGAGACTAATGCACTCTCTTTTCTTTGACTGGATTAAAAGATATGCATATAATAACCTGACCACTGATTTACAAATTACTAGTGATTCTTGAGCTAGCTTGCATTTAGGGCTGGATAATTTAGAAGATTCCTTTGCTTTTGTAGTCATTGAGCATCTTTTATGTCCATCAGTATGGGACCAGTCACGCCCAACACCATTGTGATAAAATGAGAATTCTCTGTGTACCTTACATTGGCACTGAGCACTTCTGCTTATTGTCACAACATCAGGAAAAAAGATGCCTGAGATATTTCAGCAGAAATCACTCTTGGTGGCTGTTAATCCCAACAAAACCACGAAGCTGTTTCACAATACAATTTAATTCCCAGTTAACAATCTTGTGTGTATCTTCACTAATGCCGTTGTTTTCTCTGTATTCTCCACTGAAATGCTTAATGATTTCTAATGGCTTCTGGATTACTAAAGCAAGATTTATCTTGTAGACTGTGTATACTTGTTGGTGTTCTGTCTGAAGGCTATAGATATAAACATGGTGTTTGTGTTGGTTTTGGGAATTTCAGTGCTGTTGACGTTCCAGTAATAGTAAAGCTGCTGTTTTGCATATCTTCCTTTGTCTGGAATACCTATAGCTGTAGTAATTTGGGATACTTGCCTAATGCTGTTGAATAACTGGTTTATAGAATGGTGGCTGTACCTCTATGCGCTGTATATCACCATTGGTAGCAGACTGCTGGAGGTACTTTGGAGCACTGTCTGAGGAGAAGGTGCCAATGTGATGGTGGAATATGAATTCATAATACAAATCCTGTGGCTTGAAAGATAGTTTGGTATGAGTGACAAATAAAGGGAACTTAGGGAGATCTTTATGAAATCTAACTTCTGTGTAAACCCCCTGCCCTCCTCCCAAATTCAGAGCTTAAACGTTTTAGATTTAGCCTAGTAATTTAGATTCAGGGTTTGAAGAGGTGCAGGAAAAATTGATTTCTGTGAACAATTGTCTTAATGCATAGCCTCATATTTTGTCCTTTTTTGTTCCTCTCCCCTCAATCTACAGAAATATCTGTCCTTGAAGATTAGATGCTTGGAGATCAGATACTCTGGATGCATGCAGATCCTTAGTTGTTGTAGTGGGAAGGATAGGGCTGCATGACTATTGCTCAATCTATTAGATACATATAGGGTTCGCTTAGCATGAATATTTCAGAGAATTAATAGTTGGAAGCAGCAATGTGAGTTATTTCAGGAAAAACTTCTCTTCTTATGATTTACTTTGCAGAATAACACTTTTTTTTCCAGAACTTGTTTCAGGAGATTGGCTTTAGGAGCACCAAAGGAATGAGACCTCTCTAAAGTGAACACTAAAGCGAAGATATATTTGATTACAAAGGGGATTGGCATAACAGTAATTTGTATCTCTAAATAACCTCTCATGCAGTCGATTTACAGTTGGGATGTGTGAGGGGGTGTGCCTCATGCTATAGGATCATAAAGCTTGTAGATAAAACGCAAGATATTACCGGAGCATGTCTTTCACCCCTGTGAGTGCTGGGTATCTCATCCTCCAGTAAGGCATGCTTTTTTTGTTTGTGCTTATTCTTTTTAAAAAAAAAAAAAAAACAAACACCAAAATGACAACCAAACCAACCAATAAAACAAAAAATCCAGGGCAAATACATTTAAATTTAAAGTATTCAGGGTTAAACAATATTTAAAAAACCAGAAAATTATACTTAAAGCAAAATTTTGCAACTGCAATTTAGCTTTTCCTGAAAAAAAAAAAAAAAAACCACCAAACCAAACAGTTAGAGATAACAGCAAATAAAATCCAAGAATCTAATCTACTTTCAGGTGTAGGGGAAAAAAATGTTGCATGGCGATTGGCACAAAATTACTCAAACACATTAACTGCTTGCTCAGATCATTAGAGAGCTGTGCAAAGAGGAAAAAATAAAGAAATTAGTAACTAGTATGGTGTTTGCAGTAGAAAAATCTGTGGCAGGCTGTGAAAGATAATCGCTCCTTGCCTAAGCAAGTAAACTATACTTGAACGCTATGGAATGTCGTTGCTATTTTGGCATCACTAGTCTGGTATAGCCTGTCTCTAGTTTTGGGGTTGTTGTGACTTTCTCCTTCCCTTAGGATGAGCCTGTTAACATGCATTAAGTACCCACTGCAATCTTGATTTCTTTTCCAGTTACAGATAACAAGAAAAATGCTATAATTACACTAGACAGGGTTCCAAAATTGTGATTATCTAAGTAATATCTTAGTAATTTTGCAACACAGGATTTCTCTGGCTTTTCTGAAGAGCCAAAGACTACTTTTCACCTTGTGGTTAACCAGGGAAAGGGGGTAACCTCAAGCAAACATGCCCTTTCCCCCTCCCCCAGTCCCCCATCCCTTAAACCTCCTGATAAATCCTAAGCAGCTGCATATGACTGTTATTACTCAAGAGAATTTGAACTCATAACATTTGAGATAGGGGGGAAAAAAAGGACTCAAAGCTGCTCACCAATCAAGAATGAAACATTTTCACTGTAAGACTTGCCTCAACAAAGAATAAATCTGTAAATCATTAACTGTATTTTTCCTTCCTCCCCTCTCCCCCCAACCCCGAGTGTGCATCGCTACGTGTACTGGTTTAAGGCAGACACAACCCCTTGTAAAGTCATCATGGCTGGAATCTGATACAGCACTTGCTTTAAAATCCACTTTGATCAGTGAACATTAACCAAAGTGTCGACAAAAGGTCATTTGGCCTCAGGGAAGAAATAGAAAATTTTATGTACAGAACACATTGCAGTGAGTACAGGGTCATTGTAACTATGAGAATAGCTGTTGTGGTTTTTTTTTCCTTTTTTCCTTTTTTTTTTTTTTTCCTTGGTTACTATACGACTCTGAACTTGGCATGGAAGCACTGGCTGCTGAAGCAGGAACTCCTCCCTCCAGTGATCACATGAGCCCCTATGAATTCTTGACAGGGCCAGTAAAGAGCCATGTCCCACAGCAGATATCATATTTTTGACATAGGACTTCAATTGCAAAAATGTTGATGACCAGTGCAAATGTATCGATTTGTTTTTTTTTTCCTCAATAGACCAAAGTGTTGTTTGTAGTTAGAAGAGGAGAAGAAAGCTAGTGAAACAGAGTTGAATCTACTTCTTAGAAGCCTGGGTTATCAAACTCATTAATCTACATGTCAAGAGGCTAGGAATGAATAATTGTGTGTAGAATTTATCTGCCAACATGATAGCTACTTTTCAGCTCTCTCTTCAGAGCTCTTTCATTGTGCTTGGCTTTATTATATGCTTTGTCTTTTCTATTTCTAGTCTGTTGGGGAGGTATAGAAATATGTACCTCAGCACTACAGAGGACAGTTGCTTTGAAACATGACGCTGGTTAGTTCTTTGCATGCACATTTATTCTTACCTAGGTGTTTAAGCACCAGGGTAGCTTGCAAGATTTACTCTTTGTTGAAATGTTAATTCTTAGCATTAAGAATATTATTCCACCAAAAAACCCACCTTAGAAGTAACATCTTTGTGCCATTTTTGACAGCTTTGTGGACAATATAGGGTGCTTTATTAAAATAGTATTCTTGTTAGTAAAGCTTTTAAATGATGAGGATTCAGGGCATTTTATAACAATCATGTTTCAATAATCTGAGTAGAATTGAGATGCTCTCTATTATTTGCTACTGGGATTTTCATTGCCATGAAAGACAAAATCCAAACCCAAAGCTAGTGTGGAGACAATGGTAGAAAGCAGCTTCTGTGAGGATGTGAAACTAATTTGAGTCATAATATATTGTAACTAACTTTCTTTCTGAAAGAGCATTGTCCTGGATCTGATCTTGAACTTGTTTTTATGCCAGTGTGGCAGTACAGTAGTTTAACTGATTTATCCAGAATTTCCTCTCTGTTATTTTTATACCAAAAATGCATTCCTTGTTCTTGCTTACTATGCGTGTTTTCAAGACAATGTTCATATCATTCTGATGCCAGAATTTTGTTTCAAATGTGTAGCATTTGGGAGCTGCTCGTTTTGGCAATTTCCTGGCTGGGTGTAGTGAGTTGGTGGTATGTGTGATTGTGTTGCTTGGGGTTTTTTTGTTTGTTTTGTTTTGACTAAGATCTATGATATAGATATATACTGGTACTCATAGCAAAATTTATATGTGCTGTTGGGCACTTCCTTTCTTTTGCCTGAGCTCTTCAAGACATCTGGCCTGTTACTTGGCACAGCCAAAATGCTTCGTAGTGTTATTACCCGGGTGCTGCATTTCCATTCCTTTTCCCAGCAATCTATATGACACTGGTAGAAAAATTTAGCATTTGGCCCTTATTACACTGATATTACACTGTTATAATTTGACTAGCGAAAGGTAAATAGTTTATTTTTAAAGGGTCATGAACAATGCATTCTCATATTTTTGCCAAGACATGCTGTAACATTTGATGAAATGAAAATCTGTAATGAGAAAGGGAGGGAGCTTTATATTCCGGGTGTATATGGTAACGCAGAACACTGTTTATTGTAACAGAATGAAAGTACTGCAAGTCTAAGTGGTTTCAACGATGTTTCCTTCATCCCAGGAGCATCTGAACCCAGCTTCTGCCTTGTCAGCCACATTTATGATGTGTTCATAATTAAATGTCCACGAAGCTCACAGCATGCTGACCACAGAGGGGCCATAAGCAGTAAAGATAAATGAGAGAGAGAGATGTAATATTGCTTCACTTGTGGGTTTAGTCTGATGTTAAAGATTGTCAGTGATAATTATTAATATGTGACCTGGTTGAGTCTTTATGTGAACAATCACAATTTTAATAAAGTGGTAAACTCTGCTCTCTCTGTGTAATCTCACTCTATATTTAACTGGTTTACAATTAATTCTAGAATTTTAGGACAAATGTCAGTTATTGAAAAATAATGTAGTAGCCTAGTAATGTAAACATGCTGCTACTAATGTTTTTATTTAAAGCTTAAATAAGACTAAAATTTGAATGAAAAATTGAAAACAATAGCTATAGTCTAAGTTGTGGTAGGGATCAAATCTAATTTGGTCAATTGTTTGTCACCTCAAACAAGTCTTAGGAATCGTTCTTTATTAATATTGGTAAAGAATAGCTGGATCTGCTATGTATGGCATTTATAATCCTGTATCCTTATGTACCTAAACCTCCAATTTGCTGCAGCGTTTCCACTGATCTGATTGTTGCCAAAAATATCTTCTTGATGGAACTGGAAAAATGCTTTGTTCTTGCATTTGATATTTAAGACTTGCTGCTGATCTTCTTCCTTCTGCTTATATCTCTCAATTTTATTTATGGACAATTGATCAGAAGTTATATTCCAGCTTGGAAAACTAAAATACTGTAAAATAAAGGTATTTGCAAAGAAATGCTGCCCTGTGACTGGCATGCTGCTGAAAACTACCTACTGAATATTTAAAACTTCTTATTTCTTATTTATTTCAAATAATTGCAATTGTACAATGGGGTGTTTTTGTTCAGTTATATCAGGAAATGACACTGTGATACAAAATATTATTTTTTTGAAAGACCAGTGAGTATACCAAGGCAACAAGTTACTTTAAGTAATGCTGTTCTGGTGTTTTAAATTTGGAGCTATAGGAATGCCAGATGCTTACAGTGGTGGATCTGAATTTTGCGCGCCCCCCCCCCCCCAATGATTATAGACGTCAAAGGAAAAAGGATGAATTGTAAAAATCACGTATTTTAAAATAGCCTGTAAAATTTTTAGAGCCAGTTACTCCTTTTGTTTTTTCAGAACAAATAATTTTACAATTTTTCACATAAAGGATTATTTAATTTCCTATTCAGAAATAAATGTTATTTTAGAGTGTGTGTGTATCTTTCAAAGGCAATATTTTACAGCTGGAATTCACATCTACTTTGCTGTATTTTCACATGCATAACAGCTGCAGTTACTAGTTATTACTTACCTAGTTACTCATTAGCCACAGTGCTTCATAAATTCAGGATCAGATTCTGACACTTTTAGAAATACTTGTTGTTTATTTTATGATTGTTTTTTTCTGAAAAGTGGAAGGAAATTGTTCATCTGAGGGATGATAACTGTGAGTAGGTAGAACCAAATTAAATAACAGATATGTTCTATCATGCTCTTACTGAAGAAGTTAATGGGTTTATTTGTGAAGTAAGATACTATGTAGCCTTAGTAAAAATAGGAGAAACTGTCTCAGAATTCTTTACTTTTAATTTGGGAAGAACAGTGGGAGCTGAGAGGTGAAGATCCTGTTTCTTTTAACTGCCTGCAGGGCATAGTCTGAGCACAAAATACTACCAAACCATTTTCTGCTGCCTAATACAGGTGCCCATGCAGTAACAACTTTATGCTATTCTGCTGTGTATCGAAATGTTGCTTGATTATCTGTGCTCTAAAAGGTACAGTTTATGCCTAAGTCCAACCATTTCTTTAACTCACCAGTGTATGCAAACTATTAATGATACTTGTGATGTGTACATCACAATGGATAGCAGTTTTATGAAATTAATAAAAATAATTATATGCACTAATATGTTAAAAAAAAAAGAGTAAAATTCAAGGAAATGTTTATTAAATGCAATCATTTATTGGAAACAAATTCTGTAGCATTGTCTTTGGTTGATCAGCCCAAGCATTTTATCAAAGTTTGCCTGTCAGACTTGCATGTCTTTGCAAGCCTAATTGATGCTAATAGACTTGAAAAGAGGAGGAGTAAACTTAGAACATAATGCACATATAAAGATCTAGAGAATTGGTAACTAGTTATAAATGCATCAAAGTGCTTTCAAATGAAAAGCTTAAACAAAAGAATAACATTTGGATAATAAAGAAGTCCATTACGCTTAAATGGCTATGAACAGGTAAAAAAAAAGTGTTCTGTCAAATCAATACTTGTAGTGCAAAATTAATCACACATTTGACAAGACATGATTCTGTGTTATTTCCACCTACTGTATCTGATTCCATCTGAACATCCATTATTAATAAAATAGTCTTTCTCAAGAAATTCATTATCCCAGAATAAATACTTTAATTTTTTGATAAAATGTAGATTTGAAATATTATTTCACAATTCAATCAGTACAGATGTTTCTTGTGAATATTTTTCTCCATCTCACTTAAATAATTGTATCTTTCTCCCATTAGTTCTGTTCACATCATACTTATCTTTTTCTTATTTTACACAGGACTCAACTGTGAAACTGTGGCCTACATACAGTGTGTCACTCAAACTAATAAAGGCTGAGCACTCTCGATTTTAGGAGTACGTAATATTGGTCTGTCTTCTACAGATTTATTTTTTCATCTATTTTCTACAAATAAATGAGGACCATGATAATTGATTAGTGCTTTTGAACACTATAAATAGAGAGTTTATGAAAAATGCTGTTAGTGTTGTAGATGGTGATGACTCTGGGTGGTGGGAGGAAACAAAATGAAAAGATCTAGTCTGGTTCCTGCTGAAGTAAACGAGGAGAAATATTGAGGAGAGTCAACAGTCATTACTATTGCGATTAGGATGTTTGAGGTTTATTTTGTGAGAGTCAGATCTGAAGGACTTGATCTTCCAAAGGAGGGGGGAGAAACCTTCTCTATGCTAAATTGCAACCTTACATTTTAATCCTGTGTAGGAAAGTATTTTTCATCAGTAACTTTTTATTTTATGTCTGTATTCCGTAACCTTTTGAATAATTTGTATAATAGCAGATTATGATAATCTCCTTTTCTGCCTTGCAACCAAAGATATTAAAACAAATTGCAAAACTCCAAGCATTTAAAGTTAGGTCAATATAACTATATAGCCCTTTTGCTGTTCTTTTGTGTGTAACTTTTAAAATCTGAAAAGAAACTGAATGAAAACATATATTTAATGTTTTCTTCTGACAAGTAAAATATCTATACCATAGTCATTCTGTAGCTTTCAAAATCATAAGTATTGGGATCCATTGTTGAAATATAAAAGTTCATTGGACCATATCTACATCAGCAAATTGTTGCTCCTCCATTTTTTTGACTATCTGGGTAATAAAGTCTAATGAGATAATGGAAGTACACTTTTTCATTGAAACATATTAAGTTCTCATTGACAAACTTCAGAATGAAAATGCGAGTGTTAAATTCCATTCCTTTGTAGTAGACATTTGACTGTGCAGTTACTTTTACATTATTTTATAATGTTGACAATTTTATACTAGATATTCAGAATTCATTATAATAATAGAGCATTGTTTATAAGACACATTTGCCTATGTGCTAGATAATGAAATATGATAATATACTTTGCAAGGCTGCAATGTAATAAAAGAGTTCAAATTTGCTATATAAATGTAAAGAAGTAAATAAAATCAGTGCAGATGATACATTTTGTTCCCAGTAGACATTATATACACTAAGCAAAGTGTTCATGGTCAAAGTTTTGAAAAGTGTCCAACTGGCTTATGGAGTTTTACTGGCTTTTTAAACCGTTATCTTGAGACATGCAATGAGACTTAAGTATAGACTCTTATAAGTACACATGTTATTGACTACCAACATGTAACTATCAAAATTCATAGCTAACTAGGTGCTACTGAAAAAAATCCTCCTTTCTTATTATAGATATCTGATAGTTCTCTGTACGGTTAATCTAGAGGACAAAAGATTGAAGTTATGGCCTTGTTGAAGTTAATGGTAAAAGTCTGATATTTTCCTGGCTTGGGTCAGGATGTAATACAATGCCAGCTTGAACTATAATTTACATT
The DNA here is from genome assembly GCF_028858705.1 of Grus americana. Taxonomy (NCBI): domain Eukaryota; kingdom Metazoa; phylum Chordata; class Aves; order Gruiformes; family Gruidae; genus Grus; species Grus americana. The sequence goes on from NC_072864.1 coordinate 12,359,731, forward strand.
GAAACAGTTGGTGTCAAAATCAATAAATAAATGTATTTTTAAAAGAAAACAAAACCCAAACTAGCAGATGTATGCTGTCAGGCATTGGCCACAGTGCCTACAGTAAGGAACAAGTCAATGCTTTGAAAGTCCCTGATCCTGTATGTCACCAAAAATGTGTGGGGCATATAGGCAGTTATCTTTCCTAACTTTGGGGAAGTACATGATGAGTACTGTATCCTTGAGAGAAAGAGAGGCTTTAGGATTCAAAATACTGCCAGCTGTTGAGTGTTAGCTTGAGGGAAATTGTTAGAGGAAAACTAGCTTTAAGCACTTTGACTGTGGTAACTTTGGAGATAGCAGTTTGCCTATGTAGCATTTCTTATCTTTTTTTCCCTATTTTTCTATTCATAAAGTAGCTTTTTTCTGTGTGGTACTGAGTGTCCTGGCACTAAGTCGAATTCTAGAGATGGTTTAGTGGTGTTACATGCTAATTCTATTTCTATATGCCTGGATGTGCAGATGAAAGACACAAAAAGGGACTTTTATTTTCAACTAAATCTGTCTTGCTGTCTGGGTGTAATTCTTGGACACACTGTATGGAAATGCTCCTAGGCGCAAAGGATACTGTTTCATTAAATTTTGGACCTTATTCAGTAAAAACAGAGGAGAGCTGTTCTGTGATGAGGTGAAGTTGTCCACCTTTTTTTATGAGTTATGGTCTAGTAAAAAAAGTTAGAATCCTTTAGAATCATTGAGCTGCTAAGTAAACACAAGTTCTTGACAAAGAATCTAGACATTTAAAGGTGATGCGGCCTTTGGGGTTCACAGAGTAAAACGAATTTTGATGGCCTGTACCTCTCACTTAATCAGCCATATGTACTTACTTGAAAGCCATAGAAGCATTGGCTAAATATACCTGAATAAGCTTTATGTATATTAAGCAGAGAAAAATACCATTGACCACTGCATTTCAAGTGGTAGAGTCTTCATAACTGAAAGTAATGTGTCCTTGATGACTCTTCCATTTTCCTTGTGATCTGGTATACCCACATTCTGAACAAGTAGTTAATAAGATTCGGTACAAATGAATACCACTTTCTTCCTAAAGTCCAAAATATGGTAGCTCTGGAGTGAAGTTGGATGGCAGATTTGGTTAACTGATTTTACTGATACTGTTAGCTAGACAGGAATATTATTCTTGCATTTTTAATGCATTCATCAAAAGGCTTTCTGTTGAGTAGTGAAATGAATTAGAAAAAATCCCCATGCTCAAACCTTGCATTTTGTGAGCATTTTTCACAAGTTTTTTCATTCTAAAAACTACTCACATTGTGTGACCTCATGCAGAACTGATCAGAAATCAAGCTTGACTATATTTCTAACATAAAAAGTGAATGAAAAATGAAAATGCTGTAGGAAATTCAAATTTATAAACTCTAACTCATATGAGTAAGTTGTGTGGTTGGAAAGAAGGATGAAGTAGGTTTTTTATTTAGGTTTTTAATGGCCTGTTGCTCTTATCAGAATTTTGATATATCTGTGTTCTTTGCTACATCTTGAATGAGAACACTGAAACTTGTGGTTCTTATTGTCCTATTTTAAGCTTGTAAGTGATGACAAAGAGTTTGATTTGGGTGCTCTAATTGTATTCCTGTTTTGTTCTAGTGATATAATAGAAGCAGATGTTGTGTTAAATGTAACTTTTCCCTTTTAGTACCAGGTTTTCTACATGCCTGATCATCAAGTGGGTCTAGCGGATAACTCTTCTGTAGCTAGTATTTGATTAATATCATGGTCATGCCCACTTACCCCCCTACTTGAATCTATGCACTTTCATTATAAAAGAAAATACAAATGGCGTTGATCATAGCTGAAAAAAATGGCTCCTCCTGATGTCTTTCTGAATGGCAGCTATACAATGCTGTCTTTAGGGAGAACTTGATGATTCTTGATTCATAAAGCCATTTTTCTTCATTTAGAGATAAGAAGAACTCAAAGTGGAAATTGAACTAGTACCAGAAAATGCCAAAGGAGTTTCTTTGTTCAGCCATTGGGAAGTTAACTGTTAAATATACTCTTGTCCCTTTCACTAAGTATTACTATTACCTCTCTTTGATGATTTCTGGAGTTACCAATGTGCTGCTAAAGTTGAAGCTGAGAACTATTATAAATTGATATTCCAAAATATGAATGAATTTCTTCATTAGAACAGATATTGTTCTGCCACAAATTTTGAGAATTTGTGCAAAGCCCTGTTGCTGTGATCATAAAAAGACAAAGAGAATATCAGTTAACTTTATTTTTTAGATATAGAGATATTAAAGTTGACCTTTCTCAACTGATCAAATTTTTTTTTTTTCATTAAAACTTTGGTTTTGATATCACAAGAAGCAGTTTTATTGTTTCAGGATACCTCGATATTTTTTCTTTGTCCTGTTAGGACTCCATCAGCTTGGGAGTTTGCCTGGATCTAGGAATGCAGGCAAGAAACAAGAGAAGAAATATCACTATTTTGTTAGGGATGCCATACCTCAAACGTATTTGACTAAGACCTATGATGAATAAAATTCCTCCACGGGAAGAGTTTTTTTCTATTAAAAAACATTAAACTTCATTTTGTTGTTCATGATCTGTGTGACCAGCCCTTCTTTGTAACCTGATTTTTCTTACTGGGAGTTCACAGTTCTCCTTTCTGAAACTGAAGAATTGTATGTAATTTATTTCATGGGAATGTTTTATGCTTGCAAGAGATGAACAGATGTTTAGAAAACAAAGCTACTAGTCACTAGTTTTGTTACAGCTACACTAGTGATCAATTGTATGAATTTTACAGCATAGCTGTATTGGAATGGATGTTTCAGAGGCATTTCAATCAAAAGTGGTGCCATTCTGAGCTTGAAACATAGGCTTAGATTTATTTTTCTAGCAGTACAATCCTCAAAGATTATACTTCATGCACCATTTTCAGGCATGTCAACATCCCTTACAAAATACAAAGATGAGCGTTATTTCATAGAGGTGGCACAAAGTAATACAATAAAATGGATTTATTTCATCTTAATTTATTTAAAATGTGCATAGACCGAACTGGGGTAAAATCTGTGAGATGAAATATCTTGTTCACATGAATATATTGGAGGAAAAAAATCAACACTGTTCTAACTTTGAAAGGAAAAGAGGAACATGTGGCCTGCTTTTACAGGCGTGGATGGAAATTGTTCGAGTGATGCATTTCACAATGCTTGCATATAGATTTAATTTTCTGATGTCCAAAAGTATATATTCACCATAGTCTGAGCTGTCCTGTAAACTCTGTCTGGGAATACTATTCAGTGGCTATTGCAAGTCAGGACTTTTGTTTCTTTCCCTGGCTGTGAAGCTGATTTGAAGCAGTACCTAGTGACGTAAGGCACAACTTCTGCTAATTATGATTACAGACAAAACTTACTTTTTAGTATTGTTAGTATTAGTGCTTTAAATACAGCTCTGAGTATAGAGCTGTACTACCTCAGTGGAGCCAAATTACATCTAAGCTATGATTAATCTTTGCCTAGAAAATGAACAGTCTGACAGCATAGCAAGGCTTAAGTAGATAAAAAGTATACATGTAGTCTAACTTCATTGTTCTGGATAGTAACTTCTTAAACAGTTTGGGCTCTGTTACCTAGGGTGTACCTGACCACAATCTAAGCTGAAATTTCCCTAGAGCTAGTTCTCTGCTTTCACTTTGATATATGCTTAATTTGTACTTTATTAAATATATCATCCCTCCATCTTCCCACCTACAACTTTTCCATCTTTCCCTTCTACTTTCTGTTTCAACATATAAGTGAATTAAAAGCTAGGTTGCTTGGTACTTTTTCTTTTTTGTTTAAAATTATTTTTTTTCCTCTTCCTCCCTCCCTACCTTGTTCACGACACCTGTCAAAGACAACAAAACTGAGTTATATCTCACAAAACGTTACAGGATGACAAGATGGGCTTTATCCTCTTACAGGGGAGACCACATGTGGACTAAACACTGTCCTTTAGGATATTCTGTTTCAATTTCAGAGTGTCAAACTGCCAAAACTTTAAATGAGTATGCCTCTTTCCACAGGTCTGTTTTTGCTGGCTGTAGATCTCAAAACACAAAAACCATTAGGGAGTGTAATGAGAAGGAATTTTAAGGTCTACTTCTAATTTTGACCAAGCATCTGCAGATATGCAAAAAGATACCCGTCTAAAGATAACATCATCTTAAATTCACATCAGAAAATTCAAATTATTTTGTAGCCAAATAGTCTATTAAAATAGTACTGAAATTGAGTAAGCTATTTCTATAAAATTACTATTCTATTCATGACAGTGTTAAATGGTGATATCCCAGGATTTATGACTGATATATTATACTTTGTATCAAAAATAACATTTAAGTGCTGCTTTTCATAGATGAGAGTAGCAGTCATGTTTTTCAGATAATAGCTTTTGTTTTGTGTTTGTCAGAGTCACAGTGAAAAGCTTCAGTGACCACAGAAGCAAATATATGCTGTTTATGTCTAACAGAGATAAGTGTAGAGTTTGGCTTTGCCATCGTCAGCCAGGAGTTCTTACTGAGGAGTGTCATCAGCCTCTAGAGAGTTTTATGGATCTGAAGTCACTTGAATTGGGCTTGACTGCATTAAAGGGGCATTACATGACACCAGCTTTAGATGACTGGTTTATCTACTTGCAGTGTTACAGCAGTTAAGTTTCCTTTGCTGCTTGTTACGTGAAGACTGCAAGGGGGTCACACTGTGTAGCTGATGTGTCAGTGTGTGAATGATACCAAAGTAAGCATAGGATTAACAGGAAAAAAAAAAAAAATAGCATTACCAGGTCTTTGGCAAATGTTGCCAGAATGCCAGGTTCTGGTGTAAGAGCACTCCAATTCTGATAGATTTATGGCTTTTGTTATGTCAGCTGCCTTGCTTACTTTCACTCCATCTCTGTAGATATAGTCTGTTAGGGTTGCAGCTGAGCACCATGAGTAAATGTGAAACATCATAGTTCTAAGCCCTGGGGAAAAAGTGGCAGCTCCAGGAGCCTCTGACATAGAACAGAGAGTTTTTGCTCTTATGTGTCTCAGGTGAGCAGAGGGTAAGAAATTGTATGAATGCAGGAGATCAACATACTAGAAGTACCACAAACAAAAACAATATCAAAGATGAGAGAGGCAATTTGGATTGCACTGAGAGTAAATTCACCAAACCTCTCTAGCCTGAAGATGACTGCCAAAGTATGCATTTAATTTAAGTATGCATAATCACCCAAAAAATGTTGTAAAAATAATTTTTAAATTTTCACCTGCAAATATTGTATTTACTATCCTAAATAATGATGGCTGGCACCAAGATGTGATTACCTTGCTTCATTTGAGCTAAATACACGGAGTTCAGAAATTTACTCAAATGACTAGGGTTACTTGCTTTGGCAGTGTTTGTCAAACATGAGAGTACTGTGGAAGTCTCATGGGACTGAAAATTAAGATGGGCTAAATACACATTCTAGATGGTTTGCCTCCTGAAATTTGGGGAGAAATATGGGATTGAATAATGAACAAAGAGGTATATTTTTGTACCTGTCTCATAGACAGGCCAAATGGATCATAGAATCATTTGGGTTGGAAGGGACCTTTAACAGTCATCTAGTCCAGCCTTCCTACAGTGAGCACCGACATCTTCAACTAGATCAGTGGCTCAGAGCCCTGTTCAGCCTGACCTTGAATGTTTCTGGGGATGGGGCATCTACCACCTCTCTGGGCAACCTGTCCCAGTGTTTCACCACTCTCATTATAAAAAAATAAAATAAAATAAAAAAATTCTTCCTTACATCTAGTCTGAATCTACTGTCTTTTAGTTTAAAACCATTACCCCTTGTCTTATTGCAACAGACCTTGCCAAAAGGTTTGTCCCCAAACAAACTGTATTGGATCAGTCATGTATGTAAAAATCAGTTCTTACATGAAGGAGAGTGGTGTGTAGGTGAGTAGTAAAGTGGTAAAATAATTCCATTGTTACAGACTGATAGGCTTGTAACAGGAGCCTTGTTTGTGAGGACCTATGTTATTCCAGTTGGGATATAACACATGGATTTGCTATTGCTTGACCGTCAAAGAATTCTGCGATTATCCTGAATGTATTAAGTTGTTCAGCTGGAAGGACTGAATACAAGAAGAGTGCTTGCCATACTTTGCAAGTATTGTTCTCCGTGCACTGCCTGGGCAAGGCGAGAGACACTTCAGTGCCCAAGTTACATACTCTTTCTAGCAGACAGGACATTTTCATTGCTATTGCTAGAATTGAATTAGATGGCTTAAAATGTTTAAGACCCCTTGCTGCCCTGGGTTCATGGTGTTCCACAGGATTGGGTAGTTGGAATTAGCTCCATTGTGGAATGGCTGCTCAGATAATCCTTTGAGAATGGTTTGCGTGTGCTAAAAGTACATTTGGGGATGACTTCTCGTGTTAGAAGGATAGGCTGGAATCAAACCTACAAGTTCCTCTTGTATTGTGGAGGAAGAATCTGAAGTAGCCAGGAAGTTTAAAGCCAGTGATATGCATGATTTGAGCTTTCCTTGCTCTTGTGGAGGGTTCTGAGGCAAGGTTTTAGTGAGCTTAACTGGTAGTAAAACCAGAAAAGATGTATTTTATTATGGACATGCTGACACAGAAGCAGGGAAATACTAGGAAGTATTAGGAAATAGTGCAAGACCACACAGGATTTCTCATCGGGTGCCTTTGATCTCAGTGATTTCTCAGAGGAACGTATACTTTCGGCCAAATAACCTGCTAGTTCTAGAAAGGTGCAAATGCCTCTTGCTGCATGGTCTATTAATTTGCTGCATGAGAGCAAATGAATAGATTATTCTGTCCTCTATGCATGAATTAACCTGTGAGGGGATAGTGTAGATGATTGTTTTTAACCTGTTAGTGTCTGAAAGACATTCAGAACAAGTGCTAATTTGTCTAGCTTGTCTTCTTCCTTCATATTTTTATGCACCAAAGCCTCAGTGGTGTTCAAAAAAGAAATCTGTATATTGTTTTTTATTGTCTTTTATTTGCAATCTTAATATATAAATAGCTAATATAGCAATGTAGTAACTAACATGATTAATAAAGCAGTTCAAGTTGTACTTTATGAAAAATTAAATATATTACTTTAGAATTTTGTAAATATAAAATTATTTTTCCTTCAAAATAAATGAACGCTACATATATTATTTAGCATTTAAAATGGGAAAAGTTGAAATGGACATGAGTTCACATTTTAACTGAGTGTGCTAAAACCCATATACCTCAATAACAGATTAATCATTTTGTCAATTTCTTGAATGGATATTGTTCCATTGACTTCAATCTTGGGTTCAGTTGACCTTGAAAGAAACTTTGAATAGTCAAAAATATCATATGTCTTTGAACTGGCTTTTGAACTTTTGGGTTTTTTTGCTCTTAACACCTGAGTAGATAACGTTACTGTACTGGTTGAAGGATACAATGCAGAAGCAAGGCTGAACTCTTAGGTTTGCTTCCATTTTAATCTGGAGTGGAATAAAAAAAATCATAGCTGGTTATGAACAGCTATTGGCAAAAACTTCTATTAGCGTCAGGTATTGTGTTTTCCTGTTGTACTTTGACACTCACTGGACTACAGGGACACTGGTTTAATGTGATGTATAGTGGAAAAAAGTGTAGAGCTGCAAAGAGGTGTTGGTTGCATAATGTACAAATTCTTCTCTGATGTGTCTTGTGCACCCTATTTGGTGGTAGCAACTATGGAAAAAATAGTTAATTTCCCAAGAGAAGGCATACTATACATGTTCAGTGGCTAAAACATTAAATAGGAGAAGCAAAATAGCATGGAAACCATAGGCTATGCTATTACCGATTTTATGTCACAGTCTTGGCTGAAATTGGCAGTACATTTTGCATAACACAATGTCTAAAGTAGTGTAATTAGAAATCCCTCTTCCTTAGTACCTTAAATATCTACTAGAGAAAAATGTGACACCTGTAGTTCAAATAAATGTATGATTTTTTTAATGCTATCAAATAGTCTATATAAATACTATACTTTGCCTTAGACTCAGGATAGCCTCATTTGTTTTCAAACCTGTTCAAATATCAATTATGTTGATAGAGGACAGAATTTCAATGTTTGCCATCTCATACCAGGTATGGAAGCAACAGCTGTATTTGTGTTTGCATGTGGATACAAATATATGCACATAAGGACTTGACATATGCAATGCTGTTGATACCATCTTAAAAGTCATACTGAGACTCTTGGAAATCTGGACCAAAATTCTGTTCTGCAATTCTTTTATGTGCAAGACTTAAGCGTGATGGTAAACTTCTCTGAAACTGAGTTTACTGGCTTTTGGGTTAATTTATAGGTTCCTTTCTCTTTTGCGTTTTGCTTAAAATATTGCTGATGTCTATGGTTTGCCTTTCCTTCCTATAAAAGGGACTTTGTTTCAGCATCTCTTTGAACAATGATTAAATGTGTTGTTAGGTGATTAGGTGTTGTGAAGGGAGAGAGGGTGGGGTTTGTTTGGACTTGATTTGTCTATAAGCTGTGATTCTTTCTAACTATAACATACAAGCTTCAGGGCTACTCTACTCTGTCAACTTGTCAGTCTTTAGACTCTAAGGTTTTGTGCAGCAGAGTTTGTCCTTTATTAGTGTTCACAAAGCATTTATCACGCAGTGTGTTGCTATAATTGAATTACACAAAACCAGTGAAACTCAAAGTAGAAGTTTGAACAGTCTTATTAGTAGACAAAATGCGCCTTTGATTAAATCTCCTAATACAGCTTTGTCTCCAGATGACTTCCCTTTGTTTCTCCAACTACTTCCAAGACCTAATCCAATATTCCCCAGTGACTTGTTCCCTGCTCCTAAGGACTGAGAGAGTACCTGATATCCTTTTACTTCCACTCTCTCATCATCTTTGAGCATGACATTCTGATTCAGTTTCTGTGTACTTTAGCCTGCAATGTCAGGAAAGTGAAAAAGTACTCATAAGAAACCTCCTTAAAAATTGCTGGTATCTGTATAACAGACTTCATGCAAGTATTTCAGCAAGAATAATGTTACTAAAGTGGATATTGTGTCTTAGAGGTTTTTCTTTGTCTTTCTTTTAACATTTACATCAATATTTTTTCCTTTTGTCTTTCATTGTCCTTATTTTGTTTTCCTACCCTATGGAATAATTGTTATTTGTTTTACTTAAAATTCTAATCTTCATTTAGCACATTGAGCTTTACCAAGCATTCATATGTGATGAATAAGGCCTCAAAACTAATTTATTTTCTGTTTTGTTATATGTTAAGGTGAATTTGGAGTCTTGATTTCTCTGCAGCTGGGTTCTTACTAACTGATTTTTAAAGTGTCACTATGAAAATGAGTAAGTTATAGGTGCTTGGTGGTGTGGGTTTTTTTTGTTTGGTTGGTTTTTTTTCATTCCTGGGATCACATTATCCAGCAGCTGGGGCTTTAAAGAAAAAAAAAAAGTATGAAATACTGGGAAATTAATAATATATTTGTGACATTTGTCAATACTGAGCGTTTCATTGTATATGGATGTGTTAATAGTTTACCAGCTAATTACAATCTCACTTTGCTGTTTTGCTTTCTACACTTGATCCTGACTTTTATAACGAATTAGCTTCTATAAATCCCTGTTAAGGTTAGTCAGATTACTACTACCACTTTTATATTGGTATTTATTTTGAATATTTAGCTTCCCTTTGAGGGTAGTGACTATGCCCATTCTGGAGTGTGCTTTCTTTAGCTCACTTGAGCACATGCCTGTTAAATATAGCATGAATTAAACCATCAATGTTTTACTGTTCTTATGTTGTTGCTTCTCTGCCAGTTTCTTCTTGCAAAGCCATTTACAAATGATTGAGTCTGGGATAGAGTGTGCATTTTTTCAGCTGAGGTTCAGTCTTGGCCCCTAAAAAATTTTATGTGCATAGTAAGTCAGGCTTCCTTTGAATGAACGTGCTGATTTCTGAAGGCATATTCTTGAAATATTGTAAGTGATTATTAGACCATTTTCCTTAGTGGATTGCCCCACCCTCCATTGGCAGCAATCCCAACTTGACATGAATCTTCTTTGCAGTATATCAACAATCTTTTTTGTATGTGTAGTGTACAAATTATTGTCCTTCAGCATCAGACAGAGAGCATCTTACCTAAACTCTTTATCAGAACACATATGCGTAAGAAAATCTTACCTGGTTTAAAGTTTAGCTCCTTTATGTACCTTTTACATTACCCCAGGTTATTTATAGCTTGCCAGCTCATACTCTACACTTACCTAATTTTTGTAGGATTCCTTCCAAGACTGCATGATAATGGAACAATGTGTAGTGGTGAGTGACCTTCTCTAGCAGTAATTTCTTCCCTTGGGCATTGAAATTGATTTTCTTCATCCTGGCATGTGAAGAGTCCAAGTATGCCTCTTGCCCTGACTCTCCCATGAGCATACAGTGGCACTGGAAACAAATCATGTGAATGCTGCAGCTTTTAGGGCATTCGCTATGGCAGCATCAGGAAGAGGAGAATGTTTTTAGGCAGTTTCCCTCTGTGCTGTGATATAATTTAGTTCAGAAACACCATTTACTGTGGGTTACATTCTGACAGATTGTTTTGGGTGTGTTTGAAGATATGGGTAGTAGGGGGATTCATTTTACCTTTACTTGTGAAGGTCAGGGGCAGCATGTGCCGCATGAGAGAATGCACCAAGCAGGATCTCTCTGCCCACATTCTGGTGAGGGTGAGCCCTATACTATTACTTGCACAGAGCTAGAAAATTCTAGCCTTTGTGTGTATTTTTTATATATATATATATATATCTATCTTTATGGTTAACACTGGGCTAAATACACTATCTTTGCTTGGATATATGCAGTCCCTTTATGATAATAATACATTCAGTATATTTGAAATTCATGAGTAAGTGCCTACTGTAAGAAAGCCTACACTGATATCAGCATGTAGCCTGACAATGGCAAAGCTCCTTGCGTGAATATGCTATCATCCATTCAAAACAAGAGTCCAGTATGTGGTGGTCTAGCCTGTCTGTCGGCAAAAGGAGGTATATGCCTAGAAAGTTGTTTCTGGCTATAGCTATGTAGTGTTTACTATCTTTGAACTTTTGATATGCAACATGAAGAAAATGAAACATAATTTATTGATAAAATGCATAAATATCAATAAAATGGATAAATACTTGTAATTGCAAAAACTTCTGAGGATTCAGTGAATCAGATAAAATATTATAAGGGAGCAGGCCATTATGTTTGTTTGGGGCGAGTTTAATTTTGTTTGCCTTTTTCATATACAAAAGGTAAAGGAACAGGATGGCAAAGATTGATTGATATTTTAGAAGATGCCAGTTGAAGGTATTCTTCCTTATAGAATCATAGAATGGTTAGGGTTGGAAGGGACCTTAAAGATCATCTAGTTCCAACCCCCCCTGCTGTGGGCAGGGACACCTTCCACTAGACCAGGTTGCTCAAAGCCTCATCCAACCTGGCCATGAATGCTTTCAGGGAGGGGGCATCCCCAGATTCTCTGGGCAACCTGTTCCAGGGCCTCACCACCCTCATAGAGAAAATTTTTTGCCTAGTATCTAATCTAAATCTCCCCTCCTTCAGTTTAAAGCCACTACCCCATGTCCTATGATTACTTATCCTTGTAAACAGTCCCTCTCCAGCTTTCTTGTAGGCCCTTTTAGGTATTGGAAGGCTGCTAGAATGTCTCCCTGGAGCCTTCTCTCCTCCAGGCTGAACAACCCCTACTCTGTCAGCCTGTCCTCATAGGAGAGGTGCTCCAGCCCTTTGATCATCTTCGTGGCCTCCTCTGGACTTGCTCCAACAGGTCCATGTCTGTCTTGTACTGGGGCCCCAGAGCTGGATGCAGTTTTCCTGGTGGGGTCTCATGAGAGCAGAGTAGAGGTGGAGAATCGCCTCCTTTGACCTGCTGGCCACGCTGTTTTTGATGCAGCCCAGGATATGGTTGGCTTTCTGGGCTGCAAGTGCACATTGCTGGGTCACGTTGAGCTTTTCATCAAATAACACCCCCAGGCTCCTCCCCTCAGGGCTGCTCTCAATCCATTCTCCACCCAGTCTGTAGTTGTGCTTGGGATTGCCCAGACCCATGTGTAGGACCTTGCATTTGGCCTTGTTGAACTTCATGAGGATCGCATGGGCCTATCTCTCACGCATGTCAAGGTTCCTCTAAGTGGCATCCCTTCCCTCCAGCGTGTCGACCCCACCACACAGCTTGGTGTCATTGGCAAACTTGCTGAGGGTGCACTCAATCCCGCTGTCCATGTTGCCAACAAAGATGTTAAACAGTGCTGGTCCCAGTACTGACCCCTGCAGAATGACACTTGTCACCCATCTCCACTTGGACAATCTGCTGTTGACCACAACTCTTTGAGTGTAACCATCCAGCCAATTCCTCATCCACCAAGTGGTCCATCTATCAAATCCAGGTCTCTCCAATTTAGAGACAAAGATGTCATGCGGGATACGTCAAGTGCTTTGCACAAGTCTAGGTAGATTTTGCTTCATTTAGTGGATTGTTTCTTGGTGGTGTGAGGCACTGAAACCCTAATTCTCCAAAGAGTTTTGGCATCAGTATAAGTGTGTGTGGTGGCTTGACCCTGGCTGGAGGCCAAGTGCCCACCAGAGCCGCTCTCTCACTCCCCTCATTCACTAAACAGGGGAGAAAAGGCATAACGAAAAGCTTGTGGGTTGAGATAAGGACAGGGAGAGATCACTCACTAATTGTTGTCACGAGCAAAACAGACTGAACTTAGAGAGGGAATTCATCTAATTTATTACTAGGCAAAACAGAGTAGAGGAATGAGAAAATAAAATCAACTCTTAAAACACCTCCCCCCACCCCTCCCATCTTCCCAGGCTCGACTTCACTCCTGGCTTCAACCTTCCCCCCCCTCAGCGGCACAGGGGGACGGGGAGTGGGGGTTACGGTCAGTTCATCACATGTTGTTTCTGCCGCTTCTTCATCCTCAGGGGGAGGACTCCTCTCATCGTTCCCCTGCTCCAGCATGGAGTCCCTCTCACGGGGTGCAGACCTTCAGGAGCAAACTGCTCCAGCGTGGGGTCCCCCACGGGGTCACAAGTCCTGCCAGCAAACCTGCCCTGGCGTGGGCTCCCCTCTTCACAGGTCCACCGGTCCGGCCAGGAACTTGCTCCAGCGTGGGCTTCCCATGGGCCACAGCCTCCTTCAGGTGCCTCCACCTGCTGCGGCGTGGGGTCCTCCACGGGCTGCAGGTGGAATCTCTACACCCCCTCATCCTTCCTCCATGGGCTGCAGGGGGACAGCCTGCTTCACCATGGCCTTCACCACGGGCTGCAGGGGGATCTCTGCTCCGGCGCCTGGAGCACCTCCTCCCCCTCCATCTGCACTGACCTTGGTGTCTGCAGAGTTTCTTACATCTTCTCACTCCTCTCTCTGGCTGCAAAAGCTCTCTCTCTCTCTTTCTAAGTGTTTTTCTTCTTCTTAAATATGTTATCACAGAGGTGCTGATTGGCTTGGCCTTGGCCAGCGGCAGGCCCGTCTTAGAGCTGGCTGGCATTGGCTCTGTCAGACACAGGGGGAGCTTCTAGCAGCTTCTCACAGAAGCCACCCCTGTAGCCCCCCTGCTACCAAAACCTTGCCATGCAAACCCAACACAGTGTGTGTATTTACATGAGTATTATCCCTGAATTCTGCACTCCCCTCTGCTTCAATCAGTTAGTAAAACTAACTTGAGTGGAGCTTGTGTCTGAGAAATTACTTCTTGGGTAGCAGAATGACTGTGGATAGGACAACTCATAAGGAATAGTGCACAGTTCTCTTAAAAGTATGTGCATAATAGAAAAATGCATATATAATAGTTGTCGAGCATTCCCTTTAATTCTAACCAGCAAAACTGAAAATATTTAAAAGTGAATAGTTAGCCTATTCAGCACAGGAATAAGCATATATTGGTGAAATGTGTGATTCCATTTAATCTCAGTATTGATCTGAAAACAATTGATCAACCAATATCCTGAAAACATTAAGAAAAACAGCGGGGAAAATACAAACTGTACTCTTCTGGCATAAATTAGCAAAAAATCCCATATGTGATATATATATTTATGTAATAAAGTTATACTAGTGTAAGAAATGAATTACATTAGCAGGCAAAACTCCTGTTAACAGGCAGTTAATAAAAAATAATGATAGAAATGAGATGGCAAACTGAATGGGTGAATAACCTGTGTATATAAGGTTGCATGATAAACGAATCTAAACAGCAGTCATTAAGTATAATTTTAACAAGATCTCAAGAAGAATAGTATAAGCAATTGAAGAGGCAACAACCCATGGTGGGGCTGTAGCATGTTCTTTCCTTCAGTGATCGTGATAGCACACTAATTATAATTGTCAGTAACAACATCCTGTGGTGAGCAGAAGAGTTTCACCGTCATCTTTACATGAATGTGTTGTGAAAGGGAAGACATAGACAACTCTATAAAGAAAAGGGGAAGAAAGCAAAGAGGAAAAAGTGCTGAAACAGATAGCAAAAGAACTTCAGAGAAGAGAGTTCAGATAAATGGAGTAATAGTGATAACATTAAGAGCCAAAGGGCACAGAGATAATATTGAAAACAACATCTCTGCTTCCTTTTGACAGTTTACAAAATTCAAAAAGGAATTTTAAATACCTTTCACGCTGCAATATGAGGCTTCATTCAATCAAGGCTATTACATAGGTACAAAGGACTTGGCTCTGAGAAAGGAGGCTCAGCATTTTTATCTGGCACTTAGAGCTCATACTCTTCCTCCCTCCACCTCTGTATTATTGTGCACCCTCTCTGCTTCTTATTTATATTCACCTGCTTTCTAATTAGCATCCCATAAAGTTACACACTTAGAGTAAATTTGACCTCAACTCACGACAGTGTAGCCATTATCGTTTGTATCAGGGAGGATGATTGTTTGAAGACCTGTTACAGAGGACACCTTATTACTTGTACATGACAGATATCAATTATAAGAAAGGTCTAATGGGGCTGTAGTCATTGGAAGTCTACAAAGTCAAGTTTTAGTGAAGATTTCTTTCTCTTCCACAGAGGGTCATAAAAAGTAAGATTTCTGTCATGCTTTTATGTAAGACATTCAGAAGAATAAGCAAATTGTATGTTGCAATCTCTTCGAACTTTGAAGACTATCTTCTGAAATTTAAGGTAGGAAGGAAAGGGATTTGATGTATTGTAAATTTGAAAGAGCAAAGCCACAGGATGCTGGTTAATGCATATGTAAAAAAAAGTCTTAATGATTGTTTTTTATAATTGTGATTTCAGCTGAGTTTAGGAGGGAGGTAGTCTGCAAATATTTGCATGGGCAAGTCAGTTATTAGCAGTATAGTGTTTAGACAAATTTAACCTGTTATCTCTCTGATATCAGTATATAAAAAGATCACTCCTTCAAACTGAAAAAAATAGCCTTTAAGATACATAGAGAAAGACAAATTTTCTAATGTGAAAGTGCCATGTAAAAGAAATAACTTCATTTTTGGCAAAAATAAAACTGGCTTAGAAAGAAACTATTTGATTATTCTGAAAACTAATCAATTGAAAACTCCAAACCAATTTTTTTGCTATTTCATATAAATCTGAAAATGCTGGTGCAGCTTGAGCTATTTGAGCAGTGTTTGGTTTACTTTTTCCTCTGAGGCATTTAAAGGCCTCAAATATGTTGTCTGATACAAATTCTTCTACTGCTTGTGGACTTCTGTTTCAAACATTGGATAGTGACTCTATTACACACCAGTCAGATAAGAATTACTTAATCCTTATTGTAGTTTTATGAACATTCCTTTAGAATGCTATTCTGTGAAATAATTAAATAATCATCATCATTGTGAGAAATGGGCATTTTTTATTGGGAAATATAATTCTGACATGGTTTCTTTGATTAACAGTGAGGAAAAAAGGGTATGTTACTGTGTTTCTAGGAGCAGAAGTAGACATGGGAAGTCTCAGGCCACGTCATCTTTTTCACCAACATGTGGTGATTGCAGAGCGTTGTGTAGTTCTTATAGAAACTCGCGTGGATGTACCTGAAGATGAAATGGTGCCAATGTGGAAAGAGTGATGATAACAGAGGAAATTTAAAGATGTTCTCTGTAGTTATGGTCTGCTCGTCCCAGCCTGTCGTGTCGTTTCTGAGATAAATAAACTCAAGTTCAAGTGGGATAAGGAAAGTCTTATGTGTGAACTACTTTTAAACTGAAGGATTTTTGGAAAATAGAAGTAACAAACCATAATATCTTTCTAGAAAGAGGCTGTAGCAGTGTCCGTTATATCACACACTGTGGGTGTACAGGGCATCTCAAACCTGAGTTTCTAAGTCAGTTCTGGAAATGCTGGATGAGTATATTATAGTTTCTGCTAATGTTCTCTCAGTTGTTTGTGAAGCCGTATAAACCAACATTTCTATTTTTAGACTAACAAACAAATATAATTGAGTATTCTGTTTGCCACACTCAAAGTAGTTAAAAATATGCCCTGTCCTATAACTCCTGTATGCTGTGAATGAATAGATACTGTCATTGATTTAGTGTAATGTTTTGGGCAGAAAACGAGACGTAGGTGCAACTTCAAGATATAACTGTCTAAGAGCAATTGAAATTATGACATTTGGTGTTAGATTATTGTCAATAAACCAGATTTTGATGATTTAGATTTGGGAATGTGAACACCAATATTACTTTGGTAACATTATTCAATTTCATGTTGAATTTTTGAAGTCAATTTTTACTGAACAATACTAAAAAAATCTTCATGTACAGGCGTTCTGGATTACTTACAGGGGTTGCTTTTTTTTTATAAGGCTGCTAACCCAGGCACGAAGGATATGAAGCTAAAGCAAAATGTTAAGTTTTGCTTAGTTGCTCTTTTATAATTTTCCTTTTTCTTCTAATGAATATTCTTAGTGAGAAGCAATAGTATCCAGTAGATGTATGCATGAGACTTTATCCTTTTAACCAAAGAAGGAATTAAATAAAGCAAGCCTTTCTGAAGGACCCTATGGTACTTTTTTAGGTAATTTAAAATGTCAATATGAATAAATGGGAGGTTATATATCATCCTTTCACCTTAAATGTACAGGTTGTAGTGTGTAAATTTTGCCATATAAGTTTCTTACAGCAGAGATTTTTTTTTTTGTCTTGTAAAAAAAAAACGTGTATGCCAATGTCTGTCAAATAGTAAAAACAAATGAAAGTATTTGTTATGAAGGTTTCTAAGCTTTGGAAACCTATTAAATAAAGCTTACCTCATTTGGAAGGAAAGCTTGGATTATGATACAAATTTTTTTTCCCAGTGCAGTAAAAAAAATAAGCCAATGGGTCTATGAGTCTCATTTGGCTGGTAAATTGAGGGAAACCATGTCTGATTTCCTTAAATCTGATCTTTTTACCTGAAATTTGAAATTAAATGTGGAGAGTATAAATTCAAAGCAAACCATTTCAATCTATTAATATTTAAAACTGTATTCTGTTTATTACATCCAAATATATTTCAGTTTTTTTAAAAAGAAATCATTGAAATTATTAGGATCTGTAAGAACTGTAAAGTTCTACAGATCTCCACAAGTTTTAATAAAGATCTGTAGCTATTCAGAATGAGTTTCACTGTACAGGATGAAGTTTTTTTGTATTAGGGAGTGTACTCTTGTTATGGAAGTAACTGAATGAAGCTTTTTGATCTATGTTGCATCAGATCAGGCTACATGATTCCGTAGTTCCTGTAGTCTCATGTCTTTGGAATTTGTATTCAATGCAGTGACTTAGAACCATACAAGAAAGCTGTAATTTCTAGTAAGCTCATAGATTCACTGCCCCACCCCCCTTTTTCTCCCCTTCCTTATTTCTCTTATTTGCATCAGAACTTGAGATAGAAGAATATAGGTTAGAAATTGTGTTTGCATACTGGAAAATCCGTGACCAAGAGAAAAGTAAAGATGATGAATAAATTCATCTTAACTGAAGAGGCAACGTATGAGGCTGATAGTCTTGAGGGCAATGTGCATTGACATGTTAACTCTGTACTGTCTTCCATGTGAAATTCTAACCTTTGCTCTTGTATTGGTAGTATTGCTTTTTCTCATGCATATGGGAAATAACTGGGGCAAAACTAATTTTTTGTTTAAAACTTGCATGAAATTTCACAAGACTAGTTAGCTAGCATTTTTTTGAAATATTTCACGTGGAAAAGTTGTGATGCAGAGAATGCTGTGGGAAGTCACTTCCAAAAAGATTTCTTGTATCAATCAGAGGGGGAAAAAAAATATACAAAAACCATTGAAACCTCTTATCATAGAAAATACATATGTTTAGCTTTTTAGCTTTTCCCTGAAAGTAACATTTTCAAAACGTTACAGAAATGATCTCACAAGTTGCTTGCTTGCTTTCTGCAAAAACATGCTGTCTCTATTTAAGTGACAGTAACCAATAATTATATATTTGTAAACACTATCAACAGAGAATTTAAACAGTATCTTTGGAGTAGGCTAAAATTAGTTTTCATTACACCCTATTTGTAAATCATTTGAACCAAATATCTCAAGCTGAAAATGTAAATGTGTCTTTGTTTTTACTGTAGAGATGAGGTCAGCAGAACTCTGCAACAAATATGATTACTTGGGTGGAGGTGACATGATTTACTTAAATCAGGCAATTTCCCCATTAAAGCATTGAAGCCTCAACTCATAAAGAGACTGCTTAGCAGATGAACTATAATGTCTTCTAGCATTTGTTACATTAGGTGATTTGAAAGAAAAGAACAATTATAAGAATGAATGTTTTTCTATGTTGAGTGGGAAAAATCCAGTTTATACAGCAGGGGGTGGCTAATTTTCAGCAGACAAAATAGGACTGCTTCATAAAAGCTTCTTTATAAATATTGTACAATTAAATATGTATATATATTTAGATTTATATTGCCAGGATAGGACAATGCAAGGATGAGTCATTCGAGTGGTTAGTTTCTTACACTCTTCCCCCAGTTTCAGTGCAGCAAATCTTCTCCCCTTCCCTTTCCTCCACACCCAATAGGAACAGCACAGGTTCTGTAAACCTCAGCACTGCTGGCTTTTGGGGTGGTGGTTGTTGGTTCTGCCCCCCTCCCCAGTGTGCTACTTCAAATTAGCAAGGATTATTAAATTGGCAAAATTTAAAACTATACTTTAGCTTCTTTCTCATCTTACGAGCTTAGCCAGAGGCCACACAATAAAACCTGATCGATTAGCAAAGACTGTAGTTACAGTAACAGATGTCATATTTTCTATATGTTCCATGGACTGAAAGTGACTGAAACACAGATTCAGAGTTAAATCTGACAGTCTATCTGAGCACATTAGAGTGTGTGTTTGACTTTGAAGAGGTTATACAGAGGTGCTTTTAGTGGGTTGTATTGCTGTTGCGGTCTCATGATCTTTTTGTTCCTAAAGCATTTATATTTGCAGATGGAGTCTCAAGTGCTGTAGACAGGATTCTAGCCCAGACCTTTGGTCTGATCTAGTAAGACGGTTGTATATTCTGCTCTGCTAAAGGAGACGAGATTTGTAAAGAGAGGCGAATTTTCTAATTAGACTAACTAATGGTTTATTTCAGAGTATGTTTTTTGATCATTCGCATATTTTCCACCTTTACAGTAAATCTACTCTTCTATATGCCATGGTATATAGGTACATTTGATCAAACTAAAAATTCACTTTTTAACCATAACTTGCAACATGGATCATGAGTTCAGTCAAAGCTCATAAGAAAGTCAAGAAGCTGAATGTTTGTGGTCTGCACCAGTATTTTAGAAATTGCTATGTATTTTCTTCTGGTGAAACCACACACACATACACACAAGCCTGTGTGCTTAGTTTTGGGCACTGTGTTTCTGAAAGAAGACCAAGGTTGCAATTTTATCTCTGAGATTAGAAGTTCTGAGCTCCTGAGCAGCTGTAAGAGCTGAATATTGTGCTCAAGGCTGAACAAACCAAAGAAATACTTTGAAAGTCTTGCTTTTAACATCATTAAAGGTTCATTTTAGGGCTTTGTTTGGTCATTATTTTGCAGTAGAGTGAGTTGAAAAAAGATGAAAATCACAAGTTGATAAAAGTTCATTTCAGTTTTCATGTCAATGCAGTGTCTTCTTCGAAGGGGCCATGGAAATATGCATTGGTTGCACATAAGTGAGTCTTGATCTTAGTCCATGCTGCTTGTGATTAGAGCTAGGTGTAATAGCATTGTATATTTTCAATGGGAGAAAGAGTGGGTTGCTGCAGCGGAGCAGGAGGTGGAGTTGCAGCAGGCACATCTGAGAAGAGGTTGAAGATTTAGATTATCTGCAATGAGGCAAAAGTGCATTGCTTAAAAATTCAGAATGTAACCTAAATGCAAGAGCATCTTTTCCAAAATTGGTGGCTGTGAGCAGCCCCTCTAAAAAGAGCAGTGTTGATCTTAGTCTGACATCTTCTCTCTGATACTGGATCTTACTGCAACTAAAGAATATTTACAAACTATTACATATTTTAGTTTGCTTTTTCAAAATAGTGAAAGGAATCTGGTAATTTTACAATCTATAGTTCAGTTGCTTCAGAGTAAGCACATTTTTTGACTTTGAGTGTAAGGGAAAATAACTGGTTAATCCTGACAGTGAATGTCTCTTGGTATTGAAGTACTACATATTGTAAGACCTTGGAAATCAAAATAATTCACAATAACTTTTTGAATTAAATGAGCACTAAATTAAAAATTTAAATATTTGACTATCCCTGGAAGTGACAGTATATAAAAACAGTCTAGAATAACTTTTTTTATGTCAGTTATAAAACCATAAAGCCAGAGAAGGAATAAGTACAATGAAAACACTGATTAATCCCCCTGTGTTGCAGTACCACTTCATACTGTTGTAATGTGGACCCTTTCCTCTGATATTACTCAAGAAATACAAACAAGAAGCATTTATTATCTCCAAAGTAGTGTATGCTATAGAGTGCTGAATAAGGAAGTGAGGTATTGCAGCTGTTATCTTCTGAACTAACTGCTACTGCGTGTTGCATGACCAGCCCTGGCAGGGTTTTTGTTCCCATGAATGAATAGGCTATAAATCTGTCGCAGCTGACACTAGCAGCACTGCTGGAGAGTGTAAAGGGAAAATTTGCAGAGGAATCTTGTGGTCTTTGCTTGCCTGGAAAATGAGTTCAATAAAATGGAGGTGATCAGTGCTTATTTATAGGCCAAGCTGATACATCCAGCACTGGCTGTCAGAGTTTAACTTAGTGTTTCCTCATTTATGCTCACTCTGTAAAGCAAAACATGGCACTGTAAAAAGCTTATATAATGCTGTTATACAGTGCTAGTCACTATTGTCGAAAATAGATAAAGCAAAATAAAGGGAGGAAAAGATAAAAGCACAGATAAAATGTATAGGAAGGAAATGGAAGGAGCTGGCAGATGCTAACACCCGGAGAAGGGATGTGGAGCTGCTCAGTCATTTTGCTTCAACCCTAGGTTGAAGGTGCTTGGCAATTATTGCTGTGTTATAATAGCAGATACATTTTGAGAACTCTGCTCTAGAAGGAAGGCATGGGAATTTTATTCTCATTGAGGGAAAGGACTGAGGAGGTATCTTTGTTTGTCTGGTTTTTTGTAGAGTTCCTGCTAACACCAAATCCTAAGGCATGCTGGAACTGTATATAATGTGTGTGTATTCTGTTTCATGCAGAGGGCTCTCATGTGGATTAGTGTTATATGGGAAAGTGTTTAAATAAGACAAATCCTAAATTGTAATTTACTGAAGAGAAAATTTGAGGGATTTTTTTAAAATGCTTTTAAGTAGATGTTAACAAAACAAAGCATTTTTAAATTTTTGGGTTTGTTCCTTGGTGACATTCTGTGAATAAACTGATGGTAGGTAATTTCAGGCCATTGAAAATAGTTAATTGTAGCAGCAGTAAAAGTAAAGATTTGTTAACTAGAGAGAACAATGCAGTTCTAATTTTTGCCTTGAAAGGGGTTTTGGGGGGGGGGGAATTCTACTACGAACAACATACATAATGCAGTATAGCCTGTACATAACAGTTGCACCTGGACTCAGGCTGGCTGAGAAAGTTTCACCTGTAAATAATTAAAATCTTAAGAACAACTCACCTGATGTAAAATAGGAGTGGCTCCACCTAGCAAGTATGTGACATGTGCTTCACTGGAGTTCAGGTAGCTATTGGACTGGAGCTATTGGACTATGGGTTTGGAGCCAGTTGGGACACTATGACTGGAAGTATGAATAATCTAAAAACTAGGTTCACTGGAAAATTGCAGTGAAAGGCAATTTTTCCTCTCTATCCTAATAATTGATCAATTGTTTTAAGCTTACTGCCTATAGCTATATTTCTTGCTGTATTCAAAGGAGTTGAAGTAAGTCTACATGTTCATATTTCTATCTTTGTGCCATAGTACACCAAAGCCCCGTAAACCGTACTGCTCTTGCCTCCTTTGATAGAAGTGACCTCTGCCTGAAAGCAGGAAAGATGTGGAACAACTCCTCTGAGTAGGTGAACTTAATGCATGACATAATGATGCACTGGGGATATATGTTGTTGTTTTGAATAAGTACTTTAAAAATGAATAATTTTACAAGAGCCTGAGAGACCATTGTGTTAGTCTTTGATCAGTTGTATTTCTGCAACTAGAGTTCTGTTGTAAATGTAGTTGCTGGTCAGGTATGTAAGAACAGTCGACACAATTTTCCTTCTATGAGTGGAACTTGCCATGAAAGGAGAAGCAGGAGGGGAGTGGAATTTGTAATCTTTAATTTCTTTTAAGATTTTTCTCAGTGTGTGCATTCAATTAAATAAGTACTTTAAAAAAATCCAGACTTGCAGTATGTTTGTTTAGTCTTGCAAATCCTGTTAGCTGTAAGTCTATGTCTTGCCTTGCATCTCTTGATGGAAGTTGAAATATTTACTGATTTTTCTCTTTTCTAGCACTCTGAAATTTATTTCAGTATCTGAATTAGTGCAAATTTATCAGAAAGAAAAGTACAATTTTCTTTTGTTCTGAAATTGCTTATTACAGTAGTAGAAAATATTTTGAAGACATTTTGGGCCATTTCAACACACAGACAGGCTTTGAAGAGAATTTCAAATAAGAATGCCAAATTAAGTGATAACACTCATTACTGGGCTGTTTCACATATCATTCAGACCCACTCCAGGGACAATGCTTGAGTTATACATAAAAATAATACTTGACCTTTTGTGACCTATTCCATTTCCAGTCTCTTGTATCCTGTGATTTAACGAATGAGCCTGTAAATTTTCTTGATAAACATTAAAAAAAAAAAATAATCCCAACAACCCAAAACACATCTGAAGGCTTTGTTACATCTTTGTAATTCCAAGAAAATCTGGAATGTGCAAATAGTGACTGAAAAGGTCCTTCTTTTATATGTAACTGAAACATTAAAAATTCCTTCTTTTTGTAACAATAGCTAGTGAACCATATAAACACTTTTCAACCCTACAGTTCAAGAATTGGTGCATGTATTTTGTTAGCAATGACCCTGTTTCCCTTCTTGCTATTCAGCTTTCAAAAAAGGTATGAAATGTTTGCAATATAATTGTTGGATCATTAAAACAACTGTTTTCCTTTCCATTAAGTTAATAGATCTTAGGTTTAAGTGTCTGTTCTTTCTGAAACGTGTCTGGAGTATCCTTCATTTCATCATGCAGTTCTTGTGCACCATGGTGGATGTATTTTCCATGTGAAGAAAACAGTATTATTTGTTGTCTATAAAGAGTGTGTGCCCAAATTCTGCAGATGGTCCAGTGGGAAGTCATAGTGGACTGGGAGCATTAACTCGTTAGATTCAAAACCCACATAAACAGATGCTAAACTTTTGAAGCATGTGATTCTTTCTAGCTTGTGCTTTTGTCAGTCAAGTGTTGAAAGACATTACTGCAGTGAATGGCCATGTACAGGAGATCAGGGTGCACTTCCTGCAGTACCAGGATGCCTGAGTTTACAATGCATTTCTTGTGTGCATTCCAGATTTGTATTAGTAAAAATGGAAGACAAATACTTTCCAAAAGCAAACATAAAGTTGTCTCAAACTGATAATTTTCTTTACTCTTGAATAAGCCCATGTACATTTTTCATTGTTTTCTTAGAATGTACTTGTACTATTTACAGTTGCTACATTAAAAATATGAATAAAACTAGTTAGACCCAGAATGTTGCAAGTATAGAATCTGGAATAAAAAGAAGCAGCAAGTCAGCTGCTTGTGTTGTGTAAAGCCTAAGAAGTGTGGAGAAAAGAGACTTACACTTTTCTAGTGTAACACAAATTGTGTGGTGATTATTTGTCACATCAGGGTGGTACTCTTTAACTACCTACAGCTACAACTTCTTCAATACAATAAATCACAAAGGAAACATGGTAGGTGATAATGGCAGACACTTGCTGATGGAGCCTGAAGTAATAAGTGTGGTATCATGTGCCAGCTGCATTTCTTTAAGTATGCATGTCCGTGTGAATGAAGGAGGATTAAGGGGAGTGTGGAGGAAAGACCCCTGACAACAGACAGGTATAAAACCTCGGGATAAACCTCACTGAAAAGTTTAGCCAGAGATGATTTTTTTTTTTTTTTTTGGCTGAGAGAAATAAAGGGGAGGGAGGCCAAAGAAGTAAAAAGGTGTTTATATTAAAATGTTAGTATTTAAAACATGTATTTTATTTCTTGCACATGTACAACTGCAATGGTTTAAAGTAATCTTCTAGTTACTGTGGGCCGTACTAAATGTAACAGCATACACAACAATGTGTACTTTTGAATATACATGTGTGTAAACACAAATCTGTAAGTGATGAACTTAAATTTAAGAATTTTTGTGGGGGCGATGTAGGATGGTATATTCAAGTGGTCATAGTCACAGTGCCTGCTTGAAAATCCTGGTAATCCATGAGTGCAGCACTGTGTGACTACATTAACACTTCACAATAAAGGATGGCAAGTGGGCAGATTTGCATGCAAATTAAATTTTCAACAATATTTCTGCATGCAACTTCCATTACAGTTGGGCAACTTTACACAATTGAAACTGATGACTAAGAAAAAGCATTTATAATTTAGTAAATTACAACAGCAATGCCTGTAATCACCCAGGTTAGCTGCTAAAGTGCCTCTAGGGGTTTGATTAGAAGGAGGAGAACTTTTAAGAGGCTCATGCGGCAGTATCAAGCGCTGTGGATTGAAACCAAGTAAAAGAAGCTGTTACAGCCTGGGCTTAGTGGAACAAATCTAAGACAAACCTGTGTAATACAGGCAACTTCTAATTAGTGAAACAAGATTTGATCTGTCAAACAATAAAGAGCTGTTAATAGTATAATATTTATATCAGAACGAAGGCCACATTTCATTAAACTGTATATGCAAGACATTATTAAATACCCAATGAAAATAAAAGGTGATTGGTGACACGAAGAATGCAAGGAAAGGGATACCATTTAGTATACCAGGTCACATTCATAGCTTCCAATGTACCTTTCAACATGTCTCCATATAATTTCTACATATGTAAAAAAAAAAAAAAAAAAAAAAGTTTTGTATTTACATCATGCACAGTTTGTTTTTTGAGATCCATGTGGAAGTGGAGATAAATAATGCTGAGTCAAAACTCAGAATATACTGCCCTCTCCTGACAGTTGGGTCAATGTAGGAGTGTGCAAGTGGAATACCTCGTTAATTTTTGTTAGAAGAAATTTTAGTGCTTGATCCTTTAGCCTTATGATTATATAACTTATAAATGCTCTTCCACTGTGATAGTGTCTTCTCTTGTCTTTTGTTATGAAAAAAAAATGAGGGTGGTATTTGCTGACATTCATAAGCTGATCATCTCCTGTTCCAAAACAGATCCTTAAAACATTTTAAAACTATTTCCCATATTGCTTGTTATCAATTCACTTAGATTCAGCATTGGCTCACTAGCAGATTGTTGAAGATCATTAAAATCATGACTGAAAGTGTTGGCAAGGTGATAATGAAATTAGCATCTACTTCTCAATAAACAGGTTCATTTTTTGGGGGGATACAGTGATCAGTGATAACGGAAAGTAGAAAGAAGTGCACGAGAAGTTTCTAGGAATTTGTTTGTAAATTGTTCATACTGCATAGTAGGGGTTTAGTTGGAAGTGCGTAGTCTGGTGGTGGCCATACAGATTTTTCATATATTGGTTTCTTCCACACATTTGAAGCCAGGTTGCGTTTTGTGAAATTTGTGAAATACTGAGATTACCTCTTGATCCGTTCTTAGGCCATAGCTGAAAAAGATTGAGTATAAACCCTGCTATTTTTTCCACTTATTCTGAGAAGGTAGATCACGAAGAAAAGAAAACCTTATCAAAGAAAGCTTAATACAAAAGCTGGTCAGTGTATCACCACACTAAGGATTAGCACGGCTGGGAGAGAATTATGAGGAAAAGTAAGTGGAAAAGTTTTCACAAGAATGGCAAAGTGTAATGGCAAAATGTGCAGCAGCTCTGATATACAGGAGCTTGAAAAAGACTTAATTTCTGGTGAAGCTCTCACAGGACCAGATAAACTTTTACACACACTTGACTCAATATATCTGTTAAATTCAGTGCTCTGTAAAGAGTTTCTTGCTTCACCTCTTTTGTCTGGTAGTAAATCATGACCATAAACCCCTGTCTTACATTGTTTGGTTTTTTCTGTTTTGTCACAGCTCTGTACACTGTACTTTAAAAAAAAAAAAAGAAAAGTAAATTACCTACCACAACAATGCCTGATCCCATGTTGCTGCTGTTAGTATAATACAAGTACACAGATAAGTAGTGTGAGGTAGGCAGCACTAGGAGTGTATGCTTTTTCCTAGCTAAGGGCTGTTGAGAGCAGCTGCTCCCTCTTTGAGCTGTAGTTTAGGATTGATGTTTGAATTCTGTTCCTGAGACTGAATGTATACTATCAGAGTGGCGTTTATATTTTCCTACAATAAACAACAAAGTCTACTTTAGTAGGCACTTAGCCACACCCTGCCATCTCTGTCCCTTACCCCAAGCTGTCAAATTAATATCGTACAAACACATATATATATTTATAATGGTACTAGGTAGTTTTACAAATGAGTTGTGCTACAGATGTTGTCATAATGAGTCATATTAATCTAAAAATATATACACTAAGTTTCAAATATGTCCTATGACAGTGGTACTATTTTTGAAGCAATGATACTAGTGTTTTCCCAGATAGGTACTTTGTATGGACACCGGGGGAATGTGTGTATAATTTTTATGCACTGCTTTTGGGCATGTTTATGTTAATGGCAAATAAGATAATGCTGTCTTAATACAGTACAGTGCTTTGCAGTTCAGAGGCCTATGAGGGTGTCTCTCTGTTAGCATCAAGCTGGTGGAGAGGAAGGTGCTGATCCAGAGCATATAGCTGAGTTACTAGGGAAGCGAGTGGTGAGAGGTGACATAAAATGTATGCAGTCTCAAATGAAAAGGTCTTTTTATTTAATTAGACTATAAAGTTGCAGAAGACTCTATAATGTGTGTGTATCAAGCTACCATGCCTTGGGATGGAGATAATGTTGACAGTAAGGAAAACAACTTCAAAGAAATTCTAAAATAATATTCAATTCTTAATGAAATAAAACCTATTCCTCATCGTTAGATAATCGTGCTTTTTCAAGATACTGTTATTAATGCTGCTGGTAACTAATTTACCACTTTTCCTAACAAATGTTGAGATATTGGACTGTTGACCGGTTAGCATTAATAAAGTTATTTGTGAACTGCATACAATAATATAATTTGCCAAGACACACCTTTCACATTTAATTATTCATGCAGATTACACTAAGAGATATTGTAATATTGGCTATGCAGATCCAGTGCAAACAGCATATTACTGCAAATACTGTTTATATGGAATTAAAAGCAAGATCTTTTTAATTGCTCATTCAGAGGAGAATTGATTGTCAGGTTTTATGAATCCTAAAATGTAGCCAAGAGTACTTTCAACTCTTGCTGAAAAGCTGGAACACTGATCAATGCAAGTGCCATATTTTAAGCCACCACAAATTATTTTATTTAATTGTCTACAAGCTCTTTTGATATAAAGAGATGGGCAAAACAAAGGTGTCCCTGTGCTTTCTAGTTTCATTATATATGCAAACAAATCCTCATGAAATTAATGATACTTTAGATTAAATGGATATAGAATAGATTTAACTCTTGGTTAGTTGTTCTGAGCTCTTTCAAATTAGTAGGTAATTGGCAGGATAGCACCATGTGATATTTTACCCATGTAACAGCTGTATTGATACTATTAAAGAAGCATTAAATACTTACTGAGCATCGATGTTAAAGCATAGAATGTAAAGGAGTTATTCCTGAGTTTCATCCTGAAACAAAAGAGAAAGTGTCTTTCTCTTGACTTGTTACTGTGTTCAATGAGGGAGACAGTGATTAAAAAAGTCTATCCTTTGCACCCTTTGTATGTAGAGAGGGGAGTACTTTACAGAGCTTTGACCTGAGCATCTCGGTTGCTGTACCATCTTGTATTTCCTTTCTGCCATGCAATCTTGGCCTCTTCGTGCATAAAGGTCAAGTGTTGGGAGCAGGTGAGATGAGGCTTCAAGATAAAAATAGAGTTTAAGCTGTAATTTGCCATCAAGAGAGAAATCATTTGCCAAGAATGAATACAAGCTCCATAAGGCTCATCAGCTCAGCCTAAATTCCACCTAAGGTTCTGTCTCAGTCTATGGTGTTAACTTTAATGGCCTTGAAGTAGCCTTCATTCTCTGGTTATGATTCCAAATACGTCCTCTTTGTTAGCTGAGGTCATTTCCTCCTCCCTCACATGTAAGCAAGGTTTTGCAATAATAGATGGTTCGTGCTGAGAGTTTGCCAGGAAATACAGATCTCTAGGGAGGCTTAAAATGTCAAATGTCCTCCTCTTAAAAAATGTCCAATTTAACGGCTGTATTTAGGTGTTTGAGAACATACAGTGTTTGCAACAACTGTGATGGCTCTATTATGATAATGGAAGAGAGCTACCTCATGAAATAAATGCATTCTAGGTTTTCCTTGGCAACATAATGTAAGGATTGTTCTGTGTGTTGGTACTAAAGAATCAAAAACACTTTAGTAAGTCAATGTGAACACTGTTTCTTGTCATGCGGTTAATGGATCTACTGTTGTATTTGTGTTTTTTCCAGCTCTGCTGCCTTACATCAATGAAAAATTATGTTTTTTCTTCAATGCCACAACACCAGTCATCTTTATATTCAATGTATTCCCCTTCAAATCTTTCAGTATAAAATGTCTACCATTATACTGGTTTTGAGTCATTTTCCTGGTTCTTCGCAACAGAAAAGGGTCATCTTTCTTGATTATTGGTGTTGCATTTACTAAGTTCAGTTTACTATAGTTATGTTGATGCATGAAAAAATGCACTGGTTTTTTTTTTGTGTGTGTGTAGAGCTGGCCGGAAACATGACCATATGTATTTACTCTGGTTTTGCTTCTGGTTAAAGCAACAATAAATCTTTTGCCCTTATAGATATTGTATTTATACTCTCTCTAATCCTTCTTCCCTTTCCCAAAAGCTTTTGCTTATGATTGGCTGGGCAGATTTAGGAAACAGTGAAAATCTTTATGAAAAGCAGTTACAGTGCATGAATAGTAGGCATTCTTCAGATTTAAAGAGGTCAAATTGATTTTAGTGTGTGTTTGACAGAATTTGTTCCTGGGGTGAGACTTTGAAGTAAAATTTCAAAGCATTGACTAGGGGTGCAGTTCTGCAGCTTCTTATTGACTTTGTTCAGAGATCAGGAGCTAAAACTGCATGCTGCACTTTGAAAATTTACCCCTAAGTATTGAGTTTTACCTCAGAATAATTTTTTTCCAATAATTTAATAAACCCCTGAGAATGTGGTTTATAATGGAAATGCTGACATACTTAAATTTAATGCTAATCACTGAAAATTAGTAAGATCTTTAAACAGAACTTGGGCAAAACCTGCAGCTCATGAGTCTCCTGTAGTTAATTAACAGGTAACATTTCAGAAATGCATAATCCTTAGAACACCGTGCTAGCAGTGGCCATGTCAATAGTAACTTCATATTTTATTCCTTATACTTGGCATTATTCTCCAATTTATAGGAGTGTGCTTCTGAACACCTAGCTATTTCCCAAACATATATGTGGATTGTGGAATTGAGCTTGTCAAACTTAGAAGTTCATGGTGAGGAACGTTTGTAGATAATAACAGCATGATGTATTCTTTAATAGAAAAGTGTCAACAAGATCAGTGCTGCTATGATCTTGTTTGTTTGAGTAGGACCTCAGAAAAGAACATTATCTAATCTAGAAATTGTATTGACAATGTCCAGAACAATGATTTTGAGTCCAGGTATGTTTGCTGTGCTGCTTCCTCTTGCTTCTCTGTGGCTCCTTTGTACTTCTCCCCCCACGTTTCTCCATGGTAAAGTAGCTGCGATGACAATCTAATAAATACCTTTGGAAAGAGGGTGGTGGGGCAGTGAGGAGTATAGGAATCACTGGTCTTGGAGATGAAAGATGAATTTTGATTACATGGGGCTGAGTTTTGGGAAACTGACCTTAATTTCTGAGCCCTGTAAAGACGACTAGAATTTTTTTCATATTTTAGCTGCTTTGTGCTGTTGAGGTGCTGATTGTGTTTTGCTGTACTAGCTAGGAGGGAGATTCACTAGATATAATTGTTAGCTGTAAGTCTGGTCATGGCTTCTTTGCTCTCCCATCACATCTGCCCTACTGTGCTACTTGTACAGGAGCCAAGGAAGAGAAAATGGCAGTAACATCTAGATCTAAAATTTTATATTGTGGGTTGATGATGTCAGGTCTTAATAATTTAAATCAAAACATAGTACATCAAATAGCATCTCCTTAGAAGAACATTTTAAAGAGGAATTTGAAGGAGAGTGGTGTGGTGGACCTGCGGATCTTTGCAGAAGTTATGGTAGACAGTGTGGGAGAAAGCATGTAGATAAATTTGAAAAAGGAGTAACTAACTGTGTGTGTTTTCCTTTAAAAAAACCCTATTCCCCAAACACTAACATTTAATATTTTTAGTCACAATGGAACTCCTGAATGTCGCAACCAATTTATATGATTTTCTATAAAAAACCAACCAAACAAAAATTGTGCATCTGGACTGACAAGCTGTATGCCAAGATTCAGCCAAATGCAATTTGAAATGTCCAAGACATTAAACGTGCCCTGAAATGGAGCTTTTAATGAAAGTGCCATCTCAGTCTTAGCTATAGTGAGAGCCAGCGTAACACACTGCAAGGAACTGATCATGCTAGATCTCAACTGCAAGTAGTTTACACTAATCTAGAAGTAAATATACTGGAAGCCTGCAGAAGTTAATTCCTGGGAGGTGATTTTCCCATCACGTATCCCATCCTGCCTGCATACTTTGTTTATAGTAATGTGTTTCTGATAACTACATAAATTTTACCAAACTTAAAGGGGAAAAAAAAAAAGAAAAAAGTTGTGTGCTGTGTGTTTGGTATGCATTGTTTTGTTTCTTTCATTAATTCTTGCTGGTATTCTGGATGCTCAGATGAACAATAGCAGTAGCCTGTAAAGATCAATACCAGATTGCTGATCGTGCCTATCTATTCAAAGAGTAGATTATTTGATAAATGGTTTGGTCCATATGTTTTGACATCTGTTAGCTGTATAGCCCAGACCAACTGGTACAACTGTAGTGCCATCATAAAAAGCAGGAGCAACAAATAGAATATTTCCTTTCTGGTACAAAACCTATATATTGTAGTTTTAAAGCTGCAAGTAGTAGATTTCAAGAGAGAAAAACAGAAACTTCAAGTTGTTAAAAGTTCACGTATGTTTTTCTTAAGTTTTGTAATTATAGTCTATGAATACAATGTATATAATTTATATGTTATGGCTTTGTAGTTGACGGGATTCAGATCTCATAAAATTGTAATCCTAGATGTTTTTTTTATATCATTGCCTCTATATAGTGGATCAAATGGGATCCTCTGAAAGAACTCGCTTCTATCTTCCCTGAAAAGTTGCCCTCCTTCAAAAAACCTGGGATATTTACTGAAATCCAGAGCAGACTCAAGAGTTGATGAAACTTTGGGCAGGCATCTGGAACTTTACATGAGCTCAGATTTCAATTCCTAGCACTTAGGTAAAAATTCTGAATTATTTTGGAAGACACGTATTTATCCTTTCTTTGCTCTCAAATGCCTTACAATATATGCTCAAGTGCAAAGTCCTGCACTTTATATCCGCTTAAAGGACATTTTGTCATTTAGGTGGTAGTAGTAGTCGTCAAACTTCTTTCTTCCAGCCTCAGAGAAACAAATAAATCTGTCTGTGAAGGACATATGGCAGCATGCTCTGTAAACTGAATTCAAAGAAACAGTTATAGTTACTGTATTTATTTCAAGCTATTTATGAGAGGAATTTATGAGTAAATTTGTAAGTAAGCTTATAAAGACTAGCCAATTCCTCATCGCTGCATTAAGAGACTAAAAATCATTATTTCAAAAGTGATTTGCAGTCCTTGTACAGGGAGACCTCATACAGGTGAAAGGTAGTACTGTAATAGATATGGCAGGAAAAATACAGTGAAAAATAGTACCTGACACACTTCAACTTTGAAATACATTTTTAGAGCCTTATAAGCAAACAGGAAAACAATGTTGCTCTCCCCATTTTGTGACTTTGTTGAGTTCATGTGGTGAGAAAAAGGACGGTGTTTGCTTAAAGGTCCCTGCACTCTAAAGGTCTCTTAGGAGTTCAGTTAAGGAATTACTTGCTGAGTATGTGGTGAAGGGTATATAAAGCTTGTTCCTCTGGCATGTGTGACACGTCCTCTGGTGCCTGGAGTTCCTTAGGCTTTTGTGAGCATTACTGTCATTTTTGGGATTTGGACAGATTTCTGTAATCTGTCAACAACAGCCGTTTGGTCCCTATAGGGCAAGTGAAGAGGAAATTGTCCAGGTGTGATTTAGCAGCAGGTACTCGGGTATGGGGTCTGGATCTCTGGTAGGTTAAAATGACCTGATTTTAACTGAAATGGATTTTAAGGAAGACAGGGAATGGGGTTAGAATATCTGGAATAGCAATGACAACTTCCTTTCCCCTTTCTTTTAACCCAAGATGGTGACAAAGAAGAAAGTTGGTCTGAGAATAAGATAGGAGGAGTCAGGGACTGAGAGTTTTCCTCCATAAAATGGAGAGGAACATGAAAAGAAAGATAGTCTGAGCTGGAAGAGGTATTTCTGGGTAGTTCTAAGAATGGATGAGATTTAACATGGTTAAATACTATCCTGTGTATTTTGTCGTCTTCCTACTTGTTTTGAACAATCAGTTGTAGCTGTAGTATGGTGGAAAAGGGGTGTCTCAGCAGGGGGCTTGATCTCTCACTGAAAGGTACATACTGTATTATTTACTGTTTAAGGAATGGTGTTATGCAATCTGGTATCAGAGGATGATCTTGTCTTTTTTTTTTTTTCTTCTTTTTTTATTTTCTCTTTAAGACTTGCAGGAGGAAAATGTAAAGTGTCAGTATTTCTCCTTTAAGAAATTGGCAGTAAGTACATTATAAGATCCCTGTACCACTCTCAGAATCATCTTAAAATAGCCACTTTCTTGTTTTCCTGGTGTATATATGAAACAGGTGTATTAACATATTAATGATCAGATGTTATATTTAGCTCTGCATTTTAAGAATCTTTAGCAATGTAGAAAAGGATAATTTGACAGGCTTAATTCCACACTGGGCAACAAATAAAGCTTATAATGAAATTAACATAAATCATTAGCATTAATCATTCAGTATTATTGATAGCCATATAAAGAAATGTATCACAGCCCTGGAAGTAAAGAAGAGAAGAGCAATGTTTCTTGCCAGCTGTCCTGACGAGCTATAAGCCCATATGGTAGAGGTACTGGCTTTTCTTTCTAATTTTCCTCCTCTGCTTAAGCTGTCAGAAGCCCCTCTCTCCCCTTTTCTTTTTCCACAGACTGCAGAGATAGAAGCTATGCCATCTTTTTGAAAATGCCAGCTTTTTAGAACAGGTCAGACTCCATCAGCATCTATGACTGTCACTAGCCATGTGACCAACATGAGCGAACTAGCTAGATGACAATTAACATGCAGTCTACATTCATCGTTTTCAATTTGGTAACCTTCACTTCTACTTACACTTTCATTTCCAAAACCTAGGAAGAGTTTTCCACACTGGGAAACAACATACTCTTAAAGTAGCCTTTGGAAATCATGTATTGGGAAGTGTGTGTATTTGAAATGTGATGTGAAAAAAATGAATAAATGCAGCTGTGTTTCATGGTGTTCGGTCGTTATTAGGTAAACCTGGCTACAGGGACTAAGTAGCAGGACTGACAATATGTCCCTAAAGCTATAATCTCAGATGCTTGTTCTAATCACAGACACTGCATACTTTCTTCATAGTCCTGGCATGCTTTCAAGTGTTAGACAAATCTTCATGACCAGCAGTGCTCAGACTCAGTACTGTGAGAACATGAGCAAAGTAGGTGCACTGGGGAGGTATTACAGAGTTAGAATCCTTGTATGGCAGTGATGAAAATTGCTTCCTTTTCCATTGTTTTATATATTTATCTGCTCCTTTTAATTTCTTTGTATTGTATGAGCCGTTGAAATCATTCTGCCTCTCATGAGTGTCTCCAATTTCCTTGTTCAAAGGAAGTATAAAATGGCTTCAAATTAAGAGAACTGTACATAGGCAAGTAATTTTTACATTACTTTGTAATTTTTTACAGTTGAATCTTTGTATTTACCTTTAAAACGTCTAAACACACGGAAAGTAATGTTTTTCCATTCTTAATTCAAAATCACACAATATATAAGGGTATGGTTAGGCATTGTCAGAGCAGTGCACAATAGTACAGTACTGTCAGCTCCCCTTAAAGTGTCTTTTTAAGTGTCTTGACTAAAAGGACCTGATATGCTTAAATGTGGGTTACTAAATTTAAGTTACTGGACTTTCTGTTGAATAATTAAACATCCCTCTTCAAAGAACAAGATTCTGCCTTCTATTGCCATAAAATATTCTTCATTTTTAAGGTACTTACATGCAGAAGAGCATAAAGAAAACAGGTGCGTGAAGGAAACATGTATGAACATAGAAAAGAATCCCATACTTCGTCACTCTTGGGCAATCATGTGTATGCCTCTTAAATTTGCATGGGACCTTAATCTCCAATATAGAAATACATACCATTCCCTTATGCTCAAAGGCAGTGTTGCAAGGGAGCATAATAGCCAGGACTTGGTATCCTATACCAAAGTGAATAGATCCCTTAATTTCATGGTTTAAAAAATACTTGAGTTGACCTCAGTATAATTCCTATATTTTAGTCATTTAGGTGTCATGGCTCAGTAATCATTCATTAACTATAGTGCTTTTCAAATGAAGAACCGAGATGAAAATTTTTCTTAATGATGACAAGTGATGTAATTTAGTTTTATTCGTATATTATAGTGGTGCCCGCTAGCGCCACTGTAGTTAAGAGTCTGTCAGTGGTTCCATTATAAACCCCTATTTTCAGAGGGTTTATAACTCAAAAATTGAATTTAGACTTAAAACTGCCACCCAAGGTCTAAGTCCTAGAGGTTGTTTTTATATACAAATTGGCATTTTGGGGAGGAAAGGTTAATGGTTTCTCAACTATAAGAATAAGATTGAGGATTTTCTGGTTTAGATTTGTATTTGTGCTTCTATCATACTAAAATCATCTCAACACTACAGAAAAAAAGCCACTATCAAGTACTTTATGACCAAAGAAAGGCTGCAGATCTTAGTAACCACAGTGTAAGGATTGAACTGGGCTGAGGCTTGTAAAACCCAGTCCGTGGCTTGGAAAATCCCACGACATTTGATCAGAGGTTGAAATCTCTGAGTGTAGTCATTTAGAAAACTGTGGTAGGGATGAAGCAAGGCCTCCTCTTTATGCAAGGCAAGAGTGTCAAAACAGATCTGCTGTTTTGCCTTGTGCTGTAAAGAAGCTGCAACAAAACTGGTACTAATATTATACAGGTGATTTTTGAAGGAGCATAAGGTGCCTATCAGGCCTTAAATGGCATCTCTGGAATTGAGAGTAGAACAGTAAATATAGCAGTGGCTTACTAAAAGCTCATGGGAGAGGAGGAGAGTGAGTTGGATCCTAGCTGGAACAAAATGAAGATGGCTGCTACTGTCCTGATGGAAATGGGAGCTCCAGCAAGGAAATCTCCGTGACTCTTGGCCCACAGAGGTAGGCTGATGAGGAGGGAAAGCCTTTGCTGCTCTCTGTTCTGCATAGGAGTCTTCAGAAAAGGAGGAGCTACACACTGAAAGAGAATCCCAGGCCAGGTGACAATCAGGTCCTACTGATTTGTTCTCCAGGGATTGTTCCCCCCAGGGAACAATCCAATAAACTGTTTATTGGAAATGGTGTTTAACAGCCCACCAGAATTATACTATTAAAACTGAGAATAAATCTAAAATGAATACCAAGGAAATGGTAGAATTGTTATAGATTTACTTTGACTTACCTCATGGTCAAATCTCATTCTGTCTTTAAATGAGTCTTTAAAAATGACCTCATAAATATTAGAAATGAATGGGTGGAACCAGAACCTGGAAATATGAAGGCCTTGCATTTGTATGTAAGCTTTGCATTGGATTCTGGGATATATAGTCTACATTTACTACAGATGCACATATTTTTTCTCACTGAAAGAAACAAAAGAATAAGAAAAAAAGTTGTTTCAGTTCTTCTCCAACAGAATTATTTATCCTGCATCTAGTGGAATTATTTATGATTAATGGTCCTGTATTTTGTTTTCAGTCCAGGTCTGCTGTCAGAGATGTTGCTCACAATTATAGATAGAAATATGAGAATTGGCAGCTGTTAGATATGCATCTCTCTGGGAAGAGAAAAAGAAGCTTGATATTTCTTGAGGAGGGAAAGTTTCTGACTAGTTTTATATTCCAGAGAGACAGCATAGTGGGTTGTCTAAGACAATGCCCTCCAACTAGACCTATCTGTTTACAAACCCATCAGTTATCCTATGGAGGCGGTTGATCCTTTCTGTCTTTAGCAGCAATAATTTTTACTCTTTTTCTCATAATGACAAAATGAAAAATTTTCAAGATGGTCACATATATGTTAATTTTTTTCAATAGTTAATAATAAAACCCCTCCCACTCTATCCAAAGGTATCAATACATAAGAAAAAGTATGCATATTTATCTCATTCTCATCTCTTTAAGAAACATTAGAAAGATGCTTTGTTTTTCCTGACAGCTTCTAGCATCTTGTCATACATTACAATGCACTGTACTGCAGAGAGGATGCATTTCTGTACAGATGTATAGAAACTGTATATTTCATAAGACCTGTTTGGTGCCATATTACATATAAATGCAGACCTGTGTATGGGTCTTTCATTAGGGAAAGGAGAAGTGTAATACATACTCTCCTGTTTCTGATTCATGGCCAACTGCCTCCTTGGCTAGTCATGCTAGGTTATGGGCTGTCTGGAGATTTGAAGAATGCTTGGACTAGAGAAGAGGGATAAAATCTGGGAGAGCAGTTCAGGGCTGGTGGTTAAAAGCAGATGTAGTTGTGTAACGATAGATGCTAGTATGAATTTAGGTATACCATTTCTTTATTTGCTTTAAATTTCAGCTATTTGTAAAATGTGAGATTTAATGGAACGCTTTCTGTTGGAGTTGTTTATGGCTTTATGAGAAGATGCATGCTGAAGCAGTACATTGTACATTTACACTGTGAGTTTTACTGTGCATTTTTAAAAATGTATTTTAAAATTTACTGTATTTCTTACACTGAAAAATTCCACCAGAAAGGTTCAGTGTTTCCCAAAATAGGATTACCGCTACAAGGAAGGTAATCTCATGTTATACTAACCAGCACAAAGTTTAAGATGCAGAATGTCATCTCCTTCTCTCAGATGGAGTTATGAAGGTTAAAATGGAACGTAGCTCTTAATCCACAATTGTTAGCACTATAGAGTGCTAAGTTTCAATAGTCGTCATGGCATTTTGACAGAATAAAATTATGAGCCTCTAAATAGTTTTTTGTTATTAACAAAAAAGTATCATATAAAGCTGTTTTATAATGAAGGACATTAGTTTTATTGTTACTATCTATTTTGTTACTCCATTTTAGTATCAACTAGCCTCATTATTTAAAAAAAGATATTTAGTAACATAGCCATTCTAAAGACTGACATCTTTCTGTCTTACATTTCTTTTAGGATAGTTGTGGTAAGATCTGAAAGATTTGCAAAGCTATGGACATAATACAACAAATACAATTTTTCTATAAGTTCTGCTTATGCCTTCTGGAATAAAACTGGTTTTGCCAGAGCATTAGTATTAGTCTGTAACTAATCAGCCACCTAAAGGAGCTACCTGATGACTTTTTTTTATCATAAGGGTGGTACTTTTTTGTGTGTGTGTGTTTTCTGGGAAAAGAGACGTTTAATTATTTTTTTTTAAACAGTGCTAGCATACAGACAATACAGATGACTAATATATAGATATGTGTAGATATTGCCACCTCTAGTCTGCTATAAGTGCAAGATCTGACAACTCAAATCTTTAGTGCGTGTGTAAGCAGAGATTTCCATCTTTGAACATGGGTGTAACATCTTTGCACATTAGCTGTGTAAGCAGGGGTTCATTGCTGATGGCAGCAAATCTTCTGGCTGCTGACCACTATCTGAGCTCTCCCATCATTGTTATATTTAAGGATTTCACAAACACTCAAGTTGTTGATGAAACAACTGGTAGGTTGTGGAAATATCCTCTCAAAAAAGGGATGATATCAAGAAATTGAGGCACATACCAGTTTGCGAGAGTGATGCATTAAAATATGTGGCAGATTTGACTTAATCTAGTCCACTGATTGATGTCTTTCTATCTAGTTAAAACTAGAGTGGAAGATTAGGACAGGATGATACTGTAGAAGTTGCACCTTTTTTTTTTAGGATTTTGATTGCCTTTAAGGACACATCTATTTCCTTTTGGACCTGTGGCCTGTTCTGCTGGCTGTGCAGGTGAATTGTGGTACTGGTGGTGAGTATAGATTATGCATCTGTTCTTGCACGTTTAGATTTGATCAATTCTTTTGTGCTCTTCAACCTAAGAATGGTATTAACTTCTGATTTGACTTCAGCGCATACCAAATCTATTTGCTTAAGATAGGTATCTGCCAAGGAGCACATTTCACTGGTCTTCTACAAGTAGTATTAGTGGCTTCCCACTTTCAGTTTACAGTGGTGGTCTTGTGATTTGAAAGCAGTCTGTCTGAGAAAGCATTACTGCTTTTGAAACTGGCAAAAATGCTGTTTAAAAAAGCCACCAACCACTTGTTTCTTTTAGTGAGGTATCGGCATGAGAGTTTCTGTATTGAACTCTTAATTTGCTCTTTCCTACGCATTGGGTCCAAGATAACTGATAACAAAATAAAAGCATTTTGGGGTGCAGCATAAAGATGCTGTTAACCTTAAGCATTTAGGAAGTATAGAGAATGAGGAATAGCACTAGTGATGGGAGAAAGGTGTTATCCTTAGCTGACTCATTTTACAGTGTGGACTAGATTAAATCTATGTTGACAAAGCATGCTTTGAAAATATTCATAAGATGCTTAGTGTTGCAGACAGATTCTGGTTTTGTTTTGCAAATCTAAAACCAGCAGAGAGGATAGGCAAGGCTAACACTCTGTGTCTCACCTGTTGTCTGGTATCTAAGCAGATGCATAATATGCCATTATAGTCACCAGGAGTATACACATGCATGAAAAGTATTAGGATGAATCATGATATTGTGAGTCATGGAAATTGAACAGTTAGACTTAGCTTATCATTAAATGGCAAAAGTTTTATCACTGCATATGTATTCTGCTGAAAATAAACAACAGTATCAGCTCAGTGAATACACGTGTGCTCTGGACCTTTCCTAATTACCTAACTGAATCGGCAATTTAAGATTCAGTTAATAAAGATGTCCAAATATTCAGATACCTGCTACCTGCTTCTACACATGGGTAACACCAAAAAACATGTGCTTTTCAGTGGCAAAATCACTGGAGAAGAAAAGCCTTTTTTTATTTTTCTTAAGGTTTAAAACCTCCAGGGCAGTTAGAAAACCATGTTTTTCATTGAACTGTGTCTTTTTGAAATTCACAAGCTTGACATGTCATTGGCATGACGTGTCTCAGTCCGTTACACAGAAATGCCACATTACACTGTGTGACGTGACAGGCTGACAAAAAGGGACATGACGCACCAGCCCAATGGGATGTCAAGCCCGAGAAATTTAAGCCATACTGTTTGCTTACAAAAACCCCCCAACAACAAAATGACGGGGGGCACACTCTATGTTGATATCTAGTACTGTTGGATTTTACAGTTTCAAAAAGGTTTTCTTGGTTCAGTCAGGCCTCCCTCTTGTGTTTGATAATAAACCATGCCAATATAAGTTTCTGCTTTTGTATATTTTATCCTGCGGGACCACACAGTCTTGAGTTCCTCCACAATACTTGGCAAACCTTTGTGGATAATCCTATATGCTCGCAGCACTTGTAACATGGGGATCTGAGTTACAGAAGTACGTTGTACTACATTTGGGAATGCTACAT
This sequence comes from Grus americana, assembly GCF_028858705.1. NCBI lineage: Eukaryota > Metazoa > Chordata > Aves > Gruiformes > Gruidae > Grus > Grus americana. Next base: position 12,400,541 of record NC_072864.1, read on the forward strand.
GCATAAACAAGAATTGTTCAAAGATCACTGTGATAACGTGACATGCTGTGAGTCACAGTTCAAAATCTATGGTTTTTAGAAAATTTTTTTCAGTTGTGTTATGCGTCTAAAAGAGCGTATAAAGTCCATCCAGGGCAGGACAAACGGAAGGGCAGGAGAGCTTAGAAGAATCAAAAGATCGTTAATAGACAAGTTTTTCTTCTGCAAAAAGCTTTTCCTCGATATTTGTATCCTTTAAGTAGCAGCGAAAGTATTTCAATAAACTCTAAAGAGTTTAAGAACAATATACTTAATTACTATGAGTAATTTCAGAGCTAATGAATGTGATAAATCTCTATAGTGAAGTATTCTTAGCTACTGATCAACATAAAATGAAATAGATTAAAGTCGGTGCAGATGTATCTTCTAGTTAATTTTACATTTGGTGTGGAATGGTGAAAATGAGCGTACAGACATATGTACACATTTTAGATTAGAATTTAAATATTCTGAGTTGCATTATGTATATATGCTTTTAATGCAGTCATTTACATGCTGACTCTGGCATGTATTTTTTTAATAGGTTGCAATAATGGGTTGAGTTAAAATAGACAAATTTAGTATTATTAAAACCCTGTCATGATTGTTCATCTATTAAAAATAATAATTCACTCATGGGTAAAAAGTGCAAAAAACAAATTACTGCATATATTTTTGTTAGTTTTTTTGCATTTTATGCATTGTAAAAAATTTTATATAGAGATAAAAATGTAAAATGAAATTTCTTCCTTCTGGGTTAATATCTTGCATGATAAACATATGGAATAAACTTTGACTAGAAGAGCATAAATCAGCTAAAATACATATTTGTAATGTTAGTGGGATGTGACCTTAAATGTGAGTCTGAACAGTGCTTCTGTAATTCTTGGTGGTAAACAATACCCTTTTCCTTTCTCTCATCAATATGCTTGACACCGATGAAAGAAGTTGGTCTATAAGTACGGAAACGGTTTTCCATCTTTTTGCAAATAGACTTTCCTGAACTATGATTTGTTTCAGTTCATGTACAGTCTTTCCATTGACACAGGTGTTCTTTGGATTGTGTCAAAAAAATATGTTTTTCAAGCTGGTCAGATTCTGAGAATTCTTTTTCAGAGAGAAGTCTGGTTCTAGCTTAAAGCAGCAGTGATGCTGAGAATCTTTTCCTCTTCTCAAAATGCTCATACCCATCTCTGAAGACATGGATACAGTGCATGAATAATTGTCCATGGCAGGTCCCTCTGACCTTCCACACCTGTTTACTCCCCATGTGCTGGTGGACAGGGCATCTCAAATTGTATCCCATGGGTGCCTGCAATGAGGTCTCAATCTACCACCTGTAGGAAGGGCACATGCAATCTGCACGCTTGTAGAAATGGCCACAGTGAGAATAATAAACTACAAGCTCAGAGAAGGGTGCTTGAATGCCAAACGCTTTCCATCTTGAAACTCGAAGAGAATGGCAGAGGCAAACCGCGGTGCAAGGCACAGTGAGGGATATCACGAGACATGCCATTGTCAAGGCAGAGCGACACAGGGTGTTTGGTGTCTGCATTGCATGTCTGCACTGCTGCATTGGTCTATGGATGTGCACCAGGCTAAAAATACCTGCTTTGCAGAATTAATGGCCAGCATTTTGGGAGGATGTACACAAAAAAATGTATGCATAGATTTTGAAATGTGGAACCGTAATATATAAACCAGCATGCAATTTCTGCACAGAAATGTGTGGAAAGGTAGTAGTAGAGTAGCAAGTGACTGGATAACCAGCACTACCCAAACTGTTTAACTTGCCTCTTCATTTCAAAGGGATTTAAGTTTTGTAGCTGGACTTTGCAGCTGTACCACCACAGCACTGCCAAACTAAGGTCAGGAGCTCAGTTAGATTATCTTTCTGCAGTTACTTCTGCTTTAATGTGGCTATTAAGGCTCGGCTGTGCAGTTTGCTATTGTGGGGATCTCTGGAGCAGTAGGTTTCAAAATTAAGATGAATGGATTGGTTCAAAGCTATTAGAATTTATTTTTTTTTAACACTTCATGCATGCAGGCTAGTGTGGTAGTGAACCTATGTTACATATTCCATTGAGGAATGTGAGAACTACACAAGTCACATATATTTTCCAAATGGAAGTAGTTACTCTGACGTCATAGTATTCATGAAGCTGGACTTTTAAACATGTGATTGTTTTATCCAGATCCAGCTCTGCCATTCTCGACTCCTTGGTGTAGCTCAGCCTCTGCATAATGAAGCTATTAGTATTTTATGAATCGAACTCTTTTTCTCTTGGGGAAGGGAGGGCTTCCTGAGTATGTTAAGCAAAGCAGAATTCATATGAATCATATGGCTGAATTACAGTACATTTACTTATGCCCTTGAACTTTATGATCTGCTGCAAAAGACATGAACATTTGTAAAGGTACGGAAAGGGTATGATCTGGGATCAGCGCTCAATATGTCAATCATTAATTAAAGCTGAAAAAATGTAAGTTTGTTATGGAAACAAAGAGGAACACAGAACAGAGTGTGCTGCAAGCCAAGTCCCTGAGATATTCATGAATCCTGCTTTGAGATTCTTATCATCAGGTCCCAAAACACATTTGCTAAAACTTCTCCAATGATTTTTCTTCCTATATTTTGAATTTTAACTGTTTGGAAAATCCAGATTCCCCTTTCCTTTAAATTTTAATGTTGATACATATTCCTGAAGCACAAGAAGGATCTGAAACTGTGAAGCCTAATGATGGTTCTTTGGATTTTTAGCTCTAATGAATAACATTTCTTTCATGGCTAATGGTCTGGGTCAATGGTACAGCTCAATTGGTTAAAAATAGGTGATTAACTTGATAGTTTGCTGGGGTTTTGTTGTTGTTGGTTTTCTTTTTTTTTTTTTTGAAGGTGTGGGTGTGTTTTGTGCTTTTTTGGTTGTTATTTTGTTTTTAGTGTGGTGTTTTTTGTTTGCGGGGGGTTTTTTTAGTTTTTTGTTTTAAAATGTGTGGTCCTGTTACTGCCAAATAAAATCTACCACAGCTGCTTGGGCAGAGGATGATTCTATGATTTTATGATTTTGAAGACTTTTATTTTAGCCATATCCTTTTTGAGGCATAAGTTACACTTACTTTTTGGACTGTGACTTTTGGAAATAAAATTTTAGACAATATGTGTTCTTTAGGTCTGAAGGATTGATTTTTAAAATTTTTTCCCCTTCTTCAGAGCCTTTACCTTTCTTAGGTTTTATTTACACAACAGTATGCATGTCTTTGCTCCTGTAATTTGCAGATTTAAACGGTAATAAACACAGTGTTTGTGTTGGACAAAGAAGCTTAGAATTTGCATCCTTGTCCACATGAGTGGTGCATGAACTGAGTGATTGAAAATTTTACTTGAATATATAGAAGCACAAGAACTTTAAAAGTGCTCACATGTTTTCTCAAATCTGTAGATAAAGGATGTGCTGTTGGAAAAGTGGGGACTGTAAAGAGCCCAAACAAAAATTTCACCATTAGTGGAATGAGAAGATTGCACTTCTGGAAACCTCTGTGGCTGGGACAGCAGTGCTTTTTCAGGCGTGCTGCAGAACACAATACGCTGTGAAGACAGCATTCGGTTGCATTTGCTCAGAGAGCACACTGATAGACAGATGGGCTTTGAGAACAGAAGTGACAAATGTCATAAATTTCTCTTAAAGAAAAGTGCTATCGTTTCTGCTACTTGCTTACATATGTTTTCAAGCATGACTGTCTTAAGTGTTGCTGATAAGTTACATTGCACTCGTAATTCAGTTGCATCTTGGGGTTTTCAAGAAAGGGCTAAATTCTGTAAGAATTCTGTTACTCTGAATTCTCCTACTGGTTCATGCTCAGTGGACGCAGTCAATGTGAGATTGTTAAAGTGATCCTGATTACTGAACAGATAATTACACTTTGAAAGAATACAGGTTTTCATGCCTTTTTGTTTGTTTGTTTTCTATTGGAGCAGATTGCTGTAGGTGTTATGTGTTTTCAGAAAGCTTTTCTGAGCACAAGTGTGCGCAGGCCCTCACCTACTATGAACTCTTTCTAGTTCAGGAAGTTGATCACTTCTCTCCTAACAGTCTGTTCCCTGAGAGCATTGTAAAATATGCTAATAGAATTTTGCCTCCTAAATTGTACTTGCTCTGTGTTTCCCTTTTTAGAATTCCCTCCTTTATTAGATGACTTTGTTCAAAAGAAAAAACAAGTAAACACCTCCCTTGTATATTCTTCTCCATTTTCATAACCTGAAACGTTAACAATTGAATTTTTCTTGAGCTCATAAACCACCTTTCCAACTGCTGCCTCTCCTGTAGTTTAGCAGGGGATCAGACAATGGAACTGCCATAAGATCGGAATTTCCTTCAGGAGGGATTAGGTGGAAGGTTACACAGGCTGCCTGGATGAACTTGCTTCTGCTGGCTACTGTCCCTGAATGTAGGATTGGGGTTATGCAGCTACTGTGTGCGTGTGTGCTCACTCTGGTTGTGTTTAAAGTCAGGTTCACACCTTGAAATATCTGGATGTCTGTTCAACCCGAGCTTGTAAACTTGTGGTTGATGTGATGAATCTTCCTAATCAGGCTGAGAGTTTTATTAACTTTCCAAACTGAAAAGTGTTTTCTACATCTGACTAGGAGTGTTTATTTTTAAAGTTGGTTTGATGGTAACTTTAGCTAAGTGCCCAGCTAAAACCAGTGATACTCGCAAAATATTATGCTTCCCGGTAGTTCAGCTCTGACAAGTGAAAATGAGAATTCAGTTTCATTTACCTGAAGAATATACAGGTAAAAAGACCAGACTAAATGTTTTTTGTGATTTCCCCTTCCCTTTTGTTTTTTCAGTGAACAGTGCCTAAAAGGGTGTATTCTCTCTTGAATGCGTACAACTACCAAAGGAGATGATGTTGGGTACTTTAATTTGAATAGGCTCTTAAATTTATGATTAAAGAGTAATGTTTAGTGTGAGACATGAAGAAGGAATGCTATGTAGCCTGTGCACATTAAAATTCTTATTCAAACTTAAAGTTCATCATTTTGATAATGATCTCTTGTATAGTACAGAGATTTGCAAAAAATCAAGCATTTGTTAGTACATTTTCAAATTAAATGTTTTTGAGACTATTGAAACTAAAATGTGGTCAAATAGCTACTATTAGCCTTTAAAGCTTCGCCAAGCATAATGCCATATTCTTAGAGCATGAATAGTTTTAGGAACAAATGATTTTAAAGGGGTCCAGGGGCTTTCTGTAGCTATTTACTAATGGCAAAAGATAAGTGAGAGATGGAAAACTGTAAATGTGCAGCAAAATATGTTTAAATACTATTCTCAGGGGCATCTTCTTTCTCAAAATTTACTCTTATGGTTTCATATGCTATGTCTGATATTCTGTGGTATAATTAACAGTGCTTGTGTGCAGGGAATATCCAAATTACGTGATCCAGATTTTTCGTGATATAGGTAGCAGTGTAAGATGTTTATAGTCCTTGCAAGGGAAATATGTTAAATGCAAAGTGTTTCTCATTTTAGGCATGGTGTTGACTATGGTTTTTTCATAGTAAAAGGCAGTATTGGCCATAAGTAACAGTAGTGGACCTGATCTTGATGTACATTAATTGTAGCCTGTGCTAAGGTGCTATCTGCTTGGGTAGCTCTGAGCTTTTCTGTCCAATGTAAAACTTCTTTTTTTTTTGTTTGTTTTGTTTTGTTTTGTTTTTTGCAAGTGTGGAAGGCAAAAAGCTCAGGCGATGACATTACTGTCACCTGCTTAAAACAGTATGAAGTTCTTCAAGAATCGGCATAATCTCCAGGGTTCACTGTTTTCCATGAAAGCATTTATTTCAGTCAAAATACTTCATGTTTTTCTCTACACAGACATTTCAAGAAAAGTTAAAAACATGCCATTTTAAAAGGAAACCTTACCTTTCCTTTACAAATATACCTACTTTTTAAGTAGATCGTACCGTTGTGGAATCAAATCGTACACTTTATTAGGCACATATGATTCATACGAAAGCTAAATAAACTGAGATTGTTCTAATAAAAGACGTAACTGAAACTGTTTTAGATTGGTGAACAAGCATTTCTGTTCAGCTTCTTTATTTTTAATTCATTGTTTTATCTAGTTGTCTTCCTCAATAACAGTCCCTTTAATTCTCTTTAAATTAAAACCAAAATAGTCTCCTGGTTTTTTTTACTTTCTTTTATTTTATACGTATGATTTGCCCTCTCAGAGCGAGGGGAAACAATCTTGCCCATCTGCTTGTAAAAGCATGATGAATCTTTTGAATATGCGAATGTAAGATCTGTTGTTCAAGATGTCATGTTTTTCCCTCTGTTGTTAGCTAGGAGACAACATGGAATACCCTGATTTACCTGTGTAATCCCAGTGTGTCTCAGGTGCCAGGACTTGCTGTTGAGATCAGCATGTCTCCTGTCAGAAATGGTTGGAGTGAGACAGGGACGGCATGACCACTGGGCGCAAAAAGCTGCAGAGGTCAGGTTTCAAGGACAGCCAGCATGGCAGTGATGTGGCAGTGACAAGTTGTCAAGCGAGCAAATATAAAAGCGGGGTTGGGAGGGAGAAGGAAAAAAATCTTGTCATTTCTGATGAAATATTCAGCGTAGCAGGTAGCAATGGACTGAATGGCTTACACTCATGAGTGTGGTGGTGATTGCTTTTTAAGAATGGTGGGGAGCTGATTGCTTGCAGTGGAGACTTGTTCAGTGGTTGCGAATACTTTGTTTACTAGCCTGATGATGCTCCACAAGAGATGTCCATCATAAATTGCCTACTTTAAATTTTTGAATAAATTAAATATTGCAGTCTTGTTTATAACAGTAGCAACATCAGGCTTGAGTAAGACACCTTTTAGAGCCCTAAACTGCTGTTAAGTCATTTGTATAGATCCTAGAGCTGCTATGGAGTGATGCATCTTAGAGAAATTTGGAAGGAAAACTATAATAACGATGCCAGTTCTGAATGATCATAAATAATCATAATTAACAACTCTGCTGTGTAATTTTGTTGGTTTGTTTTCAGACACTTCTCATTTTATTTTGAGTTTTTTCATATTGTATTGAATTGAAACACTTCTGTTTGTAGTTCTGTGTATTCCATAGTATATGAGATAATAGCATACTTTATTTGTCCCTGAAACAGACCGCAGTAATATGGTGACTTTTATCTCCTGGCATATTTGCAGAGTTCTCGATACTAGTTTTCTTAATGGTAAGAGCATTCTACTATGAGCACATTATTCCTTGGATCAGTAATACTTTCACCAGCCTGCATGTGCGTACACGTGCACTAATTCTGCATGTATATGCAGAATAAATGTTAATTTAAGCTCGATTAGTGTAATCTCATTAAGAATAAATACTACAAGTGTATCATGATTCCCAGTGAAGTCCTTGAATAGCTTGCTATAATATGAGGAAAAATGGTGTCTGCTGAAAGAATGCCTGCATATTCTGCTGTGTAGATTTTAGCGATTTACCAATTGTAGTTCTTTTTTGTTAATGTGCACATTTATTCTTAAATTAGTAAACAGGATCAAATGCTTTATTGTGGATATATAAGGAAAAATGCTTTAAATATGCATTCTGTATTAGATTTCTTCAGGGTGTACTTTTAACTTCTATCAATTACTTTTTAAGTTTAACTTTTCATTTCTTTACATGAGGGAGCAGCTGTATATTGACAGCTAGTGACGCTGAAGGGAGAAATATAAAGTTCTCTTTACTATCCCACTCTCTTCTTTCTATCTAAAACAATTTAATTATTTTTTAATTCATCTGCAGCTGCTCAGGTTATAGTTGTGGTAGTGGGGGGATAGAAAGAATGAAAACAGCCTAAATCCATAGTCAATAAGTCAGTATTTAAAAATGGATGAATATTACTTTTTAGCCTTACAAAAACAGGCTTAGTTGCTTGAGAATGTAGATGGAAGAAGAAAAATTTCCTGAGGCAAAATGGTCTTGGAATGAAAAGAGAAAATAAGTTTAGATAAAAACAAAGCTATGAAAATATGCAGTTTTGTCTCATTAAGGAGCAATATAGCTAGCAAGTAACCTTAAGAGTTTAAATATAAAAACAGATGCAAGAAAAACGACAGAAGTCAGTATGTAGAGTGAATAAGAGTAGCTTGCATAGAGAGTCCGTCGACTGGGATCTGCTGTGGGCTGCTAAGCACCAGCATCTTTGCCACAGTAATACTTGAACTAAGCTTCCAGCCAAATCACTGTGTCTATCTCTTGCTGTGGATTTTTGGCAGTGGATTCTCAGAGTTGCAAGCTGGCTTTCACACTGCCGTGTGCTCTTGCTCCCTGCTGATGCACACTGCAGGTGATAACACAAAGATATCAAAGACTTTTCCTTCAGTCTCCCTCTTCAGAGCTCCATGTCTTCCAAGTGAAAAAAATAGCAGAACAGAGGTTTCTGAGGTGGACTAAGCAAAAGCCCCCAAAAGATATATGTTGAAATCCAGCAGAGAACTTGTTCAATATTGATAATCTGGCAATGTGATATGTTCTTTTCTCACAATAAGACTTGGAATTTGAAGTGCCTATGAAAGAGAATTTGGACTTTCATTTTAAAAATGCAGATTTCTAGTCTTTTCCTAGTAAAAGTTTCCTTGGAAATGTAAATTCATGCTTCCTGCAAATGGAAGACCTTTTCAGTTACCCCATTATGAAATACGAGAAAGAGGAATTGTGAAGAACACTCACTTCCTGCTCCAGAGGACTGCCCATACCTCTCTGTACTTCCTCTCTTTCACTGATTATTTAGGCACCATTTAGCAATGTGTACATTTGTGCATAGTTCTTGAAAATTTTGAGCACTACCCATTAGTTATGACTTACAAATACACTATTTAACCATTTTATTTTTGCTGTAGCAATAGCTGGAATTGATTTGTTTAAAATTTAACATTCAAAGCTGCTATGCGCTCCCCTTATGTACTATGGGATGTGGTGTAGTCTCTGGTCATTGTCTTAGTTAATGTGCTTCCAGTTTTGTTAGCTTAGTTTTGCTGCTGGAATAATCAAGTACCTGAAATTTTTAGACACGTGTTCTGATGGTTCTTGTTGTTGCCTGTCTTCACCTTCTGAAGACTGCTCTCACAAGCTTCTTTTTTTCAATGAATAAGTGATAAAGTGCCAGTCAGTATTTTCTTTAGGGTCACTTTGGAATTCAATTTTCAGAAAGATGGCTGGCAAGTGATATTTTCATTTGTATGGCAATGAAAAGTTGCTGCAGCAAATCTCATGTGTATTCATCCTGCCCTTAATTCAAGCAAAAATACTGGAAGAGACAGGAAACTACGTATGCAGTCTATTTACCTCTCTTTTTTTAAAAATCATGAATGTTTTGCATACTTGTGAGGTTTTCCCCATGACCACTTACAAATCCTACCTGGCATTTGTGTACATTACACAGTGACTGCTCTGGCCTTTGTGTTAAGAAGCACGGCAGTGATTGTTTTGCATAACCTCCATAATTTCATTATCTTAAGGCTCTGATTTGGTCAGGTATTTAAGCACGTGCCCACCTTTTGGCTGTTTTGCTTAACATCAATGAGTTTGGGTTTGGTTGTGTTTTGGGGGTTTTTTTTGTTTGTTTGTTTTTAATATGGCTAAGAAATAAATCAGATGCCTCTCTGAAAATCTAAATAGAAGTCTGTAGGAAATTTGGCAAAACCATCATTTCACCAAATCCTATTATTGTTCAGTGAAACCTTGCTTGAATCATGTCTTACAGAACATATTGTAGGTAACGTGTGTTCTGGCTTGCCAAACTGGTTAAAAAATACGTCTTTTTTATTGTCTGCACTATAACATATTCAGTAGTGTGTATTACTAATAGAATAAATGAAAAATGTATTTCTTTAACACTGTCATCTCTCTCTCTGACATGCATCTTGAGATGATTTGCAAATGCTCAGTTGTATAAGTGGCTTACAGAGGGAAATCAGTTAGCCTCTAATATTATGCTGATGCATGGCCAGTTGCTTGAACCCATTAATGAACTAATCTCTGATACTCTAGTAAATGGTATTCTTATTCTTGCATGCTGCACATTTTGTTTCAGGTAAAATCAACATTAAAAAAAGAGAATTTAAATGGATTATGGCACTTATCCTACCTTTTTCTCATATTTACTTTGAGAGAAATTAGAAAGCTTGCTATCCAAAGCAAAATCTTGTCTCTCTTTCCATGCTAAGGCAAGGAGGTTATTAAAACCTACACTTTGCTTTTGGCTGACCACTGAAGCTAAATAGCATCTTCTACATACAGAGCAATCTTTTAAAACAATATACCAGGACACTTGTATTAAGCACAAGGTAATTTTTCTTTATTTCCCTTTCTATCATCACTGATTATGAAAATAGTTTTGTGTAAGTACAGATTCTCTCTCGCTTATAATCAGCTACCTCCTGCCTGATTCCTTAATTAATGACATAATTCAGTGTTCTGGACATCACAATCACTTTCGGGGTAGTGAAATATGATCAGAGCTGCCTGGAATGTATATAACGAACCCCCCAAGTGAAGGTCGTGCCTCTGTTATGTTTTCCTATCCATAGAGAAAAATGTCCTCTCAATCTAGATGATTTTCATTTTTAGATTAAAGAAAGAACAATTGAAACCCCCCAGAGAGAAAGAACAAGTATAAAACTTCCTAGAAACAGAAAACATCCTGGTAATTCTCTTCCTTAAACTGCCTCAGAAGCCTGAATCTTAAGGCACGGGTTAGCAGTGCTTCCTACCGAAGAGAAATGGTAGAGAATCAAATTAGCATGTGCCACCTTCACTCTTTTTTTTTTTTTTTTTTTTTTTTTAATCTGACAGGCCAGGAGTGAGAAGTTTTCAGTGTGTTACAGTTTGCAGTGGTAAAGCATTTATCAGCAGTTTTGTCTATCTTTACTTTTAAGGTTTTTGGCTTGTCTACTTAAATGTCAAGGGCAGGAGAGAGATAGTAGTTAATGCTTTATTCCACAGATCTTGACAACCAACAGCTAGAAGCCCAGGGAAAAAAACCCAAAAAGCCTAAAATCATCCAGTGTTTCAGTGGCGCTTATCTAAATCACGTATGTTTTCCAAAGTGTATTTTTCTTCTAGGCTGTAGAAATTTTTCCAGGAAAGGTCCACAATCACTTACGAAGCTACCCTAAAAACCCCAAATCTGCTGTTCTGTAGCTCTCCAACTTGCAATGTATTATACAGTGCTGTTGTTCTGTTGCTGTTATCTGAGTATGTAAATTCATGTATTTCCTCAGTAAGAAGTCACTACAGTACATGGCACAACTCCTGAAATTTTGCGTTAGGAGTGCCAAGGTACTTTGCATGCTGTCTTAATTTCTTTTCCACAGGACGTGCAAGATATACAGCTCGTGTTTAAATCGCCTCTGGTTAAGCTAAATCTTTTCACTTTCTCCCTGCACTGATGGGTTTGTTCTAATGCTTGTTCACAAATTTAGCCAAAATGGTACCAATTTTACTCCAATTTACCATAATTCTGTAATCTTAATGTTTCCTGTTGATGAAGATGTAAAGGTGAATGTTACCTAACACCTCTCAGATAAATGCAACGAGTCTGAAGAGACGTATTGTCAGTTAATTTTAAAAAGTTGTAAGTAGGCCTGATGAATTCCTTAGAAAACAGCCATCCAACACTTATCGAAATGTTCAGCTTTTTTTTTTTTTTTTCCTCCTTAGAGTTACTGTGTTGGCTTTTCTACCTGAATATCTCCAATTTAACGTAACTGGTGAGACCGGAGCGAGACGGAGAAATATTTCATTAAAGTGAATGGAAAGGTTACAAACTTTCTCCTTTCCTTTCTCGAAATAGTTAGAAACTGCATTTTGCCATCACTATGGGGTGGGGATTATATTTCTGAGGGGGTGAAAAAAATGTATGGCAGATAGATTCTCTCCATGCTGGAAAAAGATTAGCAATATTTCATATGCTGCTTAGATTATTTCCCTGTATTTATAAAATGGGGATTTATTTTTTTTTTCTGTCTACTCCAGGTCTCTGAACAGGTTTAGTTAAGCACTGCTTATATCAATATGTAATTTGGCTATAGTGGTTGCAATTTTTGATTCCCATTTCTTTTGAGTTCCTTGACGAATATTAAGTAGCTAGGGAATGGTTCTTATAAAATTATACATCGAAAGTAGTGCAGGCGCAATGGAAATATTAACGAACATGATTGTTTTGACACATAAGAATTAGAGCATGTTTAAATATTATACATACTGTATGAACTGCTGGCACAAAATTAGAAACGTGAGATTTTTTTCTAGCAAATATAGTTCAACTTTAAGTTCTCAGACTTTAAAAATGTCAGTTGACTTAGGTCAGCTTCTGAGGCCTTTAAAGTCTCTATATTTCAGATTAGAGGCAGCCAAAGAGACTGCACATAAGGGTGGTTTAGTGAACTCCAAAGCTTTGTGATGTTTGAATTCAAACACCAGGTTAATCCACCCTAATTGGTACTACATTCCATTTGCACATTGATAAAATGAAATTTACAGTTGCTTTTTTGGCAATTTTCAAATTTACATTTAGCATATTCTATACTTTTGGCATAATATATATTTTTTCTCTTTTGACCAGTTTTTTATGCAAATAACAGTAGAAATACAATGCATTTGCCTGATGTCCTGAAATAAAATGCAAAATTTACAGGGTTATAAAACCATGGGTTAGAAAAGATTTAAAGGATCTTGAGCCAGGGCTGTTTTCAGATGTTCGTATGGGAATGTGTGGGATTTGCAGGATGTTTTATGCTAAGAGCTTTTCCAAGTATTTGTTTATTAGTACTGTCTGTTGTGGTTTTTTCATGTCTTACGAACTGTTCTTGTTTTAAATGGCTAGATATGATCCCAAAATTTTAATGGACAAATGTGTCCTTCTAGGAAAAAAGTAAAATATTCAGCTATGATTGGAACAGTCAGTGGGCTGATAAGTATATGTCTTTTTGTATTTGGGCTTCATGATGGAATTTTATTTCTTAGCTTTTTAATGGAGGCTTTTAGGTTTTTAAGAATAATAGAGTTTATATGAGATATGGAAATGCATGCAGGAAAGTTTTTGGTGGTTTTTTGTTTGGTTGGTTTTTTTTAGGAAAATAAATATTGCTTAAAGGATAACTTTGTTTAAATGACTGAAATCAGGACAAGTGAACACTTGACCTGTTTTTAAAATTACTATTATTTCTTTATAATATAATATGATTCACGCTCTTAGTGCGTCCTATTTTTGAAAATTGAAAAGTCAAATATGATTTTCAGTTAGCTGACCCTTCCTTCCATAGGCAACTCAAAGCAAAAATGACATCTCAGTATACTGATCAATTCTTGGATCAGACTGAAATATGTAAATTGCTGGTTCATTTAAATCACTACATTACAACAGAGTGCAGTTAATAAAGATATAACATCACAGTAGAAGGTGGGCAAATAATTTAAATTTCTTAAAAAATATTCTTTTATGAATTTTGTGATGTTTAAGTAAACAAAAATGTTTCATCAAGTATCTTCCAAAGTCCATTGATTTCAAGCAATAGTGTGTCCCTTGTGTTCTGTGTCAGAGTACAGACAACCTTATTCCAGTGATTGTCATGCATGCAAGCTATAGGTTCAAATGCCGGACAAAGCGTAACAGGCTCTGTCAGGATTGCACAGAGGTTTTGCATTGTCTCTGGACTTTGCTCTTGGTCTATTGTTTCTCAAGCTCACATATCCGATATTCTTTTCAAGAATTTTGAGAATTTACACAGCCAATAGCTAAGATGCTTTCTAATAGCTTGCTTTTAATTACCCAGATGATTACTCAACTTTTAATAACTTTTTCAGCACTCTTAAGGAATTGTCTCTGGAACCTTTCAAGGAGTCTAAAATTCAGCTTTCCTTGGCAGTGTTTCACTTGAAGTAACGTGGGAAGAAAAACATTTGCAGTACAAGATCTGACTGCTGAAATTTCATAGAATCGTTGAATGGTTTGGGTTGGAAGGGACTTCAAAGATCATCTAGTTCCACCCCCCCTGCCATGGGCAGGGACACCTTCCACTAGACCAGGCTGCCTAAAGCCCCATCCAACCTGGCCTTGAACATTTCTAGGAAGGGGGCATCCATAACTTCTCTGGGCAACCTGAAGCAGTCCTCTGGACTCACCACCCTCATAGAGAGGAATTTTTTCCACTTGGAGAAAGAACTTGTCATCAACACATTCCAGGAACCTCCTGGATTGCTTACGTCTTGCTGTGTTGTCCCTCCAACAGATATCGGGGTGGTTGAAGTCCCCCTTGAGGACCAGGGCATGTGAATGTGAGACTGCTCCTATCCATCTATAGAGGGCTTCATCCGCTTGGTCTTCCTGGTTGGGTGGCCTGTAGCAGGACCCCCACTATAGTGGCACCTGTCCCTGCTCTCCCTTTAATCCTGACCCATAAGCTCTCAGTTGGCTCCTCGTCCATCCCCAGGTGGAGCTCCATGCACTCCAGCTGGTCATTGATGTAGAGGGCAACACCCCCTCCTTGTCTCCCCTGCCTGTCCTTCTTGAAGAGCCTGCATCCTTCCATTCCAACACTCAAGGCATAGGAGCCATCCCACCATATCTCTGTGATGCCAGTAAGACCATAACCCTGCAGGCATGTGCACATCTCCAACTCCTCTTGTTTATTCCCCATGCTACATGTGTTTGCGAGGAGGCATTTAAGTTGGATGAAGCTGATTTACTGGCTTATTTTCTTAGAGTGTTGTATAGCGACAAAGTGATGTGCCTAGGCCCAAAATATCTGTGGAATATTTTGGGATATCTTTTAATCTTCCTTTTTCCTCTATAAACTACAGGCTTTGTCAGGTGAAGTTTATCAGTAAGTTCCATCAGAGGATGACTTATATGCTTAATTACCTTTTTGGATTATATTTTAGACTACACTTAATCTGTGTAGCAGATGCATGCACATCCTGAGTTTCTGGTCCTCATCAGTAATTCCAATGAGAACTTGGTTGTTGAACTCCATGGCTTTAGCTTGTAGGAGCAAAAGCTGAGGAAGATGAGGGGATGTTGGCTTTTACTGTGAGGCAGGTACTTACCTGCACCCAGAAACCTTACTCTTGAATTCTGCAAGTTAATAGTTGTAGTTATTGTGCACGGAGAAATATTCTTGCAGCTCTCTTGGTTTCTGCTATTTATTTGAGACAGATACCTTCTGTGGTTTTGTTTTCACACTTTTAACAAGCTGGATTGAAAAGGGTAATAGTGAGTAAATGTACATAGATCAGCTGCTGTACTCTAAAGAACTCTGTTGCAGGAGAGTGACTTGCTTCTGGCAAGAAGGCGTTATCTACACATAAGAACTTACCTATTGCCTTGCCTTTAGAGAATTGGTTCGTTCTCTCGCTTGAGTTAAGGCCTAGGTCAGGACAGAACTGGCGGTTTCATGATGAGTCTGTTTAAATCCCTGAACACACATACATGTGTGACGGCTGTGCCTCAGAGCAACAAATCCTAACAAACCAGTGGATCTGCTCCTTGATGCCACCCACAGTGGGAGCCATGTGACGCAGGACCATGGACTCGGAGATGCGGCCAGGAGAGAGGTCTGCTTATAGGAAGGAAGTTTACTGTTGAATTTTTGAAAGCTGTTGGCTTGGTGTGTTTTCCCCAATGTTGAGCAAGCTCTAATCTGATTAGTATCTGGTATTTCTTTGTCTGTTTGACATCACCATAGTGTTCCTAAAAGAGTATGTTTTGGCCATTGGAAAAAGAAGAGATTATTGTTTATTTTCTTTAATTAAAAACCACAAAACCCAACCCAAACAGGAAAGTACAGTGTCTCGTTTATGTGGAAGCACTAATTTTTCTTTTTTTGATATATTTCTCATCATGGCATATCTATGTGAGACACGGAGGTTTATGGTGTTTTATTTTGTTACTTACAAGATAACCACAGGCACTGACGTTAAGACTAAAGCTGTTTTGGCTTTTGTTTACATTCTTTTTATTAAATCTATTGGCTGTTTGTTTTCAGATTGGTTTTAGCTATTTACTGTTTTTCCTAAAATGATATTTTGATGCTCTTTTTCCCTCTGCTGTTGCTCCTGATGGTTTGGTATTTATTGGAATGCAGGAATCATGGTGAGGATATTGATCTGTGTTGGTCTTTTTTTTTTTTTTTTTCTCTCTTTCACATGGTCATTTAGATTGAGCCATCTGCTTGCCTAATAGTGGGAATGCTGAAGAAAGACGTTTTCTTTTCAGCTCACATATAAATTGTACTTTCAGATAGAGGTTATTCACTTGCAAATAGGAAGATTGAACTATGATTCTGTAGCATTATGTATAAAATAATGAAAAATAAATTATGTTCTTCCAAAATATTTTCTTTGATGTTGGCTCTTTGTCACTGCTCCACTATTGATTCAAACTGTGGCATATGAAGTGCATCTTTTCAGTAATCACTGTTGCAAGTGGGCAAGAAAAAGGACCATCTTTATTCTACTAATTTTCTCACAGTTAATATCACAAAAATGCTTTGATAAATACCCTCCACCCAAGGATCTCAAATACTTCACAAGATGGTTTTGTAGCATTGTTGCTATGTTGT
This sequence comes from Grus americana, assembly GCF_028858705.1. Lineage (NCBI taxonomy): Eukaryota > Metazoa > Chordata > Aves > Gruiformes > Gruidae > Grus > Grus americana. Next base: position 12,417,189 of record NC_072864.1, read on the forward strand.
TGCTATGTGTTGTTGATTAGGAGAGAGAGTAGAATATATCTCCTGGGGGAAAAGTCGCCCCCTGCTGAGGACTGCCCAGTGAGTCCATACAAGAATGCCGATAGAACCTGTGTAACCTGACTCCTGATCCCCCTTACGTTTGCTGCCTGAACTTTTTCTTAACAAAGTTTATGCATTCAAAATAAATCCTCAAAGCTTCAGAGTCTGAAACCAAATGGGAATAAAATATTTTGTGCACGCTCTTACTGATTAAGTTGGAAAATAATGAAGATATGTAGGTAATGGCTTCAGTTAGTAGATAATGTGGTGAATGTGGTTTGGCCTGATCACCATTATATTCACAAGTGGTGGTTGTTTGGTGGGGTTTTTTTTGTTTGGTGGTTTTTTGTTGGTGTTTGGTGTTTTTTTTTTTTTTTTTTTTTTTTTTAAACCAAGGAGGGCACAGTCACCTGTAAGTGACAAAGGGAGGAAGTTTACTCCTGGTAACCTCAACAGGTGCATCTGTGTGGGAATTGGACATGGACTGTCATAATGAGGGCTCCAGCCCAGCAGGTTCTCTAGAGAGGTGCCATGGACAAGTTTGGCATTTATGAAATGGCAGGAGAGCGGACAGGGCAGGGGTTGCTCTGCAGAATACTCCTGACTTTTCTCCTCTAGGCTGGAACATAGGTGTTTCTTGGGTTCCTTTGAGAGTCTGGGAGTGGGAAGGCTCTTTTGACATCTTTCTGGAGTAACCCCCATAACCAAGTTCTAGACACTGACTTTGCTGGTCATAATGTCCTCAGGACGAAAATTTTCTCCTTTGACTGTAGAGGAAACCTGTGCATTCTGCTAAATGAGATGCCTAAGTTTTGATTGCCATGAATATCATTAATGCTGTTAATTTAAACAATTCAGTAATTTCACTGCTGAACATCATGAGTAAATCTGGTTCACATTTATTTTCTACTAACCTGTATCTTTCTAACCTGTTTACTGTCTCTCTTGTCCCCCAGAAAGATCTCTAGTTAGTTTCTAGCCCTGCAATTAGGAAGGCTTCTTGGCATGCAGCATGGTTCACTTAAAATTTTTGTTCTTTGTAACTTTTTAGGCCTCTAGCATAATGTCTCTCAAACTCTAGATTGCCTTCTGATTTCTCTGGGGAAAAGGGTGGGAAAAGACATCTGAGACTCCACTACTGCAAATACTTCTGCTTGTAGTTACTTCTACAAGTAATCCCTTTGAAATCAATAGGGAATATTCCCAGTAGTAAAGTTAAATAGTCTGAAATGTCTTACCGAATAAAGCCTAAGGCTGGGAAACATTACAGAATGTTGTATGACTTCACTACGAAGGGCATCACCACAACCTCCCCCCCCCCCCGCCCATATTAAATAACCACTAATGAACTTAATACAGTAATCATTTTATAAACTATGTTATTTTCTAATTATTCTTTATATACTTTTTTGTTAAGACATCAGCATAAATATTCCAATTTTGAAATAATTCTTGTTTCAAGACCACATACATGAGAAAATCAGAACTGACCTTTGATATATTCTCTGCAACATTCTCTACCCTTACTCATCTTCTATGGCTGTTTCCTATCCATGGGTATTACTTCATTCAGCTCCACTTAAGACAATTCCTTCCCAACCCAATTAACAACCAGCTGTTCTAGTGGGTATGTAGCTGTGCTAATAGCATTTTTTTTTTAATTAAAAAAATGTCACAGAAGTATTTTACCAGTGCTGCTTTTTTTTTTTTTTTTTTTTTTAAACAAATAATGAACTAAATATGTATACTTTGAAAAACAACTCTGAGTCAGGACTTCAGTAAATTAAAGTTTAATCAGTAAGGCCAAATTATGTCTGGAAACACACTTGTGAACTTTAGTAGAAACCACTCCCATATATATGAAGTTAGGATTTTGGCCTGCTTTTTCACAGCAAGAGTACATATTTAATGTACTTTCTTCTTTTGATAACATAAATTTTCAGTAGCCACAACTTTTGGTCTAAATTGTTCTCTTGAGTATTTAGGAAGCTTTGCATGCTGCTGGGGAGGAAAAAAATTGGTCCAGATTATTCATTAATTTATGTGAAATCAATAAGATGAAAATACAAAAATCTCTTTCCAAATCCTTGAAGGCTGAATCATGACTGAGTATAAATGTCCACATGCAGAGAATGGAGCCTGAAGCGTATGGCTGAGAATACCTTTTTGCCCAGAAAATACAGCAGCAAAATGCTGATTCCTAGCTGATGAAATTCTTTTGAGCAACAAGTTGCAGTTTGTGTTTAAGAGGCCACGCGTTTTTATTGTATAGCTATGAAGGAAACTGGAGAATTTGTAAAGTACAAAGAAAAAAAGTTCTACTCTATTTTTAAGTAGTCATTTCTATAATGCGTAGTCGACAGCCTATAGAAATATAATATTAGAAAACTGAGGCGGCAGATATATATGAATACCATTAAATACAATTTTATAATGAAAATTTTGTCTTATGAAGGTGAAACTTTTAGATCATATTAGAATTCTAAATTTTTTATGCATAGCAATCAAATGACCTCTCCATATTGCCACTTAAAGTATAGATTTAAAGTTAAATGATCCAGTCAGTCATTTAGCACTTTCTTAGGGTCATCTTTTGCCAATAACTATGGATGTTTACATATGGTTCTCTTGTTTCTGTGTTTATATTATTTACATTTTAAGAATTGAAGAAAGAATGACACTTTTAAAAACTGTTTTTAATAGCCTTTGTTTATTGTTAATACATAGTGTTCCAGGCTCTTGCTCTAATGATTTTTTTCACACTGCATTGATAATTAAATTCATTCATTTTCCTGGCTACACAATTCTTTCAAATAAAAAGTTATGGGTAATAATACCTATTATGTTGAAAGTACAGAGGAGAAAAGGGCAGATCTGCAGCTTTTAGTTCAAGGAGAGCCAATGGATTTTGAAGTTACAGGTTTAAATAAAATCAGAAATCTTAGTCCTTTAATCTACACGATAGCAATGGGAGATCTTGAAGTGTTGTTTTGTTTTTCTGATGCTATAGCGCATGCAATATTTTTTCCAGTAAAACAGGAGCTGCAGTATGTGATGTGTGATCCATTTCAGGATATTTATTGAAACTAATTTTAGTAATGGTACTAAGTGTTGATCCTCTTAGATGACTGGAGACTGTTTGTATGTTGCTGCCTCCTAACACATACATGCTAGCAGTAGTCCTCTTCACACCACTTCCGCTCCCCTCCCCTTAAAGTGATTTAGTGTCAATAAATAAGGGAAAATACTGTGAACCTGTGAAACTTTGTGATAACATAAGATGTATATAATAAAAAAATCACTCCATTCTGATCTTATTTATTTGCTTATACAGCCTCTGCAATTTTTATCTATTTCATGAGATTTTAGGTTTTGCAATCTTTAAATGATGCAAAAGGGATTTAATACTTAATTACTAATTGAGAAGACATTCTTAGCCTCGTTTATTTTTTTTTTGTCGTGCTTGCAGAACTCAAGTGTAAAAAGCATTATGTCCATTTGGCCAAATATGTAGTTTAATTGTATTTTGAAAAAAGATCAGTGTAAATGAATTAGAATTTAGATAATTTAAAATGCATAATAATCTCATTTTGAAAAATTTGTTTTGTAAGCTGGAATATCACCAGTTTGCAAAAGCAATTCACAGAAAAAGTAATTCTGAAATAGTGATAAATAAAACACTTGAATGAAAAGCAAGAGAAATCTAGATCAATTTTATAGGTATTACTTTTCAGCATCTTAATTCAGGCTCATGAATTCTTTTGGACTCAGTTTGATGGAATTTTCTTGATTCTATCTACCCCTGAGTACATGGTCCTTGAAAGGGTAAGCTTCTGTTCCTCTGAAATAGCTCTTTTTCGAAATACTCTGAGGTACAACTTTCTTTCTGTTATTTTTCCTCCTTTCTGTCTGTCTCTTTACCTTTTGCATTTTATTTGTATTTCTTTTCTTGATACATTCTCAGTGTGAATGAGTTCTGTTCAAATGTTAATAGGGCTGGTAGAGTCATTGGAGTAGAGCATTGAGGAGGCCTTAATGGAGTTTCATCATTAAAAGCCCATTTGGAAGTCTTCCTTTCTAGCTGCATTCTTGCAGGTATACGGAAGGTATGAATGATAACACAACCACAAGTCTTCATCCAACTTTCCTCACCCGTTGGAGGGCTGATGACATAACTTTGTCTCAGAGTGGTGGTCCATTAGCTTTAGGTGTTGAATATTGATTATGAAAATGTGGTCTGGGCTAAATGCTGCTACCCAGCCATCTCATTTTACAATGATATAATAAGAATATGATATCCCAGTTAGAGTAAAGAATTAGTTTCCATTATTTCAGGAGTTTAAAATGTTTTTTCCTGACATTTTCTTACTTAAAATATATCTACTACCTGTATTATCTTTAATTCTCACCAAGCGTCTCATGACTTTTCATACGTATCTCTAAGTAGTGTGGATGTTTCTGCCTTGGGTATCCTTATTTCTCAAACTTGTTAAGAACAAATGAGTGACTTAAAGGAGATCTGAGCAATAATCACGGATCCCCAAGCTGAACACCATAAGACCTGTACCAGTGTCAAGTGCCAACACTGATGTATTTGAAAAGGCAAAGACTGAGATGCCATATCAGACACTTCTCCTGCACTAAGGAACAGGATACCTGTATGTTCTCCCTACTGTCTAAGGTCCATCACAGAGGGAGTCATGAGGGAGCCCAGATAATCTTTTTAGCTCATCTGCTCATACGTTCTGGTATTATGATCTCCTGTCTCAATTATTTCTGCTAGACATGCCTGAGTGTTTCTTTCAAAGATAAAGACAAGGGTGTTACATTCAGCTCCTGCTTCTGCTCATGTGTTGGTGTAGATAATGAACTCCCAGATGCTGACTCTTTGAGTTTGTCAGAAGTTGTTAGTCAAATCCTATAGGAGTACTGAAAGCATTCCTCATGGAAGTCTGGAATCAAAGTAGGTTTGAATCAGCATCATCAAGTTGGATGCATGGTTCTTGTTTGGGCCGACTTCTAATGAAAAGCTTATGAATTAAAGAGAGTCAGAAAGGGAAAGAGGAACTTGTCTCATAACCACTGAAAGAATCAAAACTAGAAAGATGTAACCTAATTTTTAATAAATATATTGCAGTGAAACTCAGATTATTAAGTAGTCTGATATAGAACAATTCTGTTAATAGTGGCAAAAAAGACTTTTCTAAATGATACATTGCAAATGAGTGAGCTGAAGTGAATGTCTCCTTGAAACTCTATGGGGAATTTGACCTCTTTATCACAAAAGATTGACTGTCTTGACACAATTCCAAGCATGCTTGAGGTTTGGCTGAAATCTCTATATGAACAGTTTCATTTTGTAACTGCATATTGTGCTTAAAAGAGTGAGAAAGCTGAAAATTGCAGGTAATTCCATTACTGATTGTGTTTGTTTTTCTAATGGCTGAAATTGGTACATACTGTATAGGGTTATTGTCCTGGAATGTCCTTAATGATACCTTACAAGAAAGCGATCCTACTGCACGAAGTTGGTAACAATTGAGGAAAAGTGAGCATATGCTTTGCGGTGAGAGGGGTCTGCTGGCTGCCTGAGCATAATCTACGCCCCTCCAGTGAACTGCCCAGGTCAGACTAATGTGGAGAGCAAACTTGTTGCATCTAGACCATGTGTGTATACATACGCTTGTTTCATACTGTAGTTTACTACTTTTTAAGGAATTACTAATGCTTTTGATACAGTCTCCAAATACCTGCTAGTGAACCTTTTGATTCTTGCAAAGGTGTGGAGGTTATGTATTCCTCTCTGTATCTTTTTCTGTAAATAATGTTCGTACAGTCTGTAACGCTTGTCTGATCTAAAACTATGGCATCTTATTGTGGAATATGAGGAAATTTTAATTTATTCTCTTGATCTGTAGAGAAGAGAGGGAGGAAAGAGGACTGGACGACAGAATTTAAAAATTAAACGTTGCTGCCTTCTCTGGAAGGTGAAAACTAATTACTCGCCTCCTCCCGCAGCATATGCATGGATGCGAGAGGAATTCTTACTACAATGGTTGAAGGTCTCTCCTATCACCTGCAATTTTCTTGACAGAAGGAGCTTGGCGTGCCCTCAGTTCCCCCCCCCCCCCCTTACGCAGTTGGTCTTTTTGGAGTCTGACATGGGCTTCTATTGAGTGGAAAGGCTAAGGGCCCTGTAGTGTCTGTGCAGTAAGCCCTGCAGCCTGCCTGTGCGCCTCTGCAGCACGGTTATAGATGCAGTTCTGCAGCCTTAGCTTTCCTCTTGGCCTGCAGGACATGCCCTGCCTTACGGGGTGATTTCCGTTGAAAACCAGTAAGTTCCTTTAACAAAAAGAAGTCTGTTTCCATTTTGCAGGTTTCATAAAATCTGAAGTGCCAGGACTATATATCACACTATTGCAAATATTCTTTAAAAACCCTCTGTAAGTTTGCTTTGCAGAAATGTATTGAGGTTTAAAGAAAAAGGGAGCATACTGGAGAATTCTTTGTGGATTTAACATAACTCAGTACATTTTCCAGGCTGAGATGTGATTTTATGTTACCGTACTTTTGTGAAAACCCAATTTTGATATTCAGCTTTGTGTATCCTAATAACTAGTTATTTCCCTGGCTTCCTCAACAAAGAGGAATAAGAAACAAGAAGAAATTATCCAGGTGGTGGTAAAATCACAGTGCAGGCATACTTATGAGAACAGAATTACTACAAGTCTTGTTTCTTTGATGTGGGAGCTTTGTAGATTAGCTTATTTTTGTACTCTTGCAACAGAAGCATGCAGAGCAAACTCTATACTGCATCCTTTCTGCATTAATAACCATTCTGCATGGTTTTGGTTCTAATCACTTATGCAGACAAAGGCAACACTGTAAGGAAAACGTTCATATTGACGGTATTTGTGTAACTACAACTGTAGGTGAGAGATCTGTATTCTGTGCCAAGTGCTATCTTTTCCTAATATTTCTAGTACTTGATCTGTGTTCCAGTGAGTTGGTGTTTCAGTGTATCTCTTGCTTCACAATTTCTCAACTTTTCTTTGTGAGCAATGAATGTCAGTAAAAAGGGCAAAACCATCCTCCAGCAAATTAACCTACTTAAATCTGGAAGATATATGGCAATGTTATATAATGTCATATCTAGAATCTTTTTTTCAGAAGTTAAAGGAATAACATATTAATTTTCTTTATGTTAGTGCAATGCACTATTTTGAACAAGAATGCATCAAATTCCTCTCATTTAAATTATCTGGCTAATAGGCTGTTAAAATGATTATTCCATCAAAATATATTACCAGTTAGCAGTTCATGATTAGCATCGCATGGTTTATACACAAAGTTTATGCTTATGTATTTTTTTAAAATGCTAAGTTGTTGCTTATTTCAGCCTTAGAAATATTGTTAGCATGATTATCAGAAAGAGGAATGTTCATTGTCTGAGAAGCAATTGATTGTTGGTAATATGAAAAAGTCTTATCCTTTACCTTTGTAATTCTAATAAAGAAAATGTATGAACACAATTGATAGCTGAATTTGCCCAATGAATATATTTCACTTAGATGCATATTGTTTCAAAAATACAACTTCAGCTATTTCAGAAGGCTTTGGAAATAAATTCTCTTCCCCAGTTTTGCATGATTTTTATAAAATTAGGTCAAAGGAATTTTCAATTGAAAACAGTGCTTTGTCATATTATCTACACACATGTCTAGCAAATTTATAAATCTAGTGTTCATTTGAGTAAAGTTTCAAATCATAATGAATGGTTTAGACAGCATTATCATCAATTTCCTACAGGTGCAGCTGTGGAAATCAGTCGCCTCAATCAAAAGCTTCTGTCAAGTTTCACTGCACTGTCATTTTTTACATTTGGGTTTTGCTGAAATTAACAAAAAAAAAAAAGACAAAAAAGGACAATTCTATAAATGTCTTTACATCATTTCTACCTTTGGGTGGTGCTTTTGAGCAGTGCTGCACTGTTGGTTCTGTTGGAAGAATTTAACAGCATTCATATTTTTACACTTTATACTAACACAATATTTCTTTTGTGATATTATGGAGTTAAAATTGCACTGTGTGTTTTAACACACATTACAACAACCTCTTAAGGCAAAAAAGTAAATTCATGTAAATGAGTTATGGAAAGTGAAAAGATTTGTGCTTCTTCATTCATTGCAGAAATAGTTATTGGGAAACAGGCATTTTCCTTTTGTGGACTCTGTATGCTTTACCGTATCTCATGCAATTTGTCCATTGATAATAGATATCTTTTGAATACTAATCTTAAAAGGTATTATAAAGGGGTATGAAGAAACAAAATATGGTTGATACAGCTTGTCTTTAAATTATTTACTTCGTTTCACTTGTGTCTTTAAAATATTACTGATACAGCTCACTCATGTTGCTTTGCTAGTATCTGGAAATTAGAATAAATGAGAAACTTTGTATTATTGAGTTAGTGGTACATTTCCTAGTTTTATAGTACTTTATATGCCACTGGCTTTCTAGGGTCTTCCTATAAAACACTGCAATTAAAATCCAGTAACATTCAATAAAAATGTAATTCCAATCCCTTTGAAGAATTCCCAGTGTACTGAAAAAGTGAAGTTATAGCTAGCTAAATTGCTGTACCTTGTGAAGCCAAGAGGCCAGGGTTTCTCCTGTTTGCAGTCACAGAAGCGGACAACCTACCAGTTCCCACCATACCTCCTTGCAAACTGACAAGTCTCTGTCTCTGACTTAAGAAACCACTTGTTGCCAGCAAAATCTTTTTGTTATGAAGCCATAGAAACCTAAATCCTGAGGGGTTCCTGCTCTTTCTCTGTGGGTGGCAGATAGTTTGAGCTCTATTAAATTTGAGGGATACTCGTTAGCTCATGACAATAAACCTGTATTTTGCTAATGTTTTCTGACTTGCTATTCTGTTTTTCCCTTTCAATTGTTTGTGTGCTTTCTGTCTTAATGTTACTGCAGTCAGTTGTTTGTACTGAAGATGCAAGAGATGCCAAGTTTTTTTTCTATTTGGGGCTTCATTGAAAAGGCTATGAGTTGCAAAGTAATGTTTCTTTTCTGTTTTAAAACTTCTTTTTAGATATAGAAAAATTAACATTTTTATTAATAGGTTATGCCACCTTTCCAGCATTGGGGTAGGATTCCTTTCTCTGCAAAGTTAAAGCCCTTTCTGTTTGTATCTCCACTTATGATACCATCCTGGAGAGAACAATTAGACTAGCAAAGCTACTGTGATTTCACCTTATGTTTTATACTACCTGTGGGCCACTATGAAATTCTTCTTAGTTAAAGGAAAACCCTTAAAAGGTAGAAAACATTGAGTTTATGTATGATTAACTTTTAGAGAATTCAATTTCTGATGTTTTTTCTGCAATTAGGCAATGATGCAGCTTTACGCTAGGCTGCACTAAGAGCTAAGAGGGAAGCCCCCAGCACTGGTTCACCTATATAAGGGTTTGCAGGACAGGGTTCATTTTTGTGTTTGGTAATTCTGTAACATCAGTCCCATTCAGCAGGACAGCAGTTCTTTGTTTTTTGGCCTTGCTGAATTCTTTTTTGTGTTAAATGATCTTGCCTGTTTGTCTTGTTTGTGTCATTCAGTAACAACCCTTTGAAATCTATCTTAAGTGCTTTGGTTTACATTGTTACTGCTCTTCAAGTTTAATCTGAAAATAATGTCCGATTCCTTCATCCTCCCTAAGGAAATATGAGTCTTTTCTGCCTTTTTTTTTATGGTCAAAATATAAAGCATCTGTATGCTGTAATTCTTAATACTAAAATAAATGATGTTTAAGAATATTAAAAAATACTTTGAAGAAAAATTTAGTGTCCATAAATCAATTAAACTAGTGCATACAAAATAATCAGTAGTATATGGGGCCAGGCATTTTAAGCATTTATTTTGTCTCAGAATGCATGTTGATATATCAATATATCTTTCTTTTTTCCTGTGCCAGATAGAGGTTTGTGTGCTAAACTGATGCTGTCTCAGTTAAAATGTGAGGAAGACTGGTATTTTTTTTTTTTTTTAAAAAAAACATTTTAAAGAAAAAAACTAATACAATTTATGGAAAATAAAAAAAATAACCCAAAGTAATGAATTTCTCTAAGCATTGAAAGCAGTTTGTTTAATGGGGTCTTTTGGAAAAAAAAAAAAAAAAAAAAAAAAAAAAAGCACTACCTCTTTAACAGTGCAGTAGCATCCAGGTATGCTGGGATATTAGCAAAAGTGTTGACCAAGCACAATGTGACTAGACAAATGTCTTCTCATTGTGTGAAGCATGAAGGCCATGATAGATGATTTCAAACAACAAAGCGCAGCCACTGAGACAAAATTAGTGTTGTTTTAATTACCAGTGTCTGTAATGTTATCTATCCATAACTGTCTTGAAATAGACTGTCAACGGAAAGAACAGAAAGAGACTTGAGCTAATACTTCCACATAGCATTTCTTATCTTTCTTATGTTGCAACAGTATGCCTTTATAAAAAGTATTTAAAGCTTTCTTTGAAACATTTACTTATAGCTTAAAAAAAAAAAAAGTTCTGTGCTTTAGGAAAAGTGCCTTTTTATCTTTCTTTCTAAGAAAAGAAACAAGCAGTCCTATTAAATGCAGTTTGGAAGTCAGGGTAATGGGTAGAAAATGGAACTTGGCCTGACATTCTTCAAGTAAAGTTTACACTCAATGAGCTGTGTTTTTTGTCAGTCACAAATAGCATTATGACACTAATAGTAAAGAAGATTCTTTATTCCTGAAATATCCTTAGGCAGAGATGGGGTGTTCTTCGTGTATTAGTAAGTGTATATATTGTGAAGATGAAGTATTTCTTACTTTCTGGGCTTGCAAGAGATGAAAGATAGGCCAGCTTTTGAAAATGGACTATATGGCACATGCTACAAATGAGCAGGGAAAGCAATCGAGCTAATAGATTACAGTAATTATCCAATCTTTGGCTAGTTTGTATTGGCAAACTATAAATACAGTACACATTAGAACAAGGTGCTTACAGAATGTACATGAAAGGTCAATGTAATTTGCAAGTTGCTAGTCATTAGAATATGCTAAAAACCATTGCTTCAGGGCTCAGATTTTAATGATGAATACATTGATTATTAAGTAGCAGAGGAAAAATGTAGCAGAGCTACTGTAGTGTAATGATAGGTCGCTTTATTTTGGGAAGGAAATCAACTAAGCTTCAGAATGCATGGATTGAGAAATATAATTGCAGTGAGGAAAATTCCTCAGAGGAGCTTGGCACATATTAAAAGCAAAAACTTGAGACATGTTTGTGATAAGATTACTAATAAATCTCTGGTAAGTCTTAGACTCCTGACAATAACACAGCAACAGAGCACTTCATCTTCTCCATGCTTTAGAATTTAAGATCGGTCACAAACAATCTAAATTACGACTGATACTAGGCAGATGCAGTGCTGCGCTGTGTTGCTCATCATAAATCTCCCGTTCCTTATATGCAAATTAAACTCCATTTTAAAAGATAATTTTTCACATGGTGATCTCCTTTATTTGTGAAATGCTAGTGATTCTTAATGTTAGAAGAGCCATCTCAGGAATTCAGTGTAACCGTTGCTGAGGGAGAAGAGAAAAAGAAGGGTAGTTTGTTTGGAATAGTTTGGACATCGGTGCATGGGACGTTTCAAATAACTTATTAAGTTAGACACAGCACTAACACTGTTTGTAGTTTAGCTGTGGCCTTGTTTTCTTCAGCAGCTGCCTGAGCAACTTATCTTTGACTTTAAAGTTCTGTCTTGTTTATATCAAATCTTCAAGGTTCCTTTAACTCTTAAAACAATAGAACAGAATACAACCAAGCTGTGTAGACAAAAATGTTCATCTTAATCAGCAAACAAAAGCCCCTTTTAGCTCTTCATTTAAAACAGCAAGTTTATCTCCCTTCAGTATTTTGAAAATAGTTGTGTGCATATTGCATGCTTTCTCTCTCTGTCTCATGCAGGCACAGAATTATGCGAATGGGATATAAAGAGTGTAGATGTAATTAATTGCTATACAGGTGTTATCAAGAGAGGCCGTTGTCTTATGAGAATGGGATCTGAAATGCAAGAAATTTTGAATACAAGGTGTGGGGGAAAGAGTGTTAGCAAGTTTTGTTAATAATTTTTTAAAGGAAATTCATATAATCTGTTTTCATGAAAAGATTTAAAATGCTTCTGTGAATCATAATTGGTGTAAAGGGAAAGAAATGTAGGACAGTAATAGCTTCAGATTTTTTTCTTAGTGAATTTGTACGTATCAAAACTGATCTTTCACTTGGCATGTTTGATAAGTTTTTCTCAAAAATAACTCATGCTAAATTGAATCAAGCTATATGTTGTACAATCTGAGACACGAGGAGAGAATGGATAGGAGTGAGAAGCACTTAGAAGAACATTAATCAGAGAGGCTAGATTCTGTTTGGTGTAACTTATTCTTGTTCCTTTGACATCACTGGATTGCATCACTTTAAATTCTGATCTGGCTAAGATGCTTTGGACTGTGAGTTATAGTTGATGTTGGTGTCAACAGGCTGAGTGTTTTGTATTTCTTGGAAATTGGAAGAAATCCTGTCTCTTAGTCACGTTTTTAGAACTCTCAGCATGTGACAGCTACAGATCAGGAAAAATTTTAAAAATAAGAAAAGTGAAAGTATCTGTTTTGGAAACAGACACCTCCCCCCCCCCCCCCCCCCCCCTAAAAATGCTGAAATGAATTAGAATTATTCTTAAGTAGCCAATGTTAGGTCAATAACCCAGTTATAATCTGTATGTTTCAGATTGTGATATATCCACAGGTGCTCCTCACACTGTGATATCCTTGATTACGCTTCCAGTTTTTTTCTTTTGAAACTGTTTGGCAAATCTCTATTTCAGAATCAGCAAACTGTGTTGTAAAAAGATTAGATTATCCATACTTAAGAATGATTTTGGAAGCAAATACAGGCTATTGGTCTCCCTGAGTGATTTTGTTGTCGAGCGTCTGGCTGAGTTGGGTGTGTGGTTACAGTCACAGTGAATTTCACATTCAAAAGAAAATGAGCACTGGTTTTAGTTCCCTTGTTCTTTATTTGCCCTATTGAAACAGATACTGTAGTACATAGTGCTGTGTAGTACAATGATGTGAATTCATCAAAACATGCATTAAGGGGCAACACTACACAAGGGTAAGGATATAAATATATTTTACAATTCTTAGCTTCCTATCATAAGAATAGTTCATGAGTGAATGTAAATTTACAGTAGGTGCTTATCAAATGTGAAAATGCTTGCAAATCAGAAACAAACTTTGGGACTATAAACATATTTCAATGATAGTTCATGCAAAGAATATGTTTGATAGTAAGAAATAATGTTCTCTTTTAGTTTCTACATGAAGCAGGTTGATATATTATTGTATATGGAGAATTAGAACACTTCTGAGTCAGAATGCTGTATGCAACCTTTAATCCTCTAATCAGAATGCTTATTATTAGGGAACATATAATGACATAAAATATTATTATTTATTTAAAAGGAAGAAAGAGGTATCATCCAGCATAAAGAGATAATAAAGAGAACGTACAGTTAAATTAGTTGATTTTACTTCTTTGTTCCATACAGGAGTGATATACAAGCTATCAATCTTCTATGTTTTTTTTTAAAATACTTGATAAAAATACTGAAGTATGCTAAAAAAGTTATCTGACATCTGAAAGTAAGTTCTGAATGCCACTGTGACTTGTACGTGTGTCCTATGTACATGTGAGCTGGAATATTTTACTCCACTAAAGTAGAACCCTATAAAATCTTTTGGGTTTGACTGTAAGATGCACTTGTACAGACAGTAATTGGCCTGTTACAGAGATATTAATTAACATGTTAGAAATGTTTTCTTTATTAATGAGAAATTCACACATACTATTTAAATTAATTTGTATAGTTTAAAATTAATTTATTGTGGCCTTCGATGACCTCAAATCTACTAAGACAAAGCTGGAGTATTGTACTAACTGTTAAACCATTCATTAAACATTTTATGCAAATAGTGTTTGTTTATAAACAAATTAACTGCAAGGATTTTCAAAACAGGTGCTGTGTTGTGAATGCGTACTAAATGATGTGGTACTGAAAGAATTAATTAGACCTTCAGATGTAATTAGTTGCAATAATTTGCGTGATTAGCGGCTTGGTTAAGAAGTAAGACACACACATTGTAATGCATGGAAGAGTCACTGCAGTAGCTTTGTCTTTCATACGGTGAAGATGAGATTTCCTCATGTTTAGGAAATTTTTCAAAAAATTGCTGACATAGCTGGAGTTAATTGCCAAGTATCCTGTAGGGGGTAACTTTTTTTTTTTCCCCTTGGCTTCTTGCGATGCATATGCATTGGAAGTAATACCATTTGTTTGTACCTCAATGAATTTTTAAAACAGAAGGCTGTTAACCCTAGATCTTCAAGTCTCCAGAGGAAGAACTGATACTTAACATGTTCAGGGTTAAAAGATAGGCTGTGATAAGCCATATGAAATAGGTCCAGTGTTTCAAGATCAGTTCTAAATATTCATGTAATTTTCCCCCCTTGCAACCATATTTCTGAATTCTCTTCTCACATATCCAACAATGCAGTCAGCCATTGGATGTACATGAAGAATGCCTTTGAAACTGGCATTAGTCAAAACTGATTAAAAAGAAAGTTATGATTACTGATACTTAATTTATGATGATCACATTCCCAGTTATGATAAATGTACAATACCCTTGTGACTTGCAAGAAAGCTTTTTTCATCTGGATAATGCCTTGATGCCCAGTGACAATATTAGAGAGTGGGTTTGAAATGGTTTAATATGGGGACTTTCTTGATCTTTGTTTTACCTACTTAAAAAGCTGGATTGACGGTAAACCACAATAGATTCACTTTTGTGGTCACTGGTGGAAGTTGCTATGGCTTTGCTATTTTAAAAGAAAAGGCTAAAAATTTTGTGCCTTGAGGCATCAAGAATGCACAAATCTGAAAGTAATGCACGCTTTGACAGATTTTATTGCTCTGACAATACCCTTTTAGTATTGTTTGAAACACACTTGGGGGGCCTGCACGTGCATTTTGAAGAACAGGTATGTTCTCTGTGAATTGCTTTGTCAGAAAAAGCAAAAGTTTCTAGAAAAAAATTGAAGAAGAATAAGGAAGAAATAAGGAAAGTTCAGTAAATCAGTTATAAAGTAAGTAAGTGCAATTAGTCAGCAGTGTAGAAGATATGAGGTGGCGAGAGGCTTCTCGGAATAATACACTTGCTTATGGTGAGTGTTAGAGGCGTTCCACAGAGGTGTCCTATCCTCAGTGAATGTGAATTTAAGCTTTTTAATACAGAACCTTATTTGATCAGATTAAACTATATAGCAGTTTGTAAGATGAGCTCTGGGGAAACTTTGTTTAAACTCGGATGGAAGCGATCACATTAGATCTTGTTTGTTTCATGCATTAATGTATATGCTTCTGAGGCATGAGCTAGACTAGACCTTGCTTAAAAACTAAGCCTTGCTGTAGTTACCAAATTGTTGATGTTCTTTTAAGTTTTCACCAAATGATTTTTCCAAGAGTTTTTTATGTAGCTGCAAATCTGACATAAGCAGCAAGACCTAGCAGGAGGTCTCTGGTTAAACAGTGAACAAAATGATACTGTATTTGGATTAGTGACTGGGAAGTATTAGTGGTCGCATGTCTAAGTGAAAGTAAAACCCATGATCTTATTGACAACTCAATGTGGAATACAGTTTGTTTTAGGACTAAGGCAGATCATAAGAGCGCTATTTCTTTTCTGCAACAGAATGGCTATTTGTGGTCTTAGATTTTTTTTTTTATCATAGAAGGGAAATGGAATAAAGTAAATATTAAAAATGACAAAAGAAGAGCAAAAAGCATCATTAACTGCTGCACAGCTGCTGTGTGTCTGCTGTCGTGGGGATTACCCTTAATTACTATGGATTAAGTTTGCTATCATTACTTCTTTGGATGCCTCATAATTGGTTTATTTTTAAAGGAGTTGTTCTTTCTATGTATGTTTTAATAGAATATGCAGCTGTTAAAGTTTCAAGGAAGAAATCACTGTTTTAGTCCTGAAGAAACTGAAGATCATTTGACAGAGCTAACATAGGGATCTACTTGAATGAATTTATTTTTTCCCTTTCTCTAGTGTTTAATTCAGTTCTTTCATTTTAAGTGTGATGTTTGCAAAGTAGTCTTTAAAATGGACTCTTCTGTATTGTGTTTGAATTTGAACAAAATTAACATTTGTATGTCATCAGTAGTTGCAATGCATAGCTCAAGGCAATGAAGGATAAAAAGTCAAAGAATATGGGAAATTTGATTAAAATGAATAAGCAATAGAAGGTCTTAAGGGTGGACATAGCTTACTCATTGATTTATTTGTATTGTTTCTTGAGGCAAAAGAAGCTAATTCCATGGGATGTTTAGAAAATAGGTTTTAAATCTGAAAATAAAAAGGTGTTTAAGTCAATAAAATTAGGTTTTAGACAATGTAATCTGGAGACTTCCCTAGTTATATTTCTTGGTCCCACTTCATAAAGGGGGCACAATATTGAGCATGTAAACGTTCTTTGAGAGAACATCTTTCCAATGAATTTTCACTGTACTTGTTATGATTTGGGATCAGTTCAGTATTCATAACACTTTGCTTCGTTTTATTCATTAGGACATGCATTGCAAGGTAGAGCTCAAATTATCAGCCTGGCAATTTGCTGCTGCGCATGGTTTACCAAACATGTTACTGTTCAGTGCTGCCCTCTGACTTCCTTGGATAGTATTTTTTTTATACTAGTTTCAGTGAAGTGGTCTGTATTTGTTATGCTTTTCTGAGTCACCAAATGTCCATATGTTATCTATTTCTGCATTGTATAATGTTGCTTCAGGAAAATGTTGTAGTTTGCAAGACCTCTCCACTCACATCTTTGTAATGCTTTGGCTCTCATTTCAAGGTCTTGCGCTCTCATTTGTTTCAGTATTCTGAATATTCTCAATAGCAGCTTTTATACTTTTGAGCCTGCTTGATGGATTGGCATAGGTACCTTTTCAATGTTTAAGAAACTTCCTTGTCAACTTTTTCTTTCCTCAGTGCATCAGTGCTGGAAATGTGAAATGCTTTGCCTGTTAGTCTTTTGCTGGGGTGTTCAATGCTAAAGGGCAGTTTTTGCAAGAGAACTTCTAAATGAAAACTCACTTGAAGTAAACTTCTGAAATGAAGGACCTGTATTCCTGGTACTAGTGAAAATCCAGTCCATAGCTTAGTCAAATGAAGGAAGCTTCCGAATTAATTTACCTACCACAGTCATATTTGAATTCAAAGATTAGTGTTAAGTGTTTGGTTTATAGCATCTTTACTCAATAGCTATTAATAAATTTTTTTAAGGTTTTTTTTTTTTTTTCTTAAGGAACAGAATAAGGAAAGAGTTGGAAAAGTTTGGATGTTTATCTGTGGATATTTATTTCTAATATGTATATTATTTCTGCTTAGTCCCGCATGTTGTATACTTAAAATAAGGACATAGAGAATGCAGGTACGTAATAGACCCTGAAAATGTTTCTATAGATTCAGCTTCCCCACCCCAAAGCCCCACCCCAAAGCCCATGAAATAAAATCCCTAAAAACCCCTAATGGATGTGGTTGTTTGTCAATGTTAATTGGGGAAATTTGAGAATTCTACTGTGTTTGTGGAGGAGGCAAATTTGTAACACTGCCCAGATGAGTTCTTCCCATTTCCCTTTAATATTTAATGCCAGATAGAGACAGCTTAGAATGAAGAAAAGCTGATGCTGGACAAATAAAATTCTTAAAAAGAACATTCCCTCAAAAGCTTAAGCTATCTTTAATGTCAAAAAGCTACAAATGACCGGTTGAAGCTTTTACATGAAGGATGATCTCAAGTGTACTATTTTACACTTCTTAGACAAGTTCAGCCTTGAAGTTGGGGAAATGACTTCCTTATCTGAGGTGTCTTAGACTTTTAGTATTTTTGTAGGCAGAAAGACCTTCTTCCACTTAAGACTCCTCTCCCAGCATGTTGTTTGTTGTGCATTTATCACTCTATTGGAATCTTCCATAAGTATTGGATTTTATGCTCAGAAACCATCTGTAAATAGTCCTGTAATTCTTAAATATACAAGAAAAGCTGTAGTCATATTTTTTCCAATGTCCCTGTAAACCTGACTCTACATGGTGTTCCTTAGATAACCTACCTTTCCTTTCCTAAATGTCCCAGATTGCTAACAGCACTAGCTTCACCAAGAGTGTAAGAGTGTCGGACAGCTATCAGCAGCAGACTACCAGCAGGTGACTGGTATTTTAAATTTATTTTTGCTTTTAGTGAGACTCAGTACTGAAAAGCTTCAAGAGTAGTGGCTGCTCAGAATATGTATTCTCTCTATTGCTGTACAGTTGAAGTATCACGAAGGTTTAGGGAAACACGGCTAGACTAATCTAGGTGGTGTCATCAGACCGAGTGAGGTTCTTGCATGTATGAATGGCAGCTTCTAGTTGGCCTAAATAAGGTTAAGTTTTTAGATGGATTCTGTGAAATGAGGGTTAGAAAGTCTTGATATTCTTACAAAGCCAAACCTGCCAGCTGGAGCCTGGGTAAGGAAGCCAGGGAGAGGATCACTTTGGGCATGCCCACTGTATTTGTCCTTAAATATCTGCAACAAGTCAAAAGAGAAGACATGTGGGCGTGGTGAGGTGGGCTTTTATTTGGACCCGCTTTGCCTTTTTTCACTTTAGTACGTGTAGTTTCAGGGGATCCTTTCAATACTGCTTGGTGTTGACTGTGTTGGTGGCAGGAAAGTAAGATGGTTTTGGTTTAGGAATTAACAGATGTAGATGTTTGTGGTCCTGAGAGTCTAATGATGAGTAAGTGAAAATACATTGTGATCTGGCATCCTGTAAAAAGGCTGTGAAAACCAGAGGTGTTCTTTCAGGGAAGATGGCTTAGTGCTTGTCTGTCAGGCAAGTGCAGCCACCTCCTGCCCAGTGTGCTTCGGCACTGGGGTATGTTTGGAGGCATACTCGTGAATGTGGTCTTGCGTTTGGCGCGTTGGGACCATAAGAAAATTCAGGCTGAAAGGGGCCTCAGGAGGTCTGTAGCCCAATCTCTTGGGCATATAACAGAATTAAATATACCATTTTTCAAAACTGAGTGATATGATGATGAGAAACAACCTATTTAGTGTTCTCTTCATGACGTTTTTGCACAGATATGCTGCAGTTTTTTGCAGTAGCTGGTGTTTTGTAGTCACTGAAGAGTTCATTTCACATAAGGCACATTTCTGGTATTCAGCTTAGAAGTATGAAAGATGTGAAGAACTCATCTTGTATTAAGATGGGCGGAAACTTCCCGCCAACCAGGAATGATGGAAAGATTGAGGTATTGTTGACTTTTTAGTCAAGAATAATACTGGGTACTTATGAATACAGCAGTACATATAATTGACTTCAGATTCTTGGCTGAAAAAAGACTCAGAAAAATATTCTGGGTGTTTTGCAACTATTTTTAACCCCAAATTTGAAATTGCTTAGTTTACTTTCATTCTTTTGCTTAAACATACCAAATGGGAGTGATTTTACAATTGCAGTTGAACTTAAACTGCATTTGTTTTTTGATGAAAACCAACCCCCCCACCCCTAAACAAAACAAAGCAATTTGTACCTATCCATCACTCCTAACACTTTCCCTCAAATTTTGCAAATAATATAGATTATAATTATAAGTATTAAGTGGAGATGTCTTGATTAGTGACTGAGCTGAATCCTGGGGTGCCTGTGAGTTGCTGGTCCATCTTAAGTGTGCATTCTGACTCCACAGAAGTTTTCCAGAGTTTAGATGCAGATCTGTGCTTTGTGTTTTAAATTCTGTGATAAATAAGACCACTTAAGTGCAATGTAAGTAAACTGTAGTACTACTGTCGGTAGTAAACTGTAAATTCAGTATAAAACAGTAGGGAAAATTACTCTCAATTAAAGGAAAAAGAGGAGTATCATATTCTTCAGGGGAAATCTGAGGGGCAAAATGGAAGCACTCTAATTGGAATTTAGCCAATCTACAATTGAACAGTGTTTATTGTGAAAAATATATTGTCAACATTTGAATATTTATGATAGCAATTCTAATGATTAAAAGAATCGTGGAAATATTTAATGAGCCCAAGTCATCCCATCCACAGTTTATGTCTCACTGCAAGGTTGGCACTGTCAGCTATAGTAACAACGTTGTGTTTGTTAACATACTAAGATATTAGTTCAATGCAAACGAGGTAAAAACAATCTCTAGATATTGAAAAAAATAGTGTTTCTGCAACATGAAGATGTCTTTTACGTATCCTCCATGCAAATAAGTCCTGACCAGTTCTAACAGAGTAAGAAGGAGGCCAAGATGGAACTATTACAGCTATAAATTTTTTTTTAATTGACATGGATGTTTCTGATGTAAATTTTGAGCTAATTTGCTACATGGAAGTGTATTTAGAAAAACTATTGCTAGACAGAATAATTGCAGGCTTTTACTACGTGTGCCAAATCAAACTTACATTACATTTTTGTTGTTAAACTTCTGTATTGCCATAAATGAAATACTATATTTTAAAAAATGAACATAAATTCAGGTTTAGCATAAACCCTGTTTAATCCCATTGACTTCTGTGAGACTGCATGAAATTTTCATAGAGAGAACTGTGTCCGCTATATTAATCACATCCTATTTCTATGTTTAGGTTCTTTATAGTGAAACTGCTGTCAAAGTATTGGATACCTTATGTTCTAATAGTATTCTGCTCAAAATTAAAGTGTATGTTCCCCTGATAGACATTTTACATGCAAATAATTTTGTATTGCTATAAATACTTTGTATCTTAGAAATGCAGTGTTTGCTATCATGGAGATCATAATTTTTGTGAGCTGAATTTTCTTCAGATGATAGAGAAATTATAGGCTGCAATATGTGATCAAACAGCAATATGGAAAGTTTAAATAGAATGCGCCCTAAGGACAAAGGCTGGTTAAGACTATAGGGGATAGAATAAATGGGAGTTTTAGTAAAGCTATCTCTGATTCCAACAGATAAATTATGCTCTGCCTTTTTTGTATCTCTTTGGGACTGTACTACATAAATTATGACCAAATATAATTTAGGCTTTCAGCCTATATTTCTGAACATCCATCTTGTACATTTTAAGTACAAAATTACCATTTTGCAGAAGTATGAAATTGAGACAAATTTTTTTCATCTGTGCATTTAACTTCTGCACACTTTATAGCATCTAAAGGGTTAGAGAGGACCTCATTACTATCCAGAGGGTGATGTTAGCCAGATGATTGCATAACTGTGTTAAGATCTACTTAAGCATGAATAAAGTTTGGGGGACAGAAGGGTGTAGAACTGGATGTTATTTCAGAATAGGTATCTTACGTAGCTTTAAATAATAAGTAACATGCTTTTCTGAATAGAAAGCAATCCTCTGTAAACCCAAATTCTTTATTTGTTATCAATGACATTTAGAAAGTTATATATGGAATTTCCTTTCAAAGTACCATTACAGTCAAGTGACCTGAACTTTGACATACACGAAGACCACAGACTGCAGGCCTTCAGTGCACTTATGAGTTCACCATTTGCACTTGAACACCAATGTCTATATAAGAATAAAGCAATAGATCCTGAGAGCCCTATTTCCTATCACTCAAGCACTACATTCTGTAGCTTGGATTTCTGTGTAAAATCAACTCACAATTGTATACTTAGTTTCTTCCATCACAGTATGCAATGTTGTAACACTATCTGCAATTCTAAAATTAGGAATAACCACAAGGTGCATCCTTGTGGGCATGTGTACGTGTATTCCACAGGGAATAGAATGTGGAAAAAAGATGAAACTCCTCCTTTGAGGAAGGCAAACTCACAAGAAATTTATATTTTTGACAAAGGAACACAATTGACAACTGACCCAAGATAGCTTTAAATAATATGCTAATAGCTTTCAATAATATTACTAGAAGAGTTTTTTGATCCGTAATAATGGAGAACCATCCCTTTAGACCTGAGGTAACCTTTTCTGTATTAAGAATAATAAATATTTAGAACTTTTGCATGAGGACCACACCTGCAGTATATGAAGGCTTAAAATCATAAGACATAGTTAGTATTTGTAGCAAGGTGAATTTATTTGGCTTTGTTCACATACATTTGATGACCATAGCTTTGAGAATTCAATGCAAGTTTTCATGATGTGTGAAAAATGAATAGAGAAAATATCTATTGTAGAAGTAGAATGAATAATAGTGTTGAAGAAGAAAAATCCCCCCTCAAATATCATAGGCAAATTTTTTTCTCTGTTCCAGACTTCCTATCCATTAACTTGGTGATGCTTATATGTACAGTGTTTTGCCATTGCAATATTTACCTTTCTCTGTAGCTGATAGTCCATTTAAAGCTGCTAGCATTCACTAGACTGCTGGCTTTCTGTGTTTTCTGCAGTAAGTAGAGGGAATACTGGAACTCAAGCAGTAATGCTAATTGCTTATAAAGATTTTAATGGCAATCATTTAAACTGATGGTGGAGATTAGTCTACTATCACAGGCACCGTCAAAGGCAGCACCAATAGCTTGTCACCTTACCTTCTGTAAGGAAAAAAAGGAGTTTCTGTTATCCTTGTAAAATGGTGAAATATTTAAGTTTGAAAAGTGTGAGAATGTGGCAGATTTAATTGTAACTTTCAGCTGTTTTTAATTAGAAGAAAATAAATTAAAACAGTAACAGAAAAGTGAGCTTTCTATACCACTGTCCTTCATTACTTAACCTTTTCCAACATCATCTGAGGTGAAAATGCAACATAAAAATGGAGTAGTTTCCCTAGCTGCTTCATTAGAGTTTTTTAAAAATATAGTCTTTATTCTTTTTCCACTGAAAAGTGAAAGAAATTGGAAAAGGTCGTTCTAGGATCGCTGTCATATTGCTGCTGCACTATTCTTATTTTCTGGGACAGGACTGAACATGTGTCTTTGAACTGTGCGTTATGTCTTCAGTAGTTACATTCCCTTTTGTGACTCTGTCTCCTAAAGTTCTCTTGGTCAAAGACCCAATTGCGTAAGGATATTACTGTTGACATTACACTATGATCTTAGTTTTTCAAGAGGTAATCTCTTCCTGCACTAGTCAAGACTCTTCCCAAAATAATGTAGCATCTACAGACCTTATAATTGATTTTTGCAAATTATGACTGGGAAGATGATCTCGTGTCAGAGGTCAGACTGTTCCAATGTGTGGTAGAAGAGGAAGAAATGAATTTTGTTAAATTTCACAAGTCCTTCTTCTCATTAATTATACTGTGTATTTTACTTTTTAGGTTATGAGCTTTTAACATCAATATATGAATGCAAAAGGAAGTCTGAGTTAGCTACCATAGGGTTAAATTTTGAGTCATTACTAAGTGATTTCATGTCCAGAGAGCCTTCAACTCAGGATGTGTAACATTTATCTGCCTAAAATTAAAAGGAAATGAAAGAGATTTATTAGTGCTTGTTTCTTGAAGATGGTTCTCCACATTTGGATTGGTTGAATGATTGCGGATAAAAGGCTTTCATAATGATGTTGCATTGTACAAATAAGCTCTAACCAGAAGTGCAGTCCTAAACGCTGCTGACTTAAGGATAAAAGTACTAAGAAGAGAGCATAGCCTTTTTGCAGTTAAGGTTATAACCACAATCCTTTTACAAAATTCTAATTTAACTGGTATAATTTAGGCTGGGGTAATTGTCTCTATAAGAACTATGACTAGGTTTGCACTGAAGTTGCAGGAAAGAAATAAAAAAAAAGGTCAAATGAATTTTGAGGTACAAACAGGCTATCTGATCATCGGAAAAACTGGTGGTGTGGACAGTGATGCTGTAGTTGTTGGATTGAGTGCATTCAGAAAAAGCAGAGATGTTTTTAGAGAGAATGGAGGGAAAAACAATAGAGGTGAAGCTGGGAAGAAGTATGTGCATCTTTACCTTGAAAATCTTGGGTTTTTTAGACATTTTAGACATTCAGATGGGTTATAAATCCTTTCTTAAGATGTGAAAGAAGAAATTCAGCATTCAAAAAATCAGTAATACCAAAGTATGTTTGGAAAATGGACATCATAAATTTCACACTACTCACATAAATATGGATTATTTTTTCCAAGTAACAAGAAAAGTACGTGCATCACAACATCGCAATTCCAATCTAAAAAACCCTTTTATTTTTTCGTTCATATTTGTCTTAAAAGACTTCTTGATAAGAAACATATTTTGTAAGATATTTTGATATTTGTTAGGTATGAACTCTTATTTTCATATAACTTTATCATAATGATAACATAATGCTAATAGTGATAGTTCTGTAATTTCTTGTGAACCATAAATAAGTGCTATAATTCCTGTTTCTTGAGATAAAACCCCTTTTTTCCAAATTCTACTGTTCTTACCTGAATTAGCTGCTTAACTGTAATGCTTAAGTTTTCAAATACTAAAATGAAGGTACCAAAACTAATTAAAAAAAAAAAAAAATTGAAGTGATTTGACAATGTACCATATGCCTTTCATGTTTTGACAAAAGCATCCTCTACTAGTCTTCTGTTAGAGGCCTTGCACTCTGTTCCGGATCTGTTAAGGATTGGAAAAGGTGCTGCTGGGAGGCCTTAATGCAGACGGATTCTGGGGGCAGGCACTATTCTGAACAGCATGTTAGACTGTACTGCTGGTGAATGACCAATACAAGGCTATTGTATGTAGTGTGTAAATTGGAAAATCCAGGTGATAGCTAATTGCAGGAGCTGGGAAAGACAGAAAAGTGGGTTAAGACTTCTCTCTCAATCCCTGTGCTACAGGGGTATGGAATTAGGGCCAATTTATGATATTGTTTACCATAAATTTCTTGGCTTTACCATCCTTTTATGTTTTTTTCTAAGAATATTATAATATATTGACATTAATACAAAGAATTTATTCCAAGATATGTATATAGAGAGATTTGAGAACGATCTTTTTTTTTTTTTTTCCTTTGAATTTTCAGTAAACAACTCATGAATGTATGGGCTATTTGCATTAGTTAACATTGATCTGGGTTCCATAGTGAATGGTTTAATGTGTGGATTATTTGGGAATTTTTGTCTGGTATTCACAATTTGGTAATTCATTTGTGAGATTGGTCACCCATCTCATATTTGCTTTCTGACTGAGTGCTTACAGCATTTGTAAATATGTGTACCCCTGAATGACTTCCTGAGGGTTTGTTCTTTCTCAGTGTAGGCAATATAAGGAAGATATATTAAAAAAAAAAAAAAAAAAAAAGTAGTCTGAGGAATATTAGGAATTCTTGAAACATTCCATTCTAATTTTCTTCCAAAACATTCTAATTTTCTGCTAGTGACTAATTTAAATATATGATTATGATTCTAGCAGCTACCTCCAAGTAAGTGCAGATGCAAAGATTCAGAGTCAAAGCATGAAAAAGAATAGTTAAGTTGTATCCTGAATGCCGATGTGACCTTTTCTTGATGGCTAAAATGGTGACATCTTTATGGCTGAACACGTTTTTTAAAAATAGAATTATAAACTTAGGCTGTAATCATATGTAAGTTCTTAAATTACTTAAAAAAGGTAAACTGGACTTATTACATCTTGATTTTTATTCATAAAATAAGTATAATGCCAGTATTCTAATATAGATCACAGTACATCTGTTAATTCCTGGGCTGATCTATAGATGCAGAGTCTACAACTCTGAGTTTGTATTTTGTAATAAAACTCCTGCTTAACAACACTGGTGTCTAAAGCTACTAATCTAAAGGATTTTATTTTTGAAAATATCAACAGTCATGCAGCATAATTCTTAAATCCCTTTTTTATTTTTTGGAATATCTTCTTCAATTATGTCTTTTCCTCATAACTGTTTAAATATTGCTACTGTCATATATATTTCACTTCTGTTTTCTGCCGTGTGATACAGCATGACAATAACATGTATCGTGTTCAGCATGGTTTTCCTATGGGATTTCATGTTGTTTGGTAGAAAGTAAGTTTATTGCACAACTAAAAATCAGAATTTTTATTATAATGAGTGGGTTACTTATCGAGAAAGACTTACTGTGAAAGTCCTGAAAAGAAAACAGTCTGCCATGAGTTGTACCCACATACAATTTAGAAAGTAGAAGGGCATTGTAAAGAAGACATAGATGTACTACTCACTAGTAATGTTTAATACCCAACTGCTGCTCAACTGATGAACAAGATCATTCCGAAAAATGATTTCTCATGACACTGCAAAAGTTTCTGGGGTTGCTTTTTCATCACTTGAAGAGATCTGAGAACCTAATCTGTTAGGTTGCTAATTCATTGGCCTAGGATTTTATTGATCTTAAGATGATGAGCCTGATGTAGTCATCGGAGTGATGTTTGATGGTTTACAACATGTGTATAGATGTATAGAGAACTTCCTGGTCTTTACTTTAGAGGAACACAGAGAATTTTGGATAGTTTGTGTAGCTCTAAAAGGGATGCAGAGTGCATGGCACTGCCTTAGAAAAATTGCCATTACCACTGAACGACTTCAGTAAAAAGCGTGAGCGTTTTTATGAACTTTTATTTTGCCTGGCTTATGCTAGTGGAACTGGGGAAAGTCTGCCCAGGAAAACACCGATAACAAGCGCTGAAAAAACTACTTAAAAATGTGACTCCTCTGAAAATGTTCAGGAGTATGGTTCGATCTCCTGAGAATCCCAACAATTTACTCATCTGTGTATGCTTTAAGTTGAAGACTTAAGTAGTGATAATATTGTATCGTGTGCCTTAAAATTGCTCTAGGTCTTTTAAGTGGCAGCACTAAAAAAATACAAGTACTGAAGTGGGGGAACTCAAATTGGAGCCTAATAAAATATCACCCCGTGTTTGTTCCTCATATAGAACACTGACCTCTCATAAGCCATTGCCTTCTTACTTTTCTAAGGGTTACTCTGTTGCCTTGATTCCTTCCCTGATTATCTTGAAGCCTGTCAAGTTGGAAAGCTCTCCCCTCCCTTGCTCTTTCTTCCTAATAGACATGAAACAGTCCAGTCAATAATATTTTACTTGTCTTCCCACTGCGTGTCTCTTCCTCTGATCAGTTTAGGCGGGTTTGACTGCAAAAAGTCAGAAGGGAGGTTAAGATCTGAAAGTTCAGCCAAATGTTATCAGCCACAGAGATGTTGCTAAGGGAAAGGCCTTACAGCCCCTAAGACCGGAGCCAATAATAGCTGCACATAACTGATAACATCAACAGCTGTCAAAGATCCAGGCATTTGTGGTTCGTCTGTAAACTCAAACACCTGTATTCAGTCAAGCTTTGATTGTTATCCCCTCTTTTCCTGTCATTTTGATTCGTTCCTTGAAGGTGCTGCCAGGATATTCTAAGCTGCTAGTTGATTTATAAAGTGAAAGAGCCCTTCGAAAGTTCGGCACAGTTTGAAAAATCGACTGAGGCTCTCATTCATAGGGTGACAAGTTACTTTGACATTGATATTGACAGTATTCTTTTAATTAAGTTTTAGACGATGTAAGGACGGGTTCAAATCCTTGAAAGCACGGGTTAAAAGTACATTAACGGCTTCAACATGTGTCACTTAGAAGAACATTATGTACTTTAAGACGGTTTCTTTTGTGATGAATTAGATCAAAGTGACTAATAAACATTCTCCATGAAAGCTCTTCAGAACACAGTATATACATGTTTGAGATATTTAAAAGATAGAGTTTCAAGGATAAAACTAAGCTAAAATATCTTAAATGGACAGCTCATACTGTTGTTTCACTACTATAAATTAATATGCAGCACAGGAAAAAAAGAGCGTATTTTATTTGTAATGCGAATTTCATGGTAAATTATGCAAGGGTAGTTCTCCTTTACCAATCATGTAGGGAATTGTGCAGAAATGTGTACACTGCAAACTGATAGAATGTATGCTTTTGAACGGCTTAACTAAAATAGTAGGATCAGATATGTAAATTATTATTATTTTGAATTAATGCAAACTACTGCAGTTCTATTGACTTCCTCTGGCCTGTGCCTTGTAGTGAACTTGAAGTCACTGAGAAGCATGGCTACAGTCAAGTGTAAAGGAGTTTGCTGGTTTGGTTATGTTCCTGTAGTCTTTCTCTCCATCTCTCTCTCTTTTTCTTTCTTTTTTTTTTTTTTTTCTTATACACTAAAAGTTCCTTTCTTACTTGTCTTCATTATTTGCGGCTTTATTCCGAAGAAGTGATATGTACTGCAGTGACAGACAAGAAAAATAGCATTTTAAAATAATTAATTATATTTCTAGACTATATTGTGTATTCCAGGAAGAATATTTCCAGCTAGTGCCAGATGCCTTTAGAACTGAAACTTTTTTTTTTTTAAAGAGATTGTGGTGATGAAAATGATGCAAATGTTATAAAACTTTTGATGGTAGGGGTTGCAAGGGCTGTTTTCATCTCATAAGTATTGTTTTCTGTCTGCAGGTTTATAAGACCAATCTTTTTTAAACTTTAGGACATATACTGAACTTGTGCGTGGGGCTGAGTACATAGCTGAGGAGCTTCTCTGAGTTAATATTAATTGTAACTGTGAAATCCGGCAACTGCAAATTGCAAACTGATTTTTGTCAATTATTTCAAAACCGAGCAATAAAGAAAGGATAACAGAAACCTAGTTCTTAGTCAAATAACTTTTTTGCTGAGATTCATTATTATTCCTTGGTTGAAGCCTGTTTTACTCCTCAAGTTGCAGGAATGCAGATGAAAACGTGGGCTGAAATGTTGGGAACCTCATAGTCAGTGAGACTGGTGATGACTATGGGCTCAGAATTTAAGGTCTACTTTTTGTTCTGGTTAGAAAACATAATTTAGCAGCTAAAAATGTCTTCCATGCTGAAATTTAATGGTTTGCAAAACAAAGATGAACACATCCCCGATTCTACTGAAGGATTCTACAGTTGGGTCAATATAAGTGCTTACATTTTTGTGTGAAAGTGCAGAAGTAAGAAAGATGGGGAATAGAAAGAGTAAAACATCTAGTACTTTTAGTAAACCGAAGCTTGATACTTACCACTGCGCTAACCTGGAAAGCAAAACTCAGTGGGAGTGACATTAACGACAGCTGGTGACAGGCTCATCTTTTCTGTCGTGTTGAGCAAGCCTGTTCAGTAGAATGGCTGCACAGCTCCTGTTTCCCCTTCCGGCTTCAGAGACGCAGTTTAGAGGCAGGCCCACCGTGCTGATGCCGTTTCTGATTGCAGCAAGGAGTTGAAATATGGGAAGATTATGTGAGAAGAATATATTTTTGCTATTTTCTTTCTTTCTTTTTTCCCCCTAAACTTCCCTTTTCGAGACAACAAAGTACATTATGCTTCCTTCAAAGAAGATTTTGGAAAAAGTTTCTGCAACTCATACTTTAAAAAAATAACTTTATTTCAGGAGCATATGTATTAGGAAGTTTGAAAATATGCATGAAACTATACTGCTTTTGTAACACAGGGGCAGCAAAGAGGAAGTAAGGTCCAGTATATTTTAGCAGATGTATCCCATGTGTTATATTTATCTTTAGGTAAAGTGAAAGCCAGAATTGGAAACTTACACACTGTCCCTGACGCCTGTTGTACTGCAGCTGCCTATCAAGTTAC
The DNA here is from genome assembly GCF_028858705.1 of Grus americana. Lineage (NCBI taxonomy): Eukaryota > Metazoa > Chordata > Aves > Gruiformes > Gruidae > Grus > Grus americana. Next base: position 12,446,959 of record NC_072864.1, read on the forward strand.
CATCCATATGGAAAGTACCCATCAAGGTAAATTTAGAAATACTAGTCTCAACTCCTTATTTGTACTGTTTTTGTAAAACCCATGCTTCTTGGTTTTGAGTAGGATCACATATACCTGGACTTTGTTCAAATAATTGTGTTTGAATTTATTTGGCAGAGAATTCATAAAAATCTAAAAGAGAACGGAGTGGATCAAAGTGCTCTATTATCATTATTATATAAACATAATAATTTTATAGGCTTTGGATGCAGTAACAGCTCAGGCAGTGGTTTGTCTTTAAGAGTGCGAACTCTGACTTTAAGGAAGCTGTTCGCATTTGGAGATGGTCGCATTCTGTAGGAGTTGGAGACTTTGGTATGGGAAAGACTACTTCAGTAGTATACAGCAGTCCTTCAACCTTTGCAGCATGGGAATATGTTCATAATACTTTTAGCATCCTTTCCGCGGTGGAATTTTCTACGGTATCCCAGTAGCATTTGATATTGTCCTCAATTAAAGCCCATAGTTCCTTGGGAATGTGCAGCTTGTTTCCAAACATACTGAAACCGGCAACTGTGCGTCTAGTTTTCTGAAATTATACTAAGATTCCTGGATATTGCTGTTGGTAAAAATAAGGTGAAGAGTTTTCCAGAGTGCCTTTTCCATTCCTTTAGCTATCAACTAATAGGTGCAAGGCTTGAATCCCTTTACAATTTTAAATACTCTGCTACAGGTCATGCAGGATTGCGTGGAGGCTTGCTGTTTATTATGGCTTGCTAACTCACAGTAGTAAGTATTTCAAAGCTTGCCATATTCTCAGTAGAAATAAGCATGTTTGAAAAATCTTACAGAAAATCTTAGCACTTTATTAATTTCAAAGTCTTTGCAATTATAACCTAAATTTTGACCCAATCTTACACTATACTGTTAGTAACATTTAGTTTAAATGAAAGAAAGAAATGTAAGCTTCCATTTTCTCCTGAAAATAATGTGACCAGTCTTCTGAAGAAGTCTTGTTACTGGTCAGTTCAAAAGAATCGGTATATTTTTCCACTTCCCCTTCACCACCTCTAGAAATTGAAGTGCATACTTTGAAATTCAATGAAAATATATGCAAAAGTATATTTTTAATAAATTTACTTCTATCTGCATTTTGGGATCTACTGGGACACTTTTGAAGTGACTTTATGAGGGACAAGAAGGCAAGGTTGATATGCAGTTGAAATAGTAAAAACAAAAAAAAATTGGGATGACGATGAACCAAATCAGGGAATACACAGTAGATTAGAGCAACTCCCTGTTTTAGTAGATTGTTGTTGATAATACATTGGGATTACCTATCTAGTACTATGCTGTGAGGACTAGGTTTTATGGCTTTTTTAATATTTATTTTCTCTTAAAAGTACTTTGTGATGTGAAATATGGGTGTACTGAACTATGCAAAAATAATTCTAAATGATTACACTTTTCTGTTTTATCGCACATAAGTATTCTAATTATGTGTGTGCCTACTGCAGAAATGGTCAAAAACCATCTGACTCCTCCCTCGAAGCCATTTTATTGTGAATGTCATTTTTCAAGCTTTGAAAGCTCAATCCTCAACCCTTTTAATCACCCAGTGCATCTATATTATGTTCCTGAAAACCACAGTTTGTGAGACAGTGATAAAACTTGCAACAGAACAGTCTGTCTGTTGTCTGTCTCCCCTATATATATATTTGTGTGTGTAGAGTGAGAAATTGGGCAGAGGTAACGTAGGACCTATGTGAGACCCGTTTTCATTTAGAACAGCAGGAGCCAGTGTGGGATGACAGGATGTTTCAGATGACAGCATAGCCTTAAGTTAAGGCAGCTAATTTGAGCAGCTTTTTTTTTTTTTTTTTCTTTTTTCCTTTTTTTTTTTTAATATTAGAATCAAAGCTTTTAAAAATAAATTGCTTTAGAAGTATGGCAGATTTCTGGAATGAGGGTAAATTTTCAGCATTAATCTTATACACTATGCATATACGCTGTATACACCAGAGACCTAAAGCATTACCAGGTCTGTTCAGAAATACATAAACTCTTTACTGTGGTACCATTGAGGTCGAGGTCCCAATCCTACTAAGCTCCCTTATGAGACAATATTCTTACATTTGTACATTGAAGCAACTGAGAGTGCACATAGCCACAGAGATTGTATATTCATTCTTAATATATGGAATTTTTAATGTCACATTTTCCACATGTGATAAGTGAGGGAGGGAACTAAAGCATTTTGTTGACCGTAAGATGGATTTTTGGTAGGGCGAAGGTTAAATTTCATGGTTTCCTGTCTTCCAGTATCTATTCCTCTAAAATTATGATTTATTTGGAAAGATGTTTTCCATATAGCAATATACCAACTGAAGTGAAGTATGTGTGCATACTATTAACTTCTTATGGGGCACATATAAAATTCCAGGTAAGTGGGAATCATGTGACTGGCAAGGGGATAAAAGTTCTCTGCACCATCCTGCTTTAAAATAGAATTATTGTGCCACTTAATTTGTTGTTTTTCCTATTTCTTACAGAGAAAAAGAAAATTGCGTGACAAAGGTTAATATAACAATCTTCTCTTATTACAATGATTTATGTATGCTGAGCATTAACAGCAGAATGTCATCCAGCTCTCCTTTAATTTGCAGACATCTGGATTTTTCTTTGTTGGGATCACAGTGGTAGATGACAAAGCTGTACTCTTGAGAAATAGGAGAGAACACTGTCATTCATAGCTTGTTATACCACAAACACTGAACTCTTAACAGTTATCTCTGGCAAGTCAGTGGACTTCAAAAAATACAGCTCTGTTTTTATCCAAATGATCCTCACTAATGAAATACATGGGGAAGAATATTATATTCATCTTAAAATTATTCTGATCCTATAATATGTCAAATGACTGTAGATAGTGGTTAAAACAACCTAAATGTGAATCCTCCTGCAATTTTAATTCAGAGATGTCAATGCTGCAATTTGCAATGATTATAGTTTAAAGCAGCCAGTTTTGTTTCTTTCCAAAATGTAAGATAAAATGTATGGTTTAGAAATGTTTGAAGAGTGGAGGGCAGGGTAGTTTGATTAAAGTAAAATGCATTTTGGCATGTTTAAATCAATTGTAATGAGAATTTTTCATTTTATTGATGGTTTAACCCAGAATGATCTTGGTGCCGTGCAAAGGTATGGCTTGCAAAACAGTATTTCATTATATTGGGTACCACTGCTCTCTGTGTAGATCAGCCACCTCTGACGTGAAATGCAGATTTCAGACATTACACTTCAAAGGAAAATGATCATTTAGCAAAAGGAATATTCTTATCTGAGAAGTAAAATGCAAATTTTGGCTTGCCTTACATAAATACATGAGCTGGAAGTTAACTACAGTGCGAATGCTTCCAGTAGCCACAAAATCTATCTTAGCATTTTTAGCACCTTCGATCATCAGTAATAATTCCTGTAACACACAGGGTTTGTTTGCTTCTCCTCTACCTAATTTATGACATTTGGTAAGGTAATAGTTTGTAAATTAAAAAGGATCCTGTTCTTGAAGGACCATCTTCATATCCATATCAGTAATCCTTGTAACAGGGAAAGTATGGAGGGAAGAAATTATGTTTTAAATATACACTAGAATTTTCTACAAGATCGAAGAGACACTCTCAGAAAACTAATTCTCCCTGTTGTTCTTGGATGGTGCAGTCTCATTTTGCAGGTTGTTTATTTGGTGGGATTTTTTTATTTTTTATCTTAAATAGTCTGTGGCTGTGCATCAAATTTTTCTGCTTCATAAACTGTAATAAAGATTGGATGCAGAAGAATGTTCAACAACTCCAGAAGCATCCTTTTAAAATATGGCTTAAAGTTGAATCCTTTTATATTTTGTTTATCTGTGAATACAGTTAGCTCTTAGAATGTTTTACCCAGCATTTAGCATCCATGTAGTTTTGAATTAATCGTTCAATTCCTGTAAAATACAGTGGTAGTAACTATACCAAAATCTTTTCGGCAAAACTCTTTCTGTTTTCATCTCAAAGACTTTTAACAGAAGGGGAAAAAACAATTTCTAAATTCACAGGATACAGTTTATGACTCTCCTTGGCTTGTGAAATGGATGTTGCTGCCAGAGTCTGCACACTTTCCGTGCCTGTTGTCTCTTTACCTTCTGATTAGTCATAGAAAGCCACTGCCTTTCTGGGATATGCTTTTGCTTTTTATCCGGAATGCTTTCTTTGGATAAATGCAGTTGTAGTGGTACAGGTAGTGAGGTCTTTTGACCCTTTCCACTCGAGATGACTGCTGTAAGGTAACAGATATAGATCTAACATGTAGGGTTTGTGTTATGGGTGATTTTGTTTGTCTTAATGCCCTCCAGCCCCTGAGCTGTTGCATTGGCTCGAGTATACAGGTTGCTTAATTCTCATAATACCATTTTTTTCTCACATCTGGAGTTGCTATAGGCTCCTGATATGTAGCAAAGAGAGTTTGGCTCAGCCTTTTACTTACTTACTGAACAATGTTTCTTGGAGTAGTATTTCTAAATTTTGATGGAATCAGTTAATGGGATTAATATGATTGCAGGAAGCTTCTCTGCTCAGATCAAAATGTAGCTTGGAAACTCTTGAAGACTGACATTCACTTAATAATAATGAAGACCATGAGAGGCAGACAGAAGCGGTTTTTCTTATAATTGTTTTGCTGTGATCTGTATGCCTGTGAGAGAAAAATCTAAACTATTCACATAATAAAGGTAGTTATCAAAAATGTATTTTATAGTGTAACTGAAATGGTAAATTGGGGTGTAAGAAAAGAGCACAGACTGTTCTTCTGTTTGAAATAAAATCATTGTTCCAGGAAATATGTTTCATACGTAGCTAATCTGTGCAGTTGGCTACTGCTTGTTATTTAACACTCAGTGTGTGCTTTGTAAGCATACGGCTATATTAATCAAATCAATATTATTTTGCTTCCATACAAAACTTATTCTTTTCATCTATAGAATATTTTTTTTTAAAAAAAGCAAATTCACTTGGTTTTGCAAATGAAGACCAAAATTATCTTATGAATATGCAGCATCTAAAAGTGCTGTATGAAATAACTTCTTTTGGAAAACAAACCAACCAACCCCCACATTGGAGATCTGCTCTCTATGAAATATGGGATGTGAAGGATTTTGGAATGCACACCTGGTCAAGCAAAACGTTATGCACTTGTCCTTGTTAAGCTTTTTCCAGGGAAAAGTTACCTGGAAACCTTACCTGTGCTTCCCTGGTAAATGTTCCACGAGCCTTCTGAACCAGCATGTACATTGCCTGTCACTTAAATAATGTTGTTGAAAATCTTTTAGCTACATTATTGTCAAACAATGCTTATTTTACTTGTAAGCCATTGCTGTTCTGTCCGGAAAATTTGGGAAACTGTTTTTTCTTAAAGAGAAGAAGAAAGTATTTCTGACTTTCTTTAAGAAAATCAACTATACAAACCTTAGAACTAAATAGAAATAAGAAATTAAAGAGAAAAGATGCACCTGGCTCTATTCAACAGAAGACCTTTTTATGCTCACAGAAATAAATTTTGGTGATGTTATAACTTTTTTCTTCCTCATTATCAAGTATATAGTTAACTTGCTGTGCTTATCAATTCACTAAAGGGAAATTCTACCGACTGACAATAACCCCATTTCAGGAAAAAAGAGAAGAATGTTTGAAGAATGTGAAATAAAAAATAGATATTTTTTATGAAATAACTCCTGACTTACAGCCTCATTCTCCCTATGACCCTTATTCTCTCTTATCATAGTAAAATAAACCCCTTTCCAGCCTAACATCATGTTACAGCATATTAGCGTGATTCCTTTAGTAATTAATAGAATTTAGGCTCCAGCATAGTCAGTTTTGATTAAGCAAACATTAAATTAATTCAATCTGCAAACACTTAACTCTGTTAGAAGTATTGAGGGGAGAAAGCATTTGGATGGACGGCAGAACGCATCTTCATCGGATTGCTAGCCACCTCAGAGTAGTTAACAGTCAGATCAATACAGCTCCTAAAGCTATAATAAAATGGCTTCGACAAGCTCATCTGTGGCTGAGAACACAGTATACACATTGATTTCCTGGCCTGATATAACCCATTTACCTATTCAGCTAGTCCGTTAAGGAAGGTGTAAGGCTACAAAGGCCCAAGGGAGCAATGATGCCTGTAAGTAGGTTAGCAAATACTTGGAAATGTCTTAATTTGTTTTACAGTTACTACTTCAGGGAGATACATTTTTTTTTTTTTAAAAGAGAAGGTTTATATGTAATTTCTTATTTTTTTGTAGTGTTTTTTAAGTTGGGCAATATATAGTGCCCTGTGCTCAATTTCTGTCTTCATGAAGGTCCTTACCGTTCTGTGAACTTAGGGGTTTGAACATTTGTGATCCCCAAAACTCTGACTTACCACTCTGCCAGCTTTGAAATGTAAACGTTATAAAGAATATGCCAAGCCAAAACTTAACCACTATCAGTCATCCTCTACTGTTTCATTCACTTGGCTTGCTTTTCTTGAATCTGATAAAGAAAAAGTGATTGAAAGGGAATTCATATATGGGGATACATGAATCAACATTACATTGTTCCAAGCCAAGTTCTTGCACTGCTTTGGGTATTTATTTATTACAGCCTTCTGAGTTCTACATTGCAGAACTGGGAACTGCAAAAGTGATTCTAGTCCAGCTGAACTATCAGATTCTGCTGAATTCTATTCTGCTTCTGCAAGGGAACCTATGAGTACGGAAAAACAGGAGAGGAGGAGAAGCAACCAGTACTTGATACTGGCTGTGGGTAAATACTGAATTTGAGTGTTCCAGCTGAAGGCAGTTTCTTGTGAGAAGTCTGCTCAGCGGCTTCGAGAACTGCTCAGTTCTTACCTGAACTCTGCCTTCATATCATGTATTAAGTGGCCAGTGTAATTTCTAGTAGCATTTCTCACACCTTTTCAAGTGCTGTACCACGTAGAATGTGGAAATTAGTAGCAAAGACTGATATTTGTGATACTGTGTCCCAAAATTCATGTCTAGGTATGCAAAAAAGCTATTTTTTAAACTAAGTGCAAATGTTTATTCATTTCATTGCTCTCAAACTCAATTTTTGTTTCAGTTCTGTTAGTAGCTTGTTTTATTCCCTCTGTGATTCTGCACTGAGCGGGTGGATACTCAAACCATTCATGAGGAAAGATATGTTGAAAAAGACAGAATGGTAAAGTGGCTGATAGGCAGTTATTAGATTCAGATAAACCGTAATCTTAAGTCATCTTATGAGCATGCTAATTACACAATGACATTACCTACATAGACTGCCATTGCTTTGTTAACATGTTGTGCAAGGTCCTTTATTAACGCTGCAAGAAAGGACTTCCTCTCATTAGATGGTTATGCAAAACTATAATTATACTTGCCTGTGAAAAATGGTGAAGTTATGAAAGGCTTGCTTCTTGAGGGCTTTACTTTTTTTTCTTTTTTTTTTTTTCCCTTGCAGATTATAATCACTCTTTCTGTGGAGAGAGGGTGACACAGTTTAAAGCGAGAAATTTGTTTCTATCTAAGGTTTAGAATTCAGTAATCTCTTTATCTTTCTGCTAAGATAACTTTTATCTGTGTTATTGTAGCAGTAAAATAAAAAACATTCTGTGATAACTCAGTGTATGTAATTTTGAAGAAAAATTTGGGTGCTGTCACTGAGGAGAAAATTAGCAGTAAATGACTCAAATTTAAAATTGCTTTTTAATATAAACATAAAATATTTTGAATGTAATAATTACTAGTGGTTTCAACTAATGCATTTTTATTGAAATGCACTTTTTTCTTGATGCACCTTTGCATTTTCATGTTTGTAACTGTGATATAATCCCCTTGTGAAAATTCTGCAACGTACAAATAATATTCCCACCCTCTTCAATAGTAACGCCAGGTTCACCTCTAAAAAGCATGATCTAACTGTTTAGAGCCTTACATAGACAAAAGAGAGATTTCAGATCAGTTTTCATGTGTAACACTATGACTGCAAATCTTCAGCCACGTCCTTTTAAAGGCTTATCTGGAGGCGAGTTCTTATTTCTTCCATAAATCAGACATTTGTACAGACCTGGGTGTCCTGGGATGCTTTCTAGTGATCAAGTGGTCAGAATTACTTTTACAGTTCTGCAGGAGTGTGCATAGACTTTATTTATTTATTTGCTTGCTTACTTTTTATTTCCCCCATTTTATTTTGCAAGAAAAGCCTGTGAAGCCCCTCTTAAAATATTTCTTTTTCCAGTGTGGACATGCTACAGGAGGATTTAATGGCCTGTATGTGCATTCCAGATGGAAATGGTCACATTGCAGGAAGGAAACATTTTGTTTCTACTCTGGTAGTATCTGAGTATTTTAATAGGTTTGTTGTACACATAAATTTTGCACCTGGTGTGATAATATTCTGTGTCCTTAAAATCAAACTATGTTAAATTGTACTTCTAATTATGGATTAAAGGCCTTAAATTTATACTATCAAGTTTCATAATTCAGTTGCAGCATTTTGATTGAACAATGCACAGTTTTTATATTAATGATGTAAACCAGATCTTCTACTTTTATTTTATTACGAGATGAGATGATGGTGATTGGAGTTCAAAGGCAGTACTCTCGGAAATTTGCAATATGCTTGTAAGGACAAGCTGCACAATGAAGAAATTTTGCGGAAGACAGAGAAGTCCTTTAATGGAAACAATTTTGAGCATATCTTTTGTGACATTGGCTTCAAGGTGGCAGGTGACAACGTAAGTCACTCATGAGGGTTTGAAGCATGTGCAAGGATTGTGTACAATGGGCATATAATTTCAGGGTACAAAACGGGCTTAGTGGACAGTGAGCAGCTGATATTCCTTTGTGATTATCCTAAAGTGTAGAGGAAGCAAAATGAAATATTACAGAAGAATATATAGTACGTGATATGTTACAGAGAAGGCAATCAAGTGTGAATGACAGCAAGAGAAGCCAAACAAGAACAGGCAACTGATGAAGAGTTGGTGGTATTGAGAAGATACATCTAGGTTGGAGGAGAGGAGCTGACTGGAAAATGTTATGCCACTCAATGCGAGTGGAAATGAGCATTTCAGGAAAATGTAATTATTTTTAATATTAGTACTGTGAAGTTTGAAAGTGTAAATTGAGAGACTTTGAGAGACATTTGGTGGTCATTAACAAAGAATGGAAGTGAAATCAAGAGTGTGTTTAATACTGAACACTTCAATAATGAAGAGAAGAGTTGTGGAAGAACTTCTAGGATGGTCTCATGGCAGCCTGGCTAGTAAGCCCTGAAATAACAGGGAGAAAGTATTACCTTGACAAACCATGCCACTCTTTAATACTAGAGCTCATGGAACCTCTAACTCAGGCTCCCATATTTTTTTTGTGCTTTCACAATAAACTTTCAGTTTGCTGGTTTAAACCATCAAGGTAGATCATGTTTTTCACAACATATGGATTAACATTCTCAATTGTCAGTGGCAATAGACCACATTCATTTCAAGCGAGTTCAAAGGCTGAGACAAAATGGAATATGACATAGAACTCTAATACTGTTGTGGCCTCAAGCGTATATAGAAGTTGTACACCAAAACAGTACGTTGCTGAAGGCAACCAGAACAGTACTAGCACAAAAACTAATAGGCTGGAAAAAAACCCCACTAAGAATATCTCTAATTCTACAGGAATGCACCTCACTCTGGGCCAAGGGTGAGTGCAGCTCAGCTACAGGATGAGATCGAAAGGGAAATTAACACTAACAAGTGGGAAAAGTCTGCGTGAGGAGGCTTAGACATCAGGCAAAGACAAAAAAGACATATATATCTAGGAACATACACCAGAAGCCTTGTCTTTCTGTACGTGACTCTAACCACAACTCCTTTGTGTCTTTGAAGATATTGGGGATAGCGACTAGCTTATTAAAACAAATATGTTGCATATTAGGGATGAAAAGAATGTAAAAGTGCATGACAAAGTTGAAGGTTTGGACACATGAATTTTTTAAATAGTCTGTGTATGTGATTTTTATCCTGGGCCATCAGGTTAAAGCATCCATAAAAATTTAAAAAATGGTTGAAATCAGGAAGCTCATGACTTCCTTTTATAATTTGTCTTGTAACCTAATATTTTTATGAAAAATTCCATTGTTAGCCAGTCAGGGAGTTTTAAAAGAGGACATCAGCGCAATTTGAGGTAACAAATACTTGGCTAAATATCTGTCTGCTTTCAGATGGAATGACCACATAATAGGAGATCCCAGGAGCTTGATATCTATCAAGAATTTTAGAAAATACTGGAAAAACAGTGCTGTTTGAAATAGCGGGTCTTTGGACCACTCTGAGAGGTAGAGGATATGCTAAATTTTGCTCAGGTTTTGCTGAATGGATTAAGTCATGTGGGATTGCATGTGACCTGCTCAAGCATGGTCGAGTTTTATATATGTTGATGCTACATTTTCTGTGTGGGCTGTCTTACCTGCAAGTTACCATGGCTTTGTTTCACTTAAATGCTTTGAAATTTTCACAGACCTTTTTGGACAATCTGATTTTTTGGGGGCGAAGCTTGTGATTTTCATGTGGTTTAGAGCATCTTTCTGAATACTTAGCATGTATTGTGTGTGGTGGGGGTTGGTGTTGGTTGTTCGGGGTTTTTTTGTGTTGTTTGTTTAGGGTTTTTTTTTTGTGTCGGTCAGTGACTTAGATTGCAAATATAAGTGATTTAACTTCTACTTGAATAGTACCCACCTCATAAGCCAAGACATTCTTTTAATAAGTGAGACTAATAAATAAAGCAAAAGGGTTGGAGTCAGAGGTTCCAGGGCCCTGCTGTCAGTCTGACTCAACTCAAGCAATTACCTAAGTAATGCAGTAATAAACAAAAAGAAATCAAATGGATTTTTCACTTCAGAATTAAAAAAAAAAGAAAAAAAGTTTTGTTTCTTTTATCCTTGACTTCTAAGGCCACAGCCACACACAGAGCTAGGGCAGCAATTGCACCTCACACTTCATAGAGCAAGGCGTACATACTGCCTGGGAAATAAACCATCTTACTTTAAAATAAATAAGAAGAAAAGCAGTCTGAAAATTAATAAGAAGGAAAGTACATTTTCTTTCTTTCTTTTCCTCCTCCTGAGCCCTACAATATATAAAAGAAAAGCAATTATTATGCAGCAAAAACAATATAATAATTTCAAAGGCAATGAAAGCAGGATTCAAAAAACTGAGGCATAGAAGAGTGAACTTCTATGTGCATGGCTGTGATATATGGGCAGAGATGGGATGTTAATTTCTGTGGTGAAAAATTGCATATGTAAAGATTAATTCATCAAGAATATACCAGTTTTAAATGAAATATTCTGGGGTTAATTGTAAACTTATACAATGTTTGAATAAGATTTGGTAGGTAGCTCCAGATCATGAAGTTTGACTCTCAGACTCCCAGTTTTTGAACTGGTTTCTTTTTACTATGGTGTAATGGTTTTGTATTTCTGTATCAAATACCACCTTACTTTCAACTCTATTGGTCTTCCCAGAGAAGACACGATAAAGATATGACCCTCTTACTCTGACTCTTCTCCACAGTGACTTTGGAGAATGCATGGTTAGCTGTAGTCCCTGATGTCTCCCCATGGCCAGAAGTCTCAGTACTGAAAATAATGCTTGTGCAGCAGATAGACCTTATTCTTGTCTGTGACAATTAACCCTCTAAAGCATACACATTATTTAAAAAAAATAAAAAAATAAAAAGTAGGAAAAGGTTGTTTGGTGGGGTTTTTTTGTGTTTTTTTTTTTTTTTTTTAAATTCTTCAAATTCACATATGCTCTTAGAAGAACAGTTTTCAAAAGATGGCCTTTTTTCATGTTTTTCCCTGGTCACAGTTATGCGTATGGTAGTATGGTAACGCGTTACAGTATGACAGAGGCAGTTTTGTGACTGACAGTCCCTAGCGTGACATACAAATATATTTCTTATACCACATGTTTCTCTGTGTTGTAGGTTTGGTGGTGGTGTGGGGTTTTTTTGTTTGTTTGTTTGTTTGTTTTTTACTGAGTGCATGGCCATATTTTTTTGCTCAAAACTTTGAAATATGCCATGAATTCTCCATTTTTCTTGTCTCTTATTCCTCCTCCCTGTTTCTTGGAGGAAGGACCGTTCTGTTCAGTAGGGGTTTTATGATTGTGATTAACCCTATAAACAGAGATATAGGTAGCTGATAGCAGCAGCAGGTAGCATGGATGTGATTGGGATGTGGAAAACTGTTTTCCCAGTGTCTCTTTCCCAAACAGTGTCTATGGGAACAGGGAGCTTAATGAGCTGATGATATTACAGGATGCGCAGGCAGACCTTTCTGTTATCGGTTTGGTTCTGGAGAAGCACTCGATCACAATGGAATATAAGAATTGACACTGAAAATTTGGCAAAATGCAATACCATCCTAATGACAAGATTTAGAATGAATATTTCAATTTTGGTGCCAGAGTATAGTAACTGGTGGATGGAATTTCTCATAAAGCATTCAGCAGCCTCATTAGACAGGTCATATTGTCTGCAGGCAGAAGCAGGCTTGGAAGATGGATCTTTCTCTGTCCTTAGACCTGTTGTTTAAAGAATGAAATCCAACATCTGGTCCTAATTTAGAGCCTTGTCCATGCTGTAGAATTAGGGTCTTAGCCAATTATTTGTATGTTTTCAGTTTGGTTTCTAATGGGCAATGGTGCAGCTCATAGATGTCTTGGTAATTTAGGCGTGTACTACAAAGCCCAAGGTAATTGAGCCAGTTCCTTAAACATGTACTTACCTTTAGGTATACGAGTGGTAAAATGAATTGAAGGGGGATAACTTTAGTTTTATAGTAAACACTGTTGCTTCCTAATTTGTGTTGAAATGGTAACCTTGTAAGTTATATAGTAAATAAAATTACTTCTAGTAATTTTGCTTTACTGGTATGACCAAACAGAATATGCATTTTTTTGGTGGTGAAAAAGCAAAACAGAGACTCTTAAAACACACGATCTCTCTCTCTCTCTCTTGTGTAGCCTATCCAATTAGGTTTTAAATGTATAGGGTTTTTATTTGAAAACTTAACGTGCTATGTCCTGAGGAATATAATTTAATAACCATTTTTTCCTGCCAGTGTCACGTCTTTCCTTGGAGAAGCTGCTGCAGTTGATCTTAAACAATTTCTTTTCTTTGCTAACTTCACTGCATGCTCATGGATCACTCTAATAAAACTAATAATAGAAATTGGATATGTATGAGATTCACGTTTGTCCCTTTTGCAGTGAGTAGTGTAAGCAGAAGCCATTGATATCTGGAGAGTATCAAAATTAATACAAGAAAAACTCAGTTAAAATGCTTAAAAAATATTTCAGCAGTTTTTATTAAACTACCTCCTAGGTAAAGCTACAGCGAGAGAAGTATTCTTGCACATGCATAGAGATGTCATGCTGAGCTTTGCTGCAATGTTCTGGGGCTGCCTCAAAACTCTGTACTGCTATTAGAGTAGAAAACATGTAATGTATTATTTGGTTTGAAACCATAAAAATGGTTTTTGTTTGTCATGCTATGCTCTGCACGGTCTCAAGGTACTTTGCTGTTTAACTCAAATTTCAGATCCTTACGGCATGTGGTAGAAAGGTTACAGTTGTTTTTTTTTTTTTTCTCTTATCTACATAAACAACATAACTTTGTCAGAAAATTGAAAATGTGCACTTTGTCCCATCAGCTAAAATGGGCTGTCAGATAATGCTTTCTTTTCTCCATTGCATCAGATGAATGATGTAAATGGTTTTTGGCTTTGGAGTTTTTTGCAAGGCACTAGAGTAAATGATCAGAGTAGTAACATTTTTAACCTTATCTATCATACTGAAACATTTTTTCTGCCTCCAATAAAACATGTCAGAGTCGATTAAGGACATTCTTCAATGAGGTATAATTCACAGATTTTAGTAGCGAATCCAAGAGCACTGAAGTATTAAAGAGGCTGTGAATACTTAATTAGGGATATGTTGCCGTCCTACCTTTTACTGAATTCCCTTAACACTTTGGTGCTCTGTATCTGAAAATGCTCTTTTCCTCTGATGGTGAAGTAAAAGGAAAAGCCAGGTACAATGGCAGAGCATATGTCACATTGTATCTAGTGACAGTGCAGTGAAAGATACTGCTGTTCTAGTACATTCAGCTGTGCTTATCTGGTACATGAGTGCACATTACTTTCCATGGGCTTGGATCACTTTGGACAGTATCATTAAATGCCACGTCATTACCTGTTATGGAGTAGTGCTTTTGCTTGAAGTGCCTCCTGGGATACATGCAACAGTAGGAAGAATGATGGGTAAAGATGGAAGCAGCATTAAATTTTCAATGGAAACACTATTGACTTTGACTTTTCAGAAGCCTTATCTGTTAGATGGTGTTTGTCACAGAACCTGTAAAGCTGTGGATGTTCGTCAGTTGAAAGTTGCAGGCAGTTGAACGATATGGACAGGTGAAGGCTCCAGAGGGATCAGCTGGGCTAGCATCGAGCTGGAGGGGGTAAATTGAAGGTTTATTTATCCAATTCACTGTCAAGGTCAGCTTGCTGGAGAGCTGTCCTATGTGTGCTTACAAAATGCCAAAATCCTGGCAAATTGTCTGAAAGAGCCTCCAAATCACTGACCTTTGTACAGCTCACATCAACATGCCAATGTCTTTTAACAGTATCCTTAGAGTGCATTAAATAGTTTGTAAAATCAAGCTTTTAATGTCAGCAGAAGTAACTTTTTATTTTCAGCAATAAGGAAAAAATAAAAGATACCTAATGATGATAGAAAGAAACATATGAAAGAGAGAAGCTGTTTCTTCTGAAATGAGACTTTTAGCATCTACTGCTTTTTCAGAGCATACTTCAGAGCATGTTTTAGAGAGGCTGTTGTTTCTCTTCCTCTCCAGATAAAACATCTAAAACATTTAGATTCCGCCCCCCCCCCAAATACATGGTATTTAGTGTATTTCTTTTGTTAAAATCTAGGTTTTCAGTGCCTCATTTTTAAGTTTGCCTTTAGCCTTCTTTTATTCTCTCAGGTGAGTTACTCAGATTTTAAGCTAATTAGAGCTTAATTTATTCTTTTCATGAGATACAACAGAGTTTTTAGATGTCTAGTTTCATGGGTTTCTACTGTAGCTGGGTTAAATATCTATTTGAAACAGGTCAAGTTGGTTTGTTTTTTTTTTTTTTAACCTGTAGCTAGGTATACCTATAAGAAGGTTAGACGTATCACTTTAGTAACTATGTAGTCTTTTAAAAGTGATTTTTTTTTTTTTTTTTTTAATATCGGAATCCTTTTAAGTATAAGGAGTATTATTCTCTGTGTAATACCTGCACCTAGAATTTGCATCAGGGAAAAAGTGAGATATACCTTTCTTAGTTTACTGTGAAGCATGTGTCTTCCTGTTCAAAAGCTATTTAAATTGTCTACATTTAACTAAAGTAGGATGAAAATAAAAACACAGTGAGTTTAACCATAATTGGCTTAGTCTTATAAAGGAGTAATGGCACATTTGACTAGTGAATATGACTTTTCACTTGTAGTAGGTCTTGCTTCCATTTAGATATGCAAGACTTGTCATTGTAGCCAAGTAAAAGATTGATATATGTTGAGCTTTTGTTTTACGTTTTGGTATTTTGCAGCGTGCTTGTGGGTTTTTTCTTTCTATTTCTTCCCGCCCCCCCCCCCCGCCTTGTTCATTAAGGAGATATGTATGTATTTACCTCTGCAATTTTCTTTTTTCTTCCCCCTATCTTTTCCTTACGTCTCTGTGCAAGTCCAATTTTCCTAGTAAGTCAGCTCAACTTGCATTGTCCCCAGAAATGAACGGTAATGCCAGTGCACTGTATGGCTCTTATGGCATGGGCGAAAATGGTGACATTATTGGCTAGGAATGGATGAAATGGAAAATCAATTCTATCCCTATTTTGAGAACCTTCATGTGCAACTCTCTTTCTATTTTAAACTAATTGCTAATTATATGTGTCTGTTAATGCAAACTGTATTTTCCCATTTTATCAAAATCTGTTTCAATGTTTCGATAACACTTGATGCCTTAGTATTTTATTAGTATATGTATGTATCTATGAACATTTTTAGTTTGATACTGGAATTATTGAAAGAACAAAGAAAAAATGAGCCCTTGAAGTCTCTTAATTGTAACACAAATGTAAATTTTCATGAATGTACTAATTTTGAGTATATGTAATTCCTATTAACTTTATGGCTTTTGTGTAAATCATTGTTTAAGTACTTTTTAGACCATAGAGATTTTATATGATGGCTGCTAAGGGCTGCCTTTGAGCCATAATATACTATCACGTGAATCTGCTGTAGTTCACAGATCACTGACTTGACAGAACTTTATTATTATTTAATATTTATGTTACAATATTGCCCAGAGTCCCCAGACTTAGCCAATGCCCTGTTACGGTGGGTATTGTACAAACACGGATGTAGACATGATCAATGTCTCAAGGAGCTCAGAGCTGTTGTAGTTATAAGGACTAGAGGTCACTGTGAAATGAAGTTAAAAGTCTGCATAAACTTTGCAAAAAAGTTTTGCAATATGCCAAATTTGAGGTAGAAAAGATCAAATCACAGAGTGAGAGGAGAGATAAGGATTCCACCTGTATAACCAAGTAGAGCCTGCCTTTATTATTGGTAAGTACACGTTTAGACAGAACAAAAGCAAGACTGAATTATGATACAGTGCCTCAAGGCACACATTGCATTTCAAATTCAGACGTTAGCCTATGTTTTATATGCTTTATATTCTACTTTAATTGAAATTGGTGCATTTTCAGATGAAGATCTGGCAGCTAAAAGAAGGAAAAGATATTGCCTGAACAATATGTCTGAATTGCATAACTGCTTCTGTGCAATTCTAGCAGTCATAGTTTGCAGTATAAGGGTTAACATGCATGATTTACATTGTGTTTTGCAAAATGAGAAAGTTTGTATTTTGAGTCTTTGTGTTCTATGGTGGGAGTGTTGATTGTTCCAATTGAAATGTTATTGAACAGTTTGGGTCTGAAAAATCAGACTATATTTTCTGTTTAAACTTAGCCTTTGCAGATGGCATTAATTAGTAGAAAACAAATGCAAAGTGAGTAGAGATACAGAACTGCCATTTTCTCCACCCTTCAAGTTTCTTCTTCTTTCTTCTTGGTCTTGTCTTTAAATGCTGAGCAGGGAGGATTCCACCTTTTTTTTTTTTTTTTTTTTTTAACTAGCAGGAATTAGTAAAAACTCCTTGATGTCCTAATATTCCTCTAGCAGAGGAATGTTTACGATGAAATAGAGAGGATTTCTTCTATTGTTCAAAAATCTTTTACTATTTCTTTTGATTTATACTAAACTATAAGTAATTACTCTTCAGACTCCAAGTTCCTTTGTCACTAATTTAAAATGCACAATTTTTGCAGTAGCTCTTACTATGTAATATTTTAGTGGCAACAAAATATGTTTAAGGAATCTTGAACTAGCAATAATATTATCTTTTAGGGGAATCTTGATTAAACAGAGGGAGGAAATTGCCTTGTAGTGTCCTCTGGGTGTTAGAAGTGAATTATGGGAGCCCTGAGGATAACTTGGTTGGCTCCTTTCTCTTTTAACTAACCAACCCATTGACTTCTACATATAAAAAGTTCATGTGTTTTTCAACTCTTCCTCCTATTTTTGCAGACTATCTGGGTCATAAAGAGTTTGGTTTAGACTTCAGACACAAACCCGGTTTCTGAAGGCAGTATCTGATTGCTTCCATTTGCTGGTGCCAAGTGTGGGATATGGGTTTTGGTACAAAGAGCTAGAGGTCAAGGCATGCTTACAGAATACCTAGTCCTGCTCAACTTATTTGTGGCTGTCCCTAGCTCTAAAAGAGTGGCTCAGCAGCCCATGTTATCAGACAAAATCAGCCAAATTTCCCTTTTACATACATGATCCGTGTGCTGGTCTGTGGAAATGTATAGAAACTGCTGTGCCTACCTGATGACAACTATGGATTCTGCACTCCAGGGGTCTCATAATAACTCAAAACATCTGAGCCATAAGAGGAAATACCCCCATAAGTCCTTTTTTTTTTTTTTTCCTCTCCCTATGAAATGTTAGGATCCTTAGACTGTTTTCCCCTTAAGTTTGGATGGAACAAGTTTCTTTGACATAGCACATGTTCCTCATCTTCTGCTTTCTTCTTATGACTTTCTCCAAGTTCAATTCTGCCCTCGTTGAGCTTAGAGCTCTCTTTAAACAATAATGTTTAAAATGGAGATGCACTGTTTCTCGTTTAAGAACACTTTCCTTTTGCAGTGGTGCCTTTTTTGGACTGCTGATTGTAGAGGAAAGAGGCAGTGTGAAATACTCAAACTAAGAAATTCTGTCTACTCTGCAGCAACCAGTAGTTTTGTGACCTATTGCATTGGTTGTTTCATCTTTGAATGCTGACCATGGTTTTGAGCACCTTGGTGTACAATGATGATTGAGAGTGCCCCTTGCTTCTTTTGCTTGAAAGTCTGCAGAGGTTTCAATAACATACAGTGTAAGCACAATAGCTTTTAGAACATAAGAGGCTGCAGTAATAGGGGCCATCATGAACATGCTGAGGTATCTGTCCTAATAATGCACTAAAAATTAATCTGTACTTGTGCAATAGTTGCTGAGGGTGGCTGCTGCTTTGCGGATCAATGCGATGTAGTGTTCTGTCTGTATGGGAACTTGTGTGGTTCATTTTCTGTGGTTAAAAAAGCAGACGTTCTGGATTGTATGATGGAATTTTGATAATCCATTAACAATAAAAATGAGAGAAGTATTCAGCTGAAAATAGACCTTGGTATGAATCATGAGAACATTTGATGAAAGGTCTAAATTTAATATTACTTTTTATTTTTTGCTAAACCAGCTGGGGTTTTCTTTGTGACTTCTACCTCACTGAATGTATTCTCATCATATAAGTTCTTTGTTTAATACGCAATTTTATTTCAAGACAAATCTGCCAAATGTAGAGGTATTAGACAATTAGTGTTCAAGAATGCAGGAAATGGGAGAGATTAACTGCATTGATTATGGAATGTGAAGGTTTTAATCTCTTGGGCTAAACAAGGAACAATGGATACTTTGCCTCTTTTATGCACAAAATAAATAGATGTATATGCATATGAGGTTTTGGAACTGAGCTTGATTTACCTCATGTACATGAAGTGTGATGGATGCATCTGTTTCTTCGTTATTGGAGAAATATCTCCTAGATCACTAGTTAAATTATCATCACTGTTAGTAAGACCAAAAGAAGTAATTACACTATGAAAAGTGAATTTAGGTTTTCTGAAACCATTTCACTGGACTGATGTGTTTATTTAAAAAAAACCAAAACAACACAACAACAAACCAACAAACAAAATTCTGTGGTTAGCACCAGTTTTCAATTAGGCTGAAGTAATAACTTTGTATTTTATCAGATAGACCTGTACCTATTTATAGCATGGAGAGGGGGACTGAAGGAGAGAGAAATTTGGATCTGTAGCTGAAGAATCAGGATATGCATACGTCTATTTTTGATTTCAGTAAAAATACAATGACAGACATGTATATGCTTTGAAAGACTACATATTTTATGAAACAGTCTCAGAAGAGATTATTTGAACATTATAACTTTATGCCTAACTGTGGTGCTGTCAAGACAAAGCATAATGTTTCCCTATCTAAAATTTAACTACACTGTATTTATTGTTTTGCACAAGAACATTAAAGGAATCTTATCTGTCAACATACTAGAGTAATGAATGAACAACTTGACATTTACTTTACTCCTGTAAATTTAACTTTATTTCACCAAAACAAGGGTGGTTTTTTTCTGTTATCAGAGGTTATAACCACTGTTTTGAAATACTTGCTGTTGAAAAATGATTGACAAGTGTGGACAGAAGTATATATATCCAACAGGTTTTTCATTTACTTGATTTCCATATTTATTGCAAGCATACAGGTAAGTTTGAAAGTATGTACTTATAAATAAGTTCATTGTTGTTGTACTGTGTTAACTTAAATCTTTTCTTCTGTATTCACTATAGTTTCAAACTTTACTGCTCCCTCTATTCTCATATTGGCTATGTTGTTGTAACTAGAGTATAGCTGTGTGTGTTGTTTTATATTAGTAAATCACTGGGACACAGTAAAAATGTAAAAAACCCTAATAGATAAAGGTGATGTATATTTTTGGCTTAGGCTATATGATCTATTTTTCCAAAGTATTTTGAAGACCTCTTCAAATTCTGTATATGCTTGTAAATTGCCTATTATTAAAATAACTCTTTTAGGTGTAACAAAAAAGAAAGGCAAAGAAGTAAAATAGTATATGTGTTACTGTTGAAACCTTCCTCACCTGTATGTTTATATGTGTTTGGTGGTCTTTGAGAACAGAAATTTCTTGGAGCAAGACTATATGCGGCTGTATGCTGGGTTTAGAGACTTACAGTTCTTAGGGAAGGTTCAGAAAGACATAACAGATAAGTGAAATGTTATTTCACAAGGTCTGCTTCGTTGTGTGGGATATTTCTCCTTGACGGGTACATATAAAAGTGTTTATCTAATGTATCCACACTGTGTATTGTGAAAGAAAAGGGAGTAACAGGTCTTTATCAAAACTATTCAAATGGAAGGGCATGATGTAGCATAAACCAAAGGAAAAGTTTATTTGTGGCAAAATTATGGGCAACTCTCATGCCTTTCATCTCCAACAAATGCACGTTTCCCTGCGTTGTGTTCATAAATGAGTGCTCTGACTGCCTGGAATATGGACTCTTAGAATCAAACAACTTGAACTGGATGAAAAATGAGAGGGCTAAAAATTATGCTGCTAAAGCAAGGCAGTATTTATCCTTGTGGTCAGAGCTCTATGAGAAAAGCCCTCAATCTGCAATTTTCAATATATCTGTTTTGGGTGAAGATAAAAGAATTGCTAATTGAGTTTACAATATGTAAGACTCTGGGCTATATAAGGATAGGTTATCATTACCTCTGTGTTGTCAGTATTAAATCTAACTGCTTCTGTGGTCTAGAAAGTCTCTTCTCATAAAATGATGGTCCAATATTTTTTGAGCCAAGATGTTCTATCTCCAGCATATGTCAGAAATAGTGACATAAGACAGAAACTCTCATAATATTAGCCATGAACCAAAAGGAATGTGTCTTGTTAACAACTTTGGAAAGATCCAGTTCTCAGTGTAACTGCCTTCTAGCAGCTACATGGAAGAGAGGATAAAAATTATGAAATATAACCATGATATATTTTCCTGATGAAGCAATAGTTCATAATGATAGTCTCTATAAAGTTAATTTTTACTTGAACAGAGCTGAGCTTAATGGTTTTCAATTATACTAATTTGAGTCATGGGTTTAGTTCATGTGGATTTTGCAACCCCTGGGTTTTGCTTTTATGTCTTCTCCCTAAAATGCTTGGCCTCTTTTTTGCATTATGCCCTTCCCATTCTCTCTTAGCAGGGAACATCAGGCAGTGATGAGATGGCTTGATCCCCTTCCATTTGCATCAGAATTTAATCTTCTGTGAGGAACTAATTCTTATCTACCACGTAATTTGAAAATAGGGTCTTATGTTCCAAATGGCTTTGCCATAGAGCATATGCTCAAGCAAGAATGTCCAAAAGCATGTCACCTTTCTCTGACAGAGGTTGAAATCTCCATTTCATCTAATTTTTTCTAAGGCATTCTCTGCATTGGCAAAGATTTAGGCACCTTAAAAATGGATCAGTTGATCAAACTGATTCATGCTGAGGCCTTGCACCTACAGTAAGTAATTTTTGGGATTTTTTTTACTTTAAACTACACGTAGTATGGTCAGTGGAACCAAATGTCCCCACCATGCATGTAGTTGGAGATGACTGAAAAAAGTCATTGGTCTGCATCTTTTATTTCCATTGAAAGATGGAGCACATCTGGTACACCTCTGCTGCAGAGCTTCTGTGTTTTGGGTTTTTTTCTCCAAAAGTAATCTGGAATCAGGTCATCAAAACTGTTTTGTGAACCAAGCCAACTACAATAAGAGGGGATAAATAGGGCAGAATGTGCAAAGCTGTACCACTGTTCTGGACTGAAATGTTAGTGTAGGGACAGTCTATCACTACTGCAATGATGTGCCTGAACAGGGGTTGAGCAATTCGTTATGCCATCTTTTGCCCATTATGCCTCTCTGACACGACTGGCAAATATTAATGTATGTGATTTCTTTCTGATTTTCCAGTTGTTCATATTATAAATCCCATATCCTTTCTCCACTATCTTGCTCCTTTTTATCTCTTTTCTTTCCAACATCACCACTAACCTCCCCTGCTGAAGAGGTGGCTGCTGCAGGCTGTGGCTATATCATCTTCATTTAAGCAATGGAGTTGGCCACTGGTAGGCCAATAACCAAGTGGACACTTGTTTTCAGAGTGTGCATTGCATTAAAGATGACTGAGTATCTTTGGAGCTGTACCCATCATGTAATTTGAAGGCTTGATGGGAGGAATGTTGTTGACTCCTCGAGAGAAATGTTGATTTCAATCAGTGTATTGCAGTATTTACTTATGGATTCAAATGATCTGTCTCAGGTTTCCCTTTTAGAAAGATTGTGTTAAGAGATATGAAAGTAAAAGAAAGCAAAGAAGGAAAGTCGGTCCTCTCATATGTCAATGCAGAGGCATGCTCACTCACTCACTGTCTCTATGTGGGAAGACTGTCAATTGCTGAAAAAAGGAGGTCTGGTTAAGATCTCTAAGTCAGGGGTTTCTGCAGGTCTTATGTTCAGCTTTTGTCTCTGCATGCAACAACAGCTCTCCAAACTGCATAAACAATATCTACGATATAATTTTGGAAATTAATTTGCTATTTGATCTCATTTTTATTTCACATTTCCTTAGAAGTATGATTTTTGCCTCATAAAAAATGTTAATAAATTCTATCATTATAATTTGCTTTGATGGCACATTTAAGGGTATGTCCTCATGGAATGTCTCTTGGAGAGATGATACCCTGAAAAGAATATGTCTAGAATGGACAGTACTGTCTGACCTCATTAGCCAGCAGACCAGGGAGCAATTGCAAAAGACCTAGATTGCAGTAAAACCTTGTTTCTTTCCAAGACAGGCAGTAGATTGTATGACTGGGGTGTCACCTTGGTTGTGTCCTGGAGCTTTCAATCTGCAACACATGGACAAGCCTTGAACAGGCACTGTGTCAAGCAAATAGCGTCAAAGTTTGTCATGGGTGCCATGGTTTATTACTTTCTTGATGAAATGGGCATTTGTCCAGTAAGAACTTGAGTTGTACCTCTGATTTATTTTGCCTAAAGCATTTAAGATACCCTACCTGGCGCAAATTTGGGCTGGATTTGTGCTGCAGGGGAAAGGCTCCATATCTACTTTTTAAGTAACTATAATCTTCAATCCATGGTTGGCTAAAACACTAAATGTGTTCACTGACCTTTTTGACATCAATAAGAATATAGTATCTAAATCAGTTAAGATTCCATTTATTCATATACATTATATACATTTTAATATAGACGAGAGAAGACAGGTCTTATCATTAAAATGATCTCGGATGTAATGTTTTCAAATTGTTACCATAATAGTTCATTGCATGCTGGACCTGTTTTGTATGCTGTAAATCTTAGCAACTGATGGAAAAAGAAAGAGCAGCAGTTAGAGAACTGTGAAGGAAATAAATAATTAAAAAATAGGTTAAATATTGTTTACTGTCAAAAAGAGGACAGGAGTATGATACTTTTCAATTACTTTTTACCCATGTCTTCAGTTTAGCTAAGCTCCATATTGATTAAATGGCGTGGAGGGTGGGGTATTCTTTGGGGCTGCAGATTCATCTATTGCTGATAATGCATGGTAACTGTCGCTTTTATTTTGTGGAAAGATCTTTTTATCATAATCAAGCTTGTACTGTGTTTCCTGAAAATATTTAGACTTCCTCTGTTTAAAATGTATAAAGAAGAACTGATCATCTTCCTGATAAGTGACATTTTTCAAATGGACGCATTTACTTTCTGCTTGTATCATTTCTTTGAATGATGTGGGTATTACAATCCGAAGCCAGTGCTATTTTCCTAAATATGATCTAACTTGTAATGCAGATCAATACGTATCAATATAACCTTTAAGGTAAACTCTATATATTTGGCTTTGAACTTTAAGGTATACTTTTTACAGGGTGAAAGAACAAGCTAAGCAGCTGAAATGTTATTAATACATTTTTCAGTAATTTTTGGCTAAAACTTAACTTGAACTACAAAGATGAAATGCTCTGATCATTTTAAATATTTATCTTCGGGTTTGAAGAAACAAAAGTTAGAAAAGAGATTTGTGGTTTTGGTGTGGTTTTTTGTGGTTGGTTGTTTTTTTTGTTGTGGGTTTGTTTTTTGGTTGGGGTTTTTTTTTTTTTTTTTAGTAGCTGAAGGCAATTATATCTTTATTGACCCTCTGTGTTCACCCCCTCCTTCAATGTCAGGTACTTGCTTATTATTATCAACATGACATCTCCTTTCTTTGAAAGGTTGTCCGTCACACTTTGAATCACCTCTCTCCATGGTTACATTTTCTAATCAGTTCACATGATTGAGCCTACATCAAGTGATGCTTTACTTAATTCCTTTCCGTTTGTATGGTGTGATTCTTGGAGGGACTCTCGTCAAAATTTTGGAGGGCCCTGTCAGTTTGAAAAGAACATGACCTTTAAATTGTATCAGTATGTTTGCTGGTGCATAAGGGAAAGGAAAAGGTTCGTAGTGATGGAAAACCACTCTAAAAATGAAAAGTAATTCACTCAGAAGCAACATGCATAGGAAGTTAATTTGTTTATATTTAACTGATTTTAAAAAGACAGAATGAGGAAGACATGTTCTCTGAGCAACAAGGGGTCCAAACAGTGTGTTCTTAAATTTGGCTTAGAAAATGTTATCTATTGATTTTGCTTTTCTGTATTTATAATAGTAGATAAAAGTAAAAACATTGAAATACGATAGAATAGATAAAAGGTGTAATTCTCTGAAATTATCAAGCCTGTTTGTTGCACTTTCATAACTGTATCTGTGGGCATATTATAATTATTAATTGACAATGTTAATTTTTGTAGAGTCTGTCACTGACTATAGTAGCAGAGTTAGGTTTTATGTGGGTATAAATATGCATACGCTTATGTGCATGTGAGAGGATAATTCAAGTTAATGTAGAAGAAATGCTTTTGTATTGTAAATGCAGACAGCCCGAATACAAGGAAAATCCATCTGGAATGCCTAGCATGGATAGTTGAGGCAATATAATATAGATGTGTGCCAGTGGAGCTGGGAACTTTATTAAGTTTTGCAACCTTTATTAAGTATACAAACTGTGGATGGTCAAATACCCTGCAGTAACTGAATCAGGGATATCGACTGTTCTCATCTCCTTTCCGTTATGCTTTGAGGTATGTTACTTTTAAGTAGCTTTTACACATGTTGAAATACATAGTTCCACTGAAACTGTTTAAGCCTGGTTTGCCATGGATTTCTATCTTGTGATTACTCGGTGGTGGTGTCCAGAAGGTGGATGTCCTCTAGATATTTTCCATTTTTTGGAGCATTTTTAGTCACTCACCGCTATCAGGGTCTTTGATATCTGATAAGGTATGAGGTCATTCTGAAGGTGTTCTCAAGGTCAATAAAAGGATTTCTTTTCTCTCTGTGGATAGGCCATGGTCAAAAAATGTGTAGGAACTTGATTATCTTTGAACTTTTCACCCTTCTGCCAACTTTGTTGAAAAGGGACAGTAGATTCAGAAGTTACTGGGTGGAGACGCACACGCAGAGTGTGATCACATGAAATTGCTGTAGTGAAAGTGTTTGTGCTGCTTCCCTGTAATCCTGAATCGCCTTGTCGCGCTCTGCAAATTTAGCAGTGTTCTCACTGAGTCATAAGAAGGATTTAGGCTCACCTGCCAAAGACCTTGTTTTCTGATACTGGATCTCAGTCTTGCTCCAGGAAGTCAACCCATGGTGTTGGCTCCAGGCTCACATGCCTGCAGACACTGCCTCTTTAACACAGCAGCTCTTGCCTTGTTCTTGGCCTCTAGAGCAGAGAGCTCGTAGCTGAAATTTGCCCTTTCTGAGTTTAATTATTTGGTACGTTTCACTTTCCTAATGGCAGTGGCAAAGCCATGTTTGTTAGCATCTAAAATTAAGGCTATTCACAGAGTTCAGATATATAGGTTTTCCATCATTTAAGGTGTGCCAACTTTTACGCTTGCCTTCTCTAGTTCATGATACGCAAACTGCAGATGTGTATGACAGTAGGCAATTGTAGACGCCTTATTCAGCATTAGATTTCCCCATGCAAAATTTGGAATCATATAACGTGTGGATCTGAGACCCTAAGGAGATCAAGGCAATTGTACCTGGTGTACAGGCTGCATGTTACATGCATTTCATACCAGGCATTTTCTGTAGGACTTTATTTTAGCGTTTTGTGCTAATTCATATTTCATGATTCATTCCTGCATTTAACCCATTAATGCAATTCTAACATTTCACTGATTACTCAGGTAAAAGTGTTTTCTCTGTGTTTCAGAGAGTATGAAATAAGGTGGCAGAATGATAAATACCAATAGTGAATTTCTAGGATGGTAGCAATATTCAGTAGCGTATAACATGGCTTTCACTTACACAAAAGAAAGGTCATACATTTTCATCTGTGATGTATCATTGTTGGCTGAGAAACGAACTTCACGAGTATGTGAAGCCACTATATTCTACAGTTGCTTTCTTCCTGGCCATAATCTCCAGGTTTTAGCAACTGTAACCTGATGGACGTCCAGTCTCATGATACCTGGGCATATGATATTTTGCATGTCCTACTGGAAATCGCTGTTTTGATAGGGCGTTTTGCTTTTTAGAACATGTAAAACCTCAGAAATCCTGGAAATCATATTCTCTGCTTGGAAAAAAAAAAAAAAAAAACAAAACACCAACCCACAAAAAACCCCAACGAAACAAAAACCCAAAGTAAATATTAGAAACAAGGCCTTGACTGAGATGAAGAACTTTTGGTTTTGGGATGAAAATTTCTGTTATTCTGACATGCTAGAAGTGTACTACAAATGCCTACATGGTATCCCTCAATGGTTCTAGCTTTTTAAAGAGCAAGTATAACCCAAATTTTCTGCAGCCTTAAAATACTAACATACATTTTTCTTTATGCTCCCTTTTTTCTTCAGAAAGTTGAAACTGGAAACTGTGCATCACTTCAGGTTCTTGTGGGATGACCTCAACACTTCCCCCCCCTTTTCTTTTTCATTTTTGACTCCTGCTCTGGCTAATTTGCTCACCTCTTTCCCTTAAAAGCACAAAATTGCATGTTTCAACAGATGCAATTTCCTAGAAGCTAAGGGGCTCATATTGTAATGCTTTTATCACTTTCCCTCTTCCTAGTAACATATATGGATATGAAAAAATATAATTTCATATCTTGAATAGTCTCACACGCAGAGTAATAGCCTATGTTCCTACAGCGTTATCAACTTGATCAGAATTTTCCACATGGAGCAAATGCAGCTGAACCCATAAGGAGCACCGTGGGGACCAGATCCCAGAGTTCCGACTTGCCACCGCCATAGACGGCAGTATTCATTCCAAAGTCTCTCTTAAATTTAACGAGAGCATTGCCTGAGAGAGGTTGAAAGATTGGGATCATTCTGAACAGCATTGTAGTTGAACTATACTGTTAAAGGATGGCATGTCTTAAATATACTGGAAGTCATAAACACTACGTTATAATGAATTACAAAGCAGACTTTTGGAAGATTTGTTTTACCTTTCACAAAATGCTAATGTTTATTTTGTTTTCATTTCATCGTATTGTCTTTCATTTAAAAATTACAGCTTTACTACAGTGAGCTAATTTCATAATACTGTATTAACTTAATATTACATAAATTACGCTTGTCAGATTTGGGCATTGTTGTAGATGTACAAAGCCCAAATTTACTACCAAAGCTCTCCAAACACATGTATTCATAATTTGCTACAATGAACCATATGCTACAATATAGTATTAAGGAATTACACATTCTAATGCCAGGCACAAATCCTGCTGCTCTTTCTGCAACTGTTCTAGGTACAAATAGAAACAATATATTTCTAGCCTTTTTTTCCCTAGTTGCAATTATGAGCAAAAAATGTTACAGTGTGGGAATATTTTAGCCACCTGCACTTTTTTGTCTGACTAATTTTTAGCTGCGTGTTGCCGTTGAACATTATTGAACATATGCGGAGATTGCAGCAGTTCCTAGGTATATTTTCTCTGCAGACTATTATAACTTCAGGCCTGGAACGAAAAGGTAATAGAAATTGGCATAACGAATATTACAGAGTACAGAGAGCTACGGCTTTCTTTTAGCAGAGAATCAGAACGCTCCTACCAAAAAGATTTAATTGCAGCTGCCTGCAGTTTTGCATGTGGTGTTTTCCTCTTGCAAGGTGTAAGGTTCTGCAATGTAACCTGGCTTATTCTCTCCATTCAAACAAAGAGCAGAAATGCTCTCTGTGAAGGGAAGGGGAGAGCTTGTGCAATTGTGGAACATCTATAGGTTTTTAAACACACACACTGTCTAATCAGCCTCTGACAGATCCATTGTAAATCAAAGGTCTGGTAAGTGGGGATGCCAGAAATGTTTGATCTCATTCCAAGCCTTGAAACAACTTGCTTATTTTTTCTGCAGTTTGGCTCCTCACTAAAATAAAACATTGAGAGATGAATGTTCTGACAGGTCATTGTGTGTCAAACTGTCACTCTGTAATGGTTACATATTTCAGCTGGATTGAGGTGGTGGTGGTTGGGGGAGGTCTGAGAGAAAGAGAAAAAGAGGGAGAGAAAGAGACAAAGAATAACAAGATTTCTGCTCCTTCTTATGGCTGATCTTCATTTAAACCAAACACTTGTCATGTTCAGGGGAAGTTTTATAAATTTTTAATGATATTGGGTACAACTGGTGCTTTGAAATTTGCTGTACTTTAATTTTTTCTTCGTTAGCAAAGGTTCGCTAATGCATTGAAGTGCTAAGAGCGTGTCCTAGGGATGCCATGATAATTGTGTTGTTAATAATATTGTGGCACTAGTAATGTTCTCCTGGTAATCAAGCCATGAGATTTTTTTTTAATATATTCAGTTATTACACTGCATCTCGTACAAATCATGTCAATTACAATTGCCAGTCTATGACAGTTAAAATAATTGTATACGTTTTCTAGAATTTTCCATTGGCTTGGCTAATCAAGCTAAAAAAAAAATCAACACATTATTTGCATTAATTTTGTTTCTAGTCTATTTCTACTCCTAAATCATTTGTCCATCTACTTCAAAAGGCAGAACAGTAAGTATTTTAATAATAAATATACAAACATATTCATACTGTAGCGTAATATAAGCATACTTCTGCAATAGTAACAGGAGATTGTCTGGGATTAATCTGCGTATGTGTGTATAGATAGACATATATTTGTTAAAATTATCATGCTCATGTAGAGAGTGTGTACTCTATCAGAGATTTATAAAGACAGATATGCAGAGGTGTTTATTTTCATGTTTTTGGAGCATATGTGTGTCCATATACACCTATGTAAGATGCCAGCTTGTTTGTAGACATTGATATTTTATGCCTCCCTTAGAGATGATTGTGTGTTATTGCGTTTGAATATTTATTTACGTTTAAAAAAAAATCAATTAAATAGTTGCCAGCTGAAAGGAAGAGCAAGTTCAGTGTCCAAACATTAGCCTTCTGTAACACTGGCATCTCCTGTCTAATGCTGTCGCTTTGTTTCTTTTGAAAACAAGAGACAAACAGCAAAAACTGGCTCAGCATTCTGTCACTGGAGCAGGAAACATCCCATTGTGTGGTTGCTTACCGTGTCCTGGTGGGGAGGGGGACAGTTGTGATTATTTTCTTTATCATGGCTTTAATTTTCTTTATTTATTTATTTTTGTATTATTATTTTTAAAGTCAATGGAACATATTGCTCTCACTCCAAACTGTGGAACTGTTGTTTCTTCCCCGAGAGGGTTTGGGGTTTTTCAGTGTATATTTACAATAGCTGCTAAATGAACACAACAGGGGTGCAGAGGAAACGGGAAGTCAGTGTATGGGTTGCAAAAATATACAGAATGATAATATTATTTCCTTTCTCAAAGAGGTACAACATGTCGAAGAAGTGGTAAAAAAGAAATAGCAGAGAGGCGTATCAGTAGTACATGAGCAATAACCAAGTACAGCCCAGCGGTAGTATATGAGAAGGAATAACAAGTAAGGGATGTAGTAATTACATGAGGCGGAATAACGAGTAGGCATGGAAGCATTTGAGAAATAACAAGTCAGCTGGCAGTGGTATTTGAGGAATGACAAGTGAACATGACAGTATTATTTGAGGAATAATAAGTAAGCTTGGTGATATTATT